>NC_134100.1:20288608-25288608 GCF_000715075.1 Nicotiana tabacum | reverse complement strand
CTTTGGCACAGGAACGACATTAGCCAACCAAACAGGATATCGAGTGACTCGAATGACCTTTGCCTCCAACTGTTTGGTGATTTATTCTTTAATTCTCACACTCATATCAGGCTTGAACTTTCTCAACTTTTGCTTGACAGGAGGCATCATTGGATCAGTGGGCAATTTGTGAACCACTAAATCAGTGCTCAAGCCTGGCATATCGTCATATGACCATGCAAAAACATCTTTGAATTTGATGAGTGCTTTAATTAACTCTTCCCGGATCTTTGGTTCAAGGTGGACACTTATTTTAGTTTCTCGGATATTATTTGTGTCCCCTATATTGATGTCTTCGGTATCACTCAGGTTAGGTTTGGTTTTTTCTTCAAAATGAATTAATTCTTTACTAATCTCTTCGAAAGCCTCATCCTCATCATATTCCGATTCATAATCACAATATACTTCTTGAATTATTATTTCGGAACCAGATTGATTTTTAAGACTGGGCTGAAGATTCCTTATGCATGCCATATCATTAGAGCCAGCGTAAAAAGGACTGTACATAAAGAAGAAGAAAAAGAAAAGAAAACTATCAGGAATGATAATGAAAAGGAAACTGTATTTTATTGGATGATGAAAGATAACAAGGTTTGCACACTTCAAACAAACTGTAAGATAAACATTTGGATTACAACCTTGAAGTAACCCAAACAAACTGAAGGAAAATCAAAATAAACTACCAAGACTCCTTTCGAATGGGGAGAGGAGTGGCTCTCCAGTTATTAAGCTTTGTCTCTGGCCCAATGAATTAAACTTCTGCGTTGCTAGAACCTTCACCGTTTTCCACCATGTTCACATCGTCAAACAGCTTTTCAAATCTTTCAATTAATTCCTCCTCAGGATTAATCATGGATGTTGTTATCAGGTGATTTCTGGTACTGGACTTGACAAAAGATTTTGATAGATGTGGGACTTGCTTTGGAAGGACCCATGCCTTCTGTTTTGGCTTTCTGGCCTTTCTCACGTCTGTGACAGTGGGTATGAATCCCAAACCACATGTTCCCCAGTTATCGGGGAGAGATACTGGTTATATAATGCCTTGCAAAGATGAGCCCAAACCTTTGCCGGGTACAAAACCATTCTTTAACATTTCATAGGCTACCATGACTGATGCAGCGGTTATCTTTGGATTCGGAATGTATCTCCCCTCTGGAATTTTCTCTACCAACATTATGTCGAAAACCTGGTAAACCCATGGTCCCTGGTCATTTTATATTCCTTCGACCAGTACAATGGCACTACTGTGAGCATTTAAACTGTCTTCCCCATGCACAACTATTTCTTGCTTATCCCATTCAAACTTGACCACCTGGTGTAGTGTTGATGGGACTGCTTTAGCAGCATGTATCCATGGTCGACCCAACAGTAAATTATAAGAAACAGCTATATCCAACACCTAAAACTCCATCGTGAATTCAACTGGCCCTATTGTCAGTTCCAGCACTATGTCGCCAAATGAATCTCTGCTTCCACCGTCAAATCCCCGTACGCAAATACTATTCTTTTGGATCCTCTCCTCTTTTATTTTCAACTTGCTCAGAGTGGAGAGAGGGCAGATATTTGCGCTTGACCCATTGTCAACCAACACCCGGGTCACTACGGAGTTTTCACATTTTAAGGTGAGGTAAAGAGCTCTGTTGTGCTCAATACCTTCCACATGCAATTCGTCATCAGAAAATGTAATTCTGTTTGCCTCAAAGATTTTGTTGGCTATTTTTTCCAAGTGATTCACGAAGATTTTATCAGGAACGTGTGCCTCATTCAAGATCTTCATTAAAGCCTGACGGTGCTCGTCAGAATGGATCAGCAATGACAATAATGAAATTTGAGCGGGCGTCTTTTTCAATTGTTCCACGATAGAATAGTCGTGGAGCTTCATCTTTCTCAAGAATTCTTCCGCTTCTTCTTCCGTCACAGCTTTCTTTATTGGTGTTGGATTATTTTTAGTTTTTCTTAACTCTTCGGGAGTAAAACATCTTCCCGAGCGAGTCAAGCCTTGCACCTCACAGACTTCTTCCTTGACTTCTTTTCCTTTGTACATTACCGTTACCCGTTCGTAGTTCCATGGAATGGCCTTGTTGTTGATCACTGGTAACTGGGTTACTGGCTTGATAATAACCCGATCTACACGGGCTCCTTCCACGACTATGATGGGTTTGCTGGCGACCCCTGGTACAATCACTTTTGATCCTTCCTGTTTCGTAACAACTTTGCTTGAAGATCCTTTCTCAACTACCACAGATGGCTCATCATTATTTTTGTTCTGCTTAGGTACCGACTTCTCCTCTGCTAACTGTTCATCTGGCTTGGCTTCATGAGACCGAATCATCATGACGGTTTGTGACGGCTTCTTTGTTTCCCCATCAGCCCGTACTATTTCTATCATATTGGCCTCCGAATGGGCTGGCATTGGATTTCTATTGATATTGGGAGCTTCGGGGGTTTGAACTTCAATTTTATTAGTATCAATCAGCTCTTGTATTGCGTTCTTTAAATGCCAGCACTTTTCTGTATCATGGCATGGTGTACCAGAACAATACTCACAGCTAACGGTGTAGTCCAGATTCTTTGGAGGAGGATTGGGCAGCTTGGATTGTATCGGCCTTAGCATATCTAGCTGTCTTAGCCTGTGGAACAGACTAGTGTAGGATTCTCCCAGTGGAGTGAAGGTTTTCTTTTTCTGCCCCCTTTCACCCCTGAATGCTTGATTAGGCCTGAAACCTGGTCCGGGATAGGTTCGCGGATAAGGGTAGGTACTTGGTATGACAGGAGCACGCCAATGAGCGTGGGTAGGTGGCTGATTATATGCTTGCGCATGGTTGACGGAAAAATGAGGTTCTGACGGGTGATAGTAGTGTTGGGGTGAATAAGTTGGTTGGTGGGATCGATGTTGATTGTAGTAATGAGGTGAACCTCTGGATCCTGACCAAGTTCCTGAATCAACCATTGTCGCTTCCTCTCTTTTCTTCTTTCCAATCCCTCATACTCCGCCTTGAATAGCTTGAGTAGTTGCCTTAATAGCCGAATAACTCATGATTTTATTCGTTTTGAGGCCTTCTTCCACCATACCTCCCATCTTCACTACTTCGTTGAATGATTTTCCTATCGCTGAAACCAAATGGGCATAGTAAGTTGGCTCCAAGGCTTGTATGAAGTAGTCTACCATTTCACTTTCCTTCATTGGAGGATCCACCCTTGCTGCCTTTTTCCTCCACCGGAAACCATACTCTCTAAAGCTTTCATTGTGCTTTTTCTCAAATTTTGTCAGGGATAGTCGATCTGGGATGATTTCCAGATTGTATTGGAAGTGACAAGCAAATGCCTGTGCCAGGTCATCCCAGGTATACCATCTCCCATGGTCCTGGCGGGTATACCACTCCAGAGCTGATCCGCTCAAATTTTGAATGAAGTAAGCCATTAATAATTCATCTCTTCCCCCAGCTCCTCGCATCTTGCTGCAGAAACCCCTCAAGTGGGCTACTGGATCGCCGTGCCCATTGTATAGGTCAAATTTGGGCATCTTGAAACCAACTGGTAATTGCACATTTGGGAACAAGCATAAGTCCTTGTAGGCCACACTGACCTTCCCTCCTAACCCTCACATGTCTCGGAACGATTGTTCTAGGCTTTTGACCTTCCTGAACATCTCTTCTTGTTCGGTATTTTTGACGGGCTTGTCAATTTCTGTTGGGAGGTCAAAACGAGGAGTAAATGAATGGATTTCGGAGGCTTTGAAAGTGGGCTCCGGGGGGTAGTATTAGTTGTCCTGGGCCTGGAATATAGGCTCACTAGGAGATTTGTGGAATGTAGCTGTGGGAGGTGCCATGAAGACATGAGCTACTGGTGGAGGAGGGTATGGAACTGGTTTAGGAGGTGGAGACTGCGGTGTATGAGAGGTGGTGCCTCGGTAGTGCTGGTAGATGGGGAAACTTGGGGGATAGTTCAGTGGCAGGACTATCCTGAGTTTGGGCTAGTGATGGGGTGGAGGCAGGGTTAGCTGGGTAAGATGGGGGTGATTACCCTGTGGACCAGGCTCGATACATCTCAGCCATTTGTTGCTTAAGTTTAAGCATCTCTTCTTTCATTTTACCGACGTCCATCTCCTCTATCTCAATACCTGTGTCGACATCTGGGATAGACATGCTTTCGGGTATCGGTCCTTTTGATCTGGTGTGATAATGATAATATGCCAGTATACTCTTAGAAAAACTAACTGCTTGAATTCTGGAAATGAGCAAACTTGTTAGTTTTGAGAGTTTAACACATATATAATTACACGTTGAGATGCAATGTTCCTAGACAAATAACCCTTTTCTATCATACATTTGCTCGGCTGTTTGTGTCATCCCAGCTTTTCTTGACCTTTATTTTTATTGTCACTCACTCTTTATTTTATTCTTTTTTATGATTGTGGTCGAATCTTATAGAGATTGCCTACGTATCATGCCCCCGCATGAATCAGACCTTGCGTAGTTCGGACCGTAAAGCAATTGTCAACACTTTTATTTATTTTTGAAATAATACAAAGATGGAACAGACACTACATTTGGAAAATATTATAAGAAAATGGTTTAAAAACTTGACACAAACCCAAATCAAACAAAAGACGCAACTCTTAACAACTCTGAACATGCTCCACTTCCCACTTTTGTTTTTTAATCATTGGATCATCTGCTCACGGCGGGGCTTGACCCGGCTGACCTCCTAGCATGCGCATTCTTTCTAACTCCATTGCCAGATGACGGGAAAAAATAGGTGCATGCTCTATAAACCTTTCATAATCCATCCCTTGGCAGTTTACATAACTTTGAGAGGTGTAAACCGCTAAATCATGGATTTGTGCCCTGAAATCTTGGAGACGTTGGTCTTGGTTTTGCACTTGCTGTTGGCGAGTGGTGGCTATATCTCTGATACGGTCTTCACGATCTAAAGCTAACTCTAATTGAGCTCGGAGTCTGGCCTGATCGAGTCTTTCATGTGCTCTTTCTCTGTCGATGTCTGCGTGTTGATGTTCTTTATTGTACCTTCTCGCTTCTTCCAATTGTGCATGGAGTTGAGCTTCTGAATGCATCCAACGGTCTTTCTCTTTCTTGAATTGTGCCATGTCTTCTTCGGATTGCCTTAATTGGCGTTCCTTATTAGATTTGGCCTCCTCGTTTAATTGTTGGATTCTTTCTTTAGCTTTGCTCAACGCCTTTTCGGTTTTTGCCAAAATGGAATCATAATCTTGCATTTTTTTCAAAAGATTGGCGATGATTTTTTGATCTTTCCAACTTCTCATTGGTGTTTCACAAGCTTTCTTCACTTTTTGAAATTGAGCGTGAAGATTTTTATTTTCACAAGCCAGACTCTTCTTTTCACCTTCTGCTTCTTGTGCTTGTAAGTCTTTCTCCAATTCGAGGTTCCTCAGATTTTCCTTTAAGGCATGAATAGTTGCTTTGTATCCCTTTTCCTTTTCTCCCCAAATCAATCGTTCTTGGATTTTATCGTTAAAGGTTTGAATATGGGGTCTTTTTATAGGCCTTCTCAGATCGGGTTCTGGTGCATCATCCACGCGGGATCGTTTCTCAAACCACCTTGCATACCCTGGATTTATCTCGCCCTTCGTTGTGTCTGGAACTTGAGTATCATCTTTCAAGTATCGACATCCATTCCACATTTGCTGAATTAAAGCTTCGGGAAGAGTGGCTTCGGGGTGTAATTCGATTACTTGCATACTCAAATCCTCATCATCAGGCACCACTTGGTATCTCCCTAGTTGTCTTAGAACTCTCTGCGGTGCATATGGCTGGACGCTTCTCAATCCCAATAGCAGCAAATAACTATTCAAGGTTGACATGTGTATCACTTCTCTTGTCGGGAGCCATCCCAAAGTCCACCCAATTTGACTTGCCGTTAAAGATCTTAGATGAGATACCCAGACTTCCATCCCTTCTGGAGACTTATAATCTTTTATTCTTTCTTCATAACTTTCGATAAAATTATCATTGCTTGGACCATACTGCATGAACTTGGGCTGATGTTGGAGATTTTCAATCATCCACATTTGCAACAAAATTTTGCACCCTTCGAAGACCTTTGCCCCTGATTTACATAAAGTCAACACCCGATAAATGTCAGAGAGAATGATCGGGGTAAGGGTGTGATTTTTCTTGGTAGTGAGGACCTGCACGACTTTCGTTGTGCGAATATCAATTGTTAGCTCTTTGTTTGGGAAGACCATGATTCCCATAAAAGCCACCATGAAAGCGAAGCGACGGTGAATCTGCCAGGTGTCTTTGTTCTGTTTGTTAGTAAGGCCCTTTTCATGAATTTCAAATCCGTCCGGCTTTCCGAACCTTGAATATAGGAAGTTGAAAGAGCAACACCCGTTGACAACATTGCTTTTTCTGATTTGATTACTGATGTTCAGAAGACCAAAGAAGCGATGCACTGAGGGAGCCTTTGGGAATATCAGATTTTGATTTCTCAAATCTCCGTCAATACCAGCATATCCAGCTATCTCTTCTAATGTAGGAGTAAGCTCGAAATCGGAGAACCGAAAGACATTGTGAACAGGGTCCCAAAAAGTTACTAACGCCGCAATCAAATCATCACGTGGTTTAACTTTCATAATAGCTGTAAGAGTTCCCAAATGCTTAATGACCCATTTTTGACCATCTTCTTCTAACTCATGCCACCACATCTGAAGCCGAAATAAAAACTCATCTACATCTGCGAATGGTGGGTTTTGGGTGGTGCTCATTTTGTATCTGCGATTTAATTTTAACAAAATCAAAACTTATTTTGAAAACAGACACTCATAAAAAAATCATTTTTTTTAATTTAACACTTCTTCTTCTTCTTTTTTTTTTTTAAAAAAAATCTAAAACTATTTTGGGAATTGTCTAAAACAACCCATTTTATTTCTCGGCTCTCACAATGATTTTTTTTTTAATTAAGCTGGTCAACAAGCAAATCTGAGGCAAATGAATGCACAAGTAGCAAGTAGGATGCATCAGGATGGTCCTTTCATTTCGGGTTCACCTGTCCTAGACAGACCCAACCCCTGTGTTGAGTCTCCAAGGTCAAATGTACATGATGCAAATAGACGTTCCTACTAGGGATCCGGTACGAGGCTAAGTTATTCTAAGTGAAAAACCTGAGGCAAATTGTTCTAGACCTGGCTTACCCAAACGGACAGTTTGAGCCGAAATGGGGGCAACGTACCGGGAGCACGAAAGTCTACTCGGCCTAGTTACTTGTCCCAACTTCGTCTTATTTGATATGATTTCTAACAGAAAGGTGGGCCACGCGCACGTGTGCACCATAAATTTAGAAGACTCAGAAAGAAGGAGGGTTTCGTAGCAGTTTTATATACACAATTCAGATAATATTAAAGCGGTAAAAGCAACATTTAGCACATTAAGCATAAACATGTAAAAGCCAGATAATAAATAAAGCCAACTATAACAGTTATTTTAAGCTCGAATTCTCAAACCCTGAACCAGTGGTTCTGGGTCAACACACTTTTATCCCCAGCAAAGTCGCCAGAGCTGTCACACCTCCTTCTTCCGCCCCCGCGAGGGTACAAGGAGTTTTCTCCAATTAAAGGACAATCGAAATGAGATTTGTTTATTTATTTCAGAGTCGCCACCTGGGAATTTTACGGCGTCCCAAGTCACCGGTTTTAATCCCGAATCGAGGAGAATATGACTCTGTTTGTCATTCTGCGAACCAGAAATTCGAGTAAGGAATTCTGTTAATTCAGGAGAAGGTGTTAGGCATTCCCGAATTCCGTGGTTCTAGCACGGTCGCTTAACCATTTTTATACTTTTTATACTTGACTTGATTATCTCGATTTTTCTTGTTGCCTGATTTTGTTACCGCTTTTGTTTAGATTGTTTACAATTATAGACCCTTCTTGAAACGAATCACGCGTACGTATATTCGTATTATACATTTTTATAAATGTAAAGAATCGTGTCACGCATACGTGTACACAATAAGATTGATAATATTTTTTATATTTTTTATTATATATAAAAAAACTTGTGTTCGAAATTGTGCTTAAAATAAAGTTAAGAACGTTTGTCGCTCTTGTATGATTAAATAGTGAACTGCACATCTCGGGTTATATGAAATTAATTTAATATCCTCCGAAGAACCCCCTTTTATTTAAAAATTTTGCTCGAATTTGCGCGAACGCATAATCCGAATTGCCTTTAGAAGTATAATCAGGTCACGCGAACGCATCCCTAATTACACAAAATATTCTTGATGGTAATATAAATTCTCTGCAAATGTTTATTATGTCCATCTATTTTTAAATGTGAAAGTCATGGGAAATCACCGATTGGGACGCTTCCAAATTTCTTGAAAAGAATTCAAAATTTATTAGGTGTTGACCACAGGTCATATTTTATACGTATGAATTATATACCTCAAAACTATTCAAATTTAAATAATTAATGATATGAAAAACAAACAACGTGCAACTAAAACTACCATTTTTATCGTGAATACAATATCCGTATTTTGTTTATGTATTTTTAGTACTTGATAATTATATGCACAATTTGTCTGTTATTTTCCTAGGCTTAAGACTAAGTATATACATTCGAAAACTTACCAAAAGCGAATTACGTATAAAAACTAGGAAAAAATTAATTGATAAGCAAACTAATAGTTTTCGAAGAATTTTCATTGTTCTATTCGGAACAGATTCTTTTTGTATATCTTTGACTTAAAATGTTGCAATTCGTATTTATAAATCTCACCCCTTTCTCATCAACTTGTTCTTAGTCCAAAGTTCTAATTATTTGATTAATTCGCTTACGATGATTGAGTTTGGGATAGATAAAATCAAACCAATTTTTATTCTCGGTCTATGCAAGCTATTTACAAACACTAATTCTACACTTTGTAAAAATTATTGACATTATTTTTTATATACTATTTTTAAGAAATGAGTTAAACAAGTTTCTTAAATAAATGGACCATTTGTTGTTTGGAAAGAGAACTAATCTACAAAATGATTTAATAAAATGACATTACATGTAACATAGTTATACATCTGAACCATTCGCAATATTCCAACATCGTAAACGTAACGGATTATATCAATTCACCTTTAGCCTATTGGTTATACGCATAACCGTTATCATGCCATATACGAACAAAATACAACTTACATCATCTAGCTTTAAACAAAAATCGGATATTTGACGAGATACGCTAATAATGTAGTTTCTTGATATTTCCATACTATCCTATACTTAGCCAACAATATCACAAGATTTAATTAATGGCCAGCTTTCTGCCATATTCCCTATCTTAACAATTCAAAAATACATGTCATCACTAAACTTCAAAATAAATAATATTACCGCAGAATTTATACTACTTCAAAAGGCAAATTGGCTAATAGTTTATCATGTCAAGTATAATACTATATTAACCAACTAAAACAAAACTGAAACTTAACTAATAGATTTAGATGAGTAGAGGACATAATTGCAATTCTAAACTTCATTTACTTGCAATGTTGAAGCTTTTCATGACATGATCTACAGATATGTACCAGGAAATGAGGGTAAAAGAGGTAAGGTTCAGCAGTCACAACAGCAACAAAAACCAGCAGAAAAATGCTAATGATTTAGCAGATTTGATCCAAAAACAGCAAGACCCGTGAAAACAGACGAACAGTAGCAGAAATTTTATGAAAATTTCAGATCCAATCAAACAGTATCACCAAACAAACCCAGACAGATATGAGGACCATATTTCTGACTTCTCTTATTTTTTCTGTTCTGTTTCAGATTTTGTGTGTGTGTGTGTGTGCTTTTTTTTCTGTTTTTCTCTTCTTTTCTATCCTCCTCTATATCTGTTCTGCCTATCTGTTCTCTCTATCTCCTCTCTATCTCTGTCCCCTCTATCTATTCTCTCTCCCTGTCTCTCCCCTGCAATCAGTCCCAACACCCCCTCTTTATACAAGTATGCCTTTTTCTTTTTGTGCTGCCCGACCCCTTTTCCCCTTTTAAAATCAGAATTTCCCACTCAAATAACACTAAGTCTGGATTTTCAATTAATCAAAACAACTAAGGATACCTTTTTCCCTTGATTTCATCCCCTTCCACTTTCTTTGGTTTCCCATTAGGATTAATTAATACCCCACTGATAAAGCACTAGCAATAAAGTATCATGCTAACTGTTTTATTCCCCAAACACCCCTGAAAATCCCTTAATATTACTGCCCCAGACCAAAACTACCCAAACTTAACAATTATCTAAACTAATCTGCCTAACAGCTAATAACCAATTCCTAAAATAAATCAAACAAACATTCTATCCTCACAGATTGTGCCAAACAGGGAAATGCAATAGCTATGATCGATCCAGCATACCAAATTTCTAATAACTAATTGACAAAAACTGAATTCAAACATGGAACTAACAGACTGAACTTAAATAAAAAACATATTAATATCACACAGAACTCAGCAGAACCATTTAAACTGAAATTAGAAATCGAACTAAAATCAATACGAATGCAGGAGCTTGTCAGCATATTGACAATGCCCTGAACTGATTGCTTAGAGATCAGCATACACAACATCCATTTGACAAACTTATTGATTTACAAACAAGAACGATTTAATTGACGAGTATTAATTAACTGATTACCTACGACAATTGTCAATAATCAGTGTATAAATAATTAGGCAGTTTCAATCAGTATTGACAAGAACAGAGATTTTAACAACTAATTGATGAACTTATCCGAATCGATTACACAGCCTATAATTATTCACAACAAAGAACAGAAACAAATTCGACCAAATAAAAAGGATACTGGGAATGAAAAGATGAATTGAGAGAATGTGGAAAATTAAAATACACAAATACACAGATAAACAAAAACCATAAACACAGGAAAAGAAAAAGGAAAAATACCTCCAACCTTCAGAACTCATACGGACACAGGCTCAAATTAGGATTCGGACCTTTTGAGGTTGAACAGACTTTATTCGAAGTATTCTCAATTGAGAATACCTCGATTAAAGTCTCTTAGACCTCAATCTCTCATTTAATTTGGGCAATTTCCACGATTTGGATTTTTTAGGGTTCCTGATTCTTTGATCTAAAATTCGAACACTTCTAGACATAGTCGAACCAAACCAACGGTGTTTTAGGCACGAGGGAGGTCAGGTGGACAACTGGTGTGAGTTTGGGGTAGGTTGGGGTAGGGTTAGGTTTTACTCGAATCTTCAAATGAAGATTCGAGCAGCTCCAGGAAGATTCGAACCATGCTACTAACAGGTTCATGACGAGGATGGACAGGGGAAACTATGGTGTTAATTTGGAAGCCATCAGAGAAAGTTGGGTTTTCAGACCAAACTTTGATCGAAGATTTGAGATGTTGTGGCCTGATTCGAGGGAACTAACACCAGATCTGTAAAGAGGGTGTCGTGAGGAAGCTATGTTGTTAAGATGGGGTCATTTGGACCACCGGAACCGCCGTGAGGCGATTTCCGGTGGGCGGTGCACGGTGGTAGACGGTGGGGTTCATCTGGTCTCTTGAAAGAGACGATGAACAGGACAGGGGGGGTGTTTGGTTTGGGGGTGGTGTATGGTTTATGACTTATATACGGGGTGGGGTGGATGGACCATGGCCGTTGGATCAACTGAGAGCAATGGCCTGGATTAAACCACTCAAACAAACGGTGTCGTTTGGTCTCTTTGAGAGACCGGGTAAAGGTGGACCGGGTTGTGGGATCGGGTTTGTTATAAGCTCTGGGGCCATTGGATCAAAGAAAATGGGCGGCTCAGATTGAACACCTGAAACGGTGCCGTTTCAAATCAAACCAGGGCTGTCTTGAACCGTTTGATTTGTTCGATCAACGGCTTAGATTGAAAGTATCCAAACGACGTCGTTTAGGAGACGGCTGAGAGACCTGGTCCTGGACTGGGTTAGTACACACATTTGGCCTGATTTTTGTTAATTAAAAATGGCCCAGCCCAATTTTTTCTTCCTATTTACTTCCCCTTTTTTCATTTTCCTTTAATTCCTAATTATTAAATTCCTAATTTTAATTATAAAATCAAAATTACCCTTACAAAAATATTCATTACCCCTTAACAACCATTAACACACAAGACAAAACATTAATCACACCATGACATATTTAAATGGCAAAAATAGGATAAATGCATATTTTTGTGATTTTCTTTTTCTTATAGCTAAATGACGGTTTAATTAATTCTTAAATGCGTAATTAAATCCTAGATATGCATGCAACATGTATTTTTTATTTTATTTTCATTTTACTATAATAAAGTAAACAGTTACAGATAACACACAAATAATTATCCAAAAATACCACATAAATTCTAAAAATTGCTTGCAAAGAAAAATTATTTGTGATTTCTTTCGGAGTAGTTCTTGTGAGGCAAAAATCACGTGCTCACAATAATTATTTAATTTGAGGTGAGATCATTTAATGGAACAATTTTGCTAGTATAAACGAACTAAATTGACCTTTGGTGGAATCTCAAACAACATGGATTACATTAGTTAATGGAGTGGGAGAAGGCAGTGAAGATTTGGTTTAAACCGAAACCGTACCGAAACCATACCGAACCAAACTAAAAAATACCGAACCGTACCAAAATATTTTGGTACGGTATTTGGTATACACAATTGATAAACTAACTACCGAAATACCGAACCGAAATTCTTAAATACCGAACCAAAATACCGAATTCTCACCCCTATTTAAATCCGAATTAAACGATGAATACTGATGTAGATTCGTGAAATGTAATCATTTCTGGATATACAACACTTACTCAAGTCGAAATCGTGAAAAACCTCTCTGGAGTCGCCCAAATCCGTGCTTGAATGACCAAAAATGGAAGAAATTTCGGATTTCTTCGGTTTATACACTGTCCAGGGGTATTATAACAATTTTACGAGTGCGGTCGTGCTTAGGCCGCGCTCACAAGGCAGAAACTTTCGAATATGCGCGGCCGTCGCGCACTTGGGCGCGCATATGACACAGGTCCAGTAAAATAGCCATAACTTTCTGTATACACCTCCAAATGACAAACGGTTTGATGTGTTAGAAACTAGACTCAAAGAAATTTAATTTAATAGGTTGTGCATCATACTTCTTATATACATGTAGATACGCTCATCCAAAGTAAGGTCTTGCGCGTACTCATTTGCAACTTTAGTCTATTATGTAATTTTTTCCAACTTGGCTTAGATTAGGACCTTCCTTAGACCTCATATCACTTATAGTATGTTTTGAACACTTGCTATCATACCCAATTGATATCAATCATGTTAATAGTCCTCGGATGAGAAGTAGAGTCCGCCCCCAAACGCATAACATAACTTATCTCTTCTTTCGCATATTTCAATTATTTGAATTTTACTAACTTTCAAAATTTCCAAAAATTTCGCAAAAGTTTCCTTTGTAACTGGGCCTATCCTCCTGTTAGAGAATCCCAGAAACCAATCCTAAAATATCATACGAATTTAGTCGAAACTTCAAATCATATCAAATAATGCTAAAACCGTGAATCACACCCCAATTCAAGCCTAATGAAACTAGAAACGTCCAACTTCTATATTCGATGCAAAAAACCTATCAAATCAAGTACGATTGACATCAAATTTTGCACACAACTTATAAATGGCATAACGAATCTATAAAAAATTTCAGCACTAGATTCCGACCCCGATATCAAAAAGTCAACCCCCGGTCAAACTTCCAAACTTAAATTTCTTATTTCCGCCATTTCAAGCCTATTTTAGCTACGGACATTGTAATAAATATCCGGACACACTCCTAAGCCCAAAATTACCATACAGAGCTATTGGAATCATCAAAAATCTATTCTGGGGGTAATTTACACATATTTTATCATCCAGTCCATTTATTCAACTTAAGCTTCCAAAACATGGATTGTTCTTTTAGTTAAATTTTGTATCATCTGAAAACAAAACTTGACCACTCTCACAAGTAATAATACACAAAATGACGCTACTTAAGACTTCAAATAGCTGAATGGGATGGAAATGCTAAAAATGACATGTCGGGTCGTTACAGTAATCGCTGGTTCACCACAGTTAAAAATGCTAAAGTTGAGATATTTTAGAATGATTATAAAATAGAGTTGAAAATGATCAACTACCAATAATGTACCAATCTGCTAACCCACTAATACATTATCCTTCATATTTTTATTTTATTTTATGAAGAGTAAGTCTTCGTCGCCTCTCATTAATTACAGTGGGAAAGTACTTACTGTTTGAAATTTGAATCACTTTCTTTCAGCTATCTAAGATTGATTATAAAATGTCTTAGGCGTAATAATTGGGCGAAGTCAACAAATCAATAATTAATATCTCAATTTAGATCAACTGGACCAGTAAACTAATCATAATTATTTAATTCGAGGTGAGATCATTTAATGGAACAATTTTGCTAGCATAAACGAACTAAATTGATCTTTGGTGAAATCTCAAACAACATGGATTACATTAGTTAATGGAGTGGGGAAGGCAGTGAAGATTTGGTTTAAACTGAAACCGTATCGAAACCATACCGAACCAAATTAAAAAATACTGAACTGTACCGAAATATTTGGTTACGGTATTTGATATACACAATTGATAAACCGACTACCAAAATACCGAACCGAAATACCGAATTCCCACCCCTATTTAAATCCGAATTAAACGATGAATATTGATGCAGATTCATGAAATGTAATCATTTCCAGATATTGAACACTTACCCAAGTCGAAATCGTGAAAACCCCCTCTAGAATCGCCCAAATCCGTGCTTGAATGACCAAAAATGGAAGAAATTTCGGATTCCTTCGGTTTATACACTGTCTAGGGGTATTATAGCGATTTTACGAGCGCGCTCGTGCTCAGGCCGCGCTCACAAGGCAGAAGCTTTCGAATATGCGCGGCCGCTGCGCACCTGGGCGCGCATATGACACATGTCCAGTAAAATTGTCATAACTTTCTGTATACACCTCCAAATGACAAACGGTTTGATGCGTTGGAAACTAGACTCAAAGAGCTTTAATTTAATAGGTTGTGCATCATACAACTCCTTATATCCATGTAGATACGCTCATCCAAAATGAGGTCTTGCGCGTACTCATTTGCAACTTTAGTCTATTATGTAATTTTCCAACTTGGCTTAGACTTAGGACCTTCCTTAGATCTCATATCACTTATAGTATGTTTCGTACACTTGCTATCATACCCAATTGGTATCCATCATGTTAATAGTCCTCGGATGAGAAGTAGAGTCCGCCCCCAAACACATAACATAACTTATCTCTTCTTTCGCATATTTCAATTTTCCGAATTTTACTAACTTCCAAAATTTCCAAAAAATTCGCAAGAGTTTCCTTTGTAACTGGGCCTATCCTCCTGTTAGAGAATCCCAGAAACCAATCCTAAAATATCATATAAATTTAGTCGAAACCTCAAATCATATCAAATAACGCTAAAACCGTGAATCACACCCCAACTCAAGCCTAATGAAACTAGAAACGTCCAACTTTGATATTCGATGCAAAAAAAACTATCAAATCAAGCCCGATTAACTTCAAATTTTGCACACAAGTTATAAATGGCATAACGAAGCTATAAAAATTTTCAACACTGGATTCCGACCCCGATATCAAAAAGTCAACCCCCGGTCAAACTTCCAAACTTAAATTTCTTATTTCCGCCATTTCAAGTCTATTTTAGCTACGGACCTTGTAATAAATATCTGGACACACTCTTAAGCCCAAAATCATCATACAAAGCTATTGGAATCATCAAAAATCTATTCTGGGGTAATTTACACATATTTTACCATCCGGTCCATTTATTCAACTTAAACTTCCAAAACATGGATTGTTCTTTCAGTTAAATTTTGTATCATCTGAAAACAAAACTTGATCACTCTCGCAAGTAATAATACACAAAATGACGCTACTTAAGACTTCAAATAACTGAATGGGATGGAAATGCTAAAAACGACATATCAGGTCGTTACAGTAATCGCTGGTTCACCATAGTTAAAAATGCTAAAGCTGAGATATTTTAGAATGATTGTAAAATAAAGTTGAAATCTTTGGTGGAATCTCAAACAACATGGATTACATTAGTTAATGGAGTGGGGAAGGCAGCGAAGATTAGGTTTAAATCGAAATCGTACCGAACCAAAATAAAAAATATCGAACTGTACCGAAATATTTTGGTATGTGATTTGATATAAACAATTGATAAACCAACTGACCGAAATATCGAAACTAAATTTTTAGATATCGAACCGAAATTTGGCAGGGAGAGCATATAATTTCCCGGAGTAGAACTTTACGCGGAGATATACTCAAAACGTTGAAACTGCCGAGACAAACGCCTGTGGTCAAAGTCCCAAGCACAGGAAGCTACTCCAGAAGAACAGATCAATGGAGAGCGGCGGCGCATTTGCAGGGCTTCATCGGCAACCCAGTTGTAATCACCTTCTCGGCCCATCACGAACCGCTATTAAGCTTCTTCCTCCTGCTAATTTCTTCACCGACAAACGCCGTTTTGCTCCTCTCCCTTCAAAGGTTTTTTGCTCCGCTCCTCTAATGCTCTTTTTCACTCTTTAGCTACTTTACTTTCAATTCGAAATGTCGTTGCTTTATAGTGCTTGTCTGTATTTGTTAAATTTGTGTATGTTCAGTTTAAGTTATATACATCATCCTTATAAATTTTGAGTTTAAGTTAACTTGAGTATAAACTTTTCTTTACACTCAAAGCTCCTTAATATGTGAAATTTGTAATTTTGAAATAAGATAAGTTAAGATGTGTATAACTCAAACTCTTTTAACATATAACTTAAATCCTTTTGTAAATCTGTGCATGTAAGTGTTGATTTTGGTTAATTTTGTGTCTTCAGCTTCAGAAGCAGTCACATTTTGCTTCTTACAGTAGTAATAGCTCCCAAAACAATGGGAGTGCTCTTCAGGTGGCCTCTCCTGCAAGGTAATTTTTTCCTTATCTTTTTATTGTTTTGCTGCTTTTGTTTTACAATTTAAATGTCCCACTCCCAAAATCTATTTTCCCTTCTTTATTTTTGATTTGTACATTTGGATTGCTATTTTGTTAATTTTGAGTATATTCAAACGCAGTCAATTTTCAAAAAACAAAAATGAAAATAATCAATATCATCACATCATGATATTACTCTCATATTTTTTATGACGGGGCTGTCTGGTCCAGCTTGGACGCACCTCAACTATTCCACCGGTTACTTGCTACCTCTCACCAGCTTAGTTATTGGATAACTCTGATGATTAAGGGTTAAGGCTTAGGAAGATAAAAAGAATTCACCTAGTATTTATTGCCTCCGCTAGAATTTAAACCCGAGACCTCATGGTTTTCTATCACTTTATAGACCACTAGGCCACACCCTTGGGTGCCGTGGAAGTACTCTCATTTGCTGTTTAAAAAGTGATAATTTTAAGGTCTTGTTTGTGAGTCCGTTTCTTCCAACATTTCCTGAATTAAGGTGGCTATTGTGCAACTAGAATGAACTAAGTTACATAAATCAATCAACACAAAGGTGCTACTTCTTGATTAGTAAATAAAGATGACAGTATCTGTCTATCTCAAACAATGTTGTCAAAGGCTCATTTAAGGCGCGCTTAAGCCCTAAAGCTCAAAAAAGCTCAGGGAGGGTGCTTCGCCTCACTTAAGTTGCGCTTCAGTATAGGCAGGGCACCAAGACATGCCCCTTATTGCCCATGAGTTCTATCTTGAATGGAGCAATGCTAGACTATAAATATAATCGGCAAATAAGTGTATTAGTTGTTAAGGAAAACAATATAAATGAATTTGTTACTTTTCTCTTGAATTACATATATATTTTATTTTTTCTTGCATTGCGCCTTTTTTAACTAAAGCCCCTACTTAAATTGCGCTTTGCGTTTAAAGCCCCAATTGACCTAGAGAGCTTTTTAGAGCTTTTCGCCTTTGACAACATTGATCTGAAATAGGTCGCCACATTTCATAGAACCAAAATAACTTAAATTATACTAAGATCCTACATGAATTTAGGTAGTCTCATCATGCAGAACCAAGATAGCCTAAATTACATAAAGATGCTGCATTTTTTTCCAACAAATAGCACATGAAGATAAAAGAGTTGAATTTAGGTTGCTATAGTGTGAGCAACGAGAATAGGCTAAATTACATAAATATGCTATTTTATTTATTATTCCCTCTGTTCCAGTTTATGTGAACCTATTTCCTTTTTGGTCCGTTCCAAAAAAAATGACCCCTTTCTAGATTTGGTAACAATTTAACTTAAACTTACAATTCTACCCTTAATAAGAAGCTTTTATAACCACACAAATATTCTGGGCTCCTTTTTGACTTGTTTAGGACCACAAATTCCAAAAGTCTTCATTTTTTCTTAAACTTCGTGCCCAGTCAGACAGGTTCACATAAATTGGAACGAAGGGAGTAGTATTTAGGGATGGCGTGACCTGAATTTAGGTGGCTGCATAAGGGAGAACCTCCAACCAAGATGTTGAGAGTTTAATTCGCTAATGGAGCAAAGTGGAAAAGGACCACTTTTGATTCTTGGAAGAAAGGTTCGGGGTGTTGGGTTTACCATATCTAAAAAAGAAAATAAAAAACTGCAACAATCTGAATAACCTAAATTTCCTAGAGATGCAACTACAACGAGATCTCTCTATAACAGCATCCCTATATAACAACACTTCACTATAAAAGCCAAGCTTTTTGGAACCAATTTTCATGTTATGTTATAATATATGTTCTATATAACAACACTTAGCTATAACATCCAAAAATATTCGGAACAAACAAGGCTGTTATAGAGAGGTTTGACTGTATTTATTTTGAGAGACAGACTCAAAAATATTTTACATGTTGCTTTGGTTCGACAACATAGACAGGAGCATCTTGGAAAATATCTGAAATCAGAAAAAGAGAAAGTACAAAATGTCTTGCGCATCACGGGATAATCACTACTTTTATTTTTTCTTTTGGGGCAAATGGATGGTGTGGTTGTATCCTGCACTAACAACTAAAGAAACGAATATCACATTGTTACGAAATATGAACTAGTGACGCATAACCAACATAAGCTTGGACAGGAATATGCTTTTATTGGGCTTAAGACCTATTTATCTAAGGGGCCTTAACTTTAACCTCAACAGCCTCATTGGATCATAGGCTAGTCATTGCAGATATTGAAGATATTACTTATTAGCCTTGAGAAGTTGAGGTGGTTAAATCTGCCCGCTTTTGAACCAGCTTTCATTCTATGCAACTACATTGCGGAATACAGCAATTCTAACAAACAAAATCATAAAAGTAGAGCCTGCTAATATTGATACATCAACACATTTTCCTGTAATTAAACAATTTTTTATTTTCAGACCATCTATCAAGTGCCCTGCTTGTTTGCTCACAAAAAAAAGTTAGAGATCATAAAAGTAGTGCCTTTCTTGTTTTCTTGCTTGTAGACCAACTGATAGAAAGTGTGTTTTCTTGTTTTCTTGCTAGTAGACCAACTAATAACAAGTGTGTTTTCTTTATAAAAACAGTACAACACCTGAATTAGCCGACATCGATTGGGATAACCTTGGCTTTAGCATTACGCCTACTGATTATATGTATATCATGAAATGTTCTCGAGATGAGAACTTTTCTAAGGGTGAGCTACAGCGTTTTGGGAACATCGAGTTGAGCCCATCTGCTGGGATATTAAATTATGGACAGGTCTGTTTTGCACCTTATCTTGGTATTCATTTTCATTTCCAGCATTCTTTTTGTTAATCTTAAATACATTGCTTATGTTATTCATTTTAATGATTACTGTTCCACTTTCATCTGTCAGACTTTACTTAAATGCTTGTAGAAATATTGATAGGGACTGTTTGAAGGTTTAAAAGCCTATAAAAGACATGATGGTAATATATTGCTATTTCGACCCGAGGAAAATGCTCTGCGCATGAAGATGGGAGCAGAACGTATATGCATGCCTTCACCATCTGTTGAACAGTTTGTGGAAGCTGTAAAAGCCACTGTTTTAGCAAATGAAAGATGGGTAATGACTCACTTCAATCTTAGTGGGAAATCCTGTTATTGGGAGATTTATGTCCTGACTTCAATTCCTTACTTCAGATTCCTCCTCCTGGTAAAGGTTCATTATACATAAGACCGTTGCTTATGGGGAGTGGAGCTGTTCTTGGTGTTGCTCCAGCTCCTGAGTACACATTTCTGATTTATGTATCACCTGTGGGAAACTATTTTAAGGTACTTTTTCCCGCATCCTTGGCTTACATGTGTATATGCTTTTTTGATGCATAGGCATAACACTTCTAGGATTTCTGCTCCTTATGATTTTTCCTTTTGCTAATGACTGGTTAGCTTTTGTATTGCCATAAATGTGACCATTGACTACTTAAAATATGGATCATATGGCTTTAGATGTTTGAAGTGTAATTAAATGCGTTCATCGATTTGAAAATTGCATATTTGTGTACAGAGGATGCATATTATAGATTTTCCCCCTACTTCTTAGTGTTATCCCCTGTCTGGTACTATAGAGTAGCAAGCCTTGCTGTATAAAATGTTTGTGAAAAAAGAGAGTAACTTGAAATGGAACAAGTAGAAATGTGTGGACGTGTGAGAATATGAACAGCAGAATGGAGTTAATTTTTTTCCCTTTTTGAATTTCTGTCGGAGGCAATTTAAGAAAGCTTATTACTGGTGTACTTGCAGTTAGTTGGATCATACCCCAGGCTTCGAATGTAACTTTTTATTTCGGTTCACAACTGCTTCTTTCAATGTTTCTTGCATATCACAGTCCATGAAAATATTAATAATTGGTAAAATGAATAGCTTAAGGTAGATGTCATGATGCATGCTTCTTTTACTCAAGAGAACTTTAAATCCAAAATTATCTGACTCTGCGTTCATTTGGTTTATGCCTGGCAATCAAACATAACTGCACTGGATACATGTACCAAGAAACTTTTCTATTTTGGAAAATTTTGTCATATATTTTCTTCAGTATGTGTGAGATTACCTTTCAAGTCAATTTTTTCTCTCTAGGACTACTTCCATCTTTACGAGATGTTTCAAAACTTATTCAGCTAACTATAGTACTTAATAAAACCAGTGATGAATTCACCATTCTGGTTTTGAAGTATCAAATCCCCTAAATTACCGGTATAAAACTTCCGTCAATGTTCATTCCTATTGGAGATGTAAAAGGACAAATTATTGTGGTCTGTTGTACAAATTATGCTTCAATTCTAAAAGCCTACGCCTATAAACGAGGAAGTCTTTCTGCTGAATTATGTGAAAATCTAGTTGTTTAAGTTCATCATGACCCATGAAATTACTGGTTTTTTGGTTATTCTCTCTGCTCGCTTCTCAAAGGTTCACTCTTGTTTTACACTTGATGTGATTACAAAGGGGGTTACAAATTTTAAATTCAGTAGTTACCCCTGCTCTTTTGTTTCTTACACTTCATATGGTTATTGAAAAGCTTGAGTTGCTGATTGAGTATCATGAGAATGAATTGGAATTAGATACAAGATTCTTTTTGATGAAGTTCTATTGTGAATGCTATCACAATATTCATTAGACCCGAATTCTTGTGGCTAAATTTTGAAATATTCAAGTTTGTATATATTCAAGTCCTTGATGTTATTGGTTGGAGAAAATATAGGTGATGTCAATTACAGCTGGTACATGAAGTGAAAATTTGAAGGAATATAAAAAAGTTAACACACCATCTCACAATCATCTTGCTACTTTCAAAACAAAAGATCATGGTGTCAATAAGGAATATAAAAAGATAGGAAGATGAAGGTCTGTTGTTAATTCTCAAACTTCGAGTGAGCATGGCGTCTTTTGTTGTAAAATTCCATGTTTGTGTTACGATAATCATGTTATGACTTGGGTCCCTTTCTACGGTCACTTCATTTTACTTTCTTGGCAGGAAGGTATGGCACCAATAAATTTGGTAATCGAGACAGAAATGCACCGTGCAACTCCTGGCGGAACTGGAGGTGTCAAGACTATAGGAAATTATGCAGCAGTAAGCTAGGTTTACAGAAAATCAGCTTATTTCAGATTTCTGTTTATGTAACATTAACGATGATAAATAATCATGAGGTCCCACTTAGCTTGTTTATCCTTTTTGTCACCATCCTCACCCTCTATTGTTCCTTGAATATTTGATAATGTCCTCTACATTCAGCTTTCGCCTTGAACTTCTAAATACCATCTAACAAGCATATAAAGTCATTACTTCAAATTTGCGCATTCTTGTGCAACTGACCTGGAGTGGTCTCTCTTATATCTTGGTTACACTTGATATTTTCCAAGGTGGGTTATAGTTTTATAATCACGTTATCCATGGAAATATCTAATGTAAACTGCCCTACAGTGGTCTGTCTTATTCCTCGATACTTTTGAGCTTTTCACTCTTGTGTTACACTTGACGTGATTACAAGGGGGGTTGTAGTTCTATAATCATATTATTTCCTGGAAATACCTAACTTTAAAGGGGAGCTGGGATCATGAGCAGAAAAAATGATTTGTGCTTCTAATTATTTGATATCTAACTTATAGTTCTGGAATAATACGAGTCTAAATGGACCAAAATGGGTATTGAGGATTCATATAGCTGACCAAAACAAGCTTGGGATTGAGACATGTTCTTGTTGAGTATTGAAAGTCAAATATGCAATTGTTGATAATTTCCTTTTCATCTTTGGGTTTTCAAATGCAGGTTCTGAAGGCACAGAGTGCTGCTAAAGCTAAAGGCTACTCTGATGTTCTGTACCTTGATAGTGTGAACAAAAGATACCTAGAGGAGGTTTCCTCTTGTAATGTTTTCATTGTGAAGGTATAATATTACGTCAGTTTTATCTGTGCATGTTAAGAATATGGCGGGCCGATAAACATTGTTGCTAGCCTAGAGAAGAGTACAGTTGTTTAGATTCACCAAGTTTTTGTCAAACAGTGGCATTTGTCCTACATGGATACTTTAAATTCTCTGCACAGACTTCTTTAAAAATTATTGTATTGTTGAAGGCCACTATTTCTTTTAAATACTATTTTCTCAGGGTAATCTGATAACAACTCCTGCAATTAAAGGAACCATTCTTCCTGGTATTACACGAAAGAGCATAATTGATGTAGCTGTAAGCCAAGGATTCCAGGTACCCCTGTTTGCCTTTACATTAACATGCTTGAGTACTAATCCTACTTGCCATCGTATAATGGTATGAATACTTAGTTTTTGTGTTTCATCATGGTGCAAGCATTTGGAGTCCTTTTTTTTAAAGTTGAATTATCTGATAGCCTTGGTATATAAGAATATATAGACCCTGTAACTGAACTAAGGAAGACGTAAATATGATGTTCGTCATATTTGTAATGAACACCAGGCCAGAAGACTCAGAAGAAATGAATATTGTGCTTGCCCAATCTTAGCATATAAGATTCTGACTTAGTTGAATGAAGATAATTATGGGTTTTACATTTTCAGTGGATGAGCAACAAAGATGTCGCGGACTAGGGGTGTCAAATGGGCGGGTAGGGCTGAAATTAAGCGGGTCAAAATGGGTTGAATTTATAAACGGAACTAATTGGGCTAAAAAGCGGGTTGGGTCATGACTGCCCAATTTGACCCACTTAAAATACAACAGATATCAAGTTCAATGATCTAGATCAGGCCTCACATTTAAACTTTGTAATGTAATTATCTTCCAGTAATATAAAACTCCAATGATAGATCAGCCCAACCAGTAGTGTTAACAGCATATCAACTGCCAGCCTAATAGGTATGCTTCTATCTGTTTTTTGACAAAATAAAGGTTTCCAATAAAAGAAGTACCAAATATCCACTTGACAGAAGGCTCAAAATCAGCCTAATTACAAAAATCTTTTTGCATATCAGTCCCAAGCTCAAGCATTTCGAGACTGTTGTTGTAGGCACTAAAATTACAATTCGTAGAACCAAGAAATACTTGCAAACAATTTTTTTGCAGTACACACACAATTCTCAGCAACAATGAACCAACTAAATGGAATACCAAGTTTGCATAAGCTATGTTAGAAACTAATCTATCAGCTTGGTTGACAAATCTAACTCCTTCCCGTGAACCTAAACATCATCTGATGATAAAACTTTGAGAAAATCCATTAGAGCAAACTAATTGCTCCTTCTACATTCGAAAGAAACAGTAGGCTTGCATCGGTCAAGATGTCCACAAATACTCCATAAAGAACCAATCATCACAACATGACCTGCACAAGAGCACATTATCAGCTTAATCAACATTACCTACAAGTAAAACCAATTAATGGCAAGAAAGATTGATCAAGAGACCATCCGACTTCATTGAATTCTTATCTCTTT
Organism: Nicotiana tabacum; assembly: GCF_000715075.1. NCBI lineage: Eukaryota > Viridiplantae > Streptophyta > Magnoliopsida > Solanales > Solanaceae > Nicotiana > Nicotiana tabacum. The sequence goes on along the minus strand of NC_134100.1, from coordinate 25,264,099 downwards.
GGGTCATTGGGTCATCATCTGCAGGATTCATTAACTACACAAATGTATGGAAGTTCTATAAGCACAATCTAAGGATAACAAGCAAACTAATAAGATAAACAAACCAAGTCAGATAGGAACAAACCAGAGGAAAATAACAATAAAGTGTGCATGAAAGGTTATACCAATACTATGAAAATCAATTCCAACTGTCACTGCCAAGTCATTTACGGAGAAAGAAACAAAAAAACAAAGGCCTTGTAGTGACAACAACTATTCTCCAAGAGGATAGAAACTTATTCGCCCAATTAAAAACAAATAATGACTATTTCTTCCCGAACTCTCCGTCAAAAAACGATTGTCTAACTTAATTGCTAATGTATCTGGGAAGGCTAGAAGAACAAAAACCTGCAGATATCACCAAGCTACTGAAAGTTTTAGCAGCAATTTTCTCCACGTCTATTGCATTGATCTTCCTCTTCAAAATCAACAGTTGTTATATACATACAGATTAAAGAAAAATTGTCAAGCTACATGAATGATTTTATTAAACAAATTATATGATAATATTTTACCTTGCTGACCATAAAGCCAATCTCGTGAACACAACTTAGCTTCTGCATTCTAAGGTAAAATAGAACTTCGTATTTACCAATAACACGACCACCGATGCTGAAAATAGACTCGGATGCAATAGTACTGATAGGAATACATAACAAATCACGTGGCATCAGAGAGTTTTCCGAAACTTAAGCACATCTAGATCTTCATTTCCTTTGCGAACCAATACGGGCCCTTCCAAGTAAAAATCTAGTTGTATCTTTTCTAAACCAAGTTCAAATGGACTTTCTTAAATATCAAACTCATCCATTTCATCCACCATTTCAACATCACATCCACCACTACTACTTCCTATCATATCAACACCAGTAATTGGACATTTCAAGTACTTCTTAAACAATTTATGCATAGTATCTTCAACAACCTTTACCTTTTCATCAATTGAGTGGTGGGAGTGGTGAAAAATTTCAATAACTAAATTATATGGAATTTAAACATATGGAATTATTGTAATAAACGCATTAGTTGGTGTCCAGTTGTATTGTAAAACAAAGGATAAACTTTAAATGGTCAAGTTTATTTATATTTTTGTGGAACATTTTTTATAATGATAAATTTCCTTGACTTTCATTTTCTCGTTAAAAAAAATGGTAGGATTGTTATCGTATTTATATTTGAGAAAGAAAAGAAAAGAAAAGAAAAAAAATACTAGATGAAAAGACTATTTAGTTTAGAATCCCACTACTCATGCATAGTCATCACAGTGTTATCAAAGGCGAATAGCGAAAAAAAGCTCTAAGGTAGTAGGCATATATAGAGAAATAATGCTAATATGTATGTATAGTCAAAGACTAATAATTAAACGCATACAATTTACGATAAAGTGTTATATAAATTGTTTGACCACCACCACATACTGAATTGCGGCCACCCTGAGTCCAAAGTAGTGTTTACTATCCTCGGATCAACCACGGGCCCCATGAGATTGTACTACCTTTTCACATCAAGCTATTTAAGATCTTCACCTTCACCTTTAATTGTAGATGTAGTCTTTATATCTGTATTTATATTGATATTGCTCATAATTATTTAAAATTCAGTTATAATGTAAACTTAGTTTTAATGTAAAAACCCAAAAAGAAAAAATGTAGATCCTAAAATGGGGAACTGTGTATATATGTCAATAAAATTAGTAATTTTGGAAATTAAGGCTAATGTTAACAGGAGACGAGCAATCAATTTATTTGCCCCTGCAACATTTTTCTAAAAACTCGTACCTAAGATTTTTTTTTAATAAAAGGCCTTAATCTTTTCAATAGAGTATATACACACACAACATATGCAAAAGTTAATGTTTTCTTTCCCTTTTGTCATACTTGTGTATAATGTAGTATTCTTAAAAGACAAAACCTTTAACTTCAAATAATAATGATATTACTTATATCAGTTAGAAATAATTCTAGTTAATAAGATATTAGCCATGTGTTTGCATTATACTATCTTAGATGTTAATGTAAAAAACTTTATTTACTAATGTGAAGATTTGAGTAGTTTGACTCAAAATTCTGAAATATTTCTACTATTTTCTAAAGATTTTTATACCTTTTTCTTCTTCCAACAATTCTACCATTAGAAATCAAACAAAAACAAATCAGTTAATTAATTTGAAAAGAAAAAACATAAACCAGTAAATATGTTTCTAGAACAATTTCCCACCTATAACTCACTTCAGATGTTCATAAGGCAGATGTTCCTTTTTTTTGTTAACATCTATCAAAAATCCTTCAAATTAAGCTTGCATTCTCTGCATTCTGCCTGGACCTCAGTCGCATCTTCACCAACACTTTCTACTATCCTGCAAATTTTTGATTCGTATGTGCCAAGTGAAAGGTCTTTAAACAAATGGTCTTATTTAGCATTAAAGGAAGCTAAAACGTCCAATTGAAAGATCACGAAAGTACATAATCTGCAGCCTCATGAACAAAAATGCATGGGAAGATATAGCAGGACCATTTTGGATTTTCGTTATCCTTCTCATTCATCAAGTGTGTATATGCCCCTGACCTATGTAGAGCTACAATACAAAGGTCCAGGATTCGGAATTAAGGAAAAAAAGTTAGTTATGGACTGCTTGCAGTAGAAGGAATGGTATCGGGCCGATGAAAAATGTAGTTGATGGCAAAGTGGTTCTGTTTTTCTTAATTATCTGGATAATGACACATGAAAATCAGATATAATTGTCCCTTTATTTAAGTAAGAACGACAGATTTTTCTGAATAAGAAAAACGCATACCAAGTACATGTAGTCATCAAGGCCCCAGGACATTGTCATCATTTTATCAAGTCCACATCGTTCAGAATAAACTCCATATTAAGTTAGTAACACACATCATTTAGAATAAACTCCATATTAAGTTAGTAACACACATCATTTAGAATAAACTCCATTTTTTCTGTTGTAAGCTGAATTGTGGTATTCATGATCTTCCTTAAAATGCTACAGAATAGGCAACTGTGCAATAAGAAAAATGGAGTTCTAGGAGGAAAAGCAAGACCCAAATTCACTGCATCAACAAATTTCACCAAATCACAACAGTTCTGTTCTGGAAGACACAAGTCAACTTTCATGAAATCCGAAAAAAGGAAGAAAATATGAGTTATAGCAACAAAAAAGAGGAGAATATGAGTTGTAAAAAAAGAAAAGAAAAAGGAAATAGCATAACCTTTTGATTTCTTTCCGTTAGTAAATTGGTTTTACGTCTACTGCACCTAAAGAAAAAAGAGGAAAGAAAAGAAGTAAAGGCAAAAAATTTAAAAAATAAATAAATAAAAAGGACATGAAGAAAATGAAGTTTTGGAAAGAATACTAGTATGGTAAAGACTTATCGTATCAGCATTCTGTCTTTGACAATTTCAAATTGTGCCTTTTCATCTCTTTACTTTTCTCTTCTTTCATTTCCTTATGTTTTTCTTTTCCTTTTTCATTTCATATTCCTTTTCTCTTTTTGTTTCCTTTTTCCTACCATTCAATTCCTCCGAAAAATAAGAAATTGTCAGTATATTAATCGTTATTTGTCTCTGTAACATCTTATGTGCACGTTGTTTTTGGTACTATTCGACACTTCCCATGAAATTTCTTCCTTTTCTTCTTTGCTGGATTTCTTTTTATTTTATTTTATTTGGGTGCTATTCGACACAGCCCACTTCTAATTCATCTTGTGCCCAACCCATGTAATGCTGGGCGGGTCATCAATCTTTTGGCCACATTTGACACTCCTATTGCGGACATACGTTACCAAGAGTTGTTTTCTAGTGTTAGCTGTGAAATGTTTGGCTTACAATCTCTAATTTATGCAACAAGAGCAATGTTTCTCCATTGCTTAAATCATCTACACAGAACTATCGAGTGATAGAATTGAACTTCAATAACTATGGCATATATGTTGGTCATCGGTCTGGAAGAACAAACAGAACCTTTCAAGTTCAGTTCTTTCCACAGTGAGTCAAATTTGTAGCAAGGTCGTTTTGATGATTAGGTTCCTGACATAATGATGAACTTTACCTTACCATTAAACAATTGAATTTGGGATTGGATCTATCTTTTAAAAAAAACAAATGAATTTGGGAAAGAATGGGAACTTCCTTTACTTTTTCTGCAAGTAGTTCACTTGGTAGAGCCAGTCACTAAATACTTCATGCATGACAGGACTATTATTCTAACACCATAGGATTAATATGTAGGTTGAAGAACGGCATGTGTGTGTGGACGAATTGCTTGGTGCTGATGAAGTGTTCTGCACAGGAACTGCAGTGGTTGTATCTCCTGTGGGCAGCATTACTCACATGGGCAAAAGGTATGTACATAAATTGGAATGGATCAACATCATTAATAATACAACCCTTTTCAGTGTGTTATCTTTTTAGTTTTGTTTCTCTCCTGCTGCAGCTAGTGAGACGGCCATGAACGTATGCCATGAGATAGTGATTTGTAGTTAGTTAGTCCTTTTCAATACATGAATACTAATGCGAATGTTCGTATTGTTGGGTAAGTAAACTTGGGAGAAATAGAAAACTAATGGGCAATGGCTTTGATAGAGTAATCTATGTCCAGAAGGATTTAAAGCCAAAATGAAATCCAAGTTCAGCAAAACTTGAATTTCCCCAGTAACACAATTTGAATTTTTCAGAATATTAATGAGAGAATTAAAATCTGACTTCAACTAGGTTTTGGAGGTGAAAGGTAATTTTATAATACCTTAAGACACGACTGTTGGAACATGCAACTTTTTGACAGGCACCTTCAACCATCATCTTTTTATTTGAAATTTGCACTCGCCTTTTCTTCTCTTTCTAATCACAAACTCCACTAACACATATGTGGACGTCTATGCATGACTTTAGAAGGAAAAAACTATCTAGGTTTGGAAGGTTTTGATTAAAGACCTGCTCGTTTACATTTTTGCAGGGTAACATATGGAAGTGATGGGGTTGGTCGTGTATCACAACAGTTATATTCTGCTCTTACTAGCCTACAAATGGGACTATCAGAGGATAAGATGGGTTGGATTGTCGAGCTGAAGTGAGCTTTTGCATCTAAGGGATAGTACCTTTCACCTTTGTGTTCTCCTTGTGCTAAAGTTTGTGTGTAAGTTTTCGACTTGCCTCTTTATTAGTTAACAATTTCGGTTGATATCATCCCTATATGTATCTTTGATATGTACTGGGCGAAGGAGAAGTAACTATGGGATGATGTAAATTTTGGGGGAAGTGCATGGTTAGCCACTAATAACACATGTATTTACTTTTAAGCCACTGTTTAAAATGTCTTTAGTCTTTAGCCACTGCTTTAATAAACTTTACCTGCCCGGACGAAACATTCTTCTGCTCATAAAAGTTCAGAACCAAGTGTCCTTAACTTTTGAACTTGCAACTCTAAGTTAAGGACTTCAGGATTACATGTCCTTAACTTTTGAACTTGCAACTCTAAGTTCAGGACTCAGGACTACATGTCCTTTGAACTTAGAACTCAAACCTGTCCTTAAGTTCTGTGCTTGTAACTCTAAGTTATGGACTACTTGTCCTTAACTTTTGAACTTGTAAGTCTAAGTTCAGGACCTATTGTCCTTAACTTTTGAGCTTGTTAGTCTAAGTTCAGACCAAATGTCCTTAACTTTTGAACTTGTAACTGTAAGTTCAGGACCAAGTGTCCTTAACTTTTGAGCTTGTTAGTCTAAGTTCAGGACCTATTCTCCTTAACTTTTGGGCTTCTTGCCTAAGTTCAAGACCTATTGTCCTTAACTTTTGAGCTTCTTAGTCTAAGTTTAGGACTTTAGGACCTATTATCCTTAACTTTTGAGCTTGTTAGTCTAAGTTCAGGATGAAGTGTCCTTAACTTTTGAACTTGTAATTCTAAGTTCAGGACCAAGTGTCCTTAACTTTTGAACTTATAATTGGTGGGATGCAATTTTCCGGTCTACAACTTAGGTTTGTTCTTCTGTGGTCGTCTTTGCGCATATATCTCTCTAATAGGTTGAAGGCTATCGATTACTGTTTTTGCTTTCTCATTTATTGTCTATGTATGCTCCTCTCTATTTACTTGTTTGTGTACCTGTTAGGTTTTTCTTGGAGGATGGACAGCGGTCATGGCATCTCTTGACAACGTTGGGGTATGGAACCTCAGAGCAGAAAGGGTAAAAATATTTTTTCGTATTAATTTTAATAAAGTAGTGGCTATTTGTGCTCAGCGGTAAAAATACTGGATACAAACTAAATATCATGTTAAAAAGTGGCTATCCCATGCCATTTCTACTTAAAATTTTCCTCTAGACCCCAAAATGACACAAGTCTGTTTGGTGAAACTGCTTTTTCTGATATTTTCAATTTTATCTCGTCAAAATTCCATCGTTGTACATTTACAAGTTTATTCGACAAGTTGTAGTTCCTAGTCTTATAAATGCGTGGCCATAGATATGAGAGAACAAAAGGCTACCAAAAGTATAAAGAATGTTATGGTCGTTACATCAGAATATGAATTGCTTCTCAAGAGCCAGGAAGTTTCAAATATATTGTTTCTTCTCCATATTCTTAATGCAGACTCGTGCCCGGATAAAGGAGAAGGGTTGGGTAGGTTGACACTTGATAGCCAGCGTTAAGTTAGTCAATTTCGAATGCAGAGCTAGGTCTCCTTCCTTGTCAATTACATCGCTCTAGCTCACTTTTTTTTCTATTTTTTTGTGTTCATATTTTAATTATTCAATTTCGGTTACTGTCGCTGCTATTTTTTTGTGTTCAAAGTTATCACTTCAATTAAACACATCATTAAAAATTGCTAGAAGAATAACTACAAATGGATTTAGAAGGCAAGGATATGAACTAAGATCCGACATTCAAAAATTTAGAAGACACATCATTAAAAATTCTCTTGTCAGTAGGTCATTTTAGTTTTTAAATTTATATACTTCTCTGCTCTCCCCCTTAGATTTTTAATTAAAGTGTTTCCCATGCAATTCAGAAAAGGTTAACTAACCACCCCGAGCACGCGAGAAAGAGAAAACAGGATAAAGCTTTCAGAAAAATCTATTTTTTCTCATGCAATATGCTGGGTAGGGGTGTTCAAACTGAATCGGAAAACCGCACCAAATCGAAAAGTCAAACCTCAAAAATCCCAATTAGGTTTGGTTTGATTTGGTTTGGTATTGAGTAAAAAAATTCGAACCAACCGGACATATAAATATAGAATTTTTATATAGAATTTTTTTAGAAAACGTCTAAAAATATTTGGGATTCTCTCATGGGATGTAATATTTAATAGAATTATGAAGTGCATCCTTATTTATTTACGTTACATAATGAGTTGTATCATCACTTTCTTTATCAAGTGTCATTGAAATGCATCAATCTCTATGTTCTTTCATATTCATATGTCAAAAACTATTAAATTCTTATACCTTTTTCGAATTTGAAATGGTAATTTGATAATTTTAGAATTAAATAGAACATATCTTTATTAGATTTCATATTGATTTTATGCTTAATTATTAAATTTGGTTAACCTTAAAAGTGTATATCAACAAAAAAATTATTTTTAGACGACTAAGAAAATAACTATGTGTTACTAAAATAATTTTTCCATAAGAATATTTTAATAAATCATATGTTTTTTAGTTTTTTTAATTTTTACTAAACATATATTTGCTTATCAAAACTTTATCTATAACTTTAATGAAGTAAGATTGAAATAATTTTCATATAACAAAAAAATCGAAAAACCGACAAAATTGAACCAATCCAAATCGATATAGTTGGTTTGGTTTGGTTTTGATAAAAATCGAACTAACTTGTCCATGTACACCCCTAATGCTGGGCGCTGGCGTGGTTTATCAAGCTGCAAAGCATCGTTTTATTTCTGTTTGTATCTGGATGTTTTTCTATTTATTGGTATTTTCTATTCCTGCCATTAAAAAACTTCTGATTTACCAATTTAAAAATCCTTAAAAAAATATTTAATGCAATTGCGGTTTTATGCTCAAAACGACAAACACAGTAGCTCACACGCTAATCATCCAACTACAACTCTCTCCTCCGCATGCTCAAATATATATGACAATAAAGCCTGAAACTATATTTAACAAAGAATATACAGATATTTAGACTTTAGAGTTTAACTCGGACAATGTAAAATATTTTACCCCATCAGGGGTCACCTAAAAGATAATTGCAGGTGCTCTTAAATTAAAGAGTGGATTATTAATCTAGAAAATAAGGTGTATTACTTGCTTCAACATTTTCACATACATCGACAAGGTGACCTTTTTTTGTTCTATCCATCTAACCAAACCACGGGCATATCTATTGTAGAGGTTATGGGTTCATCTGAACTTATGCTTTCATGTATTTTTGTCTAATAAATTATTAAATTTATATAAATAATAAATTTTGAACCCATTAAATTAGATGGGATGTGGTAGAATTACGAATATGAACCCATAAAGTTTAAATTCTAGATTCGTCTCTGCATTTAACATCACTCCTCCCCCTCCTCCTCCTCCTACTACTTACCACCGCTGTCAGTCTATCGCCATCAATTAGCAGTAGTGGTGGTGGTGCTCAGGGGCAGATGCAATGGGGTAGATGCGGGTTCAATTGAACCCATAACTTTTGACGAGTAGTAAAAATTTATGTGTAAAAATTTATTAAAATTGCAAAATAATAGATATGAACCCATAATTTTAAAAGTATAATGAGTTCAATGTTAAAAATCTTAAAAGTTGAACCCATAGAATTTAAATTCTGGATCCGCCTCTGGTGGTGCTGGTGTACTACTACGTACTATTACATTGTTAATTTGTTATTGTTGCTGCTGCTGTTAGTTGTTATGGTTAGTCATCAAATCTCAATGCGCTACCCTAGGTAATTTCTAATTCACAGAAGTGAGACTTCATCTTCCCGTTTCAAACTAAGTTGTCGTGAACAATATTAAAATAGGGTCATCAATTAAAGTAAAATAAAAGCTGCATTTTCCAGGGAAAAAAGTAGTGCAAAGAGACTTGTAATGTTGATAAGTTAAGATAGACGGCCAAGTAAACAAATTGCACGGAACTTTACTAGCAAACACGAAACATGGAGAGGCAACGCATGCCCAACATGGAAAACCCTAGCCAAAATAGCTAGCATCTGTGGGAGTTACTATATGTTTTCTTTTAATACAAACAATGAACAATTCCCATATCTGATATGACTCAAATCATACTTTACGTACTTTTAATTTGTCGCAGCAGAAGGTAGCACCTTATAGCTACTTGGAAGGTTGTTAGATATCGTTCCATGATAGCTGTATCATATTACATTGTGTTGTATTGTATTATATTGTATTGTATTGTATATTTAATGCACTGTATTGTTTTGATTAATATAATATTTGAATAAATTATATTTTTTCCAGTTATTTCATAATGCCACACACCAACAATATAATATGAAGGATAAGTTTACAATATTACCATGAAGAAAAATCAGGATACGAGGTAGAGTATTGTACTTAAAAAAAGCTACGGTAAGGAGTAAAATAGGATTATGAAACAACGTAAGGCCAAGATGAGGGAAAAAAAGATAATGACATGATCATATCAAATCAAACATTACGTATAAATGGCACATATACTGCACAATAAAATTTAAGTAACTAACAAAATAAATATTGTATTTAATTTAAAGTAACACTACCATACGGTACGATATAATAGGTAACAATCATCCAAACAAGTTGTAAGTTTTCAAGTCTTAACTTCCAACTTCTGACAGTGTCGATAATCTCTACCTGTTATGCAAAGGATTTGGTCCTGATGGGATACATCTCTTGTCTTCCGAGCTGGTATTAAGAATTTGAGACTGACGAGAAACATATTGATACCAATTGTTGCGGAAGCCAAATGTATATAGTGTGAATAAGTCACAACTACTATACCAAAAATTATGACAGCCACCAAATAATAAATAAGACAATAAAGCAACAATAAAGGGAACACCAGAATTTACGAGGTTCGGCTAATTTTGCCTACTCCTCGGACACAACCAATATTTTATTCCACTCCAAAAATACAAGTGAAATAATACTAAAGAGAGAAGATACAAATGCCTTAAACAGATGAGAAGGCAAATGAGAGGTGTGTTTCAATCCTAAACATTAGGCCTTCTTTTATAGGGGGAAAATCCCCCCAAACTTAACTCCCAACCGATGTGGGACTTTGGCATTTTGCCAAACTTCAACAAATCTCCACCTTGGCAAAATTCCACATTTTCAATTCTCTCTCAATAACAAATTTTGGTTGTGTCTTCATCTTCAATCTTCAGTGTTCAACAATGTTGATCAAATCCAAACAATGTTGAAACTTGATCGCAGTCACCACCTTAGTTAGCATATCAGCAGGATTCTCCGTAGTATGAATTTTCTTCACTGTGACTCCTCCTTCTTCTATGATTTCTCGTACGAAATGATACCGAACATCAATATGCTTCGTCCTTGCATGATAAACTTGGTTCTTCGCTAATTGAATAGCACTTTGACTATCACAAAAAATTGTGATACCTTTTTGTTCAATACCAAGCTCCTTTAGCAATCCTTGAAGCCAAATTGCCTCCTTCACAGCCTCTGTAATAGCCATGTACTCTGCCTCTGTTGTAGACAAAGCAACTGTTGACTGCAAAGTAGACTTCCAACTAACTGGTGCTTTTGCAAAAGTAAACACATAACCAGTAGTTGATCTTTGTTTGTCCAGATCACCCGCAAAATCTGAGTCACAATATCCAACTACAGACTGATTATATTCCTGCTCAAAAACTAACCCGATATCTACAGTATTATGAATATACCGTAGAATCCACTTCACAGCTTGTCAATGCTCCTTCCCTGGATTGTGCATATATCCGCTAATAACTCCAACAACTTGTGAAATGTCAGTCCTTGTGCAAACCATTGCATACATCAAGCTACCAACAGCATTTGCGTATGGTACCTTTGACATATACTCTCGTTCAGCTTCATCCATTGGCGACATAGTAGTACTTAGCTTAAAATGGGGAGCAAGTGGAGTACTAACTGGCTTAGTCTTGTCATCTATGCCAAAACGTTGTAGTACTCTCTTCAAATATTCTTTCTGAGATAAACAGAGTTTCTTTGAACGTCTATCTCTAATTATCTCCATGCCAAGAATTTTCTTTGCCTCACCCAGATCCTTCATCTCGAACTCCTTCTTCAGTTGATTCTTCAATTTATCAATTTCTTCCGAATTCTTGGAAGCTATCAACATATCATCAACGTATAGGAGAAGATATACAAAGGAACCATCTTTAAGCTTGCGCAAATACACACAATGATCGTATTTGCTTCTCTTGTACCCTTGCCGCAACATAAACTCGTCAAATCGCTTGTACCATTGTCTAGAAGATTGTTTCAATCCGTACAACGATTTTTCAAGTTTGCATACCATATTTTCTTTTCCAGCAACTTTGAATCCTTCTGGCTGAGTCATGTAGATTTCCTCCTCCAAGTTTCCATGTAAAAACGCAGTTTTTACATCCATCTGAACTAGTTCCAAATCCAATTGTGCTACCAAAGTCAACATAATTCTAATGGAGGAATGTTTTACAACTGGAGAAAACACTTCATTGTAATCAATTCCCTCCTTTTGAGCATATCCTTTGGCCACCAATCTTGCTTTGTAGCGAACATCTACTTGGTTAGGAAATCCTTCCTTCTTTGCAAATACCCATTTGCACCCAATTGCTTTCTTTCCCTCCGGGAGATTGACCAATCTCCATGTATGATTCTGATGAAGGGACTGTATTTCATCATTCATGGCAATCCTCCACTTATTTTCTTCTGAACTTTGGACAACGTCTTTATAAATAGTAGGAACATCATCAGCTACAATTGAGGTTGCACAAGCAACCGTCTCTATGAGACGAACAGGTTTCGTTATTGTTCTTTTTGGCCTGCTGGTTGCTATTGATTCAAGTTGTTGTTGAGGTTCCTGAGTTGGAATCTCCTCTACTGGCTCTCCTTCCAGAGGGTAATCTTCATTTGTTTCCTCCTCTGCTTCTTGTGTAGGAAAAATAAATTTTTCCTCAAACTCCACCTGCTTAGAAGCACCTTTATTTTGTTTGGTGTCTTCTGTTACCTTATTTACCATAGCAGATTCATCAAAGGTAACATTTCTGCTGAATATTACTTTCTTTGTCATAGGACACCATAAGCGATATCCTTTGACTCCAGAAGTAATTCCCATAAAAATAGCCTTCTTTGCCCTTGGATCCAATTTTGACTCCGTCACATGATAATATGCAGTTGAGCCAAACACGTGCAAAGAGTTATAATCTACAGCAGATTTTCCATACCATTTTTCAAATGGTGTTTTGACATCAATAGCAGCAGATGGTAGACGATTAATGAGGTGGCATGCATATGTAATTGCCTCAGCCCAAAATTCTTTACCCAAGCCAGCATTGGACAACATACACCGTACCTTCTCCAGCAAGGTCCGGTTCATACGTTCTGCCACTCCATTCTGTTGTGGTGTATGTCTAACAGTGAAGTGTCGGACGATGCCATCATTTTCACAGACCTTATTGAAATGATCATTTTTGTATTCACCTCCATTGTCTGTGCGAATACACTTGATCCTCCTGCCTGTTTGATTCTCCACCATCGTCTTCCATTTGAGAAAAATTCCCAGCACTTCATCTTTGTTTTTCATTGTATACACCCACACTCTTCGAGAAAAATCATCAACAAAGGTTACAAAATAGTGCTTCCCACCCAATGAAGGTGTTTTGGAAGGACCCCAAACATCAGAGTGTACATAATCCAAAATACCTTTAGTATTATGGATCGCTGTACCAAATTTAACCCTTGTCTGTTTCCCTTTGACACAATGCTCACAAAACTCCAAGTTGCAAGCCTTTACTCCTTTTAACAATCCTTGATCTGATAGAGTTTTCAAGGATTTTCCTCCAGCATGTCCCAAGCGCATGTGCCATAGCTTGGTTGCTTCTGCCTCTTTGTCGTCACTGGATGTCACTGTCGCTGTCCCAATAACTGTACTGCCACGATAGTGGTACATATTATTATTCTTCCGATTAGCCTTCATTACCACTAGTGCACCGGAGCATACTCTCATCACTCCATTTTCTGCAATGATTTTGAACCCTTTTGATTCTAGGGCTCCCACAGAGATGAGATTCTTCTTCAAATCCGGTACATATCGAACATCTGTTAATGTTCTGATCATTCCATCATGGTTCCTTAATCGTATTAAACCAATGCCATATGAGGTAAGAGGGCTGTTATCCGCTGTGTGGACGACTCCATATTCTCCTTCTTGAAATTCCATGAACCAATCCCTGTTGGGACACATATGATAGCTACAAGCCGAGTCCATCAACCATATGTCTGATGATGTTGACGACTCTGTTGTAACTAATGAGAAGTCTGAATCATCACAATCAGCTACATTTGAATCCATAATGGCCTTTCCATTGTTATGTTTGGTCTTATTCTTCAACTTCGGACAGTCTTTCTTCCAGTGCCCTTTTTCTCGACAAAAGGCACATTCATCTTTGCTGGGTCTGGATCTTGACTTGGATCTTCCCTTCTTTGTCCTCGTTTGACTTTGAGGACGACCCCTCATAAATAGTGCTTCTCCTTCTCCGCCCTTCTGTTTTTCTTGCTTTCTTTGTTCATAGCTGTACAAAGCCGAACAAACTTCTCTGAGAGAAACTTCGTCATTTCCATGGAGTAGAGTAGTTTCAAGGTGCTCGTACTCATCAGGAAATGACGCCAACAACATCAAGGCCAAGTCACCATCATCATAAGTTGTATCCATATTTTGCAAATCTGTGACCAACTTATTGAAATTGGTGATATGTTCATTCATCGTGGTACCAGGAACATAGGTGAAGTGAAACAGTCTCTTCTTCATGTACAATTTATTTTGACTATTTTTCTTCAAAAATTTATCCTCCAGTGCTTTCCATAATCTACATGCAGAAGTTTCCTTTGTGTATGAATATTTCTGCTCTCTAGCAAGTTAGGATCGAATGGTACCGCAAGCAACACGATTGATAATTCTCCAATCTTCTTCTCCAATAGCATCTGGTCTCTTTTCTTCAATAGCAAGATCTAGCCCTTGTTGAAAAAGGACATCTAGAACCTCGCCTTGCCACATTCCAAAATGTCCGGACCCGTCAAATATTTCTACCGCAAATTTCGCATTTGACACAATTCTTGTCATAAGCGAAGATGCCAATGATGACGTATTGTTGACACTTGATGTAGATTCTTCTTGTTTATTGTCTCCCATCTTTGACACAAATATTATTTAATAGCTGACAACACAAATTAAGATTATTTCCTTTATGGTGTGGAAGATCAGACTAAGCTGCAACCACAAAGCATACTAAGACAGAATCTTGACACAGTTACCAAGATAAATCTTTTCTGATGTGGAAGATCAGACTATGCTGCAACCACAGAGCATACTAAGACAGTACCTTGGCTCTGATACCAATTGTTGCGGAAGCCAAATGTATATAGTGTGAATAAGTCACAACTACTATACCAAAAATTATGACAGCCACCAAATAATAAATAAGACAATAAAGCAACAATAAAGGGAACACCAGAATTTATGAGGTTCGGCTAATTTTGCCTACTCCTCGGACACAACCAATATTTTATTCCACTCCAAAAATACAAGTGAAATAATACTAAAGAGAGAAGATACAAATGCCTTAAACAGATGAGAAGGCAAATGAGAGGTGTGTTTCAATCCTAAACATTAGGCCTTCTTTTATAGGGGGAAAATCCCCCCCAAACTTAACTCCCAACCGATGTGGGACTTTGGCATTTTGCCAAACTTCAACAGAGATGAATATTTCAGGAGCTTCTTCTTCTTCTTCTTCTTCTTCTTCTTCTTCTTCTTCTTCTTCTTCTTCTTCTTCTCACTTGCTGTAGTTCCATCACCATCAACCACAACAAACTTGACACTGGCTAGAATGAGCAGAATTGTTACAAGTATCAGCATAAATAGCGGAGGTACGATCATGACTCGATGGTTTGAGGAACTCATGCTACTGATCATTAATTTGAAGGTGTAGGAGGGGAACTATATTTTCGATTTAAATCGTCTGATATCAAAGTCCACTGATCTAATTAATTTGAATTTGTTGCACGTACTAAGATTAAGCAATGCAAGTATAAAGAGCCTCGTAACAGTTACCTGCCTAAACCAAGCAAGCTTCAAGAATCAATCCATTATCAGCAAGACGGGCGATATACGCTCAACCAAAAAAGGTGAGCGCCTAGTTAGCGCAAGCAAACGGCCTAGCTAACCAGTAATCTTTCTAAAGCGAGAAGCAAAAAAGGCACAAGAGCTGCAAGAAGCCGTTGCATTAGCGAGAAAATAGCCTACTAATGCAGTCACCGCTTTGGGTCTATGCTGCTTCCTAATTCTTGAAAACGAGCCTTGCTTGGTAGATACATTTATAAAGAAGGGATGTGAGGATTTTTAAAAAGTTTTTTTTCCCCACACGTTGAGCATTTCGGCTCTAGGTTTGTATTGGGCTTGACTATGGGCCAAATTGGAATAGAAGAATTAACATAAATAACGATCTAAGTAACCGCTTAAATTAAAAATAGCCGACAGATATATAAGATATGTATAATCATGTATAATTAATTTATAATCCATGTATACTGGCTAAAAATATTAAGCAGTAAATTCAACCGAGCTATTTTTTTTAAAGATCTCATTCGAATATATGTAAGAAGAATTAACCTAAATAACCGTTCACTCAACCGCTTAAACTAAACAAGCCATCAAATTTATAATATATGTATAATTCATATATAATAAATAGTAAATTTGATCGGTTATTTGTGTAAATACTCATATACGTAACTAGGTTCTTTAGTTGAAGAAATGACATCAGTTAGCCGCTTTGAGCACCACTATTTAAAACATATTCAAAATTTTAAAATTAGTAAAAGCTAAATGCAGTTTTGACAAACTTCGGACAACTCATATTGCTACTTTTGCTATATCGACTATTGTTTGGTCCCGGCAGCCCGACCCGATTAAGGCTCGATCTCGACCAACAACCTATTATTTAAAAAAGAAGAAGAAGTATTTAATGGCAATATCCAAAAACAATTATTTTGACCCCTACCCCAAAACACTCATATCCCCAACTTTTTAACTTAACTTTCATAATTGATCTATTCTAATAATTAGTTTTTCACTTGATAATGTAGCTAATGAATTTAATTTTTCGTGAGACATTGTTGATCATTTTAGTTAAGATCGATTTGAATTTTTAAAAACTTATTTTCCTTAATATTTTTCATTTAAAAAATAAGTTAAACTATCAATATCATAATGATTATTATACTTTAAGGAATTATAATTTTTGTTAGATTCTCACCATGTAATGACCTCAATTTTTACCACTAAAGAAAACACCAAAAATATTTTCATACACTTTCAATTGTTCAGATCCGTTTTGAAGTAAAAAAATGACTTAGTCTCCAACTAGTTGACACATTTAAACTCTAATAGATAAATAATTTTAAAAAGCAATATACCTATTAATAAAAACATCAAAAATTAAAATTTTTTGATGAAAAAGAATATTTAGAAAGTTAGAATAACAAAACCTGATTCAAGAGGTTAATAAATTGATGCCAAAACAACTTTTCCTTGCTTCAAATACTTGATGTAATACTAAAAATTTCGAAGAGAAACAAAAAAGAATTACAATGTTCTTCAAACTCACGATTTCAAATTCAGATCTGAAATTAATTCTGAGGAGGCTAAATTTTAAAGAATTTGTAATTGGCTATTCTTTAAATGGGTATCCGAATGCTATTTGTGCATTTCCCCTCGCGGTATTTCGTCTTCATTTTCTTAATTGACATTCGGCAGATTATTTAAATCCCAATTTTTTTTTCTTGAAGAAGTTCTAAAGGCGGGTGGCGTTGGTAATTTACATTGAAATTCCAGTTTAGATTTGTGCAAGTATATACTAGTACAATGGTAGGTAAGAACTTTTTTTAATATCCCCAATTGATTAAATGATTGCATACTAAACGTACGAGTGTATTTTAGGAGTATGTAGACCAAAATAGATGCCGAGAACTGGCCAAGTCATCATCTTTTTACCGCAGGATATATTCAGAGGTATGCAAACAGTTAACTCTAAAGAGTGTTTTTTATTGCTTTAATTTGTTTTTGGTAATGAATTTAGTGAATCATGTTCAGTTTTTACACTATCAAAGAGAAGCCTTTTAATAGATCATTTTTCTCCCCTATATGTTTTGCAGTAATTGTAGTATGTTCATCTCGAAAAATGTCAAGAGAGCCTAATGGTGTGTTTATTACAGAAAATGTTTTCCTAGAAAATATTATTCAAAGAGCTTATATATAATCTAGGCAAACAAGACGGGGTGGGGGATGGTGGGTGGTGGCGGTGAAAGGGTGAGGTGGAGGCGGGGGAGTGGAGTGAGGGGGTGGGGTGGGAGCGGAGTAAGGGGTCTGGTGAGGGAGGAGGTTGGGGCTGGGAAGGAGAGAATGAGTGTGGAATGCCACTTATGGAGAGAAAAGCCCCATGTTTTGTACCTCCATTATCTTTTTCTTATTTGGGTTGGGGGGCTAAACATGCATGACATTTGTGTGGCTACAAAATTATGTCAGATAAAAGAAAGAAGTTTAAAGTTCATTATTTTCAAATATAGAAAGAGGGTCATTCTTTTCAGAATGGACTAAAAAAGAAATATTGTAACGTTAAATGAAACAGAGGGAGTGTATCATTGACCTTTTACAGTAACTTTTGCAATTCTGAGGTTCATTGTTGATTATATGATCAGAAACAGTTTAGATGAGTCTTCAACATGCTTGTCTTCAATGAATTTTGCATCCGCAATTTTTTGAAGTGCCAGGTTTCCACTCTAGAGTTTGAGTAATTTCTTATCCAACGGCTGTTTTTCCCTTTTGCCATGATGACACACTCCATTTCCCAAAGAGACCATCTTTTTCTGGTTTTTTTGATTTGGTTGCTTCACTTTGTACAGTTTTTAAGATTTGGTGGTACATGGAGAAATTGATGAAGGACTATTCTGACTTGCAATTTCAAGCATCACGTTATTTGAATTCTGTCATGCTCAATTTCTATGTGGATGTTGCTTTACTTGCATTAGCATTGTGTTAGCCAGTGAGGCTTAATCAGTTGCAGCAGATTCCTTACTTCAATTTGTTGTTGCGCAACTGTTTTCAGCTGTCTTCATGGTGCAATAGTTCTGTATGCTCTGTACAATATCGTGCTTGACATTGCTCAGTTTCTAACTTAGAGATGTTAAATGTAACTTCGAACTACTGTGCTCGTAGCATTACTATATATTACTGACGTCGAGATTGAATGGTTTATTACTTGCGTTAACATGCTTTAGGAATATTCTTTTTTGGGATTTCCTTTCTGAAATTATGTTGTATCCGCAGGTAGAAGAGATAGGATGGGAGCACCTTGTTAAATTGGGGGAAGATCTGAGACTTCTCAGCTTTCGTATGATGTGAGGCTCTTTTATTTTTTAAAGCTATGGTTGGGTTAAAAAGAGGTAGGTTAGGTGTTAATTATGTGAAAGAAAGAGTGGCACAGAGTATTTCCCATAAAAGAGGAGGGAAGGTAAAACTGAACGGTATCCAGCCTTTCCATGTCAGCTTTTCTGATGTTGTAGAGTTGGATGACAAGGAAGTAAACCAGAGGGGTATCCAACCCTCCCTGTGAGATTTTCCAACTCTTGCAAAGTTGGATAATTAAAGATTTGTTCTGGGTAAATTAAGCCTCATCAACAACAACAACAACAACAACAACAAACCCAGTTTGATCCCAACATGTGGGGTCTGGGGAGGGTAGTCTGTACGCAGACCTTACCCCTACTTAATGCAGGTAGAGAGGCTGTTTCCAATAGAAGTAAATCACCTTTACTTGATCGTATGGAAGCAAAGAACCAATATTTCCCAAAAGGAAGTAACTTTACAATTCTCTTCTTGCCAATGAAAAATGGTGTACTGTAGCTTTTAATGCTAGCCATTAGAAAAAGAAAAAGGAAGGAGAGTCAGGGGAGGAAAGCTGCTACTAACAAATTAGAATTATGGATGTAACAGGCGAAACTTAAATTTGGGGAAATTAAGTACAGGCAAAATCTAAATTGCAGTAAGGAAACTCTCAAGTTTTTTCTGTGTGCTAGGGACAAGAAGGGAAGGATGCACATTGTGCAGATAACTTTGGATGGAACATATCCTAACCATCCACCTTCAATATCAGCGGTTGGCATCCTTCAAATTTCTGATACTAGAGCCTTGCACTCCATAGGTGATGCCATAATTTACTGATATTTCGCCAGGACATGCCTTATCTCTTCAATGTGGAATGGTCAATAAACTCAAGACTAAAAGATGTTATCCGACAGTTTCAGCAGGTAATTTTGTATTCTTTTCAATATGTTGTAAATCTCCTTTCATTTGCATTTTCTTTGCTTTGTAACATAATATTTACTGATTATTTCATCCCCCAAAGATATTGCCTTACCTTGTGAAGAAAAATTTCATCCACCAAACACACGCGTAATTTAATTATGGATTGTTAATTTCTTTTACACTTACTATATCTTCTTATTACCGGAACCAGCATATGGATAAGCTTCAGGAGTTTTGGAATATAATGGATGACATTGACCACTCTCTTTTGGTGTCTGACCTAAGATATCCTCAACGTGCTTCGTCACATCGCCAACTTAATATAGGTATGTGCTTTTTACATAATTGTTCTTTGGTGTGTCAGTACCCCTTTACGCCAGAACTGATTCATATCCCTTCGTTTTTGATATAGGCAATGACTGCTATATCATGTTTTTTATAGATGCTAATGATCCAACATCCCTACCAGAGTAAGTGTTCTCTAAAACCACCAGATTTTATGATTACTCCTATCTTTGATGAGTTATAAATTGATGTGGAGTTCTTCTAGCTGTCGCTTTCTCGGTTCAGATTCAGAGGTGGAGAGATTGAGGGCGATGTGGAGGAGAAACTGCAAAAGATGGTATTTCAACTTCCTCTTTTAGTGCTGACTTGTAATTGTCATGGTCCTTATCATTATCTACATTGGGATGTCGATGCTGTTGTCTTAGTTTTTGTTTCCAATCCATAGAATTTTCTCTATGTTTGGTTTTGAACAATTTAAAAGATGAAGGGACTGGGGTTTGGGGGTTGGGGTTGGGGGTTGGGGTAAGGATCTTTTAACTTTTGCTTTTTCCCTAGTTACGTGTAATCAACTCTGATTTCTATTCTATTCGCAGGATGAAAGACAAGCCATTTTCTGAGAATCTTGCAAATGTATTGGATGTTCAACTTCATGGACCTTCAAGCGTTGAGAAAACTGATCCACAAACTGAATGTGGCATTTGTTATGCGCAATATCTTCCAATTGGTAATCCTATATCCGTAAAATAAACCCATTGATATTTTTTTGATTATGGCATTGACTTTGTGATATCAATCTAGATGATGAACTTGGTGCTAAGAGTGGAAGTGGCACTGATTGTACATGTGAAAATAACAGCTGCAGTAGGGCCTTCCACAGTGTTTGCCTCGGAGATTGGTTGAGTTCCATCACAACAACAAGACAGTACGTTGAGCTCCCTTATTGTTACCTTCGTTACTTTAATTAAGGAGATATTCCTTTTCCAATCCAGTTATCACATTCATCTGCTCTGTTTTTTTTACAGGTCATTTGATGTTCTATTCGGGAATTGTCCATACTGTTCTGATCCAATTGCTGTCAAAATCAATACTAGGAAGTAAAGAGGTAAGTTACCCCTGTCAAATATTTGAGATAATTTAGCTCGCTGTGCACAGATTACTTCGAGTGATAGGGAAGGCTGGAGATTTAGGGAAACATTACTTTGTTCGACCACCTCTCCATTCTGTGTAGTGGATGGGAAACTTCCTTAGACAATGTTAAATCTACATAGAGAAAAATGAAGTCTGCTTTTGACGGTGCCTCACAGAGAAGATGTTGCTTTCAAGTATGAGCAGCACTTTGTTTGAGTCAGTTAGTCATGAATATGATTTGCATTTGTCATTGCATTAAGGCAAGCTATCTACATCACACCCTTGGGGTGCATCCCTTCCCCTGCATGAACACGAGATGCCTTGTGCACCGGGCTGCCCATTTAGTGATTTGGAACAACCTAGTAAGTGAAACAAGGTAAACAAAATTTTTTTGCTTCATGAAGTTTGTCCTGCTATTATTATCATCATGATCATCCTCATTATATGGAGGGCTTTTGCACTAGTGGAGCATATATTAAGGCACATTTAGTCAAAACTGTTATTTTTGAGCCAGCTGGCGCTCACGGTTTGGTACTTGGTGGATAATAAGTCATTCCCCGTTTAAGCGAAAGTGTTATTGTGATTATAAGCTAATGAATACACGACGAGATATTGTAAGCGGCTGAGTGGCCTTGCTATCACGATCAACTGAGATTCAGCTCTTTGTGGTTCCGATTTGTAAAAGGGAAAAAGAATTGTAGCCTAAGAGTTCCCTACGTTTTATACATGGATGAAGTCAGAATGGCTCATAGTTTCACATATTCTTGATATCATCATTACCCTACTACAATAAATTGGGAGGTGAATAATCCTGGGCTAAGTAGAGCCTTGCATTGGTACTTTTCTTCAATTTTCTCAAATTTACCTCATTAATCACGAGGCAAAAACTGTATGATGGGGGTTTGATTAGTCATAACAACTGCTTCTTTCTCCTCTCTGCTAAACTCACACTTGACTATTTCCTTTCCTTTTCATTTCTATGACTACAACTTCCCCTGATTCCTCAGTTACACTAAGCTAATACTCAAGAAGAGAAGGGCCAAGCTGATCAGAGGCGGATCCAGGATTTTAAGTTTATGACTTCCTACACAAATTTTAAGTTAATATCAATAATAACTGGATTAACGGACTGGGTTCCAAGCTAAAGATTCTTATATATTTAATGAAATTTTCAATACAAATATCGGATCTAGACAAAAGTTACTGGGTTTACGGGAACCCGTAACTAACACACTGGATCCGCCCCTGAAGCTGATGGGTAAGATAGAATATAAATTAGGTAACGGTTTATTTTTTTTCGACACTGGTAACTTTAAATCCAATTGGATTATTTTCTAGATATATTTCCAATCCAACCAGTTTTCTCACTCTGAATGCATCTAGAATGAAGTGGGTAATCCAAGGGTAATCATATCGAAAAGAACAGCTGCAAACAATCTCCTCATTCTTATTTTGTAGATAGCACACTGTCGAAACATAGTAGACAGCACAATACAGAAAACCACAGAGTACATCAGAGATATGGTTAAGTATCAACACAAGACATCTGAAGCAAATACAAACACATTTCATACAACTTTGACGATGCAGTAGGTTCAACTTTTTTTAAGCCTTCATGGGTAAGTATACATGTTTTAGTGATGCTTCTTCTCGAAAAGACCATCCGGACCTGCATTCAAAAAAGGGCCAGCCAATTTTTGGTATTAAATAGTTTGTTACCTTAAAAAACCTAAATCTAACTACAAATTTATCCGCACATGGAATTTTCAGCTACAGAAATAAGTATACCCTCTAAAAACATAGAAAGAGTAACCAACATTGGCATGAACACTCACGTAACTTTACAATTCATGAACTGGATAAGAGATTATAATTTATAATAGTAAAGAAGTATGTGAAATCATGTCAAAATTGAATGAAGAGGAGACCAATGGAAAAACTGCCTCTTACCATTGAGCTGAAAGTCACCTGGATTAACAAACTTTCACAGGAAAAGTAACACTCCACTGAAAATGTTGATTTAAAGTTCACATTTACGTTCCATTACAGATAAAACTAGGGATAAGTGTCGAAGCATACTTGAACACTCACCATTAACATTATGCTGTTAATTTTAAGTAGACTTGCACAAATATAATGGTTATGATAATTGTTTTTATGGAGATATTATATGGTCTACTTGATATTGTTTTGTCTCGTTAAAATGCCAAACACTTAGCCACATGAAGCATTGACATGATACGACTTAGAAGACCGATTATGAAAATGTTTTAGCATCATAACTACATAAAAAAAAAGGCATTCAAAATTAGGCTTCACATTGTCAGCAACAAGAAGATAACAGGAAGATTACTAGTTCCAAGTTCCCGACTACGACCATCCGCGGCATGCTACAAACATTTTTGAAGCCTCAATCAGGTAAAGTGCTTCAGTTAGATAACAT
The DNA here is from genome assembly GCF_000715075.1 of Nicotiana tabacum. Classification (NCBI taxonomy): domain Eukaryota; kingdom Viridiplantae; phylum Streptophyta; class Magnoliopsida; order Solanales; family Solanaceae; genus Nicotiana; species Nicotiana tabacum. Next base: position 25,240,678 of record NC_134100.1, on the reverse strand, counting down.
ACCATTATTCAGAATATCTATGAGCTGATAGCTCATTGCAACCATCAAGGATCAGATACAATTACACACGAGATAGTAAACATGAAACCATTGACAAGCGAAATAAAGAGATGGCTTAGGTATCGGAATTACCCCATGGAAACTCCTTGTTACGGATGTGCAGATACGGATAAGGCTGCAAATAAAGCTAGAAATGATAGCAAGAATTGTAAAATCATGTTATGTAGGGTGAAGAAAAAGCATACAAAGGAGTCATAGTCGTATAGGGCAACTTATATGTACACGTCTATATCTGTCTCAGCTGTAAATTCCCCTCTACTATCCCTTCTATTATACAAAATTTCAACGCCCAAGAAAAATAATACCCCTATATTAATTACAGATAAACACAAGTTAACCATTGGATATTATAAGGACCGAATTAACCTTATTCTATCTTTCTTGGGAAGAAAAGGCATTCCTCTACAACTCTAGGTTGCAACTAGTGCTGTATGGTGGGCCGGGCTGGGACCGGGCCCGCGGTCCTAACGGGCTAAACGGGCCTGGTGGGCCGGTTCTTAATGGTGCAAAAAGCCCGGGGCAGGCCGGGTATGATAAAATAGCCCACGAGCTCGGGACCGCTAAGCCCGGGACCGGCTGGCGGGCCTGGGCCGGTCTTACCGAGCCTAAAGGCTACTTTAAAAAAAAATAGCAACGGTCAAAAATTAAAAGTAGCCGTTGGGCTGCAATTTTGACCGTTTGGAACTTTCAAAAATAGCCATTTGGCCCCCAAACTTTATTTTAACCCCAAACTTTATATAGTTACACTTTTTCCCAATTCTCAACTATAAATACCCCCTTATTTTTTCATTTTTACTCACCAATTCATCAACCTCTCTACTATAATTGCTTATTTTATTGTTGAAATTTCGTGAAAAATTGTGAAGTTGGTGAATTGAAGTATTCAAGTCTTCAACGATTTTCAATTTTCAAGAAGTTGTTCGGCAATTCGGTAAACGCGTTCCAACTCTTAAGTTTTAATATTATAGTTTTGTTAGTTTTATTTAGTATAATTATAATTAATATGACATTTTCTTTGAAAAATATTTTTGGTGGTAAGGGTAAAGCTAAAACTGGTGAAAGTAGTGGCCAACCTACTACCCTTCCCCCGGCTCCCCGACCCAGACCTGGTAGACGTCCTGCTGCTCCTATTATTCTTGATAGTGATAACCCATGTTTTCAATTTTCAGATAGTCAATTTTTCCATAATGTTGCACCAGGTCAAAATTTAGATGATGAAACTATGAATGCTCTTTATCCTAATCAAACTATCTTTGAAAATGATGAGGAAAATGAGGATGAAGATGAAACCCAACCAGATTTAGATGATACACCTACTAGTCCTGTTAATAACCCAACTGATGTACCGCCCGACCCACCTGTAGAAACCCCTAGTTTTAATAGACAACCTCCTAAACGCCTAGAAACATCATTAGTTTGGATTTTTTTTACTCAAGTAAGAGAACAAAATAAGGCTAAGTGTAAAACATGTGGGAAATTACGGGCGCATAAATATACTGGATACCGTAGCGGCACGGGTAGTTTGACTAGGCACATAAAAACACACCCTAGAGATAAAGTTAGATATTTACAAATGAAAGCGCAGCTAGAGGGAACACATGTAGATTCTGATGTTAACCCTAGTACAAGTTCAAATCTAGTTCAACCAGGAATTAACACTGTGACCGGAGGTATTTTATATTACGATCCAAATAGAGATCGTGAAGAATTAGCAAAGATGGTTACCGTAATGTGCTTACCCTATTCTTTTCCTTCTAATCCTAATTGGGTGCATTATATTAGAAGAGTTTTTAATCCTACTTATAAAGGTTGGCCTCGCACAACAGTTAAGAGAGATATTTATAAATATAAACATGAATATGAACAATATTTGCGGTATTTATTTACTCATATAACTAATCGGATTTCTATTATTACTGATATTGGAAGAAGTGATAATGATTGTGATTATCTAACTGTTACAAGTTATTGGATAGATGAGGAGTGGACAATGCAAAAACGCATTATTGCGTATAGAATAATTAATTCATGTCACACAGGTAAGTTTATAGCTAACACTGTTGCAGATATTTTGTAGATATTTTTGCTTTAGAGATAAAATAATGGCAATTTCTATGGATAATGCTTCTAGTAACACTAGTGCTATAGGCATACTTACAACAACACTAAATCCTGCATTTAGGAATATATTCCATGTTAGATGTATTTGTCATATTTATTATTTAATTGTCGGTGATGGTATGCGAATTTTAAATTTAGAAATTGAAAAGGTTAGAATGGCTCTTAATTGGCTGTTTTATTCAAACCGTAGAAGTAGACTTAGAGAATATTTTAAAAAATGTGATGAATATGGCCTTAGAGAAAGAAAGGTTCCTAAAGCCTGCCCGACTAAATGGAATTGTATGTACGAAAGTTTAGTAGTTGCATATGAATATAGAAACCCAATTAATGCAACGTTTAATACTCGGGTAGGTGGTGAGGATGATGATGAAATACTTACTACTCAAGATTGGACGATTGTGAAAATTCTTATAGATTTTTTAGAACATTTTCAAATTGCTACAAATGCATTTTCTGGGCAATATTATCCTACTATTTCAAACTGTTTAGTTTATATCGCAGCACTATGTGATTTGTTTGTTGAATTTTCGGAGGGTGGAGAGATTTATCAACTTGCTATAAATGAAATGAAAGAAAAGTTTAAAAAATATTTTTTCCCTATCCCTCATATTTATGGTGTTGCTGCAATGTTAAATCCTACAATGAAATTAGGAGGTCCTCATTTTTGGTACTCAAATATTTATAAGGCTTTAGATCTTTCAAATGAGGAATTTGCTACACTTGCAGATGCAAAAGTCTCAATTAAAATCAATGCTCAAACAATTTATAATGATTATCAACTTGCCTTAGAGCATGCTAGGCCAAATGTTCCAACCCCTACTTCGTCTAGTTCACAATCGTCTAAAAGAGCTGCGGGCTTAAAAACACTTAAATCTTGGACGGAGTTCAGGGGTTCTCAAGGTGATAATTATGATGAAACTTCACATCTAAATGAGCTTCAAGTTTATTTGTCGCAGGGACTTGAAAAGGAGAATCCAGACGGCACTTTTGATCTTTTGGAATGGTGGAAGGTAAGGGAAAAACATTTTCCAGTTCTTGCAAGGATGACTCGGGATATTTTATCTATTCAAGCTTCAACTGTTGCATCAGAGAGCGCTTTCAGTCAAACAAGACTTCAAATAGGTGATCATAGAGCGTCAATGAAGGAGAGCTTGGAAAAATCTGTACTGTTCAGAGATTGGATCCGCTCGGAAAGAAGAAACTTTGGAATTGCGGAATCACAACCGGCTATACTAGTATACTATATATACTACAAAACAAGATTTTTCAAAATTCAAAATGAGGGCCCCACCCCCAATGACCACCAACGGCCATATTGCACAAATAACCGTTTTTTTTTCAATTTACAAAACTAACCTTCTCTAACACTATAAATACCCCCTCCCTCTTCTTCATTTCAATACTCAATACTCATTTCTCAATCTAAATTTCTCTCAATCTCTCAATCTCCAATTTTCAAGACTTCAAGTCTCAATCTTAATTTTCAAGTTACATCATGCCTCGTTCGGAAAGAGTGCGCTTATTTGTTTCGCACTACTATGAAGTGCTTGAAGAAAATGAAGAAGGCCAAATATTAAAATGCAAGAACTGTGGAAGAGTCTTAAATTTTCGTTTAGGGTGTACCACAGGCATTTTAAGGAGGCATATAACGTATTGTGTTGATGGTATTTATCCGCAAATTCGTTTTTAAGATTTTTCAACAATTTGTGTTATTTTAAAATTATTAGACGTATTTATGCTTCATGTTGTACTTTCTTATTAATTTATTATGCATGTCAATTTTGTTTTACTATTGTTTTGTTATTTTACTTTTTCGTCAAGCACTTTAATAATTAGATTTCTACATATATATTTTTTATATAACCATGATATGGTTTACAAGAAATTGCCTTAAACAAAAAAAATTCCGGAAATAAAAAAGCCCATTAGGCCCGCTAAGCCCACGAGCCCGGCCCGTTTAGCCCAAGACCATATGGGCTTAGGCCCGTCACGGGTTGGTTCCACCCGTTGAGCCCACGAAGCCCGGTACCGTGAGGCCCGATACCGCCAGAGCCCAGGACCGCTAAGCCCAGGCCCGGCCCAGAATACAGCATTAGTTGCAACTTCCCTTCTCGGCCAGCTCCTTTTGTCCTCCCCCCACCCCCCGACACCATATCCCCCAATCTCCTTTCCTAGTGGATTGGCTGATTATTTTGTTTGAAATACTCATTTTGGCAACATTCCTAATCTCTGTTGTGTTTACCAATAATAGAAAAGGAACAACTGAAAGATTTTACAGCAGAGATATCATTACATGAAACTGAGAATCTCCATCAGGTTACTCTTATCTGAACCAACTATATTTCTTTGCATTAGAATCAAATACATTAAACATCGAATGCCTTCTTTTGACCAAAAAGTCTTAAACCTTTTTGTTACACTAATTAAGTGAATGATACTAGGTAAATTCTGATTAAATATAATAAATTCTAGATTCAATATTGGTGGGAGATAACATCCTAGAAATCACATTTAAACCTATTTAAAGCCAAAAAGTAGTTTAATGATATTCTTGTGAATCAATGAAGGAATGAAGACAAGCAATAAATATGATAAATGACAATAGCTGTAAACAGAGGCGGATCTAAAATTTCCGGAGGATGAGTTCACCATTACTTTTTTAAAAAAAATTAAACAAAAAAGTTGGTTGGGAATTTGATCCCCTAAAGGCTATTGGAAATAAGAGACCAAAACCAGTGAACTACTTCATCTTTTTTACCATGGATTCCATCAAATATATATACCTATTTTTGCCAAATTATACATCATATCTATAGTTTAACCTGAGGACCACGGGTTCACGTGAACCATATTTTATACTATAAATCCGCCTCTGGCTGTAAATAAATTTAATAATTCACCCAAATGTGCAACAAAGTGGATGATTCTCTTTCTGATGTAAGATAGCCAAACCTGTGAACATCAAACACTTTATCGGGATCTAGTGTGGGAAAACATGGAACAACACAGCAAATCGAATCTTTTATAAAGATATTTGTAGTTATGTGAGAGTCAACTTTTCTAGAGATAGCTTATCAAGATCGATTGTTGGATCCCCTTTTTTCTCTCTCTTCTTCCTACTTATACGAGACATTCCCCTTACCTACTGAAAGTACAAATACAGAGAATATTCCTCCGAATATTCTTTAGAAATATCTTATTGCTAAACTAGTCGTTTTGGTCGATCTGAATGCTCGAGGTCGAGCATTCACTGCTCGACTCGCCAATGCTGCTTCTTAAGCATGACTTCAGCCTAATTGATTCTTGATTTCCCTATTTCATGCGAGGTCTTTTCGATTAGATTTTGACCCATACACCTTCCTCGAAAACAAGAGTGCTTGCAGAGTTACCATTTGTTTGAGCTTTTGTAATGGCGTTGGTACAGAATTACGCAGTATTAATTGTCTTGATAATGAATTTGGTGCCTTTTGGCTATTGACTGGTCAAATGATCAAATCATTAGTTTAAGGGTGTCTCAAATCCTTAACCGGCTAGTGAAATCATTTAGAAGCATAATGTCAATATGAATTTCTGATTTCATCTTAATTAAGTCTTGCATCCGAATTGGAAAGACAGAAAGCAACATATTGTTGAAAAAAACAGAGAATGTTGACATATAAGGAGGTACAAGAAATGCATATATAAAGCTTACAGGAGGCTCTTCATGGTGGGGATGACCCTTAGAGAGATTAACGATTGCAAGAATAGTGCATGTAATTATTCCAACATAAGTAATTTTCTCCCACTTAGCTGCTTCACCTGGCCATAGAAAATAAAGAGAACACTTCAATCACATTGGAACTCATTTATATACAGGAAATCAAACAACTGAAGCTAACCCCCCCAAAAAGGAAAAATAACAGATAGACTAAATGAATATCACCCCTCGAAGAAACTACTCCCTCCATTCCAGTTTATATGATACAATTTCCTTATTAGTCTTTTCCAAAAAGAATAATATATTTCTATATTTCGAAACAATATATTTTAAACTTCTAATTTTATCATTAGTAACAAACTTTTATAGCTAAACAAATGTTATGATATTTTTAAGATCACAAGTTTCAAAAGTCTTATAATCACAAAAATGTTATAGCATGTTTAACACCACAAATTTCAAATATCTTGATGTCTTTTTTAAATTGCATGCCCAGCCAAACTACGTCACATAAATTAAAACAGAGGGAGGAATACATAATCGAAAGATTTCATTGAAAAGAAAAGCTTTTAACACATACTCAAACGCATGTGAAATAGTAAATAATAAATCAAATATTGCTCTATCTCTCTCACATACAAAGAGATATATATAGCATGTCCACAGAGAACAATACGGAGCTAAAATGTATTATATGGGTTCACGTGAACCAATAGCTTTTGCTCAGACCATGTATAAGTATTAAAAAAATCATTAAATAAATATTTGATTGTAAACTCAGTTAGTATTGTATACTAATTTGAGATCACTAGGAACTCATAAACATCAGATCCTAAATCTGCCTCCGACGGAGAACCCAGAACATGATCAAGTCACTGTGGCATCTGCTACGCCAGGCATGTGACTAGTTGAGCTTGCAAATACCACATGTCTTATCACCACTTAAACACTAAGCATTGGAATTCAAAAAGTTCTCCTTTTGTCCTGATCAGCTAAATTAATCTTTTGCCGTTTTCAGGCTCATTTCATAGTTAATAGGGAATTCGACTTTACAGAAAATATTATCAGATTGAGTACGCAACTACATATGAAATTAAATGAGGAAACCGAAGAAAGGCAGCTAACTGAGTATGTAGAAAATAACCAGAAATTTAAGACAGAGAGATGGATGATGAGCTTACGGGCCTCGTCATGGTGGGCGGAAGAAGCGAAAGTCCTCTTGAATGCCGGAGTTCCGTGAGAAGCCCTGCCGCGGAGGGCGGAGCGAAAGCTACATTTGATCATTGCAGACGCCATTTTCCCGCTGATGTCTGGTTCTCTGTGTCGGTGGTTCTGGACTCTTCCCGCTGCCCCTGACGATATAAAAAAAATGATCACACTGTGGTATTACTTCTTCTTTTTGTCCTTCTAAACAAAAGTATGAAAAATAATACTTTCTCCGTTTCAATTTATGTTAACCTATTTGATTGGGCAGTTAATTTAAAGAAAAAAAATGAAGACTTTTAAAATTTTTGGTCCTAAACAAATTAGAATATTTATATGGCTATAATTTTTTTGAAATTTGTAGTGGTAAATATGTCAGAGTATTTGTATGGTTATAAAAACTTCTTATTGAGATAGAATTGAAAGTTTAAACTAAATTATTTCTAAACTAGTCAATTTACTCGCGCTTCGATTTTATAAATAAAATATGAATGAAAATTTGTTTTTAAATTTCTTATAATTTTAAAAACAATCTTGATTATTCAATTCTCTTTTCTATTCTTCGGTCATAACATTATCAATTGTGATGTAATTGCATTTCCAAAGTTGATTACTTCTTTCTAAAATCTTCTAGACTTGCTTTCTCTAATTTTATACTCATTAAAGCATAGTTTTACTCCTTTGCAAGAACTTCCTCGGGCTAATTTGAAGGTTTAAATTATGGGACTAAATCTTCTCCTATCGATAAAGATAAAAGAAAACTTTAATGAATATTAACTATTGACATTGATACCTTATTGTGCTATTTGCCATATTTTGATGACATCCTACATCATGCCACAAAATGATACCCTCACTATTAAGCATTTCAATTTTGAAAACAAAAGATCTGTGAAAGAAATATTGTATATATTGAAACTTAAAATTCAGCACAACAAATAGTTCTTCTATGTGTTGTTAAAAATTCAACATAAGGTTTAGTTTTCTATTTCTAAAATATCTTTGCATTATACTTCATTTTCATTCTTTTTCTATTTTTGTATTTGAAGTATTTTTTGAATTTTCAAAATAACGTACTAAAGGAAAAAGAGAGAAAATTAAATATAAACTTTAAAACACTTAATGAATATTGAGAAAATACCATTATCACAATATTCAATCAATATTCACCTGAACAATTTTTTTGTTGTATTTCTATGTATTTTTGTGATATTATATTAATTCAAAGAATACAAAACATATGTTAGGTACCAAAAAAATCAAGCCAAATTATACATAAACAAATCATTACTCAAAACTGAAAGACAAAGGAGAAGAAGTTGAAAGAGGAGGAGGAAGAAAAGTCAGTAAATTCCCATTCCGCTCTATTTAGACCCATTTCATATTTTAAATTTTTATTCAGACCTATTTATTCTAGAGAAATCTAAAACCACAAATAATAATAATATAATTGTCAAGTACAACATCATATTGCACAACATCATTTGACAACGATATATATAGAATCTACCTGATGATAGATTTTTATATTTTGCAGGAAAAATAATAAAATATACAATACATTCTCAGTTACAAATATAAGTATTCTCCCACTTGACACACGGGGAGGAATCAATTGATCCAATCACATATACCTCCCCCATTCAAATTGTAGATTGAAAATAAGAATTTAACTACGTAAAACACTCGTGTAATCTAAATGGCATACACATATGTAAGTTGTAATAAAAAATGATCTCATACATATACACGACCACATAGACAGTGAGCACAACTTTATGAGAAGAAAGCGAGAGAATACAATAGATGCTTATAGATTTTCGATTGCTTTGCTGGTATCGCACTCTTTCAAATAGTGCCTACAGTAATACTCTTAAAATCCTCAAATCAGACATATAGATAAGTTTCAACCATTTGTCACAAAAAAAAAAGAATAGTTTATTTAACACAAAATTAAAAGTTATTTTCTAAAGAAGGCACAACCCATTTCAGGATATGTTCAAGTATTGCTCTAAAAAAAACGTTGCAAGGTGAGACAAATATAACCTTAGAAGGATAGTAAAAGTAGCAAAGCAAAAACAGTCAATACTAAAGTAAGAATTACCTTGAATTGGTTAAGAGGCTGCATAGGCTATCGATGTTGCCTGGATAAACCAAAGACATGAGCCTTGTCACTTTGCTTTTTTCCAAAGTGCTGATGGTGTAATTTTTTTTATATAAAGCTTTGATGATACTCATAGAATGAGAAGTGAGGAGTTGTAATCGATTGATTACAATAAGTTGTTACGTCTCTTTAGGGACATCAGTTAAAAGATTGATACCAGTTACTTCCAAAAAATGGTTGGACTCTCCAGTAAATGACTTAAGAAATGTTTCAAGCAACAATTGTTTCTTGTGTAATACAATTTTTTATTTATTGAATGTGAATGAAAAAGGTAAAAATGTCAAAAAATGAGGAAAAAGATAAATACAATTGCCGGACATAGAAGGATGCCACATCACCTTCTCAATGCCCAGCTTTATTAATATATATAGATTTAAGAAGGGGTCATTCTTTTTTAAAATGTGCCAAAAAGGAAATATGTTCATATAAACTGGAACGAAAGGAGTACTACTATAATTACCTTGTGGGAATTTTTTTGGTACACATTGTTGCATTATAATAAGCAGCAGAAGCAATCCCACTATCAAAATCACATGTAATATAAACAACTAGTATAAACGGAATTTTACAGGTTACCTCCTGAAGCATGAACAAAGCTCCTCTAATTCCACAATAACTCAATGAAATCACCATCATCAGCACGATCACGATTCCCGAATGTTTGACGGTCTTCAACTGTGTTACCCAAATAATATCCGAAAATAGTAATTTCGTGTGGGCGAAATTTTCTAGAAAAAATGGCTGAAAGTTTCGGCCACCATCTCTCTCCTCTAGGTGAAAAACCTTATGCATTTATAGCACAAGTTTTAAGGGTTAAAACCCTTTTCCAAAACCCGTTAGGTTTTCTTTTTCACCAGAAAAAGGATTCCTTTATTTTCTATTATTTAGGCACAACAGAGACCATGAAATTCAATTAACAAGGCTTCTAATTATGGAATTAATTTCTAATTTTTGAAATTAATACCCACCATAATTATTGACGAATTATTCCACTAAATATTTGTAATTGCACTCCTTATTCAATTCCGAAATTCATCCATTAAATCTTATTTAACTCCTCATGTTAAGATTCAGATACTACTCAATTAAATTAAATTACTGACGATTTAATTTATTGATTATTTCCTCTAGACTTTCGCTTAACTTATTTCATGTGTCGGATACAAAAATCCACCAGCCGGGTTTACACATGAAAACTTAAAAGCTTTCATAAAGGTGTATCATCAATCTCTAAAGCGAGACATGGATTCCATCAACTAACTATTACTTCGCCAATGTATATTATTATTATTATTATCCAATTTACTAGGCATATTGACCCACAAAAGAATCTCGCCTTTTAATAAATCAAAACAATATTAATGTACATAGCTAATAATAATTATATCAAGATTAAGAGTATAAGTATATTTAATGGCTAGAGAGTTTATTTTATTAAGTCGGTATAAAATACTTATCTCTACTTGGTCCGTTCAATACATACAAAATATACTAGCACAAGAAGTTGGAATTAAACCATTCCCATAATCAAGATAAATTATATTTAATTTTGTGCTACAATCATTCATGATGGTTTGTCCAATTCCATCATCAGATTGTGAACTCAAACTTTATACTTATAAAAATCGATGATTTAATCTTCCGTGTATAAGCTAAACCCTATACACTAAATCATCTACTATATAAGCAAAGGATACAGACTAATATATGATATATTTAAAACTTTATTAAAATTAAATAAACAATTATTCCATAATAAATACTATATCTAAACCAAACCCATGGTTAATAGTATATATCCCAACAAAATAAATATTTTTGAGTTTAATTTTGGTGAAGCGACATTGTATTATTTTTTACACTTCCGTCAAACCTTAGGTTTTTGACTTTTGTAGTAATTGGTATTTAAATCTTGTTTGTTGTTATAGGCATAAATAATCCAAAAAATCTATTTCTTATTTACTTATTATTATAAAAAATAAATTAAAATTTTAAAAGGCATTTATTCTCGCATTTTATCATTCTTTTGTAGTACATATTCGATAAATACATTATAACGACATCATTATCTTTTTTTTTTAAATAGCAATTTTTTCTTCTTTTGCACAGAATAATATACTTGAGATATGTTGTATAAAAGAATGTGTATAAATACATTATCAGCTGTCGACAATTTTATGTTGAGAATAATGTTTTGACATGTAAAAGAGAAGCTATGTACACAAAGTAAAGATAAATTGGCGAGTTCCGGTAACTAACAATCGAATAATATTTTTCAAATGTTATCACTAATATATATTAAACTGAAAATAAGTCCTGTGAAAAAAGAAACTGAAATTAAATCCTAACCTTTTTTGGCAACCAACTAAGTATTTTATTCATCTTCCACAAAAGAGGTACAAGAGGTTTGAGGGAGCTGTAACAACTACACACTACCTTGTTCTGATTTGAAGATAGACAGCCTATTCTAGTCCACTTGAGATATGAATAAAATGCGAAGTGGTATAAGAAACACATCCTATACAACATATCGTGTTCCTCCAAAAATTGGTAACCTATCTGCACTTCAAGGTGGATCATAGAATAACATGGCTGGCTTCCTTTTCTTGACTAGAAATGAAGGGAGCTGCCGACGATCTGCATTTAGAAGGCCCTTAATTCTTGGCAAAGTGGTAAAACTTGTGTATATCTTCATATGGGAACTGGTGTTTCCTAGGAAGGCCACTCTATCAGCAACTTGGTATTTGACCAAAAAAGTGTTAAACCTTTTAGCTAAACTAATCAATGATGAGTTAAAGGGCGAGTTTTAGTCGAACTTAATAAACTCTAGAGCGAATGCAACAAAATGCTTGCGAGACGAGTAGTGCTCAAGGACATTAAATAACGGATTTAATGCTCAATAAGTAGCAGTAAATATGATAGCATGAATATGTAATAAATGTAGATAATGACAATAAGTATAATAAGAAAGGATCTACCACTCAATTATTGTATGATTGAAATGTTCCTTTCTTCTGTCAGCGACGTGGTAAAGAGAGAATGAAGATGGATCTGGAATCATTGGGTCTTACGAAAAGATGGAACAACATGTGCTTGAATAATATAATCAGTGAACAAGACAACTTTTGTATATTCTTTTTTGTCAACCTTTACAATGTATTCTTATTAAAAAGTGAAGATCTCCTTTTTGTTCTCTATCTCTTCCTATTTATAAGGGATATTTCTAAAAAATCCTAAAAAGTATAACATAAAGAATATCCAAAGGAATATTCTCTTTGTCTATCTTTGAACCTATTTTACCGTTATTTCTTTATCTCGGCTACCCGTTCTTTGGCGCCAGCCTTTTTAAGAGCAACCTTCGGTCGTCACACCATGGTCGACCCCGTCCTTTGACTTATTTATCCGTTACTACTGAGTCGCCAAATTTGGACCCATATAGTTAGTCCCTCCGCTTGTTGAGGTCGTGGTCCTGCACGCCCTCGATAAACAGACATGATTTGCCTTCGTTTTAGAGGAATTTGGCAGCTGAATAAAGGGGATCAACCAAGATCGAGAGAACGACCCAACCAGAGGAGTCATGATCGGTGTGGTTGCCAGGGGATGATGTCATAGCCACGCGCGTCATCATTATGCATCTTCCCGAGATAATGTCTGTGTGTCTGTCGCTTTGATTTTGGTGCCACTGACGATCTTTTGACTCGATTCTCGCGCCATCCAACCCTTATAAATAGATGGGGGTTTCATTTTTCAGAAGTTTCTACCATCTTTTTCCTTGTATGAATACTGCTCTCCTTCGATCTTCTTTGCCAGTTTCTGTTATCGACTTTGCTTTCACAATTCTGTTTCTCTTCTTCTTACCTTGTAATTACCTCTTTCTTCAGGTTTAGTAGCATACATTTTATTGTTGAGATGTCAGAAACCCTTCGTATTCATGATGAAATTTTTGGCGCTACTCCGTTGTTGGTGGCTCCTCCTCCCGGCCGTGAGGATCTCGTGGCTGAAGTGGGTAAGAGCTTTCCTACCGTGGAGGAGATAGTTCCCAAAAACCCCTTCTCCAGAAGCGATTTTCATAAGGAGCTTGCTCCCACTTCCGTTCAAGTGATCTCTAAGACCGGACCGTCTCATATAGCTGAGTTCCGATCTACATATTGTATCTCGTCTTACGTCGAGATAGGACCGGCTGGTGATGACATCATGGAGGTACATCAACCTGGGTACTGTGCCTTTTATGTCTACCCTTTCTTAATTGGTTACACTCTCCCTCTTCTCCCGCTGGCTGAGGAATTTTGCCGATGTTACAACATCCGCCCGACACAACTATCTCTGTATTTGTATAAAGCTTTCCTGATGCTGATGAAGTATGCAGAATTGGCCGGTTGTGAGGTCGGTATCCGCCACCTATTACACTTGTTATCACCAAGTTTTTATAGATGCACTATGATACACCTGCGACATTGCGGAACCAGAGGGCTGATAGTTGGAATGGACGACAGGACGAATCAGAGGATTTGGCACAAGTACTTCTTTATCAAAACCTAACACTTGGTATCGGACCCTGCTGGGTTTCCTGAGCAGTGGAACCATAATCGTAGATGTTATTGGCATACGCTTGTTGTCTCCTTTTTGTCTTTTCATTTTTCATTCATTTGTGGTTTCTTTGTTGTTTTTTTAGCTGAGAGGCGTGCGCCCTCCCATGCCGTCGGTATTGAAGACTAGGTGGCTCGGGTGTTACCTTACATGGCGAATATTCGAGATTGGGCAGTTTCTACAAGTGTTTTGGACCGAAGGTCCCGTCTAGTAAGTGTTACTTTTGTTCCGGCCTTCTGTTGTTTACCATTGTTTGTTGATGCGACCTCCTTATGGTGGCAGGTCAATGAGCTTCCAAAAAGAAAGCTCCAGTTACGACATTTCGCCAGGCTATTGCATCGGCAGGGATGCAATTTACTTTGGCTGAGTCCGTCCGCGGAGGTCGTACTCAAGCTCCGTCAGCTAGGGACTCTCCTCCTCAGAATGCTGCTGTACGAGATGAGATCTCTTCCCGACCTATCTACCACCTTGTAGATAAGTCGTCTAATGGAGAAGAGTCGCCGTTGAGAAATATACGAAGAATGGAACTTGGAAAAACCATCACCACTAGTGTTGAAACGAGGAAAATCACTGCCCGAGAGCGGCGCCCACATTTGTGCCGGACGCAGGAGCCGTTTTTATTGCTGACGCTATTGTGGCGGGGAAATCCTCTAGGTCAGAAGGGGTACATGAAGACGGGGAGCCTGTGTGGACCGTAGAGGGTGGTGCATCGTCGGCGACTAGAGCAGATGGAGCGGTGCTCACTGAGGACGATGGTTCAGGCTCGGACATCGACCCTGAAGAGGTGCGGGCCTTCTTGGAGAGGAACACCCGTGTGGAAGTGAGGACAGAAGGTCCTAACCGTCACGTAATCATTCTCGTGGGATACGACCTTTTGGCTAACTCTGAACAGGCGGTGTCATCCTTTTCCACTTTGTGCGCTACTTTTGAGAACACGACACTACAGACGATGAGTGATGCAGAGATATCGCTGAGTATTTCTGGCATGGCTTTGTGAGTAAGTTTTTTTTACTGTTAGGATTTGTTTTGCATGCGTAATCTGCTTATGCTGACTTTCTTTCCTTTGCATGTCAGACTCTCATCATGGGGATTGAGCGCGACCGGCGGGATGAGCGGAGGACGACCGTTTTTAAGAAAGTGACCTTTAAGTACAAAGTGTACTGTACTAAGCATCGAACGCTGGCCGACGTCTTTAACCAAGATAGTAAGTTTAAGCTATTTTGTGATGGGCTCAAACAAAAAAAGAGGATTTGGCGAGGAAAGTTGAGGAGCTGAAGGAGCGGGATGATGAGTAGATAAAGGCCATATGTCGATGCAGCGAGCTTGAGGCGACTCTTAAGGACAGGGAGTATGAGCTTAAAGTGAGCAAGGGGGTGATGACCGAGAATGCCGATCTTCAAGCACGGGTGGCTTCCTTAACTGTTGAGCTTGGGCAAAAGGAAATGGAGGCTATCGATCTGAGGGGCGAGTTGAGCGTTAAGGTCGAGGAATTGACTCGTGCCGAAAAAGGTAGGGCGGCCTCCATATCCGAAGTAGAGGCCTTAGATGATGCCCTCCGTGTTTGTAGGTCTGAGTGGGATAATGAGGTGGAAATGTCAGCGCTCAAGGTGGCGAGGTTAGAAGATCGGATCCGGGATCTGGAGGCGGAGTTGTCCGGATTAAATGACCAAGTTGTTGCTATGAAGGTTGAGGAAGTGTGACAGCAGTCGCAGCCGTCTACTCTCATACTTCTGTCGATCCCGTCGTGCCGCGGGAGTTGTATGAGATGTGGGTTCATGCCTAGGCTCAGCTTGATGTGTATAAGTCCCTGAAGACCGACGGGAAGGTTTCTGAGGCAGAACTCGAGGGTGTCTGTGTTAAAGCACGTGCGGCCCGTGAAGCCTGCAGTTATGATCCCGGTATGCTTGGCGGGGACGATGTTGATAATGATGTGGACAGACTCGCCTCCAATTCTTGGTATAATGATGAGTACGCCAAAGGAGATAATGCGGCATAGGGCCGTTGAACTTATTTTTGTTGTCCTACTATTTTTGTGAGGGCATCTTCGGGGCCTTTATAAAAAGTTTTGTAACATAACAGTTGTAATGGAATGATTATCTTTTGCTGTGTATTTTCGGATTTGTCAGTCTTTGATTGGTATGCGGTGAAGTCCTAACTTTTTCGGCCATTTGCGTGTGGTGTTTTGGCATAGTCGATCGTAGATCTTAAAGTAACTCGAGCGAGGTCTAGTGTAAAGCAATTCGAGCATGGTCGAATACAAAGTAATTCGAGCGAGGTCGAATGCAAATTAATTCGAGCGAGGTCGAATACAAATTAATTCGAACGAGGTCGAATGTAAAGTGATTCGAGCGAGGTCGAATGTAAAGTAATTCGAGTGAGGTCGAATGTAAAATAATTCGAGCGAGGTCGAATGTAAAGTAATTCGAACGAGGTTAAATGTAAAGTGATTCGAGCAAGGTCGAATGTAAAGTATGAAAACACGGTGGAGAGTAAAAATGCTTCCTTTATTCATTTGAGAATATTTACATCTGTTTGTCTCATACATAAATTGTAGTTCTTCGTGTACATTGGAGAAGTTTCCATGTATCCAGTCCCTTCATCGTTCAGCCTGGAGTAGTCGGCAAACGGGGCGATGAATTATACTTGAACTTCGAGACGTCCCCTTCATTGCCTCATTAAAAACCTCCCTGAGAAAACCCAATTGGGACAAAACCCGGGTAAGGAAAAAAGAGTACGACTCGAGGGGCATCTATTTTTAGAAGTTGAAGTATTTGAGGTGAGCGACGTTCCAATTGTTTTGTAGTAGTTTTCCCTCCATTGTTTCTAGTTGGAATGATCCTTTGTTTGCTGCTGCCATGATTTTTTATGGCCCGTCCCAATTGGTTCCTAACTTGCCTTCTCTTGAATCTTTGGTTGCCTGTGTTTTGGCTTTGATTACATAATCTCCGACTTTGAGTGGTCATATTTTGGCTTTTTTGTTGTAGTATCGCTCTGCTTGTTGTTTTTGGGCTACCATTCTTATGTACGCCATGTCTATTCGTTCCTCTGCTTCGTCAAGGTCTTGTTTCCTATTTTCGTCGTTGCTTGGTCTGCTTTCATTGGAGTATCTCAGACTAGGATCTCCGACCTCGACCAGTATCATGGCATCAGTCCTGTAGACTAATGAATATGGCGTTTCTCCGGTGCTTGTTTTTGGCATGGTGCGGTATGCCCACAGTACTTCTGGCAGTAACTCCGGCCATAATCCTTTGGTGTCCTCAAGGGTTTTCTTTAAAATATTCAGTATCGTTTTGTTAGAGGATCCGGCTTGGGCGTTTCCAGCAGGATGATATGGCGCGGAGAGTATTCACTTGATATGCCATTTTTTAAAGAATTCAACAGTTTTTTTCCCGGTGAATTGTTGTCCGTTATTGCAGCTAATTTCTTGGGGATGATGAAGCGGCATATGATGCTCCTCCATATGAATGTGATGACTTCCTACTCCCGTATTTGGGCGAATGCACATGCTCCCACCCACTTGAAAAAATAGTCAGTTAAAACTAAAAGGAATCATGTGTTACCTCATCCTGCTAGGAGGGGTCCGACAATGTCCATTCCCCATTTGATAAATGGCCACGGTGATGTAACTGAGTGGAGAAGCTCGCTCTCTTGGTGTATCATAGGGGTGTATTTCTGACATTGCTCACACTTCTTGACGTAGTCGATGGCTTCCTTATTCATTGTGGGCCAATAGTAACCTGCCCAAATGAGGCATTTGGCGAGGGCTCGGTTGCCGGTATGGGCACCATAGTGGCCTTAGTGTACTTCTTCGAGGACGCGCCTCGTTTGTTCGGCCCTAGACATTTTGCCAGGGCCCCCTGAATGTTCTTTTGTACAGGTCGTTATTGATGATGTTATACCTGGCCGCCTGCATTCGAAGCTTTTTGGCATCCTTTTTGTCCGATGGGAGTATTCCCTCCTGCAAGTATGTTAAAATGCGGTTGCGCCAGTCCCAAGTCAAATTTACAAAGTGTACCTCAAGTTGGTCTATTGACGAGTAGAGGAGGGTGACCACTTTTTCCTTAGTGATGTTTTTGGTGGCCGCTGCTAATTTGGCGAGGCCATCTGCCTCGATGTTTTGTACTCTAGGTATCTAGTCGAGTCGACATTCATCGAATTCTGGCAGTAGTTTATGAATTTCTGCCTAGTACTTTTATAGCCTCTACTCTTTGATTTGGAAAGTCCCTGTGACTTGGTTGACAACGATTTGTGAGTCTTATCTGAGGATGACTCATCGTGCTTCGTATTTGAGATCTAGCTTTAATCCTGCAATTACGGCCTCATACTCGGCCTTATTGTTAGTCATATTAAGGCACCGTATGGATTGGCAGATAACTTTGCCTATTGGGATCTCGAGTACGAGTCCCAATCTAGATCTTGACACATTGGATGTGCTATCGGTGTATAGGACCCATAGGTCGGGTAGCCCGGGAGGGGTACGAGAGGCTTCTTGCTCAACCTCGGGCATTATTTTGGCACTGAAGTCGGCGAGAACCTGCGATTTTATCACTGTTCGTAGCTAATATGTTATATCGTACTTGCTTAATTCTATGGCCCACTTGGCCAGTCTTCCCGACAATTCGGGTTTATGAAGGATGCTCCGTAGGGGGAAAGTCGTTACCACCGATATGGGATGGCACTGTAAATAGGGTCTAAGCTTTCTTGAAGCTATAACCAATGCTAAGGCCAATTTTTGGGGTGGGGGTACCTCATTTCGGCGTCGACCAGGGTTTTGTTAATATAATAAATTGGAGATTGCGTACCTTTGTTTTTACGGACCAACACTGCGCTTACCGCGACTTCTGAGACGGCCAAATATGTTAGGAGGCATTCACCAGGTTCTGCTTTGGCGAGTAGTGGGGGCAAAGACAAATATGCCTTAAATTCCCTCAAGGCATCGATGCATTCTGAATTCCACTGGAGCCCGATGTATTTTTTCAACACGTTGAAGAATATGTGGCCCCTGTAGGATGACCGTGAGATGAACCTCGACAGGGCAGATATACGACCAGTCAATTTTTGCACCTGTTTCTGCTGGTTAGCATTTCAGGTATCCCTTCAATGGCTTTGATTTGATCTGGATTGACTTTGATGCCTTTTTGTGACACCAAGAAGCCGAGAAAATTGCCCGAGGTTACGCCGAAGGCGCATTTTTTGGGATTCAATTTCATGTCGTACTGCCTTAATATACTGAAGGCCTATTTCAAGTGGTCGATGTGGTCTTCTTTCCTTTTTGATTTGACCAACATGTCATCGATGTAAACTTCCATTATTTTGCCGAGTTGATCCTTGAACATCTTGGTGACCAACCATTGGTACATTGCCTCTGCGTTCTTCAACCCGAATGGCATGACTCTGTAACAGTATGTTCCCTGATGGGTGATGAAAGTAGTTTTTTCCTGGTCCTCTTCCTCCATGAGGATTTGGTTGTAACCTAAGTAGGAATCCAAGAAACTTAATAATTCATGCCTCGCTGTTGCGTCGATGAGCTGGTCGATGTAAGGCAATGGAAATGAATCTTTTGGGCATTCCTTGTTTAGGTCTGTCAAATCTACGCACATCCGCCATTTCCCATTTTTCTTTTTTACCATGACCACATTGGCGACCCATTGGGGGTATTTTGATTCCATGATGGAACCGTTGGCGAGTAGCTTATCCACTTCATCACTGACGGCCTCATTGATTGCAGCGTTAAATTTTCTTCTTATTTGCCGCACTGGTAGGTAGAGTGGATCGACGTTCAACTTGTGTGTGGCTATGTCTTTCAGGATACCTAGTATATCTGCATAGGAGAAGGCGAACAAATCGGCATTGTCAATTAAAAACTTGTGAAATTTACCTGGTTCTGAGAGTTTATATCCGATGTAAGCCTTTTTGCTACTGTCGCTACTGTCCAGTTGGATGGGATCAAGGTCTTCTACCGTTGAATCAGCGGTTTCCACGATGTCGGGGTCCCTGATGACATCTGTTTGTGCGTTAAGTCCGGTCCCCAACTTTGGTAATTTCTATGCTTCTGAGTCTGTTCCCTTTAGCCGTTGAGTGTATGTGCAATCTTGGGTGATACGATAGCTTTATTGGGCGGTGCGTTGTTCACCTTGGATGCTAAATATCCCCCATGGAGTAGGGAACTTGATTACTTGATATAGGCTTGATGGGATGGCCCTCATGGCGTGTATCCATGGTCACCCTATGATGGCGTTGTAAGCTGTGTCTTGGTTCGTGACATGGAATGTTGTCTCTAGGGTGATGCTCCAGGCCAGAATGGGTAGCGTTATCTCCCAGAGGTCCGCTCAATTGCATTGTTAAAACTTGTTAGTGTTATGCAACGTGGTACTATCTTATCTTCGAGTCTCATTTGTGTGAGGACTCGAGGGTGAATAATACATGCGCCGCTTCCGTCATCTACCATTATTCTTTTCACATCAGTATCTGAAATATGTAAAGTAATAACAAGAGCATCGAAATGAGGGAAAGTCAAACCGTTGATATCTGACTTATCAAAGATGATACTGTCTCCGAGATCGTTGTACCATTTGTGGGTGATCGACCGTTTTAGTTTGTGTGTGGTGGTGAACTTCACAGGGTTGATCGCTGCTTCATCGCCTCCGCTGATGATCATTTGGATGGTGTGGGTAGGGGAGTGTGGCTTCGGAGGGCCCTGGTGTTGTTCACGTCCGCGACCGAAGTTGGCTCGTCCACGGTCGCTCATTAGTTCTCTCAGGTGCCCTTGGTTGAGCATGTTTACTACCTCTTGTCGTAGAGCCGTGTAGTCCTCGGTTATTTGGCTCCTTTCCTGGTAAAATTCACAGAGGACGTTCGACTTTCGGGTACTTGGGTCGGACTTCATCTTTTGTGGCCACTTCACCTTTGTGCCAAGCTTCTCTAGTGCGTACACTATTTCTGAAGGGGAAACACAAAAATTATGAGCAGATAAGAGTGGAGGCATACCTCTTTCGTTTTGCTGAGTCCCTGTATGTGGCCTAGACGGTCCTTTCGCATGTCGAGGAGACGGTGGGATGACTGTTCTGACGTAGGGTTGATGCCTTTCTCGGTTGAGACGAGGACCTGACTGATCTCTTCGACCGTCGCTACGACGATCTTTCTCGACTCTATTTAAAATGATGTCAACCGTTAGGTTTTTCCGTTGAGGTCATCTTCGTCGGCTCTCACCTCAGCGCAGTAGGCATTGTGGATTTCTTCCCAACTGGTGGGAGGATATTTCATGAGCCTACTTAATAACTTTCTAGTTGCTCTCGACCCCTTCCTGTTCAACCCGTTCTGGAAAGCTGTGATAACTAGGGATTCTAGTCTATTTTATGCTCATTTTTGCTTGAGTTTTGGATTAAAAGTGTGTACAGGTATTCCCAAAAGCTAACTTATTATGCTTTTTTGCAGTTTTTGGTCAAAAAGAGACAAGAAGTTCAAAATTAGCTAAAAAAGGAATGAAACCTGCACAAGTCAAAGCTGAGTCAACTGAGTGCTGACATCGGAAAATCAACTGCGGGTGCGGAGGCTCCACCGCTGAGGTGGTCTTGACCTCGTGGTCCCCGGTGGCAAGGTTCAGAGAGCTGCAATTTTGGGATTGCAAGTTACCGCTGCCCGCGGTGCTTTTGTGCGGCAGCGGTGCCTCTACCGCGACAATGGTCCTTTTATCGCGGTTAGCGGAGGAGGGATTTAGAGAGTTTGAAGTTGAGTTGAAAGTTTAAGATCGCGGTCCGCGCTTGATTTTGTGCGACCGCGGTAGCCTCAACGCTGCAACGGTCCATTTTTCGCTGTTAGCGGTACCTCTGCCAGGGGTATTTTTGTCCAAAAAATTTAGTTGTATATAAATACTTCTTTTTCAGATTTTTAGGTCGCCTTTTTTTAGCTGAGCACGTGAAACCACCGTTTTTACTATTTTGAGTAATCTTAGAGCTTTTTAACAATTAATCTTAGATTCTTATCTTGTTATTACATTTTATGGCTTCTATTTCATCTCAATCTACGATTTCTTCTTATATTATGAGTAGCTAAACCCATTGGCTAGGGTAGTGGCTCAATCCTAGTATGTGTATTTAATGTGTCTCTTATTTTAGGGCTTAAATATTTATGGGTGATTGATATTTGGTCTGATTCATGCCTTAAATGTTAAATTGGTGGTTGCAAATACTGATTTGTGCCTTTTTGACTTAGGCTCTTCTTGAGAAAGAGAGACTAAGTCTAGGAATTTTAGGCCAACAAGGAATTGGGGTGCATTCAAGAGATTTATAGCCTCAATTTATGGGTTAAACCTAGAGATAGTAATACCCGACTTGAGCCAACTTTGTTTGTATGGTTAGAACACCCAATTGGGCTTGAGAAAGCCAATTATGGCAAAGTCACTCAAACTACCGAGAGGTATAGAGTGAGTAGCTACATGCATTGGCTATATTATGATCCCAACTATAACAATATTGCCCTAAGTTTTAGATCCCGTTAGATACTCACCTAGGAGTAAGTCACTTCCCTAGTGCCTTTTTATCAATTTAGAAAACCCTACAAAAATATCTACTTAGCTTAATTTCGTGCATCATTAGTATTAAATTAGATATAACAAACAAACAAAGAATGATTGGAAGTGCAATCAAGAAGATTGCACATTGCTAGGTTAGATAGGAATCCAACTCCAAACATATCTTAGCTCCCTGTGGATTCGATCCCGACCTTTTTGGGTAAAAGCTGCATCGACCGCTCTTGCCACTTTATAGTGGTGTAGGGTTGGCTCCAATCACTTTTTGGCGCCGTTGCCGGGGACCTAAACGGTTTTGGCTATCTATCTGACTAGTTTTGTGTTTTGTTTTTCTTTCTTTCTGTGTTACTAACTTGTGTGTATCATCAATTCAGGTACAAAATGGTGAACAATGATAATCTTGGAAATGTATTCCGGGGGAGGAGGTAGATGATAATGTTGAAGATGAGGTACCTCTAGTACCTCAAGCTCAAAGGAGTGGCCGCCAGACTAGTGATAATGTTCCAGACCCTCCCCTGCCTCTTCCAAGAGTCGTTCCTCGGGTGATTCCAAACGAAGAATATGCAAGTGCAATTGTCCCACCCCGGATCCGAACGAGCAATTTTCAAATTACAAATGTGATGCTGACTTTATTGGAGAAGATAGAGTACTTCACAGGTGCTCCCCATCAGAATGCATATAAACATCTTAAGGGCTTTGTGGATACCTACTGGGGAAGCTAACAAACTAATGTATGAGAAGATACATTGAGATTGAGATTGTTCCCTTTCTCACTTAGAGGGAAAGCTTTGGACTGGCTCGAGAGGCTTCCCAACCATTCTATCACTAAATGGGATGAGTTGGCCGATAAGTTCATAGCCAAGTTTTTCTCACCGGGACATATGGCGACATTGAGGGATGAAATCTTAGCATTCAAACAGGAACCAAATGAGCCCCTTCATGAAATCTGGGATCGATATAGAACTATGGTCAAGGAATGCCCCAACAATGATATGACTTAAGCAATGATTCGACAGACATTTTATCGGGGTATAAACACGACCAATCAATGTGTGGTGAACCAGTTAGCCGGGGTAATTTCATGAAGCTACCTTATGCTGAGGCTTGTGATATTCCTAATGAGATGGTTGATACTTTTTCAGCTTGGCAAAGTCGAGCTAATGTGCCACAGGGTGACCCCACTGTCATTCACTTGCACAAAGAGCTCCATGACCATGGCCAGGCAATAGCAGAGTTGACCACAACAATGAACCAGTTGGCTAAAGATTAATTGCAACAAGTTCAAATGCCGAGACAAGTAAATGCTATGGAAAGTGTAAACATGTTGGTCAACAAGAGGCGACAAAGAGGGCAACAAAGTCAAGGAAATCCGGATCAATATCAGCAAGGTAACAGTGGTTTCAATCAAGATGATGGGTATGATGAGCAAAGTGAAGAAGTCTAGTACGTGAACAATCACCAAGGATAAAGAGGCAATGATCCTAACCAACAACAATAGTGGGGATCCCAAGGCAATTGGCGGAATCAAAACCAACAAGGAAATAGCAACTGGGGGAACAATAATCAGAATTGGGGCAATCAGAACAACTAGGGCAACTGGAGTGGTGATAGGTTACAAGTACCTTAGGCACAAGTACTTTAATTTATGTTTTGATAATCTAACAAACTTACCATTCAGAATCAGATAAGGAACCTGTTACACATCTACAAGACCTTGAGATCACAAAGTTCCAGGTTGGGATCCAGCCCCTGGGAAAGCAAAGTGAATGCTATTACTGAATCAAAGGACCCGCATGAGCTGACCATAGAAGAGCTGGTTAGAAATCTGAAGACCTATGAGATGAAGAGGAAGATAGACAGTGAAAGAAGAGAACCAAAGAAAGAAAAGAACCTGGTATTCAAAGCTGATAAGCAATGACTTAAGTGAGGAAGAGTAGAAGGAACAGCTTAGGGAACAGGTCCCTACCAGTTCCCGAGGAGACTGTATGAAGTCAACTCTCCAGCAGGAAAGTTGCTTCCTGCACACGCTATTATACAGGAACAGTGCATTAATCAACTTTCTGTGGAAGGATATTTACCTACCTTGATTACATCATTGTAAGTGATGTCACACATATATAAACACAATCAATAAAGGTAAAATACCTTACTTCATGAGAGAACCAGATGAAGGACCTGAAGCATGCCTGGTACAATCATTCAAGATAGTCAACTCAAGATAATCTGGGCAGTGTGTCTTTAGATTCATAGGAACCAGATTAGGGACCTGATACCTTGGTGTTCCCCTGACAGAAGTATAAGTCAACAGTACAGCTGGAAAGTAACTGCAGAAAGTGACTGTCTGCAACTGTACATGCAACAGTGCAGCAGACAGTGCAACAGTCACTTCCCATTAAGAAGGGGCATGTACTAACCAAGATTGGACATCACCATTGTGAATTGACATCACTAAGGTGATGTCTTTTGTAATATAAACCTGGTGCAAGACACAAGGCATTTGTCTCCAAGACTTGCAAAATCAGAAACGAAAATATTCCCTCAAGTGCAAGAACAATCTCTCTCAAGAACAAAGCTGCTTCAACCTCAAGGACCGGATCCAAGATTGAAGATGTCTTAAGTCCTTAGGTTGTTGAGTCTTTGTTATTTGTTCTTCAATTGTAACTCCTATCTTGCTTTCTTGAAGATATTTTAGGAAACCCAAAATCACAAACCCTTCAAGTTTGTGACTTGGCTAGAGTTAGTCGAGTTATAAAGCCACTGTAATAGAGTTATTACAAAGTGAATTGTAATAGGTTTATTACAAGTTAGAGTGACAAAAACCTTTGTAACTGTAGAGTGACAAAGTGGCTTGTGGGCAGAGCATCACAAGTTAGTAAAATCCTTTGTAACTAGGGAGTCACAAAGTGGCTTGTGGTAAGAGTACCACAAGTTAGTTGAGTTAAATTCTTTTTAACGGAGTCATTACAAACTGGCTTGTAACAAGTTTTTACAAGCTAGTGAAATTGAAAGCCTACAAGTGTAAGTCGTGGTTTTTGTCCCCTTGAGTTGGGATTTTTCCATGTAAAATTCCTCTGTGTTCTTTACTTACTACCGAGCTACTCTGGTAACAATTAGAGAACATGATTCCCTGTACTGATTGGTTGCACAGTCTGTTGCTTACAGTAGGAACTGCTAGAAAATCTGGTTCTCTATACAGTGGGAACTTATCCTGTCTCTCATCTACATACTGGTTCCGTAGTTAGCACTGTACCAAACTAATATAGGACCAGATCGCTATACAGTTTGGTTTCTCAGTATTTTCAGTGAAAACTCATAGAAAACCCGGTTCTCTATACAGTTTGGTGGACACTCAGTTTCTAATAATTGGTATTAGAGCGTGTTCTTTGTAAAAGGCTAACACCTAGAAAAGGATCTACATGGATGTTCTACCAGACTTTGAGGAAGGTCGATCAACCTACATGCCACCAAAATTTCAGAAAATGGTTAGTAGAAATGGAGGCATTCCCAAGATGGGTAGCTCTAGCAGAAATACTAAAGGATACGATTGTTGTCACAAGTGTAGAAAACCAGGACATTTGATCACAGACTGTCCTCTCCACAATCAAGTTCATTACAAACATAATGCTGACAAGGTGGGTAAGAGGAACCTGGTCCCCGACAGAAAGGTCAAGAGAAGAAATGTCATTGACAATATTGTAAAGCAAGCTCTGGCTGCCTAGGGAGATTCCTCTAGTGAATTTGAGGGTGATAATGAAAAAGAAGACACCTCCATGATGGCCGTTGAAAGAAAAGCTGCAAAATATGATTTCATATTTGCATTGATGGCAAAATCTGATGAGGATGAAGATGATGATGATGATGAGGTAAACTTCTTTGATGTTCAAAGAAATCTAAAGTATTATTCTTCAAAAAAACTTATGTCTTTGGCTAATGTTTTAATTGATGCGTATCATGGTCTTATAAATGATAAAGATGACTTAACTGTGGAACTGGGAGAAGCAGAATAATCGAGAGAAGATCTAGAAGTTCGGGTTGTAAACTTAGAAGAAACCATTGAGAGTCTGAAAAAAGAAAAATATGCCTTAACTGAAAAAATTGCAAACATAGGACATGCGAGAGATAATCTAGTGGTTGTTGTGGTCAATCTAAAGGAGACCATTGATTGTGTTAGAAAGGAGAAAGAGGTATTAACTGAGAAGGTTGTTAACATTGAGCATGAGAGAGATGACCTATCGGTTGTGGGTGTAGACCTAAAGAAAACAATTGAGGAACTAAAAATGGAAAGTAGGCCTGGGAACACTCAAAAGGGAAAGAAAGTTGCAAGTGAGGCATACATTAAGCTTGAAAGTGAGTTAAATTCAGTAAAGTCTAGTTTGTGTGTTGAGCTTGAGAAAAACAAACAACTTCAAGAAGAACTAGGTAGAGTGAAGAGTGATCTTGAAAAATCACTCAAGTGGACCTGGTCCTCTGATGCTATCACGACCTTGTACACAACCAATGGGGGAAACAGGCAGGGAATCGGGTTCTAAAGGGAAAAGACTCCCTACAACCCTCATAGCAAGTACTTTACTGTACCTGACAATTGGCTTTGCACTCACTGTGGCAATACTGGGCGCTTTAAAAAAAATTGTAAGGTCAGAATTCAGTCCCAATAGAAAAATAAAGTTTTTGCTGAAAAAGTAACTGCTGCTACGGAACCTAGTCTGTCATATAAAAACCGTATAATGCCTGCTTGGACCAAAATAGCCCTTATTCACCCCTTTTATTATTACAAGGACTCCTGTAAAGTTAAAATTCAGTTGTTGAAGAAAAATAAAGTTTTTGTTAAAAGAGGCGTATTGATGAGGAACCTGGTTCCCAGAAAAGAAAATATGTGCTGCCTGCATGGGCAAAAAGAAGTTTAATCCACCCATTCTATCATTATAAGGGACCCAAGTTGGCTTAGGTTCCTAAGTCTAATCATTGATTTAGTGTGCAGGGAACATAGAAAGGGAGCAGTCAACAATGGTACATGGATAGCGACTGCTCAAGGCTCATGACTGGAAGAACAAATGATTTCCTTTCACTGAAGGCCCTACAGGGAGGGAATGTATCCTCTGGAATGAAAGAAGGGTACATTCTCGGTGTCGGAAAGGTTGGAAAGTCTCTCAAATCTGTGATGAAGGGAACAAAGTAGAGTTCTTGTCTAAAGTGTGCACAGTTACTAATCTGGTAACTGGTGAAGTGGTCTTAGTAACCAAAAGATACAAGAATATCTACGTTGTTGATTTTGAGTCTCTACAAGCTGGTGATATGAGCTACTTGAAGAAGGACCTGGTTCATGGTCTGCCAAATTCATTTCAAGGAGCACATAGTGTGTGATACATGTGCTAAGGAAAATATCTGATGCTTCAAATGGCAAGGCTGATATGATGAGTCAGATGAAGGAGGCAAGTGAAGACAATGTCACATCCTCTTCCACTTCTCAAGAGGAACCTGGTACCCCAATTTCTACCACTAAAGCTGAAGAAAGAGTTGGAGATACAACATTAGGAACTCCTGATGTAGAACAAAATAGCGGAAGTCATGATTCCGTTGATGTTAATGATGATTCACATATGAAGAACCTGGTCCTTCAAATTCTGAAGTTCAAGTATCCAAATAGAAGCAAAAGAGTTCACATCCCTTCAAAATGTAATCACATCCTTAGACTTTGGTATTCAACCTAGTTCTAAGAAAGAGCGCTTCTAGAACGGAACATTTTCTGGGGTTATGCTTGATCTAATGGGGTACAAAGAGACAAACTGTGGCTCTTCCTACTGCTAAAGCTAAATACGTGGTTGCTACTTCTTGTTGGGCTCAAATAGTACAGATTAAGCAACATCTTAAAGATTTTGGTGTATTTACAGCTTGAACCAGGTTCAACACAAGAGAACCAAGCATATTGATGTCAGACACCATTTTCTCAGGGACAATGTTGAAAAGATTCTGATTTGTATGAAGTTTTGGAAGATGAAGGATCAGGTAGCAGATATCTTTACCAAGGCGCTGAGCAGGGTACATTTTGAAAGAAATCGTCTGGAGTTGGGGTTGATCAAGCTCAACTAAGGACCTGGTCCCTTGATAATTGGCTATGTTAAGAAGGAAAGGTACAATGCTAAAATATGTTTTTTGGCGACATCTAACTCAAATCTATACTGTTACAGGTATACACATATGGCAGTTTTAGGACAAAAACAAGTAAGAGTGATATTGCACTTCTAGGAGTCTTTGCTCAAAATTTTCAAAAACCATCACGACACCTGGTTCCTGTGACTCAGGTTAGTAGTCTCTTCAATACTTATATGCCTTTTTAAGCTGCTGAAGTGTCATGTCATCAATTTGTTTCTGCCTTTCTCCTGCCTCTCCTCCTAACTTTTGAAGTCCAAAAATGTTAAACCTTTTCTGAACCGACCCATTACCCCAAAAAGGCACTTCTTCATCCTACACACAAATAAAATCGATTTTTTTCTTCAAAACCAAAATCAACCTTGTCTCAAAATAATCCTTCTTTCCAAATATGCCAGAAGTGAACCTAACTCTCTCACTTTCCAAAAACCTAACTGCATCTGAATTAAAACCCCAAGAATTCTTTGGTAGTTTTTGATGGAAGTTTAATTGAAAGGGAACAGGGTAGATCTAATATTCTAGAGTGTGAGGCTAAAATTGTTGCTGGGTTTGTAGAAGCCTTGAAGGATGGAGGAATTGGTGAATGTGCTGAAAAAGAGGGGAACTGAATGAGGGACCCGGTCCCTAAAATCCTTCTTAGGATGATAGTTCTAATGATGATCTTTATCCCTTGAGTTCTATGTATAAATAAACTTTCGATCAGTAAAAAGGATTGATGAAAAATAGGCTGATTGATGGTGAAGTGGTGTGAGTTGCTGATGTGATTGTGGAAGAGAGAATGAAATGAAATCTTTTCCTGTGAGAAAGAATTTAAAGGGGGGGGGTTGGCTGAGAAAGATGCAGCAGATGATAAGGGTAAACAGACTGAGAAGAAGAAAAGGGAGACATGACTGCTCAGGGATAGAAAGGGTAGTGTAAGTAAGGAACCTGGTTCATTACAGAACCAAAAGATTGAGCCATTAGGTTTGGAAGGAGAAGACTTTGAAGTCTCAAAGAGTGCTGTCAGGCAGAGTGATGAGTTCCAAAGCTAGAATCACCTCGTTATTCCTCCAAGTCCCAATGTTTCTGAAGAAGAAGTATCAGACTTTTATGTTTTATATGATAGTATGATGCTATATGTGCATGGGACTGCATTTGTTATTAATGAGACGAATCTTGGGGAGAGTCTTGGTGATCTGATTGATGGTTCAACCTACTTAGTAGGTTGGGAACCTGGTCCTCAAGGACCCTTGGCAGAATAGAATGCTAAGTAGAAGGGTGAGATTGAAAGATTGAGGAAACATGTGGAGGAACTGAGAGAGCCGATGATCATTGATCAAAGGAGAGTAAATGAACGACTAGACAAGCTCATCAAGGCTTATCCCCTTACTTTTCCTCTTGCTCAATGATCCATGTCTTTCACTCCTTCCAAATTCCCTTGAATTCTTATCCTCTTTTGATCCCTATATTTGATGACATTGGTACTTCAGTTGTTTAAATTGTCATATTATGTATTGTTGAAGCTACTGTGCTCTTATTATCATTACTTCACTATGGGCAATCACTCTATGTTGTGCACTGATATTCACTTATTGTTCTTGTTATTGTTTATGCTATGTTGCTCAAGTGGCCTGAGTTAATGTTGCTGAATTTCTTTTTGGTAGTACTTCTTCTGTTATTCTTTTCGATGATGCCAAAAGGGGGAAGTTATATAGGTGTCAACATGGGAGGAACAAAATCGAATGTTATGAATGAAAGATGGATCCGCTTCGTAGGGGGAACATTGCTGATTGCTGATAATGCAGGGAAACATATGAGGAATAGCTCTGCTTTGCAGGGGGAACGTTGTTGATAATATGTTGATTATAGGTCTGATCCGCAGGAAACATGTGAGGAATCTGGTTCTCAAGAGGAATACTAATTCTGGGTTTGTCATCATCAAAAAGGGGGAAATTGATAAGTTATGGAACTTTATGTTTTGATGATTTGTCAAACAGTCTTGAGACACCAGTTATGATCGGCTCCTTAGGTTCGGTTTTCATGGGGAATATGGCTGATTCGTAGGGGGAACAATATGGAGATCTGGTTCTCAGGGGGAATATCAATTCTAAGTTTGTCGTCAGCAAAAAAGGGGGAAATTAATAGGTTACAAGTACATTGGGCACAAGTACTTTACTTTATGTTTTGATGATCTCACAAACTTACCATTCAGAACCAGATAAGGAACCTGTTACATATCTACAAGACCTTGAGATCACAAAGTTCTAGGTTGGGATCCAGCCCTTAAGAAAGCAAGGTGAATGCTATTACTGAATCAAAGGACCTACAGGAGTTGACCATAGAAGAGCTGGTTGGAAATCTGAAGACCTACGAGATGAAGAGGAAGATAGACAGTGAAAGAAGAGAATCAAAGAAAGAAAAGAACCTGGTACTCAAAGCTGATAGAAATGACTCAAGTGAGGAAGAGTAGAAGGAACAGCTTAGGGAACAAGTCCCTACCAATTCCCGAGGATACTTTATTAAGTCAACTCTCCAGCAGGAAATTTGTTGCCTGCACACGCTATTGTACAGGAACAATGCAACAGTCAACTTTATGTGGAAGGCTCTTTACCTACCTTGCTTACATCATTGTAAGTGATGTCACACATACATAAACACAATCAAGGAAGGTAAAACACCTTACTTCATGAGAGAACCAGATGAAGGACCTGAAGCATACCTGGTATAATTATTCAAGTTAGTCAACTTAAGATAATCTGGGCAGTGTGTCTTTAGATTCACAAGAACCAGATTAGGGACCTAATACCTTGGTGTTCCCCTGACAGAAGTATAAGTCAACAGTACAGCTGGAAAGCAACTGCAGAAAGTGACTGCCTGCAACTGTACATGCAACAGTACAACAGATAGTGCAACAGACACTTCCCATTGAGAAAGGGCATGTACTAACCAAGATTGGACATCACCATTGTGAATTGACATCACTAAGGTGTGTCTTTTGTAATAAAACCTGGTGCAAGACAAAAGGCATTCGGCTTCAAGACTTGCAAAATTAGAAACAAAAATATTCTCTCAAGTGCAAGAGCAATGTCTCTCAAGAACAAAACTACTTCAACCTCAAGGACCGGATCTAAGATTGAAGATCTCTTAACTCCTTAGGTTTGTTAAGTCTTTGTTATTTGTTATTCAATTGTAACTCCTATCTTGCTTTCTTAGAAGCTGTTTTAGGAAACCCAAAATCACAAACCCTCCAAGTTTGTATCTTGGCTAGAGTTAGTCGAGTTGTAAAGCCTTTGTAATAGATTTATTACAAAGTGTCTTGTAATAAGGTTATTACAAGTTAGAGTCTTTCACAAAAGCCTTTGTAACTGTAGAGTGACAAAGTGGCTTGTGGTGGGAGCATCACAAGTTAGTAAAATCCTTTGTAACTAGGGAGTCACAAAGTGACTTGTGGTAAGAGTACCACAAGTTAGTTGAGTTAAATTCTTTGTAATGGAGTCATTACAAAGTGGCTTGTAGTAAGTTATTACAAGTTAGTGAAGTTGAAAGCCTACAAGTGTAGGTCATGGTTTTTGTCCCCTTGAGTTGGGATTTTTCCACGTAAAGTCCTCTGTGTTCTTTACTTACTGCCAAGCTACTGTGGTAACAATTAGAGAACCTGATTCCCTGTACTGATTGGTTGCACAATCTGTTGCTTACAGTAGGAACTGCTAGAGAATCTGATTCTCTATACAGTGGGAAATTTTCCTATCTCTCATCTACATACTGGTTCCGTAGTTAGCACTATACCAAACTGATATAGGACAAAAATCGCTATACAGTTTGGTTCCTCAGTATTTTCAGTGGAAACTAATAGAGAACCCAGTTCTCTATACAGTCTGGTGGATGCTCAGTTTCTAACAAGTGGCAACAACAACAATTGGGGAGGAAACAACAACCAAGGGGGTTGGAATAATGGCAATCAAGGAAATCGGGGGCAAGGCTTTCAAAGACCTCCGATGTATCAACAACCAAACAACCCGCCTCCATTTCCGTCCCAAGGTCGTAGCTCGTCAAATAATGAGATGGGAAGGATCGATATGTTGTTTGAACAAATGATGAAAAAAGAATGACGACTCTGATACTTAGTTGGCATCCTGTAATACTTCAATCCAAAACTTGGAGGTTCAACTTGGACAGATTTCACAATCTTTGAATACTCGCCCTAAGGTGGCTCTACCTAGTGATACGGTAGTAAACCCGAAGGGTGGGAACAATACCAGCATGCAATGGCGGTGATTACTAGAAGCAGTTGAGGTGGTAAAGTGAACACTTCCAAGCAAAAGAAAGTTGTGAATGATGAGGTTGAAGTACAAGATGATGATGTTCTTATAGTTGATGAGCAAGTGAGTGAAGAGAATTTGAATGCCGAAGTGAGGATTGATATTCATGATAATGAGGTGGAGATTCAAAATGAGGTGAACTCGTCTAGGGAACACGTGATAGACATGCCGAAAACGGTAGTGCCCAAGGCTAAGACTCCCTTGCCAAGGCCTCCTCTACCTTACCCTCAAAGGCTTGCGAAGCAAAAGAATGAAAACCAATTTAAGAAGTTTATTGAGATGATGAAAAGCTTGTCAATCAATGTTCCGTTGGTGGAAGCTATTGAGAAAATGCCGGGTTACGCCAAGTTCATGAAAGACTTGGTGACTACAAAGAGATCCATGGATTGTGAGACCATCAAAATGACTCACCAAGTAAGTGCATATGTTCACTCGATGACTCCAAATCTTGAAGATCCCGTAGCTTTCACCATTCCATGTACCATTAGGAGTGCGAATTTTGCAAAGTCATTGTGTGACTTGGGAGGGAGCATCAATTTGATGCCTTACCCCGTGTTCAAAACTTTGGGTATTGGTCAACCCCGACCTACTTCAATGAGGTTGCAAATGGCGGATAGAACAATGAAGAGTCCGCTTGGTATTATTGATGATGTTCTTGTTTGGTTGGACAAGTTGATTTTGCCAACTGATTTTATGATTCTTGACTACAAAGTCGACTATGAGGTGCCTATAATATTGGGAACGCCTTTTCTAGCAACTAGAAAGGCATTGGTTGATGTGAAAGCAGGGAAACTCACCTTCCGGGTGGGTGATGAAAAAGTTGTCTTTAATGTGTGCAAATCAATGAAGCAGCCGAACATTACTGAAGTTTGCGCTTTTGTGGATCTTGTCACGGAGGTGAAAGTTGATGATACTAGTACCATGATCAATGTGGAGGATCCTTTAGAAGCAATATTGTTGAACCTTGATGTCAATGAGGATGAAGGTCGGGTGGAGTGTGTCAATGCTTTACATGGAATGGGATCTTACTCTTATGAGCCTTGAGAACTCTCTTTGGGTCTTGAGAGCAGAAAAACTCCCCTAACAAATCCCTCAATTGAAAAACCTCCCGTTTTGGAGTTGAAACCTTTGCCTTCACACCTCAGGTATGAATTCTTAGGCCCTAGTTCAACTTTACCTATTATTCTTTCCTCTTGTGTTACTAACGTGCAGGTAGATACCACATTGGAAGTGCTCCAAAGAAAAAAGAAAGTAATTGGATGGACTCTAGCTGATATTCGGGGAATAAACCCTGCCTTTTGCATGCAGAAGATTATACTTGAGGATGATGCCAAGCCCTCCGTGGAACATCAAAGGAGGTTGAACAAGGCTATGCAAGAGGTTGCCAAAAAGGAGATGATCAATTGGCTAGATGCAGGGGTTATGTACCCCTTCTTAGATAGTTCTTGGACTTCGCCGGTGCAATGTGTGCCGAAGAAGGGTGGTATGACTGTGGTTACCAATGAGCAAAATGAGTTGATTCCCACCAGGACTGTCACCAGATGGAGGGTGTGCATGGACTACCACAAGCTGAATAAAGTGACCTACAAGGATCACTTTCCATTACCCTTTCTTGACCAGATGCTAGATAGACTTGCTGGGCATATCTTCTATTGTTTCTTAGATGGGTACTTAGGTTACAACCATATTTTGATTGCTTTGGAAGATCAGGAGAAAACAACCTTCACGTGTCTGTATGGCACCTTTGCATTTTCTAGGATGCCATTTGGTTTATGTAACGCACCGGCTACCTTTCAGCGGTGTATGATGGCTATTTTTACCGATATGGTGGAGGACTTTTTGGAAGTGTTTATGGATGATTTCAGTGTTTTGGGTGACTTTTTTGATGAGTGTTTGAAGAATCTTGACAAAGTGGTGGCCTGATGTGAGGAGACAAATCTAGTGCTTAACTGGGGAAAATGCCACTTTATGGTGGAAGAGGCATTGTACTCGGCCATAATATTTCAAAGAATGGTATTGAGGTGGATAAGGCAAAAATTGAAGTGATTTCAAAGCTCCTCCTCCTACTTCAGTCAAGGGGGTTAGAAGTTTTCTTGGGCATGCAAGATTCTACCGAAGATTCATCAAAGACTTTTCTAAGGTAGTGAATCTTTTGTGCAAGTTATTGAAAAAAGATGCCAAGTCGTGTTTAATGATGAGTGCATGAAGGCTTTTGAACTTCTCAAGTACAAATTGACAACCACTCCCATTATTACCGCACCTAATTGGAACTTACCTTTTGAGCTCATGTGTGATGCAAGTGACGTTGCGGTAGGACCGGTTTTGGGTCAAAGAGTCAATAAGATTTTCACCCGGTGTATTATGCAAGCAAGACAATGAATGATGCTTATGTGAATTACATGGTGATGGAAAAAGAGTTGCTAGCAATTGTGTTTGCAATGGAGAAATTTAGGCCTTATCTCATGGGGGCCAAAGTGATAGTTCATACTGACCATACAACACTCCGCTACTTGATGACAAAGAAGGATTCTAAGGCGAGGTTGATGAGATGGGTTCTATTGATTCAAGAGTTTGACCTTGAGATTGTTGATCGGAAAGGGAGTGAAAACCAAGTGGAAGACCACTTGTCCCCCTTGGAGGAGGAGGAGAGGCCTTGTGATGTCCTCAAAATTAATGATTCATTCCCTGATGAGCAACTCATCTCCGTATCTGTGAATAGCATGCCTTGGTTTGCGGATGTTGCCAACTTTCTTGTGACCGGTATTATTCCGTGTGAGCTCTCTTCTAACCAAAGGAAGAAGCTCAAATGGGATAGCTTGGACTACTATTGGGATGAGCCTTATTTATTCAAATTTTGTAATGATGGTGTGATCTGTAGATGTGTTCTGGAAGAGGAGCAAATGCGTATTCTTAATGCTTGTCATTTCTCTCCCTATAGTGGTCACCATGGTGGGGCGAGGACAACTTCAAAGGTGCTTACCTGTGGATTTTATTGGCCTACATTGTACAAGGATGCGGATGATCTTATGAAGAGATGTGATGAGTGCCAGAGAGCTGGCAGAATTTCAAAGAAGGATGAAATGCCTCTCACCACTATTCTTGAGGTTGA
Organism: Nicotiana tabacum; assembly: GCF_000715075.1. Classification (NCBI taxonomy): domain Eukaryota; kingdom Viridiplantae; phylum Streptophyta; class Magnoliopsida; order Solanales; family Solanaceae; genus Nicotiana; species Nicotiana tabacum. The sequence continues at coordinate 25,204,765 of NC_134100.1, read as the reverse complement.
CATATTTGATGTGTGAGTCATCGACTTCATGGGACCTTTTGTGAGTTCATGTGGCAACACGTACATTCCGGTGGCTGTTGATTATGTTTCCAAATGGGTTGAGGCCATGGCTTCACCCAACAACGAGGCCCGGAGTGACCTTACCATCCTAAGGCTAGTGGGCAAGTTGAGGTCTTCAAAAATGAGATTAAGAGCATATTGTCGAAGGCCATCAATGCAAATAGGATCGACTGGTCAAAGAAATTGGATGATATTTTGTGGACTTACAGGACTGCTTACAAGACTCCGGTTGGTATGTCTCCGTACCGGTTGGTGTTTGGAAAAACTTGCCATCTACCGGTTGAGTTATAGCACAAGGCCATGTGGGATTTGAGGAAGTTAAATCTTGAATGGGATGTTGCAACAAATCTTCGGGTGGAGCAACTTAATGAGCTTGATGAGTTCTGGTTTCATACCTATTCCAGCTCGTCATTGTATAAGGACAAGATGAAGTACTTACATGACAAGTATGCATGTAGCAAGGAATTCAAGGAAGGTGATTTGGTTCTTTTGTTCAACTCCCGGTTACAACTGTTTCCGGGAAAGCTCAAGTCAAAATGGAGTGGACCTTTTGAGGTGGTGCTTGTGACTCCGTTTGGTGCTCTTAATTTGAAAAACAAAAATGGTGAAATCTTTAGAGTTAATGGGCATAGAGCGAAGCATTATCTTGGCAAGTTTGATGATATCCATGTGGTTACAATGATCCATCTCAAGTGACTAATGGTAACCTGCATGGTGTCGCGACGTTAAATAAGGTGCTTCTTGGAAGGAAACCCATGTGTTTCTCTTCTTTTTTGATTTTCTTTGTAGTTAGGATTTGGTGGTGAACTAACTGGTTGTGAGATATGTGTAGGGATATTTGATATAGTGCAGGTCAAGCTGGAAATATTTTACTCTCTGAAGATTGGACCGCGTCCGCGCCCCATTTTTCGCGATCAGTGGTGGCCTTACCGCGGAGACGAAATTTGATGGCGGTCAGTGGTGCTAAAAAGTCCAAAATGGGGGTTCCCTGAAGTTTCAACCGCTGCCGCGGTGCATATTTCGCGGTCAGCGGTAGCTAACTGCTATCGCGGAGCAATTTTCGCTCTCAGCAGTGGTCTCAGAATTGCAGCCCTTCAGTTCTATACCAGCATGGACTGCGGTGATTTACCGCAGCCGCGCTAGGTAAGTTTAGTGGGTCCCTGGGTATTTTCTATAAATAGGCGGTCATAAGGCCTTTTACTCTTTTCGCTTATTTCACTCTCAAACAAAATACACCATTGTTCATCCACGCCCCACTTTGCACAAACACAAGAATTACACTACATTTTCATCACACACTACACATCTGGTAATTTCACTCCTTCATTAGTCTTTAATTATGTATTTGTTTTTTTTCTTTTAGTTGTTAGTTTTTACTTCTTCTTCCCCTTTTCTTTTAATTTTGACCTAGGGTTGTTTAATGTTAATTAGGTTAGGTTTTAAATAGCTAATAGTTGTTAATGGATACCTAGTGGGACTTAAGATTGCTAAATGCATGAATATCTGAAACCCAAGGCATGCTGACTTCCGCGGCCGTGGTTGATTTTCTGCGGTCCGCGGTGCTCTAGTTCGGAGAGGTATAAGTAAGGTTCCACGATCGCGGTCGATTTTCCATGAACAGCGGTGCAACCACCGCGGCCGCACTCAACTTACCGCGCTCAGTGGTGCAATATAATCAGAGGGTGGGTAGTCTGATCCCCATACCTCTGGGGCCGCGATGCCTTTTTCCGCGGTCCGCGGTGCAGCCTCCGTGACTGCGCTTCTTTTCCGCTGTCTGTGGTTTGCTGTTTTTTTCAAACACTATCAACTGTTCTATTGGTTTTCTGCACTGCTTCTTCTAGTATTCGTACTAACAACTCTCAACTTATTTTACTTGCAGACAATGGTTAAATCTAGAGGAGGTGGTGAAAAACAAAAAGGGAAAGCGGAGTCCTCTCGGGGGTGGGGGACGAGGACAGATTAAATTGACCCTAGCAGTTCGAAAATCAATTGGGGAAATGAGGAAGAACATCAGATCTGCAGATAGAGCTGCTTCCTATTCCGAGGGGAGTGAGTATTTGCCCTCCCATGAGGCATCAGAGACTGACTCAGTGCCTGCTAATGTCCCAAACTTCCCGAGGAGACTTAGGTTGAGAGATAAGCCTACACCTCCAACCTCTCCTACTGCTCGTGCTTATGTTCATATTTCTCTTGAGTCGTCTGATGGCTCAACAGAGAGAAGTGATGGTTCAGCTTCAACTTCACCTACACCTTTATCACCTGGACATGATGTCGATGTTGGTGTATCAGATGACGAGGGAGGGGGTGTATAGAGGACAAGAAACCTTGAAGTATGGCAAAAGAGGTTTGTCAGTGAGATGGCGTATCACAAGTTCAGGGAGTGGTGGCCTCAAAAGTCACTTATTTATGAGCGCCAATTCATAGAGTGGGATCTTCTGCCTCACAACTCCAACGTGAAACAACACTTCAATGAACGAGTGGGATGTGATTACTTCACTAGTAAGGTGTCGGATGCTAATGAGCACCTTGTCAAGGAATTCTACACCAATGCCTCCCACATCAAAAGGGACACAAAAGTGACTAAGGTGCGGAACTTGAAGGTTAAGTTGGGAAGACGATCAATGAATACCTGGGCTTCAATAACGAAGATGAGACATTATACATGGAGAAGGTGGCGATGGATGAGGCATCCTGTCCGTGGTTGGAATCATACCTGGCTCTCTCGGAGACTACTCCAGCATCATTGACAGTAAGGGTTCCTATCTTGAGGAACACCCTGAACTTTGAGGCAAAGGGTTGAAAGACCTTTGTGTGCAGTAGACTAGACCTCACTACTCACGAAAATACCTTACCGGTCTCCCGGGCGATCATAGTGGTAACTATTATGGTGGGGTTCCCGATCAATGTTGGGAATATCATGTCTAGTGTGATCACCAGAGTGGTCAATGAGGGTGATAAATCGTACTCCTTCCCGAACTTCCTCACCATGTACTTCGGAGATTAGGAGGTGGAGAAAAGAATTTTTGATGTCAAGGTAAAACACAAGATGCCTTTTTCATGGTACAGCCTTAAGGGTCCAGACAACCCTAAAGCCAAGGGATCCAAGGGCAAAGCTACTACTTCTACTGGCAGACTGAAGAGCCAGTAGTGGTATTCACCACTTCACAGCCTCTCACTGCCATACCAGATCCTGCCTCCGGACCATCTACTCCCATGCCTTCAGAAATTCCATCCTCTCAGCATACCCATTGACTGACCACAGATTAAGCCAAACACTCTCCAGTATCAACAACTGGATGCAGGCAACAACTTCTAAGCTGTTTGTGCTATCCTGTTCGGTGGCAACCCAATCAGTTCCCCTATAGCCACAGGTACCAGTTTTGGTAGAGGAGTCTCTTAAGGAGCTTCTAGACAACCAGAAGAATCTCCTAGAGAACCAAAAGCTTATAATGGATGCTCTAGCAGTTCAAGGAAAATCACTTCAGGAGCTGAGCAAGCAAACAAGGAAGCTGAAAAAGATTCGGGCCTCGAAGGAGTCGGTGAAGGAATTGAGGGGAGAGGTGGAGAAGATGAAGGCAGCAGACCACTTACCATTGGATCTGCTATTACAGGACCAGCCTCCAGCAGCTTAGACAGAGCAGGTCCAGGAGCAGGAGATTGAGAGAGAGCCCTAGAGGAGGAGAATAGTGCCCAAGGTTGATGATGTAAAGATTAAGCTGGAGGAGCCAGAGGGAGGTGCCTCTAGTCAGCCACATGCCCCAGAGCAGACAGAGGATCCAAGACCCATCCATAGGACCCCATGCAGACGGAGGACCCATAGGGAGTTTTCTTTACTCTCTATCTTTCTTTTTGAGCTTATTTTTGGTTAGTTAGCATTGAGGACAATGCTAACTTTCATTTGAGGCCAGTGATTAAAAAAGCGCTCGCTTCCTCGCTTTAAGCGAGAAGCGAAGCGAGGCGTGAAGGGCAACGCTTCAGGTAATATAAGCGACTCTGATATGAAAAAGCGATCGCTTCTCTGTAAAAAGCGAGAAGCGGTGAAGCGAGAAGAAGCGTTTGAAGCGTCCACTTCTATGTTTAAAATTAACCCAAGCCCTATTTTATTAAAAAGCGAGGTTTCTAAATCGTAAACACTGTCTGGACTTCTTCAACAACAATGAGACTGGGGTTTTTCTTCAACAACAACATCGATTTCTTCTTCTCTTCTTAATCAACTTCTAATTTCTGAAATAATCTCAAAGCATCAACTAGGGTTGTTCTTCTTCTTCTTCTTCAACATTACAGGTATGTTTTGCTTCTGCACTTTTGATTTTCAGTCTTCTTCTTCTTCTTCTTCCTCTTCTTCTTTCTAAATGTCCAAAAAGCGGCAAAATGCTGGCGAATTTTTTTCAGAAAATTTCTGCCCAATATTTCCATTTTTTGCCCAATTGATGCTACTCTTTGGTTTTTTAATTGAAGTATTAAACATTTACTTACAATTACATGTGTTGTCTATGCAGTATTTTTTTATTTTTTATTTTTTAAATTTCGCTTCACTTAAAAAAAGCGAGCGCTTTGCTTCTGGCTTCTCGTGAAATGGGGTTTGTCGCTTTTACTCGCTTTACGCTCTTCACAATACTGTTTGAGGGGGTGTCCCAACTTTGATGATTTGGTAGTTAGTCTGTAATGATGATACTATTTTTTTTCTTTATGCTTATTTTTCACTTTTGGTGTGTATATAACTTTACCATTTATTTTACTTTTCATTATTTTTTCGATCTTGGTATGTATATAAAGTTACTCTCTCATGTATATATTTATTCCCTCTTATATATATTCGTCTAAGTCCCCTATTGTACATATTTAGTTTACTTTACGCATTTTACTTCACAGCTTCTTTTGCAACTTTCCTTAATAGTATAGCTTCTTATTTTATTTAGTAGATTTTTTTGCAGGTCATAGCTTCTTATTTTACAAGTTTTTTGTGATCAATAAGCCTTTGGTTTTCTTAATGTCACGGTTCTTTTCAAAGGTGGAGTTTGTGTGAATCGGGCGGCTCTTCCTGATGATGGATGGTATGACAACCTTCTTAAAGGTTTGAGTCTGTTTTTCTTTTCATATTTGTGTAAATAGTAGTTAGTGAGCAATGGTACCTCAGGCAAAGCTTCACTTGGTCCTAACAAATTTACCTTTGACCTTATGGTTAAAAATAAATTGGTGTGTATAGGATGGTGATAGTTGTGACCTTGAGACTCTTGTGTTGACTAAACAATCATCGAGTGGTTTCTCGGAACCATTTGTGTGGTATTGATTTGCAAGTCCAAGTCCCATGCCAATAAGTCTAGAACTTGCCCTGAATGTTTATCTAGGCGAAATCCTAAGTGAAGCTCGACTTGAGGAGTGATTATAGGCTCTCCTTGATCCTAATTGAGACTTGAAAACATCTATAGCCTACCAATGATGATATCTCTAGTCAACCTCGTTAAGCCACAACCTTTATTCTTTCAATAACCATGATGCAAGCCTTTATCCGTTCTAAAATGATCCTCTCTTGGCACCCGATCTTTCCATAGCACAAGGCAAAAGCATAAGTTTGGGGGGAGAGACTAGGAATGCAAAAGTGATAAAAGGTACAAAATGAAGAAAAGGAAAGGCAAAAAGAATAAGAAAGAAAAGCCAAAAATTCAAAAAGAAAGTGAAAAATGTAGAAGAAATGAAGGGATTCAATAAAATCAAAATATGAAAGGCATGGAAAGATTGGAAAGGAGATAAAAGGATTGAAATGAGCAAGAAGGAGTGACAGTGTGTCGCTCTAGCCCACAAAGAAGAAGTAAATGACTCAAAGAGTCAAGAAACTGTGTGCCAAAATGAAGCAAATGAAGTGCTTAAGGGAAGATGAAACCTTCTTAGACCAACATATCCTACCCTGAACCAAAAGCCTTCATTACATCCCCACAAAAGCCCTATATGATCTTGAGTTGTGTGAGCTTACATTAGTGGTGACTTACATAAGGGGCAAGCTTATGGTACTTAGAGCCGGACTTGTGACCTTCCTTTGAGAGAGATGAGTGTGTTTTCCACAATCCTCGTTCTGAGTGATATAATCTAAAAAGTGAGGTTTGCCTATGGAGAGTTGAGGAGTATGAGTTTGGGTTCCACAGCGACCAATGTAACAGAAAGAGTTTCCTTGATGAGTTGAGTCAACTCTTGATGCTTTTGTGTCGCACTATAGCCATGGTGCTAAAAAGGTTGTGTGTTGTTAATAATGCATTTAAGTTGAGGGTAAATGTTAGTCCCAATTGATTCTTGATGAGGTTACTTTAGGACAACTGAATTTTCCTTTCTTTTATCTTGAGGAGGTGGGAATTACTTTGTTTGCTTGAGGACAAGCAAAAACCTAAGTGTGGGGGAGTTAATAACCAGGGATTCTAGTCTATTTTATGCTCCTTTTTGCTTGTGTTTTGGATTAAAAGTATGTACAAGTATTTCCAAAAGCTAACTTATTGTGTTTGTTTACAGTGTTTGGTCAAAAAGAGACAAGAAAGTCAAAATCAACTCAAAAAGAAGTGAAACCTGCACAAGTCAAAGCTGAGTCAACTGAGCACTGACAGCGGAAAATCAACTGTGGACGAAGACGCTCCACCGCTGAGGCGGTCTAGATCTCGTGGTCGGCGGTTGCAAGGTTCAGAGAGCTGCTTTTTTGGGATTGCAAGTTATCGCTGCCCGAGGTGCTTTTGTGCGGCAGCGGTGCCTCTACCGCGACAACGGGCCTTTTATCGCGGTTAGCGGAGGAGAGATTCAGAGAGTCTGAAGTTGAGTTGAAAGTTGAAGACCGCGGTCCGCGCTTGATTTTATGCGATCGTGGTAGCCTCACGGCTGTAGCGGTCCATTTTTCGCTATCAGCGGTACCTCTGCCAGGGGTATTTTTGTTCGGAAAATTTAGTTGTGTATAAATACTTCTTTTCATATTTTTAGGTTATCTTTTGTTTAGATGAGCACGTGAAACCATCGTTCTTACTATTTTGAGTAATCTTAGAGTTTGTTTAACAATTAATCTTAGATTCTTATCTTGTAATTACATTTTATGGCTTCTATTTCATCTCAATTTATGATTTCTTCTTCAATTATAAGTAGCTAAACCCATTAGCTAGGGTTGTGGCTCAACCCTAGTGTGGGTATTTAATGGGTATCTTATTTTAGGGCTTAAATGTTTATGGGCGATTGATATTTGGACTGATTCATGCCTTAAATGTTAAATTGGTGGTTGCAAACACTGATTTGTGCCTTATTGACTTAGGTTCTTCTTGAGAAAGAGAGACTAAGTCTAGGAATTCCAGGCCAACAAGGAATTGGGGTGCATTCAAGAGATTGATAGCCCCAATTAAAGGGTTAAACCTAGAGATAGTAATACCCGACTTGAGCTAACTTTGCTTGTATGGTTTGAACACCCAATTGGTCTTGAGAAAGCCAATTAGGGCAAAATCACTCAAACTACCGAGAGGTATAGAGTGAGTAGCTACGTGCATTGGCTATATCATGATCCAAACTATAATAATATTGCCCTAAGTTTTAGATCCTATTAGATACTCACCTAGGAGTAAGTCACTTCCCTAGTACCTTTTTATCAATTTAGAAAACCCTACAAAAATATCTACTTAGCTGAATTTCGTGCATCATTACTATTAAATTAGAAATAGCAAACAAACAAAGAATGATTGGAAGTGCAATCAAGAACACTGCACGTTGCTAGGTTAGTTAGGAATCCAACTCCAAACATATCTTAGCTCCATGTGGATTCGATCCCGACCTTTTCGGGTAAAAGCTGCATCGACCGCTCTTGCCACTATATAGTGATGTAGGGTTGGCTCCGATCAAGCTACTATCGCCATCCTTTCTGATACATTTGGTAGGCTCATTCTCACCCTGTTAAACTGGGCGAGAAAGTTCCTGAGTCCCTCACCAGGCGATTGCCGAACGGCGAATATATCATTCACCCTGGCCTCCACCTTTTTAGCCCCGGCATGGGTGGTGACGAACTTGTTGGCCATTTCCTCGAACATTGTTATTGACCGTGCCGGCAGTTGTGAATACCAGGTTAAGGCTCCTCCCGTTAGGGTTTCACCGAACTTTTTCAATAACACTGATGATACTTGCTCCTTCGAAAGGTCGTTGCCCTTCATCGCTGTGACATAATGGAGGATGTGATCTTTGGGGTCTGTAGCATCGTCGTATATCTTCAAGTACGGTGGCATTTTGAAGGTCTTGGGAATGGCATATGGAGCCACTTCCTCGTTGTCAGTTATTCGACGAATCGGCCAACGTCTCATTTTGGTAGCAACTTTGGGGCACCCGGTATCTTATCGACCCTTTCTTGATGCTCCCTCATCTGGTCGTGGAGTGCTTTGATTTCATTTTCCATTTCTTCCATTTTCTTTAGAATGCTGCAAGTGCATCATTACCTGCATCAACAGTGGTGTAAGTGTTACTTGTTTGGGGGCGGGCTGCTCGCCAGTAATCGTTGTGATATCCGCTTGCATGGTGTTTTAGTTCTCCCTTTGAGCGGGTTTGTCGAGTATGTTGTTTAGAGTGCTTGTTAGCCACTCTTCCAGTAATTTTTTCACTACTGGTGGTGGTTCTTCAGCTATAGATATGGATGCTCCCCTTTCATGTGAAGTCGTTACGCTTTCATGAGGGGGAGGTGAATCATTCTGCCTGGATGTAGCGCTTGGTGTCACGTTCTCGTTATCTTCCATGCCATCTTCGTTGATGGTGCTCAAGATGTTGGTAGCGACGTCTGCTATTGCTTTCAGTCTTACTTCTCCTTTTCCTGCCATCGTTAGTTTGTGCAAACGAAGAAGAGATGGTTGTTTCTTTTTTCTTTTTTGATCTAGAAGGAACTAAAATTTCAGCTAAAACCTCCCTACAGATGGCGCCAAATTATTTGACCAAAAAAGTGTTAAACCTTTTAGCTAAACTAATCAATGATGAGTAAAAGGGCGAGTTTTAGTTGAACTTAATAAACTCCAGACCTAATGCAACAAAATTCTTGCGAGATGAGTAGTGCTCAAGGGCATTAAATAACGGATTTAATGCTCAATAAGTGGCAGTAAATATGATAGCATGAATATGTAATAAATGTAGATAATGGAAATAAGTATAATAAGAAAGGATCTACCGTTCAATTATTGTATGATTGGTGTCGCGCCCCCTTTTTTCCCTCGCAGGGAAGTCCGGGTTCCGACGTTCATGGGGGTAATAATTCATTTCCCTTTTTTGGGAATTGGGCATTTGAAGAGTCGCCACCTAACGGATTATGGTGTGTTAGGGCACTTAGAGCGATTAACTCTAGGATTGGTTTGCATTACCAGAGATTTAGGGTAAGGGCTCACAATAACCTTAACCGGAAGGTGTTAGGCACCCCTCGTGGTCCACAACGGTGGGTCCTGGCCGAACTTAACTTATGAATTAGTCCATTAACAAATAAATAGTTTTTAAACACATAATCGCAAATAAGAGCAGGTTGGATATTGTATGACTCAGATAATAGACAAAAGATTTGAACAAGTTGTATACATATAAAACAAAGTTTTAAACATAAGGGATTTGGGAAAGGAGAGGTCCTAGGTTGGTTAGCCTACATGATCACCCCACACAATGTCCGGTAAGCACTCTTCAATGAGGGGCTACACGTGACATTAGCGCGCAATCATCATATCCTATCTACCCTTCCCACCCTATGGTCATAGCCTAAAGCATTCTAGTAACCTTGACAATGCCTTTGCGTGCACTACCCATCCCTTCCTTGTGGCCTTGGAGGTATTTTAGGACCTCTAAATCTGGGCAGTTCTAGACGACCCCTAAGGTTCCTAAAAAGGAGAAAATTCTATGCGACAGGCAAGAACACATAGGAATTAATAGCTAAAATAACGAAAGAGACAGTTAAAAGGCCCAGTTTTACCTCCACAAGTAATACACATAGGAAACACGTCTCAAACATAAACAAGATCAGTTTTTTTTTGTTTAGAGAAAAGGCCTAAACTGGACGTCTAAATGGATGTCAATGCACATAAACATGCAACCTTGTTTTTGTAAACTCGACAGTAAGGCCCTAATCAGTTTTTCCTACTAATTTTAACCTGTTAAATCTGAACAACTTTAAGTAGTAAAAATACAGTTTCAGAGTTGCAGAATTTGCAAACGCCCTATAGGCTTGCCTACACGCTGAATAGTGATGTCCTAAGAGCATGATAACTATGTTTGATATCGTAAAACAGTGGGCAGATTTTTAAAACGGACTCTTAAATTCCTATAGGCATGCTTTCTACTAGTATATTATTGCAGTATTTGAAAGAATTCATTTCAGGAAAAAACAAACCATTGATTAGACCAACTTCAAAGTAGACTAATCATGAATTGAACTGACTTATTTAAACTAAACTGATTTTAAATTCATAGACAGAATTTCTGATGTTGTTCCCTATAAGCATGGTATCTAGTTGTCTAAAAGCTTATAGGCATGATTTCTAGTGGAAATAAATGTAAACAACCGTTGGAGCAGAAAATTGAACTTGGTCACATGCTTAAGTATGATATCTATTTGTAAAGTTGATTGTAAAACCTACAGGCATGGTGAGGTAAACATAGCAAATATATGAAATCCTATAGGTATGTTTTCTAACATGGTAGGGCAAACATAGCAAATATGAGATCCTATAGACATGGTTTCTACCCATATTACCCCACAAATATGTAACTACCCACCCTCTTTTTACTAATCACCCCAATATTCGTTTACAAATTATTACAAACCAGATGACTGAATTACGTAGATAAAGAAAAAGAGAAGTTACACTATAGAGAGCCTGAAGCAGGCCCAAGTGATTTCCCAAACCTCCAATAGGCTCAAATTCCAATTTCATAGACAATATCATTGTCTAGGTGCGTCCTAGTTCCCTAAGGATCTCAAGGATCCCGGACAGTGCTCACACCTAGACTTTGTAACCAAATTGAGTAAGTGCAGTGTGGAAGGGCCAGCCTCAGTGTGCTAGAGTTCAGAGAGATATCAAGAGGATCCCAAGGCAGTACACACACTGAAGGGGACAAAACCTAGGGACTTAGGAGTAGAGTGAGAGTGCTTGACATAGTTTGAAAGGGTTTCAGTAAGAAAACAGTGTAAAAAAAGACTTAGTTGAAATAACTTTGTAAGCAAGAGATTTGTTGGGTAAACAACTTTTGAAAACAGTGGTGTAATTAAACAAACAGCATGTCAGTCAAACAAGTTCAACAATACTCAAATAACAGTCCTTCATACAGGGGAATGGGAATTGGGGACACATAGAGCACATAGTATCAGGAGCATAGCAATTCTTGTGGGGTTTAAGGGATTAGGGGATAGCTATTGGTACTAATACAGCAGGAGTTTCAGAAACAATCATAGAATCAACCATTTAAAGTGACAGATCAGCTTGCATATCAAAACTGGATAACAAGTAGACAAGCAGTCAAAGCAGGATAGAGTCATTTTGAGACAAACTACTAGGGTAGGGGGTAGAACATGTTCTGAAAAGCCCTAAGAAGGTTAGACTAGCATGCTAAATGAAGCAATAATGTAAACATGTCAATTGCATGTTGAACAACAGAACCATAGATAGAAAAAAATTAGAAACATGATAAACTAAAGTAGTAAAAGAAACATATTGGTTTTGAGACTTGAATTGAAATCAGAACATACCAGTAGAGAGACAGTAAACACAAAGTGAGGAATAGGAAAACACAGTAGTTAGCCTTGGCTTGCAGCCGGCTAACTCAGAATAATAGCAAGTAACCAAAGAGAGAGAGAGTAGAAAAGGGTTTGAGAGAGTTTTTGAACCAATGTGTTCGTGTGTTGTATTAATAAAAAGTAGGGTACTTATAGTTTGAAAATAGCAGAAAATAAGGCAAGAATCAAAGTTCAGCAATAATTATGGAACCAAGTACTAATGAGAATCAAATCAATTCAAGTACTCTTTTAATTAAGGGGTAATTAACCAACAGTAATGGGCAGAAAATGTTTAAGGAAAGAAATCAAGTAAGGCATTATGTACAAAATAGACAATTAAGGGTAAATGCATGAGGGTTCAATTAAGGAAACAGTTAGTGAAGAATCAGCAAATAACACGGTTAACCCAAATAAGGTAATAAAACTAAATAAGGTTGCAGAATATGGAAATAATCGAGAATCAGCATATAGCAAATCAGTGAATCAAGGACTCGAAATTACTTATTTAAGGAGAATAACATAGGTTCCCATGAATAAGCAAATAAACCAAGTTTAAACACGAAGAATCGAAGGTCTAAAGGAAAGTTTTCAAATCAATCCAAGAAACAGGGAACTCAGAATCAATCAAAGAGAGAGTCATGAGTCAATATTTTAGCATATAAATAGAGTGAGATAAGAATAGCTAGACATGGAAAACATGGAGGTTAAATAATACTGATAGAAAGAGGCAAGTCTCGAACAGTCGAGATGAACACAATCACATAGAGTTGATGTAAGTTAGGCTAAGAAATTCAGTAGGAACATATTCGAGGCAAGATAGTCACAGAAACTCAAACAAGAACCGGTCAGTCATGCTGATACACAAAACCAAACGAAGAAACCTAGAAAATTAGGGATTTCAACATAGATGAGTTGAAGATGTAGTAAAGTCATAGAATCAGTTAAAATAATGCAAGAAATAGATGTTTAAATACAAAGAATCAGTTAAACAAGGTTTTAAAGAGAAGTTCTGAAACCCTAGTTTTTAGAAGCAGGTGAAAAACACTTAAAAATCAACGATTCTTGTAAAGAATCTTAGGGACAGTGTGAAACATTAAAGGAACAAACTCAAATCATCTTAGATCTATACAGATCTAGGAGATATAGAAAGAAATTAGGGTTTCAAAAGAAACCCATACAGAGATGAAGGAACCTGTCTAGAATCCCAAGGATCGTTGTAAATACAGTGTGATTTTGCTTAAAATCACACTGGAGTAGCCAAGAACAGGCAAGTGATGAACCCTAGATGCAAGTTGGCATGGCCCTGGGCCCTTGAAGACCTTAGAGAAGGCAGGCATGGCATGAGAGAAACCATTGGAGGCATAGGAGACGATGAGAGGTCATCAGAGATGACTGGAGAGGAGAGGTCGGCGGTTGAAGGGCTAGGGTTAGATTGAGAGTGTACTTAGAGTAGAGAGGATTTTAGGGCGGCGGTATGTGGAAAACGATTAGGGTTGGGGGTGGTTTAGAATTAAAAAAAGGCAAGAATTCATACGGGCCGTTGATCTTTTAGATCAACGGCCATGATTTAATTGGTTTTGGGTCGGGTAGGTGTGTTTAGGGTTTGGGTCGGATAATTTGGCCTAAAATTGGGCTGGGTATTGGGTTTAATTGAGGCTATAATTGAAATCCAATTTGGCTAAGTTTTAAATAACCAATTTAACACTATATAATTTATAATAAATAATAAATGATTTCTAAAAAATAATTTCGTGTAATAAAATGATTAAATAATAGTTATTTAATATTTTAAAAATATAGAAGATCATTTTATGCATATAAAATATAATTATACATTAATAAGGCTAATATTGCAATTATATGCGAATTAGCTTTAAAAATGCACTAAAAATATTTTAACCATATTTTCGCATAAATATAGAATTTAGATGACTAAATTACTACAACAATAATTTGAGGGATAATTATTGGGGATTTTATGAGTAAAAAAGGGAGGAAATAAATCAATTTAAAATCTTTAAAATTATAGAAAAATTATAAAAATTTTGTGCATGCTTATATATGCTATTTTGAAAGTATTTATGCATGTTAAAATTATATAGGGAAAAATTGGGTATCAACAGCTGCCCCTCTTTACCCGGGAAGGATGAAAGAGTTTTCAGGTAAAGAAAAGATGGCCAATTTTGACTGGACGGGATGCTTTGAAAGATAGGGGACGGACTTCGGTCTTCAAGTTGCCTACATATACCTGGTTTTAGAAGAATCAGGCCATGTGTAGTTCTGGATTCATTGGCGGAATATACTAATAAAGTCATTGCAAGAATGGACATATGATGCAAGAGCGGCTATGGTGAGCGGTTAAGGCTCGGGATACTTGGACAAACTGGAGCGAGATCGTTCCTGCTAGGATAGCGGTTGCTTACTGGTTACCTGCATATAAAAGATGCTACAAACATGTATCTGCAAAAATTTAAACATGATACAAATTCCCCTTGGACCATGAAGGTTGTCTTCGGACGGTTAAAGATGACGTCCTCAGATCATGACGTCCTGGGCCATGAATTGTTCGGTGAGGGATTCACGAGCCATGAAATGATGTTCTCAGGCCATAAAGATGGTGCCTCCGAACCATGACGCCTTTGAATAATGGCATGCAAATTTGAGAGATCCTCAGGCCCTGGCATAGTGTCTTTCGGCTATGAGGATGATGCCTTTAGACTATGACGCCTTCAGATAGAATGGAGATATTTTATCCCATGATATGCAATAATGATGTTAACAAGACAAGGCTTAGTCTTGCGAAATGGAGGGCAGAGCTTAGCCCGACAACAAAGCAAATAGATAGTGCTAGAAATAGAGCAAAATTTGTGCAAAAAGGGACAGTGCTTAGTCCCATGCAAATGGGGGAGGCAAGGATTAGTCTCATGCAAGTAGGGAGGAAAGGATTAGCCTCATGCCAGTAAGGAGTCAAGGATTAGACTCGTACAAGTAGGGAGGCAGGGATTAGCCTCATGGAGTCAAGGATTAGACTCATGCAATTAGGGAGGCAGGGATTAGCCTTACAGAGTCAAGGATTAGACTCATGCAAATAGGGTGCAGGGATTAGCCTCATACAAGTATGGAGTCAGGGATTAGACTCATGAAAAAAGGGAGGCAAGGATTAGCCTCATGCAAGTATGGAGTCAGGGATTAGACTCATGCAAATAGGGAGGCAGGGATTAGCCTCATGCAAGTATGGAGTCAGGGATTAGAGTCGTGCAAATAGGGAGGCAGGGATTAGCCTTATGCAAGTATGGAGTCAGAGATTAGACTCGTGCAAATAGGGAGGCGGGGATTTGCCTCATGCACATATGGAGTCAGGGATTAGACTCATGCAAGTGGGGAGGCAAGGATTAGCCTCATGCAAATATGGAGTCATGGATTAGACTCATGCAAATAGGGAGGAAGAGATTAGCTTCATACAAGAATGGAGTCAGGGATTAGACTCATTCAAATAGGGAGGCAGGGATTAGCCTCATGCAAGTATGGAGTCAGGGATTAGACTCGTGCAAATAGGGAGGCAGGGATTAGCCTCATGGAAGTATGGAGTCAGGGATTAGACTTGTGCAAATAGGGAGGTAGGGATTAGCCTCATGCAAGTATGGAGTCAGGGATTAGACTCGTACAAATAGGGAGGTAGGGATTAGCCTCATGGAAGAATGGAGTCAGGGATTAGACTCACGCAAATAGGGAGGCATGGATTAGCCTCATGCAAGTATGGAGTCAGGGATTAGACTCATGCAAATAGGGATGCAGGGATTAGCCTCATGCAAGTATGGAGTCAGAGATTAGACTCATGCAAATAGAGAGGCAGGGATTAGCCTCATGCAAGTATGGAGTCATGGATTAGACTCATGCAAGTGGTGAGGCAAGGATTAGCCTCATGCAAATAAGGAGTCAGGGATTAGACTCATGCAAATAGGAAGTCAGGGATTAGCCTCATGCAAGTATGGAGTCAGGGATTAGACTCGTGCAAATAGGGAGGCAGGGATTAGCCTCATGGAAGTATGGAGTCAGGGATTAGACTCACGCAAATAGGGAGGCAGAGATTAGCCTCATGCAAGTATGGAGTCAGGGATTAGACTCACGCAAATAGGGAGGCAGGGATTAGCCTCATGCAAGTATGGAGTCACAGATTAGACTCATGCAAATAGAGAGGCAGGGATTAGCCTCATGCAAGTATGGAGTCAGGGATTAGACTCATATAAGTAGGGAGGCAAGGATTAGCCTCATGCAAATATGGAGTCAGGGATTAGACTCATGCAAATAGGGAGGCAGGGATTAGCCTCATGCAACTATGGAGTCAGGGATTAGACTCATACAGGTGTGGAGGCAAGGATTATCCTCATGCATATGTGGAGGCAAGGATTGGCCTTATGCAGAGAGCAAGTAGTAAGTAAGAGTAGTATATGTCTTAGCTGGAGATATATTCGGTGCCTGATGGCATGATTGATAGTGATCTCTTTATGTATACATGTTTACGAATTCTATCGTTACGGCAAATATACTTGTGTTCAAAGAAAAATTGTAAGTTTTGTGAGCGGAGGTTGGTTCGTGCTTCGTCTGCCGGCCTTGCTTTGCTCCGTTCTGAAAGCCCTTTCGAGTTTCCCTAGGTAACACCTTACTGTTATGGAAATAGAGTTTTCGAAAATATGCAATCATAGATAAAAATAGAGTTATTTTAGAAACGTATTGATATATCAAGTAATTTTAAATGAACTAGTAATTGTAACAAATCTCAAGGCATTGCAGCTCTCTTATATTGGAATTTTGAGGATCCTCCTCAAAATTCTGCCCCAATTTGATGGATGATCTTTTAACTATTTGTGGATAATAAGCCTTGCTGAGTCTTTTTCGAATTTTGAGAATCCTTCTCAAAATTCTGCCTCAGTTTTCTTAACTGATTGTTGACCGTCTGACACCTATTGGCATTGGCTGGACTTGCTCCGGAATTTTGAGGACCTTCCTCAAAATTCTACCCCAGTTTCTGATCTTGGGGGAAATGAAAATTTTATTATGATATAACCGAACCCATAAGGCTGCCTACGTATCCCCTCTTAAACGGGAATCAGGTCAAGTGTAGTTCAATTACATTAGACAAGAAATGTGAAATAATCTAGGCATAGTATCTCTTGACTGCGTCTGAATTGATTGGTTTTGGCTAGATTTCTCCGTCCATTTCTGCAAGTATGAGTGCTCCTCCTGTCAGCACCCTGTGAACCATGTACGGACCTTACCAGTTGGGTGAGAATTTTCCTTTGGCTTCATCTTGATGTGGGAAGATTTTCTTCAGCACCAACTGACCTGGTGCAAATTGCCTTGATTTGACCCTTTTGTTGAAAGCTCTGGACATTCTGTTCTGATAAAGTTGGCTGTGACACACTGCGTTCACCTTCTTTCCACCTATAAGGGCCAATTATTCATAGCGGTTCCTTATCCACTCTGAATCGCTGAGTTTGGTTTCTTGTATGATTCTTAAAGAAGGAATCTCTACCTCGGCTGGGATGACAACCTCGGTACCATAAACCAACATATAGGGAGTTGCCTCGGTTGATGTGTGAACGTGGTGCGATACCCCAATAGAGCAAAGGGTAACTTCTCATGCCATTGTTTGTGGTTCTCTACCATTTTCCTTAGTATCTTCTTAATGTTTTTGTTGGCGGCTTCTACGGCTCCATTCATCTGAGGTCTGTAGGCTGTGGAATTCTTATGCTTGATTTTGAAAGTTTCACACATGTCTTTCATCAAATCATCGTTGAGATTGGCGGTGTTGTCAGTAATAATGGACTTGGGAACTCCGAATCGGCAGACAATACGATCCTTGACAAAATCTGTGACGATTTTCTTATAGCTTTGTAAGATGCAGCTTCTACCCATTTTGTGAAGTAATGAATGGCTACTAGAATGAACCTAAGTCAGTTTGAAGTAGTGGGCTCAATTAGACCAATAACATCCATTTCCCAGGCGGCGAATGGCCAAGGTGAGCTTGTTGCATTGAGCTCGTTCGGCGGCACTTTTATCATATCGGCATGCACTTGACATTGAGAGCATTTGTGGATATACTAGATTCAATCTGTCTCCATGGTCATCCAAAAGTAATCAGCTCTGAGTATCTTCTTAGCCAAGATGAAACCATTCATATGTGGGCCACAGGTCCCGGCATATACATCCTCAAGTTTCTTAGAAGCTTCCTTCACGTCGACACACCTTAGTGAACCCAAATCAGGAGTTCTTATGTACAAGTATTCTCCGTTGTGGAAGAAGTGATTTGACAATCTCCGGAGTATGCGCTTCTGAGTGTGATTTGCATGCTCCAGATATTCTCCTTTTGACAAATACTCCTTGATGTCATAGAACCAAGGCTTTCCATCTATTTCTTCTTCAACATGAGTACAATATGCCAGTTGATTATGGATCTTCACTGGAATGGGATCACTATAACTCTTATCCGGATGTTGTATCATAGATGACAAGGTGTCCAACGCATCAGCAAACTCATTCTGAATTCTGGGCACATGTCAGAATTCTATCTTCGTGAACCTCTTTCTTAATTCCTGCACATGGTGCAGATATGGCAGTATCTTGGAATTCTTGGTGGCCTACTCTCCTTATACCTGGTGCACAAGCAAATCTGAATCACCGATTACTAGCAACTCCTCAATGTTCAGGTCAACTGCCATGTTGAGCCGTTTCTAATACCAAACTGCTCCAATGCCTACTCCTTTGAAATTTGCGGCTCCATCAAAGAACATCCTCCAACCATCGTATGCTTCGGTAATGTCTTCCCTATGAATGACACTTCTTCATCAGGAAAATATGTTTTCAAAGGTTCGTATGCTCCTCCCACCGGATTTTCTGCAAGGTGATCTGCCAATACTTGTCCTTTGACTGCCTTTTGAGTTATGTAGATGATATCGAATTCACTTAACAATATCTGCCATTTGGCCAACTTTCTAGTCGGCATGGGTTTTTGGAATATGTACTTCAGAGGGTCCATCCTGGATATGAGGTATGTAGTGTAGGCACATAAGTAATGCCTCAATTTTTGGGTTGTCTAGGTCAAAGCACAACAAGTGCGTTCAAGCAGAGAATACTGTGCTTCATAAGGTGTGAACTTCTTACTTAAGTAATATATGGCTTGCTCCTTTCTTCCTGTCTCACCATGCTGTCCCAAAACAAATTCGAAGGCTCCATCTAATACAGATAGATATAGTAGCAAAGGTCGTCCTAGTTCTGGCAGGACCAGAACTAGTGGTGTGGACAGGTACTGCTTGATCTTATCAAAAGCTTTTTAACAATCCTCAGTCCAGCTTGTTTCAGCATCTTTTCTTAGCATCTTGAAGATAGGCTCACATACGATTGTGGATTGTGCTATGAAGCGGCTAATGTAGTTAAGACGTCCTAGGAAGCTCATCACATCCTTTTTGGTCTTAGGTGATGGTAACTCCTGAATAACTTTGACTTTAGATGGATCCAGCTCGATCCCTCGATGACTAACAATGAATCCCAATAATTTTCCTACGATAACCCTGAATGCACACTTTGCGGGGTTCAATTTCAAATTGTACCTCCTTAGCCTATCAAAGAACTTTCTCAAATCTGCTATGTGATCTGCGGCCCTCTTGGATTTGATAATGACATCGTCCACATACACCTCTATTTCTTTGTGTATCATATCATGGAAGATGGTTGTCATGGCTCTCATGTAAGTGACCCCAGCATTCTTCAAACCGAATGGCATCATCTTGTAGCAGTATACACCCCATGGTGTAATAAAAGTTGTCTTCTCTGCATCTTCTTCATCCATCCAAATCTGGTGATAACCCGAACACAATCTATAAAGGATTGGAGTTCATGCTTGACACAATTATCGATCAGGATGTGTATATTGGCAGTGGGAAGTCGTCCTTAGGACTTGCTCTGTTTAAATCCCGATAGTCAATACATACTCTGACCTTTGTTGATACCCAATTTTTTTTCTGTATATTTTAATATGCAAAGTACTTTCAAAATAGCATCTGTATACATATATAAGTATGTCCAAACATTTTAGTATTTTTCCTTAATTTGTAAAGATTTTTAAATCAATTTATTGCCCTATTTTATCAAGAAAAACCCAATAATTATCCCCGAAATTATTATTTTTGGTGATTCATTTATTGGATTCTCATATTTATACTAAAATATATCTAACATAATTTTTGCATATTTTTACAAATTTTTTTAGTATTTCTAAAACTAAATTGCATATAATTACAATATTGGCCTCTTTTAAGATTTAATTGTAATTATATTTATAAAATTGACTCCAATATTTTTCATTTGATAATTATGTATTCTTAATCATTTTAGCACTTTTAATTTATTTCCAAAAATTATTTTACTATTTTTTATAAAATAAATAATTGAAAATGGATATTTAAATGTTAGCCCATCTGTATTTCAATTTTAGCCAGATCTGAACCTCTAATTAGACCCAACCTGAGGCCCAATTACCCTGACCCAAGTCTAATCTACCCGACCCATGACTCTTTTAAATTACTAGCCCGGATCCCCTTTTAATCTCAGCCATTGATCACTTAGATCAACGACTCACATTTGCCCCTTCCTTTTTTAACCTGAACTAACCCCTAAACCTAATCATTTCTCATCTGTGGCCGCCCTTGAATCCCCCCTTCTCCCAATTCTCTCTCAAGATCCTCTCAAACCCTAGCTGCCTCCCTCCGCTTCCACCCTAAAATCGCCGGAATCCATGGCTTCCAAAGCCGTTAAAGTCCTGTACCTACCTCCTACGACTCCTACATGATCGACTATTATGGTCTCAAGACCAGACCTTGAGGAAGTTTGGTCCAAACCTTGGTTTATTTTAGTGCTACGCTGTCTCCGGTCATCTTCGACCTTGCTCCGGCCAGCCATGGCTATTCAAGCCTGATCTTGACTTCTCCTGCTTAGATCAATGACTTTCCAAGCCTTTCTTACCTTCTGGGTTCTTCTGGAACCCTAACCTTCAAGGTTTCTTCCGATTCTTTTAAATCTGTTGTAGATCTGTGTTTTCTCTAAACTTTTAAACGTTTTTTCAAAGTTTCTTTCAAAACTCTGCTTTCGAAACCTTTTTACCTTTTCCGATTTAGGGTTTTTGTTAAATTATTTCAAAGTTTTTTTGATTTTTAACATGTTCTACTATCTTCTTATGTTGTTCTTCTACCGGAGTGTGCATGTTAAAAGTCTTGGTTCCTTTTGAGGTTTCTGAATATATTTTCGTGTTAGTATTTGTTCGATTGCTTGTTTTCATCTCTATGACTCGATTGATGGTAAAAACCCTAAAACTTTGGGTTCATTCGAGTCCGGAGACTATTTGCTATGTGATTTGTTGGTTCCTCATCTATGAACTTGTTTGGTTTCAAAACCCTATTTTCGTTGGACCTATTTGAGTTTTTGAAGTTGTTTCATCTATTGCTCGACTGAGTTTCGAAATCTTTGTTTCAACTTCTGTTGCTTTATGTGATCATTGGAACTGGACTACAGTTTTCAGAAAGGCTCTCTACTTGAACTTTGCATGCTTCTGATACTCTCCCCTTTCTCTATTACTAATGTTGGTGAAATTGATCTATGTGACTGTCATGTGATTATTCTCTTTGTCATGAGTTCAGCCTCGCATGCCTAATGTTTATGCACTCTTTTATATGCTAAATTTCCCTCTCAAAATAACCCTTAATTGTGGACTGATTTCAAACCTCTTTGTGTAATTCTGATTGCACTCTTGTAATTGATTCTTTCCTTGTTGTATTGATTTCCCTATCTCTTGGACCTATTTGAATACTTTCCTTTGAATTTTCGACCCCTACATTTTCTACTCAATTTGATTAATCCCCTTACCTTGATTACATTTGTATTAGATACTTACAGACCTTTCCTTGATTAGAGTCTGATGAACCTAGCCTCTATTACCTACTATGTACTCGAGATACTTCCTTATTGGTCATATTCAACCCTATGTGATTTCTTTCCTTATTTAGCAATTGCATGTTGCCGTTTGATTTTAACTCCTTAATTAAAGGAAGTTCTTATACTAATTGATTTCAATTGGTACACAGTTCCATAATTATTTTCTTGCCTTATTTTTCTGCATGTTTTACACTATAAATACCTGGCTTTTCATTAACACACAGACACACACAAACATACTAAGTTTTCTGAACTCACACTCACACTCACACTCAAAAAGCATTCTCTCATGTTACTGGTGTTGTGGCCTGTTTTCAAGTTCTACTACCTGCTTTTACTGTATTTTGCTTCTTTAAACTGGTATGTTCTGGTTAAATTTTCAGCCTCACAACAATGTGTTTACTTAATGCTTTTACCCTCTTGTCTGTCTATTGCTGGTGTTCAGTTCAGTACTTGTTTTAGCTTGCTATAATTTCCTTTCTACCTGTTCTGAATTTATTATTAATCCCAAACCCCCTACCCTAATGTGTTTGATGCTATGGTTTGCTTGAGGCATGACAATACTGAATATTATTGTCTATGACTCAAGCTTGATCCCTAGGATCCTAACCTCTATGATTCTCTACTGCTGTATGTTCTGTTAGGCTTGTAGGCATGCCAACATCTCCATTACTGTGCATGCCCAAAGCTGACCCCCCCTTTGCAACTTCCATACCCCCTCTGAACCCTTTTGTGTAAATTTATCAACTTGCTTGTGGCTGTTTCCCTCTCCTTTATCACCTTAGAACTCTGTTTATGCACTTGCACTCTCTCTTAGACTTTAAGTTATGCCTCCCTCTTGTGAGCCTTGCTTTGGGACCCATTGAGCTCCCTCTGAACTTGGACACTTGAGGGCTGGCCCTTCCACACCGCACTTGTCCCCATTTTGATGATACAATTTGGGTGTGAGCACTGCCCGGAGTCCCATTGAGGCTCTTAGGGAACTCTAACACACTCAAATTGAGAAAGGCTTTAGATTAATGGTCTTTTGAGTTGGTCTATCTCATAACTCAAAGAGGAAGTCAAGAATCAGGCCTCCTCTGGTTGTACTTTTTTAACTTTTTCTGATGTAATTTTGTTCATTCTGGCTTTTAATAATTTGTAATAAATACTTGGGGATGTTTAGTGAAAAAGATGGGTAACTATTTATGCAAAAGGGGTAGAAATCATACCTATAGGTCTAGTCTAATTCTCTATTTTTAAACTTCATATAGAAATCATGCCTATAGGGTACTTTCAACTTATGCATATTCAAACTACATATAGATACCATGTCTATAAGGCTTCTGCATTTCGACACCACGTCTATGAGGTTTTAAAATCAGCAATGTATAGAAAGCATGCCTATATGAGCTTCTAATTGAATCTGATCCGCTTCACTCAATGTCAAATCTAAAAATCAGTAACCATCAGTTGCAGAACTTGTAATCAATTCGTTTAAATTCTGCCTCTCTTTTAATAATCTGAGTCCTTAACTAGTTTAACAAGTATGCATATAGGATTGCAAACAGTTCATTTTTGAGTCTCACTGTCTTACCACCTTCTGAATCCAGTAGATACCATGCCTATAGGATCCTTGTCCAAACACTTAGGCAAGCCTTAGGGTAATAACTATAAACTGAACCTGCTTTTGTTAATCATTACAACCAGCAGGCAGGTCTGATTCGAACTTCTTATCTGAGTTATGCAATAGACTAAAACTGCCTCAACAATCTCATCTCCCTTGTCTTTAATGCTTTTAAATCAGACCTAAGCAGTACATGTAAGTCATGCTAATTATATGCTTTCTTTGTTTAGGGAGGTATATCTGAGCCCCTATTTGTGTACATGCTTTCCCCAAAAAGTGCAATATGTGTTTTGTATGTCGCCTTAGAGTTTTTACCTTGGAAACTACAAATAAGCCTAATATCCCTCCCCTTTTAGGATTAATAGTCCTAAGTGCCTACGGGACTGATAGGATTGGGACGGGTAATAGTATGCAATAAGTAATCGAGACCATTCCGCACTTTAATACCTTAATGGGGTGGGAAGGGTAGATATGGATATGATGACCACGCGACAATGTCATGTGTAGCCCCTCACTGAGGAGTGATTACTGGACATTGTGTGGGGTGATCCATATTTTTAATAAAACTAGGACCCCCCTCTCCATTTATTCTTTATTTCTTTCTTTTAGCATTTCAACTCCTTCTTTTAAAAATCAGCTTTTCTAACCGTTCTTTTTTTGTTCATTTTCAAACCCTTCTGTGAAACCCCCTCCTATTTGAGCCTTATTTGTCTATATGTTAATTGCACCTCAATTCACAATAATTGTCTGACCGGGAACCACACTAGTGGATTTTGAGGGGTGCCTAACACCTTCCCCTTAGAATAATTTCAAGCCCTTACCCTATTTCTGGTTATTCAAATCAAACTCTTTTGGTGTCCTAATGCACCTTAAATTATTAGGTGGCGACTCTTCAAATGCAAACCTAGTTCCCAAAAGGAACGAGTTGTCCCTCTAAATGTCATGAACCCGATTCCGCGAAGAAACACATACTCTTACCTTCCCATCCTTCTTCGGAACTGGCACAATGTTAGCTAACCAGGTTGGATATTCAACCACCCTGAGAACTTTGGCTTTGATCTGCTTGGTAACTTCCTCCTTGATTTTTAGGCTCATGTCTGGTTTGAACTTTCTGAGTTTTTGTTTTACTGGCAGACACATGGGATTAGTAGGCAACTTGTGACCCACTATGGAAGTGCTCAAACCGGTTATGTCATCATATGACCATGCGAAAATGTCCTCATATTCTTTTAGGAAACAAATGTACTCTTCCTTCTCCGTTGGTGACAAGTGAATGCTGATGCAGGTCTCCTTGACGGTCTCGGCGTCTCTTAAATTTACTGCTTCGGTCTCGTCCAGATTGGACTTAGGTTTATTCTCAAAAATTTTAACCTCCCTGACAATTTCCTCGGGTATCTCATATTCTTCCTCTGAATCATTATTCTCTTGTTGCGTTGCCTCATTACATGTCACAGTCACTAGTTCATCAGAAAAAGTAATAATAATGTTGTAGAAAGGAAATATGTAAAGATAGTAGTGAATAATAAAGAGCAAATGCATTTGATTAAAACATGAAAAATTGTCCAGACAAAGTACGGCTCGATAAATCGAGCATTCATTTTGAAACAAGTAAACTTAAAACAAAATTACGGGAAATATTAAATGTCTATAATGGCTTATAGAAATAAATTCTGCCAAGCTACCCAGTCCAGTTCCTGAGAACGACTCCCTTCTCTACAGTCTGAATAGTGAGGCCTTCTTCCTCCCCCTCCTCAATTATGGCACCACAGTCCATGTCCTCATCCTCCAAGAACAAATTCTTCAACCCAGTTAGTGCTTCTTCTTCTGCAGTCCCCCATATTGTGTCAACCTGGTGAAAAGCTTGTTCTAAGCATGGCACTGCGTTCTCAACATTCTCCTTTCGGATACCACTTAAATCGTCCATTTTTCCTTTTCCTCTACCTTTTGTATTGCTTGGAGAAGGAGGAGATGGAGGGCCTCTAGATCTGGTGTGGTATGCTGACGAGGCCAGTATGAGGGAACCAACCTAAGGGGATGGGAATAAAAAAATAAAAAGAAGGAAAAAAACAAAAAGGTAACAAGTCAGTTAGGATCCTAAAATGTTTGCAGTATTTAAACACATATTGCGGAAATGTAAATTCGCGTCTTAATTTGGGAACCTTGTTGTGACTGAGGTAGGCCTAACGACAAATAGACTTGGAGAACTTTAAATGCCAACAGATGCTTCATTTCATAATATAAAAATAGATGAATCCCAAACGACATTAAGACAATAAAAATAAGTCACTACTGACACTTGGCCTTATTATATTTGGAAAGAGAGTAAACCTAATCTATTTGGTCTCAGAAGGACCTTCCTCAGGTTTAATGCTCTTGTTGATCAAATCCTCCAGTTCGCGTAGGTTCATTGGCAAGAATGCCTTTGCCAAATATCTTCTTTCGTTTCCCTCAGCATTCTAGCAGTCGGTGACTCTCTTCCTTATTTTCCTTCCAATTCCAACAGGCTGTATTCCAGATATTCCAGCTTCTCGCTAGATTTGGCGGCCCTCTCTTTTCATTCATTAATTTGGTCATCTGATGGAAGATTCCTCCACCAGTCTAGCAAGAGTGAGGGTGTGCTAACCATACCGAAGCTAGGGACCTCGTGCCTCATTTTCTGCAAAACACAAGGGTTAGGCCTCACCCCCACCAGACTCGACTATTTATACATTTATGATCAATATATCGGCATTTAGTTCTCCAAATTAATGCACAGAACGTAGTTGTGTTCGTTGGAATTATGGAAAATCTGATGGACTTTTGGATAAGGCTTATCTTAAAGAATCATTACGTGGATAGCATATTGATCCGACTAGGGTTGACCATGATGCATGCACAATTTTAACCAGAGTAAGGTTTCTATGGGGTTTTAGACTGGTTCCCTCAAGCGGACAACTCGAGGGGGAAGGCACGGAACCGTTGACTGCACCGCTGATCGACTGGTTTTACCGCAAATAAGCCTTTCCAATTTAAGGGTTGTAAATAGGAAGAGTGAAACCACTCATTTAAGCGTTTCTATGGGATTTAATGCGCACAAGTGGAATATGATGTGGAGCATGATATATGCAGCAATTAATAACATGTAGTCAAGTATTTGCACGTAGGAAAAATAAATACAGTATTTAAATAATTGAAAGACAGTTACAGGAAAAAGAAACAAAGAAACAAGTTAGTTTCATGGATAAAGAATCATAAATGCAGTAGAGAAAACGGACAGTTAAATTCAAATAAGGGGAAAGCTTACGGGATAATGCATGCTTGGACTAATTCATAAAAATATAAGTTCTTTATGGTAAGAGCCTAAAAGGTATCTCCAGCAGAATCGCCATGCTATCGCGCCTCCTTTTTTCCCTCACGGGGAAGTCCGAGTTCCGACGTTCATGGGGTAGTAACTCGTTTCCCTTTTGGGAATTGGGTATTTGAAGAGTCGCCACCTAATGGATTATGGTGCTTTAGGGCACATAGAGCGATTAACTCTTGGATTGGTTTGCATTACTAGAGATTTAGGGTAAGGGCTCGAAATAACCTTGAGGGGAAGGTGTTAGGAACCCCTCGCATTCCACAACGGTGGGTCCCGACCAAACTTAACTTATGAATTAGTCTATTAACAAATAAATAGTTTTTAAACACAATTGCAAATAAGAGCAGGTTGGATATTGTATGACTCAGATAATAGACAAAAGATTTGAACAAGTTGTATATATATAAAGCAAAGTTTTAAACAGAAGGGATTTGGGAAAGGAGAGGTCCTAGGTTGATTAGCCTACAGGATCACCCCATACAGTGTCCGGTAAACACTCCTCAATTAGGGGCTATACGTGACATTAGCGTACAGTCATCATATCCCATATCTACCCTTTCCACCCCGTGGTCAGATCCTAAAGCGTTCTAGTAACCTTGACAATGCCTATGCGTGCACTACCTGTCCCTTCCTTGTGGCCCTGGAGGTATTTTAGGACCTCTATATCTGGGCAGCTCTAGACGACCACTAAGGTGCTTAAAAAGGAGAAAATTCTAGGCGACAGGCAAGAACACATAGGACTTAATAGCTAAAATACAGAAAGAGAAAGTTAAAATGCCCAGTTTTACCTCCACAAGTAATACACATAGGCATCACGTCTCAAACATAAACAAGATCAATTTTTTTATTTAGAGAAAAAGCCTAAATTGGACGTCTAAATGGATGTCAATGCACAGAAACATGCAACCTTGTTTTTGTAAACTCGACAGTAAGGCCCTAATCAGTTTTTCCTACTGATTTTAACCTGTTAAATCTAAACAACTTTAAGTAGTAGAAATACAGTTTCAGAGTTACATTATTTGCAAACACCCTATAGGCTTGCCTACACGCTGAATAGTGATGTCCTAAGAGCATGATAACTATGTTTGATATAGTAAAACCGTGGGAAGATTTTTAAAATGGACTCTTGAATTCCTATAGGCATGCTTTCTACTAGTAACTTAGAGCAGTATTTGAAAGAATTCATTTCAGGAAAAAACAAACCATTGATTAGACGAACTTCGAAGTAGACTAATCATGAATTGAACTGACTTATTTAAACTAAACTGATTTTAAATTCATAGACAAAATTTCTAATGTTGTTCCCTATGAGCATGATATCTAGTTGTTTATAAACTTATAGGCATGATTTTAGGTGGAAATAAATGTAAACAACCATTGGAACAGAAACTTGAACTTGGTCACATACTTAAGTATGATATCTATTTGTGAAGTTGATTGTAAAACCAATAAGAATGATTTCTAGCATAGTGAGGCAAACATAGAAAATATATGAAATCCTATAGGCATGGTTTCTAACAT
Source organism: Nicotiana tabacum (assembly GCF_000715075.1). Taxonomy (NCBI): domain Eukaryota; kingdom Viridiplantae; phylum Streptophyta; class Magnoliopsida; order Solanales; family Solanaceae; genus Nicotiana; species Nicotiana tabacum. Next base: position 25,176,517 of record NC_134100.1, on the reverse strand, counting down.
GGTAGGAAAGACATAGCAAATATGAGTTCCTATAGACATGATTTCTACCCATATTACCCCACAAATATGTAACTACCCACCCCCTTTTTACTAATCACCCCAATATTCGTTTACAAATTATTACAAAACAGATGACTGAATTACATAGATAAAGAAAAAGAAGAAGTTATACTATAGGGAGCCTGAAGCAGGCCCAGGTGATTTCCTAAACCTCCAATAGCCTCAAATGCCAATTTCATAGACAATATCATTGTCTAGGTGCGTCAGAGTTCCCTAAGGATCTCAAGGATCCCTGGCAGTGCTCATACCTAGACTTTGTAACCAAATTGAGTAAATGTAGTGTAGAAGGGCAATCCTTAGTATGACAGAGTACAGAGAGATATCAAGAGGATCCCAAGGCAGTACACACACTAGAGGGGGAAGAACCTAGGGGGTTAGGAGTAGAGTGAGAGTGCTTGACATAGTTTAAAAGGGTTTTAGTAAGAAAACAGTGTAAAAAAAAGACTTAGTTGAAATAACTTTGTAAGTAAGAGAGTTGTTGGGTAAACAGCTTTTGAAAACAGTGGTGTAATTAAACAAACAACCGGTCAATTAAACAAGTTCAGCAATACTCAAATAACAGTCCTTCATATAGGGAAATGGGAATTGGGGACACAAAGAGCACATAGTATCAGGAGCATAGCAGTTCTTGTGGGGTTTAAGCGATTAGGGGATAGCTATTGGTACCAATACAACAGGAGTTTTAGAAACAATCATAGAATCAACCATTTAAAGTGACACATCAACTTGCATATCAATACTAGATAACAAGTAAACAAGCAGTCAAAGCAGGATAGAGTCATGTTGAGACAGACTACTAGGGGAGGGGGTAGAACATGTTCTGAAAAGCCCTAAGAAGGTTAGACTAGCATGCTAAATGAAGCAATAATGTAAACATGTCAATATCATGTTGAACAACAGAACCATAGATAGAAACAAATTAGAAACATGATAAACTAAAGTAGTAAAAGAAACATATTGGTTTTGAGCCTTGAATTGAAATCAAAACATACCAGTAGAGAGATAGTAAACACAAAGTGAGGAATAGGAAAGCACAATAGTTAGCCTTGGCTTGCAGCCGACTAACTCAGAATAATAGCAAGTAATTGTTTGTGTGTTGTGTTAATAAAAAGCAGGGTACTTATAATTTGAAAATAGGCAGAAAATAAGCCAAGAATCAAAGTTCAGCAATAATTATGGAACCAAGTAATAATCAGAATCAAATCAATGCAAGTACTCCTTTAATTAAGGGGTAATTAACCAACGATAATGGGCAGAAAATGTTTAAGGAAAGAAATCAAGTAAGCTATTAGGTACAAAATAGACAATTAGGGGTAAATACATGAGGGTTCAATTAAGGAAATAGTTAGTGAAGAATCAGAAAATAACATGGTTAACCCAAATAAGGTAATAAAACTAAATAAGGTTGCAGAATATGGAAATAATCGAGAATCAGCATCTAGCAAATCAGTGAATCAAGGACTCGAAATTACTTATTTAAGGAGAATAACATAGGTTCCCATGAATAAGCAAATAAACCAAGTTTAAACAGGAAGAATCGAAGGTCTAAAGGAAAGTTTTCAAATCAATCCAAGAAACAGGGAACTCAGAATCAATCAAAAAGAGAGTCATGAGTCAATATTTTAGCATATAAATAGAGTAAGATAAGAATAACCAGACATGGCAAACATGGAGGTTAAACAACACTGATAGAAAGAGGCAAGTCTCGAACATTCAATATGAACATAAGCACATAGAGTTGACGTAAGTTAGGCTAAGAAATTCAGTACGAACATATTCGAGGCGAGATAGTCACAGAAACTCAAACAAGAACCGGTCAGTCATGCTAATACATAGAACCAAACGAAGAAATCTAGAAAATTAGGGCTTTCAACATAGATGAGTTGAAGATATAGTAAAGTCATAGAATCGGTTAAAATAATGCAAGAAATAAAACTCTAAACACAAAGAATCAATTAAACAAGGTTTTAAAAAGAAGTTCCAAAACCCTAGTTTTTAGAAGCATGTGAAAAACACTTAAAATCAATGATTCTAGTAAAGAATCTCAGGGACAGTGTGAAACATTAAACGAACAAACTCAAATCGTCTTAGATCTATACAGATCTAGGAGATATATAAAGAAATTAGGGTTTCAAAAGAAACCCATACAAAGATGAAGGAACCTATATAGAATCCCAAGGATCGTTGCAAATATAGCATGATTTTGCTTGAAATCACACTGAAGTAGCTAAGAATAGGCAGGTGACGAACCCTAGATGCAAGTCGGCATGGCCATGGGTCGTTGAAGACCTTAGCGAAGGCAGACATGGCATGAGAGAAACCATTGGAGGCGTAGGAGACGATGAGAGGTCACCGAAGATGACCGGATAAGAGAGGTCGGAAGTTGAAGGGCTAGGGTTAGGTTGTGTACTGAGAGTAGAGAGGATTTTAGGGCGGTGGTATGTGGAAAATGATTAGGGTTGGGGGTGGTTTAGAATTAAAAAAGGCAAGAACTAATACATGTCGTTGATCAACGGCCATGATTTAATTGGTTCTGGGTTGGGTAGGTGTGTTTAGGGTTTGGGTAAGGTAATTTAGCCTGAAATTGGGCTGGGTATTGGGTTTAATTGAGGCTATAATTGAAATCCAATTTGGCTAAGTTTTAAATAGTCAATTTAACCCTATATAATTTATAATAAATAATAAATGATTTCTAAATCGTGTACTAAAATGATTTAAAATAGATATTTAATATTTTAAAAATATAGAAGATCATTTTATGCATATAAAACATAATTTTACATTAATAAGGCTAATATTGCAATTATATGCGAATTAGCTTTAAAAATGCAAATTGTAATTATAAAAATGCACTAAAAATATTTTAACAATATTTTGGTATAAATATAGAATTTATATGACTAAATTACCACAACAATAATTTGAGGGATAATTATTGGGGATTTTATGAGTAAAAAGGGGAGGAAATAAATTAATTTAAAATCTTTAAAATTATAGAAAAATTATAAAAACCTTGTGCATGCTTATATATTCATATATATGCTATTTTGAAAGTATTTATGCATGTTAAAAATATATAGGAAAAAATTGGGTATCAACAATTGGAATGTTCCTTTCTTCTGTCAGCGACGTGGAAAAGAGAGAAAATGAAGATGGATCTTGAATCTTTGGGTTTTGCGAAAAGATGGAACAATGTGTGCTTGAATAATATAATCAGTGAACAAGACAACTTTTGTATATTCTCTTTTGTCAACCTTTACAATGTGTTCTTATCAAAAAGTTCCCTTTTTGTTCTCTATCTCTTTCTATTTATAAGGGATATTTTTCAAAAACCCTAAAAAGTACAGCATAAAGAATATCCAAAGGAATATTCTCTATGTCTATCTTTGAATCTATTTTACCATTATTTCTTCGTATCGCTACCCGTTCTTTGGCACCATCCTTTTTAAGAGCAACCTTCAGTCGTCACATCATGGTCGACCCCGTCCTTTGTCTTATTCATCTGTTACTACCGAGTTGCCAAATTTGGACCCATTGTAATGACCCGACCGATCGTTTTGAGCATATACACTTCGCACGCCAGTTCTCGGGCATGACTAGCCCCCTAAGATGTATTATGACTTATGTAAATAGTTTTGAAAGGTTTGACCAAGTTTTGACTTTGTAGTATTCGATCTTGGATTTGGATTTTTATGATTGAGTTAGCTCTATTAGGTGATTTTGGACTTGGGAGCGCGTCCGGAATGTATTTTGGAGGTCAGTGGTAGATTTAAGATTGAATTGGCGAAATTAGAAATTCGGCATTTTCTTGTCGGCAATGAAAATCTTGATATAGAGGTTAGAATGGAATTCCGAAAATTGGAGTAGGTCCATTGTGTCATTTGTGATGTGTGTGCATAATTTCAGGTCATTCGGACGTGATTTGATATGTTTCGACACCGGTTGTGGAAGTTAAAATTTCAAAGTTCAATGATTTCAAATTTGAGGTGTGATTCGTTGTTTCGATATTGTTATGTGTGTTTTTATGCATCGAGCAGGTCCGTGTTATGTTATGGGACTTGTCGGTATGTTTGGATGGGGTCCCGAGGGGCTCGGGCGTGTTTTGGATTGATTTCGGATTATATTTTTCTATGATTTCAGTGCTGGTGTAATTCTGTATCTAGTGTCTTTTCTTTTCATCGCGATCGCAGAGAGATGAATGCGGTCGCGTAAGGGAAAGACCTGAGGCTGTTGGTTTCTTCTTCGCGTTCGCGAGCAAAGGGTCCGCATTCGTGTAGCTTGTGGCAGATGGAGCATCGCATTCGCAATGGTGAGCACGCGTTCGCGTAGTGTTCGGTCTAAGTTGAGGCAGTGTGGTTATCTCTTCGCGTTCACGAGGTCAGTTTCGCGAACGCGTAGTTCAGTCAGTGGCGCTTAACGCGATTGCGAAGTGTATTATGCGATCGCGTAGGGTTATTCGGGGGCATCCTCTTCTTCCTCTTCGCGATCGTGATGGCAGTTCCGCGATCGCGATGAATGTGTATCTGGGCAGATTTAAAAGATTCAAACGAGGGTTCCGAGACATGGGCCCGGGGGTCGGGTTTGGCCAATTTCGAGATTTTTGATGTAATTTGATTATTTTTGCGTGGACTTTGTTCTCTTAGCGTATATTGATGTTATGATTCTAATTTTGGATAGATTTGAGGTGAGTTCAGACCGAGTCAAGAGGCAAGGGTATCGCGGAGTAGGATTTTTGTCCGATTTGTGGTAAGTAATGACTGTAAATGTTGTCTTGAGGGTATAAATCCCGGATTTCACATTGTTGTGCTACTTTGAGGTGACGCACACGCTAGATGACGAGCATGGAGTCATTCACCGTTGGGGATTGTGACTTGGTCCGTCCCATATGACTGTTAAGTCACGTATTTGATTGAAAACTATTTGATATCATTGTATTTTGGAAAGTATTGCTATGTTTTGGGCGGAATGCCATATTTGGGCCTCGTGCCAACTGTTTTGGACCCTTATGAGGCTTTTTACTACTATTCCTCACTGTTTTACCTCAATATTTGTACTTAGTCATGCTGTGTTTTACTGATTTTATAACTCTGCCTTATTTACCTAGTTTTGATGATATAAATGATATTTGAACACCCCGTGTTACAGATAGTCCGAGTGGTGTGTGAGGTTGATGACTGAGAGAGGCCGAGGGCCTGATTATAAAATTGATGATTGAGAGAGGCTGAAGGCCTGATTGTGAGGATTATATATTATGGATCGGGCTATATGCCATAATGATATATATATGGATCAGGCTGCACCTCACAGCGATATATGAATCGGGTTGCACGCTACAGCGATATGTTAGATCGGGTTGCACGCCACAGCGATATAGCACTTGGGTGTAGGAGCCCCTTCGGAGTCTCCACACCCCCAGTGAGCGCAGTCAACTATACATTTATGGATCGGGCTGAATGCTGCATCGGTTATTATAAGGTACCTATTGAGCGTGAGTGTTGATTGATCAGAGTTGAGTCTCGAGTGACTGAGAGGCTTGCCTGAGGGGATATATAAAAATGAGTGATGCTTTGCCCGAGGGGCTTATTTTTATGAAATTACTATTTTCACTCCTATTTGTACTGAGTCTCTGTTGAAATGTTGAACAAATGCTTTTAAACAACTTTCATTGAAACTGGTGTTTCCACGAGATGTTCAGAATTTAATCACTGAGTTGACCTTGTTATTTCCACTGAGATTTTTCTGTTATGAGATGTATAGGATTATGTTTGCCCAAGGGGATGTATGCACACTATATTTTGCTCGAGGGGCCCATTATGATTTTCATTACTTTTACAATAACCTGTATTGAACCTCTATCTAAACTGTTGGAAAGCATCTTCAAATGATTTTTACCAAAAGCTGAATTTTAAATGAGAGGATTGACTCATATTTTGATTTGAAAACTTGTTATGCTTACTGAGTTTATCATGATGTGAATTTAACATTTCCTACTACTCAGTATTTATTTACTTTTATTACTTACTGAGTTGATGTACTCACATTACTCCTTACACCTTGTGTGCAGATCTAGGTATTTCTGAACTCGGGGGCAGGTTCATCGGAGTTAGCAAGGTAGTTGTCTGGCGATTGCAACCCTGCTTCTCCCTTCTTATTCTCCCTTGGTATATGTTGTGATTTTCCCGACCATGTTGGTCTTGAGGTTATCAGGACAGTTGTAGTAGATGCTCATGACTAGTGACACCCCGATGTCGGGCTTTCTTTCCGCACTATTATTTTATTTAAATACTATATAAAGGTTTATTGTTAAATAGATTTGATTTTATCCTAAGAATGGAAAACACTGATTGGTTTTGGGTTTGTGTCGGCTGGCCTAGTTCCATGATAGGCGTCATCACGACCAGGTTGGTTTTGCGGCCGTGACACCCATGCACTTGGTTAACTTCACTGTAAAATCCTAACTTTGAAACAAAGGAGGACACATATTAATAAACTAAACTCTCATTGACATTTACAAAGCAAAACTAGTTGGAACATGGCTCAACCCTACTTAATATACATGTATACATCCAAGCTTAAAGTGTTATTGATAATGTTGAAAAATCACAAAGAATTGATGAGAATCTGACTAAGGTTTCATATGGGATAAAGATAAAAGCTTCAGGAGAGAAAACTCATCTTCTTTCCTTTTTGGAATGAATCTTCTAGACTAAGGGTGTGTTTGGTATAACGAAAAATATTTTCCAAGAAAATAGTTTTTGGAAAATAAGTAGTAATCTTATTTAATTTTCGGTATTTAGTAGGCAAATTATGAAAAATGACTTCTCAAGAGTATTCATAAATAATTTAGATATAATAAACATGAAGCCATAAACTTTCAAACCAAAAACCTTTCGAACCCACAAATTTCATAAACTTTCGAACCGGTAAACTTTCGAAACCGCAGAATTTTGAACCCCTAAACTTTATAATTTCTAAACCCGTAAACTTCCAAATACATAAACCTCCGAACTCATAAATTTGGAACTTATAAAATTTTGAACCTTTAAACTGATAAATAAAAACACTGAAACTAAAAAATATATTTAAAATTTTTTTCCGAAGGGGGCAGGGGCGTAAGGGAGGGGGGTGACACAAAAACGAAAAAATAGAAATTTGAAACTACGAAAAAAAGTAAATTTTTTTTCTTTTTTGTGCGGGTGGGGGGGAGGTGGGTGGTTCATAAACACGAAAAAATAAAAACTTGAAATTGCAAAAAAAAAAGGTAAAAAAAATAATTTTTTTGCCGGGACGAGAGATGGGGGTGGAGGGGTAGTTGGGTGGGTGGTAACAGAAAAACTGAAATTTGAAAAAAAAGAAGCCTTTTTTGGAGAGAGGGGGTAGGGTGGAGAAGGTTGAGAAGGAGTTTTGGAAAATTGTTTCCCTTCTCTCGATAAGGAAAATATTTTCTCTAGTTGGAAGAAAATGTGTTCATAAGGAAAATGTTTTCCAAAACATTTAAGCCAACAAAACATGGAAAAATTAAAAAATATTTTTTGGAAAATATTTTCCTTCATACCAAACACACCCTAATACAATATTCAGTCCACTATCTATACATGGGTGGAAAACAAAAGAAAAAAATACTTAACAACTTGGGCTATTAACTAGTATACTAAAGAATGAAAGAATAGTGGGTCTGACCCAGTTACAACTAAATATACAGCTTGGCCCAACTTCAAGTGATCCCAACTCCAATAGCTACAATATCCTCCCTCCCCCCTTAAGTTGGAGGGTGGGAACACTCCCAATTGCCGATCAAAGAGTGATGTTGAGCACCTGGAAGACACTTAGTAAACACATCAGCAAGCTAAGAAGCAGTGGATACATGACTCAATGAAATGAGGCCATTAGCCAACTTGGTGCGAATAAAATGGCAATCAACTTCAATATTCTTTGTACGTTCATAAAAAATAGGATTGCGAGCTATATGAATAGTTGTCTGGCTGTCGCATAAGACTGGAATAGGCTCCTTCAATTGCAAATCCAAATCAGAAAATAACCTGGCCAACCAAGATGATTCTACCACGACTTTGCTCATGGCCCTATACTTTGCCTCAGTAGAGGACAATGAAATCACAGGCTATTTTTTGGATTTCCAACTCACAAGGCTACCACCTAGAGTAATACAAAAACTAGTGACTGATCGACGAGAGTTTGGGCAGGCAGCCCAATTACTATCACAATAGCCAACCAAAGATAAATTTGGAGTATTATTCAGAAACACTCCAACATGTGCAGTACCCTTAAAATATTGTAATGCATGCAACACAACAACCATATGAGGAACTCTAGGGGTTTTAAGAAACCGACTAAGGTGCTGGACCACAAAACATAAGTCCAGTCTAGTATGGATAAGGAAGTTAAGTTTTCAAATAATACTTCTATAAGAGTCAGGCCTAGGGAGAAGATCCCCAATTACTTCAATTTAGTAGACAAATCACGAGGGAAAAGTACGGGAAAAACTTCAGGATAATGGAACTCACTTAACAAATCAGAAATGAACTTTCTTTGATGTAATACAACCCCTAAAGGATGATTAAAAACCTCAATACCAAAGAAATAATTCATGTGGCCCAAGTCCTGGTTTTGAATTCAGCATCCAAAAATCTTTTCAAGGTAGTTATTTCATCCAAATCATCCCCGGTGAGAATGATATCATCCACACATACAACAATAAAGATAGCAGAAAGGTCAGTTTTCTAACAAAGAAAGAGTAGTCATTTAGAGAATGTGTGTAACCCCTAGAGTAAAGGGCCTGAGACAACTTGGCATACCACTACCGTGAAGTCTGTCTCAAACCATATAAAAACTTCTTAAGTTGACAGATCAAATTAAGAGAAAAACTAGAAGACTGTGAGGAAACAAAAGAAGGTGAAACAATATAAAGAACTGGCAAAAGCTTCATGAACACCTCTTCATCCAAATCCCCATGAAAAAGTTCATTGTTAACATCTAATTAGAATAAAGACCAATTACTCTTGACAACAAATGCATTTAAACATTGGACAATACACATCTTCACAATAGGTGAGAAGGTTTCATGAAAATCAACACCTTCAACCTGATTGTCACCCCTTACTACTAACCTTGCCTTGTACTATTCCACAGACCTATCAGCCTTGTATTTAACCTTATAAACCCATTTGCATCTATTTGGTTTCTTGCCCTTAGGTAACTCAATAATGTTCTGGGTGTGATTAGGATTCAAAGCCTTAAACTCCTTCCTCATGGCCTCTTGCCAAGTTGGGCTGGTAGTTGGCTATTATAGGAGTAAGATTCAACTACAACAATTGGAATAGTAGAAGTAGAGATAGTAGAGGAGCAGAAAGATGAGGGAAGTTTAACCACAAAGTCTTGAAGGTGAGGGGAAGGTTGTAAGTTCTATTGGACTTTCTGAGAGGAGGATGAGGAGAAGCAATAGAAGGAATAAGGGTAGGAGAGGAAGAATAACGTGAGGGAAAAGAAACAGATAGTGGAGTATCAGTGGACTGAGAAGTAGAAGGGGAAGGAAAAGAAGAAGGAGAACCTGTTGAAGATGGAGTTGAGCAATCAGAGGAAAAGGATTGGAGAGAGAATCAAAAATAGGAGGAGCAGTAGAAATAGGAGATGAAAGAGAATAAGGAGAAGAAAAAAGGTGAAAAGAGAAGACATATTTATGGAAAATGACATCTCTGGAAACAAGCACAGACTTGGTTTATAGACTATATAGTTTATAACCTTTTTTCCCAAAAGGATAGCCAATGAAAACACATGGCAAGGCTCTCGGCTGGAGCTTATCCCTATGGCATTTAGTGATTGTGGCATAGCAAAAATAACTAAATAGTTTTAAATGTTTGTAAGAAGGACATGTACTATATAAGATCTCAAATGGAGTCTTGTTTGATATAACAATTGATGGGATTCTATTTATAAGGTAAGTAGCAGTCAAAAGTTGGTCCCCCCAAAATTTAGTAAGAAATTTAGACTGAAATAGAAGATCTATAGAGGTTTCCAGAAGATGTTTGTGCCTCCTCTCGACTATACCATTCTGTTGAGGTGTATGAGGGCAAGTGGTCTCGTTTAGGATTCCATTGACAAAGAAAAATTCACAAGCCAATGATAAAGAACCAAGCTCCTGGGCATTATCACTCCTTATAGTCTATAAAGGAAGACTGAATTGTGTGTTTGACCCTAGCAATAAATACCTTAAGTAAAGGAAAAACATTACTCTTGGCATGCATTAGATGAGATCAAGTTACTGTACTATAATCGTTCACAATTGTTATGAAGTATTTGGCACCAGTATAGGTTTGTGTGTGATAGGAACCCCAAGTACCAACATGGACAAGTTAAAATAAAGAAGATGAGTGAGAAGTACTATCTGGAAAGGGTAATCTAGTTTGTATAGCTAGGGGACAAATAAGACAAATAAAAGATTACTTAGAAGATAGCTGAGAAGAAATACATGTTATATTTTTCATTTTTGCAAAGGGGATATGGCCCAACCTTTGGTGCTAGAGTACATCAAAATTATTCACTATCATTCACAAAATTCATGGAAAGGAGTGTAGAAGTAACATTGTTAACAATAGAAGAAACATTGCTAACAGTAGAGGAAACATTGCTATTTAAAACTTGTGCATCATTATTTAAAGATAAGATAGAATGTGAAATCGTGGTTTGCACAAACTTATTCAAATCTGAAATAGAATAGCAGTTTAGTTTTGGCAAAGTATTGTTGATTCTGCAACCAGAAGAATCAGGATTATTAAGTGGAAGAAGCTTGTATAGTCCATGGTGCACTCTACCAAGTTCCAGAAGCTTCTTCCTGGAAGAGTCCTGTAAAAAGTAGGAATAGGATGTGAACAAGACAAAAGTGCTAAATTGTTGAATCAATTTGTATACAAAAATCAGATTATACTGAAAAATGAGAATGAAAAGGATACCATGCAATATGAAAGAAGGAAACAAAGTGATTGATCCAGTGCATGTGACCTTCATCTTGTATCCATTTGGTAAGAAACTAAGTAAGGTATGAAAAGTGGATTAATGTTAAAAAGAAGATCTTTGCTAGATGTCGTGTAGTCAGTTGCTCCTGAATCTACTATCTAAACACTCCTATTAAGTCTAGGCAACATGCATGCAGTAGAACTCTCACAAAGAGAAACAGGTAAATTAGATACACTACCAGCAAAGTTAGCAAAGGCCTCAAGGTTGGGTGGAGAGTTAGACTCTAAGCCAGAATTCTGCAAAAGCATCATCAATTGAGTGCATTGTCCTTAGTTAGCCGAGGGATAGGAGAATTTTGGCCACTAGAACCAGAAGATGAAGCATTGTCAGGATGCCAAGAGAGATGCCCAGAGAAAGGAGACTCAATGTTGGCAGCAGCACCAAACTTTCTACCCTTTATAAATTTAAAATTATGTGGGAATTCATACAAATTATAGCATTTTTCAATGGTATGGTCATTCTTCTTACAGTATTTACAAAAAAGAGACCCATTATTCTGTTCAAAAGACATTCTCTGATTGGACTAGTCAAATTTAATCTTCTGGGTGTATTGTCTCTGGAAATTAGGCTGATGAGGAAATTTGTTGGTATTGTTTGCATTGAATGAGGCCATATCAGGACTGAACTGAGTGGTAGGTGTGACTTGTCTTTGTTGTTCATCTTGCAGGAGAATATTGTAAACATTATGGAGAGAATGTTGTGGATTCATGAGTAAAATATTGCTTCTAAATTGATATATATTTCGTTTAACCCCATAAGAAACTGGTGGACCCTATATTCTTCCTCTATTAGCTGTAGACCAGCCTTTGCAGCACAAGTACACGTCTTTGCATGATTGGAAGACATTATTCCCAGCTCATCCCAGAGTTTCTTTAACTTGTTGAAATATGAAGCTATGTCAAGAGACCCTTGACAAACAGAAGCCAATTCTTTCTTTATTTCAAAGATTTTAATCATATTTATTGTCCTATATCTGTTGTTTAACTGGTTCCAAATGCTTTCAGCGGTCTCAGAGTACTGCACACTCTTAGAAATCTCAGGTGAAAGTAAATTATTAACCAGGATATGACCATATTATTAACTCTATCCTATTGCTTACATTCAAGTGAATTTGCAGCATGTCTTGGACAAGTACCATCGACAAAAACTATTTTATTTCTGGCTGATAGAGATACAATCATACTCTTTTTTCCAATCCCCAAAATCACTACTAGAGAATGGGACACTAACTAGAGACGTACCAGGAACATCGGAAGGATGAAGGAACAAAGGACTAGATGCACGAGGAGTGAATTCAGAGTCACTAGCACTAGTACTACCCATTCTATGAACAACAACAACACAATAGGCTAACAAATCAATGATGAGGAAGTACATCCCGAATCAGTAACTATATCAGTCAAACTTAGGCAATCAGAATGGCATGCAACTAATAAGAGTGGTGGAACAATATTATCAGAACTCTTCGCTACCAGAAGATACGACCTTGAAAGAAAATTATAAGTCACTCAATCAGGATACGGAGATGAAACTCCAAACCCCGCAAAACTGTATTTTTAGAAACCCTAGGTCTGAGAATGATCCACAACCTCAAAACTAAACAATCTCTACAACATATCCATTGAAATCGAAGAATAAGATGAGAACCAGAAAGGAGAAGCTCGAAATTCTATCAGAGAACTCAAATGACTCCGAAATCAAGAAAACATCCGAGCACAAAATTCCATCAAAATCACTTGAGGGTACAATCGATCGGAAGGGAATGCCGAGATCTCTCAGAATTCGGGATCTAATATCACTATAATGTTGAAAAATCATGAAGAATTGATGAAAATATGACTAGGGTTTCATACGATCTAAAGAGAAAAGCTTCACGAGAGAAAACTCATCTTCTTTCCTTTTTGGAATGAATCTTCTAGAGTAATACAATATTCAATCTACTAACTATACATGGTCCCAACAGAAAAAGAAAAGAAAAAAATACTTAACTACTTGGGTTGTTAACTAGTACACTAAAGAATGAAAGAATAGAAGGCCTGGCCCAGTTACAAATAAATACACATCTTAGCCTAATTTCAGGTGACCCTAACTCCAATGGCTCCAATAGTTATATGGTGCATTGATTATTAGGTGCACTTCTTTAAGTGAAGTTGGGATTCAATTCCTATGTCTATCTTGCTTCTTTTTTTTCTAGTATTGAGTGGCATATTCGATGTCGTGTCTTGTATTTTAATTAAGTATTTTTTTCTTTCTTTCGTTCTTTCTTTCTTTAAAAAATTCTAAGTCTAATATATTAGAATCCCTATTGTTCTTTCGCAATTGTAAGACTTTATATAAATAAATTAGATGCACTAAAACTAATAGTAATGGAGGATGTAGTATTATCGACTGATCCTAATAATTTTGATATAAAATATAAATGTATATGTAAAAATTATATTTTTTAAATACTCATTTTGAACCTATAAATTAAAAAGTGTAATTGATTCAGTGGTAAGAGCCTAAAGGTTGAATCAGTTAAATTTCTATTCTGGATCCATTTCTTCCTAGCTAATAATGCATCCATCTTCTCAAAATTATAATCCGTCTCTATGTGTATTGTATTAAAATTTTCAGATATTAGGTCAAAATACTAGACGGCCTCATATTAGTTAATTTAGAGATTCTGTTTCCTCTATGTATGTATCTTTATGACAATGAAGCATTATGAAAATAAATTACTAGGAACGAAAGTGAAAAATCATAAAATCAATTAACATTATTTTGTTGTTATATATATAAACAACTATTATAGAGAAGTAAAATATATCATAAGAAAAAAAATTAAATGAATTTTGTATGTTATTGCGAAATAATACTACAAAAGATAGTTATTATAGATGTCTGATTGTATAAGGTAATATTGAACCAAAGGTAAACAACTTTTTCTAATCAATTTTCATTTTCTAAAATTTATAGATATTTTTTTATTCCCCCCCCCCTCCCCTCAAAATACCATCGATTTTCTCTCTTTTGACTTCTGCTACATCTGTTAGCTTCAATTGAGCATTATGCAATCCCATTGAAGGCATTGAGGCTGAATTACACAAAGTGGAAGTCAATTTCCTCTACTTCTCCTATACTAATACTATTATTTTTCTCTTCAATCTCTTCCTCTGCATATTCTTCCACAATATTAATCTCTCCACTCAAGTTTTATTCACGGGCTAAATTACAGATTGTTTTCAGTCAAACATGTATCCAAGGTGTTTGTGAAATTGCTTATGAGAATTGCACTCGAATTAGTGACCATACTGTTAGAAGTTATTGAAAATCGAGTTAAAAACAGTCGCACACCTGACAGTAGTAGTGAATGGAGAGTCATGTAGAAACTGTTAGGTGAGCTCTTTGTTCAAAAGCAAAATAGAATAACAAAAAAAATAAAAATAAAAACACAGAATAACACTTCCCAGTAAACATATTTCCTTCGTTCAATTTATGTGTCAAATTATGTGTCTTATTCTCCTTTTTAGTACTAAAAAGGATGTCATTTTTGCATATTTAGTAAGTTTCTAGTGCTAACATTCTCATTTTACTTTTAATAGCTCTCCTTTATAAGAATAACATTGCATGTTTTTAGGCGTAAAATTCAAATTAAAGGATATCTTTGATATGTTATACATGTTAAGTTAAATTCCAAGGTTTCAATGATAACAATGTTCAATTGTCCTATTTCTCAGGAATCGTTAAAAGGAAAGAAAAACAATGAGAAGCTATCTAAAGATGTGATTGCTAAATCAATGGACTTGAAGAAGGAATTAAAAGCATGCAGATCTACTCGGCCTCAATCAAGGAAATCAGATTACCAATCAAGGAGTTATTGCCAGCAAATATTCAGTATCATTAATTAAAGCTTAGTCAGAGGCTTGATTGTCTCGTAAATGAAAGCTGTGACAAGGAAAGTCACGATCGAATACGGCCCTTCCCAAGAGCAGGATTCGAAGAGGCACCCCTTGGGTCAAAGCCTTTCAAAGATCTCGTACCTCTATTTCTGGTCAAGACTCAACGGTTCTTTTCCTATCTTATAAGAAGGCTTCTAAGATCAATGGGAAGACTTGCACAACTATACACATTGTTTTCTAAGTCTATCCACTTCTTAGCCTAAACACTGTAATCTTAAGTTTATCAGTGTCTCAAAAGATAGAAAGAGTTAGAACACAAAAGAGAGTTGTGTCACTATTAGAGATTCATTGTTGTTGTACTTCGTTGGTGGTGAACTAATCAAAACCATCCTTGTGGTAATACTTTCAAGTTCTAAAAGGAACTCTTGTAACCCCAGTGAAACTAGATATAAATATCACACCGGTACCGAACTAGTATAAAATTGTTGTCTGTCATTCTCTTTCTATTTACTATTATTTTACATTCTGCTCTCAATCTAGTCAACTAAAATCATCGTTAGTCGACTAATTTTTAATAGACCACAATTTATCCTCCCCCTCCTCTTGTACTTTCAATTGGTATCAGAGCAAGACTCACAAACTTTGCTTAACAGCTAGTGAGGACAAGATCATAGGATTAAACACAGTCGTTGGTGCACGATTTTAAGAGGGAACCTCTCAAGTTCGACCACCATACTTCAATAGACGACACTTTTCTCATTGGAAAGTGCGTATGGAAACATACACCATGTCTTATGACATCAAAGTCTGGTGAGTGATCAAAAAGGAAAATCTTTCAATTCCCCCAAAGAAAGATGAAAATGGTCAAGTAATAGTATCCACTGATCCACTTGACTTCGATGACTACATTGATGAGTAAGCTGCTATCATAACTGTGAAGGCCAAAGCAAAAAATTTGTTGTACAATGCTATCAATGGTGAAGAATATGAAAAGATCTCAAGTTGTGAAACTGCTAAGGAGATGTGGGACAAATTGGAAGTCACATATGAAGGGACCAACAAGGTAAAAGAAACGAGGATAAATCTACTGGTTCGTGAGTATGAGCTATTTCAAATGAAGAACGGAGAATCTACTGAAGAAATGTTCTCCAGGTTCAGCAAATTCTTTGAGACCTGAAATCCTTTGGTAGAACAATAAAAAGCAGAGAGCAAGTAAGAAAAATTCTCAGAAGTCTACCTACGATTTGGCAACCAAAGGTCATCGCACTTGAATGTCAGGATCTTGATAAAATGTCCGATGATGAACTCAGGGGTGATCTAATAGCTTTTGAGAAAACTCACTTGGATAGACAGATTCAACAAGAAAAGAAGAAAATAGTCGCCTTCAAAGCAACTGTGGCTGAACCAGAAGATGAAGAAGAAAATGAAGGAGGAGAACAGGATAAAAATATAGTCATGCTCTCTCAAGTTGTAACTAGCATGATGAAGAAAAACAGAAATAGCAGAAAAGGTAAACCAAACTTCAGAAAAAGAAGGATAAACAATGAAAATGATGGAAGATGCTATGAATGTAGTAAACATGGACACATTCAAGCTTGTCCTGAACTAAAGAAGAAGCTGACCAGGAATCTTCAAAGGAAGAAGTCTTTTAGAGGGTGGAGTGATGAAGAAGAGTCTGATCATGAAGAAATTGCAAATATGTGCTTCATGGCCATAGAAGATGATAGCAATGAAGAATCACGAGAGCATGGTTTCTCAGGAAACAGAGGAACAAATGAAGAAGAAGACTCATATCAACTTGGTCTCATAGCAAACGAGGGAACTAGTGAGGTACGTCCTCTAAATTTCCCTAATTGTTATGAACTCCAAAAGTTCATTGATATTGCTCTTGCAGATATTGAAAGAGTTCTAAATGAACTTAAAAAGATTCAAAGAGAAAAGAAAGAATGGGCCCTGAAGCTAGAAGTTTGTGAAATTGAACGTGATATGCTACAGGAAGAAGTTAATGAACTTCAACTTCAATTGAATGGATTGCAAAAATTCACTAGTTATAGTTCAGTCAAATCAAATCAGATTGTTCGTCATAAACAGTAGAAATCTAATGGGTGTTCCTTTTGTGGTAAAAATAGGCATAATACTAACCATGCAGGAATAAAATCAAGGCAGCAAAAGATTCTGAAAATTCAAATAGTTCATCTTGTTTTTATTGTGGTTAAAAGGGCCACACCTTAAACCCTCTGCAGGTTTAAGGATAATAGAAGATGGTTCCGGCGACCAAAATCTTCAAATCAATCTAAAACTCACCATTCTAATCTTTCAGGACCTAAGCAAGCTTGGGGTACCTAAAAACAAGTAATTTTTATTTTACAGGAACACCATAAGAAGAATCGAAAAGGAAAATGGTATATCGACAGTACGTGTTCCAGACATATGACTGGTGACAAACAATTGTTCAAGATAGTCACCAAACTAGACAGAGGAACAATCACATTTGGAGACAAATTCAAGGGAAATGTAATTGGTGTCGGAAAAGTTCCTCTAAGCTCAACATGTGATGTAGATGAAGTCTACCTGGTTGATGAACTCAGCTACAATCTTCTTAGCATTAGTCAACTATGTAACAATGATTACGAGGTTCGTTTTAAGAAACATGGTTGGTTTATAGAAGATAAATCAGGTAAAGTCATTCTTTCAGGTAACAGAGATAGAAATGTCTATACTATTACCAACCTAGATAATCTTGGGGATCAAATCTGTCTTGCTTCTATAATTGATGATCCATGGGTCTAGCGTAGAAAACTTGGTTATTCCAACATGCATACTATTCAAAATCTTTCTAAACTTGATCTCGTTATTGGACTTCCTAAACTAGATTTTTCAAAAGATCATATTTTTGATGCATGTCAACTAGGAAAACAAACTGGCTCATCTTTCAAAATCAAGAATTTGTTTTCACCTCAAAACCTCTCCAACTATTGCATATGGATTTATTTGGTCCAACTAGAACTGCTAGTATAGGTGGTAGAAAATATACTTTTGTTATTGTGGATGATTTCTCTAGATTTACCTGGGTTATGTTTTTGAGTCATAAAGATGATGCTCTAAAGAATTTTGGAGTTTTTTGTAAGAAGATTAAACGAGAAAAGGGTTACTACATCTCTTCTATCAGAAGTGATCATGGAGGAGAATTTAAAAGCATAGCTTTTGAAAACTTTTGCAACAATCAAGGAATCTCTCACAACTTCTCTTTACCAAGATATCCGCAATAAAATGGAGTGGTAAAGCGTAAAATATAACCCTACAAGATATGGCAAGGACCATGATTGTGGAAAATTCTCTACCTCACCATTTATAGGCAGAAGCGGTAAGCACAACTTGTCACATTATCAATAGGTGTCTGATTCGACCTATTTTCAAAAAGACTCCTTATGAACTATGAAATGGTAAGAAACCCAATATTAGCTATTTTCACCCTTTTGGATGTAAATGCTTCATTCACAACAATGAAAAGGATAATTTGGGTAAGTTCGATCCTAAAAGTGATGAAGGTATATTTCTTGGTTACTCTCCTTCAAGTATAGCATATAGAGTTTACAATAAAAGAACTCTTTGCATTGAAGAATCAATTCATGTTATTTTTGTTGATACTAACCCTCATCCAAGGAATGAAAAACTTTCTGAAGATAAGGAAATTCCTCTTGTCCCTAAATCTGTCATTATAGGAAAGGATCATCAAAGTGAATCAGCTTATCAGCAAACTCAACCAGCTGAAGAGTCTGTAGAAATTCACGAATCATCTCAAACAGATCAGTAGACTAATGTAGAAATAGATCCTCCCTCTAACACCCCAAATGAGTGAAGAAGTGAACCTGGCTATCCTCATAAGTTCATTAAAGGAGATCCACAAGAAGGAATCACTACAAGAAGATCTCATAAAAACAAATCTCATGTGGCTATGATTTCTCAACTTGAGCCAAAGAAAGTGGATGAAGCTCTGAAAGATACTCACTAGATAAGTGCTATGAAAGAGGAACTAAATCAATTTGAAAGAAACAAAGTATGGGAATTGGTTCAAAGACCTTCCAACTCCTTAATCATTGGAACTAAATGGGTATTCAGAAACAAATTGAATGAATCAGGTCAAGAGGTTCGAAATAAAGCAAGATTGGTTGCTCAAGATACTCTCAATAAGAAGGAATTGACTATGACGAAACCTTTCCTCCTGTAGCAAGACTTGAATCCATTCGAATATTACTTGCATTTGCTGCTCATAAAGGTTTCAAGCAGTTTCAAATGGACGTTAAAAGTACGTTTCTAAATGGCAACATCTCTGAAGAAGTATATGTAAAGAAACCACCAGGATTTGCAAACGTCACCTTTCCTGATCATGTATACAAGCTGACTAAAGCGTTCTATAGTCTCAAACAAGATACGCATTCCTGGTATGAAAGATTAAGCTCTTTTCTTTTAAATCAAGGGTTCAAAAGAGGTAATATCGATACAACCCTTTTTATTAAGCATTCTAGTTTAGGTAATCTTATTACTCAAATTTATGTTGATGGCATTATTTTTGGTAGTCCTAACTCTACTTTATGTGAAGATTTTGCTCTTTCCATGAAATGAGAATTCGAAATGAGCATGGTGGGAGAATTGACATTCTTTCTCGGACTTCAGATCAAAAAGTCTCCTAAAGGAATTTTTATTAGCCAAACCAGGTACACTAAGGAGCTTATCAAATAGTTTGGCATGAAAAATGCAAAGTCAATCAACACTCTAATAAGTCCATCAATAGTACTCGATGAAGACAACAATGGAAAAAGGGTTGATGAAACCATGTATAGAGGGATGATTGGATCCCTATTGTATCTCATTGCTAGTCGACCAGATATTATGATCAGTGTATGCAAGTGTGCAAGATTTCAGTCGGCTCCTAAGGAATCTCTACTATTAAACGTATTATTAGATATCTAATTGGCACTTTTGATATAGGATTATTGTATGATCGTTCTAACAATTTTTCTTTAAAAGGTTTCTCAGATGCAGATTTTGTAGGTGACAATACTGATAGGAAAAGCACTAATGGCACGTGTCAACTCTTGGGAAATGCATTAGTGTCTTGGCATAGCAAGAAACAAAATTTTGTTGTCCTATCAACGACTGAAGCAAAATATTTAGCAATCGTAAGCTGTTGTACACAAGTTCTATATGCATCAACTTCTCGACTATTGTTTATCTCTTACCTCTACTCCTATATTTTGTGATAAGACCAGTGCTATTTGCTTATAAAAAATTCTGTGCAACATTCTAGAACAAAGCATATAGAAATTAAGAATCATTTTATCCGTGATCATGTCGCTAAAGGTGATATTGTATTAGAATTTATTACTAATTCTCAACTTGCCGAGTTTTTACAAAATCACTTTTGGAAGAAAGATTTTGTTTTCTGGGGAAAAAGATTGGTATTTTGCCAAATTTGTAAATCAAATCTGTTTACCGTGTTCTAAAATATTTTATTTACTTAAGTATGTGTGGTTTAATTAATTTTTGTATATGGGTAATAATTGCTTCTTCATCAATGTTGTCGATCAGTCACTTAAGAAGCATCACTTACTTCTGAACCCGCCTTTTCCTTTATCCAAGGCGACCCTTCATTACTCCAAAAGCATCGATAAAATCCCTCCCATCTCTGTTACTATCTCCATTCTTATCAAACAAACCTTCTTATCATGGCCAAAAGAAATCCCTCTTCCTCCACTACAACCAGACGAAGCCGAAGGTTTCAAAAACCCCTCAACCCTGAAGAACCTGTAGATTTGGAGTCGTCTATTGACTCAAATTTTCTCAAAACGGAAAATGACAATAGTGAATCCTTCGAAAATCCTCCTATTAGTCAGAAAAAGGCAGGAAAAAGGCACATGGATCAAACCCCCAAAAAGGCTGCATGCAAGAAAGGAAAGGTAGAGAACACTGAATTCGGACCTGATGACAAGTTGATTTTTTATGGCCCGAGTGAAAAAGCAAGATTTGAGTCCTACAAGTCAAAATATATGGCTTATGGATGCTCTGTAAGTCTTTTTCTTATGAAAAATCTGCATTGTGATGTGACCTCTATATTGGATTTTCAGCATCTTTCTTCTCTTTTTAACACTGTTGGTAACTCTGTTTATGAGGAACCTGTGAGGATGTTTTATGCAAACCTTTTTGTGAATGACAAAGATGACCTAGAATCTATGGTATTAGGCACTAGAATTGTTCTGGACTCTTATCAATTTGAAAAAATTTTCTCTGCTAAGTTTAGTGGGATTGATGTTTTTGTGCAAAATTCTTGGCCAAAAGACTTTGAAGTATTCTTTGAAGAAGCCAAAGTCTTTTTATCTGATAACCCCCATGATATTGGCCTCAAGAACTGTCACGACCCCAACCCCGGTCATGATGACACCCAACACACTGCTAGGCAAGCCCGACCATTCAACAACATTATCCCAAATTCTTATTCATATTATAGATAAATATCATAGAGAATTTACTAAGTCATTTCATTCAAGTGTATAATTAATAATAAAATCTGCGAAAGTTCAATTAAAATACCACACCATAGCCCAACAGAATCCGGTGTCACGAATATGAGCCTCTAATACAGAATATCCACCTATTACAAGTCTGTCTAGGAAAAATACGGAATAAAAGATAGAGATAGAGGGGAGAGATCAAGGCTGCGAATGCCATGTAACTACCTCAATACTCCCGGATACTGCTGTTCAACTAAACAAATCCTCACTCAGCCTGTGGTGTACCTGGATCTGCACGCAAGATGCAAGGAGTAATATGAGTACTCCGACCCAGTGAGTAATAAACATAAATAAAGGTTGAGAATAAGAAATCATGGAAAAATACAAAGTAAATTATAACTGGCAGTTTAGAACAACAAATAGTGAAGCAACAAGTCAATTAAGTCAGAGTACCAAATACTGAGACAGGTATAACAGATAAAAATAAATGCATTAGTGCAATGCAATGCATATGATGGTACACTCTAGTACCCACTGCGGCGTGCAGCCCAAGCCATCCATTTATTTATCATCGACGGCGCTCACTGGGGTGTGTGCAGACTCTGGAGGGGCTCCTATAACCCAAGCGCAATATCAAGCCATCTCATGGCATCAAATCTAGGCCCTCGGCCTCATATCAATCTCAGTATAATCACCCAGGCTTTCGGCCTCAATATCAATGTAATCAACCAGGCTCTCGGCCTCAATATCAATGTAATCAACCAGGCTCTCGGCCTCAATATCAATATAACACTGTTGCGGCGCGCAACCCGATCCATGCTCAGTCCAGAAATCATCATAAGCCCCTTGGGCATTTGTAAAACAGTAGTTCTCAGCCCGAAATATCATTTAGAAATATCATTTAAGTTTTCAAATCTTAGAAAGATGGCTGAGTTTGCAAAACAGTATTTAAAACCTTGGACTGAGGTCAAATGATATGCAAAATATGCGAAAGAAATGATATCAATCCCTGAAGGATTCAAATAATTGGCAAGAAGCCCAAATGTAACAATTAAATCCAAGTAAGGATGATTCTCAATTTAGTTCAAGTAGAAAATACGGTAAAAATATCTCTCGGGACGGACCAAGTTACAATCCCCAACGTTTCTCTACCCCACGCCCGTTATCTGGCGTGCAAGTCACCTCAATATAGCGTTACGATGTGAAATTTCGGGGTTTCAAACCCTCAGGACATCATTTACATCAATTACTCACCTCAAGACGGTCAAAGTCTAGCTCGCTATGCCCTTGCATCTCAAATTACCCTCCTTGTGCGACGAATCTGCCCAAAATCACAATGAATATGTCGCATTATGCTAAAGAGACAATACCCAATCAAAAGCAATCGAAAAATATCAAAATTCACGAATTTGACAAAACCCGAGCACCGGGCCCGCATCTCGAAAAATCAGAAAATTAACGTCACCGGATTCCTTGTCTCGCCACGAGTCTATACATATCAAGAACTCCCAAATCTGAGTTCAAATGACCCATCAAATCCTAATTGTTTGGTTTCAAAATTCAAGCCCTAGTTCTTGATTTGTAGGCTTATATTTCATGAATCTCTAGGTGGAATTCACAATAAAAATGAGTTCTAAGTCCAAGAAACTTACCTCAAGTCGTTCCCCCTTGAATCCCTCTTTAATCTCCACCAAGAAGCTCTCAAAATGATCAATCATGGAGGAAAAATGACCCAAAATCGCGGATGAAGTGTTTTATAAACTCACTGCCCAGAATTTTTCGGAAGTATTGTTCACGCGTATGGTCACTGTTCACGTGCGTGGTCACTGTTCACTCGCGCGGTTACTGTTCACGCTGCTAAAAAAATACAGCAGCAGCCAAAGAAATTGCAGCACCTTTCTTTTTACTAAAATGGCTCTAACTCCATCATACGAACTCGGAATTTGATGATTCTTATTCTTTTGAGTCACAAATAATGATACGAACATATTCCTTCAATCAAAACTCAATTCGGATCTCGTTTACTCAGTGCGATATCCATTTCGCTCGTTAAACAATTAACTCATGTTTCGTGTCAAAACCCAATCGCGACTTGATGAAATTAGACCAAACTTTTCAGATTACTCCTATAATTCATTATTTAAATTCTGGAAATCTCGAAATAAAATTTCGATCTCTAGAACTAAAAATGGGTCTTTGGATCATTACATGCTTATGCTCAAACGGCAAAAATCTTCCAAAAACTCTTCTAAAACTTATCCGAGCCTCATGGGACCCCGACCAAACATGCCAACATAATTCATAACATTATTCAAACCTCTTCCAATCATCAAAACACCTCAAACAACATCAAATTATCCAAAACTCATCGAATTCAAGCCTAATTTTCTAAAAACTTTCGAAATACACTTTCGATCAAAAACCCGACCAAACCACGTCCGAATGACCTAAAATTTTGCACACATATCCCAAATCACCTAACGAAGCTACAGAAACTCTCGGAATTCCATTCCGACTCTCGGATCAAAATCTCACCTATCAATCGGAATTCGCCAAAATACTAACTTCGCCAATTCAAGCCTAATTCTACACCGGACCTCCAAAATTACTTCCGATTACACTCCTAAGTCACAAATCATCCCCCGAAGCTAAACGAATCATCGGGATTCAAATCCGAGCCCTTTAACACATAAGTCAACGTCTGGTTGACTTTTCCAAAACAAACCTTCCTTAAAGAGACTAAGTGTCTCATTTCCTACTAAAACCAATCCAAATCAACTCGTTCACACCCAACACTGATAATGAAGCATAAAGAAATAGGAAATGGGGCGTTAACTCATGAGACAACGGGTTGGGTTGTCACAAGAACCTAAAATTTGAACATCGTGTCTTGGCCCACATGATTTCTACCACTTTACTCCCCATAACTGGGTCCCTTAGCTCTTTATCTACTAGAGATGTTTTTGTCCTTTACTATCTTGTTAATAATAAAAGACTGGATTGGTTTGTGTGGATTCGCCAATATATGCTTGAAAGTATTAGGGACATATCTTCCTCTGCTGCCTGTTTACTAGATGGTCTGCTCATCTCACACATCCTCGAAGTTATAAAGATAGATTTGGCACCCTTTACACCCAAGCACATTACCAGTACTTATTATAAGGTAGCCTTTTCAATGATGGGGTACACCTTGGGTGATGATGGATGGGTTAAATACGTCAAAGTTGACAATATTCCAGTGCCAGTTGAAGTTAAAACTGAACAACCAGCATCTCAGTCGACTGCCTCTCAAAATCTTCTGCAAATGCAGAAACATTTGGATGAGGTGAAATAGCTAGTGGTTGAGATGAAGGAACAGGTGGATAAAATCAGAGAAGTTACTAAGGAGAAAAGTACAGATGTGGCTAAGCTCAGATTGGATCATACCTTTGGCATCCTGGGACAGTAGCCCCAGGTACTGATGAAGTGACTCCCGAGTAGAGAAAGTGCTGGCAGAAAGGAACTCTCAAAGCATGGGGTTTCGACGCCCGCCCTCTATATTGCTTCCGTATCGAGACCTAGCCTAGAAGTTAAGACCTACCAATCATCTTTGGGAACATGCCTTATTGAGATTTCAAAAATAGATGCATACGCGAACACGTCCATCCCTCTTGGGCATGGGGACAATGTTCGAAATCCAATCAGAATAATCTACTGCCTTAATGAAATCAGTTATAAGAGCTATGCGGAGACAAGGAACCAGGGCTTTCAATTCTATGACTGAAAAGATGGATAAGCTTGTCAAAGATGTCGAGAATTCCAATAACTCCTTCTGCACCAAAGTGATCACACCCTCAAGTACTTCCTGGGAAGAAACTAATGTGTATTTGTATGATGGGTTCAAAAACAATATTTCTCTTTTCTTGTTTTTTTTTTTTTGCTTATTGCTGGTAGTCCTTATAAACATTTTTTGCTTGGGTCTGTATAACATATGCATCTGTTGAAGACATTACTTTTGCTGCACTATCTAGCTAGTTATTATGTATATTACTTTTGCTTGTGTTGTTTTCTTTCCCTTTTTGATTGATGTCAAAGGGGGAGAACAAGTAAGAGAAGTAAACAGGTAGAGAAGTAATTCAATAGTAATTCAACCTCTTAGGGAGAGCAAGCATCAAGTTAGGAAAATTCAACTTCTCAGGGGGAGCAATCATCAAGTTATAGGGAGCAACCTAGGAAATGAAATAAAAAGGAAAGTTTCATAATTAATGTTTATTCTCTCTTGATTGTCATCTTCAAAAAAGGGGAGATTATAAAGTTAAATTCCAAGGTTTCAATGATGACAATGTTTAGTTATCCTATTTTGTAGGAATTATCAAAAGGAAAAAAAAAACAATGAGAAGCTATCTAAAGATGTGATTGCTAAATCAATGGACCTGAAGAAGGAATCAAAAGCCTGCAGATCTACTCGGCCTCAATCAAGGAGATTAGATTACCAATCAAGGAGTTATTGCCAGCATATATTCAGTATCCTTAATTAAAGCTCAGTCAAAGGTTTGATTGTCTCGTAAATGATAGTTGTGACAAGGAAAGTCACGATAGAATCCGGCCCTTCCCAAGAGCAGGATTCGAAGAGGCATCCCTTGGGTCAAATCCTTTCAAAGATCTCGTGCCTCTATTTCTAGTTAAGACTCAACGACTTTTTTCCTATCCTATAAGAAGGCTGCTAAGATCAATTGGAAGACTTGTGCAACTACACACATTGTTTTCTAAGTCTCTTTACTTCTTAGCCTAAACACTATAATCTTAAGTTTATCAGTGTCTCAAAAGATAGGAAGAGTTAGAACACAAAAGATAGTTGTGTCATTATTAGAGATTCACTATTGTTGTACTTCATTGGTGGTGAACGAATCAAAACCATCCTTGTGGTAATACTTTCAAGATCTAAAAGGAACCCTTGTGACCCAAGGGAAACTGGATGTAAGTACCTCACCAGTGTACTGAACCAGTATAAAATTTTTGTGTGTCATTCTCTTTCTGCTTACTATTATTTTACATTCTGCTCTCGATCTAGTCAACCAAAATCATCTTTAGTCAACTAAGTTTTAGTAGACGTCAATTCTCCCCCCCCCCCCCCATACTTTCAATATATACATTTAATTTAAGATCATAAGATTCAAAAAATTTCTTTACGTTCTTAAACTCTATTCTTGTCAAACTAAGACACATAAAATAAAACGAAGAGAATAATATACAAGATTTAGCTCAAGTATTAATTAGTAGTGAGTGATCGATTGGATGTTCTGATAATCTCATGCACTAAAAAAAAAAGTTAGGTACTTATGCTCTAAGGTTGGAGCAACGGTAAAATTCTATTTGTGTGATCTATATGTCATGGGTTATTTAAGCTGTGTAAGCGGTCGTTAATGCTTGTATTAGAGTAGGATATTTACATTATACCTTTAGGGGTGCGATCATTTCTCCGACCCTGCATGAATGTGAGATATTTTATACACGAGACTGTCCCTTTAGGTATCTATGGTCTAAAATAGCAATTCGGCAGGTTGAAGCATGGTGAGCGAAACCACAGCCAGCAACCTAAAATTGGTTAATAATTATATTTGTCTCTATCCAATATCCTTTCATATCGCTGTCTATAGTTCAAATGCGTCAAAGGGTATCTTCCATGGAGGTTGTTACATCCCTTTTGGCACCTTTTTAGACAATGAGTCCGACATTTTCTAATTTTGTCCTTTGATTTTAGGTGGAATATATCTTCTTGTCTTGGTTGAAGGACAAATAATGAGCTAATTATGTGTTAAAAACTTATATATTAAACTGAAATAGGTAGATTTAAATCAATGTGGCATGTGCAGCTCCTACCCAGCAACTATCTACTACTACCCAAAGTTGGTCAGCTCTCGACAAATTGTATTCAAAAATAAATTTTATGCTAAGTAATATTTATACTTTTAGCTCACCTCATCAAAGATGACTAGACGTAACTGTAGAATTAGTAACCTAATATAGAGCAAGCAACATGCTATAACAGATTAAATACAATTCTTGTACAAAGAACAAAATTATCACGGATGAACAGAACCCTCATAGTAAGTATGAAATGTGAAAACCGAATTTAGAAAATTTCACGAACTTAGCTTAAGTCGCCTAGATAGCACAAAATGGTGATACTTTGTCCACATTATCAACTAGACCAAATAAATAAAAAGATATAACGTAAATTGTCTTCAAGATGGCTCTGTCCAGATTAGAAGAAATGAGCTATTATAAGATTTGAATAAATAATTAGGGTAAGAAATTCAGAGGGAGATATAGGATGAAGTTCATGAAGACCTCAAGTTAATACACAATAATAATTCGATTCAGTCAAATATTATAAGATATTTTGTGAATTTTTAAATGCATATAGAGGGTTCGGGCAAAAGCTGAGTTCACATGAACCTATAAGTTTACCATAGATCCGTCGTCTAAAAAATTATACCCTATACGGGAACCATGATGCTTGTAATTAGTAATAGATTGGAGCCAGAGGAGGATCTGGACGATTTTTACTGCTCATATGAACTCATTATTTGAATATGATACATATGAATAAAATTAAAATGTACACATATATATAATACTAACTACTAAGAACACATGAATTCTGAATCCATTGGCTTTAAATTTTGGATTTGTCCGTGATCATAGCATCTATGATAAGACAAATAAAAAATTCAAAATATCAGCCTGCACTTATCAAATTGAAGCTAAGATATAGGAGCTTGATTGAATATCCCCTTCAGCATCTTTTCTTGAACAGTAGAAAGGAAATGCGCAGTAATAAATAGAACTGAACACAATTAACATTCAAGAGTAAATTCGCAAATGAAAATAAGAATCATAACGTTCTGAAAAGCAACTAGGTTTATATACTACGCACTAACTTGCTCTAATAAAAGAGTTATATTTAAAAATAAAAAACAGTCCACTCCTCTTGGCTCTTGTTCAAGAACTATTAGTCAACATAGAGCCTGAGTATGATCAGTGTCTAAATAAAAGGGGAGGAAAAGAAAGAACGAAAAAAGAAAAAAAGCAACGGAATTTTGAAAAAAGAAAAATTGCCTGGCTCCAATCTGTTTGCCACTTTCCAAGCTAAATATTAGAAGATATCCTCAAAAATAATGTTATCCTTCATTTTGAGGATCCAAAAACTCCACTTCTGCACCAAAAGAGAATGTGGGATGTTCCGTAGATAAGAAGAAAATAGATAATGCTTGGCTTCTTGATCCATCTTCACAAATTTTCTTCTTTAATACTAAACCTTTTATTCATTGACTCGACCAATCCAGATTCGCGCTTCTATTTTCTTTTTTCATGTTTGTAAACTCAACATAGTGTACTTTTAGAGAGGTATTATATTCACATAGAAACTAAATCTCTTACTTGGAAAAGATGAACAAAGAAATGGCTTTAGGAGAAGTTATAAGGGTTAGAGGGATTTAAAAAGAGGGGAAGAAGAGGAAGAATAAGGAAATGGGCATTTTGTCGATAGGGGTAATTGTTTCTTTACGTTTCTTGTTTCGGCTTGGAGTTGGCCAGATTTTGGAAAGAAACCCAATCGCCAGATTTTATACTAAACGACGCACTCGCAAGGAGTAAGGAGACACGGCAAGCTAGTGCACGTTTGAAAGATGAAAATGACACAAAATCCAATAAAAGGTGGCTTAGAAAAACTTGTAAAAATAGCACGGGTTAGTCAATTTTCAGACTGATAATTGCAAAATAGCCGGCGTTTGCAAAGTTATTGAAAAATAGTTAATATTTTGTTGCAACACGGAAAGTTCCAGCATAATATACTGGAGATTGGTACACCTGTGTATGAACTTCCAACATATTATGCTGGAACACTAACACGAGGAAAGTTCCAGTATAATATACTGGAGATTGGAGCACTTGTGTATGAACTTATATTATGCTGGACCGATATATTATGCTGGAACTTCAGTATATTATGCTTGAAGTCCAGTATATTATGCTGGAATGTTTTCTTGATTTTGAACGGTTTTTTTCGTTTAAATTTATCTTTATATGAAAAAATGGCTAAATTTTGATTACTTTTAAAAATATGGCTATTTTTCAATGACCACTCGTAAATCTGACTATTTTTGAATTTCTCCCGGAAAAATTGCTAGCATCCCATATATCCATCAAAGCAAATAATTCAACTCTAACATTCATTTCGGAATATACTAAAAAAAGTGTATAAAAAAGAGGAATGGAGTGAGTAATATTTGTGCAAAATAGGATGTGAAATAATAATAAGAAGTAACTGAATGGATAAAATTTTAAAATGACAAAACAATCCCTCATATAGTAAATAGTCTTTTATTTTGTTTAAACTAAACATCTATTAAACACTTAATTTTTAATACAACAAATAAAACATCCAATAAAACATAATTTTTGTATGTAATTCATGCATTACAATTCTTGCATTATATATCTCCACTATAATGTCTAACTTACTAATTCATACATAGCTTACCTTTGAACAAATGACCCATCTAATTAAGAGTTATATTGTAAACCAAATATCACATTAACTGCATTTATGTAACATAAATTAATTAAAAGATGTATATTCTTTATTCAACTTTGAGCCGCGCGAGTTTATAGGAATAATTTTTCTAGCTGCTAAAGGTAAGGTAAGGTAAGGTTACGTAATTATTACTCTATCGGAATTTCATTTGTGAGATTAAACTGAATATATTATTATGGTTCTATGTTTGTATTCAATTATAAGGAAAATATCGAGTATAAATAATGTTTTATAGAGATATATAGTCGAAAAAATGGTTAGGTTAATTAACAAGTGGCAAAGAAAAATGCAAGTATGAGGGTGGAGAGATTGGCCGGTGAAAGGACATTTTCAACATGGCCTTTATAATGTCCGTTTTCTAGTAAAAGACATAATGACTAGATAGAGGTTGCTTTGGATTGTGGCCTCATTCAACACATCGATCATCATAATCTTCTGACTATTACAACATTGTGGACTAAATATAGTACTACCTCCGTCTCATTTTATACACTTTGATTGAGCACGGGTTTAAAAGTCGGATCATAATTTAAACATGATGAGTTCAATCTTTAATGGTGTTAGTCTTGAATCTATATTTGTAAAGTTATAAGTTCAGACCTACTATATGTTATTTCTTTCATTTCAATTTATGTGAACTTGTTTGATTGAGCATGTAGTTTAAGAAAAAATGAAGATTTTTGGAATTTATGGTCATATACAGGTCAAAAAGGAGCCCAAAGTATTTATGTGGTTATAAAAGCTTCTCATAAAGGGTAGAATTGAAAGTTTAAACTAAATTATTTTCAAAATTTAGGTAGGAGTCATTCTTTTTGGAACATACCAAAAAGAAAATAGGTTAACATAAACTGGAACGCAGAGAGTATAATTTTTATGATTTTTTACACTAAATTTATACTGCATGTCAAAAGTACTGATTTCATATGAATTCGATACTATAACACTGCATACGTCGGGCTCTGACGAGTTTAAGAAAGAATGATTTGTGGTTTAAAAACAAGTTATAAATATTTTACGATTATAAATCATCTCATTCAAGATAAAGTAGAACGTTTGAACTTAACTTATTTGTTATTTCAAAATATAAGAAGGTATATTCTTTTTGAAATAGACAAAAACGGAAAAAAATAATACTCATAAATTAAAAAAAAAAAACATCGTGGATTAATAACGCGTGAGCTTTCCATGCAAACCCTCTCTTTACCTTTTACTATTTTTCAACGCAAAAGCTGAAGGGAATATTAGATAATGATTTGGACATGGACTTTTCCCTCCTACCATCTCTTCCTTTTATTTCTTCCTTGTCTTCTTTATGTCTGTCTATTTTCTCTCTCTGTCAACAAAGAAACACCCTGTTGGATTTTTATTGTACAATTACCTCGGGAATATAATGATTCTAACCATGAATTAGAGGTTTTCATTGATATGAGTATTAATAACATAAATAATTATAACATATAAATATATTTAATTTATAAATAGCATGTTCATCTAACATGCTTATTAATTAAGTTATTTTTCAAAAGGCACTTCATAAAGAAACGAAAATTTACAAGTTCATAAGCCGCAGATGCTGAATTTTATGACTTGTAATTTATCTTCTTCTTAGATTACAAACTACAATATAATAATTTCTTAATATTTGTATCAAGACGTACGACCGTTATAGTTCTATACTTCTATATATATTGTTGCTTATCCACCCACGGTCATGACGATTATGGAACATATTTATAAATTTAGTTAAAGCATAATGTTTACATTTTTATTATGGGCTCATTATACTTTAAAATTATGAGTTTAGAATTTCATATTTATTGACATTTTATTTATTTTAAACACACATAATTAATATGTTCCGAGTAAAAAAAAAAATAGGTTAAGCTGAATTTGAAGAACTCATATTGTATCTGCCTCCATGATTACTAATAAGTATTATATGTGACTGACTCAACATTGGTTTTCGTTTAATCACCGCACTAGTAAAAAATTAAAAATCAGCGACGAATAAATTTTAATATAGCGAAATAACAAAATTCATCGCTAATTCTATTTAACGACGGATTAGCAATAGATTATCAAAAAATTCTGTTAGCTATAAGTGATTTAGCGATGAATAAGTGGCGAAATTCACAGATAATCCCAAATTTCTTAGCAGTGTGGTATTTTATTTGAAGTCTATTATATTGATATCGTGGTAGAGAAAAGAGGAGGCTCTTAAGTCTTAAATTTCTTTGGGGAGTGCATTCGAGAAAATTTAAATTTGCATCTGTATTTTTTTATAGATAGACGAGACAGCCACCTTATTTGACAATGAAAGGAATATTGTGTTCGGGTGTTGAGGATGCCTTAGACTTCCATTATTTCCAAACATCCAAATGCAACATCATCAAATGCTTCTTTGAAAAAAACATCCCACAATGGGAAATCCCTTTTTCTAGAATCTCCCCACTATCTTCAACTTGTATAGCAAATATTATTAGTAATATATGAATTTCAAGTTTAAGTTATATATATTTTGTCGGTGTAAAAAAGAATTTACACTTTAAATTTATTTTTTTCTAGATTACAAATTTCACATTTTAAATATGCTTACCCTAAAATATTGTCTGAATGACATAATCATGTTACAATCTTTACACTAATAGTATATATAACTTAAACTCATAAATTTATTATATCAATATACAAAGGCTTTATTTACCCATATATAATACTTCCATATTTGCAAATATGTCAAATCTCAGTATTTTAAAAAGAGGGAATCATTTCAATTGAAACTGGTGCCATATTTACAAATATAGGCAGAACGCAAAAATAATTTAAAAACAAAAAAAAGTCATTGGTATTTGAACTGGTAAAACTGAGACACTGATATGAAAGCATGATATCTGCAGTCTCTTATGAACAATTCTTTTGTCAAATCATCTAGCTTTTGATTTTAAGACACTGGACCCTAAATTCCAGTAATTGGCTTCTTCTTTCTTTTTTTTTGTTCCCCGCCGATATCCGGTATAGGCTGAGTTAGAGAGCTGAAGGTGGTAAACAAAAACAACAACTGAATCCATTTCGCCAAAAAAAATTACATTTTATAAGGTCAAATTTTATTTATGTATATACATATTATATGCTGAATCATCTTGTCATCTTTGCATGTTCAATTTTGAATCTCGTTGATCAAAATTTTGCGCATAAATGTTTTAATTTGTCGATGCACAAGTTGCACATGTCAAATTGCAAACCTCGTGTTCTATATTTGATCTATACGTATAAGTAGGGGTAGTAATTTGCAACCAAACCTATTTGACCCGCCCAATTCGGTCAAGGTTGGGCTAGTCATTGATCTGCGTGATCCGCCCATTTGTTGAACTCAGCCCATCTTGCCCAAGCATATCTAAAGTTGGGCGGATCTAGGAATTTAAGTTCGTGGGTGCTTAGCTTTTCTGACATAAAGTTATTAGCAATCACATTACATAAATGCATAACTATTGAAACACGATGATGAAAAAAGTTAACGAGAAAACTCATAGTATTAATATTATGGACGCCGTAAAATTGTGTTGGATAACATAACTGACAAGAAAAGAGATTGATGGTTTTGTCCCTTCGGGAGGAATTGCTCTGTCTTCAGAAGGGTCGAACTTTGGAGTCCTTTTTCTTTTTCTTTCTTTATAGTAAATTACATTTTGTAAAATAAGAAGAGATAAAAGAAAGTCAGTAGAAAAAAATTCTAAAAAGTAGTACTCCCCCCGGTCCATAATAAGTGATTTTTTGGCCTTTTTTTGTGGTCCAAAATAAGTGATTTTTTCAGATTTCAAGAATAAATTGATTATTTTTTTTCTACATTATCCTTGGAGTAAATAATGTTAGAGTATGTATGAGAAGTGTTTATGTGAAGAGATAGTAAGGGTTAATATAGTCAATTTCATTGCTAATAAATGTTAAAATGTGAATTCCTTAATATGTGTGAAAACAACTAAAAAATTACTTATTTTGGACCGGAGGAAGTATTGGGTAAAAAAAAAAAAGCGGCGCGTGAAAATTGGAAAGAATGAAAAAAGAAAAAGTAGCTTGATAATATGAGGAGAAAAAAAGGGAATAATTTGTTTGTTTAAAAGGCTTTTCGGGAGAAGGATTTGAACCCTCACCCATTCAATTTTTGTAAACTTCCAGTCCCCTTCCTTAACCAAAGAACCTACTAGACTTTTTGTCTCCTAGGTGCTTTCTGTTTTTTTATATTTATTTTTTCAAATTTTCTACACAATTACATATATTCGGAGTCGAAATTAATGGGTGCTCGAGCACCCAAATTCAATGAGTAGATCCGCCCTTGGTTAGAGAGCTGAAGGTGGTAAACAAAAACAACAACTGAATCCATTTCGCCAAAAAAATTACATTTTATAAGGTCAAATTTTATTTATGTATATACATATTATATGTTGAATCATCTTGTCATCTTTGCATGTTCAATTTTGAATCTCGTTGATCAAAATTTTGCGCATAAATGTTTTAATTTGTCGATGCACAAGTTGCACATGTCAAATTGCAAACCTCGTGTTCTATATTTGATCTATACGTATAAGTAGGGGTGGTAATTTGCGACCAAACCTATTTGACCCGTCCAATTCGGTCAAGGTTGGGCTAGTCATTGATCCGCGTGATCCACCCATTTGTTGAACTCAGTCCATCTTGCACAACTCGTTTAAGCCTATCTACAGTTGGGCCAATTTTTAGTCCAAATTGATCCATGAGTAACTTCACTAATATAAAAATATATATATATTTGGTACGTTATATATGATCATAACAAATGAAAAAAGTCTTATTTGATAATTAAATCATTCATAAGAAAATAATACACATTAATTAAAGTTTGGTAAGAGTTGAGTGGGTTGGAATATGTGTGACGACCCGGCCGGTCGTCTTAAGAATTTACGCCCCGATCCCCTATTAACTGCTTTCCCCAAGTTTAATTCTGCTATTTTGATTTGCTAGGATGTTCGGTTTTGAGTTTCGAGGAGTTCTGGAATACTTAGTCTCTAAATGAGAGCTTAAGTGTTGGAAAGTTGAACGTACTCGGAGCAATATGAAGACGCCCTCAGAATGAAAATCCGATGGTTCCGTTAGCTCCGTTGGGCGATTTCGAGTTTAGGAGCGTGTTCGGACTGTGTTTTGGAGGTCCGTAGCTAATTTAGGCTTAAAATGCCGAAAGTTAAATTTTTGAAGTTTCCGGTCCGATAGTGAGATTTTGATCTGAGGGTCAGAATGGAATTCCGAAAGTTAGAGTAGCTCCGTAGTGTGGAATGTGACGTGTGTACAAAATTTCAGGTCATTCGGACGAGGTTTTATAGACTTTTTGATCGAAAGCGTATTTTGAGAATTTTGGAGTTCTTAGGCTTAAATCCATGGTTAATCCGATGTTTCGATGTTGTTTTAAGTATTTTAAGGATTGGTACATGTTTGGATGGTATTTTGTGACTTGTTGGTGCCTTTGGTTGAGGCCCCGGAGGCCTCGGGATGATTTCGGATGGTTGACGGAAGAATTTTGGAGTTGGAAGGTTGCAACTTTAGCTGATATCTGTCATAACCGCACCTGTGGTTTGGGTTCCACAGGTGCAGAGCCGTAGATGCAGTGGAGCCATCGCAGAAGCGGAGTTGGGAAGGAGCTACAGGTTCCGCAGATGCGGAAGTAATACCGCAGAAGCGGTGCCGCATCTGCGAAAAAGGAATCGCAGGTGCGGAGTCAGGCCTCTAAGTTAAAGTC
Source organism: Nicotiana tabacum (assembly GCF_000715075.1). Lineage (NCBI taxonomy): Eukaryota > Viridiplantae > Streptophyta > Magnoliopsida > Solanales > Solanaceae > Nicotiana > Nicotiana tabacum. The sequence continues at coordinate 25,140,697 of NC_134100.1, read as the reverse complement.
GCAGGTGCGACCTTTTGTCCGCAAAAGCGGGACCGCAGATGCGTTCAATGGACTGCAGATGCGGAAACAGCTGGGCAGAATATAACAATTTCAAAACGAGGGTTTAGCCATTTTTGGAGAAAACTTAAGCTTGGGAGCTCGGATTTGAGCGAGATTTTGAGGGATTTTCAGAGCTATCAATTGGGTAACGATTCCTAACTTCTTTTTGCTTGTAACCCATTAATCTAAACATGAATTCATCTTTTAATTTCGGGAATTTGTATGAATATTGGGGAAAAGGTTCTTAGGTTAAAAATTTGAGTTTCAATTGGGGATTTGACATTGATTTGAGTTAATTTTGATATGGTTAGACTCGTAAGGGTGTGAGGATTCTGGAAATATGAATTTTACTTGATTCCGAGATGTGGGCCCGAGGGTCGTTTTAGTCATTTTACATAATTTCGTGTATTAGCTTAGAATTTAACTGTAGAATCAGTTACTTGAAGTGTTATTTACATTATGAAATTGAATTGAATAGATTTGGGTCATTTGGAGTCGAGTATTCGTGGCAAGAGCGTGGTTTCGGATTGATTTTGAGCCGGTTCGAAGTAACTGGCTTGTCTAACCTTGTGTAGGGGATCTTTCCCTTAGGATTGGTATATTTGGTAATTGAAATGCCTTGTACGTGAGGTGACGAGTGTATATTTGTGCTAATTATTGGAAATCTGGTTTTCTTTAAGTAATTACTAGTATGTTTCCTTTCCTGTTTCTATTACTTGCACTATTAAGTTTGTTGTTAGCTTAGGAAAGCAAGTCTAAATGACTTAATTACTTTATTTGTTCAACCTGCCTTACTTGAATTCTATGCAGCATGCTAGGCTAGAATCACTTGTTTCCTTAATATGAAGTCTTGCCATTTCTGTATATTTTTCTGTTGCTACGTGTATTTATTTTGGGACTACGGATGTGGGATTCCGGTAGCTCCCCCTTTGTCTGTTTATTTTGGGACTACAGATGTGGGATTCCGGTAGACCCCCCTGCACAGTTATATGGAACTACAGGAATGCACCAGGTAGATTCCCTCAGTACTGGGTATTTATATTTGGGACTACGGAACAGGATTCCGGTAGATCCCCGCGCACTATGAGTTGGACTACGGGACGGGATCCCGGGAGATCCACTAGATATGTACATATGGGACTACAGGATGGTATCTTGGGAGATCCCCGATTGTTATTATTGGTGTTGAGCTGTATTTCCTTTCCATGTTTACCTCGTTCTGTATATTTGTTGTTGTTCTGTACATCCTGTGTTATTTTAATGTCGTACTTATTTATACTGTTCTGTTCTATACTGTTGATCTTTATATTTTATTTAACCTCAGTAGGGCCCTGACCTTCCTCGTCACTACCCAACCGAGGTTAGGCTTGGCACTTATCGAGTACCACTGTGGTGCATTCATGCCCCTTCTGCGCATGTTTTTCATGTGCAGATCCAGGTACTGCTACTCAGGCCTACCATCCTTGAGGGAGGCGACTGTTCTGGAGAGTTCGAGGTACATCTACCGCGTCCGCAGGCCGAGAAGTCCCTTTCTATTCTAGCTGTTAAACATTGCCCTTCTATATTTTTCTTTCTTGTTAGATATTCTGGAGTTAGACTGTTAGATATTCCAAAGACTTGTGTTTCCGTGAGTTTTCGGGTTTTGGGATAGTGCACTTGGTTTTGGGAATGTTGTGTTGTATATGCCGAGCGACATTATAACTATTGTTCCATTCAATTACTTTTGGTTTTTGGTTATTTTCTTCCGCAAGTTTTGTTTATGTTCTGTATTTGTTAGGCTTACCTAGTCGTAGAGACTAGGTGTCGTCACGATAGTTCACGGAGGGCGAACTAAGATCGTGACAATATGGCTCAAATTTTATCCCAACTTGACCTAGTCCATCTCAACCCAAGTTACCTTTGGGCGGTCATTGATCCACCCATTTATTTATTCAGTCAATTTTGACCTGTCCAAAATTAGCCCGACCCACCTATTTGACGCCCCTTAGGTAAGAGATTAGATTTATAATATTTTAGTTTAATAGCCTGTTTGGCCAAGCTTCTTTTTGGCCAAAAGTGCTTTTATTTTTTGCCAAAAGCACTTTTGGCCAAAAATTGAGGTGTTTGGCCAAGCTTTTGGAAGGGAAATTAAAAAATAGCCAGATTTACAACTGGTCGTTAAAAAATAGCCCAATTTCAAAAGTAATCAAAATTTAGCCACTTTTCATGTAAAAATAAATCTGAGCGAAAACACTGTTCAAAATATATTACGCTAGAGTTCCAACATAAGTATACTTGAACTCCATCATATTATACTAGAGTTCCAGGATAAGTATGCTGGAACTCCAGCATAATATGATGGAGTTCCAGCATAAGTACACTGGAACTCCAGCATAATATACTGGAGTTCCAGCAAGTATACCGGTCCAGCATAATATACTGGAGTTTGGAGCACCGGTGCTCCACTCTCCAGTATATTATACTGGAGCCAGTAAAGTATATCGGTCCAGCATAATATGCTGGAGTTTATAGACAGGTGCACCGAACTCCAGTATATTATGCTGGACCGGTCTCTGTTGTAGCAAAATAGTGGCTATTTTTCATTGACTTGATAAACGCTGGCTATTTTTGAATGATCAGTCCGAAAACTGGCTATACCGTGCTATTTTTACGAAAAAAAATGCTTATGAGGAGAAGCAAAAGCAGTTTTGGAGAAGCAGAAAAAGTAGCTTCTCTCAAAAACACTTTTTTGAGAAGCACTTTTGAGAAAAATACACTTAGAAGCAGTTTTTTAAAGCTTGGCCAAACACTAATTGATGCTCAAAAGTGTTTTCCAAACTAATTAGGCAAACACAAACTGATTCTCACCAAAAGTACTTTTGAGAAAAAACACTTTTGAAAAAAGCATTTCTCAAAATAAGCTGATTTTTGCAGCTTGGCCAAACGGACTATAAATTTCACTATCACCAAATTCTCCAACAACACCTAGCTAGGCTCTTAACCTATTGATTGTTCTACTTGGATAGCAAAAAAGGCTAAGTGGAAGAGAGAAGAAAAAAAAACGGGGAGATTATGAAATCTACAAAAGGGCAAAAGAAAAATGAACTGATTCAACACATAACTTAAATAAAAAGGGCATTTAACGCATTTGTTCTCTCGGTCAAAAAGTAATTACTACTACTAGCCAACTATACAGCAAAAGTACACTAATTATATATAAAATATGAATATTATAATTAATAAAATATATATATATATATATATATATATATATATTAATCGATTATTATTTTTGGGAGCGACTATATTATATTTACTTCTCCCAATAAAAATAAAAGGAAGGGTTAGGCTTTACTTCTTTGGGGCATTCCTTATGGTTGGGCCTCTACAGGTCCAACTAGTTAAGTAGGTCGCTTGTCGCTTATTTGTGGTTGGGCTTTACCTTTACTATCGTGAAAATAACACGGGTTAGCCAGTTTTCGAATTGATAATCGAAAAATAGCCAGCATTTGTAAAGTTATTGAAAAATAACCACTGTTTTGCTTAAACACGAAAAGTTCTAGCATAATATGCAGGATTATAGATCTCCTATATATAAACTTCCAGCATATTATGTTGGAACTTCAGCACAGGGAAAGTTCCAACGTAATATGCTGGATTATGGAGCTACTGCATATAAACTTCCCACATATTATGTTGGAATTCCAACACATTATGTTGGAAGCTCATATATAAAATATTCGAACTCCAGCATATTATGCTGCAATATTTCCTGATTTTTAAGGGTGCTTTTGTTCAGATTTTATCTTTACATGAAAAAGTAACTAAATTTCGATTACTTTTGAAACTGTATCTATTTTACAATTATCAATTGCAAATCTGGCTAATTTTTGATTTTTTTTCCATCACCATCTGCGAAGGTTATTAATCTATTTAGAAAAAATTTATGTCATTAAGTTAAGGTAATTACAAATTGACAACAGTAGGTGTTCCATAAATTTATTTGTTTAATCTATGTCTTTTGGTTAAAAATTATGCATATAATTAGATAATGGTAATTACATTTTAGATTGTTGCAGTGTTACGGCCTATAGGATTTCATTTAACAGAAATGAATTCTCAGTGTATTTCTTTTTCTCTTCGTTCCTCTTTTCACGGTTAAAAGTTATATGCCCTCCTCGTTTGTTTGCCTCGAAAATACGAGTAACAATTAAATTTGATTAGTGATTTTAAAGATATGTGATTTAGTTCAATACCAATTAATAATCAAGAAATAAGAAGTAAAAATGAAAGATAGAAGTAAAAATATTACTTAGCAATAGTGACCTCGATGTGGCTTAGGGCAGTAAGAACAATTAAATAGGAGAAGCCAAATAAGAACAATAAAGCTAAAGGACAATTCTGATAAATAGTAGGCAAAAAGTAGAGAGTATATTCTTTGCTCAATGAATAGAAGATGTTACAAATGATTGGGTCCCCTTTATATAATAGGGGAACCCTAAATAAGGAATGATTCCATTTACAGTAAGGAATATTCTTGGTATAACTGTCTAACCGCCTACTACGGAATCGTACAATCCTATCCCGGGATTTGCGCCATGACTTTGGGGACGTGGCAGGAATCTAGCTTGTTCTGGTACAAATCCATAACGGTACTATTTCAGGATCGAGCACACTCGACCTCGGTACGTATCGTGCTCTGTCTTCGAACTCGAGTCAGGTCCCTCGAGCTCGAACTTGATCTTGCTCGACCTCGAACTTCGGATGACCTCGCGAGTATATAGATCGAAGGCATTCGATCTCGACCGTATACAGATAGTCCCCACATTTCTTAGAATAAGATGATAAGAAACGACTTGAACCTCGATCCCCCAGAGTCTATAACGGTGGCGTCACTCTCGTGACACAGGCGCTCGAAGTGACTGAAACGTCTGGTCGGTTCGCTTCCCCAAAACATTAAATGCATGCCAACTTTGGTCGGCCACTAGCTTTGTTGAACCGTCGCCGCCCATCTATAAATATAAGGCCCTACCTTTGAGAAAGCTTTACTTTAATTTTCAAATACTTTTGAATAGGGTTGGGCATATATCGGGTAAAACCGATAGTCCGAACTGAAAAAAGCTTATTGGGTTATCGATATCGGATTATTGGGTTAACGGTTCGGTAACGGTTTAGTGTTATTTTACTATTGGGTTATCGGTTCGAGTCTCAGTTGCCTAATTTTATTAAAGATTTAACCGATAACCCAATAAACTTTGTAAAAATATGATTTTCCCTTACGTGTATAAATTTTTCAGTTCTCCCAATTCTCTATCTAGTGTTGTAACCCTCCCAAATTTGTCATTCAACACATAGAAAAAATAATATTGTAAGGTTTATCATTTTTTTTGAGAGGGTTTACAACAGTAAAAGAAAGTTTATCATATTCTTTATACCGTACACATTATCCTTCGTTACTTCTTCCCTCTAGAATCTAGATTGAGTTATCTTATTGGGTAAACCGATAACCGAATCGATAACGATCGATAACCGATAACCAATATCTTATCGGTTCGCTTATCGATTTAGCATTTTTATAAACCGATAACCGATATGCCAAACCGATAATATTCACAACCGAACCGAACCGACCGATGCCCACCCCTACCTCTGAACCTCCTCCATATCTTTCTCTCTTCATCTGTTCTCTTTTATTATCTGCTACTACCATCTTCTTAGTACCGGAAACAGCCAAGCCTCGCCGTCTTTTGTAACCCCAAATCATGGCGTAAACTTCTAAAGCAGTCCCTCAAAAGGAAAAGACATTGTCTTATTCTACTTTCCGATCGGCCGGCGATAAGGCGCCGACCCTTCATGAGATTGTTCCAACCACCTGTGTTTTAAAGAAGGACTTCAATATTGAAAACCCACCTGCAGTACCTGGCCGATGTGAGCATGCATCGAGGTACATATGTACAATAAAGGAGAAACATCTCGAGGTTCTAAGGAAGGAGTGTGGTTGGGGGGACGAGGTTACTATACAGATCCCGGCTCCCGAGGAGAGCATCACAACTCATGTGGAGAGGTTTTTAAGTGTTTACACTTACCCCTTCACACGAGGTCCCCTCGATCCGGTAGTGATTGATTTCTGTAAGAGGTACGAGGTCACCGTAGGGCAGATCCACCCTTCCTTCTAGTGCATCGTGATTATGCTGCGTTATTTTTCTAGCAAGGCCGAGGAACTAGAGTTTACCCTCCATCACCTCATCAGATTGTATCGGCCTTAGCTTTTCCGTAGACTGATCAAGCTCCAACGTCGAACCAAAAAAGCCTTCTTTGCTAGTAATGACGAGACCAAAGATTGAGGCTGGATGAGCCGATTCATCTGAGTAAAAACCTTGGGCATCATCCCCGAGGAAAAAATGTCGTTTCCTGAGAGATGGAACTTTCGACGTAAGTAAAAAATTTATTTTTCGGCGTTCCGTTGTGTTTTATTCTCACATTGAGTGATGCATCCACTCGTTCATACAACTGATGCTTTGATGCCACATGCAATTCCTGACCTCGAGGACTAGGTCAGGAAGTTGGCCGCGACCTCCTTCTATGACGAGCGCAAATGACATGACTTGTCAAAGGGTAAATAGGAGGCCAAACATCATGGTAAGTTCTCCTTCTAGATTTCGGTATATATTTTCTCATATTAGTGATGCCATCTAACTTGGGCTTATTTGCAGGCATAGGAGATGTCTTTGAAATATGGCCAGCCCCGTCCGGGGAAGAGACTGAGTCCCCGATCCCGAAGGCGAGGACAAACAATAAAAGGAAGAGGGTTTCGAAGCCCGAAGACCCTCAAGATAATAAAGCCCCAACTCGAAGGCTGCGGAAAAGATTTGCTTATGTGGACACCGATCCGGCCCACGATTCCCTGGACGACGAAGAGAATGATGGTGAAGAGGTGGCTCTGGTGCACCAAACCAGGAAAACAATCAAGACCGCCAAGCCTTCGGAGCTAGAGACCTCATCCCGAGGTGAGGGAAGCCCAAAGAAAGACTCGGGCAAGGCCCCGGTACCCTCGGAGGTTGAAACTGTTCCTCCGCCTTCAACAGTTATACCGGATGGGGTAAATGTGGAGACCCCCGAAGCTAATAAGAACGGCCCGAGTGAAGAGTTCGGGGCCATGACAACAGATTGCCCTTTCCTTGCCAACTTATTCTGAGGAGACAATCGAAGAGGCTAACGCTCTGCGTATGCACGAGTCAAGCAAGGTCCTCGAAGAAGATCCCTTTCAGAGCTACTTCGCTGAGGTCGAGGATACCACTGACCTCAATGATGCATCCACCATTTTCGAAGAGGATCAACGTCTCCTCTCTCAGGTAACTACTAACCTTCACTGTTGTAATTTTTCTTTCTTTCTTTTTCCTTTATCTGACCTATCTTCGTTTCATGCATAGTCCATCGTCAAGATTAGAGACGATATGAGCCAATTTGAGGCCGAGCTTAGGAAGGTTTAGGCCCTAAGGCTCCTTTGTGACCAAAAGGAAGAAGGGCCTAAGGACCTCCAGGCTAAATTGGCCAAAGCTCGGGAAAACGAGACCGAGCTAGATGAGTAGGTAACTATGATTTTAGCAGATTATGACCTTCTTGGCCTTACTTCAGAGGCTAATACTTCGATATCTCAGCTGCAGCAGAAGTCGGAGATGATCGAGCAGCTTCGAGGCGAGGTTGATCAAGTTAGGGCTAACTGCCTTTAGTGGAAGAAGAACATGGATCAACTTGCTATTGATAAGGAAACTGTCATATCCCAACTGACCTCGGCTGAGAGCAAACTCTGGGGCCTTAAATCGAAAGGCCTAGCTCAGGCCAGGAAAATCGAGGAGTTAGAGGCAGATCTTGCTAGAGCTCGAGCCGAAGCTGAGAAGACGAAGGCTGCGGGTGATAAATCCATCGTCATATATTTAAGGGATGTTGCGGCCATTCAAGCTTAGCTGAGGGAGGCCTCCGACCGGGAAAAACGGAGCAATGATCTGGCCAAGTGCCGGCCCAGAGGGAGATCTCGAAGAAATCCATGCCCGAGGGTTCAACCTTGCTGAGGAGATAGCCGAGGAAAATGCGTGGGAAACCGATGCTAGGTTTCTCGTCTCCTCTGATGACGAGGACGCTGTGAGTGGTTCCGGGGACGGAGAAGGCGAAGAGGGCGCCTCCGAGGAAGAGGGAGTTCTCGAAGATAAAGCTGCCGAAGGTGCATTTCCCGGGTATGTGAGCCCGAAAATAGACTAAGTTCTTTTTTTGTGCAAGGGCCCCTCGTGGGAATTGTAAATTTACTTTGTAAATCAATTTGTGTGAATATAAGGAACCCTTTTGCTTTATCTTCAGTTTGTGTTGAATTTCATTTTGTCTTCATCTGCAAGAATTTTTATTGTAGAACTTAAATGATCAATCCGAGTATTGGTTTGAACTCAGAATATAATGGACCCTTAGGCGTTTCACTAATCAACATAATACCCCTTAAGGTTTTGTCATTCCTCGAGCAAAGTTTAAATTGATTTGATGCGAGCTTGGGATGTCGGAATTTTGGAGTCCGAGTCGAGTGAGAACGAGGTCTCGACCTCTATATGTTTTGGCTCTTAGGCCTTTTAAGTTGGCCATTAGGCTATTATATATCGGCCCTTAGGCTCTTTAAGTTTGCCCTTAGGCTCTTTAAGTTGGGCCGTTTTGGCCTCTAAAATGGCTATAAATTTTTCCTCTTTTTGGCTAAAAGACTTAGTAAAAATTTGTATGCCTTAGCATGTGTTTTTTGTACCCGCAGATTTTGACGTATCAGAACCTTGTTAGTAACTTGTTTGTGTAATAATAATCGAATACCTCTTGAGGTTTTCCCGAAGGCTTATGTTTATCGAAGCCTTTAAATTATTTGAGCGCTGAATTTATCAAAGCCCTTAGACATTTCGAGGGCTGAATTTATCGAAGCCCTTTATATTTTGCTTTTGCCGATGGTAGCCTGATTTAACCAATTTTTCAATGTTTGAAGGCCTTTAATTTATAGCAGAAGTCGTACGTCTCCGAGCCGCATTATTTTGGCCGTAGCCTTTTTGTATAACCGTAGTCTCTAGTATGGCCATAGCCTTCGGGTATGTCACTTGGACTTGTTTCCCGATAACCTTTCGAACTTGTCCGAAAAGTTAGTCCCCGAGCATATTGGCATTGGCATTGGCTTGTTTCGAGGGGATGCCTCTTTGAGGTCTTATGAGTTCGAGTTTTTGATGACTTGGATGTACGGACTGTCGATGACAGTCCCCGAGTGTTGGGGGATAGTTTTATGCGTTGGCTCTCGAGCCGTTTCCCGTAGAATTATAAGTGTAGAGCTTGTATGATAGTAAATTTCTTTGAGATACAAAGTGTTTTTGATATAACCAAAATGTTTCTTTAAACAATTGATACATGGGTGCATGCTTTGCTATTAGGGCTTGACTATTCTATATGGACATGGTTTGTTTGACCGTTTGGCCCATTACAAAGTTCTCCTATCGATGCCCTTTTAAACATGAAGTATTTTTCTCAAAAATATAACCTCTGAGGGTGATGCCCCCCAGTATTCGAGGTTGATTGAAAGGAAGCCTTGGATATTATTGAGTTCTCCTTAGGTAGCACATAGTTGTTGCCTCGTTAAAAACCTTGCCAGTAAAACCCATATATGACAAAATCTTATCTAAAGGAAAAAGAGTGCAACGCATGCTTTAAAACCTAAGGCCTTCGTGTAGAAAATGATGCCTTCAAGATCGTATGCCTTCGATAGCTTAGCAGTAGCATTGTTTGAGAAATGATATGTTTCAATTGTTCGGCTTGACCTTCCATTGTGCTAAGTTTGTAAGATCCTTTACCGACAACTTCGAAGACTCGGTATAGTCCTTCCCAATTCGGGACTAGTTTCCCTTCATTTGGGTCTCGAGTATTGAGGGTGACTTTCCGTAGGACTAAGTCCCCGATTCCAAAATGTCTAAGGTTGGTTCTTCTATTGTAGTATCTTTCCATCATTTGCTTCTGTGTGGCCATCCGAACAAGCGTTGCTTCTCGCTTTTCATCTAACAGCTCGAGGCTAGCATTCATGGCCTCATGGTTTGACTCCTCTGATACATGTCAAAACCTGTCACTGGGTTCCCCAACCTCGACGGGTATGAGGGCCTCAGAACTATATACTAGAGAAAATGGGGTGGCCCCCGTGCTAGACTTCGATGTTGTCCGATTTGCCCAAAGGACCTAGGGTAAAACTTCTCTCCATTTTCCCTTTGCATCGTCTAACCTTTTCTTCAGGTTTTGAATGATAGTTTTGTTTGTTGACTCGGCCTGCCCATTTCTAGTGGGATGGTACGGTGTTGATAAAATCCTCTTTTTTATGTGCTTCGAAGAACTCCGTTACCTTGCAGCTGATGAATTGCTTTCCATTGTCACATACATTCTTGGTAGGTATCCCGAATCGGCATATGATATGATCCCAGATAAAGTCAATAACTTCTTTTTCTCGGACCTTTTCGAAGGCCTGTGCTTTCAACCACTTAGAAAAATAATTAGTCATAAATAAATAAACTTAGCTTTACCTGGGGTCGTTGGTAAGTGTCCAATTATGTCCATTCCCCATTTCATGAAAGGCCACGGAGATAGGATTGAATGGAGTTGTTCCCCGGGCTGATGGATCATTGGTGCAAATCGTTGATACTTATCACATTTTCTAACAAATTCCTTAGTATCTTTTTCCAAGCTATCCCAGTAGTAACATGCTCTGATAATTTTGCGGACCAAAGACTCGGCACTGGAATGGTTCCTACAAGTGCCTTCGTGGATTTCTCGAAGAACATAATCGATATCTCCTGGCCCCAAACATACTGCCAATGGTCCATCGAAAGTTCTTCGGTACAATGTTCCTTATTCATCTAATCCAAACCTAGTAGTCTTGGCTAGTAAGGCCCTCGATTCTTTGTGTATAGGAGTTTTCCACTCTTCAAATAGTCGATATACTTGTTCTTCCAGTCCCATGTTAAACTTGTTGAATTTATCTCGGCATGACCCTCTTCAACCATAGACCTCAATAATTGGACGACAGTCCCCGGGACGATGTCATCTTCTTCGACCGAGGATCCCAGGTTAGAAAGTGAATCGACCTCGCTATTTTGTTCTCGAGGCACATGATTTAGAGTCCACTCCTTGAAGCGGTGCAAAGTTACATGTAGCTTATCCAAGTACCGTTGCATTCTATCTTCTCGAACCTCAAAACTTTTGTTTACTTGGTTCACCACCAGTAAAGAGTCGCACTTGGCCTTGGTGACTTCTGCTCCCAAGCTTTTAGCTAGCTCTATAATCACGGCCTCATATTCGGCCTCATTGTTAGTTAATCTTGGAGTTTTAATAGATTGCTTAATGGTATCACCCATGGGTGGCTTCATGACAATGTCAAGCCCGAACCCCTTCACATTCGAGGCGCCATATGTGAAAAATGTCCAAACCTCTAGGAGTTCTTTCTCCACTTTGTGTACGAGGGTCGGCGTAAAATCAGCCACGAAGTCAGCCAATATTTGAGACTTTATGGCCATTCTGGGTTGATATTCGATATCGTACCCGCTAAGTTCGACGGCCCATTTGGCCAATCGGCCTGATATCTCGGGATTATGCAAAACATTTCGAAGGGGGTAAGTGGTCAATACACATATATGATGATATTGAAAATATAGTTTTAACTTTTGAGATGCGTTTATCAATGCAAATGCTAATTTTTCTAAGTGAGGTTACCTAGTTTCAGCATCTCCTAGAGTTCGACTTACGTAATAAACAGGAAATTGCGTACCTTGCTCTTCTCGAACTAATACCGCTATCTTGGACACTGCCAAGTACACGTAAAGTTTTTCATCTACCTTCGGGGTGTGAAGCAAAGGCGGGCCCGATAAGTATCGCTTTAATTCTTATAGGTCGGGGTCCGCTAGAAATCCTTTTTCTTTTTGTGCAAGGAAAAGAACCGGTGACTTCGATCCGATGACCTCGAAATGAACCGACCCAAGGCAGCTATTCGCCCTGTTATCCTTTGCACGGCCTTCACACTATCCATGATCGTGATATCGTCGACAACCTTGATCTTGTCGGGGTTGATTTCAATACCCCGATTCGACACCATGAAGCTGAGAAACTTACCCGATCCAACTCCGAAGGCACATTTCTCCGGGTTAAGCTTCATGTTGTATTGCCTCAAAATTTTGAATGTTTCCTGCAAATGAACTAAATGGTCCTCTACGCGCAGGGAATTAACCAACATATCATCAATATAAACTTCCATTGTTTTACCTATTTGTTCTTCGAACATTTTGTTAACTAGGTGATGGTGTGTAGCCCCTGCATTTTTTAGCCCGAAGGGCATTATGTTGTAACAATAAGTCCCAAATTTAGTAATAAATGAAGTCTTTTCCTAGTCCCCCGGGTTCATCTGAATCTTATTGTACCCGGAGTAGGCGTCGAGAAAAGTTAGGATCTCGTGGCCGGCCGTGGCATCGATCATGCGATCGATGTTGGGCAGTAGGAAAGAATCTTTTGGGCATGCTTTGTTCAAGTCCTTATAGTCTACACACATTCTACATTTGTTTCCTTTTTTAGGAACTACAACTACATTGTCTAACCACTCAGGGTACTTTACCTCCCGTATAGATCCTATTTTAAGAAGTTTGGTTACTTCGTCCTTTATGAAAGTATGCTTTACCTCGGACTGAGGCCTCCTTTTTTGCTTTACCGGTTTGAACCTAGGATTAGGGCTTAGCTGATGCGTGGTGATTTCCAGTGGAATCCCTGTCATATCTGTCACACCTCCTTTTTACCTACACCTTCGTAAAGGGATGTATAAGGGAGTTTTTTCAATTAAAGGACAATCGAAACGGGATTTATTTATTAAAAGATTCAGAGTCGCCACTTGGGAAATTTATGGCATCCCAAGTCACCGATTCAAATCCCGAATCGAGAAAAAGATTGACTCTGTATTACAGTCCGCGAACCAGAAATCCAGGTAAGGAATTCTGTTAACCTGGGAGAAGGTGTTAGGCATTTCCGAGTTCCATGGTTCTAGCACGGTCGCTCAACTGTTATATTCAGCTTAATTATCTGATTTTAAACAATTATGAACCTGCAAATTTTAACTTTTAACCGCTTTTATTCAATTTTAAAGAAGATTAAACGTCGTTTAAAACACGTCTTTGGATCGCGCCACATGAAATGCACCCGCAATCCTAAACATATTTTATTCAATGTTTTAAGATTTGATTTGGGTCACATGAAATGCACACCCGAGTTTAGGAAGGTAATATTATTAAAATACGCGCCTAAAGCAACTAACACATTTGCAGTTTGCGAGGGCCATGGAAAATTCACTAAATGGCACGCCTCAATTTCTAAGGATAAAAACATTTATTAAGTAAAGGTCATAACCTATTTATGTTATATAATAAGGCTCACCTCAATTATTAAAGGTCTTGGCTAATTGACTGAAAGGCGGAGGAAATTATCGAATCAAGTTCACGAAACCAGATTAATCTAATTCGTGACGATGAGGAATTAGGCTAGTTATTGGAACGATTTGGCCCAACAACAACCATCAGTGAGAAAGTATTCATGTGGCATGACCTGCCACTTTCTATTTTTCATAATGTTTTCAAGGCTTTTGGGCCCAAATCGAACCCAAATTAACAAAAGGGATGGATACCCACATGTATTGTCCAGAGATCGAATCTCTGAGGAGCCAAGCCAACCTAAGCTCCGGAAATCTTGGGGTTTTAAACAAGCTCCACAGAACCCAAACTTAAAAATTACATGGCATTTATTAATACAAGCAAGGACAACATGAATTAATTGAAATACAAAATGCACGAAAATTCAGAACACCTTATGTTTACACACTTAAAAAAACTCTTGAAGGGAGCCTTTGAAACCTATTGACTAAGTACAATACCTGACAATTATCAAGTGAACCAATAAGCTTAACGGGTTATGAAATTAAATCACCTGCCTAAGAAAGATCAATTTTTTTTTTGACTTCCAGACAAAACATCATTATTTGGCCTTGTGTCCTATTCAAATCCCTATACCAAATTATGAACAGACATGCTGGGCCTTAAGCCTTAAACAATGACTTCTCGATAGACTGACAGACTGTCAATCGACTACTGCAAGATCAAACCTAAATCAAATAGCATTCGAATACTAGAAAAACCATGCAAACCCACCTAAATGTTACTGCTATTACAAACTGAGGCACTTCTTTCACTTGTAGCCATTTTCAAACAAAATTGATACTAAATAGAAGAATGGAATTGCTTAAAAGCTTCGATTTCGTGCTATGACATCCTAATCATGTTCAATATACTAGCCAAAATGTTTCTAGTGCTGAATATTGCAGTTGTTCATGAGATTGAAAATGAAAAGAAACAAGATCCAATCCAAATGACATCAGTTCTCAATCTTATTTCAGATCCAAACTTCATACTACACTTAAGTGATGTCCATGGTGCTGAAAATACTTGGAAATCGAAGGGAAAGTAAGTGCAGAATCAGTAGACAACAACAGTAGAATAAACCCAGCAAGCAATAAAACAGTAACCCCAAATCCAAACCAGCTTGAACCAACTTTTAAAAAAATCCCAAAACTCAAACCATCTTCAAATTAAGTGCAGGACTCCACAATTTTCAAGAGTTCTAGCTAATGAGAAGATCAGAAAACCCAACAAACAAACCAAATTTGAGCAGTTTCCATCCAAAAAGTGTAAGAAAATCAGTATTATTTTTCAGAGTTAGCCGTTTTTAAATTTTTGGATTTTTCTCTCCTTTTTTCTCTTGGGTCTGCCTTGAAAGACAAGTTTAGGATGCCTTTATAGGCAAGGGACTAGGGCAGACCTTAGGATTTTAACTTTGCCCTCTGCCTCCCTCTTTAATTCTCATTTTTAGCTACTTGACCCCTCATTTACTGACTTGTTCCCCAAGCTAACCTACTATACTTCTGAAATTCAATAAAAACCCCTCACTAGAAGCTTCCTATTTCTGTTATGAAAGATTCTCTAATCTAAACTACCCAAACTACCTTTTAAAGACCCTGAAATTACCTTTAACCAAGACCGGTCATGGGTTGATTCGACCAAATTGAATTAATTCAGGTTCAGCCCAAACCAGTAAATCAGAAGATTAAAGGCATAAACCCAAGCCCAGACCAAGTCGAATTGATTGAAACAAATGCTCATAATAGAGACGAGTCTGAACAACTTCAAAAACAGAAATCAAGTACTGGGTTAAAATTAAAGAAATTACCAGATAAAACTAACCTAATTAATCAAGCTAAGTCACCTAATATGTTTAAAATAACATACATAATAAATAACCCATAAACGAACACAAAAGACCTAAAGTGACAACAAATAATAGAAGAAACGAAGGAGTAGAAAAGAAAGAGAACTGAGAAGAGGAAAAGAGATATACCTAAGAGGACTCGGACAAAAGGGCATAAGGAACAACCTTCAACTCATCGATTTCGGCCCGATCCGAAGTTAATCGTATGTTTTTTAATATCAAAAACACACGAGTAACATCGATTTAGGCTTAAAATCTTCTAACCCTCGCCAATTCGGACCTTTGGACTTTTAGGGTTCTCCCTTCTAATCCAGATTCGAGGAGCTTCACTAATATTCGAGGGAAACGGAGTGGATTTCTGAAATAAGGGTGAGACGGGGGTTTAGGGGTGGTATTTTGGTGGTGAATGGCATTGGCGCCGCCGGGCTAAGGCGGTGGGTTAGGGTTAGGGCGGTCTCTGAAGAGACAAGGGTGAGGGAGATGAGAGACGGGGTTTGGGGGGTAGTGAGATTAGGACACTTAAATACCCAGCGATCCTCAGTTCTCGTCCGTTCGATTAAGTGAAATCAACGGCTCAGATGATGCGAGGCTAAAATGACGTTGTTTTGGCTCTTGAGTGGGGTTGGACCGGGTCCGGGTGGATTTGGGCCGGGTATTGGGGAAATTTGGACGGGTTTCAGGGGTGCAGGGGTTTGGGCTTGGAGATAATTCAATTAATTTTGGCCCAAATTCCTTTTCTTCATTTCAATTTTTTTCAATTTTTCTAATTTCTTCTAAATTAAAATAAAAATAAAATCTAAATTAATTCCTAACCAAATTATCCTATCACATTAAATTAACTAACTCTAAATAATAATTACCACAGCTAATTAAATACCAAATTAAAGAAAAACTACCAAAATTCGAAACTAAAAATTTAAAATGCAAAAATAAGTTATTTTTGTGATTTTTTCCATTTTTATAAAACACTAAATTACTAATTAATTCAAGAATGCAAAATTATATCCTAAATGCAAATGCATTGTATTTTTGTATTTTCGTGAATTAAATAAAATAAACATGCACAGACAAATACAAACAATAACAAAAACAATTCTACAAAAATCTACGAAATTGCAAATAATGGAAAATTTTATTTTTCTTGAATCTATGAGAATAATTCATATAGGGCAAAAATCACGTGCTCACAGCTGCCCCTCTTTGCCCGGAAACACGAAGAGTTTTCATGTAAAGATAAAGTGAGCGAATACGAGCGATTTTTGCCCGTTTGAATACTCCGTGGGAAGCATTTTTGAAAGATTTGACTGCACCCTGCTTTCGAGGTTGCCTACATATCCTTGGCTTTAAAGGAATCAGGTCAGTGTAGTTCGGGAAGTTTTGGTAGCTAATGTATTCCCTTGTTCTCTAGGTGGACGCCTGATTGCTGAACTTGAAATGTATTCCCTTGTTTTCCAGGTGGGCGTCTGATTACTGAATTTTGAACAATGTATTCCCTAGTTCTTTAGGTGGGCGCCTGATTACTGAACTTGAAAAATGTATTCCCTTATTATCCAGGTGGGCGCCTAATTTCCACAAAATAGACAAAAACGAAGAAACTTCTACCCGAATTTGACATATTACCAATTATCACAAGGAACTTGAAACCGAAACTTGGACTATACTCCCTTGTTCTCCAGGTGGGTGCCTAATTACTAGATTTGAAATGTATTCCCTTGTTCTTCAGGTGGGCGCCCTATTTCTGAACTTGAAAATATATTCCCTTGTTTTCCAGGTGGGCGCCTAATTACTGAACTTTGAACAATGTGTTCCCTAGTTCTCCAGGTGGGCACCTGATTACTGAACTTGAAAAATGTATTCCCTTGTTCTCCAGGTGGGCACCTTATTTCCACAAAATAGACAAAAACGAAGAAACGTCTACCCGAATTTGACATATTACCAAATATCACCAGGAACTTGAAACCCAAAACTTGGACTATACTCCCTTGTTCTCCAGGTGGGTGCCTGATTACTGGATTTGAAATGTATTCCTTTGTTCTTCAAGTGGGCGCCTGATTGCTGAAACTTGAAAATGTCTTCCCTTGTTCTTTAGGTGGGCGCCTGATTTCCACAAAATAGACAAAAACGAAGAAACTTCTACCTGAATTTGACATATTACCAAACATCAGTAAGAACTTGAAAACTGAAACTTGAACTATATTCCCTTGTTCTCCAGGTGGGCGCCTAATTGCTGAACTTGCAATGTATTCCCTTGTTCTCCAAGTGGGCGCCTGATTGCTGAAACTTGAAAATGTCTTCCCTTGTTCTTCAGATGGGCGCCTGATTTCCACAAAATAGACAAAAACGAAGAAACTTCTACTCGAATTTGACATATTACCAAACATCAGTAAGAATGTGAAAACTGAAACTTGAACTATATTCCCTTGTTCTCCAGGTGGGCGCCTGATTGCTGAACTTGCAATGTATTCCCTTGTTCTCCAGGTGGGTGCCTGATTACCGAAACTTGAAATGTATTCCCTTGTTTTCCAGGTGGGCGCCTGATTACCAAAACTTGAAATGTATTCTCTTGTTCTCCAGGTGGGCGCCTGATTGCTGAATTTGAAACGTATTCCCTTACTTTCCAAGTGGGCGCCTGACTTCCACAAAATAGACAAAGACAAACAAAGAAAACTTCTGCTCCAGTTTGGTGCTGGGCGCATCTGTGAGTGTTAATTGAATCATGTTACCAAATATCTCTATAAATTTGAAAAGCTAGATCCCATTATCCAGGAGGATCCTGAAAACTCCTAGTTATATGACAGTTTTAAAGCTAAGTTATATTTCCCAAAGGTAAGACTTCCGTTAAATCTTGTTATCTATGAATACCTTAAAATTAAATCTCATTATCCAGGAGGGTCCTGAGAATTTAAAAACTAAATCCCATTATCCAAGAGGGTCCTGAGAATTTAAAATTAAATCCCATTATCCAAGAGGGTCCTGAAAATTTAAAATTAAATCCCATTATCCAGGAGGGCCCTGAAATTTTAAAATTAAATCCCATTATCTAGGAGGGCCCTGAAAATTTAAAATTAAATCCCATTATCCAGGAGGGTCCCGAAAATTTAAAATTAAATTCCATTATCCAGGAGGATCCTGAGAATTTAAAAACTAAATCCCATTATCCAAGAGGGTCCAAAAAATTCAAAATTAAATCCCATTATCCAGGAGGGTCCTGAAAATTTAAAATTAAATCCCCTTATCCAGGAGGGCCCTGAAATTTTAAAATTAAATCCCATTATCTAGGAGGGCCCTGAAAATTTAAAATTAAATCCCATTATCCAGGAGGGTCCTGAGAATTTAAAAACTAAATCTCATTATCTAGGAGGGCCCTGAAAATTTAAAATTAAATCCCATTATCCAAGAGGGTCCTGAGATTTTAAAATTAAATCCCATTATCCAGGAGGGTCCTGACAATGAAAAATTAAATCTCATTATCCAGGAGGGTCCTGAGAACTTAAAACTAAATCCCATTATCCAGGCGGGTCTTGCAAATCAAAAGTCAAACCTGTCTGGTGCTTGGCTTTCCTTATGGAGGGTTCCCCCGAAACAAACGAAACTTTCTGCCCCTGTTTCAGTCAAAGAACAATCTTGTTAACTTAAAATGTGGTGGTTAGTTGATGGCATTCTTTGCTAAAAGTCTTTCCGCCGCATTGTTTTGTTTTGACTGGCTTCCCCGAACTGGCCCTGAACCGCTTGGCTTTCTGACTGATTTTCAATCCACGTGACCTCGGATGACCCGAATGTTCTATACCTGAACCGTTGTTTCACCTCTGACCCCTTTAACTAAACTTCTGCATCTCCCATGAAATTACTAAATCATTCCGCCGATGGAACTTTCACTGGCACCTTATGTCCCATTTCACGTCATATTACCTCTAGCAATGCCTTGGCTGCCCTGCGCCTAGTGCTACTTTGGAAGTTGGTAGTAGTCTTTGAAACTCCTTCTTATTTGCTTAAATAAAACTGACATTGGGAACATCTTAGAGAAATAAACCCAAAAGAAGTGAAATCCAATGACTTTCAGAGTTAAGGATAAGCAAAATCCAAAACGGGAAGACTTTTTGAAGGGAAAAAAAGAAAAGGGACTTATCTGAGTGGAGAAACTGGCACCAATGATCATGACATACATTTCGAATTAATCGGCCCAATCTGTCCAACCAAACAACTTTCAGTTGCCATACTTGTTGCCCCGGAATTTCCATGACCTGATTTCTTCACCAAAACCTTGACCTTGTTCGGCCTGCGGTGCCCTAAAGGGTTTTTACCAACAAGCCTCTCTCATTTGTTTATCTCTCAACTCACTTTCGCCTCAAGGTTCCCGTAAGGGTTTTCACCAATAAGACTCTCTCATTTTTTATTTCTCTCAGCTCCCGTCGCCTTATGGTGCCCGTGAGGGTTTTCACCAATAAGACTCTCTCATTTTCAATATTTTCTGCTTGGACCAGAGTGTTGCCCTTGATATGAATCACCTCCACTTGCTTGACTTGGCATCTCTCGAAGACTGATCGGAAGGTCTTTCTTTGGACCGTAACGTGGGCTTTTGGATATGGTTAGAAAGAAAGGATATCAAAGGCTCAAAACAATTCGAATGGGTTCAAAATTACAACTTTCGGAATTAGATTTCTGACAACAACCACAACTTCTGCCCTAATTTCTTGTTTGGGGACTTTTGGATTTTTATTTTGATGGGACCGAACCGTGAGACTGCCTATGTATCCTTAAAAGGAATCAGGTCGAACGTATTTCATGTCATAAAAATTACTTTGTTGTTGTGATTTTCTCTTTTCTCTTTCTTTTCTTTCTCTTTTTTGCTTTCTTTTCTCTTTTTGTTGTTTTTCTTCTTCTTTTCTTTTTTTTTCCTTTTTTTCTTTCTCTTCCCATTCTTTTCTTTCCTTTTCATTCTTTCTTTCTCTTTTCTTTTTTTTTCTTTCTCTTTTTCTGTTCTTCCTTTACTTATCTTTCACGCTTGTGTTTCTGATATTTGCTACTGATTCCGAAAGAGGGGTATAAAAGAAAATAAATAAGGCTCAAAGGGGGTAACAAAGGATAAAATGTTTAGATAGCAGAACAAAACGCCTTCGTCATTCCAAATCTTCAAAAATATGCCAAGTACAAACAAATATAAATTAACCAGAGAAAATCATACATAGTATCTCTTGACCGCATCGGAATTGATGGCCATTTCTACACACTTGCCTTCTATATATGTTAAATACAAAGCGCCATTTGACAACACTCTAGTTACGATGAATGGCCCCTGCCAGTTTGGAGCGAACTTGCCTTTGGCCTCAGCCTGATGTGGAAGGATACGTCTTAACACTTGCTGACCTACTTCAAACTTCCGTGGACGCACCTTCTTATTATATGCTCTTGCCATTCTTTATTGATACAATTGGCCATGACACACTGCTGCCAATCTTTTCTCGTCGATCAAACTCAATTGTTCCAAGTGGCTTTTGAACCACTCATCATTATCAATCTCAGCCTCCGCGACAATTCGAAGGGATGGAATTTCCACTTCTGCGGGTATCACTACTTCAATGCCATACACCAACAAATAAGGAGTCGCCCCTACTGAAGTACGGACAGTAGTGCAATAACCCAACAATGCAAACGGCAACTTTTCATACAACTTCCTAGAACCCTCCACCATTTTTTGAAGTATCTTCTTTATATTCTTGTTGGCTGCCTCGACTGCTCCATTCGCCTTGGGGCGATATGGGGTGGAATTGCGATGTGTAATCTTAAACTGTTGACATACCTTTTTCATCAGATGACTATTGAGATTAGCCCCATTGTCTGTAATGATCACCTTTGGTATCCCAAACCGGCAAATGATATTTGAGTGCACAAAATCAACCACCGCCTTCTTGGTTACAGACTCGAATGTTTTAGCCTCTACCCACTTGGTGAAATAGTCTATGGCCACCAGAATGAACCTGTGCCCGTTTGATGTTGATGGCTCAATTGGCCTAATGACATCCATGCCCCATGCAACAAAAGGCCACGGTGCAGACATCGTGTGTAATTCAGATGGTGGAGAATGAATCAAATCTCCATGCACTTGACACTGATGACATTTACACACGAAACTGATACAATCTCGCTCCATAGTGAGCCAATAATAACCTTCTCGGAGAATCTTCTTTGCCAACACGTACCAACTCATGTGCGGTCTACAAACTTTAGAATGTACTTCGGTCATAATAGTTGTAGCTTGCCTAGCATCTATGCATCTTAGTAGCCCAAGGTCTGGAGTCCTTTTGTACAGAACCCCTCCGCTGAAGAAAAAACCGCTTGCCAACCGCCTAATTGTTCTCTTTTGATCACATGTGGCTTGTATTGGATACACCCCCATCCTGATGTATTCCTTGATATTGTGAAACCAAGGTTCCCCATCGAGATCTTCTTCCACCATATTACAGTAAGCATGATAATCGTGGATCTGAATCTGCAAAAGATCCATATAAGCCTTATCGGGATAGTGCAACATTAACGCCAGAGTAGCCAAAGCATCGGCGACCTCATTGTGAATCCTTGGAATATGCCTGAACTCTATTGATTGGAACAGTTGACAAAGATCCTGCAAGCACTGTCGGTACGGTATGAGTTTTAAATCTCGTGTTTCCCATTCTCCCTGAATCTAGTGCACCAGAAGGTCCGAGTCACCCAAAACCAAGACTTCCTGGACACTCATATCCACAGCCATCCTCAAACCCAAAATGCATGCCTCGTACTCAGCCATGTTGTTAGTACAGTAGAACCGAAGATGAGCCGTAACAGGGTAGTGATGCCCTATTTTAGAAACAAGTATCGCTCATATCCCAACGCCTTTCATGTTAGCAGCCCCATCAAAGAAAAGTTTCCATCCTGGATTTGCAATCTGTTCCAATTCATCAATGTGCATTACCTCTTCATCAGGGAAATAGGTCTTCAAAGGTTCGTATTCTTCATCTACAGGATTCTCAGCCAAATGATCGGCCAATGCTTGTGCTTTCATCGTAGTCCAAGTCATGTAGACAATGTCAAATTCTGTGAGCAAAATTTTCCACTTTGCGAGCCTCCCTGTAGGCATAGGCTTCTGAAAGATATACTTTAACGGATCAAAATGAGAGATGAGGTAAGTAGTGTAAGATGACAAATAGTGCTTCAACTTCTATGCCACCCAAGTGAGGGCGCAACACGTCCTCTCAAGATGAGTGTACTTAACCTCGTAAGATGTGAACTTTTTGCTGAGATAATAGATGGCCTGCTCCTTCCTACCGGTAATGTCATGCTGACCCAACACACAACCAAATGAATTGTCCTAGACCGTCAAATACAGAATCAAAGGTCTCCCTGGTTCTGGCGGGACCAACACAGGTGGGTTTGACAAGTACCCCTTTATCTTATCAAATGCTTCCTGACATTTATCTGTCCACTTAACCGCAACATCTTTCTTTAACAATTTGAAGATAGGCTCACAAGTTGTCGTGAGCTGAGCAATAAACCTGTTGATGTAATTCAATCTCCCCAATAGACTCATCAACTCCGTCTTGTTCTTTGGGGGTGGAAATTCATGGATATCTTTGATCTTTGACGGGTCTAATTCAATACCTCAGCGGCTGACTATGAATCCCAACAACTTTCCAGACGAAACACCGAACACACATTTTGCAGGATTGAGCTTGAGATTGTACCTGCGAAGCCTTTGGAAGAATTTTCTTAGATCTCTGACATGGTCAGACTGCTTTCTAGACTTTACAATCACATCATCCACATAAACCTCGATCTCCCTGTGTATCATGTCGTGGAATATGATTGTTATTGCCCTCATGTAGGTTTCCCCAGCATTTTTCAAATCAAATGGCATGACCTAATAGCAGTACGTTCCCCATGGCCTGATAAATACCGTCTTTTATACATCCTCCTCATCCATTAAGATTTGGTGGTAGCCCGTATAACAATCCACAAAAGAACCAATCTCATGTTTGGCACAATTATCGATTAATATATGGATGTTCGGCAATGGGAAGTTATCCTTGGGACTTGCCTTGTTGAGATCTCGATAATCAACACACACCCTAGTCTTGCCGTCTTTCTTCGGCACAGGCACAACATTGGCTAACCAGGTGGGATACCGGGTGACTCGAATGACTTTGGCCTCGAACTGTTTGGTGACCTATTCCTTAATCTTCACACTCATATCAGTTTTAAATTTCCTCAGCTTCTGCTTGACAGGGGGAAACGCCGGGTCATTGGGCAATTTGTGAACCACCAAGTCAGTGCTTAGACCCGACATGTCATCATAGGACTATGAAAAAACATCTTTATACTCGAACAATGCTTTAATTATCTCCTATATGAGCTGTGGTTCAAGATGGTCACTTATTTTAGTTTCCCGGACATTATCTTGGTCCCCTAAATTGATTTCTTCTGTATCACTCAGGTTAGGCTTGGGTTTTTCTTCAAAATGGCTTAATTCTTTACTAATCTCTTCAAAGGTTTCATCCTCGTCATATTCCGATTCACCATCACACTCTATTTCTTGAATTACTATTTCAGAATTAGATTGGCTTTTAAGACTGGGCCGGAGATTCCTCATGCATGTCATATCATAGAAGCCAACATAAAAAGAACTGTACAAGAAATAAAAGAAAAACAAAATAAAACTATCAGGAAGGAAGAAAAAGGGAAATTGCATTTCATTGAAATTAAAGATAACAAAGTTTATACATCCAAACGAACCTAGAATCTAAATTACAACCCTAGCATAATCCAGATAAACTGAAAGAAAATCAAAGCAAACTACCAAAACTCCTTCCTGGTGGGGAGATTAGTAGCTTCCCAATTGTTAATCTTTGCACTGGGCCCAACAAACTGCACATCCACTTTACTCGAGCCCTCTCCAGCTTCTAACATGTTCACATCAGCGAATAACCTCTCAAACATTTCAATCAAATCTCTATCTACATCAACCACTGAACTGAGAATTGTTGCCACTAGGCGTTTCTTGGTGCCAGGCCTAACAAATGATCTAAAGAGCCGTGGGATGGGCTTTGGGAGGACGCAGGCCCTCTATTTCAACTTTCTAGCTCTTTTCACGACCGCAATTGTGGGCTTGAATCCCATACCAAACATATCCAAGTTTTTGGGGAGAGACTTCGGCTGTACGATACCTTGCAAAGATGCACCCAAACCCTTGCCCGATACAAAACCATTTTTCAACATTTTGGTAGCTACCATGACTAATGCAGCATCTACCCTCGGGGTTGGAACGCACTTCCCTTTTGGAATTTTCTCTACCGATACCATGTCAAAAACCTGATAAACCCATGGCCCCTTATCGTCCTCGAACTCTACGAACGGAACAATGGCATCGCTGGGAACACACTAATTATCTTCACCGTGCACAACAATTTCTTGTCTATCCCATTCAAACTTGACCATTTGATGCAGAGTAGACGGGACCGCTTTGGCAGCATGAATCCAGGGTCGACCTAATAGCAGATTGTAAGAAACAGCCACATCGAGCACCTGGAACTCCATGGTAAATTCAACTGGCCCTATTGTAAGCTCAAGCACTATGTGCCCGACTGAATTTTTCCCTCCACCGCTGAATACCTCGAACGCAGATACTATTCTTGTGAATTCTTTCATCATCCACCTTCAACTTGTTCAGAGTGAAGAGAGAACAAATGTTTGCGCTAGAACCATTGTCAACCAGCACCCGAGTAACCATGGAGTCTTCACATTTCACTGTCAGATAGAGGGCTCTATTGTGCTCGGTACCCTCCATGGGCAACTCATCATCAGAAAAAGTGAATCTGTTCACCTCAAATATCTTGTTAGCTATCTTTTCCAAGTGGTTTACTGAGATTTTGTCAGGAACGTGGGCCTCATTCAGGATCTTCATCAAAGCCCGACGGTGCTCGTCTGAATGGATCAATAATGACAATATTGAAATCTGAGCCGGTGTCTTCCTCAACTGCTCCACAATGGAATAATCCTGCACTTTCATCTTTCTCAAGAACTCCTCTGCTTCTTCCTCAATCACAGCTTTCTTCGCCAATATCGGGTTGTCTTTGGAACTTTTATCTTTTCTCAACTCTTTGGGGGCAAAGCATCTTCCCTATCGAGTCAAACCATGGGTCTCACATACTTTTTCTTTAACTTCTTTCCCCTTGTAAGTCACTGTCACTCGTTCATAATTCCACGGGACCGCCCTGCTGTTGGCTATTGGTAATTGAGTTACCGGCTTGATGATGACGGGGTCTATGCGGGCACCTTCCACAATTACAACAGGCTTGTTCGTCACTCCCCGGACAACCACTTTCGCTCTTTCATGTTTCCCTGTGACGTCACTTGAGGACCCCTTCTTGACCACCACAGATGGTTCTCTATTTGCCCCATTCAACTTGATCGTAGACTTCTCACTTGTTGACTTTTCGAATGGCCTGGCATCATTGGACCGAATCATCATGACAGTTTGTGAAGGCTTCTTAGGCTCCCATTCCTTATGCACTATCTCAATCATATTCGTCTCTTGATGAGCTGGCAATGGGTTCTGGTTGATATTAGGTGCCACCGGAGCTTGGACCTCAATCCGATTAGTATCAATGAGCTCTTGAATAGCTATTTTCAATTGCCAACACTTCTCTATGTCGTGCCCCGGGGCACCAGAACAATATTCGCAACTCATGGAGTGATCAAGATTCCTCGGGGGAGGATTTGGCAATCTTGGTTCAATCGGATTCAGCATACCCAATTGTCTCAACCTGCGGAACAAACTGGTATAGGATTCTCCCAATGGAGTTAAAGTCTTCTTCTTCTGCAACCTCTCATTCTTGGTGGCCTGATTGGGCCGGAAACCTGTTCCAGGGGGATTTCGGTAGGCTCTCGGTGGTGGATAAGTATTTTGCGGGGCTGGGTAGGGATTATGTGGAGTTGGCGCACGCCATTGCACGTGGGCAGGAAGTTGAGGGTATGTTTGTGCATGATAGACGGAAAAATGGGGATTTGGTGGTGGGTAATAGTGTTGTGGTGGGATATATGGAGTGTGGGGGTAAGTTTGGTGATAGGGTCGAGGCTAGTTATAGTAACGTGAAGGGCCTCTGGGTCCGACCCAAGCTCCTGACTCAACTGTCGCAACATCCTCTTACTTCTTTTTCCCAAGTACACCTCCAGTACCGTTTTGAATGGCCTGGGTGGTCGTTTTGATTGTTGAATAACTCATGATCTTGTTGGACTTGAGTCCCTCCTCAACCAGGCCTCCCATTTTTACAACCTCATTAAAGGACTTGCCCACTACTGACACCAAATGACCAAAATAAGTAGGCTCCAAGGCCTGCAAGAAATAATCAACCATCTCGCTTTCTTTCATTGGAGGGTCAACCCTCGTGGCTTGCTCCCTCCAACGGAATCCATATTCCCGGAAACTCTCACCAGGCTTTTTCTCAATCTTCGTCAATGACAGACGGTCTGGGATAATTTCAAGATTGTACTGAAAATAGCAGGAGAAGGCTTGGGCCAAATCATCCCATGTGTACCACCTATTGTGATCTTGTCTAGTATACCATTCCAATGTCGATCCTCTCAGACTTTGGCTGAAATATGCCATCAATAATTCATCTCTTCCGTCCGCCCCTCTCATCTTGCTACAAAATCCTCTTAAGTATGCTACTAGGTCACCATGCCCGTCGTACAGATCAAACTTAGGCATCTTGAACCCTGCTAGTAGCTGAACACCTGGGAACAAACATAAATCCTTATAGGCCACACTTACTTGACCTCATAACCCCCTCATATCTCTAAACGATTGTTTCAAGCTTTTGTCCTTTCTGATCATCTCCTCATGTTCGGGATTTTTGGGTGGCTTCTCTGTCTCTGCCGGGAGATCAAGATGAGGGGTGTAAGAATATGGTTCCGGAACTTTGAAGGTGGGTTTAGGGGGGATAATACTGGTTGTCGTGAGTCTGGAATAGAGGTTTACTGGAAGATCGGTGTAATGCAGTAGGTGGAGGTGCCATAAAAACGGGAGTGACTGGTGGAGGAGGGTATGGGACTTGTTTAGGTGGTGGAGCTTGAGAAGTATGGAAAGTGGTGTCATAGCATTGTTGGTAGAGGGGAAAGGTTGGAGATGAGTTCACAGTGGAAGACTCCTGAGGTTGGGCCGATGGTGTGATATAAGCAGGGTTGGCGAGATAAATCGGTGGTGGATGACCCTTTTCCCAGGCCTGGTACATTTCAGCCATTTGTTGCTTTAACTTATACATCTCTTCCTTCATCGTATTAACATCCAATTCTTCCACCTCTTTTGACGGATCAACAATACTTGTCTCCGGTTCTTGGTTGGCCATGTTCGGCTTGTCTTTTGATCGGGTGTTGAAGGAGTGAGTTGCTAGAATGCCAATCAACTAACCACCTGCTTGGACTCAATATATCAACAACAACCTTGTTAGTGATTAGGGCTTTAACAAATTGGTAACCGCACATTTCGGGGAATGAATGCACCTAAGCAGTTAACTGTTTCTATTATGCATTTGATCGGCTGCTTGCGTCATCCCGACTTTTCCTTATTTCCATTTGCAATTTCTCTTTTCCCCCTTTTTTCTCTTTTCATTCTGGCCTTTGCTTTTTCTTTGTTTTTATCCTCTCATTTCCCTCTTGTTTTGCCATTGTTTCTTTCTCTTGGTTTTCTTATTTTTCTCTCTTATTTTTCCTCTCTCTTTTTTCTTTTTCTTCTCTCTTTTTTCTTTTAGTTATGGTCGAATCCTATGGAGATTGCCTACGTATCATGACCCCACATGAATCAGACCGAGCGTAGTTCTGGGAGATAAGTGTGAAAGTAAATAATAAAACATTTTGGGATTTTCAATTTTCATAAAAAGCAAATGCTTTGATTACAAAGACTCAAAACCAACAGACTCCAAAAGAAACTAACAGATTCTGATGCAAAGACAAAATACAGACTCCAAATATAAACTATCATACTCCAGCAAAAAGAAAATACAGACTCAAAACAACTGACAGACTCTAACGAAAAGGAAATACAGACTCAAATGAAAAATCATGAATACATTAATGCTCCTGGTACCCGGGGGACATCATTCGGTCTCACCACGGACCTATATGTAAGATCCCTTTGAAGTCTATCCAAGTCACTCATTATCTGTTTAACAAATGTCCTTACTGTCGCGAAGAAGATGGTGCGAGTCATATCCTCACAGGCTTGGCACTTCACAACGATGTAATCAGCTATGGTTCTAATTCTTTCTCTTATGACACATTTTTCTTGTAACAAACGCCTGATCTGCTAGGCCCTAGTTTCCAAAGTTTGCTCGGCCACATGATTCTGCTCCTGAAGTTGTTGCAAATCTATTTCTAATTGTGCGAATGTTGTATAACAATGTTCCCTTTCAATCTTGAAGTCTTTCGCCTGTTTGATCATTTTGTTTTCCGTGGCGATGACCCTTTTCTTTAATCCCGCGACCTAATTGTCATACCTTTCTTTCAACTGCTTAACCAGGCGTGCTCGTTCATCTGCATTTTTAGCCAATTGCTTTCGAGCCCTGGCTAGTTCACTTTCTGCTTTGTTCAAATCAAAACTATAGTCACTCACTTTCTGCCTCAAGTTATCTATGAGTTTTTCATCTTTGGCACTTCGGGCGGGGTTTTCTGCCGCTATTTTCATTTTCTGAATTTGGGCTTGAAGGGCCTCATTTTCTTTGGCTAGCTTTTTTTTTCTCCTTCGTTCGCCGCGGCTTGCAAACTATTCTCGAATTGACGTTCTCTGACTTTTTTTTTCAATTTTCTTATGGTAACCCTGTACTCGTTTTCTTTGGTCAACCAGTCCCATTGCACTTGTGCTCCGTCGATGAACTGTTGGACATAGGATCTCTTTGCAAGCCTTTCGGGCTCATGATGAACTCGGGATCTTTTACCATACCAAGCAGTGTAACTGGTCCCCACCTCGCCTCTAGATAGATCTCGTACTTGCGTATTAGGCCCTAAGAATCTGCATTGATGCCAAATCCGACGCACTTTTTCTTCTGGGAAGGCGGCTTTTGGTTCTAACTCAATGACCTGCTGACTCCAATCTTCATCGTGTGAGATGCTATGGTATCGGCCTAACTGACATAGGACTCTGTGCGGAGCATAAGGTTGGATACTCCGAAGACCCATCAACAGCAAAAAATACACCTCAGCCGACATATAGATTACTTCACTAACCGAGAGCCACCCAATCGTCCATTCGATCTTGTTTGCAGTCAAAGATCTCAAATGAGCATGCCATGCTTCCGTACCATCCGGGAACTCATAACCCTCTACCTGTTTTTCATGTTTTTTGATGCATTCAAGGCCAGTCATACCACAATTCAAGTATCCGGGACGGTGGCAAAGGTGTTCCTCCATCCATAGTTGTAACAGCATATTGCACCCTTCAAAGAACTTCCCTCCTTCTCGAAAAGGGTCAGAGCTCGGTAAATTTCTGCCAAGATCAGCGGCACTATAGTCCCATTTGCCTTTTTCATTAAGAAGTCAGCTATCTCTATAAGCCCCAACTCTATGTTCCCGTCTTTTCTGGGGCAAACCAAAATACCCAGGAACGCCATTATAAAAGCTAATCCTCTCCGAGCTTCCCATTTGTCTTGGTTTCCCGTGTGAGAAAGACCGGTATCTGGCATTTTGAAGCCATGGGGATTCCCGTAACGTCGATACAAAAAGTATAAGGTACAGAATCCTTTGGCCAAATTTCCATCTCGGATGTCCCGACTGATGCTTAACAAGTCCAAAAATTTGTGAGCGATTACTGTTCTCGGTGCTACCGGGTATTGATTTCTAAGATTCCCCTCGAAGTCGGCATAGCCTGCTATCTCTTCCAGTGTAGGAGTTAACTCGAAATCAGCAAAGTGGAATACATTATGTGCTGGGTCCCAAAATGGTATCAAGGCCTCAATCACATCTTTTCTTGGCTTAACCTTCAAGAGCCCGATAAGACCGCCCAACGCTTTTGTCATAACATTCCTGCTGTCGTCCCCCAAATCATGCCACCACATATGTAACTCCAAAGGGATCTCTTCACGGACCGAGAAAGGTTCATTTTGAATTGTGCTTATCCTGAACATTTATTAAGGTGATTTTAATTAAAAGAAAACTATGTCTCATCTTGACTCAAGAAAAATGAACATTTTTTTTTCAAAACTTTCACAAAAATATCCGGCCTTGCCAATACGGCCTTTCATCATTTCAAAAATGAAGATTTTAAGGCTATGTCGGCTAACCAGCCAAAACCTTTAAAAGTGACTAAAAGTGATTGTTCTTGCAAAAACAGCCTTCCGGTGCCCTTTTGAGGGATATTCGGCTATTTTGAGAAGAATGACATCATCTTACTTTATTTGCAATGAAAATAACATTTTTATTCTTTTGGGCTGCTTTTACAAAAGAGAAGTTGGACCCGATGGGGGTTTCCTACGTATCTCACACCCTGTGAGAATCAAACTTGCGTAGTTCGGGCGAATAAAACAAATTATTTTTGAAAACAAAACTCTTTTTTTTTCATTTTTCACTTCGTTCTTTCTCAAAAATTCGGCAGAGTTTCAGCGCTATTTGGACATTGGTTTTTCTCAAACATATGATTAACTCTTTTAACCCTCTACACTGCTATTTCTCTTTTCTCGACTTTTCCCAATATTCATAAGCCGGTCAGCATGCAAGTTCGGAGCAAATAAATACACAAGTAGCAAGTAAGATGCATGGGGATGGTCTTTTTTCATTTTTGGTATACCTGTCCTAGACAGACCCAACCCCTGTGTTGAGTCTCCAAAGTTAAATGCACATGATGCAAGCAAACGTTCCTACTAGGGATCCGGCATGAGGTCTTGTTGTACTAGGTTCAAAACCTGGGTTTATTGTTCTAGGCCTGGCTTACCCGAGCGAACAACTCGAGCTGAGGGGCTGATGGGGGCAGCGTACCGGGAATACAGAAGCTTCACCGGCTTTGCAACTTGTCCGAACCTCGTTCTAAATTTGGGATATGACTCTAACAGAAAAGAAGTCACACGAAGTGCACACTTCTTCATGATTTAGAAGACTCAGAGAGAAGAGGGATTTCACAACAGTTTATATACAGTTCACAGAATATCAAAGCAATAAAAGCAATCAATCAGCACATTAGGCCCAAATCATGTAACAAAATCAGATAATGGATAAATCCAACTATAACAATTATTCTAAGCTCAAATTCTTGAACCCTAAACAAGATATTCTGGGTTCGATCCCCAGCAGAGTCGCCAGAGCTGTCACACCTCCTTTTTACCTACACCCCCCTAAAGGGATGTATAAGGGAGTTTTTCCAATTAAAGGACAATCGAAACGGGATTTATTTATTAAAAGATTCAAAGTCGCCACTTGGGAAATTTATGGCATCCCAAGTCACCGATTCAAATCCTGAATCGAGGAAAAGATTGACTCTGTGTTACATTCCGCGAACCAAAAATTCAGGTAAGGAATTCTGTTAACACGGGAGAAGGTGTTAGGCATTCCCGAGTTCCATGGTTCTTGCGCGGTCGCTCAACTGTTATATTCAACTTAATTATCTAATTTTAAAAAATTATGAACCTATGTGCAAATTTTAATTTTTAACCGCTTTTATTCAATTTTAAAAAAGATTAAACGTTGTTTAAAACACGTCTTTGGATCGCGCCACATGAAATGCACCCGCAATCCTAAACATATTTTATTCAACGTTTTAAGATTTGATTTGGGTCACATGAAATGAACACTCAAGTTTAGGAAGGTAATATTATTAAAATATGCGCTTAAAGCAATTAACGCATTTGCAGCTTTGCGAGGGCCATGGAAAATTCGCTAAATGGCACGCCTCGATTTCTAAGGATAAAAACATTTATTAAGTGAAGGCCATAACCTATTTATGTTATATAATAAGGCTCGCCTCAATTATTAAAGGTCTTGGCTAATTGACTGAAAGGCGGAGGAAATTATCGAATCAAGTTCACGAAACCAGATTAATCTAATCCGTGACGATGAGGAATTGGGCTAGTTATTGGAACGAGTTGGCCCAACAACAACCATTAGCGAGAAAGTATTCATGTGGCAAGACCTGCCACTTCTATTTTTCATAATGCTTTTAAGTCTTTTGGGCCCAAATCGAACCCAAATTAACAAAAGGGATGGACACCCGCATGTATTGTCCAGAGATCGAATCTCTGAGGAGCCAAGCCAACCTAAGCTCCGGAAATCTTGGGGTTTTAAACAAGCTCCATAGAACCTAAACTTAAAAATTACATGGCATTCATTAATACAAGCAAGGACCACATGAATTAATTGAAATACAAAATGCATAAAAATTCAGAACACCTTATGTTTAAACACTTAAAAAAACTCTTGAAGGGAGCCTTTGAAACCTATTGACTAAGTACAATACCTGACAATTATCAAGTGAACCAATAAGCTTAACGGGTTATGAAATTAAATAACCTGCCTAAGAAAGATCAATTTTATTTTTGACTTCCAGACAAAACATCATTATTTGGCCTTGTGTCCTATTCAAATCCCTATACCAAATTATGAACAGACATGTTGGGCCTTAAGCCTTAAACAATGACTTCTCGACAGACTGTCAAGCGACTACTGCAAGATCAAACCTATATCACATATCATTCGAATACTAGAAAAACCATACAAACCCACCTAAATGTTACTGCTATTACAAACTGAGGCACTTCTTTCACTTGTAGCCATTTTCAAACAAAATTGATACTGAACAGAAGAATCGAATTGCTTAAAAGCTTTGATTTCATGCTATGACATCCTAATCATGTTCAATATACTAGCCAAAACGTTTCTAGTGCTGAATATTGCAGGTGTTCATGAGATTGAAAATGAAAAAAATCAAGATCCAATCCAAATGACATCAGTTCTCAATCATATTTCAAATCCAAACTTCATACTATACTTGAGTGATGTCCATGGTGCTGAAAATACTTGGAAATCGAAGGGAAAGTAAGTGCAGAATCAGTAGACAGCAACAGCAAAATAAACCCAGCAAGCAATAAAACAGTAACCCCAAATCCAAACCAGCTTGAACCAACTTTTTAAAAAAATCCCAAAACTCAAACCATCTTCAAATCAAGTGCAGGACTCCACAATTTTCAAGAGTTCTAGCTAATGAGAAGATCAGAAAACCCAGCAAACAAACCAAATTTGAGCAGTTTCCATCCAAAAATTGTAAGAAAATCCAGTATTATTTTTCAGAGTTAGCCGTTTTTAAATTTTTGGATTTTCTCTCCTTTTTTTCTTGGGTCTATCTTGAAAGGCAAGTTTAGGATGCCTTTATAGGCAAGGAACTAGGGCAAACCTTAGGATTTTAACTTTGCCCTCTGCCTCCCTCTTTAATTCTCATTTTTAGCTACTTGACCCCTCATTTGCTGACTTGTTCCCCAAGCTAACCTACTATACTTCTGAAATTCAATAAAAACCCCTCACTAGAAGCTTCCTATTTCTGTTATGAAAGATTCTCTGATCTAAACTACCCAAACTACCCTTTAAAGACCCTAAAATTACCTTTAACCAAGACCGGTCATGGGTTGATTCGACCCAATTGAATTAATTCAGGTTCAGCCCAAACTAGTAAATCAGAAGATTAAAGGCATAAACCTAATCCCAGACCAAGTCGAATTGATTGAAACAAATGCTCATAACAGAGACGAGTCTGAACAACTTCAAAAACAGAAATCAAGTACTGGGCTAGAATTAAAGAAATTACCAGATAAAACTAACCTAATTAATCAAGCTAAGTGACCTAATATGTTTAAAATAACATGCATAATAAACAACCCATAAACGAACATAAAAGACCTAACGGGACAACAAATAATAGAAGAAACGAAGGAGTAGAAAAGAAAGAGAAATGAGAAGAGGAAAAGAGATATACCTAAGAGGACCCGGACAAAAGGGCATAAGGAACAGCCTTCAACTCATCGATTCCGGCCCGATCCGAAGTTAATTGTATGTTTTTTAATATCAAAAACACACGAGTAACATCGATTTAGGCTTAAAATCTTCTAACCCTCGGCGATTCGGACCTTTAGGGTTGTCCTTTCAAATCCAGATTCGAGGAGCTTCACTAATATTCGAGGGAAACAGAGTGGATTTCTGGAATGAGGGTGAGACGGGGGTTCAAGGGTGTTATTTTGGTGGTGAATGGCGTTGGCGCCGCCGGGCTAAGGCGGTGGGAATTAAAGGCGGTGGGTTAGGGTTGGGGCGGTCTTTGAAGAGACGAGGGTGAGAGAGATGAGAGACGGGGTTTGGGGGGTAGTGAGATTAGGACACTTAAATACCCAGCGATCCTCAGTTCTCGTCCGTTTGATTAAGTGAAATCAACGGCTCAGATGATGCGAGGCCAAACCGGCATCGTTTTGGCTCTTGAGTGGGGCTGGACCGGGTCCGGGTGGATTTGGGCCGGGTATTGGGGCAATTATGACGAGTTTCAGGGGTGCAGGTGTTTGGTCTTCGAGATAATTCAATTAATTTGGCCAAATTCCTTTTCTTCATTTCAATTTTTTCCAATTTTTCTAATTTCTTCTAAATTAAAATTAAAATAAAACTTAAATTAATTCCTAATCAAATTATCCTATCACATTAAATTAACTAACTCTAAATAATAATTACCACAACTAATTAAATGCTAAATTAAAGAAAAACTACCAAAATTCGAAACTAAAAATTTAAAATGCAAAAATAAGTTGTTTTGTGATTTTTTCCATTTTTATAAAACACTAAATTACTAATTAATTCAAGAATGCAAAATTAGATCCTAAATGCAATTGCACTATATTTTTGTATTTTCATGAATTAAATAAAATAAACATGCACAGACAAATGCAAACAATAACAAAAAAATGCTACGAAAATCTACAAAATTGCAAATAATGAAAAAAATTATTTTTCTTGAATCTATGAGAATAATTCATATAGGGCAAAAATCACATGCTCACGATATCTAAATAGGACCAAGCAAAGCAATCCATATTATCAATAAGAAATTGAATAAGTTTTTTCCTGAGTTCGGGGGTCAATCTCGTTCCCAGGTATACCTTCTTCTCGGGCATGTATTCGATCAAAATGACCTACTCCAGCTCCTCGATAGTTGATTTGGTTGCATCAAATTCTTCGGGAACGACGAAAGTTCGGGGAGTAAGGAAATCCTCATCTTCGTCTTCAATTACCTGTTGCTCCGGCTCCAACGAGGTTGGAGGCGATGATTACTATTTGGCAGCTTGTTTACCTCTGATACTCGATTTCTCCGAGGTTGAGGGCTCTGGAGTTGGAACCACTTCCTCGATTGCAAACATCTCCTTTGCAGCTTGTTGCTCCCCGTAGACTATTTTTACTCCTTCTTCCGATAGGAACTTCATCATCTGGTGAAGAGTTGAAGGCACTGCCCTCATGTTGTATATCCATGGTCTCCCGATGAGTGAATTATACCTCATGTCACCCTTGATGACATGGAACTTCGTATCTTGTATGGTCCCGGCTACATTTACCGGTAAGATAATTTCTCCCTTTGTTGTTTCACTTGCCATGTTGAAGCCATTTAGGACCCCGGATGCAGGTACGATCTGATCCTGTAGGCCGAGTTGTTCCATGACCCTCGATCTAATTATGTTTGCTGAGCTACCTAGATCCACTAAAACATGTTTAACTTGAATTTTATTCAAAAGGATAGAGATTACCAGGGCGTCGTTGTGAGACTGAGATATGCCTTCTGCTTTTCCATCATAGAATGTTAAGACGTCCTCGGGCACATAGCTCCGAGCCCACTTTTCTCTGGTGATTGATACTTTGGTGCGCTTGAACACAGGTATTTGAGGGACAATGACTCCGCCAATGATCATGTGGATTACATTTTGTGGTTCTTCTTGTTCATTTTTCCTTGCATCTCTCTTCCTGAAGTGATTCTTGGCCCGATCACTTAGGAATTCTCAAAGATGGCCCTCATTGAACAAACGGGCCACTTCTTCCCTTAGCTGTCTACAATCTTCTGTTCGATGACTATGTGTGCCATGATACTTGCACATCAAGTTCGGGTTTCTTTGAGAAGGATCGGTCTGTATAGGCCTAGGCCACTTGGTATCTTTGATTTTTCCAATAGCTAAGACAATCCCCAATGCATCTATGTTGAAGTTGTACTCCGATAATCGGGGAAACTCTGCGGGGTTGGCATATTTATCGAACCCTCTCTTACTCATGAGTCCCCAGGAACTTTGACCTCGATCGTTTCTCCGATCGCTTTGAGGAGCATTGCGGCTCGGGCCGCTGTTCCTTCGATCGGCATATGGCTGATACCATTTTTTGTTGAATCTTGATTCCCAATTTGTGTCCCTCGGGGGCTTGGCTGTGAATCTATTAAGATGAACTGAGCGGGGGGGGGGCTCCCAACTGGTCGTCCTCGACCCTAATTTTTTTATTGGTAATGATTGTGCACATCCGACCATGTCACAACTGGATATTCGATCAAGTTCTGCTTTAGCTGTCGAGATGCAATCGAGCTCCTTTCATTAAAACCTTGCATAAAGGCCTGAATTGCCCAGTCACCGGAGATCGGAGACAATTCCATTCTTTCCATCTGAAACCTGGACACGAACTCCCTTAGCATCTCGCCGTCCCTCTGTTTTATCTTGAAGACGTCCGATTTTCTCGTGACCATCTTTATAGCCCCAGTGTCTGCTTTCACAAAGGCGTCTGCCAACATAGCAAATTAATCAATAGAGTTAGGAGCCCAGTTGTGATACCAGATCATAGCTTGTTTTGATAGTGTTTCCCTAAAATTTTTCAATAACACTGACTCGATTTCATCATCATTCAAGTCATTTCTCTTGATCCCACAAGTGTATGAAATAATATATTCATTAGGGTCGGTTGTCCCATTATATTTGGGTATATCAGGCATGTGAAACTTCTTGGGAATGGGCATAAGAGCCGCACTCGGGGAGAATAGTTTTTGTATGAATTTCTTGGCGTCTAATCCTTTCAAGATCGGAAGTGCCCTCGGTATTTGATCAATATGGGAGTTGTAAGTCTCCACTTTTTTATTATTTTCCTCAATCTTCTTTTCTCCGGTCTCGATTCTGTTGGCGAACTCTTCGAGAATCCTCATAATGGTGGGGTCAGTCCCCGAATTATTTTCGTTTGATCTCTCCGATTTTGGTTCAGCATGTCGAATATTTCCATGTTCAGCTACGCTCAGAGTCTTCTTTTGACTTTGAAGTTGAGCGATGGCGATTTGCTAAGCTTGCAGTATCTCGAATATCACTTGGAGGCTGATTCTCCCATCTCCCATTCCTCGTGCTCCTTGGCCACCAGATCGGTCTTACCTGCGTTCATTCCCTACGTGGTCTGTGCCTGAATCCACATTTAGAGCATTATGTGAACTGATATCAACTGGCTCCATATTTGGCACTTCTTCAGGGTTTATTGGTGGTACACCGATCCCTATACTATTGTTTTCTCCGACACCTTTATTGTCGTGAACAAGTGCATTTTGTGTGCTAGACATGTTTCAGCATGAGAATCAAAAAATTTGACAAGAAAAAGCGTAAAAACAACGTGTGTAATGAAAATCAGTAAAAAAAATAATCACTATTATCTTTAGCCCCACGGTGGGCGCCAAAGTGTTTACCTCGAAAATACGAGTAACAATTAAATTTGATTAGTGGTTTTAAAGATATGTGATTTAGTTCAATACCAATTAATAATCAAGAAATAAGAAGTAGAAATGAAAGATAGAAGTGAATCAAACCAATGTTACTTAGCAACAATGACCTCGAGCTTAGTGACATCGAGGTGGCTTGGGGCAGTAAGAATAATAAAATAGGAGAAGCCAAATAAGAACAATAAAGCTAAAGGACAATTCTGATGAATAGTAGGCAAAAAGTAGAGAGTATATTCTTTGCTCAATGAATAGAAGATGTTACAAATGATTGGGGTCTCCTTTATATAATGTGGGAACCCTAAATAAGAAATATTTACATTTACAGTAAGGAATGTTCTTGGTACAGCTGTCTAACCGCTTAGTATGGAATCGTACAATCCTATCCCGGGATTTGCGCCATAACTTTGGGGGCGTGGCAGGAATCTAGCTTGTTCTGGTACAAATTCATAATGGTACTATTTCAGGGTCGAGCACACTCGACCTCGATACGTATCATGCTCTGTCTTCGATCTCGGGTCAGGTCCCTCGAGCTCGAACTTGATCTTGCCCGGCCTCGGACTTAGGACGACCTCGCGAGTATATAGATCGAAGGCATTCAATCTCGACCGTATACACACTTGATGATTGAGGTCTGAATCTTAATTATTCAGATATCAGACATTAAGTATTCTATCATCCACATTCATTATTAACTGCCATCACTGCCTACCATTATTAACTACCACCACCACCTCCTCAACTATAATCGCACACTCACCCACCTCAACTATCACAACCAACCATCCCATTACCATCAATAACCACAACCACAGCCAGCACCGCCTACCATTATAAACCACTATCACCCACCATCACCTTCCTCCATCACAACCACCACCACTATCTACTATTATTAACTATCACCACCCACGGCCACCATCCTCAACCATAATCGCAATCCTACCAATCACCACTGACTACCCAGAACCACCACTATTAACCAAAACCACCACCAATCACTGCCTCTAGTCGGCACTCACAATCACCTCTGTTAGCCATCACGAGCAAAACTATCATATATATATATATATATATATATATATATATATATATATATATAATATTAATTAAATAAAGAATACAATTTACACAAGTAATTAATTTTTAAATAAAGATAAATTTTGTATATTCATATGTTAAAAAAACAAACAGTCTTAATTATTTAGTAATTAGATCTTAATACTCATCTTAATATTCATATGTGTATTCATATTCAGATATTTTTAATCTGAATACACGTCTTGATATTCAGATGTCTTAATCTTAAAAAAAACAGATGAGTAGATACTGCAAATCCTTCGTCTATCTAACAGAATATGACAAAAAAATAGTTTAGACGAATGTTTGGGTCCCTCAATGCTGATTGATTAAGCAAGGTGTAATTTAAACTTTTTTAGGCTTTTAAAACAATTTTTTCAGTTTTTTTTTTTTTTTTTTTTTGTAATTCTCCTTTTAATGTAATCCACTTCAAAAGCGAGGTGTAAATTTTGAGTGTTTTAAAATAAATTTTCAATATTTTTGTATAATTTTTCTTTTAGCGTAATCCATTTCAGAAAGTAAGCTGCAAAGTATCAAAATTATGTAAATTTTACACGTAACTTGCAAATGCTTAAAAAAGGAAGAAAAGAATTCAACATTTTGTATAATT
This sequence comes from Nicotiana tabacum, assembly GCF_000715075.1. NCBI lineage: Eukaryota > Viridiplantae > Streptophyta > Magnoliopsida > Solanales > Solanaceae > Nicotiana > Nicotiana tabacum. The sequence goes on along the minus strand of NC_134100.1, from coordinate 25,100,903 downwards.
TACCTTTTAGCGTAATCCACTTCAGAAAAGTAAGCGGCAAAGTATCAAAACTATGCAAAATTTTACACGTAACTTGGAAATGGCGAAAATGAAACTCATATAGCCAAATTTGGCTCTTTAAATTTGATTATTTAAAAGATAGACAATAAATTTGAGATTTAACATTTTTTTTGGTTTTTCACCCGGTGTCCGGTACTCACATTAGAATCCGGCTATATCCGGATTCGCGCCGCGTAGGATTCCATTCGAGGGGAAGCGCTCCCTACGAAAGATTTTTGCATACTCAGGGCTCGTTGAGATTTAACATGTGTATACTGCTTTTGAAACTTATTAACCCTTAGCATTGAAGTTTTAACTTATAACAAGTTAATATACAATTTACTAATTGCATACAAAATAATGTATTAGAATTTAATCTTCTTTATTTTCTCTCCCTATTTTTCCTATTAGCAGTGTCTAATCTATGACTGCCAATTGGTTTATTGGCCAATATCTGATCTAATGTCTGATGTTAGACAGCTAATGATCACAAGTTCACACCGTTAAACAAACAAGATCCAAGGATCGATGAAAACCGTTTGATTCTGATATTGGAAATACGTATTATCAGGAGAAAAATAAAGAGTGCAACTGAATACAAAATTGCCCATGAGAAAAACTAGAGCAGTAAATATGGGCGGGGGCGGGCTAGTCCACGCTCAACCTATATGGGCTTTAGCAATTGACGGGTTGGGCTGGGCTAGTCCACCATTTTGATGGGCCTTATAATGGTCAGTTCACCTTAGTTTTACGTGGGCTGCGGGCCCCCACGGGTCGATCCATTATTTTTTTTAATATAATTTTTTATTTTTTATTTAAGTTCTAACCTAAAAAAAATATTTAAAAGTTAATTATTCTAACTTTTTTAAACTTTTTAAGAAAAATAGTAATATAAGCTTTGTTTTATAATAAGCAAAAAATTCATTTAAAACCCATTGACAACTGTTAAAAAGTTTTGAATCTTTAAGTTAAAAAATTAAATTTTGCAATATTATTATTTGTTTAGATTGGGTATTATTTCAAATAATTGGAAAACTTATTTGGAGTTTATATCTCAATTTTGAGAGAATTTGGTGAAGATTCGAGATTAATTTATTTAGAATTCAATATTGAAACTCGAAGAAGAAATAAAAGAAGACATAAACAAATTATATATATATATATATATATATATATATATATATATATATATATATATATTTGTATATCGGGTATAGAAATAAAATACAAAGTATATACAACTAATATAATTATATATAAGTTGTATGTAAATTATACATAAATTGTAGCTTTTGAACGGATTCTGTGCAATTGTTTTATTTAAATTGTATAAATTGTAGATTTTTATCGGAATTGTATATCTCTTATAAAAAACCTTAGTTATTTTCTATAAGTAGGTAAACTTAAATAAACTGAATAAATAAATCTAAAATTTTAATATATAGAAAAGATTGTACGGGGCGCCCTATTTGGTTGCCCTCATTTAACCTATACCTATTTTTTTTTTAAATTTTGAACTTGTACCCACTTTTCAAATAACTTCAGCCCCCTTTCTCTTCCTCCTTCTCCTCCTTCGTTTTATTCTTCTTTCTTCTGCTGTTGTTGGTGCAGATTATTTTTTTGGTAAAATTTCTTTTAAATTGTTGGTGCATAGAAGTTAAAACTTTCTTTTGTACCTTTATATGATTAAAAAAGAAATTATTTTCCATAGTTCCTTTTGTGAGTGAAAACTATCAAGATATCATTGTTAAGTGACGACGTCTTTGCATTTTAATCGTATTACAGAGCTCATTATTTGTTCTCGCCATCAGGGATGATTAATTTGCATTTATTTACTTCTTTTTTTTGGGTTGTTTTATTAAATATTATTAAGGTGAAAGTTGTTTCTTGTAAAGCTAAGTTGAGTATGTTAGCACATAAAAATTCTTGAGCCTAGTGCTGAGATTTTACCCCAAAGATTTTAACAAACTAACAAGTTGTTTGACGGATGGATCCCCAACTTATTTGAGCAGATCCTATTCTAAAGCTAGCTTCCAAATAACTTCGGCTCTGGAGCTGAAGTTCGATAGTTACAAAACAAGAACTTCAGCTCTAGAGCTGAAGATCGCCAGTTACAAAAACAAAAACTTCAGCTCTAGAGCTGAAGTTCGCCAGTTACAAACAAAAACTTTAGCTCTAGAGCTGAAGTTCGACAGTTACAAAACAAAAACTTCAGCTCTAGAGCTGAAGCTTACAAACAAAAACTTTAGCTCTAGAGCTGGAGTGCGCCAGTTACAAAACAAAAACTTCAGCTCTAGAGTTGAACTTCAGGCCCGGCTACTAGAATGCTGAAGTTTTGCGTGATTGTCTTTGCTACTTCAGCCCCGTATGCTGATGTTATGCAAAAAAGAGGGTACGCTTGCAATTATTTTTGCAAAGTGAGCACAAATTAAAACGTAACACAAAAAACGGGTATAGATGCAAATGCCCCAATTTATACTTCAGACCAAATGGGCCTTTTTTGGAGCTTGTAAGTCACTAGTCTTTCGAATAACCAAAAAGTCACGTGCAAGATTGCTTCAATAGCTACTGGATTCATGCAAATTTTGCTTGTGAAGTTGAGAAGAATTAACCTAAAGAACTATTCACCCAATCGCATAAACTAAAAATAGCCGGCGGACTTATAATATACATACAACTCATATATAATCTGCATATATCATGTATAATTTATGTATATTAGCTTGAAAAATAAACAGTAAATTCGACCGCCTATTTATGTAAAGATCCCTTATTGGAACCTGCAATGTGGCCCAAACAAATAGGTGTATGCCTTTGGAACCAAAAAAAGGCATCAGGTGACAACACATAACAGGAATTGGCAATTTTTTAATTTTATATTAGGTTTGATAAAGATAGCCCCAAATAATTGGCATTATATAGCCAACTCCTTACAAAAACTACTCTATTATATATTCTCTCCAAACAATTGTCCCCAAACCGTCTGCTCCCCCCCCCCTCCCTCTTCGCCGCTCACTTCTCTTCTTGTTCATTGCTTGCCTCCCCCTTTCTCTCCTTGTATTTATTCTTCTATCTCTTCTCTTTCGCTCTCATAGTTTAGCAAAAATTCTTGAAAATTATGCAAGAAAAGTGAGAAGAAAAGGTAAGGTTGATCTCACATCAGATAAAATCAGAAACAAAAACTAAGAGAGAAAAAATACATTTTAACTTTATTTTTCTTCCCTTTTCTTTTTTTTTTGATTGGATTGAACGAGTGAGTGTGACTGAAATTGATTGAAAATATCTAAACGAGGCTATATACAAAATTTGAGCAAGATTAGAAGTGATTTAGACTAGTTTCAGATAAAAAAATCAAACCTAAAAATCCAACTGTGACATGTGTATACCACGTTGTATATCGTGTACATCAGTGTATATCACACACAGGTTTTTAAGGACGTCTATGTATATTACTTTGTATATCGTGTATACAACACAATTATTTTATGGATGCCCGTGTATATACATTGTATATCGTATATATAACACAAATTTTCATGGATATACATAGATACACATGATATACATGAGATATCACTGATGTACATAGAGGTATACACGAGATATAATAGGGGATATACATGTGGAGTCGTCTTGAACTTGAGTTTTCAATCTGAAATGTGTTATACAAAGAAGGAAAATAAAATTTTAATATACTTTTTTGATATACACATTATTATTATATTATACGCTGTGATATACCAATAATGTAGTTATTTTTGTGTTATATATATTTGGATATACAGATAAAAAAACTAAAAAAATAATTACAAAATATTTGGGAGTTTTTTCGGATACTACTGAAGAAAATGGAACCTAATTTCTAGGATGATGATTGCTATGAGAGAAGAGAGAGAGGATTTTAAATATTTTTTGTTATTTTTAAGGAAAATAATTTTAATGAGGGTTATTTTTAGAATTGTGGTTAAACCACTAGAAGAGAGGGAATAACTTTAGGCTACCATATGCCAAATCCTAAAACGTTGGCTTTTTATGCCAATTGTTGGACCTAGTTGTCATGCCATGAAATGGCGTGGGGTGGCCACCTCTTAAAGTGGTATTTACTTTTTATCCAGTATTTTTAATGCTGAACAAAAATAGTCACTACTCTATTAAAATTAATATGAAAAGATATTTTACCCTTTCTTTATGAGTGCTGTGTAAATATTAAGGGCATGATGTCCTTAACATTTACATTGCACATATGAAGTTAAGGACACCATGTCCTTAACATTTACACTGCACATATGAAGTTAAGGACATGGTGTCCTAAAGTTTAGCAGCAGAAGTTGCAAATACGTGGCACTTTGTCCTAAATATTTACACAACATTCATGAAGTTAAGGACATCATGTCCTTAATATTTACACAATACTCATAAAGTTAAGGACACTATGTCCTTAACATTTACACTGCACACATGAAGCTAAGGACACCTAAGGACACCATGTCCTTAAAATTAACAATGCACATATGAGGTTAAGGACATGAGGTTCTAAAGTTTAACAACAGAAAGTGCAAATACAAATTAAGGACATTATATCCTTAATATTTACACTGCACACATGAAGTTTAGGACGTCATGTCCTTAACATTTACACTGCACATATGAAGTTAATGACATGATGTCCTAAAGTTTAACAACGGAAGGTAAAAATACATGACACTTTGTACTTAATATTTATACAACATTCATGAAGTTAAGGATAATATGTCCTTAATATTTACACTGCATCCATGTCTAGCACCGGGGTATTTTCGTCTGGGCAGGTAAGAATTTATTAAGAACTAGATAAAGAGTAAGTACATTTTAAACCGTGGCTAAAGACATCTCTAATTAGTGGCTAACTGTGCACTTCCCCCCAAACCCCCTTTAGAACCAGAATAGCCCAACTTTGATTCTTGACTTAAACTCTGGCATCATGGGTTTGGGCCTTTTGGGCTTATAGGCCTATTCTTTAGTCCGTAAAAGGCTAAAGATTTTCTTCTGTTTTCAATGGGAATTTTTACATTCCTATGCCATATAGGAAATTATATTACCCTCAATGTTTAAGGTTTGATATAATTACATTTAGTATACCTAATTACCAATTATATACCATTAGTGGTTTTATAAGGGTATTAATTACACTCATAATTTAATGGTACCGTATATTCCTTCTAATACCACTCCCCCCACATTTTTCTCTCCAATTCCCACACCTTCACCCATGTTTCCCTCCCACACCCATGATTTATGTATCAAAATCCTATTATTTCTTCCATAGCCAAGGCACTGTCGGCACCTCTGCAATCTTGTCCCAATATTTTTGTTCCCGGGGAAGATGAGCACAAGCCTGGTCGATTTGATGGTTATGATTTCGGGTTCCTTCAGTAATATAAGAGGAAAGGAAAAGAGAGCAACAATTTCACCATTGACAGTCATTAAAAAGCTTTGAAGCTTTGAATTCAAATTTGGGTTTTCAAAAATCATTATTTGTTTGGATTGGGTGTTGTTGTAAATAATTGGGAATATGGTTTGGAGTTTATATCTCAACTTTGAGGGGTTTTGGTGAAGATTAGACTTGGTTTTGGCTGAATTTCATATTGAAACTCGAAGAAGAACTCGAAGAAGAAGAAGAAGAAGAAGAAGAAGAAGAAGACGAAGACATGACATATATTATATTGCAGCAATTGTAGATAAATTGTAGAAAAATTGTAGACTGTTGTTTATTTATTTTTGAGCTTTTGTGTAAAAAGTTTTTATGGGAGCTTGTTATTCCATTTTGTCTGTTTTGGAGCTAACTTGTGCAGAGGAGAAGATGTTTTTTAAGTTATATATATTGCTATACCTTTAAATTCAAGAAAGTATGGTTGTATTGTATTTAAAGAGGCGTGAATTTGTAGAATAGGCTGAATGTGAGGAATGAGTCAAATAAGACTCACAATGGCTTGTTTTCTACATTTAATCTGCAACAAAACTACATATATTTTGAAAAATTAATATGAAAATACAGAATTTAAATATTTCTACAAATTATCAACAAAATTTCTACAAACTGTTTCATAATAGAATTTATCTTTATTTTCATGCATGTTCGTCTGGAACATTAAAGTTACTTGATATGTCAACATCTCCCGTTATAGAGGAATACAACTTATGAACAATTTTCTACAACTTTCACACATTATTTCTACCCAGTTAAATATAACTACAATAACATAAAATTTGAGCTTTGTGTTTTTGTGTTAAAAGTTTTGATGGGAGCTTGTTATTCCACTTCGTTTGTTTTGGAGCTAACTTGTGCAGAGGAGAAGATGTTTTTTATGTTATATATATTGTTATACCTTTAAATTCAAGAAAGTATGGTTGTATTGTATTTAAAGAGACGTGAATTTGTAGAATAAGTTGAATGTGAGGAATGAGTCAAATAAGACTCACAATGGCTTGTTTTCTACATTTATTCTACATTAAAACTGCATATCATTTGAAAAATTAATATGAAAATACGGAATTTCAATGTTTCTACAAATTATCTATAAATTTTCTACAAACTGTTCATAACAGAATTTATCTTTATTTTCATGCATGTTCGTCTGGAACACAAAAGTTACTTGATATGCCAACATCTCCCGTTATAGAGGAATACAACTTATTTACAATTTTCTACAACTTTCACACATTATTTTCACCCAGTGAAATACAACTACAATAACATAAAACTTACATACAAATTTTATACAAAATTTATTCAATATGTCTTTTGTATATTTTGTATATGATTTATACATAGTAAAAATAATTTTCATACAACTAATTATATATTATACAACTTATCTACAAATTATCTACAATTTTCGTACATTATTTCTACTAAGTTATATACAACTACAATATAATACCACTTAAATATAATTTTTATACAATGTTGTTCAACTTTCATACAATAGTTAAATGAATAAAAGAAAAATAAATAAACAACAGAATACAATATTTCTACAATTTATCTACAACTTTTCTACAATTTCTGCAATATAATGTATGTCATGTCTTCTTCTTCTTCTTCTTCTTCTTCTTCTTCTTCTTCTTCTTCTTCTTCTTCTTCTTCTTCTTCTTCTTCTTCTTATTCTTCTTCGAGTTTCAATCCGAAATTCAGCCAAAACCAAGTCTAATCTTCACCAAAACCCCTCAAAATTAAGATATAAACTCCAAACCATATTTCCAATTATTTGCAATAACACCCAATCCAAACAAACAATGATTTTTGAAAACCCAAATTTGAATTCAAAGTTTCAAAGCTTTTTAATGGTTGTGAATGGTGGATTTGCTGTTCTCTTTTCCTTTGTTTTGTATTACTAAAATTTGGACATAACTACGTTTGATGTAGAAGAATTATAGAAGATTTAGTCGTTTTTTATTTGTGAAATCAGAAAAAAGTTTGAAACACTGTATCGAAAAAGCAGAGACGCTAAATTTGAAACGAAACTAACGAAGAAGATTAATGTGGGTGATTTGCGTTGTGGAAGATCTGGAAGAATATTTAATGCCCCAATTTTAGCGGGCCTAAATAAGGAACCCTACAGCTACAATGATTCCTTATTTAATGCATTGTCTATATTTTGTCGAAATACTATTAACATGAAAGGTAATATACAAACTATGAACATATTTGATCATATATTTTCCTATATAGTATAAGAACGAAAATTTCCCTTTTCTATGTCGTAAAAATGGAAGAAGTGCAATTATACAGGAGCGTCACATAAGCAATATTCTCTCACGGGACAACATTAATCTTTGATAAGGAAAATTGACCTTAGCCCTTACTCGCCAACCACAAAAGTTGTTCAGGAGGTGAAAGTTGTATAAGACAATATAATGAGACAACTCGCAAAACTTTATGTAGAATTCTAAGGGATCTTAACGCAAATAGTCAGCCATATGCACACTAAGAATTAGATATTTGGAGTGTCAATAATGGGGCCCAATACCAATAGCCAATAGACTTAGGGGTCCTTTGGTAGGGTGAATAAGGTGTATTAGTAATGTTGGTATTAGTTATGCATGTATTAGTTATGCTGATATTAGTTATGCTGACATATTTCTTATCCATTGTATGGTTTGATGTATTAAAGCATTTTATAATTTCTTAAAGAATTGTTTGTTTACAAAAATGCCCTAAAGCCAGTCCATCACTCCAACTTTTTAAAAGAAACATATGTTGAGAAATATTTTTATATGAAAAAATTTTAAAAAATTATTTGATTTATCTACCTATATTATAATATAGAACTAAATATTTATTTATAAAAAAAAATATGCTAAGTAATTATTTATTTATTTATTACTAGGGATATAATATTATTTCTCGCTATTTGGGTTATTTTAAACTTGCAATTATATAATAACTAGCATATTTTAATCAAGCACAAATTTTGAAGGACAATTTTGTCTTTAACTAAGCTAATGCATGTATTAAAACCCATTGCATTGCTAATACCATGATTTTCTATGTATTAGTTATGCATAGGATAATATCAAATAGGATGTATAACTAATGCTTGCATAACTAATACATAGGTTCAAAATATCTACCAAACAAGATATTATTAGTACACAAAGCTAATGCATGCATTATTTTACCTAATGCATCCTACCAAACGACCCCTTAACAAATATGAGACTCTTACAAACTGCTTGCACACCAAATAGTGGGGCATTTGCATCTATACCCGCTTTTTGAGTCACGTTTTAACTTGTGCCCTCTTTGCAAAAAAATTGCAAGCGTACCCACTTTTTCGCGTAACTTTAGCATACGAGGTTGAAGTAGCAAAGGCAATCACGCAAAACTTCAGCATTCTAGTAGATGTGACTGAAGTAGCAAGTGTGCTGAAGTTTTGTTTGTAATTGCTAAACTTAAGCATAGTAGCTGAAGTTTTGTTCTCTATTTGCTGAAGTTTTTGTTTGTAATTGCTGAAGTTTTTGTTTTTGTAACTGGCGAACTACAGCTCTAGAGCTGAAGTTTTTGTCTTTGTAACTGGTGAACTTCAGCTCTAGAGCTGAAGTTTTTGTTTTGTAACTGGCAAACTTTAGCTCTAGAGCTGAAGTTTTTGTTTTTAACTGGCGAACTTCAGCCCTAGAGCTGTAGTTTTTGTTTGTAACTGGCGAATTTCAGCCTAGAGCTGAAGTTTTTGTTTGTAACTGGAGAACTTCAGCCTTCTTAGAGTTGAAGTTTTAACTGACTTTCCATATGATTCGATGTCAATTTGGTGTGATTGGATTGCCTCCTTTAAATGGTGTTAACTTGATATTCAAAGACAGTATCCTTTAAACCTAGAAGCTAGGAAGTTTCTCTGTGGATACTTTTCCATGGCCACTGGTTGCCCATTTAATTTCTTTTCATTTATTTGTTCATGTTTAACCTTTTTCAGTCCTATTGACTTACTGTGGGTCTTGAATACCTTATTTTTCTCAGGTCTTTTAGAATTATAAAACAGTTTGACAGCATCAACAAAACACATTTGGTAAGGAACCTTTGAATTTCTTCTAATGGAACTATCGGATTGAGGGCAGATATAACTTTAAGGAGGAGAAAGGGGGCTGAAGTTGTTTAAAAAGTGGGTACAAGTTAAAACTTTTAAAAAAAATGGATATAGGTTAAATGGGGGAGACCAAATAGGGCGCCCCGTGCAATTTTTACCAATAGTGGACATTTGAAGCGTACATAATAGAGGAAATTTCATAACCACTATAATTTAGAGCCTGCTATTATAATTTGTCTAATTACCATTCGTAGTTGCTATTCAATTGTTACCTTATATCACTTGTATTCAAATATGCAACAAATACATCTCGTGTCAGCTGTATTCATTCATTGCAACGAATAAAACTGTATCAACGGTATATAGAGGTGTATACAACATGTATCGATTGTATTTGTTCGCATAACGAATATAACTAAGGCAAAATAAAGAAATACAGAAAAATAAAATATTCTTATTGAGAGTCAAACTCAAGACCTTTGCTAAATAAGAAGGCGCTCTAACCAATTGAGTTACGAGAGCTTGTTGCTCTCTTGTTTCAGTCTCTTATTTCATGGATTTGCTATAAGATTCAAATATAGCTATGAATGATAAATTTATTAAAAATATAACTACGAATAGTAAATACAATATAAATATTTGACATGTTGCATAATTTTCCCTAAGGGCTCAACATTGTTAACAGAAAATTGATCAGTGCGAATCTAATATCATGTTAAAGAAAATAAATTTTGAACTAACTCAATCTCCATAAGTTGGCTCAAGATAAAAAAATAAAAATAATCATAACTATATAAGGGGACAACAACCTATATATACAATTAACGGATTTCGTACTATAACTAGAGTAATTTACGCGGTATGCCTACTAGAAACACCAATTAACATCATATACAATTAAAATATTTATTTTACCCTCTATACCTACTTTATGAATTTATTTTACCATGTATACTTACTTTATAAATTTATTTTAATTATTCATTATTCCACGTTTTAAGGGATTGTAATCTTAAACTTTTTCTCTTTCTGTTGTCTTTCTTTTTTCAATCTCTATCCCTTTCTTCACTACCCAACTTAATTTGAATATTGTTGGATATTCCCGCTTATTATTTAAATGTTGTGATTTTGAATTAAATATTATAGTTTTATTTGAATACCATAAATAGTTTCGATTTGAATATTATATTTTTGAATTGAATATTGTAGTTTCAAATAGAATATTGTATTTCTGAAACGAATATTGTAGTTGCAAATTGAATTCTATATTCTTAAATTGAATACATTAAAATTGAACATTGTAGTTTCATATGAAATAGTAATAACATCCTGTTAGTTTCTTTACCAAAATATTAACATGAATACTGTTAGTTTTTACCAAAATTTTAGCATGAATACTGTTAGTTTATTTACCAAAATATTTGTATGTATACTATTAGTTTTAATGGAATACTAGTATGTGCCTATTCAATTAAGTTCTCATTGGATTAGTTTGATTGGAATACTAGTAGACATATTGTAGTTTGTAGTACATTTTATTTCTTATTGGAATATTTGTAAACTTTTTGTGAGTTCGATTGGAATATTAATCTATAATTTGGAATATAATTAGTTTCTAATTGGAATATCGGTAGACATATCGTTACTTCTACTGGAATGCGCGGGTGGAATACAAATATACTATAGTAGACTTTTGTCAGAAATCTCATCCCATGATTAGGAATATGCTTTTGGAATGGAGAACTCAATTACTGAAAAAATAGAGATCGAGCTTGCCTATTGAAAAGGAGATTTATAGGGATAGATGTGATTGTAATTAATAATTTTTCTTTTTTTAATATACGTGAATCGTGATCTTAGGAATGCTCCTATTTTTCAGGCTTCGTGTTTCCAGCCTTGCAAATAGGTTGGTATTTTATAGATATAGAGTGTATATTTTTTTGGACACCTGGTATAATTTCAATTTTTGGGGTAAATCAAGAAAGTGGGTATTATAAAGGAATTTTTATACCATGAAACTTACTATCTACTTTAAAATCGGGTAGAATCCGAATGGTCTTGAGTCTAGATACACATACCTTTGACCCGGTCCATGGACATGAACCTCTTTAGTGTTGTGATAATGAGATGGGCCATGCCGGGTCTGGGTTAAAAAGTAAAAATAGTCAATTTACAGGATACTTATCTTGTCCTTATAACGAGATAGTGGATATATACAAATGCATGGGTCGTCGTTAAGTATGACTTATAAAGAGAAACTTTCAGAAATTACTATGTTTTAGTGGGGCATTTGCATCTATACCCGTTTTTTGGATCACGTTTTAATTTGTGCCCGTTTTGCAAAAAAAAAAAATTGCAAGCATATCCACTTTTTCGCGTAACTTCAGCATACGAGGCTGAACTAGCAAAGACAATCACGCAAAACTTCAGTATTCTAGTAGACGGGCCTGAAGTAGCAAGTGTGCTGAAGTTTTTGCTTGTAATTGCTGAACTTAAGCATAGTAGCTGAAGTTTTATTCTCTATTTGCTGAAGTTTTTGTTTGTAATTGCTGAACTTAAGCATAATAGCTGAAGTTTTGTTCTCTATTTGCTAAAGTTTTTGTTCGTAATTGCACTAAATAAGCTGAAGTTTTTTTGTCCCGGATTTATTAGTTTTGTCATTAAACATTTTCAAAACCTTCAGCAGAAGATGCTGAAGTTATTTAGTTCATTTATAAAAACTTCAGCACTAAATAAACTGAAGTTTTTTTTTTGTCCTGGATAAGCTTTTTCAAAAATTTCAGCAGAAGATGCTGAAGTTACTTAGTTCATTTGTAAAAACTTCAGCACTAAATAAGCTGAAGTTTTTTGTCATGGATTCATTATTTTGTCATAATACTTTTTCAAAAACTTCAGCAGAAGATGCTGAAGTTATTTATTTCATTTGTAAAAACTTCAGCACTATATGTGACGACCCGACCAGTTGTCTCATGAGTTACCGCTCCGCTTCCCCCATTTCCTTTTCTTTATGCTTTGTTTATCCCTTTTATGTGGTATCGGGTTGGTCGGATCGAATCCGGAATGATTTTGGTAAGGTTTGAGACACTTAGTCTCTTTGGAGTGAGTTTAGGTTGGAAAAGTCAATCGGATGTTGACTTGTGTGTTAGAGGGATCAGATGTGAGTTCCGATGGTTCGGTTAGCTTTGGGAGGTGATTTGGGACTTATGAGCGTGATCAGAATGAGTTTTGGAGGTTCGAAGAAGATTTTGGAATTCTTAGGCTTGAATCCGATGCGAATTTGGTGTTTCGATGTTGTTTTGAGCGTTCCGAACGTTGGAACAAGTTTGAATAAGGTTATGGGATATGTTGGTATGTTTGGTTGAGGCCCTGTGGGCCTTGGGTGAGTTTCGGGTGGTCAATCGGATCATTTCATGCTTTGAAGAGTTGCAGATTTTGGAGCTTCAGGTGTTGCAGAGTTTTCCTCTTCACGATCGCGTAGGGAGTTTCGCAACCGCGTAGAGCTTTTGAGGGGGCATCCAGTTTGTTTTTCGTGTTCGCGAAGGTTGAGTTGCGATCGCATAAGCTAATTATTTGATCGCGAACGCGTAGTGAAGGTCGCGTTCGCATAGAGTTAAGTGGACTAGGGGTTAGACTGGGAGCTTGTTCTTTGCGAACGCGGTCCCCTGTCCGCGATCGCGTAGTGCTGGAAGCCTGAACATCGCATTCGCGTGAGTGTTTACGTGTTCGTATAGAGTAAAAGTTGGGTTCTGAAAAAATGTGCTTCACGATCGCGAAGGAAGTTCTGCGATCGCGATGAAGGAATTTAGGTCTGGGCAGAATTTTTAAATAGTCATCTTGTCTGCGATTTTGGGGTTTATTTCTTCCATTGTTGGTCGTTTCTGGAGTTTTTTGGAGAGAATTGAAGAGAGATTCAAGGGGAATCATTTGGAGGTAAGATTCTTGGACTTTAAACTCGATTCTAATGTAAATTTCACCTAAATAATCACAGAAATTAAGCCAAAAATTGAAGAACTAGGGCTTAGAAACTTAGACCTTTGAATGAGGATTTGAAGGACCATTTGAGGTCGGATTTTAGAACTTTTGATATGTATGAACTCGTGGGGAGATAATAAATCTATTGATGTAAAAATTATCGAATTCTGAGATGTGGGCCTGGGGGTCGGATTTTGGTAATTTCAGGATTTGTGTTGTAAATTGATTATTTTAGCATGAGATTTGTTCTCTTAGCATATTTTGACGCCGTGATTCTGATTTTGGATAGATTCGACGCGAGTGGAGGCCGATTCGAGGGGAAAAGGCATCACGGGCTAGAGATTTGATCGGATTGAGGTGAGTAATGATTGTAAATGATATTCTGAGGGTATGAAACTCCAGATTGCACATCGTTGTGCTATATTGATGTGACGCACACGCTAGATGACGAGCATGGGGTCGTGCACTGTTGGGAATTGTGACTTAGTCCGTCCCGAATGACTATTTTGCCGCGTATTTGACTGAAATCTATTTGCTTTCATCATTTTTGGGCTGAATGCCATATTTGGCTTCGTGCCAACTATTAGAACCCTTAGGGGACTTTTATTGATATTTTCTCACTGTTTTGACTTTATACTTGAACTGAGTCATGTTATATTTCACTGTTTTCGTACTCAGCCATGTTTATTCTATTTTAACACTTAAATGATCTTTTAAATAATATTTTGGGCTGAGAATAATGTTTTATTGTTGCCCGAGTGGCTTATGAGGATTTTGACTGAGTAAGGCCGAGGGCCTATATTGTAAGAAAGCATTTGATATTAATTATGAGGCCGAGGGCCTGAGATATGTACGCCATGAGGTGGCTTGTTGATATGAGGCCGAGGGCCTATTGATGATGCCACGAGATGTCTTGATATTGCACTTAGTCCATAAGGGGCCCCTCCAGGAGTCTGCACACCCCCAGTGAGCGCGAGTACCCATTGTGATGTGAGATATAGCCCGAGGGGCTGGTATTGTTCTAAGATATTGCCTGAGGGGCGACTTTGTTGATACTATGCCCGAAGGGCGAACCTTTATGTGTTTATCTTTCTTAATTGCCTGTCATTATCTGTTTAATTATTGAAAAGGTATTTCCAAAGTTTAAACTGAACTTAAGGATGATTTGTATCTTTACTGATTCATTGTCTTTAATGGTTTTACTGCTTCACTATAGCATGTTTTGTGCCTTTCTTGATTTCCTGCTTTCAGTCTTTATTTATGATTATTACTCACTGAGTTGGAGTACTCACTTTACTCCCTGCACCCCGTGTGCGGATTCAGGCATTGCAAATCCTTCCAGTGTGAGTTGAGAGCTCCCGGTAGACTTCGGAGTCCATGAGGTAGCTGTTTGGCGTCCGCAGTCCCGATTTCTCCCCCTTTATCATTCTATCTCTTATCAGACATTTTGTAATAGCTTATAGACTTTTCAGACTTGTATTAGGATTGGTAGATGCTCATAACTAGTGACACCCTGGTATCGGGCTGTGTTGGGTTGTTCTTCCGCATATTTGCACTGTTGACTACTTAAACTTTGGATTATTTTATCATGCTTAGACTGTTTCTTACTATAAAGTGTTAAATACCGAAATGGGAAGTGTCAGCTGGCTTTGTCTTCATGAGAGGCGCTATCACGACCGGGTCTGGGTTTACGGTCGTGACAAGTTGGTATAAGAGCCTAGGTTATATAGGTCTCACGAGTCATGAGCAGGTTTAGTAGAGTCTTTGGGATCAGTATGAAGACGTCTGTATTTATCCTCGAGAGGCTACAGAACCTTTAGGAAAAACTTCATATTCTTGAAATTCTTGTCGTGCGAATTTGTTGATCCGAGTACTAAACTTTTGTTATTTTATTCTCTCACAGATGGTGAGGATGCACACTAACGGCCAGGATGAACGGCCACCAGTACCACCAGCTATGGCCACTAGAGAGCGAGGACACGGTTGTGGTCGTGGTCGCGGTAGGGGCAAAGGTATGGCCCATATAGTAGCTAGGGCAGCACCTGCAGATCCACCAGCCGCCCTAGTTCATGATCAGGTCCCAGCTGTGGACGCTCCAGCAGCACCAGCTCAGGCACCAGCTGTTTGTGATTCCGGGTCTTCAGGAGGCCTTGGCTCAGATCTTATCAGTTTGCACTAGCCTAACTCAGGCGATTTCAGCCACTACAGCCGTAGCTACTTCTCAGGCCGGGGGAGGCAATCAGACTCCCGTTGCTCGCACACCTGAGCAGGTCGTGCAGGGACTTCAGACACCAGGGGCACATCCAGCCCAGCAGGTTGCAGCTGCTCAAGACTATGTAGTTTCTGCCATGCTAGAGGACGCGTAACGTAGGTTGGAGAGGTTTGATAGACTTCGGCCTCCGACCTTCAGTGGTGCAGAGGGCGAGGATGGCCAGGGCTTCATGGATGAGTTTCAGAGGATGCTTCTTACATCGGGTATGTTGGAGACCAGCGGGGTCGCTTTCACTACTTATCAGTTTTCTAGAGCTACCTTCACTTGGTGGGAGACTTTTGAGAGGCATAGGCCTATTGGTGCATCACCCCTTACCTAACAGCAGTTCTCTGTTCTCTTTTTGGAGAAGTATGTGCTGCAGTCCCGTAGAGAGGAGATGCATAGGGAGTTTGAGTGCGCTAGGGAGAGATGACTGTGATGCAGTATGAGATGAGGTTATCCGAGTTAGCTCGTTATGCTATTTGGTTGGTTCCGACAGATAGAGAGAGGATTAGGAGGTTTGTTGATGGCCTCACTTATCAGCTTCGTATTTTCATGACCAGAGAGAGGGTGATTGGTGCTACCTTTGAGGAGGTTGTAGACATTGCTCGAGAGATTGAGTCTGTTCGTCGCCAGGAGTGCGAGGAGAGGGAGGACAAGTGGCCTCGAGGATCTGGTAGTTATAGTGGTGCTCCTTTGAGAGGTCAGTTTCAGCACGGTAGAGGCCGTCCATTCAGGCATGCTCAGCCAGCTCGCCCAGGTTATTGTGGGGTGTCATCGGGTCATGGTTCTCACCGTTCTCATCAGGGCCAATCATCTCTTAGTGCCCTTCCAGCTCAGAGTTCATCCCGTGCTCCATCAGTTCAGGGCTCTTCTATGCCAGGTGCATCTACTAGTCACTCCGATGAGAGGGGTTCCCTTCAGTCTCCTTCTACATCACCTGTGAGTTGTTATGAGTGTGGTGAGATAGGTCATATGTGTAGGCAGTGCCCTTGTCGTCTTGCGAATTCATCTCAACAGAGGGGCAATCATCAGCTTTAGTGCTAGTTACTTCACCACCACCCGCTCAGCCAACTAGGGGTGGAGGTTAGTTAGCTAGGGGTCGCCCTAGAGGGGGAGGTCGATCAGGTGGCAATCAGTCCCGTTTCTATGCACTTCATTTTTCCAACAACTTGCACAAGGGATTCACCATCTTCGAAAAGTCTTTGATAAATCTCCGGTAGAACCCCGCATGCCCAAGAAATCTTCGAACTCCCTTGGCATATGTAGGATGAGGGAGCCTTGAAATCACATCAATTTTTGCTTTGTCTACCTCAATACCATGCTTCAAAATTTTATGGCCAAGAACTATGCCCTCTTCACCATAAAGTGGCATTTCTCCCAATTGAGAACAAGATTGGTTTCTTCACAACGGGCCAAAACCATATCAAGATTCTTCAAGCATTCATCAAATGAGTCACCCATAACACTAAAGTCGTCCATGAACACCTCCAAAATGTATTCCACTATATCAGTGAAAATGGCCATCATACACCATTGAAATGTAGCCGGTGCATTACACAACCCAAAAGGCATCCTCGAAAAGGTAAATGTGTCATATGGACAAGTGAATATGGTCTTCTCCTGATCTTCTAGAGCAATCAAGATTTGGTTGTACCCAGAATACCCATCCAAGAAATAGTAAAAGGCATGCCCAGCAAGCCGGTCTAACATCTGATCAAGAAAAGGCAAAGGGAAGTGATCCTTGCAGGTCACTTTATTCAACTTGCGGTAATCCATACATACCCTCCAACCGGTGACGGTTCTGGTAGGAATCAACTAATTTTGTGAATTTGCAACCATGGTCTTGCCACCCTTCTTTGGTACACATTGCACCGGTGAAGTCCAAGAGCTATCAGAGATGGGGTACACAACCCCGACATCCAACAACTTGATCACCTCCTTTTCACAACTTCTTGCATTGCCTCGTTCAACCTCCTTTGATGCTCCAAGAAGGGAGTTGCATCATCTTCCAGAATAATTTTGTGCATACAGAATGCGAGGCTTATCCTCAAAATATCAGCTAAAGTCCATCCTTTTTCCACTTTTGAAGCACTGCCAATGTGGCATCAACCTGCATGTTAGTAAGACAAGAGGAAAGAATAACTGGCAAAGTAGAATTTGAGCCTAAGAACTCATACCTGAGGTGTGGAGGCAGTGGTTTCAACTCCAACACCGGAGGTTCCTCAATTGAAGGTTTTGTTGGTGGAGTCTTCCTATTTTCAAGGTCCAAAGATAATTTCCTAGTCTCATAAGAGTAAGAGCCCATTCCGTGTAAAGCGTTCACGCACTCCACTTGGCCCTCATCATCATTGACATCAAGATTCAACAATACGGCCTCCAAAGGGTCCTCTACATTGATCATTGCACTGGTGTCACCAATTATCACTGCTATGATGAGGTCCACAAAAGAGCACACCTCGGTACTGTTGGGTTGCTTCATCGATTTGCAAACATGAAAGACTACTTTTTCGTCACCCACCTGGAAGGTGATTTCCCCTAGTTCTACATCAACTAAGGCCTTCCCCGTAGCAAGGAAAGGTCTCCCCAAAATGAGAGGAACTTCATAATCTACCTCACAATCCAAGATCACAAAGTCAGATGGCAAGATAAATTTGTCCACCTGGACAAGCACATCATCAATAATACCTAATGGTCTCTTCATCGTTCTATCCACCATTTGCAATCTCATGGAAGTCGGCCTCGGTTGCCCAATACCCAAAGTTTTGAAAATTGAATAGGGCATCAAATTGATACTAGCCCCCAAATCACATAGAGCTTTAGCAAAATTCGCACTCCTAATGGTGCAAGGAATGGTGAAAGCACCAGGATCTTCAAGCTTCGGGGCCATTGAATGCACTATTACACTAACTTGGTGACTCATCTTTATAGTTTCACAATCCATAGACCACTTCTTTGTTACCAAGTCCTTCATGAATTTAGCATAGCCCTGCATTTGTTCAAGAGCCTCCACTAAAGGCACATTGATGGATAAGCTCTTCATCATGTCAATGAACTTTTTGAATTGATTCTCATTTTTCTGCTTCGCAAGCCTTTGTGGATAAGGTGAAGGTGGAATTGGCAAAGGAGCCTTGGCTTTAGGCACAACCGGCTCCAACATGTCTATTATGTGTTCCCTAGACGGGTTCACATCATTTTGGGTTTCCACCTCGACATTTTGAATATCAATCCTCACGTCTTCATTCACATTTTCATCAATCACATTTTCAACCACCAAAGTAACTTCATCTTCTTGCAACTCAACATCATCATCCATAATTTGCTTTTGTTTGGAGGCATGCATATCACCGCCTCTCCCACTTCTTATTGTTACTGCCATAACATGATTGTTCCCACCCTTCTGGTTCACTACCATATCACTTGGTAGCGCACCCTTAGGGCGAGTATTTATAGATTGTAAGATTTGGCCTAACTGTACCTCCAAGTTTCTGATAGAGGTATTGTGGGAAGCCAACTAAGCATCCGAGTTCGCATTCTTCTTCATCATCTGTTCGAACACCATTTCAATTCTACCCATATCATTGCTAGAAGAACTAGGACCTTGAGATGGAAATGGGGGTGGATTGTTCGGTTGTTGGTACATTGGGGGCCTTTGAAAGCCTTGCCCCCAGTTTCCTTAGTTTCCATTATTCCATTCACCTTGATTGTTATTACTACCCCAATTGTTGTTATTACCATTCTAATTTCCTTGGTTGTTTTGATTGTTGTTCTAATTTTCTCAGTTGTTGTTGGTTGTTGTTCCCCCAATTACCATTGCCTTGTTGTTGATTGCCCCAATTGCCTTGCGGTCTCCATTGTTGTTGGTTGGAAGAATTGCCTCTTTGGCCTTGATAATTATTCACATATTGCACCTCTTCACTTTGTTAATCATAACCATCATTTTGAAATCCACCACAATCATTGTCAAATTGCTCTGAATTCCCTTGGTTCTGTTGCCCTCTTTGTCTTCTATTGTTAACACCCTTCATGGCATTTACTTGGCAAGGATTTTGAACTTTTTGCAACTGTTCCTTCGCTAATTGGTTTATCGTGGTTGTCAACTCAGCTATAGCCTTCTCATGATCATGTAATTCCTTGTGCAAATGAATAACCGTGGGGTCACCCTGGGGCACATTGGCTCTACTTTGCCAAGCGGAAGAAGTGTCAGCCATCTCGTCAAGAATGTCACAAGCCTCATCATATGACAACTTCATGAAGTTGCCCCCAACAAGTTGGTTCACTATGCATTGGTTTGTTGTATTAATGCTTCGGTAGAAGGTTTGTTGGATCATCGCCTCAGTCATATCATTGTTGGGGCATTCCTTCACCTTTGTTCTATAACTCTCCCAAATCTTATGCAAAGGTTCCGTGGGCTCTTGCTTGAACGCCAAGATCTCATCTCTCAATGCAGCCATATGCCTCGGTGAGAAAATTTTTGCAATGAACTTATCCGCCAACTCATCCAAGTAGTGATGGAATGGTTGGGAAGTTGCTCGAGCCAATCCAATGCCTTCCCTCTAAGTGAGAATGGGAAGAGTCTCAACCTAAGAGCATCCTCAGACACATTAGTTTGCTTGCTCCTCCAACATGTATCCACGAACCCCTTGAGATGTTTGTAAGAATTTTGATTTGCAGTGCCTGTGAAGTACCCACGTTGCTCTAGTAAGGTCAACATCACATTGGTTATTTGAAAATTTCCCGCCCGAATTTCGGGGTGGGATAATAGCACTTGCATAGCGTTGGTTCGGAAGCACTCTAGGAGCCACTCTTGGAGGTGGCGGAGGAGGGTCTGGGATATTGTCATTAACATTAGCATTAGCCTAGCGGCCTCTTCATTGTCCTTGAGGTACAAGAGGCACCTCATCATCTCCGACATCATCTACCTCCTCCCCTGCAATCACATTTCCAAGAGGGTCATTGGCGTTGTTCGCTGCCATTTGGTACCTGAGTTGTGACACAAACAAATTAGTAACAAGGAAGGAAAGAAGAACAATACACAAAACTATTTAGATAGATAGCCAAAACTGTTAGCTCCCCAGCAACGATGCCAAAAAGTGATCGAGGCCAATCCTTCACTACTATTGAGTAGTGAGAGAGAGTCGAAGCAGCTTTTACCCGATTAAGGTCGGGATCGATTTCCACAAGAAGCTAGAAGCTGGAGTCGGGTGTCTGTTTAAAGTGGGGTTGTGTATGTGTTCCAAATTGCACTTCTTAACATTTTTGGGTTTTTTGATTTACTTCTAATTTTATCAAACTACAATGCTAAATTAAACTAGAATAAGCTAAGAGTAAACTATTGCGAGTTGTTCAAATGGTTAAAAGGCACTTGGGTAGTGACTTTTTCCTAGGTGGTCAATTGACGGATACTTGATTCTAAGGCATGATTGACATACTTGGGGAGTATGATATAACCGTTGCACAATTTTACCCACTCTACACCTCTCGGTGGTTCGAGTGATTTTGCCCGAATTGATTTTCTCAAGACCAATTGGGTATGCAAATTTGCACAAGCAATCAAGGTTCAACTCGGGTATTACTATCTCTAGGTTTAACCCTTTAATTAGGGCTATCAATCTCTTGAGTAAGCCCCAATTCCTTGTTGGATCAATTTCAGAGACTTAGGCTTTCTTTGTCAAGAAGAGCCAAAGTCAACTAAACACAAACTAGTGTTTGCAACCACCAATTCAGCAATTAAACATGAAATTAGCCCAAATATCAAACACCCATAGTTAATTTAGCCCGAAAATACAAGACCCATCAATTACCCACACTAGGGTTGTGCCACAACCCTAGCTTATGGGTCTAGCTACTCATAATTAGAGAAGAAAACAAAGAAATAGATGAAGAAAAACTCATATTAATTAATTTTTAAGATAAACTAGAAGATTCAATGTTGAAATGAAGCTAAAATTACTCAAAATAGCTAAAATATTCGAAGTCACGAGCGCAGCCCAGTACCAAAACTATCTGATAACCTAAAAATGGGAAAAAAGTTATTTATACTAAGCTGAAAAATCTGGACAAAAATACCCATGCGGGGCTAGTGCGGACCGCACAAAATCACGTGCGGCTGCACTAAGGCTCTTGACATAAAATTCAGCTCTCTGAACTCGGGCAATGCGGACTGCACAAAATCGAGTGCGGCTGCAGTGGCTTCTAGTGCGGTCCACATGAAATGGAGCCCGGACCGCATTGGGCTTCAAACTCCAAACTGGCACTTCTCTGATTCTTGGCTCTACAGACCGCACTAAATCGAGTGCGGCCGCAGTGACTCCAATACGGACCGCATTAAATCTCATGCGGCCGCATTGCTTGTTGGCCTGGAAATCAACCTCTCTGAACCTCACTTGTGCGGGCCACATAGAATGGTGTGCGGCCACATTGGACCTGTTTTTCCTGAGCTTTATCTTGTCTTGGTACTTGTGCAAGTTTCACTCTTTTTTGAGTTGATCTTTGACATCTTATTACTTTGTTGATCAAACCTGCAATCAAGCATAACTTGTAAGCCTTTTGGGACTATTTTGTACAAATTTCTAATCAAAACATAAGCAAGGAGGAGTGTAAAATGTATCAAAATCCCTAGTTATCACCTCTTGCACACCTGAGCAGGTCGTGCAACGACTTCAGACACCGGGGGCACATCCAGCCCAGCTAGTTGCAGTTGCTCAGGACTATGTAGTTCCTGTCCTGCCAGAGGATGAGCAGCGTAGGTTGGAGAGGTTTGGTAGACTTCTGCCTCCGACCTTCAATGGTGCAGAGGGCGAGGATGCCCAGGGCATCTTGGATAAGTGTCAGAGGATGATTTGTACAATTTTGGAGACCAGCGGGGTCGCTTTCACTACTTATCAGTTTTCTGGAGTTGCCTTCACTTGGTGGGAGACTTTTGAGAGGCATAGGCCTGTTGGTGCAACACCCCTTACCTGGTAGCAGGTCTCCGTTCTCTTTCTGGAGATGTATGTGCTGCACTCCCGCAGAGAGGAGCTACGTAGGAAGTTTGAGTGGTTGCGTCAGGGAGAGATGACTGTCACGCAGTATGAGATGAGGTTCTTTGAGTTAGCTCATCATGCTATTTGGTTGGTTCCGACCGATAGAGAGAGGATTAGGAGGTTTGTTGATGGCCTCACTTATCAGCTTCGTATTCTCATAACCAGAAAGAGGGTGATTGGTGCTGCCTTTGAGGAAGTTGTATACATTGCTCAGGAGATTGAGTTTGTTCATCGCCAGGAGCGTGAGGAGAGGGAGGACAAAAGGCCTTGAGGATCTTGTAGTTATAGTGGTGCTCCTTCGAGAGGTGAGTTTCAGCACGGCATAGGCCGTCCATTCAGGCATGCTCAGCCAGCTTGCCTAGGTTATCGTGGGGCGTCATCGGGTCATGGTTCTCACAAATCTCATCAGGGCCAGTCGTTACTTAGTGCCCTTCAACCTCAGCGTTCGTCCCGTGCTCCATCAGTTCAGGGCTCTTCTATGCTAGGTGCATCTGCTAGTCACTCCGATGCGAGGGGTTCCCTTCAGTCCCCTTCTCTAGCACCTGGGAGTTGTTATGAGTGTGGTGAGATGGGTCATATGTGGAGGCAGTGCCCTCGTCGTCTTGCGATTTCATCTTAGCAGAGGGGGCAGTCATCAACTTTAGCGACAGTTACTTCACCAGCACCCACTCAACCAGCTAGGGGTCGCCCTAGAGGGGGAGGTCAATTAGGTGGAGCTCAGGCCCGTTTCTATGCACTTCCAGGCAGACCCGATGCTATTGCTTCAGATGCTGTCATTACAGGTATTGTTTCAGTCTGCCACAGTGATGCCTCTGTATTATTTGATCCTGGTTCCACCTTTTATTATGTGACATCATACTTTACTCGTTATTTAGGTACGCCCCATGAGTTTATTTCTTCACCTTTTTATGTATCTACCCCGGTGGGCGATACTATTGTTGTTGACCATGTGCACCAGTCGTGTGTGGTGACTACTAGGGGTATGAAAGCCCATGTGGATCTTTTACTATTGTGTATGGTGGATTTCGATGTCATTTTGGGCATAGATTGGCTATCTCCGTGTCGTGCTATTCTGGATTGTCATGCTAAGATAGTTACATTAGCTATACCGGGTGTGCCACGGATTGAATGGCGAGGCGTGACTGATTATGTTCCCAGTAGATTTATCTCATTCTTGAAAGCCCAGCATATGGTTGGGAAGGGTTGTCTTTCGTATCTAGCCTTTGTGAGGGATGTCGGTGCTGAGACTCCCAGTATTGATTCTGTTCCAGTTGTGAGGGATTTTCCCGATATGTTTCCTGCAGACCTGCCGGGCATGCCACCGGACAGGGATATTGATTTTGGTATTGACCTGGTGCCGAGCACTCAACCTATTTCTATTCCGCCGTATCGTATGGCACTAGCGGATTTGAAGAATTTAAAGGAGCAACTTCAGGAACTCCTTGATAAAGGGTTCATTCAGCCTAGTATGTCACCTTGGGGTGTGTCGGTTCTATTTGTGAAGAAGAAGGATAGCACTATAAGGATTTTTGCATTGATTAGAGGCAATTAGACAAGGTAACAATTAAGAACAAGTATACTTTTATTTACCATGAAAATGGTAACAACAATTAAATTTGTAAATGAGATTCTAAAAATACGTAATCTATTCTCTAGCTAGTTTTTAGGGCTATTAATGCTAAAAAACCTTAAGTGTAGTGATGAAATACGAGCTAAGATGAAGCAATAAACAAACCGAGGGGGCTTGTTGCTCGAGCGCGGGGCAGATCGATAGAGGCCTCGGGGCCGAGGCTTGAGCCTAGTTGTTAGAGCAGTTGATGCCAAAAATACTGAGTATAATGACAAAAAAAGAACTAAATCGAGGAAATAATCAAACCGAAGGGGCCTGCTGGCCGGGTGTAGAGTAGGTCGATGGAGGCCTTGGGGCCGAAACCGAGTTTGAACTATCGGGGATAGTCGGAAAGGGGATAACAAGCAGAAATACAATTAAGTAAGGCTCTTCGCGGCCAATATTGAGCTATGTACGAAGAACATGTTAATAGACAACGAACATAAGGGTGGCCTCGAGCCAATATCGAATGATAAAAGAACGATCGAATATAAGTGACACTGAACCAAGAAGAATGAGCAAATTAGAGAGAGGAAGAGAGAGAAGATATTATTGCTTTGATGGAGGAGTGGAGCTCTATCTCTACAAAGTGTTAATGACCCCCTTTTTATAGAAAAGGGGATGCTTAAACTTAGTACAAAATCTTTTGACATGACAAAAAGGGACGAGATGTGACAGCCTGTTAGCTTTACGCCATGTGAGGGCTGGCGTCGAACCGCTTGAATAGATCTGGTTGACTCCAGGTGCATTCCTCAAGGGATTCTTACATTCGTGGGGCCTTTAGTAGATGTTCATTCTTGGCAAGGCATCGACGGGTTTTGAGGGAGGCGACCGACCTGAGATCCAGCGCTTCCAGGGTCATTCTCCGAGATATCACTTTGAGGGGGGGAGGGGGGAATCGGTTCCCCTGTCTTCACCGCACACAGATAGTCTCTGCGTTTCTTAGAGGGAAGTGATAAGAAACAGTATGAACGCATTACTTCCTTATCCTTGGTAGCGGGATCATGTCGTTGATATAGCCCTCCTATGACAGGTATTGCAGCACTTCGCCTTTTCGCTTCTTCGGGTCCACCCGAAAGGTTACAACCTTTGGAGTCATTGCTATCGATTCAGTTTCTATGAACGCATTGATTGCGCCTACCGTTATGTTTTTCGAGGGCGATGATGGCGATGTCGGCTGCTTTGCTCTCCTTATAAATGTGGCTCCTTGTGGCTATCTTCTCTTAATCAAACTTTCTTCGATACCTATCTCTTCTTCCTACTCCGCTACCTTGAAGTTCCACCATCTTGCCGTATTCGAGGCCCCGAGCCTCAAGATTTCATGCCTTATGTGCCCTAACTCCTTTTTTATCTCTTGGACAAAATCACACCGCCGTGATGCTGTTGCTGTTATTGCTACTGTTGCTATCACTATTAGCCCGGGGTGATGAGGCAGAGGGCCAATTTCCTCCGACCCTGGGGGATACTTTAGATTATGCACCGCTGCTCAAGAGGGGGCTCGGATTATACACCGCTGCTCACCCTCCTTTATCGGCTTGGCGCGTTGCACCCCTTTTGGATTCCTGGGGGGTATGGCGGTGGTTCCTACTGGCTGTTGCCTCCCGGGTCGGGGCAACGTCTCAAGAAGTGGTCTGGCGAGATTGATACTGGCGGGTTTGTCTACAGCCTGATTTTTCACTCACCCACTTCTTGTCTCTTTCCCCCACCTCTCTTCCTTTTGAAGATGCCATTTTAAGGAATCGAGGCAGGGTCCCCGAGGGCCTTGAACTTGGAAGATATTGTCTTTGAGGTCATACGCCTGGGGGATGATGACGGAGATGTCGTAAAAAAGTAGGCTAGACCCTTAGGTTTTTGTTGTATGCATGTCTTCAGGTTTTTCTTCCGTGTAATGATCCCCTCACGGGTTTTTGTAATCGTATGTAGGGATCCCTCGAGGGCCATTGTATTTCCTATGAATATGAATAAACCTTTTCAGACTTCTGCTTTTTTTGCTTTGTTTTTGAATGTTCTCATAATCTTTGAGGCTCTTTTTAATGCTTTCTTTTACTCGAGGACTATCGACATCTGACTTGAGTGTGAGCATTTGTTCCGATAGGTCCGGGTTATCGGGCCCTCCAAATTATTCAAAGATCATGCATTGAATTCCGGGACCTTTGGGAACGTTATCTCGAATAAAAGTTGCCTTCGAGTATCTGAGCCCCTATTGGTCTTTGATGTAGATATCCCCTTTCTAGAATGTATAGGATTGGCCTTTGTTTGTGCTTAGGCGCTCCCTCGAACCTTTGTGGAGCTTTTCGATTGATAAGATGGATCTGCATAGGGTTTCTTATGTCCCAACCCAAAATGAGAGTAGTAACATCGGGCTACCGGATCCTTATCGTGAAGGTGAGGGTGATGTCTTCGGACTTTGTAGTGGCCTTCGAGAGGAGGTTTGACCGAGGGCTGGAAGGTTTAGGGACACTGGTGGTTTCCTGAATGCAGCCTCTAGGCAGAGATCTGTTTGTAATTGGATCACCCTTGCCAATGTCCGGGGGTTGTTTCGTACGAGAGTTTGTCAAGACGCGACTGCATCTGCTGGCCGTGTGGTGAAGGCACTGCTGGCCTTTAGGAGCTTTATTTTACCATGATGGGGGCTTTCAAGGCCAGCTATCATACTGGCGCATGATACGACGCTGATGGCCGGTGCCCTTGGTAGCTTTTGCATCCTTGGGGGTCGTCTAGACCTATCTTTTATGGCTGCTTTGTTTGGAGAAGGCGGAGACCGGGCTCAGGCGAGTCGTTCCTCCCAAGAGTTAGTGCCACGCCTCCGATACCCTCGTTAATTGTTTGTAGGGACGAAAGGATGTCCTTCGATCAGCATGCCATGCGTACCGCCGGTTCTATCTATGATGACGGTGAATTCAGCAGTTGCTCTTTCCCTCCTCCGTCGCAGGCATTGTCGGTGTCGGACGGTCCCTTGAGGGTGCAGATGTGCCTCCTCTCGGGGTTGTAGATCTCCCGGCGGGCAGCATCGATAATGAGATATGTGATATGACGGGGCTTTTTATCAATGCGAGGCCGCTTTTACGCTTCTGAGGAGAATGAATTGATTAAGTCGGGTGCTTCTGGAGCCCTTGATTCTCAGGGACGAGCCCACAATATGGGAGATATTTGATGGAGCAGGTGGCCTTTTGTGATACGTGCTTCTCCCCCTCTGTCCTTGGGGCTAACCCCCTTTCTGTTATATCAGTTGCAAAAAAAAAGTAGAGTTTTTGGAGTACCTTAAGGGCGGCGTTAATTTTGCTAGAGTGGCTTGTGGAGAGATAAGAGCTCAAGTGTGGGCTTATGCTTTGGAGGGGGTAGATGCCTTAGATAAGGCCTTTTCCCCTCGAGGCCCGACTCCCTTTGTAGCACCGCCAAAGTTCAGCCGGGTATGATTGAGAGACTTTGGATTTTGATCTTTAGGGCCGAGATAATTTGATACTTGGGCCGAAATGACACTAAGCTAAATCAAGGCTGATCGGGAGATGGTGATTCACATGAGGGGTGCCGCTGACGTCCAGGATTGATTGGAGTGAGCCTTCGACTGAGGGCAGGAAGTCGAGGAAGGTGTTCGTCGTAAATCCGAAGAGGGGTACTCGAGCATGTTGGCGCAAGGGGTTCCGTCGTCCTGGGGGAATTGGCTCGAGCAAGGAGAATAACCGTGATGCTCGATTACTTCTTGTGGAGGGCAAAATTTTGACAAGCTGTGGCTTCTTTTGGTATGGAGTGTCGATTATGCCATTTTGTTACTTTGCTCCTAATGTACGCGGAGTATGCCTGTAGATGAAGAATGTGCCTTTTTTCGCGCATGCAATATATAAGAAGGAATTTGAAATTTTGTAACTTTGGTACCTTTTTACTTTGTTTGTTGCTCTCGACCGGGAGGGCCGGTTTTGGACGTTCGGTGGGATCCTTGTTGGTCTGGGACTGATCGGGCAAATTGGGGGCTCTTAGGCATGATTTTTTGATGTGAGTGAGTTTCAGGACTTTCGCGTCTGGCCTGGCTGCTTCGGCTTGGCCCTCGAGTTGTACTATGACTCGTCCTTTCCTGCTCTTTAAATTCTTTGTGCCCGTGCGGGCAGGTAGTAGTTGTTTTTATCTTCTGCCTTTGGGCAATTTGCCGTTTTTCGCTGTTTTTGGGTCTAGTCCCTGAGCCGTATTGTAACTTGAGCTGCAATTGATATTTGGGATTTTTCCTAGCCGTATGGGCAAATGTCGATGGCTTTTCACACTTTTGGGTCGAGGTGACCTTGCGGGAATATAGCCCAAAAATTTAATCGACAGATGACGGTCTCTTTTGAGTCGTGCCCTTAGGCATCCTGCGACTCAATTATTTTTGGGTCCAGTCTCTGAGTCGTACTGTGACTCAAGCTTCAATTAACCCTTAGGTGTTTTCTTGCCTGCATGGGCGGATGATGATGACCCTTTGTGCTTTGGGTTGAAGTGACCATACGGGCACGTGGCTTGGAGATTTTAATCGGCTGATGACGGTATCATCCGAGCTATGGCCTCAGGCGTATTGCAATTTTTGGGTCCAGTCTCCGAGTCACTTTCCGACTCAAGCTGCAATCAACCCTTAAATTTCATCGAGTTTCCGGGCGGCGATAATTGGCGCTTATGCCATGCCCTTAGGTATGTTGCACTTTTCGTGTCCAGTCTCCGAGTCGTGTTATGATTCGAGCTGTAATCGACCCTAAAGTTTCATTGAGTTTCCGGGCGATGATAATTGGCGCTTATGCCGTGCCCTTAGGCATGTTGCACTTTTCGGGTCCAGTCTCCGAGTCGCGTTGCGATTCGAGCTGTAATCGACCCTTAAATTTCATTGAGTTTCTAGTGATGGTGGCACTTATGCCGTTTGGTCGTAGAGACCTTTTAATATGTGGCCCGTAAGCTTGCATAGTTAACTATTTTGGATTCGATATCCGAATCGGGTTAAGATTCGAGCTTATTTTAATCCTCAAGTTGTCAAGATTTTTTAGCCAGCGACAATGGCTCTTACGCTGTTTGGTCGTAGAGACCTTTCAATTTGTGGCCCGTAGGCTTGCTTAGCTGGCGACAATGGCTCTTACGCTGTTTTTTGCCTGTGGGCTTTGTGTAGGCTTTGTATTCGTTCATTAAGGTCTTTTTGTAGTATTTTTTGCCTGACCCATCGTCGGTTCCAGAGGAACCTCGATTTCAAGTCTTTGTCGGCGGTGTTTCGAGCACCTCGTAAGGTTCATAGCTCGTAGGTTGAGTAGATCGACGCTCTTGAATTTTTGGGAGTCGACATTGTCGGAGCTCATTTTTGCTTGTAGAGGGAAGCCTATTTTAACCGGTTCTTTCTGAAGTATATCGGAGTAATGGCCTGCGATTTTTTAGCAACAATCGGGCGTCCCTAAGTCGCGTTATTTTGGCTGTATCAGCCGTTTCGACCGTAGTCATATGCATTTGGCCGTAGCCATTTTTGATCCCTAGTGATAGTTTAAGCGTCTACGTCGAGGGTATGCCTTTTAGGGATTCTTACAAATGCGACGTATAGCCTAAATGTCGGGATTTTCATGCCTGTTGAGGTCTTACAGTTTTGTAGAGTAGATCTGGTTATGCCGAGGTTGCCCGCTAGGGTCTTACAGTTTTAGATTTTCCAGTGTGTGGCGATTGGTGACGGCCTCCGAGTCATCGAGTTTGCTTGAAGACAGCTTCTCGTGAGCTCAAAATCGCTTTCTAGGGGCTTGATGATCCCGACGTTCTGACCCTGGGGTCATGCAAGTTGTTCGAATTGCTTACACTAAGTCTCCGAGTATATCAGATCTATTTAAGCTTGAATACCACTTTTTGTAAACTTGGAGTTGTATTTCGAGGGCTTTGTGAGCCCGGAGTTCCGACCCTGGGGTCGTGGGGGTGCTGAACCATTTAAGTCTCCGAGTATCTCGGGACGTGTTTGGCAGTGAAGTCCTTTGTTGAGAGTATACTACGACTTTCCCGTTTTGGGAAATGAGACGCCGGAAGACATTTCTCGATTTCATCTGCGTAGTACACGTGCTATTGTGCTGGGCCGACCTGTTTTCGGTCGAGTATGGTTGCTTCGGTGATTTGCCTTACTCCGAGAAGGAGATTTTCTCTTCTTTCATGGAAGAAAATGGATATTTTTTGATTGATTTCCCGATAATAATACATGCTTCCGCTCTGGCGGATTTTGATTATATTGACTGTTTGGCCCTATACGTTGTTTTCCCGTAGGAACCTCTGCTTTGGCGTTTTTCCACCTCCTTTGGATTGGGTGGCTCCCAAGTGTAAGTTGGCTGTGAGGGTGGCTTCGATCAATCCTGTGGAGTTTTCCCCTTTAAGCAGCTCTGCCGCCGTTGCCTCGTTAAAAACCTTGCCGGTAAAAACCCTTTTCTTGTTTTGGTATAAAAAACTCGGTCAAAGGAAAATAGTGCAACGGGCGTGCTTCGGGGGTCTCGAGCTCTCTTGATAGCGTTAGTGTCCCGATATCTCGGGCTGGGTGCCTGCATGGGGGTTAGTTCTTATTCTGAAGTAAAATAAAAGAAACAGATGTACCTTAAAACGAGGCAGGCTGGCGGCGCCTCGGGATCGGCTTATTATGACTGCCCGAGGGTGGGTATGTGATGCGGATTTTTTTTGTCAAACCCGCCCAGGGCCGAGGTCTGATTCACCCGTTGGCTTTTTTGGGAGCAGAGGTACGGGCGCCGGTAGCACATCATGTATGGTGAACATTTCTCTTGCCGCATGTTGCTCCCTATAGACGGTTTTGATCCCGTCCTTTGTCGGGAATTTTTTTCATCTGATGGAGGGTGGATGGTATGCTCTCATGCAGTGTATCCATGGTCACCCAAACAAGGCGTTATATCTCATATCTCCTTCCATAACATGGAATTTGGTGTCTTGGGTTGTGCCGACCACGGTAATCGAAAGGATGATTTCACCTTTCGTTGTCTCGCTTGCCATGTTGAACCCATTAAGGACCCGAGTGGCAAGCACGATCCGTTCAGTTAGCCCGAGCTGTTCTACTACCCTTGACCTGATAATATTGGCCGAGCTACCTGGATCCACTAGTACACATTTTATTTGAAAAGAATTTACAAGAAAGGAGATTACCAGGGTGTCGTTGTGGGGTTGAGGTAGAGCCTCGGTATCTTCTTCGCTAAATGTGAGGGCGTCTTCGGAAATATATCCCCGAGTCCATTTTTCCCTGGTGATGGATATTTTTGTTTTCCTTATTATGGGCTCCTGCGGGGTATCGGCGCCTTCCATGATCATGTGGATGACGTGTTGTGGCTCGTTTGTTTCGTTTTTCTTGGTTGCCTCTCTGTCCCGAAAATGATTTTTGGCCCGATCGCTAAGGAATTCCCAAAAGTGCCCTTTTTTGAGTAGCCGGGCCACTTCTTCTCATAGTTGGTGGCAATCCTCGGTCCTGTGACTATGTGTGTTGTGGAATTAACACACTAAGTTGTAATTTCTCTGCGAAGGATCCGACTATATTGGCCTAGGCCACTTGGCATCCCTGATTTTGCTGATAGCGAACACGATGTCTAATACGTCGACTCTGAAGTTGTATTCCGATAGGTGGGGCGAGTTCATTGGTGCCACGTTTCGATCGAACTTGCTTCTAAGCCCTCAAGGGTCCTGTCATCGATCTATCCTCCAGTCGTTGCGGGGTAAGTTGCGCCTCGGGGCATTCCTTCTGTCTTCAACGTACGATTGGTACCTTTTTTTGTTTGGTTTCGTCTCCTTTGCTAGGAGTCTGTTCGGGTATACTGGGCCTGAAGGAGCTTCCAGTTGGTCATCCTCGGCCCTGATCTTCGACTGGTATCGGTTGTGAACGTCCGACCAGGTTACGGCCGGGTATTCAATTAGATTCTGATTTAGTTGTTTTGAGGCCATCGAGCTTCGTTCGTTCAGGCCTTGGGTGAAGTCCTGCACCGCCCAGTCGTCGGATACTGGTGGTAGCTCCATTCGTTCCATCTGGAAGCGAGATACAAACTCCCGCAACATCTCGTTCTCCCTCTACTTGATTTTGAAAACATCGGACTTCATTGTTGCTACTTTGATGGCTCCGGCATGTGCTTTTACGAAGGAGTCTGCTAGCATGGAGAATGAATCTATAGAGTTGGGAGCCAAGTTGTGGTACCACATTATGGCCCCCTTTGAAAGTGTTTCTCCGAATTTTTTCAACAACACGGATTTGATCTCGTCGTTTTTTATGTCGTTGCCTTTTACCGTGTAGGTGTAAGCAGTGACGTGTTTGTTAGGGTCGGAGGTGCCATTGTACTTAGGGAGTTCTGACGTTCTGAACTTTTTTGGGATGGGCTTTAGGGCCGCTTCCTCGGGGAACGACCTTTGAATGAACTTCTTTGAATCCAAGCCTTTGAGGACTGGGGCGCACCTGGGATCTGATCGACCCTAGAGTTGTAGGTCTTGACCTTTTTATCGTTGGCTGCAATCATTTTCTCACCTGATTCGATCCTTTTGGTGAGGTCCTCGAGCATTTTACGATGGTGGGATCGGCCACCAATCCGTTGTTACTTGACCTTTCGAGGATTCGCTCGATAGGGGAAGTCTTCTCTGGTGCCGCTGTGCTGGGGGTCCTCGGATGGCTTTGTAGCTGAGCGATGACCAGTTGTTGTGCCTACAAAATCTCAAAGATAACGTGAAGACTAACTTCCTGTTCTTCCTGGGCTGGGGTTTTTTGTGCTTCCTATTGGTCGCCGTGTCGTATGCTCCTATTAGTGTGAGAGGTTTTGTCGACTTGTCGTACGTCCTGCGAATCTGCGTCCGCCAGGATCGGTCTGGGGGCGACATCAGGATTTTGTGGAGGTGCTCCAGCGGCCAGGACAGCCCCACAGTGGGCGCTAAACTGTTTACCATGAAAATAGTAACAACAATTAAATTTTTAAATGAGATTCTAAAAATACGTGATCTATTCTCCAGCTAGTTTTTAGGGCTGTTGATTCTAAAAAACGTTAAGTGTAGTGATAAAATACGAGCTAAGATGAAGCAATAAACAAACTGAGGGGGCCTGTTGCCCGAGCGAGGGGCAGATCGATAGAGGCATCGGGACCGAGGCTTGAGCCTAGTTGTTAGAGCAGTTGATGCCAAAAATGCTGAGTATAATGACAAAATACGAACTAAATCGAGGCAATAATCAAACCGAAGGGGCAATATCGAATGATAAAAAAATGATCGAATATAAGTGACCTTGAACCAAGGAGAATGAGCAAATTAGAGAGATGAAGACAGAGAAGATATTGTTGCTTTGATGGAGGAGTGGAGCTCTGTCTCTACGAAGTGTTAATGACCCCCTTTTTATAGAAAAAGGGATGCTCAAACTTAGTACAGAATCATTTGATATGACAGAAAGGGACGAGATGTGGCAGTCTGTTAGCTTTATGCCATGTGAGGGCTGGCGTCGAACTGCTTGAATAGATCTGGTCGACCCCAGGTGCATTCCTCGAGGGATTCTTGCCTTTGTCGGGTTTTTAGTAGATGTTCATTCTTGGAAAGACATTGGCGGGTTTTGAGGTAGGCGACCGACCCGAGATCCCACGCTTTTGGGGTCATTCTCCGAGATATCACTTTGGGGGAGGGGGGAGGAAATCATTTCCTCGGTTTTCACTGCACCTACCTTTGCCTCGCATTGATGATTTATTCGAACAACTTTAGGGAGCGAGAGTGTTCTCCAAGATTGATCTCCGTTCAGGTTATCACCAGTTGAAGATCAGAGATTTGGATATTCTTAAGTCAGCTTTTAGGACCTGATATGGTCATTATGGGTTCTTGGTGATGTCTTTTGGGCTGACCAATGCCCCAACAACATTCATGCATCTGATGAATAGCGTGTTCCGGCCTTATATTGACTCGTTTGTCATAGTTTTCATTGATGATATTCTGGTGTATTCGTGTAGGCAGGAGGAGCACATGGAGCATTTGAGAGTTGTGTTACAAAGATTGAGGGAGGAGAAGCTTTATGCAAAATTCTCCAGGTGTGAATTTTGGCTCAGTTCAGTGGCTTTCTTGGGGCACATGGTGTCTATTGAGGGTATTCAGGTTGATCCGAAGAAGATATAGGTGGTTCAGAGTTGGCTCATACTATCCTCAGCCACAGAGATTCGCAGCTTTCTTGGTTTGGTAGGCTATTATTGTCGGTTTGTTTAGGGATTCTCATCTATCGCATCGCCCTTGACCAAGTTGACTCAGAAGGGTGCTTCATTTGTACGGTCGGACGAGTGTGGGGAGAGCTTTCAGAAGCTCAAGACAGCCTTGACCATAACTCAAGTGTTGGTTCTACTATCAACTTCAGGTTCATATACCGTGTATTGTGATACTTCGAGAGTTGGTATTGGTTGTGTTTTGATGTAGGAAGGTAGAGTTATTGCTTATGCTTCCCGTCAGTTGAAGCATCATGAGAAGAACTATCTCGTTTATGATTTGGAGTTGGCTGCCATAGTTTACGCGTTGAAGTTTGGAGGCATTACTTGTATGTTTTGTCTTGTGAGGTGTTTGCTGATCATCGTAGCCTCCAGCACTTGTTCAAACAGAAGGATTTCAATTTGAGGCAACAGAGGTGGTTGGAGTTTCTTAAGGATTATGATATCACTATATTGTAGGGGTATCAAATTACTGAGTCATACCATGAAAGTATGGGAGAGGGTCGTTGAAGCAAGGGTGAGGATGACAGTGTCTATATCAGACAACCAGTTCGGGTTCATGCCGGGTCGTTCAACCACAGAAGCTATACACCTTGTTAGGAGGTTGGTGGAACTGTACAGAGAGAGAGAAGGATCTGCACATGGTGTTTATTGACTTGGAGAAAGCGTATGACAAGGTTCCTAGAGAAGTTCTATGGAGATGCTTGGAGGAAAAAGGTGTATCGATTCCCTATATTATGGCGATTAGGGACATGTATGATGGGGCTAAGACTCGGGTTAGGACGGTAGGAGGCGACTCTGAGCACTTTTCGGTTGAAATGGGTTACACCAAGGCTCTGCGCTTAGTCCATTCTTATTCGCCCAGGTGATGGATGCGTTAACAAACCATATACAGAGGGAGGTGCCATGGTGCATGCTATTTGCCGATGACATAGTTTTGATCGATGAGTCACGAACCGGTGTTAACGAGAGACTAGAAGTTTGGAGACATACTCTTGAGTCTAAAGGTTTCAAGCTAAGTAGAACGAAGATGGAATACATGGAGTGTATTTTCAGCACTGAGCCGGGGGAAGTGGGCGTGGATGTGAGCCTTGAATCATAGGTTATCCCAAGTAGAGGAAGCTTCAAGTACCTTGGGTCAGTTATCCATAGGGGAGGGGAGATTGATGAAGATGTCGCACACCGTATTGGGGTAGGATGGATGAAGTGGAGGTTAGCATCCGGAGTTTTGTGTGACAAAAGAGTGCCAACAATACTCAAAGGTTAAGTTCTATAAAGCGGTGGTTAGACCGGCCATGATGTATGGGGCGGAGTGTTGGCCTGTTAAGATCTCACATATCCAAAAGATGAAAGTAGCTGAAATGAGAATGTTGAGGTGGATGTTCGGGCACACTAGGATGGACAAGGTTAAAAATGATGATATTCGGGAGAAGGTGCACGTGGCTCCCATTGATGACAAGATGCGAGAAGCGCGGCTCAGATGGTTCAGGTATGTAATGAGGAGAAACCCAGATGCTCCAGTGAGGAGGTGTGAGTGGCTGGTTGTGGAGGGCACGAGAAGAGGTAGAGGGTGGCCTAAGAAGTATTGGGGAGAAGTGATCAGGCAAGATATGACGAGACTTCAGATTTCCGAGGACATGACACTTGATAGAAATTTGTGGAGGTCGAGTATTATAGTTGTAGGCTAGGAGCTAGTTGAGTCTTGCGTTACTTTGTTCCATTGTGAGCCTAGTCTGGTAAGGTTTTAATCAAAAATTACTAGGGGCATTGTCGTGTCTTAATATTTTCTCTTTTCGATGCTAGATCTATTTACTAGCCATCATTTCTGTCTTGTATTTTTCTTATGCATTTTAGGTTCCTATTTTTCCTATGATCTCTATGGTGAAACTAATATTCTCCCCTTTTGTTTTCTTGTTTTTCTTATTATCTTGAGCCGAGGGTCTTTCGGAAACAGCCTCT
This sequence comes from Nicotiana tabacum, assembly GCF_000715075.1. Lineage (NCBI taxonomy): Eukaryota > Viridiplantae > Streptophyta > Magnoliopsida > Solanales > Solanaceae > Nicotiana > Nicotiana tabacum. The sequence goes on along the minus strand of NC_134100.1, from coordinate 25,064,322 downwards.
CTACCCCTTTGGGGTAGGGGTAAGGTCTGCGTACATACTACCCTCCCCAGACCCCACTTGTGGGATTTTCCTGGGTTGTTGTTGTTGTGTTGTATATTGTACCATCCGGGAAAAGCCAATATGGTGGCCGATGCTTTGAGCCAAAAGGCAGTGAGTATGGGGAGTTTGGCATGTATTCTAGTTGGGGAGAGACCTCTTGCAGTGATGTTCAGGCCTTGGCCAATCGGTTCGTGAGGTTAGATATTTCGGATCCCAGTCGGGTATTGGCTTGTGTGGTTTCTCGGTCTTCCTTATATGATCTCATCAGAGAGCGCCAATATGATGATCCGCATTTGATTGTCCTTAAGGACAGAGTTCAGCATGATGATGCCAGAGATGTGACCATTGGTGATGATGGGGTGTTGAGGATGCAGGGCCGGATTTGTGTGCCCAATGTGGATGGGCTTCGGGAGTTGATTCTGGAGGAGGCCCATAGCTCGCGGTATTCCATTCATTCGGGTGCCGCGAAGATGTATCAGGATCTAAGGCAGCACTATTGGTGGAGGAGAATGAAGAAAGACATTGTGAGATTTGTAGCACGGTGTCTCAATTGTCAGCAGGTGAAATATGAGCATCAAAGACCGAGTGGCTTGCTTCAGCGGATGGATATTCTAGAGTGGAAGTGGGAGAGGATCACTATGGACTTTGTAGTTGGACTTCCACGGACTTTAAAGAAGTTCGATGCTATTTGGGTGATTGTAGATCGGCTGACCAAGTCCGCACATTTCATTCCTGTGTGTACTACCTATTCTTCAGAGCGGTTGGCAGAGATCTATATTCGGGAGATTGTTCATTTGCATGGTGTCCCAGTTTTCATCATTGCAGATAGGGGCACTCAGTTCACTTCACAGTTTTGGAGGTCTGTGCAGCGAGAGTTGGGTACTCAGGTTGAGTTGAGCATAGCTTTTCACCCTCAGACGGACGAGCAGTTCGAGCGCACTATTCAAATATTGAAGGACATGTTGCGTGCTTGTGTCATTGATTTCGGAGGGTCATGGAACCAGTTTCTACCGCTTATAGAGTTTGCTTAAAACAACAACTACCAGTCGAGTATGCAGATGGCTCCATATGAGGCTTTTTATGGGAGGCGGTGTAGATCTCCAGTTGGTTGGTTCGAGCCCAGTGAGGCTAGGCTATTGGGGACAGACTTGGTGCAGGATGCTTTAGAAAAGGTGAAGGTGATTCAGGAGAGGCTTCGTACAGTGTAGTCGAGGCAAAAGAGTTATGCTGATAGGAAGGTTCAGGATGTGTCCTACATGGTTGGTGAGAAGGTTCTGTTGAATGTTTCTCCCTGAAGGGTGTTATGAGATTTGGGAAGAGAGGGAAATTGAGTCCTCGGTTCATTGGGCCTTTTGAGGTGCTTCAGAGGATTGGGGAGGTGGCTTATGAGCTTGCTTTGCCACCCAGCTTGTCAAGTGTGCATCTGGTATTTCATGTTTCTATGCTCCAGAAGTGTATTGGGGATCCATCTCATGTTCTGGATTTCAGCACGGTCCAGTTGGATGGTGATTTGACTTATGATGTGGAGCCAACAGCAATTTTGGAGCGTCAGGTTTGAAAGTTGAGGTCAAAGGATATAGCTTCAGTAAAAGTGCAGTAGAGAGGTTGGCCCATGAATGAGGCTGCCAGGGAGACTGAGCGGGACATGCAGAGCAGATATCCTCACCTGTTTGAGGCTTCATGTACGTTTCTTGACTTGTTCGAGGACGAACGTTTCTTTAAGTTGGGGAGGATGTGATGACCTGGCCAGTTGTCTCATGAGTTACCGCTCCATTTTACCCCATTTCTGCTTCTTTATGCTCTGTTTATCCGTTTTATGTGGTATCGGGTTGGTCGGATCATATTCGGAATGATTTTGGTAAGGTTTGAGACACTTAGTCTTTTGGAGTGAGTTTAGGTTGGAAAAGTCAACCGGATGTTGACTTGTGTGTTAGAGGGCTCGGATGTGAGTTCTGATGGTTCAGTTAGCTTCAGGAGGTGATTTGGGACTTAGGAGTGTGATCGGAATGAGTTTTGGTCAGAGTAGATTTAGGCTTGAATTGGCGAAGTTGAGATTTTGGTGATTTCCGGTTGGTAGGTGAGATTTTGATATAGGGGTCGGAACGGAATTCTGAGAGCTGCAGTAGTTCCGTTGTGTCATTTGGGATGTGTGTGCACAATTTCAGGTCATTCGGACGCGGTTTGGTTGAGTTTTTGATCAAAACTGTAATTTAGAAGATTTTATAATTCTTAGGCTTGAATCTGGTGCGAATTTGGTGTTTCAATGTTGTTTTGAGCGTTCCAAATGTTGGAACAAGTTTGAATGAGGTTATGGGATATGTTGGTATGTTTGATTGAGGCCCCAGGGGCCTCGGGTGAGTTTCGGGTGGTCAATCGGACCATTTCATGCTTTGAAGAGTTGCAGATTTTGGAGCTTCAGCTGTTACAGAGTTTTCCTCTTCGCGATCGCGTAGGGGGTTTCGCGATCGCGTAGAGCTTTTGAGGGGGCAACTAGTTTGTTCTTCACGTTCGCGAAGGTTGATTTGCGATCACATAAGCTGGTGAAGTTGTTGATCGCGAACGCGTAGTGAAGGTCGCGTTCGCATAGAGTTAAGTGGACCAGGGGTTTGACTGGGAGTTTGTTCTTTGCGAACGCGGTCCCCTATCCGCGATCGCGTAGTGTTGGAAGCCTGAGCATCACGTTCGCGTAAGTGTTTATGCTTTTGCATAGAGTAAAAGCTGGGTTCTGAGAAAATGTGCTTCACGATCGCGAAGGAAGTTCCGCAATCGCGATGAAGGAATTCAGGCCTGGGCAGAATGTTTAAATAGTCGTCTTGTCCGTGATTTTGGGGTTTATTTCTTCCATTGTTGGTCATTTTTGGAGCTTTTTGGAGAGGATTAATGAGGGATTCAATAGTAATCACTTGGAGGTAAGATTCTTGGACTTTAAACTCAATTCTAATGTGAATTCCACCTAAATAATCATAAAAATTAAGCCAAAAGTTGAAGAACTAGGGCTTGGAAACGTAGACCTTTGAATGAGGATTTGAAGGACCATTTGAGGTCAAATTTCTGAACTTTTGATATGTACGAACTCGTGGGGAGATAAGGAATCTATTGATGTAAAAATTATCGAATTCCGAGACGTGGGACCGGGGGTCGGATTTTAGTAATTTCGGGATTTGTGTTGTAAATTGATTATTTTCGCTTGGGCTTCGTTCCCTTAGCATATTTTGACACCGTTATTCTGATTTTGCATAGATTTGATGCGAGTGGAGGCCGATTCAAGGGGCAAAGGCATCGCGGGCTAGTGATTTAATCGGATTGAGGTGAGTAATGATTGTAAATGATATTCTGAGGGTATGAAACCCCGGATTGCACATCGTGGTGCTATATTGATGTGACGCACACGCTAGATGACGAGCGTGGGTCGTGAACTGTTGGGGATTGTGATTTAGTCCGTCCCAAATGACTATTTTGCCGCATATTTGACTGAAATCTATTTGCTATCATCATTATTTGGGCTGAATGCCATATTTGGGCTTTGTGCCAATTATTTAACCCTTAGGGCACTTTTATTGATATTTTCTCGCTGTTTTGACTTTATACTTGAACTCAATCATGTTATATTTCCCTGTTTTCGTACTCAACCATGTTTACTCTGTTTTAACACTTAAATGATATTTTGGGCTAAGAATTATGTTTTACTGTTGCCCGAGTGGCTTGTGAGGATTTTGACTGAGTAAGGCCGAGGGCCTATATTGTGAGGAAACATTTGATATTGATTATGAGGCCGATGGCCTGAGATATGTACGCAATGAGGTGGCTTTTTGATATGAGGCTGAGGGCCTAGTGATGATGCCACGAGATGGCTTGATATTGCGCTTGGGACATAAGGGGACCCTCCAGGAGTCTGCACACCCCCAGTGAGTGCGGGTACCCATTGTGATGTAAGATATAGCCTGAGGGGCTGGTATTGTTCTGAGATATTGCCCGAGGGGCGGTTTTGTTGATACTGTGCCCGAGAGGCGAACCTTTATGTGTTTATCTTTCTTAATTGCATGTCATTATCTGTTTAATTGTTGAAAAGGTATTTCCGAAGTTTAAACTGAACTTAAGGGATGATTCGTATCTTTACTGATTCATTGTCTTTAATGGTTTTACTGCTTCACTATAGCATGTTTTGTGCCTTACATGATTTCCTGCTTTCAGTCTTTATTTATGATTATTACTCACTGAGTTATAGTACTTACTTTACTCCCTGCACCCCGTGTGCAGATTCAGGCGTTGCGGATCCTACCAGTGCGAGTTGAGAGCTCCCGACAGATTTCGAAGTCCATGAGGTAGCTGCTTGGCGTCCGCAGTCCTGTGTTTCTCCCCCTATATCATTCTATCTCTTGTCAATCATTTTGTAATAGCTTATAGACTTTTCATACTTGTATTAGGATTGGTAGATGCTCATGACTAGTGACACCCCGGTATCGGGCTGTGTTGGGCTGTTCTTCTGCATATTTGTATTGTTGACTACTTAAACTTTGGATTATTTTATCATGCTTAGATTGTTTCTTACTGTAAACTGTTTAATACCGAAATGGGAAGTGTCAGCTGGACTAGTCTTCACGAGAGGCGCCATCACGACCGGGTCCGGGTTTAGGGTCGTGACACTATATAAGCTGAAGTTTTTGAAAAAGCTTTCTAACATACTAGATAAATAATCATCTTATTCTTTTATAGTGTATTACTACTAAAAAATAATCAGATTGTCAACAGTATCTAAATCATAAATTTAGGAAACAATAAACGTGAAGGAGGACTAACAGTATTATAAACAATCATAAATCATAAATTGCCAACAGTATTAAATAATTTGATAAACAAACTTATTGCAATAAATCCCATGAACTGAAGTTTCATAGCAGCACTAACAGTAGCATAAGAAAGAAGAAAAAGAAGAAGAAAACGAAAGAGGAGAAGGAGGAGGAGAAAGGGGGCTGAAGTTGTTTAAAAAGTGGGTACAAGTTCAAACTTTAAAAAATGGGTATATGTTAAATGGGGGCGATCAAATAGGGCTCCGTGTGCAATTTTTACTGTTTTAATGGTTATTAGCTAACTGTAGCTATCATTTACTATATTACTTCCTATAACTATGTTTTCAGGTTTATTAGAGTGTATTCGATGTATTTAAGCTACTGTATTCATGAATACAATAGTATTTCTAGGCGTGAAACAAAGGATTAAAGCTAGACAGTTTTTTGTATTCAACTGTATTCACGGCGTGAAATATGGGATTACAGCTAGAGAGATTATTATATTCTACTGTATTCACGATATATATTTGTGAATACAGTGACGTAAATAATGCAATTCATGGTCTATTCAGCTATTTTTAAATGAAAAGTGAATCAATTAACATAATAGGCTCCTAATATAACTCAACAAACTCAATTATAACAGATAAAATTTGTATTTTCAGTTATAAAAAAAAATTATCAGCCGAAAAACACCCCAAAAACATAGCAATCTTCAGAGAAAATATGCTGACTATTTTTTCCAGCCGATAAATACAACAAAAATAGAGCAATTTGTATACATATATACATCTGAATCCATAAATTATATTAATTAAAAAAATACATGAATACATTCATGGAATACAACGATAAAGTGAATAAAATAAAATACATGGAATACTGCAAGATACATTGAAATACAATAAAAAAGACAATGAAATATAGTGAGATACATTGAAATACACTTAAAAAAAGGGTATCAAAATCTTCAAGTTGCTCAGCCCCAAACTCCGTCGTCTTGTTCAAGAAAAACCCTAATGTCGCACCTCACGTGTATGTTCCTTGAAGGCACGAATCGGGTTGTTGGTGGGAGGCAAAGAAAGGTCGTAGAGTTTTACAGAACCATCGCCTCTTGCGGTGATTACGAGGGAATCGTGAGCTTCTGATTTTGCCTGCTTTTCCAGTAAGGACTCCAATTTTGCCCATCTTTATCATTGATTCTCCAAAATCCTTGAAGAAGGTGGATGCAAAAAAAATTCCCGTTGACTACTCAGAAGAACGATCGATGAAGGAACTGATGAGAGAGAATCCATGAGTTTGTATTCATGGAGAAAACTGGCGTTGAGGGAGAGAGGGTTGAGAAAGAGAGGGAAGCGTATTTTATGAGAGAGAGGGTAGCGTATTTTATGGCTTAAGGGTAGGAGGTGACCATAAATAGATATTTGGTTATAAAAATCAAAAGGTAGCTATGGAATATAATTTTTAAAAATGATATTTAAAAAAAGTAAATAAGGTATCAACCTTTGCTATAGGAGGTAACTAATCCTATTATAAACCTTACCTCATAAAATTTGTTTTAATGTGATTCTGTTAGATTGTTCACGCTGTTTAAGGAAAAATTTGAGCTATTAAAATTTGTAATATTAGATATGTTAATAATGCAGGACATGATACATCTTCATTTTATCGAGAACATGATCCTTGATAGGAGGGTGTAGAGTCGGAAAATTGGGGTAGAAGATTAGTAGATAGTTGAGCGTATTTCTTTTTCATACTAGTGTATCAGTACTTTTCTCGTATTTCCTTATTCTTAGTTTCTCTTACAACATGTTATTTCTTTTGCTTTGATTATCTTTTTATCTTGTTGTTGTTCTTGCTTTTTTTGTAGCTTCAAAACTATCATATTTCTTTTCAGTATTGTTGTGACCAGGAGCGGATTTAGGGGGCGAAAGGGGGTTCACCCGATCCCCCTTCGCGAAATATTACATTGTATATATAAGACAAAATTTGTTTTTTACCTCTATATATTAAGTTTTGAATCTCATTGACACAACCTAAAAGTACAACTTAGTGTCAAGGAGGTTCTAAACTTGTGAAAGGTCATAGGTTCAATTCCCACTAGCTACAATTTTTTTTAACTTTTTTCTTTTTGAACCCCCTTCGCAAAGATCCTGCCTCCGTCACTGGTTGTGACTATGTTTTTTTGAGCCGAGGGTCTATTTGTGAGATTATACTGAGTTCGTTGTTGTTGTTGTTGTTGTTGTTGTTGTTGTTGTTGTTGTTGTTGTTGTTGTTGTTGTTGCAGCTATGTTAATAAAAGTTGTTTAGATATTAAAGCACGAGAAGTCTAAGTTTTCAAAACTAAAGCGGAGGGAGTAACCAAAAAAAAGTGTGAAGGATAGGCCTACATGCTTTGTTACGCTAGTAGGTGGCTGGTAAAGGAAGATCATCGATGATAAAGGGGGTACACTATTTTTGGTGAAGCTTTTGATTCATAAACATTATCTCCCCAACTCAAAGTCTTTTGAGGCCTTCAAATACGAGACGCTAAAAAACTTATATGGACAAACCAAACTTTTTCTAAATTCATATCCATCATTATAAAGCCTCTTGTTTGACAGATCCCCTTTTCCCAGAAAGTAATAAAGTAAAAGCAAATACAAAACGCGAAAGTAGAAAAGTGCATTATTTTTCTCAACCCCACACTAATCCTTTATTTGTTGATTAGCTTCTCTTTCTATTGCTTTTGCTCATATTAGTTAGTAAGTTACTCCTTTGTCTAGACAGCGACCAATGTACACTTTCAGCAGCAAGTGTCAAAATTCCGTCCCAAGTTATTTGTAATAATTTTCTATTCTTATATTTATGTTTATAGTGCCTATAATAAATTTTTATATATTACTAAGTACCTCCTTCTTCTACTCGAGCCTCGACAGAGGTTTTTAATCTCATTCATATTCTAAAGAATTCTAAAGGACTCTTTCATATTGTACTGATGTTGGAAAAGATTGGATTATTCCCTACCGAGACAATATAAACTGTTCAACGAATCCTCATTTTTCAACTAGTAGATCACATTTTCTTAAGGTTTCTTATTACTACTCAAGCAATACGTGAATTGCTTAGGAGAAGTCACTACTAGAAATTCGGTAAATACCGACCAGAAAAAACCGACCAACGTTGGTCGATTATGGTTAATTACCAACCAAAACCCGTCCAAATATGCTTGGTCGCTATTTTGATGGTCGTTTTAATATACCGACCAAAGTTGGTTGATTATTACCGACCAAGGTTGGTCGGTATGTTAAAATGACCATCTAAAGAATTTAAAATATTTACCGACCAACTTTGGTCGGAAACATATTTTAATAATTTAATTTATCGACTAGAGTTGGTCAGTGTATTTAAATAATATTTTTTAATTAATTATTAAATTTTAAAAACTACCGACCAAAGTTGGTCGGTAAATAAAAAAAAATAAAAAAAAATAAAATTTAACAATACCGACCAAAGTTGGTCGGTAATGTTGAATTCTGGGAATTCCTTGTTCATTAATCGACCAACTTTGGTCGGTAATTGTAATTTTTTTATTTTTTTCTAATGATTACCGACCAACTTTGGTCGGTAATTTGCAAAAAAATATTTTTTTTATTAGAAACCGACCAACTTTGGTTGATTTTTTGGGTTTTAAATTTGACATAAAATGCTTGTTTTGGCAGCTACACCACCTGCCAGCATACCACTATACCTAATAGCAACATAAAACAAAACAAAACAACAACAACAACAACAACAATAACAATCAATCAATCAATCAATAAATACATTAAAACTAACAAATTTAAGTTCAATTGAACATAAAAATCCAAAACCAAGTTAAAACTTGTTGCAACTAGTTCAAAATGGGTTCTATTTGTCTAGTTCAAAGTATATAAAAGTTAAGGAGTGTTTTGTACAATATCATCATTACCGTTTGATGAACTTTCATCTACAAGACGGTATAGAGAAGGGTCTTGTGGAGGACGAGAAGAACGATCACGGGGAGGACGGGAGGAACGATCACGTGCAAGTCGAGCCTCTGGCGATGACTCACGAGACCGGGGCAACGGAAAAGCTCCAGTAGATAGGAGAGTTCTGATATGAGTTTGCATGCCACGGAATTGAGCATCTCTAACCCTTTCTCTTTCCTTGGCCGCTTCTAGCTCAGGTGTGAGCTTTGTCACAGTCTTCCGCATAGCAGAGATGCGCTCCCTATTAAGTTGCTCGCCTTGTAAGGAAGTCTCTATTCCTTGCATTCCACACTTATAGTGATTGAACTTTTTAGTAGGAAGCCCGTATACTTTCCCCCATTTTGGACCGCCAATAGACTCCATCCATATTCTTTCAGTATCCTCGTCCGAAGGTTGGATTGGCTCGCCCGATTCACCAGCTGGCTGAGTGCAGATGAATTCCTCCACGTTAGTTTGGTAACGACCCTATACGAAAATTTAAATTGAATTAGTATTTCAAAATTTATATAAAAGTAAATTAAAATACTTAAAGTTAAGTGAAAGCTTACATATACAGTTGAGGCCCGGTCCTCGACCCACATTTCTTGATTCGTCCCTTTCTTCTTCTTTACAATATGCATCTCCCTGAATAGCTCATCATGGTTCATTGTACGCCCCAACTTCTTTTCCTAAAAATAAATTAATTTAGTTAATAAACATAATAGATATACTTTAAAAATAATTTAAGAAATTAAGTACCAATCTTCTTTTTATTGTCCCTAGGCTGATCGCACCTCCAGTGTGCAAGGAGCCTCCCTTCTCAGATGCATGAGCTTTCTTTCCTTTTTCACTCATCTCTAAGAACTTTGCGGTAAGTTATTGCCTTTGCAAATCATCCCATAAAATTTAAAGTAACCAGCCAGGCTTCTTGTTCTTCTTTCTAGAATCGGAGAAAGCATCCGACAATCACTTGCGAGCTTTATGATGAAAATTTGCAGCCACTTCCGCGCTATAGCGGTGTTCCCATACACACTTGCTCTGTGTTTCAAAAGTTAATTACAATATGGAAATATCATAAATATAAATTATTAAACTCCTTAAAAGAACATTTATACCTTAAATTGATTGAAAATTTGCTTCTTCAACGAGAATGGAAAATCAGTCCAAGTCGCATAAGGGCTATCATAAAGCTTTCTGATGGCTTTGGTGATTATCCTCGTAGTCTTATTACTCGGGATGAACCTGAAATTTATCAATAAAAATACATTAATATCATAGTAAAATTGTTACAAAACAATAACACGAAAATAACAAACAATTCTTACTCATCACCCCTAGGGACTATGATGATCCTGCGATATTGATCATAATGCACTTCCTCGTCACCATCATCATCGTCGTCCAAAGCATGTGCATCAGAGGCATGTGTAGACGGTGTAGGGGGGGGTCAGAGCTACTACCTTGCAAGCGAAGGCCTGAAATAGATGGAGTCGTTGATAAAGATGGCTGCGATCCCTGTGACTGCGACATATCTGGATGGACCCTAATGGTTGTGATACTGATAACTGTGACCCGAGTGGTTGTGACTCGAGTGGCTGTGACATGGATATATGTGATCCATGTGGATGTGATATGTATGGATGTGATATAGATGGCTGTGATCCACGTGGTCGTGAGGCAGCTGGACTACATGTCGGGCGTATAGTCTTATGGACCTGTGATGAAAGACCTAGTATATGGATGAAGGTGTAAGGATCATAATGCTGTGGCAGCTCAATATAGCCGTGGGGAGGGGGAGGATAAGACATAGGCATCTCTGTAGAGGGTGGAAAAGAGGGAGTATTATTATCTATCCTCCTCTTTCTGTTCCTAGCCTTTTCTCTACGCCGAGAACCAGTAGGGTCATTGTTACCTTGACCCTTGCCCGCCGTCTGCATAATATAATACATATTTAGATTAAAACATATATGAAACTAGCTATAAAATGAGAGTGCTTTAAAAATCCAACTTTTTAAAGCTCATCAACGTATTGTTCCTCGTCCGAGAATTCTTCGTCCTCACTTGTTTGATCTTCATCACTTTATTCTTCGTCCTAATTTTCTATAATTGTTACTTCATTTATATCAACTTCTTCCAATATGCGTTCAGGATATTCCAAATTATTTTCTAACTGATTGTCCACTATTTGGTGAACACTAGAGATATCGTTTTGATATACAACATCTAACACATTCTCGACTTCCACCCTACCTACATGCTTAGTATTTATTACAACCTACCAATCGGACTTATTCCGTCTCAATGGATAAGGAGCATAATACACTTGCCTAACATTATGTGCAATTATGAAAGGATCATAGCGATCATACTCCCTCGTATGATTAACCTCAATTATGTTGTATTGGTTGTGTACTCTTGTACCTCTTGTTGGATTTGGGTCAAACCACTTGCATCTAAAGAGTATCAATTTCTTATATGGCCAACCTGTATATTCTAGTTGTAATATTTCTTTGACCACACCATAATAATCAATATCTCCAACTTGGTTGCCATCACCACCTTGAACCCACACCCCGCTGTTGTTGCTATTTTTATTTTTAGAGCAATCCTCTGTATGAAACTTATAACCATTTACTACGTACTTAGACATTGTTGTGACCTGAAGCCCAGGTCCCCAAGATATATCTTTCAAAAATTGATTTACACCATTATTTGGATTATTTACCTACATAGTGTTAAAAAAAATTATAATTTAGCATAACTTACAAACATTATTTACCTACATAGTGTTAGAATATTATCAGGATAAACTTACAAATTATTTGAACCACGTATCAAATATCGTATATACAACTATCACGACCCAGATTTCCCACCCTCTGGAGTCGTGATGGCGCATACTAGTGAAAGCTAGGCAAGCCAACCAACTAAACTATTTACCTTGTTTCCATTTTTAATCCGATAAAAGTTAAGAGCCAACAATCAGATAACAACAGAATTGAATAAACGGAAGGCTGCATTGTAAAGTTTTAATAATACTGCTAATACCAATCCATAACAAATCTACCCAAGACTGATGTCACAACTTCACAGACTGTCTAGAAGTACTACAATTAAAGGTCTGAAAGAGATAAATACAACATTGTCTCTAGAAATACATGAAAGAAACAGGAATAGTAGATAGAAGGAGACGCCAAGGCATGTGGAAGCTTGCAGGACAACCTCGGGTCGCTTGGTGAACAACAAACAACAATCTCACTACGATCTGAAGTCTATAGCACTAGGATCTGTACAAAAGAGTGCAGAGTGTAGTATCAGCACAATCGACCCCATGTGCTGGTAAGTGCCTAGCCTAACCTCGGCGAAGTGGTGATGAGTTTAGGACCAGACTACCAAATAAACCTGTGCAGTTAAATCATATGCAGCGAAAATAGAAGCAGATAATTACAACAAAAGTTGGGCGGGAGAAACATGCTGCGGGGAGTATCGGATAACAACAGAATACAAGAGAGGAATGCAAAGAAACAAAAATTCAATAACTAACAGAGTAAGAAAAACAAACACAGTATTCACTTTCATCTCTTTCTTGATGCAGGCGTGCAATCTGATCCCATTTCAAATATCTCGGTGACGGCATGCCACCAGCTCCCATTTCATATATCTTGTTGCAAGCGTGCAAGCCGATCCCATTTTATATATCTCGTTGCAGGCGTGCAACCCGCTCCCAGTTCATATATCTCATTGCAGGCGTGCAACCCGCTCCCATTTCATATATCTCGTTGCAGGCGTGCAACCCGCTCCCATTTCATATGTCTCGTTGCAGGCGTGCAACCCGCTCACATTTCATATGTATCTGTGGCGGCGTGCCACCCGCTCCTATTTACAAATCAACATCAATCACAAAAGGATCCCTGCAAAGGCACAAAAGTACATAACAATATCCCGGTAATAGAGACAATATCGTAAACAATAACATCCCGGCAAGGGAGACAATATTATAAACCATAACATCCCGGCAAGGGAACCAACAATGATAATCAACATTCTAGGCATGAACAAATCACAACAAAGTCACAACAATTACAATACGAAACTCACGAGCATGCTTGACACCGATGTATAGATACTCGTCACCATAACTATACGTCGTACTCTACAATTAACACATAGCAAATAAGACACAACTCCTAATCCCTTAAACTAAGGTTATACCAAATACTTACCTCGATGCCACGAACACAATTCAAGCCTCAGCTATCGCTTTACCTCTTGATTCCACCACCAACTCGCTCGTATCTAGCCATAAGTTACTTAATAATATTAATAAGTGCTAAATGAATCAATTCTAATGCATGAAAATAAGTTTTCTAAAGTTTTTCCCAAAAAGTCAAAAATCAACCCCGGGCCCGCTTGGTCCAAACCCGAAATTTGGACCAAAACCCGATTACCCATTCACCTCGAGCTCGGATGTATAATTGGTTTTAGAATCCGACCTCAATTTGAGGTCTAAGTCCCCAAATTTCAATATTCTTAGGTTTTACCCAAAATTCCCAATTCCACCATGAAAACCCTAGATTCTAGATGAAATTTTGTAAAAAGAAGTTAAGGAGTAAAGAAAATGAGTTAGAAATCACTTAATAATGTTTTGGAGAAGAAAAGTTGTTTGAAAAATCGCCTCTTATGTTTTTGGGGTTTTGAAAAATGAAAAATAATTGAAAATCCCGTTTAAATATACCCCCTCAGACCCCCTCCGCGGTCAGCACAAAATCATTGCGGACCGCTCTGGCGGGTTCAGAGACCTGCAACTTCTCTGAACCTGCAACAGTTATGTTTTAAGCCTAAAACATCCCGGAACCTACCCGAAACTCACCCGAGCTCTCGGGACGTCAAACCAAAAGTGCATACTAACTCAAAAACATCATATGGACCTATTCGTGCAATCACATCATGGAAATAACATGTAAAACTATGAATTAAACCTCAAAACTCATCATTTTCATCAAGAACACTTAAAGTTCATAACTCTTCAACCAGAAGTCCAACTCACGTCAAATAGACACCATTTTTCACCAAATTTCACAGTTATCATTCAAATACTATAACAAGTTTGTACCGGGCTCCAGAACCAAAATACGGGCCCGATACCAATGGTTTCAAGCATTAATTATTTTATTAATTTCTTAGATAATTCAGCAAAATAATTTCTTTCAAAAATTGATTTCTAAGGTTTGGGACCTCAAAATTCATTTCCAGGCATACGCCCAAGTCCCATATTTTACTGCGGACCTCCCGGGATCGTTGGAATATAGATCCGTGTCTGTTTGCTCAAAATGTTGATCAAAGTCAACTAAAATTAATTTTTTAACTCTAGAATTTCTATTTCTCATTTTTTCACATAGAAGGCTTTCTGGATATAGGTCCGGACCATGCATGCAAATCAAGGTGAGGTAAAAAAGATGTTTTTAGGCCTTAGAACACTGAATTTGTTTCTAAAACAAGTGATGACCTTTTGGGTCATCACAACAGCATCATGGCCAAATTGACCCACGAAGTGACTGTGACACATCAAATATTTTTATTAGTTGCATCAAGATGTAATCATAGTAAATTTGATATTTTGATAACTATTAAATCAATACTTACTTGAGAAATGGTACAACTTCGGGACAATTTAGCAACACATGAAGTGTAGCTGACTTGTACTCCATATCACTCAAACTTCTCTTTCGAACATCCTTAGAACATCGGACAGGTTGATTGAGTATGGACATTGGTGGATATAATGGATCATTCACACATTCGACTGTGTGCCTATTGGGCATATTCCTAGAACATGGCATGTTACTCTCAAAATAATAAGAACAAAATGAGCAGTTTCCTTTGCAAGATAAGCTTCGCATATAGATCCTTCAATCCTATTCCTCTGCTTAACAAATTGTTTGCATTTGCCAATTGTCCTACATAATGTCATGTTAGCCAAGAACATTCAAATAAAATAGAAAATTACATCAAACTTATAATATTACCTCTCAAAGGGATACATCCATCTGCATTGAACAAGCCCTCCAAGTTGTGCCTCGTGTACAAGGTGGATTGGAAGGTGTACCATCACATCAAAAAAAACCACATGGAAATATTTTTCCATCTTACTAGAAGTTACACGAATGTTCTTATCCATCCGGAGTAAGTTTTCTTCCATTAATGTGGTAGAGACAAGTCTTTGAAAAACAAACTAATCTCTGTGATGGGTTTCCAGATTCTTTCAGGCAAACCACAAAATGCAATAGACACTAAGGTCTCCATGAAAACATGACAATCATGACTTTTCAAATGGCTAACTTCCCTACCTCCATATCTACCTTTTTTCCAAGATTCGACGCATAACCCTCAGGCATCTTCAATTTCACAACCCAATCACAAATTTGTCGTCTTTCCTCCAAAGTGAATGTGTAACTTGCTTTGGGCTTGAACACCTTACCATTGTTTGCTGTCTGCAAGTATAACTCAGTCCGCCTGTAATATTCTTGTAAGTCCATTCTAGCATTCAGGATATCCTTTGTCTTACGTTTAACATCCATCACTGTGTTGAACAAATTGTCAAAATAATTCTTCTCAATATGCATGAAAACAAGGTTGTGACAGAGAATATTTTCCTTCCAATAAGGAAACTCCCAAAATATACTCTATTTCGTCCAATTATGAGTAACACCATATCCGAAGAATCTATAAGGTGAAGCTTCAGTAACTTTACTGAAGTTCTGGACCCTCTCCCAAATTTCCTCACCTGAAAGTATCAGAGGTGGAGAATCATATTCTATTTTATTCTTTTTGGATGAATTTTTCATCCTTCTAAACTCATGATCATGAGGCAAGAATTGACGATGACAATCAAACCATGATTGCTTTTGGCCATGTTTCAAAGTGAACACTTTACTATTTTCCATGCAGTAAGGATAAGCTAGCTTCCCAGCAGTCATCCACCCAGAAAATATTCCATACATAGGAAAATCGTTAATAGTCCATATTAAATTATCACACAAATTGAAATTATGCTTGGTTGATATGTCATATGTATCAACACCATTATACCATAATTGTTTTATCTCATCAATCAAAGGTTGCAAGTATAAATCAATCAAACTTTTCGTATTATATAGACCGGGGATAATACAATTTAAGAATATATATGGACTAGTCATACACAACTCGGGTGGTATATTATAAGGTGTAAGAAAGATAGGTGTAATGACCCGACCAGTCGTTTTGTGCTTTTGCACTTTGCTCGTTAGTTATCGAGTGTGACCTGCCCCGTGCGATGTATTATGACTTAAGTAAATTGTTAGTTTTGGTTTTCAGGGTAATCGGAATGAATTTGGAAGAAACAGTCCTCAGTTGAAGCTTGAAATTTGAAAAGTTTGACCAAGATTTGACTTGTTTGTATATGATCTCGGATCGGAATTTTTATGATTTGGTTATCTATGTTAGGTGATTTGGGACTTAGGAGCACGATCGGAATGCATTTTGGAAGTCCGTGGAAGGTTTAGGCTTGAATTGGCGAAATTGAGGTTTTGACATTTTCCGGTTGATAGGTGAGATTTTGATATAGAGGTCGGAATGGATTTACGGAAGTTGCAGTAGTTCCGTTGTGTCATTTGGGATGTGTGTGCATAATTTTAGGTTATTCGGATGTGGTTTTGTTGGGTTTTTGATCAAAAGTGTAATTTAGAAGGTTTTGGAATTCTTAGGCTTGAATCCGATGTGAATTTGGTGTTTTGATGTTGTTTTGAGCATTCTGAAGGTTGGAACAAGTTTGAATGAGGTTATGAGATATGTTGGCATGTTTGGTTGAGGTCCCGATGGCCTCGGGTGAGTTTCGGGTGGTCAATCAGACCATTTCATGTTTTGCAAAGTTGCAGAAAAAATTTCTATTAAGTGCTGCAGGAATTTGGCCTTCGCAAGTAGGTCCTCGCGTTCACGAAGGGTTAGCTGGTGAGATGGAGATTTTAGCATTCACGTTTGCGAAAGGCTGGGTTCATTGTGCATCGCGTTCGTGAGGTAGGCTCCGCGTTCGCGTAGGGGAAGTGAGCAGCTGGGTTTGAGGATATATTTGTTCTTCGCGTTCGCGGAAAGGGAGTCGCGTTCGCGTTGGGTTAGGGAGCCAAGTCTTCGCGTTCGTGAATGGTAGGACGCGTTCGCGGTGAAGAAAATTTGGTTAAAGTAATTTTGTGCTTCGCGAATGCGAGGCTTTGACTGCGTTCGCGAAGAAGGATTTTTATGCTTGGGCAGAATGATTTAAAAGGGCTATTCCGCGATTTTGAGGCTAAGTACCTCCATTGTTGGGCGATTTTGAAGCTTGGGAGAGCTAATTGAAGAGGGAATTCAAGAGAATTTCATGGAGGTAAGATTTTTGGTCCCTAAACTTGTTTCTATGATGAATTCTATCATTGTAAGCTTGAAATCCATGGAAAAATCAGTAGCAAAAATGGGTAATTAGGGCTTGAGATTAAGAGACTTTTGAGTGGGGATTTGAGGGGTCATTTGAGGTCCGATTTTGATGTTCTTGATATGTATAGACACGTGTGAGGACGAGGATTTCATTGATGTTAATTTTATCGGATTCCGAGATGTGGGCCCGGGGCCGAGTTTGAGCAATTTCGGGATTTGGATGTAAAATTGGATATTTTCGAGTGGACTTCGTTCCCTTTGCATATTTTAATGATTATGTACTGATTGTGGCTAGATTTGGAGCATCCGGAGGTCAATTAGTGCGGGAAATACATCGCGGGCTAGAGTTTCAACCGGATCGATGTGAGTAATGATTGTAAATGATGTTCTGAGGGTTTAAAACCCCGGATTGCACATCGTAGTGCTATACTAAGGTGAGGCACACGCTTGATGACGAGTGTGGGGTCGTGCAATATTGGGGATTGTGACCTGGTCCGGCCCGATTGATGATTTTACCGTATATTTGACTGAAATCTATTTGCTATCATCATTATTTGGGCTGAATGCCATATTTGGGCTTCGTGCCAACTATTTGAACCCTTCGGGAATTATTTTTGATATTACCTCACTATTTTGACTTTATACTTGAACTCGGTCATGTTATTTTCCATTATTTTTCAAAACTCAGCCATGTTCACTCAGTTTTAATAGTCAAATGATATTTAAATGATGTTTTGGGCTGAGAAACACTGTTTTACTGTTACTCGAGAGGCTTATGTGATTTTTGAATGAGTAAGGCCGAGGGCGTGTGTTGTGAGGATATCTTCTAGGTCGGGCTGCACGTCGCAGTGGTGATATACTGATTTGATTATGAGGCCGAGGGCCTGAGATATGTATGCCACGAGGTGGCTTGTTGATATTGATATGAGGCTGAGAGCCTATTTCTGATGCCACGAGGTGGCTTGATATTGCGCTTGGGCCGTAACGGGCCCCTCCAGGAGTCTGCACACCCCCAGTGAGCGCGGGTACCCATTGTGATGTGAGATATAGCCTGAGAGGCTGGTGTTGTTCTATGTGATTGCCCGAGGGGCTGGTATTGTTCTGAGATATTTCCCGAGGGGCGGATTGTTGACACTGTGCCCATGGGGCGAACCTTATGTGCTTATCTTTCTTATTTGCCTGTCATTTACCTGTTTAATTGTGTATTTGTGCCCGAGGAGGGGATTTTTTATGCTTATCTGCATTAATAGTTTGGTATTCATTTGCATAACTGTTGAAAAGTCATTTTCAAAGAAGTTAAACTGAGTTAAGATGTTTTTAAGAGATTTTTCAGCTTCATTGCTTTTTACTGGTTTTGTACTGCTTCTATACAACATGTTGATGTACTTTTCATGATTTCTTACCATTCAGACTTTAGTTATTATTATTACTCACTGAGTTGGAGTACTCACTTTACTCTCTACACCTTGTGTGCAGATTTAGGTATTTCTGAACCCGATAATGGGTATTGGCTGACCGGAGGCAGAGTCATACGGAGTTTAGCAGGGTAGCTGCCGGCGTTCGCAGCACTGCTTTTCTCCCACTTTATTTCATTAGTCTGTATTTTGTACATTTCAGACTTTTCAGTTATATTTAGACCCTAGTAGATACTCGTGACTTGTGACACCCTGTATCGGGCTGTGTTTGGGCTGTATTCCGTACATTATAAAATCTTTTGCTTACTCTATGGTTTATTTACTCATGCTTAGACTGTTTATTAATGTTTAACTGTTTAAAATTGAATTGGGACTAGTTGGCTAGCCTTGTCTTCACGAGAGGCACTATCACGACCGGGCCCGGGTTTAGGGTCGTGACAATAGGCCAACATGAATATGGTGAAGCAGATATAGAAAAAGGCATGATGCTATCCGCACACATACCTAACCGAATGTTCCTTGGTTCACTAGCAAATCTGGATATGTCCTATCAAAGTGCTTCCAAGCTTCTCCATCTGAAGGATGACACATAACACCAGGTGGTCTTCTATTTTCAAAGTGCCATCTCATATGAGGAGCAGAACTCATCGACACATATAACCTCTTTAACCTAGGTATAAGAGGTAAATAATGCATCGCCTTGATAGCGACCATATTCCCGCTGGAAAGCCTCTTGAAATGAGGTTTTTCGCAAAATTTACAACTGTCTAAAGTTGCATCATCTTTATAATATAACATGCAACCATCTTCACAACAATCAATTCTCGTTGATGAAAGTCCTAACTTAGAAACCAATCTCTTTGCCTTATAGAAATCACTAGGTAAGTTGATATTAGGGTCAACTAATTCACTCATAAGGTCAATGAAAGAGTCCATAGCTGCTTCAGAAATATTCTAATCAAATTTGATACTTAGTAATCTCACTGCAACAGACAGCTCAGAGTGCGGACTTCCTTCACGTAGTGGACGACTAGCTTCTTCTAATTGTTTATAAAAATGTTTTGCGTCATCATTAGGAGTTTGTTCAACATTTTC
Organism: Nicotiana tabacum; assembly: GCF_000715075.1. Lineage (NCBI taxonomy): Eukaryota > Viridiplantae > Streptophyta > Magnoliopsida > Solanales > Solanaceae > Nicotiana > Nicotiana tabacum. The sequence continues at coordinate 25,044,570 of NC_134100.1, read as the reverse complement.
ATTGGGCTCACCCAGGAAGTGCATCCTCAAAGCATCTACAACCATATCATAAATTCTAGAATCAAGATTTGTATTCTGCACCGCCTACTACTTTCACCAACAACCATGTTATGAAATATCCCATGGCTACCATCGATTTCTCCATGATTAGTCCATACAAAGTAATTCTCTATAAACCCCTTCCTATAAAGATGAAGCTTAAATACCTCCGGTTTTTCAAACTTCATATAGTCATACCTGACACAAGGGCACCTAATTTGTCACGACCCAAAATCCACTAAGAGTCGTGATGGCGCCGGACACCATTGTCAGGCAAGCCAACAACAAATAACTAGTAACTTCTCGTTTTAATATTTCCGAAATCACTTCTTTTATACATTTAAACAAATACATAATAAATTCCACTGAATAAATAATGAAGCATTTGACAATTTTAAATTTCTGAATAAACCCATAGATATCTCAGAACCCGGTGTCACAAGTGCATGAGCATTTACCAGGGAATGAAATAAAATACAATAGATGTCCGGTATACAAGTGGACAGAAACGAAAATACAGTACAATACTCTGAAGGGGACTCTGCTGGCTGCGGGTCGTCTCGAAAAGTGCAGCTCACCTAAGTCTCCGTATTAACCATGCCGCTATGCCACTAAGCCACTAGCCACATATGAACCTGTGCAAAAAATTGCACAGCAAGTAGAGTATGAGTACAAAAATAACGTGTACCCAATGAGTATCCCGTCTAATCTTGAAGAAGTAGAGACGAGAGGTCGACTTCGACACTTGCTAGTGGACCAATAGTAATATATTATTAAAGCGAATAATCATAGATTTATTAAGAACGACAGTAATTTCAAATAAGTCACGAACAAGTGAAAGTTCCTTTTTATATTAAAAGTCTCCGAATTCATAATCTATTAATTTTTAATTATCTCAAGGCTAGGAGGGCAAATATCAATATCAATAAATTTCAAGGCAAGCAATACAAGCATGCGCAAATTATGCCGAGGACGTACTGCCTGATCCAACAATATTAAAACTGTGTACTGCCAGAGGGTCGAATGGCGCGAACCATATATGCATCTATTTAATCTGCCGAGGCGTTCGGCCCGTTCCGAAATTAAACGCATACACACAGTCAATCAAGAAGTCAATAGGGAACAATTATCCAAAGAAAAGCCAATCTCTTTTAAAAAATTTATAAAATAAAGTTTAATCCTTTTAGAAATTTATTTACCAATTCGATAGGATTTAAGCAATTCAACTTCCAATAAGATTACAGATATTCCAAGTACAACATGATTTTGGGTCCTAGACTATCCGGACTTACACATAATAGTAGCTACGCACAGACTCTCGTCACCTCGTGTGCATGTAGCCCCTACAAATAGGAGCACATAACCAATTAACTCACCTATGGGGACAATTCCCTCTTACAAGGTTAGAAATGAGACTCACCTCGCTCCGAAATTTCCATAACCGGCTTCCAAGCCCTTCCAACGACTCCAATTGACGCACAACGCCCCAAAACTATTCAAACAACGGACAAACCAATAAAGATTCACTCTAACACTTGTAACAATTCAAATTATATAAGTTCCCAACTCCGCTCGAAAAGTTGACCAAAATGCCCTCAGGCCCATGTGCCCGGATTCCGAAAATTTTTGAAGAAAATTGTTACCCATAAGCTAAGGATCAAGAATATATGATTTTTACTCCATTCCCTAACAAATTTCGTGGTTAAATCTTGTTTTTACCAAATTCTAAGTTTTTCATCTAAAACCCTTGATTTTCCTAATTTTCACTTGTTAATCTACCCATAATCTATGTATTTAACTTATGATATGTAGAAATTACTTACCCCTTTGATGATGATGGAATCCCTTCTCATATGCTCTCAAAAATTGCCTAAGTCCAAGTGGGAAATGAAGGAAATGGGCTAAGTCTTGGGATAAAAAGCCCTGAGTTCCAGTCGCAGATGTCGCATTTGCGACATCCTGCTCGTAAATGCAATGTTGCATTTGCGATAATTGCATCGCAAATGCGAAGTCTAGCCCACCCTGCCCTGGTCGCATTTGCGACAAGATTCTTCGCAAATGCGAAGGTGACAGCCTCGCAAAATTGATCCTTTGTTCGCAAATGAGAACTTTCCCTTAGAAGCCCAGGCTCGTAAATGCGAACAGAAACTCGCAAATGCGATGTCGCATTTGCGACCAATGCAACACAATTGTGATCATACCAGTACCAACAATCCAATTTCTTAGCAAATCACTCCGAAACTATCCCGGATCACACCCGAGCCCTCGGGGCTCCAAACCAAACACCTGCACAAGTCTAAAAACATAACACGGACTTGCTCGAAGCCTCAAATCACATCAAACAACACTAAAACCATGAATCACACTCTAATTCAAGCTTAATGAACTTTAAGATTTCAACTTCTACTTTCGATGTTTAAACTTTTCAAATCACGTCCGGTTGACCTCAAATTTTGCACACAAGTCATATTTGACATTACGGACCTACTTCATCTTCTGGAATTGGATTTCGACCCCGATATCAAAAAGTCCACTTCCGGTCAAACTGCTCAAAAACCTTCAAATTTCTATCTTTAGCCAAATGACTCCAAAATAACCCACGGACCTCCAAATTCACTTCCGATCACGCTCCCAACACCAGAATCACCTTATGGAGCTATTCTTAGACTTGGAATCCCAAACAGACATTGATAACACTGAAATACACTTTAACCCAAACTTATGAAATTCTTCCAAAATGCTAACTTCCACAATAGGTGCCGAAATGTTCCCGGGTCTTCCAAACCCCGGTCCGGACATACTCCCAAATCCTAAATTATCATACGAACCTGCTGGAATACTTCGAATCCCAATTCCGAGGTCGTTTACTCAAAAATCCAATCTTAGTCCATTCTTTCAACTTAAAGCTTCCGAAATGAGAATTCTCTTTCAAAATCAACTCTGAATTCCTCGGAACTCAACTCCGACCATGCGTACAAGTCATAATACCTGAAGTGAAGCTGCTCATGGCCTCAAACTGCTGAACGACGCACTAGAGCTCAAAACGTCCGATCGGGTCGTTACATAATTACTCCTTCACTTTGGTATGATGGAAGTGACATTGCATGTCTAATAAAGTCATCAACCCTTTCTACAAAATCCTCCCACAATCCCCGCTAATTAGGATAATTCCTATTGTACATCCAAGTACGATGTTCCATCCATACAAATAAAACAATAACAAATTAATTTAGTTAATTCATATCCTACTCTTTTTTAGTTAATTCATATCCTAAAAGTTCCAATTCATATCCTAAAAGTTCAATTCATATCCTAAAATTTTAATTTATAAACTAAAAGTTCAATTTATAAACTAAAAGTCCAATTCATATCCTAAAAGTTCAATTCATAAACAAAAAGATCAATTCATATCCTAAAAGTTCAATTCATATGTTAAAATTTTAATTTATAAACTAAAAGTTCAATTTATAAACTAAAAGTCCAAACATGTCCTAAAAGTTCAATTCATAAACTAAAAGTTCAATTCATATCCTAAAAGTTCAATTCATATCCTAAAATTTCAATTTATAAACTAAAAGTTCAATTTATAAACTGAAAGTCCAATTCATATCTTAAAAGTTCAATTCATAAACTAAAAGTTCAATTCATATCCAAAAAGTTCAATTCATAAACTAAAAATTCAATTCATATCCAAAAAATTCAATTCATATCCAAAAAGTTCAATTCATATCCAAAAAGTTCAATTCATATCCAAAAGGTCCAATTCATATCCTAAAAGTTCAATTCATATCCTAAAATTTCAATTCATACCCAAAAGGTCCAATTCATATCCTAAAAATTCAATTCATATCCTAAAAATTCAATTCATATCCTAAAAGTTCAATTTATAAACTAAAAGTTTAATTCATAAACTAAAATTTCAATTCATATCCAAAAGGTCCAATTCAAATCCTAAAAGTTCAATTCATATCCTAAAAGTTCAATGCATATCCTAAAAGTTCAATTCGATTCACAAGAACAAATCCTAAACCCTAGATTCTAACTAAACTATTCAAGACAATACAAAGTTAATAATTTAATTCTAACTAAACTATTCAAGACTAATTAAACTAATTAGTTAATAAAATTAATTAACAAAACTAATTAAAACAAAACATAAATCCTAGTCCTCAATAAAATACAATGTTCAAATAATTGAAATACTAATTGAAACAATAAAATACAATGTTCAAATAATTGAAACAAAACCTAGAAATAACAAAGAAATGGGTTGTAATTCAAACCTAGAATGTTTAGGTGGAGAATGAGAGGGGCGGCAGTGACAGTGGCCGGCGGCAACGACGACGACGGCAGCGACAGGCGGTGGCGACGCGGGGTGGGGAATGAAATTTGTGTGAGGGAAATAAAGAAGTAGAGGGGAAGGTATTGAGGGAGGAGTTAGGGAAAATTTGGGGAAGAAAGTAAGAGAAATGGGGGGAAACCCGTTATTTCATTATGTATTTCAGAATTACCAACCAATGTTGGTCGGTAATTTTGGTTGGTACATTAAGTTTTGACCGTTTGACCAAATACTGACCAACTTTGGTCGTTTTTAAAAAAAACTAAATTCTCTTTTTTGTTTTATTTCTTAAAATATTATAAGCTATAAAAAAATTATTATAAACCATATAAAATTATTATTAACTATAAATATTTATTTATTTAACTATGCAATTATTATAAATAACTATAAACTATAAGCATAATCTTTACAAAAAATTATATTAACTAGGTAATTACTTTAAATAGATTATAATAGCATCTATGTAAGTAAATTTTCTAAGTTATATTTAAGTATATGAGTTATTTCACACACACACATACACTATATTGTAATTGATGATCAATCTTATACATTACTATGCACGAATAATTAATCACTTGATAAACCAATATAATATTATTCTGTTTTAGGCCGAGACGTTTTATTTTTTATATATATTAATCGATATAGGTCAAAAAGTTTTATTTTTAATATTCATCGATGCATTTAAATAAGTTATAAGTCGATGAATCAATTTACAAGTCTATCAATCCCTAAAAGAATCCGATCCTGTGTTCCTAGCGCTTCGTGTTCTTATACACACACACACACACACACACACACACACACACACACACACACACACACACACACACACACATATATATATATATATATATATATATATACACACACACACACACATAATTTTCAATGTTTTATTCTTGATCATCTTCGACATGTGACAACTATTTAAATGGGTATTAAAAGAGAGAGTCGCCACCTAACGGGTTTGAGGTGCGTTAGGGCACCTATTTTGCAGATAACTCTATTTGACTAGTCAACGACACTAATTTAAATCGGGTAAGGGCTCAAATTACCTCAAAGAGAAGGTGTTAGGTACTCTTCGAGGTCCACAACTGTGGGTCCCAACCGAATTTACACTATGTGGAATTATTGAATTAAACTAGGATGTAGATTGTTAAGTTCTAAATTAATCCTAAATGGTCAAGTATATACACCAATTTAAAAGCAATTAATTAAAACCAGTCATGGAAAAATGTAAGGATTGTAAATCGTAGAAAGCCTACTTAATAACATAAAATGGGACCTAAATTTTTAAGCCTGATGGATCAACTCCCATGCAAAGTCTGCTAAGACTTTAATAGCCAAAAGTGCAATAGCTATTCGGGCAATTTGTGTATCATGTCCGCTACCCTCATTACTATCTTTAAGTTGTTAACTTAAGAGCGCACTATTTAATTCTAAATCGCGTCTGAATTCAAAACTACCCGTCCCTTCCTATAGTCCAGGAGGCTTTGGACACTATTCTAAAGGGTTGGTTCTAGACATAAAAAAAAATCTCAAGTTTCTGTTTCTATTCTTATTAGCGTCACATAAGAGGGAGCACATTAGGACTTAAACAAATGACAGATAAGGCAAGTAAGGGCTCATGTTGGCCTCCGAATTAATTAAGCAATTAGTTAAGGTGGTGAAAATAAATAAATCTTAAGATAAACGAAGTTATTTGATGTAAAACTCAATGATTAGATACGTTGAAGCAAATATAATTGAGAATAAGTATGGTAAAAAGACGTATTTAAATAATAAGCATGGTAGAATATTTATAAAGGTAATTTAAATCTTTTAATGACCAATATATAACTAAGAACACATTACTCATCAAAAGTTTGTAAAGCCAAGTGGGATAAACTTGCTGATAGGAAAAAATTAAGTAAATGATATGATTGAATGGCCAAAAGTACTTGCAAAATTCATCTCAATTTTTCGTTGGTGTATTTGAACTGAGGCGCTTGTAAAGAAATTTCAGATTTGAAATATAGCAAAATAGTGCTAAAGTGCTTATAGGAAAGAAATGATTTCAGAGCTAGAAATATGTTCCAATTCTTACGAATAGTTTAAAATAGACTCAAGTACTTGCAAAATAGTTTCATCACTAGAATGGAGCCCCAAATGGACAAAAATAATACTTGTAAATTTAGGCAGTAAACTTCAAAAAATTAAAAAAGATGCTTTAAACAGTCTACAGTGCTATTTAAGATTAAAACTTGACCAATTCTCTTAACATATAGATAGCACATAGGAAATCTGATTTTTTTTCTATGGGATTTTTTCATTCCTATACACTATTTTAAAACTTTATTATCCTTAATGTCCATGTTTAGTTAATTACCCCGCATAAACAAGTTTTATTTATAAAATATATACAATCCACCTTAAAATGTTCTCAATCCATTATTTGTGCCTTCAATCAAGGGATGTAGCTCTATTCAATGAGCAACGTGAGAAAGTTTGCACCGTTTACTAATTAAAAAGTCTTCAACAATATATCTTACCAAATAAAAAAGAACTATTTGTCGTAGAATCAATAGCTGCTATTTCATTTTGCTTGAGATGTAAGTTGATAAATTTGGATATTGGTTTTTATAGGTCTATGTCCTCCCTATTTGATCTTTTCTCAGTGTCATTGGAATACTTTATTTTTAGAAGCTGTTTCATATTCTGTTCAATAAATAACCTATTTTTGCGTCTATGACATCGTACTATATCTCTTTTTTTCATTTGCGTCTATGAAATCGTACTATATCTCTTCTTTTCAACTCTTCTTTTCCACTGTATAAGGCCATGAGACAGCAGAATTGAACAGATTTATTGTTACAGAGGACCTTTAATTCGCTTGTGTTTTACACTATAAACATCAAAATTGAGTTTTTACGCCATCTGGTAATTAAACTGGTCAAATCATGGATCCAACTTAGTGGATATTAGGCAGTACTAAGAAAACAAAACCATCAGCCTGTTGTTTGAAGTTCTATATATCATGTTGTCCTTCAAAATTAACTGCATTTTTGGATGGAAAATTAGCACCCCCCAATTATTTGGAAATTATCACAACAAGTATGCTTCATTTTTTTTTTGAGTTACAAAAAACACTTCAAATAAACGTTTCTTTTGATTGATGTTTAGTTGTATTATTTTTCAAAACGCGATGTGTCGGGACAACCCCACATCCCTATGGCTTGGGCAAAATTGATGGCTGGAGTAGATAGAAAGATGTTTACAGAACCAAAACTATCTGTAATTTTATTGTTCCCATAAGTTGTATATTTTGTATTTGATTTATACACAATAAAATAAATTTCATACAACTAATTATATATTATACAACTTATCTACAATTTTCATACATTATTTCTACTCAGTATACAACTACAATATCACACAACTTAAATACAAATTTTATATGTCTTTTGTATATTTTGTATCTGATTTAAACATGATAAAAACAAATTTCATACAATTAACTATATATTATACAATTTATCTACAATTTTCTTACATTATTTCTACTCAGTTATATACAACTACAATATCATACAAATTAAATATAATTTTTATATAATATTGTTCAACTTTTATACAATAGTTAAACAACATCATACAATTTTTCTACAATTTCGAGTTTCAATATGAAATTCAGCCAAAATCAAGTCTAATCTTCACCAAAACATCCTCAAAATTAAGATATAAACTCTAAACCATATTCCCAATTGTTTGCAACAACACTCAATCCAAACAAATAATGATTTTTGAAAACCCAAATTCGAATTCAAAGCTTTTTAATGGCTGTCAGATGGAATTGCTGCTCTCTTTTCTTTTGCTTTACATTACTGAAATTAGGAATTGGGATGTGGAGAGAGAAACGTGGTATAATATTTTTTTCAATTGCTCATTGCTTATTGCTCATTGGTCTTAACTTCAAATACTTTTTTCAATTATACATTGATAAGTCAATATTAACACTTGTAGACTGTAAAAGACTACTCAAGCTTGATTTAGTCCCCAAAACAGAAGGCAAAAAAAAAACACAATTGAAAAGATGAATAGCGTAACACCACAAGACTCTTAAGATTGATTGCATGTATTTATGGGTCAAAATGGATAACAGTAATTGACAACAAATATTGAAGTTAAAATTCAATAGCAAAAATGAATAGACCAAGACACTATATGGAGATGAAATACGCCAAAATCAAACAATACAAAAGCATGCCCAGAACACTTAGCGGTTGTTCGTTCAAACAATTCGTGATAATAATCAGCAAATAACTAAAGTAGCATCCCACAACTTGTTGCATTATATGAAACCAATTCTATTGAATGAAAATTGAACAGATACGTGGGGAGGGGATGGGATGTGAAGAGAGAAACATGGGGGGAGGGAGAGGGGAGGTGGAAGATACGTTAGAGTGATTTTAGGATACTAATTATTATCATTAATTCCCTTAATTAGTCCATATAGACATGTATCTAACGATTTTTAAAAGATAACAAGTAAATTATTTAAGCATGCCAAAACACGAGGACAAGTAATGAACCAAACAAATAGCAATTAGCATATAACCCCTCTTACTACAAAGTGTTCATACGTATGTAACTCTTTTTTTATGAAAGACAAATTAATTAATATACTAAAGCATTCTTCTATGTGTTAATGCATTCACAGTAGAAATCATGAAAACATACGGATATTGTTCATGATTCTTTGGGAAAAAAGTTAAGTATGGAGTATTAACAAATCGGGTGGTATCACTTTCACTGATGCAATCTTTTAATCCCAAATACGCTAACTAGATGATCCGAAATTAAACAAATTTAGGCATACAATTTCCAGTGCGTGAAAAGTCACATGTAATTCAAAGAATCACAACACACAAAGAGTTTGAGGGATGTACCTGGGCGCTTCCAAGAAGACTGTTTGTAGTACTCGAGCAGAGTAAACATTTAAACAAACTGCTCTATGTACAACTACCACGCATGAAACTAAGAAAGGATATTGAAAGCTACTATTCTATTGTCACGACCCAAACCCCGAACCCGGTCGTAATGACGCCTCTCGTGAAGACAAGGCCAGCCGGACCGAAACAGAACACCCCTTTTAAACTCATAACAGTAATAACATATAATATAGTATTCATAAATTGCGGAATTTAACGATAATAACAACAGGAACCATCCCGACACAGCCCAAACCGGGGTGTCACAAGTCATGAGCTACTACAGACTCTGCTATAGGTCTACAAGTACGGAATCCGCTACAACAGTCTGAAGAAAACATAAATGATAGAGGATAAGAGAGACAAGGGGCTGCGGGCATCAACAGCTACCTCGTAACTCCAAATCACTACGTAGTCTGGACGGAATCAGCGCTCAGGTGCGGACTCTGCTATACCTGAATCTGCACACACGGTGCAGGGAGTAATGTGAGTACTCCGACTCAGTGAGTAATAACTATAAATAATGACTAAAAGTATGAAAACACGTAAAGGCACAAAACAATTCCATATCAAGCAGTAAAAATCACTTAAAGCAGTAAGTCAGTGAAGAAATCAAATGATATTCCTTTTAAAACAAGTAAAACCAGTAAATTAACAGGTAAATAACAAGTAGAAATCCGCCCCTCGGGCACGATATCAATCGCTCAGCATAGTATCAGCCCCTCGGGCACGGTATCAATCGCTCAGCATAGTATCAGCTCCTCGGGCTCACTCTCAGTACAGTATCAGCCCCTCGGGTTCAGTATCAATCACGCAGAACAGTATCAGCCCCGCGGGCTACCTCACAATCACTCATATCAGCCCCTCGGGCATAGTATCAATCACTCAACATAATGGGCACTCGCGCTCACTGTGGGTGTGCAGACTCCGGAGGGGCCCCTTACGGCCCAAGCGCTATATCAAGCCACCTCATGGCATCATCACTCGGCACTCGGCCTCACATCACTCAAGCCACCTCGTGGCAGATAAAGTATCTCAGGCCCTCGGCCGCATATCACTCAGCATATCCTCACATATGGCCCTCGGCCTCACTCAGTCCAAAAATCATCACAAGCCCCTTGGGCATTTGTAAAACAGTAGTTCTCAACCCAAAACATGATATAGAAATATCATTTAAGTTTCAAATTTGAGTAAAAGTGGCTGAGTTTGTAAAACATTAGATATCAACAGGACTGAGTTCAAATAATAAGTCAAGCAGTGAGGAAACAGGGATAAAAATCCCCGAAGGGTTCAAATAATTGGCATGAAGCCCAAATATGGCAATCAGCCCAAGTCATGATGATAACAAATGAATTACAGTCAAATATTCGGTAAAATCATCAATCGGGATGGACCAAGTCACAATCCTCAGTAGTGAAAGACCCCACGCTCATCATCTAGCGCGTATCTTGCCTCAATATAGCACTACGATGTGCAAATCCGGGGTTTCAAACCCTCATGACATCATTTACAACCATTACTCACCACGAACTGGCTAATTCTCTACCTCGCGACGCCTTTGCCCCTCAAATTGGCCTCCACACACGTCGAATCTAACCAAAATTAGAGCGAATACATCACAATATGCTAAGGGAACAATACTCAATCGAAAACAATCGAAAAATATCAAGAATCACGAAGTTGGCAAAAACCCGAGCCCCGGGCCCACGTCTCGAAACTCAGAAATTTTTACGTCATCGGGTTCCTTATCTCGCCACGAGTCTATACATACAAAAATCTCTCAAGTCGGACCACAAATGGCCCCTCAAATCCCAAATTTAGAATTTCAATTTCAAGCCCTAATTTCTTACAATTTGGCTATATTTTCATGAATTTCGAAGATGATTTCACAATTTAATCATATATTTAGTTCATAGGACTAAACTCCAATCACTTTCCGTCAAAACCCCTTCAATTCCCGTTCAAAAGCTGTCAAGGTTACTCAAAAATGGAGGAAAAATGGGTTGGGTTCGCGGATGAAATGTTTTAACATTCTGCCCAGATCACTGTAGCTCCTTCTATGCGATCGCATTAGAGCCCATGCGATCGCATAACACAAATATTCTGCCCCCAGATTTAGCCCTATGCGGTCGCATAGGCCTCTCTGCGATCGCATAACACAAGGTCTTTACCCTATGCGATCGCATGCCTTCCACCGCGATCGCATAGCACAACCAAACAGCCCCTCAAATTCCTTCTATGCGATCGCATGACACCCTCTGCGATCACATAGAACAAAAATACTCTGCAATTTTTCTGCTGCATTTTACAACTCCAAACTTCCCGTTAGCCATCCGAAATCGCCCCGAGGCCCCCGGGACCTCAACCAAACGCACCATCATATCTTAAGACATCATCCAAACTTGGTCCAATCATCAAAATACCTCGACTAACACCAAAATCATTGAATTACATCGAATTCAAGCCTAAGTTTTTTTAAAATTTCTAAATCACGCATTTGATCAAAAACCCGACCAAAACACCTTCGAATGATCTGTGCACACACATCCAAAATCACCTAACAAAGCCACTGCAACTCTCGGAATTCCATTCCGACTCTCGGATCAAAATCTTACCTATCAACCGGAAATCTCCAAAATACTAACTTCGTCAATTCAAGCCTAATTCTACTCCGGACCTCTAAAATCAATTCCGATCACACTCCTAAGCCACATATCATCCCCCGAAGCTAACCGAATCACCGGAAATCACATCCGAGCCCTCTAACTCAATAGTCAACACCCGGTTGACTTTTTCAAAACAAGCCTTCCTTAAAGATACTAAGTGTCTCATCTCCTATCAAAACCAATCCGATTTAACTTTAACACACCGAATACCGACAACGAAACATGAAGAAGCATAAAATGGGGGAAACGGGACGGTAACTCACGTGACGACGGGTCGGGTCGTCGCATCTATACTTAGCTAATATCACAATAGGGAAACTAAAAATAGAATGACAAGAAACTAACCTGTTGCAAAGTGCCAAATTAATAAGAAACCTGAAATCCAAATAAATAGCCCGCGAAAAGAGCTTCGACAGCAAAAATAAACCAACAATCCCAGCGATGAACTTTGAATAGCAGGAACATGAAAGAATCCAAATATCGAGAGGGATGAAAAGAAATAAACTTTGCCTCGCCTTACAGCCGGCAAAGCGAGAATTAAAGAGTAACTGGTGTAATGAATCTTAGTAAATAATATGTATGATAATCGCAGGGAATAGCTGTGATCAAAATGTAGTCCTCCCCATAAGTATCCTACTGATGTATTTATAAGACTAACTCAACACTAGAGTTCAAATTATAAAAGGGAAGTAGAGAAATTAGGATTCTGCAAAATATGGTCTTGAATTAAAAGGCAAAGAGCCGTTAGAGTGAGTGCCAATCAAATAAAGATTGTGTGCAGCTTTAAACTTAAAAAAATCACATGAAAAGATTCGGACTTTTTATAACCAAGATAGGTACAAGAAAGAAGAAGCAATGATCTGTAAAGGAAAGAAAAAATGGAAAAGTATCAAAGCTTTTATCTTACTTTGTGAGAGATCTTGAATTTGGACAGATTCTCCAAAAAGATTCATACCCCCAAATTTTCTGCTAAAAATCGTTCTTTAAAGGAAGAAATACTTTCTAATTTGAGTGATTAGGGAAGAGATTGTCAATGACAATTAGTAAAAAAATAAAAAGGATAATTAAGGCATGAAAAAATAAAAATAAAAAAAAGTAAGGAGAGAAAAGCTAAATAAAGTAAATGGATCAAATAATTTAAGGAGGGGAATAGCGGTGTTCGGTGATGGGGTTGACGGGAAATTGGGGAAGAAGATTTGGGATAATTTTTGAGATTAGGCTTAGGGAATTTTGGGTAAAGTGTAGAATGACATAGTAATAAAATAACTGGGAATGATAATTAGTAAATAAAATACAAGAAGATGAAAAATAAATCCTATTTTATAAATATTTGATCAAGCTAAAAATAAATTGTAAATGCTTTATATTTTTTAAAAGTTGCTAATATATAGAAAATTTCTTTTAAAAAAATATAAAAATAATAACAATAACAACAACGCCGCCAATGATGACACTGTAAATAATGATAATATTAAGTTAAAGAAGATAATTAACAAAAGGTAATTCAAATACTTGCATAAAATATGTGAGGCGGAAATAAATATTTAAATAAATACACCTTTACTTAAATATACTTAAAAATAAATTATAATGCCTTATGTTAAGGGAAATTATTAATTTAACGAATAAAATATGTAGCAAAAAATATAATAAAGGTAAAGGATGAACTTATAATACTCGAATTAAGATAAAAATATTAAAACTATCATTATGACTTTTTAAAGTTAAAATAGCAGCTCAGTATGACAAATTCAGGTATAGGAGGACAAAATAGGGTGTCAACAGTTGCCCCTCTTTTCCCAAGAATGATGAAAGAGTTGTCGGGCAAAGAAATTGACGTAGTAGTCAATTTTGTCCGACTGATGAGATAGTGTAAGAACAAAAAGGAATAAGAGTTTTTTAAAATATTGTGGCAGAACCCTGGTTTTTGAGTTGCCTACATATCCCGGGCTTTACTAGAATCAGACCGTGTGTAGTTCTAGATTAGGGAAGGACATGAATCCCTAAAAATTTGCTCTAGTATTTAATTATGATCATACTAGATATTGTGATCGTATAAAAATAGAAGGTTGCGTGGTGAAAATAAGATTGGGAAGTAATGTGATTCTGAGTAAAGTAGAGATTGTTGCAAAAATTGAGGAAATAGAAGTAAGTAGTGAAAACTAATATTATAAAGAGGATGAAGGCACACTTACTACTTCAAGGAGATGTTAATTCTAGAAATTATTCCTGTCTCAAGTGGAGGTGATGTTGGAATTGAGTAAAAATAAAAAATAGAGAGATACTGGATGTGAAAATTGCCCCAGTTTGATAACAAGAACTTATTGTGATATTTTGCGTCTTGTACCTACAAACTTCAAGTATTGCTATAAAAGATAATTAGCATGTAAGCACATGTAAGAATTAATACAATGAATGTAATTTACGTAAAATATTTAAACATGATGCAAATTCCCTTTAAACCATGAATATTGTCTTCGGACTATGAGAATGATGTCCTTGGATAATGATGTCTTGGGCCATGAAGCGTATAATAAGATATTCTTAGGCCATGAAGATGATGCCTTTGAACTATGACGCCTTTGAACTATGACGCCTTTGAATAATTATGTGCAAATTCGGATCCTTAGGCCATGAAAATGGTGCCTTTAGACTATGATACCTTTCGATAATTTGGCAATCTTTCAGCCCATGAAATGCAGTATGAGGCGATCTTTCAGCCATGCAATGTAGTATGGGGCGATCTTTCAGTCATGCCATGTAGTATGAGGCAATCATGTAGATGTAGTATGAGGCGATCTTTCAGCCATGCAATGTAGTATGAGACGAACTTTCAGCCATGCTGATGCAGTATGAGGCGATCTTTTAGCCATGCAATATAGTATGAGGTGATCTTTCAGCCATAATGTAGTATGAGGCGGTCTTTCAGCCATGCAATGCAGTATGAGGCAATCATTCGGCCATGCAGATGTAATATGAGGCCGTCTTTCAGCCATGCAATGCAGCATGATGCAATCTTTCAGCCATATAGATGCAGTATGAGGCGATCTTTCAGCCATGCAATGCAGTATGGGGCGATCTTTCAGCCATGCAGATGCAGTATGGGGCGATCTTTCAGCCATGCAATGCAATATAATGCGATTTTTCAGCCATGCAGATGCAGTATGAGGCGACCTTTCAGCCATGCAGATGCAGTATGCGGCGATCTTTCAGCCATGCAAATGCAGTATGAGAGTGATCTTTCAGCCATGCAATGAAGTATGTGGCGATCTTTCAGCCATACAATGCAGTATGTGGCGATCTTTCAGCCATGCAAATGCAGTATGAGAGTGATCTTTCAGCCATGCAATGAAGTATGTGGCGATCTTTCAGCCATACAATGCAGTATGTGGCGATCTTTCAGCCATGCAATGCAGTATGATGCAATGCAATATGAGGCGATCTTTCAGCCATGCAGATGCAGTATGGGGCGATCTTTCAGTCATGCAATGAAGTATATGGAGATCTTTCAGCCATGGAATGCAGTATGAGGCGATCTTTCAGCCATGCAGATGCAGTAAGGGGTGATCTTTCAGCCATGCAATGCAGTATGATGCAATGCAGTATGAGGCGATCTTTTAGCCATACAGATGTAGTATGATGCAATGCAGTATGTGGCGATCTTTCAGCCATGCAAATGCAGTATGGGGCGATATTTTATCCATGCAAATGATGTGAAGCAATGTTTAGCCTTATGCAAGGATGAAAACAGTGTTTACCCTTATGAAATATTTAAGAAGGCACTGTTTAGCCTTATGCAAGGATGAAAGCAATGTTTAGTATTATGCAATACATGATGGCAATAGCCTTAAGTAAGAGATGAAGGCAGTGTTTAGCCTTGTACAAGTAGAGAAAGGCAGTGGTTAGCCTTGTGTAAATGTAACGACCCAATCAGTCATTTTGAATAAGTACAACCTTGTTTCCCCATATACTTCTAAATTCATGCTTCATGGTTCTTATGTAACTTGCCAGGGAAATTGGTTCAGTTTCGAAAAGGTTTGAAAGGAATTGAGACACTTAGTCTCCAAGAAGAGAGCTTAAGTTGAATTATATTGATCGGAAGGTGCAATAGGAGTAAACGAATCCGGAATAGATTTTTGACGATTCCAATAGCTCCGTATGGTGATTTTGGATTTAGGAGTATGTCCGGGAAAAAAAATATTATTTGGAAGTTTGTAGTTTAATTAGGCTTGAAATGGCGAAAACGAGAAGTCGTAATTTGGAAGTTTGACCGAGGGGTTGACTTTTTGATATCAATATCAAAATCCAACTCAAGAAGTTGGAATAGCTCCATTATATTATTTATGACTTGTGTGCAAAATTTGGGGTCAATCGGACTTGATTTGATATGTTTCGGCGTTGTTTGTGGAATTTGAAAGTTTCTAAGTCCTTAGGCTTGAACCCGAGGTGGATTTGATGTTTTGGTGTTGTTTTGAGTTATTCTAAGGCTAGACTAAATTTAATGATGTTATGGGATGTGTTGGTACATTTGGTTGAGGCCCCGGGGGCCTCGGATGAGTTTCAGAGTAAATTTTGAGCGAGTCCAGACATTTCGGAACTCTGAGATGGTTTTGGTACTTTTGGGAGTGCGGCCCTCACCAAAATTTTGCATACCATAGAGGGTAGTGCAGACCGCACACCATTTTATGCGGACTTCAGTGCGGACCACACAAAATGGTGTGTGGCCGCACACCAAAAATGGTCCGTAGGGTCACTGGTCCGACTTCGGAAGCTCATAGCTTTTGATCTATATGGAATTTGGGGATGATTCAAATATGAAAGTTGTAGATCGTTGAATCTAGTTTTCTGAAACATATTATAATAGGCATTTGGAAATCTGTAGCGAAAGTTATGTCCAAAATACTAAAGCATATCCCTGCAGTCAAAATCCACTGCGGGGGTAGTGGATTTTGTGCTGACATCACTGGCTCTAGTGCGGACCGCACTCGATTTTGTGCGGTCAGCATTGGTGGAATCCGGGAGGTGAACTATAAATACGAGGTTTAGGATTCTATTTCATATTTTGACCTAGGGAGCTCGGTTTGAGGCGATTTTCGAAGGTTTTTCAAGAAAATCATCGGGGTAAGTGAATCTAACTTGGATTTTGTTAAAATACATGAATCTATCATTGATATTATCATTTGATTAGTGATTTGGGGTAAAAATTTGGAGAAAATTGTAGAAATTTCTAAAATGAATTTTTGAGATCCGAAGAACAATTTGACGTCGGAATTTGATAAAATTGGTATGGTTGAACTCGTTTCAGAATGGGTGGTTGGATTTTATAAAAATTAGGTCGGGTTCGGAGAGGCGGGTCCCGCTTTGACTTTTTGTTGACATTTTAACGTAAATTTCAAGTCGACATTTTTATTATTCGGAAATATTTCCAATATATTTTAATGGAGTACTACAATTGATTTGACTAGATTTGAACTGCTCGAAGGTCAATTCAAGCAAGAAGGCTATTTTGGAATACTGGCCTAACTTCACAAAAGTAAGTATCTTGCATAACCTTGTGTGGGGGACTACCCCTTAGGATTTGAGTCCTCTATATTAATTGTAGTCTGTGCACACGAGGTGACGAGTGTGTGCTCGGTCTTATTTATGGGAAAATTGCCCTTTAAGATTCTTAGGTCCTTATGTGGATTATGTGGGAAGTATTCCGTTATGATTGCGTTTTCTAATTGTTTAATTTACTTCTATATGCTCCATATGATGTTGTTAGCTTTCCTCTAACTCTTACTTGTTACTTGGCCCTTATCTGCCTCAATTGAAGTGATTGTTCTCTTTATTGTTTTGTTATCTCTTAGTTGTGAATTCTTCTATGACCCCATGTATATATGTTATATGTCCAATTAGTTGTGGTTGTCGGTGTAGTTATCACGTGCTTTACATGCCTTGTTGTTTGTAAAGGTTGTTGCACTTCTTGGTTGCTCTGTGATTCTCTTGTTGGAGTGTAATCATACTTTTGGTGGTGGAATTGCCTTGTGATTCAATTGTTGGATTATTGTTGATTTCCTAGCCGGGATGCTATTGTTCATATTGTTGTTTCCTTATTATTCTCTTGCCGGGATTCTTTTATAATTGATGATGAGAAGTTGAAATGGGAGCGGGTGCTACGTCCTTAATTCAATATTTCAAACTTCAATAATTGTTACATCCTTAATTTAATTAGTCATTCGGTTAAATTTTCTTAAACCTTCTGAGGTCGTAATTTACTTAAAAAGGAATTTCTACTAAGTTTTAAATGATTAAATCTCATGTAAAAGGTATTAATTCATTCAATGTTGTATTTTTAAAATGTAGCAGAGGTATTTTTCTTTACTCAAATGATTTCAAAAGAAACAAATTTCATCTTTTCTCGCTGGCTTTCCCAATTAGTTTAGAAATCGTAATTGTACTTATGTTAGTTAAGTGTGACCCCTTGGACATTTCGAGTGCATTGTACGGACATTATGTATTGTATGGCATGTGGATTCTGTTGTTAAAAGTGAGATGGAAATAGGGCACAAGGTGCCACGTGTGCGGAAGATTCAGAAGTTAAGTTCATGATATGAGAAACCGAGGATTGAGATGGTCGGAATTGTGTATTAGACATGATGTGATTGATTGAGTGGGCATTTCCTTCTTTAATTGAATTCATTCTTACTTGTCTCTGTTCCTATTATGTCAGTGCTGATTTACTTGGTTGTCGTTCGTTACTACCCGTGTTCTCCTTTATTGTTCTTACTATTTGTATTTTGATTCTTTCCGCTGTTGATATTACCTCGTTATCTTTATCGCGATATTTTATTATCATATCCTGTACATTTAATTTGACCAGTAGGTGTCTTGACTATTCCTCGTCACTACCCTATCGAGGTTAGTCTTGATACTTACTGGGCACCGCCGTGATGTGCTCATACTACACTTCTGTACATTTTTGTACAGATCCAGGTGTTGCTCGTTAGTAGCTGTGCGGGTCGATGCTGAGGAGACTTAAGGTAAACTTGTTGTTGCGTTTGCAGGCTTCGGAGTCACCTTCCTATTTCATCATATCTACACTATTTTAATTATCTTCAAATAATTGTATTTAGAAGTTGTAGTAACTCTGTAGAGCGTATGACTTGTACTATCGGTTTTGGAAATTGTAATTTGTTCAAAGTAATTAAAATTTTTAAAGTTTGTAAATATCCATATTATTACAGAAATTGTTAGGCTTACCTAGTTTAGAGACTAGGTGCCATCACGACTCCTTTGGAGGGAATTTTGGATCGTGACAAGTTGGTATCAGAGCTCTAGGTTCATAGGTGCTACAAGTCATAAGCGAGTTTAGTAGAGTCTTGCGGATCGGTACAGAGACGTCTGTACTTATCTTCGAGAGGCTACAGAACTAGTAGGAAAAATTTCCACTTCATTCATTCCTTATCGTACAACATTTATTCAGCTTGAAGCATCTATCTTATGTTCTTTTGCATCCACTCATGTATGGAATTGCGCACTACACCAATGGTTTGTGATACCGTGAAAAGGTTATAAGAGAGCCAGGATTGCTCAACCATTGTTACCACGCGTCGTTCAGAATCGAGGATATGGAAGTGCAAAGAGATCTTTCAGTTGTGCGCATGGGGGTGCATCAGATTTTGACATTTGGTTGATAAGTACAATCTTAAGAAGGTTAGTATTATGGATCGTAGGGAATGTGTCCTATGATTTCGCGCCAAGTGAGGGGAGTCCACTATCAACGATCAGATTGCGGGGTCATGTGTTATATTAATTTTGGCTTGAGTTGTATATATGTGGTATTGAAAGGTTTGTCGAAACTTGTATATGATTAAGAGCCGAGATTTGAATGGGATGATGATGGGACTTTTGGTATTCCTGTGTTCTTAATAATTCTACATTTTAGTATCAGCAAGGACATAAAAACAATTCAGGGCACTCGCGTGGGGCAATCATCTTTTACTGCACCATTGGTATGGGATTCCTACAATTTATCCGGCACAGACTCAGTATGAGCAGTTGGACCGCAGATTGGTTGTTATGAATATGGTGATACTAGGAACATCGTGAGAAATTGTCCCAGACTTGGGAGAAAGCTATTCCGTCAGAGAACACATTCCACACACTCTTTTACATTTACTACTCTACTTACGCTACCAATTAGGGGTGAAGGAAAAACGGGTAGATGGCGCCTAAGAGGTGGAGGCCTGACCGATTGATATAATTACTATGGTATAGCTGAGGTCGCTACACTAGATGGTGTCGTTTCAAGTACGATCTCAAGTTATTGTAAAGTAACAATCTTATTAATTTTATTCGGTTATGAGTATCGAGGCAAGTTCTCCTAATATCCTCTACTCATGAGTGAACTTTGTAATCCTAAAATCTACTTATGTGAATACTCCTATTGGGAGATTATATGGAGATAAATATGTCTATCATTATGTGTTTGGTCACTAAAAATAGTTGTGAGGCTAAAGGTGACTTTTGTTAATTATTTTGGTGAGTTTGATGTAATTTCTAAATAATTGATTTCAGTTGTAAATTATACGCCCTACCGGTATGAGGGATCATTTTATGTTGTGATTATTTTTTTTAACGGAAATTATATGAAAGAATGAAGAAAGGAAATGGAAAATTTTAGTTGGCACAATGTACAAAATACTTGTGATTCAGAGTTGAGGACGAGATCCTCACATTTTTATATGATGTGAAATATTTAAACTAGGATACAAGCTGCGGTGGATGTTATATAAGGACGAGGTCCTTTGTGGTGAAAAATTTATGTGTTTAAATTCTCCCTTGTAAAATTAAAAATTTATACTATAGTACTTATAGGGAGTCATGGCTACGAGGATTATTTGAAAAAAAAATCTTGTATGAATATCTCTGTGCATAATTTGCCAAATTGTATTGTAATTATTGAGTTTTAGCCTACAAGATGAGTGCCCAGGTGGCGTTATATGTGACTCATTAATTTGCGTAAGAAATTATGAGGTCTTCATGCCTTGTTGTGAGTATATGGAGGTTTGAAATGAGATTTTGTTGGCATGAGGTTAAATGACGATTTGTAATCGATTGTGAACAACTATTAAGACCAGAGAAGTGGTCATGGTCATACTTATGATGTGTTTCATGTCCCGATATCATTATGATAATGTCATGCTTGTAATGTGGAGATTAGCGTTGTTGATATATACATTGTAGTAATTTGTTGAGTTGTGGATTTGTTTTTAGGAGTTGTTTTGATGTTACTCTAACAGTAGATAGGCCCAATTACAGGTGAGATTCTATCGAAATTTCTGAAAAATTTGAGAGTTAGAAAAATTTGGGACAATGAAATATTCAAAGAAAGAGATAAATTACATTATGTGTTTGAGAACGAACTCTACTTCTTATTTGAGGACGGATGATCCTAAGTGGGGGATAATGTAACACTCCGGATTTGAGGGGTGCAAAGGCACGAGTTGCTATAGCCAATCGAGACTAATATTATGTGCTAATGTGAAGATCGACCTTTATGGAAATGACTGGAGTGTAAGAAATTTGGTCTTAAAGTTTACAAATATGGATAAAGGAAATAATCTCAATTGAAATGGTGTTGTCGGACTTATTTCAAATGCGGTAATATGGGATCAACCACGAGTATATGTGTAAAAGTAGAAATATCAAATTTGAATCATCAGAATAATCTTAGTACGTTCGAGGACGAACGTTTGTTTAATAGGTGGAGAATGTAACGACCCGACCTGTCATTTTGAATAAGTACAACCTTGTTTCCCCATATACTGCTAAATTCATGCTTCACGGTTCTTATGTAACTTGCCAGGAAAATTGGTTCGGGTTCGAAAAGGTTTGAAAGGACTTGAGACACTTAGTCTCCAAGAAGAGAGCTTAAGTTGAATTATATTGACTGGAAGGTGAAATAGGAGTAAACGAATTCGGAATGGATTTTTGACGATTCCAATAACTCCATATGGTGATTTTGGATTTAGGAGCATGCCTGAAAAAAAATTATTTGGAAGTTTGTAGTTTAGTTAGGCTTGAAATGGCGAAAAAGAGAAGTCGCAGTTTAGAAGTTTGACCGAGGGGTTGACTTTTTGATATCAAGATCAAAATCCAACTCAAGAAGTTGGAATAGCTCCATTATGTCATTAATGACTTGTGTGCAAAATTTGGGGTCAATCGAACTTGATTTGATATGTTTCGACGTTGTTTGTGGAATTTGAAAGTTTCTAAGTCCTTAGGCTTGAACCCGAGGTGGATTTGGTATTTTGTTGTTGTTCTGAGTTATTCGAGGGCTCGGCTAAATTTTAATGATGTTATGGAATGTGTTGGTACATTTGGTTGAGGTCCCGGGGGCCTCAGATGAGTTTCAGAGTGAATTTTGAGCAAGTTCGGACATTTCGGAACTCTGAGATGGTTCTGGCACTTTTGGGAGTGCGGACCACACCAAAATTTTGCATACCACATAGGGTAGTGCGGACCGCACACCATTATGTGCGGACCTCAGTGCGGATAACAGAAAATGGTGTGCGGCCACACACCAAAAATTGTCCGCAAGGTCACTTGTCCGACTTTAGAAGCTCATATCATTTGATCTATAAGGAATTTGGGGATGATACGAAAATGAAATTGTAGATCGTTGAATCTAGTTTTCAGAAACATATTATACTAGGCATTTGGAAATCTGTAGGGAAAGTTATGCCCGAAATACTAAAGCATGTCCCTGCAGTCAAAATCCACCGCGGGGGCAGTGGATTTTGTGCGGACAACACTGACTTCAGTGCGAACTGCACTCGATTTTGTGCGGTCAGCATTGGTGGAATCAGGGAGGTGAACTATTAATACGAGGTTTAGATTTTTATTTCATATTTTGACCTAGGGAGCTCGGTTTGAGGCGATTTTTCGAAGGTTTTTCAAGAAAATAATCGGGGTAAGTGATTATAACTTGGATTTGGTTAAAATACATGAATCTGTCATTGATTTTATCATTGATTAGTGATTTGAGATGAAAATTTGGAGAAAATTGTAGAAACTTCTAAAATGAATTTTTGAGATCCGAAGAACAATCTGATGTTGGAATTTGATAAAATTGGTATGGTTGAACTCGTTTCGGAATGGGCATTCAGATTTCATGAAAATTAGGTCAGGTTCGGAAAGGCGGGTCCCGCGTTGACTTTTGGTTGACTCTTTAACGTAAATTTCAAGTCGACATTTTTATTATCCGAAATTATTTCTGATGTATTTTAATGGAGTACTACAATTGATTTGGCTAGATTTGAACCGCTCGAAGGTCAATTCAAGCAAGAAGGCTATTTTTGGAATATCGGCCTAACTTCAAAAAGGTAAGTATCTTACCTAACCTTGTGTGGGAGACTACCCCTTAGGATTTAAGTCCTCTATGTTAATTGTAGTCCGGACACACGAGGTGACGAGCGTGTGCTCGGTCTTATTTGTGGGAAAATTGCCCTTTAAGATTCTTAGGTCCTTATGTGGATTATGTGGGAAGTATTCTGTTATGATTGAGTTATCTAATTGCATAATTTACCTCTATATGCTCCACACGATGTTGTTAGCTTTCCTCTAACTCTTACTTGTTACTTGGCCCTTATCTGCCTCAATTGAAGTGATTGTTCTCTTTATTGTTTTGTTATCTCTTAGTTGTGAATTCTTCTATGACCCCATGTATATATGTTATATGTCCAATTTGTTGTGGTTGTCAGTATAGTTATCACGTGCTTTACATGCCTTATTGTTTCCAAAGGTTGTTGCATTTCTTGGCTGCTCTGTGATTCTTTTGCTACCGTGTAATCATACTTTTGGTGGTGGAATTGCCTTGTGATTGGATTGTTGGATTGTTGTTGATTCCCTAGCCGGGATGCTATTGTTCATATTGTTATTTCCTTATTATCTCCTTGCCGGGATTCTTTTATAATTGATGATGAGAAATTGAAATGGGAGCGGGTGGTACGCCTACCACAAGATATAATGAAATGAAAGCGGGTGGTACGCCTACCACAAGATATATGAAATAGGACCGGGTGATACGCGTACCACAAGACATAATGAAATGAGAGCGGGTGGTATGCCTACCACAAGATATATGAAATGGGAGCGGGTGGTACGCCTACCACAAGATATAATAAAATGGGAGCGGGTGGTACGCCTACTACAAGATATAATGAAATGGGAGCGGGTGGTACGCCTACGACGAGATAAATAAAATGGGAGTGGGTGGTACGCCTACCACAAGATATATGAAATGGGAGCGAGTGGTACGCCTACCACAAGATAAATAAAATGGGAGCCGGTGGTGCGCCTACCACAAGATAAGTGAAATGGGAGCGGGTGACACGCATGCCACGAGATAAATGAAATGGGAGTAGGTGGCACGCCTGCTACGAGATACATGAAATAGGAGCGGGTTGCACGCCTGCAATGAGACATGTGAAATGGGATCGGGTTGCATGCCTGTAACAAGATATGAAATGGAAGTGAAATTCTGTGTTTGGTTTCCTTATCCTTGTTAGTGATTGGATTTTGGTGCCCTGCACCTTTGGTTTGCTATGTTTAGTTGTTGTTATCAATTCAAATGTTTAAACTGTTCAATTCCTCTATTGCTATGATCCTTTGTGTTAGAACCCACAATGTTTTCGATACCTCACTGTATTTATATATATTTATTTATACGTTCCAATATTTCAAACTTCAATAATTGTTACATCCTTAATTCAATTAGTCACTTAGTTAAATTTTCTTAAACCGTCTGATGTCGTATTTTACTTAAAAAGGTATTTCTACTAAGTTTTAATTTATTAAATCTCATGTAAAAGGTATTAATTCATTCAATGTTGTATTTTTAAAATGTAGCAGAGGTATTTTTTTTTTACTCAAATGGTTTCAAAAGAAACAAATTTCATTTTTTCTCGCTTGCTTTCCCAATTAGTTTAGAAATCGTAATCGTACTTATGTTAGTTAAGTGTGACCCCTTGGACATTTCGAGTGCATTGTACGGACATTATATATTGTATGGCATGTGGATTCTGTTGTTAAAAGTGAGATGGAAAATATAAGGGCACAAGGTGCCACAGGTGCGGAAGATTCAGAAGTTAAGTTCATGATATGAGAAACCGAGGATTGAGATGGTCGGAATTATGTATTAGACATGATGTGATTGATTGAGTGGGCATTCCCTTCTTTAATTGAATTCATTCTTACTTGTCTCTGTTCCTATTATGTCAGTGCTGATTTACTTGATTTTCTGATTTACCTGGTTGTCGTTCGTAACTACCCATGTTCTCCTTTATTGTTCTTACTATTTGTATTTTGATTTCTTTATGCTGTTGATATTACCTCGTTATCTTTATCGTGATATTTTATTATCATGTCCTGTTCATTTCATTTGACCAGTAGGTGTCTTGACTGTTCCTCGTCACTACCCCACCGAGGTTAGTCTTGATACTTACTAGGCACCGCCGTGGTGTGCTCATACTACACTTCTGTACATTTTTGTACAGATCCAGGTATTGCTCGTTAGTAGCTGTGCGGGTCGATGCTAAGGAGACTCAAGGTAAGCCTGTTGCTGCGTTTGCAGGCTTTGGAGTCACCTTCCTATTTCATATTTACACTATTTTACTTATCTTCAAACAGTTGTATTTAGAAGTTGTAGTAAATCTGTAGAGCTTATGACTTGTACTACCGATTTTGGGAATTGTAATTTTGTCAAAGTAATTAAAATTTTTAAAGTTTGTAAATATCCATATTATTACAGAAATTGTTAGTTTTACCTAGTTTAGAGACTAGGTGCCATCACGACTCCTTTGGAGGGAATTTTGGGTCGTGACAGTAAATAAGAGAAAGTAATTCTTAGCCTTATGAAGATGCAGACTGTTGTGAATTGTAGTGTATAACCCTATGCAAGTGGTGATCTTCGTGCTTTGCAACGTAAGTCTGTTTAGAAATTCTTGATGCTATTGTACCTATCATTTCTTCTCAAAAACTCTAATGATACAATCCTTCCTCAAAATTTTTGCCCCAGTTTCGTTTTTGGAGGGAAATGGAATTTTTATAATAATAAAACTGAACCAAATAATGGGTTACATACGTATCCCTTTTAAACAGAATCAGATAAAAACATAGATCGTATTTAAAGCTTATAGAATCGCTAGAGAGTGCAATATTTATATAATCGAGTCCCTTGTTGAAAGTTCAAGTGGATGCTCCAAAAGAATAGAGTGTGACTAGAAGATCGAGCTTAGAAATAAAAATTTTAGAAGAGTATCATGGGTGGGTGGGTGGAGATTGGTAGAGTAACACGTATCGCTTCAGTCGTATTTACCATTGAGACTGCAGTTCTCGAGAAGGTTTCTACGATTCAACAGGTACGTGGAGATTATTACTAACACTTGTGAGAGTATTTTAGAATTGAGCAAATAAAGTACCAAAAGCAAACACAAGGGTCTAACATACTTGGATTTCAAGTCTTATGGTTTGGATGTAAAAGGCGCAAGATTAGGTCATATTTGGCTGCTAAGACAGAATTGAATTAATTGGATAGAGGGAAGATTGATTGTATGAACGTGGAAAATGCCTATCTTTTAAAAATAGAATATTATGCCAGTTTGGCGTAGAAGACTCTAGTATCGCATAAGTTGGGATACAAAATAAAAACCCAAAAATAATATTAGTCGGACAATTTCTCTAAGTATGATCTGGACTGAGTTGAATAGAAGATAGCATCAATTGAAGGGCAAAATATCTCATTTTGAAAACATTATACCCATATGAGCAAAATTGAGATGCAACATCATTTGAAAAAGAAATTGTGTCATTAACTACAACTGATGATAATGATGGCCTGTCATGTTATGTAATCAGTAGATAAAATACTCCCGTTAGGCAAAATAGGAGATTATGCCCCTGGGACGGGAAGATAATTTGTTCAGACCCAAGATTCATATGATTTGAGCCTAAGGATAGATGTCTAAGAAATGCCCTAAAATTGATTGTATTAGGCGTGGAGTGATTTTGAAAGAATGTGTCACGAGTAAAACGAATAAATAGAGATATGTAAGAGGGAATATAGATACACATAATAATGTGTAAATAAGCCTTTATGGGGATGACAAAAGAGATAAGGTTGATTTAGCCCTACCACTCCTAAATTTAAAAATTTAAGACAACAGTCAGCATATTAACACATCTTTCTCCAAATGATGCACATAAGGTGATTGTGTCCATTGGGATTATGAAAATCCCGGTGGACATTGGACAAGGCTTGTCTTAAAGGGTTATTATGTGGACAACATATTAACCTGGCTAGGTGTCATGACCCCGATTCGCCCTCCGTGAACCATCGTGACGGTACCTAGTCTCTACGACTAGGTAAGCCTAAACTTGCGAAAGATAACCAAAACTTGCGGAAGAAAAAAAAAAATTAAAAACAGAAATAAGGCAATAACAATGTTAAGGTATACACCATAATTATATAGATCATAAGAAACAATATCTAAATTCAAGACCCGGAAACCCACGAATCACAAACTAAGACAAGGAAATACTAAATAGATCTAACTCTGGAATTTGTCTAATAAGAACAGAAAGTACAGAAGGGCTAAATACTAAAAGCAGGAATAGAAAGGGACTTCTCGGTCTGCAGACGCGACAGATGTACCTCGAAGTCTCTAGAACAGACGCCTCCCTCAAGGATAGTAGGCCTGATCAGCGGTACCTAGATCTGCACATGAAAAACATGCGTAGAAGGGGCATGAGTACACCACAGCGGTACTCAGTAAGTGCCAAGCCTGACCTCGGTTGGGTGGTGATGAGGAAGGTCAGGGCCTTACTGAGGTTAAACAAATATAAAGGTCAACAGTATAGGATAAATGGTATAAATAAGCACGACAGTAAAATAACACAGGATATACAGAACAACAACAATTATACAAAACACGGTAAACATGGAAAGGAAATACAGCTCAGTTCCAATAGTAACAATCGGGGATCTCCCAAGATACCATCCTGTAGTCCCATCTTTACATATCCAGTGAATCTCCCGGGATACCGTCCCGTAGTCCATCATATATATGTCTGAAGGATCTTCCGGGATCCTGTCTCGTAGTCCAACTCATATTGCGTGAGGATCTACCGGAATCCCATTCCATAGTCCCAAAATGTAAATACCTAGTACTGGGGAAATCTACCGGGTGCATTCCCGTAGTTCCATATAACTGTGCAGGGGGATCTACCGGGAATCTAACCCGTATTCCCAAAGTAAATGTGCAGGGGGATCTACCGAGAATCCTACCCGTATTCCCAAAGTAAACAGACAAGGGAGAGCTACCGGAATCCCACATCCGTAGTCCCAAATAAATACACAGCAGCAGCAGGAAGATAAACAGAAATAGCAAAATTCATATTAAGGCAATAAGTGATTCTAGCCTAGCATGTTGCGCAGAATTCAAGTAAGGCGATTAAATCAAATGAAGAAATTAAGTCACTTAGACATGCTTTCCTAAGCTAACAACATGCTTAATTGTGCAAGTAATAGAAACAGGAAAGGAAACATACTAGTAAGTACTTAAAGAAAATCGGATTTCCAACAATTAGCACAAGTACGTGATAAGTTGGGATTTTAACATGTATTATGCCCCTACTTGCCTATGCTTTGATCATATATTGTTACAAAATAGTCCTAAAAGGCTCACAAGTTGTGCTTGATCGCAGGTTTGATCGACAAAGTGATGAAATGTCAAAGATCGGCTCAAAAAGGAGTGAAACCTGCTCAAGTATCAAAGACCAAGAAATATTGAGAAAAAAGGCCTAGTGCAGACCGTGCAAAGTGGAATGTGGCCGCACTAGGTGGTTTAGAGAGTTGGTGAATCAGGACTAGAAGAAGCGCGGCCACGGTACACATCTCGCGGTCCGCGGTGAAGGCTCCGCGACTGCACTAATCTTTTGTGCGGTCCGCGGTCATGAGGTTCAGAGAGATTGAGTTTGCAAAGCCAATGCCATGCGGTCCGCGGTCGTGGTTGCGCGGTGTCCAAGTTCAGAGAAGCAGAAGGAAGCCCAGTGCGGCCGCAGTCCATTTATTTCGGCCCACATTGACCCCGCAGTGATATTTTTGTTCAGTTTTTCCAGCCTAGTATAAATAGAACATTTTACCATTTTTTAGGTATTGGGACATATCAGACAACAGCTACGCTCGTGAGAACGAATTTTGTAGCCATTTTTGGCACTTTTGCTTTACATTTACGATAGATTCTTGTATTTTAATTTTAGCAATTAATTTATATGCTTAGTTCTTCATCTATTTCTTCAATTTCTTTATCTAGCATGAGTAGCTAAACCCATTAGCTAGGGTTGTGGCTCAATCGTAGTGTGGGTAATTGATGGTGTTGCCATCTAGTGTTAGATTGACTATGGGTGTTTGCCAATTGGGTTGATTTTATGTTTAATTCTAGAATAGGTGGTTGCAAACACTGATTCAAGCTTTGTGGGTTTAACTCTTCTTGAGAAAGAGAGTCTATAACCCCAAAATTGACCCAACAAGGAATTGGGATGGACTCATGAGAAATGATAGTCTCAATTAACGGGTTAAACCTCGAGAGAGTAATTACCCTACTTGAACCCTAGTTGCTTGGTCTAATTTGCCTACCCATTTGGTCTCGAGAGAGTCAATTGGGCAAAGTCACTTTCTCTACCGAGAGGTGTGAGAGTGGGTAAAATTGTGCAACGGTTATAGCATAAGCCCCAATTATGTCAATCGAACCTTAGTAACATCTACCCGTCAATTAGCCACCTAGGTAGTGTCACGACCCTAGTGCCCTTCTTCCCATTAGATACAACTTAGCAATATTCTCGTAGCATAATTTAGTGTTAATCAATAGTTTTACAAAAATAGTTATAATTTGAAAACCCAAAAATGTTTGAAGTGACATTAGGAGTACAAACACATCTCTAGGATAGACAGACAATCCAACTCCACTACTAGCTCCCTGAGGAATTCGATCCCGACCTTCATATCGGGTAAAAGCTATTGCAACTTGCTCCTCATACCTTAGTGTAGCGTTGAGTTGACAGTGATCACTTTTTGGCGCCGTTGCTAGGGAGCTTACGGTGTTGACTATCTATTTATTCAGTTTTGTGTTTTGCTTCTCTTTCCTTCTTGTTTACTAATTTTGTTTGTGTCGATCAATCAGGTACAAATGGCTCTTAATGCAAATGACCCTCTCGGCAACGTGATAGTGGGGGAGGAGTTAGAAGATCTACAACAAGATGAGGTCTTACCTCAAGTTCCACGGAGAGGCTGAAATGCCAATGTAAATGCAAATGAGAACAACAATATTCCAGACCCTCCTCCGGCACCGCCGAGAGTGGCTCCTAGAGTTTTACCAAATTAAGGATACGCTAGTGCTATTGTTCCTCCCCGAATCCGGGCGGGGAACTTTCAAATCACAAATGTTATGTTGACCTTGCTCGAGCAAAGAGGGTATTTCACGGGCGCCTCCGATCAAAATGCCTAGAAGCACTTGAAGGGGTTCGTGGATACATGCTGGGGTAGTAAGCAGACAAACGTGTCCGAGGATGCATTGAGATTGAGGCTTTTCCCGTTCTCTCTTCGGGGTAAAGCAGTGGATTGGTTAGAAAGGCTCCCCAATCATTCTATCACAACATGGGATGAATTGGCGGATAAATTTATTGCCAAGTTCTTTTCTCCAAGTCATATGGCGGCTCTTCGGGATAAAATTCTAGACTTCAAGCAGGAGCCAACGGAACCTTTGCACAAGATATGGGAAAGATATAGAACAATGGTGAAAGAGTGCCCTAATAATGACATGACCGAGGCTATGATTCAACAAACCTTTTATCGAGGCATCAACACCACAAATCAATGCATTTCAAACCAATTGGCCGGAGGGAACTTTATGAAACTTTCTTACCAAGAGGCATGTGATGTACTTGATAAAATGGCCGACACCTCTTCGGCATGGCAAAGCCGAGCAAATGTGCCCCAAGGTGACCCCACGGTCATCTATTTGCACAAGGAATTGCACGATCATGGCCAAGCTATTGCCGAGCTTACAACAACTATGAATCAATTGGCAAAGGCGCAATTGCAACAAGTCCAAAACCCGCGCCAAGTTAATGCAATGGAAGGTGTTTCTATGTTGAAAAGGAGGCAAAGAGGGCAACATCCTCAAGGTAATTGTGAACAATATGCCAACAACAATGATAGTGGTGGTTTTTCAAATGAGTGCTATGATGATCAAAGCGAAGAGGTCCAATATGTCAATAACTACCAAGGGAATAGAGGCAACTCTTTGAATTAACAATGGCGTCCTCAAGGAAATTGGGGTAATCAACAACAAGGCGGAGGTAATTGGAATAACAACAATCAACAACAAGGTGGTGGCAATTGAAATAATAACAACCAAAACAACAATTGGGGTAATCAAAGCAACAAAGGGAATTGGAATGGTAATAACAATAATTGGAGCAACAACAACAATCAAGGAGGGTGGAACAATAGCGGCAACCCAGGCAACCGGGGGCAAGGCTTTCAAAGGTCCCCCATGTACCAACAACCGAACAATCCACCCCCCTTTCCTTCTCAAGGTCCGAGTTCTTCCAGGAGTGATATGGGGAGAATTGAAAGCATGTTCGAGCAAATGATGAAAAAGAACCAAGATTTCGATGCCCAATTAGCTTCTCATAATACATCTATCCGGAACTTGGAGGTGCAATTAGGACAAATCTCTCAAGAGTTGAATACTCGTCCCAAGGGTGCGCTACCAAGTGATACGGTAGTGAATCCGAAGGGTGGGAATAATAATCATGTGATGGCGGTTACAATAAGAAGTGGGAGAGGCGGTGATGTGAATGCCTCAAAGCAACCTTTGATGCCGTACTCGGTCTTCAAGACTTTGGGAATTGGACAACCTCGACCTACCTCAATGAGACTTGAAATGGCGGATCGTTCAATGAAGCGACCTTTGGGCATAATCGATGATGTACTTGTCCGGGTGGATAAGTTTATATTGCCAGCCGACTTTGTCATATTGGATTGTGAGGTGGACTTTGAAGTGCTAATTATTCTTGATAGACCCTTCCTAGCTATAGGGAAGGTATTGGTTGATATTGAAGCGAGTGACTTGACTTTTCGAGTGGGGGATGAGAAGGTGGTATTCCATGTTTGCAAATCAATGAGACAACCTAATAGCACGGAAGTGTGTTCTTTTGTAGACATTGTCACAGCTGTGATAGTGGATGACACAAGTTCCATGATCCATGTTGAAGATCCCCTTGAGGCCGTGCTTCTTAATATGGATGTCAATGATGATGCTAGTAGAGTGGAGTGCGTGAATGCATTGCATGGTATGGGTTCATATTCATATGAGCCTAGGAGGCTATCTTTGGATCTTGAAAACCGCAAAACTCCACCAACAAAGCCATTGATTAAGGAGCCACCGGTGTTGGAATTAAAGCCACTTCCTCCACACCTCACGTATGAATTCTTGGGTTCAAATTCTACTTTACCTGTTATTCTTTCTTCTTGCCTTACTAACATGCAGGTTGAGGCCACATTGGCGGTTCTTCTAAAGCAGAAAAGGGCAATAGGATGGACTCTAGCTGATATTCAGGGAATAAGCCCCGCATTTTGCATGCACAAAATCATATTGGAGGAGGATTCAAAGCCTTCCTTGGAGCATCAAAGAAGACTAAATGAGGCGATGCAAGAAGTGGTGAAGAAAGAGGTTATCAAGTGGTTAGATGCTGGGGTGGTTTATCCTATTTCTGACAGTTCGTGGAGTTCTCCGGTGCAATGTATGCCGAAAAAGGGTGGTATGACCGTGGTGACCAATGACAACAATGAGCTCATTCCCACTAGAATGGTCACTGGGTGGAGAGTTTGTATGGATTACCGGAACCTGAACAAGGTGAATAGAAAAGATCATTTCCCATTGTCATTCCTTGACCAAATGCTTGATCGTCTTGCGGGTCGGGCTTTCTATTGTTTCCTGGATGGTTACTCGGGGTACAATCAAATTCTAATTGCCCCGGAGGACCAAGAGAAGACCACCTTTACATGTCCTTATGGCACATTCGCTTTCTCTAGAATGTCATTTGGATTGTGTAATGCTCCGGCGACCTTCCAACGTTGCATGATGGCTATTTTCACTGACATGGTGGAGGATATATTGGAGGTCTTCATGGATGATTTCAGTGTGGTTGGGGATTCTTTTGAGGAGTGCTTGGTAAACTTGGATAGAGTGTTGGCCTGATGTGAAGACACCAGCCTTGTTCTCAATTGGGAAAAGTGCCATTTTATGGTAGAACAAGGTATAATGTTGGGTCACAAAATCTCGAAGCGAGGAATTGAAGTTGACAAGGCCAAGATTGAGGTTATTTTGAGGCTCCCTCCCCCCATTTCTGTCAAAGGAGTGAGGAGTTTCCTTGGGCACACGGGTTTCTACCGGAGGTTCATAAAAGATTTTTCTAAAGTGGTACATCCATTATGCAAGTTGCTAGAGAAAGATGAGAAGTTCTTGTTCGATGAGAGTTGTATGAACGCATTCGAGCTTTTTAAGCTCAAGTTGACTTCTACCCCCATCATTACCGCACCAAATTGGAGCTTGCCCTTTGAGCTCATGTGTGATGCTAGTGACGTTGCGGTTGGGGCTGTTTTGGGCCAACGAATCAAAAAGATGTTTCATCCGGTGTACTACGCAAGCAAGACCATGAATAAGGCTCAAAGAAACTATACAATCACCGAGAAAGAATTGTTAGCTATTGTGTTTGCTATGGAAAAGTTTCGACCTTACCTTATGGGGGCCAAAATTATAGTGCACACCGATCACGCCGCCCTTAGGTATTTGATGACCAAGAAAGACTCTAAGGCGAGATTGATGAGATGGGTGTTACTTCTTCAAGAGTTTGATCTAAAAATTGTTGACCGGAAGGGTAGTGAGAATCAAGTGGCGGACCACTTGTCCCGTTTGGAGGAGGAGGGGAGGCCTTGTGACGGCCTTGAGATCAATGTTTCATTTCCTGACGAACAACTCCTTGCGGTGTCAATGAAGGATATGCCATGGTTTTCCGATTTTGCCAATTACCATATGACCGGAATAATCCCGTGTGAGCTCTCTTCTAACCAAAGGAAGAACCTCAAGCGGGATAGTTTGGATTTCTATTGGAATGAGCCATACTTGTTCAAGATTTGCACGGATGGTTTGATTCGACGAAGTGTCCCGGAGGAGGAACAATTGGGTATTTTAGAGGCTTGCCATTCCTCTCCCTATGGTGGCCATCATGGCGGGGCAAGAACAACTTCTAAAGTGCTTAGTTACGGATTTTACTGGCCTACCTTGTTTAAATATGCGGGCGATTTGGTGAAGAGATGTGATGAGTGCCAAAGATCCGGCGGAGTTTCTAAAAGGGATGAGATGCCCCTCAATACAATTCTTGAAGTGGATATCTTTGATGTTTGGGGCATCGATTTCATGGGTCCTTTTGTGAGCTCTTGTGGGAACACTTACATTCTCGTGGCGGTGGACTATGTCTCAAAATGGGTTGAAGCCGTGGCTTTGCCCAACAATGAAGCCCAGAGTGTTGTGGCATTTTTTGAAAAAGAGTATCTTCACAAGGTCTGGCACTCCTCGTGCAATTATTAGTGTTGGGGGGTCTCACTTTTACAACAAGGCTTTCGACACGTTGCTTTCTAAGTACGGTGCCAATCATAAGGTTTCGACCCCCTATCATCCTCAAGCTAGTGGCCAAGTGGAAGTCTCCAACAGAGAAATTAAGAGTATCTTGTCTAAAACTGTCAATGCTAATAGGACCGATTGGTCGAAAAAATTGGATGACGCACTTTGGGCTTATCGGACGACTTACAAAACTACGATTGGTATGTCACCATACCGGTTAGTGTTTGGGAAAGCTTGTCATCATCCGGTGGAATTAGAGCACAAGGACATGTGGGCTTTGAGGAAGTTGAACTTAGAATGGGATGTTGCGACAAATCTGCGGGTTGAACAACTTAATAAGCTTGATGAGTTTAGATTCCATGCCTACTCCAGCTCGTCCTTATACAAGGACAAAATGAAGTACCTTCACGACAAATATGCTCGGGGCAAAGAGTTCAAGGTTGGAGATATGGTTCTCTTGTTCAATTCCCGGTTACGTCTATTTCTGGGTAAGCTCAAGTCAAAGTGGAGTGGGCCGTTTGAAGTTGTGTTCGTGACCCCATTTGGTGCTCTTGATCTAAGGAACAAGAATGGTGAAGTATTCAGAGTCAATGGACATCGGGTCAAGCATTATCTTGGGAAATTTGATGATAGCCACGTGGTGGCACTTCTCCATCTAAAATGATGTGTTGGTAACATGCGTCGTGCCGCGATGTTAAATCAGGCGCTGCTTGGGAGGCAACCCATGTCTTTTTCTTTTTGTTATTTTTTGTGTTTTCTTGGTAGTGTAGGTTTGATTTTTGAGCTAACTGACTGTGAGATGTTGCAGGGATTGAGTTGATGCAGTGCAAAATAGTTTGAAAAAAGCGTTGAGCAGTCTCTAAAGATTGCAGGGCGACCGCGGTTGCTTTTGTGCGGTCCGCACTAGCGATGGTGGAAAGTGGTACTCTCTGAAGTTTGCCACCGCGGCCGCATTCCATTTAGTGCGGACCATGGTGGACCACCGCGGCCGCGGTCTATTTTGTGCGGACCACGGAGGTTGCCTGCTCAAGCTTCATTTTGAACAAACCCAGCGCGGTCCGCGGTCGATTTTGTGCGGCCGCTGGTAGGTAAGGCTGAGTCCCACTGTTTTTCTATAAATAGAGCCCAAGGGTCACAGCTTACACTTTTCGAAATTTTACCACTCAGACCCCTAAAAGTTACTGTTCACTCTCTCTTCTAATAGTAATTCGTGTTTAGCCTGATTAATTGCATCTCATCATCGCAATCTGGTAACATTTCATCATCTTTCTTTGTTTTATATTATTATTTCATTTTGTTTTTCATGCCCAGTAGCTAGAGACTATTCTTCTTCTCGTTTTTATTTCATTTATTAGCCTCGGAAAGTGTAATGGTGGGATATTGTGTGTTTAGAGACATTTGTGAACTGGGTAAAATGAGTAGGGACAAGTTAGGTGGAAAACTTGAACAAAAATAGCAAAAACTTAAACCCTGACTTAGTGCCTATTCAAAGTACTCTCCGAGGCCTGCGGTTGCCTTTGTGCGGTCCGCGGTGCCCTGATGCGGTCCGCATTACCATTTTGTGTGGACCGCGGTGCCCATATGATCGAAATTGAACCTATGCCCAGCGCGACCGCATTGCACTTTATGCGGTCCGCGATGGCGCACCGCAACCGCAGTGCTACTTTGTGCGGGCCGCGGTGGTTGGATTCAGAGAGGTGGTATTTCAGTCCTTACATCAATGCGAACCGTAGTCGCTTTTATGCGGTCCGCGGTGCCCCAATGCGGCCGCACTACTTTGTGTGCGGTCTGCGGTGGGCAGAATCAGAGAGATGTTGTCCAGGGCCTTGTCCTAATGCAGATCGCAATCACCTTTGCGTGGTCCGCGGTGCCCTCAGTGCGGCCACACTCCTGTTTGTGTGGTCCGCGGTGCCATGTTCTGCAACTGTTTCTGCAACATTTAACCTGCTGTCTGCAATTCAATTTCAAGACTTGTTTCACTGCCTGTGCTGATACTAACTATGTTAGATGTGTATGCTTGTAGATAATGGTCAAACAATGAGGTAAAGGTGCCAAACAACCCGGCCGAGGTAATTCCTCCCGGGGAGGGAAGAAACGGATGGTAAAACTCACTCCCTAGGCTAGACAAAACATAAAGGACATGAGAAAAGCAATCAAAGCGGCTGATAGAGCCCTTAACACCTCGGGGAGTGAGTACGAGCCCTCCCGGGAGATCTCTTCAGATTCAGTCCCTCTTTACATCCCGTATACGAAAAACGCCATACATAGAGACACTCCTCCATCTTCCCCCGATGCTCGAGCTTCAATCAACATTTCTTCTGGGTCGTTTGAGGGCTCAGCGGTAGGTAGTGGGGATGAATACTCTACCTTCCCCACATCATCAATATCTGGAGAGGGTGCTAGAGGTGATGAGGGAGATGGGGAGTTACCGGAGGGTGGTGTGCCGCAGGTTGGGGGTGTTGACAGGACTAGGAATCCCGTTGTTTGGGAGGATAAATTCGTCAGCCAGGTGGCGTTCCACAAGTTTAGGGAATGGTGGCCGGCACAAAAATTGATTCTTGAGAGGAGTTTCATTGATAGAGACCTCCTACCCCTACACCCCAATGTACATAGATAGTTTCAGGCTTGGGTGGGTTAAGAGTTCTTTAAAGATAATTGTGTGAAGGCGAATGAGCATATGGTCAAGGAGTTCTATAGCAATGTGGCCCACATCTTGAAGGGCACTAAGGTGACCAAAGTGGGAAACAAAAATGTGGTATTTACCGGGAAGGCAATAAATGAATACCTGGGGTTCAATGATGAAGATGAGTCCCTTTACAATGAAAAGTTGGCAATGGGCGAGGAGGTTCGTCCGGGGTTAGCTTCATACCTGGCAATCCCGGGTACAGTTCTAGAGTGGTTACAAGCAGGGACTAAAATACTTCGGAGAACCTTTAACTTTGAGGCAAGAGGGTGGTTGACTTTTGTGTGCAGTCGGCTCGACCCCACTACCCATGATCAGACTATTCCACTCGCCCGAGCTGTTCTTGTTGCTTCTATTATGGCGAAATATCCTATAAACGTGTGCAATGTGATGTCCCACATCATTTTTGCAGTGGGGGTTGAGCATGACCGGAATTACCCTTTTCCCAGCACCCTCACTATGTATTCCCGGGACCTGGAGGTGGAGAAGAGACCTTTTGATGTAAAGGTCAAACCTGTGGCTCCGTTTTCATGGTACAGTTTGAAGGGGTCAGACAACCCCAAGGATAAAAATTATAAGCCGTCTGCTTCTGCCCCAACCGGCCAGTCTGAAGAGCCGGTTGCGCTAGAGCCCTCCACTGAGCCTACTTCCACAGTTGCTGACATGCCTCTCGGACCTTCCACTTCTGCTGGTCCCTCGACTTCAGCTGGCCTGGGGATTCCATCTTCCCGGGCCCATCCTATCACCACCCACCAGCTGAGCCAGACACTTCATAGCTTGAACAACTGGATGGCGACTACTTCATCCAAGTTGTCCACCTTGGCTTCTACCATTGCAGCTCAGTCGGCACCACAGCCAGTGCATGTGCCCCAGTCTATCAAGGATTCACTTAAGGAGATTCTTGCCAACCAGCAAAAGATCCTCGATTCTCAGGCTGCCTTGGCTAAGGCAGTGGATTCACATGGTAAGGGCCTTGAAGGAGCTTGCTAGGGAGCACAAGAAGCTGCGCAAAACACGGGCTTCCAAGGAGTCTGTGAAGGCGCTGAGGGAGGATGTTGACAAACTAAAGACAGACCAGCTGCCTTTAGACTTGCTATTCGAGGATCCAGCCCCAGCAGCAGCACCAGTAGCAGAGCCACAATAGGAGCAGACACAGAGGCTTCCAAAGAAGAAGAGGAAGCTCCCTAGTGCAGATGAAGCGATCATCCAGTTGGCGGACCCACCAGAGGTTTTCCCCAGTCAGCCACAGGATGTTCTAGATATTTAGCCCATACAGGTCCAGGCCCCGGTCTCCTGCTGCTCAAAGTCTGAGGTTCCCGTACATAGAGAGGACCAGGGGACCACTCATGTTCCCATGCAAATAGACGAGGCTTAGGGAGCTCCTATATCCTTTCCTTTTGATTTTTTTGATGTTTATTTGTTTAGTTGGCATTGGGGACAATGCCAGTTTTTATTTGCGGGGGTGCGCCCTACTTTTTATCCGGATGATTGTATATATTAGTTTATTTGGTCTGTACATAACATTTAGTTACTTTTATCGCACTTTTTATCTTCTTTTTGGTCTGTATATAAAGTTACATTTTTGTATATATATTCATCCCCCGTTGTATATTCTAATCCCCTATTGTAAATATTTATTCTATTTTCTATTATCGTAAAAGTTTTTCATTCTTAGCTTAGTAGATAGGCTCGCAGCCTTTTTGTTTCGGTTTTGGCGATTTCAGCAAACCTTGGTTTCCTTAATGCCACGGTTTTTTCCAAGGGTGGAGTATTGTGCGAACCAGGTGGCTCTTCCCGATGATGGATGGCGTGACAACCTTCTTAAGGGTTTGAGTCCGTTTTTGATTTTTCTCTTGTTTTTAGTAGTTTATAGTTAAGGGTACCTCAAGCAAAGCTTCACTTGGGCCTAACACATTTGCCTTTGATCCCATAGTCAAAGACAAGGGGTTGTGTTTAGGATGGTGAAAGCAGTGACCTTGAGACTCTTGTGTTGACCAAACAAACATCATGTGGTCTTTCGAGACTATTGTGTACTCAATCGTGTCTGAGGTTGTTGTGGGCCTCCGAATCTATGTCTCTAGCAATCCTTGAGTGTGTGTGGTGAGAAATCGAATTGTGAGTCCAAGTCCCGAGCCAATGGTCTAGAACTTGCCCTGAATGTTTGTTGAGGCAAAATTTTGAGTGAAATTCGATTTGAGAAGTGATTATAGGCTCTCCTTGATGTAAACAATAGTCAAACAATTCCACAGCCTACCAATGATGTAATCCTTAGCTAACCTTTTTGAGCCTTAAACCTTTTTCTTTCAAGAACCAATGTTACAAGCCTATACCCGTTCTAAATTATACCCTCTCTTGGCACCCAAATCGTCCCTTAAGTAATGGAAAAAGTCTAAGTTTGGGGGGGAGGGACAATAAAGGAAACAAAGGGGTAAAAGGAACAAAAGCAAAAGGAAAGGAAGGCGATGAAAAAGGAAGAAAAGAAAAAGACTAAAAGAAAGCCCAATGTGCAAAGAATAAAACAGGACTCAAGAAAAACAAAAGTGAAAAAAGTGTGGAAAAAAGTAGAAAAAGGAGAAATGCTTTGAATTGCATAAGAAAGAGTGACAATGTGTCTCTCTAACCCATTGAAAAGAAGTGGAATACTCAAAGAGTCAAAGAGAATTGTACCAGAATGAATCAAAAGAAGTGCTTAAGGGAAAATGGAACCCATATAGACCAACAACTTTTCCTACCCTGAACCAAAATCCTTCACATTGACTCCATAACCTTGGTCAAGCATTAGTGGATACTTACATGAGGGTCAAGCATATGGTACTTAGAGCCGGACTTGTGACCTTTCCTTGAGAGAGACGAATGACTTCCCATTAACCTTGGTTTGCGTGCTTATACTCTAAAAAGTTGAGGTTTGCTTAGGGAGAGTTGAGGATGTGTGAGTTTGGGGTCCACAATGACCAAAGTAATTGAGAGAGTTCTTTGATGTAATGAGTCAATTCTTGATGCTCTTGTGTCACACTTGATCCATAGTTTTTCAAAGTTTAAATTCTGTTAATGATCCATTCGTATTGAGGGCAATTGTTAGTACCAATTGTTGCTTGTTGAGGTTACTTTAGAACAACTGGAATTACTTGGATTTTCTTTTAAGGGGTGAGTCGTATTTTGTTTGCTTGAGGACAAGAAACATTTTAAGTTTGGGGGAGTTGATAAGTTAGAATTTTAACATGTATTATGCCCCTAATTGCCTATGGTTTGATCATATATTGTTATAAAATAGTCCTAAAAGGCTCACAAGTTGTGCTTGATCGCAGGTTTGATCGACAAAGTGACAAAATGTCAAAGATCGGCTCAAAAAGTAGTGAAACCTACTCAAGTATCAAAGACCAAGAAATATTGAGAAAAGAAGGCCTAGTGCGGACCGCGCAAAGTGGAATGCGGCCGCACTAGGTGGTTCAGAGAGTTGGTGAATCAGGACTAGAAGAAGCGTGGTCGTGGTACACATCTCGCGGTCCATGGTGAAGGCTCCGCGGCCGCACTACTCTTTTGTGCAGTCCGCGGTCATGAGATTCAGAGAGATTGAGTTTGCAAAGCCAATTCCATGCGGTTCGCAGTCGTGGTTGCGCGGACCGCGCCAGCTCCCTCCACGGCCGCGCTCGTGGTTGCGCGAACCGCACCAGCTCCCTCCGCTGCCGCAGTCCATTCTATGCGGTCCGCGGTGTCCAAGTTCAGAGAAGCAGAAGGAAGCCCAGTGCGGCCGCGGTCCATTTAATGCGGCCCGCACTGACCCCACAGGGGTATTTTTGTCCAGTTTTTCTAGCCTAGTATAAATAAAACATTTTACCATTTTTTAGGTATTGAGACATATCAAACAACAGCTGTGCTCGTGAGAATGAATTTTGTAGCCATTTTTGGCACTTTTGCTTTACATTTACGATAGATTTTTGTATTTTAATTTTAGCAATTAATTTATATGCTTAGTTCTTCATCTATTTCTTCAATTTCTTTATCTAGCATGAGTAGCTAAACCCATTAGCTAGGGTTGTGGCTCAATCCTAGTGTGGGTAATTGATGAGTGTTGCCATCTAGTGTTAGATTGACTATGGGTATTTGCTATTTAGGTTGATTTTATGTTTAATTATAGAATTGGCGGTTGCAAACACTGATTCAAGCTTTGTGGGTTTAACTCTTCTTGAGAAAGAGAGTCTATAACCCAAAATTGACCCAACAAGGAATTGGGATGGACTCTTGAGAAATGATAGTCTCAATTAACGGGTTAAACCTCGAGAGAGTAATTACCCTACTTGAACCCTAGTTGCTTGGTCTAATTGCCTACCCATTTGGTCTCGAGAGAGTCAATTGGGCAAAGTCACTCTCTCTACCGAGAGGTGTGAGAGTGGGTAAAATTGTGCAACGGTTATAGCATAAGCCCCAATTATGTCAATCGAACCTTAGTAACATCTACCTGTGAATTAACCACCTAGGTAGTGTCACGATCCTGGTGCCCTTCTTCCCATTAGATACAACTCAGCAATATTCTCATAGCATAATTTATTGTTAATCAATAGTTTTACAAAAATAGTTATAATTTGAAAACCCAAAAAAGTTTGAAGTGACATTAGGAGTACAAACACATCT
Organism: Nicotiana tabacum; assembly: GCF_000715075.1. Taxonomy (NCBI): domain Eukaryota; kingdom Viridiplantae; phylum Streptophyta; class Magnoliopsida; order Solanales; family Solanaceae; genus Nicotiana; species Nicotiana tabacum. The sequence goes on along the minus strand of NC_134100.1, from coordinate 25,002,502 downwards.
CTAGGATAGACAGACAATCCAACTCCACTACTAGCTCCCTGAGGAATTCGATCCCGACCTTCATTTCGGGTAAAAGTTGTTGCGACCCGCTCCTCCTACCTTAGTGTAGCGTTGAGTTGGCAGTGATCAGTATGTACTTGTCACCTCACGTACAAGGCATTTCAATTATCAAATATACCAATCCTAAGGGGAAGGTCTCCCACACAAGGTTAGACAAGCCACTTACCTTGAACCGACTCAAAATCAACCCAACACCACGTCATTGCCATGAGTACTCGACTCCAAATGGCCCAAATCTATTCAATTCAATCTCATAATGTAAATAACACTTCAAGCAACTGATTCTACAATTAAATTCTAAGCTAATACTCGAAATTATGTAAAATGACCAAAACTCCCCTCCGGCCCATGTCTCGAAATCGGGTGAAATTTACATTTTCAGAAATCTCATACTCTCACGAGTTTATAAATAACAAGAACACTTAAATCGGAGTCCAAATGACCCCCCAAGTCCTCAATTAAAGGCCTCTTAAACTCAAGCCCTAGTTACCCTTTTTCCCAGATTTCTCACCAGTAATTAGGTCTTTAATCACATAAAAACGAGTTATGAAGTCAAGGATGTTACCTCCAAGAGATTCCCCTTTGTTTTCCTCAAAAATCTTTCTCAAAAGCTTCAAACCTGGATAAAAATGGTGAAAGAATTCCTCAAATATGCGAGGCAACTATTTATATGTTCTGCCCAGCGATTTCCGCATTTGCGGCCCTAGGACCGCAACATCTGCGACTTTCATTAAAATGCCAGCTTCCGCATCTGCGGACCTCTAACCGCAGGAGCGGTTCCGCTTCTGCAAGCCCTTCACCACATCTGCGGTTCCTGAGGAATTGACACAAAGTCGTATCTGCGGTCCCCAAACCGCAGATGCGAAAATACCAGAAGACCAGTTGCTGCAGCAACTTCAACACCAAAATTTCCTTTGTTAACCATCTGAATTCATACCGAGGTCTCCGGGACCTCAACCAAAGGCATCAACATATCCTAAAACTTTATTCAAACTTGTACAAATCTTCAAAACACCTCAAACAACATCAAAACAACCAAAACACATCGGATTCAAGCCTAAGTTTCTAAAATCTTCCGAATTTCGCTTTCAATCAAAAACCCAACCAAAACACGTCCGAATGACATGAAATTTTGCACACACATCCCAAATGACACAACAGAACTATTGCAACTCTCGGAATTCCATTCCGGCCCTCGGATCAAAATCTCACTATCGAACCGGAAACTTCCAAAATTCAACTTTCGGCATTTCAAGCCTAAATTAGCTACAGACCTCTAAAACACAATACGAACATGCTCCTAACACTGAAATCAACCCAATGGAGCTAACAAAACCATCAGATTTCCGTTCTGAGGTCGTCTCCACATTGTTCCGACTACATCTCTTTTCCAACACTTAAGCTCTCATTTAGGGACTAAGTGTCCCAAAACTCACCGAAACACAGAATCGAATATCCCGACAATTCAAAATAGCAGAATAAACTTGGGGAAAATAGTTAATAGGTGATCGGGGTGTTAATTCTTAAGACTACCGGCCGGATCGTCACATCCTCCTACACTTAAACATTTGTTCGTCCTCAAACGAGCATAGATACATACCTAAAGTAGTGAAAAGATGAGGGTAACGGCTGTGCATATCCTGCTCGGTCTCCCAGGTCGCCTCCTCGACCGGCTGACCCCGCCATTGAACTTTCACTAATGCAATGTTCTTTGACCTCAGCTTTCTAACTTGCCTGTCAAATATTGCCATTGGCTCCTCAATATAAGATAGATTCTTGTCGAACTGGACTGAACTGAAATCCAACACGAGTGACGAGTCACCGTGATGCCTCCGGAGCATCGAAACATGAAATAACGGGTGAACTCTTGCCAAGCTGGGAGGTAAGGCAAGCTCATAAGCAACTTCCCCAACATGCCTCAATATCTCAAAAGGGCCAATAAATCTCGGACTCAACTTCCCTTTCTTCCCGAATCTCATAACGCCCTTCATAGATGAAACCCGAAGCAGAACCCGCTCTCGAACCATATAGGAAACATCACAAACCTTCCGGTCCGCGTAACTCTTCTATTTGGACTGGGCTGTACGGAGCCTATCCTAAATCACCTTAACCTTCTCCAAAGTATCCTGAACTAAGTTTGTGCCCAATAGTCTAGCCTCACCCGGCTCAAACCAACCCACTGGGGATCTACACCGCCTCCCATATAAAGCCTCATACGGTGCCATCTGAATGCTGGACTGATAGTTGTTGTTATAAGAAAACTCCACCAATGGCAAGAACTGACCCCATGACCCTCCAAACTCAATCACACATGCACAGAGCATATCATCAAGAATCTGAATAGTGTGCTCGGACTGTCCGTCCGACTAAGGGTGAAATGTTGTACTCAACTCCACCCAAGTACCCAACTCATGTTGAACGACTCTCCATAATCGTGATGTGAACTGAGTACCTATATCTGAAATGATGGAAACCAGAATACCATGCAGATGAACAATCTCCCGAATATAGATCTCCGTCAGCCACTCCAAGGAATAAGTAGTGCACACAGGAATAAAATGAGCGGACTTGGTTAGCCAATCCACAATCATCCAAATAGCATCAAACTTTCTCAAAGTTCGTGGGAGCCCAACTACAAAGTCCATGGTGATCCGCTCCCACTTCCATTTCGTAATCTCTATCTGTTGTATCACCCCACCCGGTCTCTGGTGCTCACACTTCACCTGCTGACAATTGAGGCATCGAGCTACAAATCTAACTATATCCTTCTTCATCCGCCTCCACCAGTAGTGCTGCCTCAAATCCTGATACATCTTCACAGCACCCGGATGAATGAAATACCACGAGCTATGGGCCTCCTCCAGAATCAACTCCCGAAGCCCCTCAACATTAGGTACACAAATCCGACCCTGCATTCTCAATACCCCATCATCACCAATAGTCACATCTCTTGCATCACCGTGCTGGACCTTGTCCTTGAGGACAAGCAAATGAGGGACATCATACTGCCGCTCTCTGATACAATCAAATAAGGAAGACCGAGAAACCACACAAGCTAGAACCTGACTGGGCTCCGAAAGATCCAATCTCACAAACTGGCTTCTTCTCTCTCAAAGTCTGAAGCACGGTCCTCAGGTGCTGCTCATGATCTGCCCGACTCCGGGAATACACCAGAATATCATCAATAAAGACAATGACGAACGAGGCAAGATACGGCCAGAACATACTGTGCATCAGATGCATAAAGGCTGCTGGGGCATTGGTCAGCCCAAATGACATGACAAGGAACTCGTAATGACCATACCAAGTCCTAAAAGCAGTCTTCTTGATGTCAGGCTCCAGAATCTTCAACTGATGGTAACCTGAGTGCAAATCAATCTTAGAAAACACCCGTGCGCCCTAAAGCTGGTCAAACAGATCATCAATATGAGGCAAAGGATAACGGTTCTTCATTGTAACCTTGTTCAACTGGTGATAATCAATACACATACGCATAAACCCATCCTTTTTCTTCACAAACAAGACAGGAGCACCCCAAGGTGATATGCTAGGCCGAATAAAACCCTTATCAAGCTATTCTTGTAACTGATCCTTCAACTCAAGAGGAACCATACGATATAGATGGATAGAAATGGGTTGAGCGCCCAACAACAGATCAATGCCAAAATCAATAGATCTATTAGCGACATGCCTAGAAGGTCAGCTGGAAATACATCGGGAAAATCTCGTACTATTGGAACTGAATCAACTGAAGGGGTATCAATACTGAAATCTCTCACAAAAGCTAAACACGCATCCCACCCATTCTCAACCATACGCTAAGCTTTAAGAAAATAAATAACTCTACTGGGAGTGTGATCTAAAGTACCCCTCCGCTCAACACGCGGTACACCTGGCATAGCCAGCGTCACAGTTTTGGCGTAACAATCAAGAATAGCATAATGGGGCAACAACCAGTCCATGCCCAAGATAATATCAAAATCAACCATCTGAGTAATCATAGATCGACTCTGGTCTCAAAACCACTAAGAGCAACCAAACATGACCGATAAAAGCGGTCCACAACAAGAGAATCTCTCGCAGGAGTAGAAACATAAATAGGGGAAATCAAAGAATTCCGTGGTACACCCAAATGTGGAGCAAAATAAGAAGACACATAAGAGTATGTAGAGCCCGGATCGAATAGAACTGATGCATCTATATGGCAAACCAATATAATACCTGTGATGATAGAATCGGAGGCAACAACCTCGTTACGGGCAGGAAAGGCATAGTATCTGGTCTGGACTCCCCCTCTAGGGCGACTTCTACCTCCCCTACCTCCACCTCTAGCTGGCTGAGCAGGTGGGGTAGCAATTGGAGCTGTAACCATAGCCTAAGAACTCTGCGGGGCACGCTGTGGCTGAGAAGTCTGTGAAGGTGCACCCCTCCCAAGTCTGGGGCAATCCCTCACCATATGCCATGTGTCACCATACTCAAAACAAGCTCTAGGAGGATATGGCGACTGTGACTGGATAGGGCCAGGTCTGCTGGACTGACCTCTAAAAGCACCCCGTGCAGGAGGTGCGCTAGAAACTGGAGGTGCATAATAAGGCTCCTGAGATCTAGGAGGAGCTGGAGCACTACTGGCTGCTAGAAGAGCTGAATGAACAGGGCGACTCATATAACCCCTACCATGACGACATGCAGTTGTGGTACGGGCACCAGAATAATGGGCCGACTCTTGAGACCTATTGGCCTCCCTCTCATCTCTCTCCCTAACATGCATACCCTCAATCCTCCTAGCAATGCTCACCACCTGCTGATAAGATATATCCATCTCCAACTCATAAGCCATGCTAGATTTGATGCTGGGAATAAGGCCTTTAATATACTAGTGAACCCTCTCGCGGACAGTAGAAACCAAGGTTGGCACATTCCTAGCCAAATTGGTGTAACGGACAACATACTCTGAGACAATCATAGCACCCTAGCGCAAATGCTCAAACTCTGTGCAACATGCGTCCCTAAGGCTCTGAGGAACATACTCTCTCAAGAACAAATCTGGAAACTGAGTTCAAGTCAGTGAAGCAGCCTCATCTGGACTGTCTAACTCATAGGTGCGCCACCACTCATAGGCGGCTCCTCGAAGCTGGAAGGTAGTGAAAGAAACCCCGATCGAACCTAAGATACCCATGGTACGGAGAATGCGGTAACACTAATCAAGAAATCCCAGAGTATCCTCCGACGCGAGACCACTAAATACAGGGGGCTTGTACATATTGAACCTCTCAAGCCTCAACTGCTTATCCTCGGAAGTTGCTGTCCTGTACTCGAGCTAAACTGGCACTGTAGGTGGCACAGGAATAATCTCAAGGACCTGCTCAACAATCACTCACTGCTCATGAGTATGAGCGGCGGGAGTGTGTGCTCCTCCTCCGGCCTGAGACGTAGCTGCAGCAAGGGGAAGCAACCCTGCCTGAGCCAAGGTGGTGTACATGCTCATGAACTGTGTCAAAGTCTCCTGAAGAGCTGGAGTGGTAGCAGTAGCAGGAGTGTCAGGTGCTTGGACTCCGGCTGGATCCACTGGTGGTACCTCACGCATGTGCTCTGGCTGCACCACGGGCGCGTCCTCGACCTCTACCCCGGCCCCGGCCTCTAACGGCTGCAATAGGGGGCACAGGTGCTTGATCGTCTCGGGTAGCATGTGTCCTCACCGTCTGTGAGAGAATAGAAGACAAAAGTTTAAAATTGTGATGTCGCTCCGTGAACCATCGTGACAGCACCTAATCTCTACGACTAGGTAACCCTAAACTTGCGAAAGATAACCAAAACTTGCGGAAGATAACCAAAACTTGCAGAAGTAAAACAATTTTAAAACAAAAATAAGGCAATAACAGTGTTAAATGTGCCGCTCAGCATACACCATAATTATATAGATCTCAAAACCAATATCTAAATTTATGACCCGAAAACCCACGAATCACAAGCTAAGATAAGGAAATACTACATAGCTCTAACTCCAGAATTTGTCTAATAAGAACAGAAAGTACAAAAGGGCTAATACTAAAAGAAGGAATAGAAAGGGACTGCTCGGTCTGCGGACGCGGCAGATGTACCTCGAAATCTCTAGAACATCCGCCTCCCTCAAGGATAGTAGGCTTGATCAGCGGTACCTGGATCTGCACATGAAAAACATGTGCAGAAGGGGCATAAGTACACCACAGCGGTACTCAGTAAGTGCCAAGCCTAACCTCGGTTGAGTAGTGACGAGAAAGGTTAGGGCCCTACTGAGGTTAAACAAATATAAAGGTCAACAGTATAGGAAAAACGGTATGAATAAGTATGGCAATAAAATAACACAGGATGAACAACAACAATTATACAGAACACGGTAAACATGGAAAGGAAATATAGCTCAGCACCAATAGTAACAATCGAGGATCTCCCAGAATACTATCATGTAGTCACATCTTTACATATCCAGTGAATCTCCCAGGATACCGTCTCGTAGTCCATCATATATATGTCTGAAGGATCTTCCGGGATCCCGTCCCGTAGTGTAACTCATACTGCGCGGGGATCTACTAGAATCTCGTTCCGTAGTCCTAAATATAAATACCCAGTACTGGGGGAATCTATCGGGTGCATTCCCATAGTTCCATATAACTGTGCAGGAGGGTCTACCGGGAATCTAACCCGTAGTCCCAAATAAATGTGCAGGGGGATCTACCGGGAATCTAACCCGTAGTCCCAAAGTAAACAGACAAGGGGGAGCTACCGGAATCCCACATCCATAGTCCCAAAATAAATACACAACAACAGTAGAAAGATAAACAGAAATAACAAAATTCATATTAAGGCAATAAGTGATTCTAGCCTAGCATGCTGCACAGAATTCAAGTAAGGCGGTTAAATCAAATGAAACAATTAAGTTACTTAGACATGCTTTCCTAAACTAACAACAGGCTTAATAAATGCAAGTAATAGAAACAGGAAAGGAGACATACTAGTAAGTACTTAAAGAAAATCGGATTTCTAACAATTAGCACAAGTACGCACTCGCCATCTCACGTACAAGACATTTCAATTATCAAATATACCAATTCTAAGGTGAAGGTCCCCCACACAAGGTAAATCAACCCAACACCACGTCTTTTCCACGAGTACTCGACTCCAAATAGCCCAAATCTATTCAATTTAATTGCATAATGTAAATAACACTTCAAGTAACTAATTCTATAATTAAATTCTAAGCTAATACGAGAAATTATATAAAATGGCCAAAATGCCCTCTGGGGCCCACGTCTCGGAATCGGGTGAAATTTACATTTTCAGAAACCTCGTACTCTCACGAGTCTATACATAATAAGAACACTGATTTCGGAGTGCAAATGACATCCCCCCCAAATCCTCAATTAAAGGCCTCTTAAACTCAAGCCTTAGTTACCTATTTTCCCCAGATTTCTCACCACTAATTAGGCATTTAATCACATAAAAACGAGTTATGAAGTCAAGGATGTTACCTCCAAGCGATTCCCCTTTGTTTTCCTCAAACATCTCTCTCAAAAGCTTTAAACCCGGATACAATGATGAAAGAATCCCTCAAATTCGCGAAAGCAACTATTTATATGTTCTGCCCAGCGATTTCCGCATTTGTGGCACTGGGACCGCATCTGCAGTCCCGCTTCTGCGGACACAACGTCGCATCTGCGACTTTCATTAAGCATTTGCGGACCTCTAACCGCAGGAGCAGTTCCGCTTCTGCGAGCCCTTCACCGCATCTGCAGTTCCTGAGGAATTGACACAAAGCCGCTTCTGCGGCCCCGCATCTGCGGTCCCCAAACCGCAGATGCAAAAATGCCAGAAGACCAGCTGCTACAGCAACTTCAACTCCAAAATTTCCCTCCGTTAACTATCTGAATTCATCCCGAGGTCCCCGGGACCTCAATCAAAGGCATCAACATATCCTAAAACCTTATTCAAACTTGTACAAATCTTCAAATTACCTCAAACAACATCAAAACTACCAAAACACATCGGATTAAAGCCTAAGTTTCTAAAATTTTCCGAATTCCGCTTTCGATAAAAAACCCAACCAAAACACGTCCGAATGACCTGAAATTTTGCATACACATCCCAAATGACACAACAAAACTACTGCAACTCTTGGAATTCCATTCCGGCCCTCAAATCAAAATCTTACTACCGAACCGGAAACTTCCAAAATTCAACTTTCGATATTTTAAGCCTAAATTAGCTACAGACCTCCAAAACATAATCCGAACACGCTCCTAACCCCGAAATCACCCAACGGAGCTAATGGAACCATCAGATTTCCGTTCTGAGGCCGTCTCCACATTGTTCCGACTACAGTCACTTTTCCAACACTTAAGCTCTCATTTAGGGACTAAGTGTCCCAAAACTCTCCGAAACTCAGAACCGAACATCCCGACAATTCAAAATAGCTGAATAAACTTGGGGAAAGCAGTTAATAGGGGATTGTGGCGTTAATTCTTAAGACGACCGGCCGGGTCATCACACTAAGTTTGACCATGATGCATGCACAATTTTAATGAGAGTAAGATTACTATGAAGGTCTAGACTGGTACCCTCAAGCGGACAACTTGAGAGGGAAAGACACAGAACCGTTGACTGCACCGCTGATCGACTAGTTTTAACGCAAATAAGCCTTTCCAAATTTAAAGGGTGATATATAAGAAGAGCGCGGACACTCATCAAATGTCGCTATGTTAATATTTAGCACGAGTAGAACATGAGTTGAAAAAATGCTTATGCAAAAATGATAACATATGGTCAAATAATTTACATGGTGAAAGCATATGAAGGCAGTATTAAATAATGCAATAAAATAAGCAAAAGGGAAAAAAATAAAATACAAAGGAAATAGGGTAGCACAGTTCACAAAAAAAGCAAAACATAATTAAATGAAGCGAATAAAGGAGACAAGGATCGGAGGTTCATGATATAGCAATTTGAGAAAATAAAGGAACGGGAAAGGGAGGTACATGAAAGAAGTTAAACAAGCAATCCAATAATCCACACAAGCAAAATTCGTTATGGTAAGAGCCTAAAATTATCCCCAGCAGAGTCGCCATGCTGTCGCGCCCTCTTTTTCCTTCTTCCGCGAAAAGAGGTCCAACATGTGACAACTCTTTTAAATGGGTATTAAAAGAGAGAGTCGCCACCTAACGGGTTTGAGGTGCGTTAGGAAACCTATTTTGTAGATAACTCTATTTGACTAGTCAAAGTCACCAAAGATCGGGTAAGGGCTCAAATTACCTCAAAGAGAAGGTGTTAGACACTCTTCGAGGCCAACAACTGTGGGTCCCGGCTAAATTTACACAATGTAGAATTATTGAATTAAACTAGGATGTAGATTGCTAAGTTGTAAATTAATCCTAAATGGTCAAGTATATACATCAATTTAAAAGCAATTAATTAAAACCAGTCATGGAAAAATGTAAGGATTGTAATCGTAGAAATCCTACTTAATTACATAAAAGGGGGACCTAAATTTTTAAGCCTGATGGATCAACTCCCGTGCAAAGTCTGCTAAGACTTTTATAGCCAAAAGTGCAATAGCTATTCGGGCAATTTGTGTATCATGTCTGCTACCCTCATTACTATCTTTAAGTTGTTAACTTAAGAGCGCACTATTTAATTCTAAATCGCGTCTTAATTCAAAACTACCCGTCCCTTCCTATAGTCCAGGAGGCTTTGGACACTATTCTAAAGGGTTTGTTCTAGACATAAAGAAGATCTCAAGTTTCTATTTCTATTCTTATTAGCGTCACATAAGAGGGAGCGCATTAGGACTTAAACAAATGACAAATAAGGCAAGTAAGGGCTCATGTTGGCCTCCGAATTAATTAAGCAATTAGTTAGGGTGGTGAAAATAAATAAATCTTAAGATAAACAAAGTTATTTGATGTAATACTCAATGATTAGATACGTTGAAGCAAATATCATTGAGAATAAGTATGGTAAAAAGACGTATTTAAATAATAAGCATGGAAGAATATTTATAAAGGTAATTTAAATCTTTTAATGACCAATAAATAACTAAGAACAGATTACTCATCAAAAGTTTGTAAAGCCAAGTGGGATAAACGTGCTGATAGGAAACAATTAAGTAAATGATATGATTGAATGACCAAAAATACTTGCAAAATTCATCTCGATTTTTCGTTGGTGTATTTGAACCAAGGCGCTTGTAAAGAAATTTCAGATTTAAAATATAGCAAAATAGTGCTAAAGTGCTTATAGGAAAGAAATGATTTCAGAGCTAGAAATATGTTCCAATTCTTGCGAATAGTTTAAAATAGACTCGAGTACTTGCAAAATAGTTTCATCACTAGAATAGAGCCCCAAATCGACTAAAATAATACTTGTAAATTTAGGCAGTAAATTTTAGAAAATTAAAAAAGATGCTTTAAACTGTCTACATTGCTATTTAGGATTAAAACTTGACCAATTCTCTTAACATATAGATAGCACATAGGAAATCTGATTTTTTTTTTATTAATTAGTCCATATAGACATGTATCCAACGATTTTAAAAGATAACAAGTAAATTATTTAAGCATGCCAAAACATGAGGACAAGTAATGAACCAAACAAATAGCAATTAGCACATAACCACTCTTACTACAAAGTGTTCATACGTATGTAACAGTCATATTATCCTCTCTTTTTTTATGAAAGACAAATTAGTTAATATACTAAAGCATTCTTCTATGTGTTAATGCATTCACAGTAGAAATCTTAAAAACATACGGATATTGTTCATGATTCTTTAGGAAAAAGTTAAGTATGGAGTATTAACAAATCGGGTGGTATCACTTTCATTGATGCAATCTTTTAATCCCAAATACGATAACTAGATGATCCGAAATTAAACAAATTTATGCATACAATTTCCAGTGCGTGAAAAGTCACATGTAATTCAAAGAATCACAACACACAAAGAGTTTGAGGGATGTACCTGGGCGCTTCCAAGATGACTGTTTGTAGTACTCGAGCATTAAACATTTAAACAAACTACTCTATGTACAACTACCACACATGAAACTAAGAAAGGATAATGAAAGCTACTATTCTATACTTAACTAATACCACAACAGGGAAACTAAAACTAGGATGACAAGAAACTAACCTGTTGCAAAGTGCCAAATTAATAAGAAAACCTGAAATCCAAATAAATAGCCCGTGAAAAGAGCTTCGACAGCAAAAATAAACCAACGATCCCAGCGATGAACTTTGAATAGCAGGAACATGAAAGAATCCAAATATCGAGAGGGATGAAAAGAAATAAACTTTGCCTCGCCTTACAGCCGGCAAAGCGAGAATTAAAGAGCAACTGGTGTAATAAATCTTAGTAAATAATATGTATGATAATCGCAGGGAATAGCTGTGATCAAAATGTAGTCCTCCCCATAAGTATCCTACTGATGTATTTATAAGACTAACTCAACACTAGAGTTCAAATTATAAAAGGGAAGTACAGAAATTAGGATTCTGCAAAATATGGTCTTGAATTAAAAGGCAAAGAGCCGTTAGAGTGAGTGCCAATCAAATAAAGATTGTGTGCAGCTTTAAACTTAAAAAAAATCACATGAAAAGATTCGGACTTTTTATAACCAAGATAGGCACAAGAAAGAAGAAGCAATGTAAAGGAAAGAAAAAATGGAATAGTATCAAAGCTTTTATCTTACTTTGTGAGAGATCTTGAATTTGGACAGATTCTCCAAAAAGATTCATACCTCCACATTTTCTGCTAAAAATCGTTTCTTTAAAGGAAGAAATACTTTCTGATTTGAGTGATTAAGGAAGAGATTGTCAATGACAATTAGTAAAAAAATAAAAAGGATAATTAAGGCAAGAAAAAATAAAAATAAAAAGTAAAGAGAGAAAAGCTAAATAAGGTAAATGGATCAAATGATTGAAGGAGGGGAATACCGATGTTCGGTGATGGGGTTGACGGGAAATTGGGGAAGAAGATTTGGAATAATTTTTGAGATTAGGCTTAGGGAATTTTGGGTAAAGTGTAGAATGACATAGTAATAAAATAACTGGGAATGGTAATTAATAAATAAAATACAAGAAATTGAAAAACAAATCCTATTTTATAAAATATTTGATCAAGCTAAAAATAAATTGTAAATGCTTTATATTTTGAAAAAGTTGCTAATATGTAGAAAAATTCTTTTAAAAAAATGTAAAAACAATAACAATAACAACAACGCCAATGATGACACTATAAATAATGACAATATAATTTAAAGAAGATAATTAACAAAAGGTAATTCAAATACTTGCATAAAATATGTGAGGCGGAAATAAATATTTAAATAAATACACCTTTACATAAATATACTTAAAAATAAATTATAATGCCTTATGTTAAGGGAAACTATTAATTTAACGAATAAAATATGTAGCAAAAAATATAATAAAGGTAAAGGATGAACTTATAATACTCGAATTAAGATAAAAATATTAAAACTATCATTATGACCTTTTAAAGTTAAAATAGCAGCTCAGTATGACAAATTCGGGTATAGGAGGACAAAATTGGGTGTGAACAAGAGACACTTCATTGTAATACTTTAACTATATATATAGTTGTTATAGTATATGTTGATACCCAATTTTTTTCATATGTTTTATCATATATGTATACTTTCAAAATAGCACATATGCAGTTATAAGCATGCATAAGCATTTTTATAATTTTTCTATAATTTATAAAAGCTCCAAATTAATTTATTTTTTCCCTTTTTATTTATAAAATTTCCAATAATTATCTTTAAAATTTTTGTGTGGTCATTCAGTCATCTAAATTCTTTATTTATGCAAAAATATTATTTAAACATTTTAGTGCATTTTTTTTATAATTTCATTTACATTTTTAGGTTAAATTGCATATCTTTACAATACTAGCCATACTAATGCATAATTATATTATTGAGGCACAAAATGATCTTTTATATTTTTAAAATATTAAACAACTATTTTAAATCATATTAGTATACAAAAATATTTTTTGTAATCATTTATTATTTTTTATAAATTGTATAACAATTAAAAGTGGCTATTTAAAATCTAGCCTATTTTTATTTTTAATTTCAGCCCCAACCTAACCCAATTACCAGCCCAATTTCAATTAAATTACCTAGCCCAAACCCCAGCTACCCCCAAAACCTTTTAATCTCGACCATTGTCATAAAGATCAACGGCCACAAACGACCATTCCTAAAATAAACCCAAAAGACCCCCCTCCCCCCAAACCCTATCTTTCATACTACCCGCCGCCTTGAAACCCCTCTCTGCTCTCAAACGCTCTCAAAACCTAACCTTAATAATCTCACTGACCCTCATCCATGGCCATCTCTGATGATTTCTCACAACCTCTCAGGCCTCCAATGGCCTCCCTCACATTAATCTTGCCATCTCCAGGGCCCTCAAGGGACCAGGGCTAGTTGGCTTGCATCTATGGTTCCTCTCTCGCCTATTTCAGGTCATTTCAGTGTGATTTCGAGTAAGATCGTCCTATATTGACTACGATCTATAGTTTTCTAAGCAGGTTTCTTCACCTCTGTATGGTTCTCTTCGAAACCCTAATTTTTTTTCTAAACCTCTTAGATCTGTACAGATCTAAGATGATTTGGCTTTGTTTCATGTGAGTTTTACAATAACCTTAAGATTCTTTACAAGAATCATATGATTTTCAAGTGATTTTCATTTTTTCCTAAACTAGGATTTCCGAAATTTCTTTTTACAAATTATTTGATGACTTTTTGTGTTTAACCGTCTGCTTCTCATATATTTTGACTGATTTTGTAAGTCTGCTACAACCTTAGCTCGTTTGTACTGAAGCCCTAATTCTTTTTTATGTTCTTCATTTGGTTTCTGAGTACTAGCATATCGACTAGTTCTTACTTTGGGTTCTTGTAATTTCTCGTGACTTTCTTGCCCTACTATGCTTCTATTAAATTTCTTAGTTTGACCTTTCACTGATTCTATGTGCTTGTGTTTATCGTGACTATGCACGTTAGGACCTGTTAAAGTTATGTGGAATCCTGACTATTCATGTTCTACCTTATTTTATATGTTAAACATGCTAACTCTTTCATGACTTTCTCCTTGATTATTCTGAATTCCTTATTTCTTGGTTTGATTTGAACGCTTTCCCTTAAACTTTCGATTCTTACCTCTCTACTCAATTTGATTGAATTGCTTGCCTTAATTAATTTTCCTTTGCCTTGTTTGTATTTTGCTGATTCTTATTGATTTGTTTCCTTAATTAATACTTCTGTTCATTTACCCCTAATTACCTACTCTATACTAAACCTTACTTGATTCTTTTCCTTAAATACTTAGCTCGATTTTAACGTTGATTTAAATTGTCCCTTGATTAAGGGAAAGACTTGCTGATTTACATGTGACTTTCCTGATTTGCTACTTAATTGATCTCTTACCTTATTTGTTAATCTTTTGATTACTATATAAACCCCCTCTTATTTTACTTTCTGAACAAAAAAAACTAGTTCATCTACACTATTATACTCTCAAAAGCTTTATATTCTCTCCCGTTCCTTGCAATTCTTATTAGTCCAGCCAGCTGTAAGCCAAGGCCGGCTACTGGCATCATCTCTACTCTATATTCTGTATACTCTCCTTAACTGGTATGTTCTGATTCAATTCACATTCCACACTATGTGTTTCCTTTGCTGCTGCAGTTCATCAATTTGTGATTTCCAGTTCTATGTGATATTCTACTTAATATGCAATCAACATGCCTAGATTACTGTATCACAAAGCATGTTTAAGCTCATAGCTATTATACTGTTTGTCATGCCAATCCTGCTTTAAATAATTGGTTCACTAGCATGTCCCAAGCTGCATTGTGTGCTTATAATTTCACACAGCATGACCAAATCCTGCATGTTCTGTATATGATTAGTATTTCTAAAAAACATGAATGTTTCATGAGTGTTTGTCTAGTCCAGTTTGCTCTATTTCACTATTGAGATCTTATTTGTATCTTAAACCTATGTGTTCTCAACTTAACTTTGCAACTACAATCTGTGTATTTGATTGCCATCACTAAGGTGCATTCTAGGTGTTCCCCTACCTCTTTCCCTTGTGTGTTCTGTTCTGAAACTGTGTGTTCTCTGACTTGCTTTCTGTTTGTTTTAAAAATGTTCTTCATGTTTTCTCAAACTATTCCTACTCTAACTATGTTCTGATTTTCATAAAATTCTTTCTATTACTAAGACCTTCTTTCTATTGTTTACCAAACTCTTTCAAAGTTATTATGCACTCTTATATCACTCTTAGAATAATAGGTTCTGCAACTCTGATGTGTACTGCCTTGAGACCCTTTGAGGTCTCTCTGAACTCTGGTATGTCAGAGCTGGCCTTTTCACACTGCACCTAAATCAATTATAGTTTGAGAAAAGGTCTAGGTGTGAGCACTGTCTGGGATCCTTGAGGTCCTTAGCGAACTCTGACACACCTAGACATGATATGTCTATGGAACTTTGGCATTTGAGGCTTGGAAGTCATTTAGGCCTACTATAGGCTCCCTATAGATTAACTTCTGTTCATTTATGTATTTTAATCCATTGGTCTGTAATAACTATTGTAAACAACATTGGGGTGATTAGTGAAAAAGGGGTGGGTAGTTATATATATGTTGGTTAAATCGGGTAGATACCATGCCTATAGGGTTGTGTTAATTCAAATGTACTTGCTATATTTGCTTTACTTCCACAATATTAGAGACCATTCCTATAAGATCTAAATGGCCTTATAATTAGATATCATGCCTATAGGAATTAAAATCAGCTCTAATAGAAATTATGCCTATAGAACTCAAAACAAATTTAGTTAAATAAATCAGTTTAATTCATGTTTGTTCATTCTGAATTGGTTAATTAATCTGTCCGTTTCTTAATAAGTTTTCAAATACTGCCTTAAATTAATACCGCTAGAAAAATGTCTATAGGATCTCAAATTGTTCGTTTTAAAAAATTGTCCACTGTTTTACTACTTCCTTAACCAATGTAGATATCATACTCTTAGGACCACCACTATTATGCGGTTAGGCAAGCCTATAGGGCGATTAAAATTCTGCAGCTATAAAACTACGCTTTGTTATTTAAGACTGCTCGCATTCAACAAGTATAAAATTAATAGGCAAACTAATAGGTCTTTGACACCTGGTCCTAATCCATGGCGTATAATCCCTGCTCACCTAGATATCATGTTCTAAGATTTTCTCTTAAATACCTGTCACGACCCCGGTTCGCCCTCCGTGAACCATCGTGACGGCACCTAGTCTCTGCGACTAGGTAAGCATAAATTGTGGAAGAAAAACCAAAATTTGCAAAAGTAAAACAATTTAAAACAGGATAAAGTAATAATAGTGTTTAAATGTGCCACTCGACATACACCACGTTTAACTCTCAATACCGATACGTAAATCCAAGACCCGAAAACCCACGAATCACAAGCTAAGAAAAATACTGCATAGCTCTAACTCCGGGATGTCTAATAAGAACAGAAAAATATAGAAGGGCTAAATACTAAAAGCAGGAATAGAAAGGGACTCCTTGGTCTGCGGACGCGGCAGATGTACCTCGAAGTCTCTAAAGCAGTCACCTCCCTCAAGGATGGTAGGCCTGAGAAGCGGTACCTGGATTTGCACATGAAAAACATGCGCAGAAGAGGCATGAGTACACCACAGCGGTACTCAGTAAGTGCCAAGCCTATCCTCGGTTCGGTAGTGACGAGGAAGGTCAGGGCCCTACTGAGGTTAAATAGAATATAAAGATCAACAATATAGAATAGAACCGTATAAATAAGTACAGCAATAAACTAACACAAGATGTACAAACAATAGCAACTATACAGAAACAAGGTATATACGGAAATGAAATACACCTCAGCACCAATAATAACGATCGGGGATCTCCCAGGATACCGTATTGTAGTCCCATATATACATATCCAATGGATCTCCTAGAATCCCGTCCCTTGGTCCAACTCATAGTGCGCGGGGATCTATCGGAATCCCGTTCCGTAGTCCCAAATGTAAATACCCAGTACTGGGGGAATCTATCGGGTGCATTCCCGTAGTTTCATATAACTGTGCAGGGGGACCTACCGGAATCCCACATCCGTAGTACCAAAATAAACAGACAAGGGGGGAGCTACCAGAATCCCACATCCGTAGTCCCAAAATAAATATATAGCAGCAACAGGAAAATATACAGAAATGGCAAAACTTCATATTAAGGAAACAAGTGATTCTAGCCTAGCATGCTGCACAGAATTCAGGTAAGGCAGGTTGAGCAATTAAAGCAAGTAAGTCACTTAGACATGCTTTCCTAAGCTAACAACAGGCTTAATAGTGCAAGTAATAGAAGCAGGAAAGGAAACAAACTAGTAATTACTTAAGAAAAACTGGGTTTCCAATGATTAGCACAAGTACGCACTCGTCACCTCACGTACAAGGCATTTCAATTACCAAATATACCAATCCTAAGGGGAAGGTCCCCCACACAAGGTTAGACAAGCCACTTACCTCGAACCGCCTCAAAAATCAACACGAGACCATGTTCTTGCCATGAGTACTCGACTCAAAATGGCCAAAATCTATTCAATTCATTTTCATAATATAAGTAACACTTCAAGTAACTGATTCAACAATTAAATTTTAAGCTAATACGCGAAATTAGGTAAAATGACCAAAACGCCCCTCGGGCCCACATCTCGGAATCGGGTAAAATTTATATTTTCATAATCCTCACACTCACACGAGTCTAACCATATCAAAATTATCCCAATCCAATGTCAAATCCCCAATCAAAACTCAATTCCTTGGTCTAAGAACTTTTTCCTAATTTTCATACAAATTCCGAAATTAATGGATGAATTCATGGTTAGATTAATGGGTTACAAGAAAAAATGAGTTAAGAATTGTTACCCAATCGATATCTCTGAAAATACCTCGAAAGCTCGCTCAAATCCGAGTTCACAAGCTTAAGTTTTGATAACAATGGCTAAAACCCTCGATTTGATATCTTATATTTGCCCAGACACATTCTTCTTCGCGAAAGCGAGGATACTATCGCGAATGCGATGCACAAAAGTCCTGCTGGCCAAATTCCTCTTTCGCGAACGCAAGGTCCACTCGCGAACGCGTAGCTTACATGGGCAGACCCTACGCGAACGCGAGGACCATGTCGCGAACGCGAAGAACAACGGGTCCTTAACTTTGCTAACACGGGACATCATCGCGAAAGCGAAGCACATTTTAGCTGCTTCACCCAGATGCTCTACACGAATGCAAGACCCTCTCACAAATGCGATGAATGTTTTCTCTACAACACAACAATAGAAAATCTGCAATATTTCCAAGTCCAAAAGTGATCCGTTGAGCATCCGAAACACACCCGAGGCCCCCGGGAAACCTGCCAACCAATACTAAAACATCATTCAAACTTGTTCCAACCTTTGGAATGCTCAAAACAACATCAAAACACCTATTTTTCATCGGATTCAAGCCTAAGAATTCCAAAACTCTAAAAACACGCTTTCGATCAAAAATTCTATCAAACCTTGTCCAAATGACCTAAAATTTTGCACACACGTCACATTCAACACTACGGAGCTACTCCAACTTCTAGAATTCCTTTCCGACCCTCGAATAAAAATCTCACTATCGTACCGGAGACTTCAAAAATTTAACTTTTGGCATTTCAAGCATAAATTTGCTACGGACCTCCAAAACACAATCCGAACATGCCCCTAAGCCCGAAATCACCTAAAGGAGCTAACAGAACCATCAGATTTTCATTTCGAGGTTGTCTTCACACTGCTCTGACTATGACCAACTTTCTAACACTTAAGCTCTCATTTAAGGACTAAGTGTCCCAAAACTCTCCGAAACTCAACACCGAACATCCCGGCAAATCAAAATAGCAAATTAAACTTGGGGAAATCAGTTAATAGGGGATCTGGGCATTAATTCTTAAGACGACCGGCCGGGTCGTCACATCCTCCTACACTTAAATATTCGTTCGTCCTCGAACGAGCATAAAAACATACTTGAAGTAGTGAAAAGATGAGGGTAACGGCTGCGCATATCCTGCTCGGTCTCCTAGGTTGCCTCCTCGACCGGCTAGCCCCGCCACTAAAACATTCGTTTGACCTCAGCTTTCTAACCAGCCTGTCCAATATTGCCATTGGCTCCTCAACATAAGATAGATCCTTGTCCAACTGGACTGAACTGAAATCCAAAACATACGACGGATCACCGTGATACCTCCAGAGCATTGAAACATGGAATACCGGATAAACTCCGGCCAAGCTGGGAGGTAAGGCAAGCTCATAAGCAACCTCCCCAACATGCCTCAATATCTCAAAAGGGCCAATAAATCTCGGACTCAACTTCCCTTTCTTGCCAAATCTCATAACGCCCTTCATAGGCGAAACCCGAAGCAGAACCCGCTCTCCAACCATATAGGAAACATCACGAACCTTCCGATTTGCGTAACTCTTCTGTCTGGACTGGGCTATACGAAAACTATCCTGAATCACCTAAACCTTCTCCAAAGTCTCCTGAACTAAGTCCGTGCCCAATAATCTAGCCTTACCCGGCTCAAACCAGCACACTGGGGATCTACACTGTCTCCTATATAAAGCCTTACACGGTGCCATATGAATACTGGACTGATAGCTGTTATTGTAAGCAAACTCCGCCAATGGAAAGAATTGATCCCAAGACCCTCCAAACTCAATCACACACGCACAGAGCATATCCTCAAGAATCTGAATAGTGCACTCGGATTGTCCATCCGTCTGAGGGTGAAATGTTGTACTCAACTCTACCCGAGTACACAACTCATGCTGAACGGCCCTGCAGAACCGTGATGTGAACTGAGTACCTCTATCTGAAATAATGGAAACTGGAATACCATGTAGACGAACAATCTTTCGGATATAAATCTCTGCCAACCGCTCCGAAGAATAAGTGGTACATACAGGAATGAAATGAGCAGACTTGGTTAGCCGATCCACAATCACCCAAATAGCATCGAACTTTCTCAAAGTCCGTGGGCGCCCAACTACAAAGTCCATGGTGATCCGCTCCCACTTCCACTCCGGGATCTCTATCTGCTAAAGCAACCCACTCTGTCTCTGGTGCTCATACTTCACTTGCTGATAGTTGACACACCGAGCTACGAATCCAACTATATCTTTCTCCATCCGCCTCCACCAATAGTGCTATCTCAAATCCTGATACATCTTTGCGGCACCCGGATGAATAGAATACCGCGAGTTATGGGCCTCCTCCAGAATCAACTCCCGAAGCCCATCAACATTGGGTACACAAATTCAACCCTGCATCCTCAATACCCCATTATCACCAAAAGTCACATCCCTGGCATCACCATGCTGAACATTGTCCTTGAGGACAAGCAAATGAGGGTCATCATATTGTCGGTCCCTGATACGATTAAATAAGGAAGACCGAGAAACCACGCAAGCTAAAACTCAACTGGGCTCTAAAATATCCAATCTCACAAACTAGCTTGCTAAGGCCTGAATATCCATCGCCATAGGCCTCTCCGATGCTGGTAAATAAGCCAAACTCCCCGAACTCTCCGTCCGACGACTCAAAGCATCGAACACTACATTGGCCTTGCCCGGGTGATATAGAATAGTGATATCATAGTCCTTTATCAACTCTACCACCTCAACTAGTGCAAATTTAGATCCTTTTGCTTGAACAGGTGCTGCAAGTTCCGATTGGCAGTATAAATCTCACAAGGCACACCGTATAAGTAATGGCACCAAATCTTCAGGGCGTGAATAATGGCAGCTAACTCAAGGTCGTGAACATGGTAGTTCTTCTCATGTATTTTCAATTGTCTAGATGCGTAGGCAATCACCCTACCGTCCTGCATCAACACCACTCCGAGGCCAACCCTTGAAGCATCACAATAGACCGTATAGGACCTCGAACCCGTAGGCAGTATCAAATTGGGGCTGTGGTCAAATATGTCTTAAGCTTCTGGAAGCTCGCCTCACACTCCTCTGTCCACTGGAACGGAGCACTCTTCTAGGTCAACCTGGTCATAGGGGTTGCAATCGATGAAAACCCCTCAACAAAATAATGGTAGTTACCCGCCAAACTAAGGAAACTGCGGATCTCGGTAGCTGAGGATAGTCTGGGCCAACTCTGTAGGGCCTCTATCTTCTTCGGATCCCCTTGAATACCCTTACTCGATACCACGTGGCATAAGAATGCCACTGAATCCAACCAAAACTCACATTTTGAGAACTTAGCATATAACTTCTTCTCTCTCAAAGTCTGAAGCACAGTCCTTAGGTGCTGCTCATGATCTTCCCGACTCCGGGAATACACCAGAATATCATCAATAAAAACAATGACGAACTAGTCAAGATACGGCCGGAACACACTGTGTATCAAATGCATAAAGGCTGCTGGGGCATTGGTCAGCCCAAATGACATAACAAGGAACTCGTAATGACCATACCGAGTCCTGAAAGCAGTCTTCGAGATATCTGGCTCCCGAATCTTCAACTGATGGTAACCTGAGCGCAAATCAATCTTGGAAAACACCTGTGTGCACTGAAGCTGGTCAAATAGATCATCAATACGAGGCAAAGGATAACGGTTCTTCACTGTAACCTTGTTCAACTAGCGATATTCAATACACATATGCATAGAACCATCCTTTTTCTTCACAAACAAGACAGGAGCACCCCAAGGTGATACACTGGGCCGACTAAAACCCTTATCAAGAAATTCATGTAGCTGATCTTTCAACTCCTTCAACTCAAAAGGAGCCATACGATACGGAGGAATAGAAATGGGCTAAGTGACTGACAACAGATCAATTTCAAAATCAATATCTCTATCAGGCGGCATGCTCGAAAGGTCAGTTGGAAACACATCGGAAAATCCCGTACTACTGGAACTGAATCAACTGAAGGGGTATCAATACTGACATCTCTCACATATGTTAATATGCGTCACACCCCTTCTCAACCATATACTGAGCTTTAAGAAAAAAAATAACTCTACTGGGAGTGTGATCTAAAATACCCCTCCACTCAACACGCGGTATACTTGGCATAGCCAGCATCACGGTTTTGGCGTTACAATCAAGAATAGCATAATGGGGCGACAACCAGTCCATGCCTAAGATAATGTCAAAATCTACTATGCTGAGCAACAATAAATCGGCTCTAGTCTCAAAACCACTAAGGGCAACCAATCGATAGATGCGATCCATAACAAGAGAGTCTCCCACAAGAGTAGATACATAAACAGAGGAACTCAAAGAATCTCAAGATAGACCCAAATGCGGAGCAAAATAAGAAGACACATAAGAGTAAGTGGAGCCTGGATCAAATAGAACCGATGCATCTCTGTGACAAACTAGTATAATACATGTGATGACAGAATCGGAGGCAACAACCTCGGTACGGGCAGGAAGGGCATAGTATCTGACCTGTCCTCCCCCTCTAGGGCAACCACTACCTCCCCGACCTCCACCTCTACTTGGCTGAGCAGGTGGGGTAGCAACTAGAGCTGTAACCATAGCCTGAGAACTCATTGGGGCACGTTGTGGCTGAGAAGTCTGTGGATGTGCGCCCCTCCCAAGTCTAGGGCAATCCCTAGCCATATGATGTGTGTCACCACACTCAAAACAAGCTCTGGGAGGATGTGGTGGTTGTTACTGGCTCGAGCCAGGTCTGTTAGACTAACCTCTGAAAGCACCCCACACCGAAAGTGCACTAGATACCGGTAGTGCATAATAAGGCTCCTGAGGAATAGGAGGTGTTGGGATGCCACTGGCTGTTGGAAGAGCTAATTGAACAGGGCGACTCATATAACCCCTACCATGACGACAGGCTACTGGGGCACGAGCACTAGAGAAATGGCCCGACTCTCAAGACCTCTTTGCCTCCATCTCCTCTCCTTCCCTAACATGCATACCCTCAATCCTCCTAGCAATGCTCACTACCCGCTGATAAGAAATATCCATCTCCATCTCACGAGCCATGCTAGACCTGATGCTAGGAATAAGGCCCTCAATAAATCGGCGAACCCTCTCGCAAACAGTAGAAACCAAGGCTGGTGCATGCCTAGCCAAACTAGTGTAATGGACAACATACTTTGAGAAGTAGCCTCATCCGGACTATCTAACTCATAGGTGCACCACCACTCATTGGCGGCTCCTCGAAGCTGGAAGGTAGTGAAGGAAACCCCGCTCGATCCTGATATACCCATGGTATGGAGAATGCGGTAACTCTCATCTAGAAATCCCAGAGCATCCTCCGATACTAGACCGCTGAATACATGAGGTTTGTACCTCTTGAAACTCTCAAGCCTCAACTTGTAAGGCCCCGTGAAAACTTATACTCAAAACCCGGTAGTTCGGACCTTTTGTACAAATCTATGCTATAAAAAGTTAAGAAATACTGTTTTCTAGAAAATGCGATTCTGTAGTCGAGAATGCGGTCGCATATCAGGTATGCAGACCGCATCATCGCCGCAAAGTGAGTCAGTGTGTTGGCTGAATTGGAGGTTAAATCTGCGACCTGATATGCGATCGCATAAACGATATGCGGACTACATAGTCGTCGCATATTTCCCTTGGGATTTTTATGAGGGGCAGTTCTGCAGTGCATTATACAACCACAAAATGAGTACGCGGACCGCATTTTTGCCGCATACCCAGGCAGTGTGTTTAGATTTTGGGAGCACTTTTGCGGTCCATTCTGCGGACCGCATGTCCTCTCTGCGATCGCAAAGTGCGATCGCATACCTAACCCGAGCTCCAATTGTCTAAATTTTAAACCCGGCCCCTTTTCCAATAAAACACCCCAGCCACTTATTTTAACCTATTTCCTGAACAAAACTAGAGAGAGGGAAGAGAGGATTCTTGAGAGAGAAAGTCTTGTCTCCATCAATTTGATTTTTCAAAGTCACTCGGGCTGGGGAATTTCAAGTAATTGTCTTCATCTCCGTTTTTGAAGGTAAAATCCCCAACCCTTTTTCATTGTTTTCAGATTTAAACAAAAAGGGGGACTCTCATGCGTTAATTCTTGAAAATGGAAGTTGAGATAAACATGCATGTCCTTTAAAACCTAGATTCTAGTAAGAGGAATTGGGTAGAACTAAAGATTTGCAAAAGAGGGGTTGGAAACCTAAGTAAGTTCGGGCTGAGTTTGTGAACTTCAATTCTAAGTTATATGTGCTAACTTGTGAACTAGATTGATGGTACTAGGCTGTTGGTGAATTGAAAGTAGAAGTTAAAAAGAGAATTCGACTCCAGGTATGTATGACTAACTTTAACCTTTGTAAAGTCACCTTGTCGGTGTACGGGTAATTGGTATGTGTTACTTATGTGGACTATTTGTGAAATTCCTGTGATTAATGTGCCTTGAATGTTGTTGGTTAAGTTTTCCGTTATTGTGGTGTGAGTAAAATAACAATAACACAAGTGTGTGTGGGTATGAATGTGTTACGTGGTAAGAGCTGTGGAACAAACGATGGAAAGAAATCGTAATTGATACAATTGAAACAACTGTGGCAATATCATAAATGACTTGTTGTGGGCAATTATCGTTGTGACTTGAATTGTGTACAGGTTATTGTATATGTTGGAATTGGTATTGATGTTTATGAACACTCTTTGTGAATTGTTGTTGTTGTTGTGTGAAATATGATTGTCCGGTGGGATCGGGTTGCGCGCCGCAATACGAAGTAATAAGGTGTGGATTGTGGTGATAAGGGTGGCTGAGGTAATAATAAGGGTGGCCGAGGTAATAAGGGCGGAAAAGTGATCGAAATCACTATTGAAATAAAAATATGTGAAAGTTGTGAAACCATTGATGTGATGAAATAATGTTGAAAGGGGAAAAAGAGAGATTGTGGAGTTGTTTGGCTCTGGTTGTTCCTTTCATGTGCATATGATTGTTGATTCTATTACTGTTTGTTATTTGTGTACTTCTTGATTTTACTTGGGGTAAAGTTTGTTTATACATACCAGTACAATTCACATGTACTAACGTCCCTTTTTTCGGGGGCGCTACATTCGTGTTATGATTGTACGTGGTTCCATAACAGGTACTTCAGCCCACCGATAGTAGCACTCCTTGACCTCCCGTCAGCTGAATTGGTGAGCCCCTTTCCTCTCGGGGCCCAGCGTGGCTCATGTCGCTTTTCTTCCCGGAGTCTTATTTTGGTATTTGTGTAAGGTATAGCCGGAGCCTTGTTGCCGGCATTTCCGTATTATTCTTCAGTTATATTTAGAGGCTCCGTAGACATGAAACGTGGGTTATGTACTTATGTATTTTGGGCAATATAACTTGTAAACCACACTAAGTAACTATGTATGTTATGTAAATCTCGTAAGAATGTGTTTAAATTTATAAATGGCTATTTCACTTGGTTAATGGGTGATGGAAACGCAGGGTATCACGTGGAATAGGAAAGGAACCCAGGTTCACTTGGCTGGGGGCTACCCGGTCGGGCGCCGGTCGTGCCCCTCGGTTTTTTTTGGGGTATGACAAACTTGGTATCAGAGCCTAAGGTTTTAAAGTGTCCTAGGATGTCTCGGAGCCGTGTCTAGTAGAGTCCTCCTTATCTATGTGTTATCGACCACATCTATAAGTTGGAGGCTACATGGGCATTTAGGAAATTACCTTTTTCTTTGTTACTCTATATCGTGCAGTGAAGTGAAAAGTGGAAGTATTTACATCTAACTCGTGCTATGTTCCAAATTTTCAATAATAGCACCTAAGAAGAGAGCTAGACTCGGCCTCGGGGCCAATGCCACCCCAAGTGTGGCTGTGAATCATGTACCTAATGCCGTGGGTGAGAGTGACTCCCCGGTCTCGATTCTGCCTGGCCCATCTATTCCAGATCCATGTATTCCTGTTACAGCTGCGGCAGAGGGTGCTACCATCCCTCCCGTTGATATTCCTTATCTTGATGCAATTATAGCTTCCGGTCCCGGGGTTTCTGATGGGGACCTTAGAGGAGCCATCCATATGTTGACTCAGTTAGTGGCCGCTCAGGCCCAGAAATCACATGATGCCCCTGCGCCCCCCAGCGGACAGGGGGGTTCCGCCAGCTCCAGAGTCAACCAGTTTCGGCGGTTGGCCCCTCCATAGTTCACGGGCATAGACCCAGAGGCCAATCCATAGGATTTCCTTGATCAAATGTATAAGACCCTTCAAGTGATGAAGGCTACAGAGACGGAAGGGGTTGAGTTGGCTTCATACATGTTGAGGGGAGCAGCGTATTCGTGGTTCGTGATGTGGGAGGATTCCCGTGGGGAGGGAAGACCTCCGGCTAGATGGGAAGAGTTTGTAGATGCATTCATGGACCACTTCTTGCCTGCCGAGACAATGGCAGCCCGTGCCACAGAGTTTGAGGTCCTCAAGCAGGGCAGTATGAGTGTTTGGGAGTACCACATGGAGTTTATGAGGTTGTCCAAGTATGCTCCTCAGTTAGTGTCGACCATGGATGCTCGAGTTCGGCGATTCGTTCAGGGTCTTAGTCCTTTGGTGGTGAATGAGGCTGCTATAGCGGCCTTACACTCAGATATGAATTATGGGAAGATTGTGGGGTTCGCTCAGGCCATAGAGTTTAGGAAGTTGAAAATACGGGCAGAAAGGGAGAGTAGCAGCAGGGCCCGATCAGCGGGTCACTCAGGGAGATCAGTTCCGGGGAGAGGGCCGTCAGGGCTGTCCCAGTCATATGCCCAGTCCTCAGCAAGCGCACCGCCATCGATGCACAGTTATCAACAGGACAGTCACTTGAGATCAGGTTCAGACAGTAGGAGACCCCATCATTCCGGTCGTCCCGGAGGGAGATCATTGCAGCAGGGGAGGGCTTCATGCCCCAAGTGTGGGAGGTTCCATTCCGAGACTTGTTATTTGGATATTCCGGTGTGTTATAGATGCGGGGTGAGAGGTCATATCCAGCGGGACTACCGTGCGCCCAGTCAGTGCATGGGGTGGGGGATTTGCTCAATCATCCGGTTCTTCATCTGCCACATCATCCGTGCATCCTCCAGCCCCAGCAGAGCGCGATGTAGTTAGGGGTGGAGCTCATGGTAGAGGTGTATACAGTCGGTTTTACGCCTTGAGTGGTCGCCAGAGTGTAGAGGCCTCCCCAGATGTTGCTACAGCTATCTTGTATGTTCAGGCCATTGATTGTTATGCTCTTATTGATCCGGGGTCCTCTTTGTCTTATGTCACCCCATTCATTGCTTCAGGTTTTGGGGTAGAATCCGAACAGCTTCATGAGTCGTTCTATGTATCGACTCCGGTTAGTGATACTATTACAGCCACGCGAGTTTATAGGAATTGCATTGTCATGGTATGTGGTCGTGCTACCACGACCGATCTAATTGAGCTTGAAATTGTGGATTTTGATGTGATTATAGGAATGGACTGGCTTTATTCGTGCTTTGCTAAACTTGACTGCTGAACGAGAGTCATGAGGCTTGAGTTCCCTAATGAGCCGGTAATTGAGTGGAAGGGAAATGGTGTGGTGCCGAAAGGTAGGTTTATTTCCTACCTTAAGGATTCGAAGATGATTAGGAAGGGGTGTATCTACCATTTGGTCCAGGCGGCGGACACCACTTCAAAAGTGTCTGTCCCCGAGTCCGTTCCAGTCGTGAAGGAGTTTCTTGAAGTGTTTCCGGACGAGCTTCCGGGGATCCCGCCAGATAGGGAGATTGATTTCGAGATTGATGTATTGCCAGATACGCGACCGATATCTATTCCACCATACATAATGGCGCCAGCAGAGTTGAGGGAGTTAAAGGAACAAGTGAAGGATTTATTAGAAAAGGGGTTCATACGGCCAAGTGTGTCACCGTGGGGTGCCCCGGTTCTTTTTGTCAGAAAGAAGGATGGGTCGCTCCGGATGTGTATTGATTATCGGCAGCTTAACAAGGTCACCATCAATAATAAATATCCTTTGCCTCGGATAGATGATTTGTTCGACCAATTGCAAGGTGCGAGGTTCTTTTCCCAAATTGATCTACGGTCCGGGTATCACCAATTGAAGATCAGAGAACAGGATATTCCTAAGACTGCTTTCAGAACTCGCTATGGTCACTTTGAATTCTTGGTCATGTCTTTTGGGCTAACCAACGCCCCGACAGCTTTCATAGATCTTATGAATCGGGTCTTCAAGCCATTTCTAGACTCCTTTGTGATTGTTTTCATTGATGGCATCCTTGTTTATTCGTGGAGCCGGGAGGATCATGCCGATCACCTTAGGGCAGTTCTGTAGACCCTTTATAAGCACCAGTTGTATGCTAAATTTTCAAAATGTGAATTTTGGTTGGAGTCCGTTACCTTTCTGGGCCATGTTGTTTCCAGTGAAGGGATTCAGGTGGATCCCCACAAGATTGCAGTAGTAAAAGATTGGGCTAGACCCACGACCCCGACGGAGATCCGTAGCTTCTTGGGTTTAGCGGGGTATTATCGGAGGTTTGTGGAGGGATTCTCTACCCTCGCCTCCCCTTTGACTAAGTTGACGCAGAAAGCAGTTAAGTTCCAATGGTCCGACGCTTGTGAGAAATGTTTTCAGGAATTGAAGTCGAGATTGATCTCGGCGCCGATATTGACCTTGCCGGAAGGCACGAAAGGATTTGTGGTTTATTGCGATGCCTCTAGGGTCGGTTTGGGGTGCGTGTTGATTCAACATGGGAAGGTTATAGCGTATGCTTCAAGGCAACTCAAGAATCACAAGAAGAATTATCCGACGCATGATTTGGAGCTTGCGGCAGTTGTATTTGCCTTGAAAATATGGCGGCATTATATTTATGGGGTCCATGTGGATGTGATCTCGGACCACAAGAGTCTCCAATATTTGTTCAAGCAGAAGGAGTGGAATTTAAGGCAACGGCGGTGGTTGGAATTGATCAAGGATTATGATATGGATATTTTATACCATCCAGGGAAGGCGAATGTGGTGGCCGACGCTCTCAGTCGGAAGTCCCTGGGTAGTTTGGCTCATTTGGGAGTGGACCAGAGGCCTTTAGCTCGGGAGGTTTATCAATTGGCCAGTCTGGGGGTTCGTATTTCGACCTCAGACGAGGGGAAGGTTATGGTGCGTAATGGAGCAGAATCGTCACTGGTAGCGGAAGTCAAGGAAAAGTAGCTCATTGATCCAGCATTAGCACAGATGAAAGAGGCAGTTTTGAATAACGAGACTTCGACATTTTCACTCGGTAGTGAGGATGGTGTATTATGATGTCAAGGTAGGCTATGTGTTCCAGATGCGGATAATCTTGGGGGGAGGATAATGGCGGAGGCTCATAATTCCAGGTATTCTGTGCACCCAAGTTCTACAAAAATGTATCGTGATCTCAAAGAAATTTATTGGTGGAACGGTATGAAGAGGGGTGTGGCAGGCTTTGTATCTAAATGTCTGAATTGTCAGCAAGTAAAAGCTGAGCACCAGCGGCCCGGTGGGTTAACTCAGCTTGTGGAAATACCAATG
The DNA here is from genome assembly GCF_000715075.1 of Nicotiana tabacum. Taxonomy (NCBI): domain Eukaryota; kingdom Viridiplantae; phylum Streptophyta; class Magnoliopsida; order Solanales; family Solanaceae; genus Nicotiana; species Nicotiana tabacum. Next base: position 24,972,858 of record NC_134100.1, on the reverse strand, counting down.
TAGAAATGGGAGATGATCAACATGGATTTCGTAGTAGGATTACCTCGCACTCAGCGCAAGTTCGACGCAATTTGGGTAATAGTGGATCGACTCACCAAATCAGCTCACTTCTTGCCAGTCAAGGCTACCGACACAACAAAACAGTATGCTCAGTTGTATATCAAAGAAATAGTCAGCTTATAAGGCACTCCAGTTTCTATTATTTCTGATCGGGGGGCACAATTCACTGCTAATTTTTGGAAGAAATTTCAGCAAGGTTTGGGTACTCAGGTGAATCTTAGTACGGCTTTCCATCCGCAGACTGACGGTCAAGCAGAGCGGACTATTCAGACGCTTAAAGATATGTTACGGGCTTGTGTCTTGGAATTTAAAGGTAATTGTGATGATCACTTTCCACTTATAGAATTTGCATACAATAACAGCTTCCATGTTAGCATTCAGATGGCCCCGTTTGAGGCATTGTACGAGAGGAGATGTAGGTCTCCGATTGGATGGTTCGAAGTGGGTGAAGCAAAATTGTTAGGGCCAAACCTCGTGCACCAGGCTATGGAAAAAGTTAAAATCATTTAGGAAAGGCTGAAAGCTGCTCAGAGTCGCCAGAAATCTTATGAAGGGTATCTCCTATGAAGGGAGTCATGCGATTTGGGAAGAAAGGGAAGTTGAGGCCTAGATATGTCGGGCCGTATCGGGTCACTCAAAGGATAGGACAGGTGGCCTATAGACTGGAATTGCCCCTTGAAATGTCATTAGTGCACCCGGTGTTCCATGTGTCTATGTTAAAGAAAGTGGTTGGAGACCCATCCACCATCGTGCCAATCGAGGCTATCAAGGTCAATGAAGAGTTATCATATGAAGAAATTCCGGTCGCTATTCTTGATAGGCAAGTCCACAAATTGAGAAGCAAGGAAGTTGCTTCAGTTAAAGTGCTATGGCAAAGTCAACAAGTCGAGGAAGCCACGTGGGAAGCGGAAAGTGAAATGAAAGAAAAATATCCCCATCTATTTGAACAAGTCTAGTAGTGATCGTGCGAACTCTTGTCTCTAAGTAAATTGATGTTGTGTTCAATCTGGTGCAAAGACACCCTATATTTTTCCCAAAATGCTTTACTCTTGTAACTCCTCAAGTTGTGCAAGAATTGTATGTGTTGTGATTAATTAAGTCATGCGTAAGCCCTTTTTTGATAAGTGAAAGTTTTGTAAGAACTCATGTGATAAGTGAATGATTAAAGGTAGTGTAGATTGATAATGATTAATTGAAATACGTATAGTGTATTAAAGTGGTTGGACTGTATGGAACTCACTGAAGTGGCCAAATTATGTGCAGGTGTTGAGGTAATGAATTGTATACCAGTTGTAGGGATAATAGAGATAGCATAATGGTGCTTGGAAATAATGTTTTGGGGGCTATCTGACAGGTAGATAAGTCTAATTACAAAGGAAACTCTGGCAAAATATTTCAAAAAAGGAGTTTGCATTTTATGTTTTCAAAACCAACTGATTTCCAAAATCCTCATTCGAGGACGAATGATTTTATGTAGGGGAGGATGTAAGGCCCCTTGAAAACTTGTACTCAAAACCCGGTAGTTCGGACCTTTTATACTAATCTATGCTATAAAAAGTCAAGAAATACTGTTTTCCAGAAAATGCGATTCTGCGGTCGAGTATGCGGTCGCATATCAGGTATGCGGACCGCATCATCGCCGCAAAGTGAGTCAGTGTGTTGGTCGAATTGGAGGTTAAATTTGCGACCTGATATGCGATCGCATAACCGATATGGGACCACATAGTTGTCACATATTTCCCTTGGGATTTTTGTGAGGGGCAGTTCTACGGTGCATTATGCGACCGCAGAACGAGTACACGGACCGCATTTCTGCCGCATACCCAGGCAGTGTGTTCAGATTTTGGGAACACTTTTGCGGTCCATTCTGCGGACCGCATGTCCTCTCTGCGATCGCAAAGTGCGATCGCATACCTAACTCGGGCTCCAATTTTCTAAATTTTAAACTCGACCCCTTTTTCAATGAAATACCCCAGCCCCTTATTTTAACCTATTTCCTGAACAAAACTAGAGAGAGGGAAGAGAGGATTCTTGAGAGAGAAAGTCTTGTCTCCATCAATTTGATTTTTCAAAGTCACTCAAGCCGGGGAATTTCAAGTAATTGTCTTCATCTCTATTCTTGAAGGTAAAATCCCCAATCCTTTTTCATTATTTTCAGATTTAAACAAAAAGGGGGGCTCTCATGCGTTAATTCTTGAAAAAGGAAGTTAAGATACACATGCATGTCCTTTAAAACCTAGAATCTAGTAAGAGGAATTGGGTAGAACTAAAGATTTGCAAAAGAGGGGTTGGAAACCTAAGTAAGTTCGGGTTGAGTTTGTGAACTTCAATTCTAAGTTATATGTGCTAACTTGTGAACTAGATTGACGGTACTAGGCTGTTGGTGAATTGAAAATAGAAGTTAAAAAGGGAATTCAACTCCAGGTATGTATGGCTAACTTTAACCTTTGTAAAGTCACCTTGTTGGTGTACGGGTAATTGGTATGTGTTACTTATGTGGACTATTTTGTGAAATTCCTGTGATTAATGTGCCTTGAACGTTGTTGGTTAAGTTTTCCGTTATTGTGGTGTGAGTAAAATGGAAATAACACAAGTGCATGTGGGTATGAATGTGTTACGTGGTAAGAGCTGTGGAACAAACGATGGAAAGAAATCGTAATTGATACAATTGAAACAACTGTGGCAATATCATACGTGACTTGTTATGGTAATTATCGTTGTGACTTGAATTGTGTACGGGTTATTGTATATATTGGAATTGGTATTGATGTTTATGAACACTCTTTGTGAATTGTTGTTGTTGTTGTTGTGTGAAATATGATTGTCCGGTGGGATCGGGTTGCGCGCCGCAACACGAAGTAATAAGGTGCGGGTTATGCTGATAAGGGTGGCCGAGGTAATAAGGGTGGAAAAGTGATCGAAATCACTATTGAAATAAAAATACGTGAAAGTTGTGAAACTATTGATGTGATGAAATAATGTTGAAAGGGGAAAAGGAGAGATTGTGGAGTTGTTTGGCTCTGGTTGTTCCTTTCATGTGCATTTGATTGTTAATTCTATTACTGTTTGTTATTTGTGTACTTCTTGATTTTACTTGGGGTAAAGTTTGTTTATACATACCAGTACAATTCAAATGTACTGACGTCCCTTTTTCTGGGGGCGCTACATTCGTGTTATGATTGTAGGTGGTTCCATAACAGGTACTTCAGCCCACCGACAGTAGTACTCCTTCACCTCCCGTCAGCTGAATTGGTGAGCCCTTTCCTCTCGGAGCCCTACGTGGCTCATACTGCTTTTCTTCCCGGAGTCTTATTTTGGTATTTGTGTAAGGTATAGCCGGAGCCTTGTTGCCGGCATTTCCGTATTATTCTTCAGTTGTATTTAGAGGCTCCGTAGACAGGAAACGTGGGTTATGTACTTATGTATTTTAGGCAGTATAACTTGTAAACCATGCTAAGTAACTATGTATGTTATGTAAATCTCGTAAGAATGTGTTTAAATTTATAAATGTCTATTTCAATTGGTTAATGGGTGATGGAAATGTAGGGTATCACGTGGAATAGGAAAGGCACCCAGGTTCGATTGGCTGGGGTCTACCCGGTCGAGCGCCGGTCGCGCCCCTCGGTGTTTTTCGGGGTGTTAACAGCTGCTCCTCCTCGGAAGCCGCTGCCCTGTCGTCGGGCTAAACTGGCACTGCAGGCGGTACAGGAATAATCTTAGGGACCTGCTCAACATGCACTTGCTGCTCAGGAGTGGGGGCGACGAGAGTTTGTTCTCCTCCCCCGACCTGAGATGTAGCTGCAGCAAGGGGAAACAACCCTGCCTGAGCCAGAGTGGTGTACATGCTCATGAACTGTGCCAAAGTCTCCTGAAAGGTTGGAGTAGTGGTAGCAATAGGGGTGTCAGGTGCCTGGACTCTGGCTGGAACAACTGGTGGTACCTCAGCGACAGCTCGCGCAGGTGCTCTAGATGCACCATGTGTGCGTCCTCATCCTCTACCCCGACCCGGGCCTCTGACGGCTACAGTAGGGGGATCGGGTGACTGATCATCTCGGGTAGCATGTGTCCTCACCATCTGTGAGAGAATAGAAGACAGAAGTTTAGAATTGTGATGTCAAAATATAGAACGACAAGGAAATCAAATGAAGTAGAATTTTCCTAACAGTTACATAGCTTCTCGTAGATAAGTACAGACGTTTTCGTACCGATCAACGAGACTCTAATAAATTGGCTTGTGATCCATAACTCCTATGAACCCAAGGCTCTGATACCAACTTGTCACGACCTTGGTTCGCGCTCCGTGAACCATCGTGATGGCACCTAGTCTCTACGACTAGGTAAGCCTAAATTGCGGAAGAAAAACCAAAATTTGCGGAAGTAAAACAATTTAAAACAGGAATAAAGTAATAATAGTGTTTAAATGTGCCACTCGGCATACACCACATTTAACTCTCAATACCGATACGTAAATCCAAGATCCGGAAACCCACGAATCACAAGCTAAGAAAAATACTACATAGCTCTAACTCCGGAATGTCTAATAAGAACAGAAAAATACAGAAGGGCTAAGTACTAAAAGCACGAATAGAAAGGGACTCCTCGGTCTGCGGACGCGGCAGATGTACCTCGAAGTTTCTAAAGCAGTCACCTCCCTCAAGGATGGTAGGCATGAGAAGCGGTACGTGGATCTGCACATGAAAAACATGCACAGAAGAGGCATGAGTACACCACAACGGTACTCAGTAAGTGCCAAGCCTAACCTCGATTGGGTAGTGAGGAGGAAGGTCAGGGCCCTATTAAGGTTAAATACAATATAAAGATCAACATTATAGAAAAGAACAGTGTAAATAAGTGTAGCAGTAAAATAACACAAGATGTACAAACAACATCAACTATACAGAAACAAGGTAAACACGAAAAGAAAATACAGCTCAGCACCAATAATAACGATCAGGGATCTCCTAGGATACTGTCCTGTAGTCCTATATATACATATCTAATGGATCTCCTAGAATCCCGTCCCGTATTCCAACTCATAGTGTGCGGGGATCCACTGGAATTCCATTTCGTAGTCCCAAATGTAAATACCCAGTACTGGGCGAATCTACCGGGTGCATTTCCATAGTTCCATATAACTGTGTAGGGGGAGCTACCGGAATCCCACATCTGTAGTCCCAAAATAAACAAACAAGGGGGGAGCTATCGGAATCCCACATCCGTAGTCCCAAAATAAACAGACAAGGGGGAGCTACCGGAATCCCACATCCGTAGTCCCAAAATATATACACAGCAGCAACAGGAAAATATACAGAAATGGCAAAACTTCATATTAAGGCAACAAGTGATTCTAGCCTAGCATGCTGCACAGAATTCAGGTAGGGCAGGTTGAGCAATTAAAGCAAGTAAGTCACTTTGACACGCTTTCCTAAGCTAACAACAGGCTTAATAGTGCAAGTAATAAAAGTAGGAAAAGAAATATACTAGTAATTACTTAAGAAAAACCGGGTTTCCAACGATTAGAACAAGTACACACTCGTCACCTCACGTACAAGGCATTTCAATTACCAAATATACCAATCCTAAGGGGAAGGTCCCACCATAAGGTTAGACAAGCCACTTACCTCGAACCGGCTCAAAAATCAACCCGAGACCACGTTCTTGCCACGAGTACTTGACTCCAATTGGCCCAAATCTATTCAATTAAATTTCATAATGTAAATAACACTTCAAGTAACTGATTCTACAATTAAATACTAAGCTAATACGCGAAATTAGGTAAAATAACCAAAATGCCCCTCGGGACCACATCTCGAAATCGGGTAAAATATATATTTTCATAATCCTCACACTCAAATGAGTCTAACTATATCAAAATTATCCCAATTCAATGTCAAATCCCCAATCAAAACTCAATTCCTTGGTCTAAGAACTTTTTCCCAATTTTCATACAAATTCCAAAATTAAAGGATGAATTCATGTTTAGATTAATGGGTTACAAGAAAAATGAGTTAGGAATCGCTACCCAATCAATATCTTTGAAAATCCCTCAAAATCTTGCTCAAATCTAAGCTCCCAAGCTTATGTTTTGATAAAAATAGCTAAAACCCTCGATTTGAAATCTTATATCTGCCCAGGTGCGTTCTTCTTCGCGAACGAGAGGTTACTATCGCGAACGTGATGGACAAAAGTCCTGATGGCCAAATTCCTCTTTTGGGAATGTGTGGTCCACTCGCGAACGCGTAGCTTACACGGGCAGACCCTACGCGAACACAAGGACCATGTCGTGAACGCGAAGACCAACAGGTCCTTAACTTCGCTAACACGGGACATCATCGCGAACACGAAACAAATTTCAGCTAATTCACCTAGATGCTCTACGCGAACGCGATGAATGTTTTCTCTGCAACACAACAGCAGAAAATCTGCAATCTTTTCAAGTCCAAAAGTGATTCGTTGAGCATCCGAAACACACCCGAGGCCCCTGGGGCCTCAACCAAACGTGCCAACCATTCCTAAAATATCATTCAAACTTGTTCTAACCCTCTGAATGCTCAAAACAACATCAAAACACCAATTTTTCATCGGATTCAAGCCTAAAACTTCCAAAACTCTAAAAACACTCTTTCGATCAAAAATTCTATCAAACCTTGTCCAAATGACCTGAAATGTTGCACAGACGTCACATTCAATACTATAGAGCTACTCCAACTTCTGGAATTCCTTTTCGACCCTCGGATCAAAATCTCTTATCGTACCGGAGACATAAAAAATTCAACTTTCGGCATTTCAAGCCTAAATTTGCTACGGACCTCCAAAACACAATCCGAACACGCCCCTAAGCCCAAAATCACCTAATAGAGCTAACAGAACCATCAGATTTCCATTTCGAGGCTGTCTTCACATTGTTCCGACTACAGCCAACTTTCCAAAACTCTCCGAAACTCAACATCGAACATCCCAGCAAATCAAAATAGTAGAATTAAACTTGGAGAAAGCAGTTAATAGGGGATCGGGGCATAAATTCTTAAGATGACCGGCCGGATCGTCACATCACCTGACTGTTGTTTGATGACGTGCATTTAGCTGATATTTTTGTGGAGGTGACTCTGAGCCTGTAATTTGTTCTCTTTAAATACAGTCCTAATTATTCTTGATTGATGCCTAGACTTTTATCCTTTGAAACCTTAGGAAGGTCTAGAACTGTCCAAAAGTAGAGGTCAGAGGAATACCTCTAGGGCCACGAGGAAGGGACAGGTAGTGCACGCATATGACATTTTCAAAGTTACTAGATCGCTTTAGGCTATGACCAAGGGGAGGGAATTGGGTAGTAAGAATATGATGACTACGCGCTAATGTCACGTATAGCCCCTCATTGAGGAGTTGTGACTACCCGACCAGTCGTCTCATGAGTTACCACTCTGATTCCCCCATTTCTGCTTCTTATTGCTTTGTTTATTGATTCTATGTGTGATTGGGTTAGTTGGCATGGGTTTGGAGAGGCTTTGGTAAGGTTTGAGACACTTAGTCTCTTTTGAGAAAGTTTAAGTTGAAAAAGTCAACAGGATGTTGACTTATGTGTTAGAGGATTCAGATGTGAGTTCTAATGGTTTGGATAGCTTCGGGAGGTTATTTGAGACTTAGGAGCGTGATCGAAATATTTTTTGGAGGTCCAGAGTAGATTTAGGCTTGAATTGGCGAATTGGAATTTCGGCGTCTTCCGGCTGTTAGGAGAGATTTTGATACAGGGGTCGGAATGGAATTTCGGAAGTTGCAAAAAATTCGTTGTGTCATTTGGGATGCGTGTACAAAATTGCCGGTCATTCGGACGTGGTTTGGTAAACTTTTTGATCAAAAGTGGAATTCTGAAGATTTTGGAATCTTAGGCTTGAATTCGATGTGTTTTGGTTGATTCGATATTGTTTGAGGTGTTTTGAAGATTAGTACAAGTTTGGATAGTGATATAGGACTTGTTTGTGCTTTTGGTTGAGGTCATGGGGGCCTCGGGGTGATTTCGGATGGTTGGCGGAAGATTAAAGTTGGGTTGTGATAGCTGAAGTTTTCCCATTGCTGTCATAACCGCACCTGCGGCTAGGGGACCGTAGGTGTGGTCTCGCAGAAGCAAATTTGGAGACGCATAAGTGGAAGAGCCTAGGAAGGCAAGAACCGCAGAAGCAGTTGAGGAGCCGCACCTGCGATGGCGTAGGTGCCGGCAGTGCATCGCAAATGCGATTTTGGCCACTTAAGTGATGACCGCAGAAGCGATGCTCGGATCGTAGAAGCGGTTGCGCAGGAGCGTGGAATTGGCCGCGGGTGCGGAATCCTTAGGTCAGAAGGTATAAAAGCATTCCTTCATGATTTTTGAGTTGTTCTTCACCATTTCAAGTCGGTTTTGGAGCTTTTTGGGAAATTTTGAAGAGGGAATCAAGGGATATCGTCTGGAGGTAAGATTTTTGAGTCTAATAATCGATCCTATGATATTATTTCACGGATTAGAGCTGTAATTATGAAAATTTAAGGGTTAAAATTGGGGAAACTAGGGCTTGGTATTAGGGACCTAGACTTGAGGATTTGAGGGGCCATTTGTGGTCGGATTTTGGGACTTTTGATATGTATGAACTCGTGGGGAGATAAGGAATCTATTGATGTGAATTTTATTGAATTTCGAGACGCGGGCTCAGGGGTTGGGTTTTGGTTAATTTCGGGATTTATGTTATAACTTGATTATTTTTGCATGGGCTTAGTTCCCTTAGCATATTTTGAAGTCATTATTCTGATTTTGGATAGATTCGACGTGACTGGAGGCCGATTTGAGGGGTAAAGGCATCGCGGGCTAGAGTTGGATTAGAAAGAGGTGATTAATGATTTTAAATGTTGTCCTGAGGGTATGAAACCCTAGATTTCACATTGTTGTGCTATATTGAGGTGACGCACACGCTAGATGACGAGCGTGGGGTCGTGCACCGTTGGGTATTGTGACTTAGACTATCTCGAATGACTATTTTTACCACGTATTTGATTGAAAACTATTTGTTATCATCATGTTTTGGGTTGTATGCCATATTTGGGCCTCGTGCCAACTATTTGGACCCTTAGAGGATTTTTACTGATATTTTCTCACTGTTTTGATTTTATACTTGTACTCAGTCATGCTATGTTTTTATTATTTTCATAGCTCAGCCATGTTTACTCTGTTTTAACACATTAAATGATATTCTAAAATGATAATTTGAGCTGAGCATCATGTTTCACTGTTGCCCGAGTGGCTTATGAGATTCTGACTGAGTAAGGATGAGGGCCTATGTTGTCAGGATATACTGATTTATGATTATAAGGCCGAGGGCCTAAGATTGTACGCCACGAGGTGGCTTGTTGATATGAGGCCGAGAGCCTATTTATTATGCCACAAGATGGCTTGATATTGCACTTGGGCTATAAGGGGCTCCTCCCGGAGTCTATACACCCCCAGTGAGCGCGGGTACCCATTATGATATGAGATATAGCCCGAGGGGCCGGTTGATTCTGTTGGTATTGTGCCCGAGGGGTGATTCTTTATGTGTTTATCTTTTCCAGCTGCCTGTTATTTACTTGCTTAATTGTTAAAAAGGTATTTTAAAGAAGCTTAAACTGAACTAAGGTGACTTTATATGTTTTCATTGTTTCGTTGCTTTTACTGGCTTTATACTGCTTCTTTATAGCATGTTGATGTGCCTTTACGTGATTTCTTATTGCTCAGTCTTCATTTATTATTATTACTCACTGAGTTGGGGTACTCACTTTACTCCCTGCACCCCATGTGCAGATTCAAGCGCTTCAGGTCCTGTTTGTGAGGGTTGAGAGCTTTCAGTAGATTTCGGAGTTCACTAGGTAGCTGCTTTGCGTTCGCAGCCTAGTGTCTATCCCTCTTATCATTACTTCTTTCCCTTGTCCTAGTTATGTAATAGTTTGTGTAGACTCTTTCAGACTTGTAGTTTTATGATAGATGCTCATGACTGGTGATTCCCCGATGTCGGGCTATGTCTATTCCGTAATTTTGCTGTCTCGCCTTATTTTGGGATTATTATTATGTTAAGGACATAAATTATATTATTTTAATTACTTAAAATGAATTGGGTGTGTCGACTGGCCTTGTCTTCACGAGAGGCGCCATCACGACCGGGTCCAGGTTTAGGGTCGTGACATGAGTGTTTACCAGGCATTGTGTGGGGTGATCCTGTAGGCTAACTAACCAAGGACCCCTATTTCCCAATTCCCGATGTTTAAACTTTACTTTTCTCTATGTATGCAATTTGTTCAAGCCTTTTCCTTTGCCTCATTACTTGAGCCATACAACGTCCAAAACATGCCTTTGTTTGCAAGTATGTGTTTAAACTATTTATTTGTTAAAGGACTAATTCATAAGTATAAGTTCGGTTGGGTCCCACCGTTGTGGACCGAGAGGGGTACCTAACACCTTCTCCTCAAGGTTATTTCGAGCCCTTACCCTAAATCTCGTGTAATGCAAACTAGTCTAAGAGTTAATCGCTCTAGGTGCCCTAACGCACCATAATATGTTAGGTGACGACTCTTCAAAATACCCAAATTTCCAAAAGGAAATGAGTTATTACCCCCCATGAATGTCGAAACCCGGACTTCTCTCTCTCCGCAGAAAGGAAAAAGGGGGCGCGACAATATGGCGACTCTGTTGGGGATACCTCTATCCTCTTTCCCCTTATTTAACTGTCTATTTTCAAGCATTTATGATTTTTTTATCCTTGAAACTGACTTGTATCCTTGTTTTCTTTTTCTGTAACAGTCTTTCAATTATTTAAATACCGCATTTATTATTTTCTCACGTGCAAATACTTGACTACATGCTATTTATTGCTGCATAAATTATGCTCCACATCATATTCCACTCGTGCGTATCAAATCCTATAGCAACACTTGATGAGTGGTCGTGCTCTTCCTACTTATTACCCTTAAATTCGGAAAGGCTTATTTTCAGTAAAACTAGTCGATCAGCGGTGCAGTCGACGGTTTCGTGCCTTTCCCCCTCAAGTTGTCTACTTGAGGGTACCGGTCTAGACCCCCATAGTAACCTTACTCTGATTATAATTGTGCATGCATCATGGTCAAACCTAGTCGGATTAATATGTTGTCCACATAATAATCCTTTAAGACAAGCCTTATTCAAAAGTCCATTGGGGTTTCCATAATCCCAACGGACACAACCATGTTCTGTGCATTAATCTGGAGAACTAAATGCAAATATGCTAATCATGAATGTATAAATAGTCGAGTCCGGTGGGGGAGAGAGGCCTAACCCCTTTGTTTTGCAGAAAATAAGGCACGAGGTTCCCAGATTCGGTATGGTTAGCAACATTCCACCATTGCTGCTAGATTGGTAGGAGGACCTTTCCTCAAGTGACAAGAAACATGTAAGGAAGTACCTGGGTAACTTGCCTTCCCTGCTAGACATTGAGCCAAACAACAAGTTGATGGAGGCTGCCACTTTGTTCTGGGACAGTGAAAGGTTTGTGTTCCGTTTCGGCGACATAGAAGGGCTTGCGGGGTTCACTTGGGATAGTCCCGGGTTATTGGTGCTGGAGAATTGTACTGGTAAAGGGTTTTTAAAGATGATGGGGCTGAAGAAAAATGCCGACTTGGTATGCCTGAAGGAATCTTACATACCTTTCGAATATCTATATGAGATGTATGGCCATAGCAAGTCTTACCGTACCTACGATGATGAGCTCTCTCTCACTTCTCTGGGCCACATCCACCGCAGAGTGTTCGTGTTCATTGTATGCTTCTTAAGCTTGATAGTATTCCCAATTAAAAGTGAAAGAATCCACACTAGGTCAGCCATGGTCGCCAAGACTTTGATGGAAGGAATCAATGGACAGATATACACTATAGTCCCCATGATCATAGCCGACATCTACATGACTTTGGAGCATTGTCAAATAGAGGTCAAGCATTTCAAGGGTTGTAACTTGTTGCTATAGTTGTGGTTATTAGAACATCTTCAAAAAGGTCACTATCGCCAAGAATTTCCGCGAAGGGCTTGGAACGACCATATTGCCTTCCATCACCCCAAGCGGATGACTTACATTCTAGATAGGTTTGCTTATCCGGAAAGTGCCAAATAATGTGTAGGGTTCTTCGACAATCTGACCGAGGAACAGGTGCAACGGATATTTGAATGGTTCCCAACAGACAAATTCATCATCAGATCTAGGGACGCTCCACACTTGGTGTTGATTAGGTTGAGAGGGATATACCTTTATATCCCTATCTGAGTTATGAGGAAAGCAGACAGGAAACAGGTTATCCAAGGGTTGCCAGGATGAGTCATTTTAGAGTATACTTTCAAGACGACGACGTCCCTTACAAGTGCCAAGCTCAGCACATATGGCACTGCAAAATCATTGTGGAAAAGAACACCATTGGGCCAGAAAGGTATCATGCGGGGTGTGAACCTCTCTACCTAGCATGGTTAGAGGACAATCCAAAAGGAATGGTGATGCTAAGAGTCGGTCGAGGGAATAGAACCATAGACGAAGAAGCTGAAGCTCAAGTCAAATACAACAGGCTGCACAAGAGGGTCCACGACTCTGAGAATGAGCACCAGGAAATACATGAGAAGAATGAGAGATTGGTCAAGAAATGGAAGAAATGGCAGTCACTTCCAAAAGGAAGTTGGAATATCTGGAGTGAGGAATAGTGGAGCTAGAAGGTAAAGTCATAAAGAGGATCGAGGATTGCCAAAACGCTGAAGGAACTGAAGAAGGACATTTGGACAAAGCTTGCTTGCTGCTGGGTCTGCGCGAGCTGGGGGACCTATATGATGGAGTTAGGAAGATCAAATCTGGGGAAGGTCCTTCTAGGACCAAATAGGCTAGATTTATTTGCTTTCCTAGATGTAATAAGGCCAAGTGCCAGTAGTGACTTACTTTTCTATTATCTTAGTGTCGTTTTGGGATTCGTCTATTTTTACATTATGAAATGAAGTATTTATTGGCATCCAAAGTTCTTTAAATCTATTTGTTGCTAGGCCTACATCGGGAACAATGAGGCTCCCAAATTAGGACATGAATTTACATTTCTGCAATATGTGTTTAAATACTGCAAATATTTCAGAATCCTTACTGACTTGTTACCTTTTGTTTTTCCTTATTTTGATTATTCCCATCCCCTTAAGTTGGTTCACTCATACTTGCCTCATCAGCGTATCATACCATATCTAGAGGCCCTCCACCTCCCCCTCTTCCAAGAAATACAAAATGCAGAGTAAAAGCAAAAATGGACGATTTAAGTGGTATCCGAAAGGAGAATGTTGAGAACAGAAACTTTAGATGGACGGAGTACTCCGACAACAAATGACCTAGTCTTGAGATTGGAACAAAAGATACTGGAACTGCAAAGAGAACTTGAGCAGGTTCGCAACTTGGCAAACTTGTCACTCACCCTGAATGTCGCTGACATCAACCAACAGAACACACAGAACCCAACACCTCCCCAAAACACACAAAACCAACATCCACAAAATCCTTCCGCACCAAATTAATACGCAACTCCACCCCAAAATATCAATCCATTAGCAATACCAACTCCGCTACAACATCACCACCAACCAATTCAATACCCACCAACCACCACTTACCATACTCCCCAAAATACACCACAACCTATTTCCGATCCTCAAAACTTAACAAATGACCATCATTACACCCAAGTCCCTGGCACCCATCAAAGCAAACCTATATACATAGAAACTATACCTCACTTTATCCAACCAATCTCCTATACACCGAAATCCTCCGAGAAGGACCTGCTCATTAAAAACATTGCTGAAGAACTCAAGAAGTTGACAAGTTGAGTTTAGGGTGTCGAAGGCGGCAAAGGAATAAAAAGGTTGAACTATGAAGACCTATGCATATAGACAGACGTAGAACTGCCAAAAGGGTATAAACCTCCCAAGTTCTAGATGTTTGATGGTACAGGTGATCCTAGGGTTCATTTGAGGACCTATTGTGACAAGATCGTCGGGGTCATAAAGGATGAAAAGATCTGGATGAAACTCTTTATAAGGAGTCTTACTGGAAATGCTTTGTCCTGGTACATCAGCCAAGATCCCAAAAAATGGTCTAATTGGGTGAACATGGCGTCAGATTTCATGGACCGGTTCAGGTTCAAATAGAGAATGCACCTGATGTTTTCTACATCTAGAATCTTAAGAAGAAACCCACTGAGACTTTCTGTGAGTATGCTACTCAGTGGAGGTTGGAAGCTGCTAAAATTTGGCCAAATTTGGACGAGGAACAGATGAATAAGTTCTTCGTCAGAGCGCAGGATCTGCAATATTATGAAAAGTTGATGGTTATCGAAGATTATAAATTCGCTGATATTATCAAACTTGGAGAAAGAATCAAAGAAATAATCAAGATCGGGATGGTAACAAATTTTGAGACACTACAGGCCACAAATGAGGCATTACAATCAAGAGGTATATCAAAGATGAGAGATGTTGGGGCAGTAATGGTGGCTCAGGGCTCGAAATCCCCACTTACATATCAAACACCTCCACCCACATATCAAACACCTCCACCCACATACCAAGCACCACCGCCCACATATCAACCCTCATCTCTCAAATATTCCAAACCAGCCACTATTCATCACACCTATAACTCCCAACCATCCCATTTCCATTCACCTCCAACTCACCAAAACTTTCTAAGACCAAGACCCAATTTCGACCGCAAGCCACCCAAACAACACACCGACATTGCTAAACCCATCGACCAACTATATGAAAGGTTGAAAACCGCTGGTTATGTCACCCCCATTCCTACCGTGGCATTAGAGAATCCATCCCATTAGGTCAATCCGAATAAAACTTGTGCGTACCACTCCGGTATGAAGGGGAACACCACTGATGAGTGCCGAACATTGAAAGATAAGATCCAGATGCTAATTGACAACAAGGTCATACAGGAAAAAGAGGCCGCACCCAATGTCCGCAACAACCCCCTCCCTGATCATAGAGGTGGTGGGGTGCATGTGATAGACACGAACAAAGAATGGGATCCTGAGGGGTCGATTGGGCTTATTCGAGAAGGCGATGACTTTAAAGTTGTAGTCACACTTACTCCTATTGTGGTACAGACTCAGTCACCAATCGAGGGCGAGGTAGCTGCACCGATTCCATTTGAGGTAGAGGTAGCTCCACCTGCGGTCACCCCCGCTACATTTGAAGTAGAAGTGGTCACACCTTGTGATAGTGTCAACCACACCTCCTTTCAACTCAAAAGCAATACCTTGGGATTATGTTTGCAAAGCTCGACAAAAAGGGAAGGCGAAGGTAGAGGAATCTAATGCTGCACAAGGAATAACTAGAAGTGGGAGAGTCTATTTGCCTGAACATTTGGGATGACCAAGAAAGGATGCCACTACTAGGCAGCCTGTCATTAAGATAGGTCCAGATTACCTGTGGAGGAAAGTACAAGCAACTGAGTATTCTGTCATTGATCATTTGAACAAAACCCCTGCTTAGATATCTATCCTATCACTCTTGCAAAACTTAGAGGCACATAAGAATGCTTTAATGAAGGCGTTGAGCGAGGCTTATGTACCCAATAACATCTCTGGCGAAGAGATGGCTAATATGGTAGGGCAGGTACTGGAAAGTCATAAGATCATCTTCCATAAAGATGAGCTACTGCCTGAAGGGTTAAATCATAATCGAGCATTGCATATCATAGTGTAATTTGAAGACAAATTCGTTGCCAGGGTCTTGGTTGACGAAGGTTCAAGCCTTAATATTTGTTCGTTGGACACTTTGAAAAGGTTGGACAAAGGTTTTCATGAAATACGGGTAGGACGCATGAATGTGAAAGCTTTTGATGGGTCCTAAAGGGCCACAATCGGGGAAATCAACCTTTGCTTGCAGATGGGGCCAACTTGTTTCGATGTCGAGTTTCAGGTGCTCGATATACCAACCTCATATAATCTTCTGTTAGGCTGACCATGGATCCATGCTGCTGGAGTCGTTCCTTCCATACTACATCAAGCCGTGAAATTCGAATGGAATCGTCAGGAGGTGATCATTCACGGAGATGGGAGTAACCCCATTTACACTAGTCAAACCATCCTGGCTATTGGACATAGAAGAAGTCTAGGAGGGGAAAAATATCATCACATTGAACGGGTCAATGCCATCGAGAAGGATAAATGGTGGAGTAGCAAAATAGAAAGCATATTGGCCTAGTTTGGATATGAACCCAACAAAGGGTTGGGGAAGAACCTCGAAGGTATCACTAAACCAATACAGCTGAAAGGTCATGGTACTACCTTTGGGCTCGGATATCAGTACACATGGCAAGAATACAATGATTGGTAGCCTCCATGGCGCGGACCGTATTACCCTCTCGAGCAACTAGTGCCACGCTTAGAACAAGTTTTTCACCAAGCTGATACAATATGGGGGACTACAGAAGAGGAAGCATTAGTTGGGTTGAAGAATTTGTTCTTGGAGGATAAGGACATGGACTGTAGTGCCATAATTGAGGAGAAGGAGGAAGAAGGCCTCACTACTCAGACTGTAAAGAAGGGAGCTGTTCTTAGGAATTGGACCTCCACCATCCCGAACCCGCCGAGTCCCTGGGTAGCTTGGCAGATTTTTACTTTTATAGCCATCCTAGGCATTTAAGATTTCCATTAATTTTGTTTTAAGATTTACTTATTTCAAAATAAATGCTCGATTCATCGAGTCGTACTTGTCTGGATGATTTTTCGATTTTAATCAAATGCATTTGCTCTTTATTAATCATTGCTATTTTTTATACTTTTCTTTTCTACAACGTTATTATTACTTTTCCTGATGAACTGGTGACTATGACATGTAATAAGGCAACACAACACGAGGATATTCAGATGAAGAAGATGAGATACCCAAGGAAGTCATAAGGGAAGTTGAAAATTTTGAGAATAAGCCCAAGTCCAATTTGGACGCAACCGAAGCAGTAAATTTGGGGGATGCCGAGACCATCAAGGAGACTTGCATCAGTATTCACTTGTCACCAACATAGAAGGAAGAGTACATCCGTTTCCTAAAAGAGTATGAGGATATTTTCGCATGGTCATATGATGATATGACCGGTTTGAGCACGTCCATAGTGGCTGACAAGTTGCCTACTAATTCCGTGTGTCCTCCGGTAAAGCAAAAACTCAGAAAATTCAAACCAGACATGAGCTTGAAAATCAAAGAGGAGGTTACCAAGTAGATCAAAGCCAAATTTCTCAGGGTGGTCGAGTACCCAACCTGGTTAGCTAACATTGTGTCAGTTCCGAAGAAGGATGGGAAAGTCAAAGTATGTGTTGACTATCGAGATTTAAACAGAGCAAGTCCCAAGGACGACTCTCCACTGCCGAACATACACATCCTGATCGATAATTGCACCAAGCATGAACTCCAATCCTTTGTAGATTGCTTCGTGGGTTATCACCAGATCTAGATGAACGAAGAAGATGTAGAGAAAATAGCTTTCAATACACCTTGGGGGGTATATTGCTACAAGATAATGCCATTTGGTTTAAAGAATGCTGGGTCTACTTACATAAGAGCCATGACAACCATCTTCCATGATATGATACACAAGAATATAGAGGTGTATGTAGACGACATCATTATTAAATCCAAGAGAGCCGCATATCACATAACAGACTTGAGAAAGTTCTTTGACAGGATAATGAGGTACAATGTGAAGCTAAACCCCGCAAAATGTGCATTCGGGGTTCCCGCAGGAAAGTTACTGGGATTCATTATCAGTCGTCGAGGGATCGAATTGGATCCATCCAAAGTCAAGGCTATTTAGGAGTTACCGCCACTTAGGAGCAAAAAAAATGTGATGAGCTTCCTAGGGCGTCTCAACTATATTAGTCGTTTTATAGCACATTCCACAATCATATGTGAACCCATCTTCAAGATGCTAAGGAAAGATGCCGAAACAAGCTGGACAGAGGATTGTCAGAGGGCCTTCGAAAAAATCAAAGAGTACTTGTCCCCACCACCAATTCTGGTCCCACTGGAACCAGGACGACCTTTGTTACTCTATCTATCTGTTTTGGACGGAGCCTTCGGATGTGTTCTGGGGCAACATGACGAGACATGGAAGAAGGAGCAAGCCATATATTACTTGAGTAATAAATTCACACCTTATGAAGAACGGTACTCTATGCTGGAACGCACTTGTTGTGCTTTAACCTGGATGGCTCAGAAATTGAGGCATTACTTCTGTGCCTATACTACATACATCATATCCAAGATGGATCCTCTGAAGTACATATTTCAGAAACCCATGCCGACTGGGAAATTAGACAAGTGGCAGATATTGTTGAGTGAATTCGACATCGTCTATGTAACTCAAAAGGCGGTCAAAGGACAAGCGTTGGCAGATCATCTTGCGGAAAATCCGATGGGAGGAGAATACAAACCCTTGAAAATGTATTTTTCTAACGAAGAAGTATTGTTTGTAGGAGAAGACATTACCGAAGTATATGATGGTTGGAGGATGTTCTTTGATGGAGCTGAAAATTTTAAAGGAGTGTGCATTGGAGTAGTTTTGGTGTCAGAAACGGGTCAACACTATCCGGTATCTACTAAACTCAGATTTCCCTACACCAACAACATGGCGGAGTGCGAAGCCTGCGTACTAGGGCTCAACATGGCAATCGACATGAAAATTCAGGAGCTACTGGTGATCGGTGATTTAGAGTTGCTTGTGCACCAGGTAAAATGAGAGTGGGCCACCAAGAATTCTAAGATATTTCTATAACTGCACCATATGTAGGAATTAAGAAAGAGGTTCACAAAGATAGAGTTCTGACATGTGCCCAGAATTTAAAACAAGTTCGCTGATACATTGGCTACTTTATCATCCATGATACAACATCCAAATAAGAATTACATTGATCCTATCCCTGTGAGGATTCATAATCAGTCGGCTTATTGTGCCCATGTTGAAGAAGATACAGATGGAAAACCTTGGTTCCATGACATCAAGGTGTATTTGGCGAAAGGAGAATATCAGAGCATGCAAACCATACTCAGAAATGCACACTTCGGAGATTGTCCAATCACTTCTTCCACAGCGGAGGAAACTTGTACAGAAGAACTCCTGATTTAGGATTGCTAAGATATGTCGACGTAAAGGAAGCTTCTAAGCTACTTGAGGATATGCATGCGGGAACCTGCGGCCCACATATGAATGGTTTTGTCTTAGTCAAGAAGATACTCAGGGTCGGTTACTTTTGGATGACCATGGAGACTAATTGCATCCAGTATGTCCGCAAATGTTTCCAATGCCAGGTGCATGCCGATATGATAAAAGTGCCACCAAATGAGCTCAATATGACAAGCTCACCTAGGCCATTCACCGCCTAGGGAATGGATGTTATCGGTCCAATTGAGCCCACTTCTTCAAATGGGCACATGTTTATTCTAGTAGCCATTGATTACTTCACAAAATGGGTAGAGGCTGCATCTTACAAAGTTGTAACCAAGAAAGTCGTCGTAGATTTTGTCAAAGATCGTATTGTTTGCCGATTCGGAGTTCTCGAGTCTATTATTACTGATAATGCCGCCAATATCAACAGTGATTTGATGGAAGCTATGTGTGAAACTTTTAAAATCAAGCACAAGAATTCTACAGCCTACAGACCTCAGATGAACGGAGCTGTAGAAGCCGCCAACAAAAACATCAAGAAGATGCTAAGGAATATGGTAGAAAACCACAAACAACGACACGAGAAGCTACCTTTTGCTTTATTGGGATACCACACTACAGTTCACACATCAACCGAGGCAACTCCCTATATGTTGGTTTATGGTACCGAGGCTGTCATTCCAGTCAAGGTAAAGATTCCTTCTTTAAGAATCATACAGGAAGTTGAACTCAGCGATGCATAATGGATAAAGAGTCGCTATGAACAATTGGACCTTATCGATGGAAAGAGGATAAACGCAGTATGTCACGTTCAACTTTATCAAAACAGAACGTCCAGAGCTTTCAACAAAAGGGTCAAGCCAAGGCAATTTGCACCAGGACAGCTGGTGCTGAATAAGATCTTTCCACATCAAGATGAAGGCAAATGGAAATTCTCTCCCAACTGGCAAGGTCCTTATATGGTTCATAGGGTGATAACAGGAGGATCAATCATACTTTCAGAAATGGATGGAGAAATCTGGCCAAAACCAATCAATTCAGACGCAATCAAGAGATACTATGCTTAGCTTATTTACATTTCCTCATCTGATGTAATTGAACTATACTTGACCTGATTCCCGTTTAAGAGGGGATACATAGGAAGCCTTAAGGGTTCGGTCATATCATAATAAAATTTCCATTTCCCCCAAGATCAGAAATTGGTGCAGAATTTTAAGGAGGACCCTCAAAATTCCGGAGCAAGTCCAGCCAATGCCAACATGTGTCAGACGGTCAGAAATCGGCTAAGGAACTGGGGTAGAATTTTGAGAAGATTCTCAAAATTTCGAAAAAGGTGCAGCAAGGCCTATTATTCGCAAATGGTCAAAAGATCATCTACCATCTACCAAACTGGGGCAGAATTTTGAGGAAAACCCTCAAAATTCTTACATAGGAAAGTTGCAGTGTCTCTGAAATATGTTACATTCACTAGTTCATCTAAAAATCACTTGATATATCAAAACGTTTCTAAAATGACTCTATTTTTATCAATAATTGCATATTTTCGAAAACTATATTTTCGTGACAGTCAGGTGTTACCCAGGGAAACTCGAAAAGGCCTCCAGAACGGAGCAAAGCAAGGCCAGTAGACGAAGGCACGAGCCAACCTCCCCTCACAAAACTTACAATTTTTCTTTGAACCAGGAACATCTGACGTAGCGATAGCATCCGCAAATATATACATGTAACTAATTCGCTATCAATCAGGACATTAGTCACTAAATATATCTCCAGCTAAGACCTATACTACTCTTATTTACTACTTGTTCTCTGCATGAGGCTAATCCTTGCCTCCACATTTGCATGAGGCTAATCCTTGCCTCCGTATTTTCATGAGGCTAATCCTTGCCTCCGTACTTGCATGAGGCTAATCCTGGCCTCCATATTTGCATGAGGCTAATTCTTAACTCCATATTTGCATGAGGCTAATATTTGCCTCCATATTTGCATGAGGAGGCTAATCCTTGCCTCCATATTTGCATGAGGCTAATCCTTGCCTCCGTACTTGTATGAGGCTAATCCTTGACTCCATATTTGCATGAGGCTAATCCTTGCCTCCATATTTGCATGAGGCTAATCCTTGCCTTCATATTTGCATGAGGCTAATCCTTGCCTCCATATTTACACGAGGCTAATTCTTGCCTCCACACTTCAATGAGGCTAATACTTGCCTCCGTACTTGCATGAGGCTAATCCTTGCCTTCGTACTTGCATGAGGCTAATCCTTGCCTCCGTACTTGCATGAGGCTAATCCTTGCCTCCCTATTAGCATGAGGCTAATCCCTGCCCCTATATCTGCATGAGGCTAATCCTTGCCTCCCTATTTGTATGAGGCTAATCCTTGCCTCCATATTTTCATGAGGCTAATCCCTGCCTTCATACCTGCATGAGGCTAATCCTTGCCTCTTTATTTACATGAGGCTAATCCTTGCCTTCCCATCTGCATGAGGCTAATCCTTGCCTTCATATTTGCATGAGGCTAATTATTGCCTCCCCATTTGCATGGGACTAAGCACTGTCCCTCTTTGCAAAAATATTACTCTATTTCTAGTAGTATCTATTTGTTTTTCAATCGGGCTAAGGCCTGCCCTCCATTTCACAAGACTAAGCCTTGTCTTGTTAACATCATGTTATTGCATATCATAAGCTAAAATATCACCAATATATCCAAAGGTGTCATAGTCTAAAGGGAATCACCTTAATAGCCGAAAGACACCATGCCATTGCCTGAGGATCCCTCAAATTTGCATATCATTATTCAAAGGCGTCATGGTTTGGAGGCACCATCTGCATGGCCCGAGAACAACATTTCATGTCATGCGAATCCCTCACTAAATAATTCATGGCCCAAGATATCATGGTCCAAGGACGTCATCCTTAATCGTCCGAAGACAACCTTCATGGTTCAAAGGGAAGCCGCATCATGTTTAAATTTTCGCGCAAATACATGTCGGCAACATCTTTTCATTTATAGGTGACCAACTAGCAACCGCCATCCTAGCAGGAGCGACCTCGCTCTAGTTCCTTCAACTATCTCAAACCTTAACCGCTCACCATAGCCGCTTTCCTAGCAGGAGCGACCTTGCTCTCGTGTCCGTTCTTGCAATGACTTTATCGGTATATTTCGCCAATGAATCCAGAACTACACATGGCCTGATTCCTGTAAGTCCATGGCTATGTAGGCAACTCAAGGCCAGAGTCTGGCCTCTGTCTTTCAAAGCATCCCGTCCAGTCAAAATTGGCCATCATTTCTTTATCCGAAAACTCTTTCATCCTTCCCGGGTAAAGAGGGGCAGCTGTTGATACTCAATTTTTCCTCATATGTTTTAACATATATGTATACTTTCAAAATAGCACATATGCAGTTATAAGCATGCATAAGAATTTTTATAATTTTTCTATAATTTTTAAAAGCTCCAAATTGATTAATTTCTTCCCTTTTTATTTATAAAATTTCCAATAATTACCCTTCAAATTATTTTTGTGGTGATTTAGTCATCTAAATTATTTATTTATGCCAAAATAATGTTTAAATATTTTAATGCATTTTTTTATAATTGCATTTATATTTTTTAGGCTAAATTGCATATCTTTGCAATAATAGCTCTGCTAATGCATAATTATATTATTGATGCATAAAATGATCTTTTATATTTTTAAAATATTAAACAACTATTTTAAATCATTTTAGTACATGAAAATATTTTTGAAAATTATTTATTATTTTTTATAAATTATTTAACTATTAAAAGTGGCTATTTAAAATCTAGCCTATTTTCATTTTTAATTTCAACCCCAACCTAATCCAATTACCAGCCCAATTTTAATTAAATTACCCATCCCAAACCCTAGCTACTCGATCCGGCCCCCAACACCTTTTAATCTCGGTCGTTGATCATAAAGATCAATGGCCAAAAACGACCATTCCTAAAATAAACCCAAAAGACCCCCCAAACCCTATCATTTCATACTACCCGCGGCCTTGAAACCACTCTCTGCTCTCAAACTCTCTCAAAACCTAACCCTAATAATCTCACTGACCCTCGTCCATGGCCATCTCCGATGATTTCTCACCACCTCTCAGGCCTCCAATGGCCTCCCTCACGTTAATCTTGCCATCTCCAGGTCCCTCAAGGGACCGGGACAAGTTGGATTGCATCTATGGTTCCTCTCTCGCCTGTTTTAGGCCATTCCATTGTGATTCCGAGTATGATTGTCCTATATTGACTACGATCTATGGTTTTCTAAGCAGGTTTCTTCACCTCTGTATGGTTCTCTTCGAAACCCTAATTTCTTTTCTAAACCTCCTGGATCTGTATAGATCTAAGATGATTTGGGTTTGTTTCATGTGAGTTTTATAATAACCTTAAGATTCTTTACAATAATCGTATGATTTTCAAGCGATTTTCATTTTTTCCTAAACTAGGGTTTACAGAATTTCTTTTTACAAATTATTTGATGACTTTTGTGTTTAATCGTCTGCTTCTCATATATTTAGACTGATTGTGTAAGTCTGCTACAACCTTAGCCCGTTTGTACTAAAAGCCCTAATTCTTTTTGATGTTCTTCGTCTGGTTTCTGAGTACTAGTATATCGACTGGTTCTTACTTTGGGTTCTTGTGATTTCTCGTGACTTTCTTTACCTAATATGCTTCTACTGAATTTCTTAGTTTGATCTTTCACTAATTCTATGTGCTTGTGTTCGTCCTGACTTTGCATGTTAGGACCTGTAACTTTCCCCTTGAATCAGTTATGTGGAATCCTGACTATTCATGTTCTGCCTTATTTTATATGTTAAACATGCTGACTCTTTCATAACTTTCTCCTTGATTATTCTGAATTCCTTATTTCTTGGTTTGATTTGAACGCTTTCCCTTAAACTTTCGATTCTTACCTCTCTACTCGATTTGATTGAATTGTTTGCCTTAATTAATTTTCCTTTGCCTTGTTTGTATTTTGTTGATTCTTACTGATTTGTTTCCTTAATTAAAACTTCTGTTCATTTACCCCTAATTACCTACTCTATACTAAACCTTACTTGATTCTTTGCCTTAAATACTTAGCATGATTTTACCGTTAATTTAAATTGTCCCTTGATTAAGGGAAAGACTTGCTGATTTACATGTGACTTCCCTGATTTGCTACTTAATTGATCTCTTACCTTATTTATTAAGCTTTTGATTACTATATAAACCCTCTCTTATTTTAATTTCTGAACAAAAAATACTAGTTCATCTACACTATTATACTCTCAAAAGCTCTCTACTCTCTCATGTTCCTTGCAATTCTTATTAGTCCAGCCGGCTGTAAGCCAAGGTTGGCTACTGGTATCATCTCTACTCTGTATTCTGTATACTCTCTTTAATTGGTATGATCTGATTCAATTCACATTCCACACTATGTGTTTCCTTTGTTGTTGCAGTTCATCAATTTGTGATTTCTAGTTTTATGTGCTATTCTACTTAATATGCAATCAGCATGCCTAGATTACTTGTATCACATAGCATGTTTAAGCTCATAGCTATTATACTATTTGACATGCCAATCCTGCTTTAAATAATTGGTTCACTAGCATATCCCAAGCTGCATTGCGTGCTTATGATTTCACACAGCATGACCAAATCCTGCCTGTTCTGTATATGATTAGTATTTCTAAAAAACTTGAATGTTTCATGAAGTGTTTGTCTAGTCCAGGTTGTTCTATTACACTAATAAGATCTTATTTGTGTCTTAAATCTATGTGTTCTCAACTTAACTTTGCAACTACAATCTGTGTATTTGATTGTCATCACTAAGGTGCATTCTAGGTGTTCCCCTACCTCTTTCCCTTGTGTGAGGTCTTTTCTGAAACTGTGTGTTCTCTGACTTGCTTTCTGTTTGTTTTAAAAATGTTCTTCATGTTTTCTCAAACTATTCCTACTCTAACTATGTTCTAATTTTCATAAAAAAATACTAAGACCTTCTTTCTCTGTTTACCAAACTCTTTCAAAGTCATTATGCACTCTTACATCACTCTTAGAATACTAGGTTCTGCCCCTCTGATATGTGTACTGCCTTGAGACCCTTTGAGGTCTCTCTGAACTCTGACATGTTAGAGCTGGCCTTTCCACACTGCACCTATATCAGTTATTGTTTGAGAAAAGGTCTAGGTATGAGTATTGCCCGGGATTCTTGAGGTCCTTAGGGAACTCTGACATACATAGACATGATATTGTCTGTGGAACTTTGGCATTTGAGGCTATTGGAGGCTTGGAAGTCATTTGGGCCTATTGCAGGCTCCCTATATATTAACTTCTGTTCATTTATGTATTTTAATTCATTGGTCTGTATTAATTATTGTAAACAACATTGGGAATTAGTGAAAAAGGGGTGGGTAGTTACATATCTGTTGGGTAAATTGAGTAGATGCCATGCCTATAGGGTTGTGTTAATTCAAATGTACTTGCTATGTTTGCTTTACTTCCACAATATTAGAGACAATGCATATAGGATCTAAATGACCTTATAATTAGATATCATGCCTATAGGAATTAAAATCGGCTCTAATAGAAATCATGCCAATAGAACTCAAAACCAGTTGAGTTAAATAAATCATTTTAATTCATGTTTGTTCATTCTAAATTGGTTAATTAATTTGTCAGTTTCTTAATAAGTTTTCAAATACTGCTTTAAATTAATACCGCTAGAAAATATGTCTATAGGATCTCAAGTTGTTCGTTTTAAAAAATCGTCCACTATTTTACTGCTTCCTTAATCAATGTAGATATCATGCTCTTAGGACTTCCACTGTGATGGCCCAAAAGATCATCACTTGTGTTGCAATAAAATTCAAAACCTCCCTTAGCACCATCTCGATTTGTGTGCGCAGTCCGAGCACGTAGCTGGAAAGATTAAATGTGAAAATATGTGAAAAATGATAAGTTTTGACTGTAAAATGAATAAATTTGACTTCGGTCAACGGATCCGGATCCATGATTTGATGGTCCTAGAGGGTCCGTAGGAAAATATGGGACTTGGGCGTATGCCCGGAATTAGATTCCGAGGTCCCAAGCCCAAGAAACGAATTTTTTAAAGAAAATTATTTTCTGAAACTGTTTAAAGAAATTTGAAATAAAATTTTCTAAGAACATGGTGGTATCGGGCCCGTATTTTGGTTTCGGCACCCGGTACAAGTCTTATATATGATTTAAGACATTTCTGTGGAATTTGGTTAAAAACGGATGTCATATGATGTGATTCGGACTTAAATCGCAAAATTAATGTTTAAAGAAGTTTTGAGAAAATTTCATTGATCTTGAGAATTAATTTGATGTTCATGATGTTATTTTGATGATTTGATTACACGAATAAGTCCGTAGGATGTTTTTCAGGTTTTATGCGCTTGGTTTGGAGTTCCGAGGGCTCGGGTGAGTTTTGGGTAGGTTCCGGGGTATCTTAGGCTTAAAAACTGAGCTATTGCAGGCTCAAAGAGGTGGAAGACCTCTTAACAGGACAGTGCAGTCCACACGATATGGGCTGCTGTCGCGGAGAGGCCTGTGCGGCCGCACTAGTTTTGGTGCGGTCCGCGGTGAAGAACAATTCACTAGTTCGACCGCAGAAGCCTATATCTTTTGATCTACAAATAATTTTGAGATGATTCAAAAACGAAAGTTGTATCCCTTCGTGTCTAGTTTTCAAAAAGGTAAAGAAATTATAATTTGGACATCTCTAGAGAAAGTTATGGCCAAAATACTAAGATCTGTCACTGCAGAACACAGGAAGCCTGTGCGGCCGCAGTTGATTTTGTGTGGTCCGCACAGGGCATCTGAGGGTAGTATATTTACACGGAATTTTCAGTTATTTTTCATTTTTTAAGACCCAAAAAACATAAGAGGCGATTTTTCAAACAACCTTTCTTCTCCAAATCAATTGTAAGTCATTTTTAACAAGTTTTCTTCAATCATTAACATCTTTTAGCATGAGTTCAACTTCAAATCAATGATTTTCATGGGGGAAATTGGGTGTTTTGGGCAGAACCTAGGTTTTTAAAAAATTGGGGATTTGGACCTCGATTTGAGGTCCGATTTCAAAACAAATTACATATTTGAGCTCGTGGGAGAATGGGTAATCGGGTTTTAGTTCGAACCTCGAGTTTTGACCACGGGGCCCGGGGCGATTTTGACTTTTTGGGTAAAACTTTGGAAAACTCATTTTCATGCATTCAAATTGATTTATTTAGCATTTATTGATGTAATTAAATAACTTGTGACTAGATACGAGCGAATTGGTGGTGGAATCAAGGTGTAAAGCTATAATTGAATCGTGAATTGTGTTTGTGGCATCGAGGTAAGTGTTTGGTCTAACCTTTAGCTTGAGGGATTAGGAGTTGTGTCCTATTTGCTATTTGCTTCTTGTTGAGTATGACGTATAGGCATGGTGAAGATTTCTAATTGTTGTATAAAGTTTGTGGAATGAATTGTGACCTATGAACATTGAGGAGCGTTGGCTCAAGTTGTATAGTGAAATTGTGAAAGTATAAGTGACAATTGAATTTTTAGAGCATTGGCTCGAGTTGTGAAAGTATAAGTGATAATTGAAACTATAGGACACTGGCTCGAGTTGTGAAGTGAATTGTGAAGTAAGAGAGAGAAAGAGAAGATATCATTATGTTGCCCCCTTGCCGGCCTATTGTTGAATTGTGGTTCCCTTACATTGTGTTCTTAATTGATATTACGGGTGCATATGATTGATGATTCTTTGTGTTGGGTAGGGATTATGGGTATAGCTGAGGTAGTTAGGTGTCAGAATGAGGTTGGTAATACCTGATATAGTTAGGTGTGGTGACGAGTTTGGTTATAGTTGAGGTGGTTAGATGTCGTAACGAGTTTGGTTATAGCTGAGGTAGTTAGGTGTGCTATCAAGTTTGGTTATAGATATTTCTCCCTTGCCGGGACGTGATTGCTTATGCTGTCGAATCCCTTGCCGGGACAGTGTAGACCTTATTGATCTCTTGTCGGGACTCTCGTTATAATTGTAAATATTATATATGGATCGGGTTGCACACCGCAACAATATTATATATGGATCGGGTTGCATGCCGCAACAACATTATATATGGATCGGGTTGCACGCCGCAACAACATTATATATGTGAGCACGTGATTTTTGTTTACACAACAATTACTCCAAAAGAAATCGAAAATAAAACAAATTGTCTTGTTGTACAATATTATATTTGGATTGGGTTGCACGCCGCAACAATATTATATTTGGATCGGGTTGCACGCCGCAACAATATTATATGTGGATCGGGTTGCACGCCGCAACAATATTATATGTGGATCGGGTTGCACGCCACAACAAAGATATAATGAAATGGAAACGGGTGGTACGCCTACCACAAGATATAACTAAATGGGAGCGGGTGGTACTCCTACCACAAGACAAGTAAAATGGGAGCGGGTGGTACGCCTACCACAAGACAAGTGAAATGGGAGCGGGTGGCACGCCTGCCATGAGATATGAAAAGAAAGTAAAATCTGCCTTTGTTCCCTTTTTCTTGTTAGTGGGTGGTTTTGATTTCTTAATAATTCTCTTGATATTCTGTTTTACCTGCTATTTCCCGAAGCATGTTTCCCCCTCCCAACTTTACTTGTTTATTTTTGTATTTCTTTCCCGCTGTATATAATTGAACTGCACTGGTTTATTTGTTAGTCTGGTCCTAGCCTCGTTACTACTTCGCCGAGGTTAGGCTAGGCACTTACAAGCATATAGGGTCGGTTGTGCTGATACTACACTCTGCACTCTTTTGTGCAGATCCAGTGTTGTGGACTTCGGACCGCAGTGAGATTGCTGATTCTTGATCATCAGGCAACCCGAGGTAGTCCTGTAGGCATCCGCAGGCCTTGGCATCTCCTTCTATCTACTTTTCTATTTCTTACATGTATTTCTAGAAATAGTGTTGTAATTAATTCTTTCAGACCTTTATTGTAGTATTCTTAGACCGTCTGTGAAACTGTGACACCAGTTCTGGGTAGTCGAGACTCAAACAATTGTAACAGATATTCATGTTCAGATGTCTTATTGTTTTCTTATGCCTATGTTATACTCCGTTGCTTAAATGTTATTTCTTCGTAATTGTTAAAGAGAATAAAATTGGTAAAAAGGTAGATGGTTCAATAATTGGCTTGCCTAGCTCACATTAGTAGGCGCCATCACGACTCCCGAGGTGGGAAATTCGGGTCGTGACAAGTTGGTATCAGAGCTCTAGGTTACATGGATCTCACAGTTCACTGACAATCTTAGTAGAGTCTGAGGGATCGGTGCGGAGACGTCTATATTTATCCCCTAGAGGCTACAGAGTTAGGAAAAGTTTCACTTCTATTCTTCCTTGTCGTACGATTTTGTTCTCTCAATGCTAAATTGAAACCTCTACTCTTGTCCTTTCGCGAATGGCAAGGTCATGTACTACTTCATCAGCCGAGCAGCAGCATCACAGACTGGTGATAGATCAGCTACTTCTTCGGAGGTTTTGTAGAGGTTGGATAAGTTTCACCAAGCTCTTCACTACTACTTTCAACGGAGCATCTTCTGAGGATCCCCAAGACTTTCTAGGTAGTTGTCATGAGGTTCTCAGGAACATGGGGATCGTGGAGACCGATGGGGTCGATTTTGCTACTTTTTGCTTGTCTGGATCCGCCAAGGCTTGGTGGGGAGATTATTGCTTGGCTAGACCAGCCGGATCGCCAGCTTTGACCTGGGAGTAGTTCACACAGCTATTCCTGGAGAAGTTTCTCCACATCACGCAGAGAGGGGTATTAGAGGTGGAGGTAGAGATGCTAGAGGTGGAGGTAAAGGTATTAGAGGTGGAGGTGCAGGTACTGTTTTGGTTTGTGGTAGAGAAACTTTAGTTTTATTTTGCGCCGTATCTGGTCATGCCTAGTGATTCTTTAAGTGCCCCTATTTATGTGTCTACTCCGGTAGGTGATTCTATTGTGGTGGATCGCGCCCATTGTTCATGTATAGTGGTTATTGGAGATCTTGAGACTCGTATAGATTTGCTTCTTCTGGACATGGTTGATTTTGATGTTATATTGGGGATGGAATGGTTATCACCTTACTATGCTATATTAGACTATCATGCCAAGACTGTGACCTTAGCTTTACCGGGTTTGCCTCGTTTAGAGTGGAGAGGGACTCCTGGTCATTCTACCCATAGTATTATCTCTTATTTGAAGGCTCAACGTATGGTCGAGAAGAGGTGTTTAGCCTATTTGGCATATGTTCGTGACTCTAGTGCTGAGGTTCCTTCTATTGATTCTGTGCTCGTTGTTCGCGAGTTTTCGGAGATATTCCCTTCAGACCTGCCGAGTATGCCGCCCGACAGGGATATTGACTTTTGCATTGATTTGGCTCCGGGCACTCAGCCCATTCTATCCCACCGTATCGTATGGCCCCGCCTGAGTTGAAAGAGTTGAAGGAGCGGTTGTAAGACTTGCTTGAGAAGGGTTTCATTAGACCCAGTGTTTCACCTTGGGGTGCGCCAGTGTTGTTTGTTAAGAAGAAGGATGTGTCGATGAGGATGTTTATTGATTACCGATAGTTGAACAAGGTCACAATAAAAAATAAGTATCCATTGCCGAGGATTGATGATTTGTTTGATCATCTTCAGGGTGCCAAGGTATTTTCGAAGATTAACATGAAATCTGGCTACCATCAGTTGAGGATTAGGGCATCCGATGTCCCTAAGACAGCTTTTTGCACTTGGTACGGGCAATATGAGTTCTTGGTGATGTCATTCGGGTTGACAAATGCCCAGAAGCTTTTATAGATTTGATGAACCGAGTGTCCAGGCCTTATTTGGATTTGTTCGTGATAGTCTTCATTGATGATATTTTGATATATTCCCGTAGCCGGGAGGATCACGAGTAGCATCTTAGAGTGGTTCTTCAGAGCTTGAGGGATAGTCAGTTATATGCTAAGTTCTCGAAGTGCGAGTTCTGGTTGAGTTCAATTGCATTTCTGGGTCATTTTGTATCAGCAGAGGGTATTCAGGTTAATCCGAAGAAGGTTGAGGCAGTCAAGAACTGGCCTAGACCAGCACCAGCTATAGAGAATCGGAGTTTCTATTGGTAGGCTACTATCGTCGGTTCGTGGAGGGGTTTTCATCTATCGCAGCACCGATGACCAGGTTGACCCAGAAGGGTGCCCAGTTCAGATGGTCGGACGAGTGTGAGGCGAGCTTTCAGAAGCTCAAGACAGCTCTGACTACGGTAGTGGTGTTGGTTTTGCCCACTGGTTCAGGGCCTTATATAGTTTATTGTGATGCATCTCGTATTGGGCTTGGTGCAGTGTTGATGTAGGATAGCAAGGTCATTGCCTATGCTTCGCGGCAGTTGAAGATTCATGAGAAGAACTATCCGGTTCATGATTTAGAGTTGGAAGCCATTGTTCATGCATTGATGATTTGGAGACATTATCTGTATGGCGTGGCATGTGAGGTGTTCACGGATCACAAGAGTCTTCAGTATTTGTTCAAGCAAAAGGAGTTGAATTTGAGGCAGAGGAGGTGGTTGGAGTTGTTTAAAGATTATGACATCACTATCTTATATCATCCGGGAAAGGCCAATGTGGTGGCCGATGCTTTGAGTAGGAAGTCAACCAGTAAGGGCAGTCTTGCTTATATTCCGGTCGGTGAGAGACCGCTTGCTTTGGATGTTTAGGCTTTGGCCAATCAGTTCGTAAGGTTAGATGTTTTTGAGCCCAGCCATGTGTTAGCTTTGTGATCACCTGATTTTTGCCCTATGTGAATTACTCCCATAAACTCAAGAAATAAATTTTCCCATTATTTGAAAATTTTATAGTTTTTTCATAGGATTTTTGTTAATTGTTTGCATTTGTCCGTGCGTGTTTATTTTATTTAAATCATGGAAAAACACAAAAAAATACTTTGCATTTGCATTTAGGATTTATTTTATATTTTTTAGGGTTAACAGGTAAATTAGCCACATTATAAAATAAAAATCACAAAAATAACTCACTTTGCATTTTAACCTTTTAATCTTAAACTTTGCAGTTCACCTTTTAATTTGGGAATTATGAGTTGTAAATACTTTGTTGGATAATTAATATTATTTAGTAGATTAATGTAGTTTTAAGAATTAGTTTAGGATTTTATTTTAATTTTGAAAAAAGGAAGGGAAAAATTGAAATTGAAGCAAGTGGGCTGATTTTAGGACAATTCTGCATGGCCCAAGTGCATTTACCTTCCCAAACCCGTTTGACCCAGCCCAATCCCACGCCCCAACCCGATCAAGACCATCCCCCAGTTAAACGACCCCGTTTGGATAAAAATCATCAGAGTCGTTGATTCTCACTTAATCCAACGGCCCCAACTTAATCCCCTTCTCATATAAGACGGTCCATATGACATTATTCCAAACCTAAGACCCCTATTATATTGTCTCACCTGTTACACCATCTGCCACCACCAGCCGTCGCCGGAAATCGCCCCACGGCGGCGGCGAGTCTCCAAACCACCCCAAATTCATACCAGGCAACCACCGAACTGTGCTAAATCATATCCCTACCCCCATTTCCTAAAACACCCAACGGAATCCCTCAAATTTCAAATCTAAAATAGCCGAAATTGTCAAGCTTTCATTTCTTCAATTCTTTTCGTTGATTTTGTCATACTTTCAGTCGAAATTAACATTAGTTAATGGCTTTTGTCAAGAGGCGTTGATTAATGTGAGTTTCGACTCATCTCAGATTTGTCGAGGTCCGGTCATATTGCCTTCAACTGGGCAGAGTGCTTTCGAGTTTGATTCTTCGTCTTCAGAAATGGTATTTTCCTTCACTTAGGTCGTTGATGTTCATCTTTTCTTACATCTCATCCTCGTCTGTCTATCCCTTTACTTTTTCCATTTTTGTTTCATTTTCTATGCTTGCATGGTTGGTTCCAGGTTTGTGAAGTCAGTAATGGCTTCGGAGGCTGAATTTGAAAACACATTTCATTTTGTTTGGGACCCAAATTTCACGAGTCTTTGAGACTCTGCGGGTTGGCTTGTGAAACTTGGGCTTTCAACGACAAGAGAAGGTTCTTAAAATTAAAAGGCCCAAGAGGGATTTAATTTCGGTCTATAGGCCCATTATCCTGGGTCAGTTAACCCGGTTGGGTCCTTAGGGTAATAAACAGGGTTAAGGGGGGTAATTTGGGTAGTTTGGATAGTGAATCTTTGTATAACTGAAAGAGAAGCTTCTATGAAGCTGGGTGGAGGTTTAAATTGAATTTCAGCTTTTTTAACTAAGGATTGGTTAGTTAAAACAAAAATTTCAAAAGGAATAAAATGCAAATTTAATCCCTCTGTTGTTGCCCTATTCCCTTGCCTATAAAGTCATCTTTCCTTGCCCTTCAAGGCAAGGGTTGGAGACTGAAAATATTAAAAAAGGAAAAAAAATTCAGAAAATACAAAAAATGGCAGAAATTTTTACTGTTTTATTGAATTTCAGCGATTTTTTATTTCTTTTCAACTTCTGAAACTATTTTTACTCATCCGAGTGGGAAATAGACTGAACTTGGTCGTCAAAAGTTGGGTCTAAAATTTTTGCTAGGCTGTTGTGTGGTTTGAATTTGTCATATTGAGTTGTTATACATCATTTCTGGGTATGGAGTTGTTTTGCTGGCTGTTTTGGTGCTTGTTCTTGTTGCTGCTCCTGTTGATTCTTCATTTCTTATCTTTGTTCACTTCCAGGTATACATTTCTGCACTCCATTTGAATGTAAAGCTTGATTTGGGAATCAAAATGGAATCTGGAGCTTTGAGTTGTATTCACTTTGAGTTGGATTAATAATATAGCATACTTGTTTACTTTGTTTTGTTTAGAAATTCCACTTACTACCTTTCAAACTATGAACAATGTGATCAACGATTTAACCTCTTAATGTCATACGACATGGTAGCTTAGTCTAATGTCCATCTCAGTATAGTTCTTTATATATAGTCATTTTTACTATTCGTTTGTTTTAAGGTCAGTAGTTGGACTGGTTTAGATGTAGTAGACCCAAGATTGTTTATTTTAGACCGTTAGATCTGATTGAAGTTAGTTTTTATGTTTAGCTTATGTCTTCTTCCAGAGTCTGAGTTTTGTATCACATTTTCTGGTGCATTGTTTTTTAGAATTCAAGCAAGGCATTTGTGTTCTTGAAGAACTGTGATTCAAACCACGAATTTACGGTTCGATGAGTCCCAAATTTGGTAAACTACCATCAGGATTCAAGTTTCATGTAATATGTTGATGATGTAGTTTGTACAAAGTGGGACTTGAATTTTTATTATTCCATTTGGTCCAATATGATTGCTGCATTTTTATGGAACAAATGGGTTTAGCAATATATGAAAATTGTACTAGAAGTTGAGTTCTGCATTTTTCTTTCACATCTCAGGCTAGTAATTTAGATATCATGTGAATACTGTTAATTGAAGCTTGATAGCTGGGTCATCCAAATTGAGTAACTTAGTTAATCGCTGGAGCTGCATGACTTTATCATTGTTAGAATAAGTTGTGGATGCCAACTTAGCATGTAACAAAGAGTAACCTTAGACTCATATTCATCTCATAACTGCTTGTAAATAGGTGCGAATTTGAGATAGTAATCTGGATGCATGTTAGCTCGTGTATGTCTATTTTTATGGAATTCCTTAAAGGAATTGGGCCTGGTTCGGACCATATGGGTCAGTTTGCTAGGAAAGGGCCCTCATATTTGTACTGCTTTTCCCCTTACTCCAAATGTTTCAAGTGACATTGGGCCTGTAGTCAGCAAAAAACCATCTCAGGTGACTTAAATGCTTGTTCTATCCCATTTGGATTTTATGGATGGTAAAATTAATCCGAACTTCAATTTTAGGGTAGGTTTAACGATTTGGACCGAGTTAATTAATTAGTGGCCCTGAATGGGTTTGTGGTGTAATATCACCCAATCTGTGGCCCTCACATGTTTTAATTAGACAATAAGATAAATATTCGTAGAGAAACCTTTAGGGCCGCTTAAAATACTCTCGTGGTTGTGGACATGTTCGCGTGACATGACTACGATTCCTAAGAACAAAACCGGAGTATGTGTTCGCACAACTTTGGCCAAATTTTTCTTAATAATAGTAAAGTGTTATTAATTGTGGACACATTCGCGTGACATGATTTTTTACGCGCCAAACAAATGGGTACACGTACGCGTGACCCATTTCAAGACAATTCCTAATTAAAAGCGGCTAATACACATAGGTTCTAATATCAGTAATTAAGCAATCTAGTCAAGCCAAGTATAATCAAAGCGACAGTGCTAGAACCACGGAACTCGGGATGCCTAACACCTTCTCCCGGGTTAACAGAATTTCTTACCCGGATTCTGTGTTCGCAGACCGTAAATAGCGTCAATCTTCCTCGATTTGGGATTTTAAATCGATGACTTGGGACACCATAAATTATCCCAAGTGGCGACTCTGATTTTAATAAATAATCCTGTTTCGATTGTCACTTAAATTAGAAAAACTCCCTTATACCCGCCCCCGGGTGTTAAAAAGGAGGTGTGACAGCTCTGGTGACTCTGCTGTGGATCGAACCCAGAATCTCTGGTTCAGGGTTCAAGAATTCGAGCTTGTTAAATGATTTTTTTACTTGGCTTCATTTATTGTTGATATTAATGTATTCTGTGAACCTTTTGTGCTAAATGCTATCTATTTACCGCTTTAATATTGTTTGAATTGTATATAACTGTCTTCCTACGCAACCCTTCTGAGTCTTCTTAAAATGGTGCACACGTTCTGTAGAAATTATACCAAATAGAACGAGGCTGGGCAAGCAACAAGGCTGGGTAGACTTCAGCGCTACCGGTACGTCGCCCCCTCCTCGGCCCCAGTTGTCCGCTCAAGTACCCCAAGTCTATACCAAAACCCCAGGATTTAAACCTAGAAAAATATAGCTTCATGCCGAATCCCTAGTAGGAATGTTTGTTTTCATTATGTGCATTTGACTTAGGGGACTCAACACAGGGGTTGGGTCCATCTAGGACAGGTGTGCCCGACATAACACACTATCCTGATGCATTCTATGTGCTATGTGAACATTTATTTGTTTTGGCTTGCATGCTGACCGGCTAGGAAAAATAAAGCAAAGAGAAAAACCAAGAGTTTTTATAGGGAAGAAATAAAGCCCGGTTCTAAAGAAAACCCTGGTATTTGAAAAACGTCCCAAAACTCTGCCAAAAATTTTCAAAAGAGTTATTCCAAAAAGAGTCAAACACTGTGTTCTCCCAAATGTGTCAAAACTGACCGAACTACGCAGGTCTGATTCTCACCAGACGTGGGATACGTAGGCAACCCACATAGGGTTCGACCTCATTTTTTACAAATAATAAATAAAGGGTGTTTCAAGGCTCTAGTCAAAAATAATAAGCCGACCCAGCTTCGATTGTATTTTAAATCGTTTCTTACTGGAATAGCCTTAGATTATATTTCAGTTGTCGAAAGGCTATTTTTGGGAGGGACAGGCAAGTCTGTTTAAAAGGTGTCTTTTTCAACTAAATACTTACCCCCGGGCTTCAAAATTTGTTTGGAATTGTGAGAGGGCCATGTTTGCAAAAACAATCATTTTTTTCTCCTAAAGTAGCAATGAAAGGGTTTTTTCCATTGATTTTCTTGAGAAAACTTGCTTTGCAAAAGAGTCCACAAGAGTCAACCGTAACCTCAACCCTCTGTAGGTACAAATTAATACTGTCTGGAATCATCGCAATCTGTCATAGAACAAGCTCGGTTGCAGCTTCGCAGGTGGTGGGATGATTTAGATGAAGATGGACAAGTTTGGGTAAAAGAGAAATTGGGTCCCTTGGTAGACATCATGCACATCAAGCCACGAGAGGATTTGATTAAAGCTTTGGTAACCTTTTGGGATCCCATTCACAATGTGTTCCATTTCTCGGATTTTGAGCTTACACCCACCTTGGAAGAAATAGCTGGGTATATTGATTTCGGCCAAGAGTTAAGAAAGCAGCAGCTCATATTCCCTAGGGCTCCCTCAGTGCACAAATTCTTCGATCTTTTGAAAATTAGCAAACAAATGAGCAAGGACCGCACGAGCAAAGGGTGTTGTGCATTCTACTTCTTGTATTTTAGGTTTGGACACTCAGTCGGGTTTGAAACACATGAGAAGGGGTTGAATAACAAACAGGACAAGAGCATATGGCAAATTCATCGACGATTTGCTTTCATCGTGGCATTTCTGGGAGTCATGGTATTTCCGAATTCTGAGGATACAATAGACCTTCGCATTGCCAGAATCGCACAGGTCCTCGTCGTCAAAAAGATCACACACTTGTCCCATTAGTCCTGGCGGACATTTACCAGGCATTAACATTGTGCAAATCTGGGGGTCAATTTTTCGAAGGCTGCAATATTCTTCTTCAGATATGGATGATCGAACACCTTTGTCGTCATCCTAAGTTCATGAGATATGCTTCAAACGGGAACAATTTCATCAAAAAGTATGAGGAAAGGGTGGAGGATTACAAACCACCAGAAGTGTTTGAAGCATGGGTTTCCTATTTGAGAAAATTGAGAGTAGATTAGATTGAATGGACTATAGGATGGCTCCCAATAACAGAAATCATCTACATGACCGCTTCGAAGGGATACTTGATGATGATGGGAGCGAAAAGTATACAACCATATGCACCACAAAGAGTTCTGAGACAACTGGGAAAATATCAGGTGATACCCGAAGAGGCAGACCTAAGCACTCAAGTCATTGAACTACACCTAGACGCAACGATACCCAAGGCTTTAGTTCAAAGAGATTGGAATTGTTGTCGGTATCTAAAAAGTAACACCCAGGTACCAGACACAACTAAGGGCGAAGTTGATCCCAATTATGTCGCTTGGTTTGAAAGGAGTTTTCATGTGTACAATGAGCCCGAGCCCGAACCTGTGAGGCTCGCCAAAAGGCCCCATGTTCAGGCCTTTGATGATAAAATTCAAGAGAGGTTAGCCTGGGAGGAGAAGGAAAAGGAATATCAGGCCACCATCCATGATCTGCGAGAAGAGTTGAGAAATGTCACCTTCAACAATGATTTATAGGCACAAGAGGCCGAGGGTGAGAGGAGAAGATTGGTTAGAGAAAATGAAGCTCTTAGAGCCCAGGTTCGACAGTTGAAAATTGAAGCCGAGAACCCAGGCCGAAGTAGGAAAGATGAAAGGCTCATTTATAACCTTACTCAAAAGGTACGTGACAATGAAGATGACCTACAGAAAGTTGAGTCTGAACTAGCAAAAACACAAGCAAGGTTGGCTAAAAGTGCCGAAAGGCATGCAACTTTCATTCAACAGATGAAAGAAAGATATGAAAGAGAGGTCACAGGTTGGGAAAAGGCAATTGGCAATCTCGAGGGTGAAATAGCTAAACAAGCCAAAAATTTTAAGGCTGAAAGAGAACATTGTTATTCCTTAATGGCACGGTTGGAAGAGGACTTGCGGCACTTGCAGGAACAAAACCACGCTACCACTCAGGTCTTAGAGGCTAGATCCCGTCAGATTGGCCGTCTGTTGCAAGAGAAGGGCATTATGAGAGAGAGAGAGTTCAAAGGATTGCTGACTACATTACCATGAAGTGCAGTGCGTGTGAAGATATGATGAGGTCCATGTTTTTCGCCACTGTAATGATCTTCGTCCGTCATGGCAATCGACTCCAAGATGACATGGCAAGTAAGCCCGCTACAAGACCGGTTGGTGTTCCTAGGGCAGGGTTGGAGGCACTGATGTATTCATGATTTTCACTTGAGTCTGTATTTTCTTTCCTCTGGAGTCTGTCATTTGTTTTCGAGTCTGTATTTTCTTTTTGTTGGAGTATGATAGCTTATTTTGGAGTCTGTATCTCGTTCTTTCATCAGAGTCTGTTAGTTTCTTTTGAGTCTATTAGTCTTGAGTCTTTGTAATCAAAGTGTTTGCTTTTTATAAAAATTGAAAATCCCAAAATATTTTGTTATTTATTTTTATCTCTCCCAAAACTACGCTCGGTCTGATTCATGCGGGGTCATGATACGTAGGCAATCTCCATAGGATTCGACTATAACCCAAAAGAAAGAAAAAGAGTGATAAGTAAAAGATGAGGAAAAGAAATGGAGAGAAAAATAAGTGTGAAAAGAAAAGGAAGAGAGAAAAAGAAACCGTGAGAAGGAAACAATGACAAAACAAGAGAGGGAAATGAGAGAATAAAAAGGAAATCAAGCAAAGAAAGGAAAAGAAAGAAAAAGATAAAAAGAGAGAAAAGAAAAAGAGAAGAGAAAAAGAGAGAGAAAAGAGAAGTTGCAAATGGGAATAAGGAAAAGTCGGGATGACGCAAGCAACCGATCAAATGCTTAATAGAGACGGTTAACTGCGTAGGTGCATTCATTCCTCAAATGTATCGTTGCCTATCTGTTAAAGCCCTAATCTCTAACAAGTTTGTTATTAATGAAATCCAGTCAGGCAGGTGGTTATTTTGATTGGCATTCTGGCAACTCACTCCTACAACACCCGGTCCAAAAACAAGCTGAACATGGCCAACTAGGAACTTGAGGCAAGTATTGTTGATACGTCGAAAGAGGTGGAAGAATCAGAGGTTAATCTAAAAGATGAGTTGTATAAGTTGAAGCAGTAGATGGCTGAAATGTACCAAGCATGGTCAAAAGGGCACCCACCGCCAGTTTACCCCGCCAACCCTGCTTTTATCCCGTCATTGGCTCAAACCCAGGAACCTCCTACTGTGAACTCATCTCCGGCCTTTCACCTCTACCAACAGTGCTATGACACCACTTCCCATACATCACAAGCTCCACCACCCAAACAAGTCTCGCACCCTCCTCCACCAGTCACTCCTGTTTTTGTGGCACCTCCACCTGCTGCATTACACCGATCTTCCAGTTAGCCTCTATACCAGACTCACGACAACCAGTATTATCCCCCCGAGCCCACCTTTAAAATTCCATAACCATATTCTTACACCCCTCATCTTGATCTCCCGGCAGAGACCGAGAAGCCACCCAAAATCCCGAACATGAGGAGATGA
Source organism: Nicotiana tabacum (assembly GCF_000715075.1). Classification (NCBI taxonomy): domain Eukaryota; kingdom Viridiplantae; phylum Streptophyta; class Magnoliopsida; order Solanales; family Solanaceae; genus Nicotiana; species Nicotiana tabacum. The sequence goes on along the minus strand of NC_134100.1, from coordinate 24,932,480 downwards.
TCAGAAAGGTCAAAATCTTAGAACAATCATTCAGAGATATGAGGGGTTTGGGAGGTCAAGTAAGTGTGGCCTATAAGGATTTATGTCTATTCTCAGATGTTCAGTTACCAGCAAGGTTCAAGATGCCCAAGTTTGATCTATACGACGGGCATGGTGACCCAGTAGCACACTTAAGAGGATTTTGTAGCAAGATGAGAGGAGCAGGCGGAAGAGATGAATTACTGATGGCATATTTCAGCCAAAGTCTGAGTGGATGGGCATTGGAATGGTATACCAGACAAGATCACAGCAGGTGGTACACATGGGACGACTTGGCCCAAGCCTTCGCCTGCCACTTTCAGTACAATCTTGAAATTATCCCAGACCGTCTGTCATGTGAAAGTTTCAGGGAATATGGATTCCGTTGGAGGGACTAAGCCGCGAGGGTTGACCCTCTAATGAAAGAAAGTGAGATGGTTGATTATTTCTTGCAGTCTTTGGAGCCCACTTATTTTGGTCATTTGGTGTCAGCAGTGGGCAAGTCCTTAAATGAGGTTGTAAAAATGGGAGGCATGGTTGAGGAGGGACTCAAGTCCAACAAGATCATGAGTTATTCAGCAATCAAAGCGACCACCCAGGCCATTCAAAATGGTACTGGGGGTGTTCTTGGGAAAAGGAAGAAAGAGGATGTTGCGACAGTCGAGTTAGGAGCTTGGGTCGGATCCAGGGACCCTTCACGTTACTACAACCAACCTCGACCCTATCACCAAATTTACCCCCACACTTCATATAACCCACCACAACACTATTATCCACCACCAGATCCCCATTTTTCCGTCCATCATGCACAAACATACCCTCAACCTCTTGCCCACGCGCAATGGCATGTGCCAACTCCACATAATCCCTACCCAGCTCCACAAAATACCTATCCACCCCCAAAAGCCTACTGAAATCCCGCTAGAACACGTTTTAGGCCCAATCATGCCACCAAGAATGAGAGGTTGCAGAAGAAGAAGACTTTCACTCCATTAGGAGAATCTTATACCAGTCTATTCCACAGGTTGAGACAATTGGGCCTGTTGAATCCGATTGAGCCAAAACTGCCAAATCCTCCCCCGAGGAATCTTGATCACTCGGTGAGTTGCGAATATTGTTCAGGTGCTCCGGGGCACGACACAGAGAAATGCTGGCAATTGAAAATAATTGATACTAATCGGATTGAAGTCCAAGTATCGGAGGCGCCCAATATCAACCAGAATCCGCTGCCAGCCCATCCTGAGACAAATATGATCAAGATAGTGCATAGGGGAGGTGAACCCAAGAAGCCTTCACAGACCGTCATGATGATCCGGGCAAGTGAAGTCAGGCCGGTTGAAAAGCCAACAAGTGAGAAGTTCAGTGATCTGGTTGAGCAAGGCAAACAGTGAGCCATCTGCAGTAGCCAAAAAAGGGACCACAAGTGATGTGGCAATAAAACAAGAAGTAGCCAAAGTGGTTGTGCCAGGAGTGGCGAACAAGCCTATTATAATTGTGAAAGGTGCCCGCATAGACCCTGTTATTATCAAGCCGGTAACTCAATTACCTATATCAACAGCAGGGCGATCCCGTGGAATTATAAACGAGTGACAGTGACTTACAAGGGGAAAGAAGTTAAAGAAGAAGTTTGTGAGACCCATGGTTTGACTCGATCGGGGAGATGCTTTGCCCCCGAAAAATTAAGAAAAGCTAAAAGCTCCAAAGACAACCCAAAGCTAGTGAAGAAAGCTGTGATCGAAGAAGAAGCAGAGGAATTCTTGAGAACGATGAAAGGGCAGGACTACTCCATTGTGGAGCAGTTGAGGAAGACACCAGCTCAGATCTCACTATTGTCATTATTGATCCATTCAGACGAGCACCGCCGGGCTTTGATGAAGATCCTTAATGAGGTCCACGTTCCTGACAAAATCTTAGTAAACCATCTGGAAAATATAGCTAACAAGATATTTGAGGTAAACAGAGTCACTTTTTCTGAGGATGAGTTGCCCATGGAGGGCACTGAGCACAATAGAGCCCTCTATCTCACGGTGAAATGCGAAGATTCCGTGGTTGCCCGAGTACTGGTCGACAATGGTTCCAGTGCGAACATTTGCACTCTCTCCACTTAAACAAATTGAAAGTGGATGTTGAAAGAATTCACAAGAACAGTATCTTCGTTCGGGGATTCGACGGTGGAGGGAAAGATTCACTCGGGGACATAGTGCTTGAGCTTACAATAGGGCCTGTTGAATTTACCATGGAGTTCCAGGTGCTCGATGTGGCTATTCCTTACAATCTGCTGTTGGGTCGGCCCTGGATTCATGCTGCAAAAACGGTTCCGTCTACTCTGCATCAAATGGTCAAGTTTGAATGGGATAGACAGGAAATTAGTGTGCACGGCGAGGATAATTTGTGTGCCCACGGTGATGCCATTGTTCTGTTCATAGAGTTTGAAGACGACAAGGGGCCATGGGTTTATCAGGTTTTTGACACGGTATCGATAGAGAAAATTCCAAAATGGAAGTGCGTTCCAGCGCCGAGGGTAGCCGCTGCAGCAGTCATGGTAGCCGTTGAAATGTTGAAAAATAGTTTTGTACCGGGCAAAGGTTTGGGTGCATCTCTGCAAGGTATCGTACAGCAGGTGTCTCTCCTCAAAAACTTGGATACATTTGGTTTGGGGTTCAAGCCCACAGCTGTGCACGTGAAAAGGGCTAGAAAGTTGAAATAGAAGGCCTGGGTCCTCCCAAAGCTCATCCCACGGCTCTCCAAATCATTTGTCAGGCCCGGTACCAGAAAGCACCCAGTGACGACGATTCCCAGTTCATGGGTTGAAGTGGATAGAGATTTGATTGAAAAGTTTGAGAGGTTATTCGCCGATGTGAACATGTTGGAGGTTGGAGAGGGTTCGAGAATGTGCAGTTTGTTGGGCCCAGTACAAAGATTAACAATTGGGAAGCTACTCCTCTCTCCACCAGGAAGGAGTTTTGGTAGTTTGCTTTGATTTTCTTTCAGTTTATCTGGATTATTCTAGGGTTGTAATTTAGATTCTATGTTCCATCCATTTGGATGTATAAACCTTGTTATCTTTAATTTCAATGAAATGCAATTTTCCTTTTTCTTCCTTCCTAATAGTTTTTATTTTTTTTTCTTTTCTTCCTTGTACAGTTCTTTTTATGCTGGCTTCAATGATATGACATGCATAAGGAATCTCCGACCCAGTCTTAAAATCCAATCTAATTCTGAAATAATAATTCAAGAAATAGAGTGTGATGATGAATCGGAATATGACGAGGATGAGGTCTTTGAAGAGATTAGTAAAGAATTAAGCCATTTTGAAGAAAAAACCAAGCCTAACCTGAATGATACAGAAGCAATCATTTTAAGGGACCCAGATAATATCCGAGAAACTAAGATAAGTGTCCATCTTGAACCACCAATGAGGGAAGAGATAATCAAAGCATTGTTTGAATTCAAAGATATTTTTGCATGGTCCTATGACGACATGCCAGGCTTAAGCACTGACTTGGTGGTTCACAAATTGCCCACTGACCCGGCATTCCCTCCTATCAAGCAGAAGCTGAGGAAATTTAAAATTGATATGAGTGTGAAGATCAAAGAAGAGGTCACCAAGCAGTTTGATGAAAAACTCATTCGGGTCACTCGGTATCCCACTTGGTTAGCCAATATAGTGCCCGTGCCAAAGAAGGATGGCAAGACCAGGGTGTGTGTTGATTATCGTGATTTGAACAAGGCCAATCCCAAGGATGACTTCCCACTGCCAATATCCACATTCTGATTGACAATTGCGCCAAACATGAGATTGGGTCTTTCGTGGACTGCTATGCGGGTTATCATCAGATCTTAATGGATGAGGAAGATGCATAAAAGACGACATTCATCACGCCATGGGGAACATACTGCTACAGGGTCATGCCTTTCGGTTTGAAAAATGCTGGGACAACTTACATGAGGGAAATGACAACCATATTCCACGACATGATACACAAGAAGATCGAGGTCTATGTGGATGATGTAATCATAAAGTCCAGAAAGCAGTCTGATCATGTCAGAGATTTGAGAAAATTCTTTCAAAGGTTTCGCAGGTACAATCTTAAGCTCGATCCTGCAAAATTCACATTTGGTGTGCCATCTAGAAAATTATTGGGGTTCATAGTCAGTCGTCGAGGTATTGAATTGGACCCATCAAAGATCAAAGCTATCCAAGAATTTCCACCCCCAAGGAACAAAACTGAGGTAATGAGTTTATTAGGGAGGTTGAATTACATCAACAGGTTTATTGCTCAGCTTACGACAACTTGTGAGCCTATTTTTAAACTGTTAAGAAGGATACTACGGTCAAATGGACAGATGAGTGTCAAGAAGCATTAGATAAGATAAAGGGGTACTTGTCAAACCCACCTGTGTTGGTGCCACCAGAACCGGAGAGACCTTTGATTCTGTATTTGACGGTCCTATACAATTCATTTGGTTGTGTGTTGGGTCAGCATGACATCACCGGCAGAAAGGAGCAGGCCATCTATTATCTCAGCAAGAAGTTCACATCTTACGAGATTAAGTACACTCACCTTGAGAGGACATGTTGCACCCTAACTTGGGTAGCATAGAAGTTGAAGCACTATTTGTCATCTCACACTACGTACCTCATCTCTCATTTGGATTCGTTAAAGTATATCTTTCAGAAACCTATGCCTATAGGGAGGCTCGCAAAGTGGAAGATCTTGCTCACTGAATTTGACATCGTCTATGTGACTAGGACTGCAATGAAAGTAGCAAGCATTGGCCAATCATTTGGCTGAGAACCCAGTGGATGAAGAATATGAGCCTTTGAAGACTTACTTCCCTGATGAAGAGGTAATGCATATTGATAAGTTGGAACCAGTTGAAAATCCAGGATGGAAACTTTTCTTTGATGGGGCTGCTAACATGAAAGGCATTGGGATATGAGCGGTACTTATTTCTGAAACAGGGCATCACTACCTTATTACGGCTCAGCTTCGTTTCTGTTGTACTAACAACATGGATGAGTACGAGGCATGCATTCTGGGTTTGAGGTTAGCTATAGATATGGGTGTCCAGGAAGTCTTGGTCATGGGCGACTCGGACCTTCTGGTACACCAGATTTAAGGAGAATGGGAAACTCGGGATTTGAAGCTCATATCGTACCAACAATGTTTGCATGATCTTGTCAACAGTTTCAATCAATAGAGTTCAAGCATATTCCAAGGATTCATAATGATTGTTGATGCTTTGGCTACTCTGGCATCGATGTTACATCACCCAGATAAGGCTTACATAGACCCGTTGCAGATTCAAGTCCACGATCAGCATGCTTACTGTAATATGGTAGAGGAAGAACTTGATGGTGAGCCTTGGTTTCACGATATCAAGGAATACATCAGGATGGAGGTGTATCCAGTACAAGCCACAGGTGATCAAAAGATAACAATTAGGCAGTTGGCAAGTGGTTTTTTCTTTAGCGGAGGGGTTTTGTACAAAAGGACTCCAGATCTTAGACTACTGAGATGCATAGATGCTAGGCAGGCCATAACTATTATGACCGAAGTACATTCTGGAGTCTATGAACCGCACATGAGTGGGTACGTGCTGGCAAAGAAGATTCTCCGAGCAGGTTATTATTGGCTCACTATGGAACGAGATTGTATTAGTTTCGTGCGCAAATGTCATCAATGCCAAGTGCATGGAAATTTGATTCATTCTCCACCATCTGAATTACACACGATGTCTGCACCATGGCCTTTTGTTGCGTGGGACATGGATGTCATTGGGCCAATTGAGTTATCGACATCAAATGGGCACAAGTTCATTCTGATGGCCATAGACTATATCACCAAGTGGGGAGAGGCTAAAACATTCAAGTCAGTAACCAAGAAGGCAGTGGTTGATTTTGTGCACTCACATATCATTTGCCGGTTTGGGATACCAAAGGTGGTCATTACAGACAATGGGGCTAATCTCAATAGTCATCTGATGAAAGAGGTATGTCAGAAGTTCAAGATTACACATCGCAATTCTACCCCGTACTACCCTAAGGCAAATGGAGTAGTTGAGGCGGCCAACAAGAATATAAAGAAGATACTTCGAAAAATGGTGGAGGGTTCTAGGCAGTGGCATGAAAAGCTACCATTTGCATTATTGGGTTATCGCACTACTATTTGTACTTCAGTAGGGGCAACTCCTTATGTGTTGGTATATGGTACTGAAGCAGTGATACCCGCGGAAGTTGAAATCTCATCCCTTAGGATTGTCGCTGAGGCTGAGATTGATGATGACGAGTGGGTCAAAACCCGCATAAAGAAATTGAGTTTGATCGATGAGAAAAGGTTAGCAGCAGTGTGTCTTGGCCAGTTGTATCAACAGAGAATGGCAAGAGCTTATAATAAGAAGGTGCGTCCACGGAATTTTGAAGTGGGTCAGCTAGTTTTGAGACGTATCCTTCCACATCAAGCGGAAGCGAAAGGCAAGTTCGCCCCAAATTGGTAGGGGTCGTTCATCGTGACAAGAGTGTTGTCCAATGGTGCTTTGTATTTAACGGATATAGAAGGCAAATGTGTAGAAATGGCCATCAATTCTGATGCAGTCAAAAGATACTATGTATGATTTCTTGGGTTAAATTGGGTTTATTTGTACTTGGCATATTTTGGAGATTGGAACGCCGAAGGTATTTTGTTCGGCTATCTAAACACTTTATCCTTTGTTACCCCTTTTGAGCCTTGTTTATTTTCTTTCATATCCCTCTTTTGGAATCAGTAGCAAATATCAGAAACACAAGCATGAAAGATAAGTAAAGAAAAAAAAAGAAAAAAAATGAAAAGAGAGAGGAAAAAGAATGAAAAAAAGAAGAAAAGAAAAAAGAGAAAAAAAACAACAAGAAAACAAAACTACAAAAAGAAAAAGGAAGAGAAAAGGAAAGAAAAGAAAAATCACAACAACGAAGCAATTTCTATGACATTGAACTACATTCGACCTGATTCCTTTTAAGGATACGTAGGCAGCCTCACGATTCGGTCCCATCAAAATAAAATTCCAAAAGTCCCCAAGCAAAGAAACTGGGGCAGAAGTTGTGGTTGTTGCAAGAAATCTGATTCCAAAAGTTGTAATTTTGAACCCACTTGAATTGTTTTGAGCCTTTGATACCCTTTCTTTCTAACCCTATCCAAAAACCCACATTACAGTCCAAAGAAAGACCTTCCGATCAGTCTTTGAGAGATGCCAAGTCGAGTAAGTAGAGGTGATTCGTATCAGAGGCAGCACTCTAGTCCAGGCAGGAAAAATAATAAAAATGAGAGAGTCTTATTAGTGAAAACCCACACGGGCACCGTAAGGCGATAGGAGCTGAGAGAAATAATAAAAATGAGAGAGTCTTATTGGTGAAAACACCCACGGGCACCTTGAGGCGAAAGTGAGTTGAGACATGAATAAATGAGAGAGGCTTGTTGGTGAAAACCCTTCAGGGCACCGCAGGCCGAACAAGGTGAAGGTTTTGGTGAAGAAGTCAGGTTATGAAAATTCCGGGGCAACAAAGTATGGAAATTGAAAGTTGATTGGTTGGACAGATTGGGCCGATTAATCCGAAATGTATGTCATGATCATTGGTGCCAGCTGCTCCACTCAGATAAGTCTCTTTTTTTTCCCTTCAGATGGTCTTCCCGTTTTGGATTTTGTTTATCCTTAACTCTGAAAGTCATTGCATTTCATTTCTTTTGGGTTTATTTCTCAAAGATGTTCCCAATGTCAGTTTTGTTTAAGCAAATAAGAAGGAATATCAAAGCCTACTACCAACTTTCAGAGTTACACAAGGCGCAGGGCAGCCAAGGCATTACTAGAGGTAGTATGATGTGAAATGGGATACAAAGTGCTAGTGAAAGTTCCATCGGCAGAATGATTCAGTAATTTCATGGGAGATCCAGAAGTTCAGTAAAAGGGGTCAGAGGTGAAACAACGGTTCGGGTATAGAACACTCGGGTCATCTAAGGTCACGTGGGTTGAAAATCAGTCAGAAAGCCAAGCAGTTCTTGGCCAGTCCAGGGGAAGTCAGTCAAAACGAAGCACGACAACAGGGAGGCCACTTTCAGCAAGAATGCCATCAGCTAACCACCACATTTTAAACTGACAAGATTTTTCTTTGATTGAAACAGGGGCAGAAAGTTTTGTTGTTTCGGGGAAACCCTCTGTAAAGAAAGGCGAGAACCAAACAGGTTTGACTGTAAACTCTTAGGTCCCGCCTGGATAATGGGATTTAATTCGAAGTTCTCAGGACCCTCCTGAAAATTGGGACTTAGTTTAAAGTTCAAAACAATCATGAGTAGTAAAATCTAGCATAAATGTACCCCAAGCAATATAAGATGGTTTCAAAGTTTGCATGTTTAAGATAGGATTCAATTAGGAGTTTTCAGGGCCCTCCTGAATAATGGGACCTAGCCTTAGGATTTCCATCAGATAACAAGATGTAGCGTAAGTTCGGTTGTAGGGTAATATAATTTAGCCGTAAAACAGTCACTTTTAAGATAAAACTTAATTGTTGATTCTCAGGACCCTCCTGGATAATGGGATGTAGCTTTAATACTTTCTTAGATAAACAAGATGCAGCGGAAGTAATACCTTTAGAAGATATAATTTAGATTTAATACTGTCGTTTAACTGGGAGCTGTCAGGACCCTCCTGGATAACGAAACCTAGCTTTCAAATTCTTAGTAATATTTGGTAATATGACTCAATTTAACACTCACATATGTGCCCAGCTGCCAAACTGGGGAAGAAGTTTTCTTTGTTTTTGTCTATTTTGTGGAAATCAGGCGCCCACCTGGAGAACAAGGGAATACATTTCAAGTTTAGCAATCAGGCGCCCACCTGGAGAACAAGGGAAAACATTTCAAGTTCAGCAATCTGGCGCCCACCTGGAGAACAAGGGAATACATTTCAAGTCCAACAATCAGGCGCCCACCTGGATAACAAGGGAATATATTTCAAGTTCAGCAATCAGGCTCCCACCTGGAGAACAAGGGAATGCATTTCAAGTTTAGTAATCATGCGCCCACGTGGAGAACAAGGGAATACATTTCAAGTTCAGCAATCAGGCGCCCACCTGGAAAACAAGGAAATACATTTCAAGTTCATCAATCAGGCACCCACCTGGAGAACAAGGGAATACATTTCAAGTTCAGCAATTAGGCGCCCACCTAGAGAAGAAGGGAATACATTTTAAGTTCAACAATCAGGTGCCCACCTGGAGAATAAGGGAATACATTTCAAGTTCAGCAATCAGGTGCCCACCTGGAGAACAAGGGAATACATTCAAGTTTCAGCAATCAGGCATCCACCTGGAGAAAGGGAAGACAACTCAGATTACAATTCAAGGCGGCAACAAGGGGATTCCACCGGGAGAATATAAGTCAACAAGGCAACAAGAACCACAAGAGCAAATTTGAAGATATAGATAGGATTTTGTAATGCATAGATCATAGTGTAGGCTAGCTTCTTTTTATTTTATCATGGTGTAATAAGGGGTTCAGTAAGCAGTAGTAGCAGCAGCAGCAATAGTGAAATCACAGCTTCATGGTAGTCCCAACTACTAGACATTCCCGAACTACACTGACCTGATTCCTTTATAGCCAAGGATATGTAGGCAACCTCACAAGCAGGGTGCGGTCAAATCTTTCAAAAATGCTTCCCACGGAGTATTCAAATGGGCAAAAATCGCTCGTATCCGCTCACTTTATCTTTGCACGAAAACTCTTCGTGTTTCCGAGCAAAGAGGGCCAGCTGTGAGCACGTGATTTTTGCCCTATGTGAATTACTCCCATAAACTCAAGAAATAAATTTTCCCATTATTTGAAAATTTTGTAGATTTTTCATAGGATTTTTGTTAATTATTTGCATTTGTCCGTGCATGTTTATTTTATTTATATCATGGAAAAACACAAAAAAAAATACTTTGCATTTGTATTTAGGATTTATTTTATATTTTTTAGGGTTAACGGGTAAATTAGCCGCATTATAAAATAAAATCACAAAAATAACTCACTTTGCATTTTAACCTTTTAATCTTAAACTTTGCAGTTCACCTTTTAATTTGGGAATTAATTATGAGTTGTAAATACTTTGTTGGAAAATTAATATTATTTAGTATATTAATGTAGTTTTAAGAATTAGTTTAGGATTTTATTTTAATTTTGAAAAAAGGAAGGGAAAAATTGAAATTGAAGCAAGGGGGCTGATCTTAGGCCAATTCTGCAAGGCGCAAGTGCATTTTCCTTCCCAAACCCGTTTGACCCAGCCCAATCCCACGCCCCAACCCGATCTAGACCATCCCCTAGTTAAACGACCCCGTTTGGATAAAAATCATCAGAGCCGTTGATTCTCACTTAATCCAACGGCCCCAACCCAATCCCCTTCTCACATAAGACGGTCCAAATGACATTATTCCAAACCTAAGACCCCTGTTATATTGTCCACCTGTTACATCATCTGCCACCACCAATCGCCACCGGAAATCGCCCCACGGCGGCGGCGAGTCTCTAAACCGCCCCAAATTCATACCAAGCAACCACTGAACTGTGCTAAATCATATCCCTACCCCCGTTTCCCAAAACACTCAACAGAATCCCTCAAATTTCAAATCTAAAATAGCTGGAATTGTCAAGCTTTCGTTTCTTCAATTCTTTTCGTTGATTTTGGCATGCTTTGAGTCGAAATTAAGATTAGTTAATGGCTTTTGTCAAGAGCCGTTGATTAATGTGAGTTTAGACTCATCTCGGATTTGTCGAGGTCCGGTCAAATTGCCTTCAACTGGGTAGAGTACTTTCGAGTTCGATTCTTCGTCTTCAAAAATGGTATTTTCCTTCACTTAGTCGCTGATGTTCATCTTTTCTTACATCTCATCCTCGTCTGTCTAGCCCTTTACTTTTTCCATTTTTTGTTTCGTTTTCTATGCTTGCATGGTTGGTTCCAGGTGTGTGAAGTCAGTAATAGCTTCGGAGGCTGAATTTGAAAACACATTTCATTTTGTTTGGGACCCAAATTTCACGAGTCTTTGAGACTCTGCGGGTTGGCTTGTGAAACTTGGGCTTTCAACGACAAAAGAACGTTATTAAAATTAAAAGGCCCAAGAGGGATTTAATTTCGGTCTATAGACCCATTATCCTGGGTCAGTTAACCCGGTTAGGTCCTTCGGGTAATAAACAGGGTTAAGTGGGGTAATTTGGGTAGTTTGGATAGGGAATCTTTGTATAACTGAAAGAGAAGCTTCTATGAAGCTAGGTGGGGGTTTAAATTGAATTTCAGCTTTTTTAACTAAGGATTGGTTAGTAAAAACAAAAATTTCAAAAGGACTAAAATGCAAATTTAATCCCTCTATCTTGCCTTATTCCCTTGCCTATAAAGGCATCTTTCCTTGCCTTTCAAGGGGGGGTTGGAGACTGAAAATATTAAAAAAGGGAAAAACTTCAGAAAAATACAAAAATGGCAGAAATTTTTACTGTTTTATTGAATTTTAGCAATTTTTGATTTCTTTTCAACTTCTGAAACTATTTTTACTCATCCGAGTGGGAAATGGACTCAACTTGGTCGTCAAAAGTTGGGTCTAAAGTTTTTGTTGGGCTGTTGTTTGGTTTGAATTTGTTATATTGAGCTGTTATACATCATTTCTGGGTTTGGAGTTATTTTGTTGGCTATTTTGGTGCTGGTTCTTATTGCTGCTCCTGTTGATTCTTCATTTCTTATCTTTGTTCACTTCCAGGTATACATTTCTGCACTCCATTTGAATGTAAAGCTTGATTTGGGAATCAAAATGAAATCTGAAGCTTTGAGTTGGATTAATAATATAGCATACTTGTTTACTTTGTTTTGTTTAGAAATTCCACTTACTGCCTTTCAAACTATGAACAATGTGATCAATGATTTAACCTCTGAATGTCATACGACATGGTAGCTTAGTCTAATGTCCATCTCAGTATAGTTCTTTATATATAGTCATTTTTACTATTCATTTGTTTTAAGGTCAGTAGTTGGACTGGTTTAGATGCAGTAGACCGAAGATTGTTTATTTTAGACTGTTAGATCTGATTGAAGTTGGTTTTTATGTTTAGCTTATGTCTTCTTCCAGAGTCTGAGTTTGTATCACATTTTCTTGTGCATTGTTTTTTAGAATTCAAGCAAGGCGTTTGTGTTCTCGAAGAACTGTGATTCAAACCATGAATTTACGGTTCGATGAGTCCCAAATTTGGTAAACTACCATCAGGACTCAAGTTTCATGTAATATGTTGATGATGTAGTTTGTTCAAAGTGGGACTTGAAGTTTTATTTTTCCATTTGGTCCAATATGATTGTTGCATTTTTATGGCACAAATGGGTTTAGCAATGCATGAAAATACTACTAGAAGTTGAGTTATGCATTTTTCTTTCACATCTCAGGCTAGTAATTTAGATATCATGTGAATACTGTTAATTGAAGCTTGATAATTGGGTCATTCAAATTGAGTAACTTAGTTAATCGCTGAAGCTGCATGACTTTATCATTGTTAGAATAAGCTGTGGATGCCAACTTAGCATGTAACAAAGAGTAACCTTGGACTCATATTCATCTCATAACTGCTTGTAAACAGGTGCGAATTCGAGATAGTAATATGGATGCATGTTAGCTCGTGTATGTCTATTTTTATGGAATTCCTTAAAGGAATTGGGCCTGGTTCGGACCATATGGTTCAGTTTGCTCGAAAAGGGCCCTCATATCTGTACTGTTTTTCCCCTTACTCCAAATGTTTCAAGTGGCTGGGCCTGTAGTCAGCCCAAAACCATCTCAGGCGATTTAAATGCTTGTTCTATCCCATTTGGATTTTATGGCTGGTAAAAGTAATCCGAACTTCAATTTTAGGGTAGGTTTAACGTCTTGGCCTGAGTTAATTAATTACTATCCCTCAATGGGTTTGTGGTGTAATATCAACCAATATGTAGCCCTCACATGTTTTAATTAGACAATAAGATAAATATTCGTAGAGAAACCTTTAGGGCCATTTAAAATACTATCGTGGTTGTGGACACGTTCGCGTGACATGACTACGATTCCTAAGAACAAAACCGGAGTATGCGTTCGCGCAACTTTGGCCAAATTTTTCTTAATAATAGTAAAGTGTTATTAATTGTGGACACGTTCGCGTGACATGATTTTTGATGCGCCAAACAAATGGGTACACGTACGCGTGACCCGTTTCAAGATAATTTCCTAATTAAAAGTGGCTAATGCACATAGGTTCTAAAATCAGTAATTAAGCAATCTAGTTGAGACAAGTATAATCCAAGCTATCGTGCTAGAACCACGGAACTCGGGAATGCCAAACACTTTCTCCCAGGTTAACAGAATTCCTTACCCAGATTTCTGTGTTCGCAGACCGTAAATAGAGTCAAACTTCCTCGATTTGGAATTTTAAACCGGTGACTTGGGACACCATAAATTATCCCAAGTGGCGACACTGATTTTAATAAATAATCCCATTTCGATTGTCACTTAAATTAGAAAAACTCCCTTATACCCGCCCTCGGATGTCAAAAAGGAGGTGTGACAAGCTTGCACAGTCGCTCATTCTTCATTATTGGAGCGTATCTGTGATCGGCAGTAGGATGATCCCCATTTGTGTATCCTTAGAGACACGGTGCAGTGCGGAGGTTCCAAGTAGGCCGCCTTAGGTGATGATGGAGTTTTGAGATTGTAGGGTCGAGTTTGTGTGCCTAATGTGGATGGGCTTCGAGAGTTGATTTTAGAGGAGGCCCATAGCTCTCGGTACTCTATTCATCCGGGCACCACTAAGATATATCAGGATTTGTGGCAGCATTATTGGTGGAGGGAAAATGAAGAAGGATATCATAGCATATGTGGATCGGTGTTTGAATTGTCAGCAGGTTAAGTATGAACATCAGAGGCCTGGTGGCTTGTTTTAGATGATTGAGCTTCCTGAGTGGGAGTGGGAGCGGATCACTATGGATTTCGTTGTTGGACTCCCGCAGACTCGGAGGAAGTTCGACATAGTATGGGTCATTGTTGATAGGCTGACCAAGTTAGCGCATTTCATTCCTGTGGCAGTCTCCTATTCTTCTGAGAGGTTAGCTGAGATCTATATCCAAGAGATTGTTCACCTTCATGGCGTGCCTGTGTCTATCATTTCGGACCGAGGTATGCAGTTTACCTTACATTTCTGGAGAGTAGTTCAGTGAGAGTTGGGCATGCAGGTTGAGTTGAGCACAACATTTCATCCTCAGACGGACGGACAGTCTAAGTGGACTATTTAGATTTCGGAGGATATGCTTCGAGCTTGTGTCAGAGACTTTGGGGGTTCGTGGGATCAGTTCTTGCCTTTAGCAGAGTTTGCCTACAACAACAGCTACCAGTCGAGTTTCTAGATGGCTCCTTATGAGGATTTATATGGCAGGCGGTGTCGATCCCCGGTTGGATGGTTTGAGCAAGGAGAGGCTCAGTTGTTGAGTATGGATCTGGTTCAGGAGGCATTGTACAAGGTCAGGATTATTCAAGATAGGCTTCGTACAGCTCAGTCCAGGCAAAAGAGTTATGCAGACCGCAGGGTTCGAGATGTGGCTTTTATGGTTGGTGAGTGGGTACTGCTCCGAGTGTCGCCTATGAAGGGAGTGATAAGATTTGGGAAGAAGGGAAAGCTTAGCCCTAGGTTCATTGGCCCGTTTGAGATTCTTGATCGAGTGGGAGAGGTGGCTTATACAATTATTTTCTGAAATTGTTTAAAGAAATTTGAAATGAAATTTTCTTAGAACATGGTGGTATCGGGCCCGTATTTTGGTTCCGACGCCCGGTACAAGTCTTATATATGATTTAAGACATTTCTGTGGAAGTTGGTAAAAAACGGATGTCATATGATGTGATACGGATTTAAATCGCAAAATTTATGTTTAAAGAAGTTATGAGAAAATTTCATTGATCTCGAGATTTAATTTGATGTTAATGATGTTATTTTGATGATTTGATTTCACGAAGAAATCCGTAGGATGTTTTTGAGGTTTTGTGTGCGCTTGGTTTGGAGTTCCGAGGGCTCGGGTGAGTTTCGGGTAGGTTCCGGGGTGTCTTAGGCTTAAAAACTAAGCTGTTGCAGGCTCAGAGAGGTGGAGGACCTCTGAACATGCTAGTGCGGTCCGCACGATATGGGTTGCTGCCGCGGAGAGGCCTGTGCGGCTGCACTAGTTTTGGTACGGTCCGCGGTGAAGAATAATTCACTGGTCCGACTTCGGAAGCCCATATATTTTGATCTACATGGAATTTTGAGATGATAACAAAATAAAAGTTGTAGCCCTACGTGTCTTGTTTCTAGAAAGTAAAGAAATCATAATTCGGACATCTGTAGAGAAAGTTATGGCCAAAATACTAAGACCTGTCACTGTAGAACACAGGAAGCCTGTGCGGCCGCAGTTGATTTTGTGCGGTCCGCACAGGGCATCTGAGGGCAACATATTTAGACGGGATTTTCAGTTATTTTTCATTTGTTAAGACCTAAAAAACACAAGAGGCGATTTTTCAAACAATCTGTCTTTTCCAAATCAATTGTAAGCCATTTTAACTAGTTTTTTTCAATCATTAACATCTTTTAACATGATTTCAACTTCAAATCAATGATTTTCATGGGGGAAATTGGGTGTTTTGGGTAGAACCTAGGTTTTTCAAAAATTGGGGATTTGGACCTCGATTTGAGGTCCGATTTCAAAACAAATTACATATTTGAGCTCGTGGGGGAATGGGTAATCGGGTTTTGGTTCGAACCTCGGGTTTTGACCACGTGGGCCTGGGGGCAATTTTGACTTTTTGGGTAAAACTGTGGAAAACTCATTTTCATGCATTCAAATTGATTTATTTAGCGTTTATTGATGTAATTAAGTAACTTGTGACTAGATACGAGCGAATTGGTGGTGGAATCAAGGAGTAAAGCTATAATTGAATCGTGAATTGTGTTTGTGGCATCGAGGTAAGTGTTTGGTCTAACCTCAGCTTGAGGGATTAGGAGTTGTGTCTTATTTGCTATTTGCTTCTTGTTGAGTACTACGTATAGGCATGATAACGAGAATCTATACGTTGGTGTCAAGCATGACTGTGAGTCTTATATTGTGATTTTCATGATTTCGTTGTATTATTCATGCCATGGTGATATTTCTAATTGTTGTATAAAGTTTGTGGAAAGAATTATGACCTATGAAAATTGAGGAGTATTGGCTCAAGTTGTATACCGAAATTGTGAAAGTATAAATGACAATTGAACTTTTAGAGCATTGGCTCGAGTTGTGAAATGAGTTGTGAAAGTATAAGTGATAATTGAAACTATAGAGCATTGACTCGAGTTGTGAAGTGAATTGTGAAGTAAGAGTAAGAAAGAAAAGAGATCATTATGTTATTGTGGTTCCCTTGCATTGTGTTCTTAATTGATATTACAGATGCTTAGGATTGATGATTCCTTGTGTTGGGTAGGGATTATGGGTATAGCTGAGGTAGTTAGGTGTCAGAATGAGGTTGGTTATAGCTGATGTAGTTAGGTGTGGTGACGAGTTTGTTTATAGCTGAGGTGGTTAGATGTTGTAACGAGTTTGGTTATAGCTGAGGTAGTTAGGTGTGGTATCAAGTTTGGTTATAGCTATTTTTCCCTTGCCGGGACGTGATTGCTTATGCTATCGAATCCCTTGCCGGGACAGTGTAGACCTTATTAATCTCTTGTCGGGACTCTTGTTATAATTGTAAATATTATATATGGATCGGGTTTCACGCCGCAACAATATTATAAATGGATCGGGTTGCACGCCACAACAATATTATATATGGATCGAGTTGCACACCGCAACAATATTATATGTGGATCGGATTGCACGCCGCAACAATATTATATGTGGATCGGGTTGCACACTGCAACAACATTATATATGGATCGGGTTGCACGTCGCAACAATATTATATTTGGATCGGGTTGCATGCCGCAATAATATTATATGTGGATCGGGTTGCATGCCACAACAATATTATATGTGGATCGGGTTGCACGCTGCAACAAAAATATAATGAAATGGAAACGGGTGGTACGCCTACCACAAGATATAATAAAATGGGAGCGGTTGGTATGCCTACCACAAGACAAGTGAAATGGGAGCGGGTGGCACGACTGCTATGAGATATGAAAAGAAAGTGAAATTTGCCTTTGTTCCCTTTTTCTTGTTAGTGAGTAGTTTTGATTCCTTAATAAATCTCTTGATATTCTGTTTTACCTGCTATTCCCTGAATCATGTTTCCCTCTCCCAACATTACTTGTTTATTTCTGTATTTCTTTTCCGATGTATATAATTGAACTACACTGGTTTATTTGGTAATCTGGTCCTAGCCTCGTCACTACTTCACCGAGGTTAGGCTAGGCACTTACCAGCACATGGGTTCAGTTGTGTTGATACTACATTCTGCCCTATTTTGTGCAGACCCAGTGTTGTGGACTTCGAACCGCAGTAAGATTGCTGATTCTTGATCATCAGGCGACCCGAGGTAGTCCTGTAGGCTTCCGCAGGCCTTGGCGTCTGCTTCTATCTACTTTTCTGTTTCTTACATGTATTTCCAGAAACAGTGTTGTAATTAATTCTTTCAAACCTTTATTTGTAGTATTCTTAGACCGTCTGTGAAACTATGACACCAGTTCTGGGTAATCGAGACTCAAACAGTTGTAATAGATATTCATGTTCAGATGGCTTATTGTTTTTTTCCGCTTATGTTATACTCCGTTGGTTAAATGTTATTTCTTCGTAATTGTTAAAGAGAATAAAATTGGTAAAAAGGTAGATGGTTTAATAATTGGCTTGCCTAGCTCATATTAGTAGGCTCCATCACGACTCCCGAGGTTGGAAATCCGGGTCGTGACAACCACTGTTATGTGCTTAGGCAAGCCTATAGGGCGATTAAAATTCTGCAGCTATAAAACTATGCTTTGTTATTTAAGACTGCTCGTATTCAACAGGTATAACATTAGTAGACAAGCTAATAGGTCTTTGACATTTGGTCCTAATTCATGCCGTATAATCCCTGCTCACTTAGATATCATGTTCTAGGATTTTCTCTTAAATACCTGACTGTTGTTTGAAGATGTGCATTTAGTTGTTATATTTGTAGAGGTGACTGTGAGCATGTAATTTGTTCTCTTTAAATGCAGTCCTAATTGTTCTTGATTGACGCCTAGACTTTTATCCTTTGAAACCTTAGAAAGGTCTAGAACTGTCCAAAAGTAGATGTCCTAAATACCTCCACAACCACGAGGAAGGGACGGACGCATAGGACATTTTCATGGTTTCTAGAGCGCTTTAGGCTATGACCAAGGGGGGGAATTGGGTAGTAAGGATATGATGACTACGCACTAATGTCACGTGTAGACCCTCATTGAGGAGTGTTTACCGGGCATTGTGTGAGGTGATCCTGTAGGCTAACCAACCTAGGACCCCTCTTTCCCAATTCCTAATGTTTAAACTTTACTTTTCTCGATGTAACAGTTTGTTCAAGTCTTTTCCTTTGCCTCATTACTTGAGCCATACAACGTCCAAAATATGCCTTTATTTGCAAGTATATGTTTAAACTATTTATTTGTTAAGGGGCTAATTCATATGTATAATTCGGTCGGGACCCAGTTGTGGACCGAGAGGGGTGCCTAACACCTTGCCCTCAAGGTTATTTCGAGCCCTTACCCTAAATCTCTGGCAATGCAAACTAGTCTAAGAGTTAATCACTCTAGGTGCCCTAATGCACCATAATCCGTTAGGTGGAGACTCTTCAAAATACCCAAATTCCTAAAAGGAAATGAGTTATTACCTCCCATGAATGTCAAAACTCGGACTTCTTTCTCTCTGCGGAGGGAAAAAAGGGGTGCGACAGTATATGTTAGTGTGTGTATATATAACACACACACACACACACTTCGTTGTGCTATTTTAACTACATATATAGCATGTTATAGTATTCATTATTTGTATTACAAAAGAGTTAAATGATTACATTCATTCATTACTAATAATGCATGACATAGATTAGTCGATATAGGTTGAGACGTTTTGTTTTTACTATTATTAGATATAGGTCAAACGTTTTGTTTTTTAATATTCAACGATGCATCTGAGTAACTTATAAGTCGATCAATCAATTTGCAAACAGATATATTTGATGATAAATTATATATACTAATTAGGATCTTCACAAGTCTATCAATCCCTAAAAGAACCCGAGGGTTGGGTTCTTTAAGGGATTGATAAACTTGTGAAGATCCTAATTAGTATATATAATTTATCATCAAATATATATGTTTGTAAATTGATTCATCGACTTATAACTTACTTAGATGCATCATTGAATATTAAAAACAAAACGTATTACCTATATCTATATCTCTCTCTCTCTATATATATATATATATATATATATATATATATATATATGTATGTATGTATGTATGTATGTATGTATGTATGTATGTATGTATGTATGTATATATGTATGTATGTATGTATATATGTATATATGTATGTATGTATGTATATATTCGGGAGTCGTGATGGCACCTACTAGTGAAAGCTAGGCAAGCCAACCATTTGAATTATTTACTTTTTCTCATTTTAATCCTTTAACAATCAAGAACCAACATCATATAACAGCGGAATTTAATAAGCGGAAGACTTAAATGTAATATTTTAATAATGATATCAACACCAATCCACAACATAAACTATCCAGAACTGGTGTCACAATTTCACAGACTGCTAGGAATACTTTAAATAAAAGTCTGAAAGATAAATACAACGTTGTCTCTGAAATACATAAAAGAAACAAAATAAAAGGATAGAAGGAGACATCAAGGCATGTGGATGCCTACAGGAGTATCCCGAGTCTCCGAATGGACTGAAGACAGCAACCCAAAGCTAAGGTCTGAAAGCAGCAACACCGGGATCTGCACACAATGTAGAGTGTAGTATCAGCACAATCAACCCCATGTGTTGGTAAGTGCCTAACCTAACCTTGACGAAATAGTGACGAGGCTAGGACCAGATTACCAAATAAACTTGTGTAGTTAAATCATATACAGCGAAATATAAAGGCAGAACTTTACAATTAAAGATATGAAGGGGAAATCATGTTGCGGGGAACAACAAGCATCAACAAAAAAACCAACAGTTAAATATAGAGAAACCATAACTCAGTTATCAATAAAAATCAGGAAAATCAAAGACAAGTGTACGACATCACCCTTCGAGCTTTTACTCTCTTCCTCACCATAAACATCAATATAATCGGCACGACATCACCATTCGTGCTTTACACTCTCAAAATCATGCACGACATCACCCTTCGTGCTTTACACTCTTTCTCATCCAAGCAAAATCACAAAGCAATTTGGGCAAGGAAATCAATAACAACACAATAAAATCAATTAACAACAGAAAATCAGTGAATTAATGTAAAGAACACCATAACTCAATTATCAGCAAGAATCAGGAAAATCAAGGACAAGTGCACGGCATCACCCTTCGTGCTTTTACTCTTGTCCTCACCATAAGAATCAACATAATCGGCATGGCATCACCCTTCGTGCTTTTACCTCACATAATTATGGCACGGAATGATCCTCCGTGTATTATCACTCATATAAAGGCACGGAATTGTACATCGTGCGGCACGACATCACCCTTTGTGCATTAATACTCTCTCATAAATATCATACACGGCATCACCCTTCGTGCTTTATCACTCTCTCACAAATATCATGCACGGCATCACCCTTCGTGCTTTAACACTCTTCCTTACCCAAGCAAAATGACAAAGCAATAAGGGCAAGGGAATCAATAAAATCACAATAAAATTCCGGCAAGGGAACAATAGTACAACAATCATATCCCGACAGGAAAAACAATATCAAAAGCAATAACATCCCGGCGAGGGAGATAACATTAAAAGCAACAACATCCCGGCAAGGGAGACAATATCATAATCCTCTTCTCTTTTCACATTTACTTCAAACTCAATTCACAACTTGAGCCAATGCTCTATAATGTTCAATTGTCAATAATACTTCCACAAATCATTTTATAATTTGAGCCAACGCTCTTCAATGTTCAATTACCAATATTACTTCCCCAAGCCTTGTTCAACAAATGAAATCATCACATAAGGCATGAACAATACAAAACGGAGTCACATTAATCATAGTATAAGACTCACGGGCATGCTTGATACCAACGTATAGATACTCGTCACCATGCCTATACGTCGTACTCAACAATTAACATATAGCAAATAAGACACAACTCCTAATCCCTCAAGCTAAGGTTAGACCAAACACTTATCTCGATGCCACGAACACAATTCAAGCCTCAACTACCGCTTTACCTCCCGTTTTCACCACCAATTCGCTTGTATCTAGCCACAATTTATTTAAATATATCAATAAATGCTAAATGAATCAATTCTAATAATGAAAATAATTTTTCCAAAAAAAAACAAACCCCGAGCCCACATAGTCAAAACTCAAGCTTCGAACCAAAACTCGATTACCCATTCACCCACGAACCCAAATATATAATTTGTTTGAAATCGGACCTCAAATCGAGGTCCAAATCCCCAAAATTTGAAAAACCTAAGTTCTACCCAAAACATCCAATTTCCCCCATGAAAATCCTTGATTTTTAGTTGAAATCATGTGAAAATATGTTAAAGATTAAGGAAAACGAGTTAGAAATGACTTACAATTGATTTGGAGAAGAACTTTTCTTTAGAAAATCGCCCAAGAGAGTTTAGGTTTTGAAAAGGTTGTAAAAATGGTTGAAATCCCGTCTGAAATTTATTTTAGCAGGTATTTGATGTCGCAGTTACGACCAGGGTTCGCAATTAGAAACCTGTTTTCTTTGCATTTGCGAAGCTGTTGTTGCAATTGCGATATCGCAATTGCAATAAAGTTGTCGCATTTGTGACTCATAACACATACTGAAGACTTCGCATTTGCGAAGTGTACCTCACATTTGCGAGGTAATGTTGGCCCTGGGTTCTTCGCATTTGCGAACCCTGCTTACATCGCAATTGTGATGCCTGATCTCGCAAATGCGAGATCAGAGGCATGCTACACACCTGCAACACACCAGCAATTCTCCTAAGTCCAATTTCATTCTGTGGCCTATCCAGAACTCACCCGAGCCCTCGGGGCTCCAAATCAAACATGCACACAAGTGCAAAAATATCATACGGACTTGCTCGTGCGATCAAATCATCAAAATAACATCAATAACTATGAATTTAGCATCAAAATCAAAGAAAAATCTCATGAACTCTTAAGTTCCATTTTTATCAACCGATGATCCGATTCACGTCATATCAAGTCCATTTCTAACCAAATTTTACAGGCTCAACTTAAATGCCATATAAGACCTATACCGGGCTCCGAAACCAAGGTACATGCCCGATACCTGTGAGCACGTGATTTTTGTTTACGCGACAATCACTCCAAAAGAAATAAAAATAATGGCAAATGGTCTTGCTGTACAAGTTTTGGATTTTACGTGGCATTTTTGTTAGTTATTTGTGATCTTGTTCGTTTTTATTTTTATCAAACAAAATACAAAAATGTGTCGTGTATAGTTGGACCATAATCCGGTTATTAAAAGGAAAATCACAAAATATGCATCTTTTGTCCTATTTGTTGCCTTGGTGTGATTTTACCTACTTTAAATATTTTAATATGTGTGTAATAATTACATTAAGTGTTAATTAATGGTGTTTAATTTTATTTAATTAGGTTTTGTGTTTAAAAATTAGAAAATAAAAGAAAAAGGGTGCAAATGGGTTTAAACTCGGATTGGGCCCATTTTTCTTTTTAAACCTGAGGCCCAAAAGCAGCGAGTCCAAACAGCCCATATCCAGGCCACCAAAACGACGTAGTTTGACACCAAAACTACGTTGTTTCAATGCCAATCCATCTCGACCATCAAACCAAATTGATCCAACGGTCCAGATCACTTACCCGTTATCTGACCCAACCCGATGAAACCGGTTTTGACCCATTCCCAACATGAGAACAAACGACACTGTTTCCCTTCAGTAGAAAGATCACAGCCATTGATCATCAGCAATCCAACGGCCAACATCCAATCACCCACCCCGTATATAAACCTTCCCCCTTTACCCCGCGCCCTAAACCCAGGACCTCTTTCGTCCTCATCCCCTTCACAGACCCAAAACCCCGGAACCCTAGAGCCGCCCCCCTTTCCCCTCACCAAAAACCCGGCGGCATGGACGCCGGTGACCCCCACCTTAACACCATAGATGCACCTCACCACCCTGAACCCAAATCCACCAACCTCTTAGTTCGAATCAGCCCCCAGGTTCTCGAATCTTCATTTGAAGATTCGAGAAGAACTCCGATCTACACCGATCTACCCCAGGTTCATACCAGACACTCCCCTGACCTCCCTCATGACCAAACCATGCTTGGTTTGGTCCGAATCTAACCAAGGAAACACAAATCCCAAATCTGCTCCTTAGGAACCCTAGAAACCCTGGGCCCGGTCTGTGTCCGTTTGAACCAGATGATTAGGGTCTAATGGACCTTAATCGAAGTGTTCTCAGTTGAGAACACTTCAATTAAAGTCCGTTTAACCCCAAGAAAGGTCGATTCAAATCCGAGTCAGGGTTTGCTGATTTTCCAAGACTTTAAGGTATTTTTGCTTTCCCTTTTTCTTTATCAGTTCGTGAGTTTGTTGTAGTTAAATGTTTGTTCATTGCCCCAAATGTTTGTTTGATTTTATTTTTGAATTTTGGTCGACTGTCCTGTCCACCTTGCCCGGACCTCTGTATTTGGTCAAGTCCTTCTTCATTCACTGATAATGTGTGTGTATGTAAACTGTATAATCGACTGAATTTGAAATTGGTCGATTAATTAGTTCCCAGGGTCATTCCTGTGTTGACAATGAAAATCTGAATCCCCTGTTCAATACTGTTCGATTCCGATCATTGGCTATTGGTTTTATATGTTATAACTAGTATAGTCGATTCGATACGTGTCATCGATTGGTTTCAACTGTTTGAACGATAACAATTTGATTTGTTTTCTGCTGAAGTCTTACTTAAATCAAATTAGGAATTGAGTATAGCTACTTATAATTGGTGTATTTGAATCAGAAATCTAAGGATTGGTTTGTTAGCTGCAGTCTGAATTGATGGCATGTGCACTTGTGCACAGCATGTGCATTAAGGCCTTTTTAGAGATTAAAATAACTTGACAGCATGTGCTGTCAGGTTATATTCTTGCTGCCCATGTCTGCTTTTAGTTTAATAAGGTGATTAAAAGGGTTGTCAGGGAATCTCATGGGAAGGGTTCTACTTTTAAAAGATGAGTGGAAAAACAACAGAAAAGGGGGGGGGGGGGTTCTGATTGTGTTTAACAGGCTGTAAATGGCCTAATTCTAGGCTATAAATAGAGAGATCACACGGACAAAGAGGGGGGACAGACATATACAGAGAGAGATACCACAAAGACAGGCATATACAGAGATACACTGAGTGATAAAAACACAGATAGAGAGAGAGCAAGAAATAGAAAACATACAGAAAAAATCAGAAACTGTTTCTTCCTATTGTTGTTTGGATTTCACTTGTTTTCAACCTGTTTAATCGATACTGATTCTTCCAAGTCTTTAACTGAGGTTACTGGTTGTGTGTTGCATTAGTTTATTCCTGGATTTAGTCTGTCTGGAGTTCTGTTTCTACTACACTGCTTGCTGCTGTCATTTTGCTACTTTTCCATCGGCTATAGTTGCATCTTGCACTGGGATTTGTTCTGTTTGTTACCTGTTGTTACTGCTGCTGTTTGGTGTATGCTACTACTGCTCTACTGACTTTCCTGCTTCTTCAATTGTAATCACTTTCCAGGTACACACTCGAATCTCATACTGATGTAACACTAAAGGCATGAAATGAAAGATGCAAAGGAACCTGGTCATCTGCTGCACTTACAACCTTTAAATGTGTTTGGGTTTGTGTAACTTTCAGTTTGTAGCTCCATAAAAAATATACATTTGTGCAATGTGTACTTAATAGAAATTTAGTCTATTTAACACTATTTGGTTTCAGTTGTTAAGTTGTCTGTATGACGAGGAGTGCGCGTGTGTTTAGTACATTGGCAGTTAAATCTCAGCTTCTATCTTTATTCCTAAACATGTAAGGCAGGATGCTTTTAATTCGACAAAAGTCGCATCATAATTCTGAGTCATTTAAACTAACTCTATCAAAATTGGGTTTCGTTAGGCAGTTTATAGGACCACGTCCGAACTCCATTGGTAGTAGCTTATAGTAGTCAATGCTATTAATCTGGTTAAAAGGTCAGCTTAAATAAAAATGGGACAGACGTCTAGGGTGAGTTTAGCATGCTATTTGTCTTGTATTCAATTTCTTTTATCAAACTGAAAGCATGTCCAATAAGGTACAAAAATTTCCCACCTCGCAGAGAATTAATCCAATAACTAATAAGAGGTCAAATTGGCCAAGCATACAATTTAATTAGCACGTATTTTCTTTCTTCATTTATTTTAGAAAAACAAAAAAAATAGAAATGTAGTCATGCTAAGATTATCCTTTTAAAAATAATGAGACGAGCCTCGCCAAATAAAAAATGCAAATTGCGGGGCCCTCAATAATTGGTCATAATAAATATTTAGAATTTGGGATGGATTGTTTAGTGAATTTCACTGCCTTCCCCAAAGATAATAACGCGTAGACTCTTTAGGTGCGACTTAATTAAATTACATTCTTAAATTCGGGTGCGCATTTATGTGACCCAAATTCAAATCTCAACGGAGTCGAAATGTGTTAACAACTACGGGTGCATTGATTGTGACGTGGTTCGAGATGCATTTTCACGACGTTGCAATTCTATAAAAATAAATGATAATAATAAAAGCGGTTTAAACTTAATAAAAGCACATAAGTCAGAACATGTATTTAAATCAGATATTTAGCCATTATAACAATTTAATCGATCGTGCTAGAACCACGGGATTCGAGGGTGCCTAACACCTTCCCTCGGGTCAACAAAATTCCTTACTTAGAATTTCTGGTTCGCAGACTTCATTTGGAAAAGTCGAAAATTTCCTCGATTTGGGATTCAAGATAAACCGGTGACTTGGGACACCAAAAGCCAAACCTTTCCCAAGTGGCGACTCTGAATTAAATAAATAATCCCATTTCGAATATTGTCACTTAAATTGGAAAAACTCCCTCGCGCATTTTTACCCTTCGGGGCGGGGCGCTCAAAAAGGTGGTGTGACAGCTCTGGCGACTCTGCTGGGGATTTGTACGAACCCAGAATCTCTGGTTCAGGGTTCAAGAATTCGAGCTTAGAATAATTGTTATATTTGGCTTTATTATCTGCTATTTATTACATGTTTTGACATAACGTGCTAAATGTTGTCTTTTACCGCTTTGATATTATCTGAACTGTATATAAACTGTGCCGAAACCCTTCTCTCTTCACCTCCGGGGATGTGCTTACTGGTTGAGACTCCCTATTCTGTTAGTGTCAATACCTGAAATAATAAAGAGGACGGACAAGTTACGAAGCCGGATGGCCTTTTGGTTCCCGGTAAGTTGCCCCCTCCTCGACTCGAGTCGTCCGCTCGGGTACACAGTGTAGAACATATACCTAGGTTATAAACCTAGAATAACGAAACCTCATGCCAGATCCCTAGTAGGAACGTTTATTTGCATCATGTTGCATTCGACCTAGGGGACTCACCACAGGGGTTGGGTCCGTCTAGGATAGGCAACCTGAAATGAAAAGACCATCCTGCTGCATCCCGTTTGTTTTGCGCATCTATTTGCTTCAGATCTGCATGCTGACCGGTTTCGAAAAGCTTCAAAAAAAAAGCAGCGTAGGGAGATAATTACTTATTTTTGGAAAAATAAAACCAATGTCCAAGTAATGTTGAAACCTCGCCGGAATTTTCTTAAAAAAAATGAAAACAAAGTTTGTCTTTAGTTTGATTTATTCCTTTTAATCACTTTCAAAATCCAAAATATATATATAAATAAAAAAGGGGAAAAAATTCAAAAAACAATTATGGTTTCATTTGTAGTATCTCTTTAAAAGATTTTCGAAATTTCAAAAAAAAAATGAAAAAAGAAGTTTAAATGTATAAATATTTCCTTAGTCTCTTTTCAAAAAAAAAATATTAAATAAAAAAATATATATATAAAATTCCAGAAAAATAGTTATTCCTCTTTTATTTAAAAGATTTTATTTGTTTTCCCTATTTCTGATCCAACCGAACTACGCTGGTTCGATTCTCACCGGATGTGAGATACGTAGGCAACCCCCATGGGGTTTAACCCCACCTTTTGCTAAGATAGCGGAAACCAATAAAACAAAAAAATGACAAAATGTCACCACTTTTATAAAGAGTCGGGTGAGGCCGTTTTTTGTAAAAAAAACAGCCGAATGTTCCCAAGAGGGACGCCGGAAGGCTGACATTGCATAAACGGCCATTTTCGGTCATCATTTTTGATCGGTTGGTCCTCGCAGCCTTAAAATCTTTATTCTCGAAGTACTAAAAGGCCGCATTTTGGAAATCGAGTTCGTCGTTTTGAAAAAATAATAATAATAAAAAATAATAAAAAAAAATCTTGAAAAAATCTAGATAGTTTTATTTTGAGTCTAATAAAAGTCTTTTCATTAGCATAATCACCCTAATAAATGTGCAGGATGAGCACGATACAAAACGAACTCTTTTCAATAATGACCAAGATCCCTTTTGAGTTGCGATTATGGTGGAACGACTTAGGCAAGGAGGGGCAAGACAAAGTAAGGAAATATCTGAAAGATCACCCGGATTTACTAGACATTCAGCCTCGGGGTGATATTATCAGATCATTGGTCACTTGCTGGGATTCAGCGCACAATGTATTTCATTTCTCAGACTTTGAGCTCACCCCGACGTTGGAAGAAATAGCGGGATACATTGGAGGTGATGAAGCTCCGTTAAGGTTCAAATACTTGATTGCACCTAGAGCCGTCACGGTACACCGGTTTCTGGATTTCTTAAAAATACCCCAAACATTTCACCATCCAGATCTTGCCAAAGGTTTCTGCAGTCTCCACCTCATGTATGCTAGATACGGCCACGAGAGCGGGTTCAATAAGCCGGATTTCAAACTATGTAGTAGAGGCAACCGACAAAAGTGGGACGAACACATGCTGTTAGCTTTTATGACAGCCTTTTTGGGTCTTATAGTATTCCCAAGGAAAGACGGAAACATCGATCTAAAAGTAACTGGGGTCGTCAGTACTTTGCTCACCCAAGATAAAAGTACTCTGGCACCTATGATTATGGCTGACATTTTTCGGGCTCTCACTGCTTGCCGAGCCAGGGCCGACTTTTTCGAAGGATGTAACCTACTGTTGCAAATGTGGATGACCGATTATTTATGCCACCGCTCCCCGCTTTTGGGTTACGGTTCGCCCGAAAAAACTTGTATTGGAGAATTCTGCACAAGAATCGAAAGGTTCAGTCTACCCAAGGGAGTCACAACATGGACCTCATTTCTCCGAACTCTCACTGCCAACCAAATCCAGTGGACGCTCGGATGGTTACCCGTTGAGGAAATCTTATTTATGCCGGCAACCAGGCCCCACTTTCTGTTAATGGGACTTAAAAGCATCCAACCCTATGCACCGTATCGGGTTTTGAGGCAACTTGGGAGGTATCAAATAGTACCAAAAGATGAAGATCTGAGTACTCAAGTGATTGAAATTAGCCCGGACGGTCATT
Organism: Nicotiana tabacum; assembly: GCF_000715075.1. NCBI lineage: Eukaryota > Viridiplantae > Streptophyta > Magnoliopsida > Solanales > Solanaceae > Nicotiana > Nicotiana tabacum. Next base: position 24,903,623 of record NC_134100.1, on the reverse strand, counting down.
TCCCCGAAGAGGAAGTTCGCCAAATCTGGAGTGAGTGCCAACATCTGACAGCAAACACTTGTGTGATGGATACAGCAAAAGGGGAAGTTGCCCCAGGGTATCATGTTTGGTTCAGAGGTAACCTGTCCTATGAGAAACCAGCTAAGAGACCTCATCTCAAAGATTTCGTTGAGTCGTCCTAAGGGCAATGGAACTGGTTAGCAAAAGAAAAGGGGTATCGGGCAGAGATCGGTGATTTGAAGCTACAAATTGACAGTCTGAAATTCAATAACAGCATACAAATCGCTGCGGATCGAAGCAAAAGGAATAGATTGATCCAAGAGAATGAAGAACTTAAGGCCCAAATCCAGGAATTGAGATTGGCTCTTGATGAACAGCCCAGAAGTCGATCAGACAAGCAGTTGATAAAAGGTTTGAAAAGAGAAGTCAGGGAATGGCAAGATGGTTTAGAAGAGTCTAAAAATGTCATGGCAGAACTCAAAGCATAGTGGGGTACAAGAACAGATAAGCATCGTCGATACTTGAACCAACTGAAACGTGACCACGAGAAAACTGTCGCCAAAATGAAGAGAGAGATGGCTACACTTGAGGTTAAAGCAGCTAAACGGGCCGAGGATTTCCAATTTGAAATCAGATACTGTTACGACCTATTAGCCCAAATGAAGTTAGAAGTACGGCAACTGAAGAATCAGCATATACAGGATGTTCAAGTATTCAAGATGTGCAGCGATCAGATAAAACGCCTGCTCATAGAGAAGAAGCAAACCAGAGATAAGATCAGGACCATTGCCCACGCCATCATCAAACGGTGTCTGTGGTGTAAGAACATGACCATCATTACCGTTCTCTCGGCAGTGATGGGTTATGTCAAGCAGACCATGCATGAGCTGGAACAACTTGTAAGGGATCTTACACCTAGGACCGCGGCAAGGCCGAACGATGCCTCGCGGGCACCAATTTTCAAAACCTTAATGTATTCATAAGTCGAGTTTGTATCTTAGCATCAGGGTGCATTAGTCTGTTTGAGTCTAGGTTTATTTTTCAAGTGTTGTTTTCTTTTCAAGAATGTTTGTTTGTAACAGATCATTTCAGTAATAAAATGTGTGTTTCTTTTACGCTCATTTGTTTTTGAAATACGTAATGATCTGATTCACGTGGCATCGTGATACGTAGGCAATCCTCATCGGATCCGGTCGCATTTTAACCACAAAAATCGAAAACAGTAACAAAAGGAGAAAGAAAGAAAGAAAAACATAATAAAAAATAATAAAAAGAAAAAAGAAAAAAAGGGGAATCCTAAAAGGAAGCTGGAATGACGCATGCTTTCGTCGCAAACAAGTAGGAATCCACTTAACTGTATAGGTGCATCATGCCCCAACGTGAGATTGTCTATCTGTTATTTGTTTCGAATTAACCGTTCGTTTGTCGTTGAGTTCCTCCAGGCTTTTGGAAAAGGCGGTTGGTTTGGTGAAAGTCTGGCCTCGCACTCATACTTCACGAGGTCGAAAGGGAGTGTTCAATTACCTGTTATTAAGTCAGGAGGCGGTGCTCACACTTATTTCACAAGGTCAAAAGGAAGCATAGAAATGTCTGCAGAAATTCCTTTACCAACAGTTCCTGTTTCCGAGGAGAGTTCAATCTCGACCGTCCTCACGCCCGAGTCCGCAACTGCGGAGGAAAATAGAATCCTGCGGCTCCGCATGTTGGAAATGTTGGACGACTGGAATAACGGAAAAGAGCCACCAAGTGTCGTCCCTGGATTCCCTGAGTTATTCTCCAGGACAAGCGGGACTTCTAATGTCCCCATAAGCTATCCTGCTACCCCGTTCAGATACCCAGCCATTTCGGCCTTCTCTGCTGGATCGCCCTCTGATTCTCATCCCCGGATATCAACAACAGATGCAAACACAAACATCTTTACTGCACCACCCTGCCCGATCGTGGCACAACCTGCTACGTACAAGCCAAATTTTGACTCATCCTCGTTTACATTCCAAGCACCGTCTTTCTCAATGGAACCAACTTGGTTCGTCACTAGCACTCATCCTCCACAGCCTCAGTGCGAGTTTGCACCTATGCAGGATCAGAACCCCAAAATGGCTGAACAAGAAGAGATGGCCAAAAGAATGAGAAGCCTTGAGTAGAGTTTGAAGAACATGCAAGGTTTGAGCGGACAAAAGAGCGTCTCATATACCGATCTATGCATGTTCCCTCACGTGCACCTCCCAGTGGGTTTCAAGACCCCAAAGTTTGAGAAGTACGACGAGCACGGTGACCCCATTGCTCATCTCAAGAAATATTGCAACCAATTGCGGGGAGCCGGCGGAAAAGAGGAATTGCTAATGGCATATTTTGGGGAAAGTCTGGTAGGAATAGCCTCGGAATGGTACATGGACCAGGACATATCCCGGTGGCATATATGGGATGATCTCGCTAGATATTTTGTGAGACAATTCCAGTATAACATTGACATTGCACCAGACCGAAATTCTCTGTCAAACTTGAAGAAGAAACCTTCAGAAAGCTTCAGAAAATATGCTATTAAGTGGCACGAACAGGCGTCAAGGGTGAAGCCTCCCATGGACGAAATAGAAATGGTCACTACTTTTCTCCAGGCTCAAGAGTCCGACTATTTCCAAAACATGATGTCAGCCATGGGAAAGCCGTTCGCAGAAGCGATTAAGATTGGAGAGATGGTGGAGAATGGGCTGAAAACGGGTAGGATTTTGAGTCAAGCAGCCATAAGGGCAACCTCCCAAGCCGTCCAAAGCGGGTCCGGAGGAATGGCAAGAGGGAAGAAAAAGGAAGAAACGGCCATGGCAGCATCAGAAGCAAGGGAATATCGTAATCCCAGGCCCCGATTTTCAGAAAGGACACCACAACACTACTACCCCCACCAAAACATGGCATATGCTCCTCAACCCTACATGGTCATGAACACCCAGCCTTATGTCCATCCGCCACAACAAGCCAACCGAGGCCAAGCTCCACCTCCCAGAAATCAGCCTCCATACCGCAACCACTATAACCCACAGCCTCCTCAAAATAACTTCCGCCCTCAGGAACCACCTAGAAGGCAGACTTTCACGCCTATCGGTCAGCCATACTCTACTTTTTTCCCGAAGCTAGTCCAGTTGGGTTTCCTGTAGCCGGTCCCTCGGATAAGGCACAATCCGGCATCACCTTCTTACAAAGCCGGTGTTAGATGCGCCTATCATTCAGGAGCGGAAGGGCACGATACAAATGACTGCTGGGCTTTGAGAAGGGTAGTCGAGAATTTAATAGAGCAAGGGAAAATAGTGCTAAGGGACGAGGAGGTCCCAAACGTGACTAACAATCCATTACCTGCTCACAATAATGGGCCGCTGATCGGAATGATTTGCGAAGACAAAGAATTTGACCCTGCTTTGAAAGCTATAATCGCCATTGTCGACGCAGGGAAAAGGCCTGAAACAGCCCAGAAACCGGAAAAAGGGGGAAAGGCCAGTACTGTAAAGTGCGAGCCCGAAAAGAAGGTGGAGAAGAAGGCGGTGCCTGTGAAGAATGAAGTTCTTTACATCCCAAGAGGTCGAGCAGAGAAGCCGCAGAGCTTCGAGGTCAAAAGGGCAAAACCTATGTACGTACCAAAGGGGGCCTATGTGGTCCGGGGGACGATTTAACCACCTCGGCTGAATGAGCCAGTGGTTATCGGACGCGTGCCACAAAAGCCGATGACGAACCCGTCCACAGTACCGTGGAACTATCAGAGGACGTTGGTAACGTACAAAGGTAAATAAGTCACAGGAGAACTTCCGGAGAATACTTTCATTGGAAGGTATTCGAACACCCAAGAGCTAAACAACGCCACGCGGAGACGCTTCCCACCAAAGAAGCCTGTAAGCGTTGAAGAAGCGGAAGTTTTCTTCCAACAGATGAAAATGCCGGACTACAAAGTGGTAGATCAACTGCGCAAGTGCCCCGAGCAAGTGTCCATGCTGTCATTGCTGATGAGGTCGGCCGAGCATCAAAAGATCTTACTCAAATCCCTGAACGAAGCATACGTGCCAGTTGAAACCTCAGTTGAACAACTGGAACGAATGACAGAAAGGTTCTTCGCCGTTAACCAGGTCTTTTTCAGCAAGAACGATTTACCCCCAGAGGGAGCGGCACACAACAAGGCCTTGCATCTAACAGTTAAATGCGAAGACTACTACGTCAAGCGGGTAATGTTGGATGGAGGTTCAGGTGTTGACATTTGTCCGCTCTCCATGCTACAGAGAATGGAAATTGGGACCGGAAGAATCCGCCCCAATAATGTCTGCGTAAGGGCTTTTGACGGCATCAAGAGAGACACCCTTGGAGAAATAGACTTGGCTTTGACCATAGGACCAGTGGAGTTTGAAGTAACTTTCCAAGTGCTTGACATGGATACGTCCTACAATTTCCTCCTCGGAAGACCTTGGATTCATGCGGCAGGAGCTGTGCCTTCCACTCTTCACCAGATGGTGAAGTTTGAGTACGAAGACCGAGAGATTGTGGTCCATGGAGAAGATGGGCATGCTATTTATCGGGACCCATCCATCCCATATCTTGAACCAAGAGAAGGGAGCGAACACACGGTCTATCAAGCTTTCGAGATTGTGTTAGCAGAGCAGCATGAAGAGGGAAGACCTTGCCCCCAACCTTTCTTGTCTAACGCCTCAGTTATGGTGGCTAAAGAGATGATCCGATACGGATTCAGGCCAGGGAAAGGGCTCGGACGAACATTGCAAGGAATAACGGAACCCATCACCTTGCCTTCCGCCAAGAAACTTTTTGGGATAGGTTTTCAACCCACTCCAGAAGATGAAGAATGGGCAAAGAAGAGGAAGAATGGGGGTTGGAAACTGCCTCGGCCACTGCCGGATTTATATGAAACCTTCGTCAGACCAAGATACACTGAAGAAGAAGACGATGAGGTTTTCACGGCTGAGGAAATCGAGGAGATATGTGGGGCAATGAGAGAAATGCTCTATGAGGCTCACATGGTTCAACCAGGAGAAGGCACCAGCACCGCCGAGATGATATATATGGGGCCAAACGCCAAACTTCGAAACTGGGAGGCCACGCCATTCCCGACTAGGCAGAAGTCCGGGTAGACCTGTCCTGCCACCTTTCCTACATCACGAGTCATCCCCAGGATATAACTTGGATATTTTCTTCCCTTCAATTGTTGTTTTGAATTCCTGAGTTGTAAACATTGTTGTCTTCCAAATTCCAAGAAAAATAAAAAAAAATCATCATTGTTTTCTCATTTTTTCCTTTGTTCTGATTTTTGTTATTTTTTCCTTTATCTTTTCTTTCAGTTATAATAATGCGGCTTTAAATATGACATGCTTGAGGACTTCACGCCCAGATCACAACGAGCTATTTAATTGTGAAATAATGAACCCAGAACCAGAATATGATGAAGAAGAGGCTTTAAGGGAAATAAACCGAGAGTTGGAACATTTTGAGAACAAACCTAAGCCAAATCTGAATGACACCGAACCGGTTAATTTAGGAACTCCTGAAGAAATCCGGGAGACCAAAATAAGCATTCACACGGACAAGAAAACACGAGACGCAATAATTCAACTTATTTTTGAATTTAAAGATGTGTTTGCTTGGTCATACAATGACATGCCGAGACTAGGTGTTGATCTAGTGGTTCATAAATTGCCAATCCACCCTGATTATCCTCTAGTTCAACAAAAGCAACGAAAGTTCAAAACTGAGGTCAGTGACAAGATCAAAGAGGAGATCACCAAGCAGCTGAAAACGGGAGTGATTCGGGTAGTCCAATATACAACATGGTTGGCAAATGTGAATCCAGTGCCGAAAAAAGATGGGAAGACTCGGGTATGTGTCGACTATCGAGACCTAAATAGAGCGAGTCCCAAAGATAATTTCCCATTGCCCAACATCCACATCCTTGTTGATAATTGCGCCAAACATGAGATCCAGTCTTTCGTAGATTGTTACGCTGGGTATCATCAGGTATTGATGGATGAAGAAGACGCCGAGAAGACTGCCTTCACCACGCCTTGGGGCACTTACTGTTATCGGGTCATGCCATTTGGTCTGAAGAATGCTGGGGCTACTTACATGAGGGCCATGACTGCCATTTTTCATAACATGATGCATCAAGAAATAGAGGTATACGTAGACGACGTGATAGTCAAGTCCAGAACGCAGGATAATCACATCCAAGACTTGAGGAAATTCTTCGAAAGACTGAGGAAGTACGACTTGAAGCTGAACCCAGCCAAATGTGCTTTCGGAGTCCCATCGGGCAAGCTTTTGGGCTTCATAGTGAGCAGGAGAGGTATCGAATTAGATCCAACAAAGATAAAATCTATCAGGGATCTACCTCCCCCAAGAACGAAGAAAGACGTGATGAGTTTGTTGGGCAGGTTGAACTATATCAGTCGATTCATTGCCCAGTTAACTAGCACGTGTGAGCCCATATTTAAGCTATTGAGGAAAGATGCGGCGATCAAATGGACGGCTGAGTGTCAAGAAGCTTTTGACAAAATTAAAGAATATCTTTCAAATCCCCCAGTTTTGGTCCCACCAGAGCCAGAAAGATCACTGTTCTTGTATCTGACAGTCTTGGAAAATTCTTTCGGTTGCGTCCTCGGGCAACATGACATAACCGGAAATAAAGAACAAGCAATCTACTACTAGAGCAAGAAATTCACCGGCTACGAGGCCAAGTACACTCTGCTGGAAAGAACATGTTGCGCTCTGACGTGGGTTGCTCAAAAGCTGAGACATTATCTCCAAGCTCACACTACTTTCCTCATAAGCAGGCTGGATCCTTTGAAGTATATATTTCAGAAACCAATGTCTACAGGAAGACTGGCCAAGTGGCAAATCTTGCTTACCGAATTCGACATAGTCTATGTCACTCACATGGCAATGAAAGCCCAGGCGCTAGCAGATCATTTGGCCAAAAATCCAATCGATGTGGAATACCAGCCTTTGAGTACCTATTTTCCAGATGAAGAAATAAACATCGTAGAAGTGGTCTCGGAAAACGCCCATGTTTGGAAGATGTTCTTTGATGGAGCCGTAAACGCCAAAGGTGTAGGGATTGGGGCAATTTTGATCTCGCCCTCTGGTCAGCATTATCTAGCCACAGCTAGACTGCGTTTCTTTTGCACAAACAACACAGCTGAGTATGAAGCCTACATCATGGGCATGCATATGGCGATCGATCAGGATGTCGAAGACTTACTGATTATGGGAGATTCCGACCTGATTATCCGGCAAGCCCAAGGTGAATGGGAAACTCGGGATGTCAAGCTTATTCCTTACCGACAGCATGTGGAAGACCTCGGCAAGCGTTTTAAATCAATAGAGTTCAGGTATATCCCGCGATGTCACAATGAACTAGCAGATGCACTTGCTACCTTGGCTTCGATACTACCCTACCCAGGCAACGCCCATGTCGATCCCTTGGAAATCCAAATTAGGGAAAGACACGGTTACTGTAACATAATCGAGGTAGGATCATGCATACAGCCATGGTACTATGATATCAAGAGGTTCTTGAAGACACAAAAATACCCTGAGCATGCTACTGGAGATCAAAAGAGAACCATTAGGCGGCATGCAAGTGGTTTCTTTTTGAGCGGTGAGTTGTTGTATAAGAGGACCCCGGACCTCAATCTACTAAGATGTGTTGACGCCGAGGAGGCAAGGAAGATCATGCATGAAGTACATGCAGGAGTGTGCGGACCTCACATGAACGGGTATGTCTTGGCAAAGCAAATCCTTCGAGCAGGTTATTACTGGATGACCATGGAAAAGGACTGTTTTGGCTTCGTTCGGAAGTGTCATCAGTGTCAGGTGCACGGTTATTTGATTCATGCACCTCCCACAGAGTTGCATCCCATGTCTGCACCTTGGACATTTGTTGCATAGGGCATGGACGTCATTGGACCAATCGAGCCAAAGGCTTCAAATGGACACATATTTATACTGGTTGCCATCGACTACTTCACAAAATGGGTAGAGGCTGTCACTCTCAAGTCGGTCACTAAAAAATCTGTAGTGGATTTTGTACACTCAAATCTTATCTGCCGTTTCGGCATTCCTGCAACTATCATCACAGATAACGCAGCGAACTTGAATAGTCACTTGATGGGAGATGTATGCGAGCAGTTCAAAATAACGCACAGGAATTCTACTCCTTATCGGCCTAAGGCCAATGGCGTTGTAGAAGCAGCAAACAAGAACATCAAGAAGATTTTGAGGAAGACGATCCAGAGTTCCCGACAATGGCATGAACAGCTACCGTTTGCATTGTTGGGATATCACACTACGGTACGCACGTCAGTAGGGGCAACCCCTTATCTTTTAGTTTATGGGACCGAAGCTGTAATACCAGCAGAGGTAGAAATTCCTTCGCTTTGAACCATTGTCGAAGCAGAAATCGAAGACAGCGAGTGGGTTAAGACTCGATTGGAGCAGTTGACTTTGATTGACGAAAAACGAATTGCTGCGGTTTGTCACGGGAAGCTGTACCAACGAAGAATGGCCCGTGCTTACAACAAGAAAGTCCGACCCAGGAATTTCGAAGTGGGTCAACTGGTACTGAGGCGCATTCTGCCACATCACCAGGAAGCAAAAGGGAAATTTGCTCCAAACTGGAAAGGCCCATACATCATTAGGAAGATATTGCCGAGAGGAGCATTGTACCTAGGTGATATTGAAGGAAATGATCCCGAAACAGCGGTAAATGCTGATGCAGTCAAAAGATACTATGTCTGAGTGACACCCCAGCGATCCTGACACATTTGAAATGAGGGAGGTTTTATTCCCACTACCCCAAACACTATCAACTCTCTCTACAAGCCTTTGAGCCGGTTACAGTTCTTTGGTTACCAATCAAAAAAAAACAAAACAGTTCATTAAAGGTCAGGCCTGAACTATGTTTGACTTGATTCCGAAAGGATACGTAGGCAGCCTCTCTCTGAGGTTCAGTCACACCAATAATAAAATCCCATTTACCCTGAAATTGAAACCGGGGCACGTCAAACGATTTAAAAGTCGTAGTATCATCTACTTTTCTGTGCCAAGCACAAGCCTTTCAGATCAATTACCAAAGGTAGCGGGAAGCCAAGAAGCGTCACGAATGGAGACCGGTACACTGTAAATTGAGAGAAATAAAATGAGAGAGTCTCGTCGGTGAAAACCTTCGGGCACAGCGAGGCGACGGGAGTAGAGAAACCAAAATGAGAGAGCTTGTGTAGTAGAAACTCGCAAAGAGTGCTATCAAGCGACAACAAGGAGGGAAATGAGAGAGGTCAGCTAGCGAAAACCCGCAAAGGGCGCTGTTGGCCGAAAGAACGACTCCACCCAAGGAGGTCTCGGCAAAGTTCCACCGGTTTGGAAAACACAGATCCATTTTGGATCGGGAGGAAATGCAAGTTCATTGAAGGTCAGGCGTCCAGTCCAAAGAGCATGTCATTTCTATTTAAAGTCAGCATTGTCTTCCTCAGATAAGTCTTTCTCGTCCCGAAAGGGACACTTCTTTTCTGAGGTTTGCTTTCTCCTTTCTTTGTTTTTCTTCGAATCCCTTTCATTTTTAACCCTAAGTTCCAGATATACCGGAAAGGACAGGTGGCAGGTTTGGTTTCACGAAATTCCGTTTCACGAAGGAAAACACCTCGTTTCGTTGGTACGTTTGTCCAAACCTGATGAATCATGATGTTTGACTGCGTTTAAAGTAAAGTGGAAAAAAAGAGAGAGAAATTTCCCCAGCAAGTCCGTCTTGTACAAATCCCCACAGAACTTCCCTTTGTACAAATTCCCACAGAGCCTCCCTTTGTAAAAATTCCGCAGCGAGCTTGCCCCAACAAATCCTGACAAGTCTGCTTTGCAACAAATCCCCAGCAAATCCTCCTTGTACAAATCCCCACATTGCTTCCCCTTGTACAAATCCCCACAGAGTATCCCCAATAAAATCCCCGTTGAAAAATCCCCAAGCAAAACCGGATGGAAAAACCAAAGCCTTACAAGGCAAATCATCACAGAATCTTGAAACGCAGGCCTGAGCAGTCTAAAGGGTTTTGCCATTTGAATCCAATCAATGGCAGAGTTTCTCAATAGAAATAAGGACGCAGCAAAGCAACTGAAACAATCAAGGTCACCGAACCAACCCCCATTTCCGAGCTAACGATTGTTCTTTGTTTGAAAAGTTCAAACAGGTATGATCCAAGACAACCATGCAAGAAGCAGGTGTCACCCAAAGAAGAAAAGAAACACATGAGTGCAAGAAGCAGTTTGGCAATAAGGAATCCACTCGAAAGGGAAGTTTCCACAAAATTCTCTTTTACATTTTTACTAAAACAAGGAAAACTCAAAAAAAAAAAAACGGTTCAGTTAGTATCCCCAGAGCATTTTCCATTTAGTCAGCATTAGGGCTCCAACCCTAAACTGAACTTTCCCCAGTTAGTCAGCATTAGGGCTCCAACCCTAAACTGAACTTTTCCGTTTAGTCAGCATTAGGGCTCCAACCCTGAACTGAACTTTTTCATTTCCACCAGCATTAGGGCTCCAACCCTGAACTGAGCATTGTTCTGTTAGTCAGCATTAGGGCTCCAACCCTAAACTGAATTTCTTCCATTTAGTCAGCATTAGGGCTCCAACCCTGAACTGAACTTTTTCCATTCCGCCAGCATTAGGGCTCCAACCCAAAACTGAGCATTGTCTGTTAGTCAGCATTAGGGCTCCAACCCTAAACTGAACTTTTCCATTTAGTCAGCATTAGGGCTCCAACCCTAAACTGAACTTTCCCCTGTTAGTCAGCATTAGGGCTCCAACCCTAAACTGAACTTTTCCGTTTAGTCAGCATTAGGGCTCCAACCGTGAACTGAACTTTTTCATTTCCGCTAGCATTAGGGCTCCTACCCTGAACTGAGCATTATTCTGTTAGTCAGCATTAGGGCTCCAACCCTAAACTAAACTTTTTCCATTTAGTCAGCATTAGGGCTCCAACCCTGAACTGAACTTTTTCCATTCCGCCAGCATTAGGGCTCCAACCCTGAACTGAGCATTGTCTGTTAGTCAGCATTAGGGCTCCAACCCTAAACTGAACTTTTCCCTTTAGTCAGCATTAGGGCTCCAACCCTAAACTGAACTTTCCCCAGTTAGTCAGCATTAGGGCTCCAACCCTAAACTGAACTTTTCCGTTTAGTCAGCATTAGGGCTCCAACCCTGAACTGAACTTTTTCATTTCCGCCAGCATTAGGGCTCCAACCCTGAACTGAGCATTGTTCTGTTAGTCAGCATTAGGGCTCCAACCCTAAACTGAACTTCTTCCATTTAGTCAGCATTAGGGCTCCAACCCTGAACTGAACTTTTTCCATTCCGCCAGCATTAGGGCTCCAACCCTGAACTGAGCATTGTCTGTTAGTCAGCATTAGGGCTCCAACCCTGAACTGAACTTTTCCATTTAGTTAGCATTAGGGCTCCAACCCTAAACTGAACTTTCCCTAGTTAGTCAGCATTAGGGCTCCAACCCTAAATTGAACTTTTTCCATTTAATCAGCATCAGGGCTCCAACCCTGAACTGAACTCTTTCCATTTAGCCAGCATTAGGGCTCCAACCCTGAACTGAGCATTGTCTGTTAGTCAGCATTGGGATTCCAACCCTTAACTGAACTTTTCCAGTTAGTCAGCATCAGAGCTTCGACCCTGAACTGAACTCTTTCCATTTAGCCAGCATTAGGGATTCAACCCTGAACTGAGCATTATCTGTTAGTTAGCATTGGGGTTCCAACCCTGAACTGAACTTTTCTATTCAGTCAGCGTCAGGGTTTCAACCCTGAACTGAACTCTTTCCATTTAGCCAGCATTAGGGCTTCAACCCTGAACTGAGTATTGTCTGTTAGTCAGCATTGGGGTTTCCAACCCTGAACTGAACTTTTCCAGTTAGTCAGCATCAGGGCTTCAACCCTGAACTGAACTCTTTTCCATTTAGTCAGCATCGGGGCTCCAACCTGAACTCTTTCCATTTTAGCCAGCATTAGGGCTCCAACCCTGAACTGAGCGTTTTTCCGTTTAGCCAGCATTAGGGCTCCAACCCTAAACTGAGCATTCTTACCTTGTGGCAATATTAGTGATCCAATCCCGGAGTTGGCATTTTGTAGACTGAAATTTTCCAATTCCTTCATCAATTCTGTAAACTTCCTGGCAATTAACTCACAAAATTTTCCTAGTGAAACCGGGGCAGAAAATTTCGTTCGTTTGTTTTTCCCTGCAGGTCTAACCTCGAGGCGCATGGATCGAGACGACCCACGAGATGAGTCTCAACCCAGAATAAAGAAAAGAAAAAAAAAGAAGATGTCCCGAGATACTGGAGAAAACGAAAGGCGGATCGCTCCAAGATTTGATCAAGGTCCCGAGCTCTGCCAATCCCGTCTCACTCAGTATCCCAGAAATAAACAGGCACCTACAACTTGCAAGCATCAAGATTCGGATCGAAGTCTACAAGCAGAATCAGCTAAGACCCAAGATCAAGTTGCAAAAGAATCATAGATAGAAATCTTGTAACTAGCGGTTGACACGCATACGTAGTTAGTTCAGTTTCAATTTTCCTTTGGTTGTAATAAGGGAGTCGGTAAGCAGCAGCGGCAACGGCAATAGCAGTAACGGCAAGCATTGCAATTCCGTGGTAGTCCTAGCTACCAAAGCTTCCCGAACTACATTGACCTGATTCCTGTTTAGCCCAGGATATGTAGGAAATCTTTGAAGCGAAGATTCGGTCAAATCTTTCAAAAAAGTGCTTCACAAGGAGTATTCCGATAGGCAAAAATCGCTCATATCCACTCACTTTATCTTTGCACGAAAACTCTTCGTGTTTCCGAACAAAGAGGGGCAGCTGTGAGCACATGATTTTTGTTTACGCGACAATCACTCCAAAAGAAATAAAAATAATGGCAAATGGTCTTGTTGTACAAGTTTTGGATTTTACGTGGCATTTTTGTTAGTTATTTGTGATCTTGTTCGTTTTTATTTTTATCAAACAAAATACAAAAATGTGTCGTGTATAGTTAGACCATAATCCGGTTATTAAAAGGAAAATCACAAAATATGCATCTTTTGTCATATTTGTTGCCTTGGTGTGATTTTACCTACTTTAAATATTTTAATATGTGTGTAATAATTACATTAAGTGTTAATTAATGGTGTTTAATTTTATTTAATTAGGTTTTGTGTTTAAAAATTAGAAAATAAAAGAAAAAGGGTGCAAATGGGTTTAAACTCGGATTGGGCCCATTTTTCTTTTTAAACCTGAGGCCCAAAAGCAGCCAGTCCAAACAGCCCATCTCCAGGCCACCAAAACGACGTAGTTTGACACCAAAACTACGTCGTTTCAATGCCAATCCATCTCGACCGTCAAACCAAATTGATCCAACGGTCCAGATCACTTACCCGTTATCTGACCCAACCCGATGAAACCGGTTTTGACCCATTCCCAACATGAGAACAAACGACACTGTTTCCCTTCAGTAGAAAGATCACAGCCATTGATCATCAGCAATCCAACGGCCAACATCCAATCACCCACCCCGTATATAAACCTTCCCCCTTTACCCCGCGCCCTAAACCCAGGACTTCCTTCGTCCTCATCCCCTTCACAGACCCAAAACCCCGGAACCCTAGAGCCGCCCCCTTTCCCCTCACCAAAAACCCGGCGGCATGGACGCCGGTGACCCCCACCTTAACACCATAGATGCACCTCACCACCCTGAACCCAAATCCACCAACCGCTTAGTTCGAATCAGCCCCCAGGTTCTCGAATCTTCATTTGAAGATTCGAGCAGAACTCCGATCTACACCGATCTACCCCAGGTTCATACCAGACACTCCCCTGACCTCCCTCGTGACCAAACCATGCTTGGTTTGGTCCGAATCTAACCAAGGAAACACAAATCCCAAATCTGCCCCTTAGGAACCCTAGAAACCCTGGGCCGGTCTGTGTCCGTTTGAACCAGATGAATAGGGTCTAATGGACCTTAATCGAAGTGTTCTCAGTTGAGAACACTTCGATTAAAGTCCGTTTAACTCCAAGAAAGGTCGATTCAAATCCGAGTCAGGGTTTGCTGATTTTCCAAGACTTTAAGGTATTTTTGCTTTCCCTTTTTCTTTATCAGTTCGTGTGTTTGTTGTAGTTAAATGTTTGTTCATTGCCCCAAATGTTTATTTGATTTTATTTTTGAATTTTGGTCGACTGTCCTGTCCATCTTGCCCGGATCTCTGTATTTGGTCAAGTCCTTCTTCATTCACTGATAATGTGTGTGTATGTAAACTGTATAATCGACTGAATTTGAAATTGGTCGATTAATTAGTTCCCAGGGTCATTCCTGTGTTGACAGTGCAAATCTGAATCCCCTGTTCAATACTGTTCGATTCCGATTATTGGCTATTGGTTGTATATGTTATAACTAGTATAGTCGATTCGATGCGTGTCGTCGATTGGTTTCAACTGTTTGAACGATAACAATTTGATTTGTTTTCTGCTGAAGTCTTACTTAAATCAAATTAGGAATTTAGTATAGCTACTTATAATTGGTGTATTTGAATCAGAAAATCTAAGGATTGGTTTGTTAGCTGTAGTCTGAATTGATGGCATGTGCACTTGTGCACAGCATGTGCATTAAGGCCTTTTTAGAGATTAAAATAACTTGACAGCATGTGCTGTCAGGTTATATTCTTGCTGCCCATGTCTGCTTTTAGTTTAATAAGGTGATTAAAAGGGTTGTCAGGGAATCTCATGGGAAGGGTTCTACTTTTAAAATATGAGTGGAAAAATAGCAGAAAAGGGGGGGGGGGTTCTAATTGTGTTTAACAGGCTGTAAATGGCCTAATGCTAGGCTATAAATAGAGAGATCACACGGACAAAGAGGGGGGGACAGACATATACAGAGAGAGATACCATAAAGACAGGCATATACGGACATACACTGAGTGAGAAAAACACAGATAGAGAGAGAGAGCAAGAAATAGAAAACATACAGAAAAAATCAGAAACTGTTTCTTCCTATTGTTGTTTGGATTTCACTTGTTTTCATCCTGTTTAATCGATACTGATTCTTCCAAGTCTTTAACTGAGGTTACTGGTTGTGTGTTGCATTAGTTTATTCCTGGATTTAGTCTGTCTGGAGTTCTGTTTCTACTACACTGCTTGCTGCTGTCATTTTGCTACTTTTCCATCGGCTATAGTTGCATCTTGCACTGGGATTTGTTCTGTTTGTTACCTGTTGTTACTGCTGCTGTTTGGTGTATGCTACTACTGCTCTACTGACTTTCTTGCTTCTTCAATTGTAAGCACTTTCCAGGTACACACTCGAATCTCATACTGATGTAACAATAAAGGCATGAAATGAATGATGCAAAGGAACCTAGTCATCTGCTGCACTTACAACCTTTAAATGTGTTTGGGTTTGTGTAACTTTCAGTTTGTAGCTCCATAAAAAATATACATTTGTGCAATGTGTACTTAATAGAAGTTTAGTCTATTTAACACTATTTGGTTTCAGTTGTTAAGTCGTCTGTATGACGAGGAGTGCGCGTGTGTTTAGTACATTGGCAGTTAAATCTCAGCTTCTATCTTTATTCCTATACATGTAAGGCATGATGCTTTTAATTCGACAAAAGTCGCATCATAATTCTGAGTCATTTAAACTAACTCTATCAAAATTGGGTTTCGTTAGGCAGTTTATAGGACCACGTCCGAACCCCATTGGTAGTAGCTTATAGTAGTCAATGCTATTAATCTGGTTAAAAGGTCAGCTTAAATAAAAATGGGACAGACGTCTAGGGTGAGTTTAGCATGCTATTTGTCTTGTATGCAATTTTTTTTATCAAACTGAAAGCATGTCCAATAAGGTACAAAAATTTCCCACCTCGCAGAGAATTAATCCAATAACTAATAAGAGGTCAAATTGGCCAAGCATGCAATTTAATTAGCACGTATTTTCTTTCTTCATTTATTTTAGAAAAACAAAAAAAAATAGAAATGTAGTCATGCTAAGATTATCCTTTTAAAAATAATGAGACGAGCCTCGCCAAATAAAAAATGCAAATTGCGGGGCCATCAATAATTGGTCATAATAAATATTTAGAATTTGGGATGGATTGTTTAGTGAATTTCACTGCCTTCCCCAAAGATAATAACGCGTAGACTCTTTAGGCGCGACTTAATTAAATTACATTCTTAAATTCGGGTGCGCATTTATGTGACCCAAATTCAAATCTCAACGGAGTCGAAATGTGTTAACAACTACGGGTGCATTGATTGTGACGTGGTTCGAGATGCATTTTCACGACATTGCAATTCTATAAAAATAAATGATAATAATAAAAGCGGTTTAAACTTAATAAAAACACATAAGTCAGAACATGTATTTAAATCAGATATTTAGCCATTATAACAATTTAAGCGACCGTGCTAGAACCACGAGATTCGAGGGTGCCTAACACCTTCCCTCGGGTCAACAGAATTCCTTACTTAGAATTTCTGGTTCGCAGACTTCATTTGGAAAAGTCGAAAATTTCCTCGATTTGGGATTCAAGATAAACCGGTTACTTGGGACACCAAAAGTCAAACCTTTCCCAAGTGGCGACTCTGAATTAAATAAATAATCTCATTTCGAATATTGTCACTTAAATTGGAAAAACTCCCTCGCGCATTTTTACCCTTCGGGGCGGGGCGCGCAAAAAGGTGGTGTGACAGTACCATCAAATTCAAACACATTCAAATTTCTAAAAACTCTTATAATTTCAGTTAAACAATTTTCTTCAAAAAAATTATTTCTCGGGCTTGGGATCTCGGAATTCAATTCCGGGCATACGTCTAAGTCCCATATTTTCCTACGGACCCTCTGAGACCGTCAAATCACGGGTCCGGGTCTATTTACCCAAAATGTTGACCGAAGTCAACTTAAATTCATTTTAAAAGCAAAATTTATCATTTTCACAGATTTTCACATAATGGTTTTCCGGATACATGTCTGGACTGCGCACGCAAATCGAGGTGAGACAAAAAGGGTTTTTAAGGCCTCGGATCACAGAATCGACTTGTAAAACAAGTGATGACCACAATATAGCATGTTATAGTATATGTTAGTGTATTCATTATTGTTTTACAAAAGTGTTAACGAATTACATTTATATTATTTAGATAGTAAATATAAAAGTGATTCATATTTTTGACCAATGTTGACCTAATAACCGACCAACTTTGATCGGTTATTTTTCAGAAATTAAAATATACCGACCAAAATTGGTCGGCAAATGCTTCCCCTGAATTAACCGACCAACTTTGGTCTGTAATTTTAAATAAAATTTCTTTAAATTTTATAAAACATTTTAAATAATAATATAACTATTAAAATTTTAAAAATTGGGTCCACATTATTTAAAATTTTTAAATAATGTGAAAGTTTTTTTGACTAAGTCTGACTAGCTCGATCAACTTGTTGACCAAATTATCGACCAACTCTGATCGGTAGTTTTTTAAAAATAAATGTAAAATATTTTTCTCCCAGTTTTCGTCCAACTTTGGTCGCTTTGTTTGACCGATCAACGTTGATCGGAAAATTTTGGTCGTTATTTATCGGATTTCTAATAGTGACTTTTTCTAATCGGATTGAAATTGTGAGACAGTTCGATTCTTTAGATCTATCTACCGCCCATAGTATTTGGCGGTCTTTGATTCGGCACCTATATACGTATTTTTTAGTTTAACCATTATGTATTCGAAAGAACTGTCATTAAATATAGTATGTAATAATGTGCAATGGTTTTACATTGGTGAACTCAGGGCGGATGCACTTTGGCTTAAGCGGTGTCATACGACACTGTTTCGTCGAAAAAATTTACTAAATATGTTTATTTAATTAATATGAAAAAAACATAACGTTGATATTAAAAAAATGACATTGCTTGAAATAAATATTCCTCAGCTCACCTGGTCGAGCCCCTGTTTTGCTTCTCTTAGGTCGTGGGTACAAACCTCAGCAACTTTATTTTAAAAAAATTATGCCCTATCTATTAAAACATTACTCTTATATTAACATCTAGGATGCTAATCCCATTATTAGTTGTCATGTTTTTTTTTTTTGGTGTCGGAATTGCTTAATACCAATTTTCAAAATCAAATAAATGATGAGCTTTTGGGTAATTATTTGATGCCTTTATAGAAAAATGGGTATTTGGAAATTATTTTTAATGGGCATACTAAATAAAAATAAAAAATAACAAATTCAACTTAAAAAAAATTAAAACTTATCGAGGAGAGTTATAGTATTCAAACTGTATTTTTTAATATGATATTGTTACGTCATTGTATTTATTTATTCACTTTCTTAAATATCGACACCGCTTAAGAAAATTCTGTCTGCGCCCTCGGGTGAACTAGTGTAAATGCAGGAAGATGGAGCCCATTTTCCATTATGTAACTCGCATGCATGTATTGGATAATATAAAATAAAGTTTATATACATGCGTTAGTCCCCACATATTTCATTTGCAAGTCACATACACGCCATCGTTATCCTAGTTACGAATCATAATTTGTATAAACATATATATGTCCCTTCCCTTTGCAGCTTTGTCCCACCACTCTTTTGTTTTCTTTTCACTCTGCATTGAATATTCTAAAGTTGTTGAACATTCAAATTCCAATTCAAACCAAACCAAAGTCATTAATTACTCATCCCCCTTCTGGCTCTCTCAATCAATCTTTTTTCTTTTCCGAGGTCACCTCATGTTCCTTTTTTTTCCTTAAAAAGGTTTCAAGGTTTATGTTTATTGACACTAGAGTGCGTCCACTCATAGCAAAATTTTTTAGGTTAAGAGTATTTTTTCCCGACCAAATGTATATTTTTTTTTCAAATTTAAAATATTTGATCAAGCTTTTGAAGGAAAAAAATGTTTTTACGTAGAAATAGTTTTTGAGAAGAAGAAAAATATTAACATTTTCCCAAAAGAACTTTTTTGAAAAATACATTTAGAAACACTTTTCAAAAATTTGGCCAAATATTATTGCTGCTCAATAAACTTTTCAAATTGAGTAGCCAAATATAAATTATTTGTTACGAAAAATACTTTTTTATAAGTCACTTTTAAGAAAAGTATTTTTCAAAATAAGTTAATTTAAAAAAGGCGGAAACAGAATTAGTTACTACAAAGCTTAAAGCAGGACATTAACCTATAAAGTTTTGTATCAATTTAACAGTAATTAACAGTGTCTTATAAGATCACCTATTTCCCTTGCAGTTACTATTTAGGTCTAACAAATAAGGCGCATCACTATGATCGAATATCGATCTTAACAATAATGTAGAGGTCGTTCGGAAAGTACTGATTAATTGTAATAATAGTTTAATATATTGTACAAGATTCAAAATTGAAGAATATTTTAGGTTTGTGACTCGATGCTATATTCGCCAAATATTTTCACATGCATGATTGAAAAAGAAAACGATACAATTCATATCATTGAGAATATTTAGCTACCCATCCTCATTTTTTAAATTATCAAACCTAATTAGAAAGCTGGAGTCGTTGGGTTTAAAAAAATTATACATGTTCGAAAGAAACATGCCAAAACTAACTCCCAGGTATTATTGGCAAAAACCTAAGAAAATAACTTATCAATATCCTTCGAGTTTAAGTTCTATGTACTATCGTTGTATATTTTTAGAGAATCAGATAAACGTTTATAGAAAATCTGATAACCTAAAAAATAGAGTAATAATCTGCTACAATCGGTTAATTTGAACTTTTAGGGGTCGTTTGGTTTGAATACGGCTTATGCCGGGATGCGTTATGCTGGGATAAGTTATGCTGGGATTAGTTATCCTGATATTGTTTTTATCCACTGTTTGGTATGTTATATTAAAAATGACATTTTCATAATTTTTAAGAAGAAGGTATAAGTTATCGCGACATTAATTACCCCACCCTCTACAAGGTATAAGTTATCCCGGTACTAAAATTTTAATCCCGGAATAACTTATATCAGGTTTGCTAGCCAAACAAAGTATTAAAGTGGCATTAATTATTTATACCAGCACTATACCTTCTTATACCTCATACCAAACGACTTCTTAGTATAAAAATTATTTATACTATCAACATATATATCCTCAACCGATATTTATGCATCAATGTAGTTGAAGTGCTTGGTCTCCTATAACTTTAGATTTATTAAAAACATTGAACAATTTCTTTAAATTTTCAAGAATCAACGCAACTTTAAAACTCCTCATAAAGAACCTGAAAACTGCATGAAATAATCATAAGGTAAATTAAATATTGAAAAGAATCTCATAAAATAAATAATAATGAATGTATCGAGAAAGTTACTGACTACCATATCGAATATATTACAACTTTTTTGAAGAGCCAACTTAAAAGTTAGCATGAATGTACAGAAGTAAAAATAAAAGTTCAAGGCATCATTTTAATATAATCTCTCGAGTAAGTTACAATAGCTAAAGTCATACTGACTATTTCCTCCGTGTCATTTTAATTATCGCCTTAGCTTTTTTCATGTTCATTAAAAAACAATAGATGCAAGCTTTAATTTACTTAGTTACGCCTATTAAATACTTTTTGAAAATTGAGAAGTATTAAAAAGAACTTATTACCTCGTCAATATTAAGAGTATAGTTAGAAATAATTAATAACTTTAATCTTGAATTCCTTGTGGTAACATTTTTGGAATAATTTTTTTGAGCTAAAGCAACAATTAAAATGAAATTGAGGGAATAGTTTTCTGTGTTGTGCTCTTCAAAAATGGAGTTGAGGGAATACGTCGCCGTATGCAGATCATGCACCCTCCCTAATATTATGATTTTTCTTTACAAGTACCTCTCATGTGTCGAAAAGGAATAAAATCATATTAGTATATAATTGGTAATGGATATGAGATCACTCTCTATTCACAAGACTAGGCAAGCAAAAGAAGACGAATTGTCATTCGCAATGTTTGTGCTTTCCCTCTTCTCTGCATGTTTTTGTGATACATCAGATCAAAGCTGCATGTCCTTTCTTATCTCCTTTATTGGTACTCTAGTGAAGTATGGCATAGTTTGAAAACAAACCCGAAATATAAAAATGGTGATTTTGAATGTATGATAATATTTGTAAACTTATATTATTACTTTTGAAATTTTTGATCTTAGGCATGCCTAACTGATGTTTTAAACTTCAATACCACATAAGAGGGGATGTGATAATTTGTATAATATCCATTTTTCTGCATGCACAGATTATATAAGGATCTGGTTCTTCTATGTGTTCCTTATACTACAGTTGCAGAATAATAAATGTAGAAAGTAAAGAACACAAATATTTTTACGTGCAAAACACCTGGCTCAAAAAGTAAAAAAATCACGATCTACTACCCATTAGGATTTTTTCCAACACTTCACTAAATCACTGAGCCAAAAAGAGCGTTTACAAAACTTTTATAAACCTAAGGATTACCTCTAACCCTTTGTAGCAACCAGTCTCAGACTGTTGCGACAATTTCAAGTTAACTCTAACTTGAACAGTACACTCAGAGTACCTAGTACAAATGCTTCTACAGAAAGATGAAAGGTACAACTCAAAAGCCCTACTAGAATTGAACTAGAATAAAGGATAGACATTAGTAACTGGTTCTTCTATCTGGTTCATGTAGCTTCAGGTTCGCACACTTGAATTGCACAGGAATTGCTTGCAAAATATCTTGCTATTTTGCTCTCAACTCTCGTTAACTTCAGCGTTTGTGCGCCACTGTGATGACCTTTATACTAGTGAATTCTGTGTTTGAGGCCTTAAAAGCCTCCTTTTGTCCCACCTCGATTGTGTGCGCGGTCCGAGAGTATATCCGGAACGCTTTTATGTGAAAATTTGATAAAAATGCTAATTTAGCCTTTAAAATTCAATTTAAATTGACTTCGGTCAACATTTTGGGTAAACGGACCCGGACCCGTGATTTGACGGTCCCGGAGGGTCCGTAGAAAAATATGGGACTTGGGCGTATGCCTGGAATTGAATTCCGAGGTCCCAAACCCGAGAAATGGATTTTTTAAGAAAATTGTTTAACTGAAATTTTAAGAGTTTTTGGAAATTTGAATGTATTTGAAATTGATGGTATCAGGCCCATATTTTAGTTTTGGATCCTGGTACAGGTCTTATATGGTATTTAGGTCGAGCCTGTAAAATTTGGTAAGAAACGGACTTGATATGACGTGAATCGGACCCTCGGTTGTGAAAATTTGAACTTAAGAGTTCTTGAGATTCTTTTTTGATTTTGATGCTAAATTCGTTGTTAAAGATGTTAATTTGGCGATTTGATCGCACGAGTAAGTCCATATGATGTTTTTGAGTTTGTATGCATGTTTGGTTTGGAGCCCCGAGGGCTCGGGTGAGTTTCGGTAGGTTTTTACAATTAGAAAAGTTGCAGGTTTTACTTCTTCAGATGCACAGACAGTTTGTGCATCGCGATCGCGAAAGGGAAATTGGGACTGAGGTGGAATTGTTCTTCGTGAATACGAAACCACAGTCGCGAACGCGGAGCACTGGGGGTTGATCATTGCAAACGCGACCGGTGTCACTCGAACGCGTAGTGTAAAATGGAGGTAGGCTGGGAACTTGTCATTTCTTCTATGCGAACGCGTGATGTTGTCCGCGAACGCGAAGATGGGAGGCTTATCCTTCACAAACGCGTAGGGGAATTTGCGATCGCGTAAGTCCACTTATGGCGGCTCTTCGCGATCGTGACAGTGTTCTCGCGAATGCGATGAACACTATCGCCCAACACTTAAATCAGCAGCTAAGTCGGGATTTAGCCCATATTTTCATATTTTCAAAACTAGAGAGCATTGAGGCGATTTTCAAGGAACAAGTTCTTCTCCAAAGAATTGGTATATGATTCTAAACCTTTTTCTTTCGATTTCCCATTGCATTTCATCAATCTTCATCCAAAAATCTAAAGTTTTTATGGTAGAAATTGGAAATTTGGGTAGAATTAAGGCTTTTTTAATAATTGGAATTTAGACTTCGTTTTGCAGTCGGATTTCGAAACTAATTGCATATTTGGGCTCGTGGATGAATAGGTGATCGGGTTTTGGTCCGAACCTCGAGATTTGACCAAACGGGCCCGGGCTCAATTTTTGACTTTTTGGGGAAAATAATGGAAAACCTATAATTAAGCATTAGGTATGAATTCTTTAGCATTTATTAATGTTGTTAAATTAATTTGAACTAGATACAAGTAATTTTTTAGCGAATTCTAAAGGAAAAGCGGTGTTTGAGGCTTGAGTTGGCCGTAGAAGTTCGAGGTAAGTATTTGGTCTAACCTTATCTTGAGAGAATAGGTATTATATTTTATTTGCTATGTGCTAGTATAGTGTACGATGTATAGGTGTGGTGACGAGTATCTATATGTCGTTGTCAAGCATGCTCGTGAGTCTTATATTGTAATCGTTGTGTTTCTTAATGAGTACTACAAATGTCTAAGTTGTTGATTCTCCGTGTTGGGCAAGAATTATGATTATTCTCGTGGTATTTGTTTTTTGTTGAGTATTGGTTACAGTTGAGGTTTTATTTGTGAAGTTAAATGTTGGTACAAGTTTTGTTCTAGTCGATTCCCTTGCCGAGACGTATTTAATTCTTACTGTTGGTTCCCTTGCCGGGATATTGTTGTTTCCTTATTGTTCCCTTACCGGGATATTATTGTTTCCTTATTGTTCCCTTGTCGGGATTCTTTTGTGATTGGTGTTGAATTGTATATTGGGATCGGGTTGCGTGTTGAATTGTATATTTGGATCGGGTTGCACACCGCAATAATATTATATGGGATCGGGTTGCATGCCATAACATGGAGTAATAAGGGAGGACAAGAGGGGTCGGGTTGCACGCCGCAACAGTGATATATGATTGGATCGGGTTGCACGCCATAACAGTGATATATGATATGGATCGGGTTGCACGTCGCAGCAGTGATATATGATTTGGATCGGGTTGCACGCCGCAACAGTGTTATATGATTTGGATCGGGTTGCGCTCCGCAACAATAGAGAATAAAAGTGGATATTGATTTGTCACTGGTTCCTTATTCTTACTTATGCGAACTTTAAGATGTCCTTTATGCTTTCTCCTGAGTTACTGTTGGTACTTGATATTCTCTCGCAGCATGTTCCCCTTCCCATCTTTAACTTCTAGTTTTCGTTATTATTACTTGCCATATATGCTTAAAACTGTACAGGTTTATTTGGTAGTCTTGTCTTAGCCTCGTCGGTGCTTCGCCGAGGTTAGGCTCGACAATTACCAGCACATGGGGCCGGTTGTGCTGATAGTACACTCTCTGCTATGTGTAGATACCGGTGCTGGTGCATTTGGACCGTAGAGGGAGGTTGTTGCCTTCAGTCTATCAGGAGACCCGAGATAGTCCTGCAGGCATTCGCAGGCCTTGGCATCCCCTTCTATCTTTTTATTCTATTTTTATGTATTCAGAGATAGATTTGTATTATTTTCCTTCAGACCACTGGTTGTAGTATTCGTAGATAGTGCGTGACATTGTGACACCAAATTCTGGGTAGAGTTGTATGTTGGATTCTATACTAGTATATGGTTAAACTATTAGATTTCGTCTTCCGCATTTCTGTTTATTATAATTATTCCGGTGTTGATCACCGGTTATATTGAACTGTTAAAAAGGCCAAGTAAAAGGGTTAATGAATCTATAATACTCGGCTTGCCTAGCTTCCACGAGTAGGCACATCATGACTCTCGAGGATGGGAAATCTGGGTCGTGACAAGTTGGTATCAGAGGTCTAGGTTGCTTAAGTCTCACAATTCACGCACAAGCTTTGTAGAATCTAAGGGATCGGTATGAAGACGTCTCTGCTTATCCCTCAGAGGCTATAGAGTTAGGAACAGTTTCACTTCTATTCATCTCTGTCGTGCGATTTGGTTTTTCAATGCTAATTGAATTTCTACTCTGTTCTTTCATAGATAGAGAGAACATGCGCTTATTCATCCACTGACCAACAGCCCAAGCCCCAAGCGGCAGTTCCCGCGAGGGGCAGAGGACGAGGTCGAGGCTGTGCTAGGGCTCGAGGTAGGGGCAAAGCTCAGCCCAGAGCAGCAACACCAGTGACGGAGCCTCAAGTTGAGTTTGATGATGAGGTTCCGGCCCATGCAGTTCCGGTGGGCCCAGCTCAGGTCCTAGAGGGGTTCATTGCTACCCTAGTACTCCAGGATTCTCTGGTCCGTCTAGTGGGCCTTATGGAGAGTGTCACCCGGGTAGACTTACTTCCTATAGCACCAGCCGTCTCTTAGGCTGGGGGAGGAGAATAGACTCCCACTACCCGCACTCCAGAGGAGATGGATCCCCAGTTTCAGAATCCAGCAGCTCAGCTAGTTGGAGCAGTTCAGCCGGGTGTGGTAACTCAGACTGGAGATGGAGCAGCTATGTCTGCCGATGCTTTGTGGAGGTTGGACAGTTCACCAAGCTGTTACCTACTACTTATGGTGGTACATCTTCAGAGGATCCCCAAGATTACTTAGATAGTTGTCATGAGGTCCTTCAAAACATGGGGATAGTGGAGACCAATGGGGTCGACTTTGCTGCTTTTCGCCTGTCAGGCTCCGCCAAGACTTGGTGGAGGGATTAATGTTTGGCTAGGCCAGCTGGGTCGCCTGCCTTAACTTGGGATTAGTTCTCTCAGCTATTTCTGGAGAAGTTTCTTCCTATCACTTAGAGGGAGGACTATCGGAGGCAGTTTGAGTGTCTCCAGCAGGGTTCTATGACCATCACTCAGTACAAGACCAGATTCATTGCTTTGGCCCATCATGATCTTATTATACTTCCTACAGAGAGAGAGAGGGGGTGAGGAGGTTCATTGAAGGACTCGCTCAGCCGATTCGATTATAGATGGCTAAGGAGACTAGGAGCAGATTTTTTTTAGGATGCGGCCAATGTGGCAAGGAGAGTTGAGATGGTTATATCACAAGGTAGTGGTTAGGGGTCTGACAAGAGGCCCTGTCATTCAGGCAGGTTCAGTGGTGCCTCATCTGGAGGCAGGGATTCTTTTGGTAGGGGCCATCCTCCCAGGCTATTTCATTCAGCACTTCAGACTTCTCATGGTGCTTCAAGTGGTCGTGGTCCTCATATGCATTATTCTGATCAACAGTCCTACCGTGCACCATCAGCTCCTATCAGAGCACCTCCTTTTCAGAGCTATTCTCATGGTCAGCCGGCCCGCCAGGGTCAGTCTCAGTTTCCTTAGCCGCAGAACTCAGGTGGATGCTATGAGTGCGGTGAGTATGGGCATATCCGGAGGCTTGTCCGAGGTTAGTGGGTGTTCAGTCACAGTTGTAGGTTCCCGTGCTATAGTTCAGGCACCAGGTGTTCCACCGCCCACTCCGCCAGCTAGGGGTGGGGGTAGAGGTGCTAGAGGTGGAGGTAGAGGTATTAGAGGTGGAGGTCAAGCTGCTAGAGGTGGAGGCCAGCCAGCATGAGGCCGTTCAAGGGACGTAGCTCAGTGTCGTGGGGCCCGGCCCCGATATTATGCTCTTCCAGCCAGGCCCGAGGCTAAGGCCTCCGATGCAGTTACCACAGGTACCGTTCTGGTCAGTAGTAGAGATTCTTCAGTTCTATTTGATCCAGGGTATACATACTCCTATGTGTCATCTTATTTTTCCTTATATCTGGTCATGCCTAGTGATCCTTTGAGTGCGCCTGTATATGTGTCTACACTTGTAGCTGATTCTATTGTGGTGGATCGTGTCCATCATTCATGTATAGTTATGATTGGGGGTTTTGAGACCTGAGTAGATCTGTTACTTTTGGATATGGTCGATTTTGATGTCATATTGGGGATGGACTAGTTATCACCTTACCATGTTATCTTGGACTGTCATGCCAAGACTGTGACCTTAGATTTGCCGGGTTTGCCTCATTTAGAGTGGAGAGGGACTCCTAGTTATTCCACCCGTAGGGTTATCTCATATATGAAGGCTCGGCGTATGGTTGAGAAGGGGTGTTTGATCTATTTAATATATGTTCATGATTCTAGTGCTGAGGTTCCTTCTATAGATTCTATGCCTATTGTTCGTGAGTTTCCAGAAGTATTTTCTGTAGACCTGCTGGGCATGCCGCCCGAAAAGGATATTAACTTTTGCATTGATTTGGCTCCAGGTACTCAGCCCATTTCTATTCTGTCGTATCGTATGGCCCCGCCAAAGTTGAAAGAATTGAAAGAACAATTGCAAGACTTGATTGATAAGGGCTTCATTAGACCTAGTGTCTCGCCTTGGGGTGCGCCGATGTTGTTTGTTAAGAAGAAGTACGGATCAATGAGGATGTGCATAGATTATCAGCAGTTGAACAAGGTTACAAATAAGAATAACTATCCATTGCCGAGGATAGATGATTTGGTTGATCAGCTTCAGGGTGCCAAGGTGTTTTCAAAGATTGATTTGAGATCTGGCTACCATCAGTTGAGGATTAGGGCGTCTGATGTCCCTAAGACAACTTTTCGCACTCGGTACGAGCATTATGAGTTCTTAGTGATGTCATTTGGGTTGACAAATGCTCCAGCAACTTTCATGGATTTGATGAACCGAGTGTTCAAGCCTTATTTGGATTCTTTTGTGATTGTCTTCATTGATGATATTTTGATCTATTCCCGCAGCTGGGAGAAGCACGAGAAACATCTTCGAGTCGTTCTTCAGACTCTGAGGGATAGCCAGTTGTATGCCAAGTTTTCCAAGTGTGAGTTTTGGTTGAGTTTAGTTGTATTCTTGGGTCATGTTGTATCAGCAGAGGGTATTTAGGTGGATCCTAAGAAGATTGTGACAGTCAAGGACTGGCCTAGACCCATATCAGCTGCAGAGATCCAGAGTTTCTTGGGTTTGTCGGGCTATTACCGCCGGTTTGTGGAAGGATTTTCATCTATTGCAGCCCCGATGGCTAGGTTGACCCAAAAGTGTGCCCAGTTCAGGTGGTCGGATGAGAGTGAGGCGAGCTTTCAGAAGCTCAAGACAGCTTTAACTACGACGCTAGTGTTGGTTTTGCCCACAGGTTCAGGGCCATATATAGTGTATTGTGATGCATCGCTTATTGGACTTGGTGCGGTGTTGATGCAGAATGGCAAGGTTATTGCATATACTTCACGATAGTTGAAGATCCACGAGAAGAATTATCCAGTTTATGATTTGGAGTTAGCAGCCATTGTTCACGCGCTGAAGATTTGGAGGCATTATTTGTATGGCATGTCATGTGAGGTGTTCACGGATCACAAGAGTTTGCAATACTTGTTCAAGCAGAAGGAGATAAATTTGAGGCAGAGGAGGTGGTTGGAGCTATTGAAAAACTATGATATCACCATCTTGTATCATCCAGGAAAGGCCAATGTGGTGGCCAATGCATTGAGTAGGAAGTCAGCCAGTATGGGCAGCCTTGTGTATATTCCAGTCAGTGAGAGGCCGCTTGCTTTGGATGTTCAGGCTTTGGCCAATCAGTTCGTGAGGTAGGATGTTTCTGAGCCCAACTATGTTCTAGCTTGCATAGTCGCTCGTTCTTCATTATTTGAGCGTATCCAAGATTGGCAATATGATGATCCTCATTTGCTTGTCCTTAGAGACACAGTGTAGCACAGAGGTGCCAATCAAGTTATAGTTGGAGATGATGGAGTCTTAAGGATGTAGGGTCGTATTTGTATGCCTAATGTGGATGAGCTTCGTGAGTTGATTCTAGAGGAGGCCCATAGTGCCTGGTATTCTATCCATCCGGGCACCGCTAAGATGTATTAGGATTTGCGACAGCATTACTGGTGGAGGCGGATGTAGAAGGATATTGTTGTGTATGTGGCTCAGAGTTTGAACTGTTAGCAGGTGAAGTACAAGCATCAGAGACCTGGTGGTTTGTTTCAGAGGATTGAGCTTCCTGAGTGGAAGTGGGAGCGTATCACTATGGACATTATTGTTGGACTCCCACGGACTAAGATGAAGTTCGATGCGGTGTGGGTTATTGTTGATAGGCTGACTAAGTCAGCGCATTTCATTCCTGTGGCAGTTTCCTATTCTTCTGAGAGGTTAGCTGAGATCTATATCTGGGAGATTGTTCGTCTTCATGGTGTGCCTGTATCTATCATTTTTTATCGAGGTAGCAGTTTACCTCACATTTTTGGAGGTCAATTCAGCATGAGTTGGGCACACGGGTCGAGTTGAGCACAACATTTCATCCCCAGATTGATGGACAATCCGAGTGTACTATTAAGATTTTGGAGGATATGCTCCGAGCTTGTGTTATGGACTTTGGAGGTTTGTGGGATCAATTCTTGCCTTTAGTAGAGTTTTCCTACAACAATAGCTACCAGTCGAGCATTCAGATGGCTCCCTATGAGGCACTATATGGTAGGCAGTGTCGGTCGCTAGTTGGATGGTTTGAGCCAGGAGAGGCTCAGTTGTTGGGTACGGATCTAGTGCATGATGCCTTGGACAAGGTGAAGATCATTCAGGATAGGCTTCGTACCGCTCAGTCCAGGCAGAAGAGTTATGCTGACCGCAACGTTCGTGATGTGGCATTTATGGTCGGAGAGCGGGTGTTGCTCCGGGTATCGCCCATGAAGGGCGTGATGAGATTTGGGAATAAGGGCAAACCAAGACCTAGGTTCATTTGTCCTTTTGAGATTCTTGATCAAGTGGGAGAGGTGGCTTACATACTTGCATTTCCGCCGAGTTTATCAGCTGTGCACCCAGTATTTCATGTGTGCATGCTTCGAAAGTATCACGGAAATCCATTCCATGTGTTAGACTTCAGTACTATCCAGTTGGACAAGGATCTAACTTATAAGGAGGAGCCGGTGGCCATTCTGGACCAGCAGGTTCGTCAGTTAAGATCGAAGAGTTACCCTTCTGTTCGTGTTCAGTGGAGAGATCAACCTACCGAGGCAGCTACCTTGGAGTCCGATTCTGATATACGGAGCTGATATCCCCATCTTTTCCCCGACTCAGTTAATTCTTTTCTATGTCCGTTTGAGGACGAACGGTTATTTTAGAGATGGAGGATGTGAAGACCCAAAAGGTCATCACTTGATATACTAGTGAATTCAGTGTTCCAAGGCCTTAAAAGCCTCCTTTTATCCCATCTCTACTTGCATGCGTGGTCCGAATGTATACCCGGAACGCTTTTATGTGAAAATTTGATAAAAATACTAATTTGGCCATTAAAATTGAATTTAAGTTGACTTCGGTCAACATTTTGGGTAAAAAGACCCGGACCCGTGATTTGACGGTCCCGGAGGGTCCGTAGAAAAATATGGGACTTGGGCGTCTGCCCGGAATTGAATTCCAAGGTCCCAAACCCGAGAAATGAATTTTAAAAAAAAATTGTTTAACTGAAATTTTAATAGTTTTTGGAAATTTGAATGTATTTGAAATTGATGGTATCGGACCCGTATTTTGGTTTCGGAGCCCGGTACATGTCTTATATGGTATATAGGTTGAGCCTGTAAAATTTGTAAGAAATAGACTTGATATGACGTGAATCGGAGCCTCGATTGTTAAAATTTGAACTTAAGAGTTCTTGAGATTCTTCTTTAATTTTGATGTTAAATTCGTTGTTAAAGGTGTTAATTTGGGTTGGGGACTTGTCATTTCTTCTACACGAACGCGTGATGTTGTCCGCGAACGTGAAGGTCTGGGAGGCTTATCCTTCGCGAACGCGTAGGGGAAATCGTGATCGCGTAAGTCAAATTCTGGAAGCTCTTTGCGATCGTGACAGTGTTCTCACGAACGAGATGAACACTATCGCCCAACACTTAAAACAATAGCTAAGTCGGGATTTAGCCCATATTTTCATATTTTCAAAACTAGAGAGCATTGAGGTGTTTTTCAAGGAACAAGTTCTTCCCCAAAGCATTGGTATATGATTCTAATCCTTTTTCTTTCCATTTCCCATGACATCTCATCAATCTTCATCCAAAAATCTAGGGTTTTAATGGTAGAAATTGGGAATTTGGGTAGAGTTAGGGCTTTTTGAATAATTGGAATTTAGACCTCATTTTGGGGTCAGATTTTGAAACTAATTGCATATTTTGGATCGTGGGTGAATGGGTGATCGGGTTTTGGTCCGAACCTCGAGTTTTGACCAAGCGGGTCCGGTGTCGATTTTTGACTTTTTGAGAAAAATGATGGAAAGCCTATAATTAAGCATTGGGTATGAATTCTTTAGCATTTATTGATGTTGTTAAATTAATTTGGACTAGATACAATTAATTTGGAAGCGGATTCGAAAGGAAAAGCGGTGTTTGAGGCTTGAGTTGGCCGTGGATGTTCGAGGTAAGTGTTTGGTCTAACCTTAGCTTGAGGGAATAGGTATTGTGTTTAATTTTCTATGTGCTAGGTATGGAGATGAGTATCTATACGTCATTGTCAAGCATGTCTGTGAGTCTTAAATTGTAATCGTTGTGTTTCTTAATGAGTACTACAAATGCCTAAGTTGTTGATTCTCCGTGTTGGGCAAGAATTAAGATTATTATCGTGGTATTTGTTTATTGTTGAGTATTGGTTACAATTGAGGTTTCATTTGTGAAGTTAAATGTTGGTACTAGTTTTGTTATAGTTGATTCCCTTGTCGGGACGTATTTAATTCTTACTATTGGTTCCCTTGCCGGGATATTGTTGTTTCCTTATTGTTCCCTTGCCAGGATATTGTTGTTTCCTTGTTGTTCCCTTACCGGGATTCTTTTGTGATTGGTGTTGAATTATATATTGGGATCAGGTTGCACGCTGCAACAATATTATATAGGATCGGGTTGCACGCCGCAACGTGGAGCAATAAGGGAGGACAAGAGGGGTCGGGTTGCACGCCACAACAGTAATATATGATTGGATCGGGTTGCACACCGCAACAGTGATATATGATTGGATCGGATTGTACGCCGCAACAGTGATATATGATATGGATCGGTTGCACGCTGCAACAGTGTTATATGATTTGGATCGGGTTGCGCGCCGCGACAATAGAGAATAAAAGTGGATATTGATTTGTCACTTGTTCCTTATTCTTACTGATGTGAACTTTAAGATGTCCTTTACATTTTCTCCCGAGTTACTGTTGGTACTTGATATTCCCCCAATGCATGTTCCCTTCCCATCTTTAACTGCTAGTTTTTGTTATTATTACTTGCCATATATGCTTAAAACAGCACAGATTTTTTTGGTAGTCTTGTCCTAGCCTCGTCACTACTTTACCGAGGTTAGGCTCGACACTTACCAGCACATGGGGTCGGTTGTTCTAATACTACACTCTGCACTATGTGCAGATCCCGGTGCTAGAGCATTTGGACCGTAGAGGGAGGTTGCTGCCTTCAGTCCATCAAGAGACCCGAGGTAGTCTTGCAGGCGTCCGCAGGCCTTGGCGTCCCCTTCTATCTTTTTATTCTGTTTTTATGTATTTCAGAGACAGATTTGTATTATTTTCCTTCAGACCACTGGTTGTAGTATTTGTAAATAGTCCATGACATTGTGACACCAAATTATGGGTAAAGTTGTATGTTGGATTTTGTACTAGTATATGGTTAAACTATTAGTTTTCGTCTTCCGCATTTTTGTTTATTATAATTATTCCGCTGTTGATCACATGTTATATTGAATTGTTAAAAAGTTTAAGTAAAAGGGTTAATGAATCTATAATACTTGGCTTGCCTAGCTTCCACGAGTAGGCACATCATGACTCCCGAGGGTGGGAAATCTGGGTCGTGACAGTCACCTCTAAAAGAGAACGAACTGATATATAGAGTTATTAGAATAAGAAATAACTAGAGTTCTAATGTGTAACGACCCTAACGGCCATTTTGAGCATTTGCACATTGCTCGATAGTTTGGGGGTACGAGTAGCTCCGTATGATGTATTAGGACTTGTGTGCAAAATTTGAGTTCATTCCGAGTTTATTTGATATGTTTCGGCGCGTGTTTTTGGAAGTTGAAAGTTTAATAGTTCATTAAGTTTGATTTGAGGCGTGTTTCATCATTTTGATGTTTTTATGCATGATTTGAGGCCTCGAGTAAGTTCGTGTAATGTTATGAGACTTCTTGGTATGTTCGTATGGGTCCCGAGGGCCTCGGGCGAGCTTTGGATAGAATTGGGTTGCGTTGCACTTGTTTTTCTTATGTTTCGACGTCGTTTCTTCAAGCATAAAATGGTATTACATTGAACAAATGAGCCCCGATTTCTATTTTGGTTGAAGTATTAGATATGTATTGTAATTACGGAACCATAGCAAAAAGAATCATCGAATTTGGACATCGTATGAGAATTTTATGGTCATTTTATTAAGAATAAGTTTGGCGGATTTTTTAGATTAATTACAAAATTGCCACTGACTTCGTATTTAAAAATCTGCACTATTTTCAAATATTGAAACCAACATATCTGCTTCATTATAAGGTCAAATGTAGTGATTCAAAAGCCTATCTTGACTGAAAGTTTATAAGAAATCCGTAGGAGGCTTCAAAAGCAAGTTTTGGGATTGTTTGACATGCAAAACAAGGTAGAACAGCTGGGCAAAAGTACTTAATATCGAAGATTTGTTCATTTGGTCATATTTTGAGTTGGGGAGCTCGGATTTGGATAATTTTTTGAGGCGATTTTCACTATATGGATTGGGTAAATGTTCTATACTCGATTTTGGTTATATTTCATGAATCTTTCTTTGTTTTTGGCATTTGATTGATGATTTCAAAGTGAAATTTGGGAATTTGTCTAAAATTTTATAAAGTGAATTTTTGAGTTTTGAACATCGATTCAAAGTCGTATTTGAGTGAAACAAGTATGGTTGGACTCGTAATTGAATGGACTGTCGGATTTTGTGTGTTTTGCCGTGTTCCGAGGTGCGGGCCTGGGTTGGGCTTTATGCCGATTTTAGGCTTTTGATTAAAGATTCGACCTTTTTCGATTGGGATTGGCTCCTTTAGCATTGTTTGGTGCATTTGAGTTGTTTTTGTTTAGTTTTGAGCCGTTCGAAGGTCAAAACACGCGGGATGGCATTCTTGGAGCATCGCTTGGCTTGCTCGGTATTGGAATATGCTTGTGCGAGGTAAGTAGCTCTTCTAGACTTAGTTATGAGGGTATCAAACCTCGAATTAGTGCTATGTGATCGGTGTTGGGGTGACTCACATGCTAGGTGACTGGCGTGTGGGAGTGCAACGTGTTAATTGTGACTCTGTTATTTCTGTGGTACTGTATAGTTACCTGATCTTACCTGTAACCATGAAATTTCTAAGTATTTGAGCTATTAAGTTGTGATCCATGCTAGAATCCATATCTAGGCTACATGTTTATCCTATTGGGACCCACCGAGGTCATTTCTGTTGTTGAGCTATCTACTTTCATTACATTAAATATTCAATCATACACATTCATATACATACCATATCTCAGTCTCTATTACTATTTATTGATACAGCACATCATTATTTTTGGGCTGATATTTCATGAATTTGAGAGCCCAAGAGACTGGAGAGATCGATGACTGAGTGAGGCCGAGGGCCTGATGGTGAGGATATATATATGGGATTGGGCTGCACGCCGTAGCATATTTTACTAATATATGCCATGATTGGTTTGTTATAGCGCTTGGGTTGAAGGAGCCCCTCCGGAGTCTGTACACACCCCCAGTGAGCACAGGTACCTACTGAGTGCGAGTGTCGAGTGCCGAGTGATTGGAAGGATAGAGTGACTGGGAGGACTGAGTGAATTTATACTTTGACAGTATGCATATGGTTTTATTACTGAGCCGCATCGTATTTGACATGTACATGACATATAGGCATAGTGATGTATTTTTCTCATGTCATATGGTATCACGACATTCATGACTTCTCACATATATTGACATATGGTCATAAAGAGGTATTTTGCACTTGCTATCTGGAGAGAAAATGAAATATCATATTTACTGTTGAAAGGATTTTTGGGAAAAACTCACAATTTTCAAACTTACTTGTATTTTTAACGTTTTCGGTAAAGGAGTTGGGTTTTCACTAATATACTTGAAAAACGGAACTATTTTCAGAAAACTATAAAAAGCTGAGCATTTTATCTCTGAGTTACTTCTTTATTTAATTGCTTTATATTGTTATGAACTGTTGTAGGCTATTGGTGTTGGACCCGACCTATGTTCCAGCTCTTCACTGGTTTCAACCTAAGGTTAGGTTTGTTACTTACTCAGTACATAGGGTCGGTTGTACTGATATTATACTTCTGCACATTGTGTGCAGATGTCGGCTATTATTGTTGCTATGCTCGATGGTTGCCGGATTTAAAGACGTACTTGCGTTCCTGTTGTAGCTGCCTTTTGTTCATGGTAGCCTTAGATTTATAAAAAGTCTATTTATGTACTTTTCAAACAGAAGATATATTTATTTTATATCAGCTTCGTAAAATTCTATTCTTAGAAACTCATGATTTGTACTACCAGTCCTTAGGGGAATGTATAAGATTTAGATAATTCCTTTTGTTTAATTGTCCAATTAATATTAGTGGAATTGGATAGTTATTTGTTGGCTTAACTAGCGGGTTGGGTTAGGTGCCATCACGACTAGAAGATTTTGGGTCGTGACTGATTGGTATCAATGCTCTAGGTTCATAGGTTCTACAAGTCATGAACAAGTGTCTAGTAGTGTCTTACGGATCGGTATGATGACGTCTATGCCTATCTTCGAGAGGCTACAGGACATTTAGGATATATTTCCCATCTTTCTTTTCTTATCGTGCGACATTAATTCAGCTTGAAGCGTAACTCTTTGAATTCTATCCACGCATTCGTATGCGCACTTGAGCCCTCAGTATCAATTGTGCATCGATGGCTTGTGATTCCCTAGATGAGGTGCGAGATGTAATTTCTCTGTGTTGATGATGGGCTAGTATGGAGGACTTGAGGCTGGGTTTCGACTGTAGCTTGAACACAGAGGTGTTGATTGCATAAGCACATGTTTTTGGAATTATATGTCTGATAGTGTCCCTATTAGTAGAATTTGTGGCTAGAAGGCTACACGATGCGTATGAGGTGACTGCAAGATGTGTTCATATGGTTTGAATGTGATGAGAAGGGTTTGCTTGAGGTGTAGAAAGAACTATTGGGTGCTTGATTTCCATCTTGATTTGACGTATAGTCTCGAGTGATGGGTGTATTGAAGGATCTTTTCATGTTGTTTAATTGAGGAGTGAAGTAGATTTTCAATGTCGTGATAGGAGTTCAGTCTCAGGAAGATTAAGTGATTGCGTAATATTTATGACTATGGAAGGGAATAGAGAGATGTCAGTTTGAGGCAAAACATGTGGTTATCTCCTGCGGGGTGTCTTGAGGTTTGCATGATCCCTATGTCATTTTCTAGTGAGTTCTATTTTACCGGTGAACTATATGTGTTACAATTTGAGTTTGGATAACTTATGAGAGATAGCTTGACTATTACAAGGGCGAATGCGAGATTTGCAAATGATTTGAGATATTAGATGGTTTATGTTTCATAAGCTTATGGAGGATTTAGTGGAATCTCACTGCGGTATTCTGGCAGTAATAGAATATGGACATCACGAATTATTGTGTTATTTTATCTATAGCTTTGAGCTAAGTGAGGGAGTCTGCTATTGCTAAGTTGATTGCACGGGTATATGTTGTATTGGTTTCGGTTTGAGGTATACTTATGAATAAATTATGTTTTGTAGAGGGTGAGATCGAGTAAAGGAATTTTTGGATACAGGTTGTATTATACTTTATGAGGATCTAGGAAACGTGGAATAATTGAGTTGTTATGCGTAAAGGATGTAGTGTACATGGAGTGGGGTTTCGCTCGGTTACTTAGAGGTGTAGATTACTTCTCAGGGTGTTGGTGTGCTAATGGGGCACGTGTCGTTTGGTCAGTTTGGTAGAGATTTAAGTAGAGTGGAAGACTTTTGTGAAAGGTCCTAATGGATTCGAGATTTAAATGTAGCAATTGGAAATTTTCGGGATTTGTATATGGCTAGAGTCGGGGATTCTTTATTGGATGGCGTAGAGAATCGTAGTATTTCTATATCATTATGGATTCTACATTTAGCATCAGGAAGTTAAGATGAACAACTTTAAATTGACAGAAAGTCTCTTCAGAGTGGGTATCTCGGTTGTGGTACTTTTGGGGTGTTTAAGAGAGCATTCAGCGGCTTATGAGCCTTAGGGTAGTGTGGTTTTATGCTAGGGTCTTGTGTGGTGAGTCTTGGTTGAGGATTGTGATATTATGGCGAAGAGAAGTATCAATTTGAAGGTAATTCAGGAGGAACTCGAAGAAATAGGACAGCTTGGTAGTAGGTTGGATCCACATGGTAATGGATATGATTGGTTCTTTGGGTGATTATGATGTGGTGGATTTCTATAGGTGTTTCATGGCAATGCTCTTGGGTTTTTGGTGACCTGCGTAGCTTGGTTTAGTTAGAGGGATTCAGTCCTGACGGTTTGGTTTTGTGCAAATGGGATTCAGAGAATTCTTGATGGTTTCTACCATGGTTAGAGATGTATATTTCCTACTGGCGTGGGGATCATGTGATGTATAATGATTTTCTCTTGGATGGGGCAAATGGAAAGTTCTGGGCTAATTAAGTATGTAATTGCTTGTGACTCGGAGTGGATTATGAAGTTCTCATATTTTTTGTATGATGGCATAGTATATGCGGTGTGTTGTGTAGGATTGAGATTTGCATATGTAAGGTCACAGTTTAGTTTTGAAGGGAAGGTCATGAGTCCTTAGGCAGCATGGACAGTTTCAGATGACTAGGTAAAAAACATTACTATCTGGTATGGCTTGATGAGAGTATACATTTCAGAAGGGGCAATTTACTTTGATTTATGGATACTTCATTGGTATTGTGGCACTCTCCTGGTTGATCGTCTGCTGATATTCGAATTTTGCTTTGTGGCACAGAAGAATTATAGAAGTATTCCTCGTGGGATGATTGTGTATTGGAGAAGTGTTAGATGTTAAGGCAGTGGAGTCGAGATCAGATATGGTGATTCATGGGTTATATAGGTTTGGAGACTGGGAGTTCTCATAAGTGGATTGTTTTGTGGTTGTGGACTGTAAAAATGTAGCCAAGGTTAGTCAAAGAGTAGTATGTGTTGTGATTCAGTCATTGTGGACATTCGGAGGGTTGTTTATCTATTTGTGGATGGCTAAAGTTGATTTGAGGGTCCATTGGGAGGCTCAACTAGGATATGTATTCTACATCGGGTCGGATTGATTGGCTCCATACTGCTATTGCTGAGGAATGTGTCGTTTGGTTGTCGTGTTTTGAAATGATCTGTGAGTTACTCTTCTATGCTACGAGGAGTTGTTAATTGTGGGTTATAAGCACACATGGTGCGATTCTATTGGGGCCTTATAATAGAATTTGAGCGAGATGAGTATTTGAGTATTTCATGATTGATGGCGTATTGGTTATGTTCTTTCGGGGTTTGTATGGCATTGTGTCATTTGCCTCTCCGTGGTTATGGTAATGCACTTTGAGTACTTGATGTCGAATTGCATGTGGTTATTGATTTTGAGCATGGTGGCTTGAGGTATCTGCCATGGATCAGTATTTGGATGGGGCACGCATTGCAACGAAATTATATTGAGGTATGAACCTTTGTGTTAGATTTGTCTGATGGTCCTACGGGGTGTGATGGAGTTTCATTATTTCGTTGTGGTAGTACTTGTTATGTTTGCGGGCAGTTCTCTTATTTGAGTCATTTTTCATGATTTAAGTACATTTGGATTGTTGCTTATTGGTGCACGGATTGCACGGGTTTTGGCTTTAGATTGTGTTGACTGGCTTGTCACTAGAATGATTATGTTGGATGAGATGAGGTTATTGGACCTAGAATGGATACTATCGTAATTGAGTACAACATAATTGGAAGGATAATATTGGAAGTCGTCTTAGAAATTTGCTATAGTTCTTGTCGAAGGAGGGAGAGTTCCATGATTTGTTTGTCTGATAAGTGGTTATGAGTTTCTGCGTGTTTCTTTCATAATTGGTAGTGTACAAATGTTCAGAACAAGATTTTAGTTGATATGAGGTTCGTTACCAATGTCGAGTTGGTTATCGAGCAGCTATTACGGTCGGAAGTTATCGCTATGAGTATTTAAGTTGTGTGGTATATCCTGCGATTGTGTCGTGGTCATGGTTATGGCTCGATACAGATTGTTCAGATTTATACAGTGTGCATATGCGAAGTTTGGGTCTTGTAGTAATTCTGAATGTTGGAAATTGGATACTGGGTTTACGGACTAAGGATGGAGTAATGAAATTTAGTTGTGTGGTGTGGTCAGGCCTAGTTGAAATAGGGTGACATGGTATCACCCCTGAGTATGTGCATGGCAAAATTATACGGTAATTTAATGGCCTTGGGAACACCTCTTGGTACGTTCGAGGACGAACGTATGTTTAAGTGGGGGAGAATGTAACAACCCAAAAGGTCATTTTGAGCATTTGCACTTCACTCTATAGTTTGGGAGCACGAGTATCTCCGTATAATGTATTAGGACTTGTGTGCAAAATTTGAGTTCATTTCGAGTTGATTTGATATGTTTCGGTGCGAGTTTTTGGAAGTCGAAACTTTAATAGTTCATTAAGTTTAATTTGAGGGGTGTTTCATTATTTCGATGTTTTTATGTGTGATTTGAGGCCTAGAGTAAGTTCGTGTAATGTTATGAGACTTGTTGGTATGTTTGTATGGGTCCCGAGGGCCTCGGGTGATCTTTGGATAGAATTGGGTTGTGTTGCACTTATTTTTCTTATGTTTCGACGTCGTTTCTTCAAGCATAAATGGTACCACATTGAACAAATGAGCTCCAATTTCTGTTTTGGTTGAAGTATTAGATATGTATTGTAATTACGGATCCATAGCAAAAAGAATCGTCGAATTTGGACATCGTATGAGGATTTTATGGTCATTTTATTAAGAATAAGGTTGCCAGATTTTTTCAGATTAATTACGAAATTGCCACTGACTTCGTATTTTAAAATCTGCACTATTTCCAAATATTGAAACCAACATATCTGCTTCATTATAAGGTCAGATGGAGTGATTCAAAATCCTATCTTGACTGAAATTTTCCAAGGAATCCATACGAGGCTTCAAAAGCAAGTTTTTGGATTGTTTGACATGTAAAACAAGGTAGAACGGCTGGGCAAAAGTACTTAATATCGAAGATTTGTTCATTTGGTTATATTTTGAGTTGGGGAGCTCGGATTTGGATAATATTTGGAGGTGATTTCCACCATATGGATTGGGGTAAATGTTCTATACTCGATTTTGGTTATATATCATGAATCCATCTTTGTTTTTGGCATTTGATTGATAATTTCAAAGTGAAATTTGAGAGTTTTGTCTAAAATTTTATAAAGTGAATTTTTGAGTGTTGGAAATTGATTCAAAGTGGTATTTGAGTAAAACTAGTATGGTTGGACTCATAATTTAATGGACTATCGGATTTTGTGTGTTTTGCCAGTTTTCGAGGTGCGGGCCTAGGTTGGGCTTTTAGGCCGATTTTGGGCTTTCGATTAAAGATTCGACCTTTTTCGATTGAGATTGGTTCCTTTAGCACTCTTTGATGTATTTGAGTTGTTTTTTAGTTTCGAGCCGTTCGAAGGTCGGTACGCGCGAGATGGCATTCTTGGAGCATCGCTTGGCTTGCTCGGTATTGGAATATACTTGTGTGAGGTAAGTAACTCTTCTAAACTTATAGCTGAGGGTATGAAACCCCGAATTATGTGCTATTTGATCGGTGTTGAGTGATGCACATGCTAGGTGACGAGCGTGTGGGCCTGCATCGTGTGAATTGTGACTCCGTTATTTCTGTGGTACTGTGTAGTTACCTGATCTTACTTGTAACCATGAAATTTCTAAGTACTTGAGCTATTGATTTGTGATACATGCTAGAATCCATGTCTAGGCTACATGTTTATCCTATTGGGACCCACCGAGTTCATTTTTGCTGTTGAGCTATCTACTTTCATTGCATTATATACTCAATCATACACATTCATATGCATATCTATCTAAGTCTCTATTAGTATTTATTGTCACAAAACATCATTATTTTTGGGCTAGTATTTTATGACATTGAGAGCCCGAGAGACTGGAGAGATTTATGACTGAGTGAGGACGAGGGCCTGATGGTGAGGATATATATATGGGATCAAGTTACATGCCGCAGCATGTTTTACTGATATATTCCATGATTGACTTGTTATAGCGCTTGGGCTAAATGAGCCTCTCCGGAGTCTGTGCACACCCCCAGTGAGAGAAGGTACCTACTGAGTGCGAGTGCCGAGTGATTGGGAGGATAGAGTGACTGTGAGGACTGAGTGGCTGTAAGGATTGAGTGACTGTGAGGACTGAGTGACTGTAAGGACTGAGTGACTGGGAGGACTGAGTGAATTGTTACTCTTAGAGTATGCATATGGTTTTATTACTAAGTCGCATCGCATTTGACATGCACATGACATATAGGCATAGAGATTTATTTTCCTCATGTTGTACGGTATCACGCCATTCATGACTTCTCACATATATTGACTTATGGGCATAGAGAGGTATTTTGCACTTGGTATCTGGAGAGAAAATGAAATATCATATTTACTATTGAAAGGATTTTTGGGAAAACTCACAGTTTTCAAACTTGCTTGTATTTTCGACGTTTTCGATAAAGGAGTTGGGTTTTCACTAATATACTTGAAAAGCGGAACTATTTTCGGAAAACTAAAAAAAAGCTGAGCATTTTATCTCTGAGTTACTTCTTTGTTTAATTGCTTTATGTTGTTATGAACTATTGTTGGCTATTGGTGCTGGACCCGACCTATGTTCCAGCTCGTCACTGCTTTAAACCTAAGGTTAGGTTTGTTACTTACTCAGTACATTGGGATCGGTTGTACTGATACTATACTTCTACACATTGCGTGCAGATGTTGGATGTTGTTGTTTCTGTGCTCGATGGTTGCCGGATTTGAAGATGTACATGTGTTCCTGTTGTAGCTGCCTCTTGTTCATGGTAGCCATAGATTTATAAAAACTCTATTTATGTACTTTTCAAACAGAAGATGTATTTACTTCATATCAACTTTGTAATTCTATTCTTAGAAGCTTATGATTTTTACTACCAGTCCTTGGGGAATGTACAAGATTTAGATAATTCCTTTTGTTTAATTGTCTAATTAATATTAGTGGAATTGGATAGTTATTAGTTGGCTTACCTAGCGGGTTGAGTTAGGTACCATCACGACTAGCAGATTTAGGGTCGTGACGTAATGCTATACTCTTCCTTGGTGTAAGAGTTCTAGTTATCTTCAACTTCTAACTCCTCCCTTATCTAGGATAGAGCTCTTCGAGTAAGGAGTCTTGCTTCTTATCAATTATGCAACCTTTTCGCTTAGAGGATGTTAGATATAATCAGTTAGCCTTATCTCCTTCACGTGTATGCCTTCTGCTTGAATCTGCCCGTGTCTATATACACTGTATATGGACCTGGTTCATGTATGCGTTTCTTTTGTCAATCATCAAAAAAAACTTACTTAGGACAATACATTTTTCTTTTTTAATGACGATAAACTTTGTGTTTTTCATAAGCATAAAACCTGCGTCACTCATCTCAACATTAACATAATGTTAGAACACTTTCCATTTTAAAGTCACAAATCATCAAGGACCGGTTCATTAGGTTATAAACATCTCAGTCCAAAGTAAAAAAGCACAACCTATTTGTTTCACTCAGCTCAACATCAACACAATGTTAGAACACTTTCCTTTTTAAAGTCACAAATTATCAAGGATCAGGTTCATTAGGTTATAAACATCACAGTCCAATGTAAAAAGCACAATATATCTTTCCCTTTTTGGCATCATCAAAAAATTGCATAATAATGTTAGATAACCTGATTTTAGCAGATCTTACTCATGGTTATTAATCTACTTCAAATGCAATCATGGAGTCAAGTATCACTTATCAATCTAAGGATATTTGTCACTATCCCAATTTCCCTCAGAAGTATGACGTGATGACACCTAGTCTCTATCACTAGGTAAGCCAAACAAATAATGATAACTGCACAAATATAAATTAACAAGTTATTGAAAACAACTGAATAATAGATAAAAGCCTTCCAAAAATAGAATCTCACAATACACACTCCAAAACTGGGGGAACTGAGGCACAAGCTCTACAGAATACAACTAGAGTACTACTACATCATTGTCCGAAAGGAAATGCAATATGAAGTAAAATAGGGAAGGAGGCTCCGAGGCTTGCGGACGTGGGGCAGGTATACCTTGAAGTCTCCCAAGCAACAGCTACAACAACCTCTAATGACCGGCACGAGTATACGTACCTGGATCTATACAAAAAGATGTATAGAAGCATAGTATGAGTGCACCACAACGGTACCCAATAAGTATCAAGCCTAATCTCAATAGAGTAGTGACGAGGATAGGTCAAGACACCTACTGTGAAATAAAATAGACAGTATGAAATTGTAATACAGATATGTAATGGAAAATGAAGAAACATCTAAAACGAAACCAAGATAATAGCATGAACTAGTACCAGAAACCAACAACGGAAATAGCATAAAAGAAACAACTAAAGGGCTATAATGATCATGTACGGACAACAGTTGCTAGAACAATAAAGAATGAAGCAACAAGAAATATTCCTACCAAAACACATTGCAACATGAAGCAAACAGCAGAAACACAATGAGGAACCACCTCATGTATAGTGAAATCAAACCGAGATACTGCCTCGTATAATCAAGAATCACATCTGAGGTATCGCCTCGTATACATTTTTTCCAGTTTCAATCACAATCTTTCCTTATAACAACGCATGAGCCTTACATTTGAAAATAAGTTTTGAAAATAATTTTTCTGAAATAGCTACACGCACATTATCCCACCTTATGACGCCACGTGGCTTCACATAGTTCCCCTACAAGAAACACGTACATAAGTCCCTCTTTATACCTCTGCATGCCCATCAATCCAAAGCCTTATCCCGCCGAATGCGCGTCAATATCATATCACAATAACAATTCACACCACAATTGCCCAT
This sequence comes from Nicotiana tabacum, assembly GCF_000715075.1. Classification (NCBI taxonomy): domain Eukaryota; kingdom Viridiplantae; phylum Streptophyta; class Magnoliopsida; order Solanales; family Solanaceae; genus Nicotiana; species Nicotiana tabacum. The sequence goes on along the minus strand of NC_134100.1, from coordinate 24,859,475 downwards.
ATATCACAACTTGCCAATAACAACAATATCAATGTTTTCACAATAATAGCCCATATCTCAACCACAACGTATAAAAGAATATCAACAACAACAATGGATGAAAAATTGCTCAATAAGATAGATGTTTAAACAATAACCAACATCATCACAACGTATTACCGACTTACACAATTTCAACACCAATAACTCAACAATGAGAAAATAATGTATAACCACGATATTAGATAAGACTAACTCACAATAAAAGAGATAATATACAACAATGAGTCTTAATTAATGGGATTCAACAAGTAAAGGGATAACAGAGACAATTAATTCAAGCAATGATAATTAACAATGAAGAGATAACATATAACAATAAAGGAGGCAACAAGTTCAACTAAAGCATAGGAGCAATTTAGCAAGTAAGATGTAGAACAAGTACTAAATAATCATTTAAGGCATGTAAGGATAGTCTAACACCATTAAGGATAAATTAACTATGAGAATTTAGAACTTGATATGGCAATTCAATTAAAGCATAAAATAGTCTAAGTAGCCTAAACCGAACAAATGCCACGCACAACCCGTGTACCCACTTGTCACCTTGTGTACACGGATTTCACTTAGCACAATTGAATCAAACAATACCAACACTAAGGGGTAGTTTCCCCAAATGAAGTTAGGCAAGACACATACCTCAACTAGGCCAATTTAACACTCGAAAATAGCTTTTTCCTAAAAAAATCTACCTCGACACGGCTCAAATCAAACCAAAATCGACTTAATATTATCAAACAATGCTATGGAATTCAATTGCAATAGATAAAGTTAAGTTCTTTACATTTTTTCCAAAAAGTCAACCTGGGGCACGCTCGGTCGAAACCCAGTCCAATGGTAGATTTCTTCTACCAATGACCCCACGAGATCATATATGTGATTAGTTTCCAAATTCGAGTCCAGTTCGACTCTCAAAACTCAATTATTTGTTTTCAAAAACATGACAAAGTTTTACCAATTTCTATTTTGATTCACATGATTTTGATGTTAAAATCTAAGATATATTGATGGAATATGATTAGAAATAGATTAGAATCACTTACCCAAGGTTCGTAGGTGCAAATCACCTCCAAATCACCTACTACCAAGTCTATGGTTCAAAAATGTGAGAATGAGTTCAAAAATCCCGTCCCTCAGCTATTTATCCATTCATAAATGTCGCAAATACGACTGGGGTTCGCAATTGCGAACCCCACAAATGCGATGAATCACTCGCAAAAACGAAGCCCCTTCCATCTCTGTTGTCATCGCAATTGCGATGAAATGTTTGCAATTTCGAACCTTGGACCTCCGTGAATGCGACCATGTAGATTGAAAATGTGAACAAGCTCTTCTCAGGTGTTTATCGCAAATGCGAACCCAAAAGACTTGGCCTACCTTTGTAATTGTGAACCAAAAACTCGCAAATACAAGATCTGAGGCTTGTGCAGAAGAACCAGCAAACTTAATTCCAACAACACTCCGCTAAGAGTTCGAAGCTCACACGGCCCTCGGGGATCTAAACAAAACATCCATACATGTTTAAAAATATCATAAGAACTCGCTCGCGCGATCAAAACTCAAAAATAACATCTAAAACTACGAAGTGAACTCTAAAACACATGATTTTCAAAGAAATTTTCAAGAACTTCTAGAATTACAACTGGGCGTCTAAAGCCTACCAAATAAACTCCAAATGACACCAAAATTTTCTGACTAGTTCTAAATGCCATAACGGACCTATTCCAAGTTCCAAAATCAAATTCCGAGCTCGATAGATAAAAGTCAACCTACAGTCAAACTTTTCAACTTTAAATTGCCAAATTTTGGCAAATCAACACCAATCAACCTACAGACTTCCAAAATCAATTTCGTGCATACGCCTAAGTTCGAAATCACGATGCGAAGCTATCAGAGTCATAAAAATATAGTTCCAGGGTCGTTTTCACAGAAGTCAAAGTTTGGTCAATATTTTCAAATTTGGACTTCTAAGTCAAGAATGAAGGGTCTAAATCAACCCGAAAGCTTTCCCGGAATGAAATTAATCAACCCCGCAAATCATAAAAGCATAAACACATACCTATGAAAAACTAAAAGGGGAAACGGGGTGCAATTACACAAAATGACCGATCAGGTCATTACATTTTCCCTCTTATAACGAATGTTTATCCTCGAACATACATAAGGACATACATGAAGTGGTGAATAGATGAGGATAACAACTCCGCATGTTATGCTTCGTCTCCCAAGTCGCCTCCTCGACCTGATGACCCCTCCATTGAACCTTCACTGAAGCAATATACTTTGGTCTCAACTTTCGAACCTGTTGGTCCATGATAGCCACAAGCTCCTCAATATAAGTCAAATCCATGTATAGTTGGACTGTGTTGAATTCTAGAACAAGAGACAGATCACCATAATATTTTTGGAGCATAGAGACATGGAATACCGAATGAACCGCAGATAAACTAGGTGGCAAGGAAAGCTTGTAGGCCACCTCTCCAATCTTCTCAAGGATCTCAAAAGGTCCGATATTCCTAGTGCTCAACTTGCCCTTATTTCTGAACCTCATCACACCCTTCATGGGTGAAACCCGAAGCAAGACTCGCTTTCCAACCATGAATGCAACATCGCGAACCTTCCGATCCGTGGATTGGGCTATACGAAACCTACCTTGGATCATCTTGACCTTATCCAAAGCATCTCGAACCTGATCTGTGCCTAATAACTTAGCCTCTCCCGACTCAAACCACCCAATCGGAGAACAACACTGTCTCCTATAAATAGCCTCATACGGAGCCATCTAGATACTCGACTAGTAGTTGTTGTTGTAGGAAACTCCGTAAGTGGCAAGAACTGATCCCAAGTGCCCCCCGAAATCCATAACACAGGCACGAAGCATATCCTCTAATATCTAAATAGAGCGCTCGAACTGTCTGTCCGTTTAAGGGTGAAATATTGTACTCAGCTCAACCTGTATGTCTAGCTCATGCTGTACAACCTTCCAAAAATGTAAGGTGAACTGTGTACCTGATCAGAGATGAAAGATACCAGTACACCATGAAGTCGGATAATCTCGCGGATATAAACCTGAGCTGTCTACTCCGAAGAATAAGTAATCACTACCAGAATGAAATGACCGACTTGGCCAACCTTTTCACAATCACCCATACTGCATCAACCTTCCTCTGAGTCCGTGGGAGCCCAACAACAAAGTCCATGGTGACACGCTTCCATTTCCACTCAGGAATCTCAAGCCGCTAAAGCAAACCACCCGGTCATTGATGTCACACCTCCTTTTCCTACCGCCGCAAAGGTATGAGGGAGTTTTTTCCAATTTAAGTGACAATCGAAACTAGATTATTTATTTAAAATTCAGAGTCGCCACTTGGGATAATTTATGGTGTCCCAAGTCACCGGTTTTAAATCCCAAATCGAGGAAAGTTGACTCTTATTTATGGTCCACGAACATAGAAATCCGGGTAAGGAATTCTGTTAACCCGGGAGAAGGTGATAGACATTCTCGGGTTCCTTAGTTTTAGAACGGTCACTCAACTATTATTATTAGCCTAATTATCTTATTTTTTACACGTTTTAAACCTATTGTACATTTTTAACTTTTTAGCCGCTTTTAATATTTCAGGAAAAATTCAAGGTTATTTAAAACACATCGTAAGCCACGCTACATGAAATGCACCCGTGGTTCATGACATGTTCTATTTAACCTTGTTGGAAATTTAAGTCGGGTCACATGAAATGCACACCCGAGCCCCTTTTATCTAATTTGACATAGTTCAGTTGATGAATAGCAACCCAATTTCTATACTGTGACAAAATTATATTCAGCTATAACCAATTCGAGTAAACATATGAGCGGATAACTAAGTGAGCAATTTCAAAACTATGAAGAATAACGACACGAACAACGAGATCATATCACCGAACAAACAATTAACATTAGGCTAGAATAAAATGAGTAGAGGAAGGAAGAATTGGACCTTAATTGATATGGTTAAACATAAAAAACCAATAGGATGGACGATCTTAGACCAGATTCTTGCACGGCGGTCAAATCGGAACTGACGAACAGTAACCTCGACCAGGCATCAATCGAACTCCAATATTAAGACCACCAACGACAAACCAATCTCGAATTTCACCTAAGCTCTATGATTGAAAATCACGAATGAAAACTGAAATATCCTTATGTATTTTCTGGTTTGAAGTCAAATTGAAATTAAATTGGACTGATTTTTTTCTTATTTTTTATATCAAAGATCAAATGAAAAGGCACAAAACAAAATTGGAAACCAAGCCCAAGCCTCAATTTTCTTTTCAAATTAACGTTTTCCCCATCTTCTATTTGTATTTCAACTCCAAAAAATCGATCCCCTCTTCCTTTAATGTTTCCCCATTTTCCGTCTCTTTCAGGTGATGTCTGGCTGCTCTGGGTGGCGTGATATGGCGGAACAGAGGTGGGGATGGTGCTATTCGTTGGGAACCTAGTTTTTCTCACCGGATTTCGGCAATAAAGGGATGGACCGGAGGTCTGGCTTTGAAGTTCAGGGGTCGCTGGTGTGAGATGGAAGAAGAGCAGGGGTCATTTGGGTTCTCTATTCAGAGGAAGCTGAAATGGGCCTTCGACTTTTAGTGAAGGAGCAGCCTAGCCCTTTTTAGCTTGGAGAAGATGATATCGGGGGTGGGGGATTTTTTTGTTCTTGCGGCACTGAATGGCGGGTCTGTGTTTTAAGTGTATAGGTCTTTTGTATTTTTGTGTTTCTTTATCTTTTTTTTAGAGAAACGGCTGATGGTTATGTGTAAAGTCTAAGTCTGATTTTTTGTTGTATTTTCAGCTATATAGAAAGGTTTTTAGGTTAAGGGGGTATGGGTTTGGTATTATTGGGCCTTGAAATTGGGCCAAAGATTAAAACTACACTACAAAATTGTTAAAGACGGGATAAACCAACCCAACACTAATTCCTCCGTCTAAAATTATATATAATTATAACATAAAAATATAAAACTAATCTTAATTGATTAAACTAAACTATATTAAAATATGAAACTGTTTTTTGTGTTTTCAAGATTATATAAAAATAAAAATAAGCTACTGTTTTGAATATTCTTTTTATTTAAATTTATGAAAGATACGTAAACTAAAATATTTTTGCAATTTTAATTTTTTTGTGACGAAATAAAGTAAAAGCGTCAATATTAGTTGAAATAAAGATATTAGGCCTAAATTAAATATTTACATTCTAAAATATAAAGAGTCTTGGGGAGGGTCAAAAATCACATGTCTACAACAACCCCTCTTTGACTGGAAACACGAAGTATTTGCAGACAAAGAACGACTAGACAGGTTTTTTGACCCGACCCTTATTTGGAGAGACTAAAACTAAGAGAAAAGGGGAATGTGACAGAGCCCTGGTATATGAGCTGCCTACATATCCTTGGCTATAAAAGAATCAGGTCACGTGTAGTTCAGAGGTGAGTGAGATGATGGAGTATACCGAGATAGAGAGCCGGTCGAGGTGCCGTTCTGCCGAGGTTCCGGTCCGCGGTCCTATTATTACATCAAAAATCAAAAAATGAAAAAGACTAACTAAGCATGTCAACTACGAGTTACAAGATTCCTATTTATAAGTCTTCTGAAGCTTGATCTTGAATCTTGAATGGTTCTTCATGTAGACTTTGTTCGAACCTTGGCGCTTGTTAGCTGTAGGTGCTAGCTCGTTCTTCTTTAGCTTTTCGAATCAAGACCGGACATGTAGTGTTTGTGACTTCAACCATGACTTGAACAATTCAAATCTTTCATATGCTTCTGTATTTGGATTCACTTCCCTTTTTTCTTTTCTTTCTCTTTTTTTTTAATTCTGGATTGTGACGACTTCCGTTGATCATCTCGGACTGTTGACTCACATTCTTGCCGCGAGCTTCTTTTGTTGCTAACTTGAATTGCATTCTGAAGTGAATTCCCTTATTCTCCAGGTGGTGTCTGATTGCCAACATTTGAACTGCATTCCTTTAAACATTGCTGCTTTCCCTTTGTTCTCCAGGTAGGCGCCTGATTACCAACATTTGAATTATCTTCCTTTCCTCCGAGACTTGAATTTTTCTCCCTTTGTTTTCCAGGTGGGTGCCTGATTGCCGAACTTGCACCATCTTCCTTTGAACATTGTTGCTTTCCCTTTGTTCTCCAGGTTGGCTCCTGATTACCAACATTTACACGGTTTTCCCTCGAAACTTGAACTGCTTTCCTTTGTTCTCCAGATGGGCTCCTGATTACCAACACTCAAATTGTTTTTCCCTTTGTTCTCTAGGTGGGCTCCTGATTACTGACACTTGAGTTGCTTTCCCCTTTGTTCTCCAGGTGGGCTCCTGATTACCGACACTTGAATTGCTTTCCTTTTATTCTCTAGGTGGGGTCCTGATTTCCAACACTTGAATTGCTTTCCCTTTGTCCTCCAGGTGGGCTCCTGATTTCCAACACTTGAACTACTTCTCCCTTTGTTCTCCGGGTGGGCTCCTGATTTCTAACACTTGAACTGATTTCCCTTTGTTCTCTAGGTGGGCTCCTGATTTCCAACACTTGAATTGTTTTCCCTTTGTTCTCCAGGTGGGCTCCTGATTTCCAACACTTGAACTGCGTTCCCTTTGTTCTCCAGGTGGGCTCCTGATTACCAACACTTGAATTGCTTTCCTTTGAACTTGCTTTTCTTTTGAACTGTCTTCCCTTGTTTCTCCAGGTGGGTGCCTGATTGCTGAACCTAAACTGCTTTCTATTGAGACTGCTTTTCCGTGAACTGTCCTCCCTTGTTTCTCCAGGTGGGCGCCTGATTGCTTGACCTTGGACTGCTTTCTATTCTCAAAACTCGTATTATTTTCCCTTGCTCTCCAAGCGGGCTCCTAATTACAACAGAATAAACAAAACAAAGAAAATTTTATGCCCCAGTTTGGTAGCTGGGCACATCTGTGAGTGTTAATTGAATTGTATTACCCAATATCTCTAAGAATTTAAAAGCTAGATCCCATTATCCAAGAGGGTCCTGAAAATTAAAATCAAATCTCATCTTAAGAGTGACAACTTTAAGGCTAAATTATATTTCCCTACGGCCTAACTTACGCTAAATCTTGTTATCTAATGGAGGTCTTAAAGCTAAGTCCCATTATTCAGGAGGGTCCTGAATACTTCGAATTGAATCCTTTCCTAAGAATGAAAACTTCAAAGCCAACTTATATTTCCTCAAGGTAAAGCTTATGCTAGATCTTGTTACTCATGAATGTTTTGAATTTTAAACTAGGTCCCATTGTCCAGGAGAGTCTTGAGAAGCCGAGAATGAAATTACCTGAGCCGCGCTCTCTTCCTGGAGGATCTCTGCAGAATGAACAAAACTCCTTGCCCTTGAACCATGATTTTCCTCATGGAGGGTTCCTGCAAATCAACAAGTTTCTTTTCCCTTCTCAAACCGCCTTTGTGCTAACATAATTTGGGCACGACATTTGAGAAATTCGAGCTTCCAAGCTTTTATTTGGACATAGTCTTCACCCCTGTTTCAAACAAAGAAAACTTGTGAGTTTAAACATGGTGGTTAGTTTGTGGCCTTGACTTTGAGGGCGATTTCTCCTTCACTTCCCATGATAACTTTGATTTCAACTCGAAAGACCTTGCTTGTTTATTGACTAACCACATTCTCTGTCACCCTTATCCCAGAAGATACCTCTAATCCATTCAAGCCCAACATCCTCTATCTGTTGCATTTTGCTCATGATTGGACATTTACCGAACCTTTGTATTTCACATGAATCCCAAAACATGTTGATTTTTACCAACTCGATGCGCTTGCTATTCTTTCCTGGCCTTGGACTTGAGGTCTATTGCTCCTTCACTTGCCCTAATAACTTTGATTTCCACTTGAAGGACCTTGCTTGTCATTGGTTAACTACTTTCTCTGTCAACCTTATCACAGAAAATACCTTTGATCTATTCACCTAACATCCTCGATCTGTTGCATTGTTCATGAATTGACATGCCTTTGTATTTCATATGAATCCCAAAGCACGTTGATTGTTACCAACTCAGTGCACACGCTATTCTTTCCTGACTTATGCCACTTTGATGTGCTAGCCAAATCCCGTTTTGTGCAATTGGAAAGCTGGTGGCAAATTTTGAAGTCATTTCTCACTTGTTCTAACCAAACAGACTCAGGAAGAGGAAGTAAACGAGAAAAAAGGAACAGAGTAAAGGACAATGGAAAGAGATGATTCCTAACAAGAAAACTACAAAGTAAAAACTTATCAGATATGGATACCAACTCTAATGACCATGACATGCACCTGTGGCCTAATCTGTCAAGAAAGTCTAATGTTCAACTCTTGTTATACCCCCTAACCCGTGAAACTGGGCTTCAATGCTTCGATTATCCAATCTAATTCACGATCCTTATTCAACGTGTAGTGCCCGAAGAGTTTTCACCATCAAGCCTCTCTTATTTTGTCATTTCTCTTAACTCACCCTCGTCTTATGGTGCCTGTGAAGGTTTTCACTAATAAGACTTTCTCATTTTGTCCTTTTCTTCTTATTTTCTCTGATTCTGCAGATGACAAGGCATTAACCATGGTAAAAACATCATACGTTCATGGCATGTCTGACTTACTCTCAAAAATTATCTGGAAGGTCTTTTTGGACTGTAATGTGGCTTTTGGACATGGTTACAAAGAAAGGATATCATAAAGGCTCAAAATAACTGAGACAACAGGGTTAATTTATCTACAACTTTTAGAATCCATTCTAAAAACTTTGCTCCAATTTCTAAAACAGGGGAATTTGAATCTATTTTTCCCTTTTTTGAAATTTCCCACTCTCGACTTCGTGGGATTATGAAATATTTTATTTGGTATGACTGAACCGTAAGGCTGCCTACGTATCTTGTGGTGACAAGAATCATGTCAAACATAGTTCACAAAGATATGTTTTGTTTTTGCTATTTTTCTTTTTCTCTCTTTTTTTTCTTTTTTTTATCTCTATGTTTTCTCTTTTCTTTTGAATTTCCTTTTTGAATGAACTTTCTAAAATAAACCTATGGGGACATGATTTTTTTTTCTTTTTTTTTTCGTATGACTTTAACTTGATTCCAAAAGAGGGGAGGTCAAAGCAATCAGTACAGGCTCAAAAGGGTATAAAATGGTATAAGTGTTTGGGTAGCTGAAAGTGGGCCTCTCAATCCCTGAAAATGCCAAGTACAACACATGCAACTTGAAACAAAAATTCAAAATCATGCACAATATTTCTTTTGCAGCTTCGACATTGATATCACTGATATGCCTTCCACTTTTCTTTAGCGCCTTGTCAAGTATAGAACCCTTGTTGGGTGTTTCCCTCTTCACAATGGATATCCTCCGTCAATTCAGAGAGAATTTCCTTGACTTTATCTTGTAACTTGAGATGCACTTGAACTCAAAGTTGCACACTTTAGATCGTCCGAGATGCACTCTCCCTTAATGAATTCTTGTCACCCTATTAACTTTCCAAATTAACTGCCCCAGTTTCATACAGTTCGGGCTTCAAATGACCTCAAAAATCTGTACTTATTTCCCTCAAGTGTTCCCATCATCTTCAAAATTGTTTCATTGCTTCATGATTAAACAAACTTTTAAGACCGGGACTAGAACTATATGTGCATGTCATGTCACTAGAACCAGTATGAAAAGAACTATAAAAGGAGAAGAGAACTAAAAAAAAGACTACAAATAACAGAAAACAAAAAATTGCATTAGATAGACGGTGAAAGGGTTTGAACAACAAAACAAGCAAAATAAACTTGGGTACAACCCTGGAACAAACCTAGATAACATGAAATGAGTTACTACGACTAAAGGAACTAGGAAAAAATAAAAGATAGAAGGGTTTGAGTCATAAGACAATATCTAGATCACAACCCTGAAATAACCCGGACAACAGAAATGACAACAAAAAGAACCATCAAACTCCTCCCTGGCCAACCAAGAAAGGAGCATCTTTCCAATATCCAAGCTCAATATCTTAGCCACTGAGTTCTGCATCAACAGTACTAGGACCTTCACCAATTTCAATATCATTAACTTCACCAAGTGGCTCATTGACTCCTTTGACCAACCCTTCATCATTGCAAACCATCCCAACAATCTACGCGTTGTCATGTACCTATAGAGGATTATGTGCGACGTGTGGGGTATTACTTCCTTGGACCACAATTATTCCTTCTTGAATCATTCTTTCTATTTCCCTTTTTAAAGCACGACAATCTTCAACATTGTGCCCCTGGGCATTGGAATGGTATTCACACCTTTTAGCAGGTCAAAGCTTCTCGCACGTGGGTCTATATAAGTTAGAGGAATTGGTGTAATCATGTCGCAATGCTTTAATCTCTCAAACAAGCTTGCATAAGACCCTCCTATTGGTGTAAAATTATCTTTCAGCCTTTGTTCCCTTCTACACCCTTGTCTTGAATGTGGGTTATAGGGCACTTGAAAATTTTGTGGAGGTTGGTGAAGCTTTTGCGGTGCTCGTGCTCGCCTTTTGGAGTGACCTAGTGGTTGGACTGATGGTCGAACGTTGTTCGGAGGATAATACTGGGGTGGATTATGTGGAGCTCGGGATATTCATGGGGCCGATATTGAGGCTGAAAGCATTTAGCAGGCATGCCCACGGGATCCTGTCATTGGCGGGACTCAACAACATCTTTTCTATCAATGGGAGGACTGACCCGAGCAACTTGTTCGTTCCATCTAAACCAAAATTCCCTAAAACTTTCCTTGGGTGTCTTTTCCATCTGAGATAGGGAGGAGCGGTCTGGGACAATGTCTATATTGTACTGAAAGTGTCACACAAAATCTTGAGCCATGTCATCCCATGTATGCCACTTACCGACATCTTGACGAGTATGACATTCCAATGCTGCCCCAGTCAGGCTCTCACTAAAATATGTCATCAGCAACTCATCTTTCCCGCCAACACTTCTCATTTCACTGCAATAACCCCTTAAGTGGGCTACTGGATCTCCCCGCCCATCATACAAATTAAACTTTGGCATCTGAAACCCTTTAAGCTTTCTGGATATCTCATCTTGCTCCACTGTCTTAGCAGGCTTTGCAGACTCACCGGGAGGCTTAAAATGAGGAGCGTAAGAGTTTGGACCCGAGACCTTGAAAATTGATTCTGGAGCATAGTGTTGGGCATCGGGGATTTTGAACACAGTCTCGCTAGAGGATCGAGGAAAGGTAGCAGGTGGATGAGCTACAAAAACATGAGTGGTAAAAGGAGTAGGATATGAGGTGGTTTTGGTGGGTGGAGTGTGAATATATTGTGGGGAGATATCAGCAGCAGTGGGAATCTGGATTTGTGACAGTGGCGAAATGGTGACAAGGCTTTCAGGGTAGCTAGTGGGAAGTAAAGGTGGAGGACGCCCACTAATCCAGGCTTGATATATTTCGGTCATCTGTCCTTTCAACCTTAAGACCTCTTCTTTCAACTCAGATTCTGACTCAAGCATCTCCTTAGACGGATCAGTAACACCCGTGTCCAAGTCTTTGCTAGCCGTGGCTACCTTGCTCTTTGACCTTGTGTTGTATGGATGAGTTACTTAAAAACCACAAACCAACCACCCTTCTGCTCAATGAAGATAACAAAAGGAACAAAATGGGGTCATCCTGTTAGCATTAGGGCATTTAACAGCTAAAAATATCACATTGCCTGCAATACACCTAGCAACAATTAACGGTTCTAAAATGACTTCGAGGGTCACAAGGTCACTTGGCATCATCCCAATTTTGTTCATTTCAATCTTCTCTTTTCTTTCTTTTCTAGCACTTCTTGACTTGCTCATTTTCTTTCCTCTTTTTTTCTAATTATCACTCTTTTCTTTCCTCTCATTTCTCACATTCCATAATTTCAACTCTTTTTTTTCCTTTAAAAAAAATTCGATCGAACCCTATGTAGGATGCCTACGTACCATGACGCCGCATGAATCAGATCTTTGCGTAGTTCGGAAAGATCGGGAATAAAGTAAACAAACTGACGTTCTCTTTTATTTTTCTTTTCTTCTTCTTTTCTTTTCTACCTTAATGACTACTTAGATGAGAAAAGAGAAATAAAAGAAGCAAATCCCTTTTTTTGAATTTTTTAGACTTAATGTTCTATAACCTATTCTAAACTCAAGCTTAACGAAGATATTTTTTTTCCTTTTTCTTTTTGAAACAAACAATCTATGGGAAATTATTAAGGATGAAACACTACAAGAGAAAATATTTGTTTTTTGATTCTTTTTTTAAGCAGGAAATCTAAAGAATAAACCATAGAGAAATATTTTGAATTTCATTTGATATCTTGACGCAAGATTTCGAAACGTGCAATGAAAAAGATAAAACAAAATATTTTTGAATTTCAATTTTGATTGCCTAAAGGAGAAATTCTAATGATAAACAAAAGATAAAGTATGTTTTTTTCTATGTACAATGTCCTAAAGTTCCAGTGAAAATAGAAAAAATATTTATTTTTAATTTCGGAAAGAAGAACCTCAAAGGAAAATCTTTTTGGCTTTTGGAGTTAATATCTTAAAGAAAACTTGCAAAGATATATCAAAGGAGAAAAATCTCATTCTTTTTTTTTTGAGTTTTTAGTCCTACTATCCTAAAGGAAATATAAAAATAATTTTTTTTGAGTTTTAGATATTAATTTTCTAAAGGAAAAACCACCTCAAAAGAATTATTTTTTTTTTTAATTTCTAGGAGTTGTATTTCGAAAGAAAATTCAACGAAAATATAAAAATGCAAAATATCCGGGTTTTTTTAGATTTTTGAGTTACACCACACTTTTTCAAATACTAAATAGAAAGCACAATAACAAAAAACTCGACATTACTGTACAAAACTGGAAAGTAAAAGATGACATAAAAAACATATTCAAAACATAAAAATTTAAAAAATCTTCTTAAGCAACTCCTAAAAAAGCGATCTTGACTGGATGGTCTTGGAGTGTCTGTCATGCTCAAACTCCGATAAATAGACTCACACCTGTATGAAAACTGAAACCAACACTATCTGAGACAATAACATTCCCTACTAGACAAATGCAAGATGTGGTTAAGGCTATTTTTGCAAACTGACTTATGTGGCCAAAAGATGGCTAGAAGTGCAAAATTTGGCTAAGATCCCGCAAAGCCAAGAACCTAAGATCTACTAGGAAGATCGGGCCCTATGTGAGTTGCCTACGTATCACGCATCAAAAGACGAGAATCAGGTATGCGTAGTTCGGACAGATTGGATACGGGCAAGAAATAAAAGAACAACTAATTTAGAGAAAATATATTTTTTTGTCTTTTTTGAAAAATGATGAAACATAAACTCTTTTTGGATTTTGTTTTCCTCTTTTTCTTTTTTTTTGATTTTTGGAAAATGATGAAAAAGTGCAAAAAAATTTTTTTTTTGAATTTTTCCTCTTTTTTTGTCTTTTCTTAATAAAAATGTGACAGAAAAATAACTGAGCCCTACTTGTTTTATTTTCACACATCACCCTCTTTTTTTTTCTTTTTTCATTTGCCCTCAATTATTATTGGTCCACCAAATGACCCTTTTACCCTTGCAGAAATGCAACATGTAGCACATAGGATGCATCGGGATGGTCTGTTCTTTTTTTTTGGGGTAGACCTATCCTAGACGGACCCAACCCCTGTGTTGCATCCCCAAAGTCAAATGCATGTGATCCCTATTAGGGATCCGGCATGAGGCTATGTTATTATAGGTTTAAAAACCTGGATTTATTTGTTCTAGACCTGGCTTATCCGGGCGGACAGCTCGAGCCGAGGGGGGCAAAGTACCGGGAATACAGAAGCTTCATCGGTTTTGCAACTTGTCCGAACCTCGTTCTAAAATTGAGATGTGACTCTAACAGAAAATACATGAAGTGCATCCTTCCTAGATGATTTAGAAGATTCAGAGAGAGGGGGGTTTCATAACAATTTATATACAGTCCAAACAATATCAAAGCGGTAAAAAGCGACAACTAGCACATTAGGCTCAAACATATAAAAATCAGATAATAATTAAAAGCCAACTATATTCTAAGCTCGAATTCTGAACCTTGAACTAGAAGTTATGGGTTCTTGTTCCCCAGCAGAGTCGCCAGAGCTGTCACACCTCCTTTTCCTACCCCCGCAAGGGTATAAGGGAGTTTTTTCCAATTTAAGTGACAATCGAAATAGGATTATTTATTTAAAATTCAGAGTCGCCACTTGGGATAATTTATGGTGTCCCAAGCCACCGGTTTTAAATCCCGAATCGAGGAAAGTTGACTCTTATTTATGGTCCGCGAACACAGAAATCCAGGTAAGGAATTTTGTTAACCTGGGAGAAGGTGTTAGGCATTCCCGCGTTCCGTGGTATTAGCACGGTCGCTCAACTATTATTATTGGCCTAATTATCTAATTTTCTTTACACGTTTTAAACCTATTGTACATTTTTAACGTTTTAGACGCTTTTAATATTTTAGGAAAAATTCAAGGTTATTTAAAACACATCGTAAACCATGCTACATGAAATGCACCCGTGATTCCCGATACGTTCTAGTTAACCTTGTTGGAAATTGAAGTCGGATCACATGAAATGCACACCCGAGCCCCTTTTATCTAATTTGACGTAGTTCAGTAGATGAATAGCAACCCAATTTCTATATTGTGACAAAATCATGTTCAGCTATAACCAATTCGAGTAAACATATGAGCGGATTACTAAGTGAGCAAATTCAAAACTATGAAAAAATAACGATATGAACAACGGGATCATATAACAAACAATTAACATTAGGGTAGCATAAAATGAGTAGAGGAAGGAAGAATTGGACCTCAATTGATATGGTTAAACATAAAAAACCAATAGGATGGATGATCTTAGACTGGATTTTTGTACGGCGGTCAAATTGGAACTGACGAACAGCAACCTCGACCGGGCATCAATCGAACTCCAACATTGAGACCACCAACGACAAACCAATCTCAAATTTCAACTAAGCTCTATGATTGAAAATCACGAATGAAACTGAAATATCCTTGTGAATTTTCTGGTTTGAAGTCAAATTGAAATTAAATTGGACTGATTTTTTTCTTATTTTTTATATCAAAGATCTAATGAAAAGCCACAAAACAAAATCGGAAACCAAGCCCAAGCCTTAATTTTCTTTTCAAGTTCCCGTTTTTCCCCATCTTCTATTTGTATTTCAACTCCAAAAAATCGATTCCCTCTTACCTTAATGTTTCCCCATTTTCCATCTCTTTCAGGTGATGTCCGACGGCTTTGGGTGGTATGATACGGTGGAACAGAGGTGGGGGTGGTGCTATGCGGTGGGAACCTAGTTTTTCTCGCCGGATTTCGGCAGTAAAGGGATGGGACTAAAATAAGGTAATGTTTTTGTATATTTTTTTATTTAAATTTATGAAAGATACGTAAACTAAAATATTTTTGTAATTTTCATTTTTTTTGATACGAAATAAAGTAAAAGCATCAATATTATTTGAAATAAAGATACTAGGCCTAAATTAAATATTTACATGCTAAAATATAAAAAAATCTTGGGGAGGGTAAAAAATTACATGTCTACAGTTGATGCTCATACTTCACATGCTGACAATTTAGGCACCGAGATACATATTCCACTATGTTTTTCTTTATCCTTATCCACCAATAGTGCTGCCTCAAGTCTTGATACATTTTAGCAGCACCCGGATGAATGGAGTACCGCGAACTATGAGCCTTTTGAAGAATCAACTCACGCAACCCATCCATATTGGACACACATAATCGACCCTGCATCCATAACACACCGTCATATCTAACCACCTTGGCATCGGCATGCTGAACCGTGTCCTTGACGACAAGCATATGGGAGTCGTCATACTGACGCATTCTGATACGGTCATATAGAGAAGACTAAGAAACCACACAAGCAAAAAGTTGACTCAACTCTAAAACATCCAATCTAACAAATTGGTTGGCCAAGGCATGAACATCCAATGATAATGGCCTCTTCGCTGCCGGTAGATATGCTAAACTGCCCAAGCTGTCCGCCTTTCAACTCAAGGCATTAACCACTGCATTGGCTTTTCCGGGATGATATAGAATGGTAATATCATAGTCCTTAAGCAACTCTAACCATCTCCGCTACCTCAAGTTAAAATCCTTCTATTTAAACAGATGTTGTAGACTCCGATGGTCAGTAAAGACCTCACAAGGAACACCATACAAATACTGCCTCGAGATATTCAATGCATGAACAATGGATGCCAATTCCATGTCGTGAACATGATAATTCTTCTCATGGGTCTTTAGTTATCAACATGTGTAGGCAATCACCCTACCGTTTTGCATCAACACCACACCAAGGACAACATATTGTCATGACCCCAAACCAAACCGTCGTGATGGCGCCTATCATGGTACTAGGCAGCCGACATCTCAAACAATTACCAACACTTAGAATGAACAACATACTGAAATAGGTTTAAATAAGTAAAACTCTCATAACTGGATACGAAGTCATAACTAAAAGCGGAAAATCCCCAAAACCTGGGTGTCACCTAGTACATGAGCATCTATGAATAAAAGCAAAGCCTGGTATACTATCTGGAAAGTAAAACTAAATACATAAAACTGAAGATATGGAAAGGAGGATCAAGGTCTGCGGATGCCAAGTAGCTACCTCGATGATCTCCGAACAGGTAGACTCCACGATCAATAACCGCCGTGCCCGAAAATGCCTAGATTTGCACACGAGGTGCAGGGTGTAGTGTGAGTACAACTAACTCAATAAGTATCGCAAATAAACAAGGCAAGGTAAGAGAAGCTAAATTTGAGGCCACTAGTTAATTTAGTGCCAACCTATCCTTTTTATTATCAACATAAGATTTAAAGCTAGTTCATAAGGCTTCATGATACGAATAACCATGTGTGCATGTGCGCTGGTTCTCAAATACCCTGCTCAATGGTATTATGGCATGTAGGGGGGAAGTAAAACAAGTAAATCAGATAAATGATCAAGCAAATGCAAGTTTCACACACTGCATGGAAAACTCACGTGCTAACAATGAAACTTCCACGGACAACTCACGCGCAACACGGAAAACTCACGTGTCAATAAAATCAATATATGGATCCGCACGGACAACTCACGTGCCAATAATATCAATACATGGATCCGCATGGACAACACACGTGCCAATAACATAAATCTGCCCGGCATAGTCAAAGGCTCAGTCCAAAATATCATACAGGAGCAATAAGCAAGTATACATGTATATAATGGATGAGATACGACACTCCTATCCCTGGACTGATGTAAATAACATGCTAAAGTGTAGGCATGTGAAAAGTGTGCTATCGTAGCTCAATTCGGCATTTTCACCAATGAAAAGCACTCATCAAGTTCGTTCAGGGATTTAAACATCAGGGTAGACTTATCATGGCTCGATTAGATCACATAAACTGTTACCACATGAATATACAACCCCGGTGTCCGCACGTGGGATCATCCCCATACATGGGCACACCCGAAAGCACGTGGCTATTACAAAAACTCAAGCAACTGATGCCTCAACCGTGTTTAAAAATGATACTTACCTTAAGCAACTCGAATCACTGTGCTAGCAAACTCTTACCTCACGAGTCAGTCTCCGAACGTCTCGAATCTATCCATAAACAATTTGATACAATCAACATGAGCTAAAGGGATCAATTCCATAAGAAAATACTAAGGTCTTAATCAAAAGTCAAAAAGTTAACTCAAAAGTTGGCCCACGGGCTCACGTCTTGAAATCGAGTAAAATTTCAAAAAATATTAACACCCAATCAACCTCGAGTCCAACCATACCGAAATTCCTCAAATACCATAACAAAATCTCGATCAAAACTTCAAAATTCAGCTTAAGAACTTTCTTTCATTTTCCCCCAATTTTCCACCCCAAATTACTCATCAAATGATGAAATCAAAGACATAAACATGGAAATTAACCAAAACTAGGTAAGAATAACTTACCCCTATCATCCACTTGAAAATCTCTCCAAGAATCGCCTCCCACCAAGCTTCCAAAATCAAATTTGCATTTGAACTCAACCTTATTTTTGAAATATTTAAGTTCTGCCCAGTTATCCTTGATCGCGATCGCAGAAATTTCCACGCGATCGCGAAGCACAACTTTACTGCCCAAAAAATTCAATCCTATATGACCGCACAAAAACACTCGTGAACGCTAAGCATAGGCTACCCAGGACTACATGATCAAAGATGGCTCACGTGTTTGCATAGAACAACGTGTGTGAACCCCATCTGACTCACCTCCCCTTTGCGAACGCAACCTACACCACGAGTTCGCGATGCACTACTTCCCCCAGCATACGTGATCGCATTCCATAACTGGAGATCATATGGAACAAAACACCATAGCTGCTCCTAATAGCTTATGCGAAAACGGACAATCCCACATGATAGCGTATAAAGGAAACCAGATTAGTGCACCAGAAAATCTTCAGCTACAACACCAAGTCCAAAATTGAGTCGTTAACCATCCGAAACTCACCCGAGGCCCCCAGGACATCAAACAAACGTACCAAAAAGTCCTAAAACCCGATACGAACTTAGTCGAGCCCTCAAATCACATCAAACAACATCAAAAATACGAATCATACCCCAATTCAAACCTAATGAAAACTAAGGAATTCCAACTGCTACAAACAATACCGAAACCTAAAAAATCACGTCTGATTGACCTCAAATTTTACGCACAAGTCACAAATGACACCACAGACCTACTCCAACTCTCGAAACCCCAATTCAAGCTCGGTATCCACAAAGACCACTCTCAGTCAAACTTCTAAATTTTCAACTTTCGTTATTTCAATCCTAATTCAACTACGGATCTCCAAATCATGATCTATACACTCCTAAATCAAAAATCACCCAACAGAGCTAACGGAACCATCAAAACTCCAATCTTGAGCCATTTACTTATGAGTCAACATCCGGTCAACCATTTCAACTTAAGCTTTTAAACCTTGAGACTAAGTGTCTCATCTCATTACGAAACCTCTCCAGACTAGAACCAATTACCCCGGCAAGTCACATAACAACTATAAAGCATAAAATGAGCAGTAACTGGGGGAATGGTGCTACAACTCTCGAAATGACTGACTGGGTCATTACACATGTGATGAATCACAATACACAGTATAAGGCCCCTATACCGTAGGCAACTCTAACACTAGGGATGTAGTCAAAGTAGCCTTGAGCTTTTGAAAGTATACCTCACACTCTTCATTCCATCTGAAAGGAGCACCCTTCTAGGTCAATCTGGTCATAGATGCAGCAATAGATGAGAAGCCCTCTATGAAATGACAATAATACCTGGCCAAACCAAGGAAACTCTAGATCTCAGTAGCTGAAGACGATCTGGGCCAACTCTGCACCACCCCAATCTTCTTCAGATCTACTTTTATCCCCTCACTCGACACCATATGACCCAAAAACGCCACCGAATCAAGCCATAACTCACACTTTGACAAATTACATATAAATTTTTCTCTCTTAAGGTTTGGAGCATAATGCTCAACTACTACTCATGATCTTCTCAACTGCGGGAGTATACCAAAATATTGTCAATAAACATAATGATGAATGAGTCAAAATAAGGCTGGAATATACTGTTCATCAGGTGCATAAATGTTGCTAGGGTGTTGGTCAACCGAAATGACATCACAAGTAACTCATAATGACCATACATTGTCCTAAAGGCAATATTCAAAATATCCAGATTCCAAATCTTCAACTGATGATAACCTGACCGCAAATCAATCTTAGAGAACACTATAGAACTCTGCAGCTGATCAAATAGGTCATCAGTGTGTGGCAATGGATACCTGTTCTTCACTGTAACCTTGTTCAACTGACAATAATCAATACACATGCACATAGAACTGTCCTTCTTCTTCACAAACAAGACCAGAGCACCCCCGACACACTAGTATAAATGAATCCCTTATCAAGCAACTCTTGCAACTGATCCTTTAACTCCT
Source organism: Nicotiana tabacum (assembly GCF_000715075.1). Taxonomy (NCBI): domain Eukaryota; kingdom Viridiplantae; phylum Streptophyta; class Magnoliopsida; order Solanales; family Solanaceae; genus Nicotiana; species Nicotiana tabacum. Next base: position 24,839,366 of record NC_134100.1, on the reverse strand, counting down.
TCAGCTCCGCTGAGGCCATATGATATGGTGGAATAGAAATGGGCTGAGTGCCTAGAGACAAGTCAATACCACAATCGATATCCCTGTCGGGAAACATGCTAGAAAGATCTGCTGGAAATACTTCTAGGAAGTCTCTCACTATTGGAACTGAATCAATGGTAAGAATATGAGTACTGACATCCTCACAAAGGCTAGATAAGCATCACATCCCTTCTTACCCATCAGCAGAGCCTTTTGAAATGAGATTACTCTGCTAGGAACATAATTTAATGCACCTCTCCACTCTAACTATGGTAAACCTGGCATAGCCAGCGTCATAGTTTCGACAGTGACAATCAAGAATAGCATGATAGGGAAACAACCAGTCCATACCCAAGATAACATCAAAGTCTACCATACTAAGTAACAATAGATCAACTTTGGTCTCAAAACCACCAATAACAACTAAACACGACCGATACACACGGTCCACAATAATAGAATCTCCCACAGGCATGGACACATAAATAGAAGAACTCAAGGAATCACGAGATACATCTAAATACGAAGCAAAGTAAGATGATACATATGAATAAGTGGATCCAAGATCAAATAAAACTGATGCATCCCTATGGCAAACCAGAACCACACCTGTAGTGACTGAGTCTGAAGCAAATACCTCTATCCTACTTGGAAGAGCATAGAATCTAGCCCAGCCTCTCCCTCTAGGGCGACCTCCACCCGCCCGTCCCCCACCCCTAGCTAGCAATGCAGATGGAGCAGCAACTAGGTAACAATCATGGCCAAAGAAGTCTATGGGCCTGACTGAATCCGTGGAGCCTGAGTAGTCTTGTAAGGTGCACCCCTAATGAGTCTAGGGAAGTCTCTAACCATATGACGTGTATTACCATACTCGAAACAAGCTCTCGGTGGGCATGGCATCTTGGACTGTCTCGGGCCTAGTCTATTGGAATGACCACTGAAGGCACCCCATGCAGGAGGTGCACTAGAAAATGGTTGAGCAAAGTGTAAAACCTAAGCCCTCAGAACAATCGGAGCACCACTAGAAGCTGGAAGTTCTAAATGAACTAGACGACTCACACGGCCCCTACCATGACGGGTTGTAGCCGCAATGTGACTACCACAAAATCCTCCCGTACCATGAGACATCTTGGCATCCATATCATCTCTATCACAGTATCGCATACCCTCCAACCTTCGTGCAATCTCAACCACCTGCGGATACAGAGTGACTAACTCCAACTCCCTAGCCATGTTGAATCTAATACTCTGGTTAGGCCCCTCGATAAATCAACAGACTCGCTCTCTGATAGTAGCAACCAAGGCCAATGCATACCTACACAAATCACTAAATCAGATAGCATACTCCAATACTAAAATAGTACCCTGGCGCAACCGCTATAACTCCTCGCGCCAAACATCTCGAAGGGTCTAAGGAACAAACACTCTTAAAAAAACTTTGAAAACTGATCACATATAAGTGAAGTTGCCTCGGCTAGGCTACCTATCTCATACACCCACCATAACTGATATCCCGTTCCCTTTAGATGGAATGTAGTAAAAGAAACCTCACTCTCTCTACAATTCCTATAGTGCGGAGAATGCAGTGACACTCCTCGAGAAAACCATGTGCATCCTCTGAAACCAAACCACTGAAAGTAGGAGGGTGGTAATTCTTTAACCTCTCGAGCCTAAGATGCTTTTCCTCAGATGCTAATGTAATAACCACATGCTAAACTAGAGCGATAGGCTGCTTCAGTATGACCTATGGGACATGATCAACTTGGACTCAATGCTCTGGGGTATAGGCCGCAAGTGTTTGAGCCTTTTCCCATCCTGAGATGTGGCTTGTGAGAGTGGGATCAACCCTTCTTGAGCTAAGGTACCGAGCATGCTCAAGAACTGTGCGAGGGACTCCTGAAGTACTAGGTGGAAATAGGTGCCTCGGGTGTCTACCCCCCCAACTGGAGCTACTGGTAGAACGTATGTCACAGCTCGAGTAGGTGTTTTGGTTGCACCACGTGCTCGTCTTTGGCTTCTGCCACGTCCTCTCATGGCTCTAGCAGAGGTCACAGGTGTCTGATCGTCGGACCCTCCAGTGCATGTCTTCACCATATGTGAGAGAATAGAAAAAGTCAAAAATTTAGTTTTCAAAATCATCCAATTCGCACGATAAAGAATAAAAGAATTGAAGTTTACCTAACAGTTTCGAAGCCTCTCAAAGATAAGTACAAACATCTCTGTACCAATCCGCAAGACTCTACTAAATCTTTTTATGACTTGTAACACCTGTGAACCTATAACTCTGATACCAACTTGTCACGACCCCAATTTTCCTCTGAAGGATGTCGTGATGACACCTAGTCTCTACGACTAGGTAAGCCTGACAAATAATAATAACTGAATAAGTATAAATTAACAAGTTACTGAAAATAACTGAATAACAGATAAAAGCCTTCCAAAAATAGAATCTCACAATACACACCCCAAAACCGGTGGAACTGAGCCACAAGCTCTACAGAATATAACTAAAGCACTATTACATCACTGTCCAAAGGGAAATGCAATAATAAGTAAAATAGAAAAGGTGACTCCGAGGTCTGCGGATGTGGGGGAGGTATACCTTGAAGTCTCCCAAGCAGCAACTATAACAACCTCCAACGACTGGCACGAGCATACGTACCTGGATCTGCACAAAATGTTGTGCTGAAGCGTAGTATGAGTATACCACAATGACATCTATTAAGTATCAAGCCTAACCTCAGTAAAGTAGTGATGAGGCCAAGCCAAGACACCTACTAGAATATAAAATAGATGGTAGGAAATTGTAATACGGATATGAAATGGAAGGTGAAGAAACAACTAATACGAAAAAATAATTGCAAGAACTAGTACCGGAAATTGACAATATAAATAACATAAAAGAAGCAACTAACGTGCTACAATGATCATGTACGTGCAACAACTGATTGAACAAATAAGGAATGACACAACATGATATATTTTCCACCAAAAACACTTGCAACATGAAATGAATAGCAAGAATCACAACGAGGTACCTCTTCGTTATAATGAAATCAACACCAGGACACCATCTAGTATAATCAAGAATCATAACCAAGGTACTGCCCCATATTCACATCTCTCAATTTCAATCACAATATTTCTTTATATCGTCGTGTGAGCCTTAAATTAGAAAACAGGTTTTGAAAATAGATTTCCCGGAATATGTACATGCACTTTAGCCCACCTTATGATGTCTTATGGCTTCACGTAGTTCCCATACAAGAAACACACACATAAATCTCACCTTATACCACTGCATGTACATTAACCCCTAGCCTTATACCACCTTACGCACATCAATATCATATCACAATAATAATTCGCACCTCAAGTGCCCATATTTCACACCTTGCCAACAACAACAATATCAATATTTCCACAACAATAGCACATGGCTACACCACAACATATACAAAAATATCAACAACAACAATGGATGAAAATGCTCAATAAGATAGATTTTTCAACAATAACCAACATTGCCATAACATATTACTGACTTACATAATTTCAACACCAATAATTCAACAATGAGAAAATAATGTATAACCACGATATTAGATAAGACTAACTCACAATAAAAGAGAAAATATACAACAATGAGTCTTAATTAATGGGATTCAACAAGTAAAGGGATAACACGGACAATTAATTCAAGCTCAGTCCCGAGAGCATCCCTCTCTGTTTCTACTTCTACCAACCTTTTCTTCAGCCTCTCAATCTCTACATCCTTAGCTCCATTATCTTGCACCAAGGCTCTTACTTTGTTGTTCACAGGCACCTTCTTGGATGAACCAAGTGATTTGGGTGCAGTATGGAGTTCATAGCCACATGTAGCTCAGGTGTTGGTCCCAAAGTGATATTTTCTTATGCTAACACCCCATTTCTTGATAGGTACCTTGAAGTGAGCAAGAACAATAGTGGCAATGAATCCATAGGGTATGGCATGAGTTTTGGTGCTAGTTAGAACTCTATCAAGGAGCTGGATGATAAACCTTGGCCAATTGATCTGCCTCTCACTATCCAGGCACTCCACACGGACCAGGTACACGAAGGTGGAAATGTGCCTTCTTTCTTACGTGGGAAACATAACCTTGTTGACAAATTCAAAGAGCAACTTGTGGGCAAGGATTCATTTCACTTTTGTACAAAGCCTTGGGATGTAGCTCTAACTCATTGTCAGCAAATTTGCTTGTAATGGCAAGTGAGGTGGGTAGATTTCCTATGCTTGGCCATTTCAGCCTTTTGTAGTCATTGTACCTTTCAGCAAGTACCCCTTGAATCTCTCTAAATCCCTTGTCGTCAAAGCTCACAGTCACCCCTTTCACCACACTAGTGACCCTGCCATTCTTGATTTCACAATTTGTTATGAACTCCACAATCTTAGCTCAGTTTGTCTTCCATCCATCTGGAGGACCATGTCCTTCCAACCATGAAGTTCTAGCTTCTCCAGCAGGATTACCATTCCTTCCTCCTCCAAGTCTCTGGGGAGTCTACCATTCAAGAAAGTTCTTTTGCCAAATTTCACCATATTGTCCCGTACTTCATCAGTTTCCTCTTCCTTTTCACTTTTTCTCCTTCCATTACTTGCACTTTCATATATTTCTTGGTAGACTTGGTTCTTTTTGCCAAGGTAGAAGTCTCTGCATCAACAGTCTTTGAAGGAGACTTCTTTTTGGAAGTCTTTCTTTTCTTTTCCTTTGGAGTCACAACCTCCACCTCTTTGCCTTGTCTTCATCATGAAGAACCAGGTCCATAGCTTTGATTTCAATTGCCTCAACAGGCTCACTCACATTCTTCTTTCCCTTTGCAGCAGATTTTCTTTCGAGTTCAGCCTCACTCTGCTTCTTTTGACTCCTTGTAGCTCTACCACTTGTAGGAAGAGTCTCTACAGGGATAGAAGAGGTAGCCTTTATCTTCTTGTTTGCCCTAGCAGTTCCAGGAGCTTTAACTCCTGAACTTTTCTTTTTTTCGGATTATAGTTGTCCGACACTCGTTTTTGTAAGTCTTCGAGGGGTTCCTTCACAGATGGAACAGGTTCTTGGAACCTCTTTCTCAACCTAACCAGCCTCTCAGTTACACTTGCATCACCAAACCCACTACCTCTTTCTTCTCTCTAACTTTCTTCCTCCTCAACAACTTTCTCACTCCATAACACCATCTCTCCTATTTCCTAAGTCAACCCAACAGGAGTAGGTGAAGGTTCAACCACTCCTTTTCCCTTTCCCCTTACATCTTCTTGAACACACTCACTCTCTTTTTCTTTTTTCTTTTTATTCTTACCACCAATTCTTTTATGACCATATATTACATGTTCTGTTTAAGATAAAACAGTTTCTTTCCCCTTAGTTGCAGACTTAAAAGCTGCTTCAAATTTTTGGGGTTCTTCTGCCTGACTTTCTTTCAATTACTCATTTATTTTCTTAATTTGTTCTCCTCTAGTGGCTAATTTATGAGCAAGCATCTTGAACCTTTCTTTCTTAGATGTGGTTGTGATTAAAGGTGTGATCAAGGGAGATGACTCTTTGGGTGGTGAAGAAGGATTTTCAGAAGGGTTTGCCATTGTTGTGTATAGATGTGTGTGTAGAAGAGATGAGAGAAGATAAAGAGAATTGTTTGGCGGCTCAAAAGTTAGAAGTGAAGAAATGGTAAGTCCAAATCAATTTAAAGATGAAGAATTTAAGTGGGTAATGGTAGATTTTTAGAAGCTCAGAAGTCTAATCAAATCGGGAAAGTTAGTTTGAAAGGACATTGGACTCTTCCCAAGAATCTAGGCAATTATGGTGCATGAGACTCCTTTTTAATGAAACTGGTCCTTTTGTAACGGATACGCTTTGAAGGAGATTGGGATTCTCTTTTTGATCATGATCCAATTATAATTATTTCAAAATATGCGGAGTGGAGAGTACATACCATGTAATCTTGATGAACTAGGTTCTTCACTAAGAATTCTCTTGTGTATGTCTGAATTTTTAAAGAAAATAAAGATAATATCACCAGAGATTAATGAGTCATTTTAGCACATGATATAAGAGTAGACTAATGAAAGTATGAGACTGAGTAAAATCTAATCTAGTTATTTAAAAAATTCACAAATTATCTAACCAATTACTAAGCTAGAACTGCTTCCTTTTAGACCATCTTAATTATCCCTAATTCTAACTTGTTCCTGTCAAAGTTATCTCTACTTGGAGCTTTTGTGAAGATGTCAGCTATTTGCTTGTCAGTAGCACAAAATTCCATAGTGATCAAACTTTTATCATAGTTGTCCCTTGAAAAGGGATGCCTAACATCTATATACTTAGTTCTTTTATGATGAACCGAGTTCTTGGTCATACTAATTGCACTGGTGTTATCACACAAGATGGGGATTCAATCTACATCAATTCCAAAGTCCACTAATTATTATTTGATCCACAACAATTGAGCACAACATGAGGCAGCAGCCACATACTCAGCTTTAGCAGTAGGCAAGGACACAAAAGTTTGCTTTTTGGAGGCCCAAGACACAAGACATGAGCCAAGAAAGTGTTCCATGCCTGAGGTGCTCTTTTAATCCACAAGAAAACCTGCATAATCAACATCAGTATATCCCACAAAGTTGAAATTACTTCCTTATTGGATACCATAGACAGAGGTCAGTGGTACCTTCTAGGTATCTCAAGATCCTCTTGACAACATTCAAGTGAGACTCCTTTGGATTTGCCTGAAATCTTGCACAAAGTCCTACACTAAAAACAGTGCCAGTCTACTAGCAGCGAGATATAGGATGGTTAAAAGAAAATAGTTAACCGCCCATATTATCCACTAAAAATGGGTTGGATAATGAACTTTTTAAAAACGGGTCAAATATGGATAAGAACCATATTATCCATTTAGAAAATGAATAACCCATGGGGCTAACTTTTACATTTGTAAAGCCTCAAATTGGGGGTTCCTCAAATTAGAGAGACTAAGAAATCTCCTAAAAGAGAAATAGAAGTCATGGATAATATGGTTACCCATATTATCCGCCAGTTAACCTATTTTTCATCCATATTAAATATGAGTTGGGTCGGATAATTTATCTATTTTTTTATTACCCGTTTGCGACCCGAACCATATCTGACCCGACCCGCCCATTTTCCACTCTTAGTGAGATATAACAAACAGCCAGTCATTCCCATATGCATCTTCTGAACAATTCATCTACTTCTATTTTTATGGCTATTGCTATAAGGGTGTCAATTTTTTTGGAATCTTCCATTTTAAACCTGTTAAGCAACTCTTTCACGTACTTTTACTGATGAATCATAGTTCCATTTGAATTTTGTTGAATTTGTAAGACTAAAATGAAATTAAGTTCGCACATTATACTCATTTGAAATTCATTCCCCATTAGTTTAGAAAATTCTTTACTTAACCTATCTGTAGTTGCTCTAAAGATTATATCGTCAATATATATTTGAACTACCAAGAGATATTTACCTTTTTCTTTCAAGAACAAAGTATTTTCAATTTTACCTCTCTTGTAGCCATGCTCAAGCAAGAATTTAGACAATCTTTCATACCATGCTCTTGGTCGTTTGAGGCCATAAAGTGCCTTGTCAAGTTTGTACACATGACCAGGACTTTCCTTGCTTTCAAAGCCAAGAGGTTGCTTGACAAACACTTCTTTCTTTATATAGACATTGAGGAAGGCACTTCTGACATCCATCTGATGGAGAGCGAATTGTATGTCAGCAACAAAGGCTATAAGGAGTCCAATTGCTTCCAATCTTGCAGTTGGATCAAAAGTCTCATCATAGTCTGTGCCCTCCTCTTGACTATATCCTTAAACCACCAAACTTGCCTTGTTTCTTGTAACTATTCCATCTTTATCAAGTTTGTTTCTGAAGACCCATTTTGTGCCAATTACTTATCTATCCTTGGTCTTGGTACTAGATGCAAAACTTGAATTCTCTCAAATTGGTTGAGTTCATCATGCATTACATTCACCTAGTTTGCATCCTACAAAGCCTCAGTAATATTTTTTAGGTTCAATAAGAGATAAAAAAAGTATCAAAAGCACAAAGATTCTTCAAAGATGGTCTGGTTTTGCTTTCAAAGGTTGGATCAATGATTATGTTCCTAATAGGATGACAACTGAATACTTGTAAGGTTTCACGACTAGTTGGTTACACTTAGATGTTCCTTCGATGTTTTGTTACTGAGGAACAGGTTCATGGACAGGTTCCCTCAAGATTTAAGGATCAGTTCCTCTTTGTTTAGTTCCCCCTGTCAAGTTGCGCTGGGTGGAAGGACATGTTCCTTACTCTAGTACAGCTTCAGTCTGGGCTATGGTTTCATTTGAGTTTCTTACCAGCCCAATTACTTCATCATCATGTTTCTGTCTCTCAGAAAGAATGTTAGTTTCATCAAACACTATATGTATACTTTCTTCTACACACATAGTTCTTTGGTTATAAACCTTATAAGCTTTACTATGCGAAGAATATCCCAAGAATATCCCAAGCACTTGCATCTAAATGCCCTAAGATGGTATATATTTGGGTTTATCCCTTTAAGTAACTGATAGGGAGTTTTCTCAACAAGAGGCCTAGCCACGCACCTATTTATGATGTAGCACAGTATTTACAGCTTCTGCCTAGAAATTGTGGGGTAGTTTACTAGCAAGTAGCATAGTCCTAGCCATTTTCTTCCAATGTCCTATTCTTTCTACTACTCCATTTTGTGGCTAAGTCCTAGGAGCAGAAAAGTTATGATTTATGCCATGTTCATCACAAAATTCAGCAAATTTAGCATTTCAAATTTGGTACCATTATCAGACCTCATTGATGCAAGTTGATTGCCTAGTTATTTATGAGTTTTTCTAACAAATGAAGTGAACATATCAAATGCTTCATCTTTAGATGTTAAAAATAATGTCCACGTAAACCTAGAGTAATCATCAACAAGCACCATAACATATCTCATACCACCTCTGCTCAATGTTCTCATTGGCCCACAAAGATTCATATGGACCAGTTCCATCATCCCAGTGTTACTTACAATTTTCTTGCTTTTGAAAGAGTATCTTATCTGCTTCCCCCTTGCACAAGCCTCACAAACTTTATCTTCCGTGAATTAATGTTAGGCATGCCTATCTTCCTCTGCTCAATGTTCTTATTGTCATGTCTGACTCTCTTGTGCCATAGGATGAGATCATTATCCAAAACACTAAAGCAAGTGAGTTCATTATCTAAAAGTATAGACAGATCTACCACATATATGTTATTCACTCTTTTTCCTGCAAAACTATCTTGTCAGTGGTAAGATTAATCACAAAGCATTTTGTAGAGGTGAAGGCTACCATATTACATTTATCACACAATTGTGATACACTTATTAGACTGTATTTTAGTCAATCTATCAAGTAGAAATTCTCAATAGAGTGAGAATCAAACTTACCTACCTTTCCAACCCCAATGATTTCACCTTTCTTTCCATTTCCAAAGGAGGCCCTCAAGTGAAAGGAATTGGTTCTTGCTTCCTGTTATGTGCTTTGAATATCCACTCTCCATGTACCAAATTTGGTTACTCCCCTTCACTTGTACATGCAAAAGGAAATCAGGGGTTAGTCTTAGGAACATAAACTAGTTTGGGTCCTTTTCAATAAGCAAAACGATAAATCAAATTCTTTTTAGCCTAACATGGTAGCCTAGTTTTCCCCAGAACAAAATTTTTTGTTCTTTTGACTTGCCTTCTATTTTGCAGTGCATTCACTCTTATAGTGACCAGTGTTACTACAGTGTATCCAAATCTTATTCTCAGGGAGTGTGAGGTACTTGCTTTTGGGATCCCACTTAGGTACAGAGTTCCCAAAGCCAAGTCCTCTTATATTGCTACTAAGATGTTCTTGTAGCCATGAAAGTGCATCAGAGGACCCGTTCCATTTACAAATTCTGTTTAGCTCATTCTTGACCTTGTTCAAATCCTCCTTTAAGACTAGTACTAATTCAACCCTCTTATACAACTCATCTTTTATTTTTCCTACATTTTCTTCTAAAGTGAGTTGTGTGTGATCGTTTATTTTTTTTCCTGTTCCTAATCTCAATTTAGATTTTCAGATCTAAGTTCTAGGACAGTTGTATCAAGTGCATGAACCTGGTTCTTCAACATAGTATTTTCACTTTCAGTTTCACAAGCCCTAAGTTCCAGGTTTTTGCACTTAGCTTTCAAAATCACACATTCTTTTAATAGTTGTTCCTTTTTATTATTCACATCCTCGAATTCATTAATTAGCTCTAGTAATAACTCAGATAATCTTTCATTAGGCATAAATTTAATCTTGTCTTTGAGATGAGGGACACTTACTTCAATTTCTTCATCAAATTCTCCAATGGCCATAATTGCTCGTTCATCATTATCATCATCATCATTATCTGAGCTTTCATCTGAGCTTTCTCCCTAAGAAGCACCATAGCCTTGGTTGATATTTTGTTACTACTTTTCTTGGATTGAACCTATTCCTTCTTCCTGTTCCTTCGTTCAGCACTTTCCTTCTTCCATTCAATTTTCCCATAAAGGACAGTTTTTGATCATATGATCAGTCTTTCCACGCTTGTAGTAACCATTATTGGTTTGCTTCTCCGGAGCTCTTGCCTTGCAGTAGCTTCCACTTTTTGAAGAACCATTTCCTCTCCTTAGGTACTTCTTGAAGTCTTTGGTGATCATTGTCATTTCATCATCTTCCAGATCAGAATCTTCACTGATTCTGAGTGCGCCAAGCTCATTTCCGTCTTAGGTAGATCTATTTTCATAGTTTGTCTCCTAAGTTCATAGGCAGTGAGATTCCCAATCAACTCATCTAGTGGGAGAGTGACAATTTACTTTGATTCATGAATGGCAGTGATCTTGCTTTCCCAGGTGATTGGCAAGACCCTAGTGAGTATCTTCTCAACTCTTTCTTCTTCAGGGATAATCCTTCCAAGAGATTTTAGTTTATTTTTCAATGTAGTGAACCTTGTGTACATCTCCTAAATGGTTTCTCCATCCTTCATAGCAAAGTTCGCGTACTGAGAGTACAGTAGAGTTCCTCTAGATATAGTTCCTCTAGATCTCTTCACCTGAGTTATTCTTTCATAGGCCACTTGCAGTGTGTCCCAAATTTTCTTAGTAGTGGAATGGCCTTGGATTCTGCTATACTCATCTAGACCAAGTCCACAAGCAAGCCATTTTTTGGCTTTGGCATTCTTTTCCCACTTCTTCAGATCCTCGGCATTGCAATCAGCCCTTGTCTTTGCCACATCTACTCCTTCAGCATTTTTCTTCAAAGTGGCCAGTGGGCTGATCAAGTGCAAATGCATGCCTCTAAGAGGTATGACATGGTCGTTTGCAATAATATAACCCAACAAGGAGTCGGGATCGAATCCACAGGGATCTGAGATTGGAATTAGTAGTATATATTCAGAGTGAGTATGTGAAGTATCTGTATTGCACTTCCACAAATAGGGTTTTGTTTTAACTTCTAAAATTATGCCGATGATTGCAATTCTAAAGGTATATAACAAATGAAGATTGTTTTTGAATATTTTTCAAAGTTAAAAAAGGCCTAAGGTTGTGACCATGACCTAGGTGTTTGCCTAATGGGATAAAGACTTTTATGTTGTTTTGTTGATTTGGGAGTATTATAGCTCACAACACTACGTTGCCCACTCAATACCTCTAGGTCAGAGAGTGGGTTTTTCCAATCTGGCTTTCTCAAGTCCAAATGGGTATCTACCAAAACGTTTGATAAGAGATCAAGTCTAGTTATTACTATCTCTAGGTTGAACCCATTAATTGGGTTAATCAATCTCTTAATTGACCAATTCCTTGTTAGCAAAGTTAACCTAGACTAGGTCTCTCTTTCTCAAGAAGAGACTAAGTCAAATAGGCATAAATTAATGTTTGCAACCATCAATTTCACAACTGAATCATAAACCTAGCTAAATAACACACACTCATTCATAAACAAGCATAAAATTAGTCATCTATAAGGTTTACACACTAGGGTTGGATCACAACCTTAGTAAAAATCTAACTACTCATAGTGGATATAGAAGAAAACAAAGAAGAAAAGATAATAAAATTCATATTGAAAGATTAAAATATAAAAACCCAATGTTAAATCACCAAAATAAGCTAATGTTTCCTAAAGAAGCAATAAAAATGGCTACAACACTTTTAATATTCAAAACTTGACCTAATTTTGTGAAACTATTCTATTTATACAAAGCTGGAATTTTCGGGAAAAATGCCCTTTCGGAGGTTCTGCAGCCGCACAATTTTATGTGCGGCCCGCACTTTGCTTCAGTCTTTATAGGATTTGAATCTGCGGCTGCACAATTTTGAAACGCGGTCGCATCTCTCATATTCTCATATTTTTGGGTGTGGCCGCATAGGGCTCTTCTACGGACCACACATATCTGAGTGCGGCTGCGTAGTGACATTTCCTTTGATTCTTTAAATGAACACTCTCTGAACTTCTGATCTTTCTTAGCTTCTGCATCCGCAAATTTCATGTGTGGACCGTACTTTGATCTTGGACTCTGATAAACTTTCCTTCACAATCTGTGGTCGCAGATGGAAATCTACGGTCCGCACCTTGAGCTTTTGTGCATAATTTTGTCCTTGAGTTCAGATCACTCCTTATTGAGTTGGAATTTATCTTAGCGGCTCATTTTCCAATACTCCTGCACTTAACCATATTTCATCAGTTTTCGAGAATACAATTAAACACTATTGGACTAAAACGAAAGTTAGAAGGTGCTAATAAGTAGTCAAAATTCTCACCTATCAACTCCCCAAACTTAAGTTTTTTCTTGTTCTCAAGCAAATAAGGTAATTCCCACCTCCACAAGTTAAGAGCTATTCCAGCTAATCTAAGGTGCATCAATCACACATCAATTGGGACCAATAATTACTCACAACACTTATGAGTTATCAACAAGGCAATGATTTGACTTTTTAAGCACAAATAGTTCAAATGTGACACTTAAGCATCAAGAGTTGACTTTATTTATAAAGGGAGCTTGCTCTTTCATGTAGGTCATTGTGGATCCCAAACTCCTCCTCCTCTACTCTACGCTAGTATATCTCACTTAAGAATATAGCACTCAATTCAAAGATTTGTGAAAAGTTCGCTCATCTCTCTCAAAAGAATGTCACAAGTACGACTGTAAGTACCATATGCTTGTCCCTAATGTATATCACCACTAATGTAAGTTCACTTGGGTTGAAATCACGTAGGGCTTTTTCGAAATGTAATGAAGGCTTTTGGACTAAGGTTGGATATATTGGAATAGAACGGCTTCATCTTTCCTTAAGCATTCCATCTTCTCTTTTTGGCTCATGTTTTGCCAACTCTTTGAGGCATTTTCATTTTTCTTAGGGGAACTAAAGAGACTTAACATCACTCTTTCTTGGTCATGATATTCATTTTCTCCTTCTTTGTTTTCTCCATGCTTTGCATCGTTGCTTTTCTTTGAATCCCTTCAACTCTTCAACTTATTCACTTTCTTTTTGTATTTTTCTTTTTGTTCTTTCTTTCTTTTTCTTTGCCTTTCCTTTTCTTCATTTCTTTTCTCTTTTTGTACCTTGATACTTTTTCCGAACTCCTCGTTCTCCCCCAAACTTATGTTTTAGCCAATTGTTTCTCAGTGAGTGTTAAAGAAAGTTTGGGTGCCAAGAGAGGGTCACTACAAAATGGGTAAAGAATTATAACATGGTTATCAAATGAGAAAGGTTTTAGGCTCAAATTGGTTGACTAGGGATAATAGCATTGGTAGGACATGGAAAATTTCAAGCGGGTCAAGGAGAGCCTACAATCACTTCTAAAGCCAAGCAAGACTTAAAATTTCATTTAGAAAGATATTTGGGGCAATTTCTAGACCATTCACATAGGTACTTGGACTTGCAACAAAAATATCTCACCTCACACACAGCTGGATTGTTAAAGAGGATAAAGTCGAGGGCCCACAACAACCATATTCAAGATTGAAAATCACTAATGGTTCGATTAAACCACTCGATTATTGCTTAAGTCAACACAAGAGTCAGAAGGTCACTAACTAGAGCTATTTGTTTCCAAGAACTTATTTGTAATCATAAGCACGTAGTTAAGTGTGTTGGTACCAAGTGAAGCAAGTTTGACTCTTTTAGGTTTGCTCAATTAGGTCTTCTTATTCATTATTACTACTATTCTTACCTAAACATCAAAAACGGACTCAATCCTTTAAGAAGTTTATCACACCATCCATCGTTGGGAAGAGTCACCCGATTCACACAAAAACTACCTTTGGAAAGAACTGTGGACATTAAGAAAACCAAAGGCTTATTGTTCACTTAAACATGAAAAGCAACTACTAGATTAAAAGGAAGCGATTGAATTAAACATTTACTGCTAAGAAAACAAAATAAAGAAGCTATAAAGTAAGCTACTGAAAGCATAAATGAATATACGAAATGAGAGAGGAAGAAAGAAATTATATACATCAATAGAGAGGGAGAAGATTATGTACATAATGAAATGAAAAAGAAAATGTTATCAGTTATTACAAATCAATGTCAAATATGAAATAAAATAAACTCCACCGCCCCGAATAAGAATAAGCATTGTCCTCAATGCTTAACAAAATAAGAATAAGGAAGGGAAAGAGTAAAGAGGACTACCTATATGGTCTTGGACATCTCTGTGTCCATAGCAGTGTCACCGCCATCAGGCTCCTCCAACTGGATCTCATCATCCTCTACTCTGGGAGTAACTGGGTTGGCGAACATCTATCACACTGCCTCAGCAGTGTCGGAAGCCAGGTTTGGCTCCTTAGACTAGCTAGCTGGTGCCTCTAAAGCTGATGGTGTTGTTGGATCCACTGTTGTTGCTGGAGCTGTCTCCATCAGTAGGTCAAATGGAAGGTCTCCAACTGTTGCTATCTTAGTCACCTCCTTCTGCAACCTGTCAACTGATTTTTTTAAAGACTGGGATTTCCTCATCCTCTTCACATGCTTACCAAGCTCCTCAATAACTCCTCCATGTGCCACAAAAGTATCCATGATGGTCTTCTGGTTCTCAAAAATCTTCTTCAAAGTGTCCTCCACTATCGGAGGGATCTGAGATGAGGGGGGTAGATGTTTGTGCTGCAACAACAATAGATAAGTCAGACAGCTTTGTAGTAGCTGCCTGCATCTAGTTGTTGAGGCTCGTTAGGTTCTGGGAGACTCGTAGTGCAGATAATGGCTGAGCAGGCATAGGCACCAACCTCAAAGTAGAAGTGGAGGGAACTGATGTTGACGGCCCTGAAGATGGAGGTGGAGGCATCGCAGCTGTATTGGAGCCTGCTGCAGTGGAAGGCATGTTAGCTGAATCTGCAGCTACCACCGAAGGCTCATCAGACTAGCCTATGGTAGTAGTCGGCTGACCCTTATTCTTCGGGTTCCTCGGTCCTTCAAAGAGTACCAAGTAAAGGGCTTCTTTGCCCGAACCTTCGTGTCAAAACTCTTTAGCACCACCCCTGCATTCGTAAGATACTCCGTGATAGTGTTGGGATATGGGTAGGAGCTATCACCTTGCCTTCCAACCAGAGACATGTTGGCCGACAACAGGGAACCCACATTGATTGGGTACCCGGCCATGATGAAAGCAACTAGAACCATCCTCGAGAATGGGAGATTGGTTTCATTCTGACATGGATCTAGTCTGCTACAAACAAATGTCTACCATCCTTTTGCTTCAAAATTGAGGGTGTTCCGGTGAATAGGAACCCTTGTTATGATACATGGTGGTGGTGGTCCTGGAGCTGCCAAAATCTCAGCGAGCCAAGGGCGAGATACATCATCCAGTGCGAACTTCTCCATATATTGCACCGGCTCTACATCCTCAAACCCTAAATATGCATTCAAGCTGCTCTGATCGAATCTCACTTTTAAGTTCCTCACTTTTATCACCTTGGTCCCTTTCTTGATATGCGCCAAATTGGCATAAACTTCCAGGACCAAGTGCTCTTTGGCATCCACCACACTTTGAGTGAACCATGTCCAACCTTTTCTCTATTAGAATTGTCTTTCCACATTTGGGTTGTATCTATCCAAACCTTTAAACAAAAACTACCGCTTAAGAGTGAGAGATCTATGTGGCCACCACTCTTGGAACCAGTTGAATATAGTCAGGCTCACAAACCTATCTTCTCAAACTTCCTTCTTCTTCGATATCTCAAGGCCTGCAACTCTGGTATCACCCCTCCGGCCATCATCCGAGAAATCATCCCCGTCTACTGTAGTAGCTGGTGCATTGGGGGCATTTGTAGATGAGGGCTCTGAACCCGGAGTGTCATCTTTCGAACTCTCAGAAGTGCTCTCTGAAGTGGAGGGCTTATTTCGGAGCTGATATCTCCCTTGAAGCTGTTGTGGCTATGATTGAACATTAGGTTGCTCTTCCACAGAGTTTCCTACTGATGCTTCCCTAGACGAGACATATGAACTTGATCAAGCGGACTTAGCTCTACCTCTCCCGGTTGTCGCCTTCTTGGATATAACTCTTTGCACTACGAGTGGTAAGGTGTTCTTGCCTCGACCTCGGGAGGGTTCACCCCTCCCTTTTGATGTATCACCATGTCTAAGAGACCTAACCATTTTATCCAATAGACAGCAACAGGAGTCAGTTATAGTTCAAGTGCACAATAGCAAAGAGTTTCAGAACAAAACTTTATGTAGGGTAAGGAAGTGCGGTCCGTACATTTTTTAGTGTGGTCGCAGATGGGTTGTGCGGACCGCATAATTTAAAAGTGCGGCCGCAATGATGAGTCTATGGTCCACACAATTTTGAGTGCGACCACACATCTAAAGTGTGGTTCACATAATTTTGAGTGCGGCCGCACAATGAGTACCTCAAAAGTGGCAACTCTCTAACAACAGAGAAAGCCCTGATCTGCGACCGCACACACTTTTCTGTGGCCGCGGTTGAATTTCTGTGGACAATACAATTTTAAGTGCGGTCCACACAATCATGCTACACAAATTTCCATATCCTACAGATCTGCAGACTGCACAATTCCTTGTGCAGCCGCACAATTCAAATTAAATCGGGCATTGTTCTAGGGTTTAAATTTTTGCACACAATTTTGACATGGTAATAGAAATTAAGCAATATCAACCAAGTAGCCATCCCCTATATAGCAAATAAGAGTTTACTCAATACAAATTACAGCCCACATGATTATGAATTTAACAGTTGGTCTAAAATAACTAAACAAATTATGAACTAAATTAAGAAAATTGAAAAATTCTAAAGATGATTTGAACATACTAGTGATGAAGTGGTGTTAATGAGTGATCAAAAATGATGAATTAAGAGTCAAGTGAGTGATTCAGTTGAGTACAATATTTGTGCCTTTCTCTTAATTCGCAGAGAGTGTAAAGTTCTAACAGTAGAGTGAAGGTACTATTTATACTTAACAGGTTGGCCCAAGAGTTCAAGAGACAAGTGCGGCCGCAGAATTCCTTCTATGGTCCGCAATTTGTTACCTATTTGTAGATTATCGTTTGATGATCTGCGATCCGCAGAATTCCTTGTGCGACCCAATATTCTGGTGTGGGCCGCACATTTCTTTGTGTTGCCGCACTTTGGCAATTTCTCTGACAAGTAAACATCAGAGAGTGTGCACTTTTTGATTTCTAGTTGTGCGGCCGCATATCCTCTTCTGCTGTGGCATTCCAAATTGTGCGGTCCGCACTGTTTCCATACTTAGCCAATTTTTTTAGCACAGTCCCTGAAAAGCACACTCATTCGTGCAAAAGACTTCAAAAACAGTTAGAACAAAACAAGACCTAACTAAAAAAGAAGAAAAAGAAAAAGAAAATGAAAAAGAAACATGGGTTCCTCCCAAGAAGATCCTGATTTAACGTTGCTGCACGACGCAAATTTCCATCACTTGAAATGAATTACGCCATGAAGTGGCCATCACAAACGTTTCCCAGATAGTGCTTCACCCGGTGACCATTGACTCTAAATACTTCATCATTTTTATTCTTCAAGTCCAATGCACCAAAGGGTGCCACACCCACAACCTCAAATGGGCCACTCCATTTAGATGTTAACTTTCCCGGAAACATCCATAATCGAGAATTGAACAACAACACAAGATCACCTTCATTAAACTCCTTGTTCCGCATGTACTTGTCATGGAGTTACTTCTTCTTCCCCTTGTATAAGAACGTACTTGTGTATGCATGGTACCAGAACTCATCTAACCCATTGAATTGTGCCAACATTAAGTTTACAGCGACATCTCACTCAAGATTCAACTTTTTTAAAGCCTACATGGCTTTGTGCTCAAGTTCAACCGAAAGATGATAAGTTTTTCCGAACACCAATCGGTATGGAGACATTCCGATCAGTGTTTTGTAAGTCGTCCTATAAGCCCATAAAGCATCATCAAGTTTCTTGGACTAATCCATCCGATTAGCATTTACTTTTTTGGACAAAATACTCTTTATCCCCCGGTTGGAAACTTCCACTTGGACGCTTGCTTGTGGATGACAGGGAGTCGTGACTTTATGAGTGACACCATACTTGGTGACTAAGGTGTCGAAAGCTTTGTTGCAAAAATGTGATCCCCTATCACTTATAATAGCCCTTGGAGTATCAATCTTGTAAAAATGGTCTTCTTCAAAAATGTCACCGCACCTCTCGTTTCATTATTGGGCAAAGCAACCGCGACTAAGATGTAGGTATTTCCACAAGAACTCACAAAAGGGCCCATGAAGTCAATACCCCACACATCGAAAATACCAATATCCAAAAAGGTGGTGAGGGGCATTTCATTTTTCTTTGAGATTCCACCGACCCTTTGACATTCATCACAACACTTGACGAGATCACTTGCATCCTTGTAAAGAGAGGGTCAATAGAAACCGCAACTTAACACTCTGACTGTCGTTCTTGCCCCACCATGGTGACCACCATATGGTGAAGAATGACAAGCCCCAAGAATTTCAAATTGTTCCTCCTCTGATACACCTCTTCTAATCACTCCATCCGTACAAATTCGGAAAAGGTACGGCTCATGCCAATAATAGTTTTGACAATTCCGTTTGAGCTTTTTCCTTTGGTTTCAAGAGAACTCAACCGGAATGATACCACTCACACGATAATTTGCTAGATCCGCAAACCAAGGGACCTCTTTCATAGAAATAGCCAAGAGTTTCTCATCGGGGAAGGAGTCATTGATTTCAAGGCCATCATGCAGCCTCCCCTCCTCCTCCAAACGATACAAGTGGTCCGCCACTTGGTTTTCACTTCCTTTTCGATCTTGGATGTCTATATCAAACTATTGCAATAAAAACACACATCTCATCAACCGGGATTTGGAATCTTTCTTGCTCATAAGATAGCAAAGTGCTGCATGATCCATGTGGACAATGACTTTTGCACCATCAAGTACGGACGGAACTTCTCCATAACAAAGACAATGACAAAGAGCACTTTCTTCGTAACGATGTAGTTGACTTGGGCACTATTCATGGTCTTGCTAGCATAGTAGACTAGATGAAAAATCTTTTTGATGTGTTGCCCCAAAACAGCCCCTACCGCTACATCACTTGCACCGCACATGAGCTCAAAAGGAACACTCCAATTTGGAGCGGTGATTATGGGAGTAGTAGTCAAATTGAACTTAAGCAATTCAAAGGCTCTCATGCAATCATCATTGAAGTGGAACTCAACATCTTTCTCCAAAAGCTTGCACAACGGGTTCACCACTTTAGAGAAGTCCTTGATAAACAGCTGGTAAAATCTCACGTGGCCTAGGAAAATCCGCAAACCTTTCACCGAAGTTGGAGGTGGAAGTTTAGAAATCACCTTAATCTTTACTTTTCTACTTCAACGCCATTCTTTGAGATCTTGTGGCCAAGGATAATGCATTCCTCGACCCACACCAAGTTTGTTGAGTAAATTAGCTCCAAGTTTATTTCTTCACATCTTGCCAATACTTTGTCTAAGTGTCACGACCCATACCGATGGGCCGTAATGGGCACCCAGTACCTTACTCAACCGAGTACCTACATAACTTATCTTTCGTATCATACTATTATAGGTAAATGAGCCAGAGGGGCTATCGTGAGATAAGTAGAATAAATCATGGGGAAATACTCTACATTGGATAACACAACATGTAATCCAAACTTATACATATGACATACAGGCCAATAAGGCCGATATGATCCTTTATATACTCAAAACATAGGCCGACAAGGTCATACAAGAATCCATATACATGACATCTATCTACAAGCCTCTAAGAATACATAATATCATAAAGGTCGGGACAGAGCCCCGCCATACCAATCAATGCATGTATTACTCATACTGACCAAATAAGAAACTCTGGAGCAAATAGAGAGCACCCACATCTTCCACTGAGCTGATAGCCTACTTGGAGGACTCTCGACCTGTCTATCGGGACTTGCGGGCATGAAACGCAGTGTCCCCAGGCAAAACGAATGTCATTACGAATAATGTACCAAGTATGTAAGGCATATAAATAAGTACATAAAAGACATGGAAGAAATATAAAGTACATGACTCAACTTATAAGTCTGAAATTTTTTGTAAATTATGAAATACTTATAGTGTCATGCATACACGTATGAATGTCATGTCGTGCAGAGGTACATGTTTCATAACATCATCAGCCTCTGAGGGAACCCCATCATATCATCTCAGCTACTATGGGCAAATCATCAACGTATACCAGCTAATCAGGTAGTGGTGCATATACAACGCCATAACCTTTCCCATATATATATACATATATATATATATACATATATATATATATATATACATATATATATATATACATATATATATATCCATCTGGTAATGGGTTAATGTGCATGTGTAAATGCATGAAATGCATATGAAATACGTTAATAAAATCTCTCGGTACGTCATAAGATCATTATGCCTCTGATTAATATCATGAAATAAACTTTACCAACTTACATATTTTTATGACCAATAAATAGATTATAGAATAATATGACACATGGGGAATCAAGAACATAAGCATCTCTAGTATTTCTATGAATAGAGTCATTTATGGAAGTTGTGCATTTACTCGTTTCGTTTGTGTCATATAGATCATGCTAAAAAGAAGGAAGGGATATCCTTAAAATACCTGGAGTAGGGAAGATTCGTATGATGTTCTTGGAAAAGGTTGCATCGTACTCCTTTAGAACCGCAAAATTTTACGTTGCTACGGTTTCTAAAATTTTTTGTTGGACTATTGAAGATTTACGTTGCTAATATGAATGAATAACGTTACTTAATGAAAGGTTTAGGATCTGATTTCATTCTCTTTGAGAATGAAACTTGATTTAGTTTTAATCAATTGTATGTATGCAGTGTGGAAGGAGTTGCAGAAGGAGAACAAAGAATTCTTTGAGGCATACAATAAAACGAGAGAGGAACAATCATCATCAATATTATCAGAAGAATCACAATTGGAGAGGACAAGACAAAGAATACATAATATGTTGTTGGATTTTTCTAAAGATTCCAATGAAATGACAACAATTATTAGTAGAATTTTCAAAATTACTACCTTCCACTCTATTCTTTGGACAATGATGGTTGATGTAAACTTCAAAAACTAGCTCAATGGTTAGTCTCATGTACATTAACTTACAAACGGTTGTATTTAGTCTAGGGTAATAAGACAAAGAGATAGGGTTTTATTGTAACTTGGAAATTGTTAAAGATGAAATGCTTTGTTGTTAGCATATTAGGTGGCCACTTAAAAAAAATGGCTAAGAGCCATTCCTTTGGAATGTATCTTGTTGCTACGTGGGGGTGGGGGTGGAAAATTTAATCTTTATCCACTTATTAGTTAATTAGGTAATATCCTGTTACCCGGTAATTAACCAATTACTCGTATAACTAAAAATTATCTCAAATTACTTAAAATTCTACTTATTTTTAATATACTTTATACATCATACTACCGTGGTTATATGGTACCTTGTATGGTACTAGTCTATAAATATCAGGCACTATGGCTTAAAGCATATTTTATTCCAATTCGATAACCTTCAACGAAACTCATTTTTTTTGATTCGTTTACCCTTTATCTTTCATGGCACTTACTTATCACTTGTTATAAATAACATAAATGTGTATAACCTCAAAAGAGTCTCATCCCCGAGTCTACG
The DNA here is from genome assembly GCF_000715075.1 of Nicotiana tabacum. NCBI lineage: Eukaryota > Viridiplantae > Streptophyta > Magnoliopsida > Solanales > Solanaceae > Nicotiana > Nicotiana tabacum. The sequence continues at coordinate 24,817,091 of NC_134100.1, read as the reverse complement.
TCGATTAACTAAAGACGAAACTTTAACACAGGAAAATGTAGGATGTAACATCTCATTTTCCGAGCTTCCATCAATTTACTTATGGCGTACATTAACATACGAAAATATGGGGTGCTACATCATCCCCCCCCCCCCCTTTGGAACATTCATCCTCGAATATTGACTGATGCACTTATCATTTATAACTTCTGCATTCCAAATAATTTAGTACTCTCCTTGCCATCTAGGCAATTGTTCTGTGAATAACTCCAAATGCCAGGGCATTCCCCCATTTAGGCCTCTTTCTCACATCATGACTTATGGTCGGAATCCTTTCAATCCCGTAACTATTGTTACCTTCTATCATGCAGCCTGTATGACTTTGACCTTGTAAGTGCGCATATGCGACTCTTTTCCTCTTTATCCTCCAACTTTTAGCCGATCTCTAGGCCTCACTTTGTAAACATATACAGAGCTTGACAAGATGTCCTTCTGGGCATCTATAGGTACACTAAAAGAATATTTTATACCTTATTTCATAGATCCATTTCTCTTCACCTTCCCACTCGCTCTTTATTGTCCTTATTCCTATCTTCCTAAAACCTTGTCGCTTTATCATACTTTAGCTTGTGTCCTACATATATATATTTATACTACTCGCAACCTTCCTTCAATTTGCTTGCATCATAGATTTCCTTATGTCATTCTGGAACATTAAGCGAGACATCACATTGTATCTAACTCTTCTTTGCTCTCTTAATTAGCCTCCTCGATACCTAGAAACCATAGGTTGGAAGATATTCCACTGATGACTCTGCTATCAATACTGAATCCCAGCGCTTCTAGAATTCTATCCGAAGTATGGACTATTCACAACCTTTTATATTTGAGTATCTCGTACGTTATTCACCTTTTATCTTACTTACCTTAAAACCTCGCATCGTATCATCTATCTCTTTCATGACCTCCCTTCCACATAGTATAATTCACGTCCATAACTTGAAGCTTTATTATAATACTTGCACCTCTGGTGCATATATAATCTGGTGGAAGCTCCATACTGAATTCTTATGAGGCTGGTAGTTTTCTAACTGGCTTTATCGTAGAGTCATTATAGAGTATGACTACTGTACTATTTCTCTTGTACTTCTGATTTTAAGAGTGATTCTACAATGATCTAAATCATGATGCTTGTAACTTTTTAGGTCCAATAAGCAGACGCATAATTTAATTAATTGATATAACTCTTTAGTTTCCTCTTTCTCTGGTTGGCCTTTATGTTGGCTTAAGTTATCTCCCGATCTGTGGTTCATGGTATTGTTATTTTGTTTACCTTTGTTAGTTTGTATGAATTTACCTAATAGTAGAGTACCTAATCCTCTATGAGGATGTACTGATAATGCTAATAAAACAGTAAGTAAATAATATACGGGATTTTTACGTGAAAAAATCCCAACTCAAGGGGATAAAAACCACGACCTACACCTATAGGCTTTCAACTTCACTAACTTGTAAACACCTATTACAAGCCATTTTGTAATGACTCCATTACAAAGAATTCAACTCAACTAACTTGTGATACCCTTACCACAAGCCACGTTGTCACTCTCTAGTTACAAAGACTTTAACTTATGACTAAACCTAGTCACAACATAAACTCAGAGAGTTTATGGATTTTACGAGAGGGTTCCTAATCAACAGTTCTAGCTAAGCAATTTAGGAGATACAATAAGAATAATCACAAAGTTACAACTCAACTAAGGACAACAAAATACTAACTTTAGGAACAGGTTCGTTGTAGCGTTTAACTTTGTTCTTCAAGCTCTTGAGAATTAAGTTCACCGTTTTCAAAAGGCTTGAATGATGACTGAAGTGTTCAAGTGATGTTTTGATATAAACTCCTTGTTGATACACCTTGATGACATCACTTGAATAATGCAAGCACTTTAGTTGGTCAAAGGATAAGTGGCTATTGGAAACAGAGTAGTGCAGGCAGTGACGTTGCTTCCAGTTGTGTCCAATTGGCTTCGTACTGCTATGAGGGAACCACATGGGTATCAAGTCCTTGTTTGGTTTTCTGTATCCTAAAGCTATAGCAGTTCACATTTAGCTGGAATTCGTTGATTTGCAGTGTCCCAAGTGTACTAGGTTCCCTATCTGGTCCTTGTCAGTAAGTTTGTTAGATCATCAAAATATAAAACAAAGACATTGAAAACCTATCAATTTCCCCTTTTATGATGATGACAAACTTACACATTGACAACGTGTATTTAGAGCAATAAGAACCAGATAAAGTAACAGGAGCCCACAAGTTCCCCCTGACTTTATGCCTTCTTTTTTGAAAATTTTAAATTTTATCATTGTATCTACACTTATTTATTTATTCCCCTTTTTGCATCATAAAAAGACACAAGCAGTCAAACAGCATAAAGAAGTCTAGCCGAGCTAACTCATGCCACATATGTGCACATAATATGATAGAGAAGAGAATCATAAAATTCAAGTAATGAGATAATAAAAGAGGATAGATTTTATATAGATAAAAGAATATATGCCTTTACTTAAAAAGAAAAGGCAACATTGGACTATTAAGACGGGAGCAGTACTATTACATCCCAACCACATCAAAAAAAAAACATCTACCTAAAAAACTTAAAAGAACATTCCAGAAACTGGTCACTGAAGGGTTACTTAGGGGGCACTAGGAGTAGAGGGCTTAGAGGCTGCAGCTAGTGTTTGGAGAACTAGGTCTATTCGGGCATTGGCCGACTTTTGCTCATTGAGGAGTTCTGCTATCAGGTTCTCTACTTGTGCCTTGAGATCAACATTCTCTTTTGTCAAAGAGATACTTCATCATTTGACGTCTTAACCCTTTGGGCTTGCTGACCTTCCAGGATAGCATTCCTAGCATTCAACCGGCGAATCTCCTGAGTTGCACTATTCTGAGCATTAATGAGTTGTGAGACGGTTGAAGTACTGCCTACCCTCCCCCCCATTCTTTTCTATGCACTCACATTCTTCCAACATTATATATGAGAAAGTATGCTTCTTAGTTCCTACATTGCCTTGCCCCAGCGGCACCTCGACGAACTTAAACACTTGCGTAAGGAGAAACCCGTATGGAATGCCATGATTACCATCCTTGAAGGTTGCTACTTTCTGCATGTGTTCATACATAATAGCAGGCAGGCTTACAGGAGTAAAACTATCCAGTTGCTCCATCAGAAACAGATTAGATTTAGAAGTCATGGACCTCCTCTCAGCACGAAGCAATAGGACTTTGTTTACCAATTCGAAGAGCAATTGATAAACAGGGAGTAATGCCTTCTTGTGGATTTGGTCCCCCTTTGGTTTGCATGGTCCTTTACTATGGCATTTCGGAAATTATACTGACACGCATCCTTCACACTGGTCACACCAACTATAGGGACTTTAAGAATTTCCCCAAGCAAACTAACATCGAACACAATATTTACTTCATTCACCAAAGAACAAATGTGGTCGGTATCAACGAGAAAGAGGCTAGAAAAGAAGCTTTGAACCATACCCTCATAAACCTTAGGTGCATCTATTTGGAATAGATGCCCCCATCGTTGAAACTCAACCATCTCAAGAACTTGTCGCATACCAGCCATCTCAAAGATTGCTGGGTCAAACGTACAGCCCAGCAGAACCTTTTGGTGCCTTAGGCGTTCTGAAACAGAACTGCCTTCACTCCTTCGCCTCTTCACAAAACCAGGTTCCTAAACATTTTCAGACTTTTATTTGCCGGACTTCCCACCACTTGCTTTCTCTTTCCCTTGGACTTGACTAACACGTCCTCACCAGACATCCAGGACTCACTCACAACATCCTTCAACTTGGAACTAGGGGTTGAAACTTTCTCTACTGAAGCAGGCTGCTTCTTTTTCTAGGACCGTCTTACCAATGAACCAGGTTCCTCTGGTGTTTCCTCTTCCACTTCTACCACAGGGACCGCTTTATAACATACGAGCACATTATCTTTCACGAACCTCCTCCTTTTTTCTTACTACTTTTTCTACTCTTTTAAAAGGCAGAGTCGTAGGCCAACTTAGCTTGCAACCTAGTAGTAGATCACTTGGTGGAAGACTTAGGAGTGGACACCGCCCTTCGCTTAACTATTAATGCATCAAGAGCCAGGTTGTCTAAATCCTCCTAATCGCTGGACCTCATCTCAGGAGCTTGAATGTCCAGAGGCGCAACAGCAAATGCAGGAGCAGAACTGTCCTGGGAATGAGAACCCTGACATGGGTCCTTCGGAGAGGGATCAGGTTCCTCATGTGAGGGCCCAGTAGTATCTACTAGTGCAGCATCCTCAATAGTCACTATGGTTCCTTCTTCCCCCATACCCTGTACCTCGTTTCTCTAAGCAATTATCTTATGAAGGACACCGTTAGCAGATACCACAAAGATGGTTAGAAAATTTTATTCCTCAATCGGCACCACTGCCACCACGGAATCTTCAGCAACAATGGTGGAACCCTATACGGCCTCATGGCTTTGACCTTGTTCTCCCCTTGTTCTTTGATTAGTGGGAACCTCAGAAGATAGAGAGGACGAATCAGCAATTTTAGGGGTTTCTGAAATGGAGAGAGACGGGGAATCCGAGTGAGGTGTGATTTCAGCAGGGGAGTAGGAGTGGTTATAAAAGACTTAGAAGGGATAAAGGACTCCATAGGTTTTTTTAGTACTAGGGATGACTGATGCAGGGATGTCGGAGTTTGTATCAGCCATTGAAACGATAGAGTAAAGGTACTTTAGGAAGTTCTAATGGAAGACTTATGCTTTGTGGATAAAAAAGGAGAGTTTTATTAAGGATGGATAATTATGAAGAGAGAGATAGGGACCGGTTCTGAAATGGCAGTTGTGCGTGGAGAAGTGCAACGTTTCAGAGGGAGATGGAATGATTTGAAGTGAAGAGACGTGACAGCAGGATCTGAAAAGGTGGATGACATGGCAATTGTGTTTTGTACCTTTTTAAGACGTGTAGAAAAGAATGCACAGAACTACTAACCTTTGGTACAAGAACCAGGTTCTTGACCTGTTATTTGAAAGTATCAATCCTCTTTTATCGTCCATGCACTGCATCTATAGCTTCTATACTCATCATGTGTGTTTACCTACAATGGTATTGAAGTGAGTTAGACTTGGCCAGAAAACACTTTAGCTAGTTTTTCCTGAAGGTGATTTTCATAGCCAAATAATGAGGAATCATGTTCTCAATTGGGCTTTAAAAGCCCCAGCTTCACTCTGTTTCTTTCAAAATGTTCCCTACTTAATGCTTTGGTGAAGATATCTGCGATTTGGTCTTTTGTGCTACAGAACTTCATGCATATCAACCCTTTCTCCACATTGTCCCTCAGAAAGTGATCCCTCACATCAATATGTTTGGTCCTTTTATGTTGAACTGGATTCTTGGCCATGTTGAGTGCACTGGTGTTATCATATAGAAGGGGCACACTCTCAGTGAGTACCCCCAAAATCCTCCAGTTGCTGCTTAATCCATAGAAGTTGAGCACAACACGATGCTGCAACTACATATTCTGCTTCAGCTGTTGAAAGAGCCACTGAGTTTTGCTTCCTTGTGCCCCAAGATATGAGACATGAACCTAGGAAGTGATCCATTGCAGAAGTGTTTTTCCTGTCCACAAGATAACCTGCATAGTCTGCATCAGCCTATCCAATGAGATTAAAACTATCACCTGAGGGATAATAAAGGACCAGATCTTGTGTTCCTTTAAAATATCTCAGAATTCTTTTGGCAGTCTTCAAATGAGATTCCTTGGGATTTGATTGAGACCTTGCACATAGCCCCAAACTGAAGACAACATTAGGTCTACTAGCAGTTAGATAGAGAAGAGACCAAATAATGCCTCTATACATGGTTTGATTCACAGAGGATCCAGTTTCATCCATGTCCAGTCAAGTGGTCCTAGCAATGGGAGTGTCTCTCACCTTTAATGCTTCCATGTCAAACCTCTTCAAGAGCTCTTTGATGTATTTTTGCTGACAAATGAATGCACCCTTTGAGGATTATTTTACTTGAAGACCCAAGAAGAAGTTCAGTTCCCCCATCATGCTCATTTCAAACTCACTTCCCATAAATTTTGCAAATTCTTCACACAGAGAATCAGTTGTTTTCCCAAAAATGATATCATCAACATAGACCTAAACAATGAGCAGGTTCTTTCCTCGTTTCTTTAGGAACAAGGTGTTGTCAATTTTCCCTCTTTTAAAGCCATTTTCTAAGAGGAACTTTGACAGCCTTTCACACCAAGCTCGAGGAGCCTTCTTCAACCCATACAATGCTTTGTCCAGTTTAAACACATATTCAGGGTGTTCATGACATTAAAACCCTAGATGTTGCTTCACATAGACTTCTTCCTTAATAAGTCCATTCAAAAATTCACTTTTGACATCCATTTGGAACAAGGTGAATTCTATATGAGATGCAAAAGCGATTAGAATTCAAATAGCTTCCATGTGAGTGACCAGAGCAAACGTTTCATCATAATCAAACCCTTCCTCCTGATTGTAGCCTTGAACCACTAGCCTAGCCTTATTCTTTGTGGTATTTCCATATTCATCAAGCTTGTTCCTAAATACCCACTTGGTTCCTATAATGGTTCGATCTGAGGGTCTAGGTACCAGGTGACAGATATTGTTCCTTTCAAATTGATGTAACTCATTTTGCATGGCTGTAATCCAATTTGCATCTTTCAGGGCTTTCTTGATATTCTTGGGTTCTATTTGGGAGAGAAAGGCTGAGAAGACAAGTGAATTTCTAGCTTTTGACCTGGTTTGTACTCCGGAATCTAGAGGGGTAATTATTTTGTCAACATGTGTTCTTCTTTCAGGAGCTAGTGGAGTACCCTAAACTGCGTCAACCACTCTTTCTTCAGCTTCAGTGGTTGTAATTGAAGTACCTGGTTCTATTGAGGAAGAGGCAGTATTGTCTTCACTCGCCTCTTTTACTTGGCTCATCATATCTACCTTTCCATTTGTCATGTCAATCACTTCATCAGGGGATAGTAAGAGTTCTCCATCTTGATCCTCTTCAGCACTCTACTCACAGGATGGATAAGACTCATTAAAAATAACATGAACACTTTCCTCAACGCATTGATTCCGCTTATTGTATATCTTGTACGCTTTGCTTTGAGAAGAGTAGCCCAGAAATATCCCTTCATCACTTTTGGCATCAAATTTACCAAGCTAATCCTTTCCATTATTGAGAACATAGCATTTGCATCCAAATGTTCTTAGGTTAGTTAGCTTGGGTTTCCTTCCATTCAGCAGCTCATATGGGGTTTTGTTTAGGAGTGATCTAATCATGCACCTGTTCACCAAGTAGCAGGCAGTGTTGACCGCTTCAGCCCAGAAGTTCTTTGCAATTCCACATTAGCATTTTTCTTGCCATTTCTTCAAGACTTCTGTTCTTCCTTTCCACTACTCCATTTTGCTAGGGGGTTCTTGGAGCTGAGAAGTTGTGAGTGATGCCATCTTCATTGTAGAACTCATCAAATTTGGCATTGTCAAATTCTGTTCCATGATCTGATCTAATGTATGTGAATCTAAATTCTATCTTCACCTGGATATTCTTCACAAAGGACACAAACACCTCAAAGGTTTTATTTCTAAGAAACAAAGTCCATGTGAATCTGGAGTAGTCATCCACTATCACAAAAATGTATCTTTTTCCTCCCTTGCTTTGAACTCTCATAGGACCACATAGTTCCATATGCATAAGCTTGAGTGGCTTTGAGGTACTCACATCCTTTTTAGACATAAAAGAGGACTCACATGTTTTCCTCTAGCACAGGAATCACAAACTTTTTGTACCTTGAACTTTGACATGGGCAGACCATGAACCAAGTCCTTCTGAATTAGTTTGTTCAGAAGAGAGAAGCTTGCGTGCCCCAATCTTTTGTGCCAGAGTTCAACATCATCACCAATAGCTTTCAGACAACTCAGATCACCACTTTGTAAGGACTCAAAATTAGCAACATAGATGTTCTTGTATCTCTTGACCACAAGTACCACTTCACCAGTTACCAGATTAGTAACTGTACATATCTTGGACAAGAATTCCATCTTGTTTCCTTTATCACAGATTTGAGATACACTCAAGAGACTATACTTGAGACCATTGACATAGTACACATTTTTAATAGAATGAGTGAGTGACTTCCCGACTTTTCCAACTCTAAGAATGTACCCCTTTTTCCCATTTCCTAAGAATACACTCCCTCCTTGTAGGGCTTTAGTGAAAGGAAGTCCATGGTATTCCCAGTCATGTGCTTTGAACACCCACTATCCAAAAATAATCGTTGACCGCTTTCTTTCACTGTTCCCTGCACAAGAAGATCAAGAGTTAGTTTTAGGAACCCAAGCAAGTTTGGGTCCCTTGTAGTAGGCAAGAGGATGAATAAGAGCTCTCTTAGTCCATGTAGGTAATATTCATTTTTTGTGAGTAGAACTAGGTCCCTTTTTAGTAGTTTCATTTTCAGCAACCATTCTGTTTTTCTGAGTGAACTGGACCCTGGCTTGACAATTTTTCATGAAATGTCCATTGTTCCCACAGTGGGTACTCAGCTAGTTTTCGGGTACAGTCACACATTTGCTATGTGGGTTGTAAGGGGTTTTCTCCCTTTGGAACCCTATTCCCTGGCTGTTTCCACCATTATTAGTGTATATGGTAATGATAACTTCTGAGGACCAGGTCCACTTTAGGAACTTTTCAAGATTATTTTTTACTCTTTCCAGATCAGTTTGGAGGTGCTTGTTTTTCTCAGTTTCAACACACATCCTAGTTCTGACAACTTTCAACTCGTTTTCAAGCCTAATATGTTCCTTACTGGCTATCTCTTTTCCTTTTCCAGTATTTTCAGGTTTAGACTTAGTTCCTAGTCCCTTCATTGTTTCCCTCATGTCAGCAATTACTACCAAGAAATCATCTCTTTCTTCCTTAAAGTTGACAATCTTTTTGGTCAAGACATCTTTTTCTTTCTTCAACTCACAAATGGTTTCCTTCAGATCTACTACACATACTACCAGATCATCTCTGGTTTGTTCAGCTTCCCCTAGTTCTAAGATCACGACATCCTTATCCTCCACAAGGTTATGATAAGCATCAATCAATACATTAGCTAAAGACATAAGTTTCTTAGGAGAGTAGGATTTCAGATTTCTCTGAACATCCCTGAAATTTACCTCTTTGTTGTCATAATCTTCATCATCATCTAATTGGTCCATCAAGGCAAGAGTTGAATCATATTCATTTTACTCACTTTCAGCTGCCATCATGGAACTACCTCCAGCATCAGTTTCATCTTCAGACTCACTAGAGGACCCCCCCCCCCATGCTGCAAGAGCCTATTTTACCACATTGTCAGCAGTTCTCTTTCTTTTAAAGTCCTTGAGAGGAACCAGGTTCCTCTTAGCTTCTTTCTGAAGGTTTTACTCGGAGAATTCTTGCTTCAAGAGAGGACAGTCATTGATGAAGTGCCCAGGCTTTCCACACTTATGGTAGAGATCATAGGTTTTTGGTTTGCTAGAGCTACCCCTTTTTAGCATTTCTCCATTTCTTCTGACCATCTTCTGAATATTTTTAGTTAAGTAAGCCATGTCACTGTCCTCCTCACTTGAGTCATTGCTATCAGCTTTGAGTACCAGGTTCTTTTCTTTCTTTGGTTCTCTTCTTTCACTGTCTATCTTCCTCTTCAACTCCTAGGTCTTCAAATTTCCAACCAGCTCTTCTATGGTCAGCTCCTGCAAGTCCTTTGCTTCAGTAATAGCATTTACCTTGCTTTTCCCAAGGGTTAGGCAAAATACTGAGGATTTTCCTCACTAGCATGTTCCTAGGAATAGTTTCACCAAGTGAATGTAACTCATTTATGATGGAAGTGAATCTTGTGTGCATATCATGAAAAGATTCATCATCCTTCATCCTGAAGAGTTCATACTCGGTAGTGAGCATATCGATCTTAGATTGTTTTACTTGGGTGGTTCCCTCATGAGCTGTTTGTAAGGCTTCCCATATCTCCTTAGCAGTGTCACAAGCAGAGATTCTATTGTATTTATCGGGTCCTATTCCTCATACCAAAATCTTCTTGGCATGAAAATGCTTCTCCACAGCTTTCATGTCTGCGTCAGTGTATTCTTTACTAGTTTTTTGCATTGAGAATGGAAGTTCTTCAAGTACCTTTGTTGGGAAACAAGGACCGTCACATATGACATCCCATAACTCAGAATCCTCAGACATGATAAAGTCATGCATTCTTGTCTTCCACCACCTATAGTATTGTCCATTGAACCTGGGTGGTCTGTATGTTGATTGACCTCCTTCAAAATTTGGTGGAGCAGCTATAAGGATCCTTCCTAGATGTTATCCTGATAGGAGAACCTGCTCTGATACCAATTGTTAGTTTGTTTGAGTCCACCAAACAGTAGAGTATCTGGTCCTCTATGAGGTTGTACTGAGAATGCCAATAAAACAGTAATTAAATAATACACGGGATTTTTACATGGAAAACTTCCAACTCAAGGGGACAAAAATCACGACCTACACCTGTAGGCTTTCAACTTAACTAACTTGTAAATACCTATTACAAGCCACTTTGTGATAACTCCGTTACAAAGAATTCAACTCAACTAACTTGTGATACTCTTACCACAAGCCACTTTGTCACTCTCTAGTTACAAATACTTTGACTTATGACTAAACCTAGTCACAACATAAACTCAGAGAGTTTATGGATTTTACAAGAGGGTTCCTAATAAACGCTTCTGGCTAAATAATTTAGGAGATACAATAAGAACAATTACAAAGTTACAACTCAACTAAGGACAACAAAATACTAACTTTAGGAACTGGTCCGTAGTAGCGTTTAACTTTGTTCTTCAAGCTCTTGAGAATTAAGTTTACAGTTTTGCAAAAGGCTTGAATGATGACTGAAGTGTTCAAGTGATGTTTTGATATAAACTCCTTGTTGATACACCTTGATGACATCACTTGAATGATGTAAGCACTTTAGTTGGTCAAATGATAAGTGGCTACTAGAAACAGTATAGTGCAGGCAGTCACGTCGCTTCCAGCTGTGTCCAATTGGCTTCGTACTGCTATGAGGGAACCACAAGGGTATCAGGTCCTTGTTTGGTTTTCTATCTCCTGAAGCTATAGTAGCTCACATTTAGCTAGAATCTGTTGACTTGTAGTGTAGCCCAAGTGTGTTAGGTTCCCTATCTGTTCCTTGTCAGTAAGTTTGTTAGATCATCAAAACATAAGACAAAGACATTGAAAACCTATCAGCCTTTCATGAGCGCTAAGGAATATGCATGACACATTCCTTTAACAATTTAATCTCTTGTCTAAGTCCTGAGCTCAATTCTTTCTTTTAACGTATACCAGAATCTTCTACGGCTATATATGCTGCATGTGTATAACTCCAAATCCTTGTGTGTTCATAACGTAACCCACTCTAGATCATTGATCAAATAATTTGTTTCGTTCTATCTTAGCTTTCTTTCAACGTAAGCTATTATTTTTCCTGGTCTTCATGCCCTCTTGTTACGTCCATACTTAGCTTATCTTAGTGCCTGTATTTTCTAGAGTTTTCATACAACTCATATGATCTTGAATATTACTTTTAATTTTATTTCCCGTTCATTAGCCACGGTAGGTGCCACTTTATTTTGGAATGCTCACAACATTATTGCGAGACTGTTGTTACATGACCATTTCCTCTTTAGGTCGTCGTGCTTAGGTTTAATCCTTCTTCCTTATCTCCTCAGCTAGTCTTTCTTTGTAGTACTTAGGGAGAACCTTTGACTCTCGTAAAGCTATGAGCTTATTACAAACCTTTTTGATATCTTTCCTTGACTATAATCATCTGTAGTTGCTTACCTCTGTGCCCTTGTGCTTGTAGGGTTGTTTCTGAACTGATATTTTGATTGCCCTCCCAATGGAACTTTCTTTTATCCCCGTAATACTCATACGGTACCTTTAACTATCCCGATTCCTATTTGTATATATCTCAAGTATTATAATGATATTACTGCGAGACTGAATTCTCCATGTTGTGTTTTACTATGTTTATCTTATACGATCTGCTGACTCATCTATAACCTCCCGTTTAGCCATGACTGGGCTCTTCCTGATCAATTACTAACTACTCGTTGGCCCATTCTCATATCAGTATTCCGCGTAATCTTTCTTGGGTTATTTCCTTTGTCTTAACTTACATCTCGCACAAGCTCCTTATTTACTAATAATAGCTCGGGCAGGAACCTTTACTTCCTTTCCTTGACGCCGTTCTTGCATAATATTCTAGAATCATAGCATATTTGTTGGATTTTGGATAAATTCCATCTCATTTTTTTTATCACAATCTTCCTTTATCATTCCATAGTTACTAGAACCACTTAATTCTGACTTAATGCCACATCACTCCATATTCCCCCCTTTAGGGGAATACTAAGAGGTAAAGCCATGAGGATCTACCTATAGATCTTTTACCTCTTTATCTTTGGCGTCGTTTAACAACATTAATGATCCTTACTCGCCTTGCGGCAATCCTTTTGTACCAAGGATAACAAATTCCCTTACTCGCGATGGGGACACGTAGCCCAATTGGCGTATACAGTCCCTTAAGCTTAACTTTGCTCACATTGCTTGCTTTAGGGAAACGTCTTTCTGGATGACCTTTCTCTGAATTTCTTATGAATCTCCTTCTGTTGTCCATTCTATTATGGCCGGAACACAATCTGAAATTATCATGATGCCGACCATTATCAAATCACTCAGTCTTTAATTCATGTTTAGTTTACCTTGTTCACCAGCCCATACTAATTTCTATTACTCTGAGGTATAACTTTTCCTTCTGGAAGTCGCGTTGGAGTCACGAGCTTATTTCTCGAAATGAGGATATGACTTTATGACCTATATTCTTTTGTTGTCTCAAGGCTTGTCACCTGTCGCCCTTTTTTTTCATTTGACTAGAGATTCTGTAACACTCTACCATTGTCACACATGTATCACATCTTACTCATAATTCTTCCTTATTTCTCTTCTCATTACTCTGCTAATCTTTCTGCCTATCCCTTTTCTATGAAAACTTCAACAAGACATTCTTTCACGTTTAGCTCTCTTTGCTTCATTCATCGGCTCTTCGGGTTGCTCAACGTCCTTGTTCTACTAATGACGAGAGCCATACTAAGGTAATATTTATTCCTTCCAGGATTCCAATGCCTATCTTTGAACATTCCAGTATTCATATTTAGCTGTATTATTCTAGAGTGCAGCATCTGGGTGTCTCACAAGGAGATCCATTAGCACATTTGCAATATCCCTCAGAAATGTCAACTAACATAAATAATCCATCCATCATCTTGGGTTACTCTAACATCAATCGGATTCTGATGTTCCATCCTCTTCTTAAACTACACATGTTAACTCCCATGGGTCATAATTGAGATGGGTACGGCCAATTGTACATACCTTTGTTATTAATGAAGGTAACTCAAAATACTTATATTTCTCTTCCTGTATTGTAGGTAATGTCATCTCTACTAATTAGGTACCTCATATCCTTTTTCACCTTGCTTCTTCTATTTGTTGAAACTTGTGTCTACTTTCTGATTCTCTTATTCCTTACCATAAGAGCGGATAGACATTCTTGCCTTAGGGATCCTTATATAGAAGCTTGTCTGTCTTAGTGTCCTCATATTCTGCTGAGGAGCTTACATTCATCATAAGCATGATGCAAAATCGAGTTCCTCTGACTCAATTCTTCCACAACCACATTCAATCCCTTACCAAACGTCTTTCTAGATGTAGGCATTGTCGTATTATGAATAAGATAGAATTTAGGAAATTGAGTTCTTACAATCATGCTCTACTATACGACCTGGAGTGAGAAGAAAAAGTGACAGTCCTAAATGCCCTGTAGCCTCCTACTTATAAGTGTGGTGCACGACTCACCTATAAATAAGAATCTACTAGACACGGCTTATAGACTCCCTAGGACAAAACTGCTCTGATATCACTTTTGTCATGACCCACACAGATGGGCCGCAACGGGCATCCAATATCTTACTCAACCGAGTACCTACATAACGTATCTTTTGCATCATACTATCATAGGTAAATGAGCCAAAGGGGCTATCATAAGATAAGTAGAATAAAACATGAAGAAATACTCGACAGTGGATGACCTAACATGTAATCCAAACTTATACATATGACAAACGGGCCAATAAGGCCGACATGATCCTTTATATACTCAAAACATAGGCCGACAAGGTCAGACAAGAATTTGTATACATGACATATATCTACAAGCCTCTAAGAATACATAATATCATAAAGGTCGGGACAGAGCCCCGTCATACCAATCAATGCATGTACTAATCATACTGACCAAATAAGCAACTCCGGAGCAAATGGAGCGCACCCACATCTTCAGCTGAGCTGATAGCCTACTTGGAGGAGGGATATGCGGGCATAAAATGCAGTGTCCCCAGGCAAAAAGGATGTCAGTACAAATAATGTACCGAGTATATAAGGCACATAAATAAGTACATAAAAATGGAAGAAATATAGAGTACATGACTCAACCTATAAGTCTGGAAAACTTTTTAAATCATGAAATACTTATAGTGTTATGTATATGCGTATGAATGTCATGGCATGCATAAGTACATGTTTCATAACATCATCAGCCTCTGAGGACACCCCATCATATCATCTCGGCCACTGTGGGCAAATCATCAATGTATACCAGCTGATCAGGTGGTGGTGCGTATATAATGCCATAACCTTTCCCATATCCCATATACATATATACATATATATATAATGTCATCTGGTCATGGGTTAATGTGCATATATAAATGCATGAAATGTATATGAAATACGTTAATAAAATCTCTCGGTATGTCATAAGACCATTATGCCTCTAATTAATATCATAAAATAAACTTTACCAACTTACGTATTTTTAAGACCCACAAACAGATGATAGAATAATATGACACATGGGGAATCAAGAACATAAGCATCTCTAATATTTCTATGAATAGAGTCATTTATGGAAGTTGTGTATTTTCTGGTTTTGTTTGTGTCGTATAGATCATGCCAAAAAGAATGAAGGGATAGCCTTAACATACCTGGAGTAGGGAAAATCCGTATGATGTTCTTGGAAAAAGTTACACCGTACTCCTTTAGATCCGCAAAATTTTACGTTACTACGCTTTTTTAAAAAATTTGGACTGTTGAAGATTTACATTGCTAATATGAATGAATAACGTTACTTAATGAAAGCTTTAGGATCTGATTTTATTCTCTTTGAGAATGAAACTTGATTTAGTTTTAATCAATTGTATGTATGCATTGTGGAAGGATTTGGAGAAGGAGAACAAAGAATTCTTTGAGGCATACAATAAAATGAGAGAGGAAAAATCATCATCGATATTATCAGAAGAATCACAATTAGAGAGGACAAGACAAAGAATCCATAATATCTTGTTGGATTCTTCTTCTAAAGATTCCAATGAAAAGTGACAACAATTATTAGTAGAATTTTCAAAATGACTGCCTTCCTCTCTATTCTTTGGACAATGATGTTTGATGTAAACTTTCAAAAACTAGCTCAATGGTTAGTCTCATTTACATTAACTTACAACT
Organism: Nicotiana tabacum; assembly: GCF_000715075.1. NCBI lineage: Eukaryota > Viridiplantae > Streptophyta > Magnoliopsida > Solanales > Solanaceae > Nicotiana > Nicotiana tabacum. Next base: position 24,801,406 of record NC_134100.1, on the reverse strand, counting down.
CAAACAGTTGTATTTAGTCTAGGGTAATAAGACAAAGAGATAGGGTTTTATTGTAACTTGAAAATTGTTAAAGATGAAATGCTTTATTGTTAGCATATTAGGTGGCCACTTAAAAAGAATGGCTAAGATCCATTCCTTTGGAATGTATCTTGCTACCACGTGGGGTGGAGGTGAGAAATTTAATCTTTATCGACTTATTAGTTAATTAGGTAATGTCCCATACCCGGTAATTAACTAATTACCCGCATAACTAAAAATTATTCAAATTACTTAAAATTCTACTTATTTTTAATATACTTTATACATCATACTACCGTGGTCATATGGTACCTTGTATGGTACTAATCCATAAATATCGGGTACTATGGCTCAGACCGTATTTTATTCCAATTCAACAACCTTCAACGAAACTCATTTTTATTGATTCTTTACCCTTTATCTTTCACAACACTTACTTATCGCTTGTTATAAATAACATAAATGTGTATAACCTCAAGATAATCTCATCCCCGAGTTTACGTCGATTAACTGAAGTCGAAACTTTAACATACAAAAATGCAGGATGTAATATCTCATTTTCCGAGCTTCCATTAATTTACTTATGAATACATTCACGTACAAAAATATGGAGTGTTACACTAAGTTTTCTAGACAATCATCGAAAGAGTTCTCGACTACCGATAAGTCGTCCATGAAGACTTCAAGGTAATCCTCCACCATGTCTGTGAAGATCGCCATCATACACCTTTGAAAAGTCGTTGGTGCATTGCACAACCCAAATGGCATCCGCTTGAAGGCAAAAGTACCATAAGGATATGTAAAAGTAGTCTTCTCTTGATCCTCCTGAGCAATAAAAAATTGATTGTAGCCGGAATACCCGTCAAGCAAACAATAGAAAGTACGGCCGGCTAATCTATCAAGCATTTGATCTTGGAAGGGAAGTGGGAAATGATCCTTCCTTGTGACGTTGTTGAGCTTACAATAGTCCATACACACTCTCCACCCGGTCACCATTCTTATAGGAATCAACTCATTCTTATCATTGGTGACCACCGCCATGCCCCTTTTCTTTGGGACACATTGAATTGGAGAAGTCTACAAACTATCAGAAATAGGGTAAACAACCTCGGTATCCAACAACTTCAGATGTCCTTTTTGAAAACCTCTTGCATGGCTTTGTTGAGTCTCCTTTGATGTTCAATTGATGGTTTGGCATCCTCCTCCAAGTTAATCTTGTACATGCAAAAAGTGGGGCTTATCCCCCGAATATCCTCCAATGTCCATCCAATAGCCTTATTCCTCTTTTATAGCACTACCAAAGTAGAATATATATGCATATTAATTAAACAAGAGGAAAGAATAACCAGAAAAGTATAACCGGGCATTTGCTCTAAGGATTCAACTAATGGCACATTGATGATAGACTCTTCATCATATCAATGAACATTTTGAATTGATTCTCGCCATTTTGCTTGGCAAGCCTTTGAAGATATGGAAAAGGAAGGCTAGGCATTGGTGTCTTAGCCTTTTGCACTACTGGGTCCGGTATGTCAACAATGTGATCCCTAGACGGGTTCACTTCCTCTTGAGTCTCCTCCATATTTTCATCAATATCAATCCGCACTTCATTATTTGTTTGCACCGCATTGTCCCGGCACTCATCTTCTTGTACCACTTGCTCATCATCCACAAGTTTCCTATGATTTGAGGTGGGTGCATCCCCACCTTTTCCACTGCTTTTAGTAACGGCCATGGCATTCCCGTGTTATTCCCACCCTTTGGGTTCACTACCATGTCAATTGGTAGTGCTCTCTTAGGACGAGTGTTGAGGGCTTGAGAGATTTGCCACATTTGAACTTCCAAGTTTCAGATGGATGTATTGTGAGAGGCAAGTTGGGCATCGGAGTCGGCATTCTTTTCCATCAGTTGTTTAAACATGATCTCAATTTGTCCCATCTCATTGTTGGAAGAACTTGGACCATGGGGATGATAAGGAGGTGCTAGGTTGTTGGTACACCAGGGGCCTTTGAAAACTCGACCCCTGATTGCCTTGATTATTGTTCCATCCCCCTTGGTTGTTGCCTCCCCAATATCCTTGGTTGTTTCCACTCTAATTCTGTTGGTTATTTCTACCATTCCAATTCCCTTGGTTGTTACCACCATTCCAATTGCCTTGGTTGTGAGAATTCAAATTACCTTGAGGTTGCCATTGTTGTTGATTCGGACCTTGAGAGTTGTTTCTTTGCCCTTGAAAGTTATGCACGTATTGCACTTCCTCCTCTTGTTCATTGTAACATTCATCTTAATCAAACCCACTATCTTCTTGCACATAATTCTCCACACGATTTTGCACTTGTGAACCCTTTTGCCTTCTTTTGTTCACCATCATATTAACTCTCTCTATTGCATTGACTTGCTTAGGATTTTGCACTTGTTGAAGTTAAGCTTTGGCTAATTGATTCATTGCAGTGGTTAACTCGGCAATGGCTTGCCCATGATCATGCAATTCTTTATGTAGGTGAATCATGTTCGGATCACCTTGAGGAACATTATCTCTACTTTGCCATGCCAATGAAGTATCCGCCATTTTAACTAAAATCTCACAAGCTTTCACATACGGCGTTGTCATGAAATTTCCACTGGCAAGTTGGTTGACCACACATTGATTGGTAGTGTTAAACCCCCGATAGAAAGTTTTTTGAATCATAGCCTCCCTCAAGTCATTATTGGGGCACTCTTTGACCACTATTCGGTATCTCTCCCATATTTCGTGCAATGGCTCATTGGGTTCTTGTTTGAATACTAGAATCTCGTCTCTAAGAGTGGCCATATGCCCGGGAGAAAAGAACTTGAAAATAAATTTCTCCGCCAATTAATCTCATTTATGGAAGGAATGGTTTGGCAATCTCTCTAACCAATCCAAGGCCTTCCCTCATAGAGAGAAAATAAATAGCATCAACCTTAAAGCATCCTCAGAGATGTTTGTCTATTTACTCCCCCAACAAGTGTTTACAAACCCCTTCAAATGTTTGTATGCATTTTGACTTGGAGCCTTGGTGAAGAATCCCCATTGCTCTAGCAATCTGAGCATTACATTCGTGATTTGAAAGTTGCCCGCCCTAATGCGGGACGGGACAATGGCACTTGCATACCCTTCATTTAGCAACACCCGGTGTGGAACCACTCTTGGTGGAGGTGGGGTGGGTCTTGAGGTGCCCAGCCTTTTCTATTTGCTTTAGGTTCAAGAGGAACCTCTTCAACTTGGTCATCTTCAACGTCCACATCCCCCAAAAGGCATGTTTCCGAGTTGATCATTGTTGTTTGTCATTTTGGTACCTACAATTGATTCACGAAAATCAGTAACAAGGAAGGAAAAAAAGACAATTCACACACAAAACCAAATATATAGCTAAATCCATTTTTAGCTCCTTGGCAACGGCGCCAAAAATTTATCACGTCCAAATGTACGCCTCTAAGGAGGTATGACACGGTCGTTTGCAATAATATAATCCAACAAGGAGTCGGGATCAATTCCACAGGGAGCTGAGATGGGAATTAGTAGTATATATTCAAAGTGAGTATGTGAAGTATATGGGTTGCACTTCCACAAACAGGGTTTTGTTTTTACTTCTAAAATTATGCTAAGGATTGCAATTCTAATGGTATAAAACTAATTAAGATTGTTTTTGAATGTTTTTCAAAGTTATAAAAAGGCCTACGGTTGTGACCATGACCTAAGTGTTTACGTAATAGGATAAAGACTTTTATGTTTTTTTATTGGGGAGTATTATAGCTCACAACACTACGTTGCCCACTCAATACTTCTCGGTCAGATAGTGATTTTGCCCAATTTTGCTTTCTCAATTCCCAATGGATGCCAACCAAAATGGTTTATAAGAGCTCAAGTCGAGTTGTTACTATCTCTAGGTTGAACCTTTTAATTAGGTTAATCGATCTCTTAATTGACCCAATTCCTTGTTAGCTAAGTTAACCTAGACTAGGTCTCTCTTTCTCAAGAAGAGACTAAGTCAAATAGGTATAAGTCAATATTTGCAACCATCAATTTTACAATTGAAGTATAAACCTAGCTAAATGACACGCGCCCGTTCATAAACAAGCATAAAATTAGTCACTCATAAGGTTTATAAACTAGGTTCGGGTCACAACCCTATTAAAAATCTAGCTACTCATAGTGGGTATAGAAAAAACAAAGAAGAAAAGATAATAAAACTTATATATTGAAAGATTAAAATATAAAAACCTAATGTTAAATAACCAAAATAAGCTAAAGTTGCCTAAAGAAGCAGAAGAAACGGCTACAGCACTTTTAATAATTAAAATTTGACCTAATTTCCTGAAACTATTCTATTTATACAAAGCTAGAATTTTCGAACAAAAATGCCTTTTCGGAGGTTTTGCGGCCGCACAATTCCACGTACAGTCCGCGCTTTGCTTTAGTCTTGACAAGAATTGAATCAGCAGTCGCACAATTCTGAAATGCGGCCGCATCTCTTATATTATGTGGTCTGCACATTTCTGGGTGCGGCCGCATAGGGCTCTTCTCCGGACTGCACATTTCTGAGTGCGGCCGCATAGCTGACTTCTGCGACCGCACAATAATTGTGCGGTCGCACTTCCTTCGATTCTTCAAATGAACACTCTCTGAACTTCTAATCTTACTTAGCTTCTGCAGCTGCACATTTCATGTGCGGACCGCACTTTGCACTTGGACTCTGATACCTTTCCTTTACAATATGCGGCCGCATATGGAAATCTGTGGTCCCCACCTTGAGATTTTGTGCCTGATTTTGTCCTTGAGTTCAAATCACTCCTTGAGTTGAATTTCATCTTAGTGGCTCATTTTTCAATACTCCTGTAATTAAGCATATTTCATCAGTTTTCGAGAATACAATAAAATACTGTTGGACTAAAATGAAAGCTAAAAGGCGTTAATAAGTAGTCAAAATCCCCATTTATCATGGACCATCAGTGACAATGTCTCATAGCTCATAGTCCTCTCTTTGTATGTGATCTCTCACTTTGTTCTTCCACCAAGAGTAGTACTGGCCATTAAAAAGTGGTGGCCTAGCAGTGGATTGCCCTTTCCAATTTTCAGGTGGTGCACTCATCTTGATCTTCTCTTAAGGTGTTAGCCTCTTCAAGGATAACCTGCTCTGATACCAATTGATGTTTTAAACTTCAATACCACACAAGAGAGGGGGTGCTTTGTGTGGTGTCCAATTTTCTGCATGCACAGATTATAGAAAGGCCTAGTTCTTTTATGTGTTCCTTATGCTACAGTTGCGGAATAATACATGCAAAAAGTAAAAAACACAAGTATTTTTACGTGGAAAACACCTAGCTCAAAAGGTGAAAAAACCACGACCTACTACCTAGTAAGATTTTTCTCAACACTTCACTAAATAACTAAGCCAAAAACAACATTTACAAAACTCTTGTAAACCTAAGAATTACCTTTAACTCTTTGTGCCAACTAGCCTCAGACTATTGCGACAATTTCAAGTTAACTCTAACTTGAACACTAAATTTAGAGTACCTAGTACAAATGCTTCTACAAAAAGCTGAAAGGTACAACTCAAAAGCCCTACTACAATTGAACTAGAGTAAAGGACACACACTAGGAACTGGTTCTTCTATCTGGTTCATGTAGCTTCGGGTTCACACACTTTACAAAATGCCTTGATATTTTTCTCTCAACTCTCGTTGGACTTCAGCATTTGCGCGTCACCTATAAAAGAGAATGAACTGATATATAAAGTTAGTAGAATAGGAAATAACTAGATTTCTAATGCTATACTCTTCCTTGGTGGAATAGTTCTAGTTATCTTCAACTTCTAACTCCTCCTTTATCTAGGATAGGGTTCTCTTTGAGTAAAGAGTTTTGTTCCTTATGTATTATGCAACATTTTTGTTCCAGAGATATCAAATATAATCACTTAAGCTTATCTCCTTCACGTGCATGCCTTGTGTTTGAATCTGCCATGTGTCTGTGTACACTGTGTATGGACCTGGTTCATACGTGTGTTTCTTTTATCAATTATCAAAACAAACTTACTTAGGTCAACACTAACATTGAGTTTTGAAATCTTTTGTCACGACCCAAACTGGAGGGCCATGACTAGCACCCGGCCATACTTGCCGAGCACCAACATACATTTTATCTAACCTTCTTTATTATCTTTTAGGGCCGACGAGATAATGGTAGACATGGATCATGGACAACCAATAATAAAATATGATGGCATGAACATACATAACATGGGATGACCAGACAATCAAGAAACTATATATAAGGTACGAGCTACCACGATACCATGAAAGACTACAACAAAAATCAGCCGACAAGGCATACTAAACTATATATGAGTCGACACCTGTCTATGAGCCTCTGAAGGAACATAAGTTCTGCAACATTGCCGGAACAGGGCCCCGACATACCCATAATGTCTATAACAAAAATGCATACCAAGATCATGACAAGTTCGAAGAAGGGATCTCGCCAATCACCACTGAACTGGACAGCCTACTGTGGTTGGGGAGTTGCGCCTGCCTGTCTATCAGGACCTGCAGCACAATATGCAGCTTCCACAAATAAAAAGGAAGTTAGTACGAATAAAGTACTAAGTATCTAAGGTAGGGAACCATAAGTACGAATAGTAATATAAACAAGGATAGAGAATTTACAACCTGTAACATCTGGGTACCTCTGAGGGCTACTGACATGAAATGCATGATACATATGTATATATACATAAACTTTTAAACCATGCGCCTCTGTGGGCATCATCATCATCATATTGTACCCCATCATAATAGGCTCGGTAAAAACATATCCGGCCATCATAAGGCTCGGTAGAATTGTACCCGGCCACGTGGAGCTCGGTAAAACCCAACTGATCAGTGGTTGCATAATAGGTGCCATATCCGACCGACTATAGTGCGGCTCGATAGAGTAAAATAGATACATATATATAATGCATGCTCGACTCATAGAATCACGTTCTAAACCTTTCGGAGTAACGTAAGGTTGGTATCCTCTGTACACGTTATTAGGACTAACTCTTCATCATGAACCTTATAAGAATCAGGAAGTACCAACAACATTGATAACATAAGAATAATAGAAGCAACATCAACATCAATCGTTCCATAAGTGGGGAAATAATGTAAGTACTGCTATTTTCTAAGAGTAGAGTATCTTTGGAAGCTCGTTCATTACATTATATACAATCGGAGTCGTGCAAAAGAAGGAAAGGGATAGCCTCACAAACCTTGTATATACTGCCCAACCTTAAGCTATGGAAATGTCACAACTCCTTAGTCTACAATAGGAGAAATGACACTATCGTTAATGTTTAAGCGTCGTACCTATTATGTACCGACCACAACCTATTTTAAGATGAAATGGACAGCACCTCCCCTATTTATATGAGTTCCCATAAGTGAAAACAATTACCAAATATCCCAAACAACATCAATGTTAATCATATTGAGACTCCCATAACAGTCCACCAACCGATAACATTACTACCAAGCCTTTCGATATATATTTCACAAGTTCTAACTTCAATGACTTAGCCGCAACTTGGATAATCTTAAATACATGTAGAGTAAGAGGTTCCTTACCTTTAGACAGAAAGAACAACTCCAATTTGACCTTAATTGTCCACAAAATATCCCTCAAATGCTGCCACAGCAACAAGGAAGCGAAACTAGCAATCAATTAGGGTTTTTCGGTACTAGAATCACTTTAGAAGATTTGAAATCACCTAGGGTTGATATTAAGAAATTGAGGGAGTATTTACAGAACATAAACCCCTTAAAACAACCTCCCACACGAGCTATAACAACACAAAAATGAGCAATAACAAGAAGAACAAGAAACTTACTAGCGCCACGGGATTTCCGACACTTGATTTGTGTTGTTTGCCCTTTGTTTGAGTCTTGAATCTTCAGAGAACCTTGAGAGGGTGTTTCTAGGGTTTTAAGGTCTGAATATACTAAAAAATGACTTAAAACAGGTTGGAGGCATCATATATATATATATCCAAATGTCTTAAACTGCCTAAGTGGGGCCCATAGCAAGGTGTTTGGCGCAGTCTCGCAAAAACGCGAATATCTCTCTACTCCGAGATCGTATCGATGAACGGTTTAATGTGTTAGAAACTAGACTCATAGATCATCAATTTGGTAGGTAGATCACCCAGTAATTCTAAGTAAATTGGAAGAAAAGCTTAGTAACATTTGACCAAATATTTAAGTAAAATTATGAACCTAAGTTGCGATAACTTTTGTCGATTTTTATTTCATAACTCGTTTGACTTCAAGACTTATGATACGGATATTATATGATTCAAATACCTTAAAACACGATCTCTTGCGTGTATTAAGCACCTCTAGGTTTACCCGAAAATACGGCTGACAACATCCTTGATTTGTTTAACTTCCAATACTTGTTAACCACCTTTATACACCTTTGTATCATTTAAGACCAATAGGATTAACTTCTTATCATCTTAAAAATAATCTCTTCATGGATTTATGTCGACTATCTTATGGCATGAACTAACGTACGTGAATATGGGTTGTAACAGTGAAACCTTGTTATAAGCAATAAAATAAAAGGTTCAAGTCAAAATTATTTTTAAATTTAGAAAGTTGTCATTTTTTAAAAATAAACTAAAAAGGAAAAATTATCACTTAAAAAGTACGTAGTATATTTAAATAGTTTGATAAGTAATTCACTTGCAAAAATTGGCATTTTGCATTAAATTTTATTAAATTATTGTTAGATTTGATTCTTAGTAAATTCTTATCAAACCCCCATCCAACTAAACCTCCTCATCCCTCAATACATGTTTAGAGGGAAAAAACCATCCTAATATAAAAAAACAATATCTTAACCTAATTATACATCAAGTATCTACTTTTCCTTTCCGGGCCTAAGTTATCAAGAAGTAGCTTACATGTTCTTTTTCGTAAATGTACGTGATTCCACATAGTAGAATATGTTTAGAAGGCAGGTGTAGGGTTTAAAGTTTATGGGTTTCTATAATGACATCGAATTATATATATAATAATAATTGAATTCACAGTCAAATATTTATTCATACTTAATAAACTTTTTAATACAAATACAAATTTAAACAAAAACTATTATTTTTATTGGAACTCATGAGCTTAAAGCTGACCCGGCCATGCATATTTGATCATACAAGCAATTATTCTTTGGAACAAAAAAAAACATGCATTTAATTCTCCAAAAAGGCTGAAGAACCCAGCCAAACACAGCTCACAAAGCCATTAATTTTGAAAAGCAACTGCCAAATGATAATAACCTATTTGTTTCTGTCTGAGCTACAACTAACACTGTAGCGCAGGTCCTCAATACTTCCGACAAATCTTTCCGTATCCGGCGCTGAACTTCTACATGAACTATTCTCGATCTCCATAAAGGGAGACAAAGGGGAAAAAATAACTCTTTATTTTCACTTTATATGTCTTTTTTTTTTTATTTGAGAAATTTCCGCATGTATACATAACATAGTTCAAAACTTGACTGATAATGATCTTGCCTTTCTATTCTCTCCACTTAAATATTACATTTTTGTTTGGAATATGATTCGAATTTGTAACGTGCGTATGTCCGCGCATCACAAGTCTCAACTCATTCTCGCTAGAAAAAATTTTAATTTGTTTCTAAAACATAATATCTTCTTTTATATTTGAATTTCTAATTTATATTTATGTACATGCTCATATAATCAAAATACGTAATTTATAAATTTTAATAAAATTTTTAATATATGTCAAAACATTCTTTCTTTTAAAACTCTCGAGGGCTATTCAAATGAGTCCGAAACTTTTTTGATGCTTTTTTGGACAAAAAACACGTTTCTAATACTAAAAAAAGTTACATAACTAGGTAAAATGCAGTACTATACTGCATATTATTTTTAAAATTTTTTTTAACTAATTCGCAGTACTATACTGCGTTTTACTTATTAATTTGGGTCCAGCTCTATTTTATTAAAGCTTCGCAGTACTATACTGCGTTTAACTAAAACGCAGTATAGTACTGCGAATTGCTTTAATAAAATAAAGCCCCTTCTTCTTCCTTGAACAACGACAGAACCGAGACTCCCCCATTAAAAAATTTTCGAGCACTGCTGGTCCCCCCCCCCTCTGCGTCAAAGTTAAAAAAAAAAAAAAAAAATTGGCCCCACTCGTCACCTAAAGAACAAGGAGTGTAGGTCCCACACACAAGACAAGCTTTGGATTCCTTCTTTCGGGTGCAAAAATTCGATTTCAATCAAATTCAAAAAACTTAAATCGAGGTATTTCGATTTTGTTTATGTCGAAACTCGTATAGTACATGCATATTTGTATTGTTTAATGTGTTTCCATGTTAATTTGTGTTATGTTTGTGTTTAACTTTGTATCTTATTTATACCCGGATTGATTTATTAGCTTTGGTACAAAAAATTATTAAAATTTGATAAATTATTTGTTTTGTTAATGTTATGTTTTTATTTGGTTAAATAAAAAATTAATATTTTTTTTTTGTTGTTCATATTTGTATTTTATGTTAGTTGTTTTTATATGTAATAGTGACATTTTAGCGTAGTAAAATAAATAGCCTTTTAGCGTAGTAAAATATAGAGCGTGTAGTAAAATATAGAGCCTTTTAGCGTAGTAAAATGTAGAACCTTTTAGCGTAGAGTCTATGTAGTTTAAGTATGTAGTAACTGCAAACTCTATCCAATTACACTTTACAAAATTAATTATTTAATTTATAACAAAAAACTTATAAAAGTAACAAATTAATATATGTTGTAAAATTAACTCTAATATCGAGCCTGGAACCCATACATAATTATTCAGTCAAATTCAATAAGTTTTAATTTAATTTCTTAAACTAACAAAATTCTAAAAATGTTGAAATTGACACGCATAATAATTAAGGATAACGCGGTGCTACCGGGCCTCAAAAATCAAGCCTGGAACCCATACATAATTATTCATTCCAATTTTAAACATAATTAATTATTTAATTTATTAAGCTAACAAAATTCTAAAAATGTTGAAATTGACACGCATAATAATTAAGGATAACTTGGTGCTATCGGGCCTCAAATATCGAGCCTAGAACCCATACATAATTATTCAGTCCAATATTAAACATAATTAATTATTTAATTTATTAAGCTAACAAAATTATCAAAAATGATGAAATTTACACACATAATAATTAAGGATAACTTGGTGCTACCAGGCCTCAAATATCAAGCCTGGAACTCATACATAATTATTCAGTCCAATTCAATAATTTTTAATTTAATTCCTTAAACTAACAAAATTCTAAAAATGTTAAAATTGGCATGCATAATAATTAAAGATAACTCGGTGCTACCAGGCCTCAAAAATCAAGCCTGGAACTCATACATAATTATTCAGTCCAATATTAAACATAATTAATTATTTAATTTATTAAGCTAACAAAATTCTAAAAAAGTTGAAATTTACACACATAATAATTAACGATAACTTGGTGCCACCGGCCCTCAAATATCGAGTCTGAAACCCATACATAATTATTCAGTCCAATTCAATAATTTTTTATTTAATTCCTTAAACTAACAAAATTCTAAAAATGTTGAAATTGACACGCATAATAATTAAAGATAACTTGGTGCTACCGGGCCTCAAAAATCAAGCCTGGAACCCATACATAATTATTCAGTTCAATTTTAAACATAACTAATTATTTAATTTATTAAGCTAACAAAATTCTAAAAATGTTGAAATTGACACGCATAATAATTAAGGATAACTTGGTTCTACTGGGCCTCAAATATCGAGCCTAGAACTCATACATAATTATTCAGTCCAATATTAAATATAATTAATTATTTAATTCCTTAAACTAACACAAACAATTAATTTTGTTTAAATTATAGTAGACGGCATGGACTTTCCTCCGCCTGCGCATCCTGGACCTGCCGAGGATCAGCTAATAGTGTTGCAGGGCGACCATAGGTCCTCCTTTGTATGGGAGGGACAACTATCGATGCAGGCTCTCCGCCTTAGGAGACCTGACGATTTGTTGGAGTTCATCGTGGAGTATCCTTTCCATGCCCGCGTAGTCGCACGCCTATAGGCTACGGGCTTCTATACGATTTTTGAGCTTGGACGGATGCAGCTTGATTGGTCTCTCATCAGGGCCTTGGTAGAGCAGTGGCAACCGGAGACGCACACTTTTCACTTGCCCACTGGAGAGGCCACCATCACGCTGGAGGATGTTCAGGTTTTGTACAGGCTGCGCGTAGATGGACGAGCCATGGCACTGCCCCAGTACATTAGATCCATGACGTGTGCACAGGTTTTTGATATGATGGGGCAGTTTACTGGTTATAGACCTCAGGGTGACGCTGGGGGTATTCGCATTGCTTTGTCAGCCATCAGAGATCATATGGTTGTTTTGCACCCAGACATTACCGGTGAGATAGAGGATCTCCATATTGAGAGGTACACGCGGTTGGCGCTGCTCCTGTTTTTTGGGTGTGTCTTGTTCTCGAGCACTTCGGGGAGTCTCATGAGTATGCGCTTTCTCCATCATCTTCAGCAGTTGGATGATTTACCCCAGTATAGCTGGGGTGCTGTTGTTCTCGCATACCTGTATAGGAGCATGTGTCGGTCGAGCATGGGCCCATCGGTGGACATATGTGGTTTTTTGCCCCTCCTACAGGTGACAACATTTTCGAATACTCTGTTCATTACTCCGAATTCTATATGGTCGAAATGACTCATAAATTTTACATCAACCTTTTATCTTAGGTTTGGGCCTGACAGTGGATCATGCCGTTGCAGCCACCTCTACCACCATTTGCGCCCTGAGGCTTATCCGTTTCTCCCTCTAGCTTCTAGGTGGATTCTACGGCGTGGGAACTACCGAGGGACCGATGATCATCATAATCTCCCCCTTGTTAGGGATGTGCTAGATATGCTGGTGGACGGACAGGTAAATATGAACCTACACATACTTGTTTTAAATTGAGTTGTGTTGCGCATACTCACTTTTATGTTATTATTTGGTAGTTCATCTGGACGTCATACATCGACGAGTTGCTAGCTCAGCTGCTCGCTTATTGCTCAGTCGATCGACCGCTTTGGAGCACCTCCGTCCTGATGATCTTCTTCAATATGGTTGAGTATCATGCCACAGAGCGTGTGCTTCGCCAATTTCACCGTCCCCAGCCTATACCGGGGGATCCTGGATGGGTGGCTACACACTATCAGCGGGATGATTGTGCCAGGCTGGATGATATATATATGGGATGGCTAGAGCAGCAGGTCCATATTTGGGAGGAGCGAGCTGACCGTATTCCGCCAGCACCTACATTTGCCCAGGAGGCCACTATTCATCTGTATGCATCATGGTACCGCTGTCACACCTAACTGATTATCGGGAACTCCATTCATGTACTTGGCGAGCGCTACAGACCATACGTCGGGAGACACGAGGCACTAGTATGTTTTTTGGCTTATTAATATCGTATAATTGTGATATAGTGTTATTTAATTAATATTTTAAATGTTTCACAGGCTATTGGGCATCATCACCTCTACCAGTTGGGACAGGAGATGCAGCAGCATACCGACATCCCTGCAGTCGTTGACTATGGCCGACGGGTGGCACAATTGGCTCGTCGGACCCTGTTTCAGGCGAGAGTTGCCGCGAGGTTGGACCACGAGGCCCAGTATGCGGCACCAGAGGACTACCATCATGGTAGGGGTGTCCCACGAGGCAGGGGTAGGACATGAGGGAGGGGTGACCCACGAGGCAAGGGAACCCCACGGGGTCGCGGGGGACGGCGAGGAGGTGGACCCCAGCAAGGGGGCGTTGAGGCACCTATCTACCCACCTGTTGAGGGACATGATGAGGACTTTGGAGTTAAGGCGCTTGGAGATGATCAACCAGGTTATATACCTCGGGTATATGAGCCTTCCAGCAGCATGACTTCGTACAGCCTTCAGCTATCTCTTCCAGCATCGCAGGTCACCCCGTCATGAGCATTGTCATTCACGTGTACATTCAACTGGGATGCAGACCAGTACGTTGCATGCCTATCTACCGCAGCTGAGGATCGGCCCACCCAGGACGTGGATGGCGGGCGCAGGTTGAGTTATGCCTCATACCCGGCGGTTGATGCGGGTCTACCACAGGCGCAGGTATGTTTGTATTACTTTAAAATTTCAATTTGTTTTCTTTTCCTTAATGAGCTCACATTAATTAATTTTTAACTTTCTTATGTAGGTTTTGTCCCAGCCCATCTTTGAGGCCACTACATGCTTTGATGAGGACACCACGGATGCATATACTCAGGCGGCCGACGAAACCACGATGAGAAAATGTTTTTTGACTCAACACGTACAATACAAATATACTTTTTCACATGCTAAGATTACTACTTGTTTTGTAGGTTGCTGACGGCCTGACGGCATATTCTTCTGATCCTGCCAGCTGTGGTGTCGATGCTACTGCACATCCTCACATAAAGAGGCGGCTTGATGACAATGATCCAGATAGTGTACCCGGGCGGTAGGGGATGCGACTTAGGCCGGCAGAAGCACTGAAGCACACAGGCTGCGGGACTCACTAATTTACTTATGTTTCTACTTTGTATAAATAGTGCATTATGTAAATAATGGTAACAATTATCTTTTAACAATATTTTTATTTTAATTGCGTTTGAACAACAATTTTACTTAAACAGTACACAAGAAACACAAACATTGCAAACGTAACACAAAAACAAACAGTAGAACTAAAACCATTACTGCACAAAGGATAACTAAAACCATAAAATGCAGTACTATACCACGCTTTATATATTAAATTTTTTTGCAATAAAGCAGCTTTTTTCACATGGTTTTTATCTTTTTCAGAACGACAAGACAACTCCATAAAAGGTAGTACTATACCTCGCTTTATATATTAAATTTTTCTGCAATAAAGCAGCTTTTTTCACACGGTTTTCATCTTTTTCAGAATGACAAGACAACTCCATAAAATGCAGTACTATACCACGCTTTATGTATTTTGTCTCGCCTATAAATAATGGCCTCATTGTAGTTATTTTGTGTGCTCAAAAATTAGTAAAAGCAAATATTTCATTAAAAGTAAGGTTTTTATACTAAAATCAAATATTTCATTTAATGACTCAACCTCTTCGTCCACCAAAGTGCAACTGTGGCAAAGAATGCTCGATGCAAAATTGTTGGGACAGTAGTGAAGTTGGACGCCGCTACTAGTGCTGTATGAACCAGTTATACAAGGTTCTCGGTGAACCTATTTGTGATTTTGAGGAATGGGTTGATGAACCATGTTATCAGGAATACTACAAAGAACAACTGCAGTTTCTTCATAATATGTGTTTATGCCAACGAGAAACACAAAGAGAAAGCGATAGAATTATTGTAGAAATAAGGGCGATCTGAAGGAGGCGGGAGAAGAAAAATGGAAAGCATAATGGAATTGTGAAGCACAAAAGGAACGTAAAAAAAATATAAACGGGAACTTGCGGAGGTGAAGCCAAAACTAAAAGAGGTAGAAGAACAAAAAGAACAAATGGAAGAACGATTTAAGTGGTTGGAGTGGAGAATAAATGGCAACCTGGACTAAACATTGGCATGTATGTGTTTAGTGTATTTTTCATATTTCAAGTATTTTTATTATGTTGGCTTGTTATGTTTGTGTTTGTGCTGTAGTAATGTTTTATTTTAATTGAAATGGCATGTATGGCATGTATTGAAGTGGCATGTATTTGCATGTATGGCATGTATGTGTACTAAATTTTATTTTAATTGAAGTGGAAGTTAAGTTTAAGTGCTTGTGTAGTTATATGAAACTATCAAACCACGCTTTACATATTACATTTTCCTACAATTAAATAGCTTTTTCTTCACTCATTCCAGATTGTGGAACATAATTTTATTTGATATATACTGCAACATACACAAGTACAAACACGTATTACAAAAAACAATACCAAAACAAAAGACTAGGGGTATCCTTGATAGTTGGGTACATTCGACGAACTTGCACCAGGAGCCAGATTACCACCGTCACGCACACCACCTGAAGGACATTTACGACGGTCGTGTCCTGTTTGCAAGCATATGCCACATTTACGCACATAAACGGTGTCACCAACATCCATTTGGTTCCGTATACGTGTTCTATTTTGCACTTGTAGCTTGCACAAATAGTCCTTGTTACATACCATCTTAAAAGGTTCCGGCGGCCAATAATACTCAGCACCTAATGGCTGCAACTTCCCACTATATGTCTACGTATGCAGCAACACTATATTGCCTATCAATATAGTTTGTTGCCCCATATCCAACTTGTTCGAAAGCACTTCAACGCATGTGCGCACGGCATGTGGTAGATGGTCTATTTCCCACATGAACATAACCTTCTATTTTCATTCACCATCTGTAGATTATTCCCACGGTGTCTGCGGATAGCGGTCTTAACTTCAAAAACACCCCGTTCATGATCGTACTGATGAAATGAATGCCAATGTGCTCGCCTCCTGGACCTTTCAGATCTTCTCATGGGTATTGGCATAAATTGAATACCCCATGTCCATCAATGCTGATGCAGCTGCATGCCTTTCAAAAAACCTCTCCGCACTCTGTTTGAATATCATGCGGACCATGGCAATGACAGGCAGTCCACGGGCAGACTTCAACAAGTCGTTGAATGACTCCGACATGTTTGTAGTGAGGGATCCCCATCATCTGCCGCCATCAGCATGCAATGTCCACATGTGAAGCTCATGCCCCATCAACCAAGTATAGGCTCGTGGTTCTAACTGCATGATCGCTTCCATGCGCCTCATGAATTTGCACTACTGGTGCTCAGTTGCAGCCATCCACATTAAGTCATGCAAGGCCTTGTCAGGATATTTCTTCTGGAAATTGGCCTTTAGGTGACACACACAGTAACGTTGGTATGCATATGGTTCCTCCCATTCAGGTAAGTGACGTACAGAACTTAAAATACCACCATGTCGATCAGATATTAGACAAATACCTGAACACTGTTTGACAACGTGCTGCTTCAAGTGGTTCAAAAAAGCGTCCACGTCTCTTCGCTTTCGTTGGCACATATGGCAAAAGCTAGTGGAAATATTTGCCCGTTGGAATCTACTGCAACTGCAATCAAAAGCTTAATATCATACTTTCCATAGACATGAGTACCGTCTATGGAAATAACAGGACGACAATGCACAAAACCATCAATTGTTGGTTTAAATGACCAGAACACATAGTTGAAAATATATTCGGGTCTGTCCGGACTCCGCTCACGCCTCCATTCAACAACAGTCTCGGGGTTAAAGTGTTGCAGTGCGGCCACGTGCTTGGGCAGATTTGAAAAAGACTTATCCCAGTCGCCATAAATAAGTTCAAAGGCACGTTTGCGACCGAGATATGCCTTTCTTTTAGTTATAGTACAACCATACACCTGGTGGACGGCTGTAATACACTCTTTAATCTTGAACCTAATGGACACTTCCAAATATGGAATCAAGACAAGAGAAATCAAGTCCACATCCAAGTTGAAGTGATTATCATTGTATGTGTCCATTTCACATCTGTACTCGCTAATATATTTACCCACTTTCCACAAACCTAATTTCTTCTTGGTGGCACGCAACATCCAGTGACAACCCATAAAGTCTCTACGACATACAGCCTTGTATTTCTACGTAGTTGACTCACTTACCGTCATCTCACGACACTCTCTTATACTGTAGATTTTTACAGCCCTAATTAGGCGAGCTTTATAGGGGAAATACATGCCCTTTGTCAGAACAACTGGTCTAGACTCATCCTACATCGCTGACCAAAATTCATCATCATCCCTTGTGAGGGCATCCACGTTCGGCATGCTTGGCAAATTATTAAGGTATGGAATATTCTGCTCATGAAATGGCACGTGGGACTCGTACACTCTTGGTCTAGCGGGAGGTGGAGGAACATGCTCCCTCGTCAGCTCAGGTTCAACATTCACTCCCTCCTCATTATCACCCTCATCATGGAAGGGTGTGTCATCCCCAGACTCATCCAGATTGTTGTCATAATCACTATCATCTTCCTGACTCTGCGCATCTGCCAAATCACAAGTAAATACATCGTCTATGGGCAACTGTGTGAGGTCAGGAGCTTCAAGAAGCTCGTTTTCACTACACAAAAAGAACAAAATGATAAGTTACCCAACTAGATAAATACTTTAGATATAACTATATCACTTTACTTACAAGTCGTACTGTCTTGACGTTTCATGATGGATATTTTCTTGTTGGTGATGACTTCCGGATGGACCACTGTGGTCCAATACTCCAGAACTACGCATATTCCAACTAGGGGCGGGGTCATAACTTGTAAAATTCATATCCAGACGGTAACCCCTGTGAAAAATATGAGTGTTAATACAAATTCAATTAAAACATAAAATAAATGTCGCTAAAGCATAGTAAAATTGAAGTTTACCAGTCGTCTTGTTGATTATATAAAGTCGAAAAATTATTTTGTGGCTGCTCATTCACCGGTGGTGACAAGTTTAAATCAAGGCAAGCTCTTTCATCAGCAATCTGTCCGACAAAAACTGCTCCAGAATAACCACCCGATGACTGGGGGTTATCCCTACTATGCACGCCCTCATTATTGAGAATGTCTTCCATCTTGACGTACATTCTTCCAATAATTTTATTATAATAAATTTTTTGTATTCATCCGGAATCCGCAAAAAATCTCTAAGAGTTTCATCATCCTCGATGTTAAACTCAGAATAATAAGCAAACCCCTGCGGAGCCACTGAATACGGAAATCTACCGGTTACTTTAAGGTTAACCGAACGCCTCCTATCACTCATTTTTTTACGTAACAATGATACCAATTATCGTACTACATAGTAAGCGGCAATTTAACATGACACTGTGGAGGTGAACTATACCTCACAGAGTTATTCTCCAACACAACCTCACCTCCCCCCCCCCTCCCCCAATATAGTGAAACCCTTATTTTTGGCACTTCAGACATTGTAAAAAAAATGATTGATAAGAAGAAGAGAGAAGTATTAACGTAAGTTTGAAGTAAAGTATCGAATAGATTTTCATAAAATTGAAACGCCTTTAAATAAGGCAAGTCCGAGCTTGGGGTGTAGAATTTTTCTATGTAAAATGCAGTACAATACTACGTTTTATGTATTTAAATTATTGTTATGTCAGTTAATTATTGGTGGGGCCAAAAATCAGAGTGAAATGCAGTATAATAGTACGTTTCAGTGTAAAACGCAGTATTATACTGCGTTTTACAAAAAAACAAATGTTCTCTACATTCCTTCAGAACTGGGCATTAATAGGTGAACCGCAGTACTGTACTACATTTAAGTAAAACGCAGTATAATATTGCGAATTAGTTAAAAAAATAATTTTAAAATAATACGCAGTACTATACTGCGTTTTACTTTAACGGCTAACTTTCCGTTAAAGTAAAATACAGTATAGTACTACATTTTATCTAGTTATGTAACTTTTTTTTAGCCTTAAAAACATGTTTTTTTGCCCAAAAAGCATCAAAAAAGTTTGAGACTCCTGTACAAATACCCTAATATAAAGTGAAACTAAAAGAGTACAAATCAACTGAGCAGTGGTGTCCCGTGTGTCCTATGTGACGAGACAAGGGAATCAAAATAGAAAATCGAATCAATCAAACCAAACGTCTTGAAAATGTAAACCTAAATCCGACAATCATAGTCCTGCCGAGTCATCAAACATGTCCTAGATTAATCGCTTAAAATTTCTATTTCCCTCGTTTTATTTTATACTATGTCTTAGTTTGACTAGTCACAAAATTTTTAAAAACATAAAAAAGAAAAGTTTTGATCGTATGATCAGCGCAGGCTCTATTGTATGGTGAAGCAAGTAAGACACTTGCTTTAGGCCCCAAATTTGGAAGGTGGGCATTTTTTAGCAATAATAGAATTATGATTTCTTTTTTTTAAAAAAAAAAGATAGAGTAATTTTAGTAGAAAAAGTAAATTTTTTATATAAAAAGAAAGATAATTTTATTAAATTTAAATTATCAATATCAGAAAGATTATTATGGGATGTATGAATAGCTGCAAATTATTACACTCTCTTTCTTATTTTTGTCAAGTCACGATCTTTCTTTTCCCTCACGCATAAGATTGTATACTTTCGCTTTAATTTCTTTCTTACTTTCTTTCTTCAAGAATATCAAAGTTCAATACTTCAAAAGTTTTATTTGTAAAAATTTGAGATCATTTTTTTTTAGCAAATAGGAAAGCATATATTAAGGAAGCTAAATAACGTTTGTTACAACATTGACAAAAATAGTGTCACTTAGGACACTTTGATTTCCTAGGCTTGCTAACATATTGCAAGCATCCATAGGTAAGTACTTAATATAAGAGCGATCCTTGTCCAGATCATAAATAACAAAGTTAGATACTACAAAAGAAGCTTTTACAAAAACTTTCTTCTTCACTTCATCACTTTCTTCCATCCTGGATAATTCGTGGGCTACTTTGTTGCACTCCCTAAACGTGTGCTGGAGGGTCATCTCCTTCCCTTGGTGCATTAACAACCTACATGTGGAAATATTTTTGTCAATAAAATTCTGTCCAAAAAGAATGGCCTTAATGGCCTCTGCGCAATCTGATTCAATGTGTAGTGGTAGAAGGTTTCATTCCATGGCCATTTTTAACCCTTCTTTAATAGCTTTTATTTCAGCATTTAGGGACCCCATTGCTCTAATGCTTTTGGTATAACCTACAATCCACTGACCAGTGCTATTTCGGAAAACTCCTCCTATGCAACTTTTGAAGCTGTTGTGACTAGCATCCACATTAAGCTTATAACAATCTTGGGGGGAGGGGGGGTGCCATTTATAGCTGAGTTGGATTTTTTTCGTTGGTAGGGGATTAAGTGCAGTCATTAATTTGTACTCAATAGCTCTTTGCAAGGTATTGTGGAGGTTGATCCTATTCTTAACATTATTTTGATTGTTGGAATTTCTAGTAGTCCATATGCCCCAAATAGCAAAAGGGAGTAGACTATTCCAATCGAGTAGACTATGGTTTAAGACAATCTTTTGTGTTTTTAGTTGGGTTAGCCAATGCCCTTTAGAGGGGTCGTGAAGAGGAGGTCCTCCTATTTCTTTCCAAAGAGCTTGACTAATGGAGCATGTAAGGAAGATGTGTTCTATGGTTTCTACTTCCCCTTTATTGCATATAGGGCAAATTTTCTCAATGTTAATGCCAATATGGGAAAGGTAACTTCTACACGGGAGTCTGTTATGCATATATTGCCATAATAGAAATTTAATTTTGTTTGGACAACGTAGAGACCACACCTAATCATAATTTGTGTGGTCTCTTTCCTCATAATTCTCTATAAGTTTATAACAGCTTTTGCTAGTGAAGATACCCTTCTGATTAAGGGACCAAATGGCAATATCAGTCGATGGACCTTTCATACAAATTTTTGTATTATGAATATTGTGTTCAAAAATTTGAGATCATTAGATGACAAGAACTTAAAAATATATTGTCTTAACCTTGAATGTTCCTTAAAATATAGTAGTTACTCCAATATTGATGGCTTAGACTTATTTTTTAAATTAAAGATATTTTTTAAAAATAGTACAAATAGAAAATAATACTCTAATCGACACATTCAATCAAATAAAAAGACTTAATTCTTTTTCAAATGCATTTATTTCTTATAAATAATATTAACAGTTCCTATAACAGTTTCCAAATAGAAATAAATTCTTGAAAATTAAAATTAATAAAATCTTACCTAAAATGAACAATTCTCAAGAAAGATTAAATGAGTTAGCGATATTGTCATTCGAAAAAAAATTATTAGAAGAAATCAATAATAAGAAAATTATTTACAACTTTATATCTCAAAAGCAAGAAAAATATACCTTTTTTTTGGGAAAAATATTTTTAACTTTTTAAATTTAAGGCCCACAAATTTTTTTTGGCTTTAGGCCACTAAAATGCTTGAGCCGCCCCTGCGTATGATTTTAAACTAATGATGTGGGGAATGTAGCAAAATGACGTTGAATCTTGTGGTATTAAATATGCTAGACGGAGTATTTAAATTAAAGAATTACTATTAAATATAGAAAGAGATATTCCTTTTTTTTTTGAATAAATTTACAAAAAATAGATAAATTGAAACATATGGAGTAAAACATTTCACCATCGACAAAATATATGTAAAGGCACGTGATCAACGTCGTCCATTGACAAGTACCTACACAACCACCCTAACAAATAGGGGCAGAGGTAGAAGTTCAAATACGAGTTCAGTCGAATCTTATAGCTTTATACAAACTGTGTATTTATATTTAAATAATTTATTAAAAATGTAAACATACTAAATTTAAAATTTAATTATTCGCACTTAAAATCGTCGTTTTAAAATTAAAAACTTAAAAAGTTAGAATTTCTAGCTCCTCATCTACTAACAAGTTGCATAACATAACTAACACTATATCCACAGTGATAATGTAGGCTTCTCCATGTTATTTCTTTCTCACTGCTCACACCAATAGTGATCTCTCACTTACTTTCATGTGACACATTCTCAACTTATGTGTTGGAAGACAAGGCAGCTTTTCCTTTTTGCTCATTCGTACTGTCACGACCTAAATCTCCTTTTCGTAGGAGGTCGTGATGGCACCTAATCTTAAGGACTATGTAAGCCTAATATTTATTGAAATAACAACAATAATAAATAATAATTGAGAAATACAAAATAGAAATCTCGATACAAAGTTTACAATCCCAAAACCGGTAGTACAAGTCATAAGCTCTACTGAGTTTACCAAAAGCCTATAAAATACAACTATTTCAAAATGGAGATAAAACAACGCAAATGCCAAATCAGAAGGTGACTCTGAGGCCTGCGAACGCCGCAACAGGTTTACCTTGAGTCTCCACAGCAAGAATTGTACCGCTAGCTAACGAGCGACTGACTTCAAAATACTTGGATCTGCACAAAAATGTGCAGAAACGTAGTACATGTACACCACAATGGTACCCAGTAAATATCAAGACTAACCTCAGTGGAGTAGTGACGACGGATAGTCAAGAGACCTATTGGACTAGATAACCTGGACAAGTTTGAGTGTGGAACTAACAAATTACGATATCTCTTCAAAACTATGCATAATGATAATAATAGTAAAGTACTTGCAATAAGAAATAGAAGCAACAATTAACAATGGAACACAACAAGTAATAACACCATAGCATAAGCTGAACACGGTCTAAATCTGATTAACAAAATAAATGAAGGACAAGTAGAAACTCGACAAGAATAACCGCTTCCACACCAGATTTATCCAATAATATCCACGAGGTACCAAGCCTCAAAATAATCACAAGTCACGGATCTCAATTCATGAACTCTAAGCACTTGGCATCTTGTGCCCTCATTACAACTGGTAACTGCACGGATGACTCACGTGCCAATAGAATCATTCTCACATAGAAGGCAAGTAGACGAGGATGTGTACAAATACTCAATAATATCTGGGTCCATCTTCTAAAACCGATAAGAGTGATTGACTACATGTATTCTTGTGTAATTGTTCAAATACAGTTTCGACCAACTACTAAGTGTAGAGAAAACGTAAGAATGTCCCTACAATTTTTCACAATATAAAGCTCACATTGGTAGGCACGCCACCGCACAAATATCAACAACAAGAATGCCCCAGACCATCACAAGTCATCACAAATTAATCCCTGACATAGCCACCTTGTCTCGCCACGTGCGCAATAATAAAGTAAATGCTCGCCTTGTCTCGCCGCACACGCATAATAACATTTCTACCTTATCTCGCCACATGTGCAAACATACAGATATAGCCCGCCTTATCATGCCACATGTGCATAATCAACAGTAACAATAGAACGGCAAAAACCTCGTGCAAACACCCGAACAAAATATCCCAACAACATCACGTGCCAACAACACAATAGAATGGCCTTCACAATATGTGCCCATATTTCACAATATTTCCACTAAACAGTCTTAATACCACAACCGTGCATCGCCATCGGCTCAACAAACTGAATACCATAGCAACAACTACAACAATACACGAGAATACAACAAATAAATCAACCCAAGAGCTTTATAACATAGAGAACAGTAGAAAGAGCTTACAAAGAATAAACACAATAGAGATTACTAGTCACAATAATATAGCTCAACAAGGGAGAAATAATACATAACAAATGATTTCACATAAATACAATTCGACAAAAAGGGAGATAACAAGAGTCAATAATTCCAATTAAGGATGAGGCAATGAAAAAGATAATCATAATCTCAATTAAGGATAGACAATTATAGAAGATATGATAATAATTTCAATTAAGGATAAGCAATTTGGGAATATTAGTATGGCAATAGAAGAGGTAACAACTTCAGTTAAGGCACATAAGAGTCAAATAGGCAATAAGAATGAAGAATGAAGTAACTAATTTTAATTAAGACATATAGGAGTGAAACTAGTAAATGAGGGACTTAACGTAACAAAACAACTTCATATTTAATGAACATAAGAACCTAAGAATCCTAAAATGTCAACTTTCCACAAATAAGCCTGAGCACGTACTCGTCACCTCGTGCACACGGATCCACTCAAATCCTAAGGGGTAGTTCTCCCACACTGAGTTAGGCAAGATATTTACCTCAAAGAAGATAGACCATCACTCTAAAAAATGGCCCTCTCAAGTGAAACAACCTCCGAACGGCTCAAATCTAGCCAAATTAACTTCAATCCATAAATAAAACTCATAGAAAACAATTCTGAATAATAAAGCTTCAATCTTTAACAAAAACTAAAAAGTCAACACAAAAGTAAACTCCCGGGCCCGCACCTCCGAACCCGATAAAATTTACAAAATGTGAACACCCATTTCGATACGAGTTCAACCATACCAAAATTATTAAGTTCCGATACCAATTCGTCCATCAAATCATCATTTTACATTTTGAAAGATTTCTTCAAAAATTTCCATTTTTTTCACTTTGTTTCTCACTATTTTGATGTTAAAACTCAAATAAAATCATGAAATATACTTAGAAATTGAACAATGGCAACTTACCCAACGACTTTAGATGAAATTCCTCCCTCAAAATCGCCCACTCTCAGACTTAGGATTCAAAAATATTACAAAATGAAGCAAAAACCCAAATTACATAGTTGAAAACAAGCTATAGATATCGCATTTGCGATTGCGAACCATCACAAAAGCGAAGAAGCCTTTGCAATTGCAAACAAGAACAGGGCTGGAAAATGTCGCAATTGCGACAAAATGTTTGCAATTGCGAACTGGGCATCACAATTCGCAATTGCGATAAAAATGTTCGCAATTGAAATTATGATAATAGGCTATATAAACGATATTTACACTCTAAAAGTACCATGCTTTATTTTTGTTTTAAAGGCTAAATGATAACGAAATACTATAATTGGTGTTCTTTTTCTTCGCAGGACTAATCCAAGTTAGGAAGAGCCTATAGAGTATTTTGGAGTCAATAATGTGGATAAAAGGCCAATCAAGAATCACCCAAACGAAATTAAGCAAGGAAGAGGCAAAAGGAAGACTGGGATGGATGCCACCGCGACCGCGGTCGACCGCGGCTAGACTGCGGTTGCCAAAGAAAGCGAGGCAGAATGTTTGTGTTTTACCGCGGTCGCGCCGCGTTCTGCCGCGGTCGACTGTGTAACTGCCCAGAAATTGTGGGACTAAAGTGTAAATCGGGGGAAACTTATCCTAACCCCTTATAAACTCAACAAACTCGCCCAATCAAATGTGAAGCTTGTTTTTAGACTGATTTGGAGGCAAGAACAAGTGTGAGAAGAGCAATCGACCATTAGAGTTTTTCAACCTTCTCTTTGTTATTTCAATTGCACATTATAAATATTTTTGTAGTTTTATCTTGCTTTGCTATGAGTAGCTAATTCCTTAGTCTAGGGTTTTGATGGAACCTGTTGAGGATGAACTTCTTGTGATATTAATATAGTTTGCCCGGTTTAATCTCTATTTGTTCAACTACGTTCTTGTTGTAGTTAATTGATAGGATCCTCAATTAGTTGTGCCTATTTAGTATGTATTACTCGGGAGAGAGTGCATATTTAAGTAATTGTTGAACATCACCACTCCCAAAGTATATGAGGGATCAATAACCGAGGGTTTAAAGGCGGGATTAGGGATAACGAAGCCTTGGGTGTGATCTAAAGTGAGCTGTAATCAAGGCCAGCTAGCGTAACTCGGGAGAGTGCATCTAGTAAATTGTCATAATAACTCGGGAGAGATTTATGGTAATAAGAGTGCCCATGATCGATAGAGATAATTAGGCAAATCTGTATGAAACATAACATGAAGGATTTCCATCAATAGGGAAAATCACAACCTTAGATCCTTCTCTTAATTGTTTACAACTTAATCATAGTTAGTCTTTAGTTACTTAATTGCAGTCAGTTATAGTCGGTAGAAATATCCTCAATTGTTATTCAAAACGTCTGGGAAGTTGATTCCATAGAATTTAGTGAGTCTAACAAGAGTAATTGATAGATTAATTCCTTGTGGGTTCGACTCTGGGCTAAATACTCAGATTATATTTGCGACGTCCACGTGTCCTTTTTATAACGCATAGTTGGGCGTGATCAAATTTTGGTGCCGTTGCCGGGGAATTAATGGTGTTATCAATTACAATTGAAAGAAGTACAAAAATTCTTAGTGTAGTCAGTCTTCTCTATATCCAATCTATACATTAAAATTTTAACGTTTGTTGACTTGGTTGTACAGGTGCATGCCTAGAAACTCATCAAGAACTGGTGAAGTATTTGAAGCATTATTAGATCCTGAGAAAGTTTTCAAGTCCTTGAATTGGTCCAACCGGAAAAACAAATAACAACAAACAACTAAACAATTCGAACCAGACATGGGGGATCACGTAGTAGACCCAGCTGCGCCATTAGTGCCAGTGCCACCTTTTGTGCCAGAGGATGCTCTATACGACTGGGCACAACCTACAACAGAGAACTTGGCCACATCGATTTTAGTCCCACAGATACAGGCTGAATCGTTTCAAATCTCGAACAACATGTTGCACTTGTTGCAAAACAAAGGACTATTCTCGGGGTCACAAATCAAAGATCCTCAACAACACTTGAAAAATTTCTTGTCAATTTGCAAAACTCAAAGGCAGCCAAACGTAACTCAAGAAGCAATAAAGCTGTTGTTGTTTCCATTCTCAGTGACAGGAGCTGCCCAGACTTGGATAAACTCGCTCCCCATTAATTCTATAATGACTTGGGAGGAGTTAGTCAAGCAATTTGTGAACAAGTTTCATCCACCCAACAAGACTGCTCAACAAATTGATGAAATTTTGAGCTTCAAACAGAAACCAATGGAGACACTGCAAGAAACATGGGAACGATTCAAGGGGATGCTGGTTATATGACCGCACCACGGTATTCCAGATCAGATGTTGGGGCAGCGGTTTTACATGGGTTTGCCAGATGTCATGAAGGGTAATGTTGATGTTTCAACTGGTGGAACATTTTTGAGCAAAACATGGAGAGAAAGCCAGTCTCTTGACAAGATGGCACAGAATTCGGGGTGGACAACCAAGAATGCACCTCACTCCAGTGGTTCACTTAGTGCCCTTATATCCATCCAACACTCTTGATGAAAACATGGCAACATTAATGATATAGATGAGTATACTCACAAAAAAGGTGGAAGAGTTAGGGCATAAGCAGCAGGTACACATTGTAGATACTCCCAATGGGGGCTTATGCACATCTTGCATTAGTCAGCCAATTGGTCACCCGTGGAATGCAGAAAGTGATCATCATCACTACCCTGAGGACATGAATTATGTGTCTAATTATGGAGGCTAGAGACAGGGTGGTCAAAATTGGGGCTAACAAAATCAACCATATAGTCCAGTCCAACCACAGCTCGAAAATGGAAACATGGAAGGTATGAGACCTCACAATAATATGGCGCCTTACCAAAGGTCGCAGGGATATAATAATTAAAATCAGCAGTAGGGTTATCATCCTCCTCAACTGCAGCATGGTGGAAGGTAGTAAAATGGGTTTTCTAGACTCAAGGCAATGATGCAGCAGGTTATTAGGTCAAATGCAAAGATGAGTGAAAGAGTAGATGCACATGAGTCAGCTATTAAGAATATTGAAGTGCAGATGGGCCAAATTTTGATGTCCTTGAATAATCATCCTCTTACGACATTGCCTACAGACACACAGGTAAATCCAAAAGTTCAAGGCCCGAAGTAGCTGATGGTAGTGAGTCTAGTAATGGCAGAGACTTAGACTTGGAGCAAGATATGGCTCGAGAAAGCAGACAAGCTGAGACACTTGTAACAGTGCCTATTGAGCTAGATGAGTCAATGAAACTGACAAAGGTGACAGTACAGCCTACCCAGGAAGAACATAACACCCAAATTGAGGCCAAGAAAGAAGTTGAGACAGCTCAGGAACCGGTAGTTGAGGTGGTAGCTGACAAAGAAATACCCAGATCATTGGGAAGAAGATACCCCCGCACCATTCCCACAGAGGCTGGCCAAGTACCAAAAAGAGGAACAATACAAGAAATTCTTGGAGATGCTGAAACAAATCCAGGTACATATTCCATTGATTGATGCGTTGAAGGAGATGCCTCGTTATGCAAAAATGATGAAGGACTTAATGTCCCGAAAATTCGATTTCCAAGACTTGGCCATAGTGACTCTTACTCAGACCTGCAGTGCGGTGGTGACTAGACCAATTGCTGAGAAGTTGTTTGACCTAGGGAGTTTTACAATTCCATGCACTATTAGTAACTTTGCTTTCGCCAAAGCACTTTGTGATTTGGGGGCTAGCATAAATCTTATGCCCCTAGCGATTTATAAGAGGTTGGGGATTGGAAGAGCCAGACCCACTTCTATGTTGTTGCAGCTGGCTGACAAGACCATGAAAAGACCCTCTGGTATCTTAGATGATGTGTTGATTTAGGTAGGGAAATTTGTGTTCCCTACAGATTTTGTGATTCTAGATTGCAAGGTAGATGAAGAAATTCCCATAATTTTGGGAAAGTTGTTCTTGGCCACTAGGAGAGCTCTCATTGATTGTAAGACTAGGGAGCTCAAGATGAGGCTGAGCAATGAGGAAATAACATTCAATGTGTAGAAATCTATGAGGCGACCAAGTGAATTTGACAATTATTCTCTTATTGATGCCGTGGATGTGATCGTAGAAGCTAATGATGAGACGCTAACTATTGAGGACCCTCTTGCTGCATGTCTAGTAAATTTAGATGAGGTGAATGGGGAAGAACTGGCAAAATGGGTGTTGGCTTTAGAGGGCAGAGGGTTTTGGGATAGAAGTCTTGAATTCGAGCGCCTACACTGAGAAAACAGAGAAACTCCTCCAGCTAAGTCATCCATCGAAGAACCACCAAAGCTGGAATTGAAGCCACTGCCCGCCCATCTCAGGTATAAGTTCCTAGGACCTAACTCCACATTACCTGTTATTATCTCATCTAGTTTGTTAGATGTGCAGGCACACAACTTTTGTAGGTACTCAAGGAGTGCAAGACTGTCATTGGGTGGACCATGGCAAACATTAAGGGGATCAACCCAACCTATTGTATGTATAAAATTCTACTAGAAGAGGGACACAACCCTTCCAGGGAACACCAAAGAAGGCTGAACCCCAACATGAAGGAAGTGGTGAAGATAGAAGTGATAAAGTGGTTAGATGCGGGAATCATTTTCCCAATCTCTGACAGCAAATGGGTTAGCCCGGTGCAATGTGTTCCTAAGAAGGGTGGCATAACGGTAGTCAAAAATGATAACAATGAGCTGATCTCTACAAGAATCGTCACAGGCTGGAGAATTTGCATGGACTACAGAAAATTAAATCTGGCCACCCGGAAAGACCACTTCCCACTTCCCTTCATTGATCAGATGCTAGACAGATGGCAGGGAGGTCTCACTTCTGTTTTTTTGATGGGTACTCAGGGTACAATCAAATCTTCATTGCACCAGAGGACAGAGAGAAGACCTCTTTCACTTGCCCATATGGCATTTATGCTTTTCAGAGAATTCCATTTGGCGTATGCAATGCACCCGCCACATTCCAAAGGTGCATGATGGCCATATTCACTGACATGGTCGAAGACATGATGGAGGTGTTCATCGATGATTTCTCAGTAGTGGGAAATTCATTCGATTAGTGTCTTATAAATCTGACCCGTGTGCTAAAAAGATATATTTGAGACAAACCTGGTACTTAATTGGGAGAAGTGCCATTTCATGGTACAAGGGGGCATAGTTTTGGGACACTGGGTATCAAGCAAGGGAATCAATGTGGACCGTGCTAAAATTGACGTGATAGCAAAGCTGCCACCTCCCACTTCAGTCAAGGCAATCAGGAGCTTCCTCGGGCATGCCGGTTTCTACCGGAAATTCATAAAAGACTTCTCAAAAATTGCCAACCCTCTCTGTAAGTTGTTAGAAAAAGATCACCCCTTCTTGTTTTCTGATGATTGCAGGGTAGCATTCGAGGAGTTAAAAAGGAGGCTAGTCACAGCACCCATCATTGTCGCCCCCGACTGGGAGCAACCATTCAAACTCATGTGTGACGCCAGTGACTATGCCGTGGGGGCAGTGCTAGGACAGCGGAAAGACAAGCTAATGCACCCAATCTACTATGCCAGTAGAACGTTGAGTGGAGCCAGTTGAACTACACTATAACTGAAAAGGAGATGTTGGAGTGGTGTTTGCATTCGACAAGTTCAGATCATACCTGATTGGCTCTAAGGTAATTGTATACACTGATCATGCAGCTCTCAGGTACTTGATTGAGAAGAAGGAGTCTAAACCGCGCCTGATTCATTGGGCACAGAAAACCAAGTCGCTGATATTCATGACCGTAATTTTTCTAATATGCAAAATACTTTCAAAATATCATATGTGTGCATATATAAGTATTTAAATGCTTTATTATTTTTTCTTAATTTTAAAAGATTTTTAACCAATTTATTTCCCTATTTTGTTCATAAAAAATCCAATAATAATTGCCAAAATTATCATTTTGGTGATTCATTTATTGGATTCTCATATTTATGCCAAAATATAGCTAAAATAATTTATGCATATTTTTACAAATTTATTTAGTATTTTTAAAGCCAAATTGCATATAATTGCAATATTAGCCTCTTTTAAGATTTAGTTGCGTTTACATTTATAAAAATTAAGTCCAGTATTTTAATTTGATAATTATGTACTATAAAGCATTTTAATATCTTTAATTTATTTACAGAAATTATTTTACTATTTTTTATAAAACAAATAGGAAAAATTAGCTATTTAAATGTTAGCCCCATTTTATTTCAATTATAGCCCGATTTTGAACCCCAATTGAACCCAATTTGAATCCCAATTACCCTAACCCAATTTCCATTCAAACCGACCCGCAACCCATTTAAATGACCCACCCGGACTCCCATCTAATCCCAGCCGTTGATCGTTTAGATCAGCGGCTCCCATTAATCATTTCCTAATTAAACCCAAAGACCCCCCAAACCCTTTTCATTCTTCATAATCTGCCGCCTCTGAAACCCCTTCTCTCCCAAATCCTCTGTACAACCACATCAAACCCTAGCCGCCACCCTAATCAGCTCTAATCCATGGCCTTCCAAGGTCATCAGAGACATATATTAACCTCTCATGGCCCCTATGTGTTTGTTCCTGTAGTCTCATGACTAGATCCTAAAAGGGTTTTATCCGGTATTTGCTCGATGAATATTCTCCGGTCGTCTCTGACCTTTCTCCGGCCAGCCATGGCTATTCAAATCAGACTTTTGACTCTCCTGCATAGATCGATGGTTTTCAAGGCCTTTCTCATCATTTGGGGTTCTTCTAAAACCCTAACCTCTAAGGTTCCTTCAATTTCTCTTAGATCTGCTTCAGATCTATGTTTTCTTTGGACTTCTAAGATTTTTTCTCGAAGTTTCTTTTTAAAACTTTGCTTTTAAAGCCCCTTATATTTTCTGATTAGGGTTCTTGTTAAGTTATTTCAAAACTTTCCTTTGATTTTTGACATGTTTTGCTATGTTTGCTCATATCGTTCTTCTACCTAAGTTTGCATGTTAAAAACCCTAATTTCTTTTGATTGTTTATTAGACGAATGCTTGTTTGCTTGAGTTTTGTCGGATTTGTTTGTTTATCCTCTTTTAAAACTCTATTGTTGTTGAAAATCCTATGGCTTTGAGTCTAAGACTGTTCGTTTAAGTGCATGACTCGATTTGAAGTTCTTTATTTCAAAACCTTTTATTCCTTTGTGTGATTCTTCTGATTCTGGTTTTCTATCATCTCTAAAACTCGATTATGCCCAAAACCCTAATTTTTAGAAGGGGGTTTTCCTCACCTGCTACTGTGAGATCTTCGCATGCCTTTGATATTCTATGTTTCTTCACTACTGGTTCAATGTGACTTGACCTACTAGAATATCATGCTTCGAAAATTGCTATCTACTGAATTTTGTGCTACTATTGTATGCTATTTCCTTTTGCTAACAAGGTTAGCCTCGCATGTATAGTGTTTAAGCACCTTATTTATATGTTGAGTTTCCTTCTTTGACTGATCTTCAAACTTGTGACTGATTTCAAACTTTTCCTTTGCAAAATTCTGATTTCACTCGCCTGTTAAGGTTAGCTGATTTCTTTTCCTATTTTGCCTTACTGAATCCTTTCCAAAATTAGAGTATTTCTATACATAGACTCGATTGCTTACTCAATGTTTTATTACTTCTTTTATGGCAACTGTCAGCCTGCTGACAAATTGATTTCCTTCCTTATTTTGAACCTGTCACTGCCCGTTAAGCAAGTGATCCCTTAATTAAAGGCAATCACTTGTATAGTTGATTCTGAATCATGATTGTTTCCATGTTTGTAGCTTATTACCTCTCTCTTACTCGTTTTCAAAAAACTATAATTACCTTGTACTTCTTTTCTTTCAAGGACACGAACACATGGCATAAACACTTGAGTTCAAACTCACACTCCATTAAATCTCTCTCTTTTTTCTCTGTTACTACTAAGGGCTGGCATTTCCACACTGCACTCATCCCAATTCTGGTTATGTAACTTGGGTTTGAGCACTACTCGGGGTCCTATTGAGACCCTTAGGGAACTCTGACACACTCTAGTTCGAGAAAGGCTTTGGATCAATGGCATTTTTGAGGTGGTTTATTCCATAACTCAGAGAGAAAGTCAAGTATCAGGCTTCCTCTGGTTGTAACTTTTCTTTGTACTTTTCTGATGTAATTCATTATTTCTAGTTTGTAATAAACATTTGGGGGCTGGTTAGTGAAAAGGGTTGGGTAACTATGTATGCTCAAGGGTAGAAAGCATGCCTATAGGACTGTTTTAAATTCTTTGTGTTCAATTCTGCATTTTTTAGACACAATGTCTGTAGGGTTTATCTCAATTTCTTCATGGTCAATGTCACACCTAGATAACCTGCCTATCGGACTTATTTACATACTACATGTCACTTAGATATCATGTTTTAGGTTCTAAACAGCTATAAATAAGTGTCATGTTCATAATATCGAAATCGGTAACATATAGAAATCATGCCTATAGGGATTCCCAAGTAAATCTTGTTCGTTTCCATTCATATTTAATATTATATATCATGTCCATAGGGTTTAAAATCAGCAATAGTAGATACCATCGCCTGCAGAATCTGAAACTAGTTCAATTTAAGATCAGTCTATTCTGAATCAATTTAAAACAATCTAATTCCCTTCTTTAACGAGGTTTAGCAAGCATGCATATAGGATTTCAAACAATTCATTTTGAGTTATTACTTTTTTGCCACATTCTGAATCAATTATATATCATGCCTATAGGATCCCATCTAATCACTTAGAATAATAACCATAAAAAACTAAATCCGCCTTTGTTAATTGTTATAACCAGCAGGCAGGCCTGATTTTGACTTCTTATCTGAGTTATATAGTAAACAGATCTGCTTCAATATTCAAACTTCCCTCGTCTTTAGTATTTTAATCAGACCTAAAAAGTATGTGCAAGTCATGTTAGTTATGTGCTTTTTTGTTTAAGAAGGTGTATATGGGCTTTTATCTGTTTATATGTTTTCCACAACATGCAGTATATGTTTTGTATGTCACCTTAGATTTTTACCCTTTGAAACTAATCAGCCTAATATCCCTCCCCTTTAGGAATAGTAGTCCTAAGCTCCTCCGGGACCGATAGGAATTGGACGGGTAATAGCATGCAATAGTAATCGAGACCAATCCGCGCTTTAATACCTTAACAGGGTGGGGAGGGTAGATATGAATATGATGACCGGTGTGCTAATACCATGTGTATCCCCTCTTTTGAGGAGTGTCATACCGGGTATCGCTTTGATATGATCCATATTAAATATAAACCTAGGACCCTTTTTCCCTTTATTTGCAAATTCCTTTTTTAAAATTCTTCTTTTAATTGTTCTTATTTATGCGTTTAAATCCCCTAATATTTGAGCTCATACTTGTCTATTTGCTAAATTCAGAATAAACAGTCTGGCCAGGAACCACACTAGTGGATCCCGAGGGGTGCCTAACACCTTCCCCTTGGGATAATATCAAGCCATTACCGTATATCTGATTATTCAAACCAAACTTAGAATTGAACACCATTGGTGTCCTAATGCACCTTAAATCATTAGGTGACGACTCTTCAAAATTGCAAAAACTCATCTCCC
Source organism: Nicotiana tabacum (assembly GCF_000715075.1). NCBI lineage: Eukaryota > Viridiplantae > Streptophyta > Magnoliopsida > Solanales > Solanaceae > Nicotiana > Nicotiana tabacum. The sequence goes on along the minus strand of NC_134100.1, from coordinate 24,766,463 downwards.
AAAAGGAACGAGTTGTCCCATACCAAATTTCATAAACCCGATTTCGTGATAAAAAGGGGGCGCGACAGCATGTCGACTCTGCTGGGGACTTTAGGCTTTTACCATTTCAGATTGTTATTGTGAATTTATACCTCTTTATGTGGCAATTACTTGTTTAATTTCTTTAAGCATTCAATTCCCCTTTCAATTGCAAAACTGACTTGTCTTCTTTGTTTCTTTCCTTTACTATTGCTTTAAATGATGAAACTGATGTATTTACTGCTTCCTTAACGTGCAAATACGTGCCAACATGATTTTAATTATCGCATAATTATGCTCAGCATTATATTCCACTCATGCCCAAACAAATACCATAGCAACACTTATAATGATTGGTTGTGTTCTTCCTATATTATTACCCCTAAATCCGAAAAAGGCATATTTGCGGTAAAACTAGTCGATCAACGGTGTAGTCAATGGTTCCATGCCTTTCCCCTTTGAGTTGTCCGCTCAAGGGTACCAGTCTAAAACCCCATAAAAACCTTACTCTATTTAAATTGTACATGCATCATAGTCAAACTTAGCCGGATCAGTTATGTTGTCCACATAATGATCCTTTAAGATAGCCTTGTCCAAAGTCCACTAGGTTTCCCTAAACCTAAATGGGCATCCCCACGTTTTGTGCATTTATTTGGAGAACTAAATGCTTCATGCTAATTACTGGTATTAAATAGTCGAGTCTGGTGAGGGTTAGGGCCTAACCTTATTTGTCTTGCAGAAATAAGGCACGAAGTCCCTAGATTCGGCATGGTTACCAACATCCACCCAAGACTGCTAAGCTGGTGGAATGATCTTCACTCCAGTGATCAAATTTTTGTTCGAAAATATTTGGGAAATCTGCCTTCTCTCCTAGAGATCCAACCTAACAACAAGATCATAAAAGCTGCTACTTTGTTCTAGGATTGTGAGAGGACTTTATTCCACTTAAGGTACATTGAGATGACACCCTTGCTAGAGGAGATAGGAGGATTGGCTGGTATAGCATGGGAAAGTCCGGGTTTGTTAATGCCTGAGAACCGCAAGGGCAGGGGCTTCCTCAAAATGATGGGTTTGAAGAAGAACCCAGAACTGAAATGTTTAAAAGAATCCTACATCCCTTTTGACTATTTGTATGAGAGGTACAGGCACAGCAAATCTTACCGTACCTATCCTGACAAGTTCTCCATCACATTATTAGGGCATATTCACCGAAGAGTCTTTGTATTCATGTTTTGTTTCCTGGGGTTGATCGTGTTTCCAATGAAGAAAACAAGAATCCACACCAGGCTGGCTATGGCAACTAAGACTCTAATGCAAGGAATTGGTGGGCAACCCTTCAGCATTGTGCCCATGATCATTGCGGAAATATACTGAGCCTTGGAGAAGTGTCAATGAGGAGCCAAACACTTCGAAGGCTACAATTTGCTACTTCAACTCTAGCTCATGAAGCATCTCCAAAGGGGTGAATACAGACAAGAGATTCAGCGAAGGGATTGGGATGATCATATCGCTTTTCATCATCCGAGGCAAATAAATTACATGCCAATATGTTCGCTCAGCCAGAAGATGCCAAAGAATGGGTAGAGCTATTTGATAATCTAACTGAGGACCAGGTACAATGAATGCTCAAGTGGTTTCCTATCGAGGAATTCATTGCCCGATCCAGAGATGCACCTTTCCTGATATTGATTGGCCTGAGAGGAACATACCCTTACGTCCCTCTCCGGGTTATGAGGCAAGCTGGTAGGAAGCAGGTTATACCCAGGGTCGACAAGATGAGTCATTTTCGGGCTGACTTCCAGAATGAGGATAGTCCTTATAAGTGCCAAGCTCAGCATATGTGGCACTGCAAGATCATCATGGCGAGAGATACCATCGAGCCAGACAGATACCATGATGGCTGCGCTCCCTACTATTCAGGTTGGTTGGAAGATAATCACGATGGTCTGGGCCATCCAAGATTTGCTAGGGGCCACAGGATCATAGATGAATGGGCCGAGGCACAGGTCAAACACAACAAACTACGCAAGAGGATCCGGGAGTGCGAAAGCGAGCACCGTGAGATACAAGAAGCCAACCAGAAATTGATTGAGGAATGGAAGGATATGGCTGTCAGTGCCAACAAGCGACTGGAATACCTGGAGCGAGGCATAGTGGAATTAGAAAGAAAGTTTCTCCAGAGGGTCGAAGACTGCCAAAATGCTGAAGGAAACAAAGGCGGACATCTAGCCAGAGCCTACCTATTGCTGGGACTTCACGAGTTGGGAAAGCTGTTCGACGGAGCTAAGGATGCCGAATCTGGGGAAGGTCCTTCTGGGACCAAATAGATAGGAGTTTGTTTTTTCGCTTTATAAAATGTAATAAGGCCAATGTCCATTAGTGACATTTAGTTCCTGTTTGTTTAGTGTCGATTTGGGATTCGTATTATTTTCTATCAATAAAATGAGGCGTTTAGAATTCTAAGTTCTACGAATTAATTTATCGCTAGGCCTACCTCGGGCACAAAGAGGTTCCCAAATTAGGACACATTTTACATTCCGCACTATGTGTTTAAATATCGCAACATTTTTATGATCCTCACTAACTTGTTACCTTTTTGTTTTTACTTTTGTTTTATTATTCCCCTCCCCAAAGGTTAGTTCATGCACTCTGGCAACATCATCTTATTCCACGAGATCCAGGGGCCCTCCACCCACTCCTTCTCTTAGTCCTGTCAAAAACAAGAACAAAGGGAAGATGGAAGATTTGAACAATGTCAGAAAGGAGAACTCAGCTGAATGGGTAGAGGTCACTCATGGTCATGGTACTCAGGTTTCCTAAGAAAATGCATCCCAACTCGAACAAAAGATGCTGAAATTCCAAGAAGAACTTGATCAGGTTCGAAATCTGGAAAATCTGTCATTTTCCCTCACCACTCTAGATATCAATTTCCCAAATACTCAGAACACCACACCTCCACAGAATATCCCAAAGCAACAAAACCATCTCGCACCTCACCATCACTACAACACCTGTCATACCTCAAACAACACCCCGTTACTCATCCCAGAACTCCAAAACCCCACAAATGACCACTTTTACACCCACCATAACACCCCTATCTATGTGGAGACTATGCCACAGTCTATCCAACCCATCTCAAGCACACCCGAATCTGATGACAAGGATTTGCTCTTTCAGGAATTTGGCTGAAGAACTTAAGAAATTAACTAGTCGAATTCAAGGCGTTGAAGGAAGTAAGGGGATTGACGGGCTGAACTACGAGGATCTTTGTATATATCCCGATGTCGAACTACCCAAGGGGTACAAACCTCCAAATTTCAAAATGTTTGATGGTACAGGGGATCCCTGAGTCCATTTGAGAACGTAGTATGACAAGCTGGTTGGAGTAGGGAAAGACGAGAGAATCCACATGAAGCTTTTCATGAGGAGCTTGAAGGGAGATGCTTTGTCTTGTTACATCAGCTAGGATCCAAAGAAATGGTCAAGCTGGGTAAGCATGGCGTTCGACTTTATGGACAGGTTCAGGTTTAACACAAAAAATGCGCCGGATGTGTTCTATATTCAGAATCTAAAGAAGAAGCCTACAGAAATATTTCGCGAGTATGCTACTCGCTGGAGGTCCGAAGCTACTAAGGTCAGACCCGCCTTAGAGGAGGAACAGATGAACAAATTCTTTGTTCGAGCTCAGGACCCGCAATATTATGAACGACTAATGATGATCGAGAGCCACAAATTTTCTGACATTATCAACTTGGGTGAAAGGATTGAAGAGGGCATCAAAAGCGATATGGTTACAAACTTCGAGGCCTTGCAAGCTACAAATAAGGCCTTGCAGTCATGTGGTGTATCCAAGAAAAGGGACGTAGGAGCCGTAATGGTTGCAAAGATAACCAAATCTCCTATCAAATACCAAATTTACCCAACACCTCCACTCACATATCAACCAACTCCGAACTACCAAACACCCTCACCCTCCTACCAAACTCTACCACCCACTTATCAATCACCTCCGCCTCCCACATATCAGCCTACTTCACCCAGATATTCCCAACCCACACATGTTTACCAAACCTACAATGCTCAACCATCCCACTATCAATCACCTCCTACATGCCAAAACTTCCCCAAACCTCGACTAAATTTTGATTGCAGACCTCCAAAACAATATACATCCATTGCTGAACCTATTGACCAATTGTACGATAGACTAAAAGCTGCTGGTTATGTCACCCCCATCCCTGCTACAACTCCTGAGAACCCGTCTCAGTGGGTTAATTCGAACAAATCCTGTGTATACCATTCCGGCATGAAGGGACACACCATCGACGAATGTCATTCTCTAAAAGACTAGATCCAGTCTCTGATTGATAGTAAGATTATTGTGGCAAAGGAACCCGCTCCAAATGTCCGCAACAACCCTCTGCCAGACCATAAGGGTGGAGGCATCCACATGATTGAAATAGAGGATGATTGGGATCCCAAGGGATCGATCAGATTAATAGTAGAAGGTGATGACCCAAAGAAGCAAGTAGTTACTCTTAATCCAATCGTGGTCCAGACTCAGCCCTCTAGGGACACCGAGGTAAATATGTTCGTGCCACTTGAGTTTGAAGCAACGTCATCTGCAAAGACACCAACACCAATTGAGGTCGAATTCGTGTCTCCAGCAAATGCACCTGCACCATTTGAAGTTGCAGTTTTACCACCCAAGGCACATGCTCCATTTGGAGTAAAGATATGCTGATTCTAGTGGCGATGTCGACCATGACTCCATTCCATACAAAGGCTATACCATGGGACCATACAGCCGAGGCAAGGAGAAAAGGCAAGGAGAAAAGGCAAGGTTAGGTTCGAAGAAACTATTGCGGCACAGGGTATGACAAGAACTGGCAGAGTTTATACCCCTGAACACTTAGTTGAGTCAAGCAAGCAGGCCTCCAACCGGCCACCCATCATTGAGATAGGGCCAGATAATCTTTGGAGAAAGATACAGGCCAAGGAATACTCGGTCATCGACCAGTTGAACAAAACACCGGCGCAAATCTCCATTCTTGCTTTGCTACAAAATTCTGAGGCACACAAGAATGCTCTGTTGAGGGTGTTGAGTGAAGCATACGTGCCAAGCAACATCACTGGAAGGGAAATGGCTAACATAGTAGGACAGGTATTGGAAAGTCATAAAATTACTTTTCATGAGGATGAGCTGCCACCTGAAGGGCTGGGTCACAACAAGGCGATGCACATCACCGTGTAATGCGAAGACTATTTTATCACTAGAATCCTGATCGTTGGAGGGTCCAGTCTCAACATTTGTCCGCTGGTAACACTCAAGAAGTTGGGTAAGGGACTGTATGAAATAAAGGACAGAGCTATCAATGTGAAAGCTTTCGATGGCTCCCAAAGGTCCACCATTGGGGAGATTAGTCTATGTTTGCAAATGGGGCCAACTTGGTTCGATGTTGATTTCCAAGTGATAGACATTCCAGCATCTTACAATCTGTTGTTGGGACGACCGTGGATTCATGCTGCTGGGGCCGTAGCATCAACATTGCATCAGGCGGTAAAGTTTGAATGGAATCACCAGGAGGTGATCATTCACGACGACGGTAGCAACCCTATATACAGTCGCCGGACCATTTCGTCAATCGAAGGAAGAAAGAAGCTAGGTGGAGAGACTTACCATCACATCAAACGGGTAAATATTGTTGACAAGGACAAATGGTGGGATAACAAGATTGGGAGTATACTGAATTGGAGTGGGTACGAACCTGGCAAAGGGCTCGGCAAGAACCTCCAAGGAATCACTAAGCCCATAAAACTTTCATGACACCACTTTCGGTTTGGGATATGAGTACACCTGGGAAGAATTCAACAACTGGTCGCCACCATGGCGCGGTCCTTACTATCCACTAGAGCAGCCGATACCACATCTAGAGTAGACTTTCCCACCGGCCGATATTATTTATGGGTAAGATAAAGAAGAAGCACTAGCAGTGATGAAGAACTTGTTCTTAGAAGATAGTGACATGGGCTGTTGTGTTGTTCTCGAGGAGGAGGGGAGGAAAGCCCTTCCATACAGGCTGTAAGCAGAGGAGCACGCCTCAATAACTGGACCATCAGGACAACCAGAGCCTGACGAGCCTCGGGATAGCAAGGCTAAAACAAGCATCATGCACTGTTTTATTTACTAAATGATTTTATTTTGCATTTTAATTCCTGCAATAAGAGCTCCAATGTTCCAAAACAATTATACAATTTATCCAAGCATTTTAACTTTTCTTATAATTCGACGCTTATTATTATTTCTCTCTTTTTACTTTACTTATACAACGTTACTATTACTTACCTTGATGAGCCAATGACTGTGACATGCAATGAGACAACGCAACTAACAGACATAGATTCAGAGGAAGATGACATACCAGAAGAGATTGTTAAGGAAATTGAGAATTTTAAGAATAGACCTAAGTCCAACCTAGACGAGACAGAAGTTGTTAACCTGGGAGATGCAAAAAATGTCAAAGAAACACGAATCAACGTTCACTTATCGTCGTCAGAAAAGAAGGAATACACAGAATTTCTAAGAGAATATGAGGACATATTCACCTGGTCGTATGATGACATGGCTGGTTGAGTACATCTATTGTGGCTCACAAACTGCCAACCGATCTAACATGTCCGCCGGTAAAGCAAAAGCTCAGAAAGTTCAAGCCTGATATGAGTTTGAAAATCAAGGAAGAAGTCACTAAGCAGGTCAAAGCTAAGGTTCTCAGGGTAGTAGAATACCTGACTTGGTTAGCCAACATTGTACAAGTGCCGAAGAAGGATGGGAAGGTCAGAATCTGTGTCGACTACCGGGATATCAACCGGACCAGTCCGAAAGATGACATCCCTTTGCCAAACATACACATCCTGATCGACAATTGTGCCAAGCATGAGTTGCAATTGTTTGTAGATTGTTTCGCTGGATATCATCAGATCTGGATGGATGAAGAAGATGCTGAGAAAACTTCTTTCATTACGCCGTGGGGAATGTATTGTTACAAGATGATGCCGTTTGGGTTAAAGAATGCATGGGCCACCTACATGAGGACCATGACAACCATTTTCCACGATATGATACACAAGGATATTAAGGTATATGTAGATGATGTCATCATCAAGTCCAAGAAAGCCACCGATCACATGGGAGATTTGAGGAAGTTCTTCAATAGATTGCGAAGGTACAACCTAAAACTGAATCCCGCAAAGTGTGCATTTGTGGTTCCTGCTGGAAAATTACTTGGATTTATTGTGAATCGCCGAGGAATAGAACTGGATCCATCAAAAGTCAAAACTATTCAAGAATTGCAACCGCCAAAGAACAAGAAGGCTGTGATGAGTTTCTTGGGAAGGCTTAACTATATCAGCCAGTTCATAGCGCAATCTATAGTTATCTGTCAGCCAATCTTTAAGATGTTGAAGAAGGACGCCGCTACCAAATGGACTGATGACTGCCAGAAAGCTTTTGACAGAATTAAGAAATACCTGTCAACACCACCAATCTTAGTCCCGCCCGAGCCAGATAGACCTCTATTACTCTACCTTGCAGTATTGGATGGAGCATTCGGTTGTGTTCTGGGGCAGCATGATGAAATAGGGAGGAAAGAGCAGGCCATCTATTACCTCAATAAGAAGTTCACCCCGTAAGAGGCCCGGTACTCTCTGTTAGAGCGCACCTATTGTGCTTTGACTTGGGTAGCTTAAAAGCTGAGGCACTATTTCTGTGCCTATACCACATATCTCATATCAAGGATGGATCCTTTGAAGTACATCTTTCAGAAGCCCATGCCCACTGGCAAGCTAGCCAAGTGTCAAGTCCTGTTGAGTGAGTTCAACATTATTTACATAACTCAGAAAGCGGTCAAGGGACAAGCACTGGCAGACCACCTTGCTGAGAATCCCGTGGATGGAGAATAGGAACCCCTAAAAACGTACTTTCCTAACAAAGAGGTATCATTCATAGGAGAAGATATTGCGGAATCCTATGACGGTTGGAGAATGTTTTCAATGGAGCAGCAAATTCAGAGTTGTCATAGGAGTAGTCCTAGTATCAAAAACCGGTCAACATTATTCGGTGTCTGCCAAACTCAGGTTCCCGTGCACCAATAACATGGCCGAGTATGAAGCTTGCATCCTAGGGATAAAAATGTCCATTGATATGAACATTTAAGAATTGTTAGTAATTAGAGATTCGAACCTACTCGTATATCAGGTGCATGAAGAATGGGCAACCAAGAACTCCAAGATACTCTCGTACCTACATCATGTACAGGAATTGAGGAAAAGGTTCACAAAGACGGAATTCCAGCATGTTCTCAGAATCCAGAATGCGTTCGCCGATGCATTGGCCACCCTATCATCCATGATACAGCATCCAAACAAAAACTTCATTGATCCTATTCCAATAAAGATCCATGATCAGCCAACTTATTGTGCCCACGTCGAAGAAGAAGCAAATGGAAAGCCTTGATTTCATGATATCAAGGAATACTTGGCAAAACGTGAGTACCCAGAATTTGCAAACCTCACTCAGAAATGCACACTTCGGAGATTGTCCAACAATTTCTTTCACAACGGAGGAATCCTGTAAAGGAGGACTCTCGATTTGGGACTATTAAGGTGTGTCGACTCAAAGGAAGCATCCAAGCTACTAGAGGAAATTCATGCTGGGACCTGCAGTCCACATATGAACGGTTTTGTCTTAGCCAAGAAGACACTCCAGGCTGGTTACTTTTGGATGACTATGGAAACGGACTGCATCCAGTATGTCCAGAAATGCCACCGCTGTTAGATACATGTACGCATAATAAAGGTACCTCCAAATGAGCTTAATGTAACAAGTTCACCTTGGCCGTTCGCCGCCTGGGGGATGGATGTTATTAGACCAATCGAGCCTGCCGCTTCCAACGGACACAGATTTATCCTGGTAGCAATCGACTATTTCACCAAATGGGTCGAAGCATCATCTTACAGAGGAGTAACCAAGAAAGTCATGGCAGACTTTGTCCGCGACCACATTATTTGTCGGTTTGGCATTCCAGAGTCGATCATTACTGATAATGGCTCCAACCTCAATAGCGACTTGATGAAAGCTATGTGCGAAACATTCAGGATCAAACACAAGAATTCCACAACCTACAGACCTCATATGAACAGGGCTGTAGAAGTCGCCAATAAAAATATCAAGAAGATATTGAGGAAAATGATAGAGAAGCATAAACAGTGGCACAAAAGGTTATCATCTGCTTTACTAGGGTATCACACCTTAGTCCGCACATCAACCCGGGCAACCCCCTATATGCTGGTTTACGGTACAGAGGCAGTAATTGCCGCTGAGGTAGAAATTCCCTCCCTAAGGATCATGCGAGATGCCGAGCTCGACGATGCAGAGTGGGTGAAAAGTCGTTACGAGCAGCTAGCCCTTATAGACGGAAAAAGAATGAATGCAGTTTGCCATGGTCAACTTTATCAAAACAGAATATCCAGAGCCTTCAACAAAAGAGTCAAGCCGAGACAATTCACACCGGGAAAGCTGGTGTTCAAGAAAAATTTTCCACATCAGGATGAAGCCAAAAGGAAGTTCTCTACCAACTAGCAGGGTCCATACATGGTTCACCGGGTTCTGACAGGAGGAGCCCTCATACTCGTAGAAATGGACAGAGAAGTTTGGCCAAAGCCAATCAATTCAAATGCAGTCAAACGTTACTATGTGTGATCTTTATGCTTTCCTTATATGATGTAATTTGAACTACACCTGACCTGATTCCCATTTAAGAGGGGATACGTAGGTAGCCCTATGGGTTCAGTCACAATTTAATAAAAAATTTATTTTCCCCGCAATTGGAAACTGGGGCACCCTCAAAATTCTGAAGTAATTTCAGCTGATCGTCGCAGGCAACAGTCAGAAGCATCGACCCATTAAACTGGGGCAGAATTTTGAGGAGGACCCTCAAAATTCTGTAGCAATAGAGGTTACAATGTCCCGAACCACGTCACAGTCATCGGTTAATCTAAAAAATTATTATTATTATTATTATGTCATATTTTTACGAAATCATGCATGTTTACTACTGAAATTGCTTTGTTTCACAATGCTACCCCAATGATACATGCAGTATCACTAGATTAAAGCCGAGCGGGTCAAGCAGAGCTAGCGGGGATACGAACTAACCTCCTCCCTTTACAAAACTCATGATTTTTCTTTGGATGCAGGCACTTGGATTGCGCAATCATCAAACATATCATACACTCACGAGACGAACATTATTTAGGTAATACAACTCTCAGAACCGTTGCACTTACCCACATTTGCTATCCATACACACCAATGACATTCCGTGTGTCACAATGTCCCCAGCAGTCACAATATCGCAACCTGATATCAGCTAAGAAAGCTTTATTACCACTTGCCATTTTGTTTCTTGCATAAGGCTATCATTCTGCCTTCCGAGATTAAACGTTGTCTCCATCTGCATTTTATGCATTGCATAAGGCTACCATTCTGAGTTCCGAAACTAAACGTTGTCTCCATCTGCATTTTCTGCATTGCATAAGGCTACCATTTTGCCTTCCGAGGTTAAGCTCTACCTCCATCTACATCTGCATGGCTGAAAGATCGCCACCTACTACAATTGCATGGCTGAAAGATCGCCACATCATCTACATTTGCATGACTTAAAGATCGCTACCTCATCTACATTAGCACGGCTGAAAGATCGCCACCACTACATTGCATGGGCTGAAAAATCACCTCATAATGCATCCGCATGGCTGAAAGATCGCCTCATACTGCATCTCATAAGCTGAAAGATCGCCTCATACTGCATCTCATGGGCTGAAAGATCACCACATACTGCATCTCATGGGCTGAAAGATCGCCAAATTAACCAAAGGCGTCATTGTTCGGAGGCACCATTTTCATAGCCCGAGAACGCCATGTCATGGCCTGAGGACCCCTTTTAATCTTTTGCATATCAATATTCAAAGGCATCATGGTTCGGGGGCACCATCTTCATAGCCCGAGAGCATCATTTTATGGCCTACGAATCCTTTATTATACGCTTCATGTCCCAGGACGTCATGGACTAAGGACGTCATTCTAACCGTCTGAAGACAATCTTCATGGTCCGACGGAAAATTGCATCATGTTTAAATTTACGCACAATATATGCTTGTATTACTTATTTGTAGGTAAATCGGCGAGCAACGGCCATCCCGACAAGAGAAAGCCCACTCCAGTTCCAACAGCCATACCAAACCTTAATCATTCCCACAGGCCGTCCACTCACCCCGTCCGGGATATTGCGTCTGTTCCTAAAGAATCTCCATCGGCATACACCGCCGACAGATCTAGAACTGCATATGGCCTGATTTCTGTAAGACCAAGGATATATAGGTAGCTCATAAGCCAGGGTGCGGCCTAAACCTCTTCGAACCGTTTTGCTCGGTCAAAATTGACCATTATATCTTTACTCGACAACTCTTTAATCCTTCCCGAGTAAAGAGGGGCAGTTGTTGATACCCAATTTTTCCCTATATATTTTTCTAATATGAAAAATACTTTCAAAATATCATATGTGTGCATATATAAGTATGTCCAAATGCTTTATTATTTTTCCTTAATTTTTTAAGATTTTTAACCAATTTATTTCCCTATTTTGTTCATAAAGAATCCAATAATAATTCCCAAAATCATCATTTTGGTGATTCATTTATTATATTCTCATATTTATGCCAAAATATAGCTAATATAATTTTCGCATATTTTTACAAATTTATTTAGTATTTTTAAATCCAAATTGCATATAATTGCAATATTAGCCTCTTTTAAGATTTAGTTGAGTTTACATTTATAAATATTAAGTACAGTATTTTTAATTTGATAATTATGTACTATAAATCATTTTAGTACCTTTAATTTATTTATAGAAATTATTTTACTATTTTTTATAAATCAAAAAAAAAATATTGGCTATTTAAATGTTAGCCCCATTTTATTTCAATTATACCCCGATTTTGAATCCCAATTGAACCCAATTTGAAGCCCAATTACCCTAACCCAATTCCCATTCAAACCGACCCACAACCTATTTAAATGACCCACCTGGACTGCCATCTAATCCTAGCCGTTGATCATTTAGATCAACAACTCCCATTAATGACCCACCCCATACCCTTTTCATTCTTTATAATCCGCCACCTATGAATCCCCTCCTCTACCAAATCCTCTCTACAACCATATCAAACCCTATCCGCCACCACCCTAATTCGCTCTAATCCATGGCCTTCCAAGGTAATCGGAGACCTCTATCAACCTCATATGGCCCCTACGTGTTCGTTCTGGTGGTCTCATGACTAGATCCTAAAAGGGTTTTGTCCAGCCTTTGCTCGATGACTGTTCTCCGGTCGTCTCTGACCTTTCTCCGGCCAGCCATGGCTATTCGGGTTAGACTTTTGACTCTCCTACTTAGATCGATGGTTTTCAAGGCCTTTCTCATCACTTGGGGTTATTCTGAAACCCTAACCTCTAAGGTTCTTTCAGTTTATCTTAGATCTGCTTCAGATCTATGTTTGCTTTGGACTTCTAAGCATTTTTCTCGAAGTTTCTTTTTAAAACTCTGCTTTCAAAACCCATTATCTTTTCCGATTAGGGTTCTTGTTAAGTTATTTCAAAACTTTCCTCTGATTTTTGACATGTTTTTCTATGTTTGCTCATATCGTTCTTCTACCTGAGTTTACATGTTAAAAGCCCTAATTTCTTTTGACTATTTATTAGACGAATGCTTGTTTGCTTGAGTTTTGTCCGATTTGTTTGTTTATCCTCTTTTAAAACTCTACTGTTGTTGAAAATCCTATGGCTTTGAGTCTGAGACTGTTCGTTTAAGTGCATGACTCGATTTGAAGATCTTTATTTCAAAACCTTTTATTCCTTTGTGTGATTCTTCTGACTCTAGTTTTCTATCATCTCTAAAACTCGATTATGCTCGAAACCTTAATTTTTAAAAAGGGGTTTTCCTCACCTGCTACTGTGAGATCTTCGCATGCCTTTGATATTCTATGTTTTCTTCACTACTGTTTCAATGTGACTTGACCTACTAGACTATCATGCTTCGAATGTTGCTATCTACTGAATTTTGTGCTACTATTGCATGCTATTTCCTTTTGCCAACAGGCTTGGCCTTGCATGTATAGTGTTAATGCACCTTATTTATATGCTGAGTTTCCTTCTTTAACTGATCTTCAAACTTTTTCTTTGCAAAATTCTGATTTCACTCGCCTATTAAGGTTAACTGATTTCTTTTCCCGTTTTGCCTTACTAAATCCTTTCCAAAATTAGAGTATCTCTGTACCTAGACTCGATTGCTTACTTAATGTTTTACTACTTCTTTTATGGCAGTTGTCAGCCTGCTGACAAATTGATTTTTTTCCTTATTTTGAACCTGTCACTGCCCGTTAAGCAAGTGATCCCTTAATTAAAGGCAATCACTTGTATAATTTATTCTGAATCATGATTGTTTCCATGTTTGTAGCTTATTACCTCTCGCTTACTCGTTTTCAAAAAACTATAAATACCATGTACTTCTTTTCTTTCAAGGACACGAACACAAGGCATAAACACTTGAGTTCAAACACACACTCCACTAAATCTCTCTTTTTTTTCTCTGTTACTACTATATTGTTGTCTTACCTAGCCGGCTAAAAGCCAAGGCTAGGCTGTGGGAAACTTGCTTATTTTTCTCTGCATTTGCATTTCTTACTTGTATGTTCTAATTAAGCTTCTGCACCAACAACGACATGCTTATTTACTGTTACTTGCATTCTTGCTTGTCTACTGTTTGTATTTAACCCAGTACCATTATTAAAGCATGATGTAACTTCCCTTCTTTCCTATTCTGAATTAATGTATCATGACTTGTGAATCCTAAATCCCTACCCCAATGTGTTTAATACTTGTGGTTGGTTTAGGGCATGACAACATTGGACATTGATGTGCATGACCCAAACCTGATTCCCCTGGGATCATAACCTCCATATTTATCTCATATGTTGTGATTGGGTTCCAGGAATGTCAGTACTTCCCATTGCTGTGCATGCCCAATGCTAACCCATACCTAAGTGTATAGGCTCATTGCAATGGACTCCTAATTCCCTGACCCCTTTGTATGAAATTGTTAACTCTGTAAGATGCTAATGGATGTCTCCCTATCATCCTTTCCCCTCCTCTATTCCCTTAGTTCTTGAAACTATGTTTCTGCACTTTCACCATCTTCTTAGACTTAAGTTCTGCCCCCTTTATGTGAGCCCAGCCTTGGGACCCATGAGCTCCCTCTAAATTTGGACACATAAGGGCTGACATTTCCACACTACACTCATCCATATTCTGGTTATGTAACTTGGGTGTGAGCACTGTCCGGGGTCCTATTGTGACTCTTAGGGAACTCTAACACACTCAAGTTCGAGAAAGGCTTTGGATCAATGGCATTTTTGAGGTGGTTTATTCCATAACTCAGAGAGGAAGACAAGAATCAGGCTTCCTCTGGTTATAACTTTTCTTTGTACTTTTATGATGTAATTCATTATTTCTAGTTTGTAATAATTTGTAAAAAACATTTGGGGGCTGGCTAGTGAAAAGGGTTGGGTAACTATGTATGCTCAAGGGTAGAAAACATGCCTATAGGATTGTTTTAAATTCTTTGTGTTCAATTCTGCATTTTTTAGACACCATGTATGTAGGGTTTATCTCAATTTCTTCATGGTCAATGTCACACCTAGATAACCTTCCTATAGGACTTATTTACATACTGTATGCCACTTAGATATCATACTTTAGGTTCTAAACAGCTATAAATAAGTGTCATGTTCATAATATCGAAATCAGTAACATATAGAAATCATGCCTATAGGGATTGCCAAGTAAATCTGGTTCGTTTCCATTCACATTCAATATTAGATATCATGTCCATAGGGTTTAAAATCAGCAATAGTAGATACCATCGCCTGCAGAATTTGAAACTAGTTCAATTTAAGATCAGTCTATTCTGAATTAGTTTTAAATAATCTAATTCCCTTCTTTAACAAGGTTTAGCAAGCATGCCTATAGGATTTCAAACAATTCATTTTGAGTTATTACTTTTTCGCCACATTCTGAATCAATTAGATATCATGCCTATAGGATCCCATATAAACACTTAGGCAAACCTTAGAGTAATAACCATAAAAAACTGAATCCGCCTTTGTTAATTGCTACAACCAGCAGGCAGGCCTGATTTGGACTTCTTATCTGAGTTATGTAATAAACAGATCTGCTTCAATAATCAAACTCCCCTCGTCTTTAGTATTTTAATCAGACCTAAAAAGTATGTGCAAGTCATGCTAGTTATGTGCTTTTTTGTTATATGGGCCTTTATCTATTTATATGTTTTCCACAACATGCTAGTTATGTGCTTTTTTATGCATTTAAATCCCCTAATATTTGAGCCCATACTTGTCTATTTGCTAAATTCACAATAAACTGTCTAGCTGGGAACCACACTAGTGGATCCCGATGGGTGCCTAACACATTCCCCTTGGGATAATTTCAAGCCTTTATCCTATCTCTGGTTATTCAAACGAAACTTAGAATTGAACCCAATTGGTGTCCCAATGCACCTTAAATCATTAGGTGGCGACTCTTCAAAATTGAAAAAACTCAGCTCCCTAAAGGAACGAGTTATCCCATACCAAATGTCATAAACCCGATTTTGCGAGAAAAAGGGGGCACGATATCGACATCGAAATTCATGACTGTAAGGGCACAGAAAACCAAGTCGCTGATCATCTATCACGACTTGAGGGAGCTGAAAACTCATTTGAGGTTGAGGATATTCTGGAAACGTTTCTAGACGAGCAGTTGCTCGCTACCAGCCTTGAGGAAGTGCCATGGTATGCAGACTTTGCAAATTACCTAGAAAGCGGTATAGTTCCCTTTGACCTTTCCTCTGTTCAAAAGAAAAAGTTTTATCGTGACTGCCACATATATTATTGGGATGAACCTTATCTGTTTCAAATATGTGTTGACAATATGATCTGGAGGTGTGTCCCCGATATAGAATAATCTTCTTTTTTGCAGGCATGTCATGCATTAGTGTACGGAGGGCATTTTGGAGGAGTCAGGACAGCCGCGAAAGTGCTAGAGGACGGGTTCTTCTGGCCAACAATGTTTAAGGATGCTCATCAATGGCTGAAGGGTTGTAATGAATTTCAGCGAACCGGGAACATTTCCCGTCGCCATGAAATGCCCATGAACCCAATTCAAGAGGTTGAAGTGTTCGATGTCTGGGGGATTGACTTCATGGACCCCTTCGTCAGCTCCTTTGGCAATAAGTACATACTTGTTGTTGTAGATTATGTGTCCAAATGGGTAGAAGCGGCAGCATTTCCCACCAATGATGCAAGAGTGGTGGTGGGATTTTTGAAGAAGAATATATTCACCCGTTTTGGGACCCCGAGAGCTATTATCAGTGACGGAGGTACTCACTTCTGCAATCGAGCCTTCGAGAAGTTGCTAGCAAAGTATGATGTGTGCCACAAGGTGGAAACCCCATATCATCCCTAGACCAGTGGACAGGATGAAGTGTCAAACAGAGAGATAAAGAGTGTGCTAACCAAGACTGTGAATGCCACAAGAACTGATTGGGCGAAAAAGCTAGATGATGCACTCTGGGCCTATAGAACTGCTTTTAAAACACCGATTGGTCTGTCACCATATAAGTTGGTGTTTGAGAAGGCTTGCCACTTGCCAGTGGAACTGGAACATAAAGCTTTGTGGGCACTAAAACATCTGAATCTAGTCATCGAGGATGTGGGCACAATGAGAATCACAGAATTGCATGATCTCGACGAGTTCAGATATCTTGCTTTTGAGAGCACAAGGTTTTACAAGGAAAGAATGAAAAGGTTGCACGACAAGAAAATTGTGGAGCAAAATTTAAACCCCGGGGATACGGTATTGCTCTATAACTCAAGATTAAGGCTATTTCCGGGTAAGCTCAAGTCACTATGGTCTGGACCATTTTGAGTGGTCAAAGTATTCCCTTCAAGGGCCATAGAGATTGCCTCAGAGAAACACTCTCATACATTTAGAGTCAATGGGCAGAGATTAAAACTATATGCGGGCATGAATGAACCAAAGGAAGTGACAGAGATCCACCTGACTGAACCTCAGAGGTTGAAAGAACCTTAAATACGCTTATCTATGTCATGTCGCGACGTTAAATCAGGCGCTGCATAGGAGGCAACCCATGAATGTTGTTTATGTGTTCTTATGTAACCTTCTTATTCAAACAAATCCTCGTGACCGTGGCTCGATCGCAGCAAAAGAGGAGTATTCTACCTCAGGCTTACGTGATCCACCGTGACCGCGGTGGGACCGTGGTACGATTGCGTTAAAACGTAAGTATTCTGCCTCTCGCTTATTCATTCATTGCTGCCACGGTGGGAGCGCGGTCGACCGCGATGATTTGCAACTTTCTGTCGCCCAGGTAAGTTTAATTTCATTTTTTTCTTTTCTTTTCTTATTCCCTCCCCCCCCCCCCCCAAATAAAAAATTAAAAGAAATACCCCCTTACTTTCCCCATCGCCTCTCTCTATCTAACCCTAACAACTTGTCTCCTCTCTTCTTCTTCTTCTTCTTCATCTCTCTCTCACACATACACACATCTCCCCCAACCTCCATTCCTCTCACCCTCTCTTACATCCAGGTATGTCAAGCTTCTCTCTCTCTCTCTCTCTCTCTCTCTCTTTTCTTGTATTTTTCTTTTAGTTTTATGCAAGTTCAATGTTTTAATTGTGTAGTATTTCTAGTTGATATTTTTCTTTTCAGCTTTTTCATGGGTTATGTGCACAATGTTGTAAAGAAGTGTGTGCACAATATTGTAGAGAAGTGTGAGAGTGTGTGTGTAAAACTAATTGTTGTGGGGTGGGATGGTGAAGTACGAATTGTTGATTTGGGGGAAGAATTGATGTCTCCATGGGACTAGGTGTGTTAGGATAGAGCCTTGCTCACAAAGTGTTTGTGAAATTGCCCGAATGAAGTTCTAATGGCTAATGTGACCATAGTAGTGGTGAAGTCTGAGTAACCACCCAGGGTTCACACAACGCAACCAATCACTAATATGAGACTCTGTTTTTGGTAGGTACAATGTGTCCATCCAGGAAGAGACGTACCACAGGGTCCTCCGCTAGTGGACCGGGCAGTTCCTCTAGAGCAGAATAGTTTGACCGCGCTAGGTTTGTCTCCAAACCAGCTGAGGACAGGTATAATGCCAAGGCGTCCAAGAAATTGTTACCTGAAGTGCATATTGACCGGCAAGCCCTGCAAGTGGAATGCCCAAATATCTTTGCTGAGTTGAGGAGGTGCCAGTTGGACATCTTCTTTGATGATCTGTAGGAGGCGAATGTACAGATGGTTAGGGAGTTCTACGCTAACTGCCCGGAGCATGAAAATAGGGGGGTCACAGTTCGAAACACCTGGGTAAATGCATCCCTTGAGGCCATCCGCCGAGTGTACCAGCTGCATGTATTCACTGGGGATAGAGATACTTACATTGCTTATCATCGCCTAACTATTTGGTGGCCATCGATTCTTGAAGCAATATGTGTGCCTGACAGGGAGCATATATGGATAAAGCATCGGATCACATTGAACTCACAGTATCTCAATTGGGAGGCTAAGTGTTGGCTCACAATTATCAACAGTCATTTGCTCCCCTCCAGCAACACGAACGATGTCAATGGAACACGAGCGGTAGTTATCTACTATTTTATGACCCACCAGGATTTTGATGTCGCCAAGCTCCTCCATGATGAGATGTTCATTCGCTCCCCAGAGGTACTCAAAGGATTTTACTTCCTATCTTTGGTTACCAAGTTGTGCTGCGCTGCACGAGTTCGTGAAAATCCTAGAGTTGATGGGAAATTGCCATTGAAAATCTCGTTCTGGGCTAGCAAAATCACAGTTGGAAGGGAGCTGGTAGTGATGGTTGAGGATGATAATGAAGCTGATGAGGATGCTGAGGTTGCTGCTGCCCCACCACAAATGAGAGCTGATGAGGCGGGACCATCACAGGCCCGCCGAAGTACTCGTATGAAAGTCCTGGAGCAAGAAATGGCTAGTCTCCGCACTTCTGTCACTGACCTGAGCACCAGAGTTGATAATTTGTCTACTCAACAGGTCAAGTCGGAGAAAAAGATCACGGGCTGGCTACGAGCACTAGGACGAGCGTGTTACCTCGATCCTAGCACCGTCTCCGATCAGGATTGAGCATCAGGAAAGTCCCCTAACCTTACTATGTTTTATATTTGTTGACATGGGGACATGCCAAAGTTTTAAGTGTAGGGTGGGGGATGGTTGTTGTTGTATAAATTGTATAACTTTGTAAGGTATTGTTTCGTTTGTTTGTTTGGTATTGTTGGTTTATATTAGTAAATTTCGACTTGGCCCGAACACGGACACCTCTTGATAGGTCTCTTGAGGGATATAAGTCGAACAAAAAAAACAGGAATATGGGGACTCTTCTTGATGAAGGATCTTTTAGACAGTTTCTTGAGGGAAGTAAGTCTAAAGAAAATACCAAAAAGATTTTTTTTGTTTTAGGTAGTGTAGTAACTCCCCCCTTGGTTTTTATTTGGGTCACGGTTCTTTTGCAAGGGTTTAGCTTGAACCGGGTGTAGTTAGTTTTTGGTTTATTTTGTTTGTAGTTTTAATTAGCATTGATAGGCTACGAGCTGAAATTGAAAGAGAAACCCTTGGCGTTGATACACCTGAATACAGTAGACACTAGAGTGTAACGCTTAGTCTCAGTGGTTGATTCTTGCTAAAGTGCCTTAAATTGTATGTGTGTAACTGACTTGAACACTCAAACGAGAGTGTCTTGATAAGTCAATCTGGAGTGAGTCATGTGCCATGTGTGTGTGAGTTGTACTGTATTCTATGCTCTACATTTGATGCCTAGACCTTGCCCTGTGTGTTTGCAAAGCGAAATAGTAGCTTTATTCAGTCTTACAAGTGATATAGGCATTTCTTGTTTAAGCCAGATATATAAAGTAGACCCACCTAAATGTAGTACATCATAGTCAATCACGTTGAGCCTATAAGCCTGTTTCTTTGGAAACTACATTGCGAACCTTACCCAATTGTTTGAATGGCCCATCTGTTTGAACCCCTTTACCTCCCATGAGCACTTGAATGGTATTGAAATATGCAAAAGTTAAAGTGTGGGGTGGTGGTTTGGTTTTTTAGTGGAACCGATGAAATAGAGGAAAGGTGCAGTTTTTGGAAAAGTAAATGAATAAGCACCACTTGAAAAGAAAGAAAAAAAAAGAGAATGAGTAAATGTAGTAGTTGATAAGTGGTGACTTGATACAATTGCACCTAATTAAGTGGGATGTTATAAATAAAAATTCGGTGGAATGTCTGGTTGACATAAGTATGGTTTGGAAAGTTAATGTGATTGTATTAAAAGTGCTTAGGGAGGTTAGTCACTATATCCAAATATATCCTACCCGTCCCTTAGCTTACATTACAATCAAGTGAAGTCCTAATTGATCTTAGACTGAATGAGCTCGATTAGTAGAGTAGTACACTACGGGCAAGCCTATGGTGCATCTTTGTGGCATGTAAATGTTCTTTTTGAGAGTGAGTGAATTTTGTCTATTTGAGTTCTTAATTGTTCTTAATATTATTAGTTGGGGAACTACTCTCTTGTGTGATGTGAGGGCATGCAATTCACGAAGGAAAGGTAAGTCTTGACTTCGGTATAGAGTAGTTTGACTAAGTATGAATATTGCACGGCACGTGGGAGTCGACTTTTGACGCAAAGATTGTTCACTACTAGGCGCAACTTTGGTGAGTTGTTCTTGGTGTGATAAGTTAGGGGAAAAGCTTAGGGAAGGAATCTTTAAAGAGTGTGGTGGATTGCTCGAGGACTAGCAATGATTTAAGTGTGGGGTGTTAATAACAGTCTATATAAACGATATTTACACTCTAAAAGTACCATGTTTTATTGTTGTTTTAAAGGCTAAATGATAACGAAATACTCTAATTGGTGTTCTTTTGCTTCACAGGGACTAATCCAAGTTAGGAAGAGCCTATGGAGTGTTTTGGAGTCAGTAATGTGGATAAAAGGCCAATCAAGAAGCACCCCAAACGAAATTAAGCAAGGAAAAGGCAAAAGGAAGACTGGGATGGATGCCACCGCGATAGCAATCGACCGTGGCTGGACCGTGGTAAGCAAAGAAAGTGAGGCAGAATGTTTGTGTTTCACCGCGGTCGCACCGCGTTCTGCTGCGGCCGCAGTCGACTGTGTAACTGCCCAGAAATTGTGGGACTAAAGTGTAAATCAGGGGAACCTTATCCTAACCCCTTATAAACTCAACAAACTCGCCCAAGCAAAGGTGAAGCTTGTTTTTAGACTGATTTGGAGGCAAGAACAAGTGTGAGAAGAGCAATCAACCATTAGAGTTTTTCAATCTTCTCTTTGTTATTTCAATTTCACATTATGAATACTTTTGTAATTTTATCTTGCATTGTTATGAGTAGCTAATTCCTTAGTCTAGGGTTTTGATGGAACCTGTTGAGGATGAACTTCTTGTGACATTAATATAGTTTGCCCGGTTTAATCTCTATTTGTTCAACTACGTTCTTGTTGTAGTTAATAAATAGGATCCTCAATTAGTTATGCCTATTTAGTATGTATTACTCGGGAGAGAGTGCATATTTAGGTAATTGTTGAACATCACCAGTCCCAAAGTATATGTATATGAGGGATTAATAACCGAGGGTTTAAATGCGGGATTAAGGATAACGAAGTCTTGGGTGTGATCTAAAGTGAGTTGTAATCAAGGCCAGCTACCGTAACTCGGGAGAGTGCATCTAGTAAATTGTCGTAATGACTCGTGAGAGATTTATGGTAATAAGAGTGCTCATGATCGATAGTGATGATTAGGCAAATCTGTATGAAACATAACAGGAAGGGATTCCATCAATAGGAAAAATCACAACCTTAAATCCTTCTCTTAATTGTTTACAACTTAATCATAGTTAGTCTTTATTACTTAATTGCAGTCAGTTATAGTTAGTAGAAATATCCTCAATTGTTATTCAAAACATTTGGGAAGTTGATTCCATAGAATTTAGTGAGTCTAACAAGAGTAATTGATAGGTTAATTCCTTGTGGGTTCGACTCTGAGCTAAATACTCAGATTATATTTGCAACATCCGCGTGTCCTTTTTATAACGCATAGTTGGGCGTGATCAAACTACACCAGAAACCAGCAGTCCATCGACACAGAAATGAGCATAACTCTCTCATACAATGTCCAAATTTGATTATTCTTTTTGCTATGGCCCGTAATTATGATACAGATCTAGTGCTTAAAAAACTAAATTTGGAGCTCATTTTCTTAATGTAGAACCATTTATCCTTGAAGAAATGACGTTGAAGCATCAAAAACAAGCGCAACACAACCTAAACCTATCTGAAACTCACCCAAGCCACTCGGGACCACGTCCGAACACATAAACAATCCCCCTAACACAACACGGACCTACTCGAGGCCTCAAATCACATCAAATAATGTTGAAATTATGTATCACACCTCAAAACGAACTTAATGAACCTATGAAATTTTAACCTCTACAACTCGCGTGAATCATATCAAATCAACCCGGAATGACGTCAAATTTTGCATACAAGTTCCAAATGACATAACGGAGCTAATCCAACTCTTGGAATTGCATTCTGTCCCCGATATCACCAAAGTCAACTCTTGGTCAAACCTCTCAACCTTCCAAACCTTCAACTTTCCAATTTTTGCCAAAATGCTTTAATTTACCCTACGGACCTCCAATTCCAAATCCGGATGCACGCCTATGTCCAAAATCACCATACGAAGCCTTTGGAATTATCAAAATGCCATTTCGGAGTTGTCTACACAAAGGTCAAATCTCTGGTCAACTCTTATCGCTTAAGCTTCTAAAACAAGAATCCTTCTTCCAATTTGACCCCGAATCATTCGAAAACTGAACTCAACCACAAACGCAAGTCATAACACATAATACGAAGTTGCTAGAGACCTTATACCGCTGAACGAAATGCTAATTCTCAAAATGACTAATCGAATCGTTACAGGTACTTTCTCAGACTATTAAAGGTTCATTTGGCTTTTTTTCGAAAATTCTCTTTTTTCGAAATCAATGCTTACTATGAAAGTTTCGATTTTCATTTTAAGATGAATTTTGAAATTTTTCGAAAATTTAAAAAACTTCAAAAAGTTATTGTTTAAAATTTTCACTTCATCACTCACATAAGGACCCCAAAATTATATTCATGTCCAAACACAACTCTAGTTTTCAAATATCATTTTTACTAGGGTTGTTCAAAACTGAACCATAACCGTTAACCGAACCGATGTCTTATTGGTATCGGGTTATCGGGGTAATGGTTGGTGAACGGATTGAGATTTTATAATTAACGACTTAACGATTTAGAGGCAGATTACTCAATTTTATAATCGGATAAATTGTTAACCCGTTAAGAATTTTTATATTTACACTTTTACCCCTATGTATATAAAGTATTATTGGATTCGGCTCGTGTCACAGACTACTGTTCGCGGCCTATTCCGCACCACTAAAAAGTAGCGAGAGAGGGTCGCAAAAGCTTTTACCCGATTTTGGGTCGGGATCGATTTTCATAGAGAGCTAGAAAGGGAGTTGAGTATCTATTTAGGTTGGGATTGTGTATTGGTTCCAAATTGCACTTCTCATAATTTTTGGGGTTTTCTTTTATAATTCTACTTTTAACAAACTACAAATTGTAAATTAAGCTAAGAGTTAAATGCTACGAGTTGTTCAAATATTCTAAAAGGCACTAGGGTAGTGACTTTCACCTAGGTGGCCAATTGACGGGTAATTACATCTTAGACACAATTGACATGATTGGGGAATATATTACAATCGTTGCTCGATATTACCCACTCTCACACCTCTCGGTAGAAAGAATGATTTTGCCTAATTGTCTTTCTCGAGACTAATTGGGTATGCATATTTGCTCAAGCAACTAGGGTTAAAGCCGGGTATTACTCTTAATTGGGACTATCAATTCTCTTGAGTCCATCTCAATTCCTTGCTGGATCAATTACGGAGACTTAGACTCTCTTTCTCAAGAAGAGCCAGGTCAACTTAGCACAAACTAGTATTTGCAACCACTAATTCAGTAATTAAACCATAAAATTGACCCAAATAGCAAACACCCATAGTCAATCTAGCCCTAAATTGCAACACCCATCAATTACCCACACTAGGGTTGAGCCATAACCCTAGCTAATGGGTCTAGCTACTCATATTTGAAGAGAAAAACAGAGAAATCAATGAAGATGAACACATATTAATTAATTGCTAAGCTAAATACAAAGATTCAATGATAAAAAGTAAGTAAAAATGCCCAAAATGGCTACAAGATACGCGAGCGCAGCAGCTATTCTAAAATGTTTGATGCCCTAAAAATGAAAAATGATTCTATTTATACTAAGGTGGAAAAGATGGACAAAAATACCCCTGCGAGGTTAGTGCGGACCGCACAAAATAGTGTGTGGCCGCACTAGGCTCTTAAACTTGAAAACTTGACTCACTGAACTCAGGTTCCATGGACCGCACAGAATGGACTGCGGCCACGGAGGCTTCTAGTGTGGTCCGCACAAACTAGACCGCGGACCGCACAGGCTTGAAAGCTCCAACTTCACCCTCTCTAAACCTCGGCTCTGCGAACCGCACATAATGGTAGTGCGTCCGCATTGCCTTCAGTGCGGACCGCATAAAACCTTCTTCGATTGCACTGCTTTAATGCCTGAAATACCAACTCTCTGAATCTCCCTAGTGTGGACCGCACAAAGTGTAGTGCGGCCGCACTAGGCCTGTTTTTCTGAGTTTGTCTTGTCTTTGGTACTTGTGCAAGTTTCACTCCTTTTGAGTTGATCTTTGACATCTTGTCACTTTGTTGATCAAACCTGCAATCAAGCACAACTTATGAGCCTTTTGGGACTATTTTGTATGAATTTATAATTAAAGCGTAAGCAAGAAGGAGTATAAAATGCGTTAAAATCCCTAGTTATCAACTCCCCCCAAACTTAAGCTTTTGTTTGTCCTCAAGCAAACAAAATAAGACCCACCCCTTAAGAGAAAATCCAAGAAATTTACAGCTGTCCTAAAGCAACCTCAACTAGCATCAATTGGGACTAACAATTTCCCTCAATACAAATGAGTTAACAAAATTTAACCTTTGAAAAACTATGGATCAAGTGCGACATAAGAGATTCAAGAGTTGAATAAACACATCAAAGAACTCTCTCAATTACTTTGGTCATTGTGGAACCTAAACTTACACATCCTCAACTCTCCATAAGCAAACCTCACCTTTAGAATATTGGCACACAAAACGAGGTTAGTGGAAATTCACTCATCTCTCTCAAGAAAAAGTCACAAGTCTGACTCTAAGTACAATATGCTTGCCCCTTATGTGAGTATCCACTAATGTAAGCTTCATTCAACTCAAGATCATATAGGGCTTTTGTGGAGATATTGTGAAGGCTTTTGGTTCAGGGTAGGACATGTTTTGGTCTAAGTAGGTTCCATCTTCCCTTAAGCACTTTTTTTGATTCATTTGGCACACATTCTCTTGACTCTTTGAGTCATTTCACTTCTTTCTAAGGGGTTAGAGAGAGACATTGTCACTCTATCTTATGTATTTTAAACCTTTTTCTCCTTTCTCAACTTTCCACACCGTTCATTCTTTGCTTTTTTCTTGAATCCCTTTTTATTCTTTTTCACTTTGAACATTCTTTTGTCTTTTTGCTTTTCTTTCTTTTTCATTGCCTTTCCTTTTCTTCATTTTTATGTCCTTTTACCACTTTGTTGCAATCCTCATCTCTCCCCCTAAATTTATACTTTTGCCATGTGCTAAAGGAAAGATCAGGTGCCACGAGAGGGTATCTTTTAGAACGGGTATAGGCTTGTATCATGGTTCTTAAAAGATGAAAGTCTAAGGCTCAAAATGGTTAACTAGGGATCATATAATTGGTAGGCTATGGATTTGTTCAAACTATCATTTGGATCAAGGAGAGCCTATAATCATGCCTCAAGTCAAAATTCACTTATGATTTCGCCTCAACAAACATTCAGGGCAAGTTCTAGACCAATGGCTCGGGACTTGGACGTGCAATTCAATTACTCACCACGCAAGCTAAGGGATTGCTAAAGACATAGATTCGGGGGCCCACAATGACCTTAGATATGATTTGAGCACACAATGGTCTCAAAAAACCACTTGATGATTATCGGTCAACACAAGAGTCTTAAGGTCACGACTTTCACCATCCTAAATGCAACAATTATTTTTGACCATGAGATCAAAGGCAGCTGTGCTAGGCCCAAGTGAAGCTTTGCTTGAGGTACCCTTAACTACTAACTATTAAAGACAAAAAAGAAAAACGGACTCAAACCCTTAAGAAGGTTGTCACACCATCTGTCATTGGGAAGATCCACCCGGTTCACACAATACTCCACCTTTGGAAAGAACCGTGGCATTAAGAAAATTAAAGGCTTATTGAAAATGTCCAAAACAAAACAAAAGCTACAAACATAAATAAGAAGTTAAAAAAATTGCAGAAAATAGAATGAATATATACAGGAGGGGATTTGAATATACAATAGATAGGATGAATATGTACAATAAAACGTAAATTTATATACAGACCTAAAGTAAAATAAAAATGTGATAAATGTAACTAAATATCAAATTATATACAGACCAAAGATGAAAATCAAGAAAGCATAAAAATGTATCAATATATATACAGTCATCCAAAATATAGGGCATACCCCCTCAAATGAAAGCTGTCATTGTCCCCAATGCCAACTAGTCTAAATAAAGCATCAAAAGGATAAGAGGAAAAAGGATATAGAAGACTCCCTAAGCCATGTCTGTTTGCATAGGATTATGAGTGGTCCCTAGGTCCTCTGTGTGCTCGGAAACCTCAGACTGGTTCTCGGTGGTCTGCTCCTCTACTATTGGGACCTGGGCCTGGGCCTGGACCTCGACAGGCTCTGGAACTGGTACATCCTGTGGCTGACTGGAGGAAGTCTCCGGTGGGTCCGCCAACTGGATGATATCATCATCAGCTCTAGGAATCATCCTCCTCCTCTTCGGAGGCCTCTGTGTCTTCTCTTGTTGTGGCTGAGCTGTTGGTACTGGGTCCTCGAGCAATAAGTCTAAAGGCAGCTAATCTGTCTTCAGTCTATCAACATCTGCACGCAGCTCATTCACGAACTCCTTGGAGGCCCGTGTCTTTCGCAGCTTCTTGTGCTCCCGAGAAAGCTCCTTGAGATCCTTGCTATGTGAACCAACTTCCTTTGAGAGCGCAGCCTGAGTGTTGAGGGTCTTCTTCTGATTGTCAAGTATCTCCTTGAGCGCATCCTCTATCGACAGTGGCATCTGTGGAGCTGGGGGAATCGGCTGAGCCTCTACAGTGGTAGTCAAGATGGACAACTTGGATGAGGCAGTCTGCATCCAGTTGTTGATACTCAGAAGTGCCTGGCTCAGACAGTGGGTAGTAATAGGATGGGCCCGAGAAGATGGGATCTCCGGCCCCACTGATATGGATGGACCGGTAGGAATAGCTGTAAATATGGAATGTTCGGAAGGGATGTTAGCAGGAGCGGAGGTAGGCTCAGCAGGGACCTCTACCATAGCTGGCTCTTCAGACTGGCCAATTGGGGCAGAAGCAGAAGCTTTGTAGTTCTTGTCTTGGAGTTGTCATCCCCCTTCATGCTATACCAGGAAAATGGGGCTATCGCCTTAACCTTGATGTCATAGGGTCTCTTGTCCACCTTCAAGTCCCGAAAGTACATTGTGAGGAAGATGGGAAAAGGGTAGTTCTGGTCATGCTCCGCTCCCACTATAGTGATAATCCGGGACATCACATTCCCCACGTTGATGGGGTACCCTGCCATGATATAATACAATAACACAGCCCAGTGGAGAGGAAGGGTGTTGTCATGAGTGGTAGGGTCCAACCGGCTGCAAACAAAAGTCTCTCATACCCTCGCCTCAAAGTTCAAACTCCTTCTCAATATTTTGACTCCAACAGTCAACTAGCACCTTTAAGTTCCGAACCTTGGTCACTTTGGAGCCCTTTTTGATGTGGGCTACATTGCAATAAAACTCCTTGACCAAGTGTTCATTGGCGTCTACACAGTCATCCATGAAATGCTCCCAGCCCACTCTAGTTCTAAATTGTCTTTGCACGTCGGGGTTGTGGGGTAATATGTCTCTATCTATGAAGCTCCTCTCCGAGATTAATTTTCTCACCGACCACCACTCCCTAAACTTATTGTACGCCACTTCACTTACAAACATATCCTTCCAAGCTTTGGGCTTCCTAGTTCTAGCAACGCCTCCCACCTGAGGCTCACTACCTTCAGCTCCCTCTACTTCCCCCTCACCTTCGTGTGCACCCTCCCCGGATAATGAAGCTGTGGGGGAGGTGGAGTATTCACCACTACCGGCTGCTGAGCCCTCAGACAACCCAGAAGAAATATCAGTTGGTTCTTGGGTAGTGGGTGATGATGGAGGAATGTCTCTCAATCGATGCCTCTTAGGCTAGTCAGGGATGTATTCAGGTATAGAGTCCGAAGAGATTTCCCGGGAGGACTCGTACTCACTCCCCGACATGTCAATGGCCCTATCAGCTGCTTTTATGTCCTTTCTCATATTCTTGATGTTTTTCCTCGCTTGGGCAGTGAGTCGTACCATTTTCTGCTTTCCACCCCGGGAGGATTCACCTCTGCCGGGTTGTTTCGAGCATTTTCCTTGTTGTTTAACCATAGCCAGCAAGCACAATCAAATGAACTCGTTAACATCATTTCAGCAGTTGAAAGCAATGTTACAGAATGAGTTGCAGATCAAACATGAAGAATTGCAGACAGTTGCAGAAAACAGCCCAGTGCGGACCGTACAAAATGGAGTGCGGCCGCACAGGGGTCAGTGCGGACCGCACAAAACTGACCGCGGTCCGCACAGGGGTGGAGTTCAGAATACCCACCCTCTGTATCTTGACAGTGCGGACCGCACAAAATAGTAGTGCGGCCGCACAGGGGCCAGTGCGGACCGCACAAAATGTAGTGCGGCCGCACTGCCAAAGTTCAGCTTTCCAGAAGTTCATCAGAGCGGTCCGCACAAAATGGTACTGCGGACCGCACTGGGGCACCGCGGACCGCACAAAAACGACCGTGATCCGCACTAAGTGCCCAGTTTTGGCACTGAGTTAGGGTTCATGGGATTTTTGCTTTTAAGTCCAAATTTTCACCTAATGATTGTCCCTAAGTGATTGCCCAGTCCATTACACTAACTAAGTCAACATGAATCCAAAATTAAACTACTCTAACCTAATTAATTAAGAAAATACGGGAAGGAGAAGAACTAAAAAGCTAAGAAAAATGAAAATTAAATGAAATTAACAAAATTAAACAAGTAAAAGGAAGTTTTAGTTACCAGATTATGAGATGAAGTGAAACTAATCAATGCCAAGCAAGTAATTACGATCAAATGCAAGGGATGAACAGTATTAGTAGGCTCTGAGAGTTAAAATTTCGAAAAGGGTAACAGGAGACCCTCAAGGTCTATTTATAGAAAATCCCCTGGGGCCCAGTCTCACTTACCAGTGCGGACCGCATAAAATGGACCGCGGTCCGCACTAAACTGTTTTGTTCAAGTTTGAGAAGGCAACATTCTACGGTCCGCGCAAAATGGACTACGGCCGCAGAGGTCCACCGCGGACCGTACAAAATGTAGTGCGGCCACAGTGGCAAACTTCAGAGAGGCTTCATTTTACCCACACCAATGCGGTCCGCACAAAATGTACTGCGGCCACACTGGCAACTTCAGAGACCTGTGCATTTTTTCCACTATGTCTTGCACTGCATCCACACAACCCTAAAACATCTCACAACTAGTTAGCCCAAGATCAATCCTATACTTCAAAGAAAATCAAAGAAAGCAAGAAGAAAAACACATGGATTGCCTCCCAAGAAGCGCCTGATTTAACATCGCAGCACGACGCAGGTTACCATCACATCATTTGAAAGAAGAAGTGCCATCGCGTGGCTGTCATCAATTTTCTCTAGATAATGCTTGACCAGGTGCCCGTATACTCTGAAGATTCACCATTTTTATTTTTCAAATCAAGATCACCAAAAGGGGTCATAAACACAACTTCAAACGGCCCACTCCATTTTGATTTAAGCTTTCCCGAAAACAGACATAACCGAGAGTTGAACAAGAGAACCAAATCACCTACTTTGAACTCCTTTCCACGAGAATATTTATCATGAAGGTACTTCATCTTGTCCTTATACAAGGATGAATTGGAGTAGGCATGGAATCTAAATTCATCAAGTTCATTGAGCTGCTCTACACGAAGATTGGCGGCAACATCCCATTGAAGATTCAACTTCCTCAAAGCCCACATGGCCTTGTGCTCTAACTCAACCGGAAGATGCCAAGCTTTCCCAAACACCAACCGATACGGATACATACTAATCGGAGTTTTGTAAGCCGTCTGATAAGCCCATAGAGCGTCATCCAACTTCTTCGACCAATCGGTCCTATTAGCATTGACCGTTTTTGACAATATACTTTTGATTTCCCTATTGGAGACTTCCACTTGACCACTTGCTTGAGGATGATGGGGGGTAGAAACTTTGTGATTGACACCATACTTAGAAAACAACGTGTCGAAAGATCTATTGCAAAAGTGAGACCCCCCATCACTGATAATCGCACAAGGAGTGCCAAACCTTGTGAAAATGCTCTTCTTAAGAAATGCGACAACACTCCGGGCTTTATTGTTAGGCAAAGCCACGGCTTCAACCCATTTTGAGACATAGTCAACCGCCACAAGAATGTAAGTATTCCCACAAGAGCTAACAAATGGATCCATAAAATCGATGCCTCAAAAATATCCACTTCAAGAATGGTATTGAGAGGCATCTCATCCCTTTTAGAAATTCCACCTGCTCTTTGGCATTCGTCGCACCTCTTCACAAAATTACCTGTATTTTTGAACAAGGTTGGCCAATAGAATCCACAACTAAGAACTTTTGAGGCGGTCCTCACCCCACCATGATAGCCACCATAGAGTGAAGAATGGCAAGCCTCTAACATACTCAATTGTTCTTCCTCCGGGACTCATCTACGAATCACACCATCCGTGCAATTTGAACAAGTATGGCTCATCCCAATAAAAATCCAAACTATCCCGCTTGAGCTTCTTCCTTTAGTTAGAGAGCTCACACGGGATTATTCTGATCACAAGGTAATTAGCAGCATCGGCAAACCATGGCATATCATTCATTGACACCGCAAGGAGTTGTTCGTTGGGAAATGAATCATTGATCTCAAGGCCATCACAAGGCCTCCCCTCCTCCTCCAAACGGGACAAGTGTCCACCACTTGGTTCTCACTACCTTTCCGGTCCACAATTTCTAGATCAAACTCTTGAAGTAGTATCACCCATCACATCAATCTTGCCTTGGAGTCTTTCTTTGTCATCAAGTACCTAAGAGCAGCATGATCGGTGTGCACTATGACCTTGGCCCCCATAAGATACGGCCGAAACTTTTCCATTGCAAACACTATAGCCAACAATTCTTTCTCGGTAACCGTGTAGTTCCTTTGAGCCTCATTCATGGTCTTGCTTGCGTAGTACACCGGATGAAGCATCTTGTTAACCTTTTGACCCAAGACAGGCCCAACCGCAACGTCACTTGCGTCACACATGAGCTCAAATGGCAAGCTCCAATTTGGTGCGGTAATGATTGGGGTAGTGGTCAACTTAAGCTTGAGAAGCTCAAATGCTTGCATACATCCCTCATCGAATACAAACTTTGCATCCTTTTCTAGTAGCTTGCACAAGGGGTTTACCACCTTTGAAAAATCTTGTATAAACCTCCGGTAGAACCCCGCGTGCCCAAGAAAACTCCTCACCCCCTTGACGGAAATGGGGGGAGGAAGCCTTGAAATCACCTCTATCTTGGCTTTGTCAACTTCAATCCCACGCTTTGAAATCTTGTGGCCCAACACTATGCCTTCCTCCACTATAATGTGGCATTTTTACCAATTAAGTACGAGATTTGTGTCTTCACATCGGGCCAAAACTCTATCCAAATTTCCCAAACACTCTTCAAATGAATCTCCAACCACACTGAAATCGTCCATGAAGACCTCCAAAATATCTTCCACCATGTCGGTGAAAATAGCCATCATGCATCGTTGGAAGGTTTCCGGAGCATTACACAACCTGAACGGCATCCGAGAGAAAGCGAAGGTCCCATATAGACAGGTAAAGGTGGTCTTCTCCTAGTCCTCCGGGGCAATTAAGATTTGATTATACCCCGAGTATCCATCCAAAAAGCAATAAAAACACGCCCCGCAAGACGATCAAGCATTTGGTCGAGGAATGACAATGGGAAATGATCTTTTCGGGTCACCTTGTTTAGCTTCTGCTAGTCCATACATACCCTCCATCCGGTAAATGTCTGAGTGGTAATAAGTTCATTGTTGTCATTTATTACCACAGTCATACCACCCTTTTTCGGTACACATTGCACCGGAGAAGTCCATGAGCTATCGGAAATGGTGTACACAACACCGACATCCAACCACTTGATCACTTCTTTCTTCACCACTTCTTGCATTGCCTCGCTCAATCTTCTTTGATGCTCCAAGGAAGGCTTTGCATTATCCTTCAAGATAATTTTGTGCATACAGAAGGCGGGGCTTATTCCCCGAATGTCAGTCAAAGTCCACCCAATTGCCCTTTTTCGCTTTTGAAGCACTGCCAAAGTGGCCTCAACCTACACGTTAGTAAGGCAAGAAGAAAGAATAACTTGTAAAGTAGAGATTGAGCCTAAGAATTCATACATGAGGTGTTGAGGAAGTGGTTTCAACTCTAACACTGGTGGCTCCTCAACTGATGGTTTTGTTGGTGGAGTTTTTCGGTTTTCAAGATCCAGAGACAATTTTCTAGGCTCATAGGAATAAGAGCCCATTCCATGTAAAGCATTCACGCACTCCACTCTGTTTGCATCATCATTCACATCAAGATTTAATATCACGAACTCAAGGGGATCCTCCACGTTAATCATAGCACCAGTGTCCTCCACAATCACAGTTGGGACAAGGTTTACAAATGAGCACACCTCGATGCTATTGGGTTGCTTCATAGATTTGCAAACATGGAAGACGACCTTTTTATCACCCACTTGGAAAGTGAGCTCACCTGCTTCAACATCAACCAATGCCTTCCCCGTTGCAAGGAAAGGTCTCCCAAGAATGATTGGGACTTCGTAGTCCACTTAACAATCCAAAATGACAAAGTCGGCCATCAATATGAATTTGTCCACCCGGACAAGCACATCATCAATAATTCCCAAAGTTCACTTCATCGATCGATCCGCCATTTGTAACCCCATGGAAGTCGGTCTAGGTTGCCCAATACCCAAAGTTTTGAAAACTGAGTAAGGCATCAAATTGATATTAGCTCCCAAATCACATAGAGCCTTGGCAAAATCCGCACTCCCAATGGTGCAAGGAATGGTGAAAGCACCGGGATCTTCAAGCTTCGGGGCCATTGAATGCACTATAGCACTAACTTGGTGAGTCATCTTTATAGTGTCACAATCCATAGAACGCTTCTTTGTAACCAAGTCTTTCATGAATTATGCATAGCCCGACATTTGTTCAAGTGCCTCCACCAAAGGCACATTAATAGATAAGCTCTTCATCATATCAATGAACTTTTTAAACTGATTATCATTCTTCTGATTCGCGAGCCTTTGTGGATAAGGTGGAGGTGGCCTTGGCAAAGGAGCCTTGACTTTTGGCACAACCGGCTCCGGCATGTC
Source organism: Nicotiana tabacum (assembly GCF_000715075.1). Classification (NCBI taxonomy): domain Eukaryota; kingdom Viridiplantae; phylum Streptophyta; class Magnoliopsida; order Solanales; family Solanaceae; genus Nicotiana; species Nicotiana tabacum. The sequence goes on along the minus strand of NC_134100.1, from coordinate 24,732,403 downwards.
AATTATGTGTTCCCTAGACGGGTTCACATCATTTTGAGTTTCCACTTCGACTTCTTGAATATCAATCCTTACTTCATTGTTCACATTTTCATCAACCACATCTTCTACTACAAAAGGGACTTAGTCATCTTGCAACTCAACATCATCCTCCATGACTTGCTTTTGCTTAGAGGCATTCACATCACCGCCTCTCCCACTTCTTGTTGTAACCGCCATAACATGATTGTTCCCACCCTTTGGGTTCACTACCGTATCACTTGGTAGAGCACCCTTCGGGCGAATATTCAATGACTGAGAGATTTGGCCTAATTGCACCTCCAAGTTTTGAATAGAGTATTGTGAGAAGCTAATTGTGCATCAGAATCCGCATTCTTCTTCATCATATGCTCGAATATCATTTCAATTCTACCCATATCATTACCTGAAGAACTAGGACCTTGAAAAGAAAATGGGGGTGGATTGTTTGGTTATTGGTACATTAGGGGCCTTTGAAAGCCTTGCCCCCGGTTGCCCTGGTTCCCATTATTCCATCCACCTTGATTGTTATTGTAGCCCCAATTGTTATTATTACCATTCCAATTCCCTTGGTTGCCTTGATTGTTGTTCTGATTCCCCCAATTGTTGTTTTGGTTGTTGTTATTCCAATTACCACCACCTTGTTGTTGATTGCCCCAATTTTCTTGGGGTTGCCATTGTTGGTTTGAGAGTTGTCTCTATTGCCTTGATAGTTGTTGACATATTGTACTTCTTCACTTTGGTCATCATAACCATCATTTTGAAAACCATCACATGTATTATCATATTGCTCAGAATTCCTTTGGTTTTGTTGCCTTCTTTGCCTTCTCTTGTTGACAAGCATACTTACATCCTCCATGGCATTCACTTGGCGAGGATTCTGAACTTGTTGCAACTGCGCCTTAGCCAATTGGTTCATAGTAGTAGTAAGCTCAGCTATCGCTTGCCCGTGATCATGTAATTCCTTGTGCAAATGGATAACCATAGGGTCACCTAGAGGCACATTTGCTCTACTCTGCCATGCTGAAGAAGTGTCGGCCATCTCATAAAGTACATCACATGCCTCATCATACAATACTTCATAAAATTTCCCCCGGCCAATTGGTTCACAATGTATTGATTTGTAGTGTTTATGCCCTGGTAGAAGGTTTATTGGATCATGGCCTCGGTCATGTAATTATTTGGGCATTCCTTCACCATCGTTCTATACCGCTCCCAAATCTCATGCAAAGGTTCCGTGGGCTCTTGCTTGAAAGCCAATATATCATCTCGAAGTGCTGCTATATGTCCGGGTGAAAAGAATTTAGAAATGAATTTATCCGCCAACTCATCCCAAGTTGTGATGGAATGGTTGGGGAGTCTCTCGAGCCAATTTAATGCCTTCCCCCGAAGTGAGAATGGGAAAAGTCTCAACATAAGAGCTTCCTCTGACACATTTGTCTATTTGCTCCCCCAGCATGCATCCACGAACCCCTTGAGATATTTGTAGGCATTTTGATCCGCAGCACCCGTGAAGTATCCACGCTTCTCAAGTAAGGTCAACATCACATTGGTTATCTAAAAGTTGCCCGGCCGAATTCTGGGTAGGACAATAGCACTTGCATAACCCTGGTTCGGAAGTACTTTGGGAGCCACTCTTGGAGGTGGTGGAGGAGGGTATGGAATATTGTCATTTGGATTAGCATTGTCATTGCGGCCTCTACGTTGTCCTTGAGGTACAAGAGGCACCTCTTCTTGTTCAACCTCATCTAAATCCTCCCCCGCAATCAGATTTCCAAGAGGGTCATTTGCGTTGTTCAATGCCATTTTAGTACCTCAGTAGTGACACAAACAAGTAAGAAACAAAGAAGGAAAGAAGAACAATACATAAAACTAACTAAATAGATAGCCAAAACCGTGAGCTCCCCGGCAACGGCACCAAAAAGTGTTTGCGGCCTACTCTGCACCACTAAAAAGTAGCGAGAGAGGGTCGCAATAGCTTTTACCCAATTTTGGGTCGGGATCGATTTTCACAGAGAGCTAGAAAGGGAGTTGAGTATCTATTTAGGCTGGGTTTGCGTATTGGTTCGAAATTGCACTTCTCATAATTTTTGGGGTTTTCTTTTATAATTCTACTTTTAACAAACTACAAATTGTAAATTAAGCTAAGAGTTAAATGCTATGGGTTGTTAAAATATTCTAAAAGGCACTAGGGTAGTGACTATCACCTAGGTGCCAATTGACGGGTAATTGCATCTAAGACACGATTGACATGATTGGGGAATATGTTATAACCGTTACTCGATATTACCCACTCTCACACCTCTCGGTAGAAAAAAAGATTTTGCCCAATTGGCTTTCTCAAGACGAATTGGGTATGCATATTTGCTCAAGCAATTAGGGTTCAAGACGGGTATTACTCTCTCGAGGTTTAACCCTTTAATTGGGACTATCAATTATCTTGAGTCCATCCCAATTCCTTGTTGGATCAATTTCGGAGACTTAGGCTCTCTTTCGCAAGAAGTGCACCGGTCAACTTAGCACAAACTAGTATTTGCAACCACTAATTCAGTAATTAAACCATGAAATTGACCCAAATAGCAAACACTCATAGTCAATCTAGCCCAAAATTGCAACACCCATCAATTACCTACACTAGGGTTAAGCCACAACCCTAGCTAATGGGTCTAGCTACTCATACTTGAAGAGAAAAACAGAGAAATAGATGAAGATGAACACATATTAATTAATTGCTAAGCTAAATACAAAGATTCAATGATAAAAAGTAAGTAAAAATGCTCAAAATGGCTACAAGATATGTTCCCACAAGCGCAGCAGCTATTCTAAAATGTTCGATGCCCTAAAATGGAAAAAGATTCTATTTATACAAAGCTGGAAAAACTGGACAAAAATGCCCCTGCGGGTTAGTGCGGATTGCACAAAATGGTGTGCGGGCGCACTAGGATCTTAAACTTAAGAACATGACTCACTGAACTCAGGCTCCGTAGACCCCACAGAATGGACTGCGGCCGCGAAGGCTTCTAGTGCGGTCCGCACAAACTGGACCGCGGATCGCACAGGCTTTAAAGCTCCAACTTCACCCTCTCTGAACCTCGGCTCTTTGGACCGCACAGAATGGTAGTGCGGTCGCATTGCCTTCAGTGCAGACCACACAAAACCTTTTTGCGGCTGCACTACCTTAATGCCTAAAATACCAGCTCTTTGAATCTCCCTAGTGCGGACCGCACAAAGTGTAATGTGGCCGCACTAGGCCTGTTTTTTCTGAGTTTGTCTTGTCTTTGGTACTTGTGCAAGTTTCACTCCTTTGGAGCTGATCTTTGACATCTTGTCAATTTGTTGATTAAACCTGCAATCAAGCACAACTTATGAGCCTTTTGGGACTATTTTGTATGAATTTATAATCAAAGCGTAAGCAAGAAGGAGTATAAAATGAATTAAAATCCCTAGTTATCAACTACTATGTATATGCAATCCTCTATTTAGTATTGCCCTTTATTCGTACAATCCTTTTACAAGTGATTGCAAAGAGTTGCCTATAGTAGTAGAATTTCAGGTGCAAGAATTAGTCTTAAGATTTGGTTTTCATCCTAGTACCAAAGAGTACAAGCTAATCAAGATAATATATTATGCTAGTTTATATTATGATGACCCTCGGCTCTTTCTAAATTGGACTTCAGAAGTTAAAGTGTTTATTCTTAGCTATGCAACCAAAAGAACTAGGGTTCAATTTTTTTAATTTGATTTAGCCAATAAATCATCTGATAACCGCACGATATAATCACTAATCCAATATTAATCGGCCCATTGTCTTATTGGATGGATAGCGGATTACTATATTTGTAATCCAATAACCGACAGACCAAACAGTTAAGCATAATAATCCACCCGATAGGCACCTCTAATTTTTACTTGAATTTTTTTTTTTTTTTTTTGAAATTTTAAAATTCTTATGTCCAAACGCCCACTTAGATTCCCTTCAAATACATATATTGGGGGGAAGCATTTTTTTAATTGAAGAATTCTCCATTTTGAGACTCAAACTCGAAATATCTAATTGAAGTAGAGAGATTTTGTTCATCTCATCATATTCACGGAAGGTGAAGAGAATTTTCCTCCTTCTTCATATTCCAACTTATTAAACAAAAAAAACTTGGCATATCAACCTAAAAAAATTTCTCTAATTAATTTCATGTTCATTGTGTCAATTTTAATATCTTTCATGCTACACCTAAAGAAGCAATTCACTATGACACTTCTGACTGTCAGCCTACCATTTGAAATGAATTCAATTGAACTTAATATTTTGATTTACAATATAGATTTATATTTGACTTATTCTGAAAATATAACAAGTATTAGATTTTTAATTCATAATCTTAAGGGAAAACTCAAAACCTTAAATTTACTAAGTTTAAATTCTAAATTTACATGTACAACCTTGATCGTTGAGAACAAACAACTCTATGATATAAATCACACCAATAAATTCAACAAATAAATGAATTTGAGAGATCAAATTGTTATGTCGAGGAAGAGACAAATCCAAAAATAAAGAAGATAAAGAACACTATATTTTAACTTGGAAAATCCTTCAAATCGAAGGTAAAACCCATGGAAAAAGCTCCACTATAATAATAAGAGGGTTACCAAAGTTCTTCAAAGTGGTTACACAACAAGTGTCAAACACGGAGCAACAACAAATCAATTGAAGAAGGAGGAGAAGTCACAAAACTGGAGTTGCTGGTCGGCACTCGAAATCAGATGCTACAGGCATCAAAATCTGATCTTCATCTTTCAAATCAAAGAACAAGATGTTACGAACATTCAGTCAAAAATTTCATCCCGATCTAACGGTTAACGAATCAGAAAATATGATTTGAAGTTGGCTGGTCGGAATAAAATTCTGCAGCAAAACGAACACTTTTCTTCTCTCTTGATGAAAACCCTCTCAAAAACTACTCTTATGTGCTTAAGTCTTTCAAAGACCTTTACCAATGAGCATAGAACAATTCTTCAAGGTTGTCCTATTTATAGATAATAAGTGGTACTTTCTCTTAAAGCCAAAACCAACTCTAAATAGGAATAAAAAACCTAATCCAATTCCGAATAGGAATGGAAACCAAAAGAGAATAGGATTAGGACTTTGGGCCTTTGGCTATACAACATGGGCACGTGCTCAACAAACTCCCCCTCCAGCCAATAGGCCAAATATGTCTTCAAGTAGAGGAACTATTGACAGGCTTCATGCTAGCCAATTTTCTGCAAAATTCATGTTTACCTGTAACCACCGCCTTTGTCAGCATATCCGAAGGATTTTCATCAGTGTGTATCTTCTCAACCTCAAATAATTTCTCTTCTACGACCATTCTTATCCAATGATACTTTCTATTTATATGTTTGGTTTTAGAATAAAAAGTGGAGTGCTTGGCGATACTGATAGCACTCTAATTATCACAAAATAAGATGTATCTTGGCTGCTCAAAGCCAAGATCATTAATAAATTCCTTCATCCATAATAGTTCTTTGGCACCTTCTGTGACAACAATATGTTCAATTTCTGTGGTGGATAGAGCTATACACTTCTGTAGTCTAGATTGCCAAGAAACAGCTCCCCCTGCAAAAGTGATCAAATAACCGGAAGTGGATCTTAAATTATCAAGATTGCCTCCTAAATCAGAGTCTATGTAACAAACAAGTTCAGGCTTGCCATTGCCAAAACACAGCTTCACTTCTGCAGTACCTTTCAAATACCTTACTATCCATTTTACTACATCCCAATATTTTTTTCCAGGATTAGAAAGGAATCTCCTAACAATACCAACGGCATGTGCAATATATGGTGTAGTGCAAACTATAGCATACATCAAGCTACCAATGGCAGAAAAATAAGGAAAACGAGACATCTCCTTTTTCTCGTCATCAGTAGATGGACTCTGACTAATACTCAATTTGAAGTGTTTAGCAAGAAGAGTACTAACCACTTTTGCATCTTTCATATTGAACTTCTTCAGTATATTCTCAATGTATTACTTTTGGGATAAAATTAAATAATTTCTATCTCAAGATTTATTCTTGCGAACAATAAGCATATCATCCATATAAAGTAATATGATAATAAAATCATCATCAGAGAACTTCTGGAAGAATACACAGTGGTCTGAAGAAGTTTTCTTGTACCCTTGTTTTTCTATGACAAATTCATACTTCAAATACCATTACCTTGGAGCTTGTTTCAACCCATACAAGCTCTTTTTCAATTCGCAGACATAGTTTTCTTTTCCATTAATTACAAAATCCTTAGGCTACTCCATATAAATCTCCTCATCTAAATCACCATGAAGAAAAGCAGTCTTGATATCTATCTGCTCAACCTCTAAATCTAGACTTGTGGCTAAGCCTAGAACCACGAGAATAGAAGACATCTTCACAACAGGGGAGAAAATTTCATCAAAGTCAACTCCCTTCTTCTGGCCAAAACCTTTAACAACTAACCTCGCCTTGGGCACAAAGGTATGGTTATCTTGCTTTACTCTGAATATCCGTTTGTTTGATAAATCTTTCTTACCATTCGGCAACTTCACTAACTCATATGTGACATTCTCATGGAGTAACTTCATCTCATATTCCATGGCTTTTATCCCCGGATCTTTGTGAGTATCTTGCATGGTTTCATCATAGCTCTCAGGTTCTCCCATGTCAGTCAAAATACATACTCATTAGGAGGATTACGCATGGATTTTTGCTTCTCTCTTGTAGATCTTCTAAGAGAGGTTTCAGGAGCATTCAAAGTAGTTACCTAAGTAGGAATTGGTTGTTGATCAACATAACTTCATCAACTGGAGCATCCATAACATCTACACCATGATGATCATTTTGATCTTGATCACTATCTCCATTATTATCTTTGGTTCCTTCATGTGTAATAGGTGCCTTAGCAATAGAAACTGGATCAATATCAACTAAGCTCTCATTACTCTAAAAATCTATCTTCTTAGCTTTGTCAATATCTTCAAAGAACATTGCATCACAACTTCTAAGAAGTTTATTGTCAACTAGATCGTAAAAATGATACCCAAACTCATCTTGACCATAAATGATAAAGCATTGCTTAGTTTTGACATCCAGTTTCAATCTTTCATCTTTAGGAACATACACACAAGCCTTACACCCAAAAACTCAAGTGATCATAAGAAACATCTTTGGCAAACCAAACTCAGTTTGGGACATCACCATCCAAAGCAAAAGTAGGAGACAAATTGATAACATAGGCAACAGTGTTAAGTGCTTCCGCCCAAAATGTATTTGAAAGTTTAGCCTCTGAAAGCAAGCATCTAACTCTCTCGACTAGAGTTCTATTCATCCTCTCTGCCAAACAATTCAATTGAGGCGTCTTGGGTGGAGTTTTCTGATGACGAATTCCTTATTCCTTGCAATAGTTATCAAAGGAACCACAATATTCACCATAATTATCAGTGCAAATACATTTTAATTTCTTCCTCGTATGACTCTCAGATAAGGCCTAAAATTCCTTAAACATGCCAAGTGCTTGATCTTTAGATTTCAAAGGATACACTCATAGCTTACGAGAATGATAATCAATGAAGGTCACAAAGTAAAGTGCACCACCTTTTGACTTTATTTTAAAAAAACCACATAAATCAGAGTGTACTAGCTCCAATAAATCGAGCTTTCTTGAGGGAGGATGGCTATGAAAGGAAACTCTTTTTTGTTTGTCAGCTAAACAATGGATACACCTTTTCAGCTTTGCTTGTTTCACTCCAGAAAGCAAAATTTTCTTATCCAAATATGCAATCCCCCTCTCACTCATATGACTCAATCTTCTGTACCACAATTCTGATAAAGTGTCACTTTTCACCAGATTTATGGAGTTATTAAAAATAGAGCCCCGTGTCATATATAATTGACTAGACTTGACTCCTCGAGCCACTACTAACGAGCCCTTACTGAGCTTCCATTGGTCATTAAAGAGGGCATTATGATAACCTCCATCGTCTAATCTTCATGCGGAGATCAAATTGAAAGGAAAGTCTGGAGCATGCTTGACATCTTAAAGAACTAACGTTGAACCATTATTAGTTTTCAAACAAACTGTGCCAACACCAAACACATTAACTTCACTAGCATTGCCCATTTTAACACTCCAAAATCAACAGGAGTATAAGATGAGAAAAAGTCTTTTCTTGGTGTGACATGTGAGGTAGCTCCAGAATCTACTATGCAGCTCATCTCATGAGATATTAAATTGATGATGTTTTCATCATAAGCAAAAAGAAGGTCATCTCAAACAATAACAACAACACTGTTCTCGTTATTTTCAACTTTCTTACCTTCTCTAATATCTTGCATCAACTTGTGGCAAAACCTTTTGATATGTCATTTCTTTTCACAATAGTTGCATGTAATATTATGGTATTTGGACCTTGACTTGATTTTACTTTTACCTCTATTCCTCGAGCCTCTTGTTCTATCTCTCCCCCAGTCTTCTGTAACTAAGATATATGTTTGTGAAGACGAACTCTGAGATTTTCTCCTTACTTTCTCGTTTAACACACCACTCTTGGCGTATTCTATGATCACCTTATCTCCAGGAGTTGAATTGTCAATGAAAAACGAAGAGTTTCCTAAGAGTCTGGCAGAGTATTAAGTAACCAAAGTCCTTGTATCTCATCATCACAATTAACTCTCATTCCAGACAGCTGATCAAGGACGCCCTAAAAATTATTTATGTGATCAAGAATAGGGCTACCTTCCTTGTATTAAAATGACATCAATTTCTTTAGCATGAACAATTTGTTATTCCTGGCTTTTGAAGCATAAAGAGTCTCTAGCGTTTCCCACAATAATCTCGCATGTGTCTCGTTCACAATATGGTTGCGAACATTATCTTCAGCCCATTTTTTTATATATCTGCATACTTGTTGGTGCTCTAAATCCCAATCTTCATCAAATATACTCTCGAGTTATGAGCTGAAAAACGGGTATATGCATCTTCTTCACGAACAACAAGTTTTTCATCTTGATTCTCAAACATTATAATTTCTCCCATTTAAACATACCAGCTTGCTCATATTCGCCTCCTTTCCGTAAAAATACGGATAAGTAACCAAGGCTCTGATACCACTGTTAGGTCGAGGAAGAGACAAACCTGAAAAATAAAAAAGATAAAGAACACCAAAGTTTAACGTGGAAAACCCTTCAAATCGAAGGTAAAAAACTACGGTATCACAAAAATCCAAAAAGATCTACCATAACAATAAGAGGGTTACAAAAGTTCTCCGAATTGGCTATATAAGAAGTACCAACACACGGAGCAACAATAGCAACAAGAGCAACAACAAATCAATTGAAGAAGGAGGAGAAGTCACAAAACTGGAGTTGTTGTTCGGGGCTCGAAACAGATGCTACATGCCTCAAAATCCGTTCTCCACCGTTCAAATCAAAGACTAAGATGTTATGAACACTCAAAAATAACAGCTTGATCCAACGGTTAACGAATCGGTAAACGTGATTTGAAGTTGGTTAAGCGGAATAAAAATCTGCAGCAAAATGAATATTTTTCTTCTCTCTTCTCTCTTGATGAAAGCTCTCTCAAGAATAGGAGCTGATCTATTAAGGCCCGAGGGGGTGGTACGCCACCCGCAAGCTTCGGTAGAAATTATATGTATATATGTATTTATATGCCCGAAATCGGTTAAATAAAAGGGTTGCCACCCGGAGCAACAAAAGTCACTAAGGTGCCAGTGGTAGAAGATCACCATGTCATCCTTAAGGCGAGGGATCGAAATGGCCTTGTGACAATTTTGTGATGTTTTGGCTTTCTTGCTTCAGATAAACAACAATTTGACCACAATTACGAAAGTAACCTAAACTACATTCCACTGTTTCCTTTCTTTGTTTAATTTTAATTTGAGTTAAAGGATTCCTTCATATTTATTAGTTGGAGTATCACGGTAGTTCATGATCGTTATTATCAATTTATACTATATTCTCTTAGAATTAATATAAATATTAGGAAAATTACCATAAAAGTGCTATAATTATGTTACATAGTTTAAATAAGAAAATTATTTATGTAAGCTTATTGGAACTTAAAGTTTAGGACTTTCTACTCAAATAAAAAAAAAATTAATAACTATACTTTTAGTTAATCTTAAAGTTCTAAATATTAAAAAATTGATGATAATTTTATCAATATAAAATTTATTTTAAAGGATAAAAAATTCCACCAACATTATATATATATATATATTCCACCAACATTATATATATATATAATTCTTCTCCCGAGAATCTTCTCTCCATTAGAACGAAACCCTTTATTGCTTCAAGCTGTCATAATTAGTACATTTTTTTTGTTTAATTAATTTATCCGTATAAATTGAAAGACAAATAATTCGAGCAGAAGCACATAACTAATCAAACAGACTAAAAATTTACTCTATTTGGACCATATAAATATATTATATTTAGACTATAAAAATAAGAACATGTATATGTTCAAAGTAATATGGCACCCGCAACATCTAAATTCTAGATCCGCCTCTGCTCAAGAACCACTCTTATGTGTTTAAGTCTTTCAAAGACTTTTGCTAATGAGCATAGAATAATTCTCCAAGATTGTCCTATTTATAGATAATGAGTGGTACTTTTATCCCAACTAAATGTAAGATAAATCTATCTCAAATTTAATCCCGAAATTAATAATTCTTTATGGACGAGCCCCAAGTTAAAAGGGCAAATGCAGTCTCCAATTTTAGGATTCAAATTCAAAGCTTATCAACCAAAAGTACAATCTGGCTTTGCAAACAAGAACAAAAGGCCCTTTGCAGCATATGAGGCACGTGTATGACAGATTGTAAACATCTTAAAGCAGACCCCTCCTGAAAAAGCCCCGACAATTATTTTGGTTTCTTTTCACTTTACTTATCTTTGCCCTTGTGGTCCATAAAAATGGCCGTACCCCACAAAATGCAACAAAAACTTGTGGCAGATCTGAAGTACATTTATTAATAGGAGTTTCATTTGATAAGAAGACTGGAACTGTAGTATTGGCTTTACTTCCTAAAGAGGTAATTCCAGCCTTTCATGGACTATAGTTGAATGCTTTAATTCTAAAAATAATTCGTTTAAATAGTCACTTATTCTCATTTGTCTAAATCTTGATTGAAGATTTATTTAACGGAAAATGGTTCAAAATACCTATAAAATATTGGAAAAGATTTAAAAATATCATTCATCTACCTATTGGGCTAAAAATACCCCTTCATTCACTCTTTTGGTTCACTTATGTCTTTTGACCGTTAGGTCAATGCTAAGTTAAAAAAAAATTATTATTCTTTTTGTAAAACTTAAAAAAAGTATTTTGCAAAATATTTTTCGTTTTTTTAAACTAATGTAACAATAGTCCACTAATTTAGTAAAGTCTTATTCTTTTTTTTTTCAGTTTTTACAACAAAAAAAAATTATTTTTTTCAGCTTTTTTAAAGCATTTTTTTTTTGTAAAAACAGAAAAAAGAATATTTTTAATCAAATATTTTCGTTTTTTTAAAATTGAAAAAATATTTTCAACAAAATATTTTTGTTTTTGAAAAAACAAATTCCATTTTTTTCAGTTTTTTAAAGCATTTGATTTTATTTTCGTTTTTCAGTTTTTTTTAATTAAAAAATATTTTCGTTTTTCTAAAGAATGAAAAAAATGAAAAAAAATTATTTTTCAAAAACGAAAATATTTCTTTGAAAATATTTTTTTCAATTTTTAAAAAACGAAAAAATTTCATTAAAAACATTTTTTCTGTTTTTACAAAAAAAAATGCTTTCAAAAAACTGAAAAAATATTTTTTTGTAAAAACTGAAGGAAAAAAAGAAGAAGAAGATTTTACTAAATTAGTGGACTACTAGTGCATTAGTTTAAAAAAATAAAAATATTTTGTAAAATATTTTTTTTATAGTTTTACAAAAAGAATAATAATTATTTTTAATTCAGCATTGACCTAACGGTCAAAGGGCATAAGTGAACCAAAAAGGTGGACGGATGGGTATTTTTAGCCCAATAGGTGGATGAAGGGTATTTTTAAACCTTTTCCAATAGTTTAAGTGCATTTTGAACCCTTTTTCGTTTATTTAATGATAATTATTTAGTGAAGGTAGGAAATATTCAGTAAAATAATTAATGTTTGAACACAATTATTATTAGAAACATGCAACAATGGGGGCGAATTTAGGAGGGAGAGAGGGATTCACGCCCTTCGCCGAATAATTATATTGTATATATAAGACAAAATCTGGTTTTTACCTCAATATATATTATGTTTTGAATTTCATTGTCATAGTCCAAAAGCATAGCTTACTGGTCAAGAGGGTTTAAAATATTTGTGAGGTCTTGGTTTAATTCCCAGTAGCTACAATTTCTTTTAATTTTAAATAAATTGTTCTTTTTTGAACTCCTTAGCGAAAATCTTGTCTCTGCACAACAATCCCATGTTTCAACATTGGATTTATTCGAACTCAATATTTTCGATTTGAAATATAAATTTTTATATGGAAACTTGTAAAAATTCAAAAATATTAATCTAATTCTATAATTTTAAAAATACATTAAGGTATCCACTTAAAATTTTTAAAGTCAATCCATTAAGTTAAAATTCTGGCCTCTAATTTGAAGTGAAAAAAGAGTCATTGAAGGTGGAGAAAGCCAAGGACTTTGTCAGTGTATCAAGTATACCCACTAGTCTCGGAAATTGAAAAACACTGCATGAGTTAAGCAATTTGTGGTCAAATCTTACTCTTCTGGGGACAAACAATTCATTTACACTACACATTAATCTATAGTCAATAATCCACATATGTCTAAGAAACTGAGCCAACTAGCGGGCAGCCATAACAACTCCCAAAGAAAACCCCAATTTCAGGCTTTCGTTTATTGTGCTGATCACATAACTTAGTAGCAGTTGCAATAAAAGTTTAAGCAACCAACATCACAACCCACTAAAAATTTCTATATTGGGGTACAGGGAAGATAAAGTGTATGCAGACCTTAGAAAAGTTGTTTTTGGGAGATTCTCGGCTTAACAGAAAAGATAATAGGCGGATTTACATGGTGGCAAGCGGTGTCACAGAACACCGCTTCGTCGAAATTTTTACTATTTATATATATAAAAATAATAATTAAAACAAAAATACAAGATAAAACTATTAAAAGTGACACTACTTACAATAAAACTACTTAGTAGTCTAGTTGTTTTTAGCTTCAAGTATTATGTGAGATGTCTTGGGTTCGAACTCCCTTGGCTCCACAAAATATTTTTTGACTGTTACGGCCCTTTTACTAGAAATAGTGACACCACAAAAAAGTAGTGTGAACATGACATAAACCGCTATTACTCCTAGACAAAACTCAGACTACCCGGTACAAAGAGAGAAAAAATACTCGACTACCTCCTAGCCTACGACCCTAATGCTCGACCTCCACACATTCCTATCAAGAACCATGTCCGCGAAAATCTGAAGTCGTGTCATGTCTTGCCTGATCACATCGTCCCAATACTTTTTCGATCGCCCTCTTCCTCTTCTCGTACCTGCCAAAGCTCATACCTCCTAATAGGGATGGCGATGGGGCAGGTGCGGGGCGGATTTGGTGCCCCGCGCCGTATAGTTATTTTTCTAGTTTTCAACCCGCCCCGTCCCGCCCCACTTAAGTTTTTTTCTTCTTTTTTTTTTTTAAATAAACAAACTAGTTTGACATTTTAGTATTTTATAAATGGAGAGTTTAATAGAATCACATAAACATAAAACTAAGAGAGTATTACGCCGATCTTCCAAAATAAATGGGTTACTATTATTTCTTATTACTGATACGATATCTTGATTTAAGTAATATTATTTTGTTGAGACTTATACAAATTGGTTAATTATAAATCAAAATAACATTCGTGCTAGTAAAAAGGAATGTGAAATTGCAGTTGAAATGATTGGTTTGTTTCAAAAAAGATAAAATTCAAAGTTGCCCTGCATTAAACCCGCTCCGCCCTACCCCGCTTTAAATATTTTTAAAACGGTTTTAACCCGCCCTGCCCCGCCCCACCCCGCATCAAACAAAACCCGCCAACCTCGACCCGCACCCGCCCTGCCCTATTGTCATCCCTACCTTCTAACCGAGGCATCTAGGTTTCTCCTCCGCACGTGCCCAAACCATCTAAACTTCGCTTCCCGCATCTTATCGTCAATGGGAGCAACACCCACTCTCCCGAATATCTTCATTCTTAATCTTATCCAATCTAGTATGCCCGCACATCCATCTCAACATCCTCATTTCAGCTACTTTCATCTTCTGGATATGTGAATTCTTGACTGGCCAACACTCAGACCCATACAATATGGTCTGTCTAACCACCGCTCTGTAGCACTTACCTTCAAATTTCAGTGGCACATTCTTGTCACACAGGATTCCATACGCTAACCGTCATCTCATCCACCCTACCCTAATATGGTGCGTGACATCCTCGTCGATAGATAATTTGACGCTAGGTGCTTGAAACTTTCTTTCTTTGGGATTGAAGGATATCTTGCTACTCAGAAACCTTGCCAAACTTACCGTACGCTAAGAAAACCTCCTAGTAAATGCTAACCTAAATCATCATAAACCTGCCCCCAATAAAACGGAATTTCTCAAGAAGAAAGAACAAAAGCTAGAACCAAAGTCATAAGAAAACCAAAAAGGAAAATGAAACTAGAGAAAACAAGCAAGGGTGGGAAACGCGAGTAATAGAGATGCAACACGTGATGTGTGGGTGATGTGCGGGTTAGGCAGACAGCAGTATGCCACATATTTGAATCTTGCCTTAGGCAGAAGCCCTCTGGGAATTCCTTCAATATTAAAAAGCAAAAACGCGCATGGTTAATGTGAAGGATAGAGTTCATTACTAGTTTACTCAGATACTGTACAATGAAACACTTCCTAACAAAAGCTAGCCTACATCATAAAACCACCCCCAATAAAACTGATCAATTTATCAAAAAGAAAGAACAAAAGCTAGCCCAAACTCATAATAAAACTAAAGAAAGAGAATTAAACTAGAATAACAAACAAGCTCCATTAGAAGAAACATTTTAGATCATATGCTGAGAAGGTCAGGTGGAGGAGATGGTGGCTGATGGTTATCTTTTGTGTTTCCGGGAGCTGAAGTTGGCAACTCTGATGCAGGGGCTGATGATGGGGGCGACTCAGTGATTGTTGATTCTCCTGATTTTGTACCAGATGGATTGGGAAGCTCAGTTAGGATTTGCACAACCTCGCGCATTTTGGGGCGTTCAACAGCCTGCTCTTCGACACATAGCATTGCGACATAGAACACATGCATCACCTCATGAAGGGGAACTGTTGAGAGTCTTGGATCAAGGATTTTGAGAACTCCTTCCTTTTTCCCTTCTGTCATTTTTCTTACCCATTGGACTATGTCAACACCATCACCAAATTCTCCAACTGGCTTTCTACCACTCACTAATTCTAGCAGAACCACGCCAAAGCTATATACATCACTCTTCTCATCAACCTTGAGTGTGTAGGCATATTCTGCACAATTAAAATGAAAAAGAAATTAGGCACATAAAAAGTAGCAAGACTCCATGTGACCTATAGGTCACGGGTTCGATCCGTGGAATCAGTCACTAATGCTTGATCAGGGTAGGCTGCCTACAAGGGGAGCAACCCTTTTCCAGATCCTGCGTAAACGCGGGATGCTTCGTGCACCAGGCTACCCTTTTAAAAAGGGGCAGACTAGATATTGCAAGCAATGAGCAAACTCTTTTAGTTAAAATTAAAGAATTTAGTGCCAAACAGCAAGTAACCAGATTTGGATTCGTCAAGTACTGGTTATTTAGTGTTCTATGTTTCAGGGAGCAGGTTAGATTTGAATTGCTTTTCAACAACATAAGTACTCATAAATTCCAACCAAACCAAACAACCATGTAAATTGAGATCATTTTCGGAGTTACATGGCTTTATCTATGAACAGGGGCGTTCATCATTTACTAGATTATTCGTGTTATAACTATCGATAAAGGACTACTATATGAGTTATTTGTGTTATAACAAGGAGATTGATCATTGCCAGCTAAACAAGGACCAACGACTACCACATAGCACACTTGTGATGTATAAACACTTGAAGAGACTGATAAATTGCAATCCTAGCACACAACTTACATCGATTATAAACTAGTTTTGAATGGAACACACTTCAGAATCAACACTAAGAAGATGAGAAGATTTCGATAGCATACCTGGCGCTATATAGCCATACGAACCAGCAATAGCAGACATGCATTCTGATGTTCCTGAATCTTGCAAGAACTTGGCAAGTCCAAAATCAGCAACATGAGCTTCAAAGTTGGAATCCAGAAGAATGTTGTTTGACTTTACGTCACGATGGAGAATCAAAGGCGAGCAATCGTGATGGAGATAACAAAGGCCTTTTGCAGCCTCCAATGCTATCTTGTACCTAGTATTCCAATGCAAATGACCTCCCTTCTTGCCATGAAGCATTTCACCAAGGCTCCCATTAGGCATGTACTCATAAACCAAAAGATTCGTTTCATGATTCGAGCAAAATCCCAATAACCTAACAATATGTCTATGCCTAATTCTCCCAAGTGTCTGTATCTCAGCATTAAACCCGTGATCATGTGAAGAACCACGGCTCATAGCCGGCAACCTTTTAACAGCAACCTGTTCACCATTTGGCATTACACCCTTGTACACTATACCAGCACCTCCTTTCCCAATAATGTTATCCTCTTTCAAACATCCCAAAACATCATCACAAGCAAAATCCAGGCGTTGGAATGCGGTAAGCTTCCAAGCACGAGCCCCGCTCGCCTTCCTTAAAGATCGAGCCTTTATAATCGCAGCAACAGCAAACACAATCGAGCAAACAAGCAACCCAATAACAAGCAAAAGCTTCATAGAAGGCGAAAATGTGCCTCTCTCGTGCGGTTCACTAACCCCATCAACTACACCTTCTTTGCAAGGGCCCAAATAGGGTCCGCAAAGATTTTGATTACCCAAAAATGAGGTATAATTAAAATAACTGAATTGACCAGTACCCGGAACTAATCCAGATAAGTTGTTATATGAAAAATCAACAGAAGTTAAACTCTGCATTGCAGAAATAGATGCAGGAATACTTCCAACTAAATGGTTTCGCGACACGTTCAAGTAATTCAGTATCCTCATACCAGTGATCTCAGTAGGAATCTCACCTGATAGCTTATTCCTACTAAGATCAACAAACGTTAAAGCCTTGCAATGACTTATCTCAGGTGGAATCGGGCCCGAAAACCCATTACCACTAAAATCCATTTTAGACAACTGCTGCAATTTCCCTATTTCAGCTGGAATTCGGCCCGAAAACTTGTTCCCATCAAGAAGCAACTTCTGAACACCACTAAAATTTCCAATACTGGGCGGCAAACGCCCAGTGAGTCGATTATTCGAAAGACTAATCTGCCCAAGACTAGCTGACACAGAACCAGTCACTGGAAATGTACCAGTAAGAAGATTATCTTGAAGTTCAACTTGTGTCAACTTTGGCAAACTTAACAATCCTTTCGGAATCGAACCATTTAGATAATTTTCACCCATTCTAATCCTACTAAGTGATTCACATTGACCTAAAGATTCAGGAATTGGGCCAAACAAGAAGTTTCCAAGAGTAATTAAAGTTTCCAAATTGTTACCTCTACACATGTTTGGGGGCAAATTTCCAGTTAACTTATTGGTACTAATATCAAGAGTTTTTAACTTACTGTTTTGGCCCAAACCCATTGGAATACTTCCAGTGAAATTATTTTCCCAGAGCTGCAAAACTTCCAACTTCGGCAACTCTTCAATGAACTCTGGTATTGACCCGTAAAGCTTGTTACGAAAAAGATTTAACAGAGTGAGATTCTTCAGCTCCGATAAAGTTAACGGTATTTCACCGGAGAGCAAATTGTTCGATAAATCTAAAGATTTTAAGCTTTTTAGATACCCAATTTCCGGTATCAAAGACCCAGAAAGAGAATTCACTTGTAAGAACAAAGTATCCAATTTCTTAAGCTTCCCTATTTCCGCCGGAATCTCGCCGGAAAGTCCACAGTTAGCAGCATCGAAACGTACGAGCTCGGACAAGTTCCCTATCTCCGGCGGAATTCCTCCGGAGAATGTGTTGTAGTATCCGACGTAAAGTTCCTTAAGAGTTGTGATATTTCCGATCTCCGGCGGGATATCTCCGGCGAGTTCATTGCCGGAAACGGCAAGGTATTTGAGGAAAGGAAATTTGCCGAACTCCGGTGGAATACGGCCGGTGAAAAAGTTGCCGCCGAGGTGAAGATGATAAAGATTCGTCAAATTATGGACCCCAACGGGAAGTTGACCGGTCAGGTTATTATTGTAAATATCGAGAACTTCAAGGTTTATTAGTTGGGTAAGCTGCTGAGGAAAACTCAAGTTAAAAATGTTGTTGCTGAGGTTAAGGTAACGGAGGTTTGAGATGACGGAGAGTTCAACGGGAATGGGGCCAGAAAACTGGTTAACGGCGACGGAGAGGTTAACCAGGTAACGGAGTTGGCCGATTTCGGGCGGGAGAGTACCGGTGAGGTTGAGGTTTGAGATGTTTAGTGAAGTCACGTGACGGTATTTGTCGCACGTGACACCTTTCCATGTACAGTGACTGGTGGTGGTGGAGCTGTTCCATGAAATGAGAGCGGATTGTGGGTCGTCGGAAATGGCGGTTTTCAGGGAGAGTAATGCGCGGTATTCAGGGAGGAAATGTGGTTTTGCGGCGGCGGAGGAGTGGAAATGGAGGAGGAAAAGGAGAAGAAGAAAATGCATGATTTTGGTTCAAAGGGAGAAAAGGAGTGAGAAGAGCAAAGATGGAGAAGAAGAGCTGTTGTTACATTTGGTTTTTTATTTGCTTTTCATGTGTCTTTATCGAACAGATACACTATAATAAATGTGTATTTATATGAACTTATCAAATACATTAGAAAGTTGACAAAAAGAAAGTTACAGGTACTTGTCAGTACATACTTTGTTTGTGTGTGTCTTATCACCTTGGCTTATTCGGGTCAGTTCGGATTTTATAATTACCAAATCAAATCAATTGTGTCGGGTTATTAAATCTAAAGACCAAATCAAACCAATAAAACTCGAGTTTTTGAATCTCGATTTTTCTCGGGTTTTTGGGCTTTTTGGGTTTTTTCGAATTTTTTTCTGGTAAAATCTTCTTAGAACAAAACATATAACTGTTGCTCAAAATATTTCTTTAATCCTAGTAAGATACAACTATATAAAGTATTTTCCAAGAAAATAATACAAAATATGAGATGTGTCACGGCATTATCCTAAAATATTCAACAATAAAGACAATAAAATTATGTAATATAAATATTGCTTATTAAAAAGCCATAATAAAAATAAATATAATATAAAAGTACTAAATCATGCTAAAATAAGTAGATTAATAAGAGAATATTAATTACATGACTAAACGCTAAAGAAAAAAATAAAAATAGGTTATGCATTTTTATCTAAATTATTATAAAACAAAAAATAGATATTCAACACATTCTCGTTCGTAATATTGAATTGAATGTCTTTTGTTAGCACTGGTATTGATTTAATTTTGGTTTGGACTTTTGTTAGCATTATATAATTTACTAATATTAATGGCTATAAAATTTATTAGAACATTCAAAAGTTCTAAGTTCAACCTTAAAATAATACCTTAAAAGATAAAATTATGAAAAAATTTAAGAAATTTTTATAAATTACATCACAATAAGTATATTTATATATTAAATATATCTAAAAAAATTATATATGTAATGTCGGGTTGGTTTGATTTCGGTTTGACTTTCTTTAGTTAAAACCAAACCAAATCAATTATGGTCGGGTTTTTTTCCAACACCAAACCAAATCAAACCAAATCATAGTCCGGTTTTTTTTCTCGATTTGACTCGGATTATCGGGTTGGTGCGATTTGTCGGTTTTCTTTGTACACCTCTATTTTACCCTATCTTGTATGAGATAGGAATGTTATTTTTAATAGACCTTCGGCTAAAGAAAAATATTTTAAAAAGCTTGAAAAGTAATAAAGACGCTATGATGAAAGTACTAAAGAAGTATTGGTAACAGAAATAGTAGGACAACCAAACCAAAATAAATAACAATAGCACTAGAATTGAAAATTTAGATAATAATATAATAGTAATAACAATACAAATAAGGAGAAGAGGGAAAAAATAGGGTGTTCTGAACTAGAACCACGTCCTCTCACAAAAAAGAGAAAAATTATTTGACTACTCACTAACTATCATAATCATCGACTTCCATGCTTTTCCATCTAGGATTATTTGTCAATACAACAATGAAATAAATCTATCAACAAAGGTTTCTAGATAACAAATTTTGTTTTTAAATGAATTGATTTTTGAAATTCATAACAAACGAAAAGCTTTTAGTGTAATGGCAAAGAGTGTTACAAAAGGTACAACTCATAAGTTTTACAATTTTATGTAGCGGGTTTTAAATGATTGTATGTGTTTATGCAAACTTTTTAAATGCAATAAACTTGACGAGAAAATTATATGTATTCATATTCAATACTTTCATATACCTCCATATGGAATTAATATAAATTTAACAGAGTTACGTAAGCTAAAAGTAGGAGTAGGCCGCAAGGAGTGTATATTCTCTTGTTACTATTTTGTTTTCAGAAACTAAAGGTATTTTTATTTTGAAAAGCATTTTGAATCGTGGAATGGTATTGAATCTATTGATTTGTCTGACTAAAGAGGAGGCCCCAATTCCTTTGTTGCAACTTGGGAACAATCTTTTTTTATCCTGAAAAAAATAAAACATAAAAAGTTCCAAAAACTTTACAGTATCTTTTATGGCTAAAAGGTATAAGAATAGGAGTTTAATCCTTACTGTTTTTGCTTTTCTGCGTCAAATTGCTACTAATCCGCGAAGATATATTTAACGATAAATCATGTGTTGTAGTTGGGTGAATAAGATATTTTCATCCTAAATCAGAGGTTCGAATCAAAGTCCCGCGAATGGAAATAATCCAGGTACGAAGCACTTTCCCCTTATAGGTCTAACGCGGCGCAAATCCAAATTAATCTAGGTCCAATACAATTATTGAATACCGAACGTGAAAATAAGAAAAAAAATTATTAGCAATTACTTAGATAATTGGGAAGCTTTGGAATCGAAAGATTCCGTTCAATTCATTGTCAAATTATACGAAAGCAGTCAACAATGTCCTTTTCATTAGTGATACCTAACACTTCCACTAGTGTCTAGTAATAGAGTTTGTATCATTTTCAAAACATTAGTCCTATCTAAAAGGGGTTCTTAAATGATGCCTTCATTTCCTTTTAATTTAGATGTTTTTTTATTTTATAAGTGAGATTCAGTGAATATCGTTTGTTCATGTGTTGTCTGCTTCATTCTTCCACTGGTTCTTATTTTTCTTTTTTATTATTGTTTCTGCTGACACGTACTACTAGTACGGAGTACCTAAGATATTCCTATTTATGGCTCCATCCTATTTTTGCATTTTCTCTCTTAATATTAGTACGTTACACCAATACGTCACTCTATCAGTATGTTATTAGTCAATGTCACGATCCAAATTCCACCGTATAGGTCGTAATGACACCTAGTCTCTAAAACTAAGTAAGCCGATCACTTATCAATATTTAAATCGGTAAAATATGATAGAATAAAGCAGAATTAACATAAATGCGAAATAAAGGTGATACAAGCCAAAATGACAAAATCACAAACATATCCCCAGAACTAGGTAGTACGAGCTCTAACTGAATATATAAAAATATTTCAAAATACAATACTGTTCGGATAGTGAATTGACAGTATAAACATAAGGAAAGGACTCTAAGGGACTGCGACGATCAAAACAGCTCTACCTTGAATCCCCGCGATCAAAGAAGCTCCCACTGCCTAGGTCCGCTACCTCCAACACCTGGATCTATATAAAAATATGCAGAAGTGTAGTATGAGTACACCACGGTCGGTACCCATTAAGTATCAAGATTAACCTCGGAGAAGTAGTGATGAGGTTCAAGTCATGTGATACTCACTAGTCAAAATAACATGTGCAATAGATCAAAGACTGGCAACAAAAGCATAGCAGAAAACGAATAGCAATAACCTCATCAGAATAAATGATAACAGTTCAATACAAGTAAAGGCTCAATTTCAACAAGAAGTCATCACATAAAACTCACACAAATAAGCACCTCGTGCCCATATTTTTATCACAACAACAATAGTCACCCGTATCACTCCGCCCTAATACAAGATCACAATAGTCACATATATCGCTCTGCCCAGATAATAACACAATAGCCACTCATATCTGACAATACACAATAGCCACCTGCATCACTCCGCCCTGACAATAACATAATAACCAACAGTATCACAACGTCCTGATAATACCACAATAACCACTCGTATCACTCCGCCCTGACAATAACACAATAGCCACTCATATCATTCAATCCTAACAATAACACAGTAGCCATCTGTATCCCTCCGTCCAGATAATATCACAATAGCCATATGTATCGCTCCCCCCAGACAATATCACAATAGTCACTCGTATAGTCCACACAATCAACAACATGGAAATTCTACCCTTATACTCTGCACAACAACAATCAATCCACACAACATCTTCACATGTTCCGCAACATCACAAACCAATAATATCAAAGCTTTATCAAGATACAAGCTCACAACTTCCCAACAAGGTGCATACGGACATGACAATAACATAGAAGTGTAGAGGAGTGCTCAACAAGTAAAACATGACTATGGCTAAGTCAAATGTAGCAATCATGATTAGGAAATCACAAAGTGGTTTAAGCATGTTCCATATAAGTTACTTTATCAAATTAATACATATTAATAGTTTACGGTCCAACCCTGCCACAAAGCCACACATAGAACCCGTGTACTTACTCGTTGCCTCATGTACACGTAGTTTTTCACATAACATGGATAAACAATCAATGCTAAATCCTAATGGATATTCTCCCAAACAAGGTTAAGTAAAGATACTTACCTCAAGCAAGCCAAATCAGTACTCTAAATAATTCTTCTCGCATGAATCAGTCTTCGGATGGCTCGAATCTAGCCAAAATAACTTAATAACATCAATAAGAACCATAGGAAATAACTCCAAACAATAAAGCTTTGATCTTGAACAAAAATAAAAAAATCAACCTGGGTCAGCCTCCCGGAACCCAACAAAGGTACCAAATTTCGAACACCCAATCGAATACGAGTCCAACCATACAAGTTTCATACAATTTCGACTTCGAATCAGGGTTCAAATCCTCAAATTAATTTAGAAAAGTTTTTACTAAAATTTTCAATTTTCCTCACTTAGATTCATCAATTAAATGCTAAAAATAAAGATGGAATCATGAATAATAATCAAATCCGAGTAAAGAATATTTACCCCAATCCAATCGTGAAAATCCCTCCCCCCTCCAAAATCTCCCAAATCTGAGCTCTCGAACTCAAAATGTGATAAAACAACTAAAACCCTCTAAATGAAATATTTAATATGACTGCCCAATGGCCCCCTTCGCAATCGCGGGACCACCTTCGCGATTGCAAAAAATAAATCAAACATCGCCCAAAATCCTCATTCGCGAATGCAGTTTTGCACCCTCGAACACGATGCACCCCCTAACCCCCCCCTTCCCCCCACACTATCCTACGCGAACGCGGTCACCAACACGTGAATGCGAAGGCCCACAACTTGGTGACACCATCTAGTCTTCACTCTATGCCAACGCGACCACCTGGACACGAATGTGATGACCACAACCCCTCTAGGCTCCGCGAACGCGACAACCACATCGTGAACGCGAAGGGAAAATGACAAGCCACCTCAAAACACACTCCACGATCACGACTCTCCTCCCGCAATCGCGATGAACACCAAAACACCAGAAAATCTACAACTCTAAACATGAGAGAAATGGTCTGAAACTCACCCGAACATACCCTTGGCCTCTAAGACCCCTTCTAGTCATACCAACCAATCCCAAAACATAACACGGACCTATTCGAGGCCTCAAATCATACAACATACTATCAAAACTACGAATCACACATCAATTCAAGTTTATGACTATTTCAAAATTCCAACTTCCAAACTTACGTTGAACATGCATAAAAAACTCGGAATGACCTAAAATTTTACACGCAAGTCATAAATCACCATACGAACTTATTTCAAGGCTCGATATCCCAAACAGACATAGATAACCAAAGTCAACCATATGTCAAAGAAATTCTAATCTTCAAACTTCCAACTTTCGCCAATTAGAGCTAAATCAACATAGGAACCTCCGAATTCAAATCCGGGCATACGCCTAAGTACAAAATCATCATTCGGACCTAATAGAACCATCAAAATTTCGATCCAAGATCAAATACACAAAAGTCAAACTTGGTCAACACTTGTAACTTAAGCTTCCAAATCACTCTGAAATCTTCCCAGAACCAAACCAACCATGCGCGCAAGTTGTAATACCTCATAGGAAGTTATTCAAGACAGCAAACCACGGATCGAATTGCCAACGCTCGAAACAACCAGTCAGATCTTTACAGTCAAATACAAATTTGGAGTCAATTGTATAAGTACATTTTGCTAATATCATTTTTTAATTCAATTTTTTTTGGTGGGGGGGGGGGGGAGGTTATAAATCCTAAGATACAACCATAACATAGAAAATGGAGTGGTTGTATCATATGATCATTCTATTCCCAACCTATTAGTTTAGACATTAAACCACAGCATAGACGGAGTTAAGATTGAATCTTATGGGTTCGGGATTATAACTATTTTAAGTTATTATGTTCTAAATAAATAATTTTTATATATTCATTGGATTGTTTTATACAATTATAGAGTTTAAACAAAAGCTATTAGGTTCGCCGAACCCGCAACCAATATTGTGGCTTCGACCCTGCATAATTGTAGTAGAGGGAAATGGGAAATACATTCAAAATGAGAATCATACAGAAAGAGTGGAGTTATGTCATTTGTGGTTGACAAATATGGGTCAATAACAAGATTGTTTAATCTGCCGTTATTGTTTACCCGTAAAATAGTACAGTTGAATTTATACATGGTTTTATAGACAAGTGAATTAATTTGATCCTAAAATAATAGATGAATTAGACAAAAAATGTGAGACTTAGCCTTGAAACTGAAATGAAACAACAGATATATTGATCCTGGGTGCAGAGCTACCGGGTGCAGTAAAAATAGTATAAACAAGAAAAAAAAATGTTATTGAGCTTTTGATAGAATATAGTGTATGCTTGTCGGAGAATTTGTATCCTTTACAGTGATAAGAAAGCTCACTATTTATAGTTTCGCCTAGGGAACAAGATCCTAGGATCAAATCTATCTTTAATGACAAGTATATGGGCCATTGAATAATGTGTAATGACAGGCAGTGAATATCATATTCCTTGCAACGGACCGCGTAATACTGTAAAATATTCTTCACTAAATGCTATCGGGTGGCATTTATTCATCTTTGTGAGTATCATTCTCTCCGGTAACAGACAGGATTGTTGCCTCCGGATCCAGTTTTCTTCGATTTTTTTTGAATGATAAGGAAGCATATATATTAATAAAAGCAAAAACTTACACCGAAGTTACATAGTCCCGAAGGACATTACTATTGTTTAAAGTTACTAGACTATTACAAACATTGGTACTTAGTTGCTTAATTCCAAAACAAAGACCTTATATGTCCTTTTCCAAAACAGCTTCAACAAAAAGAGGTGGGCGAGCAAGGTGATAACATTTATCCTGCTTGAAATTCTTGACTGCTTCCTTAGCTAGGCAATTTGCTACTACATTTTCTTCCCTAAAGTTGTGCCTGATCACCGGAGATTTCAGTCGGTACATCAATGATCTGCAGTTAAGTAAATATGCATTAGTACTGATATTCTCATCCATAAGCATCTTTATTATATCCGTTGAATATGATTCAATTTCTATAGCAGCATATGACATCTCCACAACTAATTTTAATCCTTGCTCCAATGCTAAAAGTTCAGCCTGCAAGGAGCATGTTGTATAGCAAGATTTTGTAAAACCCATGATCCATTTACCAGAGCTGTTTCTGAAAACCCCTCTTGTACATGCATGAAGTTTTTCTTTCAAGAATGCTCCATCAACGTTAAGTTTTATCTTGTTTGGAAGAGGTCTTTCCTAGTGAATTTTAATCTTGATTGAAGATTATTGTATGGGATTTTTTTCAGTAAAGAAGAGAAAATCCCATATTTGATAGAGAACCTGGCTTGGATTAATATCCAGGTCCAAATTGTTAACGTTATTGTTATTTCTATTCTTCCACAGATTCGAAATCGAAAAGGGGAGAATATTTTTCCAAGCATAATGGTGATGACTATCTTGGAGATGAGAATTCCTTAGAATAGCTAACCAGTTGGGTTGTGCATTACTCCGATTGATTATTAGACCAATACTAGACCAATAACGGGTAGCTATAGGGCAAAAGAGAAAAATGTGAGTGGCATCCTCAGGTCCTTGTTTGTACATAGGGCAAATAGGATCAATATTAATACCAATATAGTGAAGGTATGTTCTGCAAGGAATTTTATTATGCATGCATTGCAAAATAAAGAACTTGATTTTAGTAGGACAATGGAGATCCCAAATCCAATTAAAATTAGGCTCTTTATCTTGAATGATCAAGTGAATATCCTCTAAAAGTTTGTAGCAGGACTTGGACGTAAACATGCCATTGCTATTCATATCCCAGGACATAAGATCCTTACATATTGAGCATAACAGCATAGGAGTAGCCTTGATCTTGTTTATTAGATAAGGGGGTAGGTCAAAATATTTTTTGAGATATCCCATTGATCATTAATAATCAGCTGACTAAGAGAGATTGAGTAATCAGATTTATGGAGAGGACCTTCTATACAATTTCTAAGGCTAGGAGCATTATGAATCCATCTAGAAGTCCAAATATCAATATTAGAATTTTTGCTCGAATGCTACAAGGTTCCTTTTGTAAGGATTTTATACCCTTTTAGAAGACCTGCCCATAAAGAAACAATTTGGGGAAGTATTTTTATGGGCATATTTACTAGAATATTAGTTGAGCCCAAGGGTTGTTAGAAAAATTAATAAGGCGTCAACTAAGGCTAGTAAGGATAACATAATTTTTTTGGAAGGCTGAATGAATTCCTAGGCCTTCTTCAGATTTTTGCTTTGTGACTATTTTTCAATTTACTAAATGGAGTTTTTTCTTAGTATTAGTGGTACCCCATATGAAATCCCTTTGAATCTTATCAATTTGATATAACACTTTTTTAGGGATCATAGTGTCCTGCATAACATGAGAAGGCATAGCATTAAGAGTTGAGGATGCTAAGGGTGGTTCTTCCCACAATAGAAGATTAGTTTTCCAAAGAGAGAGTTTAGCTCGCATTTTAGCAATGACAAACTGAAAATCCTTGGGTTTTGGCTTGAGATTTAGACTTGGAAATTCAAGATATTTCCCAAACTCAACACTAGGCCTTATGTTAAATAAGCTAACAAAATGATTAGAAATGTCCAGTGGACATTTTTTGGAGAACACAATCCTAGATTTAGAATAATTAATAGGCAGCTTGGTTTCTTCCATAAATAAATTGAGGCACTGATTAATACAATTACCCGTCTTATGGTTGGATTTACCCATTAAGGTCAAATCATCAGCAAAAAATAGGTGTTAAAAATAAGGACCGCTTGGGGTAATATTTATCGGATCTCACTTTAAAGTATCCACTTGATTATGAATTAATCTAGACATAAGTTTCATACATAGAATAAATATATATGGTGACATGGTATCACCTTGACGGATTCCTCTACTTGGGCTAAAGTAATTAGTCTTGGTTCCACTGACAAGAATACAAATTTTACTAGTGCAAATACAGTGCATAATGAGTTTAGAAATTTTGGGAGGAAAGTGAAAGAAAACCAGAGTTTTATGAATAAAATCCCATTCTAACTTATCAAAAGCCTTTTCGAGGTCAATTTTTAATAACATATCATATTTAGAATTGATTGAAGAGCACATATTGTTGTAACAATAGCATTATCGCTAGCTTTCCTATTTTTTAAAAAGCTAGATTGAGTAGGGCTAATAATTACTGAAAGAAAGTGTTTTAGTCTATTAGCAATAATTTTGGCAATAATTTTGTACACTGTAATACAAAGTCCAATAGGTCTAAAAAATTTTAGATCAGTGGCATTGTCAATTTTCGGGATGAGGTACAAGTACGTATCATTAATACCCTTAGGGAGAGATTGTGATTCAAAGGCATCTTGGCAAAATTTTATGACTGAATCTTCAACTATATTTCAGTATCTCTGATAAAAGAATGGGTGAATAGCATCCGAACCCGGGGCTTTAAAAGGCTTGAACGAAAAAATAGCTTTTCAGATTTCTTCCTTTGTAATAGGATTATCAAGGGTGATTAAATCATTGGTTCTGAAAAGGTCATTTTGATTTTTAAAACAAGCCATCTTACTAATAGTTTTAGAAGTCTTGTAGGAATTATCAAAATAGTTGAAAGTGTGTTCTAAAATGGATTTAGCATCAGTAATCCATTTACCATTTTCATATTTAATGTACAAGATAGAGTTGACACGTTTCCTATTGGTAGCCATACTATGGAAGAAACGAGTATTAGCATCACCTTCATTACACCAACTAATTCTTGAACGAAGCTTCCAAAAGTTTTCTTCCATTTTTAAAAGGGAATTATACTCTTGTTGGAGAGTAGTTTCCAAGTTCATTAGAAAAGGACTAGTTTGATACTTTGGCGAATTTTGAATCCCATCTAGGTGTGCCAACAATATTTTTTTTTCTTTTTAAAGATATCAGCAAAGGTATCATTTTTCCATGGAATGATTTTTTTTTTGAAAATCTGTTGAGCCTTAGGGAGATCATTTGTTTGCCAACTAGTCCTAACTATATTAACAAAGTCAAGATGCCTATACCATATAGATTCAAGTCTAAATGGTTTGCCATTATGAAATCTATTATTAGGGAATAATTAGAGAAAAAAAGGGTTGTGATCAGAGTGGGTTTTTGGGAGGTAAACAACCATAACTTTTGGGAACAGACTCATCCAATTATCGTTTACAAATATTTTATCTAAACATTCCATGATTAATTTGTTAGACTTTCTACTGTGGTTAGACAATGTATATTTACAACCTTTAAAACCAAGATAAAAAAGGTTACAATGATTGACACTAGACTACAAACGAGAACTACGTCTACTGTTAATTTTCCTACCCCCAAATTTATCATCCATGCAAAAAGTATCATTAAAATCACCTCCCAAAAGCCATGGTCCTTTATAGTGCTCATAACTTTCTTTAATATTGCTCCAAAAATTTTTCCTACTTGCTACTTTAGTACTAGCATAAATGGATGAAAAAAGCCAAGAAATATTTAATGGGCGTACCTCAATATTAGCATGTATCTCTTGGTTCCTTCTCAGAAAGTCGTTCACTATAACCACATCTGATTTCCATAGAATGACCATTCCTCTAGATTGTCCCTCATCTGGGACTTCGAGTGAAGGAAAAGTCATTAAGGAGAGAGACATGATTTTCAATACGAGTTTCCAATAAGGTGACAACACTGGATTTATGGGTATCGATCATTTCTCTAAAGTTTACTCTAAAAGCATCATTATTACCACCCCTTTTGTTCCAAATGATAAAGTTAATCGGATGAGGCATCATATTAGGGAGATTAGGGTTATACATGCTACCATTGTCCCTCATTCTCTGTGGAGGGGGAGTTGGGTTCCTCCTGATCGAAGGTACCAGGATCATTGCATGGCTTACCACAGTTGGGTCCTGTGGAGGCCTGACATCCATCGAGAATTTGTAGAGTGTTGGGGGACAACTGAGAACGTATCTCTTCTCACGCATTTCCCTGAATAGATATACCTTTACATCGTTTAGACTTGAAAACTCTAGGATTTGGTCTGACCCCAGCAGGTTCAACTCCTCTGCATCATCTATTGGTTGATCTTCTGGTTGATTGAGATGAGCTTGTTGTTGTGGAACATTGTTTTGATCTAGAGGACCATTTGGTTGGGGATTGTTTGCATGTGGAGGAATTTTCATTTGGTTGGCCATCTGATTCGTTGCATGGGTGTTTGGCATGGAATATGGCATGAATATTGGGTTCATGTTCGAGATCTCCCCCGGTCGAAAAAATGGGAGATCCATTTGCATGTTCTGATTTTGGATTGGGTTGAAGTGGGGGTGGTAGACTCCATTGGTTTCTCATGGTTTGGGCTAGGTTGGAGTTCATCGATGGATCTAAGGGGTGAAGTATGTTGTTCAACCAAACATGGTTGAAGTAGTTGATCATTGCCATATGCATCCCTTCCGATACTAGCAAGGATAGGAAGTGTGAGTTTTGGAGGACTATCACAGTTTCTTACCCATCCAATATCATGTTGAATGATATTGCATGCCCCATTAATGCTTGCTCTATCCAGGAGAGGGGTTGATGGTCTTGAGGAAGGGTGGTTGAACAAAGAAGATTTGGTTGTTTGTTTGTGCTGCCTGAGGGATCAGAGGGTTGGCCATTGTATGGGGTCGTTGATGCCTTAGGATTTGGATTAGACGATAACGCCTTCTTCGGGATACTGGGATTTTGGGCATGTTTACTACTTGAGTGATGGTTTATATTAAGGGAAGTAGAAGAGTCTTCTGAAGGGCTAACTATGGATTCTAGTGTTCTAGGGGGTTAATACTTATTACGTCTATTGCATGCTTTGGGGGTTGCTTGAGTCGATGATATTAGTAGTTTTTGTGTAGGTTTTGTCTCTGTAACGTGTATGATTTCTTCAACCATTTGTTGGCCAATGGGAGAGTCTTGGGACAGGTGTTGAAGATGTATTTTATTGCTCATGCAAGAATTAGCTAGGCTGGAAGTGTGGTTAATGAGACCATTAGGGATTAGGGCATCATTGGGAGGTGTTTGTAGCGTGAGAGAATTGTTAATTTGATTAGTTAGGGGAGTAGGCACATAATTAGTGCCATGCAAGGTATTTGGTTGGTCCTTAGCAGAGTTTGCCACGTGGCATTTTGATTTGGGGAATGGGGCCACGTCTAATACAATGCAATCTAGCTTAGGCGGATTAACCAATGCTTGAAACTTATGACCAGTCGTGGGGAAAAAAGATGGGCTGAGATTTTTTGCAATGTAATTCTTAGAATAAATACTATTGGGAAAATTAAGAGACATTAGATTATCAGTAGATTTAACACTTAATGAGGTAGAAGAGAGTATACCTGACAAAAGCTTGATTTTCTCATTAGATTTACCTGGGGTGTTCTTGTGTTTGGCCTTGTTTTTTGTTGGGAATCTCACCGTTTTTCACATTTCTTCCTTAGTGGATTGAAGTGAATCTTCATTAACATCTTGTGTTGTTACTTTATGGTCCTTGGATTGGTTGGCAGTAGAGTCCAAGTCTGTTGGAGAAGAGGCATTAACAACTATTTTATACTGACATTTGGATTGGACATGCCCAAATCTTCCACATTTAATACATAAAAGATTCCCATCTTCATAGTGTATAACTTGTTTGTGTGATCCAATGAAGATAAAAGGTGTTACTGGGACATCCAAAGGCAACTCAACACATAATCTAGCATATCTTCCTCTAAGAGTTGAGGAAGTGCATGCATCAATTTTTAAGAGTTTGCCAATTTTATTACCAATTTTTTAAGATTAATCCATCATAAATTCCGTAGGTAATTGGGGAAGGCGAATCTAAACTGCAGTTTTTGATATTCTTGCTTCCGATGCAAGGAAATTTGGCTCCATTTTTGGACCGATAGAAAATGACCAAAGATGAACCAAGGACCCATATGTAGGGCTTTTTGCATAGTTTCCTCATTACTGAATTTAGTAATATAGTAATCACACCCTAAATCAATCAAAGGGAAGTTTTTCTTTGTTTTCCACAGTTCATGTAATTTTCTTTTGAGCAAGTGGTGTTGGATTCTTCTCCCTTGAAGCTTAACTATAGTCGAGAATTTCCATGGTTGATATATTCGATGGATATCCTCTTGAGTTAACTGAACTTGTTGGATGTTTGAGGGACACATGAGGTCTTCTTTCCCAATGTCCTCTGATTCAGATGGATAATGGGTATTTGTATTGATAATCATGTTGATTGAAGCTTCTTGTTCACCTTGTACCAACTTATATTTGAAACTAACAATGGGAAATTTGGATTTATCAAGAGATTGATTGATAATAATGTCTGGAGGTTTAGGAGGAGGAATTTAATGAACTTGATCCAAGTCCATTTAAGTGTTAGTGTTTTTGGATGGGAATTTTAGAGAGAGAAAGTGAAACGGTTTGGGTGGCCAAAGTTCTTGATTAGTGAGAGTACTTCAAGACAATGCATTATTTGAAATTGATAGGTAAAGGTAGAAATGAAAAAAAATAGATATATGAAAATGTTAGGAAAATTACTATTTGATCCCAACAACAAGCAAATATAACCTTACTGTATTATTCTTTACAATGAGTGTCCAATCCCCTCTATAACTACATATATTTCTATTTTTAAGGGTACATGGGTCACAAAACCCTAAATAGTAAAGTTGGTAGTTTTTAGCCCATACCGTTGCTTTCTGATCTTCCATATTATTAGTGACAATAAAACTAGCTTAACGCATGGCTATATTCCCAAAAGGCATTTGGAAACAAGTTTCATATCAAATTTCCCAACAAGTTATGTTGGCACTTGGTAAAGGGTTAAACGTGAATGACAATATCAAATTAATAGTTTTCAAATGATGAAAGTTTGATAACTTTATAAAAAAACAAATATCTTGGATTATGTTAGATTAAGAGTTTCGAAAGTCATTTTCCCCTTAAACTGAGCGCCAAATCAAATGGGTTCAAACAGATTGAAATAGAGAAAGTATTATATATGGAGCAAGATATAATGCCAAATTTAAATGACAAGTTTATAGAGAAGTTTGAGAAAGATGTCTAAATAACATATACCTTTTCCAACAAATATGAAATGCCAAAAACAAAAGGGTCGTCATTTAAATTTAAAATGGCCTTAGTTTCATTTAATATTGTTAAAAAAGTAGTTAGTGGTTAGTTGAGTAGTTAGCCAAGTAGTTAACCAGCTGTCCAACAGTGTAAGGACACCTGTAAGTTAAGTTAGTTAGGAGTAGTATATAACCGTGTATATCCCTCATTTGTAAATCATCAAAAATGAATGGAACAGTACAATTTCCATTTCTCTCTTAGCTTCTTCTGAGAAATCCTCTGCAATTATGGAGGTTCTCTCCATTTAACAAATATCAGATCCCGTAAAGACGTTCGATTCATACAGACTGCTCGAATTTGATCTGAGTTTCAAAACTCATCAGAAATCTGTGTAATTGCTTTGATTCATTCCTCTCTAGGTTGAATCGTCTTTGAGCAATTAGGTATAATTTCTTCGTCTTTGTGTAATTGCTTTATACAACTCTTAAACTCTATTTCTCTTCATTCTTCAACGGCGATCGGAGGTATTAGTGCTAGCTCAGACACAGGAGTTGAAGACATTACTACTGATGCAACTCCAGTGGCAAATCCAAGTCATGTGGGTGATATGGTGATCGATCAACATCATCCTTTTTTTCTCCAGCCTTTTGATACTCCAGGTAGCTCTCTCATCTCAATCAAACTAACTGGACATGAGAACTATGCTATGTAGAGCAGCTCTATGTGTATCAGTCTATTAGGCAAGAGTAAATTAGGATTTGTTGATGGTAGATACACTAAAGACAAATTTCTTCCTGCTTTACATAAATTGTAGGGAAAATGTAATGCCATAGTTTTGTCATGGATCATGAAATCCGTTAGTGGCATGGTGTATGCAACTAGTGCACAGAAAGTGTAGGATGATCTTAGAGAGAGCTTTAACAAGGTTAATGGATCTAGAATCCTGTTTTTGCACAGACAAATTGCTACTTTGTCTCAAGGCATCTCCTCTGTGTTAGTATACTTTGCTAAGCTAAAAGAACTTTAGGTAGAGTTTGATGCACTGATGCCTTGCCCTGGATGTGGTTTTGAGGAATCGAAGAGGTATGCAGAACATTTTGGTAACCACATGTTGCTGTAGTTTTTGATGTGTTAAAATGAGACTTACTCACAATCTAGTAATCAGATTATGATGATGAGTCCTACTCCAACTATAAACAAAGCCTATTCTATAATAATAGCATAATAAAATAGAAGAAATGTGGTTAATTTTGCTCAAACCTCTTTAGCAAATAAAGGAATAGCTATGTTTAGTGGAAAAGGAAACTCTCAAGGTTCAAGTAACTACAAACCTAAAAGGAATAATTTGTTTTGTGACTACTGCAAATACAAAAGTCACACAAGGGATATTTGCTACAAACTTCATGGCTATTCTGCAGAATTCAAGCAGAAAAGAAAGGCTGGACCCAATAATGCTACTCAATACACAGGGCATCTAACCAATAATGGCCTCAACAGTGGAAGCTTTGAGGCTGCAGCTAACCTAGCAGGACTTAGCAGAATAATTTTGATTCAACTAGTCAGGGTGGTCAAGGAGTGATTGCAGGAGTGCCTCAGTTCATAGTTGATCAATACAATCAGATCTTGCATCTCTTGGGCAAGTCCAGCATCACATCTTCAACTCAAAGTGATCCATCAAGTAATGCTATGTCAGCAGGTATGGCTCCATCTTCTGTAGCTACTGAAGTTGAGGTTAGGTGGATAGTTGATACAGGTGCCTCCAATCACATGGTAAAAAGTCTCAAAATTTTAGAGGAATCTAGAAGTGCTGATGAAACTAGTATTGGAAAGGTTCATCTACCTACATGAAAGATAGCAAGTGTAAAACATACAGGATCTACGAGTGTGCTACAATGACAGAAAATTACAAATGTGTTGCACATACCAGACTTCAAATATAACCTTCTGTCTGTTTCAAAATTAACAAAGGAACTTAGATGCTTGGCTTTGTTCTATCCTGACTTCTGTCTTTTCCAGGACCTTTTCAATGAGAGAGTGAGGGGGATTGGTAAAGAAGATGAAGGCCTTTACATTTACATCTCAGGTAACAAATATCAAACAAATGGAGGAGGAAATAACAACTTGGATTCTGGAAGATCTTTTGTAAATACAATAAAGTATGATAGTTCAAGTGTATCTCTATGGCATAGGAGATTAGGTCATGTGCCACTTGATGTTCTTGGAAAGTTAAAATGTTTTCAGCATTTGAAGTGTAATAGTGACACTAAGCAATGTATTGTCTGTCCTATTGCTAAGAAAATAAGGCTTCCATTTCCTCTTAGCACCTCTGTGGCAACTGCATGTTTCACTTACTTCATGCTGATGTTTGGGGGCCTTATAGAGTACCTACTCATGATGGAAAGAAATATTTTCTCACACTAGTAGATGATCATTCCAAGTTTACTTGGGTTTTCTTGTTTCCTTGTAAAGCTGAAGTAATTATTGTCATCAGACAGTTTTTCATAATGATCAAGAATGTTCACTCCTGTACTGTAAATTTCCTAAGAACGGATAATGCATGTGAGTTTTTTAACTCTCAAATGACAGAACTACTGTAGTCTTTGGGGATTGTTCATCAAAGTTCCTGTGTCTATACTCCACAACAAAATTGAGTAGCTGAGAGAAAACATAGACACATCGTCAATGTGGCCAGGGAACTGAGATTTCAAGCAAGTGATCCACTGAGATTCTGGGAGGAATGTGTATTAACTACAGTCTAAATTATGAGCAGACTACCAACACAAGTATTGCAGGGTAGAACTCCATTTGAACTACTGTTTGATCATTCACCTTCTTTAGACCATATGAGAGTTTTTGGTTGTCTAGGTTATGTAACTGATGTAAAAAGAGGTGACAAATTCTCACCTAGAGCCTCGCCTGTAATTTTCCTTAGATATTCTATGACTCAAAAGGGATACAGAATGTACAACATTCATACCAAGGAGTTCTTAGTAAGTAGAGATGTTATGTTCAAAGAAAATATTTTTTCCTTCCAACATTCAACTCCTCTACTCTCCTTGTTTCCTAGAATTGACATTCCTCAAGTCTTATTGCCTAATGATGTCTCTATATCCTATTTTTCACCATCTTTAATCTCTTATTCTCCTCATACACCTTTTTCTCTATCTTCTCCTATTTCTACTTCACCTTCTCATCATAGCATAGACCAGCCAACACAAGTACCTGTTGAACCTGAACCAGTATTACCAACTGATCTCACTCTTGATCAGCCTATTTCTTAGTTATCTACCTCAAATGATCAGTTGATAGAAGCCTCACATCCTAGAAGATCTGGGAGAACCAGTAAACCCCCTATATGGCTAAAAGATTATGTTACTCTTTCTCAAGGCAAAGCCAATTGTTCTTATCCTCTTTCAGCATGTGTTAGTTATGAGAATATCTCTGACTCCTATGCCAAAGCTCTATCCTCCTACTCTGCAGTTGTAGAACCACAGTCATATGCTGAAGCTGTCAAGGATCCTAAATGGATTGAGGCTATAAAAGCTGAAATCTCAGCCTTAGAGGAAAATCACACATGGTCTATAGTGGAGTTGCCTACTCGAAAGGTTCCTATTGGTTGTAAATGGGTGTTCAAAGTGAAGTATACATCATCAGGTGAAGTTGAGAGATACAAAGCTAGGTTGGTGGCTAAAGATTACAGTCAAAAGGAAGGGCTTGACTACACTGAAACTTTCTCTCCTGTAGCAAAAATGGTAATTGTAAGATCAGTCATTGCAGTTGCTGCAGCCAAACAGCGGTCTCTTTTCCAAATGGATGTTCTCAATGCCTTCTTGCATGGTGAACTCCTAGAAGAGGTTTACATGGATGTGCCACAAGGGTTTGCAAGCCAGGAAGCGTCCTCTCACAAGGTTTGCAAACTTTATAGATCTCTGTATGGCCTAAAACAAGCACCCAAGCAGTGGAATAGGAAGCTGACTGATGCCTTAGTACAGTTGGGCTTCATTCAAAGTTATTTTGACTATTCTCTCTTCACAAAGAAGGTTCAAGCTGAGTTGGTTGTTGTGTTAGTGTATGTAGATGACTTGATAATAAGTGGAAGCAGTCTAGGTCTGATAACTCAGACTAGAAATGATCTAAAGCTCAAGTTCAAAATGAAGGACCTAGGAGAACTTAAGTTCTTTCTGGGAATAGAAGTTGCAAGATCAAAAGATAGAATCATTATGAGCCAAAGGAAGTATGCTTTGGAGTTGATATCTGAGATGGGACTTGCCGGTGCTAAACCTGCAGGAACACCTCTTGAGTCCAATTTGAAGCTTACATCTATAGAGTATGACACTGCTGTAGGAGCCTCAGAGTGTGAAGATAAACTAATTGAAGATATAGGTTCATACCAAAGACTAGTAGGGATGCTATTATATCTTACAATGACTAGGATTGATATACCATTTGTTTGGCTTTTTTACCCCATATTGTAGGGTGGATCTCGAAAGATATGAAAGATTTCCCTCCAAGCCGTACATACGACTTTCATCGAATACGACTTTCTGCAGAATTCTATATGTATCTATGAGATCGAGTATGGAATTCTGTTTACTCACTTTAAATTGAGTATCCGTTTCCCTCCCTTTCCTGCTAGGATTGGAAATCCTGTATTTTACATATCCATACGATTGAGTCCTTGGGTTTCCGAAATAGTGTAAAAAGAAGTGCTTCAATATAGACATTAAGTCAGTATATGCATAAGCCTAAGCAATCTCACTGGGAAGCTTCTCTTAGAGTTGTGAAATATGTCAAGACTTCTCCAGGTCTTGGCTTACTAATGCCTTCAGAAGGCTCAGATAAACTAAGAGCATATTGTGACTCAGACTGGGGTGGATGCTTATAGAATAGGAAATCAGTAATAGGGTACCTAGTTAAGTTTAAGAATGCCTTGATCTCATGAAAGTCTAAGAAACAAGACATAGTTGCAAGAAGCTCTGCTGAAGCTGAATTCAGAAGTATGGCATCCACGGTTGCTGAAATAACCTGGCTCACAGGACTCTTCAAAGAGCTAGAGGTTGATGTAAGTCTACCAGTTGATCTCTTTTGTGACAGCACAGCTGCAATCCAAATTGCAGCTAACCCCATCTTTCACGAGAGGACTAAACACATAGACATTGACTGTCATTTTGTACGAGAGAAAATCATACAAGGTGCAGTAAGAACTCATCACATTCCCATAAAAGAGCAGCAAGCTGATCTCCTTACCAAGATTTAGGAAGATTGCAACATGATCACCTAGTGTCCAAGCTGGGCTTGAAGGATATCTTCAAACCATCAGCTTGAGGGAGGGTGTTAAGTAAGTAGTTAGTGGTTAGTTGAGTAGTTAGCCAAGTAGTTAGCCAGCTATCCAACAGTGTAATGATAGCTGTAAGTTAAGTTAGTTAGGAGTAGTATATAACCGTGTATATCCCTCATTTGTAAATCATCAAAAATGAATGGAACAGTACAATTTCCATTTCTCTCTTAGCTTCTTCTGAGAAATCCTCTGCAATTATGGAGGTTCTCTCCATTTAACAAATATAATCATATATCCCCCTTTGTCCAAAATTTGACCCATACAGAAAAAATAGAGCCTGCCTAATCTCGGATATGTCTGGATGTTTTCTGCAAATTGACGCCCAATTTTTTTAGTTTTTCCTTTGGTGTTCGACGTTCGGTGTTTGATCAATTTCGAATTCGTGCTGAAAACTAAGGCCAATCATATTGCATTGTTATTACTATTGTTTGTTGTTTTATTTTTACTGTTTTTTGAGCCGAGAGTTTATCGAAAACAACCTCTCTATCTTTGTAAGGTAGGTATAAAGTCTGCGTCCATACTATTCTCCCCAAACCTCACTTACGAGATTAAATTGAGTTTGTTATTGTTGTTGTTATTAGAGGAATAAAGCCCTCCCTATCAAATATTACTACATTTTAGGACTGGAACTAAAATCTTCTGATTAAAGACAGAGAAATACTTACCACTCAATTACAATATTTGTTGATAAATTGAAGTCCTATAATGACAGGAAATGCTATTCAATCTTCGTTCATACCAACTCAAAGCAAGAAACTAAAAAAATGTAGAAATGTCTAATGGTTGGGCATGATATAAGTGGACTGTGCCCCATGCGCAGACATTGTGAGCCATGCAAGAATCATCACCTAATGGCTAATGCCACTCTGCTTGATACTGATTGTTTTTAATTTTTTTTTTCTCGTATAAATACTCCATCCTTGACCATTAGGGACCAAATTAGTATTTAGGTTACGAGTTCGATCAAATCTAGTAACTTTTTTTTGAATTTTATATTTGTTTTTAAAGAAAATTCATTATATATATATAAATTATTAATTCAATACTTAAAAGCTTTAAAAAACCTAAAAAAACTGAATTCTTAAACTTTAAACTCTAACTCCATCTTTGTGCACCATTCCACCAATGTGAGCCATGGAGAATATCATCTAACCTCACCATGTCTTTTTACTTAGTGTTTTTTTTTTTTTTTTGGAAATAATTTAGCAACGGTAATAATTATGCTAATTTGGATATTAGCAAATAAAGATTGTCAAACAAAGCTGACTGACATGGAGAAGCACGAGAAAGAATTGTTCTCAATCCTACTTAAAACTCGAAAATACTAAAATACCCTTATCTTACCCTAAAATTTACCACAGAAAAAGTTGTTTGACAAAAGGAGGAGATTTTGACTGCTTTGGAAGGAATACCACATGAATCTTATTTTTGGATGGCCATTTTTGCCATTTTATTCATCCAAAGGCTTCTGGAAATGACTGATGATTAATGTTAATGATTATTTTTTATTGGAAGTGTTCTGGTAACTTCTAACCAAGTGTGCTTTTCGAGCCAACATACCATCGATATGACATCCGGGTTATTTTTGTCATTTTAAATTTTATGCCGGCTGTGACTTGTCACTTTTTTCTTTTAATTTCACTTGATATTCAATAATATATATGGCATCTCGATTGATTTAGATTTGTATATATTTTATCGGAATTAGTCACTCAACCTCCGGAAAGAAGAGTAAGGCTACCTATACTCTACCCTCCCTAGACTTCACTTCTGGAATTACATTAAATTTGTTGTTGTTGTAAAACTTGAACTCGATACTTCTGATTAAGAGTGAACGGATACTATCCATACTTCTTAAATACTTCTTAAAATAGACTATTTTCTACTTCAGCGTGACAATGTTTTAATTTCCTTTTAGGTTGTTTAAAATAGAATGTTATTCCTTTTTCATATTTAGTAAATTTTTAACTTTAATATTTTTAAGTTATCATTAATAACATTTCTTTATAGGAATCACACACTCTCTTTGTTCCTTTGTACTCATCAAATTATTAAAAATAATTATTTCAAAATATTTGTCGTTTTTTAAACGAACCTAACCTCAATCAATCAAAAGGCAAATGTTATTCGAATTCTAGCCTAATCATTGTCTAAAAATATATAATGCTACCAACTTCTCGTCAATCAATGATCAGCAATAAGATTTTCGAAGATATAAGGAGACACCAATGTTAGATTTGTAGATTCTCTCTGGTGTATCCACTCCCAATAATGTTTCTAGATAAGTTTAATTCAATAGTATGCATAACTTTTATGCTATCAAATTATTCATAAATACTTAATTAGAGGTAACTATCTTTGGTCGTTTCTAAAAAGAATAAGTAACATGTTACAAATGGTTAGAATTTTCAACTGATCTGAAAAAGAATTTAGGTTACATACATTAACAGCATAGAGATGGGAACATAGTTACCCATATAACGTGTTTAGCTTATGTACAAAATATATATCTTGTACTCATTGGGTTATAGCCCGTTTGGCCAAGCTGCAAAAATTAGCTTATTTTGAGAAGTGTTTTTGGTGAAAAGCAGTTTGTGTTTGGCTAATTAGTTTGAAAAACACTTCTGAGCAGCAATTAGTGTTTGGCCAAGCTTTAAAAACTGCTTCTAAGTGTATTTTTCTCAAAAGTGCTTCTCAAAAAAGTGCTTTTGGAGAGAAACTATTTTTTCTACTTCTCCAAAACTGATTTTGCTTCTCCTGAAAAGCACTTTTTTTTTCCTTCCAAAAGCTTAGCCAAACACCTCAATTTTTGGCCAAAAGTACTTTTGGCAAAGAAAAAGTACTTTTGGCCGAAAAAAAAACTTGATCAAACAGGCTATTAATGTAAATACGAGTATGAGCATGTTTGGAATTTATCGAAACATAGTGACTATCTAGATTATCAATATAAACTCATTTAAACATTTAATATTAGGAAAAATGATATTGTACAACTGCTCTCAAAATAATAGTCGAAAAAATATATTTTTTTATATAATTTTTGTATATGTATATATTTTTGTATGTTATATATAAAAAATTATATTTTTTCAGCTATCAAATATAAATAATTTCTGCTACCATCTAAAAGTGATCTTCACCCTTAACATTATCCAAATAAATTTGTTTTAGTATAAATAGGACAGCAGCTGACTGCTGTAATGGCATTTGGCTTTGCTAAATGTCCTAAACCTCAAGTCTCTTTACCAACCCACAAAATACGTTATTTCAGTAATACTATTTGTTTATTACTATTACACTGTTTTATTAAGTTGTTGACTCTCGAAGTTCCTTCATTTTGTCCTCTAATACATTGGTTGGCGCAACATGAACAATTACTACCATTTTTCTATGAGTGCTGCTGTTCGGCCAAACTCGTTGTGGCCCAACAACTACCACACTCGTAAAATATTAGTAAAGTCCTTATTTTCACATTTGACTTAATAATTATTTTTCCCTTCAAAATTAGTTAATAAATTTTAATTATTCCAAAATATTGATCCCATAAATCATCATTCTCTCATGCATGAGAAGATAAAAAGCATTCATATATACGGATGGCAGCCTTCGTATATACGCTCATTACTTCTTTTTTAAATACAATTACATATTTTTTTAAATACAATTACGTATTTTTTTTAAATGCAATTTATACGGATGGGAAGATCAAAAGTCTATTATGTATACATAATATTGTTTTTTCTTTCATTTATACGTTATTCCTTGTCATATCATATACTTATGTTAAGAGAGCTTTCATTAAACACAT
Organism: Nicotiana tabacum; assembly: GCF_000715075.1. Lineage (NCBI taxonomy): Eukaryota > Viridiplantae > Streptophyta > Magnoliopsida > Solanales > Solanaceae > Nicotiana > Nicotiana tabacum. The sequence goes on along the minus strand of NC_134100.1, from coordinate 24,690,044 downwards.
AATTCACCACCCTTCCATTAACCTAAACATGAATGCTAACCTAGAAACTAGTTTGGAGCAATTAAACCCGAATAACAACCTAGAAACTAGGTCAGAGCAACTAAGGAATGCATTACACATATCATTGAGGTTGAATTCAGACGACAGTTTGATGAATGAAGATGAATCGATCGACATTGATTCAGACGACAACTTCAATGATGGAGAAAATCATGTTGACGATGCTGCTGCTGCTGCTGATGATGACGACGACGACGACTATTATTTAGAGGAAGAGGGAGAAGTTGGGAGGACAGGAAAATGCCTAATGAGTTCAATGAAGAAGATCTCATAATTGGTCCAATTACTGGGATGCAGTTCAGTAGTAAGGATGTTACGTTTGATTTTTACAAAGAACATGCAAGATTATTGGGGTTTTGCATTGTCAAAAGAATATCAAACAAAAAAGGTGGTGATATTGTTAGGTATGTGCAATATGGTTGTGACAGGTCTAGGAAACCAAGGAATAAGCATGTTACCAAGAGGAGGAACTGCCGTGCTAGAATAAATGAAATTTTGGAGGAGAATGGTTCATGGCGTTTTTCAAAGGTGGTTAAAAAACATAATCATCACTTGGAACCAGTACTATCGCGATTGATGGCTGGACACAGATCGCTTAGTAAGTCTCTTAAGAGACCTCTTGCAGCCAAAGATATTACTGGCTTAAGACCCTAAAAAATATAAGAGTCGCTGAAGTACTTGCTGGTGGCCCCGAAAATCTGGGTGGTACACCTGTCACGACCCTAAACCCGGACCCGGTCGTAATGGCGCCTCTCGTGAAGACAAGACCAGCTGACACTTTCCCATTTCAGTTTTAAGCAATTAAACCATAAGAATTTAAGTCTAAAACGTAATAAATAATCCAACAGTAAGTAGTGAACATTACAGTTTGCGAAAATAAAATCCAACACAGCCCGTTACCGGGGTGTCACTAGTCATGAGCATCTAACAATACGGAATACTTCAAATCAAATTACAGAGTTTAATACAGAAAACTAAGAACATGACGAAATAAGATAGGGAAGAGCTCTGGGCTGCGAACGCCAACAACTACCTATAGACTCCTCGAATCCGCCTGAGCCAAAAATGATCAGCACTTGGGAGCGGGACCAGATGCGGCTGTATCTGCACACAGGGTGCAAGGAGTAAAGTGAGTACTCCAACTCAGTGAGTAATAATCATAAATAAAGACCGAAAGCAGGAAATCACGTAAGGCACAAGACATGCTATAATGAAGCAGTAAACCAGTGAAAGATAGGTAAAAATCCTTTAACTCAAATTCAACTTCATGAAAAGCCTTTTTCAACAATTAAGCAGGTAATTGACATGCAATTAAGACAAGGTAAACACATAAAGGTCCGCCCCTCGGGCACAGTATCAACAAATTCGCCCCTCGGGAAACATCTCGGAACAACATCAGCCCCTCGGGCTCAATCTCACATCACAATGGGTACCTGCGCTCACTAGGGGTGTGCAGACTCCTGGAGGGGCCCCTTACAACCTAAGCGCAATATCAAGCCATCTCGAGGCATCATCACTAGGCTCTCAGTCTCATATCAATCAAGTCACCTTGTGGCATACATATCTCAGGCCCTCGGCCTCATAATCAACATCAAATGTTTCCTCACAACATAGGCCCTCGGCCTTACTCAGTCAAAATCCTCACAAGCCACTCGGGCAATAGTAAAACACGATTCTCAGCCCAAAAAATTATTTAAAAGATCATTTAAGTGTTAAAACATAGTAAACAATGGCTGAGTATGAAAATAGTGAAATATATTACGACTGAGTTCAAGTATAAAGTCAAAACAATGAGGAAATATTAATAAAAATCCCCGAAGGGTTCAAATAATTGGCACAAGGCCCAAATATGACATCCAGCCCAAATCATGATGATAGCAAATAGATTTCAATCAAATACGCGGTAAAATAATCATGCGGGATGGACCAAGTCACAATCCCCAATAGTGCACGACCCCACATTTGTCATAAAGCATGTGCGTTACCTCAATATAGCACTACGATGTGCAAATCCGGGGTTTCAAACCCTCAGAACATCATTTACAATCATTACTCACCTCGAACCGATCAAATCTCTAACTCGCGATGCCTTTGCCCCTCGAATCGGCCTCCACTCGCGTCGAATATATCCAAAATCAGAACAAGGACGTCAAAATATGCTAAGGGAACGAAGCCCAAGTGAAAATAATCAAACTACGACACAAATCCCGAAAGTATCAAAATCCGACCCCTGGGCCCACATCTCGGAATTTAATAATTTTTACATTAGTAGATTCCTTATCTTCCAAACCGAATTAGAAATGGTGAAAATGGCTCAAAATCGCGAATGACACAATTTATACCTTCTGCCCAGGCATTTTCGCATCTACGACCCTATTTACCGCTTCTGCGGTACCGCTTCTGCGGAAATTACTTAAGTCCTAATGTTTCGCATTTGCGATGAACTATAATGCACTTGCGCCTTCGCAGATGCGGTCTCACAACCACTTCTGCGGTTCCTTCCACTTCTGCGACTCCTCTTCCGCATATGCGGAGTCGCACCTGCGGTCCCTAATCCGCAGGTGCAGAAATACCAGAAGCAGCACAATCTGCAGCTGCAACAATTCCTCAAACTCCCCGTCGACCATCCGAAATCACCTTGAGACCCCCGGGACCTTAACCAAATGCACCAACATATCCCAAAAACTTATTCAAACTTGTACCAATCTTCAAAACACCTCTAACAACATTAAATCAACCAAAGCACATCGGATTCAAGCCTAAGTTTTCAAAATTTTCCGAATTCCGCTTTTGATCAAAAACCTAACCAAACCACGTCCGAATGACCTGAAATTTTGCACACACATCCCAAATGACACAACGGAACTATTACAACTTTCGAAATTCTATTCCGACCCCTATTTCAAAATCTTACCTACCAACCGAAAATTGCCAAAAATCTATTTTCGCCAATTCAAGCCTAAATCTACTTCGAACCTCCAAAACTCATTCTGTTCATGCTCCTAAGTCCCAAATCACCTCTTGAAGCTAACCGAACCATAAGAACTCACATCCGAGCCCTCTAACACGTTTGTTAACATCCGGTTGACTTTTCTAACTTAAGCTTCTTCAAAAGAGACTAAGTGTCTCAAACCTTACCAAATCCTTTCTGAACCCTAACCAATCAACCCGATCACATATAGAACCATTATACAAAGCAATAAGAAGCAGAAATGGGGGAAATAGAGCGGTAACTCATGAGACAACTGGCCGGGTCATCACATCATCCCCAACTTAAACAAACGTTCATCCTCAAACGAGTCAAGAAACATACATGAAGCCTCAAACAGATGACGATATTTGTTCCGTATCTCCAGCTAGGTCTCCTAGGTAGCCTCCTTCACAGGCCAACCTCTCCACTGCACTTTCACTAAAGCTATATCCTTTGACCTCAACTTTCAAACCTGACAACCCAAAATAACTATTAGCTCTACATCATAGGTAAAATCACCATCCAACTGAATCGTGCTGAAATCCAGAACATGAGACAGATCCCCAATATACTTCCGAAGCATAGAAATATGAAATATCGGATGCACACTTGACAAGTTGGGTGGCAAAGCAAGCTCATAATCCACCTCCCAATCCTCCGAAGCACCTCAAAAGGCCCAATGAACCGAGGACTCAATTTACCTTTCTTCCCAAATCTCATAACACCTTTCACGGGTGAAACCTTCAACAGAACCTTCTCACCAACCATGTAGGACACATCTCGAACCTTCCTGTCAGCATAACTCTTTTGCCTCGACTGCACTGTACGAAGCCTCTCCTGAATCACCTTCATCTTTTCCAAAGCATCCTGCACCAAGTCTGTCCCCAAAAGCCTAGCCTCACCGGGCTCAAACCAACCAACTGAAGATCTACACCACCTCCCATACAAAGCCTCATATGGAGCCATCTGAATACTCGACTGGTAGCTGATGTTATAAGCAAACTCTGCAAGCAGTAGAAACAGATCCCATGATCCTCCGAAATCAATGACACAAGCACACAACAATGTCCTCCAATATCTGAATAGTGCGCTCGGACTGCCCGTCCCTCTGAGGGTGAAAAGATGTGCTCAACTCAACCTGAGTACCCAACTCTCGCTGCGCAGACCTCCAAAACTGCGATGTAAACTAAGTGTCGCTATCTGAAATGATAGAAATTGGGACACCATGCAAACGAACAATCTCCAGATATAGATCTCTGCCAACCGCTCTAAAGAATAGGTAGTACATACAGGAATGAAGTGCGCGGACTTGGTCAGCCGATCCACAATCACCCAAATAGCATCAAACTTCTTCAAAGTACGTGGAAGTCCAACAACAAAGTCCATAATGATCTGCTCCCACTTCCACTCTGGAATATCCATCCGGTTAAGTAAGCCACCTGGTCTCTGATGCTCATATTTCACCTGCTGACAATTGAGACATCGAGCTATAAATCCCACAATGTCTTTCTTCATTCTCCGCCACCAATAGTGCTGCCTTAGATCCTGATACATCTTCGTGGCACCCAAATGAATGGAATATCGCAAGCTATGGGCCTCCTCCAGAATCAACTCCCGAAGCCCATCCACATTGGGCACACAAATCCGGCCATGCATCCTCAATACCCTATTATCACCAATGGTCACATCTCTGGCATCATCATGCTGAACTCTGTCCTTAAGGACAAGAAAATGCAAATCATCATACGGGCGCTCTCTGATGCGATCATATAAGGAAGATCGATAAACCACATAAGCTAATACCCGACTGGGCTCCAAAATATCTAATCTCACGAACCGATTGGCCAAGGCCTAAACATCAACCACAAGAGGTCTCTCCCCAACTGGAATATATGCCAAACTCCCCATACTCACTACATTTCGGTTCAAAGCATCGGCCACCACATTGGCCTTCTCCGGATGGTACAATATAGTGATATCATAATCCTTTAGCAACTCTAACCATCTTCACTGCATCAAATTGAGGTCCTTCTATTTGAACAAGTGCTGGAGGCTACGATGATCAGTAAACATCTCACAAGACACACCATACAAGTAATGCCTCCAAATCTTCAACGCGTGAACTATGGCAGCCAACTCCAAATCATGAACGGGGTAATTCTTCTCATAGGGCTTCAACAGACGAGAAGCATAAGCAATAAATCTACCCTCCTACATCAATACACAACCAATACCAACTCTCGAAGTATCACAATACACGGTATATGAACCTGAAGCTGATGTAAAAACTAACACTGGTACTGTGGTCAAAGCTGTCTTGAGCTTCAGAAAGCTCTCTTCACACTCGTCCGACCATACAAATTAAGCACCCTTCTGAGTCAACTTGGTCAAGGACGATGCGATAGATGAGAATCCCTGAACAAAATGGTGATAATAACCCGCCAAACCAAGAAAGCTGTGAATCTCTGTGGCTGAGGATGGTCTGGGCCAACTCTGAACCGCCTCTATCTTCTTCGGATCAACCTAAATACCCTCGCTGGACACCACGTGCCCCAAGAAAGCCACTAAACTGAGCCAAAACTCACATTTGGAGAATTTTGCATAAAGCTTCTCCTCCCTCAATTTTTGAACACAACTCTCAAATGCTCCGCGTGTTTCTCCTGACTATGCGAACATACCAGAATATCATCAATGAAGACTATGACAAATGAGTCGAGCTAAGGCCAAAATACACTGTTCATCAAATGCATGAACGCTGCTGGGGTATTGGTCAGCCCAAAAGACATCACCAAGAACTCATAATGACCATATCGGGTCCTGAAAGTTATATTAAGAATATCCGAGTCCTTGATCTTTAACTGGTGATAACCTGAACGGAGATCAATCTTGGAGAACACACTCGCTCCCTAAAGTTGGTCGAATAAATCATCAATGTGATGCAAAGGATACTTGTTCTTAATTGTTACCTTGTTCAACTGTCTATAATCAATGTACATCCTCATAGTGACACCCTTCTTCTTCACAAATAGAATCGGCGCACCCTAAGGTGACACACTAGGTCAAATGAACCCCTTATCAAGGAGTTCCTGAAGCTGCTCCGTTAATTCCTTCAACTCCGCTGGTGCCATACGATATGGCAGAACAGAAATGGGCTGAGTGTCCGGCATCAGGTCAATGCCAAAATCAATATCCCTGTCTGGTGGCATGCCCGACAGGTCTGCAGGAAACACATCGGGAAAGTCCCTCACTGCTGGAACAGAATCAATATTAGGATTCTCAGCACCGACATTCCTCACAAAGGCTAGATACGAAAGACAACCCTTCCCAACCATACGCTGGGCTTTCAAGAATGAAATCACTCTACTGGGAATAGTACCCGGTATAGCCAGTGCGATTGTCTTGGCATGACAGTCTAGAATAGCACGACATGGAGATAGCCAATCCATGCCCAAAATGACATCGAAATCCACTATATATAATAATAAAAGATCCACATGGGTCTCTAGACCCCCAATTGTCACCACACACAACCGGTACATACGGTCTACAACAACAGTATCACCTACCGGGGTAGATACATGAACATGTGAAGCAAGAAACTCACGGGGCATACCCAAATAATGAGCAAATTATGATGACACATATGAAAAGGTGGAATCGGGATCGAATAATACAGAGGCATCTCTGTGGCAGACTGAAATAATACATGTAATAACAGCATCTGAAGCAATAACATCAGGTCTGCCTGGAAGTGTATAGAAATGGGCTTGACTGCCACCTGATCGACCTCCCTCTCTGGGGCGATCCCTAGCTGACTGACCTCCACCCCTAGCTGGTTGGGCGGGTGGTGGTGAAGAAACTGGCGCTGAAGCCAATGACTGACCCCTCTACTGAGATGAACTCACAAGACGACGAGGGCACTGCCTCCACATATGACCCATCTCACTACACTCATAACAACTCCCAGGTGCTGGAGAAGGGGACTGAAGGGAACCCCTCGCACCGGAGTGACTAGTAGATGCACTCGGCATAGCAGAGCCCTGAACTGATAGGGCACAGGACGAACTCTGAGCTGGAAGGGCACTAAGTGATGACTGGCCCTGATGAGAACTGTGAGAACCATGACCCAATGACGCCCACAATAACCTGGGCGAGCTGGCTGAGTGTGCCTGAATGGACGGCCTCTATCGTGTTGAAACTGAGCTCTCGAAGGAGTACCACTGTAACTACCAGATCTTCGAGGCTTCTTGGCCTCCCTCTCCTCGCGCTCTTGGCGACGAACATACTCAATCTCCCGAGCAATGTCTACAACCTCCTCAAAGGTAGCACCAATCACCCTCTCCCTGGTCATGAGAATACGAAGCTGATAAGTGAGGCCATCAACAAACCTCCTAATCCTCTCTGTCTGTCGGAACCAACCAAATAGCATGATGAGCTAACTCGGATAACCTCATATCATATTGTATCACAATCATATCTCCATGATGCAACCACTAAAACTCACTACGCAGCTCATCTATGCGGGACTGCGGCACATACTTCTCCAGAAAGAGAAAGGAGAACTGCTGCTAGGTAAGGGGTGTTGCACCAACAGGCCTACGCCTCTCAAAAGCCTCCCACCAAGTGAAGGCAGCTCCAAAAAATTGATAAGTAGTGAAAGCGACCCCGCAGGTCTCCAGAATACCCTCTGTATGAAGCATCCTCTGGCACTTATCTAAGAAACCCTGGGCATCCTCGCCCTCTGCACCACTGAAGGTCGGAGGCTGTAGCCTACCAAACCTCTCCAACCTACGCTGCTTATCCTCCGGCATGGCAGGAACTACATAGTCCTGAGTAGCTACAACCGGCTAGGCTGGATGTGCCCCCGGCGTCTGAAGTCCCTGCACGACCTACTCAGGTGTGTGAGCAGCGGGAGTCTGATTGCCTCCCCTGGCCTGGGAAGTAGCTGCGGCTGTAGTGGCTGAGACCGCCTGAGCTAAGCCAGTGCAAGCTGATAAGATTTGAGCCAAGGCCTCCTGAAGACCCGGAATCACAATGGGCATAACTGGTGCCTGAGTTGGTGCTGCTGGAGCATCCATAACTGGGACCTGATCCTGAACTGGGGCAGCTGGTGGATCTGCAGGTGCTGCCCTAGCTACTCTGCCCCTACCACGACCATGGTCGCGCCTTCGCAGATGCGGTCCCACAATCGCTTCTGTGGTTTCTTCCACTTCTGCGACTCCTCTTCTGCATATACGGCATCGCACCTGCAGTCCCCAATCCACAGGTGCAGAAATACCACAAGCAGCACAATCTACAGCTGCAACAATTCCTCAAACTCCCCGTCGACCATCCGGAATCACCCCGAGGCCCCCGGGACCTCAACCAATTGCACCATAATATCCCAAAACCTTATTCAAACTTGTATCAATCTTCAAAACACCTAAAACTACATTAAATCAACCAAAACACAACGGATTCAAGCCTAAGTTTCTAAAATATTCTGAATTTCGCTTTTGATCAAAAACCCAACCAAACCACGTCTGAATGACCTGAAATTTTGCACACATCCCAAATGACACAATGGAACTACTACAACTCTCGGAATTCCATTCCAACTCCTATATCAAAATCTCACCTACCAACCGGAAATCGCCAAAAATCCACTTTCGCCAATTCAAGCCTAAATCTACTCCGGACCTCCAAAACTCATTCCGATCATGCTCCTAAGTCCTAAATCACCTCTCAAAGCTAACCAAACCATCAAAACTCACATCCGAGCCCTCTAACATGTAAGTCAACATCTAGTTGACTTTTCCAACTTAAGCTTCTTCAAAAGAGAATAAGTGCCTCAAATCTTACCAAATCCTTTCTGAACACTAACCAATCAACCCAATCATATATAGAACTATTATACAAATCAATACAAAGCATAAATGGAGGAAACATAGTGATAACTCATGATATGATTGGCTGGGTCGTCACAACACCAAAGGACTGTAGAAATTATATTTTGAAGAGTAGAAAGCTTCAGTTGCAAGAAGGGGATGCACAATCATTACTCAAGTTCTTCCGTGACATGCAACAAAAAGATAGCGTATTTTACTACTCCGTAAATGTGGATAGTTTTGGTGGACTTCATAATGTCGTATGGGTTCATTCACACTCTAAGGTTGCATATGAGGAGTTCCATGATGTAATATGCCTTGATACCACATACCTTGTGAACCGATACAATATGCCATTTTCTTTATTTGTTGGTGTCAATCAACATAGGCAGTCCATACTTTTGGGATGTACTCTAATGTCTAACGAGGATATAACAAGTTACAAAATGGTGCTATCTACATGGCTTGGGGATCTAAACAATGTTCATCCATTAGCTATCATGACTGACCAATGTGATAGTATTAAGGCTGCCATCAATGCATTGATTCCAAATACGGTACATAGATATTGTATATGGAACATTTTCGCAAAGTTGCCTACGAAGTTAAGCGGAGTTCTTGATGGTAAGATTGCAAAGGCAGAATTTAAGGCTTTAGTCATTGATAGCATTAATGTTGTTGAGTTTGAGAGACGATGGACTGCTTATATTGAAAAATATAACTTAGATGGAAGGGATTGGTTTTATAAGCTTTATTTGGAGAAGGAGAAATGGGTTCATGTATACCTAAATGACCACTTTTGGGCTGGGATGTTGTCCACACAAAGAAGTGAAGGAATGCATGCTTTCTTTGACGGATTCATCACCCGCCAAAGCACTTTGAAGCGATTTGTTCCGCAATATGAGTTAGCCATAAGAGCAAAGTTCGAGAAAGAATTGGAAGCTGAATATAGGTGAAGGTGCTTTGAACCAAATTTTTTATCTGAATTTGCATGGGAGGAAAAATTTCAAACATGTTATACTCGTGAAGTGTTTGAATTTTTTCAGGTACAGTTAAGAAAACTGTACCATTGTGAAATTAGCACCCCTGAAGACTATCAAGCAACAGTTGGAGTGGAGTATTACATTATCGCAGATTATTCGTTCAGGAGTTTTAACACTAGAGATCCATTTGTATTCACGGTTGAATATACACCTATTGGCGAATATGTAAGTTGCAGCTACAAGTGATTTGAAACAAGAGGTATTCTATGCTGCCATATACTTAAGGTGTTATCTCATGAGAGGATTAAAAACGTTAATTAGAGGTATATATTGAGAAAGTGGAGAAAAGATGTTGTTCGTCCGCACTTGAAACGCTTCTTTCTTGGAGGTTACCCACGTATGACTTCTGAATACATGATGTACAGGGAACTATTAAAGCATTTTAAACGGGTTTGTGATATTGCATTGGACACTGAAGTGATGAGGCGATATATTAAGCATCATTTGAACATTGGAGCATGACCTTTTGAATTGGGATGATAATCATATGATAGTTCCAAATTGGTAATTGGAAGATACACATGATGGTGTGGGTGAGGGTGAGGGTGAGGGTGAGGGTGGGGGTGAGGGTGAGGGTGAGGGTAAAGGAAGAAATATAAGAGATCCTAGATACTAGCTTCTCATGGACGTCCAAGGTTGAATAGATATAGAGGGCGAATTGATTCATACTTTAGAAGTTCATAAACGGGTGGTGGAAGTGGAGTTAGAGGTAATAGGAGGGGTAGAGGCGGTGATAGAGGTGTTGGCAGAGGTGGTGGTAGAAGTGGTGGTAGAGGTGGTGGTAGAGGCCATGGTAGAGGCCGTGGTGGAGGTGGTTGCAGAGGTGGTGAAAATACTAGGCTAGCGGAAGGAATTGAGGTAAGAGTATAACAAATTATTATTATATTTTTTTCAAAAAATACATTTCTTATTAGTGTTATTTACTCTATACAGTAAGATGATGCAACAGTACTGTCACGACCCGGATTTCCCACCTCGAAAGTCGTGATGGCGCCTACTAATGTGAGCTAGGCAAGCCAATTATTGAACCATCTTCCTTTATACCAATTTTAGTCTATTTAACAATTACGAAGAAATAACATTTAAATAACGGGATATAATATAAGCGGAAGAAAACAATAAGCCATTTGAACATGAATATCTATTACAACTGTTGAAGTCTCGACTACCTAGAACTGGTGTCACAGACGGTCTAAGAATACTACAAATAAAGGTCTGAAAGAATTAATTACAACACTGTCTATGGAAATACATGTAAGAAATAGAAAAGTATATAGAAGGAGATGCCAAGGCCTATGGACGCCCACAGGACTTCCTTGGGTTGCCTGATGATCAAGAATCAACAATCTCACTACGGTCCGAAGTCCACAACACTAGGGTCTGCACAAAAGAGTGTAGAGTGTAGTATCAGTACAACCGACCCCATGTGCTGGTAAGTGCCAAGCCTAACCTCGGCAAAGTAGTGATGAGGCTAGGACCAGACTACCAAATAAACATGTGCAGTTCAAATATATACAACGGGAAAGAAATACACAAATAAACGAGTAAAGTTGGGAGGGGGAAACATGCTTTGGGAAATAGCAGGTAAAACAGAATATCAAGAGAATTATTAAGGAATCAAAACCACCCACTAACAAGAAAAAGGGAACAAAGGCAGATTTCACTTTCTTTTTATATTTCGTGGCAGGCGTGCCACCCGCTCCCATTTCACCTGTCTTGTGGTAGGCGTACCATCCGCTCCCATTTTATTATATCTTGTGGTAAGCATACCACCCGTTCCCATTTCATTATATCTTTGTTGTGGCATGCAACCCGATCCACATATAATATTGTTGCGGTGTGCAACTCGATCCACATATAATATTGTGGTGGCGTACAACCCGATCCACATATAATATTGTTGCAGCGTGCAACCTGATCCACATATAATATTGTTGCGGCGTGCAACCTGATCCATATATAATATTTACAATTATAACGAGAGTCCCGACAAGAGATCAATAAGGTCTACACTGTCCCTGCGAGGGATTCGACAACATAAGCAATCATCTCCCTGCAAGGGAGAAACAGCTATAACCAAACTTGATACCACACCTAACTACCTCACCTATAACCAAATTCGTAACAACATCTAACCACCTGAGCTATAACCAAGCTCGTCACCACACCTAACTACCTCAGCTATAACCAACCTCATTCCGACACCTAACTACCTCAGCTATAACCAACCTCATTCCGACACCTAACTACCTCAGCTATACCCATAATCCCTACCCAACACAAAGAATCATCAACCTAAGCATTCGTAATATCAATTAAGAACACAATGCGAGGGAACCACATTTCAACAATAGCCCGGCAAGGGGGCAACATAATGATCTCTTCTCTTTCTCACTCTTACTTCACAATTCACTTCACAACTTGAGCTAATGCTCTAAAAGTTCAATTGTCACTTATACTTTCAAAATTTCGCTATACAACTTGAGCCAACGCTCCTCAATGTTCATAAGTTACAATTCTTTCCACAAACTTTATACAACAATTAGAATCCTTCACCAAGGCATGAATAATACAACGAAATCATGAAAAATCAAAATATAAGACTCACGGTCATGCTTGACACCAACGTATAGATACTCGTCACCATGCCTATACGTCGTACTCAATAAGAAGCAAATAGCAAATAGGACACAACTCCTAATCCCTCAAGCTAAGGTTAGACCAAACACTTACCTCGGTGCCACGAACATAATTCACAATTCAATTATAGCTTTGCCCCTTGATTCCACCACCAATTCGCTCGTATCTAGTCACAAGTTACTTAATTACATCAATAAATGCTAAATGAATCAATTTGAATGCATGAAAATGGATTTTCCAAAGTTTTACCCAAAATGTCAAAATCGCCCTCAGGCCCACATGGTCAAAACCCGAGGTTCAAACCAAAACCCGATTACCCTTTCCCCCACGAACTCAAATATATAATTTGTTTTGAAATCGGACCTCAAATCGAGTTCCAAATCCCCAATTTTTGAAAAAACTAGGTTCTACCCAAAACACCCAATTTCCCCCATGAAAATCATTGATTTGAAATTGAAATCATATTAAAAGATGTTAATGGTTGAAGGAAACTAGTTAAAAATGACTTACAATTGATTTGGAGAAGAAAAGTTGTTTGAAAAATCGCCTCCTATGGTTTTGGGGTTTTGAAAAATTAAAAACAACTGAAAATCTCGTCTAAATATACTGCCCTCGGATGCCCTGTGCGGACCGCACAATATCAACCGCGGCCGCACAGGCCTCCCTGTGTTCTGCAGTGATAGGTCTTAGTATTTTGGCCATAACTTTCTCTACATATGTCTAAATTGTGATTTCTTTATCTTTCTGGAAACTAGACACAAAGTGATACAACTTTTGTTTTTGAATCATCTCAACATTCCTTATGGATCAAAAGATATAGGCTTCCGAAGCCGGACCAATGAAGTGTTCTTCACATCGAATCGCACCCAAACTAGTGCGGCAGCAGTCCATATCGTGCGGACCGCACTGGCCTGTTCAGAGGTCCTCCACCTCTCTGAGCTTGCAACAACTTAGTTTTTAAGCCTAAGACACCCCGGAACCTACCCAAAACTCACCCGAGCCCTCGGAACTCCAACCCAAGCGCACACAAAACCTCAAAAACGTCCTACGAACTTATTCGTGCAATCAAATCGTCAAAATAACATCATGAACATCAAATTAAATCTCGAGATCAATGAAATTTTCTCAAAACTTCTTTAAACATCAACTTTGCGATTTAAGTCCGAATCACATCATATGACATTCGTGTTTTTACCAAATTCCACAGAAACATCTTAAATCATATATAAGACCTGTACCGGGCGCCGAAACCAAAATACGGGCCCGATACCATCATGTTCTAAGCAAATTTCATTTCAATTTTCCTTAAACAATTTCAGAAACAATTTCCTTTAAAAATTCATTTCTCGGGCTTGGGACCTCGGAATTCGATTCCAGGCATACGCCCAAGTCCCATGTTTTCCTATAGACCCTCTGGGACCGTCAAATCATGGGTCCGGGTCCGTTTACCCAAAACATTGACCGAAGTCAAATTTATTCATTTTACAGAAAAGGCAAATCATTTTTCACAGATTTTCACATTTAAGCTTTCCGGCTATGCGCTCGAAATGCATACACAAATCGAGGTGACTCTAAATGAGGTTTTCAATGCCTCGGAAACACAGAATTTAATTTAAATCAAGTGATGACCCAAGGTCATCACATTCTCCTCCTCTAAAACAATCGTTCGTCCTCGAACGGATAGAAGAAGGAAGTACCTGAGTCGGGGAAAAGATGGGGATAACGACTCCACATATCGGATTCAAACTCCCAGGTCGATGCCTTAGGAGGCTGACCTCTCCATTGAACACGAACAGACGGAAAACTCTTCGATCTCAATTGACGAACCTGCCAGTCTAGAATAGCTACCGGCTCTTCCTCATAAGACAAGTCTTTGTCCAACTGGACAGTGCTGAAATCTAACACGTGGGATGGATCGTCGTGATACTTCCGAAGCATGGACACATGAAACACTGGATGCACGGCTGTTAAGCTTGGCGGCAATGCAAGTCTATAAGCCACCTCTCCTACTTGATCAAGATTCTCAAACGGACCAATGAACCTAGGGCTAAGCTTGCCCTTCTTTCCAAATCTCATCACGCTCTTCATAGGCAACACTCGGAGCAACACCCGCTCATCGACCATAAAAGCCACATCTTGAACCTTGCGATCTACATAACTCTTTTTCTTGGATTGAGCTATACGAAACCTATCCTGAATAATCTTGACCTTGTCCAAGGCATCCTGAACCAGATCCATACCCAACAACCGAGACTCTCCTGGCTCAAACCATCCAACCGAAGACCGACACCGCCTACCATATAAAGCCTCATAAGGAGCCATCTGAATACTCAACTAGTAGCTGTTGTTGTAGGCAAACTCTGCTAAAGGCAAGAACTGATCCCACAAACCTGCAAAATCGATGACACAGGCTCGAAGCATATCCTCCAAAATCTAAATAGTCCGCTCGGAATGCCCGTCCATCTGAGGATGAAATGTTGTACTCAACTCAACCTGAGTGCCCAACTCTCGCTAAACTGCTCTCCAGAAACATGAGGTAAACTGCGTACCTCGATTCGAAATGATAGACACAGGCACACCATGAAGAGAACAATCTCCCGGATACAGATCTCAGCTAACCTCTTGGATGAATAGGAGACTGCCACAGGAATGAAATGCGCTGACTTGGTCAGCCTATCAACAATGACCCATACTACGTCGACTTCTTCCGAGTCTACGGGAATCCAACAATGAAATCCATAGTGACATGCTCCTACTTCCACTCGGGAAGCTCAATCCTCTGAAATAAACCAACAGGCTTTTGATGGTCATACTTAACCTGCTAACAATTCAAACACCCGAGCCACATATGTAACGATGTCCTTCTTTATTCTATGCCACCAATAATGTTGCCGCAAATCCTGATACATCTTTACGGCGTCCGAATGAATAGAGTACCGAGAACTCTGAGCCTCTTCTAAGATCAACTCTCGGAGTCCATCCACATTAGGCACACAAACTCCACCCTGGAATCTCAAAACTCCATCATCATCTAAGGTAACCTGCTTGGCACCTCCGCGCTGCACCATGTCTCTAAGGACACACAAATGGGGATCATCATACTGCCGATCACGGATACGCTCCAATAATGAAAAATGAGCGACTGTGCAAGCTAGCACACAACTAGGCTTAGAGACATCCAACCTCACGAACTGATTGGCCAAAGCCTGAACATCTAAAGCAAGTGGTCTCTCACCGACCGGAATATAAGCAAGACTGCCCATACTGGCTGACTTCCTACTCAACGCATCGGCCACCACATTGGCCTTTCCCG
Organism: Nicotiana tabacum; assembly: GCF_000715075.1. NCBI lineage: Eukaryota > Viridiplantae > Streptophyta > Magnoliopsida > Solanales > Solanaceae > Nicotiana > Nicotiana tabacum. Next base: position 24,674,150 of record NC_134100.1, on the reverse strand, counting down.
GGTGATATAAGATAGTGATATAATAATCTTTCAACAACTCCAACCACCTCCTCTGTCTGAAATTCAACTCCTTTTGGTTGAACAAATACTGAAGACTTTTGTGATCCGTGAACACCTCACATGCCACGCCATACAGATAATGTCTCCAAATCTTCAATGAGTGAACAATGGCTACCAACTCCAAATCATGAACCGGGTAGTTCTTCTCATGAATCTTCAACTGCCGTGAAGCATAAGCAATTACCTTGCCATCATACATCAACACTGCACCAAGTCCAATACGAGATGCATCACAATAGACTATATAGGGCCCTGAACCTGTGGGCAAAACCAACACTGGTGTCGTAGTCAGAGCTGTCTTGAGCTTCTGAAAGCTCGCCTCACACTCGTCCGACCATCTGAACTGGGCACCCTTCTAGGTCAACCTGGTCATCGGGGTTGCGATAGATGAAAACCCCTCCACGAACCGACGATAGTAGCCTGCCAATCCCAAGAAACTCCGAATCTCTGTAGCTGATGTTGGTCTAGGCTAGTTCTTGACTGCCTCAATCTTCTTCGGATCAACCTGAATACCCTCTGCTAATACAACATGACCCAGAAATGCAACTGAACTCAACCAGAACTCGCACTTCGAGAACTTATCATATAACTGACTATCCCTCAAGGTCTGAAAAACCACTCTAAGATGCTGCTCGTGCTCCTCCCAGCTACGGGAATATATCAAAATATCATCAATGAAGACTATCACGAACGAATCCAAATAAGTCCTGAACACTCGGTTCATCAAATCCATAAAAGCTGCTGGGGCATTTGTCAACCCGAATGACATCACCAAGAACTCATAATGCCCGTACCGAGTGCGGAAAGCTGTGTTAGGGACATCAGATGCCCTAATCCTCAACTGATGGTAGCCAAATCTCAAGTCAATCTTCGAGAATACCTTGGCACCCTGAAGCTGATCAAACAAACCATCAATCCTCGACAATGGATACTTATTCTTGATCATAACCTTGTTTAACTGCCGGTAATCAATACACATTCTCATCGACCCATCCTTCTTCTTAACAAACAACATCGGCGCACCCCAAGGCAAAACACTGGGTATAATGAAACCTTTCTCAAGCAAGTCTTGCAAACTGTTCCTTCAACTCTTTCAACTCAGGCGGGGCCATACGATACGGCGGGAGAGAAATGGGCTGAGTGCTCGGAGCCAAATCATTGCAAAAGTCAATATCCTTGTCGGGTGGCATACCCGGCAGGTCTGAAGGGAATACCTCAGGGAACTCACGAACAATGGGCACAGAATCAATAGATGAAACCTCAGCATTGGAATCGAGAACATATGCCAAATAGGCCAAACATCCCTTCTCGACCATACGCCGAGCCTTCACATACGAGATACACTGCGAGTAGAATGACCAGGAGTCCTTCTCCACTCTAAACGAGGCATACCCGGTAAAGCTAAGGTCATAGTCTTGGCATGACAGTCCAAGATAGCGTGGTAAGGTGATAACCAGTCCATCCCTAATATGACATCGAAATCAACCATGTCTAGAAGAAGCAAATCTGCACGAGTCTCAAGACCTCCAATCACAACTATACATGATCAATGAACATGATCCACCACCATAGAATCACCCACAGGCGTAGACACATAAACAGGGGTACTTAAAGGACCACTAGGCATGACCAGATGTGGCGCAAAATAAACTGAAGCTTCTCTGCTACGAACCAGAATAGTACTTGCACCTCCACCTCTAATACCTTTACCTCCACCTCTAATACCTCTACCTCTACCTCTAATACCTCTACCTCCACCTCTAACTAACTGAGCGGGCTGGACGAGTCCCTCAATGAACCTCCTCACTCTCTCTCATAGTGGGAAGTATGATAAGAGCATGACGAGCCAAGTCGATGAATCTGATCTCGTACTGAGTAACAATCATAAAACCCTGCTGGAGGCGCTCAAATTACCTTCGATAGGCCTCTCTCTGAGTAATGGGGAGAAACTTCTCCAGAAATAGCTGTGCAAACTGCTCCCAAATCAAGGCTGGTGATCCGGCTGGTCTAGCCAAGCAACAATCTCTCCACCAATTCTTGGCGGATCCAGACAAGTGAAATGTAGCAAAATCAACCCCATTGGTCTCAACAATACCCATGTTCCTGAGAACCTCATGACAACTATCTAGAAAGTCTTAGGTATCCTTAGAAGATGCTCCGCTGAAAGTAGTAGTGAAGAGCTTGGTGAAACATATCCAACCTCCAAAAAGCCTCCGAAAACGTAGCTGATCTATCACCGGTCTGTGTTGTTGCTGCTCGGCTGAAGAAGCGGTACATGACCTCGCCATTCGCAAAAGGACAAGAGTAAAGGTTTCAATTTATCATTGAGAGAACAAAATCGCATGACAGGGAAAAATAGAAGTGAAACTTTCCCTAACTTTGTAGCCTTTGAGGATAAATACAAACGTCTCTGCACCGATTCCTCATACTCTACTAAGCTTGTCTGTGAACCGTGAGACCCATGTAACCTAGAGCTCTGATACCAACTTGTTACGACCTGGATTTCTCACCTCGGGAGTCGTGAGCTAGGCAAGCCAAATATTAAACCATATACCTTTTTACCAATTTTATTCTTTTTAACAAATACGAAGAAATAACATTTAAACAACGGGATATAACATAAGCGGAAGAAAACAATAAGCCATCTGAACATGAATATCTATTACAACTGTTGAAGTCTCGACTACCCAAAACTGGTGTCACGGTTTCACAGACGGTCTAAGAATACTACAAATAAAGGTCTGAAAGAATTAATTACAACACTGTCTATGGAAATACATGTAAGAAACAGGAAAGTAGATAGAAGGAGACGCCAAGGACTATGGACGCCCACAGGACTTCCTTGGGTTGCCTGATGATCAAGAATCAACAATCTCACTACGGTCCGAAGTCCACAACACTAGGGTCTGCACAAAAGAGTGTAGAGTGTAGTATCAGTACAACCGACCCCATGTGCTGGTAAGTGCCAAGCCTAACCTCGGCAAAGTAGTGATGAGGCTAGGACCAGACTACCAAATAAACATGTGCAGTTCAAATATATACAACGGGAAAGAAATACACAAATAAACGAGTAAAGTTGGGAGGGGGAAACATGCTTTGGGAAATAGCAGGTAAAACAGAATATCAAGAGAATTATTAAGGAATCAAAACCACCCACTAACAAGAAAAAGGGAACAAAGGCAGATTTCACTTTCTTTTCATATTTCGTAGCAGGCGTGCCACCCACTCCCATTTCACCTATCTTGTGGTAGGCGTACCACCCGTTCCCATTTTATTATATCTTGTGGTAGGCGTACCGCCCGTTCCCATTTCATTATATCTTTATTGCGGCGTGCAACCCGATCCACATATAATATTGTTGCGACGTGCAACCCAATCCACATATAATATTATTGCAGCGTGCAACCCGATCCACATATAATATTGTTGCGGCGTGCAACCCGATCGATATATAATATTTACAATTATAATGAGAGTCCCGATAAGAGATCAATAAGGTCTACACTGTTCCGACAAGGGATTCGACAGCATAAGCAATCATCTCCCCGCAAGGGAGAAACAACTATAACCAAACTTGATACCACACCTAACTACCTCAGCTATAACCAAATTCATTACAACATCTAACCACCTCAGCTGTAACCAAGCTCGTCACTACACCTAACTACCTCAGCTATAACCAACCTCATTCCGATACCTAACTTCCTCAGATATAACCAACCTCATTCCGATACCTAACTACCTCAGCTATACCCATAATCCCAATCCAACACAAAAAATCATCAACCTAAGCATCCGTAATATCAATTAGGAACACAATGCGAGGGAACCACAATTCAACAATAGCCCGGCAAGGGGGCAACATAATGATCTCTTCTCTTTCTCACTCTTACTTCACAATTCACTTCACAACTCGAGCCAATGCTCTAAAAGTTCAATTGTCACTTATACTTTCAAAATTTTGCTATACAACTTGAACCAACGCTCCTCAATGTTCATAGGTCACAATTCTTTCCACAAACTTTATACAACAATTAGAAATCTTCACCAAGGCATGAATAATACAACAAAATCATGAAAAATCACAATATAAGACTCATGGTCATGCTTGACACCAACGTATAGATACTCCTCACCATGCCTATACGTCATACTCAACAAGAAGCAAATAGCAAATAGTACACAACTCCTAATACCTCAAGATAAGGTTAGACCAAACACTTACCTCGATGCCGCGAACATAATTCACGATTCAATTATAGTTTTACCCCTTGATTCCACTACCAATTCGCTCGTATCTAGTCACAAGTTACTTAATTACATCAATAAATGCTAAATGAATCAATTTGATGCATGAAAATGGATTTTCCAAAGTTTTACCCAAAAGGTCAAAATTGCCCTTGGGCCCACATGGTCAAAACCCGAGGTTCAAACCAAAACCCGATTACCCTTTCCCCCACAAACTCAAATATATAATTTATTTTGAAATCGGACCTCAAATCGACGTCCAAATCCCCAATTTTTGAAAAAACTAGGTTCTACCCAAAACACCCAATTTTCCCCATAAAAAGCATTGATTTTAAGTGGAAATCATGTTAAAAGATGTTAATGATTGAAGGAAACTAGTTAAAAATGACTTACAATTGATTTGGAGAAGAAAGGTTGTTTGAAAAATTACCTCTTATGTTTTTGGGGTTTTGAAAAATAAAAACTAACTGAAAATCTCGTCTAAATATACTACCCTCGGATGCCCTGTGCGGACCGCACAAAATCAACCGGGGCCCCACAGGCCTCCCTGTGTTCTGCAGTGACAAGTCTTAGTATTTTGGCCATAACTTTCTCTAAATATATCAAATTTTTTATTTCTTTACCTTTCTGGAAACCCGACACAAAGGGCTACAACTTTCGTTTTTGAATCATCTCAAAATTTCTTATGGATCAAAAGATATAGGCTTCCGAAGTCGGACCAGTGAAGTGTTCTTCACCGCGGACCACACCAAAACTAGTGCGGCCGCATAAGCTCCTCTGCGGCAGCATTCCATATCGTGCGGACCGCACTGGCCTTTTCAGAGGTCTTCCACCTCTCTGAGCCTGCAACAACTCAGGTTTTAAGCCTAAGACACCCCGGAACCTACCCGAAACTCACCCGAGCCCTCGGAACTCCAAACCAATTGCACACAAAACCTCAAAAACGTCCTACGGACTTATTCGTGCAATCAAATCGTCAAAATAATATCATGAACATCAAATTAAATCTCGAGATCAATGAAATTTTCTCAAAACTTTTTTAAACATCAACTTTGCGATTTAAGTCCGAATCACGTCATATGACATCCGTTTTTCACCAAATTCCACCAAATGTCTTAAATCATATATAAGACCTGTACCGAGCGTCGAAACTAAAATACGGGCCCGATACCATCATGTTCTAAGCAAATTTCATTTCAATTTTTCTTAAACAATTTCCTTTAAAAATTCATTTCTCGGGCTTGGGACCTCGGAATTTGATTCCGAGCATACGCTCAAGTCCCATATTTTCTTTCGGACCCTCCGGGACCGTCAAATCACGGGTCCAGATCCGTTTACCCAAAACGTTGACCGAAGTCAAATTTATTCATTTTACAGTCAATGCTTATCATTTTTCACAGATTTTCACATTTAAGCATTCCGGCTACGCGCCCGGACTGCGTACGCAAATTGAGGTGACTCTAAATGAGGTTTTCAAGGCCTCGGAAATACACAAGTACAACCACATAGTAGCTTGTCTGATCTAAATGATGAAGCAAACTGGGAGATAGAAGACTTGACCGTTTAGTTTGAGATGATTTAAGTTTGAATCTTATTTAATTTGATTTGAGATAGATTTTTTTGAATTTTTTGACTTTGTTTTGTAATAATTTAAATGTGTGGTATTATAATTGTCATTGTTAAATATTTCTTCATTTTATTGTTACTTCATTTTAGTTTAGAGTACTAGACTAACAAAATATGATTAGTTGCAACTAGTACAAAAGTGAAAGACTTCAGAACATTATAATCAGTTCAAACTAAGAACTAAAATACTCGCATTCAGTTACTAAAATCCTACCCTTCATCCCTACTTTCAACATTCAGCTTAAAACCCTACCTTCAACACCTATCTTGGTATCCCTACCTTCAACCCTTACATTGCATGTTTTTTTCCCCAGAAAATTTTAACATTCAACTGCAACCAATTTCTAACCCTAACTTCAACCAAATACACCAAGAGTTTATTGTAAAATCAGTGTAACCGTTCCTCTTTAAATAAAAAATCTACCCATTTAACTTCCCTATGTAGAATTTACTAGATCTTACAATACATTAACCTATTGAACTTTCCTACGAAGCATTTTCTATTATTTTATATTATTGTTATTGTTATTATTATTATTTTCTGTATTTTTGCTCTTTATTCCCCTTTCAATATTTTTATATATTGAAAGAGTAGATATAAAGGACACTGCCACCATCAGGTAGAATTAACAAAAAAAAATATTTACTAAACATTCCATTAAAAAAAGAAAATTATTATGGTAAAGAAGACCAATATGAAGATTGTAATTTTATAACATTAACACATCAACATACATGAAAATAAAATATAGTAAAGGGATAGAAAAACACGATACAAATCCTAATCAATTTCAACCGGATTATTATCAGAAGTTCCTTCTCCCTTCAATTCAACATTGAAGTCAACATATAGTGGTGCAACATCAACCAATGTAAATTTGACGATGAAACCTCACTTGATATAATTGTCCAAAACAAAAAGTTTTCAGCCTGCCTTGAACCTTCTTCTATCACCAACGCTCATATTTACATACCACTCTTTGCCATGATAGTGAAGAAGTGCGGTGTCTACTGTTGGAAGGAGATGCTTGTAGATTTTTCTTGGAATATACTTTTAAAAAAATATTACTATTAAGTTTTGAAAAATATGAAACTGAATCAACATATACAATACTAATGCATATATATTTTCTGGAGTTAAGGTATAAGAAACAAAAGTATTTTATGTAAAAAAGACCAGTTAGGATTAACTCAAGAAGTTATTGTAATATTCAAAGAAATAAAGTTTAAAAGACATAATAATTTACCAGATCATCGTAGTTGATGTATGAATCAGTCATAACCACTTCAAATGTTAGAGAACTCTCTTCTTCATTATCACTGCTAGTAGAAGAGTAAGATAGGACTCATCTGGAAGAGGGAAAGGCATCCATAATTTAGGGTTTGTAGGTGAGTGTGTTTTTCATAGTTTAGGGTTTGAGTATGTGACTATATATGGGAGGCCAACCCAGTCCAAAAAAAATTTCGAATTTGAGCGGCTCTTTTGGTTCAATTTTGGCAAATTTGGCAAATTAATGGTGTTGGTAGAAATAAATGGTGTTAGTTGACATAAATGGTGTTAGTTGAAATAAATGATGTTAGATGAAATAAATGTGTTATTTTGTCTTCTCCATTCCAAAAGAATCCGAGAGAAGAATTGTTTTAAAAAAAAATTAAAAATATTCTTTGAAATTGATTTCATCAGGAAGAAATGAAAAAAAAAAGAAGCAAAGAAGACCAATATTATTCAATTCCGTTTTTTTGAATGATAATAAAAAACGAAAAATATTATAGTAAATAAGACCAATATGAAGATTGAAATTTTTAAACATACTATTTCAACAAAATAAAGCATAACAACCATAACTAAAGCAACATACATGAAAATAGAAAATAATAAACGAATAAATCAACACAAATACATCCTAGAAAATATTCAATTTCAACCGTATGAAGTTCCTTCTCCCTTCATCCTAGAAAATATGAAACTGAATCAAAGAAATATAGTTTAAAAGACATAATAATTTACTAGATCATTGTACTCGATGTTTGCTTCAGTCAAAACCACTTCAAATAACGGAGGATTCTCTTCTTCATTATCAGTGCTAGTAGAAGAGTAAGGTAGGGCATCAGTGCTAGTAGAAGAGCAAGATAAGGCTTGTTTGGTAGGAGGGGGAATCCATAGTTTAGGGTTTGAGTATGTGAGTGTATTTTAGGTCTTTAGGTTAGAGTATGTGACCTATATATGATGCCAACCCAGCCCAAAAAAATATTTCAAACACCCTCCTGATAAAAAAGGGTGTATTAAATAGAGCTAATTAATGTTTTAACTTTCCTATGTAGCATTTACTCTTACACTACATTAACTTCCCATGTGACGACCCAAAGGGTCATCACCGTAATTCTTCCTTGTTCCGTTCTTCCGAGGCCATGAAAACTTCGCTTTTAGTTGAGTCGATTTGCGTGCCTAGTCCGAGCGCATAGTCGAAAAGCTTTTATGTTGAAATATGTGAATTATGTGAGAAATTTGATGAATTTTGATATGAATATGCATAATATTGACTTCGGTCAACATTTTGGATAGACGGACCCGGACCTGTGATTTGACGGTCCCGGAGGGTCCGTAGAAAAATATGGGACTTAGGCATGTGCCCGGAATCAAATTTCGAGGTCCCAAGCCCGAGAAATGAATTTTTGTGTGAAATTGTTTCCTGAAATTTATTAAGGAAAATGAAGAAGAAAATTGATCATAAAACTGTGGTATCGGGCTCGTATTTTGGTTCCGACGCCCGGTACGAGTCTTAAATATGTTTTAAGCACTATCTGTAAAGTTTGGCCAAAAACAGACGTCATATGACGTGTTTCGGACTTAAAATGGGGAATTTGAGTTTTATGAAAGTTGAAAAAAATCATGACTTTTGAGGCTTGATCCTATGTATATGATATTATTTTGGCGATTTGATCGCACGAGTAAGTTTGTAAAGTATTTTCGAGATCATATGAATGTTTGGTTTGGAGCTCCGAGGGCTCGGGTGTGTTTTGAGTGGGGCCCGGGAGGTCTTAGGCTTAAAAATGCAGGTTCAGATGTTGCAGGCCCCAGTGCGGCCGCGGTCATTTTTGCGCGGTCCGCGCTGGCAGCCACGCGGCCGCGGTGCTTTTCTGTGCGGTCCGCGTGGTGGAGTTCAGAGGGTCGACCAGCGCGGCCGCTCACCAAATCAGTGCAGTCCGCGTTGGGTGGGTTCAGAGAAAGCCCTCTTCTTCCCTCCCTCGACACGACCGCGGTACATTTCTGCGCGGTCCGCGCCAGCCCCCAGCAAAAGTATATATATTCGGGACTTTCAATCATTTTTCCACTTTTCAAAAACCCAAAACCTAAGAGGCGATTTTCCAAACAACGTTTCTTCTCTAAAACCATTGGTAAGTGATTTCTAACTTAATTTCTTCACTTCTTAACATCTTTTAACATGATTTCAATTTCAAATCAAAGATTTTCATGGGGAAATTGGGTGTTTTGGGTAGAACCTAGTTTTCTAAAAATTGAGAAGTTGGACCTCAATTTGGGGTCCGATTTCAAAACAAAACATATATTTGGATTCGTGGGAGAATGGGTAACCAAGTTTTGGTCCGAACCTCGAGTTTTGACCAAGTGGGTCCGGGGGTATTTTGGACCTTTTTGGGAAAAACCTTGTAAAAACTATTTTTATGCATTGGGGTTAGTTCCAATAGTAATTATTAATGCATTCAAGTAATTTATGACTAGATTTGAGCGGTTGGGTGGTGAATTCGAGAGGTAAAGCTATAATCGAGAGTTGAGTTGGAGCATTCGAGGTAAGTGTTCGGTCTAATCTTAGCTTGATGGATTAGGAGTTGAGTCATCTTTGCTACTTGCTTCTTGTTGAGTACGACGTATAGGCAAGGTGACGAGTATCTATACGTTGGTGTCAAGCATGACCGTGAGTCTTATATTGTGATTTCCATGATTTTGTTGTATTATTCATGCCTTGATAAAGATTTCTATTTTTGTTGTGTAAAGTTGTGGAAAGAATTGTGACCTATGAACATTGAGGAGCGTTGACTCCAGCTGTGTAATGAATTGTGAAAGTATAAGTGATAATTGAAACTCTAGAGCATTGGCTCGAGTTGTGAAGGGAGCTGTGAAGTAAAAGTGAGAAAGCGAAGAGATTATCACGTTGCACCCTTGTCGGGCTATTGTTGAGTTGTGGTTCCCTTGCATTGTGTTCTTATTTGATATTACAGATGCTTAGGTTGATGATTCTTTGCGTTAGATGTTGTAACGAGTTTGGTTATAGCTGAGGTAGTTAGGTGTTGTAACGAGTTTAGATATAGCTGAGGTAGTTAGGTATTGTAATAAGTCTAGATGTAGCTAAGGTAGTTAGGTGGTAACAAGTTTGGTTATAGCTGTTTCTCCCTTGTCGGGAAGTTAGTATATTCCTTATGTTCCCTATTTGGATTTGTTCGTGATTGTTCACATCGACGATATTGATGAACTAAAATGGGAGCGGGTGGTACGCCTACCACAAGATAATGAAATGGGAGCGGGTGGTACGCCTACCACAGGATATGATGAAATGGGAGCGGGTGGTACGCCTACCACAAGATAATGAATTGGATCGGGTTGCACGCCGCAACTGCTATATATATATTGGATCGGGTTGCACGCCGCAACAGATATTATATTGGATCGGGTTGCACGCCGCAGCAGCTATATATATATGTGGATTGGGTTGCACGTCGCAATAATGTTAAATGATAAGGGATCGGGTTGCGCGCCGCAACAGTATTGTTATTGTATCGTTGTAGGTATTGAGCTGTCCTTTCATGTTTTAACAAGTTTCTTTTGTTGGTCTTGATATGTTTCCCCGAAGCATGTACCCCTTCCATTTTAAACTGCTTATTCCTGTTTATTTTTCGCAACAAATTATATATCTGCTCAGGTTTATCTGGAGTCTGGTCCTAGCCTCGTCACTACCTTGCCGGGGTTAGGCCAGGTACTTACCAGCACATGGGGTCGGTTGTGCTGATGCTGCACTTCTGTGCTTTTTGCACAGATTATGGTATCGGAGCAGCTTTAGGACCGCAGCAGTAGCGTATTGATCGGGAGCTGACTTCAGTCCAGAGACTTCAAGGTAGCCTAGCTGACGTTCGCAAGCCGAAGTCCTTCTCCATGTTCAGTTTGTATTCATTGTACCGAGACAGATATTTTGTATTTCCATTCATACTTGTTTGTAGCACTCTTTAGCAGTCCGTGAGTTAGTGACACCAGATTTTGGGTAGAGATTTGTCTTAAACTTCCACATTTGAAATTCAGCTTTATAAACTTAAAGTCTTCCATTTTTTTTTATTTAATTGCTTTCGTATATGGTTATTGTTGAGAAGTTATCAGAGAATGTTTAAAGTTTGGCTGGCCTAGCTCCGTTAGTAGGCGCCATCACGACTCCCGATGGTGGGGAAATCCGGGTCGTGACAATACTCCAAGTAGGGTATTTTTGGATGACTCACAACTCGCAGACAAACTCGGTAGAGTCTGATGGATAGGTACGGAAACGTCTGTATTTATCCCCCAGAGGCTATAGAGTTAGGAAAAATTTCACCTTGTTCTTTCTTGTCGTGCGATTCTGTTTCTCAACACTGATTGTCGTTCTACTCCGTTCTTTCACAGATGGCGAGAACACGTGCTTCCCCTTCTACCGTGCAGCAGCCGGAGCACCCAGGAGCAGTTCCTATTAGGGGCAGAGGCCGAGGCCGAGGCCGTGCCAGAGGCTGAGGCCGGGGCAGAGCCCAGCCCCGAGCAGCAGTCACAGAGGTGGAGCCTCATGTTGACTATGATGAGGGGGTTCCAGCTCCAGCAGCTCCAGTGGGCCCAGCTCAGGTCCTAGAGGTCTTCATTGCCACTCCAGTTCTTCAGGACGCTCTGGTCCGATTGGTAGGCCTCATGGAGAGTGTCACCCGAGCGGGTTTGCTTCCAGTAGCACCAACCACTTCTCAGGCTGGAGGAGGGGCTCAGACTCCTACTACTCGCACTCCGGAGCAGGTAGCTCCCTAGACTCAGACTCCAGCGGTTCAGCCAGTTGGAGTAGTTCAGCCGGGTGTCATAGCTCGGACCGGCGATGGAGCGGCTATGTCCGCCGATGCTTTGTGGAAACTGGACAGATTCACCAAGCTATGCACTTCTACTTTTAGTGGAGCATCTACTGAGGATCCCCAGGATTATCTAGACAGCTGCCACGATGTTCTCAGGAACATGGGTATTGTTGAGACCAATTGGGTTGATTTCGCTATATTTTGTTTGTCTGGATTCGCCAAGACTTGGTGGAGGGATTATTTCTTAGCGAGACCAGTCGGATCGCCATCTTTGACTTGGGAGCAGTTTACGGTATTGTTTCTGGAGAAGTTTCTCCCCGTTACCCAGAGAAAGGCCTATCGAAGGCAGTTTGAGCACCTCCAGCAGGGTTCCATGACTGTTACCCAGTATGAGACCAGGTTCATTGATCTAGCTCGCCATGCTCTCATCATACTTCCCACTGATAGAGAGAGGGTGATGAGGTTTATTGATGGTCTTATTCAGTCGATTCGTCTTCAGATGGTCAAGGAGGCCGGGAGCGAGATCACATTTCAGGAGGCGGCCAATGTGGCTCGCAGAGTTGAGACGATTCTGTCATAGGGAGGTGGTCATGGGTCGGATAAGAGGCCCCGTCATTCAGGTATATTCAGTGGTACCTCGTCTGGAGGTAGAGATTCATATGGTAGAGGCCATCCCTCTAGACCCTTTCAGTCGGCACTCCAGGTCTCACATGGTACTTCGGGCGGTAGTGGTTCTCAGTAGCGCTATTCAGATCAGCAACCTATTAGTGCACCACCGCTTCAGAGCTTTCGAGGAGGTCATTCAGGTCGACAAAGTCAGCCTCAGCCCTCTCGGATGCAGCGGTCAGGTGGGTGCTACGAGTGTGGTGAGTATGGTCACATCAGGAGATCTTGCCCAAGATTGAGGGGTGCACAGCCACAACAGCAGGGTCCTCGAGCTATGATTCAGGCACCAGAGGCTCTGCAGGCCTCCCATCCACCTAGAGGCAGGGGAAGAGGTGCTAGAGGTGGAGGTAGAGGTACTAGAGGTGGAGGCCAACCAGCTGCAGGCCGTCCCAGAGAGGCAGTTCAGGGTGGTGGGGCTCAGCCCCGGTGTTATGCTTTGCCAGCCAGGCGAGAGGCTGAGTCTTCCGATGCTGTCATCACAGGTACTATTCTGGTCTGTGATAGAGGTGCTTCAGTTCTATTTGACCTTGGGTCTACGTATTCGTATGTGTCATCCTATTTTGCACCCTACTTGGATAAGCCTAGCGTTGCCTTGGGTGTTCCTGTATATGTATCTACACCGGTGGGTGATTCTATAGTGGTCAACCGAGTGCATCGTTCCTGTGTAGTAGTATTTGAGGGTCTTGAGACCCGTGTTGACTTATTGCTCTTAGATATGGTGGACTTCGACGTTATATTGGGGATGGATTGCTTGTCCCCGTACCATGCTATCTTGTATTGTCATGCCAAGACTGTGACCTTAGCCTTACAGGATTTACCCCGTTTAGAGTGGAGTGGTACTTCTAGTCATGGTACCCGTAGTGTTATCTCGTATGTGAAGGCTCGGCGTATGGTCAAGAAGTGATGTTTGGCCTATTTGGCGTACATTCGCGATTCTAGCGCGGAGGTCCCTTCTATTGATTCTGTGCCCGTTGTTCGGGAGTTTCCTGAGGTTTTCCCTTCAGACCTGCCAGGTATGACGCCCGACAGGGATATCGACTTTTGTATTGATTTGGCTTCGGGCACTCAGCCCATTTCTATCCCGCCATATCGTATGGCCCCGCCGGAGTTGAAAGAGTTAAAGGAACAGTTGCAAGGTTTGCTTGAGAAAGGTTTCATTAGACCCAGTGTTTCGCCTTGGGGTGCGCCGGTGTTGTTTGTTAAGAAAAAGGATGGTTCGATGAGAATGTGCATTGATTACCGGCAATAGAACAAGGTTACAATTAAGAATAAATATCCGCTGCCGAGGATTGATGATTTGTTCGATCAACTTTAGGGTGCCAAGGTATTCTGAAAAATTGACTTGAGATCTGGCTACCATCAGTTGAGGATTAGGGCATCCGATGTCCCTAAGACAACATTCTGTACTCGGTACGGGCATTATGAGTTCTTGGTTATGTCATTTGGGTTGACCAATGCCCCAGCAGCCTTTATGGATTTAATGAACCGAGTGTTCAGGCCGTACTTGGACTTGTTTGTGATAGTCTTCATTGATGATATTCTGATATACTCCCGCAGTCAGGAGGAGCATGAGCAGCACCTCAGAGTGGTTCTTCAAACTCTGAAGGATAGTCAGTTATACGCCAAGTTTTCGAAGTGCGAGTTCTGGTTGAGTTCTGTTGTATTCCTGGGTCACGTTATTTCAGCAGAGGATATTCAGGTTGATCCGAAAAAGATTGAGGCAGTCAAGAACCAACCTAGACTAGAATCAGCCACAGAGATTCGGAGTTTCTTGGGATTGGCAGGTTACTATCGTCGGTTCGTGGAGGGGTTCTCATCTATTGCAGCCCCGATGACCAGGTTGACCCAGAAAGGTGCCCAGTTTAGATGGTCAGACGAGTGTGAGACGAGCTTTCAGAGACTCAAGATAGCTCTGACTACAGCACCAGTGTTGGTTTTGCCCACAGGTTCAGGGCCCTATACAATCTATTGTGATGCATCTCGTATTGGACTTGGTGCAGTGTTGATGCAGGATGGCAAGGTCATTGCCTATGCTTCGAGGCAGTTGAAGGTTCATGAGAAGAACTATCCAGTGCATGATTTGGAGTTGGCAGCCATCGTTCATGCTTTGAAGATTTGGAGGCATTATTTATATGGTGTGACATGTGAGGTGTTCACTGATCATAAGAGTCTTCAGTATTTGTTCAAGAAAAAGGAGTTGAATTTGAGGCAGAGGAGGTGGTTGGAATTGTTGAAAGATTATGACGTCACTATCTTATATCACCCGGGAAAGGACAATGTGGTGGCCGATGTCTTGAGTAGGAAGTCAGTCAGCATGGGAAGTCTTGCTTATATTCCGGTCGGTGAGAGACCGCTTGCTTTGGACATTCAGGCTTTGGCCAATCAGTTTGTGAGGTTGGACATTTCTGAGCCTAGTCGAGTATTAGCTTGTATGGTCGCTCGTTCTTCGTTATTTGAGCGTATCCGTGATCGGCAGTTCGAAGATCCCCATTGGTGTGTCTTGAGAGACACGGTGCAGCGTGGCGGTGCCAAGAAAGTAACCTTAGATGATGATGGTGTATTGAGATTGCAGGGGCAAGTTTGTGTGCCCAATGTTGATGGGATTCGAGAGTTGATCTTAGCGGAGGCCCACAGTTCTCAATATTCTATTCATCCGGGCGCCGCGAAGATGTATCAGGATTTGAGGCAGCACTATTGGTGGCACAGAATGAAGAAAGACATTGTTGCATATGTGGCTCGTTGTTTGAACTGTCAGCAGGTTAAGTACGAGCATCAGAGGCCCGGTGGTTTATTTCAGAGGATTGAGCTTCCCAAGTGGAAGTGGGAGAGGATTACTATGGATTTTGTTACTGGACTTCCGATGACTCAGAAGAAGTTTGATGCGGTTTGGGTTATTGTAGATAGGCTGACCAAGTCAGCGCATTTTGTTCCGGTTGCCACCACCTATTTGTCCGATAGATTAGCTGAGACTTATATCAGGGAGATCGTTCGCCTTCATGGGGTGCCTATGTCTATCATCTCGGACCGAGGTCCATAGTTTACCTCGCATTTCAGGAGAGCGGTTCAGCAAGAGTTGGGAACCCAGGTTCAGTTGAGCATAGCATTTCATCCCCAGACGGACGGTCAGTCCGAGAGGACTATTCAAATATTAGAGGATATGCTCAGAGCCTGTGTCATTGATTTCGGAGGCTCGTGAGACCATTTCTTGCATTTAGCAGAGTTTGCCTACAACAACAGCTACCAGTCCAGCATTCAGATGGCTCCGTATGAGGCGTTGTATGGTAGGCGGTGTCGGTCCCCAGTCGGATGGTTTGAGCCGGGAGAGGCTCGGTTATTGGGTACAGACCTAGTTCAGGAGGCCTTGGATAAGGTCAAGATCATTCAGGATAGACTTCGGACAGCTCAGTCTAGGCAGAAGAGTTATGCAGACCGCAAGGTCCGAGATGTTGCTTTCATGGTTGGTGAACGAGTGTTGCTCCGTGTGTCGCCTATGAAAGGCGTGATGCGATTTGGGAAGAAGGTCAAGCTTAGCCCTAGGTTCATTAGCCCATTTGAGATCCTTGAGCGTGTGGGAGAGGTGGCCTATAGACTTGCTTTGCCGCCTAGCTTGGGAGCTGTGCATCCAGTGTTTCATGTATCTATGCTCCGGAAGTATCACGACGATCTATCGCACGTGTTAGATTTTAGCACTGTCCCATTGGACAAAGATCTGTCATATGAGGAGGAACCCGTGGCTATTCTAGACCGGCAGGTTCGATAGTTGAGGTCAAAGAGTTTTCCTTCGGTGCGTGTTCAGTGGAGAGGTCAGCCTCCTGAGGCATCGACCTGGGAGTCTGAGTCCGATATGCGGAGCCGTTATCCTGATTTATTTCCCGACTCAGGTACTTATTCCTTTTGTCCGTTCGAGGACAAACGGTTGTTTTAGAGGTGGAGAATGTGATGACCCAAAGGGTCATCACCGTAATTCTTCCTTGTTCCGTGCTTCCGAGGCCTTGAAAACTTCACTTTTAGTTGCCTCGATTTGCGTGCCCAGTCTGGGCGCATAGCCGAAAAGCTTTTATGTTGAAATATGCGAATTATGTGAGAAATTTGATGAATTTTGATATGAATATGCATAATATTGACTTCGGTCAATATTTTGGGTAAACGGACCCGGACCTGTGATTCGACGGTCCCGGAGGGTCCGTAGAAAAATATGGGACTTGGGCGTGTGTCCGGAATCAAATTCCGATGTCCCAAGCCCGAGGAATGAATTTTTGTGTAAAATTGTTTCCTGAAATTTATTAAGGAAAATGAAGAAGAAAATTGATCATAAAACTGTGGTATCGGGCTCGTATTTTGGTTCCAACGCACGGTACGAGTCTTAAATATGTTTTAAGCACTATCTGTAAAGTTTGGCCAAAAACGGACGTCATATGACGTGTTTCGGACTTAAAATGGGGAATTTGAGTTTTATGAAAGTTGAAAAAAATCATGAGTTTTGAGGCTTGATCCTATGTATATGATATTATTTTGGCGATTTGATCGCACGAGTAAGTTTGTAAAGTATTTTCGAGATCATATGAATGTTTGGTTTGGAGCCCCGAGGGCTCGGGTGTGTTTTGAGTGGGGCCCGGGAGATCTTAGGCTTAAAAATGCAGGTTCAGATGTTGCAGGCCCCAGTGCGGCCGCGGTCATTTCCGCGCGGTCCGCGCTGGCAGCCACGCGGCCGCAGTGCTTTTCTGTGCGGTCCGCGTGGTGGAGTTCAGAGGGTCGACCAGCGCGGCCGCTCACCAAATCAGTGCAGTCCGCGCTGGGTGGATTCAGAGAAAGCCCTCTTCTTCCCTCCCTCGGCGCGACCGCGGTACATTTCTGCGCGGTCCGCGCCAGCCCCCAGCAAAAGTATATATATTCGGGACTTTCAGTCATTTTTCCACTTTTCAAAAACCCAAAACCTAAGAGGCGATTTTCCAAACAACGTTTCTTCTCTAAAACCATTGGTAAGTAATTTTAACTTAATTTCTTCACTTCTTAATATCTTTTAACATGATTTCAACTTCAAATCAAAGATTTTCATGGGGAAATTGGGTGTTTTGGGTAGAACCTAGCTTTCTAAAAATTGAGAAGTTGGACCTCAATTTGGGGTCCGATTTCAAAACAAAACATATATTTGGATTCGTGGGAAAATGGGTAACCAGGTTTTGGTCCGAACTTCGAGTTTCGACCAAGTGGGTCCGGGGGTATTTTGGACCTTTTTGGGAAAAACCTTGTAAAAACTATTTTTATGCATTGGGGTTAGTTCTAATAGTAATTATTAATGCATTCAAGTAATTTATGACTAGATTTGAGCGGTTGGGTGGTGAATTCGAGAGGTAAAGCTATAATCGAGACTTGAGTTGGAGCATTCGAGGTAAGAGTTCGGTCTAACCTTAGCTTGAGGGATTAGGAGTTGAGTCATCTTTGCTACTTGCTTCTTGTTGAGTACGACGTATAGGCAAGGTGACGAGTATCTATACGTTGGTGTCAAGCATGACCGTGAGTCTTATATTGTGATTTCCATGATTTTGTTGTATTATTCATGCCTTGATAAAGATTTCTATTTTTGTTGTGTAAAGTTGTGGAAAGAATTGTGACCTATGAACATTGAGGAGCGTTGACTCCAGTTGTGTAACGAATTGTGAAAGTATAAGTGATAATTGAAACTCTAGAGCATTGGCTCGAGTTGTGAAGGGAGCTGTGAAGTAAAAGTGAGAAAGGGAAGAGATTATCACGTTGCACCCTTGTCGGGCTATTGTTGAGTTGTGGTTCCCTTGCATTGTGTTCTTATTTGATATTACGGATGCTTAGGTTGATGATTCTTTGCGTTAGATGTTGTAACGAGTTTGGTTATAGCTGAGGTAGTTAGGTGTTGTAACGAGTTTAGATATAGCTGAGGTAGTTAGGTATTGTAACAAGTCTAGATGTAGCTGAGGTAGTTAGGTGGTAACAAGTTTGGTTATAGCTGTTTCTCCCTTGTCGGGAAGTTAGTATATTCCTTATGTTCCCTATTTGGATTTGTTCGTGATTGTTCACATCGACGATATTGATGAACTAAAATGGGAGCGGGTGGTACGCCTACCACAAGATAATGAAATGGGAGCGGGTGGTACGCCTACCACAGGATATGATGAAATGGGAGCGGGTGGTACGCCTACCACAAGATAATGAATTGGATCGGGTTGCACGCCGCAACTGCTATATATATATTGGATCGGGTTGCACGCCGCAACAGATATTATATTGGATCGGGTTGCGCACCGCAACAGCTATATATATATATATGGATCGGGTTGCACGCCGCAACAATGTTAAATGATAAGGGATCGGGTTGTGTGCCGCAACAGTATTGTTATTGTATCGTTGTAGGTATTGAGTTGTCCTTTCATATTTTAACAAGTTTCTTTTGTTGGTCTTGATATGTTTCCCTGAAGCATGTACCCCTTCCATTTTAAACTGCTTATTCCTGTTTATTTTCCGCAACATATTATATATTTGCTCAGGTTTATCTGGAGTCTGGTCCTAGCCTCGTCACTACCTCGCCGGGGTTAGGCCAGGCACTTACCAGCACATGGGGTCGGTTGTGTTGATGCTGCACTTCTGTGCTTTTTGCACAGATTACGGTACCGAAGCAGCTTTAGGACCGCAGCAGTAGCATATTGATCGGGAGCTGACTTCAGTCCAGAGACTTCAAGGTAGCCTAGCTGACGTTCGCAGGCCGAACTCCTTCTCCATGTTTAGTTTGTCTTCATTGTACCGAGACAGATATTTTGTATTTCCATTCATACTTGTTTGTAGCACTCTTTAGCAGTCCGTGAGTTAGTGACACCAGATTTTGGGTAGAGATTTGTCTTAAACTTTCGCATTTGAATTTCAGCTTTATAAACTTAAAGTCTTCCATTTTTTTTATGTAATTGCTTTCGTATATGGTTATTTTTGAGAAGTTATCAGAGAATGTTTAAAGTTTGGCTGGCCTAGCTCCGTTAGTAGGCGCCATCACGACTCCCGATGGTGGGGAAATCCGGGCCGTGACATCCCAAGAGTTCAAAACCGTTCCTCTTAACATACCAACCCATCTCTTCCATTTCAGTTTTTTTGAATGATAATTAAAAAAAATTATAGTAAATAAGACCAATATGAAGATTGAATTTCATAATATTAATACATCAACAAAAAATAAAAATACATATTGCATAATGGATGAAATAAAAACGTGCAGCTAACAAAGGAAAAAACAACAAAGTGCCACAATAGGGGAAACAATTCAAACACTTCACCAGTTCTTAAAAAAAACTAATTAATCTCGACAGGATCTTCGTGAGTTCCTTGTCCTTTCACTTCGACTTTGAAGACAACAAGGATTTGTGCAATTTCAACTAACTCAAATTTAACCAAACAACCCCGCTTGATATCATTCTGCATCACAAAATTTTTCCAGCCGTCTTTGAGCCATCTACGCTCACCAACTTACAATCCCATAAACCACTCTTTGCCACCATATTGAAGAACTACGGTGGTATGTGCTTCAGAAATATGCTCGTAGAAGCATTTTGGAATATGCTGGCAAAATAACACAAGGACAAAGAAACAATTTCATTTTATAACAATATTTACAATACTAACTGAATGAAAAGTAAACTTAGCCATATAAAAAAAGGCAGATTGTTGATTAGACAATTTTTTCAAAAAATAAAATACCATTTACCAGATAGTCTTGTTTGATGTATGAATCTTTTAGAAGCACATCAAATATTGGATTTCGCTCTCCATCGTTATCATTAGAATAGGACGCGGATGGGGATCGTTTGGGAGCGCTGGGAGAGGGGTCCTTGGTTGGTTTCTAGGGTTTTGGTAAGAGGGAGGGTCATTTAGTTTTTTGTATTGAGAGTTGTGTGTGTGAATTTGTGTGTATGTGTGTGTGTGTATATATATATATATATATATATATATATATATATATATATATATATATATATATATATATATATATATATATATTAATAGAAAAAAATCAAAAAAAGAATAAAACATATTTGTTCTTATAATGGAAAATAAAACATATTGAAGAATAATGTTTGTAAAATATTTTAATGAATATTCAAAGAATAATGCATATTCTTTTAATAGAAAGCTAAAAAAAGATACAAAAATATTTTTATCAATATTTTTAAGATATACAAAAATACATTGAAGAATACTTGGAAAATATTTTTACGAATAGTTTGTAGTCATATGACCTTACATCGTTGCGATTCACAGTTATATAATAGCTGTTTATATTAATTTTATTTATTAGGTTCATACGTATCGGCCAATGGCAACCATAAACGTCCACCGACTAAGGTTGTAGTCATATGACTGTTGATATCCAATTTTTCCCTATGTATTTTTATACCCAAAAGACTTCCAAAATAACATATATATGCATATATAAGCACATCAAAAGATTTTGGCATTTTAATGATTTTTAAACCAATTTATGGCCTATTTTTACATCATTAAATCCCATAATTATTCCCCAAAGCTTGCCATTTTGGAGGATAATTTATTTCATTCTCACATTTACATCAAAATATAGCTAACATAATTTTTGCATATTTTTACAAATTCGTTTGGTGTTTTTAAAACTAAATTGCATATAATTGCAATACTAGCCTCTTTAAGATTTTATCGCATTTTATAATTATAAAAATTGATCCCAGTATTTTAAATTAATATTTATATACTATTTACTGATTCAGTACTTTTAATTTAATTTTAAAATCATTTTTTACTATTTTTATAAAACAAAAGGGAAAAACTGGCTATTTAATATGTAGCATCATTTACCTTTCAGTCTTAGCCTAAATTAACCCCAATCTTAGCCCTCAATTGGACCAAAATCCCCAACCCAATTACCCAATTAACCGAACCGGCCCATGTTCCTTTTTATCTGAGTCGTTGATCATTTTGATCAACGGCCCATATTCCCCCTTACCTTAATTAATTCCAACGACCTTATCCCTACCCCCATTCTCTCCAAACCCGCCGCCTTTGGTTCCCTCGTCTCTCTCGAACTCTCTCAACCCCTGAAACCCTAGAAGCCGCCTACCCCCTCTCCGACCCAAAATCCACCGGAATCCATGGTTAATCTAGCCATGGACGATCTCTACTCACCATATTCTGCTCCTATACGCCTGCTCGCTGAAGATTTGAGGCTGGACCTCAAAGGTCTTCATCTAGACCTTGGCCGATTCGAGATTCTCTGGCTGTTTCCGGCATTGCTCCGGCGTACTTTAGCCTCTTGATCCTGGATTCGACCTTATCAGCTCAGATCCGCTCTCGCGACTTCCAAGCCTTCTCGTCCTTTAAGGTTCTCAGAAACCCTAACCTATTCGAGATTGTTTTTCGTTTTATTCTTTCAGATCTGTGATAGATCTATGCTATATTTGACGTTTCGAGTGTTTTCCCAAAAATTCCTTTTCAAAATCGTGGGTTTTTCAAATTAGGGTTTCTGAAAATCTTTCGATTTTGTTGTTCTTTTCTTTCAGCTGTTTGTCTGCAGTATGCTCATATGTTCTCTTCCCCTATTTACGCATGTATTGTCTTCCTACTTTTATACGTATGCTCACATGATTAGTCTGTTCTTTTTTTTTCTCACTCTTTACTACTGTGTTTCTTGATGTTTTGCTTTTCTGAACTATATTCGTGTTCTTGTTAAGCATGTTTCATCTGTTCTGTTTAAACCCCCCCATCCTTTCAGAAAGTTCCGAAGTTGTCTGAACATGTTCTCCATGCCTTAAAATGGTTTTCTTTTCTTCGATTGTTTCAAGCCTTCTATTGTATTTGCCTGATTCTCATATGACTCATTGAGTCTGTTCACTTGCCTTCTCATTTCTGTGTTTGATTCGATGGGGAAACCCTAGAATTCAGGGGGTTTTCTTGGAAAATCAAATTAGGGTTCCACTTTGGGACCCTGTACCTTCAGACTCACTATGAGTCTGTGGTTGAGCTTGTATTCTTTTGTTTATGATTCTAAATACTTCGATGTTAGACTCTTCTGTTTGAAGTGTTTGCTTTATATATGATAAATTCTTCTTTCAAAAGGTCTTTTGCCAACTTGTGATTGATTCCGAATTCCTTTTTATGAGGATTGATTGAGTGTTACTGATTTTCTTTAAAATAAGTTTCTCTTCACCTTTTCTGGGTTGGATTCATTCGTGCCAAGGCTCAAACCTTGATTTTTACTGACTGTTGATTGATTGCCTTTCCTTATTTGCCCAAACCGTGTACTACTAGACTATTTCCTTAAATAAGTTTCTGTGTATTTACCCTTATTGTACTGCCTTAGAAAAGATTTTAAAATCAAATCCTTTCCTTATTTGTCATGCCCGTTTGAAATCAATCCCTTGGCTGAAGGGAAATCTGTGTGATTGACTTTCAAAATTATTTTCTTACCTTCTTCTCACTTGTCTTCTACACTATAAAAGGGGATACCCCTTTTGCACTTAATACGGACAGACATAGAAAGACTTCAAACTTTTCTCTATTACTACTTTCTCAACTTCTAGTATTGAGCACTCTGCTCCTCTTCTCTTTCTACTTTCTGAAACATTCTTGAGTTCTCATTGAACTCTCAAGTATTTGCTGAAGACTCGATTTTGCTCCTGCTGACTTCTGGCTGTTTACTTGCTTTTGTTGTTCTGCTATTCTAGTACTTGCAACGGGTATGTCATTCTTAGTTAAATAATGCCCCTTAACTATGTGTTTATTTCCTAGTCTATCATGCTCACTCTTTCACCATGTGTTTACATCTTAGTCTATTATGCTTTCTTTCCTTATGTTTCTGCAACTCTGTATGTGCTCTTCTCATGTGAATCCCTTCCATTTACCCCCTTTGTATGAGAGTACAGTTCTAGCCATGACAACATCTGTTATTGCTGCCCATGACTTTGAACTAGGTTCTTTTGAACCCTTTACTCGAATCAATTCCCACTTCCCTTTTCCCCTGTATATGCTGAGCCTGATTTGGGTCTGGTGGTGTCCTAATCACTATCTAGACTCAGGTTTGCTCTTAACTTGCTTGGACCAAACAAATGGTCAGGGGTGTGCCAGTCAACACCTATGGCTGGGTATGACCACCATTTGCTATGGCTCCCCAATCCCTCTTTCACTTTGCACTCATTCCTATTTCTAAGTTCTGCCCCTCTCTGGTAAGCCATGCTTTAGGAACCTTGAGCTCCCACTGAACTTGGATGCTTGAGGGCTGGCTATTCCGCACTGCACTATTCTAATTCTAAATGGTATCCTGAGTGTAAGCAATGCCGGGAATCCTTGAGATTCTTTGGAACTTTGAAACACTTTGGATAAAGAGAAGGCTTTGGAAATTCGGAATTGGTTAATCACATGTTATTGGACATTAAGATTGAATTAGGCTGCTCGGATCTAGCTGTTAGTTTTTAATGTATTTATTTTCTTTCTTTTGGTCTGTAATAATTTGTATAAAGGATTTGGGGAATATAGTAAAAGGGTGTGGGAGGGGTTTTACATTCTTGCATCAGTAGGGGTAGAAACCATGCTTTAGGATTTTAATTTTTTTTTAAATCCCGCCTATAGGGCTGTTCAATATTTCTGGTTCCACATCACCTAGAGACCATGCCTATAGGGTTAACGCTTCATTGTGTTACAAATCACATAGAAATCATGCTTATAGGACTTAACGTTCATGTAATCAATGCATATAGAGATCATGCCTATAAGGAATGCATATGCATTAGGCAAACTATAGGGTTAATTAACACAATCATCTTTTACAAGTTCAATAACAGGTTTTAAAAAATCAAGATAGATATCATGCCTATAGGATCAGCATCAAACTCGTCTGATTTGCTTAAAGTAATAATAATCTATTAACTGGTCCTTAACGTCTTAATACAACAATGATATCAGAAGTCTTAATTCTTTGACAAAAACTCTCCTGACTCAGCATGCTTTTAAATCCCTCAAATCGGCATCTTTTTCTGAAACAGTTTCTTTCTAAACATTCTGTCTAAACGTTTTACTCAGACCCTGAAATTGTCTTTTAAAACAGTTGCAACTTACCCTTTCCTTAGATATTTCTATCTCTGAAACTCTTTCACAACCGTTTCTGTGTTTTATTTTTACTGCAGTCCATACTTTCTTTTCAAAACTCCTCTGCATTAGACTACTTTTTCCTGAAACCAGTACCTTTTAAATCACTCGCTTGAAATACCTTAATTTCTGACAATTGGATCCGAGTTGCCTAATGTAGACTTTCTGTCTAAATGTATGTGTTGAACTAGTCTGCTCGCCGCTTAATTTTTAACTTAAGACCAAATCATTATGTGCCAAGACATGCTAAACTAAGTGTTTGTTTGATTAAGGGGTTTACTTGAGCCTTACCTATTTGTTTTGTTCATCCTTATATTTGTTACTTGTTTTGTATGTCGCAATTAGAATTTTAACCTTTGAACCCCATATATGCCTATATCCCTTTCCTTCCCCTTTAGGATTAGAAGTCCTGATACCCCGGGACTGATAGGTTGGGACGGGTACTAGCATGCAATAAGTAAACGAGACTGATCACATTTAAATACCTTAACGGGGTGGGAAGGGTAGATATGGATATGATGACCGATACGCTAATATCACGTGCGACCCCTCTTCTAAGGAGTGATCGTTGGGTATTGCATTGAATTGATCCATATTAATTATAAACTTAGGACTCCCCTCCCTTTACTTGCTTTCATCTCTTCTTGTAAAACTGTTCAAATCTCTTTTTCATGAATTTCCGCCCTCTCTACTTACCTTCGAAAATTTTCAACCTGGTCGCAATGTTATGTGCGAATCCTTATTTGAGCCTTGATTGTTTACTTGTAAAGTCACAATTGCAACATGGCCGGGAACCACACTAGTGGATTTTGAGGGGTGCTTAACACCTTCTCCTCGGGATAATTTCTAGCTCTTACCCTAATCTCTGGTCTCTTCATCTCAAACCCTTCTTAAAGTGTCCTAATGCACTATAATCATTAGGTGGCGACTCTTCAACTTCTAAACCCAATTCTCGAAAGGGAATAGAGTTATCCTCCCAATGTCGTATACCCGATTTCTGACCCCACGGTTAGAGGAAAAAGGGGGCGTCGACAGCATGGCGACTCTGCTGGGGAGATTTTCTTTAGGCTTTTACCATTGCATGTTGCTTGTGTCTTTATTATCTCATTAATTGCTTTATTTACTGTCTTTTATTCTTTCACTACGAAACTGACTTGGCTCTTCACGTGTTTTCTTTCCTTTAGCTGCTTTTCTTTACTACTTTATTTCAATGTTGTTGTAATTACTGCAATTAGTGTAATCATTTATCTTATGAATGTGAAAATACATGTCAATTTGTTTCATTCTTGTAAACTGCATCTTCAACATCATATTCCACTCGTGCCAAACAAACACCATAGCAACGCTTATAATGAGTGGTTGCGCTCTTCCAATATTATCACCCTTTAAATTCGGCAAAGGCGTATTTGCGGTAAAACCAGTTGATCAGCGGTGTAGTCGAAGGTTTCGTGACTTTCCCTCTTGAGTTATCCGCTCAAGGGTACCTGTCTAATACCCCAATAGAAACCTTACTCTATCTAACTGTTCATGCATCATGGTCAAACCTAGCCGAGTCAGTTATGTTGTCCGCATAATGACTCATTAAGATAGCCTATGTCCAAAGTCCATCGGGTTTCCTCGAAACCCAAACGGACACCTCCATGTTATGTGCATTTATTTGGAGAACTAAATGTCTTTTCTTGCTAATTATTGATTTAAATAGTCGAGTCTGGTGGGGTTAAGGGCCTAACGCTTTGTTTTGCAGAAAATGAGGCACGAAGCCCCCAGATTCGGTATGGTAACCAACATTCACCCAAGGTTGCTAAGCTGGTGGAAGGACCTTCATGACAGCGATCGGACCCTTGTCCGCAAGTACTTAGGAAATCTTCCTTCACTCCGGGAAGTCCGTCCTAACAACAAAATTATCGAGGCTGCTACTCTATTTTGGGATGGTGATAGGTTAGTTTTTCGCTTCGGGGACCTTGAAATGACCCCTTTACTGGAAGAAATAGGGGGTCTAGCTGGTATTCCTTGGGAGACTCCGGGTCTACTTATGCCCGAGAATCGCAAGGGTAGGGGTTTCCTCAAAATGATGGGACTCAAGAAGAATCCGGATCTGACTTGTCTGAAAGATTCCTACATACCGTTTGATTTTCTCTATGAAAGGTATGGCCATAACAAGTCATACCGCACTTATTCGGATGAATTTGCCCTCACCTCTTTAGGGCATATGCATAGAAGGGTCTTTGTGTTCATGTTCTGTTTCCTGGGTATGATGATCTTTCCTATGAAGAAGGCTAGGATTCACACCAGACTGGCCATGGTAACTAAGACTCTGATGGAAGGGATTGGCGGGCAGCCTTTCAACATAGTGCCCATGATTATCACGGAGATATACCAAGCCTTGGACAACTGTCAGTGAAGGGCCAATCATTTGAGGGATGCAATTTACTACTTCAACTCTGGCTTATAGAGCACCTCCAGAAGGGAGAATACCGGCAGGAGATCCTGCGCAGAGAGTAGGATGATCACATTGCCTTCCACCAGCCAAGGCGTATGAACTATATGCCTAACATGTTCGCTCAGCCGGAAGACGCAGGAGGATGGGTAGAGCTATTTGAGAATCTGAAGGAGGACCAGTGGATGGTTGAGTGGTTCCCTACGGAAGAGTTCATTGTTTGATCCCGAGATGCGCCATTTCTCATACTCATTGGTCTAAAGGGAACTTATCCCTATGTTCCTCTCCGGGCCATGAGGCAGGCTGGGAGAAAACAAATTATACCAAGGGTCGACAAGATGAGTCACTTTAAGGCTGATTTCCAGGACGATGATAGCCCTCACAAATGCCAAGCTCAACACCTGTGGCATTGCAAGATCGTCTTAGGGAGAGAATCTATTGAGCCAGACAGGTATCATGCCGGGTGTGTACCGCATTATTCAGGGGTTGGAAGATAATCACAACGGTATGGGTCAGCCCGGGTTCATTCACGGACACAAAATCATCGACGAGAAAGTTGAAGCACGGGTTAAGTACAATCAACTGCGTAAGAGAATTCGAGAGTGTGAAAATGAGCACCGGGAAATACATGAAGCCCACTAGAAGCTGATCGACGAATGGAAGAATATGGCTGTCAACGCCAACAAGCGGTTAGGGTATCTGGAGCGGGGTCTAGTAGAATTAGAAGGAAAGTTCTTGAAGAGGATCGAAGACTGCCAGAATGCCGAGGGAAATACGGGCGGGCATTTGGCCCGAGCCTACTTACTGTTAGGATTGCGCGAGCTGGTGCAGCTGTACGAGGGAGGCAAGAATACCGAATCTGGGGAAGGTCCTTCTAGGACCATGTAGTATGACTTTTATTTTTCTGCTTTCATAATGTAATAAGGCCACTGGCCATTGGTGATATTTTTATTATTCAGTTGTTTTAAGACTCGTCTTGTTTTTATCAATAAAATGAGGCATTTAGCATTATAAGTTCTCCAAATTTAATTTGTCGCTAGGCCTACCTCGGGCACAACGAGGCACCCAAATTAGGATGCGATTTATATTCTTTCACAATGTGTTTAAATATTGCAACATTTTCTTCTCATAACATGCACTAACTTGTTACTTTTTTGTTTTTCTTTATTTTTATTCCCCTCCCCAAAGGTTAGTTCGTGCATTCTGGCACCATCATCATACAACACGAGATCTAAGGGACCTCCACCTCCTCCTACTCCAAGTCCTATCAGAAACAGGAACAAAAGCAAAATGGGAGATGCAAATACTAGAAAGGAAATTTAGGAGACTTCTCAGAATACTCCAATTACCAAGGGAACTGCTGCTCATCTTGAGCAGACATTGCTGAAATTCCGGGAGGAATTGGACCAAGTCCGGAACTTGGTAAGCCTATCAATCACTCTTGCCGCTCCTGATGTTAACGCCCAGAACCCCGTACCTCCACAGAACACCCCACAACCACCAGAACAACCCGCTCACACCCAAGCCTACAACACATGCAATAACACTCCATTGCTCATTCCTGAACCACAAAACACCACAAACAACCACCTCCACAATACTCCTGTCTTTGTAGACACTATACCCCACTACACCCAGCCAATCTCAGATGCATCTGACTCAGACGATAAAGACTCCCTTATCAGGAATTTGGCCGCTGAACTCAAGAAGCTAGCCAGTCGGGTCCAGGGTGTTGAAGGTAGAAAAGGCGTTGAGGGGTTGAACTACGAGGATCTTTGTGTTCAGCCAGATGTTGAACTCCCGGAGGGGTACAAACCTCCCAAGTTCGAGATGTTCGACGGTACAGGTGATCCCAGGGTCCATCTAAGAATGTATTATGATAAACTGGTAGGAGTTGGAAGGGACGAGAAGATCCGCATGAAGCTGTTCATGAGGAGCCTGAAGGGCGATGCCCTATCTTGGTACATCAGCCAGGATTCAAAGAAATGGACAAGTTGGTTGAGCATGGCATCCGATTTTATGGACCGATTCAGGTTCAACACAGAGAACGCACCAGATGTGTTCTACATTCAGAATCTAGAGAAGAAACCCACAGAAACCTTTCGCGAGTATGCTACTCGTTGGAGGTCAGAAGCTGCTAAGGTCAGGCCAGCCTTAGAGGAAGAGCAGATGAACAGGTTTTTTGTCAGGGCTCAGGATCCGCAATACTATGAAAGGCTGATGCTGATAGAGGGTCAGAAATTCTCCGACATTATTAAGTTGGGGAAAAGGATCAAAGAAGGTATCAAGAATGGTATGGTCACTAATCTTGAAGCATTACAGGCCACCAATAAAACCTTACAGTCTGGTGGCACGGCAAAGAAAAGGGACATGAATTCCGTAATGGCTGTGCAAAGAACGAAATACCAAACATATCCCTCAACTCCACTCATATATCAACCCTCCCCAAGTTACCAAGCACCTTCACCCACATACCAAATTCCACCACCCGCCTACCAATCACCTCCACCACCCACATATCAACCCACTTTACCAAGATATTCCTATCCCGCACCTGTGTACGAAGCATATAACTCCCAACCTTCTCATTACCCATCACCACCTACTCGCCAAAGCTTTCCTCGACCCAGACCAAATTTCGACCGTAGACCTCCCAGACAATATACCGCCATTGCTGAACCAATTGACCAACTATATGAAAGACTTAAAGCAGCCGGTTATGTTGCCCCTATCCCAGCCATAACTCCAGAAAATCCCTCCCAATGGGTCAACCCGAACAAAACCTGCGCATACCATTCCGGGATGAAAGGCCATACTATCGACGAGTATCGCTCGTTGAAAGACAAGATTCAGACCTTGATTGACAATAAGGTCATTATAGTAAAAGAGCTCGTTCCCAATGTTCGCAACAACCCTCTGCCTGACCACAAGGGTGGAGACATTCATATGATCGAGATTGAGGATGATTGGTACCCCAAAGGGTCAATCGGGTTGATTACTGAAGGAGATGAGCCTAAGAATCCGACGGTCACCCTCAATCCCATTGTTG
This sequence comes from Nicotiana tabacum, assembly GCF_000715075.1. NCBI lineage: Eukaryota > Viridiplantae > Streptophyta > Magnoliopsida > Solanales > Solanaceae > Nicotiana > Nicotiana tabacum. The sequence continues at coordinate 24,643,857 of NC_134100.1, read as the reverse complement.
TTCAGATCCAACCTTCTGAGGGCGATGAGATAAATGTGTATGTACCGCTCGAGATTGAGGCACCTCCTACAAAGGCGCCGAGGCCAATTGAGGTTGAGTTAGGGATCCCAAAAGCACCTGCACCATTTGAAGTTGCTATGTTACCCCCGAGGATGCCTATTCTAGTTTCCATGACAGAAGTGACGCCATTCAATTCAAACGCCATATCTTGGGATTACACAGCGGAAGCTAGGAGAAAAGGGAAGACGCATACTGGAGAAGCGATCGCCGCACAGGGCATGAACAGAACCGGCAGGATATACACTCCGGAACATTTAGCTGAGTCCAGCAAGCAAGCCTCTGGAAGGTCTGTCGAAACTGGACCCGATGACATTTGGAGAAAGATACAGGCCAAAGAATACTCGATCGTTGAGCAACTGAACAAAACACCAGCGCAGATTTCCATCCTGGCTCTTTTGCAAAGCTCTGAGGCACACAAAAATGCCTTGATGAAAATATTGAGTGAAGATTATGTTCCCAGCAACATAACGGGAGGCGAGATGGCGAATATGGTAGGACAAGTGCTGGAAAGCCACAAGATCACCTTCCACGAAGATGAGTTACCACCAGAAGGACTGAGTCACAACAAGGCATTGCATATCACCGTGCAATGCGAAGATTATTTCATCACCAGAATCTTGGTTGACGGAGGATCCAGCCTTAACATTTGTCCACTAATAACTCTCAGGACATTGGGGAAAGGTTTGCACGAGATCAAAGATGGAGCAATCAATGTTAAAGCTTTTGATGGGTCCCAAAGATCCACCATTGGGGAAATTAGCCTATGCTTACAGATGGGACCTACCTGGTTCGATGTGGACTTTCAAGTTATAGACGTCCCGGCATCCTACAATTTATTGCTAGGACGACCCTGGATCCACGCTACTAGGGCTATGGCATCAACCTTGCACCAAGCTGTAAAATTTGAATGGAATCATCAGGAAGTGATCATTCATGGCGACGGTAGCAACCCTATATACAGTCGCCAAACCATCCCGATAATCGGAAGCAGGAGAAGAATAGGCGGAGAAACATACCACCACATCGAGCGAGTCAACGTTGTAGACAAGGATAAATGGTGGGATAACAAGATTGAAAGTATCCTGAATTGGTGTGGGTACGAACCTGGAAAGGGACTCGGCAAAAACCTCCAGGGAATCCCCAAACCCATCAAACTGAAGAAACACGGTACTACATTTGGTTTGGGGTATGAGTACACTTAGGAGGAGTTCAATCACTGGTCTCCACCATGGCGCGGCCCCTACTACCCACTAGAGCACCTGATACCTCACCTGGAGCAAACTTTCCAGCCGGCAGATACTATATATGGGTCGGAGGAAGATAAAGCATTGGCAGCTGTGAAGAATCTGTTCCTGGAGGATGATAATATAGATTGCAGTGTTATTTTCGAGAAGGAAGGGGAGGAAGGCCCTTCTATACAAGCTGTGAACCGAGGGGAACGCCTCACCAATTGGTCGGTCAGGACCACCAGGGCCCGGAAAGCTTCGGGGTAGCAAGGCTAAACAAAAGCACCATGCATCACATTCTTACTTTTTACTAGCTGATTTTATTTTTGCATTGTCTTTAATTTTGAAAAGAGTTCTGATATTCAAAACAATTATGAATCTAATCGAAGAATTTTAGTTTATTATATATCTCACTCTTATTATTTTCCTATCATTCACTTTATTTTACACAACATTACTATTACTTGCCTTGAAGATGAACCAACGACTATGACTTGCAACGAGGCAACGCAACAAATGGATATAGATTCAGAAGAGGATGATATACCGGAAGAGGTCGTTAGAGGAGTTGAGAATTTTGAAAATAGGCCTAAGTCTAACTTGGATGAAACTGAGGTCGTTAATCTGGGAGATGTAGAGAATGTCAAAGAAACGCGCATCAGCGTTCACCTGCCACCATCAGAAAAGAAAGAGTACAAGGAGTTCCTAAAGGAATATGAAGACATATTCGCCTGGTCATATGATGATATGACCGGTCTCAGCACATCCATTGTATCTCACAAATTGCCAACTGACCCGACATGCCCACCAGTAAAGCAGAAGCTCGGGAAATTCAAACCCGACATGAGTTTGAAAATCAAAGAAGAGGTTACCAAGCAAGTCAAAGCCAGGGTTCTCAGAGTGGTAGAGTATCCGACATGGTTAGCCAACATCGTGCCAGTACCAAAGAAAGATAGGAAGGTTAGAATCTGCGTTGACTACCGAGATCTCAACCGGGCCAGTCCCAAGGATGACTTCCCCTTGCCGAATATACACATCTTGATCGAAAACTACGCCAAGCATGAGCTGCAGTCATTCGTCGATTGTTTTGTTAGATACCATCAGATATGAATGGATGAAGAAGATGTAGAGAAAACAGCGTTCATCACGCCGTGGGGGATGTATTGCTACAGAATGATGCCGTTTGGATTGAAGAATGCTGGGGCCACCTACATGAGAGCCATGACTACCATCTTTCATGACATGATACACAAGGAGATCGAGGTATATGTGGATGACGTCATCATCAAATCCAAGAAAGACAGGGATCACATGGCAGATCTAAGAAAGTTCTTCAACAGACTAAGGAGGTACAATCTGAAACTGAATCCTGCCAAGTGTGCATTCGGGGTTCCTGCTGGAAAATTATTGGTTTTCATCGTGAGCCGTCGAGGAATAGAATTGGATCCATCAAAGGTCAAAGCTATCCAAGAATTGCCACCGCCAAAGAACAAGAAGGACGTGATGAGTTTCCTGGGAAGACTCAACTATATCAGTCGGTTTATAGCTCAATCCACGGTCATTTGTGAACCAATCTTCAAAATGTTGAAGAAGGATGTTGCCACCAAATGGACTGATGATTGCCAGAAAGCTTTTGACAGAATCAAGGAATACCTATCAACGCCGCCGATCTTGGTTCCGCCTGAGACAGGAAGACCCCTATTGATTTACCTTGCGGTATCAGATAGAGCATTCGGTTGTGTTTTAGGACAACATGATGAAACAGGGAGAAAGGAGCAAGCCATTTACTATCTCAGTAAGAAGTTCACACCGTACGAGGCCCGGTATTCTCTTTTAGAACGCACTTGTTGTGCTCTGACTTGGGTCGCGCAGAAGTTGAGGCATTACTTCTGTGCTTACACTACTTATATCATATCCAGAATGGACCCTCTGAAGTATATCTTCTAGAAGCCCATGCCCACTGGCAAGCTCGCCAAATGGCAGATCCTGCTAAGTGAATTCGACATTGTTTACGTGACCCAGAACGCAATCAAAGGGCAAGCCTTGGCGAACCATCTCGCGAGAATCCCGTAGACGGAGAATACGAGCCCCTAAAAACGTATTTTCCCGATGAAGAGGTATCTTTCATAGGAGAAGATATTGTAGAATCCTATGATGGTTGGAAGTTGTTTTTCGATGGAGCAGCAAATTTCAAAGGAGTTGGCATAGGAGCAGTCCTAGTGTCAGAAACCGGTCAGCATTACCCAGTATCCGCCAAGCTCAGGTTCCCTTGCACCAACAATATGGCCGAGTACGAAGCCTGTGTCTTGGGGCTCAAAATGGCCATTGACATGAATGTTCAGGAGTTGCTAGTGATCAGGGATTTGGACTTGCTCATACATCAGGTTCGAGGAGAGTGGGCAACCAAAAACTCTAAAATACTCCCCTACTTGCATCACATACAGGAGTTAAGGAAAAGGTTCACAAAGACAGAATTTCAGCACGTCCCTAGAATCCAGAATGAGTTTGCTGATGCATTAGCTACTTTATCGTCCATGATCCAGCATCTAAATACAAATTTCATTGACCCCATCCCAGTAAAGATTCATGATCAGCCAGCTTATTGTGCCCATGTTGAGGAAGAAGCGGATGGGAAACCATGGTTCCATGACATCAAGGAGTACTTGACAATAATGGAATATCCGGGACTTGCCAATGCTACTCAGAGGCGCACGCTTCGGAGGTTATCCAACAACTTATTTCACAGCGGAGGAATCCTGTACAGGAGGACTCCCGATTTGGGTATACTAAGATGTGTCAAAGCAAAAGAAGCATCCAGGCTATTGGATAAGGTGCACGCAAGGACCTGCGGACCGCACATGAATGGTTTTGTTTTGGCAAAGAAGATACTCCGAGCAGGGTATTTTTGGATGACTATGGAAACAGACTGTATCCAGTATGTTCGCAAATGCCATCGCTGTTAGATACATGCAGATATGATAAAGGCGCCTCCAAACGAGCTTACTGCGACAAGCTCACCATGGCTATTCGCCGCTTGGGGAATGGATGTTATCGGACCTATCGAGCTTGTCGCATCAAATGGGCACAGGTTCATCCTAGTGGCAATCGATTATTTTACCAAATGGGTCGAAGCAGCATCATACAAGGCGGTCACTAAGAAAGTTGGGGCGGGTTTCGTCCATGACCGCATTGTTTGTCAGTTCGGGGTTCCGGAATCAATCATCACCGATAATGGTTCGAATCTCAACAGTGACTTGATGAAAGCAATGTGTGAAACTTTCAAGATCAAACACAAGAACTCTACAGCCTACAGACCTCAGATGAATGGAGTTGTGGAAGCCGCCAACAAGAATATCAAGAAGATACTAAGTAAGATGGTCGAAAGGCACAAACAATGGCATGAGAAGTTATCATTCGCCTTATTGGGATACCGCACTACAGTCCGCACATCGACCAGAGCAACTCCCTACATGTTGGTTTATGGTACAGAGGCGGTCATCCCCGCCAAGGTAGAAATCCCCTCCTTAAGGATCATACAAGAAGTAGAATTGGATGATGCAGAATGGGTAAAAGGTCGCTACGAGCAGTTAGCCCTTATAGATGGGAAAAGGGGAATGCGGTTTGCCACGGTCAGTTGTATCAGAACAGAATGTCCAGAGCCTTCAACCAAAGGGTTAAGCCAAGGAAGTTTACACCGGGGCAACTGGTGTTGAAGAAAATCTTCCCACATCAAGATGAGGCCAAGGGGAAGTTCTCTCCTAATTGGCAGGGTCCGTACATGGTTCACCGGGTTCTAACTGGAGGAGCCCTTATTCTTGCGAAAATGGATAGAGAAGTCTGGCCGAAGCCAATCAATTCAGATGCAGTGAAACGATATTATGTGTAACCACTTATGATTCCCTTAATGATGTAATTTGAACTAAGCCTGACCTGATTCCCGTTTAAGAGGGGATACGTAGGCAACCCTATGGGTTCGATCATAATTTAATAAAAATTCCATTTTCCCCCCGCTATTGGAGCCGGGGCAGAATTTTGAGGAGGGCCCTCAAAATTCCGAAGTTAATTTTAGTTCACGCATCGCCAGAAGCGCCAGCCCAGCAAACTGGGGCAGAATTTTGAGGAGAACCCTCAAAATTCCAAAGATGTTTTTTTAGTCATTTAGCACAGCCGTCAGAAACGTTCAATCAGCAAACTGGTGCAGAATTTTGAGGAGGACCCTCAAAATTCCGGAGAAAAGAGGTTACAATGTCCTGAACCACGTCGCAGTCGTTGGTTCATCTAAAGAAAACTATTTCCTATTATATATGTTATATTTACTAAATCATGCATAACTATTATCCGAATTGCGGTTGTTTAGCGACGCTACCTTAATGACACACAACGTCAAGAGCCCGGAAAAGACGAACTAACCTTTCCCCTCACAGAACTCACGATTTTCTTTGGATGCAGGCACTCGACTTGCAATATCGTCAGGTATATTTATGTACGCATACTTTCCCAAGGATGAAACTTCTCAGAATCATCACTTGCCCGCAATTGCTATCCGTACCCAATCTCCCCAGCAGTCATATTGTCGTAATCGGCTATCAGCTAAGAGATCTTACTACTGATCATCCTTTTACATTCTTGCACTGCATAAGGCTACTTATCTGCCTTTCGAGGTTAAGCTCTACCTCCATCCTGTATAAGGCTACTTATCTGCCTTTCGAGACTAAGCTTTGTCTCCATTTGCATTCTTGCATAAGGCTACTTATCTGCCTCTCGAGGTTAAGCTCTACCTCTATCCTGCATAAGGCTACTTATCTGCCTTTCGAGACTAAGCTCTGTCTCCATCTGCATTCTTGCATAAGGCTACTTATCTTCCTTTCGAGGTTAAGCTCTACCTCCATCCTGCATAAGGCTACTTATCTGCCTTTCGAGACTAAGCATTGTCTCTATCCGCATTTCCCTGCATTGCATAAGGCTACCTTTCTGCCTTCCGAGGTTAAGCTCTACCTCCATCTACATCACATAAGGCTACCTTTCTGCCTTTTGAGACTAAGCATTGTCTCCATCCGCAATTCCCTGCATTGCATAAGGCTACCTTTCTGCCTTCTGAGGTTAAGCTCTACCTCCATCTGCATCGCATAAGGCTACTTATCTGCCTTTCGAGACTAAGCTCTGTCTCCATCTACATTTTTTGCATAAGGATACTTATCTGCCTTTCGAGGTTAAGCTCTACCTCCATCCTGCATAAGGCTACTTACCTGCCTTTTGAGACTAAGCTCTGTCTCCATCTGCATTTTTGCATAAGGCTAATTATTTGCCTTTCGAGGTTAAGCTCTACCTCCATTCTGCATAAGGCTACTCATCTGCCTTACGAGACTAAGCATTGTCTCCATCTTGCATGGCTGAAGCATCTCCCCTTTATTTTTCGAACGGCTAAAATATCACCACCTGCATTTAAATTCTCGCTTTGGCTAAAAGATCGCCACCCTTTGCATTCATTTGGTTGAAAGATTGCCACCTTCTCACGGGCTGAAAGATCGCCAACTTATTCAAAGGCATCATAGTTCGGAGGCACCATCGGCATAGCCCGAGAACACCATTTCATGGCCTGCGAATCTTTACTTTTGTGCTCTTCATGGCCCAGGACATCATAGTCCGAGGACGTCATCCTAACCGTCCGAAGACAACATTCATGGTCCAACAGGGAACTTGCATCATGTTTAAATTATGCACAATACACGATACATTGCTCACTTGCAGGTACACTGGCTAGCAAACGGTCATCTCAGCAGGAGCGATCCCGCTCCGGTTCTCCACAGTCTGTCCGACTCCAAATTTAATCATCGTCCATTCTTTTCGAACCCCCATTCGACACACTCCGTAAATGGTTCCTGAACTACATATGGCCTGATTCCAATAAAATCAGGGATATGTAGGCGGCTCCGAATCCAGATCTTGGTCAAAACGCTTTTCAATCGCCGATCCGGTCAAAATTGGTCATCTTGTCTTTACCCGACAACTCTTTCATCCTTCTCGGGTAAAGAGGGGCAGTTGTTGATATCCAATTTTTTCCTATGTATTTTTATACCCAAAACACTTCCAAAATAACATATATGTGCATATATAATCACACCAAAAGATTTTGGCATTTTAATGATTTTTAAACCAATTTATGGCCTATTTTTACACCATTAAATCCCATAATTATTCCCTAAAGCTTGCCATTTTGGAGGATAATTTATTTCATTCTCACATTTACATCAAAATATAGCTAACATGATTTTTGCATATTTTTACAAATTCATTTGGTGTTTTTAAAACTAAATTGCATATAATTGCAATACTAGCCTCTTTAAGATTTTATTGCATTTTATAATTATAAAAATTGATCCCAGTATTTTAAATTAATATTTATATACTATTTACTGATTCAGTACTTTTAATTTAATTTCAAAATCATTTCTTACTATTTTTATAAAACAAAAGGGAAAACTAGCTATTTAATATGTAGCCCCATTTACCTTTCAGTCTTAGCCTAAATTAACCCCAATTTTAGCCCTCAGTTGGACCAAAATCCCCAACCCAATTACCCAATTAACCCAACCCAATTACCCAATTAACCGAACCGGCCCGTGTTCCTTTTTATCTTAGCCGTTGATCATTTTGATCAACGGCCCAGATTCCCCCTTAGCTTAATTAATTCCAACGACCTTATCCCTACCCCCATTCTCTCCAAACCCGCCGCCTTTGGTTCCCTCATCTCTCTCGAACTCTCTCAACCCCTGAAACCCTAGAAGCCGACTACCCCCTCTCCGACCCAAAATCCACCGGAATCCATGGTTAATCTAGCCATGGACGATCTCTACTCACCATATTCTGATCCTATATGCCTGCTCGCTAAAGATTTAAGGCTGGACCTCAAAGGTCTTCATCTAGACCTTGGCCGTTTCCGGCCTTGCTCCGGCGTACTTTAGCCTCTTGAGCCTGGATTCGACCTTATCAGCTCAGATCCGCTCCTGCGACTTCCAAACCTTCTCGTCCTTTAAGGTTCTCAGAAACCCTAACCTATTCGAGATTGCTTTTCGTTTTATTCTTTTAGATCTGTGATAGATCTATGCTATATTTGACGTTTCGAGTGTTTTCCCAAAAATTCCTTTTCAAAATCGTGGGTTTTTCAAATTAGGGTTTCTGAAAATCTTTCGATTTTGTTGTTCTTTTCTTTCAGTTGTTTGTCTGCAGTATGCTCGTATGTTCTCCTCCTCTATTTACGCATGTATTATCTTCCTACTTTTATACGTATGCTCACATGATTAGTCTGTTCTTTTTTTCTCACTCTTTACTACTGTGTTTCTTGATGTTTTGCTTTTCTGAACTATGTTCGTGTTCTTGTTAAACATGTTTCGTCTGTTCTGTTTAAACCCCCCATCCTTTCTTAAGTTCCGAAGTTGTCTGAACATGTTCTCCATGCCTTAAAATGGTTTTCTTTTCTTCGATTGTTTCAAGCCTTCTATTGTATTTGCCTGATTCTCATATGACTCATTGAGTCTGTTCACTTGCCTTCTCATTTCTGTGTTTGATTCGATGGGGAAACCCTAGAATTCGGGGGGGTTTTCTTGGAAAATCAAATTAGGGTTCCACTTTGGGACCCTGTACCTTCAGACTCACTATGAGTCTGTGGTTGAGCTTGTATTCTTTTGTTTATGATTCTAAATACTTCGATGTTAGACTCTTCTGTTTGAAGTGTTTGCTTTATATATGATAAATTCTTCTTTCAAAAGGTCTTTTGCCAACTTGTGATTGATTCCGAATTCCTTTTTATGAGGATTGATTGAGTGTTACTGATTTTCTTTAAAATAAGTTTCTCTTCACCTTTTCTGGGTTGGATTCATTCGTGCCAAGGCTCAAACCTTGATTTTTACTGACTGTTGATTGATTGCCTTTCCTTATTTGCCCAAACCGTGTACTACTAGACTCTTTCCTTAAATAAGTTTATGTGTATTTACCCTTATTGTACTGCCTTAGAAAAGATTTTAAAATCAAATCCTTTCCTTATTTGTCATGCCCGTTTGAAATCAATCCCTTGGCTGAAGGGAAATCTGTGTGATTGACTTTCAAAATTATTTTCTTACCTTCTTCTCACTTGTCTTCTACACTATAAAAGGGGCTACCCCTTTTGCACTTAATACGGACAAACACAGAAAGACTTCAAACTTTTCTCTATTACTACTTTCTCAACTTCTAGTATTGAGCACTCTGCTCCTCTTCTCTTTCTACTTTCTGAAACATTCTTAAGTTCTCTTTGAACTCTCAAGTATTTGCTGAAGACTCGATTTTTCTCCTGTTGACTTCTGGCTGTTTACTTGCTTTTGTTGTTCTGCTATTCTAGTACTTGCAACGGGTATGTCATTCTTAGTTAAATAATGCCCCTTAACTATGTGTTTATTTCCTAGCCTGTCATGCTCACTCTTTCACCATGTGTTTACATCTTAGTCTGTTATGCTTTCTTTCCTTATGTTTCTTCAACTCTGTATGTACTCTTCTCATGTGAATCCCTTCCCTTTACCCCCTTTGTATGAGAGTACAGTTCTAGCCATTACAGCACTCTGTTATTGCTGCCCATGACTTTGAACTAGGTTCTTTTGAACCCTTTACTCGAATCAATTCCCACTTCCCTTTTCCCCTGTATATGCTGAGCCTGATTTGGGTCTGGTGGTGTCCTAATCACCATCTAGACTCAGGTCTGACCTCTAAGGTCTGCTCTTAACTTGCTTGGACCAAACAAATGGTCAGGGGTGTGCCAGTCAACACCTATAGCTGGGGATGACCACCATTTGCTATGGCTCCCCAATCCCTCTTTCACTTTGCACTCATTCCTATTTCTAAGTTCTGCCCCTCTCTGGTAAGCCATGCTTTGGGACCCTTGAGCTCCCACTGAACTTGGATGCTTGAGGGCTGGCTATTCCGCACTGCACTATTCTAATTCTAAATGGTATCCTGAGTGTAAGCAATGCCGGGAATCCTTGATATTCTTTGGAACTTTGAAACACTTTGGATAAAGAGAAGGCTTTGGAAATTCGGAATTGGTTAATCACATGTTATTGGACATTAAGATTGAATTAGGCTGCTCGGATCTAGCTGTTAGTTTTTAATGTATTTTTTTTATTTTTTTTTTTGGGTCTGTAATAATTTGTATAAAAGATTTGGGGAATATAGTAAAAGGGTGTGGGAGGGGTTTTACATTCTTGCATCAGTAGGGGTAGAAACCATGCTTTAGGATTTTAATTTTTTAGAAATCCTGCCTATAGGGCTGTTCAATATTTCTGGTTCCACATCACCTAGAGACCATGCCTATAGGGTTAACGCTTCATTGTGTTACAAATCACATAGAAATCATGCCTATAGGACTTAACGTTCATGTAATCAATGCATATAGAGATCATGCCTATAAGGAATGCATATGCATTAGGCAAACTGTAGGGTTAATTAACCCAATCATCTTTTACAAGTTCAATAACAGGTTTTAGAAAATCAAGATAGATATCATGCCTATAGGATCAGCATCAAACTCGTCTGATTCGCTTAAAGTAATAATAATCTATTAACTGGTCCTTAACGTCTTAATACAGCAACGATTTCAGAAGTCTTAATTCTTTGACAAAAACTCTCCTGACTCAGTATGCTTTTAAATCCCTCAAATCGGCATCTTTTTCTGAAACAGTTTCTTTCTAAACATTTTGTCTAAACGTTCTACTCAGACCCTGAAATTGTCTTTTAAAACAGTTGCAACTTACCTTTTCCTTAGATATTTCTATCTCTGAAACTCTTTCACAACCGTTTCTGTGTTTTATTTTTACTGCAGTCCATACTTTCTTTTCAAAACTCCTCTGCATTAGACTACTTTTTCCTGAAACCAGTACCTTTTAAATTACTTGCTTGAAATACCTTAATTTCTGACAATTGGATCCGAGTTGCCTAATGTAGACTTTCTATCTAAATGTATGTGTTGAACTAGTCTGCTCGCCGCTTAATTTTTAACTTAAGACCAAATCAGTATGTGCCAAGACATGTTAAACTAAGTGTTTGTTTGATTAAGGGGTTTACTTGAGCCTTACCTATTTGTTTTGTTCATCCTTATATTTGTTACTTGTTTTGTATGTCGCAATTAGAATTTTAACCTTTGAACCCCATATATGCATATATCCCTTTCCTTCCCCTTTAGGATTAGAAGTCTTGATACCCCGGGACTGATAGGTTGGGACGGGTACTAGCATGCAATAAGTAAACGATACTGATCGCGTTTAAATACCCTAACGGGGTGGGAAGGGTAGATATGGATATGATGACTGATGCGCTAATATCACGTGCGACCCCTCTTCTGAGGAGTGATCGCTGGGTATTGCATTGAAGTGATCCATATTAATTATAAACTTAGGACTCCCCTCCCTTTATTTGCTTTTATATCTTCTTGTAAAACTGTTCAAATCTCTTTTTCATGAATTTCTGCCCTCTCTACTTACCTTCGAAAATTTTCAACTTGGTCGCAATGTTATGTGTGAATCCTTATTTGAGCCTTGATTGTTTACTTGTAAAGTCATAATTGCAACATGGCCGGGAACCACACTAGTGGATCTTGAGGGGTGTCTAACACCTTCGCCTCGGGATAATTTCTAGCCCTTACCCTAATCTCTGGTCTCTTCATCTCAAACCCTTCTTAAAGTGTCCTAATGCACTATAATCATTAGATGGCGACTCTTCAACTTCTAAACCCAATTCTCGAAAGGGAATAGAGTTGTCCTCCCAATGTCGTATACCCGATTTTTGACCCCACGGTTAGAGGAAAAAGGGGGCGTCGACAATGACCTACGATAATTATATCATTGCGATTCACAGTTATATAATAGCCGTTTATATTAATTTCATTCATTAAGTTCATATGTATCAGCCAATGGCAACCATATAAGTCCACCGACTAAGGTTGTAGTCATATGACCTACGATAATTACATCGTTGCGATTCACAGTTATATAATAGCCGTTTATATTAATTTTATTCATTAAGTTCATACGTATTGGCCAATGGCAACCATAAATGTCCACCTACTAAGGTTGTAGTCATATGACCTACGATAATTATATCATTGCGATTCACAGTTATATAATAGCCATTTATATTAATTTCATTGATTAAGTTCATACGTATCGGCCAATGGCAACCATATAAGTCCACCGACTAAGGTTGTAGTCATATGACCTACGATAATTACATCGTTGCGATTCACAGTTATATAATAGCCGTTTATATTAATTTCATTCATTAAGTTCATATGTATCAGCCAATGGCAACCATATAAGTCCACCGACTAAGGTTGTAGTCATATGACCTACGATAATTACATCGTTGCGATTCACAGTTATATAATAGCCGTTTATATTAATTTTATTCATTAAGTTCATACGTATTGGCCAATGGCAACCATAAATGTCCACCTACTAAGGTTGTAGTCATATGACCTACGATAATTATATCATTGCGATTCACAGTTATATAATAGCCATTTATATTAATTTCATTGATTAAGTTCATACGTATCGGCCAATGGCAACCATATAAGTCCACCGACTAAGGTTGTAGTCATATGACCTACAATAATTACATCGTTGCGATTCACAGTTATATAATAGCCGTTTATATTAATTTTATTCATCAAGTTCATACATATCGGCCAATGGCAACAATAAATGTCCACCGACTAAGGTTGTACTCATATGACCTACGATAATTACATCGTTGCGATTCACAGTTATATAATAGCCATTTATATTAATTTCATTCATTAAGTTTATACGTATCGACCAATGGCAACCATAAACGTCAAATATCTAGAATTAAGCTAATTTTATCGAATGCATTAAGCAGTCTAGTAACAAACACACAGCAAATGATGAATGATTCACAGCACGAAACATAAGAAAATTAAAACACGGCATGTAATAGAATTGTCAAAACACGGCATAACAGGATTGTCAAAACACAACATGCATAACAGGATTGTCAAAACACGACATGTTACAAAATTGTCGAAACATGGCATGTACCAGAATTGTCAAAAACATACGGCATATACTAGTAGTTTAATATAACTTTTGTGTCAGGTGATGCACACCTAAATTCTGAACGCTCAATTATTGATTTGAGAATTTCATAATCTTCATACGTCAATGCCTCGATTATGATTCTCATAAGAGCCGGAGACTTTGCCAAAAGAAGCTTAACAGTTGCATGTGAGGATTTGTCCCTCAAATGCTCATAATCATAATTATACTAAGGTCGTTGAATGTTGTTTCTCCAAAACTTCCTTCCAAATCAATAATATCTAGTGCTATAGGTATACCACTATTACCCACCTAAGAAAGAATTAAAAAAACACCAAATTTAAATGATGATCGGAGGTATAAAGAAGCCACTATGTAATGAGAAATTAAGAAGATAACCAAATGATAAAGTAAGAAACTTGATTTCCATATATTGTAAATATGGGAAGCTTCTCATCAAACAAAAAGCACAGACGACGGAATATAATTCACTTAGATAAAGATCAAAGAGGTAAAGATTTTTCACACAGTTAAGACAAAAGGGAAGACTAGTTGGTACTTCTCTTGTACCTGCAGCCAATAACTGGAAAGAACATATCAAATTCAAAGTATGGATCATAGCCCACAATATATTCCATCTATGAAAATGTACTATAGTGAAGTTATGAAGTACATTTACCTTGACACTATGGTTATCCAAATGGAGATGTTCCAACGCACAAAAAGACTCAAAAAACCTAGTATAGTGAGGTTTTAATTCCAGGATATAGCCTCCCCTAAGAGCAAGCGATAATTGTGCCAAAAGAGGAATAGTTTTTAAACTGATAAACCATACTCTGCCTGTGAAGTCAAGGGACTTCAATCTGGGGGCATTAATTTCAATGACACCGCAGTAATTATCTGGGAGATGAAGCACCAATTGCTCTAGCAACGGGCAATGAGAGATTAAGCTTCCAAGAAATGTGTACAAGATTGTAACATTGTATAGCTTCAAGAAAATTAACCTTTCAAAACCTCTGAAGGCTGGTGGATGAGATATTGAACAATCTTCAAGAGATAGATGCCTCAAATGCACACATTCGAAAAATGAAGCAAGCAATTTGTATGGTTTCCCCCTGATCGGAAATTTAAGAATAAGATGTTCAAATACGGAATTGAGAGTGTAAACTTTTTAACTGGTCCTCCATGATGGGTAAAAATATGGCGGATAATATTTTCAAAGTAACTTATTGTCACGACCCCGGTTCGCCCTCCATGAACCATCGTTACGGCACCTAGTTCCCTACAACTAGGTAAGCCAAATAATTCAAAAAACAACCAATTTGCGGAATAAAACAATTTTAAACAGAATAGAGTAATAAAACAACATTTAAAAGTGCCCCTCGGCATACACGACATTAACTCTCAAAAACTAATACATATTCCCAAAACTCGGAAATCCATGAATCACAAGCTAAGGATACTACATAGTGCTGTAACTCCAGAATAGTCTAAAACAAAGTAATACAGACGGGCGGTAACTACAATGAGATAATGGAGAGACTCTAAGGTTTGCGGACGCGGCAGATATACCTCAAAGTCGCTGAAGGGTCGCCTCAGCTCAAGGATGGTAAGTCGAAGTCAAAGTACCTGGATCTGCACAAGAAAAACATGCACATAAAGGGCATGAGTACACCACAGCGGTACTCAATAAGTTCCAAGCCTTACCTCGATCAGGTAGTGACGAGGAAGGTCAGGGCCCTACTGAGGTTAAATAAAATATAAAGTTCGACAGTGTAGAACAGAACAGTATAATTAAGTACAACAGTAAAAGTAACACAGGATATAGAGGACAGCAACAACTATTACAGAGGCAGGTAAACACAGAAAGAAATGCGGTTTAGCACCAAAATAACAATCGGATATCTCTCAGGATATCGTCCTGTAGTTCCAAATATACATATCCAATGGATCTCCCGGGATCTCGTCCCATAGTCCAACTCATAGTGCGCAGGTATCTACCAAAATCCCGTTCCGTAGTCCCAAATGTAAATACCTAGTACTGGGGGAATCTACCGGGTGCATTCCCGTAGTGTCATATAACTGTGCAGGGGGATCTACCGGAATCCCACATTCGTAGTCCTAAATAAACAGATAAGGGGGAGCTACCGGAATCCCACATCCGTAGTCCCAAATTTAATTACACAGCAGCATCAGGAAAATATTCAGAAAATGTCAATTTCATATTAAGGCAAACAAGTAATCCTAGCCTAGTATGCTACACAGATTTCAGGTAAAGCAGTTGAGCAAATAAGGCAATTAAAACACTTACACATGTTTTTCTAAGCTAACAACAGGCTTTAAGTGCAGGTAATATAAACAGGAAAAGAAACATACTAGTAATTACTTAATGAAAATCGGATTTTCAACAATTAGCACAAGTACGCACTCGTCACCTCACGTACAAGGCATTTCAATTAACAGTAATACCAAATCCTAAGGGGAAGGTCCCCCACACAGGGTTAGGCAAGCCACTTACTGAGTACTGTTGTGGTGTATTCATGCTCTTTCTACGCATGTTTTTCATGTGCATATCCAGGTACTTTGACTCAATCCTACCACCCTTGAGGCGAGGCGACTGCTCCAGAGACTTCGAGGTATATCTGTCGCGTCCGCAGACCGAGGAGTCCCTTTCAATTCTATCTTGTAGTGATAGACCTTCTATTTTCTTCTGTTGATGTAGACATTCCGGAGTTAGAGCATTTTTGTTATATTCGCAGCTTGTGATTCATGGGTTTCCGGGTTTTGGGAAATGTTGTTAGGTTCGAGAAGTTGTATTGTATATGCCGAGCAGCATTTTAAACACTGTTCCATTTGGTTATTTTAGCTTTTAAATTATTTCTTTCGCAAGTTTTGTTTATTTTCCGCACTTGTTAGGCTTATCTAGTCGTAGAGACTAGGTGTCGTCACGATGGTTCACGGAGGGCGAACCGGGTCGTCACAAGTTGGTATCAGAGCTCTAGGTTCATAGGAGTCATGAATCACAAGCCAGTTTATTAGAGTCTCATTGATTTGTACGAAGACGTCTGTACTTATCTACGAGAGGCTATGTAACTGTTAGGAAAATTCCACTTCATTTGATTTCCTTGTCGTGCAAGATTTTGATATCACAATTCTAAACTTCTATCTTCTATTATCTCACAGATGGTGAGGACACGTGCTACCCGAGATGATCAGGCACCCGCGCCCCCTACTGCAGCCGTCAGAGGCTGGGGTAGAGGCCGAGGACGTGCACGTGGTGCAGCCAGAGCACCTGCGCGAGCTGCCACCAAGGTACCACCACCAGTTCCAGCCGGAGTTCAGGCACCTGATACGCCTACTACTATTACTACCACTCCAGCACTTCAGGAGACTCTGGCACAGTTCATGAGCATGTACACCACTTTGACTTAGGCAGGATTGCTTCCCCTTGTTGTAGCTACATCTCAGGCCTGGAGAGGAGCATAGACTCCCGCCGCCCGCACTCCTAAGCAGCAAGTGCATGTTGAGCAGGTCCTTGAGATTATTCTTGTACAGCTTGCAGTCTGAGATCAGCCCGAGGATAGGGCAGCGGTTTCCAAGGATGAGCAGCTGAGGCTTGAGAGGTTCAAGAAGTATAAGCCTCCTGTATTCAGTGGTCTAGCATCGGATGATGCTCTGAGATTTCTAGATGAGTGTTACCGTATTCTCTGTACCATGCGTATATCAGGGTTGAGCAGGGTTTTCTTCACTACTTTCCAGCTTCGAGGAGCCGCCTATGAGTGGTGGCACACCTATGAGTTAGACAGACCGGATGAGGCTGCTTCACTAACTTGGACTCAGTTTTCAGATCTATTCCTAAGAGAGTATGTTCCTCAGAGCCTCAGGAACGCATGGCACGTAGAGTTTGAGCATTTGCGCCAGGGTGCTATGACTGTCTCAGAGTGTGCTGTCTGTTACACTAGTTTGGCTAGACATGCACCAGCCTTGGTTTCTACTGTTCGCGAGA
Organism: Nicotiana tabacum; assembly: GCF_000715075.1. Classification (NCBI taxonomy): domain Eukaryota; kingdom Viridiplantae; phylum Streptophyta; class Magnoliopsida; order Solanales; family Solanaceae; genus Nicotiana; species Nicotiana tabacum. Next base: position 24,626,485 of record NC_134100.1, on the reverse strand, counting down.
GGGTTCGCCAGTTTATTGAGGGCCTTATTCCCAACATCTGGTCTAGCATGGCTCGTGAGTTGGAGATGGATATTTCCTATCAGTAGGTGGTGAGCATTGCTAGGAGGATTGAGGGTATGCATGCTAGGGAAAGAGAGGAGAAGGAGGCCAAGAGGTCTCGAGAGGGGCCATTATTCTGGTGCCCGTACCCCAGCTGCATGTCATCATGGTAGGGGTTATATGAGTCGCCCTGTTCATTCATCTCTTCCAGCAGCCAGTAGTGCTCCAGATCCTCCTAGGCCTCATGAGCCTTATTATGCACCTCTAGTTTCTAGTGCGCCTCCTACGCGAGGTGCTTTCAGAGGTCACTCCAGCAGACCTGGCCCGAGTTAGTAACAGCCGTCACGTCCTCCTAGAGCTTGTTTTGAGTATGGTGACACACGCCATATGGTGAGGGATTTCCCCAGACTTGGAAGGGGTGCACCTCCTCAGACTTTTCAGCCACCCCGCAGAGTTCTCAAGCTATGGTTACAGCTCCAGTTGCTACCCCACCTGCTCATCCAGCTAGAGGTGGGGGTCAGGGAAGTAGAGGTCACCCTAGAGGGGGAGGCCAGGCCAGATACTATGCCCTTACTGCCCGTACCGAGGTTGTTACCTCTGATTTTGTCATCATAGGTATTATACTGGTTTGTCACAAAGATGCATCGACCCTATTCGATCTAGGCTCCACTTACTCTTATGTGTCTTCTTATTTTACTCCGCATTTGGGTGTACCTCGGGATTCTTTGAGTTCCCCTGTTTATGTTTCCACTCTTGTGGGAGATTCTCTTGTTGTGGACCGTATTTATCGGTCGTGTTTGGTTGCTCTTAGTGGTTTTGAGACCAGAGTCAATTTATTGTTGCTCAGCATGGTAGATTTTGATATTATCTTGGGCATGGACTGGTTGACACCCCATTATGCTATTCTTGATTGTCACGCCAAAACTCTGATGCTGGCTATGCCAGGTGTACCACATGTTGAGTGGAGGGGTACTTTAGATCACACTCCCAATAGAGTTATTTCTTTTCTTAAAGCTCAACGTATGGTTGAGAAGGGGTGTGACGCGTATTTAGCTTATGTGAGAGATGTTAGTGTTGATATCCCTTCAGTTGATTCAGTCCCAGTAGTACGGGATTTTCCCGATGTGTTTCCAGCTGATCTTCCGGCCATGTCGCCTGATAGAGATATTGATCTTGGCATTGATCTGTTGCCGGACACTCAGCCCATTTCTATTCCTCTGTACCGTATGGCTCCTCCTGAGTTGACGGAGTTGAAGGATCAATTATAGGAATTATTTGATAAGGGTTTTACTCGGCCCAGTGTATCACCTTGGGGTGATCCTATCTTGTTTGTGAAGAAAAATAATGGTTCTATGCGTATGTGTATTGATTATCGCCAGTTAAACAAGGTTACAGTGAATAACCGTTATTCTTTGCCTCATATTGATGATCTGTTTGACCAGCCTCAGGGCGCACGGGTGCTATCTAAGATTAACTTGCGCTCAAGTTACCATCATTTTAAGATTAGGGAGCCAGATATCCCGAAGACTACTTTCAGGACTCGGTATAGTCTTTATGAGTTCCTTGTTATATCATTTGGGTTGATCAATGCCCTAGCAACCTTTATGCATTTGATGCATAGTGTGTTTTGGCCGTATCTTGACTCGTTCATCATTGTCTTTATTGATGATATTCTGGTATATTCCCGGAGTCGAGAAGATCATGAGCATCACCTAAGGACTGTGCTTCAGACTCTGAGAGCAAAGAAGTTATATGCTAAGTTCTCGAAATGTGAGTTTTGGTTAGATTTCATGGCATTCTTAGGCCACATGGTATTGAGTGAGGGTATTCAGGTGGATCCGAAGAAAGTAGAGGACGTGCAGAGTTGGCCCAGACCATCCTCAGCTACAGAGATCCGCAGTTTCCTTGGCTTGGCAAGTTACTACCATTATTTTGTTGAGGGGTTTTCATCGATTGCAGCCCCTATGACCAGACTGACCCAGAAGGGTGCTCCATTTTAGTGGACGGAAGAGTGTGAGGCGAGCTTCCAAAAGCTCAAGACTGCTTTGACTACAGCCCCAATTTTGATATTGCCTCCAGGTTTGGGGCCTTACACGGTATATTGTGATGCCTTGAGGATTGGCCTCGAAGCGGTGTTGATGTAGGACAGTAGGGTGATTGCCTATGCATCCAAATAGTTGAAGGTACATGAGAAGAATTACCATGTCCACAACCTTGAGTTAGCTGCCATTGTTCACGCCTTGAAGATCTGGCGTCATTATTTGTACGAAGTTCCTTGTGAGATTTATACTGATCATCAGAGCTTGCAGCACCTATTCAAGAAAAAGGATCTAAATTTGCGCCAGAGGAGATGGTTAGAGTTGCTAAAGGACTATGATATCACTATTTTGTATCACCCGGGCAAGGCCAATGCGGTGGCTGATGCCTTGAGTCATCGAGCAAAGAGTTTGGGGAGTTTGTATGGCGATGGATGTTTAGGCCTTAGCCAGCCAGTTTGTGAGATTGGATCTTTCGTATCCTAGTCGGGTTCTAGCTTGCGTGGTCTCTCGATCTTCCTTATTTGATTGTATCAGGGAGCATCAATATGATAACCCTCATTTGCTTGCCCTCAAGGACAAGGTTCAGCATGGTGATGTCAGAGATGTGACTATTGGTGATGATGGGGTACTGAGGATGCAGGGTCGGATCTGTGTACCCAATGTTGATGGGCTTCGGAAGTTGATTCTGGAGGAGGCCCATAGATCGCGGTATTCCATTCATCCAGGTGCCGCGAAGATGTATCAGGATTTGAGGCAGCACTACTGGTGGAGGCGGATGAAGAAAGATATAGTTGGATTTGTAGCTCGGTGCCTCAACTGTCAGCAGGTGAAGTATGAGCACTAGAGACTGGGTGGGTTGCTTCAGCAGATAGAGATTCCGGAGTGGAAGTGGGAGCGGATCACCATGGACTTTGTAGTTGGGCTCCCACAGACTTTGAGAAAGTTTGATGCTATTTGGGTGATTGTAGATCAGCTGACCAAGTCCGCTCACTTTATTCTTGTGTGTACTACTTATTCTTCGGAGCATTTGGCGGAGATCTATATTCGGGAGATTGTTCGTCTGTATGGTATTCTAGTTTCCATCATTTCAGATAGAGGTACTCAGTTCGCATCACGATTCAGGAGAGCCGTTCAACATGAGTTGGGTACTCGAGTAGAGTTGAGTACATTATTTCACCCTTAGACGGACGGGCAGTCCGAGCGCACTATTTAGATTCTTGAGGATATGCTTCGTGCGTGTGTGATTGAGTTTGGAGGGTCTTGGGATCAGTTCTTTCCATTGGCGGAGTTTACCTACAACAACAGCTATCAGTCTAGCATTCAGATGGTACCGTACGAGTCTTAAAAGGTAGGCAGTGTAGATCCCTGGTGAGTTGGTTTGAGCCGAGTGAGGCTAGATTGTTGGGAACAAACTTGGTTCAGGATACCTTGGAGAAGTTTAAGGTGATTCAGGATAGACTCCGTACAGCCCAGTCCAGATAGAAGAGTTATGCGAATCGGAAGGTTCGTGATATTTCCTATATGGTTGGAGAGCGGGTTCTGCTTCGAGTTTTGCCTATGAAGGGCGTTATGAGATTTGGGAAGTTGAGTCCAAGGTTTATTGGCCCTTTTGAGGTATTGAGGCGTGTTAGGGAGGTTGCTTATGAGCTTGCTTTACCTCCCAACTTGGCAGGAGTTCATCTGGTATTTCATGTTTCGATGCTCCGGAGGTATCACGGTGATCCATCGCACGTGTTGGATTTCAGTTCAGTCCAGTTGGACAAGGATCTATCCTAGGTTGAGGAACCAGTGGCAATAATGGACAGACAGGTTAGAAAGCTGAGGTCAAAGAACATTGCATTAGTAAAGGTTCAGTGGTGGGGTCAGCCGGTCGAGAAGGCGATCTGGGAGACCAAGCAGGGTATGCGCAGCTGTTACCCTCATCTTTTCACTACTTCAGTTATGTCTCTATGCGTTTGAGGACGAACGAATGTTTAAGTGTAGGAGGATGTGACGACCCGGCCGATCGCCTTAAGAATTAACGCCCCAATCCCCTATTAACTACTTTCCCCGTGCTTATTTCTGTTATTTTGATTTGTCGTGATGTTCGATTGCGAGTTTCGGAGAGTTTTGGGACACTTATTCCCTAAATGAGAGCTTAAGTGTTGGAAAGTTGACTGAAGTTGGAACAGTGCGAAGACATCCTCGAAATGGAAATCCGATGGTTCTGTTAATTTCGTTGGGTGATTTCGGGCTTAGGGGCGTGATCGGACTGTGTCTTGGCGGTCCGTAGCTAATTTAGGCTTGAAATGCCGAAGGGTCAAATTTTGAAGTTTCCGGTTCGATAGTGAGATGTTGATCCGAGGGTCGGAATGGAATTTTGGAAGTTGAAGTAGCTCCGTAGTGTTGAATGTGACGTGTGTGCAAAGTTTCAGGTCATTCGGACGAGGTTTGATAGACTTTTTGATCGAAAGTGTATTTTTAGAGTTTTGGAGTTCTTAGGCTTGAATCCGTGGTTGATTCGTCGTTTCGATATTGTTTTACGCATTTTAAGGATTGGTATAAGTTTAGACAGTGATATTAGACTTGTTTGTGCTTTTGGTTGAGGTCCCGGGGGACTCAGGATGATTTCGGATGGTTGTCGGAAGAATTAGAAGTGGTTCGAAGCAACTGAAGCTGCTGATATCTGTCATAACCGCACTTACGGTTTGGGTCCCGCAGGTGCGGAGCCGCAGAAGCGGCGGAGAAATCGCAGAAGCAGAATTGGGGAGGATCAGCAAGGTTTGCAGATGCGGGAGACTTACCGCAGAAGCGGTACCGCATTTGTGAATGGGTAATCGCAGGTGCGGAAGCTGATCTTTAAGTGAAAGTCGCAGATGCGACCATGTCCTCGCATAAACGAGACCGCAGATGTGGTCCCAAGGCCGCAGAAGTAGAATAACTGGGCAGAAACATATAAATTTTTGCCTTCGCGAAATTTAGCCATTTTTTACCTCTTTACAAACGGGAAGAAGCTTGGGGAGCACTTTTCAAGGGGGATTTTCAGAGAAATTCATTGGGATAAAGTCTTTGGTCCCTAAACTCGTTATTGGAATAATTTTTATAAATTTAAGCATGAAAAATTAAGGAAAATCAGTGGTATTTGTGGGTTAGGGCTTAACTAATTAGAGGCCTTTGAATGGTGATTTGAGGGACCATTTGAGGTCCGATTTTGCTAATTTTTGGTATGACTGAACTCGTGAGAGTGTGAGAATTCTGGAAATGTAAATTTTACCTGATTCCGAGATGTGGACCCGAGGGTCGTTTTGGTTATTTCACCTAATGTCGCGTATTAGCTTAGAATTTCTTTGTAGAATTAGTTACTTGAAGTGTTATTTACATTACAAAATTTAATTGAATAGATTTGGGTCATTTGGAGTCAAGTACTCGTAGCAAGAGCATGGTTTCGGATTGATTTGAGCTGGTTCGAGGTAAGTGGCTTGCCTAACCTTGTGTGGGGGACTTTCCCCTTAGGATTTGGTATATTTGGTAATTGAGATGCCTTGTACGTGAGGTGACGAGTGCGTACTTGTGCTAATTGTTGGAAATCCAATTTTTTTTAATTAAGTAATTATTAGTATGTTTCCTTTCTAGTTTTTACTACTTGCACTATTAAGCCTGTTGTTAGCTTAGGAAAGAATGTCTAAGTGATTTAATTATTGTATTTGCTCAAATGCCTTACCTGAATTATGTACAGCATGCTAGGCTAAAATTACTTGTTTGCCTTAATATGAAGTTTGACATTTCTGAATATCTTCATGTTGTTGTTGTGCATTTACATTGGGACTACGGATGTGGGATTCCGATAGCTTCTCCTTGTCTGTTTACATTTGGGACTACGGATGTGGGATTCCAGTAGATCCCCCTGCACAGTTATATGGAACTACGAAAATGCACCCAGTAGATTCCCCCAGTACTGGGTATTTACATTTGGGACTACGGAACGGGATTACGGTAGATCCTCGCGCACTATGAGTTGGGATACGGGACGGGATCCCGGAAGATCCATTGGATATGTATATTTGGGACTACATGACGGTATCCTAGGAGATCCATGATTGTTATTTTGGTGTTGAGCCGTATTTCTTTCTGTGTTTACCTTGCCTCTGTAATAGTTGTTGTTTCCCTTTATATCTTGTGTTACTTTTACTGTTGTATTTCTTTATACTATTTTATTCTATACTGTCGAACTTTATATTTTATTTAACCTCAGTATGTCCCTGACCTTCCTCGTCACTACCCGACCGAGGTTATGTTTGGCACTTACTGAGTACCGTTGTGGTGTACTTATGCCCTTTCTGCGCATGTTTTTCATGTGCAGATCTAGGTACTTTGACTCAGTCCTATCACCCTTGAGGCGAGGCGACTGCTCCAGAGACTTTGAGATATATCTTCCGCATCTGCAAACCGAGGAGTCCCTTTCCATTCTATCTTGTAGTGATAGTCTTTCTATTTTCTTCTGTTGATGTAGACATTTCGGAGTTAGAGCATTTTTGTTATATTCGTAGCTTGTGATTCATGGTTTTCGGGTTTTGGGAAATGTTGTTAGTTTCGAGAAGTTGTATTTTATATGCCGAGCGGCATTTTAAATATTGTTCCATTCGGTTATTTTAGCTTTTAAATTATTTCTTCCGCAAGTTTTGTTTATTTTCCGCATTTGTTAGGCTTACCTAGTCGTAGAGACTAAGTGCCATCACGATGGTTCACGGAGGGCGAACCGGGTCATGACACGTGTTTGGTGTATTTTCCAAAGGGTTCGATCAAGAGTAAGTTGTGGAATTCTACACCATTTATATCTCCATTTCCTTGATAAGATGCTTGTTCTAACAGCATCTAGTAAAGGGATACGGATAAGAATATCATCAAGAACATCATCAGGAGGGTTGATTAGTATATCGAAAGGTAAAGTTCCACTGCAATTTTTTTTCGACTGGAGGCATTATATTAGGATTAGGATTATAGGCAAAATGATGAAGATTAGGATAAACGAAAGTTAAGATTAAGATTATGGAAAAAGAAGAAGAGGAAGAAGCAAGAAACCTGTTGAAATTTTGAAGATGGAGCGTCAAGGGACCATGGGCGGATCAACTGCAAAACCAAAATTTGGGCGTATCGATTAACTTCCCAAGAAAGATATGTATACTTATACAGCCCTAATTTAGGATTCCAATGTATATAAATAAAAGCATAAAAGAAACACAAAATTTCTAATCGGTGCATTAGGTAAGTAAAGGTAGTTGTTGCATTTATTGAGTGAGGCGCCTCGAGATCGAATCTCACCTTTAACAGGGTCAATTTTAATTTTTTCCTTTCAGCCCAATCAGTTTTTTTAAAAAAAAAGAAGTTAAACTAGTAGTTACATTTTTTATCTACTTTATTTATTTCCTTCTTCAGACTAATTTTTCCCTGAAATTTATTTTACCTTCCGCCTTTTTTATTTTTCCTTTTCTATTTTACCTAATAATTCCCTATACCAATAGCCGTTTATAACCTATGCTAATTATATCGTTATGATTCATAGTAATATCGTCCGTTTATATAATAGCCGTTTATATTAAGGTCATACGTATCGGCTTATCGCAACCATATAAGTCCATTCACTAATATGGTTGTAGTCATATGACCTATGATAATTACATCGTTGCGATTCACAATAATTGACCGTCTATATAATTTCATTCATTAAGGTCATACATATCGGCCTATAGCAACCATATAAGTCCATTCACTAATATGATTGTAGTCATATAACCTAAGCTAATTATATCGTTGTGATTTATAGTAATATCGACCGTTTGTATAATAGCCATTTATATTAAGGTCATACATATTGGCCTATAGCAGCCATATAAGTCCATTCACTAATATGGTTGTAGTCATATAACCTATGCTAATTATATCATTGTGATTCTTAGTAATATCAGTCGTTCATATAATAGTCGTTTATATTAAGCACATATGTATCGGCCTATAGCAACCATATAAGTCCATTCACTAATATGGTTGTAGTCATATGACCTATGATAATTACATCGTTGTGATTCACAATAATTGATTGTCTATATAATTTCATTCATTAAGGTCATACGTATCGGTCTATAGCAACCATATAAGTCCATTCAATAATATAATTGTAGTCATATAACCTAAGCTAATTATATCGTTGTGATTCATATTAATATCGACCGCTTGTATAATAGCCGTTTATATTAAGGTCATACGTATCGGCCTATAGCAACCATATAAGTCCATTCACTAATATGATTGTAGTCATATAACCTAAGCTAATTATATCGTTGTGATTCATAGTAATATCGACCGCTTGTATAATAGTCGTTTATATTAAGGCCATACGTATCAGCCTATAGCAACCATATAAGTTCATTCCCTAATATGGTTGTAGTCATATAACCTAAGCTAATTATATCATTGTGATTCATAGGAATTGACCGTCTATATAATTTCATTCATTAAGGTCATACGTATCGGCGTATAGCAACCATATAAGTCCATTCACTAATATGATTGTAGTCATATTACCTAAGCTAATTATATCGTTGTGATTCATAGTAATATCGACCGCTTGTATAATAGCCGTTTATATTAAGGTCATACGTATCAGCCTATAGCAACCATATAAGTCCATTCACTAATATGATTGTAGTCATATAACCTAAGCTAATTATATTGTTGTGATTCATAGTAATATCGACCGCTTGTATAACAGCTGTTTATATTAAGGTCATACGTATTGGCCTATAGCAACCATATAAGTCCATTCACTAATATGGCTATAGTCATATAACCTAAGCTAATTATATCGTTGTGATTCATAGTAATATCGACCGTTTATATAATATCCATTTATATTAAGGTCATACGTATCGGCCTATGGCAACCATATAAGTCCATTCACTAATATGGTTGTAGTCATATGACCTATGATAATTACATCGTTGTGATTCACAATAATTGATCGTCTATATAATTTCATTCATTAAGGTCATACGTATCAGCCTATAGCAACCATATAAGTTCATTCACTAATATGATTGTAGCCATTTATCCTAAGCTAATTATATCGTTGTGATTTATAGTTATATTGACCGTTTGTATAATAGCCGTTTATATTAAGGTCATACGTATCGGCCTATAGCAACCATATAAGTCCATTCACTAATATGGTTGTAGTCATATAACCTAAGCTAATTATATCATTGTGATTCATAGTAATATCGACCGCTTGTATAATAGGCGTCTATATAATTTCATTAATTAAGGTCATACGTATTACCTTATTTATATAATAGTAAATATATAATTATATATATTTTTATTGGTTAATCTTAATTATAATAAAAGGGAAATCATGGTTAAATTTTAGGACTAATGTATTCTAGCTTCTTTTTCAGGAGGGAAAACAAGAAGACATTTTTGGACTAAAATGTTAAATACAATTTTCTGAGGGAAACAAAGGGAAAAGTAAAAATATAATTGGAGGGAAATTGAAAGTTTTTACTCTTTACATATCTCTTAAACACAAGAACAAAATCTCCAACTCTCTAAATAAAATAGATACTCTAAACATGAATGCTAACGGATGGATTGAAGAAGAATTCTATCCATGGTTTCGGATGAAGGTGCCCAAATAGTACATTAAGCGTGATTTTTTAGTAATTTTATTTTTCTTAAATTTTAATGATTTGGTAACTGTTGATTATTCCAACTAGCAATGAACCCTGAACCCTATGTTTACATTATGTTCTTGCAGTTTATTCCAAAGAGTATATGTGGCTATCTTCCTCCTATTTTGGTTAAAACAATGTTTCGATGTAATGGGAAGGAGTGGGTTGTGACTCTCACAAGTGGTGTTCGGAGAAGACTCGTCAATGGGTGGAAACAATTTATTGTCGACAATAATCTGAAGAAAGGAAATGTCCTTCTCTTTGAACTAGTTGAGGCTACATCAGGGGCTGTGATCTTCTCTGTTGAAGAGCTAGGATTAACTAATGCTTAGCTTGATAATTTCTTCCCTTTAGTTATATGTAATGACTTCAAATAGATCATAGTAATGGATTAATATGATTGTTCTTTATAATACTGTTTGTGTTTTTTCCATTTATTATTGTTATATTTATTTATTTTAAGAAGACTACTAGTTTATAAATAGCCAATTAAAATTGGGAAGTCATTAAATAATATTTTTAGTGCAGAAGTCCCCCATTTTTTTCTATCATTTTACAACCAAGAACAAGACTAGGAAGATTAATTTCTTTTTTCCAAAAAAGTTTAAAAATCGACATTAATTTGCTCATAGAGAAGTGGAAAAATCAACACGAAAAATCAAAACCTAAACCTAAACCTAAACAAGCTTCAATAATCTTTACATGGATTAATCAAGTCTTCTAAGGTAAGACTATGAGATAAAACCTATGAAGTGCACTGCCACTATATGGCAGAAGTTTAAAAAAAATTCACAATCTGTATAGGCGGATGGATAAATTAAAGACAAGCTTCTATAATTAATTGTAGTCATGGAGGAGTGTAATGGTGCATATAGGAGTGAAATAGACTACTGGAAAGCATAATGGTTGCATGAAGGATTGGAAGGGGCTACTGGGAAGTGCAATGGATGCATGGAGGAGTGGAAGGGGTTGCTAGGGTGTGTAATGTCCGCATGGAGGAGCGGATATGGCTATTGGGAAGTGTAATGGTTGCATATGGTCTCTACAAAGAGACTTTAATTCCTACTGGGAAGTGGAATAGCTATTATAATTGAGAGATGATAATTCTCCCTATATATTTTCGGAAAATATGCTAGACCTACATAAAACAATCAAACTGAAAATACTATTACATCTAAGCATAACGATGGATAGGACTCCGACCAAGAAAGCTATTGAACAACCGCTCCATGGCTCACCGGTTAGTCATAATATTTTGTACCAAAATCTTAAGCGTGACTATAGCAAGCTGAAGCGTGAGATCAATGAATTGATTTAGAGGGTGGTTCGTGATTCAAGCATTGATTACCTAGAAAGTGTGATGTTGGAGGAGCATCCATAACTTCACTCTATATTATGCTTGACGATATGCCCACACCATCTGTCCAAAATGGAGCTAAGAGCAATTCTATCATTGTTATCACTAGTGATACCGAATTAGCCTCCAAGACCTCAAAGTCTCTTTCCGTGAACCAGAATATTGAGTAGTCCATGGATTATGAAGTTTTATCTCATGTTGTCTTTTTGATTATGGTGATATTTTTCTAATAGTCTATGAAGTTTTCTACCCCCTATGGTGATGTTTTTATTTTTCCCGTTATGTATTGGTGATGTTATCATGCAATCTAATATTAATGAATGAAATTATTATTATGTTTTGAATCTTTTTTTATTTTTTTATATTTTTTATGAACTTTTTTCAGATTACCTGGGGTCTTGTATTAGCAAAAATAGAGTTTGATGATACAACACAAGGGTATAGAAAACCCTTCAAAAAATAGTGAGGCATAATGATCGTTTAATTCAAGTTAACAAAACAGTCCTATTGTCTTCAATATTGCAACTGTTCGTTTGATGCCTAATGAAATGAAAGTACTAATAGTAACATTTGTAAAGATTAATTAAGTCCTCTAAAATTGGTTAATTTATTTTCCAAATTAATATAGCACATTCAACTTATGACACCAACATTGGACAACAGGAAAATGTATTGTCAATAAATATGAAGATAGTTTAGTACTTCAAGATGCAAAATATACCACATACTGAACTTATGAAGATAGTTGATGAGTACTTGAAGATAGTTGAGTGCTTATGAATCAATGTAGTACGGATTAAAACAAGTTCAAAATGATAACACTTTGGCACTTACAAGGTTCCAACAATATAGACAAATTAAAACATTCAACTCAGTTCAAAATATTTTTTTTATAAATTCAAGAGACATATTTTATTTCATTCCAACATGGAGTATAAAAGACAAAGGCTTTGGAATCCTAAATACTTTATTCTACAGAGATTGAATGCGGCAACCAGTAATACATCAAACTAAACAATCAAACTCATAATAACCAAACTAAACAATAATCAAAAGCTTAACAAAATACTCTTATCGAACAATTTTTTGAAATCTTCATCCCTACAAACATTCCAACTAAAAACACAAATGACATAGCACTTGCTCCAACATCACTTTCATCAACACACAAACTTGAAGATTGTTCTTCACTGTAAATATTTTCTTTTTGGAATTCATTGAATGTTGCTACTGCTTCATCATAAGATTTGTAAGACTTGAAGATGCTTCCTTTGAAACCTATAACCATAGTAGCACACTCACACCAAGAGTTGTATAATCCTGGCTTTTTACCACGAATTACCACATACACCTTCGATGTCGATGTATTATCAGCTTGAGATCCATTTCTAAACTCATTAAAAGCTATTATGGCTTCATCATATGTTTTGAAGGCCTTGAAGATGCTACCCTTGACACCAATAACCATAGGAGCACACCGATGCCAAGAGTTGTACAATCCAAGCCTCTTACCACGAAATACTACATAAACTTTCGAAGCATTATTCCTCTTCCCGTGGTCCATTCCTTAATCTAACCCTAAGAAAGATAAGAGATTAAGAAGGAGAAAACAAAGATAGAAAAATGGGGGCTGAAAAAGCGTTTTAGGTTTGGCCAAATATATTAAGTGTTTAGGGTTAGAAAGTGACCACTTTAATCATAAATACCAATAGTTTAATTTTTATACGTATTTCCTCTAATATATTATCTGTATATTTTAGTGTATTTCGATTAATTGGTATAGTATATATATATTTTAGTGTATTTCGTTTAATTAGTATAGTATATGTAAAGGAGCTTTATGGAAAATGATGAAGCATGCATCTTGGGAAGGTAAGACAATTAAATTAGTGAGAGAGAATTGTTGAAAAAAATTAATTTAAAATGAAAAATCTGCCAAAGGGTATATATGGAAATCGAAAATGCACAAATATCCATTATGTCCTCAAAAGTCGTGCGAAGTTATCATTATACCCCCATTCTGGACATTTGGGCCATTCTTGGTTTGTCCAAATATATTTTCCATTTTTCTATACCAGGGGACATTTTACCGCAGATGTGAACTACTTTACTTAATTATAAGCATCGAACAAAGGTTAATGATAGTGTCAATTACTGTGATTCTTTTCTTTTCTTTAATCAGTGCTAACAATATTTGAATTCTATTTTTTGTACAATCATGTGAAATAGTGAACTATTAAAAGTGTAAAGTCGAGAAAGAGACAAATCCTAAAATAAAGAAGATAAAAAATACCAAATTTAATGTGAAAAACCCTTCAACTCGAAGGTAAAAACTACAGGATCACAAAGATTCAAAAAGCTCCACTATAACAATAAGAGAATTACAATAGTTCTGCAAATTGGATGCACAACAAGTGCCAAACAGGAACAAAATAGCAAAAAAGTAATAACAAATCAAGGTAAGAAAGAGGAGAAGTCACAAAAATGGAATTGTTGTTCGAGGCTCTAAATCGGATACTACGGGCCTCCAAATCCAATCTTCACTGTTAAAATCAAAGACCAAGATATTATGAATGCTCAGTCAAAATTTTAGCTCGACCCAACGGTTAACGAATTGAAAAATGTAATTTGAAGTTGGTTGGTCGAAACAAAACCTGCAACAAAACAAACACTTTTTCTTCTTTCTTGATGAAAGCGCTCTCAAAAACCACTCTTATGTGCATAAGTCTTTCAAAGACTTGTACCAATGAGCATAGAACAATTCTCCAAGGTTGCTCTACTTATAGATGTCGACCCAGAATTCCCTCAGTCGGGACCGTGATAGCGCCTAATGTTCCACTTGATAAGTAAGCCAATGTTAGAAAATTATCAAGTCAAACCTTATTCAATTTAATAAATAACAGTAAATAAGCTAAAATGAAATACAACAAGTGTGGAATAATATAATAACTTCATCATTTACTACTACTCGGATCTGGTATCACAAATGCACGAACATTCTAGGATTTACTACAAGTAAAAGTCTGAAAGAAATATAAATTTTTTAACGAAAGAAACAGTAAAAACAGAAGAGATAGACGAGGACTTCAAGGACTGTGAACGCTGACAGATCTACCTTAAGTCTCCGGTGGTTCGAGCTTCTATGCCTCTGGATCAACTTGGACCAATACCAAAATTTGCACGGGAAGTGCAGAGTGCAGTATCGGTACAACCAACCTCATGCACTGGTAAGTGTCGAGCCTAACCTCGGCTAAGTAGTGACGAGGTTAAAACAAGACAACCACAAATAAACTTGTGCAATTTACCAGTATATGTACGAAGATAATGACAAATAAAAGTTAGACAAGTAATATCGAGAGGGGTACATATAGAGGGGATCACAAGATAAAGAATCACAGCAGTAATAAGAACTTGATCAACCAATATACCTGAACAGATAGAAATAAGTAAACACGGTAAAGGAAAATGCACGATATCACCCTTCGTTCTTTTATTCTCAACCTCACCATATGAAATAATAGAAACGGCACGGCATCACCCTTCGTGCATTAACTCTCTCATAACATGGCATAGCATTACCCTTCGTGCATTAACACACATAATACGGCACGGCATCACCCTTCGTGAATTAACACTCACAATACGGCACGGCATCACCCTTCGTGCATTACACTCTTCCTCACCATAAAGCAATGAACAATGTCAACAAAGAGATAAAAATAACAAGAACAAGTCTTACTTCAATATTTGGTACCGGAATACCAACCTCACTTTGTATCAATTACTCAGTTATTACCAAGGTCCATAAACATAATAAGAATGATCAACATAATGATTGACTAGTCTAAGCATGGATAATATGATCACGAAAAGCAACAATTGCAAGAATAAGACCCACTCGCATGCTATGACTCAACAATAATGCATAGGTACTCATCACCTTACCTATATGTTGTACCCAACATTAAAACATGTAGCAAATAGGCAAATAAGACCTAATCCATAAAGCCAAGGTTAACCACAACAATTACCTCGCTCCAATGGCCAAACTTAAAGCTCAACTACGACTTTTCCTCTCAAACAAGCTTCTGAATCAATAGAATCTAGTATATTACCAACCAAACGATTCAAATTAAGCCTTAGGAACTACCCATGATCGTAAAGAATTCAATTTTGTCCATTATTGAAAAAGTTTACAAAAAGTCAACACCCCAGCCCGCTTGGTCCAAATCCAAAATTCGGACCAAAACCCGATTACTCATTCACCCCGAGCTCGGCTATATAATTGGTTATGGAATCCGACCTCAATTTGAGGTCTAAATCCCCAATTTTCGAAATCCCTAGTTTCTACCCAATAATTCCTAGTTCTATCATGGAAATCTTAGATTTTAGGTTGAAATCTTGTGAAATGTAGTGAAAGATTGAAAGGAGATAGGTTATAATCACTTACCAATAATTTGGGGAAGAATGAGCCTTTGGAAAATCACCTCTTATGTTTCTAGGTTTGAAAATTTGAAGAATGGGAGAAAAATCGCATCTAAGTCATCTTTTGTTCAGCTGCAGGCATCGTATTTGCGACCTTTGCGAACCCGCAAATGCGAAAGAGGTCCTAGGCCTGCAGTCATCGCAAATGCGAACAAGTATTCGCAAATGCGAATAGGATAGGATCGCAAATGTGACCAAAACTTCCCAAATGCGAAGGTCCACCCCCATCCCACTGCTCGCAAATACGATGGTTTCTTCGCAAATGCAAAATCTGCATGTCTGATGGACACCAGCTATGATTTCTAAGTTCTATTCACTTCGTAGCCTATTCGAAACTCACACGAGCCCTCGGAGCTCCAAACTAACTATTCACACAAGTCTAAAAATATCATACATACTTGCTCGCTCGATCAAAACACTGAAATACCACCTAAAACTATGAATTGAACACCAAATCAAATGAAATTTTCAAGAAAGCTTTGAAACTTCTAATTTCTCAACCGAACATCTGAATCGCGTCAAACCAATTTTATTTCTCACAAAATTTCACAGACAAGCCATAAATATTATATTGGACCTGTATCGGACTCCGAAATCAAAATATGGACCGAGTATCAACAAGGCCAAACATAAATCAATTCTTAAAACCATTAAACTTTCAGACTTTTAATTTTCAACAAAAATTCATAATTCGAGATAGGGACCTACGAATTCGATTCTGAATATATGCCTAGGTCCCATATTTCAATATGGTCCCATCGGGACTGTCGCACCTCCTTTTTACCGCGCCCGCGGGGCGCGTGGGGGAGTTTTCTCCAATTGAAGGACAGTCGAAACGGGATTTATTTAATTATTTCAGAGTCGCCACCTGGGAATTTTAAGGCGTCCCAAGTCACCAATTTTAATCCCTGAATCGAGGAGAATATGACTCTGTTTATTATTCTGCGAACCAGAAATCCTGAGTAAGGAATTCTGTTAATCCGGAAGAAGGTGTTAGGCATTTCCGAATTCCGTGGTTCTAGCACGGTCGCTTAACTGTTTTTATTATTGGCTTAATTATCTTGATTTTACTAAATAAGTTTTTATTGCATGATTTTACTACCGCTTTTTTACTTATTGTTTACAATTATATAAACGAATTACGCGTACGTATATTCGCATTATATACCTTTCATAATTATGGGGATCATGTCACGCATACGTGTACACAATATAATTGATCATATTATATCCTTTATGTTCGTGATTTAAAATAGAATTAAAAATGTTATCACCCTCATATTTAAAGAGTGAACTGCACATCCCGGGTTAATTTATTTTAACATTTTTTGGAGAAATCCTTTTCTTAAATATTCGCTCGAAATTGCGCGTACGCATAATCCGAATTTGTTTTTTGTTTTTTTTATAAAAAAATATAATCAGGGTACGCGAACGCATCCCTAATCGCGCAAAATATTTGTAATGGTATTATGGATTTTCCACAAATTGTTTATTATATTCATACATTTTTTATGTGAAAATCATGAGAACTCCCATTTTAGAGGCCCTTAAATTCTTTTAAAAGAATTCAAAATCTATTAAATGTTGCCCGTCGATTATAATTCCAAATATGAATCATATTCTTTCGAGCCATTCAATTTTTAGGAGTAAAATAAACAAAGTATGATTAAGAATACCACTTTCTCGTAAATACAATATATATATATATGTATATACCCAAAAATGAATTACTAAAAAAAACCCAAAAATGAATTACTAAAAAAAATATTTTATAAGGGGAAGAGATATTTTTGAAGAATTTTTCATTATTTATTTAGTGCAAATTCTATCTCTACTTACCATTAATATAAAGTGTTGCAATTTATGCTTGTACAGCTCGCTTCATTCTCATATACTCGCTTTTAATCTAATATGCCTAATTATTTTGATTGATTGCTATTGATTGAATTCAAGATATACTTAATCAAACCAATTTTTTGTTCTTAATCTATGTGAATTATTGCTAAACACCAACTTTCGCATTGTATAAATTCCTAAGCCATTTGTTATTAAGAAAGAGAACAAGTCTACCTGTTAACTTAATAAAATGATATTGCATACAACATTATTTGTCATATTTTGACATTGTGAACATAGCGGATTTTACTAATGCATCTTTCAACTATTGATTATAAACATAACCATTGTTATGCCAAAATATAGAGTAAATTGCAACCAATATCATCTAGCTTTAAACAACAACTAACTTAACTAATAAAATAAACTGATAACGTATTTTTCCTTGATATTTCCATATTATGCTATACCTAACTAACAATACCATAAAGTTTAAATAATGGCTAACTTTATGCCGTGTTCTCTATTTTGACAATTCAAATATAACTATACTAATGAGATTTCGAAATGGACAACATTATTACAAACTTTTATACGAATTTCAAAACAAGACAATTAACTTATAGCCATCGTATTGAATTCACTACTAGTTAACCAACACGAAATAAAACTGAAATTTAAACTACAGGACTTAGATGAGTAGAAAGCAGAATTATAACTCCAAAACTTCATTTATTTGCCGTGTTGAAGCTTTTCACAACATGAGTTTAAAAGGTATGTACCTGGAAATGGAGGTAGAAGGAGTAAATTTCAGCAGTAATAGCAACAACAAAGTCAGCAGAATATATCAGCGTTCAGCAGATTTGAACAATAATAGGATCCGAGGAGCCCAGATGCACAGTAACAGGATTTTTGGGAAAACTTTCAGATTTAATCCAAGTAATATCAAACAAACAGACCCGGACAGATCCAAAGAAAAGTATGTTTCTGATTTTCTTTTCTGTTTCTATATCTGTTTCAGATTGTGCGTATAGGTGTGTATTCTCATTTTTTCTGTTTCTTTTCTGTTCTCTTCCTCTTTTTTCAGATTTCTATTTCTGATTTTTCTCAATGTATCTCTCTCTATTTTCAGATTTCTCTCTAATGCCTTCAAAAATTAGATCTCAACTTGTCTTTCTTTTCAAACTCCCTCTCTAAAATCTGCTCAAGTCTGCCCCTTAAATCAGTCCAGCTCCCTGTATTTATACAGGGCTGGTCCTATACTCTTTTAGTGCTGGATGGACCCTTTTCTCCTTTAAAAACTAAGAAAGTTCCATTACCACTACTTTTGCATACTTTAAATCCTATTGAGTGCTATTATCCTGTTTTTCAGCAGCCCATTATCCCTTGTTCCCCATTAGTATCTTAAATTATAGCCATTAACATCCCACTTTCAGTCCACTTATTCTATCACATTACCCTCACTATTCTGTCCCAAAAAATGTCCCAGATTTCCTACTATAATTACTGTTATTACTGCCTTAAATTCAGAATCTAACAATACAGATTTTAAAATCTGTTTAAGCAGCTATAACCAATCCTAAAGTTTTTGGACTGAATCCTAACTAAGGATGTAATTTTCTAACACAATTACATCTAATCAACATTTGTAAAATCACACTGAATTCAGAACTAACATCATAACAACATATCAATGAAATCATTATAACAATTCAGACTGGACTTAAACATTGAATCAAGATCAAACATACACAGGAGCATTGGCAATATACTGACAATGCCCTGTTCAGAAAACAATATATACACATCATACATTTGAATTTACTGATTTGCAAACAAACATGATTTAATTGAAGAGTATTAATCAGTTGACTATTTACAACATTTGTCCATAATCAGTCTAAAACAATAGAAGCAGACTGTTTCAATCAGCATTATCATAAATGAGAATTCATAATATAACTAATCGACGAACTTAATCTAGTCGATTACTTATATTGTAAATAATCACAACCAACAGAAACAATTTACATTTAGAATCAAGTAGACGGGTAGGAGACAGTATAACAGAATGAACTAGAAAATTATAAAAATTTAAACAAACTAATGAAACGAACATAAAATACATGTAGAATACACATAAGAAACAGAAAATTACCTCCGAACCTTCAAATTCAACCGGACTCAACTCAACTTGGATTTGGACTTTGTTTGAAATCAAACAGACCTTAGTCGAAGTATTTTCTACTGAAAATACTTTGACTAAGGTCGATTAAACCTCAATCTTTCGTCTGAAGTGAAAAAGATGCCAAGGTTGGAAAATTTAGGGTTTCAGAAGGTTCGATTTTGGGTTTAACCATTTCTGGTTAGATTCGAGGGGAACCAACAATAACACGAGGGTGAAGGTAGCCTAGGGGTCATTTGGTGTCAGTTTAGAATTGATCTGAGTTTGTTCTTGTTTGGTCCGAATCTTCAAAAGAAGATTCGAGAAGCTCGGAACTGATTTAAGCCAAGCAAACATCATATCCATAACAAAGCATGTTAGGGGGTACTATGGTGTCAACTAGGGGTTGTTTGGTTTAGATCTAAACTCGGCTCGAATCTTCAAATGAAGATTCGAGAACCTTCAAGAAGATTCGAGCCAAGTGGCTAGCATATCTGGATAGAGGATGTTCAGGGGATTCTAGGGTGTTATTTTGGTGACCGGCGGCGTTGATGCCGCCGGGTTTCAGGCGGTGGGATCCTAGGGAGGCTAGGGTTAGGGGTGAGTTTTGGAAGGGACGATGAACAGGGAAGGAGGGGGGTGTTTGGCTAGGGGGTCGGGGTAGGGGTTTGGTCCTTATATAGGGGTGGGGTGGATTAATCTTGACCGTTAGATCTAGTAGGATGAAAGGTCAGGATTTATTCACTTAACCAAACGATGTCGTTTGGTTTAAGCTGGGGGACGGGTTGGACCGGGTATCGGATCGGGTAAGGATTGTGGGTTAAGGTTCGTGGGATCTCAGCCGTTGGTTGGCTTTGATCCAATGGTCCCTGATAAACTACGACCAAACGATGTCGTTTTGACTCGTTTGAATTGGACCGGTACCTGGGTTGCCTGGATTGGGCTGAGGGGGGTAATTTAGTTTTGGGCCTGGATTTTAATCCAGGTCCGATTCTATTTCTACAATTTATTTTATTTTATTATTTATCATAAAAAAATCCTAATAAAAATTATAAAACAATTTTAACCTTACACAAAAATATTAATTACTTTATAACAACTATTTAACACATAGTCAAAACATTAATCACACATTAACATATTTAAAAATAAAACGAATGCATATTTTTTGTGATTTTATTTAAATTATCTTTCAAATACATAATTAAATCCTATATGCATGCAACATGTATTTTATTTTAATTTTCATTTTATTATGACAAAGTAAAAATTTACGGACATAAAACAAATATTTAACACCACGCAAATTCAAAAATTACACAGTAAAAGAAATTTATTTTATTTTTTGATTTATTTTGGAGTAGTTTTTGTAAGGAAAAAATCACGTGCTCACAGCTTCCCCTCTTTGTGCGGAAACTCGAAGAGTTTTCGTGCAAAGATAAAGTGAGCGGATACGAGCGATTTTTGCCCATTCAAATATTCCGTGGGAAGCAGTTTCTGAAAGATTTGACCGAACCTCTGCTTCAAAGGTTTCCTACATATCCTTGGCTATAAAGGAATCAGGTCAATGTAGTTCGGGAAGTTTTGGGTAGCTGGGACTATTGTGGGACTGTGATGTTACTGCTGCTTCGTGCTGTTTTTACTGCTTGCTGACCTCCTTATTACACCTTACTTCAAAGGAAATACAAAAAAGCTAAACTAGACTATGGTACATGAATTATAAAAATCTTATCTAGATCATGCCCTTGCGTTTCTTGTTGTCTTGATATCTTGGTGACTCTTGGGCATTTGGTTTATTCCGTATTCCTTTTCATTGTGTCCCATATTTTCTTTTGGGACTCTTGTTGTTTCTTGTTGGGGATTTTGTTGGACTTCTCTGCTTTATTGATTCTAAATGTGCTCCTTTATCATATGAGCGGGCTTTTGATTTCAAAACTTCAATTGCATTCCCTTGTTCTCCAGGTGGGTGCCTTGACTGCTTCTTTTCTTTCTTCATCCTCGTTCTCCAGGTGGATGCCTGACTTCTTTTTAACGTCTTCATCCTCATTCTCCAGGTGGACGCCTGACTTCTTTTTAATTCTCATCCTCATTCTCCAGGTGGACGCCTGACTTCTTCAATTCTCCATCCTCATTCTCCAGGTGGACGCCTGATTTCTTCAATTCTTCATCCTCATTCTCCAGGTGGACGCCTGACTTCTTCTTTTCTCATCCTCTCATTCTCCAGGTGGACGCCTGACTTCTTTAATTCTCATCCTCATTCTCCAGGTGGACGCCTGATTTCTTTAATTCTCATCCTCATTCTCCAGGTGGACGCCTGACTTCTTCTTTTCTCATCCTCATTCTCCAGGTGGACGCCTGACTTCTTTAATTCTCATCCTCATTCTCCAGGTGGACACCTGACTTCTTTAATTCTCATCCTCATTCTCCAGGTGGACGCCTGACTTCTTCTTTTCTCATCCTCATTCTCCAGGTGGACGCCTGACTTCTTCTTTTCTCATCCTCATTCTCCAGGTGGACGCCTGACTTCTTCTTTTCTCATCCTCATTCTCCAGGTGGACGCCTGACTTCTTTAATTCTCATCCTCATTCTCCAGGTGGACGCCTGACTTCTTTAATTCTCATCCTCATTCTCCAGGTGGACGCCTGACTTCTTTAATTCTCATCCTCATTTTCCAGGTGGACGCCTGACTTCTTCTTTTCTCATCCTCATTCTCCAGGTGGACGCCTGACTTCTTCTTTTCTCATCCTCATTCTCCAGGTGGACGCCTGACTTCTTCTTTTCTCATCCTCATTCTCCAGGTGGACGCCTGACTTCTTTAATTCTCATCCTCATTCTCTAGGTGGACGCCTGACTTCTTTAATTCTCATCCTCATTCTCCAGGTGGACGCCTGACTTCTTTAATTCTCATCCTCATTTTCCAGGTGGACGCCTGACTTCTTTAATTCTCATCCTCATTCTCTAGGTGGACGCCTGACTTCTTTAATTATCATCCTCATTCTCCAGGTGGACGCCTGACTTCTTTAATTCTCATCCTCATTCTCCAGGTGGACGCCTGACTTCTTCTTTTCTCATCCTCATTCTCCAGGTGGACGTCTGACTTCTTTAATTCTCATCCTCATTCTCCAGGTGGACGCCTGACTTCTTTAATTCTTTACCAGTTATTTCCTGACACAAATATTGTCTTCGCCCCTGTTTTAAATCAAAGAAAACTTCGTTAGTTTAAAGCAGGGTGATTAACTGGGATATTCTTGCCGATGGTGAGGCTTCTCTTCGTCTCTTTTTATTGCCTTGGAATGGTTGAAAAAGATCGTTTTGTCCTTGTAATTGATTCTTGACTATAGGATTTCCCTCTGTATGTTTTCCTTCAAATCCTTTTAACTGTAATCATATGTCCCTTCTGACTTTGCTGATCCACTTTTGATTTCACTTTTCTTACACCAATATCTTTTTATCTCCTGCCTTTCATGGCCGTATTTTGCATCATGTAACCTTGAATCTTGGTAGTAGACCTTGACATTCCTTCTTATTTGTTTGGAATAAAACTTATCTCAAAGCTTTAGAAAAGTAAGATTATTAGTGACGAAACGCGTTGATTTCGACAATTTATAGAATGAAAAGAAAAATCCAAATTTGGATGACTGTCGGAGAAGGAATAAAACTTATCTGATTGGAGTTACTGACGCCAATGATCAGGGTATGCATTTTGGATTAATCAACCCAGTCTTTTAATCAATCTCCTCTTAATTGTCTCATTTTTGTTTTCCCCAAAATTTCCGTAATCCATCTTCATTTTTCATTTCACAGACCTGTTGGACTTGCAATATCTCAAAGAGTTTTTACCGACAAACCTTCCTCATTTGTTCATTTCTCACTTCCTTTTCGCCTTATGGTGCCTACGAAGGTTTTCACCAATAAGACTCTCTCATTTTTACTTTTCTCTCAACTTCCGTCGCCTTATGATGCCCTTGTGGGTTTTCACCTATAAGACTCTCTCATTTTTACTTTCTTTTATTGTTTGTACCAGAGTGTTATGAACCATCTTCATTTGCTTGTCTCAGCATTTTTCTAAGATTGATCGAAAGGTCTTTTTGGTATGGGGTTAGAAATGGAAAAGGTATTAAAAGCTAAATAGCTTTGGTATGGGTTTAAAATTACAACTCTTGGAATATTTTCTTATTTCCAATACAATTCCTGCCCCAGTTTCTTGATTGGGGTCTCTTAATGTTTCTTTTCGTGCACATTGTGTATGTTGTGCACCCTATGACCGAGCCGTGAGGCGCCTACGTATCCTTCTTTGAGGAATCAGGTCAAACGTAGTTCACTAAATAATAGTGATGATTAGTGATGATTTTTTTTTATTGATTCCAAGAGAGGGTAAGAAAGAAACAAATATGGCTCGAAGGGGAAACAAATGGTATAGTGTTTGGATAGCAGAATAAATTGCCTTTGTCATTCCAATCTTCGAAATAATACTAAATACAAACATTCAAAAAGTTATGCATAATATCTCTTTACCGCGTCAGAATTGATTGCCATGTCTATGCATTTGCCTTCAATGTCTGTTAAGCATAGTGCACCATTTGATAATACTCTGGTCACAATGAATGGTCCTTGCCAATTCGGGGCAAATTTGCCTTTTGCCTCAACCTGATGTGGAAGAATACGTTTCAGCACATGCTGACCCACTTCAAACTTCCGTGGACGCACCTTTTTGTTGTATGCTCTTTCTATTCTTCTTTGATATAATTGACCATGACATACTGCGGCCAATCGTTTTTCATCAATCAAGTTTAACTGTTCCAGACGGGTTTTGACCCATTCATTATCATCAATCTTTGCTTCGGCGATGATCCGAAAGGAAGGAATCTCAACTTCTGCAGGAATTACTGCTTCAGTGCCATATACCAACAAATAAGGAGTTGCTCCTACTGAAGTGCGCACAGTAGTGCGATATCCCAATAATGCAAATGGTAATTTTTCATGCCATTGTTTTGAACCTTCTACCATTTTCCGAAGTATCTTCTTTATGTTTTTGTTGGCTGCTTCTACTGCTCCATTCGCCTTGGGCCGATATGGGGTAGAGTTGCGATGTGTAACCTTAAACTGTTGACATACTTCCTTCATTAAGTTGCTGTTAAGATTAGCACCGTTATTTGTGATGATCACCTTTGGGATTCCGAATCGACATATGATATTTGAGTGGACAAAATCGACCACAGCTTTTTTGGTCACTGATTTGAATGTCTTGGCCTCAACCCATTTGGTAAAATAATCAATAGCTACCAGAATGAACCTGTGCCCATTGGATGTTGCTGGCTCAATCGGTCCAATCACATCCATGCCCCAAGCAACGAAGGGCCATGGTGCCGACATTGTGTGCAATTCGGATGGTGGAGAATGAATCAAATCTCCGTGTATTTGGCATTGATGACACTTGCGCACAAAACTGATACAATCTCGCTCCATGGTAAGCCAATAGTAACCAGCTCGGAGGATTTTCTTTGCCAATATATATCCACTCATGTGGGGTCCGCAAACTCCCGAATGTACTTCAGACATGACAGATGTAGCTTGTCTGGCATCTATGCATCTTAATAATCCAAGATCTGGTGTTCTTTTATACAAAACTCCTCCGCTTAAGAAGAATCCATTTGCCAATCGCCTAATGGTCCTCTTTTGATCTCCTGTGGCTTGTGCGGGATATATCCCCATCCTGATATACTCCTTGATGTCGTAGAACCATGGTTCACCATCAAATTCTTCTTCGACCATATTGCAATAAGCGTGCTGGTCGTGGACTCGAATATGTAGTGGATCCACATAAGCTTTGTCTGGATGGTGCAACATTGATGCCAAAGTAGCCAATGCATCGGCA
Source organism: Nicotiana tabacum (assembly GCF_000715075.1). Lineage (NCBI taxonomy): Eukaryota > Viridiplantae > Streptophyta > Magnoliopsida > Solanales > Solanaceae > Nicotiana > Nicotiana tabacum. The sequence goes on along the minus strand of NC_134100.1, from coordinate 24,600,987 downwards.
ACCTCATTACGGATCCTCGGAATATGCCGGAATTCCACTGATTGAAACCACTGACAAAGATCATGTAGACATTGTCGGTATGGTATGAGCTTCAAGTCTCGGGTTTCCCATTCTCCTTGAATTTGATGTACCAAAAGATCTGAATCTCCCATGACTAAGATTTCTCGGATACCCATGTCTGCGGCTAGCCTTAACCCCAAAATGCAAGCTTCATATTCAGCCATATTATTGGTGCAATAAAATCGCAATTGAGCCGTAACAGGATAGTGATGCCCTGTTTCAGAAATGATTACAGCTCATATTCCGACTCCTTTCATGTTAGCGGCTCCATCAAAGAAAAGTCTCCAGCCAGGTTTTTCAATTCGCTCCACCTCATCGATATGAATTGTTTCTTCATCAGGAAAATAGGTTTTCAACGGCTCGTATTCCTCATCGACCGGGTTTTCGGCTAAATGATCAGCCAGTGCTTGGGCTTTCATTGCAGTCCGAGTCACATAGATAATGTCAAATTCTGTGAGCAATATCTGCCACTTTGCAAGTCTTCCCGTTGGCATAGGCTTTTGAAAAATATATTTCAATGGATCCAGACGAGAAATGAGGTAAGTAGTGTAGGACGACAAATAGTGTTTCAACTTCTGAGCTACCCATGTTAGGGCGCAACATGTCTTTTCCAGATGAGTATACTTAACCTCATAGGCTGTGAATTTCTTGCTAAGGTAATAGATGGCTTGTTCTTTTCTGCCAGTGAGGTCATGTTGCCCCAATACACAACCAAATGAATTTTCCAAGACTGTCAAGTAAAGAATCAAAGGTCTTCCTGGCTCTGGCGGGACTAACACGGGTGGGTTTGACAAGTACCCTTTTATCTTATCGAACGCTTCTTGACACTCATCGGTCCATTTGACCGCAGCATCCTTTTTCAACAATTTGAAAATTGGCTCACAGGTTGTTGTGAGCTGAGCAATAAACCTGCTGATGTAATTTAACCTTCCCAACAAACTCATTACTTCAGTTTTGTTCTTTGGAGGTGGCAATTCTTGGATGGCTTTGATTTTTGATGGGTCTAGCTCGATGTCTCGCCGACTGACTATGAATCCCAGCAACTTTCCAGACGGAACTCCAAATGCGCATTTGGCAGGGTTAAGCTTGAGGTTGTACCTGCGAAGTCTTAAGAAGAACTTCCTCAAATCCCCAACGTGGTTGGCCTGATGCTTTGATTTTATGATCATATCGTCCACGTATACCTCAATCTCCTTGTGTATTATATCATGAAACACTATGGTCATCGCTCTCATGTAGGTTGCTCCGGCGTTCTTCAAACCGAATGGCATTACCCGGTAGCAATAAGTTCCCCATGGTGTGATGAATGCCGTCTTTTCTGCATCTTCTTCATCCATTAGAATTTGATGATACCCAGCATAACAATCCACGAAAGATCCTATATCATGCTTGGCACAATTATCGATCAAAATATGGATATTGGGTAATGGGAAATTATCCTTCGGACTGGCTTTGTTGAGATTGTGGTAGTCGACGCATACTCTAATTTTGCCGTCTTTCTTTGGCACATGAACGATATTAGCTAACCAAACAGGATATCGAGTGACTCGAATGACCTTTGCTTCCAATTGTTTGGTGATTTCTTCCTTAATTCTCACACTTATATCAGGCTTGAATTTTCTCAGCCTTTGCTTGACAGGAGGCACCGTTGGATCGGTGGGCAATTTGTGAACCACTAAATCAGTGCTCAGGCCCGGCATGTCGTCATACGACCATGCAAAAACATCTTTGAATTCTATGAGTGCTTTAATTAACTCCTCTCGGATCTTTGGTTCCAGATGGACATTTATTTTAGTTTCTCGGATATTACTCGTGTCCCCTATATTGATGTCCTCGGTATCACTCAAGTTAGGTTTGATTTTTTCCTCAAAGTGAATTAACTCTTTACTAATCTCTTCAAAAACCTCATCTTCATCATATTCTGATTCATAATCACAATATATTTCTTGAATTAATATTTCGGAACCAGATTGATTTTTAAGACTGGGCTGAGGATTCCTCATGCATGCCATATCACTAGAGCCAGCGTAAAAAGAACTGTACAGAAAAAGAAAAGAAAAGAAAAGAAAACTATCAGGAATGATAATAAAAAGGAAACTGCTTTTTATTGGATGATGAAAGATAACAAGGTTTGCACACTTCAAACAAACTGTAAGATAAGCATTGGGATTACAACCCTGAAGTAACCCAAACAAACTTGAAAAGAAAATCAAAATAAACTACCAAGACTCCTTTCAAATGGGGAGAGGAGTGGCTTTCCAATTATTAAGCTTTGTTTCTGGCCCAACGAATTGAACTTCTGCGTTGCTACACCCTTCTCCGCTTTCCAACATATTCACATCATTAAATAATTTCTCGAATCTTTCAATTAATTCCTCCTCATGATTGACCCGGGATTTAGGAATTGTTGTTATCGGGCGGTTTTTAACGCCGATCTTGACAAAAGATTTTGACAGACGTGGGATTGGTTTTGGAAGAACCCATGCTTGGTGTTTCAACTTCCTGGCTTTTATCACGTCATTTACGGTGGGTATGAACCCCAAACCGAATGTTCCCCAGTTCTCGGGGAGAGATACTGGTTGTATAATTCCTTGCAAAGATAAGCCCAGACCTTTGCCGGGTATAAAACCATTCTTTAACATTTCATAAGCTACCATGACTGATGCAGAGGATATCTTTGGATTCGGAAGGTATTTCCCCTCTGGAATTTTCTCCACCGACACTGTGTCGGACACTTGGTATACCCATGGTCCCTGGTCATTTTCTGTTCCCTCGATTGGTACAATGGTACTGCTGCGAGCATTTAAACTTTCTTCCCCATGCACAACTATTTCTTGATGATCCCATTCAAACTTGACAACCTGATGTAATGTTGACGGGACTGCTTTAGCAACATGGATCCATGGTCGGCCCAACAACAAGTTGTAAGAGATAGTTATGTCCAACACTTGAAATTCCATTGTGAATTCAACTGGCCCTATTGTTAGTTCCAACACTATGTCGCCAAATGAATCTCTGCTTCCACCGTCAAACCCCCGTACGCAGATACTATTCTTCTGGATCCTCTCTTCTTTAATTTTTAATTTGCTTAAAGTGGAGAGAGGGCAGATATTTGCACTTGACCCGTTGTCAACCAATACCCGGGTTACTACGGAGTTTTCACATTTCACGGTGAGGTAAAGAGCTCTGTTGTGCTCAGTACCTTCCACAGGTAATTCATCATCAGCAAATGTAATTCTGTTTGTCTCAAAGATTCTGTTGGCTATTCTTCCTAAATGATTTACGAAGATCTTTTCAGGAACATGAGCCTCATTCAGGATTTTCATCAAAGCCAGACGGTGCTCCTCTGAATGAATCAGTAATGACAACAATGAAATTTGAGCGGGCGTCTTCTTTAATTGATCCACAACAGAATAATCATGGAGTTTCATTTTTCTTAAAAACTCTTCTGCCTCTTCTTCCGTCACAGCTCTCTTTATTAGTGTTGGATTGTTTTTAGTTTTTCTTAACTCTTCGGGCGTAAAACATCTTCCCGAACAAGTCAAGCCTTGCACCTCACACACTTCTTCCTTGACTTCTTTTCCTTTGTACATTACAGTCACCCGTTCGTAGTTCCATGGGATGGCTTTGTTGTTGATGACCGGCAGCTGGATTACAGGTGCGATAATAACCCGATCTGTACGGGCTCCTTCCACAAATACAATGGGTTTGTTAGCAACCCCTGGTACTATCACTTTCGGCCTTTCTTGTTTTGCGGCAACTTTGCTCGATGATCCCTCCTTGATTATCATAGATGGTCCATCACCATTTCCGTTCTGCTTAGGTACCGGCTTCTCCTCTGTTAACTGCTTATCTGGCTTGGCTTCATGAGACTTGATCATCATGACAGTTTGTGACGGCTTCTTTGTCTCCCCATCAGCTTGTATGATTTCTATCATATTAGCCTCTTGATGGGCTGGCATTGGATTTCTATTGATATTTGGGGCTTCGGGGGTTTGAACCTCGATTTTATTAGTATCAATCAGTTCTTGTATTGCATTTTTCAAATGCCAGCATTTCTCCGTGTCATGGCCTGGTGCACCGGAGCAATACTCACAGCTAATGGTGTAATCCAGATTCTTTGGAGGAGGATTAGGTAGCTTGGATTGTATTGGTCTCAGCATGTCCAGCTGTCTCAGCCTGTGGAACAGACTAGTGTAAGACTCTCCCAATGGAGTGTAAGTTTTCTTTTTCTGTTCTCTTTCCCCCCTGAACGCTAGCCTCGGCCTGAAACCTGGTCCGGGATAGGCTCGTGGGTAAGTACTTGGTATGACAGGAGCACGCCAATTGGCGTGAACAGGTGGCTGATTGTATGCTTGAGCATGGTTAATGGAGAAATGAGACTCCGAAGGGTGATAGTAGTGTTGGGATAAATCATGGTGGTAAGTTGATTGGCGAGGTCGTTGTTGATTATAGTAAGGCGGTGAACCTCTTGGTCCTGACCAAATTCCTGAATCAACTACTGCTGCCTCTTCCCTCTTCTTTCTTCCGATTCCTCCTACCCCGCCTTGAATAGCTTGAGTAGTCGCCTTAATTGCTGAATAGCTCATGATTTTATTTGTCTTGAGGCCTTCTTCCACCATACCTCCCATCTTCACTACTTCGTTGAATGATTTCCCAACCGCTGAAACCAAGTGGGCATAGTAAGTTGGTTCCAAGGCTTGGAGGAAGTAGTCTACCATTTCACTCTCCTTCATAGGAGGATCCACTCTTGCTGCCTGTTCTCTCCACCGAAAACCATATTCTCTGAAACTTTCATTGTGTTTCTTCTCAAATTTTGTCAAAGATAATCGATCTGGGATGATTTCCAGATTGTATTGGAAATGGTATGTGAATGCCTGTGCCAGGTCATCCCAGGTGTACCATCTCCCATGGTCCTGGCATGTATACCACTCCAAAGCTGATCCGCTTAAACTTTGACTGAAGTAAGCCATCAATAATTCATCCTTTCCACCAGCTCCTCGCATCTTGCTACAGAAACCCCTTAAGTGGGCCACTGGGTCGCCGTGCCCGTTGTATAGGTCAAATTTGGGCATCTTGAAGCCGACTGGTAATTGTACATTGGGGAATAAGCACAAATCTTTGTATGCTACACTGACTTGCCCACCTAATCCTCGCATGTCTCTGAACGATTGCTCTAGACTCTTGACCTTCCTGAACATCTCTTCTTGCTCAGCATTTTGGCTGGCTTGTCAATTTCGGTTGGGATATCAAAACGAGGAGCAGTTGAATTAATTTTGGAGGCTTTGAGGGTAGGCTCCGGGGGTAATATTGGTTGTCCTGGGCCTGGAATGTAGGCTCACTAGGAGATTTGTGAAATGTAGCAGGGGGAGGTGCTACGAAAACAGGAGTCATAGGTGGAGGAAAGTATGGAACTGGTTTCGGAGGTGGAGACTGTGGTGTCTGAGAGGTGGTGCCTCGGTAATGCTGGTAAATGGGGAAGTTTGGGGATAATTCAGTGGTAATATTATCCTGAGTTTGGGTCATTGATGGAGCAGGGTTATTTGGGTAAGATGGGGGTAACTGTCCTGTAGACCAGGCTTGGTACATCTCAGCCATTTGCTGCTTGAGTTTAAACATCTCTTCTTTCATTTTCCCGACATCCATCTCCTCTAGCTCCATACCTGTGTCAACATCTGGGATAGACATACTTTCGGGTATTGGTCCTTTTGATCTTGTGTGATAGTGATAATATGCCAGTATACTCTTTAGAGAAACTAACTGCTTGAATTCTGAAAATGAACAAACTTGTTAGTTTTGAGAGTTTAACACATATATAATCACACGTTGAGATGCAATGCTCCTAGACAAATAATCCCTTTCTATTATGCATTTGCTCGGCTGCTTGTGTCGTCCCAGCTTTCTTGAAATTTTTATTGTTATTCACTTTTATTTATTATATATATCTTTTATTGTGGTGGTCGAATCCTATAGAGATTGCCTACGTATCATGCCCCCGCATGAATCAGACCTTGCGTAGTTCGGACTAAAGGCAATCACTTTTATTCATAATACAAAGATGGAATTACATTTGAAAACTTTTAAGAAAATGGTTTGAAACACACACACTTAAATCAAAATAAAAGATACAATTCTTAACATCTCACAACATGCCCCACTTTCCACTTTTGTTGTCAAATATTGGATTATCTGCTCAATGTGGGGCTTGACCTGGATGGCCTCCCAGCGTACGATACATCCTTTCCAACTCCATTGCTAGATGATGAGCAAAAGTGGGCGCATGCTCTGTAAACCTTTCATAATCCATTCCTTGGCAGTTTACATAACTTTGAGATGTGAAGACTGTCAGGTCGTGGATTTGTGCCCTGAAACCTTGGAGATGTTGGTCTTGGTCTTGCAATTGCTGCTGACGAGTGGTGGCTATATCTCTGACACGGTTTTCACGATCTAGAGCTGATTCTAACAGAGCTCGGAGTCTGGCCTGCTCTAATCTTGCTTGCGCTCTTTCTCTGTCGAGGTCTGCTTGTTGATGTTCTCTGTTGCATCTTCTTGCCTCTTCTAGTTGCGTATGAAGCTGGTTTTCTGATTGCATCCAATGGTCTTTTTCCTTCTTGAATTGTGCCCTGTCTTTTTTGGATTGCCTATCTTGGCGTTCCTTATTAGATCTGGCTTCTTCGTTTAATTGCTGGATCCTTTCTTTTGCTTTGCTCAATGCCCTTTCGTTCTCTGCAAGAATAGAATCATAATCTTGCATTCTTTCAAAAAGATTGGCGATGGTTTTTTGATCCTTCCAGCTCCTCTTTGGTGTCTCAGAAACTCTTTTCATTCTTTGGAATCGAGCATGAAGATTTTCATTCTCACAAGCTAGACTCTTCTTCTCGCCTTCGGCTTCTTGTGCTTGTAAATCTTTCTCCAAACTGAGGCTTCTCAGATTTTCTTTTAGGGCATGGATAGTTGCTTTGTACCCTTTTTCCTTTTCTCCCCAGATCAACCGCTCTTGGATTTTATCATTGAAGTTTTGAACATGGGGTCTTTTGTTGGCCTTCTTAGCTCAGGCTCTGGTACATCATCCACGCGAGACCGTTTTTCAAACCACCTTGCATATCCAGGATTTATCTCACCCTTTGTAGTGTCTGGGACTTGAGTATCACTTTTCAAGTATCGACATCCATTCCACATCTGCTGAAGTAGAGCCTCGGGAATAGTGGCTTCTGGGTGTAATTCGATTACTTGCATACTCAAATCTTCATCATCAGGAACTACTTGATATCTCCCTAATTGCCTTAGGACTCTTAGTGGCGCATACGGCTGAATGCTTCTCAATCCCAATAGTTGTAGATAACTATTTGAGGTTGACATGTGTATTACTTCCCTCATCGGGAGCCATCCCAAAGTCCATTCAATTTGATTTGCCGTTAAAGCCTTTAGATGAGATACCCATGCTTTTATCCCTTCTGGAGCCTGATAATTTTTTGTTCTTTCCTCATAGCTCTCGATGCAATTATCATTGTTTGACCCATACTGTATGATCTTGGGCTGTTGTTGGAGATGTTCCATCACCCACATTTGCAACAAAATTTTGCATCCTTCGAAGACTTTTGCTCCTGATTTACATAAAGTCAAAGCCCGATAAATATCTGATAGAATGATGGGGATAAGGGTGTGATTTTCTTTGGTGGTGAGGATTTGCACAACTTTCGCAGTGCGAATATCAATTGTTCGCTCTTTGTTTGGGAAGACCATGACTCCTAGAAAAGCCACCATGAAGGCAAAGCGACGGTGAATCTGCCAAGTGTCTTTGTTTTGCTTGTTAGTAAGGCCTTTCTCATGAATTTCGAACCCATCTGACTTTCCGAACCTTGAATACAAAAAGTTGAAGGAACAACATCCATTGATGATATTGTTTTTCCTGATTTGACTGCTGATGTTCAGAAGACCGAAGAATCGATGTACCGAAGGAGCCTTTGTGAATATCAAGCTTTGATTTCTTAGACTTCCGTCAAAACCAGCATATCCAGCTATCTCCTCTAATGTAGGAGTAAGCTCGAAGTCAGAGAAACGAAAGACATTGTGAACAGGGTCCCAAAAAGTTACTAACGCCGCAATCAGATCATCACGGGGTTTAACTTTCATAATGTCCGTGAGATTTCCCAAATGCTTGATGACCCATTTTTGACCATCTTCGCCTAAATCATACCACCACATTTGAAGCTGAAATAGAAATTCTTCTGTACTCGTGGATGAGGGGCTTTGTGTGGTGCTCATTTTGTATCTGAAATTTAATTTTAATAAAGTCAAACTTCATTTTGAAAATTTATACTAAAAAAATCATTTTCAAAAATTTTTTATTTATTAAATACCTTTATTTCAAGATTTAAAACTATTTTTCTTTTTTCGAAATTTTTAAAACAACTCATTTTATTCCTTTCTTCTCACCATGATTTCATTTAAGCTGGTCAACAAGCATGTTCGAGGCAAATGAATGCACAAGTAGCAAGTAGGATGCATCATGATGGTCTTTTTATTTCGGGTTCACCTGTCCTAGACAGACCCAACCCCTGTGTTGAGTCTCCAAGGCCAAATGTACATGATGTAAATATACGTTCCTACTAGGGATCCGGTACATGGCTGAGTTATTCTAAGTGAAAAACCTGAGGTTGATTGTTCTAAACCTGGCTTACCCAAACGGACAGTTTGAGCCGAAGCGGGGGCAACGTACCGGGAGCACGAAAGTCTACCCTGCCTAGTTACTTGTCCCAACTTCGTCTTATTTGGTATGACTTTAACAGAAAGGTGGGTCATGCGCACGTGTGCACCATAAATTTAGAAGACTCAGAAAGAGGGAGGTTTCGTAGCAATTGTATATGCATAATTCAAATAATATTCAAGCAGTAAAAATTTCATTTAGCATATTGAGCATATATCATATAAAAATCAGATAATAATAAAGCCAATTATAACAGTTATTTTAAGCTTGAATTCTTAAACCCTGAACCAGTGGTTCTGGGTTCGTTTCCCAGCAGAGTCGCCAGAGCTGTCGCACCTCCTTTTTACCGCGCCCGCGGGGCGCGTAGGGGAGTTTTCTCCAATTGAAGGACAGTCGAAACGGGATTTATTTAATTATTTCAGAGTCACCACCTGGGAATTTTAAGGCGTCCCAAGTCACCAATTTTAATCCCTGAATCGAGGAGAATATGACTCTGTTTATTATTCTGCGAACCAGAAATCCTGAGTAAGGAATTCTGTTAATCCGGAAGAAGGTGTTAGGCATTTCCGAATTCCGTGGTTCTAGCACGGTCGCTTAACTGTTTTTATTATTGGCTTAATTATCTTGATTTTACTAAATACATTTTTATTGCATGATTTTACTACCGCTTTTTTACTTATTGTTTACAATTATATAAACGAATTACGCGTACGTATATTCGCATTATATACCTTTCATGATTATGGGGATCATGCCACGCATACGTGTACACAATATAATTGATCATATTATATCCTTTATGTTCGTGATTTAAAATAGAATTAAAAATGTTATCACCCTCATATTTAAACAGTGAACTGCACATCCCGGGTTAATTTATTTTAACATTTTTTGGAGAAATCCTTTTCTTAAATATTCGCTCAAAATTGCGCGTACGCATAATCCGAATTTGTTGTTTTTTTAAAAAAATATATATAATCAGGGTACGCGAACGCATCCCTAATCGCGCAAAATATTTGTAATGGTATTATGGATTTTTCACAAATTGTTTATTATATTCATACATTTTTTATGTGAAAATCATGAGAACTCCCATTTTAGAGGCCCTTAAATTCTTTTAAAAGAATTAAAAATCTATTAAATGTTGCCCGTCGATTATAATTCCAAATATGAATCATATTCTTTCGAGCCATTCAATTTTTAGGAGTAAAATAAACAAAGTATGATTAAGAATACCACTTTCTCGTAAATACAATATATATATATATGTATATACCCAAAAATGAATTACTAAAAAAAACGTTTTATAAGGGGAAGAGATATTTTTGAAGAATTTTTCATTATTTATTTAGTGCAAATTCTATCTCTACTTACCATTAATATAAAGTGTTGCAATTTATGCTTGTACAGCTCGCTTCATTCTCATATACTCGCTTTTAATCTAATATGCCTAATTATTTTGATTGATTGCTATTGATTGAATTCAAGATATACTTAATCAAACCAATTTTTTGTTCTTAATCTATGTGAATTATTGCTAAACACCAACTTTCGCATTGTATAAATTCCTAAGCCATTTGTTATTAAGAAAGAGAACAAGTCTACCTGTTAACTTAATAAAATGATATTGCATACAACATTATTTGCCGTATTTTGACATTGTGAACATAGCGGATTTTACTAATGCATCTTTCAACTATTGATTATAAACATAATCATTGTTATGCCAAAATATAGAGTAAATTGTAATCAATATCATCTAGCTTTAAAGAACAACTAACTTAACTAATAAAATAAACTGATAACGTATTTTTCCTTGATATTTCCATATTATGCTATACCTAACTAACAATACCATAAAGTTTAAATAATGGCTAACTTTATGCCGTGTTCTCTATTTTGACAATTCAAATATAACTATACTAATGAGATTTCGAAATGGACAACATTATTACAAACTTTTATACGAATTTCAAAACAAGACAATTAACTTATAGCCATCGTATTGAATTCACTACTAGTTAACCAACACGAAATAAAACTGAAATTTAAATTACAGGACTTAGATGAGTAGAAAGCAGAATTATAACTCCAAAACTTCATTTATTTGCCGTGTTGAAGCTTTTCACAACATGAGTTTAAAAGGTATGTACCTGGAAATGGAGGTAGAAGGAGTAAATTTCAGCAGTAATAGCAACAACAAAGTCAGCAGAATATATCAGCGTTCAGCAGATTTGAACAATAATAGGATCCGAGGAGCCCAGATGCACAGTAACAGGATTTTTGGGAAAACTTTCAGATTTAATCCAAGTAATATCAAACAAACAGACCCGGACAGATCCAAAGAAAAGTATGTTTCTGATTTTCTTTTCTGTTTCTATATCTGTTTCAGATTGTGCGTATAGGTGTGTATTCTCATTTTTTCTGTTTCTTTTCTGTTCTCTTCCTCTTTTTTCAGATTTCTATTTCTGATTTTTCTCAATGTATCTCTCTCTATTTTCAGATTTCTCTCTAATGCCTTCAAAAATTAGATCTCAACTTGTCTTTCTTTTCAAACTCCCTCTCTAAAATCTGCTCAAGTCTGCCCCTTAAATCAGTCCAGCTCCCTGTATTTATACAGGGCTGGTCCTATACTCTTTTAGTGCTGGATGGACTCTTTTCTCCTTTAAAAACTAAGAAAGTTCCATTACCACTACTTTTGCATACTTTAAATCCTATTGAGTGCTATTATCCTGTTTTTCAGCAGCCCATTATCCCTTGTTCCCCATTAGTATCTTAAATTATAGCCATTAACATCCCACTTTCAGTCCACTTATTCTATCACATTACCCTCACTATTCTGTCCCAAAAAATGTCCCAGATTTCCTACTGTAATTACTGTTATTACTGCCTTAAATTCAGAATCTAACAATACAGATTTTAAAATCTGTTTAAGCAGCTATAACCAATCCTAAAGTTTTTGGACTGAATCCTAACTAAGGATGTAATTTTCTAACACAATTACATCTAATCAACATTTGTAAAATCACACTGAATTCAGAACTAACATCATAACAACATATCAATGAAATCATTATAACAATTCAGACTGGACTTAAACATTGAATCAAGATCAAACATACACAGGAGCATTGGCAATATACTGACAATGCCCTGTTCAGAAAACAATATATACACATCATACATTTGAATTTACTGATTTGCAAACAAACATGATTTAATTGAAGAGTATTAATCAGTTGACTATTTACAACATTTGTCCATAATCAGTCTAAAACAATAGAAGCAGACTGTTTCAATCAGCATTATCATAAATGAGAATTCATAATATAACTAATCGACGAACTTAATCTAGTCGATTACTTACATTGTAAATAATCACAACCAACAGAAACAATTTACATTTAGAATCAAGTAGACGGGTAGGAGACAGTATAACAGAATGAACTAGAAAATTATAAAAATTTAAACAAACTAATGAAACGAACATAAAATACATGTAGAATACACATAAGAAACAGAAAATTACCTCCGAACCTTCAAATTCAACCGGACTCAACTCAACTTGGATTTGGACTTTGTTTGAAATCAAACAGACCTTAGTAAAAGTATTTTCTACTGAAAATACTTTGACTAAGGTCGATTAAACCTCAATCTTTCGTCTGAAGTGAAAAAGATGCCAAGGTTGGAAAATTTAGGGTTTCAGAAGGTTCGATTTTGGGTTTAACCATTTCTGGTTAGATTCGAGGGGAACCAACAATAACACGAGGGTGAAGGTAGCCTAGGGGTTATTTGGTGTCAGTTTAGAATTGATCTGAGTTTGTTCTTGTTTGGTCTGAATCTTCAAAAGAAGATTCGAGAAGCTCGGAACTGATTCGAGCCAAGCAAACATCATATCCATAACAAGGCATGTTAGGGGGTACTATGGTGTCAACTAGGGGTTGTTTGGTTTAGATCTAAACTCGGCTCGAATCTTCAAATGAAGATTCGAGAACCTTCAAGAAGATTCGAGCCAAGTGGCTAGCATATCTGGATAGAGGATGTTCAGGGGATTCTAGGGTATTATTTTGGTGACCGGCGGCGTTGATGCCGCCGGGTTTCAGGCGGTGGGATCCTAGGGAGGCTAGGGTTAGGGGTGAGTTTTGGAAGGGACGATGAACAGGGAAGGAGGGGGGTGTTTGGCTAGGGGGCCGGGGTAGGGGTTTGGTCCTTATATAGGGGTGGGGTGGATTAATCTTGACCGTTGGATCAATGAGAATAGATGGCCAGGATTAATTCACTTAGCCAAACGGTGTCGTTTGGTTTAAGCTGGGGGGACGGGTTGGACCGGGTATCGAATCGGGTAAGGATTGTGGGTTAAGGTTCGTGGGATCTCAGCCGTTGGTTGGCTTTGATCCAATGGTCCCTGATAAACTACGACCAAACGATGTCGTTTTGACTCGTTTGAATTGGACCGGTACCTGGGTTGCCTGGATTGGGCTGAGGGGGGGTAATTTAGTTTTGGGCCTGGATTTTAATACATGTCCGATTCTATTTCTACAATTTATTTTATTTTATTTTATTTTATTATTTATCATAAAAAAAATCCCAATAAAATTATAAAACAATTTTAACCTTACACAAAAATATTAATTACTTTATAACAACTATATAACACATAGTCAAAACATTAATCATACATTAACATATTTAAAAATAAAACGAATGCATATTTTTTGTGATTTTATTTAAATTATCTTTCAAATACATAATTAAATCCTATATGCATGCAACATGTATTTTATTTTAATTTTCATTTTATTATGACAAAGTAAACATTTACGGACATAAAACAAATATTTAACACCATGCAAATTCAAAAATTACACAGTAAAAGAAATTTATTTTTTATTTTTTTTTTGATTTATTTTGGAGTAGTTTTTGTAAGGCAAAAATCACGTGCTAACAGGGACCATTAAAATACGGGTCTGAATTCGTTTACTCAAAACATTGACCGAAGTTAACTAAAATTAACTTTTAAGGCAAAAGTTTTTATTTTTATCAGTTTTTTACATATATGCCTTCTGGGTCAATACCCGGACTGCACATGCAGATCGAGGAAGCTAAAATGATGTTCTAAAGGCTTCGAAACACAGAGTTTGGTTCTAAAACATAAGATGACCTATCGGGTAATCATATTCTCCACCTCTAAAATAACCGTTCGTCCTCGAACGAACAGAGAAAAGTACCAGGAGTGGTGAAAAAGTGGGGATATCTACTCCTTATGTTCGACTCGGACTCCGAGGTAGCTGCCTCAACGGGCTGACCTCTCTACTACACTCGAACTGAAGGATAACTATTCGATCTCAACTAACGAACCTGTCGGGCTAGAATAGCCACTGGCTCCTCCTCATAGGTCAAATCCTTGTCCAACTGGACGGTGCTGAAATCTAACACATGGGATGGATCGTCGTGATACTTACGGAGCATGAACACATGGAACACCGGATGAACTGCTGATAAACCAGGTGGAAACGCAACTTTGTAGGCCATCTCTCCCATTCGCTCAAGAATCTCAAAAGGCCTGATATACCTAGGGCTAAACTTACCCTTCTTTCCAAACCTCATTAAACCCTTCATAGGTGATACCCGGAGCAAAACTCTCTCTCCGACCATAAATGCAACATCACGAACTCAACGGCTGGCATAACTCTTCTGCCTAGACTGAGCTGTGCGAAGTCGATCCTGAATAATCTTGACCTTATCCAAGGCATCATCTACTAAGTCTTTACCTAACAACCAAGCCTCCCCCATCTCAAATCATCCTACTGGTGACTGGCACCGCCTACCATATAATTCCTCATAGGAAGCCATCTAAAGTTTATAGACTGATAGCTGTTGTTGTAGGAAAACTCCGCTAGCGGCAAGAACTGATCCCACGAACCTCCAAAGTCTATAACACAAACGCGGAGCATATCCTCTAATATTTGAATAGTGCACTTGGACTGCCTATCCGTCTGAGGATGAAATGTTGTGCTCAGCTCAACTCACATGCCCAACTCATGATTTACTGCCCTCTAGAAGTGCAAGGTGAACTGCGTACCTCAATCAGAAATGATAGACATGGGCACATCGTGAAGACAGATGATCTCGCAGATATAAATCTCTGCCAACCGCTCTAAAGAATAAGTAACTGCCACAGGAATGAAATGCGCTGACTTGATCAGTCTGTCCACAATGACCCAAACTGCATCAAATTGTTTCTAAGTCTGCGGGAGTCCAACAACGAAATCAATAGTGATACACTTGCACTTCCACTTAGGATCTCCAACTTCTGAAGCAAACCACCGGGTCTCTAATGCTCACACTTTACCTGCTGATAATTTAGACACCGAGACACATATACAACTATATCTTTCTTCATTCTCCTCCACCAATAATGTTGCCGCAAGTCCTGATACATCTTGGCGGCGCCCGGATGAATAGAATACCGAATACTGTGGGCCTCCTCAAGAATAAACTCACAAAGTCCATCCACATTAGGCACACAAACACGACCCTGCATCCTCAAAACTCCATCATCTCCAACAGTAACCTTCTTGGCACCACCGTGTCGCACTATGTCCCTAAGGACAAGCAAATGAGGGTCATCATACTATCGATCCTTGATACACTCTAATAAAGAAGACCAAGCGACTAAGCTAGAACACGACTGGGCTCAGAAACATCCAACCTCACGAACTGGTTGGCCAACGTCTGAACATCTAATTCAAGTGGTCTCTCACCGATTGGAATGTACGCAAGGCTGCCCATACTAACTGACTTCCTACTCAAAGCATCGGTCACCACATTGGCCTTCCCGGGATGAAACAAGATGGTGATATCATAGTCCTTCAATAGCTCCAACCACCTTCTCTGCCTCAAATTGAGCTCCTTCTGCTTGAACAAATACTACAAGCTCCGATGATCTGTGATACCTCACATGGCACATCGTAAAGATAGTGCCTCCAAATCTTCAGCGCATGAACAATGTCTGCCAGTTCTAGGTCATGAACGGGGTACTTCTTCTCGTAAATCTTCAGCTGTCGTGAAGCATATGCAATTACCTTGCCACCCTGTATCAATTACCGCACCCATTCCAATACGAGATGCATCACAATATATTGTATAAGATATTGAATCTGTGGGCAACACCAACACTGGTGCCGTAGTAAAAGCAGTCTTGAGCTTTTGAAAGCTCGCCTCACACTCGTTTGACCATCTGAATGGGGTGGGTCAACCTGGTCAACATGGCTATTATAGATGAAAACTCCTTCACAAACCGACGGTAATAACCCACCAAAACCAAGAAACTACGGATCTTCGTGGTTGAAGTAGTTCTAGGCCAGTTCTGAACTGCCTCAATTTTCTTAAGATCTACCTGAATACTCTCTACTAATATAACGTGCCCCAAGAAGGCGACGAAATCCAACCAAAACTCGTACTTTGAAAACTTAGCATATAACTCGTTGTCTCTCAGAGTCTGAAGCACGATTCGAAGGTGTTGTTCGTGCTCCTCTTGACTGTGGGAGTAGATCAAGATATAATCAATAAACACAATCACAAAGGAATCCAGATAAGGCTTGAACACCCGGTTTATAAAATCCATAAATGTTGTTGGGGCATTTTTCAGCCCAAATGACATTACTAGAAACTCATAATGCTCATATCGAGTTCGAAAAGCTGTCTTAGGAACATCAGATACCCTAATCCTTAATTGATGGTAGCCAGACCTCAAGTTGATTTTGAAAACACTTGGCACCCTGATGTTGATCAAATAAGTCATCAATCATCGGCAATGGATACTTGTTCTTGATAATGACTTTTTTCAACTGCCTGTAATCAATGTACATCCTCATCGATCCATATTTCTTATTCACAAACAACATGGGTGCACCCTAGGGCGAGACACTAGGTCTAATGAAGCCCTTATCAAGCAAATCTTGCAACGACTCATTCAATTCCTTCAACTCTAGTGGGGCAATATGGTATGGAGGAATAGAATTGGGTTGAGTGCCCGGAACCAAGTCAATACAGAAGTCAATATCCCTGTCGGGTGGTATCCCCGGCAGGTCTGCAGGAAATACCTCTGGAAACTCTCGGACAATTGGTACAGAATCCATGGGAGGAACCTCTGCACTAGAATCATGGACATAAGCCAAATAAGCTAGACACCCCTTCTCTACCATACGCCGAGATTTCATATAGGAGATAACCCTGCTGGTAGAATGACTAGGAGTCCCTCACCACTCTAATCGGGGCAACCCCGGCAAGGCTAAGGTCACCGTCTTGGCATGACAATCCAATATAGCGTGATAAGGTGACAGCTAATCCATACCCAAGATAACATCAAAGTCTACCATATCAAGAACCAAAAGGTCTACACTAGTCTTAAGACTCCCGATGATAACCACGCACAAACGATAAACGTGGTCTACTACAATAGCATTTCCCACAGGTGTGGACACATACATGAGGGCACTCAAAGAATCACAGGGCATAACCAAATATGAAGCAAAATAGGAGGATACATACGAATAAGTAGAACCCGGATCAAATAGAACCGAAGCATCTCTACTAAAAACTGAAACTGTACTTGTGATGACAGCGTCAGAAGACTCAGCCTCAGGTCTGGCTGGAAAAGCATAGCATCGAGGTTGGGCCCCACCATTCTGGACTGCATCTCTAGGTCGGGCCCTAGCTGGATGGCCTCTACCTCTAGGAGCCTGACCTTCACCTCTAATGGCCTGACCACTACCCCTAGCTGTCTGACCCCTACCTCTAGCTGGCTGAGCGGGTGGTGAAGCACCCGGTGCTGAGACCATGGCACGAGAACCCTAATGCTAAGAACTGCTCAATGTATGAGGGGAAAATCTGGCAATGTGCCTCGGATTACCACAAGTATAACAAGATCTCGGATGTTGTGACTGCTGACCCTGAAACTAACCCTGTCGACTGGAGTAGCCTACCTGAAAACTCTGGAGTGGAGGTGCACTAATAGGAGCTAGTGGTGTACTGTAGGATAGTTGGTCGGAATAATACATATGAGGGCCACGACCACCTGAAGCGCCATGGGATGCTTGGAGTGCTGAATGAAACAGCCTGGGAGGATGGCCTCTACCAAAAGTACCTCGGCCTCCAGATGAGGCTCCACTGAATCCACCGGAGTGATGTGGCCTCTTGTCAGACCCCTAACCACTCCCTTGAGCTAAAACCATCTCGACTAACCTGGCAACATTAGCAGCTGTCTGAAAAGAAATCCCACTCCCAGTCTCCTTAGCCATCTGCAATCTGATAGGCTGAGCAAGTCCGTCAATAAACCTCCCTCTCTCTCTCTCTCTCTCTCTCTCTCTCTCTCTCTCTCTCTCTCTCTCTCTCTCTCGGTAGGAAGCAGAAGAATAACATGACGGGACAAATCCACAAAACGGCTCTCATACTGAGTGACGGTCATACTGCCCTGCTGGAGACGCTCGAACTGCCTGCGATAGTCCTCTCTCAGGGTGATAGGAAGGAACTTCTCAAGAAATATCTAAGAGAATTGGTCCCAAGTAAAAGCAGGCGACCCAGTTGGCCTGGTCAATAAAAAGTCATTCCACCATCTCTTGGCGGAACCAGTCATATGAAACACAGTAAAATTGACCCCACTGGTCTCCACTATCCCCATGTCCCGCATCACCTCATGACAGCGGCCAAGATAATCCTGGGTTCCTCAGAAGGTGCACCATTGTAGTGAACTGGAAAGGGCTTGGTGAACTTGTCCAATATAGATAAACCCTCGGGAGTCATAGCATGACCATCACCAGCCTGTGTCGCAACAACTAGCTGAACTACTCCAACAGGCTAAGCTGCTGGAGTCTGATACTGGGGTGGCACCTGCTCCGGTTTGTGAGTAGCAGGAGTCTGTGCTCCTCCTCCAGCCTGAGAGACGGTTGGTGTCATGGGAAAAGTGTCAGCCTAGGCTACACTCTCCATAAGGCCCACCAAATAGACCAAAGCATCCTGAAATACTAGAGTGGCGATGAACCCCTCGAGGACCTCAGCTGGTCCTGTTGGGACAGTCTGGGCTAGAGCCTCCTCATCAAATTCCATGTGAGGCTTCACCGTTGGTGTTGCTGCTCTGGCTTTGGGCTGAGCCATGCCCCTTCCTTAGCCTTGACCTCTACCCCTCATAGGAGCTGCCACTGGGGGCTCCGGCTGCTACTCAGCTGAGGATGCGGTACGTGTTCTCGCCATCTGCGAGAGAGCAAGAGTAGAAGAGTTCAATTAGAAATGAGAGAACAAAATCGCACGACAGAGAAGAATAGAAGTGACATTGTTACTAAACTCCGCAGCCTCTGGAAAATAGGTACGGACGTCTCCGTACCGATCCCCCAAACTCTACTAAACCTGCTCGTGAATTGTGAGACTTAGGCAACCCAGTGCTCTGATACAAACTTGTCAAGATCCCAAATTCTCATTGTTGGGACTATGATGGCGCCTAATATTCCACTTGCTAGGTAAGCCAACATTAGAAAATTATCAAGTCAAACCTTATTCAATTAAATAAATAATAGTAAATAAGCTAAAGTGGAATACAACTTGTACGGAATAATATAATAACTTCATAATTTACTACTACCCGGATCTGGTGTCACAAATTCATGAACATTCTAGGACTTACTACAAGTAAAAGTCTGAAAGAAATACAACTGTTTGAACGAAAGAAATAGTAAAAACAGAAGAGATAGACGGGGACTTCAAGGTCTTTGAACACCGACAGATCTACCTTGAGCCTCTAGTGGTCCGGTCTGAGCTGCTATGCCTCTCGATCAACTGAGACCAATACCAAAATCTGCACAGAAAGTACAGAGTGCAGTATCAGTACAATCAACCCCGTGTACTGGGAAGCGTTGAGCCTAACCTCGGCGAAGTAGTGACGAGGATTAGACAAAACATCCACAAATAAACTTGTGCAATTTAACAGTATATGTACGAAGATAACGACAAATAAAAGTTAGACAAGTAATATCAGGAGGGGGACATACTGAGGGGATCACAAGATAGAGAATCACAGAAGTAATAAGAACTTGATCAACCAATATACCTGAAACAGATAGAAACAAGTAAACACAATAAAGGAAAATGCACGGCATCACTCTTCGTGCTTTTACACTCAACCTCACCATATGAAACAATTGAAACGGCACGGTATCACCCTTCGTGCATTAACTCTCTCATAACATGGCACGACATCACCCTTCGTGCATTAACACTCACAATACGATAAGGCATCACCCTTCGTGTATTAACACTCACAATATGGTACGGCATCACCCTTCGTGCATTGCACTCTCCCTCACCATAAAGCAATGAACAATGTCAACAGGGAGATAGAAATAACAAGGACAAGTCTTATTTTAACATATGGTTCCGCAATACCAACCTCACTTTGAATCAATTACTCAGTTATTACCAAAGTCCATAAACATGATAAGAACAATCAACATAATGATTGACTAGTCTAAGCATAGATAATATGATCACGGAAAGCAAAATGTAGTGAAAGATTGAAAGAAGATAGGTTAGAATCACTTACCAATGATTTGGGGAAAAAGGAGACTTTGGAAAATCGCCTCTTATGTTTCTAGGTTTGAAAATTTGAAGAATTGGAGAAAAATCTCGTCTAAGTCATCTTTTGTTCAGCTGCAGATATCGCATTTACGATTGCGAACCCGCAAATGCGACATTTTCTTCGCAAATGTGAAAAGGTTTCTAAGCCTGCAGTCATCGCAAATACGAAAAAGTGTTCGCAAATGCGAATAGGAGAGGATCGCAAATGCGACCAAAACTTCGCAAATCCGAAGGTCCACCCCCCAGCCCACTGCTAGCAAATGCAATGGTTTCTTCGCAAATGTGAGGCTCGCATTTGCGAGCCAGATCTCGCAAATGCGAAATCTGCAGGTCTGATGCACACCAACTATGATTTCTAAGTTTTATTCACTCCGTAGCCTATCCGAAACTCACCCGAGCCCTCGGGGCTTCAAACCAACTATGCACACAAGTCTAAAAACATCATACAAACTTGTTCGCTCAATCAAAACACCAAAATACCACCTAAAACTATGAATTGAATACCAAATCAAATGAAATTTTCAAGAAGGCTTTGAAACTTATAATTTCTCAACCGGGCGTCTGAATCACGTAAAACCAACTCCGTTTCTCCAAATTTCACAAACAAGCCATAAATATTATATTGGACCTGTACCGAACTCCGAAATAAAAATACAAACCCGGTATCAACATGGCCAAACATAAATCAATTCTTAAAACCATTAAACTTTCATATAGTTAATTCTCAATAAAAATTCATAACTCGAGGTATGGACCTCCGAATTCGATTCTAGACATACGCCCAGGGCCCATATTTCAATACGTACCCACCGGGATCATCAAAATACGGATCTTGGTTCGTTTACTCAAAACGTTGATTGAAGTCAACTAAAATTAATTTTTAAGGCAAAAATTCTTATTTTTACCAGTTTATTGCATATAAGCCTTCCGGGTCAATATCTGGTTTGCGCACGCAGATCGAGGGAGGATAAAACGAGGTTCTAAAAGCTTTGAAATACAGAGTTTGATTCTAAAACATAGGATGACCTATCGGGTCATCACAATAGATTATGAGTTGTGCTTTCTCTTAAAGCCAAAACCAACTCTACATAGAAAAAAAAAAACGAATCCAATTCCGAATTGGAATGGAAAACAAAAAAGAAGAGGATTAGTCCATTGAATTTTTGACTGGACAACATGGACATGAGTCCATCAAAAAAATATAATGGAAATGATGAGATTCCTTCATTATTGATAAGTCTTAGGTTTAAACTCTCA
This sequence comes from Nicotiana tabacum, assembly GCF_000715075.1. Classification (NCBI taxonomy): domain Eukaryota; kingdom Viridiplantae; phylum Streptophyta; class Magnoliopsida; order Solanales; family Solanaceae; genus Nicotiana; species Nicotiana tabacum. Next base: position 24,579,335 of record NC_134100.1, on the reverse strand, counting down.
AAACAACAAAACCTTTGATAAGGAGCACTCCCTTAAATTAAATGAGCTTCAGGCGTCATTTTGATTAGTCAGACTAGTAAATTTTAAATACCAGAATATTATGCCTAAAAATATCATGAGAAGCTAGTAATTATTTGGTCGTAACTTATAGTAAATCTTAGTGTCAGTATTTAGATTTTGGTAAGTGATCACTTTTTCTTTTTAAAATCAAACTATATATACACCAAACCATACCATAAAGATCAAACTATAGAGCAGACCAGAATTTAGCTTTATGTAACTTGAGAACAGCACGCCGGTATCTAGAAAAGATGAATCATAAGACGGAAAGATGGATTATTACACATTATTATTATCATCTCTTTTCCCTTTTTCTACTGGACCCTCGAAAATTATTGCAAGAAATGACCAACTTGCCGCTCTCCATTCAAATGTTAACCCTCTTGAAACACAACAAATTCATGTGAACTTGCTTATTTACATAAATACGATTAATGGCGGAGCTAGGTGGGCGGAAAGGGGTTCAGTCAAACCTCCTTCGGAGAAAATTACACTGTGTATATAAGACTATTTTTTTATGTATATAAATTAGATGTTGAATCCCCTTTAGTCTCTTCACGTGATTTATACTTCACACTACTGAGTATCAAGTTAGGTTCTATATTAAATGGAACCATTCGATGTTTTTTATTCTATTCAAAAGAACTTAACGTGGAGAATGGTGCACATCTAATTAATATTGCCCTTGTAGATTGCAACGTATAACTACTCCCTCCGTTCACTTTTATTTGGCGTGTTTTGACTTTTCACACCCCTTAAGAAATCATAAATAAATTGCATAATTTACCATGATACACATATTAATTGATGCATATTTTATTGGATTTGAGAAAATAATTTGAAATGAGTAATAAATACTATGGATATAACAGGGAAAAAAAATTTATCTTCTCTTGATATAAGTAAAATGACAAGTAAAAATGAAAATCTATTTTTAGTATACGTGTCAAGTAAAAGTAAAGAACGAGTACTAAATAACTAAATTACCATCCGATTCTCATTCGATGTTTCTTTTTCTTTTTTCTTTTCAATTCCTAGGGCGGAGGAGGGGACCAAGCATGTGGCTCTCCCCCATTAACATACAAAATTAAAATTAAAAAAAAAATATGTATTTTCAAACTAAATTTATCATGTAGTGAGTGCATTGACACTTTACGCCGATGTAACATGCACGTATTCCAAGCAAATTAATGCTCCATAATACTATGCATAAGCCCGTTGAATAATACACGGGAAACTTTAAGATAATCTGTTGGAAGTTTGTATCACACTCAACCATTCTTTGTGGTTCTTTTTTCCAGAATTCAGTACTAACTATAATTTTCATGTCCCTGTGCCACTGCACAAAGGAACGGCCTAATTTGTAGCAACAAGATCACTCACTTGGTTTAATTGATGGTTAAATGCACTGAGCTATCACGAGGACAAAACTGGAATAAAGCATTTACCCTCAAGAACCGAAACCTCTTTTTGCCCTTTCCTAAATAAGTCAATTGCTGGTGTTTAACTAACAAAAACACTCCTAAAAGAAACAGTTTACATCAAAAGCGCAAAACCTTGGTAAGACAGAAATACTTTTTGAAAAACAATTTCAGAAAATAATTTTCGTTGTGCACAACACACTAAAAAGTTTTATTAACTTTCTTCTAACACTTGAGAAGTTTGCTGGTGCAACACCAGCACAAGTGATAAAACCTCTAATGACTTAAATCTACTTTTAGGGCTCAACGCTTGGGAACCAGATTTAGCTCGGGGTAAATACAATTGCTGAAAGTATGAATGAGATTTTTTTAATAACTAACTGGGCGGACAATAAGCCCCAGAAATAAAACAATAAATACAACATTAATTCAAAAATTAAGCGGAGACTGTACAATATCCACCCCCAGCTCACCATGCTGCGCTAAACAGCAAAAAAGTTATAAACCTTTAAAAACAATTTCTACTGTCATTGATGGCTCAACTTGCGCTTCTTTGCCTGTTTTCTCAATCTCTCCCTCCTTTCTTCTTCTTCTATCTTCCGAAGTTCTTCTTCATCCTCCTTCCTTGCTATTTTCGCACTGTTAAAAATGAAAAGAAAACAAGTCAATCTTGCTGTTTAAAACTTCTGCAGTGACCACTTAAGTACATTATTTTGGCAAACAAGAAACATCCAGAAAAATGAACATTAGTAAAATCTTTAAATATCAATTCAAAAAATGCAGAGGCAGCCAGAAAATGAGTGAAAATAAAGTCTGGTCTAACAAGACACTGTAACCAACCTCCGCCTTTCTTCCTTTAATATCTCATCAAAATTAGCCTCCATATCACTATCATCATCTTCATCGCGATACCTGTTAGGATTATACCTGCAAAACAGACAACACCTACTTCAGCCAGGAAATTAGGGAGAAATTAACAGAAGCAACAGTGAAAGCTAAAAACACCCATCAAATACTGTCCAATCAAAGGAACAGAAAATCTTTCAGTTCGATGACAGATCCACATCAGTAGGAAGTTATTTCTACTCGAATAGCAAATTTGTAAATTGGCTATTAACTTCTTCAATTCCATTAAACCTCAACTTAAACCAATTAGAATCTTACATGTTCTAGGAATATATGTTCTAATCATGCAATGCCAACTAAACTTGCAAACAAAAGAAAGCAACAATAGACGTAAACTTGTAAGGAAGGAAGGAAGAAACAAAAGATAAATACCCAAACATCTTCCTAATCAAACTAATGGCTTCGGCTCCATCTTCTTCTTCATCATGTCTCATTGGTTTTCTTGCTGGGCGCCTATCTTCTTTTCGAATAGGTGCTGGACGCCTGTCATCTCTTTGCTGAAGAGCTGGGCGCCTCTCTTCTTTTCGCTCAAGTGCTGGTCGCCTGTCATCTCTCTGCTGAAGTGCTGGACGTCTCTCTTCTTTTTGCTGAAGCGCTGGGCGCCTATCCTCCAAGGGACGAGCTATATTTCTAGGAGGTGGTGGCTTTATCTGTGAAGATCACAAATTTCAATTAGTAAATTCTCAAAGGTCGAAAAGTTGGAGGGATCAAACAAGACGTCACCCTACCCAACCAAAAGAAAAAGAGCCAAAAGATATTTTTCTCAGAACCAAACAGGACCTTAGAAAAGGAAAAAGGCATTAAATATTACCTGAGGTCTAGACGAGGAGACTGGTTGTTTCTGAATCACTCCCTGAGGTCTGGAGACGGGCACGCCTTGTTTTGGCATCACTTTTGACTTTCCAGATTCCAAAGGAACCCTATTCTGTACCAAAGATTGCCTTCGTACAGAGGGTAGCATCTTTGAAGGGGTTGGCCTATGTAAAGCAGCCACATTACTCTTGGCGCCTGGTGCCAAAAATTTCTTATCATTTGGATTCCCTGTAACCTTGGTGGGAACCCCTTTGGGCCCCAAAGGCCTCCCAGGCCCACTTCCATTACTGCTACTGAACTGTTTCCTAGAGTCTAATGATGGTTGAGTCGGTCTATTAATAGACACCGATTTCTGAATCGCAGCTTTAGGTTGCATTTGGCTGCCTCTTTTCACTTCACGATCATCTAGAAGCTTTCTCCCAGTATTACTTGAAGACTGCTTGCCACTCGGACACTGAACCAACCGTGCATCTTCAATATCATCAAAAACCCTGAATAAGTTTCTCAATAAATATAGCACGTTGTGTAAAATTAAACAGAAGCATGGTTAAATAGTGACCAAGAGCGCACCATAATTAGGGGCAGAGACTTTCTGTGTTAAAGGACCTTTGGATGGACCAGGAAGTTCAGCATCATCAGATAATAGAAATGAATAGTCCCTTGTATTTTTCACCATATCAATCTTTCTTTTTAACTACAGAAAATCAATAACATGAAAAGCCTCAGTAAAATACAGAGATTACATCAGAAGTAATATAAAGAAATAAGTTGGAGAAATTGCACCAATTGAAGTCTTACCCCATTTGTGACTTTTGTTGCATGGTTGCTGGTGGAAGTTTTTGATACTGCAGGTTTTGAAGCAGAGCTCTTATTGCTCTGCAGGAAAGGCAACGGTCAGTATCAGATGTAATGTAGGCCAAAAACAGAAAGGAGGATACATGTGCTAAAATGATATATGCTTTCCCCAATTAATATGACTTCAATTAACCAGGCATAGCATGTTTCACCGAGAACATCTTTGGGGAAACTGCTATGATGGTTACATCATACTGACAGTGTGGATTTGGATGCTGACGCTGCTGACTTTAATACAATGCCTAAGACTAAGGCCTCCAATGATGCACAAACCGTCAATAAATATAGAATTGCAAAAACAAAATTGAGGTACAAGCAAATTGATATGCACTTGAAATTCGATACATACAGGATGGCTAGACTTCATGACTTTCGCTGCCAGATTTGGATTCTCCAGTAGTGACTTGCTTTCTTGGATTACTCTTTGGGAGATAACAGGCTGTGAAGGTCCAAAGAAGGAACCAAAACTGCAGTGGCAGATGGAGACGGTTAGACTAAAACCAAAAGCCTCAAAAATCGAAAATGTAATATAAACTTTGCTAAAATGATGATATCATTCGACCAGCACAAAGAGGAACACACACTTTTCTTTCTCCAACTACATTGTATGCCTCTAACAACGAGGCAAGCCTAATTCTCAAATCCCTTTACAGATGCACTAATTAGAACTCAACAGGAGAGAACACAACCATTTTTCCAAGTAAAAAAATATGCACCAAATATTTTCCTCATAACTGCAGTAGCCATGTAAAATAGATATCTATGCATGAGATCGAGCACATTGCTCCAAACATCTGGTTATAGAAACTCAGACCAAGTTAAGAAACCACCAAATAAATTTCGTGAAATTGATAACTTCAATCTCAGAGCAACACATGTAGCATCATATCAACATACTAGTGGCACTCACTTATCTCTGGATGAAGCATTCTTTTTAATTTCGCGAGAACCACCGCCTAGTTCTTTCTTTCTCTGCTTCCTGATATCTTCTTTTAACCGTTGCCTCAGCTCGAGGTACTCTAACAACTCCCGTGAAGGCTGTTGAGGCTCTTCCTCCTCATATTCATCTTCACCAGCCTCTTCCTCCTCACCTTCATCCTCGTATTCATCCAAATAATCATCATATTCCTGCATGAATATAACTTATGGTCAAACGAAAGTATACAAATCAACTATGCTCCAATTCCACATTACTCAAAGAAACTGCTACATGAATCCTCTTTATCCATTCTATTCTATTTAGATCTTTCTTATTCAAATATCAAATAATTTATCTTTTAAGGAGAATTAAGGTTTTCCAAACAATAGGAATTTTCCATTCTCTAAGTCTCACATGTATTACTACAAGATGATATAAAGCAGCAGACTAAAAATGGGAAGTGAACAAGGTCAAATAAGCTCACATCTCCTTCATATCCCCGCATAGCTGCTTGGATCGGTTGCAGATTCTGGATACCTCAGTGAACACGAAACAGCAAAATTCCTGATATAAAAGAGAATTAAAACTATGACCACCAAATATGATAAAGAAAGAAATCTCCGAAACTTTGCCACACAGCAAGAAAAAATTCACCAAATATAAAAACTTGTTCCATGAGGAATAATAACCAGTGGACACCACCTCGAATCAATTAGGAGACAACAAACCCAAATAAATGAAGGCAGTATTTGATTTTCTGTCGTCTTGCAAAAGGTTGTTCCAAAATAGTTCTTGTTTCAGTTTTTTCTAGATTTCTCGGAAAAAGCCTACTTTTTTTAAGAGATTTGACTGTGTTTTTCAAGCAAACTTTTCTTCCATCACAAAATATTCAACTGCAACCATCCAAGCATTATTCTTTTTGCACCAAAAAAAAGTTCAAAACAATTTTTTCTAAAACTTTTACCCAAAAGTTGCTCAAACGGCTCCCAAAGATGAGTTTTTTAAACAAAAATCAGAAAAAAGAAGAACCAATCTAATCGAGAATTCATCATAGTAAATAAAAAGTTATACAAAAATTGAAAGCAATCGAATCGATAGGAAAAACAAACCCAAGCAAAATCAACTCAATCAACAAAGAGCGAATCAACTGAGATTCGAATGCAAATCCAAAAAGGAGAGCAAAACGAATCGGTTCATATTCATCATTGAAACATAAAAAATTCGAAAAAATAAATAAATCGAATCGCCTAAGAAACCCTAGCTGTCAAAAATCCATATCAAGCTCAATCCATAGATCATAAAGGAAAAAACTAATCAAAAACGAAATTTTTTAGAAAAAAAAAAAGAAGACAAAATCGCAACAAAAAAGAATACCTGTATTGATGTAGCGAATCAAGTGAAATTTGAACGCAAATGCGAAGAGGAGCGTCGATTTATATAGAGCAAGGCGAATCCGTTCCGGATCTGGAAAATCGAGGGGGAAAAACCGAAAAATTAGTACTCCTAATTGAATTAGGAAACGGAAAAATCCAAAAAAAAAACCGAAAAATTAATAAACAATTACCTGTACCGATTTAGCGAATCCAAAAAGGAGAGTTGAGAAAATTGATAAATGAGAATGTGGAGATCCGAATTTGACGGCGAATTGGGGATTGTGTTTGGGGGAAGAAAAGGAAGATAAAGCTCTTGTAGGGCAAACGAAGAATGAGCCAGAAACGAACAAGGAGCCAGGCTATCGTGCGCAGGTGGTGGATGTAAATAGCCGAAAGCGGGCTCAATTTCGACCCCCGAGCCCATTGTTGGACTATTTTCGAATGCATGGATCGCAATTAGTTTGTGTAACAATTATAGGCTCCTCATCACGATTTTTAGCCACCGAAATATTTCTAAGCCCTATTTTAGGAATTTTAGTATTTTCTGTGTCTCAGTTTACGTGATATACTTTTTATGTTTATAAATAAATCTAAATGTAATTTTTTTATTTTACTTTAAATATAATAATTTATATCTATATAGATATTAATAGCTTATTCTAGATCATATTTTTTTCTTTTTTCTTAAATTTCTTGCGTAGTCAAATAATATTACGTAAAATGATATGGAGGGAGTACTTTATCTATAGTTAATCACATGCTCATGTATTGAAAATTTAAAACTTCTTAATAAGGAGCGATATATCCCCTCAAGAGGCCTAAATTTAGATTAATCGGACAAATAAGTTTTGAATATTAATGGTAAAAGGAAAAACAATTTAGTCATAAGAATAAAAAGGACTTATTCAACTCAATATTTGTTATTATAAAAAACAATTCAATACCGGCTACTAATAAACTATAAATAATTAATGCATATGCACACTTTTAATTTATTATTTAATTATGTTAAATTAATATAGTTTTAGTGAAAACATCTAGTGCATGAAAATTTCTCTATTAGCATCTGTAGGTATTGAACTTTAGCATTTGAACACCATGTGAAATATGAAATATTAATTTAAAGGTGTAATAAAGTACAATGATAATCTTCACTCACAAATTTCTTCTAAATTACACTTTTTTTTTAAAATCAAGTCGTGTACGGAGCAGAAACGGATCCAGGATTTAAACTCTATGGGTTCAACTTTTAAAAATTTTAGCATTGAACCTATTATATTTTTAAAGTTATGGGTTCATCTCTACTATTTTTGTAATTTTAATGATTTTTTACATATAAATTTTTACTTCTGGAAAAACAAAATTATTTACTCTGTATATAGTATTTTGGAAGCTGAAAAATTATAAAAGCTATTATTCTAACCTTTGTTTGTACGTAACTAACCCTTGCAAAATTGGCAATATCGACCATTTTCTTCAACAATTAATCCACTGCATTATTCAATAACTTGGGAATATTCCAGTACACCTGATTTTGGAGAAAACAAAAAATAGCATGTAATATGAACTATGGACCATCCTTCTGTTATACTATATTTTGTATGACAACTTTATTTCTATCTAAGGAGCGAAGCCACACTTAAGTTAAGGGGGTCAATTGACCACCCTTTGTCGAAATATTACGCTGCGTATATAAAAAAAAATATTAGGTTTTAAAGATACATAATTATTTCAAATTTGAACATCCTTCAGAAAATACATGACTCCGCCATTGTTCCTACGTTATTCAAAACATACGAAGCTAGAATCTTAAATCACTTAAGATTTTAGAGCTACATCTATCGAGCTTATAACTGCATAAGAAGACGGGGCAATAGGATGCACCACAATATGATAAGAAGCACCCGATAAAAGAGCTTGACGGAAAAATTCATTCCTAATCTAAAAGAAAAGGACAATAACAAACTTAGTGAAATGCTACAAGTGGAGTTTGGGAGGATAGTGTGTACGCAGACCTTACCCCTACCTTATAAGGACAAAGAGGTAGTTCCCGGTAGACTCTAGGCTCAGGCAGGGGCGGAGGCAGCCCTTCGGCTGCGGGTTCGGCCAAACCCACTAAATTTAGTCCAAATCTTATATTTGTCCTTAAAAATTCATTGAATATGTAAAAATTATTAAGTTAGAACCCAGTAACTTTAAAAAACTAAAGTCTTGAACCCATAAGAATCAAATACTGGCTCCGCTTCTAAGCGCAGGAACAAAAAGGGAACAATAAACAGACAATAGCAACAACAATGTAACACGACAACGAAAGCAAATGATCATATAATAATAAAGATTTAGAAATAGAATATAAAAATAATACTAATACTATCGATAAGGATGACACACTGTATACCAACAAGGAACTAAGAGCCCGCATGGATTGGCTTAAAAAAAGTGGTTTTTAAGCATATTGGCTTAAAAAAAGTTTTAGTGCTGAAGCTTGTTCTCTAAATAAGTAGTTATGTGTTTGCATAATAGTGCTGGAGCTGGAAAAAAGTTGTTGAAGTGTTTGGTAAACAAGTGCAAGTAAGCACTTTTTTTATTAAAATGACTGACATATCCTTAAAGTTGTTTACACAGGAAAAATAAGCTTATTACTACAACATCCTTAATGTAAAATTACCCAAATACTGACTAATTTATGTCTTAATTAACTCTAAATTAAATTAATTAGATAAGATTATTTTTAATAAATATAAACTGAATACCAATAGAATTGTAATATGCTTTTGTTCTGAATATTCAACTACTAAATAAAACTATTTGTTTCTAGAGTGAAATCAAAAAAATATAATAGAAGTATAAATTAATGTCAATAAAACAAATGCCTCAGCCTTTGCATCGTTTTTTTTTTATTTATGCTAGTTCTCACATTTGTCTAATATTAGGTAATTAAGGGTTTATTAATTATTTATCACAAAAAATAAAGCAACCTAATTTATTATAATAATATGAAGAAAGATATCTGCTACGTCAAAATGGAAGATGGGAAAAAATGACGTTATGACTTAATTAGTAAAGTAAGGGTATTTTGTAATTTATAAAAAAAATGAGAGATAATAAGGTCAATTACTTGGTCAAACATGAAAAGCTTTTAAGCTAAAAAGTAATAAGTTGGGCATTCCCAACTTGTTGTTTTTGGCTTAATTCAACTTAAAAGTACTTGACTTAAAAGCTGTTTTTAGGTTTGTCAAACACTCAAATAAGGCAAATGTGCTTTTAAGCTGCTTTTAAGCCAATTCAAACACCCTCTAAGATAATCTAAAAAAGGAAAAGAGAGAGAGAAAAAATCATCCATACTGAGTATTCATATCCCGTCCATCACAAAGCTGGCTGATTTGTTATGGAAAGACCACGGCCCAATGGCTGAGGGAAAGTAAGCCCATATATAGGATATTTGATCGAAAAGCCCAATCGACTCCACTATTTGAAGGCCCATTCGAATTGACATAATTAGTTATGCTATATTATAAATTTATTTATTTTTACTAGAGAAGTTATCACTTATTTATATTTGGTATATAAATTTATCGATTATTTATAAATTAATAAAAATTGAGTATCCCTTACTAATAGGGTATTTAATTGGTAATAAGCTGTACACACGCCTACAGTTAACCACCGTACCAACATCACTCATCTATCCATCCATTTGCTTAAACAACTCAATCAGTTATTTAAGAAACACAATTAGTTGTTTAAGCAAATCAATCATTTATTTAAACAACTACCGAAGTTATTTAAATAACTCAATCGGTTGCTTAAATAGCTACTAAAGTTGCTTAAATGACTTAATTAGTTATTAAATTTAATTATTTTTTGACTTCATATGTATGTGCTGTGCGTATTTTTCTTTAAAAAAATATATATTAGTGTTACGCGTTAATCACGGATTTTATAATATAGCGAATAGCTGGAAGGAGTCTCTTTTGCAGGAATGTATATATTCTATAGAAAAAATACAATTATTAATTTTAGTCATTAGCAAAATATAATTAAATTGGATAATATAGTTTGTAATATGGTATGTATAAGTAAGTAGGCGTTTGGACATGAATTCCAAATTTTTTTTTCAAATTTGGAATTTCACTAAAATTTGAATTGAAGATGAAGTTGTGCTTGGTTATAATTTTTGCAACATATTTGGATGTCTTTTTTTTTCAAAACCATGAAACATGATTTATACCTCACAACTTGTAAAAAAAATATCAAAACCACCCCAATTTGATTATCCAACTTGAAATAAATAATCAAAATGCTATTGTTTAACTGTTATCATATTCTGCTTTAGTGCAGTACTCAGAAGATGCAAAATCAATACCACATTTTCTAATTCTACTAACACACAGAATAGTGCAAAAGCAGGCATAGCCACATATTTCTCATAATCATATCATCAAACTTCCAGTGAAACATGATTTATACCTCACAACTTGTAAAAAAATATCAAAACCACTCCAATTTGATTATCCAACTTGAAATAAATAATCAAAATGTTATTATTTAACTGTTATCATATTCTGCTTTAGTGCAATACTCAGAAGATGCAAAATCAATATCACATTTTCTAATTCTACTAACACACAGAAAAGTGCAAAAGCAGACATAGCCACATATTTCTCATAACCATATAATCAAACTTCCAGTAGGCAGAGTTCAAGTATCAACTAGGACTGATTTTGCACCATCAGTCGCCAAAGATATATCTGTCAAAGATGAAAAACTGATAGGGTCATTTTATAATTTTTAAAATATAGGATAAATTTGTAAAATTAAAAACTAGCAAATTCTCATTTTCAATTGAAAAATCGGTGAGAACCAGTTTTTCAAATTTAAAAATGGATTTTCAAGTAAAAAAAGAAAAATTGATAAGAATGGTATAACCAAACATTGTTTTCAAAAAATTTGAAAAAAAAAAGAAGAAAAAATTGCATGTCCAAACGGGCTCTAAAAGGCTCATTCTGATGATGTCCATCTCATTGAAGAAGTATTAGGCATGTGCCTAATAAAAGTTTTCTTTAGTTTGGTAGCCAACCTTGTTGACTTGGTTTGGTTGGTAGCCAACCTTGTTGAATTAGTTTGGTTTGGTAGCCAACTTTGTTGAATTTCTTTGGTTTGGTAGACAACTTTGTTGAATTGTGAAAAGTGTGTGTAAATTGTCAAATATGGTAGGCTTTAGAAAGTGAAGCTTTGGCTATAAAAGGAGAGCTTCAACTCTCATTTCCACACACCAACAAAGAGAGAAAGAAAGAGTGAGGTTTCACAGACAAGGTATAAGAAAATAGTCTGTGAGGAAAATAGAGAGTGAGCGATATTGTAGTGAGGTGGGAATATCAAAAGAGGGTTATTTCTTTTGAGTGTTGTAGTGGTCTTTGGAGTATTTATCTCCGACCTACAAAGTGTAAAATTCCTTACTATAGTGATATCAGTTGCTCCTCTCGGGGTCGTGGTTTTTTCCCTTAATCAGAAGGGTTTTCCACGTAAAAATCTTAGTGTCATTGTTACTCTTTTATTCTTGTTAATTATCGTATCTCGGTGCTACATTATTATTCCGCTTTATTACCGTGAATATTATTTTGGTAAGGGGTTTTATTCCCAACAACTGGTATCAGAGCACAGGTTCTGCTCGTTCATTGAAATACTATTCACTGTCGGTAGTACTATACTTGGTGAAAAATAAAAATGTCCGGAGTAAAGTATGAGGTAGCAAAATTCAACGGAGATAACGGTTTCTCAACATGGCAAAGAAGGATGAGAGATCTGCTCATCCAACAAGGATTACACAAGGTTCTAGATGTTGATTCCAAAAAGCCTGATACCATGAAAGCTGAGGATTGGGCTAACTTGGATGAAAGAGCTGCTAGTGTAATTAGGTTGCACTTATCAGATGATGTGGTAAATAACATCATTGATGAAGACACTGCACGTGGAATTTGGACAAGGTTGGAAAGCCTATACATGTCCAAAACGCTGACAAATAAATTGTACCTGAAGAAGCAGTTATACGCCCTACACATGAGTGAAGGTACGAATTTTTTGTCACATTTAAATGTGTTTAACGGACTAATCACACAGCTTGCCAACCTCGGAGTGAAAATCGAGGAAGAAGATAAAGCCATCTTGCTATTGAACTCGTTGTCATCTTTGTACGATAATTTGGCAACAACCATCCTGCACGGTAAGACTACTATTGAGTTTAAAGATGTCACATCGGCTCTTCTACTCAATGAGAAGATGAGAAAGAAGCCTAAAATCAAGGACAGACTCTCATCACAGAAGGTAGAGGCAGGAGTTATCAAAGGAGTTCGAACAACTGTGGTAGATCCGTAGCTCGTGGTAAGTCAAAGAACCGATCCAAATCAAGAGCCAAAAATTGCTACAACTGTGATCAACCAGGTCATTTCAAAAGAGATTGCCCAAATCCAAGGAAGGGCAAAGGTGAAACCAGTGGCTAGAAGAATGACGACAACACAGCTGCCATGGTGCAAAATAATGATAATGTTGTTCTCTTTATAAATGAGGAAGAGGAATGCATGTACCTATCAGGTCCAGAGTCGGAATGGGTAGTTGACACAGCGGCATCTCACCATGCCACACCGGTAAGAGATCTTTTTTGCAGATATATAGCAGGTGATTTCGGCACAGTGAAAATGGGTAACACAAGTTACTCAAAGATTGCGGGGATTGGTGACATTTGTATCAAGACAAATGTCGGATGCACATTGGTTCTAAAGGATGTGCGGCATGTACCTGATTTGCGGATGAACTTGATCTCGGGAATTGCTTTAGACCGAGATGGATACGAGAGTTATTTTGCAAATCAAAAATGGAGACTCACTAAGGGATCATTGGTGATTGCAAAGGAGTTGCTCGTGGCACGTTGTACAGGACAAATGCAGAAATATGCCAAGGTGAATTGAACGCGGCACAATATGAGATTTCTGTAGATTTGTGGCACAAAAGAATGGGTCATATGAGCGAGAAGGGATTGCAGATTCTTGCCAAGAAATCACTCATTTCTTATGCCAAAGGTACAACGGTAAAACCTTGTGACTACTGTTTATTTGGTAAGCAACATAGAGTCTCATTTCAGACATCGTCTGAAAGAAAATTGAATATACTTGATTTAGTATATTCTGATGTTTGCGGCCCAATGGAAATTGAATCAATGGGCGGTAACAAATATTTTGTTACTTTTATTGATAATGCTTCACGAAAATTATGGGTTTATATTTTGAAAACCAAAGATCAGGTGTTTCAAGTTTTCCAGAAATTTCATGCTCTAGTAGAAAGGGAGACGGGTCGAAAGCTAAAGCGCCTCCGAAGTGACAATGGAGGTGAGTACACTTCAAGAGAATTTGAAGAGTATTGTTCAAGTCATGGGATCAGACATGAAAAGACAGTTCCTGGAACCCCACAGCACAATGGCGTAGCCGAGAAGATGAACCACACCATTGTGGAGAAGGTGAGAAGCATGCTCAGAATGGCTAAACTGCCTAAGTCATTCTGGGGTGAAGCAGTTCAGACAGCCTGTTACGTGATCAATAGGAGTCCATCAGTTCCGTTGGCGTTTGAAATCCCAGAGAGAGTTTGGACCAACAAGGAGGTGTCCTACTCGCATCTGAAGGTGTTCGGTTGCAGAGCTTTTGCACATGTACCAAAAGAGCAGAGAACAAAGCTGGATGATAAATCTGTTCCCTGCATATTTATCGGATATGGAGATGAAGAGTTCGGGTACAGACTGTGGGATCCTGTAAAGAAGAAGGTCAGCAGAAGCAGAGATGTAGTCTTCCGAGAAAGTGAAGTGGAGCACCCCATTCAGGGAGAAGAACAACCTCAACCTCTAAGGAGATCAGAGAGGCCAAGGGTAGAGTCATGCAGGTACCCTTCCACAGAGTATGTCTTCATCAGTGATGAGGGGGAGCCAGAAAGTCTTAAGGAGGTGTTGTCCCATCCAGAAAAGAACCAGTGGATGAAAGCTATGCAAGAAGAGATGGAATCTCTACAGAAAAATGGCACATACAAGCTGGTTGAACTTCCAAAGGGTAAAAGACCACTCAAATGCAAATGGGACAAGTAGAAACTCAAGAAAGATGGAAATGGCAAGCGGGTCAGATACAAAGCTCGATTGGTGGTTAAAGGCTTCGAACAAAAGAAAGGTATTGATTTTGACGAAATTTTCTCACCTGTTGTCAAAATGACTTCTATTCGAACAATTTTGAGCTTAGCAGCTAGCCTAGATCTTGAAGTGGAGCACTTGGATGTGAAAACTGCATTTCTTCATGGAGATTTGGAAGAGGAGATTTATATGGAGCAGCCAGAAGGATTTGAAGTAGCTGGAAAGAAACACATGGTGTGCAAATTGAATAAGAGTCTTTATGGATTGAAGCAGGCACCAAGGCAGTGGTACATGAAGTTTGACTCATTCATGAAAAGTCAAACATACCTAAAGACCTATTCTGATCCATGTGTATACTTCAAAAGATTTTCTGAGAATAACTTTATTATATTGTTGTTGTATGTGGATGACATGTTAATTGTAGGAAAAGACAAGGGGTTGATAGCAAAGTTGAAGGGAGATCTGTCCAAGTCATTTGATATGAAGGACTTGGGCCCAACACAACAAATTCTAGGGATGAAGATAGTTCGAGAAAGAACAAGTAGAAAGTTGTGGCTATCTCAGGAGAAGTACATTGAACGTGTACTAGAACGCTTCAACATGAAGAATGCTAAGCCAGTCAGCACACCTCTTGCTGGTCATCTAAAGTTGAGTAAGAAGATGTGTCCTACAACAGTGGAGGAGAAAGGGAACATGGCTAAAGTTCCTTATTCTTCAGCAGTCGGAAGCTTGATGTATGCAATGGTATGTACTAGACCTGATATTGCTCACGCAGTTGGTGTTGTCAGCAGGTTTCTTGAAAATCCTGGAAAGGAACATTGGGAAGCAGTCAAGTGGATACTCAGGTACCTGAGAGGTACCACGGGAGATTGTTTGTGCTTTGGAGGATCTGATCCAATCTTGAAGGGCTATACAGATGCTGATATGGCAGGTGACATTGACAACAGAAAATCTACTACTGGATATTTGTTTACATTTTCAGGGGGAGCTATATCATGGCAGTCTAAGTTGCAGAAGTGTGTTGCACTTTCAACAACTGAAGCAGAGTACATTGCCGCTACAGAAACTGGCAAGGAGATGGTATGGCTCAAACGGTTCCTTCAAGAGCTTGGATTGCATCAGAAGGAGTATGTCGTCTATTGTGACAGTCAAAGTGCAATAGACCTTAGCAAGAACTCTATGTACCATGCAAGGACCAAACACATTGATGTGAGATATCATTGGATTCGAGAAATGGTAGATAATGAATCTCTAAAAGTCTTGAAGATTTCTACAAGTGAGAATCCCGCAGATATGCTGACCAAGGTGGTACCAAGGAACAAGTTCGAGTTATGCAAAGAACTTGTCGGCATGCACTCAAACTAGAAGACAGTGCTACCTCCTCTGGATGAATGAGACTGGAGGGGAGATTGATGATGTCCATCTCATTGAAGAAGTATTAGGCATGTGCCTAATAAAAGTTTTCTTTGGTTTGGTAGCCAACCTTGTTGACTTGGTTTGGTTGGTAGCCAACCTTGTTGAATTAGTTTGGTTTGGTAGCCAACTTTGTTGAATTTCTTTGGTTTGGTAGCCAACTTTGTTGAATTGTGAAAAGTGTGTGTAAATTGTCAAATATGGTAGGCTTTAGAGAGTGAAGCTTTGGCTATAAAAGGAGAGCTTCAACTCTCATTTCCACACACCAACAAAGAGAGAAAGAAAGAGTGAGGTTTCACAGACAAGGTATAAGAAAATAGTCTGTGAGGAAAATAGAGAGTGAGCGATATTGTAGTGAGGTGGGAATATCAAAAGAGGGTTATTTCTTTTGAGTGTTGTAGTGGTCTTTGGAGTATTTATATCCGACCTACAAAGTGTAAAATTCCTTACTATAGTGATATCAGTTGCTCCTCTCGGGGTCGTGGTTTTTTCCCTTATTCAGAAGGGTTTTCCACGTAAAAATCTTGTTGTCATTGTTACTCTTTTATTCTTGTTAATTATCGTATCTCGGTGCTACATTATTATTCCGCTTTATTATCGTGAATATTATTTTGGTAAAGGGTTTTATTCCCAACACATTCATCCTCACTTCAAGTATTCAATAGGTGCTACCTCTAGTTTAGATATCGAAGTGAAAAGATTGACAAAATTTAAGGAGTAGCCTATGTATTCAGCCAAATTTAATAGTCAAAAACTCACAATCTTAACCATAAATTCTTGATTTTTTTAAAGGATCTCTTCATCTTCATCACTATTCTTCAGTTGTATTCCTTTGTGTTAAGGTCTGTTATAAAAGTATAACAAACGGTCAGTCAGAAACAAAAACAGAAAAAGAGGTTAAAAAATATTGTATATTTTTTTATTTGGTAGGAAGAGGAATCCGCAGCCGCTACAATCTCAGCCCCAGCCTCAGGTCTTCGGGTGAGCACTTTGTGCGCACTAGGTAAACCTCCCTCTGTGTAATAGTCTGCAAACCACAGTATATTCTTAAGATGCCACATTTAATTATCTTGGCAAATGATCCGATAATTCGTATAGCTAAATGTATGGGTCAAAATCAAATCAGAGAAATTCGGCACGCGAAGACAACAGGTCGAGGTCGGACAGTCATCAATAAGGCCGAGGTTGGACAGTCATCAATAAGGCCGAGGTCGGACAGTCACCAATAAGGCCGAAGTCGGGCAGGCCGAGGTCGGACGGTCGTTAATAAGGCCGAGGTCGGGTAGTGATGAAACAACTAGTTTGCTTTGAATCCTCAAAGGGAATATTTCCTCTAATTGTACTTTTTTAGGATTTTTCTATGGATAACCCTTATAAATAGGAAGAGAGGACTTCTCTCTCTCTCTCCGTCTCGCTCTCTCTAGAAAATACGTAAACTCTCCTTTCTAATGAAGGACTTCCCAAACCTTCGTTAGATCCAAAAAGGGTCCCAAGGTTCTTGTATTTGTTGATCATTCATCTTTATCAAACGAAAGAGGATCCGTCTCACTCACGATTGAGTGAATCTTTTCCTTTATTTACATATTATTGTCATTTAATGTTACTTAATGCATCTTTTTTTGTGCTATTAAGTCTGGCCATAATCACTATCAACATTTATATTTAGTTATGTTTTTCTATTCATATTATTCATTTCGGAACAAGAATTAATTATCCTTAACTAGGATTTACCAACTATCTTCTTATTTAATTAGTTTAACAAAAAAATGTCTCATAATTTTTTTGGTCAAACAATTTGGCGTCGTTTGTGAGAATTTTCTAGTTAAAATTTTAGTTCCCTCTAGATCTAAATTCAATTCTAGTTCCACTTTCTACTCGTTGTAGCATCATCCTTTCGTTTGTTGTCTATCTTGCTTGGACACTCACAAGGTCAATCCCCCACAATTTGTGGATCAAACAGAATTTAATAATCCATACAAAGGAGCATTTTTCTCTTGGCTTTCAATATAATAAGAAAAATAAATCAGAGGGACCAGTACATATAAAATACTACTCTACTAGGTAGCTGAAGTATGTTATTCTAAGGAAAATGACAAGACGATCTTCTGTTGCATGCCTCCAAAAATAATCAGACACAAGATTGATAGATGAATTAGAAAAGAAATATCTGTTGAGATCTTGAGCAGGCTAGGCCTGAACATATCAAGATTCAAAGCAAGGTACTGTACTGCTATAATCTTCAGAGTCCGGAATCAAAATGTGATTTTTTTTTATTCAAACTATACAAATAGATGGTAAAAAAAATGACATTTTTATATACAGCGCCATAATACCTGGCGCTATATACTAACAGTAACGGAACCGTTAAGGTATAGCGCCAGGTATTGTGGCGCTATACTGTAAAAGCTGACATGGCCAGGTATAGCGCCACAATACCTGGCGCTATATATACAACATTAATGTATAGCGCCATGTATAGTGGCGTTATACATAAATATTTTATACCCCTCTGTCTTCTTCTCCAATTCATCCATTCACCATTATTTTAAAACTCTTCCCCTCTTCTTGGTCCCCCACCGATTCTACCCGTTTCTTTAAAAAATAAAAAAATTGGGTCCCCCAGACACATAAAACTCGAAGAAAAAGGGTCCCACATTCGAGTAGAGTTTCGTGCTATTGTTGATTCACAATTCCGGAGTCAAAATTTCAATCTTTTTGCTTTGCCAAAATTCTAAATCGATTTATTTTAAGTTGAAACATTTATAATAATGTATATTATTTGATTTGTATGTGTTCTATTTCAGTTTGTATTTTTTTCCGAAACTAGCATGTTAAATTTATCCGAATTTAATATTAGTGTTTTCTAATAAAATATAAATTAGTAAAATAAATTTATCTGTTAATATCCTGATTTATATATATGTTTTTTCATTCCGTTTTGTATTTTATTTGCAATTAAATTTATTTGTTGTTTATGCTTACTTTAGATTATTTTTTAGCGTAGTAAAATCCAGACCTTTTTAGCGTAGTAAAACGTAGACCCTTATAGCGTAGTAAAATTTAGAGCCTTGTAGTGTAGTAATGTGTAGTATTTTAGCTTAGAATTCCTTTTGTTTAAGTATCTTATACTGGTAGTTGAAAATGCAAACTTTGTACAATTAAGTTAATAATTTTATCAACACACATAATTAGTAATTTGTACAATTAAGTTATTAAAAAATATGAATTTAAATTATAATAAAAACACATTATTTTGTACAAATTATATATATATATATATATAATTTGTACAAGTAAGTTATTAAAAAATATGAATTTAAATTATAATAAAAACACATTATATATATAATTTGTACAATTAAGTTATTATAAAATATGAATTTAAATTATAATAAAAACACACACACACACATATATATATATAATTATATAATTTGTACAATTAAGTTATTATAAAATATAAATTTAAATTATAATAAAAACACATAATTATATATATATATATATATATATATATATATATAATTTGTACAATTAAATTATTAAAAAATAATAATTTAAATTATAATAAAAACACATAATTATATATATATATATATATATATATATATATATATATATATATATAATTTGTACAATTAAGTTATTAAAAAATATGAGTTTAAATTATAATAAAAACACATTATATATATATATATATAATAAAAACACATTATATATATATATAATTTGTACAATTAAGTTATTATAAAATATGAATTTAAATTATAATAAAAACACATAATTATATATATATATATATATATATATATATATATATATAATTTGTACAATTAAGTTATTAAAAAATATGAGTTTAAATTATAATAAAAACACATTATATATATATATATATATATATATATATATATATATATATATATATATATAATTTGTACAATTAAGTTATTATAAAATATGAATTTAAATTATACTAAAAACACATTATTATATATATATAATTTGTACAATTAAGTTATTAAAAATATGAATTTAAATTATAATAAAAAATACATAATTATTTATGATAGTTTACAGTTGACGACATGGACGCGACTATACATCCCGGCCCCCGGACGTTGGATCTATTAGCCCTACAGCCCCAGCATAGATCCGAGTATATATGGGACGGACAGGTACTTACGTAGACTTTCCGGGCTAGGAGAGTGGATCTATTGTGGGAGTTTTTGAGTCCTCCCCGCGTTCTACATCCCCGCGTGGTCCATTACTTGGAGGAGATGGGATTTTATAGGATTATTAGGATTGGCCGGATACAGCTCGACTGTGTTTTGATCACGACATTGATTGAGCGGTGGCGACCGGAGACGCACACTTTCCATTTGCCCATCGGCGAGGCCACCATCACACTCCAGGACGCTGAGATTTTATATGGCATGTCCGCTGATGGCTTGCCAGTTTTACTGCCTGCGACCATGAGATATTATTCGCGGCAGGCATATTGGGATATGCTGCACATGCTCACGGGTTTCATGCCGGAGGACGAGGCGGTAGCGTCTGGGTCTAGTCGTATACAGTTGGTCCCCATTAGAGACCACTGTTGAGGATCGACCGACCCGAGATTTTTATAGTGGGCGCCGACTGAGTTATGGCTCCACATCACATGCGCAGGTATGAGTTTATTAGTATTGAATTTGAATTTGTGTTAACTGTAACTTATTTATTTTCTTTAACTTTATTAATTTCCTTTTTAAGGATTCATGCGATGCAACGACAAATGACTACATTCAGGATCTAGAAACGATAATGGTAAGACAATATAAATTGTTGTGAATTGTTATGTAGTTTTCTATACTAAGTTTCATATTATTATGTAGCCTTCTACTGGAGCTGACAGCACCACCGATACATGTCATCCTGCGCCGCATCCAGCTATAAGGAGACGACTTGATGATGATGATCCTAATAGCGTAACCGGGCGGGAGGGGATGCGCCTCAGGCCAGCGGCTGCATTGAGACACACCGGATGCGGGACACATTGACATGGTGTAAATAATATTTTTATATACATTAACAATATTATTTAATCGAATATGCACATTACTTTTTTTAGTTCTCCATTCGTTTGATAGTTTCATAAAATAAAATTTAGTACAACGCAAGCACTTAAACTTACGACGGTCGTGTCCTGTTTGCGAGCATATACCACATTTGCGCGCATAAACGGTGTCACTAACATCCATTTGGTTCCGTATACGTGTTCTCTTCTGCACCTGTCTTTTACGCAGATAGGACTTGTTACACACCATTTTAAAGGGTTCTGGAGGCCAATAATGCTCAGCACCCACTGGCTGCAACTGACCACTATATGTGTTTAGGTACTTGGAAACACTATATTGTTGATCAACATAGTTGGTCTCCGCATAACCAACACATTGAAAAAACTTGATGGCATGTGAGCAAGGCATGTGGTAGATGGATCATTTCCCACAGGAGCATAACCTTACAAATTCATTTACAGTATGTACATTATTACCCCGATTATTATGGATAGTGGTGCAAACTTCAAAAAGACCTCTTTCGTTATCATACTACAAAAATGAATGCCAATGTGCTCGCCGTCTGTATTTCTCAAATCTCTTCATAGGCACTGGCATAAATTCAACACCCCTCTCCATCAATTCCGTTGCAGTTGCAGACCGTTGAACAAACCTCTCCGCCATCTGCTTGAATGACATCCGTACCATGGCTGTGACGGGCAATCCTCTTGCCGACTTCAATAACCCGTTGAAGGACTCTGACACATTTGTAGTAAGAATTCCCCATCGTCTGCCACCATCCGCATGCAACGTCCACTTTTCAGGGTCATGTCGCATTAACCAACGATAGGCTGCCTCGTCTTCTTGCCTGATAGAATCCATATGCCTCCAGAATTTATGCTGTTGGTGGTCTGTTGCTGCCATCCACAACAAATCATGTAGATCCTTGTTGGGATGTGCTTTCTGGAAATTGGCCTTAAAGTGCCTCACACAGTAACGGTGGTATGCATAAGGTTCTTGCCATGCAGGTAAGTTCTCCACAGAACTTAATATACCACCGTGTCGATAAGATATTAGACAAATACCTGAACGTTGTTTGACAACATGCTCTTTCATGTGGTTCAAAAACAGCGTCCACGTCTCTGTGCTTTCATTGGCACAAACAGCAAAAGCTAGAGGAAATATCTGTCCATTAGCATCTACTGCCACAGCTATCAATAGCTTGATATCGTACTTTCCATAGACATGAGTTTCGTCTATGGATATTACTGGCCGGCAATGCGAAAAACCATCAATTGCTGGCTTAAACGCCCAGAACACGTAATTGAATATGTATTCTGGTGTTCCCGGACTCTGCTCAAGCTTCCATTCAACAACTGTCCCGGGGTTAAAGTGCTGCAATGCGGCCATGTACTTTGGCAGAGATGCAAATGACTTATCCCAACTACTGTAGACAATTTCAAACGCTCGTTTGCGCCCGAGAAATGCCTTTCTTTTTGTAATGGTATGGCCATATTCCTGGTGGACCGATGTAATGCACTCTTTGATTGTATACCTTATGGACGCTTCGATATGCGGAATAAGTGTCACACCTCCTTTTTCGCTCGCGCCGCGTCAAAGGGGCGTGGAAGGGAGTTTTTTCGATTAAAGGACAATCGAAACAGGATTTATTTATTTAAAGATTCAGAGTCGCCACTTGGGAGATTAAGGGTGTCCCAAGTCACCGGTTAGAATCCCGAATCGAGGAAAAGATCGACTCTGTTTAACAGTCTGCGCACCAAAAATTTGGATAAGGAATTCTGTTAACCCGGGAGAAGGTGTTAGGCATTCCCGAGTTCCGTGGTTCTAGCACGGTCGCTCAACTGTCATATTCGGCTTATTTATCTGATTTTTAATACATGTTGAATCTATGTGCAAATTTCAACTGTGTACCGCTTTTATTATTATTATTTTTTACCGAGAATTGCAACATCGTGAAAATACATCTCGAACCACATCACATCAATGCACCCGTGGTTATTGACATATTTCAACTCTGCTGAGATTTGAATTTGGGTCACATAAATGTGCACCCGAGTTTAAGAAGATAACATTATTAAATAAGCGCCTAAAGCGACTAGCGTATCATTATTTTGGGTAGGGCCGTGAAATTTTGTTAAACGGTCCATCCCGAAGTCTAAGTAATTTTACCAACACGTATAGAGGGCGTATAGATGGCCCCGCAGCTTATGATTTATTTTGGCGAAGCACGCCTCATTTATTTTAAGGATATCCTAAAGTGACTACATTTCTATTAAATTCGTCTCTAAAATAAAAGAGAAAAAATCCTAATTAATTACATGCTTGAAAAAAAAAAGGCGTAACATATTAAATGCTAGATTAAGACAAATGTTAACGGAAAGGAATATTACTAAAATTGAAATTATAAATAAAATACGGAATCGACAAATAATATATTCAAAAGAAACTAATTATCCTATAACTAGATTAAACTCACATTGTTAGATGACTTGAACCGTTGGAATTAATTATTTACAACTATTTGAAACTAGAATCAATCTTAATTACTAATGCATATTCAAAAGTTTATTAAATTCAAACGTTAACTCGTCTTGTTTGAACTCAAATCATATCATAATTCCTAATTCACGAAATTAATTTAAATTCATGCTTTAACTAAATTTAGCTACATGTTCACGATTAACCTACTGTTGACAATATTAAAACCTTCATAGCTAGTGAACTAATCAGTTTTGCCAAGCCGATTCACTAATGACCAACTTATGTTATTTTCCTCTTATTCTAATTATTAAACAGTTTGACAGTAATGAGCATGCTTAAATATATACTACCTAATAATCAAACAAAGCAGAGTATTATTTAATACATCACTACAAGATGCCTAGTTATGCAAAGCGACAGAAATTTACAGAATAATAATACATGAAATAGCCTAAATACAATCAGTAAAAGAAACAAAGAAAAAGCTAAATTAAAACTTCAAAGTTTCATTTTTCATATGTATTCATACTTTCATATTTCAGCTTACAATATCGACAAGGTTACAGCCATGTACCTGGTATTGGAAGTAAAAGAAGAGGAAGATCAGCATTAGCAAAGCAACAAGAACAATCAACAACAACAGTAGCAAATTGAACACCCAGGGATGGATTTTAAAACCAACAGAGATGATTCCACATCCAATAACAGATTCAAAAATAACCCGACAGCAATACCAATACCAGAAACCCAAACATTCAATGAAACAGCCCTCCAAAACCAAAAGAAAACCCAGGAAAACCAATCTGGAAATCAGTAGTACCAAATGCAAACCACAGAAGCAGTAATAATATTCTGATCCTCAGTAGTAAAGAAAGACTTCACTTTCAGTTTTTTAATTCTCAAAGACTGAATTTCTTAAGTTCTGACAAATCAGTTTTCTTTTCAACTTAAGCTCTGAATTTTTTTTGATGATAAAATCCAGTCTATTTTTTTTAACTTTCTAACTCTGACTCTCCAAGATTTTTTTTTAAAAGTCCGTCCTCCCCTCTTCTCCAGCCTCAACCCCCTTTTATACAAGTCTGCCCCCTCTTAAACCTACTGCCCGACCCTTTTCTTACTGCCTTGCCCCTTTTTTCCACTAAAATCTGAATTTTCCACTTAAAATCTACTAAGGAAGCTTTTCCTTATTTTCAGCCCCCCATTCCCTTTTGTTCCCCATTACCACATTAATTTAAAAACACTAACATCCCACTAACAAAACACTAACATTAACATATTATTCCTACTGTTTCATTCCAAATTACCCCTGAAACCCCTTAATATTACTGCCCATCAGCTGTACCAACTCACCTAAGGAGGAGAAGTTAATCATTTGACTAAACTAATTCCCATATAATCACCTAAATTACTACAGCTATAAACCAATTCCAGCTAGTAATTTTAAGGCAGAAAAATACATCAGATACAAGAGTTTCAATGATTCAGAACAATGCTTATAATCAAACAGAATCTTAACTAATCGGACAACTAACAATCGAAAACTATAAACAACAGAATTCCAAATGATTCAAACTATACGAACGACCTAATCAACGAAGCTTAATTAATCGATTACGTATTACAATTGACACTAAACAATCAGACATAGAGAATCAGGCAATTCACGGGTAATTTCAGTGGTATTGACAGAAACAGGGACTAACATGAAACTAATTAATCGACGCAACTTATTAATCGATTATACATACGCAATTGGTAACAACAAACATAATCAAACATACAAACAGGGTGATTCATGGCTGTGTACAAAACAGGGGACTTATGAAACTAATTATTCGACGACATTAATCAAATCGAATGTGTAGTTTATGACAGGTACAATTTAATCAACAAAAGAAAAATCGACCAAATAAAAAGGTCACTGGCGATGAGAAGATGAATTGATAAAGAATGGAAAAATCAATAAAATTAAACCAAACAGATAAACAGAATAAGAAAACACAAACTGGGACAAATAGGAAATGGAAAATACCTCAAGAAATTCGGGACTTGGACAACCCCAATTCGAACTCAAACTCGAACTTTTTGAGGTCGAACTGACCTTAATCGAGTGTTCTCAACTGAGAACACTTCGACTAAAGTCGGTTAGACCCCAAACCCTCCTTTAGTTGGAACAGATTTCACCCTCTGGTTTGCTAGGGTTCTTGGGGGTTTGATTTGGGGTTCGAACAATTCTGGTAAGATTTGAACCAAACACATAGTGGTTTAGTGACGAGAGAGGTCAGGGATATGTCTGGTATGAGTTAGGGACTGGTTGGGGTAGATCTAAGTTTGGCTCGAATCTTCAAATGAAGATTCGAGAAGTTCCAGGAAGATTCGAGCTAAACGGTTACCGGATTTGGATTGAGGGTGGTCAGGGGGTCTTAGGGTGTTGGTTTGGTGACCGGCGACGTTGTTGCCGCCGGGTTTCAGGCGGAGGTAACCTAAGGCGGCTAGGGTTTGGTCTGGCTCGTCTCTAAGTTAGAGAGACGATGAATAGGGAAATGGGGGGTGTTTGGTTTGGGGGGGCTGGGGTAGGAGATTAAGTTTATATAGGGGAGGGGTGGTTTGATCTTGGCCGTTGGATCAATCACGATCAACGGCCTGGATCAATTCACTTAAGGGGGACGGCGTCGTTTGGTCTCATTCAGAGACTGGGTCGACCCGGGTCGAAATGGACCGGGTTGTGAGGGAAGCTTGGGACCGTTGGATCAATGGAGATGGACGGCTTAGATCGACATGCCTGAAACGGCGCC
This sequence comes from Nicotiana tabacum, assembly GCF_000715075.1. NCBI lineage: Eukaryota > Viridiplantae > Streptophyta > Magnoliopsida > Solanales > Solanaceae > Nicotiana > Nicotiana tabacum. The sequence continues at coordinate 24,553,078 of NC_134100.1, read as the reverse complement.
GTTTCAACTATGCAGGGGCTGAACTAGATCGTTCGATCAGTTTGATCAACGGCTCAGATTTGAGACGCCAATACGGCGTTGTTTGGGGTTATATGAGACCAGGCAATGGACTGGGTCATGCATTGGTATTGATTTGGGCCCAATTTCATTTTAAACTTTTGGCTCAATCCGAGTTTTCTTCATTTTTTCATTCTTTTCTTCTTCTTTTTTTTTCTTCTTTGAATTCCTAATTAACAAAAATTCTATATTAAATTGTGAAATCAAAATTAACCTTACAATATATTAATCAGCCCTTATCAATAATTAATACACAAGTTAAAACATTTAATTAAAAATAAAATCACACGATGACACATTTAAATGACAAAAAATAGACTAAATGCATATTTTTGTGATTTTCCTCTTTTAAAACCAAATTATGGTTTAATTAATTCCTAAATGCATATGCCACGTATTTTTAATTAATTACAACAAGATAAACATTTATGGACAAAATAATTATCAAAAATGTCACGCAAATTCTCAAAATTGTGCATAAGGAAAATTTTGTTTTATTTTTTGATTTCTTTTGGAGTAGTTTTCGTGAAGCGAAAATCACGTGCTCACAGCTGTCCCTCTTTGTCCGAAAACATGAAGGGTTTTCGTGCAAAGATAAAGTGAGTTGATACGAGCGATTTTTCTGCCCGTTGGAATACTCCGTGTGAAGCGTTTTTTTTGAAAAGGTTTAACCGAACCTTTGCTTCAAAGGTTTCCTACATATCCCTGGCTAAAAGAGAATAAGGTTAATGTAGTTCGGGAAATTTTTGGCAGCTGGGACTACCATGGGACTGCCTTTTGCTATTACTGCTATTGCATGATGTTACTACTGCTTACCGATCTCCTTGTTACATTGTGCTCAAAAGAAAACAAGAGGCTAGACTAAACTAGGAATTACAAAATCTTATCTATCTTCCACTTGCTCTGGTTGTCTTGCTTTCTTGTCGGCTTGTGTTTCCTCTGGTGCTTTTCTTTCGAAAACTGCTGGGGATGACACTGGCCTTTTGCTTTTCTGAACACAAGTTTTATTATTCCGTTGTCTGCTGGGGACACTGCTTCCTACAATAAAGCTTGTTATGCTGGGGATTTTTGTTGTAACCCTCCTCATTACTGACTTCTGATTTGATCTTGAAATGTATTCCTCTGTTCTGCAGGCGGGCTCCTGACTCCAACTTGACTTTTGAAAGATGAAACAACCTCTATTCTCCAGGCGGGCTCCTGACTTCAACATTAATTCAAAAATATAACAACCTCCATTCTACAGGCGGGCTCCTAACCTCAATAACTTCTTGAAAATAATTCAGCTTCCATTCTCCAGGCGGGCTCCTGACTTCTTTAAATATAACAACCTCCGTTCTACAGGCGGTCTCCTGACTCCAAGCTTAAAATTTAACTACCTCCATTCTACAGGCGGGCTCCTGACTTCTCCAACTTAAAATAAACAACCTCCGTTCTACAGGCGGGCTCCTGACTCCAACTTAAAATTTAACAACCTCCGTTCTACAGGTGGGCTCCTGACTCCAACTTAAAATTTAACAACCTCCGTTCTACAGGCGGGCTCCTGACCTCAACAGCTTCTTAAAAATAATTCAGCCTCCATTCTCCAGGCGGGCTCCTGACTTCAATAACTTCTTAAAATAATTCAGCCTTCATTCTCCAGGCGGGCTCCTGACTTCAATAACTTCTTAAAATAATTCAGCCTCCATTCTCCAGGCGGGCTCTTGACTTCAACAACTTCTTAAAAATAACACCTCCATTCTCCAGGCGGGCTCCTGACTTCAATAACAACTTCGAAAAATAACACCTCCATTCTCCAGGCGGGCTCCTGACTTCAATAACTTCTTAAAATAATTCAGCCTCCATTCTCCAGGCGGGCTCCTGACTTCAACAACTTCTTAAAAATAACACATCCATTCTCCAGGCGAGCTCCTGACTTCAATAACAACTTCGAAAAATAACACCTCCATTCTCCAGGCGGTCTCCTGACTTCAATAACTTCTTAAAATAATTCAGCCTCCATTCTCCAGGCGGGCTCCTGACTTCAACAACTTCTTAAAAATAACACCTCCATTCTCCAGGCGGGCTCCTGACTTCTTCAACTGCTTCCTTCAAAACTGGTGTTTTATTCCTCTGAAAACTGTTGGGGATAACACCGATATTTTATTTCACCAATATGTCATTTTCCTTCTTCAAAGACTATTTCTTTTAAAGCTGGTGCTTTCACTTCCCTGAAACCTACCGGGAATAACACTGCTGAGGAATTATCTTCCTCCTTTTAACAATGGTGAGGATGATATTGATTCAAAGGTCATTGTTTTTACAGCTTGGGGTTATCTTGCTTCTTCCAAGATTGCTTTTCTTTTAAAACTGGTATCTCCCTTCTCGTATACTGCTGGGGATTTTAATTCCTTCAAAAACTTGTGTTATCTTCTCTCTTTCCCAAATGGCTATCTGATTTCAAGAAAATTTTCGTAATGAGAGAAAATTTTCTGCCCCAGTTTGATAATCTTCTTTCTGACCCTATCTTTCTACTGTCAATAATATTTCCTTTCCCTACTTTAAATCAAAGAAAAATTTGTTAGTTTAAAACGGGGCGAGTGGTCGTGCCACTTCTGTTGGGGATGGGTTTTTCCCTTTTCTTTTCCCTGTTTTGCTATAAAACTTGCTGGGGATGATATTATTTGCTGGGGCTGATATTCCTGCTGGGGATGGTTTTTCTTTTCTCTTCCTTCCCCGCTCTGTGTTGTCCGACCATTGTGGAGCTTGGTCGAGAATCTGTCGGAGTTGTCCCTGTATCTCGCAAATCTGCTGGGGATCCCCATAACCTTTTAACTGTTGCTTTTCCGTTTTTCTCCAACTTCCCCTGGAAATTTGGTCCTTTTGGGATCTAGACCCATTCATCATTTGGTCTTGCGACCAACTTATTTTCGCTTTATCGCCTTATCTTTGGCCTGTCCTATTCGCATTTTGCTTTGCACCATTTTGGCAACTGGTAGTAAGCTCTGAAAATCCTTTTCAAAAACAAATTGTTGGGGAGGTAAAGTCTTTAAACCAAGAAATGAAAAAGTGATGATTTCAAAAAATAGAAAAAGAAGAAGTCTTTCTGAACAAATGCTGGGGAAAAGGAAAGAAAAGAACTTATCTGAATGATATAACCGATCCCAACGATCATGTCGCGCATTCCGGATTAATCAACCCAGTCTATTTGTATCAATCAACCCTTCGGACGGCCTCATGTTGCTGGGGATAAACAGGCACTCAACTCTTTGCCAAATGCGGATCTTTTCCGCCAATCTTGTCTTGTCGCCTCATAGTGCCCTTCGAGGGGTTTTTACTAATAAGACTCTCTCGTTTCTCTCAACTCCCGTCGTCTTATGGTGCCTGCGAAGGTTTTCACCGATAAGACTCTCTTGTTTTATTTCTCTTATCTTCCGTCGCCTTATGGTGCCTGTGAAGGTTTTCACCGATAAGACTCTCTTGTTTTATTTCTCTTATCTTCCGTCGCCTTATGGTGCCTGTGAAGGTTTTCACCGATAAGACTCTCTCATTTTATTTTATTTTTCAGCTGAGGATTGGAGTGCTATCGATATGACTCTCTTTGCTAGGGATTCTTTCGGCTATCAATTCATTTCCAGCTTATGATCTTCTTCTTTGCTGGGGATCAGAGTGTTATTTCCGACTTCCATTTGCATTGACTTGGCACTTCTCAGATACTGATCGAGAGGTCTTTTTTGGACATCAATACGGGTTTTTGTGTATGGTTAAAAAGGAAAAAGGGGTATTAAAAATTTCAAAAATAATTTTGATGGGTAAAACAGTACAACTCTTGGAATCAAACTTTCTTACCAAAATTATAAACGCAAACTTCTGCCCCAGTTTTTCTTGCTTGGGGATTTTTATTTTGTTACATTATGCACACCATGTTACACTATGACCGAGCCGTGAGGCGCCTACATATCCTTCTTTGAGGAATCAGGTCAAACGTAGTTCCCATTCCTTTATTTTTCTTGTGACTTTTTCTTTATCATCATTATTTTTCTCTTTTTCTTTTTCTTTCATTTTAATCACTGATTCCAAAAGAGGGATATGAAAGAATAAATAAGGCTCAAAAGGGGAAGCAAAGGTTAAAGTGTTTGGATAGAAGAAAGAATTGCCTCCGTCATTTCATTCTCCGATAAATGCCAACCACAAACAAACAACAATTACAATTAAAAAAAATCATACATAATATCTCTTAACTGTGTCAGAATTGATAGCCATGTCGACGCTTTTTCCGTCGATATCTGTTAAACATAAAGCGTCATTGGGCAACACTCTGGTTATAATGAATGGTCCTTGCCAATTCGGGGTGAACTTGCCTTTTGCTTCGGCCTGATGTGGAAGGATTTGTCTCAACACCTGCTGCCCCACCTCAAATTTTCTGGGGCGCACCTTCTTGTTGTAGGCTCTCGCCATTCTCTTTTGATATAACTGGCCATGACACACAGCTGCCAATCTCTTTTCATCAATCAAGTTCAACTGCTCCAAACGGGTTTTGACCCACTCGTCATCATCAATCTCAGTCTCAGCGACAATCCGAAGGGATGGAATTTCAACTTCCGCCGGTATTACTACTTCAGTTTCATATACCAATAAATAAGGAGTTGCCCCTACCGAAGTACGGACAGTGGTGCGATAACCCAACAATGCAAATGGTAATTTTTCATACCATTGTTTGGATCCTTCTACCATCTTCCTCAATATCTTCTTGATGTTCTTGTTGGCTGCTTCAACTGCTCCATTCACCTTGGGACGATATGGTGTGGAATTACGGTGTGTAATCTTAAACTGCTGACATACCTCTTTCATCAAATTGCTGTTAAGATTAGCACTATTATCTGTGATGATCACCTTTGGGATTCCAAATCTACAGATGATATGGGAGTGAACAAAATCCACCACTGCCTTTTTGGTTACCGACTTGAAAGTTTTAGCTTCAACCCACTTAGTAAAATAGTCGATGGTCACCAGAATGAACCTATGACCGTTGGTAGCTGCCGGCTCAATAGGTCCAATGACATCCATGCCCCATGCAACAAATGGCCATGGCGCTGACATTGTATCTGACACTGATGGCATCTCCGTGTCGGCGGAGAATAAATCAAATCTCCGTGTATCTGACACTGATGGCATTTTCGCACGAAATTGATACAATCACGCTCCATAGTGAGCCAATAGTACCCTGCTCGAAGAATCTTCTTCGCCAATACATATCCGCTCATATGTGGCCCACAAACTCCGGCATGTACCTCTGTCATAACTGTCGTTGCTTGACTGGCATCTATACATCTCAACAATCCCAAATCGGGGGTTCTTTTGTACAACACTCCTTTATTGAGGAAAAATCCATTGGCCAATCGCCGAATGACTCTCTTTTGATCTCCGGTGGCCTACTCCGGGTATATCCCCATCCTGAGGTACTCCTTGACATCATAAAACCATGGCTCGCCATCCATTTCTTCCTCTATCATGTTGCAATAAGCATGCTGATCATGAACCTGGATATGCAATGGGTCAACATGAATTTTGTCTGGGTGGTGCAACATTGATGCTAAAGTGGCCAATGCATCGGCAACCTCATTGTGAACTCTTGGGATGTGTCTGAACTCCACTGATCGAAATCGCTTGCTCAGATCGTGCAAACATTGTCGATATGGTATGAGCTTCAAATCCTGCATTTCCCATTCACCCTGAATCTGATGCACCAGGAGGTCCGAGTCTCCCAAGACCAAAACGTCCTGGACATCCATGTTTGCAGCTAGTCGCAGACCCAAAATGCATGCCTCATACTCAGCCATGTTGTTGGTACAATAGAAGCGCAGCTGAGCCGTAACAGGATAATGATGTCCTATTTCAGAAATAAGTACCGCTCCTATTCCAACTCCTTTCGCATTTGCAGCTCCATCAAAGAAAAGCTTCCAACCTGGTTCCTCAGGTAATTCTAACTCATCTATATGCATCACTTCCTCGTTAGGAAAATACGTCCTCAACGGCTTGTATTCTTCATCAACAGGATTCTCAGCCAAGTGATCGGCCAATGCTTGGGCTTTCATATCTGTCCTCGTCATATAGACGATGTCAAACTCCGTGAGTAATATTTGCCATTTCGCTAACCTCCCTATGGGCATAGGCTTCTGGAAAATATACTTTAGTGGATCCAAGCGTGAAATGAGATAAGTAGTATATGAGGACAAATAATGCTTCAATTTCTGGGCCACCCAAGTTAGGGCGCAACATGTCTTCTCGAGTTGAGTGTACTTAACCTCATATACTGTAAACTTCTTGCTGAGATAATAGATGGCTTGCTCCTTCCTTCCTGTAATGTCGTGTTGCCCCAACATGCAGCCAAACGAATTCTCCAGGACCGTTAGATAAAGAATTAACGGTCTCCCTGACTCAGGTGGAACCAACACAGGTGGATTTGATAAATATCCTTTGATCTGGTCAAATGCCTCATGACATTCTGCCATCTATTCTATCGCAGCATCTTTCTTCAGTAGCCGAAAAATGGGTTCACAGGTTGCTGTGAGTTGTGCAATAAACCTGCTGATGTAATTCAACCTTCCCAACAGACTCATTACTTCTGTCTTATTCTTCGGCGGTGGCAAATCTTGGATAGATTTGATCTTCGATGGGTCCAGTTCAATACCTCGCCGACTGACGATGAATCCCAACAGCTTTCCAGATGGAACTCCAAATGCACATTTGGCCGGGTTGAGCTTAATATCGTACCTTCAAAGCCTTTGGAAAAACTTCCTTAAGTCTGCTACGTGGTTTTCCTGATGCTTGGATTTTATGATCACATCGTCCACGTACACCTCAATTTTTTTGTGGATCATGTCATGAAACACAGTAGTCATTTCTCTCATGTACGTTGCCCCAGCATTCTTCAAACCAAATGGCATTACCGGGTAGCAATAAGTCCCCCACGGTGTAATGAATGCCGTCTTTTCCGCATCTTCTTCATCCATCAGAATCTGATGATACCCAGCATAGCAATCTACAAAAGATCCGATCTCACGTCCGGCACAATTGTCGATCAAGATATGGATATTGGGTAAAGGAAAGTTGTCCTTTGGGCTTGCCCTGTTCAGATTGCGGTAATCAACACACACCTTGATCTTCCCATCTTTCTTCGGCACCGGCACCACATTAGCCAACCAATCAGGATATCGAGTGACACGAATAACCTTTGCTTGTAGCTGCTTGGTTACTTCCTCTTTAATTTTCACACTCATATCCGTCTTGAACTTCCTCAATTTCTGCTTGACGGGAGGGCATGCCGGGTCAGTGGGCAATTTATGAACCATTAAATCTGTGCTTAACCCCGGCATGTCATCATACGACCATGAAAACACATCTTTGAATTTAATAAGTGTTTTGATTAATTCTTCCCTGATATTTGGTGCAATGTGGATGCTTATTTTAGTTTCCCTAATATCGACTGCATCCCGTAAATTGATGGCTTCTGTGTCATTTAAGTTGGGCCTAGATTTCTCTTCAAACTGGTTTAACTCTCTGTTTATCTCCTCGAAGGCTTCATCCTCATCGTATTCCGATTCATTATCATAATCGACCTCTTGTATAGTTAGTTCGGAATCAGATTGATCTTTTAGACTAGGTTGAAGATCCGTTGTGCATGCCATGTCGTTAAGACCAGTATAAAGAGAACTGTTCAGAAAAAGAAATAAAAATAAAAATTAAAATTAAAATAAGGAATGAAGAAGAAACTTTTTATTTTTATTGAATTATGGGATAACAAGGTTTCACACTTTGATGAACACAATAAAATAAAAAGGAATCTGAATTACAACCCTGGATTAATCCAGAAAATAAGAAGGAAAATCAGAGCCAACTACCAGGACTCCCTCCGAGTAGGAACAAGAGTAGCTGTCCAATTGTTGACATTGGCCCTAGGCCCCACAAACTCTATGTCTGCCTTACTGGAACCTTCTCCAGCTTCTATCATGTTGACATCGGCGAACAACCTTTCAAAGCCTATATTCAAATCTCCATCTGGCCCGATCAGTGGTCCGAGAACCTTCGATACCGACAACTCTCTGATACCCGCTCCGACAAATGATCTGGATAGGCGTGGGATTGGCTTAGGAAGGACCCATATGCTTTTCTTCAACTTGCGGGCCCGCTTTACATTTACTGCGGTAGGCTTGAATCCCAATCCAAAAGTATCTAGGTTTTTGGGCAAAGAAACTGGATGGACCATTCCCTGCAGATCAATCCCCAAACCTTTTCCTAGTACAAACCCGCTGTTCAACATCTTTGAGGCTATCATGAAGGTCGCAACTGCGATTCTGGGAAGTGGAAGGCCCCCACCCTCAGGAATTTTGTCTACTAAGACTGCGTCAAAAACCTGATAAACCCATGGGCCCTTGTCATCGTCGGTTTCTATGAAGGGCACAATGGCATCACTGACGGCATGTGTGCCTTCATCCCCGTGTACCACAATCTCTTGTCTATCCCATTCAAATTTGACCATCTGATGCAGTGTAGAAGGCACTGCTTTGGCTGCGTGGATCCAGGGTCGTCCCAACAAAAGATTATACGACACCGCCACATCTATCACTTGAAATTCCATGGTGAACTCGACCGGACCAATTGTCAATTCCAGTATGATATTACCCACTGTGTCAATACTGCCCCCATCAAAACCTCGGATGCAGACGCTGTTCTTGTGGATCTTATCATCAGTAACCTTCAGTTTGTTCAGAGTGGCCAAAGGACAGATATTGGCACTTGACCCATTATCAATTAGTGCTCGAGTGACCACCGATTCTTCGCATTTCACCGTCAGGTAGAGTGCCCTGTTGTGTTATGTACCCTCTACCGGTAACTCATCGTCAGAGAATGTCACTCGGTTTACTTCGAAGATTTTGTGCGCTATTTTCTCCAAATGGTTCATTGAGAGCTTGTCCGGGACATGGGTTTCATTCAGAATCTTCATTAATGCCTGACAATGATCGTTTGAATGGATCAACAAGGATAGCAACGAGATCTGGGCTGGGGTCTTCCTTAACTGCTCTACAATGGAGTAGTCCTGTGCCTTCATCTTCTTTAAAAACTCCTCTGCTTCTTCCTCCGTTACTGGCTTCTTTATTGTTATATGATTGGCCCTTCTCAATTCTGCGGGAATAAAACACCTTCCCGAACGAGTTAACCCCTGGGCCTCGCATACTTCTTCCACAACCTCTTTCCCCTTATGCATCACTGTCACTTGACTGTAGCTCCATGGCACAACTTTCTCATTTGTTATTGGCAACTACATTACAGGCCTGATAACAACTGGTTCTACGTGGACCCCCTTCACCACCAACACTGGTGTGCTTGATACTCCCTGCAACACTGCCTTGACTGACTATGGCTTCTTCGCAGCAACAGACGAACCTTTCCCCACTACCACAAATGGCTTGTCATCTACCTTTCCCAACTGTACCACTGCCTTTCCACTGGTCGACTTTCGTTTGAATTGGCACGAGTCATCATTACCGTTTGTGAGGGTATTTTAGGTTTCCCTCCTTCGTGCACTAGTTCGATCATGTGGGCCTCATGGTGCACCGGTAACAGGTTTTCATTGATGTTGGGTGCCTCTAGTGCCTGAACCTCGATCCTATTTGTGTCAATAAGATTTTGTACGGCAGTCTTCAACTTCCAACACTTCTCAGTATCATGCCCGGGAGCCCCCGAACAATATTCACAGCTTACTGAGTGGTCCAGATTTTTGGGAAGGGGATTTGGCAATTTGGGTTCAACAGGACTTAATAGGCCTAACTGCCTCAACTTGTGGAACAGAGTACTATAGGTTTCTCCCAACGGAGTGAATGTTCTTGGCCTCTGCTTCCTCTCGTTCCTGAAAGCCTGATTTCCGCAGAAGCTTGGCCCTGAAGGATTCTTGTAGGCCCTTAATGCTGAGTATGTGCATTGCGGAGGTGGGTATGTGTTTTGTGGAGGTGGATATGTATGTTGGGGAGGTGTATATGTATGTTGGGGAGCCGACACACGCCATTGCGGGCGAGCCGGAGGCTGGGTGTAAGTTTGGGCATGATGGATGGAGAAATGTGGCTTTTGTGGTGGATAATAGGGTTTTGGAGGGTTGTATGGAGTGTGTGGATAGCTTGGGTAATGGGGTCTGGGTTGGTAGTGAAGGGAAGGACCTCTGGATTTGGACTAAGTACCTGCTTCGACTATTGCGACCTCCTCTCTCTTCTTTTTCCCGAGCGCACCTCCCGTGCCGCTTTGGATAGCCTGAGTTATGGCCTTGATTGCCGAATAACTCATTCTCTTGTTGGACCTGAGTCCCTCTTCAACCATGCCACCCATTTTTACTACTTCATTGAAAGATTTACCAACTGACGTCACTAGGTGACCAAAGTAAGTTGGCTCCAACGCTTGTAAGAAGTAGTCCACCATTTCACCTTCCCTCATTGGTGGATCGACTCTTGCTGCTTGTTCTCTCCAACTGAATCCGAATTCCCTGAAGCTCTCTCCAGGCTTTTTCTCCAGTTTTAACAGTGTGAGACGGTCGGGGACAATCTCAAGGTTACACTGGATATGACCTGCAAATGCTTATGCTAGATCGTCCCAGGTATACCACCTGCTAGGATCCTGCCTCGTGTACCATTTTAATGCGGACCCGCTTAAACTTTGACCGAAATAAAATATCAGCAGCTCATCCTTTCCACCTGCCCCTCTCATCTTACTACAGAAACCTCGTAGATGTGCCATAGGATCACCATGTCCCTCATATAGATCAAACTTTGGCATCTTAAAACCTGTCGGCAATTGAACATCGGGGTAGGGACATAGATCTTTATAGGACACACTGACTTGGTTACCCAATCCATGCATATTCCTGAAGGATTGCTCCAGGCTTTTCACTTTACGAAGCACTTCGTCCTGCTCCGGATTCTTAGCTGGCCTCTCAGTTTCTGTCGGGAGGTGAAGGTGAGGGATATAAGTGTATGGCTCGGGTGCTTTGAAGGTGAGTTCAGGAGGATAGTATTGATTGTCGTGAACCTGAAACACTGGTTCATCGGATGATTTTTGCAATGTGGCGGGTGGAGGTGCCACGAAAACTGGAACAGCTGGTGAATGAGGGTTTTGTTTGGGTGGTGAAGCTTGGGGATTATAGGAAGTTTCCCCTTGATAGTATTGGGCAATGGGGAAGCTCGTTGATGGACCAATGGAAGGGTGTTCCGGAGTCCGAGCTGGTAAAAGGGTAGGAGTAGGGGGAAGTATTGGTGGTGTTTGTCCCTTAGCCCAGGCTAGGTGCATCTCAGCTATCTCTTGTCTCAACCTGTCTACTTCCTCCTTCATCATTTGCATCTTCGTCTTTTCCTCCTCAACACTTTTGTCCGAACCAGACATACTTTCCGGAATGGGCCCTTTTGATCTTGTATGGTAATGGTAATCTGCCAGAACGTTCTAACGAGCTAACTGTTTTGAAATCTCTTTCTCTGATATAAACAACAAACTTGTTAGCATTAGAGTTTAACACATATTGCAATTTCACATTGGGGAATGCAATGTTCCTAGGCAGTTTAACCATTTCTAACATGTCTTTGCTTCGACTACATGCGTCATTCCGGCTTATGTATTTACTTTGCCTTTTCCCCCCCTTTTTTTAGTGATGGTCGAATCTTATGTGGATTGCCTACGTATCATGTCCCCGCATGAATCAGACCGGGCGTAGTTCTGCCACAAGTAAAGACATAAATTTTTTATTATATTTTCTTTTTCATTTTATTACCAAAATATGCTATTACAAGCTACCCATTTAAAAAAAACGAAATACAGACTCCACACTATTAACATTGTTTGATATGAAAAGAGAACAGAAGGATAGACAACAGACTCTTAAAAATAAACAAGTGCAGACTTGAACTAGGGATACATTAAGGCCTTGAAAGGGATACATTAAGGCCTTGAATTTTGGTGCCCGCAAGGCATCGTTCGGCCTTTCCGCGGGCTTTGGTGCCAGGCTTCTTTGCAATCTTTTTAATTCCTCCATGATCCGGTGGACATAACCCATGACTGAGGCAAAAAGGGTATCACAGGGCATTTCTTCACATGTTAGGCACTTCGTGGTGATGTAGTGCCCAATCTCATCGATCCTACCCCTGATTCTGTCCCTTTCCATACACATATGTTCTATTCGTTGATTCTTTAATCCCAATACTTGAGTGTTGTCAACGAGCTGATTTTGGAACCTCTCCATTTGTTCTTACATTCGGGCTATTGAATCATAGCAGCACTCCTGTCCGTTCTAGCATCTCGGGCTTGTTTAAAGACCCAATCTCTGAGAGTGGAATTTGTTTCTCTTAATATTGCAATGCTCCCTTCATAATCCCTTCTCACTTGCCATAGGTGCTTTTTCCGCGCTGCTGCACCTTTTCCCCATCTGGCCCGCATTCTTGCTATGCTAGCCTCGGATCTTTCCAAGTCTTTTCGGCTTTCAATGACCTGATTCCTTAACCCTGCTATCAGCCTTTTATCGGACCGGCTTCTCCGTTGGTTGTCGGCATCCATTATGACTTGTCTGTTTTGAGCTCTAAGGGAGTCATTTTCTTGGGCTGATTTCTTTCTGTCCCCTTCATCGGCCGCGGTCTGAATTTCTCTTTCAAATTGAAGATCTATGACCTGCTGCTTCAACTTGCCTATTGTGGCCCTGTATTCTTTTTCCTTCACCAACCAGTCCCAATGCTATTGTGAGGACTAGAAAAATTCTTGAAGGTGAGGTCTTTTAGCCGGCCTTCCAGACGACACTTCCCCTTTGTACCAAGCCTGATATCCGGGTGAAACTTCTCCTCTTGCCCAATTCAGTACACAAGTATTTGCTTCCAAGTATTGACATTGGCTCCAAATCTGGCGGACCCTTGCTTCAGGAAACTGGCCATCGGAACTGATCTCAATCACTTGGGTGCTCAGGTCCTCATCTTTCGGCACTATCTGACACCTCCCAAGCTGCCTCAAAACCCGATACGACGCATAAGGTTGAATGCTCTTAAGCCCCATCAAGAGAAAATGGGGCCTAGCTGCTGGCATATATATGACTTCGTCGATCAGTAACCATCCCATTGTCCACTGTATTTGACTGGCGTTAAGGGTCCGAAAGTATGAGGTCCATGCCGAGACTCCTTCAGGTAAGCGGACCTCATTAATTCTGGTGTAGAACTCCTCTATGCAGGTTTTCTCAGAAGATCCATGGCTCAGGAACTGGGCTCGGTGACATAGGTGTTCAGTCATCCACATTTGCAATAACAAGTTACACCCTTCGAAAAAGTTCCCTCCGGCTTTGCAGGCCGTGAGAGCTCGGAAGATATCATATACAATCATGGGCACAAGCGTGATGTCATCTTGAGTGAGCAAAGTACTGACGACCCCAACTATCTTTATGTCAATATTCCCGTCTTTTCTTGGGAACACTAAAAGCCCTAAGAAGGTTATCATGAAAGCAACCCGTCTATGTTCATCACACTTTTGACGGTTACTTTTGTTGCACAACTTGTTTTCTGGCTTGTCGAATCCTCCTACGTGGCCGTATCTTTGGTATATGAAGCTTAGAGTGCAAAAACCTCTCGCCAAGTCTGGGTTATGGATCGTTCTGACTATCTTTAACGAGTCCAAAAACCGGTGCACCGCTACGGTTCTTGGAGCAACCAGGTATTTACGCCTCAACGGAACCTCAGCACTGCCGATGTACCCTGCTATTTCCTCTAAAGTCGGGGTAAGTTCAAAGTCCGAGAAGTGGAAGACATTGTGCGCCGGGTCCCAATAAGTGAGCAGTGCCCTTATAATATCCCCTCGAGGCCTGATACCCAACAAACCCGTGAGACCTTTCAGATGTTTCTTGACTTCGTCTCGCCCTTATTTGCCTAAATCATTCCACCATAGCCGCAACTGGAGGGGGATTTTATTCATGATTGAAAAAGGTTCATTTTGAGTCGTGCTCATTCTGCACATTTATTAATGTGATTAAACAAAAGAAAATTTATTTGACTCAAAACGATTTGATTATTTTTCATAAAAGAAAGACCCGATTTTCCGAACACGACCTTTCAGCACTTCAGGGACGAAGATTTTAAGGTTGTGTGAGTCAACCGATCAATAATCCAAAAAATGATAGAAGTGACCGTTTATGCAAAGTCAGCCTTCCGGCGTCCCTTTTGGGAACATTCGGCTATTTTTTATAAAAACGGCATCACCCGACTCATTTATGACTCTTTGATTGTTTTTCAAATTAAAAATAAAAATCTGATATTGCAAACACTGCCTTTCAGCACCTCGAGGACGAAGATTTTAAGGCTGTGTGGGGCAATTGGTCAAAAATCTAAAAAATGACTAAAGGTGGCCGTTTATGCAAGGTTAGCCTTCCGACATCCTTTTTGGGAGCATTCGGCTATTTCTGACAAAAACAGCATCACCCAATTCTATGACGAAAAATTAAAATCTTTGACATTTTTTTGGGCTATTTTTGCAAAATAAGAGGTTGGACCCGACGAGGGTTGCCTACGTATCTCACGCCCTGTGAGAATCAAACCGGCGTAACTTGCCCAACATAAACTAAACTTGTAAACAAGACTCCTTTCTTTTGTTTTTCAAATAATCAAACTAAAAAAGACAATTTTTTTTTTCATTTTTCAAAATTTCGGCAGGGTTTTGACACTAATTGGACATTGGTTTTATTTTTCTAAAAATAAGTAGTTATCTCCCTACACTGCTATTTTTCTTTTTTCTCTTTTTCACAATTTTTTTTTCAAAAATTCCCGATTTCAGAAGCCGGTCAGCATGCAGATCTGAAGCAAATAAATGTGCAAAACAAACAAGATGCAGCAGGATGGTCTTTTTTCATTTCAGGTTGCTTGTCCTAGACGGATCCAACCCCTGTGTTGAGTCCCCTAAGTCAAATGCAACATGATGCAAATGAACGTTCCTACTAGGGATTCGGCATGAAATCAAGTTATTCTAGGTTCAACCTGGGTATATGTTCTAGACAGTGTACCCGAGCGGACAACTCGAGTTGAGGAAGGAGCTCCTTTCCGGGAACCAAAAGGCTAGCCGGCTTAGAAACTTTCCGAGCCTCTTTTATTTCAGGGTATGACACTAACAGAATAGGGAGTCTCAACCAGTAAGCACATCCCCGGAGGTGAGAAGAAAAGGTTTCGACGCAGTTTATATGTACAGTTCAAATAATATCAAAGCGGTAAAAAAAATATCATTTTGCACATTTAAGCCAAAACATGTAATAAGATCAAATAACAAATAAAGTCAAATATAACAATTCATCTAAGCTCGAATTCTAAACCCTGAACCAGAGATTCTGGGTTCGTTCCCCAGCAGAGTCGCCAGAGCTGTCACACCTCCTTTTTCGCCCACGCAGCCGCAAAGGGGCGCGGAAGGGAGTTTTTTCCGATTAAAGGACAATCGAAACGGGATTTATTTATTTAAAGATTCAGAGTCGCCACTTGGGAGATTAAGGGTGTCCCAAGTCACCGGTTAGAATCCCGAATCGAGGAAAAGATCGACTCTGTTTAACAGTCTGCGCACCAGAAATCCGGATAAGGAATTCTGTTAATCCGGGAGAAGGTGCATTCCCGAGTTCCGTGGTTCTAGCACGGTCGCTCAACTGTCATATTCGGCTTATTTATCTGATTTTTAATACATGTTGAATCTATGTGCAAATTTCAACTGTGTACCGCTTTTATTATTATTATTTTTTACCGAGAATTGCAACATCGTGAAAATACATCTCGAACCACGTCAGATCAATGCACCCGTAGTTATTGACACATTTCAACTCTGGTGAGATTTGAATTTTGGGTCACATAAATGTGCACCCGAGTTTAAGAAGATAACATTATTAAATACGCGCCTAAAGCGACTAGCGTATCATTATTTTAGGTAGGGCCGTGAAATTTTGCTAGACGGTCCATCCCGAAGTCTAAGTAATTTTACCAACACGTATAGAGGGCCCCGCTGCTTATGATTTATTTTGGCGAAGCACGCCTCATTTATTTTAAGGATATCCTAAAGTGACTACATTTCTATTAAATTCGTCTCTAAAATAAAAGAGAAAAAATCCTAATTAATTACATGCTTGAAAAAAAAAGGCGTAACATATTAAATGCTAGATTAAGACAAATGTTAACGGAAAGAAATATTACTAAAATTGAAATTATAAATAAAATACGGAATCGACAAATAATATATTCAAAAGAAACTAATTATCCTATAACTAGATTAAACTCACATTGTTAGATGACTTGAACCGTTGAAATTAATTATTTACAACTATTTGAAACTAGAATCAATCTTAATTACTAATGCATATTCGAAAGTTTACTAAATTTAAATGTTAACTCGTCTTGTTTGAACTCAAATCATGCCATAATGCCTAATTCACAAAATTAATTTAAATTCATGCTTTAACTAAATTTAGCTACATGTTCACGATTAACCTACTGTTGACAATATTAAAACCTTCATAGCTAGTGAACTAATCAGTTTTGCCAAGCCGATTCACTAAAGACCAACTTATGTTATTTTCCTCTTATTCCAATTATTAAACAGTTTGACAGTAATGAGCATGCTTAAATATATACTACCTAATAATCAAACTAAAGCAGAGTATTATTTAATACATCACTACAAGATGCCTAGTTATGCAAAGCGACAGAAATTTACAGAATAATAATACATGAAATAGCCTAAATACAATCAGTAAAAGAAACAAAGAAAAAGCTAAATTAAAACTTCAAAGTTCCGACAAGTGAGGCTTGCTCAGTTGGTAAAAACACCTCCACATACGACCGTTAGGTCTTGGGTTCGAGTCACCATGGAGGGGAAGTGTGGAAACACTATAGATCCTCCTAATTTGGGAGGGGTTTAAAAAAATAAAAAATAAAAAAAGTTCCATTCTTCATATGTATTCATGCTTTCACATTTCAGCTTACAATATCGACAAGGTTACAACCATGTACCTGGTATTGGAAGTAAAATAAGAGGAAGATCAGCATTAGCAAAGCAACAAGAACAATCAGCAACAACAGTAGCAAATTGAACACCCAGGGATGGATTTTAAAACCAACAGAGATGATTCCACATCCAATAACAGATTCAAAAATAACCCGACAGCAATACCAATACCAGAAACCCAAGCATTCAATGAAACAACCCTCCAAAACCAGAAGAAAACCCAGGAAAATCAATTTGGAAAGCAGTAGTACCAAATGCAAACCACAGAAGCAGTAACAATGTTCTGATCGTCAGTAGTAAAGAAAGGCTTCACTTTCAGTGTTTTAATTCTCAAAGATTGAATTTCTTAAGTTCTGACAAATCGGTTTTCTTTTCAACTTAAGCTCTGAATTTTTTTTGATGATAAAATCCAGTCTATTTTTTTTTAACTTTCTAACTCTGACTCTCCAAGATTTTTTTTAAAAGTCCGTCCTCCCCTCTTCTCCAGCCTCAACCCCCTTTTATACAAGTCTGCCCCCTCTTAAACCTACTGCCCGACCCTTTTCTTACTGCCTTGCCCCTTTTTTTCCACTAAAATCTGAATTTTCCACTTAAAATTCACTAAGGAAGCTTTTCCTTATTTTCTGCCCCTCCCCCCATTCCCTTTTGTTCCCCATTACCACATTAATTTAAAGACACTAACATCCCACTAACAAAACATTAACATATTATTCCTACTGTTTCATTCTCAAATTACCCCTGAAACCCCTTAATATTACTGCTCATCAGCTGTACCAACTTACCTAAGGAGGAAAAGTTAATCATTTGACTAAACTAACTCCCATATGATCACCTCCATTACTACAGCTATAAACCAATTACAACTAGTAATTTTAAGGCAGAAAAATACATCAGATACAAGAGTTTTAATGATTCAGAACAATGCTTATAATCAAATAGAATCTTAATTAATCGGACAACTAATAATTGAAAACTATAAACAACAGAATGCCAAATGATTCAAACTATACGAACGACCTAATCAACGAAGCTTAATTAATCGATTATGTATTACAATTGACACTAAACAATCAGATACAGAGAATCAGGCAATTTACAGGTAATTTCAGTGGTATTGACAGAAACAGGGACTAACAGGAAATTAATTAATCGACGCAACTTATTAATCGATTATACATACGCAATTGGTAACAACAAACAGAATCAAACATACAAACAGGGTGATTCATGGCTGTGTACAAAACATGGGACTTATGAAACTAATTATTCGACGACATTAATCAAATCGAATGTGTAGTTTATGACAGGTACAATTTAATCAACAAAAGAAAAATCGACCAAATAAAAAGGTCACTGGCGATGAGAAGATGAATTGATAAAGAATGGAAAAATAAATAAAATTAAACCAAACAGATAAACAAAATAAGTAAACACAAACTGGGACAAATAGGAAATGGAAAATACCTCAAGAAATTCGGGACTTGGACAACCCTGATTCGAACTCAAACTCGAACTTTTTGATGTCAAACTGACCTTAATCGAGTGTTCTCAACTGAGAACACTTCGACTAAAGTCGGTTAGACCCCAAACCCTCATTTAGTTGGAACAGATTTCACCCTCTGGCTTGCTAGGGTTCTTGGGGGTTTGATTTGGGGTTCGAACAATTCTGGTCAGATTTGAACCAAACCCATAGTGGTTTAGTGACGAGGGAGGTCAGGGATATGTCTGGTATGAGTTAGGGACTAGTTGGGGTAGATCTAAGTTTGGCTCGAATCTTCAAATGAAGATTCGAGAAGTTCCAGGAAGATTCGAGCTAAACGGTTACCGGATTTGGATTGAGGGTGGTCAGGGGGTCTTAGGGTGTTGGTTTGGTGACCGGCGACGTTGTTGCCGTCGGGTTTCAGGCGAAAGTAACCTAAGGCGGCTAGGGTTTGGTCTGGCTCATCTCTGAGTTAGAGAGACGATGAACAGGGAAAGGGGGGTGTTTGGTTTGGGGGGCTGGGGTAGGAGATTAAGTTTATATAGGGGAGGGGTGGTTTGATCTTGGCCATAGGATCAATCACGATCAACGACCTGGATCAATTCATTTAAGGGGGACGGCGTCGTTTGGTCTCATTCAGAGACTGGGTCGACCCGGGTCGAAATGGACCGGGTTGTGAGGGAAGCTTGGGACCGTTGGATCAATGGAGATGGACGGCTTAGATCAACATGCCTGAAACGACGCCGTTTCAACTATGCAGGGGCTGAACTGGATCGTTCGATCAGTTTGATCAACGACTCAGATTTGAGACGCCAATACGGCGTCGTTTGGGGTTATCTGAGACCAGGCAATGGACTGGGTCATGCATTGGTATTGATTTGGGCCCAATTTCATTTTAAACTTTTGGCCCAATCCGAGTTTTCTTCATTTTTTCATTCTTTTCTTTTTTTTCTTCTTTTAATTCCTAATTAACAAAAATTCTACATTAAATTGTGAAATCAAAATTAACCTTACAATATATTAATCAACCCTTATCAACAATTAATACACAAGTTAAAATATTTAATTAAAAATAAAATCACACGATGGCACATTTAAATGACAAAAAATAGACTAAATGCATATTTTTGTGATTTTCCTCTTTTAAAACCAAATTATGGTTTAATTAATTCCTAAATGCACATGCCACGTATTTTTAATTAATTACAACAAGATAAACATTTATGGACAAAATATTTATCAAAAATGTCACGCAAATTCTCAAAATTGTGCATAAGGAAAATTTTGTTTTATTTTTTGATTTCTTTTGGAGTAGTTTTCGTGAAGCAAAAATCACGTGCTCACAATAAGTACAAGAGAAATCAAGTCAATATCCAAGTTGAAGTGATTCCCGTTGAATGTGTCCATTTCGTATGTGTGGGTGGGAATGTATTTACCCACTTTCCACATAGCTGTCTTCTTCTTGGTCGCACGCAACATCCAATTACATGGCCAAAACCCCCTGCGGCAAACAACCTTGTATACAATCAGACTTGACTACCATACCTGCATCTCACGACACTCTTTTACGTTGTGCTTTTTACAAGCCCTGCTTAAGCGCGTTTTATCAGGAAAAAACATCCCCTTTGCAAGCACCGTTGGTCTAGACTCATCCCACATTGCTGTCCAGATTTTATCAAAATCCCTTGTTAGAGCTTCCACATCCGGCACGGTTGGCAAGTTATCAATGTAAGGAATCTCCCTTGAATGAAACGGCACTTCGGACTCATACACTCTTCGTCTGGGGGGCTCTCTCTTCAAATCAGGTCCTTCCTCCTCATCCTGCTCATCACCATCCTCACGAAAAAAGGGTGTCTCGTCTCCGGATTCATCGGCATTGTTATCGTAATCACTGTTATGTTCCTCACTCTGTGCATCTGCCAGATCCCGATGTAATACGTCGTTTTCGGTCAATTGAGTGAGTACGGGTGGTTCAACTTGCTCGTTTTCACTGCACAACCAACAAAAATATAAGCTACTGAATTAATACAAGATTTCCATATGGCTATATCACTTCACTTACAAGTCGTAATGTGATGAAATTTCATGATGGGCGTTTTTAATTAAGTGATGACTACCGGATGGGCCACTTGTAAAATTCATATCCGGCCGGTACCCCCTATTAAATATATGAGCGTTAATACAAATTCAATATGCCAAAAATATACATAATTAACACAAATGAAAATTGAAGTTTACCACTCGTCTTGTGAATTATGGAAAGCAGGGTATAAATTATTTTCTCGCAGCTCATTCGCTGGTGGTGATAAGTTTAAATCAAGGAAAACTCTTTCATACGAAACCTGTCCGGCAAAAACTGCTCCATAATAACCACCCGATGACTGGGGGTTATCTCTGCTACGCACAACCTCATTTTTTGGAACGTCTTCGACCTTCACGTACATCTCCAACATTGTGATTACAAGAAATTCCCGGCATTCGTTCGGAGTCCTCAGAAAATCACTCAAAGTTTCATCATCGAAGATGTTAAACTCCGAGTAAAAAGCAACCCCTTGCGGAGTGACAGAATACGGATATCTTCCGGTTACTTTAAGTATCACTGAACGTTTCCTCACACTCAGTTTTTTGCATAACAACGATATAAATTTATCGTACTCTATTGTAAGTGGCAATTTAACATGACACTGAGAAGGTAAACTGTAGCCCACAGAGTTATTCTCCATCACAACCTCACCCCCCAATATAATGAAACTCTTATTCTACGCTCTTCAGACATAATGAAAAAATGCTGGAGAATTTAAGAACAATAAACGTTTCAACAAGAGGTAACAAATTTTTTGAATGAATTTCTATACAATTCTAACCTCTTTATATAGGAAATGGCTAGCCGGGATTTTTTTTATATAGATATAGCGCCCAAAAGGTTGGCACTATACGCTTTTGAAATATTGAAGTCACAAATTATTGGTGGGGCCAAGATATCTATGTATAACACCACTATACCTGGCGCTATACATTAATGTTGTATATATAACGCCAGGTATTGTGGCGCTATACCTGGCCATGTTAGCTTTTACAGTATAGCGCCACAATACCTGGCGCTATACCTTAACGGTTCCGTTACTGTTAGTATATAGCGCCAGGTATTATGGCGCTATATATAAAAAGGTCATTTTTTACCACCTATCTGTGTAGTTTGAGTCAAAAAAAGCCACATTTTAGTTCCGGACTCATAAAACGGACCGTTTGAAGGGTCTACGAAAAGCACTTAAACTAATGGTTTTAGAAAAAAGAAAATAAAAGACCACATTCTTAAAAGCTAGCAATCAAAGATCTATTCACTTGCTGTCTATCTTGCTTGGATGTTGGCTTATGACTTCCAGGTACTTTTTTTCGTGGGAAGAAGCATCAAGGTAAATCAAAAGCGAAGGACCAAAGCTTTCTTGTTATTATCTTTTAAATTAAGCCTCTACATTCCCGATGAGGAAATTAGCGGAGATGATAGTACCGGAAAGTTTGTCGATTCAGGCGTCTTCGTGAAGATGAATGTCAGGATTTTACTTGACGAGGGCTTGTCGTATCCCTCTAAGATTTATGGTGTTTTCCTCATATATTCCTAATTATTCGGCGGAACAACCCTCTCTTGCCAAACTAGTAGCGGTGACTAAAAGCATAACCAGAGAAGGGAACGTGGTCACTCCTCTCCACTCGTCGACCGATCAAATCGAGGTAACGAACACTTTCATTTTGTTTTAATTGACTATTTCTCTAAGTGGAATAGAAGCAGGAGCAATCACCCAGGAAACGCATCGTACTCTCCAATACAAGCAAAATTAAGCAAATTGGGACCTACATTATATTCCCCAGCGCAAGCAAAATTAAGCAAAACTGGGACACCCCCAGGGAACACCCAATATTCTCCTGTAAAAACAAGGGCTGAGTACCCCAGGATTCACCCCGACATAGGCACAAATAGTACGACGACCTGTGATCCTCCAAATCTGATAGTGAAACAACGGGTTAACATTTCGGCCTTAGCTCGAAATGACACCCCTAAGGCCAAGGGCCATCTCCAAAAAGAAGAATTCGACCTCGCTCGAATTACAATGGGTTAACATTTCGGCCTTAGCTCGAAATAATACCCCTACGGCCAAGGGCCATCGTCAAAAAGAATAATTCGACCTCGCTCGAATTACAACGGGTTAACATTTCGGCCTTAGCTCGAAATAACACCCCTATGGCCAAAGGTCATCGCCAAAAAGAAGAATTCGACCTCGCTCCAATTACAACGGGTTAATATTTCGGCCTTAGCTCGAAATAATACCCCTACGGCCAAGGACCATCGCCAAAAAGAAGAATTCTACCTTTCTCGAATTACAACGGGTTAATATTTCATCCTTAGCTCGAAATAACACCCCTAGGGCCAAGGTCCATCGCCAAAAAGAAGAATTCGACCTCGCTCGAATTACAACGGGTTAACATTTGGCCTTAGCTCGAAGTAACACCCCTCCAACCAAGGGTCATCGCCAAAAAGAAGAATTCGACCTCGCTCGAATTACAACGGGTTAACAATTCGGGATTAGCTCGAAATAACACCCATACGGCAAAGGGCCATCGCCAAAAAGAAGAATTCGACCTCGCTTGAATTACAATGGGTTAACATTTCGGCCTTAGCTCGAAATAATACCCCTACGGCCAAGGGCCATCGCCAAAAAGAAGAATTCGACCTCGCTCAAATTACAACGGGTTAACATTTTGGCCTTAGCTCGAAATAACACCCCTATGGCCAAGGGTCATTGCCAAAAAGAAGAATTCGACCTCACTCGAATTACAACAGTTTAACATTTCGGCCTTAGCTCGAAATAATACCCTTACGGCCAAGGGCCATCGCCAAAAAGAAGAATTTGACCTTGCTCGAATTACAACTGTCGCACCTCCTTTTTCCGCGCCCGCGAGGGTGCAAGGGAGTTTTCTCCAATTAAAGGACAGTCGAAACGGGATTTGTTTGTTTGTTTCAGAGTCGCCACCTGGGAATTTTAAGGCGTCCCAAGTCACCGGTTTTAATCCCTGAATCGAGGAGAATATGACTCTGTCTATTTAACAGTCTGCGCACCAGAAATCCGGATAAGGAATTCTGTTAACCCGGGAGAAGGTGTTAGGCATTCCCGAGTTCCGTGGTTCTAGCACGGTCGCTCAACTGTTATATTCGGCTTGATTATTTTGATTTGTAAAATACATTTTTATTGCATGATTTTATTGTTACCGCTTTTATTTATATTTAAAGACCCTTCTTTGAATCGAATCACGCATACGTTTATTCATGTTATAAATTATATTTTTTAAAAAACATGCGGAGTTGTGTCACGCGCACGTGTACACGATAATATAGATAATATATTTATTAAAACAATTATTTTCGAAATTGTGCTTAAATAAAATCAAAAACATTCGCCCTTTTTGTATAATTAAGTAGTGAACCTCACATCTCGGGGTTTTATGAAATTAATAATGATATTCTCCGAGGAATCCCTTTTATTAAATATTCGATCGAAGTTGCGCGAACGCATAATCCGAATTGCTTTTAGAAATATAATCAGGTTACGCGAACGTATCCCTAATCACAAAAATATTCTTGATAAGGTTCTCTACAAATTGTTATTACGTGTTGACCGCGAGCCTTATTTTACACATATGAATCATATATCTTAAATTTTAAAGAATTAATGGCGTGAAGAAGAAAACAGACAATATGTATCTAAAACTAACATTTTTTGTGGATACAACATTTGGATGTCCATAAATCGAATGGTGTATAAAATTGGGAAAGAACTTAAAATGATAAACAAATTAATAGTTTCTGCAGAATCTTCATTGTTTCATTTAAGGCGAACTCTTCTTCTATATATCTTTTACATAAAATGCCACGATTTGTTTATAAATCCCATGTCCTTCTCATGTATTTGTTTTAGTCCAAAGTTATAATTATTTAGTTGATTTTTTATTACGAAGATTGAGTTTGAGATAAATAAACCAATTCTTATTCTCTGCCTATGCGAATATTTGCAAACACTAACTCTATATTTTGTAAAAAAAAATCATCGACATTATTTCATACATTAAAAGAAATGAGTTGATTTAACTACGCCATTTGTTATTAATAAAGAGAATTAATCTACCAATTGATTTAATAAGACGACATCATCTAGCCTTAAACAAAATTGGATATTTGACAAAATAAGCTAGTAATGTAATTTCTGGGTATTTCCGTACTATTCTTTACTTAGCTAACAATATCACAAGATTTAATTAATGGCCAATTTTCTGCAATGTTCCCTATCAATTCAAACAGTAAATGTCATCACTAGTCCTCAAAACATATAAGATTATCGTGGAATTTACTACTCCAGAAGGTTAATTAGTTAACAGTTTATCATGTCAAGTATAATACTATACTAACCAATTAAAACAAAACAGAAACTTAAACTAATAAAATTTAAATGAGTAGAAGACATCCTTATAACCAAACTTCATTTACTTGCCATATTGAAGCTTTTCATGACATGAATTTACAGATATGTACCTGATATTGGAAGCAAAAGAAAATGATGATGAGAATCAGCAGCAATAATAACAGTACAATAGCAACAACTACCCATCAACAGTAACAACCCAGTAACAGACCGGTGTAGTAGTAATCCCAAAAACAAAAGCTTTAAGCTTTAAATGAAACAACAACCATTAATACTAATTTCAAACAAAGAAAGAAAGCAGTAGATTTTTTTTAGTTTTATTTTTATTTTGAAAGCTTAAATATTTTTCGGAATTTTTCTCTCTTCTATTCTCTGTCCGTTTTTTCTCTCTATCTGTGTGTGTATTTTTTTTCGTATCTCTCTCTATTTCTGTTCTCTCTTTTTTTATTCCATGTCTTGTGTTCAAGACTTCTTCTTATAACTCATCCCATAAACCTTTCAATTAATTAAAATTCATACTTTTTCTCTACCCAACCCATTATCTTTCCACTCATCCCATTACATTAAATAAACATATCACACCACTCCATTATATTTTGTCCCCCATGCTTCATTTAAAATAATGCAAGATTCCCCCTTTAAATTAAATCTTGTCCCCCCTTTATATTAAATAACCATATCACAACCCACCCCATTTTATTTTGTCCCCCATGCTTCATATAAACAATTACAAAATGTACAATTCCTAAACTACCCCTCTGACCCTATTGCAAATTACTATTTTACCCCCGAAAGTACTATAAATTACCAAACTACCCATCAGCTATAACACATCAATTAATCAAACTTAACCAAAATTTAGACAATATGATCAATTTCTAACAATGTTCAAACAACAATATGAACACGGATGAACATCATAACAACAATATCACATGAACACGATTTTAACAACATTTCAACAACAAATCACATGAATACAAATTGAACAACAAAGAACAACTAAAATTTGATTGAACAATATTTTAGCAACAAACCTATTTTCGGATTTAAACAACAACAACAATCAAACAAGTACATTTAGATTAAATTCAATAATATTGAACTTAAAATCAACCATAACAACATTACAACCAACAATTCCTATATCAAACTTAAACAAGATTATGCGACAAATTCACGAAATAATCATAAATGATAAACAAGAAATCAAACTATACAAAATTCGGATTCAAGATCATCCAAACAAAGTATGAACATGAATGAATCTATTCTAACACAACAAACATGACGGATTAAACGATTAAATCAATATATTTCCTTTAACACAACTAAATTCTTTTTAGACAAATAACAAGATCGATGAATAAACAATTATGAACTTAAGCTTGAACTTAACAATATTAACAATTTCTAACAATACATAAACACATGAAACAAATTGAAGAAATAGTTAATTAAATTTCAATATGAATCTAACAAACATCAAACTAACAAATAGTCACTTAAACAACAATCCAAATATGAAATGAATATGAAAACAACTAATTAAACTTCTATTTTGAAATCTGAAAATTAATTTAACAAACAACATATGAACATGAACTAAAAATTAATTCAAACGATAAACAAAACAAATATTTGCCGATTTTAGATTCGAAAGTATCAAAACAAAATACGGACAAAATAAAACTCAAAAATCTACTAACCGGACTGACATGAAATATGTATGGACTAACTCGACGAACCTCGACCAAACTCAACCGAGCAGCTCGTCTGAAGATACAACAGCTGGACGAAGGAGAAGTGATGAACGGCAGCAGCTGGAACGAAATAGAAGTGATGAACGGAAGCAGGAGCAACTGGGAGATGAAGCAGACGACCAACGAACACGAGCAGACGACAGTAGCAGCAGCTCGGAGGAACTGGACGTCGAGCAGCAGCAGTCCGGCGACAGCCATGGCCATGGTGATGCCCAAGCTCGGAGAAGCGAAGCAGTAACGGAGCAGCGGAGGCTTGTTTTGGCCTCAAACTGCTCGACGGAAGCAGCTGGCCTCAAGCTCATCCATGGCGGAATGAGCTGGACGATGAGGGTTGTGTTCATTTGGTTGTTTGGTTGAGACAGAAGCAGCATGGTCAGCCATGAGCGTCAAGCTCAAGCTTGAGCTCGACGAGCTTCGTCAATGGCGGATAGGGCTAGGAATTTCGGACGAAGAAAAAGAAGATGAAGACGATGTAGCCATGGGTGGTCGGAGAGCAGCTTTGTTGCTGCGTCAACTGTTGGACGGTGGTCGACGGGCGGACATGGGAGGGCAACTTGGAACTTGAGGAAGAAGAAGAAGATAGGAGGGTGGCGGATGATTTTGCAAATTTTTTAGGGTTTTCTACATTTTGTTTTGTTTTGTTTTTTTGTAAAATGTAAGACAAAAGGGGTTTGGGTCTTTTGGGTTATGGACTGGGTCAACCCAGTTCGAAATGGACTGGGTCGTAGGGAAGATTGGGCCAATTTTTGGGCCTGTGGCTTGAAATTGAAGAAGAGGCCTAATTCCGACTTTCTTTATATTTTTGCTTTCTTTTCTTCTTTTATTTCTCTAAAACTAAATTATAAAAATACTTAACTTATTATTAAGAACTAAATTAAGTTATAAAAGCGCAAATTAACTCCCAATAACAATTAACGCACAATTAAGTAACAATTAAGCATAAAATTGTATATTTGGACATTAAATGCTAAAAATGTAAAAGATGCCTATTTTTGTAATTTTCATTTTTTGTAGAACAAATTTAATTACTAACAATTGTAGAATTAAATCCTACATGCAAAATGCCACATATTTTCGTATTTTTTATTAATTTAGCAAAATAAACACGCACAGACAAATACAAATAATTATTCAAAATATCACAAAATATAACAAAATTGCACACCAAAGAAAAATCATTTTATTTTTTGAATTTTTTGGGAGTAATTCTCATATTGGGCAAAAATCACGTGCTTACAGCTGCCCCTCTTTGCCCGAAGACACGAAGGGTTTTCGTGCAAAGATAAAGCGAGCGATTTTTGCCCATCCGAGTACTCCGTGTGAAGCATTTTTTTTTTGAAAAGGATTTGACCGAACCTTTGCTTCAAAGGTTTCCTACATATCCTGGGCTAAACAGGAATCAGGTCAATGTAGTTCGGAAAATTTTGGTAGCTGGGACTACCGTGGGACTGCATTGTTACTGTTGTTGCATGCTATTACCACTGCTTACCGATCTCCTTGTTACACAATGCTTAAAAGAAAACAAGAAGCTAGGCTAGAGTACAATTTGTTTTTGTTGCCTTGCTTCCTTGTCTGCTTGCATTTCTTCCGGTGCTTTTCTTCTTTTAACACATGTACTTGAGTTTGTACTGTGACCTTTTGTTGCAACCTTCTGTTTCCTGGTGTCGGGGAATTTTATTGTTTCATGCTGGGGATTCCTATTGTAACCCTCTGTTTTATTGTCCTCTGACTTGATCTTGAAATGTATGCCTCTGTTATCTGGGCGGGCTCCCAACTTCAATACTTGAAAATTAAAGACTTGAAATGTATGCCTCTGTTATTTGGGCGGGCTCCCAACTTCAATGCTTGAAATATAAAGACTGAAATGTATGCCTCTGTTGTCTGGGCGGGCTCCCAACTTCAACAACTGAAATGTAAAGACTGATATGTATGCCTCTTTTATCTGGGCGGGCTCCCAACATCAATAACAACTTTAGAAATAAACGCCATTCCTCTCTTCAGGCGGGCTCCTGACTTCAACCAATACATTGTCATTCCTTTCTTTAGGTTGGCAATATTTCAACAACTTTTAAAAAAACGCCTTTCCTCTCTTCAGGCGGGCTCCTGACAACGACTTTGAAAATAATCGCCATTCCTCTCTTCAGGCGGGCTCCTGACTTCAAACAATACATCGCCATTCCTTTCTTTAGGTTGGCAAGATTTCAACAACTTTTAAAAATGCCTTTCCTCTCTTTAGGCGGGCTCCTGACAACAACTTTGAAAATAATCGCCATTCCTCTCTTCAGGCGGGCTCCTGACTTCAAACCATACATCGCCATTCCTTTCTTTAGGTTGGCAAGATTTCAACAACTTTTAAAAACGCCTTTCCTCTCTTCAGGCGGGCTCCTGACAACAACTTTGAAAATAATCGCCATTCCTCTCTTCAGGCGGGCTCCTGACTTCAAACAATACATCGTCATTCCTTTCTTTAGGTTGGCAAGATTTCAACAACTTTTAAAAATGCCTTTCCTCTCTTCAGGCGGGCTCCTGACAACAACTTTGAAAATAATCGCCATTCCTCTCTTCAGGCGGGCTCCTGACTTCAAACCATACATCGCCATTCCTTTCTTTAGGTTGGCAAGATTTCAACAACTTTTTAAAACGCCTTTCCTCTCTTCAGGCGGGCTCCTGACAACAACTTTGAAAATAATCGCCATTCCTCTCTTCAGGCGGGCTCCTGACTTCAAACCATACATCGCCATTCCTTTCTTTAGGTTGGCAAGATTTCAACAACTTTTAAAAATGCCTTTCCTCTCTTCAGGCGGGCTCGCAAGATTTCAACAACTTTTAAAAATGCCTTTCCTCTCTTCAGGCGGGCTCCTGACTTCAAACAATACATCGCCATTCCTTTCTTTAGGTTGGCAAGATTTCAACAACTTTTAAAAATGTCTTTCCTCTCTTCAGGCGGGCTCCTGACAACAACTTTGAAAATAATCGCCATTCCTCTCTTCAGGCGGGCTCCTGACTTCAAACCATACATCGCCATTCCTTTCTTTAGGTTGGCAAGATTTCAACAACTCTTTAAAACGCCTTTCCTCTCTTCAGGCGGGCTCCTGACAACAACTTTGAAAATAATCGCCATTCCTCTCTTCAGGCGGGCTCCTGACTTCAAACCATACATCGCCATTCCTTTCTTTAGGTTGGCAAGATTTCAACAACTTTTTAAAATGCCTTTCCTCTCTTCAGGCGGGCTCCTGACAACAACTTTGAAAATAATCGCCATTCCTCTCTTCAGGCGGGCTCCTGACTTCAAACAACACATCGCCATTCCTTTCTTTAGGTTGGCAAGATTTCAACAACTTTTAAAAACGCCTTTCCTCTCTTCAGGCGGGCTCCTGACTTCAACAACAACTTTGAAAATAATCGTCATTCCTCTCTTCAGGCGGGCTCCTGACTTCAACCAATATATCGTCATTCTGTTCTTCAGGGGGGCTCCTGACTTCTTCTTAAATTCTTCATCCTCGTTCTCCAGGTGGACGCCTGACTTCTTCTTAAATTCTTCATCCTCGTTCTCCAGGTGGATGCCTGACTTCTTCTTAAATTCTTCATCCTCATTCTCCAGGTGGACGCCTGACTTCTTCTTTAATTCTTCATCCTCATTCTCCAGGTGGATGCCTGATTTCTTCTTCAATTTTTTCATCCTCATTCTCCAGGTGGACGCCTGATTTCTTCTTCAATTTTTTCATCCTCATTCTCCAGGTGGACGCCTGATTTCTTCTTCAATTTTTTCATCCTCATTCTCCAGGTGGACGCCTGATTTCTTCTTCAATTTTTTCATCCTCATTCTCCAGGTGGACGCCTGATTTCTTCTTCAATTTTTTCATCCTCATTCTCCAGGTGGACGCCTGACTTCTTCTTCAATTTTTTCATCCTCATTCTCCAGGTGGACGCCTGATTTCTTCTTCAATTTTTTCATCCTCATTCTCCAGGTGGACGCCTGACTTCTTCTTTTCTTTTCTTTTTCCTTCGCTCTGCTTTGTTCTTGCTTGCTGGGGATAATACCACTGTGGGAGTCTCCTTTCTTCCCCTCCTTCAAATTCAATTTTTTTTTCTCTCAACACTGCTGGGGATAAAAGTGTTATCTT
This sequence comes from Nicotiana tabacum, assembly GCF_000715075.1. Classification (NCBI taxonomy): domain Eukaryota; kingdom Viridiplantae; phylum Streptophyta; class Magnoliopsida; order Solanales; family Solanaceae; genus Nicotiana; species Nicotiana tabacum. The sequence continues at coordinate 24,522,177 of NC_134100.1, read as the reverse complement.
CTTGGGATAACGTTGTTGAGGATAATGCTGTTGGAGAATTTTATCCCTTCAAATCGATGCTTCATTCTTCTGGAAGCTGCTGGGGATGATAATGGTTTTTGCTTTTCTGAGCACAAATGTCATTCCTTTGTTCTGTATGCTGGGGAACAACTTCCTTCATTGGAAACTTATTATGTCGGGGGCAACACTGGTTCAATGACCACTTCCCTTGAGACTGGTGTTATCTTTATTCTTCCTCGAGTGGGTACCTGACTTCCAGAAAATTTTCCAAATGAAAGGAAAATTTTCTGCCCCAGTTTTACAGTCTCCCTTATGGCATGCATTTCTGTCATCAATGTCATTCCCTTTACTTGTTTCAAATCAAACAAAATTTGTTAGTTTAAAATGTGGTGGTTGGTTGTGATACTCCCACTGGGATGGTTTTCCCTTTTCCCTTCCTTGCTCTGCGTTCCACAACTTGTTGGGGATGATATTATTTGCTGGGGATAATCCTTTTCTGCTGGGGATATCCCTCTTCTTTCGTTGATCTTTTTGTCAATTCCCTTTTGCTGGGGATATCTTTTTTGACACTGGCCTCGCGCTTGTTCCTTGCTGACTATACCATTTGTATGTACTAGTCAGATCTTATCTTGGAAAGCTGATGGCCTATTTTGAAGTCATTTCCCACTGGTTCTGACCAAACAGACTCTACTGGGGAATTTTCTATGAAAGGAGAAAGATAAAAAGGAACAGAATAAAAGACAAAAGAAAAAAGATGACTCTTTAACAAAAGAAACTATAAATAAAAAAAACTATCAAACGCAGACACCGACTCTAATGGTCATGACATGCATATGTGGCCTATCCTCTGCTGTCAATCATCTTTCAAGATCTTCAATTGGCAATTCCCCATCTGATTCTTAATCTTATTCGACTTGTAGTGCCCGAAGGGTTTTCACTATCAAGCCTCTCTCATTTTGGGTTTTTCTCTCAGCTTTCATCGCCTTATGGTGTCCATGAAGATTTTCACCGATAAGACTCTCTCATTTATATCACTTTCCAGCTGGGGATTTGGAGTGTTGCCGGTATGACTCTCTCTGCTGGAGATTAGAGTCCTTTCTGCTGTGGAACAGAATGTTATGTTCGCCGATAAGACTCTCATTTATCTGACTTGGCATCTTTTGCAGACTGGTCAGAAGGTCTTTCTTTGGACCGTAATGTGGGGTTTTTGGATAGGCTTAGAAAGAAAGGGTATTAAAGGCTCAAAAACAAAATAAATTTGGGGTTAAAAATTACAACATTCGGAATCAATTTCGCTTACCACGAGCGCAACCCTTTCCCCAGTTTCTTGCTTGGGGATTATTTATTTAATTTTTTTTTTATTTATTACACCATGCATACCATGCACATTATGCACACTATGCACCCTATGACCGAGCCGTGAAGCGCCTACGTATCCTCTTTGAGGAATCAGGTCAAACGTAGTTCCCAATTCCTCTTTTTTCATTTGACTTTCTTTTGTTTTTTTTTCATTTTTCTTTTTCTTTTTCGTTTTTTTTTCATTTTTTCTTTACCTTCCAGGCTCGTATTTCCTAGTCGTTGTTATTGATTCCGAACGAGGGGTATGAAAGAAAATAAATAAGGCTCAAAAGGGGTAACGAAGGATAAAGTGTTTAGGTAGCAGAATAAAATGCCTTCGTCATTCCAGTCTTCAAAACATGCCAAGTGCAAACAACACAATTGAACATAGATTTATAGTCTCTTCCGATGGTGCTGGACTTGACAATTATGTTAAACACTTGCTTTTTCATTTGTCATTTCTAAAGCACTGCTGGGCGACACTCTCACTCTCATGCACGACCCTCATGCCAATTTAGCGAATCTTGCATTTAACGGTTTTCTTTATGTTTTACTTGCCCCAGTTCCACATGACTCGGGCTTCAAATAATCTCAAATCGTTCTTATTTCCTTTAAATGCTTTGATCACCTTCCCAGGGTTTTATGATTAACTTTATAGACTAGGCCCTAACTGTGTGCGCATGTCATGTCCCTAGAATCGACATTGAACGAAGATGACAAAAGGACTAAATAAAAAGATGACTGGAAATAATAAAAGACAAGCTTTTGTATTAGACTTCCGGCGAAATGGTTAGAAAAACAAACAAAACAACCAGAATAAAATCTTAACACAACATCAACGAGACTTAAACAAACTGATACGACAAAAATGGAAAGATAAGAAGGTTTGACACAAGACAATATTCGGATTACAACCCTAAGAATAATCCGGATAACAGAAATGACAACAAAATAAACCACCAACAGCTTCTCTCTTGCTAACCAAGGAACGGAGCGTCCTCCCATTTTATCAAAATTGGCATCTTAGCCACTAAGCTTTGCATTAGTATTGCCAAGACCATTATCAGCTTCCATATCATCAACCTCCGTCAACAAGTTCTCGATAGGGTTCGAGTGCTCCATGTTACTGTTATCGATCACAATCCGCCCTTCTTGGATCATTTTCTCTACTTCCCTTTTCAAATTACGACAACTCTCAATGTTGTGCCCTATGACATTGGAGTGGTACGCGCATTGCGCTGCCGGATCAAAGTTTCTTGCATGTGGATCTGGAGTATATGCGGGGAGAGGCTCAATCAAGCCAGCATGCTTTAGCCTTTCAAACAGACTTGCATAAGATACTCCGATAGGGGTGAGAGCCTTTCCTCGTTTCAGCAACCTTTCGTTCCTAAATGCTTGATTGGGCCGGAAACCTGATCCAGGGGCTTCCGGTTGGCTTGTGAGGGTGGATAGGCCTTCTGTGGAGCTGGGTATTTGGAAAGTGAAGCCCATCTTTGGGAACCTCGTGGAGAGAAGTAGCATTGGGGAGGGGAGTAGAGTGGACGAGTGATGGAGCTACTCGGGTAGCTAGGAAAGCTGTCATAAGTGGGCTGGGATGGAGAGTATGAGGGATGGGTAATGCCAGAGTTTGAAAAGCTTGGCGGTGGTGGGGGTGGTGCTTTCCCAGTTATCCATGCCTGATACATGTCTGCCACATGTTGTCTAAGCATTTTCACTTCTTCTACCAACCCGTTGTTCTGTTCGACCAATTGTTGTCGGTCATCAGTACCGACCCATCCTGTTTTGATGTTCTGTGTCATTTGCTTTGCAGGGAGGAGTTACCACAACCAACCACTTTTCTATATATGAACACAACAAAAGGAAGCCAGCACATTAGTGTCAGGGCATTTGACAGATAATCATATATTAGAGATGCAATGCACCTAAGCAGTTAAACTGTTCTATCAGAAATGCGATGCACTTGCGCTTTCCTTTATTTTTCTTTCTTTCCTTTTTTTTTCTTTTTCAGTGATGGTCGAATCTTATAGAGATTGCCAACGTATCATGACCCCGCATGAATCAGACCTTGCGTAGTTCGGACCAATGAAAGATAAGCAATACTAATCATTTTTTCAATTTTCATATTAAAATAAATTGGGTTTCAAAGGTTTGAAAAAGACCTACAAACTCGAATATCAAACAACCCACATATTTTAATCAAAAGATTTACAAACTCCAAAAACAAATGGCCAGCTTCCTTTCTCTGTTTGACAAATGCAACCGAACAGTTATTTTTGCAAATGTGGCCCCTTCCAAATTTTGAGGCCGGAGAGGATTATTTTACGACACTTTACAAACTTGTTCATTCTTTTACGAAAATAGCCTTTCGACAATTGAAAGATACTCTAGGGCTATTTCGGCAAGAACGGTTTAAGACGCGGTCAAAGCTGACTCGGCTTATTTTGACCAAAAATCCAAACGGTATTCACCTGACCGTTGACTCTTTTTTTTTTTTCAAATTACAATAAAAACCAGGTGTTGCAACACGGCCCTTCAGCGCCTCGGGGACGAAGATTTTTTAAGGCTGTGTGGGTCAACTGAACCAAATTTTAAAAAATGACCCAAAGGTGGCTGTTTATGCAAAGTCAGCCTTCCAGCGTCCCTTTCGGGAACATTCGGCTATGTCTTGATAAAACAGCGTCACCCGACTTCTTTATGACAAAACTAAAATTTGACATATTTTTTTTTGTGCTATTTTGTTTTAGCAAAAAGTGGAGGCTGGACACTGCCCGACTTATTTATGAAAAAAATTAAAATTTTGACATGTTTTTTATTTATTTATTGGTTTTTGGCTATTTTAGCAAAAATGGGGGTTGGACCCGATGAGGGTTGCCTACGTATCTCACATCCGGTGAGAATCAAACCCGCGTAGTTCGGGCAGGTCATGAATAAAGTAAATAAACTGATTTTAAATTATGATTATTTTTTTTATTTTTATTTTTTGTAAAAGAACTGCTTTAAAAGAAGAAAGGAAGTATTTTTATATTTTTTTTTTGGATTTTTGATTGATTTTCTTTTTGAAAGAAAGACTTCTAAGAATTCCTTTTCTTTTGATTTGAACTTTGAGAATTTCAAAAGTAAAAGGAAGATATATTTTTTTTTTGTTTTTTCTTATTCTAAAGAAGAAAGAAAATATTTTTTGGAATTTTACCTCTAATAAAAGAAATGCTTTCTAAATTTTATATTTTTTGAATTTTGAATTTTCTTTTCAATTTTTAAAGAAGAAGGAAAATATTTTCGAATTTATTTTATTTTATTATATATATATATATTTTTTAATAATTAAAAAGACTTTCTAAAGAAGTCAATAATGGAAAATATTTTTGGATTTTTTGTTTTGAAAATTGGGAGTCTAAACAAAACTTTTCTAGACTTTTTTGGCAGGACAAATATTTTTGCAACAAATAAAGATATATATACATTTTTTGAAAATAAAGAAAAACTTTTTGGATTTATATATATATATATATTTGCAACAAATAATAAAACCACTTTCAACGCCCGACTCTTTTTATTTTATTATTTTGAATTTTTCAGAAACGAATAAAAAAAAACTATTTTAAAAGTAAGACTCTTTTTCATTGTCATTTTCAGGGGAAGACAAACTATTTTCCTTTATATATATATATATATTAATTTTTTAATTTTTTAAAAAATAAGACAGAACAACGATTTTTTTTCTTTCTATTTTTTCTTTGGTTTTAATAAAACAAACTAATAAAACATTTTTTTTTCATTTTCTCAAAATTTCGGCAGAGTTTTGACAGTATTTGGGCATTGGTTTTTTTTTTCAAAAATAAACAGTCAATTCCCTAACCGCTATTTCTTTTTTTCAATTTTAAAATATTATTCATGATATTCAAAAGTCAGTCAACACACAAATCCGGATCAAATAAATGCGCAAGTAGCAACAAGTAAGATGCATCAGGATGGTCATTTTTTTGGTACACCTGTCCTAGACAGACCCAACCCCTGTGTTGAGTCTCCAAAGTCAAATGCACGTGATGCAAACAATCTCTCCTACTAGGGATCCGGCATGAAGCTGAGTTATTCTAAGTGAAAAAACCTGAGGCATATTGATCTAGCCCTGGCTTACCCAAACGGACAGTTTGAGCCGAAGCGGGGGCAACGTACCGGGAGCACGAAAGTCTACCCGGCCTAGTTACTTGTTCCAACTTCGTCTTATTTGGTATGACTTTAACAGAAAGGTGGGCCACGCGCACGTGTGCACCATAAATTTAGAAGACTCAGAAAGAAGGGGGTTTCGTAGCAGTTGTATATATTCATAATTCAAATAATATTAAAGCGGTAAAAGTGTCATTTAGCACATTGGGCATATATCATGTAAAAAAATCAGATAATAAATAAAGCCAACTATAACAATTATTTTAAGCTTGAATTCTTGAACCCTGAACCAGTGGTTCTGGGTTTTGACTCCCCAGCAGAGTCGCCAGAGCTGTCGCACCTCCTTTTTCCGCGCCCGCGAGGGTGCAAGGGAGTTTTCTCCAATTAAAGGACAGTCGAAACGGGATTTGTTTGTTTGTTTCAGAGTCGCCACCTGGGAATTTTAAGGCGTCCCAAGTCACCGGTTTTAATCCCTGAATCGAGGAGAATATGACTCTGTCTATTTAACAGTCTGCGCACCAGAAATCCGGATAAGGAATTTTGTTAACCCGGGAGAAGGTGTTAGGCATTCCCGAGTTCCGTGGTTCTAGCACGGTCGCTCAACTGTTAAATTCGGCTTGATTATTTTGATTTGTAAAATACATTTTTATTGCATGATTTTATTGTTACCGCTTCTATTTATATTTAAAGACCCTTCTTTGAATCGAATCACGCGTACGTATATTCGTGTTATAAATTATATTTTTAAAAAAACATGCGGAGTTGTGTCACGCGCACGTGTACACGATAATATAGATAATATATTTATTAAAACAATTATTTTCGAAATTGTGCTTAAATAAAATCAAAAACATTCGCCCTTTTTGTATAATTAAGTAGTGAACCTCACATCTCGGGGTTTTATGAAATTAATAATGATATTCTCCGAGGAATCCCTTTTATTAAATATTCGATCGAAGTTGCGCGAACGCATAATCCGAATTGCTTTTAGAAATATAATCAGGTTACGCGAACGTATCCCTAATCACAAAAATATTCTTGATAAGGTTCTCTACAAATTGTTATTACGTGTTGACCGCGAGCCTTATTTTACACATATGAATCATATATCTCAAATTTTAAAGAATTAATGGCGTGAAGAAGAAAACAGACAATATGTATCTAAAACTAACATTTTTTGTGGATACAACATTTGGATGTCCATAAATCGAATGGTGTATAAAATTGGGAAAGAGCTTAAAATGATAAAAAATTTAATAGTTTCTGCAGAATCTTCATTGTTTCATTTAAGGCGAACTCTTCTTCTATATATCTTTTACATAAAATGCCACGATTTGTTTATAAATCCCATGTCCTTCTCATGTATTTATTTTAGTCCAAAGTTATAATTATTTAGTTGATTTTTTATTACGAAGATTGAGTTTGAGATAAATAAACCAATTCTTATTCTCTGCCTATGCGAATATTTGCAAACACTAACTCTATATTTTGTAAAAAAATCATTGACATTATTTCATACATTAAAAGAAATGAGTTGATTTAACTACGCCATTTGTTATTAATAAAGAGAATTAATCTACCAATTGATTTAATAAGACGACATCATCTAGCCTTAAACAAAATTGGATATTTGACAAAATAAGCTAGTAATGTAATTTCTGGGTATTTCCGTACTATTCTTTACTTAGCTAACAATATCACAAGATTTAATTAATGGCCAATTTTCTGCAATGTTCCCTATCAATTCAAACAGTAAATGTCATCACTAGTCCTCAAAACATATAAGATTATCGTGGAATTTACTACTCCAGAAGGTTAATTAGTTAACAGTTTATCATGTCAAGTATAATACTATACTAACCAATTAAAACAAAACAGAAACTTAAACTAATAAAATTTAAATGAGTAGAAGACATCCTTATAACCAAACTTCATTTACTTGCCATATTGAAGCTTTTCATGACATGAATTTACAGATATGTACCTGATATTGGAAGTAAAAGAAAATGATGATGAGAATCAGCAGCAATAATAACAGTACAATAGCAACAACTACCCATCAACAGTAACAACCCAGTAACAGACCGGTGTAGTAGTAATCCCAAAAACAAAAGCTTTAAGCTTTAAATGAAACAACAACCATTAATACTAATTTCAAACAAAGAAAGAAAGCAGTAGATTTTTTTTAGTTTTATTTTTATTTTGAAAGCTTAAATATTTTTCGGAATTTTTCTCTCTTCTATTCTCTGTCCGTTTTTTCTCTCTATCTGTGTGTGTATTTTTTTTCGTATCTCTCTCTATTTCTGTTCTCTCTTTTTTTATTCCATGTCTTGTGTTCAAGACTTCTTCTTATAACCCATCCCATAAACCTTTCAATTAATTAAAATTCATACTTTTTCTCTACCCAACCCATTATCTTTCCACTCATCCCCATTACATTAAATAAACATATCATACCACCCCATTATATTTTGTCCCCCATGTTTCATTTAAAATAATGCAAGATTCCCCCTTTAAATTAAATCTTGTCCCCCCTTTATATTAAATAACCATATCACAACCCACCCCATTTTATTTTGTCCCCCATGCTTCATATAAACAATTACAAAATGTACAATTCCTAAACTACCCCTCTGACCCTATTGCAAATTACTATTTTACCCCCGAAAGTACTATAAATTACCAAACTACCCATCAGCTATAACACATCAATTAATCAAACTTAACCAAAATATAGACAATATGATCAATTTCTAACAATGTTCAAATAACAATATGAACACGGATGAACATCATAACAACAATATCACATGAACACGATTTTAACAACATTTCAACAACAAATCACATGAACACAAATTGAACAACAAAGAACAACTAAAATTTGATTGAACAATATTTTAGCAACAAACCTATTTTCGGATTTAAACAACAACAACAATCAAACAAGTACATTTAGATTAAATTCAATAATATTGAACTTAAAATCAACCATAACAACATTACAACCAACAATTCCTATATCAAACTTAAACAAGATTATCAGACAAATTCACGAAATAATCATAAATGATAAACAAGAAATCAAACTATACAAAATTCGGATTCAAGATCATCCAAACAAAGTATGAACATGAATGAATCTATTCTAACACAACAAACATGACGGATTAAACGATTAAATCAATATATTTCCTTTAACACAACTAAATTCTTTTTAGACAAATAACAAGATCGATGAATAAACAATTATGAACTTAAGCTTGAACTTAACAATATTAACAATTTCTAACAATACATAAACACATGAAACAAATTGAAGAAATAGTTAATTAAATTTCAATTTGAATCTAACAAACATCAAACTAACAAATATTCACTTAAACAATAATACAAACATGAAATGAATATGAAAACAACTAATTAAACTTCTATTTTGAAATCTGAAAATTAATTTAACAAACAACATATGAACATGAACTAAAAATTAATTCAAACGATAAACAAAACAAATATTTGCCGATTTTAGATTCGAAAGTATCAAAACAAAATACGGACAAAATAAAACTCAAAAATCTACTAACCGAACTGACATGAAATATGTATGGACTAACTCGACGAACCTCGACCAAACTCAACCGAGCAGCTCGTCTGAAGATACAGCAGCTGGACGAAGGAGAAGTGATGAACGGCAGCAGCTGGAACGAAATAGAAGTGATGAACGGAAGCAAGAGCAACTGGGAGATGAAGCAGACGACCAACGAACACGAGCAGACGACAGTAGCAGCAGCTCGGAGGAACTGGACGTCGAGCAGCAACAGTCCGGCGACAACCATGGCCATGGTGATGCCCAAGCTCGGAGAAGCGAAGCAGTAACGGAGCAGCGGAGGCTTGTTTTGGCCTCAAACTGCTCGACGGAAGCAGCTGGCCTCAAGCTCATCCATGGCGGAATGAGCTGGACGACGAGGGTTGTGTTCATTTGGTTGTTTGGTTGAGACAGAAGCAGCATGGTCAGCCATGAGTGTCGAGCTCAAGCTTGAGCTCGACGAGCTTCGTCAATGGCGGATAGGGCTAGGAATTTCGGACGAAGAAAAAGAAGATGAAGACGATGTAGCCATGGGTGGTCGGAGAGCAGCTTTGTTGCTGCGTCAACTGTTGGACGGTGGTCGACGGGCGGACATGGGAGGGCAACTTGGAACTTGAGGAAGAAGAAGAAGATAGGAGGGTGGCGGATGATTTTGCAAATTTTTTAGGGTTTTCTACATTTTGTTTTGTTTTGTTTTTTTGTAAAATGTAAGACAAAAGGGATTTGGGTCTTTTGGGTTATGGACTGGGTCGACCCAGTTCGAAATGGACTGGGTCGTAGGGAAGATTGGGCCAATTTTTGGGCTTGTGGCTTGAAATTGAAGAAGAGGCCTAATTCCGACTTTCTTTATATTTTTGCTTTCTTTTCTTCTTTTATTTCTCTAAAACTAAATTATAAAAATACTTAACTTATTATTAAGAACTAAATTAAGTTATAAAAGCGCAAATTAACTCCCAATAACAATTAACGCACAATTAAGTAATAATTAAGCATAAAATTGTATATTTGGACATTAAATGCTAAAAATGTAAAAGATGCCTATTTTTGTAATTTTCATTTTTTGTAAAACAAATTTAATTACTAACAATTGTAGAATTAAATCCTACATGCAAAATGCCACATATTTTCGTATTTTTTATTAATTTAGCAAAATAAACACGCACAGACAAATACAAATAATTATTCAAAATATCACAAAATATCACAAAATTGCACACCAAAGAAAAATCATTTTATTTTTGAATTTTTTGGGAGTAATTCTCATATTGGGCAAAAATCACGTGCTTACAACAACAACCTAGGGTCACGTCGCTTCAAAATGACGACATGCCATAATGCGCCATTATTATGCATTTTTTCGATACCTTGTATCGTTTAACATTTCGGCCTTAGCTCGAAGTAACACCTCTCCGGCCAAGGGTCATCGCCAAAAAGAATAATTCGACCTCACTCGAATTACAACGGGTTAACATTTCGGGATTAGCTCGAAATAACACCCCTACGACCAAGGGCCGTCGCCAAAAAGAAGAATTCGACCTCGCTCGAATTACAACGGGTTGATATTTCGGCCTTAGCTCGAAATAACACCCATACGACCAAGGGCCATCGCCAAAAAAAAGAATTCGACCTCGCTCGAATTACAACAGGTTAACATTTTTGCCTTAGCTCGAAATAACACCCCTACGTCCAAGGACCATCACCTAAAAGAAGAATTTGACCTCGCTTGAATTACAACGGGTTAACATTTAGGCCTTAGCTCGAAATAATACCCTTACTGCCAAGGGCCATTTCCAAAAAGAAAAATTCGGCCTCGTCTGAATCAATACTCGGCCTCGTCCGAATCAACTTCGGCCTCGTCCGTATCACCTTCGGCCTCATCCGAATCAATACTCAGCCTCATCAGAATCAACTTCGGTCTCGTCCGAATCAATACTCGGCCTCATCTGAATCAACTTCGGCCTCGTTCGAATCAACCTTCGGCCTCATGTGAATCAACCTTCGGCCTCGTCCGAATCAACCTTCAGCCTCATCCGAATCAACCTTCAGCCTCATCCGAATCAAACTTCGGCCTCGTCCGAATCAATACTCGACCTCGTCCGAATCAACTTCGGCCTCATCTGAACCTTCGGCTTTGTCCGAATCAACCTACAGCCTCGTCCGAATCAATACTCGATCTCGTCTAAATTCACATTCGGTGACCTCGCCCGTCCAGATCCGAGGACGCGAATGACCTCCTATGATGTCTCCATCCTTGCCAAAGCCTCCATCCTGGCCTCGACGGCCTTCTCCAACTCTACCGTCTTCTCGATCGACTCATCACTCGAGCCATTGGCTCTGTTTAAGCTCTGCTCAAGTTCAGCCCGCAGGGATACCACTTTGACCTAAAGATCGGCACCCTCCGCCGCGATCCACACTAGTCGACCTCCCCATCTGAATTTCTCAAACTACGATTAATGAAGTCCACTCGCCGAGCTCGACCAAAAGACGACCTCGTCAAGCAGAGGGACTAACTGTATGGGTCAAAATAAGATCAGAGAAATTCGGCACGCGGAGACAACAAGCCGAGGTCGGACAGTCATCAATAAGGTCGAGGTCGGACAGTCATCAATAAGGCCGAGGTTGGACAATCATCAATAAGGCCGAAGTCGGGCAGGCCAAGGTCGGATGGTCGTTAATAAGGCCGAGGTTGGGCAGTGATGAAACAACTAGTTTGCTTTGAATCCTCAAAGGAAATATTCCCTCTAATTGTATTTTTTAGGATTTTTCTATGGATACCCCTTATAAATAAGAAGAGAGGACTTCCCAAAAAGGGGGGCTCTCTCTCCCTCTCTCTCTCTAGAAAATATGTAAACACTCATCTCTAGATGAGAGGATCTGAGATCCCAGACCTTCATCAGATCCAAAAAAGGTACTAAGGTTCTTGTATTTGTTGATCATTCATCTTTATCAAATGAAAGAGGATCCGCCTCACTCACGATTGGGTGAATCTTTTCCTTTATTTACATATTATTGTCATTTAATGTTACTTACTGCATCTTTCTTTGTGCTATTAAGTCTGGCCATAATCACTGTCAGCATTTATATTTAGCTATATTTTTCTATTCATATTATTCATCTCGGATCTAGAATTAATTATCATTAACTAGGATTTAATCTTTAATCTGGGAAGTATTTCATAGAAATATCATAGAAAATATCAAGAAGCTCATGAGTTTCTAGGATATTTGTGCTGCTTAGTGCCTAAATTATCCATCAAAGTTTACATTGCCAAAAACATTAAACTCCCATTTGGACATACATTTTTTTTACTTTATTTCAAAAAAAAAATTTATTTATTCATGCATGGAATTTGATAAGCTTTTGAAAAAAAAAAATTGAACAAAAGTTTTGAAGTTCCAAAAACTGATTTGGGCCAGTTTTTAGAATTTTTTTCTTTCACTCACAAAACTTTTATTTTTTCAAGTAAAATACATGTCGAGACAGAATTTCAACTTTAAAAAATTATTTTTCAACACAACTTTAAAAACTATATTTTTTAAAAAAAATTTAAACAAAATTTGTGTCCAAATGAAGAGATTTGTACAACTTTTTTGCCAAAAATTCCACCCTACGGGTAAGGGCCTTGATTTGTGGCTCCGGAACCGAAATGTGGTCTTTTTTGACTCAAAATACTTAAATAGGTTAAAAAAAATTTAGATACCAAAATATGTAAAATACGGTTATAAACCACGTTTTACCTTAACGGATGTTTGGGACGTTAATGTAAAACGCGGTTTATAACTGTGTTTTATATAAAACGTGTTAAATGAAGCACGTTTTACCTATATAAAGAGCGGTTCATTAACGCGTTTGATATAAAACGCATTAACAAACCGCGCTTTGCATGTTTTGTGAGCCCAACAATAACTCTTTTGTGCTTAACTGATATACCAATAATTTAAATATGTAAAACGTCCTTTTAAACTATATTTTACTTCCAAAAATTTGACGACCCCCTAGATTGGGCATTGCCTTATTTAAAGGCGTTAAGGGTTTTGAGAAAAATCATTCAGAAATACTCCAACTTCGTGATAAATTTTTCTTGTTGTTAAATTCTCAAGCTTTTTTCATAATGTCTGAAGAGCGAAAAGTAAGGGTTTCATTATATTGGGGAGGGGGGATGTGAGGTTGTGGTGGCGAATAACCCAGTGAGATATAGTTTATCTCCACAGAGTCATGTTAAGTTGCTACTTACAATGGAGTACGATAGACCGGTATCGTTGTTATGCAATAAAATGAGGTTGAGCAAACGTTCAGTGAATCTTAAAATAACCAGAAGATATCCGTATTTTGTGACTCGGCAAGGGGTTGCTTGTTACGCTGAGTTTATAATCGAGGATGATTAAACTCTGAGAGATTTTTTGGGGACTCCGGATGAATACGAGAACTTATTTTGATAAAAATGTTGGAAGTGTACGTGAAGGTTGAAGACGTTTGCAATAATGATGTTGCGCAAAGCAGGGATAACCCTCAATCATCGGGTAGTTATTCTGGAGCAGTTTTTGCCTAACAGGTTCCGGTTGAAAGAGTTTGGCCGGATCTAAACATATCTCCACGGGCGAACGAGGAGCGAGGAAATAATTTCTCTCTTACTTTACATAATCCACAAGACGACTGGTAACTTCAATTTTCCTTTGTGTATGATGTTTATTTTTGTAGTATTGAATTTGTGTTAATACTCATATATTCCACAGGGGATACCATCCAGATATGAATTTTACGGGTTATGAACCCATACCTAGTTGGAATATGCATAGTTTTGGTGTGTTGGATCACGGTGGTCCATCTGGGAGTCATCACCAAGAGGATAATGTCCATCATGGAATGTCAACGCATTAAGGCTTGTAAGTGAAGTGATATAACTATATGTAAAGTATTTATCAATTTCAGTAGCTTATTATTTTATTGTTTGTGCAGTGAAAACGAGCAACTTGATGGTCCTGTCCTCACTCAGTTGCCCGTAGACGACGTATTTACTCGGAATTTAGCAGATGCACAGAGTCAAGAAGATAATAGTGATTATGACAATAATGCCGACGATTTTGGAGATGACACACCCTTCCCTGACGAGGGTGATGATGGGAGGAAGAGGATGCCGAACCTTAGCTGACGAGGGAGCATGCTTCACCTTCTGTTAGACCAAGAGTGTATGAGTCCCATATGTCGTTTCATTCAAGGCATATTCCCTACCTTGATAATTTACCAAGTATGCCGGATGTGGATACCCTCACAAGGGATCTTGACGAATTCGGACAACAATGTGGGATGAGTCTAGACCAACAGTGCTGGTAAAGGGCATGTTTTTTTCTGATAAAGTTCGCCTAACCAGGGCTGTAAAAATGTACAGCGTAAGAGAGTGTCGTGAGTTATGGTATGTGAGTCAAGTCCGGATGTATACAAGGTTGTTTGCCATAGATGGTTTACGGATTGTCATTGGATACTACGTGCGAGTAAGAAGAAAACAGGGTTGTGAAAAGTGGATAAATATATTGGCACCCACAATTATGAAATGGACACATTCAATGAGAATCACTTCAACTTGGATGTTGACTTGATTTCTCTTCAACTGATTCCACACATTGAAGCGTTCATTAGGTACAAAATCAAAAAGTGTATTACATCCGTCCACCAGGAATATTGGTGTACTATTACCAAAAGAAAGGCAAATCTCGGGCACAAACGTGTACTTGAAATTATTTATGGTGACTGGGATAAGTCATTTGCATCTCTACCCAGGTACATGGACGCATTGAAACACTTTAACCTCGGAACTATTGTTGAATGGAAGCTTGAGCAGAGTGCAAGAAGACCAGAATATATATTTAGATATGTGTTCAGGGTATTTAAACCAACAAATTGATGGTTTTGTGCATTACCGTCCGGTAATTTCCATAGACGGTACTCATGTCTATGGAAAGTATGATATTAAGTTGTTGATCGCCATTGCAGTAGATGCTAATGGACAAATATTTCCACTAGCCTTTGCCATATGTGACAATGAAAGCGAAGAGACGTGGACGCTATTTTTGAACCACTTGAAGCAACACGTTTTCAAACAACGTTCAGGTATTTGTCTAATATCTGATCAACATGGTCAAAACAACTTTGATAGGTTTTAAATGTCCTTGCCTTATGTTTTGATGATCTAACAAACTTACTGTTAAAAACCAGATAAAGAACCTGACCCATTTGAACTATACTGCAAGTTTAACGAATTCCAGCTAAATGTGAACTGCTACAGCTTCAGGAGCTAGGAAACCAAACAATGACCTGATACCCTTGTGATTCTCTATAGCAGTACAAAGTCAATTGGACACAACTGGAAACGAAGTGACCGCCTGCACTGTTTCTGCCGCACTGCACTGTTTCTAGTGACCAACTAAAGTGCTCACATCATTTCAAATGATGTGATCAAGGTGTACCAACAATGAGTTGATATTAAAACATTACTTGAATGTTTCAGTTTCCCATTCAAGCTTTTTGCAAAAACAGAGAAATCAATTCTCACAAGCTTGAAGAACAAAGTTGAACGCTACTACGGACCAGTTCCTAAAGTCAGTATTTTATTGTCCTTAGTTTAGTTGTAACTTTGTTATTGTACTTATTGTATTTCCTAAATTGCTTAGCTAGAAGCGTTGATTAAGAATCTTCTTGTAAAATCCAAAAACTCTTTGAGTTTATGTTGTGACTAGGTCTGGTCATAAGTAAAAGCCTTTGTAACTATAGAGTGACAAAGTGGCTTGTGGTGAGAGCATCACAAGTTAGTGAAAGTCTTTGTAACTAGGGAGTCACAAAGTGGTTTGTGGTAAAAATACCGCAAGTTAGTTGAGTTGAATTCTTTGTAATGGAGTCATTACAAAGTGGCTTGTAATATGTTTTTACAAGTTAGTGAAGTTGAAAGCCTACAGGTGTAGGTCGTGGTTTTTGGTCCCCTTGTGTGGAATTTTTTCACGTAAAAATTCCTTGTCTCATTTACTTACAGTTTATTAGCATTCCCAGTAGAATCTTGTAGAGGACCAGGTACTCTGCTATTTGGTGGACTCATACAAATTAACAATTGATATCAGAGCAGGTTCCTCCTATCAGGCTAATACCTAGGAAGGATCCTTAAGGCTGCTCCACCAAATTTTGAAGAAGGTCAATCTACATACCGATCGCGCAGGTTCAATGGATAATACTATAGGTGGTGGAAAACAAGAATGCATGTGTTTATCATGGCCGATGATTCTGAGTTATGGGATATCATATATGATGGTCCTTATGTTCCAACAAAGGTACTGGAAGAACTCTTATTTTCAATGACAAAAACCAGTAAAGAATACACTGACGCAGCAGGAAAGCCGTGGAGAAGATTTTTCGTGCCAAGAAGATTCTGGTGTGTGGAATAGGACCTGAAGAATATAATAGAATTTCCACTTGCGACACTGCTAAGGATATATGGGAAGCTTCACAAACAGCTCATGAGGGAACTACCCAAGTAAAATAGTCTAAGATCGATATGCTCACCACCGAGTATGAACTCTTCAGGATGAAGGACGATGAATCTATTCAAGATATGTGCACAATATTCACTTCCATCATAAATGAGTTACACTCACTTGGCGAAACCATTCCTAAAAACAAGCTAGTGAGGAAAATCCTCAGTATTCTGCCTAGCCCATGGGAAAGTAAGGTGAATGATATTACTGAATCAAAGGACTTGCAGGATCTGACCGCAGAAGAGCTTATTGGAAATCTGAAGACCTACGAGTTAAAGAGGAAGATAGACAGTGAAAAAAGAGAACCAAAGAAAGAAAAGAACCTGGTTCTCAAAGCTAATATCAATGACTCAAGTGATGAAGACATTGACATGGCTTACTTAACCAAAATATTTCAGAAAATGGTCAGAAGAAATGGAGAAATGCTAAAAGGGGGCAGCTCTAGCAAACCAAAAAACTATGATCTCTGTCATAAGTGCGGAAATCATGGATACTTCATCAAAGAATATCCTCTCTTGAAGCAAGAATTCTCCAAGAACAACTTTGAAAAGGCAGCTAAGAGGAACTCGGTTCCTTTTAAGGACTTCAAAAGAAAAAATCTGCTAACAAAGTGATGAAACAGGCTCTTGCAGCATGGGGAGATTCCTCTTGTGAATCTAAAGATGAAACTGATGCTGATGATAGTTCCATGATGGCAGTTGAAGGCGAGGAAAATGAATTCGACTCAACTTTTGCTTTGATGGCCAAATTAGATGATGGTGAAGATAATGACAATAAGGAGGTAAATTTCAGGGATGTTCAGAGAAATCTGAAATCCTACTCTCATAAGAAACTCATATCTTTAGCTAGTGTATTGATTGATGCTTATCATAGTCTTGTGGAGGATAGGGATTCCTTGTCTGTAGAACTAGGAGAAGCTGAACAAACTAGAGATGACTTAGTGGTTGTAGTTATTGACCATAAGGAAACCATTGAAAAATTCAAAGAAGAAATAAATGATTTCTTGGGAGTAATTGCATACCTAAGGGAAACAATAGAGAGACTAGGAACTAAGTCAAAATCTGGAAATTCTGGAAAAGGAAAAGAGATAGCCAGTTTGGAACACATTAGGCTTGAAAATGAGTTGAAAGTTGTGAGAACTAGGATGTGTGCTGAAATTGAGAAAAACAAGAACCTCCAAACTGATCTGGAAAGAGTAAAAAATGATCTTGAAAAGTTCCTAAAGTGGACCTGGTACTTAGAAGCTACCACTGCCATATACACTAATATTGGTGGAAACATGCAGGAAATAGGGTTCCAAAGGGAGAAAACTCCCTACAATCCTTACAGAAAGTATGTCACTATTTCTGATAACTGGCCCTATACCCATTTTGGGAACAATGGGAACTTCAAAGAAATTGCCAGGCTAGGGTTCAATCTATTCAGAAAAACAAAGTGTTTGCTAAAAATATGACGACAAAAGAGGGACTAGGTTCCACTCACAAAATGCGCACATTACCTGCATGGACTAAGAGAGCTCTTATTCACCCTCTTGCCTACTACAAGGGATCCAAACTTTCTTGGGTTCCTAAAACTAACTCCTGACCTTCTTGTGCAGGGAACAGTGAAAGAAAGCGGTCAACAGTGGTTCATGGATAGTGGGTGTTCAAAGCACATAACTGGGAATACCATGGACTTTCTTTTACTAAAAGCCTTTCATGAGGGAGTGTATCCTTTGGCAATGGGAAAAAGGGATACATTCTTGGAGTTGGAAAATTCGGGAAGTCACTCACTCACTATTGAAAATGTGTACTATGTCAATGGCCTTAAGTACAGTCTCATGAGTGTCTCTCAGATCTGCGATAAGGGAAACAAGGTGAAATTCGTGTCCACGATATGTACAGTTACTGATATGGTAACTGGTGAAGTGGTAATTGTGGTCAAAAGATACAAGAACATCTATGTTGCTGATTTTGAGTCCTTACGAAGTGGTGATCTGAGTTGTCTAAAAACTGTTGATGATGATGCTGAACTATGGCACGAAAGACTGGGCCACACAAGTTTTTTTCTTCTGAACAAACTAATCCAGAAGGACCTGGTCCATGGTCTGCCCATGCCAAAATTCAAAGTGCAAAAACTTTGTGATGCCTGTGCTAGAGAAAAACATGTGAAGTCCTCCTTTAAGTCTAAAAGAGATGTGAGCACCTCAAAACCACTAGAGCTTCTACATATGGATCTATGTGGCCCTATGAGAGTGCAAACCAGAGGAGGAAAAAGATACATTTTTATGATAGTGGATGACTACTCCAGATTCACATGGACTCTGTTTCTCAGAACTAAAGATGAAACCGTTGAGATATTTGTGGCTTTTGTGAAGAAAATTCAGGTAAAGATAGAGTCTAGAGTTGCATGCATTAGATCAGATCATAAGACAGAATTTGACAATGTCAAATTTGATGAGTTCTGTAATAAAAATGGCATCACTCACAACTTCTCAGCTCCCAGAACTCCCCAGCAAAATAGAGTAGTAGAAAGGAAGAACATAACTCTAGAAGTGATGACAAGAACAATGTTAATCGACAGTGGAATTGCAAAGAACTTCTGAGTTAAAGTTGTCAACACTGCCTGCTACTTGGCGAACAGATGCATGATCAGATCACTTCTGAACAAAACTCCCTATGAATTGTTGAATGGAAGAAAACCCAAGCTAACTCACCTAAGAACATTTGGGTGCAAATGTTATGTTCTCAACAACATAAAGGATCACCTTGGTAAATTCGATGCCAAGAGTGACGAAGGAATATTTATGGGCTACTCTTCTCAAAACAAGGCTTACAAGATATATAATAAGCGGACTCAATGTGTTGAGGAAAGTGTTCATGTTATTTTTGATGAGTTTTATCCATCCTATGAGAAGAGTGCTGAAGAAGATCAAGATGGAGAACCCTTACTGGTCCCTGGTGAAGTCATTGACATGACAAACGAAAAGGCAGATATGATGATTCAAGTAAAAGAGCTAAGTGAAGACAATACTGCCTCATCTCCAATGGAACCAAGTACTTGAATTACAACCACTAAAGTTTAATGCAGTTCAGGGAACTCCACTAGCACCTGAGAGAAGAACGTAGGAAACCAGCCAAACGCACCACATCTTCTCAAAATGAACCTCAAACGTCTAACTGGAGACACCAAATCTCTCATCCAATGGACAACATCATTACTCCTCTAAATTCCGGAGTACAAACCAGGTCAAGAGCTAGAAATTCACTTGCCTTTTCAGATCTTCTCTCCCAGATAGAACCCAAGAATATCAAGGAAGCTCTGAAAGATGAAGATTGGATTACGGCCATGCAAGACGAGTTACATCAGTTTGAGAGGAACAATGTTTGGCACCTAGTACCCAGACCCTCAAATCGAACCATTATAGAAAACAGGTGGGTATTCAGAAACAAGCTTGATAAACATGGAATTACCATAAGAAATAAGGTCAGGCTAGTGGTTCAAGGCTACAATCAGGAGGAAGGGATTGACTATGATGAAATGTTTGCTCCGGTTGCTTGCATGGAAGCTATTAGAATTCTAATCATTTTTGCATCTCATATGGAATTCACCTTGTTCCAAATGGATGTAAAAAGTCCATTTTTGAATGGACTTCTTAAGGAAGAAGTCTATGTGAAGTAACCTCCAGGGTTTGAATGTCATGAACACCCTGAATATGTTTTTAAACTGGACAAAGCATTGTACAGGCTAAAGTAGGCTCCTTGAACTTGGTATGAAAGGCTGTCAAAGTTCCTCTTAGAAAATGGCTTTAAAGGAGGGAAAATTGACAACACCCTGTTTCTAAAGAAACGGGGAAGGAACCTACTTATTGTTCAGGCCTATATTGATGATATCATTTTTGGGGCAATAGCTGATTCTCTGTGTGAGAAATTTGTAAAACTCATGCGAAGTGAGTTTGAAATGAGTATGATGGGGGAATTGAACTTATTCTTGGGTCTTCAAGTAAAACATTCCCCAAAGGGTACATTTATTTATCAGCAAAATACATCATGGAGCTCTTGAAGAGGTTTGACATGGAAGCATCAAAGGTAATAGACACTCTCGTTTCTACGGCCACTTGACTAGGCATGGATAAAGCTGGGTCTCTTGTGAATCAAACTATGTATAGAGGCATTATTGGGTCTCTTCTCTATCTTACTGCTAGTAGACCTGATATTGTCTTCAGTGTGGGGCTATGTGCAAGGTTTTAATCAAATCCCAAGGAATCTCATTTGAAGGCAACCAAAAGAATTCTGAGATATCTTAAAGGAACACAGGACCTGGTCCTTTATTATCCCACAGGTGATAGTTTTAACCTCGTTGGATATGCTGATGCAGACTATGCAAGTTATCTTGTAGACAGGAAGAGCACTTCTGGAATGGCTCATTTCCTAAGTTCATGTCTCATCTCTTGGGGCACAAGGAAGCAAAACTCAGCGGCTCTTTCAACAGCTGAGGCAGAATATGTAGTCGCAACATCCTACTATGCACAACTTTTGTGGATCAAGCAACAACTAGAGGACTTTGGGGTACTCACTGAGAGTGCGCCCCTTCTATGTGATAACACAAGTGCACTCAACATGGCCAAAAATCCAGTTCAACAAAAAAGGACCAAGCATATTGATATGAGGCATCACTTTCTGAGGGACAATGTGGAGAAAGGATTGATATGCATGAAGTTCTGCAGCACAGAAGATCAAATTGCAGACATCTTTACCAAGGCATTAAGTAGGGAACATTTTGAAATAAACAGAGTGAAGTTGGGGCTTTTAAAGCCCAAATGAGAACTTGATTCCTCATTATTTGGCTATGAAAAAACATCTTCAAGAAAAATTGGCTAAAAGTGTTTTCTGGCCCTGTCTAACTCACCTCAATACCGTTGCAGGTAAACAAGCATGATGAGTATAGAAGCTATAGATGTAGTGCATGGATGATAAACGAGGATTAATATTTTCAAATAACAGGTCAAGAAATTGGTTCTTGTACCAAATGTTAGTAGTTCTGTGCATCCTTTAATACACGTCTTAAAAAGGTACAAAATACAACTGCCACATCATTTAACTTTTTAGATCCTACTGTCATGTCTCTTCACTTCAAATCGTTCCATCTCCCTCCGAAATGTTGCACTTCTCCACGTCTAGCCGCCGTTTTAGAACCGGAGCCTATTCCTCTCTCTTCATAATTATCCTCTCCTCATAAAAACCCCTTTTCTATTCTCCCTAACCATAAGTCCTCCATTAGAACTTCCCAAAGCATTTTCACACCATTTTTTCAATGGCCGAGATAAACTCCGACCTCCCTGCCTCAATCGTACTTGCTACTGATAAACCCATGGAGACTTCCGTCTCTACTGAGCCTTCCTTACCCATTATTACACTTCCCGCTTAAATTACACCTTACCCATATTCTCCATCTCTATATATTTCAGAAACCCCTAAAATTGTTGATCCGTTCTCTCCATCTTCTAAGAATCCCACTAGTCAAAGACCAAGTGGAGAACAAGGTCAAAATCCTAAGGTCACAGAGGGTTCTGCCATTGTTGCTACCGATTTCGTAGTGGCAGTAGTGCCAATTGAGGAAGAAAATATTGTAACCGTCTTTGCGGTATCTGTTGATGGTGTACTGCATGAGATCATCTCTTAGAAAAATAAGGTACAAGGTGTGGGGGATGAAGGGGCTATTGTAACTGCTGAAGGCACTACACTAGCAGAAGCTACTGGGCCCTCTCATGAGGAACCTGATCCCTCTCCAGAGGACCCATGTTAGGGTTCTCATTCTAGGACAATTCTGCTCCTACATTTGATGTTGTGCCCTTGGAAATACAGGCACCTGAAATGAGGTCCAGTGATGAGGAGGACCTAGATAACGTGGCTTATGATGCATTCATAGTTAAGTGGAGAGTTGTATCCACTCCTGAGTCCTCCACCAAATGACCTACTACCAGGTTGCAAGCTAAGGAGGCATTAGAATCTACCCTTCAAAAGAGCAGAAAAAGTAGTAAAAAGCAAATAAGGAAGCTGGTAAAAGATGGTGTGCCTGTAAGTGATAAAGGGATTCCTGTGATAGAGGTGGAAGAGGAAACCCGAGATGAACCTGGTTCACTAGTTAGACGGTCTCAGAAAAAGAAGCAGCCTGCTTTAATAGAGAAGGGGTCAACCTCTAGCTCCAAGTTGCAGAAGGAGGTGAGTGAGTTCTCGATGTCTGATGAGGATGTGTTAGTCAAATCCAAAGGAAAAAGGAAATTAAGTGGTGAGAAGTCCGGCAAACGCAAGTTTGAAATTGTTCAGGAACCTGGTTTTGTCAAGAGGATGAGAAGTGAAGTCCGCCTTGGCTTAGAATGCCTGAGGCACCAAAAAGTTCTGTTGGGTCGTATTTTTGACCCAACAATCTCTGAGATGGCTGGTATGCGACAAATTCTTGAAATGGTTAAATTTCAACGATGGCCGCATATATTCCAAATAGATGCACCTAAGGTATATGAGGATGAGGTACAAAGCTTCTTTGCTAGCCTCTTTCCCGTTGAGACAGACTATATCTGTGCTGTGGTGAATGGAGTGGACATCGTGTTCGATGTAAAGTACTCGAAGAGATTCTTAAAGTTCCTACAGCTGGTATGTCCAGTGTAAAGGATGTGTGTCAGTTTAACTTTAGAAATGTCGTGGTAAAAGACAATGCAAACCGGAAGGGGGACCAGATCTATAAGAAAGTGCTACTCCCTATCTATCAGCTACTATTCGAATTGGTAAACAAAGTTCTATTGCCTCGAGCTGAGATGAGGTCAGTAACTTCTAAGTCCGACCTGTTCTTGATGGAGCAACTGGATAGCTTTACTCCTGTGAGTCTACCTGCTATTATGATTGAACACATGCAAAAGGTTGCCACCTTCAAAGATGGTAATCATGGCCTTCCCTATGGGTTCTTGCTTACGCAAGTGTTTAAATTCTTTGAAGTGCCACTAGGGCCAGGCAAGGTGGGGACTAAGAAACAGACTTTCTCACAGACCACTTTGGAAGAATGCGAGTGCATAGAAAAGAATGGAGGGAGGTAAGAAGTATATCAACCGTCTCACAGCTTATTAATGCTCAGAACAATGCAGCTGAGTAAATTCGTCGGTTAAAGGCCTGGAATGCTATCCTGGAAGGTCAGCAAGACCAAGGGGTTCCAACATCAAATGATGAAGTAGCTCATTTGACAACGGGGAATGTTGATCTCAGGGCGCAAGTAGAGAACCTGAAAGCAGAACTTCTCAATGAGCAAAAGTTGGTCAATGCACGAATAGACCTTGTTCTCCAAACACTTGCTGCAGCTTCCAAACCCTTTAGTCCTAGTGTACCCTAAGTACCCCTTCAGTGAACAGTTTCTAGAAATGTTTTTTTTTTGTTTTTTCTTGTTTGGCAGATGTTTTGTTTTCTGTTCTTTGATGTGGTTGGGATGAAACAGTGTTGCTCCCGTATTAACAGTCCAATGCTGCCTTTGCTTAAAGCAAAAGCATATAAATTTTTATCAATATCAAATCTATCATCTTTTATTATCTTAATGCTTAATTTCTATGTTTCTCTTCTCTATCATGTTGTGTGCACATATGTGGCATGAGTTAGCTCGGCTAGACTTCTTTATGTTATTTATCTGTTTGTGCCTTTTTAATGATTCCAAAAGGGGGAATAAAGTCAGGGGGAACTAATTGTGAAACTTTTCGTTAATCTGGTTCTAAAAAATGTGTAGTAGTTAAATATTAGAAATAAGGAAGGCATAAAGTCAGGGGGAACTAATTGTGAAACCTGTTACTTAATCTGGTTCTCACTGCTCTAAATCCACGTTATCGATGTTAAGTTTGTCATCATCAAAAAGGGGGAAATTGATAGATTTTAAGTGTCTTTGCCTTATATTTTGATAATTTAACAAACTTACTGTTAAGAACCAGATAAAGAACCTGACCCATTTGGACTATACTGCAAGTTTAATGGATTCCAGCTAAATGTGAACTGCTACAACTTCAGGAACTAGGAAACCAAATAAGGACCTGATACCCTTATAGTTCCCTCATGGTTGTACAAAGCAAATTTGACATAGCTAGAAACGAAGTGACCGCCTGCACTGTTTCTGCCGCACTGCACTATTTCCAGTGCCCACTCATTCCTTGACCAACTAAAGTGCTCACATCATTTCAAGTGATGTAATCAAGGTGTACCAACAATGAGTTGATATTAAAACATCACTTGAATGTTTCAGTTTCTCATTCAAGCCTTTTGCAAAAACAGAGAAATCAATTCTCACGAGCTTGAAGAACAAAGTTGAACGCTACTATGGACCAGTTCCTAAAGTCAGTATTTTGTTGTCCTTAGTTGAGTTGTAACTTTGTTATTGTACTTATTGTATTTCCTAAATTGCTTAGCTAGAAGCATTGATTAGGAATCTTCTTGTAAAATCTATAAACTCTTTGAGTTTATGTTGTGACTAGGTCTAGTCATAAGCAAAAACCTTTGTAACTGTAGAGTGACAAAGTAGTTTGTGGTGATAGCATCACAAGTTAGTGAAAGTCTTTATAACTAGGGAGTCACAAAGTGGTTTGTGGTAAGAGTACCACAAGTTAGTTGAGTTGAATTCTTTGTAATGGAGTCATTACAAAGTGGCTTGTAATAGGTTTTTATAAGTTAGTGAAGTTGAAAGCCTACAGGTGTAGGTTATGGTTTTTGGTCCCCTTGTGTGGGATTTTTCAACGTAAAAATCCCTTGTCTCATTTACTTACAGTTTATTAGCATTCTCAGCAGAATCTCGTAGAGGACCAGGTACTCTACTATTTGGTGGACTCATAAAATTAACAAGTTCTGTAGAGTATTTGCCTGAATGGAAGGAACCCTATTCATACCACCGTTACTGTGTGAGGCACCTAAAGGCCAATTTCCAGAAGAAATATCCCAACAGGGACTTGCATGATTTCGTGTGGACGGCTACAACTGATCACCAGCAGTGCAAATTCAGGAGGCAAATGGAATCGATTCGGCAGCTAGACGAATGAGCCTATCATTGGTTGATGCGACATGAGCTTCACAAGTGGACATTGCATGCGGATGGTGGCAGACGATGGGGAACCCTGACTACAAATGTGTCGGAGTCTTTCAACAGGTTATTGAAGTTTGCAGGTGGATTGCCTCTCACTGCCATGGTCCAGATGACATTCAAATAGATGGTAGAGAGATTTGTTGAAAGGCATAGAGGTGCATCAGAATTGATGGACATGGGTGTTAAATTTATTCCAATACCAATGAGAAGATTTGAAAAATACAGAAGGCGAGCACATTGGCATTCATTTTACAGTATGATCACGACTGGGGTATTTTTGAAGTTCGTGTCGCTATCCATAAACACCGGCAGAATAATGTGCATACCATAAATGAAGCCAGCAGGTTGTGTTCATGTGGGAAGTGATCCATCTACCATATGTCGTGCTCACATGCCATCAAGTGCTTTCAACATACAGGTTTAGGGCCAACCAACTATGTTGATAGGCAATACAGTGTTGCTGCATACTTAAACACATATATTGGGCAGTTGCAGCCAGTGGGTGCTGAGCATTATTGGCCGCCAGAACCATTTAAAATACTGTGTAACAAGGACTATTTGCGTAAGCTACAAGTGCAAAAAAGAACGTGTACATAGAACTAAACGGATATTAGTGATACCGTTTATGTTCGTAAATGTGGCATATGCTCGCAAACAGGACACGACCGTCGTAAATATCCTTCAGCTGGTTTGGGTGGCGGTGGTAATCCAGCTCCTGGTGAAATTTTACTAATGTGCCCAACTATCAAGGATACACGTAGTGTCATATTTTCGTAATATTTTTTGTAATAAGTGTATGTACTTGTTTATGTTGCAAGATGTATCAAATAAAATTATATTTCCACAGCCTTGTTAAATCTTATTGATATTTAACATTTTTCAGTTGAGTAAATTAATGAATTTCTCCCTCCCGTTCATATAATCAAAAATAGTATTGGATTAAAAAATGGAAAAATTTTACGTTCACTTTCGAGTTTTACTCTAAAATTATTAGAAAACTACAT
Organism: Nicotiana tabacum; assembly: GCF_000715075.1. Lineage (NCBI taxonomy): Eukaryota > Viridiplantae > Streptophyta > Magnoliopsida > Solanales > Solanaceae > Nicotiana > Nicotiana tabacum. The sequence continues at coordinate 24,495,490 of NC_134100.1, read as the reverse complement.
TATCAGAGGAGGAAGATGTTTGATAAATAAGTAAATATATATAGCGCGGTTAAATACTACATTATGTATATTGTCTTGTCGATCTGAAAAGCTGCCCGACTGCGAAAACGTTGTTTTATATCAGAAAGAATCTTTAACACGCGAAGCATAGCGTGGTTAAATACTACATTTTGTGTAAATATATATAGCGTGGTTAAATACTACATTATGTGTGTTGTCTTGTCGATCTGAAAAGCTGCTCGACTGCGAAAAAGCTATTTTGTATCAGAAAGAATCTTCAACATGCGAAGCATATCACGGTTAAATACTACGTTTTGTGTGAATATATATAGCGCGGTTAAATACTGCGTTATGTGTGTTGCCTTGTCTATAAATAACGGGCGCATTCTAGTAATTTTCTGCGCTTAACCATAACAAATAGAAAAATCTTCCATAAAAGCAGGATTTTTTTTCCGCTTTAATAAATATTTGAACGCATGTATGTACCAATGTGCCAATGTGACAAACGTTGTATGATGGTGGACTGTTGGGATGATGGTCAAGTTGGGCGCAGATACTGGATGTGTGTGAACAAGTTTGGAGGCAACAACGAAAATTTTTTGCAATTTTGGAGGTATGACTTGATGAACCCTGTGAGCAGGAATGCTACAAAAAATCTTTGCAGTATCTTCATGATTTGACCAAAAAATAGTGGGAATATGAACGAGAAATTGCGGAGTTGAAGGAGAAACTCAAAGAGGTGGAAAAAGAAAAAAAAAAAGCTGGAAGAGAAATTTAAGTGGTTGGAGCAGAGAATAATAGGCGGTGGTGACTAAACAATAACACGTATGTGTTGAGTGTAGTACTTTATCTTTATGTTTCCCGTGTCATGTGTTTTCATTAGTTGTACTGAATTTAAATTATGTTAAGTTTCTATGTTTGTGTTTGTGTTGTAGTGTTAAAATAAAGAAGAAACGGGGAAATAAAAACATAATGCGCATATTATATAAAGATAAAAATTATTGTTATTATTTACATAAAATAATATTTACATAGCGTACATAAAATACAAAAAAGAAAATCAATGTGTCCCACAACCTGTGTGCTTCAATGCAGCCGCTGGCCTGAGGCGCATCCCATTCTGCCCGGGTACAATATCAAGATCATCCTCATCACATCCCCTCTTTATACGAGGATGCGCTGTAGCATGATCGTCACTAGTGCTGGCATGATCGGTAGAAGGGGACGTCGGTCCGTCAGCAACCTACAAAACAATTACTCAGCAACCTACAAAACAATAAGTAAGCTCAGTATATGAAAATGTATATTAGTAATGTACGTGTTAAGTCAAAAAAAATTTCTTACCATGGTCTCGTCGGGCTCCTGAATATAAGCATCCGTCGCATCCTGCTCAGCATCGCACAAAGTGGCCTCCGTGACGGGTTGGGATGAAGCCTTAATAAGAAAATTATAAAGTTATTTATGGAGAATCAATGAGATAAAAACAAATTTAAATTTAATAGTAATACAAACATAAATGCGTCTATGAAAAATCCACAGCACCCGTCGACGATGAGCCATAACTCAGCCGTCACCCACCATCCATATCTCCGATCGACCGATCCTTAGCAGCGGTCGATGGGCCTGAAAAGAACTGCTCCTAATCTCCGGTAATGCTCATGCCCATAATCAATAATGGATCTGACGGGGTCACCTGCGATGCTGTTGGAGTCAATGCCAGCTGAAGGCTATATGACGGCATACTACTGTGATGGTCGTCTGGCTGATGGTGGTCACCCGGCAGATCATCTCCAACATCCTCAATAGGTGCCTCAACGCCCCCTTGCTGGGGACCACCTCCTCGCCGGCCCCCACGACCCCGTGGGATAGCCCTGCCTCGTGGGGCACCCCTACCTTCGTAGGACAGTCGTGCCTCATACTCCCCTCGCTCGTGGGATAAGCCTACCTCGATAGTAGTGATCTGGCGCCACATAAGCAGGCACGTGCTCTAAGCGCTCGTCCTCTCTTGCTCGAAGTAGTGTCCGGACAGCCAACTCTGTAACCTGCCGGCCATACCATGCAAAGAGACCGCTCCCTAGCTGGCATGCTGCTGCATTTGCAGTCCTAACTGGTGGAATAAATGTAGGCCAATAGCCTGCACACCATCTAAAGTATAAATTACAGAACGCTAGATCACAGTTATAAGTAAGAATACCAAATAACATACTAGTGCCTCGTGCCTCCCAACGTATGAAACGTACCGACCGCCAGATCGGTGAATAGGATTCCTGACAAAAAGTCGGGTAACGCCGCGGTACCAACCCATATAATCATGCTCAGTATCCTGCCAACTCGGTGGGGAGGGGGGCAGGAATCATGTCAAATAGCTGGTCCCAAGTAAATATCTGATCCTGTAGCCATGCCAAATATGCGTCGTCTACCCTGGTATGATCATCCCACTGGTAATGTATGGTCTTCCAGGTGGGCGGTGTCGGTACGAGCTGCGGCCTGCCACAATGGTGAAGTTCCCGCTCGGTGGCATGATGCTCCACAATATTAAGGTAGATCAACGGGACGGAAGATCCCCGCATAAGTCGGCTGGTCGGGAAATAACAGGGCAAGCCAGCTATCAATGCGTCATTGTATGGCGTCCAGATGAACTATTAAGTAAGAACAGAAAACGCCAGTATGCGCAACTTGTGTTTGAAGCTATGCCAAGTAAACTTAGATATACATTTACTTGCGCGCCATCCAGCAAATCCAAGATATCCCTGCACAATGAGAGATTATGCTGAGCCTCGTACTCGCGCGCATGTCCCGCCGGACAACCCACTTCCTAGCTAGAGGAAGCAACTCCGGTGGTACATCTGGATCTAATAGTGGTAGAGGTGGATGCAACTGCAGGAACTGCTCCCAGGCCCAAACCTAACATAAAAAGTTGACGTAAAATTTAAGATATATTTTTACTAGATACGTTAAAATGAATAGAGTATTCAAATATGTTATCACCTGGAGTAGCGGCAAAAATCCAGCAATGCCACGTTGGGTGCCCATGCTCACCCGACACATATGCTTGTACAAGTAGGCAAGAATAGCAGCGCCCCAACTGTACTGGGGTAAATCATCTAGCCGCTCAAGATGATGAAGAAATCTCAAGCTGACTAGGTTCCCCGAAGTGTTCGGGAACAAGACCCCTCTAAACATAAGGAGTAGCAACAACCTCGTATACCGATCAACATGATAATCCGATGTATCGCCATCGATCTCAGGATGCAATGCCTCCAATCACTGTCGAATAGTCGTCAATGGAAAATGACTGGTCCCATGCACTACATTCTCATCCTCTGGCCGGAAAGTAGTGAGCTGCTGCAGCATGTCCAGGTATTGCACACGTGTCATCTCTCTCATGCCAGGCGGCAGAGCAATGGGCTGTCCATCAACGGGCAGCCCATATAAAACCTCCACGCCCTACAGTGTGATGGTGGCCTCGCCAATGGGTAGGTGGAATGTGTGCGTCTCTGGTCGCCACCGCTCTATCAGGGCCGTGACCAAAGACCAATCGAGCTGCAGCCGTCCGATCTCCAAAATCTTATAGAAACCTGTCTCCCGCAAACGTGCGACTACACGGTCATGGAGAACTCTATCATGCAAAAAGTGGCACATGTCGTCCACTCTCCTAACGAGGAGAGTTTGAGTTAGTAACTCTCCCTCCCATATGTGGGCGGACCTATGATCGCCCTGTAAAGACAGTAGCTCATCGTTGGAAGGTCCGGAAAGAATAAGCGGCACCTTCATGTCGTCTACTGTAAATTAAACAACATTAATTACATGTTAGTTTTATAATTTTATATGTTTGTTTGTAAATTAAATAATTAAATTTTATAATTATATAATATTTAATTATTAAAAATTCACATATGGGTTTGAGGCTCGATATTTGGAGCTCAATAGCACCAATTTATCCTGAATTTTTCTATGTGTTAGTTTTATTATTTTATATTTTAGTTTATAAATTAAATAATTATTTTTTATAATTAAATATTCATATATGGGTTCCAGGCTCGTTATTTGCGGCCCAGTAGCACCAAGATATCCTGAATTCTTCTATGTGTTAGTTTTATTATAATTTTATATGTTAGTTTGTAAATTAAATAATTAATTTTTATAATTAAATATTCACATATGGGTTCCAAGCTCGTTATTTGCGGCCCAGTAGCACCAAGATATCCTGAATTCTTGTATGTGTTAGTTTTATAATTTTATATGTTAGTTTGTAAATCAAACAATTAATTTTTATAATTAAATATTCACATATGGGTTCCAGGCTCGTTATTTGCGGCCCAGTAGCACCAAGATATCCTGAATTCTTGTATGTGTTAGTTTTATAATTTTATATGTTAGTTTGTAAATTAAATAATTAATTTTTATAATTAAATATTCACATATGGGTTCCAAGCTCGTTATTTGCGGCCCAGTAGCACCAAGATATCCTGAATTCTTCTATGTGTTAGTTTTATTATTTTATATTTTAGTTTATAAATTAAATAATTATTTTTTATAATTAAATATTCATATATGGGTTCCAGGCTCGTTATTTGGAGACCCAGTAGCACCAAGATATCCTGAATTCTTGTATATGTTAGTTTTATTATAATTTTATATGTTAGTTTGTCAATTAAATAATTAATTTTTATAATTAAATATTCGCATATGGGTTCCAGGCTCGTTATTTACGGCCCAGTAGCACCAAGATATCCTGAATTCTTGTATGTGTTAGTTTTATTATAATTTTATATGTTAGTTTTATAATTTTATATGTTTGTTTGTAAATTAAATAATTAGTTTTTATAATTATAAAATATTTAATTATTAAATATTCATATATGGGTTCCAAGCTCGATATTTGCGGCCCAGTAGCACCAATTATATGTTGACTATAATTGGACAGAGTTTGTGTTTGATCTATCAGTTATTTTGATGTATTTTTGAGTATAAGAGATACTTAAACTACAGGGAAACTACGCTAAAAGGCACTATATTTTACTACGCTAAAAGGTACTACATTATACTATGCTAAAAGACACTATATTTTACTACGCTAAAAGGCATTACATTTTACTACCCTAAAAGGGCACTATATTACTAATCTTTAAGCAAATAAATAATATAAACCTGATAAAACACAACAAATACATTGTAATCACAAAAAAATCACAAAAATACATATAAAATAGTAATAGTAATTTATTAAAAAAATTTATTAACAAATAATAACGATTTTACAATTTTTACATATTTTTTAGAATATTAATATCTTAGTCTGGATAAAATAACATACCAATGTAATCACAAAAAAAAAAACATAAAATAACATGGAATACATTCAAAACAACTAATATGCATTATTTATACGAGTTTCGACATAAACTAAATCGGAACACCTCGATTTATGTTTTTCGGAAAGTTGAAGATTTGAAAATTTGACTCCGAATCAAGCAACCCACAACAATAGAAAGCTTGACTAGGATGTGGGACCAACTTTGATTAGTTTTTGTAGGACGAGTGGGGTCCACTCGAGTTTTTTATCGAGTTAATGGAGAGGAGGAAGGGAGGGGGGAAGGGGGACCGTTGTTTGTTTTTTTTAAAATGGGGGAGTTTGGTTCTGTCCAGAAACGTGGGGGAAAGGGAAGGGGACGATACTTATATAGGTAAAGCGCGGTTAATAACTGTGTTTTATATAAAACGCGTTAATGAATCGCGCTTTATATAGCAATCTTATCAGCACTTCCAGGTAAAACGTAGTTCATTAATGCATTTTATATAAAACGTGGTTCATAACCGTGTTTATATATTTTGATATCTAAATTTTTTTTAATCTATTTAAGTATTTTATGTCCAAAAAGACAACATTTCAGTCCGGACTTCTTGATTTGTTAACTGTCATTCATGCTGGTTTGAAGTAAAAAAATATATAGTAATGACTTTAATTTCAATAGGTCGAGAAGTAAAGAAGGAACCTCTTCAAGGATAAGCTTGCATTTAATTAACTAGTTGGTAAGACAATAATTTATTAAAGTTGAAGTTAGTCACATAAGATCATGTCCCATAGCTTATGATTTACTTATGATTCTAGTCATTTTAAGTATTAGGTTTAAAATTAATAATTTAAATAGATAAAATAATTTTTTTAAGATAAATATAGAATTTGAACGAAGGTTACTCCGTTTGATCGAACCGGACTTAAGAGGGACCAAATGCCAAAAAGGCTACATCCGCCCTTGCCAAGAAGCTTCTCAAATACAACCAAAGTATTTGTAATGCAGGACAGCTGAAAAATTGAGCAATACAGCTGCTTATCATAGTCCTGAAAGCTGCAAGCCCATATTGTGTTCAAACTTATATAAATGGATAAGACAGAAGTAGGAATAGTACTGGTCAGACTTATCCCTAAGTAGGCAGAAAAACATCATAGTCGTCTTGGTTGTTTCAGCTGCGGCAACATGCATGTGTCTGCGTAACCAATACATTGAATATTTTAAGTTTAATTAGACCTTTTTGCTTTGGCTTAAACTATAAAATGTACTCCATATATCAGTAGCATATTTGATCAAAGGAAATCTAAAAAAATATAACAATAATGTATAATTAGGGGATTCAAAAAAAAGTTATTTTTAGCCGGTTTGTGTAGTAGTATTATTTTTTAAAAGAAGGAAATTTAATAAATCCCTTATGTTCATCTAACTCCACTTTTGGATGCATATAGATATACTAAGTTACGCACATTATTAACTTATTTATTGATTCTTAATTATTAACAATTAAAGTTATTGCCATGTGATCGGAAGATCACGGGTTCAAGTCGTGAAAACAACCTTTTACAGAAATGCAGGTTAGGATTGCGTACAATAGACCTTTGTGGTCTGATCCTTCCTCGGACCCCGCACATAACGAGAGCTTAAGTGCATCAGACTGCCCTTTTTCATGGTTGCAATAGTGTCTATCAGTTGTGGGCCAGCTCAATAGCTCAAGCTTGAAGAAGACTGTCAAGTTGCTGTTACATTCAGATTATGATACTGTTTGGTCCTGGCTTTAGTTGTCAATCCTATTATCGTTCGTCGGCGGAATTTTTTCTTTAGCTATACATTAAGAAAAAGGACAGTTTGGTGCACAAATTAAGGTATTCCCGTTTATGTAAGGTTCGAAAAAGGACCGCATAAGGTGTGATATAGATAACATATCTTAACGTAAGTGTTTGTAACGACATTCATGCTAACCTGTGACTATACGTCATACAGAAATAACTTTTACAAATTATTTTATTAAATTGAGATATCGCAAAAAGAAAATGGAGTAATGAGAATCGAGCTCACCCTTATGCGCGAAAGTCTTTTAATACTGCTAGACTATAAGTTTTGGGGTCGGTAGTCTTAGTTGAGTTAAAGGGAGAGTACATTTTGTCTTTTATTCTTTTTGCCAATCAAATTAAAGAGAGGATTCCATAAACTGTGGTCCAAAGAAAGGAAAACTTCAAAACTTTCGATATCTTAGATTAGGAGAAAAGAGAGATAGAAGATACTTTGTGTAGGCGTTTCAAACTTGAATATCTCAGTTGCCATATTTTACTTCTTTTTCATCTTAAATGGTGGAAATTGACCTTTTCCTTTTATGTCATATAAGTTTTATTAAATTCCGCCAAGTTGAGACTCGAAGTTTGGTTTGGAAGACAAATTCTACTCATGCTCTTAAAACTTGTCATTTCAATGTGTTATTTGCTACTTGTACTTTCAATTTGCATGCTCCCTACCCTTTAGGTTGGTCTTCTAGCCTTTTCTTCTAGAATTATAATGTCATGCAGTCTAAATTAAATTATCTAAATCCTAAGAAGACATTAATGTTGCACAAGATTTGTCTAGTGTTATTTACATTTCTTGTGTAGTTTGCGAGCTGTGGCATGTTATCCAATACACACCTAAAGGGCCGTGTCTGCATTTTCCTGGAGAAATTTAAAAAATATTAATGAAGAAAATGAAGTCATCAAAAGATAAGCTCCATGCCTTCTTTCCTTTATCTTTCTAACAGTCACGGGGAGAAGAAAGTAAGATATTAATGTATACAAATTCTATTGTTGTTCTTTAAGAACCCGAAGGGTCACAACTCTTGAGGGATCAGTCAAGTCAAGCTACATATGCAACAAACATACTTGCCTTTTTTCTACATCCTCAGCGAGAAACATGTTTCTAGTCTCAACTGTTTCTTATATCTTTTAATTTTATCAAATGTTGAATCTATCATCAAAGAGAAATTATTAGACTGAGAATTAGGATACGATACTAATACATATTAAAAACTAGTTTAGAAGAGAAACAAACGAGAGAGAGTATTAAAATTCTCGTAGAATCAAGATTTAGATCATGAATTAATACTGCCTTAATTCAACCTTTTTTGTGATGAAAGGCAGAGAATGATGTGACGGTCCATGCCATTAAAAATTAACGACAGCAAATTAAACTAATGGATGCACAGCGCGGGGGACAGTGTAGCAAAGTGCATAAGTGAAGAACATTGAATTGACAGTGCACTACCCTAGTTGACGTCAAGTGGATTTAGGTTTCAGATTTGGGAAGAACAATGAAGGCAAATCCAAAAAATTAATAACAATAATGCTAATTAAAGTATACATGCTAATAGCGTAAAAAATTACAAGCTAATATAATCTAACCTAATTACTATGACTGGCTTACCACGAACAATTATATGTTAGTATAGGTTAATATCACCTAATAAGAAAAGATTTTACGCTAAAAATTAAACTCAAAAAAGAAAAGAAAAAAACATGCATATTCTAGGGTTTCGGTCTAGTAAAAAGATCACGCGCAACAAGTGATGTATATAGAATTAGGCGTTGAGTCGAGCGAGCCTAACCTAACTGAAACGAAGCTTTGTTAAAGTATAGTTGCGCGTGAAAATAGTAAAAATTATACGGGGCGTCTTATTTGGTTGTCCCCATTTAACTTATACTTATTTTTTAATTTTTTTTTAACTTGTACCAACTTTTTAAATAACTTCAGCCCTCATTCTCCTCCTCCTTCTCCTCCTTCGTTTTCTTCTTCTTTCTTCTTCTTTTGTTGGTACAGATTATTTTTTAGGTAAAATTTATTTTACACTGTTGGTGCATAGAAGTTAAAACTTTCTTTTGTACCTTTATATGATTAAAAAAGAAATTATTTTCCATATTTCCTTTTGTGAGTGGAAACTATCAAGATACCATTGTTTAAGTGACGACGTCTTTGCATTTTAATCGTATTACGGAGCTCATTATTTGTTCTCGCAATCAGGGATGGTTAATTTGCATTTATTTACTTCTTCTTTTTTGGGTTGTTTTGATAAAAATTATTAAGGTGAAAGTTGTTTCTTGTAAAGCTAAATTGAGTATGTTAGCACATAAAAATTCTTGAGCCCAGTGTTGAGATTTTACCCCAAAGATTTTAACAAACTAGCAAGTTGTTTGATGGATGGATCCCAAGCTTATTTGAGCAAATCCTATTCTAAAGCTAGCTTCCAAATAACTTCAGCTCTAGAGCTGAAGTTCGACAGTTACAAAACAAAAACTTCAGCTCTAGAGCTGAATTTCACCAATTACAAAAATAAAAATTTCAGCTCTAGAGCTGAAGTTCGCCAGTTACAAAAAAAAACTTCAGCTCTAGAGCTGAAGTTCGACAGTTACAAAACAAAAACTTCAGCTCTAGAGCTGAAGCTTACAAACAAAAACTTCAGCTCTAGAGCTGAAGTTCGCCAGTTACAAACAAAAACTTCAGCTCTAGAGCTGAAGTTCGACAGTTACAAAACAAAAACTTCAACTCTAGAGCTGAAGTTCGCCGGTTACAAACAAAAACTTCAGCTCTAGAGCTGAAGTTCGCCAGTTACAAACAAAAACTTCAGCTCTAGAGCTGAAGTTCGATAGTTACAAAACAAAAACTTCAGCTCTAGAGCTGAACTTCAGGCCCGGCTACTAGAATGCTGAAGTTTTGCGTGATTGCCTTTCCTATTTCAGCCCCGTATGCTGAAGTTATGCGAAAAAGCGGGTACGCTTGCAATTTTTTTTGCAAAGCGGGCACAAGTTAAAACGTGACACAAAAAACGAGTATAGATGCAAATGCCCCGTGAAAATAATATGGGGTAGTTGCGTAAAGATTGCAAGGGGCGCCCTTTTTGGTCGCCCCCATTTAACCTATACCCATTTTTTAAAAAACTTTTAACTTGTATCCACTTTTTAAATAACTTCAGCCCCCTTTCTCCTCCTCCTTCTCCTCTTTCGTCTTCTTCTTCTTCTTCTTCTTCTTCTTCTTCTTCTTCTTCTTCTTCTTCTTCTTCTTCTTCTGCTGCTGCTGCTGCTGCTGCTGCCGCTACTGCTGCTGTTGGTGCAAATTATTTAAAAATAAATTATAATTGTTGCGTCAATAAGATATAGAGTAGCAGTCTGGATCGCTGAACATAGAGATATCGAAAATACGTTATCCAACATTAATAGCAAGTTACAGAGTTTTATTTAATAAACACTATATACAACACTAGTTGGTTTGTCTAATCTGCAAAGATTATTGTCGCTACCCCAAAGATTTTAACAAACTGGCAAGTTGTTTGATGGATAGATCCCCAGCTTATTTGAGCAGATCCTATTCTAAAGCTAGTTTCCAAATAACTTCAGCTCTAGAGCTGAAGTTCGACAGTTACAAAACAAAAACTTCAGCTCTAGAGCTGAAGTTCGCCAGTTACAAAAATAAAAACTTCAGCTCTAGATCTAAGTTCGCCAGTTACAAATAAAAATTTCAACTCTAGAGCTGAAGTTCGCCAGTTACAAAAACAAAAACCTCAGCTCTAGAGCTGAAGTTCGCCAGTTACAAAACAAAAACTTCAGCTCTAGAGCTGAACTTCAGGCCCGACTACTAGAATGCTGAAGTTTTGCGTGATTGCCTTTGCTACTTCAACCCCGTATGCTGAAGTTATGCGAAAAAGCGGGTACGCTTGTAATTTTTTTTGCAAAGCGGGCACAAGTTAAAAGGTGACACAAAAAGCGGGTATAGATGCAAATGCCCCGTAGTTGCGCGTGAAAATAGTATGGGGTAGTCAGTTTTTGGACTGATAATTAAAAAATAGCCAGCATTTGCAAAGTCACTAAAAATAGCCACTATTTTGCTGCAATACGGAAAATTCCAACATAATATATTGGAGATTAGTGCACCTGTGTATGATCTTCCAGCATATTATGCTGGAACTCCAACACGCAGAAAGTTCCAGCATAATATACTGGAGATTGGAGCACCTGTGTATGAACTTCCAGCATATTATTCTGGACCAGTATATTATGCTGAAATATTTTTCGAATTTTGAATAGTATTTTTGTTTAAATCTATTTTTATATAAAAAATAACCAAATTTCAATTATTTCTGAAACTATGACTATTTTTCAAATACCACTTATAAATCTGACTATTTTTTATTTTCACACTATTTGCGCCCCAAGTCGACTCTTAATAGACTAGAGTTAAAACTTTTGTCATGAGTTTGAATCCTACCGTAGTCAAAAGGATGGAAGGCGGACCAATAATCTAATGAGTTTCGAACAATTTTCAATGATCTTTCAAAATTTCTCAATTATCCAAAAGAAAATGGAAAAAGAAGGGCATATCATAGAGGTCGGAAATGCTTTAATTCCAAGGTTGCTGCCAGTTGAATTGCATTTTCACCATTGTTCAAATTTCCAAACCTGCAAAACTTAAATGTTAGTTCAACGAAATTTAGAAAAAAATTCTTCTGCACAATCTCATCAGAATTTTGTCTTTTTGTTGTTTGGTATTTTTCCAATCCGATTATGCTTCTGCCGAGTTATGGAATCTTTTAAATCTGGGAACAAAATTGACGTGTTAGTGAACTATAAGATGTACTCATTTATTTTGATCTCTAGTACTTAAAAAAAAAAATGTATCTTTGCACAAGTGTCCATTTCACAAGTGTACTTTGTTTTTAATTATATTTAAATTCTGGTTATAGCTTGCATGTGATTTTATAACTCATCAATTACAATCATAATTAGGTGATCCAATGTAACATGTAAGATATCGTATCACAAGGCATGTCTATACCAAATTGGATGCATTAAAATCAAGATGTTGTATCTGTTCATTTGCAAGAATTTAATTTGTTTAATAGTTTTAAATTTTTTGAGATTTTAATCTTTTTTAAAATTCCTTCGTTCTCAATCAAAGGTCTTGAGAAACACTTCTTCCTTAATAAGCTGAATCTAAATTAATCAGACGAACAGATTCCTAGCACGAGATGGTTAGACATAAAACGACCTTTTGCAAATTTTAGAAAATTGACGAGTTTCGAAACTTCTTGTAATAGTATATATTTTTCCCAAAACAACATCAAGCACATATCTTTTTTTCTTTGTTGCAAAATTGGGAAAAAGTTGCCACCTATGTTTTATATCTATTGATTGTGTAAAAAGGTTTTTACATGTCCACTGTAACCTTTTTTTTTTGGTGATGTCCAGTGTAACTTAAATACTTCTAATATATTACTCATTACGTTTTTTCAATTACTAAATCATACATAGTGTAGCATTTATTTAAAACTAGTCACTACTTAGGTGTGTTGCACATATCCCCTTGTTAATCATACTGAACTTTTGAACTTTGTATCCAAAAATATTATCTTACGGACGTGGTAAATCTGATTCGACTTGCGTGTATCTCTACTAGCGGTGTTCACGGTTTGATGGAAAATCGATCCAAATCGAAAATCGAACCAAACCGATTAAGTAAATCGATATTTTTCTTGATTTGGATTGGTTTTGGTTTTAAATTTTAATAATCGATAATATTTGATTTGGTTTTGGTTCTATTTTAGAAAACCGAAAAATGAACCGAACCAAAACAAAATTTAATAATTATTTATATAGAATATAATATCTTTTTGTAAATAATTTTAAATATTTTATGCATTTTAATTGTTATTTTGAATTTTAGTTTATCCTTTTATATCTTAAAAGATTGCCTAAGCGCAAAATAATAGGACTCGACCAATTTTCTTTTCATTAAGAGACTCTATTTCTCTAACCCTCCGCACATAATTTTGCCTAACAGAAGAGTTAAAAAACCACCACAAGAGTAAAGAAAGCAAATTCAAATTGCAAGACAACAATGGCTAAAGCTTGGAAAAGCAAACTTTTAGTTTGTTTTTTGTTCATTCTTTTCATATAAACTGGTAAATAAATTTTCAATTTTGAAAGAAATATATAAAAAAACATAAATTTAGCAAATTATTTTCAGATTGTTGTCTAGCGTTGTTTTACTATTATTGATTTATCATTAGCTTACTAAGAACCGAAAAACCGAACCAAACCGAACCAAACTAACAACAATTAAACCGATGGTTTGTATTTAATTTGATTTGGTTTTGGTTTTAAAATTTTAAAAACCGATTAAATTGGTTTGGTTTTGGTTTTAATCAAAAACCGACCAAACCGAACCGTGAACACCCCTAACCTCGACTATTTTATCGGTAACATAAATATCGGATAATTTTGTCCATTAAAACTTAGATAGATAGAACATAATGTTTTTGCACAATGAATTGATAATTTTTAGGACCCATTTGGCCATAGATTGCCAAAATATATTTGGTTTTTTTGTTGCAAATACATATTTGTTCATAAATTTTATCTACATTTTGGTAAATTCCCAAAATCCAAATTCAAAAACAGCTCAAGAGTTGGTTTTTGCCCAAAATATCACTATTATATTTTTTAAACATTGCCCCAAACTTTTGTGATAGTTTTTTGAACTTGTAGTTATAAGTCTTGTTTTATGTTTTTCTTTTTTAAAAAAAGTAAAATATGTTTTGAAAACTTATGTCCAAACACATTTTCATCTTCAAATCAAACTTCATCCAAATCAAATTTTTCAAAACAAATTTGGGAATGTATGACCAAACATTACCTTAACCTCTACCCGGAAACGTCAAGTTCATGACCTAACAAAGTTACACAAAAGGCATGAAGTTTGCACACTTGCACACCATGCTCCACCAGCAAAAGAAAATAGTAGTCGACAACTGACCCCTTATGGGCCAGTGCCGACGCATCGCGCTCGCCGCTCGGCTCCAAAACTAAATTGGCCCCATATTTCTATTTTTCTTCCGTACGTATAACCCGGATAGTAAGTTGTACCTCTTTACACGTACTCACCTTTAAGCCATATCCTTTGTTTATAAATTCACCATTCCACACTCTTCCCAAATTCACTTCCAATTTTCCTCTTAAACCCATCACTTCTTTCAGTATTTCTTTTAAAACTTTTATTTCTTGCCAATTAATTTTTCCTTTGCATTGGATGCGAGAAGAAGTACTCGAGTCAAGACATAGTTATTGTTGTTGTTGTTGCCGGCGTCAAAGTAAAAATGGAGAACCAGAATTATGTACCGCAACATGTGGACGCGTCTAGGCCGTCCTTAGGCTTCCCTTTGGGCACTGCGGTTTTGTTGATTCTCATATTTAGCTTAAGTGGCATATTTTCTTGCTGTTACCATTGGGACAAGCTCCGCTCTCTCCGCCGCTCTTTCTCTGACCTTGAAGCTGGCCTTGATCCTGCTTCTTTGAAATCTAAGCAAAACAACTTGGTAAGTTTTTAATTTTCTTCTGCAATATATCTAGCTAGATACCACGGAGAGGCAAATTCAAGATTTTAAAAGGAGGTAAAAATAAAAATTCAGTGACAGTTAAAAAAGATTTCAAACTATAAAATCGCTAGTAATTAGGAAATTCTAGGGATTAATCAAGAACTTATGACTAATGGTAAGTTTTTCTAATTGTGTGAGCGTGTTTCAACTGTCTTAATAAAGATTTACCGTATAGTATATAAAATGTTGTTAACTTTATTCTTCATCTACCTATTGAACATGAACAATTAAATAAGTGTGATTAGTAAGCTGAAAAATACAATAAGTTATTCGTTATGATAAGTTAAAATTTAGTGAGGGCAGTTCGCTGCACAAAGAATTCTGTATTTACGCAGGATCCGGGAATGAGCCATATTCAAAGGATGTGATGTAGACAGTATACCCTAATACAAGCGTTATTGGTTGCTTCCACGCTCAAACTCATGACTATAAGTTAAAATTTAGTGATAATATAATTTTTACATTATGAATATATATAAGGTAAATCTTTTTTTTTTTGAAGTATGATTTACCTCAAATATTTAAAGTTGGAACTCACAATTATGATGCATGTGCCTTTACTGCTTTTATGTTGGAATGTGCTAATGTAACCTAATTAATTATCGGCCTTTCGTTTATTTTTCTAAGTGTTGTTTCTTGCTCTGTTTTTGTTCAGAATTGGAAGCAAAGGCAAAGCACAATTTTGCCAGCAGTATTAATGCCAGGAGATGAAGTACCAAAATTCATAGCATTTCCATGTCCATGTCAATTTCCAAGACCGGAAAAGGTTGTCGAAGAGTTGCCGAAATTGCCGCCGCCGTTGCCTTCGCCGCCTAAGCCGCCTCGAACGGTGGCGGAAGTACCTTTCTACTAGTGAAAAAAGCTTTTAATTGAGGACTAGACCACTTGGTGGAGTTTTAGTTTAATCAAATTCCCAATATTTTTACTTGTAAATAGTATGAAATTTAAACAATTCACTTTTACTTATTTACTCTCCAACAACATGATTATGATTGATCAACTCTACGCAATTAATGGAAGTGTTACTATGGGGATTTTTTTTAACGCAAATTAATGGAAATTTTAATTTTACATGGTGGAGGGGTAAATATTCCTTGTTCTTTAACCAGAGAGTTCAGGGCTCGAGCCCTCGATAAGAAGTTGTCTTTATTAGGAAACGTTTTACCCTTCAATGTGAGACTTTTCAGCGCTAAATTTGGATTTAGTCGGGTCCCAATGCAAATATCAGACGCCGTGTGGGAAACCCAAAAAATTTTCCGTATACTTTATCACTTATTCATGATTAACTAATTAAGATATATTTTCTTAATTTAATTTTTGTAAACTAATGACCTTATGAACTAACTTTTACACTATAATTTCACTCAAAAGATCTAAAAAGCTTTTTATCGCCTTTACCTTGGTGTGGGAAGAAGAAGTCTTGAGATAACGTTCACCTTAGTCTTATCAACCTCAATTTCTTTTGACTTGACTTTATTGCACTATTCATTCCCTCGCTATAAATGGCACTTTTCTCAAATTAACACGAGATAGACTGCTCTCACATCATTTACATATTTGTGGATAAAAGTAAATCCTCATTTTCTTGGACGTTAAAGCATGGTAAATAGCTCTATTTCATTTAATGTGTCTTAATGAAGAATTTTGTATTTTGTGATTTTAATTAAAAGGTGTAAAAACAAGCTTGAATCTTGTAATTTTATACATGTCATATCATTTCTATACAACTTATTTGGATCATTTTTACGTATTGTTTTATAATATATTATATTGTACTATATTGTTGTATTGTACTGTATCATTTTATGGATATAACGTTTGGATAGATTGTATCGTTTGTTGTTGTTAAATAATATTTTTGTTGTTTGATTTGACGGTATCGTACTGTACTGTCACTGATAAGTTACTAAAATACCCTCGATTAAATATTAAATTTATCAAGAATTAAACATAAAATAATTTAAGAAACCCTCTTTTACTAATTTATCGCCAATTATGTAGCTTGAAAATAAAGAAATAAACGGAGATTTGGATATCTGAATGAAAATAAAGGCATTCTGGAAGATGGACGAAGGCAAGACATATGTTGGAGATTTAGAGTTAAAAAAATAAAAAATAAAGGGTAAAATATAATTATGGAGTAATAAATAAGGACATAATTAGAAAGAAAAATAGGAAACAATCCCACCACATCAAATCCGTTGTTTCATAAAGTAGGACTTTTCAATGTTTCGGAACAACGGATTTAAAAATACAATACAATCAATTTTAAATAAACAATCAAAACAAACATTATTTTGGGATAACAATACAATGGCTAACAACCATCCAAGGAGAATATTATTAAGAATGAAATGTAAAGTTTAAAATTTAAAAGTTACTAAATATATAAACAATGATATTCTTTTTGAAACAAATCAGAAATAATAATAAATGAAGCCAGGAAACACTATGGTTTTGTATATATTGATTAAGCAATTGATATAATGGAATTCCTAAGCACAAAACATTTTCCGAAAAGAAAAAAACAAAAGAACTTGTTCTGCTTCTCAGACAATTCGAATTTTTTTGGTTGTATATACTTGTATTATTGCAAATCAGAACCAAGAATAAGAATGGTAATGCTTGTATTATTGCAAATGAGAACCAAGAATAAGAATGATAATGGTATTTTATTATTGCAAATCCGAACCAAGAATATGAATGATAATGGTATTTTGTATTATTGCAAAATCCGAACCAAGAATAAGAATGATCATAACAATTAGAAGAGTTGAAATTTATCGTTTTCGTTCTTTGATTTTTGTTTCCCTTTTTGGGGTCAGGACTCAAGGGCGGAGCTAGAATTTTCATTAAAGAGTGTTAAAATATATAAAAGTAAACATACAGTAAAAAATTAGATGGAGTCAACATATAGTGTATATGCATGTATTTTTTTTATATCCGCTTACATAGTGCATTTTTTTCGTGAAGGGGTGTCTGCTATAAGGTGGCTCCACCATTGGATCAGGCTTTGCTTTATTGCGCAATGCAGTTTACTTCAATTTATCAAACTCTTTTTCGCGAAAAATGGAAAGAAAATTTTAAGTTTTTATTAAATATTCATTCTTATTAGTATTTTCTATCATGGTATTTAACTGAACATGAAGTTTGAAAAAATAAGAAGAAGAAAATAGTAGATTCCAAATAAATGAATGCAGAAGAAGCAATGATCCTTCGATATGACAATACCAATTTGTATGTATTGATTAAACAATTGCTATAATGGAATTCCTAAACGTGTTTCCCGAAAAGAAGAAAAATAAAAATATTAATTTGTTCTGTTTCTCTGACAATTCAAAAGTTTTGGTTGTATTATTAAGAATCAGAACCAAGAAGATTTGAAGTTAATCCTTTTGGTTATTTGATTCTCTTTTCCTTTTGGGGTTAGGCTATGCTTTATTGCTCAATGCAGCTTACTTGGAGGGGAGGGGGGGGGGGGGTATTTATGGTACATAATTAAGGAAGGAGTTTGATTTTCAAAGCAAAATTAGAAGTGTTAGATGTTTAGCTTAAAATATATATATTTATATGTATATCGCCTCATGTTTTACTTTTATTTCGTGGATTTAGGATGTAAAATGTGTTGATTTATATTAATTTGAGGTTTTTTTATGTGTAAGAATGATCTGGGAGCAATTAGGGGCGAAAAGTGCGAGATTAGAGCCAAAACGGATGAAAAAAACAAAAATGGCATTTTCAGCGCCACAGCCAGCGCCTAGCGCTACCTGTGGCACCCCAGACAGAATGCCCAATTTTACAGCGCCTAGCGCTGGGCTGGGTGCTGGTGACGAGAAATTTGTCCAACTTTGCCCGGGACAAGGTTATTTCGGCTCTAGACCTACCCAACACATATAAAAGCAAGACTAAACATATTTTTGAAGGGGAATACGCCACTTTGGAGAGGTCTAACATATTTTGAAGGAGAATTCACGTGAGAGAACACACACCATACTGGGAGGAGGCTTCTAACTAGTTTTTCTTCTCTTCTCTTCTTTTAGTTTCATAATTTATTAGTTCTAGAGTTTTGGGTGCTGCATGAACGTTATAGTTTGAAGCTTGAATTGTTCTTATTATTTTATCATATTGGTTTATTTATTCAATCTTGCGCTTAATTACTTGATTGTTTGACCACCAATTGAGTACTATCTACAAATCTAGGATTGAACTCGGGAGAGGGAATTCTAGATTGCATATAAGATTGAGTAGAGCAAGATCTTAACTTTGGGGGGGGGGGATTTGCGGTTAGGATTGGAATATACCTAATCGCCTTGCTTGATTATTATACAGGAATTATAAATGCGTTCTTGTTACTCCTAATTCCATAGAAATATAGGCGTTAGGTTAGCTTGAATAGGCGAGTTGTACTTCGGGATAAGACTACGAGCAATATTAACCCCATCAATCAATAAACTAGATAAATTAATTAGACAATTTAGGTAAAAAACTCAACGGGATTGTTAGTTACCCATAGCTCTAAAATATTCACTCACATTGAATTCATCTTTTAGTTTGTCGTTGTTTTCTTTAATCTCTTAATTTGTTAGTATAAATTATTTTTTGTTAAATATTCATACGTTAGGATTCAAGAGCTTGAATAGATTAATTGTTTCGTTTAATTTAGTTGATAGTTAATCACAAGTCCCCATGGGTACAATATCTGGACTTACAATCTTATATTACTTGTCGACCACGTATACTTACGTGTGCGTTTGGGAGCAACAAATATCAATAATTTTCACCTATTTTATTTATATATCACTCTGTCTTTTTTATAATGTTATTTAAAAAATAATATTTTTTAAAACCTTTTACTTTACCCCTAATAGCATGCTATTATAGTCATAAAAATATAATGTCATATTTTATATCACAAATTCTAGGGTACTAATTTTAGTATGTACCAAAGATCTTTTTTTGTTGGAACGGTTGGGCTAAAACGCCACAATGATATTCTTAACATGGTTGTCCGCTTTGGTCCAAGCTTACTCGATTTTTCTTAAAAGGCCTTACACCGTTAGGAGATTCATACACCTTATATGTATGTCAAAATAGCACGGCCGGGTTAGTCATTTTTCGGACTTGTAATCCAAAAATAGCCAGCATTTGCAAAGTCATTGAAAAATAGATACTATTTTGCTGAAACACAAAAAGTTTCAGTATAATATACAGGATTATGGAGCTCCTGCATGTAAAGTTCCAGCATAATATGCAGGATTATGGGGCTCCTACATATAAACTTCCAGCATATTATGATGGAACTTCAGCATATTATGCTGGAAACTCATATGTTAAAATTCGAACTCCAGCATATTATGCTAGAATATTTTTGAATTTTTAACAGTATCTTTGTTCAGATTTTATCTTTACATGAAAGTGGCTAAATTTTAATTACTTTTAAAATTGTTGCTATTTTTTAATTACCAGTTATAAATCTAACTATTTTTGAATTTCTTTCTTTATATATACTTCCTATCTTTTCAGCTATCGATATCAAACTTTTTTTCGCACACCCAATAGGGATTTTGTATCGATATCAGCATACAAAATGAAGTGGAGTATATATTTTCTGTTTCACTTGGTTGTTGCCGGCCTTCCAATTTTAAGTGAAGTCTAATTCTCTGTTTTATGTGAAATACTTCAATTCCTACCAAAGCAAAATGAAAAACCTTACTATTAAATTCCAAGCTCACTTCAGACACGAGGTAAGCGCAGCAAACTTTGGAAGAAAATCAGTTAAAACTTACAAGCCGTAGTTTAATCTTCTTAGAGCAGATTAAGTAGGTGTTTGGACATAAAAATTGTAATTTTTGAAAAAAAAAGGTAGTATTTAGAGTTAAGTAAAAAATGATATTTGAAATTTGAAATTATGTTTGGAAATGCATTTCACTTGAAAAAATATTGCAGTTTTGCGAGCGGAGAAAAAAATTTGAAAAAGTAATCAAAACCACTTTTTGATTTTAGAAAATCTCATTTTAATTTTTTTTTCAAAAACTTGCAAAATTTCATAGACAAACACATTTTTGAAAAAAAATTCAAGTTTTTTTTTTTTTTTTTTATTTTTAAGAAAAGTATAGCATATCCTAAATTGACAAATAACAGAAATGATCCTTTCAGAAGTCACAATCCCAGCTTTCATTCGACCAGTCCACTCTACACACTTCCAATATATATCAATATATTAATAAAATTTTAATAAACACAACCAATGCAAAGCATTAGTACTCTTTCATGGTCCAAATTCAAATTATTTTTTTTTGATTTAATGATAGTGCATTTTTTGAAAGACTGAAGCCTTTGGAAAAAAACATTAAGGGGTCGTTAGGTTTGAATACGGCTTACACGGGATAAGTTATGCTAGGATTAGCTATGCTGGAATTAGTTATGCTGGTATTATTTTTTATCCATCGTTTGATATGTTGTATTAAAAATAACAATTGCATAATTTCTAAGGAAAAGATATAAGTTATTCCAGCACTAATAACCCCACCCTTTACAAGGTATAAGTTATCCCAATATTAATTTTAATCCCGGGATAACTTATACCAAATTTGCTAACCAAACAAAATATTAAGATGATATTAATTTTTTATACTAGCACTATATCTTCTTATACCTTATATCAAACGACCCCTAAAAGTTATATATATTGGTAGCTTAAATCTTCTTTCAAACGATTAAACTAGTTTAACATGTGAAAACAGTTTATTTATCAATATTATCAGGTTAACAAGTAGCATTATTTATTGTAAAGATTTACATATAATTACTTTATAATAATAATGTGATTGTATAAATATTTTCTATACAGTTATTGCATCGAATTTAAACTTTGCAAAAACATTTATTTGAGCAGAACTACACCTAGAGATTAAGAACATGATTGGATAATCTGATTAACCACCAAGGGTTGTAGTTAAAATAGCACGCTCTAGCCAGTTTTCGGACTGGTCATTCAAAAATAGCCAGCGTTTATCAAGTCAATGAAAAATAACCACTATTTTGCTGCAACAGAGACCGGTCAAGCATAATATACTGGAGTTCGGTGCTCCTGTGTATGAACTTCCAGCATATTATGCTGGACCGGTATACTTTGCTGGCTCCAGTATAATATACTGGAGACTGGAGCACTGATGCTCCAAACTCCAGTATATTATGTTGGACTGGTATATTATACTGAAACTCCAGTATATTATACTGAAGACTGGAGCACCGGTGCTCCAAACTCCAGTATATTATGCTGGAGTATTTTCCCGGATTTTAAATAGTGTTTTCGTTCAGATTTATCTTTACATAAAAAGTGGCTAAATCTCGATTACTTTTGAAACTGTGGTTATTTTTGAATGACCACTTGTAAATCTGGCTATTTTTGAATTTCTCCGTGTTTATACTGGTGATATAAATAAGATTCCTTTATCCGTAATTCTTAAATGTCTCATGTTTGGTGAAAAATTTACAAATGGCCAGTTTTAGGCCTGGTCAATCAAATTTAGCCACATAATCAAAGGTCAACTATATTTAGCCACTAAGTTGGCATGCTAACAATTTGTTGACTAAAATACCCCTACTCTCTTTATAAAATTTACGCGACTTGACCTCATATTCTGTTATAGCAGAATCTTGCGGCGTTAATCTACAAATTGAAGTAAGCTCTCTCAATTATTTTTCTGATTATTTGGATTTCTCTGGTTTGAATTTCTTTTACGATCACAGACTTCAATGTGATACTCTAAGGTTCTTCTCATTTGTAATTCAAACCAGAAAATTCAAAGAATCAATAAAATAATTGAGTAAAGTAAGCTCTCAATTATTCTTCTGATTCTTTGAATTTTCTGGTTTAATCTTAATGCTTTAATCAGTGTTAATCTTTTCTCAATGCGTTAATTTGTGCTTAATTGTATTATATATCTTCTTGTTTGTAATTCATATCGTAATTAATAAAATCTGCATTGTTCTGACTTTATTATAAATTTTATATGAAAAACTACACAGTCTCCAGCATATAGTATTAGAGGTATACTGGAATATCTAAATTATGCATAGATTATATTGGAAGTATATGTGATTAGACATCTATAGTACTGGAGATATCTTTAATTCAATACCACAAAAAATAATATAAAATCGTGCAGAACAAAATGCCAGAATAATATGCTGGACTTTTCTCAATTTATATCTAAACTGAGAAACTTCCAGCTTATTATACTAGAACTATCTCATAAAATGGTGTTACAATGCTTGATACAAAACCAGAACAAAACATAAGTATAATACGCTGGAGCTTTTTGAATTAATATGTAAAACTCATAAAACTCCAATGTATTATACTGGAAGTATCTTTCATTCAAACTACTATAAAAAATTATTAAAAAATGGTATAGAATAAAACACCAGTATAAACTACTGGACGTTTCTTAATTTAATATGTAAAACTTAGAAAATTCCAGTAGATTATACTGGAAGTATCTGTGACTCAAACCAGGAGAAACACATATAAATTTTTAAGGTTTCCCTAATGTTGTGAATAAAATGCTAAACTTTTATAATTACATATGTGAAAGATACAAAATCTTCAGCATATAATACTGGAGGGATCTTTAATTAAAAACGAGAAAAAAGAATGCATAAAATGGTACAAAAGATAACGCCAGTATAACATGCTGGAGCTTTTTGAATTAATATGTTAAACTCATAAAACTCCAATGTTTTTATACTGGAAGTATTTTTCATTCAAACTACTATAAAAGAAAATAAAAAAATGGTATAGAGTAAAACACCAGTATAAAATACTGCACTTTTCTTAATTTAATATGTAAAACTCATAAATTTTCAGTAGATTATACTGGAAGTATCTGTATTTCAAACCAGAAGAAACACATCTAAATTTTTAAGGTTTTCCTAATATTGTGATTAAAGTACCAGCTTTATAATTACATATGTGAAAGATACAAACTCTGCAGCATATAATACTTGACACATCTTTAATTAAAAACCAAAAAAAATAATGCATAAAATGGTACAAAAGATAATGCCAGTATAATATGCTGAACTTTTCTTATTTAATATCAAAAACTCAGATTCTTCCAGCTTATTATACTGGAAATATCTGTGATTCAAATAAGAAGAACACATCTAACTTTTTGAGATTCCCATAATTTTTGAATAAAATGATAGACTTTTATGATTATATATGTGAAAACTATAAAGTCTGCAGCATAAAATGGTGTGACAGTGCTTGATTCAAAAGAAGAATAAAACATAAGTATAATATACTGGAGTTTTCTGAATTAATATGAAAAACTCATAAATCTCTAATGTATTATATTGGAAGTATCTTTCATTCAAACTACTATAAAAAATTATAAATAAAATGGTATAGAACAAAACACCAGTATAAAATACTGAACTTTTCTTAATTTAATATATAAAACTTAGAAATTCCAGTAGATTATTCTGGAAATATCTGTGACTCAAACCAGAAGAAACACATCTAAATTTTTAAAGTTTCCTTAATGTTGTGAATAAAATGCTAAAATTTTATGATTACATATGTGAAAGATACAAACTCTATAGCATATAATACTGGAGGGATCTTTAATTAAACTCCAAAAAAATAATGGATAAAATGGTACAAAATATAACCCCTAGTATAATATGCTGGACTTTATTTAATTAATATAAAAAACTCAACTATATTATAATAATCATCCAGTATAACATACTGGAAGACAAATATTCACAGGACAGACTTCCAATATAATATACTGGACAAAATTTATTACTAAACTCGATAAACAAAAAAAATAATCAAAACCCACACAGTATAAAATACTGGAAAACAAGCCTTCAGAAGACATATTTCCCGTATAATATACTACACCAGATTTAAATATGAAGTCCAGCACATTGTTCTGGATTTCAAGTTTTAACAAGAACTGGAGAAATCTATAATGCAGTTGAAGCAAGAAAATACTTGAAAATTAACCCTAATATACAGAGACTAGAAAAATATTTGAACAACTTATCAAAATAAATTACACAACAATTACAACATAAAACTAATAACAGAGTGACAAAATTATCAGAAATAAGACGAACTAATGAACAGAGAAAAAATCGTAAAAGTTAAAATACCACAAATATTTAAACGCTAACAGCACGGAAATCAAACCGAAACATAATGAAACAACAATAAAAATGAAAATTCAAATATATTATTGTAAAAACAACAATCACCCATATAATTTTGAAGAAAATTGGACCTAACCTAGACAAGATTCGAAGAAAAGTGCTGTCACGAATGCGAAATCCGTATACTGCTGTAAAAAGAAAGAGAAGGGCGATAAAATATGAAAAGTAACTAAATAGGATGTTAAAAAGTTCAAGGGCAATTATGTCATTTACTAATATATTTTAAGTTAAAATAGCTAGAAATCGATTACATTAGCGATGATGTATATTTTTGGATAGCCAACCGTAAAAATGGCTATGCCATGCCATTTTAACTCATGTTTGAGCCATGAGAACAAAAAAATTCCGATACGAAATGCTTTTCCTTTAATGGATATTACGCCGCACTATTTGGATTAGTTGAGGCCCAAATATAGGTATTAGGTACCAAATAAAAAAATAAATAAAGATAATCTAATTAGAAATTTCTTACGGTATCAATTGCCAAAATTTTTACAGTCGAACCTCTCTATAACAACTTCGTTTGTTATGATATTTTTTGCCTTTTATAAAGAATGGTTGTTATACATCTGTAACAACATTTGACATTTAAATATTTTTTGGCTGTTATAGACAAAAATATCCAAAAATTATTTTTTCCTTTTTAAATGTTACACATACAAGATAAGAAAAATATTTAAATTTAAAATCTCAAAAGATATGCATATTTTACTGAATTAAATATTAAAATTAATGGATACATTATTAATAAATCTCTAACTAAATATTCAAACAGTTAATTTGTAACGACCCGACTGGTCATTTTTCTTTTTAGAACCCTGTTCCCCTAAATAAAACTTTTCGCGCTTGCTTTAACTAATTTACGACCTGCGGGGATGGTTGGTTCGGGGATTGGAAGAATTTGGGTTGAAATATGCTCATTTGATTCCTTAAGATTTTCTTAAAAGGCTAAGTTTGACTTTGGTTAACATTTCGAGCAAACAGACTCGGATCCGTATTTTGACGGTCCCGAAGGGTCTGTAGGAAAATATGGGACCTGGGCATATACCCGGAATCGAATTCCGAGGTTCCTAGGCCGAGTAATGAATTTTTTGTTAGAAATTGTTAAACTGAAATTCTAAGGATTTAAAGAAACTAAATAATGATTGATCACATGGGTATCGGGCTTGTATGTTGGTTCCGGAGCCCGGTACAGATCTAATATAACATTTAAGACTTGCTCGCAAAATTTGATGTCAATCCGAGTAGTTTAAGGGCGTTTCGGCTCGTTAGAGGAAAATTAAGAACTTGAAGTTCATAAGTTTGATTCAATTGGTTTTAGGGGTGATTCTTAGATTTAGCGTTGTTTCGGGCATTCCGAAGGCTCGAGTAGGTCCGTTTCATGATTTCAGACTTGTCTGTATGTTCGGGCAGGGCCCGGGAGCCCCGAGCGTCAATCGAACGAGGCTCGAGTGAAGTTGGAAATGTTGAGAAGTGCTGAAGCATCTGCTTCTGTCATAACTGCACCTGCGGTCCGGCTATCGCAGATGCGGCCAAGGTAGGCCAGGCCCAGAACCGCAGAAGCGGCTCCCCAGCAGCAAAAGCGGCTTCAAGACCGCAGAAGTGGTCGCAGCCCGCTTGGCCGGGTCCGTAGAAGCATCCAATTTCTCGCAGAAGCGGGACCGCAGAAGCATAAATCGCTGAAGTAGTGAGCCTCATTTAATACGGGTTCTAAGTCATTTTTGCCACTTTTCACTCCTCCATTGGCGATTTTGGGAGTTTTTGAGAGAAGACTTCCACCTAGCATCTTGAGGTACGTTTATCCCACCTATTCTTAGTTTAATACTTGTGTCTTAAGTAGATTAAATACTAGGATTTAGGTAAAATTATGGGGTTAGAGCAAAACCTAGGGTTTTGATAAAACTTAAATTTTTCCACGAAATTGGGTATGAAGCGAAGTAGAAATTATATATTATTGATCCTTAGGTTACAAAGAACAACTTTCTTCGAAAAATTTCGAAATCCGGGCACGTGGGTCTGGGGTCGGATTTTAGGAAACTTGTGTCAAGGGTTGAGAAATTGCTTAAATAGCTAGAATATGATCTTGTGAGCTTATATTGACTAGTTCCTACATCATTTAACTAGTTTTAGATCGTTCGGCTCCAAGTTGAGAGTTCGGGCTCGTTCTTGGTATCGGAAGTGCACTTTGGAGCGAGGTGAGTCTCCTTTCTAACCTTGTATGAGGGAATTGTCCCCATAGGTATAATAATTGAGTAATTTGCTACTAAATGCAGGGGCTACGTACGCACTAGGTGACGAGAGTTCGTGCGTAGCTACTACTATGTTAATTGTCCAGATAGTCTAGGACCTGTATCATGCTATATTTGTGAATGCCTCTATATTTTCTTGCTAATGTGATCACTTAGGATATACTAGAGACTTGGAAATGAATATAAGCGATTGTATACACTTGTTGGACAATTGTATGAATTTGTTTGAAAATAAATGCGCCTTCATGTGTTTTTCTTGATATTAAATTGATATTTGTGGATCGGGCCGATTACCTCGGTGGAAATAGATGCATTTATGGTTCGCGTCATTCGACCCTCTGGTAGTGCACAGTTTATTTTCTGTTGGATCGGGCCGTCGACCTCGACATAATGTGCGCATGATATCTACGTAAAATCTTATCCAAGACTGGTTCTGCTAAATATTTGAAATGTAAATGACTAACTTTAAAATTGTTAAGAACATGACTTATTACACCTTGCTACAAACTATTGATTATTTGTGACTCCCATGCTTAGCGTAACACTTTATTATATTATTTGACCTTAGTAAGTATCAAGTCGATCTTTCGTCTCTACTTCTTCGAGATTAGACGGGATACTTACGGGGTACATATTGTTTATGTACTCATACTACACTTTTGTACTTAATTGTACAGGATCTAAGGCAGGTACATCTGGCTACCAGTCTGGTGCGCGTCCCTGATTCATAGTCCGAGGCTTCTACGGTGAGCTGCCCCTTCCTGTACCGTTCTACGGCTTGATGGAGTATTTTTTTACTTTTGCTGTCTATTCTGTTTCGGATAGTAGGATAATGTTATTCTTTTGTATATTCTTCTAGTTGCCCACTACTTGTGACACAAGGTCTTGGCACACACATATTAGCAGACTTTTATTTTGGGGTTGTACGATTATTTTTGGCACATTACTGTTCATTTCTGGTTTTAACTTTAACTTAAGGAATTACTGCACTTATTTTGGTGAAAGTAAAATGAAAACTTAATTATATTTCCGCGTCGGCTTGCCTGATAATGATGTTGGGCGCCATCATGATCTATTGGGGAAATGGGTCGTGACATAGTTCTAAGGCACATATTTAAAGTTGCTAAGTGAATAAATTCTTTCCAAATTGATGAAAAAGCTTTGTAATTGTAGCTTATTTTATTGATTTCATTCTCTTGTTAGCGATATATCACTTATTGGGAAAAATTTATGTTGAAACTTCCAGCAAAAGGATATTTGATAGCTTCTCCTTGAAGATAATCTAAGTGTATAACCGTTAAATCTTCTATATAAATATTTTTTTGGCATTTCTCCAATGAAAAAAATATCATCTATAAATCTTATGTATTATGCAAGATGAAACTTTATTCAATAAAAAAAATTATGTGCATATTTTTATACTATTTGCAATATTTGAGATTCTATGACTTTTATTGAAGAGTAATTTTACAAAGAACATTCTTCTATAAATATGACCGTTGCTTTTAAAGGTGAAAAATTGTTATTGAGAGGTAAAATATAACTTAAAAAATTGATATCGAGAAAATTTTGATTTTTATAGTGAATGACTATTATATAGATATAATGTTATAGAGAGGTCTAGCTGTATAACAATTAAATATTTGAATATAAAAGTACTTAAACAGATAATAAAGGAGTGGGACTTTTCAGAGCAACTTGTGAGTTGATACCCTTTAACAAAGAAATTAGTGGAGATAGGGTGGCAAAATAGTTAAAAAAGTAGTTAATGTTACGACCCGAATTTCCTACCATCGGGAGTCATGGTGGCGCCTACTAATGTGAGCTAGGCAAGCCAAACCTTTAATCTAATTACTTCATTAACCAATTATTTCTTTTTAACAAATATAAGACGATAACATGAAAATAGCGGAAATTTAAATAATTAAGCGGAAGATAACAATTAAATATCTGGAATCTACATCTATTACAACTCTTAAAACCTAAAGCATACAAAATGTGGTGTCACAGTGTCACAGATGGTCTAAGAGATTACTACATACAAAGTTCGAAGAAAATGACAATACACTATTTCTGAATAAAAGGAAAATAAAACAGGAAATAGGAATAGAGGAGACGCCAGGGCCTGCGGACACCTGCAGATCTACCTTGGATCTCCGCGTGGACTGAAAGTAGCCTCCACACTACGGTCCGAAAGCTGCTCCGGGATCTGCACATAGTGCAGAGTGTAGTATCAGCACAACCGACCCCATGTGCTGGTAAGTGTCTTGCCTAACCTCGGCGAAGTAGTGATGAGGCTTGGACCAGACTACCAAATAAACCTGTGCAGTTATATAATATACAGCGGAAAGTAAGCAGAATAAACAAATAAAGATGGGAAGGGGAAACATGCTTCGGGGAAAACAGGTAAAACAGAATATCAAGAGAACTATAAAGGAATCAAAATCCAACCACTAACAAGTATAAGGAAAACAAAGGCAGATTTCACTTTCTTTTCACATCTTGTTGCAGGCGTGCAACCCGATCCCATTTCCTGTATCTCGTGGCAGGCATGCCACCCGCTCCTATTTCATTTATCTCATGGTAG
Source organism: Nicotiana tabacum (assembly GCF_000715075.1). NCBI lineage: Eukaryota > Viridiplantae > Streptophyta > Magnoliopsida > Solanales > Solanaceae > Nicotiana > Nicotiana tabacum. Next base: position 24,465,706 of record NC_134100.1, on the reverse strand, counting down.
GCGTACCACCCGCTCCTATTTCATTTATCTTGTGGTAGGCGTACCACCCGCTCCCATTTCATTATATCTTGTGGTAGGCGTAGCACCCACTCCCATTTCATTATATCTTGTGGTAGGCGTACCACCCGCTCCCAGTTACAAGCCAACAATAATCACAAAGAATCCCGGCAAGGGAACAAGAGTAATATAACAACTTCCCGGCAAGGGAACAATTATATTTTAACAACATCCCGGCAAGGGAACAATATTATCAAAACAAAAATTCCGGCAATGGATCATTAATATCAAACAAACATCCCGACAAAGGAACAATGGTGATAATAACATATGAAGTGCAATAAACCACAACGGAGTCATAAAAATTGTAATACAAGACTCACGGGCATGCTTGACACCAACGTATAGATACTCGTCACCATGCCAATACGTCGTACTCCACAATTAATATGTAGCAAATAAGACACAACTCCTAATCCCTCAAGCTAAGGTTAGATCAAACACTTACCTCGATGCCACGAACACAATTCACGTTTCAACTATAGCTTTACCCCTTGATTCCACCACCAATTCGCTCGTATCTAGTCACAAGTTACTTAATTACGTCAATAAACACTAAATGAATCAATCCCAATGCATGAAAATGAATTTTCTAAAGTTTTACCTAAAAAGTCAAAAATCGCTCCCGGGCCCACATGGTCAAAACCCGAGGTTCGAACCAAAACCCAATTACCCATTCCCCACGAACCCAAATATATGATTTATTTTGAAATCGGACATCAAATCGAGGTCCAAATCCCCATTATTTTTAAAAACCTAGGTTTTACCCAAAAACCCAATTTCCCCCATGAAAATCATTGATTTTGAGTTGAAATCATGTTAAAAGATGTTAATGATTGAAGAAAACGAGTTAGAAATCACTTACCAATGTTTTGGAGAAGAAAAGTTATTTGAAAAATCGCCTCTTATGTTTTTGGGGTTTTGAAAAATGAAAAATAACTGAAAATTCCGTCTTAATATTCTACTTTCAGCTACCCTGTGCGGACCGCACAAAATCAACTACGGCCGCACAACTTCCATGTGGACTGCAGTGACATACTTTAGTATTTTGGCCATAACTTTCTCTAAATATATCCAAACTATGATTTCTTTAGCTTTCTGGAAACTAGTCATGAAGGGCTACAACTTTCGTTTTTGAATCATCTCAAAATTCCTTGTAGATCAAAAGATATAGGCTTCCGAAGTCGGACTAGTGAAATGTTCTTCACCGCGGACCGCACAGGATCTAGTGCGGCCGCACAAGCCCCTCCGCGAAATCATTCCTCTTTGTGCGGACCGTACTGGTTTGTTCAGAGGCCTTCCACTTCTCTGAACCTGCAACAACTATGTTTTTAAGCCTAAGACATCCCGAAACCTACCTGAAACTCACCCGAGCCCTCGGAAATCCAAACCAAGTGTCACACCTCCTTTTTCACCTGCGCCCGCAGGGGCGTAGGGGGAGTTTTTCCAATTAAAGGACAATCGAAACGAGATTTATTATTTAATTTAGAGTCGCCACTTGAGAGATTTATGGTGTCCCAAGTCACCGGTTGAATCCCGAATCGAGGAAAATATTGACTCTGTTTAACAGTCCGCGAACCAGAAATCCTGATAAGGAATTCTGTTAACCCCGGAGAAGGTGTTAGGCATTCCCGAGTTCCGTGGTTCTAGCACGGTTGCTCAACTGTCATATTCGGCTTAATTATCTAATTTTTATACAATTATGAACCTATGTGCAAATTTTAACTTTTAACCGCTTTTATTATTATCATTATTATTTTAACAGAGAATTGCAACGTTGTGAAAACGTATATCGAACCACGTCACATCAATGCACCCGTGGTTATTGACACATTTCAACTCTATTGAGATTTGGATTTGGGTCACATAAGTGTGCACCCGAGTTTAAGAAAGTAAATTATTAAAGGCGCGCCTAAAGTGACTAGCGTATCATTATTTTGGGTAAGGCCGTGAAATTTTGCTATACGGCCCATCCCAAAGTCTAAGTAATTTTACAACACGTATAGAGGGCCCCGCAGCTTGTGCATTTTTATTTGTCGAGGCTCGTCTCACTCATTATTAGGTCCATCCTAAAGTGAACTAAGATTTTCTAATTAATTTGTCTCTAAAAATAAGGAAAAATCCTAATCGATTTTGTCAAGGGCCTAAAACAATAATTGTAAACCAAATATGTCTCAGGGCTCAAGGATAAGCCCGAAAAATGTGAATTGGCACAACCAAAAGCCGGCCTAACGTAGTCTTTGGCCCAGGCCCATGCGAGTATACAAATAAGGTAAAACCCGGGCCATTCGTTAAAGCGCTAAAGCTCAGATGGCCTGGAATTAGGCTGACCACTAGACCGGCGCAGCTTCAGTTGAATCAAATCAAGTACCCATCGAAATTACTGCGTCCTTTTACTCAAATGAACAGAACATGGTTTGAAGATTAGATTATTTTAACTACTGGTCCGTTTTTACTAAAGGTGAAAGAGCAAATTAAGAGGTAGCTTTGAGTTCGACAACAAGATTGCATATCAAGCCTTCAAGGATTAGACTATTGATCATACACTTCTACCAACGCTAGTTAACACCTATATATTAAGAACTAATTTGCATGATATGAGTTACTGCAATACAATACATGCTCAACTGGACATCAAACTCGATTTCAAATCCAATTGTTTCCGACTTTTTAAACATAAATGAACACTAAACTACACATACACCCATTGTACTGAATTGCAGTTAGATAGTCACGAATTTGAATTGGTTAAAAGCAGTTCAAAGGCGGTTTATTACAAGCTGTAGATTCAGCCATTCCAAATTACTTAAACAAACAGTCCTAATTACAATTCAAACCATTACATTCAATTATAAGGAAGATATAGTAGCTACTGAAGTTTTCCAATGAAGTTTGGTTTCCATTTCATTTTATTTAAGCCAAACTCTACATAATGTGGAGATTCAACATGTACCTGGATTGGAAAACAGGACAAGAAGAAGGAGAAGTCAGCAGCAGGTAAGCAGCAGACAATACAACAGCAATGGGATTCAGAACAGCTCCAAAAACCAGTTTTAAAACCAGAATAACACTCAACCACAATCCAGAATGAGTTTGTCAACCAACAGCAATACAGACACCCAAAACAGAACAAACTGAGCTCGGATAAGTTCAGAAACAGAATCAATAGACTGCCAAATAGATTCAACAATCAAAAGGGGCAAGAACCAGTGCTTGGAATCTAAATTCTGCCTAGAATTCAATGGAACAGTATCCTTTCTCTTAAACTCTCTCTTAGAACTGATTCAAGACTCAAAAATGTTCTCTCAGATTGACTTTTCCTCTCTCCAGGTCTCTCTTCAGATTTTTTAAGATCTCCCCCTTCAATGTCTCTACTGATCTCTATATTTATACCAAAACCTTAAACCCTTTCCAGCCCCTCTCCTTTTTCTTTTCCAGTTGTAAAAGAAAACCTTTTATTATTACCCCCTACTCCTTTTTACTTTCAAGCTTTAAATATTCTTCTACTATGTGAACACTTTTAACTTTTCATTATTACTTACTGTTTCTGATTTCCAATTTAGTAAAAAGCATTCAACAGATTATTACTCTCATAACCCATTAGAGCCCTACTTATTACTTAGTGGCCCCCCTATTAATAAACTAAAACATTAGTTTAAAGGTACATCAGGACCCTACTGGACAGACTACCCAGTTAAACCCATTTTCAAACCTTTGAACTCCCAAATTACCCCCTGAAAACTCCTGTGATTTACCCTAGAATCTCCTACTGTAAACCCTTTAATCTATATTACATCTTTCAACTATAACCAATTCAATTCGAATTCAAATAACCGTTCGAATTAGAATTTAAATCAGATCAAATGGCATCAACATAAGAACAATGATTCAGGACGAACTCCTATTGAACTGTCAAGGTTACGGATACATAGAAATGAACTAACACAATCCTAAATTGAATCCATACAGGAACAAATGAATCATTGTAAGTACACTGAATTTATATGCGACAAAATGATAGACAACACAGATGAAACAGCTTGAACCAAATAATAGCACCAAACCATTACAGGAGTAATCATGGCTTCATACCAGGCCTAATTGACACTGACTTTTACAACCAAACTAACGGACAAACATTCTCAATCGATTCAACATATGCCAACCAACCATATAAGAAAAACTAGACCAGAAAAAGGTCCGAAAGAGAAGAGAGAAATAAATTAAAAGATGATGAAATACCATGAAGCTTAAGCAGATAAATAACAACAAAAATAGAAAAGAAAAAGAAGAAAAATACCTCAAAATTACAGGCTAACTCCGAACAGTTCCCATTTTAGACTTCGACTCGAACTTTTGAGGTCCAAACGGACCTTAATCGAGTGTTCTCGACTGAAAACACTCGACTAAAGTCGATTAAGAACCTCAAATTTCCCCTTTACTCGGATAGGTTCCAGATTTTGGCTCTCTAGGGTTCTTCAATTGATTTGAAACTCGACCAGTTCTAGCAAGATTCGAGCCAGACCAAGGGCGTTTTAGGCACGAGGGAGGTCAGGTGGATAGCTGGTGTGAGTTTGGGGTTCATTAGATGAACTAGGGTTTTGGGTCCTGAGCTTCGATCGAAGATTCGAAAAAGCCGGGGATGATTCGAGGACAACGGAGTGGGGATTCAGGTTGAGGGTGGTTAGGAGGCTCAAGGGTGTTAATTTGAGGGTCACCGGAGAAGGTGAGGTTTTAGGTTGATTCTGTGATTGAAGATTCGAGAAGTTGTGGCGTGATTCGAAGTTAATAGAGTATGGAATCGTGTTGAGGGAGGTTAGGAGGTTCAGGGGTGTTATTTGGGTGGTCGGCGACGTCGTTGCTGCCGGGTTTCAGGTGAAGGCGTGGGGTGGCGGCTCTAGGGTTTCGAGAGGTCACTTGATCTGTGGTTTGGGAGACGAAGAAGAGGGGTCGGGAAATGAGGGGGTAAGGGGTTTAGGAGTTTGGTATATTGAGATAGAGAGATTAATGTGGTCCGTTGGATCAATGAAGATTGACGGCCTGGATCAATTCCCTTAATGGGATAGACGTCGTTTGGTTTTAGTATGGGATGGGGCGGGCATAGGAACAGGTAAGGGAAATGTTTTTGGACCGTTGATCAATTTAAATCAACGACCCTGATCAGGGCTTCCCCAAAACGATGCCGTTTGAGGTGTCTTTGAGATGGACTGGACCGGGATCATTTGGGCCTGTTTGAACGGGCAAAACGGGGTGGGTCTAGGCCCAATCCGATTTTTTTTCTTTTTCTTGTTTTATTTGTTTCTTTTTCTTCTTAAACTAATTTTCCAAATTAAAAACCAAAATCCTACATTGATTTATAAATCAAATTAACTTATAAAAATGCTAATTAATTATCACACATAATTGACTAACAAATGGGAAAACAAAATCGCACAATCGGACATCAAATGCTAAAAATGCACAGTACATCATTTTTGTGATTTTCGTTCTCGCAAAGCCAAAATTGTTTTAATTAATTCCTAATTGTAACATTAAATCCTAAATGCACAGGCAACACATATTTTTGTATTTTTCATTAATTAAAATAGAATAAACATTGACAGACAAAAATGCGAATAATTATCCAAAAATACCACGCAAATCCTCAAAATTGCACACAAAGGAAAATTATTTTATCTTGAATTTTTGGGAGCAGTTCTCGTAGGGCAAAAATCACGTGCTCACACCAAGTGTGCACACTAACTCAAAAACATCACATGGACCTACTCGTGTGATCACATCATCAAAATAACATATAAAATCATGAATTAAACCTCAAAACTCAACATTTTCATCAAGAACTCTCAAAGTTCATAACTCTTCAACCGTAAGTCCAACTCACGTCAAATAAACTCCGTTTTTTCACCAAACTTCACAGTTAATTGAGTAAAACAATTTCTTTCAAAAATTAATTTCTAAGGCTTGGGACCTCGGAATTCATTTCCGGGCATACGCCCAAGTTCCATATTTTGCTGCGGACCTCTCGGGATCGTCGAAATACGGATCCGGATCCGTTTGTTCAAAATGTTGACCAAAGTCAACCATAATCGAATTTTTAACTCTAGAAATTCTATTTCTCATATTTTCACATAGAAGGCTTTCCGGATATAGGTCCGGACCACACACGTAAATTAAGGTGGGGGTAAAACGGAGGTTTTTAGGCCTCGGGACACTGAATACACTTGCAACACAAGTGATGACCTTTTGGGTCATCACAGTTAACCACCCTATTATCCACTAAAAAATAAGTTAGATAATGAATTTTTTAAAAACGGGTCAAATATGGATAAGAACTATATTATCCATTTAGAAAATGGATAACCAATGAGTTTAACTTTTACTTTTGTAAAACTTCAAATTAGGGGTTCTTCAAGTTTGAAAGACTATACCGGCTAACCCGTTTTTTATCCGTATTAAATATGAGTCGGACTAAATAATTTATCTATTTTTATTACCCGTTTTTAACTCGCCTTATATCCAATTCGACCCCGTTTGCCACCCCTAAGTGGAGATAAGTGATTATAGCAGAAGAAGAAAAGAGGAAGAAGGACAAGAAAAAAAGGTTAAAAAGCAAAAGAGAAAAAACAGAAAAGACACAGATAAACAGTTTTTCTTTGTTTGGGCCCCCTGACCTAATTTCTCTGTAGAATGAAAGTGGCCTATTTGCTCCTTTTCAATAAAACGCCACCATCCCCCACCACTTAGCCTTGTTGTTGTATTGGTTCCTTCCACTGTAATTCGAGGCGGATCTAGAATTTAACTTCTATGAATTAAATATTAAAATTTTTAGTATTGAACTAATTATATTATTAAAATCAAAAATTTATATCTATTATTTATTATAATTTTAATAAATTTTAAACATAAATTTATATTCGATATCAAAAGTATCGGTCTCAATTGAATCCGCTAATAAAGAGCTGCATCCGCCCCAGAACATAATGATTTTTTTGTTCTTGTTTTTTTCTTTAAGTACAATTTCACTTTTCTTCTTCAGCTTTTGCCGTCAGCATCGGACCCCTCTCTCCTACTTTCTTTCTCTTGCGTTTTCGCCCCTTCATTGACTGAAAACGAACAAAGCCAATTAACTTTCTATTCCTTTTTCAGTTTTAAGGAAAATGTCCAAATTTATTCTTTTACCTCAAGAAATATCATAGTTTAACTAATCAGTTATATACTTTAACATTCATGCATTTATCCATAACAATTGTCTTGTATTTATCTTTACCTTTAACGGAGCTCTAAAGGTGGACTGAATGAATTGCCAAAATATTTCAAGAAAAATGCTTAAATTTACCCATTATTTTTTACTGTGCTTTAAAGTTACTCCTATGATAATTGCTAGTATGACTCCAAAGTATAAAAGAGTGAATAAAATTAAGATATTTTTTATATAATTTAACCCTTAATTTTACTTGTCATACAATAAAATCGTTTTTGTGTGACATACAGGTCACGGGTTCAAGCCGTAGAAGCAGCCACTAATGCTTGCATTCAGGGTAAACTGTCTACATTATACCCCTTGGATTGCGATCCTTCTCCGAATCGACTATGCATGAATGCGGGATATCTTACACACCGGGCTACTTTTTTTTTTTTAACGTCAAAGAAACTCCGGAAGTGTTGAGAAAGGAGAGTAAAATAATTCTAAACCTATCTCTATAGATTAAGTTCAATTCCCTACTGCTTTCTATCTTTTATCAAACACTTTAAGAAACTGATCCATTTAAATTTTCTATAAGAAGTACATGGATTAAGTTGGACGTTTAAAGATGAGGTGCAGATATTGGATGTAGATGCCTCAGTTAAAGCTTAATTAGGATTAACAAACAAATCTTTTATTTTTGTCCCTTCAGAAGAAAAGAATCATCACATTTAGAGAAAGGACATATACCTAAAAAAAAATTGACATTCCACTTTGGACAAGCAATATAAGGTTCCGTTACGTAAACTGAAACAACCGCGATATAATTTCGACCAAATTCTTTTATCCACAATATGATAAAAGAGCGTTAAGGACCTCTTATTCTCAATCAATATGATAAAAAGCGTTAAGGAAGTGTGAAAAGTATTCTCACTTTATCTACATTTAGTTAGAAAGATAATAGAGTGAAGCTGCATTTGAGGAAAATTGTTTTAACATTTGAAGGAAGAGGCGTGGCAATGCACGGGTCGATACGCACATCGTCTAGTATCTAGTTTACGGTTAGAATTGTTGGGGTATCTAATCTCATTCGTTCCCTTAACTTTCGTCTCTTTAGTTTCGGCCTAGCATAATGTTTTCACTGTTGGTGTTCTTTTCGATCTCTACGGACGATCACATTCCAGCCCTTACCAGCACCATAGCCCATAGGTATATTAATTAATGAACCTTTTTTTTTTGGCTAAATTAATTAATGAACCTGACAAAATAAATCTAGCATGCATAAGTGGTTACGACACCTTGTTGATATGTAGAGGTATAGGTCTAGTCCCTTTCTACCAGGGCGGAGCTACGGTAGTAGTTGCGGGTTCGGCCGAACCCAGTAACTTTTATTTGAACTTTGTATTTGTATGAGAAATTTAATGAATATGTACAAATTATTAATTTAGAACCCACTAACTTAAAAGAATTATATTCCCGATCCCATAATCAAATCCTAGCTCCGCCTCTGCTTTCTGCTCTTTTAATGGTAAATTTTAATTAGAAAGGCTTCATTTACACTTGTTTAATTTTAAACACATATGTATAGGATTCGATCCCTGAATTCTATCTAATTGCTGAATTTATTGTTGGATCCGCCACTGAACTGGACCCCTGCCCTCTCCCCCTTTCCTCTCTACATCAATACATCTAAATCAACCAAACAATATTTGAAGAAAGAGGTAAGCCATCAGTTTCCAACTGTCAACAAGATGCTACATTTTAAATGCTGAAGGATATCATGTTGTTTGTTGTGAATACATCCAGTAGCCGTTATAAGACATGCTGTCCAATTGATATATGATCTTCTTTTTCAAATGTTTAATCAAAATTGTTTTTCATCCTTAACTAGAGGTCTTGAGTTCGAGCTCTATATGTGTAAAGAATTCTAGTAGGGAGCGTTTCTCCTTTATTGAACTTTATGCGGCACAAATTTAGATTAAGTAAAGCTCCAATACAAATGCCACATCAGATAGAAAACCAAAAGGAAAAAGTTTCAAATGTAAACTAAGGCCATTTGGGTCCTAGAATCACATGGAAAAAAGACTTGTAAGAATTAGTTGGTGGTGGGACGTGATTAATGATCTTATCACAAAAATTAGGTCATGATGTAACTTTGTTAACTTTACTTTTATTTTATATTTTAGTTTCCTAGTATCGATCGACAGGGTTTAGTGTCTAAATCATGTTAAATCACACATTTACATTTATAAATATTCTAATCTACTTCTAGTAAATGAAGAATTTTTTTGGGGGCGTCAATGAAACTCCCAATTAACAAAAATGGCTAAACAGAAAGAAAAAAAAAAGATGTGGCAAAAGATAATGTACGTAGTAACAGGATAATGTGAAAAAACAAACCCCTATATTTTCAACTTTAGTGCGCATTAAGAAAAGGAAGTTATCTAACTTTATTCCTCCCCAAGCAACTTGAACCTTAGTTTACTTCATATCTGTAGGGGATGCATAGAGGGACAAAAACTTATCCTTTTTAAGCTTCTTTTAAGTTTTTGGTTATTATCCAAAATTATGATAGAAAAAGTAACTTAAATAGCCATTTATTCAATTACATAAACTAAAAATATTCGAAGAATATATATAATATGTGTATAATCGTGTCTAATTAGTGTATAATCTATTTAAGAAAGTAAACAACAAATGCGTCAGACTATTCATATAAAGATCCAAAGATGATATATAATTTTAATTAAATAAGTAGTCATCAATAATGCATAAAAAGTTAAAACAATCCTTTTGACAATCCTAAAAGCAGTGTCATATGCCTAACTTCTAAGCAAAAAGTGATTTTTTTTTAAAGTTGTTATTAGAAAGAAAAAGAAGTCATTACTCGAAAATATAAATATTTATGTAGATTGCAGCCAGTTGCCAAATAATAAAGAGATAAGATAAATTTAACTGTATATTAGTATTGTATTTGTTTACCTGTAAAACGGTACAGTTGAATTTATTACGTGGTTTATAGACAAACAAACTAATTTGATCCAAAATGATAAATAAATTAGATTAAACATAAAACTTAGCGTTAAAATAAAAGGGAATGGCAGGCCTGACTCCGGGAGCGATGCTTCGGAGGACAAAAATAAGAGAAATAGAAAATAGAAAATAAAGTTGTATTATTTGGCTTGAAAACAAAATGTACCATAAGTTTTGCCACAGATTTCGTGTCTTTACAAAGGTTGTTGAATCTACTATTTATAGCTATACATAGGAAACAAGATCCTAGGATCAAGTCCATCTTAAATGACAATAAAGGGGGCCATTGATGAATATGTAACGACATACTTGAATGCCAAAATTCCCTGCAAACGGCTACCTATTTAATACCAGAGAATATTCTTCATTAAATGCCATCTGGTGTCAAACATTCAACCCACTCACGTTGATTGTGTTTCCCTCAGGGTTTATCCGGTACCAACTGCAGTTGTTGTTCCTAGTCTTGGTTGTTACTTGATTTGTCTTCCATCTGTCTCCGGTTTCACGTGTCGCCCTATCATTCGATCATTTAATATAAGCCAATTTTACCCTATACAGATAGCCCCCTCCTTTTTAGTGGCACATCTTTGTGTCATTGGGAAGTTAGCGAAGATTTCTTTCTTGGTGAAAAATTTTCTGAAACCTTCTGAGCAGTCTATGACGGTTGATAAGACGCACATCTCCTTGCATTTAATACTCCGAATACATGTTATGTTATCCCATGATTTAGCAATATTTTTGTTGGTTCTCGAGGTAATCATGGCCATGATTTTTGTTGTTTATATCTTTACTTATACTCATCATTTTACCTCTCTCACTTCCAAAGCCCTCATAAGTTCAGTATATTCTTTGCTTTCATCTCTTTCCAACTTCCTTTGCTCTTAACCTATAAACTCTTTATTATTATGGATTTTTTTACTGAGTCCTCCAAAAACTCTGGTCTTCTCTTTGGTGGAGGCCCGAAGAAAAGCAAAGATAAAGAGGTTGATGTCGATGCTGATCCTCCTACAGTAAGCACCATCATACCCAAACACTGGAGCACTGTTAATGACTTTCAAGAGAAGTTTCTCTCCGCATCTTCTTCTACTCGTCCTTCCAGTATTCCTACTATGAAGGAAGACGACAACTGCCCAGATCTTAACATCATCGCTCCTGACTTGATACAGTGAGTTAGCTTCTCCAAGGAAGATTTTACATTTGTCTATACATATCCCTTCACCCTGGGTCCATTTTCTTTGAGCGGGGGACTTAACCCGTGATCTTGAAGCTTTTCCATCGGTACCAGGTCTGTTGGGCAAAAGTGGGCCCCTATGTATGGTGAACGGTAGCTTGTCTGCACCAACTATGCACGGAGACGGGGAAAACCCTAACCCTAGAACATGTGATGAACTTCTACTCCCCAAATCTTCCGTGGAGGAGTAATAAATTTCAGTAAGCGTGGCCACCACGCCCTTCTCACCAGCGTGGATGATGACAGTGACCGTGGATGGATGGAGCAATTTTTCATCATCGCTATCAGGGATATCATCCCGGTCATGACACCATCCTTCCATGAATCATATAACCTTTCACGTAAGTTCATATATTATTCTTTCCTTCATCGAAAGAACCGTTCCCGTTGTTAACGATCCCTTTGTTCTTGTTGTTTTAGCTGCTCGATGGACACCACCAAGGGTTCAAGGCCTAGAGCATTGGGTTCAGAAGATTTTGGATATTACAATGCAAGACACCTGCCGGTGGAAGGAGATGGCCCCAAAATATGGGTAGATATCCAAGAACCATAGTAAACTGATGTATTCTTCCTTCTGCCTCCGTATGAGCATAAATTAATTTGCTAACTACATCCTTTGCTTGATTTAGGGCTCCTGTAGGGTTTTGTTACTTGTCCCGAAGTGGATGTTTTGGCAGATCCTACGAAGGCTGCGAGGTTGCTATAAGATGCTCTCACTCGGAGCGGTGCCCTCGAACCTGCTTCTAGTGGAGGTTCTTCCTCTCGGATTCCCCAGCTAGGGAATAAGCAACCAAAAAGTGGCGTTCTTCCTCGGCCGGGGATATAATAAGAAAATGAAGAAGGCCACGCCTGATCCGGCCACAGTTACTATGGTCATCGATGATGACATGAATCTAGTGATGAAGAGGCTTCCCTACAACGAAGACAACTATCTTCATCAGCTCAACCAAATGCTCAATCGGGAGAACATAGAACCCCAACCAAAGGTGACGTCCGAGCACTGTGGGGCGATATGGATCTAGTAGATAATGCCAACTCTCGCTGTTTTGTCCCCGTTGTTGTTCCTAGTCTAAGGAGTTCAGACCCCGGGCCTTTTCTACCTTCGGTTGATGAGCAACTAATAATCAGTGTTGCTCCCGTTGCAGCTGCTTCTCATCCTACAACACTAGAAACTTTTACCCCCTCTATGTTAGTTGCACCTTCACCACCACCAACTACTATATCTCCTCCATCGTCCACAGATGCCCGAGAGGAAGATGTTTCTCCTCCCCAATCTCCTGACCACAGAAATTTGGGGCACAACTATTTACCCCCTTCTTCAGATCCCCGAGAGAGGAGGTGTGTCACTCTCTCGATCTCCAAGGGGTGACCTCTGTTGTCCAGGCCGGTGGAGCTCGCCAATTACCTGAAGTCGCTGGCTTCAGAGAAAGATAAGAAGAATATAAACTCCCTTTCTGAGGGGTGTATGTTGAACAATGCCATGCACAATGCCTCAGCGGTACCATACTTATTCTCTTACTGCTTGGTTTTTGTTTATCTATTATAATGGATTTTCTGACTTTGATATACGTTTTTTAAGCCAACTTCCTTGCTTCTGAGGGCTTCATAGATTGATCCTCGATAAATAAGGGCTTACCTTCGAGCGGGATCAACTGTTGTCCGAGAGGAATCAAATTGCTGCTTGCCTCCCGGTGCTGGAAGAAAAAGCTGCTGAGGCGAGTGAGCTATAGGCGCGATTGCAGCAAAACGAGCAGGAAGTAATGACCCTTACCCAAGAACCCACTCGGCTAAATGTACAGTTTCAAGAGGCTAAGGTTAAATGTGCTGAGGTTCAAGATGTTGTGCTCGTGGCTGTCGAGCGCGAGTTTGCCTCTATTGAGCGAATGAATAATTTGGAGGCAACTTTGAACTCCAAAGCAAAAGAGGTTGCTGCTACAGAGGAGAAGCATAACCGGATGGAAAAGAGGTATAAGAAGATCATGGAGCAAAATCAAGTTCACATATCTACAATCCGTGATCTTGATCTTAGCCTTAGCGCCATAAGATCCAAGCTGGATGGCCTTTTGCCCGAGGTTGACAGACTTGAGGCAAAGCTCCAACACCAACGGTATTCCCTCATCTTTGAAAAGACATACTCTATGTATTACATGAGGAGGAAAGCCATGGAGGAGGTCAAAGCTGGCATCATTGATATTGATGACAAAATCACCAAGGCCCGAGCACTGGAGTTAACTACTCGAGAACGTCTCCTGGCTAAGCCTAACCCAATAGACTCTTTGAGTACCAGTTCCAAGTATTCGAGAATTGAGGAGGAACTTTAAGGGAGCGATGATGAAGACCAAAATCCTGCACTGGCGGCAGATCTGCCTACTTCTCCTGGGGGGCGTAGATGCTTCTCTTTCCCCGAGTTTAAGTGGCATTGAAGTTTTGATCTTTCCTTCTTTCTTTTGCTGTTTTCCCTTTGTACTTATGCCATTTGGCATGTTGATAAGTAAAGAAGACTTTTTGTTTAAGTATTTCGCAAAGTTCATTATTTTTGCGTCGAATTAGATAAGGCTTTGGGTTTATTTTCTTTCGATAACTTTTGGGTACCGGGCATAAACTCTTCCGAAACCAACCCTTTACTATGAGTGTTTCATAAAAGAGGGCCCTCTTATGTTTACAGTGCTCTTGAAGAGAACAACTCCTGTTCATTTTTGCACAAGCACTTGAAGTTTTTAGTTAACTTCAAATGATAAAATCAATTCACCATTTGGACAAGAAACAAGATAACAATAAAAGGACTTTATTTTATTCCTTCTATCTTTATAAGAACATAAGCATTCGTTTCCTAAAAAAAGAAGTTTCTAATATATGTGGCTAAATTGTACAACTTATTTCTATGGGGCTGGCCGTGTAGACCCCAGTCCCGATGAGACATTATTGTTCTCGGGTCTCGTAGTCCCGATTTTTGTGGCAATCATGTTGCCGTATTCTCATACTATTCCCCCCTCAGTGTTCAAATGCGAAGTATGCAAATTGGAACACTGGAAGTCTTGCTCCTTTGAGGAAAAACACTTGTGAACGGTTGAATAATCTTTGGTTCGATGGCAAGCTTTGTTTCCCGTTAGGAACTTTGTCATCGAGCCAAAGATTATCTAACCATCACGTAGTGGCTTGTTGTTTCAGTGCCTTGTCATTTAAATGTCTTAACTTTGCTGATGATGCTCCCTTCATAGTATGCTTTCCGTTGTTGCCTTATTAAAAATCTTACCAGAAAACCTCGATTGGGACAAAAACTGATCGAAGGAAAAAAGAGTGCAGCACATACTTCCAGTATAGGTAGGATCCATCAGCAGTAATACTTTTTGAGGTGAGTCACATTCCAGTTACTTGGCAATTTGATTACATCTTGATTCTCCAGCTCATATGATCCTTTACCAGTGACAGTTGAAACCTGGTATGGGTCTTCCCACATCGGACCCAACTTTCCAGTGTTGATTTCCCGAGTATTCTGGGTCATTTTCCTCAAAACTAAGTCTCCTACTTTAAAGTAGCAGAGATTGGCCCTCCGATTATAGTAAGTTTTCATCCTTTGTTTCTGAGCCACCATCCTCACGTGTGCCAAGTCCATGCATTCATCGAGCAGTTCCAGATTTACCAACAATGCCTCATTATTTGTTTCTTCATCTGTTCAGAAGAACCGTAAGGTCAATTCTCCTACTTCCACCGGGATCAAAGCTTCTACGCCGTATACGAGAGAGAAATGGGTTTCTCCCTTGCTTGATTTTGCTGTCGTCCGGTATGCCCATAGCATGCCCAGTAACTCTTCGGGCCACTTGCCTTTTGATGCTTCTAACCTCCTTTTGAGGTTTTGAATAATCACTTTATTGGTTAATTTCGCCTGCCTATTAGCGCTCAGATGGTATGGTGAGGATGTAATCTTTTTGATTGTTAGCTCTTCAAGAAATTTTGTGACTTTGAAGCCTATGAACTGTGACCCATTATCACAGGCAATCTTTTTCGATATTCTGAACCGACAAATTATGTTTTCCCATATGAAGTCGACCACTTCGCGCTTAATGATATTTTGGTAAGGACCTGCTTCAACCCCTTTAGTGAAGTAATCAGTTAAAATTAAAAGGAATATTATCTTTCTGAGACCCGGTGGCATCGGCCCAACTATATCCATCCTCATTTCATGAATGGCCATGGGTACAATACCGAATGCAAGAGTTCCGTCGGTTGGTGCACCAATTGTGCATGGCGGTGACATTTGTCGCATTTTTGAATGAACGTCTTTGCATCCTATTCCATTCGAGGCCAGTATTATCCTACCCTTACCAGCTTTAGCATCAATGAGTCCGCACCGAAATTGTTCCCGCAAATTTTTTCATGGACCTCTCTCATCATGTAGTCCGCTTCCGAGGCTCCTAAACATCGAGCCAACGGGTCGTGAAATGATCTCCTATATAATAGTCCACCTAAGAGGCTGTAGCGAGTCACTTTGGTACGTAGTGCCCGGGACGCCTTTGGGTCTTCGGGCCTCTTACCATGCTAAAGATAGTTGATGAAATCATTCCTCCAGTCCTAGATTAGGTTGATCATATTTACTTTACAATAGTCGTCCACATCCAATACCGAATGCATAAGTTGAATGGCAGTACCAGAGTCATATACTTTCATCTCCATGGATGACCCCAAATTGGCAAATGCATCTATTTCTACGTTCTCTTATCTCGCGATATGTGTGATCGACCACTCCCTGAATCATGCAAGCAAAGTTTGAACTTTAATCACATACTCTTGCGTGCGGTCCTCCTTTGTGTCGAAAATCCTATATACTTGGTTTACTACCAGTTGTGAATCACATTCGATCTCTATAACCTCGGAGCCAAGTCCTCGAGCCAATTCGAGTCTTGCAATCAAAGCCTCATACTCGGCTTCATTGTTAGTCAACGGAACAGTTTTGTGGCCTGCCTCAGGTTTCCCCCGAAGCCATGATTAGGTCCACCCCGAGCCCTTTCACATTGGAAACTCCATCCATGAACAAGGTCCAAGCTCCTAATGTCGTTTCTGACACCATCACTACTTCTTTAAATGCCAAGGGTAATAACCTGAGACTGAAATCGGCCACAAAATCAGCCAAAACTTGTGATTTGATCGTAGTCCTAGGCTTGTACTCAATATCAAATTCGCTAATTTCAACTACCCATTTGGCCAACCCTCCTGACAACTTAGGTTTATGAAGCAATTTCGTAAAGGAAAGGTTGTTACAATGGCTATTAGGTGGAACTGAAAATAAGGCAGAAGCTTTTAAGAAGCGACTACAAGAGCTAAGGCTAGCTTTTCGAGGTGTGGATAACGAGTCTCCCCTCCCGACAAAATTTTGCTAACATAATAGACATGAAATTGCATACATTCGTCCTTTCCGGACTAGAACGGCACTTACCGCTACCTCAGAGACCGCTAAGTATATTAGCAATTGTTTACCTTCACCCGGTTTTGATAGTAGCGGGGGGCTTGATAGATAACGTTTTAGGTCTTTCAAGGCCTGCTGACATTTCGTAGTCCATTAGAAATTCTTCTTCTTCTTCATAAGTGAGAAGAAGTGATAACATTTTTCCGAGCGAGAGATGAACCTGCTTAAAACGGCCAATATTCCAGTTAGCCTTTTGGCTTCTTTTACACTTGTCAGCTAGTCCAGGATGTCCTTGATGCTTTGATATTACCAGGATTTACCTCGATCCCCTTTTGCAAAACCAAGAAACCCAAGAACTTACCGGAGCCATTCCCAAACATGTATTTTTCCACGTTGAGTTTCATGTTGTGTTTCTTCAGGATATCAAAGGTTTCTTGGAGATGTTTTAAATGGTCACCTGTATTCAAATACTTGGCCAATATGTCATCTATGTATACTTTCATTGTTTTACCTATTTGTTTCTCGAACATCTTATTCACGAGCCTCTGATAAGTGGATTCAGTGTTTTTATGTCCGAAGGGCATCACATTGTAACTATATGTGCCAAAGTTCGTTATGAATGAAGTCTTTTCCTGATCCCCCAGGTTCATCTTAATTTGATTGTACCTGAAATAGGCATCGAGGAAACTCATTAACTCGTGCCCGGTTGCTGCATCAATCATTTGATCAATGTTTGGCAATGGATCGAGTCTTTAGGGCACGCCTTATTCAAGTCTTTATAATCTACGCACATTCGAAACTTGTTATTCTTTTTCGGAACCACAACTATATTAGCAAACCATTCAGGATACTTTACCTCCCGGATTGAACCGATGTTAAGTAGTCGAGTTACTTCTTCCTTAACAAACTTTTTCTGACCTCGGCTATTGGGCATTTCTTTTGCCTTACCGGAGGGAAGTTCGGTCCAAACTTAGCTTGTGCACGGCCATCTCTATAAGGATACCTGTCATATCAAAGTGTGACCATGCAAATAAATTAACGTTAGTTTTAAGGAAATTAATAAATCCTAACATGAGCTCGGGATTGAGTCCTGTTCCTAAGTGAAATTGTCTCTCCATGATTTCCTCAAACAAAGCCACTTGTTCGAGTTCTTTCGCCGTAGTTTGGTCGCGTCTGTCTTTTTCCATACCTGAAAGTATCTCGGTACCTGGTGGGATTCCGACGACTCCTTGCCCTTGTCATCTTCACTCGACTCGGGAGTAGGCATTGGTCCATGTAATTGCTATTTGCTAGGTTCCTTAACTCTAATGCTGGAAATTGACACTACGTTTATTTCTGTTGCTGCTGGTTGATCTCCTCTTATTTTTTTGTTTCCCTCTGGGGTCAAAAATTTCAATAGTTGGTGATATGTTGATGGTACGACCTTTATCTCATGTAACCACGGTCTACCAAGAATTATGCTGTAGCCCATGTCATCGCCCCCCACTTCAAATAAGATGGTCTTCATAACCCCTTCGGCATTCGTAGGCAGCAGGATCTCTCCTCGAGTTATCACACTTGCCAGATTGAAACCCGCGAGGAGCTTTGTTGCCGGAATGATACTTCCGGTTAATTTGGGTTCTAGCACTATCCATTTAATGATGTTGGCTAAATTTCCTGGGTCAACCAAAACACGTTTAATCTTGAACTCTAGAACATTAAGAGAAATTACAGGGCATCGTTATGCAGCAAAAAAAGTCCGTCGGCGTCTTCCTTCGTGAAGGTGATATCGTCTTCGACAACTTTCCGGAGTCTCTTGTTGTGAGTCACCGATACCTTTATCTTCTTGGCCACCGAAAAGGTTACACCATTGATTTCATTCCCTCCAAAAATCGTGTTGATAGTCAACCGAGGAGGGTATTCCCCTATCTTCGAGGGTTCTGCGTTATCCCGCATGCGACTGTAATTATTCTTCACTTGGTCGCTCCAAAACTCCCTGAGATGGCCGTTATTCAACAACGTTGCAACCTCCTAGAGCAAATGCCGACAGTCCCCAGTTCTGTGACCGTGCGTCCCATGATATTCGCACCATAAGTTGGGATCCCTCTTACTGGGATTGGATCTGATTGGCTTTGTGAATCGTGTCTCCTTGATATTCCTTATCGCCAATACCAATTCTACTATACTGATGTTGAAATTATAATCTAATAACCTGAGATAAGTGGAATCCCGGGTCCCTTGCACTTCTTTCTCTTGCAATGATCTGTTGTTCCGGCCATAGTCAGTTCTTCTTTTGGGAGCGAACCTATCTGAGGACCGGAACCCTTTGCTGCCACGTCCTTTACCAGCCTGCATCAAAATTATCCTTAAGCTTATCTTAGTTTAATGCATCACGCGGAGATACTTGAGCCCTCAAATTACCGAGCGAAGTAAAGATACTCAAAACGACCAGTCGGGTTGTTACAATATAACGGCAGGCTATGAATGCCAAAATTCCCTACAACGGCTGCCTATTTAATACTAGGGAATATTCTTCATTAAATACCATCTGGTGACAAACATTCAACTTGCTCACGTTGATTGTGTTTTC
Source organism: Nicotiana tabacum (assembly GCF_000715075.1). Taxonomy (NCBI): domain Eukaryota; kingdom Viridiplantae; phylum Streptophyta; class Magnoliopsida; order Solanales; family Solanaceae; genus Nicotiana; species Nicotiana tabacum. The sequence continues at coordinate 24,446,232 of NC_134100.1, read as the reverse complement.
CTCGGGGTTATCCGGTACCAACTGCAGTTGTTGTTCCCGGTCTTAGTTGTTACTCGATCTCTCTTCCATCCGTCTCAGGTAATGCTGTATTTTGGGTCGGGCCCGGGCCTAAACGGGCTTAACGGGCCGGGCTTAACAGGCCTGGGGTTTAACAGTCCAGGGCTCTGGCGGTCCCGGGCTTCGTGGGCTCAACGGGTGGAACCAGCCCGTGATGGGCTTAAGCCCATATGGTTCTGGGCTAAACGGGTCGAGCTCGTGGGCTTAGCGGGCCTAACGTGCTTTTTTTTTTCCGGGCTTTTTTTAAATTTTTTTTTGTTTAAGGCAATTTCTTGTAAATTATATCATGGCTATATAAAAAATATATATGTAATATATATGTAGAAATATAATTATTAAAGTGCTTGACGAAAAAGTAAAATAACAAAACAATAGTAAAACTAAATTGCCATGCATAATAAATTAATAAGAAAGTACAACATGAAGCATAAATACGTCTAATAATTTTAAAATAACACAAATTGTTGAAAAATCTTAAAGACGAATTTGCGGATAAATACCATCAACATAATACGTTATATGCCTCCTTAAAATGCCTGTGGTACACCCTGAACGAAAATTTAAGACTCTTCCACAGTTCTTGCATTTTAATATTTAGCCTTCTTCATTTTCTTCAAGCACTTCATAGTAGTGCGAAACAAATAAGCGCACTCTTTCCGAACGAGGCATGATGTAACTTGAAAATTAAGATTGAGACTTGAAGTCTTGAAAATTGGAGATTGAGAGATTGAGAGAAATTTAGATTGAGAAATGAGTATTGAGTATTGAAATGAAGAAGAGGGAGGGGGGTATGTATAGTGTTAGAGAAGGTTAGTTTTGTAAATTGAAAAAAAACGGCTATTTGTGCAATATGGCCGTTGGTGGTCATTGGGGGTGGAGCCCTCATTTTGAATTTTGAAAAATCTTGTTTTGTAGTATATATAGTATACTAGTATAGTATACTATATATAGTATGTTATGTATATATATTTCCAAATATAATTTCTTATAATGTTTTGTAGTATATATATATATATATATATATATATATATATATATATATATATTCTTGTAGTATATATTGTATGTTATGTATATATATTACCTTATATATTTTCTTGTAGCATATATTGTATGTTATGTATATATATTCCCTTATATATTTTCTTGTAGTATATATTGTATGTTATGTATATATAAACTAAACAGTTTGAAATAGTAGGATAATATTGCCCAGAAAATGCATTTGTAGCAATTTGAAAATGTTCTAAAAAATCTATAAGAATTTTAACGTTCATCCAATCTTGAGTAGTAAGCATTTCATCATCATCCTCACCACCTACCCGAGCATTAAACGTTGCATTAATTGAGTTTCTATATTCATATGCAACTACTAAACTTTCGTACATACAATTCCATCTAGTCGGGCAAGCTTTAGAAACCTTTCTTTCTCTAAGGCTATATTCATCACATTTTTTGAAATATTCTCTAACTCTACTTCTACGGTTTGAATAAAAAAGCCAATTAAGAGCCATTCTAACCTTTTCAATTTCTAAATTTAAAATTCGCATACTATCACCGACAATTAAATGATAAATATGACAAATACATCTAACATGGAATATATTCCTAAATGCAGGATTTAGTGTTGTTGTAAGTATGCCTATAGCACTAGTGTTACTAAAAGCATTATCCATAGAAATTGCCATTATTTTATCTCTAAATCAAAAATATCTACAAATATATGCAACAGTGTTAGCTATAAACTTACTTGTGTGACATGAATTAATTATTTATATGCAATAATGCGTTTTTTCATTGTCCACTCCTCATCTATCCAATGACTTGTAACAGTTAGATAATCACAATCATTACCACTTCTACCAATATCAGTAGTAATAGAAATCTGATTAGTTATATGAGTAAATAAATACCGCAAATATTGTTCATATCATGTTTATATTTATAAATATCGCTCTTAACTGTTGCGTGAGGCCAACCTTTATAAGTAGGATTAAAAACTCTTTTAATATAATGCACCCAATTAGGATTAGAAGGAAAAGAATAGGGTAAGCACATAACGGTAACCATCTTTGCTAATTCTTCACGATCTCTATTTGGATCGTAATATAAAAATCTCCGGTCACAGTGTTAATTCCTGGTTGAACTAGATTTGAACCTGTACTAGGGTTAACATCAGAATCTACATGTGTTCCCTCTAGCTGCGCTTTCATTTGTAAATATCTAACTTTATCTCTAGGGTGTGTTTTTATGTTTCTAATCAAACTACCCGTGCCGCTACGGTCTCCAGTATATTTATGCGCCAGTAATTTCCCACATGTTTTACACTTAGCCTTATTTTGTTCTCTTACTTGAGTAAAAAAAATCCAAACTAATGATGTTTCTAGGCGTTTAGGAAGTTGTCTATTAAAACTAGGGGTTTCTACAGGTGGGTCGGGCGGTACATCAGTTGAGTTATTAACAGGACTAGTAGGTGTATCATCTAAATCCGGTTGGGTTTCATCTTCATCCTCATTTTCCTCATCATTTTCAAAGATAGTTTGATTAGGATAAAGAGCATTCATAGTTTCATCATCTAAATTTTGACCTGGTGCAACATTATGGCAAAATTGACTATCGAAAAATTGAAAACAGGGGTTATCACTATCAAGAATAATATGAGCAGCAGGACGTCTACCAGGTCTAGGTCGGGAAGCCGGGGGAAGGGTAGTAGGTTGGCCACTACTTTCACCAGTTTTAGCTTTACCCTTACCACCAAAAATATTTTTCAAAGAAAATGCCATATTAATTATAATTATACTAAATAAAACTAACAAAACTATAATATTAAAACTTAAGAGTTGGAACGCGTTTACCGAATTGCCGAACAACTTCTTGAAAATTGAAAATCGTTGAAGACTTGAATACTTCAATTCACCAACTTCACAATTTTTCACGAAATTTCAACAATAAAATAAGCAATTATAGTAGAGAGATTGAGAGAGATTGATGAATTGGTGAGTAAAAATGAAAGAATGAGGGGGTATTTATAGTTGAGAATTGGGAAAAAGTGTAATTATATAAAGTTTGGGGTTAAAATAAAGTTTGGGGGCCAAATGACTATTTTTGAAAGTTTCAAACGGTCAAAATTGCAGCCCAACGGCTACTTTTTAAATTTTTGACCGTTGCTATTTTGCTATTTTTTATTTTTATTTTTATTTTTAAAAGTAGCTGTTAGGCCCGGTAAGACCGGCCAGGCCCGCCAGCCTGTCCCGGGCTCGTGGGCTATTTTATCATACCCGGCTCACCCCGGGCTTTTTGCACCATTAAGGCCCGGCCCACCAGGCCCGTTTAGCCCGTTAGGACCACGGGCCCGGTCCGGTCCCGGTCCTAGCCCGGCCCGCCATACAACACTAGTCTCAGATTCCACGTGTCGCCCTATCATTCGATCATCTAATATAAGCCAATTTTAACCTATACAGTATTTTAACATTTTAACAAGTAATTTGCTTTATTTTTTAGGTTATGACAGTTTATTATAATTATCTTTTACATATTTTGATAATGTAAAAGTTTTTGCACACTGTTAATGTATAGAAGTTGAGTTTTTGGCCAAGATTGTCCCTTATCTTTGAGGGTAGATCTATTTTGGTCCCTCATATATAACCCTGAGCATATTTAGTCCCTTAAGTATACTAAAGTGGAGCACTTTTAGTCTCACTGACACAATGTGTTCAAAACCTAATGGTGTTACCCAACTCTGATTCATGAAGCAAATCTTCTGCTCTGAAGCAAAATGTTTTCTCTCCTTTTATTGGATAACGCAAATTATCACTTTAATTCCTCATTTTTAGACAATGTCTTCTAAAATTTTAACCTTGAAAATATCCCTTATGTGCCAGTTTTCAATGAGAAAATGACACTGTATAGCCGCTATAAAACATAATAACTGAAAAAATGAATAACATATATATATATATATATATATATAGTATGTTAATATACAAAAATTATAAAAATTCAGTATAAATTTTTTGGCTACCAGATGTAAATAGATTCTGACATGGCTAATAGTGATAATACAACCTGGTTATTTGTTTGCTTCAATAATATGCCTAGAAGTGATCCTAGCATCTCTATTTTTTCAAATTTTAACTTTTCTTTTTGGAAAAATCTACCGAAATTTTTAATGTATATATATATATATATACAAATTTTATATATTTTTCCAGCTATTATTTTTACAGCGGCTATACAGTGTCATTTTCTCATTAAAAATTGGCACAGAAGGGGATATTTTCAAGGTTAAAATTTTAGAAGACATTATCTAAAAATGAGGAATTAATGTGATAATTTTCTTTATCCAATAAAAGGAGAGGAAACGTTTTGCTTCAGAGCAGGAGATTTGTTTCATGAATCAGAGTTGGGTAACACCGTCAGTTTTTGAACACATTGTGTCAATGAGACTAAAAGTGCTCCATTTTAGCATACTTAAGGGACTAAATATGCTCAGAATTATATTTGAGGGACCAAAACAAACCTACCCTCAAAGATAAGGGACAATATTAGTCAAAAACTCTATAGAAGTTCAACTTACCAAGCTAATAAAATAGGAAATGCGCGCTAAATAGTGGAAGTCCTTGTAAAAAGTTATTCTTATCTCTAAAAAGCCATGGGATTAGCTTTTCTCGATAATATATATTCAAAATTACGTAGGAATTTCTATCAATACCTAAGTTGCTTCTGTAATCGATCTAAGAATTATTAATACTCGTCTACTAAGATTCCAATTATAGAACACAGCTAGCGAATCATACTGTAAGTAGGCAAAGTGTGATGCCACTCCATTAAGTTTTGAGTTTTATGTATTCACGTACTTTGACAATGCAAATAATTTTTATATAGTAACTGCGTAGTTTAGCCTGTTGATGAGGTTGCATTATGCATGTCATATTTACAGGTAATTAGTTTTACGTATTATGAGGATAATTATTTATTGATTTTAAAACGATTTGATAGTATATAAATATTTTCATACCCATATAAAGGGTAAACTCGTTTATGATATTGTAAATTGTTTCTTGAGGAATCGTAAAAGCAAAGCTTGCATAAAGCAAAGATTATTTTTATATAACAGCTACGTCATACAGCTTTTAAGGGGGTGAATATCATTTACATCCTGTAAAAATCAAACTCATCTTCTAACTTTGAACAATTATCATTCTACTGCTCGTATCGAAGACGACTTCTTAAATGCCAATTTTACTCTCTACAATTTTTATCTCTTATTTTTATTCTTTACTACAATAATATTTTTTAAGTTTACTTTATGTTATCGACTTACGTATATACAAATTAAAAAAACTTTTTCGAAACCAAAAAGAGTGAGAAGTACTAGCCAAGCATATAAGTTAATGATATTTAATAGTGAAATAAATGAGAAAAATTAAAAAAATATAATAAATAATTTACTCGTATTAATATTTTTATTAATAGCAATCAAAACTCAATCTATTTACAAAATTGAGAATAAAAGAGAGTAAATTTTTTATAAATTATACAACGCAAGTAATAAAAAAATAATGAGCGAAAAATAGAGGTAATCTTTATAATAAATTTGCAAAAGTTATCTATTTACACTTTACATGAACTTTAATAATAATCTAGAAAAAATCCAGTAAAAAATCAAAACTCAAAATTTTATATACACATAGAGAATAATAAGAATACTGAAACTTAAAATCACACACACAAAAATCGACATACATTAATGTATTTTAATATGCATAATATCAATAATAATAATAATATAGCAATACATTTTGTAATTTTATAATATAATTATTTTATTTATAATGTTAGTGAACTTAGATTAAATTATATGAAAAGATATAATATTTTTAACTTACAAATAAATACATGCATTAAAAATATCTAAATAATATAAAAAAGGTATTACATGTAAGGAGAATTGAAAATGTCAAAGGTAAAATAGACATTGCATAGGATGAAAGGATGAAAATGACAATTGTTCAAAATTGGAGAATAGCTTGAGTTCTAGAGTAAACCTGGGGGATGCAAATGATTTTTACCCCATTTTAGGGTAATCGTTAATAGATTTTATCAAATATATTTCGTTAAAAGAAGGATGTAGTTTATCTTAATTAAGATCTTTCACTTTGAAAGTATATAACTAATCACTTATTTTTGAAACCTGTATATACGGAGAAAGTGCCTAAAGTTCAACACATTATTTTTTTCGTTTTATAGGTTATTACTTTGTTAGTAAATGTCCATATTTAAAATGATTACCTGATTAATCTGGTCTTATACATCTTCTTAACGAATTTCTCCAAAAGTTGGATGTCAATTTAATATTATACTATCAGTTTATATAACTTAAATCCATTTTGTTATTGATGGTTCATGCGGGATTAGTAGTAGATACAGTGTTTTGTAACTTTTACGTCCATCCATATGTCTAAAAATAATATTTTTAGCAATGTATTTTTCCTCTGATTTCTGTTTTTAGTGAAAATTTTCAAAAACGTCGATTCAACGAAGATCCATCAAACCCACCTTACAGAACAACTATTTTAGCGAAACCAAAGCCAGCGTATACAAAAGATAAATGTGAAGATAAATGTGTCTTTTCCCTGAATCCAAATCTTTTCTGTATTCCAAAAGTAGTATCTCCTCAGATCAGAGGATCAAATGGTTTCTGTTAGATGTTATTCTCTGTACAATTTCTGTTGTTTGGGTTGCCTTATGCACATGCTACAGGAAATTCTAGTCGAGATATTCTTATTTTGAATTTAAGTTCCATACACTGAGATGTGTAATAGTAGTAGAAATGGCATCAGATAGTCGCTTTTGACCCATCTATTCAGAACATACCAAGTTCTTAAAAGTCAAGCCACTTTTGGCAAACTTCTGCTATTCTTGCCTCTTCACTTCAGACCTTCCGTTCTGAAGTTTTTAACTGCTATAATCTAACTTTAGACACTAAGGTTTGAAGTTTGCACTACCAAAACCAAAACTTCATAGTTTAAAGTTTGCGCTACCAAAACCAAAACTCCATACTTCCGGGTCTAAAGTTAGGCTCTGCCAAAGCCTAAATTCAAAACGAATATGAAAGATCTATGTTGGAGGATTCATAAAAGTTCCAATAATGGCATCTTTCTGTTGGCTTTTAGAGACTAGAGTCCCTTTATTTTTAGTTATTTATTGCGAGTTCAACTTATACACCGACAATGTCTAACTGTCAAGAATTTTTCTAACAATCAAGTCATTCAAAATATATTTACATGTAACCCATAGACAACCCAACAGCATAAACAAGTTAAACTCTTTCTTTCTATAACAAGGTTTTGTTTAAAACAGTTTTTTTCACAGATCTCCAAATTAACATATTTGGTAAATATGAAGTTAAAGTTTGAAGAATTTAGAGCAGGTATCAAACAGAATATTCAGGCATCACCATTAAGAGAGAAGGCTAGTGAATTACTGGATAATTAGACTGCCATGGTAAATATGCCATAGAATTGAAAATACTAAGATACCTAATGGGGTGTCAAGATACCTAATGGACGGTGGTGCTTACCAACCATGCATGGCCAGCATTGTAAGAGAGCTAGAGCACGCCTCGACCATAGAAAACAATGGCTCAGAATATATGAACTATGAAGTCCATAGAGAGCTTCGGATGATCTAATCATTTCCTCTATATAACAGTACATTAACTTTTGACCCACTAGATTTCAAATAGAACCATTCACCACCTCCTTTCAAAACCAACTCCACTGCCAAGATAATAGTTCAGCAGAAGGAATTCGGCTGTTGCAATATATAACAGATTCAGGTGAGAAGTTTTTCAGAGAAATATTACTCCTCAAATTATTTTAACTAAAATCGTCCCTTATTTATTCAGGGAAGAAGATTCTAATATGCAATAGAGCTTCCCAATAAATGCCCTCTAGTAGTATATTTCGGGCATTGGTTCTTTTCTAAACATGGCACAAGAACATGTGCAGCTTGGTAGAGAATGTTACTTAATTCTCTACAAAAGCATCAAAGATTAAGATACAAGCGACAGCCATCTGAAACTTCAAGTCTCATATCAATGAAAGGCCGCATTTAGGGAGGGCTCAGCCAACATGCCAAACAACAGCAAATTTCATCTCTCTAACACCTGATAAGTGGCATTGCTTCTTTTACGAAAGAAAAAGAGTAAATTACTCCAATCACCCCTAAAAGATTGTGCAGCGGTTCATAGTTTACTATGGGTTTATCTTTCCATGATAACGATGGCATGCGTACGTTCAAGATTATATGATATGACTTGAGACAAGTTGTAAGAAACTTAGACAGGCAGGTGATATAAGTGCTTAGGTCATAATACAGGACTTAGGATAGAATTCTTGATTAGTCCCTATTCGCATGCAGTATAGAGTCCAAGGAGTCCCTCTCTCAACCCCATTTTGAGAAAGTATTCAAACAGTATCTCATGAACTAACACATATTTTTCATCATTGTTGGAGGGAAAGAAATTTTCACTAGTAGAAGAAGCCAAAACTGTAAAAGAACTGCAACAACAATTAGCTTGAATTAGAAAGACTGGACTAGCTTAATGAACCATCAAAAGAAAATTGAAATTGCTCAATCAACTCAACAGCTTTTTTATGCAAATACATAAATGACCCAGCCTGTGTGAACTTGCAACATTGTCAGTCTAAAACAGTAAAACTCAGGTAAAGGAGAATTGTGATAGGTCGACATAATGCAAAAAACTAGCCAATGAATCGTGGCAAGCTATTGAGGATTCATATAACTAACCTTAACTAGTTTGGAATTAAGGCATATTTGATGTTATTGTTGCAAGAGCAAGACTTACAAAAGAATATGTCAACCAGTTAACATAAAGAAGATGGATGAGACAGAGCAAGTTCATGCCCAAGTTTCCAGGCAACATACATACTGTTACGCAACGCCTTCCTGATGTTCTTTGGAAGGGCAACGTAAGGCTAAGCAACCGATGTCAGTGCGGTTGCTGTCAGCCAATGAGGTCCCCTCCGCACGCTAGATTAGGTGCGGGAAAACCAATATCATGAGCAATTGCGGAAGCTGAGAGAGAATTGGGTTTTGAATGATGATGATGATTTTATTGATGAATGAAAGTGCTGATTACAAAGATGCGGTGTCGAGGGGGAGAGACACCAGAAAATGCTTGCTTGAAAATGTTTGATTGTTGGTCCCCCTTAATAATGCTTAAAAAAAATAAACCAACATTACATGACTAGTCCTAATAAAGCTGTAGAAGCACACTGAAATGGAAATGATGTAAACTAGCCTATGATTACAATGAAAAGGACTTAGATTATTACAAGGTAGAACTAAGTCCGATGGCAGCAACTTTGTCTTGCGGGTCAGGGTCTGCGCGCGCGACACTTGATGTGCTGGCCTGAGGCTGGGCGCTGGTTCTTGGCATCAGGGTCTGTGCGCGAGGCGCTGCTGGAATGGGCCTGCAGCTGGGCGCTGGCGAGGCATCAGGATCTGCGCGCGCGGCGTTGTTGTCATGGGCCAGCTCTTGGGCGCTGGCGAGAGGCATCGGTGGAGCGACAGAGGCGCATGCGCGCTTGTCACTTGGCGCAGCCAAGACCACGGGGCCGACCATGGCGCTAGGCATTGCGAGGCTTGCTAGGCCGCCATGGGGCGCGGCCAAGGGGTCATGGGGCATGTCTGGAAAGCAGCCCATGACATTCTCCCTCACCTGAGTTGGCGCCGTCCTCGGAGTCTTATGATGATGATGATGAGGTTTCTGATGGTTGTTGGATGAGAGGTCTGCGCCCCTCTGTTCTGTGAGCTTGATGTTGTAGCGACGCAATGATTTCATGCGGCTGACATGGAAGACTGGATGGATCTTCCACCAGGATGGGGTTTTCACCTGGTATGTGGACTTCCCAATGCGTTTTTCAATGGGCAGGGGCCCGATGTATTTTTGTTGCAGGCGAGGGTCATGGGTCCTTTCTGCAAACAAGTACCGCTTTGGGATGCATAGCATTACTTTGTCCCCTGGTTGATGTTGGGCAAAGCAAAGCTTTTGTTCGGTGAACCTTTTTGCCCGCTCTTGGGCTTTGACGAGATAGCTCCGCACTATCCCCATGTTGCTCTCCCATTCGCTCGAGAAGTTGGCAGCTCGAGGAGATTTCGGCATGGTTGATGCATTCACCATTTGCGGGAGAAGCGGTTGCTGTCCGGTAACAATTTCAAAAGGGCTTTTGTTTGTATGATGGCTCTTTTGAGAATTGAAACACAGTTGAGCAGCATCCAGGAGCTTCACCCAATGCTTCTGTGATCCGGTTGCAAAGTTCCGGAAATATTCCTCCAGCATGTCATCGAACCGGTCTGTCTGGCCATCCGATGGTGGATGGATGTCTGAGTTGTGACTCAATGTTGACCCAGAGCACCTGAAGAGATGGGTCCAAAAGTTGCTAGTGAAGCGTGAGTCGCGCCTACTAACAATGTCTTTGGGCAGGCCCCAATGTTTGACAATGTGCGAGAAGAAGAGTCAAGCTGTATCTTCTGCTGATGCATTTTGCGGGGCTGCTATGAAGGTTGCATAGTTTGAAAACTGATCTATGACAACCATGATGGATGCAAGATTACCGACTTGGGGCAATCCCATGATGAATCTGAGGGAAACACTTTCCCATGGTCTCTGAGGGACATGTAATGGCTGCGAGGGTCCCGTCTGTGATGAGTGATCTGACTTGTCCTTGTGGCATGGCTGACAAGTCTTCACACGACGAGGAGCGTCACCAATCTTTTGAGGCCGATGCCATGATGGCTGATTGTTGCTGCGAAGGGTAGCCGGAACCAGGGGTTCATGTCTGTCGACTACCTTCTCCAACTGCATGGCCGAGATGTTTTCAGCGGCCATCTTTATGGGAAAGCATGGTATGGTGCAGGGCTTGGCCCCGTTTTCTCCCATCATCAGGAGCATGTTGGCATATGGTACCGGTATGGTGTTGGTTTGCCTCATGAACTCCAAACCCACTATGATGTCGAAGTCATCTATGATTGCGATGCGCGGGTCGATGCTTCCTTTGTATGGGCCAAGTTTCACTGGGACATTTGTAGCTGTTCCACCCAATGTCTGGGGTGGTGGGTTGATAGCTTTGACGCGGCCTTTGCTCTTTTGTACAACAAGACCTAGGCGCTCTACTTGCGTTGATGACAAGTAGTTGTGGGTGGCACCCGTGTCTATCAATGCGTGAAGGGGCTTGCCGTTCACTTTCAATTCGATGAACATTAGGGTTCTCGCTTGTTTAGGAGGTCTCTCGTCCATCTTTTCTTTCCCTTTCTTGGTGATCGGGACTGATGTTTTCTTAGGAGGACATGCACTGGTCCCCGCTAAGGCATGTGGGATAGAGCCAACAATTGCATTGAAGGCGCCTACCTGGTCGTCTTCTGATGTGTCTGATGCGTCTGCCTCATCCTCGACAGTCTGATGAGCATTGACCTTTATGTTTGGGCATTCATTGTTCCAATGTGCCCCGCCGCAATGACGGCATTCTGAGGGAGGCTTTCTCCCCTGATTGTTGTTGATGGATGCAGCACTGTTGCTGTTGGAGGGAGAAGTCTTAGTTTTGGATGCACTCCGATCTCCCCCACTTTTGCTTGGGCCACCATTGCTGGGATGGTGCCCGTTGAATCCCCCTCGGACAGACGGCTGGGGCCTGTCGTTTTGAGTTCCCAAATGATAACCGCCAAGGCATTTTGCAGCTTGAATGGCCTTGGGCAGGGTGTCTACCCGTTGTCTTTGTAGTTCCATACGGGCATGAGGTTTCAAACCTTCTATGAATGCGAAGAGTTTGTCTTTGTCCCCCATGTCGCGTATGTTTAGCATGAGTGCGGAGAATCCGCGCACGTACTCCCGCACTGATCTGGTGTGGCGGAGTTCCCGTAGCTTTCTCCTTGCATTGTATTCCACATTTTCGGGGAAGAACTGCAGGCGTATGGCTACCTTCAATTCATCCCATGTCTGGAGAGTATCTTCACCGGCCTTGATGGCTTCGTATTTGACCCGCCACCAAAGTTTGGTATCGCCCTGAAGGTACATGGCAGCAGTCGCTACCTTTTGGATTCTTCCAAATGGCCCATGGCATCGAAGTATTGTTCGATGTCGAAGATGAAGTTTTCCACTTCTTTAGCATCCCGGGATCCGTCGTATGGCTTTGGCTCCGGTATCTTAAGCTTTTGTGGAATGGGGGTGAGGTTTGTTGCACCCCTGATGTGGTTGTCGCCTCCTCGAAGTAGGCTCTGTAAGGCAACATTGACAACATTGAGCTTGCCTGTCAAGTCATCTATGGTTTGCCGCATGGCAGTTAGTCTGTCTGCCTCTTGTTGCTGATGGGCCAAATCGTCGGCACGCTCCTGTTGGAGGTCCTCAAATTTGCCATGAATATTGACAGTTTCAATGGCTGCCGTTTGTCCGTCCTCGTCGGAGTCACGACTGATGTTTGCAATGTCATTTTCCGCCTGCCGCATTCGGCGGTCCAGGTCGTCCAACCTTTGCACTAGGTTTTTGTTTTGATCAGGCACCGTATCCACGATGGGTCGTAATCGGTCAACAGTCTCTTCTAGGGATGCTAGACGCTCCCCATGATTCACCATGGTCAGAAATGGTGATGATGGCAACTGTGTTCCCTCATCCGATGTCGAACCTAGGCTCTGATATCAACTGTTACGCAACGCCTTCCTGATGTTCTTTGGAAGGGCAACGTAAGGCTAAACAACCGATGTCAGTGTGGTTGCTGTCCGCCAATGAGGTCCCCTCCGCACGCTAGACTAGATTGTCAGTGCCGTGCGGGAAAACCAATGTCATGAGCAATTGCGGAAGCTGAGAGAGAATTGGGTTTTGAATGATGATGATGATTTTATTGATGAATGAAAATGCTGATTACAAAGATGCGGTGTCGAGGGGGAGAGACACCAGAAAATGCTTGCTTGAAAATGTTTGATTGTTTGGTCCCCCTTAATAATGCTTAAAAAAAATAAACCAACATTACATGACTAGTCCTAATAAAGCTGTAGAAGCACACTGAAATGGAAATGATGTAAACTAGCCTATGATTACAATGAAAAGGACTTAGATTATTACAAGGTAGAACTAAGTCCGATGGCAGCAACTTTGTCTTGCGGGTCAGGGTCTGCGCGCGCGTTGCTGTGGGCGCGCGCGACACTTGATGTGTTGGCCTGAGGCTGGGCGCTGGTGCTTGGCATCAGGGTCTGTGCGCGAGGCGCTGCTGGAATGGGCCTGCAGCTGGGCGCTGGCGAGGCATCAGGATCTGCGCGCGCGGCATTGTCAGGGCGCGCGGCGCTGTTGTCATGGGCCAGCCCTTGGGCGCTGGCGAGAGGCATTGGTGGGGCGACAGAGGCGCATGCGCGCTTGTCACTTGGCGCAACCAAGACCACGGGGCCGACCATGGCGCTAGGCATTGTGAGGCTTGCTAAGCCGTCATGGGGCGCGACCAAGGGGTCATGGGGCATGTCTGGAAAGCAGCCCATGACAACATGTGGGGTGTTAGCTTTTTCACTTTTTTTTTTTTTTTTGGATTCAGGAAGTAGGGTACTAAATCCAGAAGATTAAAATAAAGCAAATCAAATATACAGGGAACAAATGAAGTTGGAAAGAATAAATACTCATTGCCTTGGAAGAACCAACCCTTTCATTTCAGGAACACACCAACTTTCAGCACTCGAAGTTCCAGGGTGATAGAGTCAGTGAGGTCCGAATAACAAGTTTCGTGACTCTGTAAAAATGAGATATGTGTGATAGACAAGAAAGATGTGTGATCAAGTTGGAAGAGCTGATGAGAAAGCAGCTTGATTCAAGGAGTCTCTGGATTGGGAGATCTGAGAAATTTGTTGCCTTGTTGGTGAAGAATTATCTCAGATTCTTTTTTTTTTTATATATAAGAGATGAATTATCTCAGATCAAAGCAACTAGAACTAAGACTTATTACTATATCATATTCCTGTAAGTCCATTACAATTAAACACTGGTATAATCTTATAGCTTTATAAAATAAACACTGCTCAACCGAAGCTAAGAGCCTGGTGGCTAGATGAAGGCAAGGGAAAAACATGTAAACTCTAGCAGTCAATTACCCAATAACCTTCTTCATAGAGAAATCAACCGTGTTACCAATAACGAGTCTGGAAAATAGCTCCATGGTATTTGGACAGCAAGCTATTTCATTATCATGTCTGACTATGTAAATTCTGTATTGCCAACAATATTAAAAATTACAACAAGAATGAGCTTTTTGTAGGGATTAAGGCATAGTTGATGTTACACTTACTTCTGATGTATTCCAGAAAGTCATTATATCCTAGTTAAAGACTTCTATGTCCAAGTATGATTTAGGGAGCCCCTAATTTAGTTCAAAAGATAATTCTTTTAGTATTACAGATAAAGTGGACTTAATCAGATGATTCACACAGCCGACCTCAACTAGTATGAGATTGAGCATAGCTGATTGGTTGATTATGAGATTTTACATGGTTGTTGTACATAACAAGTGAAAGAAAGATTTAAAATCAGACAAATTTTTAAAAAAAATTGAAAAACAAAAATATCAGAACCACTTCTAATGTGGAAGAAGCAAATTAGCTTCTCGTGGTGTAATCGCGAGTGAGAGAAGGTGAAAGAAGAAAGCAAGAAAATAAGAGACTAAGATCCAGCAGATTAGAGTTCCATGGAGTCATATGTAGAAGGCAGGCAAGGAGATTGAAACGAGCTTACAGAAGGTATAGCACCATTTGCTCCATATTAACTAGGTCAAAAGACTAAGATGGTCCAGCAGAATGCATGCAACCTTTTGTTCCCTCATATCCACTTCTCGGTCCTATTTCAACCATCTTAACAAAGTATTTCTATGATGCATTAGCTGTGAAACATGGTGAGAGAAGGTGTTAAACGGGAACGATGTAGACCTAAAATCACATGGAAAGAAGTCTCGAAAAACCTACAAACTCTTGGAATCAGCAGACCTAATGAAAGATAGGGCACAATTGAAGAAAAAGACTTATACAGGCAGTACCAATTAGTTGGGAATATATCTGTAAAATGTTAATACATTTAATAGGTCCTATGCTTTCTAGGAATCTATTAGCCTTATTAGAGATTTTGATCCTCATGAAAGTAAGAAATATATAGACTTCTCGTACTTTTTATTTTTATTTTTATTTTGTGAAATGTTGGCTTGATATGAATTTAAATGGGGAACATGGTCATCGAGAATTCATACAGCCGACTCCAACTTGTTTGAGACTGAGACATAGTTATTAGTGTTATAATAGCCGTGAACCAACTCAAGAGAATAGTAGCTTTTAAGAATCAGAGAAATCAGAACAAAAAGCTTTTAAATCTAATAGGTATTCAAACTACAAGTTACTTAAATTCCACCCCACTTGCACAAAATTGTGCCAAATCGTTCGGCGTTAAAATGTAACTGGCTTGAATAGATCGGTATTCATATAGCTAACCTAGCTAATTCCAGATCGAGGCACATTTGATTGATTCATTAACTAATTTTCATAAAAATAAGGACTTTTAACAAATATGATCTCCAATAATCAAGCATTTTATAATACAGAAGTAAAGCAGCTTACAGATAAAGAGCATTATTAGAATGATGCATCATCATTTCACACATTAAACAGAGCTGGATTAGCAGTGGCTGTGGTGACTTGTACTTCAAGCAGTTCCAAGCGACGTTCAAGTGTATCGAGCTTCTCATTCAGTGTCGCCAATTTACTCTTCGTCGTTGCCTCTGTAAATACAACAAAATTAATCGCTACACTGTTTTAAAAAAAAAAAGAAGGAAAAACGGTAAAATTCACCCACACTCAGTGTTTATACCAAATCAATGAATGCAAAATGTACATCTTTCATACACACATTTACAATTTAATCATGGTTAACTGATATGTATTTTCACTTTAATTTCAAACTACTAAGGTTAAATTGTTTGATTTTGCGTAAAAACCAGATAAGTTTTAGGAGTTAGAGAATAGTTACCGAATTGGACGAGGAAGTCGAAAAGTTTACGGACGTTAAGGGAGATGTGAGAAATGAATTCACGATTCTCCCAATCGGCTTGTACTGCTATACCTACATTCACGGCGTTGGTAATTCCGCCGGCTCTAGCCATATTTTGCCCTACTGCTTCCAATTTGAGTGAAAAATAGAGAGAACTGAAAGGAGAAAATGAATTTAGCGATGATTTTTCTTATATCTTTGTAATTGGTAGACGTGGGAGCAATGGAGCTGAGCAGCGTCTCGCTTAGTCGCTCGGTTGACTGCAGTTTTCCCCCCTTTTGCTGTCTGTCTTCAATTTTTTGTTTCTTTTTCTTGGTTTTTGTTATATTGTAAGTTAAGAAAAATGATGGAGATAGTGCGACCTTCTTAACTTTAAAGGCAAGCATCTTTAATTGCAAAAAATTTCGTAAATGTGATTTATTACAAATATAGTTATTATTTTAAAATATTAAGATATATTTAATTATTTTTTTCTTGAAAGCAAAAAACATTAATTATATAGCATAAAAACCTAAATGTGAAAAGTAAATAAGGGTATAATAGTTAAAAAAAAAAAAAACTATTATTAGCGGTTTCTTAAGAGATGTGCAAAATAGAAACATAACAACACTAATGAACGAGAGATAGCAAAATTTATTTATGAGAGAGAGAGCAAATAAGCCATTTTGCTTGGACTAAGAGCAGCAAATGCAGTGTTCTCGATTTGAATCTTACATAATTAAGCTCATATTAAGATGTTTTTAGCGCCGCAAAATATAACAGAAGTAGTAGTACTTCGAGAGATATTGTGGACAGAGTCCCTCAAGATTTTATTTAAAAGTTTAGTACTCCCTTTATTTTCTATTTATTTTTTGCCTAAGAAAATGCTAAACCCTCTATTTGGGTAGTTTGTTAGGGGCTTGGCTCTTTGACTCGGCAGATGGCACACTAACGACAAGGGTCTGGCATGAATGACCTTGTCATAGGCCTATATGCGGGATGAATCGATCATGCGGGACAATGTAGGTGGACAATGTGGGGCATGAGGGAGAAATTCAAACATAGCCAGATTTATAACTGGTCGTTCAAAAATAGCTTAGTTTCAAAAGTAATAGAAATTTAGCCACTTTTCATGTAATGATAAATCTGAGCGAAAACACTGTTCAAAACCCAAAAAATACGCTAGTATATTATATTGGAGTTCCAGCATAAGTATGCTTGAACTCCAGCATATTATACTGGAGTTCCAGGATAAGTATGCTGCAACTCCAGCATAATATGATGGAGTTCCAGCATAAGTACACTAGAACTCTAGCATGATATACTGGAGTTCCAGCAAGTATAATTGTCCAGTATAATATACTGGAGTTTGGAGCACTGGTGCTCCAGTCTCCAGTATATTATACTGGAGTCAGCAAAGTATACCGGCCCAGCATAATATGCTGGAGTTCATAGACAGGTGCACCGAACTCCAATATATTATACTGGACCGGTCTCTGTTGCAGCAAAATTGTGGCTATTTTTCATTGAATTCGTAAACGCTGGCTATTTTTGAATGACCCGTCCGAAAACTAGCTATATCGTGCTATTTACTCGTAAATCAAGGCGGGCTAATAAAAGAGGCTAGAAGAACAAAATTAAGGCAAGACAAGGTGAAAGTTAAGGAATGGCTCGGGGGAAAACAAGAGTTTGCACGACAAAAGTAAAATACGGCCTAGACATGTGTGAGTGGTAGTGGCATGAAGCCTATGCGGCTAAGTCATGGGCAGCACATTATGGGCATTGGCATTGTGGTCACACGATGTCAAAGGACTAAGGCTGGGCGCAATGTGTTATAGCCAATAATACTGATGGGCTCAATGTGGAAAGTGGGCTGCAAGAGGAATTGACAACTAGGCTAGAAGCTTTGCCAAGAAGAAGTAAGAGAACAAGGAAACCAACCCAAAAGTTGGTTGATTACGTTTGGAGTGCTGCCTAAGGACTTGGTGTGCAAGGCATCATCGTATTAGTATTAGGGACCATTATCTAGTATATATAGAATAGTAGAATTAGTGAAAATACAGGCTAAAAGTTGTTAAGAAACCCCCTCTTCCTCTATGGTATGTGGCTCTGTTTCTTCTTTTTTGTTTTTTTTTGTCTATCCCTGTCTCTTATTTCTTTATTTTTGTAGCAGCAACTGTCCCTTAACCTTATTGTACTGGTATTTCTATTTGAATCAATAAAACAATGTTTGCTTTGCTTAACTGTTCATAATACAATGCAGTCTTGGACGCGCATAAGAGTTGAGCACAAAACGCACATGAGTGCACACAGGGTAGTTGGGCAGTTGTAACTGCTTATGGCCAGATTTCTAAAGTCTTGTAGCACCTTTGTAATTTAAAATTTGAATGCCTAGGTAGTTGGGGATGCCAACTGCACATTATTTCTTATTGGCCTTGAGTCCGACAAGTGTCATAAGCCTATTTGTTGTAAGCCAAAGGCGGGGACATGTGTTATAAATGTGCAACCTTGGTCGAAGGAACACTAGGAAGAAACGTGAGGGTCTCGAGAGAGAGTGTTGAAAGGCAGCAATTATCTTGTCATTGTGCCTAATCGAAGTTTAAAGCTGAGTTGTAGCCAACTTGTGGTCATAACAAGTGAGGGGTCCTTCAAAATTTTTGATATTAATGCAAAAGTCGGGAATTTTCCCATATCTGATTGTGTCTTTACTTTGTTGTGCTAAAAAAATACTCTAAGTACCTAAAAAATTTAAGTGTTGATGAAGGCCGAGTCAAGTCTACACTTGACTATCGCACAGTGGGCGAACCTCGGGCAGAAACGCGGGTGTGAAAAATCACCCCCGTAACAATAAGCATAGTGGTAATACCTGGCTTCAAAAGTGATCCATATAACAATAACAACCTAGTAAAATCCCACAAGTAGGGTTTGTGGAGGGGTAGTGTGTACGCGGACCTTGCCCCTACCCCGATTGAGTAGAGAGGTTGTTTCCGATAGACTCTCGGCTCAAGAAGACAAAAAATACTCTATATCAGTACCAGCAACATAAACCATAAAAATAAAACAACATCGTAAGAACTAGAAAATAGATGAAATACAATAACAATAACCAATAAATAACGCCTAATATTATGAAAAATGAAAGAATAGTGTGAACACAATATTAACCACTAGAAGTCTAAGATAAAACCCTATCAGAATGGCCTCCCACCCAGTACGAAGTAGAGAAATGCTCAACTACCTCCTAGCCTACAATCTTAATGCTCGATCTCCACGCCTTCCTATCAAGGGCCATGTCCTTGGAAATATGAAGTCGCACCATGTTCTGCCTGATCACCTCTCCCCAATACTTCTTAGGTCGCCCTCTACCTCTTCTCATATCCGCCAAAGCCAAACGCTCACACATCCTTATCGGGACATCTGGGCTTCTCCTCCTCATGTGCCCCAGCCATTTGAACCTCACTTTCTGCATCTTGTCGTCCATGGGAGCCACACCCACCTTCTCCCGAATATCTTCATTCTTAATCTTATCCATCCTAGTATGCCTGCACTTCCACCTCAACATCCTTATTTCTGCTACTTTCATCTTTTGAATATATGAGTTCTTAACTAGCCAATACTCTGCCCCATACAACATGGCAGGTCTAACCACCACTCTGTAAAACTTACTTTTGAATATAGGTGGCACTTTTTTGTCACACAAGACTCCAGATACTAACCTCCATTTCATCCACCCCACCCCTATATAGTGTGTGTCATTCTCGTCGATCTCTCTATTCCCTTGGATAACCGACCCAAGGTACTTGAAATTGATTCTCTTGGGTATGACCTGCAATTCAAGCCTCACATCCATGCCCGCTTCCCTCGTCTACTTGCTGAACTTGCACCCCAGATATCCTGTCTTAGTCCCGCTCAACTTGAAACCCTTAGACCCAAAGGCTTGTTTCCAAACCTCCAGCCTCTCGTTAACGCCACCTTGCGTCTCATCAATTAGCACTATGTCATCAGAGAATCACATATACTATGACACCTCCCCTTGAATATGGTGTGTCAGTGCATCCATCACTAGGGCGAATAAGAACGGGTTGAACGCAGATCCTTGGTGTAACCCTATTACCACAAAAAAATGCTCTGAATCGCCTCCTACTGTCCTAACCTGTATTTTGGCTCCATCGTACATGTCCTTCAAAAGTGATGCATCTAAAAGTTAAATGTGATGAATTCTAAATTGAGAGAATGAGTTCTCAGATATATATCTAATTCCTTATTTGTTTTTCACACACACACATATATGTACTAACATACTACACGAGGGGTAGTAAGTTAGCAAGGTACCCATTTTGTGTTTATCCAAATTTCCCTTAATAATATTTTCATAATGGGTTAAAGTGAGGGGTTGTTTTAGTCGGAAAGATATGTGACCATAAAAGAGGGATTAAGTGGAATAGAATTGACTGAGTAATAGAGTTGTGGAAACGCTATTTCTTCAAATTTTGGATCTTAGCTCTATGGAAGAATATGTTACTGCTAAAACACGAAATAATTTAAATCTTAGATCACAACAAAAATAAATAGAAGAAAAGGAGTTAATATTGGTACAATCTGATATGTTATCAGAAAGCAATCCTAACCCCGATAAACTATTTTTTTTCCATATACGAAATAGGAGATTTCACCAAGTTAGATTCTTAGAAAATGTCAAATCCACAAAAGAAGTACATGTTTCTTTTGTTGATTTGAAGCTCGTACTTCTTGATTGCTTGATCCAAGATGTTGATTTGAAGCGCGTACTTAATTTGGTCCGCATCTACCTCAAAACATCAGAGTTAATTCATTAACTAGTCATTTAAATATTGAAAATTACTCAACAAAGTTACTTTTATTTATTTTACGATAAGAAAATTATTGGACTGTATTTTTATTACTAAGAAAATTAAAAAACACCAGAAAGTCTGTTAATCTCACCAATATCTTAACTTAGTATTAAGATCTATTTTTTAATTGTATGACCCATTTAACTCAAAATACACTAGAGTTATAATTTGAAAAGTTCATTAAATAAACGGATTTAAAAATAAAATAAAATAAAGCCAATGCATTACCATCAACATACGAGAAAACTTTGGAGTAACTAATTCAAGAACTTAAGGGACGAGCTGCAAATACTCAGTATTTCTATTGGTTTGACACCCCGTGCACGTAAGTTTTTACCGCCAATAACGCTACCTTTGTAAAAGTTCCATGATTGTAGGGACACAACCTGGAATTTAGGCGATTACAAACATAAAAATAATTTAGGTCACAATCTAACTAATTATATATTTGGTTAGTTGGAGCTTACATTGTTTAAGGTAGAAGATTGCCGTCTAAGTCGTTGCTTTATCTTCAATTCGTACATATAATGAAACTTCTTATGATTATAAAATCAAGCTGGTAGCTAAAGCCTTATCATCAAGAAGAAGACTAGTAGCATTTTTTATGCATAAACACAAAGACTTTGTAAAGTTCGTGAATTACAACTAACAACTCCAGTAGAATCCAAGTTTCAGCCTTTTGTCACTTTGATTCGTTTCTCCTCTCATCCATTCAATTCAAAACATTTATTACAACTCTTTTTCCTTCAATCGACAAATGATACCATTTATGTCTTCTAAAATGAACTCTATTTCTCTCTTTATTACCTTCTTTCTAATTCCGTTTGTAAATTCAGTCTACTTTAAAATACCACGTTTTGGTCCGGACGTGACTGATATACTCTATGAAGGAGATGCAGTTGCTTCTGTAGGAGAGATTGAGTTTAACAAATTTACTTATCTTTGTCGCGTGGCTCATGCTATCTATAAAGAGAAAGTACCAATTTGGGATCCCGACTCTACTAAACTTGCTGATTTCTCCACACATTTTTCGTTCACTATCGATACCCTAAATAGTTCCTTGTATGGTCATGGCATTGCATTTTTCCTCGCTCCGGTTGGTTTTCAGATTCCACCTAACTCAGATGGTGGTTTTCTTGGACTGTTCAATACTACCACCAGTGATTCAGCTCAGAACCAAATCGTTGTTGTTGAGTTTGACTCGTTTTCCAACCCCGAATGGGATCCTCCATTCGAACATGTTGGTATAAACAAGAATTCTATTGCTTCATCTGAGACAGCTCCTTGGAATGTTAGTTTACATAGTGGAGATCCTATTGATGCATGGATTACTTACAATTCTACGACAAAAAATCTAAGTGTCTTTTGGAACTATGGAAAAGGCTCCAATTCCAGCATATCTTATATAATAAACCTTAGAGAGGTTCTGCCTTCATGGATAACGATAGGATTCTCTGCTGCAACGGGTAAAAATGTTGAAAGACATACACTTGAATCGTGGGAGTTCAGCTCGAGTCTTGATATGGAAGAGTTAGGGGGAAATGGTCGCAGAAAGATTGGATTGATTGCAGGGTTAACAGCATTAGGAGGAGTTTTGTTTGTGAGCGCGATTTTGGCTTTAGTAATATTGAGGAAATGGAGACGACGAAAGATGAAGAGAAATCCAGAGACAATAAGCTTAACATCTTTCAATAATGATCTTGAAAAGGGAACAGGACCGAAAAAGTTTTCTTATGAAGAGCTCGATACTTCAACCAATCACTTCTCAGAGGAACGAAAGTTAGGCGAAGGAGGATTTGGAGAAGTTTATAAAGGTTACCTCATAGATCTTGATATCGCGATTGCTGTGAAGAAGATCTCGAGAGGGTCTAAGCAAGGGAAAAAGGAATACATAACCGAGGTGAAGGTTATAAGTCGGTTAAGACATAGAAATCTTGTGCAGCTAATTGGTTGGTGTCATGACCAAGGTAAGTTCTTACTTGTTTACGAATTCATGCCAAATGGTAGTTTAGATTGTCACTTATTTGGTAAAAGGAATCCTCTTAGTTGGAATACGAGGTATAAGATATCACTCGGATTAGCATCCGCTTTGCTATATCTACACGAAGAATGGGAGCAGTGTGTGATCCACAGAGACATCAAATCGAGTAATGTAATGCTCGATTCGAGTTTTAATGTCAAGCTCGGTGATTTTGGCTTAGCTAGACTAATGGACCATGAATTAGGTCCTCAGACTACAGGATTGGCTGGAACTTTAGGTTATTTGGCTCCCGAATACATAAAAACAGGCCGAGCAAGTAAAGAGTCAGATGTATATAGCTTCGGAATAGTTGCACTAGAAATTGCAACTGGAAGAAAATCAGTAGATCCGGGGACGGGGAAATCTGATGCAGGGTTAGTGGAGTATGTTTGGGAGCTTTATGGTAAAGGAAAACTTCTTTCTGTTGTTGATGAGAAATTAAACCTGGATTTTGACGCGAAACAAGTAGAGCGATTGATGATTACCGGGTTATGGTGTGCTCATCCGGAGAGCAATCTGAGGCCATCCATAAGACAAGCAATTCATGTTCTGAATTTTGAGGCATCCTTGCCTAATCTACCTGTGAAAATGCCAGTTCCTGTGTATTATTTACCTGGTTCTGGTGAACTAGGAGTTAGCTTGGGGGAGCCTACAATGACTTGCACAAGCATAGATGTGGGTCGTTAATTATTTGCAATATTATGATATTGGTCTGAAATGAGTTTAATTGGAGCGACATGGTCAAACAAGGAATTATACAGCAGACCTCGATTTCCTTGAGATTGTAGCATAGTAGTAATAGTAGTTGTTGTAGTAGTAGTATTTTGTGTAATCCAGAGGCTTGTGAATCTTGTGAATGTACAAATTATAAAAGCTTTCATGTAACATTGGGTGTAAGATTGTGAAAATTCTTTTAAGTTCCGAATGAATATAAGGCAAATTCATTGAGAAATTTAAACATTTCCTAGGGTGGAGATTGCTTTTTATTTTCTTCTTTCCAAGGGAACGATACAACATATTAGATCATACACTATACTTCTCCTTTGGTTCATCGCCTCTTGCCCATTCCCTAGAATACACTCATAGAAGAAAAAAGAAAGCAAGGAAAGATTAGAAAACAAAATCCATAGATTGCTTTTGCTTGGCAAGTTACCCTCTCCTACCTCAACAATGGTATATCTATCCGCCCGTGCACAAGATGAGATCGACTACTCTGCCACCATTGTTCCAAAAGGTTTTTTATTCAAAAGGACGAAAAATAAATAGTTTATTCATAATCTTATAGACTCCATAGAGCGTTATTGATCAATTGCTCTTTCCTAAAGCAGGGGAAGGGAATTTTATTATTAATGTACATAAAGTAAATCCTTATATAAATGGAAACTAAAGTACCAAAATTTTAAGTCTAAAAGTGCAAGATATATTCAGAGTTACAAAGGACTAAAGAAAGAATAGTTCTATATGAATACCATAAGGTCCAGCACTTCCAAGAACATTGACAATGATCAAGAACCTAGTATTCTTCAGCTTCTTCTTTGGTTTCTACAATAACATCTTTTCAGGGAGTATTTTCATCAATCTTATCATATCCTACTATTTTCAGTATGGAGCATAAATATAGATTTTGAAAAATAATTTTGAAACCATAATTTTAAAGATATAGTGGGTTCAATGCTAAGAACTTTAAAAGTGAAGCCTTCGAGTTTAAATTCTGAATCAAGCTAATGCCTCTAGTTAATCACAATCAAGCTACATAGTTATAGTTATTGAATATAATGAAACAAGATATGTATGTGATATGGAAAATTCAAGGGTCAAGACCAATGCAACGATAGTACAAGGCTTCTTTGCAAGATCCAACTCAAGATAATACTAGTGCCATCGTACTGAACAAAAAAAAATATTCCCTTCATTCCAATTTATATAACAATATTTTCTTACTGGTCCATTTAAAAAAAATGACATATCATTATATTTGACAATATTTTAGCTTTAAACTTTCTATTTATCCTTAATGAGAATTTTTGTCATGACATATTTAATATCACAAGTTTCAAAAAATCTATCTTTCTTCCTTATACTCCCTTCGTTCACTTTTACTTGACATCTATACTAAAAATAGATTTTCATTTTTACTTGTCACTTTACGCATATTAAGAGAAGCCAATTATTTTTTCTGTTATACCCACAGTATTTATTACTCATTTCAAATCATTTTCTCAAATCCAATAAAATATGCATCAATCAGTATGAGTATCATGGTAAATTATGCACTTCATTTATTATTTCTTAACGGACATGAAAAGTCAAAACGTGCCGGAGGGAGTAACTCCATGATGAGTCAAACTATGTTATATAAATTGGAACTCTCAAATTCCACCAATCATTTGCAGAAGAATTGCATCAAAGTATTTTCTGAAATATAATGGCTTGAATATAGCGGAATCCATACAAATTCTAACTTAAGAAATTCGGGGTCGAGGCACGTTCATTGATTCATTAACTGATTTTCATAAAAATAAGGAGTTCCCACTAATATGATCTTCAAAGCCAAGCAATCTATTTATAAAATACAGACGTAAAGTAGCTTACAGAAAAAGACCATTTGCAAAATGTTGCATCATCATGTCAAACATTTAACAGAGCTGGATTTGCAGTGGCTGTGCCCACTTGTACTTCAGACAATTCTTTATACGGTCAAAATCAGGTATGTCCGATTCGTAGGCTCGAAGAGTCGCTTCGAGCCTAAGTTCAAAATTGTGATGACCCAAAATGTCATTTTATGTTTTAGAACCCGATTTCGTGTTCTGAGGCCTTAAAAACCTCATTTTTATCTCTCCACGATTTGCGTGCGTAGTCCGGGCGTATTTCTGGAAAGCTTTTATGTGGAAAATTGATGAAATAATAACTTTTGGCCTAAAAAGTTGATTTTAGTTGACTTCGGCCAACGTTTTGAGTAAATGGACCCGGATCCGTATTTTGACGGTCCCGATGGATTCGTAGTAAAATATGGGACCTGGGCGTATGACCGGAATCGAATTCCGAGGTCCCTAGCCCGAGAAATGAATTTTAGATAAAATTATAAGACTGAAATTATAATGGTTTAAAGAATTTTGGAAATATTTGGTCTCGTTGGTATCGAGCTCGTATTTTGGTTCCGGAGTCCGGTACAAGTTTATTATGATATTTAAGACTTATCTGTGAAATTTGGTGAGAAACGGAGTTGGTTTGACGTGATTCGTACGTCCGGTTGAAAAGTTAGAAGTTTTAAAACTTTCTTGAAAATTTCATGCAATTTGGTGCTAAATTCGCAGTTCTAGATGTTATTCTGGCAATTTGATCGCTCGAGCAAGTTCGTAGGACGTTTTAAGACTTGGGTGCATGTTTGATTTGGAGCCCCAAGGGCTCGGGTGAGTTTCGGATAGGCTACGAGATGATTTGCACTTAAAACATCTGGTGTGTTTGTTGTTTCTTGTATGCTGCTATTTGGTGTCGTGATCACGAAGTGCAAGCTGGGCTGGAGAGGAATTTCTTATACGCGAACGAGAGGCTTCGGTCACGAATGCAGAGCACTGGGGGGTTAGCTCTTCGCGAACGCGACCGGCCTTACGCGAACGCGTGTGTATTTGGAGGTGGGCTGAGAATTTAATGAGTTGTTCTACGCGAACACGGTCCTAGGCCCGCGAATGCGATAGTCAGGGGGGACAGACCATCGCGAACACGTGCAACTCTTCGCGAACGCGAAAGCCTTTCTGGCCGTTGTGCATCGCGGTCACGACAGGTACCTCACGAACGCGATGAAGACTTGTCCAGTGTTTTAAAACAGACTTCAAAAACGAGAATTGTTCAAAATTTCATATCTTCTTCACTAGAACTCAACCTTGGGCGATTTTTGAAGAGGGAATTCAACACCAAATCATAAGTTTGTACTCTTTAACTCATTTCCTTTAATTTCTATCAACACCCATTAGATTCTAGTCCTAAATCTTGTTCTTAAGGGTAAAAAATTAGGAATTTTGGATGAATTGAGGATTTTGCAAATTTGGGAATTTAGACTTCAATTTGGGATCGGAACGGGGAACTAATTACATATTTGGGCTCGAGGGTGAATGGGTGAATGAGTTTTGGTCTGAACCTTGAGTTTGACCAAACGGGTCCAGGGTCGGTTTTTGACTTTTGGGGGGAAATGTTAGGAAATTTATAATTATATATTGGAATTGATTTCTTTAGCTATAATTGATGTTATTAAGTTAATTATGACTAGATTTTATCTGTCCGGAGGCTTGTGTGAAGGGAAAAGCGGTGATCGAGCTTTGAATTTGGCCGTGAGAGCAAGGTAAGTGTCGTGGCTAACCTTAGCTTGAGGGATTGAGTATTATTTGCTTACTTGTTACGTGTTTGGATGTTGAGTACAACGTATAGGTGAGGTGACGAGTATCTATACGTTATTGTCGAGTCATAGCATGTGAGTAAGTCTGATTCTTGTCAATGTTGTATTCTTGATCATATTATTCATGTTTAGATTATCTATTCGATGTGTTGAGCCATTTCCTATCATGTTCTACCGAATTTGGTTTTGATTGCGTATTGTCTCAAAGTTGAGATTGGTCTTTTGAAATTAAGTGTTGAAGTAAGACTTGATGTGGTCATATCTATATCTCTACTATTATTGTCTCTTGTTTGGGTGAGGTTGAGTGATAAAGCACGAACGGTGATGCCGTGCATGTTTCTATTATTTATTTGGTGAGGTTGAGCGATAAAGCACGAAGGGTGATGTTGTGCATGTTTCTATTATTTATATGGTGAGGTTGAGTGATAAAGCACGAAGGGTGATGCCGTGCACGTTTCTATTATTGATTATCCGGTGTTGAGAGTAAAAGCACGAAGGGTGATGCCGTGCATTTTCTGCTTGTTGTGTTTACTTATTACTACCGGTTCAAGGTGTACTAGCTGTTTAAATTTCCTCTATTGCTATGATTCTTTATCTTGCAACCCCCTTTGCATGCTTCCCCTCTCGTTAATTTCTGTTTAGCTTCTATTAGTTGTATTCTGCTAGTATATTGTTTAATTGCACAGGTTATGCATGTGTCTTGTCCTAGCCTTGTCACTACTTCGCCGAGGTTTGGCTCGGCACTTACCAGTACATGAGGTTGGTTGTATTGATACTACACTCTATACTTTCTGTGCTGATTTCAGTACTGGACCGTGTTGACCCGAGGTGAGTTGCTGCCTTCAATCCTACAGGAGATCCAATGTAGATCTGTCGGCGTTCACAGACCCCAGAGTCCCCTTTCAGTTATTCCAGTTTACTATTCCTTTTAATTCAAAGACAATCGTATTTTCTTTTAGCCAGTATTTGTAGTGACTCTTAGAAGTTCGTAAATCGTGACACCAGTTTCTGGGTAGTTGTGTATAAGTACGTGGGTTATTATGAAGTTCTGTACTTGTTTTAATCTGTTTTGTGTTTAATTGCTGTTATTTACTGATTCGGTCAAGAGTTAGCATATTAAATTTTTAACTGTTGGTTGCCTAGCATCTGAAAAGTTAGGCACCATCACGGTCTCGATGGTGGAAAATACGGGTCGTGACAAGTTGGTATCAGAGCACTAGGTTGACTAGGTCTCACAATTCACGGACAAGGTTCGTAGAGTCTGAGGGATCAGTACGGAGACGTCTGTGCTTATCCCCCATAGGCTACAGAGTTTAGGAACAATTTCACTTCTATTCTTGTCTGTCGTGCGATTTGATCTCTCAATGCTAATTGAACTTCTACTCTTGTTCCTTCGCAGATGGCGAGAACACGTACCGCTTCTTCAGCTGAGCAGCAGTCATAGCCCCCAGTGGCAGCTCCTACGAGGGTAGAGGCCGAGGCCGAGACAGGGGAAGGGCTCAGCCTAGAGCTCGAACAGCACCACCAACGGCGAAGCCTCAGGTAGAGTTTGATGAGGAGGCTTCAGCCCTGACCGTTCCAGCAGGGCCAACTCAGGTTACAGAGGGGTTCATCGCTACCCCGATACTTCTTAATGCTTAGGTCCGTCTAGTGGGCCTTATGGAGAGTGTTGCTCAGGCCGGTACATTTCCTGTAGCTCCAGCCATCTCTCAGGCTAGGAGAGGAGCCCAGACTCCCGCTACTCATACTCCGGAGCAGATGGCTCCCAAGTTTCAGGCTCCAGCAGCTCATCCAGTTGGGGTAGTTCCACCGAATGTTGCAGCACAGACCGGCGATGGATCAGCTATGTCTTCTAAGCCTTTGTGGAGAATGGATAGGTTTACCAAGATTTTCACCACTCAGTATGGTGGTACATCTTCAGTGAATCCCCAGGACTATCTAGACAGTTGTCACGAGGTATTACAGAACATGGGGATAGTGGAGACAATTGAGGTCGAATTTGCTGCCTTTCGTCTGTCAGGTTCCGCCAAGAAATGGTGGAGGGATTTTTGTTTGGCCAAACCAGCTGGGTCGCCTGCTTTGACTTGGGACCAATTATCCCTCAGCTATTTCTCCAGAAGTTCCTTCCTGTTACTCTGAGAGAGGACTATCGCAGGCAGTTCGAGCGTCTCCAGTTGGGCAGCATGTCTGTTACCCAGTACGAGACCCGGTTTATTAATTTGGCCCGTCATGCTCTTCTTATACTTCCTACCGAGAGAGAGAGAGAGAGAGAGAGAGAGGGTGAAGAGGTTTATTGAGGGACTTGCTCAGCCTATCAGATTGCAGTTGGCTAAGGAGACATGGAGCAAAATTTCTTTCTAGGATGCAGCCAATATGGCCAGACGAGTTGAGATGGTTTTAGCTTAGGGGAGTGGTCAGGGGTCTGACAATAGGCCTCCTCACTCTGGTGGATTCAGTAGGGCCTCATCTAGAGGCCGGGGTACTTTTAGTAGGGGCCATCCTCCCAGGCCATTTCATTCAACACTTTAGGTTTCTCACGGTGCTTCAGGTGGTCGTGGCCCTCATACGCAGTATCTCGATCAACTAGCCCACAGTGCTCCACAAACTCCTATTAGTGAACCCCCGCTCCAGAGTTTTTAGGGTGGTTACTCAGGCCGCCAGGGTCATTTTTAGGGTCATCAGCCACATCAGCCGAGATCTTGTTATACTTGTGGTGATTCGAAGCACATTGCTAGGTATTACCCTCGAGCATCAAGCAGTTCTCAACATCAGGGTTTCTCGTGACATGGTCCTAGCACCGGGTGTTCCACCGCCCGCTCAGCCAGCTAAAGGTAGGGGTCAGACAACTAGAGGTGGAGGTTGAGGTATTAGAGGTGGAGGTCAGGCCACTAGAGGTGGAGGCCAGCCAGACAGGGCCCGTCTTCGGGATGCGGTTCAGAGTGGTGGGGCTAGCCCCGATGCTATACTTTTCCAGCCAGGCTTGAGGCTGAGTCATCTGACGCGGTTATCACATGTACAGTTTCAGTTTGCAGTCGGGATGCCTTAATATTATTTGATATGTGATCTACTTATTCGTATATGTCATCCTATTTTGCCTTATATTTAGTTGTGCCTCGAGATTCTTTGGGTGCTCCCATTTATGTGTCTACATCGGTGGGGGATTCTGTTGTTGTATATCATGTCTATCGTTCGTGTGTGGTCATTTTTAGGGGTCTTAAGACTCATGTAGATCTCCTACTTCTCGATATGGTTGATTTTGATGTTATTTTGGGGATGGATTGGCTGTCACCTTATCATGCTATATTGGACTGTCACGCCAAGATAATGACCTTAGCCTTGCCGGGGGTGCCTCGATTAGAGTGGAGAGGGACTCCTGGTCATTCTACCAGTAGGGTTATTTCTTATATGAAGGCTCGGGGCATGGTCGAGAAGGGTTGTCTAGCTTATTTGGCTTATGTCCGTGATTATAGTGCAGAGGTTCCTTCCATGGATTCTGTACTAGTTGCTCGAGAGTTTCCGAAGGTATTTCCTGCAGACCTACCGGGGATGCCACCCGACAGGGATATTGACTTCTGTATTGATTTGGTTCCATGCACTCAGCCTATTTCTATTCCGTCATACTTTATGGCCCCGTTAGAGTTGAAAAAATTGAAGGAGCAGTTGTAAGATTTGCTTGATAAGGGCTTTATTAGACCTAGTGTCTCGCCTTGGGATGCACCAGTGTTTTTCAAAGAAGAAGGATGGGTCGATGGGGATGTGCATAGACTATCGGCAGTTGAACAAAGTCACCATCAAGAACAAGTATCAATTGCCGAGGATTGATGACTTATTTGATCAGCTTCAGGGTACCAAGGTGTTTTCAAAGATCGATTTGAGGTCTGGTTACCATCAGTTGAGGATTAGGGCATCCGATGTCCCTAAGATAGCTTTTCGGACTCGGTATGGACATTATGAGTTTCTAGTAATGTCATTTGGGCTGACAAATTCCCTAGCAGCATTTATGGATTTGATGAACAAGGTGTTCAAGCCCTATTTGGATTCCTTTGTGATTGTTTTCATTAATGATATCTTGATCTACTCCCGCAGCCGAGAGGAGTATGAGCAACATCTTCGGATCGATCTTCAAACTTTGAGAGACAACTAGTTATATGCCAAGTTTTGGTTGAGTTCAGTTGCATTCTTGGGTCACATTATATTAGCAGAGAGTATTCAGGTGGATCTTAAGAAGATTGAGGCCGTTCAGAAATGGCCTAGACCTATTTCAGTCACAGAGATCCATAATTTCTTGGGTTTGGCGGGTTATTACCACCGGTTTGTGGAGGGGTTTTCATCTATAGCAGCCCCATTGACCAGGTTGACCCAGAAGGGTGCCCTGTTCAGATGGCCAGACGAGTGTGAAGCGAGATTTTAGAAGCTCAAGACAGCTTTGACTACGGTGCTGGTGTTGGTGTTGCCCATAGGTTCAGGGCCCTATACAGTATATTGTGATGTATCTCGTATTGGACTTGGTGCGGTATTGATACAGGGAGGCAAGGTTATTGCATATGCTTTGCGGTAGCTAAAGGTTCACGAGAAGAATTATCCAGTTTATGACTTGGAGCTAGCAGCCATTGTTCATGCGCTGAAGATTTGGAGGCACTATCTATATGACATGTCGTGTGAGGTGTTCACTGTACATAAGAATTTACAGTACTTGTTCAAGCAAAAGGAGCTCAATTTGAGACAGAGAAGGTGGTTGGAGCCATTGAAAGACTATAATATAACCATCGTGTATCATCTTGGGAAAGCCAATATGGTGGCTGATGCTTAAGTAGGAAGTCAGCCAGTATAGGCAACCTTGCGTACGTTCCAGTTAGTGAGAGACCACTTACATTAGATGTTCAGGCCTTGGCCAATCAATTCGAAAGGTTGGATGTTTCTGAGCCCAGTCGTGTTTTAGCTTGCTCAGTTGCTCGGTCTTCCTTATTAGAGCACATCAGAGATCGGCATTATGATGACCCTCATTTGCTTGTCCTTAGGGACACAGTGTGGCACAGTGATACCAAGCTGTCACGACCCGGATTTCACGCCCTCGAGAGCCGTGATGGTGCCTACTGTCACACCTCCTTTTTTCGCCCCGCGAGGGGACAAAGGAGTTTTTTCCAATTAAAGGACAATCGAAACGGGATTTGTTTATTTATTTCAGAGTCGCCACTTGAGAGATTTAGGGTGTCCCAAGTCACCAATTTTAATTCCGAATCGAGGAAAATAATGACTCCATATTACAGTCTGCGTACCAGAATCCGGATAAGGAATTCTGTTAACCCGGGAGAAGGTGTTAGGCATTCCCGAGTTCCGTGGTTCTAGCACGGTCGCTCAACTGTCATATTTGGCTTGATTATCTGATTTTATGCAAGTATGAACTTATGTGCAAATTTTAACTTTTAACCGCTTTTATCATTTACTGTTATTTTTATCAAGAATTACAGCATTGTGAAAATGTATCTCGAACCACGTTACAATCAATGTACCCGTGATTAGAAACACATTTCGACTCCGTTGAGATTTGGATTTGGGTCACATCAATGTGCACCCGAGTTTAAGAAGGTAAGATTTATTAAGGCGCGTCCTAAAGAGTCTAACGTATTGTTATTTTAGGAAGAGGCCGTGAAGGTTCATTAAACGGCCAAATCCAAAGTCTAGTCAATGGTTATGTATTTTATTGAGGGCCCCGGCGATTTGTGATTTATTTGGCGAGGCTCGTCTCATTTTTATTTTAAAGGATAAACCTATAGTGACTACATTTTTATATTAAATTCGTCTCTAAAATAAAAGAAAATCTCTTAATTATTTACATGCTGAAAAACGTAACTTATTAGTTATTAGTTTACGGCTAATGCGAATGGAAAATTGCGATCTAGTTTGTACAAAGGAAAACTGCTTTCATTTTATATTCTGTTGTTCAATAATACTAGAACATGAGATTGACCATAATATCAAAACAGATTAATTATTCTCCGATTAATTTAAACTAACATTATTAGATGAAGAAACTATACATATGCAACTCTATTACTCATTAATTAATCGGCTACATTTTTATACAAAAGAGAGGAAAATTAATATTCAAACACAGATCAAAACAAAAGAATTCAATAGGAACAGGGGGCCTGATTAATATTTCATTTCGCTTCAAGCCGAGAGTGTACAAATGTGTACCTGGAAACAGCAGTACAAGAACAAAAGAAGTAGGAGTCAGCAGCAGTAATAACACGGCAACAGCAGGTTCAGCAACACCGCAAAACCAGTAACAACCAGTAGAATAACCCAGCAACGGATTGAAAAATCAGCAATGCCAAAGTGCAATCACAATCAAAGCAGAGAAGAGGAAAGATACGAGATGCAGTAGTTTCTGACTTTTGAATAACACTCGAAGAAAAGCAAACAGAATTGTTCGAGTGAAAGTTCAAATTGTCTTTCTCTTTTACTCTAAAAAAAAACTCTCTCAAGTATAAAAGTATGTCAACTCTCAAGTGTAAAAAATCTGTCAACTCTCCAAGTCTCTCTTAATTTTTAAGTTCTCTAAACTCTCTTTTCAGTCCATCTTTTTTTCTTTTCAAATGTCAAGAATGACTCTATATATATAGCAAGACAAGTCTTCAATTCCCAACCCTAAATTATTCCCCCAATGGCATGCTTTGTCCCACTACTTAATGTTTTCTTTATTTTAAACTTTGTCCCCCATGCCTATATTAAATAAATACCATATTCCCAACCCATTACAATATGTCCCCCATGCCTACATTAAACAAGTACAAGATTCCTCCCCATTATGTTTTGTCTTGTCCCCCATTATATTAAACAAGTACATCAAAACCCCACCCCATTATATTTGTCCCCCATGCTTAACATAAAGAATCAAAATAATGTTCAATTACCAAACTACCCCTCCGACCTTATTGCAATTACCCTTTTACCCCTGAACGGATTGCAATTTACCAAATTACCCCCATCAGCTCTAAACACTCAATTAATCATAACTCAACCAAAATATAGCCAAGATGACCAATTTCTCAACAATCTTCAACAACAAATTACATGAACATGATGAACAACACAACTCAAAAATTAATGAAATGAATTAACCATATCGGGAACCAATCCTGGTTAATTTAGACCAAAATGGATGAGCAAGGATACAACAATATTAACAAAAATGTATGATTCAAATTAAATCAACCAATCAAAAACAACCATAAACT
This sequence comes from Nicotiana tabacum, assembly GCF_000715075.1. Taxonomy (NCBI): domain Eukaryota; kingdom Viridiplantae; phylum Streptophyta; class Magnoliopsida; order Solanales; family Solanaceae; genus Nicotiana; species Nicotiana tabacum. The sequence continues at coordinate 24,411,587 of NC_134100.1, read as the reverse complement.
CACATTAAATCACTGGATTAAACATGAACTTCAAACAAAGATGAACATGAACTAAATCTATTTTTCAAACAACAAACATGACGGATTCACATGACTCAAACAACACTAACAATTTCTGGAAAATACATAACAACATGAAACAAATTGAAGAAATAATCAATTAAATTTCAATTTGAATCTAACAAACATTAAACTAACAAATATTCACTTAAACAACAATACAAACATGAAATAAACATGAAAAACAACTAATTAACTTCCATTTGAAATCTGAAAATTAATTTAACAAAACATATGAACATGACTAAAAAATCAAATATCTAACCATAGACATGAACAAAACAAACATTTGCCGATTTTAGATTCGAAAATATCAAAACAAAATACGGACAAAATAAAACTCAAAAACTACTAACCGGAGATGAACGACGACGAATTTGATTGTATGGACTGTTTCGACAACCTTCAAATGGGAATAAATCTGCCCGGACTCAACAACGAACTCAACGACGAACAAACGACGGAGACGATCCGAAGCAAACGAAGAAGATGAAGAAGGCGTTGGACGTAGCAAGGTCGACGGACTATGGCAGACGCAGCTGAAGCAGCTATGGTCGTCGACATGCTGCTGCGTTCAACGACTAAGGTCGTCGATGAGGAACAGCAACAGTCGACGCAGCAGAAACTGTGCTCGAGCAGCAACAATATCCATGGCCGACGATGAGGAAGGTGAAACAGAAGCAGCAGCGCTGGGTCTGTTTGGCTTGACTGGTTCATCCGCCCTATATGTTTGGCTCGACTGGTTCAAATAGGAAGACGACGAAGCAGCAGCCATGGATGGGCTGCTGCGTGTGTGCGTGTGTGTTTTGTTGTCTATATATGTGTGTGTGTGTGTGTTGTCGATGTGTGTGTGTGTGTGTGTGTTGTCGATGGGGAGGCAGCCATGGGAGCTGCTCGTGTGGAAGGGGAGGTAGCCATGGTTGGCTTGGGGTCTTGGTATTTTGGAGAAGAAGAAGCCAAAAATGGGGGCGGATGTTTTTGGTCTTTTTTAGGGTTTTTTGTTCTTTCTTTTTTTTTCTTTTGTTTTGTGTTTTGAAAAAATGAAGAAGGGGTGTTGGGTATTTGGGTTAATGGGGCGGACCGGGTCGACCCGGTCTGAAGTGGTCTGGGTCATGGGGAAGATTGGGCAACTATTTGGGCCTGAGGTTGAAATTTGAAGAAATGGCCCAATCCGATTTTTCTTTGTATTTTTATTATTTTTTTTTCTAAAACTAAATTATAAAAATACTTAAATTATTATTAAGAACTAAATTAAGTTATAAAAGCGCAAATTAACTCCCAATAACAATTAACGCACAATTAAGTAATAATTAAGCATAAAATTGTTCATTTGGACATTAAATGCTAAAAATGCAAAAGATGCCTATTTTTGTAATTTTTAATTTTTGTAAAACTAATTTAATTACTAACAATTGTAGAATTAAATCCTACATGCAAAATGCGACCTTTTTTTTATTAATTTAACAAATAAGCAAACACAGACAAATACAAATAATTATCCAAAAATATCACAAAATCTCACAAAATTGCACACCGAGGAAAATCATTTGATTTTGAATTTTTTTGGGAGTAATTCTCATATAGGGCAAAAATCACGTGCTTACAGATGGCTTACAATATGATCCTTGGGAGTTCGTGCAAAGATAAAGCGAGCGATTTTTGCCCATCCGAGTACTCCGTGTGAAGCATTTTTTGAAAAATATTTAACTGAACCTTTGCTTCAAAGGTTTCCTACATATCCCTGGCTAAAGGGGAATCAGGTTAATGTAGTTCGGGAAATTTTGGTAGCTGTGACTACCCTGGGACTGCAATGTTACTGCTGTTGCATGCTGTTATCACTGCTTACCGATCTCCTTGTTACACCGTGCTTAAAAAGAAAACAAGAAGCTAGGCTAGACTAAAATTTGTTCTTGTTGCCTTGCTTTCTTGTCGGCTTGTGTTTCCTCCGGTGCTTTCCTTCCGATGCTTTTCTTCCTTTTGACTCATGCACTTGAGTTTGTGCTGGGACCTCTTGTTGCAACCTTTTGCTTCCCGGTGCTGGGGATTTTTTACTGTTTCCTGCTGGAGATTCCTGTTGTAACCCTCTGTTTTATTGTCTTCTGACTTGATCTCGAAATGTATGCCTGGGGATAACCTTTGGGACTATTATCTTACATCGGATCAATTTCCCTTTCCTGTGGAGTTTGACCACTTCGGACTTAGGTTCGTGATTTATCGACGTTCTGCGGGGAAACCTTCTCGGAACTTGGTCCACGAGTCCTTCACCCGTCACTTTCCGCCCTTTTTAGGTCCCCCTTCTTTTGATGCAATTCGACGCCTTTTGTCTTATTCTTGGTTTTTGGCCTATCCCTTTCGTATTTTGCCTTTGGACCCCTTCAGTCTCTGGTAGTAAACTTTGAAAGATCCTTTTCAAAACCAATTTTTTAGAAAGAAAAATGAAAAAGGTAGGAAAGGAGAAAAATCTTTCTGAACCAAAAACTTATCTGGATGACATGACTGGTCCTTATGATCATGACGTGCACCATAGATTCCCGACCTAGTCTATTTGTGTCAATCATCTAGCCTGATGGTCTTACTCACTGGGGATAAATGAGTGTCCACTTCTTTGCGAACGCGGACCCTTTTGCTGATCTGCCTTGTCGCCTCATAGCGCCCTTCGAGGGGTTTTCACTAATGAGACTCTCTCTCTTTTCTCTCAGCTCCCGGCGCCTTATGGTGCCTGTGAAGGTTTTCACCGATAAGACTCTCTCGTTTTATATCTCTCATCTTTCGTCGCCTTATGGTGCCTATGAAGGTTTTCACCGATAAGACTCTCTCATTTGATTTCTTCAGCGGGGAATTGGAGTGCTGTTGATATGACCCTATCTTTGGAGATTCCTTTGGACTATCAATTCATTTCCAGTTTTATGATCCTCTTCCTTGCCGGGGATCCGTGTATTATTCTCGGCTTCATTTGCCTGACTTGGCACCTCTTGGATATTGATCGGGAGGTCTTTTGGACGTCGATTTTGGTTTTGGTGTGGGGCTAAAAGAAAGGCTTATAAAAAAAATGAAATAACTTTGATGGGTGATGCGCTACAACTTTTGGAATCAAACCTTTGTTGGAATTTTAAAACATAGCCTCTGCCCCAGTTTTCTTGCTTGGAGGATTTTATTTTTACTCTATGTTGAGCTATGTGCATTTGCACACTGTGCCTATTATGCGTACCTATGTACACTATGATGCACACTATGTGCACTATGATGCACACTATGACCGAGCCGTGAGGCGCCTACGTATCCTCTTTGAGGAATCAGGTCAAACGTAGTTCCCAACGGTTTGTGATTTTTATCTTCTTCTTCTTTTTCTTTTTTTTTCTTCTTCTTTTTTCATTTTCTCTTAAAATTTTCTTTTCTTCTTCTTTCTCTTTTCATATCTTTTTCGTTAGTGATTCCAAAAGAGGGGTATGAAAGAATAACTTAAGGCTCAAAAAGGGGAAACAAGGGTAAAAAGTGTTTGGATAGAAGAAAGAATTGCCTCCGTCATTTCATTATCCAATAAGTACCAAGTACAAACAAACGAACCAATAATTGCCATAATCAAAGAAATTACGCATAATATCTCTTGACTGCATCCGAATTGATAGCCATGTCAACACATCTTCCCTCGATATCCGTCAAACACAAAGCTCCATTGGACAATACTCTGGTCACGACATAAGGTCCTTGCCAATTTGGGGCGAACTTGCCTTTTGCCTCGACCTAATGTGGGAGGATCTTCTTCAATACCTGCTGCCCTACTTCAAACTTCCTGGGGCGTACCCTCTTATTATATGTTCTCACCATTCTCTTCTGATACAGCTGCCCATGGCATACCGCTGCCAATCTTTTCTCGTCTATCAAGCTCAACTGTTCCAATCGAGCTTTGACCCATTCATTATCATCAATCTCGGCTTCAGCGACAATCCGGAGGGATGGAATTTCGACCTCCGCTGGTATTACGGCCTCAGTTCCGTACACCAACAAATAAGGAGTTGCACCTACGGAAGTCCGGACGGTAGTGCGGTAACCCAACAGAGCAAAGGGTAATCTCTCGTGCCATTGTCTAGATCCTTCCACCATTTTCTGCAGTATCTTCTTGATGTTCTTATTGGCTGCTTCGACCGCTCCATTCGCCTTGGGACGATATGGGGTGGAATTGCGGTGTGTAATCTTGAATTGTTGGCATACCTCTCTCATCAGGCTACTGTTAAGATTCACACCGTTATCCGTAATGATTACTTTTGGGATCCCAAATCTGCAGATGATATGGGAGTGCACAAAATCCACCACTGCCTTTTTAGTTACTGACTTGAAGGTTTTAGCCTCAACCCATTTGGTGAAGTAGTCAATGGTTACTAGAATGAACCTATGACCGTTGGATGCTGCTGGCTCGATAGGTCCAATGACATCCATGCCCCATGCCACAAACGGCCAGGGTGCTGACATCGTATGTAACTCTGTTGGCGGAGAATGAATCAGATCTCCATGTATCTGACACTGATGGCATTTCCTCACGAAAGTGATACAGTCATGTTCCATGGTGAGCCAATAATACCCTGCCCTGAGGATCTTCCTTGCCAATACATATCCGCTCATATGTGGCCCGCAAACTCCAGCATGTACCTCTGCCATAACCGTCGTGGCTTGACCGACATCTATACATCTCAACAATCCCAAATCCGGGGTTCTTTTGTACAAAACTCCTCCGCTGAGGAAGAAACCATTTGACAAACGCCGAAGGGCTCTTTTTTGGTCTCCAGTGGCATGTTCCGGATATATCCCCATTCTGAGGTATTCCTTGATATCATGAAACCAGGGCTCGCCATCTGCTTCCTCTTCTACGGCGTTGCAATAAGCGTGCTGATCACGGACCTGGATGTGCAGAGGATCAACATACATTTTGTAAGGGTGGTGCAACATTGATGCTAAGGTGGCCAATGCATCCGCAACCTCGTTATGAACTCTCGGGATATGTTTGAACTTTACCGATCGAAATCGCTTGCTCAGATCATGCAAGCATTGTCGATATGGTATGAGTTTCAGATCCCGCATTTCCCATTCACCCTGAATCTGATGTACCAAGAGGTCCGAGTCTCCCAAGACCAAGACGTCTTGGACATCCATGTCCGCAGCCAATCGTAGACCCAAAATGCAAGCTTCATACTCGGCCATATTGTTGGTGCAATAGAAGCGTAGTTGAGCCGTAACAGGATAATGGCGTCCTGTTTCAGAAATGAGTACCACTCCTATTCCAACTCCTTTCGCGTTTGCAGCTCCATCGAAGAAAAGCTTCCAACCCAGTTCCTCGGGTAACTCCAGCTCATTTGTATGCATTACCTCTTCATCGGGAAAATACGTTCTTAAAGGCTCGTATTTTTCATCAACGGGATTCTCTGCCAAATGGTCGGCCAACGCCTGGGCTTTCATGGCTGTCCTTGTCACATAGACGATATCGAACTCTGTGAGCAGAATTTTCCATTTTGCCAACCTCCCTGTGGGCATAGGTTTCTGAAAGATATACTTCAATGGGTCCAAACGGGATATGAGATAAGTAGTATACGAGGACAGGTAGTGTTTCAACTTCTGAGCTACCCAAGTTAGGGCGCAGCATGTTTTCTCGAGTTGAGTGTACTTGACTTCATATACTGTGAATTTCTTGCTAAGATAGTAGATGGCCTGCTCCTTCCTTTCTGTGTCATCATGTTGCCCTAGTATACAACCAAATGAATTTTCCAGGACCGTTAGATAAAGAATTAAGGGATTCTCTGGCTTAGGCGGGACCAATACGGGTGGATTAGACAGATACCCTTTGATTTGGTCGAAAGCCTCTTGACACTCTGCCGTCCAACTTACCGCAACATCCTTTTTTAGCAGCCGAAATATGGCTCACAAGTTGCTGTGAGTTGAGCGATGAAACTGCTGATGTAATTGAGTCTACCCAGCAAACTCATTACCTCTGTTTTGTTCTTTGGCGGTGGCAAATCTCGGATGGATTCGATTTTGGATGGGTCTAACTCAATCCCCCGTCGACTGACGATGAATCCTAACAACTTTCCTGAGGGAACCCCGAATGCGCATTTGGCCGGGTTAAGCTTGATATCATACCTTCGGAGTCTTTGGAAGAATCTCCTTAGGTCTGCTACATGGTCCTCCTGACGCCAAGACTTTATGATCACATCATCGACATACACCTCAATTTCTTTGTGTATCATGTCATGAAACACAGCAGTCATTGCTCGCATGTATGTTGCCCCGGCATTCTTCAGCCCGAACGGCATTACCCGATAGCAGTAAGTTCCCCATGGCGTGATAAATGCTGTCTTTTCCGCATCTTCTTCGTCCATTAGGATCTGATGATAACCCGCATAGCAATCCATAAATGATCCGATCTCGCGCCCAGCGCAATTATCGATCAAGATATGGATGTTGGGTAATGGAAAATTGTCCTTGGGACTTGCTTTGTTGAGGTTGCGGTAGTCGACGCACACCCTGATTTTTCCATCCTTCTTTGGAACTGGTACCACATTGGCCAACCACTCGGGATATCGAGTGACCCGAATGACCTTCGCCTGCAACTGCTTAATCACCTCTTCTTTGATCTTTACACTCATTTCTGTTTTAAATTTCCTTAGCTTTTGCTTGACCGGAGGGTATGCCGGGTCAGTGGGCAATTTATGAACCACTAGATTGGTGCTTAATCCCGGCATATCGTCGTATGACTATGCAAAAACATCTTTGAATTCCACGAGGGTTTTGATCAATTCTTCCCTGACATTCGGCTCAATATGGATGCTGATTTTGGTTTCTCGGACATTATCAGCGTCTCCTAGATTCACAGCCTCAGTGTCATTTAGGTTAGGTTTGGGTTTTCTTCAAATTGGCACAGTTCTCGGTTTATCTCTTCGAAGGCTTTATCTTCGTCATATTCAGATTCAACGTCACAAACGACCTCTTGCATCATTGAGTCGGATTCAGATTGATTTATTAGACTAGGTCGAAGATCCGCTGTGCATGCCATGTCATTAGAACCAGTAAAAAGAGAACTGTTCAGAAAGAAAAAGAACAAAACAAAATTAAAATGGGACAAAAGAAGAGAACTTTATTAAACTTGCGGGATAAAAGGGTTCACACTTTTACAAAACAAAAGTAAAATTTGGATTACACCCTGGAATAATCCGAACAAAACAAAACAAACAAAACATAAATCAAAGCCTACTACCAAGACTCCCCTCGGACAGGAAGAGGAGTAACTGTCCAATTGTTGGTTTTGGCCTCAGGCCCCACAATCTGTATCTCTGCTCTGCTGGAACCTTCTCCAGCTTCTACCATACTGACATCAGCGAATAGCCGCTCGAAACTCTGATTCAGGTCCCCATCCATACCAATCAATGGTCCTAGAATCTTTGGGACCGCTGGCCTTTTGGCTCTTGCTCTGACAAAAGATCTTGAGAGACGTGGCACGGGTTTGGGAAGATACCAGACTTTCTTCTTCATTTTCTGCGCTTGCTTTTCATCTGCTGCGGTTGGTTTGAACCCCAATCCGAAAGTTTCCAGATTTTTAGGCAGGGAGACAGGTTGGACAATCCCCTGAAGCTCGACTCCCAGGCCCTTTCCCGGCACAAATCCATTACCCAGCATTTCCGAGACCATCATGACTGTCGCGGCGGCTACCCTAGGGTGCGGGATGATTTCTCCTTCAGAAATTTTGTTTGCCGACACTGTATCGAAAATCTGGTAGACCCAAGGACCTTTGTCATCATAGGTCTCTATGAAGGGCACAATGGCGCCACCCATGGTGCATGCCGTGTCCTCGCCGTGTAGTACGACCTCCTGCCTATCCCACTCGAACTTCACCATCTGATGTAGGGTGGAGGGCACTGCTTTGGCTGCATGAATCCATGGTCGTCCTAACAGAAGGTTATAAGATACTGTGGCATCTAATACCTGGAACTCCATGGTGAACAGGACAGGACCGATGGTCAATTCAAGTACAACATCCCCTACAGTAGCTGTTCCATTTCCGTCAAATCCTCGGACACAGATGCTATTCTTGTGGATTCTTCCGTGGTCAATCTTTAACTGGTTCAGGGTGGATAATGGACAAATATTGGCACTTGACCTGTTATCCACCAATACCCGAGTAACTACCGCGTTTTCACATTTGACAGTCAGATAGAGAGCTTTATTATGCTCTGTACCTTCCACTGGCAGATCATCATCTGAGAACGTTACCCTGTTCACTTCGAAAATCTTGTTGGCAATGGTTTCCAGGTGGTTTACAGAAATCTCGTTGGGTACATGAGCTTCGTTCAGTATTTTCATCAGGGCCCGGCGATGTTCCTCAGAATGGATCAGTAATGATAGCAGCGAGATCTGTGCTGGTGTTTTCCTCAGCTGCTCGACCACGGAGTAGTCCTGCACTTTCATCTTCCTCAAGAACTCCTCAGCCTCTTCTTCGGACACAGGTTTCTTGGTTGTAGCGGGGTTGGTTCTTCTTAGCTCCACCGGAGCAAAACACCGACCTGATCGAGTCAGTCCTTGCGCTTCACAACTAACTTCCTCCACTTGTTTTCCTTTGTACATCACCACTGCCCTCTCGTATTTCCAAGGCACAGCCTTACTATCAACCATCGGCAACTGAACTGCGGGCTTTATTGTGACCAGTTCCCTGTATACCCCTTTTAACACAACTGCAGGTGTGGGCGGAGTCCCTGATATTACCAACTTGTTTGGCTCGGGTTTGCTTGTTATGGCGGACGGTCTCTTCCCCAATATCACTACCGGCTTGACGCCTTCTCCCTGGGACTGTACCCCTGTTCCTCCACTGGTCGGTCCTTCTTTCGGAGCGGCCTGGATCATCATCACTGTTTGTGAGGGTTTTCTCAACTCTCCTCCCTCATACACCAACTCAATCATGTGAGTCTCGTGGTGCGCTGGCAATGGGTTCTGGTTGATGTTAGGAGCTTCCGGTGTCTGGACCTCGATCTTATTGGTATCAATAAGATCCTGTATGGCATGCCTCAATTTCCAACACTTTTCGGTATCATGCCCCAGCATCCCTGAGCAGTACTCACAACTTATTGATCGGTCCAAATTCTGGGGTGGGGGATTTGGTTCTCGAGTCTGGACAGGACTAACCAAACCCAACTGCCTCAATTTGTGGAACAAAACGGTGTAGGTTTCTCCCAACTCCGTGAAAGTTCTGTGCTTCCGCAGCCTGTCATTCCTAGCACCTGGATTTCCCCGAAAGCCTACCCCTGGAGGGTTTCTATATGCCCTCGGTGGAGGATAGGTGTTTTGGGGTGGTGCATATGTGTTCTGGGGAGCCGGCGCGCGCCATTGCGGGCGAACCGGAGGCTGAGTGTATGTCTGGGCTTGGTGTATGGAGAAATGTGGTTCTCGAGGTGGATAGTAGTGCTGTGGTGGGCTGTATGGGTAGTTTGTCCCGTGGGGCCTGGGTTGATTGTAGTGGGGTTTGCCAGACCTGGCCCAACTGCTTGCCTCAATCGTGGCAATTTCTTCTTTCTTTCTTCTTCCCAGCGCACCTCCCGTGCCGCTCTGAATAGCCTGGGTCGTAGCCTTGAGTGCCGAGTAATTCAGGATTTTGTCAGACCTCAGACCCTCTTCTATCATGACCCCTATCTTCACTACCTCGTTGAAGGATTTTCCGACCGTTGTCACCAAGTGACCAAAGTAGGTTGGATCCAGTGTTTGCAAGAAGTAGTCCACCATTTCTCCCTCTCTCATGGGAGGATCCACTCTAGCTGCTTGCTCTCTCCAGCGGAACCCGTACTCGCGAAAACTTTCCCCGGGCTTCTTCCCGGTCCTCAATAATGTGAGACGGTCAGGGACTATCTCGATATTGTATTGGAAATGTCTTGCGAAAGCCTGCGCCAGGTCATCCCAAGTGTACCATCTGCTGGAATCCTGCCTGGTATACCATTCTAGCGCAGATCCGCTCAGACTTTGGCCGAAATAAGCTATCAGCAGCTCATCTTTGCCGCCTGCCCCTCTCATTTTGCTACAGAATCCCCGCAAATGCGCCATGGGATCACCGTGCCCTTCATATAAATCAAACTTAGGCATCTTGAACCCAGCCGGGAGTTGGACGTCCGGGAAAGGGCATAGATCTTTGTAAGCCACGCTGACTTGGTTGCCCAATCCGTGCAGGTTCCTGAAGGACTGCTCCAGGCTTTTGAACTTCCTCAATACCTCATCCTGTTCAGGGGCTTTAACCGGCTTTTCAATCTCTGCCGGTACCTCCAAGTGCGGGTTGTAGGCCTGTGGTTCGGGGGCATGGAATGTAGGCTCAGGGGGATAGTATTGCGTATCGGGAGCCTGAAACAATGGCTCGCTGGTTGATCTTTGCAGGGTGGCTGATGTGGGTCCCATAAAAGTGGGAACATTTGGTGTTGGGAGAGGTTGATGGGGTGGTGGAGCTTGGGAATCATGTGGGCTTCTTTCCTGATGATAACGGGGATTCGGGAGGCTTGTTGAAGGGCCGGAGTGAGGGTATTCCGGCATGTGCCCCAGTGGCTCAGGGCTCTTTTGTGCTTTGGCTAGAGCTAGCTGCATTGCATTCATCTCTAGTCTCATCCTTTCAATCTTTTCCATTGCTTCTTTTAACAACTGGCTCATCGGCCTTTCTTCCTCGTTACTATTCTCTGAAGTAGTCATGCTTGTTGCTACTGGTCCTTTGGATCTGGTTTGGTAAGAGTGTGTTGCTAGAATTCTTTAACAACTAACTTGTCTGGATTCAGACAACAACAAACTTTGGTAGCGTTAGATTTTAACAGATTTGATCACAACACATAGAGGATGCAATGTTCCTAGGCAGTTAACCGTTTCTACATGTTTTGCTTCAAACAACATGCATCATCCCGACTTACTCATTTGTCCCTTTTTTAAAGTACTTTGGGAAACCCTGTATTTTATTTTATTTTTGTATTTTCTTTCTTTTTTTTTTTCTTTCTTTATTAAAAGCGGTCGAATCTTATGGGGATTGCCTACGTATCACGTCCCCGCGCGAATCAGACCAGGCGTAGTTCTGCCATAAGGTAAAGACACACAAAATTCTTTTTTGGAATCATTAAATTCATCATCAAAATTTGCTATTACAAATTACTTCCAATAAAGAATAGCAACAGTACAGACTCCACAGTTTTTAACTTGATTTGGCTAAAAGAAAAGAAAACAACACATGGGAAAGCACAAAGCCTGAACAGGACTCAACCGAAGATTAATTTCCCAACTTAGGGGCCCATGAGGCATCATTCGGCCTTTTCGCGGCTCTAGGTGTGAGGTCTCTCTGCAAGCTTTTCAATTCATTCATGATCCGGTGGACGCAGCCCATGATGGAAATAAGGAGGGTTTTCCGAGGCATTTGCTCACATGCTAGGCATCTCATGTAGATGTAGTGCCCAATCTCGTCGATCCTTCCTCGAATGTTGTCCCTTTCAACGAACAATTGCCTTATTTGTCGGTTTTTTAATCCTAGTGCTTGCGCATTGTCGGCAAGCTGATCCTGGAACATCTCCATTTGTCTTTCCATGCAGGCCATTGCATCGTAACAACGTCTTCTGTCAGCCTGGGCATCTCGTGCTTGTTTGCTGATCCGATCATGCAGAGTGGAGTTCGTTTTCCTTAATATCCCGATGCTCATTTCATAATCCCTTATGACTTGTTGCAGGTGCTGCCTCCGGGCCATGGTACTTTTTGCCCACTTGGTTCGTAATCTTGCTGTGCTAGCCTTGGCTCTTTCCAAGTCTTCCTGGCTTTACGCAACCTGATTTTTTAACCCTGCTATCAATCTTTTATCCGCCCGACTTCTCAGTTGGTTGTCGGCCTCCCTTTTCATCTTCCGGATCTGAGCTTTGAGGATCTCGCCTTCTCTGATTAATCTGTTCTTTTCTCCCTTGTGGGTAGCGGACTGTAATTGGCTTTCAAACTTCATATCCTGAACTTGTTGCTTCAGTTTGCTTGTCTCGGCAAGATATTCCCGCTCTTTGGCCAACCAGTCCCACTGCTCTTGTGAGGATCTGGCAAACTCTTGCAGGTGCGGTCTTTTAGCCGGCCTTGCGGATGACGTTTCCCCTTTGTACCAAGCCTGATATCCGGGCGAAACTTCCCCTTTTGTCCGATTCAATACACAAGTATTTGCCTCTAAGTATTGGCATTGGCCCCACATTTGGCGAACCCTTGCTTCAGGAAACTGGCCATCGGGACTGATCTCAATCACCTGGGTGCTTAAATCCTCGTCTTTTGGCACTATTTGACATCTCCCAAGTTGCCTTAAAACCCGATGCGGCGCATAAGGTTGAATGCTCTTAAGTCCCATTAAGAGAAAATGGGGCCTGACTGCTGGCATGTATATAACTTCGTCGATCGGTAACCAACCCAGCGTCCACTGTATTTGACTGGCGTTGAGGGCACGGAAATATGAGGTCCATGCCGAAACTCCTCTAGGTAGGTAGGCCTCATTAACTCTGGTATAGAACTCCTCTATGCAGGTCCTGTCAGCGGATCCATGGCTCAGAAACTGAGCTCGGTGACATAGGTGTTCAGTCATCCACATTTGCAACAACAAGTTGCAACCTTCGAAAAAGTTTCCTCCGGCCTTGCAGGACGTGAGAGCCCGGAATATATCGGATACAATCATGGGCGCCAGCGTGCTATCTTTCTGTGTGAGCAAAGTACTGACGACCCCCGCTATCTTTATGTCGATATTCCCGTCTTTTCTTGGGAACACTAAGAGCCCTAAGAAAGTTATCATAAAAGCAACCCGTCTATGTTCATCCCACTTTCGACGGTTACTTTTGCTGCACAACTGGTTTTCTGGTTTGTCGAATCCTCCTATGTGACCATATCTTTGGTATATGAAACTCACAGTGCAAAAACCTTTTGCCAAGTCAGGGTTACGAATTGTTCTGACTATCTTTAATGAGTCCAGAAACCGGTGTACTGCCACAGCTCTTGGAGCAACCAGGTATTTATGCCTCAATGGAGCCTCAGCACTGCCGATATACCCTGCTATTTCTTCTAAAGTTGGGGTAAGTTCAAAGTCCGAGAAGTGGAAGACATTGTGCGCAGGATCCCAGTGAGGGACTAGTGCCCTTATGATATCTCCCCGTGGCCTGATATCCAACAAACTCGTGAGGCCTTTCAGATATTTCTTGATTTCGTCATGCCCTTCTTTGCCTAAATCATTCCACCAAAGCCGCAATTGGAGGGGAATTTTATTCATGATTGCAAAGGGTTCATTTGGAGTCGTGCTCATTCTGCACATTTATTAATAAGATTTTAACAAACAAAACTTATTTTGATCAAAACAAAAAAAACATATGCTCACTTTCCTCAAGAGGATTTCTGAACACGACCTCTCAGCACTTCAGGGACGAAGATTTTTAAGGTTGTGTGAAAAAACAAGAGGTGGCCGTTTGTACAAAGGCAGCCTTCCGGGTTCCTTTTGGGAACATTTGGCTGTTTTTGATATAAATGGCGTCACCCGACCCTATGAAAGAAAAATACACTTTTGGCGTTTTTGCTACTTTATTAATTTTCAAAAAAAAATGGGAGGTTGGACCCGGCGGGGGTTGCCTACGTATCTCACATCCGGTGAGAATCAAACCCGCGTAGTTCGGGCAATCAAGAATAAGTAGATGAACTAACTTCCTTTTTTGAATTTGTGAAAGAACTACTTTAAAAGGAGAAAGGAAATATTTTTGATTGATTTTCTTTTTAAAAGAAAGACTTCTAAGATATATTTTTTTTTTAATTTCCATTTGTTTTTTTTCTTATTCTAAAGGAAGAAGAAAATATTTTTCGGAATTTTATCTTTAATAAAAGAAATGCTTCTAAAAAATGTTTTTTTTTTGAATTTTGAATTTTCTTTTCAATTTTGAAAGAAGAAAAATATTTTCGGATTTTTTTCTATCTTATTATACATTTTTTTTTAAAAATAATTAAAAGACTTTCTAAAGAAGTTAATAATGGAAAATATTTTTGGATTTTTTTTGTTTTTTTGAAAATTGGGGGTCTAAAAACTTTTCTAGACTTTTTGGCAAGACAAATATTTTTGCAACAAATAAAGACATATATATATTTTTTGGAAATAAAAACTTTTGGATATATATATGTATATATTTGTGACAAATAATGAAAGACTCTTTTTTTTATTATTATTTTTTGAATTTTCATAAAAAAACCATTTTAAAAATAAGACTCTTTTTAATTTTTATTTTTATGACAAGACAAACTATATATTTCTATATTTTTTTTTTGAAAAACAAAACAGAACAACGACTTTTTTTTCTATTTTTCCTTTGCTTTTAATAAAACAAACTAATAAGACGTTTTTTTTTCATTTTCTCAAAATTTCGGTAGAGTTTTGACAGTATTTGGGTATTGGGTTTTTTCAAGAATAAACAATCAATTCCCTAACCGCTATTTCCTTTTTTTCAATTTCACAATATTCATAATATTCAAACACCGGTCAGCATGCGGGCATGAGACAAATAAATGCACGGAAAACAAATAGGATGCATCAGGATGACCTTTTCATATCAGGTTGCTAGTCCTAGACGGACCCAACCCCTGTGTTGAGTCCCCTAAGTCAAATGCAACGTGATGCAAATAAGCGTTCCTACTAGGGATCCGGCATGAAGTCACATTATTCTATGTTCAAAACCTGGGTCGGTGTTCTAGACAGTGTACCCGAGCGGAAAACTCGAGCTGAGGAAGGAGCTCCTTTCCGGGAACCAAAAGGCCAGCCGACTTAGAAACTTTCCGAGCCTCTTTTATTTAGGGTATGACACTAACAGAATAGGGAGTCTCAACCAGTAAGCACATCCCCGGAGGTAAGAAGAGAAAGGTTTCGGCACAATTTATATACAGTTCAGATAATATCAAAGCGGTAAAAGCAGCATTTAGCACATTAGGCTCAAAACATGTAAAAATCAGATAAAGCCAAATATAACAATTTATCTAAGCTCGAATTTCTAACCCTGAACCAGTGGTTCTGGGTCCACATCCCCAGCAGAGTCGCCAGAGCTGTCACACCTCCTTTTTCCGCCCCGCGAGGGGACAAGGGAGTTTTTTCCAATTAAAGGACAATCGAAACGGGATTTGTTTATTTATTTCAGAGTCGCCACTTGAGAGATTTAGGGTGTCCCAAGTCACCAATTTTAATCCCGAATCGAGGAAAATAATGACTCCATATTACAGTCTGCGTACCAGAAATCCGGATAAGGAATTCTGTTAACCCGGGAGAAGGTGTTAGGTATTCCCGAGTTCCGTAGTTCTAGCACGGTCGCTCAACTGTCATATTCGGCTTGATTATCTGATTTTATGCAAGTATGAACTTATGTGCAAATTTTAACTTTTAACCGCTTTTATCATTTACTGTTATTTTTATCAAGAATTACAGCGTTGTGAAAATGTATCTCGAACCACGTTACAATCAATGTACCCGTGATTAGAAACACATTTCGACTCCGTTGAGATTTGGATTTGGGTCACATCAATGTGCACCCGAGTTTAAGAAGGTAAGATTTATTAAGGCGCGTCCTAAAGAGTCTAACGTATTGTTATTTTAGGAAGAGGCCGTGAAGGTTCATTAAACGGCCAAATCCAAAGTCTAGTCAATGGTTATGTATTTTATTGAAGGCCCCGACGATTTGTGATTTATTTGGCGAGGCTCGTCTCATTTTTATTTTAAAGGATAAACCTATAGTGACTACATTTTTCTATTAAATTCGTCTCTAAAATAAAAGAAAATCTCTTAATTATTTACATGCTGAAAAACGTAACTTATTAGTTATTAGTTTACGGCTAATGCGAATGGAAAATTACGATCGAGTTTGTACAAAGGAAAACTGCTTTCATTTTATATTCTGTTGTTCAATAATACTAGAACATGAGATTGACCATAACATCAAAACAGATTAATTATTCTCCGATTAATTTAAACTAACATTATTAGATGAAGAAACTATACATATGCAACTCTATTACTCATTAATTAATCGGCTACATTTTTATACAAAAGAGAGGAAAATTAATATTCAAACACAAATCAAAACAAAAGAATTCAACAGGAACAGGGGGCCTGATTAATATTTCATTTCGCTTCAAGCCGAGAGTGTACAAATGTGTACCTGGAAACAGCAGTACAAGAACAAAAGAAGTAGGAGTCAGCAACAGTAATAACACGGCAACAGCAGGTTCAGCAACACCGCAAAACCAGTAACAACCAGTAGAATAACCCAGCAACGGATTGAAAAATCAGCAATGCCAAAGTGCAATCACAATCAAAGCAGAGAAGAGGAAAGATACGAGATGCAGTAGTTTCTGACTTTTGAATAACACTCGAAGAAAAGCAAACAGAATTGTTCGAGTGAAAGTTCAAATTGTCTTTCTCTTTTACTCTAAAAAAAACTCTCTCAAGTATAAAAATATGTCAACTCTCAAGTGTAAAAAATCTGTCAACTCTCCAAGTCTCTCTTAATTTTTAAGTTCTCTAAACTCTCTTTTCAGTCCATCTTTTTTTCTTTTCAAATGTCAAGAATGACTCTATATATATAGCAAGACAAGTCTTCAATTCCCAACCCCAAATTATTCCCCCAATGGCATGCTTTGTCCCACTACTTAATGTTTTCTTTATTTTAAACTTTGTCCCCTATGCCTATATTAAATAAATACCATATTCCCAACCCATTACAATATGTCCTCCATGCCTACATTAAACAAGTACAAGATTCCTCCCCATTATGTTTTGTCTTGTCCCCCATTATATTAAACAAGTACATCAAAACCCCACCCCATTATATTTGTCCCCCATGCTTAACATAAAGAATCAAAATAATGTTCAATTACCAAACTACCCCTCCGACCTTATTGCAATTACCCTTTTACCCCTGAACGGATTGCAATTTACCAAATTACCCCCATCAGCTCTAAACACTCAATTAATCATAACTCAACCAAAATATAGCCAAGATGACCAATTTCTCAACAATCTTCAACAACAAATTACATGAACATGATGAACAACACAACTCAAAAATTAATGAAATGAATTAACCATATCGTGAACCAATCCTGGTTAATTTAGACCAAAATGGATGAGCAAGGATACAACAATATTAACAAAAATGTATGATTCAAATTAAATCAACCAATCAAAAATAAACATAAACTCACATTAAATCACTGGATTAAACATGAACTTCAAACAAAGATGAACATGAACTAAATCTATTTTTCAAACAACAAACATGACGGATTCACATGACTCAAACAACACTAATAATTTCTGGAAAATACATAACAACATGAAACAAATTGAAGAAATAATCAATTAAATTTCAATTTGAATCTAACAAACATTAAACTAACAAATATTCACTTAAACAACAATACAAACATGAAATAAACATGAAAAACAACTAAATAACTTCCATTTGAAATCTGAAAATTAATTTAACAAAACATATGAACATGACTAAAAAATCAAATATCTAACCATAGACATGAACAAAACAAACATTTGCCGATTTTAAATTCGAAAATATCAAAACAAAATACGGACAAAATAAAACTCAAAAACTACTAACCGGAGATGAACAACGACGAATTCGATTGTATGGACTATTTCGACAACCCTCAAATGGGAATAAATCTGCCCGGACTCAACAACGAACTCAACGACGAACAAACGACGGAGACGATCGGAAGCAAACGAAGAAGATGAAGAAGGCGTTGGACGTAGCAAGGTCGACGGACTGTGGCGGATGCAGCTGAAGCAGCTATGGTCGTCGACATGCTGCTGCGTTCAACGACTAAGGTCGTCGATGAGGAACAGCAACAGTCGACGCAGCATAAACTGTGCTCGAGCAGCAACAATATCCATGGCCGACGATGAGGAAGGTGAAACAGAAGCAGCAGCGCTGGGTCTATTTGGCTCGACTGGTTCATCCGCCCTATATGTTTGGCTCGACTGGTTCAAACGGGCAGCAGTGACTGGTTCTGTGAAGACACAGCAACGGGGAAGACGAAGAAGCAGCAACCATGGATGGGCTGCTGCGTGTGTGCGTGTGTGTTTTGTTGTGTATGTGTGTGTGTGTGTGTGTGTGTGTGTGTGTTTATCGATGGGGAGGCAGCCATGGGAGCTGCTCGTGTGGAAGGGGAGGTAACCATGGTTGGCTTGGGGTCTTGGTATTTTGGAGAAGAAGAAGCCAAAAATGGGGGCGGATGTTTTTGGTCTTTTTTAGGGTTTTTTGTTCTTTCTTTTTTCTTTTCTTTTGTTTTGTGTTTTGAAAAAATGAAGAAGGGGTGTTGGGTATTTGGGTTAATGGGGCGGACCGGGTCGACCCGGTCTGAAGTGGACTGGGTCATGGGGAAGATTGGGCAACTATTTGGGCCTGAGGTTGAAATTTGAAGAAGTGGCCCAATCCGATTTTTCTTTGTATTTTTGTTATTTTTTCTTCTTTTATTTTCTAAAACTAAATTATAAAAAATACCTAAATTATTATTAAGAACTAAATTAAGTTATAAAAGCGCAAATTAACTCCTAATAATAATTAACGCACAATTAAGTAATAATTAAGCATAAAATTGTTCATTTGGACATTAAATGCTAAAAATGCAAAAGATGCCTATTTTTGTAATTTTTAATTTTTGTAAAACTAATTTAATTACTAACAATTGTAGAATTAAATCCTACATGCAAAATGCGACATATTTTTGTATTTTTTTATTAATTTAACAAATAAGCAAACACAGACAAATACAAATAATTATCCAAAAATATCACAAAATCTCACAAAATTGCTCACCGAGGAAAATCATTTGATTTTGAATTTTTTTTTGGGAGTAATTCTCATATAGGGCAAAAATCATGTGCTTACACCTACTGGTGAAAGCTAGGCAAACCAAATTATCCTAATTACTTAACCTTTCACAGTTTTAAACCATTATCATTGATGAGTAGATATCATGCAAATAGTGAAAAATAATTAAGCGGAAGACAAAATCTGACAATTTATCTTAATACAAAATTGCGGAAGTCTAAATACAACTCTACCCAGAATTTGGTGTCACAGTTTCACAGACGGTCTAAGAATACTACATACAAAGTCTGAAAGATAAAATATACACTGTTTCTGAAATGAGTAAAGGAAACATGATAAAGGAAAAGATAGGAGGTGACGCCAAGGCCCGCGGACGTCTGCAGGACTACCTCGTGTTGCCAGAAGACAGCACCCTCACTGCGGTCCAAGCACTCCGGTATCAGTATCTGCACACAGTGTAGAGTGTATTATCAGCACAACCGGCTCCATGTACTAGTAAGTGCCTAGCCTAACCTCGGCGATGTAGTGACGAAGCTAGGACCAGACTACCAAATAAACCTATAGGTTATGGCGTACAAAAATAATACGAAGCAGATAACAATGATGGCAACAATGATCAACCAGTGATATAGATAGCAGGCAACAAGAACACCGTAAATGTTTCTCAACAAATAAAAGATACAAGTGCAATCAATTAATCCAGTCCTTCAAATATAAATCTCTAAGATAATATGCTTTTCAATGAATATATTTCCTTTAAATAAATATCTTTCAAATAAGCATCTTTCGAATATAATTCTTTCGAGTAAAGGTCACCTTGTGACGCCTCATTTCATAATCATAAATAATATAGGTCTCCACCCACTTTCATATTTTCACGACACCTCGTGCCCATATTTATATCACAATCATACGGACAACTCACGTGTCATTAAATAAAAACATAATATTTTCCCCGGCTCCACGTGCCCACATATTTCTGCCTCATATTGCACAACAATATCCTCATGTTACTCAGTTCATAGGTTCCATAGCCCAATACAATTAAGAATGTTCAAAGAGCCTCATTCACTTAACATAAAGTAGAGTACAACTTCCAACCCAATTAGGAAACCAACAAGAAAAGATGAAGTTATATTTAGAAATCATTTGATAAAGAAAATACCTTTTTCAATTAAAGTACAATATCGAATGAATCATTACCTTTAATACGAGAAATCAATAAATCAAAATATAGTAGAAATTTCTTTTTAAGTAAATTACAACCTCAAATGGTTTAAGGAAAATTTAATTGAGAAATCAATTGAGTTAAAAATGTAACAAATTCTGAAATTTGAAGTATTGAACATATATAAAAAAATAAGGCGAGGTATTATAAACACTATGGATTCCAACACAAAGGATCACAATAGTAAATGGATCTAAATAGTTAATACACTTGAATTGTTAATAACAAGTAAACACAGCAAATAAAAAGTGCACGACATCACCATTCGTGCTTTAACACTCTCTCACCAAAACAATACACGGCATCACCCTTCGTGTTTTACACTCTTCCTCACCCAAGCAACAATCACAAGAAATAAGGGTAAGGGAATCTATAACATCGAAATAAAATCAAGTAACAACAGAAAATCAGTAATAAACGTAAAGGACAACATAACTCAATTAGAATTAGGAAAAATCAAGGACAAGTGCACGACATCACCCTTCGTGCTTTTACTCTCGTCCTCACCATAAGAATCAATATACACTGCACGGCATCACCCTTCATGCTTTTACTCTCATCCTCACCATAAAATCAATATAATCGGCACGGAATTGTACATCGTGCTGCACGGCATCACCCTTCGTGCTTTACACTCTTCCTCACAAAATCATACACGGCATCACCCTTCGTGCTTTAACACTCTTCCTCACCAAATCATACACGGCATCACCCTTCGTGTTTTAACACTCTTCCTCACCCAAACAACAATCATAAGGAATAGGGGCAAGGAAATAAACGAAATCACAATAAAATCCCGGCAAGGGAACAATAGTACCACAATCAAATCCCGGCAAGGGAAACAACATCAAAACAATAACATCCCGGCAAGGGAGACAATATCATGATTCTCTCTCTCTCCTTTCTTCTTTCACATTTACTTAACAACTCAATTCACAACTTGAGCTAATGCTCTACAATGTTCAACAATTCAATTCTCAACTTGAGCCAATGCTCTACAATGTTCAACAATTCAATTCCCAACTTGAGCCAATGCTCTACAATGTTCAACAATTCAATTCTCAACTTGAGCCAATGCTTTACAATGTTCAACAATTCAATTCTCAACTTGAGCCAATGCTCTACCATGTTTAATTAACAATGATACTTCCACAAGTCATATTCCTCAATAGAAATTATCATATAGAGCATATACAATACGAAACGGAGTCACATTAATGAAAGTATAAGACTCACGGGCATGCTTGACACCAACGTATAGATACTCGTCACCATGCCTATACGTCGTACTCAACAAATAACATATAACAAATAGGACACAACTCCTAATTCCTCAAGCTAAGGTTAGACCAAACACTTACCTCGCTTTGCAACCAATTCAAAATTCCAACAAGCCTTTGCCTCGCGAATTCGTGCCCGAAATTCTCAAATCTAGTCATAAATAATTCGATTCAGTCAATAAAAATTATAGGAATTAATTCCATATGAAATTCTACATTTTCTATTAAAAATCCGAAATTGCTCTAAAAATTCGCCCGTGGGGCCCACGTCTCGGAATTTGACGAAAGTTGTGAAATATGAAACCTCATCCAACCCCGAGTCTAACCATACCAAAATTACTAAATTTCGATAATATTTCAACCCTCAAATCCTCAAATCTATCCGAGAGGGTTTTCAAACTCTTCCAGCTAAATTCACAAATTTAATGCCAAAACTAGTAATAGATTCGAGTAATAACCAAAATTAAGTTAAGAACACTTACCCCGTTGTTTTCTCTGAAAATCGCCCGAAAATCGCCTCTCCCCGAGCTCCAATTTGATAAAAATGGAAAATGGGATGAGTCCCATTTTCAGAACTTAAGAATCTGCCCAGAAAATGTCGGGGGCACTGTTCACGCGTTTGGGTACTGTTCACGTGGTACTGTTCACTACACTATTCATGGGGTACTATTCACGGGGTACTATTTATAGTCACTATTCACGGATACTGTTCACATGTTGTAGAAAAATCAGCAACTATCCAAAGAGAAAAATTCAGCAGCTTTTTTTTATCCGTTAACTTTTCGAAATACACCCGAGGCCCTCGGGACTTCAACAAAATGCATCAACCGGTCCTAAAACATGATACAGACTTAGTCGAAACCTCAAATCGCATCAAATAATGTTAAAACCATGAATCACACCCCAATTCAAGCCTAATGAAACTAGGAATGTCCAACTTCTATATTCGATGCAAAAATCTTCCAAATCAAATCCGATTGACTTCAAATTTTGCACACAAGTCATAAATGACATAACAAAGCTATGAAAAATTTTAGAACTGGATTTCGACCCCGATATCAAAAAGTCAAATCTTCGGTCAAACTTAAGAAATCTTTAGCCTTAGATTTCTAGATTCCGTTAAATGGCGATAATTTGATCTAGGGACCTCCAAATTCGATTTCGGGCATATGACCAAGTCCCAAATCATAATACGGAACTACCGGAATGGTCAAAGCTTTTATCCAGGTTTGTTTGCTCAAAATATTGACTGAAGTCAACTCAGTTGAGTTTTAAGACTCTAGTTCACAATTTAATCCATTTTTCACATAAGAACCTTCCGAAAAATTATACGGACTGCACACGCAAGTCGAGGATTTATTGATAGCACTTTTCAAGGTCTTAAAATACCGAGATAATTATTTAAATTAAAGATGACATTTTGGGTCATCACACAATCAGGTTACGGTTGGAGATGATGGAGTTTTGAGGATGCAGGGTCGTGTTTGTGTGCCTAATGTGGTTGGACTTTGTGAGTTAATTCTAGAGGAGGCCCATAGTTCCCGACATTTTATTCATCCGGGTGCCACTAAGATGTATCAGGACTTGCGGTAGCATTATTGGTGGAGGAGGATGAAGAAGGATATTGTTGCATATGTAGCTCGGTGTCTAAATTGTCAGCAAAAAAAGTATGAGCATCAAAGACCCAGTGGTTTGCTTCAGAAGATAGAGTTTCCTGAGTTGAAGTGGGAGCGTATCACTATGGATTTCGTTTGGACTCTCACGGACTCAGAGAAAGTTCGATGCAATTTGGGTCATTGTGGATAGACTAACCAAGTCAGTGCATTTTATTCCTGTGACAGTTTCCTATTCTTCGAAGCGGTTGGCAGAGATTTATATCTGTGAGATCGTTTATCTTCACGGTGTGCCCGTGTCTATTATTTTTGATCGAGGTACGCAGTTTACCTCGCACTTTTGGAGGGCAGTACAACGTGAATTGGGTACGCGGGTTGAGTTGAGCACAAATTTCACCCTCAAACGAACGGACATCCCGAGCGTACTACTCAGATCTTGAAGGATATGCTCCGCGCTTGTGTTATTGACTTTGGAGGTTCTTTTGATCAGTTCTTGCAGTTAGCGAAATTTGCCTACAACAACAATTATTAATCGAGCATCCAGATGGCTCTCTATGTGGCATTATATGGTAGACGGTGTCGATCACCGGTTGGATGGTTTGAACTGGGGGAGGCTCAGTTATTGGGTATAGATTTGGTACAGGATGCCTTGGATAAGGTTAAGATCATACAGGATAGACTTCACACAGCTCAGTCAAGGCCAAAGAGTTATGCTGACCGTAAGGTTCGTGATATGGCATTCATGGTCGGAGAGAGAGTGTTGCTTTAGGCATCACCTATGAAGGGCGTAATGAGGTTTGGGAAGAAGGCCAAGTTAAGCCCTAGGTATATCGGGCATCTTGAGATCCTTGAGCGTGTGGGAGAGGTGGCCTATAGACCTTCGTTGCCACTAGGTTTATCAGCGGTACATCTAGTGTTTCATGTGTCCATGCTTTGGAAGTATCATGGCGATCCATCCCACATGTTAGACTTTAGCATTGTCCAATAGGACAAGGATTTGACCTACGAGGATAAGCCGATAGCTATTCTAGACTGGCAAGTTCGTCAGTTGAGATCGAAGAGTTATCCTTCAGTTCGAGTGCAGTGGAGAGGTCAGCATGTTGAGGCAGCTATCTGGGAGTCTGAGTCCGATATGCGGGGCAGATATCCCTACCTTTTCACCAGCTCAGGTACTTTTTTATGTCCGTTCGAGGATGAATGATTGTTTTAGAGGTGGAAAATGTGATGATCCAAAAGGTCATCTTATGTTATAGAACTCGATTCCGTGGCATTAAATACCTCATTCGTATCTCTCCTTGATTTGCGTACGCAGTCCGAGCGTGTTTCCGGAAAGCTTTTATGTGGAATATTGATGAAATAATAATTTTTGGCCTAAAAAGTTAATTTTAGTTGACTTCGGTCAACATTTTGAGTAAACGGACCCGGACCTATTTTTTAACGGTCCTGGTGGGTCCGTAGTAAAATATGGGACCTGGCATATGCCCATAATCGAATTCCGAGGTCCCTAGCCCGAGAAATGAATTTAATTGTAAGACTGAAATGATAATAGTTTAAAGAATTTTGGAAATGTTTGATCTCGTTGGTATCGGACCCATATTTTGGTCCCTGAGCCCGTTACATGTTTATTATGATATTTAGGACTTATCTGTGAAATTTGGTGAGAAACAGAGTTGGTTTGACATGATTCGAACGTCCGGTTGAAAATTTAGAAGTTTTAAAACTTTCTTGAAATTTTCATGCGATTTGGTGTTAAATTCGTAGTTCTAGGTGTTTTGGTGATTTGATCGCTCGAACAAGTTCGTAGGATGTTTTGTGACTTATGTGCATGTTTGATTTGGAGCCCCGAGGGCTCGGCTGAGTTTCAGATAGGCTTCAGGATGATTTGCACTTAGAAAATCTGGTGTGTTTGTTGTTTCTGGTATGCTGCTACTTTGTGCTTCGCGATCGCGAAGCAACTTTCGCAATCGCAAAGTGCAAGCTCGGCTGGGGAGGGATTAATTCTACGCGAACGCGAGGCTTCGGTCGCGAACGCGGAGCACTGGGGGGTTAGCTCTTCGCGAACGCGACCGGACTTACATGAACGCGTAGTGTATTGGAGGTGGGCTGGGAATTCAATGAGTTGTTCTACATAAACGCGGTCCTAGGCTAGCGAATGCGATGTTAAGGGGGACAGACCATCGCGAATGCGTGCAACTCTTCGCGAACGCGAAGACTTTTCTGGCCGCTTTGCATCGCGATCGTGACAGGTCTCTCGCGAACGCGATGAAGACATGTCCAGTGTTTAAAAAACAGACTTCAAAAATGGGAATTGTTCAAAATTTCATATCTTCTTCACTAGAACTCAACCTTGGGAGATTTTTGAATAGGGCTTTCAACACCAAATCATAGTTTTTCACTCTTTGACTCATTTCCTTCAATTTCCATCAACACCCATTAGATTTCTAGTCCTAAATTTTGTTCTTAAGGGTAGAAAATTAGGGATTTTGAATATTTAGGAATTTCGACCTCGATTTGGGGTCAGATTCTAGAACTAATAACATATTTGGGTTCGGGGGTGAATGGGTGAATGAGTTTTGGTCTGAACCTTGAGTTTTGACCAAGCGGGCCCGAGGTCGATTTTTGACTTTTTGGGGAAATTGTTGGAAACTTATAATTATGTATTTAAATTGATTTCTTTAGCGATAATTGATGTTATTAAGTTAATTATGACTAGATTTTATCGGTTCGGAGGCTTGTGTGAAGGGAAAAGCGGTGATCGGGCTTTGAGTTTGGCCTGTGGGAGCGAGGTAAGTGTCGTGACTAACCTTAACTTGAGGGATTAGGAATTATTTGCTTACTTGTTATGTGTTTGGATGTTGAGTACAACGTATAGGTGAAGTGACGAGTATCTATACATTGTTGTCGAGTCATAGCATGTGAGTAAGTCTTATTCTTGTAAATGTTGTATTCTTGATCATATTATTCATGTTTAGATTATCTATTCGACGTGTTGAGCCATTTCCTATCATGTTATACTGAATTTGGTTTTGATTGAGTATTGCCTCAAAGTTGAGATTGATATTGTGGAATTAAGTGTTGATGTAAGACTTGATATGGTCATTTCTATCTCTCTATTATTGTTGTCTCTTGTTTGGGTGAGGTTGAGTGATAAAGCACGAAGGGTGATGTCGTGCATATTTCTATTATTTATTTGGTGAGGTTGAGCGATAAAGCATGAAGGGTGATACCGTGCATGTTTCTATTATTTATATGGAGAGGTTGAGTGATAAAGTACGAAGGGTGATGTCGTGCACGTTTCTATTATTGATCATCCGGTGAGGTTGAGAGTAAAAGCACGAAGGGTGATGTCGAGCATTTTCTATTTGCTGTGATTACTTATTACTACTGGTTCAAGGTGTACTAGCTGTTTAAATTTCCTCTATTGTTGTGATTCTTTATCTTGCAACCCCCTTTGCATGCTTCCCCTCCCGTTAATTTCTGTTTAGCTTCTATTAGTTGTATTTTGCTAGTATATTGTTTAATTGCACAGGTTATGCATGTGTCTTGTCCTAGCCTCGTCACCACTTCGCCGAGGTTAGGCTCGACACTTACCAGTACATGGGGTCAGTTGTACTGATACTATACTCTGCACTTTCTGTGTAGATTTCGGTACTGGACCGTGTTGACACGAGTTGAGTTGCTGCCTTCAATCCTACATGAGACCCATGGTAGATCTATCGGCATTCGCAGACCCTGGAGTCCCCTTCCAGTTATTCCAGTTTATCATTCCTTTTAATTCAAAGACAATTGTATTTTCTTTCAGCCAGTATTTGTCGTGACTCTTAGAAGTTCGTGAATTGTGACACCGGTTCTTGGGTAGTTGTGTATAAGTACTTGGGTTATTATGAAGTTCTGTACTCCTTTTAATCTATTTTGGTTTAATTGCTGTTTTTTACTGATTTGGTCAAGAGTTAGCGTATTAAATATTTAACTGTTGGCTTGCCTAGCATCTAAAAAGTCAGGCGCCATCACGGTCCCGATGGTGAGAAATCTGGGTCATGATAAAAATGGACCAAGCTTGAGCCCGATGGAGGAGTACAAGACTCGAAGATCGAGGTGCACGATGAACACCGAGGCCGATCATGACAAATCTCGAGATAATACTGTTATATTTGTTTAATAGAAAGAGCAAGATTCCCACAATGGCCCTAAGATCACAACGTAAATTCCCAAACGGATTTGTACGTATTTGTACTAGGTGGTTAGACAGCCATCCAATAAGATTCCCTACTAAAAATGAAAATGTACTTTGTAAAGGACTCTCCTATTATATAAAGGGGAGCCCATTCATTTGTAACATCATCAATCATTGGCAAAGGAATATATATTTCTTCACTTTCTTGCTTACTACTCATCAAAATTGTCTTTTAAATTTATTGCTCTTACTGACCTACTTCGAGGCCACTTTAGTTCAAGGTCGAGACTTGCTTGCACACTGGTTTGACTTACTTTATTCTTTAATTTATACGTTTGATTCCTTGATTATCAGTTGGTATTGGACTAAATCACATATCTTTAAGACCTCAATACAAATTTAATTGTTACTCGAATTTCAGGATATACAGTTTGGCGCCCACCATGGGGCCAAGGATAGTAGTGATTGTTTCAGTACTGATTTTGATAACACACGTTATTTTCACACTTGTTCTTGTCAAGAATTTTTGTTTTCAGGCTAAAACATGTCAAACTCGCAAAACGCACCCGCATATGATGATGACGACCTTGGATTTCATGGGGATAATGATAACATAATTACTCCAGGAGTCGGGGTGCCATCGATTAACACTGGGGAAGTGCCTGCTGCCAACCCAGTCGATCTCAGTTCGCACATTGCTTTGAACACGGACTTAGGTGTAGACCCCGGAGGGAGTGTGCGTAGGGAAAGCCAAACTGGTGGCCAAAGAACTCAAGGAGTAGGAGACGGGGAGAGTTAGTCTCTAGGTAATATTCGAGATGTTACAGGCTGAACATGCCACTATTGCTCAGCTTCAAAGTCAACACAGAACTCCGAGTGTGGTCAATCCGGAAATCACTCGTCGTACCGAGCTAGTGCCAGAAAGGACGAATGGTAGCAGATCGGGGACTGGTCCTACGATTATGAAAATGCTCTAGGATCTCACCAAAAAAATTGAGTCAAGAGAAAAGAAAATCAAAGATAATGACAAAAAAGTGGAAACATACAACTCCTGAATTGATCAGATACCAGGGGCACCCTCGATCTTAAAGGGTTTGGATTCGAAAAAGTTCGTGCAGAAGCGTTTTCCTTAGAGTGCTGCTATGAAGCCCATCCGAAAGAAGTTCTATATGCCAGATATACCAATATACAACGGGGCCACCGATACTAATGAACATATCACTACATACACATGCAGGATAAAGGGAAATGACTTAGAAGACGATGATATCGAGTCCGTTTTGTTGAAATTTTTTGGGGAAACCTTATCAAAGGGAGCAATGATTTGGTATCACAACTTGCCACTGAATTCCATCAATTCATGTGCCATGTTAGAAGATTCTTTTATGAAGGTGCACGCTGGGGCCATAAAGGTCACAACAAGAAAATAAAATGTTTTCAAGATAAAACAAAGCGATAACGAAATGCCGAGGGAGTTCGTGTCCCGATTTCAAATGGAACGTATGGTGTTACCACCGGTCTTAGATGATTGGGCCGTTCAAGCTTTCACCCAGGGGTTAAACGAGCGGAGTTCGATAGCATCACGACGGTTGAAGCAAAATCTAATTGAGTATCCAGCTGTAATTTAGGCAGATG
Source organism: Nicotiana tabacum (assembly GCF_000715075.1). Taxonomy (NCBI): domain Eukaryota; kingdom Viridiplantae; phylum Streptophyta; class Magnoliopsida; order Solanales; family Solanaceae; genus Nicotiana; species Nicotiana tabacum. The sequence continues at coordinate 24,382,728 of NC_134100.1, read as the reverse complement.
TGCACACTCGATATTAATCAAAGATCAAGGTCGAGGACGACCAATTAGGAGCTCATTCGAGTTCAGTTCATCCAAACAAGTTGGCAGCTAAAGCCCCGAGGGATACCAACAGGGAACCGAGGTCGAAAAGGGAACGATAGCAACCATATACCGCAGATTGAAGGAACAATGGCTCGGGACGCAATCCATCCCGGAATGATCGGAGAAACGATTGAGGGCAAAATTCTCGGGGACTTATGAACAAAAGTGGTTTTGATAAGCATGCCGATCCCGTGGAGGTACCTCGGTTATAAGAATATAACTTTAGCATCGATGCATCAGGCATTGTATTGGCAATCGGAAGAATCAAGGACACTAGATGGCCCAGGCCCATACAAACCGATCCTTCCCAAAAAAACCCAAATTTGATGTGTAAGTATCATGGCACGCATGGTCACAAGACCGAGGAATGCAGGCAATTAAGGAAGGAGGTGGCCCGTCTATTCAACGAGGGCTATCTTTGAGATTTCCTTGGTGATCGAGCTAAGAATCATTTCAGAGACAGAAATGCCAATAGGAAAAATAAATAGGAAGAACCACAGCATGTCATTCATATGATCATTAGAGGGGTCGATATTCCACAAGGGCCCATGTTCAAGCGCACTAAGGTATCAATTACCAGGGAAAAACAGACCCGGGATTATGTGCTCGAGGGTTCCTTATCATTCAACGATGAAGAAGCAAAAGGCATTTCTCAACCACACAATTACACTCTGTTAATTTCTATCTTGTTAAATAAAGTTCATGTTAAGCTTGTTTTAGTGGATCCAGGTAGCTCGGCGAACATCATTCGACGAGGGTCGTGGAGTAGCTCGGCCTGCAAGACCAAATTGTGCCCACAGCTAGGGTCTTAAACGGCTTCAACGTGGCCAATGAAACAACTAAAGGGGAGATTACTCTACCAGTGAACGCGGCTGGAACTATTCAAGATACTAAATTCCACGTGATCGAGGGAGACATGAGATACAATGCTCTACTCGGAAGGCCCTGGATTCACAACATGAGGGCGGTCCCTTCAACTCTCCACCAAATGATGAAATTCCTGATATCTGATGGTGTGAGAATAGTGTTCAGGGAGCAGCATGCGGCAAAGGAAATGTTTGCGGTTGACGGGTAGTACTAGTATCGACTTTATCAACTCCGGAGAGGTCGAGCATCAAAGGAAAACAGGAAACCAAATAGCAATCACAGCCACCAGCCTCGACCGAATTAGGAGAGCAGGAGATAAGAGAAGGAGAAGAGGATTTTCTAACCCCTCGAACCTTTATTGTTCCCGAAGATTCCGATGCTACCAAATCAACTATTGAGGAGCTAGAACAGGTTATGTTGATCGAGCATCTGCCCGACCGAAAGGTATACCTAGGAACGGGATTAACCCCCGAACTCAGGAAAAAGCTTATTCAATTTCTTATCGATAACATAGATTGTTTTTCTTGGTCCTATTTAGACATGATAGGGATTCCACCGGAGATAACAACACATCGGCTAAGCCTCGACCCCAAGTTCAAACCGGTGAAACAAAAGAGAAGGCCCTAGTCCGAGGTAAAACATGCATTCATAACAGATGAGGTAACGAAACTTCTCAAAATAGTGTCCATTAGAGAGGTAGAATACCCCTAATGGTTAGTCAATGTAGTCGTAGTCCCTAAAAAAAGGGAACAAACTACAAGGATTTGAACAAGGCATGCCCTAAAGACTCTTTTCCACTACCTAACATCATGGCTACGAGATCCTTACCTTTACTGATGCCTATTCTAGGTATAATCAAATTCAGATGAACTTGGAGGACCAGTAAAAGACCTAATTTATCACCAAGTATAGAACATATTGTTACTATATAATGCCCTTCGGGCTAAAAAAATGCAGGAGCTATTTACCAACGCTTAGTAAATAAGATGTTCGAAGAACAAATAGGTAAGTCAATGGAAGTTTACATTGATGACATGCTAGTTAAGTCCCTACGCGCAGAGGAACATTTGGCTCATTTTCAGGCAACGTTCGAGATTTTGAGGAAATACAACATGAAACTCAATCCCGAGAAATGTGCTTTCTGAGTCAGCTCGGGAAAGTTCCTGGGCTTCATGGTGTCAAATAGGGGGATCGAGATCAACCTCGACAAAATCAAGGCCATCGAAGACATCACAGTCATGGACAGTGTAAAAGCCGTACAAAGGTTAATCAGACGGATAATTGCCTTGGGCTAATTCATTTTGAGGTCGCCAGATCGAAGCTACAGGTTCTTTTCCTTAATCAACAAGAAAAATGATTTCATATGGACCGCGGAATGTCAGCAGGCATTGGAGGAATTGAATTGATAGTTATCGAGCCCACCTCTACTCCACACTCCGAAGGCAGATGAGAAGTTGTACTTGTACTTGGCAGTGTCCGAAATAGCGGTGAGTGGTGTACTAGTTCGAGAAGATCAAGGTATGCAGTTCCATATTTATTACGTAAGTTGGACCATAGGAGATGACGAAACTAGATATCCACACTTAGAGAATTTGGCACTTGCATTAATACGTGCGTCTAGAATATTAAAGCTATATTTTCAGTATCACCCCATATGTGTGTTAAACACTTATCCACTTCAAAATGTTTTGCACAAGTCCGAGTTGCCAGGCCGATTGGCCAAATGGGCTATCGAACTTGGTGGGTATGATATCAAATATCAACCTCGAACGACCATCAAGTCTCAAATTTTAGCAGACTTCATGGCTGGTTTTATGCCAACCCTCGTACCCGAAGTGGAAAAGGAACTTCTACTAAAATCAGGTACATCATCGGAGGTATGGACCCTCTTCACAGATGGTGCCTCGAATGTGAAAGGGTCCGGGCTTGGCATTGTTTTGAAGCCACCTACAGGTAGCATTATCAGACAATCTATCAAAACTTCTAGGTTGACTAACAATGAGGCCGAGTATAAGGCCATGATTGTAGGTCTCAAGGTAGCTAAAAGCTTGGGGGCAGAAGTCATTGAAGCTAAGTGCGACTCTTTGTTGGTGGTGAACAAAGTAAACAAAACCTTCGAAGTTCGGGAAGATAGAATGCAAAGGTATTTAGACAAGTTACAGGTGACATTGCACCGCTTCAAGGAGTGGACTCTAGATCACGTGCCTTGAGAATAAAATAGTGAGGCAGATGCACTTGTAAATCTGGGATCATCAGTCAAAGAAGACGAGATTATCCCGGGGATTGTCGTCCAATTATCGAGATCTGTGGTCGATGAGGGTCACGCCGAGATAAACTCTACAAGCTTGACCTGGGATTGGAGGAATTAATATGTTGAATATTTAAAGCACGAAAAGCTCCTATCAGACCCTAAAGAGTCAAGATCCCTACGAGCCAAAACAGCCCGATTCATATTAGATGAAGATAAGATGTTATACAGGAGGACTTTCGATGGACCATTAGCGGTATGCTTAGGGCCGGGGGACACCGATTATGTTTTACGAGAGGTCCACGAAGGTATTTGTGGGAACCACTGCGGCGTTGATTCTTTGATTCAAAAAAATCATTAGAGCAGGGTACTACTGGGATAGCATGGAAAAATACACTAAGGAGTTTGTTCGAAAATGTGATAAATGTCAAAGGTTTGCAACGATGATCCATCAACCCGGAGAACAACTTCATTCAATCTTATCCCCATGGCCATTCATGAAATGAGGGATGGATATCGTCCGCCCTCTGCCAACGACACCAAGTAAAGCTAAATTCATTTTGTTTATGACTGACTACTTTTCTAAATGGGTGGAAGCACAAGTCTTCGAGAAGGTCAGAGAAAAAGAAGTTATAGACTTCCAATGGGATCACATCGTGTGTCGATTCAGGATACCTGTTGAAATCATATACGACAACAGAAAGCAATTCATCGGCAGTAAGGTAACAAAGTTCCTCGAAGAACACAAAATAAAAAGGATCTTATCGACGCTGTATCACCTGAGCGCAAACGGACACACCAAATATACGAACAAGACTATTATCCAAAACTTAAAGAAAAAGTTGAGTGACACTAAGGGAAATGGAGAGAAGTTCTACCCGACGTCCTTTGGGCATACCGAACGACATCAAAGTCCAGCACGGGGGCAACCCCTTTCTTCTTAGTATATGTCTTCGAGGCCTTAATCCCAGTCGAGGTCGACGAACCTAGCGCCAGGTTTCGGCATGCAATGGAGGAATCAAATCACGAGGCTATGAATACTAGCCTCAAGCTATTGGATGAAAAATGAGAAGTTGTGCTTGTCTGAATGGTCATACGGAAGCAAAGAATCGAGAGATATTACAATAGAAGGGCCAACCTTCACCACTTCAGAATTGAGGACTTAGTTATAAGGAAAGTCACCCTCAATACTCGAGACCCAAATGAAGGGAAACTAGGCCCGAATTGGGAAATACCATATCAAGTCATTGGTATCATCGGAAAGGGATCTTACAAACTTGGCACGATGGAAGGCGAACAATTGCCAAACTATTGGAACATGTCACTACTCAAACGATATTATTGTTGAGGTATTACTCTTTCGCTTTTCCATTTGTATTTGATACTAACTAATTGCAGGTGTTCGATCGAGGTGTCGAGGAAACGTTTTAACACGAAGATCTTAGGTTTTAAAGCACGCGTTGCACTCTTTTTCCCTTAGACTGATTTTTTATCCCAAATGGGCTTTTCCGGTGAGGTTTTTAATGAGGCAACAATTATGTGCTACTTGAGAAAATTTCAACTGTATCCAAGGCTTCTTTTCAATCAACCTCGAATACAGGGGGGCATCACCCTCGGAGGTTATATTTTCAAGAAAAGTACTTCATATTAAAGGATATTGATAGGGAAACTTTGTAATGGGCCAAATGGTCGAGTGAACCGCTCCCGTATAGATTAGTCGAGCCTCTATGGCAAAACATGTACACATGCATTGATTATTCGAAGAAGCATTCTTTCTATATCAAACACTTTGTGTCTCAAAGAAATTTGCTACTATGCTCCACACTTATAATTTTGTGAGAAATGGCTCAAGGGCCAAGCACAAAAACACCTCGAACACTCGGGGACTGCATGCTCGAATTATCTAAATTTGAAGTCACAAGACCTCAAACAGGCACCCCTCGACGTAAGGCCAAGGCCATCATACTCGGGGGGTAGCATTTCGAAAAAGTTCAAAATGTTATTGGGGAGTAAGTCTAAGAGGCATACCTGAAGGCTACGGCCGAAATAACGCGGCTCGGAGACGTCCGAATTCCGCAATAAATAACAGGCCTTCAAATACTTTGAAAAATCGGTTAAAATAGGCTACCCTCGGCAAATTATAAAAGGGCTTCGATAAAACCAGCCCTTGAAAAACTTTAAGATGTATCAAATAAACCTAACATGAACGTGCTAAGGCACAAAAGGCAAAAGGGTTCCAATCGACATCGAACCCCCTCCCCCCCCCAAATATATGCTAAGGCATAAAGAAATTTACTAAGTCTTTTAAGTTGAAAAGGGGGAAATAATAGCCATCTTTCAAAAGGCCATATCGGCCCAACCTAAAAGAAACTAAGGGCAAAAACATTTATAGTTCGCGACCTTGTTCTCACTCAACTCGGACCTAAGGGTCCCACCATCCCGAGCTCGCACATAATCGACTTAAGCACAACTCGAGGATTCATCAAAAAATCTTAAGAGGTATTCTAGTATAAGTTCAAAGCTTGCCCATTGATTACTAAAAAACCTAAGGGTTTGTTTTACTCTGAGTTCGAGCCAATACTCACTCGATTATTGAAGTTATAACATCAAAAAATTTCACAAGACGAAAACAAAGCAAACTTTACCACAAGTCAAAGATGGAGCGGAAAGAAAAGAATTTTTTTATACATAGATGGTATTTGCAATGCCCACAAGGGGCCTTACACACAAAAGCAAAAAACAAAAAAAAGGGCCTAGTCAACTTTGAGAGTTGTATCTTCGAGAACCACCTCCTCGAGGACCTCATCCTTTTCTTCTCCGCTCTCGGATCCACTAGCGGAGTTTTTATCATCGAAAAGTAAAGCTGCAGCCTTGTCCTCCAAAGCTTTTGCATTCTCGATATCAGTTGAGAGGTCAAAGCCACGAGCGTGCACTTCCCCGAGAGTCTCTCTCCGGGATTGTCGCCTGGCATGATCGACATCACACGGCAATTTAACATTAGCAACAATAGAGATCTCCTGTGCCCGAATGTTGGCAGCCTCAGCGTCATCTAGATAAGAGGCCACAAACACCTCTGCCTCAGATTTAGACTTCGCAAGTTCTGTTGTTGACATAGCTTCGAGCTCCTCAATCTCTAGCTCTAGGCCAAGCTTTCCCCCTTCACATTTTGAAGTTGGCATTCGACTGAAGCCAGCTGGTCCCTAAGAGTGTCTTTTTCTGAGGAAAGACGATCCATATGCTGTTTACACCCTAGGGTATCAACCTCTTTCGTCTTGACCTCCTCTCAAAGCTGCTCCACCAGCTCGCCCTTCTATTGGGCCTGCAAAGTCAAAGTGTCAATCGCTAAATCAAATGAACACTTAACAAACTCCCAAAAGTTACATTACTGCTCAATGAGCTCAGTCTGCTCTTGATGAGCCCTCACCAATTCAGCTAGGAGATCCCTGATCTCCTCCTCTTTTTGAACGTAGAGGAGTTTGAAGTTGTCCCTCTCTTCCACGAGCTTCTTAGTTCGGCCTCGCGTCGGGCAAGCTCGGCTTGAGATTTGGAAAATGCTTCTTGATGGAGCGTCACGGCCTTTGCACAAAAGAAAAAAAGTTAGACTCAAAACAACGAGAATAAAACACAAACATAATTATGAGTGTAGAAAATTACTTATTTAAGAAGTCACGGGGCCTCGTCAAATATGAACGAAGCATCCGGGTCGGGACCATCTTCAACCCCTGCGAAGCATCCCTAGAAAATATCATTCACTTTGTGGGTCATCCCCACGTCAGGAGTCTTCATAGCCCAGACATCTTGGAACTGCCCCTTAGAGAACATAAGGCCAGATGGTGATTCATCTAAATTAATTATCCAAAGTGATTCACTTAGGACATTCTCTTCTCTTTGAGGGGCCTCGAAATTGGACTCTTCAGGCTTACCCGCCAGACGTTCTTCATGGCAAGGTACGCTTTTATCACCTAATGGCTCGGGGACTCTTCTCGAGCTCCCCTCCGAGATTTCTTCGGTTTGGGATTGAACCGCATCGACTGCTGCCAGTTCAATGTCTTTTGAAACTTCAGTGCTTCACCTCTTTTGGGTTACCAACATGCAGCCGGTGTCCTCTCCTTCTTCCTCGTCCTCCCGAAGTTGTTGGACCGCATCAGCAGACAAGGCTGTAGGTCGGCCCTAGGCTTTCGAGGCCTATTTCTCTTGGGCTTTAGGGTACCTGGAGGCGAGGCTCGTTTCCTCTTCTTCTCTTAGATTGGTTTCAGGATCTCCTCTTTACCGACGGAGGCCGCCTTATAACCACATTGTCTCTGAGACCTGCATAAGAGGAAAGTAAGTATTTTACAGAGTAAGATCAACATCCGAACAAAGGAACTGACCATGGTTTTTAGCTTCCCACCGACCCCTAGCCAAATTGCACCAACAACGCTCAGCATGAGAAGAAGTGGACGCCAGTTGTCGAACCCAACCCGTGAGGTCCAGAATTGTACTAGGAAACCAAGGGGAAGTTGCACCATCAAAAAAGAAATTAGATCGATGAAGAGTAAAGAAAGCAAAATAATGAGCATCATCGATGGAGTTGTACTTACGTTTCATGTTCCATTCCTCGGGGAATGGCATTCTTTCGGCAAGGATTAGGTTGGAGGTCTTGATTCGGAAGAACCGGCCCATCCATCATCGGTCCTTGTCCTCATAAATTCTTGAGAATAGCATCTTCGTGGACCGAAGCTGGAGTTTTATCAACCTACCTCGATAGAGTTGAGGGCTTCATAACCTGATCAGATGGTCGAGGGTAAATGACATCCCCTTGACCTTGCTCAAAAAATACCGGAGCATATGGACAATATGCTAGAAAGAGGGGTATATCTGGACAAGGGTCACCCGATATTGATGATATAAATTGAGTATGACCGAATCTACGGGACCTAGTGTGAAAGGATAAGTATACACACTTAAGTACCCTTTCACATGGGTAGTGATGTCCTTCTCTGGGGAAGGAATCACCACCTTCTTGTTCTCCCAATTGCAGTCCTCTTTCACCTACTCGAGATCGTCTTTAGATATTGAGCAGATATATCGGGACATGGGTTCACAACGGCATGGGACTGATGTAGGCTTTTCGATTTTGAAATCGGCAGTTAGCTCGCATGGACCTAGAACGCACTCCTCGATACGAGGTTCCACTAGCGTCCTTCCACCGGCCGAACGCGATGATGAGGAGGCTTTTTCTTTCTAGGGGAAAGTTTTAGATGCTTTATCCATCACCGTCGTGGAGTTCAAGAAAGGGGAAGAAGTTGATGTTGAGAGAAGCACAAATTGAAGAGGAGGATGTCAAAGAAGATGAAAAAACTTGTAAAGATTTGTGAGAAGGTTTGTAAAGATTGTAAGGATTGAGAAATGGACCTATTTATAGTGGTCGCCTCAACGGTTTGGAGAAGCTAATGGCCGACCATCAGCCGCCTTTAATTAATGGCTTTGGGAACTAAGCGGACGCGGCCCTTCAATCACTTCTATCGCTGGCATCATGGAGTTGATGTCATGATCGAAGCATTAGAGGATCGAGGATCAAAATGTTTCTTATCATTTTATTCTAAGAAACATGAGGACTATCTGTATACGGTCAAAATCAGGTATGCCCGATTTCGTAGGCTCAAAGAGTCGCTTCGAGCCTAAGTTCAAAATGGACCAAGCTCGAGCCCGATGACGGAGTACAAGACTCGAAGATCGAGGTGCACGATGAACACCGAGGCCGAGCATGACCAACCTCGAGGTAATACCATTATAGTTTTGTAACAAAAAGAGCAAGATTCCCGCAACGGCCTTAAGATCACGGCTTAAATTCCGGAACGGATTTGTACTAGGCGGTTAGACAGTTGTCCAATAAGTTTCCCTACTAAAAATAAAAATGTACCTTGTAAAGGACTCCCCTATTATATAAAGAGGAGCCCATTCATTTGTAACATCATCAATCATTGGCAAAGAAATATACATTTCTTCACTTTCTTGCTTACTACTCATCAGAATTGTCTTTTAACTTTATTGCTCTTACTGACCTACCTCGAGGCCACTTTATCTCGAGGTCGAGACTTGCTTGCATACTGGTTTGACTTACTTTATTCTTTAATTTATATGTTCGATTCCTTGATTATCAGTTGATATTGGACTAAATCACATATCTTTAAGACCTCAATACAAATTTAATTGTTACTCGGATTTCAGGGTAAACAAATTCCAAATGACATTCCAGCATATCAAGCTTCTCATTTAGTGTCTTCAATTTACTCTTTGCCGTTACCTCTAAATTTACAACAAAATTAACCGCCCAGCTATTTTTTTTTTAAAAAAGCAAAAAAAGGTAAAAACTCGCCGCTACTCGGTGTTCATACCAAACTAGTACATGTGTTTACTGATGTAAATTTTCACTTTAATTTTTAACTATTAAGGTTGAATTGCTTAGTTGTTAACACCGATGCAGGTAACTAGGTAAGTCTTACCGGAAAAAATTACCCAAAGGAATTTAAAGGAGTTAGAGAAAGTTACCGAATAGAATGATTATGTGTAGTTATATTTTAAGTGTGTGATGGTATAAAAAATCATCTAAATGGTAACATGTTTATCAGTTTCTAAGTCATTCAAAATGCTTACCTGAAATGGAAATCTTTTGCTGCATTTTGTAGGTTTGCTAATCCTTCGCCGCTTCCTTCTTTTATCTTCTGTGAGTTTTATAAGGAATGGACAAGTGCTGATGAATCAAAGTAGAAGTACAGTATATCAATAACACTCTTAAAATCTAAAGCATGCTTAAAAGTTAAAATGAACGCATAGCTGAGAAGAGTGAACAGGTACATGTTGAAGGCGGTAAATCTTAGAGGGTTCCAGATTATTTAATCTGAGTTTGCACAAGGAATAAGGAATAAATGATTCCTTAATGCAGAGGATGCATAAGATAACGTGCATTAGTAACAAAAGATTATCTTGAAACATAACTAAACCTCTAGATCTTGGCATCCTTTATTACAACCAACACCTTCCGCTGTTCGTGAAGCAGAAACAATTTGTTTAATCATCCCAAGGTATCATTTATAATACATCTTTGGGGAAGGCTCGAACATATTAAGTACATCCTATAAACGTGTCATAACGAAGATTATCTCGAAATCTTGGCATCTTTTACTACAACCAAGTACCAATACTATGTTCATGAAGCAGAAGCAATTTGTTTAATCATCCCAAAGTATCATTTACAATACATCACTGGGACACACTCGGACTACTGAGTACCATCCTATACATGTATTATATATCTTTTTGAATGTGACATTAGGTCTATATGTTTTTAAATGTCATAAATTTTCGATCTAGTTAACTTAGATACGAATATATTATAGCTATAAGATGAACCAATGAGTTATCATAATTTTCTAATCAATCGCCTTTTAGCTTGGTTTATGAGACATGAAGAGGGGCAAAATACTTCAATTTCTTATGTTAAGCAAACAAGATCATACCTTAAGTAGCAAACATGCTAATTAAATCAATCTATCAACATTACAATCCAAATGAAAAATGAGACTTCAAGCTTCTGGTTTCTTTCGACTCGTTCAAAATCACCCTTCACTAAACTACTCTGGTTTCTTTTAAGCTACACACTTAAAACGGTGAATCCTTGGAATATTCTTTTATTATCCGTATTTCCTTATTTTCAGTTTCTATTAAGTTACATCAGTACCAATTGTCAACTCCTGAGGGAGGAAGTTTAATCTTTTTATATTATGATCTAATACGAAAAAGTATGACGAAAACAAAATAAAGAATCTTATAGTTGTACTTCTGACATCAATCTAATAGTCATGTGTTAGAATATTTCCTATTTACTCATGATTTGGCCTGGTACACCCAATCATGATATTGGAGGGGACCTTTTTCAGAAATCTCTGGATCCTAAATCGAATGCGATGTATAATTTGAGATCTTATACCAGCTTAAAAAATTAAGGTTTAAATCAAGCATGAACTTGTAGCATTTAGCATAGTATGGTTTCACATATGCTTACACAAGAAAGCAACTTCAGAAATAGAATCTAAGGCAAATATGTATTCTGAGACACAGTATTCAGAAGCCAAATCATTGAATTTTTTAACATTTTTTCCGCCTTATATTCATTTGGAACTTGAAGAACTTCACCATATTACAACCACAGTTAAATAAAATATGTTTATAGTTTGCAAGATTTACAAGCCACACAAGATGCTATGAATAATTAACGACCTATATTGATGGTTGTGTAACTCATTGTAGACTCCCCCAAGCTAACTGCTGGTTCGCCACAAGTATCAGGTAAATAATACATAGGAACTGGCTTCTTCATTGAATGCTACCCCAAAATTGAGAGCGTGAATTGCTTGTCTTATGGATGGCCTCAAATTGCTCTCCGGATGAGCACACCATAACTCGCTAATAATCAATCGCTCTGCTTGTTTTGCGTCAAAATTGAAAGGAACAAACTCAGCTGTAAAATGAATAATGAAAGAAAGAAAAAAAGGCAAAGAAGGAAATGTATGTTGCACTAAAACTCAGCAGCAACAAAATCCACAGTGTGAGAAAAGAAGAAAATGTGTGAATTGATATCGGGCATGCAAGAAAAGAGGCAGTGGTCATATTCTAATATTTGCCTATAAATATGCATCTCTTTCCTCAATTGTAAATCATTCCTCAACTTCTTCTTTCTCTTCAATTAATAAAGAGCTATTCTTTGTGTGGCGTGGAGTAGGAAAAGATTACCGAACCACGTAAATCTTGTCTTGTCTTGTCTTATGTAGTTTATTGCACTTCTCTTTTAAATATTTTCCCTTATATTAGCCTGACACACTTCACAACAAATGGTATCAGAGCACAGATAGTGTAATTCTGATAGAAAAGTATGGTATTGGTGCACATACTATTCACAAGAATAGTGCGACACTGTTGATCATCAATACTAACACTATTCACAATAGTGAAGTACTATTCATTAATAGTGATAATACTATTCACCAATAGTGATTGTTGTCCACCTTATACAGTTAGGAAATTGTTTCTTACATGGAGTAATATTCACAATTACTATTCACAGTCACTACTCACATAAAGAAAATTGTGAAAAATGGTATCGGAAGAAGGGAAAGTTAAGATTGACAAGTTCAATGGTAGAGATTTTGAATTCTAGAAAATGCAAATAGAGGATTATTTGTACCAGAAAAAATTACACTTACCTCTGACTGAGGTAAAATCAGAGAATATGGACAAAGCGGATTGGGATCTATTAGATCACCAAGCTCTTGGTGTGATTCGATTGACGCTAACACGAAATGTGGATTTTCACATCATTAACGAGAATACCATTGTAGGCCTGATGAATGTATCAAATATATATGAGAAGCCATCAGCTTCAAATAAAGTCTATTTGATGCGTCGATTGTTCAATTTAAAGATGATAGAAGGTGAATCTGTCACGGAATATATCAATGAGTTTAATATAATATTAACTCAGTCGAGTTCTTTAATATAAAATTTGATAACGAAGTCAAAGCATTGATTCTACTATCATCTCTATCGGAGAGTTGGTTTGCAATAATATCTGCAGTTAATAGTTCATTGGGAAGTACCAAACTCAAATTGGATGATATTAGAGACTTGGTTCTAAGCGAAGATATTCGCCGGAGAGAATTAAGTGATTCCATAGGATCTGCTTTTAATACCAAAAGCAGGGAGAGAAGCAGCCAAAGAGGACAAAGTCATGGTCGTGGAAGATCAAAGTCAAGGAGAAGAGGGCAATCCAAAAATCATAAAGGCATTACGTGTTGGAATTGCGATAAAAAGAGTCACTACAGTAGTCAATGTAGAGAACCAAAGAAGAAGAAGAATGATCAATACAAGGATGATAATTAAGCAAATGCAATTGCTGAACAAGTCGGAGATGCACTAATTTGTTATGCAGACAGTCCCGTCGAATCTTAGATTCTGGACTCAGGTGCATCCTTTCTCTCTACCGCATGCAAAGAATTATTGCATAATTATATTATTGGAAAATTCGGGAAGGTTTATCTAGTAGATGGCGAACCTCTGGATATTGTCGAGAAAGGTGAAGTCCATATAAAGACTTCATAAGGCACGCTATGGAAATTGCAAAATGCCCGACAAGTTCCTGGCCTCAAAAAAATCTGATATCTATGGGTGAGATTGATAGTGCATGATATAAAACAATATTCGGTAATGGATCATGGAAGATAACCAAAGGAAATTTGGTATTGGTATGAGGCTTCAAGAAGGGAACACTGTATGCTACCGCAATACAGAGAGATACTATAGCAACAATTGATCATGGCCGTGGCACAATATTATGGCACCAGAGGCTCGAGCATATCAGTAAAAAGGGAATGAAGTTGTTGGCATCCAAAAATAATTGCCAAACCTCAAGCATGTTGAATTAGTTTTGTGGGAAGATTGCATTTACGGGAAACAAAAGAGAGTTAGTTTCTCAAAGGCTGGAAGGATGCCAAAAAAAGAAGCTGGAACTAGTTCATACAGATGTGTGGGGACTAGCCCCTGTAACTTCTCTTGGAGGCTCACGCTATTATGTCAGCTTCACTAATAATTTCACGAGAAAGGTATGGGTTTATATTTTGAAAAATAAATATGATATTTTTGTTACCTTTAAAAGATGGAAAACTGAAGTAAAAAATATGACAAGCCTAAAGTTAAAATGTTTGATGTTTGACAAAGGAGGAGAGTATGATAGTTAAGAGCTCAAAGCATTCTGCTAGGAGAAGAGGATTAGAATGATCAAGACAGTTCCTGGAATACTAGAACAAAATGGCATTGCTGAGAGAATGAACAGAACCCTGAATGAGCCAGAAGTATGAGAATACATTATGGTTGCCGAAATATTTTTGGACCGAGGAGATTCAAACATCAACTTACCTCATAAACAGAGGACCCTCTGTACCGCTGAATTTTGAAATTCCTGAGGAGGTATGAACAGGAAAGGAGGTAACTCTCTCTGATCTTAAAATCTTTGGTTGTATTGCTTATGTGCATGTAAACTCTAATAATAGAGACATGCTTAATCTTAAAACTAAGAAATGTTTCTTTATTGGCTACGGTGACGATAATTTTGGTTATCGATTTTCGGATGATCAGAATAGAAAGATCTTAAGACACATAAATGTCACATTCAATAAAAATAAGATGTACAAGGACAAGCTTGGAGTAGAACCAACTAACACCAGCAGACAGATATTTGAAACAGTTGAGTTAGAAAAAATCTCATAAAATGAAGTGGCTAGAGAGATTACAACTGATTCTGAAATTGAAGATGCAGAACCAGAAGCTGAATCTGGATCATAATCAGAACCAGAACCAGAGATAGAATCAGATGCAAAACCAAATCTGGAGTCGGGACTTGAATCAAATTTGGGATCAGTTACTCTTGAACCTATATTAAGAAGATCTAAAAGAGTCACGAATACTCCAGATAGGTCTCTCTCTCTCTCTCTCCACTATTTACTTATGAATGATGATGGAGAACCAGAGCATTTTGTTGAAGCAATGTAGGTGATAAACTCTAATAAGTGGAAGTTAGCCATGAAAGAAGAGATGAATTCTCTTCAAAAGAATAAAACATGGATACTTTCGAAGTTACCAAAAGGAAATAACGATTACAAAATAAATGGGGTTACAGGGTCAAGGAAGAGCATGACAGTAAAAAGAGATACAAAGTACGTTTAGTAGTAAAAGGATTTCAGCAGAAGGAGAAAATTGACTACACCGAGATCTTCTCTCATGTAGTCAAATTAACTACTATCGGATTGGTGCTACGTATCGTAGCTGCAGAAAATTTTCATTTGGAGCAGTTAGACGTTAATACTGCTTTCTTGCATGGTGACCTTGAAGAAGACATCTACATGAAGCAACCTGAAGGTTTTCAAGTTTTTGGTAAAGAAAACCTTGTATATAAGTTGAAAAAAAGTTTGTATGGTTTGAAATAAGCTCCCCGAAAATGGGACAAGAAATTTGATGGATTCATGCATAACAATGGTTTCAGATGATATGAGATGGACCGTTGCTGTTAGATCAAAAATTATTGATGAATACTATATCATTTTACTGTTGTACATTGATGATATGCCAATTGCAGGATCTATCATAAATGAGATCAATAGGGTTAAGCAACAACTAGCGGAGGAGTTTGAAAAGAAAGACTTAGGACTAGCTAAGTAAATGTTTGGGATGAGTATTAGTAGAAACAAGTTAGAAGGAACCTTAAAATTGTCTCAAGAAAAAGAAGGTTCAACCTTCATGATGAAAATACCGAAAACACTCCATTCAGAAGCCATCTTAATATGTCAAAGGACCAATCACAAAAGACAGATGAAGAAAGGAAGTACATGTCCAAAGTTCCATATGCCTCAGCAGTAGGAAGTTTGATGTATGTTATGGTTTGTACTAGACCTGACATAGCCCATGCAGTTGGAGTTGTCAGTAGATACATATCAGATCCAGGAAAGGAGTATTGGGAAGGTGTAAAATGGATATTACGATATCTCAAAGGCACCTCAGGTATGACACTTTGTTTTAAAAAAAGCAATATTATCTTACAAGGTTTTGTTGATGCAAATTTAGGTGGCAATCTGGATAGTCGAAAAAGTATCACAGGCTACGTGTTCACCTTAGGTGGTACTGCTATTAGCTAGATGTCCAGACTTTAGAAAAGTGTTGCTCTATCTACCACAGAAGCAGAGTAAATGGCAATCTCAGAAGCTGGAAAAAAAGATGATTTGCTCAAGAATTTTCTTAAAGAGCTAGGTAAAGAGTGGGACAATTGTGAGCTTTTCAGCGATAGCCAGAGTGCAATTCATCTTGCCAAGAATCCAGTGTTTCATGCAAGATCGAAGCATATCTAGTTGATGTATCATCATATCCGAGAGTTGATAAGTGAAGAAACGCTTTCCCTACGGAAGATACCAGGATCGAAAAACCCGTCAGATATGTTGACCAAAGTTGTCGGTGTTGACAAACTGAGACTGTGCACTGCCTCATTTAGCCTTCAAGAATGATAATGTGAAGGTGCCACCAGAGAATATCAAATCTTTTTTAATTTCTTTCTTGATGTATATGGGTTTAAAGGGAGATTGAAAGGAACAAACCCAGATGTAAAATGAATAGTGAAAGAAAGAAAAAAAAGGCAAAGAAGGAAATGTATACTACACCAAAAGTCAGCTGCAGCAAAATTCACAGTGTGAGGAAAGAAGAAAATGTGTGAATAGATATCGGCACATGCAAGAAAAGAGGTAGTGCTCATATTCTGTTATTTGCCTATAAATAGGTATCTCTTTCCTCAATTGTAAACCATCCCTCAACTTCTTTTTTCTCTTCAATTAATAAAGAGCTATTCTCTGTGTAACCGTGGAGCAGGCAAAAATTATCGAACCACATAAATCTTATCTTGTCTTGTCGTGTGCAATTTATTGCTTTTCTCTTTTAAATATTTTCCCATTCTATTAGCATGACACGCTTCCCAACAACTGGTATCAGAGCACAGACAGTGTAATTCTAGTAGAAAAGTACAGTATTGGTGCAGGTACTATTCACAAGAATAGTGCGACACTATTGATCATCAATACTAACACTATTCACAATAGAAGTACTATTCATTAATATTTATAAGATGATGTTTTATACTTCAATACCACACAAGGGGAGGATTTGTGTGGTGTCCAATTTTTTGCATGCATGGATTATAGAAGGACCTGGTTCTTCTACGAGTTCTTACACTACAATTGCAAAATAATAAATGCAGAAAGTAAAGAATATAAGATTTTTTATGTGGAAAACATCCAGCTCAAAAGGTGAAAAACCATGACCTACTTACCAGTAGGATTTTTTCTAACACTTTACTAAATCACTGAGTCAAAAATAGCATTTGCAAAACTCTTGTAAACCTAAGGATTACCTCTAACCTTTTGTGGTAACCAGTTGAGGCTGTTGCGACAACTTCAAGTTAACTCTAACTTGAACAATACAACTCAAAGTACCTAGTACAAATGCTTTTAGATAAAGCTGAAAAGTACTACTCAAAAACCCTACTACAATTGAACTAGAATAAAAGACAAACACTTGGAACTGGTTCTTCTATATGGTTCATGTAGCTTCAGGTTCGTACACTTGAAACTCATAGGAATTGCTTGCAAAATGTCTTACTATTTTGCTCTTAATTCTTGCTTAACTTCAGCGTTTGTGCGTCACTTGTAAAAGAGAACACAACTAATATATATAGAGTTAGTAGAATAAGGATCAACTCGGGTTCTAATGCTTTACTCTTCCGTGGTGGAAGAGTTCTAGTTATATTCAACTTCTAACTCATCCCTTATCTAGGATAGAGTTCTCTTCAAGTAAAGAGTCCTGCTCCTTATCAATTGTGCAATATTTTTGTTCAGGAGATATCAGATATAACCACTTATGCTTATTCCTGTCACGTGTATGCCTTGTGCTTGAATCTGCCCGTATCCTATACTGTGTATGGACCTGGTTCATGCATGTGTTCCTTTGTCAATCATCAAAACAAAACTTACTCAAGCCAACAAATTCTTCCTTTTTGATGATGACAAACTCTGTGCTTTTCATGAGCATGAAACTTGTTTCAACTTAGCTCAACATCAACACAATGTTAGAATATTTTCCATTTTAAAGTCACAAATAATCAAGGACCAGGTTCATTAGGTTATAAACAACACAATCCAAAGCAAAAGCACAACCTATCCTCCTCCTTTTGGCATCATCGAAAAGTTGCATAATTAAGTTATATAACCAGATTTTAGTAGATATCACTCGTGGCCACTGAGGCTACTTCAAATCCAATCATGGATTCAAGTTTCTCTTATCAATCTAAGGATATTAGCCATATAATAAATGTCAACAAACAATTAGAGTAAAAGTAGTGATTACCATTGATAAGATTCATCCAAAAAGCATAAAAAGAAATAAAGGTACTGAACCATGAGCATAAAAGACAAAAAGAAACATCCCACTCGGGTCACTGGTTATAAACTAGGCTAGGAAGGGTTTAAGGCTCAGAATGATTAGGTTCTTGGTTTCTGGCTTGAAGCAGCTTCAACATGTCTCGAAGAATGCCTTCATTCTTCTCTATCTCCTTTGCAAGCTCAGACCTGAGAGCATTCCTCTCAGTTTTTACTTCCGCCAGCCTCTTCTTCAGCCTCTCAATCTCAGCATCCTTAGCCCCACTCTCCTACTCCAAAACTCTCACTTTGTTATTCACAGGCACCTTCTTGGATAAACTAGGTTCTTTGGGAGCAATAAGAACTTCATAGTCACAAGCAGTCAAAGTGTTGGCCCCAAAATGATCTTTACTTGTGCTAACATCCAATTTCTTTAGGGGAACATTGAAGTGAGCAAGCACAATAGTGAGTCATGAGTTTTAGTGCCAGATACCCTATCAAGGAGCTAGATTATAAACCCCGGCCAGTTGATCTGCCTCCCACTATCCACGTACTTCATAAGGACAGGTCCATAAAAGTAGCAATATGGGCAGAACTACTTTGGTGATAATTCAAAGAGCACTTTGTGGGCAGGTTTCATTTTACTCTTATAAACAGCCTCGGGTTGTACATCTAACTCTCTGTCAGTAAATTTCTTAGTGATGGCAAGAGAGGTAGGTAGGCTTTCTAGGCGGGTCCATTTCCACTTTTTGTAATCATTATACCCTTCAGCAATTACCGCTAGAATCTCTCCTAGTTCCTTGTCATCAAAACTCACTTTTAACCCTTTTACTACAATGGTTACCCTTCCATTCTTGATTTCACAGTTTGCAAAGAATTCCACAATTCTAGCTCGAGCTAGTTTCCCTTCCAACTGAAGGACCATGTCCTTCCAGCCTTGAATTTCTAATTTCTCCAACAGCAACACCATTTCTTCCTCATCCAAATCTCTAAGGAGTCTGCCCTTCAAAATGGTTCTTTTTCCAAACTTCACCATCTTGTCATGTTCTTCATCAATCTCTTCTTCTTCCTCACTTTCTTCTTCTACAACTTGAACTTTTCTTGATTTCCTGGAAGACCTGGTTCTTTTTGCCAAAGCAGAGCTTTCTGTATCAATAGACGTTGTAGGGACCTCTTTTTGGAAGTCTTTCTTTTCTTAGCACTTGGAGTCACTGCATCCACTTCTTCTACTTCATCCTTATCAGGAAGAACCTTGTCTATCTCCTCAATTGCAATTGTCTCACTTGGTTCACCTACCTTTTTCATTCCTTTAGCAGTAACTTTCTTTTTACTCTAAGCTAAGGTATTTTCTAGGTCAGCCTCACTCTTCTTCCTCTATCTCCTTGTAGCTCTTCATCTTGTGGGATGAGTCTCTACAAGGATAGAAGAAGCAACATTTCTCTTCTTGCCACCCATACAGTAACATGGATTTTAATTCCTGAACTCTTCTTCTTCTTTGGATTATAGCTATCAGACACCCTTTTCAAAAGTTCATGGAGGGGTTCCTTCTCAGATGGAACAGGTCGTTGGAACCTTTTCCTTAGCGTAACTAGCCCCTCCGCTGCACTTGCATCTCCAGACCCACTACCTCTTTCTCGCAAACTTTATTCCTCCACAATAACCTCCTCACTCTATATCATCATTACCCCTATTTCTTCAGTCAAACCAACAAGAGTGGGTGAAGATTCAGCCACTCCTTCTTCTCCCTTTCCCCTGGTATCTCCTGTTTCACCCTCATTCTCCTTTTCTTTTCCGTTTTTATTTTTCCCACCAATTTTATAAGACTCAAACTATACACCAGCTATAGTACCAACAAGAACAAACCTTTTAATTTCTCATTTATTTTCTTGATTTGTTTATTGCCAGCGACTACTTTATGAGCAATCATCTTTACACGCCTTTTATTCGGAGTAGGGGTGATTGAAGGTGTGGGTGATGGTTATTTGAGTGGTGAAGAAAGATTCTCAGTCATTTTGGGGGTTTCAGATAAGTTTGTTATTAGATGAGTGTAGAAGAGATGAGAGAACATTGAGAGAATATTGGCGTCTTGAATTTTTTTCAAAGATCAGAAGTGAAGAAATGGTTAAGGTCCAATCAATTTAAAAAGAGAAGAGTTGGAGAGTGGGTAACAGCTGCTTTTTAGAGTTTAGAAGTCTAATCATCCCGAGAATGTAAGTTTGAATAGACATTGTACTCTTCTCTAGATTCTAGGCAATTATGGTGCGTGGGACTCCTTGGTGAAACTAGTTTGTTTGTAACAGATAGGCTTAAAGTAGGTTGGGATTAAATGGGACTTCCTTTTTTTATTATGATCCAAATACAGTTATTTAAAAATATACAGAGTGGAGAATACATACCTTGTAATTTTGATGAACCAGGTTCTTCACTGAAAGCTCTCTTGTGTAAGACTGAATTTTCCAAGAAAATAAGGGTAATATCATTAGAGATCAATGAGACATTTTAGCACATGGAACTAGAGTATACTTAATGAAAGTATGAGTCTGACCAATAACTAATCTAATTATTTACAAAATTCACAAATTATCTAACCAATTATTGAATTAGAACTGATTCCTTTTAGGCGATCTTAATCATCCATAATTCTAACATTCTCCTTTCATAGTGATCTCTACTTAGAGATTTTACGAAGATGTCATCTATTTGCTTGTCAGCATCACAAAATTCCACAGCATAGTTGTCCCTAAAAAATGCCTAACATCTATGTTCTTAGTTCTTTTGTGATGAACAGGGTTCTTGGTCATGCTAATTGCACTACTATTGTCACAATAAATGGGAATACAACCTACATCAATTTCAAAGTCCATTAATTATTGTTTGATCCACAACAATTTAGCACAACATGAGACAACAACCACATACTCAGCTTCAACAATAGACAAAGCCATAGAATTTTGCTTTTTAGTGGCCCAAGACATAAGACATGAGCCAAGAAAGTGTGTCATACCTGAAGTGCTCTTTCTATCCACAAGAAAACCTGCATAATCAGCATCAACATATCCCACTAAGTTAAAATTATTACCTTTTGGATACCATATGCAGAGATCAGTAGTACATTTTAGGTATCTCAAGATCCTCTTGACAGCCGTCAAGTGAAACTCCTTTGGATTTGCATAGAGTCTAGCAGAAAGGCCTACACTGAAAACAATGTCTGGTCTACTAGCAACGAGATATAACAAAGAGCCAATCATTCCCTTATATATCTTCTGATCAACAGATGAACCAGGTTCATCCAAATCCAATATTTCTTTGGAATCTTCCATTGTAAACCTTTTAAGCATCTCTTTCAATACTTCTGTTGATGGATCAAGTTCCATTTTAATTTTGTTTAAGCCTAAAAAGAAATTAAGCTCACCCATCAAACTCATTTTAAATCCATCCCCTTAGCAAATTCTTTACTTAACCTATATATAGTTGCTCCAAATATTATATTATCAACATATATTTGAACTATCAAGAGATATTTATTTTTTTCTTTCAAGAATAAAGTATTGTCAATTTTACCTCTCTTGTAGCCATGCTCAAGCAAGAAATTAGACAATATTTTATACCATGCTCTTGGAGCCTGCTTGAGCCCATAAAGTGTCTTGTCAAGCTTGTACAGATAATCAGGACATTCCTTGCTTTCAAAGCCAGGAGGTTGCTTGACAAACACTTCTTCCTTTAGATAGCCATTGAGGAAGGCACTCTTGACATCCATTTGATGGAGAGTGAATTCCATGTAAGCAACAAAGGCTATAAGGAGTCTAATTGCTTCCAATCTTGCAACTGGAGTAAAAGTCTCATCATAGTCTATGCTCTCATCTTGACTATATCGTTGAACCACCAATCTTGTCTTGTTCCTTGTAACTCCTCCATCTTCATCAAGTTGTTTCTGAAGATTCATCAGTCTGCATCCTACAAAGCCTCAAAATATTTTTAGGCTTAATAAGAAATAAAAAGGCATCTAAAGCACATTTTTGCCCTTGCTTTTGCATTTTTTTACAGTAAATATACTTGTACACCTTCATAAATTCAACAGATAAATGAACATCTATTCCAAGGGTACTTTTGGAATTTTGAGTTCTTTTCGGTGAACAGTATTGCGTTGTGTGGTTTAAAGAATTGACTTTTAGCTATGTTCACGAAAAAACCAGGATTATTTCCTCTATTCTCACCGCGTCCTTGTACGGATAATGGAAAGACTTGCAATCTCTCTATTTTGCAAGTCTCATTTTGCCCTTGCTTTTGCACTATTCTACAGTAAATATGCTTGTACACCTTCGTAAATTCAACAGATAGATGAGCCTTCGTTCAAAGCCTAAAAAGGTGAAATAGGCTGCTGATGTCACGTGAAAGTGACATGCTCTCACAAGTGTCAGCTCCAACTTAATTTGTTTGGCACATTTGATATAAATTTATTCTTCTTGAAAGTAAATATCATACACATTATACAAAAAAGGAAGCTTATTTTTCGGACTTAAATTTGATTTTTCTTTTATTGATTGTATATTAAAATTAACCTTATCTCCCACTTTGACTATGTGATATTTTTTTATAACTTATGATTTTAGATAGACCATAATAATTTTATAACTATAAAAGTATATCATTTAAGAGTAAATAAAACGTTGAAGATTAAAATTATTTTTATATATATAATCATTATTATTACGGTGTATTCAAAATAAAAATAGTTATACTAAAATGAGAGGATTGGAGTAATAATTTGTAATTCTCTTGTGATGTAATATATTTGCAGATACAAGTAGTAATTTTGTTGCTAGCAATCTAAACCAAATTGCATCGATTATCTAACTTTTATTTCCAAGGCAAGTTATTATTATCTCAATTTAATATCACGTGTTCACCGAACAAGCAAGATAATATTATACTCTCTCCGTCGCATATTATCAGTTATGATTACTAAAAATAGTTGTCTCAAATTATTTATAACTTTATAAGTTCAAGACAAAATTGATTATCTTTTTTTCTTTTTTACCTTTAGTAATAATTATCCATAAAGATTACAAATACCTAACTTTATTCAAATACCAACGAAGAAAGATTAAATATTAAGACATGAATAAGAGTAAAGTAGTCAAAAAATACATCTTAATTAATTTTTCTTAAAGAGCGTGTATGATAGAATCATGACAGATACTATGAGATGTGTGAGCACGTGATTTTTGTTTTATGCAACAATCACTCCAAAAGAAAACAAAATAATAGCAATTGGTCTTGCTGTACAATTTTGGATTTTTACGTGGCGTTTCGTTAATTATTTG
Organism: Nicotiana tabacum; assembly: GCF_000715075.1. NCBI lineage: Eukaryota > Viridiplantae > Streptophyta > Magnoliopsida > Solanales > Solanaceae > Nicotiana > Nicotiana tabacum. Next base: position 24,359,224 of record NC_134100.1, on the reverse strand, counting down.
TGATTTTGTCCATTTTATTTTTTATAAAACAAAATACAAAAAAAATGTGTGTCGTGTGTATTTGAACCGTAATTGATTTTAAAAGCAAAATCGTAAAATATATGTGTCTTTTATTCTATTTTTTTGTTTGCATTTAATGATTTTATTTTTAATTAAATGTCAATGTGAGTGATAATTGTTGTTTTGAGTATTTATTAATATTGGTATGATTTTGTTTTTAAGAATTTTTATTTAATTATAAGAAGGAAAACATTAGATTTGGGCCAAGATTTTAAATAAAATCAGGCCCAAACCAATGCAAATGACCCAGTCCAACCAGGCCTTCTGTAAGACGCCCCAAACGACGTCGTATAGGCATCATTTCTTCGAGCCATTGATTGGTTCAAAGGAACGGCCCAGATCAGGCCAATCCTTTACCCAAATGACGCCGTATAAGGCCGTCTAATCTCAGCCGTTCAAGCCGGGCTGATCTAACAGCCCTCGTCCCATCTCCTTTACCCGTTATCAGACCCGACCCAATGAAACCCGGCCTGATCCACCCCAGTATGACAGCAAACGACACCGTTTCTTTTAATGGAAAGATCACAGCCGTTGATCAGTGGCAATCCAACGGCCAAGACACAATCATCCACCCGGTATAAAAAGCCTCATATCACACCCTGCCCCCTATCCAAACCCCCCTGCCTTAGGTCGTCCCCTTCACAGACCCCAACCCCGAAACCCTAGAGCCGCCCCCCTTTCCCCTCACCAGCCTTAACACCATAGATGCACCTCACCATCCTGAACCCAAATCCACCAACCACTTAGCTCGTATCCCCTCCCACCTTCTCGAATCTTCATTTGAAGATTCGAGTCGGACCTCGACTTACACCGATCCACCCCGGCTTCACACCAGATAGTCCCCGGACCTCCCTCGTGACCAAACCATGTTTGGTTTGGTCCGAATCTAACCAGGGAAACCTAGTTCCCAAATCTACCCTTAGGAACCCTAGAAGTTCTGATGCATGGTTTGTGTCCGTTTAAGCCAAGTGATTAGGGTCTAATGGACCTTAATCGAAGTGTTCTCAGTTGAGAACACTTCGATTAAAGTCCGTTCAACCCCAAGAAGGTTCATTTCAAATACGAGCTGGTTTTCTGATTTTTTTCAAGGACTTTAAGGTAAGTTTGTTTTTCTTTTCTTTATTCATTTCATGTGTTTGTTAAAGGTCTGTTCGTATGGCCAAAACGTCTTGTTTAGTTTGTGTTTTTGAATTTTTATCAACTGTTGTTGCCCACCTTGCCTGGGCCCCTCTGTATATGGTCAAAGTCTTTCTTCATTCACTGATAATGTGTGTGTTTTGTAAACTGCATATTTGATTGAATTTGTAATTGGTCATTTAATTAGTTCCCAAGGTCATTTCTGTATTGACATTACAACCTGAACCCCTTGTTCAATACTATTAGATTTCTGATCATGGTCTTTGATTGTATAATTAGTATAGTCGATTCGATACATGTCGTCGAATAGTTTCAGCTGTTTGAATGATAACAAATTGATCAGTTCTTGCTGAACATTGTTTGAATCAAAATTGAGAATCGACTATAGCTACTTATATTTGTTGATTTGAATCAGAAACTTAAGGATTTGGTTTGTAACCGCAGTCTGAATTGGTGGCATGTGCATTTGTGCACAACATGCGCATAAAGGCCCTTTTTAGATTAAAATAGTTTGACAGCATATGCTGTCAGATTATATTCTTGCTGCCCCTGCCTGCTTTTAGTTTAATAAAATGTTAAAGGGGACTGTCAGGGAATATCATGGGAGGGGTTTGTTAATTTTAAAAGATGAGTGGAAAAACCACAGACCACATGGGAGGGGACCTGAATGTGTTTAACAGACTGTAAATGGTTGATTGCTAGGCTATAAAAAAAATAGGCAAAACTTCCATGAAGGGGGACTGAATTTTGAAAAGAAAAACACAGACAGATTTTTGAGACTAAAAATTAAAAGGAGAGGAAAACATCTTTGAGGCAAAGCAGAGAGGCATATACAGACACATACACAAAAGAGAAAAACATACAAAAAATTTAAGTCAGCATCAGAAACTGTTTCTTCCTACTTTTATTTGGTTTTCATTTGTTCAACCTGTTCAATCAATTCTGATTTCTTCCAAGTCTCAACTAAGTTATTGGTTGGTTTGCATTGGTTGTTCTCCTGGATTTGGTCTGTCTTGGAGCTTTGTTTCTACTGCACTGTTTGCTGCTATTATTTTGTTACTGCTTGTTCCATCGGCTATAGTTGCATCTTGCTCTGGGATTTGTCTTGTTGTTATCTGCTGTTGATGCTGCTGCATTTGTTGCCATTGTTACTCTACTGACTTCTCTCCTTCTTCAACTGTAAACACTTTCAGGTACACACTTCTGAAACCATGTGTTGTTGAAAGCTTGAAGTTTTGAAGCAAAAATAAAGAAATGAATGTTGTTTACTTCACAATGTTTGTGTTCAAAATATAGCCATAGTTTGAAGGATAAGTTGGCCTGCATTTGTTTAACTTCAAACTGCAATTGCTCTGTATGAACTAACATACATTCTGATTGAGATGAACTATTAGATAGCATTGTTTGTTAGATCAGTCGTATTTTAATGCATATGACCATTGGGTCTTGATTTAGTTATGACATTATAACATAGAATCATGGCAAGCATCTGTATGTATTTTGTCTAGACCACTGAACTGTCAAATCTGTTGTATTTGGTTCCATTTGACTTCAGGATAAATGTATCCCAAACAAATTTCTCATGTGGTTACGTTAACAGTTTGGCCATGTACGCCAACTCTCTTGTTTAGACTATTTGTTCCGATATAGGTTCGATATGGGCTTCGATATAAATCCACTGTTTCGAAATAATGCGATGACTTTTGAGGAAAACTAATAAGCATTTTTGAGTTCAATTAGTAGTAGTTTTCCTAATAAACAGCCGATTTCATTAATCAAGCCCAAATAAGCTAGTTTTAAAATTCAAATTTGAAGGTCGTTTAATGTAAGTCTAGTATATGTTATTAGTTTGCTTGCAATCTCCCTTAGCAAATTAACAAGCTTATTCACTCGTTGAAGACAAGGCATGAGGTAACTCTCACCTCGTAAACAACCAATCAGGTAATCAAACAAAATTCGGATTCGGCAAACATAATAAAGATTTAGCATGTAGTCGTTTAAACAAGTAAATTTGGTATCTTCTTTCTTTTATTATTTAGAGACAAACGTAATAGAAATGTAGTCACTTTAGGACATCCTTTTTTTAAAGTAATGAGACGAGCCTCGTCAAACAAAGATACACATTACGGGGCCCTTAATAATTGATCATAATAAACACATAGGTTTTGGGATGGATGTCTAGAAAAGTTCACTCCTTCCCCAAAGATAATAACGCGTTAGGCTCTTTAGGCGCGACGTAATTAAATTACATTCTTAAATTCGGGTGCACATTGATGTGACCCAAATCCAAATCTCAACGGAGTCAAAATGTGTCGACGACCACGGGTGCATCGATTGTGACGTGGTTCGAGATGCATTTTCACGACGTTGCAATTCTATAAAAAATAAATGATAATTATAAAAGCGGTTTAAACTTAATAAAAGCACGTAGGTCATAACATGTATTTAAATAAGATATTTAGCCATTATAATAATTTAAGTGACCGTGCTAGAACCACGGGATTCGAGGGTGCCTAACACCTTCCCTCGGGTCAACAGAATTCCTTACTTAGAATTTCTGGTTCGCAGACTTCATTTGGAAAAGTCAAAAATTTCCTCGATTTGGGATTCAAGATAAACCGGTGACTTGGGACACCAAAAGCCAAACCTTTCCCAAGTGGCAACTCTGAATTAAATAAATAATCCCATTTCGAATATTGTCACTTAAATTGGAAAAACTCCCTCGCGCATTTAACCCTTCGGGGCGGGGCGCGCAAAAAGGAGGTGTGACAGCTCTGGCGACTCTGCTGGGGATTTTAACCCAGAACCTCCGGTTCAGGGTTCAAGAATTCGAGCTTAGAATAATTGTTATATTTGGCTTTATTATCTGATATTTATTACATGTTTTGACATAACGTGCTGAATGTTTGTTTTTTACTACTTTGATATTATTTGGACTGTACATATAAACTGTGCCGAAACCTTTCTCTTCTTACCTCAGGGGAGAAGCTCGCTGGTCGAGACTCCCTATTCTGTTAGTGTCAATACCTGAAATAAGAAAGAGGTCGGATTTACTTGAAATAAAAAGACCATCCTGCTGCATCCTGTTTGTTTTGCGCATTTATTTGCTTCGGACCTGCATGTTGACCGGTTTCTAAAAAAGGGAAAAAATAGCAGCGTAGGGAGATAATTACTTATTTTGGAAAAATAAAACCAATGTCCAAGTAGTGTCAAAACCTCGCCGGAATTTTTTCTAAAAAAAAAACAAAAAGAATAAAAACAAAATTTGTCTTATAGTTTGATTTATTAAAAAATATATATATAAAAAAAATTTAATCACTTTCAAAATCAAAAAAAAAGAATTTATTTAAGAGTAAAAAGAAAAAATGGAAAATTCATAATTCAAAAAAATGTGTTGTTTCCTTTGTAGTATCTCTTTTATAAGTTCAGACTAATAGCTCAGGTACTTCCTTAAAAGATTTTCGAAATTTCAAAAAATGAAAAGAAGTTAAAATTCAAAGAAAAATATTTATTTTTAGTCATCGTCTCTTTTCAAAAATAAAAATATATAAAAGAAAAATCTAAATCAAAAAAAATATTTTTCTCCTTTTCTTTGTAAGTAGTTTATTCAGAAAAAAAAGGGGTTAGTTTATTACCTCTACGCCCGATCGACCGAACTACGCCGGTTTGATTCTCACACGGTGTGAGATACGTAGGCAACTCTCATCAGGTCCAACCTCCCATTTTGCAAAAAAAAAAAGAAATCTCTTAAAAAAAAGATCTAGATAATTTCTAATTTTTGAGTCTAATAAAGGTTTTTTTTTAATAATCACCCTAAATAAATATGCAGGATGAGCACAATGCAAAATGAACACTTTTCGATAATGACTAAAATCCCTGTCAAGTTGCGGCTATGGTGGAATGATCTAGGTGTTGAAGGACAAAATGAAGTCAAGAAATATCTGAAAGGTCTCGTGGGTTTATTGGAAATCCAGCCTCGGGGAGATATCATAAGAGCTTTGGTTACCTACTGGGACCCGACACACAATGTTTTCCACTTCTCCGATTTCGAACTCACCCCGACTCTGGAAGAAATGGCTGGGTACATCGGAAATGCTGAACTTCCTTTAAGGCAAAAATACCTGGTCGCCCCAAGAGCTGTCACGGTACATCGATTCCTGGACTCACTGAAAATACCCAGGACGGTCCGCAATTCAGATTTGGCCGCCGGTTTTTGTAATCCATGCTTTATATACGACAGGTATGGTCATATAGGAGGATTCAACAATCCGATTAACAAGCTATGCAGCAAAGGTAGTCGTCAGAAGTGGGACAATCACAGACGGGTGGCTTTCATGATAACATTCTTAGGCCTCCTAGTATTTCCAAGGAAAGATGGGAATATTGATCTGAAAATATCCGGGGTAGTCAGCACTTTGCTCACTCAAAACTATAGCACTCTCGCGCCTATGGTAGTATCTGATATTTTTCGAGCTCTCACAGCTTGCAAAGCCGGGGGGAATTTCTTCGAAGGTTGTAACTTGCTGCTACAAATGTGGATGACTGAACATCTCTGCCATCGCTCCGAGCTCTTGAGCCATGGTTCTTCAGAGAAAACTTGCATAGAAGAATTTTACACAAGAACCAAAGAGATCAGTCTGCCCAAAGGAGTTATGGCATGGACCTCATTCTTTCAAGCTCTTACTGCCAGCAAAATACAGTGGACACTGGGATGGCTGCCTGTTGATGAGGTCATATATATGCCAGCAACTAAAACTCATTTCCTGCTGATGGGACTTAAGAGCATTCAACCTTACGCGCCCTGCCGAGTCTTGAGACAGCTCGGAAGATACCAGATGATACCATACGAGGAGGATCTTAGCGCTCAAACGATTGAGATAAGTCCTGATGGACAATTTCCGGAAGCAAAAATCCGCCAGATCTGGAATAAATGTCAATATTTGAAAGCAGATACTTGCGTGCGAGATCAGACCAAAAGTGAGACAGCACCAGGCTACCTGGCATGGTACAGAAGAGAACTTGAACATGAAAGGCCGGCTAAAAGATCCCACATCCTAAATTTCGCCGAGTCGTCGCAAAAGCAATGAGATTGGTTGGCAAAAGAAAGAGGCTATTGTACCGAAATCAGCAGGTTGAAGCAACAAGTGGAAAGCCTGAAATATGAGCACAACGTGCAACTTGCTACCGATATGGGAGAACAGAACAGGTTGACTCAGGAAAACGAGATGCTCAGGTTCCAGATCAAACAGATGAGGATGGATGTTGATAAACAGCCAAGGAGTCGATCGGACGAGCAGTTGATAAAAAGGCTGAAAAGTGAAGTCAGGGAATGGCGAGATGGCTTAGAGAAGTCCGAAAACATCATGGCGGAGCTCAAAGCACAGTGGGATACAATAGTAGAGAAGCATCGCCGATACTTGAACCAATTGAAACGCGACCACGAGAAAACTGTTGCCAAAATGAAGAGAGAGATGGCTATACTTGAGATCAAGGCAGTTAATCAGGCCAAGGACTTCCAAATTGAGAGCAGATACTGGTACGACTTGTTAGCCCAGATGAAGTTAGAAGTACGGCAACTGAAGAATCAGCATATACAGGATTCTCAGGTATTCAAGATGTGTAGCGATCAGATAAAACGCCTACTCATAGAGAAGAAGCAAACCAGAGATAGGATCAAGGCCATTGCCCATGCCATCACCAGACGATGTCTACGATGTGAGAACATGACCAGCGTTACCGTCCTCTCGGCAGTGATGGGTTATGTCAAGCAGACCATGCATGAGCTGGAGCAGCTTGATAGGGATCTCACACCTAGGACCGCGGCGAGGCCGAATGATTCCCCGTGGGCACCAATGTTCAAAACCATAATGTACTCATAAGTCGAGCATCTTCTGCCTGTTTTTCCCATCAGTTTGTTTTAGTCTATTTGAGTCTAGGTTTATTTTCAAAGTTTGCTCTTTCTTTTGCAAAATGTAGTTTGTAAATAGACCGTTTCAACAATAAAAAGGTGTGCTTCTTTTATGCTCATTTGTGTTTTTGAACTACGTAATGATCTGATTCACGTGGCATCGTGATACGTAGGCAATCCTCATCGGATCCGGTCACGGTTTAACCAAAGAGAAAAATTGAAAAAAAAGGGGAAATAATAAAAGGAAAGCCTAAAAGAATGCCGGAATGACACATGCTTTCGTCTCAAACATGTAGGAATCCATTTAACTATATAGGTGCATCATGCCCCAACGTGAGATTGCCTATCTGTTATTTGATTCGAATTAACTGTTCGTTTGTTGTTGAGTTTCTTCCAGGTTTTTGGAAAAGGTGGTTGGTTTGGTGAAAGTCTGGCCTCGCACCCGTATTTCACGAGATCGAAAGGGAGTGTTCAATTACCTATTGTTAAGACAGGAGGCAGTGCTCACACTTACTTCACAAGGTCAAAAGGAAGTGTAGAAATGTCTTCAGAGATTCCGTTGCCAACAATCCCTGTTTCCGAGGAAAGTTCTATCTCGGCCGTCCTCACACCCGAAACCGCAACTGCGGAGGAAAATAGAATCTTGCGGCTTCGCATGCTGGAAATGCTTGATGACTGGAATAATGGAAAAGAGCCACCAAGCATCGTCCCTGGATTCCCAGAGTTATTCTCCAGGACAAGCGGGATTTCTAATGTCCCCATAAGCTATCCTGCTACCCCATTCAGATACCCAGCCATTTCAGCCTTCTCTGCTGGATCGCCCTCTGAGTCTCATCCTCGAGTGTCAACGACGGATGTAAACACAAATATCTTTACTGCACCACCTTGCCCGATCACGGCACAACCTGCTGCATACAAGCCGACTTTTGACTCGTCCTCGTTTACATTCCAAGCCCCATCTTTCTCAATGGAACCAACTAGGTTCGCCACCAGCACTAATCCTCCACAGCCTCAGTGCGAGCTTGCACCTGGGCAGGATCAGAACCCCAGAATTGCTGAACAAAATGAGATGGCCAAAAGAATGAGAAGCCTTGAACAAAGTTTGAAGAACATGCAAGGTTTGAGCGGACAGAAAAGCGTCTCTTACGCCGACCTATGCATGTTCCCTCACGTGCACCTACCAGTGGGCTTCAAGACCCCAAAGTTTGAGAAGTACGACGGGCACGGTGACCCCATTGCTCACCTCAAGAAATATTGCAACCAATTAAGGGAAGCCGACGGGAAAGAGGAATTGCTAATGGCATATTTCGGGGAAAGTCTGGTAGGAATAGCCTTGGAATGGTACATGGACCAGGACATGTCCCGATGTCATGTCTGGGATGATCTCGCTAGAGATTTTGTGAGACAATTCCAGTATAACATCGACATCGCACCAGACCGAAATTCTCTGTCGAACTTGAAGAAGAAACCTTCAGAAAGCTTCAGAGAGTATGCTATTAAGTGGCGCGAGCAGGCGTCGAGGGTGAAGCCTCCCATGGATGAGGTGGAAATGGTCACTACTTTTCTCCAAGCTCAAGAGTCTGACTATTTCCAAAACATGATGTCAGCCATGGGAAAGCCGTTCGCAGAAGCGATTAAGATTGGAAAGATGGTGGAGAATGGGCTAAAAACGGGTAGGATTTTGAGTCAAGCAGCCATAAGGGCAACCTCCCAAGCCGTCCAAAGCGGGTCTGGAGGAATGGCAAGAGGGAATAAAAAGGAGGAAACGGCTATGGCGGCATCAGAAACAAGGGAATATCGTAATCCCAGGCCCCGTTTTCCAGAGAGGACTCCACAACACTACTACCCCCACCAAAACATGGCATATGCTCCTTAACCATACATGGTTATGAACACCCAGCCTTATGTCCATCCGCCACAACAAGCCAACCGAGGCCAAGCTCCACCTCCCAGAAATCAGCCTCCATACCGCAACCACTATAACCCATAACCTCCGCAAAATAATTTCCGTCCTCAGGAACCACCTAGAAGGCAGACTTTCACGCCTATCGGTGAGCCATACTCTACTTTGTTCCCGAAGCTAGTCCAGTTGGGTTTCCTGCAGCCAGTCCCTTAGACAAGGCACAACCCAGCATCACCTTCTTACAAAGCCGGTGTCAGATGCGCCTATCATTCAGGGGCCGAGGGGCACGATACAAATGACTGATGGTCATTGAGAAGAGTGGTCGAGAATTTAATAGAGCAAGGGAAAATAGTGATAAGGGACGAGGAGGTCCCAAATGTGACTAACAATCCATTACCTACTCACAATAATGGGCCGCTGATCGGAATGATTTGCGAAGACAAAGAATTTGACCCTGCTTTGAAAGCTATAATCGCCATTGCTGATGTAGGGAAAAAGCCTGAAACAGCCCAGAAACCAGAAAAAGGGGAAAAGGCCAATACTGTAAAGTGCGAGCCCGAAAAGAAGGTGGAGAAGAAGGCGGTGCCTGTGAAGAATGGAGTTCTTTACATCCCACGAGGTCGAGCAGAAAAGCCGCAGAGCTTCGAGGTCAAAAGGGCAAAACCTATGTACATACCGAAAGGGGCCTATATGGTCCGGGGAACGATTCAACCACCTCGGCTGAGTGAGCCAGTGGTTATCGGACGCGTGCCACAAAAGCCGATGACCAACCCGTCCACAGTGCCGTGGAATTATCAAAGGACGTTGGTAACGTACAAAGGTAAAGAAGTCACAGGGGAACTTCCGGAAATTACTTTCATTGGAAGGTATTCAAACACCCAAGAGCTGAACAATGCCACACGAAGACGCTTCCCGCCAAAGAAGCCCGTAAGCATTGAAGAAGCAGAATTTTTTTTCCAACAAATGAAAATGCCAGACTACGAAGTAGTAGATCAACTGCGCAAATGCCCTGAGCAAGTGTCCATGCTATCTCTGCTAATGAGGTCAACCGAGCATCAAAAGATCTTGCTCAAGACCCTGAATGAAGCATACGTACCAGCTGAAATCTCAGTTGAACAACTGGAACGGATGACGGAGAGGTTCTTTGCCATCAACCAAGTCTCTTTCAGCAAGAACGATTTACCCCCAGAGGGAGCAGCACACAACAAAGCCTTGCATCTAACAGTTAAATGCGAAGGCTACTACGTCAAGCGGGTGATGTTGGATGGGGGTTCAGGTGTCGACATTTGTCCCCTCTCCACGCTACAGAGAATGGAAATTGGGACCGGAAGAATTCGCCCCAATAATGTCTGCGTGAGGGCTTTTGACGGCATCAAAAGAGATACCCTTGGGGAAATAGATTTGATTTTGACCATAAGGCCAGTAGAGTTTGAGGTAACTTTCCAAGTGCTTGACATGGATACGTCCTACAATTTCCTCCTTGGCAGACCTTGGATTCATGCGGCAGGAGCTGTGCCTTCCACTCTTCATCAGATGGTGAAGTTTAAGTACGAAGACCGAGAGATCGTGGTCCATGGGGAAGACGAGCATGCTATTTATCGGGACCCGTCCATCCCATATCTCGAACCAAGAGAAGGGAGCGAACACACGGTCTATCAAGCTTTCGAGATTGTGTTAGCAGAGCAGCATGAAGAGGGAAGACCTTGCCCCCAACCTTTCTTGTCTAACGCCTCAATTATGGTGGCTAAAGAGATGATCCGGCACGGATTCAGGCCAGAAAAAGGGCTCGGACGAACATTGCAGGGAATAACGGAACCCATCACCCTGCCTTCCGCCAAAAAACTTTTTGGGATAGGTTTTCAACCCACTCCAGAAGATGAAGAATGGGCGAAGAAAAGGAAGAATAAGGGTTGGAAATTGCCTAGGCCACTGCCAGATTTATATGAAACCTTCGTCGGACCAAGATACACTGAAGAAGAAGACGACGAGGTTTTCACGGCTGAGGAAATCAAGGAGATATGTGGGGCAATGAGAGAAATGCTCTACGAGGCTCATATGGTTCAACCAGGAGAAGGCACCAGCACCGCCGAAATACTATATATGGGGCAAAATGCCAAACTCCGAAACTGGGAGGCCACGCCATTCCCGACTAGGCGGAAGTCCGGGTAGACCTGTCCTGCCACCTTTTCTGCATCCCAAGTTATCTACAGGATATAACTTGGATGTTTTTCTTCCCTTCAGTTGTTGTTTTGCATTCCTGAGTTGTAAACATTGTTGTCTTCCAAAATTTCAAGAAAATAAAAAATAAAAAAAAATCGTCATTGTTTTCCCATTTTTCTCCTTTGTTCTGATTTTGTTGTTTTTCTTTTATCTTTTCTTTCAGTTATAATAACGCGGCTTTAAATATGACATGCTTGCGGACTTCACGCCCAAATCACAATGAGCTATTTAATTGTGAAATAATGAACCCAGAACCAGAATATGATGAAGAAGAGGCTTTTAGGGAAATAAACCGAGAGTTGGAACATTTTGAGAATAAACCTAAGCCAAATCTGAATGATACCGAACCGGTTAATGTAGGAACTCCTGAAGAAATCCGGGAGACCAAAATAAGCATTCACACGGACAAGAAAACGCGAGACGCGATAATTCAACTTCTTTTTGAATTTAAAGATGTGTTTGCTTGGTCATACGATGACATGCCGGGATTAGGTGTTGATCTAGTAGTTCATAAATTGCCAATTCACCCTGATTGTCCTCCAGTTCAACAAAAGCAACGAAAGTTCAAAACCGAGGTCAGTGACAAGATTAAAGAGGAGATCACCAAACAACTGAAAACGGGAGTGATTCGGGTAGTCCAGTATACAACATGGTTGGCAAATGTGGTTCCAGTACGGAAAAAATACGGAAAAACTCGGGTATGTGTAGATTACCGAGATTTGAATAGAGCAAGTCCCAAAGATAATTTCCCATTGCCCAACATTCACATCCTTGTTGATAATTGCGCCAAGCACGAGATACAGTCTTTCGTAGATTGTTACGCTGGATATCATCAAGTATTGATGGATGAAGAAGACGCTGAGAAAACTGCTTTCACCATGCCTTGGGGCACCTACTGTTATCGGGTCATGCCATTTGGTCTGAAGAATGCTGGGGCTACTTACATGAGGGCCATGACTGCCATTTTTCATGACATGATGCATCAGGAAATAGAGGTGTACGTGGACGACGTAATAGTCAAGTCCAGGACGCAGGATAATCACATCCAAGACTTGAGAAAGTTCTTTGAGAGACTGAGGAAGTATGACTTGAAGCTGAACCCAGCCAAATGTGCTTTCGGAGTTCTATCGGGCAAGCTTTTGGGCTTCATAGTGAGCAGGAGAGGTATCAAATTAGATCCAACAAAGATAAAATCTATCAGGGATCTACCTCCCCCAAGAACGAAGAAAGACGTGATGAGTTTGTTGGGTAGATTAAAATATATCAGTCGATTTATTGCCTAGCTGACAAGCACGTGTGAGCCCATATTTATGCTATTGAGGAAAGATGCGGCGATCAAATGGACGGCTGAATGTCAGGAAGCTTTTGACAAAGTCAAAGAATACCTTTCAAACCCCCCAGTTTTGGTCCCGCCAGAGCCAGGGAGACCACTGTTCTTGTATATGACAGTCTTGGAAAACTCTTTCGGTTGCGTCCTCGGGCAACATGACATAACCGGAAAGAAGAAGCAAGCGATCTACTACCTGAGCAAGAAGTTCACTAGCTACGAGGCCAAGTATACTCTGTTGGAAAGAACGTGTTGCGCTTTAACGTGGGTGGCTCAGAAACTGAGACATTATCTCCAAGCTCACACTACTCTCCTCATAAGCAGGTTGGATCCTTTGAAGTATATATTTCAGAAACTAATGCCTACTAGAAGACTGGCCAAGTGGCAAATCTTGCTTACTAAATTCGACATAGTCTATGTCACTCGCACGGCAATGAAAGCCCAGGCGCTAGCAGATCATTTGGCCGAAAATCCAGTCGATGAGGAATACCAGCCATTGAGTACCTACTTTCCGGATGAAGAAATAAACACTGTAGAGGTGGTCTCGGAGAACGCTCATGTATGGAAGATGTTCTTTGATGGAGCCGTAAACGCCAAAGGTGTAGGGATTGGGGCAATTTTGATCTCGCCCTCCGGTCAGCATTATCCAGCCACAGCTAGACTGCGTTTCTTTTGCACAAACAATATAGCTGAGTATGAAGCCTGCATCATGGGCATGCATATGGCGATCGATCAGGATGTCGAAGACTTATTGATCATGGGAGATTCTTACCTGATTATCCGGCAAGCCCAAGGTGAATGGGAAACTCGGGATGTCAAACTTATTCCTTACCGACAGCACGTGGAGGACCTCAGCAAGCGCTTTAAATCAATAGAGTTCAGGTATATCCCACGGTGTCACAATGAACTAGCAGATGCACTCGCTACTTTGGCTTCAATGTTACCTTACCCAAGCAACGCCCACGTCGATCCCTTGGAAATCCAAATCAGGGAGAGGCACGGTTACTGTAGCGTAATCAAGGCAGAATCAAGTATACATCCATGGTACCATGATATCAAGAGGTTCTTGAAGACACAAAAATACCCCGAGCACGCTACTGGAGATCAAAAGAGAACCATTAGGCGACATGCAAGTGGTTTCTTTTTGAGCGGTGAATTGTTGTACAAGAGGACCCCGGACCTCAACCTACTAAGATGTGTTGACGCCGAGGAGGCAAGAAAGATCATACACGAAGTACACGCAGGAGTGTGCGGACCCCACATGAACGGGTACGTCTTGGCAAAGAAAATCCTTCGAGCAGGTTATTATTGGATAACCATGGAAAAGGACTGCTTTAGTTTTGTTCGGAAGTGTCACCAGTGTCAGGTGCACGGTGATTTGATTCATGCACCTCCTACGGAATTGCATCCCATGTCTGCACCTTGGCCATTTGTCGCCTGGGGCATGGACGTCATCGGTCCGATCGAGCCGAAAGCCTCAAATGGACATAGATTTATACTAGTTGCCATCGACTACTTCACAAAATGGGTAGAGGCCGTCACTCTCAAGGCAGTCACTAAAAAAGCTGTAGTGGATTTTGTACACTCAAATCTTATCTGTCATTTCGGTATTCCTGCGACTATCATCACAGATAATGCAGCAAACCTGAATAGTCACTTGATGGGAGATGTATGCGAGCAATTCAAAATAACGCATAGGAATTCTACTCCTTATCGGCCAAAGGCCAATGGCGCTGTAGAAGCAGCAAACAAAAACATCAAGAAGATTTTGAGGAAAACGATCCAAAGTTCCCGATAGTGGCATGAGCAGTTACCATTTGCATTGTTGGGGTATCGCACTACGGTACGCACGTCAGTAGGAGCAACTCCTTATCTTTTGGTTTATGGGACCGAGGCTGTAATACCGGCAGAGGTAGAAATTCCTTCGCTTCGAACCATTGTCGAAGCAGAAATCGAAGACAGCGAGTGGGTCAAGACTCGATTAGAGCAATTGACTTTGATCGATGAGAAGCGAATGGCCGCGGTTTGTCACGGACAGTTGTACCAACGAAGAATGGCCCGTGCTTACAACAAGAAAGTCCGACCCAGGAATTTCGAAGTAGGTCAGCTGGTACTGAGGCGTATTCTGCCACATCACCAGGAAGCAAAAGGGAAATTTGCTCCAAATTGGAAAGGCCCATACATCATAAGGAAGATATTGCCGAGAGGAGCATTGTATCTAGGTGATATCGAAGGAAATGACCCCGAAACAGCAGTAAATGCAGATGCAGTCAAGAGATACTACGTCTGAATGACACCCCAGCGGTCCTGACACATTTGAAATGCTGAAGGTTTTATTCCCACTATCAACTCTCTCTACAAGCCTTTGAGCCGGTTACAAAAAAAAAACAAAAACAAACAAAACAAAACATTGATTGAGGCCTGAACTACGTTTGACTTGATTCCGAAAGGATACGTAGGCAGCCTCTCCCTGAGGTTCAGTCACACCAACAATAAAATCCCATTTACCCTGAAATTGAAACCGGGGCACGTCGAGCGGTTTAGAAGTTAGTATTATCTACTTTTCTTTGCCGAGCACAAGCCTTTCAGATCAATTACCAAAGGTAACGGGAAGCCAAAAAGCATCACGAATGGAGACCGGTACACTGTAAATTGAGAGAAATAAAATGAGAGAGTCTCGTCGGTGAAAACCTCCGGGCACCGCGAGGCGACGGGAGTAGAGAAACCAAAATGAGAGAGCTTGTGTAGTAAAAAATTCGTAAAGAGTGCTATCAAGCGACAACAAGGAGGGAAACGAGAGAGGTCGACTAGCGAAAACCCGCAAAGGGCGTTGTTGGCCGAAAAGATGACTCCCCCCCAGGAAGTCTCGGCAGAGTTCCACCGGTTTGAAACACAAACCCATTTTGGTTCGGGAGGAAATGCAAGTTCATTGAAGGTCAGGCGTCCAGTCCAAAGAGCATGTCATGTCCATTTAAAGTCAGCATTGTTTTCCTCAGATAAGTCTTTTTCGTCCCGAAAGGGACACTTCTTTTCTGAAGTTTGCTTTCTCCTTTCTTTGCTTTTCTTCAAATCCCTTTCATTTTTAACCCTAAGTTTCCAGATATACCGGAAAGGACGGGTGGCAGGTTTGGTTTCATGGAATTCCATTTCGCAAAGGAAATGCCCCGTTTCGTTGGTACGTTTGTCCAACTTGATGAATCATGATGTTTGACTGCGTTTTTTTTTAAAAAAAAAAGAAGAGAAATTCCCCAGCAAGTCCGCCTTGTACAAATCCTCACAGAACTTCCCTTTAAGCAAATCCCCACGGAGCCTCCCTTTGTAAAATTCCCCAGCGAGCTTTCCCAACAAATCCTGGCAAGTCCGCTTTGCAACAAATCCCCGGCAAGTCCTCCTTGTACAAATCCCCACAGAGTATCCCCAGTAAAATCCCCGTTGAGAATCTCCAAGCAAAACGGGACACAAAAAGAGCCTTACAAGGCAAATCATCACAGAATTTGGAAATACAAGCCTGAGCAGTCTAAAAGGGTTTCGCCATTTGAATCCAATTAATGGCAGGACTTCGCAACAGAAATAAGGACGCAACAAAGCAACTGGAACAACCAAGGTCACCGAACCAACCGCCATTTCCGAACTAACAATTGTTCTTTGTTTGAAAAGTTGAAACAGGTATAATCCAAGACAACCATGCAAGAAGCAGGTGTCACCCAAAGAAGAAGGTACATGGGTACAAGAAACAGTTTAGCAATAAGGAATCCACTCGAAAGGTAAGTTTCCACGAGATTCCCTTTTATCTTCTACTAAAACAAGAAAATTCAAAAAAAGGGGCCAGTTAGTATCCTCGAACTTTGTCCCCAGCCAGTTAGCATTAGGGTTTTAAACCCTAAATTGAACTTTCCCATTCAGTCAGCATTAGGGTTTTAAACCTTAAACTGAACTCTTTACATTTAGTCAGCATTAGAGTTTTAAACCCTAAACTGAACTTTTCCTTCAGTCAGCATTAGGGTTTTAAACCCTAAACTGAACTTTCCCTTTTGTCAGCATTAGGGTTTTAAACCCTAAACTGAACTTTTCCTTTAGTCAGCATTAGGGTTTTAAAACCTAAACTGAACTCTTTTCCATTCAGTCAGCATTAGGATTTTAAACCCTAAACTGAACTTTTTTCCATTCAGTCAGCATTAGGGTCTTAAACCCTAAACTGAACTTTTTCCCTTTAGTCAGCATTAGGGTTTTAAACCCTAAACTGAACTTTTTCCCTTTAGTCAGCATTAGGGTTTTAAACCCTAAACTGAACTCTTTCCTTTAGTCAGCATTAGGGTTTTAAACCCTAAACTGAACTTTTCCCTTTAGTCAGCATTAGGGTTTTAAACCCTGAACTGAACTCTTTCATTTAGTCAGCATTAGGGTTTTAAACCCTAAACTGAACTTTTCCTTTAGTCAGCATTAGGGTTTTAAACCCTAAACTGAACTTTCCCTTTTGTCAGCATTAGGGTTTTAAACCCTAAACTGAACTCTTTTCCATTCAGTCAGCATTAGGGTTTTAAACCCTAAACTGAACTTTTTCCCTTTAGTCAGCATTAGGGTTTTAAACCCTAAACTGAACTTTTTCCCTTTAGTCAGCATTAGGGTTTTAAACCCTAAACTGAACTTTTTCCCTTTAGTCAGCATTAGGGTTTTAAACTCTAAACTGAACTTTTCCTTTAGTCAGCATTAGGGTTTTAAACCCTAAACTGAACTTTTCCCTTTAGTCAGCATTAGTGTTTTAAACCCTAAACTGAACTCTTTCCTTTAGTCAGCATTAGGGTTTTAAACCCTAAACTGAACTTTTCCTTTAGTCAGCATTAGGGTTTTAAACCCTAAACTGAACTCTTTACTTTAGTCAGCATTAGGGTTTTAAATCCTAAACTGAACTTTTCCTTTAGTCAGCATTAGGGTTTTAAACCCTAAACTGAACTTTTCTTTTAGTCAGCATTAGGGTTTTAAACCCTAAACTGAACTTTTTCCCTTTAGTCAGCATTAGGGTTTTAAACCCTAAACTGAACTTTTTCCCTGTAGTCAGCATTAGGGTTTTAAACCCTAAACTGAACTTTTCCCTGTAGTCAGCATTAGGGTTTTAAACCCTAAACTAAACTTTTTTCCTTTAGTGAGCATTAGGGTTTTAAACCCTAAACTGAACTTTTCCTTTAGTCGTCATTAGGGTTTCAAACCCTAAACCGAACTTTTCCCTTTATTCAGCATTAGGGTTTTAAACCCTAAACTGAACTTCTGTCCATTCAGTCAGCATTAGGGCCCCAACCTTAAACTGAACTTTTCCCTAGTTGGTCAGCATTAGAGTTTCAACTCTAAACTGAGCTTCTCCCCAGCTAGTCGGCATTAGGGCTCCAACCCTGAACTGAACTATTTCCATCCCGCCAGCCTTAGGGCTCCAACCCTAAACTGAGCATTCATATCTTGTGGCCGTATCGTTGATCCAATCCCGAAATTGGCATTTTGGAAACTGAAATTTTCCAATTCTTTCATCAATTCTATGAACTTCCTGGCAAATAACTCACGAATTTTTCCTAGTGAAACTGGGGCAGAAAATTTCGTTCGTTTGTTTTTCCCCGCAGGTCTAACCTCGAGGCGCATGGATCGAGATGACCCACGAGATGAGTCTCAACCCAGAATAAAAAAGGGGTGAAGAAGAAGAAGATGTCCCGAGATACAGGAGAAAATGGAAGGCGGATCGCTCCAAGACTTGGTCAAGGTCCCGAACTCTGCCAATCACGTCTCACTCAGTATCCCAGAGATAAACAAGCACCTACAACTCGCAAACATCAAGATTCGGATCGAAGTCTCCAAGCAAAATCAGCTAAGACCCAAGATCAAGTTGCAAAAGAATCATAGATAGGAATCTTGTAACTAGCAGTTGACATGCATATAAGTATTTAGTTCAGTTTTAATTTTTCTTTGGTTGTAATAAGGCGGTCAGTAAAGAGACAATGACAACAGCAACAGCAGTAACAACAAGCATTGCAATCCCATGGTAGTCCCAACTGCCAAAATTTCCCGAACTACATTGACCTGATTCCTGTTTAGCCCAGGATATGTAGGAAATCTTCGAAGCAAAGATTCGGTCAAATCTTTCAAAAAAAAATGCTTCACACGGAGTAGTCCAATAGGCAAAAGTTGCTCATATCCGCTCACTTTATCTTTGCACGAAAACTCTTCGTGTTTCTGAACAAAGAGGGGCAGCTGTGAGCACGTGATTTTTGTTTTATGCAACAATCACTCCAAAAGAAAACAAAATAATAGCAATTGGTCTTGCTGTACAATTTTGGATTTTTACGTGGCATTTTGTTAATTATTTGTGATTTTGTCCATTTTATTTTTTATAAAACAAAATACAAAAAAAATGTGTGTGCCGTGTGTATTTGAACCGTAATTGATTTTAAAAGCAAAATCGTAAAATATATGTGTCTTTTATTCTATTTTTTTTGTTTGCATTTAATGATTTTATTTTTAATTAAATGTCAATGTGAGTGATAATTGTTGTTTTGAGTATTTATTAATATTGGTATGATTTTGTTTTTAAGAATTTTTATTTAATTATAAGAAGGAAAACATTAGATTTGGGCCAAGATTTTAAATAAAATCAGGCCCAAACCAATGCAAATGACCCAGTCCAACCAGGCCTTCTGTAAGACGCCCCAAACGACGTCGTATAGGCATCATTTCTTCGAGCCGTTGATTAGTTCAAAGGAACGGCCCAGATCAGGCCAATCCTTTACCCAAACGACGCCGTATAAGGCCGTCTAATCTCAGTCGTTCAAGCCGGGTTGATCTAACAGCCCTCGTCCCATCTCCTTTACCCGTTATCAGACCCGACCCAATGAAACCCGGCCTGATCCACCCCAGTATGAAAGCAAACGACACCGTTTCTTTTAATGGAAAGATCACAGCCGTTGATCAGTGGCAATCCAACGGCCAAGACACAATCATCCACCCGGTATAAAAAGCCTCATATCACACCCTGCCCCCTATCCAAACCCCCCCTGCCTTAGGTCGTCCCCTTCACAGACCCCAACCCCGAAACCCTAGATCCGCCCCCATTTCCCTTCACCGAAAACCCGGCGGCATGGACGCCGGTGACCCCCGCCTTAACACCATAGATGCACCTCACCATCCTGAACCCAAATCCACCAACCACTTAGCTCGAATCCCCTCCCACCTTCTCGAATCTTCATTTGAAGATTCGAGTCGGACCTCGACTTACACCGATCCACCCCGGCTTCACACCAGATAGTCCCCGGACCTCCCTCGTGACCAAACCATGTTTGGTTTGGTCCGAATCTAACCAGGGAAACCTATATCCCAAATCTACCCTTAGGAACCCTAGAAGTTCTGATGCCTGGTTTGTGTCCGTTTAAGCCAAGTGATTAGGGTCTAATGGACCTTAATCGAAGTGTTCTCAGTTGAGAACACTTCGATTAAAGTCCGTTCAACCCCAAGAAGGTTCATTTCAAATACGAGCTGGTTTTCTGATTTTTTTCAAGGACTTTAAGGTAAGTTTGTTTTTCTTTTCTTTATTCATTTCATGTGTTTGTTAAAGGTCTGTTCGTATGGCCAAAACGTCTTGTTTAGTTTGTGTTTTTGAATTTTTATCAACTGTTGTTGCGCACCTTGCCTGGACCTCTCTGTATATGGTCAAAGTCTTTCTTCATTCACTGATAATGTGTGTGTTTTGTAAACTGCATATTTGATTGAATTTGTAATTGGTCATTTAATTAGTTCCCAAGGTCATTTCTGTATTGACATTACAACCTGAACCCCTTGTTCAATACTATTAGATTTCTGATCATGGTCTTTGATTGTATAATTAGTATAGTCGATTCGATACGTGTCGTCGAATAGTTTCAGCTGTTTGAATGATAACAAATTGATCAGTTCTTGCTGAACATTGTTTGAATCAAAATTGAGAATCGACTATAGCTACTTATATTTGTTGATTTGAATCAGAAACTTAAGGATTTGGTTTGTAACCGCAGTCTGAATTGGTGGCATGTGCATTTGTGCACAACATGCGCATAAAGGCCCTTTTTAGATTAAAATAGTTTGACAGCATATGCTGTCAGATTATATTCTTGTTGCCCCTGCCTGCTTTTAGTTTAATAAAATGTTAAAGGGGACTGTCAGGGAATATCATGGGAGGGGTTTGTTAATTTTAAAAGATGAGTGGAAAAACCACAGACCACATGGGAGGGGACCTGAATGTGTTTAACAGACTGTAAATGGTTGATTGCTAGGCTATAAAAAAATAGGCAAAACTTCCATGAAGGGGGACTGAATTTTGAAAAGAAAAACACAGACAGATTTTTGAGACTGAAAATTAAAAGGAGAGGAAACCATCTTTGAGGAAAAGCTGAGAGGCATATACAGACACATACACAAAAGAGAAAAACATACAAAAAATTTAAGTCAGCATCAGAAACTGTTTCTTCCTACTTTTATTTGGTTTTCATTTGTTCAACCTGTTCAATCAATTCTGATTTCTTCCAAGTCTCAACTAAGTTATTGGTTGGTTTGCATTGGTTGTTCTCCTGGATTTGGTCTGTCTTGGAGCTTTGTTTCTACTGCACTGTTTGCTGCTATTATTTTGTTACTGCTTGTTCCATCGGCTATAGTTGCATCTTGCTCTGGGATTTGTCTTGTTGTTATCTGCTGTTGTTGCTGCTGCATTTGTTGCCATTGTTACTCTGCTGACTTCTCTTCTTCTTCAACTGTAAACACTTCCAGGTACACACTTCTGAAACCATGTGTTGTTGAAAGCTTGAAGTTTTGAAGCAAAAATAAAGAAATGAATGTTGTTTACTTCACAATACTTGTGTTCAAAATATAGCCATAGTTTGAAGGATAAGTTGGCCTGCATTTGTTTAACTTCAAACTGCAATTGCTCTGTATGAACTAACATACATTCTGATTGAGATGAACTATTAGATAGCATTGTTTGTTAGATCAGTCGTATTTTAATGCATATGACCATTGGGTCTTGATTTAGTTATGACATTATAACATAGAATCATGGCAAGCATCTGTATGTATTTTGTCTAGACCACTGAACTGTCAAATCTGTTGTATTTGGTTCCATTTGACTTCAGGATAAATGTATCCCAAACAAAATTCTCATGTGGTTACGTTAACAGTTTGGCCATGTACGCCAACTCTCTTGTTTAGACTATTTGTTCCGATATAGGTTCGATATGGGATTCGATATAGATCCACTGTTTCGAAATAATGCGATGACTTTTGAGGAAAACTAATAGGCATTTTTGAGTTCAATTAGTAGTAGTTTTCCTAATAAATAGCCGATTTCATTAATCAAGCCCAAATAAGCTAGTTTTAAAATTCAAATTTGAAGGTCGTTTATAATGTAAGTCTAGTATATGTTATTAGTTTGCTTGCAATCTCCCTTAGCAAATTAACAAGCTTATTCACTCGTTGAAGACAAGGCAGAAGGTAACTCTCACCTCGTAAACAACCAATCAGGTAATCAAACAAAATTCGGATTCGGCAAACATAGTAAAGATTTAGCATGTAGTCGTTTAAACAAGTAAATTTGGTATCTTCTTTCTTTTATTATTTAGAGACAAACGTAATAGAAATGTAGTCACTTTAGGACATCCTTTTTTTAAAGTAATGAGACGAGCCTCGTCAAACAAAGATACACATTGCGGGGCCCTCAATAATTGATCATAATAAACACATAGGTTTTGGGATGGACTGTCTAGAAAAGTTCACTCCTTCCCCAAAGATAATAACGCGTTAGGCTCTTTAGGCGCGACGTAATTAAATTACATTCTTAAATTCGGGTGCACATTGATGTGACCCAAATCCAAATCTCAACGGAGTCAAAATGTGTCGACGACCACGGGTGCATCGATTGTGACGTGGTTCGAGATGCATTTTCACGACGTTGCAATTCTATAAAAAATAAATGATAATAATAAAAGCGGTTTAAACTTAATAAAAGCACGTAGGTCATAACATGTATTTAAATCAGATATTTAGCCATTATAACAATTTAAGCGACCGTGCTAGAACCACGGGATTCGAGGGTGCCTAACACCTTCCCTCGGGTCAACAGAATTCCTTACTTAGAATTTCTGGTTCGCAGACTTCATTTGAAAAAGTCGAAAATTTCCTCGATTTGGGATTCAAGATAAACCGGTGACTTGGGACACCAAAAGCCAAACCTTTCCCAAGTGGCGACTCTGAATTAAATAAATAATCTCATTTCGAATATTGTCACTTAAATTGGAAAAACCCCCTCGCGCATTTAATCCTTCGGGGCGGGGCGCGCAAAAAGGAGGCGTGACAAGATGGAAGGAGTATTTATCGAGAATCAATAAATAAATTTTGTAAGTGCATAAACTAACTATTAAAATGATCTAATGAGAACATTCAATTCTTAATATAGGTAATTGGCATAAAAAGTTAGATCAAAATAAAGTGTTCATTATTTTAAAAAAACATTGATGAATAATTTGTGTAGTTGTGTTTGAGAAACTATAAGCAATTATACTAATATACAAGAATTTAGATCAAAATAAAGTGTTCATTATTTTAAAAAAACATTGATGAATAATTTGTGTAGTTGTGTTTGAGAAACTATAAGCAATTATACTAATATACAAGAATTTAGATTATCTAATAATGACATTTTACATTTCATATACCAACAAAACTATTATATTCGAGTTTTCTACTCCTGTGTTGTTGAATATGCACCAGTTCAAGAGCTGATAACAATCATTACTTTGGCACAAAAAATTGGAAATCCGATAACATAGAAAATAATAGGAAGCTTGAGCTTGCAAAATTACATTAAAAATTTGAAAGCGCTAGAAGGAGGGCTTGAACCTCCGACCTTGTGGTTAACAGCCACACGCTCTAACCAACTGAGCTATTCCAGCTTCGGCGTTAGCAAAGCTATATCATATTTATTATACAGTAATGTAAGCAAATCTAACTTTCCTTCCAAAACAGTATATACCGATAACGTGCAGTTATGAGTGTATGCGTGGGTAAAGGATATCATGTTTTCTTCTGTAAAACATTTTGTTAATAATACTATTTTGAGTGTGTGTATGTGTATCTCTGTGTAGATACACTTGTTAGCATCATAAAAGAGATTCATTTATACCGTTTGTAAACCAGATCAAGTTAATTCTTGGGTATAAAAATGTAGTACTACTTCAGAATTAAGTCACTAAAACAGTGAAAGAATTAAAAGTAGGAGATTCCAAATATGTTATCTCCCATCTCAATTTGACCATCAATCTCAGAAATTTTTGGAAACAAAGTTACATATAACAAACAATGAAGTAGTACTAAATTATTAATTATTGCAATTAAAAGTATTTTGCAACATGTAGAAGAAACCGTGTTCAAAAATATATTGTTTGAATTTCCAAATATTATTACTTTAAAGCAACCCACTCATCTCTGGGAGTAGACTTTTGTATGGGGTAAAATTAATAAATGACAGGTAGACACTCGTTGAGCTGTCACGTGACAGTAAAGACAGGTAAGGTATAAGTCAGCAAACAGCTAGTACAAATTACGAGCGTCTGGCCGGTGTTGTGTGAGCTCCGAAGACATTGGAACCGGAGACGAAAAGTTTAAAAGCAAGATACCGGTTGAAGAAAGCAGCATTAAAGGAGCAGTCGTTACAAAAAATCTTAGTATTTACACTCAAATATATTGTAGCTATCAAAAGGGGTCTTTATTCACATTAAAGAGGAGCTTGATTTAGGGATCTTGTCTCCCTTAATCTAGCTATAAATAAGGAATCTGTACTAAATATAAGGGCACGAAATATTTGTATGGAAAAAAACTAAACTTACTCTTGCTTTTTATTAACATTTTTTTGGCTCAATATATGTTCTTATTCTTGCTAACAAAAAAGTATAATTTGAGGCACATGCTCATCTCTTCTTCAATTATTTCTTACTTTATTTAATTTTGTTTTTATCATTTTATTTTTTCGGATCACTTTAATTCATGTGTTTATAAACCACATTACAAATCCAACTGTATCGTTTTACGGATAAATAATTTGGCGCCCACTGTAGGGCATAGACAATTGTGGTATTACAATGATCCATTCATCATTTACTGATGTATTTTGACGCTTTTCTTTAGTAAAGCAAAAATAGATATGGCACCTAATGATGACAATAACTCGCTAAATGTTGGAACAAACAACGTTAATGAGCGTGAGGACAATTTCTGTGGTGGAAATTAGCAGGATGATACTATCAGTGAAACCCGCAACGATGGGAATGAAGCAACTCCGATTTGGGAAGAAGAAAATACTCGGCGTGCGAGGAGTCCTACCCCTAATGGTATGGACGATGAACCCGTTGCCAATATGAAAGTTTTGAGAGCTCAATAAAGGAAAATCATAAATCATCTCGCTAGACAGGATCGAATAATGACTGAGCTCCAGCAAGCACTATCGGTTGCCTCAAATAATTCCAATAGGGGAGTTCGAGCACCTCTGATCGGTTCCAACCCTACACCACTATAGAGTGGCAAGAGCGGTCGATGCAGCTTTTACCCGAAAAGGTCGGTATCGAATCCATAGGGAGCTAAGTTATGTTTGGAGTTGGGTTCCTATCTAATTTAGCAATGTGCAATGTTATTGTTTGCACTTCCAATCATTCTTTGTTTGTTTGCTATTTCTAATTTAATACTAATGATGCATGAAATTAAGCTAAGTAGATATTTTTGTAGGGTTTTTAAATTGGTAAAAGACACTAGGGAAGTGACTTACTCCTAGGTGAGTATCTAACGGGATCTAAAACTTAGGGCAATATTGTTATAGTTGGGATCATGATATAGCAAATGCACGTAGCTACTCACTCTATACCTCTCGGTAGTTTGAGTGACTTTGCCCTAATTGGCTTTCTCAAGCCCAATTGGGTGTTCAAACCATGCAAGCAAAGTTGCTCAAGTCGGGTATTACTATCTCTAAGTTTAACCATTTAATTGGGACTATCAATCTCTTGAATGCACCCCAATTCCTTGTTGGCCTGAATTTCCTAGACTTAGTCTCTCTTTCTCAAGAAGAGTCTAAGTCAAAAAGGCACAAAAAGTGTTTGCAACCACCAATTCAATACTTAAAGCATAAAACAAGCCAAATATCATTCACCCATAAACATTTAGGCCCTAAAATTGAAGACCCATTAAATACCCTAGGATTGAGCCACAACCCTAGTCCCAAGAAACCAAGCTAAATGGCTATCCCGATAAGAAGATGAAGCCTGATCGGGCCAAAAATGAAAGCAATCGAAGGAAGGGGTAGAGCATGTTCTATTTTTCCGAATCTTAAAAGATGAAAATAGAGGGATTGGCTTAACTTCCTCTATGCGGTTGCATACAGCTTTGCTTGAGTAACGAGTAGGCCATTCCAGATAGGCTGCTTTTGCTATTACTGAAGCTTTTAAGAAAAAGAAGCCATAAAAATTAATTACAAGATAAAAGTCTAAGATTAATTGTTAAACAACCTCTAAAATTACTCAAATAGGCAAAAGGAGGCGGTTCACGTGCTCAGCTAAACAAAATATGACCTAAATTAGAAAAAGAAGTATTTATACACAGCTAAATTTTTCGGATAAAAATGCCCCTACGGAGGTACCACTGACAGCGGAAAATGAACCGCTGCAGCGCTTGGACTACCGCGGCCGCATAAAATCAAGCGCGGACCACGGTCTTCAATTCTTAGCTAGTTCTGAGCTTAGGATTGCTTAGAGCAGAAAGACGACCGTTGCAGCGCTTATCCAACCGCGGCCGCGAAATATGAGCGTGGGCCGCGGTCTTCACTTTGAGCTCCAGAATGAGTTCTCTAATTCTCTTCTCCGCTAACCGCGATAAAAGGACCGCTGTCGCGGTAGAGACACGGCTACCGCACAAAAGCACCACGGACATCGGTAACTTGCAATCCCAAAAATGTAGCTCTCTGAACCTTGCCACCGCGGACCGCGAGATCAAGACCGCCTCAGCGATGGACCCTCCGCGACCGCGGTTGATTTTCTATTGTTAGTGCTCAGTTGACTCAGCTTTGATTTGTGCAGGTTTCACTCCTTTTTGAGATGATTTTAACTTACTTGTCTCTTTTTGACCAAACACTGCAAGCAAGCACAATAAGTTATCTTTTGGAAATACTTGTACACACTTTTAATCCAAAACTCAAGCAAAAAGGAGCATGAAATAAACTAGAATCCTTAGTTATCAACTTCCCCAAACTTAAGCTTTTGCTTGTCCTCAAGCAAACAAAGTAATTCCCACCTCCTCAAGATAAAAGAAAGGAAAATTCAGTTATTCTAAAGTAACCTCATCAAGAATCAATTGGGACTAACAATTACCTTAAACTCAAATGCATTATTAACAATACACAACCTTTTTAGCACCATGGCTATAGTGCGACACAAAAGCATCAAGAGTTGACTCAACTAATCAAGGAAACTCTTTCTACTATTTTGATCATTGTGGAACCCAAACTCATACTTCTCAACTCTCCATAAGCAAACCTCACTTTTAGATTGTGGCACTCAGAACGAGGATTGTGGAAAATACACTTATCTCTCTCAAAGGAAGGTCACAAGTTCGGTTTTAAGTACCATAAGCTTGCCTCTTATGTGAGTCACCACTAATGTAAGCTCACTCAACTCAAGATTATATAGGGCTTTTGCAGACATATAATGAAGGCTTTTGGTTCAGAGTAGGATATATTGATCTAAGAGGGTTTCCTCTTCCCTTAAGCACTTCATTTGCTTCATTTTGGCACACATTTTCTTTACTCTTCGAATCATTTACTTCTTACTTAGGGTCTAGAGAGACACACTGTCACTCTTTCTTGTTCATTTCAATCCTTTTTTTCTCCTTTCCAATCTTTCCATGCCGTTCATCTTTTGCTCTTGATCTCCCTGTTGGAGACCTCAACTTGCCCACTAGATTGAGGATGGTAAGGGGTAGAAACTTTGTGATTGACACCATACTTTGCAAGCAAAGTGTCAAATGCCTTATTGCAGAAATGAGACCCCCCCATCACTAATGATTGCTCTAGGAGTGCCAAACTGAGTAAAGATACTCTTCTTGAGAAAAGCCACAACACTCCAGGCCTCATTGTTGGGTAAAGTCACGACCTCAACCCACTTGGAAACATAATCAATGGCTACCAAAATGTACGTGTTGCCACAAGAACTTACAAACGGACCCATGAAGTCAATGCCCCACACATCAAATATGTCAACCTCAAGAATAGTGGTGAGAGGCATCTCATCCTTCTTTGAAATTCCACCTGTTCTTTGACACTCATCACATCTCTTCACAAGTTCACTCGCATCCTTGTACAATGTAGGCCAATAGAAACCACAACTAAGCACCTTTGAAGTTGTCCTCGCCCCACCATGATGACCACCGTAGGGAGAAGAATGACAAGCATCCATAATACTCATTTGCTCCTCTTCCGAAACACATCTCCCGATCACACCATCATTACAGATTTTGAACAAGTAAGACTCATCCCAGTAGAAGTCCAAGCTATCCCGCTTAAGCTTCTTCCTTTGGTTGGAAGAGTGCTCACACGGAACAATACCGGTCATAAGAAAGTTGGCAACATCCGCGAACCAAGGCATGTTATTCACAGATACATAGAGGAGTTGCTCATCAGGGAATAAATCATTAATTTCGAGGCCATGACGGGGCCTTCCCTCCTCCTCCAAGCGGGACAAGTAGTCCGCCACTTGGTTTTCACACCCTTTTCTATCAATAATCTCAAGGTCAAATTCTTGAAGCAATAGAACCCATCTCATCAACCGAGCCTTAGAATCCTTCTTTGTCATCAAGTAGCAGAGTGCTGCATAGTCAATATGAACTATCACCTTGGCACCCATGAGATAAGCCTAAACTTCTTCATTGCAAACACAATTGCTAGCAACTCTTTTTCCATCACCGTGTAATTCACTTGAGCATCATTCATTATTTTGATTGCATAATACACCGGGTGAAATATCTTGTTTACTCTTTGACCCAAGACCGCTCCTACCGCAACATCAGTTGCGTCACACATGAGCTCAAAAGGTAATCTCCAATGGGGTGCGGTAATAATAGGAGTGGTTGTCAATTTGTACTTGAGAAATACAAAAGCTTTCATACATTCATCATTAAACACGAACTTTGCATCTTTTTCCAATAACTTGCACAAAGGATTCACTACTTTAGAAAAGTTTTTGATGAATCTTCGATAGAACCCCGCATGCCCAAGAAAACTCCTAACCCCCTTGACTGAGGTAGGAGGAGGAAGCTTTGAGATCACTTCAATTTTAGCCTTGTCCACCTATATACCGTGTTTGAGATCTTATGGCCGAGTACAATGCCCTTCTCGACCATAAAGTGACATTTTCCCCAGTTAAGCACAAGATTTGTCTCTTCACACCGGGCCAACACTTTGTCAAGATTCTTCAAACATTCATCAAAAGAGTCACCCACAATACTAAAAGCATCCATGAACACTTCCAAAAAGTCCTCTACCATGTCGGTAAATATAGCCATCATAAACCGCTGGAATGTAGCCGGTGCATTACACAAACCAAATGGCATCCTAGAAAATGCAAAGGTGCCATACGGACACATGAAGGCGGTTTTCTCCTGATCTTTTGGAGCAATCAAAATCTGGTTTTAATCTGAGTACCCATCCAAGAAATAGTAGAAAACACGCCCAGCAAGTCTATCTAGCATCTGGTCAAGAAAAGGTAATGGAAAGTGATCCTTACGGGTCATTTTATTCAGTTTGCGGTAGTCCATGCACACCCTTCATCCGGTGATAGTCCTGGTGGGAATCAACTCATTTTTCTCATTGGTAACCACAATCATACCACCCTTCTTCGGCACACATTGCACTAGTGAAGTCCAAGAACTATCTGAGATGAGGGTACACAACCCCTGCATCTAACCACTTGATCACCTCCTTTTTGACAACCTCTTGCATAGCCTCGTTCAACCTCCTTTGATGTTCCACAGAGGGTTTGGCATCATCTTCAAGTATAATATTGTGCATGCAAAAGGTGGGGCTTATTCCCCGAATATCATCTAGAGTCCATCCAATTTCCTTTTTCCTTCTTTGGAGCACCTCGAGTGTTGCATCTACCTGCACTTTAGTAAGACAAGATGAAATAATAACAGGTAAAGTTGAACCAGGGCCTAAGAATTCATACTTGAGATGTGAAAGCAAAGGCTTCCACTCCAGAATGGGAGGTTCCTCAATTGAGGGCTTTGTTGGTGGAGTCTTTCAATTCTCAAGATCCAAAGAGAGCTTTCGAGGATCATAAGAGTGAGAGACCATTCTATGCAAAGCATTGACACACTCCACCCGACCTTCATCCTCATTCACATCAAGGTTCAACAATACCGTTTCTAAAGGATCCTCCACATTGACCATAGTACTAGTATCATTAACTATCACTTCCGCGACAAAATTCACAAAAGAGCACACTTCAGTACTATTCGGCTGCCTCATTGATTTGCACCCATGAAAGACCACTTTTTCATCACCCACGCGGAAGGTGAGCTCCCCTGCTTCCACACAACCAATGCCTTCCCAGTTGCAAGGAAAGGTCTTCCCAAAATTATAGGCACCTCATAGTCGACCTCGCAATCGAGAATCACAAAATCCGCCGGCAAGATAAATTTGTCCACCCAGACAAGAACATCATCAATAATACCAAGAGGCCTCTTCATTGTTCTATCCACCATTTGCAATCTCATTGAAGTAGCTCTCGGTTGACCGATACCCAAAGTTTTAAACACGGAGTAAGGCATCAAATTGATACTTACTCCCAAATCACATAATGCTTTTGCAAAATTCGCACTCCCAATGGTACATGGAATGGTGAAAGCACCGGGATCTTCAAGCTTTGGAGCTATCTAGTACACAATTGCACTTGCTTGATGAGTCATTTTGATGGTCTCACAATCCATGGATCTCTTTTTAGTCACCAAGTATTTCATGAACTTGGCGTAACCCAGCATTTTTCTCAAGAGCTTCCACCAAAAGAACATTGATTGACAAGCTCTTCATCATGTCAATAAATTTCTTAAATTAGTTCTCATTCTTTTGCTTCGCAAGCCTTTGAGGGTAAGGTGGAGGAGGCCTTGGCAAGGGAGCCTTATCCTTGGGCACTACCTGTATGTCTATTACGTGTTCCCTAGACGGGTTCACTTCATCTTGAGTCTCCACCTCATTATTATGAACATCAATCTTCACTTCCGCATTCAAATTCTCTTCACTCACTTGCTCATCAACTATAGGAACATCATCATCTTGCACTTTAATCCCATCACTCACAATTGCTTTTTGCTTCGAGGTATTCACATCACCACCTCGACCACTTCTAGTAATCACTACCATTGAATGTCCGGTATTGTTCCCACCCTTTGGGTTTACTACCGTATCACTAGGTAGAGTCCCCTTAGGATAAGTATTCAAAGATTTTGAAATCTGGCCAAGTTGAAACATTCTTTTTCATCATTTGTTCAAATATCATCTCAATCCCTCCCATCTCATTGTTCGACGAGCTAGGACCTTAAGAAGGAAATGGAGGTAGGTTAATTGGTTGTTGAGACATCGGAGGTCTTTGAAAGCCTTGCCCCGATTCCCTTGGTTGCCATTATTCTAACCCCTTTGGTTGTTGTTTCCTCCCCAATTGTTGTTGTCGCCACTCCAGTTGCCCTAGTTGTTCTGGTTGCCCCAATTCTGATTGTTGCTCCCCCAATTGTTATTTCCTTGATGGTTTTAATTCCCCCAATTTCCTTGGGATCTCCACTGTTGTTGTTGGTTAGGAGCATTGCCCATTTGTCTTTGATAATTGTTCACATACTGCACTTCTTTACTTTGCTCATCATAGCCATAATTTTGAGTGAAACCACTACATCTCTGCTCATATTGATACGGACTACCTTGACCTTGTTGACCTCTTTGTCGCCTCTTATTTACCAACATGTTGACACCTTCCATAGCATTTACTTGTTTTGGCGCTTGAACTTGTTACAATTGAGATTTTGCCAACTGGTTCATTGTTGTAGTTAACTCTACTATTGCCTGGCCATGGCCGTGGAGCTCTTTGTGCAAGTGAATGACAGTGGGGTCACCCTGTGGCTCATTAGCTCGACGTTGCCAAGATGAGAAAGTATCTGCCATCTCATCCAATATCTCACACGCCTCAGCATAAGGTGTGTTCATAAAATTTCCCACTTGATAGCTGGTTCACTACACACTGATTGGTCATGTTAATGCCACAGTAGAATGTCTGCTGGACCATTGCTTCGGTCATGTCATTGTTCGGAGATTCTTTCACCATTGTCCGATCTCTCACCCAGATCTCATGAAGTGGTTCATTAAGTTCCTGTTTGAAGGCCAAAATTTCATCTCTCAAAGTCGCCATATGCCCTGGTGAAAAAAACTTAGCTATAAACTTGTCCACCAACTCATCCTACGTAGTGATGGAATGGTTGGGAATCCTTTCATGCCAGTCCAAAGCTATCCCTTTAAGTGAGAAAGGGAACAATCTCAACCGCAATGCATCGTCTGACAGATTTGTTTGCTTCTTCCCCAACAAGTATCCACAAAGCCTTTAAGATGTTTATATGCATTCTGATGGGGAGCGCCTATGAAATACCCTCGCTACTCCAATAAATTCAATATCACATTTGTAATTTGGAAATTGCCCACCCGGATCCGGGGTAGGACAATTTCACTTGCGTATCATTCATTTGGAAGCACCCGAGCAGCCACTCTTGGAGGAGGCGGGGGAGGTTCTGGAATATTTTCATTGGGTTGGCGGCCTCTTGTTTGTCCTTGAGGTACTATAGGCACCTCATCTTTACCATTATCGTCGACCTCCTCCCCCGGGATAACATTTCCAAGAGGAACATTGTTCTCCATTTTGTACCAGAATTGACGACACACACAAGTTAGTATCACAGAAGGAAAGAAAAAGCAAGACACAAAACTATTTAGATAGATAGCCAAAACTGTTTAGCTTCCCGGCAACGGCGCCAAAAAGTGATAGGTTCCAACCCTACACCACTATAGAGTGGCAAGAGCGGTTGATGCCGCTTTTACTCGAGAAGGTCTGGATCGAATCCACAGGGAGCTAAGTTATGTTTGGAGTTGGGTTCCTATCTAATTTAGCAATGTGCAATGTTATTGTTTGCATTTTCTATCATTCTTTGTTTATTTTCTATTTCTAATTTAATATTAATGATGCACGAAATTAAGCTAAGTAGATATTTTTGTAGGGTTTTCTAAATTGGTAAAAAGGCACTAGAGAAGTGACTTACTCCTAGGCGAGTATCTAACGGGATCTAAACCTTAGGGTAATATTGTTATAGTTGGGATACTAATATAGCCAATGCACATAGCTACTCACTTTATACCTCTCGATAGTTTGAGTGACTTTGCCCTAATTGGATTTCTCAAGCCCAATTGGGTGTTCAAACCATGCAATCAAAGTTGGCTCAAGTCGGGTATTACTATCTCTAGGTTTAACCCTTTAATTGGGGCTATCAATCTCTTGAATGTACCCCAATTCCTTGTTGGCCTGAATTTCCTAGACTTAGTCTCTCTTTCTAAGAAGAGCCTAAGTCAAAAAGGCACAAATCAGTGTTTGCAACCACCAATTTAACATTTAAAACAAAAATCAGACCAAATATCAATCACCCATAAACATTTAAACCCTAAAATAGAAGACCCATTAAATACCCGCACTAGGGTTGAGCCACAACCCTAGCTAATGGGTTTAGCTACTCATAATCAAAGAAGAAATCATAGATTGAGATGAAATAGAAGCCATAAAAATTAATTACAAGATAAAAATTTAAGATTAATTGTTAAACAAGCTCTAAAATTATTCAAAGAGGCCATTGACGTGCTCAACTAAACAAAAGATGACCTAAACATCTGAAAAAGAAATATTTATACACAACTAAATTTTTTGGACAAAAATGCCTCTACGAAGGTACCGCTGACAGCGGAAAATGGACCGCTGCAATGCTTGGACTATCGCGGCCGAGTAAAATCAGAACGCTGCAGCGCTTATCCAACCGTGACCGCAAAATATGAGTGCGGACCGCGGTCTTCACTTTGAGATCCAGAATGAGTTCTCTGATTCTCTCCTCCACTGACTGCGATAAAAGGACCGCTGCCGCACAAAAGCACTGCTGGCAGCAATAACTTGCAATCCTAAAAATGCAGCTCTCTGAACCTTGCCACCGCGGACCGCGAGATCAAGACCGTCTCAGCGGTGGACCCTCCGCGTTCGCAGTTGATTTTCTGTTGTCAGCGCTCAGTTGACTCAGCTTTGATTTCGCTCCTTTTTGAGCTAGTTTTGACTTACTTGTCTCTTTTTGACCAAATACTGCAAGCAAGCACAATAAGTTAACTTTTGAAAATACTTGTACACACTTTTAATCCAAAACTCAAGCAAAAAGGAGCATAAAATAAACTAGAATCCCTAGTTATCAACCTCTTAGCGTGCCTGCAAATCAGATAGCGAAAAGAATTGATAACATTGCTTTAAGAGAGGAGTTCAAATTCAATGATAATCAAGCAGGTGGTGCAGATAATGGATCCGAAAATGATAACAACACAGATGATCCTTTTAAAACTGAGCTCATGAGGTTTATGAGGGACATTAATTATCGGATGGATCAAAACGCTAAAGAATTTTACGTACGGATGGATCAGATCCCAGGGGCACCTCCGGTATTGAAGGGCCCAGATTCAAAGGAGTATACTCAGCTGTCATTCAAACCAAGTTCGGCCCCAGAGTTGATTCAAAAAAGGTTGAAGATGCCGGATATTCTGAAGTATGATGGAACTTTAGATCCATATGAGTACATCACAACTTACACTAAAACTGTAAAGGAAATGATTTAGCTCCGCATGAGATTAAATCTGTTTTGTTAAAGAAATTTGGCGAAACCCTAATGAATGGTACTTTAATGTAGTATTCTCGTTCACCTGAATATTTAATTGATTCTTTTGAAATGCATGCAGATTCTTTCATCAAATCTCATACCAAGTCAAAGAAAGTCCAACTATAGGAAGGCAGATATATTCAGAATCGCTTATCCACAATTTGTATTGCTTCGAGAGTTCGTGATCCGGTTCCAAAAGGAGAGAATAATTTTGCCTGCAATATCGGATGGATGGGCAGCAGAGGCGTTCACCAAAGGTCTCAATCCTTTAATCTCCAATGCCTCGAGGAAATTGAAGGAGAGCCTGTTAGAATTTCAGGCAACCATATGGGCATATGTACATAATTGTTATGAATTGAAAATTGAATATGATCAATTGAGTTCTTCGGTGTCATCCAAGGGTCATAATCGCGATCGAAATCAGGAAAAGTTTAGAAATGATTCTGATGGAGACCGGAGATCATCTAGGAGTCATTTCCAACTTTATTTATCAAATGAAAGATCTGATGGGTGTGGAGCTAAAGGTTTTCAATCAACAGAAAGATTCAGACTAGATAGAAGGAGAGATCATGTTCGAAGTAGTAGAGCTTTGCAGGACAAAAAACCATCGGGGTCTCGAGATTCAGGATAACTCCAGTTATCATATTAAAATTTCAACATCAATTTGGTAGAGTTGGTTTCGGCTATGAGAAATATCAAGGAGGCAAGGTTCCATAAACCAATTCGATAAGATCTCAGTCAATGGGATCCTAATTTTGTGGTGTGAATTCCACAAAACACATGTTCATAAGACTGAGAACTACAGTCATCTTCATGAAGTCATCTTCATGAAGAGATGGTAATAATGTTGAAAAATGGTCAATTGAGATAATTTTTAAGTGACCAGGCTAAGAAAAACAAGGGGAGGAGTCGAGATGAAATAGAGTTGACAAAAACAACCACATGATCTCCCCTCCTAATGATCAACATGGTTCTTGGCAGGGTTGAAGTAAATGGGGTGACATTTTTGGCAGCAAAAAAAATGAAGATATTAGTAACTCATGGCAAGAGAATCCGAAAAGCATCAGAAGGTGATGAAATCACCTTCACAGAGGAAGATACAGATGACCTTATTTTACTGCACAATGATACTCTGGTAATATCTATTAATGTTTTAGATTTTAAAATTAAACGTTTGTTGGTTGATCCTGATAGTTCGGCCAATATCATCCAATTGAGCATTTTGGAATAAGCAAAGCTAATCGAAAATATAGTTCCGGCAACAAAGCTTCTGGCCTAGTTTAATTAACAAGCATAACGACTTGAGGAGAGATTATTTTACCTACCTATGCCGAAGGGGTGACGAAATCCACCTTATTAAAAACCGTGGATGGCGATATGGGCTACAACGTGATCCTTGGTAGACCATGGATTCATGAAATAAAGGTTGTACCATCAACTTACCATCAATTGTTGAAGTTTCCTACACTGGATGGGATCAAATAGATTAGAGGAAATCAACCTGTTGTAAAAGAAATGAATGCAATCACCTTATCTAGCAGCAAGGTGGAGGGGAATCAGCAAATAGCAAGTACAAGTATTGGTCTCTATTAAAGGTGATGGAGAAGAAGACACATCAAATTCTTATCAGGTGCCAAGATCCTTCCAAGTACCAAAAGAAACAGATGCAACAAAGTGAACTGCAGAAGAGCTTGAACAAATTGATTTGTTCATGGAATTTCCGGATAAAAAGGTTACTTGGGAACAGGGTTAAGCCCCAAACTCAGACTTAGAATTATTCAATTTTAAAAGCTAACATTGATTATTTTGTATGGTCTTATTCAGATATGACAGGTATTATACTGGAAGTGGTTATCCACAAGTTAAGTTTAGACCCTACTTTCCCTTCGGTAAAGCGGTCGATAGCCGATATGAGAAATAGGTTTGTAAAAGAATAGGTAACCAGGTTGTTATATATATGTTCTATTTGTGAAGCAAGTTATCCTGAATGGTTAGCTAACATAGTAGTTGTACCTAAAAAGAATAATAAGTTTAGAATGTGCATAGACTATAAAGATTTAAATAAGGCTCGCCCTAAAGATTCTTTTCCGTTGCCAAACACCAGCAAATGATCAATGCTATGGCTGGGCAAGAATTGATGAGTTTTTTTAATGCTTACTTCGGGTATATCAAATTAGGATGCACCCGGAGGATCAAGAAAAAACCTCATTTATCATAAATTTTGGTACGTATTGCTATAATGTGATACCTTTTTGGCTTAAAAAATGCTGGAGCCACTTACCAGAGGCTCGTTAACAAGATGTTTGAGCGGAAAATTGGTAAAACTATAGAAATTCATATTGATGACATATTGGTTAAATCTCTCAGTGCAGGAGATCATTTGAATCATCTACAAGAGACATTCGATATCTTGAGGAAATAAAATATAAAGCTCAATCCGGAAAAGTGTGCTTTTGAAGTTGGGTCCGGGAAATTCTTAGTTTCTTGGTTTCTCAAAGAGAGAATTGAAGTAAATTCCAACAAAATTAAGGCCATAGAAGACATCCCTGGCCAAGTAAAAAGTATAAAGGAGGTGCAAAGGCTAACCGGTATGTTGGGGGACCCTAGCAGATTCATATCGAGGTCATCAGAGAAATGTCACCATTTCTTTTCTTTATTGAAAAAGAAGAATGAATTCTCATGGACGTCGAAGTGCCAGCAAGTGTTGAAAGACTTAAAGAGGTATTTTCCCAATCCTCCTTTAATGTTTAAACCGAAGAAAGGGGAACAATTGTTAATTTATATAGTTCTATTGGAAGTTATGGTAAGTACAGTTCTAGTTCGAGAAGAAGAAGGTACAAAATTCCCTATATATTATGTTAGTAAGATACTTTCAGGTGTGGAAACACGTTACCTGCACCTGGAAAAGTTAGCTATAACTCTCGTATTGCCTCTCGAAAGCTTAGACCCTACTTTCAATGCCACACAATAGTTGTTGTGACGACCTTTTCCCTGAGGAATGTCATTCATAAACCTAAAATATCGGGTCGATTGCCTAATGGGCAATTAAAATTAGTGAATTTGATATTGAATATAAACCCTGAATTGATATTAAATTATAAGTTTTGGCCGACCTTTTGGCTAATTTTAGTTCTGGAATGATGACTTTAGCTGCTAAAGAAGCAGTTATGTTATCCGGAATTGTCTCCTGTGTATGAACCTTGTTTACGGATGCAGCCTCCAACGTAAAAGGTTTTGGTCTTTGGATAGTACTAATCACTCCTTTGGGAGAAATCCTAAGATAGGCCATTAGAATTGTTCAGTTGACTAACAATAAAGCTGAGTATGAAGCTTTGGTTGCAGGACTTGAATTATCCCGGGGACTAGGCTCCGAGGTAGTTGAAGTAAAATGCGACTCCCAGTTGGATGTAAATCAGATATATGAAATATTTGTTACCAAAGAAGAGCTCATGCAGCAATACCTGAATAAAGTTCAAGTTTTACTTTCTCGGTTCAGGGAGTGGTCGGTGATTCATATCATAAGGGAAAAAACATGGAGGCGGACGCGTTCACTAATTTAGGTTTATCCACAGAAATGAAAGGAGTTGATTTCGGTGTAATTATTCAGCTGTTGCATTCAGTCCTAGATGTGGATGGGTATTATGAAGTTAACTCAACTAACCTAATCTAGGATTGGAGAAACGAGTTTATAGAATATTTAAGGCATGGAAAATTGCCTGAAGATTTTAAAGCCTCCCGAGCATTACGAACAAAAGTTGCTCGGTGTTGTCTCGTTGATGGACAATTATACCGAAGGTCTTTCCAAGGACTGTTGGCTCAGTATTTAGGAACATCAGAGTTTGATTATGTCATGAGAGAAGTTCATGAAGGGGTTTGTGGAAATCACTCCGGTGCAGATTCACTAGTTCTCAAATTAATAAAAGTCGGTTATTATTGGCCCCGAATGGAACATGATGCAAAGGCGTTAGTTCAAAAATGTGATAAGTGCCAACGTCATGCTCAATTGGTGCATCAGTCGGCAAAACTTTTGCATTCAGTGGTGTCACCATGGTCATTCGTGAAGTGGGGGATGAATATAGTTAGTCTTTTGCCTCAAAGGCCTGGGCAGTTAAAATTCCTTTTAGTTTTGATTAATTATTTCACTAAGTGAGTTGAAGCAAGTTCTTTCACGAAGATTGGAGAGCGAGAAGTGATTGATTTTATTTGGTATCATGCCATTTGCCGGTTTGGAGTACCAAAGGAAATTGCTTGTGATAATGGGCCACAATTTATATGTTCTAAAGTTACAAAATTCCTAGATAGATTAAAGATCAAAAGGATCATATCCTCACCATATCACCCAAGTGCTAACGGTCAAGCGGAATCAACCAATAAGGTGATAATTCAAAACCTCAAAAAGAAATTAAAGGATACTAAAGGCAGATGGCCAGAAGAGCTGCCGTGAGTATTATGGGCATATCAGATGACATCAAAGTCAAGCACATGAGAAACGCCTTTTTACCTTGTATACGGTGCGGAAGCTTTTATCTCAGTAGAGATTGTGAAACCGACCATAAGGTATACCCGAGCAAACGAGCAAGAGAATAAAGAAGCAATGTTGATTAAGTTGGACTTCTTGAGAAGCGTTGGAACTTAGCTTATGTAAGGATGGTGTCACAAAATCAAAGGATGGAACGATACTATAATCGTAGAGAAAATCTTCCTTATTTCAAAATCGAAGACTTGGTTCTACGGAAGGTAACTCACAATACTCGGAAAGTCAATGTTGGAAAACTAGGACCAACCTGGGGAAGACTTACCTAATTTCAGCTATAACCGATAAAGGGTCATATCAATTGGAAAATCAAGATGAAGTGAAATTACCAATTAACTGGAACGTGATTCACCTCAAAAGATATTATTATTGAAGATCCTAGATGATACTGAAACTATGTGCTGCACTCTTTTTTCCTTCATTCAATTTTTATGCCAATTGGGTTTTTCTAGCAAGGTTTTTAATGAGGCAGCAACGTAAAGCATTCTCTGAAGAAGAATTATTGACAACAATAAGAACTCCAATCTTCGAATTCTCATACATTACATCCAAACACTAGGGAGGGGGGAACTATTATATATCAGGGCACTAAAAGTGTCAATGAAACCGGAGATTGCTAGAACCAGAAGCTGTATCTTGAACTTAAAATTTTAAAATTTTAGTTGTTTTGAAAGACCTCGAGTCAAGATTCAGGACTGAATGATTAGCCCCGTAGAAATAAGTCGTAAGAGTTAGCACATGTATAGGCATATTTATTTACTTAAGCGAATGTAAAAAAAATTCTCATGTAAATGTACATTTTGGAAATGGAAAAAATAAAATAAAGTCCTTTGTTTTTATCATATTTCTTGTCCAAATAATACGATATGGTCTTTTTCATTTGAGTACTTCAAATGCTAGTGCTGGAATAAATAGGAGATGTCATCTTCAAGGGCACCGTAAATATAAGGGTCCTTTCTTATGAAACCCTCATGATTAAAGGTAAAAGCCGAAAGTATGAATGCCCGGTATTAAAGTTATCGAATATAAACAATTTTGAACCTTATCAACGAAAAACTAAAAGATGTCTTTTGCGCAGAAGTTAAGTAAAATATGTCTTTTCTTTCAAAAATTCTGAACTCAATAAAAGTTTCGACATAATTACAAAGGAAAAGAAAATACATTAATTTATTTTATCAGCATATTCCGGAGGATGAGAAGTCTCTGACGCATCTTTTGAAGGTGAAGGCTGCTCTAACATTCGGTTATGCACCTTCATACTTATCCTTTTCTTATTCATCTTTAACCTCCTCCTCGATTTCTGAACACTCAGAGCAAGTGCCTAAGGAGTTTGAAGCTGTGGTTTGGACAGGAATGTTCTCGAAGGCAGTTGTCTCCAAGTCAAGGGCTTCAGCGATGCAGGCATCTATATTCGAAATGCCTTCTTTGGCATCCTCCAAAGTTTTCCTCCTCATGTGATAAACTACATGAGTTTTCTCAAGTAGGAAAGAATCCTTTTGATTCCGGAGTTTGGTTTGGAGCTTTTGGACTTTAGACTGCAGCTCACAATTTTCAACCCTCAAGATATCATAACTCTGGCAAAGGTCGGTGTTGCGCTTCGCATGTTCGTTGTTTTGCTTCATGACCTTTTTGATCCTTTCCTCCATTATTTCCCTCTTCTCCTCGGCCACAGTAGCTTTCTTGGTTTTGGAACACAAATTTTCTTCTAGGTTGTTGATTTGTTCCATGAAAGAAGACTCGCATTCGGTTGCCGAAGTCACAGGATCTTGCAGCTCAGCCCACTTGATCTTCAACTTAGCAAGCTCAACATGAAATTGAGTGGCCTTTTGGATATAGGCCATTTTTTCTTGCTCAGTTTGCTCCAACTGGGCCTCAAGTTTTCTCATCTAAGCAAACCTTGCCTCTAAAATCGGGAGGCGTTCAACAGCAAGTGTCTCTTTTTCTAGGGTCATCTTCCGTAAGCCCTCAGAGGCTAGGAGGTTGGCCTATAAAATCAAAAGGTTAGAGATTCTAATGATATTGGTTAGCAAGTTAAAATTGAAAATAGAAAAATGAAGTGATACCCGAGCAGCAAAATGCATGTTCTATTTATTAAACACTCCATGGAGAGACCATCTATCTTTTTCCAGTCCTTATCCAAAGTCAATGGCTTCATGTAGTTGGAAAAGAAAGTGGTACTCATTCGAAACCAAAAAGGTAAGACTGCATTTACCATTGGGGTTTCAGATAGGTGTCGAGAAGGCATTTTCTTTGTTCCCTTGATCGAGCAACCGAGGAGAACGCACATCTTTCGCTTGATCGATTGGGTCCGATGGCGAGGCAGGAGCTGGTGATGTGGCAACTGGTGTTGGAACAAACAATGGAGGAACCTTAGAAGTGGAGCCCTTCTGGCCGGAGGCAACAATTGGATCCCAGAAGGGGGGACTCAGCATTCTCAACTAAGTCTAACTCTATAAAGAGTCCTTCTATGTCCTCTGGTTGATCTGAGGGAGTTTTTCTTTTTCTTCTTTTCTGAAGAGAAACCGTTTCATCATTGTCCTCGATTTCTTATTCGTCAAGGACAATTGTGG
The DNA here is from genome assembly GCF_000715075.1 of Nicotiana tabacum. Lineage (NCBI taxonomy): Eukaryota > Viridiplantae > Streptophyta > Magnoliopsida > Solanales > Solanaceae > Nicotiana > Nicotiana tabacum. The sequence goes on along the minus strand of NC_134100.1, from coordinate 24,317,548 downwards.
CCGATCCTACAAGGATTTCTTCTATGATTGGAGGCTTCTCCTGAGTCTCATCTTGGAGGTACGACTTCTTTTTGATTTTTTTTTCCTTGGGCTAGGGACTCAGGGAAGATATGACTTTACTAGAAGTAAGAGCGGCTTCACAGGCCCTCTTTCGATCAAGGTCTTCTTGGATTTGTTGATGAGCCACTTTCGGGTCATGAGAAACTGCGACGGTAGGACATACGAAAGATCCCTTTGGAAGGCCTATATATTATGAAAAGAAGTCAAAAATTTTATACTACATAAAGTTAAAGATAAAAATAGAAAAAGGGAAGTTTTACTCACCATGGTTCTTGGTATTCCAGTTGAATCTATTTGAAATTTCCTTCAACTTACAGGAGTCCGGTGTGGAAATGTCTAAAACAAAATTGAGCCCACTAGGTTAGGTTTACAACTGCTGGAGGAACCCAATGGGTGGCGGAAATAAGAGAAGAGAAGGTTTAGTAAGAGGAGAAAATTACTTTGACACAGTGAAGAAAGATATTAATAAAGCTTACAAGTATAATTTCAGGTTTCGGGAATAGGAGATGCTAACGCTGGTTAAATGTCTCCGGGAGCGACGACAACAAACATCTCCATCCAACCACGATCGTTGTCATCATCAACACTAGTCACAATGGCATGGTGACCACGTTTGCTGAGTTTGATTATGCCTCACAAAATAATTTAGGGGTGTAGAGGTTGATAAACTAAGAAAGCGTAAGGGTTTCACCGTCCCAGGAACATAGGAACTAAGGACAAGCCAATGTTCCTCATATCGACAGTCCTCTTTGAGCTAAACACACTTTGTAGTTTCGGCAAAACTCCAAGATGATGGGATCAATTTCCTTGCCAATCCTTAAAGTGAAAAGGTACGTGTAAACATATACGTACCCTGATTTACTGAAAGTAATTCTTTCCACTTCATTAGAGGCTAAAACCTCAATGTTGTTCCAGCCACAATCTTCTTTCACAACGGGATTACTAGCAACGCGAATGGAAGAATGGTATTTACTAACAGCTCTGTTTTTGTCGTTTATAGGGTCGGAGGATTCCTTTTTCATTTGGAGATTCGTCTCACAATTTAGCTGAAAAGGGATGATTGTGTTAGTAGAAGGAGGAACGGCATCAAGTTCCTTAGATTTGCTCTTCTAGGATGGGTCGCCACCGATGTAAGTGTCTGTGTAATCGAAGTAAGAGATAACATAAGACATGATGATGGAAAGAATGAATATAAAAGTTTTAGAGATAAAGGGAGAGTTGCAGAAGAGCTTTAAGAGAATTCGGAGCAGGAAGGTTTGTAAAAGTGAAAGGTAAAAGTGATGAGAAGGGGAGAAATTTATAGGCGGCAGAATGCAAGGCCATCATTACCTACGTAACTGGCGAAAGTATTTATCGAATCACGGGATAACACGTGTTCAACTCATTAAATGCAAGGAGATATGCGTCCTTTCAAGTGATAGAAATCATTAGAGAACTTTCCCGCCAAGAAAAAAAGGTCTTATCTACTTCTCGATCACTTTAAGTTGAGTCACCGGAAAGCAGGGGAACTATTTGTATGGGGTAAAATTAACAAATGATAGGTAGACATTCGTCGCGTTGACACATGATAGTAATGACAAGTAGGGTACGAGTCAGCAAAAACAGCTAGTACCGTTACAAACATGTGGTTGGTGTTGTGCGAGCTCCGAAGACATTGGAACCAGAGACGAAAAGTTTGAAAGTAAAATACCGGTTTAAGAAGACAATATAAAAGGAGCAGCCGTTACAAAAAAATCTTGGTATTCATACTCAATGGTTATGCAGATATAAAGAGGAGTCTTTATTCACATTAAAAAGGAGCTTTTGGGAATCTCGTCTTCCTTAGTCTAGCTATAAATAAGGGAATTTGTACTTAATGTGAGGGCACGAAATACTTATATGGAAAAAGGCTAAACTTACTCTTGCTTTCTATTAACATTTTTTTGCTCAATACTCTATTCTTATTCTTGCTACCATAAAAGCATAAATTGACGCTCAGGCTCGTCTCTTCTTCAATTATTTCTTACTTTATTCAATTTTGTTCTTTATCATTTTATTTTCTCGAATCAATTTAATTCATGTGTTTACAAATCACATTACAAATTTAACCGTACTGTTTTACGAGTAAATATCTTTAGCAAGATAGAAATAAAGTCCAATTCAGTCAAATGGCCACCAAAACGTGACTAATAATATTCACAAGACCGAATCAAAGAAATTTCTTGGCACATGGGGTGGGGGGAGTACTTGATAGCATGAACAAAAACTAACATAATGTTGAAAAGCAAAAAATCTAACCTGTGACCATGGTAATTTGATTTGACATGAAACTTAAAGAAAAGAATTAAAATTTGTGATTTCAATTATGTGGAAACATTTGTATGATAGCAAAATTTTTGAAACATGTACGGGCTCATGGTTAAGTAGCTTGGTCTCACTAAGTTACCATCATCCAAGAAGGCTAGGCCTAGTCCTCCTCCTTCAAATGTACTCCCCTTCCGAGACAATAAAATTATGAAGAAAAAAAAACTAATAGTAACTTTTAAATATAAAAATACATTATACTTTTTGAAAAAAAGTAATACGAAAACAGTACCACATAAACTGGAACGGAGGAGTATATTTTTTCTACTTTATTTGTCTTTTTATGTCACGATCCAAAAACTAACCCTGTCGTGATGGCGCCTATCGTGGTACTAGGCAAGCCGACACATTACCAAAATAAAATGATATTTTTATTTTCAAGATACTTCCCAAGCTATTTGATATAAAACCTTCATAAAGGAGTTCAAATCAAAATAAAGTGCAGAAAAGAAAGCCCGACATCGTGTTGTCACTAGTCATGAGCATCTACTACAATTTGTCTGACAATATCGAGACTAACATAGTCTGAAAAATAATAAAGTACAACTAAAGGAAGATAAGAGGGAGAAGAGTAGGGCTGCGATCACCAGGCAGCTACCTTGCTATCTCCGAAAACATTTGCAACTGGAATAGTCAACAGCTGCTACCGTGACCAGAAATGCCTGGATCTGCACACAAGGTGCAGGGAGTAACGGGAGTACGTCAACTCAGTAAGTAACAACAGTAAATAAAGGCTGAGAAGTAGTGACGAGCAGTAATGCAATAAAGTTCATATCACAGAAACTCAGTAAAAATACTGCACGCCTTTAAAACCAAAGTTTGAATCAAATCAGCTTGTTTAAATATAGTTCCAGTAAAATCGTTTAAAAATATCTTTCAACAGTTTTCAAACAAAGGCTCAATGCAAAGGTGAGAAAAAATAATGATAACATAAACAACCCCTCGGGCAAACATCACTCAGATACAGCCCCTCGGGCAAACCTCACCATCACTCATGCCTCCCAGTCACTCTTCACTCGGCACTCGACACTCGCACTCAATAGGTACCTGTGCTCACTGAGGGGGTGCAGACTCCGGAGAGGCTCCTTCAGCCCAAGCGCTATAACAAGCCAATCATGGCATAAATCAATCAGGTCCTCAGCCTCACTCAGTCATGAATCAGTAAAATATGTTGCGGCGTACAACCCGATCTCATAAATATCCTCACAAATCAAGCCATCGGCCTCACTCAGTCATAACCTCTCCAGCCTCTCGGGCTCTCAGAAAACATGGCATTCAGCCCAAACAACATTGATGCATTAAAAACGGAGTAATAGAGTCTGAGTTATGCAGTAAATAAGTATAAACATGACTGCGTATAGATTTCCAATCGAAAACAATGAGAGGATAGCAATAAAAGACCTCTAAGGGTCCAAACAACACTGGCATAAGGCTTACACATGGCATCTAACCTGATTTACAGAAATTGTTTCTAAAACAAGTAAGAAGCATGTAGTTTCACCAAAATATTCAACTTTACAGTTGATACGGGACGAACCAAGTCACAATCCCTAACGGTGCATGCTCACACACCCATCACCTAGCATGTGTGTCACCTCAAAATAGTCACATGACACAAAATCTGGGGTTTCATACCCTCAGGACTAGATTTACAATCGTTACTTACCTCAAACCGATCAAATCTCTACTCCGCGATGCTCTTGCCCCTCGAATCGGCCTCCAAACACTCTGAATCTATTCACAACCAGTACAATACGATCAATATATGTTAAAGGAATGAATTCTACAAGAAAAACTACTAAATTAGACCAAGAACCCGAAATTCACTCAAACCTGGCCCCTGGGTCCACATCTTGGAATCCGACAAAAGTTACAAAACTAGAAAACCCATCCACTCACAAGTCCATACATATGAAATACCAAAATCCGACACCATTTGGTCCCTCAAATCCTCAAATTACTCTCTCAAGAACTCTTCCATTTTTACCCCAATTCCCAATTTAGATGATAAGTACAATCATGGAATTTAACCAAAATCAAGTGAAGAACACTTACCTCGATCACCTCTCTGAAAATCCCTTCAAAAATTGCTTTCTACCGAGCTCCCACTTCAATTTTATGATATGAACTTGAAACCCTCATTTTGAATCTTTTAAATCTGCCCAGATATATCTTCATCGTGATCGCGGAAACAGTCTCGCGATCGCGAAGCACAGGTTGTCCCACATTTTAACCTTATGCGATCGCGGATTACAACCTCTCAAAACTACACGAATGCGCCCAGCTCTACGCGATCGCGTAGAGTAAATTCCTTCACCTCACTACAGCTCCAAATCCTTCTACGCGACGCGACCTCAACCACGCGTCCGCGATGCACAGCTTCGCATACCTACGCGATCGCGATCCAATCTCTGCGATCGCGTTTAACAAACACACCTTTGCCCCCAAATAAGCCTACGCGATCACGAATGGACTCCTGCGATCGCGTACAGGGAAACCAGAAACAGCTGATACCAGATATCAGCAATTCAGCCATGTCGCCAACCAAAAAGCAAGTCCGTTAACCACCCGAAACTCACCCGAGGCCCTCGGGACCTCAACCAAACATATCAACGCATCCTATAACATCATTTAAACTTAGTCGAGCCTTCGAATCACTCAAAACAACATCAAAATACCAAATTACCCTCGGATTCAAGCCTAAGAACTTCTAAACTTTCAAATTTCACAAACGACGATGAAACCTATCAAATCACATCCGAATGACCCCAAATTTTGCACACAAGTCAGAAATGACACCACGAACCTACTCCAACTTCCGAAATTTCATTCCGACCCCGATATCAAAATTTTCACTACCGGCTAAAATAGCCAAAATTTCAACTTTCGCTAATTCATGCCTAATTCTACCACGGACCTCCAAATCACATTCCGGACACGTTCCTACGTCCAAAATCACCAAACAGAGCTTACGAACCATCAAAATTCAAATCCGAGGTCGTTTACGCATAAGTCAACATCCAATCAACTTTCTCAACTTAAGCCTTCACAAAAGAGACTAAATGTCTCAATTACTCCAAAACCACTCCGGACCAAAATCAACTAACCCGTAAGTCAAAATACAGCTGAAGAACACAAAAGAAGCAAAAAATGGGGGAACAGGGCTAGAACTCTCGACCGGCCAAGTCGTTACATTTTAGATTTTTTATACTTTTTAGAAGAGATTTTTAATAGCATTAATAATAAAAGTACTTTCTAAGCTACTCTTTATCTCTCTTTAGTTATACACTCTACTAATCAGAATAGTAAAAGTATATTTGAAAACTAAGTTTAAATAACATAATGTTTTAAACTTCAAATTTTAACATAAATAAAATTTATCCAAATGATTATTATCTAAATTCATGGGAAGCATAGAAAGCAAGCAAAGAAAAAAAAAAAACATTTTGCAATGCCATGTTTGCTAGTTCTTTTTTATTATGGTTGGATGCATAATGAGAAACTGCAGACCTGGGATTAACTCATAAAAAATTCCTTTCTTAAATTTTATATGGACTAATTATTCTGTGAAGGAAATTTAAATCACTCGAGCACTCAAATATATACCACGATTAAACAAGCCACCAAAAAATTGGGGTTTAATATCGCGTTTTATAAAATTTTCACATGAAAGAATTTTGATGCTTGTGTTTGAATTATTCAGGCAATCATTTTCTTACCACAAAATAATATAGTATTTAATTTTTAATAAATTAGAATAATTGAAACTTAATAAAAATACACTAACATTGAAGAATTTGTCAATTTTGAAAAGAATAGAAAAACTTTTCATTAAAAATACTATGACAAGAACAAATATGTTAACTTGTATAAATATATGAATGTGGTTAATTTTATATAAATTATTTGTATAATTTCCTCCGAAAATCATAGTAAAAGTTATCTCAAATCAACTATAACACACTGAATTTTTGAAAGATTGTTCGGAAAGAGAGAAGGTGAAATTTGAAGATGTGTTTAACTTGCAAACCTCTTTTTTATTTCTCGCAACACGCGAAGAAATACTAGAAGGCATAAGCGCATGCCATTTAAAACGAGACTCTTGACTAAAGGCTAAATTGGTTAAACCATTAGCTACCGAACTAGTCTTCACGTAGATGTGAGCATTAGAAATCACTTAATTCCTAGCCAAAAAATGACGAATGCGGGTGACCATATCACTATTCAGATGAGGCACAAACCCTCCGGACCGCAATATATCAAATACACTAGAACAAGTTGCAAGCCAACTCGAAAGCTACCCGATGTCCCAGGCTTGTCAAAGGCCAGCGAGAATCTCCATAGCTCAGTTCTGAATGATGGTAGACCCATATTCTGACTGAAAATCCACCAATTCACCTACCATCAGAATTACGAAAAATACCGCGAGCAGCCCCCATCATAGTACTACTTCGAAAGGCGCAAATTTGTATTCAAAACTATCCATCCATCGCTAGGAGTAGATGTGTCAATGAATATCTAAAAACCGACTAAACTGACCAAAATCGCACTGCACCGAACCGATTCTTAAGTTTTTTTAAAAAATAAAATTATAGATTTTTATATAAATTTATAATTGTACAGATAATTAGGGTAGGTTTTTTATTTTATGAAAATAAACCGGAAAAATATCTAACCGTACCAAAAATTTACATGTGAAAAATATATTTATATATTAAGTTTAGAAATAATAAAGTATTAAATTTTTTAAAGTATTAAATTTTTCCTTGGGTCTTGGAATTGTGAAAACGGTTACAAGCCAACAAGTACAATAACAACAACAACATACTCAGTAATATATATTCCACACCGTGGGGTCTGGGGAGGATAGTGTGTACGCAAATCTTACCCCTACCTTGTGAGGATAGAGAGACTTTTCCCAATAGACCATTGGCTTAGGAAAGCATAAACACCACATTAATGAAAATATAGACAAGAAGGGACAATACCAAGAAGCCATATAAAAGCAGAATAAAAACAATCAGATAGTAAGGTGAACAAGCCAAAAAGTAATTAAACTCAAATCCTAATTCCCAAATCTATTATGTTACTCCTACTGAAACTAAATTATTTTCAGCATATTTACTAGCAAGACACAAAATATTATAGCGATTATGAGTAGCAAACTACAATGTATTGAATATGTTTCCTTTCATATGATTTAGATTCATCTTTTTGAATATTTAATTTTCTATAGACTTTATTCTTGAGTCTCAACTTCTTTAATATCTTTCCACTTATGCGATTTATATTTTCTTTGTGTTTGCTTAGTTTCGGTTACGCTGCTGTAGAATAGTTGATTGATCTATACTCTGGTCATCTTTCTTGTTTTCTTAATTCATCACCCTTGAAACAGTAAAAATATCTAGAGAGTTTTGCTAAGTCCTATAAAAGTACGTATAAATCCTATTTCTACCAGTGACTTTTACAAAACATTTAAAAAAATACCGAAAAATAATCGAACCAGACCAATAACGAAGAGAAACCGACATGATTAGGACGGTTTCGAAAAGTATAATTTTGGTAGCAGCTATATGGAGTGCAGGAATATGCCATATTTGGAAAACTAAACTAAAAATTGTTTAGGGGATACACTGTAAATATAGACGTGATAGTAGTACAAGATCAAGGAGTTTTAGATAGAATAGAACAAAGTTAGGATGTTTAAGAGAGCACAATGTTGTAGGGGATTACTTCAGAAACTTCTTGTATATTAGCTCTGTTGGAGGCCTATATTTCACTGTACCCTTCAAGGAAGGTGGCTATAGGAATTAGGTGCTCTATAGGTGTATTGGAGTTTGTTGTTAATGGTAATATTTACATTGTTATTAAAAAAAGTATAATTTTGATTATACTTAATAGAATAATCAAAAATTTGTTATTGTATAAATTTTATAAAATAACTTGTTGTACCGAACTATTAATACCCCTAGCTAGGAGGTGACCAACCCAGCGAGAAATAGTCTTCAATATTCGTAAAAATCAAAATATCTTCCTTTCTTGGTGTTTGGTTGAAGAAAAAAGTTTAAAAAAGCAAATGAAAGGAAAGTTCCAAAAAGGAATGCCACTCGTTAGTAAATTTTCTTATACTGTTGGATAAGATGAGAGAGGAATAAGAAAATTAATGGAACCCGCCTCGCCGTTGAACAAAAGTCAACCGCGCTGTCGGACAATGACCGTAAAGTTTTTGTACCTCTAATACTACTGCTATATATAGATTAAAAAAACATATCATTGATTTCGAACCTTCTCTAATTAATTACTGATACATTCTTCTATTTCTCTAAGCCTATTTCCTGATCGATCGAGCTACACTAACACTACAATGTCTTTCTCCATTGTTGAAAAAACACTTTACCTCGTTCATTCGGAAGATCCAATTTTGAAAGTAGAGGGTGCTCGGGTTATTCGCCGACTAACAAAGAGTTCCCTACGTTACCGGCGTCATTTCTCTGACGCCGTCAAACCCCTTGTTGACATGCTTCGTTCTACTTCCTTTGAATTCATTGAAGCTGCTCTTCTTGCCCTCCTCAATCTCTCCGTTAAAGATGAAGGGTACGTTTTGCAAGTACTATACTATTTTTATTGGCTTTAATTAGCGAAATATAGTAGCAGTAATATTTCTTAAGATAAATACACTATTTGAACAAAAGTTACTGGGTTCGGCTTAACCAGAACTTGGCTTCTAGCTCCACTCCTGATTGCTGGTGGTCTACCGGAGTTTCCTAAATTCTGTTCTGATATGTAATTTTCAAATTTTGCTTGTGACCTTGTAGCTGTAATTGCTGTTTCTTAGCTTAAGTTCTTCCATTTTTGGTTGCGGATAGCTTTCTTGCTTATAGTTCCTACCGATACACCTTTTTAATTGCATTTAGTGCCTTGCACTCTTGGAAAGGGATGATTATACGCATATATATATTTTAGCTGTTTTTTATTTTTGTTTTTTTGGTTATACTCCATTTATTTGGTATTATATGAAAGTGTTTGACGGAATACTAGTTTAAGACAATAACTTGTCTTTCAGATCGATGGTAGTTGAGGAGAATATTAAAAGTAATAGTTAAGTACAAAATTTATGCTATTATAAATGAAACTTTTGTTTTAATATCTTCAACACACCCCCTTATGTGCCGGGTTGATTCATTTTTATGTGACAATGAGCCTTGAACTTTTATGTTGTTCGGACTCTTCAAAAATATTGTTAGGTATGTGTTGGATCCTCCAAATTTAGTACATATTTGAAAGATCCGACACGAGTGCAGCAGTATTTTTGGAGAGTTCGAGCAACATAGTTGAACTTAGGATCTCTAACCTTTTTGAAACTGTGTTAAATCGTGTAATCAACTCATCTAAATTCTTAAATTATTAGAAAGCAAACAATCTGATCTTATTTGCTTGTATCTTCAACAGAAACAAGAAAAGTATCATAGAAGCTGGCGCCTTGGAACCAATTATTGGCTTTCTTCAATCAGAAAATGCAAGTCTACAGGATTATGCAACTGCTTCATTGCTTACATTATCAGCATCTTCTGTAACGAAGCCGATCCTTAGTTCTTTCGGTGTCATCCCTCTACTTGTGGATATTCTAAGACGCGGTAGCTCACACGCCAAGGTTGATTCTATATTGACTCTTTACAATCTTTCAACTTATCAAGGAAATTTAACATTGATTCTTGAAACAGAGCCAATTCCTTCCATAATTTCTCTGCTCAAATCGTGTAAAAAGTCATCAAAAACTGCTGAAAAATGTACTGCTCTTATAGAATCACTAATGTGCTACGAGGAAGGTAGGAACGCGTTGACGTCTGAAGAAGGAGGGATTTTTGCAATAGTAGAAGTGCTTGAAATTGGATCTTTGCAAAGTAGAGAACATGCTGTAGGAGCTCTGCTGACGATGTGTCAAATTGATCGGTGTAAATACCGGGAATTAATTCTTAGAGAAGGTGTAATGCCTGGACTTCTTGAGCTGACTGTTAAAGGGACAACTATATCTCAAGAAAAATCACAAATACTTTTAAGGTTGCTTAGAGACACTCCTTATAAGAGGTCTGAGCTTAAACCTGACACACTGGAGAACATTGTTTCAAATCTTATATCTCAATTAGATGGAAATGAGCAAACTGGAAAAGCGCGAGGTTTGCTTGCTGAAGTGATACAAGTTAGTATGGATCAAAGTTTGAGACATTTACACCTAAGGGAAATGGTTTTTACTCCAGTTGATTTGTCTGTTTCTAGTGGCGCTTCAGAGATCTCTTCAACGTGATACATTTTGGTATATTAGAGTGATCTCTTTGTTTTTCTCTTCCGAGGTCCTCTATTTTTCCTCCTGCAACCATGTTATTGCGTTGAGATTAAATTTTTGTGGTCGAAAAATTTGATATTCTAGACATGCACAGTGAGAATTCATATAGTCGACCACAACCTGTTTGAAACTGAGGTGTAATTATTACTGTTAGTTTGGATAAGGCCAGTCGCAGCCATTCTTGGCCCTGTGATTGGCTAATGTCAACAATTTGGGAGAATTATAAGCTCTTAGAATTTTTGTTTTTGAAGTTAGTCTTGGTATATTTGTACACAAACTCTGAAGGTTATACAAACAATTAATGAAGGCTCCAATTTTCCTGGTTCCATGGTTTGTGAATGAGCGGCTTTTTTAAGGAATGAATGTGTATTTTCTGGAACAGGAATTTCCACTCTTCACTTTAGGTCTGTATTGGTAAAAAATTGACTCACCACGTGGATTGATTATATCCCAGCACGTGTCAAGAATATTAGAAGATCATGGAGAGGATGAGACCGAGATGAGTCAAGTGGAGAGTTATTTGGCACCGGGACCATTCGTACCGTAATCGTTTATGAGTCGACATAGAAGACTTCCCGAGAGGAAATACGAGTGAATAAAGTGGGATTTGGTATAACTCATTGAGCAGTTATAGATTCTCAGTGTAAAAACGCAGTTAATAGGGGTAACGGGTGGGCGAGATATTAGAGGGAAATGATTACGGGTAATTTTACTATTTAAATCCCCACTTCTCCTACATTGTAAACATAACAAATAACTCGACAACTCTCATCTCTCTATATCACATTATCTTGCTCGAATCAATCTGAAAAACGAAACATCTTAGATCAATATGAATTCTCTTTCCTTTTGCCTAATATTTGATTTCCTTATTTACTGTCAGTTATTATTTCTTGCCATTTAAATTTGAGAAAGTGACTCAAATCGATTACTTGTGCCCTGAAAATACAAATTTAATTGATTTGGCTTATAAAACTAATTTCAGGTTAAGCAAGGCAAATTTTCTTATAAAGATTCCCTTAATTCCTACTTATAAAAAAGGCTACACCTATCCCATGTAAAGATCTACTTTTAAAAAGAAATTTTATTGGTTATTTTCTGATGGTTAGTCCTTTATACTTTCTATCAAATCTTCAGATGCAGATCAATTTGTTTGATAATTGTAGTTGTAGTGAGGCAAGGCAAGGGTTGTTGGGGAACGCTGAGCAGACTGCAGAATGGAAGAAAAGTAGTTGTTCAAGAAAAGACCACGGTCGTCTAACGACTCGCAACAGCCGGCAATTTTGATTTGAGAAACATGATTGTGAGAGCCACTAATATAAAGGAGATTTAAGGGCTAAAAATTGACTTGGAAAGGATTTCTATTGGCGAGCAGGCACTAGTTATTGACTTGGAAAGGATTTCAATTGACTCCAGATTATTCACCCTCGATATTTTCGGAGCACTAAATAAATGCATATGTCGTTTACTCATATGTTCATAAATAAATCATGATTATTGACAGAGGCGGAAGGGTTCAACTGAACCATAATTTTCGGCGCAGATCATAAATTTATGTGTAAAATATATTTAAATTGTAATAAATAGCATACATGAACCCATAAATTAAAAAATATAACTGGTTCAATGCTAAAAATTTTAAAAACTGAACTTATAAAGTTTAAATCTTAGATTAGCCTCTAATTATTGAAGAATATGTGTTCTTATATCAATCTAATATTTAATCATAATAAACTAATATAATTTGATGTAAACCCCATGTATGTGCAAGTTTAAATGAAACAGATTTAGTGAATTTTAGATGTATATTTATGGATTCAAATAAATCAGCTGTGGTAAAGTTACATCATCTCCTCGTCTGCACGCCTTCATTTCATCAACTAACATTTTGGAGTTGAATTAGGCTTGTTTAATAAAGTGATTGTTTAACTGAAATATGTGAATCAGATACTTAAGACATGTCTAATAATTGGTGAGCCGTATGATAATTGCTGCTTCATTTGCATCAAATTCCAAACAAGACTGTTGTGCAACTTGTTTGACCAAAAATATAGATCTTGATTTAACTAATTAAACTTATATAAATGAGAGTGAATCTTTGTTAACAACAATATCCTTGAAAGAAATCCTAGTAGTATAACGAATGACGTGCAAATCTGTTCTAACGGGTATGGCAGCATGCAATAGTCAATGGTCAAGAATAAAAATAGAAATAATGCAACGTTGAATGTAGATGAATAATAATAAATGGCATTTATGTAAATAAATGCAGAGGAGTCACCCAAGACAAGATGGTAGTAATGGATATTCTTTCCGATAATGATGAGTGATGAATAATCCTTTGAATATCTGAGTTATTCTCGGATATGGTGAAAACGTATAGACAAGAATCTTAGCGAAAAGATTACGTTTGTATCGGTGTAATAACATCTGGTTCTCTCCTTTAAAGTCAAAGTGTCTTCTACAAATGAATATCATTATGTCTCTTTCTTTTTATAGAAAATATGTTCCTAGAAACCCTAATAGTACAAGTGCAAAGAATATTCACTAGAATATTCTCATTTAGGTCCAATCTTAAAGCTAGCCGTTATAACTCTGCCAGAGGCCCATGACTTCGACAATGGTTACTGATGACTCCTCGACTTCGATCTTTGCTGACTCTTCGACCACGGCCTTCATTGTTGATTTGATCACTTCGACCCATGGCGACCTAAAAATGCTTTACCGATATCATTTTGACTTATATTCTACAGATAAATTTCAACTCATACCGTTAGTCCCTCCGCTTATTGAGGTTGGTCTTGCGGGCGGGTTCTATGAGTAGATCATGTTGTCGGTGGTCGAGCTAATCGAGTCGACCGCATGAGTCATGGTTATTATGGCGAACAGGTGATGTGGCCCTCTATGAGTCGCACATTTCAAAATGCTTCGAATTTCCCGGGCGATTGTTGGAGTTATATTGTCCATAGATCAGGAATATGTCATAATGTCATGTGTCATTATGACACATGTTCCCAATGCATTTCTTTGTTTTTCGTGTGACCTTTGATTAGACTTGCAGCTTCGGTTTCGACGCCAATGATGAACCGTTTTTGGTTTCGGTGCCATCTTTATAAATAGAGATATTTGAATTCAATTTAAGAGTTTAAATTTTCTAGCGTTTTTAAGACATTATTTCTTTCCCCCTTTCTTTTTTTTTAAATTTCTTCTATTTCCAGTGACTTATGTTCTTCTTCATTCCTTTTTGTTTGTTAGTTCACTACGTCGAATCATGTCTGAAGTGCCTTCTAATGCTGGAGAGGGGAGCCGTGTTTCTCCCTTAGCAGTGGTATTCCCTTCTCGGGAGGAGAGTGTTTCCACCACCGTTGAGGATGAAAGTTTCCCATCGGTGGAGGAAATAGTCCCATGTAACCCTGATTCCAAATCCGACTTCACCAAAGCACCTGAGGCCGTACCTAGAGACTTTCAATAAGTGATGACGGTAAATGAACTAGCGAAGTTCAAGGCCAAATTTGGCCTTTCTGATCATATCGAGTTGATCCCTGCTGAAGATGATGCGGTACAGGTCCACCGTCCCGGCTATTTTGCCCTTCATGCCTATCCTTTCCAATTTGGCTATTCTTTTTCTCTCCATCCACTGGTCGAGGAGTTATGTCGTCACTACGGCTTTTGCCAGCTCAGCTTGCACCGTACGTCTATAAAATTATAAAGATGCTTACTAAGTTTGCCAATCTAGCTGGGGTCGAATTGACACTTCGGCATTTAATACATCTATTCGCCCCTAGCTTCTATAGGGGAACGATTTTGAATCTTCACCTTCGAGGGGGCAAATGCCTGGTGGTGAAGATGGATGACAAGGCCAACCATTAATTCTGGTTCAACTTCATTTTTTTCAGAACCAAGGACGTGGTGGCCAATGTCGACAGTTTTTCTGAGGCTTGGACCTATACTCGTAAGTACTTGGTTTCTCTACTCGTAGGTGTTGATACCCAATTTTGTCTTCACATATATATGTATATACACTCTCTCTCTCTCTCTCTCTCTCTCAAATAGCATGTTTGCTTCATTATTTAGTTTAGAAACCTATACAAATACTTTTTATAATTGTTCATAATTTTTAAATCTCAAAATTAATTTCTTATATATTTTTATTATATAAATATCTAATAATTATCCTTTAAACTATTTTTATGATGAACTTAATTGCCAAAAATTATTATTTTGCATCCATAAATTATTTCAAATATTTTATTCTATTTCTACATTAGCCTTTTAAGCTATTTATCTAATTTTGCAATAATGGCCTATATTCAACAAATAGTTGCATTTATTGTATCATTTTTATATTTTTTTAATGTTGAGTTATTATTTTAAAATTATTATTTTAAAATAGTTTTACAGCATAAATATTACTTTTACCATTTATTAGTAGTTTTAATAATTTATTTTTAATTAATTTTCAAAGGTTTCAGAACTAGCCCAATTCTATGCTAATTTTCGGACCAATTTTGGCCCAAATCCTACCCTCTCCCTTCTCAGCAGCCCAAAACCAAACCACCCTTTTAAAACGATCCGGTCGGGACCTGTTTTGTATGACCCGCCTCATCTTCCTTCAATCTTGACTGTCGATCTCAAAGATTAACGGCTCACAAGCCACCTCCCCTTTTAAATCCATTAAACCTAAACCCTAACCCCATTATCCCATTACATGTCACCTATAAACTCTCTCTGTCTCGCCTCTCTCTGATGAACCCTAATCGTCGCCCTTAACCAATCCCCCTTTCTAATCCCGTTAGCCATGGGATTCTCCCATTAATTACTTACCATATTAGTGTTCCTCCGCTGCTGTGTATTTCTCCATGGTATTACTTAGTACTTGCCTAAACATGGCAAGTACTATGTCTCTGATTCCGTCCAAATGAGTCCTATTCCTCTAAACTGGACCGTATATTCGTCTACACGTGTTTGATTCTATATTATGTGAGTTCTATTTCATTTGGATTTCTGTGATTTACACTTTCCCTAAAAAATTAGGGTTTATCGAATTTCTATCTTAAATCGATTTCAAATTGATTTGCATGTTTTCTTTCCTTGTTTCTTGTTTATTTTACTTTGTTTCCTTATTTGTTTGCCCATTTTTTACTATATAAACCCTCTCATTTTTCCCTTCTGGGACAACTTTTGAAATCGATCCTTTTACTAAAATATGAGATTTTTGCTATTCTCTTGTTTGGTATTATGTACTGGCCGGCTGAAAGCCAAGGCCATTAACACCTTAAACTCGTTCCTGGTGCGAGCACTGCCCTGAGTTCATCGAGGCTCTTGGGAACTTTGACTCATTAGGGATTCTGGGTTTTCTGTGGGAATCTATTCTTTATTGTTCTTCGCTCAACTGGTGAGTTCCTAGACTTTGCAATTTCATTCCTAAGCATCTATGGTTTGTATATATTTTCATCCCTGAAGTTAGTCAACTCAATATGTTTTTCTGGGCCGTATTTGTGTGTGATTCCGTTTGCTTCTTTAAGTCTCTTTAACTTTAGTTTCAAGCATGCCTGGTTCTATTGAATTATGACCAGTTGATGTGTTAAATTACTATTATTTAAGGCTCTTTCTATGTTTAATTTAGTCCTGTTATTCTGAATATGCCAATTTGCATAATCTGCACTTCTTTTAGTCGACTAGTGGATTGAGTGCAAAAAATAAATGTATACACTCACTGTATGGTTAAAATTGTTCTAGATTTATGTGGTAGTCTGCTTATCTGACATGCTCTGACCCTGCTCTCCATCAGCATGTCCTTTTAGTATGATTAACCCCCTCTTTGTTTCACCGGTAATGGTAATTTGCCTTTCTCATATCTAAAAGCTATCCTATTACTTATACTCAACATAATCTGAACCTTCTTAGGGTAATCAGTCTACTACTTGTGGTATGTTTCACTATGATTTGCACTATATGATCTCTTATCTCCTAAGACTGGTTCTGCACCCTGTAGCATCTTAACATGATTAATTTTGGCATGAGTCCGACCATTATGGTTGGATGTTGTTTCTGCTAGTATGTTTAGATAATACCTTAACTCTATGGAAATCCCCCTTTACTTGAATAAACTCTTTACCAAGTCCTGTGCTCTAAATTTGTTTCATGCCATTCTAGTTTTTTTTAAAAGACAAACACTATATTTTGATAACTTGGACCTTACTCCTATGTTAACATGTTTTCAGTATATTTTGGTGCATTTGTCATTCTTTCCTTTCTGTAATTATCAATATGTGTATCCCTCCATTATGTTCAAGTACAAAGTAATATGGCATTAGATTAGACTTAACCTAATTTAGACCTTTAATTGTCAACTAGTTCAACCTATGTTTTGCAAACCTGCTTCTTCTCCTAACTCCTATGATGACTGATTATGTGATACTTTGATTATCTGAACCTGGCTTGAATTTGCTGATTTACTTGACCTGTTGTGCTATATGATCTTTCTGGGAATTTCTGTCCATCCTCCCTGCCTGTTACTTTGGTATTCTGAATCCCTATTCTTAGTCAGCTGAAAGCCAAGGCTACCTAGGTTCTTTATTGGCATCCCTAGTGTGAGCACTGCTCGGGGTCCATCTGAGGCCCTGGTGAACTCTGACACACTCGGGAGTTTGGCCTTTGTCATTCCTCTAACCTCCAAGCCATCCCTATTGCTCTACTCCCCTGTCATGTGCTGTGTTTTATGTTGGTTGTCCCAAATGATGTAATACTTGGTGTTGTGGCTCATTGGAAGGGGTCTGAACTCCTCTATGGACTTGTGATCGTGTGGTATGCTATGTTGAAGGCCCAGTAAGGTTGGGTATTTAGTTGTTTTATTTGGGCCTACTATAGGCCTGTCTAATGCAATGTAGTATTACTATTTTTTACTTATTCATTTCGGTCTGTAATAATATCTTTGTATAAACAATTAGGTTTCTAGTAAAAGGGATCGGGTAAATTCTAATATTAACATGCGATGGATAGATAACATGTCTATAGGATTGAATGATGCACTTGCTTTTTTGTTACTCATTCTCTATGCACATTGTAGAAAGCATGCTATTAAGAAAAGCACACGCTTGCACTACTTGTTAATTAGCAAAGCATGAGCTCAAATGCCTTAATATCTTTGTTGCTTTATGTTATTAGAGAACCTGCCTGTAGGAAATGAAGATCCTAGAACTTCCCTTTAATTGCATTATTGTAGTATGTCCATTAGAGATCATGCCTATATGACTCCAATCCCGATATTTGTCATTGCATCACGTTATCCACCTAGAAAATCTTCCTAGAAGGTTTAACAACAAAATCAGGTCCCAAATGTTAATCGTTAGAAATCCTGCCTATAGGATGACACTGTTTGCTTTAATAACTGGTAATGACAACCCTTTTACTCACTTAGGCCATTATCAAAAGCATAAGTAATTATGAGTCTCTACTCTCATTATCATAAATCACCTAGGCACAACAGTTGCAGGACTAATAACTGGGAATTTGCCTTCTCAATAATCAATGTGTAACAATCTATGCAATCTTGTCTATGAATAACGCTGGTTCCTCGAACTGCTTGCATGCCTAGATGCCTATCACGTAGAAATCATGTCTATAAGAAATTAAATTCCTCAGTCTTGAATTGCCTAACCTGAAAATCTATTTGCGCGTGCTGTTTAACTGTGAAGGTTAATTTGTGCCTTTGACTGTATTCGTATGTGAAGTCCAATGTGTTTTTGTATGTCGCCTAGTTTTGATATTTTCTGAGCAGCCTAAGTTAAGTCTAGAATCACCAAAAGTAGAGGTCCAATCCCTCCTGGACCATAGACATGGGACGGGTAGTGCACACATAAGGCACGATTTAGAATCAACTAGTGCGTTTTAGGTAACAACTTGAAGATAGTAACCGGGTAGCAAGAGATGATAGTATGTGCCCGCTGAATAATATGAGTAACACTCCATTTAGAGGGAGTTATGGAGTATTATTTTTGTTGCACGAGGTGATCTTTTAGGATAAAAAACTTAGAACCCCCCATCTTATTTCTCTTTTACCTTATCAAGTATTTGTATTCATTTGCTCAAAGTCTTTTTTTATGATAATAAAATTTCCAAACTTCTTGCTCTATCTAAACCTTTGTTTATCTGACTAATTCATATAATTCAAGTTTGGCTGGGACCCACAGTTGTGGACCTCGAAGAGTGCCTAACACCTTCTCTTCGAGGTAATTTTGAGCCCTTACCCGATCTTTAGTGATGCAAACTAGTTGAACCTAAGTCACTTGCAAATAGGTGCCCTAACGCACCTTAAAAAATTGTTAGGTGGCGATTCTTCTCTTTTAACCCTTCATTTAAAAGAGTTGTCATGTGTCAAAACCTGATTTTGCTAGAAAAAAGGGCGTGACAGCCTGGCGACTCCACTGGAGATATATTTAGGCTCTTACAATAGCAAATTTGGCTTATATGAATTAGTCTTCTCTGATAAACGTGTTTCCTTTATTTGCTGCTACATGCACATCCCGCTCATGTTTTTCCTCTTATTAGTCTAATTCATTGCCGCATGCACATCCCTACCCTATTCTCCCTTCATTTGAATTCGTGGTAATATGCAAATCCCTTCCCTGCTCCACCCTTCCTCGCTTGAAATTGATTATAACATGCATATCCCTCTCCTATTCACCCTTATTTGCTATAACTGCTCTTCATTCATTTAAAAATTGCTACATCATGTTTCTCCCATCCCTACTCCCTTGCTTGCTTTATTACCTTCTCATATATCTCGCAAACTAACTTTTTCCTTTGTATTTGTTTTATATTCTTTATGTTTTACCTTAATATTGTATTTATCGCTTTCTATTTATTATGAAAATACTTGACAATATGTTATTTATTTTCGCATAAAGCATGCTCCACATCATATTCCACTCGTGCTCAATTAATTCTATAACGGGGCTTGATGAGTGTCCGCGCTCTTCCGAAATCACCCTTTAAATTTGGAAAGGCTTATTTGCGGTAAAACTAGTCGATCAGCGATGCAGTGGATGGTTTCGTGCCTTCCCTCTCAAGTTGTCCACTTGAGGGTACCGATCTAGACTCTTCTAGAAACCTCACTCTAATATCAATTGTGCATGCATCATGTCAAATCTAGTATGGATTAAAATGCTATCCATGTGATAATCCGTTAAGGCAAGCCTTGTCCAAAGTCCAACGGGATTTCCATAATCCCAATGGACATTACCACATTATGTGCATCAATTGGAGAAAATATGTCAATATGTTGATCATTAATGTGTAAATAGTCGAATCTGGAGTGGGAAAGTCTAACTCTGTTTGTTTGCAGAAAATGAAGCACGAAGTCCCATGTTTATCATGGTCCAAAACATCACACCTTTGCTGCTAGATTGGTGGAAAAATCTTGAACCTTGCAACAAGAATCATGTAAAAAGGGTCCTGGGTAATTTGCCATCTCTGTTAGACACCCGGACAAACAGAGCTTTGATTGAGGCCGCTACTATGTTTTGGGATGAGAAGAGGTCTATTTTCCACTTCGGTGACATAGAGATGACTCATCTCTTGGAGGAAATAGGAGGTTTCAAGCCATGGGATAGTCACGAATTACTGGTACCAGAGAATCGTACCCCTCGCGGTTTTCTAAAAAATGTTAGGTTTCAAGAAAAATGATGAACTACTTTGTTTGAAGATGTTGTACATTCCGTTTGAATTTCTTTATGAATGATATGGACATAGCAAGTCATACTACCTTTATCATGATGAACTCGCCATTACTTCCTTGGGTTCGATGCATCGTCGAGTCTATGTGTTCATTGTATGCTTCTTAGGGTTGCTGATATTTCCAATGAAAGGGGGAAGGATCCGTACTCGTCTAGCCATGATCGCTAGAACCTTAATGGAAGGCATTGAGGGACAAACCTACACTATCGTCCCCATGATCTTGGCTGAAGTGTATTGCACTCTAAATCGGTGCAAGCAGGGTTTGGGCACTTTGAAGGTTGTAATCTGCTACTGCAAGTTTAGTTACTAGAACATTTTCAAAGAGGAGAGTACCGCCAGGAGATCTTGCGTCGACCATTGAATGACCACATGACTTACCATCACCCAAAGAGAATGACATTTATCCCTGACAGGTTTGCACAACCTGGAAATACTGTAAGCTGGGTGCGCTTCTTCAGCAATCTGACGGACGAGCAGGTACATTGGATGTTTGAATGGTTTCCTAGCAGTGAGTTCATCATCAAGTCAAGGGAGACTCCTTATCTAGTGCTGATCAGGTTGAGGGGAATTTATCCTTATGCTCCCATAAGGGTAATGAGACAAGTGGGAAGAAAATAGGTTATACCTCGGGTTTCCAACATGGTCCAATAAAAAGCAGATTTCAAAGGGGACATTATACCATTCAAGTTCGAGGCATAGCATATGTGGAATCAGAAAGTCGTTGTAGAAAGGGATACTATTAAGCCAGACAGATATCACACTGGTCATGTGTACTTCTACCTATCATAGCTAGTGGATGATATAGGAGGAGACGTCAAGCCGAGAACTAATCTAAAAAACATGATCATAGATAACGCTGCTAAAGCACAAGTTAAGTACAAGAGGTTACGCAAGAGGGTCTTTGAATCTGAAGCTATGCATTTGAGCAACACAAATTGAATATGGAAGCCGTCAACGAATGGAAGGAAATTTCCAATCCGAGGTGAAGCGTGCATTCATAAAGGATGAGGTAACTAAACTTCTTAAAATAAGGTCTATTCGGGAAGTAAAATACCCCGATTGGTTAGCCAACGTGGTCGTAGTTCCTAAAAAGAGAAACAAACTTAGAATGTGCATAGATTATAAAGATTTAAACAAGGCATGCCCTAAAGACTCTTTTCCATTTCCTAACATCGATCGCACGATCGATGCCATGGTCAGCCACGAGATCCTAACCTTTGTCGATGCCTACTTCGGGTATAATCAAATTCAAATGAACCTAGAGGACCAGGAGAAGACCTCGTTTATCACTAAGTTTGGAACATACTGTTGCAATGTAATGCCTGTCGGGCTAAAAACACTAGAGCTACATATCAACGCCTAGTTAGCAAGATGTTCGAGGAAGAGATAGGTAAATCGATGGAAGTTTACATTGACGATATGTTGGTTAAGTCCCTGCGCGTAGAGGATCATTTAACTCATTTGCAGGAAACATTCAAAATCTTGAGGAAATACAACATGAAGCTTAACCTAGAATAATGTGCCTTCGTAGTCGGCTCGGGCAAGTTCCCCGGCTTCATGGTATATAATCAGGGAATCGAGATCAACCCTGATAATATCAAGGCCATCAAAGATATCGCCATCATGGATAGTGTGAAAGTTGTGCAAAGGCTAATAGGATGAATAACCTCCTTGGGTCGATTCATTTCGAGGTCATCAGATCGAAGTCATAGGTTCTTTTCCTTGCTCAAAAAAAAAAGGATTTCGCATGGACCCCGGAATGCTAGCAAACCCTGAAGGTAGATGATAAGCTTCACTTATATTTGGCAGTGTCCAAGATAGCGATAAGTGGAGTACTAGTTCGAGAAGAGCAAGGTACGCAATTCCCTGTTTACTATGTAAGTCAAACTCTAGGAGCTGCTAAAACTAGATACCCTCACTTAGAAAATTTAGCACTTGCATTAATAAGCGCATCTAGAAAGTTAAAGCCATATTTTCAATGTCATCTCATATGTGTATTAACCAGTTATCCTCTTTAAAATGTATTGCATAAGCCCGAATTGTTGGGTCGATTGGCCAAGTGGGCAGTCAAACTTGGCGGGTACGATATCGAATATCAAACCTGAATGGACATCAAGTCCTAAATCTTGGCTAACTTGGTGGCCGATTTTATGCCAACCCTCGTACCCGAAGTAGAAAAAGAACTTCTGCTAGGATCGGGTACATCATTAGGGGTGTGGACCCTTTTCAGTGCCTCGAATGTGAAAGGGTCCGAGCTCGGCATTATTTTGAAGCCACCCACAGGAAGAACTATCAAACAATCTATCAAAACTTCTAGGCTAACTAACAATGATGTCGAGTATGAGGCCATGATTGCAGGTATCGAGCTAGCTAAGTGCTTGGGGGCAGAAGTCATTGAAGCCAAGTGCGACTCCCTATTAGTGGTGAACCAAGTAAATAAGAGCTTCGAGGTTCGAGAAGATGGAATGCAGAGGTACTTAGACAAATTACAGGTGACATTGCACTGCTTCAAGGAATAGATCCTTAATCACGTGCCTCGAGAGCAAAATAGTGAGGCTGATGCGCTCGCAAATCTGGGATTGTCGGTCGAAGAAGACGACATTGTCTCGGGGACTGTCGTTTAGTTATCGAGATCCGTGGTCGAGAAAGGTCATGCCAAAATAAATTCTACGAGCTTGACTTGGGATTGGAGAAATAAGTATATCGATTATTTGAAAAATGGAAAGCTCCTATCGGATCATAAAGAATTGAGGGCTCTGCGAACCAAGGCTGCTAGGTTCACACTAGATAGGGATGGAACATTATACAGAAGAACGTTCGATGGGCCATTGGCGGTATGTTTAGGGCCGAGGGATACCGATTATGTTCTGAAGAAATCCACGAAAGTACTTGTGGGAATCACTCCGGCGCTGAGTCGTTGATTAGCAAAATTATCAAAGTAGGGTATTACTGGGATAGCATGGAAAAAGACACCAAGGACTTTGTTAAAAAATATGATAAAAGAAAAAGGTTCAAACCGATGATTCATCAGCCCAAAGAGCAACTACACTCAGTCATATCCCCGTGGCCTTTCATGAAATGGGGAATAGACATAGTCGTCCCTCTACCAACGGCCCCAGGTAAAGCTAAATTTATTTTGTTTATGACTGATTATTTTTCTAAATGGGTGGAAGCACATGCCTTTGAGAAGGTCAGAGAAAAAAGGTTATTGACTTCATCTGGGACCACATCATATGTCAGTTCGGGATGCCTGCCGAGATTGTATGTGACAATGGAAAGCAATTCGTTGGCAGCAAGGTGACGGAGTTTCTCAAAGCACATAAAATAAAGAGGATCTTATCAACACCGTACCACACAACTGGAAATGGACAGGCCGAGTCAACAAACAAAACTATCATTCAAAACCTAAAGAAAGGTTGGATGATGCAAAAGGAAAATAGAGAGAAGTTCTACCTGAGGTCATTTGGGCATATCGAACAACATCGAAGTCTAGCACGGGGGTTACTCCGTTCTCTTTTGTATATGGCTTTGAGGCCTTAATCCTGGTCGAGGTTGGAGAACCCAGCTCCAGATTTCGACATGCATTGGAGGAGTCAAACCACGAGGCTATGAACACTAGCCTCGAGCTGTTAGATGAAAAACGAGAAGTTGCGCTTGTTCGGATGGTGGCACAGAAACAAAGAATAGAGAGATATTATAATAGAAGGACTAACGTTCGACACTTTGGAATCGGGGACTTAGTTCTATGGAAAGTCACCTTCAGTACTCGAGACCCAAATGAAGGGAAGCTAGGCTCGGATTGGGAAGGTCTGTACCAAGCCATCGGAGCTGTCGATAAAGGATCTTACAAACTCAGCACGATGGAGGGCGAATAATTTCCGAATAATTGGAATGTATCACTACTCAAACGATACTATTGCTAAGGTACGACCTTCTCCGTTGTCTATTTGAATTTAAAACTAACCCATTGTAGGTGTTTGATCGAAGATATCGAGGACATATTTTTACACGAAGACCTTAGGTTTTAAAGCATGCATTGTACTCTTTTTCCCTTTAATCAGATTTTGTCCCAAATGGGTTTTACCGGCAAGGTTTTTAACGAGCCAACAACTATGTGCTACCTAAGGAGAACTCAACAGAATCCAATGCTTCTTTTCAATCAACCTCAAATACTGGGGGGCATCACCCTCGGAGGATATATTTTCGAGTAAAATACTTCACGTCAAAGAGGGCCTCGATAGGAGAACTTTGTGATGGGCCAAACGGTCAGATGAACTGTGTCCTTATAGAATAGTTGATCTCCAACGGCAAAACATGTACGCTTGTATCAATTATTCAAAGAAGCATTCTTCCTATATCAAAACACTTTGTGTCTCAAAGAAGTCTACTATTATACGAGCTTTACACTTATAATTCTACGAGAAATAGCCCAAGGGCCAGAACGCGAATATACCCCGAATACTCGGGGGCTGTCATCGACAGTCGACGCATCCGAATCATCGAAAACTCGAATTCATAAGACCTCAAAGAGGCATCCCCTCGATATAAAGGCCAAGGCCATCATACTCGGGGACTAACCTTTCGAACAAGTTCGAAAAGTTATCGGGAAACAAGTCCAAGAGACATACCCGAAGGCTACTGCCATATCGAAGGCTACGGCCATATTGAAGACTACAGTCATATAAAAGGCTACGGATGAAATAATGCAGCTCAGAGATGTCCAACTTCTGACATAAATTAAAAGCCTTCAAACACTTTGAAAAAATCGGTTAAATCAGGTTATCCTCGGCAGAAGCAAATGATAAAGGGCTTCGATAAAATTAGCCCTCGAATAATTTAAAGGCTTCGATAACATCAGCCTTCGAAAAAACCTCAAGAGGTATTCGATTATGTTTACACAAATAAATTACAAATAAGGTTCTGATCCGCCAAACCTTTAGAAAACCCAACGGGTACAAAAAACACATGCTAAGGCATAGATAAATCTTTATTAAGTCTTTTAGCCGAAAAGAGGAAAATATTATAGCCGTCTTAGAGGCCGAACTGGACCAATTTAATAAGCCTAAGGGCTGACCTAAAAGAGCCTAAGGACCGATATAAAAGAGCCTAAGGGCCTAAACATATCGAGTTCGAGATCTTGCTCTCACTCAACTCAGACTCAAGAGTCCGGTCATCCCGAGCTCACATCAAATTAACCTGGGCATAGCTCGAGGATTACTAAAAACCTTAAGAGATATTCTATTATAAGCTCAAATATCACCCATTGATTATTAAAAAACCTAAGGGTTTCTTATAATTAGAATTCGAACCAATGTCCATTTGATCATTGAAGTTATCAAAAAATTTCACAAAATAAAAAACAATACGGAATCAGAAATGAAGCAAGGGAATTCTTTATATTTATAAAAGATATTTACAAAAGATATTCACAACACCCACTAGGGGCCCTTAAACAAAAAAAGAAACCAAAACAAAAGGCCAATAACCTAATCTACTTTGGGGGCCACATCCCCGAGAACCACATCTTTGGGAGCTGCATCCTCGGGAGTCGCATCTTCGGGAACCTCCTCCTCAGGGAATCCATCTTCATCTCCCCGCCCTCAGAACCACTAACAGCATCTTCATCATTACAAGAGACGAGAAACCTGGCATCGGTTTCCAACGCCTTTGCTTGGGCTATTTCTTCAGTGAGGTCGAATCCTCGGGCGTGGATTTCTTTGAGAGTCTCCCTCCGGGATTGGTACTTGGCCAAATCATTGCTCTATTTTTCCCGGTCGGAGGCCTCCCTCAACTCCACTTGAACAGCCTCGGCATTACTTAAGTATACAACGATAGTCTTATCAGTGGTAGCCTTCATCTTCTCAACTTCAGCCTTGGCCTCTGCAACCTTGACCCCGGCTTTAGCAAGTTATGTCTCTAGCTCTTAGATTTTCTTGGCTTGGGCCAGATTCTTCACTTTAATACCTCAGAGCTGAGTCTCAGCCGAGGCCAGTTGGGCTATAGCAGCTTTTTTATCAGCAGCGAGCCTGTCCATGTTCTCTTTCCGTCGGTGGCAGTCAGTCTTAACTTGATCAACCTCTCCCCAGAGCTGCCCAATCATCTCCAACTTTTGCGGCAGCTGAGACATCGAAGTGTTAGCCTTTGCAGTAAATCCAAGAAGACTATACTTTGTTAAAATCACAGTTACCTACTCGTCTAGCTCGGCCTTATTTCTTTGAGCTTTGTCCAAATCAGCCCAAGGATCCTTGAGCTCCTCCTCCTTTTGGCTACAGAGGAGCCTTAGGGCCCTCTCTTCATCTGAGGCTTTCTTTTGCTCGGCCTCAAATTGGTCCAGTTCGGCCCTAAACTTATGCCTACACATAAACGAGGACATGTCAGTCAAAAGAAGGGTAGAAGAAAGAAAATTACAACAATAGAAGTTAGTGTTTACCCGAGCGAATAGACAATGAGCCTCTTCAAAGAGGGTGGATGCATCATTAAGATCGACGACATCGTCGACTCCGGTGAAACAATCCCGGAAAGTATCTTCTTCGAGAATCTTGCTCGGGTCGGGCGCTGGCAGAACTCGAGCGTCCTTTATCGCCTCCTCAGAGTAAGATGGTAGAGAAGGTGAATGACCCATTGTCAAGGCCCCAAGCTTCTCACTCGGGGAACTCTGATTAACGTTGACCCTCTTATCACTTGTCCCCTCCGGCGTATTTATTGAAGGAGGGGGAATGATCCCAATCTCGGGGGCCTCGAGGGCTTTGCCTGAGTCTTTCTTCGGAGCTCCTTCACCGATAGGCAAGGTCTCAGTTTCGGAGGACTTGGCGGCCTCGACTGGTTTCCTAGTTCGGGGCACTAGAGTCGACTCTTCGCCTTTGTTCTCTTCATCTTCCTGATGTTGGATGGCTGAATCCAAATCCACGTCGATAAGCTTCCTCTCTGGCCTTCGAGTAGGGGCCCTCTTATCTTAGGGATCTTCGGGCTTCGAATCCCTCTTTCTTTTGTTGTCTTTCCCCGGTTTCGGAACTGGGGACTCGGTCTCTTCCCCGAGTGGGGCTGGCCTTATTTCAGAGGCATCTTCGATGCCTACACAGATAAGCATGAATAAGGTGGCATCACCAATAAACGGAAAGTATCAAAACTCTGGGAAAAGAACTTACCATGATGTTTGGCCTCCCATTTGCCCCTCGATAATTCATGACATTTGCGCTCATCGTACGAGGAGGTGGCAGCTAACTTTCAAACCCAGACCTCGAGGTCGGGGACTACGTGGGGCATTCAAGCAACAACTGCAGAAAAAGTAAAGGCATTACGAAACACGGAAGCGGAATATGAATAGGTATTTGGAAGAATACCTCACTTACTGTTAAAGTTCCATCTCTCTAGGAACGACATTTTCCCCTTGGGATGACATCCGAGGTCCTCACTCTGATAAACCAGCTCTTCTAGCCTCGATCTTTATCCTCATACTTACTAGCGAAGAAGGCTTTTTACGATTGATGCTGAAGCTTGATGAGCCCTCGAAACAGCTGAGGCCGATACAACCGAATGAGATAGCTGAGAGTAAACTCCAATCCCTCGGCCTTGTATGAAAAATAGCAAAACATAATCACGATGCGCCAAAAGGAGGGATGGATCTAGCCGAGGGTAACCTCATATCATTTGCAAAAATCGATCACTACTGAATTGAGGGGACCCAATGTGAAATGGTAATTGTAAACACTTAAGAACCCCTCCACGAGAGTAGTGATACTTTCCTCGGGGTCGAGGATCTATACCACGATCTCGTCTCCCTAGCCGCAGTTCTTCTTCATGGCCTTGAGGTACTTCTTCGATATCAAACTAATATATCGAGATACATGTTCGCATCGGCCGGGGATATCGAGGGAATTTTCAATATTGAAATCTTTCTTTATCACGCAAGGGCCGGGAGTGATTTCGTGAAGCGCCGGCAGCGCCACCGGTTTGGCCAGCTGGGAAGAAGAAGAAGATGATGCTTTCTCTTTTTGGGGGACTGTTTTAGAAGTTTTGGCCATAGTTTTAAGCAAAGAGATGCATAAGGTAGCGGAGTGTGGTGTTCTCTGGGAACTTGGCATTTTCCGATGCTTGAAGGGGCGGTGGAAACAGATGATGAGAGAAAAAGATGAAGAGGAAAGGAAATCAAAGTAAATGTGATGAAGAAGTAAAGTTTTTAATTCAAAAGGCGAGGCCCGTATTTATAGATGGGCGACGATGGTTCAACGATGCTAGTGGTAGACCATTACTAGCATGCATTTAATATTTTGGGGAAGCGAACCAATGGGACGTCTCGGCCACTTCGAGCACCTATGCCACGAGGATGACGTCATCATCAAGGGCTCCAAAAAATTGTGGTTTAAGTCATTTCTTATTATTTTACTCTAAAAATGCGGAGACTATCTATATACGGTGAAATCAGGTGCCCCCGATTTTGTGGACTTGGAGGTTCATGTCGAGGCACAGAAGGCTCATGTCAAAGAATAGGCTCACTAAGGATCAAGTTCGAGCTCGATGATGGAATACGAGGCTCGAAGATCTAAATGCTCGAGGAACATCAGAGTCAAGTATGGCCGACTCCGAGATAGAGCCGTTATGAGTTTGTTACAGAAGGATAAGATTTTTGCCACGTCCCCAAGATCATGGCATAAATCCCGAAATAGATTTGTACGAATTAGTACTAATATGTACTAGACTGTTAGACAACTGTCCCAATAAGATTCTTTACTATAAATAGAAATGTACCTTATTTAGGATTCCCCTCCTATATAAAGGGGACCCCAATCATTTGTAAACATCATCTAATTATTGGCAAAGAATATACTATCTTACTTTTTCGCTCATTATTTATCAGAATTCTCCTTTAACTTTATTGTTCTAGCCCGTCTCGAGGTCACTGGGCTCGAGGTCGAGACTGACCCATCTACTGGTTTGGTCTTACTTATTTCCTTCATCTATACTTCATATTTCTTTATTATTAATTGGTATCGAACTAAATCACGTATCTTTAAAATCACAAATCAAATTTAATTGTTACTCATATTTTCGAGGTAAACACTTTTCCTCCTTCAAACGGTTGTTGATATATTTTAGTAGTTGTTGACTATGTTTCAAAATGGGTAGAAGCAATAGCTACTAGAAAAGATGATGCTCGTGTTGTTTGTGATTTTCTTAAAAAAAAATCTAGATTTGGAACTCCACGAGTTATCATAAGTGATCAGGGAACTCATTTTATAAATAAATAGTTTTTTGTCAAGGTATGGAGTCACTCATAAAACGGTAACACCATATCATGCTCGAACAAGTGGGCAAGTAGAAGTATCTAATAGAGAATTGAAAAGAATTTTACAAAAAACTATTGACTCTTCTAGAAAAGATTGGTCTCTAAGATTAAATTATGTTTTATGGGTATGTAGAACTGCTTTCAAAACTCCAATAGGCATATCTTCTTATAAACTAGCTTTTGAAAAAGCTTGTCATTTACCTATTGAACTAGAACATAAGGATTATTGGGTTACAAAATTGCTGAATCTAAATCTGCCAGATGCAGGTAAAAATCGCTTATTACAACTTCATGAATTAGAGGAATTTTGATTTGAAGCATATGAAAATGCTAAAATATATAAAGAAAAGATTGAATGATAATTTCATTCGCCGTAAAGATTTTAAAGTTGGAAATCAACTTCTCTTACAATAGCCGGATGAGATTATTCCCAGGAAAATTCAAGTCACGATGGTCAGGACCGTATATTATAACAGAAGTAACACCCTATGGTACCATTGAAATACAACATATAAATGGGGGAGAAAAATTTAAAGTTAATGGTCATCGTTTGAAGCCATATGTCAGCAGAGTCTTTGACAAACAGGCTTCAACAATCCTTTTTGCTTAGAAGAAAAAATTTAAGTCGAGCTGACGACATTAAACTCAGAATTATTTTCTTCTTCTCTATTAATATTTTAAGTGTTTATTAGTGCTAAAGACATAATATTTACTTTTAAGTAATTATATATGCTTAAAGTTATATATTTTTTTATTAAAAAAAAGAGAGGGAGTATTCGCATATGTATACTACATATATATATGTATAAGATAAGCTTATATGCATCTTTATTCTACACACACACATACACACATACACACACACATAAGTTTTAACTCTATACTTTAATAAGTTAACTGAAGAGGAACATTCTTTTCAAGAATATGTCTTTGTGTGTTCTAAAATGGAGGTATAAGAGCTTTACTATATATAGAAGTGTGTACGTGTAAACTATAAATAGTATAACTATATTTATTGTAACAACCCGGCCAGTTGTTTTATGAATTTCAGCCTTGCTTCCCCCATTTCTGCTTCTTTATGTTTTATTTAGTTGTATTATGTGGTATCGGGTTGGTCGGTTTGAGTTCGGAGTGGTTTTGGAGAGGTAGAGACACTTAGTCTCTTTTGAGTAAGCTTAAGTTGGAAAAGTCAACCGGATGTTGACTTATTTGAAAAAGGTATCGGATGTGAATTTTGATGGTTCGTATAGCTTTTTTTAGGTGATTTGGGATTTAGGACCGTGATCAGAATGTATTTTGGAGGTTCGTGGAAGATTTAGGCTTGAATTGACAAAATTGAAAATTTGGCATTTTCCGGTCGGCAGTGGAAATTTTGATATCGGGGTCGGAATGGGATTTTGGAAATTGGAGTAGTTTTGTTGTGTCATTTTTGATATGTGTGCAAAATTTTAGGTCATTCGGATGAGGTTTGATAGGTTTTTGCATCATTTGCGGAATTTGGAAGTTTGGAAATCCTTAGGCTTGAATCTAATGGTGATTTGATGTTTTGATATTGTTTTGAGTGTTCCGAAGGTTGGAACAAGTTTGAATGATGTTATGGGATATGTTGGCATGTTTGGTTGAGGTCCCAAGGGCCTCGAGTGAGTTTCGGGTGGTTAACGGATCATTTTGGACTTTGGAAAGATAGCAGATTGTTTGGTATTTTTGTTGCAGAGATTTGTTCTTCGAGTTCGAGATAGGGCTCTCGCGTTCACGAAGGGATGTTGAGTGAGGCAGGTGAGTTGCTCTTCGCGTTCGCGATATAGGTCCCGCTTTTGCGAAGGGTGAGGCAGAGTGTGAATCGCGAACGCGTGAGTGGAGCCGCGTTCGCAAAGAGGAGTGAGGCAGTTGGGGACCCCAAGTTCTTGGTCTACGCGTTCGCGAGGTAAGGGACGCATTCGCGAAGGTCTGAACTGGTGAAGCATTGCGTTCGCGTGGCAGAGTTCGCGTTCGCGAAGAGAAAAGTGGAGAGGCATTATGGTTTGGTCTACACGAATGTGAGAGGGCGGGCGCGTTCGCAAAAAAGGGCGCACCTGGGCAGAATGTATAAAAAGCTATTTTCGCGATTTTTAGCCCATTTCTCACCATTTTTGAATGGCTTTGAAGCTTTTTGAGAGGGATTGAAGAGGGATTCGAAGGGAAACACTTGGAGATAAGATTTTTGAACTCAATACTCGATTCTATGGTGATTTCTATCTAATTGAACATGAAATTAGTGGGATCACATCACACTTGAGGTCCGATTTTGATGTTCTTGGCATGTATGGACTCGTGGGAGGATGAGGATTCTTGTGATGTGATTTTTATCAAATTCCGAGAAGTGGACCCGGGGGTCGGGTATGGCCAATTTTGGGATTTTTGAGTTAATTTGATAATTTTCGTATGGATTTCATTCCTTTAGCGTATATTGATGATAATATACTGATTTTAGTTATATTCGGGGAATTTGGAGGCCGAATCATGAGGTAAGGGCATCGCGGACTAGAGTTTGGCTTGATTTGAGGTAAGTAACGCTTCCAAACTTGGTTATGAGGGTTCGAAACCCTGAGTATGTGTTCTATGATTGCTATTGAGGTGATGCAAATGCCAAGTGGCGGGCGTGTGGGTATGCACCATGAGAATCGCGGACTGGATCATTCCATGGCACCACTTAGTGACTCTTTCTTGCTGATATCTATGTTGTGAATATGTGATTAAGTTAGTGAGCTGTAAATCATGTTAATTATCATGATAAGGCTTCACGCCGATACTGTTGAGACCCGAGAGGTCATTTCTTGATGTCACAACATTTGCTTCATTGATATTCTGTACTCAGTCCTGTTCATGCATTTTATATCATGCCTCAGTCTCGATTATTGTTATTTGGCATATCATATCATTGTTCGGGCTAGTATCATGACATTGTGAGCCCGTGTGTGTGAGACTGGAGAGTGATGACTGAGTAAGGCCGAGATCCTGATTGTGAGTGACAATTATGGGATCGGGTTGCACGCCGCAGCGGTTATGTTGATGATTATGATACCGCTTGGGCTATAGGAGCCCCTCCGGAGTCTGTAACACACCTCCAGTGAGCGCAGCTGATGATATTAAGGGATGGATCTTCCCTGGACATGGATCTTGTCCAAAGTATTTATACCTGGAGATGGATCTTCTCTATAGGGCTGGAATGGCCTTCTTTGGTACTGGATGACTGCGGTTAGTGATATATATATTTCGGGATGGATCTTCCCTGGGTCAGATGACCATATACAGTACCGAGTGGTTGAGCACTTATGAGTGGAGGTACACGGAACATTTATCATGCTATTTGTGCATTGGTACATAGAGATTTCATGAGTTTTATACTCCGTACTGTTCAGACTGCATTTATTTACCGTTGAGTTTTTACTTGAACAACAAGCATGTCTACTTTTCTGTACAGTTTAATGGTGTTACCTATTGAGTTTTGGTTCATCACTACCTGTCAATCCATAGTTTGGACTTGTTACTTACTGAATTGGTGTACTCACATTACCCCTTGCACCTTGTGTGCAGATCCAGGTATCTCAAGGCACAGTAGCGGCTGTTGACTATTCCAGTCGCGGACTTCACGGAGATAGCGAGGTAGCTGCCTGGCCACCGCAGTTCCGCCTTTCTCTATCTCTATCTTCCTATTAGTACTTTATTGTTATTTCCAGACTGTTTTGGTCTTGTCTTGTTTTCAGCACTATTGTAGCGTTGCTCATGACTTAGTGACATCCGAGGTCGGGCTTGTATTTTTCATTTTTTTTGACTTTTACCTTATATCTTTTATCAGATTTCAGTTGGAAATATGATTTTACTTAAGGTTAAAATGAAATATGGGTTATTTGGAAATCAGTTGGCTAGCCTAGTTTCACGATAGGCGTCATCACGATCAAGTCGTTTTTTGGGTCGTGATATTTATATATAGTAATAAATAATATTCTTCCTTATATATATCTAGATACGTCAAATAAAATATAAAAATTATAAAAGATCTTTATCATATAATAAATAAATGTTTATGGTAAGAATCCTACTTCTCAAGAACATGAAAAAGAATGGGCACATTTAATGCTAAGCAAAAAGAAAGCTTTTCCCGTTAGCTAACATATCCATATGAACACGCTAAATTGAGGCTCACTCTACCCGAAGAATTAACCGCCCAAAATAGAGTCCGAACCCAATTGTGGTTCTTTTGGACTCAAAATACATAAATAGGTGATAAAAAAAGGTGATATTTTTATATATAGTGTCACAATACTTGGCGCTATACATTAGTGTTAACTGTGCCGTCAATGTATAACGCCAAGTATTGTGGCACTATACTGAAAAAGCTGACACGTCCAGGTATAGCGCCAAAATACCTGACGCTATACACTAATTTTTATATATAGCGCCTGGTATTTTGGCGCTATACTCCTTTTTCCTAGCCCCACCAATAATTCCTGGCTTCAATGATTCAAAAGCGTATAGCGCTATATATATATAAATTCCCGGCTAGCCATTCCCTATATAAAGAGGTTAGGATTGTATAGAAATTCATTCAAAAAAAATTTTAACTCTTGTTGAAACGTTTATTATTGTTAAATTCTCCAGCATTTTTTCATTATGTCTGAAGAGCATAGAATAAGAGTTTCATTATATTGGGGGGTGAGGTTGTGATGGAGAATAACTCCATGGGCTACAGTTTACCTGCTCAGTGTCATGTTAAATTGCCACTTACAATGGAGTACAATAAATTGATATCGTTGTTATGCAAAAAAAATGAGTGTGAGGAAACGTTCAGTGATACTTAAAGTAACCAAAAGATATCCGTATTCCGTCACTCCGCAGGGGGTTGCTTTTTACTCGAAGTTTAACATCGACGATGATGAAACTTTGAGTGATTTACTGAGGACTCCGGACGAATGCCGGGAATTTCTTGTAATCACAATGTTGGAGATGTACGTGAAGGTCGAAGACGTTCCAAAAAACGAGGTTGTGCGTAGTAGAGACAACCCCCAGTCATCGGATGGTTATTGTGGAGCAGTTTTTGCCGGGAAGGTTCCGGATGAAAGAGTTTCCCTTGATTTAAACTTATCACCGCCGGTGAATGAGCAGCGAGAAAATAATTTATACCCTACTTTCCATAATTCACAAGACGAGTGGTAAACTTCAATTTCATTTGTGTTAATTATGTATATTTTTGGCGTATTGAATTTGTATTAACGCTCATATATTTAATAGGGGGCACCGGCCGGATATGAATTTTACAAGTGGCCCATCTGGTAGTCATCACCTAATTGAAATCGTCCATCATAAAATTTCATCACATTACAACTTGTAAGTAAAGTGATATAGCCATATGGAAAGCATTTATTAATTCAGTAGCTTATATTTTTGTTGATTGTGCAGTGAAAGCGAGCAAGTTAAACCACCCGTACTCACTCAATTGACCGAAAACGACGTATTACATCGGGATCTGGCAGATGTACAGAGTGAGGAATAGAACAGTGATTACGATAACAATGCCGATGAATCCAGAGACGAGACACCCTTTCCTCGTGAGGATGGTGATGAGCAGGATGAGGAGGAAGGACCTGATTTGAAGAGAGACCCCCCTAGACGAAGAGTGTACGAGTCCGAAGTGTCGTTTCATTCAAGGGAGATTCTTTACATTGATAACTTGCCAACCATGCCGGATGTGGAAGCTCTTACAAGGGATTTTGATGAAATCCGGACAGCAATGTGGGATGAGTCTAGACCAATGGTTCTTGCAAAGGGGATGCTTTTTCATGATAAAGCGCGCTTAAGCAGGGCTTGTAAAATGCACAACGTAAAAGAGTGTCTTGAGATGTAGGTACGGGAGTCAAGTCCGATGGTATACAAGGTTGTTTGTCGCAGGTGGTTTTGACCATGTAATTGGATGTTGCGTGCGACCAAGAAGAAGACATGTATGTGGAAAGTGGGTAAATACATTCGCACCCACACATGCGAAATGGACACATTCAACGGGAATCACTTCAACTTGGATATTGACTTGATTTCTCTTGTACTTATTCCGCACCTCGAAGCGTCCATAAGGTATACAATCAAAGAGTGCATTACATCAGTCCACCAGGAATATGGCCATACCATTACGAAAAGAAAGGCATTTCTCGGGCGCAAACAAGCGTTTGAAATTGTCTACGGTAATTGGGATAAGTCATTTACATCTCTGCCAAAGTACATGGCCACACTGCAGCACTTTAACCCCGAGACAGTTGTTGCATGGAAGCTTGAGCAGAGTCTGGGAACACCAGAATGCATATTCAATTACGTGTTCTGGGCGTTTAATCCAGCAATTGATGGTTTTTCGCATTGCCGGCCTGTAATATCCATAGACGGAAGTCATGTCTATGGAAAGTACGATATCAAGCTATTGATAGCCGTGGTAGTGGATGTTAATGGACATATATTTCCTCTAGCTTTTGATGTTTGTGCCAATGAAAGCACAGAGACGTGGAAGCTATTTTTGAACCACCTGAAAGAGCACGTTGTCAAACAGCGTTTAGGTATTTGTCTAATATCTGATCGGCACGGTGGTATATTAAGTTCTGTGGAGAACCTGCCTATATGGCAAGAACCTTATGCATACCACTGTTACTGTGTGAGGCACTTGAAGGCCAATTTCCAGAAGGCACATCCCAATAAGGATCTATATGATTTGATGTGGATGGCAGCAACAGACCACCAACAACATAAATTCCAGAGGCATATGGATTCTATCAGGCAAGAAGATGAGGCAGCTTATCTTTGGTTAATGCGACATGACCCCGAAAAGTGGACGTTGCATGCGGATGGTGGTAGACGATTGGGGAATTCTTACTACAAACGTGTCAGAGTCCTTCAACGGGTTATTGAAGTTGGCAAGAGGATTGCCCGTCACAGCCATGGTGCGGATGTCATTCAAGCAGATGGCGAAGAGGTTTGTTGAACGATCTGCAGCTGCAACGGAATTGATGGAGATGGGTGTTGAATTTATGACAGTGTCTATGAAGAGATTTGAGAAATACAGACGACGAGCACATTGGCATTCATTTTTGCAGTATGATAACAAAAGAGGTGTTTTTGAAGTTCGCACCGCTATCCATAATAATCGGGGTAATAATGTACGTACTGTAAATGAATCTGCAAGGTTATGCTCCTGTAGGAAATGGTCCATCTACCACATGCCTTGCTCACATGCCATCAAGTGTTTTCAACGTGTTGGTTATGCGGAGACCAACTATGTTGATCAACAATATAGTGTTTCCAAGTACCTAAACACATATAGTGGTCAGTTGCAGCCAGTGGGTGCTGAGCATTATTGGCCTCCGGAACCATTTAAAATGGTGTGTAACAAGTCCTATTTGCGTAAAAGACAGGTGCAGAAGAGAACGCGTATACAGAACCAAATGGATGTTAGTGACACCGTTTATGCGCGCAAATGTGGTATATGCTCGCAAACAGGACACGACCGTAGAAAATGTCCTTTGGGTGGCAACAGTAATCAAGCTCGGGGTGGGTGTTCTTCTAGTGTACCTAACTACCCATGAGTTGATGTTGTAATAATTAGTTGTTATGTCTATGTTGCAAGATTTATGAAATAAAATTATGCTTGTTAATTATGATTTGTACTTTCCCATTTTACTTATTTAAATAATAATTTAATAAAATTATCTGTATATTTATTATGTGTGTGTTGTCTTGTCGAACTGAAAAAGCTGACCAACTGACATAAAGTTGTCTAGTCAACATCATGATATTTAACACACAAAATATAGCGCCATTAGATAGTACGTTATGTGTGTGTTGTCTTGTCGAACTGAAAAAGCTGACCAACTGACATAAAGTTGTCTTGTCAACATCATGATATTTAACACACAAAATATAGCGCCATTAGATAGTATGTTATGTGTGTGTTGTCTCGCCTATAAATAACGGGCTCATTGTAGTTATTTTGTGTGCTCAAAATTTACTAAAAGCAAATATTTCATTAAAAGTAAGGTTTTTTTTTACTAAAAGCAAATATTTCACAAATGACTCAACCTCTTCGTCCACCAAAGTGCAACTGTGGAAAAGCATGCTTGATGCAAAATTGTTGAGACGGTGGTGAAGTTGGACACCGCTACTGGCGCTGTATGAACCAGTTTTACAAGGTTCCCGGCGAACCTATTTGTGATTTTGAGGAATGGGTTGATGAACCATGTTATCAGGAATGTTATAGAGAACAACTGTAGTTTCTTCATAATATGTGTTTAAGACAATGGGAATATGAAAAAGAAAGCAATAGAATTATTGCAGACTTGAGGGCGAAACATAAGGAGGTGGGAGAAGAAAAATGGAAAACACAATGGAATTGTGAAACACAAAAGGAACGTAAAAAAAATATAAACTGGAACTTGCGGAGGTGAAGGCTAAACTGAAAGAGGTAGAAGAAGAAAAAGAACAACTGGAAGAACGATATAAGTGGTTGGAGCGGAGAATAAATGGCAATCGGGGCTAAACATTGGCATGTATGTGTTTAGTGTATTTTTTATATTTCATGTATTTTTATTATGTTGGCCTGCTATGTTTGTGTTTGTGTTGTAGTAATGTTTTCCTTGTTTGTTGTACTAAATTTTATTTTAATTGAAGTGGAAGTTAAGTTTAAGTGCTTGTGTTGTACTAAATTTTATTTTAATTGAAATGGAAGTTAAGTTTAAGTGCTTGTGTCGTTCTAAATTTTATTTTATGAAACTATCAAACGAATGGAGAACTAAAACAAGTAATGGGCATATTCGATTAAATATTGTTGTTAATGTATACAAAAATATTGTTTACACCATGTCAATATGTCCCACATCCGGTGTGTCTCAATGCAGCCGCTGGCCTAAGGTGCATCCCCTCCCGCCCGGGTACGCTATCAGGATCATCATCATCAAGTCGTCTCCGTATAGCCGGATGCGGCGCAGGATGACATGTATCGGTGGTGCTGTCAGTTCCAGTAGAAGGCTACATAATAATATGAAACTTAGTATAGAAAACTACATAACAATTCACAACAATTTATATTGTCTTACCATCATCGTGTCTAGATCCTGAATGTAGTCATCTGTCGCTGCATCGCATAAAGCCTTAAAAAGGAAATTAATAAAGTTAAAGAAAATAAATAAGTTACAGTTAAAACAAATTCAAATTCAATACTAATAAACTCATACCTGCGCATGTGATGTGGAGCCATAACTCAGTTGGCGCCCACTATAAAAATCTCGGGTCGGTCGATCCTCAACAGTGGTA
The DNA here is from genome assembly GCF_000715075.1 of Nicotiana tabacum. NCBI lineage: Eukaryota > Viridiplantae > Streptophyta > Magnoliopsida > Solanales > Solanaceae > Nicotiana > Nicotiana tabacum. The sequence continues at coordinate 24,278,462 of NC_134100.1, read as the reverse complement.
GAAGGGCCTGGGAAGTATCTACCCCAATCCACTCCTTGAATATCCGAGCTCGTGATCAATAATTGACCCGATGGGGTCACCTGCGATGGCACTGGAGTGCGATAAATTCCGAGGTTGTAAGACGGCATGTCCGTCTCATGCATGCCACATGCCATATCAGCAGCAACATCATCAGCAGGAGCCTCAACGCCCCTTTATTGGGAACCACCTCCTCTCCGCCCACGACCACGTCGTCCGGCACCACCAGCTCGTTGGGCACCACCAGCTCGTGGGATACCACGACCTATATGGTACTGCGCTGGGTCCATATAATCAGCCTCGTGTGCCAAACGCTGATCCGATCGGGCTCGCTGCAGTGTCTGGCTAGCCACATCCATGAATTGACAACTATACTCCTGCATGGCTACAGGATCGTGGACATGACTCTGCATCTGCTGCCCCATATGATAGACGGTATGCAAACCAATCGCCTGCACAAAGTAAAAAATATAAACTACATATTTGTCACTAAATTACAGGTATATAATTAATAATAATAGAAAACATACCAGGGCCTCGTGTATCCCGGTGTATGGGACGTACTAACCGTGTGACTGATGAACTGGGTTCCTGATAAAAAGTCAGGAAACAGTGCGGTACCATGCCATATAACGTTGAATAGGAAAGTGCTGCGGAGGTAGGGTCAAGTCCCCTCGCCTGTCCCAAGTACCCAACTGCTCGTTAAGCCATGCCATAAATGTGTCGTCCGCCCTGAACCGATCATCCCTCTCATAATGTAAAGCATGCCATGCAGGCAAAGTCGGTATAGGCTGCGGCAGGCCAAACTGACGAAATACCCGCTCGGAGGCATGATGCTCGACAATATCGAGGCATATGAGCTGGACATAAGCCCTCCAAATATGTCGGCCGAACGTGCAATACGCTGGCAGGGTACCTATTACCTCATCATTGTACGGCGTCTAGATGAACTATCAAATAAGAACACAAACCATTAGTATGCGCAACATTAAGTTAATCTATAACAGGTAAGTTTAGTTAGATATTCACCTGTGCGTCCTCCAGCAAATCCAACACATCCCTGCAGAGAGGGAGATTATGATGGGCATCATACTCTCGTGCAAGAGTACGACGCATAGACCACCTACAGGCTAGAGGGAATTGCGGAATTTCTACATTAGCCGGTAGCTGTGGTAGAGGTGGCCGAAACTGCAGAAATCACTCCCAGACCCAAACCTAACATACAAAGTTGACGTAAAGTATAATATTAACTATAACTAGGTAGAATTGTACCTAATGGACATATTATTTGAATATGTTGTCACCTATAGAAGCGGAAAAAAGCCACCAATGTCTCTCTGTGTGCCGATGCAAGCCCGGCACATCTGCCTGTACATATATGAGATGACAGCACCACCCCAGCTGTAGATGGTTGTATCCTCGAACCGGGCAATATGATGCAGAAAACGGAGGCTCACTAGGTTCCCCGAAGTGTTCGGGAACAAGACCCCCCCCCAAACCCCCTCCCCAAATAGAAGGAGCAACAACAACCTCGTATATCGCTGTACATCCACCTCCGCTGACTCGTCGGTGATAGTATGGTGGATCTGCACCAGGTGGTCTCTAGTGGGGACCAACTGTATATGACTGGACCCAGACGCTACCTCCTCATCCTCCGGCATGAAACCCGTGAGCATGTGCAGCATATCCCAATATGCCTGCCGCGAATAATATCTCATGGTCGCAGGCAGTAAAACTGGCAAGCCATCAGTGGACAGGCCATATAAAATCTCAGCGTCCTGGAGTGTGATGGTGGCCTCGCCGATGGGAAAATGGAAAGTGTGTGTCTCCGGTCGCCACCGCTCAATCAAGGCTGTGATCAAAGCATAGTCGAGCTGTATCCGACCAATCCTAATAATCCAATATAATCTCATCTCCTTCAGGTAATGGACCACGTGGGGATGTAGAACGCGAGAAGGACTCAAAAACTCCCACAATAGATCCACTCTCCTAGCCCGAAAAGTCTGCGTAAGCAACTGTCCGTCCCATATATACTCGAATCTATGCTGGGGCTGTAGGGCTAATAGATCCAACGTCCGACGGCCGAGATGTATAGTCGCGTCCATGTCGTCAACGGTAAATTCATATTTTTTAATAACTTCCGAGGGCAGATATATATATATATATATATATATATATATATATATATATATATATATATATATATATATATATATATATATACTTATGGGTTCCGGGCTCGATATTTTGAGGCTTAATTGTACAAATTATATATATATATATATATATATATATATATATATATATATATATATATATATATATATATATATATATATATATATATATATATATATATATATATATATATATATATATATATATATATATATATATATATATATATATATATATATATATATATATATATATATATATATATATATATATATATATATATATATATATATATATATATATATATATATATATATATATATATATATATATATATATATATATATATATATACACACACATATGGGTTCCGGGCTCGATATTTTGAGGCCCAGTGGCACCAAACTATCATTAATAATTATGTGTTTTTTTATAATTTAAATTCATATTTTTTAATAACTTAATTGTACAAATATATATATACACACACATATGGGTTCCGGGCTCGATATTTTGAGGCCCAGTGGCACCAAACTATCATTAATAATTATGTGTTTTTTTATAATTTAAATTCATATTTTTTTAATAACTTAATTGTACAAATTACTAATTATGTGTGTTGATACAATTATTAACTTAATTGTACAAAGTTTGCATTTTCAACTACCAGTATAAGATACTTAAACAAAAGGAATTCTAAGCTAAAATACTACACATTACTACACTACAAGGCTCTAAATTTTACTACGCTAAAAGGGTCTACGTTTTACTACACTAAAAGGGTCTAGATTTTACTACGCTAAAAAATAATCTAAACTAAACATAAACAACAAATAAATTTAATTGCAAATAAAACACAAAATGGCATGAAAATACATATATATAAATTAAGATTTTTTTTATTAAAATACTAATATTAAATTCGAATAAATTTAACATGCTAGTTTCGGAAAAAAAATACAAACCGAAATAGAACACATACAAATCAAATAATATGCATTATTATAAAAGTTTCAACTTAAAATAAACCGAAATACCTCGATTTAGAATTTTCGGAAAGCAAATAGATTGAAATTTTGACTTCGAAAGTGTGAATCAACAATAATACGAAGTTCTACTCGAATGTGGGACCTACGTTCTACAACTTTTATGTGACGGGGGGACCCAGAATTTTTTTTTTAAATCGTGGGCAGCAGGTATGAGGGGACCAAGAAGAAAGAGGAGTAAAATATTGAGGAAGAGAACAGAACGACGATGAAGAAGACGGTTTTATTTTTAAAAATTTATGTATAGCGCCAGGTATTTTGGTGCTATACCTGGGCGTGTCAGCTTTTTCAGTATAGTGTCACAATACTTGGCGCAATATATTAACAGCACATTTAACGTTAATGTATAGCGCCAAGTATTGTGGCACTATATATAAAAATGTCACTTTTTTTATCACCTATTTATGTATTTTGAGTCCAAAAGAACCACAATTGGGTTCCGGACTCCCCAAAATACTACTCTAAGTTGGTATTGTGTACTAAATTATTTCCCTATAAATTAAGTTTCACCCTCTGTAAAAAAATAAAATAAAAAGGTAAACACCATCTTTACCAATATCAAAGCCTTTTCCACCATTTTTAAAATTACAACTTATCTCCCAGAGTTATTAACTTCTGAAAATGGCATCAGGGAGTAGAAATACTTCCCATAGGTATGATAGAACCAGATTTGTTTTTCCCGAAGCTGATGCATGGAAAAAACAAATTTTAAGTAGTTCCTTCATTGAAGAAAGAGGACTTGCACTTACTGAGGGAGATAGTGAAGAAATTCGCCCGATTCTTGAACAAATTAAGCGCATGAAATGGGTGCAATTTAATCAAAATCCAGGAGCTGTTGTGGCATTTCTTGTTCGCGAGTTTTACGCAAACATGGATGTGGCTACCAACACTTCCACGGTTAGGGGACAAACTATTTTCTTCGCTCCAGCCATCATTAGCCGATTATATGGAATGCCAAATCCGGATGATGATGATTTGCAGCGATTTTTAAACCGTCCGAATATGGAGGAAATATATCAAGATCAAGAATTGTGCCCTTTTGGTCTGGAATGGCACAATAATTCAAATGGCAAGAGAATCTGATTTCAACAAAGAACCTCAGTATAGTGGCAAAAGTTTAGTTGCTGATTCTAAGCTCTAGGTTAGAGCCAAATAGGAATACAAATGAAATTAGACCTATGAGATCTGCGTTGCTTTATGCAATTGTGAAATAGAAACCCATTAACGTTTAGCGAATTAGTTGTGCCAATATGAAGAAGTATAGAACCAAGAGATCTGTGAGATCTCTCTACTTTGGTTCTACTATAACCAAATTAATCGCTGCTTATGGAAATCCTCTAGGTGCTGATATTGGATCTGTTTTACCCACAGGATTGAGCACTCTTCATGCTCTAGGACCATGTGTCGGTTCAAATGGCGAAGCCCCTGATGCATTGTCTTTGATCCCCCGCCGCTACTTTTTGATTTCCCTACATATTTTAACAGGCTGGAACATAAAATTGATAATATTTACGCTGATCAGAAGCAGATGAGGTACGAACTAGCTACGGTCCATGCTATACAAGCAGAGCATTTCTCTTATACTGCTAATATTTTATACTACTTTGGAATTTTTGTAAACAACGTGGCAGATGCTCTAAAAATGGCTAACGTCCCTATCGTTCCTCCTTTTGCATTCCAAAATATGAACTTCAACTCCCATGCAGGACAAGATAATTTTTAGCCACAAGTAAATCACTTCTTTCAAGGAGAAGGCGCAGCCGAAGTACAACCACAACCACATGTTTATGGACACTATGCAGCTGAACCTGAATTTGATAATCCAGGTTATCTAGTTGATGAGAATGTTGACATGGATTTTGAGTTGTTTCAGGAGATGATAATCAGAGAAGGCTCTAACAGTGAGATGGAAGAATTGAGGGACCTTTACCAAATGGTTGGTGGAGATAGTTACTACAATGGAAATTCCGATGATGAGTAGTGTACCGGCTACCCTCCAGCTTGAGTCTTACATTTGGGACAATGTAAGATTTTAAGTATGGGGGAGGTAACATCTTTTTGTACTTCTTCTTTGATTTAAAGTATATTTTGAAATCGCTGGATGCTAGTTTCTTTTTGTTTTTTTGGTGTTGGTCACTGCTTGAAAAGAATATGGACTGTATAGAGAAGGAGTAAAGGGAATTTTTTTTATTTTTGTCCTGGCTATTTCATAGCGACCCTATAAGCAGTCTATAAGCTAGTTGCAGGCTAATTGCAGGTAATCGAATAGTGCATATGTTAATGTACCGATGCATATTTTGTTAATATAATGACGCATATTATTATTACTTCTTATCTAGATATGAATGCTAAGCATCGAAACTTCTTACTGAGCGAAATAGTGTCCTGCTAGGCGCGAGCTGCTATAAGTTTATTATATAATTCAAGATTCTTCCTCTATTGAAGCATGTTTCAACTCATTTATGAGATTTATTAATTTCTTATAAGAATGTTTAATGGAATTGAAATCGTCAAGATAGTTTCACATATTTTGTTAAGTTAAAGAGCTTGATGTTCATGATTATTCATTAAATATGATCAAGAATTCTGAAAATGTGTCTTGTTTGGGCGTAATGTTGAGAGCCTAACAGATGATGATACTCCTTAGTCTACTCCTTGCATTTGTCATGCCATTTTCATTGAGGGTGGCATTGCGGTTGCAGCTGCAACAACAGCATTTCATGTTATTGATCCAAGGGAATCATTCCTCATTTGTGAAGGTTTATCATTTAGTTGGTGGATGTGTGGCATATACACTAGTCTGGTTCGGCACTCACTACAGAAGAAGTATTGTAACGACCCGATCGGTCAGTTTGGGTATTTGCACTTCGTTTGGTTGGTTGAGGGCATGACCAACCCCTTATGATGCATTATGACTTATGTAAATCATCGATTTTGGTTTTCAGGATAACCGAAATAAGTTCGGAAGAAATAATTCTCGGCTTGAAGCTTTAAATTTGAAAGGTTGGACCAAGTTTTGACGTTTTAGTATTCGATCTCGGATTTAAATTTTTATGATTTGGTGTTTTGATGTTGTTTTGTGTGATTTGAGGGTTCGACTTAGTTCGTATGATGTTATGAGATGCGTTAGTATGGTTGATTAAGGTCCCGAGAGCCTCGGGTGTGTTTCGGATGGTTAGCGAGTGAGTTTAGCTGTTGAAAGAGCTACTGATGTTGCTAGTGTTGAGTTTGAGAAGATTGGGGAGTGCTGACCGCACAGAATTTACTCGAATAGCGGAAGGATTTCAGGGAGGCGATAGAATTCCGCGGTTAGCGGTAGAGGTTGGCGCGGACAACGGAAAATTGGTCGCGACCGCAGGAGCTGTAGACTTTCGCAACCGCGGTGGGAATTTTCGCGGACCACGGGGAGATGAACGCAGGGGCAGTGGAATTTGGCGGTCAGTGAAATGAGAATCCGAGGGGTGCACTATAAAAATGAGGTTCAAGGATTTAGTTCATATTTTTGACCTAGAGAGCTCGGATCTTGGCGACTTTTCGAAGGTTTTTCAAGAAATTTATCGGGGTAAGTGATTCTAACTCGAATTTGACTAAAATACATGATTATATTAGTGATTTCATCATTTGATTAGTACTTTCAGGTGGAAATTTGGGGGAAATTGTGGAAATTTCATAAAATGAATTTTTGAGATTTGCATGTCGATTTGGAATCAGATTTCAGTGAAGCTAGTATGGCTAGTCTCGTAATCGAATGGGTTGTCAAATTTTTTTAACTTTGGTTGGACTTCAAGACGTGGGCTCGGGGCCCGTCTTTTGAGCTGAACTTTTGACTTTGGCCTAAAGCTTAGTATTTTCTTATGGGTTGATTCCTTTAGCTCGTGTTGATTGTATCGAATTGTTATGGCTAGATTCAGAGCATCTGGAGGTCAATTTGAGGGGCAAAGGCATCGTGGAGTAGGATTTTGGCTTGCTCGATGTCGGAATTAGCTTATTTCAGATAAGTAACTCTTCTAAACTTAGTGTTGAGGGTACGAAACCCCAAATTATGTGTTACGTGATTGATGATTGAGGTGACGCACATGCTAGGTGATGGGCGTGTGGGCGTGCAGCCTATGAGTTGTGACTCTGTTGTTTCCAGGGCTCTGAATAGTGGCCCTATATTATTGATATCTGTGTTTTCACCATGTGATAAGATAAAAGAGTTGTACATCATGCTAGATATCATGTTTAGGCTTTTGCTGATAATGTTGGGACCCATAATGGTTGTTTCTTGTCGGCATCTCATTGAATTCATTGATAATTCGTACTCAGTCACATTCATACATTCATATCATATCTCAGTCTCAGTTGTTACTTATTGATACATCATATAATTATTCTGGGTCAGTTTTCATGACACTGTGAGCCCGTGGGTGAGACTGGAGAGATTGATGACTGAGTGAGGCTGAGAGCCTGATTATGAGTGATAGTTATGGGTCGGGTTGCACGTCGTGGCAGATTATTAATTATTCCTTCATTGGCTTGTTATAGCGCTTAGGACGTAGAATCCCCTCTGTCACACCTCCTTTTTCACCTACAACCCGGAAGGGTATAAGGGAGTTTTTCTAATTTAAGTGACAATCGAAACGGAATTTATTATTAAAAGATTTAGAGTCGCCACTTGGGAGATTTATGGTGTCTCAAGTCACCGGTTGAATCCCGAATCGAGGAAAAGATTGACTCTGTTTTACAGTTCGCGAACACAGAAATCCGGGTAAGGAATTTTGTTAACCCGGGAGAAGGTGTTAGGCATTCCCGAGTTCCGTGGTTCTAGCACGGTCCCTCAACTATTATAATTGGCCTATTATCTGATTTTAATACATGTTTTAGCATATTGTTCAATTTTAACCTATAACCGCTTTTATATACATATTTTTAGGAAGATTGCAACGTCATTTAAAATACGCCTTGAACCACGTCACATAAATACACCCGCGGACCTCGACATATTTTATCTAACATTGTGGAGATTTGGATTTGGGTCACATAAATGTGCACCCGAGTTTAGGAAGGTAAATTATTAAGATAACGCGCCTAAAGCAACTGCGCGTTTGCAACTTTGCGAGGGCCATGAAAATTCGTTGAATGGCGCGCCTCGATTTCTAAGGATTCAAGTATTAATTAAACGAGGGCCATGCATTTCGAAATTTTGTTTGGCACGGCATACCTCAAATTTATTTCGGGAGAATTCAGTAATTAAGGAACGAACTTAAAAGGGATTCTAATTATTGCAAGACTAAAGTTTGATCCTAATTATTACTATTAAGAGTTGTATTAAAGACCCACTAATTCCAAGACGAATCGTTTCAATAAACAGCCACTATCAGAACCTATTTGAACGAGTCCAATTTTTAATAAAGAATGGACGCCCAAGAGCATGTAATATGCAAACCGTCTCAGCTGCTTTGAACGCCATAACTGGGCCAGCTTTTAGCCCACTTTTCAGAACCAATGTTTGTATAAGATCAGTTAAGTACCAATCAACCCAAAAATCATGTGAAAGTATGAAATTGAACTAGTACTTAATTCTGAGCTTTTATTATTAGCTAAGCTTCCAATTTATATGACATGCATTTGGAGAACAATTGAAGATCCAATTTTGATAGCTATGCAATAGGCAACTTTAACTCTCAAAGCCTCAGACTAACTCAAATAAAGACATGAGAATTTAAACCTCAAATAAATCTCATACTAATTGAACCAATTCTATGCAAGCAAACTAACAACTTGTCATTATGGAGACAAATGAGTGCTCATATCTACATTTATAAACTCCAAACAGTAGAGGAGGAATCAACAGCCAACACTTAGCCTTTCAATGAATTCAAATAAAAACCAAAGCTAGAACATGAATGATCTTAAGCATAAACTGAACCAAATCTCCAACCCCAAAACATTAGATTAAACCTTTGTTGCAATGTTCTAACAGCTCCCTTACTCGACACACTCAAACTTATTTAAAACTAGAGTCCAAAGTTCATTACAAGCACATGTTTGCTCACAGATTCAGAACATTTAATCTTACCCACAGATTCAGGGTATGCGATCAATAAAAGTAAATGCCTAAACTGACACTTGTAATTTAAATTCAAACTACAAAACATGGAAAGTAGTAGGGGAAATAGAAAGAAAAACTAAGTAAATATGGCTTGCATTTCATCAAATTTCACTGGAATCACATAGTCAACATTCACTTGTTCCTCAGAGATAGAGAAATACTTGGGAAGCAAAAGAAAACAAAAAATGAGAAATCAGCAGTGAGCAGTAGCTGTGCTCAAATTTGGCTAAACGAATAGTGAACAGCCCAGGATAAACCAATGGAACAGGAGAGGATCTTCAGAAAACTGATTCAAAACAAGCTTAAACCATTTTTCTACTCAGGTGTACAAGTTCAGTAGTTTTTTCAGAAATTCTAAATTATCAAAGGATGCAACTAGCCAAACCAAACGACCAGAACCAATTGAAACTTTCAAATAAGAACCGAGTTTAATCTATTTCCACCCCAGGCGAATCAAGAATAGGTTCAGAAATTGAAAACCTCAAAATTACAGAAGAAAACTCAATGGAACAGTAATTTTTCAGCCGTTTGTGTTTTTTTAGAATTTTTTATCTATTCAGCCCTTTCTTTCAATGCAAGAAAGCATGCTTTTATAGGCCAGGAATTAGGGCAGCTTTCAGATTTTAATATTCACCCCCTTAGTCCCTTTCCAATTCTCATTTTTGCTGCTTAATCCCTAAACTTCTGACTTGCTGGCCTAGTAAGGCCTTTTTTTAGCTTCTAGGAAGCTTCCTAGACAGTTATCAAAAGATTTCCAAACCCAAACTTCCCAAACTAACCTACAACACCCCTATTTTTACTTTAGTCTACCAAACGGGTCAAGTTGACCCATGGTCTTTGGGATTTTGGCCCAGATTGTGATTAAAACCCACATGCCGCAAATAGGCGAGCCCAACAATTTTTCCATTTTGGACATCGAAAGAAAAATGGACAGGGCAGAACAACAGAATAAAAATGCAAATGACAAACAAGCAGGAAAGGTGAAAAATCAAAAAAAATACCACAGAAGAAAAATGTTAATTACACTAATATGCAGATAATTATTAATCATGACCCAAATTCTAAACATGCAACATATATCAACTAGTACTTAACAAAAGAAATGAGAGGAAACAGACCAAATAATATTGAGATGCCTTCAGTGATGGACAGAAAAGATGTGACATGGCCAGGGAGGAAGACAGAGGAAGGTGAATATGGAAAAGCAGAAAAAAAAATGAGAAGAGGCAGAGAAAATACCTAATGTAGTCGACGCAGGGCGAAGACTTGAATGGACTTCCATTGTTCTTCGATTTGAGGAGAAAAAGAGTGTTAGTCGATTTGTTCTTACGAGAACAAATGTCTAGCACTCATTTTAGCCCAAAACCAACTTCGAAAACTTAGAAGTAACGGGATCGGACCTTTAAATGAAGGATCGAAGGAGGGTACAAATCTAGGGTTCCTGTTTTAAGATCCGAAATTAAAGAAAGGTGGAGAGGATTTGGGGAAAAATGGTTATAGTTTAGTGCTTAAGGGACTGTGGGGATTATGTGGTCGAGATTTGGTGGAGATTTGGAGTTGTATCGCCGGTAACAATGGCAACTTAGGGTTTTGATATGAAGGAGACGAAGTACAGGGGTGTTTGGATGAACTGAGTAGTCTCTGAAGTTTCTTAGACACTCTTTTGTGATTAAAGAGATGTGCTATGGACAGTCGGATGAAGCGAGATGAAGGGTCAGGATTTGTTAAGGCTAACTGAACTCGAAACGACGTAGTTCCACCCCTTACTACGCCATTTCAAAGGCCTAGGTGATGGACTACTTGGACCGGGTAAAATGGCGGGTTTTGGGAAAATTTGATGGTTAATGGAAGGGAAGTGATTTGGGCCTGATGGAGACTTAAATAACAGCCAAACAAGATTTTAATTTCAATTCCTTTTCTTTTCAATTCAATTTTTCCAAAATTCTTTTAAATTTAAAATTAAAAATAAACCTAAATTAATCACTAATCAAATTATCCTATTACATTAATTAACTCTAAATAACATTTACCACAAATAATTAAAAACCAAATTCAACGAAAAACTACCAAAATTCGAAATTAAAATTAAAAAGTGCAAAATAAACTATTTTTTGTGAATTTCCCATTTTTATAAAACAACTAATTTGTTAATTAATCCTAAAATGTAGAATTAAATCCTAAATGCAAATGCAACATATTTTGTATTTTTTATTAATTAAATAAAATAAATATGCACAGACAAATACAAATATTTAACATAAAATGCCACGAAAATTCACAAAATTGCAAACACTGAAAGAAATTATTTTGTTTTGAATTTATGGGAGTAATTCATATAGGGCAAAAATCACGTGCTCACACCCTCCGGAGTCTGCACACCCACAGTGGGCGCGGATGATATTATTGAGAGATGGATTTCTCTGGACATGGATTTGTCCGAAGTATTGATATATGATGGATTTCTCCACAGGGATGGATTTCCCTTTTTTCTCGGTACCGGGCGATGTCTAGTCAATGCTGAGTATGTTCTAGAATGGATTTCCCTTGTCCGCATGGGCCACATACGGTACCATGTAGTTGAGCATTTATATATTATTGAGGGATGGATTTCCCTAGGTATGGATTTATCTGAAGTACTTGATGCCAGGAGATGGATTTCTCCATAGGTTGAATTATCCTTTATCCTCGGTACTGGCCAACTTATAGTCAGTGTTATATATGTTTCGAGATGGATTTTCTTGTGCCGTATGGGCCATATATAGTACCGAGTGGTTGAGTGGGATGTAAGAGGGTGATTACTCTGAGAGTGTGAGTATATGATTTATCTCTGAGGTACACGGCATTAGCATGCATATATGGAATACATGCATAGAAACGCATTTTTCCTCATGTTGTACGGTATTACGTCATTCATGACTTTTTACATACATCGATATGTGGTTATAGAGAGGTATTTCATACTTGTTATTTGAAAAAGGAAATGAAACATGTTTACTTATTGTGGAAAGGGTTTTCAGGGAAAAGTTACAGTTTTCAAAACGTACTCATATCTTTAACAATTGCGGTAGAAAATTTGGGCTTTCATTGGTATACTTGCAAAATGGAACTGTTTTCGGAAAACTATGAAAAAGCTAAGCACTTTATCTCTGAGCCATTTCTTTGTTTATTTGTTGTACACTATATGAACTACTGTTAGTTATTTATGTTGGACCCGACCTATGTACCAACTCGTCACTGCTTTCAACCTGAGGTTAGGTTTGTTACTTTTTTAGTACACAGGGTCGGTTGTACTCATACTGCACTTCCTGCATAGTGCGTGCAGATCCCGGATGCCGATGTTGCTACGTTCGATGGTTGCTGGATTTGAAGGCGTACCCGTGTTCCTGTTGTAGCTGCCTCTTATTTATGGTAGCCTTAGACTATAAAATTCTATTTATGTACTTTTCAAATAGAAGATGTGTTTTCTTCGTATCAACTTTGTAAACTCTATTCTTAGAAGCTCATGATTTGTACTACCGATCCTTGGAAAATTTAATAGATCCAGATAATTTATTTATGTTTAATTGACTTATTAATGTTATTGAGGTTGGATAGTGATTAATTGGCTTACCTAGCGGCTTGGGTTAGGTGCCATCACGACTAGTGGATTTTGGGTCGTGATAAATTAGTATCAGAGTTCTAGGTTCATAGGTTCTACAGTCCATGAGCAAGTGTCTAGTAGAGTCTTGTGGATCGGTATGATGACGTCCATATATATCTTCGAGAGGCTACAGGACATTTAGGATACTTCCCATCTTTCTTTCCTTATCGTGCGGCATTGATTTATCTTGAAGTGTACACTTTGAATTCTTTCCATGCATTTGTATGCATATGTGAGTGCTCGGTACAAGCTATGCATCAACGGCGTGTGATTTTCGTGATTGAGTACGAGATGTGATTTGGCATGTTGATGATAGGCCAGTCTGGAGGACTTGAGTTCGGGTTATGTCTGTGACTTGAGTACTGAGATTTCGATTGTGTGAGCACGTGCATTTGGGACTTATATGTTCGTTTGTGTCCTTGTTGATGGGATTTGTAACTAGATGACTATGTGGTGAGTAGGATTTGATAACGAGGTGTGTTCAGAGTGTTCGAATGTGACAAGAAGAGTATACTGGAGATGTAACAGGGACTATTGGGTGTTTTATTTCTGTATGGATTTGGCGTATGGCCTTGAGTTATGGTGTATTGAAGGACCTCTCAGGTAGTTTCGTTGTAGAGTGAAGTAGATCTTCATGTTGCGTTAGGAGTTCAAACTCATGGGGATAAAGTGATTGCGTAGTAGTTATGATTATGGAGGAGTATAGAGAGATATCAGTTTGAGGCGAAAGCAGGTGGAGTTATCTCCTGCGGGGTGTCCTGAGGTTGTGTGATCCTTATGTTGATTTATGGCGAGTTCTCTTTTACCAGTGAATGATATACGTTGCAGTTTGAGTTTAGATCGCTCGTGAAAGTTGGACCGACTATTATAATGGTAAATGCGAGATTTGTAGATAATTTGAGGTACTAGATGGTTTGTGTTACAGGAGCTTAGGAAGGATTTAGTTGAATCTCACTACGGTATGACGACAGTAATAGAGTATGACCATTGTGAGTTGTTGTGTGTTTTGATCTATGGCTTTGAGCCAAGTGGGGGAGTCCGTTATTGATAAGTTGATTTCACGGTTATATGCTGTGTTGGTTTCGGTTTGAGGTATACTTGTGAATGAGTTATGTTCTGCAGAGCGTGAGATCGAGGATGATCTGAGTAAAGGAATTTCTAGGTACGAGTTGTATTAGGCTTTATGAGTATATGAGAATCACGGAATGATTTGAGTTGTCATTGGTGAAGGATGTAATGTGCATATAGCAGGAATTTATTTGGTTGCATTAAGGTGGAGTTACTTCCTTGGGTGTTGGAGTGATAATGAGGCACAGGTCGTTCGATCTGTTTAGTCAGTCTAATTGAGATTTGAGCCGAGTGGATGACTCTCGATAATGGTTCCAATGAATTCAAGATTTATACGTGACAATTGGGAATCTGCAGGATGTGTATTTGGCTAGAAACTAAGATTTATATTGGAGGATGTCAGGACTTGTGGCATTTCTATATCATTATGGATTCTACATATCAGTATCAGGGAGGCGAAGGTAATGGCTTTAGATTCACAGAAGGTCTCTTCAGAGCGGGTATCTCGGTTGTGGTACTTTTGTGGGTGCTTAAGAAGGAATACAATGGTTTATGAGCCTTAGGGCGGTGTAGTTTTATGCTAAAGTTCGTGAGGCAAGTTTTAGTTAAGGATAATAGTGTAATAGCAAGGAAAAGTATTAATTTGAAGGTAATTCGAAAGGAACTCAAAGAATTAGGACAGCTTGGCAGTAGGTTGGATCGGCATGGTAATGGATATGATCGGTTCTTTGGGTGCTTATGATGTGGTGGGTTTCTACAGGTGTTTCGTGGCAATGCTCTCGGGTTTTTGGTGACCTGCGTGATTTGGTTGAGTTAGAGAGATTTAGTTCTGATGGCTTAGTTTGGTGCAAATGATATTCGAATAGTTCTTGATGGTTTTTACCATAATTAAATATGTATATTTCCTACTGGCATGAGGAGCATGTGATGTATAGTGATTTTCTCCTAGATGGGATCAAATGGAAAGTTCTTGGCTAATTAAGTATGCAGTTGCTTGTGACTCAGAGTGGAATACGAAGTTCTTGTATTTTTCGTATAATGACATAGTATATGCAGTGTGTTGTGTAGGATTGAGATTTGCATGTGTAACGTCACGGTTCAGTTTTGAAGGAAAGGTCAAGAGTCTTTAGGCAGCATGGACAGTTCAGATGACTAGGTAAATGATATTACTATCTGGTATGACTTGATGATAGTATACATTTCAGGTGGGGTAATGTGTTTTGATTTATGGATACTTCATTGGTATTGTGGTGCTGTCCTGGTTGATCGACTGCTGATGTTCAAATTTTGCTTTGTGGCGTAGAAGAATCATAGAAGTATTCCTCGTTGGATGATCGTATATTGGAGAAGTGTTAGACATTCAGGCGGTAGAGTTGAGATCAGATATGGTGATTCGTGTGTTCTATAAATTTGGAGAACGCGAGTTCTCAGAAATAGATTGTTTCGTGGTTGAGGACTGTGAAAATGTGACCAAGCTAGACAGATGATAGTATGTTTTATGGTTCAGTCATTGTGGACTTTCGGAGTGTTATGTATCTATTTTTGGGTGACCGGATTGATTTGGGGTTCATTAGTAGGCCCGATTAGGATATGTGTTTTGCCCCGAGTCGGATTGGTTGGCTCTGTAGTTCTATTATTGAGGGACGTGCCATTCAGTTATTGTTGGGCTTATTTGTGTTCTGGTATGATTTATGAGTTACTCTCCCATGCTACGAGGAGTTGTGATTCGTTGGTTTTAGGCACACATGGCGCGATTCTATTGTGGTCTTATAGCAGAATTTGAATGAGATGAGTAGTTGGGTATTGCATGATGGAGACGTATTGGTTATGTTCTTTCAGGTTTTTGTGTGGCATTGTATCGTCTGATTCTCCGTGGTTATGGTAGTGCAGATTGAGCACTTGATTTCGAATTGCGCGTGGTTATTGATTTTGAGCAGGGTGGCTTGAGGTATATGCCATGGATCAGTGTTTGGATGGGGCACGCATTGTAGCGAAATTACATTGAGGTATGAACCTTTGTGTTAGATTCGTGTGATGGTCATACGGGATGTGATGGATTTTCAGTATTTCGTTATGGTAGTACTTGTTAAGCTTGTGGGATAGCCCTCTCGTTTGAGTCATTTAGTTTTTTTCATGATTTGAGTACATTTGGATTGTTTCTTATTGGTGCACGGATTGCATGGGTTGTAGCTTTAGATGGTGTTGATGTGTCATGTCACTAGAATGATTGTGTTGGATGAGATGAGGTCATTGGACCTAGAATGGATACTATCGTAATTGATTACAGCATAGTTGGAAGGATAATATCGGAAGTCGGCTTAGAAATTGACTATAGTTCTTGTCGAAGGAGAGAGAGTCCCATGACTTGTTGATCCGATGAATGGTTATGAGTTTCTGTGTGTTTCTTCCATCATTGGCGGTATATGAAGGTGTTAGAACGAGGCTTTGTTTGATAAGAGGATTATTACCGGCATTGGGTTGTTTTGAGCAGCTACTGTGATTAGAATTTATCGCTATTAATGTTTGAGTTATGTAGTATATCATGTGATTCCATCTTGGGTTATTGCTATGGCTTGTCACAGCTTGTTCAGACTTATAAAGTGTGAAGATGCAAGATTCTGGTCTTATAGAAAATTTCTGATATGGAAATTGGATTCTAAGGATTATGAGCTAGGTTAGGTTAAGGAATGTCAGTCATGTTGTGATATTAGGCCTATACGGGATAGGGTGACGTGGGATCACCCCCGGGTATGTGTATGATAAGGTTATACAGCTATTTGATGGCTTTTGGAACAACTCCGGGCACGTTCGAGGATGAACGTATGTTTAAGTGGGAGAGGATGTAATGACCCGATCGGTCGATTTGGCCATTTGCACTTCGCTCAGTTGTTTGAGGGTATGACTAGCCCCATACGATGTATTATGACTTATGTAAATTATCGGTTTTGGTTTTCAGGATAATCGGAATAGGTTTGGAAAAAACAATTCTCAACTTGAAGCTTTAAATTTGAAAGGGTGGACCAAGTTTTGACTTTTTAGTATTCGATATCGGATTTGGATTTTCATTATTTGATGTTTCAATGTTGTTTTGGGTGATTTGAGGGTTCGACTTAGTGCGGATGATGTTATGGGATCCGTTGGTATGGTTGTTTGAGGTCCCGAGGGCCTCTGGTATGTTTCAGATGGTTAGGGGGTGAGTTTAGTTGTTGAAAGAGCTGTTGATGTTGCTGGTGTTGGGTTTCAGAAGATTGGGGAGTGCTGACCGTGCAGAATTAACGCGGACAGCGGAAGGATTTCACGGAGGTGGCAGAATTACGCGGTCAGCGGTAGAGGCTGGCGTGGACAACGGAAAATTAGTCACGACTGGAGGAGTTGGAAACTTTTGCAGCCGCGGTGGGAATTTCTGCGGACCGTGGGGCGACGAACGCGGGGTGGTAGAATTTGGCGGTCAGCGAAATGAGAATCCGGAGGGTGCACTATAAATACGAGGTTCAGGGATTTATTTCATATTTTGACCTAGAGAGCTCGAATCTTGGTGACTTTTCAAAGATTTTTCAAGAAATTCATCGGGGTAAGTGATTCTAACTCGGATTTGACTAAAATACATGACTATATCACTGATTTCATCATTTGATTAGTACTTTGAGGTGTTAATTTGGAGAAAATTGTGGAAATTTCATAAAATGAATTTTTGAGATTTGAATGTCGATTTGGAGTCGGATTTGAGTGAAGCTAGTAGGGTTAGTCTCGTAATCGAATGGGTTGTCAGATTTTGTGACTTTGATCGAATTTCGAGACGTGGGCCCGAGGCCCATCTTTTGAGCTGAACTTTTGACTTTTGGCCTAAAGTTTAGTATTTTCTTATGAGATTGATTTCTTTAGCTCGTGTTGATTGTATCGAATTGTTACGGCTAGTTTCGGAGCATCCAGAGGTCGATTTGAGGGGCAAAGGCATCGCGGAGTAGGATTTTGGCTTACTCGGTGTCGGAATTGGCTTATTTCAGATAAGTAACTCTTCTAAACTTAGTGCTGGGGGTACGAAATCCCGAATTATATGTCACGTGATTGAGTGATTGATGATTGAGGTGACGCACATGCTAGGTGATGGGCGTGTGGGCGTGCACCCTGTGAGTTGTGACTCTATTGTTTCCAGGGCATTGAATAGTGACCTTATTTTATTGATATATGTGTTTTCACCATGTGATAAGATAAATAAGCTATAGATAGTGCTAGATATTATGTTTAGGCTTATGCTGATAATGTTGGGACCCATAGTGGTCGTTTCTTGCCGTCATCTCACTGAATTCATTGATATTTCGTACTCAGTCACATTCATGCATTCATATCATATCTCAGTCTCAGTTGTTACTTATTGATACATCATATTATTGTTCCGGGTCAGCTTTTATGACATTGTGAGCCCATGGGTGAGACTGGAGAGATTGATGATCGAGTGAGACCGAGATCCTGATTATGAGTGACAGTTATGGGTCGGGCTGCACGCCGTAGCAGATTATTGATTATGACTTCATTGGCTTGTTATAGCGCTTGGGACGTAGGATCCCCTCCGGAGTCTGCACACCCACAATGGACGCGGATGATATTATTGAGGGATGGATTTTTCTGGACATAGATTTGTCCGAAGTATTGATATCTGGAGATAGATTTCTCCACAGGGATGGATTTCCCCTTTTCCTCAGTACCCAGTGACATCTAGTCATTGTTAAGCATGTTCCGGGATGGATTTTCCTGGGCCGCATGGGCCATATACGGTACCGGGTTGTTGAGCAATTATATATTATTGAAGGAAGGATTTCCTTGGGTGGATTTGTCCGAAGTACTTGATTCCTGGAGATGGATTTCTCCATAGGGTTGGATTATCCTTTATCCTCGGTACTGGGCGACTTATAGTCAGTGTAGTATATGTTCCGGGATGGATTTTCCTGGGTCGTATGGGCCATATACAGTACCGAGTGGTTGAGTAGGATGTAGAGAGGGTGAGTACTCTAAGAGTATGAGTACGTGATTCATCTCTGAGGTACATGGCATTAGCATGCATATATAGCATACATGTATAAAGACACATTTTTTCTCATGTTGTACGGTATCACGTCATTCATGACTTTTTTACATACATCGATATGTGGTTAGAGAGAAGTATTTCACACTTGTTATTTGAAAAAGAAAATGAAACATGTTTACCTATTGTGGAAAGGGTTTTCAGGGAAAAGCTACAGTTTTCAAAATTTACTCATATCTTTAACGATTGCAGTAGAGGATTTGGGCTTTCATTGGTATACTTGCAAAGTGGAACTATTTTCGGAAAACTATGAAAAAGCTGAGCACTTTATTTTTGAGCCATTTCTTTGTTTATTTGTTGTATACTATATGAACTACTGTTGGTTATTTGTGTTGGACTCGACCTATGTACCAGCTCGTCACTACTTTCAACATGGAGTTAGGTTTGTTACTTTTTGAGTACACGGGGTCGGTTGTACTCATCTACACTTCCTGCACAGTGTTTGCAGATCCCGGATGCTGATGTTGCTATGTTCGATGGTTGCTGGATTTGAAGGCATACCCGCATTCCTGCTGGAGCTGCCTCTTGTTCACGGTAGCCTTAGACTATAAAATTCTGTTTATGTACTTTTCAAACAAAAGATGTGTTTTCTTCATATCAGCTTTGTAAACTCTATTATTAGAAACTCATGATTTGTACTACCAATCCTTGGGAAATGTAATAGATCCAGATAACTTATTTATGTTTAATTGACTTATTAACATTATTGAGGTTGGATAGTGATTAGTTGGCTTACCTAGCGGGTTGGGTTAGGTGCCATCATGACTAGTGGATTTGGGTCGTGGCAAGTATCATCTCAAGAATTCGCCCTGTGACCCATGCGTGGTGCATTGCTGCCTGCACTAGAGATGAATGCTGCTGGCGACAACCGAGAACCTGGATCTTCCTCTGCAGATGGGGTCGGACAAACTAACCTTGAGATGCAAACTCTATGAATGTCATTTGCAGTGTTGTAAAATTGCTAAATTAGGTATGGTTCAAACAGGGAGTGTTTTCTTTTTCTTTGCTACAGGCACAATCAGATCTAGAGCTATGTTTATACAGATCAAAATGGAAAATAAAGTCTTTTTACAAGGGTGTGGATCATCAGGCATATAAGATTTTGTGGTGAAATGTGTTGTTATTCGGTGTTCAAAAAAAGAAGTTAGTGGAAGGGCTTTTAAAAGCACAAATTAGGCCATTATAATGTATTTTATTATCGGCTGAAAATGCTTAGGACATCCTGCACTATTTTTCAGAAGTAGTTGAACTACACTATGTCAAAGGTACACTCATAATCAAAACTCTTTTGCTCTTTTTATCCAAAAAAAAAGGTGTGTCTTAAGCATATTTGAGTGGTTCTTAGGGAATGTGAATTTCTCTTCAAGATAAAAGGCCTTGCAACTTATTATCTTGGGACTATATGAAGGACGTCTGCATTTGTTAAATGTTAGTAGGCTTGGTCAAGATCATTCAACTGGTAAGTTTCTTTAAAGAATTCAAATGCGAAGCTGGGAACAATAATATATTGCATGACTCTTATCATACTTAATCCACTCTTTGATTATTGTCTTATCTTCTGTTTAAGTGTTTAGATGCTACCTCTATCTTTTATGTTTTCTGAGATGCATGGTTACATTTTGACACTCAATCCGTAATATGAATATTCTCATGAAACAACATTGTTAGATATGTTTAAACCATAATGAAAAAAAAATTGACAGTAATTTTTTTTTTTGAAAATAGTCAAGACACAATTTAGACAGGCATATGAGAAATAAGCAAAGAATGAAGTATCACTGCTACTTTAAAAACTTTTTCTGGAGTAGTTCCTTAACTTTTGAATTATATTTTATCATCCTTATATACAGTTTAGCAGTAAAGTACTGAAGACTCAAATTTCAATGAGTTCAGTTTCATCATTTAAAGTGTAGAAAATTACTAGAACTTGCCATGTTTTGTCTATCAAGGCAAAATTCTAAACTGCAGTGATCTAGAAAATAAATTAGGCTTTCTTCAAATCCCATATAACCAAACACCATAATCACTAAAAATTAAAAACCTCAGTGTCCCCTTTGAGCCTGAAATAATTTTTCTTGTTTTTAAACAAAACTATTCCTATATAAGATGGCACTAAATTTTCTACTCATATATTGTAGAAATGCACACAAAGAAATGACAAGTGTATATATTTTTGCTCATATATCCAAAGTACTCAAATGATTATAAATTTCACCTGAAAAAGTTATTGATGTATAGAGAAATAGAATGTATGAGTCAAAAAAAGGTATATGTGTGTATATATTTATGAATAAATAGATGTGGAACAAATTTCCATCAACTTGTGAGGTAGAGCATTTCAGAAAATGAAATGTTATTCCGCACACACAAAAAAAACACGTAAGAATGATGAACAATTCTTACACCTTTTCAGTTGCCAAGAGAAGCAAATTAGTCACTATAAATATATACCCAATATCCTACCAAAGCCCTGAACCTACATTACAAGCCAATAAAAGTCCTAAAATATTCTATGATCAGTGCTAGTTTATATTAGTGGAGATTTATAAACAGAGAAAGCCTATGGTTGTTTAATATACACTATTTTATGATTATCTTGAATGAAGTTTATTGAAGAGTATTTGGTATGTAAAAGTTGATCTTATGCCGGATGGAAGATACATGAATAAGAAAGTAATTACACTCTAGAAAATTTATTAAAATAGCAGGTGGTATAAATTTTTTTGCAAAATTCAAAGAAACATGTGCTAACTGTTGACTTGATTTCTTTTCTTTAAGGGAGGAACTCAGAAAATTTACTCGAGGACGATGAAAATACTTAGTGTGGGGAAATTTGATAGGACGAAAATATCATGCATACATAAGTATTACTTTTAATTTAAATGCTAATATTTATAGTTTATTTGCTGGAAATACCATAAATAAGTAAGAGAAAATAAATAAATTAAGAAGAAAAGAAAAAGAAAAATACAGAAAAGAAATCAGAAAGAAGCTTGCAACATGATTTAAAAATTTGCCTTGCAAGCCCGTGAGAACCAATTGCAAAGAAAAGAAACCAAAGTTATGCAAATCAGAAGAAAACGTGATGTAAAATTACGTAACCAAAAGCTTTCAAGTGCATCTATAAATGGGAACTTGGAGCTAGTTTAAAGGACATGACGGAGGAGCAGAAACTTTATCATACATTGCTTTCTAATTATAAATCTTTTATGTCAATTTCTTTAATTATCTAGTGTAGGAAATTACTCTAGTTCCTATTTTTAATTAAATAGGGAAATTATTCTTTTGAATATTTCATTCTATTTTCTTATTTAATGGGCAAGAATATTTTCGTTGTCAGTAATAATTTCATTATGGAGTAACGTTTCTTGTGTTGGGAAAATGGCGAATCTTAATATTTCTACATAATAATAGATATTATCACTCAATTTCGTGTGCTTGAGCTGAAGCTTTTCATTTAAATTTTATCTGCTTTATAGTTAGGTTTTATTTAATTTGGTAACATCTATCTATTTTATATTACATATTAACTTCTTACTAATTTTGTAATCGAGAGAGGCGGAAGAAGTAATATAGTTAATTTTGGTATTGATAGATCTTAACTTTTATTTAATAACATCTAGCTCTTATATGTTAAAATTGATTCTACACTTATTTGTAATCGAAAGAGCCGAATATTTTAGGAATCAGTTATAATAAGTAGGGTAACCGAAAGGGACTTACTAAAATAGGAGCATGTTTCAATTCAAGCACATATTTTTGGGTTTTTAATATTACTATTTTGACGATTAATTTGTATAACCGAAAGGAGTGCAATTAATTATTCAACTTAAGTAATAACATATATATATATAAAGGTAATCGCGAGAGGCATTTATATATTTGTAAGAAATAGAAATTGAAGGATAATTTTATCTAATATATAATAGAAATATTAAGTGAAGTTATGATCCCAACACCTTCTTATTATATTTTTGAAAAATAAAATATATTCTATCACTCTATTCATGTATTTTTAGTTAATTAATTCACAACTCAACTCCTCCTGATTTTCTCAAATAGTAATTAAAACACGAAACGTCTGTAGAATCGATAAACTAATCTCTGTGGGTTCGATATTTTTCTATACTATTATTTGACAGAGTACGAGTTTAAATTTATACACGCTAGACACTCGTCAACTTGCCTAAACATGGCAAGTACTATCTTTCTGATTCCGTCCAAATGAGTCCTATTCCTTGAATCTGGACCGTATTTTCGTCTACACGCATTTGATTCTGTATTATATGAGTCCGATTTCGTTTGGATTTCTGTGATTTACACTTTCCCTAAAAAATTAGGGTTTACCTAATTTCTCTCTTAAATCGATTTTTAATTGATTTGCATGTTTTCTATCCTTGTTTCTTGTTTATTTTACTTTGTTTCCTTATATGTTTGCCCGATTTTTGACTATATAAACCCTCTCATTTTTTCCTTCTGGGATAGCTTTTGAAATCGATCCTTTTACTAAAATATGAGGTTTTTTCTATTCTCTTGTTTGGTATTCTCTACTGGCCGGCTGAAAGTCAAGGCCATTAACATCTTAAACTCGTTCTTGGTGAGAGCACTGCCCTGAGTTCATCGAGGCTCTTGGGAACTTTGACGCATTAGGGATTCTGGGTTTTCTGTGGGAATTTATTCTTTATTGTTCTTCCCTTAACTAGTGAGTTACTCGACTTTGCAATTTCATTCCTAAGCATCTATGGTTTGTATATATTTTCATCCCTGAAGTTAGTCAACTCAATATGTTTTTATGGGCCGTGTTTGTGTGTGATTCTGTTTTCTTCTTTAAGTCTCTTTAACTTTAATTTCAAGCATGTCTGGTTCTATTGAATTATGACTAGTTGATTTGTTAAAATTACTATTGTTTAAGGCTCTTTCCGTGTTTAATTTAGTCCTGTTATTCTGAATATGCCTATTTGCATAATCTGCACTTCTTTTAGTTGACTAGTGGATTGAGTGCAAAGCATGAATATATACACTCACTGTATGGCTAAACTTGTTCTAGATTTCTGTGGTAGTCTGCTTATCTGACATGCTCTGACCCTGCTCTCTATCAGCATACCCTTTTAGTACGATTAACCCCTCTTTGTTTCACCAGTAATGGTAATTTGCCTTTTCTCATATCTAGATGCTACCCTATTATACTCAGCATAATCTGAACCGTCTTAGAGTAATCAGTCTACTGCTTGTGGTATGCTTCACTATGATTTGCACTCTGTGATCTTTTATATCCTAAGACTAGTTATGTTCCCTGTAGCATCTTAACATGTTTAATTTTGGAACGAGTTTGACCATTATGGTTGTATGTTATTTCTGCTTGTATGTTTAGATAATACCTTAACTCTATGGAAATCCCCCTTTACTTGAATGAACTCTTTAGCAAGTGTTGTGCCCTAAACTTATTTCATGCCATTCTGTTTTTTTTAAAAAGACAAACACTATATTTTGATAACTAGGACCTTACTCCTATGTTAACATATTTTCAGTATGTTTTAGTGCATTTGCCATTCTTTCCTTTCTGTAATTATCAATATGTGTATCCCTCCATTATGTTCAAGTACAAAGTAATATGGTATTAGATTAGACTTAACCTAATTTAGACCTTTAATTGTCAACTAATTCAACCTATGTTTTGCAAACCTGCTTCTTCTCCTAACTCCTATGATGACTGATTATGTGATACTTTGATTATCTGAACCTGGCTTGAATTTGCTGATTTAATTGACCTGTTGTGTTGTATGATCTTTCTGGGAATTTTTGTCTATCCTGCCTGCCTGTTACTTTGGTATTCTGAATCCCTATTCTTAGCCAGCTGAAAGCTAAGGCTACCTAGGTTTTTTATTGGCATCCCTAGTGTGAGCACTGCTCTGGGTCCATCTGAGGCCCTTGTGAACTCTGACACACTCGAGAGTTTGGCCTTAGTCATTCCTCTAACCTCCAAGCCATCCCTATTGCTCTACTCCCCTGTC
Source organism: Nicotiana tabacum (assembly GCF_000715075.1). Lineage (NCBI taxonomy): Eukaryota > Viridiplantae > Streptophyta > Magnoliopsida > Solanales > Solanaceae > Nicotiana > Nicotiana tabacum. The sequence goes on along the minus strand of NC_134100.1, from coordinate 24,253,327 downwards.
ATGTGCTGTGTTTTATGTTGGTTGTCCCAAATGATGCAATACTTGGTGTTGTGGCTCATTGGAAGGGGTCTGAACTCCTCTATGGACTTGTGATCGTGTGGTATGCTATGTTGAAGGCCCAGTAAGGTTGGGTATTTAGTTGTTTTACTTGGGCCTACTATAGGCCTTTCTAATGCAATGTAATATTACTATTTTTTACTTATTCATTTGGGTCTGTAATAATACCTTTGTATAAACAATTAGGTTTCTAGTAAAAGGGGATAGGATAAATTCTCATATTAACATGCGATGGGTAGATAACATGTCTATAGGATTGAATGATGCACTTGATTTTTTGTTACTCATTCTCTATGCATACTGTAGAAAGCATGCTATTAGGAAAAGAACACACTTGCACTACTTGTTTATTAGCAAAGCATGAGCTCAAATGACTTAATATCTTTGTTGCTTTATGTTATTAGAGAACCTGCCCATAGGAAATGAAGATCCTAGAACTCCCCTTTAATTGCATTATTGTAGTATGTCCATTAGAGATCATGCCTATAGGACTCTAATCTCTATATTTGTCATTGCATCACGTTATCCACCTAGAAAATCTGCCTAGAAGGTTTAACAACAAAATCAGGTCCCAAATGTTAATCGTTAGAAATCCTGCCTATAGGATGCCACTGTTTGCTTTAATAACTGGTAATGACACCCCTTTTACTCACTTAGTCCGTTATCAAAGGCATAAGTAGTTATGAGTCTCTACTTTCATTATCATAAATCACCTAGGCACAAAAGTTGCAGGACTAATAACTGGGAATTTACCTTCTCAATAATCAGTGTGTAACAATCTATGCAATCTTGTCTATGAATAGCGCTAGTTCCTCGAACTGCTTGCATGCCTAGATGCCTATCACGCAGAAATCATGTCTATAGGAAATTAAATTCCTCAATCTTGAATTGCCTAACCTGAAAATCTGTTTTTGCGTGTACATTCGCTATTTAATTGTGGAGGTTAATTTGAGCCTTTGACTGTATTCGTATGTGAAGTCCAATGTGTTTTTGTATGTCGCCTAGTTTTGACATTTTTTGAGCAGCCTAAGTTAAGTCTAGAACCACCAAAAATAGAGGTCCAATTCCTCCTGGACCACATGCATGGGATGGGTAGTGCATGCATAAGGCACGATTTAGAATCAACTAGTGCGTTTTAGGTAACAACTTGAAGATAATAATCGGGTAGCAGGAGATGATAGTCTGTGACCGCTGAATAATATGAGTAACACCCCATTTAGAGAGAGTTACGGAGTATTATTTATGTTGCACGGGGTGATCCTTTAGGCTAAAAAACTTAGAACTCCCCATCTTATTTCCCTTTTACCTTATCAAGTGTTTGTATTCATTTGCTCAAAATATTTTTTTATAATAATAAAATTTCCATACTTCTTGCTCTCTCTATACCTTTGTTTATCTGAATAATTTATATAATTCAAGTTCAGCCGGGACCCACAGTTGTGGACCTCGAAGAGTGCTTAACACCTTCTCTTCGAGATAATTTTGAGCCCTTACCCGATCTTTGGTGATGCAAACTAGTTGAACCCGAGTCACTTGCAAATAGGTGCCCTAATGCACCTTAAAAAATCTTTAGGTGACGACTCTTCTCATTTAACCCTTCCTTTAAAAGAGTTTTCATGTGTCGAAACCTGATTTCGCGAGAAAAAGGGGCACAACAATAGGTACCTAATTTCTCCCCTATGTTCGGCCATGGATTTTGACTTCTTGCCTTTTCCTTTATAGCCAAGACCTCGCCTCCTCTTTTGGTCGCTCATTCTGATTGGGTCGAGCAGCTTCTCCCTCACATCATAGGGATTCGTGAATGGCCAAGTTTTTTCAAGAAATTTGAGCCTGCTCTCCCTTCGACTGGTAATTTTTATTTTACCACCAGCGTCTTGATTTCTTTATTCATTTTCTTTTGTTGACTTTCCCTTTTCTTGTTTTCTCTAGCTTCATCCAGGGGGTCTACCAGGAAGTCGAAAGCTTCTGCACCCTTGTTCCAAAAGAGGAAGGCTACTACGTCCTCAGTTTCTGCCTCTATTTCGACCGCGGCTGATTCGATCCTCATCCTAGTTTCCTCTATCGCTGCGTTCGAACTTGTTCCTACTTCGGCCATGGAAATTTCGGCTTCTCCTATGTATTGTCTCATCGACGAGGACGATGGACCTTTGCCTAGTGATAGAGATCTCCTGCCTTGAAAGAGAAGGTCCGTAGACGTTGGTGACGAAGTCATCCAGGTCGTTGATGCGGCGGAATGAGACTTTTTGTTGCGTGAGACAGTGACCATTTAGTGGGAGATGATATTGAGACGAGTCCTAAGGTTCCGTGGTCTGGGGAAACGATATGGGTGTGTCTCTTCCTTCTGCAATGGTGGGAACTGAAGGGACGACTGCTGTTATTTTTGACATTTCACGGTGAGAGGAGGCATCGACTTCTCAAATGACTGTAGATACCTCCTTGAGGGCCAATTAGAAGGGAAAAAGCGTCACTGAGGAAGGCAATAAATCAGGTTCCGACGTTGATGCGGACAACCTGAAAATGATGGAAGAAGGGTTTACCCAGCTTGAGATAAGGTTTGAGGGGTCTACAAGGACTATCGTGATCCCCATGGATCGTGACCTGTTGAAGAACACCGAGGAGGTAGTCCCTACCCTCGACCCTCTCTATTCTGAGATAGAGGGTAAGACCTTTAAAGAAATAGATGATGGTGATTTGTCGAGGAGCATTACCGGTCTTGCTCTTAGAGTGAGTGTTTGTGCTTCGACCTCTTTTCTCTTTTTTTATTTTTTTGTGTTTTTAGGGCGTATTTGGTTTTGACTTCTTTTTTCTCTTTCCTTTTTACGATTGCAGACGGTGATATTGGAGATTGAGAGCGCCCGGAGGGAGAAACGGCGTAAAGAAATAATTGTAAAGCTGAAAGATTAGTATTTTGAGTATCGTGGCAAGTACCAAGATCTCCACAGGCGATTTCGCTAAGTCAGCGATATGCAGGCCCTTAAGGATGAGTTAAAAAAGAAGGATGATTAGCTGGTGAAGGCCATCGAGAAATGTAGCGTACTTGAGGGGACGTTGAGGAGTAAGGAATAGGAGCTCGAGGTCAGTGGGGGCGTGAAGGCCCAATGCAGTGACCTTCAAGATCAAGTGGTCGAGTTTCGGGGGTAGTTATAAGAGTGTTGACTTCAGCTGGGGGCCCTCAATAGTGAGATTGTCGAGAAGCAAAAGGATCTCGAGAAGACAAAGTCTTCTAGTTTGGATGCTCGGAGGAAGATAGAGATGCTCGAGTAGGCGAATATGACTCTCTGAGCCGAGCAGGAGAACGATCAATCAATGACGAGAGCAAATGAAGATCGATGAGAGGAGAGGAGAGGAGAGTTGGAGAAAGATAACTCTGTTCTTCTTGATCGAGTGGCCGCTTTGGAGGGTGAAAAGGCCCAATTACTTGCACACCTATCCTCCTCCCGTATTTTAGATTTTCCCGTTGTACCTCGAGAGTTATATGAAGAATAGATTCATGCCAAGGCCCAATTAGATATATTTCGAGCGGGATCCGTCTCTGAGGCTACCCTTAAAGATGTTCATGTTAAGACTCATTAAGCTCGAGTCGCTTGTGGATATGATCCCGCTACGCCTAAGGCCGATGAGGAGGTTGGGCTTGAGGAGAACGCCTGGTATGATATTTCTTGTCCTCAAAGCGAAGGTGGCGACGGCGAGGGGGGTCGAGATGGTGAGGGTATCGGTGGTTAGGGTGGTGACAACATTGAAGAACAAGCTGGCGAGGGCACTAAAGTCCGGAATGACGATGGCCAGTAGTTTCCTTTTATCCTTTGTGTATTTTTGCTGGCGTTTTCAAGAGCCTTTTGTAAAAACTTATATGAAATATCAAAGTTGTTCCTTACTCCCTCTGTTATTATGGTTCTATCATGTACTTGTGTATTTTTTGCTTTTGTTGTTTTCTTGTTTCGCTATTCGTCCTTATTGTTGTTGTCCTTTAGCTGGTCGTGCTCTTGGGCCAAATATTCATGGGTCATATCAGCCCTTTGATATAGGTTGAGTGTGTTTCTTCATTGAATTCTGGCCGAGATCCGATAGGTGTCGTTTAGACTCTATCAATTTTGATTTTTTATTTAATGGTGGCCGAGGGCCGGTAGGTTATTTTTCGAGCGAGGCCGAACATAACCATTTTGTTAAATCGCTACCGAAGGCTAATAGGTGTTTGTTTGAGCGAGGTCGAATATAATATTTTCATTAAATCATGGCCGAAGGCCGGTAAGTGTTTTTTCGAGCGAGGTCGAATATAACATTTTCATTAAATAGCAGCCGAAAGCTGGTAGGTGTTTGTTTAAGCGCGGTCAAACATAACCTTTTTATTAAATCGTGGTCGAAGGCCGGTAGGAATTTGTTCGAGTGAGGTCGAACATAACTTTTTCGTTAAATAGCGGCCGAAGGCCGGTAGGTGTTTGTTTGAGCGAGGTCGAACATAACCTTTTCGTTAAATTGTGGCCGAAGGTCGACAGGTATTTGTTCGAGCGAGGTCAAACATAACCTTTTTGTTAAATCACGGTCGAAGGCGATAGGTATTTTTTCAAGCAAGGTCGAACATAACCTTGATATAAAAAAGGTGAGAAAGGTGATGAACATAAGTTTCTTATTAGTTTTGACGTTGTTGTTTTGGTTACATACTTGGAGAGAGTTACAGATTTTGGGTGTTGAGGAGTCGAGCAATGAAAAAAATAGGTCCCACCCTCGCGTACTTCGAATCGTTGTGTTCCCTTTGCCTCCTCGTTATAAACCTCCTTGAGAAAACCTAAATGGGACAAACTCAAACGAGGGAAAAAGAGTACAACTTGGGGGACACTTTCTCTCAGAAGTTGAAGTATTTGAGGTGGTTGACGTTCCAATTGTTTGGTAGTTGCTTTCCTTCCATTGTTTCTAGTTGGAATGAGCCCTTGTTTGCTTTGGTTGTTATTTTGTACGGGCTACCCCAGTTTGTTCCCAGCTTGCCTTCTCGGGGATCTTTGCTCGCTTGAGTTTTGGCTTTCAGCACGTAGTCCCCGACTTTAAGTGGACGGACCTTTGCTTTCTTGTTACAATAGCGTTCTGCTTGTTTTTTTTGGGCAACCATTCTTATGTACGCCATATCCCTTTGTTCGTCGATATCATCAAGTTCCTACCTTCTGCTCTCATCGTTTCTCATTTCGCTTTCGTGGGAGTACCTTAGGCTGGATTCTCCGCCTTTGGCCAGTATTATTGCCTCGGTCCCATAGACCAAAGAACAAGGCATCTCTCTTATGCTCGTCTTCGGAGTTGTTCGATAGGCCCATAATACTTCAGGTAGTATTTTCGGCCACAGTCATTTGGCGTCCTCGATTTTTTTCTTCATGATGTTTAGTATGGACTTGTTGGAGGACTCTGTTTTACCATTACCCACTGGGTGATATGGGGTTGAGAGTATCTTCTTGATACGCCATTTCACGAAGAATTCGGCGATTTTCTTTCCCGTAAACTGGGGCCGTTATCACAACTGATCTTCTTAGGTAGGCCGAATCGGCAGATGATATTTCTCCATATAAAGGTGATTACCTCTTGTTCCCATATTTGGCGAATGCTCTTGCTTCCACCTATTTAGAGAAATAGTTAGTTAAAATCAAAAGGAATCGTACATTACCTCGCCCTGCTGGGAGGGGCCCTCGATGTCCATTCCCCATTTGATAAACAACCACGGGTAAGTGACTGAGAGGAGGTGTTATCCTGCTTGGTTAATCATTTGGGCGTATTTTTGGCACTGTTCGCATTTCTTCATGAAGTCTAAGGCATCCTTTTTCATGGTAGGCCAATAGTATCCTTCCCGTATGAGGCATCTAACTAGTGCTCAATTGCCGGAGTGAGCACTGCAATGGCCTTCATAAACCTCCTCGAGGATGCGCTGGTCCTGTTTAGGGCCCAGACATTTCACCAGGGGGCCGCCATAAGTTCTCTTGTATAGGTCGCTATGGAGGAGACTGTATCTGTCTGCTTGCATTCGTAGTTTCTTAGCTTCTTTCTTGTCGCTTGGGAGTGTGCCATCCTGCAAATAGGCAATAATACGACGGCGCCAATCCCAAGTCAAGTTTATGGTTCTTACCATGATTTGGTCTAGTGACAAGTTGAGGAGGTGGACTACACTTTTGTTCTCTGTCGTGATGCTTTTGGTAGTTGAGGCCAATTTGGCGAGGCTATCTACTTTGATATTCTGCACCCGTGGGATCTGGTCGAGCTGGCATTCGTCGAACTCAGGCAGTATTCTGCAGATCTCGGTCTGGTATTTTTGCAATTTTTGTTCCTTGATTTGATAAGTTCATGTGACTTGATTGACTACGATCTATAATCACAGCAGAGTTTCAACTGTTTCGCCCCATATTTAAGTGCTAGCCTCAACCCTGCAATTCGGCCTCATTGTTAGTCATATCCAGGCACCTTATGGATTGGCGAATTACTTCGCCCGTAGGGACTTCGATTACAAGTCCCAGTCCGGACCCTAATGCGTTAGCTGTGCCATCCATGTATAGGACCCAGAGGTCTTATGCTTGGAGGGAAGCTTGGACGGCCTCTCTCTCGAATTCAGGCATTATTTTTGCACTGAAGTCGGCGACGAAGTTGGCGAGCACCTGCGATTTTATCGCCATTCACGACTGATATGTGATGTCATGCTCACTTACCTTGATGTCCCACTTAGCTAGCCTCCCTGATAGCTCGGGTTTATGCAAAATGCTTCTTAGGGGAAAGGTTGTGACGAACGAGATGGGGCGACACTGGAAATAGGGTCTAAGCTTTCATGAAGCTATGACCAATGCTAGAGCCAATTTTTCGAGGTGAGGGTACCTCATTTCGGTGTTGATGAGTGTTTTGATAATGTAATAGATGGGGGATTGCGTACTTTTGTTTTTGTGGATCAGGATTACAGTTATCACTACTTCGGAGATGGCTAGATATACGAGGAGCTGCTTCCTAGGTTCGGGTTTTGAAAATAGGGGTGGTAATGATAGGTATGCCTTCAATTCTTGCAGATCCTGGATGCACTTGGGAGTCCATTCGAGGCCGTGGTACTTTTTGAGCATGCCAAAGAATTTGTGACATCTATCAGACGAATGCGAGATGAATCTTGATAGGGCAGCGATTCGACCAGTCAGCCTTTGGACTTGTTTCTTGGTAATCAAGAGCTCAGGTATCCCTTCAAAAACTTTGATCTGGTCTGGGTCGACCTCGATCCCGCATTGTGACACAAAAAACCCAAGAACTTTCCCGAGGCTACGCCGAACACGCATTTATCTGGGTTTAGCTTCTTCTCGTACCGTCTTTGTATGTCAAAAGCTTCCTTCAAATGATCGATATGGTCCTTTACCTTTATTTACTTGACCAACATGTCATCTATATATACTTCCATGGTCTTACCGAGCTGATCTTTAAACATCTTTATCACCAATCTTTGATATGTAGCCCCTACGTTCTTCAGCCCAAATGATATGACCCTATAACATTATGTTCCTTGGTGGGTGATGAACGTGTTTTTCTCCTAGTATTCTTCCTCTATAAGAATTTGGTTATAACTTGAGTAAGCGTCCAAGAAAATTAATATCTCGTGCCCGGCTGTTGCATCGATGAGTTGGTCGATGTAAGGTAATGGGAACGAATCCTTCGTACATGCTTTGTTTAAGTCTGTGAAGTCCACGCACATTCGCCATTTTCCATTTTTCTTTTTTACCATCACTACATTGGCTATCCACTTAGGGTACTTCGACTCCCTGATGGATCTGTTCTCTAACAATTTTTCAACTTCCTCACAGACTGCATCGTTGATGGTGCGGTTGAATTTATGCCTAACCTATCTAACTGGGGGGTGGAACGGGTCGATGCTCAATTTGTGTGTGGAAATTTCCCTTGAGATGCCCAGCATATCTACATGACTGAAGGCAAACAAATCTCCATTAGTTATTAAGAATTGAATGAATTTACCTGGTTCCTGGAGTTTGCAGCCGATATAGGCCTTTTTGCTGCGGTCATTGAGGTCCAATTGAACGGGTTCGAGGTCTTCTATGGTCGAATCCTCTGCCTCGACCATTTTGGGATCCATGATGACGTCTATGGTCTCTCCTTATACTGACCTCAGCCTTGTTGATTGCTATGCCTCTTTTTCCTTGTCTTTTTCTGTCGGGTTTTCGTGTTGTCTAAGGCGATACAGTAGCATTCTCGGCACATGCGTTCCTCCCCACGTAAGTTAAATATTCCCCATAGTGTTGGGAATTTGATTATTTGGTATAGGCTGGAGGGGATGGCTTTTATGGGATGTATCCATGGTCATCCCACTATGGCATTGCATGCGATGTCCTGATCCATGATGTGGAATGTCATCTCCAATGTTACGCCGCTGGCCAAGACAGGGAGTGTAATTTCCCCTGACATCGGCTCAACTGCATTATTAAAATCGATTAGCATGACGCAGCGCGGCACTATCTTATACTCGAGTCTCATTTAGGAAAGACTCGCAGATGGATAATGCATGTGCCGCTTCCATCGTCCACCATGATACGTTTAACAACGGTATCTAAAATGCGTAAAGTAATAATGAGGGCATCAATATGAGAAAAATTCAAATCGTCGGCATCCAACTCATCGAAGATGGTACTTTCTTCGAGTCCATCATACCGTTCGCGGGTGATTAGACCGCTTGAGCTTGTGAGTAGTGGTGAACTTCACGCCATTGATAGAGGCATCGTTGCCACCGCCGATGATCATGTTGATAGTACGAGCTGGTGATGGCAGCTTCGGCAGGCCTTGGTGTTCGCGTCCTCTAGCGAAGTTGTTTCTACCCTTATTGCTTAGTAGCTCTTTGAGGTGTCCCTGCCACAACATGTTTATGACTTCTTGTCTGAGGGCAATGCCGTGTTCTGTTTTGTGCCCACGTTCCTGATGCAACTCACAGAGGGCGTCAGATTTTTTGATGTTTGGGTTCGATCTCATCTTCGGTGGCCATTTCACCTTTGTTCCAAATTTCTCAAGAGTGTAGACTATTTCAGTAGGTGACACACAAAAATTTTGTGAGCAGATAATAAAAGGGGCATACCTCTTTCATTCATGTGAGTCCATGTTCTCGGCCTGGATGGGCCTTCTTCATAGCAGGGGGAAGGTGTGGCGACCACCCTGACATATGGCTGGTGTCGTTCCCTATTGGGTCGCGAAACCAGGTGATCTCTTCTGATGTTGTCTCTTCATTTTTTTCTAGATTCGGTTTGTACCGAGGTTATCGGTAAATTGATCAGTTGAGATCATCTTCATCTGCTTGGACCTCGACGCAATAGGGGATTTCCTCCCAAGTTGTTGGGGGTAATTCATCAATCGGTTCAATAATTTTCTAGTTGCTCTCGAACCATCTCTACGCAACCTCCATCCTTTCAAATACGTTAGGCAAAGTCATCCTTACTCTGTGAAATCGGGCAAGGAAGTCCATCGGTCCATCTCCCAAGGGCTGCTTGATAGTGAATATGTCTTTTACTCTAGCTTCGACCTTTTTGGCACCGGCATGGGCGGTTACAAACTTGTCGGCCATTTCCTCGAAAATCTTTATAGAGCAGGCAGGTAGCTGTGAGTACCATGTAAATGCCCCCCACCCCCGGTAAGAGTTTCACCAAACTTCTTCAGCAAAATAAAGGACACTTGTTCCTTGGTGAGGTCGTTGCCTTTCACAACGGTGACTTAATGGGTCACATGATCCTCAGGATTGGTCATCCCGCCATATATCCTGAGGTAGGGTGGCATTTTAAAGGTCTTTGATATGGCGTGCGGGATTGCATTATCGTTGTACGACTGCTCTACGAACCTACCGGCGTCCCTTTTTGGCAACAGCTTAGGAGCGCCGAGCGCACGGTATCTTGTTGACTCATTCTTGATGTTCTTTCATCTGATCTTGGAGTACTTTGTTTTCATTCTCCATTTCTTCCATCCTTTTTAGAACGGCAGCGAGGGCGTTGTTGTGAGCACGTGATTTTTGCCTTATATGAATTACTCCCATAAATTCAAAATAAAAGATTTTTTTTTTCATTGTTAGCAATTTTGTGAGTTTTGTGGCATTTTCCGTTAATTGTTTGCATTTGTGTGTGAGTGTTTATTTTATTTAATTAATAAAAAATACAAAAATACGTTGCATTTGCATTTAGGATTTGACTTTGCATTTTCAAGAATTGATTATTAATTAATTAATTGTTTTAAAAATGGAAAAATCAAAAATAGTTTATGTTGTACTTTTTAAATATTGGTAGTTTTCCCTTTTAATTTAGATCTCAATTAATTATGGTAATTATTTAGGCTTAATTAGTATTTTTTGATAAGTTAATATTATTTAATTTAGGATTTTAGTTTCTATTTTTGAAAAAAAGAAGAAGAAAACAAATGGAAATTAGGAAAAATGAAAGAAAGAAAAAGAGAAAAGAAAGAGGAGTAAAATCTGTTGGGCCATCTCTCATTTTTACCCAGGCCCAAGAAAAATCCACCCCCATTACCCGCCCAAACCGGCCCAGACCTGTCTCCCCTACCCGACCCGACCTAGCTTAACCAAAACGACGTCGTTTCATGCTGGGATTAATACCATAGAATCCCCATGACTCCTTCATACCAAATCCATAACGAGATTCCCTCCAATCTGGCCAGAAATCGTCGAATCTTAAATCTAAGTTTGAACCCTAAAAATCAAAAATCAATTTCCATTAAAACTGATGACATGCATCGATCTAGGCTTCTGGCCTTTCATGATTAGAAGGCTGATTCATCACAAAACTGATGCTGTTCATTTGTTCTTTACAAAGAACAAGTGATTAGCATCGGTTTCGTGTGAGTCGTGATATCAAGGGTGAATTCAAGCCTATCTGGTGAGTTCTCTTTCGTTTTTCTGTTCATTTTTTTTAATTTGTTTCACCTTTTACTCTTCTTCTTTTCATCTTGTTTTCTTTCTTCAGCATTCTTCTAAATTATTTCCATTCGCAAGTCTGTTTCCTTCATTTCCATTAATCTTATTCCAATAGCATTTTCTAAATTTATAATCATATAAGAAAGGTCTAGGTTTAATTGAATTGGTCGAGGCTTATTCGAATATGTTTTGGAAGTCGTTAGTTCCATTTAGAGTTTTATAGCAGATTAATTCAATGAATTGATATGATCAGTTGTTAGATATTTTCTTAATTTTGAAGTGCATTTGTATTGGCTCATTTGTTTCCTGTTTATACGAATTCAGAGTTTAGGAGTGATAAATAACAGAAGCTTTGAGGGTAATTTGGGTAGTCTAGCCTAAGGAAACCTGTCAATAATTGAATTAGGAAGCTTCTAATAAGTGGTAGGGTTTAAGAATGCACTACTGACTAATTTAAAGAACTAAGTTAAGTGGAGTTAATTAAAAATTATTGGAAGGGCATTTGTGAATCCAAGGAGGCATTTTCTACTGCTTATATAGAGATCAGAATTGAAAGAAGGAAGGGGGAGAAAAAGAAGAGAGATAGAGATCCAGAGAGAAAAAGAAACAGGGAGTTTTAAGATAGAGATTTCAGAAGAAAAAAAATCACAAACGGCTGAGTCTACTGTTCCATTGAGCTTCATCAGGATTTTCTTAATTTTTTTTTCTGAAAGCAAGCTTTCTTATTCTGAGATTTGGAATGGATTGATATCAGTTTTTTTTTTTTTTGAAAAGTCTTCTGGTTCATGCTTTGTTAAGAGTCACTATTCCATTGGTTTCTAATTTCAAGTTTTGAGGTTTATGAGCTCTTGAACCAATTCTGATTCATCTGGGCTTGCGGTTGTTTTGAATCAAGAGCTGTGGTTATTTCCTTGTTATTTGGTCTAATGTTACTGCTGCCCTGAGTCTCGGGCTGATTTTGGTTCTTTCTCTTGTTATTATTCAGGTATACGCTTCTATTTCCACTTAATGTAAAGCTTTGTTTGGAATCAAAATTGGATTTATGGAGCTTTGAGTAGTAATTGTGTTGTGTTTAGTTTACTTGTTTATTTCTACTTCATTTAGGTAGTTCTGCTTATTACCCCTCTACCCCTGAATATATGACCAAGAGATAAATATTCTGAATATTATAGATTACATAATAGTTTGGATTGGTATCTCTTTTAGTCTAATCCTTTTAAATGTATCTAGTTGGTTGCCTATTTTTGCGTTAAGGTCTGGATTTGAGCCTTATTGAATATGCCTGATTCAGGATTTTTTGGATTATTAAATGTATACTAGTTAAGGTTGTTCTAAGTCTTCTATAGCATAGACTTGAATCTTGTATGCAGAATTTGCATAATGAGTTTCAACGTAAGTGCATGTCTGCCTTCCTACAGCGTGGCTTTAGATTTGTTTCTTCACTTTACCTTTAGATCTAGTTTAAATTGACTTCAGGTTTGATTCAGTTTTCTTTAGCATCTGAGTCTGGCATTACAATTTTTTTTATCTCAATGTCTGTTAAAATTCAAATAAGGCATTTGTGTCTTGAAGAACCATGATTCAAATAATGAATTATGGTTTGACAGGTTGTTGAACTATGCTCATGTTAAAAATCTTTGTTTCTAGATCTAGCTTTTGCATTCTTCTACTTTTTTGAATCCAACTAATTCTCGTCCGAAATTATTATCATGATTCTGGTTACGATTAATGTATAGATCATTTAGTCTAGTAAAGTAATTTGATAAATATTAGCTTATGAGGTTTGGAAGTACTTAACTGAATTTTACATGTCTCTTTGGCTTGATTTTATTTCATTACTAAAAATATCTAAAAAAGCTAAAAGTACTGCATTCAGGAGCTTTATTGTGAAAGTGCTTAGTAAATGACAATTAAAGTTCTGTAGTCAACAAGAGGAAAGTGAAACATGCGTGTAAGGGAAATTGAAAGAGGTTTACTATATTATGTCTTGTTTGATAGTGACCTTTCATTATAAGAGTGTCTTTCTTCTGACCAATGTGCATTTTAGGCAAAAGTAGAAGTATTAAATTGCATAAGGGTGGGAATGGAACAGAATTCAATATTGTGTCTTGGTATGCGTTCTTGGTGGGGTAATATCTCATGTACATGTTTGTTTTCAATTGCAATCTTGACCAAAGGATGTTAAAATCCTACTATATTGTTTTTCTCTATTTTTTTTTAATTAATTAAAGGGTGCGTTTTGTCTTATGAACGTGTGTTGGAAGCAATCAGTTATTGAACTTGAGTAATTCGCATTAAGCATACTTGGAACTTCACTATTACGGGTATGGTTCTCATGGCGTAGTAGTGACACCTAATTTCAAACTAGTTTAATATGAATATCCATAGTTTATTTAGTTGAATAAATTTGGGGCATGCCATAATAAATAAGATGTAGTTTGTGGCCCTCAAAAGCTTAGTTTTAAATCCCTTTTTTCAAAATTAGAATCGAGGTGCACCGTGCCAAACAAAATCTAAAATGCACGGTCCTTGCTTAATTGATATTTTTATCCTTAGATATCGAGGTGTGCCATTTAGCAAACTTTCCATGTCCCTCGCAAAATTGCAAATGCATAGTTGCTTAGGCGCGTTATTTTAATAATTAATTTCCTAAACTTGGGTGCGCATTTATATGACCTAAATCCAAATCTCAACAACGTTAGATAAAATATGTTGCGGACTACGAGTGCATTTATGTGATGTGGTTCAAAACACGTTTTATGTGACGTTGGATTTTTCCTAAAACTAAATAAAAGCGGTTTAAAGTAAAAAAGGCACCTAGGTTTAAAAATGTACTAAAATCAGATAATAGGCCAATTATAACAGTTGAGCGACTGTGCTAGAACCACGAAACCCGGGAATGTCTAACACCTTCTCTCGGGTTAACGGAATTCCTTACCTGGATTTCTGTGTTCGTGGACTGTAAAACAGAGTCAATTTTTCCTCGATTCGGGATTTGAACCGTTGACTTGGGACACCATAAAATTATCCCAAGTGACGACTCTGAATTTAATAAATAAATAATCTTGTTTAGATTGTCACTTTAAGTTAGAAAAAAACTCCCTTATGCCCCTTCCAGGGTGTTGGAAAAAAGGGTGTGTGACAGCTCTGGTGACTCTGCTGGGGAACGAACCCAGAACTTCTGGTTCAGAGTTCAAGAATTTGAGCTTAGAATAATTGTTGTAATTGGCTTTATTTATTATCTGATTTTATTGCATGTTTGAGCCTAATGTGCTAAATGCCGCTTTTTACCATTTTGATATTATTTGAACTGTATATAAACTGCTACGAAACCCTTCTCTTCTCATCTTCGGGGATATGCTCGCTGGTCGAGACTCCCTATTCTGTTAGTGTCATACCTTGAAATAAGAAAGAGGCTCGGACAAGTTACTAAGCTGGATGGCCTTTTGGTTCCCGGTACATAGCCCCCTCCTCGGCTCGAGTTGTCCGCTCGGGTACACAGTCTAGAACACATACCCAGGTTTTGAACCTAGAATAACTCAGCCTCATATCGGATCCCTAGTAGGAACGTTTGTTTGCATCATGTGCATTTGACTTTGGAGACTCAACACAGGGGTTGGATCTGTCTAGGATAGTTGTACCCAGAATAAAAAGACCATCCTGATGCATCTTACTTGTGCATCCATTTGCTTCGGATTTGCATGTTGACCGGCTCATAGAGGAAAAGTTGAAAAGGAAAGTCAATGTGGGGACTGAGAGAGATAATTGTCTGTTTTTGAAAACCAATGTCCAAAATATACCGAAACTCTATCGAAATTTTGAAAAAAAAAGGATAAAAGAAAAAGAAAGAAAAGAAGGGAAAATTGTTTTTTATTTTGTCAGAATTGTCCGAACTACGCCAGTTTGATTCTCACCGGATGTGGGATACGTAGGCAATCCCCATCGGGTCCAACTTTCCTTTTGCAAAAATTGCCCAAAAAAACCAAATTTTTTTTATTACTTTGTTGTAAATAAGTAAGGGGATATCATTCTTGTCAAAATAGTCGAATGTCCCCAAAAGGACGCCAGAGGGCTATTTTTGCAAGAACAGCCACTTTTGGTCTCTTTCTCAAATTTTTGGGCCGGTTAGCTAGCACAACCTTAAAATCTTCCCCCGGAAGTGCTAAAAGGCCGTATTTGCAAAGCCGGGTTTTTACTTTTGAAATGAAGGTCTGAAAAAAATGTCAGCTTTGAGTCTGAGTCAAAATGAATCATGATTTTTGCTTAATCACCCTAATAAATGTGTAGAATGAGCACGAGTAAAAATTTGCCAATAACATTCATGAACAAGATCCCTTTGGAGTTGCATATGTGGTGGGACGATCTGGGTAAATCAGGGCAAGACAAGGTCAATCATTATTTGGGAGGTCTCATCGGGTTGTCGAAGATTAGGCCTAGAGTAGATATCATAAAGGCGTTGGTTACATTCTGGGACCCGACCTACAACGTGTTTCATTTCTCAAATTTTGAACTCACCCCAACTTTGGAAGAAATAACTGGATATATTGGGAGCGCTGAGGTTCCTCTGAGACACAAGTATCTGGTTGCTCCAAGATTCGTCGTTGTGCACAGATTCTTAGACTCCTTAAAGATAAGTAGGGGGTCCACAACCCAGATTTGGCAACCATTTTTTCTACTATGCAGTTCATATACCAGAGATACGGCCACATAGGAGGGTTTAACAATTCAGAAAACAAAATTTGTAGCAAAGGGAACCGCCTCAAATGGGAAGAACACAGGTGTTTTGCTTTTATGGTGGTCTTCTTGGGACTTCTGGTGTTTCCTAGGAAAGATGGAAATATCGACATACGAATAGCTGGGGTTGTCAACACTTTGCTTACTCAGGCCAAAAGCACCCTCGCACCCATGATAATAGCTGAAATCTTCCGCGCTCTCACAGTTGCAAAGCCGAAGGAGACTTTTTTGAGGGGTGCAACTTGTTGCTGCAGATGTGGATGATTGAACATCTATGCCATCGTCCTCAATTCCTGAGTTATGGGTCGACAGAGAAAACCTGCATAGAGGAATTTTATACAAGGGTTGATGGGATCAGCTTGCCAGAAGGGGTTATAGAATGGGTATCACATCTCCGTTCCATCAGTGCAAGTCAAATAGAGTGGACGTTTGGATGGCTTCCCGTAGATGAGATCATATACATGCCAGCTACCGGGCCTCATTTACTTTTGATGGGTCTTAGGAGTATCCAGCCTTATACCCCATACCGGGTTTTGAGACAATTAGGGAGATGTCAAATGGTTCCCAGGGATGAAGACATTAGTCGCCCTGTGGTCGAGATTGGTCCCGATGGTCAGTTTCATGAAGCTGCAGTCCGCCAAATTTGGAGCGAATGTCAGTACTTGACGGCGAACACTTGAGTCCGTGATCTGTCTAGAGGTGAAATTGCACCAGGATATCTTGCCTGGTATAAAAGGGAAGTTGAGTTTGGAAGGCCGGCCAAAAGACCCCATCTTCAAGAATTTGTCGGAGCATCACAAGAACAATGGGATTGACTGGCCAAAGAAAATGAGTACAGAGCCACCATAGGCAGGCTAGAAAAGCAAGTCATGGACCTTCAGTTTGAGAATGGTTTGCAAGCCGCTACGGATGAAGGCGAGAATAAAAAGCTAACTCAGGAAAATGAAGCCCTTAAAGCCCAAATTCAGAAAATGAGAACGGCTGCTAGAAACTCGGAAAGAAGCCGAGCGGATGAAAGGCTTATAAGCAGTTTGAAAAAGAAAGCCCTTGAGTGTCAAGATGACCTAGAAAAGTCTGAGGCCAACCTAGCCAAAGTCCGGGCACAATGGGCAAAGGAGGCGGAAGAGCGGTCAAAGTTTGTGCAACAAATGAAAAGAAAGTATGAAGTGACAATCACCAGCCTGAAGAGAAAAATGGCTACCCTCGAGAATGAGGCAGCCAAGCAGGCCAAGGACTTTAAAGCTGATAGGGAACACTACTACAATTTGATGGCTCAAATGGAGGAAGAAATAAAACAGTTACAAAATCAACACCTCCATGATACTCAGGTGTTAGAAGCTCGGAATCAACAGGTCGGACGTCTGCTTCAGGAAAAGGGTAGAATCCAAGAGCGGGTCAGAGTCATCGCCGACTACATTGTTGTGAAATTCCAAGCATGTGAAGATATGACTCGCACCACTTTATTCGTGGCAGTGATTACGTTTGTCCGACAGATAATAAGTAACTTGGAGATGCTTCAAAGGGATCTTGCATATAGGCCCGTGGCAAGACCGAATGATGTCTCGCGGGCCCTAGGAGAATTTGAGGCATTAATGTATTCATGATTTTTACTTGAGTCTGTATTTTCTTTCTATTGGAGTCTGTCAGTTTGTTTTCGAGCCTGTATTTACTTTTGTAGAAGTATGTTAGTTTGTTTGTTTTGTCTTTTCATCAGAGTCTGTCTGTTATATTTTGAGTCATTATAATCAAAGTATTTGTTTTTTTTTTGAAAATCCCAAAAATGTTTTACTACTTATTTTTACACTTATACCCCAGAACTACGCTCGTTCTGATTTATGCGGGGTTATGATACGTAGACAATCTCCATAGGATTCGACCATAACCAAAAGAAAAGAGAAAGAAAATAAGAAACCGTGAGAACGAAACAAAATAAGAAAGGGAAATGAGAGAATAAAAAACAAAGAGAAGTCAAACAAAGAAAGGCAAGAATGAAAAAAAAAAGAGAAAAAGGGAAGTTGCAAATGGAAATAAGGAAAAGACGGGATGACACAAGCATCGAGCAAATACATGATAGAAATGATTAATTACTTAGGTGCATTGCATTCCACAAATATGTGATTTCCAATCTGTTAAGCTCTAATCACTAACGAGTTTGTTGTTGATACCAGAACTAAGGCAGGTGGTTAGTTTGTTGAGCATTCTGGCAACCCATCCATACAACACCAGGTCCAAAGGCGAATTGATCATGTCTAACCAAGAACTTGATGCAAGTAGCATCGATCCTTCAAGAGAGGTGGAAGAATTGGATGTTAATTCGATAAAATAAGAGATGTATAAGTTGAAACAACAGATGGCCGAAATGTACCAGGCCTGGGCAAAAGGGCAATCACCACCAGCTTACCCCGCCAACCCTGCTTTCATCCCGCCATTGACTCAAACCTAGGAACATCCTACTATTGATTCATCTGCAGGATTTCCTATTTACCATCACTACCAAGGCACCACCTCCCAAACCTCGCAAGATCCACCACCCAAACCAGTTCCATATCCTCCTCCCCCAATCACTCATGTCTTCGTAGCATCCCCATCTGCTACACTACACCAATCTTCCAGTGAGCCTGTGTTCCAAGCCCAGGATAACTATACTACCCCCCAGAGCCCACTTTCAAAGCTTCAGAAGTTTATACTTCTCATTTTGATCTCCCTACGGAAGCTAAAAAACCATCCAAAAATCCCGAACATGAGGAGATGTTCAGAAAAGTTAAAAGCTTAGAACAATCATTCAGAGACATGTGGGGGTTAGGAGGTCAAGTAAGTGTGGCTTTAAGATGCTGTCTGTTTCCAAATGTGCAATTACCGGCAGGGTTTAAGATGCCCAAGTTTGATTTGTATGATGGGCACGGTGATCCAGTAGCACACTTGAGAGGTTTTTGTATCAAGATGATGGGAGCTGGAGGAAAAGATGAATTGCTGATGGCATATTTCAGTCAAAGTCTGAGTGGATCGGCGCTGGAGTAGTACACCCGGTAGGATCATGGAAGGTGGTATACATGGGATGTTATGGCGCAAGCATTCACTTGTCACTTCCAATACAATCTTGAGATCGTTCCAGATCGACTGTCCTTGACAAAACTGGAGAAAAAGCACAGTGAAAGTTTCAGAGAGTATGGTTTCTGATGGAGAGAGTAGGCAGCAAGAGTAGACCCTCCAATGAAAGAAAGTGAGATGGTGGATTATTTCCTGCATGCCTTAGAACCTACTTACTATGGCCATCTGGTCTCAGCTATAGGAAAATCCTTCAATGAAGTAGTGAAGATGGGAGGTATGGTAGAAGAGGGGCTCAAGTCGAATAAAATCATGAGCTATTCGACTATTAAGGCGACCACTCAGGCTATTCAGGGCGGCATAGGAGGAATTGGGAAAAAGAAGAGAGAGGACGTAGCAATGGTTGATTCAGGAACTTGGTTCGGACCCATAGGCTCATCTCACCACTATAATCAGCCTCGACCCCACCACCAAAGTTACCCTCATAGCCCATATAATCCACCCCAACACTATTATCCCCCACCAGAACCTCATTTTTCTGTCCACCATACCCAAACATACAACCAACCTCCCACCCATGCGCAATGGCATGCGCCCATTCCCTAAAACACTTATCCACCCCCACGAGCCTACCGAAACCCTCCTGGACCAAGTTTCCGGCCTAATCAAGCATTTAAGGATGAAATGTTGCAGAAAAAGAAAACCTTTATTCCATTAGGAGAGTCATATACCGGTTTATTCCACAGGCTAAGACAACTGGACATGTTGAGGCCGATACAGTCCAAATTGCCAAATCCTCCCGAAAAATCTTGATTATTTTGCAAGCTGCGAGTATTGTTCTGGTACTCCAGGTCATGACACGGAGAAGTGCTAACACTTAAAAAGTGCTATCTAGGAGCTTATTGATACGAATCGGATTGAAGTTCAAGCTCCCGAGGCCCAATATCAACTGGAATCCGATGCCAGCCCATTAGGAGGCAAATATGATTGAAATAGTGCATGAGGGAGGGGAGCCCAGGAAGCCGTCACAGACCATCATGATGATTTGGCCCAGTGTGGTCAAGACAGTTGAACAATCAACAAGTGAGAAATCAGTGCTCAAGTCAAGCGAAAGGAGTAGTGAACCATCCGTAAGAGTTAAGAAGGGGTCTTCGAGTGATGTTGCAGCAAAGCAAGAAGGATGAAAGTGGTTGTGCCAAGAGTGGCAAGCAAACCTGTCGTAATCGTGGAGGACGCCCGCACAGATCATGTCATTATCAAGCCGGTAACCCAGTTACCAATAGTCAACAGCAGGGCTATTCCATGGAATTATGAACGGGTGACAGTGACTTACAAAGGGAAAGAAATCAAAGAAGAAGCTTGCGAAACCCAAGGTTTGACTCGCTCGGGAAGATGTTTTGCCCCCGAGGAGTTGAGAAAAGCTAAGATCTCCAAAGATAACCCAGTGCTAGTAAAGAAAGTTGTAAATGAAGAAGAGGCAGAGGAATTCTTGAGGAAGATGAAGGTGCAGGACTATTCTATCGTGGAACAATTAAGGAAGACATCTGCTCAAATTTCACTATTGTTATTGTTAATTCACTCAGACGAGCACCATAAAGCTTTAATGAAAATCTTTAATGAGGCTCACGTTCCCGATAAAATCACCGTGAACTATATGGAAAAGATAGCCAACAAGATCTTTGAAGTGAACAGAGTCACTTTTTCCGATGATGAATTGCCCATAGAGGGTACTGAGCATAACAGAGTCCTTTACCTTACGGTGAAATGTGAGAACTCCGTGGTTACCCGGGTATTGGTCGATAATGGTTCCAGAGCGAACATCTGCCCTCTCTCCACTCTGAGTAAGTTGAAAGTGGAAGATGAGAGGATTCATAAGAACAATATCTGTGTCCGAGGATTTGATAGCGGAGGCAATGATTCAGTTGGGGATATGATGCTAGAGCTGACGATAGGGCCAGTTGAGTTCACAATGGAATTCCAAGTGATGGATATAGATGTTTCCTACAATCTGCTGTTAGGTCAACCATGGATTCACGCCGCTAAAGCAGTCCCATAAACACTACACCAGGTGGTCAAATTTGAATGGGATAGACAGGAAATAGTTGTGCATGGCGAAGATAGTTTATGCACTCACAGCGATGTCATTGTACCGTTCATTGAAGTGGAAGATGATAAGGGACCGTGGGTCTCCCAGGTTTTTGACATGATGTTGGTAGAGAAGGTTCTAGAGGGGAAATACATTCCAAATCTGAAGATAACCGCCGCATCAGTCATGGTGGCCTATGAGATGTTGAAGAATGGTTTTGTACTTGGTAAAGGTTTGGGATCATCTTTGCAAGGCATCATACAGCCGGTGTCTCTTCCTGAAAACTTGGGAATATTTGGTCTGGGATTCAAGCCCATACCACAGACATAAGAAAAGCCAAAAAGTTAAAACAGAGGGCATGGGTCCTTCTAAAGCCAGTCCCACGTCTCTCCAGATCATTTGTCAAGTCCGGTACCAGAAAACGACCGGTAACAACAATTCCCATTCCTGTGATTGATCTTGATAAGGAGTTAATTGAAAGATTTGAGAAGTTGTTCGACGGTGTGAACATGGTGGAAAGTAGTGAAGGTTCTAGCAATTCAAAAATTCAATTCGTTGGGCCAAAAACAAAGCTTAATAATTGGAAAGCCACTCCTCTCCCCACTCGAAAGGAGTCTTGGTAGTTTATTTTGATTTTCCTTCAGTTTGTCTGGGTTATTCCAGGGTTGTAATTCGTTGGGCCAAAAACAAAGCTTAATAATTGGAAAGCCACTCCTCTCCCCACTCGAAAGGAGTCTTGGTAGTTTATTTTGATTTTCCTTCAGTTTGTCTGGGTTATTCCAGGGTTGTAATCCAGATTTTTATCTTTCAATCTGTTTGAGTGTGCAAACCTTGTTATCTTTTATCATTCAATGAAATGCAATTTCCCTTTCTTCATCATTCCTGATAGTTTCCCTTTTGCTTTTTTTCTTCTTTTCTGTACAGTTCTTTTTACGCTGGTTCTAATGACATGGAATGCATGAGGAATCCTCAACCCAGTCTTAAAAATCAATCTGATTCTGAAAAAATAATTCAAGAAGTAAAGTGTGATGACGAATCAGAATATGATGAGGAAGAGGCCTTTGAAGAAATTAGTAAGGAATTCACTTTAAAGGAAAACCCAAACCCAACCTGAATGATACAGAAGCCATTAATTTAGGGGACGCAGATAATATCAGAGAGACTAAAATAAACGTCCACCTTGAACCAAAGATCAGGGAAGAGATGATCAAAGCCCTGATTGAATACAAAGATATTTTTGCATGGTCACACGACGACATGCCAAGTTTAAGCACTAATTTAGTGGTCCACAAGTTACCCACTGACCCGACGTTCCCTCCCGTCAAGCAAAAATTGAGAAAGTTCAAAATTGATACGAGTGTGAAGATTAAGGAAGAAATCACTAAGCACTTGGACACAAAGGTCATTCGGGTCACACGATATCCCGTTTGGTTAGCTAATGTTGTGCCAGTACCAAAGAAGGACGGCAAGATCAGAGTATGTATTGATTACCGCAATCTCAACAAAGCAAGTCCAAAGGATAATTTCCCACTACCCAACATCCACATTTTGATCGATAATTGCGCCAAACGTGAGATTGGATCTTTTGTGGATTGTTATGCAGGGTATCATTAGATTTTAATGGATGAAGAAGATGCGAAAAAGATGGTATTCATCACGCCATGGGGAACTTATTGTTACCGAGTAATGCCATTTGGTTTGAAAAACACTGGGGCAACTTACATGAGGGAAATGACTACTGTGTTCCATGATATGATACACAAAGAGATTGAGGTGTACGTAGATGATGTAATCATAAAGTCGAAGCAGCAGGCCGACCACGTCGGAGATTTGAGGAAATTTTTCCAGAGTCTTCGCAGGTACAACCTCAAGCTTAACCCTGCCAAGTGCACATTTGGTGTTCCATTCGGAAAATTGTTGGGATTCATAGTCAGCCATCGAGGCATTGAGTTGGACCCATCAAATATCCAAGATATCCAAGAATTGCCACCTCCAAGGAACAAGACTTAGGTGATGAGTCTGTTAGGGAGATTGAACTACATCAGTAGGTTTATTGCTCAACTTACGACAACTTGTGAGCCTATTTTCAAGTTGCTGAAGAAGGATGTTGCGGTCAAGTGGACTGATGAGTGTCAAGAAGCATTAGATAAGATAAAAGGATACTTGTCAAACTTACCTGTGTTGGTTCCACCACCAGGGAGACCTTTGATTCTTTACTTGACAGTCCTGGAAAATTCATTTGGTTGTGTATTGGGTCAGCATGATATCACTAGCAGGAAGGAACAGGCCATCTACTATCTTAGCAAGAAGTTCACGGCTTATGAGGTTAAGTACACTCACCTGGAAAGGACATGTTGCGCCCTAACTTGGGTAGCACAGAAATTGAAACATTATTTGTCATCCTACACTACTTACCTCATTTCACGCTTGGATCCGTTGAAGTATATTTTTCAAAAGCCTATGCCCGCAGGGAGGCTTGCGAAGTGGCAGATTTTGCTCACAGAGTTTGACATCGTCTATGTGACTCGGACCGCAATGAAAGCCCAAGCGTTGGCCGATCATTTGGCCGAGAACCCGGTCGATGAAGAATATGAGCCATTGAGGACTTATTTTCCCGATGAAGAGGTGATGCATATTGACAAGCTAGAGCAAACTGAAAAACCAGGTTGGAAACTTTTCTTTGATGGGGCTGCTAACATGAAAAGAGTTGGAATAGGAGCCGTGCTTATTTCTGAAATAGGGCATCACTATCCTGTTACGGCTCAGCTTCATTTTTATTATGCCAACAATATGGCTGAGTACGAAGCATGCATTTTGGGATTAAGGCTAGCTGCAGACATGGATGTCCAGGAAGTCTTGGTCTTGGGAGACTCGGATCTTCTGGTACATCAAATTCAAGGAGAATGGGAAACACGAGATTTGAAGCTCATACCGTACCGACAATGTTTGTATGATCCTTGTCAACGGTTTCGATCAGTGGAGTTCAAGCATATTCCAAGGGTCCATAAGGAGGTGGTCGATGCTTTGGCTACCTTGGCATCAATGTTGCACCATCTAGACAAAGTTTATGTCGATCCTCTACATATTCAAGTCCGAGATCAACATGCTTACTGTAACATGGTGGAAGAAGAACTTGATGGTGAACCGTGGTTCCATGATATCAGGGAGTACATCAGAATGGGGGTATATCCGGTGCAAGCCACCGGGGATCAAAAGAGAACAATTCGATGGTTGGCAAGTGGATTTTTCTTCAATGGAGGAGTTTTGTATAAAAGAACTCCAGATCTTGGATTGTTGAGATGCATAGATGCTAAACAAGCCACCGCTGTCATGATCGAAGTACATTCTGGAGTCTGCGGACCGCATATGAGTGGATATGTGCTGTAAAGAAAATTCTCCGAGCAGGTTATTATTGGCTCACCATGGAGCGAGATTGTATCAGCTTTGTGCGCAAATGTCATCAATGCCAGGTACATGGAGATTTAATTCATTCTCCACCATCGGAATTGCACACAATGTCGGCACCATGGCCCTTCGTTGCTTGGGGCATGGATGTCATTGGACCAATTAAACTAGCAGCATCCAACGGGCACAGTTTCATTCTAGTGGCCATTGATTATTTCACCAAATGGGTTGAGGCTAAAACTCTCAAGTCTGTGACCAAGAAAGCAGTGGTCGATTTCGTTCACTCAAATATCATTAGTCGATTTGGGATACCAAAGGTGATCGTCATAGATAATGGTGCTAATCTTAATAGTAACTTGATGAAAGAGGTATGTCAACAATTTAAGATTATGCATCGCAATTCCACCCCATATTGCCCCAAGGCGAATAGAGCAGTCGAGGCAGCCAACAAGAACATAAAGAAGATACTTCGGAAAATGGTGGAAGGTTCCAGGCATTGGCATGAAAAGTTACCATTTGCATTGTTGGGTTATCGCACAATTGTTCGCACTTCAGTGGGTGCAACTCCTTACTTGTTGGTATATGGCACTGAAGTAGTGATACCTGCGGAAGTTGAAATCTCGTCCCTTCGGATTGTTGCTGAGGACAAGATTGAGAATGATGAGTGGGTCAAAACCCGTTTGGAGCAGTTAAGTTTGATCGATGAGAAGAGATTGGCAGCAATGTGTTATGGGCGGTTATATCAAAAAAGAATGACAAGAGCGTACAACAAAAAGGTGCGCCCCCAAAATTTTGAAGCGGGTCAGCAAGTATTAAAGCGCATCCTTCCACACCAGGCTGAAGCAAAGGGCAAGTTCGCCCCAAATTGGCAAGGGTCGTTCATAGTAACAAGAGTGTTGTCCAATGGTGCTTTGTATCTAACAGATATCGAAGGCAAATGTGTAGACATGGCTATCAATTCTGATACAGTCAAGAGATATTATGTATGATTTCTTTGGTTCAATTGTTGATTGTTAGTACTTGGCATTATTTCGAAGATTGGAATGACGAAGGCAATTTGTTCTGCTATCTAAACATTCTACCCTTTGTTTACCCTTTTGAGCCTTATTTAATTTATTTCACACCCCTCTTTTGGAATCAATAACGAAAAAGAGAGAAAAGAAAGAGAAAAAAAAAAAGCGAAAAGAGAAAGTACAAGAAAACAAAGAAATTCAGGTGTGAACTACGTTTGACCTGATTCTTGTTAAGGATACGTAGGCAGTCTCACGGCTCGGTCATATCATATCAAAATAAAAATAATAAATCCCCAAGAAAGAAACTGGGGTAGAAGTTGTGATTGTGGTAAGAGATCAGATTCCAAAAGTTGTAATTTTGACCCATTTAAGTTGCTTTTAGCCTTTTTGATACCCTTTTCTTTCCAAACATATCCAAAGAGCCAACATTACCGTCCAAAGAAAGACCTCCCGATCAGTCTTCGAGAGATGCCAAGTCAAGCAAGTAAAGAGGATTCTTATCAGGGGCAATACTCCGGTTTAAGCAAGAGAAATCAAAAAATGAGAGTCTTATCGGTGAAAACCCTCGTGGGCACCATGAGGCGACGAAAGCTGAGAGAAAGTAAAAATGAGAGAGTCTTATTGGTGAAAACCTTCACGGGTACCATGAGGCGACAAGGAATTGAGGAATGGAAAAATGAGAGAGGTTTGTCGGTGAAAACCCTTCAGGGCACTGCAAGCCGAACAAGGTCTGTAAGCTGGCGGAAAGTAAATATCGGGTTGCGGAGATCTTGGAGCACAAAGTAAAACAATTGGAAAAGTGATTGGTTAAACAGACTGGGTTGATTAATCCAAAATACATACCATGATTATTGGTGTCGTTTACTCCACTCAGATAAGGTTCTTTTTCTCTCTCCAACAGTCATCCAAATTTGGATTTTCTTCTTTATTCTTAATTCTCAAAATCGTCGCATTTCATTGCTGTTAATTTTACTTCTCTAAAGCTCTTCCAAGGTTAGCCTTGTTTCAACAAATAAGAAGGAATTTCAAAGTTTACTACCAGTTTCAAAATTGCACAAAGAAAAATACGGCTAGGACATGCAAGAGATAGTGTGATGAAAAGTGGGACATAGAGTGTAAGCAAAAGTTAAATCGGTGAAATGGTTCAATAATGTCGCGGGAGATGTAGAGGTCAGAAATGAAAAACAACGGTTGGGGTGTAGAGCACTCAGATCATCTAGGGTCCTGGGGTTAAGGATCAATCAGAAGGTCAAACAATTCTCGACCGGCTCAAGGCAGCCAATCAAAGCAAAGCATGGCAAATGAAGAACCACCTTCAGCAAGAATGCCACAACTAACCACCACGTTTTAAACTGACAAGATTTTTCTTTGATTTGAAACAGGGGCAAAAAATTTCATTTGTTTCGGAGAAATCCTATGTGAAGAAAGAGCAAGCACCAAGCAGGTTTGATCGCAAAGTTCTCAGGACCCTCCTGGAAAATGAGACTTAGTTTAAAATTCAAAATAATCATGAGTAGCAGAATCTAGCATAAATGTACCCCAAAGGAATATAAGTGGAACTTCGAAGTTTGCATGCTTGAGATAGGATTCACTAGAAATTTTCTAGGACCCTCCTGAATAATGGGACGTAGCACTAAGAATTCCATTAGATAACAAGTTTTAGCGTAAGTTCGGCTATAAGGAAGTATAGTTTAGCTTTAAAAGCATCACTTGTAAGATAAGATTTAATTTAAAACTTTTCAGGACCCTCCTAGATAATGGGATGAAGTTTTAGGACCAAGTTAGATAACAAGGTATAATAGAAGAAAATATAATGCAGCTTTGAAACGGGCATTTTACTAGAAATTTTTAGGACCCTCCTGGATAATGGGATTTAGTTTATAGATTGTTAGAGATATTAAGTAACATGATTCAGTTAACACTCACAAAGGTTCCCGTCTACCAAACTGGGGTAGAAAATTTTCTTTGTTTTGTCTATTTTGTTGAAGTCAGGTGCCCGTCTGAAGAACAGGGAAGAACAACACGGATGTTAAGAATAAAAAGCAGTTCAAGATCAAGTAATCAGGATCCCACCTGGAGAACAAGGGAAAACAAATCAAGTTTCAAGGAATATTGACACAAGTATTGGTAATCAGGCACCCACCTGGAGGAACAAGGGAGAACAAGTTAAGGAAAAAACAGTTAAAGTTTCAGCAATCAGGCGCCCACCTGGAGAGCAAGGGAATACAATTCAAGTTTCAGCAGTCAGGCACCCACCTAGAGAGCAAGGGAATACAGTTTAAGTTTCAGTAATTAGGAGCCCGCCTAGAGAACGAAGGGAAAAAGTACAATTCAAATGTTGGAAATCAGGAGCCTGCCTAAAGAACGAATGGAAGAAGTACAAATTCAAATTTTGTTGAAATCAGGAGCCCGCCTGGAGAACGAAGGGAAGAAGTACAAATCAAACTTCAATAATCAGGAGCCCACCTGAAGAACGAAGGCAAGGAGTACGATTCAAGTTTCAGTAATCAGGAGCCTGCCTGAAGAACAGAGGGAAGGCAACAATGGTCAAAAGAAGACAGTTCAAGTTGAAAGGGGAAAGCAATTCGAGTTTCATAGGAAGGGAACACAATTCAAGTATTGGCAATCAAGAAACCACCTAAAAATGAAAGGAAGAAGAACAGAAGGAAGCAATTCAAGGAAAGGCAATAACAGTCAAAGGAAGACTGTTAAAGTTCGGCAATCAGGTATCCACCTGGAAAATAAGGAAAAGTAATTGAAGGAAAGGGAAAGCATCACAAAATTACGATTCAAGTCAGCAACAAAGGAACTTTTGTAGGAAAATACAAGTCAACAAGGCAACAACAATTACAAGATCAAGTTTGAAAATAAATCTTTGTAATGCATAGTTCATAGCTTAGTCTAGCTTCTTTAATTTTGTAACGGTGTAATAAGGAGGTCAGTAAGCAGTAGCAGCAGCAGCAACAGTGAAATCACAGCTTCATGGTAGTCCCAGCTACCGAAACTTCTTGAACTACACTGACCTGATTCCTTTATAGCCAAGGATATGTAGGAAACTTTTGAAGCAGAAGTTCGGTCAGATTCTTTCAAAGATGCTTCCCACGGAGTATTCAAATGGGCAAAAATCGCTCGTATCAGCTCACTTGATCTTTGCACGAAAGCTCTTCGTGTTTCCGAGCAAAGAGGGGTAGATGTGAGCACGTGATTTTTGCCTTATATGAATTACTCCCACAAATTCAAAACAAAATAAATTTTTTTTCATTGTTAGCAATTTTGTGAGTTTTGTGGCATTTTCCGTTAATTGTTTGCATTTGTGTGTGAGTGTTTATTTTATTTAATTAATGAAAAATACAAAAATATGCTGCATTTGCATTTAGGATTTGACTTTGCATTTTTAAGAATTGATTATTAATTAATTAGTTATTTTAAAAATGGAAAAATCAAAATAGTTTATATTGCACTTTTTAAATATTGGTAGTTTTCCCTTTTAATTTAAATATCAATTAATTATGGTAATTATTTAGGCTTAATTAGTATTTTTTGATAAGTTAATATTATTTAATTTAGGATTTTAGTTTCAATTTTTGAAAAAAAAAAGAAGAAAAAGAAGAAAACAAATGAAAATTAGGAAAAATAAAAGAAAGAAAAAGAGAAAAGAAAGAGGAGTAAAATCTGTTGGGCCATCTCTCATTTTTACCCAGGCCCAAGCAAAATCCACCCCCATTACCGGCCCAGACCTGTCTCCCCTATCCGACCCGACCTAGTTTAACCAAAACGACGTCGTTTTATGCTGGGATTAATCACAGCCGTTGGATTTCAATCATCCAACGGCTCTAATTAATTCCCCATTTTAATATACCCAAAAAATACCTCAGACCCCCTACCTCAAATCAAATTCACAGACCCCACCGTCCTTAAATCGTCTCCGCCTTACTCCGCCCACCGGAAATCGCCTCGCGGCGGTTCCGGTGGCTCAATCACCTCCAAATTGATACCATAGAATCCCCATGACTCCCTCATACCAAATCCATAACGAGATTTCCTCCAATCTGGCCAGAAATCGTCGAATCTTAAATCTAAGTTCGAACCCTAAAAATTCAAAAATCAATTTCCATTAAAACTGATAACATGCATCGATCCAGGCTTCTGGCCTTTCATGATTAGAAGGCTGATTCATCACAAAACTGATATTGTTCATTTGTTCTTTACAAAGAACAAGTGATTAGCATCAGTTTCGTGTGAGTCGTGATATCAAGTGTGAATTCAAGCCTATCTGGTGAGTTCCCTTTCGTTTTTCTGTTCATTTTTTTTAATTTGTTTCACCTTTTATTCTTCTTCTTTTCTTCTTGTTTTCTTTCTTCAGCATTCTTCTAAATTTTCAATTCACAAGTCTGTTTCCTTCATCTGCATTAATCTTATTTCAATAGCATTTTCTAAATTTATAATCATATAAGAAAGGTCTAGGTTTAATTGAATTGGTCGAGGTTTATTCGAATATGTTTTGGAAGTCGTTAGTTCCATTTAGAGTCTTATAGCAGATTAATTCAATGAATTGATATGATTCAGTTGTTAGATATTTTCTTAATTTTGAAGTGCATTTGTATTAGCTCGTTTGTTTCCTGTTTATACGAATTCAGAGTTTAGGAGTGATAAATAACAGAAGCTTTGAGGGTAATTTGGGTAGTCTAGCCTAAGGAAACTTGTCAATAATTGAATTAGGAAGCTTCTAATAAGTGGTAGGATTTAAAAATGCACTACTGACTAATTTAAAGAACTAAGTTAAGTGGAGTTAATTAAAAATTGTTGAAAGGGCATTTGTGAATTCAAGGGGGCATTTTCTACTGCCTATATAGAGATCAGAATTGAAAGAAGGAAGGGGGGAGAAAAAGAAGAGAGATAGAGATCCAGAGAGAAAAAGAAACAGAGAGTTTTAGGATAGAGATTTCAGGAAAAAAAAATGACAAACGGCTACTGTTCCATTGAGCTTCATTAGGATTTTCTGAGTTTTTTTTTCTGAAAGCAAGCTTTTTTATTCTGAGATTTGGAATGGATTGATATCAGTTTTTTTTTAAAAGTCTTCTGGTTCATGCTTTGTTAAGAGTCACTATTCCATTGGTTTCTAATTTCAAGTTTTGAGGTTTATGAGCTCTTGAACCAATTCTAATTCATCCGGGCTTGCGGTTGTTTTGAATCAAGAGCTGTGGTTATTTCCTTGTTGTTTGGTCTGCTCTTACTGCTGCCCTGAGTCTCAGGCTGATTTTGGTTTTTTCTCTTGTTATTATTCAGGTATGCGCTTCTATTTCCACTTAATGTAAAGCTTGTCTTAGAATCAAAAATGGATTTATGGAGCTTTGAGTAGTAGTTGTGTTGTGTTTAGTTTACTTGTTTATTTCTACTTCATTTAGGTAGTTCTTCTTATTACCCCTCTACCCCTGAATATGTGACTAAGAGATTAATATTCTGAATATTGTAGATTACATAATAGTTTGGATTGGCATCTCTTTTAGTCTAAGCCTTATAAATGTATGCAGTTGGTTGCCTGTTTTTGCTTTAAGGTCTGGATTTGAGCCTTGTTGAATATGGCTGATTCAGAATCTTTTGGATTGTTAAATGTGTACTAGTTAAGGTTGTTCTAAGTCTGCTATAGCATAGACTTGAATCTTGTATGCAGAATTTGCATAATGAGTTTCAACGTAAGTGCATGTCTGCCTTCCTACAGCGTGACTTTAGATTTGTTTCTTCACTTTACCTTTAGATCTAGTTTAAATTGACTTCAGGTTTGATTCAGTTTTCTTTAGTATCTGAGTCTGGCATTGCAATTTTTTTATCTCAATGTCTGTTAAAATTCAAGTAAGGCATTTGTGTCTTGAAGAACCATGATTCAAATAATGAATTGTGGTTTGACAGGTTGCTGAACTATGCTCATGGTAAAAATCTTTGTTTCTAGATCTAGCTTTTGCATTCTTCTACTTCTTTGAATCCAATTAAT
The DNA here is from genome assembly GCF_000715075.1 of Nicotiana tabacum. Taxonomy (NCBI): domain Eukaryota; kingdom Viridiplantae; phylum Streptophyta; class Magnoliopsida; order Solanales; family Solanaceae; genus Nicotiana; species Nicotiana tabacum. Next base: position 24,222,086 of record NC_134100.1, on the reverse strand, counting down.
TCTCGTCCGTAATTATTATCATGATTCTGGTTACGATTAATGTATAAATCGTTTAGTTTAGTAAAGTAATTTGATAAATATTAGCTTATGAGGTTTGGAAGTACTTAACTGAATTTTACATGTCTCATTGGCTTGATTTTATTTCATTACTAAAAATATCTCAAAAAGCTAAAAGTATTGCATACAGGATCTTTATTGTGAAAGTGCTTAGTAAATGACAATTAAAGTTTTGTAGTCAACAATAGGAAAGTGAAACATGCGTGTAAGGAAAATTAAAAGAGGTTTACTATATTATGTCTTGTTTGATAGTGACCTTTCATTATATGATTGCTTCCGGACTTGAGTAATTCGCATTAAGCATACTTGGAACCTCAGGATTACGGGTATGGTTCCCATGGCCTAGTAGTGACACCTAATTTCAAACTAGTTTGATATGAATATCCATAGTTTATTTAGTTGAATAAATTTGGGGCGTGCCATAATAAATAAGATGTAGTTTGTGGCCCTTAAAAGCTTTGTTTTGAATCCCTTTTTTTCAAAATTGGAATCGAGGTGCGACGTGCCAAACAAAATCTAAATTGCATGGCCCTCGCTTAATTGATATTTTTATCCTTAGATATCGAGGTGTGCCATTTAGCGAACTTTCCATGGCCCTCGCAAAATTGCAAATGCGTAGTTGCTTAGGCGCATTATTTTAATAATTAATTTCCTAAACTCAGGTGCGCATTTATGTGATCCAAATCTCAACAACGTTAGATAAAATGTGTTGCGGACTGCGGGTGCATTTATGTGATGTGGTTCAAAACGCGTTTTATGTGACGTTGAATTTTTCCTAAAACTAAATAAAAGCGGTTTAAAGTAAAAAAGGCAACTAGGTTTAAAAATGTACTAAAATCAGATAATAGGCCAATTATAACAGTTGAGCGACCGTGCTAGAACCACGGAACCCGGGAATGCCTAACACCTTCTCTCGGGTTTAACGGAATTTCTTACCTGGATTTCTGTGTTCGCGGACTGTAAAACAGAGTCAAGTTTTTCCTCGATTCGGGATTTGAACTGGTGACTTGGGACACCATAAAATTATCCCAAGTGGCGACTCTGAATTTAATAAATAAATAATCTCGTTTCGATTGTCACTTTAAGTTGGAAAAAACTCCCTTATGCCCCTTCCGAGGTGTAGGAAAAAAGGAGATGTGATAGTTGTCACCTGTACTCTGAGTTATACCTGTCATCGGAGGGTTGGTCTGTTGTACTGCTCGTCCGTTTGTTGTGCCATGCTAGCTCTTGCGATTTCTATAGTCATTCCTGGAATGGGTCTGTTGAGGATGCTTAATAGCATGTCGGTCAGCCATGCTTCGAGGAGTTTTTTCACAACTTGGGACGTCCCTTCTTCTGTGGACGTGGAGGTCCCTTTTCCACTAGGTTTTTTTATAGTGCAATGGAGGGGGGGACCTCTCACGCCTAGGGGAAGCGTTGTGCATCATGTCCTCGCCTATTATTTCAGCTCTCGTTGATAGCATTCATGAGGTTGTTGGGGAGGTCAGTTGTTATTCTTGTCCTCTCTCCTTGGTTACCTTCCATGTTGGTTTCTGTACGTACAAAGAGAGAAGAAGATTTTTGGGGTTTGTGAAGTTAGTGACTTGTGTTAGTTACGGATCTGAAGGAAACTATAAAATTAACAAAGAAGTCCCCACAGACGACACAAAATTATTTGATAAAAAAATATAGATCTTGGTTTAACTAATTAAACTTATATAAATGAGGGTAAATCTTTGTTAACGAGAATATCCTTGAAAGAAATACTAGTAGTATAATGAATGACGTGCAGATCTGTTCTAACGGGTATGACAGCATGCAATAGTCAATGGTCAAGAATCAAAATAGAAATAATGCAACATTGGATGTAGATGAACAATAATAAATGTCATTTATGTAAATAAATACAGAGGAGTCACCCAAGACAAGATGAAAGTAATGGATATTCTTTCTGACAATGATGAGTGATGGACAATCCTTTGAATATCTGAGTTATTCTTGGATCTGGTGGAAAAGTGTAGATAAGAATCTTAGTGAAAAAGTTACATTTGTATCCTTGCAATAAGACCTGGTTCTCTCCTTTAAAGTCAAAGAATCTTTTACAAATGAATATCACATGTCAACTATTATTGTGTCTCTTTCTTCTTATAGGTCCTAGAAACCCTAATAGTACATTTGTAGAGAATATCCATTAGAATATTCTCCTTTAGTTCGTATCTTAAAGCTAGCCGTTATAACTCTGTCAGAGGCCCACGACCTCGGCAACGACTATTGACGGTTCCTCGACTTCAATATTTGCTGACTCTTCTATCACAGAATTCATTGTTGATTTGATCACTTCGACCCATGGCAACCTGAAGATGCTTTACCAATATCATTTTGACTTATATTCTAAAGATAAATTTCGACCCATACACAACTGAGAACTTACATCCTGTTTTTCCTGATGGATGGTAGATGATTTCACTTATCCAATATGAATTTTAATTTCTTATATTTGTTTTCACCTGGACAACAACTTTGTTATGTGAGATTTATACACTCGTCCATGCAATTCTCACTCGCAGCCCTTCAATTTTCCTTTTCTTTCATCACTATTTACTACTTTGCTCCTATCTCAGAAAAAAAGGGTTAAAGAAAGAAAATTTACAACTCAAAAAAATAATTTTAAGTATAATTTAGTTGATCTTTTTTTCAAATTAAATGGATAAATCAACATCTATTAAAATACCTTAATCACTAGTATAATTCAAAAAAAAAAAAATATAATCATTCACATTTCTCATACAAATGCTATTTTAAGTGCAGGGAATCACAATTTTTGAATGTTTAACATAACACGGATGAAAAATTAATGATTGGATACTTGTGCTATTTATATTTTCTCTAATATTTTTCTTGATTTATTGCCCTTATACACATGTAAGTTTTACCAAGAAAAGACAATTGGATCTTAAAATTTAAATCTCTTAAGTATGGTATATATAGGTAAAATCATATTCTAAAAGTTAACCTGCGACAAAATTGTCATTGAAAGCAAATGCAGAACCTTTACTCGATTTAATACAAGACACCACTATTTTATTATTCAAGCCAAGGGTGACATTTTATTCTTATTGGATATTCTCTTATTCTATAACTGATCGATTCAATACGAATTTTCTGACAAATGTGTTGACGTGGATCCACATTGGCATACAACTATTTCTGAATAAAAAAGAAGTTCACAAACTTATATTCAAACGGACCAAACCATGCAAACAATATATCATATTGGCATGTAGCATGGCATTTCGATTTGTAGGTAATTATAAAATTTTAGAAAAATATACGCTGACTTTTGACTGTACACAAAAGAAAAAAAAAATAATGAAATCGTACTAAGAAAAGATAAAACTTTCGATAGTTGTTTGTCTACTTGGATTAAAAAATTCAGATGTTTACCTTCCCGGAAAAGAGAAGAGTTGATTTTTTTTTTAATTGTAGATTAATAATCAATAGTTTTCTAATATATGAGAAATAAGGTTTAACGGAGCACAGTTCGAAACTAGTTGATAATGCGTTGCAGGATTCAAAATCTAAAATGCTGGTAAACTAACATAGGTAAAAATTTAACTCGTCTTCTGTCAAATTATGTTATAATTTGTGTAGTCTAAAGATTGGTTTATTTAAGCCGCAATTTATATTATCTTGATTACTACGTGAGAGAATCAAACGGATTAAATTTGGTATGATAAAAAATAAAGTTAATATGACATGAAATCTGACTTCACTTGTTATTTTTTAAAAGATAAAATTCCTTCTATAAAGTAGAATTAAATTAATTACTTGTTTCGAATATACTTAATTCATACTATAGTTTATAGACAATACTGTTGAGGAATGTATGGATAAGGCAAGCACTTGGTGTTAGTTAGCTATTATTTATAAACCATAGTTAGCTAACTAGAGTACATACTAGTAACTATAGTTGAGCTAGAGATTAGTTAGTATAAATATATGTTAGTTGGGTAGTTGTAATAGTTGTACAGTACACTTTATCAATGGAACAGTGATATTTCCATTTCTTCTCCTCTCGTCTTCACCTTCATTCTTTTAGATCTGGATTACATGTTAGCTGAATTCGTCAATTCAACATGGTATCAAAGCGGATAATCGATCAAATCTAGGGTTCTTCACTGTGAATTTGCTGAAGAACGATAGATAAATCGATATTTTGCCTATTCTCTGTTTTTGGTTCAGAAACCCTAATTTTCTCCAATGGCGGTTGATGAAGTTGCGGATCAAAGCTCAATTGTGATTGATCACAATCATCCTCTGTATTTGCATCCATCTGATACACCTGGAGTGTTATCATTAGGTTTTCAGTTGATTGGAATGGAGAATTACACTATGTGGAGCCAAGCTATGGAGGTTTCACTGTTGACTCGCAACAAGCTGGGATTTATTGATGGAACCATCAATCGCGACACTTATGGAGATAAGTATGCTAATCTCTGGGATCGATGTAATGCTATAGTGAAATCATGGATTATGCATAATGTTAGTCGTGATTTGTTGAATGGTGTTCTATTTCACTCAAATGCATGTGCAATTTGGGCTGATCTGCGTGAACATTTTGATAAGGTGAATGCTTCACGCATGTATTATCTTCACAGAGAAATCCTCACATTAACTCAAGGAATGACTAGTGTATCTGTGTATTACTCTAAACTGAAGGATCTCTGGGATGAATATGACTTGATAATGCCACCTCCTACTTATTGTGATAAGTCTAAAAAATTTGTAGATCACCAACAATATCAGCGACTATGGTAATTTCTGATGGGACTTAATGATAGTTACAGTCAAGCCTGTAGTCAAATTCTTATGAAGTCTAAAAGTCTCACTGTTAATCAAGCATATGCAATGATTTTGCAAGATGAAAGTCAGAAAATTGTGGCTGGTAATAGTTCATATGTTCCTGATTCATCAGATCCCACAGCCTTGTACTCATCAAAATTGGGGCAAAAGATGAAGAAAAACTACAATTTGGAGTGTGACTATTGTAATATGAAAGGACATACAAGAGAAAACTACAATCTGGGTACGTTCGAGGAAGAACGTGTGTTTAGGTGGGGGAGGATGTAACGATCCGACCGGTCGTTTAGAGCTTTTGCACTTTGATCGCTAGTTCTCGGGCATGATTTGCCCTGTGTAAGGTATTATGACTGATGTAGATCATTGGTTTTGGTTTTTAGGGAAATCGGAATGAATTTAAAAGAACAGTCTCAGATGAAAGCTTTGAATTTGAAAGGTTGGCCAAGAGTTGACTTATTTGTATATGAGCTCGGAACGGAATTCTTATGATTTGGTTAGCTTCATTGGGTGATTTATGACTTAGCAGTGTGATCGGAATTGGTTTTGGAGGTTCGGAGTAGAATTAGGCTTGAATTGGCGAAGTTGAGATTTTGGCGATTTTCGGTTGGTAGGTGAGATTTTAATCCGGGAGTCAGAATGGAATTCCGAGAGTTGCAGTAGCTTCGTTACGTCATTTTTTATATATGTGCAAAATTTCAGGTCATTCGGACGTGGTTTGGTTGGGTTTTTGATCGAAAACGTATTTCGGAAGTTTTAGAAAACTTAGGCTTGAATTCGATGTGAATTGATGGATTTGGCATTGTTGGAGGTGTTTTAATGATCGGAACAAGTTTGAATAAGGTATTGGGTTATGTTAGTACTTTTGATTGAGGTCCCGGGGGCCTCGGGGTGATTCCGGATGGCTAACGGAGAGGTTGGAACCTTGTTGCAGCAACTAATATTGCTGCTTCTAATATCTCCGCACCTGCAGATTTGGGGACCGCAGGTGCGGTGCCGCACATGCGGAAGGGGAGCCGCAGATGCGAGAGTGGGCGTGATGAGCAGTTTCCGCAGAAGCGGTCAAGGTGGCCGCATCTGCGAAGCCGCAGATGCGGAATTTAATCGCAGATGCGATTTTGGCTAGTAAGTGAGTGACCACAGAAGCGGTTGGTTGGACCACAGATGCGAAAACCCCTGGGCAGAATGAATATATATCTTCCTTCGCGATTTTTGAAGGGTTAAACCATTTTTGCACTCGAAATTGGGAGCTTTCGGCGATTTTGAAGAGAGGAATCAAAGAGACTTCATGGAGGTAAGGATTTTGGACTTAAAACACATTCCTATGGTAGAATTTCATGAATTAAAGGTGTAATTAATGGGTTTAAAGGGCTAAAAATGGAGGATTAGAGCTTGAGTTTAAGAGGCCTTTAATGGAGGATTTGAGGGGTCATTTGAACTCCGATTTTGATGTTGTTGATATGTATGAACTCGTGGGTAGATGAGGAATCTAATGACGTAAAAAAATTCTAAGTTTCGAGAAGTGGGTCCGGGGCTCGGGTTTTGTTAATTTCAGGATTTTTGATATTTTCGATTGTTTTCGCTTGGGCTTTGCTCCCTTAATATATTGTGATGTATTCATTCTGATTTTAGATAGATTCGACGCGCGTGGAGGCCGATTTGAGGGGCAAAGGCATCGCGAGCTAGAGATTTCGCCGGTTCGAGGTGAGTAATGATTGTAAATGATACTCTGAGGGTTTGAAACCTCGGATTGCACATCGTAGTGCTATATTGAGGTGAGACACACACTGATAATGAGCGTGGGGTTGTTTACTATTGGGATTGTGACTTGGTCCGTCCCAATTGATGATTTTACTGCGTATTTGACTAAAACCTATTTGTTAGCATCATGATTTGGGCTGATTGCCATATTTGGGCTTCGTGCCAACTATTTGAACCCTCCAGGGATTTTTATCATTATTTCCTCACTGTTTTGACTTATTACTTGAACTCAGTCCTGTTGATATTTACTGCTTTACAAACTCAACCATTGTTACTCATATTTGAAACTTAAATGATGTTTTGGGCTGAGAACTACTATTTTACTAATGTCCGAGGGGCTTGTGATGATTTTCGGACTGAGTGAGGCCAAAGGCCATATGTGAGGATATGCTTGGGTCGTAAGGGACCCCTCCGGAGTCTGCACCCTCACAGTGAGCGCGGGTGCCCATCATGATCTAAGAGTGAGCCCGAGGGGCTGATATTGTTCTGAAAGTGAGCCCGAGGGGATGATATTATTCTGAGAGTGAGCCCGAGGGGCTGATACTATTCTGAGAGTGAGCCCAAGGGGCTGATATGAGTGATTGTGAGGTAGCCCGAAGGGCTGGTACTGTTCTGAGATATTGCCCGAGGGGCGAACTTTTATGTGTTCATTTTTCACATTTACTAGTCATTTTACCTGTTATACTGTGGTATTTGTGCCCGAGGGGCGGATTTTCTGTGCTTATCGGCACTAACTATTTTGCAAACATTGTGTAATTGTTGAAAAAGTCATTCTCAAAAGAGGTTTAAACTGAGCTAAGATATTTCTAAAGATTTCACAGCTTCACTGCTTTTCTCAAAGGGTTTTACACTGCTTCTATATAGCATGTTGGTTTTTTTACGTGATTTCTTACTGCTCAGTTGTTATTTATCTTTACTACTCACTGAGTTGGAGTACTCACTTTAATCCATGTACCTCGTATGCAGATGCAGGTATTTATTCACCCGGTAGCGGGTTATGGCTAATCGGAGGCAGAGTTATCGGAGTTTAGCAAGGTGGCTACCAGTGTTCGCAGCATCGCTTTTCTCCCTTTTCGTTCATTAGTCCTATTTTGTATGTTTCAGGCCTTGTAGTTGTATTTATACTCTATAGATGCTCGTGACTTGTGACACTCTGGTTTGGGCTGTGTTTGGGTTGTATTCCACACTTTGTAAAGAAATCTTTTGCTTAGTTTGTGGTTATTTAATCATACTAAAACTGTTTATTAGTATTAACTATTCTGAAAAGGAGAAATGGGTTAGTTGGCTAGCCTTGTCTTCACGAGAGGCGTCATCACGACCGGGTTCGGTAATTTGGGTCGTGACAAGTTGGTATCAAAGCCTAGGTTACATAGGTCTCATGAGTCATGAGCAGGTTTAGTAGAGTCTCGCAGATCGGTACAGAGACGTCTATATTTATCCTCGAGAGGCTGCAAAACCTTTAGGAAAACTTCACATTCTTGAATTATTATCGTGCGTCCTTGATTCATCTTGAAAAGTAACTTTTGAAATTCCTTCCACGCGTTCGTATGCACGCATGAGCGCTCAGTATCATATACGCATCAATAGCTTGTAACTCCCCGATCAAGGGGCGAGATCTGATCTTTGTGAGTTGATGTTGGGCCAGTCTGGAGGACTTGAGGCTGGATCTTTGCCTATGGCTTGAGCACCGAGGTGCTGATTGTGTGAGGAAGTGTTTTGAACTTATATGTTCGGTATTGTCCCTATTAGTGGGAGTGACGGTTGGATAACTATGTGATGAGTATGTTAGTACTGCGAGATGTATCTATATGTCACGACCCGAATTTCCCCACCCTCGGGAGTCGTGATGGCGCCTACTAGTGAAAGTTACGCAATCCAACCAACTGAACTATCTACCTTATTTCCATTTTTAATCCGATAACGGTTAAGAGCCAACAATTAGATAACAACAGAATTGAATAAGCGGAAGACTGCATTGTAGAGATTTAATAATACTGCTAATACCAAACCATAACAAATCTACCCAAGACTGGTGTCACAACTTCACAGACTGTCTAGGAGTACTACAAATAAAGGTCTGAAAGAAATAAATACAATAATGTCTCTGGAAATACATGAAAGAAATAGGAATAGTAGATAGAAGGAGACGCGCCAAGGCCTGCGGACGCCTGCAGGACTACCTCGGATCGCCTGATGAACAAGAAAACAACAATCTCACTGCAGTCCGAAGTCTACAACACTGGGATCTGCACAAAAGAGTACAAAGTGTAGTATCAGCACAACCGACCCCATGTGCTGGTAAGTGCCTAGCCTAACCTCGACGAAGTAGTGACGAGGCTAGGACCAGACTACCAAATAAACCTGTGCAATATAGCGTACAAAAATAATAGGAAGCAGATAACAATGATGGCAACAATGACCAACCAGTGATGTAAATAGCAGGCCACAAGAACACCATAAATATTTCTCAACAAATAATAGATACAAGTGCAATCAATTCATCAAGTCCTTCAAATATAAATCTTTCGCCTATAAATCCTTCAAGTAATAATCTCCAAGATAATATGCTTTTCAATGAATATATATCGAATATATTTCCTTTAAATAAAATATCTTTCAAATAAGCATCTTTCGAATATAATTCTTTCGAGTAAATGTCACCTTGTGACGCCTCATTCACTTAACATAAAGTAGAGTACAACTTCCAATCCAATTAGGAAATCAACAAGAAAATATGAAGTTATTTTTTGAAATCATTTGATAAAGAAGATACCCTTTTCAATTAAAGTACAATATCGAATGAATCCTTCACCTTTAATACGAGAAATCAATAAATCAAAACATAGTAGAAATTCCTTTTTTTTTTGTAAAGTACAACCTCAAACGGTTTAAGGAAAATTTAGTTGAGAAATCAATTGAGTTAAAAAAAATGTAACAATTGTTGAAATTTGGAGTATTGAACATATATAAAAAAAAGTAAAAATAGAATATCAAGAGAATTATAAAGGAATCAAAATCCAATCACTAACAAGAATAAGGGAAACAAAAGCATATTTCACTTTCTTTTCACATCTTGTTGCAGAGTGCAACCCGATCCCATTTCATGTATCTCGTGGCAGGCGTGCCACCCGCTCCCATTTCATGTATCTCGTGGTAGGCGTACCACCCGCTCCCATTTCATTATATCTTGTGGTAGGCGTACCACCCGCTCCCATTTCATTATATCTTGTGGTAGGCGTACCACCCGCTCCCATTTCATTATATCTTGTGGTAGGCGTACCACCCGCTCCCATTTCATTATATATCTTGTGGTAGGCGTACCACCCGCTCCCATTTCATTATATATCTTGTGGTAGGCGTACCACCCGCTCCCAGTTACAAGCCAACAATAATCACAAGGAATCCCGACAAGGGAACAAGAGCAATATAACAACTTTCCGGCAAGGGAACAATAATATTTCAACAACATCCCGACAAGGGAACAATAATATCAAAACAAACATCCAGGCAAGGCAACAATAATATCAAACAAACATCCAGGCAAGGCAACAATAATATCAAACAAACATCCTGGCAAGGCAACAATAATATCAAACAAACATCCTGGCAAGGCAACAATGGTGATAATAACATATGAAGCGCAATAAACCACAACGAAGTCATAACAATTATAATACAAGACTCACGGACATGCTTGACACCAACGTATAGATACTCGTCACCATATCTATACGTCGTACTCTACAATTAACATGTAGCAATTAAGACACAACTCCTAATCCCTCAAGCTAAGGTTAGACCAAACACTTACCTCGCTTTACAACCAATTCAAAATTCCAACAAGCCTTTGCCTCTCAAATTCGTTCGAAGCTTCAAATCTGGTCATAATAATTCAATATACTCAATATAAATCGTACGAATTAATTCCATATGAAAATACTAATTTTCCAACAAAATCCGAAATTTAACTCAAAATTGCTCGTGGGGCCCACGTCTCAAATTCCGACGAAACTTACAAAATCCGATAACCCATTCAACCACAAGTTCACCCATACAAATTTTATCAAATTCCGATAACAACTCAACCTCCAAATCTAAAATTTTTATTTTTGGAAGATTTTGCAAAAATCTTGATTTCTTCCATTTAAATCCGAATTAAACGATGAAAATAACCATGGATTTATGTAATATAAACACTTTCGAGTATAGTACACTTACTTGAGTTAAAATCGTGAAGAACACCTCAAAATCGCCCAAAATCTGAGTTTGAAACTCAAAAAAATGAAAAAAAGACGTGATGTTCGTCCTTTAACTGCCCAGAATTTTCGGGGGCACTATTCGTGTGTTTTTACTATTCACGGGGGTACCGTTCACGGGATACTGTTCATGGGGTACTATTCATTGGTACTGTTCATTGGTACTGTTCACGGGGTACTATTTCTGCAAATTTTCTGCTATTTTCCCAAGTCCGAAATCACTCCGAGACACCTCCGAAACACTCCCGAGCCCTCGAGGCTCCTAACCAAACACATGCACTAACTCAACAACATCCTACAAACTTAACCGTGTGATCAAATTGCCAAACTAACATCATATACCACGAATTAAGCTTTAAAATCCAAGAATTCTTTCAAATTTCATAAAACATCAAATTTTCCATTTTGAGTCCGAAACACGTCAAACGACGTCCGTTTTCAGCTAAACTTTACAGAAAGTGCTTAAATAATATATAAGACATGTACCAGATACCGAAACCAAAATACGGGCCCGATACCATCACTTTCTAATCAAATTTCATTTCTATTTTCCTTAAATATTTTCAGAAAACAATTTTACTCAAAAATTCATTTCTCGGGCCTGAGACCTCGGAATTCGATTCTGGGCATACGCCCAAGTCCCATATTTTACTACGGACCTCCTAGGACCATCAAATCTTGGATCCGGGTTTGTTTTCTCAAAATATTGACTGAAGTCAACTCAGTTGAGTTTTAAAGCTCTAATTCATAATTTAATCCATTTTTCATACAAAAACCTTCCAGAAAATTATACGGACTGCGCACGCAAGTTGAGAAATTATTGATAGCTCTTTTCAAGTTTTTAAAACACCGAAATGATTATTTAATTTAAAGATGACATTTTGGGTCATCACACTATATGACTTGGAAGTGAGGAGGAAGGTTTGTTGGAGGATAGAAGAACTATTAGGTGCTTGATTTTCATCTTGATTCGAGGTGTAGCCCCGAGTTATGGGCGTATGAAGAATCTTTTCATGTTCCCCAGTTGTGAGTAAAGTAAATTTCATGTTTTGGTATGAGTTCAGACTCAGGAAGACTAAATGACTGCGTAATGTTGTGACGGTGGAAGGTATACAGAAATGTTAGATCGAGGCGAAGTAGGTGGGTTACCTCCTGCGGAGTGTTCTGAAGTGGTGTGATCCTTATGTGTATGTTAGAAGACCTCATGTGTAAGTAAAAAGTACGTGATGAAATTTGAAATTTTGGGTCGCTTAAGAGAGTGGGCTTAACTATTGCGGGGATGAATGCGAGATTTGCAGAAGATTTAAAGTACTAGATGATCTGTGTTTTCACAAGCTTACAAAAGGATTTGAGCTTAATCTCACTATGGTATTGTGGCATCAATAGAGTATAAGTGTTATGAGTTATCGAGTGTATTTTGATCTATGGCTCCTAGCTAAGTGGGGGAGTCTGCTGTGAGTAGTTGATTGCACGGTTAGGCGCTATGTTGGTTCCAGTTTGAGGCACGAGGGCGAATCAGTTATGGCTTGCGAAAACTGAGACCAAGGATAACTCGAGTAGAGGAAATATTTTGACAAAGGTTATATTATGCTTCATAGAGTAAGAAAAAAATCACGGGATGTCTTAAGTTGTTATTGGTAAAGAATGCTCGGTGCATATAGTAGGAAGTTGCTTGGATGTGTTGGGATGAGGATTTCATTCTGCGGTGTCAGAGTGCTGATGAGGCATGGGTGGTTCTGTTCGTTTGATCAGGCCAATTGCAGTTTGAAGAGAGTGAGTGACTCTCGAGAATGGTTCTAATGTGTTTGAGGTTTTACATATAACAATTGGGTATTTTTAAAGTTGTATATGTGGTTAGAAACTGAGTTTTCATTGGAAGATGTCAAGACTTGTGGCATTTTCTTTATAAATTACGAGATTCTATGTATCAGTACCAGGAGGGTAAATGTACCAGATTTAGATTTGCAGGAAGTCTCTTAAGAGAAAAGTACCTTGATCATGATGCTCGTGGGAATATCTGAGAAAGTATTCAACGGCTTATGAGCCTTAGACGGTGTGGCTTTATGCTTGGGTCCTGTGTGGTAAGTCTGGGTTGAGGAATTGTGATGTTATAGCAAGCGAGAATATCAAGTTGAAAATGAATCAGAAGGAAATTTAGATAGATGGAATAGTTTGATAGTAGACCGAATCGGTATGGTAGGGATATGATTAATTCCTTGTGTGCGTTCGAGGTAATGAGTTCTTTCAGGTATTTTGTGGCGATTCTCTTAGGTTTTGATGGATTGCTTAGCTTGATCGAGTTAGAAGGATACAATCTTGACAGGTCTGATTTGTGCAAAGGGAACTCAGAGAGTTCTTGATGGTTTTTACCGCGGTTTGGAGATGTATATTTTCTATGGGCATGCGGAGCAGGGGATGTATAGTGATTTTTATTCTAGATGGGACCGATGGAAAGTTCTTAACTAGTTGAGTGCATAGATATCTGTGGCTCGGAAGGGATATGAAGTTCTTATGTTATCCTAGGATGGTATGGTATATGCGGCATGTTGTGCGGATCGAGATTTGCATGTGTAAGGTTACGGTTCAGTTCTGAAAGGAAGTTCATGAAACTCCTAAGCAGCGGGTAGCCTCAGATGATTAAGGAAATGGTACTGCTAATTGGAAGTGATTTGACGAGGGTATATGTTTTAGAAATGGCAATGTGATTAAGTTGATGGTACTTCGATAGAATTACGGCGCTTTCTTGTTAGATCGACTGCTGATATTCGAGTTTGCTTGGTGACACAGGGGAATTTCAGAGTATCTTTCGTGGAATGATTGGGTATTTAAAGTGCGGTATGCATCCGGACGGCGAAATTGGGATCAGGTATGTTGATTTATGTGCCATATGGATTTGGAGACACGGAAGTTCTCACATTCAGGTTATGTTGTGGTTGTGAGTTGTATGTATCGGCACTGTTTAGTGACTATTGGGGTTTGGAGACCCGAGTGAATCTTTCTTTGCTTGGTATGATGGACTTTGGATGTGATGTTGGGGTTTAGACTGGTTGTCTCGGTGATGGGTTATTCTGGACTATTGCGCAATGGGCTATGCCGGAAAGGCTACGGGTTGAGTGGCGAGGTGCGTCGGATTATGTTCTAGTAGAGTGGTTTATATTTCAAAGACCCAGCGGACGGCTGGGAAGGAGTGCCTTTCTTAATTGGGCCTTCGTGATGGATGTCAGTGCAGAAGTTTCTACCATTGATTCAGTTCCGGTGTTGAGGGATTTTCGAATGTGTTTCTTGTAGCCGGGCATGTCGCCGGGCGAGGTTGTGAATTTCGGTATTGATTTGGTGCACCGTATCGTATGGCTTCGATAGAAGTTATAGTAGTGGAAGGAGCAACTTCAAGCTTCATTGGTAAGGAGTTCGTTGGCAGGCCAATGTGGGTGTGTATTCTAACTTGAGTCGGCTTGGTTGGATCTGAATTGCATTGTTGAGGGATGTGTCGATTCGACTGTTATTGAGCTTATTAGTAATTTGGGGAGGTCTATTGATTACCTTTCTGTGTTGCGAGATGTATGATTTGTTGGTTATGGGCACATATGGTGCGGTTCTATTGGGGTTCATAGTCGAAGTCGAGCGGGAAGAGTAATTGGGTGTTGCTCGGTGAATGGCGTATTGGTTATGTCCTATTGGGTTTGCGTAGTATATGTTATTTGCTTCACCGTGGGTGTAATGAATTTGTTTTGGTTCCAGACATCAAATTGTGCATGGTTGTCAATTTCGAGCATAGTGACTTGAGGTGTTTCATGTGGAACAGTGTTTGGATAGGATCGCGCATTTTTGCAGCAAAGCTATGTGGAGATATGACCTTGCGGGTTAGATTCAGGTGTTCTATTTATATTATGTGAGACGGGTCCTCAGTTTTGTGTGGTGACGATACTGGTGAGCTTGCGGTACAGCTCTTGCATTTGAGTCAGTTTCCTGATGTGAGTATGTTCGGATTGTGCTTATTGGTGCGCGGACTGCGCAAGTTGTGGCTTTAGTCTATGTTGATGGGTCATGTCACCAGAGTAATTGTGTTGGATTAGATGCGATCGTTGGGGTTTTTAATGAATACAAACGGATTCGATTTCAGCATGTTTGAAGGACAATATCAAGGTTCGGCTCAGAAATTTGCTATGGCCCTTGCCAGTGGGGAAGTGGCCTTATGAATGGTTGATCTGAGAAATGGTTATGGTTTATTGCATGTTTCATTTATCATTGGCAGTATATGGAAGTGTTAGAATGAGACTTTAGTTGATAAGAGGTTTTCTATCGGTATTCGGTTATTATGTACAGCTGTTGTGATTAGAAGTTATCGCTGCTAGTGTTGAGTTATGGGGTATATCATGTGATTGCACCTGAGATAACAGATATGGTTTGTTACGGCTTGTTTGGACTTATTCGCAGTATAAATGTGAGGTTCTGATCATATTGAGGATTTTAGAAGCAGGAATGTGGTTCTATGGTTTATGAACTAGGATGGATTGTGAAATTTCAGTTATATTGTGTTATCGAACCTATATGAGATAGGAAGACGTGGGATCACCCACGGGTTTATGCATGGTAAAGTTATTCAGTTATTGGTTGGCTTCTAGAACAACTCCGGGTAGGTTCGAGGAAGAACGTGTGTTTAGGTGGGGGAGGATGTAACGACCCGACCGGTCGTTTTGAGCTTTTGCACTTTGATCGCCAGTTCTCGGGCATGATTTGCCCTGTGTAAGGTATTATGACTGATGTAGATCATTGGTTTTGGTTTTTAGGGAAATCAGAATGAATTTAAAAGAACAGTCTTAGATGAAAGCTTTGAATTTGAAAGGTTGGCCAAGAGTTGACTTATTTGTATATGAGCTCGAAACGGAATTCTTATGATTTGGTTAGCTTCGTTGGGTGATTTATGACTTAGGAGTGTGATCGGAATTGGTTTTGGAGGTCCGGAGTAGAATTAGGCTTGAATTGGCGAAGTTGAGATTTTGGCAATTTTCGGTTGGTAGGTGAGATTTTAATCCGGGAGTCGGAATGGAATTCCGAGAGTTGCAGTAGCTTCGTTACGTTATTTTTTATGTGTGTGCAAAATTTCAGGTCATTCGGACGTGGTTTGGTTGGGTTTTTGATTGAAAACGTATTTCGGAAGTTTTAGAAAACTTAGGCTTGAATTCGATGTGAATTGATGGATTTGGCATTGTTGGAGGTGTTTTGATGATTGGAACAAGTTTGAATAAGGTATTGGGTTATGTTAGTACTTTTGATTGAGGTCCCGGGGGCCTCGGGGTGATTCCAGATGACTAACTGAGAGGTTGGAACCTTGTTGCAGCAGCTAATATTGCTGCTTCTGGTATCTCCGCACCTGCAGATTTGGGGACCGCAGGTGCGGTGCCACACATGCGGAAGGGGAGCCGCAGATGCGAGAGTGGGAGTGATGAGCAGTTTCCGCAGAAGCGGTCAAGGTGGCCGCATCTGCGAAGCCGCAGATGCAGATTTTTTCATCGCAGATGCAGTTTTGGCTAGTAAGTGAGTGACCGCAGAAGCGGTTGGTTGGACCGCAAATGCGGTACTGTAGGTGCGGTAAAGGGGTCGCAGATGCGAAAACCCCTGGGCAGAATGAATATATGTCTTCCTTCGCGATTTTTGAAGGGTTTAACCATTTTTGCACTCGGAATTGGGAGCTTTGGGCGATTTTGAAGAGAGAAATCAAAGAGACTTCGTGGAGGTAAGGATTTTGGAGTTAAAACACATTCTTATGGTAGAATTTCATGAATTAAGGTTGTAATTAATGGGTTTAAAGGGCTAAAAATGGAGGATTAGGGCTTGAGTTTAAGAGGTATTTAATGGAGGATTTGAGGGGTCATTGAACTCCGATTTTGATGATGTTGATATGTATAAACTCGTGGGGAGATGAGGAATCTAATGATATAAAAATTTCTGAGTTTCGAGAAGTGGGCCCGGGGCTCGAATTTTGCTAATTTCGGGATTTTTGATATTTTTCGATTGTTTTCGCTTGGGCTTTGCTCTTTTAGCATATTGTGATGTATTCGTTCTGATTTTGGATAGATTCGACGTGCGTGGAGGCCGATTTGAGGGGCAAAGGCGTCGCGAGCTAGAGATTTCGCCGGTTCGAGGTGAGTAATGATTGTAAATGATACTTTGAAGGTTTGAAACCCGAAATTGTACATCGTAGTACTATATTGAGGTGAGACACTTGCTGATAATGAGCGTGGGGTTGTTTACTATTGGGGATTGTGACTTGGTCCGTCCCGATTGATGATTTTACTGTGTATTTGACTGAAACCTGTTTGTTAGCGTCATGATTTTGGCTGATTGCCATATTTGGGCTTCGTGCCAACTATTTGAACTCTCCGGGGATTTTCATCACTATTTCCTCACTGTTTTGACTTATTACTTGAACTCAGTCATGTTGATATTTACTGTTTTACAAACTCAGCCACTGTTACTCATATTTGAAACTTAAATGATATTTTTAAATGATGTTTTGGGCTGAGAACTACTATTTTACTAATGCCCGAGGGGCTTGTGATGATTTTCGGACTGAGTGAGGCCGAGAGCCATATGTGAGGATATGCTGAATGATATGAGGCCGATAGCCTGAGATACTTTTTATACGCCACGAGGTGGCTTGATTGATATGAGGCCGAGGGCCTAGATTTGATGCCACGAGATGACTTGATATTGCACTTGGGCCGTAAGGGCCCCCTCCGGAGTCTGCACCCCCATAGTGAGCGCGGGTACCCATCATGATCTGAGAGTGAGCCCGAGGGGCTGATATTGTTCTGAGAGTGAGCCCGGGGGGTTGATACTATTCTGAGAGTGAGCCCAATGGGCTGATACGAGTGATTGTGAGGTAGCCTGAGGAGTTGGTACTGTTCTGAGATATTTCCCGAGGGGCGAATTTTTATGTGTTCATCTTTCACATTTACTTGTCATTTACCTATTATACTGTGGTATTTGTGCCCGAGGGGCTGATTTTCTGTGCTTATCGGCACTAATTGTTTTGCAAACATTACGTAATTGTTGAAAAAGTCATTCTCAAAAGAGGTTTAAACTGAGCTAAGATATTTCTAAAGATTTCACAGCTTCACTGCTTTTCTCAAAGGGTTTTACACTGCTTCTATACAACATGTTGGTTGCTTTACGTGATTTCTTACTGTTCAGTTGTTATTTACCTTTATTACTCACTGAGTTGGAGTACTCACTTTACTCCCTGCACCTCGTGTGCAGATGCAGGTATTTATTCACCCGGTAGCGGGTTATGGCTAATCAGAGGCAGAGTTATCAGAGTTTAGTAAGGTGGCTGCCAGCGTTCGCAGCACCGCTTTTATCCCTTTTCGTTCATTAGTCCGATTTTGTATGTTTCAGGCCTTGTAGTTGTATTTATAATCTAATAGATGCTCGTGACTTGTGACACCCCGGTTTGGGCTGTGTTTGGGTTGTATTACGCACTTTATAAAGAAATCTTTTGCTTAGTTTGTGGTTATTTAATCATATTAAAACTGTTTATTAATATTAACTATTCTGAAAAGGCGAAATGGGTTAGTTGGCTGGCCTTGTCTTCACGAGAGGTGCCATCACGATCGGGTTCGGTAATTTGGGTCATGACAATAATAAATAAATGATACTAAAAAATATTATTGATCAATTTAAATATTAATTTGAGCAGTAGAATAAAAAATTAATGAATATAATTTTTATTACAAGAAAAAGAAAAATTAAATTCATCTATTAATGAGAGTTGTGGACTATAATATGAACAACTCTAAGTTATGGGTAATGCAATAACATGAACAAGGAATAAAAAAAAGAAAAAAAATATGTAATTAAATAATTTCAGTAGTAGATGTATATGTAATGATAAGGCTTATTTGATCTTTGAGAAGAGAAAACTTTTAAAATATTAATGATCTAAGTCATACTATATAAATAAGATACACGTATTTAAAACCGTTATAATAGATAAAACTAAAAAAAATATAAACAATTGACATAATTCGGAGAAACAAATAATTTTTTTAAAAATATAACTTAAATTATTATATAGTTAATTTAAATAGAAATTTAAATTAAAACTTCCATATAAATGAAATAATTATATAAAATTTCATAGTAGAGGGAATAATATAGGGGAGGGGGGATATAAAAATATTGTGGGTAAATTGATACTTTTAATTAATTTAAAAATAAATCTATATCTCTTGCTCAATTAGCATTTTCAGTTTTGAGAATCAAGACGTGTGATATATGTGGTTTGGAGTCGAATACTTTTAAAATGATTCTCAAAAAGAGAATGGTCACATAAATATAGTTCGATTCTATCAATGTTTAAAGAACCTCCAATAATGTTGAAAGGGAGTAGATCAACCATAAAATTACACAAGAATAAAGGAACTGAGGTCATACATTTCTTTGGGGATAATGTTTTAAACTATGAATCGACTGAGACACCGGCTGAACAAATGTCAATTGTGTTGCCTTACGGTAAAATTAATTATCCAATTCTTTATAATTTATTTTATATCTCAATTGTTTGGAAGCAATACATATATTTTTTATATTTTTATTAGTGCTAGCAGTTGTTATGCTAAATAAATAAGGGAGGATAGATTCTTCTCTAGTGGCTCATGTATGGACAATAACTTTTTAGCCCGTTGTTGATATTTATGTTCTCTCAAATTGTATGAGCTAATTGATCGAGCAACCGATGGGGTCGATATATATGTGTGTGTGTGTGTGTGTGTGTGTGTGTGTGTGTGTGTGTGTGTATTATATGTGTGTGTGTGTGTCAATTAGAATGAAATAGATTTGGATAGGGTAAACACATAGATGAATATAATTGCACTATTTGGAATTGCTATTTACACAAAATAAAATGAATTACAACAATCATAAGGTAAGATTCATTTAATTAAAAATTACATGTAAGAACTCATCTTCTTTTAGTACATGTGCATCGTAGAAGAAAAATATTTTGAAGTAGGTTAATATTTATTTAATTATAATATATTAATCTTAACTATATCCCAAAGGTATCATTTAAATTGTTAAAATAAAGTAACTTTAATTGTGTGGTTAAAATTGAGTTAACTAGCAAAATTATTGAGCAAATTACGATCCAACTGTTTTAGAAGTTGGTAACTCCCAAAAGTTAGAATATATTGGTTGTTAATAAATTATCATGTATGTATATATTAATTTTCATTGTATAATTTTAGATTGGTAGAAGTTAACGTTGATGCGAGAATTTATTATATTGAGATAATAATATAATATATTTTTATAATTTAAATTAAGATATTACTAAATGTATTTTTATTTGTTATTACTCTATATAGCATGACTTCACTCAGTTTTAATATAGATGAGATATTGACTTGACACGGAATTTAAGAACGAAAAAGAAAACTTTTGAAACTTATGATCCTAACAGTTTTGTGGGGCCATGATATTTGTGTGGGTGTAAAAACTTCTCATAATATGTAAAATGGGTAAAAGAAAAAATTTAAAGTTGAATTATTTTCAAATATATAAATGTATCATTCTTTTGGAACAGACTAATAAAAAACATATTTTATGTAAATTGAAAGAGAAAGAGTATTTATTTTTGAATAATATTGTATTTTTATTTGCCTGTATCACCGACTACATATGGGATTATAATATTTAAGTTTATGTCAATAGTTATTCATATAATTTGTTCTTTTTAATTTATAAAATTTAGAAGGATCATAATATTATCCGCACATCATGTGGGTATTAATACTAGTTTTGATTAAATGTCATAATTTTGCATTAAAAAATTCTAATGGTAAATAGTTTGATACGGTTGAAAATAATTCTCAAGCCCCGCAATTTTACTAGACATGTATATATTTACAACAGATTGAGAAATGAGAGTTACACTTTGCTCAAATTGAGTCATGTGTTTCTTGATAGAAATTATTGCTCCAAAATCAAATTTCAAAATTACAATATTTGTTGCATAAATATCATTACTTATACTCATTTAACTTCAAAAACATCATCTTAAATAATCATATCCTCTCTTTTGCTATTTTTGTTGTTGCATATTCTTCAGTTTTTTATTGTTTTCTTCTAATGTTTAAATTAACAATTTGGCTGCACGTAATCTAATGATAGTATCACTAAATTAAAATTACTTACCAAAAAATAATACAAAATATAATATGTGTCATGGCATTATCCTAGAATGAACACATGAATATAACTAGGGGTGTATATGGACCAGATTGATTCGATTTTATTAAAATCAAATCAAATTAACTATATCGGTTTGGACTGGGTCGGTTTTGTCAGGGTTTTAATTACATGAATATTAATTCAATCTTACTTTGTTAAACTTTTGATAAGTAAATAATATATGTTTAGTAAAAATTAAAAGAACTCACAAACATATGATCTATTAAAATATTCTTATGGGAGAATTTTCTTAACAATAGATGATAAATATATTTCTAGCCGCCTAACAATAATTTTTCGTTGATGTACGCTTTCAAAGTTAATCGAATTTAATAATTAAACATAAAATCAATATGATACCTAAATAATGATATATTCTATTTAATTTTAAATTATGAGTTATCATTTCAAATTCGAAAAAATATATAAGAATTTAATAAATATTGACATATGAATATGGAAGAATAAAGAGATTGACGCATTTTAAAAATACTTGATAAGAAAGTAATGATACAACCCATTATTTAAAGTAAATAAAAATGGAGCACTTCATATTCTATTACATCCCATAAGAGAATCCTAAGTATTTCAAAATATTTTTTTAAAGAAAATTCTATATAAAGCCTTAAAAGCATATATAAATTATAAATATATATGTCGGTTTGGTTTGGATCTTTTTACTCAATACCAAACCAAACCTAATCGGGATTTTTAAATCGATTTGGTTTGACTTTTCGTTTAAGTGCGATTTTTTGGTTCGGGTTGAACGCCCCCGTGACATAGCCGTAGGGGTCGTTTGGTATGATGGATAAGAAAAAGTAATTTTGAGGTAAAATTTAGTACTGCCTTATCCCTTATTTGGTTACTAATGGTGGAATAAGTTATCATATGACTAAAAATAATATCCGAATAACTTATACCTGCCAGAGGGTGCAATAGTAATCCAAGAATAAGTTATCAGTACAAATCAGTAAAATTGACAATCCCAAAATTAATTCAACATATCAAAGAGTCAATAAAAAATAATATCACGATAAGTAATCCCAATATAACTTATTAAAGTAACTAATCAATAGTTATACTACAGGTAAGCTTTGTTTCATTTACGTGTAATTAGAGTTTTATATGAGCTAATTGTGCAAATAAAACTCTTGACACTGTTTGCCAGATGTTTAGCTCTTTTTCCACACGAGTGAAGGGCCCCTCAAAACAGTGTCAACGCCAACTCAACTTCGCAGACGCCGCCAGTTTTCTGGCATTTCTCTCTCCCAGTCAGCTGTCGCCGGAATAATCACTCTCCGTTCTTTTTAGCCGGAGAGTTTGTGATCGGAGGGAGAATTAGGACCAGAATATAGTCTAGTATAATGAAGGAGGATTTGTGTATGGACATTGATCCTCCTCCGTTCAAGGAGAACATCCTCGCTACGGCAGAAGATTGGCGAAAGGCGCTTGACAAAGTAGTTCCTGCCGTCGTCGTGCTCCGAACCACCGCTTGCCGAGCTTTTGATACCGAATCTGCCGGTGTCAGTTCCGCTACGGGCTTTGTTGTTGATAAGCGTCGCGGAATTATACTCACGAATCGTCATGTTGTTAAACCTGGTAATTAAAATATCCTTACTTTTATCTCAAATTATTTCTTAATGTGTTGATAGTGACTATTAAGCAGAGTTTGGACAAAATTTGAGTATAAGTGGAAAAAAGTTTGTGGAAGCTGAAATGAGTATAAATTATACCCAATCAGGTCACTTAAAAGGTTACTGCAGGAAATTGTACTTAATAACATTGAGTGGTAATCCGACATAAATGATAATTAACTTATAATTCAGTTTAAATATACTGATGGTGTAAAAATTCATTACACTATCATTGTATATAACTTAAATCCAGTTGAAATTATGTTCAGCGATGAACTTTACATAGCAAAAAATTCATAAAAATTGAAAATTGGTGAGTGAAAGTTGAAGATTTGAAAAACTTCAACTGAAATACACTTTAAACAACTATTTCAATATGGATTATGCACTGCCGGAATTTTTTTTTACACCATCAGTGTAATTTAACCGGTTATAGCTGGATACTTATTCTAGGTTATCCGTCAATGATTTTTTTTTTAATAACGATGGTGTGTGGACCAACTTGCGTGTATCTTGACTAATACAATGTCATACTTGCTATCTTCCACCAGCAAGAGATACTAGGTAACTCTGTCCACCAAGTCTTGGATATATGGAAAGAAATCATCTAGTATTTTTACCTCCATTGAGATTTGAACTTGAGATCTCATGGTTCTCAACCCACTTTATTGACCACTAGGCCACACCCTTGGGTCTCCATCAATGATTATTAAATAGAGTTGCTTGCAACTACATTTTAAGTGATTTGACGGGTGTAAATATTTTTTAGACCGTTATTGCATATACCTTAAACTCTTTCAATATTCCACTCAAGTTTGTGAAAATTAAAATTATGTTTGGACATGAAATTCACTTAAAAAGAAAATTCATGAAAGTTGAAAATTTGAAAAACTTCACTTGAAATACACTTCAAACAACTATTTCAATATGTATTTAAGTTATATGCACTAGCTATAAAAACATTTACACCATCACTCATTATAATTTAACTTGTTATTGCAGGGTACTCACTGTTTATTCTAGGTTATCCATTAATGCTTATTAGATAGAATTATCTGCAATTACTTTTTAAGTGATCTGATGATGTAAATAACTTTTACATGTCATTAATAAAACTTAAAACTTTTTCAACATTCCACTTGATGTTTGTGAAAGTTGAAATCATGTTTGGACATGAAATTTCACTTGGAAACAAAAATTCATATAAGTTGAAGATTTGAACTTGAAATGCACTTCAATCAACAATTTCAATGGATTTAAGCTTATGCAAAAGTATTTTACACCATCAGTCTAATTTTAATTTAACATATTGCAGCAAGTTACTCACCATTTACTTTAGGTTATCCATCCATGCTTATTAAATAGAGATACTTGCAGTTACTGGCAATTACCTTTAAGTGATCTGATGTGCATAAAACTTAAAACTCTTTCAGTAATCCACTTGAAGTTCAAATAATATTTCACTTGAAATCCAAAACATCTTGTCGGAACTAGTATTTGCAAATAATAATTTCAGTATTTACAGATACTGTCAATGCTAAATGGGTACTAAGAAAGTAGGGTAATGAGTAAAGCTTAACACAATTCATCATTCTCAGTGGAAGCAAAAGACACTAGATGATTTCTTCCTATTTGCCTAAGTTTTGTGGGGCAGAGTTACTTGGTACCTGGTGGGAGATACCGGGTATTCGGTGGAATGAGGTGCGCGCAAGCTGGCCTGACATCACAACCATGAAAAAAAGAAAACAAAAAGAAAAAACACCATTCCGTTTATCATATAGTTTGAGTTTAGATAACCAAGAGAGAAATTTGGAATTCTTACTTTTGTATTTTGATGGATGTATCACTGTTCATTTGTTTGTAGGACCTGTGGTGACGGAAGCTATGTTTGTGAACCGTGAAGAAATACCAGTTTACCCCATATACAGGGACCCTGTGAGTTCACTTAAACATCGTCTGTCATTTGACTGTTGGATTTTGTTTATGCATTTATTTTGGTTGCACAGTTCTTTCTCCATCTGTACTATCTCAACATTAGATTTGACTCACTGGATATGGCTAGGAAGAGGTACTTAATGAAATGGGGGTAAACGGAAAACTTTTCGGATATCTAAGCCGTGGGTACACTATTGAGAAATCTTAGACACATTCTCAGTGCCTCATACCGAAAGTGAACCTTATTGGAACTAAGACTATTACGTTATTACGTGGCATTTCATAGATATCAATTATGGACATTTAGCTTCTTAGGGTTGTGGCTGTTCCATGGAGCTGCGTCGATCTGCCAAAAGGATTACTTAATCTTGAAACTAGAATCTGTAGCAATGTTAGACATTTTTTGTTAATTCTGTGAACAGGTTGGATTACGAGTAGACTTTTTAGCTTGACAGAAGGTTTATAACCGTAAAAGAGCCGAGTGATATACTTAGAAATTATAATTGGCCTTAAAGATGCTAGGTTCGACTTGTTCGATGTATTAGCAAAGTTACAGTTGATTGTGTAGGATCTATTGTATAGGATGCGACTCGGGAGTGGTTGTGTATATCTTTTATGGATGTGAGCTCTGGAGGTTCACAAGGGGAACTAAGAGAAAGATCAGGGTAATCCCCGACAATTCGATCTTAGTTGAGTCTGCCTGAGGCCTTGAAATTGGCTGTTGTGGACTGTGAGTTTATGTGTTTTGAATCTTTTGATTTTAGTGAATAAGAAAGTGTCATTGTCATATCTATGTTTATAGGTTGTACCGATAAGAGGAGAAGTAACATGCCTTTTCAATGCTCAATTAGATAGAACTGTGTCTCATTGAACGAAGTATACTTTTGGTATTTGATGAATTCTCCAAAGAAGCACTTTTGTCAAAGGCTCGTTTAAGGAGTCGTTACTTAAGCCCTAAAGCTAGGTGCAAAACAAGCTGAGGCTTCTCGCTTAACCAGCTTCAGTACAATCAACAAGGCGCTAAGCCATACACCTATCACCTATGGGCACTGTCATAAAGAGGCGACACTAAATAATAAATATTGCACTTAATTGTATATACTTTTAAGTTCCTTCGTCCATATAATTGTTATTTATGTTTATATTAGTTATTCTAGAATTTTATATATACTAATTTTGTTTTTCTCCACATTTGAGGCTTTCTTTATTAATACCCGCGCTTTATTTGCGGCTTTGCTCTTAAGTCCCCAGCAGGCCTCGGTGCTTTTTTTTTTTTTTTTTTTTTGCTTTTCGCATTTGATTTTAACTCTTAATATCCATTAAGAAAATCTTTGCTCCCTGTGTAGCTATCCCTGTAACAAATACTTGTTGTATGGTAAATCTATCATTTTACTTAGAGAAGTTTCCTTTCAAGCTAACTTCAGCCTTAGCTGTGCCTGAATAACTTTGGATTATCTGCTCATCCTTTTTGAGTCTTGTGTGACTATGAGCAATTCATCATTTTATTAGTCCACTAGTCCTCTTTCTATACGTAACATCTGCTACTTGTGTTTAAGCTTATTTGTTGCTGTTACATTTGTATTAGATCCGAATGTTGCTAGGAGTATGGTTTTATCCAGGAAAAAAGTGATTGCGAGGAGTATGGTTAGTGAATGGTTTTATCCAGAACAAAAGTGTTTGCGAGGAGTTTGGTTAGAGACTTCTATGATAGTATAGGGAAATGTGGGTCTTCTAAAAAAGATTAAAGGGATTCGTAGTATGAGGGTCAAACCTTCTATTTTTGGCCTCAATTCGGACATCAAATTCGTAATATAAGTTAAAATTTGCATAACTAGAAACTAGATAAAAAGTACTATAAACTACAATTTTTTATAATTAAAAATATTAAAAGATAAGTGAAAAAGTTTTGGTCAAAGCAAAAGCTGTTCGATTCCCCAAATAGTAATAATTTTATAAAATGGAATGGAGGGAGTAATAATTTGATGAATAGAGCAGAATGAATGTAGAGGATTCATATAGTCGATTCATCTTGTTTGTGATTGATATATAGTTGATCGATTAGTTGACTAATCCTCTATCATGGATTCCATAGTCTGTTGAACTTAGAAGTTCCAGTTAGCTGAACAAAACACATTATTGTGCGAGAGAAATATCTGAGGTGTTTTCCAGTTCGATGACACTAAGGAATTTGTTTGACTTTCTGGGTGTTGTTGGCACTTAAATGTAGTTTCTGCATTTATATTTTTCTTTTGTGGAATGGATTTCTTGTTCAATGTACAACTTTTTTCTGATCAGGTTGTTCAATGTAAAACTTAACTTGGTCTACTCCGACCAGGCATATCTCTTCCAAGGAAGGTTGTCACTCGTAAATAGTGTGTCAGGTTGAATCCCCACGTGCATACTCCCCTAATCCCTGTTCCAGTGAAGTTTCTGGAAGCAATTTGACAAACAGATGCAATTTTCTTTGGGAAGTCAATGCTGATGGATAAAGATAAATGTGATTAAAATATCAAATGCGAGTACAGAACTTAAGAACATATAACAAGAGCCTTATGTGTAAATGGTTATTCAGAATTGATACTGAAAAAGAGGGATTGTGGAAAGATATAATCAAGTAAAAAATGGATAGTTAATGGTGCACCGACGTCACAACACCTTATGGGTGGTGGTGTGGAAACAGATAAGGAAATGATGGAATGAATTTGAAGTGATGGTAAGAATTTGGGTGGGGAATGGAGGAGAACAAGGATGTGGTGGCTAGAAAACTGACCCCTTAAGGAGCTTTATCAGATCTTGACAGTTTTTCTCACAAAAAAGGCCACATCATAGCAGACTGCTTCAGTGGAAGTATCTAGAAACTCCGCTTCAGAAGGAACCTGCAGGACTGGAAATCAGCGAGTGTGAGTCCACTTATTTCTAGAGTGGAAGGTACGGCGTTAGTGGAGAAAGTCACAACCTCTGTAATGGATGGCTAAGAAGGATGGAGGTTTTGAAGTAAAATCGAGCTATAAATGGAAACAGCACAAGAGGGAGATCCCCAGTGGTCATGGAAGCTGCTATGGAATCTTTGTGCCAACAAAAATGGTTGGATTAGTTTGGATAGCACTCAACGATCCCTGCATCATGCATGGCAATCTTCGAAGAAGAGTATGCAACTATGCAGTATATGTTTCTCAGTCTATCCGGCACCTAGTACTATATTTCAGATCCGTATGGCAAATCTGGTGTATGTTTCTCAGTCTAGTTGAAGTAGTATCAAGGACGGATGACATTGGTTTTTTAAGTGAAAAGTGCAAAAAGGCGATGAGGCTCATGGGGCTTGAAAGGAAAAAAGAAGATGTGAAACACATTCTTCTTTGAAGAAAAATGTACAATTCACTACATTTAATATACCAAACATATATGAATTTAGTAACCCCAAAAAAAGAATTAAGTACTATTATGATCAAATAGTAACTAATATAACTAATGTCATTATTAATACTCCCTCCGTTTCATATTAAATGAGGTACTTTCCTTTTTAGTCTGTTCCAAAACAAATGACACATTTCTAAATTTGAAAATAATTCAACTTTAAACTCGTTCATTTTACCCATTTACCCTTAGTGAGAAGCTTTTATAGCCACACAAATGCTATGGCCCCACAAACATTTTACCCCTTAAGCTTTTAAGACCACAAGTTTCAAAAGTCTTCTTTTTTCTTAAACTCCGTGCCGAGTCAAACTACCTCATATAATATGAAACGGAGGGAGTATACAATAGTGCCGATAATAATCCATCTCGTCAAAGTTGAGATTCAAAGAACTGGCTAGTTCTCTTTGGGTCACTTTGTGCGTCGTTATTTAATGCGCACGCTTTTATAAAGCACATGGCTTTACTTATGAAGAGATAGCCCTCGATTCGCATCGAACTTGAAAGATGCAGTGGTGAGCTGAAGTGAACATAACATGAAAAAGTGGCAAAGACCCTGCGGAAAAACATTCAACTATTTATATTTGGACAACTTGGAAAGAGAGGAACCACAGATGTTTGAGGATAAGTGTTTATTATCTTTGTGAAGTTAAAATGATGACAAGCTTATATTTTTTGAGTAATAGAAATGCCATAGATGCATTGGATCTTTTACAGGAATCTGAAGGATTGAATTCCACACTCATCTATTGCAACATGAGCACTACACACATAAATAGATATTGTTGTGATTTTCGAAAAGTAAAGTGGCTCAACTTGGTGTACTGTTGTGAAGACAAAAATTATGTCTTGAAAGCACTTAAAATATAAGTTAATGCAAAGAGAAAAACACACGTTGCTTCTTATGATTGGCGCATAAGGGGTTTTGAAAAGTATATTGATGTTAGTAGGTTGCACCCAAGGTTGTGTCCAGTGAAGTGAGTTGAGAACCATGAGGTCTTAGGTTCAAATCCTTGCAGAAGCAAAAATATTGTGTGATTTCTTCACATCTGTCAAAGCCTTGGTAGGGTCGCTCGGTGTTTGTGCTGGTGGAAGGTAGCAGGTACCCCATGGAATTAGTTGAGATTTGCACAAATTGGCCCGAATACCACCGATATTTAAAAAAATTGATGTTAGTAGGTTATGTATACATAAAGAATCATGACTCGTAATCTATGCTTCTCATGTTAGAAAGATTTTTGTAAATAAGGGCGAGAGTTGTAGAGATGTCTTAGATTGTTGTGTCAAGTGGCTTCTTTAAGTTGATGGGTTATTTGAGTCAAATATATCAAGGAGACAAATGTTCGGGGAGGAACATATACCATAAAACTTACACATTTCATCTGTTAAATGGAGCTTGGCCTTGACTCAACCCCAAAAGCTAGTTCTAAAAGTGAGAATTCCCCAAGTCCATATAAGGAGACCACCCATCCCCTTCATTGTCGATGTAGGACTCAACACCCCCTCCCACGCCCAGGACTGGACATCTAGAGCGTGGACAATTATGGGGGCCCAACGTCAGAAAATTGGGATGGATCCTGCTTAGATACCATGTTAAATGGACCTTGAGCGTAACTCAACCCCAAAAGCTAGCTGAAGAGGTGAGCATTGCCCAAGCCCATACAAAGAGACCACCCATCTCCTTCATTGTCGGTGTGAGACTCAACATCATCTTCAAGTCTCTTTCTTTCTTTCTCTCTCTCTCTCATTCTCTGTCCCGCTCTCTTTTTATAATGTCTTTTCTTTTGTGTTATCTTTTAAGTAAATTTATGAGTTAAGTTTTGTGAAACTAACAAATATCAAGTGAATAATGATTTTTGTACCTCGTTGTTGTTTCCTCAATTTAGATGAATATATAGATTATTGTGGCTGGGGTGAGTGATGGTAGAGCGAGGTCATGTCCTTGGGTGGGGTGGGGTGGGGCGGGGGCGGAGGCGGGGGCGGGGGCAAGGGTGGTAAGGGAACCGCTAGGCTGGGAATTAGGTCCTGGAATACAGGGACATTGATAGGGAAGTCTATAGAGTTGGGGAAGATTGTCCAGAAGAGAAGGGTCAATATAACGTGTGTCTAGGAGACTAGATGGGTGGGTACTAAGGCAGGAGGGCACGAGAAGTTAACGGGTTTAAATTGTGGTATTTAGGAGGTGCTAGTGGCAAGAACGGGGTAGGTATTTAGTTGATATGGATCTCAGGGAGCTAGTGATAGATGTTAGGGGAGTGAACGATAGGCTAATCACTATTAAGCTATTGGTTGGTGGGTTCACTTTAAACGTGATTAGTGCATATGTGCCTCAATCGGGCTTGAATGAGGAGGTCAAAAGGCACTTCTGGGAGAATTTGGATGAGGTGGTGCGAGGTGTTCCGCTTACCGAGAAACTATTCATAGGAGGTGATTTTAATGGCCATATTGGGGAGACTGCTAGTGGCTATGACGATGTCCGTGGTGGGTTCGGTTTTGGAGGTAGGAAAGAGGAAGGAACTTTGTTGTTGGAGTTCGCTAAAGCTTTCAATTTAGTGATAGTTTTCAAAAGAGGGAGGACCACTTGGTCACTTTCCGGAGTGCGGTGACCAAGACTCAGATTGATTACCTTCTCTGCATGAAGTGTGATAAACGCTTGTACACTGATTGCAAGGTTATCCCGACCGAGTGTTTATCGACACAACATAGACTCTTAGTGATGACTTGGAGATTAAGAGAGAGAGGAAGAAGAGAGCGATATACAGTTTACCTAATATCTAGTGGGAAGTTTTGACTAAGGACAAAGCTCATGAGTTGGGGAGAAGTTTGTGGCTATAGGGAGCTGGAGGAGTAGTGGGGATGCGAGTAGTATGAGGACCACGACAATGAACTGCATAAGGGAAGTTGCTAGAGAGGTGTTAGGGCTCACGAATGGATACTTGGGAGGCCACAAAGAGGACTGCTGGTAGAATGAAGAGGTCTAAGGAAAAGTGAAAGCCAAGAAAGCAACATATTTGAAGCTAGTGGGGAGCGCAGCCAAGGAGGAGAAAAAGACGAATATGGAGTGTTATAAGAAGGTTAAGAAAGAGGCAAAGTTAACGGTCACAATGGCTAAGACTGCAATGTTTGGATGCTTGTATGAGGAACTTGGGGGTGAAGGCGGTGACAAGAGACTGTACAGGTTAGCCAAGGTTAGAGAGAGGAAGGCTCGAGACTCGGATCAAGGGAGGTGCATCAAAGACGAGGAAGGCAAGGTATTGGTGAAAGAGGCGTGTTAGACGTAGATGGCAGACATACTTCCATAAACTCTTGAACGAAGGATGAGACATGATCATCATGCTTAGTGAGTTGGAGAACTCAGAGAGCCAACGAGATTTTGGATTTTGTAGGCATATTAAGGTTGAGGGGTTGATGCAGAAGATGAGCAGGGGTAAAGTGACTGGCCAGACGAGATCTCGGTGGAATTTTGGAAGGATGCGGGCCGAGCAGGCCTGGAGCGGTTTTCTGTATTGTTTAATGTCATTTTTACAACGAAGAAGGTACCCGATGAATGGAGGTGGAGTTTGTTGGTTCCGTTGTACAAGAATAAAGGTGATGTCTAGAATTGCAACAACTATAGGGATATCAAGCTGCTAAGTCACACTATAAAAGTTTGGGATAGGGTGGTGGAGAGGAGAGTGAGGAGAAGTGTGTCTATTTCTGAGAACCAGTTCGGATTCATGCCGGGACGGTCGACTCCAGAAGCTATTCATCTTGTGAGGAGATTGGTGGAGCAGTATAGAGAGAGGAAAAAGGACTTGCATATGATGTTCATTGACCTAGAAAAAGCCTACAGCAAAGTCCCGATGGAGGTTCTATGAAGAAGTTTGGAGGTTAGCGGTATTCCAGTAGCATACACTAGGGTAATTAAGGATATGTACGATGGTGCTAAAACTCGGGTGAGGACTATGGGAGGAGACGCAGAACATTTTTCAGTGATGATGGGGTTACTTCAGGGATTAGCTCTTAGCCCATTTTTATTTGCTCTAGCGATGGATGTGTTGACATGACACATCCAAGGGGCGGTGCCATGGTATATGGTTATTTGCAGATGACATAATGCTGATTGACGAGATGCGCTGCGGGGTTAATGCTAGGCTGGAGGTTTGGAGATAGATCCAGGAGTCTAAAGATTTCAAGTTGAGTAGAACGAAAACAGAATACTTGGACTGCAAGTTCAGTGATGGGACGCATGAAGCAGAAGTAGACGTGAAGCTTGACACACAAGTCTATCCCCAAGAGAGATAGTTTCAAATATCTTAGGTCTGTTTAACGGGGAGATTGACGAGGATGTTACACATCGTATTGGAGCAGGGTGGATGAAATGGAGGCTCGCATCTGGTGTTTTGTGTGATAAGAATGTGCCACCAAGACTTAAAGGCAAGTTCTACAGAGTGGTGGTTAGATTGACTATGTTGTATGGTGCTGAGTGTTGGTCACTCAAGAAGTCCCATGTCCTGAAGATGAAAGTAGTAGAGATGAGGATGTTGAGATGAATGTGTGGGCATACTAGGAAAGATAAGATTATGATGAAGTTATTACGGACAAGGTGGGAGGCCCCTATGGAAGACAAATTGCGGGAATGGAAGCTGAGATGGTTCGGACACCTGATGAGTAGAGACATAGATGCCCTTGGTTAGGAGGTGTGAGAGGTTCACCATATCGGGTTTGAGGAAGGGTACAGGTAGGCCAAAGAGTACTGGGGAGAGGTGATTAGGCAGGACATGACATTGCTTTAGCTTACCGAGGACATCACCCTCGATAGGAAGCTGTAGAGGTTGAGAATTAGGGTTGAAGGTTGATAGGTTGTCGAAAGTTTCTCCTAGTCTTACCAATAGTATTAGTTGTGAGAAAGCATGGGAAAAAATATATTATTGATTAAAAATGACAATGATACAATGAGCCCTATATATACAATACATGTCCTACTCCTAATACATATGGGATTAGGGTTATTTACTACTATTTATACAATGAAACTAACACTTTCCCTCAAGCTGGTGCATATAAATCATATGTACCGAGCTTGTTACATATATAACTAATACGAGGACCAGTGAGGGACTTGGTGAAAATATCAGCAAGCTGATCATTCGACTTCACAAATTTTGTAGCAATATCTCCCGAGAGTATCTTTTCTCTAACAAAGTGACAGTCAATCTCGATGTGTTTAGTTCTCTCACGGAACACTGGATTTGACGCAATATGAAGAGCAGTTTGATTATCACACACAAGTCCCATCTGACTAATCTCACCAAATTTTAACTCCTTGGGCAACTGTTTGATCCAAATTAGCTCACATGTGGCCATAGCCATTGCTCGATATTCTGCTTCTGCACTAGACCGAGCAACCACATTCTGTTTCTTGCTCTTCCAAGACACCAAATTTCCTCCTACTAAGACACAATATCCAGACGTAGAACGTCTATTAGAAGGTGACCCTGCCCAATCAGCATCTGAGTATCCAACGATCTGCTCATGGCCTCGATCTTCAAACAATAAGCCTTTGCCTGGAGCTGATTTTATATACCGAAGAATGCGGACAACTGTATCCCAATGACTATCACAGGGAGAATCCATAAACTGACTCACAAGGAAAGGAAATGTCAAGTCTAGTAACTGTGAGGTAATTTAATTTACCAACCAACCGCCTATATCTTGCAGGATCGCTAAGAGGCTCCCCCTGTCCTGACAGAAGTTTAGAATTCGGATTCATCGGAGTGTCAACAGGTCTACAACCTGTCATTCCTGTCTCCTCAAGAATATCTAAGGCATACTTCCGTTGTGAGATCACAATACCTGAGCTAGACTGAGCGACCTCAATACCCAGAAAATACTTTAATCTGCCTAGATCCTTATTCTGAAAGTGCTGAAAGAGATGTTGCTTCAACTTACTAATACCATCCTGATCATTGCCGGTAATAACAATATCGTCAACATAAACGACTAGAAAAATACAGAGATTTGAAGCAGAATGTCGATAAAAAACAGAGTGATCAGCTTCACTATGAGTCATGCCAAACTCCTTAATAACTGTGCTGTACTTACCAAACCAGGCTCGAGGAGACTGCTTTAGACCATAGAGGGACCGACGCAACCGACATACAAGGCCAGTAGACTCCCCCTGAGCAACAAAACCAGGTGGTTGCTCCATATAAACCTCATCCTCAAGGTCACCGTGAAAAAAAACATTCTTAATGTCCAACTGATAGAGAGGCCAATGGTGAACAACAACCATGGATAAAAAAAGGCGGACTGATGCAATTTTAGCCACGGGAGAGAAAGTATCACTGTAATCGAGTCCAAATATCTGAGTATATCCTTTGGCAACAAGATGAGCCTTAAGTCGATCAACCTGGCCATCTGGATCAACTTTGACTGCATACACCCAACGACAACCAACAGTCGATTTACTTGAAGGAAGAGGAACAAGCTCCCAAGTACCACTTGTATCTAAAGCAGACATCTCGTCAATCATAGCCTGTCGCCATTCGGGATGAGACAGTGCTTCACCTGTAGACTTAGGGATGGAAACAGAGGACAAAGATGACACAAATGCACCATAGGATGATGAGAGACGATGGTAACTTAAACCGATATAATGAGGATTAGGATTAAGTGTGGACCGTATACCTTTTCGTAGTGCAGTCGGTTGATTAAGAGGAGACAAATCCGCAGTATTAGTAGGGTCAGGTGCAGGACGTGAATTAGCTGGGCCTGATGCTGGGGGCGGACGACGATGATAAATCAGGAGTGGTGTAGTTGTAGAAGGTTGAACTGGACTAGGTGGTGGCACTGGAGCTATAGTTGGTGGAACTGGACTAGGTGGTGGCACTGGACTCGGTGGTGACACTGGAGCTATAGGTGGTGGAGCTGTAACTGGAACTGTACGCGGTGGAGCTATGGAGGAAGATGAATGGGAGATAGGGATTGAATCTCCAAAAGAAGGAACAGGTAGCACCTCAGAAATATCTAAGTGATTAACTGGGCCTGTGAAGTATGATTGGGTTTCAAAGAAGGTAACATCAACAGACATAAGAAATCGCTGAAGGTCAGGAGAATAACATCGATATCCCTTTTGCGTTCTCGAGTAACCCAGAAATATGCACTTAAGAGCACGAGGAACTAGCTTATCTTTTCCTGGAGTAAGGTCATGAACAAAGCACGTACTCCCAAAGACACGGGGTGGAAGAGAGAACAAAAGTAAGTGGGGAAACAGGACAAAGAATCGAACTTGATTTTGGATAGCTGAAGATGGCATACGATTAATAAGATAACAAGATGTAAGAACTGCATCCCCAAAAACGCAGCGGAACATGAGATTGTATGAGTAGGGTACGAGCAGTTTCAATAAGATGTCTATTCTTTCTTTCAGCAACCCCATTTTGTTGGGATGTGTACGGACAAGATGTTTGATGAATAATCCCATGGTAGTTCATAAACTGCTGAAATGGGAAAGACAAATACTCTAGGGCATTATCACTACGAAATATGCGGATAGAAACCCCAAATTGATTTTGAATTTCAGCATGGAAGGTCTGGAAAATAGAAAACAACTCAGATCGATTTTTCATCAAAAATATCCAAGTGCACCTGGAATAATCATCAATGAAACTGACAAAGTAGCGGAATCCTAAGGTAGAACTAACCCGACTAGGACCCCAAACATCTGAATGGACTAAAGTGACTCTGCTCGATTGTCAAGACGCCGCGTGAAATGGGAGCAGGTATGCTTACCGAGCTGACACGACTCACACTCTAGAGTGGACAAGTGAGATAAGCCAGGTACCATTTTCTGAAGTTTTGACAAATTGGGATGTCCTAACCGTTTATGTATTAAATTTGGTGAATCAGTAACGGGAGAAGTTATTGGAGGAAGACAAGATGCGAGTCCATGTGATTTTGCAAGGATAAGGTAATAAAGTCCATCTGATTCACGTCCGGTACCAATGATCCGCCCTGTACTGCGTTCCTGTATAAAAACAAGGTCATCAAGAAATAAAACAGCAGATTTAAGTGATTTGGCTAAGCGACTAACGGTTATGAGATTAAAAGGACTACCAGGAACATAAAGAACTGAGTCTAAAGGTAAGGAAGGAAGTGGACTTGCTTGACCTATTGCAGTTGCCATGGCTTGAGACCCATTGGCCATTGTGACTGTTGGAAAAGATTGAGAATATGAGATACTAGTGAAAAGAGATTTGTTACCAGAAATATGATCAGATGCAACTGAATCAATTACCCAAGACTCGGAAGGTGAAGATTGGGAGACACCAGTCATGCTACTATTTGTTGGAACAACGGAGGTTAATCCCGAAGATGTCTGTTTATGTGCTTTGTACTAAAGGAACTCAATATAATCCGGTAAAGAAACCATATGGATTGGATTTATTGCATTTAATCCAATGGATTGTGAGTTAAAGGCTTCAGATACGAAGTCCATTATAATATCGTGCCGGAAAAAGCAGAAAATTGCTGGGGATCACTGTTCACGCCGGAAAAATCACTGTAGCTCGCCGGAAAATTCCAAAGTTGTCGGAATCTGTCGAAAATAGTATCAATGGACTCGGAATTGCAAGGAGATGAAGCTGTCCTGAAGAAATTTTTTCAAAATCTGACCGGAAGGGGTCACACGAGCCGGCGTGTATGACAGATGCGCCGCCGGAAACAGTTCTCCGACAGGCGCGTGACAGCGTGTGGCTAACTATTTTCCGGTGATTTTTTTTGGGGTTTGGTCGGATCTCTCTTGGGAACCTTGTGGTGGTGTTGGATTTTGCACAACACTGATAATTAGTGACTTTGACGCAATTAGTCACTTAGGTCACCGGAAAATTGCACGGTGACTGAGTTTTTTCTTCCCGGATATCGCTGGAATGACGCACAACGATCTCTTCTCACCGATGCTCTGATACCATGTGAGAAAGCACGGGAAAAAATATATTATTGATTAAAAATGACAATGATACAATGAGCCCTATATACACAATACATGTCCTACACCTAATACATATGGGATTAGGGTTATTTACTACTATTTATACAATGAAACTAACATTAGTAATATTCTTATATTTTCTTATTCCTAGATCTTTGTTATTACATGTTGTGTCATTCTTACCAGTAATATTAGTACTATTCTTGTATTTCTTATTTCTAGATCTTTGTTATTACACGTCGTGTCTTTATTTTTATTATTGGTTGCTTCCTTTTCATTGTTCCTTGAGCCGAGAGTCTGTCGAAGCAGTCTATCTACCTTCACAAGGTAGGGTAAGATCTGCGTACACATTATCCTCCCCAGACCCCACTTATGGGATTACATTAGTTCTTTTTTGGTTGTTGTTGTAGTTGTATATAGATTGTGTACGATATTACGCCTTGGTATGTGTCAAACTAGGTAAGGTGAGAGTCCATGAACCATAGGGTTTTACCCTGGCTTGTGATGTCTAATATGATTATCTTGCTACTGATGGAAAGCCTTCCAGCGACATGTGAAATTGAAAAAACCAGTTGGATTACTTCCTATGATGCATATGGCCAAGAACTCCATGTTTGCTTGAAATGATATTTTTCTTTTTGCTTCAGCATGTTGCTCTTTGCAGGTTCCAAAGAATGTTTGAACTTCGTATTCTTCATTTAATTGTTTGATCACAAACAGCTATTGATGTTCATTTTCTAGGTTCATGATTTTGGCTTCTTTCGCTATGACCCTGGTGCAATACAATTCTTGAGCTATGAAGAGATTCCTCTTGCTCCTGATGCTGCCGCTGTGGGTGTAGAAATCAGGGTTGTTGGTAATGACAGCGGCGAGAAGGTATGGTCTTGGATTGGACATCTTTACTTAATTATCCTATTTAGTTGATCATATTCTGTCAGTTTATGCTAATTGTTTCCTTTAATTCAAAAGGGTAGCAAATTGCAAATCAAATCTTTATAGCAATTCCAAGAGTCTGTAAAAGAGTTTCCTTGCACGCGCACTCATACATGTATACATAAATGTCAAGTAAACTTTTAGCGGAGGCACAATATCACTCAAGACTTTCTGTTGGATAAGGGCATCACAGCTGTCCAACATTCACACATACACATACATATATATACATCATAAATGTCAAGTAAATAGTGGAGGCCTGATATAATTCAAAACAATTCTAGTCGTGGTTACTTTAACTTCTTAATGTATATTCTGCCATAAGATGTTTCTAATGTTTGTGTGCCTAGTCATTCTTTGACTCAAGTTTTATGTTGTTAACTTATCAAAAAAGTTGTATGTTGTTCACCTTTTTAACTTATATGTTGTGGAAACCCGGAAACCTTGTTATTCGTTGACATTAAATATGATGCTGGCAATTTTCTTTTTGACTTTTCTTTAAATTGCTTTTTGGTGCTTGTCATTGAGTCAAAAGGAATGGTGTTGTTGGGATTGTCCAATCCCAACTCGAATTATAAAACTATGGTCAGACTTGGGCATACAAATTAGTTTCCATGTTTACAGGCATGGTTAGGCTTCTCCTACTTTTCAAGTAAATAGTTTTTGTTGATTGAACTAAAGAAGTTGCATTGAGAGATGCTTCAGTTTTTATTTTTGTTAATATCCAATTTATCAGCGTCTATTCCCAGAACTATAAGGAGAATGCTAGGACATGCAATTCATTCACTATGCTTCACGCAACATGTCTATTCTATTGATGTAGCGCATAATGCGTTAATGCATTTAATTCTAGATGATAAAAGAGATCTTCTGTCATCGTGATCAAATCACTGAAGACAAGATGAAATATTCCCCTAACTTTCATGACTGTTGGTCTCGACTAACCATGACTGAATATCCCCATCCTGCATGTGAGTAGAGGTGAACATGCATGGGATACTTCTTGAATACAAACTTAGGGTGGATTTTAGATCCTTTGCTTTCTATTCTTCTAGAGTGGTTTTAAGGCCTCACATAATCATTTGAAGAGTTGTGTTCTTAAGGGTTAAGAATTCTGTTGCCTCACAAACACCATTAAAGAGAATAGATGATTTTTTCCAATTATTAAAAGAGGTGCTCTTTGTATTTACTTGGTCAGTCATCAGTGGTTGCTTCAAGGCCTTTCCACCCTTTTTGTGAGCATAAGGTGGTTCTGCGTGCACTGGGAATGTTCAATTTGAATTATTTGCTTATTAAAGTCAATCGGTGGAATTGTATTTAATAGGTCTTTGAATTGCCATGTGAATACAACTGAAGTATCCCTTGCTATTGTTATTGTTATTGTTTGAATTGCCATGTGAATATTATTGAGGTATCCTTTTCTATTGTTATGTTACTGATGAATTACTGTTATTTTTGCTTCTAATCATATCTGATATATTCATGGGGCTGAAATAATGTCTTAGCCTACAACTTGTCTAGTGAAGTTGCTATCTCAAATTAGTTGTGTTACATGACTTTTATTGTTATGTTCTATCAACCCTTCCCTTGCATCCTCTTCAATTTTCTAGTGATATTTGCGTTAGAATTTCTAGATTCTTATTCTTTTTGGCTTTATTCTGAATTATTCAGGTGTCTATTTTGGCCGGTACCCTTGCTCGATTAGATAGAGATGCTCCGCAGTATAAAAAGTATGTAACCTATCACTCAAAATATTCTTTCATGACTCTCGAGTAAGTTGTGATGCTAGAATGGTTTTTTTTTTAATTGGGGATAAGTAGAATATGATGGAATACTCTTTCATTGATCTTAGTTGTTGAATGTATGTGACTAAATGATAGTGGAGCCTGCAAGAAGATTACCAGTGTTTAACAGTCTTTTGAAATGCCTTTGCTTTGTAATTGTGGAACCAAAAGATGTATAAAACCTGCTTTATGTGCTTTGTGGTGTGTCTCAATAGCAATGTAGGATCTTCTGCATCTGAATGGACTTTGCAATGTGCTACCCATCAGCTGTAGACTTCTGTTAACTTTAGTCTTTCCATCCCCTGAAATATTCTTGGTTCTAAATCTGTCCCATGGATTTAATGCCTGCCTCATATCAGTTTAATGATTTTTTTTTAAAATGGAAGCATCTAATTAACAGGGTATTTTTGGTAAGTGTGCCTACCACTGTCTCTCTTCTGGTACTACATCCATGGAAGTCGATTTGGAAGTGTAATCCTTCCCGTAACTAGCTTGTTCTGGAGGAGTGCAAGTAGATTGTCTGTAGGATTGAATCTTATGGTGCTTGTCTTACCTAGTCAAATTTACAAGAAATGAGCTTCAGCATATGTTTATTGTGCTAGAGAGAAACAGAATTGGTGAATCATCTTTTGCTAAACTGCCGGGTGACTAGGTAGATCTGAGTGATGTTCTTGTACGTAGTTCGAAAGAACTGGATGATGCCAAGTCAGTGAAGGAGCTGGTGGTGGTGTTGGAATGGATAAGCTGGATAAAGAGATGAAGAAATTATTGTCTACCCATCCCACTCTGTGTATTTTAGGTGATTTGGTTGGAGAGGAACCAAAGATGTTTCTAACAGAAAGCTGAACCTGTCCATAAGCTTAAGTATAAATGTTTGTATCTTTTGGCCTTTTGATGTAAATTGCTAAATTTATGACACAGATGGTCTTTTAGATTTTTTCAGCTTCATGAGATTATAAAGGGGCTGAGTTTTTGTTGTTCGTATATGCATCTACTTGGTGCTTTTTCTCATTAATAATATTGTCTTATCGAAAAAATTCTTTGCTAGTGCATGCCAAGGACTTTAAAGTTTTTCCAGTATAATGAGTAGGCTGAGGCGTTTGGATGGAGAAGTCCCGTTTAACTTAACCAGCTGAACTACTAACTTGTCCGCTGCATACACTAGATGTACCTGGTTTCCCTGTAATTATGAAGAATCTTTTTGTTTTTTCCTAAATGAAGTTCTGCAGTTCTTCTCTATTGGGGAATAATTTTGCAAGTTTTGGGGCCGCTATGTATGCATTTTGGTAACATCTCCAGTTTTGGTGCAGAGATGGCTACAATGACTTCAACACGTTCTACATGCAAGTAAGCATAATGATGTTACGCTTTTGTTATTTGGCAGTAGCACTGGTGGATTTTGACTAGATATGAATTTAGTAGATAATACTACCTCTGGTCCTTTTTAAATGTCGTTTTAGCCAAACAAATTTGGTCCATAATAAGTGTCACTTTTGGAAACCAAGAAGGCGTCAATTATTTTTTTTCCAAATCTATGCTTGCTCCAATTAATAGGTTTATACATTTTTCTAAAAAAGTCTTTCAACAGTTATTTCTCATTTTGAGGAGATATAAGGGTAATATAGTCAAATAACTCCTATAATTATTGCTATTAAATGGTTTTTAATCAGTGTACCAAAACTTTAAATAAAATTCAAAAGGGACCGGAGGGAGTTTGTGTTTAGAAACAAAAAGGGAGATGATCACTTTGCTTTTTCAATTTTGAAGAAAGAACACTACCAGAGATAATTTTAACTCTTTGAGCACTTCTGGCATGCATCTAGTGGTAAAAGACGGAGAAGATGAATATATGCTAATGAGAGCTATTACTGCTCTGCTGTGTTTTATTGTGCTGCTCCCTCAATTAGCTTATGACTTCCAAGTTTGTGTCCTTGCTCTTGGTTTAGTAGATAGGACTGTTTTTATCAATATGGTTCTTTCATAAGTGCTAAGAAATGTCGTGAATGAGTCAAAGGAATTTTTGTTTCAACTTGATACTCTTTTATGTACTCCAATTCTGGGGTTTTAGCTTATGATTTTTGTCCTTATAGTAGTAGCTTGATATGTTTTTCTCCGCTACTTCCAATGACTACTTTTGTTGTTCAACTTTTGTGTTCTTTTCTTCCAGGCTGCTTCGGGGACTAAGGGTGGTTCAAGTGGCTCGCCTGTAATTGATTGGCAAGGACGAGCTGTTGCCTTGAACGCTGGGAGCAAGTTATCAAGTGCATCTGCTTTTTTCTTGCCTTTAGAACGAGTTAGTACATGTTCTGTTGTCCTATATGTTAAAGAGCTTTATTATGTTATTCTCTTTTGTAATTGTTGCAATTATTGTTGTCTTTCATTTGAAGCTCTAAAAATCTTAAATTTTACTGAAGCATAAAGTTGACTCTGAGAAAAATTTCGTGAACAGAGTGATATGAAGTGTCAGCCCAAATCATGCTTCCCTAACAAAACTGTTATCCTGAGAGATATTAAAACCTTGAGTGGGCAAAGAGAAAAGAACTTTATCCTTCTCTGCAATTGGCTGTTTGCACCTTGTTTTTATGCTGCTTGCTATTCCGAGTTTTCTTGTTCTTTATATATATATCATTATTGGGGGAACTGGGAGTTGATCAGTTTCTTTGTTTCATTTCTGATTTTGATACCTCCTTTCAGAATGGTGATGAGTCAGTATCTTCATCACTTGACTCATGGTTTTATGTTCTGTATGTTATAAAGGAATCAAATTCTTTTACTCCTGAAATACCTCTCTAGTCTAAATTTTTCTATATTTCTGTGCTTCCTCTGTATTGTTCGTGCATTATCCTTAAAAAATAGTTTGGTAAATGAGGGAGATTTGAAGTCTGAAGTTTCTTCATGCAATTTTCTGTTTCACTTATTTCTTTTTCATTATTAAATAAGGTCTATCCCATATTCCAACTACTACCAGATAACAGTTTTTTTGGTTGCCTTTGAGTAATTGCTTCTGCTGAGAGTCAAGGTTTTTTTTCCCTTAGGAAAACGGGACAATAAATTGGTTAGGAGTTCACACTGAATTTATATGTTGCATTCCGAACTCTCAAACTGTACTTATGAGTCATGTAGGTGTCATTTTAGTGGCATCACATTTTCTGTTTCTTGTTTCTATCCGCTTCTAGCCACATTCGTTTTCAGGCTCATCTTTCCTGTTATTTAGTAAATCAAGCAACAGTTGACCCCCTTTTTCTTGTGTGTGTTCTAGGTTGTCAGGTCACTCAAATTCTTACAGGAAGGAGGATATTTTTCTACAGATAAATGGGCAGCTGTCACTATTCCTCGTGGTACGCTTCAGGTTTGTTAGTTATTTTCTTGCTGCAACTTATTTTTCCCCTATGAATGCCTGAAAAGGACTTGGATATCTTTTAGGGGATTTTTTTGGATAAAGTAATTATTTCATTTATGCTGTCGGAAGCCTAAGTATACAAGTGATATCCGAAAGCTAGAGTACCTTCAAAAAGAAAAATAATTTGGTTCGCTATAAATGACGCCAAATCATCTACACTAATAGGGATATTTTTGGGTGCATAAAAGATTCATCAAAGGCAAAATGAAAGCATCAAACATATAGAATTCAATTTCCATCCTTTGAAATGCTCTCCCATCCCTCATTGCCCTCATCAACAAATGCCCTCCTATCCCTCTCTCCAAAGTACCCACATAAGGGCCAAAAGAAAATAATGTCCCATGTCCGGCATCTTCTCCTCCTCCTAAACTAGCTGTGCGTCACGTCCTTTACAGTAGTCGGTATTGATCACTGAACTCCAAACATATTTAGCACCATTCACTACAATTGGCTTGCTACCTGGTAATGCAGCAATACGTAATTCTTATATCGGTGTCCCCCTAGAGTTTTGATGCACCGACAATGGTAGTACAATGCGGGATGTGGTTGGTGGTATGTCACGAGTTCAAAACCTAGCTGTTGAACCAAGTCTAGTTTTTAAGTAGAGAAAGATAGAGGAGCAGAACCATTATCCCCAAGTTTTGAAGATGAAACAATGATTTTTTAGTCCTGAAAAAGTGACTCATCTCTTCATCCAACTGTTTGCACGCAATTAGTTAGCTTCTTTAATTTTTCAACTGTTAGAAGTCGCACCCTGTTCTGCCAGCCACGGGAACAAGCATACCTTTCTTGGCACTCTGGAAATCCAGAATGAACTGTGTGGCAAGCCTGCGCCCTATATTCAAAGTAATCTATAGTAGTAGATTTTTACTGGAAATAATCCCCTTCCTCTTCTGTTCCATCTCATAGTTCCTTCTCCAAACGTGTGCTGTTTTGCTTGTACACTAACTCCATCAGGTTCTGGAATATATCTATCTCCCAATCTTGTAAATTCCTCCTACATGTAAGGTCTGAATGAGACCCCTCTAAGCTGTAAACATGATGAATTGTCATGTCATTCCGATGCGATATGCTGTAAATAGCTGGGAAAGCTACTAAAAATATAATGTTGCTGCACCACCTTTGTTTCCAACACTATACCTTTTAAGGGGATTATCTTGTTTTATTTAGTCATTTTATTTCATCCTCAAATGATAGCCCGTACAATTGCTGACTTTATCATATTTGGTTCTATTACTTAAAAACTTTTTAGCACTAGTCGTTCGTATTTGTTTCGTATCACTCTTTGGGAATTACTTAACATTAAAATTTGGTTATTTGTTCTGGTATCCTGCTTCCTTTTACTGGATCTGACATATGCCAGATAGACTGTAAAACACATTATCTAT
Organism: Nicotiana tabacum; assembly: GCF_000715075.1. Lineage (NCBI taxonomy): Eukaryota > Viridiplantae > Streptophyta > Magnoliopsida > Solanales > Solanaceae > Nicotiana > Nicotiana tabacum. The sequence continues at coordinate 24,177,487 of NC_134100.1, read as the reverse complement.
AATCTTTAAACTGGACCTTTTAAATTTTTAGAGCACAACGTACAACAACAACATACCCAGTAAAATCCCACTAGTGGGGTCTGGGGAGGTAGGATGTACGCATACCTTACCCCTACCCCGGAAGGGTAGAGAGGCTGTTTCCGGGAGACTCTCGGCTCAACAAAAGAGATAATAATATCAGAAAAGAAATGCAAGAAGAGATCTGTAACAACAAAAGAAGCAAGAAAAGTAATAATGTGGAAAGAGTAAGAAACTTGAATAATTTCATTCATATTTTTGAATGTCATATACATGGCTTTATATACAAGAAGAGGTTAGAAACAAAATCCCATAAAATCTAACAAAATCCCATAAAATTTGGGATTATACAAAATAAAATAAAACAAAGAATCAAAATTCGATAAGGAAAGATCTTAGAGAATCAAAACTTGATATGGACAAATCTTAGAGGATCAAATCTTGATATGGAGAATATCTTCTTGGAAATCCTCTATCATTCAACACTCCCCCTCAAGCTGGTGAATGGATATCTTCCATTCCTAGCTTGCTTATCAGGTCTTGAAACACATTGCTTGGCAGTCCTTTTGTTAAAACATCAGCCAACTGATCTTTTGTAGATACAAATGGTGTACAGATGAGTCCGCTATCTAATTTCTCTTTAATGAAGTGTCTATCTACCTCAATATGCTTAGTGCGATCATGCTGTACAGGATTATGAGCTATACTTATTGCTGATTTATTGTCACAATATAGTCTCATAGGTCCTTCCCATGTTATCTTCAAATCATCAAGGATTATCTTTAACCATAACAACTCACAAACTCCCGTCGCCATAGATCTGAACTCGGATTCTGCACTTGATCTGGCCACCACATCCTGTTTTTTACTTCTCCAAGTCACAAGATTTCCTCCTAAAAAGGTACAGTATCCAGAAGTTGACCTTCGATCCACTAATGAACCAGCATAATCCGCATCAGTATAAGCCTCTAAAACCATGTCTCCTCTTCTTCTGAATAGTATTCCTTTTCCGGGGCTTCCTTTAAGATATTGTAGAATCCTGTTCGCCGCTTGGAGATGCATTTCTCTAGGGTCATGCATAAATTGGCTAACGACACTTAGAGCAAAAGCAATGTCTGGCCTTGTATGGGACAAGTAGATCAATTTCCCCACAAGCCTTTGATACGAGCCTTTATCTACCACAGAATCTTCTGGAGAATTACACAACCCATGATTATATTCAATTGGTGTGGCCACTGGTTTACACCCTAATTTTCCTGTTTCTTTTAACAAATCAAGCACATATTTTTGTTGGGAAATAAAGATTCCTTGTTTAGAATGTGCTACTTCAATTCCCAAAAAATACTTTAATTTTCCAAGATCTTTGATATCAAATTCCTTGAATAAACAATTCTTCAAATTGTGTATCTCCTCTAAATCATCACCTGTTGCTATGATATCATCTACATAGACTAGTAGAGCAATTACCTTTCCTGTTTTTGAGTGCCTTATGAACAAGGTGTGGTCTCCTTGACTCTGCCGATAGCCTAGCTTGATCATAACCTTTGTAAATCTTCCAAACCATGCACGGGGTGATTGCTTTAGTCCATAGAGTGCCTTCTTCAGTCTACATACCATTCCCTTCTTGCTTTCAAAACCAGGTGGTACCTCCATATAGATCTCCTCATCTAAATCTCCATGTAGAAAAGCATTTTTAACATCAAATTGTTGTAGGTTCCAATTAAAAATCGCAGCCAATGACAATAAGATCCTCACTGTATTCATTTTTGCCACTGGGGCAAAAGTTTCCAAATAATCAATTCCATAGGTCTGTGTGTAACCCTTTGCTACCAAACGTGCTTTAAATCTTTCTATAGACCCATCAGACTTGTATTTCACGGTAAATACCCATCTACACCCTACCAGCTTTTTCCCTTTTGGTAATTCCACCATTTCCCAAGTTTTATTCTTCTGCAATGCTTCCATTTCTACCTTCATAGCTTCTTCCCACTCTTTGTTGCCTAATGCTTCAGACAAATTTTTGGAACAGGAATTGTGTGGAGGTTACTGAGAAAAGCTTTATGGCTTGGGTATAGGTTTTGATATGTCAAGGAAAGGCACAAAGGGTGTTGTGTGCAGGTTCTGGTTCCTTTTCTAAGTGGAATGGGAAGGTCAAGATCATTTGGTTGGTTATGATCTTCATGATCAGTTTGGTTTGGTGTTTCTGATGGTTCAACAGGTTCAGGATAGGTATTAGGAGCAGGGACATGAGGAGATAATTGTGGTTGAGTAGTTTGATCAGTTAGCCTTTTTCTTCTGGAATAAACCTACAATGGTGGATTACTTTCTTGAATTCCTTTATGTATATCAAGATTAGAAGACTCAATAGGTTCATTAGGATTTAGAGACTCAGATGAGTTAAGAGATGGTGACTCAGGCAAGGACATACATAAGGATTTGTCATGGCTAGGAATAGACAAATCAAATAGTGATAAGCTAGAGATCCTTCTCCACCCAATGACTCCCCCTGAATGTAAGAATTTTTAAAAATGACTCACTTTCATCAAATGTGACATCAGCTGAAACAAAAAACTTCTTGGTTGATGGTTGGTAACATTTATATCCTTTTTGAGTAGGAGAATATCCAATGAAAACACACTTAAGAGCACGTGGATCTAATTTGCCTATATTCTGAGAATGAATGTGAACATAGGCAATACTCCCAAAGATTCTAGGAATCAATTTACTGGAATTTTCGAAATTCGGGAAGAAACTCCTAAGAGTATCAAGTGGGCTCTTAAAATTCAGAATTCTTGATGGTATTCTGTTACTAAGATATGCAGCAGTTAGGACAGCTTCCCCCCAATACTGATTTGGAACCCTTTTGTGAAACAATAGTGATCTAGTAATGTCAAGTAACAAACCGTTTCTTCTCTTCGCTATCCCATTTTGTTGAGGAGTATTGACACATGAAGATTCGTGAATAATTCCCTCATTTTTTGAAGAAAACAGAGAGGTTTTGATTGAAGTAGTCCTTGGCATTATCAGAACGGAATCTTTTAATTGTCACATCAAATTGGGTTTTAACCAGATTAAAAAAGGTAGGAAGAACGTGGCTGACATCTGATTTTTGCTTTAACAAATAGATCCATGTTACTCTTGTACAATCATCAATGAATGACACAAACCATCTAGCACCGGAAATATTAGGAATGGACGAGGGTCCCCATACATCACTATGAATAAGAGAAAATGGAGTCTGACATCTTTTGTTGCTTATTGGAAAGGAAACGCGTTTATGTTTTGCGATTTCACAATCTTCACAATGAAAAGACTCAACAACCAAATTTTTGAATAATGATGGAAACATTAGCTTGATTACATAAAAAGAAGGATGACCTAAGCGACGATGATAGAGCCAAACTCTCTCTTTATTGGACATAACAGATTCAGACAAGAATGAACTAGATAAGGAATTCTTAATTGTATCTCCACTATTGTGAAAATCCAGAAAATAAAGACCACCTTTCTCACTAGCACGCCCAATCATCTCCTTCGTGTCCTGTTTCTGAAATGCACAATATGAAGAGAAAAAGGTTACTTTGCATTTGGAATCTTTGGTGACTTTGTGGACAGAAATGAGATTTGCAAATAACTTTGGGACATGAAGAACATTCTTAAGTATCAAAGACTTTCCCAGTTGTATGTCTCCTTGGCCAGCTACAGTAATAACTGAACCATCGGCTATAGTTATTTTCTTATAGCTAGGGCAAGGTGAATATGATATAAAGAGATGGGAGGAACAAGTCATATGATCAGTTGCCCCGGAATCAACCACCCACATTGGAGAAAATTTGTCTCTAACATTAGCAACAAAAGTGGAAGAAATACCTGCAAAGGCCATTGAACAACTACCTGCCGAAAATGATATCTCCAGAGATTCCAGCAATGTCTTCAATTTCTCAATATCTTCTTTGTTGAATTTTGGGACTAGTGGACTTTTTTTATTAACCTGAGGGCTGCTAGCAATGTGTGCCTGCGTTTTATCAAAAGTATTTTTGGTTGGAGGTTTACCATTGAGTTTCCAACATCTCTCTCTCGTGTGCCGGTACTTTTTGCAGTAAGTGCAGTAAAGATTGTCCCTGTTGACAATCGGTTTGAATGAACTTGCATGCTTGATGGTGCTCTCCAATTGTGAAACTCCAGATTCCTTTTTATTTGTCCCTTTTGTCATAAGAGCTGATCCTTCATTTATTTGAGTTTCAAGCATAACACTCCTCCGTCCTTCCTTTGTCCGTATAATGGCCATTGTCTCATTCAATGATGGCAGATCTTCTTTTCCTAAAATTTGCACTCGTACAGCATCAAACTCTGCATTTAGCCCTGCAAGAAAATCATAAATCCTTTCTTTTTTAATAAATCTTTTCAAAATTACAGCATCGTCTGTGCAACGCATTTGAATGCGTTGATAGTGATCCATCTCTTGCCATAACCCCTATAAAAGGTTAGAATATTCAGTGACAGATCGAGCTCCCTTTTTGTTGCAGATAATTTTGTTTTTATTTCATAGATCCTAGCAGCATCATGAACTTTAGAGTATGTCTCCTTCACTGCATCCCAAATTTCCTTAGCAGTATTCAGAAATATAACAGTATCACTAATTTCTGGAAGCATGGAGTTCCATAACCATGACATCACCATTGAATCACGTTCATCCCACGCATCAAACTTGGGGTCTTCTTTGGATGGTCATGTACCGAGGAGATATCCTAATTTCCCTTTACCTTTTAGAAAGGTACGAACAAGCTGAGACCATTTTAGATAATTTTTCCCATTCAACCGATAAGAGGCTTGAATATTTTGTAAATCTCCAGTTGAAACTGTAGAGCTATGCTCTACAGTGGCAGAAACATTTTCAGAGACTGGATTATTCGCAATAGTACTCTCTTCGGACATGGTTTTCAAATGGTTTCAACCCTTGGGCGGAATAAAGAGGACAAATGTGATGAAAAGATGGATGAATGAAAAAAATCTGTCAGTAATAAGTCTAAGGCTCTGATACCATGTGGAAAGAGTAAGAAACTTGAATAATTTCATTCATATTTTTGAATATCATATACATGGCTTTATATACATGAAGAGGTTAGAAACAAAATCCCATAAAGTCTAACAAAATCCCATAAAATCTGGGATTATACAAAATAAAATAAAACAAAGAATCAAAATTTGATATGGAAAGATCTTAGAGAATCAAAACTTGATATGGACAAATCTTAGAGGATCAAATCTTGATATGGAGAATATCTTCTTGGAAATCCTCTATCATTCAACAAATAATAACATCTTAAAATACACCAAATAAGTGAAAGGGAGTGCAGTAATACAATCCTATGCAAAACAACAAAATAGTGTGAACACAACATAGACCGCTACCAAACATAGGCAAAGCTCTATCAGACTACCCGGTACAAAGAGGGAAAAACTATGCACTACTTTCTAGCCTACAACCCTAATGCTCGACCTCCACATGTTCCTATCAAGAGCCATGTCCTCGGAAATCTGAAGACGTGCCATGTCTTGCCTGATCACCTCGCCCCAATTCTTCTTAGGCCGCCCTCTACCTCTTCTCGTACCTGCCAAAGCCAACCGCTCGCACCTCCTAACCGGGGAATCTATGGTTCTCCTCCGCACGTGTCCAAACCACCTAAGCCTCGCTTCTCGCATCTTGTCGTCCACGGGAGCAACGCCCACCTTCTCCCGAATATCTTCATTCCTTATCTTATCCAGTTTAGTATGCCCGCACATCCATCTCAACATCCTCATCTCGGCTACTTTCATCTTCTGGATATGTGAAAGTAGCCAAGATGAGGATGTTGAGATGGATGTGCGGGCATACTAAACTGTAAGATAAGGAATGAAGATATTCAGGAGAAGGTTGGCATTGCTCCCGTGGATGACAAGATGCGGGAAGCGAGGCACAACGTATTTTCTAATAAAGTGAGATCAGCTTACATTTTCTTGCTATGCTGTATTTAAGAGATTTGGAGCATTCTCATTCCAGTATTGTATGTTATTAATTGTTCATGTCCCTGGCTACTATGTGTCACAGTACTGCCTCTAAACCCTTCTGGTGAGGAAGAAGGATTTTTTTTTTTGAAAAATAATGGCTTCACGCGCTCAGAATTAGTGTGGCACACACCGTGCCATGTCAGCAAGACATGTCTAATAGGCACAATTGGGCTCGAGTTCAGATGTTAAATAGGAACAAGGCTTAGCTCATCTGTCTAAATGAAAAATGGGGCAAGTTTGAAGGGCCACTTATGTATTTGGCGATTTCTAATTTATTTTTAGAAATATTCATATTTTGATCTATTTTTAAATTTTAATTGTATTGTTAAGAATATTAAAATAGAACCGTGCATTTGGACTAACGCCACCCATGATAAGAAATATGACCTTCTTGCCTTTTAGAAGACTGGATCTACATTCACATTCGGAGCATATGGTAATGCTTCGGGTTGTTTTAACTTGTTTCTTCTCAAACAGGATGTAACGCCTTTGAGATGGTCGAATATGGATGGGAAATCATGCTATTCTATGATAGAATATTATCTGCATGTCTTTACTATTGAAGTATCCTTGCTGCTGTTTCTTTTTTGAGGGGTTATCAAATTTTTGTAGTTAGCATTTTTTATCTGTTAGTCTGCTATTGTTCATATGGACACAGTGTTTTTCTCCTTGCAAACTTTGATTTTACTTAGATGTTTTTCATATAGGTGACTTTTCTTCATAAAGGATTTGATGAGACACGCAGGCTTGGTCTTCAACATGAGACGGAACAGGTAGACATTTAAGATTTTGTTACCATACTGTAGATTACTAAAATAATGATTTGTCAATCTTTTGAAACTTGGCTGGAATAGTTGGTGCGCAATTCCACTCCACCCAGCGAAACTGGAATGCTTGTTGTCGATTCTGTGGTAAGTACACCATCCTAAGTGATAATGCCGTAAATGTATATGCCTCTGCTTATCAAGATTTATTCTCTCGCTGGGTTGATTGCAGGTTCCTGGTGGCCCAGCTCAAAATCATTTAGAGCCCGGTGATGTGCTTGTTCGCATGAATGGGGAGGTTAGTCTTTCTTTGATCTCCTATGGCATTTGAAATTTAATGGTTTTTATGCTCGTTCCAACATGTTTTCTAGATTATTTATAATTATACTATTTTCAGAAACCTAATTCTAGATTTATCTTCTTATACTCGGAACTGTACTCTATCATTTTCCCATATGGCTGCATCCCACCAAATTCTGCAGACCCACTTGAATTATCCCCAGCCAACCATTGAACTAGGTTGAATCAGAGACTTATTTGACAGAGTCATCCACTAGATTTATCCGTCCCCTCTACTCTATGGTGTGTTGCGAGGGACACTTTGTTATCCTATTTGATTGCTCTCAGATCTTACGTGAATACAAGAATAGTACTTTGTCAGAAATTGCTTGTCAGATGATTGGAAAAATTAATCATTTCATTGTTCATAGCATCAAACTGAGTCCTGGAAGCCTCATGCAGGTTGTTACCCAGTTCCTGAAGATGGAGACTTTACTTGATGACAGTGTCGAGCAGAAAATTGAGCTTCAAATTGAAAGGGGCAGCACTCCTTTGACAGTAGACTTGTTGGTAAATATTGTCGTTGCACGTCTTGGAATATCTCTACTCTTTATCTCTTTTCAAAGTTTTCTTCTTGGACTTTTAGATGAAAAAACGATTATCAATTCTCTTCATAAGGTTAACCTCGGCTTTGGGCCCTAGCTTGATTTTTCAACCCACTAGGTGCCAGCTTTCTTATGCAATGCTGGTTTTAAGGTTGATACAAGTTTTTCTAACTTAAAATACAACTTCAACAAAGCACCACATTTGATGGTGGCTCTCTAGTTCATTCAGTTTTTGGTACCTAGAGGAAAATTTGGTTGACATTACTCTGTTAAATCCTGGGAATTTATTTATTTTTTAGTTGCAAATATTTGGATATTTTTTTGACTGTAGTCCTTTTTGTTTTTCACTTCTGACTGGGTCCTTTCCATGTTTTGGAGGCTAGCAATGGGATGTGGTGATTGTCTACATCAGTAGTGCATGAACCAAAGGATCCCTAATTTATTGACTGTGTTTTTGTCAGCTGTTTAGTATTTATCATGGGTTTCCACTCAGGTGACTCAAAAATCAGTTGCAGAAAGTGGCCCTTTCAGAAATTCTAAGCCTCTTTATATGCTTCTAGTATTGTAGCCATTGATGCATGAATAGTATTTCATGCTCAAATTTGACGGTTTCTGTTTTGAAGTTGTACTATACATATGATTGTAATATGAGGCAGACCTTTATTTCCTGAACTCTCGATTATTGTTATACATTTCTTATGGGGCAATTGTTCAGTCACTTTTAGGGATGGGAATCTATGTCATTTGGTTCTTTTCAACAGATATCTCTTTTACCCTTTCAACATCCTAAAGTTGGATGAGTTTTACATGCATAAGTACAGCTCCATTGTTCCGTGGATTTGTAAGGGTGTACTTAGTTGACCTGATAGATGATGGTAGTGACACACAGCTGACTCTATTCCTTTGTCCACAAATTTCTAACTTAACCTATTTATCCAAAAAAAGAAGAATTTTCTAAGTTTAATAACTGTAGTTTCTTTAAAAAAAAGAAGGTAAAGGAATTGGTTTAAGAAAAGGGCTCTGAAACTACACTGACTTGCTTATAATGTTTTCTTCTTTTGCTTGTGTTTGTATCATCTGTGATTATGACTTCTTTTGTTTGGGCAACTTCAGGTTCAGGATTTGCACTCAATTACTCCTGACCACTTCTTGGAAGTTAGTGGTGCAGTGATACACCCACTTTCTTATCAACAGGTTTGTGATATTCTGTGCTGTTGGCTCCCCAGTCTTATGCATGTAAGAAACATCTTTACCAGTAGACTCCCGTTATATGAGTTTATCTGCATTCTACTGATTAGTCATCCCAATGACAGATGAATTCCAAGTCAGGGAATTGTTTTTGACTTGTTCACAGGCTTCTTCCGTGGAAGAAATCAGCAGTCTGTTCTGGTTAATGCAAGATATTCTCTAATCCTAAAACAATGCTACCTGCAAACTACTTTTATTTTGCTTGGTAAAACAAATTCACACTTATTAAGTATGAATGACAATAAAAACCGGCGTTAAGCACCTGAAAGTGTAATTTAGCTGTTGCATCCAGTCTATTTTCTAAATTTTCGTTTTGGTGCGTATTTGGAAACTATCAACCAGGGTAAGGAGTGATGTAGGCCCATTAGAAGTAATGCAAAGTTATTAAAGATTGAAGCTTTATTGTTTGGAATTGATTCCTATAGCTTTGTTTGACGTTATTGAGTTATATTCGACTAGATTCGAGTCATTTGGAGAAGAGTTTTCGCAAAATGAGGGATGCAACACGTGGACTTTAAGGGGGGTCACCCATCCTAATACCACTCTAACTGAAACACGATTCTGGAGTTCTGACTGGATATAATGCATTAGTGCTAGTATGTCGAATCCGTCATTAACCTTGAGTAGGTTCATTTGATGTTTTATGACTAGCTTGTGTGGTTGGTTTTGATTTCCGAGAGGTTCAGTGGTGTTTTAGAAGAGAAATTCTCGTTGTAGAAGCCTCAAGTTGTTGGAGTTGACCAAGGTTTTAACTTTTGGGTAAACGAACTCGGAATCGGGTTTTGATGAATAGTAGGATCAGATAATGTAATGTAGATTTTGGGAGTTAGCATACGAGATTCTCAGGAAGCTCACCTTATCTAGTTCAGTCTAATGTAATCAAAATAGAGCAACATAAGGTAGATTCAAGGAATAGTACCAAAAAGGCTGGGTTGGAAAGAGCACAACCTATCTTGGAAAGCATGATGACGGATGATGTTCAAACATAAGATTAGCAATTCGAGGTGCCATAAAGTTCGGACATAATAGAGACCACAAGATCCCAAGATGATAGATCCAATCCAACTCAGTTGTCAGTCGGAGACTCATTAGATGTGCATGATTTGGAGTTGCATACAAATTCTTAAGAGTATGCCAAAACTGGAAGGACATTTTGGTTGTGATGACAAATAGGCACAATCTCATCGGAAAGAGTGGAAATCAAAGTTGTGCAAAGGTGACTAACTTGACTCTTCCAAAAAATCGAATCTACTGAGAAGCAGGAGGTGTGTCGATATATTTTTCAAAATCATAGCCAACAAGAGCAGATACCCATTGGGTATGCCAGGAAAAATAGTTGGTGGACATCAACTTGATTGGGGTAAGAGAAGAATTATTGATAGAAAGAAGATCAGAAGAACCTTGAGTTGCAGAAATTATTGAGATACACGAAGGTGATTTATCTGATTGGAGTATTTCTTTAGGCATTATCGGATCCTCATGAGAGGAAGATTTCGATGTGCGTTGATGAACCATTGAGTTGAAATTTTTTTTATGCCGTATGGCTTCCCTGCTCTGATACAAGAAAGAATACGGAAGTTGTGTATTTTGTGCTCTCCAGCAAGTGAAAGCGCACTTGGGGACAAGTTTGTTATTATACTATGTGACAAACATAGTCTAATAACGTCACTTGTCCATCGTAGAGACTCTCAACCTCGTGTGTTAGTGTATATATCTCCTTTGAAGGTTATGGTGGAAGAATTGAGAAACTCACCCGGAAAGAGAAAACACCTTGAAGTAGCGAGAGTCCATTACTTAAATGGTCACTCAACTATTCCAAATTATCTAGTAAAGTCATGTCTTTCATTTGTAACATAAAAGTCGCTTAACTATGCTTATAGCACTCAGAAAGCCATTGTCAGTATGGGCCTCTATACCTACAAGGTGAATGCAGTGCCCCGACAAAAAAGAACGTGCGTACTGTGGAATAGTACTCGTATGATAAGGCAGACTGCATAACATACGATAAACAAGAAGCTCAACTTGCCCTTCTTCCCAAATATCATTGTTAGAATAGTTATGTCAATATATGTAATTAGCCCTAGTCCCTTATGTAATAGGAGTAGGTTATGTGTTATGTATACATATAAATAGGGCTCATTGTAACATAGAATATCAATTAATAATATTTTGCTCCCGTGCATTCTCACATGGTATCAGAGCATTGGTGAGATAATTATCATTGTGCGTCATTCCAACGACATCCGGGAAGAAATAAGTCGTCACCGTGCAATTTTTCGGTGACTTGAGAAGTTGTTCGCGTCAAAACCATTTTTTACCAGTGTTGTGCATAAATCAACACCACCACAGGGTTCTCCTATCATTGGCGACCAAACCCCAGTGAAGATCTCCGGCACAACACGCGCCGTTACGCGCCTCTGGCAGTTAAGGTTCTGGCGAGATTGTCACCACATGCGCCGGTGCGTGAGATCATTTTCCGGCATCTTTCAAGTATGATTTTTCTTTTGGGTTGGTCGCCTGACTTTTCCGACTCGACCCTTCGAGATTTTGTGGTTTCTCAGTTACCGAAAAGTGTTTCCGGCAAGAGGAATGGTTTTTCCGGCGAGAGCAGTGGTCTGTCACTGTTATGGTCACTTTTCCGGTCACCTTGTTCACATACTAAGGTTGCCTATTGATTTCGACCTCAGTCATTTAATTTCCACTATTTTGTTGACTTCAATTTGCTTCCGACGAAGATTTGAGAAGTCAGAGAAGTTGCATCTGTTAACTGAAGGTCTTCAACACAAAATTTTCAGCACTCTGAAGCTCAACTAACAATATCAGACCAACTTACTCTAGTTTGGTGATCAGAACAGTGTTCGATCATTATAATAGTTTGGTTTCAATTTCTAATTGCTTGATTTTAGGGTATCTCAGTTGGTAATCTTCATCAAATATTTGGCTTTGATCTCTCTTAAGTTCATTATAATGTCACTCAGATCTGATGCTTTTGGCTCAAATACTGTTGGATCCTATACTTCGAATGTTCATATGGTGTCTTTATCTATCGAGTTCCTTCAGTATAAAACACGTAAGTAGATACCTTTTGAGATAGATTTTGTAGCTCAAACAGGTAATAACGTGACTTGTATCTCTTAATCGTCTTCTTCCTCCGACTCTTGGGTCATTGATTCAGGTGCATCTGATTATATTTCTGGTAACAAATCTCTTTTCTCTAGTATTTCATATTCTCAATCTCTTCCAACAGTCACAATGACCAATGAGTCCCAAACCATGGCAACTGCAATAGGTCAAGCAAGTCCACTTCCTTCCTTACCTTTAGATTCAGTTCTTTATGTTCCCGGTAGTCCTTTTAATCTCATAGCCGTTAGTTGCTTAGCCAAATCACTTAAATCTGCTGTTTTATTTCTTGATGACCTTATTTTTATACAGGAACGCAGTAAGGGACGGATCATTGGTACCAGACATGAATCAAATGGACTTTATTACCTTATCCTTGCTAAATCACATGGACTCACATCTTGTCTTCCTTTAACAACTTGTCCTGTTACTGATTCACCGGATTTATTACATAAACGGTTGGGATATCCAAGTTTGTCAAAACTTCATAAAATGGTACCTGGTTTATCTCACTTGTCCACTCTAGAGTGTGAGTCATGTCAGCTCGGTAAGCATACTCGCTCCACCCTCAACGTCTTGATAATCGAGTGGAGTCACCTTTCACTTTAGTCCATTCAGATGTTTGGGGTCCTAGTTGGGTCAGTTCTACCTTGGAATTCCGCTACTTTGTCAGTTTCATTGATGATTATTCCAGGTGCACTTGGGTATTTCTGATGAAAAATCGATTTGAGTTGTTTTCTATTTTCTAGACCTTTCAAGCAGAAATCCAAAATCAATTTGGGGTTTCGATCCACACATTTCGCAGTGATATTGCCTAGAGTATTTATCTTCCACATTTCAGCAGTTTATGAACTCTCATGGAATCATTCATCAAACATCTTGTGCATACACATAACAAAATGGGGTAGCTGAGAGAAAGAATAGGCATCTCATTGAGACGGCTCATACACTTCTCATCAGGTCTCATATTCTGTTGCGTTTTTGGGGCGATGCAGTTCTCACAACTTGTTATTTGATTAATCAGATGCCTTCATCTCCCATCCAGAATCAAATTCCGCATTCAGTATCATTTTCCCAATCACCCTTATACACTCTTCCCCCTCGCGTTTTTGGGAGCACATGTTTTGTTCGTAACTTAGTCCCTGGAAAAGGTAAGTTAGCTCCTCGTGCTCTCAAGTGTGTCTTCCTTGGTTATTCTCGTGTTCAAAAAGGATATCGTTGTTACTCACTTGATCTTCGTAGGTACCTTATGTCAGCTGATGTCACATTTTTTGAGTCTAGACCTTACTTTACCTCTTTTGACCACCTTGATATTTCTGAGGTCTTACCTATACCGACTTTTGAGAAGTTTACTATAGCTCCTCCTATGCCCTCAGCCACGGAGGTCTTACCCATTCTAGCCGTTGAGGAGTCTAGTGTTGCTCCTCCTAGATCCCTAGCCACGAGAACACCACTCCCGACTTATCAACGTCGTCCGCGCCCAGCATCAGTTCCAGCTGATTCACGTCTTGCACTTGACCCTGCTCCTACTGCGAACTTGCTCCTCCTAGTCAACCCATTGCACTTCGAAAAGGTATAAGGACCACACTTAAATCCTAATCCCCATTAATGTCGGTTTAAGTTATCATTGTCTGTCATCACCCCATTATGCTTTTGTATTTTTTTTGTCCTCTATTTCCATCCCTAAGTCTACGGGTGAAGCATTGTCTCATCCAGGATGGCGACAGGCTATGATTGATGAGATGTATGTTTTACATACGAGTGGTACTTGGGAGCTTGTTCCTCTTCCTTTAACTACTGTTGGATGTCGTTAGGTTTATGCAGTCAAAGTTGGTCCGGATGGCCAGGTTGATAGACTTAAGGCCCGTCTTGTTGCCAAAGGATATACTCACATATTTGGGCTCAATTACAGTGATACTTTCTTGCCCGTGGCTAAAATAGCATCAGTCCGCCTTTTTCTATCCATGACTGCAGTTCGCCATTGGCCTCTCTATCAGCTGGACATTAAGAATGCTTTTCTTCACGGTGACCTTGAGGATGAAGTTTATATGGAGCAACCACCTGGTTTTGTTGCTCAGGGGGAGTCTAGTGGCCTTGTATGTCGTTTGCACCAGTCACTTTATGGTCTAAAGCAGTCTCCTCGAGCCTGATTTGGTAAGTTCAACACAGTTATCCAGGAGTTTTGCATGACCCGTAGTGAAGCTGATCACTCTGTGTTTTATTGGCATTCTGCTTCAAATCTCTGTATTTATCTAGTCGTTTATGTTGAATTACCAGCAATGATTAGGGTGGTATTACTAAGTTGAAGCAACAACTCTTTCAGCACATTCAGACTAAGGATCTGGGCAGAAGTATGCCTTAGACATTCTTGAGGAGATAGGAGTTGACACTCCGATGGATCCGAATTCTAAACTTCAACCAGGACAGGGGGAGCCGCTTAGCGATCCTGCAAGATATAGGCGGCTGGTTGGTAAATTAAATTACCTCACAGTGACTAGACCTGACATTTCCTTTCCAGTGAGTGTGGTAAGTCAGTTCCTAGATTCTCCCGGTGATAGTCATTGGGATGCAGTTGTTCGCATTCTTCGTATATAAAATCAGCTCCAGACAAAGGTTTATTGTTTGAGGATTGAGGCCATGAGCAGATCGTTGGATACTCAGATGCTGATTGGGCAGGATCACCTTCTGATAGACGTTCTACGTCTCGATATTGTGTCTTAGTAGGAGATAATTTGGTGTCTTGGAAGAGAAAGAAACAGAATGTGGTTGCTCGGTCTAGTGCAAAAGCAGAATATCAAGCAATGGCTATGGCGGCATGTGAGCTAATTTGGATCAAGCAGTTGCTCAAAGAGTTGAAATTTGGTGAGATCAGCAAGATGGAACTTGTGTGTAATAATCAAACTGCTCTTCATATTGCGTCAAATCCAGTGTTTCATGAGATAACTAAACACATTGAGATTGACTGTCACTTTGTCAGAGAAAAAATATTCTCTGGAGATATTGCTACAAAGTTTGTGAAATTGAATGATCAACTTGCAAATATCTTCACCAAGTCCCTCACTGGTCCTCGATTAGCTACATATGTAACAAGCTCGGTACATATGCTTTATATGCACCAGCTTGAGGGTGGGTGTTAGAATAGTTATGTGAATATATGTAATTAGTCCTAGTCCCTTATGTAATAGGAGTAGGTTATGTGTTATGTATACATATAAATAGGGCTCATTGTGATATAGAGTAACAATCAATAATATTTTCTCCCGTGCTTTCTCACACTCATCACGCTCTTCATAGGTGAAACTTTCAAAAATACCTTCTCGCCCTCCATATAAGCCACATCACGGACCTTCTTATCCGCTTAACTCTTGTGCCTACTCTACGCTGTCCGAAGGCGATCCTAAATCAACTTCACCTTCTCCAGAGCATCACGAACCAAATCCGTACCCAACATTCTAGCCTCACCAAGCTCAAATCAACCAATAGGAGAACGACACCGCCTACCATATAAAGGGGAGATACATCAGAGTTATTTATAACAAATCAAAAATCAGGTTAATTTCAGATATGACCACTAAGCTTCACCCGCTATAATAGTAAAGTCATAAAACTACTTTTTGCCATGTCAAAATTAACCGAACTACTCGCCATAACAGTAAAGTCACAGTTTCAAGGCTTACTTGATAAGGGATTCATTAGACCTAGTTTATCTCCATGGGCTGCACCGGCGTTATTTGTGAAGAAGAAAGATGATGCTACGAGGATGTGCATTGATTATTGACAGTTGAATAACGCTGCTATCAAGAACAAATATCCATTGTCTCTTTTATCAACTTCCCAAAACCTCATCTTCCTCACGTCATTTTCATCAACAAAGCAGGCCCTTTACTCCAGCCAAAAACCAGTCCAAAAGCAGCCATAAAACCCCATTAAAGCAGCTTCAAAAACGAGCTGCAGTCCCAGTTTAATAGTTCCCAATAGGATAGCTAGCTCCTATGTTGATGGTCTTCCAAATGGTCCGGTTCCTGGAAAGGAAAACAAAGAGATGGGGAATCATTTTTAGGTGAAGACGATACCAAAGCTCTTTCTATCAGATATTGACTCTTGCTAGAACACGAATTACAACATTGAAACCAAGAATTAAAGATCAAACCAAATTTCTTAAACTTTCTTAACTTTGAAACTTCCAACTTCCACCGAACATGTCCGAATCATACTTAGACACTTCAGATTGCAACCAAACTTTGCACACAAGTTCCATTTAATAACACGAACCTATCCTCAGTCCGGGAATAACAGTCGGAGTCCAATAACATCAAAGTCAACTATTGGTTAAACTTGAGAACTCTCCGGTTCTTCATATTACCAACTTCCAACAAATAGAATCAAAATCTTCTAGGAATATCCTAAATCAAATCCGAACATATGCTCGAGTCCAAAATCCACAAGGGAAATACTTCTCATACTCACCAAACACTGGGTACAACAACAAGCACTTAAAGTGCATAAAAATAATCATGGGGAGACGGATAGCATAATACACTATGGAAATGTTAAGCACGACTAAGGTGCAATACGTGAATCAATGTTCCAGGAGCCATATCGCTTATATATCGCCACAAGGCCTAAATCGGACCACAACATGCATGTGAATAATCAAGTAGTCCCACAACCCATATAGCATATGAGAGAAACACATGAAATAGATCAAGGCAATGGGAGCTTGAACAAACATACTTGGAGTTCATGGAATCCGATTCTATGTAAAGAGCTTAGTTAAACATACGTTAATCAAGTTTCCTTAGTGATCCTACCACGTTCCACTACTCTTTACACTTCAATCTACATCACAAGATCCAATTGAACCAATATTAGCAAGAATGCCATGTTTTAGGTAATTTAGGTATCAGACCCTACCTTGTTTGTACAATCTGTTGTACTACGGCGATCTTGGTCACATCAAGAATGACCTTCGCTGATAAGAGCTTGTGTATCAGAGCAGGAAATAAACTAAACAGACCCTACTTGATGGGAATAATCCTTAGTCGCACGGTTGTACTTGCTAGAATTTGCTGGTGACACTTGGTATGTGGGTTTCATGTTTGGGGTTTAATCAAATGAGTGTATAATGAGGAGCAACACATTAAGAAAACAAAAGATGTCCAGAATCTTTTGTTGTCATACTTCTTTCATAGTTTTTAAATGGAGCTTGGGGAACTCCATAACTTCTAGTTTGCAATCTGTTTTTAGTGCCCATTGGCATTTGAATCTTTCTCCCTGCTACAAATGTAACTTAGTATAATTTTTAAGGTGGAGTGCAACATTTTATCAAGTTCATTTTATTGTCTATCTTTTTAATAAAAACAGCTTCAGCAAAACCTCCTGGGACGATTAATTTAACAGGGTGCCTGATCACCTGTTTGAAGAAGTGGAACAAATGTGCAACTTTTGTTGCACATGATAGATGGATTGTAGGATGAGTTCAAAACATCATGTGGTGGAGTAGGAAAGGAGCTTTTAATCCTTAGGTTCCTTCTGTTTTTCGACTTTCTTACTTTTGCAACAGTCCAGGAGCTTTTATTAGTTGATACGAAAATTACACGTGTCTGTCGGAAATTTAGTTCCGTTATTTTGGTCCATTTTGAACTATCTTTGATCTCTGGATGGTTTCAGTGGGCGGTCAATGTCCAGCGAACTAGGAAAGTGTAGTCAAGGATTGCTTTTGTATCTCTCTTTCGAAATGCTGAGACTTTCTGGCTTCTATGTTGAAGAAATAAATAGATATTAGATGGTCCCTTGTAGCAGTTCGAATCATGTCGACATTCTATTTGAAGCGCACGGTAGTCATCTACCTATGACATGAAGATCCACGGTCTCTTTGGCACATTTAGTGGCTTGTTTATGCTCATACTTGTGTAGTTTTCTCATTTGCTGTTTGCAAAAATGAAGCCTCACCTTCTGTCTTCCTTTTTGCAGGCTAGAAATTTTCGTTTTAACTGTGGTCTTGTCTATGTCGCTGAACCAGGGTTTGTGCATTTTTCCTTTTCCAATTGTTTAAATGATTGATCTAATGTAGTTTTTTTTCTCAAGTTCTCATGATGCTTGATTTCTAAGTATCTGTTAGTGCAGTCTTTAGATACTGGCTTGTAAACAAATCGTATTGACTGTGACTACTATTTGCCGTTGTAGATACATGCTATTTAGAGCAGGAGTTCCTCGCCATTCCATCATTAAAAAATTTGCAGGGGAAGGTATATCAAGGCTTGAAGACTTAATTTCCGTTTTATCTAAGTTGTCTAGGGGAGCAAGAGTACCATTGGAGTATATAAGCTACAAGGAACGTCATCAAAGAAAGGTATTAGAAGCACTGCTACCGAACTATCTGTCAAACAAAAATTTGTTTCCATTGCTACCGCTCATTTTACCCTCATTTATGTTCCTGCTTCCTGTTATCATCTCTTCTGTTTGTTGATAAGCACTATTGCTGGTACTAGTTTGCCTTTTCAATTTGAACTTGGTGATCTGCTTAAACCATGGTCGACAAGCTGTGCCTCTTCTATAGTTGGGTATTACTACTGATATGTCAGGTAGAATGGAGCCTTCTTCTTAATCAGAAAGGGTAAAGGGAAGAAAAAGAAAAGTAATGGAAGGTCCAATATTTGTTGTCACCAACAGTGTCAGGAGTATTGGCAGGAAATCTCTGTAGCTGCATTGGTTTTACAATTATGAAGTATTTACCTAAATGGTTTCAGATGTTTCGAAATATAAGGGCAAGAGTATAATATATCCACCTGTTTGCAACTTTGTGTTTGTCAACAATGATCTTAATGATCATAATCATTTTGCATGTAGACATAGTGTTTGGTCACTTTACGGTTTTCGTGTTTTTTTTTTTTTTTAAATTGTATTTGAACATCGAATCTGTAAGAGGGATGAATTACTTGAGCTATGAAGATGTAGGTGTAAAAGATGTAATGATTGGGAATGGGTGAATTACAGCAGTGTGCAGAACACTGAGGCTACCATGGCTCTTTATAAAACAAAGCAGGGGTGGGATATTAACTCTAGGAGAAACTCTAATGATTGTGAAGTGGATGATGTGTAACTATTGCTACAGATGCTGGAAGTAGTACCTTTGCGGATATTCCAGATTCATTAGCTTTGAAGCCAGAGAAAAGTAAGATGTTTACTCTCAGCTCCTACCACAAGTCCCTGATCTCCTCTGGTGGTGAAATGTCACTTTGTCCTTGGAAGAAGATTTGGAGAAGCAAAGTTCAAATTGAAGTAGCACGTTTTTGCTGAACTTTGACACATGAAGCTGCTCTCTCTCAAGATAATCTTCAGAAGAAGGCGACATTATTATGCAATAGGTATCAAATGTCTGGGGCTGGAGCTGACGATGTCAACCACTTATTCATACAATGCCCCTTGACAATACATCTGCGGCAGTTATTTCTCAGTTTTAAACAGTGTCAAGTGGTCTACAACAATCAGTAAAGGAGTTAATGTTGTGCTGGTCTAACAGAGAACTCTGCAGGGACAAAAGAAGAGTTGGGACACAATATCAGCATGTATTTGGTGGGTGATATAGAAGGAAAGAAATCAGAGGGTTTTTGAAAGCAAAACTGAATATTCTTAGTGTAAAATGAGAAATGTCAAAATAATGTAGAAAGCATAGTGGGGATCTGCAGTCTCTTTGAGTGAAGGGACTGGAGTTATTGAACCTTGATGCACATTCCTGCACAAGCCTATGCTTTCTGATTCAATAAAGCTGTCGGAAAGTCCTTTTGGTTTTCCCATCATCTTCTTGCCTGGAAGTATGACCTTCTAATAAACCTTATTTTGACTGCAGTCCGTCTTGGTCACAATTGACCGCCATGAGTGGTATGCACCCCCACAGATATATAAGCGCGACGACAGCACTGGCTTATGGACAGTGAAGCTGGCTTTGCGGCAGGAGTCCCCACTCTTGCTATCAGGCATTTATCCAGTAGAACAAGATTTATCAAATCATACCGGATCTTGTACTGGTGAGCTAAAGGACTATATACCTGAAGAAGTCAGCCAAGAACTCATGGATGCAGTTACTTCTTTGGAAACTAGTGGTGAACATGTTGCTGAGGGACCAAATTCTCAGGATGATTCTGATAATGGAACAAAGAAAGAGAGGGTGGAAGAGAACTCATCTGTAGATGGTGATGTAATAGCGGATTGTTCTTTAAACGAGCATGGAGAAGAAAAATTGGATGAGTCTGGATCTGTGGAAGATGCAGTTCTGAGAGATTATCAGGGTGCAGCACCTGTAGCAGCTACTTCAGTTGCTGAGCGCGTAATTGAGCCTACTCTTGTGATGTTTGAGGTAACTTTAAGGTCTCAAAGGACTTGTATACTTTATTGAAAAGCATTTATATTTTTTTATCATGAATGTTGATTATTCAAGTTTCTCCATTACCTCTCTTTTGGGTGCCTGGGCGATGGCTTTCTTTTCTTAAGCAGTACTTAATAAACGACTTTTGATCTTTCAAAGTTTTCTTTCTCCTTTGCTTCTTTGTTCCTGGGAGGTGGTTTTTGTTGTGTAATCAGAATAATCAGACTAAGAAATGTGTTAAACCCCAGTGATGGAGCAGAAAGCTTTTCTTTTGGCTGTCTCTCTTTCGGGTCCCTGGGAGGTGAGTTTCATTTTCTAAGTTTTATTAATGACCTTTGATCTTTCAAATTTCTCTTTCTCCTTTGCTGCTTGGTTCCTGGAAGGTGGTTTTTATTGTGTAATCAGATTAATCAGACTAAGAAATGTGTTAAACCCAGTGATGTTTCGGGTGTGTGTTTTTTCGGTGAACTTCTGCTTTGGATGTTAACTTTGCAATAGCTGCATGTGCGTTGCAATAAAAAAGTGTTTTATTCTCTTGACTCATCCGACATTCCTTCAATTTTTTTTTGTGCACCATAAAGTGTTATGAATGTGATAATGATGGTCATATGGACTTCTATAGAATGCTTTGAGCATTACATTAAGGCAATTGATGTTATTGCAACTACTAGTAAGACTTCATTCAGCATTCAGTTTAATAGTGTAGGACATAAAATATGCTGATTTCTTTTACTCACTGTTGGTTTAAACTTGATATATCCGTTAGCTATAACGAGTGGTGGTTTCATAGTTTTGTGTTAAAAAATAATCACTACCAAAATGACATGACTGCAATTAGGAGGTATCTCTGGATTTTTTTTGTATCCTGTTAATTCCTGTTTCCGTTTTCTAGCTAAAGTACCTCTTATGGTGTTAAAATTGCAGGTTCATGTCCCTTCATCATGTATGCTTGATGGTGTTCACTCGCAGCATTTTCTTGGAACTGGGGTAATTGTATATCATTCTGAAACCATGGGCTTGGTTGCTGTTGACAAAAACACAGTCGCTGTACCAGTTTCTGATGTCATGATATCATTTGCTGCCTTTCCTATTGAAATTCCTGCCGAGGTGAGGTTTTATGGGGGAAGTTTTTTACCTCCTGTTACTTCTCCTCCATTGTTGTTAAGAAGCTCAGTAACCTTTTGGGCCATTTTGTATAGGCCCAACCTACCTCAATATTGTTGGATTTGACTTAAGTCATGCAATTTTGACTTAAACATTTAATCAGCCCTTATTAACCCTCAGGTAGTCTTCCTCCACCCTTTCCATAATTTTGCTTTGGTTGCATATGACCCCTCTGCTTTGGGAGCTGCTTGCGCCTCTGTGATTCGTGCTGCTGAACTTCTTCCTGGTACGTGTTAAAACTCTTTGGATGATTCTATCATTAACCTGCTTCCCTTTCATGTTCTCGCTGGCGGGTGGGGAAAGTGATTTGTCATCATTTCAGTTGCTTAACATGTGAGTATGCATTATATGCTTCCAAGTGGAAAGATATTTGGTTCACAAATTTCTTTTTAAAAATCCTCGTTCTAGAGGGGAGTTTTAATCCTGCTACTGATCAGGATGTGATCCCCTTTGACACCATATCTATTTATAAAATACTTTTCCCTTTCTTTGGTCAATGGTCTTTTACCCAAGTTGAACGCAAATTCTGTAGTCTCCCACTGTATACTGAGATATTTTTGCAGAAAATGGGCATGTTTCACATTCTTCACAAACTAAAATATTTTAAGACAACTTTTCCTTCTTCCCCCTTCCCAAAGTACATAATATCTTTGGACTAGTACCATGCTGTCTTTGGAAAATTTTCAACATAAGGTTGTGACTCCTTGAAATCCTCTTTAACCTGCTTACCTTGTTATTATGTTTCTCGGAAAATGATGTCTCATCTCATCCAGAACACCTTCTTTTGTTTCTTAATTACTATTTTGTTGCCAACAGAGCCTGCTCTGTGTCGAGGAGATTCAGTTTATCTGGTGGGATTGAGTAGAAGCCTACGGGCAACCTCTAGGAAATCAATTGTCACTAACCCTTCTGCTGTTTTGAAAAGTGGATCCTCTGATGTTCCGCGATACAGAGCAACAAACCTGGAAGTCATTGAGCTTGACACTGGTATGTTGGAACATAAGGGTCCTGCTCACTATTTGTGGTGCTGATTCCTATATCCTAGCGCTTTAGCTCTCATTTCGTGAACTTTTCATGGTTCTCTACCAATTCTTCTTTTATTCATCAAAGCTCATCCTAATCTCCATCTAGATTACTGCCTTATCCCTGTCCTATCATTGTATAATGGATTCTGTGACCTTTCAGATTTTGGAAGCACCTTTTCTGGTGTTCTTACTGATGAGCGTGGAAGGGTTCAAGCTTTATGGGGAAGCTTTTCAACGCAGGTATGTAATTTTGAACTGCTGCTCGAGTCGCTCGAGCGTGGAAGGGTTCAAGCTTTATGGAGAAACTTGTTTTAAGTCCTTCCTTCACTCTTTCCAGCTAAAGTATAGCTCGAGTTCATCAGAAGAGCACCAATTTGTCCGGGGTATACCAATTTATACAATAAGCCAAATCGTTGACAGGATGACTTCTGGCACAGGGGGACCACCTCGTCTTATAAATGGTTTGCAAAGACCTATGCCGTGCATAAGAATATTAGAAGTAGAACTTTACCCTACTTTGCTTTCCAAAGCTCGAAGTTTTGGACTAAGTGATGCATGGATCCAGGTAATCTGCTACTTCTGTTGGTTTCTTTTTCTGTCATTACTCGTTTATGTTCTTGTGTTTTCCTCTTATCCATTTCTTGAACTGAATGTGTGTTTTCTCATAAAAAAATTCACCTCGCCTAAGACACAGAAACTTGGTCTACTTCCTTTAAAGCTCTTTTAACATCTGGGTCCATATGTGCTAGATGTGTCCTCACTTCGTTAAAGGTTAGTCGCAACTCCCAAGAAGAATACAACCCAAGCTGTAAATGAACCAAAAATTCTAAGGTTACTTGGCGTACTTGGTCTTCAATTTCATCATGAGTGTATCTATCTGTATATGTGACTTGGGTATCATAGTACAAGTGTATGAGTAAAATTTGTTGGGAATTAGCTTGATGTGATGTTTATGGATCTGGATATAATCATGGACATCTCTGGTTGCCACCTGGTTAATCTTCCAGGCAACATTTACTTGATAGACACCTCGACACCCCCCCCCCCCCAAAAAAAAAAAATAAAAATAAAAAACCCCACCCACAAAGATGAATTCCTACTCCCAAGTAGAATTCAACTAAAGCTTGAAACTGGTAAATGAGATCATCAATTATACAATTGCTTATTGGGCATGTGTCATGGAATTCGTGCACGGGCATATATATATATATATCTGCCTGTAAACTGTATCATGTTCATGTGTATGGTAAATTGCAACTGCCAAGAAGAATACAACCCAAGCTGTAAATGGACATGTCTTATTGCTCATCATTTGCCTCTTCATTTTATGTTACCTGAAATTTAGAGGCTCTCTATTGATGTTTATGCATGTTATTAGCTTTAGTCCCACTCAACTGTTTCTAAAGGATATCTTTTGAATAATCTTAGGCTTTTCATGTGATCTTAAAGAATTTCAGATATTCTTGCCAAGATGGTTATAAGGGGTGAGCATAGTATGTGAGTTGGGCATTTTCTTAATAGTTGACATATCTCATTTAGGCCCTTGTGAAGAAGGATCCTAAGAGACGCCAGGTTTTGCGAGTTAAAGGTTGCTTTGCTGGCTCAAAAGCTGAAAACTTGTTGGAACAAGGGGACATGGTCTTAGCAATTAATAAGCAGCCAGTTACATGCTTTCGTGACATTGAAGATGCATGCCAATCGTTAGACCATTCCAGTCACGATGATGGAAGACTAGATTTGACAATCTTCCGTCAGGTTAGCGGGAAGCTATTTAGCATTAGCTTTACTTTTTTCAACTTCTCTCCACTTATTTGATCAATAGGACTTTATTATCATCATCAAGTACAAGAGTTCAGACATTCGCTTAGATTCTTATTAAGTTGTCTCATGGTTTCTCAGGGAAATGAAATTGAACTACTTGTGGGAACGGATGTAAGGGATGGAAATGGAGCCAAACAGGCAATAAATTGGTGTGGCGGTATTCTCCAAGACCCTTATCCAGCTGTACGTGCACTTGGGTTTCTGCCCGAAGAAGGCCATGGAGTATATGTGGCAAGGTGAGGAGACACTAGAATGTTGTAAAAAATTGAAGATGACAGGAGTGCTTCTGATCCATTTGCTTCTCAATTCTTAAGTTTTCATTGCCACGTACTATTTATATTACATGTTTTCTTTTTATCTGCTATACTTCAGCTGCAATCTCTAGTCAGCAAGTAGTTAGTAGTTTTTGCTTTAGCTGACCTAATTGTGCCCTTGTGAATTTTCTTTGTCAACTATTTTGTCACAAAGGCTAATTAATGCCTATTTCTCAGGTGGTGTCACGGGAGTCCTGCACATCGTCATGGTCTCTTTGCTCTTCAATGGATAGTTGAAGTCAATGGCAAACCAACACCTAACCTGGATGCTTTTGTCGATGTGACTAAGGTATGGCTTTTATTTATTGAGAAACTTCGCAAGAACTTATTGTGCCTGAATTGAAGATGTACTAATCGCGGCTTTAGAAATGAACTAGAGATACATTTCTTTTCGAACGTGGTTCTAGCAAGCTTTGTTAATGATTCTCAGTTAACAAATTTCTGTATTGATTTTTTCTGTGGTCATGGTTTTAACATCTACTTAATTGAGTTCCTTACAGGCAATAGAGCATGGAGAGTTTGTTCGTATACGAACAGTTTACCTGAATGGGAAGCCCCGAGTGCTCACATTGAAGCAGGATTTACACTACTGGCCAACATGGGAACTCAGGTTTGATCCTGAAACTGCAATGTGGCGACGCAAAGTAATCAAAGCATTGGATTCTGGTGTTCTGTGAACTATCTCGGTTGATTGTTCAAAGCATTTACACTACTCGGTAATTTTTGTACTGTTGGTATTTAAAGTTGTCATGTGTCATTGTACGTGAATCTTAATGAACTAAAGGTATATGGATTTGATGGCTATATATTGTAAAATAACAAATTATCTGATCATTTTTTCCAAAAAAGAAAATTACAGAAATTGTAGAGTAAGATAAAGGCACATGGCAGTAAGTTTATTATATGCTCTAGACAGCCTATTGTGTACCTGATTTGTTTAAAATATGAACATGGGAGGGATTTTAGCCTCTGTTAACTGGTGATTGCCCAGTTTGCTCGCTAGGGTGAATGTTCAAATTTTCTGCTGAACAATATTGTGTAATTTAGGTGACAATATTACACCAAGTTGCTTATCATCTCATAATTTCTTTTTCTATTTATAATTTCTGACACTATGCGAACTGTTTAACCATCTCAGTTCCGGGCAAGGGTGTTCAATCCCCAACTGAAGTTTGTGTTTTATTAGTTATGCATGTTCAAATTGTTTGATTAAACATATTCATGAAATACCTGAAATCAGGAAACAAAGGGCTGCTAATCGATTTAATCAAACAGAATTCTCCATATAGGGATATTCATATGGTAATGGGTGGAAAATAGCAACGATAGGGGGATTCATAAGGTGGAGAACCATATAAGAAGCCTTGACTAGACAGTTTACTAATGTCTCGCATTTTAGCAATGCAACTGAAGTAAAAGTTAAAGTTAGTATTGTTTGACCAAAAAAGTGCTAAACCTTTTTTAAAATGAATTAAAGAGAGATTAGAGGGTGAATCTGATCACGCCCAACTATGCCTTATAAAAAGGACTAAGCGGTCGTTACAAATATAATCCGGTTTACAAGTCCGGAGTCGAATCCCACAGAGAACTAAGATTTAGCTACAACTGTTCACTATCACCAAGAAGACAAACTTGAAAAATTCCTAACTTATAGATATTAAGATTCTTGTGTTTAACTAATTAACTAACAAATTAAAATAGTAAATTAACAACTAAAGATACTAAGGGTTAGAGACAAACTTAAGTAGGTCTAGAGTTATGATTTCCCCTATTGTCGGAAGGAGGTCTAGAGTTATGATTTCCCCTATTGTCGGAATCTTTTTCGCTACGTTTTCTATAAATTCGCTTAAATATTCTCTACTGATCATGAGCGCTATGACTGTCGTAACTCTCTCCCGAGTAATTACCACAATTTACTAGACATATTCTCCCGAATTACGCTATCTGACATTAAGTACAACTCACTCAGATCGTACCAAGGTTTCGATATCCCTAATCCCACCTTTTAAATCCTTCGTATTGATCCCTCATATACGTTAGGAGTGATGTTGTTCAACAACTACCTAAATATGCACTCTCTCCCGAGTAATACACACTAAATAGGCACAATCGATTGAGAGCTCTTCAACCAACCACAACCACAATAATAATGTAGTTGAACAAATAGAGAAAATACTAAAGGCAAATCTATATTAACGTAACAGGAAAATCATCCTCCAAAGGGTTCCATCAAAACCCTAGATAACAAATTAGCTATTCATAATAGTATGCATAACTACAATACTAGAATTCATAACCAATAATAGAAATAGGAAGAAGGAATTGAAAAACTCGTAGATGAATTCTCCTCCGCCTTGCTCCTAGTGTGTTCTTGCCTCCGTAGGTTTCAAGTGTGTCCGAACTCGATCTCCCCTTCTCCGTCTCTCTCAAATCCCTCCAAAGTGACGTTTTTAGGTCTATTTATATGTTTAGAACAGGACCTAAACGTGTAGGTCAACTCCTAGTCAAGCCAGGAAACAATTAAAACCTTTAAAACTCGGACTGGGCCTGGCCTTAGGCCTGGCGTCGCCTGGCTAACGCCAGCCTAGGCCTGGCTTTAAGCTTGCCTCGCCTGGATAACGCTAGCCTAGGCCTGGATTTAAGCTGGCCTCGCCTGGATAAAGCCTGGTCGAGCTGGCTTTTGCCCGGCTTCTCCTTTTCACCGTTCTCGAGCGCACTTTCGACGTTTAAGCATCACTTTAGCTCTATTTTCATTTTTGATGCACCTACACATAAAATAGACTCTATTACGCACAAATAAAGTGTAATTTATCATTAAAGCATGTAAAATGCAAGCAAATCCAAAATGACATCATTCGGACTCATACGACGAGATCATACCCAATCAGCGCAAGGTCGGTTTCCCAATTAAAAAGATCAGGGACTCATCACAAAGAAATCTGAAGGTCTACGTCAAAAAGAGAAATATAACAAACGAGAGGGAAAGAAAAAGAAAATCAAAAAATACACAAATAAAGGCGAAGCAACTATTTCATTTAAATATACGTGCGCTACAGCCGACCTTTTTAAGCAATTCTCCTAGCTCATCACACCAAGAATCTTTAAAATAGACTAAGCACAAGGGTATAACATCTTCACCTCCAGATTTGACTCGCAAGTACCATGTATTATTCACAACTCACTCACTTACTCTAACATGGAGGTCAATGACTACCTTTCTTTCATGAATCATGTGCCCTCACTCAATAAAAGAGAGTAGTTCCACACAATAAAATTTAAGAACAATTAGGAACTCAAGATGGAAAGAATTCACTCACTCTCAGAAATAACATTCATATGCCACAAAAGATGCACCATAGGCTTGCCCGTAGTGTACTACTCGACTAATCGAGCTCATCCAGTCTAGGATCAAGTAGGACTTTAATTGGTTGTAATGTTGGCTGCGGGTCGGGTAAGATACATTTGGATATAAGAGTGACTACACCTCCCTAAGCACTTTAATACATATATTTTAACATTCAAACCCCACACTTATGTCAAACCATAGCTCCACCTTCACGTCAATATATATTAACTTCATATTTCTTTAAGCACAATTACTTTAAGAGTCACCACTTAGCAAGGACTATTTTTTTTCACAGCAATACAACTATATTTTCTTTTTTTTTTCTTCCAATTCAAGTGGCTCTTATTTTTTTTTCAACACAGTGCACCTTTCTCCTTATTTCATTAGCTCCACTCAAAATCCAAACCAACCACCCCACACTTTAACTTTTACAAAGTTCATTACAATTCAAGTGCTCATGAGAGGTGAAAATATTCAAATAGATGGTTAATTCAAACAAAGGGATATGGCTTGTAATGTGGTTGCCAAAGAAACATGATTACATGCTCAAATGGGTTAACTACGATACATAACAATTAGGCGGGTAAAATATACATATCTGGCTCAACAAAGAAATGCTTATATCACTTTCAAGACTGAACAAAACTACTATTTCGCTTTGCAAACACACAGGGCAAGTTCTAGGCATCAAATGTAATGCACAGAATAACACCCAAACCTCACACACACATGACACATAACTCATTCAGGATTGGACTCATCAAGACACTCTAGTCAAAGCAGTTAAGCAAAGTTAATGTCATACAATTTAAGGCACTTCTACAAGAGTCAAAAACTGAGCCTAAGCGTTACAACCAAAGTACTCACTATTTTTAA
Organism: Nicotiana tabacum; assembly: GCF_000715075.1. Taxonomy (NCBI): domain Eukaryota; kingdom Viridiplantae; phylum Streptophyta; class Magnoliopsida; order Solanales; family Solanaceae; genus Nicotiana; species Nicotiana tabacum. The sequence goes on along the minus strand of NC_134100.1, from coordinate 24,148,494 downwards.
GGCATAACAAAGTCAAGAGATATTGCTGCAATTCAACTCATCTCACACTAGCTCCTACTCCTAAAAAAATAAAACTAACTACACCCGGTTCAAACAAAACCATTGGAAAAGAACCGCAACACAAAGAAAAACCAAGTGGGCATTACTACACTACCTACAAAGAAAATCTTTTTTTTTAGACTTAAATCCCTCAAGAAAACTGTCTAGGATATCCATCGTCGGGAAAAGTCCAATCCTTTTTTTTCGTTTTTCTAAAAAATAAAAAAAATATTCAATTAAACTAACACAACTAAAATAGCATAGAAAAAGTCACCCAGACAATCTCTCACCCCACACTTAAAATTGTGCATTATCCCCAATGCACACCATACTAATAAGAGGGTAAAAGAAACTCCCTGGTAGGCCAAAGGCCGAAGCACTAGCAGCTCATGGGGTACTCAGACTTCTCTCAGGCTTGGTCCTTCGTGCCGGTACCTCACACTTAGTTCCAACAATCTAGTTTGTTGTTGCATCCTTACAATAGCTTTGCTTTCCATGCTCCTAGAAAATCAAAAATCGACACTACAAAATAATACAATAATAAAAAATAAAAATAATAATAATAAAATTAAAATAAAAGAAAGCAATAAAGCTGGGTTGCCTCCTAAAAAGAGCTTGATTTAACGTCGCGGCACGACGCAAATCACTTTCTGCCTCCACTTTAAACTTATAAATTGGACCCCAAGTTTTGATTCTGCTCTGTGATCATGCTCCTGGGCGGTAGAACGAATCTGACTAGCACAATGAAACAATGTAGTATTCTGCACTTTTTGGCCTTTGGATGAGATGTATATTCCCGACTTTTTGGCACGAAGAATTCCAGAATGTAGGCATCTTGTTCCTTACTCCTTGACTCCTCAAGTGGCTCGGACGACTCTATTTCCATATCATCATCCAAACACAATATGGAAAAATGCTTGGAGTGTGGACCAATGTGATCAACTACATAAACATTGGGATTGTCAACATCCTCAACACTAATGACACTAAAGTCAACTTAATATGTATCCTCAATATCCTTGGATGAATCTAGTATCTCTTTTACGACATCGACATCCTCAAAATCTAGTTCAATTGATTGGTGGTGTTCTACTCTGGCCTTCTTCTCTAGCTCATCCTCGTATTTTTTTAAATCCTCCAGTATAATGGCAATTTCTGCAGCTAATTCATACTCATATTGGCTACTATCCACAATGTCAACTTGTTGCGCTTTACAAGGTTCAATTAATTTATTCACTTGAGCCTCCAAGTTGTGAATGGTTGCCTCTTGCCTTTGTATCTGCCGTGGTTTCTCATCATATTGTTCCACATGGCACTTTAGCATATCCTCGATCTTTTTCATGTCATCATCCCTAGGTTCTTTATTCCTATTAACTTCACAAGAAAAAGAAGAACCATCAAGGTAAGGGGTTGGGGGAAGATAAGAAATATAAGCACAACCATGAAAGTAACCATCTTGACCACCACACATATCACATACATTCCACACATAAGATTGAGCTGGTGCACACAACTCGCTCTCGAGAATATTTTGATAATTTTGCACTGGGTGGTTTCCTCCATAATATGCATAAGGAGGATCAAAAATAGGATTACCAACATCAAAAGTCTCATAATTCCAAGATGCCATGTTTTTTAAAAATCAACAAGTAACACAAAATAAAAAAATAAAAAATATTAAAAATAAAAATTCAAACTTGAAACCTAGCAATATGTACACCTACAGCTACACCGTTAGTTCCCCGACAACGGCGCCAAAATTTGATCGCCCAACTATGCCTTATAAAAAAGACTAAGTGGTCGTTGCAAATATAATCCGGTTTACAAGTCCGGAATCGAATCCCACAAAGAACTAAGGTTTAGCTACAATTGTTCACTATCATCAAGAAGACAAGCTTGAACAATTCCTAACTTATAGATATTAAGATTCTTGTGTTTAACTAATTAATTAACAAATTAAAATAGTAAATTAACAACTAAAGATACTAAGGGTTAGAGACAAACTTAAGGAGGTCTAGAGTTATGATTTCCCCTATTGTCAGAATCTTTCCCGCTACGTTTTCTATAAATTCGCCTAAGTATTCTCTACCGATCATGAGCGTTCTGACTGTCGTAACTCTCCCCCGAGTAATTACCATAATTTACTAGAAATATTCTCCAGAATTACGCTAGCTGACATTAAGTCCAGCTCACTCAGATCGCACCAAGGTTTCGTTATCCCTAATTCCACCTTTAAACCCTCCATATTGATCTCTCATATACGTTAGGAGTGATGTTTTTCAACAACTACCTAAATATGCACTCTCTCCCAAGTAATACACACTAAATAGGCACAGTCGATTGAGAGCTCTTCATCCAACCACAACCACAATAATAACGTAGTTGAACAAATAGAGAAAATACTACATCAAATCTATATTAACGTAACATGAAAATCATTCTCCAAAAGGTTCCATCAAAACCCTAGATAACAAATTAGCTATTCATAATAATATGCATAACTACAATATTAGAATTCATAACCAATAATAGAAATAGGAAGAAGGAATTGAAAAACTCGTAGACAAATTCTCCGCCTTGATCCTAGTGTGTTCTTGCCTCCGTAGGTCTCAAGTGTGTCCAAACTTGATCTCCCCTTCTCCGTATCTCTCAAATCCCTCCAAAGTGACGTTTTTAGGTCTATTTATATGTTTAGGACAAGACCTAAACGTGTAGGTCAACTCCTAGTCAAGCCGGGAAACAATTAAAACCTTCAAAACTCGGACTGGGCCTGACGTCGCCAGGCTAACGCCAACCTAGGCCTGGTTTTAAGCTGGCCTCACCTGGATAATGCCAGCCTAGGCCTGTCTTTAAGCTGCCCTCGCCTAGATAAACCTAGCTAGGCCTTGCTTTAAGCTGGCCTCGCCTGGATAAAGCCTGATCGAGCTGGCTTTTGCCCGACTTCTCCTTTTCACCATTGTCGAGCGCACTTTCGACGTTTAAGCATCCCTTTAGCCCTATTTTCATTTTCGATGCACCTATACATAAAATAGACTCCATTACGCGCAAATAAAGTGTAATTTATCATTAAAGCATTTATAATGCAAGGCAAATAATGTACGAAACTATGAAATTATAGCCACCCATCAGAATCCTAGTTAAAGATAATTAATTCCAGATCTCAGATGGATAACATGAATAGAAAAATATAGTTGAGTACAAATGTTGACAGTAGTTATGGCCGGATCTAATAGTATGAAAAAGACCATACATTAAATAACATTAAATGGCGATAAAACATAAATAAAGGAGAAGATTCACCCAATCTTGAGTGAGGCGAATCTTCTTTCATTTGATAACGATGAATGATAGACAAATACAAGAATCTTGGGACCAATTTCGGATCTGATGGGGAGTGTGGGATAACAGATCATCTAATCTTTTTAGAGAGATGTGTTTTTATTTTTTTCTAGAGATAGAGAGTTTGCCCCCCTTTTAGAGAAGTCCTCCCTTCCTATTTATAAGGGATATCCCTAGAAAATCCTAAAAAAGTACAATTAGAGGAAATATCCAGTAGAATATTCTCTTTGAAGATTCCAAAGCAAAACTAGTTGTTACATCTATCTATACTGTTCGGCCTCGGCCTTGTTGATGATCATTGCTCGACCTTGGCCTTATTAATCAATGCTCGACCTCAACCTTATTGATCACTGCTCGACCTCGACCTTATTGATCATTGCTCGACCTCGGCCTTGTTGATCACTGTTCGACCTCGGCCAGACATCCCAATTCGATTCGCATGTTACTCATGGCAATTGTCTTTGCATGTTGAATTTCTCTGATTTGATTTTGACCCATACAGTTAGTCCCTCCGCTTAATGAGGTCGTCTTTTGGACAAGCTCGGTGAGCGGACTTCATTAATCGTAGTTCGAGAAATTTGAATGGGGAGGTCGAATAGTGAGGATCGCGGCTGAGGGTGTCGATCTTCAGGTCCAAGTGGTATCCCTGCGGGATAATATTGATAAGAACGAAAGTATTTGCAGCCAAGAATAGCAAACCTGCCACCGAGAGTTGAAGAAAGACATTCTTTCCTTTAAATTCAAGCAAATACCCCCACATCAACCAATGACCCTGAGCTGCCATCCACAACAAGATGCAGACCAATCCTTTTCCTTTGAGTTTCATGTTGGTCCATGGCAGGATTAGCGGCAAGAGACAAAAGAACCAAACAAAGTATTGATCTGTCATAACCTTGTTGAATACTACAAATGCCAGTCTGCACAAAGAAACAAAATGGAAAATCCTGTGCAAAGCGGAAAACAAGAACTAACTGCACCATAATCTGAAGCAGAAATGAGACAAGCTTTTCCAAGCTTGAAAACTCATGTTCATAGTGCAGATATATGTGGTAGAAATAGATTGAAAAATTGTGCCTTGGGTCCGTATGTGTGAGATGATAGAGAAGTGCTTTATCCAAGAACTCCCATCCATATAAATAGAAGAAAAACCCGGTAAGGAGAAAGAACATAGCTCCAGAAATAAGCCCAAACATTATCCTCCTCCAGGTGAAAAGGCTTGTCAACAAGTTCCATATACAATAAGGATCCATAATCTTTTTACAGCTGGAAGTCTGATGTGACTTGCTCTTTCGACAACTCCAATTCACAAGAGCCAAGAACTAAAATAATCGGAAGAGCTAGCATAAATTATTGGATAGATCCTCATGTGGACGACAAGCCCATACCAAAATGCAGCTTGTACAAAACAACCTTTCATTAGATATATAATAATCCAAAGGATTATGGCGCAGACGATAGGCTCACAATTCCCGCGAGTTCCAATGGTAAAGGTAAATGGATTCAAAAGCCATACCATCACCGAATAGTGCACAACTTTTTAGGAACCCCTCTTAGCTTTAGAATGTTGTTGATAATAAATACCACGAGAAGATCTGAAGCGGAGAACCCCAAGAAGGATGAATGAAACAAGAAGAAAAGCAATTAAGGGTGAGTAGCGATAAGGGGATTTTCCAGCAGCGACTAAAGCAGTTGCATATGAGAAAACAAGATAGTCCACATCTGTGTATCTAACTTCCATATGCCTATCTTGCCATTCTCCGTAAACTAAAAAATACCCTAAGGAATGCTGAGAATATGAGCAGAGACTTGAGATTTACTGTCACCATTCTCAAATGTGAATTCGAGCGAGGTCGGATGTTGATTCGAACGAGGTCGGATGTTGATTCGAGCGATGTCGAATATCACTTGTTTAGTTGATGCAGCGTCGCTTTGGCGATAATGCGGGTGAGCTTCATGCACTCATGCTTTGCCTATTGTTGGACTTCAGCTTACTACGGCCCATGATACAGGCCCACCACCGGTTTAGCTAGAGTTTATTTATTTGTATTTTGAGCTTCTGGGCCAAAGCCCAATATATTGTAAAAAATAACAGAGATACATTGAACAGGCTGGTACATTCTAGAAGAGAATAGAAAAATATTTTTTCTCTCTCTCTCTCTCCGGTTCTTCCTTCTCCCATGAACTTTAATCAATACTTCTTGATTTTTAGCTTGATTTAGTAGTTTTACATGGTATCAGAGCAGATGATCCACTGATTCTCCTTCTCCTGTTTTGAGCGGTGTTACCCTCGCTCATTTTCATCAGTTTTTCGCTCGATTGTCGATGTTCGTGGTTGATTCTGTTTCTGGTAGTTTCCTCTCGATTTGCAGATAGAATCAAGGTCGGATTTACCTTTCCGTCATTTATTGGTGGTATTTGTGATACGTGTGGGTGAATTTGGATCGAATTGGACCGATTTCCTCCTCTGCTACTGACCTAGAGTTTGTTCTGTTCAGATTTTTGGAATCTGCATTCAAGGCCGTTTGTTTTCCAGTAGCGAAAACATACGGTAATATCTTCCAATTTTCATTTCGTTGCTTTGGTCATCTGTTTGTGTTCGTTACTTTGACAAAAGTCTCTGACTGTCGATATAAGAGAATCTGATGCATCCTCGAGTACTACCTATACTCCTGACCCATCCAGTCCACTCTTTTTACTTTCTTCTGATGTACCTGGTGTATCTCTGGTTAGGGTGCCTTTCTCTGGGACTAGTTTTGGGGGTTGGAGGCAGAATATGATCGTATCTCTGTCCGCTAGAAATAAAATAGGATTCATTGATGGATGTTGTCTGAGACCAGCTGAGGATATTCCTCAGTTTAAGCAGTGGGATAGGTGTAATAATATGGTTATTTCCTGGCTGACTAATTCCCTACCCCGGACATAGCTGAGAGTGTTCAGTACTCGGATACTGCTGAGAGTATTTAGGCTCAGCTTAATAGAAGATATGGTTCAGTTAGTGGGGATTAAAGTGTTTGATATTAAGCAAGAGATAACATCTACTCATCAAGGGCCATTTGACATTGCTTCCTATTTCAACAAACTCAAAAAATTATGGGATGAGCTGAGGTTTATGTGCACTAATCATGCCAATACTTATGTTTGTGCTGCTAAACCTGGACTTCAAAAGGAGGTAGAGGAAAACAGATTACACCAATTCCTCATGGGTCTGAATAAGACCTATGTTGGTGTTAGGAGTAACTTGCTCATGATGCAACCTCCACCTTCTCTCGATACTTCTTATAGTATCCTCCTCCAAGATGAAAGCAGAGGCAAATTACTCCCAATTCTCATTTCTAGGGCGACTCTGCTTCTTTTCATGTTAATCTGAATACTAAATCTGCCCCTCCTAGACAGTTTGCCCAAAAAATCAGTTTTGATCAGAACAAGTCTCCTCTTTTATGCAAGTATTGTAAGAAACCTGGACATTTGATTGATAAATGCTATAAGCTCCATGGATTTCCACCAAACTTTAAATTCACCAAAGGTAAACGAACTCCTGCAAATGTTGAGGTGCAGAGTTCAATTTGTGCTTCTAAATCTGGACCAATTCCCACTGAAAGTCCTGCTGATTCCAATTCTGTGATTCCTGGTCTGTCTAAGGACCAGTATGCTCAACTCCTGATGCTACTTCAGCAACATCACATTTCAGAGTCTCTCCCTCAGTCTAGTCTGATGGCTTCTGCAAATTTTGCGGGTATAGTTCCTTCCCCTGATTGTGTAGGCAAGGTGTCTTGTGGTGCATGCATGCTAACTAGAGTCCATGAGTACACTTGGATAATAGATTTTGGGGCCACTAATCACATGACTTCTAAGAAAGAACTCCTATTTGATATTCAACCCCTAGTTGTCCTATATTTGGTCACACTTCCTAATGGATATAAAGTCAAAGTCACTTGCACTAGTTCTCTTCACTTTCTTTCTTTCACACTTCATCATGTACTTTTTGTCCCTAGTTTTCAGCACAATCTTATTTCTGTTCACAAGCTTTTTGCACAATTAGATTGCCTGGTTCTGTTTGGTAAATTTTCATGTTTTCTCATACAGGCCCCTTTAATGAAGAGGCCACTGGAAATTGGTAAACAGGATCATGGGCTATACAAGCTTGTGCAGCCATGTCCACAATCTGATTCTAGTGTTCTTGCTGCTATTTGTAATAGTTTTCCTACTTGTTCTTCTACTTCTATGTCTTCTAATTGTAAATACCATTCTCCATTGGCTACTATTAGAACTGATAATCATTTTACATACCACTCTGATTTGAATAAAATGGAGATTTTATGGCATAATAGGTTGGGGCATATTCCCTTTGTCAGAATGAAGGATATTTCATCCATTCCATGCAAATTTTCCTCCAAACAGTCTTTTACTTGTTGTATTTGTCCTTTGTCTAGACAACCTAGACTACCCTTTCCTGATAGCTCCATCAAAACTTCTCATCCCTTCCAACTTGTCCATGTGGATACTTGGGGACCATATAACACTCCTACCTACAATGGGTGCAAATATTTTTTGACTATAGTAGATGATTTCACTAGAGCTACTTGGACTCATCTTATAGGGTCTAAAAGTAATGCTTTCCCTCTTATTAAAGCCTTTGTTGCCATGGTCAAAACACAATTTCAAACTTGCATTCAAACTGTTAGAAGTGATAATGCTCTTGAACTTGGGTCAGGTGCTCTTGTTGGCCAATTCTTTGTTGACAATGGCATTGTTCACCAAACATCTTGTCCACACACACCACAACAAAATGGGGTAGTCGAAAGGAAACATAGGCATTTGTTGGATCTAGAGCTTTACTTTTCCAATCCAAGTTACCTATTAAGTTTTGGGGTGATTGTGTCCTCACTGCCACTTACCTCATAAATAGATTCCCTTCCAAGTTGCTTGCCAATAAAACTACTTTTGAATTACTCTTTGGGAAACCCCCTTCATATGCTCACATTAGAACTTTTGGTTGCTTGTGTTTCTCCACAATTCCTAAGTGTCACAAGGACACATTTCAACCTAGAGATGATCCTTGTGTTTTCCTGGGATATCACTTGGCTAAGAAAGGTTAAAAACTTTACAACCTAGCTACCAAACTAACCTTTATATCTAGAGATGTAGTGTTTCATGAGGGTATCTTTCCTTTTGCCTCACTCTCTCTTTCATTTGTTACTTATACATCACCTTCTCCTTCTGTTCCTTTGTTTTTTGATGACTTTCATTACACCTCTTCTCATGAGTCTGATCCTGTCTCATCCTCCACACATATTGCTTCTCCATCTTCTTCTCCTATTCCTTCTCCTGTGTTTGTTCCTCACTCTTCTCCTCTTCTTGAACCTCCTCCTGCTCCTCCTATTGCCCCTAATTTGTCTCCAGCTCCTGTTAGGAGATCCTCCAGAAATCATGTTACTCCTAGTCATCTTCAACAATATGTTTGCAGTCTTCCTCCTTCTCTATATAGCTCTAGTTCTTCTCCCTTTTGTTCTCAAAGTTTAGTTAGCATTTCTGGCCTAGAACCCCACTCTTACCATCAGGAAACCTCTATTCCAGCTTGGCAAGAGGCCATGAGAAAGGAATTTGAGGCTCTTGATGCTAATGATACTTGGTCCATTGTTTAGTTACCTCCTGGCAAGAAACCCATAGGTTGTAAGTGGGTATATAAGATAAAATATAAGGTTGATGGGTCTATAAAAAGATATAAGGCTAGGTTGGTTGTTAGGGGTGATACATAGGTGGAGGGTGTAGATTTTAATGAAACTTTTTCCCCAGCCATCAAATTTTCTACTGTTAAATGTCTCATTGTTGTGGCTGTAAAAAGGAATTGGTCTATGTTTCAACTTGATGTAAATAATGCATTTTTTCATGGAGACTTGGATGAGGAGGTCTATATGAAATTGCCCCTGGTTTGTCTGTTGAGAGTGCTGCTTCATCTGGTCAGTCTTCTAATTTGGTTTGTCATCTTCAAAAATCTTTGTATGGTTTGAGACAGGCATCTAGGCAGTGGTATGCCAAGTTGTCTCATGCTTTGTGTTATAGGGGTTACTTCCATTCTTTGAATGACTATTCCCTTTTCATCAGAAGATAAGGTGGCTCCACTGTACTTCTTGCCGTTTATGTGGATGATATAATACTTACTGGTGATGATTTGGAAGAAATCTCTGCTTTGAAACTTTTCTTGGACAATCAGTTCAAAATCAAGGATCTGGGTGTTCTTAACTACTTTCTTGGCATAGAAGTGGCATATCTTCCTTCTGGGCTATTACTACATCAAAGTAAGTTTATCAGAGATCTACTTCATGAATACAACTGTGATATGGTGTCTCCTGTGACTTGTCCTTTGGATTTGAACTCTAAATTGAAGGCTGCCATGGGTGACCTTCTGCCTTCTCCTGACACTTATAGAAGCTTGGTGGGAAAGTTGAATTTTTTTATTCACACGAGGCCTGACCTCTGCGTTGCTGTCCAACATCTCAGCCAGTTCCTACAGGCCCCTTGTACTTCCCACATGAAGGCTGCTTTGCATTTACTTCGCTATCTCAAAGGTACTTCTGATGTTGGGGTGTTCTATGGCAATTCTCCATCCCTTTCCTTATCTGCCTTCTGTGACAGTGACTGGGATGCTTGCCCAGATACTTGCAGATCAGTCATTGCATTCTTTTGGGGGATTCTATCATTGGTTGAAAGGCTAAGAAACAACCAGTTATCTCCGTTTCTTCTGCTGAGGCTGAGTACCGAGCTCGTAGTAAGGTAGTTGCGGAGTTGAATTGGGTTGTTCGCCTTTTATCTGATTTTGGTGTTGCTATATCTTCTGTTGTACCTGTGTTTGTGATAACCAAACGGCCATTCATATTGCGAAGAACCTTGTTTTTCATGAGTGGACGAAGCACATTGAATTGGACTGCCATTTTGTTCGGAATAAACTTGGTGATGGCTTAATCTCCTTGCATCATGTTCCTACCACTTCTCAGCTCGCCGACGTTTTTACAGAGCCTCTCACTGGAGTTCTTCATCATTCTTTGTTGCTCAAGTTGGGGATTTTAGCACCCTCCAACTTGAAGGGGGTGTTGTACTTCAGCTTACTACGACCCATGATACAGGCCCACCACCGGCTTAGCTAGAGTTTATTTATTTGTATTTTTTAGCTTCTGGTCCAAAGCCCAATATATTGTAAAAATAACAGAGATACATTGAACAGGCTGGTACATTCTAGAAGGGAACAGAAAAATATTTTTCTCTCTCTCCGGTTCTTCCTTCTCCCATGAACTTTAATCAATACTTCTTGATTTTTAGCTTTATTTAGTAGTTTTACACCTACATATATAGGAGAGATTAGTCCAGTCCCAGTCTATATGGTCTCTTGGCATCTTCGAATTTGCTTTGACGACGATTGTTCCCTGTTCGCGTATCTGGGAGAATGTTCCTGCTTCTATTCCACTTAGAAAAACAGTCAGTTAAAACGAAATGAAATCGTTCGTTACCTCAATTTGATCGGTCGATGAGTGGAGGGGATTGACCACATTCCCTTCTCTAGTTATGCTTTTAGTGGCCGCTACCAATTTGGCAAGGCCGTCCGCTTTGATATTTTGTGCTTGAGGGATTTGGTCGGGCTAGCATTCGTCGAACTCGGGTAACCACTTGCATATCTCGGCATGGTATTTTTGCAGTATTTGTTCCTTAATTTGGAAAATCCCTATGACTTGATTGCAACGAGCTGAGAGTCGCACCGTGTCTCATTTTGAGTTTTCTCAATGGAAATTCATAGTATCATTCATAATCAGTAACCAAAACTTATTGTACTGATTATAAGAAAGAAAATAAAGGAGCTAAAGTAGCTACATTTTATCAACAGGGTGTTTAATGTTTTAAAAGGCTAGAGCTACATCTTCTATATTCCTTCTGCAAATTGCAGATCGCGAAAAGGAATATTTCCCGTTAGATCGTATCAACAGCTACAACCTAAGATTAAGATTCAGATATTTTACTTTCATCGTCTATCGGTTCTTTCTGCATATACAAAAGGCACCAACGGGGCCGACTCGTAGCAAAACGGGGCCGACGGATGTTGCCATTTCTTAAACACCATCATCGGCTTCTCCAAATGCTCTTTCCTCACCTCACATCACTACATATATATGGGCCATGTATATAGAGAAAGAGAAAGTGGGTAAGAATTGATTTTTAGAGATCTAGAGAAAACTAAAAAAAATTTACCTAGAAAATTCCCGCAGATGGCGCCAAATTTTTTGACGAAAAAAGTACTAAACCTTTTTTAAACGAATTAATGAGAGATTAGAGGGTGAATCTTAGTTAAGGATAATTAGTTCTAGATCTGAGATGGATAATATGAATAGAAAAATATAGTTGAGTATAAATGTTGGAAGTAGTTATGGTCGGATCTAATAGTATGAAAAAGACCATACAGTAAATAACATTAAATGGCGATAAAACATAAATAAAGGAGAAGATTCACCCAATCTTGAATGAGGCAGATCCTTTTTCATTTGATAACGATGAATGATAGACAAATAAAAGAATCTTGGGACCCTTTTCGGATCTGATGGGGAGTGTGGGATAAGAGAGATGTGTTTTTATTTTTTTCTAGAGATAGAGAGTCTACCCCCTTTTTAGAGAAGTCCTCTCTTACTATTTATAAGAGATATCCCTAGAAAACTCTAAAAAGGTACAATTAGAGGAAATATTCAGTAGAATATTTCCTTTGAAGATTCCAAAGCAAAACTAGCTATTACATCTATCTATACTGCTCGACCTCGGCCTTGTTGATGATCATTGCTCGACCTCGGCCTTATTAATCAATGCTCGACCTCAGCCTTATTGATCACTGATCGACCTTGGTCTTATTGATAACTGCTCGACCTCGGTCAGATAGCCCAATTTGATTCGCATGTTACTCATGACAATTGTCTTCGCATGTCGAATTTCTCTAATTTGATTTTGACCCATACAAGTATCATTAATATAAAAAAAGGGTTGAATTTTCTGGTCATATCTTTGTTAGAGATGCAATATGGATTATAGAGGATACATGTAAATAAAGGAGAAGGGTTGATGAGAAATGGCGTAGTGATGGCAGATTACAAGGAATTTAGCTTCTTGTCACACATATGGTTGGTCAGAATAATTGAATTGGTATTTGGAACTTTGAAAAGCTACCAATGAATCGCTTGCTGTTTAAAGCATCTTTCTTTAGGTGACATTGTGTAATTTAAGGGGTACGCTATGCTAAATAAGCTGTTATCTATAACAAGTTTTTCTATGTGAAAATAGCACGGCTGGCCATTTTTCGGGCTGGTAATCAAAAAATAATCAGCGTTTGCAAAGTCATTAAAAAATAGACATTGTTTTGCTGAAACACGGAAAGTTCCAGTATAATATGTGGGATTATGGAGTTCCTGCGTATAAACTTTTAGCATATTATGTTGGAACTCCAGTACACGAAAAGTTCCAGCATAATATACGGGATTATGAAGCTCATGCATATAAACTTCCTGCATATTATGTTGGAACTTCAGCACATTATGTTAGAATCTCATATGTAAAAAATTCGAATTTCAGCATATTATGCTGGAATTTTTCCGAATTTTTAAGGATGTTTTTGTTCAGATTTTATCTTTACATAAAAAAGTAGCAAAATTCTGATTACTTTTGAAATCGTGACTATTTTTCAATTACCAGTTGTAAATCTGGCTATTTTTTATTGGGAAATTTTCGTTCCTATATCATATATAAAACTATATTACCAAATATGTTCATAGTTTGCATATTACTCGCCATGCTAATGATATTTCTACAAAATATAGACACTTCATTAAATAAGGAATCATTGTAGCTGTAGGCTTCCTTATTTAAGCGCGCTAAAATGGGGAATTAAATATTCTTCCAGATCTTCTACAACGCAAATCACGCACATTAATAATTGTTGTCGATTTCGTTTCAAATTGAGCTACTCTGTTTTTGCGATACACTCTGTTTCAACCTTTTTCTGATTTCACAAATCAAAAACAACTAATTCTTCTACAATTCTTCTGCAACAAATGCAATTATGTCCAAAATCTCAATTATGCTACAATTGAATGGGAATTGGGATAGCTATGGGAGATTTAGAGAATTTCAGGTCAATGGTATTGTAGTCGATGAGGATGCGAGTTATAGTCTATTGATTTCTACAATAGCACAACAATTAATGATCGATACATTTGAAAAAATTATAGAAATCAAATACATTGTCAACGAGCATTGTCCTCCAATGGAAATTAGGAACGATATGGGTGTTTGTGTATACATGGAGACGAAAAAGGAAAACAAAAACTTAGGATCATATCCGCTATGTATAATTGTTCGCGATTTCAATATGGAATTGAGTATCACCAATGAGAACACAGCTGCAGGTTTGTGCTATTAATTTTTCTATCAAATTCTGGTTGTATGTCAATATCCTACACTTTATCTACATTTTAACTACAAATAAACTACATGTCAGAGTAAATATATATATTAGTATGGGTTTTCATAATATCTACAAAATTTCTATATTTATTCTACAATAGAACTACATATCATTTGAAAAATTAACATGAAATATAGATTTACAATATTTCTACAAATTATCTACAAAATTTCTACAAACTGTTCGTAACAGTATTTAGCTTTATTTTCGTACAGGTTCGTCTGGAACATTAAAGCTACTTGATATGCCAACATCTCCCGTTATAGAGGAATATGAAAATATAATAATAACGGATAGTACACCAAGTTTTATTGAAGTAGGACAAGTATACCAAGACAAGCAAACAATTACAACTGCAGTAAAGCACTATTCTATCATGCACAAGTTCCAATTCAGGATTAAAAGATCTAGTGCTAGAAGGTATGGACATATGAATGGTCAAAGATCATTATTTTTTTTAATTTTGTAGTTCATTTGTAATTTTTTACTTCTTCAATTTTTTCTTGGGATAATGTTTATCAGATTTGTAGATTAATTGTAGTTATGTTGTATATAAATTGTATAATGTGATCGTTTAAGCTAAAACAATCTTTTTTCTTTTTTAAATCTACATTTTCAATCAGTGTTTAAATTGTATTTATTTTGTAGCTACTGGCTGATATGTGTTGGTGAAAACTGTACATGGCACTTCAAGGCAACTAGCATAAATGATTCTGTAATGTTCAAGGTCAGAAATTTCAACAGCCATCACACATGCTCTTTAATGGACAATACATTCATACAACGCAAACCTACTGCCATGGTAGTTGATAGCATGGTTATTCCAAAACATTCTGATCCTAAGACAATTTACACACCAAAAGACATACAATTTGACATGTTGTCTGAACACGGCATGAATCTAACCTACATGCAAGCTTGGAGAGCAAAGGAAAAGGCTTTACAGTTTTTGAGAGGTCATCCTGTTGACTCCTACAACAAATTGCCTAGTTATTTGTATACTCTGGAGAAGACTTATCCGGGATCTATAGTTAAATTGAAGAAGACGGACGATGACTGTTTCTTGTATGTATTTGTTGTGATGTGTACGTCAATCAGCGGTTGGAAATATTGTAGGCCAGTTGTAGTAGTTGATGAGACCTTCTTAAAGTCAGCATACATGGGAATAATGCTAACAGCTAGTACAATGGATGCAACAGGTATTGAAGTTTTATTGTAGAAATATTGCAGCTTGTATATTTTTTGTAGTACTTGCATATTTATTGTAGATATATTGTAGAAAAGTTGTAGTTTGTATGTATATGACTTTTTCTGCATTTTTTTCCTGTAGCCAATTAATTTTTTTTTGCCATATAATGTAGGTACCAAATTACCATTGGCATATGCTGTTGTTGATTCAGAAAATAACGCATCATGAAAGTGGTTTTTTTGAGCAATTCAAACATGCATATGGTGAAAGGCCAAATATGTGTGTTGTTTCGGATCGGAATGAGAGTATCTTGAAGGCAACATCTATTGTTTATTCTGGCATGCCATATTATTCTTGCATGTGGCATATTTGGACAAATTTACGGGCAAAGTTCAAGAAGGGACATCTAAAGTTAAGCGAATTATACTTTGTCGCGGCACGGTCATACACGCTTGATGAATTTAATGAAAGGATGTCAATGATTGAAGAGATTGACCCCCGTTTTAAAGCATACTTATACGATATTGGCTATCATAGATGGTCTCAAGTACATGCTATGGTGAACAGAACTTGGACAATGATATCAAACATTGCAGAGTCGTCGAATGCTGTAACAAAATATGCAAGAGAACTGCCGATAGTAGAACTATTAGATATGAGGACCCTTCTTGAACGTTGGATGAAGGAAAAGTTATTGAAAGCAAAGGGTACATTCACATACCTTGGGTTCAAATTCAACAAAGAGTTGGATGACAACAGAACATTGTCGCATAAGCTTAGAGTAAAATCTTATCATTTATTGCATCAAATTAATTTATACAGGACAATGTAGATAATTTGTAGATATTTTTGAGTTTAACCGTATATGAATTGTTTTTTGGTTTGTAATGTAATCGTAGGTAAGGACTTCAACAGACTACATCCATACAGTACTAGATGGTGTGAGTCACTATATTATTTGTCATGAAAACAAGAGATGTAGTTGTGGGCAATTCCAGCTTGATGAACTTCCTTGTCCACATGCTTTGGCTGCTTTAAGACACAGGGATGAGTCTTTGAACAATATTTTTCTCCTTATTACACAAGGGAGAACCTCTTGCGTACTAATGAAATACCAGTAAATCCCCTGCCAGATGAAAGCAAATGGAATGTGCCACAACATATATCTGAAGAAGTAGTAAATCCACCTACACGAGGGAAAAGGCAGCCAGGAAGACCTCAAAAAGAAAGATACAAAACATATGATGAAATAAATTCAAAGAAGTACAAGGTTTCATGTGGCAACTGCGAAGGAGAAGGGCATAACAAAAGATCTTGCAAGAATGTACCCAAAAAGAAATAAAATTTTATGTAGTTAATAGAATATTTCATAAAAATTGTTGGTGAGTTCAGGATAATAGATTTTGATTGTAATTGTTGAGGTTTTTTAATATCATAATATAGTTAGTTAGGATTTTTCTGTATTGAGATAATACTTTCATAGAGTGATTTGTTTATGAATGGTTTCTATATATATAAGCTACCACATTTTTACTATCTCTAGCATCCTTTACATAGTTGTTAATGTGTAACTACAAATTTTCTATAATACAACTACAAAAAAATTACAGTAACTGGAATTGACAAAATAACTACATTATAAATCATTAGGAAAGGAGTTATATACTAAAATATTGTAGATCAAGTACTGTATACATTCAACAAATGAATATAAAAGCAACAAAACACATTGTTAAATTTTTTCTACAAATTCAACTACAAAAAAAAACTACAATAGCTGGAGCTGACATAATAGCTAGATTATAATTCAGCTAGAAAGAAGTTATATGCTAAAAATAATGTAGATCAGGTACTGTTTACATTCAACAAATTGAATGCAAAAGCAACAAAATGTTTAGTTACTGATTTTTTCACTTTATCTACAGAAAAACAACAAAATAACTACATATTTTTTCATTGACAGAATAACTGTATAAAAATTCAGTTGGAAAAGATTTATATGCTAAAATAATGAAGATCAAGAATTGTAAACATTCAACAAGTGAATATAAAACCAACAGAATGTTTCCATTTGAACTACTATACTGGATAAGAAAAATAAAATAAAGGCTACTATAATTGTAGCACAAGTCTGCTACAATTAAAACACAACAATACTGTTCAAAAACTTGTCTACCATCTTTCTTCTAAACTAACATCAACTAAACAATTGTACCACATGTTCCATACAAAATATTACAACTGCTTTTTCTTCCTCTGCACTTGTGTTTTCACATTCAAAGCTGGTGCAATTTTTCTCCTTGCCAATTTGCATGTCACCTCACTTTCACTAATTGCCCCATGCACATGCTTCTTTCTAGCATAGCCCTAAAGTAGCGCTCCATAGCGTCTACGGTGTTGGTCAATATCAGAAAGGTCTTCTGCCGGAATTGATAACTCTCCAAGACTAACATACTCTGTAAAGGCAGCAACAAATACACCACAATTGCTGCAAAGATAAAAAAATATCAATATTTACCAAACCATTAGAAAAAAAGGGTTAAATATATAGAAAGAAAGAAGATTTTTGTTACAGTGATCCTTCTTTTTACTGTGGTATCTCTCCGATGATCCACTGAATGTTTAGAGGGTCGGTAACAACTTTCTCAATGTATGCCTTTGTATTCTTGAAGTTGATGTCTTTACGCTTCCCATAAAAATCGGTGCATGACAAATACAAATGGATAATAACAGAAAGCTTGTCGACACAAGATTCAATAATTGGGTGATTGCGTGAAGAGACCATGGAATCATACGCATAAAGTTGCCTCTCTGCAATGTCAAAAACAACCAACACTTAGTGGAATTTTCTACAATGTTAACGAGCATGATGACATAATCAACTTCATCCCATGAAACATTTACGAGTAGTCTATACCCCAATATATTCTTCTATAACGTCCTAGGGTTTGACAACAAAAAACTTATTTTCTTGAGGAGAATTTTGGAACTTTTCATAAATCTGATCAATCCTAGTCTTGAATACACAATATGTTGTAGTAAACCTGATCTTATTGTGGGGGCCATATTTGCCTTTTTTCCTCAAGTAATACATTATAAAATTAATGTGCTGCAACAAAAACAGATTGCATTTATAATACAAGTTATCTTCAAATAATCTATAATTCATCTACAAAATAACTACAATTCATCTACAATTAGAATACAAATCATCTACAATCAGGGTACAAATTATCTACAAAATAACTACAAATGGAATACATTGAATCTTACCGAGTCCTTGAGGACTTGTCCGGGATGTGCCAGGGAAAAGAACCACTCCTTCTTATCAATCTTTTCCACTCCAAGATCTAACCATGACTTAATTTGGTTGTCCTTTATAGAATACGGAGCCTTCCTCCTATATAAACAAATAGAAATTAAAATAAAATTGTTGCATGAAGTGGATGTGTAAAAGATGAATACTGGAATAAAAGTGTCAAATTGTGCAACCTAACCTCTTTGGACCTGTGTCGGTACCATGGTATAACCACTTGTGGAATTGATCCAACAACTCAGGGTCTATATTTTGACCAATAACACTAGTAAATGGGTGCTTGAGGTGAAAAATTTGAGGTCCAACAGAGGTGTTGCCACCAGAACAGTATAAAGGAAGAAATGGTGATCGAGCATGCTTTCCCGACTGCCTTATTCTACCTTGATGCACGGGTGTTGTTTTATCTTGTATAGGCTCGCCGAACTTAAGCAACTGGGAGAAGTTATCAGGCAGCTCGAAATCATCATGTGTAACCTCCTTCTTTTCACCTCCGGAGTCTTCTGAATCACCTACATTCACACACTCTACCTCTTCACCTACATTGTCATCTTCCTCATTCTGCTGTTCTCTTTGAGCTGCTACTGTTACTCCATGAATTGGAGATTGTGCATGCATATCTTCCCTCTCTGTAACACAATGTATATCTAGCTTAATAGAATGATAAAAATATTGAAACATAAAGCAAATATCTCTTATTGCAATTTCATACCTGCATTCTCTTCATCAACTACCCCTTCAAAATATGTATATAAATCAACACCTGCTGGATGATTTTCTTCACCAAGTGCACCTTCAACATGTTTTGTTTTTTTCATCAAAAATGTTAAATCATACTGGATAGTAGTGGCTTGACAGTTTAAGAAGATATGTAGGTGTGTTATAAGATCCACATAAATCTATCGAGTTGTGCAAATATGCAGTATTTATTTGTATATATAATGTAGACAAATTATAATTATGTTGTAGATAACTTGTAGATATTTTGTAGATAATTGTAGATAAAATGGAGTTATTTTGCAGATACATGTTTTGTTGGTGCTGGCCTGCACTAGTTCTCCACTAGTGAACTGCAATTGTTGATTGTTCTTGTCTTTTGGTTGGTCAGTATTTTTGGTTGAACTCCCAACAAACTGAAAGTTTTATATTAGTTAGGATATATATTTTAGAGGTGACATAAATAGTTTTATTAATATGAATAAAAATCAAATGTTACCTTTGCATCAACTTGATTATTTGGACTATTTATCGCTTGCAAAACAATCTTGACAGACTCATTTATTAGCACCCGAAGGCTATCTAGTTCTTCAAAGATATCTTTCCTAAAATCTTCAAGCTTTTCATCGACCTACATATTAAAAAAATACATAGTTAACTTCAAAATATGTCTTAACATACATTAAAGAACAATGCACTATTATGTATACATCACAATGCTATTTAGGAATACATGTTATGTTCTCAAGACCTCTTTTTAACTTTCTTATTTAAGAAGAATAGACTCCTTGTCCTCTTTTACAGTTGATTCTTTGGGTTCCAATGGAGGAGCATCAACTTTGGGATCCTCAGAAACATGTTCAACCTCTTTAGTTATGTACTCAACTTTATCAGGCAAAAACATCACTGAAAGCTCTTCAGGTGATTTATTTATGTTGGTGAACTGAATGAGGAAAATAAATAAATTAGCTTGATTAAGGCAGAATATGTATATAAATTGTAGATATTTTGTAGGTAAATTGTATAATCATAAATAAAAACCATTTACCTTCATCCATTCGGGCTTGATCATTCTGTCTTCAATTGTAGCTAACCAAATCTGACCCTTACTAGCTGACCAGTTAAGTATGCGAGAGATTGAATTGGAAATCCTTGTAGCTATATCAGTGTTGACGGGGGAGCAACACTCATACAACCATACTTGCATGGCTAGTGGGAATCCTCAAATGAGATAAGAATGAACGAAAGGATTTAGCCTGTGCCTAACTGATTCAATCAATTGTCTGTAAGACTGAATACCCCATGGAAATGTCTCGTACTGACCGGATTCCACCAAATAAAACCTAAAATGATCTACCAACCCAATATGGTCTCTCTCTGAAGGACAAATGAAGAATTATATGAGATATAAAATATATAACTTTACTGCATCCTCATCATTTACCCAGCTTTTGTTGGTTACAATCTGTTTTAGGTATGCCTTCTCCATTTTTACCTTGTTTGGAAATTAACTGCTCATTATCTTACTGACATAATTCGGAGTGTAACCAAAGTCTGTCACCTCGGTATGACATCTAAGACCAGTTATTAATGCAAACTCTCTCAATCCAAAATTTACCCTCTCACCTTTTAACTCAGCTGAAAAATAGGAAGCATCAGATGAATTCAATTCATACTTCATAAGAAGATGAATAGCTTGATTTTGCATGCATAAATTGGGAAATGACAGTAAATAACCAAAGCATGTCTTGAAGAATAGCTTCAAACTATTTGGAGATAAAAACTCTTTAATTTGGCTAGGAATGCTAGGGTCACATAATGTTTGGAATCTAAGCACCTCATAATCAACATTATGGGATGCAAAAAAATGTCCATTCTGCACAGTCAATAAATATAATCTTACATTAATACAGTGCTTAAAAACATAGATATATTTGCAATCTATCTACAAAATAACTTCAAAAAATATACAAAATATCAACAATTTTAAACAGATCAGCAAAGCTACAATTAATATTCAAAATGAAGACAAATAATCTCGCATTAATTTAGTGCTTAAAAAATATAGATACATTTGCATTTTATATACAAAATTACTAAAAAAATTCTACAAAGCTGAAACAACACAGATTATGTAGATTTGTAACAACTAAAACAAACGAAATAACTAGTGAAGAAATTACTAAATTCTTACCTTCACCAATGACTGTTTTCGAACATTTTTAGGAGATTTAACACTAGGGGCTTTTTTTGAAATTTTCTTATTTTTGGGAGTTTTTGAACTGGGAGCCACTTTAGCTTTCTTTCCAGGTTTACTGATAGGAACATCTTCTACAAAATCATCATCGAACACTATCTCTTTTCGTTTCCTTTCCGCTTGTTTGATTGGCCTCGAAGATTCTCCAACATCGAAATCATGTTTTTATTTAGTTCTAGCTTTAGCCCTGATTTGACGCAGAGAAAGTCTATGCTTCATATCTACAATTGCATGTGCAGATTTTCCTTGCTTTTTGGGTGAATATGGTGATAATACACCCAAATTGAAAGAAGGTATATCAGCTTCTCTAGCTTTTTTAGGGCTGTGCTTTGAAGGTTTGTTCTTCTTCATTGATAAAATTTGAAGCTGAAGGTAAATGTGTGTATGAACTTTGAAGATTTGACTTCAATTTTGACTGTTTGTAAAAGAAAAACTGGAAATTGGACGTTAATAGTGGGGGTTACATATGTTTTTCTAGTTTTAGCAGAGGAAATAATGGGTTTGAATCGTGGGTGTTGGGTGATACATGGGTGAGGGTGTGGGTTTGAGAGAGAGAAACGTGGGGGAGGGGATTTGGAAGAATATACGGTGCCATTAATTTAGGAGAAATATACGGTACAATTAATGTACCGTTAAAACACATTATGGTATAAAATTGGTAATTAGGTATACTAAATGTAGTTATATCAAACCTTAAATATTGAGGGTAATATAGTTTCCTATGTGGTATAGGAATGTAAAAATTCCTTTTTTATTTTCTCCCCCCTTTATCTATGTGTCTAACAAAATAAGGGGGAAGTGCACGGTTAGCCACTAATAACATATTTACTTTTAAGCTACTGTTTAAAATATCTTTAGTCTTTTGCCACTGCTTTAATAAACTTTAACTGTCCGGACGAAAATTCCCTTATGCTCATGTCCTTAACTTTTAAACATAACATCAGGACTACATGTCCTTAACTTTAGGACTTCAGGACTACATGTCCTTAACTTTTGAATTTGTTACTTAGTTCAAGACCAAGTGTCCTTAACTTTTGAACTTGTAAGTCAAAGTTAAGGACCTATTGTCTTTAACTTTTGATATTGTAACTATAAGTTAAAGAATGTCTGTCCATAACTTTTGTACTTGTTAGTCTAAGTTCAGGACAAAATGTCATTAACTATTAAACTTGTAAGACTAAGTTTAGAACCTATTGTCCTTAACTTTTAAACTTGGAACTCAAACTTCAGGACCAAGTGTTCTTAACTTTTGAACTTGTAAGTTTAAGTTAAGGACATATCCTTAATTTTTGAACTTGTAACTGTAAGTTAAGGACTGCCTGTCCTTAACTTTTGAACTTGTAAGTCTAAGTTAAGGACATATTGTCCTTAACTTTTGAACTTATAACTGTAAGTTAAGGACTGCATGTCCTTAACTTTTGAACTTGTAACTATAAGTTAAGAACTGCCTTTCCTTAACTTTTGAACTTGTAACTCTAAGTTCAGGACTACATGTCCTTAACTTTTGAACTTATATGTAAGATTATCATGTTCAAGATTCCTGGTATGAAATAAAGTTTATGCTTACATGTGGTATCAAGAGCCTTGATTGTTTGAACCGTTAATCTTTGTTTACTCGTATAGTATGAACGAAATCACCGTGGCTTTGATTGAAAAAAAAAAATCTCTTCATCAAATCTGCAAGAACTTTTATATTCATGTTTTGTCTTTTCTCCAAATTTAGAGCCTTTGTCTGTGTCATATTATTTATATTAGTTGATGTTGTTGATGATATAATGAAAGAATAGTAGCTACTAAAAAGTTAAAATAATGATTTTAGAGCTTATTTCTCCCAAACTGTTTTGACATAATGGGGACGCTTCAGGCTGCGTTAGTTACAACGTAAGTATGTAATAGGTTTGGGAAGAAAAGTAATGGAAGAAAGAGTAAAAATGTCTTATCATATTAATTTTAATAGAGTAGTGGCTATTTTTGCTCAACATTAGAATTGCTGGATAAAAAATAGAGGAATTTTTACCTATTTATACCATATATCAAACCTTATTACTCTCAATGTTTAAGGTTTGTGTTTATTAAATTTAAGCATACCAAATTACCATTTCTATACCATAATTCAAATTAGGGATATAATTAAGGGTTCATTTATATTAGACATAATTATAGGACTGTATCTTCCCACTTTCTCTTTCCTTTCATCTCAACTGTTCACAACACACACACAACTCACGATGCTCCTATGTTTCCTCTCGTTGATCATCCCCAACTGCCCACCACCGTCGAAGAATATCATATTTTCATATTCACAAGAAAATTTTAAATTCTTTGATCCAACCGCTTGAATTCCCACTGGAAATAATAATGGCAGAGAGTTCGAAATTCTTTGACCTATTTTTTTTTGGACAGTGGTTGAAGGTTACTGGTTAACACAATCGATTGAAATTCGAAGAAGAAGATGAGGAAGACATATTTTCAGAATTTGTAGATATTTTGTAGTCAAATTGTAGTCAAATTAGAAAAATTGTAGATAAATTGTAGACTGTTTTTTGCAGAAGATTTTGTAGAAGCTTTAGTCGTTTTAGATTTGTGAAAACAGAAAATAATGCATCTACAATCAGAATACAAATAATCTACAATTTATCTACAAGATATCTACAAAATAGATACATTGAATTTTAATATCCAAATTCTCATTTCAATTGTAGCATAATTGGCATTTTCGACATAATTGTAGAAGATTTGTAGAAGTTTTAGTCTTCCCAATCTACAATTCATCTACAATTTATCTACAATTTATCTACAATATATCTACAATTCTACAATTTAACTACAATTTAACTACAATTTCTGGAAATACGTCTTCTTCTTCTTCTTCTTCTTCTTCTTCTTCTTCTTCTTCTTCTTCTTCTTCTTCTTCTTCTTCTTCTTCTTCTTCTTCTTCTTCTTCTTCTTCTTCTTCTTCTTCTTCTTCTTCTTCTTCTTCTTCTTCTTCTTCGAGTTTCAATCTAAAATTCAGTCAAAACCAAGTCTAATCTTCACCAAAACCCCTCAAAATTGAGATATAAACTCCTAAACATATTCCGAATTATTTACAACAACACCCAATCCAAACAAATAATGATTTTTGAAAACCCAAATTTGAATTCAAAGCTTTCAAGCTTTTTAATGGCTATAAATGGTGGAAAATATATGGAAGAACATATGAAGATGAAGATGAAGATGAAGAACAGAAATCTCCTTTCCGTTTGATTACTAGAGCTTCAGTAGCTTGCGTTTTTTGAGAATTGTAGTTGAGTGAGAGAAGAGAGATCTCTTTCCGTTGAGGAAGGAGAGAATTACGCAGCAATTCGAATTTGATGTTGACAGAATCACACGCAGATCTGGTGCCTCATTTTAGGGCTTTTTTATGGCAAAATCTACCTATTTTTGGATTGGTATATAATTTGTAGTAAAAGTGTGGACTACACGGGTAAATAACAAATTATGAACATTTTTGGTAATAAGATTTGATATATGGTATAGATAGGTAAAAATCCCAAAAATAAATACCACCTTAAATAGTGCTACCCCACGCCATTTCTACACAAAATAAAGAATATGGCCCAACTAACTTAAGCAACGGATCAGCCCATTTGAGTTGGAAGAGCATACGCAGCACTAGTTTTGTGAGGAGATTCTCACCTTAGTACCACAGAACGTGATACCTACAGGCTACAGCATTGGTATTATTTTCTTGAAGATGAACATAAGGCCCGTTTGATAAAATTATTTGTGGTATTGATATAGTTACCATTCATCAGATCAGTTGGTAGATTGTTACGAAAATGAAACTTATTGTAACTCAAATACTCAATCTCAAAAGTTCAAAAGTTAGTTTATAAGGCAAGAACTATCCAAAACCATATAAATAGACAACAATACTTCACTGGATGTAAGATTTTATTTAGTCTGCACGTAACCAACTTATCGTCTTGTTTATCCGATTGTACGGAAATATACTGGTATCCAAAAGCATATGTGGGGATTATACTACTCCTTCCCTTTCAATTTATGTGTCTCGGTTGGACTGGACACAAATGTTAAGAAAAGTAAGGAAGACTTTAAATTTTGTGGTCTTAAATTAAAGATGCGTATAATGTACCAAAATGTCCTTGAATCTTGTGGTCTTAAATATGCAATATGAAATTTTGAAGTTAAAGAGTTATTCCCTCTATTCCAATTTATGTGAACATATTTGACCCTCTTGAATCTTCGTATTTCTTGATACTGCTGGGTCCGAGAAAGAATAGAAAGTTTGAGTTCATTTCTTTCAAAGCCTTAAAAAAAGAAATGAAAACTTTTAAAACTTGTGGTTCTAAACAAGTCATGACATTTGTGTGGCTATAATTTTTTTGAAACTCGTGGTGTTAAATATGCTAGAATATTTGTGTGGCTATAAAAGTTTTTCACTAAGAATAAAATTGGAAGTTTTTTAAAATTATTTTTAAATTTAGAAAAGGGATCTTCTTTTTTTGGAACGAACAAAAAAAATACTTCATAAATTAAAATGGAGTAAGTACTAAATAGAGAAAGAGACGTTTTTTTAAACCGACTAAAAAGAAAAGTAAAAACACATAACTTAAATTAAAACGTACATTGCCATATGAGGAATAAAAACTATAGTTTTGTCTTCCTTCCCTTGCAAGTGCATGTTACGTCTAGCAACAGTCTGTATGGGGTCAGAGGGTCCTATGCACTTTTATGCAGAACAGTAACCACTTAACTACCATTAGCTGCACGTCCCGGGCCTGGCTAATATTTTTATGCAACAACTATTGCATCTGCGGGTTGAATGCGCCACTATGAATGCGGAGACGCAATATAATCCCATTCAGTACTAACTTTACTAGAAATCAAAGACATGGCTAGGAACATTCATACTCTTCATCTTTATAACAAACTTTCTTTATTTCCTCCTTCTATAACCTTTTTCGTAACAATTCTATTAGTGTTATCCATATTCTCTATGGTGGCCTTTTTATGTGGAGTTGGAGGTCACAAGAGGGAAAAGGAGAAGAAAAAGAGTGTGCAATTGGGTGGTAAAAAGCCAGCGGGAAGGTTAGAGAGCAACATAAGTAGTACTAAAGCTCTTTTGATGGCCAAAATGATATCTTGGAAAAAAGAGCAAGACGATGAAGATGATAATCAACCAAAGGAAAATTGGGAAGATGAGAATGTACTGTGGAAAAGAACAATTATTAAAGGAGAAAAATGCCGGCCATTGGATTTTTCAGGCAAGATTTCATATGATGCTAAAGGAAATATGGTGCTGGATTAATTCATGGCTTCTGCTTTGTTTTTCTCTTTCATATTCTTTTTTTTTTGGGTGTGGGAGAAAGTGATATAAGAGTGTTGATTGTTCTCTATTTCTCTTACTTTTTTCTTTATTTTCGATTTTTTAGGATTTTGACTTTAATGGTTGTAATTGGTAAGTATGGTTGATCTCGTGACTTTGTAATATTGTTAACATCCGGGGATAACAAGCTTTGGTACTTGCCAGTTGCCACCTAAAGGATCGCTTGATGTCTGTATCTATGAAATCGTGAATTTAGAGGGACATTTCGTTAACAAATATAATATTATCAATAACATAATATTTTGTTTTTGGATCAAATTTCCAATAAGTATCAAAAACTGTTAAGTGCCCATATGGATTGCTAAAGAACTTGGTTCTTTACCGTGTTCCTTAAGCATAAAATAAATAAGTAATAAAATAAATACAACGATTTTTACGTGGAAAATTACCTGGCTCAAAAGGTGCAAAAATCACGACCTACCATATAGGATTTTTAGCTCCAACTCCACTAGAACATTGAGCCAAAATGTATCAATTACAAGGCTGTAATTAAATACTCTCAAGCACTCCAACTACTCCTATTTGATTCACGAGTTACTCTAACTTGTAAAGCGAAACACCCACTCCAACTCACTAATTGTTTTTGACACTTGATTACAACTCAATTTCCTAAAACACATTCATTAAACTTACTCAGGCATGTGTAAAAGGATAGTTTAGAAGTCCAAAGTCGATCATATTTAAATACTTCAACTTGAGATCTTCTAGGAGTCCTATGCATAGTCAGCTTCCTCTTTGATAAGACTCCTACTGTTCCAAGGATTCCACAGACTTTGGGACTTTTGTCTCTGACTGAATTATTTGTATCTTCTTGAGCAACGACCCTTATCACTTATAGCAGCCTTCTTCCACCAAACCCGGATATGGGTAACTTTGAGATAAAGTTACTGTCTTGTACAGGCATACAAGTATCAATATGAGGGACTGATCCTTTCTCCTGAGCAACTGGTTCTTCAGAACAATTAAGCAGTTACATTGAGGACCCGATTCTTTGAACACTTAGTCATACTTTTTTAATCATCAAAACTTCAATACTCAACAAAAACCAAACACGATTTTACTATATGTGAATATAATCTATGCACTATTTTATGTGGACAGAACGAAAGATAATAATACATGGAGGCGAATCCAGGGTTAGACTCTATGGGTTCAATATTTAAATTTTTTAGTATTGAACCCATTATATTTTAAAATTATGGGTTCACAGCTACTATTTGTTGCTATATTAATAAATTTTTACACATAGATTATGCTCCGCATCAAAAGTACGGGGTTCAAATGAACCCGGTACCATAAGGCTAGATACAACCCTGATAATACGTGTATCATTAATACATTTATAAGATTATCTAAAGACAAAATAGCTCTTAAATTAGGCTATTCATATATATAATAATCATGTATTATTATTCACCATTAATCCATATAATATTATTATTCACTGCATAACAATCTCTGCATTATAAAAATCCATACATTATAATCCGTGACGAGATCGTGAACCAAACAATCCTAAAACCTAGAGTTGAGCTCGTTATTGTAAGTGAATATTAGGTTACTAAAAGTAAAATAACTAAGCCATACAGGAGAATTTATCTATCATATTATATGTTGCTCTGATGGGGATAGACCAACAGAACAGAGTTGGCCACTTTTTGCATATTCAAGCTAACAACTCCTGGTAGTTGGACCAATGTAATCTACAAGTTGAAGGATGAGCTCCTCTTTAGTTGATTGTGATTTTTGAGTCTGGAGCCCATTTAGTCATTTTCTAAAAATATTTGGCTGCTATATAGACTTATAAAGCTTCTGCAGATAGAAGCGGACTCAAGATTTGAAAGTTGAGGGAATGTAACACATGCGCGAACTGCTCAACTAGTGCCCGTCGGGCTTTTGATCTTAATGGTTCCAAGCAAAATATATGTCTGTTTCTAATATATATACACTTATATATTTAAAAAATTTGCTGAAGGTAACAGGATCTGGTTAACCCTTCTTCTCCAAACATAGGTCAGTCTCTATCTACAGGTTAAGATGAAACAGAGCTTATAGTTTGAAGAACCTAAAATTAAGATCTTTTACAATCAAAACATTGACAGATTGGGCCTCATAAATCTTTCTGGCCCAGAGTTATAGTATTGGTTAGACCCTGTCAAATTTATTATTTATTTTTCTAATCGATATACATATATTATACGTATATACATATACATATACATATACATATACATATACATATACATATACATATACATATACATATACATATACATATACATATATATATATATATATATATATATATATATATATATATATATTATATATCTGCTGGCTATTTTTAGTTTAAGTGTTGGATGAGCGGCTATTTAAATTAGTTTTTCATTTGCTTTTTGATAAAAGATATAAAGCAATTTTTTCTGAATCAATTACCAGAAAAAGTATGCAAGACAATGCACATGCATTTCATATTTATGTATGTATACTATATCTTTTAGGTTTCTCCTAAGGTAGATCGCTGATGAAATCATTTTGAATTTGCATTTCCAAAGAGTAAAGCAATGACATCATGTCACGACTCAGCCTAGGACCGCGGCGGATAATCGATACTAAGTGTTGATCATCACTAAACTTGCTGATAATCTATTAATCATGAATATAACTGATAACTGAACAAACATAAGCATAGCTGATAAGAACTGTACAATCTGGAAGGCCGACAAGGCTAACACAAGCGGACATATAAAAATATACTAACTGCACAGGTGCATATTTACAGGCCTCTAGGAGTGCTGAACTGAAAAAATACTGGACGGAACCGGGCTCCGTCATACCCAAACTAATTGACTGTACACATACCAAAAGATAAGTAACTCCGGGATCAAGCAGAGTGACTCCAACAGCTGGTGGATGGCCTACTGATGTGGCTCAAACGCTAATCTATATGTACCTACATGACATGAAATGTTGTGCCCTGGAAGGGACGTGAGTACGATATGTACAAAGTATGTATGATGGAAAGCATATGTAAAGCATACTAAAGTATGCCCGTAAGATGAAAATCTAAATATAAGTTGAAAGCTAAACATGAGTCTGAACTAGCAACTGAGCTGGAACTGAACCAAAGTTTAAGCTGAAACTGTGCTGAAACTGAACAACTATCTGAACCGGTACCTGTCTGGTGTTATGGGCTATATCCCCCTAATCAGGTAACTGTAAAACTGAACTAGCCTCATGTATAGTCATGCAATGCAAACTATAGTTATATATGCGTATATTAACATGCCTGAATGGCGTTATGGGCTATATCCCTCCAGCAGGTAAATATATAATCAATAGGTCCGAATGGTATTATGAGCTATCTCCTCCCAGCATATAATCAATAGGCCTCGCTGGTGTTATGGGCTATCTCCCCCCAACATATAATCAGTAGGCATCACTGGTGTTATGGGCTATATCCCCCAACATAATCAATGTAAGAATGTATGAGGCATAAGACATGTGGCAACATCATATGAACTCAAGAGATCAAGAAGGAAACCATAAACAGAATCATAAACGTAATCTGACGCTCGTCTTCCATAAGTTGGACGAAGGATCCTATCCCTTTTAGGGAGAAACTGAGTATGTACATGAGATACTATGATTAATTAACTCTTTTGGACCCCTCAATAATCAATTTAGAACCAAGGAACTCAAGATTTGTCCAACTTTTTGAATTTTCAAAAATTTCAGCAGAGTTTCCCTTAAAACTGGATGATCATCAAAAATAATAGCAAACACCATAATATATACGGGAATGTACACCCGGACAAGATTATAACATCAAACTAAAGGGATTCATTTATCCACAATTGTGTCAAACGATCGACAAAATGGATATTTGAATGTAGTGTCGACTTATAGTGGCTAACTTGTGACATGAAAATCTAAATATACTTTAAGAATAATCTAAGCATCACATGAAAATTAAGTTTATATAATTTTAAATGAAGCTATTAAGATTATATGGAGGTTAGGTATACATTAAAACATCAAAGGAACGGAACAAATGGAAGTCCGGATGGTATATGCCAAATTGGCGATTTTTCCTTTCGTTTTTGTTGTGTTTTGAAGTTCCAACCTAAAATATTTTATTCCATAAATCACTTATGGAATTGAATAATAAATAATGATATAATATATGCTTATATTTCCCTTGAACAACCAATAAAAATATCAAGAAGAAAGGCTAGAACATAGCTAAACCAAATCATGCCAAAAACGAAATGAAAACCCTACAAACCTCTTGTTTTCTTGCTTCCAAAACCTTGTTGCCTTTTATCCACACCCTTACTTATTCTTGAATAGCTAAAATACAGAGGTTACAAGCGTCCTTAGCCACAAATCTCTTTCCCAAAACTCGAGTTATAGGAGAAAGGAGGACGACAAAGTCTTACCTATGTCATAAGGATGACGTTGATGTGTTTGTTTCTTAATTTTGAGTTGCGGATGATGGAATTGCTTCAAAACCCTAAGGATGTGTTTAGGAGGACTAGAGAGAGTTTTTATGTCTGATTTTTTTTTGAAATGAGGTTTAGATACGAAATTTAAAACTTTATATATCAAGATAATCCTCAACCGACTTTGTGGGTCCCAAAGGGAGCTGTTAGCGCAGTCTCGCGAAAATAAGAATATCTATCCACTTCGATGTCGTATGGATAAAAGGTTTAATTATTTGGAAACTAGACTCATAGATCTTCAATATTGTGAGTGGATCACCTGTAATTCCAATTACATTGAGAGAAAAGTTCAGTATTATTAGACCTAAATTTTAAGTAAAATTATGAGCGTAACTTGCGACAACTTTTGTTTCCTAACTCGTTTGACTTCAAAACTTAACACACGACTATAATACAACTAAAATACCTCAAAATATTACCTTCTTATCATGTTAATCACCCTAGTATCACCCTAAAAGTATGGGTTATAACATTCCCAACTTGTCATTTTGACGAAACTTATTTTCTTCGATTTGTTTAACTTCTAAGCCTTCCAACCCTCACGGTGCTTGCTGTTCATGATCTTAAATATTATTAACCTCCAAGGTAACATGAGTAACTTACTTTATATACTTTCAAAGATGATCTAATTTTCGAGCATACATCCACTGACTTACGACGTACTTTTATGTATGAAAATATGGGGTGTAACACATCATTTACATTACCGTGTGTAAAGAATAATAAAAGTCCAAAGGATCCAATGGCACCATTTACAATCATATTTGGGAACATTTGCTCACAAGACTGTTCATGAATTGAAGAGATAGAAATCTAAGCTAAATTATAATATACAAATGTGCAGCTTCCAGACATCTTCACAAGTCACGTCCATCTTGCATGAAGCAGTAACTGTTGGCCCAAGTAAAAGTTTGTTTTGAAGATTGACAAAGGAAGCTTAGTCATGAACCAGGTACATCTCTTGTGTGCATAGACACGGGCAGATTTGAGAATATGGGATGCATGTGGAGGAGATAAGCTTAACTTGGTATAATTGATTTCTCCTGATTGAAAAGGTTGCATGATTGATAAGGAGGAGGACTCCTTACTCAAAGAGAACATTATCCAAGATGAGGGAGGAGTTAAAGGTTGAGATCAATTAGAACTCTTCCCCCAAGAAAGAGTAGCATTAGAACTCTAGTTATTTTTTACTCTACTAACTCTATAAATCGCAGGATGTTCTTATTTTACAGGTATGCACAAAAGCATAAGTTCAACGTGAATTGAGAGCAAAATATCAAGGAATTTTGCAATCAGTTCGTGTGTGATTCAAGTGTGCAAACCTGAAGCTACATGAACCAGATAGAAAAACCAATTCCAAGTGTCTGTCTTTTATCCTAATTCAATTGTAGTAGGTATTTTCATATTGTACCTTTCAGCTTTATCTAGAGACAATTGTAATAGGTACTTAGAGTATTCAAGTTAGAGTTAACTTGAAGTTGTCGCAACAGTTAAAGGTTGTTTGCGACAACGAGATTAGAATTAATCCTAGGTTTACAAAAGTGTTTTGTAAATGCAGTTTTTGGCTCAGTGATTTAGTGGAGAGTTTGGGAAAATCCTATTAAGAAGTAGGTCATGGTTTTTCATCTTTTGAGCCGATATTTTTCACGTAAAATACTTGTGTTCTTTTCTTTCCGTATTTACTATTTCAGCAATTGTAGGTTAAGAAACACTTAGAAGAACCAGATCCTTCCATATTCAGATTAAGTGAAAAATTGGGCACCACACAAATCACCCCCCTTCTTGTATGGTATTGAAGTTAAAATATCAATTAGTATCAGAGCAGGTTATCCTTGAAGAGGCTAACACCTTAGGAGAAGATCAAGATGAGTGCACCACCTGGAAATTGGGAAGTATAATCCTCTGCAAGGCCACCACTCTTCAATGGCCAGTACTACTTCTGGTGGAAAAATAGAATGAGAGACCACATCATAGGAGAGGACTATGAGCTATGGGACATTGTCACTGATGGTCCCCTAGCTACCATGAAGAAAAATACTGAAGGAGTAGATGTGTCAAAAACAAGAGTTGACTGCACTACTAAGGACTTGAGAAAATGGGAGAAGAATGATAATGCCAAAATATGGCTTGTGTGTGGACTTGGTACAGATGAGTACAGCAGAATTCAAAGTTGTCTCACTGCTAAGGAAATTTGGGACACTTTGCAAGTGGCTCATGAAGGAGCACCTCAAGTGAAGAGGTCCAGAGGAACACTACTATATTCTCAATATGAGAATTTCACCATGAAGTAAGGGAAAACCATTCAAGAGATGTATACAAGGTTCACCACACTACAAATGAACTTAAGTCTCTTGGAAGGATTATTCCTGAAGAAAACAGAGTTGAAAAGATTTTGACGAGGGTTCTGCCAGTCCCTTAGGAAAGCAAAATCACTGCCATTCAAGAATCAAAGAACATTACCACTCTTAAGTTGGATGAGCTAATTGAAAATCTCACTGCTTATGAACTTATAAGGCAAACAATGAAGATAGATGTACCCAAAAAAGGAAAAGAGTCTGGCACTCAGAATCACTGAAGGTTCTGAACTAAAAGATGATGAAATAGCTATGATCACAAAGGACTTCAAGAAGTACCTAATGAGAGGAAAGGGTCTTTCAAGAAGTGGAAGCTACAACAAACCAAGGGTTCCTGAAAAGCAAACCAATGAGGGGTGCTACAAGTGTGGGAACACTGATCACCACATCAAAAACTGCCCTCAATGGGAAATTGAATGGAAGAAGGAAAGAGCTGAACGAAGAAACAAGAGGATGGAACAGGTTCACCCCAAGAAGAACAAATGATCAACAAATGCTATGGTTGCTGCTTGGGAAGAAAGCTCAGATAATGAAGATGGAGATGAACAAGAACTTATGGCCATTGGAAAATCTGATGAGGAATCTGAGGTAAGTGTAATTCATCTCAAAGACAAGATAAAATTTTTGTCTAAAGAAAGGCTATCTGAGTTACTTCTAGATTTCATTGATGAATCTGAGGATGTGAACAATGAAAAGGAGCAACTGTCTAATGATTATGTGATTTTGAAAGATAATCTGGAACTTAGGGCTAGTGAAAGTAAAAGTAAAAATGCTGTGTTGAAGAACCAAGTTCATGAACTTGGCACCACTGTCCTAGAACTTAGATCTGAAAATCTAAAATTGAAATTAGGAACAGGTAAAAAGAAAGCTGATCACACACAACTCACTTTAGAAAAAAATGTAGGAAAAATAAAAGATGAGTCGTATAAAAGAGATGAGCAGATAAGAGTCCTAAAGGAGGATCTAAGCAAGGTCAAGCACAAGCTAGACCGAACCTGTAAATGGAACAGGTCCTCCGATGCACTTTCATGGCTACATGAACACCATAGTAGCAACAAGAGAGGACTTGGCTTCGGGACCCCTGCACCTAAGTGGGATCCTAAAAGTAAGTACCTCACACTTGTGTGATAGAGGTTGCACACAGTTTGGTAAAACTGGTCACTATAAAAGTGAATGCACCGTAAAAGAAAAGGCTAGTCAAAAGAATAAAAATTTTGTTCAAGGGAAAAATAGGCTGCTAGGTTGGACTAACCCCTGATGTCCTTTTGCAGGTCCAAGTGAAGGGGGACAACCAAATATGGTACATGGATAGTGGCTGCTTAAAGCACATGACAAGAAGCAAGAACCAGTTCCTTTCACTTGAGGACCTCAAAGGAGGTAATGTCTCCTTTGGAAATGGGAAGAAAGGTGATATCATTGGGGTTGGAAAGGAAGGTAAGACTGATTCTCACTCTATTGAGAATGTCTACTTGATAGATGGACTAAAATACAGTCTAATCAGTGTATCATAATTGTGTGATAGAGGTAACTTGGTAGCATTCACCTCTACCAAATATTTTGTGATTTATCTTACCACTGACAAGATTGTTTTGCAGGGAAAAAGAGTAAACAATATATATATTGTAGATCTGTCCGTACTTTCAGAAAATAAACTTACTTGCTTAAGTGTGTTGGACAATGATCCCCTCCTTTGGTACAAGAAACTTGGACATGTAAGTCTGAGTTAACTCAACAAATTAGTCTCTAAGGACCTGGTGATAAGGCTGCCTAACATCAAGTTCAAGGAAGACAAAGTTTGTGACGGTTGTGAAGGGGGAAGCCGGTAAGATCCTCTTTTAAATTCAAGAAAGTGGTAAGCGCCACCAGGAGAATGGAACTGGTCCATATAGATCTCTGTGGTCCAATGAGAACATTAAACAGATGTGGTAAAAGATATGTGATAGTGCTTGTTGATGATTACTCTAGGTTTACTTGGAAAATTTTTTAACTTCTAAAGATGAAGCATTTGACATGTTCACTTCTTTTGTTAGAAAAACTTAGAAACAACTAGGTAATCAACTTGCATCAATTAGGTCTGATTATGGCACTGAATTTGAAAATGCTAAATTTTCTGAATTTTGTGATGAGCATGGCATAGATCATAAATTTTATGCTCCTAGGTCTCTGTAGCAAAATGGAGTAGTTGAAAGAAAGAATAGGTCACTTGAAGATATGACTAGGGCTATGCTTCTTTCTAGTAAACTGCCTCATAGCTTCTGGGCAGACGCTGTAAATATTGCATGTTATATCATTAATAGGTGCATGACTAGACCTCTTGTAGAGAAGACTCCCTATGAGTTACTTAAAGGGAGAAAACCAAACATATCTCATTTTAGGGCATTTGGAAGCAAGTGCTTTGTGTACAACAATGGTAAAGACTCCCTAGGTAAGTTTGATCCCAGAAATGACGAGAGAGTATTCTTGGGATATTCTTCACATAGCAAAGCTTATAAGGTATAAAAGAACTATGTGTATAGAAGAAAGTGTTCATGTGATTTTTGATGGAAACTAACATTCTTTCTGAGAGGCATAAACATGATGATGAAGCAGTTGGGCTAGTAAGAAATTCAAATGAAACCACAACCCATACTGAAGCTGCACTAGAGGAAGAACAGGTGATGGAACAAGTTCTTCCACCCATGGCAACATGATAGGGGGAATAGAACAAAGAGGAAATGACTCTCAAACCTCAAGGGAACCTGTCCATGAACCTGTTCCACAACAACAAAGCATTGAAGGAACATCAAAAGGAAAGCAGTTGGTTGTGAAATCTTACAATTATCAAAGTTCTCATCCCATTGAAAAGATAATCACTGATCTAGAATCACTGACCCAACCTCTGGATCAAAACTAGATTTTCATTAAAGAATCTTTGTGCTTTTAATGCTTTTTTATATCTTATTGAACCTAAAAATATGTCTAAGGCTTTGCAGGATGTAGACTGGGTAAATGCAATGCAGATGAACTCAACCAATTTGAAAGGAGTCAAGTTTGGCATCTGGTACCAAGACCCAAAGACAGATCAGTAACTGGTACAAAATGGGTCTTCAGAAACAAACTTGAGGAAGATGGAACAGTTACAAGGAACAAGACAAGTATGGTGGTTCAAGGAT
The DNA here is from genome assembly GCF_000715075.1 of Nicotiana tabacum. Lineage (NCBI taxonomy): Eukaryota > Viridiplantae > Streptophyta > Magnoliopsida > Solanales > Solanaceae > Nicotiana > Nicotiana tabacum. The sequence continues at coordinate 24,111,748 of NC_134100.1, read as the reverse complement.
ATAGCCAAGAGGAGGGCATAAACTATGATGAAAACATTGCTCCAGTTGCAAGGTTGGAAGCAATAAGACTCCTTATAGCCTTTATTACTTTCATGAAATTCACCCTTCACTAGATGGACGTCAAAAGTGCTTTACTCAATGGCTATTTAAAGGAAGAAGTGTTTGTCAAGCAACCTCCGTGGTTTGAAAGCAAGGAGTACCCTGATCATGTGTACAAACTTGACAACGCACTCTATGGGCTCAAGCAGGCTCCTAGAGCATGGTATAAAAGATTATCAAAATTCCTGCTTGAGCATGGATACAAGAGAGATAAAATTGATAACACTTTATTGTTGAAGAAAAAAGGTAAAGACCTCTTAGTAGTGCAGATATACGTTGATGATAAAATCATTGGACCAACTACTGATAAGCTAAGTAAAGAATTTGCTAAATTAATGGGGAGTGAATTTGAAATGAGTATGATGAGTGAGCTTAATTTCTTTTTAGGCGTACAAATTAAACAAAACTCAAATGGAACTATGATCCATCAGCAGAAATATGTGAAAGAGTTGCTTAAAAGATTTAAAATGGAAGAATCAAAAGAAATCGACACTCTTATAGCAACAACCACAAAATTGGATATAGATGAACCTGGTTCATCTGTTGATCAGAAGTTGTTTAAGGGAATGGTTGGTTCTCTTTTGTATCTCATTGCTAGCAGACCTGACATTATTTTCAGTGTAGGCCTTTATGCTTGATTTCAGGCAAATCCAAAGGAGTCCCACTTGATTGTTGTCAAGAAAATCTTGAGATACTCAAAAGGCACCACTGACCTTTGTCTTTGGTATCCAAAAGGTAGTAATTTTAACCTAGTAGGATATGCTGACACTGATTATGCAGGTTTTCTTATGGATAGGAAGAGCACTTCAGGTATGACACACTTTCTTGGTTCATATCTTGTGTCTTGAGCTACCAAAAAGCAAAATTCAGTGGCCTTATCTATTGAGGAAGCTGAGTATGTTGTTGCTGCTTCATGTTATGCTCAATTGTTGTGGATCAAACAACAATTAATGGACTTTGGTATTGATGTTGGTTGTATACCTATATTTTGTGATAACACTAGTACCATTAGGATGACAAAGAACCTGGTTCATCATAAGAGAATTAAGTAGATAGATGTTAGGCACCATTTTTTTAGGGACAACTTTGAAAAGGGTTTGATCACTGTGGAGTTTTCTGCTACTAACAAGCAAAAAGCTGACATCTTCACAAAAGCTTTAAGTAGAGATTACTTTGAGAGGAACATGTTGGAATTAGGGATGATTAAAATCACCTAAAAGGACCAGTTCAAAGTTAAATGAAAAAAAAATTATTTGGTTAGAAAGTCTGTAAATTGTGTATATAATTAGATTAAATCTTTCTCAGTCTCATACTTTCAATAGTATACTCTTGTGCTATGTGCTAAAATGACTCATTAATCTCTAATGATATTTTTTCTATTTTGAAAAATTTAGACTTACACAAAAGAATTTTTGGTGAAGAACCTGGTTCATCATCAAGTTACTCGGTATATTTTCTACACTCTGCATAATTTGAAATAATAATATTTGGGTCATGAGCAGAGTCCTACCTAATTCCAAACTCCTTTTGGACTTATCTTCTACAAGTGAACCAGTTCCGTTCAAAAGATTCCCAATTGAATTGAAGTACCTAGATTCTAGGGATACACTCCAACGTCTCTTCAAAACTGAATTTCAGTTTGATTAGACTTCTAAGAGTCTAAAAAGTTGTTGTTAGCCATAGTGTATTCCTTACTTCATTTCTCTCAAGCCATAAAAAAACTCTCAATCTTCTTTCATCTTCTAAACACAATCTAATTCTCTTTTCTTCCATACCGAAGCACAGAAATGGCTAACACTCCTGAAAACCCTTCATCACCACCATAGGAAACCACTTCCACACCTTTTACCACTCCTTCAACCACACCACTCTCTAAGAAAAGTAGAGTAAAGATGATGGCTTGTAAGATTGTCGCTGGAGGAGAGCAGATCAAGAAAATAAACAAATAATTGAAAATAGGTAGGGAAGAAGAATCCCAAAAATTTGATTAGTCTTTCAAGTCTACTACTGAGGGGGAAGAAACCGTTTCTTCTGAAACTGAACAGGTATCGTCTGGCCCTAAAGTCACTGCTGAAACTATTTCTAAGGTTGCTACAAATTTGGAGAATAGGTTTGTGCTGGTAGGATCTATATCACGTGATGAATCTATAGAGTCACGAAGGGTTGGTGGTAAACATGAAAAAGGAAAAGAAAAAAGAGAGTGAAGGTGCTCGGAGTACTGTGAGGGTAAAGGATAAAAGAGTGGTTGATTCTTCACCCACTCCTATTAGTCTAACCAAAGAAACATGTGCAATGGTTGTTTAGGAAGAATGATCTGGTGGAGTAGAGGAGAGTGTAAAGAAAACAAGGGTAAATAGGTCTGGCGAAGCTGCTGAAGGGTTGGTTCAACTTGGAAAAAATATAGATGAACCTGTTCCAACTGAACAAGAACCCTAGAAGACCTACTGAAAATGGTAATTGAGAGTTATAACCTAAAGAAGAAGGGGAATTCAAAGGCTAAAACCCCTGGCACTGCTAGGACAAACAAAAAAAGGAAGGCTGCCCCATCTATTACTGTTGAAATTCCTCCCACAAGAGGTAGAGCCACAAAAAGCCAGAAAAGGAAGAATGAGGCAGATCTGGGGAAAGCCTTGGAAGAAAGTAGAAGAAAAACAATTGCTAAGGGAAAGAAGAAGATGAGTGAGAGTGTTGAGGCTGTTGATATTGATGATATTGACCTGGTCCTTCGAGATGAAGATGATATGAGATCAAGAAGGTACCAGTGAATAGCAATGTGCGAAATTTAGTGGAAGAAACTGGGGCTAAGGATGCTGAGATTGACAGGCTGAAGAAGAGGTTGGCAGAGGTGGAGACTGAGAGAGATGCTCTCAGAACTGAGCTGGCAAGAGAAAATAAAAAGAATGATGGCATTCTTCAGGATATGCTGAAACTCCTCCAAACCAAAAACCAAGCATCTGGTCCTTTCTAGCCTTAAGCCTCCTAGCTTAGTATATATCAACCAATGACCCAGTTTGGGATTTTTTGTTGTTTTTTGCTCATGTTTCCAATGTTTTTATTTTTTCTTATGCTTTGTGGTAGAATCTTATCAATAATCAATGAAATTCACTAACTTTTTCTCTAACTGTTCGTTTATATTTCTTTGATGGTTAAAATTTTTAGCTTGATCTATGATGATTAATCTATGATTGCATTTGAAGTAGCCTCAGTGGCCATGAGTAAGTTTTAAAATCTTGTTACCTTACATATTTATGCAACTTTTCGATGACGTCAAAAGGGGGGAAAAGGTTGTGTCTTACACTTAGAACAGTGATGTTTATAACCTAATATACCTGTTGATGATAAGTGATAAAAAGGAAAAATATTTCTAACATTGTGTTGATGTTGAGTGTGAGCACGTGATTTTTTCCATATATGAATTATTCCCATAAATTCAAGAAAATAAATTTTTTCCATTATTTGCAATTTAGTAGATTTTTTGTAGGATTTTTGTTAATTGTTTGCATTTTTTTATGCATATTTTGTTTTATTTAAATCATGAAAAATACAAAAAATACCCTACATTGCATTTGGGACTTATTTTTACATTTTATGTCAATTAGTAAATTATTTGTTTTATTAAAAAATGAAAATCACAAAAAATGGCTCAATTTGCTTTTTTTTTTTTAACTTTTTAATTTTAAAATTTTTGTAGTTCTTCTTTTAATTTAGGAGTTAATTAATTTTGTAAATGCTATGATGAGTAATTAGTTAATTTGGTAAATTAATTTAGTTTAAGAGTTAATTTAGGTTTTAAATTAATTTGAAAAGGAAAAAAAATTGGAAATTAAAAAGAAAGAAGGGGAAAAGAGATTTAAAAGGGCTTTTAAAGCCAATTCAACCAGGCCCAAATGAATTTCCCTAGAACCCATTTCAGTCCGGTCCAAACCCACGCACTTTACCCGGCCCAAACCATCTATTTTTTAGACAATTCAAACGACGTAGTATAGGGCCAATACTACGCCGTTTGGAGTTTGTTTATTTTAAATCAATCCTGGCCTTCCGTTCCATCTTATCTAACGGCTGAGAACACTTCCCCTATTTTGTTTAAGACTGTCCAAACACCCTCCCAAACAACTTAAGACCAAACTCACTTCTCAGTCCTCGGCTCTGACCCTAAACCCTAGCGCCGCCCTCAAAAACTTCCACCATTAAAACCACCGGCAATTGACCTCCAAACCCTATCAAATTCCGACCACACCACCATCACTCACCCCAAGTCCCAAACCACTGATGTATCTCCCCAAAACCTCACCAAATCTAACCAGTTCCATATCTAAAAAAGAAGGAAAAAGAAAATCTTCCAAAATCTCCGAGTTTTCCTGGAACGATTAGGGTTAAAATTGGTGTTATTCGTCTGTTCTCAACGAGAACATGCGATTAATGCCAATTTCGGCTCAAAATCGAAAGTGTTGAAGATCTATCCAAGTCCACTGTCAATCCGCTTATTCTAGGTATTTTTCGGCCATTTCTCTTTCTTTCATCTTTCGTTTTATTCTCATTCTCATCTTCTTCTGATTCGTTCTTTTTCTTTATTGTTTTTTTTTCTGTTTTTGAAATCGTTTCTATATGCATGCTAATTTTAAGTTATTTTTAGTTAGCATTTTATTTAGTTAGCTTGTTTGATTTTGTTGTTTGATTTTGCTCCAATTTCCTCCTATTTTATTTTCTTTGGATTCATGGCTTCAGGAGTTCCCTATAACTCTGTTGACCCAATTTGTTGATTGGTTTGGGAATTAAATATTGGGCTTCATAGGTTAAAAGCCCAAAGAAGAGAGGGTCAGTCCGGGGTTTGCAAGCCCAGGGTCTGTGGTTGATTGTTAGGTCAACTTAACCCATGTTAGTCTGATGGTAAATAACATGGGTCACCATTTTTTTGGCAATTGGCTACTTAATGATTGTAGTTATTTTGGGATTTATTTTTATTTTGAGGTCTTTTGAATTTGAACTGATGTAGTTGTACTGTTAAGCATGATGATAGGACTGAAGATTAGTCCTCGAGTAAAACTTCAGAAATGGACTTCTTATGCTGATTAATAGTGTGCCTAGTGGAATTTTTGTTTAAGATTAACAAGAAGTTTTATAATTTAGATCCTATGGTTAGCATGAATGGTACCATTGTTTTAAAAATCTTTAACATGGTTATTCTTATGACATGATTCTCGAAATTTATTTGGTGTTCTGTTGGGTGTAATGTAGTCAATTGGGCCTTGTCAAGGCCTGACTATTTGATTCACCATCGCCCTTCCCCAATGTGTATTTTAAGCAATCTCGTTCAGGTTGTGCAATTAGGTTGTTGTCGTTGGCCCAATTGTACCTAAAGTACCCCCCTTGTCGATTACACTCTCAGTCTGGGCCTCATGTTGAGCCCAATTTACTCTTGTGTTTGGTCGCAGAATCGGCACGCTACAATTGGTCCTGCTGCCAGCCTAGGCCCTTCAGATAATCAAATACTCGACTCATTTCAACGCAAGTCTTTCATTTATATAGGCTTAGATTAAAAATCAACTTTGAATAAATCCGAGTTCCTTTAGTCTTCTTTAATTAATTAGACTCCTTTTACTTAGGTTGAGGTGTGCCGTATTAAATAACACCAATAGCTTATAGCCCTCATAATTCTAAACTAAGAAATCATTCGGACAATTAGACTTGAGGCGTGACATATTAAGCAAGCTATAATCTACGCCCCCCAAAAGATTAGTTCAAACATCCTTTGAAAAAATATACTTGACGTGTGCCATTTCAGTAAATAACCCATGGCTCTCGTATAATTGTTACTAACTTCTTAAAATCGGGGTGTGCCATCAATTAAACTTTCCATGGCCCTCGCAAACTTAGTTATTAATTTGAACTTTCGTAGTTGCTTTAGGCGCGTTCTATAAATGTATTTTCTTTTATTTATTAACTTCGGATACACTGTTAAATAGAACGTGTCGCGCACTGCGGGTGCCTTTTATGTGGCATGATTCAAGGCATGTTTTAAATAACGTTGAATCTTCCTAAAATAATTAAAAGCGGTTATAGAACTAAAAATGTATCATAGGCTAAAACATGTTTTAAAATAAAATAAATAGGCCAATAATAACAGTTGAGCGACCGTGCTAAAACCATGGAATCTGGGAATGCCTAACACCTTCTCCCGGGTTAACAGAATTCCTTACCTGGATTTCTGTGTTCGCAGACTGTAAAATAGAGTCAATCTTTCCTTGATTCAGATTTTTTTAAACCGCTGACTTGGGACACCATAAATTATCCCAAGTGGTGACTCTGGAAAATAAATAAATAATCCTGTTTCGATTGTCACTTAAATTGAAAAAAACTTCCTTATACTCCTTCCGGGGGTAGAAAAAGGAGGTATGACAGATCTTGCGACTCTACTGGGGATAAGAACCTAGAATCTCTGGTTTAGGGTTCGAGAATTTGAGCTTAGAATAATTGTTATAATTGGATTTATTTATTATCTGGTTTTATTTACATGCTTGGGCCTAATATGCTAAATATTTCTTTTTACCGCTTTGATATTGTTGAATTGTATATAAATTGATATGAAACCCTCCTCTCTTTGGGTCTTCTAAATCATCTGGGAAGTGTGCACTTCGTGTGGCTTCTTTTTTGTTAGAGTCATAACCCTATTTTAGAACGAGGATCGGACAAGTTGCAAAGCCGGTGAAGCTTCTGTATTCCCGGTACGCTCCCCCCTCCCCCCGGCTCGAGTTGTCCGCTCGGGTAAGCCGGGTCTAGAATAATATACCTAGGTTTTTAAAACCTAGAATGACATAGCCTCATGCCGGATCCCTACTAGAAACGCTTGTTTGCATCACATGCATCTGACTTTGGAGACTCAACATAGGGGTTGGGTCCATCTAGGACAGGCGCACCTGGAATCAAAAAACCATCCTGATGCATTTTTGCTTGCTACTTGCGCATTTATTTGACCCGGATTGCATGTTGACCGGCTTCTATAATAAGTGAGAAAGGGAGAAAAATCAAATTGAGGTGAGACAGAGGAAATTACCCAAAAAACCTGGTATCCAAAATACCCCGAAACTGTGCCGAAATTTTCAAAAAAAAGAAGAAGAAAAAAGCTACTTCAAAAGTTTGTGTTTTCAGTTGCGTCAAAATTGACCGAACTACGTAAGTTTGATTCTCACTGGATGCAGGATACGTAGGCAACCCTCATCGGGTCCAACTACTTTTGCAAAAATAAACCCAAAATATGAAGTGTCGTTGTTTTGTCATAAATAAATTAGGTGCGTCATTCTTGTCCAAAATAGCCAAAAATGCCCCAAAAGGCGCCGGAAGGCTGTTTTTGCAAGAATATCCACCTAGGATCCTTTTCAAAATTTTGGTTGATTAACAAAAACAGCCCTGAATTTTTTTATCTTGAGGTGTTGAAGGGCTGTATTCGCAAGAATGTTTTGTTCTAAATTTTGTGAAAATGGGTGTTTTTCTCTTGAGTCAAAGTAAATCACAGTCTTTTAATCAATCACCTTAAACAAATGTGTAGGATGAGCACAATTGAAAATGAACCTTTCACAGTTCGTGAGGAAATCCCGTTAGAACTACATATGTGGTGGCATGATTTGGGGGAAGTCAGCAGAAAAACTGTGATAAAAGCTTTGGGTGGTCTTGTTGGGCTTCTGAATATTAAGTCAAGGAAGGACATAATTGAGGCTTTGATACCCTTCTGGGACCCAACACATAATGTATTCCATTTTGCTGATTTTGAGCTAAATCCTACGCTTGAGGAAATAGCGAGCTACGCCGGTTTTAGTGGGAATCTCAGAAATAAATACCCAGTGGAACCTAGAATAGTGACTCCTCATAAGTTTTTGGACCTTCTAAGCATCAGTCGGGAAGTTCAAGACGGAAATTTGGCCAGGGTATTCTGCACATTCTACTTCTTGTACCGACATTACGGAAATGCCCGTGGTTTTTGAGATGCCAGATATCGGCCTTACTCATTCGGGAAACAAAGACAAGTGGGAAGCTCGGTAGGGATTGGCTTTTACAGTGGCATTCTTGGGTGTTTTTATTTTCCCAAGAAAAGATGGAAACATAGAATTGGGGCTTGTAGGGATAGTCGACTTCATGACTAAAAAAGCAAATGGCACCATTGTACCAATGATCTTGGCCGAGATTTAGCGAGCTCTAACTGTTTGGCGAGAAGGAGGAAAGTTTTTTGGAGGATGCAATATGCTTCTACAACTCTGGATGGTGGAGCACCTTTGCCACCGTCCGGGGTACATGAACTGCGGTATGACCGGTCTTCAATGCATTGAAAAACATGAATGACTGGTGGAGGGCTATGAGTTTCTGGACGGTATGGAAGCATGGTTTGCACACTTGAGCTCCCTGACTTCAAACAAGATTGAATGGGCATTCAGGTGGCTGTCGGTTAGTGAAGTCATTTATATGTCGACTGAGGTGTGTTTTCTTCTATTGATGGGTCTTCGGAGCATTCAGCCTTATGCCCCTCACAGAGTTCTACGCCAGTTAGGCAGGTACCGGACCATCCCACATGATGAGTATTTGAGTCGGCAAGTCATTGAATTGGAACCAAAAGCTGCTTTCCCAGAAGAAAAGGTACGTCGAATTTGGCATCAATGTAGGTTCTTAGAACCAAAGACTCAGGTACGAGATTTATCCAGAGGTGAGTTGGAGCCTAGTTACACAGCTTGGTACGGTAAGAGGTCCTAAATCCATTTAGAGCCCGAACGGCCAGCAAAAAGGGCCCATGTCCAACAATTCACTGATGGAGCGCAGGAGCAATGGGATTGGTTGGCAAAAAAGGCAAACTACAGAGCCACCATAAGCAAATTGGAGGGACAGATCCGAGATCTTAAATTTGACAAAAGTGTATAGGCCACAGCCGATGAAGGGGAGAAGAAGAAATTGGTTCAAGAAAACAAGGCCCTTCGAGCACAGATCCAAAAAATGAGAATAGCTGCTGAAAATCAGGAAAGGAGCCGGAAGGATGAAAGACTCATAAGTAGTCTCAAGAGGAAAATAGCAGAGTGTAAGGATAATCTGGAAATATCTGAGGGTAATCTGGCGAAAGCCCGGGCACAGTTAGTGAAGAGCGCAGAGGGGCGAGCCGAGTTTGTCCGACAGTTGAAAAGGAAATACGAGGGAACATCCACCAATTTGAAGAAAAGGCTAATCATCCTCGAAAATGAGATGGCCAAGCAAGCTAAGAACTTTAAAGCAGAAAGGGAACATTGCTATGCATTAATGTCCCAGCTGGAGGAAGATATGCAACAGTTGCAAGGTCAAAACCATCGTGATGCCAAGTACTAGAAGCTAGGACTCAACAAATAGTGCGTTTGCTCCAAGAAAAGGGTATCATCAGGGAGAGGGTTAGAGCCATTGCTGACTACATCGTCATGAAATTCCATGAATGTGAAGACATGACTGGAACCACCTTCTTTGTTGCGGTAATGACCTTTGTTCGCCAAATAATGAGTGACCTAGAGAACCTTCAAGGGGATCTTAAGCATAGGCCTGTGGCGAGACCGACTGATGTCCCGCGGGCCCCTGGAGCAATTGAGGCATTGATATATTCATGATTTTCATTCGAATCTGTATTTACATTTTCTTTGTTGGAGTCTGTTAGTCGGTTTTCGAGTCTGTACTTTCATCTTTCTGTTGGAGCCTGTTAGTCCCCCTTTTTTGAGTCTGTTAGTTTTTATGATTAAATTATGTAGGATGAGTCGTTGTAATAAAGATGTTGTTATTTTATGAAAAATTTGAAAGCCCCAAAATGTTCTTTTTTATTTATTTTTACACTTATCCCCAGAACTACGCTTGGTCTAATTCATGCGGCGTCATGATACGTTGACAATCCCCATAGGATTCGATCATAACCATGAAAAAAGAGATGAAAGAGACAAAAGAGAGAGAGAGAGAGAGAAACAAAAGAAAAGAGAGAAAACAAGAAAAGATAGGGAAAGAAATAATGGCAAAACGAGAGAGGAAGATGAGAGAATAAAGAAAAGCAAGAATAAAGCAAAGAAAAATAGGAATGAAGAAAAAAAATGTTTAAATGAAATTCTGCATTTCGAGGCCTTAAAAACCTCTTTTAGCATCACCTCAATTTGCGTGCACAATCCGAGTGCATAGCCGGAAAGCTTATATGTGAAAATCTGTGAAAAATAATAAATTTTGACTATAAAAATGAATTAATTTGACTTCGGTCAATGTTTTGGGTAAACGGACCCGGGCCCATAATTTGACGGTCCCATAGGGTCCGTAGGAAAACATGGGACTTGGGCGTATGCCCGGAATCGAATTTCGAGGTCCCAAGCCCGAGAAATGAATTTTTGAATAAAATTATTTTCTGAAATTGTTTAAAGGAATTGGAAATGAATTTTGATTAGAATATGTTGGTATCGGGCCCGTATTTTGGTTCCGATGCCTGGTACAAGTCTTATATGTGATTTAAGATAATTCTGTGAAGTTTGGTAAGAAATGGAATCCGTTTGACGGGATTCGGACCTTAAAAGCAAAATTTGATGTTTTAAGAAGTTTTGAAATAATTCATTGATTTTGAGGTTTAATTCGATGTTAATGATGTTATTTTGGCTATTTGATCGCACAGATAAGTTCATGTGATGTTCTTGAGTTAGTACGTATGTTTGGTTTGGAGCCCCGAATTCTCAGGTGAGTTTCAGAAAGTTTTAAACTCTTAAAAAGTTGCAGGTTTTCAGTTGCTAGTATTCTAGTATTTTCTTCTTCGCGTTCGCGGGAGGACCCTCGCGAACGCGATGAGTTAATAGTGCTGAAGGAAAATTTCCTTCTACGCGAACGCAAGACCCAAGCCGCGAACGCGAAGTTTTAGGAGGTCTACCCTTCGCGAAAGTGGGCCTGGTATCGCGAACGCGAAGGCTTGTGTCCTGGTCAGGGGGAAGGGGTATTATACCTACGCGAACGCGACCACTGGGCGCGAACGGGAAGGCTCGAGGAGTTACTTCTATGCGAACATGAGTCGATTATCGCGAACGCGAAGGTCTGTCAGGCCTAACGCATTGCGAACTCTTTGAGCTTATCGTGAACGCGAAGACCAATTTTGCCCAGTTATTTTAAAAGTCCAGAAACAGAATGCATTACGGGATTTAACCCATTTTTCACAAACTTCTTCTTCTCCACACCTCTTAGGAGATTTTTGAAGAACTTCTTCACCATAACCTCTTGGGTAAGTAATCTTTGACTTGTTTTCTTCCATTTTTATCAACACCCACTAGATTTCTAGGCCTAAAACATGAGACTAAGGGTAGAAAATTAGGGATTTGGGTAGAGTTAGGGCTTTTTGATTATTTGGGAATTTGACCTCGTTTTGGGGTCGGATTTCAAAACAAATTATATATTCGGGCTCATGGGTGAACGGGTGATCAAGTTTTGGTCCGAACCTCATGTTTTGACCAAGCGGGCCCGGGGTCGATTTTTGACTTTTTGGGAAGAATGATGGGAAAGCTGTAATTAAGCATTGGAATTGGATTGTTTAGCGTTTATTGATGTTATTAAGTCGATTATATCTAGATACAATTGAGTTGGAGCCGAATTCAAAAGGAAAGGCGGTGTTTGAGGCTTGAGTTGGCCGTGGAAGTCCGAGGTAAGTGTTTGGTCTAACCTTAGCTTGAGGGATTAGGAGTTGTGTCTTATTTGCTACAAGTTAATTGTGGAGTACGATGTATAGGCATGGGCATGAGTATCTACACGTTGGTGTCAAGCATGCCCGTGAGTCTTGTATTATAAGTGTTATGACTCCGTTGTGGTTTATTGCGCTCCATATGTTATTATCACCATTGTTCCCTTGCTGGGATGTTTGTTTGATATTAATGATCCGTTGTCGGGATGTTTGTTTTGATAGTATTGTTCCTTTGCCGGGATGTTTGTTGATATTATTGTTCCCTTGCCGGGATATTGTTGAAATATCATTGTTCCCTTGCCAGGACGTTGTTATATTGTTCTTGTTCCCTTGCCGGGATTCCTTGTGATTTTTGTTGGCTTGTAATTGGGAGCGGGTGGTACGCCTACCACAAGATATAATGAAATGGGAGCGGGTGGTACGCCTACCACGAGATAAATGAAATGGGAGTGGGTGGTAAGCCTACCACGAGGTAAATGAAATGGGAGCTGGTGGCACGCCTGCCATGAAATACATGAAATGGGAGCAGGTGACACAACTGCCACGAGACACAGGAAATGGGATTGGGTTGCACGCCTGCAACCAGATGTGAAAAGAAAGTGAAATCTGCCTTTGTTTTCCTTACTCTTGTTAGTGGTTGATTTTGACTCCTTTATAATTCTCTTGATATTCTGTTTTACCTGTTATTCCCCGAAGCATGTTTTCCCCTCCTATCTTTATTTGTTTATTTCTGTACTTCTTTTGTGTTGTATATATATTTGAACTGCACAGGTTTATTTGGTAGTCTGGTCCTAGCCTCGTCACTACTTCGCTGGGGTTAGGCTGGACACATACCAGCACATGGGGTCGGTTGTGCTGATACTACACTCTGCACTATGTGCAGATCCCAGAGTAGCTTTTGGACAGTAGCTTGGAGGCTTCCTTCAGTCCATTCGGAGACCCAAGGTAGACCTGCAGGCGTCCGCAGGCCCTGACGTCTCCCTCTGTCCCTATTTCATGTTTCATTTTCTTTTTATTCTGAAATAGTGTATTGTTATTTCTTCAGACTTTGTATGTAGCAATCTTAGATAGTTTGTGACACTGTGACACTAGGTTTTGGGTGGTTAAGGCTTAAGTATTTGTAATAGATGCAGTTTTCATAAATCTTATTGTTGTCTTCCGCTTAAATTTGAATTTCTGTTGTTACCACGTTATTGTCTTATATTTGTTAAAAAGAAATAATTGGTTAATGAAGTAATTAGATTAAAGGTTTGGCTTTCCTAGCTCACATTAGTAGGCTCCATCACGACTCTCGAGGGTGGGAAATTCGGGTCATGAAAAAAAAGAGAAGTTGCAAAATGAAAATTAGGGAAAGTTGGGATGACACAAACAACCGGTCAAATGCATAATAGGAATGGTTAAATGCTTAGGTGCATTGCATCACCAACGTGCGGTTGCCTATCTGTTAAGCCCTAATCGCTAATAAGTTTGTTGTTGTCATCAAGTTCAGGCAGGTGGTTAGTTTGTTTGGCATTCTGGCAACTCACCCGTACAACATTAGGTCCAAAGACAAGTTGATCATGGCTAACCAAGAACTGGATGCAAGTGTTATTGATCCGTCAAGGGGGGGGGGGGGGAAGAATCTGATGTTAATCTAAAAGAGGAGTTGTATAAGCTGAAACACCAGATGGCAGGGATGTACTAGGCATGCCTAAAAGGGCATCCACCACCATCCTACCCCGCCAACCCTGCTTTCGTCCCGCCCCTAGCTCAATCCCAAGAACTTGCCACTGTTGATTCATCTCCAGGCTTCCCCATTTACCACAACTACCAGGGCACCACTTCCCAAATACCATAAGCACCACCACCCAAACAAGTTCCATACCCTCCTCCACCAGCCACCCCCATTTTTGTGGCACCCCCGCCCGCTACACTCTACCGATCCTCCAGTGAGACTTTATTCCAGACCCAAGATAACCAATATTATCCCCCGGAGCCTACTTTCAAGGCCCCCAAACCTTACTCCTACACTCCTCGTTTCGACCTCCTTGTTGTGACTGAGAAACCACCTAAAACCCAGAATAAGAGGAGATGTTCAGGAAGGTTAGAAGCCTGGAACAGTCGTTCAGAAGCATGCAGGGATTGGGAGTCCAGGTGAGCGTGGCCTACAAAGATTTATGTCTATTTCCTGATGTTCAGTTGCCGGTGGGATTTAAGATGCCGAAGTTTGATTTGTATGATGGGCATGGAGACTCGGTGGCCCACTTGAGGGGATTCTGCAGTAAAATGAGAGGAGCCGGTGGGAAAGATGAGTTGTTGATGACATACTTTAGCCAGAGCCTAGGTGGCTCGGCATTGGAGTGGTACACTCGTCAGGATCACAGCAGATGGTATACCTGGGATGATTTGGCCCAAGCATTTGCCCGTCATTTCCAGTACAATATTGAGATTGTTCCAGATCGTTTGTCTTTAACTAAGATTGAGAAGAAGCCTAGTGAAAGTTTCAGAGAATATGGCTTTCGCTGGAGAGAACAAGCGGCAAGAGTTAACCCCTCCGATGGAAGAGAGCGAAATGGTGGAGTACTTTCTGCAGGACCTGAAGCCCACTTACTTTGGCCATTTGATATCGGCCATAGGCAAATCGTTCATGAGGTAGTGAAGATGGGTGGTATGGTGGAAGAAGGGCTTAAATCAAGCAAAATCATGAGTTACTCGGCCATCAAGGAAACCACCCAAGCCATTCAGAACGATACTGGGGGAGTGATTGAAAAGAAGAAGAAGGAAGATGTGGCGACAATTGATTTAGGATCATGGTTTGGACCCAGGGACCCGTCACACCAATATACCCAGCCTCGACCCTATCACCAAACATACACCCAAACACCATATAATCCACCCTTGTATTTCTTCCCATCACCAGACCCTCAGATTTCTGTCCCCCACGCCCAAACATATACTCAACCTCCTGCATATGCACAATGGCATGCCCCAGCCCTACAAAACACCTAACCAACTCCACAAAATGCTTACCCACCCCCACGAGCCTACCGAAACCCTGCTGGTCCAGGATTTCGACCCAATCCAGCATTCAAAAATGAGAGGTTGCAACGAAAGAAAACCTTCACCCCATCGGGAGAATCTTATACCAGTTTATTCCATAGATTGAGGCAGTTGGATATGCTGAGGCCAATTGAGTCGAAATTGCCAAACCCTTATCTAAAGAATCTTGATTACTCCGTGAGCTGTGAATATTGTTCTGGTACTCCGGGACATGATACGGAGAAGTGTTGGCACCTGAAAAATGGCATACAGGAGCTCATTGGCACAAACCGAATTGAAGTCCAAACTCCAGAGGCACCCAACATCAACCAGAACCCGTTACCAACCCATCAGGAAACAAACATGATTGAGATAGTACATAAGGGAGGGGAGCCCGAGAAGCTGTCACATACGTCATGATGATCCGATCCAGTAAGGTCAAGCCAGTTAAAACACTAACAGTTGAAAGATCAGTGAACAAGTTGAGCATGATAAACGGTGAGCCATCTGTGGTAGTCAAGAAAGGATCCCCAAGTGATATTGCAGCAAAACAAGAAAAGTCCGAAGTGGTTGTGCTAGGAGTAGCAAACAAGTCAATCATAATTGTAGAGGGTGCCTGTACGGATCCTGTCATCATCAAGCCTGTAACCTAGTTGCCGGGAATCAGCACCAAGGCCATCCCATGGAACTATGAATGGGTGATAGTGACGTATAATGGAAAAGAAGTGAAAGAAGAAGTCAATGAGGCCCAGGGACTAACTCGTTCGGGGAGATGCTTTGCCCCGGAGGAGTTAAAGAAAGCTAAAACATCTAGAGATAACCCAGTACTAGTGAAGAAAGCAGTGACTGAAGAAGAGGCGGAGGAGTTTCTGAGAAAGATGAAGGTACAAGATTATTCCATCATGGAGCAGTTGAGAAAGACGCCTGCTCAGATCTCATTGTTGTCATTGCTAATCCATTTAGATGAGCATCGTCGGGCCTTGTTGAAAATTCTGAATGAGGCTCATGTTCCCGACAAAATTTCAGTAAACCATCTGGACAAGATCGCCAACAAAATATTTGAGGTGAACAAGGTCACCTTCTTTGATGATGAGTTGCCTGTAGAAGGTACTGAACACAATAGAGCTCTCTACCTTACGGTAAAATGTGAAGATTTTGTGGTTACCAAGGTATTAGTTGACAACGGGTCCAGTGCAAACATCTGCCCTCTCTTTACTCTGAACAAGTTGAAAGTGGATGATGAGAGGAACCACAAGAACAACATCTACGTTCGGGGATTTGACGGTGGAAGGAAATATTCAGTTGGTTATATAGTGCTTGAGTTGACAATAGGACCGGTGGAATTCACCATGGAGTTTCAGGTGCTGGAGGTAGCCGTCTCTTACAATTTGCTGTTAGGTCGACCTTGGATTCATGCCGCCAAAGCAGTCCCATCCACTCTGCACCAGGTGGTCAAGTTCGAATGGGATAGACAATAGATCATCGTGCATGGTGAAGATAACTTGTGTGTTCACAGCGATGCCTCTGTCCCATTCATTGAGGTCGAAGATGACAAAGGGCCATGGGTCTATCAAGTTTTTGAAACAGTGTCGGTAGAGACGGTTCCAGAAGGAAAATGTGTTCCAACCCCAAAGATAACCTCCGCATCAGTCATAGTGGCCTTTGAAATGCTAAAAAATGGCTTTGTGCCTGGTAAAGGTCTGGGTACATCTCTGCAGGGTATCATATAGCCGGTATCCCTCCCTAAGAATTATGGTACGTTCGGTCTTGGATTCAAACCTACAACGGCAGATGTGAAAAGGGCTAAAAGGTTGAAACAGAAGGCGTGGGTACTTCCAAAGCCTATTCCGCGTCTCTCCAGGTTTTTTGTTAAACCCAGTGCTAGGAAACACCCAGTGACGACAGGTCCAAGTTATGTGGTTGACATTGATGAGGAGTTAATTAGAAGGTTCCAGAGGTTGTTTGATGATGTGAACATGGTGGAAGTTGGAGAAGGTTATAGCAAAGCGGACGTGCAGTTCGTCGGGCCGAATGCAAAACTTAACAATTGGAAGGCTATTCCTCTCCCTACCAGGAAGGAGTCTTGGTAGTTTGTTTGTTTTCCTTTCTATCTGGGTCATTCCAGGGTTGTGACTTAGATTTTTATTTTTTTCGCTTGTTGATGTACAAACCCTATTATCCTTTATTTTCAATGAAATGCAATTTCCCATTTCCATCATTCCTGATAGTTTTATTTTTTGTTTTCTTTTCTTCTTTGTACAGTTCTTTTTATGCTGGATTCAATAACATGACATGCATGAGGAATCTTCGGCCCAGTCTTAAAATTCAATCTTATTCTGAAATAATAATCCAAGAAATAGAGTGTGTCGATGAATTAGAATATGATGAGGATAAGGCCTTTGAAGAGATTAATAAGGAATTAAGTCATTTTGAAGAAAAACCTAACCCGAACCTGAATGATACAGAAGCAATCAATCTAAGGGATCCAGATAATGTCAGAGAAATTAAGATAAGCATCTATCTTGAACCGCAAATCAGGGAAGGGATAATTAAAGCATTGTTTGAGTATAAGGATATTTTTGCATGGTCGTATGATGATATGCCCGGGTTGAGTACCGATTGGGTGGTCCATAAATTGCCAATTGATCCAACATTTCCTCCCATTAAGCAGAAGTTGAGAAAGTTCAAAATCGACATAAGTGTGAAAACTAAAGAAGAGGTCACAAAACAGCTTGATGCAAAGGTCATTCGGGTCACGCGGTATCCCACGTGGTTAGCCAATGTTGTGCCGGTGCCAAAGAAGGATGGTAAGACCAGAGTGTGTGTTGATTATCATGATCTCAACAAGGCAAGTCCAAAGGACAATTTTTCGCTACCAAATATCCACATTTTAATTGATAATTGTGCCAAGCATGAGATTGGGTCTTTTGTGGATTGCTATGCGGGGTATCATCAGATTTTAATGGACGAGGAATATTCGGAAAAGATGGCATTTATCACGTCGTGGGGAACATACTGCTACCGGGTCATGCCTTTTGGTTTGAAAAATGCTGGGGCAACTTACATGAGGGCAATGACGACCATATTCCATGACATGATACACAAGGAGATCAAGTTTTACGTGGATGATGTGATCATAAAGTCCAGGAAGCAGTCTGACCATGTCAGGGATTTGAGAAAGTTTTTCCAGAGGCTCTGTAGGTACAATCTTAAGCTCAATCCTGCAAAGTGCGCATTTGGTGTTCCATCGGGGAAATTGTTGGGATTCATAGTCAGTCGGCGGGGCATTGAATTGGATCTGTCAAAGATCAAGGCTATCCAGGAATTACCACCGCCAAAGAACAAGACCGAGGCGATGCGTCTGTTAGGGAGGTTGAACTACATTAGTAGGTTTATTGCTCAACTCACGACAACTTGTGAGCCCATCTTTAAGCTGCTAAAGAAGGATGTTGCGGTCAAGTGGACTGATGAGTGTCAGGAAGCATTCGATAAGATAAAGGGGTATTTGTCAAACCCACTTGTGTTGGTCCCGCCAGAACCAGGGAGACCTTTGATTCTTTACCTGACAGTCCTGGATAACTCATTTGGTTGTGTGTTGGGTCAGCATGACATTACTGGTAGGAAAGAGCAAGCTATCTACTATCTCAGCAAGAAGTTTACATCTTATGAGGGTATACTCCCGTTGAAAGAACATGTTCCGCCCTGACTTGGGTAGCACATAAGTTGAAGCATTACTTTTCATCCTACACTAATTACCTCATCTCTCGTTTGGATCCTATGAAGTATATCTTTCAGAAGCCCATGCCCATAGGAAGGCTCGCAAAGTGGCAGATCTTGCTCACAGAGTTTGACATCGTATATGTGAATCGAACGGCGATGAAAACCCAAGCTTTGACTGATCACTTGGCCGAGAACCTGGCGGACGAAGAATATGAACCTTTGAAGACTTATTTTCCAGATGAAGAGGTAATGCACATTGACGAGGTCGAGAAGGAGGAAAATCCCAATTGGAAACTCTTCTTTGATGGGGCTGCCAACATGAAGGACATTGGGATAAGAGCTGTACTTATTTCTGAAACGGGGCATCACTACCCTGTTACAGCTCAACTTCGCTTCTATTGTACCAACAACATGGCTAAGTACGAGGCATGTATTCTGGGCTTAAGGCTAGCTATAGATATGGGAATCCAGGAAGTCTTGGTCTTGGGAGACTCGGACCTTCTGGTGCACCAGATTCAAGGAGAATGGGAGACGTCGTATTTCAAGCTCATACCATATCGACAATGTCTGCATTATCTTTGTCAACGGTTTCGATCGATAGAATGCACATTCCAAGGATCCATAATGAGGTTGCCGATGCCTTGGCTACTTTGGCATCGATGTTACATCATCTAGATAAGGCTTATGTTGACCCTTTGCATATTCAGGTCCGTGATCAACACGCTTACTGTAACATGGTGGAAGAAGAATTTGACGGTGAGCCTTGGTTCCACGATATCAGGGAATATATCAGGCCGGGAGTATATCCAATACAAGCCACAAGGGATCAAAAGAGAACAATTCGTCGATTGGCAAGTGGATTTTTCTTCAGTGGGGGAGTTTTGCACAAAAGAACGCCAGATCTTGGATTGTTAAGATGCATAGATGCTGGACAAGCCACGACCATTATGACCGAAGTACATTCCGGGGTTTGTGGGCCGCATGTGAGTGGGTATATTCTGGCAAAGAAGATTTTTCGAGCGGGTTATTTTTGGCTCAACATGGAGCGAGATTGCATCGGTTTTGTGCGCAAGTGTCATCAATGCCAAGTACATATATATTTGATTCATTCTCCGCCGTTTGAATTGCACATAGTGTCCGCGCCATGGCCCTTTGTTGCTTAGGGTATGGATGTCATTGGACCAATTGAGCCAGAAACATCCAATGGGCACAGGTTTATTCTAGTGGCCATTGAATATTTCACCAAGTGGGTTGAAGCTAAAACTTTCAAGTCTGTGACCAAGAAGGTAGTGGTCGATTTTGTTCATTCAAATATCATTTGTCGGTTCAGAATCCCAAAGGTGATCATCAAAGATAATAGGGCTAATCTTAATAGTCATCTGATGAAAGAAGTGTGTCAATAGTTTAAGATTACACATTGAAATTCCACCCTATACCGCCCCAAGGCAAATGGAGCAGTCGAGGCAGCCAACAAAAACATAAAGAAGATACCTCGAAAAATGGTACAAGGGTCCAGGCAGTGGCATGAGAAGTTACCTTTTGCTTTCCTAGGTTATCTCGGTACTGCTCGCACTTCAGTAGGTGCAACTCCTTATTTGTTGGTGTATGGCACTGAGGCAGTGATACCTGCGGAAGTTGAAATTCCATCCCTTCGGATTGTTGCTGAAGCCGAGATTGATGATGATGAGTGGGTCAAAACCCGTCTGGAGCAATTAAGCTTGATTGATGAGAAAAGATTGGCGGCAGTGTGTCATGGCCAGTTGTATCAAAAGAGAATGGCGAGAGCATACAAAAAGAAGGTGCGTCCCCGTAAATTTGAAATGGGTCAGCAAGTATTGAAACGTATCCTTCCACATCAAGCTGAAGCAAAAGGCAAGTTCGCCCCAAATTGGCAGGGGTCGTTCATCGTAACGAGAGTGTTGTCCAATGGCGCTTTGTATTTAACAGATATAGAAGGCAAATGTGTAGACATGACTATCAATTCTGATGCAGTCAAAAGATATTATGTATGATTTCTATGGTTTAAATTGTGTTTGTTTGTACTTGGCATGTGTTTGAAGATTGGAATGACGAAGGCATTTTGTTCTGCTATCTAAACACTTTATCCTTTGTTACCCCTTTTAAGCCTTATTTATTTCCTTTCATACCCCTATTTGGAATCAGTAGCGAAATTCAGAAAACACGAACGCAAAATGGGAAAAAATGAAAAGAAAGAAAGGAAGAGAATAGAAAAGAAAAGAAGAGAAGAAAAAGAAAAAAGAAAGAAAGAAAGGAAAGAAAAATAAAAAGGAGAGAAAGAAAGGAAAAGAAATGAGAGGAGTAACAACTACAAAGCAATTCCTATGATACGAACTACGTTCGACCTGATTCCTTTTAAGGATACGTAGGCAACCTCACAGTTCGGTCCCACCAAAATAAAAATCTAAAAGTCCCCAAATAGAGAAACTGGGGCAGAAAGTTGTGGTTGTTATAAGAAATCTGATTCCATGAGTTATAATTTTGAACCCATTCAAGCTGTTTTGAGCTTTTGTGATACCTTTTCCTTCTAACCAAAAGCCCACATTACGGTCCAAAGAAAGACCTTCTGATCAGTCTTCGAGAGATGCCAAATCGAGCAAGTAGAGGTAATTCATATCAGGGGCAACACTCCGTTCTGAGCAAGAAAATGACAAATGAGAGAGTCTTATTGGTGAAAACCCTCACGGGCACCGTAAGGCGATGGAAAGCTGAGAGAAAATGAAAATGAGATAGTCTTATTGGTGAAAACCCTCATGGGCACCGTAAGGCAATGGAAAACTAAGAGAAATTAAATGAGAAAGTCTTATTGGTGAAAACCTTCACGGGCACCGTAAGGCGATGGGAAGCTGAGAGAAATTAAAATGAGAGAATCTAATTGGTAAAAACCCTCGTGGGCACCGTAAGGCGATGAGAGTTGAGAGATAAACAAATGAGATAGGTTTGTTGGTGGAAACCTTTTAGGGCACCGCAGGCTGAACAAGGTCAGTGATTTGGCAAAAAAATTGGGTTATGGAGATCTCGGGGCATAAAGTATGACCACTGAAAGGTGATTGGTTGAATAGGCTGGGCTGATTAATCCAAAAGGCATGTCATGATCATTGGTGCCAGCTATTCTGCTCAGATGAATCTCTTTTATTTTTTCCCTCTCAAACAGTCATCCAGTTTTGGTTCTTCTTCTTTATTCCTAACTCTCAAAGTCATTGCATTTTATTTCTTTTGGGTTTATTTATCTAAGATATTTCCAATGTCAGTGTTGTTTAAGCAAGTGAGAAGAGATTTCAAAGCTTACTACCAACTGCCAAATTGCACAAAGCAAAGTGCGGCCAAAGCACACCAGAGATAGCATGATGTAAAGTGGGAAATAAGGTGTCGGTGAAAGTTCCATTGGTAAAATGGTTTAGTAATCTTGCGGGAAACACAAAGGTTCAGGTAAAAGGGTCAGAAATGTAAAACAACAGTTTGGGTGTAAAGCACTCTGGTCATCCAAGGTCCTGCAGTTGAGGGTCATAGAAAGTCAAAAAGGTTCTTGGCCATTTCAAGGCAACCAGGCAAAGCAAAGCTCTGCAGCGGAGAGGCCACCTTCAGTAAGAATGCTACATGCTAACCACCATGTTTTAAACTGACAAGATTTTTCTTTGATTTGAAATAGGGACAGAAAATTCCGTTTGTTTTGAGAAACCTTTCGTAAAGAAAGCAAGTACCAGACAGGTTCGACCGTAAATCCTCAGGACCCTCCTGGGCAACGGGACCTAGTTAAAATGCAAAACATTCATGCGTAACAGGATCTAGCATAAGTTTTACCTTGAGAAAATATAAGTTGGCTTTGAAGTTTCATTCTTAGGATAAGATTCAATTCGAAATTTTCAGGACCCTCCTGAATAATGGGACTTAGATTTAAGACCTCCATTAGATAACAAGATTTAGCGTAAGTTCTGTCGTAGGGAAATATAATTTAGCCTTAAAATTGTCACTCTTAAGATGAGATTTGATTTTAATTTTCAGGACCCTCCTGGATAATGGGATTTAGTTCAAGATCATCACAGATAACAAGATTTAGCGGAAGTCATACCTTTAGGAAATATCATGTAGCTTAAAAACTGTCAGTTAACTAGGAATTTTCAAGACCCTCCTGGATAATGGGATCTAGCTTTCAAATTCTTAGAGATATTTGGTAACATGATGTGCCCAGCTACCAAATTGGGGCAAGCGATTTTCTTTGTTTTGTCTATTCTGTTGTAATCAGGCACCTACTTGGAGAGCAAGGGAGAACAATACAAGTTTCAAGAATGGAAAGCAGTTCAGGTTCAAGCAATCAAGTACCCACCTGGAGAAACAAGGGAAGATAGTTTAAAGGAAAAACAGTCACAAGAGGAAGTAGTTCAAGTTCAGCAATCAGGGGCCACACCTGGAGAACAAAGGGAAAACAAATCAAGTTCCTAGGAAAAACAATTAAAGTTTTGGCAATCAAGCGCCCACCTGGAGAACAAAGGGAAAACAATTCAAGTTTCAAAGGAAAGGAATACAATTCAGGTTCAGCAGTCAGGAGTCCACCTGGAGAACAAAGGGAAGAGCACTTAAAGTTTTGGTAATCAGGAGCCCGCCTGGAGAACAAAGGGAAAAGCAGTTGAAGTGTTGGTAATCAGGAGCCCACCTGAAGAACAAAGGGAGAAGCAGTTCAAGTGTTGGTAATCAGGAGCCCATCTGGAGAATAAAGGGAGAAGCAATTCAAGTGTTAGTAATCAGGAGTCCACCTGAAGAACAAAGGGAAGATCAATTCAAGTGTCGGTAATCAGGAGCCCACCTGGAGAACAAAGGGAAAAACAATTCAAGTGTTGGTAATCAGGAGCCCACCTGGAGAGCAAAGGGAAAATCAATTCAAGTGTTGGTAATCAAGAGCCCACCTGAAAAACAAAGGGAAAAGCAATTCAAGTATTGGTAATCAGGAGCCCACCTGGAGAATAAAGGGAAACAGTTCAAGTTTTAAGGAAAAACAATGCAAAAGTTGGTAATCAGGAGCCCACCTGGAGAACAAAGGGAAAACAATTCGAGTATTGGTAATCAGGAGCCCACCTGAAGAACAAATGGAAAACAAGTCAAGTTTCGGAGGAAAGGAAGATAATTCAAATGTTGGTAATTAGGCGCCCACCTAGAAAACAAAGGGAAAGCAGCAATGTTCAAAGGAAGACAGTTCAAGTTCAGCAATCACGCACCCTCCTGGAGAACAAAGGGAAAGCACCTCAGAATACAATTCAAGACAGCAACAAAGGAAGCTCACCCAGAGAGTACAAGTCAGCAGGGCAGCAGAAACTGCAAGTTCAAATTTGAAGATATAGATAGGATTCTTGTAATTCATAGATCATAGTTTAGTCTAGCTTCTTTTGTCTTGGTGTAATAAGGAGTTCAGCAAGAAATAACAGCAGCAGTAACAATGAAATCACAGCTTCCTGGTAGTCCCGGCTACCGAAACTTCCGAACTATATTGACCAGATTCCTTTATAGCCAAGGATATGTAAGCGACCTTGGAAGCAGGGTGCGGTCAAATCTTTTCAAAATGCTTCCCACGGAGTATTCCAACGGGCAAAAATCGCTCGTATCCGCTCACTTTATCTTTGCATGAAAACTTTTCGTGTTTTCGAGCAAAGAGGGGCAGCTGTGAGCACGTGATTTTTGCCCTATATGAATTACTCCCATAAATTCAAGAAAACAAATTTTTTCCATTATTTGCAATTTTGTGGATTTTTTGTAGGAGTTTTGTTAATTGTTTGCATTTTTCTATGCATGTTTTGTTTTATTTAAATTATGAAAAATACAAAAAATACCCTGCATTGCATTTGAGACTTATTTTTACATTTTAAGTCAATTATTAAATTATTTATTTTATTAAAAATGAAAATCACAAAACATGGCTCACTTTGCTTTTTTTAATTTTTTAATTTTAAATTTTTTGTAGTTCTTCTTTTAATTTAGGAGTTAATTAATTTTTTAAATACTATGATGAGTAATTAGTTAATTTGGTAAATTAATCTATTTTAAGAGTTAATTTAGGTTTTAAATTAATTTGAAAAGGAAAAGAAAATTGGAAATTAAAAAAAAGAAGGGAAAAAGAGATTAAAGGGCTTTTAAAGCCAATTCAGCCAGGCCCAAATGAATTTCCCTAGAACCCGTTTAAGTCAGGCCCAAACCCATGCCCTTTACCCGGTCCAAACCATCTTGTTTTTAGACAATTCAAACGACGTAGTATAGGGCCAATACTACGCCATTTGGAGTTTATTTGTTTTAAATCAATCCTGGCCTTCCGTTCCATCTTATCTAACGGCCGAGAACACCTCCCCCATTTTGTTTAAGACTATCCAGACACCCTCCCAAACAACCTAAGACCAAACTCACTTCTCAGTCTCTCTCGGCTCTGACCCTAAACCCTAGCGCCGCCCTAAAAAACTTCCACCATTTCCACCGGCGATTGACCTCCAAACCCTCTCAAATTTCGACTACACCACCATCACTCACCCTCAAGTCCCAAACCACTGATGTATCTCCCCAAAACCTCACCAAATCTAACCAGTTCTAGATCTAAAAAAGAAGGAAAAAGAAAATCTTCCAAAATCTCCGAGTTTTCCTTGAACGATTAGGGTTAAAATTGGTGTTACTCGTCTGTTCTTAACGAGAACACGAGATTAATGCCAATTTCGGCTCAAAATCGAAAGTTTTGAAGATCTGTCCAAGTCCATTGTCCATCCGCTTATTCTAGGTATTTTCCGGCCATTTCTCTTTCTTTCATCTTTCGTTTTATTCTCATTCTCATCTTCTTCTGATTCTTTCTTGTTTTTTTTTCTCTTTTTCAAATCGTTTCTGTATGCATGCTAATTTTAAATTACTTTTAGTCAGCATTTTGTTTAGTTAGCTTGTTTGATTTTGTTGTTTGATTTTGCTTCAATTTCCTCCTATTTTGTTTTCTTTGGATTGATGGCTTCAGGAGTTCCCTATAACTCCGTTGGCCCAGTTTCTTGATTGGTTTTCTGATTGGTTTTGGAATTAAACGTTGGGTTTCGTAGGTTAAAAGCCCAAAGTGGGGAGAGTCAGTCCGGGGTTTGCAAGCCCAGGGTCTATGGTTGATTGTTGGTCTACTTGACCCATGTTTAGTCTGATGGTAAATAACATGGGATTAAAGGGTATTTGGGGGATTTTAATTGAGAGAATCTTTAAAAACTGAATGGGAAGCTTCCAGGAAAGAGGGGTTTGGTCAGTTTCAGTATTTGGTTTAAAAATTCCGGGTTGAAAAGTATAAAAATAAAAATTGGGGAAAGGTTGATTGTTAAAATGGTAAAACTATTTCGGCTGCCCTAAGTTTATCTATATAAGGTTGTTTTCAGCAGATTTTAGGGGGGGAAATACTGAAAATTAAGAAATGGCTGAGTTTTTAAAACCCTAAAAGAATAATGAAATTTCCTGCATTTCTTTGTTTGAAATTGGTTTTGGTTTTTCCCTTATCCTTCATAGTTAGTCAGATTTGTTTAAACCTTCAAAGTATTGCTGGTGTCTGGGCTACAAATGGTTTGAGGAAGTTTGAACTTTGCTATGTTTGATCTACTGATTCACTCAGTCTGTTGCTACTGCTGAAATCTCCATTTTCATTTGGTTTTCTTTGATATTCAGGTACCCCTCTTGGACCCTATTGAATATTGAAGCTCAAAATTGGAGCATGTAATCGATTTTGGAATTTAAGACTAGTATCAGTTAATTTTGTCAGAATCTAGCTTGTTTTCTGCATTACCTTAGGCTATACTGCATGAGTTACTGGATTTACCCTGTTGTTAACAGTATTTTAAGGCTATGTTAAACTTTAACTTAGCATGTAAGTCCAGTGCTTTTTTTAGTTAGTTTCTTCTTGTCATGTATTTGATTTTGGGACTGTTATGACCAAGATTCGATTTAGGACTTTATCTCATTCAAAGTATTGGCAATTGGCTACTTAATGATTGTAGTTATTTGGGATTTTTCTTTCTTTCGAAGGCTTTTGAATTTGAACTTATGTAGTTGTACTGTTAAGCATGATGATAGGACTGAAGATTAGTCCTTGAGTAAAACTTCAGAAATGAACTTCTTATGTTGATTAATAGCGTGCCTAGTGGAATTTTTGTTTAAGATTAACAAGTAGTTTTATAATTTAGATCCTATGATTAGCATGAATGGTAACATTGTTTTAAAAATCTTTAACATGATTATTCTTATTACATGATTCTCGAAATTCATTCGGTATTCTGTTGGGTGTAATGTAGTCAATTGGGCCTTGTCAAGGCCTGACTATTTGATACACTATCGCCTGTCCCCAATGTGTATTTTAAGCAATCTCGTTAAGGTTGTGCAATTGGGTTGTTGTCGTTGGCCCAGTTATACCTAAAGTACCCCCTTGTCGATTACACTCTCAGTCTGGGCCTCATGTTGAGCCCAATTTGCTCTTGTGTTTGGTCGCAGAATCGGCACACTACAATTGGGCCTGCTGCCAGCCTAGGCCCTTCAGATAATCAAATACTCGACTCATTTCAACGCAAGTCTTTCATTTATTTAGGCTTAGATTAAAAATCAACTTTGAATAAATCCGAGTTCCTTTAGTCTTCTTTAATTAATTAGACTCCTTTTACTTAGGTTGAGGTGTACCATATTAAATAACACCAATAGCTTATGGCCCTCATAATTCTAAACTAAGAAATCATTCGGACAATTAGACTTGAGGCGTGCCATATTGAGCAAGCTATAATCTACGCCCCCAAAAGATTAGTTCAAATATCCTTTGAAAAAATAGACTTGAGGTATGCCATTTCAGTAAATAAGTCATGGCCCTCTTATAATTGTTACTAACTTCTTAAAATCGGGGTGTGTCATGAATTAAACTTTCCATGGCCCTCGCAAACTTAGTTATTAATTTGAATTTTCGTAGTTGGTTTAGGCTCATTCTATAAATGGATTTTCTTTTATTTATTAACTTCGGGTGCACATTTCATGTGACCCAAATTCATTTCTTAACAATGTTAAATAGAACGTGTCGTGAACCGCGGGTGCATTTCATGTGGCGTGATTCAAGGCATGTTTTAAATAACGTTGAATCTTCATAAAATAATTAAAAGCGGTTATAGAACTAAAAATGTATCATAGGCTAAAACATGTTTTAAAATCAAATAAATAGGCCAATAATAACAGTTGAGCGACTGTGCTAAAACCACGGAATCTGGGAATGCCTAACACCTTCTCCCGGGTTAACATAATTTCTTACCCATATTTCTATGTTCGCGGACTGTAAAACAGAGTCAATCTTTCCTCGATTCGGATTTTTTAAACCGGTGACTTGGGACACCATAAATTATCCCAAGTGGAGACTCTGGAAAATAAATAAATAATCTCGTTTCGATTGTCACTTAAATTAGAAAAAAACCCCTTATACTCCTTTCGGGGGTAGAAAAAAGAGGTATGACATTGAGCTAAGTTGAAGCAGGGTCTAAGTTGATCAAAAGCACAGAGTTTGTTATCATCAAAAAGGGGGAATTTGTTAGCCCAAGTGAAGGTTTGTTTTGAATATTGTCAAAGGAAGCTCAGGCATGAACCAGGTTCATCCCTTGTGTGCATAGACACGGGTAGTCACGACCTAGTTTTCCCTCCGTTGGGGTATCGTGATGGCACCTAGTCTTGGGGATTAGGCAAGCCTAACTTTTTCTGAATAACAAAAATAATAGAAGAACATCTAACAATTTGAAATAAAAATCTCTACAAAATTTACAATTCCCAAAACCGATGGTATAAGTCATAAGCTCTACAGAGTTTGCTACAATTCTACAACAGTTTGGAAATAAGTAAAATAATGTGAATATAAAATAGGAAGGTGACTCCGAAGCCTGCGAACGCAACAACAAGTTTACAAAAAAGATGTACAGAAGTGTAGTATGAGCACACCACAGCAGTGCCCAGTAAGTATCAAGACTAACCTCGGTGGAGTAGTGACGAGGAACAGTCGAGACACCCACTGGTCTAATAAACTGAACAATTGTAAGTATAGAAACAACATAATATGATATCGACATAAAGACTACACAATATGGATAACAATACAGTAATTGCAATAAGAAAGGAAACAACAAGTATCAGTGAAATACCATAAAAATGACACAGAAGAGTGAATGGAAACATAACCTAAATCTGAAATCATAAAAACAACAAGGACAAGTAATAATTCAGCAACTATGACCGCTTTCATATCAGGTTTTAGTCAATAAATTCCACGAGGTACCGAACCTCGGTCAAATCACCACTCACGGGTCTCAATACCTGAACCGTAACACTTGGAATCTTGTGCCCTCATTTCACCTCATAACTGTACTGGCGACTCACGTGCCGAATAGAGTTATTCTCACATAGAACGCAAGTAACAAGGGTGTGCATCTACACTCAATAATATCAAGAAAACCTCTGAGTGCTTAACTAACTGTATGCTTATACAAGTGTCCTAACATAGTTCATACCAGCAAATGAGCATAAGGAAAAGAACAGACAACACGTAGAATATTTCTCACAATTTACACCAGATAAATCTAATACAGGTAAGTGTACCACTACATAGATATCAACAAGAATGCCCCCAAGCTATCACAAATCATCACAAATCAATCCCTGACATAGCCCAGCTTGTCTAGCCACGTGTGCAATAGTAAAGTAAATGCCCCCTTATCTCACCACACGTGCATAATAATGTTCCCACCTAGTCTCGCCACATGAGCAACCTATATATATATATATATATCTCGCCTTATCACACCGCATGTGCAAATATCAATAGTAATAACAGCACGGCAGAAGCCTTGGGCAATCCCATGACAACAACCGCACGGAAGAAACCTCGTGCATCACAATGTCAATAAACGCAAAGCAGAAACCTCGTGCATCACCACAACAAGTACAATAGTGACAATGACAATAATACAAAATACGGCAAGTAAATAAATGCAAGAACTTTAAATCACAAAGAAACGGTAGAACCGGTTCATAAGGAATAACCACAGTAAAGAATACTAAGCGTAAAGATAACAGCTCAACAAGGAAAAACTAAAATGTAGCAACGACCCCACAATATACAATTCAGCAACAAGGAAGCTAACACGATTCAAATAATTCCAAATAAAGACAAGTCAACTACGATATAGGATATCAAAAGTTCTTTTAAGGTTGAACAATTACAAATGATATTCAATAACTCAATTAAGGATAAGAAACGAAAAGATAATCATAACCTCAATTAAGACTAAACAATTATAGGATGAGATAATAATAATTTCAAATAAAGATAAGTAGATATGAAAAGATAGCATGACAATAGAAAAGGAAAAATCTTCACTTAAGTCAAATAAGAATAGAATAGGAAATAAGAGTGCATCCTAAAGCAACTAATTCTAATTAAAATATGTAGAGGTGAAACTAGTAAATAGGAACTCAATCATATCAAGAACACTTCATACTTAGTGAATATAAGGACCTAAGAACCCTAAAACACCAACTATCTACAAAAAAGTCCGAGCACGCACTCGTCACCTTGCGTACACGGACTACAATCAACATAGAAGACACAAATCCTCAGGGAAAGTCCCCTACACAAGGTTAGGCAAGATAATTACCTCAAAAAAGACAAACTGATACTCAAAAATGAACTTCTCGGGTGAAATGGCCTCCAGACGGCTTAAATCTAATTAAAATAACTTCAAAGTACAAATAAAACTCATAAGAAACTACTCCGGATCATAAAGACTAAATCTTTGCAAAAATCCAAAAATCGGTCCAAAAGCCCACCCCCAGGCCCTCACCTCGGAACCCGACAAATTTTACAAAACCCGAACACCCTTCCAATATGAGTTCAACTATACAAAAACTATCAAATTCCGATACTAATTCATCCTTCAAATCATGAATTTTCATTTTGAAAATTTTCTTTAAAAACCTCCATTTTCCTCAACTCAAAACACAAATTAAATGATAAAAATAAAGACAAATCATGGAATATAATAAATTTTAGGTGAAGAACACTTTCCCAATCTATTTGCTTGAAAAACCCAGAAAGAATCACTCAAAACCGAGCTCTACAAGTCAAAATATGATGAAAATAGCCTAACCCTCGATTTGAAAAACTTATAATCTGCCCAGGTCTGAAAGCATCGCGAACGCGGAGAAAGGCTCGCATTCGCAAAGAAGAAAGATGAGGTTGTCCAGAAAAACCCTTCGCGAGCGCGAGGGAAGGAGTGTGAATGCGAAGAACAAGGAACGGAACCTACGCGAACACGGGTGGCTAATCGCGAACGCGATGAAGGGGAAAGCAAACATTCGTGAACGTGAGTGGTTGAACGTGAACGCGAAGAATGATCTCAAGGTGGTCAGCAGAGACACTTCGTGAACGCGGAAGGAGCTTCGCGATCGCGAAGAAGAACACCAGAAAAACAGAACAGCAGATAAAAAATAGGATGAATTGACCTGTAGCCCACCCACAACACATCCGAGGCCCCCGGGACCCCGTCTAAACACACAAACAAGTTCCTTAACCTAACACAGACTCGCTCGGGGTTTCAAATCACATCAAACAACGTCGAATATGAAAATCGCGCCAAGAATCGAGCTTATGAACTTCCAAATCTTCCAACTTCTAAAACTCGTGCCGAAACCTATCAATTCAATCCGGAATGACGCCAAATTTTGCAGACAAGTCCCAAATGACATAACGGAGTGTTCCAACTCTCAAAATCGCATTCCAACCCCAATATCACAAAATTCAATTGTTGGTTAATCTTCTCCATCTTCCAAACTTCAACTTTTCCAATCTTCGCCGAAATGCTTCAAATTTAACCTACCACTTCCAAATCCAAATCCGGACACACGCCTAAGTCAAAAATCATCATGCGAAGCTGCTGGCATCATCCAAAACTCATTCCAGAGCCATTTACTCAAAAGTCAAATTCCGATCAAATTCTCACCGCTTAAGCTTCCAAAACTAGATTCCTTCTTCTAATTCGACTCCGAATCATCCGGTAACTGAATATTAATCATGCACGCAAGTCGATACAAATAATATGAAGTTGTTCAAGACCTTAAGCCGCCGAACAGAGCTTAAATTCTCGAAACGACCGGTCGGTCGTTACAGGCAGATTCGAGCATGTGAGATGCATGTGAAGGACATAAGCTTAACTCGGTACAACTGATATCTCTTGATCGAAAAGGTTAGATAGTTGATAAGGAGAAGGACTCTTTACTCAAAGAGAACACTATCCAAGATGAGGGAGGAGTTAGAAGTTGAGATCAACTAGAACTCTTCCACCAAGGAAGAGTAGCATTAGAACTCTAGTTATTTTCTACTCTACTAACTCTATAAATCGAAGGATGTTCTCATTTTATAGGTATACACAAAAGCATAAGTTAAACGTGAATTGAGAGCAAAATAAAAAGACATTTTGCAAGCAGTTCGTGTGTGATTCAAGTGTGCAAACCTGAAGCTATATGAACCAGATAGAAGAACTGGTTCCAAGTGTATGTCTTTTATCCTAGTTCAATTGTAGTAGGTATTTTCTTATTGTACCTTTTAGCTTTATCTAGAGGCAATTGTAATAGGTACTCAGAGTATTCAAGTTAGAGTTAACTTGAAGTTGTCACAACAGTTAGAGGCTATTTGCCACAACGAGATTAGAGTTAATCATAGGTTTACAAAGGCGTTTTTTAAGCCAGGTATTTTCCACGTAAAATACTTGTGTTCTTTACTTTCCGCATTTACTATTTCAGCAATAGTAAGTTAAGGAACACTTAGAAGAACCGGATCTTTCCATAATCGGTTTAAGCGAAAAATTGAACACCACACAAATTACCCCTCTTGTGTGGATTGAAGTTAAAACATCAGTAACCTTTCTCAAAGTTATTTGAATTACATATTTTTGCATTGGATAACATTTTCACTTCGTTTCAACCATTCTAAATTTCTCTTCAAGAGCTTTTTCTTATTGCAATTAGAGGTTCATCAATCCTGAAATTAGCAAGAGGCATTTTGAGACTTTATTTGTAATCATTGTGCATTATCATTCAGGTGAAAGAACATTGAAAAGATGAAAATTCCTTTTAAACAAGTACTCCCTCCGCCCACGTTTACTTGTTCACTATATTAAAATTGGATTTTACTAACTTATTATATAATTATAATAGGTTAACATTGTATATATATTTGACTCCTCCAAAGTACCCCTAAAAATACATACCACCACATTTAATATAGTGATTTTTTGGTCTTTAATCCCTAATCCCTAAATTCCATCTCCCCCTTTCCATTTCTCTCCCATTTTGCTCCCCGATTGAACTCCAACAAGCCCAATCCTATATTTCTGCTCCTTTCTCCTCCTCAATCTTCTTGTAGCCTGTAGATGCAATTCGACATGACCTTCCAATGATATAAAAATTATAGACACCAAAGAGAGGTTAAAAGCTGTGAGTAAAACATCAAACCTAATTTTGATTAAATAAAATTTTGGCAAAACTTTCCGATGAATAACGGCGTCCTAAATAGTGCATCGTAAGAAGTGCTCTCCAACTTTCAATGGTGGGAGAGAAGTATTCTGTAAACGGAAAAGAAAAAAGTGTTGAATTCTTTCCTGACAGAATCAAATACTTCTAAGTATTGGGTATTATAATTAAAATCAAAAAGCAAAAAAATTTATGTACCCCATAATATGATTAAAAAAAAGAGAGGCACTAAAAACATAGTAGAATCTTGCAAACGTGTCCTCCCAGTTGCTCGTCCGAAGAGTAGTAGGAAAACGCAAGAGAAAAATTTAGTGGTTAAGGACCAAAAAGTCATTATATTTAACGTGTTGGCATTTATTGTTAGGGGTATTTTAGAGAAGTCAAATGTATATACAATGCTAACATATTACAAATGTGTAGTAGGTTAGCAAAACTATTAAAAATAGATATTTACTTTTACTTGTCCAATTAAGATATCAATAAATAATTTACCATTTTATACTTTTTATTAAGTACTCCCTCTGTTTAATTTTAAATGACACATTTTTCTTATTAGTCTCTTTCAAAAAGAATGACACATTACTATATTTGGGATACTTTTCGTTTTACCTATTATACCCTTCATTGGAAGCTTTTATAGCCACAAAATTATCATGATCCCATAAACTTTTCTCCCTTTAAACTTTTAAGACCATATATTTCAAAAGTTTTCTTTCTTTTCTTAAACTTTTGCAAAGTCAAAGCACATCATCTAAAGTGACGGAGGGACTACTGCTTATTTCCAATTTATTTTGCAACATATAATAAATAAGGGTAATATAATAAAATTATCATGTTATTTATTGTTTCTTAAGGGATTTGTCATGTTAATAGTGGACAAATAAACTTAGACCGGTGGACGGATGGAGTATTAGCAATCTTCAAATTAAGTACTTGACCTGATATTTCAAAACTTTAGGTGCCAAAGTTTCCTCCTTTGTTTCCAATTTGCATAATGCATTCTTTTAGTATTCAAATTTAAGCCAAATACCAAATAATGATAAAGCTACCTAAGGGGTTCTTCGTAAATTAGATAGTTTGGATGGATATCAAGTTTGCTTAATTACAATTTCAACATATTCTTCAGCTAGTGTGTGTCTCTTTCTTTTTCTTTTTTTGGGTACGAATTTGAAATTCTTTACAGATATCTTTATTGACCATTCTAACATATTTTTTTGCTGAACTTTTATTCTTCAAATATTTCTTCAAGAAGTATGAGCAAATCAAACACTCTATTTTAAGGTAATAATCAAATAAAAGAGAAAAAGTTTATTGTCTTTTTACTTTACGCGGCAAACTGTTGCAGCAAACTATTTATGCTCTTATTCCATAAATTCCATAAACATGTTTGCTATAACAAATGTTATACTCACTCCGGTCCACAATAAGTGACCAGTTTGCTTTGGGCACACCCATTAAGGAAATGCTAAATTCTAAACGAAACTAGTTAGTATGAATAAACTACCCTTCATTAAATGTTGCACCATAGTTGTAGTAGCACTTACTTCTCTTCTCAAATGTGAGGAGTAAATGACTTTTTAGGGATACGTACATAAGGGTAATTTTGAAAAAACAAATTGAATTTTTTCTTGATTATATAAATGGATATTATTTTGGACCAAAATAAAAAAGCAAATTGATCACTTATTGCGGACCGGAAGAAGTACTTTTTTTTTTTTTACACATTATCATTGTTATCAAATTTATGTCTAACAATAAATTAGATCAGGCCTTCCTTATATTAGCCATTTTTTAATTAATGCACTTCCACAACAAAAGAAGAATTAACTTAGGATATCTAATTCTACTCGATTCAGATGTTTAGTCTTGGACCTAACTTCAAAATATCATACTCTCTCTCTCCCACTTTATACGAGTGTTTGCTAATTTTGGGAGTCAAACAAATTAATTTAGACTGTACGGACATAAAATCTTTCGAAATTCGAACATCGCCACATAAATTGGGAATAAGATATATCTCAAGGCAAATCTAACAAAATTCGTGCTAATATTTTCGTTCTCCCAGCTATGACAGGTGAAGAACAATATTATTATTGTTGTTTTTATGTTGAATTAGATGTACCGATATCAGAGGCGGAGCCAGGATTTAAAACTTATGGGTTCGATGTTCTAATCCTTTTAAGTTACTGGCTTCTAAACGAATAACTTTTATATATTCAATAAATTTTTTAAGATAAATACATGTTTTAAACCAAAGCTATTGGGTTCGACCGAACCCGTATGCGATATGCTGGCTCCGCCCCTGACCGATATTGACTTTGTTTTCCCTAAATATTTCGTTAATACAACTAAATTAAAGTATACTAACAGTGTTTAGTACTTTGTATAAAAATGTTATGATATGACGACCTTCATCTTACAAGACTCAAGAGTTTATGAATATTGTGATAAATACAAATTAACTATAGGTTATTATCCCTATAATCTATGAATCAAGAAGTTCTTTTAACTCTACTTTTCTAATAAAAAGAAGTTACTATTCTACTTTTTAATATCTTTGGTCCTTATTTAAGGAATGGATTTTCACTTTTGAGCAAAAATCGAAATCGTTACTTTCGGAAAGAGAAGAGAATTTGCATCTCTCGAGTGTGTGGAATCAAGTTTGATAGAGAATTTTAGATTAGACAGGACCAAGTCTGAGAGTGAAATGTTAATAATCGAGCTACCTAAGTAAAAGTAATTTTATTTTTTTCACATAAAAGTAAAAATAAGTTTCGGGAGTACATGGCTATTTGATAAAATTACTATTTCATGCTTGTCCTTGAGAGAAAAGGAACGATATAGTCTAATTAACAAGAAACATATTGGACTAGGCGAGATGCTAATAAACCGAGGACTCACTTCTTTTTTTGCTCGGGCCACTTTTATTGTAACTTGTGTAATTTCTATTTTTTGTTCTGATGGGATATTTTCCTGATGTAACTCTATTTTTTAGAATTGATCTAATATATCTTCCGGCACCCATGCTCCAAGAGGCTAAATAGTGCACATGATTGGATGCTAAGTTATTTACCTACAGGAGCAGGGATTAGTTCTCACTTAATACTTTCTTTTTTTTCTCCTTTATTTAGCGGTGCATCCATATTATAAAAATTCTAGATCCGCCTATAACTACCTTCACACCATATTTATGTCATTTTGGCAAATTGATAAGTTGTTTCAAAATATTTGACGTATCTTTAAGAAATACAACAAGCATATACACGTGCATTTATTACTTTATTTTTTCAATTTACTCTCACTACTCCAAGTATTAGAGTGATAATTAAATAATTCATTTAGGAAAAAAATATAATCAATATTTTAGATAAATAATTTTATAATTAAGCTTATTATCTTAATTAAAGGCAAATAATATGGACCAAAGATATAGTAAAGGTAAGCAAAGATTGTTGATAATGAGTGCATAATTAGCTGTATGAAAGGCAGTATAAAAGTGACAACTAAGCTGGTAATATAAGCTACTTTTTTGTAATCTTAAAGCTTTAAATTCGATATCTATATATTTTGTTTGAAGAATAAGATTCTAGCTATCACCACAATGGCAAAGTCCTACTAAGTTTTTGTCTTCAATTTGAATCCATCTTCCTCCTCTTTCTCCCTTAGCCTTTTCTTTTATATTATTCTATTTTTTCATTTCTTTTTTTGCGTGATTTGACATTCCT
The DNA here is from genome assembly GCF_000715075.1 of Nicotiana tabacum. Lineage (NCBI taxonomy): Eukaryota > Viridiplantae > Streptophyta > Magnoliopsida > Solanales > Solanaceae > Nicotiana > Nicotiana tabacum. The sequence goes on along the minus strand of NC_134100.1, from coordinate 24,074,959 downwards.
CTACCATTGGCCTCTCCTTTTGAACAAAGAAAAGAATCATTTTACACTTTTTAGGACCACAATGAAGGTAACAAGTTGTGAATTGTGATCCACTAATACTTAGGGTCGTTCGTTTTGACAAATATTTATGAAGTTGAAGTAACAAAAATTATTTGAAATTTAAATTGGGAAATAGAGTTTGTCAAAATATCGTTGTATTTGGAAAGTTATAGTTAGATGAAAGAAATTTTTGTGAAAATTGAAATTTTGTGAAATTAAATTGAAGCTTTGAAAAAGTTCACATGAATTACCCCTTCAAACTATAAGTTCAACTTGAAACTCTTTTCAAAGTTTAAATTTAAATTTTGTTCTTAATTTCACAAGCATAATTTCATGAACTAATTATTTCTGTTTTTGAGGATCTGCGAATCAAATAACATATAAAAAGTATAATGTATGAATTATTCATGCAATAATAATAATAATAATTTGAGAACTGTTATGAGGTGAAAACAATATAGCCATTGTTATGCGAGGTTACCTACTAAAATGATAGGCTGATATGCAAAAATAGGATCATTTGATATTGCCGTTTAAATTTGGACCCCAGTAAAAAAAAAAAATCTAGGAAAAATAGCTTTTGACCAGAATTTTGGGAAGCGCTCTTGGCAAACACCAAAATTTTTCACATGATGATCGCTAGAATTTGCCACAAAATATGACAATTGCAAGAATTCCTTATATGGTAATCACCAAAATTTGCCACAAAATATGAAATCGCCAGAATTTTTCATATGGGGTGATCACCAAGATCTAGAAAAACATGAAAACTGCTAGGAATTTTCATTCTGTGATCACCAAAATTTGCTATAAATATGATAATCGCGAGAGTTTTTCATATGAGAAAATACTAACGACTGCCGGGAGCACATTTAAAAATTTAATCGAGGACCTTTTCCAAGACATGTCTTACCAGGGGTCAAAATTTAAACTATGGTCTTAAAAAGGTCCACAATTTTAACTAAACAAATTTTAAATACACGTATTGATATTTTATATTCTACCGCGCATAAAACGATATACAAATTCTAACATAGTTTATGCGTGTTTTAGCAATTTTTCAGGCTATACAGTAGAATATAAAATATTGCATTACTTATGCAAAATACTGGAATTACCTTTATTTGTGACGCCAAACCAAGCGATCGTTTACTACTTAAGCCTATCGAATGAATTTTTGTTTTTTGAAAGTAATATTTACACGACTTAGCCAAACCAACCGACCCAATCTGAGGTCACGCAGTCAAACCCCAGCTTTGACCATTAGAGCCGAGCCCAATTGAGCTTTGATTGAACCAGAGCTAAGTCGAGCAGAAATAAAATAAAACTTGGTTTGGTTCAGTGCTGAAGTCTTAACACGCGTTTATACTATGTCCACATTATTGTCACATAGGAATATTAGGTTCATAATTACTGTACTTTATTCATTTCACTGCAAATTCTAGACCGGCCTCTTATTCCTATGTCCATGTGTAAAGCAAGCCAACCCCTTCCGTATTCTTTTCTAACTAGTGCGGGGAATGTAGTCGGGTTCATCTGAATTTATTATTTTAATATAAAATATAAATTTATTTTAGTTGGTCTAAACTCATATAATTTAAAATTTTTAATAATTTTAATAATTTTAATGCAAAAAATCTTAAAAGTTAAATTTATAAAATTTGAATTCTAGCTTCACTTGCAACTTCTTATTCAGGAACGAGGTGAATCTATGTTGTAAAGAGAAGGGTCACAAAGCACCCGGTAAGTTCAGCAAATATATATATATTAATAGTGACATCCTATACAAAACAAATTTTGATTAAATACAAAAGTTTATCCACAATCTTTAAATTCTCGGTCCATCTTTATTCAGAAATATAATTAAATGTTTACCTCGTAATGAGAAAATTTTTAGGGACAAAAGTTCACTTCCCCGGAAGCTAGCTCTTTCATTGGAATTGCTTAAACATAAAGCTTAAAATGATTTAACTTATAAATATTGATAATGTAAAAAAGAAAATTACTCTAATGATGTGTTTTGACCTGTTATAGCAGATAATTCACAAAGGCAACTTGACGACATTCATCTCGAAAGGAACAACAAATTTAAACATTGTGCCGATTTCATCAATTTACTCTTCCACTGATCCGTTACATTCTCTCTTTAACTCAATCTGATCATACGATAGCAACATTTATAAACTCTTCTTGCTATACCTATTGGAGGGCGGGGGGGGGGGGGGGTATTTTTGCTTTTAAGCACTCGCCCTTCTCAGGGATTTACCTATTGAAGATGCTCATACGATGTATTTATAGTAAGAAACTCACTGAATATCTATAAATATTTAACTCTAAACTTCAGTTATTGCAGTAGTATTAACTTGAAACTGTTGTAGGAATCCCAAAATTCAAATTGTAGACATGCGTCTGTGTGTAACAGTATTACTTTTTCACATAATGGAACAAGCACTTGGATTGTCATCACTGAAGAGGTAAGCAAATTTTTCTTCTTCAGTAGCATTAGGGGGAAGTTGTGCTTGTGGTACATTTTTAACCATACCAGCAGGTGCTCTTTTATCATAGGCCTGAGGTGCATGAGGATAATATACCACATTATAAGGTACATATGGCCAAAATTCTGCTCTTTTTCCTGTACTCTTTATTCTGTTCAATACTCTGTTTGGATCAACATAACCATTAACTGTCACTTTGCTTTGCTTTCTGTTCACTTCCACTGTTTTTACACCTGAAAATCCAATTTCCAAGAGCTCATTAACACTTCACACGTGAAATTAACAATTTGATTGAAACATACAAATATAATCAATCAAGAAAATTTATCAGGTCACCTTAAGTGTAATTAAAGGTTAAAACTCATGACTAGTGAATAAAAATCTTAAAAATAAGAAAAAAGGACAGTGCGGTGCACTAAGCTCCCTCTATACGCGGGGTCCGGGGAAAGGTCGGACCACAAGGGTCTATTGTACGCAGTTTTACCCTACATTTTTGCAAGAGGCTGTTTCTACAACTCGAATGACCCCATGACTGTAACTTTACTAGTTACATCAAGGCTCCCCTTCAAATCTTAAAAATAAGACAAGTAATTTTTTGCAACAGGTTAATTGCTCAAATTGACATAGATATAAGAAAAATCCTTTAGAATATGAGTTTACATTATATACACTATCGAAAAAGAAATTACACTATCAGTTCATCCAAAGGATATTACATGTAAACTTCCATAAAAATAAAATTTGTAATCTTGAAAATAAGGAGATTATCTGCTCCAACAAATAAAAATTGTCTCATAGTGTAAATTTTTTTATATGGACAGTATAGATACACGAGTATACATATTTGTATTAAGTTCACATCTATTGTCACATAAGAGTTTACATTACAATGTGTTGGAACTAAGAAAGTTAATGTATTTTTGCAGAGTTTTTATGAAGATGGTGAAAAGTGGTTTCTCTCAATTAAAAAGCGGCTAACTTTACATGTGTTTCGTCTTAAAAAGGCACATTCCACAATATAGAATAAGTAAAAGTTCATTAAAGATTATACAGTTGACTATTTCAAAGGAAAAAGTAACAATTCCATTAGCATACTTAATTATTTAGCTTTTAAAAGAAAATTTTGCATCCTCATTTTTTTTTGTTGACCATTATTCCATAGAGGGGCGGAGGTCGTGTATTGTTTCCTTTACTTAGACCCTTTTTTATATTAGAAAATTTATTAAATATCCATAAAGATTTTAATTATGAATCCAGTAAACTAAAGTTTCAGGATCAGAACCATAAATAAGTTTCATAGAGACATAGAAGCTTGTATTATTGAGAAAACTGCATTTTGAATTAACAAAGACTTTTGATAACTTTAAATGTGGAACTTTTTCTTAACATTTAAAGGCCCTCTTTCCTATAATAATTAGAGAAAAAAGCTTAAATTATTTTTAGTGAAGAAGAAGAATAGTCATTGTACGAACCTTTCATATACTTAACAGAATTCTTGACTCTTCTTTCACATCCATCACAGTCCATTTTCACTTTTATTTCAACCGTCTGCCAAAAAAATCACAATTTTTCAATAATACAAATATAAATATATAAAATAAAAAAGGCAAAGAGAAAAAAGAGAAAAGAGCCTGTGGGAGTCTTCTTGATCATGCAAACTTGAAATTTAGCAGCTTTAAATGAGTACATAAAGTGAAAATTATAACCTGCATTGATTTCTTCTTGTGGGTTGTGTTGGTTGTGATTGTAAAAAAGTTTATTATATGGTCCAATACACCCATAATCTTCTATGAAAAAAGCAAAGCAAGAACAAAAAAAAAAACGAATATGAGAGCAAGACGGATGTGGAGAGGAGGGACGAAGTTGGGTGAGTGATACTATGACACAATGATTGTTAGGGCGTGGTATTTATAGTAGGATTTAATGTATATACATAGTGTAAAGTATTTTTGCACTATCTATAATTAGAGTTTTGACGTAATTAGTAAAGTTGATGTCATGTGACTAGAAAGTCATGTGTTCGGGTCGTGGAAACAACCTCTTACAGAAAAGTAGGGTAAAGTTACGCACAGTTCCTTGTGGTCCGGCCCTTTCTCGGATCCAGCGCATAGCGGGAGCTTTGTGCACTGAGCTATCCTTAATAATAACAATTTACTTACCTTATTTTAGGTTACTAATTTTAAGTTATTGTGGTTTATTATATATGAGTTGAACAGATTACCGATTAATACTTATCAAGAAATTTATAACTCGTAATTACTTAATAAGTGGCCTAATAACATAAATATTTTTGACACTGTCAATACATAAAACGTAAACTCTAATTATATATAGTTACTACTTTTTAGGTGACGTAACAGTAATTATCTTAACTATAATCGTATATATTAAAATTAGACACTTTATAGTATAAACACGGGAAAGATTGTACACTTCCTGATCATTTCTTTATTGCCATCGATATATTGACTGAAAAAACTATTGTAAAGTGCTTTTGTGTTGCTTTCGTATTATGATGCTTTAAATACTTCCTGATCATTTCATTATTTGTATCGATATGTGTTTAACCAAAAATCTGAGTCTTTGGTCAAAGCTATAAAGAAATTCGGGTTACTGATAATCAGGAGACGAAAATAAAATATTTTTGAGAATGATGATAAAATAGTAAATAGTTTTGTATTTCAGTAAGATCTCAATAGTATTTCGTGTCCTTACAAATGTTGAGTCTTTCCCCCTTTATAGTTGATTCTAGGAGAAGATATAATGCATTTGTCTTAAGGAGACAATTATGAGCAATAAATGATATTTAAAAGAAACGTTACACAATCATTTCTATTTAATTCAGATTCTCTAACGTATTTAACATTTAATGTTGCATTTAGACTCTTTTACGTCATCAGATTCGTATCTTCAACTTCTTCTGATCTTTGATCTTTAAACGACTCGAATAGGTACGAGACTCGTACCTATTTTAGTAACGGTCCACACCTATGTTGCTTTCTTTTCCCCTATCTGTTGTCGCCCGTGCCTCTTGGCTATTTATTGCGTTTTGACCTTTTGACCAGTCCACGTGTCATGACACGTCATCTTCAATATTCAGACTCAGTTTTTTCCCAATACAGATAGTCCCCCCACTTTCCATTTATTTATCCATTAAATATTTGGGAAGTGGACCTTCACAAAAAGGGAATTTTTTGTTGTAATCAATGCTATGACAGTACTAACGCCCCAGTTGTCTTTTCTATTTAATGCTCTGCACACGTGTCACCTTCTGATTGGTTTTGTAATTCTGCAGCCTTTTTCCAAGGTTTATTCATCCCTTATATTCTCGAAGCGATAGTTGCCTTTATTATAGGCTTTCCATCATTACACTTCTTTGCTTGACGGTTGCTATTATATACATATATATCCTTTTTCCCTTTGTCCTATTCTTCATAAACCCTTAACAGATCCTTTACTACTCCTTTCTCCTTATTCATCCTTTTCTCTGCAATGGCATCTCCGAATCCTAACCCTAAAAGAATCCCAATTCTTGATAGCTTCCCCAATGCCCCTGTAAGACATAGAAGAGGAAGAGGAAGCAGGCTTCGTAGCCTAGGATCCGTTCGTGGTGGTGCCTCTGGTTCTGTCATGCCTTCTTCTAGCTCCGGTACTATTTCCAGAGGTTCTATCACTAAGAAATCTTCCTCTAAAAGTAAGGAACTTCCTGAGCCTCTTCAAGAGCCTTTGTTGAGGAAATAGTACCCAACGACCTATCTTTTGAGAATGATAGGAAATCTCTTCGTGAGCAAGTTGTCAATTTAGAGAAAGCTGACACTTTTCCTTCTTTAATCACTGAACCTTTGGTTTCTATTTTTCGAAAAGATTGCAACTGGAGAAGTGATTTTCGTATAGTAATCCCTAATCTAAATCAAAGAATATCTTCTTTTAGGATTGGATTTTCTTTTGTTTATACTTACCCCTTCACTTTGGGATTTATTCCTTCTATTGACCCAGTTAGACTTGATTTCTGTCGTTTTTTCAAAATTTGTTTGGGACAAATTGGTCCCCTTGTATGGAGAACATTGGCTTGTTTGAGGTATTTATCTGTTAAAGCCGGTGTTGATTTTTCCTTTCCCCACCTTATTCATCTTTACCACCCCAAGTTATTTTGCAATGGAGTTTTTACTCTAACTGCAAGAAGTAAAAGGGTCTTAGTAAGCCCTGAAGATGACAAGGACCGCGGGTGGTACACTCGTTATGTTGCGGTACGCAGAGTTGATTTGGTGGGTGAAACAAATTCCCCTTCCCTGAGAAGTGGAACTTTGCTCGTAAGTTTTTTTTTTTTACTTACCGTTCTTACCTCTTAAGAATTTAAACTTCTTTTCTAATTTCATCCTTTTTTGCTTTTCTATAGCAACCATGGGAGATGTGGAACCCGTTCCTAATTTTCGTGGTTGGGTAGATTTAATCATGAAAGTCGTGCCTATGGAGGCGAGAACGTGGAAATTCATTTCCAATTTACATGGTTGGAAAGTGAAGACTCACGGTATGCATCTCTTTATCATTTTTTGTATGACAAGTTCTTTATTTTTTCTAACTTTTTTTTTAAATCCCTTCTTTTTGTCAGGATTCGCTATTCGAGGAATGACAACCGAAGTGGCTACTGCCCTTCGAGCCTCTTCTGGTACTTCTCTTTCTGTGGAGAGAACGCAAGCTAGGCTGTCAAAGAGGAAAGTTGTAGAAGAAGATTCTGAAGACGATGAAGACGAAGACACCTCTTTGATAGCTAGACCAAGAGCCAGGAGACGCATAGTTTCCGAGAATGAAGTTGAAGTTACCCCTGTCTGTGCCTCTCTTACTGAACCTGTTCACATTCCCTCTGAAGATGAAACCACTCCGAGGGACACCAACGAATCTATTCATCGTCTCTTCGTTGGTGGTTTTGAAAGTGGAGAACTAGGTCCAGTTTTAGATGAAGTTCCTCTTTCTTCCTCTGTTCCCATTCCTTCTTTTCCTGCTTCTTTACCTACTTCTGCTCCCTTACCTGCTTCGAGTCCTATGACTCCTGTTATTTTCACTTCTTCTACCACTCTTCCTTCTATAGGTCCCCCTTCCTTTGTTCAATATGCAGAGGAGGGTTCTAGTAGCAGAAGCTTGGCTATGAGGAGCGTTACACTTGAAGTTCCTGCTAACAACAGCCTCTTAAGGAAGTCTGGTGGAGTAGATGACTGACTTAGGCCTTTGATTGGAGATATTGAGAAGAAGAAGATGGACAACCATAGCTGCTTAACTTTGATGAATGACATTATTCATTCTACTTTGAAGGTATTCTTCCTTTATTTACTAACAAGTTTTTTTTTAAAAAAAATTCTTATTTCTATGAATTGTCACTGTAGGCTAACCTCATTGGTACAGAATTGATGGGAAGAATTTCCCTTCTGGAAAAGAAAGCTCGTGAGTCTGAAAAGTCTATCCACGAGGCTGAGGAAATAGCCAGGGGAGCACAGCTAGAAGCAGCCAATTGGAAAGAACAGTTTGAGAATGCTCAGGGAACTATAGAAGAATTGCTAGAGAGTAGAAATCTCCTGGAGCAACAAAAGCGAGGTCTGATTTCTGAGCTAGCAGTTGCCAAGGCTTCTTCAAGCCAATTTGAGAAAGATAAGGAGCGCCTTGAGTGTTCATTTTCATAACAACTATAAAATTGTAGTGAAGAGATCAGAGAACTTAAGGTACTCTTGGCCAAGAAATAAGAGTATGCAGGGGAGTTAGTGCAAAGCTTGACTCAAGCTCAAGCTGATTTAAAAATCTCTTCTGATAAGGTACGTACCTTAGAGAGTTCTCATGCCTCCTTTGAAGCATCCTTTGAATCCTCTTTAGCTGAAAATCAAGTGTTAAAGAATGATCTTGCTATGTGGGAAAGGGAGTATGAACTTCTTGAGGAGAATTTTAACATAGAGGTGAGTTGGGCTTTTCTAAACTCTCGTCGTGATGCTTTAATGGAGGCCAGTCAAGAAAACTTTGATTTGAACTTAGAGTTGTACAAAGTTTTAGAGACCATTGAGAGAACCCAACAACCACTTGACTTTCCCTCTCCGTCAATTGAAGCTCCCGTGGCTGAAGAACCTTTAAATAAAGAAGCCGTTGCTATGGCAGTTGAAGTTGAAAATGCTGCAATTCCAGCTTCAGAGAGTGAAACTTCTATGACTCAGCCTGTGGAAGTTGAAGCTTCCGTGACTCTTGCTTCCCTCGTTGATCCTAACATTTCAAGCTCAACTGAAACCGTTCCTGTTGCTGCTTCTTCAGAAGTTGCTGTCGTGCGTGTGGCTGAAAGTGAAATTAATATTGCAACTTCTGATGTGCTAACCCCTTCAATTGGATGATGGTTTTATCCCTTAGTTTTTAAGGAATTTTTTGGTGAAAGTCCCCAGTTATCATAATGGGGCACTTGTATAAACTTTTATTGACTAAGTTTCTACTTAGTCTTTTTAATTATATTAAGAAGTTTTGTTAGTACTTCAATGTGTTCTATTCTTTCCTTTTCCTTACTTATTTAGGACTTATAGAATAGTTTAGCATTTTTATCCTTTGAAAATGCTTTATGATTCTTCTCATGACTTATTAACATGAGGTTTATAAAAGAGGGCCCTTTTATTTTATCGACACTTAATGAAGAAGACGTCTCAACTTCACAATGGTGTTATAATACGATGAAAGAAATAGGAATACACTTGTTTTGTATGAAACAACTTTGACAAGTTTTATTCATGAACTTTAACAAGTTTTTTTGACTATTACATGTATTAAAATCCATCTATGACTTTCTCATAACTGTTTTTCTTGTAACAGATTTTTATATAATATAAAATAAACAAGGTTTTTCTTCATAACCTGTTTTAGTACATAGCCAAGACCATATCTTTATATATTAAGAAGGATTTGAGAGGTGACTTCGTTTATGAGTTTGAAAGATGACTCTGTTGTTCTCATGGGAAAAACATTATGATGAATGTCTTGTGTTTGTTGAACACGATGATGAATGCTGAAGACTTCGTAACTTTTTCTCAACACTTGTCTCTTTGTGGCCGACTTTTGTTCGATATTCGTATCTGTTTATCTACACATATCTATGTATAATATGTAGTCCCCCAAGTGTTTGAGCGTTGAAGTATGAAGCCTCGATCACTTGTTTATTTCTTTCTATTTGGTCCTTTTCCTGAAACAGAAAAAGATACGGGACTCGGAGGTGTGATTATAGATGAAGACTGCCTAACTCGTGTGTATTTCCATCAGATTAATTGTAACCCTGGGCTGGGAATTTTAGAACACTCCATTTTGCCTTGCAGGTCGTGACTCATCATTTGGCACGAGTTAGGGTTTTTGCCTAGCATCTAAAATCGTTAGTAAAACCTTAATAATTCAAAAGAAAAATTTTTAACATGGCGATACCTGACCGTGGGTACTTTCTCAGAAGTAATACCTTTTTAAATGGACGACATTCCAATGTGAGGATAAAACTTTGCCGTCCATTGTCTCCAACTCGTATGCTCCTTTTTCCGCAATGTCACGAACTTTGTATGGTCCTTCCCACATTGGACTTAGCTTTCCTGAATTAGCAGCATTTGCAGATTGGAACACCTTTTTAAGCACGAAGTCCCCAATTTTGAAAAATCTGAGGCATGCTTTCCTATTGTAATATCGTTCAATTACTTGCTTTTGTGCTGCCATTCTTATCAATGCAACTTCTCTTCTTCCTTCAAGCAAATCAAGGTTGACCCGCATCTCTTCATCATTAGATTCCTCCATTGCCCGAACGTACCGTGTGCTTGGTTCACCTATTTCAACTGGAATTAAGGCTTCCGCACCATAAACCATTAAAAATGGCGTTTCTCCAGTGCTTGTTTTTGTCATTGTACAATAAGCCCATAATACTCCAGGTAATACCTCAGGCCAATTACCTTTTGAATCTTGTAACCTCTTCTTCAAGTTGTTGACAATGACTTTGTTAGTGGATTCCGCTTGTCCATTACCCACTGGATGGTATGGCATAGACGTTATCCTTTTAATCTGCCAACTTTGAAGAAATTCTGTAATTTGAGCTCCTATGAATTGTGGTCCATTGTCACACACGATCTCCCTTGGTGCTCCAAAATGGCATATTATATTTCGCCATATGAAGTCTTTAACTTCCTTCTCTCGTACCTGTTTAAATGCTCCTGCTTCTACCTATTTAGTGAAATAATCTGTGAGTACAAGTAGAAACTTTAGTGGACCTATGATATCCATTCCTCATTTCATAAAGGGCCACGGGGCTATAATAGGGTGTAGTAACTCAGCTGGTCTGTGCATATTATTGCCGTATCTTTGACATTTATCACATTTGGACACGAAACTGTTTGCCTCTTCTTCCATCTTAGGCCAATAATATACTGCTCGAATCAATGTTCTTACCAGCAAGCTTCCCCCTGCGTGATTTCCACAATGTCCTTCGTGCACTTCCCTCATCACATATTCTGTTTGAGAGGGTCCGAGACACCGTGCTAGTGGTCCACCGAACATCTTTCGATAAAGATTTCCTTGATAAAAACAATATCGAGCGGCTTTTTTGCAAAGCGCGTGAGCCTTCCCTTTGTCAATAGGCACAGTTTCGTGCTGTAAAAAAGCAATAATTTCATTTCTCCAATCCCATGTTAGATGATTAAAATTTACCTCATTCTTATCAGGTTCGAGAACGGAATGAAATAAATGTATGACTGAAGCATTTGCGTCGTTTGCTATGTCAGCTGCAGATGCGAGATTAGCTAAAGCATCTGCTTCCACATTCTTATCTCTTGGGATCTGCATTACCTTCCAAGTTTGGAATTGCTTAATTAGTTACTGTACCTTTTCGAGATATTCTTGCATTCGAGTTTCCCTGGCTGTATAAGTCCCCAGCATTTGATTGACCACGAGTTGAGAATCACTCTTGATTATAATTTGTGTTATGCCGAGTTCTCTTGCCAATTCCAAACCTGCAATTACAGCTTCGTACTCTGCTTCATTGTTAGTTATAGAATGACATTTTATAGCTTGCCTAATAATTTCACCCGTAGGTGGTATGAGAACTATACCCAGACCTGCTCCTTTTATATTAGATGAACCATCAGTGAATAAAACCCAAGTCCCCGGGTTTGCACCATTAAAAACTTGTAATTCTTTTTCTGCTTCTAAATGCATCCCCTGACTAAAATCAGCCACGAAATCAGCTAGTACTTGAGATTTTATAGCGGTCCTAGGTTGATAAATGATTTCGTATTCACTTAGTTCTATAGCCCATTTTGCTAATCTTCCTGACAGTTCGTGTTTATGCAAAATATTTCGAAGAGGAAAAGCAGTAACTACAATAATGGGATGACATTGAAAATAAGGTCTTAATTTTCTAGATGCCATAATCAAAGCTAATGCTAACTTTTCTAGCTATGGGTATCGTGTCTCAGCATCTAATAAGGACTTACTTACATAATAAATAGGAGATTGTTTACCTTGGTCCTCACGGACTAAAACAACACTTACCGCAACTTCAGATACAGCCAGATAGATGAGAAGCTTTTCCCCCACCTTTGGTTTTGCCAATAACGGTGGTTTTGACAAATAAGCTTTCAAATTTCTAAGGGCTTGTTGACAATCTTCATTCCATTCAAAATGATCTTGCTTTTTGAGTGCAGAAAAAACTTAAAACACTTTTCTGAGGATTTGGAAATAAATCTCCCCAAAGCTGCAATTCTTCCCGTTAATCTTTGAACTTCCTTTTTATTAGTAAGGATGTCAGGGATTTCTTCTATTACTTTGATCTGAGAAGGATTTACCTCAATACCACGGTTCGAAACAAGAAAACCCAAAAACTTACCTGATGCAACTCCAAATGCACACTTTTCTGGGTTGAGTTTCATATTAAATTTTCGCAAAATTTCAAATGTAACAGATAGATGAGAAATATGATCATGAGACTGCTGGGTTTTGACGAGCATATCGTCTATATATACCTCCATTGTCTTTCCTAAATATTCTTGTAACATTTTGGTGACCAACCTTTGATAGGTTGCCCCATCATTTTTGAGACCAAAGGCATTACTTTATAACAGTAAGTCCCCCTGTCTGTAATGAAAGAAGTTTTTTCTTCATCACTAGGGTCCATTTTAATTTGGTTGTACCCTGAATATGCATCTAAAAAACTTAGAAGTTCATGTCCTGCAGTTGCATCAATTAACTGATCTATATGTGGTAAAGGAAACGAATCTTTTGGACAAGCTTTATTAAGATCTGTATAATCTACACAGACTCGCCACTTACCATTTTTCTTAGGTACAACAACTGTGTTGGCTAACCAATTGGGGTACTTTACCTCGCGGATTGACCCAATTTTTAATAGCTTTTGGACCTCATCTTGAATCACCTGGTTTTTGAAAGCCCCTTGCTTTCTTTTCTTTTGCTTTATTGGTGTAAAGGATGGATCTTCATTTAATTTGTGAGTCATCACATCCTGTGGTATCCCTGTCATGTCAGCATGGGACCAAGAAAAATAGTCCACGTTAGCTTTTAAAAAATTAATCAACATACCTCGCATATCTAAGCTTAAATTGGCTCCAATGTAAACCTTCCGTTCAGGCCACTGTTCGAATAATATCACAACTTCGAGTTCTTCAATTGTTGTTTTGATATTTTCATTCTCTTCAGGTTCTTTAATTGTATTAGGTCTCGAGTCTAAATCCGTTTTTTCTTGTTCAACTGAGGTTTGATCCGTGAATCCTTCAACTGTTTCCTGTAATTGCTATTTTTCTTTATTTACAATGCTCGTACCTGTTACAGCGTTGATAATCCTAGCTGTCTGCTGATCCCCACGAATTTGGCAAATTCCCCATGGTGATGGGAATTTAATAACTTGATGTAGAGTTGATGGGACAACATCCATATCATGTATCCACGGTCTCCCCATGATCATATTGTAAGCCATTTCCATATCTACCACCTGAAATTTAGTTTCTTTAACAACACCTGCAGCAAAGGTTGTTAGAATTACCTCTCCTTTTGTTACCACACTTGAATTGTCGAAGCCTGACAAGGTATGCGCCTTGGGTATCATTTTGTCTTCAGCTTGCATTTCACGTAATACCCTTAGTAGTATAATATTTACGGAACTCCCTGGATCAATCAAAACTCGTTTTACATTAGTATCATGTACAAGTAAAGATATTACCAGTGCGTCATTATGTGGGGTTATCACTCCTTCGGTATCTACATCATCGAATGAAATACTTTCATTTTCTAAAACCTGTCGTACCCGTTTCCCGTGTGTAATTGTTACTTTAGAAACCTTGTTGGAGGCTGTGTAGGTTATGCCGTGAATATCTTCTCCCCCACTTATCACATTCACTGTTCTCTTGGGTGAAGGAGGCTTTGGTGGCTTTTGCCTATTTTTCATATAGGCTTGTTTACCTTTTTCACTAAATAACTCAGTGAGGTACCCTTGCTTCAATAGATGGTCCACTTCACTCTGCAAGAATCTACATTATGAAGTTTTGTGCTCGTGATCATTGTGGAATTCGCACCAATGATCTAGATTGCATCTATTTGGATTTGACCGCACCTCTTTTGGTCACCGCACCTTATCTCCCATACTTCTCAAAACAGCCACGAGCTCGGAGGTAGTGACATTAAAGTTATATCCACCGAACCGTGACTTTAAACTTCTGTCATCATCTCGTGACTCTTGTCTTTTCCGATCATTTCTGAATTTCGATGAAGAACCAGAGTCCCTATTCCTCGATTTTTGATCATATTGCTGGCTATCTTGTTTTGACCGTGGGTCGTTTCCTACAGGTCCCATATATGGATCGTACCTGTTTTTACCTGATCTTTTTTCGGTTTTTGATCTTCTAGAACCACCCCTTTCTTCATGATGAAACTTAGGTACGGTATCTTCTTCAATTTGCAGCTTCGTACTATACCTGTTGTAAAAATCATTCCACGTGGTTGCAGGGAATTCTCGAAGGCTTTCTTTGAGTCTTCTCGTGGCTTCAGAACTTTTGTCATTTAAATTACTTGCAAAAGCTATTGCAGCCCAGTTGTCAGGCATACGGGGTAGAGTCATTCTTTCACGTTGGAATCTAGCAACAAAGTCTCTGAGAAACTCTGAATCTCCTTGTTTGATTTTGAAAATATCTTCCATTCTTTTCTCAACCTTTTGTGCTCCTGAATGTGCTTTAATAAAAGAATCTGCAAGCTCAACAAAAGAATTTATAGAATTTTCAGATAAAAGAGAATACCAGGTTAATGCACCCTTGGTGAGTGTTTCTCCAAATTTCTTGACCAGTACTGATTCAATTTCTTGTTTGGTCAAGTCGTTGCCTTTTACGCCTGTTGTAAATGCAGTCACGTGGTCACGTGGGTCTGTAGTACCATCATATTTCGGGATGTCAGGCATTTTGAACTTTTTCGGAATTGGAAGGGGAGAAGCACTTGGCTTCCAAGGTTGTTGTGAGTATTTGTCCATGTCAACTCCTTTTATTACAGGCGAAACTCCAGGGATTTGCTCAATACGTTCATTTCGTTCCTTAATCTGTTTCTGCAAGGTTAGTACTAAATTTTGCAAATAGGAATTATTTGAATTACCTGGTTCCCCTTCCTGTGGTTCACTGGTGGTTCCTCTATTTCCAGAATTAACAAGACCAGAACGGGATTCTCCAATGTATTATTATTAGGAGTTGGTGTGGATGGTGCAGCAGGCAATCGACTAACTAGAGCCTGAAGAGCTTTGCCGACCTGTGCATCAATTAGCTTTTGTAAAGCTTCATTTGTACCACCTTCAAAGTGTTCAGATTGTTTTTGTTGATCAGCATGAGATTCAAGAGTGCCTTCACGAGATTGACATGGTGAATTTTGAGGGGAGGGAACCACTTCAATGTTATGTAAATCTCTTTGATTTTGATGGATTTGATTTTCAGGGTATCCCAAAGTGTTTTCATTGTTATTGTTGGTGTTGTTGTTTGACATGGTGATAACAATGGACAAGATGCAGCTTAAAAGAAAAGATTATCAGATTTCCGATAACGGAACCAATTTGTTTAACCAAAAATCTGAGTCTTTGGTCAAAGCTAGAAAGAAATTTGGGTTACTGATAATCAGGAGACGAAAATAAAATATTTTTGAGAATGATGATAAAGCAGTAAATAGTTTTGTATTTCAGTAAGATCTCAATAGTATTTCGTGTCCTTACAGATGTTGAGTCTTTCCCCTTTTATAGTTGATTCTAGGAGAAAATATAATGCCTTTGTTTTAATGAGGCTATTATGAGCAATAAATGATATTTAAAAGAAACGTTACACAATCATTTCTATTTAATTCAGATTCTCTAACGTATTTGACATTTAATGCTGTATTTAGACTCTTTTACGTCATCAGATTCGTGTCTTCAACTTCTTCTGATCTTTGATCTTTAAACGACTCGAATAGGTACGAGACTCGTACCTATTTTAGTAACGGTCCACACCTACGTTGCTTTCTTTTTCCCCTATCTGTTGTCGCCTGTGCCTCTTGGCTATTTATTGCATTTTGACCAGTCCACGTGTCATGACACGTCATCTTTAATATTCAGACTCAGTTTTTCCAATACAATATGTTGATTGGCAAATTATTGTAAAGCGCTTTTGTGTTGTTTTGCATTTTCGTTCGATAGGTGTAGCTTTGCTATTTAATTTCATTAATTAATTAATCAATTATTCGACAATCATCACAATTATTGGCATCTTGTATGGGTAGACCGTATCTTAGTGCGCCAAAAATAGACGGAGTAATTGAGTTTGTTCTTTGTTTTTCTTTTGATATGAATAATTACAGTTCCAGGACCACTTTTTATAAGAAAAAGATGTAATGAAGTATTAATCCTTTTTTTTTTGTTCCAGGACCACAATTTTATCCAATAATGAAGTTCTTAAAAATAATTATAATAACAGTTTTATTCAATATATAATGCACTTACGAAAAGTAAAAAATTCGATTAACATATTTTTGTGGCGTTTCTTACTTCTATAATAGTATAGATAGATGGATATAGATTATATTCATTGTACGTACGTACTTAAGTACATAATTATCCTCTTTCCTTTTCTTTCATGATTTTCGTTCCCTTGAGGAAAATGAAATACGAAGAGTATCTCCTTTACAGCTTGTGAAAAATAAAAATTAGTTACTATGTCTCGTTCTCAAATTAGTTGCCTCAGCTATCGAGAAAAATGAAATGAACAGAATAAAATAAAGACGAAAGCTTTTCGCTTGTGACCATAAGAAGAATTCCCACTCTGAAAGCGTAAATCAAATGGAGTGTTTTTCAACTAAATCAAATGGAATTTTTTTCAACTAATTATAAATCAAATGGAATGGACATCTAAAATTCGAAACCATTTGTTGACTTTAATAAGAACCGAAGAGGCAGCTTTTTGCAGTCTTCTCCATATTGGTATGTTTTCTTCACAGGCGGCAAAGGCACGATGGCTGATGCCTTCTTTGCCATGCATGGGACGTATAAAAAGAATATACATGGCAGCTGGTAATGCTAATTCCATAAATTGAAAAATATACACTTCCACATATACATACTTGGACAGGTATATTCTAATACTTCTGATCTTTAGGTCCAGTCAACTTGGTAACTAGAGATAGCAAACAGGCGAATCGGATCGGATTTGCACGGGTAAAAACGGATTTGCAAAAAGAGATAGAATGTTAGATTCAACCATATTTAATAATGATAAAATATTGATTAATCGACGGACGATTATTTTTTTTAACTCACATTGCCATTTGCCAGCAATATAGATGGCTTATTTCATTTCATAGCGCGTCCCATTCATTCTGCTCGCAACAATCCATTTAAATACTAAATTAATTTGTACCACAGTTACAGTTAAAACATTTTCTGTACTTCTCAACGCCAACCAAATCAGGAACCTGCACTGATTAATTCAGTTGAGATTTCTTAAGTGATTATTGTTTGACCAAAAAATATAGATCTTGGTTCAACTAATTAAATTCATATAAAGGATGGTTAATCTTAGTTAACAATTGTTTGGAATGCACGAGCAACGCAAGCTTCATGGCTGGTGAGGAAAGTATTGAAGGCTAAAGAAACTTATACAAATGCAGGTTATATGGAGGATGATGTACAATGCATGCAACAGTTCTCTATGAAGGTGATTTATAACAAATTGCGAGGGAAGTTTCAAAAGGTGAAATGGAGATGACTCATCTGCAACAATCAAGGATCACCTAGATGGATTTTTATACTGTATGTGGCTTTGAACAACAGACTAATCACGCAAAACAGTGTGGCACAATGAAAGCAGATTAGGGACCTAAGGTGTATGCTTTGTCAAGCAGCGCCGAAGACCATCGAACATTTATTTTTTGAATGCACGGTCTCAGCAAGGTTCTACAATGGCAAGGTTTGGCTAGGCAGCCTATGACATGGAAAATAGAGAAGGAACGGGCTATAAAACAGGGGAAAGGGAAAACTGCTGAAGCCTAAATTTACAGGATGGCACTCGCAACAACTATCTATGCTATATGGATAGAGAGGAATATGAGAATGTTCCAAGGAAAGAGCAAAGCAATGATGAGTATAATAAGGCACATTATCCAGGAGGTGTATTGTCGAAGCACCTCATGTGTTAGATTACGAAGGAAGATGACTGAGTTGAATATTTACCCTTAAATCTGTATATAACATAGCAAAACGATAGGGATAGAAGTATTAGAATGAGATGTAGATGCAGGTTTTTGGGCTATTTGTCCAAACTGCTATGATTTTATCCAAATTGCTATAATTTTGTTTTGATCTACTTGTACTTATTTACTTGGTAAGTAAAGAAAATTTAATTACCAAAAAAAAATTGTTTGACCTAAAGATGACGTTCTCAAAAATGCAACGTTAATGTATTTTAATGGTAGTAGCAACACACAACCAACATTTAAGAAGTCAGAGGCAATAATGTAGCATTAAATATTGATGAATAGCAGTAAATGACATTTAAGTAAATAGAATGAATGAGTCACCCAAGAAAGGATGGAATACGCGAATGTTCTTTGTGACAATGATGAGTGATGGACAATCCTTCGAATATCTGAGTTATTCTTGGATCTGGTGGAAAAAGTGTAGACAAGAATCTTAGTAAAAAGGTTGTGTTTGTATGCTTGCAATAGGATCCTATTCTCTTTCTAAAGTCAAAGTGTTTTTTATAAATGGATGTCACATGTTCCCTATCATCGTGACTTTTTCTATTTATAGGGAACATGTTCCAAAAAATCCTAATAGTATAATTACAAAGAATATCAACTAGAATATTCTCTTTAATATCCTATGTTAAAACTAGTTGTTATAATTCTACCAAGGGTGCTCGACCTCGACCTCGGTCCTGGATGACTCTTCGGCTTCATCCCTCGTTGACTTTTTGAACACCACCTTCATAGTTGATTAGGTCGCCTCGACCTTTGGCGGCCTGTGGATGCTTTACCAACGTCATTTTTGACTTACATTCTAGAGCTAGATTTTGACCCATGCAGTTAGTCCCTCTGCTTATTGAGGACGGCTTCACGGGCGGGCTCGATGAGCGGATCGTGTTGTTGGTGGTCGATCTGATCAAGCGGGCTGCATAGGTCATGGTTGTTGTGGCGAGCAAGTAACATGACCCTCTATGGGCCGCATATTTCAAATGTTTCGAGTTTCCCGGACGATTTGGTGGAGTTATGTTGTCTGTGAGTTAGGATGACGCCATGATGTCATGCTTTATTATGACACATATTCCCAATGCGTCATTTTGTTTTGCGGGTGATCTTTGATTAGACAAGCCGCTTCGATTCCGGCGCCAATCATGATGAGCCATTTTCGATTTTGGTGCCATGACCTTTATAAATAGAGTCCTTTAAACACAATTTTGGAGTTTCAGATCTTTTAACACTTAAGAAATACCATACCTTTCTCTTGCTCTCTTCTTCTCCAAATTTTTCTCTATTTCAAGGACTTACATTGTTCTTCATTCCCCTTCATTGGTTATTCTCCTTCCTTTCGTTGAATCATGTCTAACATACCTTCTGAGGCTGGAGATGGGAGTCGTGTTGCTCCCTTGGCAGTGGTGTTCCCTTCTCATCAGAGAGTATTTCCACCACCGTTGAGAATAAAACTTTCCCGTCAGTGGAGGAAATAGTCCCATGCAACCCTGATTCCAGATCCGATTTTACCAAAGCCCCTAAGGCTGTACCTAGAGATTTTCGATCAATGATGATAGTAAAGGAATTAGAGGAGCTCAAGGCCAAATTTGGCCTTGCTGATCATATCGAGCTGATCTCACTGATGAGGATGCGTTACAGGTCCACCATCCTGGGTATTGTGCCCTCTATGCCTATCTTTTTCAAGTTGGCTATTCCTTTCCTCTCTTACCGCTGGTCGAGGAGTTATATCATTACTACGACGTTCTCCTAGCTCAGCTTGTTCTGTACATTTATAAAATTATAAAGATGCTTACCAAGTTTGACGAGCTAGCCGGGGTCGAATTGACACTTCGGCACTTAATAAACCTATTCGCCCCTAGCTTTTATAAGGTGAAGATGTTGGATCTTCGTAATCGAGGGGGCAAATGCTTGATGGTGAAGATGGATGGCAAGGCCAAGTGCCAATTCTTGTTCAACTTCTTTTTTGTCAGAACCGAGGACGTGGTGGCCAATGTCAACAATTTTCCGAAGGCTTGGAACTATGATCGTAAGTACCTGATTTCTCTACTCGTAGGTACCTCATTTCTCCCCTGTGTTCGTCCATGGATTTTGACCTCTTGCCTTTTTTCCTTTGTAGCCAAAACCTCAACTCCTCATTTGGTCACTCATATTCCTGATTAGGTCGAGCGACTCCTCCCTCACATCATATGGATTCGTGAATGGCAAGTGTTTTCAAGAAATACGGGCTTGCTCTCCCTCAGACAAGTAATTTCCTTTTTACCATTGGAGTCTTGATTTCTTTGTTCGTTTTCCTTCATTGATTTTCCTTTTTTCTATTTTTCTTCAGCTTTGGCCAAGGGGTCTATGAGGAAGTCTAGAGCTCTCACGCCCTCGTTCCGGAAGAGGAAAACTACTACGCCTTCAGTTTATACCTCTATTTCTACCGCGGATGATCTTATCTTCATTTTGGTTTCCTCCATCGGTCGCGGAGAATTCGGCTTCTCCCCTATATTCTCTCATCGATGAGAATGATGAACCTCTGCCTATCAAGGGAGATCTCCTGCCTTGAAAGAGGAGGTTTGTGGACGTTGGTAAATGAGTCGTCCGGGCCGTTGATGCGGCAAAATGGGACTTTTCACTGCATGAGATGGTGATAATTTGTGTGAGGGATGATATTAAGCTGAGTCCCAAGGTTCCGATATCTGGGGATGTGATATGGATGTGTCTCTTCCTTCAACGATGGTGAAAACTGAAGGAACGACTGCTGATGTTCTTGATACTTCACGGCGAGAGGAGGCATCGACTTCTTGAACGACTGTAGATACCTCTTCGGCTAATGAGAAGGGGAAAAGCATCACTGAAGAGGGTGTTGAATCAGGTTTCGACGTTGATGCGGACAACCTGAGGATGATGGAGGAGGGGCTTACCCAGCTTAAGGTAAGGTTGGAGGGGTCTATGAGGACTATCGCGATCCCCATGGATCGTGACCTGTTGAAGAACAACCGAGGAGGTAGTCCCTACCCTTGGCCCTTTGTGTTCCGAGATGGAGCGTAAGATCTTTAAAGATATAGACGATGGTGCTCTATTGAAGATCACTGTCGTCCTTGCTCTTTGAGTGAGTGTTTGTGTTTTAAACTCTTTTCTCTCTTTCTTTGTTTTTGGTGTTTTTCAGGGTGCCTTTGGTTTTGACTTTTTTTTCTTTTTCCTTTTTATGATTGTAGATGATGATTTTAGAGATTGAGAGCACGCGGAGGGAGAATAGCCGTAAAGAAATATTTGTGAAGTTGAAAGATAAATATTTTGAGTATCGTGGCAAGTATCGAGATCTCTGCAAGCAATTTCGCGAAGGCGGCAATATGCAGGTCCTTAAGGACGAGTTGAAAGAGAAAAATGATGAGCTGGTGAAGGCCATCGAGAAATGTAGTGTCCTTGAGGGGACATTTAGGAGTAGGGAAGAGGAACTTCAGTTCAGTAGGGGTGTGGAGGACCAATGCAGTGACCTTAAAGCTCAAGTGGTTGAGCTGGGGGTGGTTAGAAGAGCGTCAACTTCAGCTGGAGGCCCTTAATAGTGAGATTGCCGAGAAGTAAAAGGAGCTTGAGAAGGCGGAGTCTTCTCATTTGGATGATCGGAGGAAGGCAAATATGCTGGCGTTGGCGAATAGGACCCTCCGAGCCGAGTGGGAGAATGATCAATCAATATCGAGAGCCAAGGAGGATCGACTCGAGGAGAGGATCAGAGAGTTGGAGAAAGATAATTCTGTTCTTCATGATCGAGTGTCTGCTTTGGAGGCTGATAGGGCCTAGTTACTTGCACAACCATCCTCCTACCGTATTTCAAATTTTCCCAATGTACCTCGGGAGTTATATGAAGAATGGATTCACGCCGAGGCCCAGTTAGATATATTTCGAGATTTACATGCGGCGGGGTCCATCTCTAAGGATGCCCTTGAAGATGTTCGTATTATGGCTCGTGAAGCTCGAGTCGCTCGTGGATATAACCCCGCTACACCTTAGGCCGATGATGTGGATGGGGATGTAGGTGTAGAATGGCTTGAGGTGAATGTTTGGTATGATACCGCTTATCCTGAGGGCGAAGGTGGCGATGGCGAGGGGGATTGAGATGGTGAAGGTGTTGGCGGTCAGGGTGGTGACGCCATTGAAGACCAAGTTGGCGAAGGCATTGAAGGTCATGATGGCGGCGACTAGTAGTTCTCTTTTTGATTATGTATTTTTGTCAGCGTCTTCATGAGCCTTTGTAAACAGTTTAAGTATGAAATATCAAAGTTGTTCCTTGCATCCTTTTCCCTTCCTATGTTTTTTTTCCATACGTGTATGTTTTTTGCTTCTATTATTTGCTCGTTTGACTTTTGTCCCTCTTATCGTTGTTGTCCTTTTAGCTGGCTGCAGCCTTGGAGCCGAATATTCATATGTCATATGCGTTTCTTTGTTGAAATATGGGCGAGGATCAATAGGTGTTTGTTTGAACGAGATCAAACATAACCTTTCGTTTAATCACGACCGATGGTCGGTAGGTATTATTCGAGCGAGGTCGAACATAACCTTTAGTTAAATCTTGACCGAGGGCCGGTAGGTGTTGTTTGAGCGAGGTCCAACATGACCTTTCATTAAATCATGGCTGACGGCCGATAGGTGCTTGTTCAAGAGAGGTAAAGCATAACCTTATGTTAGATCACGACCGAGGACCGGTAGGTGTTGTTCGAGCGAGGTCAAACATAACCTTTCGTTAGATCGTGGCCGAGGGCCAGTAGATGTTTGTTCGAGCGAGGTCGAACATAACCTTTTGTTAGATCGCGGCTGAGGGATGGTAGGTGCTTGTTCGAGCGAGGTCAAACATAACCTTTCGCTAGATCGCGGTCGAGGGCTAGTAAGTGTTGTTAGAGCAAGGTCGAACATAACATTTCGTTAAATCCCGACCGATGGTCGGTAGGTGTTGTTCGAGCGAGGTAGAACATAACCTTTCGTTAAATAGTGGCCGAGGGCCGGTAGGTGTTTGTTCAAGCAAGGTCAAACATAACCTTTCGTTAGATCATGGACAAGGCCGGTAGGTATTGTTCGAGCGAGGTCGAACATAACCTTTCATTCAATCCAGTCGAGGGCCAGTAGGTATTGTTGGAGCAAGGTCAAACATAACCTTTCGTTAAATTGCGATCGAGGGCCGGTAGGTGTTGTTCGAGCAAGGTCGAACATAACCTTTTGTTAAATCGCGATCAAGGGCCAGTAAGTGTTTGTTCGAGCGAGGTCGAGAGTGACCTTTTGTTAGATCGCAACCGAGGGCCGGTAGGCGTTGTTTGAACAAGGTCGAACATAACCTTAATACGAAAAAGGTGTCTTGATAAATGTAAGTTTCCATTACTTTGACATTGTTTCTTTGGTTACATACTTGGAGAAAGTTACAGATATTGGGTGTTGGCTACTGTTCCAGTCCCATTCCTAGTCTACCTAGTCCCTTTAGTGTTTGACTTGGAGAGTATTGAGAAGTCGAGGAATGAAATAGTAACAACGGTCATGTTCCGTGTACTTCAACTCAAAGTGTTCCCTTCGCCGCAACCCAAATTGGACAAAACTCAAGTGAGGGAAAAAGAGTCCGACTTGGGGGACACTTTTTCTCTCAGAAGTTGAAGTATTTTAGGTGGCTGATGTTCCAGTTGTTTAGTAGTTGCTTTCCTTCCATCGTCTCTAGTTGCAATAAACCCGTGTTCGCTTTGGCTGTGATTTTGTATAGACCATCCCAGTTTGTTCCCAGCTTACCTTCCCGGGGGTCTTTGCTCGCTTAAGTTTTGGCTTTCAATACGTAGTCCCGACCTTACGAGACTGAACTTTTACTTTTTTTTGTAATAGTGTTTTGCTTGTTATTTTTGGGTGACCATTCTTATGTACGCCATATCTCTTCGTTCGTCAATTTCGTCGAGTTCCTGCCTTTTGCTCTCATCGTTACTCGTACCACTTTCGCGGGAGTACCTTAGGCTGGGTTCTCTGACCTCGACTGATATTAGTGTTTCAGTCCCATAGACCAAAGAGTAGGGTGTCTCTCTTGTGCTCATCTTCGAAGTTTTTCGGTAGGCCCATAATACTTCTGGTAGTATTTTCGGCCACAGTCCTTTGGCGTCTTCGAGCTTTTTCTTCATGATGTTTAGTATGGACTTGTTGGAGGATTCTGCTTGCCCATTGCCCGCTGGGTGATATGAGGTTGAGAGTATCCTTTTGAAGTGCCATTTCTAGAAGAACTCATTGGTTTTCTTTCCCGTGAACTGGGGTCCGTTGTCGCAGTTGATCTCTTTGGGCAGGCAGAATCGACAAATGATGTTTCTCCATATAAAAGTGCTTACCCCATGTTCCCATATTTGGGCAAATGCTCCTACTTTCACCCATTTAGAGAAATAGTCAGTTAAAATCAAAAGACATCCTACAATACCTCGCCCTGCTGGGAGAGGGCCATGATGTCCATTCCCCATTTGATGAATGACCACGGGGAGATGACTGAGTGGAGATGTTCGCCTACTTGATGAATCATTAGGGCATATTTTTGGCACTGTTTGCATTTCCTCACAAAGTCTGCGACGTCCTTTTTCATGTTAGGCCAATAGTATCACGCCCGTATGAGGTATTTGACCAGTGCTCGATTACCGAGTGAGCACCGCAATAGCAACATACTTTTTCATGGTTTAGGCACAGATATTTTGCCAGGGGCCGCCGTAAGTTCTCTTGTATATGTCGCTATGGAGGAGATTGTATCTGGACACTTGTATTCTTAGATTCTTGGCTTCTTTCTTGTCGCTTGAGAGCGCACCGTCCTAAAAATAGGCGATAATACAATTGCACTAGTCCCAAGTCAAATTTATGGTTCTTACCTCGATTTGGTCTAGTTACAAGTTGAGGAGGTGGATTACATTTTTGTCCTTGATTGTGATACTTTTGATTGTTGAGGCTAGTTTACCGAGGTCGTCCGCTTCAGCATTCTGCGCTCATCGGATCTTGTCGAGCTGGCATTCGTCGAACTCAGGCAATCATTTGCAGATCTCGATCTAGTATTTTTGCAACCTTTGCTCCTTGATTTGGTAAGTCCCTATGACTTGGTTAACTATGAGTTAGGAATCATAATAGAGTTTCAACCGCTTCGCCTCGTACTTGAGTTCTAGCCTCAACCCTGCAATTATGGCCTCATACTCGGCCTCATTATTAGTCATATCTGGGCATCTTATGGACTGGTGAATGACTTCACCCGTAGAACCACGAGTACAAGTTCCAGTCCGGACCCTGTGTGTTGGATGCGCCATCGGAGTATAGGATCCAGAGGTCTTGCGTTTGGAGGGACGCTTGAACGACTTCCCCTTTGACTTCAGGCATTATTTTTGCACTGAAGTTAGCAAGCACTTGCGACTTTATTGCCGTTCATTGTTGGTATGTGATATCATGCTCGCTTTGCTCGATGGCCCATTTGGCCAGCCTCCCCGATAGCTCAGGTTTCCACAAAACTCTCCTCAGGAGAAATGTTCTGAAGACCGAGATGGGGTGGCATTGGAAATATGGTTTATGCTTTCGTGAAGCTACGACCAAAGCTAGAGCCAATTTTTGGAGGTGCGGGTACCTCATATCGGCGTCGACGAGTGTTTTGCTATTGTAATAGATGAGAGATTGTGTACCTTTATTTTTGCGGATCAAGACTGCACTTAACGCTACCTTGGAGACGCCTAGATAGATGAGGAGTTGCTCCCCAGGTTCGGATTTTGAAAGCAGTGGTAGATTTTGAGAACACAAAAAATAGTTTCATTGTTTTAATTTAATTTAGCCAAATTGCATGACTTGTAGAATTAAGACCCAAATTCGGATGCCCGCATAGGCCCAACCTTCTTATCCCATAACCCCCTTTAACCTAGCAGAGCCCTCACTTCCCTTAAAAGAAAAAGATCAGCAAAAAAACCTAATACCTTAGATACATACACACGCAAAAAAAAGAAGAGAGAAAGCTGACAGCTACAACTTTCTTAAAAAGAAACGACCCTTATTTCCTGTCCGGCCAGTCAGAAGACGAGAATTATAGCAGCCGCCCACCACACCCTCTTGACCTCATATCTGCCGCCTCCATTCATGAATCAAGCAGTTGTTTCCCCATTTTCCCACACACCCCATCATCTATCTCACTCACTAAAAAAAATTGCCAGAATCCGGCGAGCCAAATCAGCCACCCACCTAAGAAAAGGAAGAACAGCTACCCCGCCACCAGAACTAACTGAAAACCAGCAGCAACAGCCGGCCTCACACCCCAGCAACCGGACACCTCTCTCATCTCGCTTCTGGCATTTCCCCACCAGCGAGGCCACCCTTCAACTTCAAATCACAACCAACTTTAAGGGTCTAAAAAATCTAGTTTTTGGTTGTCAAAATGGAGTTCAGCTGAGACGAGTTTCGTTGGTCATCGTCGAGGTTCAGAGTCTCATTTTGGTTCGTGTTACTAGAAATGATTGGCTGTTTTTTCAAGCTTTTGTCGCTACCTTCATGTACATCGATTTTCAAAATGGCTAATTAATTGAAATCTCACTTTCAGGTCCAATTTCTCGTGCTCACTTTAATTTCATCTCGTTTTGTTGGTTTGATGAATGCTT
The DNA here is from genome assembly GCF_000715075.1 of Nicotiana tabacum. NCBI lineage: Eukaryota > Viridiplantae > Streptophyta > Magnoliopsida > Solanales > Solanaceae > Nicotiana > Nicotiana tabacum. Next base: position 24,048,087 of record NC_134100.1, on the reverse strand, counting down.
TGGATCGATATGTGGCTTTTTCTGCGTTAGCATATCATAGACTTCGTGTATTATCTTAATTTTGATTCCTACTTGGTCCTTGCTTTCATATGTGTTAGTGAATCGAATTTTGATTAGTATGTTAAATAGTTAATAAAGATGATATTTAGTTTGATTTGGTCCAGAGTTATAAGAACATAGTAGCTCATCAAGTAATTAAAAAATTGAAGAAAATAATCTGGAAGCCATGATGAGAATTTGTGCTCAAGTAGACATATTCTTCAGGAACCTCATATTTAAAACGTCATATTTTTGAGAAAAGGATTTGGTCTTATATTTTTGCTTTTGATTCATGTTGGCAGTGTGTTATTGAAATTGGGATATACGTATTTTAGGCCAAGTGTTTGCAAGCTTCTTTCATTATTCACGCTTTAGATTTTATCTCTATTTGGTGGACTTTGATGCTTCAAGGCTTTGCTGAGTACTATCCAGCATATTAATGTTGTTACTGCACTCTTCAAATGCTAGTTCCATTTTCCTCTCCCGATTATCGAGCTTATATTGCCAAAATATTTCATGACTTCCAAAATAACTTCTTCCATAATTCTCAGGCCCTACAATAATCTCAAACTTAGAAAAATGAACCACTTATAAACAAATATCGTGCTACACCCCTTGTTTTTGTAAATAAAAGTATACCATAAGCAAATTGGTGAAAGCTCAAAAATGAAATATTACATCCCGCATTTTCTTCACAAATCATTCCGACTGCTGGCCCATTGGTATGAATAGGTCGAGGATTATTCATCATATTAGGACCCTCTTTATCCCTAAGCACTATTTCCTGGACCTCGGTGAGGTTTTCCGCTACTCTTTTAAGAGTCCAACAGGTTTTAGTATCATGTACCACTGCTCCAGAGTAGTATTCACATTTAGCATCAGCTCGGTGCGAGGGGGACTCGGGGTTTGGCTGGTTCGAGGCCACTGGCTACAACAGACCTAACCTGATTAGCTTTTGGAACAAGCTTGAATACGATTCACCAATAGGGATGAACTAATTCCTTCTGAGAGGCTCTCTTAGGCGAGGATTGTATTAGGGAACATTTGGTTGGGGATTATACGGATCTTGGTAAAGATGGGCATTTCTGGGAGGTGGAGCTCAATTTTGTGTATAATATTATGGACGCGTGTAAGGTTGCACGTTCATCACCACATAGGAAAGCGGGGGAAGCGGTGCCACGGCATAAGTAGCATCTTGATTGGGATAATAGTTTTGTGGGACCTTAGGAAGCATGTATGATTAGTTGAATGACTTACGGGCTCCCTCGAGCTGGAAACCATCATGTCTCCCTCTTCTCTCCCGTTTCTGTTCATCAAACCCTCCGAACAATTTTGAACGGCTTGTGATGTAGCCTTAAAAGTAGCATGACTCAAGATTCGACCCATTTTAACCCATTTTCGACCATCTCCCCTATTTTGATAGCCTTAGTGAACAACTTACCCATAGCGGACATCATATTCTAAAAATAGCCCACCTCTTGGGCCTGTAGAAAGGCCACAACCATTTCTGCTTCGCCCATTGGAGGCTTTACCCTAGCAGCTTGCTCACTCTATTTGATAGCATATTCACGGAAACTTTCCGCAGTTTTCTTTATTAAATTGGACAAAGAGTTTCTATCAGGAGCGATGTCCACATTATACTGGAACTGCGGACAAAATCTCGAGCCAAATCATCCCACACGTGCCAATGAGTAATTTCTTGATTGATGTACCACTTGGAAGAAATTCCGGTGAGACTTTCTCCAAAATAGGCCATTAACAACTCCTCTTTTTCACCAACGCCCCTCAGCTAGTTGCAGTATCATTTCAGGCGAGCAATCGAGTCTCCGTGCCCGTCGTACTTTTCAAATATCGGCGTTTTGAAACCAGCCGTCAAGTGAACACGGGGAAACATACACAGGTCGGAGTATGAGACACTCTTTTGGCCACTCATGCCTTGCATGTTTTTCAGTCTTTGTTCCAGGCTTTTCATCTTCCGGGCCATTTCCTCTTGCTCGGGATTCTTGACAACCTTTTCTTGCTCCACCGAGAAATCATATTGCGGTGGTTGAGTAAATGAGTATGGGGTCATATATGTTATTTCTGGATGAAGTTGTGGGCCCTAAAAGGTGAACATTGGAGGCTCAACATATGGCCGTGGTAAAGTTGGTTGTGCTATGGTGCAGACTAGTGCTTCAGAGAACATCGATGGCAGTGCCTTTGGAGCTGGCGTCTAGGGGTGAACCACATAAGGCATTCTGGGATCGTTAAACGGCATTAGAAGGCACCTGCATAGGATGCACGGGTTGGGCACAGGGGCGTTGGTAGCCTCATCTGACCTGGGGATCAACTTAGGGAACCTAGGGATTGCATTTGGCGGTTCCCTACCATTAGACGAAGCGTCCCACATTTCCAATATGTGGAGATGCAACATCCTATTCTCTTCAGTAGCTTCTCATTCTGATTGTGGGATAGTCGGTGATGGGCTATTCTCAGGATCGATAATTGGTAGATGACTTTCGGAGGCTATAGGAACCTTTCTTTTGAATCTTGTGAAGTAAGGATGGGAAGCAAGATTACCAACAAAACTAACCACCTGAACAGAACCTAGCTAATTTCTACACCCAACAACCTTGTTAGTTTTGAGATGGTTAACAGATAAGAAATCGCACGTTGGGATGTAATGCACCTAAACAGTTAAACATTTCTAATATGTGTTTGAATGGTTGCATGTTTCATCCCAGCCTTAACTAATCCTTTTTCACTCTGTAGCTCTTTTCTTTCATTTCTATCTCTCTTTAATCACTCTTGGTTTTCTCATTTTGTTTATGTCGCACTTTTATTTTTGGAACTCTTTTTTTTTCTCTTTTTGTTTTTGTCCGTCTTTATTTTTTGTCGCTCTTTTTCCCCCCACTCATTTCCTTCTTTTCACTCATTTTTTTCTTTCTTTTTTTTCAATTTATTTTTCACTCAATTAATTTTATGACTATGATCAAATCCGATGGGATTGCCTACTTATCATGAAGCCGCATGAATCAGATCATTACCTAGTTCAGAAAAATCGGGAATGGAGTAAATAAACTAACTCTCTCTTCTTCTTTTTTTAATAATACTCACCATGAAAGCGTTTAGAAAAAGAATATATTTGTTTTTTGAAATTTTCGAAAGAAAGGCTTTTAAAGAGGAAAGAAAATATTTTTGCATTTTGGTTTTTATTTTTTTTTTGAAATTATGGAAAGACTTCTACAGAAGAAAGAAAATATTTTTTTTTTGGATTTTTGATTTTTTTTGAATTTTTGGGAAAAAGACTTCAAAAAATGGTAAAAGTTTTTTTTTGATTTTGATTTTGATTTGATTTTTTTCTTTCTTTTTGAATGAAAGACTTCTACAAAGAAGATATTTTCTGGTTTAATATCTATTATTCTTATAGTGTTTTTAAATTTCTAAGGAAAGACTTTTAAAGAAGGAATTAAAGGAAAATGTTTTTGATTTTTTTTTTAAAATTGGGGCCGTAACCGATGAGGTTTGCCTACGCGTCTCACTGTTACAACCCATATCCACATGTGTTAGTTCATGCCATATATTAGTAACATAAATCCAAGAAGTAATTATCTTTGAGATGATAAGAAGTCAATCCTATTGGTCTTAAGTGATACAAGAGTGTATAAGGGTGATTAACCAGTATTAGATGTTAAACGAATCAAGGATGTTGTAACTCGTATTTTCAGGTAATCTAGCGGTGCTTAATACACTCAAGAGTTCATTTATTAAGGTATTTTAATCATATAATACCCGTATCATAAGTCTTGAAGTCAAACGAGTTATGAAACAAAAGTCGACAAAAGTTGTCGCAACTTAGGTTCATAATTTTACTTAAACATTAGGTCAAATGTTTCTAATCGTTTCTCATAATTTATAAGGAATTATGGGGTGATCTACCAACCAAATTAAATATCTATGAGTCTAGTTTCCAACGCATTACACCGTTCATCGATACGATCTCGTAGTAGAGAGATATTCACATTTTCGCGAGACTGCGCCAAACACCTCTCTATGGGGCCCACTAAGTCGGTTTAAGATATTTGGACCTATATAGGATGCCTCCAACCCGTTTTAAGTCATTTCTTTTCACTATTTTCAGACCTTAGAACCCTAGGAACATCCTCTCAAGGTTCTCTCAAGATTCAAGACCCAAAAAAGGGCAAACAACACAAATCAAGTGTCGGGAATTCTGTGGCGCTAGTAAGTCTCTTGTTCTTCTTGTTGTTGCTCATTTTTGTGTCGTTTCAGCTCATGTGGGAGGTTGTTTTAAAGGGTTTATGTTCTGTAAATACTCCCTCATGTTCTTAATATCAATCCTAGGTGATTTCAAGCCTTCTAAAGTGATTCTAGTGCCGAAAAACACTAATTGATCGCTAGTTTCACTTTTTTGTTGTTGTGGCAGCATTGGAGGGATATTTCATGGAAATTTAAGGTCAATTTGGAGTTGTTCTTTATGTATAAAGGTAAGGAACCTCTTACTCTATATGTATTTAAGATTATCCAAGTTGCGGCTAAGCCATTGAAGCTAGAACTTGTGAGATATATATCAAAAGGCTTGGTAGTAATGTTATTGTTCTGTGGACTGTTTTGCGTTGTTGTTGGGCTGCGTATTTTACTACTATCTTGTGGAGTTTTGGAGGAGTAAGGGTGTGGATAAACACCATATATATGTAGGGTTATGGGCTGATAGTTATCCGTAACATTTCCAGGTTGTTTGACACGACTACGGTGGTCGTCGTATGTATGAAGTGATAAGGCTGTGTGTGGACTATTTTGGGATGCTCAATATGTTTATTATTGATGTTGTTTGGGCTGTTTGGTGACTGTTTTGAATGGTGTGAGGTCATATATATAGGGGAGGTGCTGTCCGTTTCATCGTAAAATAGGTTGTGGTCGATACATAATAGTTATGACGCTTAAATGATAATGATAGTATCGTTTCTCTTATTGTAGACTAAGGAGTTTTGACAATTGCATAGCTTGAGATTGGGGCAGTATATACAAGGTATGTGAGGCTATCCCTTTCCTTCTTTTGCACGACTCCGATTGTACATAATGTAATGAACGAGCTTCCAAGATACTCTACTCTTAGAAGCTAGCAGTACTTACATTGTTTTCCCTCTTATGGAACGATTGATGTTAATGTTACTTCTCTTATTCTTATGTTATCAATATTGTTCGTACTTCCTAAATCTTATAAGGTTCATAGTGAAGAGTTAGTCCTAATAACGTGTATAGAGGATACCGACCTTACGTCACTCCGAAAGGTTTAGAATGTGATTCCATGAGTCGAGCATGCATTATATATATGTATCTATTTTACTCTACCGAGCCACGCTATAGTTGGCCGGGTACGACACCTATTGTGCAACCACTGATCAGTTGGGTTTTACCGAGCTCCACGTGGCCGGGTATGATTCTACCGAGCCTATTATGGCCGGGTACGATATGATGATGATGATGCCCACAGAGGCGAATGCTTTAAAGGTTTATGTATTTATACATATGTATCATGCATTTCATGTAAGTAGCCCTCAGAGGTACTAAGATGTTACAGGTTGTATATTCTCTATCCTTGCTTATATTATTGATCGTATTTATGGTTCCTTGCCTTACATACTCAGTACTTTATTCGTACTGACATCCTTTTATTTGTGGACGCTGCATGTCGTGCTGCAGGTCCTGATAGACAGGCAGGTGCAGCTTCCCCACCACAGTAGACTGTCCAGTTCAGCGGTGATTGGCGAGATCCCTTCTCCGGACTTGCCTTGGTCTTGGTATGCAATTTTTGTTATAGACATTATGGGTATGTCGGGGCCCTGTTCCGGCTATGTTGCAACACTTATGTTCTTTTAGAGGCTCATAGACAGGTGTCGGCTCATGTATAGTTTGGTATGCCTTGTCGGCTAGTTTTTGTTGTATAGTCTTTCATAGTAGCGTGGTAGCTCATACCTTATACGTAGTTTCTTGATTGTCTGGTCATCCCCTGCTATGTATGTTCATGCCGTCATATTTTATTGCTGGTTGTACATGATCTAGGTCTACCATTTATATTGATCTCGTCAGCCTTAAAAGATAATAATGAAGGTTAGATGAAATGTACGTTGGTGCTCGGCAAGTGTGGTCGGGTGCTAGTCATGGCCCTTCAGTTTGGGTCGTGACACTCACATCCGATGAGAATTAGACCCGCATAGTTCGGTCAGTTTTGACGGAACAAGGGAAACATGATTTTTTGAAAACATTGGCTTATTTTCTTTTTCTTTTGTTTTTTAAAAACAATTTCGGCAGAGTTTTAGATTTTTTTTACTTATCGCTCACTCTTGTTTTTTTTTTGTTTTTTTATTCTCTTTTCTTATCTAGAAGCCAGTCAACATACAAGGCGAAACAAATAAATGTACAAATAGCACGTAAAATGCATCAGGATGGTCTTTAAATTTTTTTGGTACACCTGTCCTAGACGGACTCAACCCTTGTGTTGAGTCCCCAAAGTCAAATCCACGTGATGAAAACAAACGTACCTACTAGGGATCCAGCATGAGGTTATGTTATTCTAAGTTTAAAACCTGGGTGTATTGTTCTAGACCTGACTTTTCTGAGCGGACAACTCGAGTTGAGGTGGGGGAATGTACTGGGAATATAGAAGCTTCACCGGCTTTGCAACTTGTCTGAACCTTGTTCTAAAATTAGGATATGACTCTAATAGAAAGAAGCCATGCAAACCGCATGCTCCTCAGAAGATTTAGAAGACTCGTAGAGAAGAAGGGTTTCGTAACAGTTTTATATACAGTTCAAACAATATCAAAGCGGTAAAAAACGGCATTTAGCACATTAGGCTCAAACACGTAAAAAATCAGATAATAAATAAAAGCCAAGTATAACAGTTATTCTAAGCTCGAATTTTGAACCCTAAACTAGAGATTCTAGGTTCGGTCTCCAGCAGAGTCGCCAGAACTATCACACCTCCTTTTTTCCGAGGGATAAGAGAGTTTTTCCAATTAAAATAACATTATTCTAAATGAGATTATTTATTTAATTCAGAGTCGCCACTTGGGATAATTTATGGTGTCCAAGTCACCGATTTATTTTAATAACCCAAATCGAGGAAGTTGACTCTATTTTACGTACCCCAAGTGGATCTCCAACGTAGTGTTGGTAAAAAAAGGGAAATGACGGATATGCATGGATTTCACAGACTTGAACAAAGCATGTCCGAAGGATTTATTCCCATTACCCCATATTGACCAACTCATCGACGCTATAGCCGGGCAAAATCTATTGCCTATCTTGGACGCTTACTCAGGCTATAACTAAATTCTTATGGAGGAAGAAGACCAGGAGAAGAATATGTTCATCATCGACCAAGGAACATATTACTATAGGGTTATGCCGTTTGGACTAAAGAACACGGGGTCCACATATCAAAGATTGGTAACAAAGATGTTCAAAGACCATCTCGGCAAGACCATAAAAGTATATATAGATGACATGTTGGTCAAGTTCGAAAAGGCATAGGATCACATCGATCTTTTCGATATAGCAATACGGTACAAAATGAAGCTGAACCCGGAGAAATGCGCGTTTGGTGTGACCTCGGGAACGTTCTTGGGTTTTTTGGTGTCGCAGCAAGGGATCGAGGTCAACCTAGACCAAATTAGAGCCATCGGGGGATACTTGAACTCTTAACCACCAAAAAGCAAGTCCAAAGGCTGACTGGTCGAATCGCCTCCCTATCGAGGTTCATGACGCGGTTGTCGGATAGATGTCACAAATTTTTTGGCGTACTAAAAAAAGACAACAGCCTCGAATGGACTCCCGAGTGCGTCCAGGCTCTACGAGAACTGAAGGCATACCTATCATCACTATCACACCTTCTTTTTCCCGAGGGATAGGGGAGTTTTTTTAATTAAAGTGACATTATTCGAAATGGAATTATTTATTTAATTCAGAGTTGCCACTTGGAATAATTTATGGTGTTCCAAGTCATCGATTTATTTTAAAAACCCAAATCGAGGAAGTTGACTCTATTTTGCGGTCCGCGAACACAGAAGACTGGGTAAGGAATTCTGTTAACCCGGAAGAAGGTGTGAGGCACTCCCGAGTTCCGTGGTTTTAGCATGGTCGCTAAAATATTAATAATTATCCTAATTATATAATTTAAAATATATTCAAACCTATTGTGCATTTTTAACTTTCTAACCGCTTTTAAATTATTTTAAACAATTATGGAATTTATTGAAAAAAGTCACGATGTCGCGCACTCATATGTTTTTGTACACAATGCGAATTGGGTCATGTGAAACACACATTCGATCTACAACATGTTGATCTTTATTATTTATTTGAAGTTATGATCGAGTCACGTGAAACACACACTCGAATTGGGATTTACTTATCATGACCATGCCAGGGGAATCGTACCCATGAACACCATGATTTATTATTAATCGCGCCTAAAGCAAGCTACGATATGTCACACCCCTAACATGGGGGAGGGGGTGGGCAAGACCGACACCTAGTGCCTCACCTATCCTTTCATACGAACTTGCAACTAAGGGATTCTGAACATATGGTGTCATACTTTTGGCAATAGGCCACATTGCAAGACGACAGAGAATGCTGACTAAATATCAATATAAAACTTGGTCGACAAGGCCGTCATATTTATTACAGCTGACAAACCAACCAAATATACATACAAGGCCTGGAAGCCCAACATACTGTACTAACTGACAAAATATGTCTACAAGCCTCTACTAATAGATATACTGTGATCGGAATGTCTCTCCGACCTACGCATGACATATATACGTATATATATATAAGGCTCTAGACCCGGAAACTCCGACAGGCATGGAGCTTACCGATCAAGCTGAACTCGGGGCAACACTTATTGAAGAGGCCTACTCGTCTGTCTGTCTAATCTGTACGCATGAAATGCAGCGACCCAAAAAAGGGACGTCAATATGAAATAATGTACTAAGTATGTAAGGCAATATGCTGAAAGCTAAAACTGAACTGATAATATAATAACTGCAAGTAGCTGGAAGTCAAAGATAATCTGAAGATATGCTTACCTGCTGATACTGACTCAATTCTCTCAATATAGTAAGTAAAATAGTTATCCGACCCTATAAGGCTCGGTATACATATATATCTGCTCTGTCGTAGTAGGCTCGCTCATAAGCGCTCGGCCATACTAGGCTCTGTATCTCGACCAACTAGGCTCGCTCATAAGCACTCGGCCACAATAGGCTCGGTATATATATAACTGCTCTGCTGTAGTAGGCTCGCTCATAAGAGCTCGGCCATACTAGGCTCTGCATCTCGACCAACTGGGCTCGCTCATAAGTGCTCGACCACAATAGGCTCGGTATATAACTTACCATCTGATCAGAGGTTGCCCAATAAGGGCCTACCCATCGATTATAGCTCAATGGTAATGAAAATACTTTTAATACTGTATATATGTAAACTCTCTGCTCTCTTGACTGGAAGAAGAAAATACTCAATTGAATATGAATTCCCCACAAGGAGAATATTATAACTTACAATACTAGAAAAATATACGCAATTTGCAAAACTAGCAAAATATACGTAAATTTCCGGATATGAATGTAATGATGAGATCATGCCACATGAAAAAAGAGCTTAGCCTTAACATACCTGGTCTAGGAGAAAGATCACATCAGAATTCAGGAATGCAGAACTAGGTGTAAAGTCTGGTTTTTAACCCGAAATTTGTGCTGGCAAGTTGCAACTGTTATTAAAACTTGACAAATATCACATCTCTAATAGAGAAATGGTTTAGGAGGAAAGTCGCCTTTTGTAGCTGGTATTGGCATAAAACTTTATTGAATTTTACTTTTAGTATCAAGCTACGTGTCCTGAATGTGCTTTTCTTTCTAGGTATCAATTATCATCAAATTGTGCTTACGCATGAACCTTATTGTTATAACTCCTCATTCTAGCAAATCATATGTTCTTTCTTGATATGAGCTTGTGTACATGAGATACCTTCTATTTTTGGTAAAGTATTATCTTTGCTTTCATTTATTGCTCAATATCAACAAATTTGAAAATGATGACATTGAATCATGTTCAATTGCCACATATATCAAATATATTAAGAGTCATAAATGCAAGAAAGGGTGGTTGCCACGTTGATCATCCTTGTACTTATCCAAATTATGCCTAATTAATTGGGTAATATCCCATTATTCAATAATTAACCAATCACCCACATAATTAAGATTTATATCAAATTACTTAAAATACTAAACACTTTTAACATACCTTGTAGACATTACTATCATTGTCATGTAGTATCTTGTATGGTACTAGTCCATAAATATCGGGTACTGACGCTTGACCCGTATTTTACCCCCACATGCCAAAAATGGATAAATAATTCATTTTCTTTGACTTACTTCCCCTTTCACCTTCACGAATTTATTCATCACTTGCTTGAAATAGTATAATCCTTATAATCTTCGAATAATCTCATTCCCGAGCTTGCATCGATTAACTTTATGACGAAACCTTAACGTACAAAAATGCGGGATGTAATATTTCATTTCCGAGCTTTCACCAATTTGCTTATGGCATACTTTTACGTATGAAAACAAGGGGTGTAACATCATTCCCCACTTTGGAACATTCGTCCTCGAATGTGGACTGATGCACTTATCATTCTTATAACCCATAGCTCTTGCGAATACTTTAATACTCTTCTTGCAATTTAGGCAACTGTTCCAGGAATGAATCCCAAAGGCCAGGGAATTCCCCCTCTTTAAGACTCTTTCTCACACCATGACTTGTAGTCGGAATCCTTCTAATCTCATAACTGTTGCTACCTTCTATCATGCAACCTTTACAATTCTAACTTTGTATGTGCGCCTATTCAACTCTTTTCTTCTCTTTCCTCCAGCCTTTAGCCAATCTCTAGGCTTCACTTTTTGAACATATATAAAATTATGTCAAGCTGTCCCTCTAGGCGTCATTACCTTTACTATATCTAAGCAGGTCATACTATACCATAATTCTTACCTCAATTTATCGTTGCGGAGGTCTGCTACCAAATTCCAACTTACTCTTGTTGCTTATCCCATATGTATATATCCAAGTCCTTTAATGCTTTCCATTACTATTCATCTTAAGAATGACGACCTAATCTCAGCTCATACGTTGTGACTTTTGTCCATTCATTATGATTTGCCGCAACATTGACTTATAATATACCATTAATACCTTGAAACTTCTTACGTAAAACCTTGCAACTAGGGATTACATTACGTCGTGGATTATTTGAAGTGATTTCCATAATTGTATTTCATAGTATCTCGATGTGATTCACCTTATGGGGTATCTTGATTTTGTGCTGCCAGCGAAATTTTTTTCTTCTTCTCTTCTTCTATTTTCTCCTCTGTTTTTTTTTTCAATTCATTCTTCAAATAAAGGCCCAAACGTCATCCTTTATTTGTCACAATTATCCTCTCATTTGTTTTACTAGGTCAGCATTTCATTCTTTCTAAATGCTATAAATCTTAGATTCCTTTGAGTTCATTCAGGCTATACTGAACTTTCAATAACATAGAGAAACTATTATCTCTCTTGTTTTCATGGACTTACTCCTAAGGACTTATCCATTCTCATCACCTTTTCACTTACCTTCCTCTCTTTTCCTCATGTTTTCTTAAAACTTTGTCTCTCTACCATACCAAGCTTGCGACCTATAAATATCCATTTATAATACTCGCAACTTTCTTTCAACTTGCTTGCACCATAGATTTCCTTATGTTATTCTGGAACATCAAGCGATACATCACCTCGTCTCCAACTCTTCTTTACTCTCTTAACTATATCTCTCAGTACTTAGAAACCATAGGTTGGAAGACATGCCGCTGACGATGCTGCTATCATTCCCGGTTATTGGATTCCCGTGCTTATAGCCTTTTATCCAAAATATGGACTATTCACAACTTCCTGCATTTGAGTATTCGTACGTTGTTCACTTTTACCCTACTTACTTTAAATCTCGTATCATATCTTTTATCTCCTTCATAACTTCTCTTCCACCTAGGTATAATTCACGTCCATAACTTGAAGCTCTATTATAATACTCATACCTCTGGTACATACACAATCCGGTGGGAGCTTCGTACTGACTTCTTATGAGGCTGATACTTCTTCTAACTGGCTTCCTTGTAGAGCCATTATAGATTATGGTTGTTGTGTTTCTTTTGAACATCTGATATTAAGAGTGATTTTGTCATGTTTTCCAGCACAACTTCTATAATTTTTCTAGGTCCAATAATCAGACTCCTGATTTACTTAGGTGATGTAATTATTTAGTTTCCTCTTCCTTCTGATCAACCTTTACGTAGGTTTAAGCTATCTTCCGATCTATGGCTCATGGTATCAGTTATTATCTTAGTCTTTCATGGGCGTTATGGAATATCCATGTTACAATCTTCTAACAATTCAATCCTTTGTCTATGCCCTAGGCTTAATTCTTTCTTTTAACTTATGCCATAGTCTTCTATGGCTGTATGATGCAAGTATAAAACTCCAAACTCTTAAGTGCGTTCATAACGTCACCAACTCGGGATCATTGATCGAATAATTTATTTTGTTCCTTCTTAGCTTTCTTCAATGCAAGCTATTACCTATCCTGGTCTTTCTGCCCCCTTCTTGCGTGCATACTTAGCTTATCTTAGTTCCCACGCATGTTATAGTTTTCGTGCAACTCATATGACCTTCGAATTTTACCCTTAATTGTTTTCTTCCCGTTCATTATTCACGGTAGGGGCCACTTTCCTTTTGAGTGCTTACAATGTTGTTGTGAGACTGTTGTTACACGACCCTTTCCTTTTTAGGTCGTTGTGCTTAGGTTGAAGCCTTCTTCCTCATTTCCTAAGTTAGTCCTTCACTGTAGTACTTACAAAGGATCCTTTGACTCTTGTAAAGATGCGAGCTTATTATATCGTATGCTTGACGGACCTTCTACTGTCCTTCCTTGCCTATACTTATCTCCACGCCCTTGTGCTTGTGGGGTTGCTTCTGGACTGATATTTTGACCGTCTTCCTAGTGGCACTCTCTTTTATTTCCGTAACACTCATATAATACCTTTTTAACTTCTCCAACTCCTATATGAATATATCTTAAGTATTACAATGTCATAACTGCGGTGCTGAATTCTCCATGTTGGGATTTACTACATTTATCTTGCATGATCTATTGATTTGTCTGTAACTTCTTGTCTAATAGTGACTAGGCTCTTCCTGAATCACCTACTAACTATTCGTTGGGCCATTCTCATGCTAAATCTATCTTGGGTTATTTCCTTTGTCTTAACTTAAGTCTCGCACTGATTCCTTTTCTATTAATAACATCTCGGGCAGGGACCCTTACTTCATCTCATTGACATCGTGTTTGCATAATGTTCTGGAATTGTAGCATATACATAGGAGCTGAATAAGTGTAATCTCATTCCTTTTTCATTTTTACCGCATTCTTAGTTTATTACTCTGTATTCCGCCCTTTAGGGGAGTACTAAGACTTAGAGCTATGACGACTTGCCTACAGATATTTTTTTCCTCTTCATCTTTGATATCCTTTCACATCATCAACGACCCTTACTTGCCTTGCGGTATTCCTTCTGTACCAAGGATGACAAATCCCCTTACTTGTGATGGTGACACTTAATGTAACTGGTACGTACAATCCCTTAAGCTTAACTTTGCTAACATGGTTTGCTTTAGGGAAGCGTTTTCCTGAATGAACATCCTCTGAATTTCTCATGAACCTTCTTCTGTTGTCCGTCCTATTATTGCCGGAATACGATATGAAATTTTTATGATGCCGACTATTATCAACTCACCCTATTTCATGTTTAGTTTATCTTGTTCACCAATCCATACTAGCTTCTATTACTCTAGGGTCTAACTTTTCCTTTTGGTAATTGCGTCAGAGTTGTGAACTTGTTTCTCAAACTGAGGATATGACTTTATGGCCTATATTCTTTCATTGTCTCAAGGCCTGTCATCTTTTGTCTTTCCCTTTGCTTGACTGTAAATTCTGTAATACTGTCATTATTTTTTTGACCTACCGTTATCATCCGTGTATCATATCTTACTCATAATGCTTCCTTATCTCTCTTCTCATTACTTTGCTAATATTTCTGCATATCCATTTTCTTGTGAAAATTTAAATACGATATTCTTTTGCTTTTAGCTTCCCTTTGCTCCATCCAATGGCTCTTTGGGTTGCTTAACGTTCTCTCTTTACTAGGGATGTGAGCCATACTAAGGTAATATTTATCCCTTCAAGGCTTATAGTGCATGTCTTAGTAGTACTCATATCTGGCTGCTCTATTTTAGAGTGCACCATCTAGGTGCCTCATAAAAAGATCTATTAGCACATTTGCAATATCCTTCGGAAATGTCAACTGAGGCAATCAATTCATCCATCATATCTTCTTATACTACTTTTGTTAACCCCCATAGGGCATATCTGGAAGGGGTGCGACCAATTGTATATACCTCTGTTACTATTGAATATAACTCAAAAAGCTTATGTTCCTCTGCCTCAATTATAAACGTTGTTAACCTTCATTAACTAGGTACCTCGTAACCTTTTTCACCTTGCTCCTTTTACTTGCTGAACTTGTACTTATCTTCTTAATATCTCATTGTCTTTCACCATAAAGGTGGATAGGCATTCTTGCCTTAAGGCTTCTTATCAGGAGGCTTACACTCTTCAGTACACCCATGGTCTGCTAAAGAGCTCACATTTACTTTATTGAAGGCATCATACAAAAATCCAATTCCTCTGACTCAGCTCATCCACAACTATCTCTCTTTTCAACCTTCATTCCGGATGTAGGTATCGTCTTATTACGAATAGAAGTTCAGGACTTGAATTCTTATAAGTGAGCTCTACCACACGATCTAGAGTAGGAAGAAAGAGTGGCAGTCCTAAATGCCCTATAGCCTCCTGCTTATAAGTGTGGTGCACGACATACACAAAAACAAGACTCTACTAGACACAGCTTGCAGACTCTCTAGGTACAGAACTGCTCTGATACCACTTTTGTCACGCCCCGAACTTGGGGGAGCGAGACCGGCACCCAGTGCCTTACCTATCCTTGCGTACCAACTTGCAACTAAGGGATTCTGAACATATGATGTCATACTTTTGGCCATGGGCCACATTGCAAGACGACAACAAATGTTGATTAAATATCAATATAAAACTTGGCCGACAAGGCCGTCATATTTATTATAGCTGACAAACCAACCAAATATACATACAAGGCC
Source organism: Nicotiana tabacum (assembly GCF_000715075.1). Lineage (NCBI taxonomy): Eukaryota > Viridiplantae > Streptophyta > Magnoliopsida > Solanales > Solanaceae > Nicotiana > Nicotiana tabacum. The sequence goes on along the minus strand of NC_134100.1, from coordinate 24,032,709 downwards.
TAGAAGCCCCACATATTGTACTAACTGGCAAGATATGTCTACAAGTCTCTACTGATGGATATACTGTGATCGGAACGGCTCTCCGACCTACTCATGACATATATATATATGTATATATACAAGATATACATAAGGCTCTAGACCCGGAAACTCTGAAAGGCATGGAGCTTACCGATCAAGCTGAATTCGGGCAACACTTATTGAAGAGGCCAACTCGTCTGTCTGTCTGACCTGCACGCATGAAATGCAGCGCCCCAGAAACGGGACGTCAGTATGAAATAATGTACTAAGTATATAAGACAATATACTGAAAGCTGAAACTAAACTGATAATATAATAACTGTAAGTAGCTGGAAGTCAAAGATAATCTGAAGATATGCTTACCTGCTGATACTGACTCAACTCTCTTAATATAGTAAGTAAAATAGTTGTTCGGCCCTATAAGGCTCGGTATATAATATCTGCTCTGCCATAGTAGGCTCGCTCATAAGTGCTCGGCCATACTAGGCTCCGTATCTCGACCGACTGGGCTCGCTCATAAGAGCTCAGCCACAGTAGGCTCGGTATATATATAAATGCTCTGCCGTAGTAGGCTCGCTCATAAGCGCTCGACCATACTAGGCTCTGTATCTCGACCAACTGGGTTCGCTTATAAGCGCTCGGCCACAGTAGGCTCGGTATATAACTTACCATCTTATTAGAGGTTGCCCAATAGGGGCTTGCCCATCGATTATAGCTCGATGGTAATGAAAATACTTTTAATACTGTATATATGTAAACTCTATGCTCTCTTGACTGGAAGAAGAAAATACTCAACTAAATATGAATTCCCCACAAAGAGAATATTATAACTTACAATACTAGGAAAATATACGCATTTGCGAAACTAGCAAAATATACGTAAATTCCGGGATATGAATGTAATGACGAGATCATGCCAAATAAAAGAAGAGCTTGGCTTTAACATACCTGATCTAGGAGAAAGATCACATCAGAATTCAGGAATGTAGAACTAGGTGTAAAGTCTGGTTTTTAACCCGAAATTTGTGCTGGCAAATTGCAACTGTTATTAAAACTTGACAAATATCACATCTCTAATAGAGAAACGGTTTAGGAGGAAAGTCTCCTTTTGTAGCTGGTATTGGCATAAAACTTTGTTGAATTTTACTTTTAGTATTAAGCTACGTGTCCTGAATGTGCTTTTCTTTCTAGGTATCAATTATCATCAAATTGTGCTTGCGCATGAACCTTATTGTTATAACTCCTCATTCTATCAAATCATATGTTCTTTCTTGATATGAGCTTGTGTACATGGGATACCTTCTGTTTTTGGTAAAGTATTATCTTTGCTTTCATTTATTGCTCAATATCAATAAATTTGAAAATGATGACATTGAATTCATGTTCAATTGCCACATATATCAAATATATTAAGAGTCATAAATGCAAGAAAGGGTGGTTGCCACGTTGATCATCCTTGTACTTATCCAAATTATGCCTAATTAATTGGGTAATATCCCATTATTCAATAATTAACCAATCACCCACATAATTAAGATTTATATCAAATTACTTAAAATACTAAACACTTTTAACATACCTTGTAGACATTACTATCATTGTCATGTAGTATCTTGTATGGTACTAGTCCGTAAATATCGGGTACTGACGCTTGACCCGTATTTTACCCCCACATGCCAAACATGGATAAATAATTCATTTTCTTTGACTTTCTTCCCCTTTCACCTTCACGAATTTATTCATCACTTGCTTGAAATAGTATAATCCTTATAATCTTTGAATAATCTCATTCCTGAACTTGCATCGATTAACTTTATGACGAAACCTTAACGTACATTTGATCCGCCACTGGGGACCATTGTAGCCATTGCCGAGACAGACGAAAAGCCAAAAAATGATCGTCAAGCCTGAAAGTTCCCCATCAGATGGGAGTCTCGGTAGCCAGTCTTGCTATCCTTTCTCCATTCGGATTATCTCAGGGTAATCCAGATGTTTTACTTTATTGTCTTACTTTCCGATATAAACCCTTCTATCTTTAAAATTCAAAAAAAAAACAAATGAAGTTAATATTTCATTGTCCAGGAATGTCTCTTTTCTTAATCTTGTCACTTTTCTTATTCTCTTTTCAGTTCTGTTAAATGTAGATTTCAATAAAATGACATGCTTGCAAACTTCATGCTCAAATCCTAAAATGCTGTCAGACTTCGAAATAATGAATCAAAAATCAGAATGCAATGAAAATCGGTTTAAGGAAATAAAATAAAGAATCAGAACAGCTAAAAGAAAAATTGGCTCCAGATTGGAAAGATCCATACATGGTAATGAGTACTGCAAAAGAGAGCGTTGTACCTAGGAAACATCGAAGAAAATGTCCTTGAGACAACTGTCAAGGTAGGTGCAGTCAAAAGGTACTATGTGTCATACCTCTTTTTTTACCACCCGAGGGCGGATATATAGGAGTTTTTCCAATTTAAGTGACATTATTTAAAATGAGATTATTTATTTATCATAGTCGCCACTTGGGATAGTTTATTTGGTGTTCCAAGTCACCGGTTTATTTTAAAATTCCAAATCTGCGAACCAAAAATTCTAGATAAGGATTTGTTTTAACCCGAGAGAAAGTGTTAGGCATTCTCGGGTTCCATGGTTCTAGCACGTCGCTTAAACTATTAAAATTGGCCTATTATCCGATTTATTACAAGTTTTAGCCTATGGCGCATTTTTAGCTTATTAACCACTTTTAATTGTTTTAAAACACTTTTAGGAAGATTCAATGTTATTTAAAACATGCCTTGAACCACGCCACATGAAATGCACTCGCGTTTCGCGACACGTTCTATTTAACATTGTTAAGAATTGAAATTGGGTCACATAAAATGTACACCCGAACTTAGTAATTAAAGAAAAGTCAATTTAAAGAACGCGCCTAAAGCAAACTATGAAGGTTCAAAATAACAAAGTTTGCGAGGGCCATGAAAAATTAAATTGATGGCACACCTCGATTTTTAAGGGGTTAGTATTAATGATATGAGGGCCATGGGTGACATAATTGCTTATGGCACACCTCAAGTCTATTCCTTCAAATGAATTCTTGGTCTAGTCTTATGGGGGCCATAAATTATAGGTTTTACGGATATGGAATACCCCAACCTAATTAAAGAGTCTTATTGAATTAAAAGAATTAAAGACAATTTAAGTTCTGTCCATATTAAAATCAATATGCATTACTACGAGCGGCCCATGTAAAATACTATAATGGCCTAACGTTTGGAGGGAAAAATGAGTCTAAGCTTGCAATAACACAGATGACATTTTAAAGGGGAATTGGGCTCACGATGAGGGCCCAAAACCAAACGGGATCATCCAAGGGCCTAACTGGGCCAGCCTCAAGGCCCAATTGCACGACTTGCTGCAAAAGCTTGAACAAATGATCACCTGAACCTCTTGAGTTCAGGTGATGCCTCAAACAAAAATTCCCAGAAAAAATGAATCAGCTACACCAAACTGAAAGGCCTATCTTGAGACTGGGCTGCCCGATGTGGGCCTGTGTTAAATACCATTCGAGGCCCAACAGCCATGTTGCCTCAGGACAACCCAAGTCTTTTTGCACACTTTTAACATAGACTGATGTAAAATCATAGTACTATTCTGAAAGTACAAATTTTGATGCTATAAAAACTCATACACAATTGATCTCATTGTTAAAACATAACCAAATTCGATTTTAAAAACCAAACACTAACGTGATTTTAAAATATACACATACATTTACTAACATGGATTCAAACCTGGCCAATTCCAGCCCTCTAAACATGATTATTTACTGATTTTTATGCCAAACATGTTAAAATATTCAGCTACCTAACCTCATATGAGAGCCCTTACAAACCAAAATTCAACACAGTCCCAAAATCACACTTAAAGTGTTATACAGACTTAGATCTTGGACATTTGCAATCTGAATCTTACTAGGGAATAGGGATGGATGCTAACATTGAATTACAACTAGAAACATCTACTATCAAAACTAACTAATACATGTAATATTGAACTAAAGAAGATAAAATCTGGAAGGAAAATCTAGTTTCATTTAAAACACATTGAAGCTTCGACTTCATTTAGCACTTTAAAAGTTCGAAACATACCTGAAACAAACAAAAATAACCAGTATTTCAGCAGGGAACTAGCAATCAACAGCAGATCTTAAAACAATAACCAACATCAGCTCAACAATCAACATTTCATGTTTTGGAACCCAGAAATAAGCAACAACAATCTACTCTAGCTTTAAAACCCAAGAAATATCAACAACCAGTTGCAATAGAATAGTAGATGATTTTCTTTTTGTATTTTCCTTTCTAATTTTGATACTTATATCAGTGTATATAACTTCAGCCATTTTCTCACTTTTTCAGGTTCTAATCTCTGCCTAACAAATGCAGTAAATGACCCTTTTATAGACAAGTTCTAGGGCAACCATATTGATTTTAAGCTTTACCAATTGCCCCTTTCCCAATTTTTCTTTTGTTCATTTTAGACCCCAAGCTTCTAATATGTTTGTTAAGTAAGCCCCATTGCCCACTTTTCTAGCAGCCTCCTAGGCAGTTATAAATGATTCCCCATATAAAAATACCCTAAATACGCTTTAAACCTTTGTTATTTACCTTCAAAAAGTATCATTAACTAGGCTAGACCCTAGCATACCTAAACCCCTCCCCTTTTCCTTCGGGCTTCTAAACTATGAAGCCCAATTTATGATCCAAAGACCACAAACTACAAACAATCAAACCAATAAAGTTCTGAAACTCCGGGCATCAAAATTCTAAAGGAGAAAAATAAAAATGAGAATGGAGCAACAGGCAGAAATAAAATCAAAAGTACTAAAGAAACTGTTAATTACATTATTATGCTAATATCACTATAAACTAATATGACCTAAATCTAATCATGAAAACAAAGATCGACTTGAACTAACAGAAGAAAGAAGAAAGAAACAAGAAGAAACAGAAATATGCAACTAATTAACAAAGGAAAAGAAGAAGAAAAGACTGACTGACCAAACAGAAGCATTAGCCAAAAATCTCGAATGAACAACATGGCCACTTGAACTGCTTCATCAAGACCAGAAACTTACCCTAATGAACACCTTTAGTCAGGGGTGCTCTATCAGGGCAAGCTTCAAGCCATGATGAGTGGAAAACTTAGGTCAAGACTTGAATTCCACATCTGATGCATTTTAAAGCTTGCTTGGGAAAAATCATCAAAGGCTTTGGGTTTGGGGGAACCTGGAGATTGTAAGATGCTAATTTGGGCGGGTCTGGAGTGATTTAGGATTTTGGTACTAGTATTAGATCCAAAATTGGAGAGGGTTGAGAGGGATTCGGGGGACACTAATTTGGGGTTTAGGAAGAGGAAAGCACCAGGATGGTGTGGTGTTAATTTGGGGGCAGATTGAGGTTGCGCCGCCATCGGAGATGGTGAAGAATTTAGGGCGGCGCTAGGGTTTGGGTTTAGAGGGTTTGAAGGTTGTGAAGGGGAAGCCGATGGAACTGGGGGGGGGAAGGCTTGTTCGGACATATATATTAGGATAGGGTGATGAGTTCCGGTCCGTTGGATCTCATTGATCCAACAGTTGAAATGGTAAAGGGTCAAAACGGTGTCGTTTGATTTGAAGGCAAAGCTGGACCAGGTTTGGGCCTGGTTTGGTCCAGATCTAGAACGGGTTTGGGGGGAAATTCGTTTGGGCTGTGACAAATTGGCCCAAAATCAACAGCCTTTTCTGATTCTCTTTATCTTTTTTCCAATTTCCAATTTTTCTTTTTTTCCTTTTCAAACTAATTAACAAACCAAATTAACTCTTAAACTAAAATAATTTACCAAATTAAGCCAATTACTCATCACAGTATTTACAAAAATTAATTAACTCCTAAATTAAAAGAAGAAACTACAGAATTTAAAATTAAAAGGTTAAAAATGCAAAGTGAGTCATTTTTTGTGATTTTTTCATTTTTATAAAACAACTAATTTACTAATTAACCTAAAAGTGTAAAAATAAATCCTAAATGCAAATGCAGAGTATTTTTGTATTTTTCCATGATTTAAATAAATAAAATAAACATGCGCAGACAAATGCAAACAATTTACAAAAATCCTGTGAAAAATCAACAAAAATTGCAAATAATGGGAAAACATTATTTTCTTAGAGTTTATGGGAGTAATTCCTATAGGGAAAAAATCACGTGCTCACAACTACCCCTCTTTACTCGGAAACACGAAGAGTTTACGTGCAAAGATAAAGTGAGCGTATACGAGCGATTTTTGCCCGTTTGAATACTCCGTGGGAAGCATTTTGAAAGATTTGACCTCACCCTACTTCCGAGGTTGCCTACATATCCTTGGCTATAAAGGAATCAGGTCAGTGTAGTTCGGGAAGTTTTGGTAGCTGGTACTACCAGAAAGCTGTGATTTCACTGTTGCTGCTGCTACTGCTTACTGAATCCCTTATTACACCAAGACAAAATAAAAGAAGCTAGACTAAACTATGATCTATGAATTACAAGAATCCTATATATATCTTCAAACTTGATCTCGTAGTTTCTGCTGCTCCGTTGACTTGTACTCTCCAGGTGAAATTCCTTTGTTGCTGACTTTAATGGTATTCTGAAGTGCTTTACCTTTGTTCTCTAGGCGGGCTTCTGATTACCAACATTTACACGGTTTTCCTCACAACATGAACTGCTTCCCTTTGTTCTCTAGGTGGGCTCCTGATTACCAACACTTGAATTGCTTAAGCCAAGGTTCTCCAGGTGGTCTCTTGATTACCAACATTTGCATTGTTTTTCATCGAAACCTGAACTGCCTCCCTTTGTTTTCCAAGGTGGGCTCCGGATTACCAACACTCGAATTGCTTTCCCCTTTGTTCTCCAGGTGGGCTCCTGATTACCAACGCTTGAATTGCTTTTCCCTTTGTTCTCCAAGTGGGATTCTGATTACCAATACTTGAATTTTTTTTCCTCGAAACTCCAGGTGGGCTTTTGATTACCAACACTTGAATTGCTTTTCCCTTTGTTCTCCAGTGGGCTCCTGATTACCAACACTTGTATTGCTTTCCCTCCAGGTGGTCTCCTGATTACCAACACTCGAATTGCTTTTCCTTTGTTCTCCAGGTGGGCTCCTGATTACCAACACTTGAATTGCTTTCCCTTTGTTCTCTAGGTAGGCTCCTGATTACCAACACTTGACTTGCTTTTCCTTTGTTCTCCAGGTGGGCTCCTGATTACCAACACTTTAACTATCGTCCATTTGTTCTCCAGGTGGGTGCCTGATTTCCAACTCGAACTGATTCCTCTGAAACTGTTGCTTTCCCTTTTGTTCTCCAGGTGGGTGCCTTATTGCTAAAACTTGTATTGTCCTTTTCTTGAAACTGCTTTTCCTTTGAACTATCCTCCCTTGTGCCTGATTGCTTGACCTCGAACTGCTTTCTATTCTTGAAACTCGTATTGTTCTCCCTTTCTCTCCAGGTGGGCACCTGATTTCAACAAAATAGAAAAAACAAAGAAAATTTCCTGCCCCAGTCTGGTAGCTGGGCACATCAGTGAGTGTTAATTGAACCATGTTACCAAATATCCATAAGAATTTGAAAGCTAAATCCCATTATCCAGGAGGGTCCTGAAAAATCCTAGTAAAATGACAGTTTTAAAGCTAAATTATATTTTCTAAAGGTATGACTTCCGCTAAATCTTGTTATCTATGAAGGTATTAAAACTAAATCCCATTATCTAGGAGGGTCCTGACAATTTCCAAATTGAATCTCATCATAAGAATGAAAACTTCAGAGGCAACTGATATTTCCTCAAGGTAGAGCATATGCTAGATCTTGTTTCTCATGAATGTTTATCCGGGCGGGTCCTGAGTTTTTTTTAAAATTAAATCCCCTTATCCAGGAGGTCCTGAGGATTTATGATCGAACCTGTCCGGTACTTGCTTTCCTCTTGGAGGGTTTCTCCGAAACAAACAAAATTTTCTGCCCTTGTTTCAGATCAAAAAAAAATCTTGTTAGTTTAAAAATATGGTGGTTAGTTTGTGGCATTCTTGATGAAGGTGGCCTCTCCGCTGCCGTGCTTTTCTTTGACTGGTTGCCTTGAACTAGCCAAGAACCGTTCGACTTTCTAACTGACTCTCAACCGCAGGATCTTGGATGACCCGAGTTCTCTACACCCAAACTGTTGTTTTACATTTCTGACCCTTCTACCTGAACCTCTGTATCTCCCACAAGATTACTAAACCATTCAACTAATGGCATTTTCACTGACACCTTATTTCCCCGTTTACATCATGCTAACTCTAGTATGCTTTGGCCGCAGTTTGCTTTGTGCAGTTGGAAGTTGGTGGTAAGTTAATCCTTTCTTACTTGCTTAAACAAGGCTGACGTTGGAAAAACCTTAGAGAAACAAACCCAAAATAAATTAAATGCAATGACTTTGATAGTTAGGAATAAAAGAAAATCTAAAACTGGATGACTGATTGAGAAGGGAAAAGAAAAAGAGACTTATCTAAGTAGAACAGCTGGCACCAATGATCATGATATGCATTTCGGATTAATCAGCCTAGCCTATTCAACCATTCTTCTTTTCAATTGTCATACCTTATGCCCCAGGATCTCCATAACCCAATTTCTTTGCCAAATCATTGACCTTGTTCGGTTCGCGGTGCCCTGAAGGGTTTTCACCAACAAACCTCTCTCATTTCATCATCTCTCAACTCATCATCGCCTTACGATGCCCATGAAGGTTTTCCCCAATAAGACTCTCTCATTTTTAAATTTCTCTCAACTTTCCATCACCTTACGGTGCCCGTGAGGGTTTTCACCAATAAGACTCTCTCATTTTTCATTTTCTTGCTTAGAACGGAGTGTTTCCCCTGATATGAATCACCTTTACTTGCTCGACTTGGCATCTCTCGAAGACTGATCAGAAGGTCTTTCTTTGGACTGTAATATGGGCTTTTGGATAGGGTTAGAAAGAAAGGATATCAAAAGGCTCAAAACAACTTGAATGGGTTTAAAAATTACAACTCTTGGAATCAAATTTCTTACAACAACCACAACTTTCTGCCCCAGTTTCTTTGCTTGGGGACTTCTGGATTTCTATTTTGATGGGATCGAACCGTGAGGCTGCCTACTTATCCTTAAAAGGAATCAGGTCGAACGTAGTTCATGTCATAGGAATTGCTTTGTTGTTGTGATTTTCTCTTTTCTTTTTCTTTCTCTTTTTTTCTTTTTCTTTTCTTTTCTTCTCTTTTTTTATTTTCTTTTTCTGTTTTCTTTTCTTTTATTCACTTTCTTCCATTCTTTTCTTTATCTTTTCTCTTTTCTTTTCTCTTTTTCTTCTTTGCTCACCTTTTGCACTCGTATTTCTGAATTTTGCTACTGATTCCAAAAAAGGGGTATGAAAGGAAAAAAATAAAGCTCAAAGGGGTAGCAAATGATAAAGTGTTTAGATAGCAGAACAAAATGCCTTCATCATTCCAATCTTCAAAACATGCCAAGTACAAACAAATACAATTTAAATCAAAGAAATCATACATAATATCTTTTGACCGCATCAGAACTGGTAGCCATATCTACACATTTGCCTTCTATATCTGTTAAATACAAAGCACTATTGGACAACACTCTCATTACGATGAACGGCCGCTGCCAATTTGGGGCGAACTTGCCTTTTGCCTCAGCCTGATGTGGAAGGATGCGTTTCAATACTTGCTGACCCAATTTCCGGGGATGCACCTTCATGTTGTACGCTTTTGCCATTCTCTTTTGATACAGCTGGCCATGGCATATTGCTGCCAATCTTTTTTCATCAATCAAACTCAATTGCTCCAGACGGGTTTTGTCCCACTCATCATCATCAATTTTGGCTTCAGCGACAATCCGAAGGGATGGAATTACAGCTTCCGCGAGTATCACCGCTTCTGTGCCGTATACCAACAAATAAGGAGTTATACCTACTAAGGTGTGCACAGTAATGCGCTAGCCCAATAATGCAAAGGGCAACTTCTCATGCCATTGCTTGGAACCTTGCACCATTTTTCGAAGTATCTTCTTTATGTTTTTGTTGGCTGCCTCGACTGCTCCGTTCGCCTTGGGGTGGTATGGGGTGGAATTGTGATGTGTAATCTTAAACTGTTGACACACTTCCTTCATCAAATGACTGTTAAGATTAGCACCACTATCTGTGATGATCACCTTTTCGATTCCGAACTGACAAATGATATTTGAATGAACAAAATCGACCACTGCCTTCTTGGTTACAGATTTGAAAGTTTTAGCTTCAACTCACTTAGTGAAATAGTCAATGGCCACCAGAATGAACTTGTGTCCATTGGATGCTGCGGGCTCAATTGGTCCGATGACATCCATACCCCAAGCAACAAAGGGCCATGGTGCAGACATTGTGTGCAATTCAGATGGCGGAAAATGAATCAAATCTCCGTGTACTTGACATTGATGACACTTGCGCACAAAACTGATACAATCTCACTCCACGGTGAGCCAATAATAACCTGCTCGGAGAATTCTCTTTGCCAGAACATACCCACTCATGTGCGGTCCGTAGACTTCGGAATGCACTTCGGTCATGATAGCCATGGCCTGTCTAGCATCTATGCATCTTAACAATCCAAGATCTAGAGTCCTTTTGTATAAAACCCCTCCACTGAAGAAAAATCCACTTGCCAAACGACGAATTGTTCTCTTTTGATCACCTGTGGCTTGTACTGGATACACCCCCATCCTGATATACTCCCTGATGTCATGGAACCATGGTTCACCATCAAGTTCCTCCTCAATCATATTGCAGTAGGCATGCTGATCACGAACTTGAATATGCAGAGGGTTAACATAAGCTTTGTCCGGATAGTGCAACATTGACGACAAGGCAGCCAAGGCATCGGCAACCTCATTATGGATCCTTGGAATGTGCCTAAACTCTATTGGTTGAAACCGTTAACAAAGAACATGCAGACATTGTCGATACGGTATAAGCTTTAAATCCCGTGTCTCCCACTCTCCTTGAATCTGGTGCACCAGAAGGTCCGAGTCCCCCAAGACCAAGACTTCCTAGATTGCCATATCTACAGCTAGCCTTAGTCCTAGAATGCATGCCTCGTACTCAGCCATATTGTTGCTACAGCAGAATCGCAGCTGGCTGTAACAGGGTAGTGATGCCCTGTTTCAGAAATAAGCACTGCCCCTATCCCGACACCTTTCATGTTAGCAGCTCCATTAAAGAAAAGTTTCCAACTTGGTTTTTCAACCTGCTCCACCTCGTCAATATGCATCACCTTTTCATCAGGAAAATAAGTCCTCAATGGTTCATATTCCTCATCGACCGGGTTCTCGGCCAAATGATTGGCCAATGCTTGGGCTTTCATCGCTGTCTGAGTCACATATACGATGTCAAACTCTATGAGCAAGATCTGCCACTTTGCGAGCCTCCCTGTGGGCATGGGCTTCTGAAAGATACACTTCAAAAGATCCAGGCGAGAGATGAGGTAAGTGGTGTAGGACGACAAGTAATGCTTCAACTTCTATGCTACCCAAGTCAGGGCGCAACATGTCCTTTCAAGGGGAGTATACTTAACCTTATAAGATGTGAACTTCTTGTTGATATAGTAGATGGCTTGCTCTTTCCTACCGATGATGTCATGCTGACCCAACATACAACCAAATGAGTTATCCAGTACTGTCAAATAAAGAATCAAAGGTCTCCTAGGCTCCGGAGGGACCAACACGGGTGGGTTCGACAAATACTCTTTGATCTTATCAAATGTTTCCTGGCACTTGTCAGTCCATTTGACCGCAACATCCTTCTTTAGCAGCTTAAAGATGGGCTCACAAGTTGTCGTGAGCTGAGCAATAAACCTGTTGATGTAGTTCAACATCCCTAACCGACTCATCACCTCGGTCTTGTTCTTTGGAGGTGGCAATTCTTGGATAGCTTTGATTTTTGATGGATCTAAATCAATGCCTTGTCGACTGACCATGAATCCCAACAGCTTCCCCGATGGAACACCAAATGCGCACTTTGCAGGGTTGAGCTTAAGATTGTACCTGCAGAGCCTTTGGAAGAACTTTCTCAAATCTTTGATGTGGTCAGACTGCTTCCTGGACTTTATGATCACATCATCCACGTAAACCTCGATCTCCTTGTGTATCATGTCGTGGAATATGATTGTCATCGCCCTCATGTAAGTTGCCCCAGCATTTTTCAAACCAAAAGCATGACCCGGTAGCAATATGTTCCGCATAGCGTGATGAATGCCGTCTTTTTCGCATCTTCCTCATCCATTAAAATCTGATGATAGCCCGCATATCAATCCACAAAAGACCCAATCTCATGCTTGGCACAATTATCAATCAAATTGTGGATATTTGGCAGTAGGAAGTTGTCCTTTGGACTTGCCTTATTGAGATCACGGTAATCAACACACACTCTGGTCTTACCATCCTTCTTTGGAACAGGCACAACATTGACTAACCACGTGGGATACCGTGTGACCCGAATGACCTTTGCATCAAGTTGCTTTGTGACCTCTTCTTTAATCATCACACACATGTCAGTTTTGAACTTTCTCAACTTCTGCTTAACGGGAGGAAATGTTGGATCAATTGGCAATTTATGGACCACCAAATCGGTACTTAAGCCTGGCATGTCATCATACGACCATGCAAAAATATCTTTATACTCAAACAATGCTTTAATTATTTCTTCCCTGATTTATGGTTCAAGATGGACACTTATCTTAGTTTCTCTGACATTATCTGGGTCCCCTAGATTGATTGCTTTTGTATCATTCAGATTAGGCTTTGGTTTTTCTTCGAAATGACTTAGTTCCTTACTAATCTCTTCAAAGGCCTCATCCTCATCATATTCTGATTCATCATCACACTCTATTTCTTGGATTATTATTTCAGAATTAGGTTGACTTTTAAGACTGGGCCGTAGATTCCTCATGCATGTCATGTCATTAAAACCAACATAAAGAGAACTGTACAGAGAAGAAAAGAAAACAAAAATAACACTATTAGGAGTGATGTAAAGGGAAATTGCATTTCATTAAAATAAAGGATAATAGGGTTTATACATTAACAAGCGGAAAATAAAAGTCTAGGTCACAACCCTGGAATGACTCAGATAGAAAGAAAAATAAAACAAACTACCAAGACTCTTTCCGGGTAGGGAAAGGAGTAGCCTTCCAATTGTTAAGCTTTGCATTCAGCCCGACGAACTGCACGTCCGCTTTGCTAGAACCTTCTCCAACTTCCACCATGTTCACATCATCAAACAACCTCTGGAACCTTTCAATTAACCCCTCATCAATGTCAACTACAGAACTTGTAATTGTCGTTACTAGGCGTTTCCTGGCACCGGGCTTGACAAAAGACCTAAAGAGACGCAGAACAGGCTTTGGAAGTGCCCACGCCTTCTGTTTCAACCTTTTAACTCTTCTCACATCTGCCGCTGTAGGTTTGAATCCAAGATCGAACGTACCCAAATTCTTAGGGAGGGATACTGGTTGTATGATACCTTGCAGAGATGCACCCAGACCTTTACCGGGCACAAAGCCGTTTTTCTGCATTTCACAGGCCACCATGACTGATGCGGAGGTTATCTTTGGGGTTGGAACACATTTCCCTTATAGAACCTTCTCTACCAACACTATTTTTTGATAGACCCAAGGCCCTTTGTCATTTTCAAACTCAATGAACGGGACATAGGCATCACTGTGAGAACACAAGTTATTTTCACCATGCACGACGATCTCTTATCTATCCCATTCGAACTTGAACATCTGATGTAGAGTGGACGAGACTGCTTTGGCGGCATGAATCCAAGGTCAACCTAACAGAAAATTGTAAAAGACGGCTACATCCAGCACCTGGAATTCCATGGTGAATTCCACTGGTCCTATTGTCAACTCAAGCACTATATCACCAACTGAATCTTTCCCTCCACCGTCAAATCCCCGAACGCAGATGTTGTTCTTGTGAATCCTCTCATCATCCACTTTCAACTTGTTCAGAGTAGAGAGTGGGCAGATGTTTGCACTGGACTTATTTTCAACTAATACCCTGGTAACCACAGAATCTTTACATTTTACCGTAAGATAGAGAGCTTTGTTGTGTTCAGTACCTTTCACAGGCAACTCATCATCAGAGAAGGTGACCTTGTTCACCTCAAATATTTTGTTGGAGATCTTTTCCAGATGGTTCACTAAAATTTTGTCGGGAACGTGAGCCTCATTCAGAATTTTCATCAGGGCCTGACGATACTCATCTAAGTGGATTAACAATGACAATAATGAAATCTGAGCAGGCGTCTTTTTCAACTGCTCCATGATGGAATAATCTTGTACCTTTATTTTTCTCAGAAACTCTTCCGCTTCTTCTTTAGTCACTGCTTTCTTCACTAGAACTGGGTTATCTCTGGATGTTTTAGCTTTCCTTAACTCTTCCGAGGCAAAGCATCTCCCCAAACGAGTTAATCCTTGGGCCTCATTGACTTCTTCTTTCACTTCCTTTCCCTTATAGGTAACTACCACCCGTTTATAGTTCCATGGGATGGCCTTGGTGCTGATGATGACAAGATCCGTACGGGCACCCTCTACAATTATGATAGGCTTGTTTTCCACTCATGTCACAACCACTTTCGACTTTTCTTGCTTCTCCGCGACATCACTTGGGGGTCCTTCCTTGACTACCACAAATTGTTTACTATTTGCCTTGCTCAACTTGTTCACTGATCCTTCAACTGTTGTGTTTTTAACTAGCTTGACCTCACTGGATCGAATCATTATGACAGTCTGTGAAGGCTTCTTGGGATCCCCTCCCTTATGTACTATCTCAATCATGTTTGTTTCCTGATAGGTTGGTAATGGGTTCTAGTTGATGTTGGGTGCCTCTAGAGTTTGGACTTCAATATAGTTCATATCAATGAGCTCCTGAATAGCATTTCTTCGGTGCTAGCACTTCTCCGTATCATGCCCCGGAGTACCAGAACAATATTCATAGTTCACAGAGTAATTAAGATTCTTTAGGGGGGGAGAGGTTTGGCAATTTCGACTCAATTGGCCTCAGCATATCCAATTGCCTCAATCTATGAATAAACTGGTATAGGACTCTCCCAATGGGGTGAATGTTTTCTGCCGCTGCAACCTCTCATTTTTGAATGCTAGATTGGGTCGGAAACCTGGACCGGTAGGGTTTCGATAGGCTCGTAGGGGTGGGTAAGCATTTTGTGGAGCTGGGTAGGTGTTTTGTGGGGCTGGGGCACGCCATTGTGCGTAGGTAGGAGGTTGAGTATATGTCTGGGCATGATGGACAGAGATGTGAGGGTTTGGTGATTGGAAGTAGTGTTGGGGTAGACTATATGGGGTTTGGATATAGGTTCGTTGATAGGGTCGAGGCTGGGTATATTGGTGAGACGGGCCCCTGGGTCGAAACCATGCTCCTGAATCAATTGTTGCCACATCTTCCTTCTTCTTCTTCTTTCCAATCACTCCCCCAGTACCGTTTTGGATGGCTTGGGTAGTTGCCTTGATAGCCGAGTAACTCATGATTTTGCTTGATTTAAGCCCTTCTTCCACCATGCCACCCATCTTCACTACCTTGTTGAAAGACTTGCCTATGGCCGATATCAGATGGCCAAAATAGGTAGGCTCCAGAGCCTGCAGAAAGTATTCCACCATTTCGCTCTCCTCCATCGGAGGGTTGACTCTTGTCGCCTGTTCTCTCCAGCGAAAACCATATTCTCTGAAACTTTCACTGGGCTTCTTCTCAATCTTAGTCAGAGACAAATGATCTGGAACAATCTCGATGTTGTATTGGAAATGACGAGCGAATGCTTGGGCCAAATCATCCCAAGTATACCGTCTGTTGTGATACTAACGAGTGTACCACTCCAGTGCTGAGCCACTCAGACTCTGGCTAAAGTATGCCATCAATAGCTCATCTTTCCTACTGGCTCCTCTCATTTTACTGCAGAATCCCCTCAAGTGGGCCATCGGGTCTCTGTTCCTGTCATATAGATCAAATTTAGGCATCTTGAATCCCACCGGCAACTGAACATCGGGGAATAGACACAAATCCTTGTAGGCCATGCTCATTTGGCCTCCCAATCACTGCATGTTTCTGAATGACTGTTCCAGGCTTTTAACCTTCCTAAACATCTCCTCCTGTTCTGGGTTTTTAGGTGGTTTCTCAGTCTCACCTGGGAGGTCAAAACAAGGAGTGTAAGAGTAATGCTCTAGGGCCTTGAAAGTAGGCTCCGGGGGGTAGTATTGGTTATCCTGGGTCTGGAATAAAAGCTCACTGGAAGATCGGTGGCCGGTGGAGGAGGGTATGGAACTGTTTTGGGTGGTGGAGCTTGTGGTGTTTAGGAAGTGGTGCCCTGGTAGTGGTGGCAAATGGGGAAGCCTGGAGATGAATCAATAACGGGAGGTTCTTAGGACTGAGCCAGCGGCGGGACGAAAGTAGGGTTGACGGGGTAGGATGGTGGTGGATGCCCTTTTACCCATGCCTGGTACATCTCTGCCATATGGTGTTTCAACTTATACAACTCCTCTTTCAGGTTAACATCAGACTCCTCCCCCTCTCTTGACGGGTCTATAACACTTGCATCCAGTTCTTGGTTAGCCAGGATCAACTTGTCTTTGGACCCGGTGTTGTACAGATAAGTTGTCAGAATGCCATACAAACTAACCACCTGCCTGGAATTGATGACAACAACAAACATGTTAGCGATTAGGGCTTAACAGATAGGCAACCGCACGTTGGGGATGCAATGCACCTAAGCAGTTAACCATTTCTATTATGCATTTGATCGGTTGCTTGCGTCATCCCAGCTTTCCCTAATTTTCATTTTGCAACATCTCTCTTTTTCATTCCTGTCCTTCTTTGCTTGATTTCTCGTTGTTGTTTTTATTTTTATTTTTTTATTCACTCATTTTCACTCTCTTATTTTGCCATTAATTCTTTCCATGATTTTTCTTGTTTTCTCTCTTCTCTTTTTTTTGTCTTTTTTTTCACGGTTATGATCGAATCTTGCCTACATATCATGACGTCGCATGAATCAGACCAAGCGTAGTTCTGGGGGATAAGTAGAAATAAATAAATAAACATTTTGGGTTTTTAATTTTTTTCATAAAATAAAAATGTCTTGATTACAACGACTCATCCTACATGATTTAATCATAAAAACTAACAGACTCGAAAAGGGGGACTAATAGACTCCAACAGAAAGATGAAAATACAGACTCAAAAACAGACTAACAGACTCCAACAAAGAAAATGAAAATACAGACTCGAATGAAAATAATGAAATCATCAATGCCTCAACTGCTCTAGGGGCCCGTGGGACATCAGTCGATCTCGCCACGGGCCTATACGCAAGATCCCCTTGAAGACGCTCCAGGTCACTCATTATTTGGCGAACAAAGGTCATTACCGCGACAAAGAAGGTGGTTCTAGTCATGTATTCACATTCATGTCACTTCATGACGATGTAGTCAGCAATTGCTCTAACCCTCTCCCTGATGATACACTTTTCTTGGAGCAAACGCCTATTTGCTGAGACCTAGCTTCTAGTACCTAGGCATCATGGTGGTTTTGACCCTACAACTGTTTCATATCTTCCTCTACTGGGCCATTAGTGCATAGCAAAGTTCCCTTTCTGCTTTAAAGTTCTTAGCTTGTTTGGCCATCTAATTTTCGAGGGTAGTTAGACTTTTCTTCAACTTGGTGGCTTCACCCTCATATCTCTTTTTTAGCTGCCGGACAAACTCTACTCGTCCCTCTGTGTTCTTCGTTAACTGTGCCCGGGCCCTTGCCAAATTACCCTTGGATTTTTCCAGATCATCCTCACACTCAGCTATTTTCCTCTTGAGACCACTTATGAGTCTTTCATCCTTTCGGCTCCTTTCCTGATTCTCAGCAGTTATTTTCATTTTTTGGAACTGTGCTCGAAGGGCCTTGTTTTCTTGAGCCAATTTCTTCTTCTCCCCTTCACTGGCAGCGACCTGTACACTTTTGTCAAATTTAAGATCCCGGATCTGTCCCTCTAATTTGCTTATGGTGGCTCTGTAGCTTGCCCCTTTTGCCAACCAATCCCATTGCTCCTGCGCTCTATTAGTGAATTGTTGGACATGGGGTCTTTTTACGAGCCGTTCAGGCTCTAGATGGACTTGAGACCTCTTACCGTATAAAGTTGTGTAACTAGGCTCCAACTCGCCTCTGGATAGGTCTCGTACCTGAGTTTTTGGCTCTAAGAACCTACATTAATGCCAAACCCGACGCACCCTTTCTTCCGAGAAAGCCGCTTTTGGTTCCAGTTCGACGACCTGCCGACTCAAATTCTCATCATATGGTATAGTCTGGTACCTGCCTAACTGACGTAGAACTCTGTGCGGGGCATAAGGCTGAATGCTCCGGAGACCCATCAATAGAAGAAAACACACCTCGACCGACATATAAATGACTTCGCTGATCGAGAGCCACCCGAATGTCCATTCAATCTTGTTTGCAGTCAAGGAGCTCAAGTGTCAAAACCATGCTTCCGTACCCTCCGGAAACTCATAGCCCTCCACCCGTTGTTCATGTTTTTCAATGCATTGAAGACCGGTCATACCAAGGTTCATGTACCCCGGGCGGTGACGCAGTTGTTCCTCCATCCAGAGTTGTAGAAGCATATTGCATCCCTCAAAAAACTTTCCTCTTTCTCGGCAAAAAGTCAAGGCTCGGTAGATTTCTGCCAAGATCATCGGTACAATTGTGCCATTTTCCTTTTTAGTCATGAAGTCGGCTATCCCCACAAGCCCCAATTCTATGTTTCCATCCATTCTTGGAAAAATCAAAACACCCAAGAATGCCACTTTAAAAGCCAGTCCCCGCGGAGCTTCCTACTTGTCTTTGTTCCCTGAATGAGTAAGACCGATATCTGGCATCTCAAAACCGCAGGGATTCCCATAACGTCGGTACAAAAAGTAGAATGTACAAAATCCCTTAGCCAAATTTTCGTCTTGAACTTCCCGGCTGATGCTTAAAAGGTTCAGAAACTTATGGGGAGTCACTGTTTTAGGTGCCACCGGGTATTAATTTCTGAGATTCCCACTAAAACCAGCGTAGCCCGCTATTTCCTCAAGCGTAGGAGTTAGCTCAAAATCAGCAAAATGAAACACATTATGTGCTGGGTCCCAAAAGGGTATCAACGCCTCAATTATATCCTTCCTCGGCTTAATATTTAGAAGACCAACAAGACCGCACAAAGATTTTACCACGGTTTTTCTACTGACTTCCCCCAGATCATTCAACCACATATGAAGCTCTAACGGGATTTCCTCAAGGACTGTGAAAGGTTCATTTTCAATCGTGCTCATCCTGCACATTTATTTTAAGTGATTGATTAAAAGACTATGATTCATTTTGACTCAAGAGAAAAACACTCATTTTCACAAAAGTTAGAACAAAACATTCTTGCGAATACAACCCTTCAGCACCTCAAGAAAGAAAATTTTTAGGGCTGTGTTTGTTAACCAACCAAAATTTTGAAAAAGTATCCTAGGTGTCTATTCTTGCAAAAATAGCCTTTCGGCGCCTTTTTTGCTATTTTGGACAAGAACGGAGTCACCTAATTTATTTAGGACAAAATAGTGACACTTCATATTTTTTGGGGTATATTTTGAGAATCAAACCTGCGTAGTTCGGTCAATTTTGACACAATAGAAAACACAAACCTTTGAAATAGCTTTTTTTTTTTTGAAAATTTTAGCAGAGTTTCGAGGTATTTTGGACACCAGGTTTTCACAGGCGGGTAATTTCCTCTCACTCGCCTCAATTTGGTTTTTCTCAAATTTTCTCTCTTATTCTAGAAGCCAGTCAACATGCAATCCGAGTCAAATAAATGCGCAAGTAGCAAGCAAAATGCATCATGATGGTCTTTTGATTTCGGGTACACCTGTCCTAGACGGATCCAACCCCTGTGTTGAGTCCCCAAAGTCAAAATGCACATGATGCAATCAAGCATTCCTACTAGGGATCCGACATGAGGCTATGTTATACTTGGTTTGAAAACTTGGGTTTATTTGTTCTAGACCTGGCTTACCCGAGCGGACAGCTCGAGCCGGGGGGGGGGGGCCCAGCGTACCAGAAGCTTTACCGGATTTGCAACTTGTCCGAACCTCATTCTAAAATTGGGATACGACTCTAACAGAAAAGAAGTCACACGAAGTGCACACTTCCCAGATGATTCAGAAGACTCAGATAGAGGAGGGATTTGTAACAATTTATATATTTTTCAACAATATCAAAGTGGTAAAAAGCAACATTTAGCACATTAGGCCCAAGCATGTAAATAAAACCAGATAATAAATAAAACCAAATATAACAATTATTCTAAGCTCGAATTCTTGAATCCTGAACTAGAGATTCTGGGTTCTTTTCCCCAGCAGAGTCGCCAGAGCTGTCACACCTCCTTTTTTACCACCCGAGGGCGGATATATGAGAGTTTTTCCAATTTAAGTGACATTATATGAAATGGAATTATTTATTTATTAGAGTCGTCACTTGGGATAGTTTATTTGGTGTCCCAAGTCACCGGTTTACTTTAAAATCCCAAATCGAGGAAATTCGACTTTTATTTTAAAGTATGCGAACCAAAAATTCGAGATAAAGAATTTTGTTAATCCGGGAGAAGGTGTTAGGCATTTTCGGGTACCGTGTTTCTAGCACAGTCGCTTTTAATTATTTTAAAATGCTTTTAGGAAGATTCAATGTTATTTAAAACATGCCTTGAATCACGCCACATGAAATACACCCGCGGATCGCGACACGTTCTATTTAACATTGTTAATTATTGAAATTGGGTCACATGAAATGTACACCCGAACATAGTAATTAAAGAAAAGTCAATTTAAAGAACGCGCCTAAAGCAAACTACAAAGGTTCAAAATAACAAAGTTTGCGAGGGCCATGGAAAATTCAATTGATGGCACACCTCGATTTTTAAGGGGTTAGTATTAATGATATGAGGGCCATGGGTGACTTAATTGCTTATGGCACACCTCAAGTTTATTCCTTCAAATGAATTCTTGGTCTAGTCTTATGGGGGCCATAAATTATAGGTTTTACGGATATGGAATACCCCAACCTAATTAAAGAGTCTTATTGAATTAAAAGAATTAAAGACAATTTGAGTTCTGTCCATATTAAAATCAATATGCATTACTACGAGCGGCCCATGTAAAATACTATAATGGCCTAACGTTTGGAGGGGAAATGAGTCTAAGCTTGCAATAACACAGACGGTATTTTAAAGGGGAATTGGGCTCACGATGAGGCCCCAAAACCTAACGGGATCAGCCAAGGGCCTAACTGGGCCAGCCTTAAGGCCTAATTGTACGACTTGCTGCAAAAGCTTGAACAAATGATCACCTGAACCTCTTGAGTTCAGGTGATGCCTCAAATGAAAATTCCCAGAAAAAATGAATCAACTATACCAAACTGAAAGGTCTATCTTGAGACGGGGCTGCCCGATGTGGGCCTGTGTTAAATACCATTCGAGGCCCAACATCCATGTTGCCTCAAGACAGCCCAAGTCTTTTTGCACACTTTTAATACAGACTGATGCAAAATCATAATACTATTCTAAAAGTACAGAATTTAATGTTATAACAACTCATACACAATTGATCTCATTGTTAAAACATAACCAAATTTGATTTTAAAAACCAGACACTAACGTGATTTCAAAATATAAACATACATTTACTAACATGGATTCAAACCTGGCCAATTCCAGCCCTCTAAACATGACTATTCACTGATTTTTATGCCAAACATGTTAAAATATTCAGCTACCTAAACTCATATGGCAGCCCTTACAAACCACAATTCAACACAGTCCCAAAATCACACTTAAAGTGTTATACAGACTTAGATCTTGGACATTTGAAATCTGAATCTTACTAGGGAATAGGGATGGATGCTAACATTGAATAACAACTAGAAACATCTACTATCAAAACTAATTAATACATGTAATATTGAACTAAAGAAGATGAAATTTGGAAGGGAAATCTATTTCATTCAAAACACATTGAAGCTTCGACTTTATTTAGCACTTTCAAAGTTCGAAACATACCTGAAACAAACAAAAATAACCAGTATTTCAGCAGGGAACTAGCAATCAACAGTAGATCTTAAAACAGCAACCAACGACAGCGCAACAGTCAACTTTTCATGTTTTGGAACCCAGAAATAAGCAACAACAACCTACTCTAGCTTTAAAACCCAAGAAATATCAACAACCAGCTGTAATAGAATAGTAGATGATTTTCTTTTTGTATTTTCCTTTCTAATTTTGATACTTATATCAATGTATATAACTTCAGCCGTTTTCTCACTTTTTCAGGTTCTAATCTCTGCCTAGAAAATGCAGGAAATGACCCTTTTATAGACAAGTTCTAGGGCAGCCAAATTGATTTTAAGCTTTACCAATTGCCCCTTCCCCAATTTTTATTTTGTTCATTTTAGACCCCAAACTTCTAACATGTTTGTTAAGTCAGCCCCATTACCCACTTTCCTAGCAGCTTCCTAGGCAGTTATAAATGATTCCCTTTATAAAAATACCCTAAATACCCTTTAAACCTTTGTTATTTACATTCAGAAAGTACCACTAACTGGGCTAGACCCTAGCATACCTGAACCCCTCCCTTTTTCATTCGGGCTTCTGAACTATGAAGCCTAATTTATGATCCAAAAACCACAAACCACAAACAATCAAACCAATAAAGTTCTGAAACTCCGGGCATCAAAATTCTAAAGGAGCATAAAAATGAGAATGGAGCGACAGGCAGACATGAAATCAAAAGTACTAAAGAAACTGTTAATTTCATTATTATGATAATATCACTATAAACTAATATGACCTAAATCTAATCATGCAAACAAAGATCGACTTGAACTAACAGAAGAAAGAAGAATGAAACAAGAAGAAACAGAAACATGCAACGTATTAATAAAGGAAAAGAAGAAGAAAAGGCTGACTGGCCAAACAGAAGCATTAGCCAAAAATCTCGAATGAACAACATGGCCACTTGAACTGCTTCATCAAGACCAGAAACTTACCCTAATGAACACCCTTGGTCAGGAGTGCTCTATCAGGGTAAGCTTCGAGCCTTGATGAGTGGAAAACTTAGGTAAAGACTTGAATTCCACATTTGACGCATTCTAAAGCTTGCTTGGGAAAAATCATCAAAGGCTTTGGGTTTGGGGGGACCTGGAGACTGTAAGATGTTAATTTGGACGGGTTTGGAGTGATTTAGGGTTTTGGTACTAGTATTACATCCAATATTGGAGAGGGTTGAGAGAGATTCGGGGGACATTGCTTTGGGGTTTAGAAAGAGGAAGGCACGTGGATGGTGTGGTGTTAATTTAGGGGCAGATTGAGGTTGCGCCGCCACCAGAGATGGTGAGGAATTTAGGGCAGCGCTAGGGTTTGGGTTCAGAGGGTCTGAGGGTTATGAAGGGGAAGCCGATGGAACTGGAGAAGGGGTAAGGCTTGTTCGGACATATATATTAGGATAGGGTGAGGAGTTCCGATCGGTTGGATCTAACTGATCCAACGGTTGAAATGGTAAGGGGTCAAAAGGGTGTCGTTTGATTTGAAGGCAAAGCTGGACCGGGTTGGGGCGTGGTTTGGGCCGGATCTAGAATGGGTTTTGGGGGAAATTCGTTTGGGCTATGACAAATTGGCCCAAAATCAACAGCCTTTTCTGATTCTCTTTATCTTTTTTTTCAATTTCCAAGTTTTCTTTTTTTTCCTTTTCAAATTAATTAGCAAACCAAATTAACTCTTAAATTAAAATAATTTACCAAATTAAGCCAATTACTCATCACAGTATTTACAAAATTAATTAACTCCTAAATTAAAATAAGAAACTACAGAATTTAAAATTAAAATTTTAAAAATGCAAAGTGAGTCATTTTTTGTGATTTTTTTATTTTTATAAAACAACTAATTTACTAATTAACCTAAAAGTGTAAAAATAAATCCTAAATGCTAATGCAGATTTTGTATTTATTCATGATTTAAATAAATAAAATAAACATGCACAGACAAATGCAAACAATTAACATAAATCCTGTGAAAAATCTACAAAAATTGCAAATAATGGGAAAACATTATTTTCTTAGAGTTTATGGGAGTAATTCCTATAGGGAAAAAATTACGTGCTCACATTATGTTGGATCCTCTATATAGCATTAACGTTCTCTGGTTTGGATGAAGAAGGCTTTCTTTCTCACTATTCAAATACTATCAACCCTTTGCAAACCCTTTAAGTCAGTTCCTTTTCTTTGATTACCCTCTTTGGAACCTGAATATGTTATTGAAAAAAAAGAAAGAAAAAAAACAAACAAAAAAAAGAATAAAAAAAGAAAGAAGAAGAAAAAAAAGGGAATGGAAAAAGAAAGAGAAAAGAAAACAAAACAGAAGAAAAAGAAGTACAAAAGAAAATCAAAAACAAAGTTCCTTAAACTATATTTGACTTGATTCCGAAAGGATACGTAGGCAGCCTCTCTTTGGGGTTCAGTCATACCAAAGCAAAAAGCCAGATTCCCCCAAAAGTTGAAACTAGGGAAAATGTTATATGGGTTCGATGATGATTTCGCTTGAAAGGTTCCAAAGTTGTAATTCAATCCAAATATTTTTTTTACCCAAATCCTTTTCAAGTCATTCTAATCAATCTGCGCGAATGCTCAAGAATTGGAGGATACAATCTCTTGGATCGGATACAATCAAAATGAGAGAAATAAAATAAGAGAGTCTTGTTACTAAAAACTCGCAAAGAGCATTATAAGTCGATGATAAGAAGAGAAATGAGAGAGGTCGGCTGGTGAAAACCCGCAAAGGGCACCACTGATCGAAAAAGAGGGTTCCCACATTTACTAGCAGCGATACAGTCCTAGGCAAGGTGTCTCGATTTCGAGGCAAAAGTTGTGATGAATTTTTGAGAGTCGTACGGTTTACACAGATCAGGCATCCAGTCTAAAAGACATGTCATGTTTATTGAAGTCCGCATATACTCTAGATAAGTCCTTTTTTCTTTTCCCCGAAAGGGTAACCTCTTGTCTAAATTCATTGTCCATTTCATTGTTTGTTTTTCTTTGAATCCCTTTCGGTCTAACTCTATTCTGAAACTAAGACAAAGAAGGGATGGTAAGACTAATTTACAGAGTTCTCGCTTGATACGACTTAATATGCAAAAAGGCACCCAGCCTCGACAAGGGCATCAAGTCGGCCTCGATTGGCCATGGCGGCTGATGCTTCGAAATCAAAACTCTTGGAAGGAGAAAATTAAATTGAAGTGCCTATAAGGGCAAATAAAATTGAAAAGGTTGAGTCCCACGTGGCTAACCATCTCAGCAAGGTTTGAAAATCCAAGGTACAAATGCTATGAAATTAAAATTGGAAGAAAGAAGCCAGAAATGAAAGTCTTACAAAAGCGAAATATAGTTGGAAAAGGTTAAGTCCCACGCGACTAGCCATTGCGGCAAAAGTTTGAGGAGCCAAAAAGTTCCCTAATGCTCTGAAGTTAAAAATTAAAAAAAACAAGTCAGAAGTGAAAGGCCTATAAAAGCAAAATAAAGACGATAAAGGTTGAGTCCCATGCGACCAACCGTCATGGCAAAGTATGGAAAAACCAAAAGTTCTCATGGGCCAGAAATGAAATCGGTCTTCAGGAAACAACTAGTTGCACTTGAGAGTATCATCAAAGAAACCATGCCGAGATCAAGTGAATGAAAAAATTAAGGCCACAAAACCAACAACCGTTTCAAACTGACAAATTGTTCTTTGTTTGAATAACAAGAAACAGGTGCAATCCAAAAGCAACCTTGCAAGAAGCAGGTGCAACCAAAAGAAACTGCGCAAGGGCTAAAATAGATTTGTAGCAACAACCCAAAAAGGGAATTTTTCTCCATATTCTTTCCCGCATTTTACTCATTCTCTTTATAAAAAAGAAGAAGAAAAAAGTTCAAATCATGGTAGTTAGGATCTCCAATCCTTAGCTGTATTTTTCCAACATAGGGTCTCCACTCCCTAGTTGATTTTATTTTAGATATAGAGTCTCCACTCCCTAGTCGCTTTTCCCAACATAAGGTATCCAATCCCTAGTTGATTCTATTTTAGACATTGGGTCATCACTCCCTAGTCACTTTTCTAACATAGGGTCTCCACTCCCTAGTTGAAGTTATTTCAGATATAGGGTCTCCACTCCCTAGTCTGTTTTCCAACATAGGGTCTCCACTCCCTAATTGATGTTTTATTTTAGACATAGGGTCTCCACCCTAGTCTCTTTTCCAACATAGGGTCTCCACTCCCTAGTTGAAGTTATTTTAGACATAAGGTCTCCACTCCCTAGTCTCTTTTCCAACATAGGGTCTCTCACTCCCTAGTTGATGTTATCTTTAGACAAAGGGTCTCCACTCCCTAGTCTCCTTTTCCAACATAGGGTCTTCACTCCCTAGTGAATTTATTTTCTACATAGGGTCTCCACTCCCTAGTTGAAGTTATTTTAGACATAGGGTCTCCACTTCGTAGTCTTTTTTCCTAACGTAGGATCTCCACTCCCTAGTTGATGTTTATTTTAGACATAATGTCTCAACTCCCTAGTCTATTTTCCAACATAGAGTTTCCACTCCGTAGTTGATGCTTTTTTTTAGGAAATAGGGTCTCCACTCCCTAGTCTGCTTTTCCAATATAAGATCTCCACTCCCTAGTTGAAGTTATTTTAGACATAGGATCTCCACTCCCGAGTCGCTTTTCTAACATAGGATCTCCACTCCCTAGTTGAAGTTATTTTAGACATAAGGTCTCCACTCCCTAGTCGTTTTTCCAACTTAGGGTCTCCACTCCCTAGTTGATTTTTTTAGGACATAGGGTTTCCACTCTCTGGTCTTCTTTTCCAACATAGGGTCTCCACTCCCTAGTTGATTTTTAGGACATATGGTCTCCACTCCCTAGTCTGCTTTTCCAACATAGGGTCTCCACTCCCTAGTTGAAGTTATTTTAGATATGGGACCTCCCCTCCCTAGTCTACTTTTCTAACATAGGGACTCCACTTCCTAGATGATGTTTATTTTAGGCATAGGGTCTCCACTCCCTAGTCTATATTACAACATAGGGTCTCAACTTCCTAGTTGATATTTTTTAAGACATAGGGTCTCTACTCCTTAGTCTGCTTTTCCAACATAGGGTCTCTACTTCCTAGTTGTAGTTATTGTAGACATAGAGTCTCCACTCCATTGTCGCTTTTCCAACATAGGGTCTCCACTCCCTAGTTGATTTTGTTTTAGACATAAGGTCTCTATTCCCTAGTCGTTTTTCCAACATAGGGTCTCCAATCACTAGTTGATTTTATTTTAGACATAGGATCTCCACTCTCTAATCGTCTTTCCAACATAGGGTCTCCAATCCCTACTTGATTTTGTTTTAGACATAGGTTCTCCATGCCCTAGTCGTCTTTCCAACATAGGGTCTCTAATCCCTAGTTGACTTTGTTTTAGACATAGGGTCTCCTCTCTCTAGTCGTCTTTCTAACATAGGGTCTCTAATCCCTACTTGATTTTGTTTTATACATAGGGTCTCCACGCCCTAGTCGCCTTTCCAACATAGGGTCTCCAATCATTTGTTGATTTTATTTTAGACATAGGGTCCCCAATCCCTAGTCACCTTTCCAACATAGAGTCTCCAATTCCTAGTTGAGCTTATTTTAGACATAGGGTCTCCATTCCCTAGTCTCTTTTCCAATATATGGTCTCCACCCCCTAGTTGATTTTATGTTAAACATAGGGTCTCCACTCCCTAGTTGAGTTGATCTTAAATGAAGGATACACTATCCCAACAAATCATGTTTTCCCAGGTACACCAATCCCAATCTTTTATTGCTTTCAATAATGAAGTAGTATAGAGTTTTGTTACAAATAACTCACGAAATTTTTCTAGTGAAAACTAGGGCAGAAATTTGTTTTGTTTGTTGTGGTGTCAGAGCAGGTTTTTACCTCGAGGCACAGGGTTTGAGATGACCAAAAGAAGAAGTCTCAATCCAAAATAAAGAAAAGAAAAGAAAAAAAAAGTGAATCCAAAATGCAGAAACAGATGAAAGATGTGAACTGCCCAAGACATGGCTGAAGTCACGAGCACTAAATTCTGTGTTTTTATCATAAGAATCCACAGAAGAATGAACTAGCACCTGCAACTAGCAAGCATCATGGTTCCAATTAAAAGTCTGCATGAAGAACCATTCAAGACTTAACATCAAGCTTCAGAAGACTTATATATAGGAATCTTGTAACTCATAGATAATAGACTTGGTTAGTTCTTTAGATTTTGATTTTGATATAATAACAGGACCACAGACCGAAGCCTCGAACGGTACCTCACTCAAATCTCTTATCCTCTCTACATATTCCATCTCTTCTCACTTCTGAACTACACGTGGCTTGATTCCTTTATAGCCAAGGATATGTAGGCAACTCAGATACCAGGGCTCGGTCACAATATTTTATCCATCTTTATATCATTTGAATAAGTGTCGGGTCAGAAGTCAATTATGTTGCTTACTTAATTCTTTGCTCAAAAACTCTTCGAGTTTCCAAGCATAGAGGGGCAGCTGTAAGTATGTAATTTTTTACCTACGTGATTTTTAAAGATTATATTTAGTATTCGCAATATTTTTAATATTTATTTGAGTTTATAGATATCTTTATCTTCAATTTTAGTTTTAAAACAAAAAATTAAAAATACAAAAAAATAGTTTTATTTTTTCTATTTAATTTAGCCAAACTGCAAGACTTGTAAAATTAAGGCCCAAATTCGGATTCCCACGTAGCCCCAACCTTCTTAGCCAATAACCCCCTTTAACCTAGCAGCACCCCCACTTCCCTTAAATGAAAAAGATCAGCAAAAAAACTAATACCTTAGATACACACACATGCAAAAGAAATAAATAAGAGAAAGCTGACAACGCCTGCGTTTTTTAAGAAGAAACGACCCCCATTTCCTGTCCGGCCAGCTCGCTGGAAGACGAGTCTCATAACAACTGCCCACCACACCCTCTTGACCTCAAATCTACTGCCTCCATTCACGAATCAAGCAGCTGTTTTCCCTATTTTCACACACACCCCATTGTCTCTCTCACTCACTACCAAAAATTGTTGGAATCCGGCGAGCCAAATCGGCCACCCACATAAGACAAGAAAGAACAACCACCCTCACCACCAGAACTCACCGAAAACCAGTAGCAACAGCCGCCCTCACACCCCAGCAGCCGGACACCTCTCTCATCTCGCTTCTGCTGTTTCCCCACCAGCGAGACCACCCTTCAACTCCATATCACAACCAACTTTAAGGGTCTGAAAAATCTAGTTTTTGGTTGTCAAAATGGAGTTCAGCTGAGACGAGTTTTGTTGGTCTCCATCAAGATTTAGAGTCTCATTTTGGTTCGTGTTACTGGAAATTATTGGCCGTTTTCAAGCTTTTGCCGCTGCCTTCATGTACATCGATTTCAAATGACAAATTAATTGAAATTTCAATTTAGGTCCAATTTCTTGTGCTCACTTTTATTTCATCTCGTTTTGTTGGTTTGATGAATGCTTTGGATCGATATGTGGCCTTTTCTATGTTAGCATATCTTAGACCTCATGTATTATCTTAATTTGTATTCCTATTTGGTCTTTGCTTTCATTTGTATTAGTGAATTAAATTTTAATTAGTATGTTAAATAGTTAACAAAGATGATATTTAGTTTGATTTGGTCCAGAGTTATAAGAATATAGTAGCTCATTAAGTAATTAAAAAAGTGAAGAAAATAATCTGGAAGCCATGATGAGAATTTGTTCTCAAATAGACATATTCTTCCGGAACCTTATATTTCAAACGTCATATTTTTGAGAAAGGGATTTGGTCTCATAGATTTACTTTTGATTCATATTGGCAGTGTGTTATTGAAATTTGGATATACATATTTTAGGCCAAGTGTTTGCAAGCTTCTTTCATTATTTACGCTTTAGATTTCATCTCTATTTGGAGGATTTTGATGCTTGAAGGCTTTGCTGAGTATTCAGTATATTAATGTTGTTACTACACTCTTCAAATGCTAGTTCCATTTTCCTCTCCCGATTATCGAGTGTAAATTGCCAAAATATTTCATGACTTCCAAAATAACTTCTTCCATAGTTCTCAGGCCCTACAATAATCTCAAACTTAGAAAAATAAACCACTTATAAACAAACGTCGTAGCTTCCTTTAGGCGCGATTAATAATAAATCATCGTGGCCATGGGTATGATTCCTGTGGCATGGTCATGATACGTAAATCCCAATTTGAGTGTGCGTTTCATGTGAATCGACCATAACTTCAAATAATAATAACAATCAACATGTTGTAGATCGCGGGTCCATTTCACTTGACGTGATTCGCAATGTGTACAAAAATAAATGAGTGCGCGACACCGCGACTTGTTTAAATAAATTCCATAATTGTTTAAAATAAATTAAAAGCAGTTAGAAAGTTAAAAATACAAAATAGGTTTAAATATGTATTAAATAAGATAATTAGACCAATTATTAATAGTTGACCGACCATGCTAAAACCACGAAACTCTAAAGTGTCTCACACCTTCTCCCGGGTTAATAGAATTCTTTACCCGTTCTTTTGTATTCATGGACCGTAAAATAAAGTCAACTTCCTCGATTTGGGATTTTAAAATAAATCAGTGACTGGGACACCATAAATTATCCCAAGTGGCGACTCTGAATTAAATAAATAATCTCATTTCTAATAACTTTAATTGGAAAAACTCCCCTATCCCTCAAAAAAAGGAGGTGTGACAGTGATGATAAATATGCCTTCAGTTCTCGTAGAGCATGGACGCACTCGGGAGTCCATTCGAGGCTGTTGTCTTTTTTGAGTACGCCAAAAAATTTGTGACATCTATCTAATGACCTCGTGATCAACCTCGATAGGGCGGCGATTCGAGCAGTCAGCCTGTGGACTTGCTTTTTGGTGGTTAAGAGTTCAGGTATCCCCTCAATGTCTCTAATTTGGTATGGGTTGACCTCGATCCCTTGCTGCGACACCAAAAACCTAAGAACGTTCTCGAGGTCACACCAAATGCGCACTTCTTCGAGTTCAGCTTTATTTTGTACCATCTTACAATGTCGAAAAGATCAATGTGATCCTCTGCCTTTTCGGACATGACCTTCATGTCGTCTATATATACTTCCATGGTCTTGCCGAGATGGTCTTTGAACATCTTTATTACAAATCTTGGATATGTGGCCCGACGTTCTTTAGTCCAAACGGCATGACACTATAGCAATAAGTTCCTTGGTCGTTGATGAACGTGGTCTTCTCTTGGTCTTCTTTCTCCATAAGAATTTGGTTATTACCTGAGTAAGCGTCCAAGAAACTCAATAGTTTGTGTCCAGCTGTTGCGTCGATGAGTTGGTCAATATGGGGTAGTGGGAACAAATCCTTCGGACATGCTTTGTTTAAGTCTGCGAAATCCACACACATCCGTCATTTCCCGTTTTTCTTTTTGACCATCACTACGCTGGCGATCCACTTGGGGTACTTTGACTCATCGCGGACTGCATCATAGATGGCGAAGTTGAATTTACGCTTGACATGTCTTACTGGGGGTTAAATGGCTCGACGTTTAGTTTGTAGGGGCGATTTACTTTGGGATGCCCGATATATCTGCATGGCTAAAGGCAAACAAATCCACATTAAATATTTAGAATTGAGTAAATTTACCCGGTTCCCGGAGTTTGCAGTGGATATAAGGCCTTTTTGTTGTGATCGTTGAGGTCCAATTGGATGGGGTCAAGGTCTTCTAGGTTAAGTCTGCAGCTTCGACCGTTTCAGGATCATGATGACGTCCCCGGTCTTTTCTTGCATCGACCTCGACCCTGCTGATTGTTATGCCTCTTTTTCTTTGTCTTTTTTTTTGTTGGGTCGCCGTGTTGTCCAAGGCGATGCGGTAGCATTCCCGGGATGCGCTATTCCCTACGTATGCTGAGTATTCCCCATGGTGTTGGGAATTTAATTACTTGGTTTAGGCTGGAGGAGATGTGGCCTGGTCCATATATGGAATGTTGTCTCCAGAGTCACACCGCCGGCCAAGAGGGGGAGGGTAATTTTCCCGAATATCCGCTCAATTGCATTATTAAAATCGTTTAGCGTGATGCAGCGCGACACTATCTTATCCTTGAGTCTCATATAGGTAAGGACTCGGGGATGGATAATGCATGTGCCACTTCCATTGTCCACCATGATGCGTTTGACATCTATATCTAAAATGCGTAAAGTAATAATGAGGGAATCATTATGAGAAAAAGTCAAACTATCGGCATCTGTTAAGGGTGTTCGACCTTGGTCCTCGACGACTCTCCGGCTTCAGCCCTCATTGAATCTTCGAATATGGCCTTCATAGTTGATTAGGTCGCCTCGACCTTTGGTGGCGTGGGGATGCT
The DNA here is from genome assembly GCF_000715075.1 of Nicotiana tabacum. Classification (NCBI taxonomy): domain Eukaryota; kingdom Viridiplantae; phylum Streptophyta; class Magnoliopsida; order Solanales; family Solanaceae; genus Nicotiana; species Nicotiana tabacum. The sequence continues at coordinate 24,000,098 of NC_134100.1, read as the reverse complement.
TTACCGGCATCATTTTGACTTACATTCTTGAGTTAGATTTTGACCCATACAGTTATATGCTTTATGATAATGTATTTATTGGACTTCCAATACTTTTTTTAAGGACTTGAAAACTTCATTTTATTTTTTCTCACTTTTGTACTTGAAATGCACTCCCTTGTTGAAACTTGAGATTTACACCTATCCCTTGGTCAGAAATGCATTATGCCATTATATGGCATGCATAGACCTCTAATTAACATTATATATAAATATTCATAACCTTTATACTAATACAATAAATTTCGTTCCGGCATAAACAAAAAATGCTAAGCATTCTTTTTTATTTACCTAAATCTTGGTGGATATAATTATTCACACAGCTACTTGTGCTGCCAGAAGGTATACTAAGCAGAATAGTCAAGGTGGGCACTGAGTTAAATGTTGTCGGATAAGTCCTGAAGCAGAGCCATGATTTCAAGCTTATGGGTTCGAGATTCTAATCGTTTGTTACCGGGTTCTTAAATTAATAATTTATACATATTCAATGAAATTTGTAAGACAAATACAGAATTCGAACCAAAGCTACTGGGTTCGACCGAACCCGCTTCCGGCACTCTAGCTCCGCCCTTGCGGACAACGCCATTAATTAATTAAAAGAGTCCTACAATAATTTACGAGATCCTTACGAATTAAATAAACATGAATCATCATCCAATCATAAGGTCTATTGACACTGGTACCTACAGATGATAGCCAACTAAAAGCTGAAACATGTACATTCTAAGTCAGTAAACCGAAAGAGGACAAAAGAATATAATGAACATAAGGAGAATTAAATTCAGTTTGAAGTGTTATTAGAAATACCATCATTTCCTGGAGCTGTGAATATTCCTTGATTTATCACCTTCTTCAGTGGTCTGAATTAATTCTGAAAAAGAACAAATAGATATCTTATGAACTCTGCGTTTAGAATCCAACACCATCAGGTGCTCTCAAGACCTAGGATGGTTGGCTCCCATTTCTTGGCATCAATTATTTTGTTACGCTATAAGTGGATAGTTTATACTTTTGACTACGTACAAAGTCCATTTTGTTTGCACCGTTTAATTATCTGTAAAATTATATGGTATTGCGAAAGCTATCAAAGTTAATCCTGAAAGACAATAAATCAAATAATAAAAGTGAAGTATATCAAAGGACAATGGCGGTCACAAGGGTGGTCAACTGACCACCCTTCGCCAAAAAATTGCACTATGTATATAGATTAAATATCACATAGAGGTATATAATACATATTGAACACCCTTTGTCAAAAAAAAAATTCACTTCTTTCAAATTTGAATATCCTTGGAAAAATTCCTAGCTTCGCCATTGTCAAAGATACATAAAAGTTTAATATGGTGCAATGAATTGACTATATATATATATATAAATTAAGTATATAAAACAATACAAAAATTTCGCTAAAATAATTTCAAAAAGAGATTTACATAATAGGTGGCTAAAGCATGTGAATCAAATATTTTCTCCCCGAAATTGAACTTTCTAACTCTTAAAAACTACATTATAAATGCTATCAAGTGAGAAAGAAAGAGACTCAATTTATAAGAGTTCATAAATTTTTCCTTCAAGAAAAGAAGAAGCCAAATATGAAAAGTTTACTCTCCGTTTAGAAAAATAATAATTATGGTAAATGAGTTATTTTCCTTCGAGAAGATGAAAACCCCAAATACAAACATGAAACAACTAACAACTTAGAATACAGAGAAGTTTTGCCGCATTTGACTTGACAGTCACGTCAACCTTCTTTTTTCTTTCGAATTTTCTAAGTTAAACTTTTTAATTTTAATCATAAATTCAAACATAAATATTTAAATCTTTTGAAAAAAATTATATTTGTGAAAAATACGCAAAAAATAATATAAGTTACAATAATTAATAATTTAAAACATTTAAGAATATATGAAAAAATCGTGGTTAATAAAAACTCTTTCACTCTTGAAATCCAAATAGTATGTATTCCTTGCCAGAAAGGTGAACTACCAATAATAGCTTTTGATCGATGGAAAAATCAATTCATTTTTAATTATCTGTCTAACTTGCGCAAGTTTAAAGGGATTGAATAAAGAAAAAATTACAAGAATATACACGTGACTTCACACCATAATAAAAAGAAAGAATTACAAGAAAATACATGTGACTTCACGTCATAATAAAAAATAACACATATTTTTAGGTTTTACCCGATCTAGCCCATATTATATATATTTTGGGGTGTGGGGTGGGTAAATAAAATTTGTAATGCTTGTCTAGATGTGGTAAATTGACTGGAGGACTAAATCGGTCTAAAGTTTACAATAGGGTCAAATTGAGTGAATCAAATAGTGGGTCATAACTTCATAATAAACTAACTTTTACTCCTTTTTTATTTTATTTTAAAAAATTATGAAAACCAATGTGTTTTTCTTAAATTATTAGTTTAAGTTCTTCCAAATTCATATAATTTTCATACTCAAAAGCTGGCTTTTGGATTTGCATATTGACTTGCTGGGTTATATGATTTTGACTCGTTTTAGCTCAATAGTTTGATGGATCATTTCGAATTTAATATGAATCCAAGATTCCAAGTCAAGTCAATAAAGGAGCATTACAAATTTTATTTAGTCACCCCACCCCACACCCCAAAATATATATAATATGGGTTAGGTCGGGTAAAACCTAAAAACATGAGCTATTTTTTATTAGCAAAAATTTCACATAAGAATAATTGGGCTCCATACTTTTTAATTTTATAGCCCATATTTTAATTTACAACCAACTAGCCCAAAAATATTAGGCTAAGATTCAATATCCAACTCCAATAGGTTCTCGAAATTATTATTTAATTTTTAAAAAAGATTGTTCAAGCTTTTAAGTTAATTTTCGAATCAGTAACTGTGACTCAAATATTAGTTCAACAAACTAAATTTATTTGGGTGGTGAAAATTAGATTTTTAACAAGCTTAAATATGTGAGTTTAAATTTCGAATTTGATTTTGTGAGAAATTTGGAATGTGTGTTATTTAGACTTGTTAGAAATAATCTAAGGATGTTGTATATAAAATTTGAAGTCATTTAATGGAGATTTGGATTGATTTTGAACAAGAATTGTAACTGAAAATTGTGGAAACAGAAAATACACGGCCCTTTGAAGCATATGTAGAAGATGTAAGAAGAAGAGAGAGTGAAAGCAATGGTTGTGAGAACACAGATTTAATTTTATAGCTTTTAGAAGCAATGGTTGTAAGAACACAAGTTTTGAATTTGCTAATGCTTTCAAAGTATATATAATATGAGTTAGGTCGGGTAAAACCTAAAAATATGGGCCATTTTTTATTATGGTGTGAAGTTACGTGTATTTTCTTGTAATTCTTTCTTTATTCTGCTTGATCTATAAGCAGTAAAGTTTCCATCATTAATTAGATAAACGAAGCGCATGTAGGGTGAATATGAACCTCAAGTATTATCGAAAAGAAAGCGCTCATTATATACAACTAGTGAATTAATCCGCGCTTCGCGCGGTTATGAATAATTTTTTTCTAATGTTCAAATAATGAAAAATATATAAATCTTTTGTAATCTTCAAATTCAAAAATAGATTAGATTTTAAGTTATATAAACATTCTATTCTTACTTTTTTTCTTTTAATTTTCATCATTTGAGAATTTTTTTTATCTATCAGAAAAGGTTGTATAATAATCTGTAAATGTGAAACAATATTTTCTATTTTTGCTCAAGTAAATATGAAAGAAAGAGATGGACTTCATCTTTGTTCAGTTAATATATTAAGTATCTAACTTCTACTCTTCACCTTTCAAAAGTTATACTATATACTATCTCTTTATTTAGAATCTTATAAAAACATATCAACGTCTACTTCAATACAATAAGGGAAAAAAATTTGTTAGCTCTAAATCAACACAAATAAATTGCATGAATCTTTTCTGTTAATTTTATTTTATTTTTTTAGTTATTCTTTTTTAATTTAAGATACAAAACTGAGAATAGCGTGAATCACCAAGTTAATTTCTTTTGTCGTTTCCCTGCATATCCTAATTTTCAGCACCTGAATATTTGGTAATTTTTAGAGCAACCATATTCTCAAATAATTCGATCAGAATAAAGGAATATCTTAAAATTGTTTTGATCTTTGTAAAAGTTATATTACAATTTGAGATCAAAAAACACCTACATAAATGAGAGATAGGGGAAATACATAGTGATGAAAGACGGAGAAGATCGTGTGTGATGAATGGAAGGGTTACGGTCGTCGAGACATCAACTTTCATATTACTTATAGCTTGTTTGGCCAAGCTGGAGAAATCAGCTTATTTTGAGAAGTGCTTTTGAAAAAAGTACTTTTGGAGAGAATCAGTTTGTGTTTGGCTAATCAGTCTGAAAAGCACTTTTGAGAAATTATTTGTGTTTGGCCAAGCTTTTTAGAAAGTGCTTTTAAGTGTCAAATTACGAATAAGAACATGAATAGATTTACTTAATAATTAATATTATAAGTAAATAAATAATATCAAAATTTTGTTATTACATGCAATAATTAAAAAAAATTATTTTATTTAAGTAAAATATGAAAATAAATTTAAAAGTACTTAATTTTTTTAATATAAGTTAAATATATTAAAATACCTTCAACAAATATAAAAGCATTCACCCCTGAAGACACTATATATTAGAAAGTTTCCTAAAAATAAGAAGAAATATTTATAAATTAATATCCTAAGTATTAGGTTTAAGGGTTATTTTGGTATATACTATATTTTGTTAAGGGTATTTTAGGTAAGAAGAAAAGCCAAAAATGCTTCTGCTTTTGGAAAGAAGCTACTTTTTCTGCTTCTCTAAAACTGTTTCTGCTTCTTCCCAAAAGCACTTTTTTCCCCAATTAAGCTTGGTCAAACACCTCAAATTAGGAGAAAAGGCACTTTTTTGTCTTGAAAAGCTTGACCAAACAGGCTATTAATATTGTAAGATCAAAACTAAATAATTGCAGTGCATAGTTACCTGTTAGCCAAATTTATAAGCTACAATATCTGCAAGAAGGAAAAATAAAGCAAAAGCAAAAAGTAATTAAGAAAAATTATTATCTTTTTGTTGAAGCTTTGATCGAAGCTCAGAAGAATTCTTCACTTCTGGTTATGTTTTTTGTGTGCGCTTTATGATGAGGTAAGTGGTATGGGAGAAATGATATGAAAATTATTTTGCTTACACCATTTTATTTATAGTAATTACAATTGTGCATCCCCGAGCTTTCATTGTTTTGGTTGGACTATTACATCCTTCTTCAACATTTCATTTTAAAAAGCCATAACCTCTAAAAAGAGGCGTGAGTTATAGGATGTGGATTTTCTAAAATAAGAAAAATGAAAAAATGTAAGGAAATAGTAAAAAGATAGAGACAAAATATAAATAGAATTTTTAGACTATGGGATGTGATAGTATCACCAATTCTATTCCCAGTATATCTAACACTATAAAACATGTAAAGATATAGCAAATAATTCCTCAGCATTTCTTCTTCCAAGGAAAAAAAAGGACTATGTCCATGGGTCATACATAAAAGAAATACATTCAACATTAATAAATCAGACATGTATATTGTATTATTTCTTTGATCATCATTTCAAATGCACCACAATTCACTCTAAAAAAATGTAAATAAAGCATCACGTGCAAAAATAAATCTACTACTAAACTAATTATAATTAACCAAAATTCTTTGGTGAAAAGTCGGAAAGTAATCTCACAGTCAAAAAATATATATGAGCGAATTAGAGAAAAGATAAAAAGAGGGTGAAAGATTTGAAGGGTATTTCCATTCTTCACCTGTGATGGCAAAATTTAAATAGTAAAAAATGATTTCACCTTTAAATGCTAGAATTTGAAAAGTCAGAAGTTTTGAATATAAAATTCGAAACAGTGCCTTTCTCGTTATGAACTGCAATTAATATCGGACTTTCTCTTACCATGTAAATTAATACTTGGGCCTGACTTTTGATTTCTTAACCGAACATGTGTAATTAGGATATATATATATAGATTGTTCACGATCCTCATCTTTCCAATTTTCACGTCAATCTTTTTTTCTCTATATAATTTTAGTTCTACTTCATCTCCTTTATCATCTCTATGAGTGGCAAATGGGCGAGTGCCATCGGATATGGGTGCGTCGAGCTTTTACAATTAAAGGACAATCGGAACGAGATTTAATTATTTAGAATTCAGAGTCGCCACTTGGGAGATTAATGGTGTCCTAAGTCACCGGTTGAATCCCGAACCGAGGAAAAATATGACTCTGTTACAATCTGCGAACCAGAAATCCGAGTAAGGAATTCTGTTAACCCGGGAGAAGGTGTTAGACATTCCCGGGTTCCGTGGTTCTAGCACGGTCGCTCAACTATTATATTTGATTTTATCTAATTTTAATACATGCTAGCTTATGTGACTTTTATTCGTAAAACGCTTTTTATCAATTATTTATTTTAAAAGAATTGCGACGACGTGAAAACGCGTTTCGAACCGCGTCGTAATCAATGCACCCGTGGTTGTCATCATATTTCTACTTCGTCGAGATTTGGATTTGGGTCGCATCAATGCACACCCGAGTTTAAGAAGGTAATTTAATTAAAATCGCGCCTAAAGATTCTAACGTAATATTATTTTGGGGAAGGCCGTGAAGTTCGCTAAATGGCCCTCCCAAATTCTAATCATTTTTAATAACCATTTATTGAGGGCCCCACATTTATTTATTTTTGTTCGGTGAGGCTTGTCTCAATTTGTGAACCTCTTTTCTATCATTATTTATTTTATAAGAATTACGATGTCGTGAAAACGCGTTTCGAACCCCGTCGCAATCAATGCGCCCGTGATTGTCAACACATTTCGACTTCATCGAGATTTGGATTTGGGTCGCATCAATGCGCACCCGAATTTAAGAAAATAATTTTTAATAGCGCTCCTAAAGCAACTACGCACTTCCAAATTTGCGAGGATCATGGAAATTCAACTAATGGCACACCTCGATTGAGATTTACGTATCATGACCATGCCACGGGAACCGTACCCATGACCACAATAATTTAAAATTAATCGCGCCTAAAGCAGGCTACGATGTTCATATGTTCTTCATCTCCTAAGCCATAAGGGAGCGGACAAACAGTGAATGACATGAATGAAGGAGTTAAATACGGCGAAGGATTATCATCAACCAAACACATTAATAACCTTAGATAAGAACAAAGCTCACGTGACTGGGAGCAACAGATCTTAGCACTAATATTAATAATAAAACTAACTAAATTATCACCTTTAGTTATTAAGAAATTGAAAATACATTGAGGATTAATCAATATACTTGACCAAAAGCAACAAGTATTTATAACATTCAAACTAAACATTTGAAGCCAAATTTGCTCCTTTAATACTGTCATTTGACAACTTTTGGAATTCTACTACAATTTTGAGCACAATTTCTAAGACAACTCGTAACATTTCAAAATGGAGAAGAACAACAACTAATAATATATACTGTAGTTTCAAAATACGTAAAGTATAATGAAAATTCCGTTTACTTACAATTACTTCAACATTCAGTTGATTGTACATTAGATATGATTTCCAAAGAACAAATAAGAATAAAATATTTGACATGACTCATATTTAATACGGATAGAAAATGAGTTAACTGACAAATAATATGGATATTCATATTATCCATGACTTCTTGAATATGATCACTTTAAGAAGAATTCCTAATTTTCCAAACTTGAGCAACCGACAATTTGAATTTTTGCAAATGTAAAAATTAAACCCATTAGTTATTTATGATTTTATAGATCTTATATTCATATTTGGCCCATTTTTAAAAAGTTCATTTATCCTATCAAACCTATTTTTTTAGTGAATAATATGTATGAATAATTATTTTTTCTCTCTATTTTGCCACCACTAATCATCTCCAATTAATCATCATTGTGTCGCACTTACTAATCATAGCATTTGAGGTCTAACTAAGACATGCCAAGATAACACGGCTCTAGTTTTAGCAAGTTCCCCAATTGTATTACACACATGATGTTTGGACCAATTCAAACTAGTTTATTGAGGTCAGAATACGTATTAAATAACCATAGCTAATTTATGAAAGTTCGTGTAAATGACACATGTCATGCCATTTCTTTTTTAGTATAGACATGGGTGGGCGCAGGAGTACGGAACCGAAATGTAGTTCTTTTTTATTCAAAATACTCTTTTATATAAAATATGGTAATGAATCGCGTTTTATATAATAGCTGAAAAGACGCTTATATAAAGCGCGGTTCATTATCGCGTTTTATATAAAACGCGATAACAAACCGTGTTTTACCTCTATAAGTTTCATCCCCTCCCCTTTCCCCCACGTTTCTGGACAGAAGAATGATTCCCCCATTTTTAAAACCTTAACAGCGCCCCCCCCTCCCCCATTAAAACGATAAAAAACTCGAGTGGATCCCATCCGTCCCACAAAAACTAATCAAAGTTGGTCCTATATCCTAGCCAAGCATTCTATTGTTGTGGGTTGCTTGTTTCGGAGTCAAATTTTTAAATCTTCAATTTTCCGAAAAACATAAATCGAGGTATTCCGATTTAGTTTATGTCCAAACTCGTATAAATAATGCATATTAGTTGTTTTGAATGTGTGGTATGTTGTTTTGTATTTATTTTTTTTTGGCAATTAAATTGGTATGTTATTTTTATCCGGACTAAATATTAATGTTGTAAAAAAATATGTAAAAATTGTAAAATAGTTATTATTTGTTAATAAAAATGTTAATAAATTACTGTTATTGTTTTATATGTATTTTTGTGATTACAATGTATTTATTGTGTTTTATCTGGTTTAAATTATTTATTTGCTTAAAGACTAGTAATATAATGTTTGTTAAGGTTGTAAAATGTAATGCCTTTTAGCATAGTAAAATGTAATGTCTTTTAACGTAGTATAATATAGTGCCTTTTAAGGTAGTAAAATGTAGTGCTTTTTACCGTAGTTTCCCTGTAGTTTAAGTATCTCTTATACTAAAAAATACGTCAAAATAACTGATAGAGCAAACACAAACTCAGTCCAATTGTAGTCAACATATATTTGGTTCTACTGGGCCGCAAATATCGAGTCTGGAACCCATATATGAATATTTAATAATTAAATATTGTATAATTATAAAAATTAATTGTTTAATTTACAAACAAAAATATAAAATTTACAAACTAACATATAAAATTATAATATAACTAACAAATAGAAGAATTCAGGATAAATTGGTGCTATTGGGCTCCAAATATCGAGCCTAGAACCCATTTGTGAATATTTAATTATAATAAATTAATTATTTAATTTACAAACTAACATATAAAATTATAACATAACTAACACATAGAAAAATTCAGGATAAATTGGTGCTACTGGGCTTCAAATATCGAGCGTGGAACCCATATGTGAATATTTATTTATAAAAAAATATTATTTAATTTACAAACTAACATATAAATTTATAAAACTAACACATAGAAGAAATCAGGATAAATTGGTGCTACTAGGCTCTAAATATCGAGCATGGAACCCATATGTGAATATTTATTTATAAAAATTAATTATTTAATTTACAAACAAACATATAAAATTATAAAACTAACATGTAATTAATGTTGTTTAATTTACAGTAGACGACATGGAGGTGCCGCCTATTCATCCCGGACCTTCCAGCGATGCGCTATTCTCGTTACAGGGTGATCATAGGTCCACCCACTTATGGGAGGGTGAGTTACTGACCCAGACTCTCCGTGCCAGGAGAGTGGACGACATGTGGGACTTTCTGCATGCCAGAGTTCTCCATGACCGTATAGTCACGCGCCTGCAGGACACAGGTTTCTACAAGATGATTGAGATCGGGCGGCTGCAGCTCGATTGGTCTTTGGTCACGGCCCTGATAGAGTGGTGGAGACCGGAGATGCACACATTCCACCTGCCTATTGACGAGGCCACCGTCACACTACAGGACATAGAGGTTTTATTGGGCTGCCCGTTGCTCTGCCGCCTGGCATGAGAGAGATGACACGTGTGCAGTACCTGGACATGCTACAACGGCTCACTACTTTCCGGCCAGAGGATGAGACTGTATTGCATGGGACCAACCGTTTTTCATTGACGACTATTCAACTGTGGTTGGAGGCATTGCATCCTCAGATTGATGGCGCTACACCGGATGATCATGTTGACCGGTATACGAGGTTGTTGCTACTCCTATTGTTTGGAGGGGTCTTATTCGCGAAAGCTTTGGGGAACCTAGTCAGCTTGAGATTTCTTCATCAGCTTAAGCGGCTAGATGATTTATCCCAGTACAGTTGGGGCTCTGCTGTTCTCGCCTAGTTGTACAGATGCATGTGCCGGGCGAGCATGGGCACCCAACGTGAGGTTGCTGGATTCTTGCCGCTAGTAGAGGTGAAAACATATTCGAATACTCTATTCATTTTAACATACCTAGTAAAAATATATCTTAACTTTTACGTCAATTTTTTATGTTAGGTTTGGGCCTGGGAGTGGTTTCTATAGTTGTAGCCACCTCTACCACCATTAGATACGGATGTACCACCGAAGCTGCTCCCTCTAGCTAGGAAGTGGGTACTCCGATGGGGACATACACACGAGTACGAGGCTCGGCATAATCTCTCCTTGTGCAGGGATATATTGCATTTGCTGGATGGCACACAGGTAAATGTATATTTAAATTTACTTGTCATTGCTTCAAACACAAGTTGCGTATACTGACGTGTTTTGTTCTTCCTTAATAGTTCATCTGGACGCCATACAGCGATGCGCTGATAGCTGGCTTGCCCGATTATTGCTCGACCGACCGTGATATGGGGCTCTTCTGTCCCATTGTTCTGCCTTGATATTGTGGAGCATCATGCTATCGAGCGGGTACTTTGCCAGTTTGGCAGGCCGCAGTTCGTACCGACAGTGCCCACCTGGGAGACCATGCATTACCAGCAGGATGATCGTACCAGGGTGGACGACGCATATTTAGCATGGTTATAGGATCAGATATTTACTTAGGACCAACGATTAGAGCTGATTCCGCCCCTCTCCACCGAGTCGACAGGATATTAATCATGATTATATGCCCTAGTACCGCGGCGTTACCTGACTTTTCGTCGGGAACCCCATTCATCGAGCTGGCGGTTGGTACGTTCCATACGACGGGAGGCACGAGGCACTAGTATGTTATTTGGTATTCTTACTTATAACTATGATGTAGCATTCTGTAATTTATATTTTACATGTTGTGCAGGCTATTGGTCTACATTTAGTCCACCAGTTAGGACTGCAGATGCAGCAGCATGCTGACGATCCTGAGGTCGCTTTGCAGGAGTATGGCTGGCAGGTTACAAAGCTGGCTGCCCGGACACTACATCGAGCTAGAGAGGACGAGCGCTTAGAGCACGTCCCTGCTTATGTGGCTCCAGAGCACTACCATTAGGGTAGGCTTGTCCCACAAGCGAGGGGACGACGAGGCAGGGCTGTCCCAAGAGGCAGGGGTACACCACGGGGTCGTGGGGGCCGGCGAGGAGGCAGTCCCCAGCAATGGGGCATTGAGGTACCTGTTCAGGCACCTGATGAGGATGTTAGAGCTGATCTGCCGGGTTACCTCCCTCAACCAGACAAGCATTTCCAGCAGCATGCCGTCGTACAGCCTTCAGCTGGCGCTAACTCCAACAGCATCGCAGGTGATCCTGTCAGATCCATTATTGATCACGGGAACAAGCTTTACCGGAGATTAGGAGCAGTTCTTTTCAGGCCCATCGACCGCTGCTGAGGATCGGCCGATGCGAGATGTGGATGGTGGGCGCCGGCTGAGTTATGGCTCATCGTCGACGGGTGCTATGGATCTTTCACAGGCGCATGTATGTTTGTACTACTATTAAATTTAAATTTGTTTTTATCTCATTGATTCTCCATAAATAACTTTATAATTTTCTTATTAAGGCTTCATCCCAGCTGTCACGGAGGCCACTTTGTGCGATGCTGAGCAGGACCCCACGGATGCTTATATTCAGGAGCCCGATGAGACCATGGTAAGAAATTTTTTTGACTTAACACATACATTACTAATATATATTTTCATATACTGAGCTGACTTATTCTTTTGTAGGTTGCTGATGGACCGACGACCCCTTCTATCGATCCTGCCAGCACTACTGACGATCATGCTGCAGTGCATCCTCATATAAAGAGGCGGCATGATGAGGATGATCCTGATAGCATATTCTGGCGGGAAGGGATGCGCCTCAGGCCCGTGGCTGCATTGAAGTACACAGGCTGTGAGACACATTGATTTTCTTACGCTATGTAAATATTATTTTATGTAAATAATAACAACAATTTTTTATGCTTACATAATATGCGCATAATATTTTTATTTCCCCGTTTTCTTTATTTTAATACTACAACACAAACACAAACATAGAAACTTAACATAATTTAAATGCAGTACAACTAATGAAAATACATGACATGGGAAACATAAAGATAAAGTACTACACTCAACACATACATGTCATTGTTTAGTCACCATCGCCTAGTATTCTCTGTTCCAACCACTTAAATTTCTCTTAAAGCTTATTTTCTTCTTCTTCCACCTCTTTGAGTTTCTCCTTCAACTCCGCAATTTCTCGTTTATATTCTCGTTCATATTCCTACTGTTTTTTGATCAAATCATGAAGATACTGCAAAGATTTTTATAGCATTCCTGCTCACAGGGTTCATCAAGTCATACCTCAAAGTTGCAAAAATTTTCGTTGTTGCCTCCAAACCTGTTCACACACATCCAGTATGTACCCGCAACTTGACCGTCATCCCAACAGTCTGCCATCAGATAGCGTTTCTCACATTGGCACATTGGTACATACATGCGGTAAGACATTTGTTAAAGCTAAAAAAACCTACTTTTATGAAAAGTTTTTCTATTTATTATGATTAAGCATAGAAAATTACTAGAATGCGCTCGTTATTTATAGGCAAGGCAACGCACAAAACGTAGTATTTAACCGCGCTATATATATTCACGCAAACGTAGTATTTAAGCGTGCTATGCTTGGCGTGTTAAAGATTCTTTCTGATACAAAATAGCTTTTTCGCAGCCGGGTAGCTTTTCAGACTGACAAGACAACACACATAATGTAGTATTTAACCGCGCTATATATTCACACAAAACGTAGTATTTAACTTCACTATGCTTGGTGTGTTAAAAATTCTTTCTGATACAAAACATCTTTTTCGCAGTCGGGTAGCTTTTCAGACCGACAAGACAACACACATAACGTAGTATTTAACCGTGCTATATATATTCACACATATTTAACCGTGCTATGCTGGAGTGTTAAAGATTCTTTCTGATACAAAATAGCTTTTTTGCAGTCAGGCAGCTTTTCAGACCGACAAGACAACACACATAACGTAGTATTTAACCGCGCTATACATATTCAGTTATTTATCAAACATCTTCCTCCTATGACATTGTAGTTTTCTAATAATTTTAGAGTGAAAGTCGAAAGTGAACGTAAAAATTTCTGTTTTTAATCCAATACTATTTTTGTCACGACCCAAAATCCACTAAGAATCATGATGGTGCCAGACACCGCTGTCAAGCAAGCCAACAAAAATACTTAATTTAATTCTCGTTTGAATAATTTTGAAAACTATGATTTTTCCTTAAATTTCTCTAGTAAAAGATAATCATTTCAAATCGAATATGAATGTTAAGAAGTTAATACAAGATACCCCATAATCATCCCAGAACCCGGTGTCACAAGTACATGAGCAATTTCTAGGAAATAATGTAATACAACAACCGTCCGGAATACAATATTGGAGAAAAAGTAAATACAGTAATCTGAAATAGACTCTGTTGGCTGCGGGTTGTCTCGAGAAGTGCAGCTCACCTAAGTCTCTGTATCAACCATGCTGCTACGCCCATTAGGCCACTAGAGATGCATGTGCCTGTGCAACAAAAAATGCACAGCAAGTGTAGTATGAGTACGAAAATAACGTGTACCCAATGAGTATCCCGTCTAATCTCGAAGAAGTAGAGATGAGAGGTCGACTTCGACACTTACTAGTGGTCCAATAATAATAGTTGTAAAAAATGGGAGGAGATCATGCATTTTTATAAAGCAATTATAAACTCATAAAGCTGGATAATAGGTAAACAACTTCTCAAATAATAATAGATTCCAAAGATTTACTTTTCATCATCTTTTATCAATTTATCTCTGGCCAGGAAAGGTAATTATCAACATTTATAAATCTCAAGCAAACAATACAAGCATGCGCATATCATGTCGAGGTCGTACGACCCGATCTAACATAAATGTAAAATGTGCACTGCCGAGGATCGAACGACGCAAACCATAGATGCATCTATTACCCCCCGCTCGCGAATCATACATGCGACACGGTCAACATAAATAAACAAACACCCTGCTCACGAATCATACAAGCGACGCAGGTACACATAGAAATACATGCTCAAACAGCAAATTAAGAATTTATCGGGGAACGTTTATCCAAATAAAAGCCAATTCTCTTTTAGCGATTTAAGAAAATGAAGTTTAATCCTTTTAGAAATTCATTTACCAATTCGATAAGATTTAAGCAATTCAACTGCCAACAAGATTACAGATATTCCAAGTATAGCATACTTTTGGGTCCTAGACTACCCGGACTTACAAACAATAGTAACTATGCACGGACTCTCGTCATCTTGTGCATACGTATCCCCCACAAATAGGAGCACATAACCAATTATATCACCTATGCGGATAATTCCCTCTTACAAGGTTAGAAAGGAGACTCACCTCGCTCCGAAGATCCATAACCCGCATTGCAGGCCTTTCCAAAGACTCGATTCGATGCTAAATGCTCCAAAACTAGCCAATAATTATGCAAATCCATTAATATATGTTCAATTACTCATTACAATCTAATTTATAACAATTCCTAACCTCGATGGAAAAGTTGACAAAATTACCCTCGGGCCCACATGCCCTGATTCTGAAATTTCTCAAAGATAAAGTTTAACCATGAACTCACGAACTCAAATATATGATTTTCTCCTAATTTCATACCCAAAATCGTGATGAAAATCCAAGAATATCAATTTTCTAGGTTTTTCCTCAACTCCAAGTTTCTACCAATTTTCATGCTCAAATCTCTAACAAAACCTTGTATTTAACTCACAAGGGGTGAAATTAACTTACCTCGTGTTTGATGATGAAATCCCTCTCTTGAAGCTCTCCAAAAATCGCCCAAACAAGAGTAAAATGGAGGAAAATGGCCAAGACCCCCGATTTTTAAAGAACCTTACTGCTTCCAGCAATTCCGCACCTGCGGTGACACGACCGCTTCTACGGTTACACAGGTGCGGCCCCTCTACTGCTCCTGCGGTTTCTCTCCGGGCTCCCCTTTCCGCTTCTGCGCCTCGACTCCCGCAGGTGTAGTCCAACTTCTGCGGCGAGATGACCGCATTTGCTGTCCTTATACTTCCAGCCCAAAATCGCATTTGCGGCTCCCCACCTGCAGCCCAAGCCTCGCGGGTGCGGTTACACCAGAAGATAGCTGTTGCACTTCCTCTTCCAATTTCCAAAATTGATCCGTTAACCATACGGAATCCACCCGAGGCCCTTGGAACCCCAACCAATCATACCAACCAGTCCCATAACATATTACAGACTTGCTCGAGGCCTCAAATCATATCAAACAACGCTAAAATCATGAATCGACCCCCAATCCAAGCTTAAGGAACTTTAAAATATCAAATTTCTACATTCGATGAAGAAACCTATCTAATCACGTCTGATTGACCTCAAATTTTGCACACAAGTCATATTTGACATTACGGACCTACTCCAACTTTCGTAATTGGATTCCGACCCCAATATCAAAAAGTCCACTTCCGGTCAAACTTCTCAAAAACCTTCAAATTTCTATCTTTTTCCAAATGACTCCAAAATGACCTACCTACCTCCGAATTCACTTCTGATCGTGCTCCCAATACTAGAATCACCATACGGAGCTATTCCCAGACTCAGAATCTCAAACGGACATTGATAACCCTGAAATGCACTTCAATCCAAACTTATGAGATTCTTCCAAAAATGCTAACTTCCACAATAGGCACTGAAACGTTCCCGAGTCTTCCAAAACCCAGTCCGGACATATGCCCAAGTCCGAAATCATCATACGAACCTGCTGGAACCTTCGAATCCCGATTCTGAGGTTGTTTACTCAAAAATCCAACCTTAGTCAATTCTTTCAACTTAAAGCTTCCGAAATAAGAATTCTCTTTCCAAATCAACTCCGGACTTCCTAGAATTCAATTCCGACCGTGCACACAAGTCATAATACCTGAAGTGAAGCTGCTCATGGCCTCAAACTGTTGAACGACATGCTAGAGCTCAAAATGACTGGTTGGGTCGTTACATTCTCTCCCACTTAAACATATGTCCGTCCTCGAACGTGCTAAGAACTACGCTGGGGTTACCCGAAATCACTGTTTAACACCTCGACACCTACCCATTCTACCATAACTCAGATGGGCACCCTAGCTCGATCAATATGAAGATACCCTTTTTAAATTAGGCAAATAAGCCTTAGAGACCAATTCCAACATCCGGAATTCTCTGTCAGGCCTGTTCCAACATACGCTTACCGAATTAATAACTACACGCAGCACCAAAACATGACTGCATACCTTAGCTGAATTCACACCTTGCACCACTTTACTCACAGGACCACAATAACATTCTTTGATCAATTTAGTCAAAATTCCATGACTCTGATGCTCTCATTGCACCTTATGACATACATAGGTCTTGCTCTAACTCTTACAATACCGCCACAATGGAAGAGATGTGTAGAAATTCATAACCAACTGCTTAATCAATAAATCATTGGGTCTATACTCTGACAAGAACCATCACCTCATTCTGAACCAAATAATGGTCTTAGCTCCTTAATATACTTCATATAATCAGATTGCACTTATCCTAAATCTAATGATCTCGTCTCATCAAGTATGAACTACTCAGGCAATAAGCCACCCTGGAAATGATCAAAAGTCTCATATGATGCCACAATGTGCCAATAGGCTACCAATTCGAACGCGATACATAAGGGAAACGAACTCTGGAAAGGAAATCCAATTACCCTACTCGCGAATCACACATGCAACGCGGGCACACATCTAATATGAGTTTTCCTTAGAAAAAATAGGAAACAAAACACATAAAACAGACATAGGGAACTGTACTCAATAGCACACTGTTGCGGCGTGCAACCCGATCCAAACAACATACCCATGGCGGCGTGCAACCCAATCTAAACAACATACCCATGGCGGCGTGCCACCCGATCCACACAACATACCCATGGCAGCGTGCCACCCGATCCACACGTAAAACTCACACAAGGTGATACACACCGAGCTAAATTGTTCATTACAAAAAAAATACCGAATATCGGTCACAATCACGCTAGGTGCATAATACCATTCCCTGGGGAGACATATAGCGCTATAAGCTACAAACTCAAGCACAACTGAGGTGCGATATACGATCTGAATCTCAAGAGCCATCCTGCTCATATAACATCATCACAACGCGGAAACTTAACACATAAGAAATTCACCAAGCCGATCTCACAACTCACACGACGCAATATATCATTACATGAAATAGCTGACGACAAAATAACACCCCGACTACTCTTCCATAAGGAGCGCATTGCTGAAATGAACACATATGGTCTGATATAGAGCCCATATTCACATCTAAATCCATCCACAGACCTTGAGCTAATTCTGATTGCACTGAACCAGACTAATAACCTTTCAAAGGTCCATAATCACCCCTCTTTTCTCATAACACACAAGAACAACCATCATAACCGGAATAATCCTCCACAGTCCACAACCTATTAAACCGAGTGCCCTCCAGGAATTAGTTCTCAATTTAGCGGCATCATTATACTCTTCATACTTGGTTTAACTCTTCAATCAATCAAGTGACTACATGCCACACTTATACAACCTTCCTGTGGGGCACGTCCCCACAATCTTTCGTAACAGATAACAAGTCTGTACATCCGAACCACCGGCCGCACTAACGCTGAAAATCGATCAAGAATCCTTGACCAGGATGCAAAGCCTTTTTCATAAAACACCGATCTCAGGTGACGCTGAAGACAATGCCCACTTTACACATCGAAACTCCTTTCCTGCTCATCCGAGCTCGTGACATCCTTGTCAACAGCAAACTGCAACCTTGATCTTCACTTCAAATTCCATACCACTCACTGCACCAAACATTCCAATATACGATAGAACACAATTTTCATCATATCTCTAGAACCTCTAATAGATTAACACTTCATCATATAAATTTTTTTTCACTTAACTCACTTCAGGAGAACCATAGCAACACACAGGTGAATTCTACTCGACCTTTACTTCTTATACCTGGCCTTCTAGAAGTTTTAACCACCGCCTGACACTCCCCACATGTCCTTCCTTGTACTTAATTTAATTCTCATTTTAATAATTTTGAAAACTATGATTTTTCCTTCAATTTCTCTAGTAAAAGATAATCATTTAAAATCGAATATGAATGTTAAGAAATTAATACAAGATACCCCATAATCATCCCAGAACCCGGTGTCACAAGTACATGAGCAATTTCTAGGAAATAATGTAATACAACAACCGTCCGGAATACAATATTGGACAGAAAGTAAATACAATAATCTTAAAGAAACTCTGCTGGCTGCGGGTCGTCTCGAGAAGTGCAGCTCACCTAAGTCTCCATATCAACCATTCTGCTATGCCCACTAGGCCACTAGAGATGCATGTTCCTGTGCAACAAAAAATGCACAGCAAGTGTAGTATGAGTACGAAAAAAACGTGTACACAATGAGTATCCCGTCTAATCTCGAAGAAGTAGAGACAAGAGGTCAACTTCGACACTTACTAGTGGTCCAATAATAATAGTTGTAAAAAAATAGGAGGAGATCATGCATATTTATAAAGCAATTATAAACTTATAAAGCTGGATAATAGGTAAACAACTTCTCAAATAATAATGGATTCCAAAGATTTATTTTTCATCATCTTTTATCAATTTATCTCTGGCCAGGAAAGGCAATTATCAACATTTATAAATCTCAGGCAAACAATACAAGCATGCGCATATCATGCCGAGGTCGTACGACCCGATCTAACATAAATGTAAAATATTCACTGCCGAGGGTCGAACGGCGCGAACCATAGATGCATCTATTACCCCGCTTGCGAATCATACATGCGACGCAGTCAACATAAATAATGAAACTCCCTGCTCGCGAATCATACATGCGACACAGGTACACATACAAATACATGCTCAAATAGCAAATTAAGAATTTATCGGGGAACGTTTATCCAAATAAAAGCCAATTCTCTTTTAGCAATTTAAGAAAATAAAGTTTAATCCTTTTAGAAATTCATTTACCAATTCGATAAGATTTAAGCAATTCAACTGCCAACAAGATTACAGATATTCCAAATATAGCATGCTTTTGGGTCCTAGACTACCCAGACTTACACATAATAGTAGCTACGCACGGACTCTCGTCACCTCGTGCATACATAGCCCCCACAAATAGGAGCACATAACTAATTATATCACCTATGGGGACAATTCCCTCTTACAAGGTTAGAAAGGAGACTCACCTCGCTCCGAAGATCCATAACCGGCATTCCACGCCCTTCCAAAGACTCGATTCGATGCTAAATGCTCCGAAACTAGCCAATAATTATGCAAATCCATTAATATAAGTTCAATTACTCATTACAATCTAATTTATAACAATTCCTAACCCCGATCAAAAAGTTAACAAAATTGCCCTTAGGCCCACATGCCTGGATTCCTAAATTTCTCGAAGAAAAAGTTTACCCATGATCTCACGAACTAAAATATATGATTTTCTCCTAATTTCATACCCAAAATCGTGGTCAAAATCCAAGAATATTAATTTTCTAGGTTTTCCCTCAACCCCAAGTTTCTAACAATTTTCATACTCAAATCCCTAACAAAACCATGTATTTAACTCACATGGGGTGAAATTAACTTACCTCATGTTTGATGATGAAATCCCTCTCTTGAAGCTCTCCAAAAATTGCCTAAACAAGAGTAAAATGGAGGAAAATGGCCAAGACCCCCAATTTTTAAAGAACCTTACTGCTTCCAGCAATTCTGCACCTGCAGTCACACGACCGCTTCTGCGGTTCCGCAGGTGAGGCCCCTCTACCGCTCCTGCAGTTTCTCTTCGGGCTCCCCTTTCCGCTTCTGCACCTCGACTCCCGTAGGTGCGGTCCCGCTTCTGCGGCGAGATGACCGCATTTGTGGTCCTTACACTTCCAGCCCAAAATCGCATTTGCGGCTCTCCTGGCCAATTCTACGGCTCCGCACCTGCGGAACAAGCCTCGCAGGTGTGGTTA
The DNA here is from genome assembly GCF_000715075.1 of Nicotiana tabacum. Classification (NCBI taxonomy): domain Eukaryota; kingdom Viridiplantae; phylum Streptophyta; class Magnoliopsida; order Solanales; family Solanaceae; genus Nicotiana; species Nicotiana tabacum. Next base: position 23,979,501 of record NC_134100.1, on the reverse strand, counting down.
CACCAGAAGACAGTTGCTGCACTTCCTCTTCCAATTTCCAAAATTGGTCCGTTAACCATTCGGAATCCACGCGAAGCCCCCAGAATCCCAACCAATCATACCAACCAGTCCCGAAACACATTACGGACTTGCTCAAGGCCTCAAGTCATATCAAACAACGCTAAAATCATGAATCAACCCCCAATCCAAGCTTAAGGAACTTTAGAATTTCAAACCTCTACATTCGATGACGAAACCTATCAAATCACGTCCAATTGACCTCAAATTTTGCACACAAGTCATATTTGAAATTACAGACCTACTCCAACTTCTGGAATTGGATTCTGACCCTGATATCAAAAAGTCCACTTCCGGTCAAACTTCTCAAAAACCTTAAATTTCTATCTTTAGCCAAATGACTCCAAAATGACCTACGGACCTCCGAATTAACTTCCGATCGTGCTCCCAATATCAGAATCACCATACGAAGCTATTCCCAGACTCAGAATCTCAAACGGACATTGATAACCCTAAAATGCACTTCAATCCAAACTTATGAGATTCTTCCAAAAATGCTAACTTCCACAATAGGCGCCGAAACGTTCCTGGGTCTTCCAAAACCCGGTCCGTACATACGCCCAAGTATGAAATCATCATACGAACCTGCTAAAACCTTTGAATCCTTATTCCGATGTCGTTTACTCAAAAATCCAACCTTAGTCAATTCTTTCAACTTAAAGCTTCCGAAATGAGAATTCTCTTTCCAAATCAACTTCGAACTTCCCGGAATTCAATTCCGACCGTACGCACAAGTCATAATACCTAAAGTGAAGCTGCTCATGGCCTCAAATTTCTGAACGACACGCTAGAGCTCAAAACGACCGGTCGGGTCGTTACAATTTTTGATTTCATGAACGGGAGAGAGAAATTCATTACTTTACTCAACTGAAAAATGTTAAATATCAATAAGATATTACAAGGTTGTGGAAACATAATTTTATTTGATACATCTTGCAAAATAAACAAGTACACACACTTATTATAAATAACATTACTAAAAAACAAAACACTCTGTGTATCCTTGATAGTTGGGCATATTAGATAAACTTGCACCAGGAGTTGGATTACCACCGCCGCCCAAACCAGGTGAAGGACATTTATAACGGTCGTGTCCTGTTTGCGAGCATATGCCACATTTACGCACATAAACAGTATCACCAACATCCATTTGGTTTCATATATGCGTTCTCTTTTGCACTTATAGCTTGCGCAAATAGTCCTTGTTACACAATATTTTAAATGGTTCAGGTGGCCAATAATGCTCAGCACCCACTGTCTGCAACTGCCCACTATATATGCTTAAGTATGCAGCAACACTGTATTGCCTATCAACTTAGTTGGTTGTCCCTAAACCTGTTTGCTGAAAGCACTTCATGGCAATGTATATTATTTATGATATGTATATTATTCCCCCGGTGTTGATAGATAGCAGTACGAACTTCAAAAACACCCCGGTCGGGATCATACTGTAAATATGAATGACAATGTGCTCGCCTCCTATATTTCTCAAATCTTTTCATTGGTATTGGCATAAATTCAACACCCCTCTCCACCAATTCCGATGCACCTCTATGACTTTCAAAAAACATCTCCACCATCTGTTTGAATGTTATCTGAACCATGGTAGTGACAGGCAATCCACGTGCAGACTTCAATAACCCGTTGAAAGACTCCGACACATTTACAGTCAGGGTTCCCCATTGTCTGCCACTATCTGCATGCAATGTCTACTTGTGAAGCTCATGTCGCATCAACCAATGATAGGCTCTTGCATCTAACTGCCAGATCGATTCCATGTGCCTCCTAAATTTGCACTGTTGGTGATCAGTTACTGCTATCCACATTAAAATATGCAAGTCCTTGTTGAGATATTTCTTTTTGAAATTGGCCTTCAGGTGCCTCACACAGTAGCGATGGTATGCATAAGATTCCTACTGTGAGCACGTGATTTTTATTTTACGCAACAACCGCTCCAAAAGAAACAAATAATAGCAATTGGCCTTGCTGTACATTTGTTGGATTTTTTGTGGCATTTTTGTTGATAGTTATTTGTGATTTTCCCACAATTGTTTTATTCAAAACAAAAACAAAAAATATATATATGTCTGTATGTCGTGTGAACCGTAATCCGTTTAATAAAAGAAAATATAATAAAATGTGTGCATCCTTCATTGTATTTTTGCCATTAAGTGTTTAGTATAATTAAATGTCAATGCAAGTGATAATTGTTATTTTTTGAGTATTAATTAATATCGGTATGATTTTATTTTTAGGAATTTTATCTTTTAAGTTGTAAAAAGGAAATATTGGATTTGGGCCATAATTTTGAATGAAATCAGGCCCAAAACCAATACAAACGACCCAGTCCCACCAGGCCCTCTGCAAGACGCCTAAACGACGTCGTACAGGCACCATCTCTGTGAGCCGTTGATGGATTCAAAGGAACGGCCCAGATCTGGCCAATCCTTTACTTAAACGACGCCGTATGAGGCCTTTTAATCATAGCCATTAATCCATTCCTCATCCTACGGTCAAGGTCACTTCCCCATAACCCATGATGAACCCGACCCATTTCCACCCGGACCAACCCAAACCCCGTTTAGATGAAACGACACCGTTTCTCCTAAGCCTTCAGATCCTGGCCCTTCATCGTGCCTCATCCAACGGCTGAGATCCATTCACCCACTCCATATATAAGCTTCCCCTCATACCCCACCCCCTATCCAAATACCCCTGCCTTTCATCATCTTCACAAGAACCCCGGAACCCTAGAGCCGCCCCCATCTCCCTTCACCAGAAACCCGGCGGCATGAACGCCGGTGAACCTCCGCCTGAACACCATAGAACCCCCTCACCGCCCTGAACATTGATCTGTTGGCCGTTTAGTTCGAATCCCTTCCCACCTTCTCGAATCTTCATTTGAAGATTCGAGTCGGAACCCGATTTACACCAATCGACCTCAACTTCACACCAGACAGTCCCCAGACCCCCTCGTGACCAAACCATGCTTGGTTTGGTCCGAATCTAACCAGGGAAACACGAATCCCAGATCTGATTTTTTGAACCCTAGGTTTCCTCGTGCCTGTTCCGTATCTGTTTAAGCCAAAGAGATTAAGGTCTAATGGACCTTAATCGAAGTGTTTCTCATCTGAGAAACACTTCGATTAAAGTCCGTTCAGCCTTAAGAAAGGCCTGTTCGAATCCAACCTGAGGCTCTTTGATTTTTCGGGATTTAAGGTGAGTTTTGTTTTGTTTTCTTTTCTTTATTCCATGTGCTAATTAAAGGTCTGTTCATGCTTTGTTTTAATTCTTGTTTTTGAATTTTACCAACTGTGTCCTGTCCACCTTGCCTGAACCTCTGTGTTTGATTGAGTCTTTCTTCTACTTATTACTGATAATGTGTATATGTGTATGTGCTGTGCGAACAATTGAACTTCAAACTTTGACTGATCAACTGATTCCTCGAGTACAACTTTTTTTAGTCAGTACAATTCAAATCATGTGTTCGATACTGTTAAATGTCTGATTTTTGACTACGATTGTACATGTTATGATTAGTATAGTCGAGTCGACATATGTCGTCAATTAGTTTCGATTGCCTGAACAATAACAAATTGACTTGCTTCTGCTAAGCATTGCCTGAATCAATTAGGAACTAAGTTTAGTACTTATAATTGTTAATTTGAATCAGAAATGTAAAATGAATGTTTTGTTTAGTTGCAGTTCTGAAATTGGAGGGCATGTGCACTTGTGCACAACATGTGCATTTGTGCACCATAGGTGCATTTGTGCACCATAGGTGCATTTGTGCACAGCCTGGGTCCTGCATAAAGGCTTTTTGATTTAAAATAGTTTGACAGCATATGCTGTCAGATTACATTCTGCTGCCCATACTCTACTTTAGCTTCAGAAATAATAAACATTACTCAAAAGTAAGTCTGCCAGGGAATATCATGGGGTTTGTTTATACTTAATTAGCTAAGTGGAATCTGAAAATAGGAGAGCACATGGGAGGGGTGTTCTAATTGTCTAAACATGCTGTTAAAGGGTTGATTTTAGGTTTATAAAAGGGGGGACTTCCATCAGTTTTAGAGAGAGGATAGATCTGATAAGAGGGGCTGAACACATACACATATATACATAGATAGGCACACAGACCTGAAGATAGACATAGATACACACACACAGAGAGAGACAAAGAGAATACACACAGAAAACTTAGTTTGGAGATTGAGAGTTGAAGTTCTGAAAAACAGAAAACTGGAAAAGAACTTTGTTTGATAACACAGACAGACAAATAGAAATTGCATTCTTCTCTGCTGTCTTGATTTCATTGGTCTTGACTTGTTTGTTCAATATTGATTTCTTCTAAATCCAATTGAGTCTGCTGGTTATCTGTTGGTTTACTCTGGAACTTGGTCTAGTTGGGTTCTTGATTCTACTTGCTTCGCTTGTTGCTGCTGCTGCTATTCTGCTTTCTGCTGTTGCTGACCCTTCTGCTTCCACTTCTTCTTTGCATTTCAGTATTCAGGTACACATTTCGAGTCCCATGTTGGTGTTAACTGTAACAGTTCGAAAGCATGAAATGAAAGGAGTTTGAAGAAGTTTAAATGTCTGTTTGTAATGCTCATGGTATATTGATTTCTTTTGTATAATCTGATTAGTGTGTAATTCAATAGCAAAAGATTAGTTAGTTAATACTTAACTGAGTTTTAGCCTCTTGCATCTTAGTTTATAGTTGTTTGTTGGTATGAGGTGTGTAAAGGTACAGTACGTAGAATGTACGGATAATTGACATAGCGACTGACCAGATTCCTGTTTAGCTATAATGATATGCATAGGATAGAATACTTCCACCTTACACAATGATGTTCCGTTTTATTTTAGTTCTTTTATCAGGAGCCGCTAGGCAGTATATAGGAGCACGTTCGAATCCCCATTAGTAATAATGCCTAGTGGTTAATTCCCTTAATTTAGCCTAAATGAGTCTAGTTTAAATTTAATTCAAGAAATGTTTTGGATGTAAGCATAGCATTTTGTCAGCTCGTATGTAATTTCTTTGTCAAATTAGAGCATTTCTCATAAAGTATGACGTTTTTTTACTTTATAAATAATTAATCAGAAATTGATAAGAATTAGGCCAAAGCATATACTTGAATTAACATGTATCTTTCTTCTTCTATTTTAGACTGAACATAATAAAAATGTAGTCACTTTAGGGTATCCCTTCTAAAAATTGAGATGAGCCTCGACAAACAAAAATGCACAAGCTGCGGGGCCCTCTAAGTGTATATATAAAAATATTTAGAACTCGGGACAAGCCGTTTAGCGAATTTCATGGCCATCCCCAAAAATAACAATGCGTTAAACTCTTTAGGCGCGGCTCAATTAAATTACATTCTTAAACTTGGGTGCGCATTGATGTGACCCGAATCCAAATCTCAACGGAGTCGAAATGTCTTTAACAATTACGGGTGCATTGATTGCGACGTGGTTCGAGATACATTTTCACGACGTTGCAATTCTATAAAATAAATGATAATAAAAGCGGTTTTAACTTAATAAAAGCACGTAAGTCACAACATGTATTTAAATCAGGTAATTAGCCATTATAACAATTTAAGCGACCGTGCTAGAACCACGGGATTCGAGGGTGCCTAACACTTTCCCTCGGGTCAACAAATTTCCTTACTTAGAATTTCTGGTTCGCATACTTCATTTGGAAAAGTCGAAAATTTCCTCGATTCGGGATTCAAGATAAACCGGTGACTTGGGACACCAAAAGCCAAACCTTTCCCAAGTGGCGACTCTGAATTAAATAAATAATCCCATTTCGAATATTGTCACTTAAATTGGAAAAAATCCCTCGCGCTTTTAACCCTTCGGGGCGGGCGCACAAAAAGGAGGTGTGACAGCTCTGGCGACTCTGCTGGGGATTGTGTTAACCCAGAACCACTGGTTCAGGGTTCAAGAATTCGAGCTTAGAATAATTATTATATTTGGCTTTATTATCTGATATTTATTGCATGTTTTGACATAACGTGCTAAATGTTGTTGTTTACCGCTTTGATATTATCTGAACTGTATATAAACTGTGCCGAACCATTCTCTCTTCACCTCCGGGGAGAAGCTCGCTGGTCGAGGCTCCCTATTCTGTTAGTGTCGATACCTGAAATAAGAAAGAGGACGGATAAGTTACGAAGCCGGACGGCCTTTTGGTTCCCGGTAAGTTGCCCCTCCTCGACTCGAGTTGTCCGCTCGGGTACACAGTCTAGAACATCTACCCAGGTTATAAACCTAGTATAACGAAACCTCATGCCGGATCCCTAGTAGGAAAGCTTATCTGCATCATGTTGTATTTGACATAGGGGACTCAACACAGGGGTTGGGTCCGTCTAGGACAGGCAACCTGGAATGAAAAGACCATCCTGCTGCATCCCGTTTGTTCTGCGCATCTATTTTCTTCAGATCTGCATGTTGACTGGTTTTCGAAAAATCTTCAAAAAAAAAGAATAGTAGAGTAGGGAGATAATTACTTATTCTTTTGAAAAAAAACCCCATGTCTGAGTAATATCAAACCTAACTGGAATTTTCTAAAAAGAAAATATAAAAAAATGATAAAAAAAGGACTTGCCTTTCAGTTTGACTATTCCTTTTAATCATTTTCAAAATCCAAAAAAAATATATAAATAAAAAACCAAAAAAAAATTATTGTTTCATTTGTAGCACCTCTTTAAAAGATTTTCAAAATTTCAAAAAAAAGAGGAAGTTTAAAATGTGTAAATATTTCCTTGGTCTCTTTTCAAAAATAAATAATAAAATGAAAAACAAAACATATAACAAAATTTCAAAAAAAAAGAAGGGTTATTCTTCTTTTCTTTAAAGGATTTTTTTTTTCTTCCCTATTTTGATCCGATCGAACTACGCGGGTCTGATTCTCACCCGGGGTGAGATACGTAGGCAACCCTCGGCGGGTCCAACCTCCCGTTTTTGCAAAAAAAAAAATCTAGATAATTTTAATTTTTGAGTCTAATAAAGTTTATCACCCTAAATAAATGTGCAGGATGAGCACGATACAAAATGAACCGTTTTCAATAATGACCAAGATCCCTTTTGAGTTACGATTATGGTGGAACGACTTAGGCAAGGAGGGGCAAGGCAAAGTGAGGAAATATCTGAAAAATCTCCCGGATTTACTAGACATTCAACTTCGGGGCGATATTATCAGATCATTGGTCACTTACTGGCATTCGGCGCACAATGTATTTCATTTTTCAGACTTCGAACTCGCCCCGACGTTGGAGGAAATAGCGGGATACATTGGGGGTGATGAAGCTCCATTAAGGTTCAAATACTTGATTGCACCTAGGGCCGTCACGGTACACCGGTTTCTGGATTTTCTAAAAATACCCCGAACATTTCACCATCCAGATCTTGCCAAAGGTTTCTGCAGTCTCCATCTCATGTATGCTAGATATGGTCATGAGGGCGGGTTCAATAAGCCGGATTTCAAACTGTGTAGTAAAGGCAACCGACAAAAGTGGGACGAACACAGACAGTTAGCTTTTATGACAGCCTTCTTAGGTCTTATAGTGTTCCCAAGGAAGGACGGCAACATCGATCTAAAAGTAGTTGGGGTCGTCAGTACCTTGCTCACCCAAGATAAAAGTACTCTGGCACCTATGATTATGGCTGACATTTTCCGGGCTCTCACTGCTTGTCGAGCCAGGGGCGACTTTTTCGAAGGATGTAACCTACTGTTGCAAATATGGATGACCGATCACTTATGCCACCGCTCTCCGCTCTTGGGTTACGGTTCGCCCGAGAAGACTTGTATTAGAGAATTCTACACTAGAGTCAAAGGTTTCAATCTACCTGAAGGCGTCACATCATGGACCTCATTTTTCCGAAATCTCACTGCTAGCCAAATCCAATGGACGCTCGGATGGTCGCCTATTGAGGAAATCATATACATGCCAGCAACCAGGCCCCACTTTATGTTGATGGGACTTAAAAGCATCCAACCCTACGCACCATATCGGGTTTTGAGGCAACTTGGGAGGTATAAAGTGGTGCCGAAAGATGAAGATCTGAGTACCCAAGTGATTGAGATCAGTCCAGATGGTCGTTTTCCCGAAGAAGAAGTTCGCCAAATCTGGAGTGAGTGCCAACATCTGACGGAAAGCACTTGTGTAATGGATATAGCAAAAGGGGAAGTTGCCCCAGGATATCACGCTTGGTTCAGGGGCGACCTCTCTTGTGAAAGACCGGCTAAGAGACCGCATCTCAAAGATTTTGTGGAATCGTCCCAAGGGCAATGGAACTGGTTAGCAAAAGAAAAGGGGTATCGGGCCGAGATCGGTGATTTGAAGCTACAAATTGACAGTCTGAAATTCAATAACAGCATACAAATCGCGGAGGATCGAAGCGAAAAGAATAAATTGGTCTGAGAGAATGAAGGACTTAAGGCCCAAATCCAAAAATTGAGATTGTCTCTTGATGAACAGCCCAGAAGTCGATCAGACCAGCAGTTGATTAAGGGTTTAAAAAGAGAAGTCGCGGAGTGGCGAGATGGTTTAGAAGAATCGGGAAAGATTATGGCAAAGCTCAATGCACAGTGGGGAATAAGAGTAGAGAAGCATCGCCGATACTTGAACCAATCGAAACGCGACCACGAGAAAACTGTTGCCAAAATGAAGAGAGAGATGGATTTACTTGAGACCAAAGCAGTTAATCAGGCTAAGGATTTCCAAATTGAGAGCAGATACTGGTACGACTTATTGGCCCAGATGAAGTTAGAAGTACGACAACTGAAGAATCAACATACACAGGATGCTCAGGTATTCAAGATGTGTAGCTATCAGATAAAACGCCTACTCATAGAGAAAAAGCAAACCAGAGATAAGATCAAGGCCATTGCCCATGCCATCACCAGACGATGTCTACGATGTGAGAACATGACCAGCATTACCGTCCTCTCGACAGTGATGAGTTATGTCAAGCAGACCATGCATGAGCTGGAGCAACTTGAGAGGGATCTCACACCTAGGACCGCGGCGAGGCCGAACGATGCCCCGCGGACACCAATTTTCAAAACCATAATGCACTCATAAGTCAAGTTTGTATCTTAGCATCTTCTGCCTGTTTTCCCATCAGGGTGATTTTTAGTCTGGGTTTATTTTCAAAGTTTTGCTCTTTCTTTTGCAAAATGTAGTTTGTAATAGACCGTTTCAACAATAAAAGGTTGTTTCTTTTACGCGCATTTGTGTTTTTGAACTACGTAATGATCTGATTCACGTGGCATCGTGATACGTAGGCAATCCTCATCGGATCCGGTCGCATTTTTACCGCAAAAATAAAAAAAAACATAAAAGGAAAACAAAAAAGAAAAAATGATAAGAAAAGGGAAGCCTAAAAAAGAATGCCGGAATGACGCATGCTTTCGTCGCAAACATGTAGAATTCACTTAACTGTATAGGTGCATCATGCTCAACGTGAGGTTGCCTATCTGTTATTTTGTTTCAAATTAACCGTGCGTTTGTCGTTGAGTATTTCCAGGTTTTGGAAAAGACGGTTGGTTTGGTGAAAGTCTGGCCTCGCACTCATACTTCACCAGGTCAAGAAGAAGTGTTCAACTACCTGTTGTTAGAACCAGAAGCAGTACTCACACTTACTTCACCAGGTCAAAAGGAAGTGTGGAAATGTCTTCAGAAATTCCGTTGCAAACAATCCCTGTCTCCGAGGAGAGCTCGATCTCAGCCGTCCTTACACCTGAATCCGCAACTGCGGAAGAAAACAGAATCTTACGACTCCGCATGTTGGAAATGCTGGACGACTGGAATAATGGGAAAGAGCCGCCAAGTGTCATCCCCGGATTCCCTGAGTTATTCTCCAGATCAAGTGGGACTTCTAATATCCCCATAAATTATCTCGCTACTCCATTCGGGTACCCAGCCACCTCAGCCTTCTCTGCTGGATCGCCTTCTGAGCCTCATCCCCGAATGTCAGCCACCGATGCAAGCATGAACATCTTTACTGCACCGCCCTGCCCGATTACGGCACAGCCTGCTACGTACAAGCCAAGCTTTGACTCATCCTCTTTTACATTCCAAGCACCCTCGTTCTCAATGGAACCAACTAGGTTCGCTACCAGCACTAATCCTCCACCGCCTCAGTGCGAGCTTGCACCCGGGCAGGATCAGAACCCCAGAATTGCAGAACAAAATGAGATTGCCAAAAGAATGAGAAGCCTTGAACAAAGTTTGAAGAATATGCAAGGATTGAGCGGACAGAAGAGCGTCTCTTACGCCGACCTATGCATTTTCCCTCACGTGCACCTGCCAGTAGGTTTCAAGACCCCAAAGTTTGAGAAATACGATGGGCACGGTGACCCCATTGCACATCTTAAGAAATATTGCAACCAATTGCGGGGAGCCGGCGGAAAAGAAGAACTGCTAATGGCATATTTTGGGGAAAGTCTAGTAGGGATAGCTTCGGAATGGTATATGGACCAGGAAATGTCCCGATGGCATATATGGGATGATCTCGCCAGTATAACATCGACATTGCACCAGACCGAAATTCTCTGTCGAATTTAAAGAAGAAACCTTCAAAAAGCTTCAGAGAATATGCTATTAAGTGGCGTGAGCAGGCGTCAAGGGTGAAGCCTCCCATGGATGAAGTGGAAATGGTCACTACCTTTCTCCAGGCTCAAGAGTCTGACTATTTCCAAAACATGATGTCAGCCATGGGAAAGCCATTCGCGGAAGCGATTAAGATTGGAGAGATGGTGGAAAATGGTCTGAAAACAGGTAGGATTCTGAGTCAAGCAGCCATAAGGGCAACCTCCCAAGCCGTCCAAAGCGGGTCCGGAGGAATGACAAGAGGTAAGAAGAAGGAAGAAACGACCATGGCAGCCTCGGAAGCAAGGGAGTATCGTCATCCCAGGCCCCGTTTTCCGGAAAGAACCCCACAACACTACTACCCCCACTCAAATCTAGCATATGCTCATCAACCCTATATGGTCATGAATGCCCAGCCTTATGCCCATCCGCCACAACAAGCCAACCGAGGTCCAGCTCCATCTCCCAGAAATCAGCCTCCTTACCGCAACCACTATAACCCACAACCCCCGCAGAATAACTTTCGCCCTCAGGAGCCACCTCGAAGGCGGACTTTCACGCCCATCGGTGAACCATACTCTACTTTGTTCCCGAAGCTAGTCCAGTTGGGTTTCTTGCAACCAATCCCTCAAATAAGGCAAAACCCGACGTCACCTTCTTACAAAGCTGGAGTCAGATGCGCCTATCATTCAGGGGCCGAGGGACACGATACAAATGACTCTTGGTCGTTGAAAAGAGTGGTCGAGAATTTGATAGAGCAAGGGAAAATAGTGCTAAGGGACGAGGAGACCCCAAATGTGACTAACAATCCATTGCCTGCTCACAATAACGGGCCGCTAATCGGTATGATTTGCGAAGACAAAGAATTCGACCCTGCTCTGAAAGCTATAATTGCCATTGTCGACACGGGGAAAAGGCCTGAGACAGACCAGAAACCAGAAAAGGGGGAGGAGGCCAAGGCTATAAAGAGCGAGCCTGAAAAGAAGGTGGAAAAGAAAGTGGTACCGGTAAAGGATGGAGTTCTTTACATACCACGAGGTCGAGCTGAGAAGACGCAGAACTTCGGGATCAAAAAGACAAAACCTATGTATGTGCCGAAAGGGGCCTATGTGGTCCGGGCGACGATTCAACCACCTCGGCTGAATGAGCCAGTGGTTATCGGACGCGTGCCACAAAAGCCGATGACCAACTCGTCCACAGTACCATGGAATTATCAAAAGACTTTGGTAATGTACAAAGGTAAAGAGGTCATGGGAGAACTTCTAGAAAATACTTTCATTGGAAGGTATTCAAATACCCAAGAGCTGAACAACGCCACACAAAGGCGCTTCCCACCAAAGAAGCCTGTAAGCGTTGAAGAAGCGGAAGTGTTCTTCCAACAAATGAAAATGCCGGATTACGAAGTGATAGATCAACTGCGCAAGTACCCCGAGCAAGTGTCTATGCTATCATTGTTGATGAGGTCGGTCGAGCATCAAAAGAACTTACTGAAGACCCTGAATGAAGCACATGTGCCAGTTGAAACCTCGGTTGAACAACTAGAGCGGATGACGGAAAGATTCTTCGTCATCAACCAAATCTCTTTCAGCCAGAACGATTTACCCCCGGAAGGAGCGGCACACAACAAGGCCTTGCATCTAACAGTTAAATGCGAGGACTACTATGTCAAGCGGGTAATGTTGGATGGGGGATCAGGTGTTGACATTTGCCCGCTCTCCACGCTACAAAGAATGGAAATTGGGACCGGAAGAATCTGACCCAACAATGTCTGCGTAAGGGCTTTCGACGACATCAAGAGAGATACCATGGGGGAAATAGACCTGTTGTTGGTCATAGGACCAGTCGAGTTTGAAGTAACCTTTCAGGTGCTCGACATGGATACATCCTACAATTTTCTCCTCGGCAGACCTTGGATCCATGCGGCAGGAGCCGTGCCTTCCACTCTTCACCAGATGGTGAAGTTCGAGTACGAAGACTGAGAGATCGTGGTCCATGGAGAGGACGAGCATGCTATCTATCGGGACCCATCCATCCTATATCTTGAACCGAGAGAAGGGAGCGAACATACGGTCTATCAAGCTTTCGAGATTGTACTGGCAGAGCAGCGCGAAGAGGGAATACCCTGCCCCCAGCCTTTCTTGTCTAACGTCTCGGTTATGGTGGCCAAAGAGATGATCCGGCACGGATTTAGACCAGGGAAAGGGCTTGGACGAACCCTTTAGGGAATAACAGAACCCATTACCTTGCCAGTCACCAAGAAACCTTTTGGACTAGGCTTCAAACCTACTCCAGCGACGAAGAATGGGCAAAGAAAAGGAGAAATGAGGGTTGGAAGTTACGTCAACCATTGCCGGATTTATATGAAACCTTCATCAGGCCAAGATACACCAAAGAAGAGGACGATGAGGTCTTCACGGCTGAGGAAATCGAGGAGATATGTGGGGCAATGAGAGAAATACTCTACGAGACTCACATGGTTCAACCAGGTGAAGACACAAGCACTACTGAGATGTTGTACGTGGGGCCGAACGCCAAACTTTGAAACTGGGAGGCCACGCCATTCCCGACTAGACGGAAGTCCGGGTAGACTTGTCCTGCCACCTTTCCTGTGTCGCAAGTTATCTCCAGGACATAACTTGAACATTTTCTTCCTTTCAATTGTTGTTTTGAATTCCTAAGTTGTAAACATTGTTGTTTTCCAACTTCCCAAAGAAAAATATATATATAAAAAAAATCGTCATTGTTTTCCCATTTTTTCTTTTGTTCTGATTTTTGTTATTTTTCCTTTTATCTTTCCTTTCAGTTATAATAATGCGGCTTTAAATATGACATGCTTGCGGACTTCACACCCAGATCACAACGAGCTATTTAACTGTGAATTAATGAACTCAGAACGAGAATATGACGAAGAAGAGGCTTTTAGGGAAATAAACCGAGAGTTGGAACATTTCGAGAATAAACCTAAGCCAAATCTGAATGACACTGAACCGGTAAATTTGGGAACTCCTGAAGAAATCCAGGAGACCAAAATAAGCATTCACACGGACAAAAAAACGCGAGATGCGATAATTCAACTTCTTTTTGAATTTAAAGACGTGTTTGCTTGGTCATACGATGACATGCCGGGACTAGGTGTTGATCTAGTGGTTCATAAATTGCCGATCCATCCTGATTGTCCTCCAGTTCAACAAAAGCAACGAAAGTTCAAAACTGAGGTCAGTGACAAGATTAAAGAGGAGATCACCAAACAACTGAAAACGGGAGTGATTCGGGTAGTCCAATATACAACATGGTTGGCAAATATGGTTCCAGTACCGAAAAAGGACGGGAAGACTCGGGTATGTGTAGATTACCGAGATTTAAATAGAGTGAGTCCCAAAGATAATTTCCCGTTGCCCAACATCCACATCCTCGTTGATAATTGCGCCAAACACGAGATACAGTCTTTCGTAGATTGTTACGCTGGGTATCATCAGGTATTGATGGATGAAGAAGATGCCGAGAAAACTGCCTTCACCACGCCTTGGGGCACCTACTGTTATCGGGTCATGCCATTTGGTTTGAAGAATGCTGGGGCTACTTACATGAGAGCCATGACTGCCATTTTTCATGACATGATGCATCAGGAAATAGAGGTGTACGGGGACGACGTGATAGTCAAGTCCAGGACGCAGGATAATCACATCCAAGATTTGAGGAAGTTCTTCGAGAGATTAAGGAGGTATGACTTGAAGCTGAACCCAGCCAAATGTGCTTTCGGAGTTTCGTCAGGCAAACTTTTGGGCTTCATCGTAAGCAGGAGAGGTATCGAACTAGATCCAACTAAGATAAAATCTATCAGAGATTTACCTCCCCCGAGAACAAAGAAAGACGTGATGAGTTTGTTGGGCAGATTGAACTACATCAGTCGATTTATTGCCCAGCTGACAAGCACGTGTGAACCCATATTCAAGCTGTTAAGGAAAGATGCGGCGATCAAATGGACAACTGAGTGTCAAGAAGCCTTTGACAAAGTCAAAGAATATCTTTCGAATCCCCCAGTTTTGGTCCCTCCAGAGCCGGGGAGACCACTTTTCTTGTATCTGACAGTCTTGGAGAACGCTTTTGGTTGCGTCCTCGGGCAACATGACATAACCGGAAAGAAGGAGCAAACAATCTACTACTTGAGCAAGAAATTCACCGGCTACGAGGCCAAATACACGCTGCTGGAAAGGACATGTTGCGCTCTGACGTGGGTTGCTCAAAAGCTGAGACATTATCTCCAAGCCCACACTACTTTCCTCATAAGCAGGCTGGATCCTTTGAAGTATATATTTCAGAAACCGATGCCTACTGGGAGACGGGCCAAGTGGCAAATCCTGCTTACTGAATTCGACATAGTCTATGTCACTCGCACGGCAATGAAAGCCCAAGCGCTAGCAGATCATTTGGCCGAAAATCTGGTCGATGAGGAATACCAGCCATTGAGTACCTACTTTCCAGATGAAGAAGTAAACACCGTAGAGGTGGTCTCGGAGGACGCTCATGTTTGGAATATGTTCTTTGATGGAGCCGTGAATGCCAAAGGTGTAGGGATTGGGGCAATTTTGATCTCGCCTTCCGGTCAGCATTATCCCGCCACAACTAGACTGCGTTTCTTTTGCACAAACAACACAGCTGAGTATGAAGCTTGCATCATGGGCATGCATATGGCAATCGATCACGATGTCGAAGACTTACTGATTATGGGAGATTCTGACCTGATTATCCGGCAAGCCCAAGGCGAATGGGAAACTCGGGATGTCAAACTTATCCCTTACCGACAGCATGTGGAGGACTTCGGCAAGCGCTTTACATCAATAGAGTTCAGGTATATCCCGAGGTGTCGCAATGAACTAACGGACGCACTTGCTACTCTGGCTTCAATGCTACCCTACCCGGGCAACGCCCACGTCGATCCTTTGGAAATCCAAATCAAGGAAAGACACGGTTACTGCAATGTAATCGAGGCGGGATCAAATACGCAGCCTTGGTACCATGACATCAAGAGGTTTTTGAAAATGCAAGAGTACCCCGAGCATGCTACTAGAGATCAAAAGAGGACCATTAAGAGACATGCAAGTGGTTTCTTTCTGAGCGGTGAATTGTTGTACAAGAGAACCCCAGACCTCAACCTCCTAAGATGTGTTGACATTGAGGAGGCGAGAAAGATCATGCACGAAGTACACGCAGGTGTGTGCGGACCTCACATGAACGGGTATGTCTTGGCAAAGAAAATCCTTCGAGCAGGATATTACTGGATGACCATGGAAAAGGACTGCTTTAGTTTCGTTCGGAAGTGTCATCAGTGTCAGGTGCACGGTGATTTAATTCATGCACCTCCCACGGAGCTGCATCCCATGTCTGCACCTTGGCCATTTGTCGCTTGGGGCATGGATGTCATTGGACCAATCGAACCAAAGGCTTCGAATGGACACAGGTTTATACTGGTTGCCATCGATTACTTCACAAAATGGGTAGAGGCTGTCACTCTCAAGTTGGTCACTAAAAAAGATGTAGTGGATTTTGTACACTCATATCTTATCTGTCGTTTCGGTATTCCTGCGACTATCATTACAGATAACGCAGCAAACTTGAACATTCACTTGATGGGAGATGTATGCGAGCAATTCAAGATAACGCATAGGAATTCTACTCCTTATCGGCCAAAGGCCAATGGTGCTGTGGAAGTGGCAAACAAAAACATCAAGAAGATTTTGAGGAAAACGATCCAAAGTTCCCGACAGTGGCATGAACAGTTACCATTTGCATTGTTGGGGTATCGCACTACGGTATGCACGTCAGTAGGAGCAACTCCTTATCTTTTGGTTTATGGGACAGAGGCTGTAATACCGGCAGAGGTAGAAATTCCTTCTCTTCGAACCATTGTCGAAGCAGAAATCAAAGACAGCGAGTGGGTCAAGACTCGATTAGAACAATTGACTTTGATCGATGAAAAGCGAATGGCCGCGGTTTGTCACGGACAGTTGTACCAACGAAGAATGGCCCGCGCTTACAACAAGAAAGTCCGACCCAGGAATTTCGAAGTAGGTCAGCTGGTACTGAGGCGTATTCTGCCACATCACGAGGAAGCAAAAGGGAAATTTGCTCCAAATTGGAAAGGCCCATACATTATAAGGAAGATATTGCCGAGAGGAGCATTGTATCTAGGTGATATCGAAGGAAATGACCTCGAAACAGCAGTAAATGCAGATGCAGTCAAGAGATACTATGTCTAAATTATACTCCAATGGTCCTGACACATTTGAAAATGACGAAGGTTTTATTCCCCACTACCCCCAAACACTACCAATTCTCTCTACAAGTCATTTGAGCCGGTCACATCCCTTCGGCGATCAATAACAAAAAAAAAAAAAAACATTGATTGAGGCCTGAACTATGTTTGACTTGATTCCGAAAGGATACGTAGGCAGCCTCTCCCTGAGGTTCAGTCACACCAACAATAAAATCCCATTCACCCTGAAATTGAAACCGGGGCACGTCGAGTAATTTAGAAGTTAGTATCATCTACCTCTCTTTACCAAGCACGAGCCTTCAGATCAATTACCAAAGATAGTGGGAAACCAATAAGCGTCACAAATGGAGACCGGCACACTCTGAATTGAGAGAGATAAAATGAGAGAGTCTCGTCGGTGAAAACCTTCGGGCACCACGAGGTGACGGGAGTAGAGAAACCAAGATGAGTGAGCTTGTTTAGTAAAAAACTCACAAAGAGTGCTATCAAGCGATGACAGGAAGAGAAATGAGAGAGGTCAGCCGGCGAAAACCCGCAAAGGGCGCTGTTGGCCGAAAAGAATGACTCCACCCCAAGGAGGTCTCGGCAAAGTTCCACCGGTTTGGAATCACAGATCCGTTCTGGTTCAGGGAAACGCAAATTCATGGAAGGTTAGGCGTCCAGTCCAAAAAGCATGTCATATCCATTTAAAGCCAGCATTATCTTCCTCAGATAAGTCTTTCTCATCCCGAAGGGGGCACTCCTTTTCTGAAATTCGTTTTTTCTTTTCTTTGTTTTTCTTCGAATCTCTTTCATGTTTAAGCCCAAGTTCTAGATGTACCGAAAAGGACAAGTGGTAGGTTTGGTTGCACGGAATTTCGTTTCATGAAGGAAAACACCTCGTTTCGTTGGTACGTTTGTCCAAGCCTGATGAATCATGATGTTTGATGGCGTTCGAAGAAAAGAGGAAAAAGAGAAATTTCCCCCAGCAAGTCCGCCTTCGGACGAATCCCCACAGAGTCTCCCCTTGTACAATCCCCCACAGAGTCTCCCTAATATATATATATATATATAAAAAAAATCCCCATTGGAATTTCCCCAGCACATCCCCAGCAAGTCGTAAAAATTCCCCAACAAGCTTACCCCAACAAATCCTAGAAAGCCCGCTTCGAAACAAATCCCCAGCATGCCTCATTGTACAAAAATCCACACAAAGAATCCACTTTGTAAATATTCCCCCACAGGGCTTCCTTTTGTACAAATCCCCACAGAATACCTCCAATAAAATCCCCATTGAGAACCTCCAAGCACAACGGGACAAAAAAAGAGAAAAAAGAAAAAGAGCCTTACGAGGCAAATCATCACAGAATCTGGAAATACAAGCCTGAGCAGTCTAAAGGGTTCCGACATATGAATCAAATCAATGGCGGGACTTCGCAACAGAATGAAGACGCAACAAAGCAACCGGGAACGATCAAGGTCACCAAATCGACCGTCATTTCCGAACTAACAATTGTTCTTTGTCTGAAAAGTTGAAACAGGTTTAATCCAAGACAACCGTGCAAGAAGCAGGTGTCGCCCAAAGAAGAAGGTACATGGGTACAAGAAATATTTTGGCAATAAGGAATTCACTCGAAAGGTAAGTTTCCACGAAACTCCCTTTTATCTTCTACTAAAACAAGAAAATTCAAAAAAAGAGGTCAGTTGTTGTTCTCGAATTTTGTCCCCAGCCAGTCAGCATTAGGGTCTTAAACCCTAAACTGAATTTTTCCTTTCAGTCAGCATTAGGGTTTTAAACCCTAAACTGAGCTTTTCCATGCAGTCAGCATTAGGGTTTTAAACCCTAAACTGAATTTTTCCTTTAGTCAGCATTAGGGTTTTAAACCCTAAACTGAACTTTTTCCATTCAGCCAGCATTAGGGTTTTAAACCCTAAACTGAGCTTTTCCATGCAGTCAGCATTAGGGTTTTAAACCCTAAACTGAATTTTTCCTTTAGTCAGCATTAGGGTTTTAAACCCTAAACTGAACTTTTTCCATTCAGCCAGCATTAGGGTTTTAAACCCTAAACTGAGCTTTTCCATGCAGTCAGCATTAGGGTTTTAAACCCTAAACTGAATTTTTCCTTTAGTCAGCATTAGGGTTTTAAACCCTAAACTGAACTTTTTCCATTCAGCCAGCATTAGGGTTTTAAACCCTAAACTGAGCTTTTCCATGCAGTCAGCATTAGGGTTTTAAACCCTAAACTGAATTTTTCCTTTAGTCAGCATTAGGGTTTTAAACCCTAAACTGAACTTTTTCCATTCAGCCAGCATTAGGGTTTTAAACCCTAAACTGAACTTTTTCCTTTAGTCAGCATTAGGGTTTTAAACCCTAAACTGAACTTTTTCCTTTCAGCCAGCATTAGGGTTTTAAACCCTAAACTGAACTTTTTCCTGTAATCAGCATTAGGGTTTTAAACCCTAAACTGAATTTTTCCTTTAGTCAGCATTAGGGTTTTAAAACCTAAACTGAACTTTTTCCATTCAGCCAGCATTAGGGTTTTAAACCCTAAACTGAGCTTTTCCATGCAGTCAGCATTAGGGTTTTAAACCCTAAACTGAACTTTTTCCTTTAGTCAGCATGAGGGTTTTAAACCCTAAACTGAACTTTTTTCCTTTCAGCCAGCATTAGGGTTTTACACCCTAAACTGAACTTTTTCCTGTAATCAACATTAGGGTTTTAAACCCTAAACTGAATTTTTCCTTTAGTCAGCATTAGGGTTTTAAACCCTAAACTGAACTTTTTCCATTCAGCCAGCATTAGGGTTTTAAACCCTAAACTGAGCTTTTCCATGCAATCAGCATTAGGGTTTTAAACCCTAAACTGAATTTTTCCTTTAGTCAGCATTAGGGTTTTAAACCCTAAACTGAATTTTTTCCATTCAGCCAGCATTAGGGTTTTAAACCCTAAACTGAGCTTTTCCATGCAGTCAGCATTAGGGTTTTAAACCCTAAACTGAACTTTTTCCTTTAGTCAGCATTAGGATTTTAAACCCTAAACTGAACTTTTTTCCTTTCAGCCAGCATTAGGGTTTTACACCCTAAACTGAACTTTTTCCTGTAATCAACATTAGGGTTTTAAACCCTAAACTGAATTTTTCCTTTAGTCAGCATTAGGGTTTTAAACCCTAAACTGAACTTTTTCCATTCAGCCAGCATTAGGGTTTTAAACCCTAAACTGAGCTTTTCCATGCAATCAGCATTAGGGTTTTAAACCCTAAACTGAATTTTTCCTTTAGTCAGCATTAGGGTTTTAAACCCTAAACTGAATTTTTCCATTCAGCCAGCATTAGGGTTTTAAACCCTAAACTGAGCTTTTCCATGCAATCAGCATTAGGGTTTTAAACCCTAAACTGAATTTTTCATTTAGTCAGCATTAGGGTTTTAAACCCTAAACTGAACTTTTTTCCATTCAGCCAGCATTAGGGTTTTAAACCCTAAACTGAGCTTTTTCATGCAATCAGCATTAGGGTTTTAAACCCTAAACTGAACTTTTTCCATTCAGCCAGCATTAGGGTTTTAAACCCTAAACTGAACTTTTCCATAGTTGGTCAGTATTAGAGTTTCAACTCTAAAGCTGAACTTCTCCCCAGCTAGTTGGTATTAGGGCTCCAACCCTGAACTGAGCATTTTTATCTTCCTTCATCAATTTTATGAACTTCCTGGCGAATAATTCACGAAATTTTCCTAGTGAAACTGGGGCAGAAAATTTCGTTCGTTCGTTTGTTTTCTCTCGCAGGTCTAATCTCGAGCCACACGGATCGAAATGACCCACGAGTTGAGTCTCAACTCAGAATCAAAGAAGAAAAAGACAAAAAGAAGATGTCCCGAGATATCAGAGTTTTACTCAGTATCCCAAAGATTGAACAAGTCGCCGCAACTCGCAAGCATCAAGATTCGGATCAAAGTCTCCAAGCACAATCAGCTAAGACCTAAGATCAAGTCGCAAAATAATCATAGATAGGAATCTTGTAACTCGCAATTGACATGCATATAAGTAGTTAGTTCAGTTCCAATTTTCCTTTGGTTGTAATAAGGCGGTCAGTGACGCAGCAGTGACAACAGCAACAGCAGTAACAGCAAGCATTGCAATCCCATGGTAGTCCCAGCTACCGAAGCTTCCCGAACAATATTGACCTGATTCCTGTTTAGCCCAGGATATGTAGGAAATCTTTGAAGCGAAGATTCGGTCAGATCTTTCAAAAACATGTTGCACACGGAGTAGTCCATAGGCAAAAATCGCTCATATCCGCTCATTTTATCTTTGCACGAAAACCCTTCATGTTTCCGAACAAAGAGGGGCAGCTGTGAGCACGTGATTTTTGTTTTACGCAACAACCGCTCCAAAAGAAACAAATAATAGCAATTGGCCTTGCTGTACATTTGTTGGATTTTTACGTGGCATTTTTGTTGATAGTTATTTGTGATTTTCCCACAATTGTTTTATTCAAAACAAAAACAAAAAATATATATATGTCTGTATGTCGTGTGAACCGTAATCCGTTTAATAAAAGAAAATATAATAAAATGTGTGCATCCTTCATTGTATTTTTGCCATTAAGTGTTTAGTATAATTAAATGTCAATGCAAGTGATAATTGTTATTTTTTGAGTATTAATTAATATCGGTATGATTTTATTTTTAGGAATTTTATCTTTTAAGTTGTAAAAAGGAAATATTGGATTTGGGCCATAATTTTGAATGAAATCAGGCCCAAAACCAATACAAACGACCCAGTCCCACCAGGCCCTCTGCAAGATGCCTAAACGACGTTGTACAGGCACCATCTCTGTGAGTCGTTGATGGATTCAAAGGAACGGCCCAGATCTGGCCAATCCTTTACTTAAACGACGCCGTATGAGGCCTTTTAATTATAGACATTAATCAATTCCTCATCCTACGGTCAAGGTCACTTCCCCATAACCCATGATGAACCCGACCCATTTCCACCCGGACCAACCCAAACCCCATTTAGATGAAACGACACCGTTTCTCCTAAGCCTTCAGATCCTGGCCCTTCATCGTTCCTCATCCAATGGCTGAGATCCATTCGCCCACTCCATATATAAGCTTCCCATCATACCCCACCCCCTATCCAAATACCCCTGCCTTTCATCATCTTCACAAGAACCCCGAAACCCTAGAGCCGCCCCCATCTCCCTTGACCAGAAACCCGCCGGCATGAATGCCGGTAACCTCCGCTTGAACACCATAGAACCCCCTCACCGCCCTGAACATTGATATGTTGGCCGTTTAGTTCGAATCCCTTCCCACCTTCTCGAATCTTCATTTGAAGATTTGAGTCGGAACCCGATTTACACCAATCGACCTCAACTTCACACCAGACAGTCCCCAGACCCCCCTCGTGACCAAACCATGCTTGGTTTGGTCCGAATCTAACCGGGGAAACACGAATCCCAGATCTGATTTTTTGAACCCTAGGTTTCCTCGTACCTGTTCCGTATCTGTTTAAGCCAAAGAGATTAAGGTCTAATGGACCTTAATCGAAGTGTTTCTCATCTGAGAAACACTTCGATTAAAGTCCGTTCAGCCTTAAGAAAGGCCTGTTCGAATCCAACCTGAGGCTCTTTGATTTTTCGGGATTTAAGGTGAGTTTTGTTTTGTTTTCTTTTCTTTATTCCATGTGCTAATTAAAGGTCTGTTCATGCTTTGTTTTAATTCGTGTTTTTGAATTTTACCAACTGTGTCCTGTCCACCTTGCCTGAACCTCTGTGTTTGATTGAGTCTTTCTTCTACTTGTTACTGATAATGTGTATATGTGTATGTGCTGTGCGAACAATTGAACTTCAAACTTTGACTGATCAACTGATTCCTCGAGTACAACTTTTTTTAGTCAGTACAATTCAAATCATGTGTTCGATACTGTTAAATGTCTGATTTTTGACTATGATTGTACATGTTATGATTAGTATAGTCGAGTCGACATATGTCGTCAATTAGTTTCGATTGCCTGAACAATAACAAATTGACTTGCTTCTGCTAAGCATTGCCTGAATCAATTAGGAACTGAGTTTAGTACTTATAATTGTTAATTTGAATCAGAAATGTAAAATGAATGTTTTGTTTAGTTGCAGTTCTGAAATTGGAGGGCATGTGCCCTTATGCACAACATGTGCATTTGTGCACCATAGGTGCATTTGTGCACAGCCTGGGTCCTGCATAAAGGCTTTTTGATTTAAAATAGTTTGACAGCATATGCTGTCAGATTACATTCTGCTGCCCATACTCTACTTTAGCTTCAGAAATAATAAACATTACTCAAAAGTAAGTCTGCCAGGGAATATCATGGGGTTTGTTTATACTTAATTAGCTAAGTGGAATCTGAAAATAGGAGAGCACATGGGAGGGGTGTTCTAATTGTCTAAACATGCTGTTAAAGGGTTGATTTTAGGTTTATAAAAGGGGGGACTTCCATCAGTTTTAGAGAGAGGATAGATCTGATAAGAGGGGCTGAACACATACACATATATACATAGACAGGCACACAGACCTGAAGATAGACATAGATACACACACACAGAGAGAGACAAAGAGAATACACACAGAAAACTTAGTTTGGAGATTGAGAGTTGAAGTTCTGAAAAACAGAAAACTGGAAAAGAACTTTGTTTGATAACACAGACAGACAAAACTAGAAATTGCATTCTTCTCTGCTGTCTTGATTTCACTGGTCTTGATTTGTTTGTTCAATATTGATTTCTTCTAAATCCAATTGAGTCTGCTGGTTGTCTGTTGGTTTACTCTGGAACTTGGTCTAGTTGGGTTCTTGATTCTACTTGCTTCGCTTGTTGCTGCTGCTGCTATTCTGCTTTCTGCTGCTGCTGACCCTTCTGCTTCCACTTCTTCTTTGCATTTCAGTATTCAAGTACACATTTCGAGTCCCATGTTGGTGTTAACTGTAACAGTTCGAAAGCATGAAATGAAAGGAGTTTGAAGAAGTTTAAATGTCTGTTTGTAATGCTCATGGTATATTGATTTCTTTTGTATAAACTGATTAGTGTGTAATTCAATAGAAAAAGATTAGTTAGTTAATACTTAACTGAGTTTTAGCCTCTTGCATCTTAGTTTATAGTTGTTTGTTGGTATGAGGTGTGTAAAGGTACAGTACGTAGAATGTACGGATAATTGACATAGCGACTGACCGGATTCCTGTTTAGCTGTAATGATATACATAGGATAGAATACTTCCACCTTACACAATGATGTTCCGTTTTATTTTAGTTCTTTTATCAGGAGCCGCTAGGCAGTATATAGGAGCACGTTCGAATCCCCATTAGTAATAATGCCTAGTGGTTAATTCCATTAATCTAGCCTAAATGAGTCTAGTTTAAATTTAATTCAAGAAATGTTTTGGATGTAAGCATAGCATTTTGTCAGCTCGTATGTAATTTCTTTGTCAAATTAGAGCATTTCTCATAAAGTATGACGTTTTTTTTTACTTTATAAATAATTAATCAGAAATTGATAAGAATTAGGCCAAAGCATATACTTGAATTAACATGTATCTTTCTTCTTCTATTTTAGACTGAACATAATAAAAATGTAGTCACTTTAGGGTATCCCTTCTAAAAATTGAGATGAGCCTCGACAAACAAAAATGCACAAGCTGGCGGGGCCCTCTAAGTGTATATATAAAAATATTTAGAACTCGGGACAGGCCGTTTAGTGAATTTCATGGCCATCCCCAAAAATAACAATGCGTTAAACTCTTTAGGTGCGGCTCAATTAAATTACATTCTTAAACTTGGGTGCGCATTGATGTGACCGGAATCCAAATCTCAACGGAGTCGAAATGTGTTTAACAATTACGGGTGCATTGATTGCGACGTGGTTCGAGATACATTTTCACAACGTTGCAATTCTATAAAATAAATGATAATAAAAGCGGTTTTAACTTAATAAAAGCACGTAAGTCACAACATGTATTTAAATCAGATAATTAGCCATTATAACAATTTAAGCGACCGTGCTAGAACCACGGGATTCGAGGGTGCCTAACACCTTCCCTCGGGTCAACATAATTCCTTACTTAGAATTTCTGGTTCGCAGACTTCATTTGGAAAAGTCGAAAATTTCCTCGATTCGGGATTCAAGATAAACCGGTGACTTGGGACACCAAAAGCCAAACCTTTCCCAAGTGGCGACTCTGAATTAAATAAATAATCTCATTTCGACTATTGTCACTTAAATTGGAAAAACTCCCTCGCGCTTTTAACCCTTCGGGGCGGGCGCACAAAAAAGGAGATGTGACACCTACCATTCAGGCAAATGCTCTACAGAACTTAATATACCACCATGACGATCAGATACTAGACAAATACATGAACGTTGTTTGACAACGTGCTGCTTCAAGTGGTTCAAAAATAGCATCTACGTCTCTTTGCATTCATTGGCACAGATGGTAAAGGCTAGTGGAAATATTTTTCCATTGGTATCTACTACAACGGTGATCAACTGCTTAATATCATACTTTCTATAGACATGAGTACCGTCTATGGAAATTACCGGACGGTAATGCACAAAACCATCAATTGCTGGTTTAAATGCCCAGAACACATATCTGAATATATATTCCGGTCTTCCTGCACTCTGCTCAAGCTTCCATTCAACAACAGTCTCGGGGTTAAAGTGTTTCAATGCGGTCATGTACCTGGGTAGAGATGCAAATGACTTATCCCAGTCACCATAAACAATTTCAAATGCACGTTTGCGCCCGAGATATGCCTTTCTTTTGGTAATAGTACACCTATATTCCTGGTGGATGGGTATAATGCACTCTTTGATCTTGTACCTAATGGACGCTTCAATGTGTGGAATCAGTTGAAGAGAAATCAAGTCAACATCCAAGTTGAAGTGATTCATATTGAATGTGTACATTTCACAATTGTGGGTACCAATATATTTACCCACTTTCCACAACCCCGTTATCTTCTTGCTCGCACGTAGCATCTAATGACAACCCTTAAACTATCTACGACAAACAACCTTGTATACATCCGGACTTGACTCCCATACCATCATCGCATGGCACTCTCTTACGATGTATATTTTTACAGCCCTAGTTAGGCGAGCTTTATCGGGGAAAAACATGCCCTTTGCTAGCATCATTGGTCTAGACTCATCCCACATTGCTTTCTGAATTTCGTCAAGATCCCTTGTGAGGGCATATACATCCGGCATACTTAGCAAATTATCAAGGTAGAGAATATGCCTTGAATGAAACGGCACGTGGGACCTGTACACTCTTGGTCTCACGGGAGGTGGAGCATGCTCGCCAGCTCAAGTTCGGCATCCTCTTCCTCCTCCTCATCACCCTCATCAGGTAAGGGTGTGTCATCTCCAGACTCATTGGCCTTGTTGTCATAATCACTATTATCTTCCTGACTCTGCGCATCTGCCAAATCCAGAGTAAATACGTCATCTACGGGCAATTGAGTGAGGTCAGGACCATCAAATTGCTCGTTTTCACTACACAAACAACAAAACGATAAGCTACTCAAATTGATAAATACTTTAAATATAGCTATATCACTTTACTTACAAGTCGTAATGTGTTGACATTCCATGATGGATATTATCCTGTTGATGATGACTCCCGGATGAACCACCACGATCCAACACACCAAAACTATGCATATTCCAACTGGGCGTGGGGTCATAACTTGTAAAATTTATATATGGATGGTACCCCCTATGGAATATATGAGTGTTAATACAAATTCAATGCAACAAAAATAAATATCGTAACATAAAGGAAAATTAAACTTTACCAGTCGTCTTGTGGATTATGTAAAGTAGGAGAGAAATTATATCCTAGCTCCTCGTTCGCCCGTGGAGATAAGTTTAGATCCGGCCAAACTCTTTCAGCCGAAACCTATTGGGCTAAAACTGCTCCAGAATAACCACCAGATGATTGAAGGTTATCACTGATCTGTGCAACATCATTATTTCAAACGTCTTCATGCTTCACGTACATTTCCTACATTTTTATCAAAATAAGTTCTCGGTATTCATCCGGAGTCACCAAAAAATCTCTCAGAGTTTCATCATCCTCGATGTTAAACTCCGCGTAACAAGCAACCCCTTGTGGAGTCATAGAATACGGATATCTTCTAGTTATTTTAAGATTCACCGAATGTTTGCTCAACCTCATTTTATTGCATACTAATGATACCAGTCTATTGTACTCCATTGTAAGTGACAACCTAACATGACTCTGTGGATATAAACTATAGCTCACTGAGTTATTCGCCACCACAACCTCATCTACCCCCCCCAATATAATGAAGTCCTTACTTTTTGCTCTTCAGACATTATGAAAAAAGCTTGAGAATTTAACAACAAGAAAATTTTATCACGAAGTTGGAGTATTTCTAAATGATTTTTCTCAAAATCCTTAACACTTTTAAATAAGGCAATGACCAATCCGGGGGTCAAACTTTTGGAAGTAAAATGCGGTTTAAAAGGGCATTTTACATATTTGAATTATTGTTATGTCAGTTAAGCGCATAAGAGTTATTGGTTGGCCCATAAAATATGTAAAATGCGGTTAATCAGAGCGTTTTATGTAAAACGCAGTAATAAACCGCGTTTTATATAGTTGTCTTATCACCTAACATGTAAAACGCGGTATCAAACAACATTTTATATAAAAAGAGGTTATGAACCGTGCTTTACCTTAATGTCAGGATTTTATATAGAAATGTAACTTTTTTTACACTAAAAAAAGTGTTTTGAGTCCAAAAGAACTACATTTAGGTTCCGGACTCGTGAGCGCAGCGCAGGTAGGAGCTTTAAATATTCTGATGATGGAGAACATGTTTATGATTCAGTAGAATCAATAGACAGTGAAAATCAGGTTCTGATTTATCCAATAGCAGAGTTTGCACCCAAAAAGAAAGTGCTAATGAACAAGGATTTTAAAAGTTTGTCAACCAACATGCAGGGAATTAGCCAATACAGATAGCATGTACTTTGTTCTTGTGGCGACCTGGCCACTTGTCTCATGAGTTACCGCTCCGTTTTCCTATTTTTGCTTTTTTATGCTTCGTTATCCGTGTTTTATGGTACTGGGTTGGTCAGCTCGAGTCCGGAATGATTTTGGTAAGGTTTGAGACACTTAGAGTCTTTTGAGGAAGTTTGAGTTGGAAAAGTCAACCAGATGTTGACTTATGTGTTAAAAGGGCTCGGATGTGAGTTTCGATGGTCTTGTTAGCTTTGGGAGGTGATTTGTGACTTAGGAGCGTGCTCGGAATGAATTTTGGAGGTTCGTAGTAGATTTAGGCTGGAATTGGCGAAGTTCAGATTTTGGTGATTTCCGGTTGATAGGCGAGAATTTTATATAGGGGTTGGAATAGAATTCCAAGAGTTGCAGTAGCTTTGTTGCATCATTTGGGATTTGTGTGTAAAATATCAGGTCATTCGAACATGGTTTGGTTGGGTTTTTTATCAAAAGCGTATTTCGGAAGATTTTAGAAATTTAGGATTGAATCCGATGTGTTCTGGGTAATTTGATGTTGTTTGAGGTGTTTTGATGATTGGAACAAGTTTTAAAAAGGTTTTAGGATGTGTTGGTGCCTTTGGTTGAGGTCTCGGGTACCTCGGGTGAGTTTCGGGAGGTCTATCGGATCATTTTTGGAGTTAGGAAATTGCAGAAAATCTGTTCCAGGAGTTGTTGACATTTTGGTCTTCGCGTTCGCGAGAGGACCCTCGCGTTCACGAAAAGTCTACTGAGGGAGGTAGAAGGTTAGCCTTCGCGTTTGCGAGGCTGGTGACGCGTTCGCGAAGGGCTGCGAGGTTGGCATAGAAGGAATTGAAAGATCAAGCTTCAAGTGGAAATTAACCCATCGCGTTCGCGATGGAAGGATCACGTTCGCGAAGGTTAATTTGGGAAAGGCATCGCGTTCGCATGGGTTGTATCACGTTCGCATAAGAGAATTTGGTCAACGAAATTTTTGTGCTTCGCGAACGCGGGGCTTTGACCGCGTTCGCGAAGAAGGAAATTAAGGCCTGGGCAGAATGTTTTTAACTCGTCTTGTCCGCGATTTTAAGGCTCATTTCCTCCATAGTTGGCCATTTTGGGAGATTTTTGAAGGAGGTTGAAGAGGGATTCAAGGGGAATCGTTGGGAGGTAAGTTTCTTGGACTTAAAACTCGATTGTTATGTGAATTTCACCTAGAAAATCATAGAATCTCAGCCAAAAATTGAAGAACTAGGGCTTGAAATTGGAGACTAAACATTTGGGATTTGAAGGGTCATTTGTGGATGGAATTTGATGTTCTTGGTATGTATGAACTCGTGGGGAGATCAGAAATCCGTTGATGTGAAAATTTTCGAATTTTGAGGCGTGGGCCAGGGGGTCGGGTTTTGGTAATTTTGGGATTTGTGCCCTTTATTGATTGTTTTCGCTTGGGCTTCATTCCCTTAGCATATTTTGACGTCCTTATTCTGGTTTTGGATAGTTTTGATGCGCATGGAAGCCGATTCGAGGGGAAAAGGCGTTGCGAGCTAGAGATTTAGCCGGTTCGAGGTGAGTAATGATTGTAAATGATGTTCTGAGGGTCTGAAACCCCGGATTGCACATTGTAGTGCTATATTAAGGTGAGGCACATGCTTGATGACGAGCGTGTGGTCGTGCACTATTGGGGATTGTGACTTGGTCCATCCCGATTGATGATTTTACCACGTATTTGATTGAAAACTATTTGTTATCATCATTATTTGGGGCTGAATGCCATATTTGGGCCTAGTTCCAACTACTTGAACCCTTCGGGGATTTTTATTGATATTTCCTCACTATTTTGACTTTATACTTGAACTCAGTCATGTTATTTTCCACTATTTTACTACTCATCCATGTTTACTCAGTTTTAATACTTAAATGATATTTTAAATGATGTTTGGGCTGAGAAACACTGTTTTACTATTGCTTGAGGGGCTTGTGAGGATTTTGACTGAGTAAGGCGGAGGGCCTATGTTGTGAGGAAACACCGATACAGATTTGATGCTGAGGGCCTGAGATATGTACGCTACGAGGTGGATTGATTGATATGAGGCTGAGGACCTAGTTTGATGCCATGAGATGGCTTGTTATTGTGCTTGGGCCGTAAGGGGCCCCTCCAAGAGTCTGCACATCCCTAGTGAGCGCGGGTACCCATTGTGATGTGAAATTGAGCCCGAGGGGCTGGTATTGGTCTATGTGATTGCCCGAGGGGCTGGTATTGTTCTGATATATTGCCCGAGAGACGGATTTGTTGATACTGTGCCCGAGGGCGAGCATTTATGTGTTTACTTTTCATAATTGACTATCAATTACCTGCTTAATCATTGATAAGGGATTGTTCATGAAGTAAAATTTTGAGTTAAAGGATTTTACCTATCTTTAACTGTTTTACTGTTTTGAAATGGTTTTACTGCTTCATTATAGAATGCTTTGTGCCCTACGTGATTTCCTACTTTCAGTCTTTTTTACATTTTGTTACTCACTGATTTGGAGTACTCACTTTACTCCCTACACCCCTGTGTGCAGATTCAGGCGTAGCTGGTCCCGCTCACGAGGGCTGATTCATTCTAGCTTCAGGCGGATCTCGAGGAGTCTTTAGGTAGTTGTTGGTGTTCGCAGCCCGGAGCT
The DNA here is from genome assembly GCF_000715075.1 of Nicotiana tabacum. Taxonomy (NCBI): domain Eukaryota; kingdom Viridiplantae; phylum Streptophyta; class Magnoliopsida; order Solanales; family Solanaceae; genus Nicotiana; species Nicotiana tabacum. The sequence goes on along the minus strand of NC_134100.1, from coordinate 23,948,897 downwards.
CCTCCCTATCTCTTTCCTTTATGTCCTTAGTTCATTATTTAAACTCTGTAGTTACATTTGAGGACTTAGTGTTGTTAGATGCTTGTGACTTGTGACACCCCAGTTAGGGCTGTGTTGGGTTGTACTTCCGCACTTTATTGACATTATCCGCTACTTAGTATTGCTATATCATGTTTTAGACTGCTTTTATGTTATTTAACTGTTTAAAGAGTGAATTGGGTTTAATTGGTTGGCCTTGTCTTCTCTAGAGGCGCCGTCACGACCGGGTTTGGGTTTAGGGTCATGAGGAATTGGTATCAGAGCCTAGGTTACATAGGTCTCACGAGTCATAAGTAGGTTTAGTAGAGTCTCGTGGATCGGTACGGAGACGTCTGTATTTATCCTCGAGAGGCTGCAGAACCTTTAGGAAAAACTTCATTTTTATGAAATTCTGGTCGTGTGAACTTGTTTATCCGAATACTAAACTTCTGTTATTTTATTCTCTCACAGATGGTGAGGACACGCGCTAATGGACAGGATGGACGACCACCAGTGCCATCAGCTGAGGACACAGTCGTGGGCGTGGCAGAGGTAGAGCAGCAAGGGCAGCACCTGTAGATCCACCAGCTACCCCACCTCAGGATCAGGCTCCAGCTATGGATGCTACAGCGGCACCAGTTCAAGCACCAGTTGTGCCCATTGTAATTTCGGGTCTTTAGGAGGCCTTGGCACAGATCTTATCAGTTTGCACTAGCCTGGCTCGGGTGGATTCAGCCACTACAGCCGCAGTTACTTTGCAGGCCGGGGGAGGCAATCAGACTCCCGCCGCTCGCACACCTGAGCAGGTCGTGCAGGGACTTTAGATGCCGGGGGCGCATCCAGCCTAGCCTGTTGCAGCTGCTCAGGACTATGTGGTTCCTATCATACCAGAAGATGAGCAGCGTAGGTTGGAGAGATTTGGTAGATTGCAGCCTCCGACCTTCAGTGGCACAGAGGGCAAGGATGCCTAGGGCTTTTTGGATAAGTATTAGAGGATGCTTCATACAGCAGGTATTCTGGAGACCAGCGGGGTTGCTTTCACTACTTATCAGTTTGCAGGAGCTTCTTTCACTTAGTGGGAGGATTTTGAGAGGCGTAGGACTGTTGGTGCAACACCCCTTACCTGGCAGTAGTTATTTGTTCTCTTTTTGGAGAAGTATGTGCCGCAATCTTACATAGAGGAGTTGCGTAGGTAGTTTGAGTGGTTGCGTCAGGGGGAGATGACCGTGTGGCTGTATGAGTTGAAGTTCTCCGAGTTAGCTCGTCATGCTATCTGGTTGGTCCCGACAGATAGAGCGAGGATCAGGAGGTTTGTTGATGGTCTTACTTATCAGATCCGTATTCTCATGACCAGGGAAAGGGTGACTGGTGATACTTTTGAGGAGGTTGTGGATATCGCCCGTGAGATTGAGTCTGTTCGTTTCCAGGAGCGAGAGGAGAGGGAGGCCAAGAGGCCTCGAGGATCTGGAAGCTATAGTGGTGCTCCTTCGAGGGGCCAGGTTTAGCACGATAGAGGCCGTTCATTCAGGTCTGCTCAGCCAACTCGCCCAAGTTATCGTGGGGCATCTTCGGGTCATGGTTATCACGGTACTCAGCAGGGCCAGTCATCACTTAATGCCCTTCCAGCTCAAAGTTCATCCGATGCTCCATCAACTCAGGACTCTTCTATGCCGAGTGCATCTACCAGTCACTCTAGTGCGATGGGTTCCCTTCAATTGCCTTCTCTGGCACCTGGGAGTTGTTATGAGTGTGGCAGATGGGTCACATGTGAAGGTTGTGTCCTCATTATTTTGCTAGTTCATCCTAGCAGAGGGGTTAGTTATCGGTTTCAGTGCCAGTTGCTTCATTACCACCCGCTCTGCCAGCTAGGGGTGGGGGTCAGTAAGCCAGGGGTCGCCCTAGATGGGGAGGTCGATCAGGGGGCAGTCAGGCCTGTTTCTATGCACTCCCAAGCAGACCTGATGATATTACTTTAGATGTTGTCATTATGGGTATTGTTTTAGTCTATCATAGAGATGCTTCTGTATTATTTGATCTCGGTTCCACCTTTTCTTATGTGTCATCATACTTTGCTCGTTATTTGGGTATGCCCCGTGAGTTTCTTGATTTGCATGTTCATGTATCTACCCCGATAGGTGAACTGTTATTGTAGACCGTATGTACTGGTCATGTGTGGTGACTATTGGGGGTCTGGAGACCCGAGTGGATCTGTTATTATTGAGCATGGTGGATTTTGATGTCATTTTGGGCATGGATTTGCTGTCTTCGTGTCGTGCTATTTTGGACTGTCATGCTAAAACAGTCACTTTGGCTATGCCGGGTGTGCCACAGATTGAGTGGTGGGGTGTGACTGATTATGTTCCCAGTAGAGTGATCTCATTCTTGAAAGCCCGACATATGGTTGGGAAGGGTTGTCTTTCATATCTAGCGTTTGTGAGGGATGTCGGAGCTGAGGCACCCAATATTGATTCTATCCCAGTGGTAAGGTATTTTTCTGATGTGTTTCCTGAAGACCTGTTGGGCATGCCCCTGGACAGGGATATTGATTTTGATATTGACCTGGTGTCGGGCACTTAGCCCATTTCTATTCCGTCGTATCGTATGGCACCAGTGAAGTTGAAGGAATTAAAAGAATAGCTTCAGGAACTCCTTGATTAAGGGTTCATTTGGCCTAGTGTGTCACCTTGGGGTGCGCCGGTTCTGTTTGTGAAGAAGAAGTATGGCACAATGAGAATGTGCATTGAATATAGGCAATTGAACAAGGTAACAATTAAGAACAAGTATCATTTACCTCGTATTGATGATTTATTCAACCAGCTTCAGGGAGCGAGGGTTTTCTCCAAGATTGATCTCCGTTTAAGTTATCACCAGTTGAAGATTAGGGACTCGGATATTCTTAAGACAGCTTTCAGGACCCGATATGGTCATTATGAGTTCTTAGTGATGTCTTTTGGGCTGACCAATGCCCCAGCAGCGTTCATGGATTTGATGAACAACGTATTCCGGCCTTATCTCGATTTGTTTGTCATAGTTTTCATTGATGATATTCTGGTGTACTCGCGTAGTCAGGAGGAGCACGTGGAGAATTTGAGAGTTGTGTTGCAGAGATTGAGGGAGGAGAAGCTTTATGCAAAGTTCTCCAAGTGTGAGTTTTGGCTTAGTTTAGTGGCTTTCTTGGGACATGTGGTGTCCAACGAGGGTATTCAGGTTGATCAGAAGAAGATAGAGGCGGTTCAAAGTTGGCCCAGACCATCCTCATCCACAGAGATTCACAGATTTCTTGGTTTGGCGGGTTATTATCACCGTTTTGTTCAGGGATTCTCATCTATCACATCACCCTTGACCAAATTGACTCATAAGGGTGCTTTATTTGTATGGTCGGACGAGTGTGAGGAGAGCTTTTAGAAGCTCAAGACAGCTTTGACCATAGCTCCAGTGTTGGTTTTGCCATCAGCTTCAGGTTCATATACTGTGTATTGTGATGCTTCGAGAGTTGGGATTGGTTGTGTATTGATGCAGGAGGGTAGAGTTATTTCCTATTTTTCTCATCAGTTGAAGCCCATGAGAAGAATTACCCCATTCATGATTTAGAGTTGGCTGCCATAGTTCACATATTGAAGATTTAGAGGCACTACTTGTATGGCATATCTTGTGAGGTGTTCACTAATCATCGCAGTCTTTAGCATTTTTTCAAGCAAAAGGACCTTAATTTGAGGCAGTGGAGATGGTTAGAGTTGCTTAAGTATTATGATATCACTATATTGTACCATCCGGGAAAGGCCAATGTGGTGGTCGATGCTTTGAGCCGAAAGGCAGTGAGTATGGGATTTTGGCATATATTCTAGTTGTGGAGAGACCTCTTGCAGTTGATGTTCAGGCCTTGGCCAATCGGTTCGTGAGGTTGGATATTTCGCAGCCCAGTCAAGTATTGGCTTGTGTGGTTTCTCGGTCTTGCTTATATGAGCGCATCAGAGAGTGCCAGTATGATGATCCGCATTTGCTTGTCTTTAAGGACAGAGTTCAGCATGGTGATGCTAGAGATGTGACCATTGGTGATGATGGGGTGTTGAGGATGCAGGGCCAGATTTGTGTGCCCAATGTGGATGAGCTTCGGGAGTTGATTCTGGAGGAGGCCCATAGCTCGCGGTATTCCATTCATCCGGGTGCAGCAAAGATGTATCAGGATCTGAGACAGCTCTATTGGTGAAGGAGAATGAAGAAAGATATTGTGGGATTTGTAGCTCGGTGTCTCAATTGTCAGCAGGTGAAATATGAGCATCAGAGACCGAGTGATTTGCTTCAGCAGATGGTTATTCCTGAGTGGAAGTGGGAGAGGATCACTATGGACTTTGTTGTTGGACTTCCACGAACTTTGAGAAAGTTCGATGCTATTTGGGTGATTGTCGATCGGCTTACCAAATCCGCACACTTCATTCCTGTGTGTACTACCTATTCTTTAGAGCAGTTGGCAGGGATCTATATCCGAGATATTGTTCTCTTTCATGGTATCCCAGTTTCCATTATTTCAGATAGAGGTACTCAGTTTACTTCGTAGTTTTTGAGGGCCATGTAGAGAGAGTTAGGTACTCAATTGGAGTTGAGCACAGCTTTTCATCCTCAAACAGACGGGCAGTCCGAGCGTACTATTCAGATATTGGAGGACATGTTGCGTGCTTGAGTCATTGATTTTGGAGGGTCATGGGATGAGTTTCTACCGCTTTCAGAGTTTGCTTATAACAACAACTACCAGTCGAGTATTCAGATGGCTCCATATGAGGCTTTGTATGGGAGATGGTGTAGATCTCTAGTTGGTTGGTTCGATCCCGGTGAGGCTAGGCTATTGGGGACAGACTTGGTGCAGGATGCTTTAGAAAAGGTGAAAGTGATTCAGGAGAGGCTTCGTACAGCGCGGTCGATACAAAAGAGTTATGGTGACAGGAAGGTTCGAGATGTGTCCTACATGGTTGACGAGAAGGTTCTATTAAAGGTTTCACCCATGAAGGGTGTTATGAGATTTGGGAAGAAAGGGAAATTGAGTTCGTGGTCCATTGGGCCTTTTGAGGTGCTTCGGAGGATTGGGGAGGTGGCTTATGAGCTTGCCTTGCCACCTAGCTTGTCGAGTGTGCATCCGGTATTTCATGTTGCTATGCTCCGGAAGTATATTGGGGATCCATCTCATGTTATGGATTTCAGCACGGTTTAGTTGGATGATGATTGACCTATGATGTGGAGCCAGTAGCTATTTTGGATCATCAGGTTCGAAAGTTGAGGTCAAAGGATATAGCTTCAGTGAAAGTGCAGTGGAGAGGTCGACCCGTGGAGGAGGCTACTTGGGAGACCGAGCAGGAGATGCGGAGTAGATATCCTCACCTATTTGAGGCTTCAGGTATGTTTCTTGATTCGTTTGCAGACGAACGTTTGTTTAAGTTGGGAAGGATGTGACGACCTGGCGAGTCGTCTCATGAGTTATCGCTCCATTTTACCTATTTCTGCTTCTTTATGCTTCGTTATCCATGTTTTATGGTACTGGGTTGGTTAGATCGAGTCCGGAATGATTTTGGTAAGGTTTGAGATGTTTAGTCTCTTTTAAGGAAGTTTGAGTTGGAAAAGTCAACCAGATGTTGATTTATGTGTTAGAGGGCTTGGATGTGAGTTCCGATGGTTCGGTTAGCTTCGAGAGGTAATTTTATGACTTAGGAGCGTGCTCAGAATGAATTTTGAAGGTTCATAGTAGATTTAGGCTTGAATTGGCGAAGTTGAGATTTTGGTGATTTTCGATTGATAGGTGAGATTTTGATATAGGGGTCGGAATGGAATTCCGAGAGTTGCAGTAGCTTCGTTGTGTCATTTGGGATGTGTGTATAAAATTTCAGGTCATTCGGACGTGGTTTGGTTGGGTTTTTTATCAAAAGCATATTTCGGAAGATTTTAGAAATTTAGGCTTGAATCCGATGTGTTCTGGTTGATTTGATGTTGTTTGAGGTGTTTTGATGATTGGAACAAGTTTGAATAAGGTTTTAGGATATGTTGGCGCTTTTGGTTGAGGTCCCGGGGGCCTCGGGTGAGTTTCGGGTGGTCTATCGGATCATTTTTGGAGTTAGGAAATTGCAGAAAATCTGTTCCAGCAGTTGCAGACTTTTTGGTCTTCTCGTTCGCGAGAGGACCCTCATGTTCACGAAGAGTATGCTGAGGGAGGTGGAAGGTTAGCCTTCACATTCTCAAGGCTGGTGATGCGCTCGCGAAGGGCTGCGAGGTTGTGCATCGCGTTCGCGGGCGTGTAGTCATGTTCGACTAGAAGGAATTGAAAGGTCAAGCTTCAAGTGGAAATTAAACCATCGCGTTCGCGATGGAAGGATCGCTTCGCGAAGGTTAATCTGGGAAAGTCATCGCGTTCGCGTAGGTTGTATCACATTCGCGTAAGAGAATTTTTGTGCTTTGCGAACGCGAGGCTTTGACCGCATTCGCTAAGAAGGAAATTAAGGCTTGGGCAGAATGTTTTTAACTCATCTTGTCCGCGATTTTGGGGCTCATTTCCTCCATATTTAGCCATTTTGGGAGATTTTTGAAGGAGGTTGAAGAGGGATTCAAGGGGAATCGTTGGGAGGTAAGTTTCTTGGACTTAAAACTCGATTGTTATGTGAATTTCACCTAGAAAATCATAGAATCTAAGCCAAAAATTGAAGAACTATGACTTGAAATTGGAGACTAAACATTTGGGATTTAAAGGGTCATTTGTGGATGGAATTTGATGTTCTTGGTATGTATGAACTCGTGGGGAGATAAGAAATCTGTTGATGTAAAAATTTTCGAATTTCGAGACGTGGGCCCGGGGGTCGGGTTTTGGTAATTTCAGGATTTGTGCCTTTTATTGATTGTTTTCGCTTGGGCTTCGTTCCCTTAGCATATTTTGACGTCCTCGTTCTGGTTTTGGATAGATTTGATGCGCGTGGAGACCGATTCGAGGGGAAAAGGCATCGCGAGCTAGAGATTTAGCCGGTTCGAGGTGAGTAATGATTGTAAATGATGTTCTGAGGGTTTGAAACCCTGAATTACACATCGTAGTGCTATATTGAGGTAAGGCACACGCTTTATGACGAGCGTGGGGTCGTACACTATTGGGGATTGTGACGTGGTCCGTCCTGATTGATGATGTTACCGCGTATTTGATTGAAAATTATTTGCTATCATCATTATTTGGGGCTGAATGCCATATTTGGCCTAGTGCCAACTACTTGAACCCTTCGGAGATTTTAATTGATATTTCCTCACTGTTTTGACTTTATACTTGAACTCAGTCATGTTATTTTCCACTGTTTTACTTCTCAGCCATGTTTACTCAGTTTTAATACTTAAATGATATTTTAAATGATGTTTGGGCTGAGAAACATAGTTTTATTATTGCCTGATGGGTTTGTGAGGATTTTTGACTGAGTAAGGCCGAGGGCCTATGTTGTGAGGAAACACTGATACAGATTTGAGACCGAGGGCCTGAGATATGTATGCCATGAGGTGGCTTGATTGATATGAGGCCTAGGGCCTAGTTTGATGCCATGAGATGGTTTGTTATTGCGCTTGGGCCATAAGGGGACCCTCCAGGAGTCTGCACACCCCCCTAGTGGGCGCGATTATCCATTGTGATGTGATATTGAGCCCGAGGGGCTGGTATTGGTCTATGTGATTGCCCGAGGGGCTGGTACTATTCTGAGATGTTGCCCGAGGGGCAGATTTGTTGATACTGTGCCTGATGGGCGAGCCTTTATGTGTTTACTTTTCATAATTGACTGTCAATTACCTGCTTAATCATTGAAAAGGGCTTTTCATGAAGTTAAATTTTGAGTTAAAGGATTTTACCTATCTTTCACTGTTTTACTGTTTTGAAATGGTTTTACTGCTTCATTATAAAATGCTTTGTGTCGTACGTGATTTCCTACTTTCAGTCTTTATTTACATTTGTTACTCACTGAGTTGGAGTACTCACTTTACTCCCTACACTCCTATGTGCAGCTTCAGGCGTAGCTGATCTCGCTCACGAGGGCTTATTCATTCCAGCTTCAGGCGGATCTCGAGGAGTCTTTAGGTAGTTGTTGGTGTTTGCAGCTCGGAGCTCCTCCCTATCTCTTTCCTTTATGTCCTTAGTTCAATATTTAAACTCTGTAGTTACATTTGAGGACTTAGTGTTGTTAGATGCTCGTGACTTGTGACACCCCGGTTAGGGCTGTGTTGGGTTGTACTTCCGCACTTTATTGACATTATCTGCTACTTAGTATTGCTATATCATGTTTTAGACTGCTTTTATGTTATTTAACTGTTTAAAAAGTGAATTAAATTTAATTGGTTGGTCTTGTCTTTACGAGAGGCGTCATCACGACCGGGTTCGGATTTAGGGTCGTGGCAGTTCTTTGTCATCCAGACTCTCTAATTGATTAGGACAATTGGTTTATTTTCCGGCAAAGTGCACAAATAGCCGCTTTTATGACAAGTGTTTCAATTAAAGTTGGAATTCATAAAGTATTTAAAATTTCTTAGACATTGGTCTCAAGTTTGAACTATCTAAGTCAAATGAGGTTTGAAGTTTGAATTTCAGATATTTTCGCACAAGTTATGCTCTGGTAGTTCAAAATTTCAAATCAAAGATCTGACAAAGCAGTGCCACTAAAAAGCAGTCTGAAGTTTGCTCAATCTAACTAAATTTTAAGTACATTATAAAAAGTTGACTACAATTTAAATAATGTATCCAAAAACAGCAACCTACTGCTATTTCTACTTTATTTTCAACTTAGTTACTTCAACTCACCCAATTTAGTAAAGCTTTTCTTTATAAATATTATAAAATGTATTTGGTCTAGTACAAAGTTGGCAAAAAATTACATATTTTTTGGGTGATCTTTACCTTCTAACTTCCGCTTGTCGCATGTGCAGAACTTTAAGGTCAATAGCTAAAAGTTTTGCCCATGGAGTAGGGATGCCAGTATGGGCCAAAAATTAATTTAGTTATATTTAGACCATATCAGCATTAAGAGGGCCTTCATGAGCTTCCGCGTCTCCTTAGTATGACTTCTGCAAGAGACGAATTCAAGGTCAAAGTGATCTTGTGATAGACGGAGGATTTGGTCGAGAAGTCATCACAGGTCAAGGCCTAGGACGAGCGCTCCTATTAAAAAGGAATAATAACGGCTAGTTTTAGATAAGACTTTAGAGGAAATATTCCTATGAATATTCTCTTGATCTGTACTATTAGGGGTTTTATACATATGTTCCCTTATAAATAGAAAGAGACAAAGTGATGGGGGACATGAGATATTCACTTATAAAAGAACACATTGACTTTCTCTGTAGAACATTGTTTTATTTCACATACACACAAAATATACCTTTCTCTTAAGATTCTTGCCTAACTTTTCCACACGAATGAAGAACAATCTGAATATTCAAAGGCTCATCAATCATTCGTCGTTGTTAGAGAGAATATCTACGGATCTCACCCTTTTCGGGTGACTCACATGTTCTTATTTACTTAAATGTCATTCATTGCTATTTATCCTTATTTAACGTTAACCTCTTCCTTTTTGGGTCATTGAATATTGCTAGTGTTATCAACATTTAGTGCTACTTAGACAACATACGTATTATCTTACTACAAATCAGTTAATATATCTTTTAGACATTAATATTGACAAAGATTGACTCTATTTTATTAAATCTAATTGTCAAAACCCAGATCTAAATTTTGAGTCAAATAGTTTGGCGCTCCGTCTATGGGTATTTCTTAGCTAATATTTTAGTTTTCATTAGATATACAACTCACGTGATTTGCTAACCTAATAAACCACAAAGTTTTTCTCCTTTTCTGTACGTATAGAAATTTACATGGCAGGTAACCAAGGAAATGGAACTAAGGTTATAGGTGACATCTTCGGCAACCTCATGAATGCTATCAATGAGAGCTATGAAATATTGTACGATGATATGACACTCACTGCCTCCCCTCAGGGCGAAAGGTCACCTCCTCTCTCCATTGTAGCACAATGAAACCAAACAGAAAAGGGGCTTCTGCGTGTACTGGAGAAGGGATACCACCTGCCATAAAAAAACTCCTTGAAGTGTGGTTGACCGATACCTTAGTAAGCATGATCAACAAACAAGCTCCATGCATGATCCACATCCAATCCGCACTCAATAGTGAGTGGAACAGTCGTTGGAAGAATAGTACCCAAAAAGAATCGGGGTCGATTTTCACAGAGAGTTTAATATGGGCGTTAGGGGTATACACTTGATGAAAGAAAATGGAAAAACTAGATTTCTCTTCAGAACAAAGGGTTTTTAATTTCTAATTCTAATTTTACTGTAACAATTATAAGCTAAGAGAATAAACTAGAAAGCGAATGATTATTTTTGGTGTTTTTCCAAATAGTTAAAAAGCCTAGAGTTGTAACCTTAACCTAGATATTCGACTAATGAGTTAAATATGTTAACACTTATTTTGTTGATTGAGGTGTATTATAGCTCTCAACTATACGTTACCCACTCAATACCTCTCCGGCATAAAGTGATTTTGCTCAATTTGACTTTCTCAAGCCCAAGTGGGTACCAAACTAAATGGTCGATATGAGCTCAAGTTGAGTTCTTACTATCTCTAGTTTGAACCCTTTAATTAGGCTAATCAAACTCTCAATTAGCCCAATTCCTTATTAGCCAAGTTATCCTATATTTGGTCCATCTTTCTCAAGTAAAGATCAAGTCAAAAAGGCATTAATCAATGTTTGCAAACATTAATTCTAAAATTAAAGCATAAACTAGGCTAAATAATTAACACTCAATCATAAATAAGAATTAAATTAAATACCCATAAGGTTTACACACTAGGGTTGGGTCACAACTCTAGTAAGAATCTAGCTACTCATAGTGAAAAATAAAGAGAACAAAAGAAATACTAATTAAACTCATAATCTAATATTAAAATGATAAAATATGATATTTAAATCCTAAAATAATCACAAACTTCGTAAAATAGCAAAATATAATGGCTCCAGCAACTCAAACTTTGAAATTTTACCTGAAATTATGAATCTCGTATATCTATAGTGGCCCAAAATTCGTTGACAAAAATGCCCCTTAGGAGGTTTTGCAGCCTCACAATTCTATGTGCAGTTTGCAGATTTCTTCAGCTGGCAGGGTCTTGGATTCTACAGCCACACAATTCTGATTTGCGGCTGCAAAGCATCTTCTGCGGACCGCATAATTCTTATGCGGTCCGCACTTCAGGCAAGGCTTCAGGTCTTAATCATTTGCACACTCTCTGAAATTTGAATCATTTGTCAGTGCAGACCTTGTTCTACGGCCGCACAAATCATGTGCGGTCCGCATATCAGCTAAAACTCTATTGGGCTTTTTCACTTGTTCTGTGACCATAGAGGGAATTCTGCGATCCGCACTTTCTTCTGCGGCCGCAGAAATCCTTCTACGGATTGCACTTCTTAAGTTATGTGTCCCTTCTTGCCTTGCGAGTCAGAACACTCCTTTTTGAGTCAGATTTCTTCATGGGCGCCCAAAATTCCAACATTCCTGCAATTTGTACACTTTTATTAGTTTTGGGAACATAAATCAATACTTTCGGACTACATAAAAGTAAAAAGGTGCTAATAAGTGGTCAAAATTCACAGTCATCAACTCCCTCAAACTTAAGTCTTTGGTTGTCCTCATACAAACAAATTAGTTCCCACCTCCTCGAAGTTAAAGGTCATTTCAGTGAGTCAGTGGTAAGCCATTCATGTTCAGTTAGCACCAACAATTACCCACACTACTCATGCATTATCAACAAGGTGACAAGTCAAATATTCATGCACATATTAGTTCTAATGTGACATTTGAGCTTCAAGAATTGATTTTACTCATCAAGGTCACTTGTTCTATCATGTAGGCCATGGTGGACTCCAAACGCTTCCTCCTCTACTTTCCATTTGCCAATCTCACTTAAAATGTTAGCACTCAATCTTAAGATTCATGAAATGTTCACTCATCTCTCACAAGAGAATATCACAAGTGCGGCTTCAAGTACCATAGGCTTGCCCCTCATGTAGATCATCACTAATATAAGATCAGTCGGTTCAAAATCAAGTAGGACTTATTTAGGGTTATAATGAAGGCTTTTGGATTAGGGTAGGATACCATATGGTAAGTGGTTACACCTTTCCTTAAGCATTCCACATTTTCATTTCTCGGCTCACGATTACCAATTCTTAGTGGCATTTTCTTTTTTATTGAGCACTAGAGAGACTTAACATCACTCTTTCTTGTTAATTTCATTCTTTTTCTCCCCTTGATGCTCATATTAGGGATCATTACCTGTTTTTGAGTTTATCAACCCTTCCACTTATTCACTTTTTTGCATTTTTGTTTTTGTTCTTTCTTTTCTTGCTTTCTCTTTTCATAGAGATCATTTCTTTTCTCTTTTTGTGCCTTGACACCTTTTTCAAATTCATGATCTCTCCCCCAAACTTATGCTTTAAGCCACTTATTTCACAAGAGTGTTAAGGAATGTTCGGGTGCCAAGAGAGGGTCACGACAAAACAGGTAAAGGCTTATAACATGATTATCAAATGAGAAAGGCTAGAGGCTCAAAGGGGGTTGACTAAGGATAACGACATTGGTTGGCAATAGAAAGCTCAAATAGGCCAAGGAAAGCCTACAATCACTTCTCAAACAAGCAAAACTTAGGATTTCACCTTGAAACATATTTGGGGCAAGTTCTAGATAATTCGCACGGATACTTGGACTAGCAAAAATTCATCTCACCTCTCAAGCAAATAGATTGTAAAAGAGGATAGAGTCGAGATCCTACAACAACCACATTCAAGTTTAAAAATCACTATGGTCCAATAAACCACTGGATGATCACCAAAGTCAACTCAAGAGTCACAAAGTCACTAACTAGATATAATTGTTTCATAAGTCTTGTCTCTAACCATAAGCACGTAGTTAAGTGTGTTGGCACCAAATGAAGCATGAATAACTCTCCGAGAGTGACTTGATTAGGTCTTTTGTTTATTCATTACTTCTACTACTACTATTATTACCTTAACACAAAAACGGACTCATTCCCGTAAGAAGGTTGTCACGCCATCCATCATTTGGACGAGTCACCCAGTTCACACAAAAACTACCTTTGGAAAGAACTGTGTTGTTAAGAAAACCAAAGGCTTATTATCTACTAATATAAAGAAGCTACTTAACAAAATAGAACTAATATGGAAAAAATAAAGAAACTAATGAGCAATACTACTAAAGATAGATAAATATACATAAGAAAAGAGAGAGAAGATAGATAAATACAAATAAGAAAAGAAAGAGTATTATCAAATTATTACAGACTAAATGTATCCAAAGTGTACCAATGTATCAAATAGACGCCACTTCCCCCCTCCCTGAATAAAAGTATGCATTGTCCCTAATGCTTAGCAAAATAAGAGTAAAAGAAGAGAGGGTGAAGAAAACTCCCTAAGGATCCTTGGACATCTCAGTGTTCCTAGCAATATCATCTCCCTCAGGATCAGCCAACGGAATCTCATCATCATCAAATCTACGTGTGGCTGGGTTATCGAACATCGCACGCACTGCCTTAGTAGTGTCGACAGTAAGATCTAGCTCCTCAAACTAGCCAGCTGGTGCTACTGGTGCAGATGGTGTAGAAGGATCTAGGGCAGACTGATGCGAGTCAAGCAACATATCAAAAAGAAGGTCTCCAACTGTAGCAAGTCTAGTCACCTCCCTCCGGAGCTTGTCCACTGATTTCTTGCTTACCTAGGACTTCCTCATCTTCTTTACTTCCTTTCCCAGCTCCTCAATAACTGACCTGTGTTGTACCAAAGTGTCCATGATTGTCTTCTGGTTCTCCAAATCTTCTTCAGTGTCTTATCAATGTCAGAAGAAGCTTGTGGTGCCTAAGAAGTGGACTACGCTACAACAATACTAGACAAGTCAGACAACTTAGAAGTAGCTGTCTGCATCCAGTTGTTAAGACTCGCCAATGTCTGGGAGACTCGCAGAGCAGATAGTGGAACTGTTGGCATGGACACTGGATTTAGAGCTGCTCTAGGGGTTGTGGTAGGGGATGAGGATGATGGCGGAGGCATAGCAGTGGCACTGGAAGAAGGCTCAGTAGATGTGGATGGAAGATCAGCTATCTCAGAAACTACCACTGCTGGCTCATCAGACTGGCCTGTGGTGGTAGAAAGCTGGAATTTCTTCTTTGGGTTGCTCGCATCCATCAATGAATACCATTCGAAAGGCTTCTTCGCCTTCACCTTAGTGTCAAAATCTCTCAGCTCTACCTTTGCATCGGTGAGATACTCTGTGATAGTGTTCGGATATGGTTAGGCCGAACTATCCTACCGTGCAATCACTGAAATGTTGGCCGACATCATAGCACCAATATTGATTGGGTACCCGGCCATGATGGAAGCCACAAGAGGTGCCCGAGGAATAGGGAGGTGAGTCTCGTTCTGGCATGGATCCAATCTACTACAAATAAAGGTCTACCACCCCTTTGCCTCAAAACTCAAAGTGCTCCACTGAATAGAACCCCAGCGGTGATCTATAGTTGTGTTGGCCCTGGTGGTGCTAGAATCTCAGCCAACCAAGGTTAGACTTCCTCCTTCAGTGCGCACTTCTCCAGATACTCCTTTGGATCAACATCCTCGAAGCACAACCTTTTAGCTTATTAGCACCGATAAGTGGGGACCACCGATAAGTGGGGATTTTTGACTACTTATTAGCACCTTTTAGCTTTTGTTTTAGTCCAAAAGTAATTAATTGTATTCCCAAAAAACTAATGAAATTTGCTTAATTGCGGGGGTATTGGAAAATGAGCTACTAAGATGAAATCTAACTCAAGAAGGAGTGATGTGAACTCAAGGACAAAATCAGGCACAGAAGCTCAAGTGTGGACCGCAGATTTTCATCTGCGGTTGTATATTGTTAAGGCATTCATGTCAGAGGACTAGTGCAATGTGTGGATGAAGAAGCTAACTAAGAGAAGAAGTTCAGAGAGTCATCATTTCAAGATTAAAGGAAATACGGACCGCACAATTATTGTGCGGCCGCAAAAATCAGCTATGTCGTCGCACTCAGAAATGTGCAGTCCGCATAAGAGCCCTACGTGGCCACACCAAGAATTGTGCGGATCGCAAAATATGTGAGATGCGGCCGCATTCTAGAATTGTGTGGTCGTAGATTCAACTCCTGTCAAGACTGAAGCAAAGTGCGGACATCACATGAAATTGTGTGGTCGCAGAACCTTCGAAAGGGCATTTTTGTCCGAAATTTCTAGCTTTGTATAAATAGAATAGTTTCATAAAATTAGGTCAAGTTTTGTATATTAAAAGTGTGTAGCCATTTTTCCTTGCTTTAGGCAACTTTAGTTTATTTTGGTGATTTAACATTGGGTTTTTATATTTTTATCTTGCAATATGAGTTTTATCATCATTTCTTCTTGGTTTTCTTCTATACCCACTCTAAGTAGCTAGTTTCACTAGGGTTGTGAACCAACCCTAGAGTGTACACCTAATGGTTTTTTGATTTATGGCTTGTTTATGGTTGGGTGTTTATTATTTAGTCTTGTTCTTGATTTTAATTGTATAATTAATGGTTTCAAACATTAGTTTATGCCTATTTGACTTGGTCTCTACTTGAGAAAGATAAACCTAGTCTAGGAAACCTTGGCTAACAAGAATTTGGTACAAAATCAAGAGATTGATAGTCCCAATTAAAGGGTTGAACCTAGAGATAGTAAAACCCGACTTGAGCATTTTATCAACTATTTTGTTCAATACCCATTTGGACTTGAGAAAGCCAAATTGGGCAAAATCACTATCTTATCGAGAGGTATTGAGTGTGTACTTGAGTGTTGATAGCTATAATACACCCCGACCAATAAAACAAGCTTTAAAGTTTACAACCCGTTAGGCATATACCTAGGTTTAGGTCATAGCCATAAGCCTTTTACATTATTTGAAAACAACAACAAAAACAATTTCTTAGTTTCAATTAGTTATCTTGCAATCTTAGTTTAACTTAGACCTAGAATCAACCAATTTTGTGGAAGTGTAATTTAAGATAGTTCAAGCTCATTCACCATAATATATACTTCTAAATCTCATTCATATAGCTCCCTGTGGAATTCGACCCCGGCTCTCTGTTTGGTATTACTATTGCATCAACCATTTCATAACCTCAAATAGAGGTGTAACTTGGATGAGATCAATTTTTGGCGTCGTTTCTGGCAAGCTAAAAATGGATTTAGCTATATATTTAGTTTTTTGTGTGAATTGTCTTCTTTTCCTTTCGTGTTACTAATCGTTTTAGTGAAACAATTGTAGGTAGAACAATGGTTCTTAACAACAATGATCCACTCGAAAACATGCCTATGGGATATGTGGACGTGGAAGATGACCAATTTGAAGAGGTTCATCTTGAAACTCAAGCAAATAGACGAGGTCGACCGCCTCAAGATAACGTCCCAGTTCCACCCCACCTCTACCAAGAGCGGCTAGACACCGGGTGTTGCCAAATGAAGGGTATGCAAGTGCTATTATCCCACCCCGCATTAGGGCAGACAACTTTCATATCACGAATGTAATGCTCACATTGCTAGAGCAACGAGGATTCTTCACCGGGGCTCCAAATCAAAATGCATACAAACACTTGAAGGGGTTTGTGGACACTTGCCGGGGGGAGTAAACAGACAAACGTCTTCGAGAATGCTTTAAGGTTGAGTCTATTTCCTATTTCTCTACGGGGGAAAGCCTTTGATTGGTTATAAAGATTACCAAACCATTCCACTCACACATGGGATGAATTGGCGTAGAAATTTATTTCCAAGTTCTTTTCTCCCGAGCATATGACTACTCTTAGAGATGAGATTCTACAATTCAAACAAGAACCCAATGAGCCTTTGGATGAAATATGGGAGAGATACTGAACAATGGTCAAAGAGTTCCCCAATAATGACATGACGAAGGCTATGATTCAAAACACTTTCTATCGGGGGATCAACACTACCAATCAATTCGTGGTCAACCAACTTGTTGGTGGAAATTTCATGACGACGCCATATGCAGAAGCTTGTGAGATCCTAGATGAAATGGCGGTTACTTCATCATCATGGCAAAGTAGAGAAAATATTCCTCAAGGTGATCCGAATGTGATTCACCTACATAAAGAATTGCAATCATGGGCAAGACATAGCCGAGTTAACCACCACAACAAATGAATTAGCCAAAGCTCAAATTCAACAATTTTAAGGTCCTAAGCAAGTCAATGTCATGGAGGGTGTTAATATGATAGTGAACAAAAGAAGGCAAAAGGGTCCACAAGTGCAAACCTTATAGAGAATTATGTGCAAAAATATAGTGGATTTGATCAAGATGAATCTTACAATGAACAAGAGGAGGAAGTGGAATACGTGAACAACTTTAAATGGCATAGAAACAACTCTCAAGGTCCGAATCAACAACAATGGCGACCTCACGGTAATGAACGTAATTGAAATTCTAACAACCAAGGTAATTGGAATGGTGGTAACAACCAAGGGAATTGGAATGATGGAAATAACCAAGGCAATCAGAGTGACAATAACCAAGGATATTGGGGAGGCAACAACCAAGAGGGATGGAACAATAATCAAGGCAATCGGGGTCGGGTTTTCAAAGGCCCCCGATGTATCAACAACGGAGCAACCCACATTCTTATCTTTCCCATAGTCCAAGCTCTTCCAACAATGAGATGGGACAAATTGAGAACATGTTTAAACAAATGATGGAGAAGAATGCCAACTCTGTATCCCAACTTGCCTCGCACAACTCATCCATCCAAAACTTGGAAGTCCAAATGGGGAAAATCTCTCAAGCCCTCAACACCCGTCCTAAGGGAGCACTACCAAGTGACATGGTGGTGAACCCAAAGGGTGGGAACAACACGGGACATGCCATGGCCGTTACTACAAGGAGTGAAAAATGGGGATGCACCCACCTCAAATCAAAGGAAACTTGTGGATGATGAGAAAGTGGTACAAGAAGATGAGAGCCCAGAAAAAAATGTGGTGCAGGCAAATGATGAAGTGCGGATTGGTATTGATGAAAATATGAAGGAGACTTAATAGGAAGTGAACTAGTCTAGGGATCACATTGTTGACATACCTGAACCGGTAGTGCAAAAGACTAAGGCACCGATGCCTAGGTTTCCTCCTCCATATCCTCAAAGGCTTGCCAAGAAAAATGGCGAGAGTCAATTCAAAAAGTTCATTGGCATGATAAAGAGTCTATCCATCAATGTGCCATTGGTTGAGGCTTTGGAGAAAATGCCCGATTATGCAAAGTTCATGAAGTATTTGGTGACAAAGAAGAGGTCGATGAATTGTGAACTATAAAGATGAATCATCAAGTGAGTGCAATTGTGCATTCAATGGCTCCTAAATTAGAAGATCCCTGTGCTTTCACAATCCCTTGTACCATTGGAAGTGCCGACTTTGTTAATGCTCTTTGTGATCATGGGGAAAGCATAAATTTGATGCCCTATTCGGTTTTCAAGACTTTAGGGATTGGGAAACCAAGACCCACATCTATGAGATTACAAATGGCCGATCGTACCATGAAGAGACCGTTGGGTATTGTTTACCGTGAAAATGGTAACAATAATTAAATTTTTAAATGGGATTCTAAAAATACGTGATCTATTCTCGAGCTAGTTGGTAGAGTAGATGATGCTAAGAATAGGGAGATAATGATGAAATACAAGTTGAAACGAGGCAGTAATCAAACCTAGGGGCCTGTTGTCCAAATGCAGGACTGGTCGATGAGGGACCTCGAGGTCGATGTCAAGGCCGAGCTCGAGCTATTGGGGATAGTCGTGGATGGGATAACAGTTAAGGATACGATTAAATAAAGATCTTTATGGCCAATATTGAATGAAAGGATGAAGAACAAGTAAGAAAGAGATAAATATTAAGGTGACCTTGGGTCAGTGAAAACAAGTGAGTTTAGAAAGAAGAGAGAGAGAGTGAGAGATATTATTGCACTTGTGGAGAAAATGGAGCAACATCAACCCCTTACAAGGTAGCGTGAGTCCCCTTTATATAGGAGGGGAACTCGGCTATAAGTACGTGGGCATTAATTACAAAGTATGGAGATGGGACGGCTTGATGTGATGCCTCAGCTTAGGCTCTGGATAGGTTGGCCTTGTCAAACTCAGTCGTGTGCCTTGGGAGCTTACCCCTCTGTACTGGCTTCGATCTCTGTCTTCTCTTAGTCGGTCCTCAACGAGCTCCGAGATCAGGAATTCGGTTGTGGCTTCCCGTCCTCGTGGTTTCGATGCGTTCTTGTGAAATGACTTGATAGCGAGAAATCAAGTCTTCTGATTTTGCCACGTACAAATAGTCTTCGCGTTTCCTAGAACAAAGTGATGGGAAACAATTTTGACACTTGACTCCTTGAGCTTCTTACGGCGACGTCATACTGATGAGACTCCTGGCGCGAGCTTTGTGGTAACCGGGGCATCCATGGGTTTGTGTATTTTCGACTTCATTCGATGCACTCCCGATTCCCACTCTACAAGGTGAAGGTACCACCGTCGATTCGATTTTTCAAGGATGCATTAACTGCGTCCGTCGGTCAATCTTCTAAAGCCTTGATGACTGTGTCGTAACCCCCTATAAATGGGGGTGCTTTGGCATTGTTTTTCCTATCCCAGTGCTTTCATTGGCTTATTTGCCCATTCCTTCTTATCATCTTTTTCTATCCTTGAACATCATGTTTGGGGCTCATGGCCTGAAGGCTGTTTGGCAGAGCTTCCTTAGATCGTGTTGTATCCCTCTACTGGGGCTTCCCTTTGTCGAGCATAATCATGTTGTCTCGTTACTTTTGTGGTCATTGATATGCTTGTCTTTGCTGCTACTGTTGGCCCGAGATGATGACGGATGGGGAGTCGGTTTTCCCCCTATGTGGATAGTTGTTCAGACTATACACTGCTGCTCACTCTCCTACCGAGGCCTGGTGTGGCACTTCATCCCGTGGGTTTTTTTTTTCCCAAGGGATAAAGTGGCACTACCAGCCGTTGAGGCTGAGGCCCACCAAATCTTCAACCTTTGGCTTCGGCAGGCCATGTATCTTTTCTCTGCCTCCTCTGCGTCCCCTTTTTTTCCTCTTCTTCATCTTCTCCGGTAGGAATCCCTTAGGGGATTGAGCTAGGAACCTAGAGGAGGTGGCGGTCGAAGGAATTTCCCTCGAGGATGCGTGCTCGAGGGGGCGACGCTCAAGGATGCTGATACCGGAGATGGATCTTCGAGGGTGGACCGGGCCCTCGAGTTTCATCACATGTACATCCTTCTGTTCCTCCGCTTTAGGTGTAGACCTCTGTAGGTTTTTGTAATTGTATGCAAGGACCCCTCGAGGGTTGTTGTACACGGATTTTTATGAATATGAATGTACTCTATTGACTTCTACTTTCGATCCTTGCATTATTTATGTATGCTCTCGTGCCCTTCGAGGCCTTTTGAATGTCTTCCTTTATTGTTGACCACTGATATCTAACTCGGGTGCGAGCATTCTTTTCGATCCTCTTCCGATCGACAAGGCTTTTTTTCGAGCCCCTCATCGTACCTCGTACCAAGCCTGAATAGGCCTGATAGGTCCGGGCTGTCGGGCTCTCCGAATTGCAAAGAGATAACATGATGAGTTTTGGAGCTTTTTTGAGAATGTTATTCTAAACAGAGGTCGGCTTCGAGTACCTGGGGGTCCCCTTTGATCTTGATGCATATAGCATTTTAAAGCGTATAGGATAAACTTCTATTGAGGAGTTGTCTGTACTCAGGTGCTGCCTCGAGCCTTTGTGGAGCTTTCGCAATCGGAGCTTCGCGTTTTTATTTGTCTTTTTAGAAAAGGAAACCATGAGACCGAATACCGTCTCAAGTCGAGTGATTGCATTGAAAGCTTCCCGAAGTCTGACTTTTTTTTGGCGGGGATCCTCGAGGTAGAATGTTGCCTTGAAATTGGAGATAATACGGCTGACTCTTTGAGTCCTGGCTTCTCATCGAAGGATGCTTTCGGGATCAAGTATTACCCCATAGATCTGTATCGAGGCTGTTGGCTTCCCGGGGCTCACTCCGGGTAGGCGAGTTGTCGTTTCTTCTTGCATATATGTGGGGCGGCCTCGGCTTCTTCGAAAGACCTCACTATTTTAGATAGTTGCTCTTCCTCTTTGGCATAGGGTTCTTCATTTTTTCAGGCACAAAAAGCGTTGGTGCACGTCCTTGCTCTGATTTATTAGTTTTACTATAGTCATGGCAACCACTTCGGGGCCGGGCTTGCAGGGAGTGGGGAGTGCTTCTCCCGGCGCTTAGGAACCGTAGGAGTTTGCTCGGAAGACGGTATCTTTGATAAGAGAGGAACATCTGGAGATGGTGAGGATATAATGTGGATGGAGAGAGGGGACAACACTGCAGGTGCTTTCCCCGGGTAAGAGTATTATGGACTCTACTGATGGATTCTTGAGCGTATACCTATATCCTTTCGCGTTTGGCCCTCTTGATAGGGTCGTGCTTGATTTATTCTTGAAGTATCGGGTTACTTTGGTGCAGATACATCCGTCGTTTTGGCCAGTGATGCTGATGATGAGGTTCTTTGCGGAGAAGGCTGGGATTGAATTAACGCTTAACCACCTCGTCAGGCTATACCGGCCTTTTCATCACCAAGGCCTGCTAACCTTGAGGTGCCATTCGTACACGCCCTTTGTTGTTGATGATGAAGAATACGGGGATCAAGATTGGGCTAGTTGGTTTATCCGGGTCTGGATGGCCGACATTATCCCTATGGAGATTTTGCCATTTCCCG
The DNA here is from genome assembly GCF_000715075.1 of Nicotiana tabacum. Taxonomy (NCBI): domain Eukaryota; kingdom Viridiplantae; phylum Streptophyta; class Magnoliopsida; order Solanales; family Solanaceae; genus Nicotiana; species Nicotiana tabacum. Next base: position 23,927,001 of record NC_134100.1, on the reverse strand, counting down.
AGGGATGGAATTATGCACGTGAGCGGAGCGTCTGATGCTTTTTCAGATTTTGCCTATAGCAAAAATCAGTTGAGTAATCATGTTTTTTCCCTTTTTGCAGCAACTTCATGGACGTCGGGCGAAGTTTTTGACCTGCCCGGCTAGGTCCGGAGGCTGGTGACCCATTCGACCTACGATGTCAGTGGCGAGCTGTATTCCGTATCAGATGGGGAGCGAAATACCAAGGTATGCGGGCACGCTGCCTTTGCCTTGGCCTTTGTATTTTTGAGGTAACATTTCCCTCCTTTCTTTTGTACTAGCTTTGTCGTTTGCAGGTATCGGGTGGTTCTTCAGAATGAGGCAGCGCTCTTCCGAAGGGGAAAAAGAGGCGTCGGCCTTTGAACCGAGGGACGACAGTGATAAATGGGATTGGTACCCATTGTGTATGGAGCTTTTAGTGGCGCTGAACGGGCCCATGTCTTCAAGGAGAGGGCATCGTCCGAGCCTACTGTTCTCGAGGTATCTGATTCCCAGGCGGCAGTTCCTCCGAGTGAATATCTTTTGCCCAAGGTTGGTTCTCTTGGGGATGAAGAGGTAGGATCAACATGAGTGTGCTCTGACTTCGAGGAAGTCCGTAGGCTTCACTTCGTGGTGAGTTTAGGCGTAGCTTTCCTGTATTCTGTGTCCTCCTCCCTTTATTGATTTTTCCATGTTCAGGCCTGTGATAGGCTTATGTCTGAGCTGCTCCGTCAAGGGGCCAGGCTTCGGAAAATTCTGGACGAGGGCGAGTCCCTTAGGCTCCTTAGCGAGGAGAAGGAGGTTGAGTTTCTGCATTAGCAATATGAGCCATACCAGAGCTCGAATTACGAGAGCTATTTGATAGAGCAGGTAACTTTTTGTAGCTCGTGCTTCACTCCCTTTGGACTTTAAGGTTAAACCCTTTTTGTTATGTTAGCTGTAGAAAAAGGTGGAGGCCTTGGAGTAGCTCAAGGGCGACATCGACCACGTCGGAACTGCTTGTGGTGAGCTCAGGGCTCAAGTGCAAGCTCAAGTTTTAGAGGAGACATGTGCCTTGACCGAGGTCCCTACCTTCAAAGCCTAACTCTGCTTGGCTCATCACAACGCCAAAGTTCAAGCGGATATGATTGGGAAACTTAAATCTGATCTCTTGAAGATCAGGACTAAGATAGTTGATGCTCGGGCTGAAGCAGTACTAAGACGAACCAAGGCTGATCAGGAGATGGCAATTCGTATGAAGGACGTTGTTGATGCCCAAGCCGAGCTGAAGCGAGCCCTCGACCAGGAGAAGAGGGTCGAGGAAAATGTTCGTTACAGATCCCAGAGAGAGGTACTCGAGGAGATCGGTGCAAGATGTTTCGTTCTCTCGGAGGAATTGGCTCGAGCAAGGGAAAATGAGCGTGACGCTCGGTCACTTCTCGCTGACGTTGTAGAGGGCGAATTTAGCAAACTGTAGCCCTTTGGAGCGGAGTGTAGATTTTGCCATTTTCCCGCTTTGTATTTGATATTTCTATAGCATGTTTGTAGATGGAGAGTGCACCTTTTTGCATATGAAAGACAAGAGGAAACTTGAAGCTTAATTTCTTTAACATCTCTTTCTATATTGCTTTTGACCAGGCAGGCTGGCTTCGGTGTTAGGCGGGATCCTCGTAGGTCCGGAACTGATCAAGTAGGCCCGAAGGCTTTTAAGTACGATCCTTGACGTGAGCAAGCATTGGGGCCTCCGGGTTTTGCCCAACTGTTTAGGCTTAGTCTCTTAGTCAGGCCTTGACTCGAGCTTTCCCGACCTTCAGTCTTTTGTGCCCGTGCAGACAGATAGTGATTATTCTTATTTCTTGCCCTTGTGTATTTGCCGTTTCAACTATTTTGGGTCCAGTCTCCGAGTCGCATTGCAATTCGAGCTTTAATTGACCTTCAAGTTCTTTCCTGCCTGCATGGGCGAACAATGATGGCCTTTTATGCTTCGGGTCGAAGTGACCTTATAGGCACGTGGCCCAGAGGCTCACTCGGCTGGCGCCAGTGGCATTTATATCGTGCCCTTAGTATTGCAATTTAACTATTTTGGGTCCAGTCTCCGAGTCGCGTTGCGACTAGAGCTTTAATTGACCCTTAAGTACTTTTAATTTTCAGACCGACGATAGTGCCTCTTTAATATATGGCCCGAAGGCTTGCATAGTTAACTATTTTGGATCCGATCTCCGAATCGGGTTACGATTCGAGCTCATTTTAATCCTCAAGTTGTCAATTTTCAAGCTAGCTACAATGGCTCTTACGTTGTTTGGTAGTAGAGACCTTTTATTGTGCAGCCTAGAGGCTCGTTTGGCTGGAGACAATGGCTCTTACACTGTTTTACCCGTGGGCTATTTGTAGGATTGTTTTCCGCTCGTTAAGGTCTTTTGAAATAATTTTGTGTGACCCGTCGCCGGTTCTGGAGAACCTCAATTTCAAGTCGTTATCGACGATATTTGAGCACCTCGGAAGGTTTTTAGCTCATAGGTCAAGTAGATCAACGCCTTGTGATTTGGAGCTGACATGGTCGAAGCTCATTTTTGCCTGTTGAGGTAAGCATGTTTTAACCGGTTCTTTCTAAAGTATATTCGAAGTAGTGGCTAGCGATTTTTGTTCAGCGACAGTCGTGCGTCCCCGAGTCGCGTTAATTTGGTTGTATCAACCATTTAGACCGTAGTCATATGTGTTTGGCTAGAGCCATTTTTTATCTCGAGTAATAGTTTAGGCGTCTACACCGAGGATATTCCCTTTCGGGATTCTTACAAATGCGACGTATAGCCTAAACTTCGAGATTTTCATGCCTGTTGAGGTCTTACATTTTGTCATGCATGTTGAGGTCTTATAGTTTGTCATGCCTGTTGAGGTCTTGAAGCTTTTGTTGTAATGTAGAATAGATCTGGTTAGGCCAAGTCTGCCCGCTAGGGGTCTTACAGTTTCGGGTTTTCTAGTGCATGGCGATTGGCGACAATCTCCGAGTTATTAAGTTTTCTTGGGCTCGAAGGTTGTTGTTTGTGAGCTCAAAGCTACCTTGTTGGGGCTTCATGAGCCTAGAGTTCCGACCCTATGGTCGTGCGGGTGTCAAATTAATGATGCTAAGTCCCCGAGCATTTCAGGATGCATTCGGTGGAAGGGTTCCTGCCGAGAGTACACTGCGATTTCCTTGTTTGCAGAATAAGATGCTGAAAAGATATCGTTTTATTGCTTGGCATAAACACACGTTTGTCGTGATCTCGGCCCGCACGGGTGCGTCTCCTTAGACCATTCGATCTGGTACATAATCCACTATTGAAACTTAGTCTGACATTTCCCGGTCCTTCCGAGGGGATTGTGCCCTTAAAAAGAAGATCATCGCTCATCATTCGACTGCAGGAGAAAGCCTGTGACCTTGTCGGATCTTCCTCTGGGGATACGTTGCTCTGCTAATAATCTTGCTGGAAGGACCCTTTTTGGGGCGTAAATCCGATTGAGGGAAGAGAGTGTGGCGGGCCCCGCTAAGGCCTTGGAATTTCCGGTCGAAGTTAGAACTTTCGAATGTCTCAGCCGGTTGTCTGCATACAAGTTAGTAAAAAAATAACAAAGGGGTGAAGTAGTTCTACCTCACTACGGGATGTGTAGGCGACGTTTTGCGATTTGGTACGTTTCTGCCCTCTCAAGGTGTGAGCCCTAATGTAGCCGTCCGCTGTGTTTAATCAGGCTTGGCCAAAGATGTGATTGGTGTACCCTTTGATCCTTCTGAGGGCAGAGGCATTGATGTCGGCGATGCGCCATATGGTGGGGAATTTCCCCTCATTGCGTGTTTCTCTTTGTCAACTATTTTAATACCGACCCTTGCGTGGGATTTCATCCTTTTGGAGAAGTGGGGTCGACGCTGTCTCCGGGTGGTATGCCCGCGGTCGTCTGAATAAGACGTGTGTGCCTTGCTCCTTCTCTGATGGTACAGATCTCGGCATCCCGGTCCAAGCTCGGACGTGTTGTATCAAGAGAATGGTCTTTGTGGCGATTATCGTTTGGAATTCGCCAGGGATTCGAGATGCGGGAGTGATTTGGTCCATTAGTTCGGACTGCCCTATTGACTTTGGTCCGACATCATTTTTGTGCGCGATCGATCCACTTGAATTCATGAAAACATGTTTTGTTTGAAATAGATCAAATGAGGGAGAGGGTTACCAATGGGTCAGTGTGAGGCCGAGGCGAAATCTTGGTGTCCTTTTCTCTGGATGTAAGGGTGTCCTCTGGAATGTTTCCCTGGACACATTTTTCCCCAGCGACAAACATTTTCACTTTCCATTTTATGAGTCATCATAGGGTGTCGCCGCTCCTTTATTGTCGTGTTAATATGTCGTGGCCTGTTTGCTTCGTTCTTCCCGTTTGCCTTCCTCCATTGGTGCTGGATTCAAGCCTGACCGCTCGATGGTACTCAGTGGTGATTTTTATTGAGTAGCACGACTGTCGTCCTTCTGAGCTGGTGGCCATTTTTGACCCCGTGGCCGCGCGCGCCCTGCGGTTCCCGTGCCGAGTTGCAGTTCTTTTGAAGAGGTCTTGGTCGAATAGGCCTGAGTCGTTCGGTGTCCCTGGTTTCACTTATGGTGATCACGATGTTTGGTATAGCAATGCTAAAATTGTACTCTGCTGGGCGGGGTTACCCTATCGGTTGTACCTCATCGAATCTGGTTCGACTGAAGATTCCCCGAGGATGTTTCCCTCGAGCTATTTCCCTACTGTTACGAGGTAGGTTGCATCTTGTGGCGTTCCTCCCATCCGCAGCGCATGGATGGTACCTCCATCTGTTTGGCGTTAGTTTCTTTGTCGGGAGCTTACTTGGGTATACCGAGCCCGATGAGGTTGTCGGACGGTTGTCCACGGCCTTGATTTGTGGCAGGTTCCGGGTACGGGCATCCAACCAGATATCGGCTGGGTATCTGATCAAGCTTTGTTTTAAATGTCCTGGAGTCGTCGGGCATGCTTCATTTAAGCTTCAAGCGAAGGTATGTATTTCCCAATCATCTGAAACCGGGAGCGATCTTATTCGTTCTATCAGGGAATGAGGCGCGGCTTCCTGTGGTGTTTCATTCTTTCTTTTTTCGGGCTTAGATGTGTTGGGCTCTCCCGTTACTGCTTCAATGGCATCGACGTGTGCTTCTGCGAAGGAATCTGCTGGCACGGTAAGCGAGTTTGTGAGGTCAGGCGCTAGGCTGCGGTGCCACATCATGTTTTCTTTTGAGAGTGTTTCCCCAAACTTCTTCAATGAGACGGGCTTGAACTCATCATCTTGAAGGTCGTTACCTTTCTCCGTGCACGTGTAAGCGGTGGTACGCTCGTCGGGATCCGAGGTCCTTTCGCACCTAGGGAGTTCCGGCATTCCGAATTTTTGTGAAGCGGGTTCCAGGACCGCTTCCTCGGGGGACAACTATTGCATGAACCTCCACGAACCCGAATCGATCCTCTTGGAGAGATCCCCAAGCATCTTCACTATGGCGGGGTCTGTTATCGATTCATTGTTGCTTGATCATTTGGGTACTTGCTCGGCGGGGGGATTTGCCTCTGGTGCTGCTGTGCTGGGAGTCTTCGGATGGCATTGAAACTGGGAAATGGTCAATTGTTGTTCCTGCAATATTTCAAAAATAACATGAAGACTAAATTCCTATTCTTCCCGAGCCGAGGTTTTTTGAGTTTTCTGTCGGTCGCTCTGCCGTATGCTCCTGTCGATGTGAGAAGTTTAATCGACTTGTTGTGTGTCCTGTGAATCCGTGTCCGCCAGAATTGGTCCGGGCACGTTATCGGGATTCTGTGGTGGTGCTCCAGTGGCCGGGACAGCCATGCCATTTTCCTTGTTATTTTTGAAGTTGTCGTTCTCAACTCTGTTACTGAGCCAGACATTTTGACCTGAAATAAAAGGATCTTGGACAAGAAAAGTGTGAAAGATAATGTGTGTTTGTGCAATGAAACCATCAAGAAAATAATCACTATTATTTTTAGCCCCACAGTGGGCGCCAAACTATTAACCGTGAAAATGGTAACAACAATTAAATTTGTAAATGGAATTCTAAAAATACGTGATCTATTCTCGAGCTAGTTGTTAGAGCAGATGATGCTAAGAATGGGGAGTTAATGATAAAATGCTAGCTGAAACGAGGCAGTAATCAAACCGAGGGGCATGTTACCCGAATGCAGGACTAGTCGATGAGGGACCTCGGAGTCGATGTCAGGGCCGAGCTCGAGCTATCGGGGATAGTCGAGGATGGGACAACAGTTAAGGATACGATTAAATAAGGCTCTTTATGGCCAATACCAAACGAAAGGATTAAGAACAAGTAAGAAAGCGATAAATATTAAGGTGACCTCGGGTCAGTGAAAACGAGTGAGTTTAGAAAGAAGAGAGAGAGTGAGAGATATTATTGCACTTGTGGAGAAAATGGAGCAACATCAGCCCCTTACAAGGTAGTGTGAGTCCCCTTTATATAGGAGGGGAACTCGGCTATAAGTACGTGGGCATTAATTACAAAGTATGAAGATGGGACGGCTTGACACGACGCCTCAGCTTAGGCTTTGGATAGGCCAACCCTGTCAGACTCAACCGTGTGCCTTGGGAGCTTCCCCCTCTGTCCTGGCTTCGATCTCAGTCTTCTCTGAGTCGGGCCTCGACGAGCCCCGAGGTCGGGAATTCAGTCGTGGCTTCCCGCCTTCGGGGTGTCGAGGCGTTCTTGCGAAATGACTTGATAGTGAGAAATCAAGTCCTCTAATTTTTCCGCATATAGGTATAATTGATAACATGCTGGTTTGTGTTGATAAATTCATTCTTCCAGCATATTTTGTTAATCTTGATTGTGAGGTTGACTATGAGTTGCCGATTATTCTTGGGAGACCTTTCCTTGTTACGGGGAAGGCTCTAGTTGATGTTGAAGTCAGAGAACTTACCTTCCAGGTTGGTAATGAAAAAGTGGTTTTCCATGTATGTAAGTTTATGCGGCAACTCAATAGCAAAGAGATGTGTTCTTTCGTGGACTTGGTTACCGATGTGATTGTAGATAAAACAAGTGATGTAATGAATGTTGATGATACATTGGAGGCCATCTTTCTCAACTTTGATGATGCCGAGATGGATGGCTTCATGGAATGTGTGAACTCGCTACAAGGAATGGGGTCCTACACTTATGAGCCCCTCAAATATTTCTTGGAACTTGAAAGTAGGAAAACTCCTCTAACAAAGCCCTCAATCGAGGAGCCTCCTATATTGAAGTTGAAGCCATTGCCTCCACATCTTCGATATGAATTTCTTGGCCCTTCTTCTACTTTACCGGTTATTCTTTCCTCTTGTTTAACTAACATGTAGGTAGATTCTACTTTGGTGGTGCTACAAAAGAGAAAGAAGGCTATTGGATGAAAATTGGTGAATATTCGGGGGATAAGCCCCGCTTTTTGAATGCACAAGATTAAGTTGGAGGAGTATTCCAAACCATGACTTGAACATCAAAGGAGATTCAACGAAGCCATGCAAGAGGTTGTCAAAAAGGAGATCATCAAGTAGTTGGATGCCGGGGTTGTCTACCCCGTTTCCGATAGTTTGTGAACTTCTCTGGTTCAATGTGTCCCAAAGAAAGGGGACATGACGGTGGTCACCAATGATAAGAATGAGTTGATTCCTACAAGAACGGTGACTGGGTGGAGAGTGTGTATGGACTATCGTAAGCTCAACAAAGCCACAAGGAAGGATCATTTCCCACTTCCCTTCCTAGATCAAATCTTGATAGATTGGACAGTCATGCTTTCTATTGTTTCCTTGATGGGTATTCCAGCTAAAATCAAATTCTTATTGCTCTGGAGGATCAAAAGAATACTACTTTTACATGTCCTTATGGTACTTTCGCTTTCAAGCGGATGCCATTTGGATTGTGCAATGCATCGATTACTTTTCAAAGATGTATGATGGCGATCTTCACGGACATGGTGGAGGATTACCTTGAAAAGTCTTCATGGATTACATCTCAGTGGTCGGGAATTCTTTTGATGATTGTCTAGAACACTTGGACAACGTGTTGGCAAGATGTGAAGAAACACACTCGGTACTCAACTAGGAGAAATGTCATTTCATGGTCGAGGAAGGCATAGTCCTTGGCCATAAGATCTCAAAGAATGTCATTGAAGTCGACAAGGAAAAGATTGAGGTGATTTCTTTACTTCCACCTCCAACTTCGGTGAAAGGTGTGCGGAGTTTCCTAGGCCACACGAGATTTTACCAGCGGTTCATCAAGGACTTCCCTAAAGTGGTGAACCTATTGTGCAAGCTTTTGGAGAAAGATGATATGCTCCACTTCAATGATGATTGCATGAGAACTTTGAATTGCTAAAGTTCAAGTTGACTACTACTCCCATAATCACCGCTCCAAATTGGTGTGTTCCTTTTGAGCTCATGTGCGATGCAAGTGATGTAGCGGTAGAGGCTGTTTTGGTGCAATGCATCAACAAGATTTTTCATCCAGTCTACTATGCTAGTAAGACCATGAATAGTGCCCAAGTCAACTACACTATCACGGAGAAAGAGCTCATTGCCATTGTCTTTGCTATGGAGAAGCTTCGCTCGTACTTGATGGGTACAAAAGTGATTGTTCATATGGATCATGCAGCACTTTGATATCTTATGAGAAACTAAGATTCCAAAGCCCGGTTGATGAGATGGTTACTTTTGTTGCAAGAGTTTGATATAGACATCCAAGATCGAAAAGGGAGTGAAAACCAAGTAGCGAACCACTTGTCTCGTTTGGAGGAGGAGGGGAGGCCGCATGATGGCCTTGAAATCAATGAATCCTTCCCTAATGAGCAACTCTTAGCTATTTCAATGAAAGGGGAGCCTTGGTTCACAGATCTAGCAAATTATCTTATGAGTGGTATCATTCCGGTTAAGTTCTTTTCAAACCAAAGAAAGAAGCTCAAACAGGATTTTCAAGACTATTATTGGGATGAACCGTACCTTTTCTAGATTTGTACGGATGGAGTGATTAGAAGATGTGTACCAGAGAAGGAATAAAGTAAAATTCTTGGGGCTTGTCATTCTTCGTCGTATGGTGGTTACCATGGTGGAGAAAGAACGACGGCAAAAGTGTTAAGTTGTGATTTCTATTGGCCCACTCTTTACAAAGATGCTAGTGATCTTGTCAAGCATTGTGATGAATGTCAAAGGGTCGATGGTATCTCAAAGAAAAATGAAATGCCCCTCACCACCATTTTGGAGATTGACATTTTCGATGTGTAGGGTATTGACAGCTGACATCAAGCTATTGGCCTTTTATCTGCATCTTCCCTCATAGAGTGGCGTCTTTTATAAGAAAAAACTTTCTCAGTGGAACTAAAAAAAAGAGTTTGAGCTCTTTTTTTTGGTTGACCTTTAGTCACGCGCGGCGAGACTCAAGTTAAGCTCCGTCTCGAAACCTTATAGGGTTATAAGTAAAGCATCCCGAGGTTGGTGCATCTCGTTGAGCGTGGAGATCATGGGTCTCTTTGTGAGTTCTTGTGAAAACACCTAGATTTTGGTTGCGGTTGATTATGTATCTAAATGGGTTGAGGCTGTTGCTTTGCCCAACAATGAAGCAAGAAGTGTGGTGGCATTTTTGAAAAAGAATATTTTTATAAGATTTGATACTCCAAGGGCTATCATAAGTGATGGGGGATCGCATTTTTGCAACAAAGCTTTCAATATCGTACTCACCAAGTATGGTATCACTCATAAAGTCACGAAATCCTATCATCCTCAAGCAAGCGGTCAAGTGGAAGTCTCCAATCGGGAGATAAAGAGTATTTTTTCCAAAACAGTGAATGCTAACTGGATAGATTGGTCCAAGAAACTCGATGATGCTTTATGGGCTTATAGGACGGCTTATAAAACACATATCGGAATGTCTCCATACTGGTTGGTGTTCGGTAAAGCTTGTCATCTTCCGGTTGAACTTGAGCACAAAGCCACGTGGGCTTTAAAGAAGTTGAATCTTGAGTGGGATGTCGCTGCCAACTTAAGGGTGGCACAATTGAATGAGCTAGATGAATTATGGTACCATGCATACACAAGTTCATCCTTATACAAGGAGAAGATGAATTACCTCCATGACAAGCACATTCGGAACAAGGAGTTGTTGTTGTTCAATTCTCGGTTACGGATGTTTCTAAGAAAGTTGAAGTCTAAATGGAGTGGCCCGTTCGAGGTTATGGGTATGACACATTTTGGTGCATTGGACTTGAAGAATAAAAATGATAAGGTGTTTAGAGTCAATGGTCATCAGGTAACGCACTATCTGGGAAAAGTTGGTAATGGTCACATCGTGGTAGTGATTCATTTCAAGTGATGATGGTAATCAGCGTCGTGTCGCAACGTTAAATCATGCGCTTCTTGGGAGGCAACCCATGTTTCTTTTTGTTTATCCTTTTCTACTTTTTTAGATAGGTTTTGTTTTGTGCTAACTGGTTTTGAAGTGTGTTGCAGGAATGAGTGTGCTTTACAGGGATAGTGCTTAGAAAAATTGGCTAAGTATGGAAAAAGTGTGGACCGCACTTTTATGGTGCGGACCGCACTTTTATTGTGCGGACCGCACAATTTGGACTGCCACAACAGAAGGGGATTTGCGGCCGCACAATTCTTGTGTGGACCGCACAACTGGAAGTCAAGAATTGCACACTCTCTGAAGTTTTCCTGTCAAAGAAATGACCAAAGTGCGGCCGCACAAGGAAATGTACGGTCCGTACCAAAATCTGCGGCCGCACTCAAAAATGTGTGGATCACAGATCATCAAAGGGTAAATGTGTAATAGGTAAAGGAGTGTGGACCGCACATGAAATTTTGCGGCCTCACTCATCTCTTGAATACTTGCCTGACTTGTTAAGTATAAATAGTTCTCTTCATCCTATTGTTACACACTATAAGAAATTAAAACAAAGGCAAACAAATTGCACACTCAACTGGTTCACTCACCTGACACTTAGTTCTTCATCTTTGAGCCTTCCTTAACACCACTTCATCACTGGTATGTTCAATTCAACTTTAATTTTTTTTTCAATTTTCTTAAATTTTCTTAATAATAATTTTAGTTATTTTTATACCTATTGTCAAATACATAATTATGAGGGCTGAAATTTGTACTAGGTAAACTCCTAGCGTCTATATGGGGGATGGGTATACTGTTTATCATGTCTAAATTGCTACTACCATGTCTAAATTGTGTGTGAATTAGAAACCCTAAGTTACTTCGATTAATTTTTGAATTGTGCGGCCGCACAAGAAATTGTGTGGTCCGCAGATCAGTAGGCTAGGGCATTAGTGTAGCATGATTGTGCGGACCGCACTTGAAAATGTGTGGTCTGTAGAAATTCAATTGCGGTTGTAGAAAAGCGTGTGTGATCGTAGATAAAGAAATCCTCTGTCTTCTGAGAGTTGTCATTTTTGAGGTCATAATATACGGCCGCACCTAAAATTGTGCGGACCGCATTTCAATTGTACGATAGCACTAAAAATTGTGCAAACCGTAGAATCACCACTGTGGCCGCACTTTCAAATTGTGCGATCTGCACAAACCCATCTACGGTCGCACCCAAAAATGTGCGGACCGCACTTCCCTACCCTGCATACTATTTTGTTCAGCAACTGTCTGCTGTTCTGAGCTTGATCTACAACCGATTTTTGTTGCTATCTAATGCAGAAAATGGTTAGATCTCAGGGACGTGGTGCTACTTCAAAGGGGAGGGGTGAACCCTCCCGAGGCCGAGGAAAGAGCACATTGCCACTCGTCGTGCAAAGAGTTATATCCAAGAAAGAGATAACGGGGAGAGGTAGAGCTGAGCCTTTTGAATCAAGTACATATGTCCCATCTAGGGAAGCTTCAGAGGGCAACTCTGTGGAAGAGCTGCCTGATGCTCAATCACAGCCACAGCAGTTTCAGGGGAGATATCAGCTCCTAGATGAGCATCCACCTCAGAGAGCACATCTGAGGGTTTGGAAGATGATAGTCAAGGTTCAGAGCTCTTTTGTACACATGCCCCCGACACACCAGCCACTACAGTTGATGATGATGATATTCTAGATGATAGTCGAGGGGGTGATACCAGAATTGTCGGTCTTAAGAGGTCAAAAAAGAAAGAAGTTTGGGAGGACAAATTTGTGAGCCTAACTGCATTCAACAGGTTTTGAGAGTGGTGGCCTCAAAGATCACTCACTCTTGAGCGTCAGTTTGTGTTGAAAAACTTGGATAGGTTCAAACCAAATGTGTCGAGACAATTCTAGGAGAGAAAAGAGTGGACATGGTTCACTCAAAGTGTGGTGGATGTTAAGGAACACTTGGTCCGGGAATTCTATGCCAATGTGGCGCATATCAAGAAGGGGACCAAGGTGACTAAAGTGAGGAACTTAAAAGTTGGATTTGATCATAGCTCCCTGAACACATATTTGGGGCTCAAGGATGTGGAGCCGGTGAAATATTTAGAGAAGTTTGAACTGGGTGATGCAGCTCGCCCATGGCTAGCTAATATTTTGGCAGCTCCATGACCACCACCACCATGGATCACACTAAGGGTTCCTATTCAGCGGAACACCCTTATCTTTGAAGCAAAAGGGTGGCAAATCTTTGTGTGCAGTTGAATAGATCCAAAGTAGAATGAAAACAATCGCCCAGTTCCACGGGCAATTCTAGTTGCTTCCATCATGCAGGTTCCCTATCAATGTGGGTACCATCATGTCGACCAACATGTCTCTGGTTGGTAGGCAGGGTGACAGATCCTACCTATATCTAAACACTATCACGATGTATCTTATAGATGCGTGGGTGGAGTCAAAGAGTTTTGACACAAAGGTTCGAGTGAAGAAGCCCTTCACTTGGTACTCTCTGAAGGACCCAAGGAACCCGAAGAACAAGCATCAGCCAACTACTACCGTAGGCCAGTTTGATAAGCCTTTAGTGGTAGTTGCAGATTCATCTGATTTGCCTTCCACTATAGCCAGGCCTTCTACCAGTACAGATGCCATGCCTCCACCCCCATCTCCAGGGACGTCAGCATCAGTTCCCTCTGCTTCTACTCTAAAGACAGTGCATATGCCTGCTCATCCACTTTCTACGTTGCGAGTCTCCTAGACATTGGTGAGCCTCAACAAGTGGATACAGACAGCTACTGCAAAGCTGTCTGACCTATCCAGTGTTGTTGCAGCACTCACATCTACCCCGGCACCCCAGATTTCTCCAATAGTGGAGGAAACTTTGAAGAAGATATTGGAGAACAAGAAGACTATCATGGACACTTTGGTGGCATATGGAGGAGTGATTGAGGAGCTTGGAAAACAGGTGAAGAAGATGATAAAATCCCAAGTGTCCAAGAAATCAGTGGACAAATTGAGGGGAGAGGTCACAAAGATTGCAACTACTGGGGACCTTCCACTTGATTTGTTGATGGAGACAGCTCCAGCAGTACCAGTAGGTCCAGCAACACCATCAGCACCAGTGGTACCAGCTAGCCAGTCTGAGGAGCCAGACCTCACTGCTCACACTGTTGAGGTGGTGCAACAGATGTTCGCCAACCTAGCTACTCCCCGAGCAGAGGATGATAAGATCAAGCTGGAGGAGCTTGAGGGCAGTGACGTTACTATGGCCACAGAGATGCCCAAGACTACATAGGGAGTCCTCTTTACTCTTTCCCTTCCTTATTCTTATTTTGTTAAGCATTAGGGACAATGCTTATTCTTATTCGAGGGAAGGGGTGGAGTTTATTTGATTTGATATTTGACATTGGCCTGTAATAACTGATAACATTCTCTTTTTATTTTCATTATATACATATTATTCTCTCTCTATTGATGTATATATTTTCTTCTTCCTCTCTCATTTTGAATATTTATTTATGCTTCCAGTGTTTATTTTATAGCTTCTTTATATTGTTTTCTAAGTAGTCAATGTTTAGCCTAATAGCTTTTTATTTACTTTAATAGCTTCTTTTTAATTTAGTGGTTTCTTTTCATGTTTAAGTGATCAATAAGCCTTTGGTTTTCTTAATGCCACGGTTCTTTCCAAAGGTAGTTTTTGTGTGAACCCGGTGACTCTTCCCAACGATGGATGGCATGACAACCTTCTTAAGGGATTGAGTCTGTTTTTTATATTTAGGTAAGAATAATAGTGACAATGAATAAAAAGACCTAGTTGAGTCAGACTAGAAGAGTCAAGCATGTTTCACTTGGTACCAAAGCACTTAACTACATGCTAATGATTAAAAACAAGTTCTTGGGAAGAAATAGCTCTAGTTAGTGACCTTCTAACTCTTATATAGACTTAAGCAATCATCGAGTGGTTTAGTTGAACAATTAGTGATTTTAAATCTTGAATATGGTTGTTGTGAGCCCTCGACTCTATCCTCTTTAACAATCCAGCTGTGTGAGAGGTGAGATATTTTGTTGCAAGTCCAAATACCCGTACAAATGGTCTAGAACTTGCCCCAAATGTATTTCTAGGCGAGATTTTAAGTTTTGCTTGGCTGGAGAAGTGGTAGTAGGCTCTCCTTGACCCACTTGAAATTTTCCATGTCCTACCAATGTTGTTATCCCTAGTCAACCTATTTGAGCCTAATACCTTTCTCATTTGATAACCATGTTACAAGCCTTTACCCATTTTGTAGTGACCCTCTCTTGGCACCTGAGCTTTCTTTAACACTCTTGAGAAATAATTGGCTAAAACATAAGTTTGGGGGGGATATGAGGAGGTTGAAAGTGGTATCAAGGCACAAAAAGAGAAAAGAAATGAAGAAAAGGAAAGGTAAGAAAAAGAAAGAAAGAAAGAACAAAAAATGCAAAAAGAAAGTGAATAAGTTGAAGAGTTGAAGGGATACAAAGAAAAGCAACGATGCAAAGTATGGAGAAAACAAAGAAGGAGAAAATGAATATCATGACCAAGAAAAAGTGATGTTAAGTCTCTATAGTTCCCCTAAGGAAAAGGAAAATGCCTCAAAGAGTCGGCAAAACATGAGCCAAAAAGAGAAAATGGAGTGCTTAAGGAAAGATGAACCCGTTCTATTCCAACATATCCAACCTTAATCCAAAATCCTTCATTACATTCCGAAAAGGCCCTACGTGATTTCAAATCGAGTGAACTTACATTAGTGGTAATTTACATGAGAGGCAAGCATATGGTGCTTAGAACCGTACTTGTGACATTGTTTTGATAGAGATGAGCGAAGTTTTCACAAATCTTTAAATTGAGTGCTACATTCTTTAGTGAGATATGCTAACGGAGAGTATAGGAGGAGGAGTTTGGGATCCACAATGACCTACATGAAAGAACGAGCTTCCTATTTGTGCTCAAGTGTCACATTAGAACTATTTGTGCTTAAAACTTCAAATCATTGCCTTATTGATAATTCATAAGTGTTGTGGGTAATTGTTGGTCCCAATTGATGTGTGATTGATGCACCCTAGATTAGCTGGAGTAGCTCTTAACTTGTGGAGGTGGAAATTACCTTATTTGCTTGAGGACAAGCAAAAGCTTAAGTTTGGGGGAGTTGATAAGTGGGGATTTTGACTACTTATTTGCGCCTTTTAGCTTTCGGTTTAGTCCAAAAGTGTTTAATTGTATTCCCAAAAATTGATGAAATATACTTAATTATAGGAGTATTGGAAAACGAGCCACTAAGATGAAACCCAACTCAAGAAGGACTGATCTTACCTGAAGGACAAAATCAGGCACAGAAGCTCAAGTGCAGACCGTAGATTTTTATCTGCTGCCGCAGATTGTTAAGGAATTCATGTCAGAGGACTAGTGCAATGTACGAACCACACAATTATTGTACAGCCACAGAAGCTAACCAAGAGCAGAAGTTCAGAGAGTCATCATTTCAAGATTAAAGAAAATGTGGACTGTATAATTATTGTGCGGCTATAGAAGTCAGCTACGTGGCCGCACTCAAAATGTGTGGGCGGTCCGCAAAAGAGCCCTACTCAGCCGCATCAAGAATTGTGAGGACCGCAGAATATGAGAGATGTAGCTGCATTCCAGAATTGTGCGGCCGTAGATTCAACGCCTGTCAAAACCGACGCAAAGTGCGGACCACACATGGAATTGTGCGGCTGCAGAACCTCTAAAAGGGCATTTTGTCCGAAATTTCCAACTTTGTATAAATAGAATAGTTTTACGAAATTAGATCATATTTTGAATATTAAAAGTGTTGTATCCATTTTTCCTCGCTTCTTTAGGTAACTTTAGTTTATTTTGATAATTTAACATTGGGTTTTATATTTTTATTTTGCAATATGAGTTTTATCATCTTTTCTTCTTTGTTTTCTTCTATACCCACTATGAGTAGCTAGATTCTCACTAGGATTGTGACCCAACCCTAGAGTGTAAACCTAATGGGTGTTTGATTTACCGCTCGTTTATGATTGGGTGTTTATTATTTAGCCTTGTTCTTGCTTTTAATTGTAGAATTAATGATTGCAAATATTAATTCATGCTTATTTGACTTGGTCTCTACTTGAGAAAGAGTGACCTAGTCTAGAAAAACTTGGATAACAAGAATTTGGGACAAAATCAAGAGATTGATAGTCCCAATTAAAGAGTTGAACCTAGAGATAGTAAAACCTGACTTGAGCATTTTATCAATTGTTTTGTTCAATACCCATTTGGACTTGAGAAAGCCAAATTGGGCAGAATCACTCTCTTACCAAGAGGTATTGAGTGAGTACTTGAGTGTTGATAGCTATAATATACCCCGACCAACAAAACAAGCTTTAAAGTTTATAACCCGTTAAGCAAACACCTAGGTGAAGGTCATAGCCCTATGCCTTTCAGATTATTTGAAAACAACAACAAAAAGGATTTCTTAGTTTCAATTAGTTATCTTGCAACCTTGGTTTAACTTGGACTTAGAATCAACCAATTTTGTGGAAGTGTAATTTAAGATATTTCAAGCTCATTCACCATAATATATATTTCTAAACCCCATTCATATAGCTCCTTGTGGAATTTGACCCCGACTCTCTGTTGGGTATTACTATTGCATCGATCATTTCATAATCTCAAATAGAGGTGTGACTTGGACGAGATCAACCACATACGAAAACTAGTGAAGGAGGCCAACCTAAAAAATCGATCCTCCCAGACCTCCTTCTTCTTTGACCTCTCCAAACATGTAACTGTAGCATCTCCCTCTCTACCAACATCGGGGATAGCATGTATAACTTGTGCCTCAAGGACTGGTGTAGTCGATGGCTCAAAAGCCTGACTATCACTCTCCGACCCCTCGGAGGTGCTGTGAGATAAAGACGGCTTGTCCCTGAGCTGGTATCTCCCATACGGCCTCGATTAGGTGGTCGTCTGCTCATCCTAAATAGAGGCTGAGTTGCCCTCTGACACCTCCCTAGATGGGACATAAGAGCTAGACCTGGAGAGGTCTATACCTCTCCTTCTACCCGTTGTGGTTTTCTTCCTGATTGTCTTGGGCTGGCCAAGGGGCAAGGTACCTTAACCTCAAACCTGAGAAGGTTCACCTCTTCCCTTTCAAGTGTCGCCTAGGCCTCTTGATCAAACCATTGTCTGTATCAAAGCAGAGAAGATTGTTAGTTGCAATTCATTGTTCAACACATACAGGACTCATGTAGGTAGGGGAGAAACAATTGGACACATTGGGGTTATGAATGTAATACATGTTTCCAGGATAAGGGATTTGTGGTCCGTAGTATTTTTTTGTGTGCGGCTGTAGAAGGAACTCGCGGTCCACAGATATTTATTGTGCAACTGCAGAAGGGAAGTACAGTCTGCATATTTTAACTTGCGGCCGCACCTCTGAGTCCCAAAAATGTTAACTCTCTAATGACAGAGAAATGGGCAATCTGCGGCCGCAAGGGAAAATTTGCGATCCGCACAATTTGA
The DNA here is from genome assembly GCF_000715075.1 of Nicotiana tabacum. NCBI lineage: Eukaryota > Viridiplantae > Streptophyta > Magnoliopsida > Solanales > Solanaceae > Nicotiana > Nicotiana tabacum. The sequence goes on along the minus strand of NC_134100.1, from coordinate 23,909,119 downwards.
CTTGCGACCGCACTTTTGAGTCTAAAAAAAGACTCTCTATTGACATAAAATGGGTTGATCTATGGCCGCAAGGAGAAATCTGCAGTCCGCACATTTTAACTTGCGGCCACAGATTCTTCCTCACTAATTTGTAGAATAACCAAATCTGTGGACCGCGCAATTTCAAGTACGGCCGCAAATTTCAAAAATTTACGAACAGACAATATTTTCAACTTATAATTTTTAATTTCTTGCACAAATAGACATGGAAATATTGTAAAAACATGAAATTTCAGGAACCTAACCCTACTAGATCATATATCATGGTTACCCAGTCCAGATGTATCCAACATGGACACATAATGGAACTCTAATAACAGATGGCCTAAAAAGAACTAAAATTCTACAAATTAAACTAACACAAAAGGTTAACATGAAATTGAAGCATACAAGATAGAGCGAGTGCAGTGAGTCACTAATCGAGGTAGTTGTGTGTGTGGACAGTTGAAATCTCCAAAAAGAATTAATAGAGCAACAGTGTTTTGTTCAAAGAGGGAAAAGTGTAAAATGAAGCCTACTGTTCTATTTATACCAACTTTTTTTAGAAGGGGAAGAAGGGCGAGTGCAGTCTACACTCTTTAACTTGGGGCCTTCATCACAGAACTCCATTTGGGTCATTGAATATTGCTAGTGTTATCAACATTTAGTGCTACTTAGATAACATACATATTATCTTACTACAAAATTAGTTACTATATCTTTTGGACATTAATATTGACAAAGATTGAATCTATTTTATTAAATCTAATTATCAAAACCCATATCCAAATTTCGAGTCAAACAATTTGGCGTCGTGTGTGGAGATTTCTTAGCTAATCTTTTAGTTTCCATTAGATGTACAACTAACGTGATTTGCAAACCTAATAAATCACAAAGTTTTTCTCCTTCTCTGCACGTATAGAAATTTACATGGCAGGTAACCAAGGAAACAAAACTAAGGTTACAGGTGGCATCTACGGCAACCTCATGAATGCTATCAATGAGAGCTACAAAATATTGGGCGATGATGTGACACCCACTGCCTCCCCCCCCCCATTGTAGCATAATGAAACCAAATGGAAAAGGGGCTTCTGCGTCTACAGGGGTAGGGACGCCACCTGCCATGAAAAAGCTCCTCGAATGATTGCTTTTGGTGTTTTTCCAAATAGTTAAAAAGCGTAGAGCTGTGACCTTAACCTAGATGTTTGCCAAATGAGTTAAATACAATAACACTTGTTTTGTTGATTGGAGTGTATAATAGCTCTCAACTATACGTTACACACTCAATACATCTCCGTCATAGTGTGATTTTGCCCAATTTGACTTTCTCAATCCCAAGTTCCCAACTGAGTATCAAACTAAATGGTCGATATGAGCTCAAATCGGGTTTTTACTACCTCTAGTTCGAACCCTTTAATTAGGATAATCAAACCCTCAATTAACCTAATTCTCTGCTAGCCAAGTTATCCTAGACTAGGTCCCTCTTTCTCAAGTAAAGACCAAACCAAAGAGGCATGAATCAATATTTGCAACCATTAATTCTAAAATTAAAGAATAAACTAGGCTAAATAATCAACACCCAATCATAAAAAAGTAGTATTAAATTAAATACCCATAAGGTTGACACGCTAGGGTTGGGTCACAACCCTAGTAAGAATCTAGTTGCTCATAGTGAAAAATGAAGAGAACAAAGAAGAAATACTAATTAAACTCATAATCTAAGATTAATATGATAAAATATGATGTTTAAATCCTAAAATAGTCACAAACTTCCTAAAATAGCAAAATATAATGGCTACAGCAGCTCAAACTTCGAAACTTGACCTAAAATTATGGTTCCCGTCTATAGTAGCCCAAAATTCGCTAACAAAAATGCCCCTTGGGAGGTTCTGCGGCCTCACAATTCCATTTGTGGTCCACAGATTTCTTCAGCTGGCAGGGTCATGGATTCTGCAGCCGAACAATTCTGGTTCGTCGTTGCAAAGCATTTTTTGCGGCCGCACAATTCTTGTGCGGTTCGCACGTCAAGCAAGGCTTCAGGTCTTGGTCGTTTGCACAAAATCTGAACTTTGAATCATTTGTCACTACAGACCTTGTTCTGCAGCCACATAAATCATGTGCGGTCCGGAGATCAGCTAAAATTCTGCTGGGCTTTCTTATGCGGCCACAGAGGGAATTATGCGGTTCGCACTTTCTTCTGCGGCCACAAAAATCCTTCTACGGATCGCACTTCTTAAGTTCTACGCCCCTTCTTGCCTTATGAGTCGGAACACTCCTTTTTGAGTCAGATTTCATCATGGGAGCCCAAACATCCAACATTACTGCAATTTTCATACTTACATTAGTTTTGGGAACATAAATCAATACTTTTAGGCTAAAACAAAAGCAAAAAGGTGCGAATAAGTGGTAAAAAATCCACACTTATCGATGCATGACCATAGAAACTATGAGAGCCCACATGGTACAGCGAGGAGACGAACAGGGTGATCTACCAGACCTTCCAACACCAAGTATAAATCACAATGTTACTGACAGTGCAGATGATGGCATCCTCGCCGGTGTTTTGAAAAGAATGGAAGAAATGGAGAATGGGACCAAAATGCTCAGAGACCAAATGAAAGAACACCAAAAACGAGTCGACAAGATACTGGGTGCCCCTTAGCTACTGCCGAAGAGGGACGCTAGCAGGTTCGTAGAGCAGCCATATAGCAAGGAAGTGGGCCTACATGCCATACCAAAGACCTTTAAAATTCCACCATATCTCACGATATACGACGGAACAACCGACCTCGAAGATCACATGACTTATTATGCCACCGTAGTGAAGGGCAACAACCTCCACAAGGAACATGTGTCCTCTATTTTGCTGAAGAGGAGCATTAATATGGTATTCACAGTTACCAGCCCGCTCCATAGAAAACTTCAAAGAAATAGCCGATAAGTTCATGATGGTGCATGTTGGGGCCATGAAAGATGAAACAAGAAGTAAACAACATCTTCGCCATCAAGCAATCCCTAGCATAGGTACTAAGGACTTCCTTACGTGATTCAAAAGGGTAAGGATGACCTTACCAAATGTATCCGAAGGGATGGCCATCGCAGCCTTTTAGAACAGGCTGAGTAGAGAAGGTTTAAGAGAAATCGGAAAGCTGCTGAGCCGATTGATGAAGTGCCCTCCAACCACTTGGGACAAAATCCACAATGCCTATTCTGTCGAAGTTATAGCAGATGATGACGACCTCAATAGACCAACTCGATGGCTCATCTTGGTACAAGCCGAACCCAGGAAAGAAGGAAGAGATTACGTGAGGAAGGATAACCTAATCTCACGGCCAAATAGAGAACGACATTAGCCTTACGTTGGACCCCCCGTCCCTCCTTCCTTTCACTATGATGACGGCCTATCTAAGCCGACGATAGGGACTCACAGGAATGAGAGAGGTATGCCCCCTTGTTATCTTCTCACAACTTTTGTGTTTCACCTACAAAAATAGTCTAGGCCTTGGAGAACGTGGAACAAAGGTAAAGCGGCCTCCAAAGATGAGGTCCGATCCAAATACTAGGATATCTGATGCCCTCTATGAATTCCACCAGGAACGCAGACACAAAAGAGAAGATTGTATCGCTGTAAGGCAAGAAGTACTAAACATGTTGCAGCAAGGGTGCCTCAAAGAGTTGTTGAACAACAAGGGAAGGAGCACCATCACTAGGGGTTGAAAACGTCAAGGTCTGCCAAAGCCGCCCTCACCGGCTCACACTATCAATATGATTATTGGCAGCAACAACGATGCCTCCATCAATGGTATCAAGTTCAATACCACTCACAAGCTCAAAAGATTAATCACCTATAAACGGTATGACGGACTCAAAAAAGGTATCATCTTCGACGAGTTAGATGTCGACGGTTTGACTTTCTCTCACAACAAAGCTCTTGTCATTACTTTACAAATTTTAGATACTGATGTTAAATGTATTATGGTAGATGATGGGAGCAGAGAATGCATTATCCATCTTTGATTCCTCACCCAGATGAGACTCGAGGACAAGATAGTGCCACGATGCATCACACTAACCGATTTTATCAATGCAGTTGAACGGACAACCCATCAAAAGAAAGACAAGGAAAAAGAAGCATATCAATCAACAGGGACGAGATCGATAAAAGAAAATAGACCAGGGACATCATTATAGACCCTAAAATGGTCGAAGCGGGGGACTCAACTATAGAGTACCTCAACCCCGTTCAATTAGATCCCTGCGACCCCAGCAAAAAGGCCTACATCGGCTGCAAACTTCAAGAACCAAGTAATTTTAGCCAATTCTTAATAACTAACGCAGATTTGTTTGCCTTCAACTATGCAGATATGCATGCCATCCCCAAGGAGATCGTCAAACACAAATTGAAAGTATACCCATTCTATCCCTCTATAAAGTAGGTCAGACAAAAGTTCAACCCCACCATTAATGATGATGTCCACGAGGAGGTAGAAAAGCTATTAGAAAATGGATTCATTAGGGAGTCAAAATACCCCAAGTGGACAACTAACGTGGTGATGGACAAAAAGAAAATAGGAAATGGAGGATGTGTGTAGACTTCATAGACCTGAACAAAGCATGCCCAAAAAATTCATTCTCGCTGCCACATATCGACCAACTCATCGATGCAACGGTCGAGCACAAGATGTTGAGTTTCCTGGGTGCATACTCAGGCTATAATCAGATACTCATGGAAGAACAGGACCAGGAGAAAACCACATTCATCACCCACAGAGGAACATATTGTTACAAGGTCATGCCGTTCAGGTTGAAAAACACATGAGCAACCTATAAAAGATTAGTCATATGAATGTTCAAAGACCAACTCGACAAGACCATAGAGGTATATATTGATGAAATGCTGGTCAAATTTGTAAGGGCAGAAGACTATATCGACCACTTGAGGGAAGCTTTCGACATGCTAAGACGGTATGGGATGAAATGAACCCTAGAGAAATGTGCATTTGGCGTAGTCTCAGGAAAGTATTTGGGTTTCTTAGTGTCACAATGAGGGATCGAAGTCAACCCAAACCAAATCAAGGCTATTGAGGGGATACATAAACAACTTATTACTAAGAAGCAAGTTGAAAGGTTGACTGGTCGAATCGCCACCCTATCGAGATTTATCTCGTAGTCATCCAATAGATGTCGTAGATTTTTTGGCGTAATCAAAAAGGATAATGGCCTCGAGTGTATGCCTGATTGTGTACAAGCTTTGTGAGGACTAAAGATGTATTTGTCATAACTGTCTCTACTTTTAAAACTTGAACCCGGGGAACACCTCCTGGCTACCTCACTATCTCCGAAGTAGCAGTAAGTGTGGTCGTCGTTTGAGAAAATAAAGGTATGCAATATCTTATTTATTACATTAGTAAAACACTCGTCGACACCGAGACGAGGTACCCACACCTTGAGAAATAGGCCCTGGCACTAGTCGTAGCTTCACAAAAGCTTAGACCATATTTCAAGTGCCACCCTATCTCGATCGTTACCATTTATCCTTTAAGAAGCATTTTACATAGACCTGAGTTGTCGGGGAGGCTGGCCAAGTGGGTCATCGAGCTAAGTGAGTACGACATCACATATCAGTCTCGAACAACGGTAAAGTCTCAAGTGCTCACTAACTTCATCACAGACTTCAGCGTAAAAGTAATGCGTGAGGTCGAGAATGAAACTGCTCAAGCATCTCATCAAACACAAGACCTTTGGGTCCTATACACCGACGGTGCATCCAATGCTTTCGGATATGGATTGGGACTCATACTCGAGGCCTCTACCGGTGAAGCAATTCGAGTCCATAAGATACCCGGATATGCCTAATAATGAGGCCGAGTATTAGGCCATAATTGTAGGTCTGAGACTAGCAATCAAATACTGGGTGAAGCGATTGAAACTCCATTGTGATTCTCAGCTTGTAGTTAACCAAGTCACAGGGGCTTTCTAAATCAAAGAACAAAGGTTGCAAAAATATCAAGCCGAGATCTGTAAGTTGCTACCAAATTTTGATGAATGCCAGCTCGACCTGATCCTGCGAGCCCAGAATGTCGAAGTAGATGGCCTCACCAAATTGGTTGCAACCACCAAAAGCATCATAATCGGGGATAAAAATGATATCCTCCTCCTCAACTCGTCATTAGACCAAATCGAGGTAAGATATGTAAGTTTAACTTGGGACTAGCACAATTGGATTATCACCTACTTGTAGGATGGCACGCTCCCAAAGACAAAAAAGAAGCTAAAAAACTAAGAATACAGGCATCCAGATATAGCCTCCTTCACAACAACTTGTATAAGAGAACATATGGTGGCCCCCTAGCAAAGTGTTTGGGTCCAAACCAAACCCAGCGCGTTCTCGAAGAAGTCCATGAAGTCTACTACGACGCTCATTCTGATGATCAATCACTCATTAGGTGCCTTATACGGGCAGGATACTACTAGCCCACCATGAAAAAAGATGCCTCCGAATTTGTTAAGAAATGCAAACAATGTCAGAAATATGCCCCAATAATTCACCAAGCGGGTGAACATCTTCACTCAGTCAACTCTCCATGGTTGTTTATCAAGTAGGGAATGGACATCGTGGGCCCCCTCCCACTAGGACGAGGTAATGTATGATTTCTTTTACTTTAAACTAACTATTTCTCTAAATGGGTGGAAGCAGGAGTGTTCACCCAAATATGCGAACAAGAGGTAATCACCTTCATATGGAAAAACATCATCTGTCGATTCAGCCTACCCAAGAAGATCAGCTGCGACAACGTATCACAGTTCAAGGGAAAGAAAATCATCAAATTCTTTGAGAAATGGCACATTAAGAGGATACTTTCAACTCCTTATTACCCAACAGGCAACGGGTAGGCAGAATCCTCCAGTAAGTCCATATTAAACATCATGAAGAAGAAACTTGAAGAAGCCAAGGGACTGTGGCCAGAAATACTCCCAGAAATCGGCATATAGAACTACCCCGAAGACGAGCACAGGAGAGGCACCATATTCTCTGGTCTACGGAACAGAAGCAGTTATACCAGACAAGGTCGGAGAGCCCAGCCTAGGGCACTCCCATGAAAGCGGCACCAACAATGACGAAAGTAGAAGGCAAGATCTCGATGAAATCGACAAATGAAAAAACATGGCGTATATAAGGTTGGTCGCCCAAAAGCAGCAAGCAGGATGTTACTATAACAAAAAGGCAAAGGTCTGGCCACTCAAAGTCAGGAACTACGTACTCAAAGCCAAAACCCAAGCAAGCAGAGATCCATGAGAAGGCAAAATGGGAACCAACTGGGACAACCCCCACAAAATTATAGGCAAATCAAAAAGGTTTCATTCCAACTAGAAACAATAGAAGGAAAACAGCTACCAAACAATTGGAATATTAGCCACTTCAACTTCTAAAAAGGAGAAGTGCCCCCCAAGTCGTACTCTTTTTTCCTCACTTGAGTTTTGTCCCATTAGGGTTTTCTCAAGGAGGTTTTTAACGAAGCGACGAAAGGGACACTTCGAGTCGAGGTATGCGAAGAATGAACTAATTTCTCTTTCATTGCCCAACTCCTCAAGACTCTCCAAGTCGAACAATGAAGGGACTAGATAGACCAGGACTGGGACTGGAACGCCATCCAATGCCCAAAGTTTGTAAATTTCTCCAATTATGTAATTAGAGCAACAACATCAAAGTAATAGAAACTTACATTTATCGAAATCGCCTTAACAAAAGGTTAAGTTCGTACAATACTTACCAGCCCTCGGCCGTGACTTAACAAAATATTAAGTTTGACCTAGCTCGAACAAACACCTATCGACCCTCGGCCATAATTTAAGGAATGTTTAAGTTCGACCTAGCTCAAACAAATACCTATCGACCCTCGGCCACAATTTAAGGAAAGGTTAAGTTCGACCCAGCTCGAACAAACACCTATCGGTCCCCGACCATAATTTAACGAAAGTTTGAGTTTGACCCAGCTCGAACAAATACCTACCAGCCCTTGGCCATAACTTAACGAAAGGTCAAGTTCGACTAAGCTCAAATAATACCTATCGGCCTTGGACACAATTTAACAAAAGGTTAAGTTCAACCTAGCTCGAACAAACACCTATCAGTCCTCAGCCATAACTTATCGAAAGGTCAAGTTTGCCCTAGCTCGAACAAACACTTACAAGCCCTCGGCCACAACTTAACGGAAGGTCAAGTTCGACCAAGTTCAAACAACACATATCGGCCAAATCTAAATGATGAGACATACTCGGCATATGCAAACAAAGGGTTGATATGGCACATAGATATTCGGCTCCAAGGCTATGACCGGCTAGAAGACAACAATAATGAAAATAATAGAAAGCAAAAGAGTAAACAACATAAGCAAAAATATACAAGTGCAGAAACAAGTCACACGAATGGAAGAAGGTGCAAGAAACAACTTTAATATTTCATACGCAAATAAAGAGTTCTTTACAAAGGATCTTGAAGAAGCCGCAAAAATACACAAGAAAGTTAAAAAGAAAAACTACTAGCCATCACCATCACGGCCTTCTACGCCCTCGCCAATTCGAACTCCAGCGACGTCACCACCCTGACCACCAATACTCTCACCGTATCAGTCCCCAGCATCCTCTCCATCCTGACCTTGAGGGTAAACTAAATCATACCAGGCATCCTCCTCAAGCCGATCTATGCCCTCTTCCCTATCCTCTTCATCAGGACGAGGCGTAGAAGGGTCTTAGCCAAAAGCAAGTCAAGCTTCGCGAGGCTTAACACGAGCATCCTCAAGGGTTGCCTAAAACATGGAGCACGCTGCATGCAAGTTCGGAAACCTATCTAGTCGGGCCTCGGCATGGATCCACTCTTCATATAACTCTTGAGGGACATTGTGGAAATAATAAACATTAGAAGAAGAAGGCCGCACAAGTAGTTGGGCTCTCTCGGTCTCTAGAGCGTCAACTCTGTCATGAAGCTCGAAGTTTTCCTTGTCCAGATCCCTGATCTTCTCCTCGAGACGGTCCTTTTTAGCCCTCACCATCAACTGATCATTTTCTTGCTCAGCCCGAAAAGTCTTGTTTGCCAGCTCCAAGATGTCCACCTTCCTCTGAGCATCCAACTGAGAAGATTCCGTCTTCTTGAGCTCCTCTTGTTTCTCGACAATCTCGCCCTTGAGAGCCTTCGCGTGGAACTAGCACTCTTTAATTTGGCCTTGCAACTGAACCACTTAGGCTTCAAGATTGCTGCATTAGGCCTCCACACCCCTATTGAGCTCGAGCTCCTTTTCTTTGCTCCTCAATGTCTACTTGAGGATGTGATGACATCCACAACACACCTCGATAAGAGATATGATACAATAGAATATAACACATGTCGCGCCCCCTTTTTCTCATGAAATCGGGTTTATGACATTTGGAAGGACAACTCGTTCCTTTTGGGAACTGGATTTTTGCATTTGAAGAGTCGCCACCTAATGATTAAGGTGCATTAGGACACCAATAGAGATTCAATTCTAAGTTTGTTTGGGTAACCAGAGATCGGGTAAGGGCTTGAAATTATCCCAAGGGGAAGGTGTTAGGCACCCCCCAGGATCCACTAGTGTGATTCCCGGCCAGACAGTTATTGTGAATTTGCGGTGCAATTAAACTATAAGCAGATAAGGTTCAAATAAGAGGGGATTTCAATGCACAATAGTTGAAAGTAAACAAAGTTTGAAAGAGCAATTAAAAGAGCTGATTTTAAATAAGGAGTTACAATGCTTAAAAAAGAAGGGGGAAATAAAGAAAGGAGGTCCTAGGTTTACAAAAAATATGGATCATATCAATGCAATACCCGGTAATCACTCCTCAAAAGAGGGGTTACACGTGGCATTAGCGCATCGGTCATCATATCCATATCTACCCTTCCTACCCTATTAACGTATTATAGCGCGGATTGGTCTCGATTACTATTGCATGCTATTACCCGTCCCATTCCTATCAGTCCCGGAGGCACTTAGGACTACTATTCCTAAAGGGAGGGGATATTAGGTTGATTGGTTTCAAAGGATAAAAATCTAAGGCGACATACAAAAACAGATAATATGGCATATAAAGGGGAAGCATGTAAACAGACAAAAGGCTCATGTATACCTCCTCAAAACAAAAGCACATAAGTAGCGCGACTTGCACATACTTTTTAGGTCTGATTTAAAGCACATAAAGACGAGGAAAGTTAATTGTTGAGGCAGATTAGTTTATTACATAACTCAGATAAGAAGTCTGAATCAGGCCTACCTGCTGGTTGTAACAATTAACAAAGGCGGATTCAATTTTACAATTATTACTCTAAATCTTGCCTAAGTGTTTAGACGGGGTCCTATAGGCATGATATCTACTTAATTCAGAAGGTGGTGAAACAGTGATAACTCAAAACGTACTACTTGAAATCCTATAGGCATGCTTGCTAAACCTTGTTGAAACTAAGGGAACTATTAAACAAAGGTTCAGAATAGACGAATTTAAATTAGACTAGTTCCAAATTTTGCAGATGATGGTATCTACTATTAGTGACTCTAATCCACATGGGCATGATATCTAACATTGAATGTGAATGGAACGACTTTATTTAAGAACCCCTATTGTGAGCACGTGATTTTTGTTTTCGCGCGACAATCGCTCCAAAAAGAAATAAAAAAAATATAATTGGCCCTGCTGTACAATTTTCGGATTTCTGTGCGGCACCTTGTTGATTTATTTGTGACTTTGATCCATTTTTATTTATTTACTTCATTAAAATAAAATTCAAAAAATATATGTGTCCTGCATAATTCAAACCGTAATCCGGTCGTTAAATAGAAAATCATGAATAGGCATTTTCGTCCGTGATTTTATTTGGTTTGACTTTACCTGTTTTGAAATATTTTAGTATGTGTGCAAATAATTGTATTTGAGTGTGTATTTAATTTTAATTTGATTTTTGGCTTAGTTTTGTTTTAAAATAAATAAGAAAAAGAAATAAAAAAAATAAAAAATAAAAAATAATAATAAAAAAGGGAAAGGAAAGACCCAATTTTAACAAAATTGGCCCAAACAAACAGCCCAAGACCCAGGCCTGCCCGGTCCAGGCCACCTGATGCCCAGAACGTCCAAACGACGTCGTTTGAGTCGTGCCTGATCTGGGCCGTTGATCTCAGAGTGATCAACGGCCAAGATCAATTCCCCATAACCCATCAATAAACCCGACCCATCTTACCCGGCCGACCCCAACCCTCAACCCTCAAAACGACACCGTTCCATTTAAGCCTTCAGATCCAGACCGTAGATCTAGATTGATCTAACGGTCGAGGTTCACCCACCCACTAACTATATAAACCATTCACCATACCCTGCCCCCCTAGCCAACACCCCCGCCTTCGTCTTCACCAAACCCATCCCCTTCAAACCCTAGCCGCCCCTGCACACCTTCACCAGAAACCCGGCGGCCTGAACGCCGGTGACCTCCACTTGAACACCATAGAACCCCCTCACCACCCTGAACATAGACCTGTTAACCGTTTGGTTCGAATCACCCCCCAGGTCCTCGAATCTTCATTTGAAGATTCGAGTCAAACTCGATCTAACCCAACCAACCCCAGTTTCATACCAGACACTCCCCGGACCCTCCTCGTGACCAAACCATACTTGGTTTGGTCCGAATCTAACCAGGGAAACACGAATCCCAGATCTAAGTTTTTTAACTCTAGTTTTCCCTGTGCATGTTCCGTGTTTTGTTCAAAACGAAGAGATTAAGGTCTAATGGACCTTAATCGAGGTGTTTCTCACCCGAGAAACACTTCGTTTAAAAGTCCATTCAACCTTAAAGAAGGTCTGTTCAAACACCGGTGGATTTTTCTGATTTGTTCCTTAAAAAGATTTGAGGTGAGTCTTGTTTTCTTTCCTTTATTTGTTTTTAGCCGTGTGATTTGTTTTAAAAGACTGTTCATATTTGTTTTAATTTTATCAACTTTTGTTTGTCCACTTTGTTTGAACCTCTGGATTTGCCTGAATCCCTCCCCTCCTGTTCTGATAAGGCATGTGTATTGGTTGTGTTCCAAATTTGTTTTGATTAACTGATCCCTCGAAGTATAATTTTGTTTAGCCAGTACAATTCAAGTCATGTTGCCCTATACTTTGAATGTCTGATTTTTGGTTACGGTTGTATGTGTTATGATTAATATAGTCGAGTCGACATATGTCGTCAATTAGTTTCAACTGTCCGAACAAAAACAAATTGACTTGCTTCTGTTGAACATTTGCCTGAATCAATTAAGAACCAAGTCCAGGTACTTATAGCTGTTAATGTGATTTCAGAAACCTAAGGCTTGGTCTGTTAATTGAAATCTGAGTTGATGGCATGTGCACTTGTGCACAGCATGTGCATTGTGCACAGCCTGTTTTCCTGCATAGGAAGGCTTTTGATTTTTAAAAAAAATTGTTTGACAGCATATGCTGTCAGATATATTCTACTGCCCATGCTTGCTTTTAGTTAATAAAATAGGAAAGGAAAGCCTGCCAGGGAATATTGATGGGGTTATATACTTAAATAACTAATTGGGATCTGAAAAGGTAAAAGACACATGGGAGGGGTACTGTGACATTTGGAAAGGAGGCTGTTAAAAGAGATGGTGTCGAGGCTTATAAAAGAGGAGGAGATACAGAATTAGGGGACGGGAGCTAGAGAGCTAAAAAAGGGAGTGAGGCATAGGAGCAAATACAGAATTAGAGGGGAGAGGAGATCAGAAAATAAAGGAAAGGGGAACACACTGTGAGGAGTGTTGAAAGAGAAAGCTTGAAAGACATACAAAGAGATACAGAAATTATACAATCTACAATCAGAAATTGTTTCTTCCTATTTGTTATTTGGGTTTTCAGTTGTTTAACTCGTTGAAATCAACTCTGATTGTTTGAAGTTCCAGTTGTGTCTACTTAGTCAAGTGTTTTCCATTTGTTCACTACTGGTTTGGTCTGCTTGGAGTTCTTGATTCTATTCCACTGGGTTGTGCTCTCATTTGGCTATTTCTTTCTATTGGCCATAGTTGCATTTCTGCACTTGAGCCTTTTCTGCTGTTCGTTTTGTTTTGCTGCTGCCCTGTCCTGCTGCTATTGCTAGTCCTGTTTCTTTTGCTGCTGATTTCCACATCTTCTTCTTCTTCTCCTTTGCACATTCAGCATTTCCAGGTACACATTTCAAGTCCCATATTGATGTAATTGAAACAGTTTGAAAGCATGAAATGAAAAAGGTTGAAGAAGTTCAAGCATTTGCTGTAATATTCATAGTACATTAACAGGCTTGTGAAAATTGATTAGTTTATAATCCAGCAGTTTGAAAGTATGTATTGATATTCGACCGAGTTTGCCCTGTTGTATTTTAACTCTGTAGTTGTTTGTGGGCATGTATATTTCGACCCTATACAATATTGTTCTGGTTTCACTAGTTTTTGTTTAGTTAAGACTAGTCCACATAAGCTTAGTTGAGTTCAACTCGAGAAGTATTCGGATTAAGTGTTGTATTTCGTTTAGCTCGTACAGGATTCCTTGCCAAACTAAAGTATTTTACTTTGCCAGTTATCCTTTAATCTAGTCCAAATAAGTTCAGTTAAGTTCAATTCAAGAAATATTCGGATTAGGTATTGCATTTCATCAATCTCATGTGTAGTTTTTTGTTCGACTGAAACATCCTCGCGAGGCATGACGTTTTTACTTTATAAGTAGTTAATCAGAAACTGACAAAATCCAGATTAGACAAAAGCCTATAATTGAATCAGCATGTACCTTTTCTTCTAGTCTTAGAGACAAATGCGTTAGAAATGTAGCCATTTTAGGATATCCTTTTTCTAAAATAGAGATGAGCCTCGCCAAATAAAGATGCAAAATTGCGGGGCCCTCAATAAATAATCATGATAATTATTTAGAATTCAAGATAGGCCATTTAATAAATTTCATGGCCTTCTACAAGGATAATAACGCGTTAGACTCTGTAGGCGCGGCTTAATTAAATCACATTCTTAAATTCGGGTGCACATTGATGTGACCCAAATCCGAATCTCAACGAAGTCCAAATGCGTCGACGATCACGGGTGCATTGATTGTGACGTCGTTCGAGATGCGTTTTCACGACGTTGCAATTCTATAAAAAATAAGTGATAATAATAAAAGCGGTTTTAAACTTAATAAAAGCACGTAAGTCATAATATGTATTTAAATCAGATATTTAGCCATTATAACAATTTAAGCGACCGTGCTAGAACCACGGGATTCGAGGGTGCCTAACACCTTCCCTCGGGTCAACAGAATTCCTTACTTAGAATTTCTGGTTCGCAGACTTCATTTGGAAAAGTCGAAAATCTCCTCGATTTGGGATTCAAGATAAACCGGTGACTTGGGACACCAAAAGCCAAACCTTTCCTAAGTGGCGACTCTGAATTAAATAAATAATCCCATTTTCGAATATTGTCACTTAAATTGGAAAAACTCCACTCGCGCATTTAACCCTTCGGGAGGGCGCGGAAAAAGGAGGTGTGACAGCTCTGGCGACTCCGCTGGGGAAACGAACCCAGAACCACTGGTTCAGGGTTCAAGAATTCGAGCTTAGAATAATTGTTATATTTGGCTTTATTATCTGATATTTATTACATGTTTTTGCATAACGTGCTAAATGTTGTCTTTTACCGCTTTGATATTATCTGAACTGTATATAAACTGTGCCGAAACCCTTCTTTTCTTACCTCCGGGGAGAAGCTCGCTGGTCGAGACTCCCTATTCTGTTAGTGTCAATACCTGAAATAAGAAAGAGGTTGGACAAGTTACAAAGCCGGACGATCTCGCGGGTCCCCGGTACGTAGCCCCCTCCTCGACTCGAGTTGTCCGCTCGGGTACACAGTCTAGAACATATACCAAGGTTTAAACCTAGTATAACGAAACTTCATGCCGGATCCCTAGTAGGAACGCTTATTTGCATCATATTGCATTTGACTTAGGGGACTCAACACAGGGGTTGGGTCCGTCTAGGACAGGCAACCAGAAATGGAAAAGACCATCATGCTGCATTCCTATATGTGTTGTGCATTTATTTGCTTCGGTTCCGCATGTCGACCGGTTCCTAAAAAAAAGAGGAAAATAGCAGCGTAGGGGAGATAATTACTTATTTTTGGAAAATAAAACCAATGTCCAAGTAGTGTCAAAACCTCGCCGGAATTTTTCTAAAAAAAAAAACAAAACTGTCTTGTTTATTGAGAGTTATTAAAAAAATATAAAATTTTTCTTTTATCACTTTCAAAAAAAGGGGGGTTATTTATTTTAAAAGTAAAAAAAAAAAATTTAAAAAAAAAATGTGTTGTTTCTTTCGTAGTACCCCTTTTATGAATTCAGACTAATAGTCCAAATTTTTCCAAAAAAAAATAATATAAAAAAATAAATAGTTTCTTTTAATCTTTATCTCTTTTCAAAAAAAATACGCATTCCTGATTTCTAGGTTTATTCGATTTTTTCCTATATGCCCGAACTACGCCGGTTTGATTCTCACCGGATGTGAGATACGTAGGCAACCCTCGTCGGGTTCAACCCCATTTTTCTAAATAGCCAAAAATCAGTAAATAAATAAATAAAAGATGTGTCAAATTTTTAATAGAGTCGTAAATAAGTCAGGTGACATTGTTTTATCATAAATAGCCGAATGTTCCCGAAAGGGACGCCGGAAGGCTGACTTTGCATAAACAGCCACCTTTGGGTCTTGTTTAGCGTTTTTTTAGACCTGCACAGCCTTAAAATCTTTGTCTCCGAAGTGTTTAAAGGCCGTGGTCAAAGCTTGATCCTCTCTAAAAAAATATATATTTTTTTGAGTCAGTCAATTTTGTTAAAATCACCTTAATAAATGTGCTGGATGAGCACGATGCAAAATGAACATTTTTCAATAATGACCAAAATCCCTGTCAAGTTACGGCTATGGTGGAATGATCTAGGTGTTGAAGGACAAAATGAGGTTAAGAAATATCTGAAAGGTCTTGTGGGTCTATTGGAAATCCAGCCTCGAGGAGATATCATAAGAGCTTTGGTTACCTATTGGGACCCGGCGCACAATGTTTTCCATTTCTCTGATTTTGAGCTCACCCCAACTTTGGAAGAAATGGTCGGATACATCGGGAATACTGAACTTCCATTAAAGGAAAAATACTTGGTCGCCCCAAGAGTCGTCACGGTACATCGGTTCCTGGATTCATTGAAAATACCTAGAACAGTCCACAACCCGGATCTAGCAGCCGGATTCTGTACTCCATGCTTCATATATGATAGATACGGTCACGAGGGGGGATTCAATAATCCAATCAACAAACTGTGCAGCAAAGGAGTTCGTCAGAAGTGGGACGAGCACAGACGGGTGGCGTTCATGATAATGTTTCTGGGTCTTCTGGTATTTCCGAGAAAAGATGGAAACATTGATTTGAAGATATCTGGGGTCGTCAGCACTTTACTCACGCAAAATGACAGCACTCTCGCGCCAATGGTGGTATCTGACATCTTTCGAGCTCTCACAGCTTGTAAAGCTGGGGGAAATTTCTTCGAAGGTTGTAACTTGCTCCTACAGATATGGATGACCGAGCACCTCTGCCATAATTCCGGGGTATTGAGCCATGGTTCCCCGGAAAAAACCCGCATAGAAGAATCTTACACGAGAACCAGAGAGATCATTTGGCCCAGAGGAGTCCTGGCATGGACCTCGTTCTTGCAAGCTCTTACTGCCAGCCAAATACAATGGACGCTGGGATGGTTGCCTGTTGATGAGATCTTATATATGTCGGCGGCTAAGACTCATTTCTTACTGATGGGGCTTAAGAGCATTCAACCTTACGCACCCGGCCGAGTTTTGAGACAGTTCGGAAGGTGCCAGACAGTACCTCATGAGGAAGATCTTAGCACTCAAACAGTTGAGATAAGTCCTAACGGACAGTTCCCAGAAGCGAAGATTCACCAAATCTGGAATGAGGGTCAATATTTGAAATCAGATACTTGCGTGCGGGATCGAGCCAAGGGAGAAACGGCGCCAGGTTACCTTGCATGGTATAGAAGGGAACTCGAGCATGAAAGGCCAGCTAAGAGACCCCACATCCGAGATTTCGCCGAGTCATCGCAAAGGCATTGGGATTGGTTAGCAAAGGAAAGAGGTTATTGTGTCGAAGTCAGCAGATTAAAGCAACAAGTAGAAGGCATGAAATACGAGCACAGCGTGCAAATTGCTACCGATCTGGGAGAGCGGAACAGGTTAACTCAAGAAAATGAGATGCTCAGAGCTCAAATCAAACAAATAAGGTTGGATGCAGATAGACAACCAAGGCGTCGATCGGACGAGCAGCTGATAAAAGGGCTAAAAGGTGAAATCATGGAATGGCGAGATGGCTTGGAGAAATCTGAAAACATCATAGCAGAGTTCAAGGCACAATGGGATACAAGAGCAGATAAGCATCGCAGATACCTGAATCAATTGGAAGGCGACCACGAGAAGACTGTTGCTAAAATAAAGAGAGAGATGGCAGCACTTGAGATCAAAGCAGCTAGTCAGGCAAAGGATTTCCAAATTGAGAGCAGATACTGGTACGACTCAATAGCCCAGATGAAGTTGGAAGTACGGCGATTGAAGCATCAACACGTACAAGATGTTCAAGTCTTCAAGATATGCAGCGATCAGATAAAGCACCTACTTGTAGAGAAGAAGCAAACCAGAGATAGGATCAAAGCCATTGCCCACGCCATCACCAGACGATGTCTACGATGTGAGAACATGTCCAGTGTTACCTTCCTCTCGGCAGTAATGATTTATGTCAAGCAGACTATGCACGAGCTAGAGCAACTTGAGAGGGATCTCACGCCTAGGACCGCGGCGAGGCCGAACGATGCCCCGCGGAAACCAATTTTTAAAACCATAATGCATTCATAGGTCAAATCTGCATCTTAGCATCTTCCGCCTGTTTTTCCATCAGGGTGATTTTCAGTCTATTTTGAGTCTAGGTTTATTTTCAAAGTTTGCTCTTTCTTTTGCAAATGTAGCTTGTAATAGAACGTTTCAACAATAAAGAGGTTGTTTCTTTTACGCTCATTTGTGTTTTTCGAACTACGTAATGATCTGATTCACGTAAGCATCGTGATACGTAGGCAATCCTCATCGGATCCGGTCACATTTTCTTTTACTACAAAAAATAAAATAAATAAAATAAAAGGAAAACAAAAGAAAAAAAAGAAAAAAAAGGGAAATAAGAGGAAAAATACCGGAATGACGCATGCTCTCGTAGCAGACCTATAGTAATCCACTTAACTGTATAGGTGCATCATGCCCAACGTGAGATTAACTATCTGTTATTTGCTGCAAATTAACCGTGCGCTTGTCATTGAGCATTTTTTCCAGGGTTTTTGAAAAGACGGTTGGTTTGGTGAAAGTCTGGCCTCGCACTCATACTTCACGAGGTCAAGGAGAGGTGTTCAACTACCTGTTGTTAGGACCAGAAGCAGTACTCACACTTACTTCACCAGGTCAAAAGGAAGTGTGGAAATGTCTTCGGAAATTCCATTGCAAACAGTCCCCGTCTCTGAGGAGAGCTCAATCTCAGCCGTCCTCACACCTGAATCCGCAACTGCGGAGGAAAATAGAATCCTACGGCTCCGCATGTTGGAAATGTTGGATGACTGGAACAATGGGAAAGAGCCGCCAAGTGTCATCCCCGGATTCCCTGAACTATTCTCCAGGTCAAGTGGGACTTCTAATGTTCCCATAAATTACCCTGCCACCCCATTTGGGTACCCAGCCACCTCCGCCTTCTCTGCAGGATCACCTTCTGAGCCTCATCCCCGAATGTCGGCCAATGATGCAAGCATGAACATCTTTTCTGCATCGCCTTGCCCAGCTACGGCACAGCCTGCCACATACAAGCCAAGCCTTGACTCATCCTCTTTTACATTCCAAGCACCGTCATTCTCAATGGAACCAAATAGGTTCGCTACCAGTACTAATCCTCTACCACCTCAATGCGAGCTCGTACCAGGGCAGGATCAGAACCCCAGAGTTGTAGAACAAAATGAGATGGCCAAAAGGATGAGAAGCCTTGAGCAAAGTCTGAAAAATATGCAAGGATTGAGCGGGCAAAAGAGCGTCTCTTACGCCGACCTATGCATGTTTCCTCACATACACCTGCCAACGGGTTTTAAGACCCCCAAGTTTGAGAAGTACGATGGGCACGGTGACCCCATCGCACATCTTAAGAAATACTGCAACCAATTGCGGGGAGCCGGCGGAAAAGAAGAACTACTAATGGCATACTTTGGGGAAAGTTTAGTAGGGATAGCTTCGGAATGGTATATGGATCAGGAAATGTCCCGATGGCATATATGGGATGATCTCTCCAGAGATTTTATAAAACAATTCCAGTATAACATCGACATTGCGCCAGACCGAAACTCTCTTTCAAATTTAAAGAAGAAGCCTTCAGAAAGCTTTAGAGAGTATGCTATTAAGTGGCGTGAACAGGCATGAGAGTGAAGCCTCCCATGGATGAAGTGGAAATGGTCACTACCTTTCTCCAGGCTCAAGAGTCTGACTATTTCCAGAACATGATGTCGGCCATGGGTAAGCCATTCGCGGAAGCGATCAAGATTGGAGAGATGGTGGAGAACGGTTTGAAAACGGGAAGGATTTTGAGTCAAGCAGCCATAAGGGCCACCTCCCAGGCCGTCCAAAGCGGGTCTGGAGGAACAACAAGGGGGAAGAAGAAAGAAGAAACGACTATGGCAGCCTCTGAAGCAAGAGAGTATCGTCATCCCAGGCCCCATTTTCCGGAAAGAGCCCCACAACACTATTACCCCCATTCAAATTCGGCATATGCTCATCAACCTTATATGGTCATGAATGCCCAACCTTATAACCATCCACCACAACAAGCCAACCGAGGCCCAGCTTCACCTCCCAGAAATCAGCCTCCTTACCGCAACCACTATAACCCACAACCCCCGCAGAATAACTACCGCCCCCAAGAGCCACCTCGACGGCGGACTTTCACGCCCATCGGTGAGCCATACTCAACTTTGTTCCCAAAGTTGGTCCAGTTGGGTTTCTTGCAACCCATCCCTCAAACAAGGCAAAACCCGACATCTCCTTCTTACAAAGCCGGAGTCAGATGCGCCTATCATTCAGGGGCCGAGGGACATGATACAAATGACTGCTGGTCATTGAAAAGAGTGGTCGAAAATTTGATAGAGCAGGGGAAAATAGTGCTAAGGGACGAGGAGATCCCGAATGTAACAAACAATCCATTGCCCGCTCACAATAATGGGCCGTTGATCGGCATGATTTGTGAAGACAAAGAGTTCGACCCTGCTTTGAAAGCCATAATTGCCATTGTCGACACGGGGAAGAGGCCTGAAATAGACCAAAAATCAGAAAAAGGGGAGGAGGCCAAGGTCGCAGAGAGCAAGTCTGAAAAGAAGGTGGAAAAGAAAGTGGTACCAGCAAAGGGCGGAGTTCTTTACGTACCGCGAGGTCAAGCTGAGAAGACGCAGAGATCCGGGATCAAAAAGACAAAACCTATGTATGTGCCAAAAGGGGCCTATGTGGTCCGGGGGACGATTCAACCACCTCGGCTGAATGAGCCAGTGGTTATCGAACGCATGCCACAAAAGCCAATGACCAACCCGACCACAGTGACGTGGAATTATCAAAAGACCTTGGTGATGTACAAAGGAAAAGAAGTCGTGGGAAAACTTCCGGAAAATACTTTCATTAGAGGGTACTCAAATAACCGAGAACTGAACAACGCCACACAAAGGCGCTTTCCTCCGAAGAAACCTGTGAGTGTTGAAGAGGCGGAAGTGTTCTTCCAACAAATGAAGATGCCGGATTGCGAAGTGATAGATCAACTGCGCAAGCACCCTGAGCAGGTGTCCATGCTATCACTATTGACAAGGTCGGCCGAGCATCAAAAGATCTTACTGAAGACCCTGAATGAGGCATATGTGCCGGTGGAAACCTCGGTGGAGCAATTAGAGCGGATGACAGAAAGATTCTTCGCCGTCAACCAAATCTCCTTCAGCAAGAACGATCTACCCCCGGAAGGAGCAGCACACAACAAGGCATTGCATTTAACAGTCAAATGTGAGGACTACTATGTCAAGCGGGTAATGCTGGATGGGGGATCAGGTGTTGACATTTGCCCGCTCTCCACGCTGCAAAGAATGGAAATTGAGACTGGAAGAATCTGACCCAACAACGTCTGTGTAAGAGCTTTCGACGGCATCAAGAGAGACACAATGGGAGAAATAGACCTGCTGCTGGTCATAGGACCAGTCGAATTTCGAGTCACTTTCCAAGTGATCGACATGGACACATCCTACAATTTCCTCCTTGGCAGGCCTTGGATCCATGCGGCAGGAGCCGTGCCTTCCACTCTTCACCAGATGGTGAAGTTCGAGTACGAAGACCAGGAGATCGTGGTCCATGGGGAAGACGAACATGCCATTTATCGGGACCCATCCATCCCGTATCTTGAACCGAGAGAAGGGAGCGAACATACGGTCTATCAAGCTTTCGAAGTGGTACTGGCAGAGCAGCACGAAGAGGGAGTACCTTGCCCCCAGCCTTTCTTGTCTAACGCTTCGGTTATGGTGGCCAAAGAGATGATCCGACACGGATTTAGGCCGGGGAAGGGGCTTGGACGAACCCTTCAGGGAATGACGGAACCCATTACTTTACCAGTCATCAAGAAACCTTTTGGACTAGGTTTCAAACCTACCCCAACAGACGAAAAATGGGCAAAGAAAAGGAGAAATGAGGGCTGGAAGTTGCCTCAACCACTGCCGGATTTACATGCGACTTTCGTCAGGCCAAGGTACGCTGAAGAAGAAGATGATGAGGTCTTCACAGCTGAGGAAATCGAGGAAATATGTGGGGCAATGAGGGAAATGCTCTACGAGGTCCACATGGTTCAACCAGGCGAAGGCACGAGCACTGCTGAGATGATGTACATGGGGCCAAACGCCAAACTCCAAAACTGGGAGATCACGCCATTCCCAACTAGACGGAAGTCCGGGTAGACCTGTCCTGCCACCTTTCCTGTATCACAAGTTATCTCCGGGACATGACTTGAACGTTTTCTTCTTTTCAATTATTGTTCCTAGTTGTAAACATTGTTGTCTTCCAATTTCCCAAAGAAAATATACAAAAAGAAAATCATCATTGCTTTCCTATTCTTTCTTTGTTCTGATTTTTATTGGTTTTCCTTTCATCTTCCTTTTCAGTCCTAATAATGCGGCTTTAAATATGACATGCTTGCGGACTTCACGCCCAGATCACAATGAGCTATTTAACTGCGAATTAATGAACCCAGAACCAGAATATGATGCGGAAGAGGCTTTTAGGGAGATAAACCGAGAGTTGGAATATTTTGAGAATAAACCTAAGCCGAATCTAAATGACACTGAACCGGTAAATTTAGGAACCCCGGAAGAAATCCGGGAGACCAAGATAAGCATTCACACGGACAAGAAAACGAGAAAGGCGATAATTCAACTTCTTTTCGAATTCAAAGACATGTTTGCTTGGTCATATGATGACATGCCGGGACTAGGTGTCGATCTAGTGGTTCACAAATTGCCGATTCATCCTGATTGTCCTCCGGTTCAACAAAAGCAACGAAAGTTCAAAACCGAGGTCAGTGACAAAATTAAAGAGGAGATCACCAAGCAACTGAAAACAGGAGTGATCCGGGTAGTCCAATACACAACGTGGTTGGCGAATGTGGTTCCAGTACCGAAAAAGGACGGGAAAACTCGGGTATGTGTAGATTACCGAGATCTGAACAGAGCAAGTCCCAAAGATAATTTCCCGCTGCCCAACATCCACATCCTCGTTGATAATTGTGCCAAACACGAGATACAGTCTTTTGTAGATTGTTATGCTGGGTATCATCAGGTACTGATGGATGAAGAGGACGCCGAGAAAACCGCTTTCACCACGCCTTGGGGCACCTACTGTTATCGGGTCATGCCATTTGGTCTAAAGAATGCTGGGGCTACTTACATGAGGGCCATGACCGCCATTTTCCATGACATGATGCATCAAGAAATAGAGGTGTACGTGGACGATGTAATAGTCAAGTCCAGGACGCAGGATAATCACATCCAAGACTTGAGGAAATTCTTCGAGAGGCTAAGGAAGTATGACTTGAAGCTAAATCCAGCCAAATGCGCTTTCGGAGTTCCGTCAGGTAAACTTTTGGGCTTCATCGTAAGCAGGAGAGGTATCGAGCTAGACCCGACTAAGATAAAATCTATCAAAGATCTACCTCCCCCGAGAACGAAGAAAGACGTGATGAGTCTTTTGGGCAGGCTGAACTACATCAGTCGATTTATTGCCCAGCTGACAAGCACGTGTGAGCCCATATTCAAGTTGTTAAGAAAAGATGCGGCGATTAAGTGGACAACGGAGTGTCAAGAAGCCTTTGATAAAGTCAAAGAGTACCTTTCGAATCCCCCAGTCTTGGTCCCTCCAGAACCAGGGAGGCCACTTTTCTTGTATCTAACAGTCTTGGAGAACTCTTTTGGCTGCGTCCTCGGGCAACACGACGTAACCAGGAAAAGGGAGCAGGCGATCTACTACCTGAGCAAGAAATTCACCAGCTACAAGGCCAAATACACTCTGTTGGAAAAGACATGCTGCGCTCTCACATGGGTTGCTCAAAAGCTGAGGCATTATCTCCAAGCCCACACTACATTCCTCATAAGCAGGTTGGATCCTCTGAAGTATATATTTCAGAAACCAATGCCTACTGGGAGACTGGCTAAATGGCAAATTTTGCTTACGGAATTCGACATAGTTTATGTCACTCGCACGGCAATGAAAGCCCAGGCGTTAGCAGATCATTTGGCCGAAAACCCGGTCGATGAGGAATACCAGCCATTGGATACCTACTTTCCAGATGAAGAGGTAAACACCGTAGAAGTGATCTCGAAGGAAGCTCATGTTTGGAAGATGTTCTTTGACGGAGCCGTGAACGCCAAGGGTATAGGGATTGGGGCAATTTTGATCTCACCTGCCGGTCAGCATTATCCCGCCACAGCTAGACTTCGTTTCTTCTGCACAAATAATACAGCTGAATATGAAGCCTGCATTATGGGCATACATATGGCAATCGATCAGGATGTCAAAGACTTACTGATTATGGGAGATTCTGACCTGATCATCCGGCAAGTTCAAGGCGAGTGGGAAACTCGGGATGTCAAGCTTATCCCATACCGACAACATGTAGAGGACCTCAGCAAGCGCTTTACCTCAATAGAGTTCAGGTATATTCCGAGGTGTCACAATGAACTGGCAGATGCACTTGCTACTCTGGCTTCTATGCTACCCTACCCGGGCAACGCCCACGTCGATCCTTTGGAAATCCAAATCAAGGAAAGACACGGTTACTGCAGTATAATCGAGGCGGGATCAAATACGCAGCCTTGGTACCATGACATCAAGAAATTCCTGAAGACACAAGAATACCCCGAGCACGCAACTGGAGATCAAAAGAGGACCATTAGGCGACATGCAAGTGGTTTCTTTTTGAGCGGTGAATTGTTATATAAGAGGACTCCGGACCTCAATCTCCTAAGATGTGTCGATATCGAGGAAGCGAGAAAGATCATGCACGAAGTACACGCAGGTGTGTGCGGACCTCACATGAACGGGTACGTCTTAGCGAAGAAAATTCTCCGAGCAGGTTATTACTGGATGACC
Organism: Nicotiana tabacum; assembly: GCF_000715075.1. Taxonomy (NCBI): domain Eukaryota; kingdom Viridiplantae; phylum Streptophyta; class Magnoliopsida; order Solanales; family Solanaceae; genus Nicotiana; species Nicotiana tabacum. Next base: position 23,884,320 of record NC_134100.1, on the reverse strand, counting down.
ATGGAAAAGGATTGCTTTAGTTTCGTTCGGAAGTGTCATCAGTGTCAGGTGCACGGTAATTTGATTCATGCACCTCCCACGGAACTGCATCCCATGTCCGCACCTTGGCCATTTGTCGCTTGGGGCATGGATGTCATTGGACCAATTGAACCAAAGGCTTCGAATGGACACAGGTTTATACTGGTTGCCATCGACTACTTTACAAAATGGGTAGAGGCTGTCACTCTCAAGTCGGTCACCAAGAAAGCTGTGGTGGATTTTGTACACTCAAATCTTATCTGTCGCTTCGGTATTCCTGCGACTATCATTACAGATAATGCAGCAAACTTGAACAGTCACTTGATGGGAGATGTGTGCGAGCAATTCAAGATAACACACAGGAATTCCACTCCTTATCGGCCAAAAGCCAATGGTGCTGTGGAAGCTGCAAATAAAAACATCAAGAAGATTTTGAGGAAAACAATACAAAGTTCCCGACAGTGGCATGAGTAGTTACCTTTTGCATTATTGGGGTACCGCACTACGGTACGCACATCGGTGGGAGCGACTCCTTATCTTTTGGTTTATGGGACCGAGGCCGTAATACCGGCAGAGGTAGAAATTCCTTCGCTTCGAATCATTGTCGAAGCAGAAATCGAGGACAGCGAGTGGGTTAAGACTCGGTTAGAGCAATTGACTTTGATTGATGAAAAGCGGATGGCTGCAGTTTGTCACGGACAGTTATACCAACGAAGGATGGCCCGTGCTTACAACAAGAAAGTCCGACCCCGGAATTTCGAAGTAGGTCAGCTGGTACTAAGGCGTATTTTGCCGCATCATGAAGAAGCAAAAGGAAAGTTTGCCCCAAATTGGAGAGGCCCATACATCGTAAGGAAGATATTGCCGAGAGGAGCATTGTATTTGGGTGATATCGAAGGAAATGACCCCGACACAGCAGTAAATGCAGATGCAGTCAAGAGATACTACGTCTAGATCATACTCCAAGTGGCCCTGACACGATTGAAAATGGCGAAGGTTTTATTCCCCACTACTCCCCAAAAACTACCCAATTCTCTCTACCAACTTTTGAGCCGCTTACAAAACAAAAAAAAGAGAAGAAAAACAAAACAAACATTGATTGAGGCCCGAACTACGTTTGACTTGATTCCGAAAGGATACGTAGGCAGCCTCTCCCTGAGGTTCAGTCACACCAACAATAAAATCCCATCCACCCTGAAATTGAAAACCGGGGCACATCGAGTAGTTGAGAAGTTAGTCTCACTACCTCTTTTTACCAAGCACGAGCCTTCAAATCAATTACCAAATATGGTGGGGAATCAATAAGTGTCACAAACGAAGACCGTCACACTCTGAATAGAGAGAGATAAAATGAGAGAGTCTCGGCGGTGAAAACCTTCGGGCACCACGAGGCGACGGGAGTAGAGAAACCAAAATGAGAGAGCTTGTTTAGTAAAAACTCGCAAAGAGTGCTATCAAGCGATGACAGGAAGAGAAATGAGAGAGGTCAGCCAGCGAAAACCCGCAAAGGGCGTTGTTGGCCGAAAAGGAATGACGCCACCCCAAGAAGGTCTCGACAAAGTTCCACCGGTTTTGGAATCACAGATCTGTTCTGGTTCAGGAAAACGCAAGTTCATGGAAGGTCGGACGTCCAGTCCAAAGAGCATGTCATGTCATTTAAAGCCAGCGTTATCTTCCTCAGATAAGTCTTTCTCGTCCCGAAAAGGGTATTCCTTTTCTGATTTGTTTCCCCCTTCTTTGTTTCTTTTCGAATCCCTTTTGCATTTTAACCCCGAGTTCAGGACACACCGAAAAGAGCAGGTGGCAGGTTTGTTTGCACGGAATCCCATCTCATGAAGGAAAGAACCTCATCTCGTTGATATGATTACCCAAGCATGATGAGTCATGACGTCCCGGAGTAGAGGAAAAAGAGAGAAATCTTGAAATCTTCCCCAGCAAGTCCACCTTCGGACAAATCCCCACAGAGTCTCCTCCTGTACAAAACCCCACAGAGTCTCTCTTTTTGCACAATCTCCCACAAAGTATCTCAAAAAAAAAAAAAAAAAAAATGCTGGAATTTGATCAGCACATCCCCAGCGAGTTTCTTTTGTAAATATTCCCCAACAAGCTTACCCCAACAAACCTTGGGAAACCCGTTTTGAAACCAAAACCCAGCATACCCCATTGTACAGAATCCGCACAAAGAATACATTTTGTAAATATTTCCCCCGCATAGCTTCCTCTTGTACAAGTTCCCACAGAACACCTCCAATAAAATCCCCGTTGAGAACCTTCAATCAAAACGGGACAAAAAGAAAAAAAGGGGCCTCACGAGGCAAATCATCACAGAATCCGGAAATACAAGCCTGAGCAGTCTAAAGGTTTCGCCATTCGAATCAAATCAATGGTGGGACTTCGCAACAGAAGTGAAGACGCAACGGAGCAATTGGGAGCGATCAAGGTCACCGAACCAACCGTCATTTCCGAACTAACAATTGTTCTTTGTCTGAGAAATTGAAACAGGTGTTAATCCAAGACAACCGTGCTAGAAGCAGGTGTCGCCCAAAGAAGAAGGTACACGGGTACAAGAAACATTTTGGCAATAAGGAATTCACTCAAAAGGTAAGTTCCCGCAAAACTCCCTTTTTCCTTCTATTAAAACGAGAAAACTCAAAAATAGATCGTGTAGTATTCTCAAGCTTTATCCCCAGCCAATCAGCATTAGGGTTTTTAAACCCTAAACTGAATGTTCCTTTCAAACAGCATTAGGGTTTTGAACCCTAAACTGAATTTTCCTTTTAATCAGCATTAGAGTTTTAAACTCTAAACTGAGCTTTTTCATGCAATCAGCATTAGGGTTTTAAACCCTAAACTGAATTTTCCTTTTAGTCAGTATTAGGGTTTTAAACCCTAAACTGAACTTTTTCCTTTCAGCCAGCATTAGAGTTTTAAACTCTAAACTGAGCTTTTTCATGCAATCAGCATTAGGGTTTTAAACCCTAAACTGAATATTCCTTTTAGTCAGCATTAGGGTTTTAAACCCTAAACTGAATTTTCCTTTTAGTCAGCATTAGGGTTTTAAACCCTAAACTGAACTTTTCCCTTTCAGCCAGCATTAGAGTTTTAAACTCTAAACTGAGCTTTTCCATGAAATCAGCATTAGGGTTTTAAACCCTAAACTGAATTTTCCTTCTAGTCAGCATTAGGGTTTTAAACCCTAAACTGAACTTTTCCCTTTCAGCCAGCATTAGAGTTTTAAACTCTAAACTGAGTTTTTTCCATGCAATCAGTATTAGGGTTTTGAACCCTAAACTGAATTTTCCTTTTAGTCAGCATTAGGGTTTTAAACCCTAAACTGAACTTTTTCCTTTCAGCCAGCATTAGAGTTTTAAACTCTAAACTGAGCTTTTTCCTGCAATCAGCATTAGGGTTTTAAACCCTAAACTGAATTTTCCTTTTAGTCAGCATTAGGGTTTTAAACCCTAAACTGAATTTTCCTTTTAGTCAGCATTAGGGTTTTAAACCCTAAACTGAATTTTCTTTTTAGTCAGCATTAGGGTTTTAAACCCTAAACTGAACTTTTTCTTTTAGTCAGCATTAGGGTTTTAAACCCTAAACTGAACTTTTTCTTCCAGCCAGCATTAGGGTTTTAAACCCTAAACTGAGTTTTTCCATGCAATCGACATTAGGGTTTTAAACCCTAAACTGAATTCTTCCTTTGTTCGGCATTAGGGTTTTAAACCCCAAACCGAACCTCTCCCCAGCTAGCCGGTGTTAGGGCTCCAACCCTGAACTGAGCATGCATATCCTCTTTCATCAATTTTATGAACTTCCTGGTGAATAATTAACGAAATTTTCCTAGTGAAACTGGGGCAGAAAATTTCGTTCGTTTTGTTTGTTTTTCCCGCAGGTCTAACCTCGAGCCACACGGATCGAAATGACCTACGAGACGAGTCTCAACTCAGAATCAAAGAAGAAAAAGACAAAAAAAAGACATTCCGAGATATCAGAGTGAATGGAGAGCGGATTGACTCCGACGTTTAATTAAGGTCTTTGAACCTTGCCAATCGCGTCTCACTCAGTATCCCAGAGGTTACACAAGTCGCCGCAACTCGCAAGCATCAAGATTCAGATCGGAGTCTACAAGCAGAATCAGCTAAGACCCAAGATCAAGTCGTAAAAGAATCATAGATAGGAATCTTGTAACTAGCAGTTGACATACATATAAGTAGTTAGTTCAGTTTCTAATTTTCGTCTGTTTGTAATAAGGCAGTCAGTGACGTAGCAGTGACAACAGCAGCAGCAGTAGCAGCAAGCATTGCAATCCCATGGTAGTCCCAGCTACCAAAACTTCCCGAACTACATTGACCTGATTCCTGTTTAGCCCAGGATATGTAGGAAATCTTTGAAGCAAGATTCGGTCAAATCTTTCAGAAACATGCTTCATACGGAGTAGTCCATAGGCAAAAATCGCTCATACACGCTCACTTTATCTTTGCACGAAAACTCTTCGTGTTTCCGAACAAAGAGGGGCAGCTGTGAGCACGTGATTTTTGTTTTCGCGCGACAATCGCTCCAAAAAGAAATAAAAAAAATATAATTGGCCCTGCTGTACAATTTTCGGATTTCTGTGCGGCACCTTGTTGATTTATTTGTGACTTTGACCCATTTTTATTTATTTACTTCATTAAAATAAAATTCAAAAAATATATGTGTCCTGCATAATTCAAACCGTAATCCGGTCGTTAAATAGAAAATCATGAATAGGCATTTTCGTCCGTGATTTTATTTGGTTTGACTTTACCTGTTTTGAAATATTTTAGTATGTGTGCAAATAATTGTATTTGAGTGTGTATTTAATTTTAATTTGATTTTTTGGCTTAGTTTTGTTTTAAAATAAATAAGAAAAAGGAAATAAAAAAAATAATAAAAAAAATAAAAATAAAGAAAAGACCCCTGCCAATTTTAACAAAATTGGCCCAAACAAACAGCCCAAGACCCAGGCCTGCCCGGTCCAGGCCACCTGATGCCCAGAACGTCCAAACGACGTCGTTTGAGTCGTGCCTGATCTGGGCCGTTGATCTCAGAGTGATCAACGGCCAAGATCAATTCCCCATAACCCATCAATAAACCCGACCCATCTTACCCGGACCGACCCCAACCCTCAACCCTCAAAACGACACCGTTCCATTTAAGCCTTCAGATCCAGACCGTAGATCTAGATTGATCTAACGGTCGAGGTTCACCCACCCACTAACTATATAAACCATTCACCATACCCTGCCCCCCTAGCCAACACCCCCGCCTTCGTCTTCACCAAACCCATCCCCTTCAAACCCTAGCCGCCCCTGCACACCTTCACCAAAAACCCGGCGGCCTGAACGCCGGTGACCTCCACTTGAACACCATAGAACCCCCTCACCACCCTGAACATAGACCTGTTAACCGTTTGGTTCGAATCACCCCCCAGGTCCTCGAATCTTCATTTGAAGATTCGAGTCAAACTCGATCTAACCCAACCAACCCCAGTTTCATACCAGACACTCCCCGGACCCTCCTCGTGACCAAACCATACTTGGTTTGGTCCGAATCTAACCAGGGAAACACGAATCCCAGATCTAAGTTTTTTAACTCTAGTTTTCCCTGTGCATGTTCCGTGTTTTGTTCAAAACGAAGAGATTAAGGTCTAATGGACCTTAATCGAGGTGTTTCTCACCCGAGAAACACTTCGTTTAAAAGTCCATTCAACCTTAAAGAAGGTCTGTTCAAACACCGGTGGATTTTTCTGATTTGTTCCTTAAAAAGATTTGAGGTGAGTCTTGTTTTCTTTCCTTTATTTGTTTTTAGCCGTGTGATTTGTTTTAAAAGACTGTTCATATTTGTTTTAATTTTATCAACTTTTGTTTGTCCACTTTGTTTGAACCTCTGGATTTGCCTGAATCCCTCCCCTCCTGTTCTGATAAGGCATGTGTATTGGTTGTGTTCCAAATTTGTTTTGATTAACTGATCCCTCGAAGTATAATTTTGTTTAGCCAGTACAATTCAAGTCATGTTGCCCTATACTTTGAATGTCTGATTTTTGGTTACGGTTGTATGTGTTATGATTAATATAGTCGAGTCGACATATGTCGTCAATTAGTTTCAACTGTCCGAACAATAACAAATTGACTTGCTTCTGTTGAACATTTGCCTGAATCAATTAAGAACCAAGTCCAGGTACTTATAGCTGTTAATGTGATTTCAGAAACCTAAGGCTTGGTCTGTTAATTGAAATCTGAGTTGATGGCATGTGCACTTGTGCACAGCATGTGCATTGTGCACAGCCTGTTTTCCTGCATAGGAAGGCTTTTGATTTTTAAAAAAAATTGTTTGACAGCATATGCTGTCAGATATATTCTACTGCCCATGCTTGCTTTTAGTTAATAAAATAGGAAAGGAAAGCCTGCCAGGGAATATTGATGGGGTTATATACTTAAATAACTAATTGGGATCTGAAAAGGTAAAAGACACATGGGAGGGGTACTGTGACATTTGGGAAAGGAGGCTGTTAAAAGAGATGGTGTTGAGGCTTATAAAAGGGGAGGAGATACAAAATTAGAGGAAGGGGGCTAGAGAGCTAAAAAGGGGAGTGAGGCATAGGAGCAAATACAGAATTAGAGGGGAGAGGAGATCAGAAAATAAAGGAAAGGGGAACACACTGTGAGGAGTGTTGAAAGAGAAAGCTTGAAAGACATACAAAGAGATACAGAAATTATACAATCTACAATCAGAAATTGTTTCTTCCTATTTGTTATTTGGGTTTTCAGTTGTTTAACTCGTTGAAATCAACTCTGATTGTTTGAAGTTCCAGTTGTGTCTACTTAGTCAAGTGTTTTCCATTGGTTCACTACTGGTTTGGTCTGCTTGGAGTTCTTGATTCTATTCCACTGGGTTGTGCTCTCATTTGGCTATTTCTTTCTATTGGCCATAGTTGCATTTCTGCACTTGAGCCTTTTCTGCTGTTCGTTTTGTTTTGCTGCTGCCCTGTCCTGCTGCTATTGCTAGTCCTGTTTCTTTTGCTGCTGATTTCCACATCTTCTTCTTCTTCTCCTTTGCACATTCAGCATTTTCAGGTACACATTTCAAGTCCCATATTGATGTAATTGAAACAGTTTGAAAGCATGAAATGAAAAAGGTTGAAGAAGTTCAAGCATTTGCTGTAATATTCATAGTACATTAACAGGCTTGTGAAAATTGATTAGTTTATAATCCAGCAGTTTGAAAGTATGTATTGATATTCGACCGAGTTTGCCCTGTTGTATTTTAACTCTGTAGTTGTTTGTGGGCATGTATATTTCGACCCTATACAATACTGTTCTGGTTTCACTAGTTTTTGTTTAGTTAAGACTAGTCCACATAAGCTTAGTTGAGTTCAACTCGAGAAGTATTCGGATTAAGTGTTGTATTTCGTTTAGCTCGTACAGGATTCCTTGCCAAACTAAAGTATTTTACTTTGCCAGTTATCCTTTAATCTAGTCCAAATAAGTTCAGTTAAGTTCAATTCAAGAAATATTCGGATTAGGTATTGCATTTCATCAATCTCATATGTAGTTTTTTTGTTCGACTGAAACATCCTCGCGAGGCATGACGTTTTTACTTTATAAGTAGTTAATCAGAAACTGACAAAAATCCGGATTAGACAAAAGCCTATAATTGAATCAGCATGTACCTTTTCTTCTAGTCTTAGAGACAAATGCGTTAGAAATGTAGCCATTTTAGGATATCCTTTTTCTAAAATAGAGATGAGCCTCGCCAAATAAAGATGCAAAATTGCGGGGCCCTCAATAAATAATCATGATAATTATTTAGAATTCAAGATAGGCCATTTAATAAATTTCATGGCCTTCTACAAGGATAATAACGCGTTAGACTCTGTAGGCGCGGCTTAATTAAATCACATTCTTAAATTCGGGTGCACATTGATGTGACCCAAATCCGAATCTCAACGAAGTCCAAATGCGTCGACGATCACGGGTGCATTGATTGTGACGTGGTTCGAGATGCGTTTTCACGACGTTGCAATTCTATAAAAAATAAGTGATAATAATAAAAGCGGTTTTAAACTTAATAAAAGCACGTAAGTCATAATATGTATTTAAATCAGATATTTAGCCATTATAACAATTTAAGCGACCGTGCTAGAACCACGGGATTCGAGGGTGCCTAACACCTTCCCTCGGGTCAACAGAATTCCTTACTTAGAATTTCTGGTTCGCAGACTTCATTTGGAAAAGTCGAAAATCTCCTCGATTTGGGATTCAAGATAAACCGGTGACTTGGGACACCAAAAGCCAAACCTTTCCTAAGTGGCGACTCTGAATTAAATAAATAATCCCATTTTCGAATATTGTCACTTAAATTGGAAAAACTCCACTCGCGCATTTAACCCTTCGGGAGGGCGCGGAAAAAGGAGGTGTGACACCTATAGGCATGATTTCTATACGTTACTGATTTCAGCATGCTACTAGGTTATAACCAATTGGGTCCTAAAAACATGGTATCTAAACGGTGACAAATGTGCAGAATTTTAGATAATTCCTATAGGCAGGTTATCTAGATGTGATGTTGAACAAGTAAGTCCTATAGACATGGTTTCTAAATGTAATGTGAATATGCAGAATTGGAGCAGTCCTATAGGCATGTTTTCTAAATGCGATTTGAACAAGTAGAGAATGCAGTCCTATAGGCATGTTTTCTACCCTTGAGCATGCATAATTTCCCAACCCTTTTTTTCACTAGCCAGCCCCAAATTTTCATTACAAATTATTACAAACCAGGAATAATAAATTACATCAGAAAAAGTACAAAGAAAAGTTACAACCACAGGAAGCCTGATTTTTGACTTCCTCTCTGAGTTATGAGATAAACCAACTCAAATACCATTGATCCAAAGCCTTTCTCAGCCTTGAGTGTGTCAGAGTTCCCTAAGGGCCTCAATAAGACCCCAGGCAGTGCTCACACCCAAGTTTCATAACCAGAATAGGGACAAGTGCAGTGTGGAAATGCCATCCCTCATGTGTCCAAGTTCAGAGGGAGCTCATGGGTCCCAAGGTAAGGCTCGCATGAGGGGGGAAGAACTTAAGTCTAAGAAGAGAGTGAAAAGTACAGAAAAAAGTTCTAAGAACTAAGGGAATAAAGGAGAGGGAAAGGGTGAGGGGAGTCAGCCATTAACACTTCAAAGAATTGATAACTTCACACAAAGGGGCAGGAGATTGGGAATCCTTTGCAAGGGGGCCTATATATTTAGGCATGGGTTAATTTTGGGCATGCACAGCAATAGGGAGTGTTGTCATGCTTGTAAATCAACCAGAACACATAACATATAAGGGTAACATGGAGGTTATGTTCCTAGGAGGATCAAGTTTGGGTCATGCTCAGCAATATTCAATGTTGTCATGCCCCAAACTAACCACAAGTATTAACCACATTGGGTAAGGATTTAGGATTCATAATATATTGATTCAGAATAGGAGAAAGGAAATTACAGCATGCTAAATAATGGTACTGAATTAAATACAAGCAGTAGGCAGACAAGAATGCAAAATTAGTAAGTAAGCATGTTGTTGTTGGTGTTGAAAAACTTAATTAGAACATACTAGTCAAAGAAGCAAAGTGCAGTAAAGAAAAGTAGCAAGACTTCGAAATATAGCCTTGGCTTTCAGTCGGCTAAACAGGTAGTAGCACAAGTAGTAGTAAAGCAAGAGAGAGTGTTTGAGTGTAAGTGTGAGTTCAGAACTAAAAGTGTTCGTGTTTTTGAAAGAGAAGAAGTAACAGGTATTTATAGTTCTTTTGAAAACGAGTAAGAAAGAGGTAATAAGCTACAAACATGGAAACAATCATGATTCAAAATTAATTATACAAGTGATTGCCCTTAATTAAGGGGTCACTTGCTTAACGGACAGTGACAGGTTCGAAATAAGGAAAGCAATCCATTAAAAAGCAGGCTGAAAGTTGCCATAAAAGAAGTTGTAAAATAACAAGTAAGTAATTCGAGTCTAGGTACAGAGATACTCTAATTTTTGAAAGTATTCAGTAAGGCAGAACTGGAAAGAAATCAATTAACCTTAATAGGCGAGTGAAATCAGAATCTCACAAAGGAAAAGTTTAAACTTAGTCACGAGTTTGAAAATTAGTCAAAGAAGGAGACTCAGCTTATAAATAGGGTGCATAAACATTATACATGTGAGGCTAGGCATGTTGGCAAGAAGAACACAACAGTAGCACAAAGATTCAGTAGATAGCAACATTCGAAGCATGACAGTCTAGTAGGTCAATAGTGAAGAAAACATAGAATATCAAAAGCATGTGAAGGTCTCACAGTAGCAAGTGAGGGAAACCCCTTTAGAAAATTAGGGTTTCAAGCATATTTGAGTTTTAGAGAAGATAGAAACCCAGCAATCAGAAGAATCACACAAAGGGAGCAAAAGATTTCGAAATAAAGAATTTCAAATCGAGTCATGCACTTAAACGAACAGTCTCAGACCCAAAACCTTGGGATTTCAACAATAGGAGAGTTTTTAAAAGAGAATAAGCAAACAAATCGGACAAAACTCAGGAAAACAAACATTCGTTTATAAACAGTTAAAAGAATTGGGGGTTTTAACATGCAAACTCAGGTAGAAGAACGATATAAGCAAACATAGCCAAATATGTCAAAGAATCAGAGAAACATTTTGAAATAACTTAACAGAAACCCTAATTGGAAAGATAAGGGGTTTTAAAAGTAGAGTTTTAAAAGAAAATTTGAGAAAAATACTTAGAAGTTCAGAGCAAACATAGATCTGAAATAGATGATGAGAAAGGCTTTGAAAACCTACGATCTAAGAAGGAGAGTCAAGAGTCTGACTCGAATAGTCATGGCTGGCCGGAGAAAAAGTTGGAGACGACCGGAGAACAGTCATTAACTACAATCGAACAAGCCTAGACCAATCTCTTTCGAGATCTAGCCTCGAGACCATAATAATCGAGCACGTAGAAGCCATGGGAGGTGGATATAGGTCTCCGATGACTTTGGGAACCATAGATTTGGGGAGGTATTAGGGTTGTAGTTGATGGTAGGGTTTTAGAGGATTTGAGAGAGAGTTGAGAGAGAAGGGGATTCAGAGGCCGTGAAATTTGGAAATGAGGCTAGGGTTAGGGGTTGTTTGAATTAAAAAGTCAAGGATGGTTGTTGGTCGTTGATCTGAATGATCAACGGCCTGGATCAAAACAGATGAGTGGGCGGGTTATGAAGATGGGTTTGGGTCGGATTAAATCAGAATTGGGTCGGGGGTTCAAATGGTTTCAATTGAATTCAATTGGGGTAAGAATTGGGCTATTATCCAAATGAAATTGGCTAACATTTAAATAGCCAATTTTCCTTATTTAATTTACAAAAAATAATCAATTAATTTTTGAAAATAAATTAAAGGTACCAAAATTATTTATAGCACATAATTAACTGTTTAAAAATACCATACCTAATTTTTATGAATATAAACGTAGTTAATCTTAAAAGAGGCTAATGTTGTAATTATATACAATTTAACTTTAAAAATACTAAATGACTTTGTAAAAATATACAAAAATTATATTACCTATATTTTAGCATAAATATGAGAATCGAATAAATGAATCACCAAAATAATAATTTTGGGAGTAATTATTGGGTTTTTATGGATAAAATAGGGCAATAAATCGATTTAAAAATCTTTAAAAATTAAGGAAAAATAATAAAACATTTGGACATACTTATATATGCATACATATGCTATTTTGAAAGTATTTTGTATATTAAAATATACAAAAAAAAATTGGGTATCAATAGTTGCCCCTCTTTACCCGGGAAGGATGAAAGAGTTATCGAGTAAAGATATGATGGCTAATTTTGACCGAACAAAATGGTTCAAGGAGGTTTAGGCCGTGCCCTGGCTTCCGAGCTACCTACATATCCCTGGTCTTACAGGAATCAGGCCATATGTAGTTCTACATCCGTCGGCGGAGTATGTCGATGGAGACTTTTCAAGAACGGACGCAATATCTAGTGTCGGGTGTGTGGTAGGTTTGTGGAAATGTTTAGTTTTGATATGTCTATGGGAACTGGAGCGGAACCGCTCCTGTCGAGATGGCTTGCTTGCCAGCTTACCTGCGAATAAGCAATACAAGCATATATTGTGCATAAATTTAAACATGATGCAATTTCACGTCGGACCATGAGGATTGTCTTCGAACAATTAGAATGACGTCCTTAGACCATGATGTCCTGGGCCATGAACCGTGTAATAAAGTATTTGTGGGCCATGAAATAATGCTCTCGGGCTATGAGGATGATGCCTCCGAACCATGATCCCTTTGAATAATGATATGCAAAAGATTAAAAGGGGTCCTCAGGCCATGACATGGTGTTCTCGGGCTATGAAAATGGTGTCTCCGAACAATGACGCCTTTGGATAATTTGGTGATCTTTCAGCCATGCAAATGTAGAGCTGGCGATCTTTCAGCCATGCAAATGTAGAGGTGGCGATCTTTCAGCCATGCAAATGTAGAGGTGGCGATCTTTCAGCCCATGCAAATGAAGAGGTGGCGATCTTTCAGCCATGCAGAATGTAGAGGTGGCGATCTTTCAGCCATGCAAATGTAGAGGTGGCGATCTTTCAGCCATGCAGAATGAAGAGGTGGCGATCTTTCAGCAATGCAAATATAGAGGTGGTGATCTTTCAGCCATGCAAATGTAGTGCTGGCAATCTTTCAGCCATGCAAATGTAGAGGTGGCGATCTTTTAGCCATGCAAATGTAGAGGTGGCAATCTTTCAGCCATGCAAATGTAGAGGTGGCGATCTTTCAGCCAGGAAAATGTAGAGGTGGCGATCTTTCAGCCATGCAAATGTAGAGGTGGCGATCTTTCAGCCATGCAAAATGAAGAGGTGGCAATCTTTCAGCCATGCAAAATGAAGATAAGGAGGCGATCTTTCAGCCATGCAAATGTAGATGGAGATAGTGTTTAGTCTCGGAAGGTAGAATGGTAGCCTCATGCAATGCAGAAAATGCAGATGGAGACGGCGTTTAGTCTCGAAAGGCAGAATGGTAGCCTTATGCAAGAAATAAAGTAGCAAACAGTAACAGAGCTTTCTTAGCTGATAGTAGGTTGCGATATTGTGACTGGTGGGGACATTGTGCCACACGGAATATCATAGGTGTGCGTGGATAGAAAATGTTGGTAAGTGTAATAATTCTGAGAATTGTACTCCTGAATAGTGTTTGTCTCGTGAGTGTATAGCATGTCTGATGCTTCCGTAATCTAAATGCCTGCATCCAAAGAAAAACTGTGAGTTTTGTAAAGGGGGAGGTTAGTTCGTATCCTTGTTGGCTCTGCTTGATCTGCTCGGCTTTGATCTAGTGATAGTATGTATCATTGGGGTAGCTTTGCTAAATAGGGAAATTTCAGTACTAAACATGCATGATTTTGTATAAGTATATAATTAAGAAACAACTTTTAGATGAACTGACGACTGTGACGTCGTTCAAGACATTGCAACCTCCCTTGCTACGGAATTTTAAGGGTCCTCCTCAAAATTCTACCCTAGTTTAATGGGTTGATGTTTCTGATTGTTGCTTGCGATGATTGGCTTAAATCACTTCGGAATTTTGAGGGTCCTTCTCAAAATTCTGCCCCAGTTTCCAATTGCGGGGGGAAATGAAAATTTTATTGAATTGTGACGGAACCCATAGGGCTGCCTACGTATCCCCTCTTAAACGGGAATCAGGTCAGGCATAGTTCAATTTACATCATATAGCAAACCATAAAGATTACACATAGTAATGTTTGACTGCATCTGAGTTGATAGGCTTTGGCTAGACTTCTCCATCCATTTCTGCGGGTATGAGGGCTCCTCCTGTCAGAACCCAGTGAACCATGTATGGACCTTGCTAGTTGGGAGAAAACTTCCCCTTGGCCTCGTCTTGATGCAGAAAAAATTTCTTTAACACTAGCTGCCCCGGTGTGAATTGTCTTGGTTTGACTTTCTTATTGAAGGCTCTGGATATTCTGTTTTGATAGAGTTGACCATGGCAAACTGCATTCATTCTCTTTCCGTCTATAAGAGCTAGTTGTTCATAACGAATTTTTACCCATTCTGCGTCGTCGAGCCCGGCTTCTTGTATGATACTTAGAGAAGGGATTTCTACCTCAGCGGGAATGACAGCCTCTGTACTATAAACCAGCATATAGGGGGTTGCCCCGATTGATGTACGGACTGTGGTGCGATACCCTAATAGAGCAAATGATAACTTCTCATTCCACTGTTTGTGCTTCTCTATCATTTTCCTCTGAAATCAATGTCCGTTTGTTGTGTTGTCTCATTGCATGTCACAGTCATTGGTTTATCAAGATAAGTAATAGTAATGTTGTATAAGTAAAGTAATGAGAGAAAACGATAATGAGTGTTAATTTATAAGAAAAGTCAAAATGCTTTGATAAATTGCATAACTGTTTTGAACATTTGAAGATCTTATTGCGGGAATTGAAAGAATGCGAAAAGAAAATCATTTAGTAAATAAAACAGCGCATGATGCTTGTTTAGCCTTGCTACCCCGAGGCTCGCCGGGCTCTGGTTGTCCTGATGGTCCAGTTATTGTGGCGTGTCCCTCTACTCACAGTCTGAATGGAAGGGCCTTCCTCCCCCTCCTCCTCGAGAACAACACAACAGTCTATGTTATTGTCTTCTAGGAACAAGTTCTTCACTGCTGTCAGTGCTTCCTCTTCTTCTGACCCATAGATAACATCGGCCGGTTGGAAAGTCTGCTCTAAATGTGGTATTGGCTACTCTAGCGGATAGTAAGGATCGCGCCATGGTGGCGACCAATTGTTGAATTCTTCCCAAGTGTACTCGTATCCCAGACCAAAAGTGGTTCCGTATTTCTTGAGTTTTATGGGCTTAGCGATTCCTTGGAGATTCTTTCCGAGTCCTTTGCCAGGTTCGTACCCACCCCAATTCAGTATACTCTCGATCTTGTTATCCCACCATTTGTCTTTGTCAATAGCATTTACCTGTTTGATGTGATGGTAAGTCTCTCCACCTAGCTTCCTTCTTCCCTCGATTGACGGAATGGTCTGACGACTGTATATAGGGTTGCTACTATCCCCATGAATGATCATCTCCCGGTGATTCCATTCAAATTTTACCGCCTTATGTAGTGTTCATGCTACGATCCCAGCAGCATGAATCCATGGTTGTCCCAATAGCAGATTGTAAGATGTTGGCACGTCTATCACTTGGAAATCAACATCGAACAAAGTTGGCCCCATTTGTAAACACAGACTAATTTCCCCAATAGTGACCTCTAGAACCGTCGAAGACTTTCACATTGATGGCTTCGTCCTTTATTTCATGCAGTCCATTGCCCAACTTCTTGAGTGTTACCAGCGGACAAATGTTGAGACTAGAACCCCCGTCGATCAAGATCCTGGTGATAAAGTAGTCTTCGCATTGCACAGTGATGTGCAGTGCTTTGTTGTGTCCCAACCCTTCAGGCGGTAGCTCATCCTCATGAAAAGTAATTTTGTGACTTTCTAATACCTGTCCGACCATGTTGGCCATTTCCCTGCCAGTGATGTTGCTTGGCACGTACGCTTCACTTAGCACCCTCAATAGAGTGTTCTTGTGTGCCTCACAATTTTGTAGCAAAGGAAGGATGGAAATTTGCGCCAGTATTTTGTTCAACTGGTCGATGGCAGAGTATTCTTTGGCCTGTATCTTTCTCCAAAGATTGTCTAGACCTGTCTCAATGATGGGTGACTGGTTAGAGGCTTGCTTGCTTGACCCAGCTAGGTGTTCCGGGGTATAGACCCTACCAGTTCTCGTCATACCTTGTACGGCAATAGTTTCCTCGAACCTAACCTTGCCTTTCCTCCTTGCCTCGGCTATATAGTCCCACGATATAGCCTTTTGTATAGAATGGTGTCATGGTCGACATCGCCATTGGGATTGGCGTGGGTATCTTTACTTTAACCGGAGCGTGTACCTTGGGCGGTAAAACTGCAACTTTGAATGGTGTAGGTGCATTTGCTGGAGACACGAATTTGACCTCAATTGGCGCTAGTGTCTTTGTAGATGGTGTTGTTTCAAACTCAAGTAGCACGGACATATTTACCTCAGTGTCCCCAGAGGGCTGCATATGGACTACAATTGGATTAAGAGTAACTATTGGCATCTTTGGGTCATCACCCTTTGCGATTAACCCGATTGATCCCTCGGGATACCAATCAACCTCTATTTCAATCATGTAAACACCTCTACCCTTGTGGTCTGGAAGAGGATTATTGCGGACATTTGAAGTGGGTTCCTTCACCACAATAATCTTGTTGTCAATCAAAGCCTGGATCTTATCCTTCAAAGAACGACATTCGTCGATGGTGTGTCCTTTCATGTCGGAATGGTATGCATAGAATTTGTTTGGGTTAACCTACTGAGAGGGGTTCTCAGGGGTTGAAGTAGGGATGGGGGTACCATGACCAGCAGCTTTGAGTCTCTCATACAACTGGTCAATAGGTTCAGTAATGGCTGTGTATTGTTTAGAAGGTCTGCGGCCAAAATTTGGTCGAGGTCTAGGGAAGTTTTGGCGTGTGGGAGGTGATTGGTAGTGGGATGGTTGAGTATTGTAGGATTGGTAAACATGTGCGGGTTGGGAATATCTGGGTGAAGTAGACTAATATCTGGGAGGCGGAGGTGATTGATAAGTGGGTGGTGCAGTTTGGTAGGAGGGTGAGGGTGCTTGGTAGTTCGGAGTAAGCTGATATGTGAGTGGAGGAGTTGGGTAACTTTGGTATTTGAGTGGAGATTTGGTTCTCTGTGTAACCATTACGGCTCCTACGTCCCTTTTCTTGGACACACCACCAGACTGTAAGGCCTTATTGGTAGCTTGCAAGGCCTCGAAGTTCGTAACCATACCACTTTTGATGCCTTCTTTGATCCTTTCACCCAGCTTGATAATGTCAAAATATTTATGGCTCTCAATCAACATTATCCTTTCATAATACTACGGTCCTGAGCCTGGACAAAGAATTTATTCATATGTTCCTCCTCTAAGGCAGGTCTGACCTTAGCAGCTTCGTACCTCCAGCGAGTAGCATACTCACGAAATGTTTTTGTGGGATTCTTCTTTAGATTCTGAATGTATAACACATCCGGCGCATTCTCCGTGTTGAACCTGAACCTGTCTATAAAGTCAGACGCCATGCCTACCCAGCTTGACCATTTTTTTGGATCTTGGCTAAAGCATCTCCTTTCAGGCTCCTCATGAAAATTTTCATGCGGATTCTTTTGTCTTTCCCTACTCCAACTAGCTTGTCATAGTACGTTCTCAAATGGACCCTTGGATCGCCTGTACCATCAAACATCTCAAACTTCGGAGGTGTGTACCCCTCGGGCAGTTCAACATTGGGCTGTATGCAAAGATCTTCATAGTTCAGCCACTCAATCCCCTTGCTTCTTTCAACGCCTTAAATCCGACTAGTCAATTTCTTAAGTTCCTCAGCCAGGTTCCTGATGAGCGAGTCTTTATCATCAGACTCGGGTGTGTTTGAGATGGGTTGGGTGGAATGTGGCATAGTCTCCACATAGATGGGGGTGTTATGGTGGGTGTGGAAGTGGTCATTTGTGGAGTTTTGGGGTTCTGGGATGAGCAGCGGGGTGTTGTTTGAGGTATGGCAGGTGTTGCAGTGGTGGTGAGGAGCGGGATGGTTTTGTTGCTTTGGTGTGTTCTGTGGAGGTGTAGGGTTCTGAGCGTTTGGGAAATTGATATCTAGAGTGGTGAGGGAAAATGACAAATTTGCCAGATTCCGGACCTGATCAAGTTCTTCTTGAAATTTCAGCAGTTTTTGTTCAAGTTGGGATGCATTTTCCTTAGGGACTAGAGTACCATGACCATGAGTGACCTCTATCCGTTCAGTTGAGTTTTCCTTCCTGGCGTTGTTCAAATCTTCCATCTTCCCTTTGTTCTTGTTTTTGATAGGACTAAGAGGAGGACTGGGTGGAGGGCCCCTGGATCTTGTGGAATAAGATGATGTTTCCAGAGTACACGAACTAACCTTTGGGGAGGGGAATAATAAAAACAAAGATAAAAATAAAAACAAAAGGTAACCAAGTTAGTGAAGATTATAATAGGGTTGCAATATTTTAACACATAGTGCAAGAATGTAAATCGTGTCCTAATTTGGGGACCTCTTTATGCCCGAGGTGGGACTAGCGACAAATTGATTTGGAGAACTTAGAATGCTAAATGCCTCATTTTATTGATAAAAAGTAGACGAACCCCAAATCGACACTAAATAACAGGAAATAAAAGTCACTAATGGCCATTGGCCTTATTACATTTCATAAAAAGAAAAACTCCTATCTACTTGGTCCTAGAAGGACCTTCCCCAGATTCGACATCCTTGGCTCCGTCGAACAGCTTTCCTAACTCGCGAAGTCCCAGCAACAGGTAGGCTCTGGCTAGATGTCCGCCCTCGTTCCCTTCAGCATTTTGGCAGTCTTCGACCCTCTTGAGAAACTTTCTTTCCAATTCCACAAAGTCTCGCTCCAAGTATCCTAGTCACTTGTTGGCACTAACAGCCATGTCCTTCCATTCCTTAATTTATTTCTGGTTGGCTTCTTATATCTCACGGTGCTCGCTTTCGCACTCCAGGATCCTCTTGTGCAGTTGGTTGTATTTGACATGTGTCTCGGCCCTTTCATCTATGATCCTGTGGCCCCTAGCAAACCCTAGCTGGCCCAGACCATCGTGATTATCTTCCAACCAGCCTGAATAGTAGGGATCACAACCAACATGGTATCTGTCTGGCTTGATGGTATCTCTCCCCATGATGATCTTGCAGTGCCACATATGTTGAGCGTGGCACTTATAAGGATTATCATCAGCCTGGAAGTCAGCCCGGAAATGACTCATCTTGTCGACCCTAGGTATAAACTGCTTCCTACCAGCTTGCCTCATAATCGGGAGAGGGATCTAAGGGTATGTTTCTCTCATACCAATCAATATCAGAAATGGTGCATCCCTGGATCGGGCGATGAATTCCTCGGTCGGAAACCACTCGAACATCCATTATACCTGACCCTCGGTTAGATTATCAAGCAGCTCTACCCATCCCCTGGTGTCTTCCAGTTGAGCAAACACGTTGGGCATGTAATTCATTCACCTCGGATGATGGAAGGCTATATGATCATCCCAGTCCCTTCTCTAAATCTCTTGTCGATATTCACCCCTTTGGAGATGCTCCATGAGCCAGAGCTAAAGTAGCAAATTGTAGCCTTCGAAGTGTTTGGCTCCCTGTTGACACT
Source organism: Nicotiana tabacum (assembly GCF_000715075.1). NCBI lineage: Eukaryota > Viridiplantae > Streptophyta > Magnoliopsida > Solanales > Solanaceae > Nicotiana > Nicotiana tabacum. The sequence continues at coordinate 23,864,968 of NC_134100.1, read as the reverse complement.
TCTCTAGGGCTCGGTATATTTCTGTAATGATCATGGGCACAATGCTGAATGGTTGCCCGTCAATTCCTTCCATTAAGGTCTTAGTTACCATAGCCAGTCTGGTGTGGATTCTTACTTTCTTCACTGGAAACACAATCAATCCCAGGAAATAAAACATTAATACAAAGACCCTACAGTGAATATGCCCTAATGATGTGATGGTGAACTCATCAGGATAGGTACGGTAGGATTTGCTGTGACTGTACCTCTCATACAAATAGTCAAAAGGGGTATATGATTCTTTTAGACATGTCAGTTCTGGATTCTTCTTCAGACCCATCATTTTGAGGAAACCCCTGCCCTTGCGGTTCTCAGGCATTAACAAGCCCGGAGTTTCCCATGTTATATCGGCCAATCCTCTTATCTCTTCTAGCAAGGGTGTCATTACAATGTCCCCGAAGCGGAATACGGACCTCTCATAATCCCAGAACAGAGTAGCAGCTTCTATTATCTTGTTGTTGGGTTGGATTTCCCGGAGAGAAGGTAGGTTTCCCAAATATTTCCGAACAAGAGTTTGATCACTAGAGTGAATATCCTCCCACCAGCTTAGCAATTTTGGGTGGATGTTGGTACCATGCCAAATCTGGGGACTTCTTGCCTCATATTTCTGCAAGACAAATAAGGTTAGGCACTTACCCCCAAACTCGGCTATTTAATATCAACAATTGGCATAAAGCATTTAGTTCTCCAAATAAATGCACAGAACATGATGACATCCGTTTGGGTTTAGGGAAACCCAGTGGACTTTGGACAAGGCTATCTTAAAGAGTCATTATGCGGACAACATAACTGACTCGGCTAGGTTTGACCATGATACATGCACAGTTTAAACAGAGTAAGGTTTCCATGGGGTTTTAGACTAGTACCCTTGAGCGGACAACTCAAGGGTGAAAGGCACGGAACCGTCGACTACACCGTTGATCGACTGGTTTTACCGCAAATACGTCTTTTCTCGATTTAGGGGTGATAATATCGGAAGAGCGCAACCACTCATTATAAGCGTTGCTATGGGATTTGTTTGGCATGAGTGGAATATGATGTTGAGCATGATTATGCAATAATTAAAAACATGTTGTCACGTATTTTCACGTTTAAGAAAGTAGTAAATACAATAGTTTCATAATTTTAAAGCAGTAGTAAAGGAAAGAAACAAAAAGACAAGTCAGTTTTGCAATCGAAAAGGGGAATTGAATGCTTAAAGGAATTAAACAAGTAATTGCACATAAATTCACAATAATAGTCTGAAATAGTAAAAGCCTAAAAGTCCCCAGCAGAGTCGCCATGCTGTTGCGCCCCCTTTTTCTCACGAAATCGGGTTTATGACATTTGGAAGGACAACTCGTTCCTTTTGGGAACTGGGTTTTTACATTTGAAGAGTCGCCACCGAATGATTAAGGTGCATTAGGACACCAATAAAGATTCAATTCTAAGTTTGTTTGGGTAACTAGAGATTGGGTAAGGGCTTGAAATTATCCCAAGGGGAAGGTGTTAGGCACCCCTCAAGATCCACTAGTGTGGTTCCCGGCCAGATAGTTATTGTGAATTTGGGGTGCAATTAACATATAAGAAGATAAGGCTCAAATAAGAGGGGATTTCAATGCACAATAGTTTGAAAGTAAACAAAGTTTGAAAGAGTAATTAAAAGAGCTGATTTTAAATAAGGAGTTACAATGCTTCAAAAAAGAAGGGAGAAATAAATAAAGGGGGTCCTAGGTTTACAAAAAATATGGATCACATCAATGCAATACCCGGTAATCACTCCTCAAAAGAGGGGTTACACATGGCATTAGCGCACCGGTCATCATATCTATATCTACTCTTCCCACCCCATTAAGGTATTACAGCATGGATTGATCTCGATTACTATTGCATGCTATTACCCGTCCCATTCATATCAGTCCCTGAGGCACTTAGGACTACTATTCCTAAAGGGAGGGGATATTAGGCTGATTGGTTTTAAAGGATAAAAATCTAAGGCGACATACAAAAACAGATAATATGGCATATAAAGGGGAAGCATGTAAACAGACAAAAGGCTCATATATACCTCCTCAAAACAAAAGCACATAACTAGCATGACTTGCACATACTTTTTAGGTCTGATTTAAAGCACATAAATACGAGGAAAGTTAATTGTTGAGGCAGATTAGTTTATTACATAACTCAGATAAGAAGTCTTAATCAGGTCTGCCTGTTGGTTGTAACAATTAACAAAGGCGGATTCAATTTTACAGTTATTACTCTAAATCATGCCTAAGTGTTTAGACGGGGTCCTATAGGCATGATATCTACTTAATTCAGAAGGTGGTGAAACAGTGATAACTCAAAACGTACTGCTTGAAATCCTATAGGCATGCTTGCTAAACCTTGTTGAAACTAAGGGAACTATTAAACAGAGGTTCAGAATAGACGAATTTAAATTAGACTAGTTCCAAATTTTGCAGATGATGGTATCTACTATTACTGACTCTAATCCACATGGTCATGATATCTAACATAGAATGTGAATGGAACGACTCAAATTTATTTAAGAACCCCCATAGGCATGATTTCTATGCGTTACTGATTTCAGCATGCTACTAGGTTATAACCAATTGGGCCCTAAAAAACATGATATCTAAACGGTGACAGATGTGTAGAATTTTAGATAATCCGTATAGGCAGGTTATCTGGATGTGATGTTGAACAAGTAAGTCCTATAGACATGGTTTCTAAATGTAATGTGAATATGCAGAATTGGAGCAGTCCTATAGGCATGTTTTCTAAATACGATTTGAACAAGTAGAGAAGCAATCCTATAGGCATGTTTTCTACCCTTGAGCATGCATAATTTCCCAACCCTTTTTTTCACTAGCCAGCCCTAAATATTCATTACAAATTATTACAAACCAGGAATAATAAATTACATCAGAAAAAGTACAAAGAAAAGCTACAACCACAGGAAGCCTGATTCTTGACTTCCTCTCTGAGTTATGAGATAAACCAACTCAAAATACCATTGATCCAAAGCCTTTCTCAGCCTTGAGTGTGTCAGAGTTCCCTAAGGGCCTCAATAGGACTCCGGGCAGTGCTCACACCCAAGTTTCATAACCAGAATAGGGACAAGTGCAGTGTGGAAATGCCAGCCCTCATGTGTCCAAATTCAGAGGAAGCTCATGGGTCCCAAGGTAAGGCTCATATGAGGGGGAAGAACTTAAGTCTAAGAAGAGAGTGAAAAGTGCAAAAACAAAGTTCTAAGAACTGAGGGAATAAAGGAGAGGGAAAGGGTGAGGGGAGTCAGCCATTAACATTTCAAAGAATTGATAACTTCACACAAAGGGGCAGGGGATTGGGAATCCTTTGCAATGGGGCCTATATATTTAGGCATGGGTTAATTTTGGGCATGCACAGCAATAGGGAGTGTTGTCATGCTTGTAAATCAACCAGAACACACAACATATAAGGGTAACATGGAGGTTATGATCCTATGAGGATCGAGTTTGGGTCATGCTCAGCAATATTCAATATTGTCATGCCCCAAACTAACCACAAGTATTAATCAAATTGGGGTAGGGATTTGGGATTCATAATACATTGATTCAGAATAGGATAAAGGAAATTACAGCATGCTAAATAATGGTACTGAATTAAATACAAGCAGTAGGCAGACAAGAATGCAAAATTAGTAAGTAAGCATGTTGTTGTTGGTGCTGAAAAACTTAATTAGAACATACCAGTCAAAGAAGCAAAGTGCAGTAAAGAAAAGTAGCAGGACTTCAAAATATAGCCTTAACTTTCAGCCGGCTAAACAGGCAGTAGCACAAGTAATAGTAAAGCAAGAGAGAGTGTTTGAGTGTAAGTGTGAGTTCAGAACTAAAAGTGTTCGTGTTTTTAAAAGAGAAGAAGTAACGGGTATTTATAGTTTTTTGAAAATGAGTAAAAAAGAGGTAATAAGCTACAAACATGGAAACAACCATGATTCATAATCAATTATACAAGTGATTGCCCTTAATTAAGGGCTCACTTGCTTAACGGGCAGTGACAGGTTCGAAATAAGGAAAGCAATCAATTAAAAAGCAGGCTGAAAGTTTCCATAAAAGAAGTAGTAAAATAACAAGTAAGCAATTTGAGTCTAGGTACAGAGATACTCTAATTTTGGAAAGGATTCAGCAAGGCAAAACAGGAAAGAAATCAATTAACCTTAATAGGCGAGTGAAATCAGAATCTCACAAAAGAAAAGTTTAAACTTAGTCACGAGTTTGAAAATTAGTCAAAGAAGGAGACTCAGCTTATAAATAGGGTGCATAAACATTATACATGCGAGGCTAGGCATGTTGGCAAGAAGAAATAGAACACAACAGTAGCACAAAGATTCAGTAGATAGCAACATTCGAAGCATGACAATCCAGTAGGTCAAGTAGTGAAGATAACATGGAATATCAAAAGCATGCAAAGGTCTCACAGTAGCAGGTAAGGAAAACCCCTTTAGAAAATTAGGGTTTCGAGCATATTTGAGTTTTAGAAAAGATAGAAACCCAGCAATCAGAAGAATCACACAAAAGGAGCAAAAGATTTTGAAATAAAGAACTTCAAATCGAGTCATGCACTTAAACGAACAGTCTCAGACCCAAAACCCTGGGATTTTCAACAATATGAGAGTTTTTAAAAGAGAATAAGCAAACAAATCGGACAAAACTCAGGCAAACAAACATTCGTTTAGTAAATAGTTAAAAGAAATTGGGGGTTTTAACATGCAAACTCAGGTAGAAGAACGATATAAGCAAACATATCCAAACATGTCAAAGAATCAGAGAAACATTTTGAAATAACTTAACAGAAACCCCAATCGGAAAGATAAGGGGTTTTGAAAGTAGAGTTTTAAAAGAAAATTTGAGAAAAACACTTAGAAGTTCAGAGCAAACATTGATCTGAAACAGATCTAAAAGGAAATCGAAGGAACCTTAAAGGATAAGGTTTCAAAAGAACCCCAAATGATGAGAAAGGCTTTGAAAACCAACGATCTAAGCAGGAGAGTCAAGAGTCTGACTCGAATAGCCATGGTTGGCCGGAGAAAAAGTCGGAGACGACCGGAGAACAGTCATGAACTGCAATCGAACAAACCTGGACCAAGCTCTTTCGAGATCTAGCCTCAAGACCATAATAATCGAGCACGTAGAAGCCATGGGAGGTGAATATAGGTCTCCGATGACTTTGGGAACCATAGATTTGGGGAGGTGTTAGGGTTGTAGTTGATGGCAGCGGCTAGGGTTTGAGAGAATTTGAGAGAGAGTTGAGAGAAAAGGGGATTCAGAAGTGGCGGAATTTGGAAATGAGGCTAGGGTTAGGGGTCGTTTGAATTAAAAAAGGCAAGGATGGTTGTTGGTCGTTGATCTGAATGATCAACGGCCTGGATCAAAACGGGCGAGTGGGCGGGTTATGAAGATGGGTTTGGGTCAGATTAAATCGTAATTGGGTCGGGGGTTCAAATGGTTTCAATTAAGTTCAATTGGGGTCAAAATTGGGCCATAATCGAAATGAAATTGGGCTAACATTTAAATAGCCAATTTTCCCTATTTAATTTACAAAAAATAATAAATTAATTTTTGGAAATAAATTAAAGGTACAAAAATGATTTATGGCACATAATTAACTATTTAAAAATGTCAGACCTAATTTTTATGAATATAAACGTAATTAATCTTAAAAGAGGCTAATGTTGTAATTATATACAATTTAACTTTAAAAATACTAAATGACTTTGTAAAAATATACAAAAATTATATTACCTATATTTTAGCATAAATATGATAATCCAATAAATGAATCACCAAAATGATAAATTTGGGAGTAATTATTGTATTTTTATGGATAAAATAGGGCAATAAATCGATTTAAAAATTAAGGAAAAATACTAAACGTTTGGACATATTTATATATGCATACATATTCTATTTTGAAAGTATTTTGTATAATAAAATATACAGAAAAAAATTGGGTATCAACAATATAAATTATCCAACTATAAGTCGGGGTCGAATCCACATAGAGTTATACAGGGTGTTAGGAGTATATACTTGAAGAAAGCGAATAGATTAATTAAATTTGCACTTCCACAAAGAATTTTGATTTCTACTTCTACTATTACTCTAATAATTATAAGCTAAGGAAAATAAACTAGAAATGAACGATTGTTTTTGGTGTTTTCCAAATAAGTAAAAAACCTAGGGATGTGACCATAACCTAGGTGTTCGCCTAATGGGATAAAGACGTTAATACTTATTTTTTTGATTGGGGTATATTATAGCTATCAGCTCAACATTACCCACTCAATACCTCTCGGTCAAAGAGTGAATTTGCTCAATTTGGCTTTCTCAAGCCCAAATGGGTATCAAACAAAATGGTTGATATGAGCTCAAGTCGGGTTCTTACTATCTCTAGTTTGAACCCTTAATTGGGCTAATCGAACTCTCAATTAGCCTAATTCCTTGTTAGCCAAGTTATCCTAGATTAGGTCCATCTTTCTCAAGTAGAGACTAAGTCAAAAAGGCATGAATCCATGTTTGCTACCATTAATTCTAAAATTGAAGCATGAACTAAGTTAAATAATCAACACCAATCATAAACAAACATTAAATTAAATACCCATAAGATTTACACACTAGGGTTGGGTGACAACCCTAGTAAGAATTTAGCTGCTCATAATGGGAATTGAAGAAAATAAAGAAGAAAAGCTAATTATACTCATAATCAAAGATTAAAATGATAAAATATAATTTTTAAACACTAAAATAGTCACAAACTTCCTAAAATGGCAAAAGGTAACAGCTACAGCAGCTTTAAGCTTCGAAACTTGAACTAAAATTGTGAAACTGGTCTATTTGTAGTAGGCCAAAATTCGTTGACAAAAATGCCCCCCGAGAGTTTCTGCGATCGCACAATTCCGTGTGCGGTCCGCAGGTTTCTTCAATTGGAAGGGGATGGGATTGTGAAGCCACACATTTCTACGGCCGCACAATGTTTGTGCGGTCCAAACTTCAGCAAGGCATCAAGACTTGGTCTTCTGCACACTCTCTGAACTTGGAATTATTTGTTAGTGCACACCCTATTTTGGGGTTGCACAATTCATGTGTGGTCCGCACATTTGTCAAAATCCTGTTGGGTTTTTTAGCTTGGATTACGGCCGCAGATCAAATTCTGCGGTCCGCACTTTCTTCTATGGCCGCAAAAAACCTTCTGCGGACCTCACTTCTTTGCTTCTGCACCCTTTATTACATTGTGATTCGGAACACTCCTTTTTGAGTCGGATTTCATCATGGGAGATCAAACTTCCAACATTCCTGCAATTTGCATAATTTCATTAGTTTCGGGAACATAAATCAATACTTTCGAACTAAAACAAAAGCAAAAAGGTGATAATAAGTAGTCAAAATCCCCACTTATCAGGATGCTGCACTTATGTATGGTCGCATAAACTCTTCATCCCTCTTCTTCAAGTCTTCCCTCAGATCCCGCACATCACTTCCCTCACTAAGCCAACTTTGGAGATCCCGGTATTTACCGTGGTACTCCGTATATTTCCCTCTCAACTTCACAAAAATATATTTATGCCTTTTCTTCCTCCGGACGCTCTTGATTTCCATAACAACCATCTACAAATCAAAGGGAAAACGTTAGAACTTAAAACAAGCTAAGGCATTAGAAAAAGGTCGGACAATAATACTTACCTTGAGAGAAAGGCCGGGAATGCTCTTCGACAGAGCACTGTCATTTATCTCCTTGAGGGTCTTACCCTCAACATCGGAACAGAGAGGACCAAGGGCAGGGACTACCTCCTCGGTGTTCACAAGCAAATCATGATCCATTGGGATTGTGATGGTCCTCGAACCTCCCTTCAGCCTCACCTCGAGCTGGGTGAGCCCCTCATCAATCATTCTCAAGTCATCCAAGTCAATATCGGATCTCTACTAGTCACCATCCTCGGCAAAAGTCTTCCCCTACCACTAGTAGGCGAATAGACGTCAATGGCCGCTCGAGAAGTTGAAACCTCCTTTTGCCACGGAAGTGCGTGGCTGCCATCAACAGCCACCTCTGTGATCTCTCCCCTTCGGAATGTAAGGGAACACCTACACCAACTTCAACCCGTCTCGGGTCCTCGAGGCTCGGCTTAATATTATCATTAACAAAAATTATCGTCGTCTCACGGAACATAACACTTTCTTTCGCGTCGTAAACGGTCGAAGAAACTCCGCCATACATCTCCAAGGACCTCCATGTTTTAGGTTGAAGATCCTCGTCACTAGGAAAATGTTCGACGTCCTGTCAACAAGCAAAAATAAAGGAGGAGCGGAGGTCGCAATGGCCGGAATAGGGACAGAGGCAGAAGTAGCGGCAACTGGAATTATTACAAAGGCAAAAGTGGTAATAGTTGGGACAAGGGCGCAGATTGAAGGCGTAGTGGCCCACCTCTTCCGGAATGAGGGTATGGGAGCCATCGACCCCTCTAACCGAACCTAGAGAAACATTAAGAAGGAAGGGATTAGTATAAAGGACGGACATAGACCACAAAAATATAGCGTCGATGATAGGGAAGAGATTACCTGTCGAGGGGAGAGCCGGCCTAAATTTTTGGAAAACAAATCGACCACCACGTATCCCCTCCGTATAGGGAAGGATCTGTCTGACCCAGTCGGTAATATGTGCCACCAACTGGAGAGGTCATATAGTAGCTGCAAAAAAAAAAGAGCTGATTGACCAACCCACAGCAAAAAAAATGTTTAAAAAAACACAAACAACATGAGCACTTACGGGGTGTGGTTCTGGGCCTCAGGGAAGTCGGCGTCAACAGACACTACGACCTCGGTCCTAATGAAGAAATAATCAAGCCAGAAGTGCCGACTACCCTTGTCGTCCATCCTCACCACCAAGCATTTCCTCCCACGATGGTGAAGATTCAAAAATGTCCCTCGATAGAAATGGTGAGGCGAAAAGGGTGCACCAAGTGGCGTACCATGATCTCGACCTCGGCCATTCGACGAACTTTGCCAACATTCTGACCACCTTGAAGACGTAGGGGGCAAGATGCACGGGGCACATGATAATCGTAAAGGGCACAGAATCTGGGATGATGGACCCGCACTTCATCATCACCCGCAGGGGCCAACTCCACGTGAACAGGAAGGTCGAACTTAGCTTTAAATTCAACTAAACATTTGGCCGTCATTGTAGATCGAAACCTCTCAGTCACCACTTTCAGTGCCTAATGGAAATCGGGTTTGGCATCGGGGTACCGATGTATAATCTCCTCCACAGTAGGGAAGGTTTCCTCCTCAGCAACGACTGCAACATCTTCCTTTGATTAGGGAATATGACGTCCAAAGGGATAGAGTGATATTCCATATTGGCATCACATGAGAGGTTCGACATTGTTATAAAGGAAAATGAAGAAGTAGAGAAAACAACATAAAGGCGGTAAAATCTTACGAAGGAGGCAAAGAAATTTTGCTTGAGAAGTAGAAAGAGTGTAAAAACTTCAAACTCAACAAGTCCTCCCCTATTTATAAGGTTTGGGGCACTAGAATCGAAACGGCTGGTCATGATTAGCACAAAGATCGAAATGGCAGAACCAATCAAGGGTCACACGAGAATTAATGTAATGCATCGAGAATCAGCGTTCCAGCAAATCACCCGAGAAAATCAAAGGTTTGAAATATGCGCCCAACAGAAAGCCACGTCACCAACGACCTACAAAGATTATGACCCATATTATCTGTTCCACAAGCTCGACCAGGAACGACATTATCCGCTCATTGAGCTCGCCTGCGAGGACGACCTCAACGAGCGGAGAGATTATGACCCATATTATCTGCTCGACAAGCTCGACCAGGAACGACATTATCCACTCATTGAGCTCGCCTGCGAGGACGACCTTAACGAGTGGAGGGACTAACTGTATAGGCCAAAATTAACTTAGTTATGTTTAGACCATATCAACATTAATAGGTCCTTCAAGAGCTTCCGTGTATCCTCAGTATGACTTCTAAAAGAGGCGAAATCAAGGTCGAAGTGATCTACCAAGAGACGAAGGACTTGGTCGAGGAGTCATCACAGGTCAAGGCCGAGGACGAGCACTCTTCTTAAAAAGGAATAATAACGGCTAGTTTTAGATAAGACTTTAGAGGGAATATTCCTATGAATATTCTCTGAATCTATACTATTAGAGTTTTTAGACATATGTTCCCTTATATATAAAAAGAGACAGAATGATGGGGGACATAAGATATTCACTTGTAAAAGAACATATTGACTTTCTATGTAGAACCTTGCTTTATTGTACACATACAAAATATACTTTTCTCTTAAGCTTCTTGCCTAACACGATCCAAGAACAATCTGAATATTCAAAGGCTCATCAATTATTCATCATTATCATAAAGAATATCCACGGATCTCACCTTTTTCGGGTGACACACATATTCTTATTTATTTAAATGTCATTTATTGTTATTTATTATTATTTAATGCTAACCCTTTCCTTTTTGGGTAATTGAATATTGCTAGTTTTATCAACATTTATTGCTACTTAGATAACATACGTACTATATTACTACAAAATCAGTTAATATACCTTTGGGATATTAATATTGGCTAAGATTGATTATATTTTATTAAATCTAATTGTCTAAATCCATATCCAAATTTTGGGTCAAACAATGTATATGGATCTTTAAAAATAGACTAAACCGACCTAATCGAACCATACCATACTAATTATTAAGTTTCCTTTGACAAATCCGTAGGTTTTATTATGTAAATTTATAACAATACCAAATAATTAGGTAAGTTTTTAATTTATTAAAGTAAACGAATATTACCAAGCCGTACCGAATAAATTTTTGTATGAAAATATATTTGATATTTAAGTTCAAAAATAACAAAGTATTAAATTATTTTCCTTAAGCTCTGGGATTATTGGAAATGGCCACAAGCCAATAGGTAATTAACACCTACAGTCCAAACTTCCAAGCCTATTTTGTTATTCCTATTGAAACTAATAAATTAGTTCCAATATCTTGAGTAGTAAGCCGCAAGGTATTTCAGCAATCTTGAGTAGCAAGCTCATGATGTTAGATATCTCTTCTCTAGTATGATTTAGATTTTTTCTTGTTAGATACTTAATCTTCTAATAGACTCTATTCTTGAGTTTCAACTTGATTAATATCTTATCATTCATTTAATTTATAATGTTTTTGTCTTTGTTTATTTTGTTTAAGCTGCTGTTGAATAGTGGGATGGACCTCACATTTATTCTGGCCATCTTTCAAATTTACTTGTTTCATCACCTTTTAAACGTAAAAATGTCTAGAGAGTTCTGCCATGCAAAGTATGCATTTTATTGCGTCTAACTTTTATTATTGACTCTTACATGACGCTTTATTGTATCAATACAGAAGAGAAACCGAAATGACTGGGATGGTTTTGAAAAAATATAATTTTTGTTAGACAAAATAAAGTAACCGAAAAATTGTACGATATAAATTTTATAAAATAACCGACAGAATCAAACCATTAACATCCCCTACCATGGGGGCAAGCGAGGGGAACACTTGTCAAATTTGAAGTTCTGCCATGAGGTAATCGCGAACAAAAATCCAAAATTATCTATTTTTGAAGACTATTTGTACACTTTACCCCAAAGTTAAGTGCATGAGATGATGAGAATGTGCTTTTTTCCTGTTATTTATTAATTCTCCCCCGAGTGTGTAAATTGCCGTCTCCGTCATCTGTAATAATTCCTTATTTCTCTTATTTTCCTTTCTTTCTTTTCTTTGTTTGTCAGAAGTAATTATAATTTGTTTCCTTTACCTTTCTAATTCAATGTTATGTTTAATGTCTTACCTAAACTTCAAAAAATTATAAAGATCAGATAGATAACCGTATTTACATGGAACAGGAAAGGTGCCTAATTCTAATTTCAACCTTGCTATTGTACTGCTCAGTGTTATACTGGAAAACATTCAAAAAAATTTTGCAACGCCTTGGTTTGAGATTAGAGACAAACACCAACGGCCAAGACACTCAATTAGAAATTAGAATACTCCCTAAATCGCAGTACACTAACAAGGTTGCCCCCTCCGTGATAGCAAAGTTGTAATGTTCTGAGAACAGCTCGGTGCACAAGGCATCCAGCGGCACGTAGGGTACAGGGAAGGGTCGCACCACAAAGGGTGTGATATAGACAATCTAACCTAATGCAAGTATTAGTGACTGCTTCCACGGCTCGAACCCGTGACCTATAGGTTAGACGAAGACAACTTTACCGTTGCTCCAAGATTCCCCTTCTAAAGTTGTAATGTTCTATGGACAAAATATGATCGATAATTTTCCTGCACCTTATCCTTTCCTCCGGTTATAATTAAACAAGCGCTTGCCCTGTGCAGCAAGTCTCTATTGGGATGTATTCCCAAACATGCTGATTAATCACATTTTCTTACATTCTAACAAATACAATTATACAAATAAAGCTGTGATATTACAGCCACTCATGCTCCCTCTGATCCAAGCTCTGTCGAGCTCCATATACAAACCTCTAAATCTAGCTGCCCAGATGAACCCAGATGAGCAAAAGGAATCAGAAGGAAATCCATTGGAGGTAAACCTTCAATCCTACCTGGAAGACTACGAGTGAATGATTTCAATCTCAGAGAGCTGCTTCCTCTTTCTGATACAACATCATACAAGAAGCATTCCTTTGATGAGCTTGGACCAATACAAGTAATCACAATCGTATGCCCTATACTTTGTGTTCCCTTAGTAAGAAGAAAGAGGACCCCATCCTTTGCTGCTTGTAAAACAAGGAAAGTTTCTTTCTTGCTCAACGAGACACGCAATGGGCAATCATACTTGAAGCGTCTCCCAGAATCCCAGTGCTTACTGGTAAAATGTATTGAGAGTAAATTGGGGGAATCAACAACATTACAGTTCTGGAGAGGGCACGGGCATGGTGCATAGGGGCAGGCCTCCTCATGATCTCTTTTATTTGTGTAATCAACAGTTTCTGTGCATCCATAGTTCATATTTGCACAAGGTACTGGGCCTGAATCAGCAACTACATTAACCTCCGCACAGACGTCATTCCTCTGGATGCTATATGTGTGCGCATGTTCCTGAAGATCGGCAAATCCATTTTGATCAACAATGTCAAGAGAATATTTCAAATAACGTATATCATGCAAACTGATTTTAGTGAAAAAGCAAGAGAGACCAAGAGAGAGAGATGACTGTGAAAGCCTCTTAGGCTCAGAGATCCTCAAAAGTAAATTTACCCTAACTCGTTACCAAGTTCCCGGAAATATGAGCATATAAAAACATAACACCACCATTCATTATCAGGCTCTGAAGAAAAAGAAATTCCATGATTTTGTCGTCCCTAACTCGTTACCACCAGCCAATGGGGCACGATTCGAAACAAGGTGGATGATGGGACCACCCCTCTACCCTACTCCACTTAAATTCCATGATTTTGTCGTCCCTCAGGGATTTCTCGGAGGATCCCCTTTATCCTTCCCACTTAAATTGCAGGCTTTTGTCTCCAGTAAGGTTCGAACTCGTGACGTGCGTCTAACCCATACATCATGCGTTCGAGCTTTTACCACTAGATCAAAGCCCTGGGGGCTGAAAACTGTAAATGTCTAGATCTATAAAGGGCTCTGAGATTTGAAACATGATATTACAACATTGAAGTTCTTATCGAAAAAGATAATACAACGTCAAACCGTCTTAATCTAACCATGAAATATAGTAGCAGAAAAGACAACTTTCGCACTTCCACATAGACATCAATAAAATCATTCTGGAAATATCCCACATACAGCAGCAATTAGTTTATTGCTGCCAAGATGAAATCCACATGTATGTGGGTATAGCAAAATTATTTGTTGGTTTTGGATCTCCTATTCATCATTACTCTCATTAGTAATTCAATCTATGAGTTGAGCAAGACACCAGCTAAATATCTAACGACAACTCATTATCATCTAAGTTGCTCGGACGAGGGTGCGGGTGTCCGACACGGGTGCGAATCTAGAGGTCAGATCCTTCGAAATGTAAATTCTAAGATACGAAGATACGGATCCTAGTACAGCTACGGGTGCGGGGATCCGACAAAAAATAATTCGAGAAAATAAAATATAAAATATCTCTAAATTATGAGAAATTTTGTGGAATACTTACGTATAGCTTGTAAAGTGTGGATTTTTTTTAATTCTCAAGTTGAAGATAAGTAAAGGATTGATTTCCTAGATAAGGTATGCTATTCTCTTTAAATTTACCCTAATTTTGATTCTGATTTCGGGAATCAAATTGTATCTCGTCTCGAAATTTTCCATCTGTCGTGGTCAAAGTACCCAAAATTGTTTAACCAGATCCGGTACGGATCCCATTCCCACACCAATACTAGTGTCGTGTCAACACGGTGCGACACCTAAGCTGCCGTGCCGGAGCAACTTAGATTATCATTGCCTCTGGGTCATCGAAGTAAGTCCTGTGCCAATACAATAATAGCAAACATGCTCATTCTTGGTCTCAGTTTAGAGTAAAATGTTTTAATTAGTAAGTTTCATAAAAAATGTTTTAATTAGTAGAAACAAGAATTAGATGGCAGATCACCTGTTCTATGAAGGTATCCTCATCTTCTTGATCTTCCATGTCCTGCCAAGTAGATAAAAAAATATTAGGGTGGAAAGAAGCCACATCATGGCAACCTGGAGTTGAGGCCCAAGGTATACCAGCCTCCCTTCATCCAACCCCCACAAAAATAAGGAAGAAAGGAAAAAAGCTTTTGTGGGAACGCTGATGTAAGCATAAACCTTGCATTCTTTTGATAACCTTCTCTTTGTCTATCAGCTTTACGTTGATCTTATTTCTTAACGTACTTTCTTTTCTCCTGTCATTCCGCAGAGTAATTAATTTGATTTGTTAATTGTTAAGAAGATGAGAGACTTAGCTAGCGTTTGGCCATAGATTCCCATATTTGTTTTGAAAAATCTGATTTGGCTGAAGTTTGGTTTGAAGATGAAAATGTGTTAGGACATATGTTTTCAAAACATATTTCCCAAATTTATTTTGGAAAAACACGTGTATTATGAGGAATTTGGCCCAAAATCAGCTAAATAGGTGGTTTTGGGATTTGGGATTTTGCCAAAATATAGGCAAAATTTATGGCCAAACATATGTTTGTCAAATAAAACCCAAGTTTATTTTGGCAAAATCTATGGCCAAACGGGTCCTTAGTATTTAGCTGTTATTTCCATTGTTAAACTGTATTTGAATAGGCCAACAGTCACTGAGAAATAAGGCTGCCAAACCTAGGCAGCTATCAGCCCAACTAGAGATTTCAAACAAATCTAGCATCATAATTAGTCAAAACTAGAGGCCGGGAATACAAGATGTTACTTATGAAGTTCCTATATATGCAAGCTACCATATAAATGAATCTATCAGGACACAAGAGCTCATACCAGGAATTTCCCAGGACTTAAGACTATAAGCCTAACTGGTTACTTGAACAAGAGAACAACAAATTACTCAACCATATCCCCTCCTATACGGCTATACCTGTGCATGAGAAAGCTCTTGTACTTGTTCCACTGCTCTCAATGGCATACAATCAGTTTGGGCTTTGTATCCAAATGACCCCATCCCAAGTCCTCTCTCCTTGCACACTACCTGCATGAGAGAATTAAGTGGAATAATACGAGAACGTGTTTGTTTAAGAAATCAGACAATTGGAATGTACCTCCCCTGAGCCATAACCACCAAGTTCCTTCTCTTGCTTTTCTCTCTCACTAATCTCCTCCTCACCCCACGAAAATAAGCAAGGAAAAGCTACAGGGGCCGATTCATACGCTGCTCCAACAGCAACACTCTCATAGTAAAATAGCTGAAAACAAATGAAAGAGTCAGTTAACCACTAAATAAATCAGATATAGGCATCTCACGTCATTCACAATTACCTGGAGGAACAAAAGACAGCCCCCAACTGCCCGTTGCTTCCCTTGACGAAAGCGAGATATCTCCCGTACTAGCCGGTCAAGCAAGAACTTGCCCCAGTTATACTGATGGAGTACATCCATATTTGTCAAAAAGTGGAGGAAAGAGGGGCTTACGTCCAGCCTTGCAGTTGGGCACACGAGAGTGCCCATTACATAAAGCACAAATGACCTTTTGAAATCCTCCCCAGCTTCCGGAGCTGCAAGTCGTTCCTCCAGAAGACGGACAGAAATCCCACGATTGGTCGCATTGTATTTCTTACGCAATTCTAGAATTAATTCGTCAGACCCTGAGTTCACCACATCTTTCCCACTAGCAGGCAAGCCCATTACAAGTTCCACATCTCTTGGAGTTAAAGGTATCCTCTCACCACAGATTTCCAAGCTGCGTCTTACAGTATTGAACCTTTCCAATAGCCAAAGACACAAGCTTCTTCGAAGAGTTCGACATCTGAGGCCAAGGATGCTACCAAAGCCCATGCTCTTTACGGCCTCCTTCTGGTCCGGCGTGAGCCGTTGCAAGACATTTAGCAAGCGGCCCGGGGAGCACCTCGTAACTAGTTTGGTCTGCATGAGTAAGCCATCAGCATAAGTTAAACATAAAGAAGCCAACAACAATATCCAGCGCTCTTTGCATTACGAGCTCCCTCATCAAAGAAAGAAAAGCCTGGAAGAGGGGGGGTTGACCTGTCTTCTTGGCTTAGGAGGGCGGGCTGGTGTCGAGCTCAGGTACTTATCCCACACTTCACGGGCACGAGTAGTGTACTTTGCCTTTTCTTCAGGACCCATCAGCTTCCATGCATCTGAGGCTGCCTTTGTGGCCTAAAAAGTAATGCTCTCACATTAACATGTTCGTGTGTAACAGAGAGGTATACAATGATGCATCTGATAGTGAAAATATAAACATAGATTCTTACAGCTTTCAGGCCTGAAGATTCAGGATGTGTAGCACTATACTCTTTAATAAAGTCACGGCTGAAAACAACATTTTCGATGTTAGCAGAAAATAGTATTTCAAAAGCAGCGGAAAAATAGATAAACAACTCATAATGGATAAGGTATCTACTCATATGAACATGTTACCTGAAGTGCACCCAAGAACAGGCAGGACGAGGATTGGCAACTTGCTTTTTCTTCTTTTTTCTGCTCCCTTCAGGTTCACCAATATCCTGCTCCTTCCTCTTTCCCATTGCATAATCTCTTTCACCAGGCAGCTTAAAATTACAGACGGAAAAATTTAGATATCTATAATACCAATTCACCCTTAAAAAGAACAAGAAAACATGTATGTTAAATCTTCATCAGGACAAGAATGTTAGACGAGTCAAATCAGGAAGATGATAGCAAAGCACATAGATTCAGAAAACTTGAACTCTTTTGACTGTACAGCAAATGAACAAATTCACCACTTCTAAAAAATGCAACCATTATATGCAATGCTGCCCCAAACTACAGCATCAGCTGAAAACATGACTGCACGTTAGACTGCAGTATATGCATACAGATTCAGCAATGTCAGTTTCTTCATACTGTCAATTTCATTAAAAAACAGTGCATCCCATTTTGCGAATGACATGCTATTAGGCCATGTAATGGAGTAAAATATGATGATAGTCCAATACAAAACAGCTCACCAGGGCTGATTCCTGCAATTTGACAGTATATTGTCATTACTTTAAAGACAAGTTCACTTGGACAATTCAAGTGAAATTACCTCATTCTTCTCCAGCTAGTACTCAAAACAAAGCATTCCACTGATTTTGGTGTTGCATGCTAAAGTTGAACAGCTATTTAACACAGACATCACACACACTCTCTCTATACACACCAACAAACTCACACACACCATCACACACACAGAGGAACAGATGGAAACAGACAGAAAGCCAAATGTGTGTGAGTGCGTGTGTGTTTGTGTGTGTTAAATAGCTGTTCGCTTTAGCATGCAATAGAAAAATCACACAAAAAGAGAGAAACTGATAGAGCCAAATGATCAAAAATGATGAATAACAAGTGGATGCTACACTTCGACGAAAACAATGAAACAAAATTCATAGCAACAACACAATGAGGTATAAAACAAAAAATTAAAAAGCAAAATGAAAATGGAAGTGAAATTGAGAATTGAAACCATTGTAATTGTGTGGTGAGGAGGAGAGGTTTCGTTGTTGAGATCAGGTGGAGAAGCCTCAACCTCGACCATGTCGATTTATAGGGAAATCCGAACAACGGATACTAGGGTTCCGGCAGCTATTGAGTGAAGACAGAAGTTGATCGTCGACGAGAGGGGCAAGTTCGTCGGCGTACGGGAATTCAGGCGTTCAGCAATTTTTTGTGCTGATTAGGGTTGTACCTTTAGGTTCTCTGCGTAATTGCTTATTTTTAGTTTCTTTTTTCTTTTTTTACTCGGGAAGAGGAAGGGTACAACCGGGGCACCGGCTTAGCCTGTTTCTTTTTTAAAGAACGGATTAGAGTTTTATGTTTTTATTTTTATTTTTTTTCTTCTGCACTTATTACTCTTTCTATCTCTCATATACATTTGGATAATTAAATTCTGTTACATTATTTATAGTGCTCTTTTTCAGTTAAAAGTACTTGAGGATATTCGTTGTTATTAGAATAAAATGAACATATGAAATGGATAGTAGCATAGCTTGACAGATTAAGTTAAATCTATTATTTTAATGTATATGTGAAATTAGGGGTGTACAAAGGGAATCGATAAACCGCACCAACCCGATATTCGAGTCAAACCGAGAAAAGAAACCCGACTATGGTTTGGTTTGATTTTGTTTGGTGTTGAGAAAAAAAACCGACCATTATTGGTTTGGTTTGGTTTTAACTAAAGAAAGTCAAACCGAAACCAAACCAACCCGACATTACATATATAGATATTTTAGATATATTTAATATATAAATATATTTATTGTGATGTAATGTATAAATATTTCTTAAAAAATTCTTAATCTTATCTTTTAAGGTATTATTTCAAGGTTGGACTTAGAACTTTTAAATGTTAATTCCAATAAGTTTTATAGCCATTAACATTAGTAAATTAAATAATGCTAACAAAAGCCCAAACAAAAATTAAATCAATACTAATGCTAACAAAAGACATTCAATTCAATACTACGAACGTGAATGTATTGAATATCTATTTTTCGTTTTGCAATAATTTAGATAAAAATGCATAACCTATTTTTATTTTTTCTTGTTTAGTCACGTAATTAATACTCCCTTATTAGTCTACTTATTTTAGCATGACTTAGTACTTTTAGATTATGTTTATTTTTATTATGGATTTTTAATTAGCAATATTTATATTACACAATTTTATTGTCTATTGTTTAATATTTTAGGATAATGTCATGACACATCTCATATTTTGTATTATTTTCTTGGAAAATACTTTATATAGTTGTATCTTACTAGGATTAAAGAAATATTTTGAGAACAATTTATATGTTTTGTTCTACGAAGATTTTACCGAAAAAACCCGAATAATCCGAAAATCCGAGAAAACCCAAGAAAACCCGAGAGTGAAAAACCCAAATTTTATTGGTTTGGTTTGGTTTGGTTATTAGATTTAATAACTCGACACAATTGATTTGATTTGGTAATTGTAAAATACGAACCAACCTGACCTATGTACACCCCTATGTGAAATCACTAAAAATTTAATAAATTTTAACTTTTGAACCTATTATTTTAAATACACAAATGAGTTATGTATTAAGAACATTAGCACTAAAACCATTGAGTTTAAATTTAATCTCGCCTTTGACAGTAAATATAAATTATTCATATTATAGACAAAATTCAATTCGGGATGGAGATAAGACGTGCTATTTGTACATCATGCCTCTTTACAATTTTAAATTTAAAAAAAACGAAGTTTTTAGATCTTTTAATCTCTCATGTGTATAAAAAGAGATAGGTCATAAGAGTGACTAAATGATCGTAGTCAAATAAAATATTGTTGAGCTCCCAAAGTAGTACAGTAGGGGAGTATTCTTTCACAATAAGGACTTTAATCTTATGTGATTAATAAGAATATTTCACCGAAACTACATCCCCTTCTCCTTTTTTGTTTTTTTATTAGTACTAGTATTATTTTTTAAAACATATTTGACATTGTATTGCATTGTCCTTTCACTTGTGGGTCCCCCTCATCAAGAACAATGATCAATGCCATTAGAGTAATTTTTTACTAGTGTACTTGTTTTTTGTTTTTTTTGTAGAATCAAATGAGAACCTCCTCTTCTCCCTTTGTCCAACTGCTAATGGTTTAAATATTCTCTTAATTACAATTAGGGATGGCAAACGAACGGGTCGAAAGTGATTAATGAAAAATGAAAAACGGATAAATTATCCGACCCGACCAATATTTAATAGGAATAAAAAATGAATTAACCGGCAAATAATATGAGTCAATGACGTCTTGAATATGATCGCTGGGTTAGTTGTTTTTATTGGAGTATAAGCAAGATGCAAATCAGAGCAACGCATAACAATGTACTATGAAGTAGAAGATGCCAGATATCAGGGACTACGAGAAACAAGGAGTTCAAATCTCAGCATAAACTTCAATGATATGCCCTATCTTCCTATTGTCTAAGGCTTTATTTACAGAGCTACTCGATAATTATGTTGGTGGGAGATAACAAGCACCCGATAAAATAATCGGGGTACGCCACAACACGGCCAAGACATCAAAATGGCATACAAGAGGGACAAATCTATCCCAAGTAACAAATATACCATACTCTAGCATTATGTGAAAGAGCCTCTCAAAAGAAGGGAGAAAGTTAAAACAAAACAACAAACGCAAATCCCACAAAATAGTAGCACAGACCCAATAACTCATGCCATAAAATGTCTGGAGAAGTTACAAGGCAATGTTACATTAACAGGCCAAGGCATAATAAAACATAAATGAATATAGTTCTTTTTCATCTAGGATAAAATTTTATCATGAAAATATGATACATCAACATCTGCAACTACTTTAAATAGCGGAGGCGTATTCAGCCCGTTTTATGAAGACATCCAGCTTCAACTTAGTACTGGAATCAACGACATCTATTGGGACCAGAAGGAACTTCTTCAGAGGAAGATTTTGTGAAAATTTTGGCATGCTCTCTGCAACAGATTCTAGTTTAAAAGAGCTCTCCCCATTCGTTACTACAAGCTCATAACGGAACCTTCTCTTTTCTGAGGTTGGTTCAATACAGATAATATTGACAGCACTTCCAAGACGGTAACTAATATGATTGATGATAAAAATTATACCTTGAGTCCTCTCTTGAAGATATTTGCAAGTATGATGATATTCTACATAAATGGGATGGTGAGCGTCATAAACGATTTGCTCCACCAAAGAACCATGTTTGACACGAAAATGAGCATATACCTTTGTTGAAGCAGCCGTAAAGTCGCAGCAAGGACATGTACAAGGGTCATAGGTGCATGCATTTTCATGGTCAGTTTTGTTACCATAACTCAGAATCTCCTTGCAACCATAGATCTTGTTCATGCATGAGACTTTCACAGATTCTAGAACCTTCTCAATAGCTCGACAACGGTTATATCCAATTGGCCAACAACATGATGGACACTTATTAGCAATCTTGATGCAGCAAGAGGCACATGCTATGTGCCCATTCTCACACTATATTTAAGGCCAGAAAGGGAAATGAAATGTCAGAAAATATTCTTAGTAAGCAATTTGGATATTTGCAGATGCCAGCTCTACTGTTAAACTTCAAGGTTTCTAAAAGTACACAGCTCTAGAAGTAGGGGGGGAAAGAAGCATTTTGTATTAGCAATTGATACAACCCAAGTCATGGTCTTAATTTGTTGCTAGGTTCAAAAGGCTCTATACATGCACTTAAACTTCAATAGTTAGCCTTTCCTGTTATAGCTTTTGTGACATCCCTAGAGCCATTGCCTTATTCTTGCTTAGTTCAAAAGGCTCGATAATTTCTTTTAGACAGGCTCATGCATTAAAAGTCCATAAGCTGTTGGATTAACCACAAATTGAACACCATAAGTTATATTCTACCTTAGACTAAAAACTGCGTATTGCTGTTCTGCAACTCTTAAACAAAACAGTCAGGAATTAACCACCCTGGCAGGGAAAAGGACATAGATTTCTGAGTCAGAATCTCAGTCCTTTGTATGCCTTTCATTGCAGTAACTACATTTAAAATCCGGTCTTATCAGTCAGCATAAGATAAGAGTTCTAAAAACAGGCCTAGGTACATTACTTCTATCACCATATATCTCCAACAAAAGAATACTAAACAGTTACAGACTTCAAACACTTTGCTTACTGGATTTCACAGTTTAGCTGCCTTGAATTTCTAAACAAGCACCAACGGATCCACATAATCTGTAAGAACTTAAGATAAACCAAGTTCTTAATCTTTTTCTTAAGAAATGCTGAAAGTGTAACCTGCTTTGACTGGACTTCTGTTATCAATAAGAGCTGATATTTCTAGAGTAAAAACTCCAGCACCGCCAAATCATTTGCAAGAACAGAGCTTCATGATAAAGTAACTTAACCCTAGACTTAAAAAAATAAACAATGTATCTGGGCTTGTATTGCAAGGGGTGATAGAGAGGCAAACATATTTCCATGGAGGAGAAACAACTTTTGAGCTAGCCGACATAAGTGATGTCTGCTCAAACAGATACATGCTAGTAGAAAGAGGAAGGAGACCAACTACCAGAATAAAGGTAGTTGAAGACAATCTGAGATGGCTTTGTGATGCTTTCAAGCATGTGCAGTAGGACAATAGAGCCTGTGCAGAAAATTGAGTAGAAAAGTGAAAATATACATAGTGATTCGTAACTTTAATATTTTTGGCAGATATGTCTGAAATCCTGGTGAGTGAGAACAGATCGGCCGTGATCATTCTGGAAATTGACACAAATGTGGGTTACTTGGATGGATTCCGCCAGTCGAGAGTTTTGGAAAAATCTACTGGGGAAAGGAATTGGGCAGAACAAACGCCTCCCATAAGACCTACAGAGAGGCAGCTACTATTCAAAAATAGCCGGAGAAGGAGATCAGAGTCTCCACAGTGGCGGGGATACTGCAGCGGAAAGAAAAGAGCACCTAGCAAAATGTTTGGCATGGCACTTAACGGCCACTTTGGTACGTTTCCCATATCCCACAGTGATTCAAAAGTGGTTTCAACGCCAAAGGAAGACCCCAACAGACATAAGTAATGGAGAATGCAACTTAGTTTATAACTATTTGAGATTCCATCAAAAGTTGAGGCTGTACACATTAAAGTAGAGGAATGGTTTCAGAAAGACAGAAGACTATCCCTAGAGAATGGTAGTTGCAACTAACAGAAACCTCCAACTCGAAGGGAGGACAAAACTTGGAGAATAGATGAATTAGAGCACCGCATCCTACTGTATTTCTGTTCAGATGAAATTCTGAGAGTGTTTTAAAGTTAGATGTGGTGGATTAGTCGGAATAAATGTGGAAAGAAGAAGAACCCCATTATTGACGGGCATGCACTTGTATTATCTAATCAGAGAGGAACCCGCTTGATAAGCTTGAAATCAAAGGCCAATTAGCCATGCGATGCAAAAGAATTTAACCTGCCACAGATACTGGTTGAACCTGCCTGCAGGTAGTCAGTAATCTACCTACTTTTAAGTGTGGTTTTATACTCCATCACATACCATTGCTTCCTCTAACTTGAAAGAAACAAAGACCTATACCGGCAAGTTAAACTCCAGGTTGAATGAAATTTCATAACTTTGAACTACATATATCCCACAAGATGACATAATCACTAAAGCAGTCATCCTTCTGTCAGCAATTCTCCCAACTAAACGTTTTCAAAAGGTTCAGTTTTTATATGCTTTGTCACTGTAATGCACTTTTTATTGTGCAATGCCTTTTCAGTGCAATACTATGTTAACCATTTCTCAAATAAGTTATTAAAACAGGTAACTTTTACACCTCTTTTAGAGCAATGAATCAACTGTGCCTCAATCCCAAATCAGTGAGGTCAGCTTATAAATCCCATTACAATTTCGCTCTACTAGTTTTTTTTTTACTTACTTTTCTACTAAAAATAGACATGGTCTGGTCTGCCTCTTTTTGAGAGAAGATTTTATACCCCCACCTGCCTATGAAGAACGTCAAGTCTATCGGGAAAGGATATGTTGGTAAGACCAGCAGTTTTGTCCAGAACCGGGCATGCCTTTATTCAAATTTAATTCCAACAAAAACAACAACAACAACAAACCCAGTATATACCACATAGTGGGGTCTGGGAGGGTAAGTGTATACGCAGCCTTACCCCTACTGTATGGAGATAGAGAGGTTAATTCCAAAAAATAAAATAGAAAAACTTTGAGCACTCTACTTTCATAAACCCCTTAACACTTAATAATTAAAGGAATACCTTGGAACTAGATTCTCTTTGTACGCTATCTATGCTAATCGTCTTAGTTTCCTTCAATTAAATCAATAAGCTTTTGATTGATTCAGGGTGGCGCAAGGCTTTCTTCGTGAAAAAGCTCGTCCTTGTCAATTTAGAACTGTCTTTCATTCTGTTTTTACTTATTTTTTAAAAATCTCTCATTTTGATTGGCTTTAGTGGTTTGCAACCACTTCTAAGTAGGCGAAATGTACAAATAGTAGCGGAGAACGAGCCGAATTTAGCAATGAAAGTGAAAAGTAAGCAAAAAATTCTGAGAAAATCCATTTCCTTCCCAAACATTTTAGGGCAAATTAAGAATTCTCTAGATCTCACAATTATCATATATATACAGAAATATATCATATATACACAGAAATAAAGGACGATAGTAATGGATAAGGTAAAGAAGAGAGACCTGAAAGACAGGAGTACTGAGAGGTTCAAGGCAGATGGGGCAATCCAACACATCCGGATCCGACAACGTCACAGAAATCGACCCGTTTACTCTCGAACCCTCCAAATCACGATCCGGATTCAATACTGCCACAGCATCAGCAGACCTATTTAAAAAAGGATCTGGAATTCCCTCGGATTCGGGTTCCGATTCCGGGTTCCAATCCTCCTCTTCTTCTTCTCGCTCTTCATCAGTTACAAAATCCTCCTCTTCATAAATATCCTCCTCCTCTTCCTCCTCTTCTTCTTCTTCAATAGCCGTTTCTTCAATTTCACAACGGCGTTCTGGTTCTTGTTGTTCTTGTTGACGATTAACGGCGGTACAGGAGAAAGTGCCGCCGTAAGTTCGCCGTTTCTTGGGAACGGGTCGGCTACTGGGTCCTTCTTCGTTATTATCATCTTCTTCTCTTCCCAATGAAAATCTCACCATTTTTTCTTCTCCTTCTTCTGACCTAATTTGGCAAGAAGATAATGCCCTATGGTTCACTCGTTTCATTTTGTTTCTTTTGAGGAGAAACGAGTTAACTCAGCTCTACTCGCTCACTCGGTTTTCTATTTTTTATTGTTAATTTCTCCCAGTTATATTTAGGGATCTTATATTTATACCTAGCTTTTTTACTATATAAAAGGAAATTTTTTATTTTTGCTTTGTTAAACATGGAAACAAAATCGAATTGGGAAATGTGAAATTTGAAATTTGAAATTTGAATGCTGCACCGGGATTTACTGCAAAAGACTTGTTCGTTACAATCTCTCTCTTTTTTTCAAGTATTTTTAGATACGTTTAACTATATAAAAAATTACTATATTTTGTAGTAGTACTCACTCTTTATTTAATCTTTGTTAATAGCTCTTTTGGTGCCTTAATTATTAAAAATTCTAATTTTATTCTTGTGATATTTGACTACATATATTTAACCTTCAATTACTTGAAATGTACACTTTTAATTCCTTTGCTTATGAAAATTCACAATTTTTTTTCTAGAAATATTGATTTTTCCACCATTTAATTGCGCATGTGTTATGTTAAGTTTGTACTATTACTCTATATTTGAGGGAAACATACTTGTAAAATAGTCTAAATATAATATATTTCCTACATAAAAGGACCAAAAGAACGTACATTAATCAATTGAAGGTTGAATGTGTTGAGTCATGTTTAACAATGACCAAAATTAAACTTTATCAGTAATTGAGGGACACAAATGCTATTCACAAATAAATAGGTACATTTAATCTCCATAAATCAAGAAATCAACATCCATTAAAGTAAATTTAATTTCGTTGATTCTGGTCAGAATCCCATCATTCTTTTTGGAGAGGAGGAGAGAATAACATATCAAGAAAATTGCGTAATTAAAAGCGCCTTTATAAAAAGTCACCAAGACTGTGATATTGTATTTTCTTACTCATGTTTATGTTATTTTTAAGTTGCAAAAGAACGTTGAGCGAAATGCATCACGATTGTTGTGAATTGCTACATTTTACATTTTTATGACATCTTTAGAAAATAAATAACAAATCCGAGACATTCTTATTTTGCTAGTTATGAACAAAATCTTGTAGATCCCTGTAGAATACTTTGCATTGCCTGTTCTAAGGATATCATCTTCACTTGGAATGGTTAAGTAGTTGTGCAAGTGATATAAATCTTGTCCAAATAAGTTATGCTGTGTTACCTAACATATAGGTACTGAGTAACTCTATTGTGATCGTGCTTCGACTATTGTGTTGATATCTGCTACCTTCCACCAATATAAGTACCAAATAACTCTATTACCAAGGCTTATACAGATAAAAAAACAAATAGTAAAATTTTGTTTTTACTGGAAATTAAACTCTGGTCTCCAATGATTTTCATCCTACTACTTCATTGACCAATTCTAGCACTAGCATAACAATCTCAAACATAGTGAGGAATAGCCTTTCAAAAGAAGGGACAAAGTAAAAATAATAGCACGAATGCAGATTTTTTTTTCTGCACAAAAAGAGATATTATATAATGGTTATTCATACATCAACAAGTTTGGGATTACTCTACAATACTATACTTCATCCCCTTCTTGTCTATTACATATTGCTTCATCACAAAAGGGTGAGGAGATTCATGATAGATAGCATCCAAAAAGTTGAGCCATATGCTCGCATTTGCTAGACAATCTGCTAATGCAGATCTCCAAATAGCAGCATCGACAACATAACTTGCATCAACAGACCAACTACAGAGTAAAACATGAACGAAAAGTTCTTCAGCCAGATAAGATTTCATCATAATAATATGTACATCAATATCTACTACTCCTTTCTTAAACAGTGCTACCTCAGAAGATGTATTCACGCTCTATGAAGACCTCCAACTTCAACTGAGCGACTTCTCTTTCTTCGAAAGAGAGAGTGGAATCAACCAAATCTCTTGGGAGCAGAAGATATTTTTTCAAAGGAAAATTTTCTGGCCATTTTGGGACGTTCTCTGCAATGGATCCTAGTTTAAAAGTGCTCTCCCCATCTGTTGCTACAAGCTCGTAACGGAACCTTCTAGTCTGCAAAGCTGGTCCAACACAGATAATGTTGACAGCACTACCAGGATGGTCTTGAGTAGAATGATTAATGATAAAAATAATTCCTTCTGTCTTTTCTTGAATAATTTGGTAAGTTTGATTTTTTTCAATATAAATGGGATGGACAGTGTTGAAAAAGATGTGCTCTGCCAAAGAACCATGTTTGTCACGAAAATGTGCATATAACTTTGTAGAAGGATCCACAAAGTCACAGCCATCGTAAGGACATGAACAAGGCGCATAGATGCATGCATTTTCATGGGCAGTTTTGTTACCATAACTCCGAATCTCCTTGCAACCAAACCTCTTGTTCACGCATGAGACTTTCACAGAGTCTAGAACCTTTTCAATAACTCGACAACGGATATATCCAATTGGACAACAACATGATGGACACTTATTAGCAATCTTGAAGCAACAAGAAGCACATGCTATGTGCCCATTCTCACACTGTTTAGCCCAGAAAGGAAAAAGAAATACGTCAGAGAACATATCTTCGTAGTAAGCAGTTCGAATGTTTGCAAATGCAATCCGAATTCACGTTGCCCACTGCTAAATTTTATGATCACTAAAAGTACACAGCTTTAGAAATAGGGAAAAAGAAAAATGCTCTTCGTATTAGCATTTGTTGTACATGGCCTTAACTTCTTGTTTGATTCAAAAAGCTCAATACATGCACTTAAACTTCAACATTTAGCCTCTCATATTATTAACAGTTGTTACATCCCTAAACTCATGATGTAAAGTTCTGGCTTAGTTCAAAAGGCTCAATAATTTCTTTTACACATGCTCAAAACAGTAAAAAGTTTGGTATACTGTTGCATCATAGCTACAAACTGATCACCACTATATATATATCGAAAAAAAAAAACCTATAGTATATCTGTTCTGCAACTCTTAGACAAAACAAATAGAATTAGCTATCCTGGCAGGGAAAAGTGAAGGCAAAAAAGACCTCAACCACACTTATAGGACTCTCCAATACTGTTAAAGAATGAGGGAAACAGTGAGCAAGTTGTAAGAGGAAATTTAACAAACACTTGCTAGGCAGAAAGTTCCTTAAGTTTAGTACTACAATGCATAATCAGTAGCGCAGCTAGTGATTTCAACTGAAGAGAGAAACTTCAGGCCAAACAACTCCAAAAACAATAGTAAAGGATAGGGTAAGAAGATACCTGAAAGACAGGAACGCTGAGAATTTCGACGCAAATGGGGCAATCCAACACATCTGGATCAGATAACGTCATGGCAAGTGACTTGTTTCCTCTTGAGTCCTGATCCAAATCAGGATCTGCGTTTCCTCTTGCCCCCTCCAACTTATCACGATCATTTGAGTCCGATAATATCTTGCCCCCTCCTTCTCCACCATTGTATTCCCATCTTCTCCTCCACCTCCAGAGAGTGGCGGCCGAAGTTCTCCGTTTTTTGGGAACGGGTCTTGTGGTCCAACTGCTTCCTTCTTCGTTACCATTTTCATCATCTCTTCCCGGTGAAGATTTTGCCATTTGCTCAAACTTTATTTTTCTTCTTCTTCTTCTTTTGTAATAGTTTTTGTAATAGTTGCTCGTCTGTACGATGAACTAGGGAACAAAGGCGGGAAGCTGAAGTTATTGTGACTCGCTAAGGTAAGTGAGAGGACAGCTCGGATCTGGACCAAGTGAGGTGCATAAAAGATGATGATTGCAAAGTTTCGAAGGGGATGACCAAATTAAGAGAGGTCTTTCATAAACTTCTAAATGAAAAATGGGATCATGATATTGTACTAGGTAAATTGAGGAATGCCGACAGTCCCCATGAATTAAGTTATTGTAGGGACATGGAGGTCGATGAGGTCACGGAGGCAATGTGTAAGATGAGAAGGGGCAGAGCTATCGGGCCAGACGAAATTCCGGTTAAACTTTGGAGGTGTGTGGGTATAGCAGGTTTGGAATGGCTTACTGGGTTATTTAATATTATATTCAAGACTAATAGGATGCCTGAAGAGTGGAGGTGGAGTACAATGGTTCCGTTGTATAAGAACAAAGGCGATATCCAGAGCTGTAACAACTATAGGGGGCGTAATACATACGGAGACACCTAAAGTTGGCACGATCTTTCACTTAGACACCTAAACTAAGCCTCTTTCCAATTACACACATTTCTTAGGCAATTCTCATACCAATTAGACACGTTTTTTGCTGGCTTATTAATTAACCAAGTGTTCTGCAATCTCTGTCTACGTGGCAAAAGTAACCATTATAAATCGTGTCACATCATTTTTTGTCCACCTCAGCTATATAGTGTTATTTCCACTAAAATACAAATAACTAGCCCTAAACAAACGATCTAAACGTATTACCACCATTCCTTTTACCATCGATGAAAACGAAGAAAGGTCCTACCACTGTTAAGCTTCTTCTTCTTTTGGTCAATGGTGTTGGAATCTAGTATTTCCACTGATTTATCACCGTATTTACAACGCTTCAAGGTCCAATCTCTCCTTATTTTCTATTGCTACAGCTAGGGCTTTTTATTTGTAAGTTATTGATAAAGCTAGGGTTTTTCTGGGGTTTTCCTTTGTGTTGGTCCCTTGTCGTCTTATGTAAGGGAACATTATGGAGGATGACTATATTTAACTCGCTTTCACCACAGGGGTACATTTATCGAGCAACCTATCCCAATATACAAAGGGGAATTAGATGCCTTTGTTGTTGCTATCGATAAAGACCATTTTAGTGTTGTCGAGTTGTCTGCTTATGCTAAAGATCTTGGGTATGCAGCTGTCAAAGGGTTTTATTGTCAAAAGGAAAAAGATGGTGATTTTATCAAAGTCTTTTCTGATTTTCAATTATATGAATTTGTGAAGGATTTAAAACATGGTGATATTTTGGATGTTTATTTGCGTCATGGGGTGAGTCATCCTGAAGTAGTCGAAGAAAATGTTGGTCTTTTATGTGGGGCAGAAGTATGTGGGGGTGGTAATGACCAATTTAAAGCTAGGGCAATTCCTGGGAGTAATACAAATACTGAAGAACCTATTGAGCCGTCTACTGACCCAACTCACAATGTTGTTGAACCACATATTGAGCCGCCTATTGAACCAACTTTGAATGATGCTGAACCAACTCACAATTTTTCTGAACCAACTGTAAATGTTGTTGATGGAGATGAACCACCAGACCATAATCTTAATGAAGGTGGAGTGCAATCAGATGTTGAGAGTAGTGAATCAGAAGAAGATGTTCTTCCTGAAGAAGATGATTCAGATGTTGATGATGAATTGAGATCTTTAAGGGCTGAAAGGAGGAGCAAGAAGCAGGGTAAGCAGAGGAAAAAACCAATTGCAATAGATGAGATACCACTAGGAGAAGCAGGTATTGAAAGGGGATTTGAGGATATTGGAAGAAACAAGACTTCAAGATATGTAGGTAAATTAGGTGGTGATGAGCAGTTTATTGATAGTTCAGAGGCTGATAGTGAAGATAGCACAGATGAGTTAGATCCTGAAGCTATTCCTGGTGTTGATATACCAGCAAGAAGGAGGAGTACAAAAGTTAGGTATGATCCTGATTGTAAAGTTGCTACATTTGAACTTGGGATGATTTTTGAGAATGCTATAGAGTTTCAGAAAGCATTAGCAAATTATGCAATTGAGCACAAGGTACAGATTAAATTGAGACCAAATGGACCGCATAGGGTGAGGGCTAAGTGTAAATCACAGAGATGCAAATGGGTGTGTTATACTTGTATTGATAGACATTCGGGTGATTTTAAAGTAAAGAACTACTACCCAGTACATAAATGTGATATTTCAAACAAGAATAAGTTGTGCACTTCAAAGTTTGTTGCAAAGAAATTCAGAGATGAAATAACTAAGCAGTCCCACATAATGATATGGGAAATACAGGAGTTGTGTAGGGACAAACTAGGATTGTATGTTGGCATGACAATTTGTTATAGGACTAAACTACGTGTTCTTAGAGAGTCCATGGGTGATTGGAATATGGAATTTTCAAGGTTATGTGATTATGCTGATATGATAAGACAGACCAATCCGGGTAGCTCATGTTGGGTAAGGATGGACAGTGAAACTGAGCCAGGAAAAAATCTCATTGTTTACTTTTATGTGTGCTTTGATGCATTGAAGAAAGGTTGGTTAGAAGGATGTAGAAGAATCATAGGTTTTGATGGTTGTTTCTTAAAGAGTGCTTGTAAATGTGAGTTTCTAGTTGCTGTTAGCAAGAATGGAAATCAACAAATGTTTCCTATAGCATGGGCATTTGTGGACCAGGAGACAAAACATAGCTGGAGTTTTTTCATCAACTACTTGAAAGATGATTTGCAATTGGGAACTAGAGAAGGATTGACTGTGATGACAGATATGCAAAAGGTAAGTATTATGTTATGTTGTCTCTTAAGTAGTCTATTAAGTAATTTTGGTATTTGTTGTTCATTAATGTGATATATTCAGTTGTTAAGTACTTAAGTATTCTGTTATTTTGTTAAGTAATTAAGTATTTTGCTGCTGTTAAGTAATTCTGCTGTTAAGTATTCTGCTATTGTAGTAATATGCTGCTGTAATTTGAATTAATTATTGTGTAGAGATTTGCTGCAGCTTTGAATGAAGATTTACCCAATGCTGAATTTAGGATATGTGTCAGGCATATTTGGTCTAATTGGCATAAGAAATAGAAAGGAGAGAAAAGGAGAAAACAGTTTTGGAGGTGCTCAAAATCTAGTTATGAAATTAAGTTTAAAGAGGAGCTTGAGAAAATGGACAAACTTGGTAAGGATATTTGTAGGGATTTGTTATATTATCCAAAAAAAGTCATGGGTTAGAGCTTATTTTGAAGTGCATTCCAAGTGTGATGTTGTTGAAAATAATATGTGTGAGACCTTTAATTCATGGATTTTAGCTTCTAGGCATAAATCAATTATAACTATGTTGGAGGAGATTAGAAGGAAAATAATGACTAGGCAAGTGAATATGTTGAAATTTGCTGATACTTGGATATCTGATATATCACCTATGGCAAGGCTATTGTTAGAGGATAGCAAAGAGCTTGCTAGAAAATGTATTGTCATTTGGAATGTTGATGTTGGATTTTGAGATTGGAGAAGAACTGCATAAGCATGTAGTTAATCTGACTAATAAGGTTTGCACTTGTAGAGCTTGGCAGTTGAGGGGTATTCCATGTCAACATGTTGTTCTTGCATACTATCACATAAACAAAGAACCTGAACAGGCGGTGGAGCATTGGTATAAGAGGGATACCTTCTTAAAAGCATACAAGTATTTCATCCAGCCTATGACAAATATGAAGATGTGGCCTGAAACCAACAATCCTAAGATAGAGCCTCCCAAACCTAAACCCATGCTTGGTAGACCTTAGAGGAATAGAAGAAAAGGCAAAGATGAACCAAAAAAGAAATATGAAAAGTTGTCCAAGTGTGGAGTGAAAAAGACATGTTCCAAGTGCCATCAACAAGGACATAACAAAAGATATTGTAAGGTAAATGTTTCTTGTCAAATATTTCATATTGCCATCACATGTTTCCTGTTGTTCATATGAATCTAGTATTCTGTTTCCATCACTGTTATGTGATCTGTTGCTCAATGTTATGTAGGCTGAAAATTGGATGCCTTCACAGCAAGGTAGCCAAAGCTCACAAGGTGCTAGCCAACCTGATGTAGCTGGAAGCTCAAGCCAACCTACAAACTCTGTGTTTTGATATAACAAGGGTTAGAAGGATTAATGAAGCTAGAATCTCAAGCCAACCAACACGAAGTTCAGCAGATTCGATCAGGCCTACTAAAAGAGGATTAGGTAGTCAACTTCCTCCAAAGGGTAAAGCAACTACCAGCCAAAAGAGAGGAAGGGGTGCAAGTAAAGAAGATGCTGAAAAAGGAGCACAAAAAGGTCCAAAAATATTGGATTTGGCATCTACACAGCTGCAAGTGGAACTCAAATACTAAATGTATATATTCATACATATTTCATCTATAATATGACTTAGAAATAACTTACTGATTGTGGTTCATTATTTGGCAAACTACATCCCGGAACATCAAGTCAACGAGTTATTGTAAGTGGTTCAACTTATAAGAGTGCAACTCCAATAGGAATTGACCTTGGTTTTAAGTCTAGAGGCTTGAGGTGGAAGGATCAAGATGCTGTCACAACTTCCTAGTTGCAGCAGATGAAGGCAAACTTCAGCAATAAGTAGTATCTTAGGAACTTATTTTGTCTATATGTTATGTAGCAGCAACCTATTATATTTTGGGATCTAGTTTTTGAAAGAACTAAACTTTAATGGTTGTATTCAGTCGTGTAATCTTACTGTTCTATTTTGGATATATGTTATGTAGCAACAACTTCAGCCTTATTTTGTTTGTTTTGGTAGAATAGTTACTCTATGTTCTGAATAATTAGTCTATATAGCAGCAACTTCAGTCTATATGTTCTGAATTTTGAAACTGCATCTTATGGTTCTATGCCTTGTACAGAAGTTGTATATTATAACACTTTCAAAATTCAACAGCTGGAGGATGGTGGAACAATACAGGGATAAGAAAAATAATCTCCACATGGTATTTATTGATCTACAGAAAGCGTATGACAAGGTTCCTAGGGAGGTCTTATGGAGCTTCTTAGAGGTTAAAGGGGTCCTGGTTGCCTACATTAGGATGATTAAAGACATGTATGATGGAGCTAAGACTCGGGTTAGGACAGTAGGAGGCGACTCCGAACATTTTCCAGTTGTTACGGGGTTGCACCAAGGGTCTGCGTTCAACCCTTTCCTATTTGCCCTGGTGATGGATGCACTAACTCATCATATTCAAGGAGAGGTGCCATAGTGCATGCTATTTGTTGATGACATAGTTCTAATTGATGAGACACGAGGCGGCGTCAACGAGAGGCTAGAAGTTTGGAGACATGCCCTTGAGTCTAAAGGTTTCAGGTTGAGCAGGACGAAGACGGAATACCTCGAGTGCAAATTTGGGGCCGAGCCGACAGAAGCGGGAGTGGAAGTGAGGCTTGACTCTCAAGTCATTGCTAAGAGGGGTAGTTTCAAGTACCTTGGGTCAGTTATTCAGGAGATCGACGAGGATGTCATACACCGTATAGGGGTGGGGTAGATGAAGTGGAGGTTAGCGTCGGGAGTCCTGTATGACAAGAAAGTGCCACCGTTACTAAAAAGGTAAGTTTTATAGAGCAGTGGTTAGGCCGACCATGTTGTGTGAGACCGAGTGTTGGCCGGTTAAGAACTCACACATCCAGAAGATGAAAGTAGCAGAGATGAGGATGTTGAGGTGGATGTGCGGGCATACAAGGATGGATAAGATTAGGAATGAAGATATTCGAGAGAAAATGGGCGTGACCCCCATGGAGGACAAGATGCGGGAAGCAAGACTCAGATGGTTCGGGCACATTCAGAGGAGAAGCACGGATGCACCGGTGAGGAGGTGTGAGCGACTGGCTGTGGTGGGCACGAGAAGAGGTAGAGGGAGACCTAATAAGTATTGGGGAGAGGTGATCAGGCAGGACATGGCGCGACTTAGGATTACTGAGGACATGGCCCTTGACAGGGAATTGTGGGGATCGAGCATTAAAGTTGTAGGTTAGGGAAAAATTGTGAATATTTCTACAGCGCACTAGAGTGAGATTAGCCAGTTAGGAGTTAGTCTTAGGATGCTACTGGTCAGCTACTGATGCAGGGATTTATCTGCTGGATATTATTATATCTTCCATCTTTTTCGTATTTCCTATATTTCTTATATTGCTGTTATTTTGTTATTCTATGTTATTTTATGTTATGTTATGTTATTTTATGTTATTTTATTATGAGTCTATTGATAGTACTAATATATCGTCTCTTGTTGCTTTCTTGAGCCGAGGGTCTCCTAGAAACAACCTTTTGCCCCTCGGGGTAGGGGTAAGGTCTTCGTACATAGTACCCTCCCCAGACCTCACTTATGGGATTATATTGGGCCATTGTTGTTGTTGTTGTTGTTGTTGTTGTTGTGTTGGTATAGAAATTTAGTAGGCGTTTGGACATAAGAACTGTAAAATTCCAAAAACAGCGGTAAAAAAAAATTCTAGTGAAAATGATATTTGAAATTTAGAGTTGTCTTTGGATATAAATTTCAGTTTGGATTGTTTTTGAAGTTTTATGAGTGATTTGAGTGAAAATTTTAAAAAATAACTTTTTGAAATTTTTCAGATTTTCGAAAATTTTCAAAATGTGTCTTCA
Source organism: Nicotiana tabacum (assembly GCF_000715075.1). NCBI lineage: Eukaryota > Viridiplantae > Streptophyta > Magnoliopsida > Solanales > Solanaceae > Nicotiana > Nicotiana tabacum. Next base: position 23,829,205 of record NC_134100.1, on the reverse strand, counting down.
AGTGAAAATTGAAAGTTTTATGAGCAAATGCTGATTTTGAAAAAAAGGAAATTTTTTTTTATGTCCAAACGGGCTCTAAATATCATCTTAATACTTTATTTGGTTAGCAAACTTGGTATAAGCTATCCGAAATTAAGATTAGTACCGAAATAACTTATATACCTTATAGGGATGGGGTAATTAGTGTCGGCATAACTTATACCTTCTTCTTTAAAATTATGAAATTGTCATTTTTAATATAACATACCAAATAATGAATAAAAAATAATATTAGGATAACTAATCACAGAATAACTAATTTCAGTGATTAGTTATCCTAATATAACTTATCCCAACATAAGCCGTAATTAGTGTCGGCATAACTTGTACTTTCTTCTTAAAAATTATGCAATTATTATTTTTAATATAACTAATCCCAATATAATTTATACCACGATAACTTATCCCATCATAAACCTTATTCAAATCAAACGACCCGTCAAAGGTCCATTTGTTCGAAGCAAGCTCTATAAGTCTAAACCGTAGTGATATAATGACGTCTACTTAAATAAATTAGTTTCTTTTTCTGAGTAGTCAAATCATTTCAAGGTTTCACAAAGTTTATTACTCTCTCTCCAAATAAAAGTCAGTTATTATGACCAAAGAAAGTATAGAGCTTGTTGTCAAATCATTTAAAGGTCCATTCACACACAGCTTATTTGTGCTTACATATAAACTTTGTGCTGACGAATGGATAAAAAGGAAAAATAATATTAATTTCTCCGTTTTATTTCATGTGAATTTATTTGATTAAGCAAAAAATTTAAGAAAAAATAAATACTTTTAAAATTTGTGATTCTAAACATATCAGAAAGAGTCCAAAATATTTGTGTGTTTATAAAAAAAAATTCATTTAAATTATTTCTAAATTTAAAAAGGAATTTTTTTTTAAATGGACCAAAAAAATAATAATTTCATATCAACTGGAAGGGAGGGAGCAAGAGGAGATAATGGAATTCCATGGACACTTGAAAATGTTCTATTATATGTCCGACTAAAAAGAAAGGATTATATATCAATTGTTGTAACATATCAATTGTTAATGTGAATGTTAGTCATATGGACAAGTGACTATTGTATTTACAAGTATCTAGCTAATTAGTGGTGAATTATGAATAAGTATTATTTAGGTGGCAACCTTTCTTGATTAAATATTTAATAAGTAATTACATACTATATATAACAGAATTTGAGACCTCTTCCATACCTATAAATAAGCCGTCATGACCCATGATGAAATATCATAAAAGATTGTAGGACTAGTATTCTCAACGTAGAATTATTCGGCCACTATCAATTTTCTTTGTCATTTTTTTTCTGTCATGAAACGAGTACGTAGTATTACTAAAAGAAACTCACTTGGTGGGTGCACTGGACACCAATTATAGCTGCGGATTATATACTATATTACTTAAGTAGAATCGCTAGAGGAGTGCGGAACCAAAATGTAGTTTATTTTTACTCAAAATATACAAATAAGTGTAAAAAAAAAAGTTACCAAACTATATATAATGCCACTAATAGTGGCGCTATACAGTAACGTTAACTGTACCGTTACTGTATAGCGCCACTATTAGTGGCGTTATACTGACAAACCTTACATAGCGCCATTAATATTGGCGCTATACGCCTTATTACCTGAACATATAGCGCCATTAATAGTGGCGCTATACTTCTTAATACAAATCCTCCATCTTCTTCTTCTTCTTTCCATCTCCCTCATTTTCATTTCTGGCCCCCCCCCCCCCACCACCGATTCTGCCCCCATTTTTAATTTTTTTTTTGGGTCCCCCGTCACATAAAAGTTTAATATTTGTGGTCCCACTGTCGAGTAGAGCTTCGTGTTATTGTGGATTCACTCTTCCGGAGTCAAAATTTCGATCTATCTACATTTCGAAAATTCTAAATCGAGGTATTTCGATTTATTTTAAGTTGAAACTTTTATAACAATGCATATTATTTGATTTGTATGTGTTCTATTTCGGTTTGTGTTTATTTTTTCCGAAACTAGCATGTTAAATTTTATCCGAATTTAATTTTAGTGTTGTATAAAAATATGTAAATTAGTCTAAAAAATGTGTTTGTTAATATCCTCATGTATATTTATGTGTTTTTATGCCGTTTAGTTTAGATTATTTTTTAGCGTAGTAAAATGTATACTTTTTTAGCGTAGTAAAACGTAGACCTTTTTAGCGTAGTAAAACGTAGACCCTTTTAGCGTAGTAAAATGTAGAGCCTTGTAGCGTAGTATTGTGTAGTAATTGTTTAATTATCTTATATTCTAGCATGAAACCAACCCATAATTATATATATATAATTCTTACAATTAATTTATTAAAAAATATGAATAAAAATTATAAAAAAACATAAAATTATTAATGATAGTTTGGTACTACTGGGCCTCAGAAAATCTAGCACGAAACCCATAATTATAATATATATATATATATATATATATATATATATATATATATATATATATATATTATTTTTACAATTTAGTTATTAAATAAATATGAATAAAAATTATTAAAAAAACATAAAATTATTAATGATAGTTTGGTACCACTGAGCTTCAGAAAATCTAGCACGAAACCCATAATTATAAAAATTATATATATATATATATATATATATATATATATATATATATATATATAATTTTTACAATTAAGTTATTAAAAAATATGAATAAAAATTATTAAAAAAACATAAAATTATTAATGATAGTTTGGTACTACTGGGCCTCAGAAAATCTAGCACAAAACCCATAATTATATATATATATATATATATATTATTTTTACAATTTAGTTATTAAATAAATATGAATAAAAATTATTAAAAAAACATAAAATTATTAATGATAGTTTGGTACCACTGAGCTTCAGAAAATCTAGCACGAAACCCATAATTATAAAAATTATATATATATATATATAATTTTTACAATTAATATATATATATATATATATATATATATATATATATAATTTTTACAATTAAGTTATTAAAAAATATGAATAAAAATTATTAAAAAAACATAAAATTATTAATGATAGTTTGGTACCACTGGGTCTCAGAAAATCTAGCACGAAACCCATAAGTATATATATAATTTTTACAATTAAATTGTTAAAAAATATGAATTTAAATTATAAAAAATACACATAAATTTTAATGATAGTTATTAAAAATTATGAATTTGCAGTTGACGACATGTATGCACCTATACATCCCGGCCCTCGGACGTCGGAGCTACTACCCCTACAGCCCCAGCATAGATCCGAGCATATATGGGGGGAGAGTTGCTTACGCAGACTTTTCGGGGCAGGAGAGTGGATTTATTGTGGGAGTTTTTGACTCCTCCCCGTTCTACATCCCCGTGTGGTCCATCACTGGAGGAGATGGGATTATATAGGATCATTAGCATTGGCCGGATACAGCTCGACTATGCTTTGATCACGACGTTGATTGAGCGGTGGCGACCGGAGACGCACACTTTCCATCTGCCCATCGGCGAAGCCACCATCACACTCCAGGACGTCGAGATTTTATATGGCCTGTCCACCGATGGCTTGCCAGTTTTACTGCCTGGGAACATGAGATATTTTAACCGGGCTTCATATATGGATATGCTGCACAGGCTCACGGGCTTCAGGTCCGAGGACCCAGATGTAGCAATTGGGAGCAGTCGTATGCAGTTGGTCCCCATTAGAGACCACTTGGTGCAGATCCACGATACTATCACCGACGACTCAGCGGAGGTGGATGTGGAGAAATATACGAGGCTGTTGTTGCTCCTTCTATTTGGGGGGGTCTTGTTCCCGAACACTTCGGGGAACCTAGTGAGCCTTCGTTTTCTACATCATATTGCGGACTTTGATGATACAGTCAGCTACAGCTGGGGTGGTGCTGTCCTATCTTTTTTGTACAGGCAGATGTGCCGGGCATCCATGGGCACACAGAGAGACGTTTATGGCTTTCTGCCACTTCTACAGGTGACAACTTATTCAAATAATTTGTCGTTTAGTTCCAATTCTACCTAGTTATAGTTAATCTTTACGTCAACTTTCTGTTTTAGGTTTGGGTGTGGGAGCGATTTCTGCAACTTTGGCCACCTCTACCACAGCTACTGGCTAATGTACATATTCCTGATCTCCCTCTAGCTTGTAGGTGGGTATTGCGTCGTAGACTTGCACGAGAGTATCATGGCCATCATAATCTCCCCTTCTGTAGGGATGTGTTGGATTTTCTAGAGGATGCACAGGTGAATATCTAACTAAACTTACCAATTATTTTTTAACTAGGTATTGCGCATACTAACGGTTTGTGTTATTATTTGATAGTTCATCTGGACGCCGTACAACGAATAGCTGATAGGTACCCTGCCAGCGTATTGCACGCACGGTCGCCATATTTGGAGGGCTTCCGTCCCTCTCACGTGCCTCGATATTGTTGAGCATCATGCCTCAGAGCGAGTATTTCGTCAGTTTGGATTTCCGCAGTCTATACCGACTCAGCCTGCATGAGATCCTTTACATTATGAGAGGGATGATAGGATGAGAGTGGATGACACATTTATTGAGTGGCTGACAGCGCGGTTGGGTATTTGGGACAGCCGAGGGGACTTGACCCCAGCTCCGCAACACTTTCCTATCGAAGTTTATATGGCATGGTACCGCACTGTTTCCCGACTTTTTATCGGGAACCCAGTTCATCAGGTAGATGGTCGGTACGTCTCATACGCCGGGAGACATGAGGCTCTGGTATGTTTTCTGTTATTATCAATTACATTAATAGTAATTTCTAGTCAAATACGTAGTTTATATTAAAAACTTTTGTGCAGGCGATTGGATTGCATACCGTATATCGTATGGGGCAGCAGATGCAGAGTTATGTCCACGACCCTGTGATCATGCAGGACTATAGTCGTCGCTTAATGGATGTGGCTGCCCAGACACTGCAGCGAGGCCGATCGGATCAGCGTTTGGCACACCAGCCAGATTATGTTGACCCAGCCACGTACCAGCGAGGTCGTGGTATGCCACGGGGTGGTGGCCGACGAGCTGCTGCTGCTCCACGACGACCTGCTGGTGTTGGACGACGTGGTCGTGGGTGGAGAGGAGGTCCCCAGCAAGGGGGCTTTGAGGCTCCTGCTGATGATGTTGCTGCTGATATGGGAGGTGGCATGCATGAGACCGACATGCCGTCTTACAGCCTTGGCATTTATGACACTCCAGGGACGTCGCAGGTGACCTCATCGGGTCAATTCTTGATCATGGGCTTGGATTTTCAAGGAGTGGAGTTGGGTAGATATTTCCCTGGCCCGTCTACCACTGATGAGTCTCGACCGATCCGAGATTTTGATAGTGGGCACTGACTGAGTTATGGCAGCTCATCACATGCGCAGATATGAGTTTATTAGTATTAATTTTATTACTGTTTTTACTATAACTTATTTATTTTGTTTTAACTTTATTAATTTACTTTTTTAGGCTTCATGCGATGCTGCGACAGATGACTACATTCAGGATCTAGACACGATTATGGTAAGACAATATAAATTTTTATGAATTGTTATGTAGTTTTCTATAATAAGTTTGATATTATTATGTAGCCTTCTACTGGACCTGACAGCACCACCAATACATGTCATCATGTGCCGCATCCGGCCATAAGGAGACGACTTGATGATGATGATCCTGATAGCGTACCCGGGCGGTAGGGGATGCGCCTCAGGCCAACGGCTACTTTGAGACACACCGGATGCGGGACACATTGATTCGGTCTTCCATATTTTTGTTTTTTTGGTGTAAATAATATTTTTGTATACATTAACAACAATATTTAGTCGAATATGACAATTACTTTTTTTTAGTTCTCATTTCGTTTTATAGTTTTTGGTATAGTAACACAACAACTTAAACTTAACTTCCACTTAAATTAAAATAAAATTTAGTACAACAAACAAGGAAAACATTACTACAACACAAACACAAACATAACAGGCCAACATAATAAAAATACATGACATATGAAAATGACACTAAACACATACACGTCAATGCTCCATCCTCAGTTGTCATTTATTCTTCGCTCCAACCACTTAAATCGTTCTTCCATTTGTTCTTTTTCTTCTTCTAACTCTTTCACTCTCGCCTTCACCTCCGCAAGTTCCCGTTTATATTTTTCGTTGCGTTCCTTGTGTGCTTCACAATTCCATTCTGCTCTCCATTTTTTATCTTCCACCTCCTTCAGTTTCTCCCTCATTTCTGTAATAATTCTATCTCCCTCCTTTTGTATTCTATGCTGGTATAACAACATATTATGAAATTCCTGTAATCTATCTCTGTAGCTTTCCTGATAACATGGTTCCTCAGCCCATTCATCAAATTCACAAGTAGGTTCGTCGGGTTGCTTGTACAACTTGTTCATACAGCACCAATAGCGGCGTCCAACGTTAGCACCTTCCCACCCACAATCCATTATGCATGGTTTTCCACATAAGCAAATTGGTGGACGACCAGGTTGAGCCATTTGTGAACTATTTGCTTATAATAAAAACCTTGCTTACTTTTAATGAAATATTTCTTGGGGGAAATTTTTAGCACACAAAATAACTACAATGACCCCATTATTTATAGGCTAAACAAGACACATATAGCGCCATATCTAATGGCGCTATATTAGATAGCGCCATATCTAATGGCGCCATATCATGATGTTGACGAGACGACTTTATGTCAGCCGGTCACACATATCTAATGGCGCCATATCATGATGTTTTCAGCTTTTTCAGTTCGACAAGACAAGACACACATAGCGCCATATAGTATATTAATTATATTAAATTATTATTTAAATAGGTAAAAAGGGAAAGTACAAATCATAATTAACAAACAAGAAAATATTATTTCATAAATACTTAAATCGTATACATAACAACTAATTATTACAACATGAACTCATGGGTAGTTAGGTACAATAGAAGAACACCCGCCCTGAGCTTGATTATTGTTGCCACCCAAAGGACATTTTCTACGGTCGTGTCCTGTTTGCGAGCATATACCACATTTGCGTGTATATACGATATCACTAACATCCATTTGGTTCCGTATACGCGTTCTCTTCTGCACCTGTCTTTTATGCAAATAGGACTTGTTACACACCATTTTAAATGGTTCTGGGGGCCAGTAATGCTCAGAACCCACTGGTTGCAACTGACCACTATATGTATTTAGTTATTTGGAAACACTATATTGTTGATCAATATAGTTGGTCTCCGCATAACCAACACGTTGAAAACACTTGATGGCATGTGAACAAGGCATGTGGTAGATTGACCATTTCCCACATGAGCATAACCTTGTGGATTCATTTACAGTATGTACATTATTACCCCGATTATTATGGATAGCGGTGCGAACTTCAAAAATACCTCGTTCGTTATCATATTGCAAAAAGGAATGCCAATGTGCTCGCCGTCTGTATTTCTCTAATCTCTTCATAGGCACTGGCATAAATTCAACACCCCTTTCCATCAATTCCGTTGCAGCTGCAGACCGTTGTACAAACCTCTCCGCCATCTGCTTGAACGACATACGCACCATGGCTGTGACGGGCAATCCTCTTGCCGACTTTAATAACCCGTTGAAGGATTCTGACACGTTTGTAGTAAGAATTCCCCAGCGTCTTCCACTATCTTCATGCAACGTCCACTTTTCAGGATCATGTCGCATTAACCAACGATATGTTGCATCGTCTTCTTGCCCGATAGAATCCATATGCCTCCGGAATTTATGTTGTTGGTGGTCTGTTGCTGCCATCCACATCAAATCATGTAGATCATTTTTGGGATGTGCCTTCTTGAAATTGGCCTTAAAGTGCCTCACACAGTAACGGTGGTATGCATAAGGTTCTTGCCAAGCAGGAAGGTTCTCCACAGAACTTAATATACCCCCGTGCCGATCAGATATTAGACAAATACCTGAACGATGTTTGACAACGTGCTCTTTCAAGTGGTTCAAAAACATTGTCCACGTCTCTGTGCTTTCATTTGCACAAATAGCAAAGGCTAGAGGAAATATCTGTCCATTAGCATCCACTGCCACGGCTATCAATAGCTTGATATCGTACTTTCCATAGACATGAGTTCCGTCTATGGATATTACGGGCCGGCAATACGGAAAACCATCAATTGCTGGCTTAAACGCCCAGAACACGTAATTGAATATATATTCTGGTTTACCCGGACTCCGCTCAAGCTTCCATTCAATAACTGTTCCGGGGTTAAAGTGCTGCAGTGCAGCCATGTAGCTAGGCAGATCTGCAAATGACTTATCCCAGTTACCATAGACTATTTCAAACGCTCTTTTGCGCCCAAGATATGCCTTTCTTTTAGTAATTGTGTGGCCATATTCCTGGTAGACTGCTGTAATGCACTCTTTGATTTTATACCTTATGGACGCTTCGATGTGCGGAATAAGTACAAGAGATATCAAGTCAATATCCAAGTTGAAGTGATTCCCGTTGAAAGTGTCCATTTCGCATGTGTGGGTGGGAATGTATTTACCCACTTTCCACATACCTGTTTTCTTCTTCGACGCACGCAACATCCAATTACATGGCCAAAACCACCTGCGGCAAATAGCCTTGTATACCGTCGGACTTGACTCCGATACCTGCATCTCACGACACTCTTTAACATTGTGCATTTTACAAGCCCTGCTTACGCGTGCTTTATCAGGAAAAAGCATCCCCTTTGCAAGCACCGTTGGTCTAGACTCATCCCATTGCTGTCCGGATTTCATCAAAATCCCTTGTGAGAGCTTCCACATCCGGCACGACTGGCAAGTTATCAATATAAGGAATCTCCCTTGAATGAAACGGCACTTCAGACTCGTTCACTTTTCGTCTATGGGGAGCTCTCTTCAAATCGGGTCCTTCCTCCTCGTCCTCTTCATCACCATCCTCACGAGCAAATGGTGTCTCGTCTCCCGATTCATCGGCATTGTTATCGTAATCGCTGTTCTCTTCCTCACTCTGTTCATCTGCCAAATCCTGATGTAATACGTCGTTTTCGGGCAATTGAGTGAGTACGGGTAGTTCAACTTGCTCGTTTTCACTACACATTTCAACAAAAATATAAGCTACTAAATTAATAAATGCTTTATATATGGCTATAGCTTTTCACTTACAAGTTGTAATGTGATGACATTCCATGATGGACGTTTTCAGTTAGGTGATGACTACCGGATGGGCCACTTGTAAAATTCATATCCGGCCGGTACCCCCTATTAAATAAATGAGCGTTAAAATTAATTCAATACGCAAAAATATACATAATTAACACAAATGAAAATTGAAGTTTACCACTCTTCTTGTGAATTATGGAAAGCAGGGTATAAATTATTTTCTCGCTGCTCATTCGCTGACAGTGATAAATTTAAATCAAGAAAAATTCTTTCATCTGGAACATGTCCGGCAAAAATTGATCCAGAATAACCACCCGATGACTGGGGGTTATCTCTACTACGCACAACCTCATTTTTTGGAACGTCTTCGACCTTCACGTACATCTCCAACATTGTGATTACAAGAAATTCCCGGCATTCATCCTGAGTCCTCAAGAAATCACTCAAAGTGTCATCATCGTCGATGTTAAACTCTGAATAAAAAGCAACCCCTTGCAGCGTAACAGAATACAGATATCTTCCGGTTACTTTGAGTATCACTGAACGTTTTCTCACACTCATTTTTTTGCATAACAACGATATCAATGTTTCGTACTCCATTGAAAGTGGCAATTTAACATTACACTTAGCAGGTAAACTGTAGCCCATAGAGTTATTCTCCATCACAACCTCACCCCACCAATATAATGATACTCTTATTCTACGTTCTTCAGACATAATGAAAAAATGCTGGAGAATTTAACAACAATAAAAACCAACAAGAGTTAAAAAAAATTTTTGAATGAAGTTGTGGCGATTCTACGATGTTTATATAGAAAATGGCTAGCCGGGTTATTTTTTTTTTGTATATAGCGCCACAAAAAGTGGCTTTATACGCATTTAAATTATTGAACCTAGAAATTATTGGTGGGGTCAGGTAATAAGGCATATAGCGCTACTATTAATGGCGCTATGTAAGGTTTGTCAGTATAACGCCACTAATAGTGGCGCTATACAGTAACGGTACAGTTAACGTTACTGTATAGCGCCACTATTAGTGGCGTTATATATAGTTTGGTAACTTTTTTTTACACTTATTTGAGTATTTTGAGTAAAAATAAACCACATTTTGGTTCCGAACTCTCGCTAGAGGGATTTGTACTAGAACTACTACATGCGATTATGCTAGGATCCTTAGGAGGATCATGACAAAAACTGGAAGTACTATAAAAACTAGAACTAGTATAAACAGAGTGTAGGGCAGGGGGACTGATGGGGGTTAGGGGTGCTTATAAAAATCCAAACCAAACCAACCAAAAAAAGGGGATACTTTTTGGTTTGGTTTGGTTCTGATTTTGAAATTTAAAAACCGATCAAATTTGATTTGATTTTGGTTTTAATTAAAAAAACTGAATTAACCGAATATAGGAGTAACTATTTTAAATTTATTATTACACCTATATATATGTATACTTTTATATAAGCTTTTAAAATTTTTATACTGCAGTAAATATTAATCGTTTGCACTTTTAGTACAGTTCTTTACCTTTATATTCTAGTTTAATTGGTAGTTTTCTTTTGTTAAGTATAAGAATCTATTTCATGTTAAAAATAATATATTTTTAATTGAGTCTTTAAATAATTCATCACTATTTGATTCAATTATCAACAATATATCTTGGTAAATAATAGATTACTCAAAGGACAATTGATTTGATAGTGTTACGTTAAAAATATGGTCGCCGAAATGTGTGTTTGGTAGTGTATGTCTTATATTTAAGAAAAAACCGACAAATAACCAAGAAAATCAAAAAACCGACATAAACCGAATAGAGAAAAACCCGACTTAATTGGTTTGGTTTCTTTTTAGGAAAAAATCGATCCAAACCGAACCATGAACACCCCTATTTTGGGTACATGAGGGGGAGGATGGGTTGAGTCCAGAAAACTATTGCTAACAAGTCTCGCCACTCCACTCTTGCTTGGTTAGCCATAATATTCTTAAAAACAAAAGGTGGTGCAGTATCAAAACGGCATGGTCTATTTCCATTGGGTAACTTAGAACCATATCTAGCCCGTTCATCAGCAATCATGTTTGCCTCCCTATAGGTATGGCAAACGATGGGATCACCCAGTTGTCGTCGTAACAACCTGCAATCATGAATCAAGTTAGTGTAATATGGGTTATTGTGTTGTAATAAGGCGATTACTTTTTTTTGGGTCAATATTAATTTCTAACGGTTGGTAACCATATTGTAACGAGAGGCGTAGGCTGTAGAGCAAGGCAACGAGTTCCGTCTGTATGATGTTTGCAAATGCAATATTACCGGAGAAACCTAGTTTCCCATCGCTAGTTGATGATCAGATAACCCCTCCTATGCCATTGACTCCTAGCTTCCTAGTGGCTACTTCATCAGTATTGAGTTTATAGAAGTTTTGAGTAGGAGGATGGAATTTTATATAGAGAGGCAGTGTAGGCTTGCGTCTTGGGTTTTGGTTTGTGAGAAAGTAAAATTCTGCCGCTCGTTGGATAATTTGAGAGTAGTTAAGAGGATTAGAGCGATTATTTAATATATTTTGATTGTGATTCAGCCAAATGCCCCGTAGGCTAAAAGGTATGAGAATATTATAGGGGTGATTATGATTTAGTTTAATAAGATGATGGAGGCATTTGAAAATGTGGAGGTTCTGATGTTATAAATTATGCATACAAATTGGGAGACTTAACTTTTCCCATAGTGGGCGGGTGTGGAGGAATTCAAAGAATATATATGATAAGGTTTCAGCTTGCATGGAGCAGTAATGGCATGGATCAGTATTAATAATGTTAAGATGTACCAGGTAGGCATTAGTTGGTAACCTTTGGTAACTACATAGCCATAGAAAGTATATTAATTTTGGGGGTAGATGGAGTTTCCATAACCAATTGTATGGACAGTTTTTCCCAGGCACCAGGGTGTTATAACAAGATTTAATAGTAAAGGTGCCCGAATTTTTAGCCCCCAAATAAGTGTATCTGGTGATGCTATGGAAAAGGGCAAGTAGATACTGAGTCTCCTATGAAGAATAGAAGCTGGTAGGTTAAAAGGGATATGGTCGAGATTCCACTAAGCATGTGCTATATAATTGCTCACAGTGGCTTGAAATTCTGATTGTGGTAGTGGTCCAATTAAAAAGGAGCATAAAAGTATTAATAGATATTCAGTGATCATGCCAAAAATTAATGTTTTGTCCATTAGTGATAATCCATTGGGACCCCAAGCTACAGTAGTTCTAGACTTGGTTGATGTTTTTCCAGATGAAGGAGTTTTTTTTGGATTTTAAATATATGAATAAAAGTACTGAAGCCCAAAGGGCAGACAGATTTTTGAATAGTCGCCAAGCTAAATTTGCTAATAGCGCTTTATTCTTGAGGGATAAATTTTGGATTCCAAGACCTCCATGGTTCTTGGGCATGGAGAGAGTGGCCCATTTGATAAAGTGGAGGCGCCTCTTTTGCGCATACGAACCCCATAGAAAGTATTTATAATAATGATCCAATAAATGTAGTATATATTGTGGAATGGAAATATATTGCATAGAATGGTTTGGGAGGGGATTGAGCATTGAACGTATAAGTGTAGTTCTCCCAGCCATGGTAAGGCAATGGGTTTTCCAACAGCAAGTCTAGATTTGAAAATATCTAGAAGGTATTGAAACTCTCGCTTGGTTGGCTTTTGAGTAAATATGGGAAAATCAAGATATCTTGTCACGATCCAAATTTCATTATAGGTCGTGATGGTGCCAATACCGTTGCTAAGTAAGCCAACCCGAAGATACTAGTGAGTTCTCATTTATTTTACCAAAACAATCCCAATATTTTTTTATCTTAAATTTAAAGCAAGTGGTAATTAGCAATTCATAATAATAGATATACAACCCAAAAGAATAGTCTACCAATGTGTGTACCAGGATAGTGTCACAAGTATTAGGGCAACTAGTAGAATATACAAAATAATGTAACTATCCTACTGCGTAAAACAAAATAGATAGTAATAACAAAAGAAGAGACTCCGGCATGCTGCTGAGTGGCTCAGAAGGGGCAGCTCACCGTGGAATCTCGGTCGAGTATCAGGAACGTGCACCGGACTGGTAGTTAGATGTACCTGCCTCATATCCTGTACATTTAAGTACAGAAGCATAGTATGAGTACATAAATAATATGTACTATCGTGCCCCCTTTTTTTCTCCGCATAGAAAGGTCCGGGTTCCGACGTTCATGGGGGTAATAACTTGTTTCCTTTTTGGTAATTGAGGTATTTGAAGAGTCGTCACCTAACGGATTATGGTGTGTTAGGGTACCTAGAGTGATTAACTCTTAGACTAGTTTGCATTACCAGAGATTTAGGGTAAGAGCTCAAAATAACCTTGAGGGGAAGGTGTTAGGCACCCTTCGCTGTCCACAACGGTGGGTCCCGGCCGAACTTATACTTATGTGAATTAGTCCTTTTAATAAATAAATAGTTTAAACACATACTTGCAAATAAAGGCATGTTTTGGCATTTTTAATCACATGTATGAGTTAAGTAATGAAACAAAGGGAAAAGACTTGAACAAGTGACACATATATAAAGGAAAGTAAACTTTATTTGAGTAATGGGAATTGGGAAGAGGGGTTCTAGGTTGGTTAGCCTATAGAATCACCCCATACAATGCTCAGTAATCACTCCTCAATGAGGGGCTACACGTGACATTAGCACGTAGTCATCATTTTCTTACTACCCAATTCCCTCCCCTTGGTCATAATCTAAAGCGTTCTAGCAACCTTGAAAGATATCCTATGCGTGCACTACCCGTCCCTTCCTCATGGCCTTGGAGGCATTTAGGATCTCTAGCTTTAGGTGGTTCTAGACCATCCTAAGGCATTTAAAGGAGAAAAGTCTAAGCGTCAATAAAAACAATTAGGACTGCATTTAAAGAGAACAATTATAGGCTCACATTCGCCTCCACAAACATAACAAGTAAATGCACGTCTCAAACAAGTTTCAAGTATTTAAGAGAAAACCCTAGAACATGATATCTAGGTGAGCAGAGATTATGCAGTATTGAATCAGAACCAAAGTGTCAAAGACCTATTCAGCTTGCCTACTGATTTTAGACCTGTTGAATGTGAGCAGTCTCAAATAACAAAGCGCAGTTTTGTAGTTGCTAGATTTTAATAGCCCTAGAGGCTTGCTTAAACGCATACCAGTGACGTCCTAAAAGCATGGTATCTATATTGATTAGGAATGCAGTAAAACAATAAAATGATTTTTAAACGACAACTTGAGATCCTATAGGCATGCTTTCTAGTAGCATTAATTTAAAGGCAGTGTTTGAAAACTTGTTAAAGAAACAGACAGATTAATTAATTAAGCCAATTCAGAATATATAAACACGAAAACTGATTTATTTAACTAAACTTGTTTAAGTTCTATAGGCATGATTTCTATTAGAGCTGATTTTAATTCCTATAGGCATGATATCTAATTATGTGGAAGTAAAGAAAACATAACAAACACATTTGAATCAACATGGACCCTATAGGTATGGTATCTACCCAATTTAGCCAATATATATAACTACCCTCTCCTTTTCACTAATCACCCCATTGTTTGTTTATAACTAATTATTATAGACCGATGAATCGAATAAAAACTACATAAATAGAACAGAAGTTAGTCTATAGGAAGCCTGCAATAGGCCTAAATCACTTCCAAGCCTCTAATAGCCTCAAATGCCCGAAGTTCCATAGCCAATTTCATGTCTAGGTGTGTCAGAGTTCCCTAAGGACCTCAAGGATTCCGGTCAACGCTCACACCTAGACCTTTTCTCAAACAATAACTAATTTAGGTGCAGTGTGGAAAGGCCAGCTCTGACATGCCAGAGTTCAGAGAGATCTCAAGGATCTCAAGGCAGTACATATATCAGAGGGGCAAAACCTAGTATTCTAAGAGTGAAGTGAGAGTGCTTGACATAGTTTTGAAAATAGTACAGAGATGACTTTAGAAGTAAAAAGGTTTTTAGAAACAGGAAATAGTTTGGCGGTAAAAGATAGTTTGAGAAGAGTACCAAAATAGCAGACAATCAATTGGTCATAAAACATCCAGATTCAGAAAACACTTAACAAATAGATCTCACATAGGGATAAAGGATTGAGGCACATAAGAGTCATATTGGGGTATATGGATAGGGTATAGAGGAAACATATAGTCAATCAGAATGCATAAACACTTAGGATCTTAGGGACTTTAGCAGGCTAGTCATGGACAATAAATAGTTAAGACATAAATCACAGTTGTAATACAAAAAACCTGACATGTCTTGAACAGGATTACACATACAATTTAGACATGCTAGGAAAAGAAGTAAGCAGGAAAGAGTACAGAATATAAAGCATACATCGAATAGGACATAGTTTAGACATGCTGAGCAAAGGAGTAAACAGGAATACAAGTTGAATTCATAACTGATGAACTAGTGCAGGAATGAAACACATATGGTCTGGATTTCAAAACTTAACTAGAGACATACCAGTTGAAGAAAAGAGTGCAGAATATAAAGTAGATGAAGTTCCAATATCTAGCCTTGGCTTTCAGCCGGCTAGACCAGTGAATATCACAAGTAGTAGAGGAGAAAAGAAAGCTTTAGAGTGTAAGTGTGCTTTTTGTGAACTAATGTTCTATTCTGAAGTGAGAATAGGAGAGTGCTTATGTAGTTATTCGAGGGTAGAGTCAATAAGGTAAAAGAATCAGAAATCAGCAATTAAGGGCAATCAGAAGCCAATCATATAAGGAGTTTAGAATAGACTCCTTTAATTAGGGGTAATTAGCCACACAGTAACAACAAGGGTTTAATTAAGGCAAAAAAGACTAAACCATACCAAATAAAGAATCAGTAAGAATTCCAAAGTTATAGGGCAATCATTTAAGGCAGAGACGACCAATTAAAGTTATAAACAAAGAAACAAATAAAGTCTATGCATACCAATCTTTAACGGAGTAATCAATCAGCTAGAATTTCAAAGTAATACTGATTTCTAGAAAGAATATATATCAGTTCCCATAAATGGAATATAAACTAAGTAAAATTTCACAGAAACATAGAACTTAGTCATAAAAAATTAGGTTATAACCCTAATAGGGCTCAGTTAGAGAGAAAATCACGAAAGAGTTAGCAAGTTTAGCAGATAAAATAAGGTAAGAAATGAATAGTCAGGATTCGACACATAATTTTAACAAAACAGATAGTTAAATCGATACTGATTCAAGGAGAAAGATATAGGTCTTAACATGAGTAGTCAAGATGAACACAAACATATAAAATCAGTGAAAAGTTGAATTAAAAATCTCAGTAGAGGCATGTTAGGGTAAGAAAACCACGAGACATTCAAATGGCTAAAGAGAAAACTCAAGAAACAAAGCAAGAATACAGTCGATATACCAGTACTCAGAAACCAAACGAAGACGTCAAAAAAATTAGGGCTTTCAGTACAAATGAGTTAAGGTTGTAGCACACTTACAAAATCAGTCAAAACACATGAGAAGCAGGAGACCAAACACTCAAAAATCATCGAACATTTTGTAAAAGAAATTTCCGGAAACCCTAGTTTAGAAAAAGAAGAAAATCACTTGAAAATCATACGATTCTTGTAAAGAATCTCAAGGTTGTTGTAAAACTCATATGAAACAAGTCCAAATCATCTCAGTTCTGTACAGATCTAAGAGGTTCAGAAGAAAGAAATTAGGGTTTCGAGGAGAACAACACAGAGATGAAGAAACATGCTTAGAAACCCATAGATCATAGTCAATATATGACGATCTTACTCGGAATCACACTGGAACAGCTTGAAACAGGCGAGAAAGGGACCATAGATGCAAGCCAACTGACCTTGGTCCCTTGAGTACCCTGGAGATGGCAATGCCAACGTGAGGGAGGCCATTAAAGGCCTGGTGAGAAATAATCATAGATAGCCATAGATGAGTGTTAGTGAGGTCCGATTAGGGTTAGGCTTGAGAGCGTTTGAGAGAAGAGAGGGATTTCAGGGCGGCAGATGGTGGAAATGAAAGGGTTTGGGGGGGGGGGGGGGTTTGATTTATTTTAGGTAAGGGATGTTTGTGGCCGTTGATCATATTTTAGGTAAGGGATGTTTGTGGCCATTGATCTTATGATCAACTGCCAAGATTAAAGGGTTGTGGGGCCGGATTGGGTCTTTAGGGTTTGGGCTGGGTAGATTTAATTTGAAATTGGGTTGGTATTGGATTGAAATAGGGCTAAAATTGAAATAAAAAATAGGTCAGGTTTTAAATAGCCACTTTTAATAAATACATAATTTATAAAAATGATAAATAGGTTCCAAAAAATATTTTCGTGTACTAAAATTATTTACAATAGTTATTTAACATTTTAAAAATATAAAACACCATTTTATGCATCAATAATGTAATTATACGTTAATATGGGCTATTATTGCAAAGATGTGCAATTTAGCCTAAAAATGTAAATGCAATTATAAAAAATGCACTAAAAAATATTTAAACAATTATGATGGCATAAATAATGAATTTAAATGACCAAATCATCACAAAAATAATTTGAAGGATAATTAGTGGATATTTAAAGAGAAGAAATAAATTGATTTGGAGCTTTTAAAAATTATAGAAAAATTATAAAAATGCTTATGCATGCTTATAAATGCATATGTGCTATTTTAAAAGTATATATATGTATTAAAAATATATGAGAAAAAATTGGGTATCAACAGCTGTCCCTCTTTACCCGGAAAGGATGAAAGAGTTTTCGGGTAAAGAAATAATTGCCAAGTTTGATCGGACGGGATGTTTTGAAGGACAGAGGCCAGACTCCGGCCTTTGAGCTGCCTACATATCCCTGGTTTTACAAGAATCAGGCCATGTATAGTTCTGGATTCATTGGCGGAATATACCGATGAAGTCATCGCTAGAACGGACACGAAATGCAAGAGCAGTTATAGTGAGAGGTTAAGTTTGAGATAGTTTGAAAGAACTGGAGCGAGACCACTCCTGCTAGGATAGTGGTTGCTTGTTGTTCACCTGCAGATGAAAAGATGCTACCGACATGTATTTGTGCGAAAACTTAAACATGATGCAAATTCCCTTTGGACCATGAGAGTTGTCTTTGGACGGTCAAGGATGACATCCTCGGACCATGATGTCCTGGGCCATGAATTGCTTAGTAAGGGATTCGCAAGCCATGAAATGATGTTCTTGTGCCATGAAGATGGTGCCTCCGAACTATGACGCCTTTGTATAATGATATGCAAATTTAAGGGATCCTCAGGTGACATGGTGTCTTCCGGCTATGAGGATGATGCCTTTTAGACTATGACGCCCTTGGATAGATTGGCGATATTTCAGCCCATGATATGCAATAATATGACGTTAACAAGAAAAGGTTTAGTCTTGTGAAATAGAGGGTGTCGGCGCCCCCTTTTTCCTCCGCGGAGAGAGAGAAGTTCGGGTTTCGACATTCATGGGGGGTAATAACTCATTTCCTTTTGGTAATTTGGGTTTTTGAAGAGTCGCCACCTAACGGATTATGGTGCGTTAGGGCACCTAGAGTAATTAACTCCTTAGACTAGTTTGCATTACCAGAGAATTAGGGTAAGGGCTCAAAATAACCTTGAGGGGAAGGTGTTTGGCACCCCTCTTGGTCCACAATGGTGGGTCCCGACCAACTTATACTATGAATTAGTCCTTTTATCAAATAAATGATTTAAACACATACTTGCAAATAAAGGCATGTTTTGGACATTGTATAACTCAAGTAATGAGATAAAAAAGGAAAAGATTTGAACAAGTTGCAAACATATAAAAAAGTAAAGTTTAAACATCGGGAATTGGGAAAGAGGGGTCCTGGGTTGGTTAGCCTACATGATCACCCCACACAATGCCCGGTAAGCACTCCTCAATGAGGGGCTACTCGTGACATTAGCGCGTTGTCATTATATCCTTACTACCTAATTTCCTCCCCTTGGTCATAGCCTAAAGTGCTCTAGCAACCTTGAAAATGCCCTATGTGTGCACTACCCGTCCCTTTCTTGTGGCCCTGGAGGTATTTAGGACCTCTAACTAGGGTAGTTCTAGAACTTCCTTAGGTTTTAAAGGATAAAAGTCTAAGCGTCAATCAAGAACAATTAGGACTGCATTTAAAGAGAACAAATTATCGGCTCACAGTCACCTCCACAAATATAATAAGTAAATGCACGTCTTCAAACAACAGTCAGGTATTTAAGAGAAAATCCTAGAACATGATATCTAGATGAGCAGAAATTATGCTTTATTGAATTAGGACAAAGTGTCAAAAACCTATTTAGCTTGCCTACTGATTTAGACCTGTTAAAATCTGAGCAGTTTTAAAATAACAAAGCATAGTTTTATAGTTGTAGGGTTTAAATCGCCCTAGAGGCTTGCATAAATGCATAACAATGACCTCCTAAAAGCATGTCATCTATATTGACTAGGAATGCAGTAAAACATGGAACAATTTTTAAAACGGACAACTTGAGATCCTATAGACATGTTTTCTAGAGGTATTAATTTAAGAAAACATTTGAAAACTCATTTAAAGAAACAGATAGTTAATTAAACCAATTTACACATGAATTAACTGATTTTCTTAACTAAACTGATTTTAAGTTCTATAGGCATGATTTCTGTTAGAGCTGATTTTAATCCCTATAGGCATGATATCTAGTTATTAAAGCTGACTCTTGAACTTATATGCATGATATCTAAGAAGACGACTGTGAATACATGCTGTAACAAAACTGAGCCTCAATTATTTTACACTCTATAGGCATGATATCTAATTATAAGGCTAGTTTTAACTATATAGGCATGATATCTAATTATAAAACTATTTAGATCCTATAGCTATGGTTTCTAATATTGTGGAAGTAAAACAAACATAGCAAATGCATTAACACAATCCTATAGGCATGGTATCTACCCGATTTACCCAACATATATAACTACCCACCCTTTTTTACTAATCACCCCAATGTTGTTTACAAATAATTATTACAGACTAGCTGAATAAATTACATAAACACATAAAGAAAAAAGAAGAAGTTAACTATAGGGAGCCTGAAGCAGGACCAAATGACAATTTCGTGTCTAGGTGTGTCAGAGTTCCCTAAGGACCTCAAGGATCCCGGACAACGCTCACACCTAGACTTTCATAACAGGGATTGAGTCAGTGCAATGTGGAATAGCCATCCTTAGTGTGCCAGAGTTCCAAGGTATCTCAAAAGGATCCCAAGGCAGTACACATACTGGAGAGGCAGACCCTAGTGACTTAGGAGTAAAGTGAGAGTGCTGGACAGAGTTTTGAAATGGTTTTGATATGAAAAATTGTGTTGGAAAGGGCTCAATTAAGTAAAGAAGTTTTATGAAAAATAGGAATTGATTAGTAATAAAACAGTTTTGAAAAAAAAACAGCGTGAACTTGTGAGAAATCAGTAAAACGTTTAAATAACACCATTCAGACACAGATTTCACTTAGGGAGTATGGGAATTGGGGACACATAGAACATATTAATGTAACAACAAGAGCACATAATTTTTTTCTGAGTTCTTTATATGATTTAGGAGTCAATCACACAACTATAGTACATATATAGAACAAACAGTTGAGAACATAGTTATACTAGGTAGAGTTGAACATAGAGTCAGAAGTACTTAGGGGGTAGTAAATAACATAGCAAAGTAGATTACTATCAAGAACTGGGTAAACAAATAGACAGACAATCAAACATACATACATGGAGTAGAATCAGATTGAGACATGCTAGAGAAAGCAATAGACAAGTCATCAGACATGTTAATCATAAGTTGAATGGGTAGAACTCATATATGCTAAGTGAAACCAGGATTTAAGCATGCTAGTTACATATCGAAAATCCAAGTGATAGACAGGAATACGACCGGAAATTAGTAAACTAAAGCAGTAAGAGAACACATAGAGTTTTGAACTTGTAATTAAATCAGGATATGCCAGTTAAGGAGAGCAGACACAAAGTATAGAGCAGTGTAGTGCAATAACTAGCCTTGGCTTACAACCAGCTAGTTCATTGGAAGTAGCAAGTAACAAAAAAGAGCAGAAAGCTTTGGGTATAAGAGAGAGTTTATGAACTAGTCATTCTAGCGAGAATAGAAGAGAGTATATATAATAGTTGAGAGCTAGGTGAATAAGGTAAGAATCAATTGTTCAGTAATTGGAGAGTCACAGAATCAATCCCGAATTAAATAAGTAAAGTCTTTCCTTAATTAAGGGAGTAATTTACTAATGGTAAAGAGCAGGTAGCTAATAAGGAAAAACATCAAACAACTGAAGTATAGAGTAGGTAATTAGGGGTAAATACACAAAAGGTTCAATTAAGTGGTAAGGATTAATAATAACACGGTCAATCACAGAATAAGGTAAGAAATAATTTAAAGGTTGTAAAAATAGGGAAAATAACCGGAAATCAGTATAGGAGTATCAACACAGTGAATCAGGGATTCAAAAAATCGGAATAGTGCTGATTTTAAGGGAAAAAACTTCTATGAATAAGCATACAAGTCGATTATAAACAGAAAGAATCAATTTTGGAACCTTAATGGGACATATTAGGGTAAAATCACCAAATATTCAAATTAATCAAAGTAGTATTCAAGAAAATCAAACACAACAAAATCATATAGCAAATAAACAAGGACGAACTCAGAATCCAAACATAGTGTTGAAAAATTAGGGGTTTCAACATAACTACTTAGGGTTAAAGGGAAACTTAACAAATCGATTTAAACACATAAGAATTAGAGAATAAACACTTAAAAATCAGAAATCGTTTTGAAGAAACAGATTTCAGAAACCCAAGTTAGGAAAATCGAAGAGATACTTTGAAAACTAGAAGGCTTCTCATAAAAACAAGTAAAAACAGTTCGATTCTTCTCAGATCTGTTATGGATCTAAAAAGTTTAGGGAATGAGATTAGAGTTTCGAGAAAAAATAATCCAGAAATGAAAATACTGGCTTAGATACCATAGGTTTAGCCAAAAATAGGGTGATCTTACTCAAATCGATCCATAACGGCCAGAGATTGGTAAGGACAAGCCCGAGGTATGAGGGGATTGACCCCTAGTGCCTTGAGGACCTCAAAGATGGCTAAAAGATCCCGGCATAGGAGAGCCGTTACGGCAGGGGGAGGGTGGTAATCCACCATAGTCGACGATAGGCAAGCAACGACGAGGGAAATTAGGGTTAGGGCAGAGAGGATTTGGAGAGGAGAGCATTAGGTGGCGATGGGGATGGTGAGTAAATGAGAGGGTTTTGAGGAGGGGGGGGGAGGGTTCATTAGGTTTATTTAAGGAAGGGGAAACCTGGACCGTTGATCAAAACGATCAACGGCCAGGATTTTTCCGGGTATTGGGTTGGGGCAGATGGGTATTGGGTAATTTAATTGAAATTGGGCTGGTAATTGGGTTAGTATTAAAGTTGATATTGAAATAAAAATAGGCTAGGTTTTAAATAGCCACTTTTAATCCTATATAATTTTTAAAATAATAAATGATTTCCAAAAAAATATTTTAGTGTACCAAAATGATTTAAAATAGTTGTTTATCATTTTAAAAAAATATAAAAGATCATTTTATGCAGCAATAATATAATTATGTATTAGTAGGGCTATTACTGTAAAGATATGCAATTTAGCTTAAAAATGCAAATGCAATTATAAAAAATGCACTAAAATATTTAAACAATATTTTGGCATAAATAAAGAATTTAGATGACTAAATCACCACAAAAATAATTTGAAGGATAATTATTGGAAATTTTATAAATATGAAGGGAAGAAATAAATCAATTTGGAGCTTTTAAAAATTATAGAAAAAATTATAAAAATGCTTATGCATGCTTATAACTGCATATGTGCTATTTTGAAAGTTTATATATATTAAAAATATTTGAGAAAAAATTGGGTATCAACAGAGGGCAAAGCTTAGCTCGATTGAAAAGCAAATAGATAGTGCTAGAAATAGAGCAATATTTGTGCAAAGAGGGACAATGCTTAGTCCCATGCAAATGCAGAGGTAGGGATTAGCCTCATGCAGATATGGAGGCAAAGATTAGCCTTATGCAAGAATGGAGGCAAGGATTAGCCTCATGCAGATAGGGAGGTAAGGATTAGCCTCATGCAGATATGGAGGCAGGGATTAGCCTCATGCAAATTTGGAGGCAAGGATTAGCCTTATGCAAGCATGGAGGTAAGGATTAGCAAATAGGAGGCAAGGATTATCCTCATGCAATGTGGAGGCAAGGATTAGCCTCAGACAGATAGGGAGGCAGGGATTAGCCTCATGCAAGTATGGAGGCAAGGATTAGCCTCATGCGAATGCAGAGGCAGGGATTGACCTCATGCAGATATGGAGGCAGGGATTAGCCTCATGCAGATATGGAGGCAGGGATTAGCCTCATGCAAGTAGGGAGGCAAGGATTAGCCTCATGCAGATATGGAGGCAGGGATTAGCTTTATGCAAATAGGGAGGCAAGGATTAGCCTCATGTAGGTGGAGGCAAGGATTAGCCTCATGCAAGTGAAGAGGCAGGGATTAGCCTCATACGAATATGGAGGCAGGGATAAGCCTCATGCAGATATGGAGGTAGGGATTAGCCTCATGAGGCAGGGATTAACCTGCTGCAAATAGGGAGGCAGGGATTAGCCTCATGCAGATATAGAGGCATGGATTAACCTCATGCAAGTAGGGAGGCAAGGATTAGCCTCATATAGATATGGAGGCAGGGATTAGCCTCATGCAGATAGGAAGGAAAGGATTAGCCTCATGTAGGCAGAGGCAAGGATTAGCCTCATGCAAGTGGGGAAGCAGGGATTAGCCTCATACAAATATGGAGGTAAGGATTAGCCTCATGCAAAAAGCAAATAGCAAACAAAAGTAGAATGTTCCTTAGCTGGGACTAAGTTCAGTGTATGGTGGCCCGTTTGGTAGTGATTTTGCTTCGTGTATATATATTTGCAGACGCTATTGCTATGTCAGATATCCCTGCATTCAGAGAAAAATTGTAAGTTTTGTGAGGGGAGGTTGGTTTGTGCTTTCGTCCTCTAGCCTTGCTTTGCTCCGCTCTGGAGGCCTTTTCGAGTTTCCCTGGGTAACACCTGATTGTCAAGGAAATAAAGTTTTCGAAAATATACAATTATTGATAAAAATAGAGTCATTTTAGAAACATATTGATATATCAAGTGCGTTTTAGATGAACTAGTGACTGTAACACATTTCTGAGACATTGCAGCTTCTTGTGTTAGAATTTTGAGGGTCCTCCTCAAAATGCTGCCCCCGTTTGGTGGATGATCTTTTGACCATTTGCAGATAATAGGCCTTGCTGAACCTTATTCGGAATTTTGAGATTCTAAACAAGTTTATTAACCGATTTCTGACTGTCTGGCATATGCTGGCATTGGCTAGACTTGCTTCGGAATTTTTTGAAGGTCCTCCTCAAAATTCTTCCCCAATTTCTGATCTTGGTGGAAATGGAAATTTTATTATGATATGACTGAACCCATAAGGCTGCCTATGTATCCCCTCTTAAATGGGAATTAGGTCAAGCGAAGCTCAATTACATCAGATGAGGAAATGTAAATAATCTAAGCATGATATCTCTTGATTGCATCTGAATTGATTGGTTTTGGCCAGATTTCTCCATCCATCTCTGCAAGTATGAGCGCCCCTCCTGTCAGTACCCTGTGAACCATGTACGGACCTTGCCAATTGGGAGAGAATTTCCCTTTGGGTTCATCTTGATGTGGGAAGATCTTCTTAAACACCAGCTGTCCTGGTGCAAAATGCCTTGGTTTGACCCTTTTGTTGAAAGCTCTGGATATTCTGTTCTGATAAAGTTGGCCGTGACATACTGCGTTCATCCTCTTTCCTTAGATAAGGGCCAATTGTTCGTAGCGGCTCCTTATCCACTCTGCATAACTGAGTTCAGCTTCTTGTATGATTCTAAAAGAAGGAATCTCTACCTCGACTGGAATGACAGCTTCAGTACCGTAGACCAACATATAGGGAGTTGCCCCAGTTGATGTGCGAACTGTGGTGCGGTATCCCAACAAAGTGAAGGGTAGCTCTCGTGCCATTGTTTGTGGTGTTCTACTATCTTCCTTAGTATCTTCTTGATGTTTTTGTTGACGGCCTCTACGACTCCATTCATCTGAGGTCTATAGGCTGTGGAATTCTTGTGCTTGATTTTGAAAGTTTCACACATGGCTTTCATTAGATCATTGTTGAGATTGTCGGCATTATTAGTGATAATGGACTCAGGAACTCCGAATCGGCAAACAATACGATCTTTGACAAAATCTGCAACGACTTTCTTGGTGACAGCTTTGTAAGATGCAGCCTCTACCCATTTTGTGAAGTAGTCAATGGCTACCAGAATAAACATGTGCCCATTTGAAGCAGTGGGCTCAATCGGACCGATGCCATCCATTCCCCAGGCGGCGAATGGCCAAGGTGAGCTTGTTGCATTGAGCTCGTTTGGTGGTACTTTTATCATATCGGCATGTACTTGACATAGGAAGCATTTACGGACATACTGGATGCAATCCGTCTCCATGGTTATCCAAAAGTAACCGGCCCTAAGTATCTTCTTAGCCAAGACAAAACAATTCATGTGCAGACCACAGGTCCCAGCATGTACGTCCTCAAGCAATTTAGAAGCTTCTTTTGCGTCGACACATCTTAGAAATCCCAAATCAGGAGTTCTTCTATACAGATTTCCTCCGATATGGAAGAAATGATTGGACAATCTCCGAAGTGTGCATTTTTTAGTGTGGTTAGCATGCTCTGGATATTCTCCCTTCGCAAAATACTCCTTGATGTCATGGAACCAAGGTTTTCCATCTATTTATTTTTCAATGTGGGCACGATACACTTAGCTAATTATGAATCCTCACTGGGATGGGATCAATGCTGTATCATAGATAAAAAGGTGGCCAATGCATTAGCAAACTCATTCTGAATTCTGGGTACGTGTCGCAACTCTATCTTCGTGAACCTCTTTCTCAATTCCTGCACATGGTGCAGATATGGAAATATCTTGGAATTCTTGGTGGCCCACTCTCCTTGCACTTAGTGCACAAGCAAATCTGAATCACCGATTACCAACAGCTCCTGAATATTCATGTCGTCTGCCATGTTGAGTCCTAGTATGCAGGCTTCATACTCTGCCATGTTGTTGGTGCAAGAAATCAGAGTTTAGCAGATACCAGATAATGTTGACCGGTTTCTGATACCAAAACTGCTCCAATGCCCACTCCTTTGAAATTTGTAGCTCCATCAAAGAACATTCTCCAACCGTCGTACTCTCCTACGAATGACACCTCTTCATCAGGAAAATATGTTTTCAAGGGCTCGTATTATCCTCCTACCAGATTTTAGCAAGATGATCTGCCAATGCTTGTCCTTTGACTACCTTTTAAGTTACGTAGACGATATCAAACTCACTCAATAGTATCTGCCACTTGGGCAACTTTCTAGTCGGCATGGGCTTCTAAAATATATACTTCAAAGGGTCCATCCTAGATATGAGGTATGTAGTATAGGCACAAAACTAATGCCTCAATTTCTGGGCCGTCCAGGTCAAAGCACAGCAAGTGCATTCTAGCAGAGAGTACCATGCTTCGTAAGGTGTAAACTTCTTAATCAAGTAGTATATGGCTTGCTCCTTTCTTCCTGTCTCATCATGTTGTCCCGAAACACATCCAAAGGCTCCATCCAATATAGATAGATAGAGTAGCAAAGGTTGTTCTGGTTTCGGTGGGACCAGAACTGGTGGTGTGGACCGGTACTCCTTGATCTTGTCAAAAGCTTTCTGACAATCATCAGTCCAACTTGTCTCGGCATCTTTCCTCAGTATGTTGAAGATGGGTTCACATATGACTGTGGATGTACTATGAAGCGACTGATATAATTGAGACGTCCTTGGAAGCTTGTCACGTCCTTTTTGCTCCTAGGTGGTAGTAACTCCTGAATAGCTTTGACTTTAGATGGATCGATCTCGATCCCTCGATGACTAACACTGAATCCCAGTAACTTTCCTACGGGAACCCCGAATGCACATTTTGCGTGGTTCAGTTCCAAGTTGTACCTCTTTAGCCTGTCAAAGAACTTTCTCAAGTCTGCTATGTGATATGCGGTCCTCTTAGATTTGATAATGACGTCGTCCACATACCCCTCTATTTCCTTGTGTATCATATCATGGAAGATGGTTGTCATGGCTCTTATGTAGGTAGCACCAGCATTCTTTAGACCAAATGGCATCATCTTGTAGCAGTATACCCCCAAGGTGTGGTAAAATCTATTTTCTCCGTGTCTTCGTTATTCATCCAGATCTAGTGATAACCCGCGAAGCAATTTACAAAAGAGTGGAGTTCATGCTTGGCGCAGTTGTCGATCAAAATGTGTATGTTTGGCAGTGGAAAGTCGTCCTTGGGACTTGCTTTGTTTAAATCTCGATAGTCAACACATACTATGACTTTCCCATCCTTCTTCGGAACTGGCACAATGTTAGCTAACCAGGTTGGGTACTCGACTACCCTGAGAACTTTGGCTTTGATCTACTTGGTAACTTCCTCCTTGATTTTCAAGTTCATGTCTGGTTTGAAATTTCTGAGTTTCTACTTCATTAGCAGACACATGGGATTAGTAGGCAACTTGTGAGCCACTATGGACGTGCTCAAACCGGTCTTATCATCATATGACCATGAGAAAATATCCTAATATTCTTTTAGGAAATGGATGTACTCTTCCTTTTCTGCTAGTGACAAGTGAATGTTGATGCGAGTCTCCTTGACGGTCTCGACGTCCCCCAAGTTTACTACTTCGGTTTCGTCCAGATTAGACTTAGGCTTATTCTCAAAGTCTTCAACTTCCTCGGGTATCTCATCTTCTTCATCTGAATCACTATTCTCATATTGCGTTGCCTCATTACATGTCACAATCACCAGTTCATCAGAAAGTAATAATAATGCTATTGAAAGAAAAAGTGTAGAAAATAGTAATGAATAATAAAGAGTAAATGCATTTGATTAAAATTAAACAACATCCAAACAAGTGCGGTTCGATGAATCGAGCATTTATTTAGAAACAAGTAAGTCTTTAAATCAAAATTACTGAAAATATTAAGTGCCTAGAATGGCTATAGAAATAAAATCTGCCAACCTACCGAGGGACTCGGAGGGCCCGGGATGGTGTGGCGGTCCAGTTCTTGAGAACAACTCCTTTCCTCATAGTTTGAATAGTGAGGCCTTCTTCCTTTTCCTCCTCCTCCTTAATTATGGCACTGCAGTCCATGTCTTCATCCTTCAAGAACAGATTCTTTAACCCAGCTAATGCTTCCTCTTCTGTAGTTCCCATATTGTATTAGCTTGGTGAAAATCTTGATCTAGACGTGGCACTGGTTGCTTGAGAGGGTAATACGTTCCGCGCGATGGAGGCAACCAATCATTGTATTCTTGCCATGTGTAATGATATCCGAGCCCAAAGGTAGTACCATGACCCTTCAACTGTATTAGTTTAGTGATACTTTGGAGATTCTTTCCCAGTCTTTTGCCGGACTCATTCCCAGACCCATCTGTAAGCAAAGGTTAATTTCCCCGATCGTGGCCCTTTGAGACCCGTCGAAAGCTTTCAAGTTCATGCTTCATGCCCGTATTTCATGAAAACCTTTGTCCAAACTTTTCAGGGTGTCTAACGGACAAATATTGAGGCTTGAAATTGTGTCAACCAAAACCCTGGCAATGAATTTGTCTTAAATTTGTATTGTAATATGCAATGCTCGGTTGTGATTCAACCCTTCAGGTGGTAGCTCATCTTTGTGGAAGACGATCTTATGACTTTCCAGTACTTGTCCTACCATATTGCCATCTCTCCGTCGGTGATGTTATTGGGTACATAAGTTTCACTCAACAGTTTCAATAAAGCGTTCTTATGCGCCTCTAAATTTTGCAACAGTAACAGGATGGATATCTGAGATGGGGTTTTGTTCAGATGGTTAATAATGGAATACTCCTTTGCTTGTACTTTCCTCCACAGGTCATCTGGCCTTGTTTCAGTGACAGGCTGCCTGGTAGTGGCATCCTTACTTGGTCCTCCCAAATGCTCAGGTGTATAGACTCTTCCAATCCTAGTCCTTCCTTGTACAACATCGAATTCCTCCATTTTTGCCTTTCCCTTTCGCCGAGCTTCGACAACGTAATCCCAGGGTATTGCTTTTGAGTCGAAAGTAGGTGTGGTTAATACTGTCATTGTGAAATGTGTGACCACTTCTACTTTAAATGGAGCGAGGGTGGCCATAGGTTGAGCTACCTCTACCTCAAATGGAATCGGTGCGGCTATCTCGACCTCATTTGGTGACTGAGTCTGTACCACAATAGGAGTAAATGTGACTATAACTTTAAAGTCATTGCCTTCTCGAATAAGCCCAATCGACCCCTCAGGGTCCCATTCTTCGTTCATCTCTATCACATGTACCCCACCACCTGTATGATCAGGGAGGGGGTTGTTGCAGACATTGGGTGCAACTTCCTTTGCCTATATGACCTTGTTGTTAATTAGCGTCTAGATCTTATATCTCAATGTTCAACACTCATCAGTGGTGTGCCCCTTCATACCGGAATGGTACGCACAAGTTTTGTTTGGATCGACCCATTGGGATGGATTCTCTAATACTACAGTAGGAATGGGGGTGACATAACTAGTGGCTTTCAACCTTTCATACAGTTGGTAGATGGGTTCAGCAATGGCGGTGTATTGTCTGAGTGGCTTGCGGCTGAAGTTTGGTCGTGGTCTTGGAAAGTTTGGCGAGTTGGAGGTGATTGGAAATGGAATGGTTGGAAGTTATAGGTGTGATAGACAGTGGCTGGTTAGGAATATCTGGGAGATTAAGGCTGATATGTAAGCAATGATGCTTGGTATATGGGCAGAGGTGTTTGATATGTGGGTGGAGGTGTTTGATATGTGGGTGGAGGTGTTTGATAGGTAAGTAGAGATTTTGGGCCCTGGGCCACCATTACTGCCCCAGCGTCTCTCTTCTTCGATATGCCGCCTGATTGTAACGCCTTGTTTGTGGCTTGTAATGCCTCAAAATTCATTACCATCCCGCTTTTGATGCCTTCCTCAATTCTTTCCCCAAGCTTGATGATATTGAAGAACTTATGGTTTTCAATAACCATCAATCTTTCATAATACTGTGGATTCTGTGCTCTGACGAAGAATTTGTTCATCTGTTCCTCATCCAAAGATGTCCTGACCTTGGCCGCTTCCGACCTCCAATGAGTAGCATACTTGCGGAAGGTTTCAGTGGGTTTTGTCTTAAGATTCTGGATGTAGAAAACATCTGGTGCATTCTCTGTGTTGAGCCTGAATCGGTCTATGAAATCAGATGCCATACTCACCTAATTGGACCACTTTTTGGGATCCTGGCTGATATACTAGGACAAAGCATCTCCAGTAAGACTCCTCATAAAGAGTTTCATCCGAATCTTTTCATCCTTTCCGACCCCGACAAGCTTGTCACAATATGTCCTCAAATGAACCCTGGGATCACCTATGCCGTCAAACATCTCAAACTTGGGAGGTTTGTATCCCTCTGGCAGTTCTACATCTGGTTGTATGCATAAATCTTTATAGTTCAAACCTTCTATTCCTTCACCTTCGACACCTTGAACTCGGCTTGTCAACTTCTTGAGTTCTTCAGCCATGTTTTTAATGAGTAGGTCCTCTCGAAGGATTCGGTGTATAGGAGATTGGTTGGATAGAGTGAGGTACAGTTTCTACGTATATAGGGTTGCTTTGATGGGTGCTATGGACTTGAGTGTAATTATGGTCATTGGTTGAGTTTTGAGGATCGGGAATGGGTTGTTGTGTGTTTTGGGGAGTGTGATAAATGGTGGTTGGTGGGTACTGAATTGGTTGATTGTGATGTCGTGGCGGAGTTGGTATTGGTAAGGGATTAAGATTTTGGGGTGAGGTTGCGTATTGAGGCGGTGCAGGAGGATTTTGTGGATATTGATTTTGTGTGTTTTGGGGAGGTGCTGGGTTCTTTGTGTTTTGTTGGTTGATGTCGGGGACATTTAGGGTGAGTGACAAGTTTGCCAAGTTGCGGAACTGCTCAATCTCTCTCTGTAGCTCCAATATCTTTTGTTCTAACCTCAAGACCAGATTATTTGGTGTAGGAGTACTCCGACCATCTGAAGCTTCTACGTTCTCAGCATTATCCTTTCGAATGCCACTTAAATCGTCTATTTTTGCTTTTCCTTTGCCTTTTGTATTGCTTGGAGGAGGAAGAGGTGGAGGGCCTCTAGATCTGGTGTGATATATTGATGATGCCAGTATGAGCGAACCAACCTTAGGGGATGGGAATAAAGAATAAATAAAAACTAAAAGGTAGATAAGTCAATGAGGATTCTGAAATATTTGCAGTATTTAAACACATATTGCGGGAATGTAAATTTGTGTCCTAATTTGGGAGCCTCTTGTGCTCGAGGTAGGCCTAGCGACAAGTAAATTTGTAGAACTTTTTAGATGACATTAAATGCTTTATTCCATAATGTGAAAACAAACGAATCCCAAAACGACACTAAGACAATAGAAAAGCAAGTCACTATTGGCATTTGGCCTTATTACATTTAGGAAAACAAATAAATTTAGCCTACTTGGTCCCAGAAGGACTTCCTCAGGCTGAATGCTCTTGTCAATCAAATCCCCTAGTTCGCATAGGTTCATCAGTATGAATGCCTTTGCCAAAGGTCCTCCTTCATTTCCCTCAGCGTTCTGGCAGTCGCTGACTCTCTTCCTTACTTTTCCTTCCAATTCCATCAGACTGTATTCCAGATATTCCAGCTTTTCACTAGATTTGACGGCCCTCTCTTTCCAATCATCGATTTGGTCATTTGATGGAAGATCCCTCCACCAGTCTAGCAAGAGTGAGGGTGTGCTAACCATACCGAATCTGGGGACCTCGTTCCTCATTTTCTACAAAACAAAGATAGTTAGGCCCTTCTCCCCCGCTAGACTCAACTATTTATACATTCATGATTAGTATATTGGCATTTAGTTCTCCAAATTAATGCACAGAACGTGGTTGTGTCCGTTTGGATTATGGAAACCCCGGTGGACTTTTGGATAAGACTCATCTTAAAGGATCATTATGTGGACAACATATTAATCCGACTAGGTTTGACCATGATGCATGCACAATTTCAATCAGAGTAAGGATACTATGGGGGTCTAGACTAGTACCCTCAAGCGGACAACTTGAGGGAGAAAGACACGGAACCGTCGACTACACCGCTGATCGACTAGTTTTATCGCAAATAAGCCTTTCCAAATTTAAGGGTAATAAATTGGAAGAGCGCAACCACTCATCAAGCATTGTTATAGGATTTAAGACGCACGAGTGGAATATAATGTTGAGCATGATTTATGCAGAAATAAAGAGCATGTTGTCAAGTATTTGCACGTAATAAAATAATAAATGCAATATTTAAATAATTGAAGAGATAGTTACAGAAAAGAAAATAAGGAGACTAGTCAGTTTCAGGAATAAAGAGATCATAAATGCTTGAAAAATAGCCAATTAAATTCAAATAAGGGGAAAAGGTATGTGGGATAGAGGATGCTTGGACTAATTCACAAAAGATAAGTTTGTCATAGTAAGAGCCTAAAGGCATCCCCAACAGAGTTGCCATGCTATCGCGCCCCCTTTTTTTCCTCCGCAGAGAAAGGTACGGCATCCGACGTTCATGGGGGTAATAACTCGTTTCCTTTTTGGGAATTAGGGTATTTGAAGAATCACCACCTAATGGATTATGGTGCATTAGGGCACCTAGAGCGATTAACTCTTAGACTAGTTTACATTACTAGAGATTTACGGTAAGGGCTCGAAATAACCTTGAGGGGAAGGTGTTAGTCACCCCTCGCGATCCACAACGATGGGTCCCGACCAAACTTATTCTTATGTGAATTAGTCCTTTTAACACATAAATAGTTTAAACACATACTTACAAATAAAGGCATATTTTGGCATTTTTAATCACATGTATTAGTTAAGTAATGAAACAAAGGGAAAAGATTTGAACAAGTGACACCTATATAAAGGAAAGTAAACTTTATTTGAGCAACGGGAATTGGGAAGAGGGGTCCTAGGTTGGTTAGCCTACAGGATAACCCCACACAATACCCGGTAATCACTCTTCAATGAGGGTCTACACGTGATATTATCGCGTAGTCATCATATCCTTACTACCCAATTCCCTCCCCTTGGTCATAACCTAAAGTGTTCTAGCAATCTTGAAAGATATCCTATGCATGCACTACCCATCCCTTCCTCGTACCCCTGGAGGAATTTAGGACCTCTAGGTTTAGGTGGTTCTAGACCATCCTAAGGTATTTAAAGGAGAAAAGTCTAAGCGTCAATCAAAACAATTAGGAATGCATTTAAAGAGAATAATTACAGGCTCACATTCTCCTCCACAAATATAACAAGTAAATGCATGTCTCAAACAATAGTTTCAAGTATTTAAGAGAAAACCCCAGAACATGATATCTAGGTGAGCATAGATTATGCAGTATTGAATCAGAACCAAAGTGTCAAAGACCTATTCAGCTTGCCTACTGATTTTAGACCTGTTGAATGTGAGCAGTCTTAAATAACAAAGTGCAGTTTTATAGTTGCAAGATTTTAATCGCCCTAGAGGCTTGCCTAAATGCATAATAGTGACGTCCTAAAAGCATGGTATCTATATTGATTAGGAATGCAGTAAAACAGTAAATGATTTTTAAACGACAACTTGAGATCCTATGCATGGTTTCTAGAAGCATTAATTTTAAGGCAGTGTTTGAAAACTTGTTAAAGAAATAGACAGATTAATTAATTAAGCCAATTCGGAATATATAAACATGAATTTGAACTGATTTATTTAACTAAATTGGTTTTAAGTTCTATAGGCATGATTTCTATTAGAGCTGATTTTAATACCTATAGGCATGGTATCTAATTATGTGGAAGTAAAGAAAACATAACAAACACATTTGAATCAACATGGACCCTATAGGCATGGTATCTACCCAATTTATGCAATATATACAACTACCCTCCCCTTTTCACTAATCACCCCACTGTTTATTTACAATTAATTATTACAGACCGATGAATCAAATAAAATTACATTAATAGAACAAAAGTTAGTCTATAGGGAGCCTGCAGTAGGCCCAAATGACTTTCAAGCCTCCAATAGCCTCAAATGCCCAAAGTACCATAGCCAATTTCATGTCTAGGTGTGTCAGAGTTCCCTAAGGACCTCAAGGATCCCGGGTAGTGATCACACCTAAACCTTTTCTCAAATAATAACTAATTTAGGTATAGTGTGGAAAGGCCAGCTTTGACATGCCAGAGTTCAGAGAGATCTCAAGGATCTCTCTGAACCTATCAGAAGGGCAGAACCTAGTATTCTAAGAGTGAAGTGAGAGTGCTTGATATAGTTTTGAAAAGGTTTTGAAAATAGTACAGAGATGACTTTAGAAGTAAAAAGGTTTTCAGAAATAGGAAATAGTTTGGTGGTAAAAGACAGTTTGAGAAGAGTACCAAAATAGCAGACAATCAATTGGTCATAAAAATATCCAGATTCAAAAAATACTTAACAAACAGATCTCACATGGGGATAAAGGGATTGGGGCACGTAAGAGTCATATTGGGGGTACATGGATAGGGTATAGAGGAAACATATAGTCAATCAGACTGCATAAACACTTAGGATCTTAGGGACTTTAGCAGGCTAGTCATGGACAGTAAATAGTTAAGACATAGATCACAGTTGTAACATAGAAAACCTGACATGTCTTGAACAAGATTACACATACAGCTTAGACATGCTAGGCAAAGAAGTAAGTAGGAAAGAGTGCAGAATATAAAGCATACATTAAACAGGACAGAGTTTAGACATGCTGAGCAAAAAAGTAAACAAAAATACAATTTGAATTCATAATTGATGAACTAGTGCAAGAATGAAACACATAGGGTCTGGATTTCAAAACTTAACTAGAGACATACCAGTTGAAGAAATGAGTGCAGAATATAAAGCAGATGAAGTTCCAATATCTAGCCTTGGCTTTCAACCGGCTAGACCAGTGGATATCACAAGTAGCATAGGAGAAAAGAAAGCTTTAGAGTGTAAGTGTGCTTTTGTGAACTAATTTTCTGTTATGAAGTGAGAATAGGAGAGTAATTATGTAGCAGTTTGAGAGTAGAGTCAATAAGGTAAAAGAATCAGAAATCAGCAATTAAGGGCAATTAGAATCCAATCATATAAGGAGTTTAGAATAGACTCATTTAATTAGGGGCAATTAGCCAAACGGTAACAACATGGGTTTAATTAAGGCAAAAAAGACCAAACCATACCAAATAAAGAATCAGTAAGAATCCCAAAGTTATACGGGCAAGCAATTAAGGCAGAGACGACCAATTAAAGTTATAATCAAGTAAACAAATAAAGTTTATGCATACCAATCTTTAACAGAGTAATCAATCAGCCTGAATTTCAAAGTAATACTGATTTCTAGAAAGAATATATATCAGTTCCCATAAATAGAAAATAAACTAAGTAAAATTTCACAGAAACATAGAACTTAGTCAGAAAAAATTAGGTTAGGACCCTAATAGGGATCAGTTAGAGAGAAAATCACGAAAGAGTTAGCAAGTTTAGCAGATAAAATAAGGTAAGAAATGAATAGTCAGGATTCGACACATAATTTTAAAAAAATAGATAGTTAAATCGACATTGATTCAAGGAGAAAGATATAGGTCTTAACATGAGTAGTCGGGATGAACGCAAACATATAGAATTAGTGAAAAATTGAATTAAGAATCTCAGTAGAGGTATGTTAGGGTAAGAAAACCATGAGACTTCAAATGACTAAAGAGAAATCACAAGAACACAAAGCAAGAACACAGTCGATATACCAGTACTCAGAAACCTATCGAAGAACGTCAAAAAAATTAGGGCTTTCAGTACAAGTGTCACGACCCAAAAACCGACCCGGTTGTGATGGCGCCTATCGTGAAACTAGGCCAGCCATCACAACTCCTGAATTAACCATAAATCAATAAGAATCATTTTTAAGCTTTTAATTAATCAAATGTTTCATAATGCGAGTCTAAATGAACAGTGCGAAAATAATATACAAGCCCGACATCGGGGTGTCACAAGTCATGAGAATCTACTAAGATCTGAATACAACGAAGAGTCTAAAAATATACTAAATACAGTCTAATGGAAACAAGAGTGTGAAAAGCTATGCTGCTATTGCTGGGCAGCAACCTTGCTAAACACCGATGACTCTGCCTCTGAGAAATCAACACCCGCTACTGGGTTCAGAAATACCTGAATATTCACATAAGGTGCAGGGAGTAATGTGAGTACTCCAACTCAGTAAGTAATAAAGGTAAATGAAAGCTGAGCAGTAAGAAAACACGTAAACCACATCATAACGCTACAGCAAATGCAATATATTTCCAAAATAGTACAGAAATCATTTAATTCGTAAATCAAGCTCAGTTTCCATAAAAACCTTTTAAAAAAACTCTCAATAGTTTCAAACGAGTGATAAAACAGTGAGTAAAAAGGATGCAAACATAAATAATCTCTCGAGAAAAATATGTACCATAAACCGCCCCTCGGGCTACCTCACAATCACTCGTAATCTTCCCCTCGGGCATATCATAAATCAATATCCGCCCCTCGGGCAATAACATGGAACAACATCAGCCCCTCGGGCTATATCACATCTCACACTGGGTACCCGCGTTCAGTAGGGGTGTACAGACTTCCGGAGGGGCCCCTTATGGCCCAAACGCAATAACAAGCCATCTCATGGCATAATCAATATATCACTCACTCAGGGTACCCACACTCATTGGGGGTGTACAGACTCCGAGAGGGGCCCCTTACGACCCAAGCGCAATATCAAGCCATCTCGTGGCATAATCAAACAGGCTCTCGATCTCATATCAAGCCACCTTGTGGCGTACAACTCAGGCCCTCGACCTCATAATCATAAATCAGTGTATCACTGTTGTGGCGTGCAGCCCGACACAAAAGTATCCTCACAAGACAGGCCCTCGGCCTTACTCAGCCAGAAATATCTAAAAGCCACTCGGGCACAGTAAAATATGATACTCAGCCCAAAATATCATTTAAAGTATTAAAATAGAGTAAACATGGCTGAGTTATGAAAACAGTAGAATATAGCATGATTGAGTACAGATATAAAAATCAAAACAGTGAGGAAATAGCAGTAAAAATCCTCTAAGGGTCCAAAATAGTTGGCACGAGGCCCAAAGATGGCATTTAACCCAAAACATGATGATAACAAACAATTTTCAATCAAATAAGCAGTAAAACAGTCATTCGGGATGGACTAAGTCACAATCCCCAACGGTGCACGACCCCACACTCGCCATCTAGCGTGTGTGCCACCTCAATATAACACAACGACATGAAATTCGGGGTTCTATACCCTCAGGACAACATTTACAATCATTACTTACCTCTATCAGGTCCAAACTCTAGCCCGCAATTCCTTTTCCCTCTTGAATCGACCTCTGGATGCTCCAAATCTAACCAGAATCAGTACATAACCATTAAAATATGCTAAGGGAACAAAGCCCACTCGAAAATATCTAATTTACATAAAAAATCCCGAATTTGCTCAAACCTGGCCCCCGGTCCCACGTCTTGGAATCTAATAAAAATCAAATCAATAGAATCCTTATCCTTTCATGAGTCTACCCATATCAAATTCATCAAAATCTGACCTCAATTGCCCATTCAAATCCCCAAAAGAATTCTCAAACTTTTCTTCCATTTTTCCCAATTTTCACTCTAATTTCACAAATTAAATGATGAAATTCAAGACTAAATCATGGAACTAAACCAAATATGAGTGAAGAATACTTACCCCAATAGCTCAACTGAAAATCTTCTCAAATTTCACCTTCTCCCGAGCTCTCCAATGGTTTTTGTGATATTGGACTTAAACCCTCGATTTTAAACTTAAACATTCTGCCCAGATTTTTCCTTCATCGCGATCGCGGAAATAACCTTGCGATCGCGAAGTACAAAAGTGGACTGTCCCTCAATTACCTTACGCAATCGCGAAGCACAACCTAGCCAAAATCACGTGTTCGCGACCGCCCCACGCGATCGCATAGAACAATGCCTTCCATTTCTCACCAACCCACCTTCTTCTACGCAAACACGGCCTTGCTCACGCGTTCGTGAAGAACAATCTCTCCACTGACCGTGATTGCGACCTGACCTCTGTGATCGCATTGAACAATTCTTCACCCTGCCCAACTAAGCCTACACGATCACGAACACTCATACGCAATCGCGAAGAACAAAAATTCCTGCAACTGAAACCAGAAAATCTGCAACTTTTCAAACATGAACTTGATCCGTTTAACCACTCGAAACTCACCCGAGGCCCTCGGGACCTCAACCAAACATGACAATATATCCCATAACACCATTTAAACTTGATCCAACCTTCGGAACGCTCAAACCAACATTAAAACACCAAATCATCAACGAATTCAAGCCTAGAAATTCCAAAAACATCCAAATTTCGTTTTCGATCAAAAAGTCTATCAAACCTCGTCCGAATGACCTGAAATTTTGCACACACGTCACAAAATGACACAACGGACCTACTCCATCTTCCGGAATTCCATTCTGACCCCTATATCAAAATCTCACCTATCAACCGAAAAACTGCCAAAATTCCAATTTCGCCAATTCAAGCCTAAACCTTCCACGGACATCCAAAATACATTTCGATCACACTCCTAAGTCCCAAATCAACTAACGGAGCTAACCAAATCATAAAAATTCCAATCTGAGAAATATACTAACAAGTCAACTTGATCAACCCTTTCAAATTTTAAGCTTCAAATTGAGAACTGTTCTTCCAAATCCATTCCGATTACCTTGAAAACCAAAACCAACGATTTACATAAGTCATAATACATCACACGAGGCTAGTCATGCCCGAGAACTAGCGAGCGAAATGCAAAATCTCAAAACGACCAGTCGGGTCGTTACATCCTCCCCCACTTAAACATACGTTCGTCCTCGAACGTGCCCGTAGTTGTTCCAAAAGCCAACAAGTCGCTGTGTAACCTTACAATGCAGATACCCGGGGGTGATCCCACGTCACCCTATCTAATATAGGTCTGATAACACAACGTAACTGAAATTTCACGACCCAACCTGGCCTATAAATCTTAGAACCGCATTTCCACTTCTAAAATCATCTACAAGATCAGAATCTCACATCTATTCTCTGAATATGCCCGAACAAGCTGTAACGAACCATACCCGTGGACTCAAATGCCATTACATGATATACCACGTACTCAAACACTCGTAGTGACAACTTCTAATCCCAGTAGTTGCCCAAAACAACAGAATAAAGATAATACCTCTTATCCAATAAAGCCGCATTCCAACACTTCTGTATACTGTCATGATAACTGAAACATGCAGTAAGCCATAACCATTCCTCAGATCAACCATTCGTGAAACCACTTCTCCCTTGGCAAGGACCATAGCAAATTTCTAATCCGAACATTGATATTATCCTTCCAACATGCCGAAACCGATTCCATTTGTATTCATTATGGATCCCAATGATCTCATCTAATCCAACTCAACTACTCTGGTGACATGACACATCAATACAATCTAAATCCACAACTCGTGCAATCCGCGCACCAATAAGCAATAATCCAAACATACTCAAATCATGAAAATGACTCAAATGAGAGAGCCGTACCGCAAGCTCACCAGTACCACCACAACACAATGCTGGGAACCCGTCATGCATCGTAGAAATAGAACACACAAATCTAACCTGAAGGATCATACCTCCACATAACTTCACTGCAATGCGCGACTCTATTTTAAACACTGGTCCACATGAAACACCTCAAGTCGCTATGCTCAAAATCGACAACCACGCGCAATTTGCTGTCTAGAACCAAAGCAAATCATCATAACCACAACGAAGCAATTGAAATAACATTATACAAACCTGAAAGGACACAACCGATATGCCATCCATCGAGTAATACCCAATACTCTTTCCGCTCGAATTCCACTGAGAGACCCCGACAAAACCGCACCACATGTGCCTATAACCCACATATCCTAACACCTCGCATCACGGAAAGGTAACTCATAGATCTCCCAGATCACCAATAAGCTCAATAGCAATCAAGTCAACACATCCCTCAACAACACAACTCGGAGTCAACCAAGCCGACTCGATGTAGAATCACACATCCATATTGGCCTACCAATGAACCCCTTATCAATGAGTTCCTGAAGCTGCTCCTACAACTCCTTTAACTCCGTAGGTGCCTTACAATACAGTGCCCGGTACCAAATCAATACCGAAATCAACAAACCTGTCCAGCGATATGCCTGAAAGTAGGAAACACATCCGGAGAACCCCTCACCATCGGATCTGAATCAGTGGTAGGAGTCTTTGCACTAACATCCATCACGAAGGCCAAATAAGAAAGGCAACCCTTCCCAGCCATCTGCCGGGTCTTCAAAAATGAAACCACCCTATTGGGAACATAATCCGTCGAACTTCGCCACTCAATCCGTAGCATCCCCGGCATTGCCAACGTCGCCGCCTTAGCGCAACAACCCAAAATAACACGACACGGAGACAACCAGTCCATACCCAAAACCACACCAAAATCTGACATACTAAGCAACAAGGATCCACTTGGGTCTCCAAACCTCCGATAATTACCACAAAAGATCAATATATGTAGTCCACAACCATGACCTACCCTGTTTATGAGAACTCCCAGTCTCTAAATCCATACAGCACGTGAATCACCATATCTGATCCCAATTCCGCCGTCCGAACACATGCCAAACCTCTACTACCCAATCTTTCCACGAGATATACTCCGAGAATTCTTCCGTTCCACCAAGCAAACTCAAATATCAGCAGTCGATCTAACTAGAGTGCTGCAATACTAATGAAGTATCATCAACTCAAACACTTGCCCTTTTCCTGAAAGTGCATACTCTCATCAAGCCATACCAGTTAGTGATCTCATTTATCTAGTCATCTGAAATTGTCCATGTTACCCAAGAATTGTGACCTTCCTTTCAAAACTGAACCGTGACCTTACACATGCAAATCTCAATACTACACAACATATCACACATACCATATCATCCTAGGATAAACATGAGAACTTCATATCTCTTCCGGGCCACAAGCAGCTACGTACTCAACTAGCCAAGAACTTTCCGTTGATCCCATTTAGAAGAAAATCACTACACACCCCATACTCCTCACACTCATAGAAAATACGGCTCTCTAACCGTGGTAGAAACCATCAAGAACTCTCCGAATTCCATTTGCACAAAACTAAACCGTCAAGACTGAATCCTTCTAACTTAACCAAGCTACGCATGTCACTAAAACCCAAGAGCATTGGCGTGAAACACTTGTGTAAACTGGTTACCTCATAAGCATCCAAAGAACTAATCATATCCTTACCATGCCGATCTGGCCTACTACCAAGCTATCCCACCTATCCAAGTTCTTTATGGTTTACCTTCAACTTGACATTCCTTCTTGCTATAACACCACAATTCATCAACCTAGACTCACCACACGAGATCCAAGCATAAAATCCACACCGTCTAAGGCTCATAAGCCGCTAAATACTCTCTTAAATATTCCCAAAAACACCACATTCAAAATGCCTACCCCAAAAAGACTTCCTGCGAATCCAAAACCATTACCTTCACCTTCCTGATACTGCTATATAAAATCCCCTAATGATATAGAAATACCACTAGTTTTGACACCCTCCAATGCAAACCTCAGTTTCTAGCCAATTATACAACTTGAAAATCTCCAATTATTACATGTAAAATCTTGAAACCATTAGAACCATTCCCGAGAGTCATCCACTCTACTCAAACTGCAACTAGACCGATCAAACAGACTGGACGACCTGTGCTCTATTCGCACTCCGACACCGCAGAATGTAGCCTCACCTATAACCGAGCAACTTCCTGCTCTATGCACTGTACATCCTTTACCAATAACAACTCAAGTCATTCCATGATTCTCATACACCCATAAAGCATAACATAACCTTTATTGAAATTTCTT
This sequence comes from Nicotiana tabacum, assembly GCF_000715075.1. Classification (NCBI taxonomy): domain Eukaryota; kingdom Viridiplantae; phylum Streptophyta; class Magnoliopsida; order Solanales; family Solanaceae; genus Nicotiana; species Nicotiana tabacum. The sequence goes on along the minus strand of NC_134100.1, from coordinate 23,786,662 downwards.
CTACTCAAGCCATCCTCGGTCTCAACCTCTGTAGATCATAACTGACTCAACCATACGCCTCAGACTGGGACCAACACAACATATAACCGTGCAATCAACTATTTAATAACAGACTCCCCCACTTGGATCAAAGCCATGGATCGAAACTCACAATAACTTATAACACATATAATATATTACTGCCATAATACCATAGTGATATTAAACTCCATACTTCATAGCTAGTGAAACATAGACCATCTAGTACATTAAACCTTCTGCAAATCTCGCATTCACCCTCATAACAGTCAAGCCCACTCTCTTAGGTGACCCAAATTCAAATTGCAACACCTATCTTCCACTGGTAATAGAGATCTTCCAATAAACGACATAAAGGATCACGCAAATTTCAGAACAATCCGCAGGAGATAACCTACCTGTTCCACCTAAACTAACATCTCTTTATACCCTTCCACCGGCATAAACATTACACAACCACTTAATCTTCCTGAGTCTGAACTCATATCACCAGGTGAAATCCACTTCACTTCCCAACTAGGCAACATGAAAAGGTCCTTCAACACACTCACAACTAGGGCAAACATCAAATCACGATGGAAACCAAGAACCAGATAGTTCTTACTACCACCAAGCAGACCCTTCTCATCTCATTCAAATCATATGAACACATCTCGCAATCACATCATACTCATCACATAGCTACCCAGTCATCACTCCCACTAATAGGGACACTATCAGACATATAAATCCAAAAGCACGTGCTCACACAATCAGCACCTCGGTGCTCAAGCTACAGGCAAAACCAAGCCTCAAATCCTCCAGATTGGCCCAACATCAACACACAGAGATTACATCTCACCCCTCGATCAGGGAATCACAAGCCATCGATGCACATCTGATACTGAGCGCTCATGCACGCATACGAACGCGTGGAAGGAATTCAAAGAGTTACATTTCAAGCTAAATCAAGGACGCACGATAAGAATTCAAGAATGTGAAGTTTTCCTAAAGGTTTTGCAGCCTCCAGAGGATAAGTACAAACGTCTCTGTACCGATCCGCAACACTCTACTAAACCTGCTCATGACTCGCGAGACCTATGTAACCTAGGGTCTAATACTAACTTGTCACGACCCAAAAACCGACCTGGTCATGATGGCGCCTATCGTGAAACTAGGTCAGCCGACACAACTCCTGAATTAACCATTAATCAATAAGAATAATTTTTAAGCTTTTAATTAATCAAATGTTTCATAATGCGAGTCTAAATGAATAGTGCAGAAATAATATACAAGCCTGACATCGGGGTGTCACAAGTCACGAGCATCTACTAAGGTCTGAATACAACAAAGAGTCTAAAAATGTACTAAATACAGTCTAATGGAAACAAGAGGGAGAAAAGCTATGCTACAAACGCCGGTCAACTACCTTGCTAAACTCTGATGACTCTGCCTCTGAGAAATCAACACCCGCTATCGGGTTCAGAAATACCTGAATTTGCACACAAGGTGTAGGGAGTAATGTGAGTACTCCAACTCAGTAAGTAATAAAGGTAAATAAAAGCAGAGTAGTAAGAAAACACGTAAACCACGTCATAACGCTACAACAAATGTAGTATATTTCCAACACAGTACAGAAATCATTTAATTCGTAATTAGGGTAAGTTTCCATTAAAACCTTTTAAAACAACTTTCAATAGTTTCAAATAAGTGATAAAACAGTGAGTAAAAAGAATGGAAACATAAACAGTCTCTCAGACAAAACATAACCGCCCATTGGGCACAATATCAACAGAACCAGCCCCTCGGGCTACCTCACAATCACTCGTAATCATCCCCTCGGGCATATCATAAATCAAGATCCGCTCTTCGGGAAATAACATGGAACAACATCAGCCCCTTGGGCTATATCACATCTCACACTGGGTACCCGCGCTCTCTGGGGGTATACAAACTCCGGGAGGGGCCCCTTATGGCCCAAGCACAATAATAAGCCATCTCGTGGCATTATCAATATATCACTCACTCAGGGTACCCGCGCTCACTAGGGGTGTACAGACTCCGGGAGGGGCCCTTTACGGCCCAAACGCAATAACAAGCCATCTCATGGCATAATCAATATATCACTCACTTTAGGTACCCAGGGAGTACAGACTTCAGGAGGGGCCCCTTACGGCCCAAGCGCAATATCAAGCCATCCCGTGGAATAATCAAACATGCTCTCGGCCTCATATCAAGTCATCTTGTGGCATACAACTCATGCCCTCGGTCTTATAATCATAAATCAGTGTATCACTGTTGTGACATGCAGCCAGACCCAAAAGTATCCTCACAAGATAGGCCCTCGCCCTTACTCAATCAGAAATCTCTAAAAGCCACTCGGGCACAGTAAAATATGATGCTCAGCCCAAAATATCATTTAATGTATTAAAACAGAGTAAACATGGCTGAGTTATGAAAACAGTAGAATATAGCATGACTGAGTACAAATATAAAACTCAAATCAGTGAGGAAATAGCAATAACAATCCCCTAAGGGTTTAAAACAGTTGGTACGAGGCCCAAATATGGCATTCAGCCAAAACATGATGATAACAAATAGTTTTCAATCAAATAAGCAGTAAAACAGTCATTTGGGATGGACTAAGTCACAACCCCCAACGGTGCATGACCCCACGCTTGCCATCTACCGTGTGCGCCACCTCAATATAGCACAACGATGTGAAATTCGGGTTTCCATACCCTCAGGACGTCAATTTACAATCGTTACTTTCCTATATCCGGTCCAAACTCTAGCCCGCAATGCCTTTGCCCTCTTGAATCGACCTCCGGATACTCCAAATCTAACCAAAATTAGTACATAACCATTAAAATATGCTAAGGGAACAAAGCCCACTCGAAAATATCTAATTTACATAAAAAATCCCGAATTTGCTCAAACCTGGCCCCCGGGCCCACATCTCGGAATCTAATAAAAATCAATCAATAGAATCCTTATCCTTTCACGAGTCTACCCATATCAAATTCATCAAAATCTGACCTCAATTTCCCATTCAAATCCCCAAAAGAATTCTCAAACTTTTCTTCCATTTTCCCCAATTTTCACTCTAATTTCACAAATTAAATGATGAAATTTAAGACTAAATCATGGAATTAAACCAAATATGAGTGAAGAATACTTACCCCAATAGCTCAACTGAAAAAATCTCCTCAAATTTCACCTTCTCCCGAGCTCTCCAACGGTTTTTATGATATTGGACTTAAACCCTCGATTTTGAACTTAAACATTTTGCCTAGATTTTTCCTTCATCGTGATCGCGGAAATAGCCTCGTGATCGTGAAGCACAAAAGTGGACTATCCCTCAATTACCTTATGCTATTGCGGAACAACATACGCGATCACGAAGTACATCCTAGCTAAACTCACGCGTTCTCGCCCCACGCGATCGCATAGAACAATGTCTTTCACTTCTCACCAGCCCACCTTCTTCTACGCAAATGCGGCCTTGCTCACGCGTTCGCGAAGCACCATCTCTCCACCGATAGCGATCATGACCTGACCTTTGCGATCGCATTGAACAATTCTTTACCCTGCCCAACTGAGCCTACGCGATTTCGAACACTCATCCGCGATCGCAAAGAACAAAAATTCCTGCAATTGAAACCAGAAAATCTGCAACTTTTCAAACATGAACTTGATCCGTTTAACCACCCAAAACTCACCCGAGGCCCTCGGGGACCTCAACCAAACATGCCAACATATACCATAACACCATTCAAACTTGTTCCAACCTTCGAAATGCTCAAACCAACATCAAAACACCAAATCATCATCGAATTCAAGCCTAGAAATTCCAAAAACTTCCAAATTTTGTTTTCGATCAAAAAGTCTATCAAAACCTCATCCGAATGACCTGAAATTTTGCACACACGTCACAAATGACAAAACAAACCTATTCCTCTTTCCGAAATTCTATTCTGACTCCTATATCAAAATCTCACTTATCTACCGAAAAATGCCAAAATTCCAATTTCGCTAATTCAAGCCTAAACCTTCCACGGACCTCCAAAATACATTCTGATCACACTTATAAGTCCCAAATCACCTAATGGAGCTAACCAAATCATAAAAATTCCAATCTCAGATCATATACTAACAAGTCAAAACTTGGTCAACCCTTTCAAATTTTAAGCTTCAAACTGAGAACTGTTCTTCCAAATCCATTCTGATTACCCTGAAAACAAAAACCAACGATTTACTTAAGTCATAATACATAACACGGGGCTAGTCATGCCCGAGAACTAGCGAGCAAAATGCAAAAGCTCAAAACGACCGGTCGGGTCATTACAACAAGTGAGTTAAGGTTGTAGCAAAATTACAAAATCAGTCAAAACACATGAGAAGCAGGAGACCAAACACTCAAAAATCATCGAACATTTTGTAAAAGAAATTTTCGGAAACCCTAGTTTAGAAAAATATGAAAATCACTTGAAAATCATACGATTCTTGTAAAACTCATATAAAACAAGTCCAAATCATCTCAGATCTGTACAGATCTAAGGGGTTCAGAAGAAAGAAATTAGGGTTTTGAGGAGAACAACGTAGAGATGAAGAAGCATGCTTAGAAACCCATAGATTAAAGTCAATATAGGACTATCTTACTCAGAATCACACTGGAACCTGAAACAAGCGAGAAAAGGACCATAGGTGCGAGCCAACCGACCCTGGTCCCTTGAGGACCCTGGAGATGGCAATACCAACGTGAGGGAGGTCATTAGAAGCCTAGGGGGTGGTGAGAAATCATCATAGATAGTCATAGATGAGTGTCAGTGAGGTCCTAAGCTTGAGAGAGTTTGAGGGAACAGAGGGATTTCAGGGCGGCGGATGGTGGAAATGAAAGGGTTGGGGGGGTCGTTTGGTTTATTTTAGGTAAGGGATGTTTGTGGTCGTTAATCTTATGATCAACGGCCGAGATTAAAGAGTTTTGGGGCCGGATCAGGTCTTTAGGGTTTGGGCTGGGTAGATTTAATTTGAAATTGGGCTGGTATTGGGTTGAAACAAGGCTAAAATTGAAATAAAAAATAGGCCAGGTTTTAACTAGCCACTTTTAATAAATACATAATTTATAAAAATGATAAATGGGTTCCAAAAAATATTTTCGTGTACTAAATGATTTACAATAGTTATGTAACATTTTAAAAATATAAAACACCATTTTATGCATCAATAATATAATTATACATTAATATGGGCTATTATTGCAAAGTTGTGCAATTTAGCCTAATATGTAAATGCAATTATAAAAAATACACTAAAAATATTTAAACAATTATGATGGCATAAATAATGAATTTAAATGACCAAATCATCACAAAAATAATTTGAAGGATAATTAGTGGATATTTAAAGAGAAGAAATAAATTGATTTAGAGTTTTTACAAATTATAGAAAAATTATAAAAATGCTTATGCATGCTTATAACTTTATTTGTGCTATTTTGAAAGTATATATATATATATATATATATATATATATATATATATATATATATATATATATATATATATATATATGTATTAAAAATATATAGTATGAGTACATAAACAATATGTACCCAGTAAGTATCCAGTCTAGCCTCGAAGAAGTAGTGACGAGGGGTCGACTTGACACTTACTAGGGTCAATAATAATATAATTTAAATGTTATGCTAAGCATGGATATCATAAATAAATAACAATTAATAACAGGAAGTGATAGGTTCTTTCCTAGATAATATCTCAGTTAACAATTTATATTTCAAGGCATTTAAAACAGTTCAAATCACAGAAAGTACCAAGTAGGAAGTATGCGCAAATAATGTCGAGGTTGTACGGCCCGATCCAACATAAAAATAAAGTGTGCACTGCCGGAGGGTCGAACGGTGCGAACCATAGATGCATCTATTACCCCGCTCGCGAATCATACATGCGACGCGGTCAAACACAGATAAACATATCAAGTAGTAAATCAATAATTTATCAGGAAAGCAATTATCCAAAGAAATATCAAGCTTCTCTTTAGAAGTCAAGAAAATGATATTTATCTTTTTAGAAATTCATTTGTCAAGTTCGATATGTTTCACACAATCTAAATTAACGATAATGTTACAATATGGCAAGTAAAGCATGTTTTTGGGTCCTAGACTATCCGGACTTAAGCATAATAGTGTCTACGCACAGACTCTCATCACCTCGTGCATACGTAGCCCCGACAATTAGTGTCAAATATTCAATTAATTCTCCTATGGGGACAATTTCCTCTTACAAGATTACAAAAGAGACTTACTTTGCTTTACGGTCTACTTTCCGGTCTAAGCTTATGCCCAAATTCTCAATTTGGCGCCAAACACTCCAAAACTATCTAAATAGAATAAAAACTAATCAATATAGGCTTAAAAGTTCATATCCCAACCATTAGAGTGATTCCCAAATCCAAATTACAAGATTTCTAAAATTCATCCCTGGGCCCACGTGCCCGGAGTCCGGAAATTTTTGAAGAAAGTTGTTACCCATAACCTAAGGATCAAGAATATATGATTTTTACTCCATTCCATAAAATATTTCGTGGTTAAATCTTGGTTTTATCAAAACCCTAGGTTTTACTCTAATCCCATAATTTTCACTAATTTACATGTTGTAATCTACCCAACTGTGTATTAAACTCATATTAGGTAGAAATTACTTACCTTACAAAACTAGGTCGAAATCTCCTCTTTTGAAGCTCCCAAATTGCCCAAGATTAAAATAAATGACCCCATAAATGCCTAAGTCCCGTTTTTAAAAGATGAATTTGCCCAGGGGTCCTTATACGTGATCGCGACCAAGCCCTCGCGATCGCGATGGCTAAAAAGAGAGGAGCCTCGAAATAGGCTATACGCAATCGCGAGAAGACCCACACGAACGCGATGCACTAGGTCGTCTACTATTCGCGATCGCGAGGCCCAGCACGCAAATGTATAGGGCAACCGGATAGCCCAGGCTCAAGCCCAGGCTTCAACACGAACGCGACCCTGAAATCGCGAACGCGAAGGCCAAAGGGGCCAGGCCCCCACGAACGTGACCTTACCCATGCGAACGCGAAAGGGAAAAAAGTCTAGTACCCCAAATCCTTCATCAGGAATACGAGAGTCCATCCGCGTTCGTGAAGAAGGAAACCAGAAGCAAAAATCTGGTGTTTTCCAACTTAGCTTCGAGTGGTCTGAAACTCACTCGAGCCACCCGAGACCCCATCCAAAGGCACTAACAGGTCTGAAAACATAATTTGGACTTGCTCAAAATCTCGAAAAGCGAAAAACAACAATGAAACCAAGAATCATACCACAGAACCCAAAATGAATAAACTTTGAACTTCAAGTTTTCAAAATTCGCCGAATGCATCGAATCATACTTGGACTACTCGGAATGACACCAAATTTTGCGTGTAAATATTAAATGACACTATAGAACTATTCCTAGTCTCAGAATTCCTTTCGGACCTTGATATCACAAAATCCCGCTCCAAACCAAATTTCAAGAACTTCAAAATTCTTAAAGAACCAACTTTCACTATTTGCGCGCCAAAATGCTCCCGGGTCATCCAAAACCAAATATGGATATACGCCCAAGTCCTAAATCATCATACAAACCTATTGGAATCTTCGAATCCCGCTTCCGAGGTTGCTTACTCAAGTTGTTGACCAAAGTCAAACTTGGCCTTTTAAGCCAACCTTAAGGAACCAAGTATTTCGATTTCAACCCAAACTCTTCCAAATCCCAAACCAACCATTCCCACAAGTCATAAATCAGTAAAAGCAAGTGTGGGAAGTCTTATTTAGGGTAAATGGGTTCTAGAAGGCAAAACAACCAGTCGGGTCGTTACATTCTCCACCTCTTAAACAAATGTTCGTCCTCGAATGGGTTTAGATTCATATCTGAAGTGCTGAATAAGTGCGGATATCTGCTCTGCATGTACTCCTCAGACTCCTAGGTTGCCTCCTCGATTGGTTGTCCTCTCCACTGGACCTTTACCGCAGAAATCCTCTTGGATATCAACTAACCATCCATTCTATCAACAATGGAAACTGGTTCCTCCTCATAGCCCAAGCTCTCATCTAGCTGAATAGTACTGAAGTCTAAAATATGGGACAAGTCGGTGTGATACCTCCGAAGCATAGACACGTGAAAAACTGGATGAACCCCTGATAGGCTGGGAGGTAAAGCAAGCTCATAAACAACCTCCCCAATTCGCCTCGACACCTCGAATGGGCCTATAAACCTTGGGCTCAACTTGCCCTTCTTCCCGAATCTCATAATACCCTTCATTGGCGAGACTTTCAAGAGAACCTTCTCGCTGACCATGAATGATACATCACGTGCCTTCTATCCGTGTAACTCTTCTGTCTGGACTGTGCTGTGCGAAGTATTTCCTGAATTAACTTTACCTTTTCCAAGGCATCTTTCACCAAGTCTGTACCATACAACTTAGTCTCACCAGGCTCAAACTACCTGATAGGAGAACGGCATCGCCGATCATATAACGCCTCAAATGGAGCCATCTCGATGTTGGACTGATAGTTGTTGTTGTTGTAAGAAAACTTGTCCAAAGGCAAGAACTGATCCCACTGTCCTCCAAAGTCAATCACACATGCTCTAAGCATGTCCTCCAAAATATGAACTATTCGCTCCGACTATCCATCAGGTCTGAGGATGGAAAGTTGTGTTGAGCTCCACACAGATCCCCAACTCACTCTGAACAGCTTTCCAGAAATGTAAAGTTAACTGAGGGCCTCTATCTGATATGATGGAAACAGGCACACCGTGCAACCGAACTATCTCCCGAATGTAGATCTGAACCAACCTCTCTGAAGTATAAGTAGTCACCACCGGAATGAAGTGTGCCGACTTGGTCAACTTGTCAACAATGACCCAAACTGCATCAAACTTCCTCAATGTCCACAACAACCCAACTACGAAGTCCATAGTAATGCGCTCCCATTTCCATTCAAGTATAGGCATTTGCTGAAGTAGGCTTCTGGCCTCTGGTGCTCATACTTAACCTGCTGGCAATTCAAGAACCTAGCCATGTACTCAACTATGTCTTTCTTCATCCGCCACCACCAATAATGCTGCCTCAGGCCGCGATACATCTTCATAGCACCTGGATGAATAGAATACCACGAACTGTGTGCCTCCTCTAGAATCCTCTCCCTCAAGCCATCGACATTAGGAACATATAGGCAACCCTGGAGTCGCAGAACACCATCCTCACCAATAGAAACCTCCTTGGCACCACCCTGTAGCACCGTCTCTATGAGAATTGCCAAATGCGGATCATCGAACTACCAAGCCTTGATATGCCCCAATATGGAGACTGAGCAACAATACATGCAAGGACCCAACTGGGCTCTGAAATATCCAACCTTACAAGTCTGTTAGCCAAGGACTGAATGTCCAAAGCTAATGGCCTCTCCTCTACTGAAATGAATGCCAAACTACCCATACTCTCTGCTTTCCTGCTTAAGGCATCCGTGACCACATTTTCCTTGCCCGGATGATAAAGAATGGTGATATCATAATCCTTCAGTAACTCAAGCCATCTACGCTGCCTAAAATTAAGATCCCTCTGCTTGAACAAATGTTGTAAGCTGCAATGATCAGTATAAACCTCACATAACACCCCATACAAATAATGCCCCCATATTTTAAGAGCATGAACAATCGCGGCCAACTCTAGATCGTGCACAGGATAATTCTTCTCATGAATCTTTAGCTGACGTAAAACATATGCAATAACTCACCCCTCCTACATCAATACACAACCCAAGCCAATATGTGAAGCTTCACAATACACAATATACATCCCCGAACTAGAAGGCAACACTAGGACTGATGCTGTAGTCATAACCGTCTTGAGCTTTTGAAAGCTCGCCTAACAAACATTAGACCAACGGAAAGGGGCACCATTCTGGGTCAATCTAGTCAAAATGTGCTGCAATGGATGAAAAGCCCTGCACGAATCGGCGATAATAACCAGCCAACCCCACTTAAGTTAAAACTCACACTTGGAAAAGTTAGCATATAGCTTCTGCTCTCGCATTGTCTGAAGTAGTACTTTCAAATACTGCTCGTGCTTCCCCAGGCTACGTGAGTATATCAAAATGTCATCAATGAAGACAATAACGAAGGAATCAATATAAGACTTGAACACCCTGTTCATCAAGTCCATAAGCGTTACTGGGGCATTAGTCAAGCCGAAAGACATCACTAGGAACTCATAATGGCCATATCTAGTACGGAAAGTAGTCTTCGGGACATCTAAGTCTCAAATCTTCAACTGATGATACCCTAATCTCAAGTAGATCTTAGAAAACTCCCTAGCACCCTGCAACTGGTCGAACAAATCATCAATGTGCGCAAAAGGTACTTGTTCTTGATGGTAACCTTGTTCAACTGGCGGTAATCAATGCACATCCGCATGGTTCCGTCCTTCTTTTTTACAATTAACACTGGTGCACCCCAAGGTGATACACTGGGTCTTACAAACCCCTTTGCTAATAACTCCTCAAGCTGCTCCTTCAATTCCTTCAACTTTCTCGGAGCCATACGGTACAGTGGGATAGATATAGGCTGGGTAGCTAGAGCTAAATCAATGCAGAAATCAAAGTCATGGTCTGCCGGCATGGCTGGAAGGTCAGCAGGAAACACATCGGCAGACTCCTAGACTATTGGCACCGAATCAATCGTCGGAGACTCTGCGGTGGTGTCCCGAACATAGGATAGATAAGCTAAACAACCCTTCTCGACAATATGTAGAGCCTTCAAAAAAGAGATAACCCGACTAGATGTACTAACTGAATGTTACATTTCGCATTTTTCCTACGTTAAAATTTCATCTTCAGTTAATTGACGTAGACTCGGGGATAACAAGTAATAACTAAGTACCATGAAGGAAAGGGTGCATGAATTAGAGAAAATGAGTTTCGTTAAAGGTTGGTGATTTGGGATAAAATACGGGCCTAGCGTTAGTACCCGATAATTATAAACTAGTACCATGCAAGGTACCATATGACCACGGTAGTATAATATGTAAAGTATATATGAAGTATTTTAAGAATAAATAGAATTTTAAGTAATTTGTGTTAATTCTTAATTATGTGGGTAATTGGTTAATTACCGGTAACGAGACATTACCTAATTAACTAATAAGTGGATAACTACCCACGTGGTATTAAGCCACTCCATGAAGTATCACTCTTAAGTCATTAGTCTAGGTGGAATGTAGAGAAATATTTGGTTATGAAATATAAATATGGGAATCACGTGTGATTTTCAAATAAAAGGAAAATGAAGAAAGGTTACCAAGAGTGTTTTCTTGAGTATTTGAGTTAATAAACATTTGCATTTGTATACGTTAATGGTTCTAGTGGTTTTGAGTTTTTCTTTCTTGAATAACCATGAATTAAAATTAGAACGGTCTCTATACATCTATGGAAGGATTATTACCTATTTTGAAAAGGTTTAGATTTAGTTCGAGTGACTACTAGTAGGCCCATTGAGATTGTGTATTTTATGGCGGGTCACATGTTGTTGGTGCAGTGAAGGTATTATGTGAATATATCCTCTAGAAGGTTTATTGTTATTGAAAATTCTATTTCAATTCAATTTGATGAGAGATGCAATCTGTATTGTGATTGCGGGAGATATGACATGTTCTTTTGGGTACATGGACTGGGTTTAGAGGGTTTATGTATCCTCTACATGATAAAAAGTTGAAAAATGATTGATTGATGCTTAGAGACTTGTTATAAAGGAGTACGGTACAATCTTTCTCAATAATATCATACGGATGTTTTCCTAATCCAGGTATGTTAAGACTATCCCTTCTTTCTTTTGGCATGATCCATACGATACGAACGAAATGTGCAAATGCACAAATTCCATAAATGACTCTATTCATAGAAGTATTAGAGATATCTATGTTCTTGAATTTCCATGTGTCATAATATTTTATCATTTGTTCATGGATCTCAGAAAAATATGAAAGTTGAGAAGAGTTCACTTTATGATATTACTCAAAGGCAAAATGGTCTTATGACATTTCGAAAGATTTTATTAACGTACTTTTCATGCATTGCATTTATGTACATTGACCCATGACCAGATGGCGTTATATATGCGTATATATATATGTATATAGGATATGGGAAAAGGTTACGATGTTATATATGTACCACCACCTGATCAGCTGGTATATGATGATGATGTTGCCCACAGTAGCTGAAATATGATTCAAACGGCGTTATATATGCGTATATATGAATGTATATGTTTATGGGATATGGGAAGAGGTTATAGCATTATATGCGCACCACCACCTGATTAGCTGTATACAATGATGATTTTTCCCATAGTAGCCGATATGATATGATGGGATGCCCTTAGAGGCTGATGATATTATGAAACATGTACCTATGCACGACATGACATTCATACGCATATGCATAATGCTAGAAGTAATTTATGATTTACAAAGTTATTCAGACTTGCAGGTTGAGTTATGTACTCTTTATGTCTTCTATGTCTCTTATGTATTTATTTATGTGCCTTACATACTCAGTACATTACTCGTACTGACGTCCCTTTTTCCTGGGGACGCTGAGTTTCATGCCTGCAGGTCCTGATAGACAGGTCGAGAGCCCTCCAAGTAGGCTATCAACTCAGCGGAAGATGTTGGTGTGCTCCATTTGCTTCGGAGTTGCTCGTTTGGTTAGCATGATTTAGATGTGTATTGTTTGGTATGGCGGAACTCTATCCCGACCTTTATGACATTTACGTATTCTTAGAGGCTTGTTGATATATGTCGTGTACATAAAGGATTGTACAGCCTTGGCGGCCTATGTTTTGAGTTTATAAAGGATCTTGTTGGCCTATTAGGCACATATGTCATCGGTTTGGTACTCGGTTGAGTAAGGTACCAGGTGCCCGTCGCGGTCCATCGGTTTGGGTCGTGACAAAAGTGGTATCAGAGTCGTTCTATCCTAGGAAGTCTACAAGCCGTGTCTAGTAGAGTCTTGTTTATGGGTGTGTCGTGCACCACACTTATAAGCAGGAGGCTACAAGGCATTTAGGATTGTCACTCTTTCTTCTTACTCTAGATCATGTGGTAGAGCTCACTTATAAGAATTCAAGTCCCAAACTTCTATTTTTATTCGTAATAAGACGATGCCTACGTTCAGAAAGATGATCGATAAGAGATATAGCTCTGGAAGTATTGAATTAGAGGAGCTTGACTTTGCATCATGCTTATGATAAGTAAATGTGAGGTCTTTAGCAGATCATGTGCATACTGAAAGGTGTAAGCCTCTTGATAAGAAGCCTTAAGGAAAGAATGGCTATCCATATTTATGGTGAAAGACAATGCTTTCAAGAAGTAAAAGAAGCAAGGTGAAGAAGGGTACGAGGCCCCCAGTTAATGAAGATTATCAGAATTACAGTTCCGGCAGAAAAATATAAGCATTAAGAGATACCCTCAACAGTAACAGAGGTATGTACAATTGGCCGTACCTATCTCAGTTATGCCCTATGAGGGCTAACAAGTGTAGTTTAAGAAAAGGACGAAATATCAGGACCTAGCTAGGGTTAGAGTAAACCAAAATGGTGAATGGATTGTTTGTGTTAATTGATATTTCCGAAGGATATTGCAAGTGTTCTAGTAGATCTCCTTGTGAGACACCCAGATGGTACACTCTAAAATAGTGCAGCCAGATATGAGTACTACAAAGACATGCACTATAAGCCTTGAAGGGATAAATATTACCTTAGTGTGGCTCGCGTCCCTAGTAAAGCGAGAATGTTAAGCAACTTGAAGAGCCATTGGATAGAGCAAAGGGAAGCTAAGAGCAAAAGAATGTCTTTTTCTAATTTTCAGAATAAAGTGATAGGCATAAATGTTCGCGGGAAATAAGAAAAGAGTTAATAAAGCATTATGAGTAAGATATGATACATGGATGACAACGGGATATCAAAAGATGACAATATTACAAAATCTATATTCAAGTGAAGGAAGAAACGAGAAGTGACAGGCCTTAGGACAACAAAAGAGTATAGGCCATACAATCATGTCCTCATTTCAAGAAATAAATTCCCAACTCTAGCGTGATTACCAAGAGGAAAAGTTAGACCCCAAAGTAATAGAACTAGTATGGATTGGTGAACAAGATGAACTAAACATGAATTATGGACTGAGTGACTGGTGATAGTTGCCATCATAAGAACTTCAGATTTTGTTTCGCTAATAATAGAATGGACGACAAAAGAAGATTCATGAGAAATTCAGAGAATGATCATTCAGGAAGACGCTTCCCTACAACAAGCAATGTAAGCAAAGTTCAGCTTAAGGGGATGTATGTGCCAGTTATACTAAATTACACCCTCGTAAGTAAGGGATTTTTCTATCCTTGGTATGGAAGGATTACCGCAAGGCGCGTAAGAGTCATCGATGATGTGAAAGGATGCCAAAGATGAAAAGATGAAACATCTATAGGCAGGTCGTCATAGCTCTAATTCTTAGTACTCCCCTAAAGGGAGGAATATGGAATGATAAAAGGAAGAATGCGATAAAAATGAGAAAGGGATGAGATTGCACTTATCCAAATGCTACAGATATGCTACGATTCTAGAATACTATGCAAACCCGACGTCAAGGAGAAGAAGTAAGGGTTCCTGCCCGAGATGTTATTGATAATTAAGGAGCCAGTGCAAGACGTAAGTTAAGACCAAAGAAATAACCCAAGAAAGATTTTGTGGAATATTGACATGAGGATGGGCCAACGAGTAGTTAGTAGTTGATTCAGAAAGAGCCTAGCTATGGCTAGTCAAGAAGATACAGAACAAGGCAGCAGGTCATGCAAGATAAAGATAGTAAAACCCAATATAGTGAATTTAGATCCACAGTTATGACATTGTAATATTTGAGAAATATTCAAATAGGAGTTGGGGTAGGTAAAGGTACCATATGAGTGTTACAAAAATAAAAGATAGTTCCACTGGAAAGACAGTCAAAACTTCAGTTCAAAAGCAACCGTACGAGCAGATGAGTATGGAGGTAAGTAACTAAGGATAATTACAAGTGAGCATGAACATAAAAAAATCTAGCGGGAATATGGTATATAAGCTCACATCTTTACAAGAGTCAAAGGGTCTTCCCTAAGTACTACGACGAAAAACTAGTTGAGGAAATAAGGAAGAAGGCTTCAACCTCAGTACAACGACCTAAAGAGGAAATGGTCGTGTGACAACAGTCTCAAAACAACATTGTATGCTTTCCCTAAGAAAGTGGCACCTACAGTGGCTAATGAATAGAGAGTAAAATCAGAAGTGATATTCAGGATCATATGAGTTGTATAGAATTTAAATATATATGGGCACTAAGATAAGCTAAGTATGGACACAACAAGGGGCAAAAAGATCAAGAAAAGTAATATCTTACGTTTAAAGAAAGCTAAGATGGAAAAAAGGGAATTACTCGATCAATGATCCAGAGTTGGTTACGTTAAGAACTCACTTAAGGGTTTGGAGTTTTATGTATGCAGCATATACATCCATAGAAGATTCTGGTATACGTTAAAAGAAAGAATTGAGCCCAAGTAATAAACAAAGGATTAAATTATTAAAGGATTGTATCATGCATATTCCTCAGCGCCTATGAAAGGCTAAACAGAATAACTAATTCCAGGAACCATAGATCAGAAGATAGCTTAAGACGACATAAAGGCTGATCTAAAGAAGGAGGAAACTAAAGAGATACATCAATGAAGTAAATCAAGAATATGATTATTGGACCCAAAAAATTATAGAAATCGTGATTGAGAAAATGGAAGGACCACTCTTGATATCAGAGATAAATAATAGATAGTACAACAACCATATTCTTTAACAGCTCCACGATGAAGCCAGTCAGAATAGTACCAACCTCATAAAAATTCAGTACGAAGCACCCATCGGATTGTATATACACCAGAGGTGCAAGTATTATAATAGAGCTTCAAGTTGTGGATGTGAATTACACCTATGTGAAAGGGAGGTCATGAAAGAGATAGAATATGTTATGCAAGATTTTAAGGTGAATAAGGTAAAAGTGAACAACGTACGAGACACTTAAATGCAGAAGCTTGTGAATTGTCTATACTTCAGACAAAAGGTTAGAAGTGCTAGGATCCAGTACCCAGGAATGATAGCAGCATCGTCAGTGGCATACCTTCCAGCCTATGGTTTCTAAGTACTGAAAGGTCTAATTAGAGAGTAAAAGAAAAGTTAGAGATGATGTGATGTCTCGCTTGATGTTCCAGAATAACATAAGGAAATCTATGGTGCAAGCAAAGTGAAGGAAGGGTGCGAACAAGTATGAATGGATATGTATAAGTTGTAAGCTAAAGTATGGTAGAGAGACAAAGTTTTAAGGAAACATGAGTGAAGATGAGGAAAGGCAAGTGAAAAGTTGACGAGCATAGATAAGTCCTCGGGATTTAGTCCATGGAAACAGGAGAGGTAATGGTTTCTCTAAGTTATTGAAAGTTCAGTATAGCCTGAATAAACTCAAAGGAGTCTAAGATTAATAGCAATTAGAAGGAATAAAATGCTGACCTGGTAATAAAATGAGGGTATAATTGTGATAGATAAAGGATGACGTTTGGTCCTTCGTTTGAATAATGATTTGAAAAAAAAAGAAGAAGAGAAGGAGAAAAGATTTCACTGGCGGCACGAAATTAGGATACCCCTATATGGTGAATCACATTGAGACGCTATGAAATACGATTACAGGAATCACTTCGAATATTCCTTGATGTAACGTAAGCCCTAGTGGAAAAGTATTGCGTAAGAAGTTTCAAGTTATCGGTGGTATATTGTAGATCAATATTGAGGTGAATCAACAATGGATGGACAAATGTCACAAAGTATGAGATGAGATTAGACCGTCATTCTAAAGATGAGCAATAATGAGGAAGAAGTAAAGGACCTAAATTTATACATATGGAATAAGCAACGAGATTAAGCTGGGATTTGGTAACAGACCTCAGCAACGATAAATTAAAGTAAGAGTTATGGCAGTAAATTCATACGGATGGCTAAACATACCTATGCGATAAGATATAGCTAAATTCAACAAAGTACCGAGCAAAGAACTTTAGTATACTCATAGATTCCCAAAGGGACATCTTATCATGCTCTACATATGAAGCCTAGAGATTGGGCACCTTTAAAGGTCAAAATCGTACAGGTTGCATGATAGAAGGTAGCAACAGTTATGAGACTGGAAAGGTTCTGACCATAAGTCGTGGTGTGAGAAAGAGGCCTAAAGGGGAGAATGCCCCGGACTATGGATTTAATCATAGAACAATTGCTTAGATGGAAAGGAGAGTAATAAAGTTTTCAGAAGACATAGGCTATGAAAATAATAAGAGCACAAGTTAAAATTCGAGGACAAATGTTCCAAAGGGGGGAATGATGTTACATCTCGCGTTTTTCCTACGTTAAAATTTCGTCTTCAGTTAATTGATGTAAACTCAGGGATGAGATTATCTGGAGGTTAGCATATTTATACGATTTATAACGAGCAATAACTAAGTACCGTAAAGGAAAGGGTACATGAATTAGAGAAAATGAGTTTCGTTGAAGGTTGGCGATTTTAGATAAAATACGGGTCGAGCGTTAATACCCAATAATTATAAACTAGTACCATGCAAGGTACCATATAACCACGGTAGTATAATATATGAATTATATATGAAGTATTTTAAGAATAAATAGAATTTTAAGTAATTTGTGTTAATTCTTAATTATGTGGGTAATTGGTTAATTATTGGGTAATTGGACATTACCTAATTATCTAATAAGTGGATAACTACCCATGTGGCATTAAGCCACCCCATGAAGTATCACTCTTAAGTCATTAGTCTAGGTGGAATGTAGAGAAATGTTTGGTTATGAAGTATAAATATGGGAATCACGTGTGATTTGCAAATAAAAGGAAAATGAAGAAAGGTTACCAAGAGTGTTTTCTTGAGTATTTGAGTCAATAAATATTTGCATTTGTATACGTTACTGGGGCTAGTGATTTTGAGTTTTTCTTTCTTTAATAACCATGAATTAAAATTAGAACGGTCACTATACACTTACGGAAGGATTATTACCTATTTTGAAAAGGTTTAGATTTAGTTCGGGTGACTACTAGTAGGCCCATTGAGATTGTGTATTTTATGGCGGGTCACAAGTTGCTGGTGCAGTGAAGGTATTATGTGAATATATCCTATAGAAGGTTTATTGTTATTGAAAATTCTTATTTCAATTCGATTTGATGAGAGATGCAATTTGTATTGTGATTGCGGGAGATATGACAAGTTCTTTTGGATGCATGGACTGGGTTTAGAGAGTTTGTCTATCCTATACATGATAAAAAGTTGGAAAGTGGTATATTGATGCTTAGAGACTTGTTATGAAGGAGTACAGTGCAATCTTTCTCGATAATATCATACAGATTTTTTCCTAATTCAGGTATGTTAAGGCTATCCCTTCTTTCTTTTGGCATGATCCATACGATACGAACAAAACATGTAAATGCACAAATTTCATAAATGACTCTATTCATAGAAATGTTAAAGATATCTATGTTCTTGAATTTCCATGTGTCATAATATTTTATCCTATGTTCATGGGTCTCAGAAAAATATGAAAGTTGAGAAGATTTTACTTTTGATATTACTCAAAGGGAAAATGGTCTTATGACATTTCGAAAGATTTTATTAACTTACTTTTCATGCATTGCATTCATGTACATTGACCCGTGACCAGATGGCGTTATATACGCGTATATATGTATATATATATATATATATATATATATATATATATATATATATATATATATGTATATGTATATGGGATATAGGAAAAGGTTATCGGCATTATATATGCACCACCACTTGATCAGCTGGTATATGATGATGTTGCCCACATTGGCTGAAATATGATTCAAACGGTGTTATATACGCACATATATATGTGTGTATTTATATGAGATATGGGAAGAGGTTATGGCGTTATATATGCACCACCACCTGATCAGCTGGTGTCCGATGATGATTTTGCCCACAGTGGCTGATATGATATGAAGGGATACCCTCAGAGGCTGATGATGTTATGAAACATGTACCTATGCACGACATGACATTCATACGCATATGCATGACGCTAAAAGTAATTTATGATTTACAAAGTTATTCAGACTTACAGGTTGAGTCATGTACTCTATATGTCTTCCATGTCTCTTATGTATTTATTTATGTGCCTTACATACTCGGTACATTACTCGTATTGACATCCCTTTTGCATGGAGACACTGCGTTTCATGCTCGTAGGTCCCGATAGAAAGGTTGAGAGCCCTCCAAGTAGGCTATCAGCTCAGTGGAAGATGTTGGTGCACTCCATTTGCTTCGGAGTTGCTCGTTTGGTTAGTATGATTTAGACGTGTATTATTTGGTATGGAGGGACTCTATCCCAACCTTTATGATATTTATGTATTCTTAGAGGCTTGTAGATATATGTCGTGTTCATAAAAGATTGTACGGCCTTGTCAGCCTATGTTTTGAGTTTTTAAAGGATTATATTGGCCTATTAGGCCCGTATGTCATGTGTATATGATGATGTAATAAGAAAGATATGTTATGTTGTTACCCAGTTGAGTAAGGTACCAGGTGCCCGTCGCGGTCCATCGGTTTGGGTCGTGACACTGAATAACCCTTCCTCTCCAATCTCGGCATCTCTAGCATCGCTAACGTAATAGTCTTGGCATGGCAATCTAGGACATCATGATAGGGGGATAACCAATCCATCCCCAGGATGACCTCAAAGTCAGTCATATCAAGCAACATGAGCTCTGCTCTAGTCTCAAAACTATAGAATGTGACCACACAAGACCGATAGATCCGATCTACCACCACAGAATCGCCCACAAGAGTTGATACATGAATAAGAGTACCCAAGGACTCACGAGGAATATCCAGAAAATGAGCAAACAGAGATGATACATATGAATAGGTAGACCCTGGATCAAATAGCACTGAAGCATCCCTACTGTAGATGGAGATAATATATGTGATAATGGCATTTGAGGCCAATGCATCTGGTCTGGCCAAAAAAGCATAGAATATGGCTGGAACGCCGGTTGGCTGGCCTCGACCTGACTAAACTGGCTGACCTCTCCCTATTTGGCCTCCACCTCTAGGAAGGTCCCTACCAGTCTGTCCCCCACCTTTGGGCGGCTGGACAGCCGGTGCTGAAATCATGGACTGCTAACTCTACTGCACTGACTTGCCTCGAAGTCTGGGGCAGGTCCTCTTCATGTGACCCGGATCTCCAAACTCGTAACAACCTCTCGGCACCATAGACTGCTATCCTGAAGTCTATCCTTGATGGCCTGAATACCCAATAGAGGAACTCTAAATAGCTGGTAGCGATATGAACTCTCTAGTATAGCACTAAAAGGGGAGCTGGAAGAACCTTGGGGACCTGAATACCCACTGAAAGACACTTGGATGGCTGGCGGGCGGTAAAAACTCTCTGGTATGACACTAAAATGGGGGCGTGCTGGAGCACCCCGAGGAGGTGGTGGTGCTGAATATAGGGGCCTGCTGGGCTGACCCCTCCCAAACTAAACTCTGACCCTAGCCGGGGCACCTCTAAACTCTCTAGAGAATCGAGCCCTCTTGTCCTACTGCATCTGCTCTCTACCTCTCAGACGGTAGCCCTCAATCCTCCAAGCAATCTCCACTACCAGCTGATAGGGAGTCCCTATCTCAACCTCTCAGGCCATGTTGGCCCTAATACCAGAATGCAACCCTTCAACAAACCTCCAAACCATCTCTGCGTCAGTAGGAAGTATCATCAGTGCATGGTGGGACAGCTCAGAAAACCTCGCCTCATAGTCGGTCACCGACATCTAACCCTGCTAAAGCTACTCAAACTAATACCGTAGATCCTCTCTCAGAGGGTAGAATATACCAATCCAGGAAAAGCTATGTGAACTGACCCCAAGTAATGGGAGGAAAACCCGCTGGCCTGCCAAGAACACAAGATTGCCACCATCTACGGGCCCTGCCCTCTAGCTAGAAAGTAGTGAAGTCAACCCCATGAGACTCCAATATCCTTATGTTGTGCAGTCTGTCCCTGCACCTATCAATCAAATCTTGGGCATCTTTATGACGCTCACCCTTGAAGATAGGAGGGTGTAGCCTAGTTCATCTTTCCAATAACTTCTACGGATCACCATCCACAACTGGTCTAGGTTAGGGCACCACTTCGGCAACTGGCTAAGCCCCATCCGTGGGTAGTTCCACCGGAGTCTGATATACTACAGTTGCATGACCAGGAGCCTGAGAAGTAAGGGTTTGGGCTCCCCCTCCCACTTGAGAAATGGCCGGGTCTGCTAGAAATAAACCATCCTGAGTCATGGAGTCCATGAATCGAAGCATACAACCCATAACCTCCTGGAAGCCTGGCGTTGTCATGAAATTCGCTGGGGCGGGCGCTGCTGCGGGCACCTCGCCCTGCTCCTCAATAATGGGATGCCCTACTGGATCCGCCTGTGGTGCAACTGGAGCAGCTCTAGGACACCCTCGTCCGCTACCTCGGGCTGGTGCCCTCTCTGGCCTCTACCTCGGCCTCTAGCAACGAGGGGAGCAGCTTCTCCCGGGTCTGGAACGCCTGTTGTGCGCGTCCTCACCATCTATGAGAGAATAGAAGAAGAAATTTAGTATACCATCAACTGCACAATAGAAAATGAATAAAGAGTAGTTTCCTAACACCTCTATAGCCTCCCGAAGATAAGTGCAGACGTCTCCGTGGCGATCCGCAAGACTCTATTAGGTTTGACCATGACTTGTGAGACCTGCATGAACCTAGTGCTCTGATACCATGTTGTCACGAGACAAATTCCATTATAGGTTGTGATGGCGCCCAACACCGTTACTAGGCAAGCCAACCCGAAGATACTAGTGAGTTCTCATATATTTTACCAAAACAATCCCAGCATTTTTCTTAACTTAAATTTAAAGCAAGTGATATTTAGCAATTCATAATAATAGATATACAACCCAAAAGAATAGTCTACCAATGTGTGTTCCAAGAACTAGTGTTACAAGTACTAGGGCAACTAGTAGAATATACAAAAGAATATAACTATCCTACTGCCTGAAACAGAATAGATAGTAATAACAAAAGAAGAGACTCCGGCATGCTGCTGAATGGCTCGGAAGGGGCAGCTCACGTGGAATCTCGGTTGAGTATCATGAACGTGCGCCGGACTGGTAGCTAGATATACCTACCTCAGATCCTGTAAATTTAAGTACAGAAGCATAATATGAGTACATAAACAATATGTACCCAGTAAGTATCCAGTTTAACCTCAAAGAAGTAGTGACGAGGGGTTGACTTGACACTTACTAGGGTCAATAATAATATAATTTAAGTGTTATGCTAAGCATGAATGTCATAAATAAATAACAATTTATAACAGGACGTGATAGGTTCTTTCCTAGATAATATCTTAGTTAACAATTTATATTCCAAGGCATTTAAAACAGTTCAAATCATAGAAAGTACCAAGCAGGAAGCATGCGCAAATAATGCCGAGGTCGTACGACCCGATCCAACATAAAAATAAAGTGTGCACTGCTGGAGGGTCGGACAACACAAATCATAGATGTATCTATTATCCCGCTTGTGAATCATACATGCAACGCGGTCAAACACAGATAAACATATCAAGTAGTAAATCAATAATTTATCAGGAAAGCAATTATCCAAAGAAATGTCAAGTTTCTCTTTAGCGGTCAAGAAAATGATATTTAGCTTTTTAGAAATTCATTTGTAAAGTTCGATATATTTCACACAATCTAGATTAATGATAAAGTTACAAATATGGCAAGTAAAGCATACATTTGGGTCCTAGACTACCCGGGCTTAATCATAATAGTGGCTACGCACTAGACTCTCGTCACCTCGTGCGTACGTAGCCCCCACAATTAGTGACAAATATTCAATTAATTCTCCTATGGGGACAATTCCCTCTTACAAGGTTAGAAAAGAGACTTACCTTACTTCACGGTCTACTTTCCGGTCTAAGCTTATGCACAAATTCTCAATTTGGCGCCAAACACTCCAAAACTATCCAAATAGCATACAAACTAATCAATATAGTCTTAAAAGTTCATATCCCAACCATTAGAGTGATTCCCCAATCCAAATTACAAGATTCCTAAAATTCATCCGGAAATATTTGAAGAAAGTTGTTACCCATAACCTAAGGATCAAGAATATATGATTTTTACTCCATTCCATAAAAGATTTTGTGGTTAAATCTTAGTTTTATCAAAACCCTAGGTTTTACTCTAATCCCATAATTTTCACTAATTTACATGTTGTAATCTACCCATAAAATGTGTCTTAAACTCACATTACGTAGAAAATACTTACCTCACAAAGGTAGGTCGTAATCCTCTCTTTTGAAGCTCCCAAATCGCCCAAGATTGAAATAAATGACCTCATAAATGCCTAAGTCCTGTTTTTAAAAGATGAATCTGCCCAGGGGTCCTTATACGTGATCACGACCAAGCCCTCGCGATCGCGATGGCCAAAAAGAGAGGAGCCCAGAAATAGGCTCTACGTGATCGCGAGAGGACCCATGCAAACATGATGCACTGGGTCACCTACTATTCATGAACGCGAGGTCCAACAAGCGAACGCGTAGGGCAACTGGATAGCCCAGGCTTCAACGCGAACACGACCCTGAAATCGCGAACGCGAAGGCCAAAGGGGCCAGGCCCCCGCGAATGCGACCTTACCCATGCGAACGCAAAAGGAAAAAAGTCCAGTCCCCCAAATCCTTCATCGCGAACGCGAGAGTCCATCCGTGTTCGCGAAGAAGGAAACCAAAAGCAGAAATCTGGTGTTTTCCAACTTAGCTCCGGGTGCTCCGAAACTCACCCGAGTAACCCAGGACCCCGTCCAAAGGCACTAACAGGTCTGAAAACATAATTCAGACTTGCTTGAACTCTAGAAATGCGAAAAACAACAACGAAACCAAGAATCGTACCCCAAAACCCAAAATGAATCAACTTTGAACTTCAAGATTTCAAAATTCGCCGAATGCGTCGAATCATACTTAGACTACTCGGAATGACACCAAATTTTGCGTGAAAGTCTTTAATGACAATATGGAACTATTCCCGATATTAGAATTTTATTCGGACCTTGATATCACAAAAACCTGCTCAAAACCAAATTTCAAGAACCTAAAAATTCTTAAAGAACCAATTTTTACTATTACGCGCCAAAACGCTCCCGGATCATCCAAAACCCATTCCGGACATACGCCCAAGTCTAAAATTATCATACGAACCTGTTGAAACCTTCGAATCCCAATTCCAAGATCGTTTACTTAAAATGTTGATCGAAGTCAAACTTGGCCTTTTAAGTCAACCTTAAGGAACCAAGTGTTCCGATTTCAACCCAAACTCTTTCAAATCCCAAACCAACCATCCCCGCAAGTAATAAATCAGTAAAAGCAAGTATGAAAAGTCCTATTTAGGGAAACGGGGTTCTAGAAGGAAAAACTATGATCCAATGTCATTACATATCTACCAAATAATTTACCTTTAGTCATATTAAAAGAGCTAAGGACAAAATGTTTATCAGATAGGGGCAGTTTTTAGAGAAGAAAATTTTTGACTTTGCAAAATTAAATTTTTGACCTGCCAAGTGCGTGAAATAGTTTAGAGTATCAATTATGGAGTGGCATGAAGTAGTAGTAATTTTAGAAGTTAGAATGATATCGTCGGCAAAGAATAAATTAGAGAACTGTTGTCATAATTTAGATATTGTGATGGGCGCCCATTTGTTGTAATCCACTTATTGGTCAATAGAAGAGCAAGCATTTCCATGCATAATATAAAAAGGTAGGGGGAGAGTGGGTTACCTTGACGAATTCCTCTGGTGAGACAGAAGTAATCCGTAGGAGCACCATTAAAAAGAATGAAAATAGAGGGTGTAGTAACACAAGACATAATTAGTTTAATAATATGGGGAGGGGGGGATTTAAAGTAGATGAGAACACATTTAATGAAAGATCATTCTAACCTATCAAAAGTTTTTTCGAGATCTAATTTAAGGAGCATATGAGGAAACTTTTCTTTCATTGTACAAAATTTGTTAAGAGTTTCATGTACTATTATAGTATTCTCAGAAGCTCTGCGACCTTGTAGGAAGCTAGATTAGGTTGGACTAATAATGTTAGGAAGGAATGGTTTAATACGATTTACTATAATATTTGTGATAATCTTGTAAATCGTGTTGCACAGACTAATGGGCCTAAACTGAGTAAGTTGTGCAACATTACATTGCTTAGGTATGAGGCAAAGATAAGTGTGATTTATGGCTTTAGGAATGTACCCTTTATTGAAAATTGTATGGCAAAAGGTGAGGATAGAGGGAGCTATTTCTTGCCAATACGTTAGATAAAAATAGGGGTGGAGACCGTCCGGTACCGATGCTTTGAAAGGTTTAAAGGAATGAATTGCTTGAGTAATTTCAAGATCCTCAAGTGGGTGCGCTAGCTCTCCACTCTCTTGCGAAGACAATGTGTGATAAGTATTGGTGGAAAATTTGTATGGGAAAGAATTGAGTCCATTGTGAATAGAGTGGTAAAATAGTTGATAAAACTATCGCGAATAGTTGGGATATCATAACACCAATTTCCTGCTTGGTCTTGTAGAGCAGTAATGCAATTACGCCTACGTCTAATTAGAGTGGATAAGTGAAAAACATTTGTATTTGCATCACCCTCATTAAGCTAGGTAACATGGGATTTGAGTTTCTATAAATCTTCTTATAACTTAAGAATGTTATTGTATTCCAAAATGAGATCTTGTTCTAGTTTTTGTAAAAAGGAACTAGTAGGGTAGTGAATAGAGGATTTTAGTCCTGACAATCGTGTTAGTATATTTTTTTGCGTTAAAAGATATTACCGAAAGTATGGCGATTCCAAACAGTTATTGTATCAGTGAAGCAACCAATGGCGTGTAAAAAACTCAGTATGGTTTGCCCATAAGTTGGAAATCATTGGACGAAGGTCAGTGTGTGATGCCCAGATTGTTTCAAAGTTAAAAGATTTTGTAGAAGGAGTCAAGTTTTTATTTAAAGTTATTAGGAGAAGACGATGGTTGGAATGAGTTCGAGGTAAATGTATGACTACTGAGTCAAGAAGTAAGACATTCCAATCATAGTTAACTAAACACCTATCTAGGCGTTCTAAAATTGTGTTACCATAAAGTCGTTTATTAGGCCACATGTATCGACTTCCTTTAAAACCAAAATCAAGAAAATTACAGTAATTTATGCAATCCAGAAATTTATTAGATCTATTAAAATTGATGCTTCTCCCGTTAAATTTTTCAGAGATGCGAAGTATCTCATTAGAATCACCTGCTAAGATCATGGCCCTTTATAAAAATCAGCAATGCAACGAAGATTTTTCTAGAGGATATTACGATCATGAGAGTGAGGGCTAGCATAAATTACAGAAAATATCCATTTATGAGGGTGAGGAATTACCTGAGGCATGCTATGCATTTCTTGATGAGTGGTGGCGACAGTATCCACATTGAAAATATCCTGTGACCAAAATAGAGCAATACCACCCGAGTGCCCCTCAGTTGGCGCTTCCTCCATATTAGTGAAATTAAAGTTGTCCCTGATGAATTGATGATCTGCTAAGTGAGTTTTGACAAGTACCACCAGTGAAGGACGGTGGTAATCAAGCATCGAGTGAAAATTGCATCAAAAGTCAGGTGACTGTGCACCTCGACAATTCCATACAATAAAGTTCATATTATTGTTATTATTAGTGGGTGGTGGAGGTGAATCCTCCTATGGATTCAAGTTCTGGTCGTTGGGCTAGGTCAGTTGTAGGCATAGAGATGATGTGATGACTAGTCTCTATGCGATGACTAGGGCATACTTCCCCATATCGGAGTTGATTGTTGGTCGTATTTGTTAGAATATACTATAAGCCATGCGTATTGTTATAGTATTCTTTTTGAACAATTATTTATTTACTTGTTTAAATTCAATAAAGTTTCATTTTAAATAGATCATGTGTTGGTTTGTGCGTCCATTGCTTACATGGTAGATGATTTAGTGTATAGAGTTTAGCTTATACACGGAAGATTAAATCATCGGTTCTTGTAAGACATAAAAGTTAATGTTCACAATCTAATGATGAAATTGGACAAATCATCGGAATAATTGTAGCACAATATTAAATATAATTTATCTTGATTATGGGAATGGTTTAATTCCAACTTCTTGTGCTAGTAAATTTTGTATATATTGAACGGATCAAGTAGAGATGAGTATTTTATACTGACTTTATAAAATAATTTCTTTAGTCCATTTAATGTACTTATACTCTTAAACCTGATATAATTATTATTAGCTGTGTATGTCACTTGTTGTTTTGATTTATTAAAAGGCGAGATTCTTTCGCGAGTCAATAAGCCTGGTAAATTGGATAACAATGATATACATTGGCGAAATAATAATTAGTTGATGGAATCCATGTCTCGATTTTGAGATTGATGATACTCCTTTATGAAATCTTATAAGTTTTCATGTGTAAACCCGGCCGGTGAATTTTGTATCCGACACATGAAATAAGTTAAGTGTAAGTCTAAAGGAAGTAATCAATAAATTAAATAGTCAGTAATTTAATTTGATTGATTAGTATCTGAATCTTAACATGGGGAGTTAAATAAGGTTTTATGGAAGAATTTCGAAATTGAACTAAGGAGTGCAATTATGAATTTTTAGTGGAATAATTCGTAATTTATTATGATGGAAATTAATTTCAGAATTTCGAAATTAATATCATAATAGGAAGCCTTGTTAATTAAATTTTGTGGTCCCTACTGTGCCTAAATAATAGAAAATAGTGGAAACTGTTACTTAGTGGGACAGAAAACATGGAAACCGTCCCTTAGTGGGAGAAGGAAACCTAACAGGTTTTGAAAATGGTTTTGACCTAAAAACGCAGTTATATATATGGATATAAGGGCTGGACGTTTGGGCTATGATTCTGACTGCGGTTTCTACTAGAATTTTGCCCACCCAAAATTCTCTATTTTCGGTTATTGTTTGGGTAACACAGTAGAAGACTGTGGAAATCTGCTAGTGTGTGGTATCAATTGAGGAACTGGAGAACGACATTGATTTGTTGTATTTACGCTTCAAGAGGTAACCCTAAAATCTCCATACGTGCTAGTTGTTTAGATTACACGTGAATAAGATTCTGCTGTTGCTTCCGCTGTGGTATATATTCCAACAATTGGTATTAGAGCTTACTCACGTCTAATTAAAGAATTAGGATAAACCATAAGGATTAATATCATGTTCTATATGCAAGTTTTGAATTACATGCAAAGTTTGTTTTTTCTGAAAACCTACACTATTTTTTGGTGTGATTATCTGTTATGGGTTGTGTTGATTATTCTGAAAACTTGATATATCCTTTTAATATTGGTGATGTTGAGCGAGAATAATGTCTTTTCCTTTATGTGATTCCTCTGACTCTAGGTTTCTACTATCTTTAAAACTTGACTATGCCTGAAACCCTAACTTTTCAAAAGGTTTCTCATCTATTACTGTAAGACCTTTGCATGCTTCTGATACTCTATTTTTTCTTCACTACTGATTCAATGTGACTTGACCTGCTTGATTAATATGCTTCGAATGTTTGCTTTACTACTAGCTTATTTCTTCCACTATTGCATGTTTGTGATTATCTCTTTTGTTTGGCCTCGCATGTCTGATGACCCTGTGCACTTTATTTATATGCTGAAATTTCTTCCTTGATTAATCTTCACCTTGTGTCTGATTTCTAAAGTTTTCCTTTTATGAACCCTAATTTCACTCGCCCGTTCAAAATTGATTGACTCTTTTTCTTTTATTGTAATATTTACTTTGCTGAATCTATTTCCAAAATAAGTTTATTTTGTACTTAGACTTGATTACTTACTGAATGCTTGTACTACTTATTTTATGGCAATAATCAGCCTGTATCTAAACTGATCTCTTTCCTTATTTGAATCTGTTAAACAATGATTCCTTAATTAAAGGGAATCACCCATGTAATTGATTTTGACCTATAATTGTTTCCATGTTTGTACTTATTACTTTTCCTTCACTCGTTTTAAAAAAAAACTATAAATACCCTGCACCCCTCTTCTTTCAAGGACATGAACCAATTGAGTTCAAAAACACACACTTCACTCAAAATCTCTCTCTTTTCTCTGTTACTACTTGTGTTGCTACCTTGTCTAGCCAGGCTGAAAGCCAAGGCTAGGCTGTGGGAAACTTGCTAATTTTTTCTTTCTGCATTTGCTTTTTTTACCGGTATGTCCTACTCTTCCATCATCAACAACAACATGTTTCTTTAGTAATTCCTTCACTCTTACCTGTTTCCTGCTTATGTCTAATCGAGTTTCATTGTCAAGCATGCTATGATCTGCTCTTTCCTTTTTCTGAATTAATGTTTTCTCATGTATGAACCCCAATATCCCATACCCCCTATGTGTTTGTATATTGGTTTGAGGGCATGTCAGCATCATACATTGTTGTGCATGACCTAAACCTGGCCCTCCCTAGGTCATATGTTCCACATCCCCTATGTGTTTGGTATCTTTGGTTTTGAACATTGTTGTGCATGACCCAAACCTGATTCCCTGGGATCACAACCTCCATATCCCCTCTGTATGTTGTGTGTTCTGGTTGGTTTATAGGCATGACAAAACTATCTATTACTGTACGTGCCCAAACCTGGTCCACGCCTAAGGATATATGCTCCTTGCAATGTATTTCCCAAACCCCTAACCCCTTTGTGCAATTGTTGATTCTGTTATTTTCGCTTTACTGCTACAGTTTTCAACTCACCCCTCTCCCCTATCCATTCTCCACTCAGTTCTAAATCTCTACTCCTGCACTTTCACTATATTCTTAGACTTAAGTTCTGCCCCTCATGTGTGAGCCTTGCCTTGGGACCCATGAGCTCCCTCTGAACTTGGACACATAAGGGCTGACCCTTCCACATTGCACTAATCTATATTTGGTTATGCAACTTGGGTGTGAGCACTGCCCGGGGTCCTTTTGAGACCCTTAGGGAACTTTGACACACTCAAGTCTGAGAAAGGCTTTGAAACAATGGCACTTGAGGTGGTTTATTGCATAACTCTGAGAGAAAATCAAGAATCAGGCTTCCTCTGGTTGTAACTTTTCTTTTGTGCTTCCTTGATGTAATTCATAATCTAGTCTGTAATAATTTTGTAATAAAAATTTGAGGGCTTGGCTAGTGAAAGGGGCTGGGTAATTATGCATGCTCAAGGATAGATATCATGTCTATAGGATCTAAAATTCCGCATGTTCAATTCTGTAATTTAGATATCATCTGTTGTTCTGCATATTTAATTCTGCATCTAGATACCATGCCTATAAGATCCAATTTCATTAAATTCCTGAATGTTCTACATTTAGAGAATATGCTTATAGGACCTAAATTCTGCATATTGAATTTCACATTTAGAGAACCTGTCAATAAGAATTGTCTTAATTTCTGCATTACCACGCTTAAACACCATGCTTAGGAACTGATCAGATATCATTTTCAGTACCCCCTTTAGTAGAAATCATGCATATAGGGATACTGCATGCTTCAATTCACGCTTGACTAGATATCATGTCTATAGGAATTAAAATGAGCAACAAAAGATATCCTTCCTATAGGAACTGAAACCAATTTAAAATCAGTTTGACTCTGAATCAGTTTTAAACAACCTTACTCTTTACTTTAACACGGTTTAGAAAGCATGCCTATAGGATTCAAATCGTTCGTCTTCTATTGTTACTGTTTCACTTCATTCTAAATAGGTACCATGTCTATAGGATCTCTCTTAAATGCTTAGGCAAGCCTTAGGTGATAACAACCAAGAAATTGAATCCACCTTTGTTAATTGCTACAACCAGCAGGCAGGCCTGATTCAGACTTCTTATCTAGGTTATGTAATAAATTGGTCTACCTCAACAATTGAAATTTTCCTTACCTTAGTATGTTAAATTCAGACCTTAGATGTATGTTTAAGTCATGCTATTTATGTGATTTGTTTGAGGAGGTATACATGAGCCTTTTATTTGTTATATGTTTCCCCTAATGTGCAGCCCCTATATGTTTTGTATGTCGCCTTAGCTTTTTCACCTTTAAAACCTAAAATCAGCCTAATATCCCTCCCCTTTAGGAATAGTAGTCCTAAAACTCCTCCGGGACTGATAGGAAGGGACGGGTAGTAGCATGCAATAGACATCGAGACTAATCTGCACTTTAATACCTTAACGGGGTAGGAAGGGTAGATATGGATATAATGACCGGTGTGCTAATGCCACTTGTATCCCCTCTTAGTGTCATACCGGGCATCGCATTGATGTGATCCATATTATAAATAAACCTAGGATCCCCCATTTTCCTCTTTTATATTTTTAAGTATTTGTAGAAATTATAACCTTTTCTTTTCAAAATTCTCCTTTAATTGTTTTCAAACTCTTATGTGTTTAAACTTAAACCCCCTACTATTTGAGTCTATATTTGTCTATTTGCTAAATTGTATAAATTCACAATAAACTATCTGGCCGGGAACCACACTAGTGTATCCTGAATGGTGCCTAACACCTTCCCCTTCGGATAATTTTAAGCCTTTACCCGATCTATGGTTATCAAACAAGCTTAGGAATAGATCTTATAGGTGTCCTAATGCACCTTAAATCATTAGGTAGCGACTCTTCAAAAATGCAAAACCCAGTTCCTAAAAGGAATGAGTTGTCCCATACCAAATATCACAAACCCGATCCCCCGATTGCATAAAGAAGGAAAAAAGGGGGCGCGACAGCATGGCGACTTCGCTGGGGATATTTAGGCTTTTACCATTCAGACTGTTATTGTGAATTTATACCTCTTTATGTGCAATTACTTGTTTAATTCCTTTAAGCATTCAATTCCCTTTTCAACTGCAAAACTGACTTGTCTTCTTTGTTTCTTTCCTTTACTATTTCTTTAAAATATGAAACTATTGTATTTACTACTTTCTTAATGTGCAAATACATGTCAACATGCTTTTAATTATTGCATAATCATGCTCAACATCATACTCCACTCCTGCCAAACAAAATACCATAGCAACGCTTATAATGAGTGATTGCGCTCTTCCTATATTATTACCCCTAAATCCAGAAAAGACATATTTGCGATAAAACCAGTTGATCAGCGGTGCAGTCGACGGTTCCGTGCCTTTCCCCCTTGAGTTGTTCGCTCAAGGGTACCAGTCTAAAACCCCATAGAAACCTTACTCTGTTCAAGTTGTGCATGTATCACGGTCAAACCTAGCCGGGTCAGTTGTGTTGTCCACATTGACCCTTTAAGATAGCCTTGACCAAAGTCCACTGGGTTTCCCTGAATCCAAACGGACATCACCACGTTTTGTGCATTTATTTAGAGAACTAAATGCTTCATGCTAATTGTTGGTATTAAATAGTCATGTTTGGTGGGGGTAAGGTCCTACTTTATTTGTCTTGCAGAAATGAGGCACGAAATCCCTAGATTTGGCATGGTCACCAACATACACCCAAGACTGCTAAGCTGGTGGGAGGATCTTCACTCTAGTGTTTAAACTCTTGTCCGAAAATATTTGGGGAATCTACCTTCTCTCCTGGAGATCCAACCCAACAACAAGATCATAGAAGCTGCTACTTTGTTCTGGGATTGTGAGAGGGCCATATTTTGCTTTGAGGACATTGAAATAACACCCTTTCTAGAAGAGATACGAGGATTGGCCGGTATAGCGTGGGAAACTCCGGGTTTGTTAATGCCTGAGAACCGCAAGGGCAGGGGCTTCCTCAAAATGATGGGTTTGAAGAAGAATCCAGAGCTGACGTGTTTGAAAGAGTCCTACATCCCCTTTGACTATTTGTATGAGAGGTACGATCGCAACAATTCCTACCGTACCTATCCTGACGAGTTTTCCATCACATCATTAGGGCATATTCACCGAAGGGTCTTTGTATTCATGTTTTGTTTCCTGGGGTTGATCGTGTTTCCGATGAAGAAAGCAAGAATCCATACCAGGCTGGCTATGGTAACTAAGACTTTAATGAAAGGGATCTGTGGGCAGCCATTCAGCATTGTGCCCATGATCGTTGCTGACATATATCGAGCCTTGGAGAAGTGTCAACGAGCAAAACACTTCAAAGGCTGCAATTTATTACTTCAACTCTGGCTCGTGGAACATCTCCAAAGGGGTAAATACCGACAATAGATTAAGCGAAGGGACTGGGATGATCATATCGCTTTCCATCATCCGAGGCGAATGAATTACATGCCCAATATGTTCTCTCATCCAGAAGATGTCAAAGGATGGGTAGAGCTATTTGATAATCTAACTGAGGACCAGGTACAATGGATGTTCGAATGGTTTCCGACCGAGGAGTTCATCGCCCAATCCTGAGACGTACTTTTACTGATATTGATTGGGCTGAGAGGAACATACCCTTACGTCGCTCTCCGAGTTATGATACAAGCTGGTAGAAAGCAAGTTATACCCAGGGTCGACAAAATGAGTCATTTCCGGGCTGATTTCCAGAATGATGATAGTCCTTACAAGTGCCAAGCTCAGCATATGTGGCACTACAAGATCATAATGGGGAGGGATACGATCGAGTCAGACAGGTATCATGATGGTTGCGCTCCTTTCTACTCAGGTTGGTTAGAAGACAATCATGATGGTTTGGGCCAGCCAAGGTTTGCTCGAGGTCACAGGATCATAGATGAAAGGGTCGAGGCACAAGTCAAATACAACCAACTGCGCAAAAGAATTCGTGAGTGCGAGAGTGAACACCGCGAAATACAAGAGTCCAACCAGAAACTTATTGAGGAATGGAAGGACATGACTGTCGGTGCCAACAAACGACTGGGATACCTGGAGCGGGGCATAGTGGAATTGGAAAGAAAGTTTCTTAAAAGGGTCGAAGACTGCCAAAATGCAGAAGGAATCGAAGGCGAACATCTAGCCAAGGCCTACCTATTGCTGGGACATCGCTAGTTGGGAAAGCTGTTCGACGGAGCCAAGGATGCCGAATCTGGGGAAGGTCCTTCTGGGACCAAGTAGATAGGAGTTTTTCTTTTCGCTTTATAAAATGTAATAAGGCCAATGGCCATTAATGATTCTCATTTCCTGTCAATTTGGGATTCGTCTACTTTTTATCAATGAAATGAGGCATTTAACATCCTAAGTTCTCCAAATCAATCTGTCGCTAGGCCTACCTCGGGCACAAAGAGGTTCCTAAATCAGGACACGTTTTTAAATATTGCAACACTTATTATAATCCTCACTAACTTGGTTACCTTTTTTCTGTTTTATTATTCCCCTCCCCAAAGGTTAGTTCATGCACTTTGGCAATATCATCCTATTCCACGAGATCAAAGGGCCCTCCACCCACCCCTCCTCTTAGTCCTGTCAAAAACAAGAACAAAGGGAAGATGGAAGATTTGAACAACTTCAGTAAGGAGAACTCAACTGAACGGGTATAGGTCACTCATGGTCATGGTACTCAGGTTCCTAAGGAAAATGCATCCCAACTCGAACAAAAACTGTTGAAATTCCAAGAAGAACTTGATCAGGTTCGGAATCTGGCAAATCTGTCATTTTCCCTCACCACTCCAGATATAAATTTACCAAATACTCATAACCCTATACCTCCACAGAATATCCCAAAGCAACAGAACCATCCCGCTCCTCACCATCACTATAACACTTGCCATACCTCAAACAATACCCTATTACTTATCCCAGAACTCCAAAACTCCACAAATGACCACTTTCACACCCACCATAACACCCCTATCTATGTGGAGACCGTGCCACACTCCACCCAACCCATCTCAAGTACACCCGAGTCTGATGATAAGAACTTGCTTATCAGGAACCTGACCGAAGAACTTAAGAAATTGACTAGACGGATTCAAGGCGTCGAAGGAAGCAAGTGAATTAAATGGCTGAACTATGAAGACTTTGCATACAGTCCGACGTCGAACTACCCGAGGGGTCCAAACCTCCGAAGTTTGAAATGTTTGATGGTATAAGGGATCCAAGGGTCCATTTGAGAACGTACTATGACAAGTTGGTTGGAGTAGGTAAAGACGAGCGAATCCACATGAAGCTTTTCATGAGGAGTTTGAAGGGAGATGCTTTGTCTTGGTACATTATCAAAGATCCAAAGAAGTGGTTAAACTGGGTACGCATGTCGTCCGACTTTATGGACATGTTCAGCTTTAACACAGAGAATGCTCTAGATGTGTTCTATATTCAGAATCTAAAGAAGAAGCCCATAAAAACATTTCGCGAATATGCTACTCACTGGAGGTCCAAAGCTTCTAAGGTCAGACATGCCTTAGAAGAGGAACAAATGAACAAATTCTTTGTCCGGGCTCAGGACCTGCAGTATTATGAAAGATTAATGATTATTGAGAGCCACAAATTTTCCGACATTATCAAGCTGGGTGAAAGAATTGAAGAGGGTATTAAAAGCGATATGGTTACAAACTTCGAGGCCTTGCAAGCTACAAATAAGGCCTTACAGTCCGGTGGTAAGGGACATGGGGGACATAATGGTTGCACAGAGAACCAAATCTCCTATCAAATACCAATCTTACCCATTACCTCCACTCACATATCAACCAACTCCGAACTACCAAGCACCATCACCCGCATACCAAGCTCCACCACCCACTTATCAATCACCTCCACCTCCCACATACCAACCACTTCGCCTAGATATTCACAACCCGCACATGTCTACCAAACCTACAATAGTCAACTATCCCACTATCAATCACCTCCTGCAAGCTAACTTTTCCCTAAACCTCGACCAAATTTTAACCACAGACCCCCAAAACAATATACAGCCATTGCTGAACCTATTGACAGTTGTACGAAAGACTCAACGCTACTGGTTATGTTACCCCCAATCCCTGCTGCAACCCTTGAGAACCCTTCCCAGTGGGTTAACCCAAACAAATCATATGCCTACCACTCCGGCATGAAGGGGCACACCATCAATGAATGACGTTCTTTGAAAGATAAGATCCAGTCTTTGATCGATAACAAGATTATTATGGCAAAAGAACTCGCTCCGAATGTCCACAATAACCCCTTGCCAGACCATAAGGGTGGAGGTATTCATATGATTGAAATAGAGGATGATTGGAATTCCGAAGGATCAATCTGGTTGATCACAGAAGGTGATGACCCAAAGAAGCCAATAGTTACTCTTAATCCGATCATAGTCCAGATTCAACCATCTAGGGACACTGAGGTAAATGTGTCTATGCCACTTGAGTTTGAAGCAACGTCATCCACAAAGACACTAGCGCCAATTGAGGTTGAATTCGTGTCTCCGGCAAATTCACCCACACCGTTTGAAGTTGCAATCTTGCCGCCCAAGGCACATGCTCCGTTTGGAGTAAGGATAGCCACGCCGATCCAAGTGGCGATGTTGACCATGACACTATTCCATACAAAGGCTGTACCTTGGGACTATACAGCCGAGGCAAGGAGGAAAGGTAAGGTCAGGTTCGAAGAGACTATTGCCGCACAGGGTATGATGAGATATGATAGGGTTTATACCCCGGAACACCTAGCTGAGTCAAGCAAGCAGGCCTCCAACCGGCCACCCATTATTGAGATAGTTCCAGACGATCTTTGGAGAAAGATACAAGCCAAGGAATATTCGGTCATCGACCAGTTGAACACAAAAATCTCTATTCTTGCTTTACTACAAAACTCTGAGGCACACAAAAATTCTCTACTAAAGGTACTAAGTGAGGCATACGTACCAAGCAACATCACTGGCAGAGAAATGGCTAACATGGTAGGACAAGTGTTGGAGAGCCATAAGATCGCTTTTCATGAGGACGAGCTACCACCTGAAGGGTTGGGACACAACAAAGCACTGCAAATCACTATGCAAAGCGAGGGCTACTTTATCACCAGGATCCTCATCGGCGGGGGTTCCAGTCTCAGCATTTGTCCACTGGTAAAACTCAATAAGTTAGGTATGGGACTCCACGAGATAAAGGACGGGGCCATCAATGTGAAAGCTTTCGATGGTTCTCAAAGGTCCACCATTGGGGAGATTAGTCTATGCTTGCAAATAGGGCAAACATGGTTCGACGTTGATTTCCAGGTGATAGACGTGCGAGCATCTTACAATTTCCTATTAGGTCAGCCATGGATCCATGTCGCTGGGGTCGTAGCATCGACACTACATCAGGCAGTAAAATTCGAATGGAATCATCAAGAGGTGATCATTCACGGCGACGGGAGCAACCCTATATACAGTTGCCAGACCATTCTGGCAATCGAAGGGAGAAGGAAGCTAGGCGGAGAGACTTACCATCACATTGAACGAGTAAATGTTGTCGACAAAGACAAGTGGTGGGATAACAAGATCAAGAGTATACTGAATTGGAGTGGGTACGAACCTGGCAAGGGGCTCAGCAAGAACCCTAAGGAATCGCTAAGCCCATAAAGCTAAAAAAAATATGGCACTACTTTTGGTCTGGGATATGAGTACACCTGGGAAGAATTCAACAACTGGTCACCACTATGGCGCGGTCCTTACTATCCACTGGAGCAACCAATAGCACATCTGGAGCAGACCTTCCAACCAGCCAACATTATTTATGGGTCAGACGAAGAAGAAGCACTAGCCGCGGTGAAGAACTTGTTCCTGGAAGACAACGACATGTGTGAGCACGTGATTTTTGCCCTATGTGAGAATTACTCCCAAAAATTCAAAATAAAATAATTTTCCTTTGTGTGCAATTTTGAGAATTTGCGTGGCATTTTTGTATAATTATTTGTATTTGTGTATGCATGTTTATTTATTAAATTAATAAAAAAAATACAAAATATGTCGCATTTGCATTTAGGATTCGATTCTACAATTAGGAGTGATTAAGTTTGTTTTTTACAAAAAAAAAATCATAAAAATAATGTACGTTGCATTTTTAGCATTTAATGTTCAGATTGTGTGATTTTATCATAATTGCTATTTAATTGTGTGTTAATTGTTATTAAGAGTTAATTAAAACTTTTATAAATTAATTTAGTTCTATAGGCTAATTTAGGATTTTTAGAATTTTAGTTTTATTTTAAAAAAAATAAAAGAAGAAAAAGAAGCAATGGAAATAAGAAGAAAATCGGACTGGGCCACCTTTTAAATTAAATCAACCAGGCCCAAACCAAATAACCCCTTATCCAACCCAAAAAATCCACCGACCCGGTCTGCCCCTAACCCAAACACTTCCCCTTCTTCCATTTTTCATTTTCATTTTTCTAAAACCCCCTAACCTACAAAAAACCCTAAAACAATCGCCCCTCCTTCTTCTCCTTCTCCAAACAAACCCTCCCATGGCTGCCTTCTCCTTCATCTTCGTCCAAACGACCACCTCGTCCCCATTGTCCCTCACGAACAGCGGACCTAGCGGCAAGCAGCGTTGCTACTGCTGCTGCTGCTTCACCTCTGCTGCTTCACCCCTCGTCCCAAACAACCATCTGATACTTCACCCCTCATCCTAAACGACCCCTCCATCTCCAGCTCCCATGTACATGGCTGCCCTCGTCGTCGTTCACCTCCAGTCGCGAGCTCCAGCCAGTCCGCCATGGCCGCTGCTTCTTCTTCTTTTGTCACTACTCAACAGCCTCCTCACGTCCACCACCACGATGTCGTCACCACCCCAGCTCCGCCTCACGACCAGCACAGCCAGCCCATCGCCAGCTGACCATCGACCACCCTTGTCCGTCGAGCAGTAGCGAGCAGCAACATCTCCAAGCCACTGCTGCTCTAGCTCCACTGTTGCGCCAACGACCCCTTCGTCGTCTCCCCCAGTGCGTCTCCAAACGACCACCTCCATTCCCGTCGCACGACCACCATAACCCGACGTCCCGCTTCATCCGCGAACGACCACAAACCAGTGAACTCCTATGTGTCGAGGTTTGTTCAGGCGTGTCGAGGTCGACGTTCGAACCCGGTCTTTAAACTAGTAGGTTTCCGTTCTCTTTTCTTTTTTTAGTTCATTCAGCAAATTCGTTTTCCCCTCCTTTTCTTCTTTCTCTGATTGTGTTTATGTTCTGATGGGTTAGTTTGAATTCGAACCCAGGTCTTTGTTTGTTTTATAGATAATTCATGTTCATTTTGTTTGAAGTTTGTTAGTTCTGGTTTAAATGTAGGAACCCCAGTTTGTTAGTTTGTATTAGTTTGAATTCGAACCCAGGAATATAGACTACGATTTAATGTCGAGTGTTTTATGTGCTGGTCCTTAGATTTCAGCTTCAGGGTTCATCGTCTATATACTTTCAATATTCCTACATTTTGTACAGGTTTAACTTAGAATTGTGTTATTTCAGCCCATGTATCTGTGTATCAATCGTAGTCTGAAATCTGACCGTAGTAGTTCAACATAGTTTTGTTCTGAATCATTCATCTTTGTTATGATGTTGTTTGATCTAGTTTGAGTTCAATTGATGATTGTGTTTAGTGATTTGGATTTACTTGTTTGTTCTGCTAAGTTTGTTTGGATATGAATCTAGCTTTGTTGAATTGTCTTAATGTCATTGATTAGGAATTAGTTTCATGTGTTTAAATTAGTCAATTGTTAGGATTTCTCAATTAAGATTGGTTATAGCTGCTATAGTTTGGTTAATTGACTTAGGAGGATTAGATATAGATGATGGGGTAGAATGGTAATTTTAGTAGTTTCAGGGGCATTTTCGGGATTTTAAGTTTTAAAAAATGATTAATTTGAGTGCTCTGTCCACTAAGTACTAATAATATTAAAATAATACATTGTTTAATACATGGTGTGGGATAAGACATGTGGTAGTGGGAAATAATACATTGTTTAATACATAGTGGGGGACAAGACATGTGGTAGTGGGAAATAATACATTGTTTAATACATAGTGGGGGACAAGACATGTGGTAGTGGAAAGTAATACATTTGTTTAATATAGTGGGGAACAAGACATGCAAGTGTAGGGAACAAAACATAATGGTATGAAAAGCTTAAAAAAGATTGATTAATATATGTTGCCCATACCTGTTTTGGGTTATAAATAGGGTCATTTCAAGTAAGAAAGGGCTGGTTTTTGGAGGAAGAAAATCGTTTCTCTTCCAGTTTTTCTTAGAGGCTAGGCTAGATTTTTAATATTTAAAAGTTCAGTAATTTGAGAGTAAAAAAAACAGGCTGGTTTTTAATCTGAAAGGTGCAGTGTTTGGAGAGCTAAGAAACTGAAAAGTGGGTCTCTTCTTTTACTGCTGAATATCAGAACTAGTACTGTTGCTATTTCATTGGTGTGTTGTCGGGTATTTCTGGGGTTTCAATTGGTTCTTCCTGAGTTTGCTATTGGTTATTGGCTACTGTTTTCATAGGGCGTTGCTGGAACTCTGCTGGTTCCTTCTATTTTAATCTGCCACTGAGTTGTTCTGTCACTGCGTTGCTGTGTTATTACTGCTGCTGACTCCTCCTTCATCTTCTTGTATTTCCGTTATCCAGGTACATGTTCTACAACTCTCAAATTTAAAGGAAAGGAAGTAAAGAGTTGTTGGAATGGATTTCCGAAAATAACTATTTCTTTGTGTTTAATTTAATGTATAAGCAGTAGTTCACTTGATATCGCATAGCATGTATTAGAATGACTTTGGAATGCATAAACTGGACTGTTGAATCTATTTCTACAAACATATGAATATCAATTGTAATTAATCTTACTTTGTGATTACTAGTTATGAAATATAGTGTAGTTGATTCTTTGTTTTTTTCCAGTAGTCATGTAATAGTTTCAAATAGGTTATGCCACGAAACAGGTTCAAATAGTTCATGGAAATCAGCATGTTGGTTTAATAGGGTTAGTTCTGAAATTGCAAGTTCGCTTGAGTAAGTAACATCATTTTAAATAGCAATGTGAATAATGTTAGTAACTAATATTCTCAAATGTTAGTGATTGATGTTAGCCTAATGTCAGTTTTTTTAAGCATTGACGCATTTCTTCGACAAGTCGTAAAAAGAGTAAAAATAAATGGCTTTGTATTACACATAGTTAGTTCCAATAGTTCAATTCATCTAATAATGTTAGTTTGTTTTGATATTACTGGGTGTCAATCTCGTATTCTACTCATAATCTCAACTTTAGTGTTATTAACTAATAGAATAAGGAACAATACAATCTCCCTTGAGTAAGCTCTGTTGCAATTTTCCATTTGCATTTGTCTTAATCTAATAAACAATAAGAGGCACGAGCTTATAAACATGTAACTAATTAGGACCTCTTCTCTTTTATTTTAGAGACGAACTTAATAGAAAATGTAGTCACTTTAGGATTGTCCTTTCAAAATAAACGAGATGAGCCTCACCTAGTGAAACTCACCGAGTGCGGGGCCCTCACGATTGTATATATATTAAATACTTAGAACTCGGGATCGGCCGCTTAGCGAAGTTCACGGCCTTTTTCCCAAAAGTAATAACGCGTTAGTCACTGTTAGGCGCGTACTTTTAATAATTTACTTTCTTAAAGTCGGGTGCACATTTATGTGACCCAAATCCAAATCTCAACGAAGTCGAAATGTGTCGTAAATCACAGGTACATTGATTGTGACGTGGTTCGAGATGCATTTCCATGACGTTGCAAATTCCTTTTAAAAAAAATTAGTGAATGAGACGAGTCTCGACAAACAAGAATACACAAACTGCGGGGCCCTCAACAGACAGTTATTTCAAATGCTTAGATTGCGAGACAGGTCGCATAGCGAACTTTATGGCTTTTCTCAAAATAACAACGTGTTAGTAACTTTAGGCGCGTATTTAATAATGTTATCTTCCTAAACTCGGGTGCACATTTATGTGACCCAAATCCAAATCTCAACGAAGTTGGAACGTATCGAAAATTGCGGGTACATTTATGTGGCGCAATTCGAGATGCATTCTCACAACGTTGTAATTCTTTGAATAAATAATAACAAAAGCGGTAAACAGTTAGAATTTGCACGTAGGTTCATAATTGTATAAAATTAGATAATCAAGCCGAATATGACAGTTGAGCGACCGTGCTAGAACCACGGAACTCGGGAATGCCTAACACCTTTTCCCGGGTTAACAGAATTCCTTATCCGGATTTCTGGTGCGCAGATTGTTAAATAGAGTCATTCTTTTCCTCGATTCGGGATTCAACCGGTGACTTGGGAAACCATAAATCTCCCAAGTGGCGACTCTAAAATAAATAAATAAATCCCGTTTCGATTGTCCATTGATTGGAAAAACTCCCTTTGCGCCCCTCTCGGGGGTGTAGGTGAAAAAGGAGGTGTGACAGCTCTGGCGACTCTGCTGGGGATGAACCCAGAATCTCTGGTTCAGGGTTTAGAATTCGAGCTTAGATAAATTGTTATATTTGGCTTTGTTTATTATCGAACTTTTTACATGCTTGGGCCTAATGTGCTAAATGCTGCTTTTACCGCTTTGATATTATCTTAACTGTATATAAACTATGCCGAAACCCTTCTCTTCTTACCTCCAGGGATGAGCTTGCTGGTCGAGACTCCCTATTCTGTTAATGTCAATACCTGAAATAAGAAAGACGCCGGACAAGTTACAAAGCCGGACGATCCCGCGGGTCCCCGGTACGTATCCCCCTCCTCGACTCGAGTTGTCCGCTCGGGTACACAGTCTAGAACAAATACCCAGGTTACGAACCTAGAATAACTCAGCTTCATGCCGGATCCCTAGTAGGAACGTTTGTTTGCATCATGTGCATTTGACTTAGGGGACTCAACACAGGGGTTGAGTCCGTCTAGGACTAGCAACCTGAAACGAAAAAGACCATCATGATACATCTTACTTGCTACTTGTGCATTTGTTTGCTTCAGACTTGCATGTTGACCGGCTTTTGAATATTTTTGAGGAAAGAGAGATAGAGGTACGTGGGTTAAAAAGAGTTAAATCGCCTGTTTTGAAAAACTAGTGTCCAAATAATGTCGAAACTCTGCCGAATTTTTGAGAAAATGAAAAAAGAAAAGAAAAAAAAAAGAAAACAAGAAAAAAGGGTTTTGTTTATGAAAAATAGTTTTATTTGCCAATGAAAAAGAGTCTTGTTTTCAAAATAAGTTTATTTTATCGGCCCGAACTACGCCGGTTTGATTCTCACCGGATGTGAGATACGTAGGCAACCTTCATCGGGTCCAACCTCCCCTTTTGCAAAAATAGCCAAAAGAACAGAATTTACTGTTATTTGAAAAATAGTTAGAGTAATGTCATTCTTGTCATAAATAGCCGAATGTCCTTAAAAAGGGCGCCGAAAGGCCATTTTTGCAAGAACGGCCACCTGTGGTCATTTTTCGCAAGGCTTGCATCAGTGAGCCAACACAGCCTTAAAATCTTCGTTCTCGAAGTGCTGAAAGGCCGTATTTGCGAAATCGGGTTTTTATTTTATTTTTGAAAATGTGTGTTAATTTTATTTTGAGTCAAATAAGTCTTAAATTTTAAACACCCTAATAAATGTGCAGAATGAGCACAAATCAAAATTTACACGTAACAATAGTGAACAAAATCCCTTTGGAGTTGCACATATGGTGGGATGACTTGGGCGAATCAGGGCGCGACACGGTCAAACTATACCTAAGAGACCTCACTGGGTTGCTGAAGATTAATCCTAGGGGAATATCATAAAAGCTTTGGTTACATTTTGGGACACAACCCACAATGTAGTCCACTTCTCAGATTTTGAACTCACCCCGAGAGAGGTAGCAGGTTATAGGGACATTACTGAGGGGCTAAGTCACAAATATCTGATTGCTCCAAGAGCCGTCGATACACACCAGGGCATGGATCTACTAAAGATAAGCAAGGGAGTCCCGAGTCGGATAAAGTTTCCCTACTCTGCAGTTCATGGACATATAGGAGGGTTCGGCGATCCAAAAACGGGGTTTGCAGCAAAGGGAATCGGACAAAATGGGATAAACATAGGCGGTTCACCTTCATGGTAGCATTTTGGGGCATTGTGGTGTTTCCACGAAAAGATAGAAATATTGATTTAAAGGTGGCGGGAGTCGTCAAAACCCTGATTACCAACAATAAAAGCACACTGGCCCCTATGATGACATCCGAGATGTACCGAGCTCTCACAACTTGTAAAGCTGAGGTCGATTTCTTCGAGGGGTACATTAAGCGCGAGCAAGGCATACGCGGCAAATAAAGAGGGACTACGAAGGGAGCATCACTATATTGAGCAAAATAATATCCACTCTCAAAGAGCGAATCATTAGACAAGCCCAAGAGGCCAGAACAGATAGGAAGCGCTTCTATGATCCGATGTCCCGGATGGAAAAACAGATGAATGGGTTTCAGGATCAACTCTTTTACAACGCTCAAAGTGTTGGGGATACGGAGTCAACAAATAGAGTGATTGCTTATGGAAAGGGATAGAGTCAAGGGAAGAATTGACGATATCAGGCACTACATCACCATAAAGTGCCTAGCTTGTGAGGATATGTCCCGTACCACCTTCTTTACTTCAAAAATGATTCATGTCCACCAGGTTATGAAATATTTAAAAGATCTGCAAAGGGATCTCGCACCTAAGCCCGCAACAAGGCCGAACGATGCCTCGCGGGCACCAACCTTTGGAGCTTTAATGTATTCATAGTTCGAGTCAGTGTTTTTGTTTTTAGAGTCTGTTGTCT
The DNA here is from genome assembly GCF_000715075.1 of Nicotiana tabacum. Taxonomy (NCBI): domain Eukaryota; kingdom Viridiplantae; phylum Streptophyta; class Magnoliopsida; order Solanales; family Solanaceae; genus Nicotiana; species Nicotiana tabacum. Next base: position 23,741,717 of record NC_134100.1, on the reverse strand, counting down.
GTCTGTATATTCTCTTTTGCATCAAAATGTGTCAGTAATTTTTTAGTCCATAATTGGTTTTACTTCGGGTTTGTTCTCCCTTCCAAAAACAATGTCTAGTTTGTATTATAATGTTTCAATAAAGAAAATGGAAAATTCCCAAAATTTGCTTTCGCATTTATGTGGCAGAACTACACCCGGTCTGATTCATGCGGGGACATGATACATAGGAAATCCACATAAGATTCGACCACCATCAAAAAAGAAAAATATATAGAAAAGAGAAAAATTGAGAAAAAAAGGGAAGGCGTTCAAAAGGAGCACAATTATAAGAAGCCGGAATGACGCACGTAACTGAAGCAAATGCATGATAGAAAGGGTTAACTGCCTAGTTGCATTACATCATCAATGTGTGTTTTTCCTATCTGTTAAAAACCCTAACGCTAACCGGTTGCTCTCATTTTTGGTCCTTTTAATCTTTAGAAAGGTGGTTGGTTGTTGTCCTAAAAGTAACGCTTCCCTGCAACACAAAGGCAAAAGACAATGGCAGAGAACAACAGAACTGAGTGGGTTGGTACCAATGCCCGAAAGCGGTTGGTTGAACAGGACTACGAGTTGGTAGAAGAGGTAAAAATGTTGAGACAACATGTGGCAGACATGTATCAGGCATAGATGACTGGGAAAGCACCACCCCCGCCACCGCCTAGCTTCTTGAACTCTGTCCTTACCCAAACACCTAACACAATAATGGATGATCCCCCATACTCTCCATATCTACCCACTTATAGCAGCTTTCCCAGCCACTCGAGTAGCTCCATCACTCGTCGTCCAACTATATTCTCCCAACACTACTCCCCTCCCCAACGCTACTTCTCTCCACGGGACTCCCAAAAACATGCTTCACTTTCCCAGTACCCAGCTCCACAAAATGCCTATCGACCCTCACAAGCCTACCGAAAGCCCTCTGGATCAGGTTTCCGGCCCAATCAAGCATTTAAGAATGAGAGGTTGCTGAAGAAAGAAAAGGCTTTCACCCCTGTTGGAGGATCATATGCCAGTTTGTTCCAAAAGTTGAAGCAATTGGACATGCTGAAGCCGATTCATATAAAAATGCCAAACCCTCTGTCAAAGAAGTTTGATTTTTCTCGAAGGTGCGCATATTGCTCAAATACCCCTGGGCATGACACAGAGAAGTGTTGGAAGCTGAAGAAAGCAATTCTGAAGCTTATTGATGCAGGTGACATTGTCGTGCAAAATCCAGATGCAACAGACACTAGCCAAAGTCAATCGCCTATTCATAATAAGATACATATGTTGAATATGACTTGTTTTGAAAAGGAATATGAGGATTCTTCTGAGATCCTCGGAGGTCCACCTGCTGCAAAGTTGTCAATGCTATCAGAGGTTGCTCTTAAGAACGAGCCCGCAAAGGGAACCCAAAAGCAATTTGTTAAGAACAATGAGATGGAAGTTAGTGGAGATCCTAGTAATGTTGATGCCGAATTCAGTGGTTAAGATGCCGAGCTGGGCAATTGGAAAGACTCTCATTTCTTGGTTGGTCTGGGAGGAGTTTTGGTGGTTCATTTTGTTATCATTTCTGTTGTCCGGGTTATTTGCAGGGTTGTAATCCGGACATTGTCTTGTGTCAAACCCTCTTATCCTTCCATTTTTGTCATAGTGGTTTGTTTAGTGTGGTCTAGGGTTGTTTTAGGGTTTGTTCCAAGGTTGTACCCCAATTGTTTTGCTTGTTTCATTATACGAACCGTTTCACCGCTTGTCTAATGCAAATTCCGATCTTTTGTTACCTCCAGTCATATTCTTTGTTTAGTTCTTTTTATCCTTTTGTTTTATCCTTGTTAAACTCTAATTCTAGTGACATGACATGCACGCACAGTTTGGGCCTAATCTTAAGAGTTAATTATAAAGCCATTGGGGGATGATCAGGACACTTAAGGGAAATAGGAACAGTTTAAGATCCTTTGAAGCCCGAGCCACATGAAACTGGGGCAAGTAAAACATAAAGAAAACCCATAAAAGCAAGTTAGCCATATTGACAAGGGGGCCATTCATGGTAACGAAAGTGAGAGTATTACCCAACGGTGCTTTAAAAATGACAAATGAAAAGGCGAATGTGTGGATATGGTTATCAAGTCCGGTACAATCAGAAGATGTGGCGAATATTTAATTGTGTTGTTTGTGCTTGGCATGTTTTGAAGATTGGAATGACGAAGGCATTTTATTCTGCTATCTAAACACTTTATCCTTCGTTAACCCTTTTGAGCCTTATTGGTTTTCTTTCGTACCCCTCGTTTGGAATCAGTAGCAAAGACTAGAAAACACAAGCATGGAAGATAAAGAAAAAGAAAAAAAAGGAAAAGAAAAAAAAGGAAAAGAAAAAAAAGGAAAAGAAAACAACAGAAACAACAAAACAACAAAACGACAAAGGAGAAAGGAGAAATGAGAAAGAGAAAGAAAAGAAAAGAAAATAATAAATAAGTGAAAAGGAAAAAAAAGAGGAATTGGGAACTACGTTTGACCTGATTCCTCAAAGAGGATACGTAGGCGCTTCACGGCTCGGTCATAGTGTAACAAAAAATCAAAAATCCTCCAAGCAAGAAACCGGGGCAGAAGTTGTGTTTGATGTAAAGAAATCTGGTTCTGAAGGTTGTAAATTTTGAACCCAAATTGATTCGTTTTGAGCCGCTAATACCCTTTCTTTCTAGCCCCATCCAAAACCCCACATTACGGTCCAAAGAAAGACCTTTTGACCAGTCTTTGAAAGATGACAAGTCATGCAAATGGAAGTCGAGAGTAAAACTCTCATCCCCGGCAGAAAAGTAATAAAATGAGAGAGTCTTATCGGTAAAAGCCTTCACAGGCACCTTGAGGCGGCTATAAGTCGAGAGAAAAATCAAAATGAGAGAGGCTTGATAGTGAAAACCCTTTGGGCACTACAAGTCGAATAAAGATTGAGAATCATACAGGAAAGCACCAGACGAAGATTGTGAAAAGCGATTAACGATAGAGGATAGGCCACGTGTGCATGTCATGGCCAATAGCGTTGGTATCCACATCTGATAGGTTTTACTTCGTAGTTTTCTTGTTAGGAGTCATCTCTTTCTTTTGCCTTTTACTCTGTTCCTTTTACCTTTGTCATTTCCTCTTCTTGAGTCTCTTTGGTCAGAACAAGCGAGAAATGATTTTAAAATTTGCCATCAACTTTCCAATTATGCAAGATGAGATCTGACTAGTACGTCAAAGTAGTATAAGTCAGGAAAGAACAAGCGCAATGAGCTGGTAATAGTCAACGTGCTTTGAGGTTCACGCAAAATACCCAAGATTGGTCCATATGAATTCAGGGACAGTGCAACAAAACGAGGGCCAGAGGGATTGAACCGAGGGTATATTCGATGATGAGATTGACAAAAGGATGGACCAGCATCAAGAAGGATATCCCCAGCAAAAATCGAGGGTTATAAGGCCAAGGCCAGCGGAAAATCAAGAAAGAACAACGCGGAAAGCAATGGACATAATTGGGAAATTCATAGGAGACTCAAACGTTGGGGAAATGCCAAGTTCACGGACAGTACCGCAAAAGAAGATATTGGGTCTGCACCGAGAAAGGGTATTTCAGTAACATAGACGATGGAGGGAGTGGTTAATCAATGAACATGCAAGATCTTCAAGTGAAATCAGTTGTCATGAAAATACATGAAGTCAGATAAGGAGACTGGGAAAATGGTTAAGAGGTTTGTGAATAAGGAATCGTCAAGAAGGTCGGAAGGTATCAGCCAAGCTTCAAGATGGTCAGACAACGCATAGATGGAAAATGGTTGATGGCATCCCCAGCAGGAGTATCACAACCAACCACCACATTTTAAACTGACCGAATTTTCTTTGATTTGAAGCAGGGACAGGGAATGTTACTAATGACGGAAAGATGCGCCACAAGAAAGATTGTCAAACTGGGGAAGAAAATTTTCGTTCATTTCGAAAATTTTCGAGAAGTCTAACACAAGTTTGGTGAAAAGTGGTATCCCCAGCAGTTTCTTCGGGAGAAGGCAAAACAAGTTTTAAGGAAAGCAATGTCAGGAGGAAGATAACACGAGTTTTAAGGGAGGTAGTCTTCGAAAAAAAAAAGAGGAAGACTAGTTTTGCAAAAGGAAACGGTTTGCAGAGGAATGAAACATCAGTCTTGAGGGAAGTAGTCTTAGAAGGAGTAAGATAACATATTTTTGAAAAGTGTTATCCCCAGCAGTTCGCAGAGAAATGATACACAAGTTTTGAGGGAAGTAGTTTTGAAGAAAGATAATTCAAGTTAGAAGGAAAAATAGGTCAGGAGCCCCGCCCGAAGAACGGAATGACGATTTATTTTTCGAAGTTGTTGTTGAGGTCAGGAGCCCCGCCTGAAGAACAGAATGACGATTTATTTTTAGAAGTTATTGTTGAGGTCAGGAGCCCCGCCTGAAGAACGAAATGACGATTTATTTTTCGAAGTTGTTGTTGAAGTCTCGCCCGCCTGAAGAAAGGAATGGCGATTTATCTTTTGAAGTTGTTGTTGAGGTCAGGAGCCCTGCCTGAAGAACGGAATGGCGATTTATTTTTTGAAGTTGTTGTTGAGGTCACGAACCCCGCCTGAAGAATGGAATGGCGATTTATTTTTCGAAGTTGTTGTTGAGGTCAGGAGCCCCACCTGAAGAACGGAATGACGATTTATTTTTCGAAGTTGTTGTTGAGGTCAGGAGCCCCGCCTGAAGAACGGAATGACGATTTATTTTTTGAAGTTGTTGTTGAGGTTAGGAGCCCCGCCTGAAGAACGGAATGACGATTTATTTTTCGAAGTTGTTGTTGAGGTCAGGAGCCCCGCCTGAAGAAAGGAATGGCGATTTATTTTTCGAAGTTGTTGTTGAAGTCTTGCCCGCCTGAAGAAAGGAATGTCGATTTATTTTCGAAGTTGTTGTTGAGGTCAGGAGACCCGCCTGAAGAACGGAATGGTGATTTATTCTTTGAAGTTGTTGTTGAGGTCAGGAGCCCGCCTGAAGAATGGAATGACGATTTGTTTTTCAAAGTTGTTGTTGAGGTCAAGAGCACCGCCTGAAGAACGGAATGGCGCTTTATTTTCGAAGTTGTTGTTGAGGTCAGGAGCCCCGCTTGAAGAACGGAATGGCGATTTATTTTTCGAAGTTGTTGTTAAAGTCTCGCCCGCCTGAAGAAAGGAATGACGCTTTATATTCGAAGTTGTTGTTGAGGTCAGGAGCCCCTCCTGAAGAACGGAATGGCGCTTTATTTTTGAAGTTGTTGTTGAGGTCAGGAGCCCCGCCTGAAGAACGGAATGGTGATTTATTTTTCGAAGTTGTTGTTGAGGTCAGGAGCCCCGCTTGAAGAACGGAATGGCGCTTTATTTTAGAAGTTGTTGTTGAGGTCAGGAGCCCCGACTGAAGAATGGAATGGCGATTTATTTTTCGAAGTTGTTGTTGAGGTCTGGAGCCCCGCCTGAAGAACGGAATGGCAATTTATTTTTTGAAGTTGTTGTTGAAGTCTCGCCCGCCTGAAGAAAGGAATGGCGCTTTATTTTCGAAGTTGTTGTTGCAGTCAGGAGCCCCGCCTGAAGAGTGGAATGATGATTTATTTTTCGAAGTTGTTGTTGAGGTCAGGAGCCCCGCCTGAAGAACGGAATGACGATTTATTTTTCGAAGTTGTTGTTAAGGTCAGGAGCCCCGCCTGAAGAATGGAATGGCGATTTATTTTTTCGAAGTTGTTGTTGAGGTCAGGAGCCCCGCCTGAAGAACGGAATGACGATTTATTTTTCGAAGTTGTTGTTGATGTCAGGAGCCCCGCCTGAAGAACAGAATGACGATTTATTTTTCGAATTTGTTGTTGAGGTCAGGAGCCCCGCCTGAAGAACAGAATGGCGATTTATTTTTCGAAGTTGTTGTTGAGGTCAGGAGCCCTGTCTGAAGAACGGAATGACGATTTATTTTTCGAAAATATTGTTGAGGTCAGTAGCCCCGCCTGAAGAACAGAATGGCGATTTATTTTTCGAAGTTGTTGTTGGAGTCTTGCTCGCCTGAAGAAAGGAATGGCGATTTATTTTCGAAGTTGTTGTTGAGGTCAAGAGCCCCGCCTGAAGAACGGAATGGCGCATTATTTTTCGAAGTTGTTGTTGAGGTCAGGAGCCCGCCTGAAGAACGGAATGACGATTTATTTTTCAAAGTTGTTGTTGAGGTCAGGAGCCCGCCTGAGGAAAGGAATGGCGTTTTATTTTTCGAAGTTGTTGTTGAGGTCAGGAGCCCCGCCTGAAGAACGGAATGATGATTTATTTTTCGAAGTTGTTGTTGAGGTCAGGAGCCCCGCCTGAATAACGGAATGACGATTTATTTTTCGAAGTTGTTGTTGAAGTCTTGCCCGCCTGAAGAACGGAATGGCGATTTATTTTTCGAAGTTGTTGTTGAAGTCTTGCTCGCCTGAAGAAAGGAATGGCGATTTATTTTCGAAGTTGTTGTTGAGGTCAAGAGCCCTGCCTGAAGAACGGAATGACAATTTATTCTTCGAAGTTGCTGTTGAGGTCAGGAGCCTGCCTGAAGAACGGAAGGACGATTTATTTTTCAAAGTTGTTGTTGAGGTCAGGAGCACCGCCTGAAGAATAGAATGGCGCTTTATTTTTGAAGTTGTTGTTGAGGTCAGGAGCCCCGCCTGAAGAACGGAATGATGATTTATTTTTTGAAGTTGTTGTTGAGGTCAGGAGCCCCACCTGAAGAACGGAATGGCGATTTATTTTTTGAAGTTATTGTTGAGGTCAGGAGCCCCTCCTAAAGAACGGAATGGCGATTTATTTTTCGAAGTTGTTGTTGAGGTCAGGAGCCCCGCCTGAAGAACGGAATGGCGATTTATTTTTCGAAGTTGTTGTTGGAGTCTCGCTCACCTGAAGAAAGGAATGGCGATTTATTTTTCGAAGTTATTGTTGAGGTCAGGAGCCCCGCCTGAAGAACGGAATGGCGATTTATTTTTCGAAGTTGTTGTTGAGGTCAGGAGCCCCGCCTGAAGAACGGAATGGCGATTTATTTTTCGAAGTTATTGTTGAGGTCAGGAGGCTCGCCTGAAGAACGGAATGATGATTTATTTTTTGAAGTTGTTGTTGAGGTCAGGAGCCCTGCCTGAAGAACGGAATGACGATTTATTTTTCGAAGTTGTTGTTGAAGTCTCTCCCGCTTGAAGAAAGGAATGACGATTTATTTTCGAAGTTGTTGTTGAGATCAGGAGCCCCGCCTGAAAAACGGAATGGCGATTTATTCTTCGAAGTTGTTGTTAAGGTCAGGAGCCCGCCTGAAGAACGGAATGGCGATTTATTTTTCGAAGTTGTTGTTGAGGTCAGGAGCCCCGCCTGAAGAACGGAATGTCGCTTTATTTTCGAAGTTGTTGTTGAGGTCAGGAGCCCCGCCTGAAGAACGGAATGACGATTTATTTTTCGAAGTTGTTGTTGAGGTCAGGAGCCCTGCCTGAAGAACGGATTGGCGATTTATTTTTCAAAGTTGTTGTTGAGGTCATGAGCCCCGCCTGAAGAACGGAATGACGATTTATTTTTCGAAGTTGTTGTTGAAGTCTCGCCCACCTGAAGAAAGGAATGACGCTTTATTTTCGAAGTTGTTGTTGAGGTCAGGAGCCCCGCCTGAAGAATGGAGGTTGTTAAATTTCAAGTTTTGAAGTTGGGAGCGCGCCCATATAACAGAGGAATACATTTCAGTCTTCACATTTCAAATCTGGAAGTTGGGACCCCGCCCATATAACAGAGGAATACATTTCAGTCTTCACATTTCAAATCTGGAAGTTGGGAGACCGCCCATATAACAGAGGAATTTATTCCAGTCGTTACATTTCAAGTCTGGAAGTTGGGAGCCCGCCCATATGACAGAGGAATACATGGAAGTTTGAAGTCAGTAAAGCAGAGGGTTACAAAAAAAAAAACCAGCAGAAATCAGAAGGAAGACCACAAGTCGAGCCAGAAATTAAAAAACGGCAAAGGTGTTATATTTTAAGAAGTAATTGGTGTTGAAGTCAGTAAAGCAGAGGAATACAACCGAAATCCCCAGCGGGAAACAACAAAAATCCCCAACAGAGGAAGGAAGTTCAAGATTCGATGGAAAAATAATGCGAAGCTCACGAGAAGGAAATAAGCAGTTTGAGATCGGCAGTCAAGGGAGAATACAAGACAAATCAGAAGTAAAGAAATACCATAGGAGTCACCGAGACATCAAAGCAACAAGAGACACAAGAGCACGACTGAAGATCTAGATAAGATTTTGTAATTCATAGACTATAGTTTAGTCTATCTTTTGTTTTCTTTCAGCATGGTGTAATAAGGAGGTCAGCAAGCAGTAATAACAGCATGCAACATCAGTAACATTGCAGTCCCATGGTAGGCCCAACTACCAAAACTTCCCGAACTACATTAACCTGATTCCCTTCTAGCCAGGGATATGTAGGAAACCTTTGAAGCAAATGTTCGGTTAAATCTTTTCAAAAATTGCTTCACACAAAGTATTCCAACGGACAAAAATCGCTCGTATCCGCTCACTTTATCTTTACACGAAAACCTTTTGTGTTTTCGGACAAAGAGGGGCAGCTGTGAGCACGTGATTTTTGCCCTATGTGAGAATTACTCCCAAAAATTTAAAATAAAACAATTTTCCTTTATGTGCAATTTTGAGAATTTTCGTGGCATTTTTGGATAATTATTTGTATTTGTCTATGCATGTTTATTAATTAGATTAATAAAAAAAATACAAAATATGTGGCATTTGCATTTAGGATTCGATTCTACAATTAGGAGTGATAAATTTGTTTTTTACAAAAATAAATCATAAAAATAATGTACGTTGCATTTTTAGCATTTAATGTCCAAATTGTGTGATTTTATCGTAATTGCTATTTAATTGTGTGTTAATTATTATTAAGAGTTAATTAGCACTTTTATAAATTAATTTAGTTCTATAGGCTAATTTAGGATTTTTAGAATTTTAGTTTTATTTAAAGAAAAATAAAAGAAGAAAAAGAAGCAATGGAAATAAGAAGAAAATCGGACTGGGCCACCTTTTAAATTAAAACAACCAGGCCCAAACCAAATAACCCCTTATCCAACCCAAAAAACCCACCGACCCGGTCCGCCCCTAACCCAAACACCCCTCCCCCTTCCATTTTTCATTTTCATTTTTCTAAAAACCCCTAACCTACAAAAAACCCTAAAACAACCGCCTCACCTTCTTCTCCTTCTCCAAACAAACCCTCCCATGGCTGCCTTCTCCTTCGTCTTCGTCCAAACGACCACCCCGTCCCCATCGTCCCTCACGAACAGCGGACCTGGCGGCAAGCAGCGCTGCTGCTGCTGCTGCTTCACCTTTGCTGCTTCACCCCTCATCCCAAACGACCATATGCTGCTTCACCCCTCGTCCTAAACGACCCCTCCATATCCAGCTCCCATGTACATGGCTGCCCTCGTCGTCGTTCACCTCCAGTCGCGAGCTCTAGCCAGTCCGCCATGGTCGTTGCTTCTTCTTCTTTAGTCACTGCTCAACAGCCTCCTCACGTCCACCACGACCATGTCGTCACCACCCCAGCTCCGCCTCACGACCAGCACAGCCAGCCCGTCGCCAGCTGACCATCGACCACCCTTGTCCGTCGAGCAGCAGCGAGGAGCAACATCTCCAAGCACCTGCTGCTCCAGCTCCACTGTCGCACCAACGACCCCTTCGTCATCTCCCCCAGTCCGTCTCCAAACGACCACCTCCATTCCCGTCGAACCACCATAACCTGACGTCCAGCTTCATCCGCGAACGACCACAAACCAGTGAACCCCTTCGTGTCGAGGTTTGTTCAGGGCTGTCGAGGTCGACGTTCGAACCCGGTCTTTAAACTAGTAGGTTTCCGTTCTCTTTTCTTTTTTTAGTTCATTCAGCAAATTTGTTTTCCCCTCCTTTTCTTCTTTCTCTGATTGTGTTTGTGTTCCGATGGGTTAGTTTGAATTCGAACCCAAGTCTTTGTTTGTATTATAGATAATTCATGTTCATTTTGTTTGAAGTTTGTTAGTTCTGGTTTAAATGTAGGAACCCCAGTTTGTTAGTTTGTATTAGTTTGAATTCGAACCCAGGAATATAGACTACGATTTAATGTCGAGTGTTTTATGTGCTGGTCCTTAGATTTCAGTTTCAGGGTTCATCGTCGATATACTTTTAATATTCCTATATTTTGTACAGGTTTAACTTAGAATTACGTTATTTTAGCCCATGTATCTGTGTATCAATCGTAGTCTGAAATCTGACCGTAGTAGTTCAACATAGCTTTGTTCTGAATCATTCATCTTTGTTATGATGTTGTTTGATCTAGTTTGAGTTCAATTGATGATTGTGTTTAGTGATTTGGATTTACTTGTTTGTTCTGCTAAGTTTGTTTGGATATGAATCTGGCTTTGTTGAATTGTCTTAATGTCATTGATTGGGAGTTAGTTTCAAGTGTTTAAATTAGTCAATTGTTAGGATTTCTCAATGAAGATTGGTTATAGCTGTTATAGTTTGGTTAATTGACTTAGGAGGATTGGATATAGCTGATGGGGTAGAATGATAATTTCAGTAGTTTCAGGGGCATTTTTGGGATTTTAAGTTTTAAAAAATGATTAATTTGAGTGCTCTGTCCACTATGTACTAATAATATTAAAATAATATATTGTTTAATACATAGTGGGGGACAAGACATGTGGTAGTGGAAAATAATACATTGTTTAATACATAGTGGGGGACAAGACATGTGGTAGTGAGAACTAATACATTTGTTTAATATAGTGGGGTACAAGGCATGCAAGTATGGGGAACAAAACATAATGGTATGAAAAGCTTAAAAAGGATTGATTAAAATATGTTGCCCATACATGTTTTGGGTTATAAATAGGGTCATTTCAAGTAAGAAAGGGTTGGTTTTTGGAGGAAGAAAATCGTTTCTCTTCCAGTTTTTCTTAGAGTCTAGGCTGGATTTTTAACATTTAAAAGTTCAGTAATTTGAGAGTAAAAAAAAACAGGCTGGTTTTTAATCCGAAAGGTGCAGTGTTTGGAGAGCTAAGAAACTGAAAAGTGGGTCTCTTCTTTTACTGCTGAATATCAGAACTAGTGTTGTTGCTATTTCATTGGTGTGCTGTCGGGTATTTCTGGGGTTTCAATTGGTTCTTCCTGAGTTTGCTATTGGTTATTGGCTACTGTTTTCATAGGGTGTTGCTGGAACTCTGCTGGTTCCTTCTTTTTTAATCTGACACTGGGTTGTTCTATCACTGCGTTGATTTGTTATTACTGCTGCTGACTCCTCCTTCATCTTCTTGTATTTCCGTTATCCAGGTACATGTTCTACAACTCTCAAATTTAAAGAAAAGGAAGTAAAGAGTTGTTGGAATGGATTTCCGAAAATAACTATGTCTTTGTGTTTAATTTAATGTATAAGCAGTAGTTCACTTGATATCGCATAGCATGTATTAGAATGACTTTGGAATGCATAAACTGGACTGTTGAATCTATTTCTACAAACATGTGAATATCAATTGTAATTAATCTTAGTTTGTGATTACTAGTTATGAAATATAGTGTAGTTAATTCTTTTTTTCAGTAGTCGTGTAATAGTTTCAAATAGGTTATGCCACGAAACAGGTTCAAATAGTTCATGGAAATCAGCATGTTGGTTTAATAGGGTTAGTTCTGAAATTGCGAGTTCACTTGAGTAAGTAACATCATTTTAAATAGCAATGTGAATAATGTTAGTAACTAATATTCTCAAATGTTAGTGATTGATGTTAGCCTGATGTCAGTTTTTAAGCATTGACGCATTTCTTCGACAAGTCGTAAAAAGAGTAAAAAAAATGGCTTTGTATTACACATAGTTAGTTCCAATAGTTCAATTCATCTAATAATGTTAGTTTGTTTTGATATTACTGGGTGTCAATCTCGTGTTCTATTCATAATCTTAACTTTAGTGTTATTAACTAATAGTATAAGGAACAATACAATCTCCTTTGAGTAAGCTCTGTTGCAATTTTCCGTTTGCATTTGTCTTAATCTAATAAACAATAAGAGGCACGAGCTTATAAACATGTAACTAATTAGGACCTCTTCTCTTTTATTTTAGATACGAACTTAATAGAAAATGTAGTCACTATAGGATTGTGCTTTCAAAATAAACGAGATGAGCCTCGCCTAGTAAAACTCACCGATTGCGGGGCCCTCACGATTGTATATATATTAAATACTTAGAACTCGGGATCGGCCGCTTAGCGAAGTTCACGGCCTTTTTCCCAAAAGTAATAACGCGTTAGTCACTGTTAGGCGCGTACTTTTAATAATTTACTTTCTTAAACTCGGGTGCACATTTATGTGACCCAAATCCAAATCTCAACGAAGTCGAAATGTGTCGTTAATCACGAGTACATTGATTGTGACGTGGTTCGAGATGCATTTCCATGACGTGCCAAATTCCTTTTAAAAAAAAATAATGAATGAGACGAGCCTCGACAAACAAGAATACACAAACTGCGGGGCCCTTAACGGACAGTTATTTCAAATGCTTAGATTGCGAGACAGGTCACATAGCGAACTTTACAGCTTTTCTAAAAATAACAACGTGTTAGTATCTTTAGGCGCATATGTAATAATGTTATCTTCGTAAACTCGGGTGCATATTTATGTGAGCCAAATCCAAATCTCAACGAAGTTGGAACGTATCGAAAATTGCGGGTACATTTATGTGGTGCAATTCGAGATGCATTCTCATGATGTTATAATTCTTTGAATAAATAATAACAAAGCGGTAAACAGTTAGAATTTGCACGTAGGTTCATAATTGTATAAAATCAGATAATCAAGCCGAATATGACAGTTGAGCGACCGTGCTAGAACCACGTAACTCGGGAATGCCTAACACCTTCTCCTGGGTTAACAAAATTCCTTATCCGGATTTCTGGTGCGCAGACTGTTAAACAGAGTTATTCTTTTCCTCGATTCGGGATTCAACCGGTGACTTGGGACACCATAAATCTCCCAAGTGGCGACTCTGAAATAAATAAATAAATCTCGTTTCGATTGTCCTTTGATTGGAAAAACTCTCTTTGCGCCCCTCTCGGGGGTGTAGGTGAAAAAGGAGGTGTGACAACATGGATTGTTGTGTTGTTCTCGAGGAGGAGGGGGAGGAACGCCCTTCCATACAGGCCGTAATGAGAGGGGCACGCCTCAATAACTAGACCATCAGGACAACCAAAGTCCGATGAGCCTCAGGGTAGCAAGGCTAAAAAAAGCATCATGCACTGTTTTTATTTACTAAATGATTTTCCTTTCGCATTTTAATTCCCCAATAAGATCTCCAGTGTTCAAAACGATTATGCAATTTATCAAAATATTTTGACTTTTCTTATGAATCAAAACTCATTATTATTTTTCTCTCATTACTTTACTTATACAACATTACTAATACTTATCTTGATGAACCAATGACTGTGACATGCAATGAGACAACGTAACAAATGGATATTGATCTAGAGGAAGATGACATACTAGAGGAGGTTGTTAAAAAAGTTGAGAACTTTGAGAACAGACCTAAGTCCAACCTAGACGAGACAGAAATTGTTAACCTGGGAGATGCAGAGAACGTCAAAGAAACGTGAATTAGTGTTCACTTAGCGCTGTCAGAAAAGAAGGAATACACAAAATTTATAAGGGAATGCGAGGACATATTCGCCTGGTCGTATGATGACATGACTGGTCTAAGTATGTCTATTGTGGCTCATAAACTGCCAACCGATCCAACATGTCCACTGGTAAAGCAAAAGCTCAGAAAGTTCAAGCCTGATATGAGTTTGAAAATCAAGGAAGAAGTCACTAAGCAAGTCAAATCTAAGGTTCTTAGGGTAGTAGAAAACCCGACATGGTTAGCCAACATCGTGCCAGTGCCAAAGAAAGATGGGAAGGTCAGATTCTGTGTCGACTATCGGGATCTCAATCGAGCCAGTCCGAAAGACGACTTCCCTTTGCCAAATATACACATCCTGATTGACAATTATGCCAAACATGAGTTGCAGTCATTTGTAGATTGTTTCGCTGGTTATCATCAGATCTGGATGGATGAAGAAGATGCTGAGAAAAAGGCTTTCATTATGTCGTGGGGAATGTACTGTTACAAGATGATGTCGTTTGGGTTAAAGAATGCAGGGGCCACCTACATGAGGGCCATGAATACTATTTTCCATGATATGATACACAAGGAGATTGAGGTGTATGTAGATGATATCATCATCAAGTCCAAGAAGGCCACTGATTATATGGAAGATTTGAGGAAGTTCTTCAATAGATTGCGAAGGTACAACCTGAAACTGAATCCCACGAAGTGCGCATTTGGGGTTCCTGCTGGAAAATTGCTTGGGTTTATTGTGAGTCATCGAGGAATAGAACTGGATCCATCAAAAGTCAAAGCCATCCAAGAACTACCACCGCCAAAGAACAAGATGGATGTGATGAGTTTCTTGGGAAGACTTAACTACATCAGCCGGTTCATAGCACAGTCCACAGTTATCTGTGAGCCAATCTTTAAGATGTTGAAGAAGGACGCCGCCACCAAATGGACCGATGACTGCCAAAAAGCCTTCGACAGAATCAATGAGTACTTGTCAACACCACAAGTCTTGGTCTCGCCCGAGCCAGGTAGACCCTTATTACTCTACCTTGCAGTATTGTATGGAGCTTTCGTTTGCATTCTAGGGCAGCCTGATGAAATGGGAAGGAAGGAGCAGGCTATCTATTACCTCAGTAAGAAGTTCACCCCATACGAAGCCCGATATTCTCTGTTAGAGCGCACCTGTTGTGCTTTGACTTGGGTAGCTCAGAAACAGAGGCATTATTTCTGTGCCTATACCACATATCTCATATCAAGGATGGATCCTTTGAAGTACATCTTCCATAAGCCCATGCCCACTGGCAAGCTAGCCAAGTGGCAAATCTTGTTGAGTGAATTTGACATTGTCTACGTGACTCAGAAAGCAATCAAAGGACAAGCACTAGCAGATCACCTTGCTGAAAATCCTGTGGATGGAGAATAGGAATACCTAAAAACATATTTTCCTGATGAAGAGGTATCATTCATAGGAGAAGACATCGCAGAATCCTATGATGACTGGAGAATGTTTTTCGATGAAGCGGCAAATTTCAAAGGAGTTAGCATAGGAGTCGTGCTAGTATAAGAAATTAGTCAGCATTATTCGGTGTCTGCCAAACTCAGGTTCCCTTTGCACCAACAACATGGCCGAGTACGAAGCCTGCATCTTAGGGTTCAAGATGGCCATTGACATGAACATTAAAGAGTTGCTAGTGATTGGAGATTCGGACCTACTCATGCATTAGGTGTGTGAAGAATGGGCAACTAAGAACTCCAAGATACTCCCGTATCTGCTTCATATATAGGAATTGAGGAAAAGCTTCACGAAGACGGAGTTCCAACATGTTCCCAGAAACCAGAATGAGTTCGTCGATGCATTGGCTACCCTGGAATCTATGATACAACATCCAGACAAAAACTTCATTGATCCCATTCCAGTAAAGATCTATGATCAGCCTGCTTATTGTGCCCATGTTGAAGAAGAAGCAGACGGAAAGTCTTGGTTTCATGATATCAAGGAATATTTGGCAAAAGGAGAGTACCCAAAGCTTGCAAATCCTATTTAGAAATGCACACTTCGGAGATTGTCCATCAACTTCTTTCATAGCGTAGGAGTCCTATATAGGAGGACTCCGATTTGGGACTATTAAGGTGTGTCGACGCCAAGGAAGCATCCAAGCTACTAGAGGAAATTCACGCTGGGACCTGCGGTCCACATATGAACGGTTTCGTCTTAGCAAAGAAGATAATCCAAGTTGGTTACTTTTGGATGACCATGGAAACAGACTGCATCCAGTATGTCCGAAAATGTCACCGCTGTCAGATACATGCAGACATGATAAAGGTACCTCCAAATGAGCTTAATGCAACAATCTCACCATGGTCGTTCGCCGCTTGGGGGAAGGATGTTATTGGACCAATCGAGCCCGTTGCTTCCAATGGACACAAATTTATCCTAGTAGCCATCGACTATTTCACCAAATGGGTCAAAGCAGCATCTTACAGAGCAGTAACCAAGAAAGTCGTGACAGACTTTGTCCGCGACCGCATTGTTTGTCGATTCGGAATTCCAGAGTCAATCATTATTGATAATGGCTCCAACCTCAACATCGACTTGACGAAAGCTATGTGTGAAACCTTCAAGATCAAACACAAGAATTCCACAGCCTATAAGCCGCAGATGAATGGAGCTGTAGAAACCGCCAACAAAAATATCAAGAAGATATTGAGGAAAATGATAGAGAAGCATAAGCAGTGGCACGAGAAGTTATCATTTGCTCTATTGGGGTATTGCACCACAGTCTGCTCATCAACCGGGGCAACCCCCTATGTGCTGGTTTACGGTACAGAGGCAGTCATTATCGTTGAGGTAGAGATTCCCTCCCTAAGGATCATGTAGGAAGCTGCTCGACAACGCAGAGTGGAGGAAAAGTCGTTATGTGAAACTAGCCCTTATAGACGGAAAAACAATGAATACAGTTTGCCATGGTCAACTTTATCATAACAGAATGTCCAGAGCCTTCAACAAAAGAGTCAAGCCGAGACGGTTCACACCGGGACAACTGGTGTTAAAGAAAATTTTCCCGCATCAAGATGAAGCCAAAGGGAAGTTCTCTCCCAAATGGCAGGGTCCATACATGGTTCACGGGGTTTTGACAGGAGGAGCCCTCATACTCGCAGAAATGGACGGAGAAGTTTGGCCAAAACCGATCAATTCAGATGCAATCAAGCGTTATTATGTGTAACTTTCATGCTTTCCTCATCGATATAATTGAACTACGCCTGACCTGATTCCCGTTTAAGAAGGGATACGTAGGCCGCCCTATGGGTTCGGTCACAATTCAAAAAAAAGTTCATTTTCCCCCACAATTGGAAATTGGATCCTCAAAATTCTGAAGTAATTTCAGCCAATCACCACAAGCAACCGTCAGAAGCGTCAACTCATCAAATTGGGGCAGAATTTTGAGGATGACCCTCAAAATTCCGTAGCAAGAGAGGTTGTAATGTCCTGAACTACGTCGCAGTCGTCGGTTAATCTAAAAATTATTTTAATTATACACTTATGTCATACTTTCACTAAATCATGCCAGTTTATTATTGAAATTGCTTTGTTTAGCAACGCTACCCCAACGATACATGCAGTATCACCGGATCAAAGCCAAACAGGTCAAGCAAAGCCAACGGGGATACGAACTAACTCCATCCTTTTGCAAAACTCACAATTTTTCTTTGAATGCAGGCACTTGGAATTGCAAAACCATCAAATATACTATACACTCATGAGATAAACATTATTCAGGAGTACAACTCTTAGAACCGTTGCATTTATTCACATTTGCTATCCACACACAACAGTATCCCCAACAGTCACAATATTGCAATTTGTTATCAGCTAAGAAAGCTTATTATCATTTGCCATTTTATTTCTTGCATAAGACTACTAATCTGCCTTCTAAGACTAAACGATGTATCCATCTGCATTTTTGCATTGCATAAGGCTACTATTCTGCCTTCCGAGACTAAACATTGTCTCCATCTGCATTTCCGCATTGCATAAGGCTACTATTCTGCCTTCCGAGACTAAACGCTATCTCCATCTGCATTTTTGCATTACATAAGGCTATTATTCTGCCTTCCGAGGTTAAGCTCTACCTCCATCTGCATCTACATGGCTGAAAGATTGCTGCATGGCTGAAAGATCGCCACTTATTGCATCTCATAGGCTAAAAGATTGCCACACACTGCACTTCATAGGCTGAAAGATTGCCAAACTATCCAAAGGTGTCATCATTCGGAGGCACCATTTTCATAGCCCGAGAACACCATGTCATAGCCTGAGGATCCCTTTTAGTTTTTTGCATATCATTATTCAAAGGAGTCATGGTGCGGAGGCACCATCCTCATAGACCGAGAGCATCATTTCATGGCCTGCGAATCCTTTATTGCATGCTTCATGGCCCAGGACATCATGGTCTAAGGACATCATTCTCATCATCCGAAGACAACATTCATGGTCCGACGAGAAAGTGCATCATGTTTAAATTTATGCACATTATATGCTTGTATTGCCTATTTGTAGGTAAACCAGCAAGCAACGGCCATCTCGGCATGAGCGATCCCGCTCCAGTTCCCGCGGCCCTATCAGACCTTAACCATTCACCCCGTCTTGGATATTGCGTCCATTCTCGAAAAGTCTTCATCGGCATACTCCGCCGATGGATCATGAACTACATCTGGCCTGATTCCTATGAAACCAAGGATATGTAGGCAACTCAGCATCTAGGGCATGACCTAAACCTCTTCGAACCATTCCGCTCGGTCAAAATTGGACATCATATCTTTACCCGACAACTCTTTCATCATTCCCGGGTAAAGAGGGGCAGCTGTTGATATCCAAGTTTTCCCTATATATTTTTTAATATGCAAGATACTTTTAAAACAACATGTGTATGCATGTATAAGTGTTTCCAAATGTTTTATTATATTTTCTTATTTATTTAAACATTTTTAACCAATTTATTCCCCTATTTTATTCATAAAAATACAATAATAATTCCCAAAATTATCATTTTTGGTGATTCATTTATTAGATTCTCATATTTGTACTAAAATATAGCTAATATATTTTTGCATATTTTTACAAATTTATTTAGTATTTTTAAAGCTAAATTGCATATAATTGCAATATTAGCCCCTTTTAAGATTTAATTGAGTTTGCATTTATAAAAATTAATTCCAGTATTTTTAAATTGATAATTAGGTGTTATAAATCATTTTAGTACCTTTAATTTATTTCTAGAAATCAATTTGCTATTTTTTATAATTTTAAAAGGGGAAATTGGATATTTAAATAATAACCCAAATTCATTTCAATCATAGCCTCAATCCTACCCCAATTTTAACCCAATTATCGACCCAATTGAACCCATCGAATCAGTCCCAAACCCAATTTCATAAACCGCCCCACTTACCTGTTTTAATCCAGGCCGTTGATCACTTAGATCAACGACCAATAGTCGCCCTTGCCTTAATTAATTCCAAATGCCCCCAAAACCCTATCATTTCTCACTTACCGCCTCCTTAGAATCCCCTTCCTCTCAAACACTCTTTGCAACACCACTCAAATCCTAGTCGCCGCACCATAATCCGCCCTAATCCATGGCCTTCCAAGGTCATCGGAGACCGGTACCAGCCTTTCCTGGCTCCTATGTGTTTGTCCTTATGGTTTCAAGGCCAAACTATTAAGAGCTCTGGTCCAGTATTCATTCGATTTTAGTTCATGGCCCTTCTCCGGTTATCTTTGACCTTTCTCCGGCCGGCCATGGTCATTCGAGTCAGACCCTTGACTCTCCTGGTTAGATCGGTAACTTTCGAAGCCTTTCTCATCTTTTCCAGGTTTTCTAAAACCCTAATCTCTAAGGTCTTTTGATTTCTTTTAGATCTACTTTAGATCTATGCTTTCTCTAAACTTTTAAGCATCTTCTCGAAGTTTCTTCAATATTGCTTTCAAAAACGACTCTTTGTCTTTTTTCGATTAGGGTTTTTCTTGTTAAGTTATTTCAAAATCTCTTCTCTAACATTTAATATGTTTAAGATGTGTGTTTGTTTGTTTAAAATCTTGCTTGATTCGTCTGTTTACCATCTTTTGAACTCGTTGTTATTGAAAACCCTAAACTCTTGTGGGTCTTAGTCGAGTTCTATAAGTTGTTTGTTAGATGAGTTTTCGTTTGGTTAAGTTTTGTTTGATCTATTTTAAGGGCTTGACTATTGTTGAAAACCCCGTGGCTTTGGGTCTGAAACTAGTCGTTTAAATGCCTAACTCGATTTGAAGTTCCTTGTTTCAGAATTCTTTTCCTTTATGTGATTCCTCTAACTCTAGGTTTCTACTATCTTTAAAACTTGACTATGCCTAAAATCCTAACTTTTCAAAAGGTTTCTCATCTGTTACTATGAGACCTTTGCATGCTTCTGATACTCTATTATTTCTTCACTACTGATTCAATGTGACTTGACCTGCTTGATTAATATGCTTCGAATGTTTGCTTTACTACTAGCTTATTTCTGCCACTATTGCATGTTTGTGATTATCTCTTTTGTTTGGCCTCACATGTCTGATGACCCTGTTCACTTTATTTATATGCTGAAATTTCTTTCTTGATTAATCTTCACTTTGTGTCTGATTTCTAAAGTTTCCCTTTTATGAACCCTGATTTCACTCGCCCGTTCAAAATTGATTGACTCTTTTCCCTTTATTGTAATATTTACCTTGCTGAATCTATTTACAAAATAAGTATATTCTGTACTTAGACTTGATTACTTACACTTGATTACTTACTGAATGCTTGTACTACTTCTTTTATGGCAATAATCAGCCTGTATCTAAACTGATCTCTTTTCTTATTTGAATCTGTTAAACAATGATTCCTTAATTAAAAGGAATCACCCGTGTAATTGATTCTGACCTATTATTGTTTCCATGTTTGTATCTTATTACTTATCCTTCACTCGTTTTCAAAAAAAACTATAAAAACCCTGCACCCCTCTTCTTTCAAGGACACGAACCAATTGAGTTCAAAAACACACACTTCACTCAAACTCTCTCTCTCTTTTCTCTGTTACTGCTTGTGTTGCTACCTTGTCTAGCCGACTAAAAGCCAAGGCTAGGTTGTGGGAAACTTGCCTACTTTTTCTTTCTGCATTTGCTTTTTTTACCGGTATGTCCTAATTACTCTTCCAGCATCAACAACATGTTTCTTTACTAATTCCTTCACTCTTACCTATTTCATGCTTATGTCTAATCGAGTTTCATTGTCAAGCATGCTATGATCTGCCCTTTCCTTTTTCTGAATTAATGTTTTCTCATGTATGAACCCCAATACCCCATACCCCCTATGTGTTTGTATATTGGTTTGAGGGCATGTCAACATCATACATTATTGTGCATGACCCAAATCTGACCCTCCCTGGGTCATATGTTCCACATCCCCTATGTGTTTGGTATCTTTGGTTGGCTTGGGGCATGACAACATTGAACATTGTGTCACACCTCCTTTTTCACTACACCCGCAAGGGCGTACAAGAGTTTTTCCATTTAAAGGGCAATCGGAACGGGATTTAGTTATTAATTATTCAGAGTCGCCACTTGGGAGATTAATGGTGTCCCAAGTCACCGATTGAATCCCGAACCGAGGAAAAATATGATTCTGTTAACAGTCTGCGAACCAGAAATCCGAGTAAGGAATTCTGTTAACCTGGGAGAAGGTGTTAGGCATTCCCGGGCTCCGTGGTTCTAGCACGGTCGCTTAACTGTTGTATTTCATTTTATTTGATTTTAATACATGCTAACTTATGTGCTTCTTATTCGTAAACCACTTTTTATTATTATTTATTTTAAAAGAATTGGGACATCGTGAAAACACGTCTCAAACCACGTCACAATCAATGCACCCATGGTCGTCAACATATTTTGACTTTGTCGAGATTTGGATTTGGGTCGCATTAATGCGCACCCGAGTTTAAGGAAGTAATTTAATTAAATCGCGCCTAAAGGTTCTCGCATAATATTATTCTGGGAAAGACCGCGGAGTTCGCTAAATGGCCATCCCAAATTCTAATCATTTTTAATAACCATTTATTGAGGGCCCCTCATTTATTTATTTTTGTTCGGTGAGGTTCGCCTCAATTCATGAACCTCTTTTCTATCATAATTTATTTTATAAGAATTACGATGTCGTGAAAACGCGTTTCGAACCCCATCGCAATCATTGCGCCAGTAATTGCCAACACATTTCGACTTCATCGAGATTTGGATTTGGGTCGCATCAATGCGCACCCGAGTTTAAGAAGGTACTTTAATTAAAATCGTGCCTAAAGATTCTAACGTATTGTTATTTTGAGGAAGGTGGTGAAATTCGCTAAACAACCTTTCCAAATCTAAACAGCGAGATAATTATGCTATTAATTACTTAAGGATCCTAATTGGTTAAGGCCAACATTTCGTTAAATTTGAATTTTGAACATTCAGGCAGAAATGCTGAGAAAATGGGCTTTAAGCCCATAAAATCCAAATCATTGTCATTACATACGCTGCAGGCGCAGGCTCTTAGAGCTCTAAGAACCAGGCCTAACACAGGCCAGACTTGTAACTTGTTGACAGGCCGTTGCACAGCCCAGGGATCGAGCCCCTTGGGGCACCCTTTTATTTAACTAAATTCTTAAACCTTGATGCATCTAGGCCCTAATTCGATTATCACCTAACCAAAATCTGGGCCAACTGTTAATACGCCAGGCCCAAAACTGGCCCAGGATGAAGCTGTTAAATGTACAATTCATATTAGACCAAAATTAAAAGCAGCCATGTATATTGAACTCAAAATCAATTACAACTTTGCAGATTTAACTTCAGCAGACTGTGGGACTTAAACAAATTGAAAACTACAATTGGATAAACATGAAATGCACAGTCTAAACAGTCCACAACCTTGATTACATACATGAATCTAAATACCCAAATGCCCACTTACTAATCGAAATGAACAAACTCATGCTTGACAGTTTATCAGTCCAATTTATACAAACCAGGATTAGTATACTACCCAAATGACATGAGTAAGCTAATTGTTTTATACATTAAGTTAGATAAAAACATGAAGAATTCAAAGATCAACTTCAGACAGCATGTTTACTTCAACTCCATAGACTTGAGAGCTATAGAACAAGTACCTGGAAATTGAAATGTAAGTAGAGAGAAGGAGAGGAGTCAGCTAATTGCAACAGCAATAGCAGCAAACTCAGCAATATATACCACAAGACAGGCCAGAAAACACTTTTGAAAATCAGAAATACAGGCAGTCTCCACAGATTAATTCAACACATACTTAAAATATACTCTTAACCCTCACAGCTACACCCAAACAGCTCTGCGATGCTTCTAGACCCAAAACCCAGCTGAAATCCAACTAATAATGAAACTATAAGATTGTTGTTGATTGCTTCATTTTTTTTGTTTTGTTTTCTGAATAAACTTGGAATTAAAATGCCAACTGAAATCAAAAGCAGGAAAGAAAGCTGAAATTGAAACTCAGAGCTGAAGGCAAAAGAAAAGAGAAGAACCCCCTTTTTCAAGGCATTTCATGCCCTTTTATAGGCAACCCCAAAGAGAATAGATCAGATTCTGATTTTCCAATCAGTCCCTCCCTATTTTCAGGTTGGTCCCTCTATTCTTAACTTGCTAAATAAGTAAATGCATTGCAATTATTAAAATCTACACTTGTACCCCATTCTAGAAGGCCTTAGGGTATTCCTCTACCCATACAATACCTATACTGCCCTTCCATATACCCCTGATATTACTATTCTTCTCAGAACTACCCTTTTCCATACCCAGATTACCCCTGAAAGCCCCTCAAAGTTACTGATCCTAACCTCATCCTTAACAACTATGACCAATCCCCTAATTTAATCTAAAACAAACTGAAATTAATTAATTAGCATTCAGAAACTAACTAATCAGACTGCCCAAAACCAATCTGTTCAATTATACCAATTCAATCAAGCTAAATGAAATTAAACTGAGCTTAAGCTAACATGATCAATATTAAGTGAACTTAAACTAATTCTTAAACCATGAACTTACAATCATTCAAACAAATATCAAACTCAGAACCAACAGTAATTGACAGAACTTAAACTAATACAATTAAATCATAAAATTAACAGAAAAAATAATGAAACAAAAACTGTAAATAAAACTTCCAACATGCAAGTAAAAGGAAACAGTAAAAACTCACAGAGGCACAAAGGACTCCGGCCAGTCAGAAACGTCTGAATCCTTTCAGATTTTTGACGCGTAACATCCCTAACCATGTGTTCTTACAAGAGAACAAATGGTTAAGGATACTACGGTTCGAAATCAAAAGGATTTGGTTTTAGGGTTTGGCCAGAAATTCCCAGATCTAAGATTCGGGCCGTTTCATAGAGATTTGAAAGAAAATAACCAAGGATTAGGGCTGAGGGAAGAACGGGGATTATGTGGTGTGATTTTGGGCTGATTTGGATGAACTTGTCACTTTGCCAGAAAACTTCAAACTAAGATTCAAAGAGTTCCGGCCTTGTTCGAGGTGAACCAGTGGGTGAAATGGAAAGAGGAGAGTGAGGAGGATCTGTGGTGTTAATCTCGGAGTGAACAGCGTAGTTTGTGTTCACCGCCGGCGAGGGGTTTGATGGCGACGCGAATTAGGGTTTGTTGAGGAGGGGTAGGGTAAGGACGATGAGGCAAATGGGGGTAGGGGGAGAGTTTCGGACCCTTTTATATTAAGAACCTCGTTAGTTCCGGACCGTTGGATTGATGAGATCCAGCGGTCCTGATTTGGAGGCCACGAAACGACGTCGTTTCGATTAGAAGGGGGATGGACCGGGTTGGGGACTTGGGCTGGGGCTAATTTACAATGGGTTGAGACGTTTGGGCCTGAACAATTCTTCTGATTTGGCCCAAATTTGGGTCTTTTATTAAGACCCAATTTCTATTCTTATTTCCTTTTTGTTTTCTTTTCCCACTTTTACAATTTTTATAATTTTTCTAATTTTTATGGAAATGTAAAACTAACATGAAATCCTAGCTATTTCAAAACAAAGACTAATTAATTACTAAAATTGTTCAAAAGCTATTTCATGACAAGTGCATAGTAAAAATCATTAAAATGTGAAAGTGACTAATTTTGTGATTTTCATGTTTTGTTTTTTTAAAACAATTAACCCTTAATTGATACTAAAACCTAAGCGCAAAAATGCATATTTTTTTACTTTATAGAATTAACATGCGCAAATAGAATGCAACAATTATCAGAAAATGACACCAAAACGCACAAAAAATTGTAAAAATAAAGGAAAATTATTTTATTTGGGATTTTGGGAATAATCATATTTAGGGCAAAAATCACGTGCTCACACATTGCTGTGCATGACCCAAACCTAATTCCCTGGGATCACACCCTCTATATGTTGTGTGTTCTAGTTGGTTTATAGGTATGACAACAACACCTATTATTGTACGTGCCCAAACCTGGTACCTGCCTAAAGATATATGCTCATTGCAATGTATTTGCCAAACCCCTGACCCCTTTGTGCAATTGCTGATTTTGTGATTTTCGCTTTACTGCTACTGTTTTCAACTCACCCCTCTCCCCTATCCATTCTCCACTCAGTTCTAAATCTCTACTCCTGCACTTCCACTATATTCTTAGACTTAAGTTTTGCCCCTCATGTGTGAGTCTTGCCTTGGGATCCCTGAGCTCCCTCTGAACTTGGACACATAAGGGCTGACCCTTCCACATTGCACTCATCTCTATTTGGTTATACAACTTGGGTGTGAGCACTGCCCGGGATCCTCTTGAGACCCTTAGGGAACTTTGACACACTCAAGTCTGAGAAAGGCTTTGAAACAATGGCACTTGAGGTGGTTTATTCCATAACTCAGAGAGGAAGTCAAGAATTAGGCTTCCTCTGGTTGTAACATTTCTTTTGTGCTTCCTTGATGTAATTCATTATCTAGTCTGTAATAATTTTGTAATAAACATTTGGGGGCTTGGCTAGTGAAAGGGGCTGGGTAATTATGCATGCTCAAGGGTAGATATCACGTCTATAGGATCTATAATTTCGCATGTTCAATTCTGTAATTTAGATATCATTTGTTGTTCTGCATGTTTAATTCTGCATCTAGATACCATGCCTATAAGATTCAATTTCATTAAATTCTTGAATGTTCTACATTTAGAGAATATGCCTATAGGACCTAAATTCTGCATATTGAATTCCGCATTTAGAGAACCTATCTATAGGACATGTCTTAATTTCTGCATTACCACGCTTAAACACCATGCTTAGGAACTGATCAGATATCATGTTTAGTACCTTCTTTCGTAGAAATCATGCCTATAAGGATACCGCATGCTTCAATTCACACTTGACTAGATATCATGTCTATAGGAATTAAAATGAGCAATACTAGATATCCTGCCTATAGGATCTGAAACCAATTTAAAATTAGTTTGACTCTGAATCAGTTTTAAACAACCTTACTCTTTACTTTAACGCAGTTTAGAAAGCATGCCTATAGGATCCAAAAATCGTTCATCTTCTATTGTTACTGTTTTGCTTCATTCTGAATAGGTACCATGTCTATAGGATCTCTCCTAAATGCTTAGGCAAGCCTTAGGTAACCAAGAAATTGAATCTGCCTTTGTTAATTGCTACAACCAGCAGGCAGGCCTGATTCAGACTTCTTATCTGAGTTATGTTATAAACTGGCCTGCCTCAACAATTGAAATTTCCCTTACCTTAGTATGTTAAATTCAGACCTTAGATGTATGTTTAAGTCATGCTATTTATGTGCTTTGTTTAAGGAGGTATACATGAGCCTCTAATTTGTTTATGTTTCCCCTAATTTGTAGCCCCTATATGTTTTGTATGTCGGCTTAGCTTTTTCACCTTTAAAACCTAAAATCAGCCTAATATCTCTTCCCTTTAGGAATAGTAGTTCTAAATATCCTCCAAGACTGATAGGAAGGGACATGTAGTAGCATGCAATAGACATCGAGACCAATCCGTGCTTTAATACCTTAACGGGGTGGGAAGGGTAGATATGGATATGATGACCGGTGCGCTAATGCCACGTGTATCCCCTCTTCTGAGGAGTGTCATACCGGGCATCGCATTGATGTGATCCATATTATATATAAACCTAGGACCCCCCCCCCTTCCTCTTTTATATTTTTAAGTATTTGTAGAAATTATAACCTTTTCTTCTCAAAATTCGCCTTTAATTGTTTTCAAACTTTTATGTGTTTAAACTTAAACCCCTACTAGTTGAGCCTATATTTGTCTATTTGCTAAATTGTACAAATTCATAATAAACTATCTGGCCGGGAACCACACTAGTGTATCCTGAATGGTGCCTAACACCTTCCCCTTCGGATAATTTTAAGCCCTTACCCAATCTCTGGTTATCAAACAAGCTTAGGAGTAGATCTTATAGGTGTCCTAATGCACCTTAAATCATTAGGTAGCGACTCTTCAAAAATGCAAAACCCAGTTCTCAAAAGGAATGAGTTGTCCTATACCAAATGTCACAAACCCGATCTCCCGATTGCATAAAGAAGGAAAAAATGGGTGCGACATTGATAAGTAAAATAAACGCAGCGACAAAGTTTTTGTCGTTAAATCCATCGCTATTTTTTAATAATTTTTGTCCCCCCACTTTCGTCGCTAATTTTGCAGGTAAATAAAGGCACCAATTTTTAGCGCCAATTTTAGCGATGGATGTAAATTTTTGTCGCTAATCCATCGCTATATTTGATACTAAATCTTTTGTAGCTTATTTGGCGAAAAACAATAAAATTCATCGCTAATCCGTCGTCATTTAGCTACGGAATATGGCTTGTCGCTAAAATCTGTCGGTAAACGCTAATTTTTTTGTAGGGGACAAACCTCCATCGCTTGAGAATCCTTGATTGTCGACTCAGTAAATGATGGGAACGAGGGGGAACCTTCGACATTTATCACCACAAGTGGGTCTTCGGGGATACCTCCTTCATCTCGAGGGACTTCAAACCTGGACTCTACACCAAGAAAGGCCACATCCTCGATAGCCTTTTTGCCCATAGGCAAAGGATCTCCGACTCTCTCTAGGTCGGGAATATCGAACAAGGTCTCACCCTCAAGCTCATCAAGTCGAGGAGGAACTATTTCCGCTCCCACCAGCTCAGGGGTCCCTCGAACATATTCATTAGCCCGCACTTAGTCCACCAGTCCGCTGCCTTCTAATTCTTCTTCTTCGGGCTCTTCCCTTAGCAGAAGGACTGACTCCAAAGTTATAGGGATAATGTTCCTCTTGGTTTTGCGGGTTCTCTTTTTTTGGCTCTTGTTCCCCGATTTCGTGGAGCTCGGAACCTCTTTCCTTTTCTTTTCCTTCAACGACTTCGAAATTGATGGTGGGGATAAGGTTCCTTCTTCACCAGTCAAGGACCTCATCATCACATCTTTTTTTAAACACTGACCGTGACTACTAGCCTCCCATCGACCCTTCGATAAATCGCGCCACGTGCGCTCAGTGTGCGTAGACTCAGATATTAGGCTATTAACCCAGTCCTAAAGATGGGGAAGTTCCCTCGGTATCCGAGCAAGAGCTACATCAAGTAAAACATCGATAAGAAAACGAAGGCAGTAAACAGAAATCAAAAATGGAATTACACTTACGTTTCATATTCCACTTCTCGGGAAATGGCATACTCTTGGGCGGGATCAAGTCTGAGGTCTTAACTCGAACGAATCGGCTCATCTATCCCTGATATTTGTCCTTATATATGCTCGAAAAAGGCGCCTTAGTGGCTCGATGCTGAAACTTTATTAGTCCCCCCGATAGAATCGGGGGCTATACAGGCGAATAAGGTGGTCAAGGGTAAAAGGAAGCCCGTCGACTTTATTTACAAAGAATCGAAGAAGTATCACTATCCTCCAGAAATAAGGATGTATTTGATCGAGGGTGACCTTGTACTTCATGCAGAAGTCCACGATAAGCGAATTCAAGGGACCCAGTGTGAAAGGGTAAGTGTAAACACTCAAGAACCCTTCCACATGGGTTGTAATCAATTCTTCAGGAGTGGGCACTACTACATACTTTTCGCCCCAATTGTAGTCCTTTTTAACTTGGGAGAGGAGTTTATGAGGGATCAAGCATATATACCTCGATGCAAGTTCACATAGACCCGATTTTGAAGAACCTTTCTCAACCTTAAATTTGGACTCGATGACGCATGACGGAGGAAAGAATTTTGCAGGGTGTGGCTCTGCCGCGGCTTCCTCGCCGGCGGGCCGTGAAGAGGAAGCGATTTCTTTTTGAGGAATGGTCTTTGAAGTTTTGGCCATTTTTTACAAATAAAGAGGAATGGAGAAATGAACACTTGTGATTTTGCGATGAAATAGGCTAAGAAACACAAATAATTGGAAAGAACAAAGCTCTGAAAACGCAGAAGGTTTTGAAAATAAAGATGGAGGAGATTCTCTTTTGGAAGATTCTAACAACGAAGGGGGGATGTATTTATAGGTTTCAAATGATGGTTCAGATCTGGTAATGATCGACAACCGACGGACACACATTAAATTCCTTGAAAATCGTACCGAAGGAAGTTTTATGACCTCTCATCGCTTACGCCATGGTTTATTGAAACGAGGTTCGAGGGTTCTTATCGCTTCTTATCGTTCACCCTCTAAGAAATGAGGGGGCTATATGTATACGGGTAAAACCAATATTGAAGCTCAATTTTACTCGGTGCTCGCGTAAGTTCTATGCTTGACCGAGCTGGAGGCACGGATAAGCCCGATACTTGATCGAGCTCAAAGATCAACCAAATTTTTGGAACAACATACAAATAGATATCGAAGGCAAAAATGAAGCTGGTCCTGATCGAGCCGTGATGAATTTCGGAATTAAAGGGACTATCGGCATCAGGGTCAACCATCGAGCCTGCCCTCGACAGCTATCGAGGGCATGATTAGCCCTATTCTTAAGGACCTCGGGAAAGCATCGTCAGCTCAGCCGACAAGGGTCCATAATATTCTCCACTAACTGATGATTATAGCACAAATCATGCTTTTAGTGGGAGTGGTGGCCAACAGTCAGTAAGGCCCATACCTTTTTATAGAATAATGCAAAAGGAGGAGATTTTCCCCTATAAATAAGGGGAGTTGAATTAGTAATGGGACATTGGAAGGTACTAAGAGAATATCTTGTTACTTCTAATTTCCTTTTGATCTCTATCTCTCAATTTATACTTGGTATTATCAAAGCCAAAGCTGGCTTCATTTGTAAAGGTGGTATCAATATATTTTCATTGCTAATTTCTATGTCATTCCAATTTCTTGTCTTTGTATCAAACTGTACTATCTATCCTTAGAACCACGTATAAATTTATTTGGTATCCAATTTTAATGGTAAACAACAATTTATCGATCTCATTTGTACCCCTAACTACAACAGTAAAACGTGAAACCTTATCTGTTAGACTTCGTACGATTTTCACTAAAGCAAAGCGAAAAAGAAGTACAGAAGAGTGATAACAAAGCAAAATGTGATAAACCTTTGTATACGTTCAAAACCAAGGAGCTCAAGTTTGAAGTCTTAAATTGGGCTATGAGTCCGAGTCCGGGCAACTCGAAGTAGGGGTCAGACCCGGCTGAATGATACATACCTCGAGGAAGCCGATAGAAGGCCTGGCACGCCCTGCATTGAGGGTAGTACAATCTCGAGGAAACTCAAGAAAGAGCGGAAATTACTCAAGGACACGTGGATCAGGGCATAAATTAAAGGATAAGGTTTGTACGAAATGGTACAGGTCCGTACTAGGTTGTTATACACATGTACCAATATAATTCTTTACCACAATTAGGAATGTACTATATTGGGGTTTTCTCCTCCTATATAAGGGGGACCCCAATCATTTGTAATACAGACATTATTATTTACTGCAATAGAATATTCTACTCTACTTTTCTTGTTTACCGTACTCAATAAGTGTTCTTCAGCTTTATTGCTTTTATTTTACTGTTCATATTTTATTGTTCTTAGCTCACCTCGAGGCCCCCAAGAAAATCGAGCTCAAGGTCCTTACTGCTCTAGCAATACTGGTTTGGTTCATCAATTCTTCTTATTTAAACCTAATATTACTTGTATATTCACTAGTACTAGAATAAATCATATATCTTTAAAACCACAAATCATATTTAATTATTAGCCCCATTTTTTGAGGTAAACAGTTTGGCACCCACTGTGGGGCTAAAGATAATAGTGATTATTGTAGTGCTAATTTTCTGATAACACGCGTTATTCTTCACACTTTTTCTTGTCAAGATTCTTTGATTTCAAGCTTAAACATGTCTAGCACACAGAATGCACCTATTCACGAGGAGGAAGGTCTTGGAGAAAACAGTAGTATAGGGGTCGGTGTACCACCCATAAACCCTAAGGGAGTGTCAAATATGGAGCTAGTTGATATCAGTTCGCACAACGCTCTAAACACGGACGCATGCACAGTCCCTGTAAGGAATGCACACATGGAATCCCGGCCCGACGGCCAAAGAACACGAGGAATGGAAGAGGGAGGAGTCAGCCTCCAGGTGATATTCAAAATGTTGCAAGCCCAACAAGTCGCCATCGCTCAACTTCAGAGTCAGAATATAACTCCAAACATAGCTGAACTAGTGAACACATGGCGTGTTGAACCATCGATGGAGAGGCCCGATGAAAGTGGCTTGGGGACTGACCCTACGATTATGAAAATGCTGAAGAGCTCGCCAAAAGGATTGAGATCGGAGAAAATAAGATTGAAGAAAATGACAAAAAAGTGGAGACATATAACTCGAGGGTCAACCAGATACTTGTACACCTCCGATTATAAAAGGATTGGACTCGTAGAAGTTCGTCAAAAACCATTCCCCCATAGTGCGGCTCCGAAGCCCATCCTGAAGAAGTTTCAGATGCCAGATATTCGGAAATACAACAGAACCACTGATCCCAACGAGCACATCACCACATACACTTGGGGCATAAAGGGGAATGATTTGGAAGATGATGAGATTGAATCTGTTTTGCTAAAAAAGTTTGGGGAAACTCTGTCTAAAGGTTCCATGATTTGGTACCATAACCTACCCCCAAACTCTATCAATTCGTTTGCCATGCTGGCAAACTCATTTGTGAAGGCACATGCTGGTGCCATAAAAGTTGCAACAAGGAAGTCCGATGTATTCAAAGTAAAGCAGGGGGAGAACGAGATGCTGAGGGAGTTTGTATCCCGTTTCCAATCGGAACGAATGGAGTTACCACCAATCTTCTATGAATGGGTTGTACAAACCTTCACCCAGGGGCTAAATGAACGAAGTTCGATAGCTTTGAAGCAGCTGAAGCAAAACTTGGCCGAGTATCCTGTTGTGACTTAGGCAGATGTGCATAACAGGTACCAGTCAAAAATTAGGGTCGAGGATGACTAGTTGGGAGCCCCCTCAAGCTCAGTCTATCCAAGCATGTTACTAGCAAGGGAGTCAGTAAATGCAGATAGGGGGTCGAGATCAAATAAGGAAAGATATCAGCCATACATCGAGGATCGAAGGAACGTGTCAAAATGTAACATACCCCGAAATTATCGGAGGGCAGATCGAGGTCAAAGTTCCCGAGGACTCATGAGCAAAATCGGGTTTGATAGGCACTCGAGACCGGAAGAGGCGCTCAGATTATCAGAGTACAACTTCAGCGTCGATGCCTCAGGGATCGTCTCAGCCATTGGCAAAATCAGAGATACTAGATGGCCCAAGCCTATACAGACCGATCCTTCTCAGAGGAACCCCAACTTGATGTGAAAATATCACGGTACTCATGGGCACATGACTGAAGATTGCAGGCAGTTAAGGGAAGAAGTGGTAGGTTATTCAATGAGGGCCACCTTCGAGAATTCCTAAGTGATCGAGCTAAGAATCACTTCAGGGAGAGAGACGCAGGTAGGAAGAATGAACTTGAAGAACCTCAACATGTCATTCACATGATCATCGGTGGATTCGACGTCCCACATGGACCTATATTCGAGTGTACCAAAGTATCCATCACAAGGGAGAAACGGACTCGGGATTGCATGCCCGAGGACACCCTCACATTCAGCGAGGAAGACATCGAGGCCTTATCTCAGCCTCACAATGATGCACTGATAATTTCTATCCTTTTAAATAAAGTTCAAGTTAAATGTGTTCTCGTGGATCCAGGTAGTTCAATAAATATAATCCGGTCAAGGGTCGTGGAGCAGCTCGGGTTGCTCGACCAAATCATACCGACATCTCTAGTTTTGAATGGCTTTTACATGGCAAGTGAGACAACAAAGGGAGAAATCATCCTCCCAATCAACGTGGCCGGAACCATACAAGACACCAAATTTCATGTCATCGAAGGTGACATGAGGTATAATGCTTTGCTTGGAAGGCTGTGGATCTATAACATGAGGGTGGTGCCATCGATTCTCCATTAGATGATGAAGTTCCCAACAAAGAATGGCGTGAAAACACTATTTAGAGAGCAGCATGCAGCTAAGGAGATGTTTGCAGTACATGACCCGGCACGAGTATCGGCACCAAGCATATCGGAAAAGTCGAAGGACGAACAGGTGGCCAAATAGCAATCACAGCCCGTGTCCTCGGTTGAATCTGGGGGACAAGTGTCTGATGAACAGGTTTTTGAGGACGCAGAAGAAGATTTCCTCACCCCCCGAGCCTTCATTGCCCCTAAAGAATCGAATACGACGAATTCCACGGTCGAGGAACTCGAGCAGGCCATATTGGTCGAGCATCTCCCAGAACGAAAGGTATACTTAGGGACGGGGTTAACCCCCTAACTCAGGAAAAAACTCATTCAATTTCTTATTGATAACATTGATTGTTTTGCCTGGTCCTACTTAGACATGACAGGAATCCCAACAGAGATAACTACCCATCGATTGAGTGTTGATCCTAGATTTAGACCAGTGAAGCAAAAGAAGAGACCTCAGTCCGAGATAAAGCATGCATTCATCAAAGAAGAGGTAACCAAACGTCTCAAGATAGGATCCATTAGGGAAGTAAAATATCCCAAATGGCTAGCTAACGTAGTAGTAGTCCCTAAAAATGGAAACAAACTTAGAATGTGTGTAGACTACAAGGATTTGAACAAAGCATGCTGCAAAGATTCTTTCCCACCACCTAACATCGATCAATTGATCGATTCTATGGATGGACACGAGATCCTTACCTTTCTCGATGCCTACTCCAGGTACAATCAGATTCAAATGAACTCGGAGGACCAGGAAAAGACTTTGTTCATCACGAAGTATGGTACATATTGTTATAACGTACTGCCCTTCGAGCTAAGGAGTGCAGGAAGCCACGCCTAGTTAACAAAATGTCTGAAAAATGAATAGGCAAAATAATGGAAGTGATGATATGTCAATTAAGTCTATGTGCATAGAGGACAGTTTAGTTCATTTGCAGGAAACATTTGTGATCTTGAGGAAATACAGCATGAAGCTTAACCCGAAGAAGTGTGCCTTCAGGAATGGCGCAAGCGAGTCCCTCGACGTCGCAACATAAAATCGAAGTATCAAAATCAATGCTACCGAGGGTATCACAATCGAGGATAGCGTGGAGGTCGTGCAAAGGCTAATAAGACAAATGGTTACCTTGGGTGCATGTCTATTGAAGTCACCATTTCTTCTCTTTGCTCAAAAGGAAAAAGGGTTTCGCGTGAACCCCGATGGAAGAATTATAGCGATATCCTCTGAGCCTGCCTTTGCTCCATACCCCGATGGTAGATGAAAAACGAAAAACAACACTTGTTTGAATGGTCGCGCAAAAGCAAAGGATCAAAAAGCACTACAATAGAGGACCAAACACCGATATTTCGGAGTCGAGGACTTAGTTCTACAAAAAGTGTTCCTCGACACCACTGCTAAGGTACGATTTTATCAATTTTAGTTTGAAGCTAACCCATTACAGATTTCTTAATCGACAACAAACGACCTCAGAGGCATCATTTTCTACACGAGGGCCCAAGTATTTAAAGCATGAGTTGCACTCTTTTTCCCTTAGACCGGATTTTGTCCCAAATGGGTTTTACCGGCAAGGTTTTTAACGAGGCAACACTTATATGCTACCTGAGGAACATTCAACAACTATTTAATGCTTCTTTTCAATCAACCTCGAATACTGGGGGGCATCACCCTTGGAGGTTATACTTTTAAGAAAGATATTTCACGCCTAAGAGGGCCTCGACAAGAGAACTTTGTAATGGACCAAACGGTCAAATGAACTGTATCAGTCGAGCCCCGATGGCAAAATATGTACGCATGTATCCACTATTTAAAGAAGCATTCTGGTTATATTGAAAACACTTTGTATCTCAAAGAAGTTTTATATCATACGAGCTTTAAGCTTACAATCCTACGGGAAGCGGCTCAAGGGCCAAAGCATCCTGAAGTACCCGGGGACTGTCACTGACAGTCAATACATTCGAGTCATCAAAAATTAGGACTCATAAGACCTCAAAGAGGCACCCCCTCAAAAAAATGATCGAGGCTAATATACTCAAGGATTAACTCTTCGAACAAGTTCAGAAAGTTTTTCGGGAAACAAGTCCAAGTGACAAACCCGAAGGCTACGGCCATACTAAAAGACTACGGTCACATAAAGGTTATGACCAAAATAATGCAATTCGGAGACGTCTGACTTTCGCTATAAATTTAAAGGCCTTCAAACATTGAAAAATCGGTTAAGTCAGGCTACCCTCAGCAAAAGCAAAATATAAGGGGCCTCTATAAATTCGGCCCCCAAAAAATCTAAGGGCTTCAATAAATTCAGCCCTCGAATAATCCAAAGGCTTCAATAACACCAGCCTTCGAAAAAACCTTAAGAGGTATTCGACCATGCTTACACAAACGAAACGACTAGTAAGGCCCCGATACGTAGAGCCTTTGAAAAACCCAACGGGTTACATGCTAAGGCATAACTAAAATTTCACTAAGTCTTTTAGCCTAAATGAGGGAAAAATTATATAGCCATTTTTAGAGGCCGAAACGGCCCAATTTAAATAGCCTAAGGGCCAATATATAAGAGCCCAATGGCCAACTTCGAAAGGCTTAAGGGCCAAAAACTTATAGTTCGAGACACCGCTCTCATTTCGATCCGTACTTAGGATTGACAGTATCCCGAGCTCACATCGGATCAATTTAAACTTAGCTCGAAGATCATTATATCTATAAAGATCTAAGGGTTATAATACCCCGAACCCTAAACCAATTCTCGGACTAATCATTCAAATGAGGTCTTCTATAAATAAAAGCAATGTCAAAATCCAGCACAAACCAAAGTCGAGACAAAAAGTTCCCCTCTTATTTCCAAAAGATGATTACAAGAAATATCTACACAAAGGAGGCTTACAAAGAAACAAAATAACCTAAAAGTACTTCGGGGTCACATCTTTGGCAGCTACATCCTCTGGAATCACATCTTCAAGAGCATCATCCTCGGGGACTTCATCTCCGTCTTCTTCACTCTCAGAGATACTGGCCGAATCATCCTCATCGGAAGCAGAGCGGCATCCTCTTCTTTGAAATCTTCGCCATTTCAATATCGGCAGAAAGATCAAAACCGCAAGTATGTACCTCCTCGAGGGTTATCCTCTAGGATTGTTTCCTGGCGTGTTCAAGAGTACTTAATAACTTAGCCTCCGCCGCAGAAGAGATCTCCCTTTCCCGAACATTAGCTTCCTCGACGTCATCTCGATACGAAGTCATGATTGCCTCAACATCAGATTTGGCCTTGGCCAGCTCAGCAGTAGATTTGGCTTTAAGTTCCTCGATTTCAAGTCCCCGAGCTAGGTTTTCCTCCTTCACACCTCTAAGCTAGCGTTCGAGTGAAGCTAGCTACTCTTTTAGAGTCTCCTTCTTAGAGGCGAGATTGTCCATACCTTGCCTCCACCCCAGGGTCTCAGCCTCTTTCATCTTAAGCTCCTTCCGAAGCTGCACCTCCAAATCGGCCTTCTGATGAAACTGCGAAATTAAAAGTGTCAGTCGCCAAAATGAACAAGTATGTAACAGACCCTCAAGAGTTGTATTACCTTCTCAACATACTCGGTCCGATATTGGGATACCTGCGTCAACTCAACTCGTAGATCATAGATCTCCATCTCTTTCTTAGCATAGAGGGCTTTAACAACATCCCTCTCCTCCAAAGCCTTCTTAAGTTCAGCCTTGCATCGAGCAAGATCAGCTCGGGACTTGAAAAATGCCCTTTTATAGAGCACCACAGCCTTCATGAAAAAGGAGGAAAGATAGATTCAAAACAACTAAAACAAAGGTGCAGGCATAAAAAATAGAAAACTCACTTGTTTAAAGAGTCTACGAGCCTCATCAAAAATGAAAAAAACATCGGGGTTAGGGCCATCTTCAAGCCCTACGAAACATTCTCGAAAGATGTCATGCCCTTCATGGCTTGCTTCCAGTTTAGAAGACCTCATATTCTGAGCATCTTGGATTTGTCCCTCGGAGAATTTGAGGCCAAGAGGTGAATCATCCATGTTGATTACCCTAAGTGATCCACTCGGGGAATTCTCTTTTACTTGCAGAGGTTCGGGATCAGGTCGTTCGGCATCACTCTCAAAATGTTCTCCTAGGCGAGGTGTTTTCTTTCTGGACGGTGGTTCGGGGACTTTGTTTGAACTCCCTTCGGAGATTTCTTTGGCTCTGGAATGAGCCACATCAACCGCCACTGGCTCAATGGGCTTCGAAGCATCAACATTTTTTCTTTTGCGGGTCATCAGTAGACAGTCGTCATCCTCTTCTTCCTCCTGGTCCCGAAGGAGTTGGGCCATTTTCGGAGATAAGGCCGTTGTATCGGCCTTAGATCTTGGAGCCACACTCTTCTTTGGCTTCGATAGACTTTCAGATGACTCTCTTCTTCTTTGTCTTTCTTTATAAGGCTTCGGAACCTCCACTTCATCAGTCGGGGCCGGCCGCAATTTGATGGCATCTCCAAGACCTACATGAAACTAAGGTAAGTATCCCGCAACAGAAGCACAAGAAAACAAAAAAGAGAACTCACCATGGTTTTTGACCTCCCATCGACCTTTGGCCAGATCTCGCCAGCAACGTTCCGAGTAAGAGGAGGCGGAGGCCATCTTTCGGACCCATCCCTCGAGGTCCGGCACACCACAAGGAAGCCAAGCAGCAGCTGCAACATCGTAAAGGGGGTTAGACCGATGAAAAATATAAAGCCGGGTAAAAGAAAAGAAAGCAGAGGATAAGCTTTCTACGTACTCACGTTTCATGTTCCACTCCTTGGGGAACAACATCCAATCAGCAGGAATCAGATCAGAGGTCCTGACTCGGACAAACCGACTCATCCACTCACGGTCTTTGTCCTCATCGATACTAGAGAAGAGAGATTTTAAGGACCGGCATTGCAATTTTATCACCCCCCCTCCCCCCAAAAAAGTCGGGGACTATATAGTCTGATCAAATGATTGAGGGTAAAAGACATCCCCTCGATTTGGCTCGAAAAGAACCCGATTAAGTAAACGATTTGCCAGAAGGAGGGGTAGATCTGGCCGAGCGTCACTCGATATCATTGGCAAAAGTCAAGAATAACTGGATCTATGGGACCCTGAGTCGGAAGCAGGACCTAACATAAATAGGTAGGTATATACACTCAAGTACCCCTCTTTATATGTAGTGATGTTCTCCTCGGAGGAAAGAATCACTACCTCTTTTTTATCCCACTTGCAATCCTCCTTTACTTGCCTGAGCATGGCCTTAGTCACCAAACAAATGTATCGAGACATGGGCTCACATCGGACTGGTGTCGATATAGGTCTCTCGATGTTGAAATCGGATGTTATTTCACATGGCGGAGGGATGCACTCCTCAACACGAGGGGGCACTACCCGTTTACTTTTGGCCGATCGAGAAGATGAAGAAGCTTTTTCCTTTTGAGAAGCGGCTTTAGAGGTTTTTGCCATTGCAATACGGAAGATCCAAGGAAATAAAGAGTATTGATAGTGAAGAGAAGGGAGAGTTAAAGGAAATTGAAAAGAGCTAATGAGACTTTGAGAATTATATGAGAATAAAGTCTGCAAGGTTGTGAAATTTGTCTATTTATAAGGGTCATTTAAGCGTGCTGGGGAAGCCAAAAGGCCTACCGTCAGCCACCTCCAATTAATGATTTTGGGAATCGCACAAAAAGTAACTTTTCGGTAGCTTCAACCACGGATGTCACGATATTGGCACCAGGACCAAGGCATCAGGAGTTAATGCGTCAGAAATCATAAAGGACATCCTATAAGTCGAGACCGAGTAGAATATATACTCGATTACTAATCCCAAAGGCTATCCTAGTTCGAGGAATTTCTCGCTCGAGAATTGTGAAAAGGCCTAAGGGCCCTCTGTATTACGATTTCGAGTGAATGCCCGCTTGACTGCAAAGCCCAAGGGCTACTCAAGTTGGAGAAGTTCCCTACTCGGGGACTGCAAGGAAATCTAAGGATTTATTTCATCTCAAGATCTTGCTCTCACCTAATTCGAGGCTCGAGAATCCCGACGTTCCAAGTTCACATTTAAACCCAGATCGAGGATTGATAAGAACCTCAATGGGTATTGTATTGATCAATTAAAAACCGAAGGGTTTGTTATGTCCTAAGCTCGATATTTGGGCTAGTCAGTGAAATCATAAAATCGAGTCTTTCACGAATAAAGATAGAATAAAATTCAGCATGAGCTGAAAGGGATACAAAAGGATCCTTTTACACTTCCAAGAAATGATTACAAAGTATAACTTTGACACTCACGAAGGATACTTACACAGGAACAAAGAAGCAAAAACAAAAGCTAAAGATCCTACTTCACTTTTAAGGCCACGACCTCGAGAGCATCATTTTCGGAAATCCACTTCTCGGGGACAGCATTTCCGATCTTTGGAAACATTTGGTAGAAGGCCCTCGATAAATGTGATTATATCTCCAGCGGCCGAGATTGAGCATTCTGTTGAAGTTTTGGGCCATCATACATTAAGAAAGAACAAAAAGACAAAAGGGGTCGCAAGATGCACGAGCAATAATCCAAAAGTGTATCCTCGATGCACGAGCAACAATCCAAGAGTGTTCATCCTCGGAACTCTGTTCCGGTGCGGGATGCACAAATTAGTAGATGATAGTGCCACATCATTCCATGGAAAGAAAAAGGAATGAGACGCCACACTAGGTTGTAGTTAAGAGAGATGAGCAGTAGTGTAAAGTTCGCATATCTTCTGATACGGGAAGAATTCAGTGCCCTCTCTCGTTGTTTCGAGCCAAAGCTTTAAAAAATGGAGTCTTGGCGTAACTGGTAAAGTTGTTGCCATGTGACCTAAGAATTCGGTACCCTTCTCTCGTTGTTTTGAGCCAAAGCTTTAAAAAAAGGAGCCTTGGCGTAACTGGTAAAGTTGATGCCATGTGACCTTGTGGTTACAGATTTGAACCATAAAAATAGGTGATTAGAGGAAGAGATAGAGAAGGTAAAGAGCTAAAAGTTGATGAAGAAGAAATGAGTATAGTTTTTGTTCAGCCAAGTAACCCCTTATTTATAGAAAGCCAATGATGGTTCGGCGACACTAGTGGCCGACCAATGCTAGCAAGCATTCAATGTTTTTGGGAAATGAACCGACGGGACGTTTCGATCACTTCAAGCGCCTACATCACGATCATGACGTCATCACAAGAGGCTCGAAAAAATCGAGGTTCAAATCGTTTCTTATTATTTTATTCTAAGAAACGCGGGGACTATCTGTATACGGTCAAAACCAAGGAGCTCGAGTTTGACATCTTAAATTGGGCTATGAGTCCGAGTCCGGGCAACTCAAAGTAGGGGTCGGACCCGGCTGAAGGATACATACCTTGAGGAAGCAGATCGAAGGCCTGGCACGCCCTACATTGAGGGTAGTACAATTTCGAGGACACTCAAGAAAGAGCGGGAATTTCTCAAGGACACGTGGATCAGGGCATAAATTAAAGAATAAGGTTTTTACGAAATAGTACAGGTCCTTACTAGGTTGATATACACATGTACCAATAGAATTCTTTACCACAATTAGGAATGTACTATATTGGGGTTTTCTCCTCCTATATAAGGGGGACCCCAATCATTTGTAATACATATATTATTATTCACTGCAATAGAATATTCTACTCTCCTTTTCTTATTTACCGTGCTCAACAAGTGTTCTTCAGCTTTATTGTTTTACTTTATTGTTCATATTTTATTGTTCTTAGCTCACCTCGAGGCCCCCAAGAAAATTGAGCTCGAGGTCCTTACTGCTCTAACAACACTGATTTGGTTCATCAATTCTTCTTACTTAAATCTAATATTACTTGTATATTTACTAG
This sequence comes from Nicotiana tabacum, assembly GCF_000715075.1. NCBI lineage: Eukaryota > Viridiplantae > Streptophyta > Magnoliopsida > Solanales > Solanaceae > Nicotiana > Nicotiana tabacum. The sequence goes on along the minus strand of NC_134100.1, from coordinate 23,700,601 downwards.
TATTAGAATAAATCACATATCTTTAAAACCACAAATCATATTTAATTATTACCCCATTTTTCGAGGTAAACAACCTTATTCGTTGGTCATTTAAAATTGTTCTTTTTTTGTCATTTCCATGTCCATGCTATGGTAAACTACGTAAGATACCGCTGGCTTAATTAAACTAGGATATATATGATGTTCATTTTTCTAGTCATTTAAACAATGTGTTTATCGAATCCAATTAAGAATGATTATAATCTGTAAGAAGAAATTCTGAAATAGTGACGTGCATGCAAAAATTGGATCAAGAAATCAAACTTGTATTTTCCTGAATATAATTTAGTTGAATAACAATTGTTAACAAACTTCAATTGTATTAGCTGCAAATGCAAGTGATATTTGTGAAACCAAAATGCTGACATTTTTCTGAAGATTAGCTCATTATCTCGATTCCTTTAATCGCTTTGCTTAAGATAAAATTACACGTAGGCGAAAAGATAAGGTTAATATTATGTGGCTGTCGTTAACTTTTTAATTCTCCATAGGGTTTATGTTTAACATAAATTAAAAGCCTACACGTCATTCTCATGTCTCCTATTCCCACTGCGTCAGCTTTTGTAAATCGGCAGGTTAAATGGTTTTATATTCAGTTGTCAAACTGTGAATGAGGACCTTAAGAACAATACCAAATTTAATTTGTAGTTTTAATTAGGTTATACAATCATAAATTGTATATTTTTGTTGGTTATAATCTCACAATATATGGTGAATAAATTTGTTAAATGAGAACATGAAAACTAAAATTATATGGAAGGAAGTTCTCTTAAGATACCTAAAATTTCTGGGAATCTATGGAAATCTAGTGAAAAAATGGATACCTATAATGAAATTAAAAAAAAGAAAATTCTATATAACCTGGTGGCTTTTGACCAAAAATAAAAGATTTAACACATAGTTCAACTAATTCTACCTTAGCCCCCACCTTATGTATACTACCATCCAAGAAGTAAATACGTAAAAGTAACAGTACAAGAAAATAAGCAACCTTACTTAAATGAAACATGAAGATTGGACGTGTTCAATCTTGTATTAAAAATTTCTACAAGGGAATATCTGAATAAAGTAAAATGTCTAAGGGGCCGGAATGTGTTAATCATGTTAGAATGTGTAAAAATTGTGGGGTAGCCACTTTTTAAAGTGGTATTTAAATAGTCATTAGTCTATTAAAATTAATATGAAAAGACAGTGTTACCCTTTCTTCTATCTCTTTTCCTTTCCAAACGGAAATGCAGTGTTTATACGGTTTCATTTGCGCATCTAAGGTGCAATCGAGTATTCACCCATTGGTAAGGAAGGTCAACGAGAGCACCAAATGGTATGAACTTTTATTAATGCTATTGAATGTTAAATGCCTTTGGTTATAGTTCTTGTTGATAAGCATGAAGAACATAAGGGAATGATTACAAAAGCAAAAGGAGAATGGGGAGAGAGTTCCAGATTTTAAAAAGAGATTAAGATAGCAAAAAAGATAATTCTTAATCGACTACTCTGCAGCTTCTATCTTCTGGCCTATATATTGGTACCATCCCCAACCTAAGCTGCTTCGTTCTCTTTTCCCACTAACTGTTTTGGCAGATATATTCCCTTTGGGACCACATAGTATATATTCCCTTTGGGACCACATAGTGTATCGAGACCAGGGGATTACATCGAGGATCAGCCTCGTAAATTAAGGACATCTAGTTCTGAGTTTACAATAATAAGCTCATAAGTTAAGGACACTTTATCCTGAATTTAGAGTTGGAAGTTCAAAAATTAAGGACACTTGGTCCTTAACTTATAATTACAAGCACAGAAATTAAGGACAGGTAGTCCTTAACTTAGAGTTACAAGCACAAATATTAAGGACAGGTAGTCCTGAACTTCGAGTTCCAAGTTTAAAAGTTAATGACATGTAGTCCTGAACTTAGAGTTACAAGTTCAAAAGTTAAGGACAGGTTGTCTTAAACTTAGACTTATAAATTAAGGACAACTAGTCCTGAACATACAGTAACAAGCTCATAAGTTAAGGACACTTGGTCCTGAACTTTATGAGCAGAAGGGTATTTTCGTTTGGGCGGGTATACGTTTATTAAAGCAGTGGCTAAAGACTAAAAAGATTTTAAACAGTGACTTAAAAGTAAATACATATCTTATTACTGGCTAAATGTGCACTCCCCTAGAATGTGTACTTCGGGTAGGGCTGCTCGGTGGGCCGGGCCTGAATCGGACCGGACCGGGCCCGCGGTCCTAACGGGCCTGGTGGGCCTGGTGGGCCGGTCCTGGGTGGGCCGGTCTTGGTGGTCCTCCTGAGCCCGTCACGGGTTGGTCTTCAAGGTTGAGCCCACGAGCCCGGGACCGTCAGGCGGGCCTGGGCCGGGCCTGGCGGGCCCAACGGCTATTTTTTTTAAAAAAAAAAAAAATTTAAAATTCTCCAACGGCCATATTTAAAATCTAGCCGTTTGGGCTGAAAATATGACCGTTTTTAAGTTTAAAAAATGGTCATCTGGCCCCCAAACTTTATTTTAACCCCAAACTTTATATAATTACACTTTTCCCCATTTCTCAACTATAAATACCCCCTCATTCTTTCATTTTTATTCACCAATTCATCAATATCTCTCAATCTCTCTCAATCTCTCTACTACAATTACTTAATTTATTGTTGAAATTTCGTGAAAAATTGTGAAGTTGTTGAATTGAAGTTTTCAATTGTTCAACGATTTTCAATTTTCAAAAAGTTGTTCGGCAATCCGGTAAACTCGTTTCAACTCTTACGTTTTTAGAATATATTTTTGTGTGGTTTAGTTTGCATAATTATAATTAATATGGCATTTACTTTGAAAAAAATGTTTGGTAAAGGAAAAGATAAAATCGGTGAAAGTAGTGGCCAACCAACTACCCTTCCCCCGGCTCCCCGACCTAGAAAAGATAAGCAAGTTGAAAGTAGTCGCCAACCTAGACGTCCTCCTCCTTCCGTAGTTCTTGATAGTGATCACCCTTGTTTTCAATTTACCGATAGTGAATTTTATCATAATGTTGCACCAGGTGATAGATTAGATGATGAAATTATGAATGCTCTTTATCCTAATGAAACCATCTTAGAAAATAATGAGGAAAATAAGGATGATGATGAAACCCAAGCACCGAGTTTAGATGATACACCTACTAGTCCTCTTAATAACCCAAGTGATGCACCGGTCGACCCACCTGTAGAAACTCCTACTTTTAATAGAGAACCTGCTAAACGCCTAGAAACATCATTAGTTTGGAATTTTTTTACTCAAGTAAGAGAACAAAATAAGGCTAAGTGTAAAACTTGTGGGAAATTAATGTCGCATAAATATACTGGAGACCGTAGCGGCACAGGTAGTTTGACTAGGCACATAAAAACACACCCTAGAGATAAGGCTAGATTTTTTCAAATGAAAGCGCAGCTAGAGGGGACAAGTGTAGATTCTGCGGTTAACCCTAGTACAGGTTCAAATCTAGTTCAACCAGGAATTAACACTGTCACCGGAGGTATTTTATATTACGATCCAAATAGAGATCGTGAAGAATTAGCAAAGATGATTACTGTTATGTGCTTACCTTATACTTTTGTTTCTAATCCTAATTGGGTTCATTATATTAGAAGAGTGTTTAATCCTACTTATAAAGGTTGGCCTCGCGCAACAGTTAAGAGTGATATTTATAAATTCAAACATGAATATGAACAATATTTGCGGTATTTATTTACTCATATACCTAATCGGATTTCTATTACTACTGATATTGGTAGAAGTGGTAATGATTGTGATTATCTAACTGTTACAAGTCATTGGATAGATGAGGAATGGATAATGCAAAAACGCATAATTGCATATAGAATAATTAATTCGCGTCACACAGGTAAGTTTATAGCTAACACTGTTGCAGATATTTGTAGATATTTTTGCTTTAGCGATAAAATAATGGAAATTTCAATGGATAATGCTTCTAGTAACACCAGTGCTATATGCATGCTTACAACAACACTAAATCCTGCATTTACTAATATTTTCCATGTTAGATGTATTTGTCATATTTATCATTTAATTGTCGGTGATGGTATGCGAATATTAAACATAGAAATTGAAAAGGTTAGAATGGCTCTTAATTGGCTTTTTTATTCAAACCGTAGAAGTAGACTTAGAGAGTATTTTAAAAAATGTGATGAATATGGCCTTAGAGAAAGAAAGGTTCCTAAACCTTGCCCGACTAGATGGAATTGTATGTACGAAAGTTTAGTAGTAGCATATGAATATAGAAACCCAATTAATGCAACGTTTAATTCTCGGGTAGGTGGTGAGGATGATGATGAAATGCTTACCACTCAAGATTGGACTAATGTTAAAATTCTTTTAGATTTTTTAGAACATTTTCAAATTGCTACAAATGCATTTTCTGGGCAATATTATCCTACTATTTCAAACTGTTTAGTTTATATTGCAGCACTATCTGATTTGTTTGTTGAATTTAGTGAGGGTGGGGATATTTATGAACTTGCTATAAATGAAATGAAACAAAAGTTTAAAAAATATTTTTTTCCTATCCCTCCTATTTATGGTCTTGCTGCAATGCTAAATCCTACAATAAAATTGGGAGGTCCTCATTTTTGGTATTCAAATATTTATAAGGCTTTAAATCTTTCAAATGAGGAAATTGCGACACTTGCAGATGCAAAAGCTTCAATTAAGATTAACGCTCAAACAGTTTATAATGCTTATCAACTTGCCTTAGAGCATGCTAGGCCAACTATTCCAACCCCTACTTCGTCTAGCTCACAATCCTCTAAAAGAGTTGCGGGCTTAAAAGCTCTTAAATCTTGGACGGAGTTCAGGGGGTCTCAAGGTGAAAATTATGATGAAACTTCACATCTAAATGAGCTTCAAATTTATTTATCTCAGGGACTTGAAATGGAGAATCCAGACGGCTCTTTTGATCTTTTGGAATGGTGGAAGGCAAGGTAAAAATATTTTCCTGTTCTTGCAAGGATGGCTCGGGATATTTTATTAATTCAAGCTTCAACTGTTGCATCAGAGAGCGCTTTCAGTCAAGCAAGACTGCAAATAGGTGATCATAGAGCGTCTATGAGGGATAGCTTGGAAAAATCAGTATTGTTTAGAGATTGGATCCGCTCGGAAAGAAGAAACTTTGGAATTGCAGAAGCACAACCGGCGATAGATGAAGCTTATGAAGAAATGATAGCGGAACTTGCGGAGGATTCGGCTTCGCCCGGAAGTGGTGATGAACAAGCTTCTTTTCCACCACCACCAATGCAACCTCCTCCGAACCTTGAAGGATTTATGAGATTTGTTAGAGATAATATATAGAATAATATGTAACTTGTATTTTGGCACATCTTCCTTAGTTTTTTTTTCCTTTTAATGGTGGTATTAGTACCTTGTTGTGCTCATTCCATTGGGGGAAGGATGACTAAGAAAGATATGCCATTTTTGGTAATAAAATTTATTGCTTCTACCCATGAGCTTCTTTTCGCAATATTTCTTTGTCTATACTTAGAATTATTTATAAGCTACAATATATACATAATATACAATATATATACTACAAGAAAATATATAAGAGAATATATATACATAAGATACAATATAATATACTACAAGAAAATATATTATGCGAAAATATATACATAATATACAATATATATACTACAAGACAATATATTATGCGAATATATATACATAATATACAATATATATACTACAAGAAAATATATTATGCTACAATATATACATAATATACAATATATATACTACAAGAAAATATATAAGAGAATATATATACATAAGATACAATATAATATACTACAAGAAAATATATTATGCTACAATATATACATAATATACAATATATATACTACAAGAAAATATATTATGCGAACATATATACATAAGATACAATATATATACTACAAGAAAATATATTATGCTACAATATATACATAATATACAATATATATACTACAAGAAAATATATAAGAGAATATATATACATAAGATACAATATAATATACTACAAGAAAATATATTATGCTACAATATATACATAATATACAATATATATACTACAAGAAAATATATAAGAGAATATATATATACATAAGATACAATATAATATACTACAAGAAAATATATTATGCTACAATATATACATAATATACAATATATATACTACAAGAAAATATATTATGCGAACATATATACATAAGATACAATATATATACATAAGATACAATATATTATGCGAATATATATACATAAGATACAATATATATACTACAAGAAAATATATATACATAAGATACAATATAATATACTACAAGAAAATATATTATGCATGACAATTTAGTGTTTTAGTATTGTTTTGTTATTTTCTTTTTCGTCAAACACTTTAATAATTAGATATACATATATACTACATATATATTTTTAATATAGCCATGATACTACAAGAATTTGTCTTAAAAAAAAGCCCGCTAGGCCCGCGAAGCCCACGAGCCCGGCCCGTTAAGCACAGGACCATGTGGGCTTAGGCCCGTCACGGGCCGGTTCCACCCATTGAGCCCACGAAGACCGGGACCGCCAGAGCCCAGGACCACGAAGCCCGGGACCGCGAGGCCCGGCCCGTTAGGCCCACTAAGGCCCGGGCCCGGGCCAAAATACAGCATTAACTTCGGGTCCTGTATCTTTTTGGAGTCCTTTAATCATGTCAGATATTTAGACACCAATAGCTACTATGAATAATTTCCACTATTATTTATTTTCTTCAGTAACATTTGTCTAAGCTTAGATGAACGTCATGGTTAGTGAAGATTATATTAACCGAATTTGCTTGTAATTAAAACATTGTAATTGTTGTTAATCATTTTGACCAGCTTGATAATTGATTTCGTCCCAATTTTTGGATATCTTATATGCGCGCGGGGATCTTTTTCTTGTTGGCTTACATCTTATCTACTAGAAAAGCATGCTCAATTCTCACTTGTTAAAGTGCGGACGGGGACCTTAATAATATCCTTTATTATTTTTATTTTTAACCTATTTCATATGATAAAAAGAACTTATTCTTTCATATATATACTTTATCCGACCTTAGGTATAAGAACAAAACTAAATTCTCTCAATAATAGTAATTAATATCCTCTTCTATTTTTATTTTTATCCGCTTTCATAGATAATAAAAGAACTTATCTATCATACTTTGTCCGCTTCTAACTCTCGTACCTAAAACCATTAAGAGATGTGACAAGATAGATGAGATCTCTCCGCCATTAAGCAAAGGTCTCAGGTTGAAGCCTTTGGAGTGGATGTCACAATCATTTTTATCCCTCCAAAAGATATGTATAAAATGTAACGTGTTATGAATTGTGGGTTAAAAAATTTTTCCATTTGAAGTGACAAATTTGAGTAGGGATTATTTTATTTACAGAATCGCCACTTGGAATTGGTTTTCGGTATTCCAAGTCACCTTTTATTTGAATCCCTAGTCAAAGGAAGATTTGACTCTATTTTTATCGGTCCGCAAAAATAAAGTTCGGGTAAGGAATTCTATTGACCGGGGAGAAGATATAAGGCATTCCCCGAGTCCCGTGGTTCTAGCATGGTCGTTTTATTGACTTAAAACTTGGCTTGAACTAATTTCGGACAAACTGTGATTTATACGATTTTCATATTTTACCTATCCGCTTTTATCTCTTGATTATTAGAAAAATTAAAGAATACTTTGAATAATAAGATTCATAACCACACTACGCAAGCGAATGCGTGATCGACGAAATTTATTATTTAGTCGTAACAGTGCTACGCAAGCGAACCCGCGGTCATGACAAATGATTATTAGCACGTTATTTACTTTGGAAAATTACTACAATTGTGCTTTGAGGAAAAATTAACTTTTTAAAAATTTATTAAAAGTTACGGTCGCGCTACGCGAGCGAATCCGCGATTATGGGAATTAAATAAATTAAAAATTAACTAAAACTAGTGAATATGATATTAGATTATTTAGTTTGTTTATTTAATGTTAAACATCACGCCACACAAGCGAGTCCGTGAATAAAAAAGCCGAAGCGTGCCTATTAATTGCCTAGTGGTTAGATTAATTATTTGGATTACTTGTTCTGAACCTTAAAATGTATCTATAGAATATAATTTATTTAAATGGTATTTATTTAAAATAAATAAGATGTTAACATTTGCTATAGGAGGTAAAAATTACTTTATTATTGTACGAACATGACACTTTAAAGTTTGGACTACCGACTTTAAAGTTTGGACTAGCTTGGACAGGTAGTAGATGCTAAAACTATTGGGCCTGGCCAAATTCTTTTGGTCCAATTTCTCTTTTTGACATGCCATCCTACTGCCTAATGAAATTAACAAGAAGCAGATACTAACCTACTTCGATTCTAATGTCCAGGTTATTAGACTTTCTAAAAGCTCAAATTTTCCTTTTTTAGCCAATGACAGTTTCCTTATCAAACAAACCTAGTGAATACTACACAAGGATAACCCAACATTCTTAAACAAATGAAGATTAATAAAATATTGACATAAAATGGCTAAAATACAATGTATGAAGCCAACTCCAGTTTCCAAATTAATGTTTCGACTCAGTTAATGCAAAATTCATTTTATAACTTAAACTAAAACTAGCAAAGATTCATATGTTGTACGAAAGACTAGCATACATGATTATACTAACAGAAACTAAACTTCACAAACTAATAAGATCTAGCATGGAAGAGATCAACATAACCAGGCAAAAATCTACAAAGCAAATCTTAACTCTCATCAGTTAAACAAAGATAGAGGAGTAATGAAACTCAAACAACTTCTAAAACTGCAACCTTTTCTATGTTTGTTTAGATGTTAACCCTTTCTACCAACTGGACGTAACTTTTTTACTAATTAATCTTACTTGCAGATATAATAAAAATAAGCTATACTATCAATCTACAGAACATGAAGATAGAATTTTTAGTACTCGACCATTCATCTCTAGACAAGTTAGATAAAAAAACATGCTTAACAGAAAAGGACACGTCAATAACAGTCAATACAAGCAACATTCCTTCAGAATAACATGTCATTGTCATTTATTGAAGCTGAAATTTAACGACATGATGAAAAGTTACCTAATTAGCATAAACGCGTGATGAACTCAGGTGTTCACAACTGTTGAACTCAACACTTTCCAGCCAGCAAAAGCAAACAACCAGTCAGGAAAACCAGAGAAAATGAGCACCAAAACCCAGAAGAATTCCTTTTGAACCAAGAAAGAACTTAGAGAACTTTTATGAAGGGCTTTTCTAAGTAAGAAAGGGCTGCCAGAGATATCCTTTTTGAGGCTCTAGCTGCTGCCTTTTGTGTATGTTGTTGTGTTTCTTTTATAAGAGAAAAAGCAAGGCATTCATAATTGAAAATCTGTCCTTTGGATAGATTTTTCACCAAAAATTTGTCCAATACTATTCAAATGACAGTTTTTGGTCAAAAATCTGTCCAAAGGCAGTCCCTTTTACCAACTATGAATAAAACTTGTACTCCAAAGGCTTTTGAAACAGTAAAAGGGAAGCAAGGCAACAACTTTGTACTTCATTCGAAAATTCACAAATACCACTGGCCTCTTAATCTCTATTTCAACTCAAAACTAAGCAAACAATGCAAATTGAGACCCTCGGGCAGTTAAACAATTCAAAGATCCAATGCTGCCCGGATTTCAAACTAAATCAATATCTAATAGCGACAAATCATGATAAAGCTTTAACTAAGACAATGATCACCCAAACCAAAACAAGTTTTAAACATGCTAATACAAACAAGACTAAACGAGTGCATATTAACCAAAAGACTTAAACTTTGAAACAAAATGCATAATTCAAACTAATATACATGAGTCGAAACCAACACTTAAAACTACCTATAAACGATGTAAACGACATTGAAGCAAAACTGAAACTAATTGAAATTGAATACTACCCAATTAAGTGAGATTAAACAAGACGGAAACTAAAATATGATCCTAGTCTTAATAACAAGCCAAAAATCAGAAAAATGAAGAAAAAGGAATAGGGTTATACCAAACAAGGGAAGTCGATGCCAAATCGAACAAGGAGATGCCAAAGACAACGAGCTCTTATGCTATGAACTAACAAGCGATTCACAACTAACATTACAATAGTTTAATTAACCTATAAATACTACTAACAAAATTAGAAACAAAGATTAAACCTTAAAATTAAATCCGAAGCACAAGCTGAAAAATCAGAAACGGGAAAGGGGAGACGGATTGACCGAAAACTCGAGCACACAGGCAGCGGTGAGACAATGGCAGCGATGGTGGTGATTCGACCCGGGCATGGTTTTATTGTTGATTGATACCAAAATACTAAATCCGGTGAGTTGAATCTCGATTTCGGTATAATCAACAATAAAATCATGTCTGAGTCGATTGGAGGTGAGAACGGGAAGGACGCGGGAGGTAGTGGACTCGTGGTTTCCGGCGACCTCGCCGGAAATTAACCATCGGAATTTAGGATGAAAACTAATGTAAAATAGTAGATCGTGTGAAGCTCTACACGTCTATGTAAGTATCAAGTAGTAGTGGTGGCCGGAACTTCACAAATTTGAGAAATAAAGTGAACTTTGATTTCGGATTTTGACTTATTCCTGAAGTTTGAAAGGGATTCAAAGGATTTGGTCTATGTATTTGGAAAGAGGATGAAAAGGGGAAGAGAATGGTGTATTTTTTAGTGCATTTGGTGGTGGTTGGACGGCGGCTCCGCCGTGGTGGGAGGCGGCGGCGGCAGATAAGAGAGGGAGCGAAGAGAAGAGACCTAGGGTTTGGTCTTTTGGGCAAATGACAAAAAAAAATCTGATTTTTGGAATAGTTTATATGGCAAATAAATTGATTATGGGCCATTGGATCAAGGATAATGAAGGATGAGATGTGATCTTGAATACTTAACCAAAACGACGTAGTTTCAATCAAAAACTACGTCGTTTGGACCCGCCCTGGCACCCCATGTGGACCGGGTTTGTGAGCTGTTTGGGCTTCTAATTTTTGGCCAATTTGGCTCAATTTCAATTAAAATACACTAGCCCAATCCCTTAACCCCCTAATTATCTTATTTAGTCCTAGAAAAATTATACAAGTAGAAAGAAAATTTTTTTGGGATATATAATTTAAAGATACAAACTAAAATATACAAATAAAAGGTAAAAAATATATTTTGGTATTTTTAATAAAGGAAGGAAAATAAAATGCACAAATAATCTACAAATCTTCCAAATATTAGTCACAGTGGAGAATTTTTTTTTAGGAATCATTTTCGTAAATGGGCCCTGCACAACACGGATATTAATCTACCGGTTCCAGATACTAGATAGTTATGCCCAAAAACAAAAAATCTTGTACCTAATTTATCCGAAAAGAAATTTTGGGGCATTATATTTTGCTGCCTAACTTCTTTTTCTAAATTGCTGCGAGTCGAGAGTTTAGGACTTTAGGGTTCATACTGGGGAATCAATCTTTCCCTAATCCACCGTTACATTTTTATTTTTTAATCCATTAGTAGGAACAAAAACTAACAACTACTTGTGCTTTATTTGGATTTTATAGTGATGAAATTGCATTCAGTGTTCCAGAAAAAAGAGTTTTATATAACACGTGTTTTTTTTCAATTTGGAGAAAAGCTTATACATACGACGTAATATGTTATATATCTCGAATGTGCTGTTGAAATATTCTTTAATTTCAGCCGCTGCTTAATTTGGCTTCGTTCAACTTCCTCCTGCAAAATTTCCACACATTATTATCTTATTTGTTGTGTTTCTGTCATTGTCAAAATATAAGTATATTCATGAACCTAGCCTTGTAAGTCAACCCCCAATTTCCCTCACTTCAATTTCGTAGCGTTTGGACATAAAACTGTAATTTTTGAAACAAAATAATATTTGGAGTTAAGTTGAAAAATGGTATTTGAAATTTAAAATTATATTTGAACATGCATTTTACTTGAATAAATGTTGCAGTTTTGTGAGTGAAAATTTTTTTTCCCGAAATTTAAAAACCTCTTTTCGAAATTATTTTGATTCATTTATTTAAATATCATTAATAGATAAATTCTCTAACTAAAATTATTAAATGCCGTTATGTAGAAAATCTTTGGTTGAAGTGTTAGTCTCTATCATAGATCTTCTGGTATGTGTAGTTGACAATTATGAAGTTTCTTTTTTGGTGGAGGGGGGAGATAAAATAGAAAAGACCATGTTATGAAATGTTAATTAAAACGTAGTTATTTTCTTTTGGTTGGTTTTTAGGGGGAGGGGGGAGTTTGCATTTGAAAACATGTACAGAGCAACCCATTGTCCCTGGGTTTACATCAGACTTGGTGCCTTATTATGAAGGCCACTATAGTTCATATTTCTTAAACATGATATTTATCAACCCCCCAAAAAAAAAAAATCTTAAACATCAGTATAATGTCACGTCCTGTCTACTAGTAGTTTATGAATTGACTTCTACCTCTATAATTTGCGGCTGTCACGTGCAATATTCGTCTCACGATTGCGCCGACGTAAAAGAAGGAACCCTTCCCTACTCTCCCTCTATAAATGCAACTCCAAAAATATCATTTGTTATACAAAGTCATATTTCTTTTTGTTATACCAAGAATGGAAATAACATCATCAATCTCTTGTTCTAAGCTTCTAAATTCTACTAGATGTTTATGGATCAATCCTTCCTCAAGTTCGCAGGATATGGCCATTTCTCGAATTCTACGTAAACACGAAATGCTTCGTATGCTTGTCTGTCCTCCCTCAAGTTTCACTTTCCTAAATCGAATATTAAGGCTAGTGGTTTGTGCAAGAAATAAAGATGGTTACAGTGGAAGTAAGCTTGTGGATGAAAACATGATAGTTCTACGAATGCGTATTAAAGAAATGAACAGATCATCATCAGAAGCTGGCAAATTACCTTCTAATAATTGGATGGAATGGGAGAAGAAGTATTTTTGGCATTATAACGACGTCGTTTTTGAAGTTGTAAGGTCGTTGCAAATCTACTTGATGGAGACTAGGCCTGCTTTGGCTTTAGGGATGTTGACACTTCTTTCTCTTAGTGTGCCTATTTCAACATATGTTTTGGTCCAACATGCCGTGGAAATTGGAAAAAGTTTATTGTTAATGTCTCATGTTAATTAAGATTCAATATTGATATGCCACTTTAGTGTTATATGTAAGTCATGTGTATAGTCCTTTCTTATTTTTTTTTGCTTGGAAATATTATGTGTAATTCACCAATTAATGCATTATGGGGTTTCTAGTATTGCACCGATATAGGCGTTTCACTATTTGGAAAGAAAGATGTGGATTTTAATTTCTGGAAATTAGAGCAATATTGATGGGTCTCTAATTATCTTTAGCTGGCTAAATCACTCTTCACTTAATTCTGTGGCAAGCCCTTTCCCCTCAAAAAAGCATTAGACAATGAAAATTTGAATTTGTCGGATCACTAGGTCTCGGATGTCAAATGGTTAAAAAAAGCTTGAATTTGCCTAAGCTCTTAGATCAAGAGAACTCGACCAATAATGTATATTCAATGGCGTAGCCATAACACCCTTCATCAGAAAATTACACTGAATATATAAAAAAATATATTATGTATATTGGTCAAAAAGTACTTTTATAAATATATGTTAAACCTTGAACATTCTTTGTAAAATTTCTGGCTTCGTCACTGTGTATATTTATAATATATGCACATATACACATTGTGATGATCCGATAGGTCATCTTATGAATTAAAACTAAACTCTATGTTCCGAGGCCTTAAAACCTCATTTTATCCCTTCTCGATTTGCGTGCGCAATCCGGGCGTATTTTCCGGAAAGCTTTTATGTTGAAAGTTGATAAAAATAAGAATTTTTGATTAAAAACTTCATTTGAGTTGACTTCGGTCAATATTTTTGGTAAACGGATCCGGATTCGTATTTTGATAGTCCCAGTGGGTCCGTATAAAAAATGAGATTGGGGCACATGTCCGGAATCAAAATCGAAGGTCCCTAGCCCGAGTAATGATTTTTTCTTGAAAATTGATAGTCCGAAAATTTAATGGTTGTTAAGAAAATCTTAATGTTTGATCTTGTTGGTATCGGGTTCGTATTTTGGTTCCGAAGTCCGGTACAGGTTCAATATAATATTTAAGACTTGTCTGTGAAATTTAGTGAAAAACAAAATTGGTTTGACGTGATTCGGACGTCCGGTTGAGAAAATAGAAATTTCAAAGTGTTCTTGAGAATTTCATTTGATTTGGTGCTAAATTCATGGTTCTAGATGTTATTTTGGCGATTTGATCGCGCAAGTAAGTTCGTATGATATTTTAAGACTTGTACATGTTTGGTTTGGAGCCCCGAGAGCTCGGGTGAGTTTCGGATAGGCTACGGAGTGAAATAGGACTTAGAACACTGCCGCTTTTGTTGCAGGCCTTAGACCTCGTAAATGCGAGGTTAGGCATCGCATTTGCGAAGTCTGCAGAGTCTGCATTTGCGAGCTTCTCATTGCAAATGCGAAGAGAAGCTGGGCTAGCTCATGTTCGCAAATGCGAACATTCCTTCGCATTTGCGATGGGGACAGAGGGGAGGCAACCTTCGCAATTGCGATCCTTTGATCGCATTTGCAACCAGCTAGTTCGCATTTGCGAAGAAGGCAGGACTGAGGGAATCTTCGCATTTGCGGGCTTCGCATTTGCGATATCTGCAGCTGGGTAAAATGAGATTAGAAAAGGATTTTTCATTCATTCTTCAAATTTTCAAAACCAAGAACTCAAAAGGCGATTTTCTAAAGATTTCTTCTTCCCCATCATAGGTAAGTGATTTTTAACTAGTTTCTTTCAAACTTTTATTTTATTTTACAAGAATTCAACATAGAATCTAAGGCTTTCATGGTAGAATTGGAGATTTTTGGGTAGAAATTAGGGATTTCAAAATTTGGGGATTTAGACCTCAGGTTCGATTTCAAAACCAATTGTATATCCGGACTCGGAGGTGAATGAGCAATCGGGTTTTGATCCGAATTTCGGGTTTGGACCAAGCGGGCCCGAGTGTTAACTTTTGCTGACTTTTTCAATAATGACCTAAATTGAGTCCTTTCTTATCGTGATTGATTCCTAAGGCTTATTTTGAAATGTTTGGTTGGTAAATTGCTAGATATTATTGGTTCAGAGACGTGTTTGATCCTCTTAGGATTTGGTACTGTTTGATATGTGAGCATCGTGTACGTGAGGTGACGAACGCGTACACGGGCTATTATTGAAAACCCCTGTTTCATTAAGTAAATATCTGTTTTTCCTTTAATTGAGCAACGCTAGTATATGTAACTATCCTGTTTAGTTTAGGAAAGCATGCCTACGTTCTTTAATTGTCTTAACTGCCTATCTGAATTCTGTGTAGCATGTTTTAGTGAAATTCCTTGTTCTTCCTTGATTCGGACTTAGTCTAAATGGTGATTTTCTTGCTGTAACTATTATCTTTGTTTGGTTGCGCTGCATATTTATTTTGGGACTAAGGAACGGTATTCCGGGAGATCCCCCTGTACTGCATATTTACTTTGGACTACGGAACGGTACTCCGGGAGATCATCCAACACTACATATTTGCTTTGAGACTACGGAACGGTATTCTTGTAAATCCCCCTGCGCATTTTATGTTTGCGGCTACGAGACGATATCTTGGAAGATCCCCTGTTGCTATTGTTGTGTTATGAGCTGTTGTTCTTCTATGCTTATTTCCTGGTTAAAACTTTAGTATTTATTTCTTTATCGTGGTATTCCTTTCTGTTAAATTTTATTATATTTAAACCAGCAGGGCCCTGACCTGATCTCGTCACTACTCGATCGAGGTTAGGATTGACACTTACTGGTATTGCTGTGGTGTACTCATACCCTTTCCTGCATATAATTTTTTCGTGTGCAGATCCAAGTACCTCTTACCAGTCACATTATCAGTGAGGCGAGCCAGCTGTAGAGACTTCAAAGTATATCTGCCGCGTCCGCGGACCTCGAAGTCTCTATCTATTCCATCCCAAGTCAACCCTTCTTGTATTTTCTCTTATATTAGACTCTCGAGTATGGGAGTATTGTGCCTTTCTTTAGCTTGTGACTTATGACATTCCGAATTTTGGGGGAGTACGTATTTTTCGGAAGTGTTAATGTATATGTCGAACGACATCTCATTTCTTGTTTAAATTTACTTATTAGTTGTTAGCTTTTATGTTTTCGTCCTTTACTCCGTAAATATTAAGCTTACCTAGTCGTAAAAATTAAATGCCGTCACGACTGTTCACGGAGGGAGAAGCTAGATCGTGACACACTTGAAAATATTCTTTACCTCTATTTACACCAATAATTTATCGAACACTGTAGCTATCCCAACATTTGATGGCTAGCTTGGCCTTGAAGCTTTCCATCACTCTTATCTATATTTACACGTTTTTTTTCTCCTTACAATCTGATTTTCCACGTGTTTTCCACATCGCCAACATTTCCAGTTTCTCCTTAAATATTTTTACTGCTTCTGTTTGAAGTCTTCTTTAGATTATTAGTTTATGAGAAAAATTCAAAAAGTAGCATAAGATAGGAAATTAGAAAGGGAATGTTATTGTCAAAAGAAGGCAAATCTCTTTGTTTAAAGCAGCTATAGACTACGTTACTTTGGACAAGCAAACATAACCAATTTTTAAATGATCGATAATATGGCATATGAATATAATGCATCATATCTAAAAGGAAACGTGAGAGACTAAGATATGAGGAAATACAACACGCGTAAATCCATTAAAATAGGAAAGAGATGTTCACGTACCAACCTCTTTTGGAAGAACATGTATGAACCAAAAATTTGATCTAGGTTCTTATACAGTTAGACTTACAGAAACATAGGGTTAATCATAGTAATATCAATATTCTATGGCAGATCTGTCACGATCCAAAATCCAACTTGTCGTGATGACACCTAATCCAACCCGCTAGGTAAGCTAATTAGCAACAATTCAATTCAAAAGAGATTCTCTCAGAGAAATAAAGATAATATAACTAAACTTTTATACAAGAAATTTCCCAAGAACTAGTAGTACAAGTCATGAGCCACTAAGACTTAGATTTTTACAAAACTAAATTGAAATGATAAACATCTGTTTGAAATGTAAATGAACATCATTCGAATCTAAAGCCACCAAGGATAAGTGATAGCCATAAATGGAACATAAGTACGTCTCCAATGCCAGCTCCCTCCATACACAACAACATCACACCAAGATTTGCACGCAAGGTGCAGAAGTGTAGTATGAATACAACCGACCCTATGTACTTAATAAGTATCCTAACTAACCTCGGTGAGATAAAAGAAGAATGAACTATAGATGATACTCACTAACACCCGTGCATTTCAAAATTTCAACAAGTATAGAACATATATATGATCAAATCAGGAAATCTTAGGCAAGACCATTTTTGATGCTCACAACTCTTGATTTTAAGGTGTTCTGTTTGGTCAACAATCCAACATATAAGGAAGATATGCAAGTAAATC
Organism: Nicotiana tabacum; assembly: GCF_000715075.1. Lineage (NCBI taxonomy): Eukaryota > Viridiplantae > Streptophyta > Magnoliopsida > Solanales > Solanaceae > Nicotiana > Nicotiana tabacum. Next base: position 23,682,945 of record NC_134100.1, on the reverse strand, counting down.
AGGTAAACAATCAAGGAAATTGCAAGTAAAGATGAAGTGCAATAACCAAATATCAGTCCGTTGCGGCGCGCAACCCGATCCAATAACAGTAACCGGCTCTCCCAGAGCTCACGTCAAGAAGAAACCCGTCGGTTTCTCACAATCTGCGTGTACACCATCAAGAGAGAAACATGAGAGGGTGATCCTAGGGGATGGATATGTATCCACACGCTGCACGGACAACTCACGTGCTAATAATATCAACAGTAGGGACAACTCATGTGCTGCACGGATAACTCATGTGCTATAATATCAATATCTGAATCCGCATGGAGAACTCACGTGCTGCACGAATAGCTCACGTGCTAATATCAAAATCCGCCTGGCGTGGTTACATGCACAATATCATAAATCGCCCGGCATGGTCACTGGCATAACAACACAACCCTCCCGGCGTTATCACAGGCATCCAGTCCAAATCATATCACACATGAGCAAATAAACAAGAATACATGTATGTAATGAATTAATATCAAATCTCATGCTCCTAGACTGTTATAAATGGCATGTACAGAGTGTGCTATCATAGCTCAAATTGGCAATTTCATCACATAATAGAATTTATCAAGTTCATTCAGTGATTAAAGCTTTATGTAGCCTCAAACACGACCCAAATAGTTCATACGATGTTACAAATATGAGAAACATCATAGCTTAAAGTGTAACAGTCAATTCTAGGCTTATCATAACCTAAATGTAACCCGAGCATGGATAAATACCCACGGTGTCAGCATATGGGTTCAAACCCCACGCATGCACGCACCCATAGCAAGTAGCTATCACCAATAATTCAGACAACTAGTGCGTCAACCAAGTTTAGATATGATTCTTACCTCAAACAAGTCAAATCCAATACCGATCAAGCCAACCAATACTCTAAAAATTCCATCCCGTCCCTATCGACCTCAGAACGGCTCGGAACTAGCCAAAAGAAACTCAAGAATATCAAACAATGCCAAAGGAAACAAACCCAATCGATAAAGGTCGAATCTTTAATCAAAATGCCCCAAAGTCAACCAAAAAGTCAAACCCGAGCCCACACCTCGGAACCTGATAAAACTTATAAAATTTGACAACTCATTCAATTACGAATCCAACCATACTAGTTTCACCCAAATCTGACTCTCAAAAATTCACTCTATAAAATTTTATACAAAACACCCAAAATTCTCTTTAAAATTCATAATCCAAATGACAAAATCTAATATAGATTCACGAAATATAATCAGAACCGAGTGTAGAATACTTACCCCAATTCATGTGGTAAAAATCGCCTCAAAAATCGTTTCAATCCGAGCTCCATAGCTCCAAAATGGAATAAAATAACCAAGCCCTCGATTTAAAGCTTCTGCCCAGCCATTTTTGCTTTTGCGAACAAATGAGCCGCTTCTGCGACAATACAATCGCTTCTGCGGAACCAATTGAAAACTCGACCCTCGCACCTGCGAACCACAAATTGCTTCTACGACATAGCAGATGCGACACTAAACGCGCACCTACGCACCATCACGCTTCTGCGCACATAAGCCTACATCTGTACCCTCCACACATGTGCTCAGAACTCCGCTTATGCGATCTTTCCTCACCCAACCTTTTCTCTCTTCTGCAATGAACAACCCGCATCTGCGAAGTCGCTTCTGCGACCAAGACTCTGCAGATGCTGCTACACCATCACTAAAGATCTTCAGTAATATAACAAGAGATAAAAATGATCCAAACCATGTCTGTAACTCATCCGAGCCTCTTGGGACCCCGTGCAAATTTACAACAAGTTCCACAACGTAACACGGACCTACTCGATGCCTCAAATCATGCATAACAATGTCAAGACGATGAATCGCACCTCAAATATAATGAACTTTGAATCTTTCAACTTCCAAAACTCGTGCCGAAACATATCAAATCAACTCGGAATGGACTCAAATTTCGTACACGTCCTAAATGGAATAACAAAGCTATTCCAATTACTGGAACCTCAATCTAAACCCGATATCATCAAAGTCAACTCCCGGTTAAACTTGTAAATATTCCAAACATTCAAATTTCCAACTTTCGTCGATTAGTGCCGAAACCTTTTAGAAAAATCCAAATGAAATTATGGGTATACTCCCGAGTCCAAAATCATCATCCGGGCCTAACAAAATTATCAAAACCCTAATCCAAGGTCGAATACTAAAAGTCAAACTTGGTCAACTATTCAAACTTAAAGCTTCAATCATAAAATTTATTCTTCCAAACTAACTTCGAAACACCTGAAAACCAAAATAGACTATACACACAAGTCATAATACATCATACGACGCTAATCAAGACTCCAAATAGCTGAAATGAATGCTAATGCTCAAGACGACTGGTCGGGTCGTTACAAGATCTCACACTTTTAGGGAGAATATTTATTATGTAATATCGGACAATATTATCTTCGAAAAATAATGGAGAAATAAAATCTTATAAATATAAAAGAAACAATAAATTATAGTAAATGGCTTTTAAGTAATAAATGAGACAAAGTTCACCCGATAAGGGTGAGTTTTCCAATATGCTTTCTAACAATGATAGATGGTGATAAATAGTTGAATATTCCAATTTTTCTTGGATCGAGAGAGAAGGAAGAAAGGAAAGAAGTGTAAAGTGAGGCTTTGTTTCTACTCATTAAAGAGAGAATTTTGCACAAAGAATATCAATGATATTTTTTACAAAAATCTCCGATCCCCATTTTCTACTACCTCTCTCCCTATTTATAAGGGTACATGGGCAACAAAACCCTATATAGTACAACAGAAAGGAATATCCATCGCAATATTCTCTAGGGAATCTAAATCCTAAAAGTAGTCATCACTTCATATTGAAGGTGGATGCTCGTCCTCGTCTTCTGTTAGACCATCTCGACCTCGAAAAGGGTCTATCTTCCTCACCTGACCTCAACCTTTTGGGGGTAAGGTTGACACATCACAACCTTCAAAGGCCTTATCGGTTGACCAGGTCAAAGTCATAAAATAAAGTTTTCGCCCATACAGTTAGTCTCTTTTCTTGTCAAGGTTGTCCTCATGGAGGGGCTTGATAAGTAGATAATAGCGGTCATGGTCGTCGTAAGAGGCGGATAACGTGGCATTTTGAGAGTCACATATTTTGAACTATTAATTTTCCCGGGTGACCTCTGTAGAGAGCCTGAGCGGATGGGATGTGATGTTAGTCAACATGATGATGCCTGTTCTCGATACATCGCGTCAGAACATGCGTGACTTTTTGATTGGTTCTGCAGTTTCGATTGCGGGTGCCATTATGATGAGCTGTTTCAAATTCGAGGTTCCACCTTTATAAAGAGGGGGATGATCACCATTGTTTAAGTTTTACCTTCATTGTTGCTAGAATTGCCTTTGCTTTTCTTGAGTTTACTTTTGTTACTTATCATTCTCTAAAGTTTCCTCCCATTTTCTCAATTCTTTCCCTTTCGAAAATTCCCCAAACTTTACAATCATGTCTAACTTGCCTTCTGATGCTCATGGTGGAGAGATTTATTGTATGATGAGGAGATTTTGGCTACCCCACAGGTTGTTGCGGCCTCCATTCATAGTCATTTAGGGTCCTAAGCTGGTTGTCCGGGTTGTTTCCCTCTCGACGATGAAGCTTATCCCCTATCATCTCACTAGGCGACCTTGACCTTTATTATTTTGAGGTTATATCTAGTATTCAGAGTTTGCCTCGCATTGGTACTGCTCTCGCGCATGCCACTTTTTCCATTGAAGCGGAGGCTCATCCCTCAGTAGAAGAAATCATCCCTCGCAACCCCGACGTGAAATCAGACTTACAAAAACAGCCGAAGGCAGTGGCTGGTGTTTTTCAATCATCTCTAATGGCCAAGCATTTGGCGGTGTTCAAAGCTAAATATGGCCTTCCTAATCAAGTGGAGCTCCTACCCGCTGGCAATGATGAAGTATACACTCATCGCCCAAGGTATTGTGCTCTTTTTGTTTACCCGTTCACTGTTGGCTATTCGTTTCCTCTCCCCCCTTTGGTGGAGGAATTTATCTACTATTACCAGGTATGTCTGGCTCAACTTGAGCCCTTGGTCTACAAGGTGATCAAAATGATGTCCAAGTTTGCAGAGCTGGCTAATGTTGAGATCACTCTACGACATTTGGTGCACCTGTTCATGCCCAACTTCCATCGGGGCACGCTGTTGAACATTTTCCATCACGGAAGCAAGTCCCTGGTCATTAAGATGAATGAAAAGGGTAGGCAACAAATTTGGTTTGACTTCTTTTTTATTAAGACCGAATCCATCATGGCCGATGTCACAAATTTCCCAGAAGCTTGGAATCGTGCTCGTAAGTAGTTGTACTTATCTTCGTTATATTTAGTAATCATAGAATCCGAGATTGTGAGTTTATTCTTCTTGTATTGAATCTACTACTCGGCCTCTTCGGTTGGTGGTGCACCTCGCTAACTAGGTCAGGCAGGTCCTTCCCTGCACTATAGAGATTGTAGATTGGTCGAGCTTGTAGCAGAAGTACAAATCGATTGTACCTCCGAAAGTTAATGTTAGTACGTCATTCTTAGATAGCGTTGTGCTTATGTTCGTCAATCTTACAGTGTCCATTCCTTTACTTCTCTCTATGGCTTAATAAAGAGGTTGCTAGAAGGAACCTGACACCGATACCTTCTTTTAGGAGAAGGAGGGTGCGACTTCCTCTACTCCCGCCTCCACTTCGACTGTTATGCCCACTCTTCTCTTGTCTCCCTCCCATGTTGAGGATGAAAAATTTTCGCCGAGTGGCACGAACCTAAGCCCCCAGAAGAGGAGGGACGTAAAAGGGAAAGGCGGTATACCGATAACAGTCAACTTATCTGAAGCCTTACTTGAGGTTGTAGTGCAAGATATCATGACATCATTGGTCGAGGGGGCATCGGGGAGGCCCCATAGATTCCTAGGTTGGAGGAAGTTGATGTTGATGCTTCCTTGCAGCCTGAATAGGATGAGGCTACCATGAATTCCTCTAGAAATGGTTCTGCACATCCCGGGTGTGGGGAAACTTCGTCTTCTGACCCAACTCAGGAAGCTACCCGTGCTGATAAGGGGAAAAACCATATACTCGCCGAGTAGGACAATGAGCGAGCTGAGCTTATTAGCGACGTATCAAACTCCAACCTCGACCCTGAAGATCACAAGATGATTGACAGCGGGACGACTCATATTGAGGTAAAGTAGAGGGGGTTCGAGAACTATCATGATCCTAGTGAATCACAATTTAATTAAGAACACTAATGATGTGATTGAACCCTTTGGCCCTTTCTATTCTGACTCCGAGCATCAGACTCTCGGGGAGCTAAGTGACAATACCCTATATAAGAGCATCGGCGGTCTCCTCTCAGGGTAAGTCATTTCCTTCCTTTCTCACTCTTTTTTTTGCTTTAGTTTGCTTTCAGGTCTTACTTTACTTACTTTTCTTTTCTTTTATTTGCAGACCGTTATCCTCGAGATTGAGAGCATGAGGCGGAAAAAGATCTCTCACAAATTGCGGACAAAGTACAAAGAGTTCTGAGGAAAGTATAAGGAAGCTGAGAGGCGGCTCCATGAGGGGGGTGATGTGCTCTCCCTGAGGGAGCAGCTGAGAAAAATAGACGAAGAATTACTTTCATTCGTGGAACATCTCAGCGCTCTCAAAGGGGCGTTGAAGTAAAAATAGGAGGAGCTCGAGCTGAGCAGGGGTGTTGAAGCCCAGTGCTTTGACCTCGATAGTCGGGTTGATGAACTATAAGATCAGTTAAATGAGTGCCAATTTGAAATGGACGGGATCAGGGGAGATGTAGCTGGTAAGCAATAGCTGATCAGGGAAGCGGAGTCCTCTTAGAGGGAAACTCGGAAAAGAGCCGCTTTTTAGAGTTGGCAAATAAAATCCTTTGTGCTAACCAGGACAATATTCAATTGACTACTGAAGTTAATGAGGCCAAGCTCGAGGAGAGGATTGGCAAGTTGGAGAAAGTGAATGTCGGGCGACTTGAGCGGGTTTCTACTTTGGAGGGGAGAATGACAAATTGCTCGAACGACCTATTATTTCTCATTCCTCTGAGTTTTCAACCATTCCTCAAGAGTAGTACAAAGAGTGGATCCTTGTCGAAGCTCTAGTAGAGGTAGTCCGGGAGATGGGTCAGACGGGCTTTATCTTCGAGACAACCATGGAGGAGGTCCTAGTTAAAGCTCATGAAGCTTGGTTGGCTTGCGGCTATGACCCCGACACGCCTTAGCCTGATGTCGAGGATGATGATGAAGGAGTCTTCCCTGATCTAGAAGACAGTACTTGGTGTGACTCTACTTACAACTGAGGCGGGGATAAAGAGGGTGATAGAGATCAGGGCAGTGATGGTCATTAGACGTTCCACCCTTGTTTTGTTTTAGCTTTTGTACTTTGTACGTTTTCCTTCTTCTTTTTTGTTAACGTCTTTGTGCACCTTTGTAAAGACCCTTATCTGATTATAAAAGTTGGTTTTTGTTTCATACTTACATTTTTTATCTTTGCGTATTTCTAGTTTTGTAGTCGTGTGCTTTACTTTTGCACTTTTCTCCTTTGTTATTGTCAAGGTCGCTGGGTTTTTGTCCGAGCTAGTTGAACATACTTCTTCTTTGGTTAAACGTGGCCAAGGGCTGAGAAGTTTTGTTCGAACTGGGCGAACCTACCTCTTAGTTAAGATATGGCCAGGAGACGAAGGGTTTTGTTTGAATTGGTCGAACCTACCTCTTATTTAAGATGTGGCCAAGGGCCAACGGGCTTTGTTTGAATTGGTCGAACCTACCTCTTAGTTAAGATGTGGCCAAGGGTCGAAGGGCTTTGTTCAAACTGGTTGAACCTACCTCTAAGTTGAGATGTGGCCAGCAGCCAAGGAGTTTTGTTGAGATGTGCTAGGGGTCGAGGAGTTTTGTTTGAGCTGGTCGAATGTTTCGAGCTGGTCGAACATATATCTAAGTTGAGATATGGCCAAAGGCCAAGGAGTTTTGTTCGAGCTGGTCGAACGTATCTGTAATTTGAGATATGGCCAGGGGCCGACAAGCTTTGTTCGAGCTGGTCGAACGTATATCTAAGTTGGGATGTAGCCAGGGGCCGAGAAGCTTTATTCGAACTAGTCGACTCATACCTCTTATATGAGGCGTGGCCAGGAGACGAGGAGTTTCATTCGAGCTAGTTGAATTATACCTCTTACTTGAGAGAAATAGGAGAGCAGTCTCAATAAACAGGTACCTCATTTATTTCAACATCATTGTACAAATTACATTATTTCGCCCTGAGGCATTTTGGAGAAAATTACAAGTTATGGGTGATGGCTAGCATTCTAGTCCCATTCCCAGCAGTATATCTAGTCCCTTCATTATTCAACTCGGAGATTCTTGAGGAGTCGGGCAATGAAATATGGCCGTTCTCATGTACTCCAACTCGAAATGTCCCGTCCGTTGCATCGTTAAAAAGTTCCTTGAGAAAATCCTATTGGGACAAAACTCAAGTGAGGGAAAAAGAGTACAACTTACAGGGCATTCCTTATTTTTCAGAAGTTGAAGTACTTGAGGTGGTTGATGTTCCAATTGTTTGGTAAAAGCTTTCCTTCCAATGTCTTTAGTTGGAATGAACCTTTGTCTGCCTTGCCTATGATTTTGTATGGTCCATCCAATTTGGCTCCTAATTTGCCTTCTCGGGGATCTCTTCCTGCTTGGTTTTTGGATTTCAACACGTAGTCCCCGATCTTGAGTAACTGTACCGTGGCCTTTCTGTTGTAGTAGCGTTCTGCTTGTTGTTTCTATGCGACCATTCTTATATATGCCATGTCTCTTCACTCCTCGACTTAGTCAAGGTCTTGTCTTCTGTTCTCATCATTGTTATAGGCGCTCTCGTTAGTGCATCTTAGGCTGGGTTCTCCTACTTCAACCGATATGACTGCTTCAGTCCCGTAGACTAAGAAGTAATGCTCTTCTCCTATGCTTGTTTTTGGGGTTGTCCTATGTGCCCACAACACTCCTGGGAGTGTCTCCAACCACAGTCCCTTAGCATCTTCGAGTCTTTTTTTCAGGATGTTTCAAATTAACTTGTTGGAGGATTCTACTTGCCCATTGCCGGAGGGATGGTACGGGGTTGAGATTATTCTTTTGATATGCCATTTTTTGAAATACTCGGTGGTTTCTCTTCCGGTGAACTGGAGTCTGTTGTCACAACTTATTTCTTTGGGCTGGCTGAACCGACAGATGATGTTATTTCATATAAAGTTGATTACTTCTTGCTCACAAATTTGGGAAAATGTGCCTACTTCCACCCATTTAGAGAAGTATTCAGTCAAAACTAAAAGTAATTTAACATTACCTTATCCTGGCGGAAGTGGTCCCATGATATCCATCCCTCACTTGATGAACGGTCATGGGAAGGTGACTGAATGGAGGTGTTCAGGGACAGTTCACATTTCTTTATGAACAGTTCGCATTTCTTTATGAATTCCAGGGCATCTTTTTTCTTGGTCAGACAATAATATCCCGCCCGTATGAGACATCTTACAAGTGCTTGATCACCATAATGACTGCCACAATGGACTTCTTGAAGGACGCATTGAGTCTGATTTTGGCCCAAACATTTTGCTAATGGACCTTCGTATGTCCTTTTATATAATTCGTTGTTCAGGAGGTTGTACCTTGCTACTTGCATTCTCAACTTCCTGGCTACCTTTTTATCACTTGGGAGAACACCGTTCTGCAAGTAATTTATAATACAATTGCGCCAGTCCCAAGTGAGGTTTACATATTTTAGCTCGATGTGATATAAGGCTGATATGAGGAGATGCACTATGCTCTTATGCCCGGGAGTTATGCCTTTTGTTACGGTGGCCGATTTTGTGAGACCGTCTACCTCAACGTTCTGAGTTCGTGGAATCTGATCGAGCTTGCATTCATCAAATTTGGGTAACAGTTTGTATATCTCGGTCTGGTACTTCTGCATTCTTTGCTCTTTGATATGGAAAGTCCCAGTAACTTGGTTGACGATGAGCGAGGAGTCGCAACTTAGATTTAGGCACCTCGCCCATATTCGAGTGCTAGCCTCAATCCTGTAATTACGGCCTCATACTCGGCCTCATTATTAGTCATATCTGGGCACCTCATAGATTGGTGAACGACTTCACCAGTGGAGACTTCGAGCATGAGTCCCACTCCGGATCCGCATGCATTGGATGCGCCGTTAGTATGTAGGACCCAAAGGTCCTGTGCCAGGTGAGAAGCTCGAGTGGCTTTGTTCTCAGCCTTGGGCATTAGCTTGGCACTAAAGTTCGTGACGAAGTTAGCCAACACTTATGACTTTATTCATGTGTGAGGCTGGTAAGTGATTTCGTGCTCACTTATTTTGATTGCCCATTTGGTCAGCCTCCTCGATAGGTCAAGTTTGCGCAATATTCTCCTTAAAGGAAACGTGGTGACAATCGATATTAGATAGCACTATAGAAGTATGTCCTGAGCTTTGTTGAAGCTACGATAAGGGCTAGTGCCAGTTTCTCGAGGTAAGGATACCTAGTCTCGACGTCGAGTATTTTACTGATATAATAAATTGGAGATGCATACCTTTTCTTCTCGAACTAGAACTACACTTACTTACTTCTGAAATAGCGAGGTAGACGATTAGACAATTCCCAGGATTGGACTTTGAGGGCAAGATGGCGATGACAGGTATTCCTTGAGTTCCTTCAGTTCTTGTATGCATTCGGACATCCATTCAAGGCCGTTATCCTTTTTGAGTATGTTGAAGAACCTGTGACACCTGTCGGACGACCTCGAGATGAATCTGGACAGGGTGGCTATTTGACCCGTCAGTCTTTGGACTTGTTTCTTAGTGGTTAGGTGTTCTGATATCCCGTCAATAGCCTTAATCTTATCGGGGTTTACCTCCATTTCGCATTGTGATACCAGGAAACCCAAAAACTTACCCGAAGTTATGCCAAATGTGCATTTCTTGGGGTTCAGTTTCATCCCGTATTTCCTCAATAACTCGAATGCTTCCTTCAGATAGTTGATGTGATTTGCGGCCCTCAAATATTTAACCAACATTTAATTGATGTATATTTTTATGGTCTTGTCGAACTGGTCTTTGAAATTTTTTGTGACTAGATTTTAATAGGTGGCCCCCACGTTCTTCAACCTAAATGCCATGATCCTGTAGTACTACGTTTCCCTATGAGTGGTGAATGTAGTTTTCTCCTGGTCATCTTCTTCCATGAGTATCTGGCTGTAGCCTGAGTAAGCTTTCAGGAAGCTCAGCAACTCATGTCATATTATGGCGTCGATTAGCTGATCGATGTGCTAATGGGAATGAATCCTTTGGATAGGCTTTGTTCAGATTGGTGAAGTCCACACACATTCTCCACTTCCCGTTCTTCTTTTTGACTATTACCACATTAGCATTTCACTTGGGGTACTTCGACTCCTTAATAGAGCCATTGGCCAACAATTTCTCCACTTCCTCGTGGATGGCCTCGTTGATGCTGGGGTTGAACTTTTATCGAACCTACCTTACTGGGGGTAGTAGGAATCTAAATTTAACATGTGTGTGGATATCTCTTTGGGGATGTCTGGAATTTCTGCATGGCTAAAGCCAAACAAATCTGCATTAGCTATTAAGAATTGACTGAATTTACCTGATTCTTTGAGTTTGCAGGCTATGTAGGACTTTTTTATGGGGTCATTTTGATCTAGATGGATAGGATCGAGGTCCTCTATGGTAAATCCTACAACTTCAACCATTTCTGGATCCATAATAGTGTCCTTGGTTTCGGCCTGCGGGGACCTCTACCCTATTGATTTGTATGTTTCCTTTTCTTTTTCTTTCTTTCGTTGAGCAGTCGTGTTGTCCAGGGCAATCCGATAGCATTCCCGAGATGTGCAATATTCCCCTCGTATGCTGAATATTCCCCAGGGGGTTCGGGAACTTGATCAATTAGTACAGGCTGGAGGGTACTGCCCTCATGGGGTGTATGTCAACCTACGATGGTGTTGTACACCATTTCCTGATCCATGATGTGGAACGTGGTCTCCAGTGTCACTCGCCAGCGAGGATGGGGAGTGTGATCTCAGCGAAAATTCGTTCAACTACATTGATAAAATTGATTAGTGTAATGTAGCGCGACACTATCTTATCCTCAAGTCACATCTGTGCGAGGACTCGAGGATGGATAATGCACGCTCCTCTTCTGTCGTCCACTATAAATCTCCTAACATCAGTGTCAAGAATTTGTAAATTAATGACAAGTGCATCATTATGAAGGAAAGTCAAACTGTCGGCATCTGACTCATTGAAGATGATACTTTCTTCGAGGCCATCATACCATTCGTGGGTGATTGATCTCTTGAGTTTGTGAGAGTTAGTGAACTTGATGTACCCAATAGCCATGTTGATGCTTTGAGCGGGAGAGGGTGGCTTTAGAGGCCCCATGAACTTGGTGGAACTCACAGAAGGCGTCTGACTTCCTAGTGCTTGGGTCGGACCTCATCTTTGGTGGCCACGTCACCTCTGGTCCGAGCTTCTTGAGTGCGTAGACCACCTCTATAGGTGACATACAAAAATTATGAGCTGATAGTAAGGGGGCCATACCTCGGTCATTTCTGTGGATGTTTGATCTTGGCCTAGAGGAGCCGTCTTCATGACGGAAGTTGGGGACAAGTGGCCTGATATAAGGTTGATGCTGATCTCTGCCTGATTGCGGCACTGGATGGTCTCTCCTTGTGTTGTCCCTACGTTCTCTCCTGGGTTCGGATTGCACATTGGAGAATCATCGAGTTGGCCCATTGAGGTCTTCTTCACCCGCCCTGACCTCAGCATAATAGGCCTTGTGGATCTCGTCCTAGGTAGTGTGATGACCCAAAGGTCATCACTTATTTTAAAAGTCAATTCTGTGTTTTGAGGCCTTTAAAACCTCTTTTTATCTCACCTCAATTTGCATGCGCGGTCCAGGCATAAATCCGAAAAGCTTTTATGTGAAAATTTGAGGAAAATGCTAATTTTGCCTTTAAAATTGAATTTAAGTTGACTTCGGTCAACATTTTGGGTAAACGGACCAGTTGATACCCAATTTTCCCCCTATGTATTTTTCAATATGCAAAATAACTTCAAAATAGCATATGTATACATACATAAGTATGTCCAAATATTTTATTATTTTTTCCTTCATTTTTAAAGGTTTTAAATCAATTTATCTCTTTATTTTATCCATAAAAACCCAATGATCATTTCCAAAATTTTCATTTTTGGTGATTCATTTATTGGACTTTTATATTTATGCTATAATATAACTAAGATAATTTTTGCATATTTTTACATATTTATTTGTTATTTTTAAAGCAATTGCGTGTAATTGCAATATTAGCCTCTTTTGGGATTTAATTGTGTTTATATTCATAAAATGAAGTCCCGTATTTTTAAATTGATAATTATATGTTATAAAATATTTTAGTACTTTCAATGTATTTCCAGAAATTAATTTGATATTTTTATAAAATAAATAGGAAAAATGGCTATTTAAAATCTAGCCAGATTTCATTTCAATTATAGCCCAAAATCGACCCCAATTTGAACCCAATTTTTTGGCCCAATTCCCACTCAAACTCGACCCCTAACCCAATTTAAATGACCCAACCCAGACTCCCTACCTAACCCCTTAATCCCAGCCGTTGATCATTTAGATCAACGACTCTCATTACCCCATTCCTTTTTAACCCCAAACGACCCCTAAACCTAATTCATTTCTCACCTACCGCCGCCCTTGAATCCCCTTCTCTCTCAACTCTCTCTAAAATACCTACAAACCCTAACCGCCGCCATCAAACTACACCCTAATCCACCATAATACCTACCTAATCCATGGCCTTCCATGATCATCTAAGACCTGTACCAGCCTTCCGTGGCTTCTATGTGTCTGGTTCTATGATTTCACGACCAGACTTCGAAGGAGTTTGGTCCAGTCCTTGATCGACTGGTGTTCACGGCCTTTCTCTGACCATCCACGACCTTTCCCGGCGGGTCCTTGACCTTTTCTGGTTAGATCGTTAACTTTCGAGATTTGTCTCGTTTCTTTTGGGTTTTCTGAAACCCTAATCTCTAAGGTCTTTAGATTTCTTTCAGATCTACCTTAGATCTATGCTTACCATGAACTTTTAAGCATTTTCTCGAAGGTTCTTCAACGTTTCTTTCAAAATGACTCTTTATCTTTTCCGATTATGGTTTTTCTTTAAGTTATTTCAAAAATCTCTTCTCTGATTATACCGTGTTTCTGATTTTGCTATGTTTGCTCATGATGTTCCTTTAACAATTTCAACATGACAAAACCCTAGTTTTTAATCTTATCCGCGTTTTGGAAATTGTCTGTTTAAATGTGTACTTGCTTCATTTTTGTTTGACTCTGAGTTTTACCATTTTTTAAGCTCGATTATTATGGAAAACCCTAAGTTTTGGTCTGAGGCTGTTTGTTTGAGAGTGTGCTGGACTCGACTAAGGGTTCTTTGTTTCAGACTCTCTTTTCTTTATGTGACTCATCTGATTCTAAGTTTTACTATCTTTCTAACTCAACTTTTGTTGAAAACCCTAACTTTTAAAGGGTTTACTCACCTGCTACTATGAGACATTTGCATGTTTCTGATACTCTATTTTCTTCCCTTTTGATTCAATGGGACTTGACCTACTTGATTACTATGCTTCGAATGTTTGCTTTACTACTGAACCCTAGCTTATTTCTGCCACTACTGCATGTTTGTGATTATCCTTTCTATCAATGTGTTTGGCCTCGCATGTCTAATGACCCTGTTCACTTTATTTATATGCTGAAGTTTCTTCCTTGATTGATCTTCATCTTGTGATTGATTTCTAAAGTTTCCCTTTTATGAACCCTGGTTTCACTCGCCCGTTCAAAATTGATTGATTCTTTTTCCTTTATTATAATATTTACCTTGCTGAATCTATTTCCAAAATAAGCATTGATGTTTTAAGTGCCAATACCACACAAGAGGGGGTGATTTGTGTGATGACCAATTTTTCGCTTAAACTGATTATGAAGGACCTGATTCTTCTATGTGTTCCAACTACTACTTTTGCGGAATAATAAATGTAGAAAGTAAAGAACATAGAGATTTTATGCGGAAAACACCCGGCTCAAAAGGTGAATAAACCACGACCTACTACTCTGTAGGATTTTCCCCAACACTTCAACTAAAATCACTAAGCCAAAACAACATTTACAAAAACTCTTTGTAAACCTAAGGATTAACTCTAATCCCGTTGTGGCAACCATCCTCTAACTGTTGCGACAACTTCAAGCTAACTCTAACTTGAATACTCAAATACCTATTACAATTGCTTCTAGATAAAGCTAAAAGGTACAATATGAAAACACCTACTACAATTGAACTAGAAATAAAAAAAGACACATAAAACTCTTTATGGAGCTGGTTCTTCAATCTGGTTCATGTAGCTTCAGGTTTGCACACTTGAATTACACACAAACTGCTTGCAAAAAGACTTGCTATTTTGCTCCCAATTCACGTTTAACTTCTGCATTTTTGTGCCACACTTGTAATGTGAGAACATCCTGCAATTTATAGAGTTAGTAGATGAAGAAATAACTAGAGTTCTGATGCAACTCTTCCTTGGTGGAAGAGTTCTAGTTGATTTCAACTTCTAACTCCTTCCCTATCTTGGATAGTGTTCTCTTTGATTAAGGACTCGTTCTCCTTATCAATTATGCAACCTTTTTGATAAGGAGATATTAAATACACCAAGTTAAGCTTATCTCCTTCACGTGCAACCCACATGCTCGAATTTGCCCGTTTTTGTGCACCTGAGTGATGGATGTGGTTCATCCTGAGTTCCTTTGTCAGTCTTCAAAACTAACCTTTACTTGGGCCAACAAATTCCCCCTTTTTGATGATGACAAACTCTATGCTTTTCATAAGCTTAGGCCATGTTTCAACTCAGCTCAACATCAACAAAATGTTAGAAACATTTTTCCTTTTTTTTATCACTTATCATCAAGGACCAGGTACATTAGGTTATAAACATCACTGTTCAAAGTGTAAACATCACTTGTTTAAAGCACAACCTTTTTCTCCCTTTTGGCATCATCGAAAAGTTGCATAAAAAATGTGAGATAACCAGATTTTAAAACTTACTCATGGCCACTAGGGCTACTTCAAATGCAATCATGGATTAATCATCATAGATAAAGCTAAATATTTTAACCATCAAAGAAATATGAACAAACAGTTAGAGCAAAAACAATGAATTTTATTAATGATTGATAAGATTCTACCACAAAGCATAAGAAGAAATAAAAATACTGAAAACATGAGCAAAAGAAATAAAACGTCCCGAACTGGGTCACTGGTTGATCTACACAAGGCTCGGAGGCTTAAGGCTGGGAAGAACTAGGTGCTTGGTTTTTGACTTGGAGGAGTTTCAGCACACCTTGAAGAATGCCAACATTATTCTCTTTTTCTCTTGCCAGCTCAGTTCTGAGAGCATATCTCTCAATCTCCACCTCAACCAACCTCTTCTTCAGCCTTTTAATCTAAGCATCCTTAACTCCACTTTGTTGCACCAAGGCTCTGACCTTGCTATCACTGGTACCTTTTTGACGAACTAAGTTCTTTAGTAGTGACATTGACTTCATAATCGCAAGTAAGCAGAGTATTAACCCAAAAATGATCCATGCTTGTACTAACCTCCCACTTATTCATAGGTACACTGAAATGTGCAAGCAGAATTGCGAGAATAAAGCCATAGGGAATGGTATGAGTTTTGGTGCCATTGATAACTCTATCAAGAAGCTGGATTATATCTTTCAGTCACTTTCGTCAACTGGTCTGCGAGGGTTTCGTCTATAGATGAACCAGGCTCATCTCCCCAAACAACCATTGCACATGTGTGTTTGGTTAAACTCACAGTAGTGGGTGAAGAATCAACCACTCTTGTCCCCTTTCCCCTCACAATACTCCTAGCACCCTTGCTCTCCTTTTTTTCTTTTTTATTTTTACCATCAACTTCTCCAGATTCTGTAGTCTCAACACTTGCTATAGATCTTACAAATCTATTTTCCAAATTTGCAGCAACTTTAGAAATTTTCTCAGGAGAAACTTTAGAATCAGAATGTACCTGTTCAATTTCGGAAGAACCACTTTCTTCCCCCTGAGTAGCAGACTTAAAAGAATCTAGGTAGTTTAATACGGTCAGGAGTCTTGAACGTAACTGGTTCACTTATAACAGATAAGTTCAAAAGAACTTTGGTATTTAGTAGGACTCTGCTCATGATCCAAATATAGTTATTTCAAATTATGCAGGGTGTAGAAAACATACCGTGTTATCTTGATGAACCAGGTTCTTCACTGATAATTCTCTTGTGTAAGTCTAAATTTGCTAAAATAGAGAAAATATCATTAGAGATTAATGAGTCATTTTAACACATGGCACAAGAGTATACTATGGAAAGTATGAGATTGAGCAAGATTTAATCTAACTATACACAATTTACAGACTTTCTAACCAAATATATATTATCTAAACGAATATATTTTTTTTTCAATTTTTTTTCATTTTTTTCCGTTTAACCTTGAACTGGTCCTTTTAAGTGATCTTAATCATCCCTAATTCCAACCTGTTCCTCTCAAAGTGATCTCTATGAATGATTTTGTGAAGATGTCAACAATTTGCTTGTTAGTAGCACAAAACTCCACAGTGATCAAGCCTTTCTCATAGTTGTCCCAAAAAAGTGGTGCCTAACAACTACGTGCTTAGTTCTCTTATGATGAACCGAATTCTTTGTCATACTAATAGCACTAGTTGTGAACACCTAACTTTTGCACTATTTTAACATCTCCATCAACTGCTGCTTGATCCACAACAATTGAGCACAATCGTGAAGCAATATCAACATACTCAACTTTAGCAGTAGATAAGGCCACTAAATTTTGCTTTTTAGTAGCCCATGACATAAGACATGAACCAAGGAAGTGTGCCATAAATGAGGTGTTCTTCCTATCCACTAGGAAAACTGCATAATCAGCATCAACATATCCCACTAGGTTAAAATTACTACCTTTTGGATACCAAAGGCAAAGGTCAGTGGTGCCTTTCAAGTATCTCAATATACTCTTTACATTAGTCAAGTGGGACTCCTTTGGATTTGCCTGAAATCGAGCACAAAGACCTACACTGCACACAATGTCAGGTCTGCTAGTAGTGAGATATAAAAGAGAACCAATCTTTCCCCTATACAACTTCTGATCAATAGATGAACCATCCAATTTCGTGGATGTTGCAATAGGAGTGTCAATTTCCTTGGATGTTCCTTCTTGGTTTTGTTACTGAGGAATATGTTCATGGACAGGTTCCCTCGAGGTTTGAGGATCAATTCCTCTCTAGTCAATTCCCCCTATCATGTTGCCCTGGGTAGAAGAACCTGTTCCATCACCTGTTCCTTCTTCTGGTGCAGCTTCAGTCTGGACTGTGATTTCATTTAAATTTCTTACCAGCCTAATTGCTTCATCTTCATGTTCCCGTCTCTCAGAAATAATGTTAGTTTCATCAAAAATCACATGTACGCTTTCTTCTACACACATAGTTCTTTTGTTATAGATCTTATAAGCTTTACTATGTAAAGAATATTCCAAGAATACTCCCTCATCCCTTCTAGGATCAAACTTACCTAGGGAATCTTTTTCATTATTGCGAACAAAGTACTTGCATCTAATTGCCCTATGATAGGATATATTTAGATTTCTCCCTTTACGTGACTCATAGGGAATCTTCTTAACAAGAGGTCCAGTCATGCAACTATTTATGATGTGGCATGCAAAAATTTGGCAAACTTAGCATTTTCAAATTTAGTTCCATGATCAGACCTAATTGATGCAAGTTGGTTACCTAGTTGGTTCTGAGTTTTTCTAAGAAAATAAGTAAACATGTCAAATGCTTCATCTTTAGATGTTAAAAACAATGTCCAAGTAAACTTAGAGTAATCATCAACAAACACCATCACATATCTTTTACCACCTCTGCTTAATGTTCTCATTGGACCATAGAGATCCATATGGACCGGTTCCATCGTTCTGGTGGTTCTTACCACCTTCTTGAATTTAAAATAGTATCTTACCTACTTCCCCCTTGTACAAGTCTCACAAACTTTGTCTTCCTTGAACTTGATTTTAGGCAGCCCTATCACCAGGTCCTTGGAGACTAATTTGTTGAGTTGACTCAGACTTGCATGTCCAAGTCTCTTGTGCCAAATGAGGGGATCATTGTCCAACACACATAAGCAAGTGAGTTCATTTTCTGAAGGTGTGGACAAATCTACAATGCATATATTGTTTACTTTTTTTCCCTGCAAAACAATCTTGTTAGTGGTAAGATTAATCACAAAACATTTGGTAGAGGTGAATACCACCAAGTTACCTCTATCATATAATTGTGATACACTGATTAGACTGTACTTAGGCTATCAATCAAGTAGACATTCTCAATAGAGTGAGAATCAGTCTTACCTACCTTTCCAACCCTAATGATCCAACCTTTTCCCCCATTTTCAAAGGAGACATTACCTCCTTTGAGGTCCTCAAGTGAAAGGAACTGGTTCTTGCTTTCTGTTATATGCTTTGAGCAGACACTATCCATGTACCATATTTCGCTGCTCCCCTTCACTTGGACCCGAAAAAGGAAATCAAGGGTTAGTCTTAGGAACCCAAACTAGTTTGGGTCCTTTTCTATAGGCAAAAGGGTGAATCAGATTCTTTTTAGCCCAACCTGGCAGCCTATTTTTCCCTTGAACAAATTCTTTATTCTTTTGACTAGCCTTTTCTTTTGCAATACATTCACTTTTATAGTGACCAGTTTTACCACAGTGTGTACAAATTACGTTCTCAGGAAGTGTAAAGTACTTGCTTTTGGTATCCCATTTAGGTGCAGAGGTTACGTAACCAAGTCCTCTCTTATTGCTACTATGGTGTTCATGTAGCCATAAAAGTGCATTGGAGGACCTATTCTATTTACAGGTTCTATCTAGCTCGTGCTTAACCTTGTTTAGATCCTCCTGAAGGACTCTTATCTGCTCATCTCTTTTGTACAACTCATCTTTTATTTTTCCTACATTTTCTTCTAAAGTGAGTTGTGTGTGATCAACTTTCTTTTTACCAGTTCCTAATTTCAATTTTAGATTTTCATATCTAAGCTCTAGGACAGTGGTGTCAAGTTCATGAACCTGGTTCTTTAACTTAGCATTTTTACTTTCACTTTCACTAGCCCTAAGTTCCAGATTTTTGCACTTAGCTTTCAAAATCACACATTCCTTAGACAATTGTTTCTTTTCATTGTTTAGATCCTCAGATTCATCAATGAAATTCAGGAGTAACTCAGATAGCCTTTCTTTAGACAAAAATTTAATCTTGTCTTTGAGATGAATTATACTTACCTCAGATTCCTCATCGGATTTTCCAATTGCCATAAGTGCTTGTTCATCTACATCTTCACCCTCTAAGTCCTTATCTGAGCTTTCTTCCCAGGCAACAACCACATCCTTTGTTAATCCTTTGTTCTTCTTGGTTTGAACTTGTTCCTTCTTCCTGTTCCTTTGGTCAACTTTTTCCTTCTTCCATTCAATCTCCTATTGAGGGCAATTTTTTATGTGGTGATCAGTCTTTCCACACTTGTAACAACCCTCATTTCAGGAACCTTTGGTTTGCTGTAGCTTACACTTCTTGAATGACCATTTTATCTCATTAGGTACTTTTTGAAGTCCTTTGTGATCATGGTCATTTCATCCTTCTCTAGAACAGCACCTTCAGTGATTCTGAATGCCAGACTCCTTTCCTTCTTGGGTGCATCCAACTTCATGGTTTGCCTTCTAAGTTCATAGGCAGTGAGATTTCCAATTGGCTCATCCAACTTAAGAGTGACAATGTTCTTTGATTCCTGATAGCAGTGATTTTGCTTTCCCAAGAGACTGGCAGAACCCTTGTCAAAATCTTCTCAACTTTGTCTTTTTCAAGAATAACCCTTCCAATAGACTTAAGTTCATTTGTCAGTGTGGTGAACCTTGTATACATCTCTTGGATGGTTTCTCCTTCCTTCATGGTAAAATTCTCATATTGAGAATACAACTGTATTCCTCTGGACCTCTTCACTTGAGGTGTTCCTTCATGAGCCACTTACAAAGTGTCCCATATTTCCTTAGTAGTGGTACAACTTCGAATTCTACTGTACTCGTCTGGACCAAGTCCACACACAAGCCATTTCTTGGCCTTAGAATTCTTTTCCCATTTCCTCAAGTCCTTAGCATTGCAGTCAGCTCTTGTTTTTGGCACATCTACTCCTTCAGCATTCTTCTTCATGGTAGCTAGGGGACCATCAGTGATAATGTCTCATAGCTGATAGACTTCTCCGATGATGTGATCTCTCATCCTATTTTTCCACCAAGAGTAGTAGTGGCCATTAAAGAGTGGAGACCTATCAGTGGATTGCCCTTCCCAGTTTCCAGGTGGTGTGCTCATCTTGATATGTTCCTAAGGTGTTAGCCTCTTCAAGGATAACCTGCTCTGATACCAATTGATGTTTTAAGTGTCAATACCACAAAAGAGGGGGGTGATTTGTGTGGTGACCAATTTTTCGCTTAAACTGATTATGAAGGACCAGGTTCTTCTATGTATTCCAACTACTACTGTTGCGGAATAATAAGTGTAGAAAGTAAAGAACACAGAGATTTTACATGAAAAATACCCGGCTCAAAAGGTGAAAAAATCATGACCTACTACTCAATAGGATTTTCCCCAACACTTCAACTAAAATAACTGAGCCAAAACAACATTTACAAAAACTCTTTGTAAACCTAAGGATTAACTCTAATTCCGTTGTGGCAACCAACCTCTAACTGTTGCGACAACTTCAAGTTAACTTTAACTTGAATACTCAAATACCTATTACAATTGCTTCTAGATAAAGCTAAAAGGTAAAATATGGAAACACCTACTACAATTAAACTAGAAATAAAGAAAGACACATAAAACTCTTCATGGAGCTGGTTCTTCAATCTGGTTCATGTAGCTTCAGGTTTGCACACTTGAATCACACACGAACTGCTTGCAAAAAGCATTGCTAATTTGCTCTCAATTCACGTTTAACTTCTGTATTTTTGTGCAACACCTGTAATGTGAGAACATCCTGCAATTTATAGAGTTAGTAGATGAAGAAATAACTAGAGTTCTGATGCAACTCTTCCTTGATGGAAGAGTTCTAGTTGATTTCAACTTCTAACTCCTTCCTTATCTTGGATAGTGTTCTCTTTGATTAAGGACTACTTCTTTTTATCAATTATGCAACCTTTTCGATCAGGAGATATTAAATACACTAAGTTAAGCTTATCTCCTTCACGTGCAACCCACATGCTCGAATCTGCCCGTTTTTGTGCACCTGAGTGATGGACCTGGTTCATCCTGAGTTCCTTTGTCAGTCTTCAAAACTAATCTTTACTTGGGCCAACAAGCATATTTCTGTACTTAGACTCGATTGCTTACTTAATGTTTTTACTACTCCTTTTATGGCAATAATCAGTCTGCTTCCAAACTGATTTTCCTTCCTTAATTGGACCTGCTGCTACCCGTTAAACAGTGATTCCTTAATTTGAAGGAATCACTTGTGTAATTGATTCTGACTAGAGATTGTTTCTATATTTGTGTTAAGACATTACTTATTACCTTATTTCTCACATGTTTTTAAAGCTATAAATACCCTACATCCTTTCTCTTTCAAAAAGAACGAACCACTTGAGTTCAGAATACACACTTCACTCAAAACTCTCTTTCTTTTCTTTACTGGTATGTTCTAATTAATCTTCAAGCATAAAAAAAACATGTTTTCTTTACTATTTCCTTCACTCTTGCCTGTTTCCTGCTTGTGTTTAATCAAGTTTCATTCCTAAAGCATGTTGTAAGTTAATGTGTTTTCTTTATGTATGAATTATGTCAGTCACCTATTATGACTTATGAATCTCAAACTCCCATATCCCCCATGTGTTTGTATGCTTTGGTTGGTTTGAGGGCATGTCAGCATTAAACATTGTTGTGCATGACCCAAACCTGACCCTCCCAGGGTCATATGCTTCATATCCCCTCTATGTGTTGTGTTCTCTAGCTGGTTTATGAGCATGCCAGCACCATCTAGTGCTGTGCATGTCCAAACCTGACCCCTCCTAGGGTCATATGCTCTCTGCCATGTATTCCCAAACCCCTGACCCCTTTGTATAAAAATGTCGATTCTGTGTAGTGTTAGCTTTACTACTACTATTTTCAAATTACCCTTACCCCTTACTGTTCTCAACCCAGTTTTAAACAAATCTCTACCTCTGCACTTCCACTATACTCTTAGACTTAGGTTCTGCCCCTCTTGTGTGAGCCTTGCCTTGGGACCCATGAGCTTTATCTGAACTTGGACACATAAGGGCTGGCCCTTCCACACCGTACTCATCTCTATCTGGTTATTCAAACTTGGGTGTAAGCACTGCCTGGGGTCCCTCAAGACCCTTAGGGAACTTTGACACACTCAAGTCCGAGAAAGTCTTTGAAACAAATGTCATTTTAGTTGGTTTATTCCATAACTCAGAGAGGAAGTCAAGAATCAGGCTTCCTCTGGTTGTAACTTCTTCTTTTACACTTTTCTGATGTAATTCATTATTTGGTCTGTAATAAGTTGTAATAAACATTGGGGTTGGCTAGTGAAAAAAGTTCTCGGTAATTGTGCATGCTTAAGGGTAGAGAACATGCCTATAAGACCTGTTTTCTGTATGATTAATTCAACATTTAGATAATATGCCTATAGGACTTTTCTTTAGTCTGCATGTTTGACTCTGCATTTTGAGAACCTGTCTATAGGACCTGTTTTAAATTATGCATTTAGATAACATGCCTGTAGGATTTGTCTTAAATTCTGCATGTTTATTACCACACTTAGACACTATGCTCTTAGGATCTACTTGGTTATAATCTGACATCATGTCTAATAGGTTAAAATCAGTATTTTTCATAGAAATCATGCCTGTAGGAATTGCAAGTAAACCCTGCTTGCTTCATTTCACGTTCAACTAGATATCATGTCTATAGGAATTAAAATTAGCAATAATAGATATCAATATCTATAGAATCTAAAACTAGTCTAGTCCAAAATCATTTTAACTCATATTGTTCTGAACTAGTTTTAAACAACCTTACTCATTTATTTAACGTGGTTTAGAAATCATGCCTACAGGATCCAAATCGTTCGTTTAAACATTGTTACTACTTTACCATGTTTTGAATCAGTAATAGATATCATGTTTATAGGATTTCACCAAACACACTTAGGCAAGCGTTAGGTGACAACCATAAAAACTGAATCCGCCTTTGTTAATTAGTAACTATTACAACCAGCAGGCAGGCTTGATTCAGACTTCTTATCTAAGTTATATAATAAACTGGTCTGCCTCAACAATTAAAATTCCCCTTGCCTTAGTACTTCAGATTCAAACCCTGACTGTGCTTAAGTCATGCTATTTATGTGCTTTGCTTGAGGAGGTATACATGAGCCTTTTAGTTGTTTACATGTCTCCCCCTAATGTGCAGTCCATTGTGTTTTTGTATGTCGCCTTAGCTTTTTCACCTTTTGAAACCTAAAAGTTAGCCTAATATCCCTCCCCTTTAGGAATAGTAGTCCTAAGTTCCTCCGGGACTGATATGAATGGGATGGGTAATAACATGCAATAGTGGTCGAGACCAATCCGCGCTTTAATACCTCGACGGGGTGGGAAGGGTAGATATGGATATGATGACCGGTGTGCTAATACCACGTGTTTCTCCTCTTTTGAGGAGTGTCATACCGGGTATCGCATTGATGTGAACCATATTATAAATAAACCTAGGATCCCCCTCCTCTTTTCTTTTCATTTGTAACTTCTTTTCAAAATCCGCCTTTTAATAATTGCTCTTTCAAACTCTTATGTGTTTAAAGTTAAATCCCTTACTATTTGAGCCTATACTTGTCTATTTGCTAAATTCCACAAATTCACAAAAAACTATCTTTGCCGGGAACCACACTAGTGGATCCTGAGGAGTGCCTAACACCTTACCCTTAGGATAATTTCAAGCCTTACCTTTCTCTAGTTATCAAAAAAACTTAGAAGTGAACGTTATAGGTGTCCTAATGCACCTTAAATCATTATGTGACGACTCTTCAAAATGCAAAACCCAGCTCCCAAAAGGTAATGAGTTGTTCTATACCAAACGTCATAAACCCAATTTCCCAATGCAAAGAAGGAAAAAGGGGCGCGACAGGACCCTCACCCAGACCCATGATTTGATGGTCACGGAGGGTCCATATAAAAATATAGGACTTGGGTGTATGCCCGAAATTGAATTCCGAGGTCCTAAGTCCGAGAAATAAATTTTTGAAGAAAATTGTTTAACTGAAATTATAAGAGTTGTTGAAAATTTAAAGATGTTTGAATTTGATGGTATCGGGTCCGTATTTTGGTTCCAAAGCCTGGTACAGGTCTTATATGGTATTTAAGTTGAGCTTGTAAAATTTGATAATAAACGGACTTCATAAGACGTGAATCGGACCCTCGGTTGTGAAAATTTGAACTTAAGAGTTATTGAGAGTTTTCTTTGATTTTGATGCTAAACTCGTAGTTCGAGGCATTATTTTGGTGATTTGATCGCACAAGTAAGTATGTATGATGTTTTTAGGGTTGTGTGCATGTTTGAATTGGAGCCCCGACGGCTCGAGTGAGTTTCGGATAGGCCACAGGATGTTTTTACACTTAGAAAAGTTGCAGGTTCTGCTGCATCTGGTGTCTGATGCACCATGCTTCGTGATCATATAGTCACTCTCGCGATCGCGAAAGGGAAACTAGGACTAGGGGTGGATTTTTTCTATGCGAACGCGTAACCTGGATCGCGAACGCGGAGCACTGGGGTGCTGCTCTGCATGAACGCAACCTATGGCATGCGAACACGTATAGTAAATTGGAGGTGGGCTGGGATTCATCATTTCTTCTACGTGAACGCGTACCTTGGTCTGTGAACGCAAAGGTCAGGTTGGCTTACCCTTCGTGAACGCATAGGAGAACTCGCGATTGCATAAGCCAGAGGAAGGTGGCCCTTCGCGAGCGCGGAGAAGGCCTGCCCAGTCTTCTTAAAACAGTAGCAAAAACGGGAATTAGCCCACATTTTCATATTTTCAAAACTAGAGAGCATTGAGACGATTTTCAAGAAGCAAGTTCTTCCCCAAAGTATTGGTATATGATTCTAAACCTTTTTCTTTCAATTTCCCTTTGCATTTCATCAATCTTCATCCAAAAATCTAGGGTTTTTATGGTGGAAATTGGGAATTTGGGTAGAGTTACGGTTTTTTGAATAATTGAAATTTAGACCTCGTTTCGGGGTCGGATTTCGAAACTAATTGCATATTCGGGCTCGTGGGTGAATGGGTGATCGGGTTTTTGTCCGAACATCGAGTTTTGACCAAGCGGGCCAGGGGTCGTTTTTTGACTTTTTGGGGAAAATGATAGAAAACCTATAATTAGGCATTGGGTATGAATTCTTTAGCATTGATTGATATTATTAAATTAGTTTGGGTTACATACAAGTAAATGTCTAAAGGGAAAGCGGTGTTTGAGGCTTGAGTTGGCCGTAAAAGTTCGAGGTAAGTGTTTGGTCTAACCTTAGCTTGAGGGAATAGGTATTGTGCCTTATTTTCTATGTGCTAGTGTAGTGTACAACATATAGGTGTGGTTATGAGTATCTATACATTGGTGTCAAGCATGCTCGTGAGTCTTAAATTGTGATCGTTGTGTTTCTTAATAATTACTACAAATGCCTAAATTGTTGATTATCCATGTTGAGCAAGACTTATGAATATCTTCTTGGTATTTGTTTATTGTTGAGCATTGGCTCCAGTTGAGGTTCATTTGTGAAATTAATTGTTGGTACAATTTTGGTTATAGCTGATTCCCTTGCCGAGACGTATTTAATTCTTATTGTTGATTCCCTTGCCGGGATGTATTTATTCTCATTGTTGATTCCCTTGCCGGGATATTGTTGTTGCTATTGTTTGGGTGAGGAAAGAGAGATAAAACACGAAGGGTGATGCCTTGCACATTCATACTTATGCATATGTTGAGGAAAGAGTGATAAAGCACGAAGGGTGATGCCATTTACATTTACATTGATATTGATGCATATGGTGAGGAAGAGAGATAAAGCACGAAGGGTGATGCCGTACATATTTCTAATATTTACATGGTGAGGAAGAGAGATAAAGCACGAAGGGTGATGCCGTGCACATTTTCATGATTCGATTTACATTGGTGAGAATTCAGAGTAAAAACACGAAGGGTGATGTCGTGCACTTATTGTATGTTTGTTATGATTTCTTGTTGTAATCGGTTCAAGTGTCTTAATTGTTTATTTCCATTGTTATTGTGATTCTTTATGTTGGTATTCCCACATAGCATGTTACCCATCCTCGTTACTTTCGAAATTTTTCTATTACTGTTATTCTGCTAGATACTATTTAACTGCAGGTTATTTGTTTTGTTATGTCCTAGCCTCGTCACTACTTCACCAAGGTTAGGCTCGACACTTACTCAGTACATGGGGTCGGTTGTACTGATACTACACTCTACACTCTTTTTTGCAGATTCCGATACTAGAGCATGCAGACCTTAGCTAGGGGTTGCTGCCTTCAGTCCATCAAAGACCCGAGGTAGTCCTGCAGGCATCCGCAGGCCTTGGCGTCCCCTTCCTATCTAGTTTCTTTCTATTCTTTTCTATTTCAGAGACAGACATGTACTTTCTTGTTTTGGTGGAAGAGAATGAAGGAGGACATTGTTGCCTATGTAGCTCGGTGTTTGAATTGTCAGCAGGTAAAGTACGAGCATCAGAGACCTGGTGGTTTGTTTCAGACGATTGAGATTT
This sequence comes from Nicotiana tabacum, assembly GCF_000715075.1. Taxonomy (NCBI): domain Eukaryota; kingdom Viridiplantae; phylum Streptophyta; class Magnoliopsida; order Solanales; family Solanaceae; genus Nicotiana; species Nicotiana tabacum. Next base: position 23,655,914 of record NC_134100.1, on the reverse strand, counting down.
CTGAGTGGAAGTGGGAGCGGATCACTATGATTTCGTTATTGTACTCCCACGGACTCAAAAGAAGTTCGATGCAGTGTGGGTTATTGTGGATAGGCTGAACAAGTCATCGTATTTCATTCCTATGGCAGTTTCCTATTCTTCGAAGCGGTTGGTTGAGATCTATATTCGGGAGATTGTTCATCTTCATGGTACGTAGTTTACCTCGCATTTTTGGAAGGCAGTACAGCGTGAGTTGGGTAAGCGGGTTGAGTTGAGCACAACATGTAGCGTACTATTAAGATTTTGGAGGATATGCTACGAGCATATGTTATTGACTTTGAAGGTTCTTGGGATCAGTTCTGCCATTACCAGAGTTTGCCTACAACAACGACTACCAGTCGAGCATTCAGATGGCTCCCTATGAGGCACTATATGGTAGATGGTGTCAGTCGCCAGTTGGATGGTTTGATCTAGGAGAGGCTCGATTGTTGGGTACAGATTTAATTCAGGATGCCTTGGATAAGGCTAAGATCATTCAGGATAGGCTTTGTACAACTCAATCAGGTAGAAGAGTTATACCGACCGCAAGGTTTGTGTTGTGGCATTTATGGTTGGAGAGCGAGTGTTGCTTCGGGTGTCGCCCATGAAGGGCGTGATAAGATTTGGGAAGAAGGGCAAGCTAAGCCCTAGATTCATTGGTCCTTTTGAGATTCTTCGCAGAGTGGGAAAGGTGGCTTACGAGCTTGCGTTGCCACCAGGATTATCAGTTGTGCACCTAGTATTTCATGTGTCCATGCTTCAGAAGTATCACGACGATCCATCCCATGTGTTAGACTTCAGCACTATCCAGTTGGTCAAAGATTTGACCTATGAGGAGGAGCCGATGGCTATTATAGACCGACAGGTTCATCAGTTGAGATCGAAGAATTTCCCTTCAATTCGTGTTCAGTGGAAAGGTCAACCTGCCTAGGCAGCTACCTGGGAGTCCGAGTCTGATAGCGAAGCCGATATCCCCATCTTTTCCCCGACTAAGGTACTTCTTTTCTATGTCCATTCGAGGACGAACTGTTGTTTTAGAGGTGGAGAATGTGATGATCCAAAAGGTCATCACTTGTTTTAAAAGTCAATTTAGTGTTTCGAGGACTTGAAAACCTCCTTTTGTCTTACCTCTATTTGTGTGCACGGTCCGACCGTAAATCCAGAAAGCTTTATGTGAAAATTTGAGAAAAATGCTAATTTTGCCTTTAAAATTAAATTTAAGTTGACTTCGGTCAACATTTTGGGTAAACGGACACGGACCCATGAGAAAAATATGGGACTTGGACATATGCCTGGAATTGAATTTCGAGGTCCCAAGCCCGAGAAATGAATTTTAAAGAAAATTATTTAACTGAAATTATAATAGTTTTTGAAAATTTAAAGATGTTTGAATTTGATGGTATCGGGCTCGTATTTTTATTCTGGAGCCCGGTACAGGTCTTATATGGTATTTAAGTTAAGCCTATAAAATTTGGTAAGAAACAAACTTCATAAGACGTGATTCAGACCCTCGGTTGTGAAAATTTGAACTTAAGAGATATTGAGATTTTTCTTTGATTTTGATGCAAAACTCGTAGTTAGAGGCGTTATTTTGGCAATTTTATTGCACGAGTAAGTCCGTATAATATTTTTAAGATTGTGTGCATGTTTGGTTTGGAGCCCCGAGGGCTTGGGTGAATTTCGGATAGGCCACGAGATTTTTTACACTTAGAATAGTTGCAGGTTCTGCTGTATCTGGTGTCTGATGCACCATGCTTTGCGATCGCATAGTCACTCTCGCGATCACGAAAGGGAAACTGGGGCTGGGGTGGATTTTTCATACGCGAACGCAGAGCACTGGGGGGCTACTCTACACGAACACGACCTTTGGCACGTGAACGCGTATAGTAAATTGGAGGTGGGCTGGGATTCATCATTTCTTCTACGCGAACGCACACCTAGGTCCGCGAACGCAAGGGTCAAGGGGGCTTACCCTTCGTGAACGCGTAGGAGAACTCGCGATCGCGTAAGCCTGAGGAAGGCGGGCCTTCGCGAACGCAGCAGGCCCTTCGCGAATGCGAAGAAGGCCTGCCCAGTCTTCTTAAAACAATAACGCAAACGGGAATTAGCCGACATTTTCATATTTTCAAGACTAGAGAGCGTTGAGGTGATTTTCAAGAAGTAAGTTCTTCCCCAATGTATTAACATATGATTCTAAATCTTTTTCTTTCGGTTTCCCTTTGCATTTCATCAATCTTCATAAAAAAATCTAGGGTTTTTATGGTGGAAATTGGGAAGTTGGGTAGAGTTAGGAATTTTTGAATAATTGGAATTTAGGCCTCGTTTTGGGGTCGTATTTCGAAACTAATTGCATATTCGGGCTCGTGGGTGAATGGGTGATCGGATTTTTGTCCAAACCTCGAGTTTTGACCAAGCGGGCCCGGGGTCAATTTTTTGACTTTTTGGAAAAATGATAGAAAACCTATAATTAGGCATTGGGTATGAATTCTTTAGCATTGATTGATATTATTAAATTAGTTTGGGTTACATACAAGTAAATGTCTAAAGAGAAAGCGGTGTTTGAGGCTTGAGTTGACCGTGAAAGTTCGAGGTAAGTATTTGGTCTAACCTTAGCTTGAAGGAATAAGTATTGTGCCTTATTTGTTATGTGCTAGTATAGTGTACGATGTATAGGTGTGGTGATAAGTATCTATACATTGGTGTGAAGCATGCCCGTGAGTCTTAAATTGTGATCGTTGTGTTTCTTAATAATTACTACAAATGCCTAAATTTTTTATTATCCATGTTGAGCAAGACTTATGAATATCTTCTTGGTATTTGTTTATTGTTGAGCATTGGCTCCAGTTGAGGTTCATTTGTGAAATTAATTGTTGGTACAAGTTTGGTTATAGCTGATTCCCTTGCCGAGACGTATTTAATTCTTATTGTCGATTCCCTTGTCGGGATGTTGTTGTTGCTATTGTTTGGGTGAGAAAAGAGAGATAAAGCACGAAGGGTGATGTTATGCACATTCATACTTATGCATATGGTGAGGAAAGAGTGATAAAGCACGAAGGATAATGCCGTATACATTTACATTGATATTGATGCATATGGTGAGGAAGAGAGATAAAGTACGAAGGGTGATGCCGTTCACATTTATAATATTTACATGGTGAGGAGGAGAGATAAAGAACGAAGGGTGATGCCGTGCACATTTTCATTATTTGATTTGCATTGGTGAGAATTGAGAGTAAAAGCACGAAGTGTGATGCCGTGCACTATTGCCTGTTTGTTATGATTTCTTGTTGTTATCGGTTCAAGTGTTTTAATTATTTATTTCCATTATTACTGTGATTCTTTATGTTGGTTTTCCCCCATAGCATGTTACCCCTCCCCGTTACTTTCGAATTTCTTCTATTACTGTTATTCTGCTAGATACTGTTTAACTGCAGGTTATTTGTTTTGTTGTGTCCTAGTCTCATCACTACTTCGCCGAGGTTAGACTCAACACTTACTTAGTACATGGGGTCGGTTGTACTGATGCTACACTCTGCACTCTTTTGTGCAGATCCTGGTACTAGAGCATACAGACCTTAGCTAGGGGTTGCTGCCTTGAGTCCATCGGAGACCCGAGGTAGTCCTGCAGGCGTCCGCAGGCCTTGGCGTCCCCTTCCTATCTTGTTTCATTCCGTTCTTTCTATTTCAGAGACATACATGTATTTATTTTGTTCAGACCCTATTTGTAGTATTCTTAGATAATGTGTGAGATTGTGACACCAGTTTTGGGTGGTTTATATTTATGAATTCGTATTTGTATTAGCTTAATTGGTAAATTTCGTTCTTTCGCATTATTATTTTCTCTGTTTATAATATGTTATCTTGTAATTGTTAAGAGATTAAAAATAAAAAGGGTAAAATAATCGAAATAGTTGGCTTGCCTAGCTTTCACTAGTAGGTGTCATCTTGTCTCCCGAGGGTGAAAAATTCAGATCATGACAGGTAGCTAGTGGATACTTCATCAATGCTACTTCATCATTGATTTCCCTTTTATTTTATTTTTTGCTTTTTAATAATTTTGTGTGTGAGTGGGTGAGTGTGTGAGCAAGCAAGAGAGAGAGAGATATTCTCATTTTTGGAGTTGAATGACCTTTGTATGTGTATGTGTGTGCGTGAGAGAGAGAGAGAGAGAGTGAGAGTGAGAGACGAGAATGTGGGCACTTTGCTTCGTACTTTGGTACTTCATCATTGATCTCTCTTTTTTGTTTACTCTGCTACTTCATCATTTATTTCTCTTTTTTTTTTTGCTTTTAATCATAGTGTGTGTGAGACAGTGTTCGTGTGTATGCGATTGAGAGAGAGAGAGAAATAGATATTCTCGTTTTTGGAGTTGAATATCGTGTGTGTGTGTGTGAGTGAGTAAGTGAGAGTGAGAGAGACGAGGATTTTGGCACTTTGCTGCGTACTTTGCTACTTCATCATTGATCTCTCTGATTTTGTGTACTCTGCTACTTCATCATAGATTTTTTTCTTTTTAATCACTATGTATGTGGGTCAGAGAAAGAGATATTCTCATTTTTGGAGTTGAATGTCATGGGTGAGTGAGTGAGAGTGAGAGTGACGAAAATTCGGGTATTGTGCTGTGTACTTTACTCCTTCATCATTGATCTCTCAGTTTTTGTATACTCTACTATTTCATCATTGATCTCTCAATTTTTCTGCTACTTCATCATTGATTTATCTTTTTTTTGGTTTTTCTAACACTGTGTATAAGTGTGTGTGTGTGTGAGAGAGAGAGGGAGAGCGAGAGAGAAATTCTAGTTTTGGAGTTGAATATCGTGTGTGTGTGAGAGAGAGAGAGAGAGAGAGAGAGAGAGTGAGTGAGAGAGAGAGCCAAGAATTTGAGTGTTCTTCTGTATACTAAAGACTGCATTTCATAAAGTGGTTGGTTTTCTTAGTGGTAACATGGGATATGACCAATTATCATAACTTATTACATTTTAATGATGTGTTTTAATTTTCATATCGAGTAGGTTCAAGATTCCTTTCAAACAAATAGATGCATTTGATAGGCAAGATAACCATGTACAATTTGCTATGCTTTTTTGTTTCATTTTAGAAATTTGAGGAGAAGGTTTTATTGAAGCTGTGATTTGATCTGGGAGTTGTAGTGCTTACAACCGCTAAAATTGTTTAGGCTTGAAGATCATGTCTTATGTGGTTTTTGTAATATTTAGTTTGAATTCTTATTTGGAGGAGGTGGCTTTGGACAAAGAGAGCATCAGAGGAAAGATAAATACTTCTTTTGCACGTATTTCCTTTTAGTATGTATTTCCTTTTTGTGACTCTTCCCTTGCCCCCCCCCCCCCCACATAGCTCACCTTCTGTTGTTTAAGGGGAAAATGAGAAAGAGCCATGGGATGACTATTTTTTCACAATACTAAAGGACATGTATCCCATTATGACCCGTGATTTGTTCAAGTAAGCCCTCCTACTTTCTGTGCATATGTTGGATATATTTGTTCTTAGCATCTAACTCACTAATTTTACAGTGATATGTGGTTTGAAGAAAAGATATGGGATGATTTCAACAAAGATGTTGAGTCACTATATCAACTTGATCAGGTAAGTCCCTATCTGTGAGTTTAATTACTCATTGAATTTAGTTTACATCCAACTTTGTTTGTTGTAGAAATGGTTGGAGGACAAAAGTTTTTATACAACTACGAAAAAAATAAGCGACAGATAAACTTTGTAGCTAAATAAAAAATATCCATCACTAATATTTAGTAATGATTTAGCAAAAATGTCAAAAAAATCCTAAACATTACAAAAATATTAAATGATAAATTTTTCTAGAGTGAAATTTATTTTTAAAAGGTAAAAAAGATGAATGATATTTTGTTAAAGGTTTTATGCTTTTAATATAATAGCTTTAAGATATTCGCTTTGTACGTTTAACCATATCATTGAGTATAAATTTTAATAAAATCAACATGAATATTACTAATAAATAATGTATATTTGATGTACAATTTTCGATTATCATTTCAAAATTATTTCTAGAATTTGATATTGTGTTAAAGATTATAATGATGGTCGACATTAAAAATTTATATCTATTATAATATTTACAAGATGGTTCTGCCCGTGCATAGCATGGGCCCAATACTATAATATGGAATTACTATTTGTAATTAATTTGTTTTGATATGAAATTGCTTAGAAGAGACAGAAATTGAGGCATTATTGGAAAGTGGCACAATATTCATATCCATGAGAATACTAAATATACATATATAAACATATAGTTATTTACATATCGACAAAAAAAGATGCATTTTGCTTTGCAAGTGGCATAAATTTTACATTCATGAGAGTCTCTATATTCACAAAAGGTGATTCCTTCTCCATATTGTAATTGTTCTTCTTCTTTATAGTGCAACAAAAGTATTGATATCTGTAAAATCACAAAAAAAGACCAAGTTTTAGCACCTATATAATATAATGAATTCAGTTTTAGGATAATATCAATGCAACTGATTCTTTCTAAAGCATTTTTACAGTGTGGAATGATGCCTCCCTACAAGATTAATATAATCAAGCCTTCTGTTATGAGAGAAATACTTTTTCACTTTCAGATGCATTATCAATCCAAACCAAAAAATTAACGGACGGTGAGTTAGTAGCAAGATAACTTTCAAAGGTATAAATAGAGCTTTATCTATTTATTAAAAATGATAATTTTAAATTATTTTAGTTAGTGAAGGATTATGACATCAGCATTATCAAACTTCCGCAAGACCCGCGGCAACTCAGGTATAGTCATCTGTTGGAGTAGGCCACCTGGCCTCTGGTGCTCATACTTAACCTGCTGGCAATTTAGGCACCTAGCTACATACTCAACTATGTCTTTCTTTATCCGCCGCCACCAATAATGCTGTCTCAGGTCGTGATACATCTTCGTAGCACTTAGATGAATGGAATACCGAGAACTATATGCCTCCTCTAGAATCCTCTCTCTCAGGCCATCGACATTAGGAACACATAGACGACCCTGGAGTTGCATATCACCATCCTCGACGATAGAAACCTCCTTGGCACCACCATGTAGTACCGTCTCTCTGAGGACCATCAAATATGGATCATCAAACTGCCGAGCCTTGATCTGCTCCAATAGTGATGACTGGGCAACGATGCATGCAAGAACTCAGCTGGGCTCTGAAATATCCAACCTCACAAGTCTGTTAGCCAAGGACTGAATGTCCAAAGCTAGTGGCCTCTCCTATACTAAAATGAATGCCAATCTACCATAATCCTTCAGTAACTCAAGCCATCTGCACTACCTCAAATTGAGATCCATTTTCTTGAACAAATGCTGCAAGTTGTGATGATCTGTGTAAACCTCATAGGACATCCCATAAAGATAATGCCTCCAAATCTTAAGAGCATGAACAATCGCGGCTAACTTTCGATCGTGCACAGGGTAATTCTTCTCGTGAATCTTCAGATCAGTACACAACCCAAGCCTATGTATGACGCATCGCAATACACCATATACATCCCGAAACCGAAAGGAAATACTAGAATTGGTGTTGTAGTCAAAGCTGTCTTGAGCTTCTAAAAGCTCGCTTCACAGTCATTGAACCAACAGAATAGAGCACCCTTTTGGGTCAATCTAGTCAAATGTGTTGCAATATATGAAAATCTTTCCATAAACCGGTGATAATAACCTGCTAATTATAAGAAGCTCCTGATCGCAGTCGCCAAGTGGGACGAGGACATCTCTGAACTACCTCAATCTTCTTGGGATCCACCTTAATACCCTTGCCCGAATAGCTGGTGGATGGTAAGAACTCTCTAGCATAGCACTGAAATAGCCATTGGAAGAACCCTGATGGCCTGAGTACCCACTGGAACAACCCTGGGTAGCTGGTGGGCGGTAAGAACTCTCTAGCATAGAACTGAAATAGGGTTGCGCTGGAGCAATCCGAGGAGGAGGTGGTGCTGAATATGTTGGGCCTGCTAGGCTGACCCCTCCCAAGCTGACCTCTGCCCCCAGCTAGGGCATCTTTGAACTTTCTAGAAAAATAGGACCTCTTGTCCCGCTGCATTTGCTATCTAACCCTCTGACGGTAGCCCTCAATCCTCCAAGCAATTTCCACTACTAACTGTTAAGAAGTACCTATCTCAACCTCTCGGCCATAATGGACTAAATACCGGTGTGCAATCCTGCAAAAAACCTCCGTACTCTCTCAGCATTAGTAGGAAGTATCATAAGCGCATGGTGAGATAACTCCGAGAATCTCGCCTAGTAATCGGTCACTAACATCTGACCCTACTGGAGTTGCTCAAACTAACACCGCAACTCTTCCTTATAGGAGGGTGGAATATAACTATCCAAGAAAAGTTGTGTAAATTTGTCCCAAGTCATAGGAGGAGAACCTACTGGTTCGCCAAGAAGATAAGACTGCCACCACCTACGGTCCCTTCCCTCCAGCTGAAAGGTAGTGAAATCAACTCCGCGGGACTCCAATATACTCATGTTGTGCAGTTTGTCCCTGCACCTATCAATGAAGTCCTGAGAATCCTCATGTCGTTCACCTCCGAAGACAGGAGGGTGTATCCTGGTCCATCTATCCAATAGCTTTTGTGGCTCACCGGTCGCAGCTGGTCTAGGCTCAGGTGCAGCTGCTGCCACTGGTTGGGCCCTGGCCACGGGTAGTGCACCCGTGGTCTAATACATAATAGCTGCATGTCCAAGAGCCTGAGAAGTAGGGGTCTATGCTCCCCCTCCCGCCTGAGATGTGGCTAGATCTGCTGGAAATAAACCATCCTGGGTCATAGTATCCATGAACCGCAGCATACAACCCATAACCTCTTGAAAGCCTGGTGCTGACATGAAATCGACTGGGGCTGGCTCTGCTGCGAGCACCTCGCCCTGCTCCTCAATAGTGGGATCCTCTACTAGATCTACTGGTGGTGCAACTGGGGCAAATCTAGGACATCCTCATCCCCTACCTCGGGCTGGTGCCCTCCCCCGGCCTCTGCCTCGGCCTCTAGCAACATGGGGAGCAGCTCCTCCTGGGTCTGGAACATCTGTTGTGTGCGTTCTCACCATCTGTGAGAGAATAAGAGAAAAAACTTAGTATACCATCAACTCCACGATAGGAGATGAATAAAGAGTAGTTTCCCAACGCCCTATAACCTCTCGAAGATAAGTACGAACATCTCCGCACCAATCCACAAAACTCTATTAGGCCTGCCTGCCCATAACTTGTGAGACCTACGTGAACCTAGTGTTCTGATACTATGTTGTTGTGACCCAATTCTATTATAGGCCATGATGGCTCCCAACACCATTGCTAGGCAAGCCAACACTAAGCAATCTAGTGGTTTTACATTTTAATAAGGTTGCCTAATAAATAACTTTCCTCAATTTAAAAGATCTAGGAAATGACAGATGAAAAATAATAAGATGAAAGCAATTGTGTGAAATCATAATCATAGTAATAGAACCCAAAATCATAAGTCTACTAGTGTGTGCCAAGAGCTGGTATCACAAGTGTATGAGAATTCTAGTAGAATATACATAATAATACTAGTCTACTGTCTGAAGTGAAATAGACAAAATAATATAACAAAAGAAAGACTCGAGTTGCTGTAGAACGGCTCGGAAGGCAGCTCACCGTGAAGTCTCAAAGTAGAAGTCAAGTGTGCGTGCTAGACCGATATCCAGATGCACCTACCTCAGATCCTGCACATTTAAGTGCAGAGTGTAGCATAAGTACATAAACAACATGTACCTAGTAAGTATCTAGTCTAACCTCGAAGAAGTAGTGACGAGGGGTCGACTTCGACACTTACTATGGGCCAATAATGTAATAATATGAAATTCTAATAAAGCATGATAGATATAAATGACAATAGAACTCAGAGTAAGAAATAAATAAACAATCCTTCCACTACTAGTAAGAATAGAATCATTTCCCTCTTTTAAACATGTAATTTCTCAAGCCAAAGGGGATTTGCGAATGTTATTATCACGCACGAATTATGCTGAGGACGTAAGGCCCAATCCAAATATACATATACATAACTGTGTGCACTACCGAGGGTCGAACGGCATGAACCATAGATGCATCTATTAACCTTCTGAGGCGAACAGCCCGCTCCCATGAGAGTAGTGGAAAAAGTCTCCCCGCTCGCGGAATACACTTGCAACGCGGTTAAATATAAATTTCTAGAGTTACCATAATATCTCTCAATTCTTTCCAAAATAAGAAAATTCAACTTGACACTTTTGAAATCTTAAGATCTTCAACTTAGCCACATTCAATAAAATTTACACATATAATCAAATAACGGTGTCTAAAGCATGGTATAAACCTAATGCTACCCGGACATAAGCATGAATAGTAGCTACATATGGACTCTTGTCACCTCGTGCATACGTAGCCCCCACAAATAGTAGCACATATTAGTTTAGTTCATCTATGGGGTAAATTCCCTCTTACAAGGTCAGAAAAGAGACTTACCTCGTCTCAAGGCCTACTTTCCGCTCCAAGATTTCTCCCAAACCTTCAATTTGGTGTCAAACGACTCGAAACTAGTAAAATGTTATATAAAGTAATTAATACATGCTTAAAAGTTCGTACCCTAACTATCAAAGTGATTTCCCAAGCCTATTTGCAAAAACTCCAAAAACTCACCCCGGGCCCACGTGCCCGGATTCCGAAAATTTTCGAAGAAAGTTGTTACCCGTAACCTCATTAACTCAAATATATGATTTTTATTAAATTCCATAATAAATTTTGTGGTTAAATCTCATTTTTATCAAAAACCTAGGTTTTCACCTAAACCCAGAATTTTTACTAATTTACATGTTATAATCTACCCTTAAACTGTGTATTTAACTCACAATTGGTATAAATCACTTACCTCCAAGTGCTAGGTGAAAAACCCTTCCCATATTAAATGATCCCTTCTGTCCACCGATTTTTGCACCTGCGGTGCCTTGGTCGTATCTGCGGTCCCGCACCTGTGGACAAATCCTCACAAGTGCGCATTTCCCTTACCTGGCCAAGCTTCGCATCTGCGGAAAAAAGGGGACCTCTTTTGCGCGCCTTCCGCCCCTGCAACCACTGTTCTCGCACCTGTAGTCACGCATGTGCGCCAAAAAATCCACACATACGGATAGCTGGGCTGCCCTCACTGGTTTGCTTTTGCGGCTCGTAGCTCGTACCTCCGAGCTTGCACCTACGGCTGGCCAAGCACAAGTGCGATTATGACAGTAGTTGGGAGCTTCAACTATGGATCCCAAGTTCTAAGTTGGTCTAAATCTCGTCCGATTAGCACCTGGGCCCCCCGAGGCCCGCCCGAACATACCAACAAGTGTAGAATCATAAAACGGACTCGCTCGAACTCTCGGAACGTACCAAACAACACTAAAACTAAGAATTACACCCCAAACCAATTGAATCAAAAATATGAACTTCAAGTTCTTCAATTTACTCTCAATGTGCCGAAACGTACTTAAACTACTCAGAATGAAACCAAATTTTGTGTGCAAGTCTTAAATGACATTGTAGAACTATTCCCAGTCTCGGAATTTCATTAAGACCTCGATATCACCAAAACCTACTCCAACCCAAATTTAAAGAACTTCTAAAACCTTCAAAGAACCAACTTTCACTATTAGGAGCCAAAACGCTCCCGGGTCATCTAAAACCCGATCCAAACATATGCTCAAGTCCGAAATCATCATACGAACCTATTGAAATTATCAAATCCTGACTCTAAGGTCGTTTGCTCAAAATATTGACCGAAGTCAAACTTAGCCTTTTTAGCCAACCTTAAGGAACCAAGTGTTCAGATTTCAACCCGTCCCTTCCAAGTTCCGAAGTAACCATCCCCGCAAGTCATAAAATAGTAAAATCACGTATAGGAAGTCTTATTTAGGGTAACGGGATTCTTGAAAGAGAAACAACCAATCAGGTCGTTACAATATAAGTACATAAATCAACACGTCCCTAGTAAGTATCTAGTCTAATCTCGAAGAAGTAGTAATGAGGGGTCGACTTTGACACTTACTATGGGCTACCAATAAAATACTAATATTATGTTTAAGCATGGATTGTATAAGACAGCGGAAAACTCAATAGCAAGAAGTATGTTTACCGTGAAAATGGTAATAACAATTAAATTTGTAAATGTGACTCTAAAAATACGTGATCTATTTTTATGCTAGTTGTTAGAGCAGTTGATGCTAGGCGTACGAAGATAAGAGAAGAATGTGAGCTAAAACAGGGTAGTACTCAAAGCGAGGGCTTGCTATTCGGGCCCCGGATTGATCGATGAGGGGCCTCGAGGTGGATGCCTGGGCTCGAGTTTGAGCTATCGGGGGTACCGGGAAGGGAATAACAGTTGGAATATACTTAAAGGAGGCTCTTTATGGCCAATATCAAGCAATAAAAGAAGAACAAGTATGAAAGCAATAAATGAAAGAGGTAGTCTCGAGCATGTAATTTAGAGAGAAAAGGGAGAGAGAAAGTTGTTATTGATCTTGTGTAGAATAGTTGGAGCAACAGCAGCCCCTTAAAAGTGATGAGGATCCCATTTATATAGGAGGGTAAATACAACATAGTACAAAATGCATTAATTGTAAAGATACGGAAATTGGATGGCTAGATGTGACGCCTTGGCACAGGTTCCGGGTAGGTCGGCTTTGTCAGATTAGCCGCGTGCCTGGGGAGTACACCATTTGACTCTAGCCTCGATCTGTATCTTCATTAAGTCGGAACTCAACGAGCTTCGAGGGAGGGAACTTGATCATAGCTTCGCATCCTCGGGGTCTCGAGGTGTTCTTCTGAAGTGACTCGATAGCAAGAAATTTGGCCTTCTGATTTCTCAACATACAGATAGTCTCCGCATTTCTCAGAATGAAGTGATGTGAAACGATTATGATACCTGACTCCTCGGGCTTCCCGTGATAACGTCATACCGATTATGTAACCTATGGGGTAGGTTTTTACTATGGGTGTATACCCCTTTGTTTCTTTGTTTCTGTGTAAGGACCCCTTGCGGGATTTTGTAATTGTATGTAAGGGCACCCCGAGGGCCGTTGTAAACCGGTATTTATGAAATGTAAAGACATCTTTTTTACTTCCGTTTTTGATATTTGCCACGTTCTTATATACTCTTGTGTGTTCGCGGGGATTTTGAATGTATGCCTCTATTGACGATCGTTAATATTCGTTCTGATCTTTGGTCGACATAAATGGATCCTTTCCAAGCTCATTTTTGCTCCCCGGATCAAGCCTGAAGTGGTTCGGTAAAGTTGGATCGTCGGGGCCCTCAAGTCTCGTGGAGACAGAGCACCGAAGTGAAAGTCGACTTCGGGCACTCGGAGCTTTTACTTTGAGTTTGAGGGAGATAACCTTTAAGGTGTTGCATGCAGGTCTCTGAAGAGGGGTTATTTTTACTTAGGCAACTTCCAAAGGTTGAGCCCTCATAGATGGAGCTCGAAGTGCTTATTTTTCTCCATGAAGGGAAACCTCGAGGTCGGGTACCACCTCGGAACCCGGGTCAAAATCGTTGGTCCCCTAGGGCCTAACTTGGATGGGCGAATAGTCATTGTTTTCCCATATATATATTTGGGGTTGCTCTTGCTTTTTGGAAGATCCCATTATTTTATGTAGCTACCCTTCCGTTTTGGCGTTGAGCCTTTTGTTACCTTAGCGCAAAAGCGCTTGTGTAGGTTCCCGTTTCAGTGTGCTAGTTCTATCATAGCCATGATTGATACTTCAGGGCCTGCCCGGTAGGGAAGGGAGAGTTCCACTTCCAGTGCTCAGGATCTACGAGAGTTTACTCTGAAGACTATGTCTTCGGTAAGAAAGTAACATCTAGAGATAGTGAGGAGAGACAGTGGATGGAGCAAGGGGTAGCATTGCAGGCACTTTCCCTGGATGAAGGTATTACGGACCCCGCCGATGGATTCATGAACGTATACTTGTACCCTTTTGCACTAGGCCCCCTTGATAGGGTCGTGATCGATTTCTGCTTGAAGTATCGGGTTACTTTGGCGAGGATACATCCGTCGTTTTGGCGAGTAGTGCTGATGATGATTTCTTTGCGGAGAAGGTTGGGCTTGAATTTCCACTTAGTCACCTCGTCAGGCTGTACCGGCCCTTTCATCATCGAGGCCTGCTAACCTTATGGTGCCATTCGTCCACGCCCTTTGTTGTTGATGATAAGGAAGATGGGGATCGAGAGTGGCTCAGTCGATTCGTCCGAGTCCGGACGACTGACGTTATCCCCATGGAACTTATGCCATTTCCCAAGGAATGGAATTACACGCGTGAGTGGAGTGTTTCGCGCTTTCTCAAATTCGCTCATGGAAAAAGCCAATTTAGTAATTGTGTTTCCTCCTTTTCTGTAGCAACTTGATGGGCACCGGGTGAAGTTCCCGATCTGCCCAACTGGGTCCGTAGGTTGGCAACTCATTCGACTTGCGATGAACGTAGGTGGCGAGCTGTGTCCCGGGGCATATGGGAAGCAAAATACCAAGGTATGTACGTACGTTGTTTTTACCTTGGCCTTTGTATGTTTGAGATGACATTTTCCTCTTTTTGTGTACTGACCTCGCCGTTGTATGTATTGGAAGGTCCCTAGGGGCGAGGCTGTACTCCTCCGAAGAGGGGGAGGAGTTTCAGCTTCCGATCCAAGGGACGATGGTGATAGATGGGATATGTACTCACAGTGTGATGGAGCTTTTAGCAGGGCTAAACGGGTCCACGTCTTCGAGGAGAAGACATCGCCCGAGCCTGTTGTTCCTGAAGTCTTCGGTTCCGAAGCGGTGGTTCCTCTAAGTGATCATGCTTCGATCAAGGTTTGTTCTTCCAGGGCCGAGAGGGCTGGACCAATAGAAGTGTGCTCGGCCATCGAGGAAGTCCACCGGCTTCACTTCGCGGTAAGTTTTGGCATAGGCCTTCAGCGTCTTGCGTCTTCCCTTCCTTACCGAGTTTTTCTTCCATTCTCCTTTGACAGGCTTAGGTCTGAGCTGCTCCATCATGGGGCCAAGCTCCGAAAATCTCTGGATGAGGGTAGGTCCCTTAGGCTCCTCTGTGAGGAGAAAGAAGTTGAGTTGATGCATTGGCGATATGAGTCGTATCGGAGCTCGAATTACGAGAGCTATTTGATGGAGTAGGTAACTTCTTATAGTATGCATTTCGCTTTTTAACCTTTTAGAGCACCTTAGGGGTGAAGTCGACCGAGTTAGGAATGACTATGGCGAGCTGAGAGCTCAGGTACAGGCTCAAGCTTCAGAGGAGAAAGGTGCCTTGGTTAAAGTTCCTACCTTCGAGGCCCAACTCTACTTGGCTCGTGAAAATGCTTCAGTTCAAGCAGATATGATCGCGAAGCTTGAGTCCGAACTTTAGAAGGTCAGGGCTGAGATCGTTGATGCTCGGGCTGAAGCAGCATTGAGCCGGACCAAGGCCGACTAGGAGATGGCAATTCATTTGAAGGATTCTACTGATGCCCAAACCGAATTGAAGAGGGCCCTCGATTGTGAAGATAGAATCGAGGAATATGTTCGTTGCAGATCCTGAAGAGAGGTACTTGAAGAGATCAGCACCAGGGGTTTTGTTCTCCCAGAAGAGCTGGCTCGAGCGAGGGCAAACGAGCGTGATGCTCGGTCACTTCTGGCCGACGCTGCGGAGAGTGAAGATAAAGCTGGTAGGCCGTAGCCTTCTGGAGCTGGGCGTAGACTTTGCCATTTCGTATGTGGTTTTCGCACAGCGCGTTTGTAGATGGAGAATGCACTTTTTTGCGTATGTAAATAAAAGAAAACCTGAAGCTTTATTTCATGTGTATCCCTTTCTACTTTGCTTCTGACCAGATGGACTGGTTTCGGAGTTGGTGAGAATCTTTAGATTCTTAATATGGCTCCGAGGCTCATCAGGCATGCCCGGGGGCTTTTACGCGTTTGGTCGATGCGGCCTTTAGTGTAAGATGGCTTTGGAGCCCTTATGTTTTTGCTTGGCTGTCTCGGGTTCAGTCTCCGAGTTGGATTGCGACTCGAGCTCAATTGACCCTCAAGTTTTTGTGTCTGCATGGGCAGGTGACAATGGCTTTTACGCCTTGCCCTTGGCATTTGCACTTTAACTATTTTGGGTTTAGTCTCCGAGTCGAGTTGCGACTCGAGCTCAATTGACCCTTAAGGTTTTTGTGTGCTGGCGATAGTGGCTCTTACGCCTTGGGTCGAAGCGACCCTTTAGGTGTGTGGCCCTGAGGCTCGTGAAGTTGGCGACGATGGCTCTTACGCTATGCCCTTAGGCATGTATAGTTAACTATTTTGGATCTGATCTCCGAATCGGGTTACGACTCGAGCTCATTTTAATCCTCAAGTTTTCAAATTTTGAGCTGGCGATGGTGGCTCTTATGCTTTTGGTCGTTGCGACCTTTTAGTGTGTGGCCCTAAGTCTCGTTTGGCTGGCGATAATGGCTCTTACGCTTTTGCCCTTAGGCATATGTAGGCTTTGTTTTCCTCTCGTTAAGGACTTTTTGAAATGATTTTACCTGACCCGTCGTCGGTTCGGGAAGAACCTCGATTTTAAGTCGTTAGCGGTGATGATCGAGCACCTCAGGAGGTTTAGCTCATAGGCTGAGTATGTGTTAACTTGTAGATAGATTTTTGGATAAGTGTACTTTAAGCTTAAAGTTTTAGTTCTCAACAATAGTGGAGTCACTTTTCCAGTTTAATTTTCGTCTGCTTAAGGCTTGTAGTGAATTGAGTTGGTATGAGTTGTTTTTTCTTTCGTTCAGCTTCAACAAGGACTAGTATCTAAAAGTTTTTTCAATTAGTTTACTATTGTAATTATTGTTAAATTAAAAGAAGAAAAAAGATACACTAGTAGGTCATTAGTTGATTTATAGTTGTGGATAGGCTTTAATATGTATGGGCCAAAGTGAATTCAAATTCAGTCAGGCCCATTATCAAGTTAAGCGTGCTAGCAGGGCGATTTGTCTTTAATAATAAGGCAGCCTAATGGAAAATTAATAGAATTGGCCCAGCAGCCCCAATAACGAAGAAACCAATGCCATTTTAAATCCAACAAACAAAGCTGGTCCAAGTTTCCAATTACAAGGTTTTCAAATAAATTTCAATTCATCATATTTTCTTTTAATAATTATGTAACTTAATTACCTATGTAATTTAATCACCTTAATAATTAACTTAAATGCTAGACAATTAGTAGGCGCGCTTTAACTTTACAAAATTGCTTGCGTAGCGTGATGTTTAACATTCAATAAATTAATTCAATAATATCATACCATACCCATTAGTTTTAGTTAATTTTTAGTTTAATTAATCATTTGCTAAAATCGCGGATTCGCTTGTGTAGCGCGATAGTTGACTTTTAATAATTTTCAAGAATTAATTTTTTCAAATGTAGTAATTTCTCAAAAGTACTACAAATAATTGATTGTCATGATTTCGGATTCGCGAGGCGCAATTATGATAAGTTAATTAATTTTTTTATTTGATCACACATTCGCTTGCATAGCTAGGTTATGACAACGTAATATTATCCAAATTATTATTTTTTAATAATTTTAATAATCAAGAAATAAAAGCGTATAGGTAAAACATGAAAATCATATAAAGAACAGTTTGTCCAAAACTAATTCAAGCCAAGTTTTAAGTCAATAAAGCGACTGTGCCAGAACCACGGGACTCGGAAAATGCCTTACACCTTCTCCCCGGTCAACAGAACTTCTTACCCGTACTTTAGTTTTGCTGATCAATAAAAATACAGTCAAACCTTCATTTGACTAGGGATTCAAATAAAAGGTGACTTGCGACACCGAAAAATCAATTCCAAGTGGCGACTCTGTAAATAAAATAATCCCTACTCAAATTTGTCACTTTAATTAGAAAAACTCTTTAACCCATAATCCATAATATACATCTTTTGCGAGGGGTAAAAAGGCATGTGACAATGGGTAGATTTAACATGTAAAATTTGTGTAATTATGGGTTTAGATGAAAAATCTAGGTTTTGATAAAAATGGGATTTATCCACGAAAATGGCTATGAAATTTATTGAAAATTATATATTTGTGTTTGTAAGGTTATGGGTAACAATTTTCTTCGAAAATTTTCGGAATCCAGATATGTGGGTCGCTGGGTGAATTTTAGGGATCTTCAAATTGAGGTTGGGAATTTACTCAAATAGTTAAACTATGAACTTTCGAACATGTATTGATTAATTTATATAACATTTGTCTACTTTCAGATCATTTGGTACCGGGTTGAGGCTATAGAGCGAAATTTGTGACCGGGAAGTAAGCTTTGAGACGAGATAAGCCTATTTTCTAACCTTGTAAGAGGGAATTTACCCAATAGGTAATTTGAATTAATATGTGCGTCTAATTGTGGGGGCTATGTACGCACGAGGTGACGAGAGTCCGTGTATAGCTACTAATTATATTTATGTTCGAGTAGTCTAGGACCCAAATTATGCTATACTTGCGATGTTTGCACCCTACTTGTTAATTTAAGTTTTTAAATCATATTGGAACTTGATAAAGGAATTGTAAAAAGATTGAACTTCATTTACTTGAGTTTTGACGGGTTACTTAACCGTTAATAGGAAAAGGTGCTCATTGTATATTAGCCTCTTAAAAATCTTTGAACTGGTTATTTATAAAGTATCTTCTCTTCTTGTGGAGTGGGCCGAACGCCTCGGCAGTAGAATAGATGTATCTATGGTTCGTGTCGTTCGACCCTCGACAGTGCACAATTTATATATTTGTATTTTGGATCGGGCCGTAGGACCTCGACATAATTCATGCGTAATAATACCTGTAGCCCAACTATAATTGATATCATTTATTTGGCTTGAGAGGTTAAATAGTTAAATGATGGAAATGGATTTGGGAGTTACGATCAGTAAAAGAATTGTTTATTTATTTCTTGTTATTGAGTTTTAGTTTCATTTATATAGCCCATACTTATGTGGAATTCCAGTATTTTATTGTTAGCCTATAGTAAATTTCAAAGTCGACCCCTCGTCACTACTTCTTCGAGGTTAGACTAGATATTTACTGGGTACATGTTGTTTATGTACTTACGCTACACTTATACACTAATCGTGCAGGATCTAAGGTAATTGCATCTAGTTATCATCTAGGCGTGCACCCTTGATTTCACGAGACTTTGTGGTGAGCTGCCTTCCGAGCCCATTTTACAGCACCCGAAGTCTTCCTTTTGCTTTAAATTTCTGTCTATTTGTAACGACCCAGATTGTCATTTCGAGAGTTGTAGCCATGTTCCCCCATTTTCTGCTCCGTTTGTACTCTACAACTGTTATATAACTTATCGGGTTGGTTGGTTTGGGTCTGGAGAGATTTTAGAGTGAAACGAGACACTTAGTCTTATAATTAAAAGATTAAGTTAAAAAGATTGACCGAATGTCGACTTATGTGTAAACAACCTCTGATTTGAATTTTGATAGTTCCTTTAGCTCAATTGGGTAATTTTGGACGTAAGAGCGTGTCCAGATTATGATTTGGAAGTTCGTAATAGAATTAGGCTTTGACAAAAGTTGAAAATTTTAGAAAGTTTGACCGGGAGTAGACTTTTTGATATCGGAGTCAGATTGGATTTTTAGAAGTTGGGTATTTTTGTGGTGTCAATCGGACGTGATTTGATTGGTTTCGACGTCTTCGTTTGTTGAATTTGGAAATTTCAAAGTTCATTAGGCTTGAATTGGGGTGCGATTCGTGTTTTTGATGTGATTTGAAGGCTCAACTAAGTTTTTATTGTGATTTAGGTCTTGTTGGTATGTTTGGTTGAGGTCTCGGGGGGCTTGGGGTTGATTTTGGGTGGTTAACAGATCAAGTTTTGAACTTAAAGGATTGCTGAAGATGTACAACTGCTGGTGTAGTCGCACCTGCGGGGTGGGCACCGCAGATGCGAGCTCGCAGGTGCGGGCTTGGAGGCGCAGAAACAAAGTTTAGACCATGGACTATGGAACGCACATGCGGAAAGAATTTCGCAGGTGCGGACTCGCACCTGCGCGTAGAGGATCACAGAAGTGGAATTGGCTTGGAGCTATTGATCCGCAGAAGCGCACCCGCGGAAGCGGGATTTGGTCTGCAGGAGCGGTTGGTCGCCTTAAGTGATTTTTCACAGAAGTGGATGGGGGACCACAGAAGTGACTAAATGTCCGCAGAAGCGGAAAGCCTGGGCAAAAACTATATAAGCGAGGTTCTGAAAACTTTCACCATTTTTTAACACTTTTAGCTCGGATTTTGGAGGTTTTTGAGAGGGTTTTTGAAGAGATTCTTGAAGTAAGCTCCTTGTGTCCATTTTTCTTCAATAATTTTGTTTCCCCACTAATTTTCCACCGATTTTGAGGTGAAATTTGAGGGTTTGAGGCTAGGGATTTGGAGAGTTGATTTTAGGGGTTTGAGTTGCGAAATGATGTCGGATTTTGATAAATTTGGTATGGTTAGACTCGTGAGTGAATGGGCTTTTGGGTCTTGTGACTTTTGTTGGTTTTTGAAACATAGGCCCAGGGGCGGCTTTTGGTAAATTTTGGATTTTGGCTTATAATTTCATATTATTCTTGTGGAATTGATTCCTTTAGCCCGTATTGTATTGTTTGTGGTTAGATTCGGGACATTGGGAGGCCGACTTGTGAGCCAAAGGCATTTTGGAGTAGAGTTTTGCTCGGATTGAGGTAAGTAACAATTATAAATCTAGTTCTGAGGGTATGAACCCCAGATTTTATGCCATGTGATTGGTTTTGAGGTGCCTCACATGATCGGTAACACGCATGTGGGTGTGCACTGTAGGAATTGGGACTTGGTCCATTCCGTGGAACCTCCACGGAATTTAAGAGGTGCCTTAGTTTCTTTCTATGTTATAGAAATTTGAGTGGAAATCATATTAGAAATCATGCTTAGGCTATGTGATGAAACTGTTGGGACCTGCAAAGGTCGTGTACTCGTTAAATTATTTGCTAATTGTTGTCTTGTACTCAGTCACAGTTTTACTTGCATATCACACCTCAATCTCTTCTTGTTTCTTGTTGATACATTATATTATCTCTGTTTGGGCTGATTTTTATGATTTCTGAGAGCCCGAGAGACTGGAGATGTTAGTGACTAAGTTGTGGCCTGAGTGCTGAGTTGTGAGCTATATGTATATGTATGGATCAAGCTACACGCCGCAACGAGACTGAGGGTTGTATGCATATGGGCCTTATGTCTATATATATATTATAGGATCGAGCTGCACGCCGTAGAGATATAGCGCTTGGGATGAAGGAGCCCCTCTGGGGTCTGTACACCCCCAATGAGCGCAGGTACCTATTGAGCGTGAGCGTTGAGGGCTGAGAGTCGAGTGATGAGCTATTGAGAAAAACTGAGTGACTGTTGCCCTGGCAGGCTATATTTACTTTCATTGTTATTGCATGTAGCTACTATAAGTCATTGTTTTGAAACTTCTGGGAGATATTATATTCGGTTTTTACTTGAACTTAGCATGTGTAAACTGATTTGACTTAAATTGCCGGATTTGAAAGCATGTCTACTTTCTTGTTGAGATTACTGAAAATGAACTATATTTGTATAGCTCGTCACTACTTTCAGCTCCTTATTTATTATTGTTACTTACTGAGTTGGTTGTACTCATGCTACACCCTGCACTTTGTGTGTAGATCCAGGTATTTTCGGACATGGTGGGTGTTGATATCATGCGCGGACAATCTTTGGAGATTACGAGGTAGGTGCCTAGCGTTCGCAGTACTTGTCTTTCCTTCCTTATATTTTCTTTCATTGTTTTAGATCCAGACTTTTACAGACATTTGATTTCTAGACTGGTGATGTATAGATGCTCATGGGCTCAGTGACACCCTTATTTGGGATCTATTTGCTACACTTGTGTTTTGGGTTTTACCCCATTTTTATGAAAGACTCCGGTTATTTAAAAAAATTTAATTCATTTTATGTTAAATGGTGGAAGTATTTTGGAAATGTTGGTTTACCTAGTACTATGATAGGCGCCATCATGACATGTTAGGATTTGGTTCATGAAAAGTTGGTATCAGAGCCAAGGTTATATAGTTCTCACGAGTCATGCCCAGGTTTAGTAAAGTCATACGAATTGGTACAGAGACGTTTGTACTTATATTCGAGAGGTTGCCGAACCCTTAGGAAACTTCACATTCTTAAATTCTTATCGTGTGAATCTGTTGATTCTGGTAACTAAACTTCTGTTATTCTATTCTCTCACAGATGATGAATACACGTACTATTGGGCAGGATGGATAGACACTACTACCACCAGTCATGGCCGTGGGAGGCCGAGGTCGCGGTAGAGGCCATGGTAGGGGCAGAGGTGCAGCTCGTACAACAGCTCAGGTGGAACCTGCGGATCCACCAGTTGCCCAAGTTCAGGAGTAGGTTCCAGTTGTGGATGAGCCAGTGGGGCCAGCTCAGGCACCAGCTATGCCTATCGTAATTCCAGGCCTTCGGGAGGTCTTAGCTCAAATTCTGACCGTGTGCACCAACCTTGCTCAGGCGGTCTCTATTCTGGCTGTAGCAGTCGCTTCTCAAGCCGGGGGAGGTACTCAAACTCCCAGCGCCTGCACACCAGAGCAGGTGATGTAGGGATTCCAAACATCGGGGGCACCTCCAGCCTAGCCAGTTGCAGCTGCTCAGACCCATATGGTTCCTGCTATATCTGATGATGAGCAACGGAGATTGGAGATTGGGAGACTTTAGTCTCCATATTTCAGTGGTACAGAGGCAGATGATGCCTAGGCTTTCTTGGACAAGTGTCAGAGAATTCTTCGTACATTAGATATTCTGGAGACCAGTGGGGTCTCGTTCACTACTTTTCAGTTCTCTAGGGCTGCCTTCTATTGGTGGGATGCTTATGTAAGGCGTAGGCCGGTCTGTGCAGCACCACTTACTAGGCAAGAGTTCTCCGTTCTCTTCTTGGAGAAGTTTGTGCCTCAGTCCTGTAGAAAAGAGCTGTGCATGTAGTTTGAACAGCTTCATCAGGATGATATGTATGTGATGCAATACGAGATGAGATTTTCTGAGTTAGCTTGTCATGCAGTTTGGTTGGTCCCATCGATAGGGAGAGGATCAGGAGGTTCATTGATGGCCTCACGTATCAATTGTGATTGCTTATGACTAGAGAGAGAGTGTCTGGTGCTACTTTTAATGAGGTTATAGATATTTCTCGGTAGATAGAGATGGTTCGCAGCTAGGAGCGAGTTGAGAGGGAGGCCAAGAGGCCTCATAGATCAGGTGGTTTTAGTGGTGTTCCCTCTAGAGGTCAGTTCTACCACGACAGGGGTCGTCCCTATAGGCATGCTCAAACGCCTCGTCCAGCTCACGTGGGGCATCATCTGGCCATGGTTCACACAATTCTCATCAGGGCCAGTCATCTCTTAGTGCCCTTCCAGCTAAGAGTTCGTCCCGCACACCATCGGTTTAGGGCTCATCTATGCCAGGTCCTTCTACCAGTTATCTCGGTGCTCTGGCCTCCCTTCAATGCCCACCACCTACACCGGGGAGTTTCTACGAGCGTGGAGAGTTTGGTCATATCAGGAGGTAGTGTCCTCGCCTATTGGAAGGTCCAGCTCAGTAGATGAGCCATCCTATGACTTCAGCACCAGTTACTTCCCCGCTAGCCCAGCCAGCTCGGGGTGGAGCTCCATCATCTAGGGGTCGCCCTAGAGGGTGAGGCCGAACAGGTGGCGGCCAGGCCCGTTTCTATGCGCTCCCCGCCAGACCAGATGTTATTGCTTCAGACATAGTGATCACATGTATTATTTCAGTATGTCACCGAGATGTTTCTGTATTATTTGACCCTGGTTCCACCTATTCATATGTATCATTGTATTTTGCTCATTATCTAGATATGTCCCGTCAATATTTAGCTTCATTTGTTCATGTATCTACGTCGGAAGGTGATACTGTCGCGCCCCCTTTTTCCTTGCGGAGTTCGAGTTTCGACATTTTGGGGGACAACACCTTTCCTTTTGGGAATTGGGTAAGAGATTTGAAGAGTCTCCACCTAATGGATTAAGGTGTGTTATAGCACCTAGAACAAATAACTCGTGTACTAGCTTACATAACCAGAGATTGGGTAAGGACACAAAATTACCTTGAGGGGAAGGTGTTAAGCACCCCTCGAGGTCCACATCGGTGGGTCCTGGCCAAACTCAATTTAAGCGAATTAGTCATAAAGCAATTTAAACAAATAGAGATTATTTTAAAATGGGAATAAAGAGGGGTCCTAGGTTTATTAGTCTATAGGATAACTTCTGTACAATACTCGGTAACCTTCCTCAAATAGAGGTGTTACATGTAGCACTAGCGCACAGGTCATCATATCCTTCACTACCCGATTACCCTCCCCTTAACTATTACCTAAGCGTTCTATCAGCATCGAATACGTATCCTATGCGTGCACTACCCGTCCCTTACCTGTGGCCCTGGAGGTGTTTAGGACCTCTATTTAAGGTGGTTGTAGACTCACCTATGGTGCTTAAAAGGAGAAAACTAAGCGACAAACAAATCAAGTAGGACTATCACATAAAAGATCACTTAAAGGGGCTCATATTTACCTCCAGAAATAGACAAACAAATGCATGCTAAACAAGCAGTTTTAAAACGATTAGGGTCCTATAGGCAGGATATATAAATGAGCACAGAATATACAACAATTTTATTAAGGTGAGGCAGTGAATACTTATCAGTTGCCTATTGATATTTATCATTTACTGAAGCTGGGTCCGTTTATAAGCAGCAAGAAAATCACAATTTTAAACCCAAGATTTAATTGTCCTATAGGTTTGCCTAAGTGATAACCTCAGAATCCTTTAGACATGGTATCTAAACATTAATCAGACCATAATCTTATAAACCAGTGATTGATTCTTAAGAGGTAGATTTTGTCTTTTAAACCCTACAGGCATGCATTCTAAATGCTGAAACTAATCACAAACGTTATTTCATGACACAGAAAACTGATTTTATACATTTTTCTCTATAGGCATGCTATCTAAGTGTTGAAGCTGTTTTTGCACTTATTTCCTATATGCATGATGTCTAAGTGTCAAGACTGATTTTTATACGTGTTTCCTATAGGCATGATTTCTAGGCGAGTAAAGCGTTAATCAATTGCCAAGTGAGTTCAACTTCCTAGAAACATGATTTCTAATGCACACATAAATATTTTGAAAACATGATTATTGATGCTGAATTGAGAAACAACTTAGAAGCAGGATTTCTAGTGATGCAAAGTATGCAAATTTAGGATTTTAAAGAACGAGGAAAGTCATATAGGCATGGTTTCTAATGCATATAAGTAAACAATCATCACAGCAACATATAGGCATGATTTCTACTCGAACCCGACAAAATATATAAAATCCCTCCCCAGCTTTTACTAATACCCCAATATCTGTTTTTACAAGAATTATTATTACAGACCAATATGAATAAGTTACACAATAGAAGAACCATCATATTATTGGGAGCCTTCATAGGCCCAATATCAACATGGAATCAGGCCTTCAAACATAACACCTCTAAGCATAGTGCTAGCCCATCCATAATACATAAAACTGGTTTTTGGTGTGTCAAAGTTCCCAAGGGCCTCAGGGACCCCCGACAATGCTCACACCAGGATCAGATATTCAGCAAAATCCACCAAGTATTGGAAAACCAACCCCAATATGTCAGAGTTTAGAGGAGTCTCATGGACCCTAAGCAGTGTTTACACTAGGGGTGGCAGGACCCTAGTTAACTAAGAGTAAGAGTTGGAAAACATTATACAAGGGTAGGGGATAGTTTTATAAAAAAATAGTTTATTTTCAGAAGTGAATGGAAATAGGTTGCAAACAGGACATGACCATGTTTTAGCAGATTGATTTAGACTTAGTTACGAGTAGTTAAACAAAACATGAACACTGGAATCATAGATAGAACAAAGTCATAAACAAGGTTTCACATTGCTGGAGCTGATTTAGTCTATTAACTATTACCAAATAGAATCATATAGACATGTATTTAACAGATAGAAACATGCTGAAGTCAAATGGCTGATCAGACAACCATACAGAAAAGATAGTGATAATCTAAAGCATATTATTCTTGAAAGAAGTACACAGAAACCATGAGTTGATCAGGAACATGCTAAGGTAGACTATTAGCACATAAAATAGGATAGGAATTGGGGCATGCTAGTTGAGAACTGGGTAAATAAGTGTCATGGATCAAACAGGAACATGCTATCATATAGAGCAGGATAGAACCTAAGTCATGCTGGTTAAGTGAAACATATAGCAGAACAGGAGCATGTTGAAACACTAATGACACAACCACATGGGACAAAAAGGTAACAAGACTAAATCATACTGGTTAAAATAAATAGGAAGCATACAACAAACATGCACATGTTGAGGTTCAGAGTGAACTAATCATGAAAGCCATAGAGAATAAGAACTGAAGCATAGTAGTTGAGAAGGAGATAGCTAGGATACAAACATCAAAGCAGAAGTATACTGAGACATATAGCACATAGAAGAGGTTATGATAATAGAAATAGGGGCATACCAGTTAAGAGATAGCAAACAGGAAGGTGAAGTCAAGTTGAATCCAATAGTCCAGCCTAGGCTTTCAACCGGCTGGACAGTGCAGCAAACACAAGTAACAGAAAGAATTACAATGGAGAGTGTGTGTGTGAATAAGAGTTTGTGTGTGTGTTTCAGTATCTTTTTGAGTGTGTTCGTGTGTCTGAATAAAGTCAGAATGGGGGAATTATATAGCATTTAGCAGGGTGAAACAAATAAGGCAAAGAATAATTCAGAGTTCACAAATAAAGTATACAAATAAAATCAATCAGTTAATTGGGGCTAAACTAAATCAAATAACTCAACAGAATCCGGGAAAACCCCCTTAAAATAGGGGAAATCAATTAACAACCCAGATTAGAGGTTAAACAAGGCAATAAAATCAATCAAAGACCATCTAGGAGTCGGCTAAAGCAATCAAATCCCATAAATCTGGTTAATGAACTAATTAAGGCAAGTAGTACCTATTAGGATTCACAAATAAGGAAAATAGGTAAAAATCACAGAGAAGTATCAATCTCGGCAGAAAAATATAATTTGAACCCTAATACAATCAGTCACTAACTGACAGAGATGAAAAATAATGGGCAAATATTGAATAATCAGTGAAATAAGTAGAACCCTAGGGTTTTAGAACATAGGCATGAAAAATCAGTCGAACCAGTAAAGAGAATCAGATTTAACACTTACAAACTTTAAAACCTTTTTGTAGAGAACTTAAAGATGAAACCCTAGTTTTAGAAAAACATTAAAATCGGTTATTAATAAGGAAGAAACAAAAGGTTTTGAAGAAAAATACTAGATAAACTTAAAATCATTTCAGATCTACAAGGATCTGAATAGACTCAGGTAGAAAAAGATGAGGGTTTTGAGGAAAGGAATGAGGTGAGAAAAATCCAGTCAAGAACATGAGTTTCAAGTCATAAACATAAAGATAACAATACTCACAGACATAGCGATGAACACAATGTAGGTTCATCGAAGAAATGAAGAGTTTAGGTCGACTCTGAGTTGAATCTCTTTGAGATTCCTTCAAACCACGAAGAAATCGGACAACCAGTGAAGGTCAGAGGCTAGCTAGGGCCTAAAATCAAAGGGAAACCCCATGGAACGGAGGGTTTTTCGGTGACGACGGCTAGGGTTAGGGGAGAGTTTGAGAGAGAAGAGAGGAGAGAAAGGAAACGGGGGCGGCGAAATGAGTGAAATGGGTAGGGTTTAGGGGTGTTAGTGGTAATTAAAAAAGGCAATTGATCCTGGACCGTTGATTTTTTGAGATCAACGACCAGGATTTGATCTGAGGGGGTTAGACGGGTTAGGAATTAGGTCAGGGTATTTGGGTTGTGGGTATTTAATTGGGCTAAGGGTAAAATTTGGGTTGTGGGTATTTAATTAGGCAAAGGGTAAAATTTGGGCTAGGCTAGGTCTGAAACTAAAACAAAATTAAAAGAGGCTATTTGTTAAATACCCAATTATTTGATAAAAATAATTTATAAAATAGCTAATAAATGATTTAAAAAATGCTATTTATGCATGAAAATATTTTAAAATAATTTCTTAATATTAAAAATACAAAATGTCATTTCTTGTGAAAATAAGGTAATTACGCACATGTGGGCTATTATTGCAAAGTTATTAATATTATAACCCTAAAATGTAAATGTCACGCCCCAAAAACCTTAGGATGCGACCGACGCTCAATCGAGTAAACTCGACTGAGCAAGCCTGCTAGATTACCTTCTACCCAAACTAGTTCATAAATAAAGAGGGGATATTATCCCATTTAATCAAACGCTAAGCAATCTTCCATTAGCAACATTCATTTCTTTCCCGTTAATGACTTCATTCATAGTTTTCAAAATATTACAAGTTTACAAGTTTAATGAAAAATATGTTTATCAAGTACCAACATTTCTAGTCTGGACTTCCAACATCAACCACCACCCACAATAGTCTACGGAGCCTCTAAATATAAGAGAAGAGTAATAAAGAAATGCCGGCAATAAGGCTCCGGCTATACCTCAAAACGTGATTAGAAAATAAATAAAAGATACATGACATGACCCCGAGATGGAGTGGGGCTCACCAAGACTGCTGGGAAGAGAGTACCGCTATCACTTGGCCGATGCCACCCGCTGTGGAACTACATGTATCATGAAACGATACAGCGCCACCGGCAAAAAGGACGTTAGCGTCGTCGAATAGCACTAGTATGTAAGGCTAAAAGTCCTCTTTCAAAATAGAATGTCCATATAAGCAGAAACAACACATAGAAGCAGCAGGTTACTATCAACAATATCCAAATAACTGATTGAAACATAACGATTCTCAAGTTAGAAAATACTATATATAATTTTGGTTGGGAGATCACTAGCACCGATATTACCACCATCTTTGTTAGCACGGAGTCCGATCACGCCCGATCAGCTAGGCCATCTCCCCACAGAACAATGTGGTTTGACATTATGATGCAAAAGAAAGTTGTCACAAGAATAGTACCACCATGTGCGCAACATGGAGTCTGATCTCCACCCGATCAGCTAGGCCGCCTTCCCATATATGTCGTGTGGGTTGGATTTTTCCTTTCAAATTCACAGGTATTGGTTTCATCCCACTTTGGGGGAATAGTCACAAGTTCACCAATATTTCAATTTCATCCCAAGTCACACTCCACTCCTACACCGACACGTGTAGTTTTAGGTGTGGGCCTTATGACCCACCCTTCCTCGGTATTGCTAATGATTCTCCCAAAAACATTTTTAGTTCGATTTAATATTGCACACAATTGTAGTATAAATACAAGTATACAAATATAGCATAAATGCAACCATGCTTACCTTAATATCTTTCATATTTTATAGTCTTTTTACTAATGTTCTCAATCTCTCCCGATAACAGTATCTCCTTGGGCCCTTTGGGCCTTGCACAAGGTTTATCTTTCTCATGGCACGAAGGCCTCATATGGTTTTCCACATTTTCACCTCCTTTATTTCCAAAGATCGCCAACCAATATCAATGTACCAAATATTCCGGAAATCATATATATTCGAGTTCAATAGTAATAGAATCATCAAACACAAGGGATTCTTCCCAAAAAGGGACATGCAAACCAACAATTGAAATACACATCGAAGTTATAAGCAATCAACAAACTATTATGGGCATGGTTCGGGTGCAATACCTTTAAGCCATTCTATTTTTGAAGTTAGTTCCTAACAATTGGGTCGAGGCTTATTTCATAAGTGGTTCACATTTTCTCGTTCAATTCATTTCCATACATCTTTACAGTTTATCAACAGTAGACAAAATCAATCAAGGTATTTAGTACACATAAGAGCAACTAGGAGCATTAAACAGAACGAATTCTTCTCACCCAATCAGTATACTAACCTTCATTTAAAAAGCGACTCAAGGCTATACAATTCTGGTAGGCAAACCACACTTAAACTTACAAAAACAATATGGAATTCACTTCCGAGAGAGAAAGTTTAGCCTACATACCTCGATTGAGATTTCCTTAAGTCCTACTATACTCCGAGACTCTTAGCAATGTCAATCACTTAGGAACATGACAAATCAAACCACAAATTAGAGAGGTGATCATATTTCTAGTTCATTTGAGCATATTTTCAAACACTAAGTGGGCATTATGCTTTTAAAACTATTTGTGAAAGATCCTACCATCCCTCACCTCATCCTTGGCTCAAGACCTAACCAAATACTTTTAAGAACTCATGCATGCAAGATATCCACTTCTATCCTCATCAATTACCTTTCTAATGGTCTATCCTAGTTATATCTAGCAAATTAGAGCTTGAGGTTATAGAACCTTACCTTTTAGGAAGAAGACCTAGGTGCCTTTCTTGACAAATCTTCAAGGTTTAAGCAATATCTTAGGAGAAATGTTGATGAAGAACCCCATTCTCCCTCTAGGACCCCCTCTCTCTCTCTCTAAATGCATCAAAAATTAGGCCTAAAATGAAGGGTGGTGTTTAATATATCGACATGAGGTCGGGTAAGAAAATTAGAAATTTGGAGCCATGGAATAGATCTGCGATCGCATAATTGACATGCGGCCCACAAAATGGACCGCGAAGATGGTCTCAAAAACTGAATACATTGCTCAGGTATGCGACAAGAATGCGGTCCGCATACCTGTTCTGCGGTCGCATAATGCACCGCAGAATTGCTTCTTGCAAAAATTCGAAGGGGGTTATGCGATGAATATGCGGCCTGCATATTGATTATGCAATCGCATAATTGGCCGCATAGTTGACCTAAAAATTAGCCAACATACTGTCTCACTTTGCGGCAGATATGTGGCCCGCATTACTGATATGCGAACGCATAATGGACAGCAAAAACGTACTCTTCTGAAAAACATTTTTCCTTAACTTTTTAATGCACGCATTAATAAAAAGGGTCCGAACCGCGGCGAGCTGAAGAATTTTACGAATTTCTAACACATATTCCTAACTTGGCAAGATCTCGGGTTTTGAGCAAAAAATTTTACGGGGCCTCACAGTAAATGACTATTCATGGAATAATTAAAGCTTAATATAAATATAAACGAAAAAATTAAGCAATCAAATTATCATAAAACCATTTGTGATGCAATTAGTAATTATTTATATAATAAAATGCTAGAATTAATTAAAATCCTTTTAAAATTACAAAAAATCATGAAAAATTGATGGTTGATGCTCATGCACTATTTTGAAAGTATATATACATTTTTAAAATATATGAGGGAAAAATTGGGTATCAACAACTGGCCCTCTTTACCTGGCAAGGATGAAAGAGTTTTCGGGTAAAGAAATGACGACCGATTTTGACCGAATGGGATGTTTTGAAAAATATAGGCTGCACCCCGGTCTTTGAGCTACTTACATATCCCTGGTTTTACAGGAATCAAGCCATGTGTAGTTCTGGACCCAACGGTGAATGAGGACGATGGAATTGTTATAGGAATGGTAACAAGTTTCAAAAAAATGTTCTTTTGTGAAGGGTAGTATCGAATGGGTTTATGCGGAGTTATGATTATGAGTCCGAAGTGTAACGGATGTATCATAGGGTAGGTATCTGAATGGTCGTAGGGTAAAGGCGAGTAATTGATAGGATTCAGTTAAAATGGCAGAGCACAAGTGATATGAGCGAAAACCGGAGCGAAGGTTGCTCCTGTTTGAAGAACGGTTACTTCCTGGGTTACCTGCAAAACTTAGAACACGATGCATGCAAGTATATTTATTATTGCAAGAATTTAAATATGATGCAAATTCCCTTTGGACCATGAAAGGTTGTCTGTGGACAGTGAAGATGACGTCCTTAGACCATGACGTCCTGGGCCATGAATCATGAGATAAGGGATTTGCAGGCCATGAAATGATATTCTCGGGCCATGAAAATGGTGCCTCTAAACCATGACGCCTTTGAATAATGACGTGCAATATTGAGAGATTCTCAGGCCATGACATGGTGTCTTCAGGCTATGAGGATGATGCCTTCGAACTATGATGCCTTTGGACAAGTCGACTATACCTCAACCTATGAAATGCCGAGACATGATACCAAAGGTATTAACAAGGCAATGCTTGGCCTTGGGCAGAGTTTGGGGGCAGAGCTTATGTGATAACCCGGCCAGTCGTCTCATGAGTTACCGATCCGTTTCCCCCATTTCTATTTCTTTATGCTTCGTTATCCGTGTTTTGTGGTATCGAGTTGGTCGGATCGAGTCCGAAATGAGTTTGGTAAAGTTTGAGACACTTAGTCTCTTTTAAGGAAGTTTAAGTTGGAAAAGGTTAACTGGATGTTGACCATTGTGTTAGAGGGCTCGGATGTGAGTTTCAATGGTTCGGTTTGCTTCGGGAGGTGATTTATGACTTAGGAGTTTCATCGGAATGGGTTTTATAGGTTCAGAGTAGAATTAGGCTTGAATTGACGAAGTTGATATTTGGCGATTTTCGGTTGTTAGGCGAGATTTTGATTTAGGGACTGGAATGGAATTCCGAGAGTTTTAGTAGCTTCATTGTGTCATTTGGGATGTGTGTGTAAAATTTCAGGTCATTCGTACGTGGTTTGGTTGGGTTTTTTATCAAAAGCGTAATTCGGAAAATTTTAGAAACTAAGGCTTGAATCTGATGTGTTTGGGGTGATTTGATGTTATCTGAGGTGTTTTGATGATTGGAACAAGTTTGAATAAGGTATTGGGTTATGTTTATGCTTTTGGTAAAGTCTTGGGGAGGGGGGGGGGCTCGGGATGATTTCGGGTGGTTAATGGAGAAGTTGGAATTTTATTGCAATAGCTAAAATTGCTGCTTCTGGTATTTTCGCACCTGCGAATTGGGGACCGCAGATGCGGGTGATCTATCACAGAAGCGAAAAGGGGCCAGATGCGAAGAGATCGCAGAAGCGGTATGGTGACTGCATATGCGATGTCGCAGATGCGGGAGTTTAATCGCAGATGTGATGTAGACTGAGTAAGTGAATTATGCAGAAGCAGAGGATTAGACCACATATGCGGTACTGTAGAAGCGGATTTTGGACCGCAGATGCGGGTATTACCGGGCAGAATGTATATAAGCTTTCCTTCGAGATTTTTGAAGGTTTTCACCATTTTTTTACTTCGGCTTAAGAACTTTTGGACGATTTGGAAGGGAGATTTCAAGGGAACTTCATTAAGGTAAGGATTTCGGACCTAAAACACATTTATATGGTAGTATTTCATGGATTAAGGCTGTAATTAAAGGAATTAAAGGGCTAAAAATGGAAGAACTAGTGCTTGAGAAATTGGACCTTTGATTTGGGATTTGAAGGACTATTCGGGGTCGGATTTGAGAACTTTTGATATGTTTGAACTCGTGGGGAGATAAGGAATCTATTGATGTGAAAATTTCGAGACGTGGGCCTGGGGGTCGGGTTTTGGTAATTTCAGGATTTGTGCCCTTTTATTATTTGTTTTCGCTTGGGCTTTGTTCCCTTAGCATATCTTGACGTCCTCATTCTGATTTTGAATAGATTCGATGCGCGTGGAGGCTGATTCGAGGGGCAAAGGCGTCGGGAGCTAGAGATTTAGGTTCGAGGTGAGTAATGATTATAAATGATGTTCTGAGGGTTTGAAACCCCGGATTGCACATCGTAGTGCAATATTGAGGTGAGGCACATGCTTGATGACGAGCACGGGGTCGTGCACTATTGGGGATTGTGACTTGGTCCGTCCCGATTGATGATTTTACCGCGTATTTGATTGAAAACTATTTGATATCATCATTATTTGGGATGAATGCCATATTTGGGCCTAGTATCAACTATTTGAACCCTTCGGGGCTTTTTTATTGATATTTCCTCACTGATTTGACTTTACACTTGAACTCAGTCATGTTATTTTCCACTGTTTTACTACTCAGCCATGTTTACTCAGTTTTAAGACTTAAATGATATTTTAAATATTGTTTGGGCTGAGAAAACACTGTTTTACTATTGCTCGAGAGTCTTGTGATGAATTTTTTGACTGAGTAAGGCCGATGTCCTATAATGTGAGGAAACACTGATACTGATATGAGGTCGAGGGCCTGAGATATATATGCCACGAGGTGGCTTGATTGTTATGAGGCCGTGGGCCTAGACTTGATGCCACGAGATGGCTTGTTATTGCCCTTGGGTAGTAAGGGGCCCCTCCAGGAATCTGCACACCCCCGGTGAGCGCGAGTACCCATTGTGATGTGAGATTGAGCCCGAGGGGCGAAAATTGTTGATACTATGCCCGAGGGGCGAACTTCTAATTGTTTACTTTATCTTAACTGTCTGTCAATTACCTGTTATTTGTTTAAAAAGGACTTTTCTCTACTTTTCACTGGTTTACTGCTTTTAAATGATTTGACTGCTTCATTATAGAATCCCTTGTACTTTATGTGTTTTTCTACTTTCAGTCATTATTTACATTTGTTACTCACTAAATTTGAGTACTCACTTTACTCCCTGCACCTTGTGTGCAGATTCCGGCATAGCTGGTACCGCTCCCGAGTGTTGATCCCTCCAGTTCAGGCGAGCGTTCGGAGACTACGAGGTAGTTTTTGACGTCCGCAGCCCCGTGTCTCTACTCTTTTATCATTACTATTTCCCTTCAAACATTTGTACTAGTTTATGGATTTAGCAGACTTGTATTATGGCCTATAGACGCTCATGACTTGTGACACCCCGGTTAGGGCTGGTGTCGGGTTGTATTTTCCGCACCTTTATCGATATTTTCCATTGTTTAGTATTATTAAATCATGTTTAAGCTACTTTTATGTTGATTAATTGTTTTAAAAAGTGAATTGGGTTAATTGGTTGGCATTGTCTTCACAAGAGGCGCCATCACGACCGGGTTCAGGGTTAGGGCCATGACAAGTTGGTATCAGAGCCTAGGTTACATAGGTCTCACGAGTCATGAGCAGGTTTAGTAGAGTCTCGCGGATAGCTACGAAGACGTCTGTATTTATCCTCGAGAGGCTGCAGAACCTTAGGAAAAACTTCATATTTTTTAAATTCTTATCGTGTGAACTTGTTGATCCGAGTACTAAACTTCTGTTATTCTATTCTCTCATAGATGGTGATGACATGAGCTACCGGATGGGGTGGACGACCACCAGTGCCACCAGTTGAGGCCACCAGAGGGCGAGGACGCGGTCGTGGTAGAGGCAGAGTAGCGAGGGCAGCACCTGTAGATCCACCAGCTGCCCCAACTCAGGATCAGGACCCAGCTACGGATGCCCCAGCAGCACATGTTTAGGCACCAGCTATGCCCATCGTGATTTTAGGCCTCCAGGAGTCCTTGGCACAGATCTTATCAGTTTGCACTGGCCTGGCTCAAGCAGTTTCAGCCACTACAGTCGCAGCTACTTCACAGGTTGGGGGAGGCAATCAGACTCCCGCCGTTCGCACACCTGAGCAGGTAGTGCGGGGACTTCAAATGTCGGGGGCACACCCAGCCCAGCCGGTTGCAGCTGCTCGTGACTATGTGGTTCCTATCATGCCTAAGGATGAGCAACGTAGGTTGGAGAGGTTTGGTAGATTACAGTCTTCGACCTTCAGTGGCGCAGAGGGCGAGGATGCCCAGGGCTTTTTGGATAAATGTCAGAGAATGCTTCGTACTGTAGGTATTTTGGAG
Organism: Nicotiana tabacum; assembly: GCF_000715075.1. Classification (NCBI taxonomy): domain Eukaryota; kingdom Viridiplantae; phylum Streptophyta; class Magnoliopsida; order Solanales; family Solanaceae; genus Nicotiana; species Nicotiana tabacum. Next base: position 23,620,106 of record NC_134100.1, on the reverse strand, counting down.
ACCAGCGGGGTCGCTTTTACCACCTATCAGTTTTCAGGAGCTGCTTTCACTTGGTGGGAGGATTTTGAGAGGCGCAGGCCTGTTGGTGTAGTAACCCTTTCTTGGTAGCAGTTCTCCGTTCTCTTCCTGGAGAAGTATGTGCCGCAGCCTCGCAGAGAGGAGCTGCATAGACAGTTTGAGTAGCTGCGTCAGGGGGAGATGACCGTGTACCAGTATAAGTTAAAATTTTCTGAGTTGGATCGTGATGCCATCTGGTTGGTTCTGACAGATCGAGAGAGGATCAGGAGATTTGGTTATGGTCTTACTTATCAGCTTTGTATTCTTAAGACCCGGGATAGGGTATTTGGTGCTACGTTCAAGGAGGTTGTTGATATCGCCCGCGAGATTGAGTCGGTTCGCCGTCAGGAGCGAGAGGATAGGTAGGCCAAGAGGCCTCGAGGATCTGGCAGCTATAGTGGTACTCCTTCAAGGGGTCACTTTCAGCACGACAGAGGTCGTTCATTCAGGTCTGCTCAGCTAGCTCGCCCAGGTTATTGTGGGGCCGGATTTGAAGAACTTTTGATATGTATGAACTCGTGGGGAGATAAGGAATCTGTTGATGTGAAAATTTCTGAATTTCGAGACGTGGGCCCGGGGGTCGGGTTTAGGTAATTTCGGGATTTGTGCCCTTTTATTGATTGTTTTCGCTTGGGCTTTGTTCCCTTAGCATATCTTGACGTCCTCGTTCTGATTTTGGATAGATTCGACGCGTGTGGAGGCCGATTCGAGGGGCAAAGGCGTCGTGAGCTAGAGATTTAGCCGGTTCGAGGTGCGTAATGATTGTAAATGATGTTCTAAGGGTTTGAAACCCCGGATTGCACATCGTAGTGCTATATTGAGGTGAGACACACGCTTGATGACGAGCGGGGGGTCGTGCACTATTGGGGATTGTGACTTGGTTCGTCCCGATTGATGATTGTATCACGTATTTCATTGAAAACTATTTGCTATCATCATTATTTGGGTTGAATGCCATATTTGGGCCTAGTGCCAACTATTTGAACCCTTCGAGACTTTTTTTATTGATATTTCCTTACTGACTTGACTTTATACTTGAACTCAATCATGTTATTTTCCACTGTTTTACTACTCAGCCATGTTTACTCAGTTTTAAGACTTAAATGATATTTTAAATGATGTTTGGGCTGAGAAAACACTGTTTTACTATTGCCCGAGAGGCTTGTGATGAATTTTTTGACTGAGTAAGGCCGAGGGCCTATAATTTGAGGAAACACTGATACAGATATGAGGCCGAGGTCCTGAGATATATACGCCACTTGGTGGCTTGATTGTTATGAGGCCGAGGGCCTATACTTGATGCCACGAGATGGATTGTTATTGCGCTTGGGCCGTAAGGGGCCCCTCTAGGAGTCTGCACACTCCTAGTGAGCGCGGTATCCATTGTGATGTAAGAATGAGCTTGAGGGGCAGAAATTGTTGATACTATGCCCGAGGGGCAAACTTCTAATTGTTTACTTTATCTTAGCTATCTGTCAATGTTGATACCCAATTTTTTTCTGTATATTTTTCATATGCAAAATACCTTTCAAATAGCATATGTATGCATATATAAGTATGTCCAAGGGTTTTCTTATTTTTCATTAATTTTTAAGATTTTTAAATCAATTTATTGCCCTATTTTTATCAAGAAAAGCCCAATAATTATTTTCAAAATTATCATTTTGGCAATTCACTTATTAGATTCTCATATTCATACTAAAATATAGCTAATATAATTTTTTCATATTTTTACAAATTTATTTAGTATTTTTAAATCGAAATTGCATATAATTGCAATATTAGCCTATTTTAAATTTAATTGTGTTTATAATTATAAAATTGACTCCAGTATTTTTATTTTTCATAATTATACATTGTTAATCATTTTCGTACCTTTAATTTACTCCCAGAAATTACTTTATTATTTTTTATAAAATAAATAAGGGAAAAAGTGGCTATTTAAATACTAGCCCCATTTATTTCAATTGTAGCCTTAAATCAACCCCCAATTAAACCCAATTTCAGATCTCATTACCCGGCCCAATTCCTGAAATTACCCGACCCACAACCCTTTAAATAACCCACCCGACCCCCTTTTTATCCCAGTCGTTGATCTAACAGATCAACGGCTCACATTCTTCCTTTCCTTTTCCCTGAGCTTTTAAATGGTTTCTCGAGATTTCTTTCAAAACTAGGCTTTCAAACCTTTATCTTTCTGATTTAGGGTTTTGTTAAGATGTTTATCTAATTTTCATTAAGTTTCTTGTGTGTTTCTTCTACTGTGTTTCTTATTAGTTTCTTCTACTATGTTTCTCTCCTACTGTGTTCTTACGAGTTCTTCTACTGTGTTTCTTATATGTTTCTTCTACCATGTTCTTATGAGTTCTTCTACTGTGTTTCACATGTTGTTCTTTTACTATGTTTCTCATGAGTTTCTTTTACTGGAAGATGCATGTTAAAGTCTTAGTTCCTTTCTGAGATTTCTGAACTTGTTTCGTTTGATTTACTTGTTTTCGTCTCTACACACTCGATTAATGGTAAAAACCCTAGGATTTGGGGGTTCATCCGAGTTTTGAGACCATTGTCTATGTGATTTTCTTGTTCTTCATCTCTGAACTTGTTTGATTTCGAAAACCCTAACTTCTTTGGACCTATTTCGAGTTTCTGAAGATTGTTTCATCTGTTGCTCAACTGTGTCCTGAAATCTTTGTTTCAACCTTTGTTTCTTTAGACGATTCTGATTCCCCACTAAACTCTTATAAGGTCTTTATACTGGACCCTTTGTATGCGATTTGATACTCTCTCTTCTCCATTGCTGATATACCCTGTGATTACCATGTTCCTATAGTCTACTACTTACTGATTGTGCAATTGCATGACACTCTCTTTTTTCCCTAAATTCAGCCTCGCATGCCTAATACTTGTGTACTCTTTATATGTGTTGAACTTCCCCTCTAAATGACTTTCAATTTTTGAATGATTTTAGACTTCCTTTATGTAAGTCTAATTGATTTTTTTCCTTGTTTGCTGATTTCACCGTTACTTGGTTTGAGTCGAAAACTTTCCCTAACCTTTCTGATTGGTTTATTCATGGACCAATAATTACAAACCTCTAAATCCTTGATTTACTGTGTACTAACTGGTTCTTACCTTATTTTGTTTTAACCGTGTATTTCAAAACTCTTCCCCTAAATAAGCTCTTACGTATTTACCCCTAATTGCCTACTTTGCACAAGATGCTTATTTGATTCCTTTCCTTAAATAATTTTTGCTCATTACCATTTAAATTTGAATTCCTTAATTAAAGGAAGTCTTATACTGATTGTTTTAATTGATACCCAGTTCCATAGTTATTTTTCCTTACCTTATTTTTTCCTATTTTTCACACTATAAATACATGACTCTTTCATTAACACAACATCCATCACTCGTAGTCTTTCTGAACTTACACTTACACTCAAAAGTATTCTCTCTTGTTTCTCATAATGTGGCCTGTTTACAAGACATGTTTCCTGCTTTCTCTCTATTTGCTTCTTTGAAACTGGTATGTCCTGATTTATGGTTTTTAGCACCACAATAATGTATTTATTTACTGCTTTGGTATCCCTATTTGTTTACTGCTTCTGTATAGTTTAACACTTACTCTAGCATACTGATTTCTTTCTGCCTGTTCTATTATGAATCCCAAACCTCTACTCCTATGTGTTCATGCTATGGTTTGGGGCATGGCAATACTGCAACTTATTGTCCATGAATCAAACTTGATCCTTTGGGATCCTAGCCTCTAAATAGTGTGTTCTGGTAGGCTTGAGAGTATGCTAGCATCCTCCATTGTTGGGCATGATTGAAGCCTACCCCTGCCTAAGCAATAGGCTCTTTACAATCTCTCTATTCCCCTGAACCCCTTATGTGTACTTATTTGTAGTTGTTTCCCTCTCCTTTCCCCCTTTTAGCATTTTGTTCTGCACTTTCACACTTTCTTAGTCTTTAAGTTCTGCCCCCCTTTTGTGAGCCTTGCCTTGGGACCTTTTGAGCTCCCTCTGAACTTTGAAACTTGAGGGCTGGCCCTTCCACACTGCACTTATCCCTGTTCTGCTAATACATTTAGGTGTGAGAATTGCCCTTGAGTCTCATTAAGGCTCTTAGGGAACTTTGACACATTCAAATGGGAGAAAGGCTTTGGATCATGACCTCTTGGAGTTGGTTTACCTCATAACTCAGTGAGGAAGTCAGAATCAGGCTTCCTCTAGTTGTACTTTTATTTATATTTTTCTGATGTATTTTTATTTTATTTCGGGCTGTAATAATTTATAATAAACTCTTTGGGATGGTTGGTAAAATAGGGTGGGTAACTATGTATGCAAAGGGTAGATACCATGTCTATAGGTATTCTGAATTCTGCATACTCAAATGCATATAGAAATCATGCCTACAGGTCATTCTGAATTCAGCATGTCCAAGTCTCATATAGAAATCATGTCCATGGGTACTTTGAATTCTGCATACTCAAATGCATATAGACATCATGCCTATAGGTCGTTCTGAATTCTGCATTCTTATATAGAAACCATGTCTATAGGTATTTTGAATTCTACATACCCAACTTCGTATAGAAATTATGCCTATAAGATTATTCAATTCTGCATATTTAGTTATGCCTAGATACCATGTTCATAGGTCTTAAACAAATTCTACATCTAGACACCATGTTTATAGATTTTAAACAAATTCTCTATTTTTTTACCAACAACACATAGAGAGCATGTCTATAGGAGCTTCTAATAATAATTTTGATTCACTCCATGTTAGGCGTAAAATTAGTAACACTATCAGTTGCAGAACTCGTAACCAATTCGTCTAAAACTTGCCTCTCTTTTAATAACATGGTCCCCCTCACTTAGCGAGTTTAATCAATATGCATTCAGACGTTTTAGTTCAGGCCTTGCTACTTCATTGCTTTCTGAATCCGGTAGATACCATGCCAATAAAATCTTTGTCCAACACTTAGGCAATCCTTAGGGTAAAGTGATAAATTGAATCTATTTTTGTTAATTATTACAACCAGCAGGCAGGCCTGATTCAGACTTCTTATCTTAGTTATGTAATAAACTAAAACTGCTTCAGCAACCGTCCTTCTTCATCTATAATAAGTAGACCTAAACAGTATGTGTAAGTCATGCTAATTACGTGCTTCTTTGTTTAAGGAGGTATATCTGAGCCTCTACTTATTATGTGCTTTCCCCAACTTGCAATACGTGTTTTGTATGTCGTCTTAGAGTTTTACCTTTGAAGCTACAAATAAGCCTAATATCCCTCCCTTTTAGGATTAGTAGTCCTAAATACCTCCGGGACTGATAGGATTGGGGCGGGTAATAGCATGCAATAAGTAAATAAGACCAATCCGCACTTTAAATATCTTAACGGGGTGGGAAGGGTAGATATGGATATGATGATCACGCGATAACGTCACGTGTAGCCCCTCATTGAGGAGTGATTACCGGACGTTGTATGGGGTGATCTATATTTTTAGTAAGACCTAGGACCCCCTCCTTTTATTCTTATTTATTTTTTGTAATATTTTTCTAAAACTAGCTTCCCTAAATTGCTCTTTCAAACCTTTATATGTGAAATCCCCTCTCATTTGAGCCTTATTTGTCTATATGTTATTTGCACCTAAACTCACAATAATTGTCTGGCCGGGAACCACACTAATGGATTCTGAGGGGTGCCTAACACCTTCCCCTTAAAATAATTTCAAGCCCTTACCCTATCTCTGGTTACTCAAATCAAATCCTTTTGGTGTCCTAATGCACCCTAATCATTAGGTGGCGACTCTTCAAATCAAACCCAATTCCCAAAAGGAATGAGTTGCCCTCCCAAATCTCATAAACCCGATTTTACTCTAGAAAAATGGGGCACGACAGTTAATTACCTGTTATTTGTTGAAAAAGGACTTTTCTCTACTTTTCACTGGTTTACTGCTTTTAAATGATTTGACTGCTTCATTATAGAATGCCTTGTACTTTACGTGTTTTCTTACTTTCAGTCATTATTTACATTTGTTACTCACTGAGTTGGAGTACTCACTTTACTCCCTACACCCTATGTGTAGATTCAGGCATAGCTGGTACCTCTCCCGAGTGTTGATCCCTCCAGTTCAGGCGAGCGTTCGGAGACTACGAGGTAGTTGTTGACGTCCGCAACCCTGTGTTTCTACTCTTTTATCATTACTATTTCCCTTCAAACATTTGTACTAGTTTATGGATTTAGCAGACTTGTATTATGGCATATAGATGCTCATGACTTGTGACACCCCGGTTAGGGCTGTGTCGGGTTGTATTTTCCGCACCTTTATCGATATTTTCCGCTATTTAGTATTATTAAATCATGTTTAGACTACTTTTATGTTGATTAACTGTTTTAAAAAGTGAATTGGGTTAATTGGTTGGCCTTGTCTTCACGAGAGGCGCCATCACGACCGGGTTTGGGGTTAGGGTCGTGACAGCTTAGCCCCGAGAGAAGAAGATAATGCAAATTTTAGGATAAAGCGACACTTATGCAAGGGGAGACAATGCTTAATCCCACTAGAAGGCAGTGCTTAGCCTTATGCAGATAGGGAGGCAGGGTTTAGCCTCATGTAAGATTTGAGACATGGCTTAGTCTCATGCAGGGAGAAGGCAGTGCTTAGCCTTATGCAAATATGGAGGCATGGCTTAGCCTCGTGCAAGATTAGATACAGGGTTTATTCTCATGCAAAGAGAAGGCAATATTTAGCCTTATGCAAATGTGGAGGCAGGGCTTATCCTCATGCAAGATTTGAGATAGGGCTTAGTCTCATACAAAGAGAAGGCAATGCTTAGCCTTATGCAAACATGGAGACAGGGCTTAGCCTCATGCAAGATTTGAGACAGGGCTGTCTTTTGCAAAGAGAAGGCAATGTTTGGTCTTATGCAAATGTGGAGGCAGAGCTTAGCCTCATGCAAGATTTGAGATAGGGCTTAGTCTCACGCAAAGAGAAGGCAGTGCTTAGCCTTATGCAAATATGGAGGGGCTTAGCCTCATGTAAGATTTGAGACAAGACTTAGTCTCATGCAAAGTGAAGGCAGTGCTTAGCCTTATGCAAATATTGAGGCAGGGCTTAACCTCATACAAGAATTTAGACAGGGCTTAGTTTCATGCAAAGAGAAGGCAATGTTTAGCCTTATGCAGTGAACAAGTAGCAAATAGGAGTAGAATATTTCTTAGTTGGAGAGACATTTGCGTCTGGTGGCCTGATTGATAGTGATTTTTATATGTGTATATTTGTGAATACTCCGGTTATGTTCACTGTGCCTGCATCTAAAGAAAAATTGTGAGTTTTATAGGGGGGAAGGTTGGTTTGTGCCTTTGTCTGCTTGCTTTGCCTTGCTTTGCTCTGGAGGCCCTGTTCGAGTCGTCCTAGGTAACACCCGACTGTCACAGAAATAAAGTTTTCAAAAATGTGCATTTATTGATGGAATAGAATCATTTTATGAAACATAATGGTATATAGTATTAGGTAGATCAAGTGAACTAATTACTGTGACACTTTAGAGATATTGCAGCTTCTTTGCGTTAGAATTTTGAGGGTCTTCCTCAAAATTCTGCCCCAGTTTGGTGAGTTATCCTTTGGCCGTTCGATGTGTGACAAAATTTTGTTGGATTGATTCCGAAATTTTGAGAATCCTTCTCAAAATTTTGCCCCAGTTTCTTGCTTATGATGGCGTCGGCTGGACTTGCTCCAGAATTTTGAGGGCCCTCCTCAAAATTCTGCCCTAGTTTTTGGTTTTGGGGGAAACAAAAATTTTATTAAGATATGACCAAATCCATAGGGCTGCCTACGTATCCACTCTTAAATGGGAATCAGGTCAAGCATAGTTCAGTTACATCAGATGAATGAATGTGAACAATCTAAGCATAGTATCTCTTGACTGCATCTGAATTGATGGGTTTTGGCCAAACTTCTCCGTCCATTTCTGCAAGTATGAGTGCTCCTCCTGTTAGTACCCGGTGAACCATGTAAGGACCTTGCCAGTTGGGTGAGAATTTCCCTTTGGCTTTATCCTGATGCGGGAAGATCCGCTTCAGCTCCAGTTGGCCTGGTGCAAATTGTCTTGGTCTGACCCTTTTTGTGGAAAGCTCTGGACATCCTGTTCTGATAAAACTGACCTTGGCATACTGCATTCATTCTTTTTCCATCTATGAGGGCTAGTTTCTTATAGCGGCTGCTTATCCATTCTGCATCATTGAGTTCAGCTTCTTGTATGATCCTTAAAGAAGAAATTTTTACCTCAACTGGAATGACAGCTTGGGTACCATAAACCAGTAAGTAAGGAGTTTCCCCAGTTGATGTGTGGACCGTAGTGCAGTATCCCAATAGGGCAAAAGGTCACTTCTCGTGCCATTATTAGTGGTTTTCTACCATCTTCCTTAGTATCTTCTTGATGTTTTTGTTGGTAGCTTCCACAACTCCATTCATTTGAGGCCTGTATGTTGTAGACTTTTTGTGCTTGATTTTGAAGGTTTCACACATGGCTTTCATCGGATCACTATTGACATTGGTGGCATAATCAGTGATAATGGACTCGGGAACCCCAAATCGGCAAACAATATGATCCTTGACAAAATCTGCATGACTTTCTTGGTTACAACTTTGTAAGATTCAGCCTCTACCCATTTTGTGAAAAAGTTGATAGCCACTAAAATGAACTGGTGTCTGTAGGAAGCGGTAGGCTCGATCGGACCGATTACATCCATTCCCTAGGCAGCAAAAAGCCAAGGTGCACTTGTTGCGTTGAGCTTGTTTGGTGGTACCTTTATCATGTTTGCATGTACCTGACACTGGTGGCATTTCTGGATGTACCGGATGCAATCCATTTCCATGGTTCATCTAAAAATATCCAGCTCTGAGTATCTTCTTGGCTAGAACAAAACCATTCATATGTGGTTCGCAAGTTTTGTCATGTATCTCTTCAAGCAATCTGGAAGCCTCCTTTGTGTCCACACACCTTAACAACCCCAAATCATGAGTTCTTCTATATAAGGTTCCTCCACTTTGGAAGAAGTGATTGGACAACCTCCGCAGTGTGCGTTTCTGAGTATGGTTTTCCTGTTCGGAATATTCTTCTTTCGCCAAATATTCTTTGATGTCGTGGAACCAAGGTTTTCCATCCGTTTCTTCCTCAACATGAGCACAGTAAGCTAGTTGATTATGGATCCTCATCGGGATGGGATCGATGAAATTCTTATCTGGATGTTGTATCATTGATGACAAAGTGGCCAGTGCATCTACGAACTAATTTTGAATTCTGGGCACATGTTTGAATTCTATCTTTGTGAATCTCTTCATCAATTCCTGCACATAATACAAGTATTGTAGTATCTTGGTGTTCTTCATAGCCCATTCTCCATGAACCTGATGTACCAGAAGATCCGAATCGCCAATTACCAGCAACTCTTGTATATTCATATCGATGGCCAAATTGAGCCCCATGATGCAAGCCTCATATTCTGCCATATTTTTGGTGCAGGAAAACCTAAGCTTTGCGGATACCGGGTAATGTTGACCTATTTCTGATACCAAAACTGCTCCAATGCCCACTCTTTTGAAGTTTGCAGCCCCATCGAAAAATATTCTCCAACTGTCGTAGGCTTCAGCAATGTCTTCTCCTACGAATGATACTTCTTCTTCAGGAAATACGTTTTTAATGGTTTGTATTCTTCTCCCATATGATTTTCAGTAAGATGGTCTACCAATGCTTGTCCTTTGACTGCCTTCTGAGTTACATAGATGATGTCGAACTCACTTAACAATATCTGCCATTTAGCTAACTTCCCGATTGGCATGGGCTTCTGAAAGATATACTTCAGAGGGTCCATCTTGGATATGAGGTACGTGGTATATGCACAAAAGTAATGCCTCAATTTCTGAGTTGTCCATGTCAAAGCACAACAAGTGCATTCTAGTAGAGAATATTGTGCTTCGTAAGGTATGAACTTCTGCCTCAAGTAATATATGGCTTGCTCCTTTGTTCCCATCTCATCATATTGTCCTAAAACACATCCGAAAGCCCTATCTAATACGGATAGATAGAGTAGCAAAGGTCTCACAGGTTCTGGTGGGACTAGGACTGGTGGCGTGGACAGGTATTCTTTGATTTTATTCAAAGCCTTCTGACAATCCTCGGTCCAACTGGTTTCAGCATCTTTCCTCAACATTTTGAAGATGGATTGACATATTACCATAGACTGTGGTTATGAAGTGACTGATGTAGTTGAGGCATCCTAGGAAGCTCATCATGTCCTTTTTGCTCTTTGGTGGTGGTAACTCTTGGATACATAACTTTGGACGGGTCCAACTCGATTCCTCGGCGGCTGATAATGAATCCCAACAGCTTTTCTGCAGGAACCCCGAATGCACATTTTGCGGGGTTCAATTTTAGATTGTACCTCCTTAGCCTGTCAAAGAACTTTCTCAAGTCTTCTATGTGATCTGCGGCCCTCTTGGATTTGATGATGACATCGTCAATATACACTTCTATTCCCTTCTGTATCATGTCATGGAAGATGGTTGTCATGGCTGTTATGTAGGTAACCCCAGCATTCTTTAGACCGAATGGCATCACTTTGTAGTAGTACACTCCCCATGGTGTAATGAAGGCCGTTTTCTCTGTGTCTTCTTCATCCATCCAGATCTGGTGGTAACCCGTGAAGCAATCTACAAATGATTGGAGTTCATGCTTGGCACAATTGTTGATTAGGATGTGTATATTTGGTAGTGGAAAATCGTCCCTGGTACTTGCTCTGTTTTAATACCGATAGTCAACACACACCCTGACTTTCCCATCTTTCTTCGGAACTGGTACAACATTGGCTAACCAGGTTGGGTACTCAACTACTCCGAGGACTTTGGCTTTGATCTGCTTAATGACTTCCTCCTTGATTCTCAAGCTCATATTTGGTTTGAACTTTTTGAGTTTCTGCTTCACCGACGGACACATTGGATTGGTAGGCAACTGATGAGCCACTATGGATGTGCTCAGACCTATCTTGTCATCATATGACCATGCAAAGATATTCTCATATTCCTTCAGGAAACGAATGTACTCTTCCTTCTCTGATGGTGATAAGTGAATGCTTATGCGAGTGTCTTTGACGGTTTCAGAATCTCCCAAATTGATTGTTTCGGTTTTGTCCAGGTTGGACTTAGGTTTGTTCCCAAAGTTCTCAACCTCTCTGACAACTTCCTTAAATATTTCATCCTCTTCTTCTGAGTCACTATCCTTATGTTGCATTGTCTCATTACATGTCACAGTCATCGGTTCATCAGAAAAAGTAATAATAACGTTGTAGAAATAAAATGTGAAGATAATAATAATAATAATAATAATAATAATAATAATAATAATAATAAATAGCAATGCATTGATTAAATTTGACAATATCCAAAACAAGTACGGCTCTATGACTCGAGCATTTATTTCGAAATAAAATCCGTCTTTAAAACAAAATTACTAAAAATATCTTAAATGTCTAGCATGGCTATAAAACAAATCAGGCTAATTGCCAAGCTACCTAGGAACTCGGCGGGCCTGGGATGGTGTGGCAGTCCAATTCCTAAGAACATCTACCTTCTCCACAGTTTGAATGGTGAGGCCTCCTTTCTCCTCCTCCTCAATTATCATATTGCAATCCATATTCTCGCCATCCAGGAACAAGTTTCTCAACCCAGCCAAAGCTTCTTCATCTGCAGATCCCCATATTGTATCGGCCTGGTGAAAAGTCCGATTTAGGTATGGTATCAACTACTCGAGAGGATAATAAGGACCACGCCATGGAGGCGACCAATCATCATATTCTTGCCAGGTGTATGGATATCCCAGCCCGAAAGTTGTGCAGTGATATTTCAACTGTATCAGTTTGGTAATGCCCTGGAGATCCTTCCCAAGCCCTTTGCTGGGTTCATACCCAGACCATGCCAGTATGCTTTCTATTTTTTTTACTCTACCAATTGTCCTTCTCAATTGCGTTGACAAGTTTATCCGCCCAGCCTTATTCTATTCTCGATAATCGGGATAGTTTGACTAGTGTAAATGGGGTTACTTCCATCTACATGAATGATTACCTCCTGATGGCTATATTCGAACTTCACAACCTGGTGTAGCGTGGAAGCCACGGCCCCAGTGGCATGCATCCAAGGTCGGCCCAATAGAAGATTGTATGTAGCTGATATGTCTAATACTTGGAACTCAACATCGAACCAAGTTGGTCCCATCTGCAGACAAAGGTTAATCTCCCCAATTGTGGCCCTTTGAGACCCGTTAAATGCTTTCACATTCATACTTCCTGCCCGTATCTCATGGAAATCTTTGCCCAATCTTTTCAGAGCAGTCAATGGACAAATGTTGAGGCTTGAACCCCCATCTATTAGGACCCTGGCAATGAATTTATCTTCAAACTGTACCATGATATGCAGTGCCCTGTTGTGGCTTAGCCCTTCAGGCGGTAGTTCATCCTCGTGGAAGGTGATCTTGTGACTCTCCAATACTTGCCCTACCATGTTGGCCATCTCTCCACTGGTGATATTGTTGGGCACATAAGCTTCACTCAACACCTTCATCAGAGCATTGTTATGTGCCTCTAAATTTTGCAATAGTGACAGGATGGATATCTCGGCGGGGGTCTTGTTTAAATGATCAACGACAGAGTATTCCCTCGCCTGTACTTTCCTCCAAAGATCGTCCGGTCCAGTTTGAATGGCAGGTTGTTTGGTAGCCTCCTTGCTTGATCCTCCCAAATTTTCAGGCGTATAGATCCTTCCAGTTTTGGTCATTCCCTGTACGGCACCAGATTCTTCCATCTTTGCTTTTCCCTTTCGCCTAGCTTCGACAACGTAATCCCAAGATATGGTGTTGGACTTGAAAGTAGGCGTGGTTGCTACTGTCATTGTGAAAGGTGTGGCCACTTCTACCTTAAATGGAACAGGTGTGGTTGCGGGTGGTATTAATTCTACCTCAAATGGAACCGATGCGGTTACCTCAACCTCAATTGGTGGTTGTACCTAGACCACAATAGGATTGAGAGTGACTTCGGGCTTCTTAGGATTGTCGCCCTCTTTGATAAGTCCAATTGATCCCTCGAGATCCCACTCCTCATCAGTTTCTGTCACATTGATCTCTTCGCCCCTATGATCTGGAAGAGAATTGTTGCGGACGTTGGGTGCAGCTTCCTTCGCATGTATGACCTTGTTGTCAATCAATGTTTGAATCTTATCCTTCAATGTCAAACACTCGTCAATGGTGTACCCCTTCATACCGGAATGATATGCATAGGTTTTATTCTGGTTGGCCTATTGAGATGAATTCTCCATTGCCACAACGGGAATAAGGGTGACATAACTAGCAGCCTTCAATCTTTCGTATTGCTGGTCAATGGGTTCAGCAATGGCGGTGTATTGTCTAGGTGGTTTGCGATCAAAATTAGGTCAGGGTTTCTGGTAATTTGGACGAGTTGGAGGTGAATGATAGTAGGCTGGCTGGGTGTTATAACTGTGATAGGTGGAGGCGGGTTGAAAGTATCTGGCAGGTTAGGGTTGGTATGTAGGTGGAGGTGTTTGGTATGTGAGTGGAGATTTTGGGCCTTGGGCCACCATTACTGTCCCTACTTCTTTCTTCTTTGATATGCCACCTGATTGCAATGCTTTGTTAGTGGCCTGTAGTGCCTCAAAATTTGTCACCATCCCGCTTTTAATGCCTTCTTCAATCCTTTCTCCGAGTTTGATGATGTCAAAGAATTTATGATTCTCAATAATACTGTGGGTCATGTGCCCTGACAAAGAACTTGTTCATTTGTTCCTTGTCTAATGCTGGTATGACCTTAGCTGCTTCCGACCTCCACTGAGTAGCATACTCACGAAAAGTCTCAGTTGGCTTCTTCTTTAGGTTCTAGATATAGAAGACATCTGGTGAATTCTCCGTATTAAACCTGAACCGATCCATAAAATTTGATGCTCCACTTCTTAGGATTCTGGCTTATGTACCAGGATAGGGCATCTCCGGTAAGACTTCTCATGAAAAGCTTCATTCAAATCCTTTTGTCTTTTCCGACCCCCACGAGCTTGTCTCAATAAGTTCTCAAATGAACCTTGGGATCACCTGTTCCGTCAAATATTTTAAACTTAGGAGGTTTGTAACCCTTCGGCAGTTCCACATCTTGTTGTATGGATAAATCCTCGTAGTTCATACCTTCTATCCCTTTACCTCCTTCAATACCCTGAACTCAGCTTGTCAACTTCTTGAGTTCCTCGGCCATGTTCTTGATGAGCAGGTCGTTCTCAGCGAATTCCTGTGTATAGGAGATTGGTTGAGTGGAGTGAGGTAGGGTTTCCATGTATATGGGGTTGTTTTGGTGGGTGCCATGGATTTAGGTGTAGTGGTGGTCGCTGGTCAAGTTTTGAGGATTGAGAATAGGTTGTGGTGTGTTCTGAGAAGTGTGACAAGTGGTTTGTGGATATTGAGTAGGAAGATGTTGGTGTTGAGGGGGAGTAGGTATTGGTGGAGGATTAGGATTTTGGGGAGGAGTTGCATATTGATGGGGTGAGAGAGGATTTTGTGGATGTTGGTTTGGCGTATTTTGAGGAGGTGATGGGTTTTGAACATTTTGTTGGTTAACGTCTGGGACATTCAGAGTGAGGGAGAGGTTTGCCAAGATACGGACCTACTCAAGTTCTCCTTATAACTCTAGTATTTTCTTCTCCAACCGCAGGACCAAATCATTCTGGGCCGGAGTACTCCGACCGTCAGAAGTTTCAATATTCTCAGCATTTTCTTTTCGTATACCACTTAAGTTATCCATCTTAGCTTTTCCTCTTCTTTTCATATTACTCGGATGAGGAGGTGGTGGAGGGCCTCTAGATCTGGTATGATATGCTGATGATATCAGTATGTGCGAACCAACCTTAGGGGAGGGGAATAATAAAAATAAAGACAAACGAAAGGTAAATAAGTTAGTAAGGATTCTGAAATGTTTGCAGTATTTAAACATATATTGCGGGAATGTAAATTCGCGTCCTAATTTGGGAGCCTCGTTGTGCCCGAGGTAGGCCTAGCGACAAATAGATTTGGAGAATTTCAGTGCCAATAACTGCCTCATTTCATTAATGTAAAAATAGATGAATCTAAACGACACAAAATAAGATAGGTCACTAACGACACTTGGCCTTATTACATTTGAAAAAAGCAAATAAACCTAATCTACTTGGTCCAGAAGGACCTTCTCCAGGCTGGATGCTTTTGGCTTCGTCGATGAAATTCCCTAGTTTGTGCAGGTTAATCAGTAGGTATGACCTTGCTAGATGTCCTCCTTCACTTCCTTTGGCATTTTGGCAATCAGTGACTCTCTTTCTCATTTTTGCCTTCAATTCGATCAGACTATACTCCAGATATTCCAACTTTTTACTTGATTTAACAGCCATCTCCCTCCATTCAATAATTAGTTCCATGTCAGTCTTATGTCGCTCCATGTGCTCGGACTCGTGAACTCTTTTGCGTAGTTTGTTGTACTTCACTTGTGCCTCGGCAATTTCATCTATGACTCTATTTCCTGGACTAACCCTTGGCTTGAATATTCATGCTATATTATCCTCTAACAATGATGGGTAAAAGTATACATGACCATCATGATATCGATCTGGCTCGATGGTATCTTTTTCCATGATAATTTTCAAATTCCACACATGTTGAGCTTCACATTTGTATGGGACGTGGTCATCCTAAAAATCTGCTCGGTAGTGACTTATTTTAGCAAATCGCGGTATGACTTGCTTCCTGTCTGCCTGTATCATAACTCTGATAGGAGAATAAGGGTATATACCCCTCAACCTGATTAGTACCAATGTAGAACATCCCTAGATCTGATGATGAACTCGTCGGTAGGGAACCATTCGAACATCCATTAAACCTGAGCCTCGGTCAAAATGCTGAAAAACTGCGCCCATCCTATAGCATTTTTGGGTTGAGCAAACCTGTCTGGGATATAATTCATTCTCTTAGGATGATGGAAAGCTATGTGGTCATTCCACGGCCTTCAAAGAAGCTCTTGATGGTATTGACCCTTTTGGAGATGTTCTAACAACCAAACTTGCAGCAGCAGATTACAACCTTCAAAGTATTTGTACCCCTTCTAACAACGCTCTAAGGCCCAGTATATGTTTTCTATGATCATAGGGACAATGGTATATGTATGCCCCTCGATCCCATCCATCAAGGGTTTGGCTACCATGGTCAGTCTGGTGTAGATTCTATCCCATTGGATCAGGGATACTAACATACCCAAGAAACAAACGATGAAGACAAACCCTACGATGAATCCAACCCAAGGAAGTGATAGAGAATTTGTCATCAAAAATACGATAAGATTTATTGTGACTGTGTCGTTCATAGAGGAAGTCAAAGGGTATGTAGGAATTTTTCAGGCACTCCAAGTCATCATTCTTCTTTAATCCCATCATCTTCAGAAACCCCCTAGTAGAGCAATTTTCTGACACCAATAAACAAGGACTATCCCAAGGTAGCCCAGCAAACCCCCCTATTTCTTCCAAGACAGGGTCATTTCTATGTTTCCAAAGCAAAACACGGCTCTTTCTTTGTCCCAGAACATTGTGGCGGCTTCGATCAACATGTTGTTCGGTTGGAGGCCCAATAGAGAAGCTAAATTTCCCAAGACCCTTTTCACATGATTCTTATCACTTGGTGGAAGATCCTCCTACCAATCTATCAACAATGGTGGTATGTTACGGACCATGCCGAACATGGGGACCTCGTGCCTCATTTTTTGCAAAACAAATATGGTTAGGCCCTTTCCCTCTCCAGATCCGACTATTTATACAATAATGATTAGAATATTGGCACTTATTTCTCCAAAATTAATGCACACAATCGTGGTTGTGTCCATTGACATTATGGAAAACCCGATGGACTATTAGACGAGGCTTGTCTTAAAGGGTTATTATGTGGGCAGCATATAACCCGGCTAGGTTTGACCATGATGCATGTACAATTAATCGGAGTAAGGTTTCGATAGAGGTCTATACTTGTACTCTCAAGCGGACAACTTGAGGGGGAAAGGTACGGAACCGTCGACTGCACCGTTGATCGACTAGTTTTACCGTACATACGCCTTTTCGATTTAAAGGGTGATATATAGGAAGGGCGCAAACACTCATCAAGCGTTGCTATAGGATTGATTACGCACGAGTGGAACATGATGTCAAGCATGATTTATGGAAAAATAAATAGCATGTTTTCATGTATTTGCACGTTAAAAAATGATAAATGTGGCATTTAATAATTGAAAGGCGTTTAAGAAAGAAAATAAGGAGACGCCACCTAATGGATTAAGAAATTTTGGGAATTGGGTAAGAGATTTGAAGAGTCACCACCTAACGGATTAAGGTGCGTTAGGGCACCTATAACAAATAACTCGTGTACTAGCTTACATCACCAGAGATTGGGTAAGGACTCGAAATTACCTTGAGGGTAAGGTGTTAGGAACCCCTCGAGGTCCACAACGGTGGGTCCCGGCCAATCTCAATTTAAGAGAATTAGTCATAAAGCAATTTAAACAAATAGAGATTATTTTAAAATGGGAATAAAGGGGGGTCCTAGGTTTATTAGCTTATAGGATCACTTCTGTGCAATACTCGGTAACCTTCCTCAAATAGAGGTGTTACACGTAGCATTAGCGCACAGGTCATCATATCCTTTACTACACGATTACCCTCCCCTTAATTATAACCTAAGCATTCTATCAGCATCGAATACGTATCCTATATGTGCACTACCCGTCCCTTACCTGTGGCCCTGGAGGTGTTTAGGACCTTTATTTAAGGTGGTTCTACACGCATCTATGGTGCTTAAAAGGAGAAAACTAAGTGACAAACAAAACAAGTAGGATCGTCACATAAAAGATCACTTAAGGGGGCTTAAATTTACCTCCACAAATAGACAAACAAATGCACGCTAAACAAGTAGTTTTAAAACAATTAGGTTCCTATAGGTAGGATATCTAAATGAGCATAGAATATGCAGATTATTAAGGCAAGGCACTGAATACTTATCAGTTGCCTAATGATTTTTATCACTTACTGAAGTTGGGCCCATTTATAAGCAGCAAGAAAATCACAATTTTAAACCCAGGATTTAATTATCCTACAAGCTTGCCTAAGTGATAACCAGTAGAATCCTCTAGATATGGTATCTAAACGTTAATCAGACCATAATGTTATAAACTAGTGATTGATTCTTAAGAGGCAGATTTTGTCTTTTAGACCCTACAAGCATGCTTTCTAAATGCTGAAACTAATCAGAAGCGTTATTTCAAATACATTTTTCTCTATAGGCATGATATCTAAGTGTTGAAGCTATTTTTGAACGTATTTCCTATATGCATGATGTCTAAGTGTCAAGACTGATTTTTATACGTGTTTCCTATAGGCATGATTTCTAGGCAAGTAAAGGTTAATCAGTTGCCAAGCTAGTTCAACAAGAAAATTCCTAGAAACATAATTTCTAATGCACACATGAAGGTTTTCAAAACATGATTATTTGATGCTGAATTGAGAAACGACTTAGAAACAGGATTTCTAGTGATGCAAAGTATGCAAATTCAGGATTTTAAAGAAAGAGATAAGTCCTATAGGCATGGTTTCTAATGCATATAAGTAAACAATTATCACAACAACCTATAGGCATGATTTCTACCCAAACCCGACAAAATTTATAAAATCCCTCCCCAGCTTTTACTAATACCCCAATATTTGTTTTTACAAGAATTATTATTACAAACTAATATGAATAAGTTACACAATGGAAGAACCGTTATACTATAAGGAACCTTCATAGGCCCAATATCAACCTAGAATCAGGCCTTCAGACATAGCACCTCTGAGCATATTGGTAGCCCATCCATAACACATAAAACTGGTTTCTGGTGTGTCAAAGTTCCTAAGGGCCTCAGGGACCCGGGGCAATGCTCACACCAGAAATTAGATGTTCAACAAAATCTACCAAGGATTAGAAAACCAGCCCCAATGTGTCAGAGTTCAGAGAAGTCTCATGGACCCTAAGCAGTAGTCACACCAGGGGTGGCAGGACCCTAGTTAACTAAGAGTAAGAGTTAGAAAACAGTATACAAGGGTAGGAGATAGTTTTATAAAAAAATAGTTTATTTTCAGAAGTGAATGGAAACAGGTTGCAAATAGGACAGGACCATGTTTCAGCAGATTAATTTAGACTTAGATACCATTAGTTAAACAAAACAGGAACACTGGAATCATAGACAGAAGAGAGTCATAAACAAGGTTTCACATTGCTGGAGCTGATTTAGTCTACTAACTATTACCAAAAAGAATCATATAGACATGTATTTAATAGATAGAAACATGCTGAAGTCAAATGGCTAATCAGACAGCCATACATAAAAGATAGTGATAATCTAAAGCATATTATTCTTGAAATAAGTACACATAAACCATGAGTTGATCAGGAACATGCTAAGCTAGACTATCAGCACATAAAACACAGGAATTGGGGCATGCTAGTTGAGAACTGGGTCAATAAGTGTCATGGATCAAATAGGAACATGCTATCATATAGAATAGGACAGAACCTAAGTCATGCAGGTTAAGAGAAACATAGAGTAGAACAAAACCATGTTGAAACACTAACCACACAGCCACATGGGACAAAAAGGTAACAAGACTAAAACATACTGTTAAAATAAATAGGAAGCATATAATAAACATGCACATGTTGAGGTTCACTAATCATGCAAGCCATAGAGAATAAGAACTGAAGCATAGTAGTTGAGAAGGAGATAGCTAGGAGACAAGAATCAAAGCAGAAGTATGCTGAGACACATAGCACATAGAAGAGATTATTATAACAGAAATATGGGCATGTCGCGCCCCCCTTTTTCCCTCCCTTTTTGATAGGGAGAGGCCCGGGTTTCGATATTCATGAGGTGTAATGACTCATTTCCTTTTGGGAATTAGGTATTTGAAGAGTCGTCACCTAACGGATTATGGTATGTTAGGCACCTAGAGCGATTAACTCTTGGGTTGGTTTGCATTACTAGAGATTAGGGTAAGGGCTCAAAGTAACCTTGAGGGGAAGGTGTTAGGCTCCCCTCTTGGTCCACAATTGTGGGTCCGACCGAACTTATATTCACAAATTAGTCCATATAAACATTTGAATCAAATAAGTTGCAAGTAAAACACGTTGGATAACTCAAGTAGTAAAATAAAGGTTTGAACAAGTTGTAAAATAAAGGTTTAATTAAAGAAAAGATTTAGTAAATAGGGGTCATAGGTTGGTTATCCTATAGGATCACCCCACGCAATGTCCGGTAAACACTCCTCAATGAGGGGCTACACGTGACATTAACGCGTAGTCATCATATCCCATGTCTACCCTTCCCATCCCCTTATTGGTCATGCAAAGCGAGTGTTTGGTCAACGATTCCTATTGCGCGCTGCTACCCGTCCCTTCTTAATGGTCCTGGAGGGAGTTAGGACCTCTACCTATAGATGGTTCTAGACGTACCCCTAAGCTTTTAAAAGGCAAAAATTCTAAGGCGACAATCAAAACCACTTAGGACTTTCAAGGGGTTTGGGACACATAGAACATTTAACTGCAAACACATAACCCAGCAAAGGGTCTAGGACTGGTTTAGACATGCTTAGAAACAGCTGATACTGGCATAGTCACAAAACCAGACATGAAAAACACAACCACATAGAGGGGTGATAGGGATTTGGGGATTCATGGGATATAAGATGGTAAGTACACAACAAGTAAGAGATAATTGGTAAGAACATGCTCAGAAACATACATAAAGAGGAATATACTGATCTAAAGGAAGGGGCAGGCATAATAAGCTGATAATGTAACACTTAACTACAAGTTTCACAATAGAACCACAAATAGAAACAAACCAGAAACAAGAGGAACTGAAAAATTAAGAGAATCATGTTGTTGTTGGAAATTTTAATTGAAACTAGGACATACTAGTAAAGAGGAAAGTAAGCAGATAAAGAATAAGAGAGCACAAATGGTTAGCCTTGGCTTGCAACCGGCTAACTTAGAATAGTAGCAAATAGCACAAGAGAGAGCAAAGATTTTTAAGTATGAGAGATAGTTTTGAACCCAAGTGTTCGTGTCTTGTGCTACTGAAAGACTAGAGTATTTATAGTTTGAAAGCAGGTAGTAATTGAGGAACACAAAATCAGTCAGTTAGAAAATCAAGGCAAGTATTCCCTTAAGTTAAGGGAATTAATTCAAATGGTAAGAACCAGTAACATATAAGGCAAGAAAAATCAGTACATAAGGAAAGAATCAAAGTTCAGTAAGCATAGGGTAGTCAATTAGGACTAAGTTTAAAAAACTCCAATTAAGGAATGATTCAGTAAGAACAAAGTACCACAACAAATAAGGTTGGGGATCAATCAATTTAAACAGACGAGGTAGAATTTTAGGGTTTTAAAAGAAAATTTTTCAATCAAACCATCAAATAAGGAAATAAGAATCAATCAAGAGGGAGTTATGATCCTATATTTCAACATATAAATAGAGAAGAGTAAAAAGACGTAGCAAACAGGCAAGGTCAGCAATATTGACAGAAAGAGGCAAGTTTTGAACAATCAAGATGAATACAATCACATAGATGTGATATAAGTAGGATAAGGACTCAGTAAAACCCATTTGAGGCATGGTAACCACGGAAACTTAACAAGAATCGAGTAGTCATGCTAACACACAGAACCAAAACAAAGAAGATCTAAAAAAATAGAGTTTTTAACATAGGCGAGTTCAAAAGGCAGTAAGAACATAGAATCAGTCAAGATATGCAAGGATAGGAGTTTCAAACATAAAGAATCAGTTTAAACAAAGTGTAGAAGAAGTTCCGAAATAAAAACCTAATTTTTAAAAGAGAGTAAAACAGCTTAAAGTTGATGATTTTTCAAAAGAGGTTTGAGAATAGTGTAAAACACAAAAGGAAATAGACTTAAATCATTAAAAAGAGCACAAATCTGAGAGATACAAACGAAAGTTAGGGTTTCAAAGGAAACCCAAATAGAAACGAAAACCCTGTTATAAACTTCAAAGATCGTAACAAATGTAGCGTGATTTTGCTCAAAATCACACCGGAGAAGCTATGAACAGCCAAAACAGAA
Organism: Nicotiana tabacum; assembly: GCF_000715075.1. Classification (NCBI taxonomy): domain Eukaryota; kingdom Viridiplantae; phylum Streptophyta; class Magnoliopsida; order Solanales; family Solanaceae; genus Nicotiana; species Nicotiana tabacum. The sequence continues at coordinate 23,597,818 of NC_134100.1, read as the reverse complement.
ACCCTAGATACAATTCGGCATGGCCCAGGGCACTTGAAGTCCTCAGAGATGATGAGCAAGGCGATGGATGAAACATTGGAGGCTTGGGGTTGAAAGGTGGTCACCGGAGATAACCGGAGAGGGAGGCGGCGGTTGAAGAGGGATTAGGGTCAGGTTGAGAGAATAGAAGAGACAAGAGCATCTGGAGGCAGCGGGTATGAAAAAGTGATTAGGGTTCGGGGATCGTTTAGAATTAAAAAGGAAAGAATGAATGAGGGTCGTTGATCTAAAAAAGATCTGATGGGTTTTGGGTCGGGTAGGTGTAATTAGGGTCTGGGTCGGGTATTTTAATCCGAAATTGGGTTGGGGTATTGGGTTTAATTTGGCTAAAATTGAAAGCCAAATCTGGCTATAATTTAAATAGCCAATTTTCCCCATTTTAATTTATAATAAATAATAAGTAGTTTCTGGAAAATAATTTAATGTTCCAAAATTATTTAAAATATATAATTATCATTTTAAAAATATAGGGATCAATTTTACGCACATAAAATGTAATTATACATTAAAAGGGCTAATATTGCAATTATATGCAATTTAGCTTGAAAAATATCAAATGCAATTATAAAAAAAGTATAAAAATATATCAACCATATTTTGGCATAAGTATAGGACTAAATGAATAAATCATCATAATAATAATTTGGGAAATAATTATTGGGGATTTTATGAATAAAAGGGGAGAAAATAAATCAATTTAAACACTTAAAATTATGGAAAAAATTATAAAAACCTTGGGCATGCCTATATATGCATATATATGCTATTTTGAAGATGTTTATGCATATTTAAAAAATATATTGAGAAAAATTGGGTATCAACAAGGTATACCAGTTAAGAGATAGCAAATAGGAAGGTGAAGGCAAGTTGAATCCAATAGTCCTGCCTTGGCTTTCAACCGGCTAGACAGTGCAACAAACACAAGTAACAGAAAGAATTACAATGGAGAGTGTGTGTGAATAAAAGTTTGTGTGTGAGTTTCGGTATCTTTCTGAGTGCGTTCGTGTGTCTGAAAGAAGTCAGAATGAGGGAATTATATAACACTTAGTAGGGTGAAAAAAATAAGGCAAAGAATAATTCAGAGTTCACAAATAAAGTATACAAATAAAATCAATCAGTTAATTGGGACTAAACTAAATCAAATAACTCAACAGAATTCGGGAAAAACTCCTTAAAATAGGGAAAATCAATTAACATTCTAGATTAGAGGTTAAACAAGGCAATAGAATCAATCAAAGACCATCTAGGAGTCGGCTAGCAATCAAATCCCATAAATCTAGTTAATGAACTAATTAAGGAAAGTAGTACCAATTAAGAGTCAAAAATAAGGAAAATAGGTAAAAATCACAGAGAAGTATCAATCCCGGCAAAAAAATATAATTTGAACCCTAATACAATCAGTCAAGTTCTTCTAATTGATAGAGATAAAAAATAACGGGAAAATATTGAAATAATCAATGAAATAAGTAGAAACCCTAGGGGTTTAGAATATAGGCATGAAAAATCAGTCGAACGAGTAAAGAGAATCAGATTTAACACTCAGAAACTTTAAAACCTTTTTCCAGAGAACTTAAAGATGAAACCCTAGTTTTAGAAAAATATTAAAATCGGTTAATAATAAGGAAGAAACAAAAGGTTTTGAAGAAAAATACCAGATAAACTTAAAATCATTTCAGATCTACAAGGATCTGAACAGACTCAGGTATAAAAATATGAGGGTTTTGAGGAAAGGAACGAGGTGAGAAAAATCCAGTCAAGAACCGGAGTTTCAAGTCATAAACATAAAGATAACAATACTCACAGACATAGTGATGAACACAAGGCAGGTTCATCGAAGAATGAAGAGTTTAGGTCGACTATGGGTTGAATCTCTTTGAGATTCCTTCAAACCACGAAGAAATCGAATAACCAGTGAAGGTCAGATGCCAGTTGGGGCCTAAAATCAAAGGGAAACCCCATGGTATGGAGGGTTTTCCGGTGACGACGACTAGGGTTAGGGGAGAGTCTGAGAGAGAAAAGATGAGGGAAAGGAAACGGGGGCGGTGGAATGAGTGAAATGGGCAGGGTTTAGGGGTGTTAGGGGTAATTAAAAAGGGAATTAATCCTGGACCATTGATCTTTTGAGATCAACGGCCAGGATTTGATCTGAAGGGGTTAGGTGTGTTAGGGATTGGGTCAGGGTATTTGGGTTGTGGGTATTTAATTGGGCTAAGGGTAAAATTTGGTCTGTGGGTATTTAATTGGGCTAAGAGTAAAATTTGGGCTAGGTCCGAAATTAAAACAAAATTAAAAGAGGCTATTTGTTAAATACCCAATTATTTGATAAAAATAATTTATAAAATAGCTAATAAATGATAAAAAATGCTATTTATTCATGAAAATATTTTAAAATAACTACTTAATATTAAAAATACAAAATGTCATTTTCTTGTGAAAATAAGGTAATTACGCACTTATGGGCTATTATTGCAAAGTTATTACAATTATAACCCTAAAATGTAAATGGCTATTCATGGAATAATTAAAGCTTAGTATAAATATAAATGATAAAATTAAGCAATCAAATTATCATAAAACCGTTTGTGATGCAATTAGTAATTATTTATATAATAAAATGCTAGAACTAATTAAAATTCTTTTAAAATTACAAAAAATCATGGAAAAATGTTGGTTGATGCTCATGCACTATTTTGAAAGTTTATATATGCATTTTTAAAATATATGAGGGAAAAACTGGATTTCAACAGATACTATTGTTGTGGACCGTGTATATTGGTCGTGTGTAGTGACTACTAGGGGATTGGAGACTAGAGTTGATCTCTTGTTGCTTAGTTTGGTTGATCTACGTGATATTGGGTATGGATTGGTTGTCTCCATGTCATGCCATTTTCGATTGTCACACTTAAGACTATGTCGTTGGCGATGCCGGGGTTGCCGTGGATTGAGTGGTGAGGTTCTCTAGACTATGTTCCTAGTAAGGTGATCTCATACCTGAAGGCCCAATGGATGGTTGGGAAGGATGGAAATCTTATTTGGCCGTTGTGAGGGATGTTAGTACAGAGACTCCTACTATCGATTCTGTTCTGGTGGTACGAGATTTTTCGAATGTGTTTCCTACAGACTTACCGGGCATCCCGCCCATCAGGGACATTGACTATGGTATTGACTTGGTGTCGGACACTCAGCCCATTTCTATTCCTCCGTACCATATGGCATTGACCGAGTTGAAAGAGTTGAATTAGCAACTTCAGCAACTCCTTGTTAAGGGGGTTTTTAGGCCTAGTGTGTCACCTTGGGGTGCACCTGTTCTATTTGTGAAGAAGAAAGAGGGTACTATGAGAATGTGTATTGATTATAGATAGTTGAACAAGGTCACAATCAAGAATAAGTATCCTTTGACGCGTATTGATGATCTGTTTGACCGGCTTCAGGGAATGAGGGTGTTCTCCAAGATTGATTTGAGGTCTGGGCATCACCAGTTGAAGATTCGGGACTCGGATATTCTAAAGACAGCTTTCAGAACCCGTTATGGTCATTATGAGTTCCTCGTGATAACTTTTAGGCTAACCAACACCCTAGTAACGTTCATGCATCTGATAAACAGTGTATTTCGGCCTTATCTGAACTCGTTTTGTAACGACCCGACCGGTCATTTTGAACTCTAGCATGTCGTTCAGCAGTTTAAGATCATGAGCAGCTTCATTTCAGGTAATATGACTTGTACACGTGGTCGGAATTGAATTTCGGGAAGTTCAGAGTTGATCTAGGAAGAGAATTCTCATTTTGGAAGTTTAAAGTTGAAAGAATTAACTAGGATTGGATTTTTGAGTAAACGACCTAGGAATCGGGATCTGAAGGTTCTAGTAGGTTCGTATGATGATTTCGGATTTTGGCGTATGCCCGGATCGGGTTTTGATGACCCGCGAGTGTTTTGGCACCTATTGTGGAAGTTAGCATTTTGGAAGAAATTTCATAAGTTTGGCTTGAAGTGCATTTCAGTGTTATCGATGTCCGTTTGGGTTTCCGACTCTAGGAATAGCTCTGTATGGTGATTCTGGAGTTGGGAGCGCGATCGGAAGTGAAATCGGAGATCCGTATGTCATTTTGTAGTCATTTGGCTAAATATAGAAATTTGAAGGTTTTGAGAAGTTTGACCGGAAGTGGACATTTTGATATCGGGGACGGGATCCAATTCCGAAAGTTGGAGTAGGTCCATAATGTCAAATATGACTTGTGTGCAAAATTTGAGGTCAATCGGATATGATTTGATAGGTTTCGGCGTCGAATGTAGATGTTTGAAATTCTAAAGTTAATAAAGCTTGGATTGGAGGTCGATTCGTGATTTTAGCATTGTTTGATATGATTTGAGGCCTCGAGCAAGTCCATAATGTATTTTGGGACTGGTTGGTGTGATTGGATGGAGTCCCGAGGGCCTCGGGTGGATTCCAGGTAGTTAACGGATCGAAAATGGAATTTTTGGAAGGCTGAAGTTGTTGGTTGCTGTCATAACCGCACTTGCGGCCCAATTCTTGGAAAAAATCCCTTATTATTTGAGAAGGTGTTACCTGCTTTTCCGGCTTTATGAGTTATAATTGTTAGATAAATCCATGTTTTCCTCACATCTTCACTATATTATTATTGGACCACTAGCAAGTGTCAAAGTCGACCTCTCGTCTCTACTTCTTCGAGATTAGACGGGATACTTGCTGAGTACACGTTGTTTTTGTACTCATGCTACACTTGCTGTGAATTTTTGTCGCACAGGCACATGTACTTCTAGTGGCCTACTGGGCATAGCAGCGTGGATGATACATGAACTAGGTGAGCTACATTACTCGAGGCGACCCGCAGCTAGTATAGTCTCTTTCAGCATATTGTATTTACTTTCTGTCCATTGTATTTCGGACGGTTGTTCTACTGTATTGCTTCCTAGAAGTAGCTCATGCACTTGTGACACCGGGTTCTGGGATGGTATTTGAATTATTCAATATTAAGTTTGTTAGAGACTCCGCGGTTATTTCTGTAAATTTCATTATTTATTTTTTTATGTATAAGGAAAATGATTTCAACAAACACTAAATTGGAATTTACTTAAGTATTTTTAGTTGGCTTGCCTGACAGTGGTGTCCGGCGCCATCATGACCCTTAGTGGATTTTGGGTTGTGACAACATGGTATCAGAGCACTAGGTTCCCGTAGGTCTCACGAGTCATGAGCAAGTCTAGTAGAGTCTCGTGGATCGGTACGGAGACGCTATACTTATCCTCGGGAGGCTACAGGGTTGTTAGGAGTACTTCCCTTCTTGATTCCCCATCGTGCTGATTTGATTCCTTGAGGCTTATGCCCTTGTTTTCTTCCTACTCAACCTTACGCAACGCGAACTGCTTGTTATAAATCGAGAATTGAAGAATTGTAATGGTACTACGAGTGTGGTGCAGAGTGTTTCTCCCTACATTGTTGTTTGAGCTATTATCGTCTCCTTGTGGAAGGATATTCTATTGTTTCGGCTCAATAGCGGTACTTCTGTGAGCTCTGAGGCTAGGCACTAGTTTCCATGATGCTTATGAACGATTGTTTCGCTGTATTGATATGATGGTAGGATGTTTACCTACGTGTCGGGGCAGTGAATGACTTGAAGTGAGGTTTACTTAGTGCATGAACTATAGATTCGGTATTTTATTCCCGGCAGGGGAAAGGCAATCAAGCTGAGAATGTTTAGGTTTGGGTTGATGGGAGAACGAGACTTGGTATTTTCAAGTGTGGTGGAGTTTTCATCGGCGACGTGGTATCGTCGTCCTCGATTGAATAGGTTAAGTTGCTGGTGTTATGGTTTTCTTCAATTCGCCTTTGGAGTAGGATATTAAGAGTTAGTATCGAAAAAGTGACGGTCAGAGTTCGCGGGGTGCGGTGGTTCAGGATTGAGTCAGTGTTTCTGATATCGACGGCTCGAGATAGATGATCCCTGGAAAGGCTTGAAGTTAGTGGCGATTTGTGGGTTCAAGTGCTACGGAGATAGATTTTATTTAAGGCAACAACTGAGCAGCAAAGTATGAGGAAGGACATGTGGGAAGTGTCAGGTGGTGTTTAAAACTTCTAGGAGGCCAGGTATAAGAAGTGCAGGTCGAGTAGTTGATTAATGAAGCGAGCTTGCCCAAAGTGGGAGAGTGGCAGAGATGCATATGAGCTTGGTGGTAGGATGACTACGCATCTTAATGAGAGTTAGAATGATTTGGGAATTTTAGTGATTTGGTGATTGGGGACTACAGGTTTAATTTGGAGCATGGGCTATTATGCGGCAGTAGATTGGTATAACGGGAAGGAGCTGCTGGAAAAGAAGAAGGATACAACATAACTTCGAATTTGAAGGATATTGCCGCACATTTTATTGATGTCCACGAGGGGTGAATGGACTTGTGCAACTAGAGAGTGAGCTCGGACTCAGGATGGGTTATTGATGTCGTAGTGGTTGTACCCCATGTAGCAACGTTGGAAGATGTCGGAAAGTGATTACCACAGGTGGGTTATTCCCTATGAGCAGGTTAGCGGTCGTGTGGTTGGCGAGGCTTCTGCGGAGAATTATATTGGTTATACGGCAAAGAGATCGGTCGTGCGAATGGGGTTGATGATTCAAAGTATAAAAAGGGGGTTTTACAGAAAGATTCTGAGAATTCTGGCGGTTGATTGCATAAGGTTATGTCAATAAGAGATTAAGAATCCTGGTGAATTCCAAAGTTGGGTAATAGTAGCTTCGAGCTAAGTGGGAGAGTCCCACCGCCTATGATTAGATTACATGGTTAACTACTTGCAAGGTTTTTGGTTATTAGCATATTGATGGGTTATTTTATATACAGGAAGAGAACGTAAGTGGTAAGTTGGGCAAAGGAATTGTTAAAGATGTGCTATGGTTGGCCTTATTGGCCCATGTTCAGACTTGGGGAAGGATTCAGGATTTATGCCTTGTATAAATGCGGGTTTCAAGGGAAGAGATTTTGTCGGGTGCTTCGTTGAGAGGGTATTCATGTGCTAGAAGATTCATGAATCTCATTATATTCGGGGCCAAGTCAGAGCGGGTGGCTCTCAACATCGGTCCTAGAGGATTCAAAGGGGCAAAGTGTGATGCCTACTGATGGTGAGCCTATAGGTACGATTAAGAATCAAGCTTTGTAGCAGCTTATGAGAAGAGGCCTAGAATGTTCTATGATGTTTTGACTTGCAGTGTAGTATTTGGGAAATATGAAATGGTTCATGGGATTTAAGACAACATGGTCTCGTGATTCGAGGTCACTCGGGGTGAGTGCGGATGGAGTGTATTATGGTGTTGAATAGAGTTATTATTTCTAAGGTGATCAAGGATAAATTGGAAGAATATAGACTGGTTAGCCATAGTTGAATTGGTGTATTCGTGATAGTGATCAATTCATTCAGCGTGATCAAGTTATGCAAGTGATTTGAGATGGTACGTGTGAGGCTTGTCGGCCGTCGTAATTGATGCTATTCAGAAGCATTCTTCTGTTATGGCCTGTTATATGGAGGTGGATCCCGAAAGGGCTATGGTGTCTTTGACCACTACTTAGAGATTTGCATATTCTACGGTTATGAGAATTCACTTGTGTGTTGCTATGGTTCTCCTGAAGTGAGTTCAGTGGAAGGTTTTTATACGATGAGGTGTTAATCTATTAGTGGTTCCGGAGTTATGATGAAAAATCGTGTTCTAGCGTATATTGGCACGTTGGGTGCAATGAATAGTATGGAATTTGGAGTGAGGATCAAGGTTGTAGTTTGGTGTTGACAAGGTTGTCACGAGCTCGGATGAGCAGGAAAGGAATTTCAATGTTTAAAGTAAGTTGGTATTGTCCCCAACGTCACCTGAGATTTGTGTTTTGTGAAATAGGCTTTGCATCCTGGTTAAGGATTTTTGGTCGCTTTTCAGCGTTAGTGCGGCCGGCGGTTTGGATGTACGAACCTATTATTTGTTATGTAAGGTTGTGGGAGTGTGTCCCACGGGAAGGTTGTATAAGTGTAGCATGTGGTCAGATTGAAGAGTTAAACCAAGTATAAAGATTGCAGTGATGTCATTAATTTGAGAATTTATGCTTGGAGGGCACTCGATTTATTGGGTGATGGACTGTGGAGGATTACTCTGGTTATGATGGTTGTTCTTGTGTGTTATAAAAAAGAGGAGTTAGTATGAACCTTTGAAAGGTTATTAGCCTAGTTTGGTACGATCAGAATCAGCTTGAGGTCTGTGGATGGATTTAAATGTGAATATGGGCTCTGTATCAGGCCAGATGTGTTCATTACAGCAATGCGCTCCTTATGGAAGAGTAGTCGGGGTGTTATTTCGTCGTCGACTATTTCATGTAATGATATATCGCACCGTGTGAGTTGTGAGATGGCTTGGTGAATTTCTTATGCGTTGAGGCTCCGCGTAGTGATGATGTTATATGAGCAGGATGGCTCTTGAGATTCAGATTTGTATATCGCACCTCAGTTGTGCTCGAGTTTGTGGCTTACAATGTTATATGTCTCCCCAGGGAATGGTATTATGCACCTAGCGTGCTTATGACCGTTATTCGGTATATTGTGGTAATGAGCAATTTAGCTCGATGTCTATCTCCTTATGTGAATTCTATGTGTGGATCGGGTGGCACGCCGCCATGGGTATGTTATTTGGATCAGGTTGCACGCCACAACAGTGTGATGCTCAGTACAGTTCCCTATATCTGTTTTTATGTGTTTTATTTCCTATTTTTCCGAGGAAAGCTCATATTAGCTGTGTGCCCGCATGACATGTATGATTCGCGAGCGGGGTATCTGTTTAGTATGTTGACCGTGTCGCATGTATGATTCGCGAGTGGGATAATTGGATCTCCTTTTTAGAGTTCGTTTTTCTTTTGTACCGCGTTCGAATTGGTAGCCTATTAGAAGATTGTGGCATCATACGAGACTTTTGATCATATCTGGGGTGACTTATTGCCTGGGCAGTTCGTACTGGGTGAGACGAGATTATTGGATTTAGGATCAGTGTAATTCGATTATATGAAGTATATTAAGGAGCAAAGATCATTATTCGGTTCAGAATGAGGTGATGGTTCTTGTCAGGAGTATAGACCCAATGACTGTTGAGCCGGCAGTTGGTTATGAATTTCTACACATCTCTTCTGTCGTGGCGGTATTGTGAGAGTTAGAGCAGGACTTTTTTATATATATATATATATATCGTGAGGTGCATTGGGGGCATCAGATTCGAGGAATTTCGACTAATTTTATCAGAGAATGTTATTGTGGTCCTTGAGTAAATTGGTGCAAAGTGTGAATTCAGCTAAGGTATGCAGTCATGTTTTGGTGCTGCGTGTAGTATCGATACGGTGAGAGTATATTAGAAACAGGACTGGCAGAGAATTCCGGATGATGGAATTGGGCTCTAAGGCTTATTTGCTTAAGTGAGAAAGGATATCTTCAGATTGATCGGGCGAGGGTGCCCAGCTGAGTTGTGGTAGCACGGGTAGGTGCTCGAGGCGTTAAACAGTGATTTCGGACAACTCCAGCGCAATTCTTAGCATGTTCGAGTACGAATGTATGTTTAACTAGGAGATAATGTAACGACCCGACTGGTCATTTTGGACTCTAGCGTGCCGTTCAGTAGTTTGAGGCCATGAGCAGCTTCATTTCAGGTAATATGACTTGTATGCATGGTCGGAATTGAATTTCGGGAAGTTCAGAGTTGATATGGGAAGAGAATTCTCATTTCGGAAGCCTAAAGTTGAAATAATTAACTAGGATTGAATTTTTGAGTAAACTACCTCGAAATCGGGATCTGAAGGTTCCAGCATATTCGTATGATGATTTCAGACTTGGGCGTATGACCAGATCGGGTTTTGAATGACACGAGAGTGTTTTGGCGCCTATTGTGGAAGTTAGCATTTTGGAAGAAATTTCATAAGTTTGGATTAAAGTGTATTTCAGTGTTATTGATGTCTGTTTGGGATTCCGAGTCTGCGAATAGCTCTGTATGGTGATTCTGGAGTTGGGAGCGCGATCGGAAGTGAAATCGGAGGTCCGTAGGTCATTTTGTAGTCATTTGGTTAAAGATAGAAATTTGAAGGTTTTTGAGAAGTTTTACCGGAAGTGGACTTTTTGATATCGGGGTCGGGATCAAATTCTGAAAGTTGGAGTAGGTTCGTAATGTCAAATATGACTTGTGTGCAAAATTTGAGGTCAATCGGATATGATTTGATAGGTTTCGGCATTGAATGTAGAAGTTTGAAATTCTAAAGTTCATAAAACTTGGATTGGAGGTCGATTCGGGATTTTAGCGTTGTTTGATATGATTTGAGGCCTCGAGCAAGTCCGTAATGTATTTTTGGACTGGTTGGTGTGATTGGTTGGAGTCTCGAGGGCCTCGGGTGGATTCCGGGTGGTTAATGGACAGAAAATGGAATTTTTGGAAGGCTAAAGTATCTGGTTGTTGTAATAACTGCACCTGCGAGAATTGGGCCGCAGAAGCGGTTAGGAGGGCGCAGATGTGGTTTTTGGTCAGGAGCAAAGGGACCGCAGATGCATTCAGGGTGCCGTAGAAGTGGGACCGCACCTGCGGTAGATGAGGCGCATAAGCAGAAATAAGAGGGGCCTGGGAAGGACCAGAGATGCGGTAGTGTGGCTGCACCTGCGGAACCACAGAAGCGGTCGAGTGACCACAGGTGCGGAAAGTGCTGGAGGCAGTGTTTTGTTTTGAAGTCGGGATTTGGCCATTTTCCTCCATCTTTCTCTTGGCTTGGGCGATTTGGAGAGCTTCAAGTGGGGGTTTTTCATCATCAACGACAAGGTAAGCTAACCCCACCTATCTTGAGTTAAATATATTGATTATGTATGGATTTTAGCATGTGAATTGGTAGAAATTTGGGGGTTTGAGGGAAAACCTAGAAAATTAGTATTCTTGGATTTTGACTGCATTTTGGGAATGGAATTAGGATAAAATCGTATATTTGAGTTTGTGAGTTCATGGGTAAACTTTATCTTCGAAAAATTTCGGAATCCGGGCACGTGGGCCCGAGGGAAATTTTGTCAACTTTTCGAACGGGGTTAGGAATTGTTATAAATTGGGGCATTGAGGGTAATTGAGTATATATTAATGGATTGGTATTATTATTGGCTAGCTTTGGAGCTTGGTTCATCGATTCAAGTCTTCGGAAGAGTGTGGAATGCCGGTCATGGATCTTCAGAGCGAGGTGAGTCACCTTTCTAACCTTGTAAGAGGGAATTGTCCCCATAGGAAAAATAATTGGTTATGTGATCCTATTTGTGGGGGCTACGTACGCACGAGGTGACGAGAGCTCGTGCGTAGCTACTATTATGCTATTGTCCGGGTAGTTTAGGACCCAAAAACATGTTATACTTGGATTATTTATGAACTTATTGACAGCTTGAATTGCTTAAATCACATCGAATTAGTAAATGAATTTCTAAACAGACTAAAACTTCATTTTTCTTAAATGGGTAAAAGGGGATTGGCATTCCTTGGATAATTGCTCTGTGTGGACTTCTTGATTGACTGTCTGTGTGTGTTTATTTTTGGAACGGGCAGAATGCCTCGGGAGATTAAACAGATGCATTTATGGTTCGTGCCGTTCAACCCTCGGCAGTGCACATTTTATATTTCTGTTGGAGCGGGCTGTACGACCTCGGCATGAGATGCACATGCTTGTATTGCTTGCCTGAGAGTGTTAAATATTGATATTGCCTTTTATGGCCCGATATAAATGGATAAAGATAATGAAAACTAAATCTTGGAAAAATCCCTTATTATTTGAGAAGTTGTTACCTGCTTTTCCGACTTTATGAGTTATAATTGTTAGGTAAATCCATGTTTTCCTCACATATTCACTATATTATTATTGCACCACTAGCAAGTGTCAAAGTCGACCTCTCGTCTCTATTTCTTCGAGATTAGACGGGATACTTGCTAAGTACACGTTGTTTTCGTACTCATGCTACATTTGTTGTGCATTTTTATTGCACAGGCACATGTACTTCTAGTGGCCTACTGGGCGTAGCAGCGTGGATGATACGGGAACTAGGTGAGCTGCATTTCTCGAGGCGACCCACAGCTAGTATAGTCTCTTTCAGCGTATTGTATTTACTTTCTTTCCATTGTATTCCGGACGATTGTTGTACTGTATTGCTTCCTAGAAATAGTTCATGCACTTGTGACACCGGGTTCTGGGATGGTATTTGGATTATTCAATATTAAGTTTGTTAGAGACTCCATGGTTATTTCTGTAAATTTCATTATTTATTATTTTATGCATAAGGAAAATGATTTCAACAAACACTAAATTGGAATTTACTTAAGTATTTTTAGTTGGCTTGCCTGAAAGCGGTGTCCGGCGCCACCACGACCCTTAGTGGATTTTGGGCCGTGACACGTTTGTTATTGTGTTAATTGATGATATCCTGGTGTACTCTCGTAGCCAGAAGGAGCACGCCCAGCATTTCAGGGTTGTGTTGTAGCGGTTGAGGCAGGAGAAGCTTTATGCCAAGTTCTCCAAGTGTGAGTTTTGGCTCAGTTTAGTGGCATTCTTGGGGCACATGGTGTCCAGTGGGGGTATTTAGTTAGATCCGAAGAAGATAGAGGCAGTTTAGAGTTGGCCCAGACCGTCCTTAGCTACAGAGATTCAGAGCTTTCTTGGTTTGGCTGGTTATTACTGTCGCTTCGTGCAGGGTTTCTCGTCTATTTCATCGCCCTTGACCAAATTGACCCAAAAGGATGCTCCTTTCAGGTGGTCTAATGAGTGTGAGGAGAGCTTTCAAAAGCTCAAGACTGCCTTGATCACAGCTCTAGTTCTAGTTCTACCTTCAGCTTCTGGTTCTTATACAGTATATTGTGATACTTCTTGGATTGGTATTGGGTGTGTTTTTGTCATGACCCGGATTTCCCACCCTCGGGAGTCATGATGGTGCCTACTAATGAAATCTAGGTAAGCCAAACGTTTGAACAATTTACTTGTTTCCCCATTTTTTAATCCTTTAACAATTATGAAACAACAGTTTGTAAATAGCGGAATTTAAACAATCGGAAGAAACCATAAAACCATTTTAATATGTCTGATACAATCTCTTAAACAAAGACTGCCCAGAACTGGTGGCACACTTCATAGACGGTCTAGGAATACTACAAACAAAGTCTGAAAAATAAATAATACACTATTTCTGAAATACGTAAATGAAACAGGATGAAGGGATAGAGGGAGACTCTAGGGCCTGCAGGACTACATTGGATCTCCGTATGGGCTGAAGGCAGCCACCCAAGCTAAGGTCCAAAAGTTGTTGTGTCGGGATCTGCACACAGTGCAGAGTGTAGTATCAGCACAACCGACCCCATGTGCTGGTAAGTGCCTAATCTAACCTCAGCGAAGTAGTGATGAGGCTAGGACCAGACTACCAAACAAACCTGTGTAGTTAAATCATATACAACGGAAAGTAGAAATAGGAATGTACAGTTAATAATGGGAGGGGGAAACATGATGCGGGGGGAACATCAATTAAGAATAAGAAGCCAGCAAGTAAATACGAGGAACACCATATCTAAATTTTCAACAAGAACCAGAAATCAAACAAGTGCACGACATCACCCTTCATGCTTTTACTCTCGTCCTCACCATAAGAATCAATATAAACTGCACGGCATCACCCTTCATGCTCGTCCTCACCTTAAAATCAATATAATCGGCACGGAATTGTACATCGTACGACACGAAATCACCATTCCTGCTTTAACACTCTCTCACCAAAAAAATGCATGGCATGACGTGCTTTAACACACTTCCTCACCCAAACAACAATCACAAGCAATAAGGCAAGGAAATGAATAAAATTGCAATAAAATCCCGGAAAGGGAACAATAGTTTAACAATCAAATCCCGGCAAGGGAACAATATCAAAAGCATCAACATCCCGACAAGGGAGATAGCATTAAAAGCAACAATATCCCGACAGGGGAGACAATATAATAATTCTCTGCTCTTATTCACTTTTACTTCACAACTCACTTCACAACTTGAGCCAATACTCAATGAGGTTCAAATGCCAATTATACTTCCACAATTCATTGTACAACTTGAGCCAATGCTCTTCAATACTCAAATACCACTATTGCTTCGACAAACTTTACTCAACAATAGAAATCATCACAAAAGGCATGAACAATACAAACGGAGTCATAATAATCATAATATAAAACTCACGGGCATGCTTGACATCAACGTATAGATACTCACCACCATGCATATACGTCGTACTCAATAAATAACACATAACAAATAGGACACAACTCCTAATCCCTCAAGCTACGGCTAGACCAAATGCTTACCTCGATGCCACGAACACAATTCAAGTCTCAACTATCGTTTTACCTCTTGATTCCACCACCAATTTGCTCGTATCTAGCCACAAGTTACTTAGTTACATCAATAAATGCTAAATGAATCAATTCTAATGCATGAAAATAAGTTTTCTATAGTTTTTCCCAAAAGGTCAAAAATCGCCCTTAGGCCCATATGGTCAAAACCGAGGTTCGAACCAAAACCCGATTACCTATTCCCATACGAACACAAATATATGATTTGTTTTGAAATCGGACCTCAAATCGAGGTGCAAATCCCCAAAATTGAAAAACTTAGGTTCTACCCAAAACACCAAATTTCCTCCATGAAAATCATTGATTTTGAGTTGAAATCATGTGAAAAGATTTTAAAGATTAAAGAAAACAAGTTAGAAATGACTTACAATCGATTTGGAAGAGTACTTGTCTTTGAACAATCGCCAAGAGTGTTTTGGTTTTGAAAGGGTTTGAAAAATGTTTGAAATGCATCTAAGTTATGAATTTACAGGTTGCAGGTATCGCAATTGCGACTAGGGTTCGCAATTGTGAACCCAGAAGTCTGTTATTCCCATATTTGCGACAAAAGTTCGCATTTGCGAACTCGCTTTTGCGATGGAACTGTCGCTTTTGCGATGGAACTATCGCTTTTGCAATGGAACTATCGCATTTGCGACACTGAGGGAATCCAGGCCACTTCGCAAATGCGATGGGCCTTTCGCATTTGCGACACCGCTTTTGTGATGACTACGTTGCATTTGTGACCCCAAGGCAGACCAGGTCCTTTCGCATTTGCGGCGATTTTCAAGCATTTGCGATGCGAAGCCTGCATACCTGCAACACCAGCTAAAAATCTTCGACATCCTTAGTTAAAATTCCACTCTGTGGCCTATCCAAAACTTACCCCGAGCCATCGGGGCTCCAAACCAAACATGCACACCAACCTAGAAACATCATACGGACTTGCTCGTGCATTCAAATCACCAAAATAACATCAAAAACTATGAATTTAGCATCGAAATCATGAAATCACTTAAGAACATCAATTATTCCAATTTTCTCAAATAAGGTTTGATTCACGTCATTTAAAGTCCGTTTCGTACCAAATTTTATAGACTCAACTTAAATCACATATAAGACCTGTATCGGGCTCCAAAACCAGAATACGGGCCCGATACCATCAAATTTCAAACACATTTCATTTCCAAAAACTCATAAATATTCCAGAAAATAATTTTCTTTAAAAATTCATTTCTCGGGCTTGGGACCTCGGAATTCGATTCCGGGCATACGCCCAAGTCCCATATTTTCCTATGAACCCTTCGGGACCGTCAAAACATGGGTCCGGGTCCGTTTACCTAAAATATTGACCGAAGTCAACTTAAATTCATTTTAAAGGCAAAATTCATTATTTTTCACAGATTTTTACATAATGGCTTTCCGGCTACGTGCTCGGACTGTGCATGGAAATTGAGGTGAGATAGAAAGATGTTTTTTAAGGCCACAGAACACATAATTTATTTCTAAAACAACAGTTTTGATGCAAGAGGGTAGAGTGATTGCTTATGTTTCGTGTCAGTTGAAGTCTCATGAGAAGAACTAGTTCATGATTTAGAGTTGGCTGCCATTGTTCATGAATTGAAGATTTGGAGGCACTATCTCTATGGTGTGTCTTGTGAGGTATTTACTGATCATTGTAGCCTCCAACAATTGTTCAAATAGAAGGATCTAAATTTGAGGCAGCGGAGATGGTTAGATCTGCTAAAGAACTATGATATTACTATTATATATCATTTGGGAAAGTCCAATGTGGTGGCCCATACCTTGAGTAGGAAGGCAGTTACTATGGGTAGTCTTGCATTCATTCCTGTTGGTGAGAGATCTTTTGCAGTTGATGTTCAAGTCTTGGCCAACCGGTTTGTGAGATTGGATATTTCGGAGCCCAGCCGGGTTCTAGCTTGTGTGGTTTCTTGGTCTTCCTTATTTGATCACATCAGAGAGTGCCAATATGATGATCCTCATTTACTTGTCCTCAAGGATAGGGTTCAGCACGGTGATACTAGAGATGTGACTAATGGGGATGATGGGGTATTAAGGATGCTGGGTCAGATTTGTGTGCTCAATATGGATGGGTTACGTGAGTTGATTCTTGAGGAGACCCACAGTTTGCGGTATTCCATCCATACGGGGGCCATAAAGATGTATCAGGACTTGAGGTAGCACTATTGGTGGAGGAAAATGAAGAAGGATATAGTGGGGTTTGTATCTTGGTGCCTTAACTGTCAGTAGGTGAAGTATGAGCATCAGAAACCGGGTGGATTTCTTCAAAGGATAGAGATTCCAGAGTGGAAGTGGGAGCGGATCACCATGGATGTCATAGTTGGGCTCCTACAGAATTCAAGGAAGTTCGATGCTATTTGGGTGATTGTGGATCAGCTGACCAAGTCCGCGTACTTTATTCCAGTTGGTACTACTTATTCATCGGAGCGGTTGGTTGAGATTTATCCCCGAGAGATTTTTTGCCTTCACGGTGTGCCAGTGTCCATCCTTTCAGATCGAGGCACGCAGTTTACATTGCAGTTTCAAAGAGCCGTGAAACTAGATTTGATCACTTAGGTTAAGTTGAGCACAACATTTGACCCTCAGACGGACGTACGGACAGTTCGAGCACACTATTTAGATATTAGAGGACATGCTATGCACTTACATTATTGATTTCACGAGTTCATAGGACCAATTTCTGCCGCTCGTAGAGTTTGCTTACAACAACAGCTATCAGTTGAGCATTCAGATGGCTCCGTATGAGGCTTTGTATGGGAGATGGTGTAGATCTCCGGTAGGATAGTTTGAGTCAGGTGAGGCTAGGCTATTAGGTACTGACTTGGTTTGGGATGCTTTGGACAAGGTTAAATTGATTCAGGAGCGGCTTCGCATGGCATAGTCTAGATAGAAGAGTTATGCCGACAGGAAGGTCCGTGATGTTGCTTACATGGTCGGGGATAGGAGTGGCAAATGGGCGGGTCAGATATGATTTGGGTCGAAAACAGGTAATGAAAAAATGGATCAATATCTGACCCTATCTATATTTAATATGGATAAAAAATAGGTTAACCGGTGGATAATATGGGTAACCATATTATCCATGAATTCTTGCATATGATCACTTTTGGGAGACTTCTTAGTCCCTAACTTGAGGAACCGCCAATTTGAGGCTTTACAAATGTAAAAGGTAGACCCATTGGTTATCCATTTTCTAAATGGATAATATGGTTCTTATCCATATTTGACCCATTTTTAAAAAGTTCATTATCTAACCTATTTTTTAGTGGATAATATAGGTGGTTAACTGTTTTCTTTTAACCATTTTGCCACCCCTACTCGAGGAGAAGGTTCTGCTGAAGGTTTCACCCATGAAGGGTGTTATGAGGTTCGAAAAAAGGGCAAGTTGAGCCCTCGGTTTATTGGTCCGTTTAAGGTACTTCATATTATTGGGGAGGTGGCTTACAAGCTTGCCTTGCCACCTAGTTTTTCGAGTGTGCATCCAGTATTTCATGCTTTTATGCTCCGGAAGTATATTGGCAATCCGTCTCATGTTTTGGATTTCAGCACGATTTAGTTGGATGGTGATTTGACTTATGATGTGGAGTCGATGGCCATTTTGGATCGGCAGGTTTGAAAGTTGAGACCAAAGGATATAGCTTCAGTGAAGGCGCAGTGGAGGGATCAGCTCGTAAAGGAGGCTACTTGGGATACCGAGCGGGAGATGTAGAGCAGATACACACACATATTTGTCACTCCATGAGTTTATAGACTCGTTTGAGGATGAACGTTTGTTTAAGAGGGGAGGATGCAACGACCCGGCCGTTCATTTTGAAATTTGTAGACCTTTTCCCTCATTTTCTACTCCTTTTGTAATCTATAGCTGTTATATGACTTACCTGGTTGGTTGGTTCGGGTCCAGAGAGATTTCAGAGTGAAGTGAGACACTTAGTCTTATAATTGAAAGCTTAAGTTGGAAAAGTTGATAAGATGTTGACTTATGTGTAAACGACCTCGGATTTGAATTTTGATAGTTCCATTAGCTCTGTTGGGTGATTTTGGACTTAGGAGCATGTCCGGATTGTGATTTGGAGGTTCGTAGTAGAATTAGGCTTGAAATGACGAAAGTTGAAATTTTGGAAAGTTTGACCGAGAGTGGACTTTTTGATATCGGGGTCAGATTGGATTTCCGGAAGTTGGAGTAGGTTTGTGGCGTTATTTGTGACGTGTGCAAAATTTGAGTTCAATTGGAAATGATTTGATAGGTTTCGATGTCGTTTGTAGAATTTGGAAATTTCAAAGTTCATTAGGCTTGAATTGGGGTGCGATTCGTGTTTTTATGTTGTTTGAGGTAATTTTAAGGCTCGACTAAGTTCGTATCGTGATTTAGGACTTGTTTGTATGTTTGGTTGAGGTCCCGGGGCCTTGGGTTGATTTCGGGGGTTTAACGGATCAAGTTTTGAACTTAAAGGGTTGCTGAAGATGTGCAGCAGTTGGTGTAATCGCACTTGCTGGGTGGGCATCGCAGATGTAAGCTCACATGTGTAAACTTGGAGGTGCAGAAGCGAATTTTGGACCATGGACTATGGAGCGCATATGGGGAAAGAATTCAGCAGGTGCGGGACTCGCACATGCATGTAGAGGATAGCAAAAGCAGAATTTGCTTGGAGCCATTGGTCCGCAGAGGCGGAAGGTATGAGCAAAAACGCACCCACAAAGGCGGGATTTCGACCGCATGAGCAGTTGGTCGCCTTAAGTGATTTTCCGCATAAACGTTTGGGGGACCGTAGAAGCGGAAAGCCTGGGCAAAAACTATATAAGCGAGGTTCCGAGATTTTTCACCATTTTCTATTTGAGCTCGGATTTTGGAGGTTTTGAGAGGCTTTTTGAAGAGATTCTTGAGGTAAGCTCCTTGTGTCCATTTTTCTTCAATAATTATGTTTCTCCACTAATTTTCCACCTAGTTGGTGTATTTTTGAGGTAACATTTGGGGGTTTGAGGCTATGGATTTGGAGAGTTAATTTTGGGGGGTTTGAGTGGCGAAATGATGTCGTATTTTGATAAATTTGGTATGGTTAGACTCGTGAGTAAATGGGCTTTCGGGTTTTGTGACTTTTGTTGGTTTTCGAGACGTGGTCCCTGAGCCGGCTTTTGGCTAATTTCGAATTTTGGATTATAATTTCATATTATTCTTGTGGAATTGATTCCCTTAGCCATATTGATTGTAATGTACTGTTTGTGGCTAGATTCGGACATTTGGAGGCCAACTTGCGAGGCAAAGGCATTTTTTAGTAGAGTTTTACTAGGATTGAGGTAAGTAACAGTTATAAATCTAGTTCTGAGGGTATGAAACCTTGGATGTTATGCTATGTGATTGGTTTGGAGGTAGGTGTGCACCTCAGGAATTGGGACTTGGTCCATTCCGTGGAACTATAAAGTTGAATAACTTATTGTTAGCTATATGCTCTCCCTGTGTTATAGAGATTTGACTGCAAATCATGTTAAAAATCATGCTTAGGCTATGTGATGACAATGTTGGGATCCGCATAGGTCGTGTACTTGTTGAATTATTTTCTACTTGTTGTCTTGTACTCAGTCACAATTTTACTTGTGTATCATACCTCAGTATCTTCTTGTTTCTTGTTGATACATTATATTATCTCTGTTTGGGATGATTTTTATGATTTCTGAGAGCCGAAGAGACTGGAGAGGTTAGTGACTGAGTTAGGGCCTGAGTGCCGAGCTGTGAGCTATATGTATATATATGGATCAGGTTACACACCGCAACAAACCTTGGGTCTGTATGTATATGGATCGGGTTGCATGCCACAATGAGCCTTATGGTTATTTTGTATATTATGGGATCGGGCTACACGCCGCAGCGATATAACGCTTGGGCTGAAGGAGCCCTTCCGGAGTCTGTACACCCCCAGTGAGAGCAGGTACCTATTGAGCATGAGTGTTGAGGGCCGAGAGCCGAGTGATGAGCTATTGAGAAAGACTGAGTGACTGTTGCCTTGAGAGGTTGTATTTACTTTCATTATTATTGCATGTAGCTGCTATAAGTCACTGTTTTGAAACTTCTGAGAGATATTATATCTTGGTTTTACTTGAACTTGGCATGTATAAACTGATTTAACTTAAATTGCCAGATTTGAAAGCATGTCTACTTTCTTGTTGAGATTCCTGAAAATGAACTATATCTGTATAGATCGTCACTATCTTTCAGCTCCTTATTTATTATTGTTACTTACTGAGTTGGTGGTACTCATGCTATACCCTGCACTTCATGTGCATATCCAGGTGTTTCCGGGCACGGTGGGCATTGATATCGTGTACGGACGATCTTTGGAGATTATGAGGTAGTTGTCTGGCGTTCGCAGTCCTTGTCTCTCCTTCCTTATCTTTTATTTCGTTGTATTTAGATCCAGACTTTTTTAGACATTTGATTTCTAGATGGGTGATTTATAGATGCTCATGGGCTTAGCGACACCCTAATTTTGGAGCTATTTTCCGCGCTTGTGTTTTGGGATTTACCCCGTTTTTATGAAAAACTCTGGTTATTTAAAATTTCTTACTTCATTTTCTGTTAAACGGTGGAAGTATTTTGGAAATGTCGGGTTGCCTAGTACCACGATAGTTTCCATCACGGCAGGTTAGGATTCGTAATAATATTTCACTTCAGACACCAGTGTAGTATTTTTGTATACTAGTATCTCATACACTTGTGACACCAGATCTTGGAGATCATGCTAGTAGACACTTGGCGATGTTTTATTATTTATTTCATCTCACAGTCTATATTTCATATTATTTAATTTTTCACTTCTTATTTATCCAATAACTAAAATCAACCATTTCTAAATTGTTAAAAGAAATAATCACATGGTTAGTTCACTATCGGCTTGACTAGAGGTAACGTTGGGCGCTATCACGACCTATAGGAGAAATTGGGTCATGACATTAATGATAGTGTTCTTTTTTAAAATAAAATATCGAATTTCTACTATCCACAAAATTCTCTGAGTAAAAATATATTTTAATTAGTGGTGCAATTAGACAAACTGCTCGTGCTGAGATGGATACAAACTATTATTACTTTAACCCATGCCAGAAATTATTTACATTTGATAGCCAAAAAAGTGTATAATTTTTGTATAACATATATACATTATATATATACAAAAAATATATATATATGGCTATTATTTTGAGAGCGGATATATAGTGTCATTTTTCCGAGTTATTGTATCAACATTAATAACCAACCTCTGCTTCATCCACTAGGTTTCCAATTTAGTTAGGCCTCATTTTTTTTATTAAGATTAAAACATCTGAATTTGAATACATATATGAATATTAATATGTGTATTATGATTAAAACATTTGAATCTAAATATACATTTGGATATTATGATGTTGTATTAGGATCTGAATACTGAATAATTAAGATTGTTTGTTTTCTTTACATCTGAATGTGTAAAACTTGCCTTTATTTAAAAATTAACAAGTATTAATTCAAATCAAATAGTACAACTTAATCTAATACTATGTTAATAAAATATTTTTGTTAAAATTATATGGTGATCGATGGTGGTGATGGCAAACAATGGTGGTTGTGGGTATCGATTAGGCAGTGGATGGTGGTGGTGACTGATAATAGTGATAGGCAGTAGATGATAAATGACAACAGTAGTTAATATTGGTAGTTGATGGTGGTGGTCACTGATAATAGTGATGGGTGATATATAGTGATGGTTGATTGTGGTGATTGGTGATTGTTGTTGTAAAGACGGTTCGTGGTGATGATTGTAAATGAAAGGTAGTGTGTAACGACCCGACCGGTTGTTTTGAGAAATTAAGCTACGTTCAACGGTATAAGGTCTGGAATAGCTTCAGAATATGAGTATCGACTTGCGTGCATGGTGGAATTCGGTTTTCAGATAGTTTAGAGTCAAATTGGAAGAAGGAATCTAGTTTTGGAAGTTTAAACGGTGAAAAGTTGACCGGAATTGACTTTTGGATAAACGACCCCGGAATGGGTCGTGGATGATCTCAACAGCTTTGTACGGTGATTTTGGACTTAGGCGCGCGTCCGGATTTAGATATGGAGGTCCGTAGAGTGAATTGAGGCATTTTTGTCAAAAATTGGAAAAATTGAAGTTTGGGGAATGAAGAAGTTTGACCCACAGTTGACTTTTATGATATCGGGGTCGGAATACGATTCCGAGAGTTGGAACAGCTCCGTTATGTCATTTTGGACTTGTCTGCAAAATTTGCCGTCATTCCGAGTTGAATTGATAGGTTTCGGCATGAGAATTTGATATTTGAAGATTTGGAAGTTCATAAGCTTGATTTTTGGGTCGATTCATTATTTCGGTGTTGTTTTATGTGATTTGAAACTTCGAGCGAGACCGTGTTAGGTTAAGTGACTTGTTGGTGTGATTAGACGGGGTCCTGGGAGCCTCGGGCGTGTTTCGGGTGGGCTACGGACCATTTTCCTCCTATTTTGAACTGTTGTTGTTGCTGCTTCTGATATCCTTCTACGCGATCGTAAAGACTCACCCGCAATCGCAATGCATTGTTGAAGACCACCTCGAAATCCTTCTTCGTGTTCACATATGTCTCCTCGCGTTCGCGAAGCTCTGCTTATTTCTTCATCGCATTCGCATTTCACCTCCCGCGATCGCAAAGGTCTATTTTTCTCTACTTCGCGATCGCGTCTGTAGTTCTGCGTTCGCATAGTAGGAATTTAGAGTTGGGGCAGTTGACCATTTTTCCTCTTCGCGTTCGCATGAGCCTCTTTGCGATCGCGTAAGCCCCCACCCACTGCTCTTCGCGTCCGCACCCCTTCCACGCGATCGCAATGTGTATTTTTGGGCAGCCTCGAAATTTCTTCTACGCGATCGCGACCCTTCTTCCGCGATCGCGATGCACAAATACCTGGACAGACATAATATATTCCAAATTCGAGGGTTTCACCATTTTTATCTTATTTTGACTTCTAGAGCTCGGTTCTTGGCGATGTTTGAAGGGATTTTCACTTGGGCAACTTGGGTAAGCGATTCTCACTCGGTTTAGACTAATTTCCATGAATCTCCTCTTAAATTCATCCTTTAATTTCGGATTTTGAATGAAAATTTGATAAAACTTCATAAGCCGAATTATTGAGTTTTGATTGGGTTTCTCGCATCCAATTTGAGAGATTTTTATATGGTTAGACTCGTGAGAGTATGAGGTTTCTGAAAATGTTAATTTCACCCGATTTCGACATGTTGGCTTGAGGAGCATTTTGGTCATTTTACCTAATTTCGCGTCTTAGCTTTGAATTAAATTATAGAATCAGTTGCTTGAGATGTTATTTACGATATGTAATTGAATTGAATAGATTTGGGCCATTTGGAGTCGAGTACTCGTGGCAAGAACGTGGTTTCTAGTTGATTTTGAGCCGGTTCGAGGTAAGTATCTTGTCTAACCTTGTGTGGGGGACTTCCCCTTAGGATTTGAGTCTTCTCTGTTGATTGTGATCTGTGTACGTGAGGTGACGAGTGCATGCTCGGACTTATTTGTGGAAAATTTGCCCTTTTGGGTTCGTAGATCCTTGTAATCGCTGAGTAGGAAGTTGTTCTTGATATGATTGAGTTCTCTATTACTAGTTTCACCTCTACATGTCTTACTTGGAATTAATTGCTTTTTAGTTTATTCGTATTGCCTAATTGACTCTTACTTGTTTAGCTGAAGATCTTTACCCTTCTATAGTCACGTTATCTTTCATAACTGCTTGCCTTTACTTAGAAATCATAAGTATCCCTCATGTAATTAATTGGTCTTAATTGAGGTTACGATTAGCTTCCCGCTGCTCATCCTTATTTGAAATCGTTGTATATTCTTCGTAACTTGCCCAACTCTAAAAGAAGTTAGATATCCTATGTTTAACTGACATTTCCTTATTTGAAATTATTTGAACCATGTTAACTTCCTTGTTGTTGACCTACGTATTATGGAATCGTTGCTTCACATTATTTTCTCCCTTGTTGAGTTGTTCTTATTACGCTCAGTATTCTTTGTTGCGGTTATTCCTTGTGAGTTAGTTTTATCGTCCCCTGGTGAACGGAAGTTCTTGAGTTGATTCCCTTACCATGTTCTTATAAATATTGTCATTTGTTGTGTTGAACTTGTGATGGTGGTGCACGAGGTTTCTGCTGTGCGGTTGTTGATATTGTGATGCATGAGGTTTCTGCAGTGCGGTTGTTGATATTGTGATGCACGAGGTTTCTGCCGTGCGATTGTTGTTGAGGGGTTACACGAGGTCTTTGTCGTGCTATTGTTGCTATTGATGTATTGCACATGCGGCGTAATAAGGGGGGATATGTTTATATACTTATATGTGGGTTGCGCATGTGGCGAAATAAGGTGGGAACATTATGATGCACATGTGGCGAAATAAGGCGGCACTTATTATATTATTATATGCACACGTGGCGAAATAAGGTGGGCTATGTCAGGGATTGATTGTAAAGAATTGTGACGGCCTGTAGAGGCATTTCCTATTTTTGTCACTATTGTGATTGTGGGTTGCTTACCTGTATCAGCTTTATCGCATGGAATTTGTGAGGAAACATCGTACGTGCTGCCCATTCTTCTTCTTCTCATGTTTACTAGTTGGTAGAAATCTTGTTAAAGCACTTGCACAAGCATACACAAAGTTGAACACTCATATTAGAAGTGAACTCCTCCATATTTTGTTAAGGGTAGAGGTACGTCCTCACTTAATCATTATATATGTGAGAGTGGCCCTAGTTAGCCAGTTAGTCGTCAGCATGACTGTGAGACTGATGGGGGCACAAGATGCCATGTGTTAGATTTCAGATGCTGGGATTCGTGAGTTGTGGTTTGTCCAAGATTCGGTAAGTTCGTGGAAATAGTTTGATAAGACTTTATGTGAACATCATCGTAGGATCTGAGTTATTGTTTTGTTTTCCCCTTACTGTGTTGTGACCTTAGGATTTGGATTGTGTTTTTGTTGTCGTTATGTACCATCAATTCTTATATTTTCGTTGTTACTCATTGTTCATTTTCCTCATTGTGATTGTAGCATTATTTGTCATTTCGTGTAGTCTTTACATAAATATATATATATATATATAATTTCCGTTGTTCCTATAATTATACTGTTTATTTGACCGGTAGGTGTCTTGACTGTTCCTCGTCACTACTCCACCGAGGTTAGTCTTGATACTTACTGGGCACCGATGTGGTGTGCTCATGCTACTCTTCTATACATTTTTGTTGTGCAGATACAGGTACTCCCACTCAGTTCTGGCAGCCTTGGAAGGAGGCGTTTTGGTAGAGACTTCGAGGTATATCTACTACGTCCGCACACCGAGGAGTCCTTTTCCAGCTTTCTGTAATAAGTATAGCCCTTTAAGTATTTTTCCTTTGTTTAGAAATTCTTGAGTTAGAGCCTCTTATGTATCCCTTAACTTGTGATTTGTGAGATTCCGGGTTTTGGGAATTTTGTTAGCTTCGAGAGCTGTTATTGTATATGTCGAGCGGCACCTTAATCATTATTTTATTTTACTAGTTCAGTTTTAATTATTTTCTTCCGCAATTATGGTTATATTCCGCATTGTTAGGCTTACCTAGTCGTAGAGACTAGGTGCCGTCATGATGGTTCACGAAGGGCGAACCAGGGCGTGACAAGTTGGTATCAGAGCTCTAGGTTCATAGGAGTCACGAATCACAAGCCGGTTTATTAGAGTCTCGTGGATCAGTACGGACACGTCTGTACTTATCTGCGAGAGGCTATGTAACCGTTAGGAAAATTTCACTTCATTTGATTTCCCTGTCGTGCGAGATTTTGACATCACAATCCTAAACCTTTGTCTTCTACTCTCTCACAGATGGTGAGGACACGTACTACTCGAGATGATCAGGCACCCATGCCCCCTCTTGCCGCCGTCAGAGGCTGGGGCCGGGGTAGAGGCCGAGGACGCGCACGTGGTGCAGCGAGAGCACCTACGCGAGCTATCACAGAGGTACCACTAGCAGATCCAGCCAAAGTCCAGGCACCTGACACGCCTACTGCTACTACTACTTCAGCCCTTTAGGAGACTCTGGCACAATTCACGAGCATGTACACCACTTTGGCTCAGGCAGGGTTGCTTCCCCTTGCTGTCGTCACATCCCAGGCCGGGGAGGAGCACAGACTCCCACCGCCCGCACTCCTGAGCAGCGAGTGCATGTTGAGCAAGTCCCTGATATTATTCTTGCGCCGTCTGCAGTACCAGTTCAGCCCGAGGATGGGGTAGCTGCTTCAGAGGATGAGCAGCGGAGACTAGAGAGATTCAAAAAGTATGATCCCCCGGTATTCTGTGGATTAGCATCAGACGATGCCTTGGGATTTCTTGGTGAGTGTTACCGCATTCTCCGTACTATGGGTATCTCTGCATCGAGCAGGGTTTCTTTCACTACTTTCCAGCTTCGAGGAGCCGCCTATGATTGGTGGCGCACCTATGAGTTAGACAGTCTAGACAAGGAAGCTTCACTGACTTGGACCCAGTTTTTAGATATGTTCCTGAGAGAGTTTGTCCCTCAGAGCCTCAAGCATGCATGGCGCGTGGAGTTTGAGCATTTGCGCTAGGGTGCTATGACCATCTCGGAGTATGTTGTCTGTTACACCAGTTTGGCTAGACATGCCCCAGCCGTGGTTTCTACTGCTCGGTAGAAGGTTCGCCGGTTCATCGAGGGGCTTATTCCCATCACTAGGTCTAGCATGTCTCGTGAGTTAGAGATGGATATTTCGTATCAGCAAGTGGTAAACATTGCTAGGAGGATAGAAGGTATGCATGCTAGGGAGAGAGAGGGCAGGCAGGGTCACGAGAGAGAGAGCAGACGAGATTAGAAGAGGGAGTTTGAGGAGGCAAGGAGGCCTCGTAGACCGGGGAGATATACTGGTCCTTATTTTGGAGGTAGGGTGCGTCATGGTAGAGGTTTTGCGGGTCAGCCAGTTCAGTTCGCGCTTCAAACCTTGCATGGTGACTCAGGTGTTCATGGGTCTCGGAGTACCCGTACCGCACAGTTCCCACCGCCTCGTCAGCAGAGAGGGTTCTTTGAGTCACTACAATATTTTTGGCCTATAGCCACACTAATCATAGACAACACTCGAAAAGTGTTGCCAAAAGTAGCTATAGATGAGCTTATAAAGTGTGGTCTTTGACTAGAGTCTTTAGCCACATTTTTAAAGGTCACACTTAAAAAGCGTGCTCTTATAATATAAAGACAACACTTATTAAGTGTTGCCAATGTACAAATTATTTGGCAACGCTTATTAATTATAATTCAATGTTTTTGAAGTGTTGTTATATTCTAATGCCAAATTTAACACTTTATAAGCGTAACCTAAAAATTTGTTATAAAATATTTCTCTTAAAATTTCCCCCCAAATACACAGGTAACGAAAATATTTCCCTCCTCCCCACCCAATACTCAAAAGGCAAAGTAATTAAAACATACTCCTCCAATCCAGAATGTTTCCCAGCATTCTTTTCCTCCTTACCCTAAATTTTTGTTGCTTTTTTTTTGCGCCGTTGCTGGAGCTCCTCCTTTACTATAGCACATCTCCATCCTTTCTCTATTGGTTAGTATTTCTTTTACTCAAAGGTTTTCTGTAAAAAATAATTCGATTTCTGATGAAAAAATAATCTTCTATGATGTATATACATGGGTATGTTGGTATTGTCTTCATTTATACTCAATGTTTTTAATTTTTTTCTAATTTTAGATTCTTGGGCTGAAAAGAAGTAATTTTATTTTGTTTAATTCCTGGGTATAAGTTTTAGTTGTTTTTACTAATTTCAGATTCTTGGGTTGAAAAGGAGTAATCTTTACTATTTGATTTTGATTATCTTTGATTGATGTTCCTTCTTATACTTAAAAGTTTTAATTTATCTAGCTTCTTATTGAATTTTTTTGGGGCCGATAGAAGTGAAACAGGATTCGAGACACAACTGGTATTACAGTGCATTTGCAATAACAGAGTTGTGATTATCTGCTGTGAAAACACTGCCCAGCACCTCTGTGCATATTCTCATCCATGAGGGATGCGTTTATTTTTTTGTTTTTTGATTCTTTACATTTTTTGCTATTATTAACTTGTCTATGTGTATATGATCACAAAATCAAATAAATCAAGAGAGTTGAGGTTCTATGTGATCACAAACTCAAACAAATGAGGAAAATTGAGGTCTCTAGATGTAATTCTGATAGATACTGAGGAATCTTACAACCAACCTTTGCTAATTTGGGATTGAAGCTTAATTGATTGTTCAGTTTTATTGTTACTTTTTTATGATTGGTGCTTTATGATCCTCCACATCTTTGATTATGTTATAACAACCATGGTTCTTAGAGATGTTGTGTTGACGGCATGTGTCATTTATTGCTTATGCTGTCATGTGACACAAATAAGTATATCTAGTTCCTTGATAAGTTTTGGGGCTATTGCTTCTCTGTTAATTAAGCTGGTATATAATAGCTGAATACTATTATTGCTTCTGGTATATTTGGTTGTCTCAACATTAATTTAGAGAAAAATGATACACATTCTATTAAGGCGTGGAGTAGGAAACTTGGAAGTTTTAACTTAAGCTGTGGATACTACTTACATTTTACATTTGTGTCAGAGGTAGTTCCCCAGGTTGGGGCATGTCATTTTGGACAGCCGTCTGCCCCTAATGATCCTGTTATGCATCGGTTAATTGTGTTGTATAAGTCTTGTTCTTGTATTCAAGGGAAAGACATTGATCCAACTTATGATTTCTAGATACTTCTGCTACACACCATGAAGGTGTTTGATTATAGGGGCATACTGTTTGGAAATAACATATGTCAAGTTATGTATTTTTCATGAAAAGGGCAGCACTTCTATTTCTCTATTTAATAGAATCACAAGAAAAAATTGTAATCTCTAAGTTGTTTTTCGGGGTAAGTTACAAATCACTCTATTGTTATTTAACTGTTATTTGTTATATAATTTCTCTGTGATCCTTATTAAGATAGAAACAAAAGTGGCTACTCCTTTTGCTTGGATTGTTGAGTTGATTATAGAGTAAGCGAGACTACAAATTCAATGATCTGAGTGGTCTGAGCTATGAAGTTCGTTCATTAGTGTTGTATTTAGTTTTGTTCTTCCAGGATCTGTCCTATTGAGCTTCTTATATACAGTATTTGTTTTTTTGCTGTTCATTCCTAGGTGGTTTGTGTTTTCGGACATAAATAAGGCACTCTTTGATGCTTCTATTGTTGCATGGTCTTATAGAGATGTTTTAGACTCAACAATAGACTTCTTTGTGGTCATTTGTATTGAGGAATCTTGGCTCTCTGCTCATTTGCTATTTAAGGGAGTACCTCACAAGGATTTCTTACCTTCAATATGTTGCAACTTACTACTTGAATTTAAACCAAAAATTGAGGTGCGCCCAAGCTGGCTTGCAACTTACTACTTGAATTTACGTTTTTATGATTGGTGTTTAATGATCCTCCTCATCTTGATTGTGCTATAACCATCATGGTTCTGAGGGATGTTGTTTTGATGGCATGTGTCACTTATTACTTATGCTATTATGTGCACAAATACATATATCTAATCCCTTGATAATATTTGGCGTTATTACTTCTTTGTTAATTAAGATGGTTTATAATTGCTGAATACTATTATTGCTTCTTGGATATTTGGTTGTTTTTGTATGGGCATGACTTGTGCTGGATTTCAACATTACTTTAGAGAAAAATGATACACATTCTGTTAAGGTGTGGACTAGGAATCTTGGAAGTTTTAGCTTAAGCTCAGTGTATTTGCTTACATTTCTACATTAATTTAGAGAAAAAATGGCATTTTGTACTGCAGTCTGCCCCTAATGAACTCACTATCATCTGTTAGTTGTGATGTACAAATCTTGTTGTCTTATTCAAGGTGATATTGTCCCCACCATGAAGTTGTTTGATTATAGGGACATGCTGTTTGGAAATGACATATTTCAAGTTATGTATTGACCATGAAAGAGCTGCACTTCTATTTCTTGATCAATAGGATCACAACAAAATATTGTAATCTCTGCGCAAATTCTATTTTGGGGGCAAGTCACTAATCCCTCCATTGATATTTAACTGTGATTTGTTGTGTACTTTCTCTGTGATCCTTTTAAAGATAGAAACAGAAGCGGCTACTCCTTTTGCTTGGATTATTAAGTAGTATCAAGACTTACTAACAGGAACTTGTTAAAGATGACTTCAAGTTGTCAGGATAAATGATTCCTTTTATATCCAAAGGTTTCTTTTAGTAATTTCAGAATATGGCTAGTTCTTGAGTTTCTTCTTTAGAGTTGATGAAATCATAAATAGCTAGTTAGATATTTATATCTTAACTTCTTTTTTTATTTAATCTTTATACGTAAAATACACCTTTTGGGTGTCATTATACTTGCCAATATGCTCATGACACTTTTTTTGTGCGTAAAATTATTATATTACCTTCATGAAAAACTTGGTTTATAATTTTATTACTTGTTATTGTTGTTCTGTGGATCCTATTAATTTTACTCCTTTTCTCCAAAAAGATTGGTCACGCTCAGGTAGATCTGTGGTGGACTTGAAGTTGGGTTTGCTTAGCATAAGTGTCATGACTAGGTAAGAAAGTCTTATTAGTTTATAATGCATTAGTTTTCAAATTCACTCTTGATGTTTCGGATTTATTTTATAGTCAATACTTAAATAATTATATATTTGAAGATCTAATAAATTTTATTTTTAGGAATTCAAATGTTCCATCCAAGGAATGGATGGATTTACCAAAGTATAGTTCTTTCTTAGATTTTGCTTACTCTTATGGAGATCCTCAAGGAGAAGAAATTCAATGCCCATGTGCAAAGTGTTGTAATATTTGTTGGACTCGAAGGAATGTAGTTTATGATCATCTAATATGGCATGGGTTTGTTCAAGGTTATACAAGATGGATTAATCATAAGGAATGGGAAATTTTGTTGAATGTTAATTGTGACATGGATGATAATGTTTGCTCGTACAATGATATTGATGGGCTGTTGAATGATCAATTTAGAAATGTTGCACATGCTGAAGGAGTGTATGAAGGCCCAAATGAAGATGCCAATAAATTTTATAACTTAGTTGACGAGGCAAGCCAAGAACTATATCCGGGTTGTAAAGGATTCTCTAGATTATCTTTTACAATCTGTCTCTATTTGTTGAAGTGTCTACATGGATGGAGCAATGCGTTTTCACTTCTCTTTTAGAGCTATTAAAAAAGGCGATGCCTGACTTGAACATTCCCATATCCTACAATAAAGCCAAATCTATGGTAAAGGATCTCGGTCTTGATTATGAAAAAAATGATGCATGTCCCAATGATTGCATGCTATTTAGGAATGACCATAAGGGTGATGAATATTGTCATGTCTGTGGAGCTTCTCGATATATTAAATATCCTGAAGTAGATAGCGATGAAGTAGATAGCGATCTTGAGGCTTCCAAAAAAGGTTATCGTGTTCCAGCGAAAATTTTGAGACACTTTCCATTAATTCCTAGACTTAAAAGGCTATTTATGTGCTCAAAGACAGCAGATACATTGAGGTGGCATGACGAGGAGCGTTCTAAAGATGGAAAGTTAAGGCATCCTGCTGATGGGCAAGCATAGAAAGACTTTGATAGCTTGCATTCAGAATTTGTAAGGGATTCTCGCAATTTGAGACTTGGCTTAGCAAGTGATGGGTTCAATCCATTTCGGACCATGAGCATATCTCATAGTATATGGCCAGTTATTTTAATGGTGTATAATTTGCCTCCTTGGATGTGCATGAAGCCAGAGTACTGTATGCTTTCTTTGCTTATACCTGGGCCACGATCACCTGGAAATGACATTGACGTTTATTTACAACCATTAATAGAAGAGTTAAATGCTTTGTGGGAGTCCGAGGTAGAAACATATAATGCTTCAAGAGATCAAACCTTTTAATGCGAGCAACTCTTTTATGGACAATCAGTGACTTTCCTGCATATGCTATGTTATCCGGTTGGAGTACAAAGGGAAAGTTGGCTTGCCCTTGTTGTAATTATGGCACTAATTCTCGTTATCTTAAACATAGTCGAAAAATGTGTTATATGGATCATCGTATTTTTCTGCCTATGGATCATCCTTGGAGATCTAATAAAAGGTCTTTCAATGGAAAAATAGAATTTAGGCCTCCTCCGTCTTTGTTAAAGGGAACTGATGTACTTAATAGCTTACAGAATTTTAACAATGTGTTTGGGAAGAAGCGAAAGAGAACAAATGATGGCCCTTGGAAAAAAGGTCAATTTTTTTTGAATTACCTTATTGGCAGCACAACTCATTACGTCATAACCTTGACGTAATGCATATAGAGAAAAATATAGTGGATAATGTAATTGGAACTATTTTGGACATTCCTGGAAAGACAAAGGATAATGTAAATGCTCATTATGATCTGAAAGAGATGGGAATTAGGAAGAACCTTCAACCAAAGGATACAAAGGATGGCAAGAGAACAAAGTTTGCAAAAGCATGCTTCTCAATGACCATTGGTGAGAAATCAGTTTTCTGTGGTATTTTAAAGACAACAAAGCTACCTGATGGTAGTGCCTTCAACATATCCAGGTGTGTGCATATAGATGAAAGAAAATTATCCGGTTATAAAACCCATGATGTCCATTTCATGTTACATTACTTGTTGCCAATACCAGTTAAAAGCATACTTCCTGATCATGTTGCTATCCCTTTGATTCGTCTAAGTTCTTTTTTTCGCCGTTTATATCAAAACGTTACCACAATGGAAGAGCTAGATTGTTTGGAAGTAGAGATTAGAGAAACAACGAATCAATTGGAAAGAATTTTTCCTCCAACATTTTTTGATATGAGGTCCAGTTCAAAATCGATGGATGTATCCTCCTGAAAGGTATATGTGTACATTAAAATCATATGTTCGCAACAGAAATTATCCAGAAGGATCTATTGTTGAGGCATATTTGGTTGAAGAGTGTTTGACTTTATGCTCTAGGTACTTACATGGAGGTGTAAAGACTCGATTTAATCGATGACCCCGAAACAATGATGAATATGATTCAATTAATGCACAATCTTCTAGTTTGTTCCCTAATACATGGCTGTCCTTTAGGAGCGAAAAAAGAGTGATCCAATTGTTTTAGATGACATGTCACTAAATCAGGCACATATATACTTATTGAACAATTGTGATGAAGTTCAAGAATATATAAGGTAATTTAATCACTTATAACATTTATTTATGTATATTGTTATTAAATTACTTTATTTATGATTTTACTATCAAATAAAAATACTTGTTGTGCAGATAATATGAGGTTGAGGTTAGTAATTAGAGACGGGGATCTAAATGGAGCAAGGCCAAGAAGTATAGTCAAAACTTCTCTCAATGGTTTGAAACTCGTTCTTTGAAAGAGGATGTGCCCGATCTTATAAAGCAATTATCCTTCGGACCAAATTCAATTGCTAAAAGATATTCTGGGTATCTCATTAATGGATATAGATTTCATGCGAGGCAGCATGATGTAAAACGTAAAACACAAAATAGTGGTGTTACATTAGTCGCCCAAACTACAAGTTTTGCAAGCTCAAAAGATAAAAATCCAGTTGACGCAAATTTGACTTATTATGGTAGAATAGTTGATATAGTTGAGTTAGACTATTATGTACATTTTAGGGTTGTCTTATTTAAGTGCGACTGGTATGAGGTTGAAGAAGATATTTATGGCCTTACTTATGTCTACTTCAACAAGAAATGTTATCAGAACGAGCTTTTTGTCCTAGAATCTCAAGTACACCAATGCTTCTATGTGCAAGATCCATATGATCAAGATAGATATTATGTCATGAAGACTGCCCCGGGAGACTTGTTTAGCATAAGTGATGAACTTGAATCTAATGCCCCACAGTGTTATGAAAATGAGCCATCTGAGTATTTGGCTAGCCCATCTATATCGGAGGATAATGGTGAAGTTGCCTTAGTAAGGAGTGATGTTCCAGCAACCATTCTTGATGTACCTCCAGAAGGATTTCTAGCACAACAACTTGAAATTGAATCGGATGAAGAGTTTGATTTTGAAGACACATCATGAGTTTTTTTCTAATTCAAATAGAAAATAGCTTAGCCATTTTTTATTAATAGCTAGAAACACATTAAAGACTGTTGCTTTAGTTTTAAATTGATGTTGTCTATTTCGTCAAGTTCAATATTGAATATTTTCTTACTTATCGATTTCTTTGATGTGCACATATATTTTATTGCTCATGTATTTTTAATATGTCCTTTTTGGTATCACTAGAAATTACTTGATTGGTTATTCAATGTGTCCCTTCTAAGGAACCATATTGTATTATATGTGGATCGAGAATTTGTCCTCTAGTTTTGAATAGAGAAGTGAACGTGAGTAAGTAGAAATTATGCTTCGGAATTTGTATTGTACTATTACCTGGAGTATTGGAGCAAGTTTTAAAGTATATACATATTTGTTTCTTATTATCAGGTGGTGCACATGCAACTAAAGAAGATATTGGACTAACAAATTTTAAGGAACCAAGAGATATTAAACATGTATCTTTGTAACTTTCTTTATTTATACATGCTCTGGAATTGTTTATCTACATATCTTTATCTATGTAACTAATAACTATTTTGTTCCTGTTCTTGACCTCACGACTACCAAATGTTGTGGTTGTTTGGTTTCTCATGAGGCTTTTCTTTGTTGCACCCTAGATCTTGTATATGTGCTTCAGAATTTCTAGCCAGGCTTGTTTCCCTTAATCTGTCAATAGCAGATGTACGAGCCACACTTCCACTGATAATTAGGCTCGTGAAATGCTATGTTTTGGAACATTCATCAATGACATCAAGGTATTGTTATTGGGTGGTACTCTCTTAAGTCTTAGGCATTCTCGGAAAGAGGAGAGTTTGTACTGTTTATTTATCTCAAAGATTTGTAGCCACTTGTGAATGAGGCTTAAAATGCAGATAAATGCTTTTACTTGAACTTAAGGTCATGTACTCATGTTACAAGAGA
Organism: Nicotiana tabacum; assembly: GCF_000715075.1. NCBI lineage: Eukaryota > Viridiplantae > Streptophyta > Magnoliopsida > Solanales > Solanaceae > Nicotiana > Nicotiana tabacum. Next base: position 23,562,238 of record NC_134100.1, on the reverse strand, counting down.
GTTGGTTTTGATACATCTATTTGATTCACCAGAAATCTTCATTTATCCGGCAGATTCGAGTTGGCTTAATAGCTTATTGGCGTTTGTAAAAAAACAACTTTCTTGACATGCAAAAAAATTACTAGTATCTTTTATCCCCTTGTTTTGGTAAAATACTGTTTGAAGAGGATATATTGTAGGACTAGGACTCTGTTCATGAGGAATGATATACCATATACTATTGAATTTTGGACAAATATAAGACAATACTGAAACACACTGACAAGTTTAAACTAGCACAATTATTCTTGATCCTATGTTCAAAAATTTCTTGATCCTCCACAAAGGGTCGATAAAACAAATGTAGATTAGGGGTTATTATGTGTCTTATTTCTTAAATATTTACTTTCTCATATACTGTTATATATTCTTACTAGTTGTTAGGCTAAAGTAATTTAATGCTTGATGTATGGAGGATGAATCAAGCGGCAACTCTTAAGAGAAAAGTTCTGAATCCAAACAAAGCTCAAAGTCCAATGAAGAATATAGGTTTCAATTTCCAATATTGATCAAGTGCCGAACTAGCCAAAAAATTTCAGATTAAGAGAGAAAAGCTTGCAAGTGATTGCAATGATAAAGCTGCTAAAGAGCAGGCATTACTTGGAGTTAAAAAGAAGAATTATATGCCTGCAACATTAGAAGGACAAAGTAGACAGAGGTTAACTCAATCGGATGTGTCAGTTCAAAAGTTAGGAAGGAATAGATTACCGGTGTACAAATCAATCCAATCATCTTCAAGGGAAGATTTGAACACTTCACATAATATTGCAAGTAAAGGACAAATTAAACAAAGGTCAATACAATTGGAGGAGCCCATTCAAAAGCAAGGAATGAGTAAATTACATATGCCCACATCCATGATCCAATCATCTGCAAAGGTAGATCCTAACACTTTACATATGATTAGAATAACACAATGTGAAGGAGAGAACCAACTTGATATCAAGAGCTACAAAATTGCAAAAAGGTAAAGACAAACTCAATCCTACCGTCGACGAGTGTTAATCAGTTTCTAAAAAAATATGGGATACAAGTCGGTGGTGAAAAACATCCTGATAACCACCCAGAAAATGATGTCATATTTATGTCCTCTCCAAGTATTGATGAGCGTGAAATAGAATTGGATAATTTTGCTGCACAAGATGAAGTTGGTGACGATGAATTTATTGGAGATGAGGATATGAACATCGATGGTGCTGCAGGTGGTATGTCTTAAACCTTATAATTATTTTACATATTTTGATTTTTTTCTTCTTATGTCTTTCTTGTTATATAAATCTAGGGACATCAGAGAAGAAAAGAGTTTGAGGAAAAACAACATGTAAGAATATTCATGCAAGAAGTTTTGAAGAAAGAGAGGAGGTGACATTTGATAAAGGACAAGCAGTTGGACCAACTGACAAGAGAGTGTCTGATTTGACCAACATTTTAGGAACAATTGCAAGGAATCCAAGATTTATCCCCTTGGTGCATACTAGTTGGCATGTTGTGTAAAAGGATATTAAGCAACGAATGTGAAAATATGGCAATGTATGAATAATCAATTTTTCAATTATATATTTTTTGTATTTTTCCTACTAATATATATATATATATATATATATATATATATATATATATATATATATGTGTGTGTGTGTGTGTGTGTGTGTGTATGTGTGTGTGTTTTTTGCATAGTCCAAGTTCTTAATTCCAGCTGAAGGAGAGAAGTGGGTAATGACTGGTCTTCGTGATGCTTGGAAGCGACACAAGAGGAATATTAAGAAGAAATATTTTGATAAAAATGCTACTATTGAACAAATGCTACAAATTTGTTCCAATGAGATACCTGAAGTTCAGTTCCGTCAATTGATTGAGTATTGGGATAACGAAGATGTCCAAGTAAGATTAAACCGTGCATTTCTACATTTTCTACCTATTGTTGCAGTATATATTTTTTCATTTTTGATTTATTAATTAATATGCTTCCTTTGTTGTTAGGCTATGTGCCAATTGAATTCTGAAAACAGGAAAAAACAAAAGTGGAGGCATCAAATGGGACCTATTAATTTTGCAAGAGTACGTGTGGCATTAGTAATATTTAGTCGACACTTTGTAATCTTACTTTTATTTCTTTTTGTACTTTGTCGGAACAAAGTGATATCTTTTTTATATCTTCTTTGATTTAATTTGTAGCGCACAACCAAAGAGAACAACGAGGAACCATCAAAGTCTGAAATGTTTATTACAACTCGTACAAAGAAAGGGAAGAAAGTTCATACAGATACTCAAGTTGCAATAGTAAGTCATGCTGCAAGTTAAGTCTTGTTATTGTATTTGTTGTTTGGCTTTTATGAATTGCTTGAAAAGGATTTTTAGCGTCAGAAGGACTTAATTCCATGGTATTTTTGCAACCAGCTAATAACTGTTTCTGCTATTATCTTTCTTTTTTTTCTTGTTCTTGTTGTTTGATGTCTGTATTGTCTCTACAAGTTTAATTTTGTTGTAGTGAAGATATGGGTGTAGTTGAGTGTATAAAATAAAAACGATGAGCTTTGTTATTATGTTCGAGTCTCTGTGTGTGTGTGTGTGTCTTAACTTGGACAAACACAGTTTGCTTGAATAATGTAATATTACATCACGGACAAACAATGCTTTGATCTTGTTCTGTTTAAGTTCTTGCTGGTTTTTTAATATGTGGGTATTCAATAAATTCATTGGATTTTTCTATTTTCTTTTATTGTTTCTTTCTATCTTGATTCTGCAAATATGTGTAGATGATACTAAGAAATTACTGCTTTTGATTTTTGTGAAGTGGGTGAATAAGATAGTAATGTTGTATAAATGTATGTCTAATGGTGGAAATGAGGTTAAAGGTTTTTTTTTAACTTTGATTGTAATTGTATAACCTGGAACTTTCTGAACTTCCAGAATGTGATTAATTTTAGTTTAGAAGGAGCCTTGGCGTAACGGGTAAAGTTGCTACGATGTGACCAGGAGGTCACGTATTCGAGCCGTGGAAACAACCTCTTGCAGAAATGCAGGGTAAGAATGCTTACAATAGACCTTATGGTCCGGCCCTTCCCCGTACCTCGCGCATAGCGGGAGCTTAGTTCACCGGGCTGCCGTTGTTTAAGGTGTGAATTAAACTAGGTCATGGTTGTGCTAATTGTTGCTATTTAGCTGTCATGTTTTTAAAAAATAGTTATTTCAAAATACTTGCCTATCTTAGATAATTGTACTCTAATGAATGTGGGGGAGAAACTAATACGGTGAAAGCAAAAGTAGTTCTTAATAAATTGAGGTCAAATAATAAATAATGGTAATTTAGTTAAATTGTCCTTTTAATTAATGTTTCCTTAAGGGGTGCGCGAAAATCAAACATGACAAGTAAAGGGAACAGAAGGAGTATACTTCTACTTGTGAATTATTTTAGGGCAAATCCATGGGATGGAGAAATAAGTACATAATGCAAGATCATGTTTATAGAGTGAAGATGTACATAATTTTATTCATTTCATTATAGAAATATTAAGTGTCACCTCTGAACAGAAAAAGCTTAAATCTTGAACTTCTGTGGAGACAAATTATGAACAAGGGCACCTAGTTATAGGCAGTTTATTAGGATGTTATTCCTATTATAAGAGCATAGCATGAAATTAGAAACAAGACATTTGGAAAGGTTCAAAGGAGCTAAATTTTCATATCTTCCAATCTAGCCTAAATTCATGTCTTTGATGTGCCTTTCTTGGAAGTAAGAGCCTAAATTTTTATAACACAAAAGCTGCAGTGTAAACGCAAAAACCTTTTGCCAACAACTTCAGTTTGTTTGTTTCAGATTTTACCTTTTTGTAGGTTGAGATTATAGTATGTACAGTTTACTTGTAAGTGATGTGCAATAATATTTTTTTTGACAGTCTGAACTTCAGATCATCAAAGTTCCAGAGAAACAGCAGATGATGCATTTAGGGCTGTATTTGGAAAGGAACAGCCTAGTCGGGTTAGATGTTATGGTAGATTGATGACGAGAAGCTCTCTGAAAAAAGATGAAGAAATCACCAAGCTTAAACAAAAGCATGCCAATGAAATAACTTCTCTGAAGGAAGAAATGAAGGAAATGATGAGAGAAGAAATGCGATGTTTTTTTAGTCAAATGGTGAAAAACAACCCTGGACTGGATTTTCATGATATACAAGGGTGTGTTGGATCTAATATTCCTTCACCAGTTGATGCAAATAGTGCACGAGCTATGAGAGTCCAAAATCTACTACATTCTTCTCGCTCAACTCACGCCCCAAGTCTTGAAAAGGTATTTATATTTCCCAATTTCAAAAACTACCTCAATCTTAACTTACAAAATCATGCTTTCTAACCAGTGTATACTATATATATGTTTCTTCCTAATTTTTAATTTTATTTTGAATGTGTAGGAAAATACGGGTGATGCAATTGGATATGGTGGTCATAAATCAATTTGATTCATTAAAGTGAATGGTGAAGTATTGCAATGTTCTATAGATTTGCCAATAGGTCAAAGCTATGGTTCTGTTGCATCTATTTCTTTCATACTACTATTTTTCGAATCATACTTCTTTGTGGTTCTAATTGTTATCTATTGCTGCTCTATTTCAATTTTGATGACTAGTTGTTGTGAACTTGTGGACATTGGAGCATGTTTCTGTATAAATAACATTTTTGCTTTTGTATTTGTCTCACTCTTCCTCACCATCCCGCCCTAAAATAATGGCGTCAAGCTTTTGTTTCCTAACATGCAACTTTTATACAGGTTGCTATTGTCAAAGACATACGAGAATCAATGCTAGAAGAAGTTGAATTCAAGAAGGAGGATGCAAATGTTGAGTCATTCAGGAGGTATTTAGAAGCCATGGGACTTACTAAGCAGGTCACTGCTCCAAAAGTCTACCCTCAATGTAGTACTAAGCGTGTTCTGACAATGGAGAGGCTATATGGAGTTCCTTTGACGGACTTAGACTCCATTAAGTCACTGGTTTCTAGTCCTGAGACCGGTATTATTACTGCCCTTAATGTTTGGTGAAGACCTTTTGAACAATTGGGATGTTTATTTTTATTGATTCTATAAATATGAATACATTTGGTTTTGTAGAGGTCTTTGCTAGTGAACTCTTGAACCAACAGTGCTTTATTACTATAGACAGTACACAAAGTATGTTTCTTTGTTGAAATTTATTTTAAGTATATGCATTTGAATTATTTAATTTATTCTATTACTTATTATCTAATTTAATGCTTGAGATATGTGTGTGTGTGTGTGAGAACAGAATTTGATGCAAACTAATATAGTTTTTTAACCACAAAATTGTGGCTAATATAAGTATTTGAAAAATAATTTTGTAGTGTAGACAAAATTGCCACGCTTAAAAGGGGTGGCCATAGGGATTGTCAATCTGGCATTGTTACTGATAAATGTTGCTCTAGAAGCCACACTTTGTAAGCGTAACCTTTAATGTGACAAAGATCACGCTTCATAAGTGTAGCCTTATGTCATAAAAGCGTGGCTATATGAGAAAATATAAGTGTGGCCTTTGTACCGTATCAGCCACACTTTTAAAGCGTTGCTTCTAACGCAACACCTACAAAGCGTGGCCAATAGTCAAAGGTTACGGTACTTTAGGCCACCCCCCAAAAAGTGTTGCCTAATGTCGTAAAGTGTTGCCTTTTCCCAAACGCTACACTTCTTGGCATCTTAGGCCACACTTTTCAGGGGTGGTTGTAGGCCTAAAATATTGTAGTGAGTGTGGAGATACTAGCCACATGGTGAGAGATTATCCTAGACTTTGGACTGATGTGTCACAACGAGGTATTCAGGCAGGTAGAGGGCGCCCAAGAAGGGGAGACCTGGCTCGTTGATGTATTCCATATAGTAGGCTTGAAGCCGGTGCGCCAGCTGAATGTCATTCAGGTACGAATTCGGTTTGTTATAGAGGGGCACTATCTGTAGTTCATCACAGTTCTGCTTATCGGGGTGAGTTCCCTTTTTTGTTGTTCCATTTATGGGTGCATTTCATGATTTGCACTGTGCTTATGTGGTTATCCTATTGGGAGGCTTTATGAGTGATAACCGTGTCTATCGTCTGTTTCTAGCCATTGTTGAGAGTTATGAGACTAGTAGTAAATTTCTGTTGTCTGTTTCGGTAGGTTTGATGTGATTTCTGAGTATTCTTGGTTACGAGCTGTGATTTTCATGCTCCACTAGTGTGGGAGTCAGTCCATGTTGTAAGTTTGTCGACGGAATTGATCCACTATGAGTTTCTAGATGGCATGATGTGTACCCTACTTGTGATTCAGTGTTGAGGGCGGGACCCTTGTGATTTCAGGTGATTTGATGTGTGAGACCGGGCTGTGTACCGCGGTAAGGGTTATATCAGTATAAGATCCTTGTGAGTCTTTTATATGCTTTCATTCTTTCTTGTTAGAATGTTCTGTAGATTAGTGTTTTAGAAAATTTGTGCTAGTCTGACTTGTTTGATAGTTCCCTTATGTGTTTTCCCTTCCCATATTCACTCATTTCCGTTCTATGCTTCTTGAGCTTTAGCTTGTGAGGTGTGTGCTCGTTGGTATTAGCTGAGATTTGGTTATTCGGGTGTTTAGTTATGTGGTTTTCGTGGTTATTGTATCATCGCCAGTGTTGTGGAGGTTTGAAAAGAGTTCCTATTGAATATGAGGCTTATGGCCGGTGCGGATTTGATCTCAGGCAAGTTTTGCTATCTGAAATGTTATTGTGGGCCTATGTGTGATGTGTCATGTTGTGTGGTTATGCCATGTGTGTGTTGGCATGAATTGAAGCAGCTGGTTGAGACTGATAACGGATATGGATTTAGAATCGGTTCTTTTGGAAACGGATGGAAGGTGAGAATTCTAGCTTGAAGGCCTATTGGTATTGCTAGAAAGGCTAAATTTCAGTTGAGATGGTGTCGTCATGCTTAAGTAGATTGGGGTGCCGTGGGATCACCCGCGGGTGCATGTTGGAAGTGTGCACTCAGTGTCTTGAGGACTTCGAGGCGAATCTTAGCACGTTCGAGGGTTTTAAGAGGGGGAGGATGTAACGACCCGACCGGTCATTTTGAGAAATTAAGCTTCGTTTAGCGGCATAAGGTCTGGAACAGCTTCAGAATATGAGTATTGATTTGTGTGCATGATGGAATTCGGTTTTCGGATGGTTTAGAGTCAAATTGGAAGAAGGAATCTAGTTTTGAAAGTTTGAACGGTGAAAAGTTGACCGAATTATACTTTTGGGTAAACGGCCCCGAAATGGGTCGTGGATGATCTCAACAACTTCGTACGGTGATTTTGGACTTAGGCGCGCATCCGGATTCAGAATTGGAGGTCGGTAGAGTGAATTGACGCATTTTTGGCGAAAATAAGAAAAATTGAAGTTTGGGAAACGAAGAAGTTTGACCCATAGTTGACTTTTGTGATATTGGGGTCGGAATGCAATTCCGAGAGTTGGAGCAGCTCTGTTATGTCATTTTGGACTTGTTTGCAAAATTTGGTGTCATTATGAGTTGAATTGATAGGTTTCGGCATGAGAATTCGATATTTGAAGATTTGGAAGTTCATAAGCTTGATTTTTGGGTCAATTCGTTATTCCAGTGTTGTTTTATGTGATTTGAAACTTCGAGCGAGACCGTGTTAGGTTATGCGACTTATTGGTGTGATTAGACGGGGTCCCGGAAGCCTCGGGTGTATTTCGGGTGGGCTACGGACCATTTTCCTCCTATTTTGATTTGTTGATGTTGCTGCTGTTGATATCCTTCTACGCGATCGCGAAGACTCTCCCGCGATTGCGATGCATTGTTGAAGACCACCTCGAAATCCCTCTTCGTGTTCGCATCTATCTCCTCGCGTTCGCGAAGCTCTGCTTATTTCTTCATCGTGTTCGCATTTCACCTCCCGCGATCGCAAAGTTCTATTTTTCTCTACTTCGCGATCGCGTCTGTAGTTCCGCGTTCGCATAGTAGGAATTTGGAGTTGGGGCAGTTGACTATTTTTCCTCTTCGCGTTCGCATGAGCCTCTTCGCGATCGCGTAAGCCCCCACCCACTGCTCTTCGCATACGCAACCCTTTCCACACTATCGCAATGTGTATTTTTGGGCAGCCTCAAAATTTCTTCTACGCAATCCCGACCCTTCTTCCGCGATCGCGATGTACAAATACCTGGGCAAACAGAATATATCCCAAATTCGAGGGTTTCACCATTTTTATCTTATTTTGACTTCTAGAGCTCGGTTCCTGGCGATTTTTGAAGGGATTTTCACCTGGGCGACTTTGGTAAGCGATTCTCACTCGGTTTAGACTAATTTCCATGAATTTCCTCTTAAATTCATCCTTTAATTTCGGATTTTGAATGAAAATTTGATAAAACTTCATAGGCCGAATTATTGAGTTTTGATTGGGTTTTTGGCATCCGATTTGAGATATTTTTATATGGTTAGACTCGTGAGAGTACGAGGTTTCTGAAAATGTTAATTTCACCCAATTTCGAGATGTTGGCCTGAGGGTTATTTTGGTCATTTTACCTAATTTCACGTCTTAGCTTTGAATTAAATCATAGAATCAGTTGCTTAAGATGTTATTTATGATATGTAATTGAATTGAATAGATTTGGGCCATTTGGAGTCGAGTACTCGTGGCAAGAACGTGCTTTCTAGTTGATTTTGAGCCGGTTCGAGGTAAGTATCTTACATAACCTTGTGTGAGGGACTTCCCCTTAGGATTTGAGTCTTCTTTGTTGATTGTGATCCATGTACGTGACGTGACGAGTGCTCGGACTTATTTGTGGAAACTTTTCCCTTTTAGGTTCGTAGATTCTTGTAATCACTAAGTAGGAAGTTGTTCTTGATATAATTGAGTTCCATATTACTAGTTTCACCTCTACATGTCTTACTTGGAATTAATTGCTTTTTGGTTTATCGTATTGCCTAATTGACTCTTACTTGTTTAGTTGAAGATCTGTACCCTTCTATAGTCACGTTATCTTTCATAACTGCTTGCCTTTACTTGGAAATCATCATTATCCCTCATTTAATTAATTGGTCTTAATTGAGGTTACGATTAGCTTCCCGCTGCTCATCCTTATTTGAAATCCTTGTATATTCTTCGTAACTTGCCCAACTCTGAAAGAAGTTAGATATCCTATGTTTAACTGACTTTCCTTATTTGAAATTATTTGATCCATGCTAACTTCCTTGTTGTTGACCTACGTATTATGGAATCGTTGCTTCACATTATTTTCTCCCTTGTTGAGTTGTTCTTATTACGCTCAGTATTCTCTGTTGCGGTTATTCCTTATGAGTTAGTTTTACCATCCCCTGGTGAACGGAAGTTCTTGAGTTGATTCCCTTGCCGTGTTCTTATAAATATTGTCATTTGTTCTATTGTACTTGCGATGGTGGTGCATGAGGTTTCTCCCGTGCGGTTGTTGATATTGTGATGCACGAGGTTTCTGCCGTGCGGTTGTTGTTTAGGGGTTGCACGATGTCTTTGTCGTGCTATTGTTGCTATTGATGTATTTCACATGCGGCGTAATAAGGGGGGATATGTTTATATACTTATATGTGGGTTGCGCATGTGGAGAAATAAGGTGGGAATATTATGATGCACATGTGGCAAAATAAGGCGGCACTTATTATATTATTATATGCACACGTGGCGAAATAAGGTGGGCTATGTCAGGGATTGATTGTAAAGAATTGTGATGACCTGTAGAGGCATTTCCTATTTTTGTCACTATTGTGATTGTGGGTTGCTTACCTGTATGAGCTTTATCGCATGGAATTTGTGAGGAAACATCGTACGTGTTGCCCGTTCTTCTTCTCATGTTTACTAGTTGGTAGAAATCTTGTTAAAGCACTTGCACAAGCATACACGTAGTTGAACACTCCTGTTAGAAGTGAAGTCCTCTTGCTTTTGTTAAGGGTAGAGGTACGTCATCGTTTAATCATTATATATGTGAGAGTGGCCCTAGTTAGCCAGTTAGTTGTCAGCATGACTGTGAGACTGATGGGGCACAGTAGGGGTGTTCATAAAAACCCGAAAAACCAAACCAAACCGAAAACCAAACCAAACCGACCAAAAAACTGATACTTTTTAGTTTGGTTTGGTTTTGGTTTTGAATTTTAAAAACCGATCAAATTTGGTTTGGTTATGGTTTTACTAAAAAAAATAACCAAAAAAAACCGAACCAACCCGACTATAAAAGTAGTTATTTCAAATTTATTATTAAACTTATATATATGTATATTTTTTTACAAAGCTTCTAAAAATTTATTGTAAATGTTAATCGTTTGTACATTTAGAACAATTCTTTGCCTTTACATTCTAGTTTCATTGGTAGTTTTCTTTTGTTAAGAGTAAAAATTTATTTTATGTTAAAAATAATCTATTTTTAATTGAGTCCTTAAATTATTCATCACTATTTGATTCAATTATCATCAATATATCTTGGTAAATGATAAATTTCTCAAATGGCAATTGATTTGATAGCGCTACATTGAAAATGTAGTCGTCAGAATGTGTGTTTAGTAGTGTATGTCTTATATTTAAGGAAAAACCAATAAAACCCGAAAAGCCGACAAAAACCGACATAAACTGAATCGAGAAAAAACCGGCTTAATTGGTTTGGTTTGGTTCTAATATTTGAAAACCCGACTTACTTGGTTTGGTTTCATATTAGGGAAAACCCGATCCAAACCGAACCATGAACACCCTAGAGCACATGATGCCAAGTTTTAGATTTCAGATACTGGGATTCGTGAGTTGTGTTTTGTCCGAGATTCGGTAAGTTAGTGAAAATAGTTGGATAAGACCTTACGTGAACATCATCGTAGGCTCTGAGTTATTGTTTTGTTTTCCTCTTACTGAGTTGTGACCTTAGGATTTGGATTGTGTTTTTGTTGTCGTTATGTACCATCAATTCTTATATTTTTGTTGTTACTCGTTGTTCTTTTTCCTCATTGTGATTGTAGCATTATTTGTCATTTCGTGTAGTCTTTACATAAATATATATATATATATATAATTTATATATAATTTCCGTTGTTCCTATAATTATACTGTTTATTTGACCGGTAGGTGTCTTGACTGTTCCTCGTCACTACTCCACCGAGGTTAGTCTTAATACTTACTGGGCACCGCTGTGGTGTGATCATGCTACTCTTCTGCACATTTTTGTTGTGCAGATACAGGTACTCCCACTCAGTTCTGGCAGCCTTGGAAGGAGGCGTTTCGGTAGAGACTTCGAGGTATATCTGCTATGTTCACAGACCGAGGAGTCCCTTTCCAGCTTTCTATAATAAGTATAGCCCTTTTAGTATTTTTCCTTTGTTTAGACATTTTTGAGTTAGAGCCTCTTATGTATCCCTTAGCTTGTGATTTGTGAGATTCCGGGTTTTGGGAATTTTGTTAGCTTCAAGAGTTGTTATTGTATGTGTCGAGCGGCACCTTAAATGCTGTTTTATTTTACTAGTTCAGTTTTAATTATTTTCTTCCGCAATTATGGTTATATTCCGCATTGTTAGGCTTACCTAGTCGTAGAGACTAGGTGTCGTCACGATGGTTCACGAAGGGCGAACCGGGGCGTGACATAGTGGTAGTAACAACTGACATTCCTGCTAGACAGCAGTAGTTGTTGTGGCTGAGGATAGTGGTAATAGGTGGTGGGTAGTTGGTGGTTGTAGTCTTTATTGGTGGAGTCCAGTAATAGAAATGGTGATATTTATTATAGATTGATCATAATATCAGCAAACAAAATGATGTCGTGATAAAATTCGTTGTACCAAGGATTGATAATAATGATTAAAGCAGTTGTACTAAGTTAAGAACTAAATAATTGGAAGGCAAATGGCGTCCGTCCAAAAGTGAGGGAAGTCATATTTCTCCTTTTGGTGAAAATGATTAATTTTCTGGAAAGCATTTTTCAAAGTCTTCTAATTTTTCCAGACCCCACTTGTGGGATTATACTGGGTCGTTGTTGTTGTTTGTATTGATCTAGAAAGTATACGGTGAAAATGAACTATGAGTAGCTTATAACGTGATATATATACTTATAACACATGAATTTGTAGCCATGAAATAAGAAAAGATTGTTACCTAGTAGTTGAGGCCTGAGGGATCACCAGCTGCCATGAAATAACCTTTGCTTCATAGGAATTGTGAGTACAGAGTACCCAATTAGCAAAAGCATATTTTCTACCACTAATACTAGCAGTTCTAGTTGGACCAAACAAATCCATATGCAATAGTTGAAGAGGTTTAGTAGTAGAAATAATATTTTTGATTTTGAAAGATGAACGAGTTTGTTTTCCTAGTTGACATGCATCACAAATATAATCTTTTGAAAAAATATAGTTTTGGAAGACCAATGACAAGATCATGTTTAGAAAGTTTTTGAATAGTATGCATGCTAGCATGTCCAAGTTTTCTATGCCACATCCAAGGATCGTCAATCATAGAAGTAAGACATATTTGATCACTAAGGCTATCTATATTACTGATAGTATAGACATTCCTGTCTCTATTTCCTGAAAGGATAACTTTACCTGATTCATCTTTTATAAACCAGACATGTTTCTTAAAACGAACCTCATAGTCATTGTCACATAGTTGACTGATACTGAAAAGATTGTAACTGAGTTCATCGACTAGGTCAACTTCATCCACATCACATGTTGAGCTTAGGAAAGCTTTTCCAACTCTAATAATGTTTCCTTTTGATTTATCTCCAAAGGTAATTGTTCCTCCATCTAGTTTGGTGACTATTTTGAATAATTATTTTGTCACCAGTCATATGTCTGGAACACGCACTATCAAGATACCATTTTTCTTTTCTATTCTTCTTGCTATATTCCTGCAAAATAAAGTTACTTGTTTTTAGGTACCCAAGCCCGTTTGGATCCTAAATGGTTAGATTTCCGAGTGTTAGCTTGACTAGAGGATTTAGGTCGCTATACCCATCTCCTGTTGTCCTTGAACCTGCAACGATTAGAGGTGTGACCATGTTTTCCACAATAAAAACACGGTGGATTTCTGGGATTTTCAGAGCCTCTTTCTGCTTTGATTTTGTCCCTGCATTGGTTATTGTTGTGACCATTTTTACCACAATAAGAGCATGCATGAGAGTTTCTAGTTCTAATCAAAGAATTATGAGAGGCAGTTTGATTTGATTTGACAGAACTATGACTTGTGAATTTTTGTAATCTATTCAGTTGAAGTTGGAGTTCATTAACTTCTTCTTGAAGCATGTCATGCTCAATGTCACAAACTTCCAGCTTCAAGGCCCAATATTTCTTTTCTCTTTGGATATTTCTAAGTTCATTTAGAACTCTTTCAATATCTGCGAGAGCAACATCAACAAATTCATGAAGTTCATAACAGTTGGGACAAGTAGGAAGACATACCTCACTGGTTCCCTCGTCTGTCGTAAGGCCAAGTTCACCTCAGTCTTCTTCCTCGTCTACTCCTTCGTTTGTCGTGAATCCAGGCTCTCCTGATTCCTCATTGTTATCATCTTTTATGGCCATGAAACACATGTTTGCAATTCTTTATGGCCAGATTCTTCTTCATCACTCCAGGCTCCAAAGGACTTCTTCTTTTGGAGGTTCTTGCTGAGCTTCTTCTTCAGTTCGAGACAATAAGCTTGAATGTGTCCATGTTTTCTACATTCATAACATCTTCAATCATTTTCATTGTTTGTCCCCCCTTTCTAAAGTTTGGTTTACCTCTTGTGCTATTTTTATTTTTCCTCATCATGCTTGTTACAACTTGGGAGAGCATGACTATGTTTTCATCCTGTTCTCCTCCTTCCTCTGCTTCTTCATCTTCTGGTTCAGCCACAGTTGCTTTGAAGGCAACTATTTTTTTCTTTTTTGTTGAATTTGCCTTTCCAAAAGAGTTTTCTCAGAGGCTACTAGATCACATCTAAGTTGATCATATGATATTTTGTCAAGATCCTGACATTTGAGAACAATGACCTTGGGCTGCCAAACTGTGGGTAGACATCTGAGAATTTTTCTGAGTTGTTCTCCGCTCTTTATTGTTTCACCAAAGGATTTTAGATCTCTAAGAATTTTGCTGAACCTAGAGAACATTCCCACTGCAGATTCTCCAACCTTCATTTGAAATAGCTCATACTCACGAACCAAAAATTTATCCTTATTTCTTTTACCTTGTTGGTTCCTTCATATGTGACCTCCAATTTATCCCACGTTTCCTTAGCAGTTTCACAGCTTGAGATCTTTTCATATTTTTTACCACTGATAGCATTGTACAACATATTTTTTGCTTTAGCATTCACAGTTATAACAGTCGCTTACTCATCAGTATAATCATCCAAATCAAGTGGATCAGTTGATACTATGACTTGACAATTCTCATCTTTCCTTGGGGGAACTGGAAGATTTCCCTTTTTGATCACCCGCAAGACATTGATGTCATATGACATAGTGTAAGTTTCCATACGCACTTTTCAGTGAGAAAAGTGTTGTCCGTTGAAATATGGTGGTCGTACTTAAGAGGTTCCTTCTTGAAACAATGCACCAATGACTGTGTTCGATCCCATGATCCTTTCCTCACTGGCTGTTAAGCAAAGTTTGTGAGCCTGACTCTGATACCAATTGAAAGTACAAGATTGGGGGTGAATTGTAGTCAATTTAAAATCTTGGTCGACTAAGTCTGAGTTTAGTCGACTAGTTCTGAACAATAAACAACTTCAATGGAAATAAGATAAATTGATAGAAAAGTAAAAGAGGCGCAACAGTTTTTATATTGGTTCAGTACCGATGTGGTACCTACGTCCAGTTCCCTTAGGTCACATAGATTCTTTTAGATCTTTGATAAAAGATTACAAATGTGATGGTTTTAGTTCGTTTACCATCAACGACATTCAGTAACAATAATCCTTTTGTAACATTGACACAACTCTTTTTTATGTTCTAACTCTTCTTATTTTCTGTGACACTTGTAGACTCAAGGATACAGTGTTTGTACTAAGAACTAGAAAGGCTTAAAAATAGTTTGCGTAGTTGTGTGCCTTCTCAGTTCTTTTGTTTCTTCCTTTATAGCCTTTTTGAGTCTTCTGCTTATTTGTCTTTTGGGATAGTATTGCAGCAATTCTAGGAGTCTTTTCCTTGTGAGACATATATGTCTAAGAGAATGACCCAAGGGTTGCCTCGTGAATCCAACTTAGAATGTTAGCTAGATTCATCCTTATTCCTTACGAATTGCCTCCTTGATTTTAGACAGTCTTGGTTGATTGCTTTCTTCATTCCAACTTTGGCGGATTGCTTCCTTCTTGACCTTCTACATAATCTTCATTCCAATCTTGATTGCAACCGTGATTGACAGAATCTTGGTCAATCATGATTGATTCCCTTCTTCTTAGGCTTGATTGATGTTCTTTCCAATTCAGGTTATCAAGACGTTGAGCGGATCATCATCCCTATTAGCAAGGCTGTTATTTACCAGAATGGGAATCTGTATACAAGAATATATTATTAGTCAAAGCTTCTTTAGGGTTATTAATCATTATTAAAATTCTAAACTTAACAATCCCTTCCCTGAGGGAGTAAAGAGGTTTTCGATAGACCCTCGGCAGGGTGGAAGAAAGTGTCTAACCAAAGTACTAAGCCTGAACTCATGTTAAACTTGTAGACATAATTATCTGACGTAGCTAACTTGTTCAATGTTTCATACTCCATTACTGTATTTTCCATGTTAAAAAATATTGATATTAAGTTATGAGTTCTGCAATGCAGTTAGAAATGGCTAGTGGTTTAGAGACTCTCTGCGGGCAAGCTTATGGTGCTGATCAACAATACAATAAATTAGGAATCTACA
The DNA here is from genome assembly GCF_000715075.1 of Nicotiana tabacum. Lineage (NCBI taxonomy): Eukaryota > Viridiplantae > Streptophyta > Magnoliopsida > Solanales > Solanaceae > Nicotiana > Nicotiana tabacum. The sequence goes on along the minus strand of NC_134100.1, from coordinate 23,546,347 downwards.
CCACTGGGGCTATTATATCTCTCCTTATGGTTTGCATACCAATATCTGTACTATGGTTATTTGTTGACAAAATTCTTATATTCATGGGACAAGATCCTCTTATTTCCATAGAAGCTTCCAAATACTCAATTTGGCTCATCGCTGCAGTATTTCCTTTCGCCATTTTGCAAGCATTAATACGGTATTTGCAGACGCAAAGCTTGAATATCCTTCCTATGGTACTCATGAGCTCTGTTGCAACTCTATGTTTTCATGTGCCTATTTTCTGGTTATTAATATTCAAGCTGAACTTGGGAAGTTGTGGAGCTTCAGGTGCAATTGGTTTGTCTTATTGGTTCAATGTGTTACTGCTTGGTTTGTATGTGAAATACTCTTCATCTTGCAAAAAGACTCGTGGGAAGTTTGCCCCTAATTTTTTTTTCTTTTAAGGAAAATGAATGAATGTGGTTTGTGCCTTATTTTGTCCAGTGGAAACCTACCAAATTATTCATTGTTGTCTTATATTCCACTGTGTTATAGTTTACCCTCTTCTATTTCTTCTCTATTGTACAATTAGGTCCGTGTCAGTATCTATTAAGTCATACACGTTAAACTAAATTAAGTTTTCACCAATGATTTAAATGTTAAAATAGGGATCGGAATTTGATAATTATGTTGATGTTCTAAGCAGTACAATTTGATGATCGCTTTCCCAAATTAAGACATAAGATATGGAGTATATATTATTTCTTCTTTATATACGATAGGAGTTGCAAGTGGAAGCAGGTGGCAACATTTGGGAGCATATGTTAATCTTGGTTCATTATATCTAGTTGGAATATTGAAAATTAACATATGTTGGTTACTTTGACATACAGTATACCACTTCAAATTTCCTAGGCAAATATATCCTTTATAGCCAAAATTTCACTATTTGTAGTTCAAGTTCAAGATGCCAAGTTCAGATTAAGGGCTGAAATTCTTAGTGTGGTGTTGGAAGAGAAGGTTTATCCATAATAGAATTCAGAGGAAGCTGATATATATGAGCTACTACTAAGTTAGCATAAAACGAGAATGCGCATTTGGCCCAAGAATAATTACCCGAAATACACATTTAAAAAAAAAATCATACCTATTCAAGGAAATATATTTGCAAGATAACCAGCAGGTGTATACATTGTATATCTTCGTGGTATACTATTAATATATTTGGATACTAATCCTGGTATAGAATATGGGATTGTATTTATCCCATGCTTGGTTATGCGTAGTAGTTAGCAGCGGGATATTGTATATCAAAATGGTAGAATTAGTTATCCCATATAAATGGTGGGATAGCTAATTCCATAAAATATTCTTGTCTATCCTACCTGGTTACTAAACAACCCTTAATTGTATACAAAGATATGATTCAACTATCCTAATTGATATATACCTTAATAATTCCTTTTTATTTTGTGCAAGATATTAACAGTGCAATTGAAAATTTGAAACCAAATCAAATTTGACATAAATGTGTAACTTGTCTAATTTAGGCCATTTCATTATTAAGTTGGATCACGAACAGCTAGTTGATAGGTAAAAATTAACACAACTAGAGAATGAAGTTTGAGTTTGCATCCGTGGTCCGGTGAATACGCTGCACTTTGGATCGAAGATAAATGGTAATCTGGGAGGGTTTGATTATAGGGAAACTTACACAAATATCCCAAATAAATCTCAACTTATCAACTTCTAGCTATTAATCATAGACTTACCAAAGCTAGCCAACAAAAATTAAAAAACCAAATAATAAGGTTCTTTCTCTCAAAGAATCACATGCAAAAATCGCCTTCCATATTTTTAAGCGTGATTAGCAACACTAGATACAAGACGGAAAGGAAATTTTATGGATGAGGTAGCAAATAAGGTGATGAAATACAAAAAATATATACAATATTTCAAAAATCTAAATAAAAAAGGAACTTTTTCAATGGGTATAGTTGAAATTCATTGAAAATATATAGATAAGTCAATATACAAAATTTGAGGAAGATTGGAGGTGATTTGGACTGGTTTTGTATCAAAATTCGTAATTAAATCGAGTTCAAAAAAGTCTTCTGCGACACATGTATCAAACATGTATCACGCATGTATCTCACACACAGGTATACATGGATATACATGTGATACACAATTGATACAAAGATGATACATATGTGATACATAAATGATAAACAGTGTGATACACATAATTTTTTTTCATGTTCAGCTTTTACTTCGAATTTTCAATTCAAACTACCTCAAAACTTCACCAAATCATCCCAAAACTGAGATTCAAGCTCCTTAAGTTGTGCCCAATTTATTCTAATAACACCCACTCAAAACAAAGCAAAAATTTGATATTTTTTTGCTACAAATAGCTAATTGGCTAATTTGGCTAATATTAGCAACACTAGATACAAGACGGAAAGAAAATTTTATGGATGAGGTAGCAAATAAGGTGATGAAATACAAAAATATATACAATATTTCAAAAATCTAAATAAAAAAGGAACTTTTTCAATGGGTATAGTTGAAATTCATTGAAAATATATAGATAAGTCAATATACAAAATTTGAGGAAGATTGGAGGTGATTTGGACTGGTTTTGTATCAAAATTCGTAATTAAATCGAGTTCAAAAAAGTTTTCTGCAACACATATATCAAACATGTATCACGCATGTATCTCACACACAGGTATACATGGATATACATGTGATACGCAATAGATACAAATATAATACATATGTGATACATAAATGATACATAGTGTGATACACATATCATTTTTTTCATGTTCAGTTTTTACCAAATTTTCAATTCAAACCATCTCAAAACTTCACCAAATCATCCCAAAACTGAGATTCAAGCTCCTTAAGTTGTGCCCAATTTATTCTAATAACACTTACTCAAAACAAAGCAAAAATTTGATATTTTTTTGCTACTAATAGCTAATTGGCTAATTTGGCTAATATTAGTAATATTTTATCAATTGGCCAATTTTTGAAATGAGCTACCTATAAATGGACATAGCTGGTAATTTCCCTTGATTATATAACCACTAACCAACTAACCATACTTATATAACCAGTGTTGTATGCAAGATTTTTCATAAGCATTGTTGCGAACATAATGTATTGGTTACGGGGTTCAACCACACTCAGTAATTTTTATGCATGGCAGAGATTCATATGTGAAACTCTGCTAAAATTTCAATAAATAATAAATTATGAAGCCATAACTTTTTATGTATAATGAGTTTAATGCTAAGAAGGTTAAACTCATTAAGTTTAAATCTCAAATTTACTGGTATTATCACAACTCAACTAATATATAAGTTTAAGTTTGGAGCTGTAAAGATTCTAAGTGCTGATATACATCTGTGTTTTCTTGTTTGTGTATGTATATTATATCTCTTTAACTAGTAGTAGCTGATAATACTCCTATATCATACCATTGTTTATACTGCAAAAGAATCTTTAGAATATCAATATATAAAAATCAAAAACTGAAACATAAGAATAGTAATTATGATTTGACAACTTGAAACATACGGTGAGAATTCATTGCGAACAATAATAAGAACTATACTAATATGTGAAAAAGTTAGGAAAATCTTACAGCCCATATTCGCGTCGCCGTAAGTTAGTCGATATAAATTCAAAAAGAGATTATCTTTGAGATGATAAAAAATTAACCATATTTGTCTTAAATGATATAAGGGTGTATAAGTTAACAAGTATTAGAAGTTTAACGAATCAAGGATGTTATAACCCGTATTTTTGGATAAAACTAGAGATGCTTAATATTCTCAAAAGGTCGTGTTTTAAGGTATTTGAATCATATAATAACCGTAACATAAGTCTTGAAGTCAAACGAGTTATGAAACAAAAGTCGACAAAAGTTGTCGCAACTCACGTTCATAATTTTACTTAAACTTTAGGTCAAATGTTACTAAGCTTTTCTCCCAATTTACTTGGAATTACGGGGCGATCTACCCACAAAATTGAAGATCTATGAGTCTAGTTTCCAATAATTAAACCATCCATCGATACAACGTCGGAATAGAGAGATACACACGTTTTCACGAGACTGCGCCAAGCAGCTCTCTATGGGACCCACATAGGCGATTGAGATATATTGATATATATGAGACGCCTTAACCCCATTTTAACTCATTTTTTCACTCTCTTCAAACCCTAGACACTTAAAAACTCTCTCTCAAGGTTCTCCCATAATCTAACATGCAAATAACACAAATCAAGTATCGGGAATCCCGTGGCGCAAGTAAGTTTCTTGTTCTTCTTGTTGTTGCTGAATTTTGTATGGTTCCAGCTCGTGTGGAAGACTGTTTTAAGTGGTTTAAGTTCTATAAAATTCTCTCTTAAGTTTTTAATATCAACCCTAGGTGATTTTAAGTCTTCCAAAGTGATTTTAGTGCCGAAAACCCCGAATTGATTGCTAGTTTCGCTTTCTTGTTCTTGTGGCAGGATTGGAAGGATATTTCATGGTGAATTAAAGTCAAATTGGAGTTGTTCTATCTTTTTAAAGGTAAGAAACCTCTTACTATACATGTATTTAAAATTATCCAAATTGTGGCTAAGTCGTTGAAGCTAGAACTTGTGAGTTGTGTATCGAAAGGTTTGTTAGTAATGTTGTTGGTTGGTGGACTGTTTTGGGAGGCTTAATATGATTATTATTGATTTTTTGGACTGTTTGGTGATTGTTTTAACTTGTGAAAAGTCATATAAATAGGGGAAATATTGTCTGTTTCATCGTAAAATAGGTTGCGGTCGATATATAATAGTTACAATGCTTAAACGATAACGATAGTGTCATTTCCCTTGTTGTAGACTAAGGATTCGTGACATTTACATAGCTTGAGGTTGGGCAGTATATACAAGGTATGTGAGGTTATCCCTTTCTTTCTTTCGCACGACTCCGATTGTACATAATTTAATGAATGAGCTCCCAAAGATACTCCACTCTTAGAAGCTAACAGTACTTACATTGTTTCCCTTCTTATGGAACAATTGATGTTGATGTTACTTCTCTTATTCTTATGTTATCAATGTTATTGGTACTTCCTAATTCTTATAAGATCCATGATGAATAGTTAGTCCTAATAACGTGTACGGAGGTTACCGATCCCATGTCACTCCAAAAGGTTCCGAATGTGATTCCAGTGAGTCCAACATGCATTATATATATGTACTTGTTTTACTCTACTGAGCCGCGCTATAATCGTCCTGGTATGACACCTATTGTGCAACCACTGATCACTTGGGTTTTACCTAGCTCCGTGTCTACTGGGCCTTATGATGGCTGGGTATGTTTTTACCGAGCCTATTACGATCGCGTACGATATGATAATGATGACGCCTACAGAGGAGTATGTTTTATTATTATTATTATTATTATTATTATTATTATTATTATTATTATTATTATTATTATTATTATTATTATTATTATTAGTATTATTATTATTTCATGTCAGTCGCCCTTAGAGGCACTCAGATGTTACAGGTTGTATATTCTCTATCCCTACTTACATTACTATTCTTATTTATACTTTCCTGCCTTACATACTCAGTACTTTATTCGTACTGACATTCTTTTTATTCGTGGGCCATACATGCCGTATTGTAGGTCCTGATAGACAGGTAGACGAAGCTCCCCCACCACAATAGGCTTCCCAATTTAGCGGTTATTAGTGAGATCCCTTCTTCGGACTTGCCGTGGTCTTGGTATGCACTTTTGGGTATGTTGGGTCCTGTTCCGATAATGTTGCAGCACCTATGTTCCTTTAGATGCTCATAGACAGATGTCGACTCATATATAGCTTGGATTGCCTTATCGGCTGATTTTTGTTGTATAGTCTCTCATGGAAGCTTGTCAGCTCGTACCTTATATATAGCTTCATGATAGCCTTGTCGGCCCATGTTATGTATATTCATGTCATTATCTATCATTATTGGTTGTTCATGATTCATGTATACCATTTATGTTAATCTCGTCGGCCCTTATAGATAATAAGAAATGTTAGATAAAATATACGTTGGTTAAAATGTACGTTGGCGCTCGACAGGTATGGTCCGGGTGCCAGTCATGGCCCTCCAGTTTGGGTCGTGACAGAAAACTACCATGTTCATTTATAAGTAGATTATTACAAAAATTGGCCAATTTATAAAATATTACTACTATTAGTCAATTAGCTATTTGTAGAAAAACAAAATGTCAATTTTTTGCTTTCTTTTGAGTGGGTGTTATTAGAATATATTGGGTACATCTTAAGGAGTTTGAATCTAAGTTTTGGGATGATTTGGCAGAGTTTTGAGGTGGTTTGAGTTGAAAATTCGAAGTAGAAGATGAAACATGAAAAACATGATATGTATATCATGTTGTGTATCATTTGTATATCATATATGTATCATATTTGTATCAAATGTGTATCACACGTATATCCATGTATACATGTGTGTGTGATACATGTGTCGCAGAAGAATTTTTAACTTGATTTTAACTACGAATTTTGATACCAAATCAGTCCAAATAACCTCCAATCCTCCTCAAAATTTGTATATTGATACTCATCTATATATTTTCAATAAATTTCAATCATACCCATTGAAATTTTCTTTGCATCTTGCATCTAATGTTGCTGATCAATATGGAAGGAGATTTTTGCGTGTGATTTTGGAGAGAAAGAACCTTATTTATTTGGGTTTTAATTTTTATATGTGATTGGCTAGTTTCGTTAAGTGTATGATTGACGGCTAGAGGTTGGTAAGTTGAAATTAATTTGGGATATTTTTATAAGATTCCCAAGAAGTTATCCTGTTATATTGTAACTTATGTCCAATATGATAGCCCGCAACTTAAACTATTTATATTTGGTAGCCACAAAAATGTATAAAATTTATATATTTTTTTTGTCTATAACTTTGATATATATATAGAGAGAGCGTGTAATATTTTTCTAGTTTCGACGGTACACTATATAGGAAATTTGGTAGTGATAATCGAGAAGATGGGGGCTCCACACGCATTTAACAGAACACAAAAATGGCAATATCTTAATCATATATAGAGCATTTTGAGCAACTAAAAAACATATTATTCCACTTCTGTCAATATCACTCATGTTAATGTAACCCCACTTCACCCTACGCGGATTCATGACAGTCAGGACCCAACTCCCTTTTGATACTCCAACTTGTCAACTTCCAAATACCCACACATTTTTTCTTTTCTTTTTACAACTGTCTTCTATATTACTATTATATGTTCCACCTTTTTATCCTTTTATGACCTTTTTTTAGTCTCTACCAACATTCCCTTTCATTAGTATATAGGTGGAAACTAGTTCATTTCTCAATCCCAAAAACCATATTCTCTCCTTCTTCCTCGTATTATTTGCATCTTTATATTTTTTATAGTTTTCAAGAGTGGGCTATGTAAAGGTGTTCAAATAATATTTTTTGATCAAGAGCAAGTTATATTTTACGTACCTTATATACAATACAGTTTTTTGGTAAGGGGTGTTCAGTTGACAATCCTTGACTACACATAACTTCGCGCCTGAACATTCCATTCATTAGTATACAGGAGGAAACTACTACATTTCTCAATCCCAATAATCATATTCTCTTCTTCTTCTTCCTCATATTATTTGCATCTTTATACTCTTTCTAGTTTTCAAGAAAGAGTTTTGTCCAACTTGAAATGGGCAACTACATATCTTGCACATTATTAGCACAAGTAGGCAACAAACAATCAAGACTAGTAAAGGTCATTTTTCCAAATGGTGAAATCCAAAACATACATCACCAAATTAAAGCAGCAGAACTCATGCTAGAAAAACCTAATTTCTTTCTTGTAAATTCAAAGTCTCTACATATTGGTAGGAGATTTTCTGCCCTAAATGCTGATGAGGATCTTGAAATGGCCAATGTTTATGTCATGTTTCCTATGAAAAGATTGAATTCATTAGTTTCAGCAGCTGATTTGGGTGCATTATTCCTCACTGCTAATTCTGTAGCCAAAAGGGTGTCTTTTAAAAGAGGCAAAATATTGCCAGAATGCACAGAATTTGCTGTGGATATAGAGGAGCCTAAGCCAAAATATGATAAAATTGCTTTGCCAAAGTTGAAATTGGAAGATATTGAAGAGTTCTCAACGCCAGAATTCAAGCACATGTTGTTAATATGTAGGTCAAAGAAACCATTGCTTGAAACTATAGTTGAAGAATCAGTTTGTTCAAGATGAAGATTTTGATGAGTAGTTCATATCTATGTTGCTCGGGCTCTCCAAAAATACTGTTGCGTTCGTGTCGAATCCTCTAAAAATACACAACTTTTAAAGGATCAGACCCACACCCAACGGCATTTTTGAAGAGTGCGAGCAACATAGGTCCATATTTCATTGAAGTGTGCTCTTTGAATTTTAGTAAGGGAGACTATTCTTTTGATGATTAAGGTAGGTTTTTTTTGTTTGTGATTTAATATACAAAGATGTATAAGAAACATTTTTTTTTTTTCACAAACAAATTCTTTTGTGAATGTTTGATCTTTCAATATATGAGATAATAATAAAATTTTAATTCTAGTTCTTGAAATATTTGGTTAAGTTTATATTTTCTTTAATTAATAGAAATATATACTTTTGATCCTTTTGATTACGAATTTTTACAAATTTAACAGTCAGTAATGGTTAAACTATTTAATTACTCATGTATTATGTTAAATTTGTATTGTTAGTTGTTACTATATCTGAAGGTAATATAGTCATAAAAATAATTTAAATAAAATATTATCATGTAAAAGGATCAAAGCACAGATTTGTTATTAATTCAAGAGTAGAAATGCTTATTTTTTAATAACTAGGGGATCGGAAGTGTAATTTTTCTGAATGGAATTTGGGTCTCGAAAGTGATTGAAGGATCAAGAACCAAATTAATGTATTTGTCAATGAATTAAATGGGAGGAAAAAGAAAAAAGAAAGGGATAATTTCGCATAAATACAACTCACACACCTGACTTGCAACATAACAGCCTAGATACCACTTTGCAAATCTATAGCCCAAAAATTAATAGGCTAATTCCCGAAAGAAAGCTTATTTTGCTCCCTCTTATATATAACCAGTTGTTTTCATTCTGTTGATTTCCTTTGATTATTAAGCATTTGATAAAAAAAAAATGCAAATCAGCCATAACACAACTCAAAAATCCTGAATAATACATATTATCTGAAGGTAAGAAATTCAAACACTTTTATGTGCAATTGCCGAAGCAATCCAACAGGATAAAAGAAAAATAAAAACTTGGTAAATGAATTGTAGAATTCCTCCAACGCTCATACAACACATTACACGAAAAAGAAGATGAGAAAGAAGTGTCAAACTTCTGTAGAAGCCTCTTACACACTAACAATGTATATACATCCTTATAAACTGAAAAATATATAATTATACAATATTATACACAAATATACACATTTATACACAATTATACAATACTGTATAAGTTTGTATAAACATGTATAATAGTGTATAAGAGGTGTTTGTATATCCATATACACAATTATACACTAGTATACAATGTTGATACAAACTGCTACATAGTTATAATTTTTATACAAACCCAATTTCAGATTCGAGACTTCAAGGCCATAATAATAATGACCAGAACTTCAAACTTCAAAATCTTCCAACATTAGTGGTTATTTTTTGGTGCAAATCAAGTTTGAGAGCTATTTATTTTCATATCTGTGTGTATTTTCATGTTTCTATCCAAAATCTTCAATATTCTTTTGCTTGCCACCATGGACGACGGAGTAGGAGCCCGAGCCTTCTTAAGCCATTAATAACAAAACTGCGTGGGGGGTAGAGGAGGGGGGATAAAGCTGTTGTGCTCCTCACAAATTGAAGTTGCTTCAGCTATTGACTAAGATAATTTGCGGAAAAGGGGAGGCAGATATGTAGCAGATGTTGTGTTTGTAAGAGAAGCATAATACATTGCTAATGACTAATTTTAAGAGAGGATGAGAGATCTATGTGGGTTAGAAAGAAAGAAGTGAGAGGCGGTGAGAGAGAGAAGGGAATAAAGAAAGAAGAAAATAATAAAAACTCTAAAACTATGTCTTTAACAGTGGGCTAAAGGCTGAAAAATTTCTTTCAAATTATGTAAAACATGGGCTAAATAGGGTAAGAGCTTCAAATGTGAGCCATTTTGGATTGGGCTATTAGACCAAGTGACATGGGCTAAGTTCTTTGAAATGGTCTATTTTAGTGGTGAATTATGCAGATTTTCTTCATAAAATATGAAACGATTTTGCGCGTCCTCAATTATAGAATATAACGATATTTGTCGAAAATTGGATGACGAGGCCACGAGGGATGTCCGAAAAGAAAGGCAGTAGCCACCCACTCTGTCTTTTGAAATGAAAGTGTGTTCTTGTTATTAACTTTTTTTTTTTTTTTTGGCAAAGTGTTCTTGTTATTTGAAAGCAATCATCCGTGAATTTTTGTTCTTTCTTATAACCATGGTGTCCGAGCAAGTTCATATATGTAGTTCGATTATTTTCACAGGATACTTGTTACCTTCAATCAACAATAAGTATTCAGTAATTTTATCCACTAAAACTTAGATATATAGGAAGTATCACTTAGTATTTTTTGTCTCTGTTGAAAATAAAATTTAAAAATTTTATAATTTTAACCCATTTTATTGACCAGTAGGCCACACCTTTAGATGCAGTCATCCGAGAATCTTAGTGGTCCTTAGTTAAATTTTCATATACTAGCGAGAATTTGGATTTTCATTTTGTAATTTCCTTTTTTATTTTTTCTTTCTCTCCGCCTATATACAATAATTTTTTATAAAAAGGAACCATCTATATTCCTAATGGAAAAACTCATTTAACTATTATTTTGAGTGAATTAATACATAGTTTAACCTCCTAACTTGTATCAAAATCTCTTTGACTCATTTCATTTTACGAGAAAAAAAAAATTATACACTAAATCTTTTTTCAACCCCACCTTTTATACAATTCTTCAGAGTTTTTTCTGCAATAAGTGTATTTCACACACCAATAATATCGTGATACATCATTAACTTAGAAAAAGAAAAATACTAGAATTTTACAATAATAATCCATCATCTTCGCGCCAAGGCTGCCATCATCTCCGCCATTACACTGCAGTCCAACATCTGGGCATGAGAATTAGCGCGCAATAACAGCTTAGAATCAAAAATAAAAGGAAAACGATTACCTGATCATGCTGAACAGCACCAAGATTGCTTTCTTATTTCGGTTCAAAATTTTATTTGTGTTTAAAAGGGGGAAAACCTTATTTTACTATTGATATTTCAATTTATGGAACTGCGAAATAAAAATAACCAAATAGAAGGGACTGGTGATATGGTGGTAACTTTTTAAAAGGACGAAGATGATGTATTTTTCAAAAACGAAAATAGATAGAATTAATTTGGACAATAATTTGGATATGTGGCGTACATAAGGCTTTAGACACAAGTTTTTAATTTATTCTTTTTTTTTTTTTGGGTAAAACGGCCTGTTACAAGTACGCTCTCAATTTGTAGAGCTAATATCCGCCATCAGCGTAAACTTTTTTTACATGGTGACTTTTGCAGCCTATTACAGGCTAGATTTCAAGTATTTTTACTTTTCAAATATTTAAATATTACTGTTGCATGTAAAAGTGTAATCTGACCATGTCAAAGTTAGTTAAACTCAAATGGTATGTATTAGACATGTTTCAAAAAAAATTGGTGTAAATATATTTTAGCGTGAAATTGATGTGTGTCAAAAGAATTTCGATTACAAGTTATTAGAAGGATGAAGTATGTATGTATTAAGCCTTTCCTATTACCAAAATTAACTTACTTATTTAGTCATTTTAACTCTAATGGGATATAATCTTCTAATCACGTCGAAAATAATACTTACCCGCACCCAATATTTATATCAAATCAAATAATTTAACCATAAGAGTCACAAATTAAAGAGTAAATGCATATCATCCATAGTTTAGTGATAAATAACTTAGGACAAATGTCATGTATTTCTTCCCCTAGTCTCTCTCTCCTCCCTTCTCTCTTCTCGTTTTTTTTTTACTTTTACTTTTTCTCCTACCTCTTAACCCTAGAAGCAACCATTTTTTTCCCGTGACTTGTGCGCCGGCGCCATCTCTTCTTTCTTCTTCTATTTAGTCTGGTTGCAGCCCAACCCCCTCCCCTGTTCCTCTTTTCTCCTTCTTTCTTCTTTTCTTCTTCTTCCTCTGCCCGCTGTGTCTCTGTAGCGCCGGTGTTCTCTGGCGACGTCAGACCGATCCGGCGACCAATTGGACCAACACCAGATTGTTGTTCATCAGAGGTGACGGTGGCAGCCTGTATTCTTTTATTTTTCTTGGTCTCGTGGTGTGTTTTGTGTGTTACAGGTAGCATTTTTGTGGCCGCTTGGTGGTGGGAGCGAAGTGCACGCGCAAAATTAGTGGAGCATTCCAGCTGGCAGGAACAAGGGCAGTGCGTCGGGTCTCTCAACATACGGAATACACCAAGTCGAAAGTCCAGGTTAGGGACTGTGGCTATTGGCTGCGAGCGAGACGTGTGTGTGCGGACAAAAAGAACAACCCCGATAAGGGTCAACAAGGGTCGGAGGAGTTGGACGCGAACGTGCTAGGTGGACGCAACATCGTCGTATATACCAAGACAATCTCCAGGTTCTACTCATGGGAGTTGGTACCTCCCCTTATTCATTTTCTTTTATTGTGTTAGTTAAATTATTGCAATCTTTGTTCCTATTTGTTTATTCATCGTATTAGTGCGCTTATAGTTATATAGTGTCTTTGTCTAACTTGGTCTGTTGCCTTGTGTGTGTTAGTGATTCCTCTTAGTCTGTCGTAGGTATAATGGTTGTGGTCTAGGATGGTCGAGTGAGGTCATGTCCTCGGGGGGAGCGGGGGATGGGGCAGGAGGTAGGGTAATGGTCAGGGGGTGGGTCGGGAGGCAAGGGAGGTAAAGGGAACAAGGGTGCCTATAGGTTAAGAATCGGGTCATGGAACATAGGTACATTTAAGTCTATAGAGTTGGCGAAAATTCTCCGGAAGAGGAGGGTCAATATAGCATGTGTCCAGGAGACAAGGTGGGTAGGGTCGAGTGCGAAAGATGTGAACGGGTATAAACTTTGGTACTCAGGGGTCGAGAGAGGTAAGAATGGAGTGGGTATCTTGGTGGATAAGGAACTTAGAGGGTCTGTGCTCGAAGTTAGACGAGTGAATGATAGGTTGATGGTTATTAAGTTGGTGGTCGGTGAGTACACCCTAAACGTCATTAGCGTCTATACGCTACATGTGGTCCTAGATGAGGAGGTTAAATGACACTTCTGGGAGGGCATAGATGAGATTGTGCACCAGGTTCCGCCTACTGAGAAGCTATTCATAGGAGGGGATTTCAATGGTCATATTGGGGCAACCGCAGGTGGTTATGGCGAGGTGCATAGAGGCTTTGGTTTTGGGGAGAGGAACGGAGGAGGTACCATGCTGTTGGACTTCGCTAAGTCTTTCGGGTTGGTGATTGCGAACTCTAGATTTCTGAAGAGGAATGAGCATTTGGTTACTTTTCATAATGCGGTAACGAAGACTCAGATTGACTATCTCTGGAGGTGTGACAGCGGGTTGTGTAATTCTAAGTGAGTCACTCGCGACACAACATAGACTCTTGGTGCTAGACGTTGGTATTAGGTTAAAGAGGAGGAAACGGACTGCTCGGGGACCACCGAGAATCAGGTGGGGAGCCTTTACTAAGGATAAAGCCCAAGAGTTGGAGTGGCGGCTATCGGCTATGGGTGCTTGGAGGAGCAGTGGGGACGCAAACACTATATGGTGAGCAACAACAGACTGCATAAGGGCATCTGCGCGAGAGGTATTAGGGGTCTCGACCGGTGTCTCTAGTGGTCATAAAGGAATCTGGTGGTGGAATGAAGTGGTCCAAGGTTAAGTGGAAGCGAAGAAGGCAACATACATGAAGTTAGTGGGGAGCATAGGTGAGGAGGAGAGGCGGGCGTGCATGGAAAGATATAAGTTAGCTAGGAAGGAAGCTAAACTATCAGTCACGGAGGCTAAGACTGCGGCTTATGGTCGGATGTATGAGGAACTAGGGGGAAAAGGCAGGGAGAAAAAGTTATTTCGGCTAGCCAAGTTGAGAGAGAGGAAGGCTCGGGATTTGGACCAAGTGAGATGCATCAAGGACGAAGATGGTAGGATACTGATGGAAGATGCCCAGATTAAAAGGATATGGCAGGCTTACTTCCATAAACTTCTGAATGAAAATGAGGATCAGGATATTGTACTAGGCGAATTGGAGCATTCTGAGAGTCACCATGACTTCGGGCACTACAGGCGTATCGAGGTTGAGGAGGTTGTGGGGGCTATGCGTAAGATGAGTAGGGGCAGACCTACCAGGCCAGACTAGATCCCAGTGGAATTCTGGAAGTGTGTAGGGAGAGCAGGCTTGGAGTGGTTGACTGGGTTGTTTAATGTTATTTTTAAGGCGAAGAGGATATTGGATGAGTGGAGGTGGAGTACGGTGGTTCCATTGTATAAGAACAAAGGTGATATCCAAAGTTGTAACAATTATAGTGGTATTAAATTACTGAGTCATACCATGAAAGTATGGGAGAGGGTCATTGAAGCAAGGGTGAGGATGACAGTGTCTGTATCCGACAACCAGTTCGAGTTTATGCCGGGTCGTTCTATCACAGAAGCTATACACCTTATTAGGAGGTTGGTGGAACTGTACAGAGAGAGAAAAAAGGATCTGCATCTAGAGAAAGCGTATGACAAGGTTCCTAGAGAAGTTTTCTGGAGATGCTTGGAGACTAAAGGTGTGTCAGTTCCCTATATTAAGGCGATCAGGGACATGTATGATGGGGCTAAGACTCGGGTTAGGATAGTATGAGGTGACTTAGAGCATTTTCTGGTTGAAATGGGGTTACACCAAGGCTCTACGCTCAGTCCGTTCTTATTTGCCCTGGTGATGGATGCATTAACAAACCATATTCAAGGGGAAGTGCCATGGTACATGCTATTTGCCGATGACATAGTTCTGATTGATGAGTCACGAACCGGTGTTAACGAGAGACTAGAAGTTTGGAGACAGACTCTTGAGTCTAAAGGTTTCAAGCTGAGCAGAACGAAGACGGAATACCTGGAGTGTAAGTTCAACACTGAGCCAGGGGAAGTGGGCATGGATGTGAGGCTTGAATCACAGGTTATCCCAAGTAGAGGCAGCTTCAAGTACCTTAGTTCGGTTATCCACGGGAGAGGGGAGATTGATGAGGATGTCGCACACCATATTGGGGTAGGGTGGATGAAGTGGAGGTTAGCATCCGGAGTTTTGTGTGACAAGAGAGTGCCAACGATACTAAAAGGTAAGTTCTATAAAGCGGTGGTTAGACCGGCCATGATGTATGGGGATGAGTGTTGGCCAGTTAAGAACTCACATATCCAAAAGATGAAAGTAGCAGAAATGAGGATGTTTATGTGGATGTGCGGACACACTAGGATGGACAAGATTAGAAATGAGGATATTCGGGAGAAGGTGCATGTGGCTCCCATTGATGACAAGATGCGGGAAGCGAGACTTAGATGGTTCGGACATGTACAAAGGAGAAGCCCAGATGCTCCAGTAAGGAGGTGTGAGCGACTGGTTGTGGAGGGCACGAGACGAGGTAGAGGGCGGCCTAAGAAGTATTGGGGAGAAGTGATCAGGCAAGATATGGCGAGGCTTCAGATTTCTGAGGACATGATACTTGATAGGAAGTTATGGAGGTCGAGTATTACGGTTGTAGGCTAGGAGATAACTGAGTCTTGCGTTACCTTGTTCTGTTGTGAGCCTAGTCTGGTAGGGTTTTTGTCTGGAATAGCTAGGGGCATTGCCGTGTCTTACTATTTTCGCTTTTCGGTGCAGGACCTATTTACTAGCTATCATTTTTGTTTTGCATTTTTTGTTTCTATTTTTCATATGATCTCTGTGGTGAAACTAATATTCTTCCCTTTTTGTTTTTCTTATTATCTTGAGCCGAGGGTCTTCCGAAAACAACCTCTCTATTCCTTCAGGGTAGGGGTAAGGTCTGCATACATACTACCTTCCCCAGACCCCACTTGTGAGATTTTACTGGGTTGTTGTTGTTGTATTGTCTTTAACTTGTTTAAAAGAAAGAAATAGCAATTGTTGTTGCTGGATACTAAATTCACATTTAGCGTAACAAGTATGGTTCTGAATCTCAAGCTCTTTCCACCTCCTCCTTTTGCCAATTTTATGTGATACTATATTTTTTATGTGATCAAGAAAAAATGACACTTTTTATATTTAAAACCTATTTAAAGTTAGTGCTCCCAATTTTACTATGATGGCATAATTTATTGGTAAAATAGCTTCATGGACATTTAAACTTGTATCAGTTTGCCAATCCAATAGACAAACTTATATCTTTCTTATTTTAACACCTTAACTTGATGAACTGGATACAAATAAACACGTTTGACTATTGACTGTGCTTATGTGGCAACAATAAGTTGATGTGGCCAAAGTGCGTGAGAATTGCGATAATAAAGCGCGCTACAATAGCATTTTGGTTGAAAAAATACTAAAAAAAATAAGAAAAGAAAACATCAATTACAAAAGAAAAGATTAAAAAATGAAAGAAAAAAGAGCTTCTAAAGAAGAAAAAGGGAAAAATCTACTCCCTGCCCAAACCTTTCTTTCCCCTAATCCTCCTTTTTCCCCTTTTCTCAATTTTTGCTCTTTCCCCGCCGACCCACATTTCTGTTCATCAAACTTCTCCTCTCCAACCTTACCCTTTAAAAATCCACCACAACTCCATCAGATCAAAACCGCTCCATCATCCTCCTGAACATCGAAAAGGATTTTAAGAAAACATTCTACCACAATCACCTTTATTTTCAATCTTGACCATTACAAATCACCTTAAATTTAAGACCATTATAACCTTCATCGTAGATGGCTAAAATCGGCAATCACCACCACAAAAATCAGAACACGATCATCATCATATTTTACTATAAAAGAGGGACCTTATGGCCTAAAATACTGCACCATCTCTATCTATCTTTGACCACATCTCTTAGATAACACCCAAATACAATACAAACATTTCTCAAATATCTGAAATCAAATTTATAGAAAAATAAAGTTGTTCTCTGGGAATCGTTCCTTCGGCCAACCCCACTAGAAATTTTCTCAGTTGTTTGGTGCCGACGTTGATGATACCGCTGTATTAGTAAAAGTAAGACTCGCCATGTGGGTCTATTTAATGGCGACACGTGTCAGTAAAGTTTGAAGAAAAGTGAAGAATGACATGTAAAGATGATATGTGAAACACCCCTAGGATCGAACATACTCATACCGTGCCTGTTAGCCCCGAAACTGATCATCATGAAATAGCCCAGATCAGGTGCGAGAGAATATCTTATAATTACAAATGAGGAAGGAATAAATTAATCCCGGATTATATGAGATTTATCATCATTACACCATCAGTTACAAATCAATTATTAATAAATACAATAAATTATTGTAACGGTCAGAACAAGGCAATCAACTACGAGATTGACTCAACAGGCACGAGATTGACTCAACAGGCACGAGATTGACTCAACTGACACGAGATTGACTGATTAATTGCGGAATTAACTCATCAATTATGAAATTAACTCATCAGTTACGGAATTCCAACATTTACACAGCTGTTACAAGTCTTCCAAAAGTAATGGATGGATTGAGTAAATGCTCATAATGGACCCATAATTCAAGGAGACTAGTTACTTAGATTTAGCGCTATAAATAGACATACTTTTACCACCATCAGGGGAGGCTAATTTTCTTCTCTACAATTCTCTTCATTGTAATTTATAGCATATTGCTCTCAAGTTAGCCATAGTTCGGCCCTTCAAGCTCTGTTCGGCACATTATCCTATCAAGGATCATTCAATAAGAATTCTTTCTTCTCTGCTTTATTTTTATTATATTATCTGTCATTGAATTTATTTTTCACTTCTCTATCACGTAGTATTAACGAAATTTTATATCTTCGGATTGAATCGGTTGCTTGTGGCCCGTCATATAAAATTATTGTTTTGACCTTGAAAACTATTTTTTCGGTTAAACAGTTTGGTTCTGTTACCGGGAACTCAAGCAAATTTGCTATTCATCCAAAGATAGTAACAATTTTTGTTAATATTCGTTTGTTTTTAGTTTAAACCTTCATCATGGCCGAAATTTACCAATCAACACAGTTGAGGACAACCAAGTTGGAGATGGCGTACCATGCAAAATAAAAAAGGAAGAATAGTCATGATAATGATATGTAAGTAACAAGCAGAGAAAAATAGAGAATGTACATCGATATATTGGTACCGCAACTATCTATACCAGAACTGATTATAACGGATCTGTACGAAACAGTTCCGGAATAGGAGGTTCAGTTACACTAGGTAAATTTAATTTGCAAAATTTAGTTTTAACCTTACAGAAACATATCAAGGAACAGAACGAGCGGATAGAACACCTCCGGGAATTCCTATCTATCCTGCGAGAATGATATGCATAACCGTTGCAGCAATGGAATTTAAATAGAAGAAGACACAGTAAGTCGAATCGACACTAATAAGTGTCTAAAACAGGTTCGAAAACCAAACCGAGGTGATTCCGGATCCGATTGAAGGAGTCAGAAGAATAACGTCGGACCTTCCCGGAACTGAGGAGTAAAATTTACATTCGATATAATACAATGCTTCGAATAGAGGAAGACAAGTTCATTCAATTGAAAGTCAAAAACAGGTCCGGAGATTAAGCGGATGTGATTCTTGGGTGATCCGAATCTAAACGCAAAAATCTAAAAATAGGTCCGAGCAAAAGAGATACGAGATTTTCTTCACGGGCTGGAAAAGATCCGAATCTACCCGAACAGGTAAGGAATTACCTTGCTAAATTATAAAATTTCACAGGAGAAGAATGAAGATTAGGAAGAAACATGGGTGAAACACCCACGAGATTGCTTACAAAGATACTACACCTAACAACTGAAAAAGAAGAGATAGCTGCGGGATGGAATAGACACGAGGAAGGAAGGTTCACTAATAACCTTGGACAATTATACAAATATTTTTGGAAGCAATCATTGAACTGAAGGCATCAGAAGCCACGAGGTCAAATGCTGAAGAATTAGATATTATCATTGACTTCCCAAATAGGAAGGTTTACGTTGGTCGAGACTCGACACCGAATTTAAAGGTAAGTTGATTAAACTTTTACATGCTAACAAGAATTGCTTTGCTTACCTCCATTTTAACATAGCAGGTGTACCACCGGAGGTAAAGGTTTATATGCTCAATATTGACCCGCGGTATAATCCGGCCAAACAAAAGAAGAAACTAGAGTCAAATCATAAAAGATAAAGTTACAGATCTTCGAAAGATCGATTTAGTTCGAAAAGTCGAATCATTCAAACTTGCTATCTAACAACAACGTATCATTACTTTCAAAATTCCGAGGAGAAAGATGATTGTCGGTACACCAAATTGTCTCGGATGTCTCGGTAAATGCAATTTTAATTCAAGAAGATAAAGGTACTCATTCTCCTAGCTATTATAAAATGCTCTTAGATACGAAAAGTACATATCTACATTTTCATAAGTTGGCATTAATTGTAGTTGCCTAAATCTAAGGCTTTATTTTCAATGTCATTCAATTCTCGTAGTCACTATATTTTCATTACCCAATATTTTGCATAAACATGAACTGTCAGGAAGGCTAGCTAAATGAGTAGTCGAACTAAGTGAATATGATAGTGTTTATCAGCCACGTACGACTATAAAATCACAAATTTAGCAGATTTCATGATTAATCTTAGCTCGAACATATTACCCGAACATGTTATTTCTGGGATAATTCTCGGGATCTGGACCTTCTACACAATTAGGTCCACATGTACTAAACTTTCCGAGTTAGGGACAATGCTTAATGCCTATCAGGGAAAGTAGTTAGATAATTCATAAAAGTTATTTTATTACTAACAACAAAATCGAGTATGAAGCATATGCTACAGGGCTTAAATTAGCTTGGGGACTCAGAGCAAAAATATTGATTTAACGATTGATCAAATCCAAAAAAAACTATGCAGCCCAAGAAAATCGAGCAGGATGTGCGAGTCTCGGATCTACTACTGATATCACTAACTCTGAAAGCAACTCCGGGCTCTTATTTAGAAATATCATTTCCGGATCAAACAGTCTCGGGATCGAGCCATCCCTTATTTAGGCAATCCTTGGTCTATCATCAATTAGAATGAAAATGAGGTAAGCCTGACTAATTTAATTTAGAATTGGCATAATATCCATTTATTACCTGTAGAATGAGACTTTACCCAAAGACAAGCATGCTCTCGATAACTCTGAGTACGTCTCATCCTCTACTGCCTTGTTGAAGGAGAATTGTATTTGAGAATATTCAAGGCTCCAAAAGCTAAAATGCCATATGGACCAAACAAACAAAATATATGATGCGAGAAATTTATAAAGAAAGCAGTGAAAATTACTCCAGTAATAAGGCTTTAAATCAAAAACTCATCAAAGTCAGTATGAATAGCTCAAATCAAGATATGGCATGATCTCGACAACATTCTGGAACCTCCGTAGTTCCCGGCCAGAGTACAAAATATTTGATAAAAGAGCTTCGGTACCGTCCCTATGTTGGAACTGGACCATCTGAAAGTCCATCAATATCGAAATTAACTATCCTATCGGGGACTATTAGACCGCAGATTATCAAATTATGATCCCAGTGTTTGAGTTCTCATACCTCAAAACTCAAACACTAGGGAGATTACTCATACTTGAAGATTAGTCAATTTGACCTAATATTATTTACCAGCTCAACTCAGTTAGTTGTATTACTCATATCAAGCATAAACACTTCAAACAATGTTGAATGAGTTCTTCAAAAATATATATACTACATGTGCACAAAAAGGATCAAGAACTCCATGTCAGAGTCAAGAATCCCACGATAAAAAACGAGAGTGTTACATCTAAGTCAAGATAAATGTATGCAAATAAGCCACCAGAATAAAGTTCACTTTGAACAAACACACGACTTATATTCGGTCCAACAATGACCATTCAAGCTAAATATCTAAGCCTTTCTTAATGGCTAATTGTATTATGACTCGGATCAATTATCCCGTAAATCTCAAATATTATTTCGGACATGTGTCCCTCTCTACTTGGAAGTATATTCATATACTCCAATTTAGATTCAAAATCCAATCAGATTAAATGTCTCTTCAGGACAAATCTACTAAGACATATATTTATTTGGGATCAATATTCCATCAAACTCAATGTCTTACCGGGATCAATACTCCCGTAAATTTTAGTGGGGTCAATACTCTTGTAAATCCTACAGGGATTAATATTACCTCAGACTAAAAGTCTACTCGAATCAATCGATCCTATTTTACACCTGAATGAAAAGGAGACGTCTTATTCATAGCGTTTAAAGTATATAAAAGTGCCTTATTTTATATAAAAGTGAGACACCCAAAGGTGCAACATTAAGACATTGCACATATAACGATGCATCCATGGAAGGAATAATCAAATGCTCGAGATTTCATACTTCAAAGCTCTAACACTTAGGGGGCTATATATATGGAAGGCAAAGAAGATTAGAAAAATCAAAATTCAAGTCAAGCCTAAGGTCTACCCAACAAATCGAAAGTTAAGAGCAAAGTCACGAGCCAAAAACACAAGCCTGACTCGAAAACCATTGAAAACATATTCGTAAATATAAACGAATGTTTCAAAAAAGGTTAAAGGCAGAATATTAGCTACGGGTAAAAATGCACATCTTTGTACTTACTCAAAAACTGTTGTAACTGAAAACAGTTACAGATAAAAAAGCATTACCCTTGTATTATTTGAAAATCAATAAAAATAGTTATGGGTAAAAATTCATACCCTTATATTTTAAACTGTTGTAAACAAAAATAGTTATCCCCTTGTACTAATTCAAAAAAACTGTTGCAAAAGAAAAGCAGTTACGAGTCCAAGCTTATATCGAATCTGTTAAAAGAAAAAACAGTTGCAAAATGAGTTATAGACAATACACAAACACATGTGAAATGTTATGAAAGTTCAATGTAAAAACTTTCTTCAAAAACATTGTTAAAGAAAAATATGTGAAAATTCAAATCTCTCTTTTGTATATTTACACTATTATGAAGTTGAGACGTCTTCTTCATTAAGTGTCGTTCATAAAAAGGCCCTCTTTTATAATTCGTGCTTATTCAAAAAAGTCACGGAGCATTGAAGCATGTTTAATGCAAAGTTAAAGGGTGAAACAAAAACCCAAACATTAAAATAGGCAGAAAATAAAGCCGATATATATATATATATCAAACTTTGGAAACATAAGGCAAATATTTGTCTTCAAACCCCGAAACAAGACAAGGGTAAACCAACCGATTATTGATGAAAGGAACATAAGCGACGGAGTTATTATCTGAATATCTAAGTTCTGCACTCTTTTTTCCTTCGTCCGATTTTTGTTCCTATTGGGTTTTTCTGGCAAGGTTTTTAATGAAACAGAGGCAAGGATGAAAAGGATAAAATCTTCCACTTCCCAGTCACATCATAGTGAGTAACCGAAAAGTGGGGGAACTATCTGTATTAGTAAAAATTAGACTCGCCATATGGATCTAATAAATGACGACACGTGTCAGTAAAGTTTAAAGAAAAGTGAAGAATGACATGTAAAGATGATATGTGAAACACCCCTGGGACCAAACATACTCATATCGTGCCTGTTAGCCTCAGAACTGATCATCATGAAATAGCCCAGATCAGGTGTGGGAGAATATCTCATAACTAAAAATGAGGAAGGAATAAATTAATCCCGGATTATATGGGATTTACCATAACCATCAATTACAAATCAATTATTAATAAATGCAATAAATGATTGTAACGGTCAGAACAAGGCAATCAATTACGAGATTGACTCAACAGGCACGAGATTGACTCAACAGGCACGGGATTGACTCAACAGACACGAGATTGACTCATTAGTTACGGAATTAACTCATCAGTTATGGAATTAACTCATCAGTTATGGAATTAACTCATCAGTTACGGAATTCCAGTATTTACACAGCTATTACAAGTCTTCCAAAAGTAATGGAGGGATTGAGTAAATGCTCATAATGGATCCATAATTCAAGGAGACTAGTTACTTAGATTTAGCCCTATAAATAGACATACTTTTACCACCATCAGGGGAGACTAATTTTCTTCTCTACAATTCTATACATTGTAATTTATAGCATATTGCTCTCAAGTTAGCCATAGTTCGGCCCTTCAAGCTCTGTTCGGCACATTATCCTATCAAGGATCATTCAATAAGAATTCTTTCTTCTCTGCTTTATTTTTATTATATTATCTGTCATTGAATTTATTTTTCACTTCTCTATCACGTAGTATTAACGAAATTTTATATCTTAGGATTGAATCGGTTGCTTGTGGCCCGTCATATAAAATTATTGTTTTGACCTTGAAAACTATTTTTTCGGTTAAACAGTTTGGTTCTGTTACCGGGAACTCAAGCAAATTTGCTATTCATCCAAAGATAGTAACAATTTTTGTTAATATTCGTTTGTTTTTAGTTTAAACCTTCATCATGGCCGAAATTTACCAATCAACACAGTTGAGGACAACCAAGTTGGAGATGGCGTACCATGCAAAATAAAAAAGGAAGAATAGTCATGATAATGATATGTAAGTAACAAGCAGAGAAAAATAGAGAATGTACATCGATATATTGGTACCGCAACTATCTATACCAGAACTGATTATAACGGATCTGTACGAAACAGTTCCGGAATAGGAGGTTCAGTTACACCAGGTAAATTTAATTTGCAAAATTTAGTTTTAACCTTACAGAAACAGATCAAGGAACAGAACGAGCGGATAGAACACCTCCGGGAATTCCTATCTATCCTGCGAGAATGATATGCATAACCGTTGCAGCAATGGAATTTAAACAGAAGAAGACACAGTAAGTCGAATCGACACTAATAAGTGTCTAAAACAGGTTCGAAAACCAAACCGAGGTGATTCCGGATCCGATTGAAGGAGTCAGAAGAATAACGTCGGACCTTCCCGGAACTGAGGAGTAAAATTTACATTCGATATAATACAATGCTTTGAATAGAGGAAGACAAGTTCATTCAATTGAAAGTCAAAAACAGGTCCGGAGATTAAGCAGATGTGATTCTTGGGTGATCCGAATCTAAACGCAAAAATCTAAAAATAGGTCCGAGCAAAAGAGATACGAGATTTTCTTCACGGGCTGGAAAAGATCCGAATCTACCCGAACAGGTAAGGAATTACCTTGCTAAATTATAAAATTTCACAGGAGAAGAATGAAGATTAGGAAGAAACATGGGTGAAACACCCACGAGATTGCTTACAAAGATACCACATCTAACAACTGAAAAAGAAGAGATAGTTGCGGGATGGAATAGACACGAGGAAGGAAGGTTCACTAATAACCTTGGACAATTATACAAATATTTTTGGAAGCAATCCTTGAACTGAAGGCATCAGAAGCCACGAGGTCAAATGCTGAAGAATTAGATATTATCATTGACTTCCCAAATAGGAAGGTTTACGTTGGTCGAGACTCGACACCGAATTTAAAGGTAAGTTGATTAAACTTTTACATGCTAACAAGAATTGCTTTGCTTACCTCCATTTTAACATAGCAGGTGTACCACCGGAGGTAAAGGTTTATATGCTCAATATTGACCCGCGGTATAATCCGGCCAAACAAAAGAAGAAACTAGAGTCAAATCATAAAAGATAAAGTTACAGATCTTCGAAAGATCGATTTAGTTCGAAAAGTCGAATCATTCAAACTTGCTATCTAACAACAACGTATCATTACTTTCAAAATTCTGAGGAGAAAGATGATTGTCGGTACACCAAATTGTCTCGGATGTCTCGGTAAATGCAATTTTAATTCAAGAAGATAAAGGTACTCATTCTCCTAGCTATTATAAAATGCTCTTAGATACGAAAAGTACATATCTACATTTTCATAAGTTGGCATTAATTGTAGTTGCCTAAATCTAAGGCTTTATTTTCAATGTCATTCAATTCTCGTAGTCACTATATTTTCATTACCCAATATTTTGCATAAACATGAACTGTCAGGAAGGCTAGCTAAATGAGTAGTCGAACTAAGTGAATATGATAGTGTTTATCAGCCACGTACGACTATAAAATCACAAATTTAGCAGATTTCATGATTAATCTTAGCTCGAACATATTACCCGAACATGTTATTTCTGGGATAATTCTCGGGATCTGGACCTTCTACACAATTAGGTCCACATGTACTAAACTTTCCGAGTTAGGGACAATGCTTAATGCCTATCAGGGAAAGTAGTTAGATAATTCATAAAAGTTATTTTATTACTAACAACAAAATCGAGTATGAAGCATATGCTACAGGGCTTAAATTAGCTTGGGGACTCAGAGCAAAAATATTGATTTAACGATTGATCAAATCCAAAAAAACTATGCAGCCCAAGAAAATCGAGCAGGATGTACGAGTCTCGGATCTACTACTGATATCACTAACTCTGAAAGCAACTCCAGGCTCTTATTTAGAAATATCATTTCCGGATCAAACAGTCTCGGGATCGAGCCATCCCTTATTTAGGCAATCCTTGGTCTATCATCAATTAGAATGAAAATGAGGTAAGCCTGACTAATTTAATTTAGAATTGGCATAATATCCATTTATTACCTGTAGAATGAGACTTTACCCAAAGACAAGCATGCTCTCGATAACTCTGAGTACGTCTCATCCTCTACTGCCTTGTTGAAGGAGAATTGTATTTGAGAATATTCAAGGCTCCAAAAGCTAAAATGCCATATGGACAAAACAAACAAAATATATGATGCGAGAAATTTATAAAGAAAGCAGTGAAAATTACTCCGGTAATAAGGCTTTAAATCAAAAACTCATCAAAGTCAGTATGAATAGCTCAAATCAAGATATGGCATGATCTCGACAACATTCTGGAACCTCCGTAGTTCCCGTCCAGAGTACAAAATATTTGATAAAAGAGCTTCGGTACCGTCCCTATGTTGGAACTGGACCATCTGAAAGTCCATCAATATCGAAATTAACTATCCTATCGGGGACTATTAGACCGCAGATTATCAAATTATGATCCCAGTGTTTGAGTTCTCATACCTCAAAACTCAAACACTAGGGAGATTACTCATACTTGAAGATTAGTCAATTTGACCTAATATTATTTACCAGCTCAACTCAGTTAGTTGTATTACTCATATCAAGCATAAACACTTCAAACAATGTTGAATGAGTTCTTCAAAAATATATATACTACATGTGCACAAAAAGGATCAAGAACTCCATGTCAGAGTCAAGAATCCCACGATAAAAAACGAGAGTGTTACATCTAAGTCAAGATAAATGTATGCAAATAAGCCACCAGAATAAAGTTCACTTTGAACAAACACACGACTTATATTCGGTCCAACAATGACCATTCAAGCTAAATATCTAAGCCTTTCTTAATGGCTAATTGTATTATGACTCGGATCAATTATCCCGTAAATCTCAAATATTATTTCGGACATGTGTCCCTCTCTACTTGGAAGTATGTTCATATACTCCAATTTAGATTCAAAATCCAATCAGATTAAATGTCTCTTCAGGACAAATCTACTAAGACATATATTTATTTGGGATCAATATTCCATCAAACTCAATGTCTTACCGGGATCAATACTCCCGTAAATTTTAGTGGGGTCAATACTCTTGTAAATCCTACAGGGATTAATATTACCTCAGACTAAAAGTCTACTCGAATCAATCGATCCTATTTTACACCTGAATGAAAAGGAGACGTCTTATTCATAGCGTTTAAAGTATATAAAAGTGCCTTATTTTATATAAAAGTGAGACACCCAAAGGTGCAACATTAAGACATCGCACATATAACGATGCATCCATGGAAGGAATAATCAAATGCTCGAGATTTCATACTTCAAAGCTCTAACACTTAGGGGGCTATATATATGGAAGGCAAAGAAGATTAGAAAAATCAAAATTCAAGTCAAGCCTAAGGTCTACCCAACAAATCGAAAGTTAAGAGCAAAGTCACGAGCCAAAAACACAAGCCTGACTCGAAAACCATTGAAAATATATTCGTAAATATAAACGAATGTTTCAAAAAAGGTTAAAGGCAGAATATTAGCTACGGGTAAAAATGCACATCTTTGTACTTACTCAAAAACTGTTGTAACTGAAAACAGTTACAGATAAAAAAGCATTACCCTTGTATTATTTGAAAATCAATAAAAATAGTTATGGGTAAAAATTCATACCCTTATATTTTAAACTGTTGTAAACAAAAATAGTTATCCCCTTGTACTAATTCAAAAAAACTGTTGCAAAAGAAAAGCAGTTACGAGTCCAAGCTTATATCGAATCTGTTAAAAGAAAAAACAGTTGCAAAATGAGTTATAGACAATACACAAACACATGTGAAATGTTATGAAAGTTCAATGTAAAAACTTTCTTCAAAAACATTGTTAAAGAAAAATATGTGAAAATTCAAATCTCTCTTTTGTATATTTACACTATTATGAAGTTGAGACGTCTTCTTCATTAAGTGTCGTTCATAAAAAGGCCCTCTTTTATAATTCGTGCTTATTCAAAAAAGTCACGGAGCATTGAAGCATGTTTAATGCAAAGTTAAAGGGTGAAACAAAAACCCAAACATTAAAATAGGCAGAAAATAAAGCCGATATATATATATATATCAAACTTTGGAAACATAAGGCAAATATTTGTCTTCAAACCCCGAAACAAGACAAGGGTAAACCAACCGATTATTGATGAAAGGAACATAAGCGACGGAGTTATTATCTGAATATCTAAGTTCTGCACTCTTTTTTCCTTCGTCCGATTTTTGTTCCTATTGGGTTTTTCTGGCAAGGTTTTTAATGAAACAGAGGCAAGGATGAAAAGGATAAAATCTTCCACTTCCCAGTCACATCATAGTGAGTAACCGAAAAGTGGGGGAACTATCTGTATTAGTAAAAATTAGACTCGCCATATGGATCTAATAAATGACGACACGTGTCAGTAAAGTTTAAAGAAAAGTGAAGAATGACATGTAAAGATGATATGTGAAACACCCCTGGGACCAAACATACTCATATCGTGCCTGTTAGCCTCGGAACTGATCATCATGAAATAGCCCAGATCAGGTGTGGAAGAATATCTCATAACTAAAAATGAGGAAGGAATAAATTAATCCCGGATTATATGGGATTTACCATAACCATCAATTACAAATCAATTATTAATAAATGCAATAAATGATTGTAACGGTCAGAACAAGGCAATCAATTACGAGATTGACTCAACAGGCACGAGATTGACTCAACAGGCACGGGATTGACTCAACAGACACGAGATTGACTCATTAGTTACGGAATTAACTCATCAGTTATGGAATTAACTCATCAGTTATGGAATTAACTCATCAGTTACGGAATTCCAGTATTTACACAGCTATTACAAGTCTTCCAAAAGTAATGGATGGATTGAGTAAATGCTCATAATGGATCCATAATTCAAGGAGACTAGTTACTTAGATTTAGCCCTATAAATAGACATACTTTTACCACCATCAGGGGAGACTAATTTTCTTCTCTACAATTCTATACATTGTAATTTATAGCATATTGCTCTCAAGTTAGCCATAGTTCGGCCCTTCAAGCTCTATTCGGCACATTATCCTATCAAGGATCATTCAATAAGAATTCTTTCTTCTCTGCTTTATTTTTATTATATTATCTGTCATTGAATTTATTTTCACTTCTCTATCACGTTGTATTAACGAAATTTTATATCTTTCAGATTGAATCAGTTGCTTGTGGCCCGTCAAATAAATTATTGCTTTGACCTTGAAAACTATTTTTTCGGTTAAACAACCGCAGATATTATTTTCATTTATGGTGACCTTTCCCTCGTTCTTGAAGTTGTTATGCCAGTTTAAACACCTCCTTATCACTATTATCATATTCAGTTTGTGATTTTCACTGATGGTTGAAGGTCAGATGTTAAAAGGTTCACTCTTTCTATGGTGAAGAGGAAGAGATGAAAAGAAAAGAAAAGAAAATATTAAAATCTAGTAAATTACATTTTTTAAAATGTGGGCCCCACATTTTACACATGTCAAGAATAAAAAACTTAGTATATAAACATTTTATTCATGTCATAGCGAGTGAAGACCACGTTCAATCGGAAGTGTTTATTAGTATTCAGTTCATTAAGTTGAGGTGTTAAAATGGGAAAATTGTAAGTTTATTTACCGGATTGGCAAATTGGTGCAAGTTTAAATGGCCGGCCATTTTGCCTAACTTATTTGGACACTAAAAATTTATCTGCACCGTTTACAGCAGATTAATAATAACACGACACGTATATTCTACATACTCCTTTATCATCTAACTATGATTAATTAGTACATATTTTTTTTACAAAATTTATTACTTGATCATGATAAAGCATAATAGTTTAGTGTAAACACCAAATATATATAAGATTTTATTCCCATTTAATGTAAAATTTTCTTATTTTATTAGGAGTGAAAATGAATAGACAAGTGAAATTTAGTTAATTATTGGAAGTATGGACAATCTTAGTATTCTGCATTTTTAACTTATGTATCAAGTCTTCCTTTTATTTCTTAAACTACCAATCCAACCAAACACCTTTACATCAAATGAGACGGAGAAAAATAGAAAAATAAAAAGGCAGAATAGCCCAAATGGCACCTGTACTTCAACTATTTTGTCATGCCGGTCCCCAAACTTAGATAATTGCCAATTGAATACTTATACTCATCCAAACCGTGAATAATAAATGCTTATCCAACGTGGTTGATCCTATGTATCATATGTGGCTCTAGTGCGTGATTCACATGCTTGTAAGGGTAGTGAAGGCAATTTAAAAAGCCTTAACGGTAATAATGTGGCCTATTTAATAGTCATCTTCTTCTTTCTACCTTATTCTCCATTGTTTAACATTATAGTAGCTAATTTCTATCCAAATCTGATGCCTTCTTCTTTCTTTCTTAGTTTCAACAGTGAAAAATAGAATTTTTTTTCCTGGGATTCTTCATTGCCCATTAATTTTTGCCATCTCCTTTTGTTTTGAAATCAATTATTTTCTTCTTCTCTGGCAATAAATAAGCTACTGCCGCCTCTTATCCTTCAACAATGAAGAAGGAACCTTTGTGTTATTGTGAACGCAACAGATCTCAAAATGTTACGAACACCCACTAATCCTTGAAGAAGGTTCCTGGGCTCCCGAAGATATAAGATTGATGAAGGTTGTGACTATTTCAGATGGGTTGATCCTGCGATTGAGGAAGAGCACTACAAGACTCTTCTTGCGGCTCTTATTAAGAAGAGTGATCGATGTCATTGTCAAAGAAGACAAGGAAGGTCGAAGTTCAGAGTTGTTGCTATTATAACTGCGGTTGTAGTTGTTCTAATGTTAGATCTTATGTTATGTGTTTAGGATTGATAGTGTACTTTCTTATTTCCTAGGTTTAGGCTACATATTTTGTGTTGATGTAAAATTTTGTTCATGGAATATATTGACAAAGGCTCCATTACAGCAACAAGTACTAATATAATGGCTTGTGTTATATACAATTAATAAAACATCCAAAATAAGAAAGTTGGTTTACAAAATATTGCCAATGATAGGCAGTAAAAAAACATATATAATGAAGTAGCTTTAAAAAATATTGTCTACCACAGTCAACAAAAACATACATGATTAAGTCTTCAAAATATGTAAATATCAGTTGAGTACTCCAATTAATGTCTGTTGTGGCTTGGTTGCTTGGTGTGGATTGTGTAACTGGTGTGGCTTGAGTGGTTGTAGCAGAGTTTGCCCTTCTGTAACTCTGTTTTTGCAGCTGCCTTTGTGTAACTGCAGATCGACCCTTCCACTTAAGTTCAAGTGGTTTGAACCTAAGTTCAATGTTTGTAGGGGCAGAACTTATGAGTGTAGAAGGATTGTGTACCACTTTGTCAATAGTTCCAGACTGCACAAAGATAAAAGGTTGTGAGTAAGGGATTATGTAGTAAACCATAAATGTTGATTGTGTAATTAAGTGGAAATATTTACCCTCTATATCACAGTGCCACTTGAATCAAATAGCACACCATATCATGTTGCCTTTGGAATCTTAGACCCTGTATTTGCGCCATCTCTTCTAGGCTCATTGGTCTTCCCTTTTGGACCTCCTGCAACATTAGCTGATTGTTGTGTACTTGGATCAGTGATTGGTGGAGTGAAGGTGCCACTTTCCATAGTTGAAAGTGTTGTTGTTGATCCAGTTGTTGTTGCTATTGATGCACTTCCAACTACTGTTGATGCACTTCCAGCTGTTGCTGCTGATGCACTTCCACCTGCTGTTGTTGATGAAGCATTTTCAACAGTTTCACCTCCAACTGAACTAGTTTCACCCCTTCCCCCTTGGTTTCTCTGCACACATAACAAAACAAACACTATTAATTGAATTATTTCAATATTAGTAACAAAAAAGAACATTAATACTTACTGTTGATGGACATCCTTTCTTGTTATGTCCAAGAGTCTTGCACAAAGAATATCTCATTTGTCTCCCTATCCTTGTACCCTTCCCAAACTTCTTCTTTGGTTTATCAGCAGCTTTTCTCCTTTTTTTTTCTTTGGCCTTCCTGGCATTGCAGTTATAACAGGTGGCTCAATAGCTGGTAGTGTGCTTTTTGGCCACAAATTCATACTAGTTAAATGTTGAATGAATCTGCTATATGCCTTAACGTAGGTATCCTTGCTATACCAATGGTCAACATATAGCTCAACCTCATAATTCTTATAATGCATTGTTGTAATTGCATGTGCACATGGAATTCCTTTGAGTTGCCATGATCTACAAGTACAAGAACACCACCTAAAGTCAACAACATGTTTATATGGCCCATCTTGGATCTCATACCCTGTTTCACCATTAAATTCGACTTCATATTTGGCTGCCCTTTGAGCATTCTCTCCAAGTATTCCATAGCCATGGGTGATATATCACCTACCCATTTTTTAGAAAACTCTCTCATGCTATTCATCCTCTCCATACACTTAATTCTAATTTCTTCTAACATAGTAATGATAGATTTATGCTTAGCTACAATATCCAACTATTGAACATCTCACACATGTTGTTCTCCACTATATCACACTTACTATGTTCTTTGAAGTATGCCCTACACCATGTCACCTTGTTGTATTTCAGTAAGTCTTGAACAATATCTCCCCCTAACTGGTCCATTTCATCCAACTTCATGCTAAAGTAAACTTCAAATGTAGCTCTTGCACACTACCAGAATTTTTTCCTTCTTTCCTCACCAGGCCAAGTTTGCTTCCAATTAGCCCAGATATGTCTAACACACCATCTCATCTGAGCATTTGGTAATAACTGTGTTATTGCTAGATGAAGACCCTACAATCAACAACATTATATTGTTATAACTTAAACAAAAATGAAAACAATTACATTTTACAGATAGAGTGTTAGAAGCCATACCTTCTGCATATCAGACATGACTGTCAGCGCTTCTCCTTCAGTTTCTATCAAGTTTAGATCATGCTTGAGACATATGATAAACCAAGACCATGTATCCTTTAATTCCTTTTCAATTACTGCCCAAGCCACGTGATATATTTGATTATTTCCATCCTTGGAAATACAGAAAAGCAGTTCATCTTTACATGTTTCCTTTAGGAATGCACCATCAAAGCCAATTATGTTTCTGTACCCTTCTAACCATCCATTTTTAATGCTTCAAGACAGACATAGATGCCCATAAACACCTCCTTACCAGGTATTGAATTCTTAGATGTCCTTATCACTATAGTAGTTTCAGGATTAGTAGACTTTAGCATTTCTGCATAATCATGAAGCCTAGTAAATCTTTCTTGTAATCACCTATATTCTCCTTCATAACTATCATTTTTTCTCTTCTATGGGAAGTTTTACTCACATATAGACCATATGATTTCCTAAGTAAGGCTTGAATCTGATGAAGCTTAATTTGAGACTCACTAATTATTCTGTCTTTGAAGTTCTTTGTAATCCATGATGGGTTACACATCTGGTTCCTTGTCTCTTGTATCATTTATGGACAGGGTAGTATGTAATCACCCTAAATTTACTGGTGCTACCTTCTATGCTACCAAGGATATGCCATGGGCAGCCTTTCTTTATGCATTTTGCCCTAATCATTTCCCTCTCATTAGGTTTTAACTTAAGGTTCACACCTTTTTGAATAGAATATGTGTGCAATGTCTCCCTAAACTGTACAACATTCTCAAATATGATATACAGTTCAAATAATATTTTTTTGCAAGTTGTGTCAAAGTAGACCTTCTTACTTGGATTCCTAGCTGGTGCATCCCTTGCTTCATCAGGGCCAACAAGTTCTCTTTCATCATCACTACACTCACTACCTGGATTAGAGCTATCAAAATACTGGTCATCCCCTTGTAGTTTCCCTTCATATTTTCTCCTTTTGTTCTTATGCATATCTTCAAAATCAGAATCTATACCAACTGGACCAGATGGTATCTCATTTACATTTACTTGGGCATCCTTCTTTTTGTTGAGTTTAGACTGTCTAATTTCAGCTAAGTCATCTTCCAAATCACTACACTCTTCAATATTCTCATCTATATCAAATAGTGAGTCAGACCCTTCAGAATCATCAAAGTCCTTATCAAAATCAGATTCTGATATTAGAAGGTGATAGGATAAGAAGTTATTGCCTTCACCTTCATCTGATTCTTCTATCTCTTCATTAATATCTGCCCCTTACCCTTATCTTTGTCATTTTTAGTCCTATTTATATCATAGTTGGGAAGTGACACATCAGCCCTAGCATTTAACCCACTGTCATGCCCATCTGTTTGTATAGTGGGGTCTAGTTCAGTTATGTCCTCAACAAGAATAGGCTCACTAATTTTATGGACAATACAAACATTAACAAAGTCACCACCTTTTAATGTATTAAAAAACTTTAACACATCAGCATTTGTTTTTAAAATGTAATAGCCACCCCTTTCGTTAACTTTGCATCCAAACAAATCAACTTCTAAAAATCCTAAGTCCCTAGCAAACTTGTAAAACAACATAATATGCAGCTCATCAACATCAATTGTAGCTAATTAAGGACAAGTTAGTCCATTTGCATACTTTAGGTCAGCGTGCGATACAAATTACCACTGTGGTGGATTTGTAGGTTAACTAGGCTTGAAGCCATTTTCTTTTCATACCTACAAAGTAACAAAAAAAGAGTGTTATCAATGACTATTTGTGACGACCCGACCAGTCGTCTCATGAGTTACCGCTATGTTTTTCCCATTTCTGCTTCTTTATGCCTCGTTATCCGTGTTTTATGTGGTCAAGTTGATTGATTTGCGTTTGGAGTGGAATTGGTAAGAAATGAGACACTTAGTCTTTTTTAAGAAGGCTTAAGTTGGAAAAAGTCAACCGGATGTTGATTTATGAGTTAGAGGGCTCAGATGTGAGTTCTGATAGTTTGGTTAGCTTCAAGAGGTGAATTGTGACTTCAGAGTGTGATCGGAAGTGGTTTTGGAGGTCCGGTGTAGAATTAGGCTTGAATTGGCGAAGTTAGTATTTTGGCGATTCCGGTTGATAGGTGAGATTTTGATCTGAGGGTCGGAATGGAATTCCGAGAGTTTCTGTAGCTTTGTTATGTGATTTGGGATGTGTGTGCAAAGTTTCAAGTCATTTGGACGTGGTTTGGTTGGGTTTTTATCAAAAGTGTGTTTCGAAAGTTTTTAGAAAAGTTAGGCTTAAATTTGATGTGAATTGATGGATTTGGTGTTGTTTGAGGTGTTTTGATGGTTGGAACAAGTTTGTATGAAGTTTTTGGATGTGTTGGCACTTTTGGTTGAGGTCCCGGGGGCATCGGGGTGATTTCGGATGGCTAACGGGAAGTTTTGAGTCTTAAAAGATTGCAGAAATTGCAGCAGCAGTTGCAGAGGATTTTTGGTCATCGCGATCGCGTAGGTAGAGTCGCGATCGCGTAGAGGGATTTTGGTGTGGCCTGAGATTTGTCTTCGCGTTCGCGTTTGGTGCTTCGCGTTCACGGAAGGCTGGAGGTTGGTGCTACGCGTTCGCGTAAGGGGAATCGCGTTCGCATAGTGGAGCTTGGCGCGTGAAGTGTCCTGGAGCTATTTCTCTTCGCGATCGCGTAAGTGTGACCGCGTTCGCGTAGGTTCAAGTTCCTAAAGCATCGCGATC
Source organism: Nicotiana tabacum (assembly GCF_000715075.1). NCBI lineage: Eukaryota > Viridiplantae > Streptophyta > Magnoliopsida > Solanales > Solanaceae > Nicotiana > Nicotiana tabacum. Next base: position 23,510,811 of record NC_134100.1, on the reverse strand, counting down.
GCAGTGTGGGTATCGCTTTCACGTAGCGTAAATTTGGAACATTGGAATTTAGTGCTTCGCGATCGCGATGATGGATTTCCAGAACTAGGCAGTGAATTTATTAAACATTTCATCCGCGCGTTTTAGCCATTTTTTCACCACAGTCGAGTATTTTGAGAGCTCTTTGAGGGAAATTGAAGAAGGATTCAAAGAGGATTGATTGGAGGTAAGTTTTATGAACCAAAAACGTGATTCTATTGTGAAATTAACCTAGAAATTCATGGAAATTTAGCTAAAAATGGAAGAACTAGGGATTGGGATTTTGAGATTTTAAATTGGGATTTGAAGGGCCATTTGAGGTCGGATTTGAGAACTTTTGATATGTATGGAGTCGTGGGAGGATAAGGAACCCGTTGATGTAAAAAAATTTGATATTCGAGAAGTGAGCCTGGGGCTCGAGTTTTGCTAATTTCAGTATTTTTAATATTTTCGATTGTTTTCGCTTGGGTTTTGTTCCCTTAGCCTATTGTGATGTATTCGTTTTGGTTTTAGTCAGATTCAACATGCGAGGAGGCCGATTTGAGAGGCAAGGGCATAGTGATCTAGAGCTTTAGTCGGTTCGAGGTGAGTAATGAATGTAAATGATGTCTTGAGGGTTTGAAACCCCAGATTTGCACATCGTAGTGCTATGTTGAGGTGAGACACGCCCTTGATGATGAGCGTGGGGTCGTTTACTATTGGGGATTGTGACTTGGTCCGTCCCGATTGATGCTTTCACCGTATATTTGATTGAACCTTGATTGTTATCATCATTATTTGGACTGATTGACATATTTGGGCTTCATGCTAGCTATTTGAACCCTCTGGGAATTTTTATCATTATTTCCTCATTGTTTAGATTTACTACTTGAACTCAGTCGTACCGTTTTCTACTGTTTTACAACTCAGCCACTTTTACTCGGTTTTTGAAACTAAAAAGATATATTAAATGATGTTTTGGGCAGAGAACTACTGTTTTACTATTGCCCGAAGGGCTTATATGATTTCTGGACCGAGTATGGCCAAGGGCCAGATGTGAGAATACTATTGGATCGGGATGCGCGTCGCAGCAGTGTTATTATTAATATTGATATGAGGCCGAGGGCCTAGATTGGTGCCACGAGATGTCTTGTTATTGCGCTTGGGCTATAAGGGGCCCCTCCCGGAGTCTGCACACCCCTAGTGAGCGCCGTCGACGATAAATATATGGATCGGGCTGCGCGCCGCAGTGGGTACTATAGGGTACCGTTCTATGTGTTGATTTTCTTTATATGTCTGTCACTTAACTGCTTATCTGTTGTAGCATTTCCATATTTCGATGTCATTGGTCTATTGCTTTCATATTACTTGTTTTAAACTACCGCATTATAGATTACTCTGTGTTTCTCCATGATTTCTTATTCTCAGTCATTATTTATGTCTATTACTCACTGGGTCGGAGTACTCACATTACTCCATTCACCTTGCATGTAGATCCAGGTGCATCTGAGGCTGAGTGAGGATTTTTAGTTGAGCAGTGCATATCTAAGAGCATCGAGGTAGCTGCACGGCGTCCGCAACCCTGATCTCTCCCTTCTATCCTTTCGTTTTATCCGCATTCCCTAGATTGATATGTATTAGGTTGATAAACTTGTATTAGAGACTCAAGACTTGTGACACCGGATCTGTATGGGCTGTGTAGTAGTATTATCATTTGAATTTCCGCATATTTAACTCTCGTTTCAGACGTTTATTATGATAATTTGACAATTTAATTGTGTTAGCTAATAATGAACTTTACAAGAAAATGGGTTGAGGTTGCTAGTTGGTCAGTATTGCCTAGCAGTGTGTTGGGAGCCATGACGATCGGAGTTGGGGTCGTGACAAGTTTTTATCAGAGCTTAGGTTACATAGGTCTCGCAAGTCAAGAGCCGGTTTAGTAGAGTCTTACGGATCGGTACGGAGACGTCTGTATTTATCCTCGAGAGGCTGCAGAACCTTTAGAAAAAACTTCATATTCTTGAAATTCTTGTCGTGCAACTTTGTTGATCCGAGAACTAAACTTCTGTTATACTATTCTCTCACAGATGGTGAGGACGCGAGCTACCGGACGAGGTGGACGACCACCAGTGCCACCCACTGAGGCTACCAGAGGTCGTGGACGTAGTCGTGGACGTGGTAGAGGTAGAGTAGCGAGGGCAGCACCTGTTGATCCACCAGCTTCCCTAACTCTGGATCAGGCTCCAGCAGCACCAGTTCAGGCACCAGCTATGCCCATCGTGATCCCGGGTCTTCAGGAGGCCTTGGCATAGATCTTATCTGTTTGTGCTGGCATGACATAGGCAGTTTCAGCCACTACCGCGACAACTACTTCACAGGCCAGGGGAGGCAATTAGAACCCCGCTGCTCGCATACATGAGAAGGTAGTGTAGGGACTACAGACACTGGGGGAATCTCAAGCTTAGTCGGTTACACCAGTTCAGGAGTTCGTAGTACTAGCCATGTCGGATGATGAGTAGCGTCGTCTTGAGAGGTTTGGTAGGCTCCAGCCTCCATCATTTAGTGGTGCTGAGGGCGAAGATGCCCAGGGTTTTCTTGACAAGTGTTAGCGGATGCTCCGTACAGCAGGGATTCTTGAGTCGAGTGGTGTGGCATTTACCACCTTTCAGTTCTCAGGGGCTGCTTTTACTTGGTGGGAGGATTTTGAGAGGCGTAGGCCTGTCGGTGCAGCACCCCTTTCTTGGCAGCAGTTCTCCTCTCTCTTCTTGGAGAAGTATGTATCGTAGTCCCGCAGAGAGGAGCTACATAGACAGTTTGAGTGGTTGATGCAGGGGATATGACCGTGACCCAGTATGAGATGAGGTTTTCTAAGTTGGCTCGTTATGCCATTTGGATGATTCCGACGGATCGTGAGAGTATTAGGAGATTTGTGGATGGCCTTAACTGCCATCTCCGTATTTTGATGACTAGAGAGAGAGAGAGTATTGGGTGCTACGCTCAAGGAGGTGGTTGATATCACTCATGAGATTAAGACGGTTCGCCGTAGGGAGCAAGAGGAGAGAGAGGCCTCGAGGATCGGGCAGTTTCAGGGGTGCTCCGTTGAAGGGCCAGTTTCAGCATGGTAGAGGTCGTTCTTTCAGGCTTTCTTAGTCGGCCCGTCCAGAGTATCGTGGGGAATCTTCAGGCCGTGGTCATCATGGGTCTCAGCAGGGCCAGTCTTCACTCAGCACCCTCCCAACTCAGAGTTCATCTCGTGCCCCATCAGCTCAGGGTTCTTCTGCGCCGAGTGCATCTGCTAGTCACTCCAGTGCGAGGGGTTCCCTTCAGTCCCCATCTCCAGCACTGGGTAGTTGTTATGAGTGCGGAGAGTTTGGACATATGAGGAGACAGTGCCCTCGACTTCTGCTCCAGTTACTTCATCACCCGCCCAGCCAGCTAGGGGTGGAGGTCAGGCAGCCAGGGGTTGCCCCAGAGGGGGAGGTCGATCAGGCGGTGGCCAGGCTCGTTTCTATGCTATTACATGCAGGACAGATGTCATTGCTTCAGATGTTGTCATTACAGGTATTGTTTCAGTCTGCCACATGGATGCCTCTGTATTATTTGATCCCGGTTCCACCTATTCTTATGTGTTCTCATATTTTGCTCATTCTTTGGGTACGCCCCGAGAGTTTCTTGCTTTACCTGTTCATGTGTCTACCCCGGTGGGCGATACTGTTATTGTGGACCGTGTGCACCGGTCATGTGTTTTGACTATTGAGGGTCTGGAGACCCGAGTTGATCTATTGCTATTAAGCATGGTGGATTTTGATGTCATTTTAGGCATGGATTGGTTATCTCCGTGTCATGCTATTCTAGACTGTCATTCTAAGATAGTCACTTTGGCTATGCCGGGTGTATCGCGGATCGAGTGGCATGGTGTGACTGATTATGTTCCTAGTAGAGTGATCTCTTTCTTGAAGGCCCAACGTATGGTTTGGAAGGGTTGTCTTTCATATCTAGCTTTTGTGCGGGATGTTGGAGCTGAGACTCCTAGTATCGATTCTGTTCCAGTTGTGATGGATTTTCCTGATGTATTTCCTATAGACCTGTGGGGCATGCCACCGAACAGGGATATCGATTTTGGTATTGACCTGGTGCCGGGCACTCAGCCCATTTCCATTCCGCCATATCGTATGGCGCCAGCAGAGTTGAAATAATTGAAGGAGCGACTTCAAGAACTCCTAGATAAGGGGTTCATTCGTCCTAGTGTATCACCGTGGGGTCCGTCGGTTCTATTTGTAAAGAAGAAGGATGGCACGATGAGAATGTGCATTGATTACAGGCAATTGAACAAGGTGACAGTTAAGAACACGTATCCCCTACCTCGTATTGATGATTTATTCGACCAGCTTCAGGAAGCGAGGGTGTTCTCCAAGATTGATCTCCTTTCGGGCTATTACCAGTTGAAGATCAAGGATTCAGATATTCTTAAGACTGCTTTCAGGACTAGATATGGTCACTATGAGTTTCTTGTCATGTCTTTTGGGCTGACCAATGCCCTAGTAGCATTCATGCATCTGATGAACAGTGTATTTCGACCTTATCTGGATTCATTTGTTATTGTATTCATTGATGATATTCTAGTGTACTCGCGTAGCTAGGAGGAGCACGCGGAGCATTTGCGAGTTGTATTGCAGAGATTGAAGGAGGAGAAGCTTTATGCAAAGTTCTTCAAGTGTGAGTTTTGGCTCGGTTCAGTGGCTTTCTTGGGGCACGTGGTGTCCAGCGAGGGTATTCAGGTTGATCCAAAGAAGATAGAGGCAGTTCAGAGTTGGCCTAGACCGTCCTCATCCACGGAGATTTGTAGCTTTCTTGGGTTGGCAGGATATTATCGTCGGTTTGTTCAGGGATTTTCATCCATTGCATCGCCCTTGACCAAGTTGACTCAAAAGGGTGCTCCATTTGTATGGTCGGACGAGTGTGAGGAGAGCTTTCAAAAGCTCAAGACAGCTTTGACCACAGCTCCAGTATTGGTTTTACCATCAGCTTCAAGTTCATATACCGTATATTGTGATGCTTTGAGAGTTGGGATTGGTTGTGTATTGATGTAGGAGGGTAGAGTTATTGCTTATGCTTCTCGTCAGTTGAAGCCCCATGAAGAACTACCCTGTTCATTATTTGGAGTTGGCTGCCATAGTTCATGCATTGAAGATTTGGAGGCACTACTTGTACGACGTATCTTGTGAGGTATTCACTGATCATCGCAGTCTTCAGCATTTGTTCAAGCAAAAAGATCTTAATTTGAGGCAGCAGAGATGGCTAGAGTTGCTTAAGAATTATGATATTATTATTCTGTATCATCCGGGAAAGGCCAATGTAGTGGCTGATGCTTTGAGCCGAAAGGCAGTGAGTATGGGGAGTTTGGCGTATGTTCCAGTTGGGGAGAGACCCCTTGCAGTTGATGTTCGGGCCTTGGCTAATCGGTTTGTGAGATTAGATGTTTCGGAGCCTAGTCGGGTGTTGGCTTGTATGGTTTCTCGGTCTTCCTTATATGATCGCATCAGAGAGCGCCAGTATGATAATCCACATTTGCTTGTCCTTAAGGACAGAGTTCAGCATGATGATGCCAGAGATGTGACCATCGGTGAGGATGGTGTATTAAGGATGCAGGGCCGGATCTGTGTGCCCAATGTGGATGGGCTTAGAGAGTTGATTCTGGAGGAGGCCCATAGCTCGCGGTATTCTATTCATCCGGGTGCCGCGAAGATGTATCAGGACTTGAGGCAGCACTATTGATGGAGAAGAATGAAGAAAGATATTGTGGGATTTGTAGCTCGGTGTCTCAATTGTCAGCAGGTGAAATATGAGCATCAGAGACCAGGTGGCTTGTTTTAGCAGATGGTTATTCCCGAGTGGAAGTGGGAGAGGATCACTATGGACTTTGTTGTGGGACTTCCTCGGACTTTGAAGAAATTTGATGCTATTTGGGTGATCGTGGATCGGCTGACCAAGTCCGCGCACTTCATTCCTGTGTGTACTACCTATTCTTCAGAGCGACTGGCAGGGATTTATATCCGGGAGATTGTTCGGTTGCATGGTGTTCCGGTTTCCATCATCTCAGATAGAGGTACTCAGTTTACCTCGCAATTTTGGAGAGCCGTGCAGAGAGAGTTGGGTACTCAGGTGGAGTTGAGCACAGTGTTTCATCCTCAGACGGACGGACAGTCTGAGCGTACTATTCAGATATTGGAGGACATGTTGCGTGCTTGTGTCATTGATTTTGGAGGTTCATGGGATGATTTTTTCCCGCTTGCAGATTTTGCCTACAACAACAGCTACTAGTCGAGTATTCAGATGGCCCCGTATGAGGCTTTGTATGGGAGGTGATGTAGATCTCCAGTTGGTTGGTTTGAGCCCAGCGAGGCTAGGCTATTGGTGACAGATTTAGTTCAGGATGCCTTAGAGAGGGTGAAGGTGATTCAGGAGAGGCTTCGTACAGCGCAGTCACGTCAGAAGAGTTATCCAAACCGGAAGGTTCGAGATGTATCTTACATGGTTGGTGAGAAGGTCTTGCTGAAGGTTTCGCCCATGAAGGGTGTTATGAGATTTGGGAAGAAAGGGAAGTTGAGTCCGCGGTTCATTGGGCCTTTTGAGGTACTTAGGAGGATTGGGGAGGTGGTTTATATGCTTGCTTTGCCACCTAGCCTATCGAGTGTGCATCCGGTATTTCATGTTTCTATGCTCCGGGAGTATGTTGGGGACCCATCTCATGTTTTGGACTTCAGCACGGTTCAGTTGGATGATGATTTGACCTTTGAGGTGGAGCCAGTGGCTATTTTGGGTCGTCAGGTTCGGAAGTTGAGGTCGAAGGATATAGCTTCAGTGAAAGTGCAGTGGAGAGGTCAGCCCATGGAGGAGGATACCTGGGAGACCGAGCGGGAGATGCGGAGCAAATATCCTCACCTGTTTGAGGCTTCAGGTATGTTTCTTGACTCGTTCGAGGATGAACGTTTGTTTAAGCTGGGAAGGATGTGATGACCCAGCCAGTCATCTTATGAGTTACCTCTCTGTTTCCCCCATTTCTGCTTCTTTATGCCTCGTTATCTGTGTTTTATGTGGTCAAGTTGATTGGTTTGCGTTTGGAGTGGAATTGGTAAGAAATGAGACACTTAATCTCTTTTAAGAAGGCTTAAGTTGGAAAAAGTCAACCGGATGTTGACTTATGTGATAGAAGGCTCGAATGTAAGTTTCGATGGTTTGGTTAGCTTTGGGAGGTGATTTGTGACTTAGGAGTATGATCGGAAGTGGTTTTGGAGGTCCAGTGTAGAATTAGGCTTGAATTGGCGAAGTTAGTATTTTGGCGATTCTGGTTGATAGGTGAGATTTTGATCTGAGGGTCGGAATGGAATTCCGAGAGTTTTTGTAGCTTCGTTATGTCATTTGGGGTGTGTGTGTAAAATTTCAGGTCATTTGGACGTGGTTTGGTTGGATTTTTGATCAAAAGCGTGTTTCGAAAGTTTTTAGAAAAGTTAGGCTTGAATTCGAGGTGAATTGATGGATTTGGTGTTGTTTGAGGTGTTTTGATGGTTGGAACAAGTTTGTATGAAGTTTTAGGATGTGTTAGAACTTTTGGTTGAGGTCCCGAGGGCCTCGGGGTGATTTCGAATGGCTAATGGGATGTTTTGAGTCTTGGAATATTGCAGAAATTGCAGCAGCAGTTGCAGAGGATTTTTGGTCATCGCGATCGCATAGGCAGAGTCACGATCACGTAGAGGGATTTTGGTGTGGCCTGAGATTTGTCTTCGCGTTCGCGTTTGGTGCTTCGCGTTTGCGGAAGGATGGAGGTTGGTGCTACGCGTTCGCATGAGGGGAGTCGCGGTCGCATAGTGGAGCTTGGCGCGTGAAGGGTCCTGGAGCTATTGCTCTTCGCGATCGCGTAAGTGTGACCACGTTCTCATAGGTTCAAGTGTCTAAAGCGTCGCGATCGCAGTGTGGGTATCGCGTTCGCATAGCATAAATTTGGAACCTTTAATTTAGTGCTTCGCGATCGCGTGACTTAGGTCGCAATCGCGATGAAGGATTTCCAGAACTGGGCAGTTAGTTTATTAAACATTTCATCCGCGAGTTTTAGCCATTTTTCCACCATAGTTGAGTATTTTGAGAGATATTTGAGGGAAATTGAAGAAGGTTTCAAGGAGGATTGACTGGAGGTAAGTTTTATGAACCAAAAACGTGATTCTATTGTGAAATTAACCTAGAAATTCATGGAAATTTAGCTAAAAATGGAAGAACTAGGGCTGGGATTTAAAGGTCCATTTGAGGTTGGATTTGAGAACTTTTGTTATGTATGGACTCGTTTGAGGATAAGGAACCTGTTGATGTAAAAATTTCTGAGATTCAAGAAGTGGGCTCGGGGCTCGGGTTTTGCTAATTTCGGGATTTTTGACATTTTTCGATTGATTTCGCTTGAGTTTTGTTCCCTTAGCCTATTGTGACGTATTCGTTCTAGTTTTGGTCAGATTCGACGCGCGAGGAGGCCGATTTGAGAGGCAAGGGCATAGTGAACTAGAGTTTTAGCCGGTTCGAGGTGAGTAATGAATGTAAATGATGTCTTGAGGGTTTGAAACCTCGGATTTGCACATCGTAGTGCTATGTTGAGGTGAGACACATGCTTGATGATGAGCGTGGGGTCATTTACTATTGGGGATTGTGACTTGGTCTGTCCCGATTGATGTTTTTACTTGTATTTTTGATTGAAACTTGATTGTTATCATCATTATTGGACTGATCGTCATATTTGGGCTTCATGCCAGCTATTTGAACCCTCCAAGGATTTTTATCATTATTTCCTCACTGTTTAGATTTACTACTTGAACTCAGTCATACCGTTTTCTACTGTTTTACAACTCAGCCATTTTTACTCGATTTTTGAAACTAAAAAGATATATTAAATGATGTTTTGGGCTGAGAACTACTGTTTTACTATTGCCCGAAGGTCTTATATGATTTCTGGACTGAGTATGGCCAAGGGCCAAATGTGAGGATACTATGGGATCGGGCTGCGCGCGGCAGCAGTGTTATTACTGATATTGATATGAGGCAGAGGGCCTAGATTGGTGCCACGAGATGGATTTTTATTGCGCTTGGGCTATAAGGGGCCCCTCCCGGAGTCTGCACACCCCCAGTGAGTGCCGTCGACGATAAATATATGGATCGGGCTGCGCGCCGTAGCGGGTACTATAGGGTACCGTTCTATGTGTTTATTTTCTTTATATGTCTGTCACTTAACTGCTTATCTGTTGTAGCATTTCCACATTTCAATGTCATTGGTCTATCGCTTTCATATTACTTGTTTTAAACTGCCACATTATAGATTACTCTCTGTTTCTCCATGATTTCTTATTCTCAGTCATTATTTATGTCTATTACTCACTGGGTCGGAGTACTCACATTACTCCATGCACCTTGCGTGCAGATCCAGGTGCATCTGAGGCTGAATGAGGATTTTCAATTGAGCAGCGCATATCTGGGAGCATCGAGGTAGCTGCACGGCATCCGCAACCCTGATCTCTCCCTTCTATCCTTTCGTTTTATCCATATTCCCTAGATTGATATGTATTAGGTTGATAAACTTGTATTAGAGGCTCAAGACTTGTGACACTGGATCTGTATGGGCTGTGTAGTAGTATTATCATTTGAATTTCCGCATATTTAACTCTCGTTTCAGACATTTATTATGATAATTTGACAATTTAATTGTGTTAGCTAATAATGAATTTTACAAGAAAACGGGTTGAGGTTGCTAGTTGGTCAGGCTTGCTTAGCAGTGCGTTGGGCGCCATCACGACCGAGGTTGGGGTCGTGACACTATTTGCTATCAAAAGTTGCACCTTTACACAACTTCATAAACAAACTAACAAAAAAGACAGATTTTTTAAGTAAAAAAGCTTTCAAGCTTCTTTTTTCGTCCCCACAATACCTTATAATATTCATAAATACTCTGGTGGACCACTAACAAGAAGGAGACCCAACAAACTTCATAAAAAATGCATAAACCTAAGATGAAATTCTGCTTTGACAAAATAAACCCAAAAAACTAAATGGAATAACCAAATATGCCATTACATGCATGACACTCATTAAAAAGGGTTTCACTCTAACATGTAACAAAACACAACAAAATCCCCATATATTAAGGAATATTAAACAACAATTACGACCTAATATAGCCTTCATCTAAAAACCCTAAATAGAGCAAAAGCCCCATAAATTGAGGGAAATGAAAAACAATAAATACAAAATATGAAGAACAAATGAAGAAACTTACCCCACAAACTTCGATAACAACAGTATAGCTGAAAATCCCGGCAACAACAACGGAGAAGAGACGAGAGACTCACTATTGTTCGATACTATCTAAGCCCTAAGTACACGGGTAATAGTAAAATAAGGGGAAAATGTGGTTTTGGGTGGGTAAATAATCCTTTCCCCTTTTTTTAATCATATGTGACAATAATAAGTGACTTGGAGCCTACATGTGATGACCCACAAGGTCATTACTTGTTTTCGAACTAAATTCTATATTTTGAGTCCTTAAAACCTCCTTTTTGTCTTACCTCGATGTGCGTGCGCAGTCCGAGCGTGTATCCAGAAAGCCATTATGTGAAAATCTATGAAAAATGATGAATTTTGCTTTTAAAATGAATTTAGGTTAACTTCGGTCAATATTTTAGGTAAACGGACCCGGACCTATGATTTGACGGTCCTGGAGGGTTCGTAGGAAAATATGGGACTTGGGCATATGCCCGAAATCGAATTCCGAGGTCCCAAGCCCGAGAAATGAATTTTTAAAGAAAATTATTTTATGGAATATATGAGTTTTTGGAAATTAAAGATGTTTGAAATTGATGGTATTTTGCCCATATTTAATTCCAGAGCCCGGTACAAGTTTGAAATAATAATTAGGTTGAATCTGTAAAATTTGGTAAAGATCGGTATTGATTTGGTATAAAACGGACTTAAAGTTGAGAAATTGGAAATTTTGGTGTTCTTGAATGATTTCATGAATTTGGGGTTAAATTCATAGTTGTTGATGTTATTTTGATGATTTGATTGCACGAGCAAGTCCGTATGATATTTTTAGGTTAATGTGCATGTTTGGTTTGGAGCCTCGAGGGCTCGTGTGAGTTTTCGATAGGCCATAGAGTGGAATTGAACTTAGGAAGTTGCAGGTTTTAGTTGGTATGTATTGCAAGCTCTGGTCTCGCAATTGCGAGGCCAGATGCCGTAATTGCGAGCTTATAAGGCTTGAAAATTGCGAGGGGCACTTCGCAAGTGCGAGCATTTCTTCGCAAATGCGAAAAACCCTAGAAATCCCCATTGACGCAAATGCTAGTTCGCAATTGCGAACATTTATCGCAAATGCGAGATTAGCAGGTTTGAAGGGGTTCGCAATTGTGAACCCTGGTCACAATTACGAACCCTGGTCGCAATTGCGAACCCTGGTTGCAATTGCGACATCTGCTACCTGCAAATTCATAACTTAGCTGAAAATCTTTCATTTTTCAAACTCCTTCAAAATATAAACTCTCTTGGGCGATTTTCCAAAGAAAAGTTCTTCTCCAAATCGATTGTAAGTCATTTCTAACTCATTTTCTTCAATCTTTAACATTTTTTTACATGATTTCAACTTAAATCAAGGGTTTACACGGGGGAATTGGGTGTTTTAGGTAGAATCTAGATTTTTTTTAAAATTTTGGAGATTTGGACCTCAATTTGAGGTCCGATTTCAAAACAAATTATATATTTAGGTACGTGGGTGAATGGGTAATCGGGTTTTGGTTCGAACCTCGAGTTTTGACCATGTGAGCCCGGAGTCGATTTTTGACTTTTTGGGAAAAACTTTAGAAAACCTATTTTCATGCATTGGAATTGATTCATTTAGCATTTATTGATATAGTTAAGTAATTTGTGGCTAGATACAAGCAAATTGGTGGTGGAATCAAGCGATAAAGCGGTAGTTGAGGCTTGAATTGTGTTCGTAGCATCGAGGTAAGTATTTGGTCTAACCTTAGCTTGAGGGATTAGGAGTTGTGTCCTATTTTCTATGTGTTAATTGTTGAGTACGACGTATAGGCATGGTGACGAGTATCTATACATTGGTGTCAAGCATGCCCGTGAGTCTTATACTATGATTGATGTGACTCCGTTTGTATTGTTCATGTCTTATGTGATGATTTCTATTATTGAGCAAGGCTTGTGGAAGTAATATTGTTATTTGAACATTGAAGAGCATTGGATCAAGTTGTAAAATGATTTAAGGAAGTAAAATTGGTAATTGAACCTTATAGAGCATTGGCTCCAATTGTGAATTGGGTTGTGAAGTAAATGTGAAAAAGAAAAGCGAATTATGATATTGTCTCCCTTGCTGGGATGTTGTTGTTTTAATGTTATCTCCATTGTCGGGATTTTGTTGTTTGATATTATTTTCCTTGCCGGGATTTTATTGTGAATTTCTTGATTTCCTTGCCCTTATTGCTTTGTGATTATTGTTTGGGTGAGGAAGAGTGTTAAAGCACGAAGGGTGATGCGTGTATTATTTTGGTGAGAGAGTGTTAAAGCACGAAGGGTGATGTCGTGCATGATATTTGTGAGAGAGTGTTAATGCATGAAGGGTGATGCTGTGTCGCACGATGTACCATTCCATGCCTTTATATGAGTTTTAATGCGCGAATGATCATTCCGTGCGATGATTATGTGAGGTAAAAGCATGAAGGGTGATGCCGTGCAGATTTTATTGATTTTATGGTGAGGATGAGAGTAAAAGAACGAAGGGTGATGTCGGGCACTTGTCTTTGATTTTTCCTGATTTCTATTGATAATAGAGTTATGTTGTTCTTTACATTTAACTATTGGTTTTTGTTGCTATTTGTTGTCCCCTGCCGCATGATTTCCCCCTTCCTGTCTTTAATTGTCAAGTTTTGATTTTATTTTCCGTTGTATATGATTTAACTGCATAGGTTTAATTGGTAGTCTGTTCCTAGCCTTGTCACTACTTCGTTGAGGTTAAGCTAGGCACTTACCAGCACATGGGGTTGGTTGTGCTGATACTACACTTTGTACTGTGTGCAGATCCCGGTACTGAAGCCTACAGACCGTAGCTTTGGGTTGCTGCCTTCAGTTTATTCGGTGATCCGAGGTAGTCCTGCAGGTGTTCGCAGGCCTTGGCATCTCCTCTTATCCTTTTATTCTGTTTCATTTATATATTTCAGAGAGAGTGTTGTAATAACTCTTTCGGCCTTTATTTGTAGTATTACTAGACAGTCTATGGAATTGTGACACCAGTTCTAGGTAGTTTATGGATGGATTGGTATTGTCATATTTATTAAAATATTACATTTCAGTCTTCCGCTTAGTTAATTCAGTTGTTTATCTAATTTCTGTTATTAATTTTTCAGGGGTTAAAATGGAAAAAAGGTAAATAATTCAAATGGTCGGCTTGCCTAGCTTTTACTAGTAGGCTCCATCACGACTCTCGAGGGTGGAAAATCCGGGTCGTGACAAGTTGGTATCAGAGATTTAGGTTACTTAGGTCTCACAATTCATGGACAAGCTTAGTAGAGTCTAAGGGATCAGTACAGAGACGTCTGTATTTATCCCTAGAGGCTATAGAGTTAGGAAAAACTTCACATCTATTCTTTGCTGTCGTGCGGTTTGGTTTCTCAATATTAATTGAATTTCTACTATGTTCTTTCACAAATGGCGAGAACATGCGCTTCCTCATCCACTGATCAACAACCTGAGCCCCCAGCAGCATCTCCTATGAGGGGCAGAAGGCAAGGCCAAGGCCGTGCTAGATGCCGAGGCAGGGGTAGAGCTTAACCCAGAGCAGCAGCACCAGCGGCGGAGCCTCAAGTTGAGTTTGATGATGAGGTTCAGGCCCAGACAGTTCTAGTGGGCCCAAGAGGGGTTCATTGCTACCCAAGTACTCCAGGATGCTCTGGTCCGCATAGTGGGCCTTATGGAGAGTGTCACTCGGGCATGCTTGCTTCCTGTAGCACCAGATGTCTCTCAGGCTGGAGGAGCAGCCCAAACTCCTGCTACTCACACTCCGGAGCAGATGGCTCCCCAGTTTCAGACTCCAGCAACTCAGCCAGTTGGAGCAGTTCAGTCGGGTATAGTAGCTCAGACTGGTGATGGAGTAGCTATGTCTGTTGATGCTTTGTAGAGATTGGACAGGTTCACCAAGCTCTTCACTACCACTTTCACCGGTACATCTTCTGAGGATCCCCAGGATTATTTAGATAGTTGTCATGAGGTTCTCAGGAACATGGGGATAGTGGAGACCAATGAGGTCGACTTTGCTGCTTTTCGCTTATCTGGATCTGCCAAGACTTGGTGGAGAGATTATTGTTTGGCTAAACCAGCCGGGTTACCAGCTTTGACTTGGAATCAGTTTTCTCAGCTATTTCTGGAGAAGTTTCTTCCTGTCACTCAGAGAGAGATCTATTGGAGGCAGTTTGAGCATCTCAGCAGGGTTCTATAACTGTTACTCAGTGCAAGAGCATGTTTATTAATTTGGCCCATCATGCTCTTCTTATACTTCCTACTGAGAGAGAGAGAGAGAGTGAGGAGGTTCATTGAGGGACTCATTCAGCCTATTCGACTTCAGATAGCTAAGGAGATGGGGAGCGAGATTTCCTTTCAAGATGTGGCCAATGTGGCCAGGAGGGTGGAGATAGTTCTATCACAGGGGGGGTGGTCAGGGGTCTGACAAGAGGCCTCGCCATTCAGGCAGATTCAGTGGCGCCTAGTCTGGAGGTAGGGATTCGTATAGTAGAGGCCATCCTCCTAGGCCGTTTTAGTCAGCACTTCAGGCTTCTCACGGTGCTTCAGGTGGCCGTGGTTCTCATATGCAGTATTCGTATCAGCAGTCCTACAGGGCACCACCAGCTCCTATCAGTGCACCACCGCTCTAGAGTTTTTGGGGTAGTCATTTAGGTCGTCAGGGTTAGCAGTCTCAGTAGCCGAGGGCTTGTTATACTTGTGGCGACATGGGGCATATTGCTGGATTTTGCCTTCGAGCATCGAGCCACTCTTAGCATCAGGGTTACCGTGCCATGGTTCAGGCACCGAGTGTTCCACAGCTTGCCCAGCCAGCTAGAGGTGGAGGTGGAGGTATTAGAGGTGGAGGTCAGGCCGCTAGAGGTGGAGGCCAGCCAGCAGTAGGCCATCCCAGAGATGTAGTTTTGAGTGGTGGGGCCTAGCCCCGATGTTATGCTCTTCCAGCCAGACCTGAGGCTGAGGCTTCCGATGTAGTTATCACATGTATTATTCTGGTTTGTAGTAGAGATACTTCAGTTCTATTTGATCCAGGATCTACGTACTCCTATGTGTCATCTTATTTTGCACCGTATCTAGTCATGCCTAGTGATTCTTTTGAGTGCTCCTGTATATGTGTCTACACCTGGTGAGTGATTCTATTGTGTTAGATGGTGTCCATCGTTCATGTATAGTTATGATTGGGGGTCTTGAGACTCGAGTAGATTTGTTACTTCTGAATATGGTTGATTTTGATGTCATATTGGAGGATGGACTGGTTATCACCTTACCACGCTATCTTGGACTGTCATGCCAAGACTGTGACCTTAGCCTTGCCAGGCTTACCTCGTTTAGAGTGGAGAGGGACTCCTGGTCATTCTACCCGTAGTGTTATCACATATATGAAGGCTCGGCGTAGTGTCGAGAAAGGGTGTTTGACTTATTTGGCATATATTCGTGATTCTAGTGTTGAGGTTCCTTCTATTGATTCTGTGCCTATTGTGCGTGAGTTTCCTGAGGTATTTCCTTCAGACCTGTCGGGTATGCCACCCGACAGGGATATTGACTTCTGCATTAATTTGGCTCCGGGAACTCAACCCATTTCTATTCTGTCGTATCGTATGGCCCCG
The DNA here is from genome assembly GCF_000715075.1 of Nicotiana tabacum. Classification (NCBI taxonomy): domain Eukaryota; kingdom Viridiplantae; phylum Streptophyta; class Magnoliopsida; order Solanales; family Solanaceae; genus Nicotiana; species Nicotiana tabacum. The sequence goes on along the minus strand of NC_134100.1, from coordinate 23,494,885 downwards.
CCTGAGTTGAAAGAATTGAAGGAGCAATTGCAAGACTTGCTCGATAAAGGCTTCATTAGACCTAGTATCTCACCTTAGAGTGCGCTGATGTTGTTTGTTAAGAAGAAGGACGGATCGTTGAGAAAGTGTATAGATTACCGGTAGTTGAACAAGGTTACAATCAAGAAAAGTATCCATTGCCGATGATTGATGATTAGTTTCATCAGCTTCAGGGTGCCAAGGTATTTTCGAAGATTGACTTGAGATCTGGCTACCATCAGTTGAGGATTAGGGCATCGATGTCCCTAAGACATCTTTCTGCACTCGGTACATGCATTATAAGTTCTTGGTAATGTCATTTGGGTTGACAAATGCCCCAACAACTTTTATGGATTTGATGAACCGAGTGTTCAGGCCTTACTTGGATTCGTTCATGATAGTCTTCATTGATGAAATTTTGATCTATTCCCGCAGCCGGGAGGAGCATGAGCAACATCTGAGAGTGGTTCTTCAGACTTTGAGGGATAGTCAGTTGTATGCTAAGTTCTCGAAGTGTGAGTTTTGGTTGAGTTTTGTTGCATTCTTGGGTCATGTTGTATCAGCAGAGGGTATCCAGGTAGATCCGAAAAAGATAGAGGCAGTCAAGAATTGGCCTATACCCGCATCAGCTACAGAGATCCGGAGTTTCTTGGGTTTGGCAGGCTATTATCGTCAATTTGTGGAGGGGTTTTCATCTATTGCAGTCCCGATGACTAGGTTGACCTAGAAGGGTGCCCAGTTCAGGTGGTCGGACAAGTGTGAGGCGAGCTTTTAGACGCTCAAGACAGCTTTGACCACGACACCGGTGTTGGTTTTGCCCACAGGTTTAGGGCCATACATAGTTTAGTGTGATGCATTTCGTATTGGACTTGGTGAAGTGTTGATGCAGGATGGCAAAGCCATTGACTATGCTTCGCGGCAGTTGAAGATTCATGAGAAGAACTATCCAGTCCATGATTTGGAGTTTGCAGCCATTGTTCACGCGTTGAAGATTTGGAGGCATTATCTATATGGCGTGTCATGTGAGGTGTTCACGGATCACAAGAGTCTACAATACTTGTTCAAGCAGAAGAAGCTAAATTTGAGGCAGAGAAGGTGGTTGGAGCTATTGAAAGACTATGATATCACCATCTTATATCATCCGGGAAAGGCTAATGTGGTGGCCGATGCTTTGAGTAGGAAGTCAGCCAGTATGGGAAGTCTTGCATATATTCCGGTCATTGAGATATTGCTTGCTTTGGATGTTCAGGCTTTGGCCAATCAGTTCATGAGGTTGGATGTTTCTGAGCCTAGCCGTATGTTAGCTTGCACAGTCACTTGTTCTTTTTTATTGGAGCGTATCCGAGATCGGCAGTATGATGACCGTCATTTGTGTGTCCTTAAAGACACGGTGTATCACGGAGGTGCCAAGCAGGTTATATTAGGAGATGATGGGGGTTTTGAGGCTGCAGGGTCGAGTTTGTGTGCCAATGTGGATAGGCTCCGAGAGTTGATTTTAGAGGAGACCCATAATTCCCGATACTTTATTCATCCGAGCGCTGCTAAGATGTATCAGAATTTGCGGCAGTATTATTGGTGGAGGAGGATGAAAAAGGATATTACTGCATATGTGGCTTGATGTTTGAATTGTCAGCAGGTAAAGTACGAGCATCCGAGATCTGGTGGTTTGTTCTAGAAGATTGTGATTCCTGAGTGGAAGTGGGAGTGTATCTCTATGGACTTCGTTGTTGGACTCCCACGGACTCAGAGGAAATTCGATGAAGTGTGGGTTATTGTTGATAGGCTAACCAAGTCAGCACATTTCATTCCTATGGCAGTCTCTTATTCTTCCGAGAGGTTAGCTGAGATCTATATCCGAAAGGTTGTTCGTCTTCATGGTGTTCCCGTGTCTATTATTTCGGACCGAGGTACGCAGTTTACCTCACATTTTTGGAGAGCAGTTCAGCAGAAGTTGGGCACACGGGTTGAGTTGAACACAACATTTTATCCTCAGACGGATGGGCAGTCCGAGCGTACTATTCAGTTTTTGGAGGATATGCTCTGAGCTTGTGTAATTGACTTTGGAGGCTCGTGGGATCAGTTCTTGCCTTTAGCGGAGTTTGCCTACAACAACAACTACTAGTCGAGTATCCAGATGGTTCCCTGTGAGGCTTTATATGGTAGGCGATGTCGGTCGCCGGTTGGATGGTTTGAGCCGGGAGAGGCTCGGTTGTTAGGTACGGAACTAGTACAGCATGCCTTGGACAAGGTCAGGATCATTCAAGATAGGCTTCGTACAGCTCAGTCTAGGCAAAAGAGTTATGCCGACCATAAGGTTCGAGATGTGGCATTCATGGTCGGCGAGCGGGTGTTGTTTCGGGTGTCGCCTATGAAGGGCGTGATGAGATTTGGAAAGAAGGGCAAGCTTAGCCCTAGGTTCATTGGCCCGTTTGAGATTCTTGATCGAGTGGGAGAGGTGACTTACAGACTTGCGTTGCTGCCGAGCTTATCAGCCTCGCATCCGGTGTTTTATGTGTCCATGCTTCGGAAGTATTGATAAGTTAGGATTTTAACATGTTTTATGCCCCTACTTGCGTATGCTTTGATCATATATTGTTACAAAATAGCTCTAAAAGGCTCACAAGTTGTGCTTGATTGCAGGTTTGATCGACAAAGTGATGAAATGTCAAAGATCGGTTCAAAAAGGAGTGAAACCTACTCAAGTATCAAAGACCAAGAAATCTAAGGAAAGAAGGCCTAGTGCGGACCGCGCAAAGTTGAATACGGCCGCACTAGGTGGTTCAGAGAGTTGGTAAACCAGGCTAGAGGCAACGCGGCCGCTGTACACATCTCGCGGTCCACGGTGAAAACTCCACAGCCGCACTACTTTTTTGTGTGATCTGCGGTCATGAGATTCAGAGAGATGAAAGTTTGAAAAGCCAATGCCATGCGGTCCGCGGTCGTGATTGCGCGGACCGCGCCAGCTCCCTTCGCGACCGCGGTCCATTCTATGCGGTCCGCAGAGTCCAAGTTCAGAGAAGTAAAAGTCAAAGTCAACGAGCCCAGTGTGGCCGCGGTCCATTTAGTGCGGCCCGCACTGACCCCGCAAGGGTATTTTTGTCCAGTTTTTTCAGCCTAGTATAAATAGAATATTTTACCATTTTTTGGTCATCTCTTGTATTCAGACGTGAGTTGCGCTCCTGAGAACGATATTTGTAGCCATTTTTGGCACTTTTGCTTTACATTTACGATAGATTCTTGTAGTTTAATTTTAGCAATTAATTAATATGTTTAGTTCTTCATCTATTTCTTCAATTTCTTTATCTAGCATGAGTAGCTAAACCCATTAGCTAGGGTTGTGGCTCAACCCTAGTGTGGGTAATTGATGGGTGTTGCCATCTAGTGTTAGATTGACTGTGGTGTTTGCTATTTGGGTTGATTTTATGTTTTAATCTAGAATTGGTGGTTGCAAACACTGATTCAAGCTTTGTGGGTTTAACTCTTCTTGAGAAAGAGAGTCTATGATCCCAAAATTGACCCAACAAGGAATTGGGATGGACTCATGAGAAATGATAGTCCCAATTAACGGGTTAAACCTCGAGAGAGTAATTACCTTACTTGAACCCTAGTTGCTTGGTCTAATTTGCCTACCCATTTGGTCTCGAGAGAGTCAATTGGCAAAATCACTCTCTCTACTGAGAGGTGTGAGAGTGGGTAAAATTGTGCAACGGTTATAGCATAAGCCCCAATTATGTCAATCGAATCTTAGTAACATCTACCCGACAATTAGCCACCTAGGTAGTGTCACGACCCTAGTACCCTTCTTCCCATTAGATACAACTTAGCAATATTCTCGTAGCATAATTTAGTGTTAATTAATAGTTTTATAAAAATAGTTATAATTCGAAAACCCAAAAATGTTTGAAGTGACATTAGGAGTACAAACTCATCTCTAGGCTAGACAAACAATCCAACTCCACTACTAACTCCCTGAGGAAATTGATCTCGACCCTCATATCGGGTAAAAGCTATTGCGACCCGCTCTTCCTACCTTAGTGTAGAGTCGAGTTGGCAGTGATCACTTTTTGACACTGTTGCCGAGGATCTTACGGTGTTGACTATCTGTTTAGTTAGTTTTGTGTTTTGCTTCTCTTTCCTTCTTGTTTACTAATTTTGTTTGTGTCGATCAATCAGGTACAAATGGCTCTTAATGCAAATGACCCTCTCGGCAATGTGATAGTGGGGGAGGAGGTAGAGGATCTAGAACAAGATGAGGTCTTACCTCAAGTTCCACGGAGAGGTCGGAATGCCAATGTAAATGCAAATGAGAACAACAATATTCCAGACCCTCCTCCGCCAGTACCGAGAGTGACTCCTAGAGTTTTACCAAATCAAGGATACGCCAGTGCTATTGTTCCTCCCCGAATCCGGGCGGAGAACTTTCAAATCACAAATGTTATATTGACCTTGCTCGAGCAAAGAGGGTATTTCACGGGCGCTTTCGATCAAAATGCCTACAAGCACTTGAAGGGGTTCGTGGATACATGTTGGGGTAGCAAGCAGACAAACGTGTCCGAGGATGCGTTGAGATTGAGACTTTTCCCGTTCTCTCTTCGGGGTAAAGCATTGGGTTGGTTAGAAAGGCTCCCCAATCATTCTATTACAACATGGGATGAATTGGCGGACAAATTTATTGCCAAGTTCTTTTCTCCAAGTCATATGACAGCTCTTCAGGATGAAATTCTAGCCTTCAAGCAAGAGCCAACGGAACCTTTGCACGAGATATGGGAAAGATATAGAACAATGGTGAAATAGTGCCCTAATAACGACATGACCGAGGCTATGATTCAACAAACCTTTTATAGGGGTATCAACACCACGAATCAATGCATTGTGAACCAATTGCCAGAGGGAACTTTATGAAACTTTCTTACCAAGAGGCATGTGATGTACTTGATGAAATGGCTGACACCTCTTCGGCATGGCAAAACCGAGCAAATGTGCCCCAAGGTGACCCCACGGTCATCCATTTGCACAAGGAATTGCACGATCATGGTCAAGCTATTGCCGAGCTTACTACTACTACAAACCAACTGGCGAAGGCGCAATTATAACAAATCCAAAATCCGCGCCAAGTCAACGCAATGGAAGGTGTCACTATGCTTAAGAGAAGGCAAAGAGGGCAACAATCTCAAGGGAATTGTGAACAATATAATGATGGTAGTGGGTTTTCAAATGAGATTTATGATGACCAAAGTGAAGAGGTTCAATATGTCAACAACTATCAAGGAAATAGAAGCAACTCTTCCAACCAACAATGGCGACCTCAAGGAAATTGGGGCAATCAACAACAAGGCGGAGGTAATTGGAATAACAACAATCAACAACAAGGTGGTGGCAATTGGAATAACAACAACCAAAATAACAATTGGGGTAATCAAGGCAACCAAGGGAATTGGAATGGTAATAACAATAATTGGGGTAAGAACAACAATCAAGGCGGGTGTAACAACAAAGGAAACCAAGGCAACATGGGGATGGGCTTTCAAAGGCCCCCAATGTACCAACAACCGAGCAATCCACCCCCTTTCCCTTCTCAAGGTCCTAGTTCTTCCAGAGGTGATATGGGAAGAATTGAAAGCATGTTCGAGCAAATGATGAAAAAGAACCAAGATTCTAATGCCCAATTGGCTTCTCATAATACATCTATCCGGAACTTGGAGGTGCAATTATGCCAAATCTCTCAAGCGTTGAATACTCGTCCCAAGGGTGATCTACCAAGTGATACGGTAGTGAACCCGAAGGGTGTGAATAACAATCATGTAATGGCGGTTACAACAAGAAGTGGGAGAGGCGGTGATGTGAATGCCTCAAAGCAAAAGCAAGTTGTAGATGAAGATGTTGAGTTGCGTGATGATAATGTACCTTTGGTTGTTGAAGATGTGGTTGAAGAGAATGTGAATAATGATGTGAGGATTGATATTGATGAGGCCAAGGTAGAAATTCAAGATGCCGTGAACCCGTCTAGGGAACACGTGATTGACATGACCGAGCCTTTGCCAAGGCCACCTCCACCTTCTCCTCAGAGGCTCGTGAAGCAGAAGAATGATAATCAGTTTAAAAAGTTCATTAATATGATGAAGAGCTTATCTATTAATGTGCCATTGTTGGAGGCACTTGAACAAATGCCGGTCTATGCAAAATTCATGAAAGACTTGGTCACAAAAAAGCGTTCTATGGATTGTGAGACTATAAAGATGACTCACCAAGTTAGTACTATAGTACATTCAATGGCCCCGAAGCTTGAAGATCCCGGTGTTTTCACCATTCCTTGCACCGTTGGGAGTGCGGATTTTGCAAAATCCCTTTGTGACTTGGGGGCTAGCATAAATTTGATATCGTACTCGGTCTTCAAGACTTTGGGAATTGGACAACCTTGAGAGGAGCTTCATTGACAGAGACTTTCTACCCCTACACCCCAATGTACATAGACAGTTTTAAGCTCGAGTGAGATGGGAGTTCTTTAAAGATAATTGTATGAACGTGAATGAACACATGGTCAAGGAGTTTTATAGCAATGTGGCCCACATCTTGAAGGGAACTAAAGTGACCAAAGTGCGAAACAAGAATGTAATATTTATCGGGAAAGCACTAAATGAATACCTGGGGTTAATTGAAGAAGACGAGTCCCTGTACAATGAAAAGTTGGAAATGGGCGAGGAGGTTCGTCCGTGGTTAGCTTCACACCTGGAAATCTAGGGTACGGTTCCAGAGTGGTTGCAAGCAGGGGCCAAAATACTTCAGAGGACCTTCAACTTTGAGGCTAGGGGGTGGTTGACTTTTGTGTGCAGTCGGCTTGACCCCACTACCCATGATCAAACTATTCCACTTGCTCGGGCTGTTCTTACTGTATCTATTATGGCGGGATACCTTATCAATGTGGGAAATGTTATGTCCCACGTTATTTCTGCAGTGGTGGTTGAGTATGACCGGAACTGCCCTTTCCCCAACACCCTCACTATGTATTTCCGGGACCTAAAGGTGGAGAAGAGACCTTTTGTCATCAAGGTCAAACATGTGGCTCCGTTTTCATGGCACAGTTTGAAGGGGTCAGACAACCCCAAAGACAAAAAATTACAAGCCGCCTGCTTCTGCCTCAACCGGCCAGTTTGAAGAGCCGATTGCGGTAGAGACCTACACTGAGCCTGCCTCCACAGTTGCTAACATGCCTCCCGGACCTTCCACTACTGCTAGTCCCTCTACTTCAGCTGGCCCGAAGATTCCATCTTCCCGGGCCCATCCTATCACTGCCCACCAGCTGAGTCAGACACTTCTTAGCTTGAACAACTAGATGTTAGCTGCGTCATCCAAGTTGTCCACCTTGACTTCTACCATTGTGGCTCAGTCGGCATCGCAGCTAGCTCAGCTTCCACAGTCCATTGAGGACACATTGAAGAAGATTCTGGAGAACCAGGAAAAGATCATCACTACTCAGGGTGCCTTGGCTAAGGCAGTGGATTCACATGGCAAGGCCCTGAAGGAGCTTGCCCGGGAGCACAAGAAGCTACGAAAGACAAGGGCTTCCAAGGAGTCGGTGAAATAGCTGAGAGCAGATGTGGACAAGCTGATGGTAGATCAGATGCCTCTTGACTTATTATATTTGGATCCAGCCCCAGCAGCAGCACTAGTAGCAGAGCCACAACATGAGCAGACTTAGAGGCTTCCTAGGAAGAAGAGGAATCTCCCAAGTGCAGACGAGGCGGTCATCCGGTTGGCAGACCCACATGAGGTCTCCTCCAGTTAGCCACAGGTTGCTCTAGATATTCAGCCTGTACAGGTCCAGGCCCCAGTCCTAGCAGCTGAGCAGCAGGAGATCGAGAACCAGTCTAAGGTTCTCGTACATACAGAGGAACCAGGGACCACTCATGTTCCCATGCATACAAACGAGGCTTAGGGAGCTCCTATATCCTTTAATCTTGATTTTTGATGCTTATTTATTTAGTTGGCACTGGGGATAATGCCAGTTTTTATTTGTGGGGGTGCGCCCTACTTTTTATCCGGATAATTGTATATATTAATTAACTTAGTTTATGTTTTTGTTGATTTTCTATTTGGTCTGTATATAACTTTACATTTGGTTACTTTTATCGCAATTTTTATCTTCTCTTTGGTCTGTATATAAAGTTACATTTTTGTATATATTCATCCCCCGTTGTATATTCTAATCCCCTATTGTAAATATTCATTCTATTTTCTATTTTCGTACAAATTTTTCATTTTTAGCTTAGTAGATAGGCTCACAGCCTTTTTGTTTCATTTTTGGCGTTTTCAATAAGCCCTTGGTTTTCTTAATGCCACGGGTCTTTCCAAGGGTGGAGTATTATGTGAACCGGGTGGCTCTTCCTGATGATGGATGGCGTGACAACCTTCTTAAGGGATTGACTCCGTTTTTGATTTTTCTTTTGTTTTTAGTAGTTTATAGTTAAGGGTACCTCAAGCAAAGATTCACTTGGGCCTAACACATATGCCTTTGATCCCATGGTCAAAGACAAGTGGTTGTGTTTAGGATGGTGAAAGTAGTGACCTTGAGACTCTTGTTTTGACCAAACAAACATCATGTGGTCTTTCGGGACTATTGTGTGCTCAATCGTGTCTAAGGTTGTTGTGGGCCCCTAACTCTATGTCTTCAGCAATCCTTGAGTGTGTGTGGTGAGAAATCGAATTGTGAGTCTAAGTCCCGAGCCAATGGTCTAGAACTTGCCATGAATGTTTGTTGAGGCGAAAGTTTGAGTGAAATTTGACTTGAGAAGTGATTACAGGCTCTCCTTGATCCAAATAATAGTCGAACAATTTCATAGCCTACCAATGATATAATCCCTAGCTAATACCCTTTCAAGAACCAATGCTACAAGCCTATACCCGTTCTAAATTATACCCTTTCTTAGCACCCAAATCGTCCCTTGAGTAATGGCAAAAGTCTAAGTTTGGGGGGGAGAGACAAGAAAGGAAACAAAGTGGTAAAAGTTACAAAAGCAAAAGGAAAGGAAGGCAATAAAAAATCAAAAAGAAAGCCCAATGTGCAAAGAATAAAACGGAATTCAAGAAAAACAAAGTGAAAAAGGTATGGGAAAAAGTAGAAAAAGAAGAAATGCTTTGAATTGCATAAGAAAGAGTGACAATGTGTCTCTCTAACCCCTTGAAAAGAAGTGAAATACTCAAAGAGTCAAAAAGAATTGTGCTAAAATGAATCAAAAGAAGTACTTAAGGGAAGATAGAACCCATACAGACCAACAACTTTTCCTACCCTGAACCAAAAGCCTTCACATTGACTCCACAAAAGCTCTATATGATCTTTAGTTGGATGACGCTCGCATTATTAGATACTTACATGAGGGTCAAGCATATGGTACTTAGAGCCGGACTTGTGACCTTTCCTTGAGAGAGACAAGTGAATTCCCATTAACCTTGGTTTGTGTGCTTATACTTTAAAAGGTGAGGTTTGCTTAGGGAGAGTTGACGATGTGTGAGTTTGGGTTCCACAACGACCAAAGTTATTGAGAGAGTTCTTTGATGTAATGAGTCAATTCTTGATGCTCTTGTGTCACACTTGATCCATAGTTTTTCAAAGTTTAAATTTTGTTAATGATCCATTTGTATTGAGGGCAATTGTTAGTCCCAATTGATGCTTGTTGAGGTTACTTTAGAACAGCTGGAATTACTTAGATTTTCCTTTAAGGAGTGAGTCTTATTTTGTTTGCTTGAGGACAAGCAAAGGTTTAAGTTTGGGGGAGTTGATAAGTTAAGATTTTAACATATTTTATGACCCTACTTGCCTATGCTTTGATCATATATTGTTACAAAATAGCCCTAAAAGGCTCACAAGTTGTGCTTGATTGCAGGTTTGATCGACAAAGTGATAAAATGTCAAAGATCGGCTAAAAAAGGAATGAAACCTGCTCAAGTATCAAAGACCAAGAAATTTAAGGAAAGAAGACCTAGTGCGGACCGCGCAAAGTTGAATGCGGCCACACTAGGTGGTTCAGAGAGTTGGTAAACCAGGCTAGAGGCAACGCGGCCGCGGTACACATCTCGCGGTCCGCGGTGAACGCTCCACGACCGCACTACTCTTTTGTGTGGTCCGTGATCATGAGATTCAGAGAGATGAAAGTTTGAAAAGCCAATGCCATGCAGTCCGCGGTCGTGATTGCGCGAACCGCTCCATCTCCCTCCGAGGCCGCGGTCCATTCTACGCGGTCCGCGGAGTCCAAGTTCAGAGAAGCAAAAGTCAAAGTCAAAGGGCCCAGTGCGGCCGCGGTCCATTTAGTACGGCCCACACTGACCCCGCAATGGGATTTTTGTCCAGTTTTTTCCAGCCTAGTATAAATAGAACATTTTACTATTTTTTGGTCATCTTTTGTATTCAGACGTGAGCTGTGCTCCTGAGAACGATATTTGTAGCCATTTTTGGCACTTTTGATTTACATTTACGATAGATTCTTGTAGTTTAATTTTAACAATTAATTAATATGTTTACTTATTCATCTATTTTTTCAATTTCTTTATCTAGCATGAGTAGCTAAACCCATTAGCTAGGGTTGTGGCTCAACCCTAGTGTGGGTAATTGATGGGTGTTGCCATCTAGTGTTAGATTGACTATGGTGTTTGCTATTTGGGTTGATTTTATGTTCTAATCTAGAATTGGTGGTTGCAAACACTGATTCAAGCTTTGTGGGTTTAACTCTTCTTGAGAAAGAGAGTCTATGATCCCAAAATTGACCCAACAAGAAATTGGGATGGACTCATGAGAAATGATAGTCCCAATTAACGGGTTAAACCTCGAGAGAGTAATTACCTTACTTGAACCCTAGTTGCTTGGTCTAATTTGCCTACCCATTTGGTCTCGAGAGAGTCAATTGGAAAAATCACTCTCTCTACTGAGAGGTGTGAGAGTGGGTAAAATTGTGCAACGGTTATAGCATAAGCCCCAATTATGTCAATCGAACCTTAGTAACATCTACCCGACAATTAGCCACCTAGGTAGTGTCACGACCCTAGTGCCCTTCTTCCCATTAGATGCAACTTAGAAATATTCTCGTAGCATAATTTAGTGTTAATTAATAGTTTTATAAAAATAGTTATAATTCGAAAACCCAAAAATGTTTGAAGTGACATTAGGAGTACAAACACATCTCTAGGCTAGACAGACGATCTAACTTTACTACTAGCTCCCTGAGGAAATCGATCCCGGCCCTCATATCGGGTAAAAGCTATTGCGACCCGCTCTTCCTACCTTAGTGTAGCGTTGAGTTGGCAGCGATCAAGTATCACGGCGATCCATCCCATGTGTTAGATTTCAGCACTGTCTAGTTGGACAAGGACTTGTCCTATGAGGAGGAGCCGATAGATATTCTAGACCGGCATTCATCAGTTGAGAACCTGAGATCGAAGAGTTTTCCTTCTGTTCGTGTTCAATGGAAATGTCAGCTTGTTGAGGCATCGACCTGGGAGTCTGAGTCTGATATGTGGAGTCGTTATCCCCATCTTTTCTCCGACTCAGGTACTTCCTTCTTATGTCCGTTCGAGGACGAATGGTTGTTTTAGAGGTGGAGAATGTGATGATCCAAAAGGTCATCACTTGTTTTAGAAATAAATTATGTGTTCAAAGGCCTTAAAACCTCATTTTTATCTCACATACATCGAGGTGCGTGCACAGTCCGAGCGCGTGTCCAAAAAGCCATTTTGTGAAAATATATGAAAATGGTGAATTTTTCTTTTAAAATGAATTATGTTGACTTCGGTCAAGATTTTTGGTAAACGGGCCTAGACCCATGATTTGACGGTCCCGGAGGGTTCGTAGGAAAATATGGGACTTGGGCAAATACCCGGAATCAAATTCCGAGGTCTCAAGCCCGAGAAATAAATTTTTAAAGAAAATTATTTTCTGGAATATATATGAATTTTTGGAGATGAAATATATTTGAAATTGATGGTATCAGGCCCGTATTTTAGTTCCGGAGCCCGATACAAGTTTGAAATATTAATTAGGTTGAATATGTAAAATTTAGTAAAGATCGGTATTGGTTTGGTATAAAACGGACTTAAAGTTGAGAAATTATAAATTTTGGTATTCTTGAACGATTTCATGAATTTGATATTTAATTCATAGTTGTTGATGTTATTTTGATGATTTGATAGCACGAGCAAATCCGTACGATGTTTTTAGGTTAGTGTGCATGTTTGGTTTGGAGACCCGAGGGCTCGGGTGAGTTTTGGATAGGCTACGGAGTGAAATTGAACTTAGGAAGTTGCAGGTTTCAGTCGATGTGTGTTGCAGGCTCTGATCTCGCAATTGCGAGGCCAGGTGTCGCAATTGCGAAGTATGCCCTGGCTAGCATTGCTCGCAAATGCGAAAACCCCCAGAAATCCCCATTGTCGCAAATGCAACTATCCCATCGCAAATGTGAGTTCGCAATTGCGAACATTTATCGCAAATGCGAGATCAGCAGGTTTGAAGGGGTTCTCAATTGTGAATCTTGGTCGCAATTGCAACATCTGCGACCTGGTTCATAATTTAACTGAAAATCTTTCATTTTTTCAAACTCTTTCAAAACATAAACTCTCTTGGGCGATTTTCCAAAGAAAAGTTCTTCTTCAAATCGATTGTAAGTCATTTCTAACTCGTTTTCTTCAATCTTTAACATCTTTTTACATGATTTCAACTCAAAATCAAGGGGTTTCATGGGGAAAATTGGGTGTTTTGGGGAGAACCTAGGTTTTTTTTCAAATTTTGGGGATTTGGACCTCGATTTGAAGTCCGATTTCAGAACAAATTATATATTTGGGTTCATGAGTGAATGAGTAATCGGGTTTTGAGCATTTGGGCCCGGGGTCGATTTTTGAGTTTTTGGGAAAAACTTTAGAAAACCTATTTTCATGCATTGGAATTGATTCATTTAGCATTTATTGATATAGTTAAGTAACTCGTGGCTAGATACAAGCGAATTGGTGGTGGAATCAAGAGGTAAAGCGGTAAATGAGGCTTGAATTGTGTTCGTGGCATCAAGGTAAGTGTTTGTTCTAACCTTAGCTTGGGGGATTATGAGTTGTGTCCTATTTTCTATGTGTTAATTGTTGAGTACGACGTATAGGCATGGTGACGAGTATCTATACGTTGGTGTCAAGCATGCCCGTGAGTCTTATACTATGATTACTGTGATTCTGTCTATATTGTTCATGTCTTATGTGATGATTTCTATTGTTGAGCAAGGCTTGTGGAAGTAGTATTGGTATTTGAACATTGAAGAGCATTGGCTCAAATTATAACATGATTTGAGGAAGTATAATTGGTAATTGAACCTTATAGAGCATTGACTCAAATTGTGAATTAGGTTGTGAAATAAATGTGAAAAAGAAAAGAGGATTATGATATTGTCTCCCTTGCGGGGATGTTGTTGTTTTAATGTTATCTCCCTTGCGGGATGTTGTTGTTTTATTGTTATCTCCCTTGTCGGGATTTTGTTGTTTGATACTATTTTTCTTGCTATAATTTTATTGTGAATTTGTTGATTTCCTTACCCTTATTGCTTTGTGATTGTTGTTTGGGTGAGGAATAGTGTTAAAGCATGAAGGGTGATGCCGTGTATTATTTTGGTGAGAGAGTGTTAAAGCATGAAGGGTGATGCCGTGCCGCACGATGTACCATTCCGTGCCTTTATCTGAGTGTTAATGCGCGAAGGATCATTCTGTGCCATGATTATGTGAGGTAAAAACACGAAGGGTGATGCCGTGCCGATTTTATTGATTTTATGGTGAGGACGAGAGTAAAAGCACGAAGGGTGATGCCGTGCACTTGTCTTTGATTTATCCTGATTTCTATTGATAATTGAGTTACGGTGTTCTTTACATTTAACTGTTGGTTTTTGTTGCTATTGTTGTCCCCCGCAACATGATTTCTCCCTTCCTGTCTTTAATTGTCATGTTTTGTTTTTATTTTCCTCTTTGTATGATTTAACTGCACATGTTTAATTGGTAGTTTGGTCCTAGCCTCGTCACTACTTTGCCGAGATTAGGCTACGCACTTACCAGCACATGAGGTCGGTTGTGCTGATACTACACTCTGTACTGTGTGCAGATCCCGGTACTGGAGCCTACAGACTATAGCTTTGGGTTGCTGCCTTCAGTCTATTCGGAGATCCGAGGTAGTCCTGCAGGCGTCCGTAGGCCTTGGCGTCTCCTCCTATCCTTTTATTCTGTTTCTTTTATATATTTCAGACACAATGTTGTAATAACTCTTTCGGACCTTTATTTGTAGTATTCCTAGACAGTCTGTGGAATTGTGACACCAGTTTTGGGTAGTTTATACATGGATTAGTATTGACATCTTTATTAAAATATTACATTTCAATCTTCCGCTTATTTAATTCCGTTGTTTATCTAATGTTGGTTATTAATTGTTAAAGGGTTAAAATGAGAAAAAGGTAAATAATTCAAATGGTCGGCCTACCTAGTTTTCACTAGTAGGTGTCATCATGACTACGGATGGTGATAAATCCGGGTCGTGACACTACTAGTAGGAGATTGTATTACACGCACTGGTAGCCTCATGTCATAAGCGTTTATTATTTACGGTTTGAATGAGTATAAGTGTTCAATTGACAATTATCTAAGTTTGAGGATCAACATGATAAAGTGGTGTAAATACATGTGCCATTTAGGCCATTCTGCCAAATAAAAAATTAGTGAATACCATTAAAAATTCTTAGATGAAGCAAAACACGAAGAAAATCAAAAGTGGTGAAAGACAAGTTAGTCCTTACATTGACGACACGCGCTAACATCTGAACATCATTCTCTTTTTTTTTTCCTTTTTTTTTCCGTATCTGAACATCACTCTGAAAATTCCTTACTATTTGCTTCTCCTCTTGAGGGTTTGGTATCTCTCGCTGATCTTCTCTTAATTGGGTATATGGGCGGAATGAGACTGCTGCCGGAGGAATCCGACGTGGCGATGGTGCGAACACCGGCGGCAGCAACCGACTTGATTTCCGATGACGACCGGTCAGTTTCGGCGGACTCGTGGTCGATAAAGAGCGAATACGGAAGTACGCTTGACGATGAACAGCGTCATGCTGATGCCACTGAACCTCTTGCCGCTGTCAATTATCGTGCCGCATGTAATTACAGGTTTTTCCTTTATATCTTTATTTTTCGCTCGATAGTAATTTTAATCTTTAATTTTGGTTTATGGAAATGTGTGTATAGATAAGTAATTTAGCCGGAACTTCATCGAGTAGAGCCTGTTGAAGTTAGCTGAATTTAAGAGCCCGTTTGGATTGGCTTAAAAAGTGGATTTTCATGATAAAAAACTTTTTAAGCCAATCCAAACACCCTCTAAGTAACTTCTTAAGCGCAACATACTGAAAAAAGCCTTTTAAGTGCTAGAGTTGGTTTTATAAATAAGTAGTTTGGATAGAAGTGCTGAAGCTGAAATTAAGTTGTTGCTGGTTTGGTAAAAATGCCTACCTCTATTAAAATTACTAAAATATCCTTAAAGCTGGTAACTTTACAAAAGAGATGATTATTACACGATTATTAACTTTAACTGAATTTAATACAAATTAATTTGTGTCTCAATCCACTTTCGATACTAAATTGATTAGATAAATCTTAGATTCGTTTATGTTTTAATTTCGTTATCAAATTATGTTTTAGCATGAAGGACCATAGTTAAGAATGTTATTCTACTCTGAAATGTAATTAGTTTTAAGAATACTTAGAGCAACGAGACTCATGTAGCAGACGCAGAGTTTCCCCTTTCCTTACCAGTAGTATTAATCGCACTATTGTATTTTTTCATATTCTTAGAGCTTTATGTATACCCTGTTGTTTCATTCGCGTCAGCATTCATATTTTCTTGTTGTTACTGTATGGTGCTACTTCTTTTTTTTTTTCCTCTTCTGCTTTTTCTTTTTTCTCTTTTCTTCTTCTTCTTTCTTCTTCTTTTTCATTTCTCTTCTTCACTTTTTCTTGAGTCGAGGGTCTATCGGGAATAACCTCTCTACCTTTACCAGGTAGGGGTAATGTCTGCGTACACACACTACCCTCCCCAGATCCCACTTGTGGGATTAGACTGGGTTTGTTGTTGTTGCTCTCTCGTTTCCCATTTGGTTTTCATCTTTAATAAAAATAGTTATTCTCAAATATTGTCATTTTAGACAATCAAGAAAGAATTAATTATTTTTTTCAACTTTAGGGTAGATTAGTCAAATTACTTTTCTTATTAATCTATACTATATTAAAAGCACGAAGGCCCTTAGTGAAATGTCGTTCGCCTTTTTTTCCCTTTAAAAATAGAGTTTACGTTGGACAAGATTGTAATTTAATAATTTATTTCTAATATTTAGGATTTTGAAATCAAATAAATTAATTCTTATTAAACTTTTCCTTATTTGATCTATATAGAACTCCTAATATTTTGGGATTCAAAATCAAATATAATTAAGACAATGGTTCTTATATTTGGTAAATTTTTGTGCTTTTCTCAACCCTTTTTCCTTGAAATTAAACATGATTTTATTTTTCAAAAATTTTCGTTCCTACTTAATACTAGAAGAATCATAATTTCAATCATATTTGATTAAAATTTCATTCCTACTTAATGCTAGAAGAATTATAATTTCAATCTTAATTAATAGAAGTTTCGTTCCTACTTATTGCTAGAAGAATTATAGTTTCTATCTTATTTGGTAAGAACAACCACATACAGGTTTTCCTTGTATTAAAATTTTAAGCTATTTGGTAAACACAACCACATATAGGTTTTCATTGTAATGCAATTAGCCATAACTTTTAATTCAAATATATGCGGCATGTGAATATCAACAAAAGACGAGGTTGAGTTGCAAGTTGCCAGTACATTCGAACTTTCATGATCTCAATATTCTATTTTCATTTTGAGTAAAATAACTATCACATGATACCAATGATCAAACAACTATAGTTAGCAATTTTTGAGAGGAACGGACCATTAAAAGTCTACCCAAATGAGGCGAAAATGTAAAAGTATCATGCCTTGAAAATTTCCAGGTAAGAACATTCTTTATATATAAATATTCTGATGCGATTTTTTATTTTATGTTTGATTCTTTAGGTATACAATAGTATGTCATTACTCTTTATAGGTACACATTCGAAAAACTATAATTAGATAAAAATTATAACAATATTCATAATAATTATACTCTTTAACTTAATATTAAATTTTTGAAATATTTTCGAAATGAGATTTAATTATTGCACTTCAAGTATATATAATTTAATAACATTTATATGAGTAGAAACACTTATGACATAGCATTACATTTACGTATCGTCACTTGAATCATGCCAAAAGAAAGAAGGGATAGACTTAACATACCTGAGCTGATTCTTTTGACAATCCCTCTAACATATGTCAATTGCGACAAAATAGGCCAACCACGTTATTCCAAAGTTTCTAGAAGACTAAAAGCGTCATTTTTTCAATTTATGTTACTTCTTAAATTATAAAAATCATGATAAAAGCATTTTTATGTTACTTATTTGTTTTCAGTAGGTCGCATTAATAACAATAATTTTCATAAAATATTCCTACAAAAATCCTCATACAATCACAGTAGGATGATAACTAATGATTGAGGAGTTCTATTTTACAATTTCTTCTTTTATTGAGTTAGTGATATATAGAAATATTCACCATCCTCAAAATGTACGCTTTTCATTTTATGACTCAAAGAAAGACTAAAGTTACTCATAGAGATAGGTTACATGCGCAACACGCGTATCCTAAGACTAGTATTTTCTAAAGGGCGTTAAAAATCTTATCCTGGCAAGTAGATGAGAATAGAGGGCTAATAGTGTGTATGGCTAATAGTGTGTATTTAACTGGTTTTAGCAGGTTGATTACCATCTTTGCAGGTAACAACTCCTTGTTTACTGTAGTAATTGGCAACATAATCTGATTGTGTAAACTTCTATACAGTATAGGTGTATAAAAATTAAACCATATCGCTTTGTACTGAGCCAAACAATTTTATTTTGGAGCTACTTAATGCTGGAAATGATCGGTCATCTAAATTAACAGATCTGATTATATTATACAGCGTCACTAATCAAATTTTCTGCTGCTCATGTTTTGTTGCAGCTGATTAAACAATGTCCTTTGGTGGAAGTTCCTCTAGTAATCTAGTAAATTGAACTGGTTTTGTGTATCGTGTTCCCCTCTTTCTTTACCTGCTAATTGCCTTATGCATGGAAACAGCTAATACTAACCCAGTGTAACTAACATACTGTAGTTGTGTTCTGCGTTCCCTTAGTCACACATTCATATATTACTATAGCTAGATGAAATTTGGATATTAACGTTGAGACGTGTTATTAAGTGTGTGGATTTGTCATGGAAGTGGGAGAGCAAAGGTTATTTCGGTAAACAGATGCATGAACTCAGGCTCCCATGTCCCGCCGACCCTCCAAAAAATAACTACTTTTGAACTAACATATTGCTTATCCGAAAAAAAAAACTAACTACTGAGTAGTGAGTTCCCACATGCCTTAAAGCCTAACACTATTTACAAATTTCTCACCAAAGATACTGGTAAAACCGTGCGGAATAAGGTGCATGATCATGTCAGCAAGAAGGTATTCAGATAATGCTCTATCCTCGGATTAAGCCCAATTTGTTGCTCTATCAAAAAGTTGCTGCTTTGGATATTAACGTGGACATGGTTAGAAATGCTTCACTTCTGAGCTTTAAAGATCTTCTATCTTGAACATGTCATAGGGTATTTCTCCCTATTCGTGCTTCCTATTATTTCATCATAGTAAACAAGAGAATGACAAAGTTCTATCTAATACTCAGCATTCTTGTTCTGCCTTTACATATAAAGAAACTTTATGCCACTTAGCTGACTGGTTGGAGGAAATAGTCCGGATTCAGCTCTTGGTCATTATCACAGATATTTGGATTTAGCTCAGGATATATTTTTCTAGTAACAGACAATAGAAAGCAATATGGGGCTTTCTTACTGTCTTTACAAAGATTACCATTCCCATCTCCTAAAAGAAAACCTGAAAGAGAAAGTAGCGATGGGATAGGATTATAAATCATTACAACAACCACAACTTAGCATCAGTCCCAAACAAGTTGGGGTCAGCTATACAAATCCTCACTTCTCCATCTAAGCTCAACTCATGTCATCATCATACCAAATAATAACATTGGATCACTGTGTTCCTTAAAAAAATGATAATTCTAAAAAAAGCCGTTCATCAAAAATTATATTTTAATCTATTATTTTCCCGTCTTTTTGTAGGTTTGGTGCTGATGTTATGGAAATTGTTACGTCCTGGACCAAAGCTCTGTGCAGTAACAATTGTCAAAATCACCTGTCAAATCACGTAGTTGATGGCAACCCTCAACCAGTTGGGCTAGGTGAGAAGGACTTAGTTGATTGGAGTGTGCTTGATATTGGGACTGGCAACGGTCTGCTTCTTCAAGAGTTTGCTAAACAGGGGTAAAGTTGACTTTCTCCTAGCAATTATCTGTTCACTCTGTCATTCTGTAACTGCTATATGAGCTTTTCTGTCTGAACTATTTAGTGCAATGTCACGTTCTGAACCTGGGCCTGGACGTAACACGGCACTCGGTGCCTGACTACATGTGACCGAGCGAACCAACTGGCTGGCTGAATCAACATGTGATATCATAACATACTGAATGCGGAAGAAAAACTAACACATGCTGATATACTGAAAGTCTAAATGATATAAATCAAAGTGCGAAAATACTAATACAATTCTGAAATATATTTGTAGTCCACATGGCTTAATATGAAAAGCCTGCGACTCTGTCTAATTGTTACTCTAGTCTATGAAGCCTCTATTGAAATATTGAAAACACTGGCTATCTGTAAATACTGAAAGACTAAGATAATGATAATGCCCCGGAAGAACTGGGGATCACCAATAGCTGGTACGAGAATCCTAGCGCTTTGAATCATCAACCTGTAAATCATTACCTGCATCGTGAAATGCAGGCCCCGGGCAAAAGGGACATCAATACATTTGAATTGTACTGGTATGTAAAGCAACTGAAAGAAAGAATTATAAATGCTGAAACTGAAACTGAGCTGATAACTGAGAATTGATAATTGATAACTGAAATGATAACTATTGAAATAGAAACTGAAATGATAAGTGATGACTAATAACTGATAACTGGTAACTGAAATGATAACTGATAACTGAGCTGAACAAAGGAAGTAAGGATATGAATACTCCCTCTTCTGAATGATGAACAACTTGTTTATCTGAATAAGCTACGGCCTCGGGCCCAATATATACGTGCACAAGCTACGGCCTCAGGCCTAAGTATACGTACACATAACTACGGCCTCATGCCCAAAAATGCATAAAGTATAAACTACGGCCTCAGGCCCAAACATGCATAAAGTATAAACTACGGCCTTAGGCCCAAGTATGCATAAAGCATATAAACTACGACCTCAGGCCCAAATACATGTGTTCAACATTCAGGAATTTAAATCAGAAACTGAGAATCATACTGCTATACATGATAGTGAAATACTGAATTACATGATTGAGTTACATGATACTGGAAAACTGGATCATACTAGGTTACATAATACTGGAATATTAAATGGGACTAGACTGAGACATGTATTCTTGAATTGATTATGAATACTGAAATTTCAACTGTATACTGAGTAATCTATACTAAGACTCGGGGGCATCAAACCCAAATCTATATTGAATACGCACTGAGCTCACAATGTTCAGAATGAAATTCATGAGCGAGTTATGAAGCTATAGAATAGAAGTTCTACAACTATTCAAGAAACTAGGCTTATATATATTTCTGAGGCAATTACAGTGTTTTGGATAGCACGCGACGACGAAAAGCGACGAGGGCCCGCTTCAGTGAGGCAAGAGGCGCGCAGCAAAGCACTCGCCTTTTTGATGTGAGGCGACAATTTATACAAAAAAATAAATAAAATATTAAATATATAACTAAAAACTCAATAACAATAATATATTAATAAATATATCAATTTAAAAATTAAAAACTCAATAGATAGTCATAGACTCATAGTGGATTCCAAGCTATATCTCGTTTAGTATTATCGGATGACGCCATTTCAACGCTGTTTTATAGACAAAAATTATCAAGTCAATATGCAATTAATTCTACTATATAAGACTATAAGTTAATAATTGAAAAAAGGGCCTCAAAATAACCTCTGTTTCTGAAAAAAAGGGCCTCAAAGCAGCCTCTGTTTCTGAAAAAAGGGCCTCAAAGCAGCGCGAAAATGGCCATAACAGAGCCAAAGCAGACCTCTGTATTTTGCCAAAAAAACAGAGCTCTGTATTTTGCCAAAATAGAGCCAAAAAAAAATTAAGAGAAGAAGAAAGAGGAAGTGAAGAACCTCTGTATTTTGCTCGAAAATTAGAGCACCAAAACAGACCTCTGTTTTTGCTCTTTTCGTCGAAAAACAGAGGAAAAACGAAAAAGGAAGAAGAAGAGAAGAAGAAGGAGAAAGAAGAAAGAAGAGAGAAGAAAGTAAGGAAACTCAGAGCTCATACCTGGTTTTTCAATGGCAGAACTCAGAAGCGTGATGAAGAAGAAGATGGCACTTGGAAGAAACCTCAAGCTTGAGATGAAGAAGTTGAAGAAGTTGTTTTGTTTGAGCCCTAATCGTAGTTCCGACCTTTTCTTTTTGTTTTTTGTTCGAAGTTGAAGAAGCTCTGAACTCAAGCCCTAATCGCGACCTGTTATTTTAAGTTTTGCCCTTCTTTTTTTAAAATAGCGATGCTACAGTCGCTACTCGCTACAGTGTCGCCTCACGCAACACACCCTGAAGCGACTGCTATTTTGAAACGCAACACAACAGTTGCCCTGTAGCGATACTGCCTCGCCTCACGCTATTAGCGCTGAGGCGAGCGCTATTTACAACACTGGGCAATTAGTAACATCATAAAAGAAACGTAGTGTAGGGAGAATTATTAACATTCCCAAACATATAGAGTTAGCCTCACATACCTCAATTTCGCCCCTTAGTGCTACTACAATGATCCACAATTCTAAGAATCTTCTATCTACAATAGCAACATCCAATGGAACCCAATATTAGTAACAAATTATAACTTAAGCCATTTAGGCATATTATCAAACATCGTGTAGGCATAAATCTTTACATCTCATCACCATATAATTAGTTCATCTATCTACCACCATTCATCAACAATTTATCCTACCATCTTGATTGACCAACTTATAACTTCCAAAATCACATATATGACAATCCATTCACACCCAACCAACTAAGTTCCACTAAATAAATATCTTTCAATCTCTATAATAGTTGTGTAAATAAATTGGGAACTTATGGTTTCCAATCACCATACCAAGAGTTCCAATACTTATTCATACTCTTATTCCCTTAATAAATCCATAAATGTAAGTCTAAGGGTGTAGGATTACCTTTTTAGAAGAAATCTTGCAAAACCCTCCTTTGAGTTTTGGAAGAAATCCCTTGAAGATCTGAGTATTTTATGTGTTGATTTCATCAATACTAGTGTATAAATGATAGAATTCACACCAAGATAATGGGTATTGCTTACCTTGAAGATGGGAGGGGTTGGAGGTCTTGAGAGGGTGGAGGAAAACCCTAAAATTCGTCCAAATGAAGTGGAGAAAATAACCCCCGAAGGTTTTATATCGAAATAGGGTCGGGTTGACAAACAGCGAAGATTAGCACAGCCGCAGCGCATGGGGCGACGCATGGGTGACGTGGTAATGAAAAATGTGTTTAGAAATGAAATTTGGAGGTGCTTTGATAATCTACACAGCCGCGCCGCATGGGGCGACGCATGCGGCGGCGCGGTAGTGTAAAATTCTGCGAGCTTTTGGTAATTTGGTCATAACTTCTGGTAGGAGTGTCCAAATGATAAACGGTTTGAAGCGTTAGAAACTAGACTCGAAGATATTTTATTTGATAGGTTTTGCATCATATAATACCTTATATAAATATATATATGCTCGTCCAAAGTATAGTCTTGTGCGTGCTCATTTAGAATTTTAGTCTATCATGAAATTTTCCAATTTGACTTAGACTTAGGCCTCTCCTTGGACCCCAAATCACTTATGATATGTCTCGTACACTTAATATCATAACCAATTGATAACCATCACATGAAAACTCAGTTAATGCATCCACAACTGATTCAAATTTACGGGGTGTTACACGCAATTGCTACAAACTCTTGAAGTACCATAATGTTGCATTGAAAATTTTGCGTGTTTAATTGTTAAGTGTGGCGGTAGAGAAGAAGTGACGTATAACTTTGTATTTTTGTATCTTCTTTATTTTTTATTTTTAAGAACGCTAATCTATGGGATAAATTTTTCATGATAATTAGTTACCCTGCTTGATTTTTTATATGTCCATCGAAATCATATCATATATTAGGGTCCTCACTGGCAGGACTAGAAGATCTGTTTAAGAAGAAATGTCAAATGTAAAGCAATGGACATTTAAAACACAATATCCAATTCAGAAAGCACATTTGGGAAGGAGTAGGCATACTGATGAATGATGAGATAACCTATGTATATAACAGGAATCATAGTAATCCTGTTAGTTGGTTTGCTACCTGAACTTCCACCTTGCCCATTTCCCCTTCCGCTCCCCCTATCTATAGTAAAAACTAAAAAAATGTCGTACTTCATAAGCTTTTTCGTCTTACATGCGTGCACATTCCTATACTGCATTTTTACTTGTTCATAGTATCAGGACTTTTGAGGTGGTAGATAGTAATATATGTTCATGTTGCCTCAAGTAGTAGACACCTATCTTCATGTTTGGATACTAAATGAGTTGCAAATCAAGTTCTTCATTTTAATTTATGACATTTTGCTTAAATTTAGTGTATCATCAAATGTTTAATTTAGTTTTTAATCCCTCCTTGTCCTCTAAGTAGGTGAAGTTTGCATTCTATTTAAAGTTGACTAAGTAATCTTGATTGAAGTTGAGAAGCCTTAAGCTTATTTAGATTGGTCTGATTTTGTTGTCGCTTTATCCAAGTATTCAGGAAAGTGTTGAAATAGGGAAGTAAAAATTAGAAAAGAAGAGATAAACTACCTTGATGGGCAATGAGGAAATATTTGAATTCTGGGAAACCAAGAATGAGCACTCACATATACATTTTCTCTTTATTCGGTATTCACTTAGACAAAATACTTGGAGTGTAAGTTCCGTGGTGAGACTCAGGGAGGGGAAGGGGAGGTGAGGCTGGACTCGCAAGTCATCCCTAGGAGAGGAAGTTTTAAGTACCTTGGGTCTATTATTCAGGGGATATGGAGATTTATGAAGATGTCACACATCGTATTGGGGCGGGATGAATGAAATGGAGACTCGCTTCTGTTGTTTTGTGTGACAAGAAGGTGCCACCAAAACTTAAAGGTAAGTTTTACAGAGTGGTGGTAAGACTGACTATGTTGTATGGGTCTAAGTGTTGGCTTGTCAAGATTGCCCATGTCTGGAAGATGAAGATAACAGAGATGAGGATGCTGAGATGGATGTGCGGGCACACCAGGTTAGATAGGATTAGGAATGATATTCGTGACAAGGTGGGTGTGACCCCTATTGAGAACAAGATGCAGGAAGCGAGGCTTAGGTGGTATGGACATGTGAGGGGGAGGAGCACAGATACCCGGTGAGGAGGTGTGAGAGGTCGACATTAGAGGGCCTACTGAGAGGTAGAGGTAGGCCGAAGAAGAAGTGTGGAGAGGTGATTAGGCAAGACATGACGCAACTTCAGCAGACCGAGGACATGACCCTTGATAGGAGGGTGTGGAGGTCGACGATTAGGGTAGTAGGGTAGGTGGTCTAGATTGTTCATACCAGTAGTATTACTACGCACTCTTGCATTCTGTTGGTAGTAGGTTTCTATGACTATCCGTCGTTCTCTCATTTTGATCATCTTATTATCGTGTTGTTTTTATGTTGCTTTTACATGGCTTTTTGGTATTGTCCCTCCTTGTCTATCTTTTAATTTATATGGTGCTTATGTTTTACTGAGCCGAGAGTCTATTGGAAACAACCTCTCTACCTCCAAAGACGGATCCAGGATTTTAAGTTTCTAGGTTCCTGTCGCAATGTCAAATTAATATACAATAATAACTAAGTTCACAAATAAATATTTATAGATATTTAATAAATTTTTTAACAAAAATACAGGGTCTATGTAAAAGTTACTGGGTTCCCGGGTTATACTCTAGATCCGCCTCAGTCTAGCTCTACCTTCACGAGGTAGGGGGTAAGGTCTTCATACATATTACCCTCTCCAGACCTCACTATATGGGATAATACTGGGTATGTTGTTGTCAACATTCCCTTAATTCTTTTTGAAGGTGTTGGTTTATGTTTAGTCAACAATGACATGCCAATTGGAAGAGTTGGTGGAAAAAGTTGGTGTGGATGCTAGGAGGAAGCTTCCTCCTTTGATGTCACCCATGACATCAAGAGGAGGTAGTTTGATGTCACCAATGACATCAAGAGGAGGTCTTCACCTCTATAAATAGATGCACTCCTTCATTTATAGAAACCATCCCAAAAATAATACAACACATTGTAGTGAGTAGAGAGTTAAGAGAGAAATTCTCTTAAGTATAATTGGGAACTCTCCCCTTCCTTTGTTAATATTAAAAAGGCAACTGTTCTCTGGTGGACGTAGGATTATTTTGATCGGAACCACGGTAAATCTTGTGTTCTTTCTTTTACGTTTCCGCTAACAATTGGTATCAGAGCAACCGGATTCTTTAACGATCTAAGGAGGAAGAACAAGCAAAGATGAGTTCCACGAAGTTTGAAATTGATAGATTCGGTGGAAGCGCAACTTCAATATCTGGAAGATCCAGATGATGGCGTTACTGCGGAGGGAAGGTTCAATCCATGCTATTGACGGAAAATATCCTAAGGATATATCAGCTCCCGACAAGGAGAAGATTGAAGGGGATGCATTGAGTGCAATCCAACTATCCCTTGCACCTAACGTGCTTTGTGAAGTGAGTACAAGTACTGAAGAGACGGCCAAACAGTTATGGGAAAAGCTAGAAGGGCTATACCAAGACCGATCAGTGACAACAAGGATATTGTTACAACGGCGTCTTCACACATTTAAGATGGGGTCAGGTACTTCGTTACAAGATCATTTAGATGCGTTTAATAAACTTGTCATGGACTTACAGATTGCAGGAATTAAAAGGGAGGAGGAGACGCTTGCATGTGCTTTGCTATTTTCATTGACTTCAGGATATCGTGATATTGAGAATTCAATGATGTATAGCAAGGAGCCTATCAAGCTTGAGCAAGTGCGGCAGACACTTAACTCTAGTGATGTACGGAGGCACATTGAAGGAGATAGAGATGACCAGGCAAGGTGGCTCTTTGTGAGAGGCCGGACTAGCCAACAGGGAAAGAGCAAATCAAAACACAGATCAAAGTCTCGTGTGAGCAAGAAGAATACAGAGTGTTGGGCTTGTGGCAATAAGGGGAACTTTGAACGAGACTGCCCAATGTCAAAGTCCAAGGAAAAGACGAGTGCATCCACAGTTGAACAGGTACATGATTTTGATAATGATTATGTACTAACAACATCGTGTAATAATAATAGTAGTTATGGAAACAAATGAGTGTTAGACTCTGCTTTCACTCTGCATATGACGTTCCGAAAAGACTGGTTTAGCAGTTATGAGAAAAGTGGAGGAACCGTAGTAATAGGCAATAATGCAACTTGTGCAATAGTTGGCATTGGCTCAGTTCGGGTTCGCTGCCATGATGGAGTCGTGAGGACTATTACACAAGTCCGTCATGTTCCTGATCTGAAGAAGAATTTGATCTCCCTGAGTACTCTGGATGAACAAGGCTACAGGTACATGAGCAAAGCAGGAACTATAAAGGTGACTAAAGGTTCTTTAGTCATGCTGAAAGGCAAGCTGGAGAATGGCCTTTACACATTGGCCGGAAGCACCATTGTTGGCTCTGCAAATACATCTACAGTGCAATTATCTAATGATGACAAGGCAAGACTATGGCACATGAGACTGGGTCATATGAGCGCAAGTGGACTGGAGATGTTGAGCAATCATAACCTTTTGGAAGGTGAGAAGATCAGCACACTTGACTTCTATGAGCACTGCGTTCTAGGAAAGCAAAAGAGGTCAGCTTCACCACTGGCAAACACAAGACAAGAGGAGTGCTAGACTACATCCATTCAGATTTATGGGGTCCCTCTAAGCTTCCATCGAAGGGCAAAAAGAGGTATCTTCTCACTTTTATTGATGATTTCTCACGAAAGGTTTGGGTGCATTTTTTGAAGGCAAAAAGTGATGCTTTTGAAGCATTTAAAGAGTGGAAGGTTTTGGTTGAAAATCAAATGGAGCGGAAAATCAAGTATCTTCGCACAGACAATGGCTTGGAGTTTTGCAATGAAGAGTTTAATGAATTCTGCAAGGTTCATGGGATCTCAAGACATAGGACTGTCAAACATACCCCACAACAGAATGGAGTTGCCGAGAGAATGAACAGAACTCTTCTTGAAAAGGCTCGTTGTATGCTCCTACAAGCCAAAATGTCCAAAGTATTTTGGGCTGTAGCAGTTCACACTGCTGCTCATATTGTCAATCGATCTCCATTATCGGCAATTGACTTTAAGACTCCGAATGAGGTATGGTCAGGTGAACCCTCTAACTATTCATACTTACGAGTATTTGGGTGTCCAGCTTATTATCACGTTAATGAAGGAAAGCTTGAACTAAGGGCTAAGAAGGCCATATTCGTAGGGTATGCGGATGGAGTAAAAGGGTACAAACTTTGGTGTTTGTCTTTACTCAAATTTATAGTTAGTAGAGATGTCACCTTTGATGAATCCTCTATACTTCATCCCCGTAAAATTTCCGTAGAGTTTTCAGGAAACAAGAACGACGAGCAGGTGGAGCTTCCCAAGGAAAAGGATCACGAGACTCAGGTTAAAGATGAGTCAGAAGATGTAGACCTTGAAGAACTTGCTGTCAATGAACCATACACAATTGCAAAGGGGAGGGAGAAGAGGCAAACACGAGAACCGGAACACCTTATAGATCAAGCAAACTTGATTGCATATGCGTTCGTAGCTGCACAAGAAGAGATTAAGGATCTGGAGCCCTCCTCGTATATTGAAGCAACTTCTTGCAAGGATGATGTACAATGGCGGTTAGCCATGACTGAAGAGATGGAGTCTCTTCACAAGAATCAGACATGGGTCTTAGTGAAAAGACAAAAGGGGAAGAGGACAGTTGGATGCAAGTGGGTCTACCGAAAGAAAGAGGGAATTCCTGAAGTGGAAGATGCTAGGTTCAAGGCGAGATTGGTTGCAAAAGGATTCAGTCAGAAGGAGGGAATTGACTACAATGAGATTTTCTCTCCAGTCGTGAAGCATAGCTCAATTCGCGTGCTACTAGCATTGGTTGCCCAATTTGACTTGGAGCTTCAACAGCTTGATGTCAAAACTGCTTTCTTACACGGTGATCTAGAAGAGACAATCTATATGGATCATCCTGAAGGTTTCCTAGATGATGGAAAAGAAGATCACGTATGCCAACTAAAGAAGTCTTTGTATGGTTTAAAGCAATCCCCTAGACAGTGGTACAAGAGGTTTGATGCATTCATGACTACACATGAATTCTCAAGGAGTGCATTTAATAGCTGTGTGTATCACAAGAAGATGTCTGGTAACTCAATGATTTATTTACTATTGTATGTTGATGATATGCTTATTGCTGCTAACAATATTATAGAGATAAATTCTTTGAAGAAACTGTTGAGTAAGGAATTTGATATGAAGGATTTAAGAGCTACAAAGAAAATCCTTGGTATGGAGATTTCAAGAGAAGACGATGGTGTACATCTTTCTCAGAAGAGGTATATTGAAAGGGTTCTCAAGAGATTCAATATGCATACGTGCAAGCCTGTAAGTACACCATTAGCTCCTTATTTTAAACTTTCAGAGATACAAATGCCTCAGTCCGAGGATGAGGTGGAGCATATGTCAAAGATTCCTTATGCCAGTGCAGTTGGTAGCATTATGTATGCTATGGTATGCACACGTCCAGATATTGCTCAAACTGTAAGTGTGGTAAGTAGATACATGTCCAGCCCAGGAAAGAGGTATTGGGAAGCTGTCAAGTGAATATTGAGATATCTCAAAGGAGCTTCTGGTGTTGGTCTAACCTTTCGAAAAAGTGGTGGAGGTATTTTAATTTTCGGTTATGTAGATTCTGACTATGCAGGAGATCTTGACAGAAGAAGGTCCACAACTAGATACATCTTTACCCTCGTTGGCAGTGTCGTTAGTTGGAAGTCGAGGAAAAAGTAGAAAAAGAAGAAATGCTTTGAATTGCATAAGAAAGAGTGACAATGTGTCTCTCTAACCCCTTGAAAAGAAGTTAAATACTCAAAGAGTCAAAGAGAATTGTGCTAAAATGAATCAAAAGAAGTACTTAAGGGAAGATAGAACCTATATAGACCAAAAACTTTTCCTACCCTGAACCAAAAGCCTTCACACTGACTCCACAAAAGCTCTGTATGATCTTTAGTTGGATGACGCTTGCATTAGTAGATACTTACATGAGGGTCAAGCATATGGTACTTAGAGCCGGACTTGTGACCTTTCCTTGAGAGAGATAAGTGAATTCCCATTAACCTTGGTTTGTGTGCTTATACTTTAAAAGGTGAGGTTTGCTTAGGGAGAGTTGACGATGTGTGAGTTTGGGTTCCACAGCGACCAAAGTTATTGAGAGAGTTCTTTGATGTAATGAGTCAATTCTTGATGCTCTTGTATCACACTTGATCCATAGTTTTTCAAAGTTTAAATTTTGTTAATGATCCATTCGTATTGAGGGCAATTGTTAGTCCCAATTGATGCTTATTGAGGTTACTTTAGGACCGTTGGAATTACTTAGATTTTCCTTTAAGGATTGAGTCTTATTTTGTTTGCTTGAGGACAAGCAAAGGTTTAAGTATGGGCGAGTTGATAAGTTAGGATTTTAACATATTTTATGACCCTACTTGCCTATGCTTTGATCATATATTGTTACAAAATAGCCCTAAAAGGCTCACAAGTTGAGCTTGATTGCAGGTTTGATCGACAAAGTGACGAAATGTCAAAGATCGGCTAAAAAAGGAGTAAAACTTGCTCAAGTATCAAAGACCAAGAAATTTAAGGAAAGAAGACCTAGTGCGGACCGCGCAAAGTTGAATGCGGCCACACTAGGTGGTTCAGAGAGTTGGTAAACCAGGCTAGAGGTAACGCGGCCGCGGTACACATCTCGCGGTCCGCGGTGAAAGCTCCACGGCCGCACTACTCTTTTGTGCGGTCCGTGATCATGAGATTCAGAGAGATGAAAGTTTGAAAAGCCAATGCCATGCAGTCCGAGGTTGTGATTACGCGGACCGCGCCAACTCCCTCCGAGGCCGCGGTCCATTCTACGCGGTCCGCGGAGTCAAAGTTCAGAGAAGCAAAAGTCAAAGTCAAAGGGCCCAGTGCGGCCGCGGTCCATTTAGTACGGCCCGCACTGACCCCGCAGGGGGATTTTTGTCCAGTTTTTCCAGCCTAGTATAAATAGAACATTTTATTATTTTTGGTCATCTTTTGTATTCAGACGTGAGCTGTGCTCTTGAGAACGATATTTGTAGCCATTTTTGGCATTTTTGCTTTACATTTACGATAGATTCTTGTAGTTTAATTTTAGCAATTAATTAATATATTTACTTCTTCATCTATTTCTTCAATTTCTTTATCTAGCATGAGTAGCTAAACCCATTAGCTAGGGTTGTGGCTCAACCCTAGTGTGGGTAATTGATGGGTGTTTCCATCTAGTGTTAGATTGACTATGGTGTTTGCTATTTGGGTTGATTTTATGTTTTAATCTAGAATTGGTGGTTGCAAACACTGATTCAAGCTTTGTGGGTTTAACTCTTCTTGAGAAAGAGAGTCTATGATCCCAAAATTGACCCAACAAGGAATTGGGATGGACTCATGAGAAACGATAGTCCCAATTAACGGATTAAACCTTGAGAGAGTAATTATCCTACTTGAACCCTAGTTGCTTGGTCTAATTTGCCTACCCATTTGGTCTCGAGAGAGAGTCAATTGGCAAAATCACTCTCTCTACTGAGAGGTGTGAGAGTGGGTAAAATTGTGCAACGGTTATAGCATAAGCCCCAATTATGTCAATCGAACCTTAGTAACATCTACCCGACAATTAGCCACCTAGGTAGTGTCACGACCCTAGTGCCCTTCTTCCCATTAGATACAACTTAGCAATATTCTCGTAGAATAATTTAGTGTTAATTAATAGTTTTATAAAAATAGTTATAATTCGAAAACCCAAAAATGTTTGAAGTGACATTAGGAGTACAAACACATCTCTAGGCTAGACAGACAATCCAACTCCACTACTAGCTCCCTGAGGAAATCGATCTCGGCCCTCATATCGGGTAAAAGCTATTGCGACCCGCTCTTCCTACCTTAGTGTAGAGTCGAGTTGGCAGCGATCAAGTATCACGTAGATCCATCCCATGTGTTAGATTTCAGCACTGTCTAGTTGGACAAGGACTTGTCCTATGAGGAGGAGCCGATATATATTCTAGACCAGCATTCATCAGTTGAGAACTTGAGATCGAAAAGTTTCCCTTCTGTTCGTGTTCAATGGAGAGGTCAGCCTGTTGAGGCATCGACCTGGGAGTCTGAGTCCGATATGCGGAGTCGTTATCCCCATCTTTTCTCCGACTTAGTTACTTCCTTCTTATGTCCGTTTGAGGACGAATGGTTGTTTTATAGGGGGAGAATGTGATGATCCAAAAGGTCATCAGTTGTTTTAGAACTAAATTATGTGTTCAAAGGCCTTATAACCTCATTTTTATCTCACACACATCGAGGTGCGTGCACAGTCCGGGCGCGTGTCCAAAAAGCCATTTTGTGAAAATATATGAAAATGGTGAATTTTGCTTTTAAAATGAATTTAGGTTGACTTCGGTCAAGATTTTGGGTAAACGGACCTAGACCCATGATTTGACGGTCCCGGAGGGTTCGTAGGAAAATATGGGACTTGGGCGTATACCCGGAATCAAATTCCGAGGTCCCAAGCCCGAGAAATGAATTCTTAAAGAAAATTATTTTCTGGAATATATATGAATTTTTGGAGATGAAATATATTTGAAATTGATGGTATCAGGCCCGTATGTTAGTTCCGGAGCCCGATACAAGTTTGAAATATTAATTAGGTTGAATATGTAAAATTTGGTAAAGATTGGTATTGGTTTGGTATAAAACGGACTTAAAGTTGAGAAATTATAAATTTTGGTATTCTTGAATGATTTCATGAATTTGAGATTTAATTCATAGTTGTTGATATTATTTTGATGATTTGATAGCACGAGCAAGTCCGTACGATGTTTTTAGGTTAGTGTGCATGTTTGGTTTGGAGACCCGAGGGCTCGGGTGAGTTTTGGATAGGCCACGGAGTGAAATTGAACTTAGGAAGTTGCAGGTTTCAGTCGATATGTGTTGCAGGATCTGATCTCGCAATTGCGAGGCCAGGTGTCGCAATTGCGAAGTATGCCCTTAGCTTGGGGTAAAGCGAATTGGTGGTAGAATCAAGAGGTAAAGCGGTAAATGAGGCTTGAATTGTGTTCGTGGCATCAATGTAAGTGTTTGTTCTAACCTTAGCTTGGGGGATTATGAGTTGTGTCCTATTTTCTATGTGTTAGTTGTTGAGTACGACGTATAGGCATGGTGACGAGTATCTATACGTTAGTGTCAAGCATGCCCGTGAGTCTTATACTATGATTAATGTGATTCTGTCTATATTGTTCATGTCTTATGTGATGATTTCTATTGTTGAGCAAGGCTTGTGGAAGTAATATTGGTATTTGAACATTGAAGAGCATTGACTCAAGTTATAACATGATTTGAGGAAGTATAATTGGTAATTGAACCTTATAGAGCATTGACTCAAATTGTGAATTGGGTTGTGAAATAAATGTGAAAAAGAAAAGAGGATTATGATATTGTCTCCCTTGCGGGGATGTTGTTGTTTTAATGTTATCTCCTTTGCCGGGATTTTGTTGTTTAATACTATTTTCCTTGCCGGAATTTTATTGTGAATTTGTTGATTTCCTTACCCTTATTGCTTTGTGATTGTTGTTTGGGTGAGGAATAGTGTTAAAGCACGAAGGGTGATGCCGTGTATTATTTTGGTGAGAGAGTGTTAAATCATGAAGGGTGATGTCGTGCATGATATTTGTGAGAGAGTTTTAATGCATGAAGGGTGATGCCGTGCCGCACGATGTACCATTCCGTGCCTTTATATGAGTGTTAATACGCGAAGGATCATTCCGTGCCATGATTATGTGAGGTAAAAATACGAAGGGTGACGTTGTGCCGATTTTATTGATTTTATAGTGAGGACGAGAGTAAAAGCACGAAGGGTGATGTCGTGCACTTGTCTTTGATATTTCCTGATTGTTATTGATAATTGAGTTACGGTATTCTTTACATTTAACTGTTGGTTTCTGTTGCTATTGTTGTCCTCCGCAGCATGATTTCTCCTTTCCTGTCTTTAATTGTCATGTTTTGCTTTTATTTTCCTCTTTGTATGATTTAACTGCACATGTTTAATTGGTAGTTTGGTCCTAGCCTCGTCACTACTTTGCCGAGATTAGGCTACGCACTTACCAGCACATGAGGTCGGTTGTGCTGATACTACACTATGTACTGTGTGCAGATCCCGGTACTGGAGCCTACGGACTATAGCTTTGGGTTGCTGCCTTCAGTCTATTCGGAGATCCGAGGTAGTCTTGCAGGCGTCTGTAGGCCTTGACGTCTCCTCCTATCCTTTTATTCTGTTTCTTTTATATATTTCAGAGACGGTGTTGTAATAACTCTTTCGGACCTTTATTTGTAGTATTCCTAGACAGTCTGTGGAATTGTGACACCAGTTTTGGGTAGTCTATACATGGATTAGTATTGACATCTTTATTAAAATATTACATTTCAATCTTCCGCTTATTTAATTTCGCTGTTTATCTAATGTTGGTTATTAATTGTTAAAGGATTAAAATGAGAAAAAGGTAAAAAATTCAAATGGTCGGCTTACCTAGCTTTCACTAGTAGGTGCCATCATGACTACGGATGGTGAAAAATTTGGGTCGTGACACTACGTATTTTATTTTATTGATTGGTGTCCTATGTGTAGGAGATTGTATTACACGCACTGGTAGCCTCCTGTCATAAGCGTTTAATATTTACGGTTTGAATGAGTATAAGTGTTCAATTGACAATTATCTAAGTTTGAGGATCGACATGATAAAGTGGTATAAATACATGTGCCATTTAGGCCATTCTGCCAAATAAAAAATTAGTGAATACCATTAAAAATTCTTAGATGAAGCAAAACCCGAAGAAAATCAAAAGTGGTGAAAGACAAGTTAGTCCTTACATTGACGACACGCGCTAACATCTGAACATCATTCTCTTTATTTTTTTCCTTTTCTTTTCCGTATCTGAACATCACTCTGAAAATTCCTTACTATTTGCTTCTCCTCTTGAGGGTTTTGGTATCTCTCGCTGATCTTCTCTTAATTGGGTATATGGGCGGAATGAGACTGCTGCCGGAGGAATCCGACGTGGCGATGGTGCGAACACCGGCGGCAGCAACCGACTTGATTTCCGATGACGACCGGTCAGTTGCGGCGGACTCGTGGTCGATAAAGAGCGAATACGGAAGTACGCTTGACGATGAACAACGTCATGCTGATGCCACTGAAGCTCTTGCCGCTGTCAATTATCGTGCCGCCTCTGATTACAGGTTTTTCCCTTATATCTTTATTTTTCGCTCGATAGTAATTTTAATCTTTAATTTTGGTTTATGGAAATATGTGTATAGATAAGTAATTTAGCCGGAACTTCATCGATTAGAGCCTGTTGAAGTTAGCTGAATTTAAGAGCCCGTTTGGATTGGCTTAAAAAGTGGATTTTCTTGATAAAAAGCTTTTTAAGCCAAAAAGCAATAAGTTGGGTTGCCCAACTTATTGCTTTTGGCTTGTTTTAAGTAATTTTTAACTTATTTTAAACACTTTTAACTTTGACAAATGCGGAAAAAAGCAAAAAAAAAACTTAAAAGTTGATTTGACCAACTTAAAAGCCAATCCAAACACCCTCTAAGTAACTTCTTAAGCGCAAAATACTGAAAAAAGCCTTTTAAGTGCTAGAGTTGGTTTTATAAATAAGTAGTTTGGATAGAAGTGCTGAAGCTGAAATTAAGTTGTTGCTGGTTTGGTAAAAATGCCTACCTCTATTAAAATTACTAAAATATCCTTAAAGCTGGTAACTTTACAAAAGAGATGATTATTACACGATTATTAACTTTAACTGAATTTAATACAAATTAATTTGTGTCTCAATCCACTTTCGATACTAAATTGATTAGATAAATCTTAGATTCATTTATGTTTTAATTTCGTTATCAAATTATGTTTTAGCATGAAGGACCATAGTTAAGAATGTTATTCTACTCTGAAATGTAATTAGTTTTAAGAATAATTAGAGCAACGAGACTCATGTAGCAGACGCAGAGTTTCCCCTTTCCTTACCAGTAGTATTAATAGCACTATTGTATTTTTTCATATTCTTAGAGCTTTATATATACCCTGTTGTTTCATTCGCGTTAGCATTCATATTTTCTTGTTGTTACTGTATGGTGCTACTTCTTTTTTTTTCCTCTTCTGCTTTTTCTTTTTTCTCTTTTCTTCTTCTTCTTTCTTCTTCTTTTTCCTTTCTCTTCTTCTCTTTTTCTTGAGTCGAGGGTCTATCGGGAATAACCTCTCTACCTTTACCAGGTAGGGGTAACGTCTGCGTACACACACTACTCTCCCCAGATCCCACTTGTGGGATTAGACTTGGTTTGTTGTTGTTGCTCTCTCGTTTCCCATTTGGTTTTCATCTTTAATAAAAATAGTTATTCTCAAATATTGTCATTTTAGACAATCAAGAAAGAATTAATTATTTTTTTCAACTTTAGGGTAGATTAGTCAAATTACTTTTCTTATTAATCTATACTATATTAAAAGCACGAAGGCCCTTAGTGAAATGTCGTTCGCCTTTTTACCCCTTTAAAAATAGAGTTGACGTTGGACAAGATTGTAATTTAATAATTTATTTCTAATATTTAGGATTTTGAAATCAAATAAATTTTTTCTTATTAAACTTTTCCTTATAGAACTCCTAATATTTTGGGATTCAAAATCAAATATAATTAAGACAATGGTTCTTATATTTGGTAAATTTTTGTGCTTTTCTCAACACTTTTTCCTTGAAATAAAACATGTTTTTATTTTTCAAAAATTTTCGTTCCTACTTAATGCTAGAAGAATCATAATTTCAATCATATTTAATTAAAATTTCATTCCTACTTAATGCTAGAAGAATTATAATTTCAATCTTAATTAATAGAAGTTTCGTTCCTACTTATTGCTAGAAGAATTATAGTTTCTATCTTATTTGGTAAGAACAACCACATACAGGTTTTCCTTGTATTAAAATTTTAAGCTATTTGGTAAACACAACCACATATAGGTTTTCATTGTAATGCAATTAGCCATAACTTTTAATTCAAATATATGCGGCATGTGAATATCAACAAAAGACGAGGTTGAGTTGCAAGTTGCCAGTACATTCGAACTTTCATGATCTCAATATTCTATTTTCATTTTGAGTAAAATAACTATCACATGATACCAATGATCAAACAACTATAGTTAGCAATTTTTGAGAGGAACGGACCATTAAAAGTCTACCCAAATGGGGCGAAAATGTAAAAGTATCATGCCTTGAAAATTTCCAGGTAAGAACATTCTTTATATATAAATATTCTGATGCGATTTTTTATTTTATGTTTGATTCTTTAGGTATACAATAGTATGTCATTACTCTTTATAGGTACACATTCGAAAAACTATAATTAGATAAAAATTATAACAATATTCATAATAATTATACTCTTTAACTTAATATTAAATTTTTGAAATATTTTCGAAATGAGATTTAATTATTGCACTTCAAGTATATATAATTTAATAACATTTATATGAGTAGAAACACTTATGACATAGCATTACATTTACGTATCGTCACTTGAATCATGCCAAAAGAAAGAAGGGATAGACTTAACATACCTGAGCTGATTCTTTTGACAATCCCTCTAACATATGTCAATTGCGACAAAATAGGCCAACCACGTTATTCCAAAGTTTCTAGAAGACTAAAAGCGTTATTTTTTCAATTTATGTTACTTCTTAAATTATAAAAAATCATGATAAAAGCATTTTTATGTTACTTATTTGTTTTCAGTAGGTCGCATTAATAACAATAATTTTCATAAAATATTCCTACAAAAATCCTCATACAATCACAGTAGGATGATAACTAATGATTGAGGAGTTCTATTTTACAATTTCTTCTTTTATTGAGTTAGTGATATATAGTAATATTCACCATCCTCAAAATGTACGCTTTTCATTTTATGACTCAAAGAAAGACTAAAGTTACTCATAGAGATAGGTTACATGCGCAATGCGCGTATCCTAAGACTAGTATTTTCTAAAGGGCGTTAAAAATCTTATCCTGGCAAGTAGATGAGAATAGAGGGCTAATAGTGTGTATGGCTAATAGTGTGTATTTAACTGGTTTTAGCAGGTTGATTACCATCTTTGCAGGTAACAACTCCTTGTTTACTGTAGTAATTGGCAACATAATCTGATTGTGTAAACTTCTATACAGTATAGGTGTATAAAAATTAAACCATATCGCTTTGTACTGAGCCAAACAATTTTATTTTGGAGCTACTTAATGCTGGAAATGATCGGTCATCTAAATTAACAGATCTGATTATATTATACAGCGTCACTAAGTGATAGCTAAAGCTGCATATTATTTAAGTTATATATAGTGACAGTGTAATACGTGTATTTTACGGGTTTGTAGTAGGTTACTTATCATCATCTTTTGCAGGTAACAAACCCTTGTTTACCGTAGTAACTGACATTTCAAACGATTGTTGTGTAAAAACTAAACAATTTTGTTTTGCACTAAGCCAGACAAATTAATATAAATTTTTTTTGGCGGGGGGGGGGGGGTTATTAGTGCTGGATTGATGGTGAATAATTCTGTTGGCGCCGCATTATAAGGTTAATTATGAATAAAGTGGTGGTTGAAACTGCAAGTTTTCAAATGATTGCCGTGTAATGCAAACAGTTGTACGAAGAGATCATTGATTAGAAATATCTTCTAAAATATTTTGCCTAGTGATATTGCACTTGTGATTAATTCTCCAGCTGTAAATTTCAACTGCTAAAGCTTTAAGAAACAAATATCTGATTTTTCATCTTTGTGTACGACCAGTTCTGACAAGGAGGAGCAAGATGCTGAAGGAGTTTCTTCAATGCTTGGTTTCCAGAGCTACTGGGATTCTGCATATGCTGATGAATTGGCAAATTTTCGTGAGCATGGTCACGCTGGTGAAGTTTGGTAAGCATTAGCAGGACAATACATAGCAACTTTTTCTGTTTTATCCATCCACTTAAGATGTCATTCTTTTACTTTTCTGTCACCATATTTGTAGTTTCAAAGCTTTCAATTTGTGCGTTGCTGTATTTAAACCCAATGAAGAGCTTATGAGCATAGCAATAATAGGTGGGTGAGAGCAATAATAGGCTTTACCTATCCACGGTTCCTGAAAAAGAAGATTTAAAGGAAAACTTAATCTACCTTTACATTTGATGAAGGTCCTTTGATCGGTCATCTAAATTAACAGATCTGATTATATTATACAACGTCACTTATCAAATTTTCTGCTGCTCATGTTTTGTTGCAGCTGATTAAACAATGTCCTTTGGTGGAAGTTCCTCTAGTAATCTAGTAAATTGAACTGGTTTTGTGTATCGTGTTCCCCTCTTTCTTTACCTGCTAATTGCCTTATGCATGGAAACAGCTAATACTAACCCAGTGTAACTAACATACTGTAGTTGTGTTCTGCGTTCCCTTAGTCACACATTCATATATTACTATAGCTAGATGAAATTTGGGTATTAACGTTGAGACGTGTTATTATGTGTGTGGATTTGTCATGGAAGTGGGAGAGCAGAGGTTATTTCGGTAAACAGATGCATGAACTGAGGCTCCCATGTCCCGCCGACCCTCCAAAAAATAACTACTTTTGAACTAACATATTGCTTATCCGAAAAAAATAAAGAAAAACTAACTACTGAGTAGTGAGTTCCCACATGCCTTAAAGCCTAACACTATTTACAAATTTCTCACCAAAGATACTGGTAAAACCGTGCGGAATAAGGTGCATGATCATGTCAGCAAGAAGGTATTCAGATAATGCTCTATCCTCAGATTAAGCCCAATTTGTTGCTCTATCAAAAAGTTGCTGCTTTGGATATTAACGTGGACATGGTCAGAAATGCTTCACTTCTGAGCTTTAAAGATCTTCTATCTTGAACATGTCATAGGGTATTTCTCCCTATTCGTGCTTCCTATTATTTCATCATAGTAAACAAGAGAATGACAAAGTTCTATCTAATACTCAGCATTCTTGTTCTGCCTTTACATATAAAGAAACTTTATGCCACTTAGCTGACTGGTTGGAGGAAATAGTCCGGATTCAGCTCTTGGTCATTATCACAGATATTTGGATTTAGCTCAGGATATATTTTTCTAGTAACAGACAATAGAAAGCAATATGGGGCTTTCTTACTGTCTTTACAAAGATTACCATTCCCAGCTCCTAAAAGAAAACCTGAAAGAGAAAGTAGCGATGGGATAGGATTATGGATCATTACAACAACCACAACTTAGCATTAGTCTCAAACAAGTTGGAGTCAGCTATACAAATCTTCACTTCTCCATCTAAGCTCAACTCATGTCATCATCATACCAAATAATAACATTGGATCCTTGTGTTCCTTAAAAAAATGATAATTCTAAAAAAAGTCGTTCATCAAAAATTATATTTTAATCTATTATTTTCCCGTCTTTCTGTAGGTTTGGTGCTGATGTTATGGAAATTGTTACGTCCTGGACCAAAGCTCTGTGCAGTAACAATTGTCAAAATCACCTGTCAAATCACGTAGTTGATGGCAACCCTCAACCTGTTGGGCTAGGTGAGAAGGACTTAGTTGATTGGAGTGTGCTTGATATTGGGACTGGTAACGGTCTGCTTCTTCAAGAGTTTGCTAAACAGGGGTAAAGTTGACTTTCTCCTAGCAATTATCTGTTCACTCTGTTGTTCTGTAACTGCTATATGAGCTTTTCTGTCTGAACTATTTAGCGCAATGTCACGTCCTGAACCTGGGCCTGGACGTAACACGACACTCGGTGCCTGACTACATGTGACCGAGCGAACCAACTGGCTGGCTGAATCAACATGTGATATCATAACATACTGAATGCGGAAGAAAAACTAACACATGCTGATATACTGAAAGTCTAAATGATATAAATCAAAGTGCGAAAATACTAATACAATTCTGAAATATATTTGTAGTCCACATGGCTTAATATGAAAAGCCTGCGACTCTGTCTAATTGTTACTCTAGTCTATGAAGCCTCTATTGAAATATTGAAAACACTGACTATCTGTAAATACTGAAAGACTAAGATAATGATAATGCCCCAGAAGAACTGGGGATCACCAATAGCTGGTACGAGAATCCTAGCGCTTTGAATCATCAACCTGTAAATCATTACCTACATTGTGAAATGCAGGCCCCGGGCAAAAGAGACATCAATACATTTAAATTGCACTGGTATGTAAAGCAACTGAAAGAAAGAATTATGAATGCTAAAACTGAAACTGAGCTGATAACTGAGAATTGATAATTGATAACTGAAATGATAACTATTGAAACAGAAACTGAAATGATAAGTGATGACTAATAACTGATAACTGGTAATTGAAATGATAACTGATAACTTAGCTGAACAAAGGAAGTAAGGATATGAATACTCCCTCTTCTGAATGATGAACAACCTGTTTATCTGAATAAGCTACGGAGCCTCGGGCCCAATATATACGTGCACAAGCTACGGCCTCAGGCCCAAGTATACGTATATATAACTACGGCCTCATGCCCAAAAATGCATAAAGCATAAACTACGGCCTCAGGCCCAAACATGCATAAAGCATAAACTACGGCCTCAGGCCCAAGTATGCATAAAGCATATAAACTACGGCCTTAGGCCCAAATACATGTGTTCAACATTCAGGAATTTAAATCAGAAACTGAGAATCATACTGCTAGACATGATAGTGAAATACTGAATCACATTGAGTTACATGATACTAGAAAACTGGATCATACTGGGTTACATAATACTAGAATATTGAATGGGACTAGACTGAGACATGTATTCTTGAACTGATTATGAATACTGAAATTTCAACTGTATACTGAGTAATCTATACTAAGACTCGGGGACATCAAACCCAAATCTATATTGAATATGCACTGAGCTCACAATGTTCAGAATGAAAGTCATGAGTGAGTTATGAAGCTAGAGAATAGAAGTTCTACAACTATTCAAGAAACTAGGCTTAACTATATTTCTGAGACAATTACAGTGTTTTGGATAGCACGCGGCGACGAATAGCGACGAGGGCCCACTTCAGTGAGGCGAGAGGCGTGCAGCGAAGCGCTCGCCTTGTTGATGTGAGGCGGCAATTTATACAAAAAAATAAAATATTAAATATATAACTAAAAACTCAATAACAATAATATATTAATAAATATATCAATTTAAAAATTAAAAACTCAATAGATAGTCATAGACTCATAGTGGATTCCAAGCTATATCTCGTTTAGTATTATCGGATGACGCCATTTCAACGCTGTTTTATAGACAAAAATTATCAAGTCAATATGCAATTAATTCTACTATATAAGACTATAAGTTAATAATTGAAAAAAGGGCCTCAAAATAACCTCTGTTTCTGAAAAAAAGGGCCTCAAAGCAGCCTCTGTTTCTGAAAAAAGGGCCTCAAAGCAGCGCGAAAATAGCCATAACAGAGCCAAAGCAGACCTCTGTATTTTGCCAAAAAAACAGAGCTCTGTATTTTCCCAAAACAGAGCCAAAAAAAAATTAAGAGAAGAAGAAAGAGGAAGTGAAGAACCTCTGTATTTTGCTCGAAAATTAGAGCACCAAAACAGACCTTTGTTTTTGCTCTTTTCGTCGAAAAACAGAGGAAAACAGAAAAAGGAAGAAGAAGAGAAGAAGAACGAGAAAGAATAAAGAAGAGAGAAGAAAGTAAGGAAACTCAGAGCTCATACCTGGTTTTTCAATGGCAGAACTCAGAAGCGTGATGAAGAAGAAGATAGCACTTGGAAGAAACCTCAAGCTTGAGATGAAGAAGTTGAAGAAGTTGTTTTGTTCGAGCCTTAATCGCAGTTCCGACCTTTTCTTCTTGTTTTTTGTTCGAAGTTGAAGAAGCTCTGAACTCAATCCCTAATCGCGACCTGTTATTTTAAGTTTTGTCTTTTTTTTTTAAATAGCGACGCTACAGTCGCTACTCGCTACAGTGTCGCCCCACGCAACACACCCTGAAGCGACCGCTATTTTGAAACGCAACACAACAGTTTCCCTGTAGTGATACTTCCTTGCCTCACGCTATTAGCGCTGAGGCGAGCGCTATTTACAACACTGGGCAATTAGTAACATCATAAAAGAAACGTAGTGTAGGGAGAATCATTAACATTCCCAAACATAGAGAGTTAGCCTCACATACCTCAATTTCGCCCCTTAGTGGTACTACAATGATCCACAATTCTAAGAATCTTCAATCTACAATAGCAACATCCAATGGAACCCAATATTAGTAACAAATTATAACTTAAGCCATTTAGGCATATTATCAAACATCGTGTAGGCATAAATCTTTACATCTCATCACCATATAATTAGTTCATCTATCTACCACCATTCATCAACAATTTATCCTACCATCTTGATTGACCAACTTATAACTTCCAAAATCACATATATAACAATCCATCCACACCCAACCACTAAGTTCCATTAAATAAACATCTTTCAATCTTTGTAATAGTTGTGTAATTAAATTGGGAACTTATGGTTTCCAATCACCATACCAAGGGTTCCAATACTTATTCATACTCTTATTCCCTTAATAAATCCATACATATAAGTCTAAGGGTGTAGGATTACCTTTTTATAAGAAATCTTGCAAAACCCTCCTTTGAGTTCTGGAAGAAATCCCTTGAAGATCTGAGTATTTTATGTGTTGATTTCATCAATACTAGTGTATAAATGATGGAATTCACACCAAGATAATGGGTATTGCTTACCTTGAAGATGGGAGGGGTTGGAGGTCTTGAGAGGGTGGAGGAAAACCCTAAAATTCGTCCAAATGAAGTGGAGAAAATAACCCCCGAAGGTTTTATATCGAAATAGGGTCGGGTTGACAAAAAGCGAAGATTAGCACAGCCGCGGCGCATGGGGCGACGCATGGGCGGAGTGGTAATGAAAAATGTGTTTAGAAATGAAATTTGGAGGTGCTCTGATAATCTACACAGCCGCGCCGCATGGGGCGACGCATGCGGCGGCGCGGTAGTGTAAAATTCTGCGAGCTTTTGGTAATTTGGTCATAACTTCTGGTAAGAGTATCCAAATGACAAACGATTTGAAGAGTTAGAAACTAGACTCGAAGATATTTCATTTGATAGGTTGTGCATCACATAATACCTTATATAAATGTAGATATGCTCGTCCAAATTATAGTCTTGTGTGTGCTCATTTAGAATTTTAGTCTATCATGAAATTTTCCAATTTGACTTAGACTTAGGCCTCTCCTTGGACCCCAAATCACTTATGATATGTTTCGTACACTTAATATCATAACCAATTGATAACCATCACATGAACACTCAGTTAATGCATCCACAACTGATTCAAATTTACGGGGTGTTACACGCAATTGCTACAAACTCTTGAAGTACCATAATGTTGCATTGAAAATTTTGCGTGTTTAATTGTTAAGTGTGGCGGTAGAGAAGAAGTGACGTATAACTTTGTATTTTTGTATCTTCTTTATTTTTTATTTTTAAGAACGCTAATCTATGGGATAAATTTTTCATGATAATTAGTTACCCTGCTTGATTTTTTATATGTCCATCGAAATCATATCATATGTTAGGGTCCTCACTGGCAGGACTAGAAGATCTGTTTAAGAAGAAATGTCAAATGTAAAGAATGGACATTTAAAACACAATATCCAATTCAGAAAGCACATTTGGGAAGGAGTAGGCATACTGATGAATGATGAGATAACCTATGTATATAACAGGAATCATGGTAATCCTGTTAGTTGGTTTGCTACCTGAACTTCCACCTTGCCCATTTCCCCTTCCGCTCCCCCTATCTATAGTAAAAACTAAAAAAATGTCGTACTTCGTAAGCTTTTTCATCTTACATGCGTGCACATTCCTATACTGCATTTTTACTTGTTCATAGTATCAGGACTTTTGAGGTGGTGGATAGTAATATATGTTCATGTTGCCTCAAGTAGTAGACACCTATCTTCATGTTTAGATACTAAATGAGTTGCAAATCAAGTTCGTCATTTTAATTTATGACATTTTGCTTAAATTTAGTGTATCATCAAATGTTTAATTTAGTTTTTAATCCCTCCTTGTCCTCTAAGTAGGTGAAGTTTGCATTCTATTTAAAGTTGACTAAGTAATCTTGATTGAAGTTGAGAAGCCTTAAGCTTA
This sequence comes from Nicotiana tabacum, assembly GCF_000715075.1. Taxonomy (NCBI): domain Eukaryota; kingdom Viridiplantae; phylum Streptophyta; class Magnoliopsida; order Solanales; family Solanaceae; genus Nicotiana; species Nicotiana tabacum. Next base: position 23,449,943 of record NC_134100.1, on the reverse strand, counting down.
TTTAGATTGGTCTAATTTTGTTGTCGCTTTATCCAAGTATTCAGGAAAGTGTTGAAATAGGGAAGTAAAAATTAGAAAAGAAGAGATAAACTACCTTGATGGGCAATGAGGAAATATTTGAATTCTGGGAAACCAAGAATGAGCACTCACATATACATTTTCTCTTTATTCAGTATTCACTTAGACAAAATACTTGGAGTGTAAGTTCCGTGGTGAGACTCAGGGAGGGGAAGGGGAGGTGAGGCTGGACTCGCAAGTCATCCCTAGGAGAGGAAGTTTTAAGTACCTTGGGTTTATTATTCAGGGGATATGGAGATTGATGAAGATGTCACACATCGTATTGGGGCGGGATGAATGGAATGGAGACTCGCTTCTGTTGTTTTGTGTGACAAGAAGGTGCCACCAAAACTTAAAGGTAAGTTTTACAGAGTGGTGGTCAGACTGACTATGTTGTATGGGTATGAGTGTTGGCTTGCCAAGATTGCCCATGTTTAGAAGATGAAGATAACAGAGATGAGGATGCTGAGATGGATGTGCGGGCACACCGGGTTAGATAGGATTAGGAATGATATTCGTGAAAAGGTGGGTGTGACCCCTATTGAGAACAAGATGCAGGAAGCGAGGCTTAGGTGGTGTGGACATGTGAGGGGGAGGAGCACAGATACCCGGTGAGGAGGTGTGAGAGGTCGACATTAGAGGGCCTGCTGAGAGGTAGAGGCAGGCCGAAGAAGAAGTGTGGAGAGGTGATTAGGCAAGACATGACGCAACTTTAGCAGACCGAGGACATGACCCTTGATAGAAGAGTGTGGAGGTCGACGATTAGGGTAGTAGGGTAGGTGGTCTAGATTGTTCATACCAGTAGCATTACTACGCACTCTTGCATTATGCTGGTAGTAGGTTTCTATGACTATCCGTCGTTCTCTCATTTTGATCATCTTATTATCGTGTTGTTTTTATGCTGCTTTTACATGGCTTTTTGGTATTGTCCCTCCTTGTCTATCTTTTAATTTATATGGTGCTTATGTTTTACTGAGCCGAGAGTCTATTGGAAACAACCTCTCTACCTCCAAAGGCGGATCCAGGATTTTAAGTTTATGGGTTCCTGTCGCAATGTCAAATTAATATACAATAATAACTAAGTTCACAAATAAATATTTATAGATATTTAATAAATTTTTTAACAAAAATACAGGGTCTATGTAAAAGTTATTGGGTTCCAGGGTTATACTCTAGATCCGCCTCTGTCCAGCTCTACCTTCACGAGGTAGGGGGTAAGGTCTTCATACATATTACCCTCTCCAGACCTCACTATATGGGATAATACTGGGTATGTTGTTGTCAACATTCCCTTAATTCTTTTTGAAGGTGTTGGTTTATGTTTAGTCAACAATGACATGCCAATTGGAAGAGTTGGTGGAAAAAGTTGGTGTGGATGCTAGGAGGAAGCTTCCTCCTTTGATGTCACCCATGACATCAAGAGGAGGTAGTTTGATGTCACCAATGACATCAAGAGGAGGTCTTTACCTCTATAAATAGATGCACTCCTTCATTTGTAGAAACCATCCCAAAAATAATACAACACATTGTAGTGAGTAGAGAGTTAAGAGAAAAATTCTCTTAAGTGTAATTGGGAACTCTCCCCTTCCTTTGTTAATATTAAAAAGGCAACTGTTCTCTGGTGGACGAAGGATTATTTTGATCGGAACCACGTTAAATCTTGTGTTCTTTCTTTTACGTTTCCGCTAACAATTGGTATCAGAGCAACATGATTCTTTAACGATCCAAGGAGGAAGAACAAGAAAAGATGAGTTCCACGAAGTTTGAAATTGATAGATTCAGTGGACGCGCAACTTCAATATCTGGAAGATCCAGATGATGGCGTTACTGCGGAGGGAAGGTTCAATCCATGCTATTGACGGAAAGTATCCTAAGGATATATCAACTCCCGACAAGGAGAAGATTGAAGGGGATGCATTGAGTGCAATCCAACTATCCCTTGCACCTAACGTGCTTTGTGAAGTGAGTACGAGTACCGAAGAGACGGCCAAACAGTTATGGGAAAAGCTAGAAGGGCTATACCAAGACCGATCAGTGACAACAAGGATGTTGTTACAACGACGTCTTCACACATTTAAGATGGGGTCAGGTACTTCGTTACAAGATCATTTAGATGCGTTCAATAAACTTGTCATGGACTTACAGATTGCAGGAATTAAAAAGGAGGAGGAGACGCTTGCATGTGCTTTGCTATTTTCATTGACTTCAGGATATCGTGATATTGAGAATTCAATGATGTATAGCAAGGAGCCTATCAAGCTTGAGCAAGTGCGGTAGACACTTAACTCTAGTGATGTGCGGAGGCACATTGAAGGAGATAGAGATGACCAGGCAAGTGGGCTCTTTGTGAGAGGCCGGACTAGCCAACAGGGAAAGAACAAATCAAAACACAGATCAAAGTCTCGTGTGAGCAAGAAGAATACAGAGTGTTGGGGTTGTGGCAAGAAGGGGCACTTTGAACGAGACTGCCCAATGTCAAAGTCCAAGGAAAAGGCGAGTGCATCCACAGTTGAACAGGTACATGATTTTGATAATGATTATGTACTAACAACATCGTGTAATAATAATAGTAGTTATGGAAACAAATGGGTGTTAGACTCTGCTTGCACTCTGCATATGACGTTCCGAAAAGACTGGTTTAGCAGCTATGAGAAAAGTGGAGGAACCGTAGTAATGGGCAATAATGCAACTTGTGCAATAGTTGGCATTGGCTCAGTTCGGGTTCGCTGCCATGATGGAGTCGTGAGGACTATTACACAAGTCCGTCATGTTCCTGATCTGAAGAAGAATTTGATCTCCCTGAGTACTCTGGATGAACAAGGCTACAGGTACATTAGCAAAGCAGGAACTATAAAGGTGACTAAAGGTTCTTTAGTCATGCTGAAAGGCAAGCTGGAGAACGGCCTTTACACATTGGTCGGAAGCACCATTGTTGGCTCTGCAAATGCATCTATAGTGCAATTATCTAATGATGACAAGGCAAGACTATGGCACATGAGATTGGGTCATATGAGCGCAAGTGGACTGGAGATGTTGAGCAATCGTAACCTTTTGGAAGGTGAGAAGATCAGCACACTTGACTTCTGTGAGCACTGCGTTCTAGGAAAGCAAAAGAAGTCAGCTTCAGCACTGGCAAACACAAGACAAGAGAAGTGCTAGACTACATCCATTCAGATTTATGGGGTCCCTCTAAGCTTCCATCGAAGGGCAAAAAGAGGTATCTTCTCACTTTTATTGATGATTTCTCACGAAAGGTTTGGGTGCATTTTTTGAAGGCAAAAAGTGATGCTTTTGAAGCATTTAAAGAGTGGAAGGTTTTGGTTGAAAATCAAATGGAGCGGAAAATCAAGTATCTTCGCACAGACAATGGCTTGGAGTTTTGCAATGAAGAGTTTAATGAATTCTGCAAGGTTCATGGGATCTCAAGACATAGGACTGTCAAACATACCCCACAACAGAATGGAGTTGCCGAGAGAATGAACAGAACTCTTCTTGAAAAGGCTCGTTGTATGCTCCTACAAGCCAAAATGTCCAAAGTATTTTGGGCTGTAGCAGTTCACACTGCTGCTCATATTGTCAATCGATCTCCATTATCGGCAATTGACTTTAAGACTCCGAATGAGGTATGGTCAGGTGAACCCTCTAACTATTCATACTTACGAGTATTTGGGTGTCCAGCTTATTATCACGTTAATGAAGGAAAGCTTGAACTAAGGGCTAAGAAGGCCATATTCGTAGGGTATGCGGATGGAGTAAAAGGGTACAAACTTTGGTGTTTGTCTTTACTCAAATTTATAGTTAGTAGAGATGTCACCTTTGATGAATCCTCTATACTTCATACCCGTAAAGTTTCCGTGGAGTTTTCAGGAAACAAGAACGACGAGCAGGTGGAGCTTCCCAAGGAAAAGGATCACGAGACTCAGGTTAAAGATGAGTCAGAAGATGTAGACCTTGAAGAACTTGTTGTCAATGAACCATACACAATTGCAAAGGGGAGGGAGAAGAGGCAAACACGAGAACCGGAACGCCTTATAGATCAAGCAAACTTGATTACATATGCGTTCGTAGCTGCACAAGAAGAGATTAAGGATCTGGAGCCCTCCTCGTATATTGAAGCAACTTCTTGCAAGGATGATGTACAATGGCGGTTAGCCATGACTGAAGAGATGGAGTCTCTTCACAAGAATCAGACATGGGTCTTAGTGAAAAGACAAAAGGGAAGAGGACAGTTGGATGCAAGTGGGTCTACCGAAAGAAAGAGGGAATTCCTGAAGTGGAAGATGCTAGGTTCAAGGCGAGATTGGTTGCAAAAGGATTCAGTCAGAAGGAGGGAATTGACTACAATGAGATTTTCTCTCCAGTCGTGAAGCATAGCTCAATTCGCGTGCTACTAGCATTGGTTGCCCAATTTGACTTGGAGCTTCAACAGCTTGATGTCAAAACTGCTTTCTTACACGGTGATCTAGAAGAGACAATCTATATGGATCATCCTGAAGGTTTCCTAGTTGATGGAAAAGAAGATCACGTATGCCAACTAAAGAAGTCTTTGTATGGTTTAAAGCAATCCCCTAGACAGTGGTACAAGAGGTTTGATGCATTCATGACTACACATGAATTTTCAAGGAGTGCATTTGATAGCTGTGTGTATCACAAGAAGATGTCTGGTAACACAATGATTTATTTACTGTTGTATGTTGATGATATGCTTATTACTGCTAACAATATTACAGAGATAAATGCTTTGAAGAAACTGTTGAGTAAGGAATTTGACATTAAGGATTTAGGAGCTGCAAAGAAAATCCTTGGTATGGAGATTTCAAGAGAAGACGATGTTGTACATCTTTCTCAGAAGAGGTATATTGAAAGGGTTCTCAAGAGATTCAATATGCATACGTGCAAGCCTGTAAGTACACCATTAGCTCCTTATTTTAAATTTTCAGAGTTACAAATGCCTCAGTCCGAGGATGAGGTGGAGCATATGTCAAAGATTCCTTATGCTAGTGCAGTTGGTAGCATTATGTATGCTATGGTATGCACACGTCCAGATATTGCTCAATCTGTAAGTGTGGTAAGTAGATACATGTCCAGCCCAGGAAAGAGGCATTGGGAAGCTGTCAAGTGGATATTGAGATATCTCAAAGGAGCTTCTGGTGTTGGTCTGACCTTTCGAAAAAGTGGTGGAGGTATTTCAATTCTCGGTTATGTAGATTCTGACTATGCAGGAGATCTTGACAGAAGAAGGTCCACAACTGGATACATCTTTACCCTCGTTGGCAGTGCCGTTAGTTGGAAGTCGACTCTGCAGTCGATTGCCGCTTTGTCTATGACAGAAGCAGAATACATGGCCTCTCTAACCCCTTGAAAATAAGTGAAATACTCAAAGAGTCAAAGAGAATTGTGCTAAAATGAATCAAAAGAAGTACTTAAGGGAAGATAGAACCCATATAGACCAACAACTTTTCCTACCCTGAACCAAAAGCCTTCACATTGACTCCACAAAAGCTCTATATGATCTTTAGTTGGATGACGCTCGCATTAGTAGATACTTACATGAGGGTCAAGCATATGGTACTTAGAGCCGGACTTGTGACCTTTCCTTGAGAGAGACAAGTGAATTCCCATTAACCTTGGTTTGTGTGCTTATACTTTAAAAGGTGAGGTTTGCTTAGGGAGAGTTGACGATGTGTGAGTTTGGGTTCCACAACGACCAAAGTTATTGAGAGAGTTCTTTGATGTAATGAGTCAATTCTTGATGCTCTTGTGTCACACTTGATCCATAGTTTTTCAAAGTTTAAATTTTGTTAATGATCCATTCGTATTGAGGGCAATTGTTAGTCCCAATTGATGCTTATTGAGGTTACTTTAGGACAGCTGGAATTACTTAGATTTTCCTTTAAGGAGTGAGTCTTATTTTATTTGCTTGAGGACAAGCAAAGGTTTAAGTTTGGGGGAGTTGATAAGTTAGGATTTTAACATATTTTATGACCCTACTTGCCTATGTTTTGATCATATATTGTTACAAAATAGCCCTAAAAGGCTCACAAGTTGTGCTTGATTGCAGGTTTGATCGACAAAGTGACGAAATGTCAAAGATCGGCTAAAAAAGAAGTGAAACCTGCTCAAGTATCAAAGACCAAGAAATTTAAGGAAAGAAGACCTAGTGCGGACCGCGCAAAGTTGAATGCGGCCACACTAGGTGGTTCAGAGAGTTGGTAAACCAGGCTAGAAGCAACGCGGCCGCGGTACACATCTCGCGGTCCACGGTGAAGGCTCCACGGCCGCACTACTCTTTTGTGCGGTCCGTGATCATGAGATTCAGAGAGATGAAAGTTTGAAAAGCCAATGCCATGCAGTCCGTAGTCGTGATTGCGCGGACCGCGCCAGCTCCCTCCGAGGCCGCGGTCCGCGGAGTCCAAGTTCAGAGAAGCAAAAGTCAAAGTCAAAGGGCCCAGTGCGGCCGCGGTCCATTTAGTACGGCCCACACTGACCCCGCAGGGGGATTTTTGTCCAATTTTTCCAGCCTAGTATAAATAGAACATTTTACTATTTTTTGGTCATCTTTTGTATTCAGACGTGAGCTGTGCTCCTGAGAACGATATTTGTAGCCATTTTTGGTACTTTTGCTTTACATTTACGATAGATTCTTGTAGTTTAATTTTAACAATTAATTAATATGTTTACTTCTTCATCTATTTCTTCAATTTCTTTATCTAGCATGAGTAGCTAAACCCATTAGCTAGGGTTGTGGCTCAACCCTAGTGTGGATAATTGATGGGTGTTGCCATCTAGTGTTAGATTGACTATGGTGTTTGCTATTTGGGTTGATTTTATGTTTTAATCTAGAATTGGTGGTTGCAAACACTGATTCAAGCTTTATGGGTTTAACTCTTCTTGAGAAAGAGAGTCTATGATCCCAAAATTGACCCAACAAGGAATTGGGATGGACTCATGAGAAATGATAGTCCCAATTAACGGGTTAAACCTCGAGAGAGTAATTACCTTACTTGAACCCTAGTTGCTTGGTCTAATTTGCCTACCCATTTGGTCTCGAGAGAGTCAATTGGCAAAATCACTCTCTCTACTGAGAGGTGTGAGAGTGGGTAAAATTGTGCAACGGTTATAGCATAAGCCCCAATTATGTCAATCGAACCTTAGTAACATCTACCCGACAATTAGCCACCTAGGTAGTGTCACGACCCTAGTGCCCTTCTTCCCATTAGATACAACTTAGCAATATTCTCATAGCATAATTTAGTGTTAATTAATAGTTTTATAAAAATAGTTATAATTCGAAAACCCAAAAATGTTTGAAGTGACATTAGGAGTACAAACACATCTCTAGGCTAGACAGACAATCCAACTCCACTACTAGCTCCCTGAGGAAATCGATCCCGGCCCTAATATCGAGTAAAAGCTATTACGACCCGCTCTTCCTACCTTAGTGTAGCGTCGAGTTGGCAGCGATCAAGTATCACGGCGATCCATCCCATGTGTTAGATTTCAGCACTGTCTAGTTGGACAAGGACTTGTCCTATGAGGAGGAGCCGATAGATATTCTAGACCGGCATTCATCAGTTGAGAACTTGAGATCGAAGAGTTTCCCTTCTGTTCGTGTTCAATGGAGAGGTCAGCTTGTTGAGGCATCGACCTGGGAGTCTGAGTCCGATATGCGGAGTCGTTATCCCCATCTTTTCTCCGAATCAGGTACTTCCTTCTTATGTCCGTTCGAGGACGAATGGTTGTTTTAGAGGTGGAGAATGTGATGATCCAAAAGGTCATCACTTGTTTTAGAACTAAATTATGTGTTCAAAGGCCTTAAAACCTCATTTTTATCTCACACACATCGAGGTGCGTGCACAGTCCGGGCGCGTGTCCAAAAAGCCATTTTGTGAAAATATATGAAAATGGTGAATTTTGCTTTTAAAATGAATTTAGGTTGACTTCGGTCAAGATTTTGGGTAAACGGACCTAGACCCATGATTTGACGGTCCCGAAGGGTTCGTAGGAAAATATGGGACTTAGGCGTATACCCGGAATCAAATTCCGAGGTCCCAAGCCCGAGAAATGAATTTTTAAAGAAAATTATTTTCTAAAATATATATGAATTTTTGGAGATGAAATATATTTGAAATTGATGGTATCAGGCCCGTATTTTAGTTCCGAAGCCCGATACAATTTTGAAATATTAATTAGGTTGACTATGTAAAATTTGGTAAAGATCGGTATTGGTTTGGTATAAAACGGACTTAAAGTTGAGAAATTATAAATTTTGGTATTCTTGAATGATTTCATGAATTTGAGATTTAATTCATAGTTGTTGATGTTATTTTGATGATTTGATAGCACGAGCAAGTCCGTACGATGTTTTTAGGTTAGTGTGCATGTTTGGTTTGGAGACCCGAGGGCTCGAGTGAGTTTTGGATAGGCCACGAAGTGAAATTGAACTTAGGAAGTTGCAGGTTTCAGTCGATATGTGTTGCAGGCTCTGATCTCGCAATTGCGAGGCCAGGTGTCGCAATTGCGAAGTATGCCCTGGCTAGCATTGCTCGCAATTGCGAGCATTTCTTCGCAAATGCGAAACCCCCCAGAAATCCCCATTGTCGCAAATGCAACTATCCCATCGCAAATGCGAGTTCGCAATTGCGAACATTTATCGCAAATGCGAGATTAGCAGGTTTGAAGGGGTTCTCAATTGCGAATCTTGGTCGCAATTGCAACATCTGCGACCTGGTTCATAATTTAACCGAAAATCTTTCATTTTTTCAAACTCTTTCAAAACATAAACTCTCTTGGGCGATTTTCCAAAGAAAAGTTCTTCTTCAAATCGATTGTAAGTCATTTCTAACTCGTTTTCTTCAATCTTTAACATCTTTTTACATGATTTCAACTCAAAATCAAGGGTTTTCATGGGGAAAATTGGGTGTTTTGGGGAGAACCTAGGTTTTTTTCAAATTTTGGGGATTTGGACCTCGATTTGAAGTCCGATTTCAGAACAAATTATATATTTGGATTCATGAGTGAATGGGTAATCGGGTTTTGAGCATTTGGGTCCGGGGTCGATTTTTGACTTTTTGGGAAAAATTTTAGAAAACCTATTTTCATGCATTGGAATTGATTCATTTAGCATTTATTGATATAGTTAAGTAACTTGTGGCTAGATACAAGCGAATTGGTGGTGGAATCAAGAGGTAAAGCGGTAAATAAGGCTTGAATTGTGTTCGTGGCATCAAGGTAAGTGTTTGTTCTAACCTTAGCTTGGGGGATTATGGGTTGTGTCCTATTTTCTATGTGTTAATTGTTGAGTACGACGTATAGGTATGGTGACGAGTATCTATACGTTAGTGTCAAGCATGCCCGTGAGTCTTATACTATGATTAATGTGATTCTGTCTATATTGTTCATGTCTTATGTGATGATTTCTATTGTTGAGCAAGGCTTGTGAAAGTAATATTGGTATTTGAATATTGAAGAGCATTGACTCAAGTTATAACATGATTTGAGGAAATATAATTGGTAATTGAACCTTATAGAGCATTGACTCAAATTGTGAATTGGGTTGTGAAGTAAATGTGAAAAAGAAAAGAGGATTATGATATTGTCTCCCTTGCGGGGATGTTGTTGTTTTAATGTTATCTCCCTTGCCGGGATGTTGTTGTTTTAATGTTATCTCCCTTGCCGGGATTTTGTTGTTTGATACTATTTTCCTTGCCGGAATTTTATTGTGAATTTGTTGATTTCCTTACCCTTATTGCTTTGTAATTGTTGTTTGGGTGAGGAATAGTGTTAAAGCACGAAGGGTGATGCCGTGTATTGTTTTGGTGAGAGAGTGTTAAAGCATGAAGGGTGATGTCGTGCATGATATTTGTGAGAGAGTTTTAATGCATGAAGGGTGATGTCGTGCCGCACGATGTACCATTTCGTGCCTTTATATGAGTGTTAATGCGTGAAGGATCATTCCGTGCCATGATTATGTGAGGTAAAAACACGAAGGGTGATGCCGTGCCAATTTTATTGATTTTATGGTGAGGACGAGAGTAAAAGCACGAAGGGTGATGTCGTGCACTTGTCTTTGATTTTTCCTGATTTCTATTGATAATTGAGTTACGGTGTTCTTTACATTTAATTGTTGGTTTCTGTTGCTATTGTTGTCCCCCGCAACATGATTTCTCCTTTCCTGTCTTTAATTGTCATGTTTTGCTTTTATTTTCCTCTTTGTATGATTTAACTACACATGTTTAATTGGTAGTTTGGTCCTAGCCTCGTCACTACTTTGCCGAGATTGGGCTACGCACTTACCAGCACATGAGGTCGGTTGTGCTGATACTACACTCTGTACTGTGTGCAGATCCCGGTACTGGAGCCTACGGACTATAGCTTTGGGTTGCTTCCTTCAGTCTATTCGGAGATCCGAGGTAGTCCTGCAGGCGTCCGTAGGCCTTGGCGTCTCCTCCTATCCTTTTATTCTGTTTCTTTTATATATTTCAGAGACAGTGTTGTAATAACTCTTTCGGACCTTTATTTGTAGTATTCCTAGACAGTCTGTGGAATTGTGACACCAGTTTTGGGTAGTTTATATACATGGATTAGTATTGACATCTTTATTAAAATATTACATTTCAATCTTCCGCTTATTTAATTCCGCTGTTTATCTAATGTTGGTTATTAATTGTTAAAGGGTTAAAATGAGAAAAAGGTAAATAATTCAAATGGTCGGCTTGCCTAGCTTTCACTAGTAGGTGCCATCATGACTACGGATGGTGAAAAATCCGGGTCGTGACACTACGTGTTTTATTTTATTGATTGGCGTCACTACTAGTAGGAGATTGTATTACACGCACTGGTAGCCTCATGTCATAAGCGTTTATTATTTACGGTTTGAATGAGTATAAGTGTTCAATTGACAATTATCTAAGTTTGAGGATCGACATGATAAAGTGGTATAAATACATGTGCCATTTAGGCCATTCTACCAAATAAAAAATTAGTGAATACCATTAAAAATTCTTAGATGAAGCAAAACCCGAAGAAAATCAAAAGTGGTGAAAGACAAGTTAGTCCTTACATTGACGACACGCGCTAACATCTGAACATCATTCTCTTTATTTTTTCCTTTTCTTTTCCGTATCTGAACATCACTCTGAAAATTCCTTACTATTTGCTTCTCCTCTTGAGGGTTTTGGTATCTCTCGCTGATCTTCTCTTAATTGGGTATATGGGCGGAATGAGACTGCTGCCGGAGGAATCCGACGTGGCGATGGTGCGAACACCGGCGGCAGCAACCGACTTGATTTCCGATGACGACCGGTCAGTTGCGGCGGACTCGTGGTCGATAAAGAGCGAATACGGAAGTACGCTTGACGATGAACAACGTCATGCTGATGCCACTGAAGCTCTTGCCGCTGTCAATTATCGTGCCGCCTCTGATTACAGGTTTTTCCTTTATATCTTTATTTTTCGCTCGATAGTAATTTTAATCTTTAATTTTGGTTTATGGAAATATGTGTATAGATAAGTAATTTAGCCGGAACTTCATCGATTAGAGGCTGTTGAAGTTAGCTGAATTTAAGAGCCCGTTTGGATTGGCTTAAAAAGTGGATTTTCATGATAAAAAACTTTTTAAGCCAAAAAGCAATAAGTTGGGTTGCCCAACTTATTGCTTTTGGCTTGTTTTAAGTAATTTTTAACTTATTGTAAACACTTTTAACTTTGACAAATGCGGGAAAAAGCTAAAAAAGCTTAAAAGTTGATTTGACCAACTTAAAAGCCAATCCAAACACCTTCTAAGTAACTTCTTAAGCGCAAAATACTGAAAAAAGCCTTTTAAGTGCTAGAGTTGGTTTTATAAATAAGTAGTTTGGATAGAAGTGCTGAAGCTGAAATTAAGTTGTTGCTGGTTTGGTAAAAATGCCTACCTCTATTAAAATTACTAAAATATCCTTAAAGCTGGTAACTTTACAAAAGAGATGATTATTACACGATTATTAACTTTAACTGAATTTAATACAAATTAATTTGTGTCTCAATCCACTTTCGATACTAAATTGATTAGATAAATCTTAGATTCGTTTATGTTTTAATTTCGTTATCAAATTATGTTTTAGCATGAAGGACCATAGTTAAGAATGTTATTCTACTATGAAATGTAATTAGTTTTAAGAATACTTAGAGCAACGAGACTCATGTAGCAGACGCAGAGTTTCCCCTTTCCTTACCAGTAGTATTAATAGCACTATTGTATTTTTTCATATTCTTAGAGCTTTATGTATACCCTGTTGTTTCATTCGCGTCAGCATTCATATTTTCTTGTTGTTACTGTATGGTGCTACTTCTTTTTTTTTTTTCCTCTTCTGCTTTTTCTTTTTTCTCTTTTCTTCTTCTTTCTTCTTCTTTTTCCTTTCTCTTCTTCACTTTTTCTTGAGTTGAGGGTCTATTTGGAATAACCTCTCTACCTTTACCAGGTAGGAGTAACGTCTGCGTACACACACTACCCTCCCCAGATCCCAAGGATTAGACTGAGTTTGTTGTTGTTGCTCTCTCGTTTCCCATTTGGTTTTCATCTTTAATAAAAATAGTTATTCTCAAATATTGTCATTTTAGACAATCAAGAAAGAATTAATTATTTTTTTCAACTTTAGGGTAGATTAGTCAAATTACTTTTCTTATTAATCTATACTATATTAAAAGCACGAAGGCCCTTAGTGAAATGTCGTTCGCCTTTTTTTCCCTTTAAAAATAGAGTTTACGTTGGACAAGATTGTAGTTTAATAATTTATTTCTAATATTTAGGATTTTGAAATCAAATAATTTTTTTCTTATTAAACTTTTCCTTATTTGATCTATATAGAACTCCTAATATTTTGGGATTTAAAATCAAATATAATTAAGACAATGGTTCTTATATTTGGTAAATTTTTGTGCTTTTCTCAACACTTTTTCCTTGAAATTAAACACGTTTTTATTTTTCAAAAATTTTCGTTCCTACTTAATGCTAGAAGAATCATAATTTCAATCATATTTGATTAAAATTTCATTCCTACTTAATGCTAGAAGAGTTATAATTTCAATCTTAATTAATAGAATTTTCGTTCCTACTTATTGCTAGAAGAATTATAGTTTCTGTCTTATTTGGTAAGAACAACCACATACAGGTTTTCCTTGTATTAAAATTTTAAGCTATTTGGTAAACACAACCACATATAGGTTTTCATTGTAATGCAATTAGCCATAACTTTTAATTCAAATATATGCGGCATGTGAATATCAACAAAAGACGAGGTTGAGTTGCAAGTTGCCAGTACATTCGAACTTTCATGATCTCAATATTCTATTTTCATTTTGAGTAAAATAACTATCATATGATACCAATGATCAAACAACTATAGTTAGCAATTTTTGAGAGGAACGGACCATTAAAAGTCTACCCAAATGGGGTGAAAATGTAAAAGTATCATGCCTTGAAAATTTCCAGGTAAGAACATTCTTTATATATAAATATTCTGATGCGATTTTTTATTTTATGTTTGATTCTTTAGGTATACAATAGTATGTCATTACTCTTTATAGGTACACATTCGAAAAACTATAATTAGATAAAAATTATAACAATATTCATAATAATTATACTCTTTATTCATAATAATTATACTCTTTAACTTAATATTAAATTTTTGAAATATTTTGGAAATGAGATTTAATTATTGCACTTCAAGTATATATAATTTAATAACATTTATATGAGTAGAAACACTTATGACATAGCATTACATTTATGTATCGTCACTTGAATCATGCCAAAAGAAAGAAGGGATAGACTTAACATACCTGAGCTGATTCTTTTGACAATCCCTCTAACATATGTCAATTGCGACAAAATAGGCCAACCACGTTATTCCAAAGTTTCTAGAAGACTAAAAGCGTCATTTTTCAATTTATGTTACTTCTTAAATTATAAAAAATCATGATAAAAGCATTTTTATGTTACTTATTTGTTTTCAGTAGGTCGCATTAATAACAATAATTTTCATAAAATATTCCTACAAAAATCCTCATACAATCACAGTAGGATGATAACTAATGATTGAGGAGTTCTATTTTACAATTTCTTCTTTTATTGAGTTAGTGATATATAGTAATATTCACCATCCTCAAAATGTACGCTTTTCATTTTATGACTCAAAGAAAGACTAAAGTTACTCATAGAGATAGGTTACATGCGCAACGCGCGTATCCTAAGACTAGTATTTTCTAAAGGGCGTTAAAAATCTTATCCTGGCAAGTAGATGAGAATAGAGGGCTAATAGTGTGTATGGCTAATAGTGTGTATTTAACTGGTTTTAGCAGGTTGATTACCATCTTTGCAGGTAACAACTCCTTGTTTACTGTAGTAATTGGCAACATAATCTGATTGTGTAAACTTCTATACAGTATAGGTGTATAAAAATTAAACCATATCGCTTTGTACTGAGCCAAACAATTTTATTTTGGAGCTACTTAATGCTGGAAATGATCGGTCATCTAAATTAACAGATCTGATTATATTATACAGCGTCACTAATCATATTATTTAAGTTATATATAGTGACAGTGTAATACGTGTATTTTACGGTTTGTAGTAGGTTACTTATCATCATCTTTTGCAGGTAACAAACCCTTGTTTACCGTAGTAACTGACATTTCAAACGATTGTTGTGTAAAAACTAAACAATTTTGTTTTGCACTAAGCCAGACAAATTAATATAAATTTTTTTTGGCGGGGGGGGGGGGGGGGTGTTATTAGTGCTGGATTGATGGTGAATAATTCTGTTGGCGCCGCATTATAAGGTTAATTATGAATAAAGTGGTGGTTGAAACTGCAAGTTTTCAAATGATTGCCGTGTAATGCAAACAGTTGTACGAAGAGATCATTGATTAGAAACATCTTCTAAAATATTTTGCCTAGTGATATTGCACTTGTGATTAATTCTCCAGCTGTAAATTTCAACTGCTAAAGCTTTAAGAAACAAATATCTGATTTTTCATCTTTGTGTACGACCAGTTCTGACAAGGAGGAGCAAGATGCTGAAGGAGTTTCTTCAATGCTTGGTTTCCAGAGCTACTGGGATTCTGCATATGCTGATGAATTGGCAAATTTTCGTGAGCATGGTCACGCTGGTGAAGTTTGGTAAGCATTAGCAGGACAATACATAGCAACTTTTTCTGTTTTATCCATCCACTTAAGATGTCATTCTTTTACTTTTCTGTCACCATATTTGTAGTTTCAAAGCTTTCAATTTGTGCGTTGCTGTATTTAAACCCAATGAAGAGCTTATGAGCATAGCAATAATAGGTGGGTGAGAGCAATAATAGGCTTTACCTATCCACGGTTCCTGAAAAAGAAGATTTAAAGGAAAACTTAATCTACCTTTACATTTGATGAAGGTCCTTTGATCGGTCATCTAAATTAACAGATCTGATTATATTATACAACGTCACTTATCAAATTTTCTGATGCTCATGTTTTGTTGCAGCTGATTAAACAATGTCCTTTGGTGGAAGTTCCTCTAGTAATCTAGTAAATTGAACTGGTTTTGTGTATCGTGTTCCCCTCTTTCTTTACCTACTAATTGCCTTATGCATGGAAACAGCTAATACTAACCCAGTGTAACTAACATACTGTAGTTGTGTTCTGCGTTCCCTTAGTCACACATTCATATATTACTATAGCTAGATGAAATTTGGGTATTAACGTTGAGACGTGTTATTATGTGTGTGGATTTGTCATGGAAGTGGGAGAGCAGAGGTTATTTCGGTAAACAGATGCATGAACTGAGGCTCCCATGTCCCGCCGACCCTCCAAAAAATAACTACTTTTGAACTAATATATTGCTTATCCGAAAAAAATAAAGAAAAACTAACTACTGAGTAGTGAGTTCCCACATGCCTTAAAGCCTAACACTATTTACAAATTTCTCACCAAAGATACTGGTAAAACCGTGCGGAATAAGGTGCATGATCATGTCAGCAAGAAGGTATTCAGATAATGCTCTATCCTCGGATTAAGCCCAATTTGTTGCTCTATCAAAAAGTTGCTGCTTTGGATATTAACGTGGACATGGTTAGAAATGCTTCACTTCTGAGCTTTAAAGATCTTCTATCTTGAACATGTCATAGGGTATTTCTCCCTATTCGTGCTTCCTATTATTTCATCATAGTAAACAAGAGAATGACAAAGTTCTATCTAATACTCAGCATTCTTGTTCTGCCTTTACATATAAAGAAACTTTATGCCACTTAGCTGACTGGTTGGAGGAAACAATCCAGATTCACCTCTTGGTCATTATCACAGATATTTGGATTTAGCTCAGGATATATTTTTCTAGTAACAGACAATAGAAAGCAATATGGGGCTTTCTTACTGTCTTTACAAAGATTACCATTCCCAGCTCCTAAAAGAAAACCTGAAAGAGAAAGTAGCGATGGGATAGGATTATGGATCATTACAACAACCACAACTTAGCATCAGTCCCAAACAAGTTGGGGTTAGCTATACAAATCCTCACTTCTCCATCTAAGCTCAACTCATGTCATCACCATACCAAATAATAACATTGGATCATTGTGTTCCTTAAAAAAATGATAATTCTAAAAAAAGTCGTTCATCATTGTGTACCAAATAATAACATTGGATCATCGTTCTCTCATTTTGATCATCTTATTATCGTGTTGTTTTTATGCTGCTTTTACATGGCTTTTTGGTATTGTCCCTCCTTGTCTATCTTTTAATTTATATGGTGCTTATGTTTTACTGATCCGAGAGTCTATTGGAAACAGCCTCTCTACCTCCAAAGGCGGATCCAGGATTTTAAGTTTATGGGTTCCTGTCGCAATGTCAAATTAATATACAATAATAACTAAGTTCACAAATAAATATTTATAGATATTTAATAAATTGTTTAACAAAAATACAGGGTCTATGTAAAAGTTACTGGGTTCCCGGGTTATACTCTAGATCCGCCTCTGTCCAGCTCTACCTTCACGAGGTAGGTGGTATGTTCAACAATGGTTTGATTCTTCTTGTTTCTTACAACGGGGTTGCCCAGTAAGCTTAGAAGTTTTGGCCAGAGTTGTTCACACGCTCGAAACGCAAACCAAGGTGGAGATTGAAAATGTTGGTTTATGTTTAGTTAACAATGGCATGCTGAAAATGTTGGTTTATGTTTAGTCAACAATGGCATGCCAATTGGAAGAGTTGGTGGAAAAAGTTGGTGTGGATGCTAGGAGGAAGCTTCCTCCTTTGATGTCACCCATGACATCAAGAGGAGGTAGTTTGATGTCACCAATGACATCAAGAGGAGGTCTTTACCTCTATAAATAGATGCACTCCTTCATTTGTAGAAACCATCCCAAAAATAATACAACACATTGTAGTGAGTAGAGAGTTAAGAGAGAAATTCTCTTAAGTGTAATTGGGAACTCTCCCCTTCCTTTGTTAATATTAAAAAGGCAACTGTTCTCTGGTGGACGTAGGATTATTTTGATCCGAACCACGTTAAATCTTGTGTTCTTTCTTTTACGTTTCCGCTAACAATTGGTATCAGAGCAACAAGATTCTTTAACGATCCAAGGAAGAAGAACAAGCAAAGATGAGTTCCACAAAGTTTGAAATTGATAGATTCAGTGGACGCGCAACTTCAATATCTGGAAGATCCAGATGATGGAGTTACTGCGGAGGGAAGGTTCAATCCATGCTATTGACGGAAAATATCCTAAGGATATATCAGCTCCCGACAAGGAGAAGATTGAAGGGGATGCATTGAGTGCAATCCAACTATCCCTTGCACCTAACGTGCTTTGTGAAGTGAGTACAAGTACCGAAGAGACGGCTAAACAGTTATGGGAAAAGCTAGAAGGGCTATACCAAGACCGATCAGTGACAACAAGGATATTGTTACAACGGCGTCTTCACACATTTAAGATGGGGTCAGGTACTTCGTTACAAGATCATTTAGATGCGTTCAATAAACTTGTCATGGACTTACAGATTGCAGGAATTAAAAAGGAGGAGGAGACGCTTGCATGTGCTTTGCTATTTTCATTGACTTCAGGATATCGTGATATTGAGAATTCAATGATGTATAGCAAGGAGCCTATCAAGCTTGAGCAAGTGCGGCAGACACTTAACTCTAGTGATGTGCGGAGGCACATTGAAGGAGATAGAGATGACCAGGCAAGTGGGCTCTTTGTGAGAGGTCGGACTAGCCAACAGGGAAAGAGCAAATCAAAACACAGATCAAAGTCTCATGTGAGCAAGAAGAATACAGAGTGTTGGGGTTGTGGCAAGAAGGGGCACTTTGAACGAGACTGCCCAATGTCAAAATCCAAGGAAAAGGCGAGTGCATCCACAGTTGAACAGGTACATGATTTTGATAATGATTATGTACTAACAACATCGTGTAATAATAATAGTAGTTATGGAAACAAATGGGTGTTAGACTCTGCTTGCACTCTGCATATGACGTTCCGAAAAGACTGGTTTAGCAGCTATGAGAAAAGTGGAGGAACCGTAGTAATGGGCAATAATGCAACTTGTGCAATAGTTGGCATTGGCTCAGTTCGGGTTCGCTGCCATGATGGAGTCGTGAGGACTATTACACAAGTCCGTCATGTTCCTGATCTGAAGAAGAATTTGATCTCCCTGAGTACTCTGGATGAACAAGGCTACAGGTACATGAGTAAAGCAGGAACTATAAAGGTGACTAAAGGTCTTTAGTCATGCTGAAAGGAAAGCTGGAGAACGGCCTTTACACATTGGTCGGAAGCACCATTGTTGGCTCTGCAAATGCATCTACAGTGCAATTATCTAATGATGACAAGGCAAGACTATGACACATGAGACTAGGTCATATGAGTGCAAGTGGACTGGAGATGTTGAGCAATCGTAACTTTTTGGAAGGTGAGAAGATCAGCACACTTGACTTCTGTGAGCACTGCGTTCTAGGAAAGCAAAAGAAGTCAGTTTCAGCACTGGCAAACACAAGACAAGAGGAGTGCTAGACTACATCCATTCAGATTTATGGGGTCCCTCTAAGCTTCCATCGAAGGGCAAAAAGAGGTATCTTCTCACTTTTATTGATGATTTCTCACGAAAGGTTTGGGTACATTTTTTGAAGGCAAAAAGTGATGCTTTTGAAGCATTTAAAGAGTGGAAGGTTTTGGTTGAAAATCAAATGGAGCGGAAAATCAAGTATCTTCGCACAGACAATGGCTTGGAGTTTTGCAATGAAGAGTTTAATGAATTCTGCAAGGTTCATGGGATCTCAAGACATAGGACTGTCAAACATACCCCACAACAGAATGGAGTTGCCGAGAGAATGAACAGAACTCTTCTTGAAAAGGCTCGTTGTATGCTCCTACAAGCCAAAATGTCCAAAGTATTTTGGGCTGTAGCAGTTCACACTGCTGCTCATATTGTCAATCGATCTCCATTATCGGCAATTGACTTTAAGACTCCGAATAAGGTATGGTCAGGTGAACCCTCTAACTATTCATACTTACGAGTATTTGGGTGTCCAGCTTATTATCACGTTAATGAAGGAAAGCTTGAACCAAGGGTTAAGAAGGCCATATTCGTAGGGTATACAGATGGAGTAAAAGGGTACAAACTTTGGTGTTTGTCTTTACTCAAATTTATAGTTAGTAGAGATGTCACCTTTGATGAATCCTCTATACTTCATCCCCGTAAAGTTTCCGTGGAGTTTTCAGGAAACAAGAACGACGAGCAGGTGGAGCTTCCCAAGGAAAAGGATCACGAGACTGAGGTTAAAGATGAGTCAGAAGATGTAGACCTTGAAGAACTTGCTGTCAATGAACCATACACAATTGCAAAGGGGAGGGAGAAGAGGCAAACACGAGAACCGGAACGCCTTATAGATCAAGCAAACTTGATTACATATGCGTTCGTAGCTGCACAAGAAGAGATTAAGGATCTGGAGCCCTCCTCGTATATTGAAGCAACTTCTTGCAAGGATGATGTACAATGGCGGTTAGCCATGACTGAAGAGATGGAGTCTCTTCACAAGAATCAGACATGGGTCTTAGTGAAAAGACAAAAGGGGAAGAGGACAGTTGGATGCAAGTGGGTCTACCGAAAGAAAGAGGGAATTCCTGAAGTGGAAGATGCTAGGTTCAAGGCGAGATTGGTTGCAAAAGGATTCAGTCAGAAGGAGGGAATTGACTACAATGAGATTTTCTCTCCAGTCGTGAAGCATAGCTCAATTCGCGTGCTACTAGCATTGGTTGCCCAATTTGACTTGGAGCTTCAACAGCTTGATGTCAAAACTGCTTTCTTACACGGTGATCTAGAAGAGACAATCTATATGGATCATCCTGAAGGTTTCCTAGTTGATGGAAAAGAAGATCACGTATGCCAACTAAAGAAGTCTTTGTATGGTTTAAAGCAATCCCCTAGACAGTGGTACAAGAGGTTTGATGCATTCATGACTACACATGAATTTTCAAGGAGTGCATTTGATAGCTGTGTGTATCACAAGAAGATGTCTGGTAACACAATGATTTATTTACTGTTGTATGTTGATGATATGCTTATTGCTGCTAACAATATTATATAGATAAATGCTTTGAAGAAACTGTTGAGTAAGGAATTTGACATGAAGGATTTAGGAGCTGCAAAGAAAATCCTTGGTATGGAGATTTCAAGAGAAGGCGATGTTGTACATCTTTCTCAGAAGAGGTATATTGAAAGGGTTCTCAAGAGATTCAATATGCATCCTGTAAGTACACCATTAGCTCCTTATTTTAAACTTTCAGAGTTACAAATGCCTCAGTCCGAGGATGAGGTGGAGCATATGTCAAAGATTCCTTATGCCAGTGCAGTTGGTAGCATTATGTATGCTATGGTATGCACACGTCCAGATATTGCTCAAACTGTAAGTGTGGTAAGTAGATACATGTCCAGCCCAGGAAAGAGGCATTGCGAAGCTGTCAAGTGGATATTGAGATATCCCAAAGGAGCTTCTGGTGTTGGTCTGACCTTTCGAAAAAGTGGTGGAGGTATTTTAATTCTCGGTTATATAGATTCTGACTATGCAGGAGATCTTGACGGAAGAAGGTCCACAACTGGATACATCTTTACCCTCGTTGGCAGTGCCGTTAGTTGGAAGTCGACTCTGCAGTCGATTGCCGCTTTGTCTACGACAGAAGCAGAATACATGGCAGCAGCGGAGGCGGTGAAGGAAGCTATCTGGTTGAAAGGTTTAGTAGCGGAATTGAGTTTGGTTCAGCTGGAATCAACTCTTAGATGTGATAGTCAGAGTGCTATTCATCTAATGAAAAATCAGAGATTTCATGAGCGCACTAAACACATTGATGTCAGATTTCATTTTATTCGAGATGTTGTTGAAGAGGGAACTATCAAGGTCGTGAAGGTTATCACAGACGATAATGCTGCAGATATGTTGACCAAGATAGTCCCACTCGCTAAGTTTGCACACTGCAAGGACTTGGCGGGGGTGTGCATCAACTGATGCAACTCCGAAGAGAACAGTTGTTAGGTGGAGGTGGTATGTTCAACAATGGTTTGATTCTTCTTGTTTCTTACAACGGGGTTGCCCAGTAAGCTTAGAAGTTTTGGCCAGAGTTATTCACACGCACGCTCGAAACGCAAACCAAGGTGGAGATTGAAGGTGTTGGTTTATGTTTAGTCAACAATGACATGCCAATTGGAAGAGTTGGTGGAAAAGAGTTGGTGTGGATGCTAGGAGGAAGCTTCCTCCTTTGATGTCACCCATGACATCAAGAGGAGGTAGTTTGATGTCACCAATGACATCAAGAGGAGGTCTTTACCTCTATAAATAGATGCACTCCTTCATTTGTAGAAACCATCCCAAAAATAATACAACACATTGTAGTGAGTAGAGAGTTAAGAGAGAAATTCTCTTAAGTGTAATTGGGAACTCTCCCCTTCCTTTGTTAATATTAAAAAGGCAACTGTTCTCTGGTGGACGTAGGATTATTTTGATCCGAACCACGTTAAATCTTGTGTTCTTTCTTTTACGTTTCCGCTAACACTTTTTTTTTTAATCGGTTCAGTATTCACTTAATTTCCATTTGGGGCATTTCCATTCCCTCATCCCCTATAGATTCTTTCACTTAATTTTCAATTCTCAGGATCCCCTTTAGCAATTTTTCCTGTTATATGTGCTTATCATTAACATGCATCAAGTGGTTCAAATTCACATGTTCACCCCACCGGTATGGGCAGGGAGCTTAGGGTTGTCTATGTCTAAGATATCTTAGTGGTTACATTATCTAATGAGAGTTTACTGCTTTCTAGTTACAGGTACACTTTTTAACTTTGAAAATGCGGAGGTATCATGATTTAAAACCGCGTCTAAATGCTTCCCAAATCACCTGTTTATTATAAGTTTGAACTTTTAATCTCTGTAAAATGTACTTTCAGTCTGTTCAAATGCAGCTGTCATTTTGTTAAACTTACATCTGAAGCTTAGTTTCTTACTAGTGTGCATTTGCAGTGGAGTTAGGTTCTCAGATCTAACTGGAACCGACTATAGTGAAGGAGCAATTGACCTTGCGCGAAGACTTGCTGATCGTGATGGATTCACCAATATCAAGTTCTTGGTAAAACTGAACTTTGTCTTTGACAAGTAACCAGTTTCTAAAGCGTATGTAGAAGTGTGGAATCCAGTATTTGAAAAACAAGCACAAGCAAAAAGCAGTATTTCTCTAGCTTGCATTTCTAGTTTCATGTTACTTATAATTGCTCCTTTTTCTTCTTCATGCAAAGTGAGCTCTATTTATACAATGTCAATCACATTTGTGTTTCTGCATGTGCAATTACTTTCAAATAAAAATGACTTATATTTTAATGTTGCTGCTGATACGAGCATTTCGATAAAATAGTGTACGCATGGTATGAACCTTGTTTAAGTTCCAGTAGTGGCAATAGTGAAAGTATGGGACAATGTGCTAAATTTATTACAACAACAACAAACCCAGTGAAATCCCACAAGTGGGGTCTGGGGAGGATAGCGTATACGCTGACCTTACCGCTAACTCGTGAAGGTAGAGAGGTTATTTCCGGTAGACCCTCGGCTCAGTAAAGTCATAGTCACAACATTGTTGAAAAGAAATACAGTAACATATATAGTAATGGAAAAGAAAGAAGCAGTAACAACAAGTGCTAAATTTATTACCTCTAGTAATTCTGCAGTAGCGCACCTAACCTGTACTACCAGTTATGGTCGAGTGTATCATTAATTTCATGTACTTATGGGTGCTTATCTAACTTGTGTTCTTTCTTTGCTAGAAAATGATTTCATCTTAAATAACTTTTTGATTGATGTCAAGGTTGATGACGTTCTTGAAACAAAGTTGGATACAAGGTTTCGGCTTGTTTTGGATAAGGGAACCTTAGATGCCATTGGATTGCATCCTGATGGTCTTATCAAAAGGTAATACTGTTGTATCTTAACGTTTTTATCTTTTTTTTCTTTGGTAAGTTATGTTAACATGTTTATCCTATGTAGCTGCAACATTTTAGCAACGTCCTGTTTTTTTTTTTTTTTTTGTGTGTGTGTGTGTGGGTGGAGGTTCCTATTCCTTCAGTAAAAGATGATGTCTTTATCCGTACTGCTTTCTTTCCCATGTCACCTTATCATGTGGTCATTCAGGATTATGTACTGGGATTCTGTCTCAAGGATTGTTGCTCCTGGTGGATTATTGGTGAGATTCTCCATCTTATGTCCTTCCTCTAATTACTAAAATGGTTGTGAAACATACTAATCAGATCTAGGGGTGGAAAATAGGCGGGTTGAGCTGAATTTGGGCGGGTCAAGATGGGTTGAGTCATTAAATGAGTCATTGTCCAACTCATCCCAAAGTATACTTGGGCTAAGATGGGATAAACAATGAGTCATAGCTCAACTTGACCCATGTTTTAAAACCATGTTCCATCTTGCATAAACAAAGTCTTTTACCTTTTTGTACACCTATGTATGTTCCCTACTTTCTTAGCTTCCTCATAATTTATTCATTCAATGCACCACGGTGAATTGCTATATATCTAATTTTAAATTTTTAGCTAAGAAACACATATGGATTAATCTTATACTCAACTATTCATGAGCTTTTATAACGTTCTAAACCTAAATAACTATTTAAAAGTGTAAAAGAAAGAAGAAGAAAAAGCAAAGAAAATAGCAGTTGAAAAAAAAACTTTAGAAGAAAATTTTTGTGCAAGATAAAGGTTTGGCCAGTTGAATTTTTTTCCTGATGATTTAGAAAAGAGCCTTCCGGCCACACAAAATTTTCAGAAAACTTTGTTGATTTCTTTTAGAGAAAAACAACCCAGTCAATTTTCTGTACAAACTTTGATTTATATATATTTATATAGTTATTATGTTTTCTTTACAATGTAACATAAGAAGCCCAACTCCCCACTTAAAAGTATTCCCTCCTTTCCAAAAAAAATATTATTAGTATTTTGAGAATCAAAATATATTTTTTTAAATAACAAATTAGTATTTAAAATTTGTAAGTTGAAAAATATCTTTTATGTTATTTCTAAATAAGTAAATTTCACCACAGTTACATAATTATTCATTTTTACATCAAAATTTAAAAACCTTGATTCTCATTTTTAAAGTTAGATACATGACTAATGATGGGGCAACTAAGTAAATTTCTAGAAAAGCCTTTAGTTGGGTTGAGATCCCTTTTGTTTTGGGTGAGTTTCTTGGGTTGTATTTGGGCTACTTCATGGGTCAGAATGAGATATAAAAAATGATGGGCTAACTTGGGCTCAGCCCGAATAGACCCATGAGCTAAAATGTTTGCAGTCTAACCATTAATCTCTGGGCGGGTTGTGCGGGTTAAATGAGTTTGAGCTCAAATTGTCATCCCTAATCAGAACCTAACTCATACCCCTTCTACTGGAAAAAGGATGCAGAGACATTTCTGCTAACACCATGTTGCAACTGAGTTATATTCCATTCACAAACATTCCTGGCAGGATAATAGAGTAGTCTCAACATTTCATGGTGTTAATTGTTTGTTTATCGCTAGGACGTCTCTATTAAATTGTGTAAACTATTTATTTGTTTCATGTTCACAACGTAACAGTTATCTGCCATTCCGCTGAACGATCACTGTTGTAGGTCATTACATCATGTAATAGTACGAAAGATGAATTGGTAGAAGAAGTGGAAACTCTCAATCAAAGAAGAAATGCTGCATGTCAAGAACCAGGAACAGTTGGAGACCAAGATGCCTCTCTAGAACCCCCTCCATTCCATTACCTTGATCATGTTCGGACATATCCCACGTTCACATTTGGAGGATCAGTAGGCTCACGTGTAGCTACTGTAGGTAACGTGTGAAACACTGTAAAGGTAACGTGTGAAACACTGTAAAATGTTAAGAAAAAGAAAGAAAAGGGATTACGTTCTTGCACAAGCGATTGCTAATTAACAGTAAACTGAAAAAGATTACGTTAAGAAAAAGAAAGAAAAAAGATTACGTTCTTGCACAAGCAATTGCTATAACGAACAAAAACTTGCACAAGCGACAGCTACAGAGAATACAGCTTCACCCAAATAACAGAATAAATAAAAAGAAAAAAAAAATTAACTACAGTTTTGGCTTATTGAAAATATCTGAATCTCTAGTTCCTAGCATTTACAAAAGAGATTAGGTGAATTTTTTTTCGTATTTTCGTTTATAAGCTGTAATGGGCAAAGTTATAAGGCAGATGCAAGGTAGCAGTTAACGGTGAAATATCAAGTTTGAATCCTTATTATCTCACGGTCTAGACGCCAATGGGACGCACATAAAATTTTTGCACAAGTAATATTCCCTTCCCACTAAGTACGTCATTCTTTACTTTTTGAGAGTCTTCGAAGCTACATTTGATTTGATCAATTTAATATTATAATTAAATTTTTTGAGATATTTAAAAACCACATGAAATTTGAAAAGTACCGTAACTTTTCTCATGTCAATATGGTAAAAGAAAAATTTTAAAATATAGATCAATGTTTAGATAGTTTGAATCTCAAAAAATAAAGAATAATATAATGGGGATGGAGGGAGTAATATTTGGCTGGTCATATAAGAGAAAATAATTTCTAAATAGCTAATGCAACATTTGCTCTCTATCTTTAGGGTAAAGCGTACACACACACCATCCTTTCCAGACTCCATTTGTAAAATTACACTGAATATATTATTGTTGTTGTTGATTCAACATTTAATCGACTGTTATCATAGTTCTAACTTCTAATTACTAAGTATAAGGTTTGGTTGTCCGCATTAATTTTTAAATAACTAATAATAATACCAACATGAGTTATTTTATTTGCGATAAAATGAATAAGAATATATTTATTAATAGTAGAAGAATAATGAAAATCTAAAGATAAAAATATCCTTTGAATAGATAATCTATACATAACAATCATATTATCATCTCTCATCTCATAACAATTTTGGTATAATTATTTATTTTCATAACAATCTTACATAACTTGTTTTGAAAAGATTGCTCGGGCGCCCTATTTGGTCGCCCTCATTTAACTTGTACTTACTTTTTATACCCACTTTTAAACAACTTTAGGTCTTTTTTCCTCTCCTCCTTCTCCTCCTCCTGCTCCTCCTCCTCTTCTTCTTCTTATAGTGATTTTATATGGTGTTTGTGAACATATTTTAAGGTAGTTTATGATGTTTTACAGTGGTGAGCTGCTGTGGCGCTTTTTTTACTATTGCTTAGAGTTTCTTCTTCTTCTTTTTCTTAATTGCAAAATATGTTCGTTAGATTTATTGTTGTTTCGACAACCTGATAATTGGTGTTTGTTCTTGATGATATTTGGAGGTTATGTTTCAAATTTAAGCTCATTTGGGGTAGATTTAGATGTTAAATCGTATATTGGATCGATAAAATTCGAAGAACAAATTTCTGTTTCTGGAGAATTTGCACTTAAGTGCATGAAAACGTTGGTTGCACTTCAGACCTTTTGGCATTAGTGCATCTGAAGTGCAATTTTTCACTTCAAACTTATTGGCACTAGGTGTAGGAAAACGTTTGTTGCACTTTAGACCTTTTGACCTTAAGTGCATCTTGAGTGTAATTTTTCATTTCAGACTTATTGACCTTAAGTGCACGAAACCATTGGTTACACTTGAGACCTATTTTGCCTTAAGTGTATCTGAAGTGCAATTTTTCACTTCAGACTTATTCGTCTTAAGTGTAGAAAAATATTTGTTGCACTTCAGACCTTTTGGCCTTAAGTACATCTGAAGTGCAATTTTTCACTTCAGACTTATTAGCCTTAAGTGCATGAAACCATTGGTTGTACTTCAGACCTATTTGACCTTAAATGCATCTGAAATGTAATTTTTTTACTTCAGACTAATTTTTTTAACTTTAGACCCGATAAGTCTAAAGTTAATCATAAAGTGGATAAACTTGCAATTTTTTTGCAAAGTAAATATAGGTTCAATTGTGTGACTCAAAACCGGATATAAATGCAAAACCCCCACTTGTTTGGCAACCAAATCATACTCTACTTCCGTAACTAACCAATCTGTCTTTGCATAAAAATTACATGTCGGTGTAATTAACGGCCAAGATTAATTAGGTTAGTCGAAATCCGAAAATAAAATTTTTAAGGCGTAGAGAGGCAGAGAAGTATCTGGTATAATACCCTTCCCAACCCTATATAAACAATCTTCTAGGGCCGCCTCTCCTCCTCATCACTTCCCCCTTTCCTCTATATTAAACCCTAATTTACGTGTACCAATTTCGCTCCTCTTTTCATTGTATTGCAGATTCTTCCGCCTCGTTCCAATCTATAAGGTATTTGATTACTTTTTCTTCTTATTTTTGTATGTCGTTTACCTATTTTCATCATGAAAGCTGCATTGTAGCTCTTTTTTTAAATCTTATTCTTAGCTTTTTTCATCAATTTGATTAACGTAATTTTGGAGTTGTTGAATCGACGTTTGTTGCGTATTTATTTATGTTATATATAAGTTCATCTTCGTTCTGATCTATTTTATTTTAGTCGTCTCCTTTCCGATTTATTTTACTTAGTTGATTGATTGAATTTTAGTTGATTGATCGAGGATTTAGTAACTGATCAGTGAGATTATTAGGTTTTTATTTTAGAAAATCTCTAGCTTTAAAGGAAGCCTGATTTGGAATTAAAGACAGTCTTTTTGAGAATCGAAGTGAATTGAGGTGAAATAGAGTGGAATGGATATGGATGGTAGTTCATATTTCGGATTCAGAATAGTTCGGTATTGATGATTGGTTTTGTACTCCCTATACAAAACGATAGTAGAATTTAGATGACTGAAACTTGTGGTCTTAAACAAGCCATACACTATAAATCTTCTCAATAAGGGTTAAATCAAAGTTTAAAGTTAAATTGTTTCTAAAAGCTTATTTGATAGTTGTTGCCTATATTTGTGCTGTTTCTTTTCTTAAGCTGAGCTAGATTATGATTATTGAGGAAGGGATGTTTTGGATATCTTACCTAAGCACTGGATGGCTCTATGGCATGCGGTGGCGGAGGTAGGTGGCGGAAGTTGTTGAAAAATTATACTGTAAGTAGAGAGAAACAAATTTTTGTGGTTATTACTTAAAACTTTAACTGTTGAATCTCCCTTACATAAGGAAAGTGGCAAAGTGGGTTCAGAAATTGTTTTAAGTTACAAGCTCAATTGCTGTAAGTCAAAAGTCCCAAACCTGTAGAGATATTCTATTGTTTTTTTAAGTATAAATTCCTAGCTCCGTTATTGATGGCATAGTGCCTAATTTATTCATATAGATGGTCATGGAATGGAGCATTCCACGTGAATCCCCCCCCCCCCCTTCTTCCCCCTACAACAAAAAAATATGACTATGTTATTGCAAATTATAAAGAATTTCAGCTATCGATGATTCAGTTTAAGGAAGCGTAAAGAATTCGGGCATTGGGGACAAATAATTTTTGAAAGTTTGCAGTCTTGGATTTCTCTTCGAGTGTTTCTGGAGTATGCAACTTAGAAGCTTATATACAGACTGATAAATGATCTAAGGGCATGTTGATGGTCTTTGGCGGATTAATTTATCACGGTGTACCTTTGTTGATCTATTTATTCATCTTTATGGGTTTTGCCATTTGTTGCCATTTTTTATAGAATATGTAGTTGTTCAAACAGCTATGACATAAAGGAACTCAACTTTGAATCTTAAAGGTGGAACAGTCTGCTGTCTGTCAATATTATTGTCTTTTACCTCTCATTTATTAGTATAATGTAGTGTAGTACTTTTGGCTTCTCTGCCCGTATTTGACTCGTGGTTCTTCTTTTTGAAGGTTGCAGGTAGTGTGACTTTTGTGGAGTTCCAAAGTTGTAGTGGTCTAAGTGAAACTTCTTTTATGTCCGAACAAGCCATCTTCTATTTGGGATCCATTGGATTGCTTGGAGAGTATTGTCCTACTTCAAGAAAAAAGAACCGTCATTTCTCAGGTTGGGTTGACTTTATGCATCTCGGATCATTACAGGAAGAACACATTGACTTCTGTGGTTGCTGTAAGGCACAACCTTCTCCCGACACACTGTACAATTGTTCTGCTGAAGAATTCACTGAAGATTCCTAACACTTCATCTGGGAATATCTCACTGAATCAAAGATGGCTTTGCAAAATATTGGTGCCAGCAACAGTGATGATGCCTTCTACAGGTATAAGATGCCCAGGATGATTACCAAGATAGAGGGGCGTGGGAATGGAATCAAGACAAATGTGGTGAACATGGTTGACATTGCCAAAGCTTTAGCAAGGCCCCCATCCTATACCACAAAATATTTTGGAAATGAGCTTGGGGCTCAGTCAAAATTTGATGAAAAAACTGGAACTGCACTTGTCAATGGAGCTCATGAAACTCCTAAACTTGCTGGTCTTCTTGAGAACTTTATTAAGAAATATGTGCAGTGCTACGGTTGTGGAAACCCTGAAACAGAGGTCATAATAACTAAGACTCAGATGATCCAACTGAAATGCGCTGCATGTGGTTTCCTTTCTGATGTGGACATGAGGGACAAGCTGACAACTTTTATACTGAAGAACCCGCCTGAGCCTAAGAAGGGCTCCAAGGACAAGAAGGCAATGAGAAGAGCTGAGAAGGAGCGAATGAAGGAAGGTGAGGCTGCTGATGAAGAGCAGAAGAAGCTGAAGACGAAGAAAAAGGTTTCCTCCAAAGATGCTAGTGCAAAACCCAGCTCTAAAAAGAAACATGGTGGCTCTGATGAGGATCGTGCTTCACCACCTAGAAACCATGTTAATGTGAAAGAAGAGGAGGATGAAGAAGATGATGATGATGATGTCCAGTGGCAGACTGATACATCACTAGAAGCTGCTCAGCAGCGTATACAAGAACAGTTAAATGCTGCAACTGCTGAAATGGTTATGCTTTCAACAATTGAGTCAGAGAAGAAGTCCAAGGCAGCTACTCAAGCCCAAAGTCCTAAAGCAGCTGCTGCTGTGCCATCTAAGAATCATACGACCGAGAATGGAGAGACAAACCATGAGAGGCTCGTTGAGGAGGTGAAAACAAATATAAGAAAGGGAGTTGCTGCCAGCCAATTGCAATCCTGTTTGGGTTCATTCTCTGGGTCTCCTCAGGAAGTTATCACTGCTCTGTATGAGGCACTGTTGGATGGCATTGAGAAAGGATTTGCCAAGGAGGTTCTTAAGAAGAAAAGTTACCTTGCTGCTGTTTCTCAAGATGAGGAGTCACAGCTACGATTGCTTCGTGCTATAGAAGAATTTTGTGGGAAATACCCAGTTGCACTGAAGGAAGTGGCTCTGGTTTTGAAAGCTTTATATGATGCTGATGTGTTGGAGGAGGAATATATAGTACAGTGGTACGGCAAGGGTGCTACTGGGAACAATGACTCCAAAATTTGGAAGAATGTCAAACCCTTTGTTGAATGGCTACAGAGTGCTGAATCCGAGTCCGAGGAGGAATGATATCCCAAGTGTCAACTATCCGTTTTGCTGTCTTATGCTAGTTTGCTTTGCCTGAGATGCTACCATTTGGTTATTCACATGTTATGTTATTTTATGGTGTTTGTGTTATCTGTTTATGTTTGTTATTTTGTGATATTTGTGTTGTCTGTTTGTCTGTGTTGCAGACTCATGGGAAGTTCCTTTTGTAACTCTTTACATGAATAAAACTTCCTTTATTTAGTACTATTTCTTTAATATTCCCTAACGTTTCATGACGATTAGAAACGAAAGTATATCCGTTAATGGTTATTGATGTTATAACTAGGTTTTCTGAAATCATATAGCAACTTCACATTCATATTTTTTAGTAATTGGACTTCCCAGGTGTGTTATCAGTTGTGTTTGAATAGGCAAACCAGAACCTGTAAGGTTTCCTTTGCTTATTCAATTATTTTTTCCTTCAAATCCTTTACTCGTTCAAACATTTACGCTTGTTAGTTACGTACTTTAGTTACATACTTCAATCGCCGATGAATGTAATAATATTGGTCATTACAAGTATCCAAAACAGTGAAAGCCGACAATGTAGCAGATTAGAACATGGCAAATTAGAGTTTGTTCTTCAACAACTTTTACTTCTTCTAAACATGGGTTTGCTACCATGGCTACTATCGACCTGGGCCCAAAGAAGGAAAACAATATATGGACTAACACAATGAGGTCGTTAGCCGGTACATAGTTAAGGATAGAAGTCTTGCACATGACCCATGGTCTCGGTGTATCACTTGGTTAGCATTTATAGAATAAAATAACTAGCACTGGTTTTTCAATAGGGAAAGAGATAGGGGACAAGGAGTTGGCTGTAACTCCTTCGAAGATTTAATGTACTTTGGGACTCCTTGGACCAGGTTCATAACTGTGTTTGAAGTAGAACTATGTGAAATGGTTTGACACTAATAAAACTCCGTGCTAAATAAACAGACAATTTCAACCTACTATAGAACCTCATTCATCAGTTTACTAATTCCAAAGATTAAGAATTATTATCTTTGAGGAGTTCAAATTAACTTTTTACATCATCAGGTTAAGATGATCTATACCAATAAGTAAAATTTAAAATAAGTCTAATCAGGTAATGTAGAAAATAAAGTCGATGATGATTAGTATTTTTTGTTTTCTTAGCTTTATGGGCTTCGGTTGTGGAAGCATATTCTATGATTAATCTGAAACCTTTTTATTATTTTAAGGTTTGTTCTGTATAGGCGAAAACTTTATTTTTAGGAGTTTGACCTGGTCAACGGCGATAAGGTCTTTGAAGGCTGTGACGTGTCAACTTGACCCCAAAAGGTCGAGGTCAGGTGCAGAAGATAAATCATTGTCGAGGTCGAGATGGTCTAACTGAAGACGAGTACGAGGACGAGCACCAGCCTTCATATGAAGCGATGACTAGTTTCAGGTTTTAGATTCCTTAGAGAATATTTCGATGGATCATTCCTTTCTGTTGTACTATCTAGAGTTTTATGGCCCATGTATTATAAATAGGAAAAGAGGTAGTTGAAAAAAGGGATCGAAATTTTTTGTAAAGAATATCATTGACATTCTCTGTGCAAGATTCTCTCTTTATTGAATAGGAATAAAGCCTCACTTTACACTTTTTTCCTTTCATCCTTCTCTCTCGATCCAAGAAAAATCGAAATATTCAATTGTTTACCACCATCCATCATTGGTAGAAAGCATATTGGAAAATCTCACCCTTATCGGGTGAACTTTGTCTCATTTATTACTTAAATGCCATTTACTTATCATTTATTGTTGTATTTTATATTTGTAAGTTTTTATTGCTCCATCATTGTTCAAAGATAATATTGTCCGATTCTACACATTAAATATTCTCCCTAAAAGTGCTAGATCTGCTATAGAATATTGATTTTAACATTGATTAACCCTATGTTTCTATAAATCTGGTTGTATAAAAACCTAGGTCAAATTTTTAGGTCATACAGTTTGGCGCCGTCTGTGGGGATTTTATAGTCGAACTATCAATTTTCATTCAGATCTACAATATCTCATAACCTGTCACCCTAACGTATTGTAAAGCTACCCTTTTTCTCTTTGTATACAAGGATTCCATGGCAAGTAATAAAGAAAAAGGAACAAGACCAGCGGACAATGTCCCGCTCAACCTAATGAGTGCCATCGATGAAGGGTACAAAACTCAAGATGAAGAAGTAACCCCCACGACATCCCCCAGATTAGGGAAGTGGCCAACACCCTTCTGTAGCATAACCAAACCAAACGAAAAAGAGGCTTCCACTTTCGTGGAAGAAGGAGCACCACCCGCTATGAAAAAGCTCTAAGAGGCTTGGCTAACGGACACTTTGGTCATCGTGATGAGTAAGCAAGCCTCATGTACGACCGAGGAAACCCTAAGGATCCCTACAACACAACGTAAGAATGGACGAGACGACCAGCTGAACCCTCCTACTTCAGGTAACATCCATACAATTGCTAACAGTACAAGTGACAACATCCTCACCGTCGTGTTAAAAAGAATGGAAGAAATGAGAACTAGAACAAGGCACTCAAGGAACAGATGAAGTAGCACCAAGAATGGGTAGACAAGATACCGAGTGCCTCCAAATTATTACCAAAAAGAGACACCGGCAGGTTCGTGAAACAACCGTACAGGGAAGAAGCATATCCTCATGCCATACTAAAAACTTTCAAAATGCCCTCGTACCTTAGAATCTATGACAAGGCAACTAATTTCGAGAACCATGTAACCCATTACGTCACCGTAGTGAAAGGCAACGACCTCACCAAAGAACAGATATCCTCCATGTTATTGAAAAAGTTTGGTGAAACCCTCAAAGGAGGTGAGGGGTGCTGACTTGGTATTCACAATTGTCGGCCTATTCCATAGAAACATTCAAAGAGATGTCACACAAGTTCGAAATGGCACATGCCGGGGCCAAGAAAGCTGAAACAAGGGTAAAAATATCTTCGCCATCAGACAATCCCCAGGGGAAGGACTGGGGGACTTTTTAGCTCGATTCAACAGGGTGAGGATGACCTTACCAAATGTCTCCGAAGGGATGGCCGTAGCAGCCGAACGGGCTGGACAGAGAAGGTTCAAAAGCGACCAAAAAGCTACTGAGGTTAACTATCAACATGATCAGTCCCAAAACAGAAGAATGGAACTATACGATCGAAGTAGTTGATAAAGGTCATTCCAAAGAGGACAAAGAGAAAACAAAAAAAATATCAACTCATGACTCTACAGGATAAAGAGGTATTGTTTTTTAAATTTATAAATTTGCCAACAATAACTGAATTAATCCATTTATTTTCTCATATATTATAGTTTGCTCATATTAAAATTTGGTATATTTTGTTGGTAACTTTTCTCCAATTTATTTTAATATGATTTTAATCTAATTGCATCTTATTTTCTTATAGGAAAATCAAGTTCAGGCCATCGTGTTCAATGCTGAAATAATGCATTTTGAAGATCTATTTGATCCTTTCCGCACTTACTTGGTGTCAGTTGCACAGGTGAAGGAGTCATCTTATTTATATGTAAATCCACTTAACAAATTCACTTGGACAATTTATATAAGCACCATTGTTTATCCAATTGAAAAGGTCACTCCTCTTGAGGATCCATTACCTCCGCCAATGCGGCTAACTCTCACAACGGTTGACACTTTTAAATATCAATCCTTTAACGACCCGGCTGGTTATTTTAAGAGTATTAGCCTCGAACCCCTATTTAGTGCTTCCTCTATCTCATTATTTTGTTATGTGGCTCGTTGGGAGGTTTTATTTTTGGTTTCGGAGTCATATGGGACACATAGTCCCTAATAGGGAGGTTTAAGTCGTAAGAATTGACTGTAATTTGAATTGTATGAAGATGACTCCGGAATAGAGTTTTGATAGTTTCAATAACTCCGTAGGGTGGTTTTGGTCTTAGTAACGTGTCCGGATGTTGATTTGGAGGTCAATAGGTCATTTTCGCGTTAATTGGCGAAAGTCGGAAAGTTGGATGAATTTTGGAAAGTTTGACCGAGGGAGGACTTTTTGATATTGGGGTCGAATTTTGATTCCGGAAGTTGGATTAGGTTAGCAATGTTAAATTTGACTTTTTTGCAAAATTTAAGGTCAACCGGACTTGATTTCATAGGTTTCAGCGTCGGATGTAGAAGTTAGAAGTTTTAAAGTTCATTAGGCTTGTATCAATATGTAAATTCGTGATTTTACCGTTGTTTGAGGTAATTTGAAGGCTCGACTAAGTCCGTATGATATTTTAGGACTTCTTGGTATATTCGGGCGGGGTCCTGGAGGCCCCGGGTGTGATTCGGATTGAACTCGGAGCAATTTTGGACTTGTGAGAATGGCTGAAGTGCACCAGTTCTGGTGCAATCGCACTTGCACAAGATTGACCTCAGGTGCAAGCTCGCAGAAGCGGAAATGCTAGGGAGGCATGTTGATCACAGAAACGGACATGGTCCGGAGGAGTACGTGCGCAGGAGCACGTGCGTAGAAACGCTCCTTGGTCGCGCGTGAGCATTTGGGTCCATAGAAGCGGACGTGTCTAGACTAAGTGAGAACCGCATCTGCAATGGAAATACCACAGGTGCAGAGCCGAAGATGCGACTTTGGGTTCGCAGGTGCGACTTCGCTGGGTAGAAAAGGGCCAATTTCGAGGGATTAATTTCATTCCCTATTTTTGAACCTAGAGAGCTCGGATTAAGGCGAAATTTTAAGAGATTTTCAGAGGAAACAATTGGGAAAGGACTCTACGCTCGTTTTTTATTATCCTCCACTAATCTATCATTAATTTCTTCGTTTAGTTAAGGAGTTGGGTTGAGAAATTGGGGGGGGGGGAAGGTGGAAGAACCTTAGGCCAAATTTTGAGGTTTTGATCGAGGTTTTGGTATCAGATTTGTGTAATTTTGGTATGGGTGGACTCATGGTTGTATGGGTGTTCGTATTTTTTGACATTTACCCGATTTCGAGACGTGGGCCCGAATTGACTTTTTTGGGTGATTTCCTAATTTCTTGGTAAAGTCGTGATTTCTTTATTTAGATTAGTTTCTTATAGTTATATTTATAGTATGTAATTGCTTTTGGATAGATTTGGGCCATTCGGAGTCGGAAAGTCGAGGAAAAGGAGTTCTTATTGAGTGGTTGAGCTTGATTTGAGGTAAGTGCCTTGTCTAACCTTGTGTGGGGAAAATTCCTCTTATGTTTTGGTACTGTTATAGTATTTGAAATACGTGAAGGTCGTGTATGCGAGGTGACGAGTGCGTACTCGGGTTAAGTGTTGAAAAATCCGATATTTGCTGAATAGTCTTCTTTTAATCCCTTAACTGAATTGCCTTAGCATGTGTAGTTATCATGTTTAGCTTAATATCGCATGTCTACGTGTTTAATCCTTATTTGTAATATGTGCTACATGCTTAGTTGAATTCCCGTTTTCCTTGATTTTGTATTAAGTCTATAACTATAGGATTCCTTGTTGTAAATTTGTTGATACATCTGCTACGAGTTGTGTATTTACTTTTGGGACTACGTGGCTAATAGAGGATGGAAAGTGCATGTTTTGAGTGTTTTTGTATGTTATTTCGTGTGTAAGTTGCGGGAGTTCACATCGCTTTTGAAGTGAAAATATGCTCATTACGTGTGTCTTATGTGTAGGGATAAACTTGCGCGGAAAAGTATCAAATGGGAGAAAAATTAGTGTAAAAAGAGCTGAAGAGAAAAGTCCCGGACAACGAAGCAAGGTTCACTTCACCAGACCGGGACCGAAGCAGAAGAAATCAGGAAAGTCTGGGACAGCAAGTGAGGGTCACTTTACCAGATCGGGACTGGAGCAGAAAAACTCAGCTTTTCCAATCCGAATTAGAGAACCGCATTCGGCCCAACTCAACCCTAGACCATATAAATATGAAAGTTAGCCACTTTTTGAAGGGAGAGAAGACTTAGGAGAGGTAAGAACACGCTTGGAGTAAGGAGAAGGATTCAACTTCACGTTTTTTCCTCTTTCTTCCTAATTTTCCATTATTATGAATTCTAATCTTGTATTTGTGCAAACAATTATGAGTAGATGAATTCTCATCTAGGGTTTGATGGAACCTATTGAAGGATGATTTTTCCATTATGTTTAATATAAATTTTCCATTTACTTTTCTCTACTTGTTCATAGAGAAAGTTTGACAAGCTAAGAAAGTCTCGTTGAAAGAAGGAACTCAGACTGTGACGACTGTTTTCACTAGTTTCAAAGGCTTGATTGACCCTTGGGATTGAATCTGGTTAGGGAGTGCCCTCATAAAGACTTATCACATCGAATTGATGAAATCATTCTGTTGTGTAAAACCAGTGAAGGTGGTGGTGCTCAAACACCAAGTGGGGTTGGGGAGCGAAATTGCTAGTTTTCTTTATTATTATTGTTGTTGGTTGAAGGGCCCTCAATTGATTGTGCCTATTTAGTGTGTGCTGCTCGTGAGATTACGCATTTAGGTAGTTGTTGAACAACAACTCTCCTACTGTATTTGAGAGATCAATACAGAAGGTTTAAAGGCGGGACTAGAGATAACGAAACCTTGGTATGATCACAGTGATAGGTGAATTAGTGCAGCTAGCGTAATTCGAGAGAATATGTCTAGTAAATTATGGTAGTTGATCGAGAGAGATACACACACTCAAAGTACTCACTATTGATAGAGAATACTTAGGTGAATTTATAGGAAACGTAGCGGGGGAGATTCCGACAATAGGGGAAATCAAAACCTTAGACCTTTCCAATCTTGTCTACAATATTTGCTTTGTTAGTATTAAAATTACAGCTTTTTAATTACCCTGCTTTTAGTTAATAAACAATCAACTCGCTATTCAGTATTTTTGAAGGTTTATTACTTGAATTCTTGCGAAACTAGTGGTTGTGATTCGTAGGTTAATTCTCTGTGGGATTCGACTCCGGACTTGTAAATCGAATTATATTTGCAACGATCGCTAGACCTCTTAAAAGGCATAGTTGGGCATGATTAAATTTTGGCGCCGTTGCCGGGGAATTAATGGTGTTATTAATTTTAGCTAGAAGAATTGCTAAGATTCTTAGTATAATCAATTTTCTTCATTTTAAATTAATTATATTGAAATTCTAACGTTTGTAGTCTTGGGTGTTACAGGTGCATGCCTAGAAACTTATCAAGAACTGGTGAATGTTTTGAAGCATTATCGGATTTAGAGAAAGCTTTCAAGGCATTAAATCGTGCAAACAAGAAGGATAAACAACAATAGTACTCAACAGAATGAATCGAACTAGACATGGGTGATGTTACAGACGATTAAAACAACTGAAACAATGTGAGTGACCTGAACAATCAGGGTATGGAACCTCTTGTGCCAGAAGCGGCCTTGTATGATTAAGCGGCCTTGTATGATTGGGCACAAACCACCACTGAAAATCTGGCAACCGCAATTGCAGTCCCTCAGATACAAGCGAAATCATTTCAAATTACAAACAACATGCTACATTTGTTGCAGAACAAGGGACTGTTCTCAGGGTCTTACATTGAAGATCCTCAACTATATCTGAAAAATTTCCTGTCGATTTGTGTCACGCAAAGGCAACCAAATGTGACACCGGAACCAATAAGTTTGTTGTTGTTTCCATTCTCAGTGACAAGAGAGGATCAAACTTTGGCTAAATTCGCTTCCCATAAACTCCATCACTACTTGGGAGGAATTAGTCAAGTAGTTTTTGAACAAATTCTACCCACCCAATAAGACTACCAAGCAAGTTGATGAGATCTTGAGCTTCAGGTAGAAACCAGTAGAAACATTGCAAGAGACGTGAGGAGAGATTCAAAAAGATGTTGGTTAAGTGTCCACATCATGAAGTTCCAGATCAGATGTTAGGACAAAGGTTTTACATGGGATTGACAAATAGCTTGAAGGCCAACATTGATGCTACAAGGGGTGGAGCATTTTTGAGCAAATCATTTAGAGAGTGTAAGGTTATGCTAGATAAAATGGCTCAAAACTCAGGATGGATGACAAGAGACATACAATCACACCTGTAGTTCACTCAGTAGCTTTGGACCCAAACAACTCCATAGCGGAGATTATGGCCACTCTAATGACACAAATGAGTATCCTCACCAAGACAGATGATCAATCAGGCCAAAAGCAGGTACACATAGTTGAAACGACTAATGAGGGCTTATGTACACTATGTATTAACCAACCATATTTGTGCTCGTGGAGTGGTGAAAGTGACAACCAGAACTATCAGAAAAATATGAACTATGTGGGCAACTATGGAGGACAGAGGCAAGGTGGTCAGAATTGGGGGTAGTAGAATCAACAGTATAGACCATCACAACAACAACAATCCTGGAGCTATGCAAATATAGGGTCAAGTTGCGCCTTACCAACGGTAACAGGGATACAATCAGCAAAATCAACAACTAGCTTATCAACAACCTCAACAATAACAAATAGCGAAACAAGATGATGGGTTGCCTGAAATTAAAGGAATGCTGCAACAACTAATTGGGTCCAATGGAAAAATGCAATAGAAGGTTGAAGCATATGACTCAGCGATAAAAGGCATTGAGATTCAATTAGGGCAGATATCTATGGCTTTGAATAATCATCGCCAAGGGACACTACCCACAGACACACATGTCAATTCGAAAGAGCAGAGGCCAAAGCAGCTAATGGCGGTGAGTTTGAGAAATGGTAGAGATCTTGATAAAGAGCAAGAAATTGCTCGCAAGAATCGACCAACTGAGATACTTGTGCCAGTACCAATTCAGATAGATGAGTCAACAAAGCTAACAGAAGTAAGAGTGCAGCCAACCCAAGAGAAACTGAACAAAGAAAAAGAGGTTGCAAAGAAAACTGAGAAAGTGCAAGAAAAGACATTAGAAAAAGTGTCTGATCAAGATCTAACTCAAGTCACAGGAGAGAAGCGACCGCCAGCACCCTTCCCGCAGAGGTTGGCCAAATATCAGAAGGATGAGCAATATAAGAAATTCATGGAGATGTTGAAGCAGATTCAGGTGAACATTCCACTGATTGATGCCTTAAGGGAGATGCCTAGTTATGCAAAAATGATGAAGGACTTGATGTCTTGCAAGTTCAGCTTTCAAGACATGGCAACTGTGACACTAACCCAAACCTGCAGTGTTGTTGTAACAAGACCTATTGCGGAGAAGCTATCCGACCCAGGAAGTTTCACAATTCCGTGCACCATAGGCAACAATGCTTTTGCTAAAGCATTGTGTGATTTGGGGGCGGGCATAAACCTGATGCCGTTGTCTATCTATAAAAGGTTAGTTATTGGAAGGAAAAGACCCACATCCATGTTACTATAGCTAGTCGACCGTACGGTGAAGAGGCCATCAAGTATACTTGATGATGTACTTGTGTAGGTTGGAAAGGTTGTGTTTCTGATAGATTTTGTCATTCTGGACTGCCATGTGGATGAAGAGATTCCCATAATTTTGGGGAGGCCATTCTTGGCCACCTGGAGAGCTTTAATTGATTGTGAAACTAGGGAGCTAAAGATGAGACTAAACGATGAAGAAATACCGTTCAATGTGCAGAAGTCTATGCGGCAACCCAGTGATTTTGCTAACTACTCTCTGATTGAAGTCATGGATGTGATTTTGGAGGAGGAAGATGAAGCACTGACTGCATAAGACCCTCTAGCATCCTGCCTGATGAACTTAGAAGAGATAGATAGTAAGGACTTGACAGAATGGGTTTTGGCCTTTGAAGGCCAAGGGTACTGGAAAAGAGAGCTTGAATTCGAGCCTTTACACTTAGAAGAAAGAAAGACCCCTCCATCTAAGCCATCAATTGAAGAGCCACCACAGTTGGAGCTAAAACAGTCACCGTCTCACCTCAGGTATGTTTTCTTAGGACATAGTTCGACATTACCTATTATTATCTCATCTGATTTGTTAAATGTGCAGGTAGAACAACCTTTTTAGGTTCTAAAGGAGTGCAAGACAACAATTGGGTGGACTATTGTAGACGTAAAGGGTATCAACCCAACATTTTGTATGCATAAGATTCTACTAGAAGATGGGAACAAACCTTCCAAAGAACATCAAAGAAGGCTGAACCCTAACATGAAAAAAGTGGCGAAGAAAGAAATGATCAAATGGTTAGATGCATGAATAATCTTCCCCATATCTGATAGCAATTGGGTCACCCCTATTCAGTGTGTGCCGAAAGGTGGAATGACTCTAGTGCAAAACGAGAACAACGAGTTGATCTCAACAAGAGCAGTCACGGGATGGCGAATCTGCATGGATTACAGAAGATTGAACAAGGCCACCCAAAAAGATCACTTTCCACTGCCATTCATTGATCAGATGCTAGATAGATTAGCGGGGAGGTCCCATTTTTGCTTCCTAGATGGATACTCGGGGTATAACCAAATCTCTATTGCCCTGGAGGATAAAGAAAAAATGTCGTTCCCCTGTCCGCATGTCATCTATGCCTTTTGGAGAATGCTGTTTGCCGTATGCAATGCACCCACTACATTCCAAAGGTGCATGATGGCCATCTTCACAGATATGGTAGAAGATATAATGGAGGTTTTCATGGACAACTTCTCAGTGGTGGGGAATTCATTTGATGATTGCCTTATGATCTTGAAAAGAGTATTGAAAAGGTGTATGGAGACTAATCTGGTACTGAATTGGGAAAAGTGCCATTTCATGGTACAAGAAGGTATTGTCTTGGGACACTTAGTGTCAAGTAAGGGCATTGAGGTGGACCATGCTAAGGTTGATGTAATTGAGAAGTTACCTCCACCTACTTTCGTCAAGGCCATAAGAAGTTTCCCTGGTCATGCTAGCTTCTACAAGCGGTTTATAAAAGATTTTTCTAAAATTGCTAACCCTTTATATAAATTGCTTGAAAAAGATCACCCCTTTGTATTTTCTTATAACTGCGGGTAGCTTTTGAGGAATTGAAAAAGAGGCTGGTGACTGCACCAATCATAGTGGCACCTGAATGTGAGCAACCTTTTGAGCTAATGTGTGATGCAAGCGACTATACTGTGGAAGCAGTTCTTGGGCAACGAAAGGATAAAGTCATGCATCCAATCTAGTATGCAAGTAGAACCTGGAGTGTTGCCCAACATAAATACACTGTGACCAAGACGGAGATGCTAGCAGTGGTGTTCACATTTGACAAATTTAGGTCATACCTGGTAGGCTCGAAGGTAATTGTTTATACTAACCATGCTGCTCTCAGGTACCTAATTGAGAAGAAGGAGTCAAAGTCGCGCCTGATTCTATGGGTGCTACTGCTTGAAGTATTTGACTTTAACCAAGTGGTTGATCACTTGTCTAGGCTGGAAGGAGCAGAGAAGAAGGTTGAGGTGGAAGATATTGTGGAGACTTTCCCGGATGAACAACTATTGGCAACGAGCCTTAAGGTAGCGCCATGGTATGCAGATATTTCAAACTACCTGGCGAGCGGTATTGTCCCCTTTGACCTGTCCTCTATTCAAAATAAAAAGTTCTTTCGTGATTGTCGCACGTATTATTGGGATGATCTTATCTGTTTAGGATTTGTATTGATAACATGATCCGGAGATGTATCCCCGAGATAGACCAATCTTCTATTTTGCAGGCTTGTCATGCATCCCTATATGGTGGCCATTTCGGAGGAGTAAGGACAGCTGCACAAGTTTTAGAGTCGGGCTTCTACTGGCCGACGTTGTTCAAAGATGCACATCTCTAGGTGAAGGGTTGTGATAAATGCCAACAAACCGGGAATATTTCTCGCCGACATGAGATGCGCATGAACCCAATACAAGAGGTGGAAGTGTTTGATGTATGGGGAGTCGATTTCATGGGGTCTTTTATTAGCTCATATGGCAACAAGTATATACTTGTAACTGTGGACTATGTGTCTAAATGGGTGGAAGCTGTGGCACTCCCTACAAATGATGCAAAGGGAGTCATTGTTTTTTTGAGAAAGAATATATTCACCCAGTTTGCCACTCCAAGGGCAATAATCAGTGATGAAAGTACTCACTTTTGCAATCGAGCTTTCGCAAAGTTGTTAGAAAAATATGGTGTTCGCCACAAGGTTTCCACCACATATCATCCACAAACAAGGGGGCAAATGGAAGTGTCGAATAGAGAAATAAAGAGTGTGTTGACAAAGACCGTGAATGCTACAAGAATGGATTGGGCGAAAAAGTTAGACGATGCACTCTAGGCCTAGCGTACCGCTTTTAAAACTCCAATTGGCATGTCTCCATATAAACTGGTGTTTGGGAAAGCGTGTCACTTCCATGTGGAGTTGGAGCATAAAGCTTTGTAGGCATTGAGGTAGCTGAATCTCGACATGGAAATAACGGGTACAAGTAGAGTCACAGAGTTGCATGAGCTTGACGAGTTCGGTTACCATGATTTTGAGAGTACAAGGCTATATAAGGAGAAAATGAAGATGTTGCATGAAAAAAATATTCTTGAGCAAATTTTTAAACCTGGAAATGTGGTATTTCTATACAATTCGAGATTGAAGTTATTTTCGGGCAAGTTGAAGTCTAGATGGTTGGGACCATTCAGAGTAGTGCAGGTGCTATCAAATGGAGTTGCAGAAATTGAGGCCGAAGATGGGACGAATAGGGTTAGAATGAGTGGGCAAAGGTTAAAACACTACCTAGGAATGAGTGACGAAAAAGGAGAGAAAGATGTGATACAATTGAACGAACCTCAATATGTGAGTGAAGTATAATCCGAAAAGTCTGCTTTGTGCTGTGACATTAAATCAGGAGCTTCGTGGGAGGCAACCCATTGTAATGTTGTAATTCGTCGTGTCGCAACATTAAATCAAGCGCTTGTTGGGAGGCAACCCAATTTTCTTATTTTTGTCTAGTTGTCATTTAGTCTCTTATAAAAAATAGAGATAATGTGGGGGATAGTTAAGCAAAGCGAAGCTAGCTAGCTTTGCAAAACCGAGACCTAGAATATTGAG
The DNA here is from genome assembly GCF_000715075.1 of Nicotiana tabacum. NCBI lineage: Eukaryota > Viridiplantae > Streptophyta > Magnoliopsida > Solanales > Solanaceae > Nicotiana > Nicotiana tabacum. The sequence continues at coordinate 23,405,859 of NC_134100.1, read as the reverse complement.
GAGAAAACATATGGGGACAACAAAGTATGTCTCGCTTCGCTAGACCGGGGCCAAAAGAGAAAGAAGAAGGAAAGATGGGATAGTGAAGTGTGTCTCACTTAGTGAGATCGGGATCGGGCATAGCTGAACTAAGTAAAGTGGCGCGATTCGAAGCGCGACCCCATGTAATTTCTTAATTTTTTTTCTTTTCTATTTTCTGTTTTCTAGTTTGTTTATAAAATAAAATAAAAATAAAAAATATATAAAAAAATAATAAAATAAAAACTATCCCGTTCCCTTAGGTCATGACACTATTGGCAAATTGAACCAAATAAAGCTTAACAAAAGTTGTGCACATAAAGTGTTCGATGATTTGTCCGAATGAAATTTTTTGGTTAGGTTTAGTAAAGTGTGAGTAGCTAACCTACCTTTATTGTCCAAATGAACATATCTTAAGTGTGGGATGGCTGTTGGGTGTCTTATGAACTTCAATTGTGCTTTTTCAAAGACAAGTATCATCTGTAGCCAACTTAGGCATAACTGAGGTGTGCCTTACCCTCATGTTGTTGAATTGTGCTAATTAACATGTAATAACTATCAAGTTACAGACTGATGCAGAGGCGCTCCAGACAGTTGATTTGAGTGCTACTGATGGCACTATTTTAGAGGATCTAGGACTAGCCGCTGTGACCGAGGTTCACTACCGGTCCTCACCTCGACCTGAGTGATTTTGAGGGAGTTTCTGACACCCACTCTACTTTTGATCTTGCTTATTTGTATTTCTGTGATATTGTGCAACTGAGGATAGTGCACATTCTTAAGTGTGGGGTGGGTGTCGGGCTTTAATTTTTGTGGCATGTACTTAATTGCTAGTGATACATTTTGAACTGCATGATCACTTTTACAGCCATTGTAATTGTATAATTGTAGTAGTGTTTTTTGTAGTGTCTTAATCCTGGGTTTTATTTAAACCACGATTCTTTCCCCAGGATGCCATTTTCTTGAACCGGGTAGATCTTGTTTTTTCAAACTTTGTAAAAAATTGTGGACTTTTTTCGAAGATGGATTACCTAGACATTTTTCTTGACAAAAAGATTTTTTTGTTTCTCTTTTATTTTGTTTTCTAGTTAAACAGACAATGGAATTGGAAAAAGCTTGAGTAATTTGTGCTTTTGACATGTTTTGTATCGAGGCTTAGGTTTGGAGCATTTGAACTAAATACTTTCTCCATGATCTCGATAATTACAGACACCGAGGCTCATCTCTAGACTCTTGTGATTAATTGTTTGTGTGCTAAAAGTTTATGATGACTTTTCTAGTTGCTTTAACTCAAGTGTCAGGTCCGAGCCGTCCTAAGTGAGTCATGTGAATTATGTGAGGTGAAACTTTAGTGTACTCTGTGCCATCTTTGTGAGTCTAGAACTTGCCCTGTGTGAGTCAAAGCAAAATGATTAAGTCTTGTAAGTTTGGGAAGTGATATTGGCATTCTTTGATTGACTAGTTAGCCTGTTTGCCTACCAATGCTAATATTATCCGTAGCCACCCCTTTTGAGCTTGTAGACCTTTTCTTTGGCAACCACATTACAATCCTAATCCCTTTTGTTCTTAATCAAATTTTGTTGGACCTTTACCTCCGAAAGCACTAAAGTAGCTAGAAGAGTAAAGAAAGAGAGTGAGTAGCTTTTGAGTAGAACTATAGAAAGTCCGAAATGGTGCACTTGTGCTTAAATAAAGAAAAAAAATAATACTAGCCAGAAATACCATATTAAAGAGAGTGAAAAAGAAAAGAAAAAAAGAGCACCTCTCATATCTTTGTTTGGGCTAGTAAGTATCTACATATTGATGTGGTTAATAAAGAAGGGCCTAAATGTGTATGGTTTCATGGCAAGACATCGAATTGATCAAGATAAGAAGGTGCTTAAAAGTGAAGTGTAGTGTATTAAAGTGCTTAGGAGGGTTAGTCACTATTTTCTCAAATATATCCTACCCGTCCCTTAGCCTACATTACAACCTATAAAGTCCTACTTGATCCTAGACTTTACGAGCTTAAATTAGTAGAGACCTACACTACAGAAAAGCCTATGGTATTAACTTAGGTGGCGTAAGAGTTTCTTTGTGAGAGTGAGCGAATTCTCTCTATATTTGAGTCCTTAAACTAAACTTGAACTTATACTGAGTGTGTGGACTACTTTCTCTCTCTGGTTTGTTGGTAAGGGCATATGATTTGCAAGGGATTTGTAGAGATTTTGATTTTTGAGTTGGCACAAAAAATGAGTCATAGCATGGAATGTATTAGAGTCAAGTTTTGAGGCGAGGATGTTAGAAAGGGATACATGAATATTTTAAATGATCTTGGCATGAGTTTAAAACCTGAAGAGAGGTATGAAGAGTGCATATGTTGGGTTTTAAGCGTTGCTATAAACCATTGTCATTGGTATAATGCTTGAGTATATTTTAAAAGGTGTTTCTTGCTTATGTGTTTACTTTTAAGTTGCTCGAGGTCGAGCAAGAGTTTAAGTGTAGGGTGGTGATAAAGGATGAAAAATGCATGTTTTGAGTGTGTTTGTGTGTTATTTCGCGTGTGAGTTGCGGGAGTTCACATTGCTTTTGAAATAAAAATATGCTCATTACGTGTGTCTTATGTGTAGGGATAAACTTGCGAGGAAAAGGATCAAATGGGAGAAAAATTGGTGAAAAAGAGCTGAAGAGAAAAGTCCCAGACAGCGAAGCAAGGTTCAATTCGCCAGACCGGGACCGAAGTAGAATAAATCAGGAAAGTCCCGTACAATGAAGTGAGAGTCACGTTGCCAGACTGGGATCGAAGTAGAAAAACTCACCTGTTCCAATCCAAATTAGGAGAAGCCAATTCAGCCCAACTCAACCTTAAACCATATAAATATGAAAGTTAGACACTTTTTGAAGGAAGGGAAGACTTAGGAGAGGTAAGAACACGCTTGGAGCAAGTAGAAAGATTCAACTTCACGTTTTTTCCTCTTTCTTCCTAATTTTCCATTATTATGAATTCTAATCTTGTATTTGTGCAAAAAATTATGAGTAGCTAAATTCTCATCTAGGGTTTGATGGAACCTATTGAAGGATATTTTTCCATTGCCTTTAGTATAAATTTGCCATTTACTTTTCTCTACTTGTTAAACTATGTTATTATTGTTGTTGGTTGAAGGGCCCTCAATTGACTGTGCCTATTTAGTGTGTGCTGCTCGAGAGAGAGTACACATTTAGGTAGTTGTTGGACAACACCACTCCTAATGTATTTGAGAGATCAATACAGAGGGTTTAAAGGCAGGACTAGAGATAACGAAACCTTGGTGCGATCATAGTGAGCGGTGAATTACTACCAGCTAGCGTAGTTCGAGAGAATATGTCTAATAAATTGTGGTAGTCGCTCGAGAGAGAGCTACACACTCAAAGTACTCACGATCGGTAGAGAATACTTGGGTGAATTATAAGAAACGTAGCGGAGGGGATTCCGACAATAGGGAAAATCAAAACCCTAAACCTTTAAATCTTGTCTACAACATTTGCTTTGTTAGTATTAAAATTATAGCTTTTTAACTACCCTGCTTTTAGTTAATAAATAATCAACTTATTATTCAATATTTTTGAAGGTTGATTACTTGAATTCTTACGAAACTTGTTGTGTGATTAGTAGGTTAATTCCCTGTGGAATGCATTTCCGGACGTATAAATCGAATTATATTTATAACAACCGCTAGACCTCTTAGGAGGCATAGTTGGGCGTTATTAGGGCATTATTTGTCGCCCTTCGGGCAAGCCTCTCAGTCACTCGTGACTCAACTCTTACCAATCAGCGCTCGCACTCAACACTCACACTCAATAGGTAGCATATAGTAATCGCTGCGGTGTACAACCCGATCCATATATCGCTGTGGCGTGCAGCCCGATCCATATATCTCGTCGACGGCGCTCACTAGGGGTGTGCAGACTCCGGAGGGGCTCCTACAACCCAAGCACTATATCGCTGTGGCGTGTAGCCCAATCCAACATATCGCTGCGACGTGCAGCCCGATCCATATACATACATATATATACATATATATATATATATATATATATATATATATATATATATACATACATATATATACATATATATATAGGTGTGCAGCCTGATCCATAAATAGATAATCCTCACAACCAGGCCCTCGACCTCTCTCAGTCATTAACCTCACAATCAGACTCTTGGTCCATCTCAGTCATCAACCTCACAATCAGACCTTTGGTCTATCTCAGTCATCAACCTCACAATCAGACCTCAGACTATCTCAGTCATCAACCTCACGATCACTCGGACCATCAGTAAAGCAGGGAACTTAGCCCAAACAGTTGTCACATTTTTAAGAAATATAGTGATAAAACCAGCTTTAAACAATAAACAGGTAAAACATGACTGAGGATATGCTTTCAAACACATAGAGTGAGAAAAAATAGTGAAAGTGCCCCTAAGGGTCTTAGCAGGTCGACACAAGGCCCCAAACATGGCATACAACCTAAAATATAATAACATCAAACAATTAACTATCAATTACACATTAAAATAATCGTTCGAAATGGGATGGACCAAGGCACAATCCCCAACGGTGCACAACTCCACGCTCATCATCTAGCATGTGCATCACCTCAAAGTAACACAACGATGTGTAATCCGAGGTTTCAAACCCTCAGGACATTATTTACAATTATTACTTATCTCGATCCAGTCCAATCTCTAGCCCGCGATGCCTTTGCCCTCACGAATCGACTCTCGGATGCTCCAAATATATCCATAATCAGTGCATAACCATTAAAATATGCTAAGGAAACAAAGCCCACTCGAAAATATCCAATTTATATCATAAATCTCGAAATTGCTCAAACCTGCCCCTCGGGCCCACGTTTCGAAACTCGATAAAATTAACATCAATGGAATCCTCATCCTCTCATGAGTTCATGTATACCAAGAACATCAACATCCATCCACAAAATGACCCTTAAATTCCCAAATTTTAGGTCTCCAATTACGAGCCCTAGTTCTTCAATACTAGGCTTAAATTCCATGATAAATCAGGTAGAATTCACATAAGAACCGAGTATAAAGTCCATAAATCTTACCTCCAAGTGTTCCTCCTTGATTCCCCCTTCAATCCTCTTCAAAAAGCTTCAACATCGAGCCAAAAATGGTGAATTTAGGCCAAAACTCGCGAAAATGGCCTTTTAAACATTCTACCCAGCGATCAGAAGTCCTTCTTCGCGAACGCTGACAAAGCCTCGCGTTCGCGAAGCACAAACTAACTTTGACAAGAATTTCCTCTTCGTGATAGCGTCCTGCCAATCGTGAACTCGATGCTTCCTCAGTCTAAACCTTCGCGATCGTATTATACCACTCACGAATGCGATGAATAAAAATGCCTCAAGCCTAGCTGACCAAATTACTCTACGCGAACGCGGAGATTCACCCGCGAATGCGATGCCCAAACAATCAGCCCTTCGCGAATGCAAAGGCTAAAATTACAGCCTTCACCAGCTAACCCTTCATGAACGTGAGGGCCTACTTGCGAACGCGAAGGCCATTCCTCTGCAACACTAATCAGAAATTTTCTGCAATTCCAAACAATACGAAATGGTCTGATTGACCACCCGAAACTCACCTGAGGCCCTCGGGACCTCAACCAAACATGCCAACATAACCCATAACCTCATTTAAACTTGTTCCAACCTTCGGAACGCTCAAAACAACATAAAAACACCAAAATCACATCGGATTCAAGCCTAAGAATTTCAAGAACTTCCAAATTCCGCTTTTGATAAAAAACCCAACCAAACCACGTCCGAATGACCTGAAATTTTGCACACACGTCACAAATGACACAATGAAGCTACTGCAACTTCTAGAATTCCATTCCAACCTCCATATCAAAATCTCACCTATCAATCAGAAAACGCCAAAATCCCAATATCGCCAATTCAAGCCTAAACCTTCCACGGACTTCCAAAATGCATTCCGATCACGCTCCTAAGTCCCAAATCACCTAACGGAGCTAACCAAATCATAAAAATTTCGATCTGAGATCATATACTAACAAGTCAAATCTTGGTCAAACTTTTCAAATTTCATGCTTCAAACTGAGAATTGTTCTTCCAAATTCATTTCGATTACCCTGAAAACCAAAACCAACAATTTACATAAGTCATAATACATCACAGGGGAAAATCTATGCCCAAGAGCCGACGAGCAAAGTACAAAAGCTCAAAACGATTGGTCGGGTCGTTACATCCTCCCCCACTAAAACATACATTCGTCCTCTAACGTGCCCAGAGTTGTTCCAAAAGCCAACCAATCGCTGAATAACTTTACCATGAACATACCTGGGGTTGATCCCACGTCACCCTATCTCGTATAGGTTTGATAACACAATGTAACTAAAATTTTTTACAGTCCAACCTAGACCATGAACCTTTGAACCACATTTCCACTTCTATAATCATTCACAAGATCAAAATCTCACATCTATACTCTCACTAAGCCCGAACAAGCTGTAATAACCCATACCCGCAACCTCGGTGCAATTATATGATATATCACATAACTCAAACGCTTGCAGCGATAACTTCTAATCAGAGAAGCTGCACACAACAACCGAATATCGATAGGAAACCTCTTATCAACTAAAGTCCCATTCCAACACTTTCATATACTGCCAATGATAAATGAAACTCGCAGTAAGCCAAAACCGTTTTTCTCAGATCATCCACTCTTGAAGCCACTTCCCCTTTGGCAAAGACCATCATAAATTTCTAAGTTGAACCTCGGTATTATCATTCCAACATGCTAAAATCAAATCTATTTGCAGTCATTAAAGATCCCGACGATCTCATCTAATCTAACACAACTACTCTGGTGACATTGACACATCAATACAAACAAAAGGCACGATTTGTGCAATCCGTGCACCAATAAGCCACAATCCGAACTTACTCAATTCATGAAAATAACTCAAATGAAAGAGCTGTACCGCAAGCTTACTAGTACCACCACACACAATGACGAGAACCCGTCTCACATCATAGAAACAGAACACATGAATCAAACCCGCAGGATCATACCTCCCCATAGCTTCGCTCCAATGCGTGACCTCATCCAAACACTGGTCCACGTGAAAACATCTTAAGTCACTATGCTCAAAATCAACAACTGTGTGCAATATGATGTCTAAAACAAAAGCAATCATCATTGTCACACCTCCCTTTACACTACACCCCCGAAAGGGAGTGTATAAGGGGTTTTTTCCAATTTAAGTGACAATCGAAACGAGATTGTTTTATTTAAAGATTCAGAGTCTCCACTTGGGATAGTCCCAAGTCACCAATTCAAATCCCGAATCGAGGAAAAGGTTGACTTTGTTTTACAGTCCGCGAACACAAAAATCTGGGTAAGGAATTCTATTAACCCGGGAGAAGGTGTTAGGCATTTCTGAGTTTCGTGGTTCTAGCACGGTCTCTCAACTGTTATATTCGGCTTAATTATCTGATTTTAAACAATTATGAACCTATATGCAGATTGTAACTTTTATAACTACTTTTGTTCAATTAATTTTAAGAAAAATTCAACGTTATCAAAAATACGTCTTGGACCACGTCACATAAATGCACCCATGGTCCGCAACATATTTTATCTAACGTTGTTGAGATTTGGATTTGAGTCACATAAATGCGCACCCGAATTTAGGAAGGTAAATTATTAAAATAACGCGCCTAAAGCAACTATGCATTTTCTTAGCTTTGTGAGGGCCACGAAAATTTCACTAAGTGGCACGCCTCGAATTCTAAAGAGTTAAAACAAAGTTAATTAAACGAGGGCCATGTAATTGTCATCGTTGTTTGGCATGACGCACCTCACTTCTAATCTTAAGAAAATTCAAACTAAGTGCTTGAGGGCCATAAACTATTTGTATCCTATAATAGGGCTCACCTCAATTATTAAGGGGATTGGTTAATTGATTAAACGACATAGCAAATTCTCGAATCGTTTTCAAGAAACTAGACTTAGCGATTTGTAACAATGGGGAAGTGGGCCAGTCATTAGAAAGAGTTTGGGCCAACACCGGCCATCAGCAAGAAAGCACACATATAGCCAAAGACTACCATTTTTCTTTGTTTCCAAATGATTTCAAGGCTTTGGGCCCAAGTTGAGCCCAAATCTAACAAAGAAATAAAAATTAACGTACTGACCATAGACTGAGTCGCTGTTGAGCCCAACCCAATTCAAATATAGAAACTAGGCTCCAAATGGCCATGATGAAATCAACCCAAAAATAAGCTATTGGATTTTAGCATTATAAACAAATGTATCGCTAATTGCTCGAGACAAACACATAAATTTAAGCATCATTCAATTGACTATCCAAGCTATAACCACAAACCCTTATACACAAGCAATTTACTCACTAATCTGTATACTAACATGATTTCTGATTCAGCATGCATGTAAAAACATATGTTTCTCTACGCCCCATCTCCCTCACCTTAAATCCTCATTCCAAATAACTTGAAATTAACAATTAACTTGCGAAGCAATAAGAGGTCCAACACAACCTACTTTATGCTAACATGCTTAGTATAGAACCCAGCTAAGGGTACAATTCACAAGTTTTCGTCAAATTTTCTTCTTCACATTTCATGATTAGCTACCACAACAGGAACTCCACACCCCATAACTAGTTATGAAGGCTTTGCCAAACATAATTTCATATCAGATACAAATTAACTACAACCCTCATAATAGACATTCAGTACATTGAGTAAACGTGTAATCTAAACGAAATAAAACTAAATTAAAGGATCCAGACATGCTGAAGCCATGCTCGACATTTTCAAATTTCATTTCACACTTTAAGTCAGACTTCACATGGTGTAGAATTCAGAAAAGTGTACCTAGGAATAAAAGGAAAGCAAGGAAAGGATCAATGAACAAACAATAGCAGAACAGCTTGAACCCAGTAATGAAATAGTGTCACAAGAACGCAACCAATTTCTGCTCAAACTAGTAGTGACACACAACAGACCCAAAAACCAAACTCGAATTGAAACAGGACTCCAAACATAAACTCAGCTCAGAATTAGCTTTCAAAAACCCAATTTAAACCATCTTCAACCCCATGTAATCAAAGATAACTTCAGAAAAATAAACAAAAATAAAACTCAAGAATCTAGAAGAAATTCAATGGAACAGTGATTTTTATCAAATTTTTCACCTGTCTGTGTTTTTCTGTATTTTGGCTCTTCAACTCTGCCTTGAAAGGCAAGAAATGATGCCTTTATAAGCAAGGCAAGTAGGGCAGCCTTAAGGAAATAATTTCTGCACTTAGGCCCTTTGTGAATTTTGTTTTTTTCTACTTAGTCCTTGGCTAGTTTTTCTTTTTCTGAACTACCCTTAATGTACTTATTAACTAACACAACATCCCCCACCCCAGCTTCTAGGAAGCTTCCTAGTTCAGTTACCATGAGATTCCCCACCCACAATTCCTATTTTACCCCTTAAGCACCATGTTATTACCCCTAAAATCAGACAGATATGGGTCATGGGTTGAATTGACCCAGTAGTTAAGCCAAACGTGGGCTCAATGCTGACCCAATAGCCTAATCAACCCCTTGGGGGAAATTCTGATTTGGCTTCCAAACCCAAACAAAAAAATGAGCCAAATCAAATCAGTCAACAAACTGAGGGCAGACACTTAAATGATTTTGAAACCAAACTTATACTAATCGAACAGGAAATTGACTAAGTTATCAAAAGAAACCTAATTAAATTAATTAAGCGACTAAACAAAAGGTGAAATCAGAAACTTAATCATGCTAATGACAAAATTAAGCAGGCCAAGAAAATTCGAGAACAAGATTTGAAAAAGAAAACTAAAATGGAACAAACAGACACTACTCAATCAAGGTTCAGAAAATTGGTCGATTTTCAACCAAAGAAAGGGAGAAGACAAGAAAGGAATAATAGGTAAAATAAGACTAAAAGAAACTGGACGGAAAAGGGAGGGAACTCACCGACTAAACTTTAAGCCACACTTGATATCCTGACTTACACGAAATTGGTGCCAATCACTTGTTCTTTGTCAAGAACAAACGATCAACATCAGTTTTGTAGTGAATCAGCCTTCTAATCGTGAAAAACACAAGCCTGGGTCAATGCATGCCACCAGGTTCACCGGAAGTTGGTTTTGAAATTTTAGGGCTCGAACTCGGATTTAAAATTTGAGGAGTTCTGGACAGATTCGAGGGAAACCAGTGATGGATTAGGTATAAGGGGGTCGTGGTGGTTCTGTGGTGTCAATTTGGAGTGGTTTGGGAGAAATTAGGTTTTTTGTCTGACTTTCGATTGAAGATTTGACGATTTCCAGTAGGATTCGAGGAAGGGGGTTTGGAGATTTGGGAAGAGGAGAAGGAGGGGAATCTATGGTGTTAATTTGGTAGTGATTGGACCAACGCCGGCGGCGGAGACGATTTCCGGCAGGCGGCTCACGGCGGAGGCGGTGAGGGTTCTCTGAGAGTGTGTGGGGACGATGAGAGGGGGTAGGGGTTGAGTTAGGACGTTTTTATACCAGAAGATCCTAGCTTCTCCATCGTTGGATCTGGAAAACCTCGACGGTCCAGATTCATTTTAAGTGGGACAGGGTCGTTTCGATGAAGGGGAAAACTAGATCGGGTGTTTTACTGGACTGGACCGAGTGTGGGGAAATTTGAACGGGTAATAGGTGTTTAACACTTGGGCCTGGGACAAACACAATTGTAACAGCCCAAAAATCGGATTTTTCTTTTATTTCAATTCTTTTTCTTTTTCAATTTCAAATCCTTTCTTTTCAAATTAAAAATAAAATCTTAAATTAATTTTTAAACTAAATTAACCTACTCAATTAGATTAATCACTCATCATAGTATTTACAATAATTAATTAAATCCTAAATTTAAAGAAAAACTATAAAATTCAAAATTAAAGAGTTAAAATGCAAAAATGAACTATTTTTTGTGATTTTCATATTTTATAAAACAAACTAATTTACTAATTAATCTAAAAAAATGTAAAATTAAATCCTAAATGCAATGCGTGATATTTTGTATTTTTCATTAATTAAACAAAGTTAATATGCGCAGACAAATGCAAAAAATTAACGAAAAATACCACAAAAATTCCAAACTACGGGAAAAATTATTTTATTTTGAATTTATGGGAGTAATTCATATAGGGAACAAATCACGTGCTCACAGCTGCCCCTCTTTGTCCAGAAACACGAAGAGTTTTCGTGCAAAGATAAAGTGAGCGATACGAGCGATTTTTGCCCGTTTGCATACTCCGTGGGAAGCATTTTTGAAATATTTGACCGCACCCTGCTTCCGAGGTTGCATACATATCCTTGGCTATAAAGGAATCAGGTCACTGTAGTTCGGGAAGTTTTGGTAACTGGGACTATCATGAAGCTGTGATTTCACTGTTGCTGCTGCTGCTGCTACTGCTTACTGAACCCCTTGCTGCACCATGATAAAATTAAAAGAAGCTAGACTAGACTATGATCTATGCATTGTAAAATCCTATCTATATCTTCAAACTTGATCTTGTGGTTCTTGTTAACTTGCTGACTTGTATTCTCCCGGTGGAACCCCTTGTTGCCGCCTTGAATTGTAATCTGAGATGTTTTCCCTTCATCCGGGTGGATGCCTGATTGCTAAAACTTGAATGTATTCCCTACTCTCCAGGCGGGCTCCTGACTGCTGAACTTGAATGTATTCCCTGCTCTCCAGGCACGATCCTGACTGCTGAACTTGAAATGTATTCCTTGCTCTCCAGGCGGGCTCCTGACTGTTGAACTTGAATGTATTCCCTGCTCTCCAGGCGGGCTCCTGACTGCTGACTTGAAATGTATTCCCTGCTCTCCAGGCGGGCTCCTGACTGCTGACTTGAAATGTATTCCCTGTTCTCCAGGCAGGCTCCTGATTGCTGACTCGAAATGTATTCCCTGCTCTCCAGGCAGGCTCCTGACTTTAACAAAATAAACAAAAACAAAGAAAAGTTTCTGCCCCAGTTTGGTGGTTGGGCACAGATGTGAGTGTAAAACTAAATCATATTACCAAGTATTACTAAGAATTTGAAAGCTAGGTCCCATTATCCAGGGGGTCCTGACAACTCTTAATTAAATGACAATTTTAAATCTAAGTTATATCTTCTAAAGGTGTGACTTCTGCTAAATCTTGTTATCTAAGAGGGTTTTTAAACTACTCTCCATTATCCAGGAGGGTCCTGAAAATCAAAATCCTAATTTTATCTTGAGAGTGACAACTTTTATAGTTGAATTATACTACCCTACAACAGAACTTACGCTAAATGTTGTTCTCTAATCGAAATCTTATAGCTAAGTCCTATTATTCAGGAGGGTCCTGAAAACTCCTAATTGAATCGTATCTCGAACATGCAAACTTCTAAACCAGCTTATATTCCTTTGGGATACATTTATGCTAGATTACGCTATCAAAAATCAAACCTGTTTGGTGACTGCCTTTCTCCGCGGAGGGTTTCTCCGAAACAACTGAAATTTCCCGCCCCCGTTTTAATCAAAGAAAATTTTTGTCAGTTTAAAATGTGGTGGTTAGTTGATGGCATTCTTGCTGAAAGTCTTTCCGCTACATTGTTTTGTTTTGACTGGCTTTCCCGAACTGGCCCTGAACCGCTTGACTTTTTGACCGACTATAAAACCCCCATGACTTTGGATGACCCGAGTATTCTATACCCGAACCGTTGTTTCACACCTCTGGCCCCTTTAACTGAACCTCTGCATCTCCCATGAAATTACTAAATCATTCTGCCAATGGAACCTTTGCTGGCACTTTATCCCACTTTACATCATGCTATCTTTCGTATGCTCTGGCCGCACTGTGCTTTGCAATCTTAAAGCTGGTAGTGAGCTTTGAAATTCCTTCTTATTTCTTAAACAGAACTGACATTGGTAACATCTTATAGAAATGAACCCAAAAGAAATGAAATGCAATGACTTTCAGAGTTAAGGATAAGAAAATCCAAAACTGGAAGACTATCTGAAGAGGAAAAAGAAAAGAGACTTATCTGAGTGGAGTAGCTGGCACCAATGATCATGACATGCATTTCGGATTAATCGGCCCAATCTGTCCAACCAATCAACTTTCAGTTGCCATACTTTGTTGCCCCGAAATTTCCATAACCTGATTTCTTCACCCAAATCCTGACCTTGTTCATCCTGCGGTGCCTTGAAAGGTTTTCACCAGCAGACCTCTCTCATTCGTTTATCCGTCAAATCACTTTCGCCTTAAGGTGCCCGTAAGGGTTTTCACCAATAAGACTCTCTCATTTTTGTTTCTCTCTGCTCCCGTTGCCTTACAGTGCTCGTGAGAGTTTTCACCAATAAGACTCTCGCATTTTGATTTCTTTTTCCTATTTGGACCAGAGTGTTGCCCCTGCTATGAATCACCTCTACCTGCTCGACTTGGAATTTTTCGTAGACTGATCGGAAGGTCTTTTTTTGGATCGTAATGTGGGCTTTTGGATGGGATTAGAAATAAAGGGTATAAAAGGCTCAAAACAATTCGAATGGGTTCAAAATTACAACTTTCGGAATCAGATTTCTTACAACAACCATAACTTCTGCCCCAGTTTCTTGTTTGGGGACCTTTGGATTTTGTTTTGGTGGGAACGAACCGTGAGACTGCCTACGTATCCTAAAGAGGAATCAGGTCGAACGTAGTTCATGTCATAGAAATTACTTTGTTGTTGTGGTTTTCTATTTTCTCTTTCTTTCTTTTCTCCTTTTGCTTTATTTTTTTGTTGTTTTTCTTCTCTTTTTCATTCTTTTCCACCTCTTTCCGTTCCTTTCCTTCTCTTTTCTCTTCTTCCTTTACTTATCTTTCCGCCTGTGTTTCTGATATTTGTTACTGATCCCGAAAGAGGGGTATGAAAGAACATAAATAAGGCTCAAAGGGGGTGACAAGGGATAAAGTTTTTAGATAGCAGAATAAAATGCCTTCATCATTTCAATATTCGAAACATGCCAAATACAAACAAGTACAATCAAACAAAGAAATTATACATAGTATCTCTTGACTGCATCATTTTTGATAGCCATTTCTACACACTTGCCTTCTACATCTATCAAATACAATGCACCATTGGACAACACTTTAGTTACAACGAACGGCCCCTGCCAATTTGGGGCGAACTTTCCTTTTGCTTCAACCTGATGAGGCAAGATATGTTTCAATACTAACTGACCCACTTCAAATTTCCGTGGACGCACCTTCTTATTGTATGCTCTTTCCATTCTCTGTTGATACAACTGGCCATGACACACTACTGCCAGTCTCTTCTCATCGATCAAACTTAATTGCTCCAGACGGGTTTTGACCCACTCATCATCATCGATCTCAGCCTCCACGACAATTCGAAAGGATGGAATTTCCACTTCTGTGGGTATCACTGCTTCGGTGCCATACACCAACAAATAAGGAGTCGATCCTACTGAAGTACGGACAATAGTGTGATAATCCAACAATGCAAACGGCAGCTTCTCATGCCATTGTCTGGACCCTTCCACCATTTTTTGAAGTATCTTCTATATGTTTTTGTTGGCTGCCTCGACTACTTTATTCGCCTTGGGGTGATATGGGGTGGAATTGTGATGTGTAATCTTAAATTGTTGACACACTTCTTTCATCAGATGACTATTGATATTAGCCCCATTGTCTGTAATGATCACCTTTGGTATCCCAAACCGGCAAATGATATTTGAGTGTACAAAATCAACAACCACCTTCTTGGTTACAGCCTTGAATGTTTTAGCCTCAACCCACTTGGTGAAATAATCAATGGCCACCAGAATGAACCTGTGGCCGTTTGATGCTGATGGCTCAATTGGCCCAATGACATCCATGCCCACACAACAAAAGGCCACGGTGTAGACATCGTGTGTAATTCAGATGGTGGAGAATGAATCAAATCTCCATGCACTTGGCACTGATGACATTTACGCACGAAACTGATACAATCTCGCTCCATAGTGAGCCAATAATAACCTGCCCGGAGAATCTTCTTTGCCAGCACATACCCACTCATGTGCTGTCTAGAGACTCCAGAATGTACTTCAGTCATAATATCTGTGGCCTGCCTAGCATATATGCATCTCAGCAATCCAAGATCTGGAGTCCTTTTGTACAAAACCCCTCCGCTGAAGAAAAAGCCGCTTGCCAATCGCCTAATTGTTCTCTTTTGATTGCCTGTGGCTTGTACTGGATACACCCCCATCCTAATATATTCCTTTATATCATGAAACCAAGGCTTACCGTCAAGTTCTTCTTCCACCACATTACAATAAGCATGCTGGTCATGGATCCGAATATGCAACGGGTCAACATAAGCCTTATCCGGATGATGTAACATTGATGCCAGAGTAGCCAAGGCATCAGTGACCTCATTATGAATCCTCGGAATATGCTTGAACTCTATTGATTGGAATCACTGACAAAGATCATGTAAACATTGTTGATACGGTATGAGCTTTAAATCCCGTGTTTCCCACTCTCCCTGAATCTGGTGCACCAGAAGGTTCGAGTCACCCAAGACCAAGACTTCCTAGACACCCATATCCACAGCCATCCTCAAACCCAAAATGCATGCCTCGTACTCAGCCATGTTATTAGTACAGTAGAACCGAAGTTGAGCCGTAACAGGGTAGTGATGCCCTGTTTCAGAAATAAGTACCGCTCCTATCCTAACGCCTTTCATGTTAGCAGCCACATCAAAGAAAAGTTTACATCCTGGCCTTTCAATCTGTTCCAACTTATCAATGCACATTACCTCTTCATCAGGGAAGTAAGTTATCAAAGGTTCGTATTCTTCATCCACAGGATTCTCAGCCAAATGGTCAGCCAACGCTTGGGCTTTCATCGCAGTCCAGGTCACATAGACAATGTCAAATTATGTGAGCAAAATCTGCCACTTTGCGAGCCTTCCCATGGGCATAAGTTTCTAGAAGATATACTTCAACGGATCCGAGCGAGAGATGAGGTAAGTAGTATAAGATGATAAATAATGTTTCAATGTCTGGGCTACCCAAGTTAGGGCGCAACACGTCCTCTTAAGATGAGTGTACTGAACCTCGTAAGATGTGAACTTCTTGCTGAGATAATATATGGCCTGCTCCTTCCTGCCAGTGATGTCATGCTGTCCCAACACATATCCAAATGAATTGTCCAAGACCGTCAAATACAGAATCAAAGGTCTCCCTGGTTCTGGCGGGACCAACATAGGTGGGTTTGACAAGTACCCCTTTATCTTATCAAATACTTCCTGACATTCATCTATCCACTTGACTACAACATCTTTCGTTAACAGTTTGAAAATAGGCTCACAAGTTGTCGTGAGCTGAGCAATAAACCGACTAATGTAATTCAATCTCTCCAACAGACTCATCACCTCAGTCTTATTCTTTGGGGGGGGGGGGCAATTCCTGGATAGCTTTGATCTTTGATGTGTCTAATTCAATACCTCGGCGACTGACTATGAATCCCAACAACTTTCCAGATGGAACACCGAAAGTGCATTTTGCAGGATTAAGCTTGAGATTGTATCTGCGAAGCTTTTGGAAGAACTTTCTAAGATCTCTCATATGGTCATACTGCTTTCTAGACTTTACAATCACATCATCCATATAAACCTCGATCTCCCTGTGTATCATGTCGTGGAATATGGTCGCCATTGGCCTCATGTAGGTTGCCCCAACATTTTTCAAACCAAATGGCATGACCCAATAGTAGTACGTTCCTCATGGCATTATGAATGCTGTTTTTTCTGCGTCCTCCTCATCCATTAAGATCTGGTGGTAACCCACATAACAATCCACAAAAGAACCAATTTCATGTTTGGCATAATTATCGATCAATATATAGATGTTCGACAATAGGAAGTTATCCTTGGGACTTGCCTTGTTGAGATATCGATAATCAACACACACCCTGGTCTTACCATCCTTCTTCGGCACAAGCACAACATTGGCTAACCAGGTGGGATACCGGGTGACCCGAATGATTTTGGCCTCAAACTGTTTGGTGACCTCTTCCTTAATTTTCACACTCATATCAGTTTTAAATTTCCTCAGCTTCTGCTTGACAGTAGGGAACGCTGGGTTAGTGGGCAATTTGTAAACCACCAAGTCAGTGCTTAGACCTGACATGTCGTCATAGGACCATGCAAAAATATATATGAATTCAAACAATGCTTTGATTATCTCTTCCCTCATTTGTGGTTCCATATGAACACTTATCTTAGTTTCTCGGATATTATCTTGGTCCCCTAAATTGACTGCTTCTGTATCACTCAAGTTAGGCTTGGGTTTTTCTTCAAAATGACTTAGTTCTTTACTAATCTCTTCAAAGGCATCATTCTCATCATATTCCGATTCAACATCACATTCTATTTCTTGAATTACTATTTCAGAATTAGATCGACTTTTAAGACTGGGCCGGAGATTCCTCATGCATGTCATATCATTGAAGCCAGCATAAAAAGAACTGTACAAGGAAGAAAATAAAAACAAAAATAAAACTATTAGAAAGGAAGACAAGGGAATATGCATTTCATTGAACTTAAAGACAACAAGGTTTATACATCCAAACAGACGGAACATAGAATCTGAATTACAACCCTGGAATAATCCAGATAAACTGAAAGAAAATCAAAGCAAACTACCAAAACTTCTTCCTGGTGGGGAGAGTAGTAGCTTCCCAATTGTTAATCTTTGCACTGGGCCCAACAAATTGCACATCCCCCTCGCTAGAACCCTCTCCAGCTTCCACCATGTTCACTTCGTCAAATATCCTCTCGAACTTTTCCATCAAATCTCCATCCATATCAACCACCGAACTGGGAACCGTCGTCACTGGGCGTTTTCTGGTACCAAGCCTGATAAATGATCTAGAAAGATGCGGGACTAGCTTTGGAAGGGCCCATGCTCTCTATTTCATTTTTCTGGCTCTTCTCACGTCTGCGACTGTGGGCTTGAACCCTAGACCAAATGTATCCAAGTTTTTAGGAAGAGAAACCGGTTGTACGATACCTTGCAGCGATGCACCCAAACCCTTGCCCGGTAAAAAACCATTTTTCAACATTTCAACGGCTACCATGACTGATGCAGCAGCTACCCTCGGAGTTGGAACGCACCTCCCTTCCGGAATTTTCTCTATCGATAGTGTGTCAAAAACCTGATAAACCCATGGCCCCTTGTCGTCTTCGAACTCTATGAACGGAACAATGGCATCATTGCGAACACACAAATTATCTTCGCCGTGCATAACAAGTTCCTGTCGATCCCATTCGAACTTGACCATTTGATGCAAAGTAGATGGGACCGCTTTGGCAGCATGGATCTAGGGTTGTCCTAACAGCAGATTGTAAGAAATAGCCACATCGAGCACCTGGAATTCCATAGTAAATTCAACTGGCCCTATTGTAAGCTCAAGCACTATTTTCGCGACTGAATCTTTCCCTCCACCGTCGAATCCCCGAATGCAGATACTATTCTTGTGAATCCTTTCATCATCCACCTTCAACTTGTTCAGAGTGGAGATGGGGAAAACGTTCGTGCTAGAACCATTGACAACCAATACCCGAGTAACCACGGAATCTTCACATTTCACTGTTAGGTAAAGGGCTCTATTGTGATCAGTACCCTCCACGGGTAACTCATCATCAGAAAAAGTGACTCTGTTTACCTCAAATATCTTGTTAGCTATCTTTTCCAAGTGGTTTACTGAGATTTTGTCAGGAACGTGGGCCTCATTCAAGATCTTCATCAAAGCCCGGCCGTGCTTGTCTGAATGGATCAATAATGACAATAGCAAGATCTGAGCCAGTGTCTTCCTTAACTGCTCTATAATGGAATAGTCCTGCACTTTCATCTTTCTCAGGAATTCCTCTGCTTCTTCCTCGGTCACAGATTTCTTCACCAACACTGGGTTATCTCTGGAGGTCTTAGCTTTCCTCAACTATTCGAGGGCAAAGTATCTCCCCGATAGAGTCAAACCATGGGTCTCACACACTTTTTTTTAACCTCTTTCCCCTTGTAAGTCACTGTCACTCGTTCATAATTCTATAGGACTGCCTTGCTATTGACTATCAGTAATTGAGTTACCGGTTTGATAATGACAAGATCTGTACGGGAAACCTTCACAATTACCACAGGCTTGTTTGTCACACCTGGCACAACCAC
Organism: Nicotiana tabacum; assembly: GCF_000715075.1. Classification (NCBI taxonomy): domain Eukaryota; kingdom Viridiplantae; phylum Streptophyta; class Magnoliopsida; order Solanales; family Solanaceae; genus Nicotiana; species Nicotiana tabacum. The sequence continues at coordinate 23,386,579 of NC_134100.1, read as the reverse complement.
TTTCGCTCTTTCATGTTTTCCTGCAACATCACTTGAGGACCTCTTCTTGACCCCCACAGATGATTCATTATTTGCCCCATTCAACTTGATCACAGACTCCTCACTTGTTGACTTTTCAAACGGCTTGGCTGTACTAGCCCGAATCATCATGATAGTTTGCAAAGGCTTCTTAGGCTCCCCTCCCTTATGCACTATCTTAATCATATTTGTCTCATGATGGGCCGGCAATGGGTTCTGGTTGATATTGGGTGCCTCCGGGGCTTGGACCTCAATTTGATTAGTATCAATGAGCTCTTGAATAGCTGTTTTCAATTTCCAGCATTTCTCTGTGTCATGACCCGGGGCCCCTGAACAATACTCACAACTCACCGAGCGGTCAAGATTTCTGGGAGGGGGATTTGGCAGTTTAGCCTCAATTGGATTCAACATACCCAACTGTCTCAATCTGTGGAATAGATTGGTATATGATTCTCCCAATGGAGTGAAAGTCATCTACTTTTGCAACCTCTCATTCTTGAAGGCTTGATATGGCCGAAAACCTGTTCCAGGGGGATTTCGGTAGGCTTTTGGGAGTGGATAGGTATTTTGTGGAGCTGGGTATGGATTTTGTGGAGCTGGCGCATGGTATTGTGCGTAAATAGGAGGTTGGGTATAGGTTTGTGCGTGATTGACGAAAAAATGGGGATCTAGCGATGGGTAGTAGTGTTGTGGTGGGCTATATGGAGTGTGGGGGTAAGTTTGATGATAGGGTCGAGGCTGGTTGTAGTAACATGGAAGGTTCCTGGATCCGACCCAAGCTCCTGACTCAGTTGTCGCAATATCCTCTTTCTTCTTTTTCCCAAGTACACCTCCAGTACCATTTTGAATGGCCTGGGTGGTCGCTTTGATTGCTGAATAACTCATGATCTTGTTGGACTTGAGTCCCTCCTCAACCATGCCTCCTATTTTTACAACCTCGTTAAAGGACTTGCCCACTGCTGACACCAAATGACCAAAATAAGTGGGCTCCAAAGCCTGCAAGAAATAATCAACCATCTCACTTTCTTTCATCGGAGGGTCAACCCTCGCTGCTTGCTCTCTCCAACAGAATCCATATTCCTTGAAACTCTCATCGGGCATTTTCTCAATCTTTGTTAATGACATACGGTCTGGGATAATTTCACGATTGTACTGAAAATGACAGGCAAAGGCTTCTGCCAAATCATCCCATGTGTACCACCTGCTGTGATCTTGTCTGGTATACCATTCTAACGCCGATCCACTCAGACTTTGGCTGAAATATACCATCAGCAATTCATCTCTTCCGCCTGCTCCTTTCATCTTGCTACAAAATCCTCTTAAGTGTGCTACTAGGTCACCATGCCTGTCGTACAGATCAAACTTAGTAATCTTGAACCCTGCTGGTAACTGAACATCTGGGAACAGACATAAATCCTAATAGGCCACACTTACATGACCTCCCAACCCCCTCAAATCTCTGAATGATTGTTCCAAGCTTTTGACCTTTCTGATCATCTCCTCATGTTCGGGGTTTTTGGGTGGCTTCTCGGTCTCTGCCAGGAGATCAAGATGAGGGGTGTAAGAATATGGTTCCGGCATCTTGAAGGTGGGTTCAGGGGGATAATACTGGTTGTCGTGAGTTTGGAACAGAGCTTCACTGGAAGATCGGTGTAATGCAGCAGGTGGAGGTGCCACAAAAATGAGAGTGACTGGTGGAGGAGGGTATGTGACTTGTTTGGGTAGTGGAGCTTGAGAAGTATGGGAAGTGGTTCCATATCATTGTTGGTAGAGGGGAAAGGCTGTAGATGAGTTCAAAGTGGGAGGCTCCTGAGGTTGGGCCGATGGTGGGATATACGCAGGGTTAGCGGGATAAACCGGCGGTGGATGACCCTTTGCCCATGCCTGGTACATTTCAGCCATTTGCTGCTTTAACTTATATATTTCTTCCTTCATCGCATTAACATCCAATTCTTCCGCCTCTTTTGACGGATCAACAATACTTGTCTCCGGTTCTTGGTTGGCCATGTTCAGCTTGTCTTTTGATCGGGTGTTGTAGGAGTGAGTTGCCAGAATGCCAATCAACTAACCACCTGCCTAGACTCAATATATCAACAACAACCTTGTTAGTGATTAGGGCTTTAACAAATTGGTAACCGCACATTTTGGGGAATAAATGCACCTAAGCAGTTAACTGTTTCTATTATGCATTTGATCGGCGGCTTGCGTCATCCCGACTTTTCCATTTACAACTTCTTTCCTTTTCTTTTTCTTTTTTCATTCTGGCCTTTGCTTTTCTCTTGTTTTTATCCTTTCATTTCCCTCTTGTTTTGCCATTGTTTCTTTCTCTTATTTTCTCTCTTTTATTTTCTTTTATTTTCTTGTTTTTCCTCTTTGGTTATGGTCGAATCCTATGGAGATTGCCTACGTATCATGACCCCGCATGAATCAGACCGAGCGTAGTTCTGGGAGAGAAGTGGGAAAGTAAATAATAAAATATTTTTGGGATTTTCAATTTTCATAAAATGCAAATGCTTTGATTACAAAGACTCAAAACTAACAGACTCCAGAGGAAACTAACAGATGCTGATGAAAAGACGAAATACAGTCTCCTATCATATTCCAACAAAAGAAAATACAGACTCGAAAACAATTGACAGACTCCAGCAGAAAGAAAAATAACAACTCAAAACAATTGACAGACTCTAACGGAAAAGAAAATACACACTCAAATGAAAAATCATGAATACATTAATGCTCTTGGTGCCCGTGGGACATCATTCGGTTTCTCCGCGGTCCTATATGCAAGATCCCTTTAAATTCGGTCTAAGTCACTCATTATCTGTTTAACAAATGTCATCACTACCGCGAAGAAAGTGGTGCGAGTCATATCCTCACAGACTTGGCACTTCACAACAATATAGTCGGCGATGTTTCTAATTCTCACTCTTATGACACCTTTTTCTTGTAACAAACGCCCGATCTGCTGGGCTCTGGCTTCCAAAGTTTGCTCAGCCACATGATTCTGCTCCTGAAGTTGTCGCAAATCTATTTCTAATTGTGCCAATGCTATATAACAATGTTCCCTTTCAACTTTGAAGTTTTTCTCCTATTTGATTATTTTGTTTTCCGTGGCGATGACCCTTTTCTTTAATCCCGCGACCTCATTGTCGTACTTTTCTTTCAACTGCTTAACCAGGCGTGCTCGTTCATCTGCATTTTTAGCCAATTGGTTTCGAACTTTGGCTAGTTCACTTTCTGTTTTGTTCAAATCAAAACTATAGTCACTCACTTTCTGCCTCAGGTTATTTATGAGTTTTTCATCTTTGGCACTTCGGGCGGGGTTCTCTGTCTCTATTTTCATTTTTTGAATTTGGGCTCGAAGGGCCTCATTTTCTTTGGCTAGCTTTTTCTTCTCACCTTCGTCTACCGCTGCTTGCAAGCTATTCTCGAATTGAAGTTCTTTGACTTGTTTTTCCAACCTTCCTATTGTGGCCCTATACTCATTCTCCTTAGCCAACCAAGCCCATTGTTCTTGTGATGCCTCAACAAATTCCTAAAGATGGGGTCTTTTGGCCGGCCTCCCAAACTCAATTTCTCTCCTATACCAAGCAAGGTACCCTGGTGAAACCTCACATTTGGATCGATCACGTACACGAGTATTGGCTGTTAAGTATTGACATTCGCTCCAAATTTGGCGGACTGCTGCTTCATGAAACTGACCGTTAAGTCCGATCTCGACTACTTGGGCACTAAGATCTTCATCTCTCGGAACTATATGGCATCTCCCCAGCTGCCTCAAAACCCGATATGGCGCATAAGGCTGGATACTCCTGAGTCCCATCAAGAGTAAATGAGGCCCGGTGGCTGGCATGTATATGACCTCATCCACAGGCAGCCATCCAAATGTCCACTCTATTTGGTTTGCAGTGACGGAACGGAGGCGCGCTACCCACTCTGTGACCCCCTCTGGCAAGCTGATCCCGTCAACCCTCGTGTAAAATTCTTCTATGCATGTTTTCTCTATCGACCCATAACTCATAAATTGAGGGCAATGGAATAAGTTTTCGATCATCCACATCTGCAACAACACGTTGCACCCCTCGAAAAAATCTCCTCCGGCTTTGCAGGTTGTGAGAGCGTGAAAGATTTCAGCTACTATCATGAGTGCGAGGGTGCTGTTGGCCTGAGTCAGCAAAGTGCTGACAACCCCGACTACTCGTATGTCAATATTACCATCTTTTCTAGTAAACACCAAAAGTCCCAAAAAGACCACCATAAATGAAAAACATCTGTGTTCTTCCCACTTAAGGCGGTTTCCTTTGCTGCAGATTTTGTTTTCCGACTTGTTGAACCGTCCTATATGACCATATCTGTTGATTATAAACTGCAAAGTACAAAAACCAGCTTCCAAGTTTGGGTTGTGGACCCCCCTGCTTATTTTCAAAGAGTCTAGGAACCTGTGTATGGCTACGGCCCTTGGAGCAATCAGGTACTGGTGTCTCAGAGGGACTTTGGGACCCCCCATATATCCGACTATTTCTTCCAATGTTGGGGTAAGTTCAAAATCTGAGAAGTGAAATACGTTGTGGGTCGGGTCCCAGAATGTAACCAACGCCTTTATGATGTCTCCCCTAGGATTAATCTTCAACAACCCAGTGAGGCCTCCCAGGTATAGATTGACCGTGTCTTGTTCCGATTTACCCAAATCATCCCACCACATATGCAATTCCAAAGGGATCTTGTTCAAGACTGTTATTGGCAAATTCTGACTCGTGCTCATTCTGCACATTTATTAGGGTGGTTAAGCAAAAAATCACGATTCAATTGACTCAAAAACAAAGCTGACACTTTTCAGATTTTTTTTATTTCAAAAGTAAAAACCCAGCTTTGCAAATACGGCCTTTCAGCATTTCTAGGGAAAGATTTTAAGGCTGTGCTCGCTAACCGGCTAAAAATTTGAAAAGGACTGAAGGTGGCTCTTTTTTGCAAAAATAGCCTTCCAGCGTTCTTTTGGGGACATTTGGCTATTTTTGACAAGAATGACATCGCCCTACTTATTTTTTAAATAAAAATAAATAAAATAAGATTTTTGTTCTTTTCGGGCTAATTTGCAAAAGGAAAGTTGGACCCGATGGGGTTTGCCTACGTATCTCACATCCGGTGAGAATCAAACTGGCGTAGTTGGGGAAAATTTGTCAAAATAAAATCAACTATTCTAAAACACAAAGATTTTCCTCTTTTTTTTTTCTTTTCTTTGAAAACTACAAAATTCTTTTTTTTCTTCAAAATTTCAGCAGAGTTTCGGTATGTTTTGGGACATTGGTTTTTCAAAACAGGCACTTATCCCTATCAACCATCTAAGTTTTCCTTGTATGCCGGTCAACATGCAAATCTGAAGCAAATGAATGCGCAAGTAGCAAGTAAGATGCATCATAATGGTCTTTACATTTCGGGTACACCTGTCCTAGACAGACCCAACCCTTGTGTTGGGTCTCCAAAGTCAAATGCGCATGATGCAAACAAACGTGCCTACTAGGGATTCGGCATGAGGCTGAGTTATTCTAAGTTCAAAAACCTGGGTATGTGTACTAGACTGTGTACCCGAGCGGACAACGCGAGCCGAGGAGGGGCTACATACCGGGAACCAAAAGGCCATCCGGCTTAGTAACTTGCCCGAGCCTCTTTCTTATTTCAAGGTATGACACTAACAGAATAGGGAGTCTCGACCAGCGAGCACATCCCCGAAGATGAGAAGAGAAGGGTTTCGTAGCAGTTTATATACAGTTCAGATAATATCAAAGCGGTAAAAGCAACATTTAGCACATTAGGCCCAAAACATGTAATAAAATCAGATAATGGATAAAACCAAATATAACAATTTATCTAAGCTTGAATTCTGAACCCTGAACCAAAGATTCTAGGTTCGCTCCCCAGTAGAGTCGCCAGAGCTGTCACACCTCCCTTTACACTACACCCCCGGAAGGGAGTGTATAAGGAGGTTTTCCAATTTAAGTGACAATCAAAATGGGATTGTTTTATTTAAAGATTCAGAGTTGCCACTTGGGATAGTTTATGGTATCCCAAGTCACCAGTTCAAATCATGAATCGAGGAAAAGGTTGACTCTGTTTTATAGTCCGCGAACACAGAAATCCGGGTAAGGAATTCTGTTAACCCGGGAGAAGGTGTTAGGCATTCCCAAGTTCTGTGGTTCTAGCACGGTTGCTCAACTGTTATATTCGGCTTAATTATCTGATTTTAAACAATTATGAACCTATGTGCAGATTTTAACTTTTATAACCGCTTTTGTTCAATTAATTTTAAGAAAAATTCAATGTTATAAAAAATACATCTTGGACCACATCACATAAATACACCCATGGTCCACAACATATTTTATCCAACGTTGTTGAGATTTGGATTTGAGTCACATAAATGCGCACCCGAATTGAGGAAGGTAAATTATTAAAATAACGCGCCTAAAGCAACTACACGTTTTCTTAGCTTTACGAGGGCCACAAAAACTTTACTAAGTAGCACGCCTCGATTTCTAAAGAGTTAAAACAAAGTTAATTAAACGAGGGCCATGTAATTGTCATCTTTGTTTGGCATGGCGCACCTCACTTCTAATCTTAAGGAAATTCAAACGAAATGCTTGAGGGCCATAAACTATTTGTATCCTATAATAGGGCTCACCTCAATTATTAAGGGGATTGGTTAATTGATTTAATGACATAGGAAATTCTCGAATCGTTTTCAAGAAACCAAACTTCGCGATTTGTAACAACGGGGAAGTGGGCCAGTCATTAGAAAGAGTTTGGGCCAACACCGGCCATCAGCAAGAAAGCACACATATAGCTAAATAATACCATTTTTCTTTGTTTCCAAATGATTTCAAGGCTTTGGGCCCAAGTTGAGCCCAAGTCTAACAAAGAAATAAACATTAACGTACTGTCCATAGACTGAGTCGCTGTTGAGCCCAACCCAATTCAAACATAGAAACTAGGCTCCAAATGGCCATGATGAAATCAACCCACAAATAAGCTATTGGATTTTAGCATTATAAACAAATATATCGCTAATTGCTCGAGACAAACAAACACATAAATTTAAGCATCATTCAATTGACTATCCAAGTTGTAACCACAAACCCTTATACACAAGCAATTTACTCACTAATCTGTATACTAACATGATTTCAGATTCAGCATGCATGTATAAACATATGTTTCTCTACGTCCCATCTCCCTTACCTTAAATCCTCATTCCAAATAACTTGAAATTAACAATTAACTTGCGAAGCAATAAGAGGTCCAACACAACCTACTTTATGCTAACATGCTTAGTACAGAACCCAACTAAGGGTACAATTCACAAGTTTTCGTCAAATTTTCTTCTTCACAGTTCATGATTAGCTACCACAACAGGAACTCCAAACCCCACAACTAGTTATGAAGGCTTTGCCAAACATAATTTCATATTAGATACAAATTAACTACAACCCTCATAATAGACATTCAGTACATTGAGTAAACGTGTAATCTAGACGAAATAAAACTAAATTAAAGGATCTAGACATGCTGAAGCCATGCTCGACATTTTCAAATTTCATTTCACACTTTAAGTCAGACTTCACATGGTGTAGAATTCAGAAAAGTGTACCTGGGAATAAAAGGAAAGCAGGGAAAGGATCAGTGAACAAACAGTAGCAGAACAGCTTGAACCCAGTAATGAAACAGTGTCACAAGAACGCAACAAATTTCTGCTCAAACCAGTAGTGACACACAGCAGACCCAAAAACCAAAGTCGAATTGAAATAGGACTCCAAACATAAACTCAGCTCAGAATTAGCTTTCAAAAACCCAATTTAAACCATCTTCAACCCCATGTAATCAAAGATAACTTCAGAAAAATAAACAAAAAAAGACTCAAGAATCCCAGAAGAAATTCAATGGAACAGTGATTTTTATCAAATTTTTCAGCTGTCTGTGTTTTTCTGTATTTTGGCTCTTAAACTCTACCTTGAAAGGCAAGAAATGATGCCTTTATAAGCAAGGCAAGTAGGGCAGCCTTAAGGAAATAATTTCTGCACTTAGGCCCTTTGTGAATTCTGTTTTGTGCTACTTAGTCCTTGGCTAGTTTTTCTTTTTCTGAACTACCCTTAATGTACTTATTAACTAACACAACAACCCCCACCCCAGCTTCTAGGAAGCTTCCTAGTTCTGTTACCATGAGATTCCCCACCCACAATTCTTATTTTACCCCTTAAGCACCATGTTATTACCCCTAAAATCAGACAGATATGGGTCATGGGTTGAATTGACCCAGTAGTTAAGCCAAACGTGGGCTCAATGCTGACCCAATGGCCTAATCAACCCCTTACGCGAAATTCTGATTTGTCTTCAAAACCCAAACAAAAAATGAGCCAAATCAAATCAGTCAACAAACTGAGGGCAGACACTTAAATGATTTTGAAACCAAACTTATACTAATCGAACAGGAAATTGACTAAGTTATCAAAATAAACCTAATTAAATTAATTAAGCGACTAAACAAAAGGTGAAATCAGAAGCTTAATCATGCTAATGACAAAACTAAGCAGGCCAAGAAAATTCGAGAACAAGATTTGAAAAAGAAAACTAAAATGGAACAAACAGACACTACTCAATCTTGGTTCAGAAAATTGGTCGATTTTCAACCAAAGAAAGGGAGAAGACAAGAAAGGAATAATAGGTGAAATAAGACTAAAAGAAACTGGACGGAAAAGGGAGGGAACTCACCGAATAAACTTGAAGCCACACTTGATATCCTGACTTACACGAAACTGATGCCAATCACTTGTTCTTTGTCAAGAAAAACGCAACATCAGTTTTGTAGTGAATCAGCCTTCTAATCGTGAAAAACACAAGCCTGGGTCAATGCATGCCACCAGGTTCACCAGAAGTTGGTTTTGAACTTTTAGGGCTCGAACTCGAATTTAAAATTTGAGGAGTTCTGGACAGATTTGAGGGAAACCAGTGATGGATTAGGTATAAGGGGGTCGTGGTGGTTCTGTGGTGTCAATTTGGAGTGGTTTGGGAGAAATTAGGTTTTTTGTCTGACTTTCGAGTGAAGATTTGACGATTTCCAGTAGGATTAGAGGGAGGGGGTTTGGAGATTTGGGAAGAGGAGAAGGAGGGGAATCTATGGTGTTAATTTTGTAGTGATTGGACCAACGCCGGCGGCGGAGATGATTTCCGGCAGGCGGCTCACGGCGGAGGCGGTGAGGGTTCTCTGAGAGTGTGTGGGGACGATGAGAGGGGGTAGGGGGTGAGTTAGGACATTTTTATACCAGAAGATCCCAGCTTCTCCACTGTTGGATCTGGAAAACCACGACGATCCAGATTCATTTTAAGTGGGATAGGGTCGTTTCGATGAAAGGGAAAACTAGATCGGGTGTTTTACTAGACTGGGCCGGGTGTGGGGCAATTTGAACGGGTAATAGGCGTTTAACACTTGGGCCTAGCACAAACTCAATTGTAACAGCCCAAAAATCGGATTTTTCTTTTATTTCAATTCTTTTTCTTTTTCAATTTCAAATCCTTTCTTTTCAAATTAAAAATAAAATCCATATTAATTTTTAAACTAAATTAACCTACCCAATTAGATTAATCACTCATCATAGTATTTACAAAAATTAATTAAATCCTAAATTTAAAGAAGAACTATAAAATTCAAAATTAAAGAGTTAAAATGCAAAAATGAACTATTTTTTGTGATTTTCATATTTTATAAAACAAACTAATTTACTAATTAATCTAAAAAAATGTAAAATTAAATCCTAAATGCAATGCGTGATATTTTGTATTTTTCATTAATTAAACAAAGTTAATATGCGCAGACAAATGCAAAAAATTAACGAAAAATACCACAAAATTCCAAACTACGGGAAAAATTGTTTTATTTTGAATTTATGGGAGTAATTCATATAGGGCACAAATCACGTGCTCACAACTGCCCCTCTTTGTCCGGAAACACGAAGAGTTTTCGTGCAAAGATAAAGTGAGCGATACGAGCGATTTTTGCCCGTTTGCATACTCCGTGGGAAGCATTTTTGAAATATTTGACCGCACCTTGCTTCCGAGGTTGCCTACATATCCTTGGCTATAAAGGAATCAGGTCAGTGTAGTTCGGGAAGTTTTGGTAACTGAGACTATCATGAAGCTGTGATTTCACTGTTGCTGTTGCTGCTGCTGCTTACTGAGCCCCTTGCTGCACCATGATAAAATTAAAAGAAGCTAGACTAGACTATGATCTATGCATTGCAAAATCCTATCTATATCTTCAAACTTGCTCTTGTGGTTCTTGTTAACTTGCTGACTTGTATTCTCCCGGTGGAACCCCTTGATGCCGCCTTGAATTGTAATCTGAGATGTTTTCCCTTCATCCGGGTGGATGCCTGATTGCTAAAACTTGAATGTATTCCCTACTCTCCAGGCGGGCTCCTGACTGCTGAACTTGAATGTATTCCCTGCTCTCCAGGCGGGATCCTGACTGCTGAACTTGAAATGTATTCCTTGCTCTCCAGGCGGGCTCCTGACTGTTGAACTTGAATGTATTCCCTGCTCTCCAGGCGGGCTCCTGACTGCTGACTTGAAATGTATTCCCTGCTCTCCAGGCGGGCTCCTGACTGCTGACTTGAAATGTATTCCCTGCTCTCCAGGCGGGCTCCTGATTGCTGACTCGAAATGTATTCCCTGCTCTCCAGGCGGGCTCCTGACTTTAACAAAATAAACAAAAACAAAGAAAATTTTCTGCCCTAGTTTGGTGGTTGGGCACAGTTGTGAGTGTAAAACTAAATCATATTACCAAGTATTACTAAGAATTTGAAAGCTAGGTCCCATTATCCAGGGGGTCCTGACAACTCTTAATTAAATGACAATTTTAAATCTAAGTTATATCTTCTAAAGGTGTGACTTCTGCTAAATCTTGTTATCTAAGAGGGTTTTTAAACTACTCTCCATTATCCAGGAGGGTCCTGAAAATCAAAATCCTAATTTTATCTTGAGAGTGACAACTTTTATAGTTGAATTATACTACCTTACAACAGAACTTACGCTAAATGTTGTTCTCTAATCAAAATCTTATATCTAAGTCTCATTATTCAGGAGGGTCCTGAAAACTCCTAATTGAATCTTATCTCGAACATGCAAACTTCTAAACCAGCTTATATTCCTTTGGGATACATTTATGCTAGATTACGCTATCAAAAATCAAACCTGTTTGGTGACTGCCTTTCTCCGCGGAGGGTTTCTCCGAAACAACTGAAATTTCCCGCCCCTGTTTTAATCAAAGAAATTTTTGTCAGTTGAAAATGTGGTGGTTAGTTGATGGCATTCTTGCTGAAAGTCTTTCCGCTACATTGTTTTGTTTTGAATGGCTTTCCCGAACTGGCCCTGAACCGCTTGAATTTTTGACCGACTTTAAAACCCCCATGACTTTGGATGACCCGAGTATTCTATAACCGAACCGTTGTTTCACACCTCTGACCCCTTTAACTGAACCTCTGCATCTCCCATTAAATTACTAAATCATTCTGCCAATGGAACCTTTGCTGGCACTTTATCCCACTTTACATCATGCTATCTTTCGTATGCTCTAGCCGCACTATGCTTTGCAATCTTAAAGCTAGTAATGAGCTTTGAAATTCCTTCTTATTGCTTAAACAGAACTGACATTGGTAACATCTTATAGAAATGAACCCAAAAGAAATGAAATGCAATGACTTTCAGAGTTAAGGATAAGAAAATCCAAAACTGGAAGACTATCTGATGAGGAAAAAGAAAAGAGACTTATCTGAGTGGAGCAACTGGCACCAATGATCATGACATGCATTTCAGATTAATCGGCCCAATCTGTCCAACCAATCAACTTTCAGTTGCCATACTTTGTTGCCCCGGAATTTCCATAACCTGATTTCTTCACCCAAATCCTGACCTTGTTCATCCTGCGGTGCCTTGAAAGGTTTTTACCAGCAGACCTCTCTCATTCGTTCATCCGTCAACTCACTTTCGCCTTAAGGCGCCCATGAGGGTTTTCACCAATAATACTTTCTCATTTTTATTTCTTTCTGCTCCCGTCGCCTTACAGTGCCCGTGAGAGTTTTTACCACTAAGACTCTCGCATTTTGATTTATTTTTCCTATTTGGACCAGAGTGTTGCCCCTGCTATGAATCACCTCTACATGCTCGACTTGGAATTTCTCGTAGACTGATCGGAAGGTCTTTTTTTGGATCGTAATGTGGGCTTTTGGATGGGATTAGAAAGAAAGGGTATAAAAGGCTCAAAACAATTCGAATGAGTTCAAAATTACAACTTTCGGAATCAGATTTCTTACAACAACCACAACTTCTGCCCCAGTTTCTTGTTTGGGGACTTTTGGATTTTGTTTTGGTGGGAACGAACCGTGAGACTGCCTACGTATCCTAAAAAGGAATCAGGTCGAACGTAGTTCATGTCATAGAAATTACTTTGTTGTTGTGGTTTTCTATTTTTTCTTTCTTTCTTTTCTCTTTTTGCTTTCTTTTTCTCTTTTTGTTGTTTTTCTTCTCTTTTTCATTCTTTTCCTCCTCTTTCCATTCCTTTCCTTCTCTTTTCTCTTCTTCCTTTACTTATCTTTCCGCATGTGTTTCTGATATTTGCTACAGATCCCGAAAGAGGGGTATGAAAGAACATAAATAAGGCTCAAAGGGGGTGACAAGGGATAAAGTGTTTAGATAGAAGCATAAAATGCCTTCATCATTTCAATATTCGAAACATGCCAAATACAAACAAGTACAATCAAACAAAGAAATCATACATAGTATCTCTTGACGCATCATAATTGATAGCCATTTCTACATACTTGCCTTATACATCTGTCAAATACAATGCACCATTGGACAACACTTTAGTTACAACGAACGCCCCCTGCAAATTTGGGGCGAACTTTCCTTTTGCTTCAACCTGATGAGGCAAGATACGTTTCAATACTAATTGACCCACTTCAAATTTTCGTGGACGCACCTTCTTATTGTATGCTCTTGCCATTCTCTGTTGATACAACTGGCCATGACACACTACTGCCAGTCTCTTCTCATCGATCAAACTTAATTGCTCCAGATGGGTTTTGACCCACTCATCATCATCGATCTCAGCCTCCGCGTTAATTCGAAGGGATGGAATTTCCACTTCTGCGAGTATCACTGCTTCGGTGCCATACACCAACAAATAATGAGTCGCCCCTACTGAAGTACGGACAGTAGTGTGATAACCCAACAATGCAAACGACAGCTTCTCATGCCATTGTCTGGACCCTTCCACCATTTTTTGAAGTATATTCTATATGTTCTTGTTGGCTGCCTCGACTGCTCTATTCGCCTTGGGGTGATATGGGGTGGAATTGCGATGTGTAATCTTAAATTGTTGACATACTTCTTTCATCAGATGACTATTGAGATTAGCCCCATTGTCTGTAATGATCACCTTTGGTATCCCAAACTGGCAAATGATATTTGAGTGTACAAAATCAACCACCGCCATCTTAGTTACAGCCTTGAATGTTTTAGCCTCAACCCACTTGGTAAAATAATCAATGGCCACCAGAATGAACCTGTGGCCGTTTGATGCTGATGGCTCAATTGGCCCAATGACATCCATGCCCACATAACAAAAGGCCACGGTGTAGACATCGTGTGTAATTCACCTGGTGGAGAATGAATCAAATCTCCATGCACTTGGCACTGATGACATTTACGCACGAAACTAATACAATCTCGCTCCATAGTGAGCCAATAATAACCTGTCCGGAGAATCTTCTTTGCTAGCACATACCGACTCATGTGCTGTCTAGAGACTCCAGAATTTACTTCAGTCATAATAGCTGTGGCCTGCTTAGCATATATGCATCTCAGCAATCCAAGATCTGGAGTCCTTTTGTACAAAACCCCTCCGCTGAAGAAAAAGCCGCTTGCCAGTCACCTAATTGTTCTCTTTTGATCGCCTGTGGCTTGTACTAGATACACCCCCATCCTAATATATTCCTTGATATCATGAAACCAAGGCTCACCGTCAAGTTCTTCTTCCACTACATTACAATAAGCATGCTGGTCATGGATCTGAATATGCAACGGATCAACATAAGCCTTATCCGGATGATGTAACATTGATGCCAGAGTAGCCAAGGCATCAACGACCTCATTATGAATCCTCGGAATATGCTTGAACTCTATTGATTGGAATCACTAACAAAGATCATGTAAACATTGTCGATACGGTATGAGCTTTAAATCCCGTATTTCCCACTCTCCCTGAATCTGGTGCACCAGAAGGTCCGAGTCACCCAAGACCAAGACTTCCTAGACACCCATATCCACAGCCATCCTCAAACCCAAAATGCATGCCTCGTACTCAGCCATGTTATTAGTACAGTAGAACCGAAGCTGAGCCGTAACAGGGTAGTGATGCCCTGTTTCAGAAATAAGTACCGCTCCTATCTTAACGCCTTTCATGTTAGCATCCCCATCAAAGAAAAGTTTCCATCCTGGCCTTTCAATCTGTTCCAACTCATCAATGCACATTACCTCTTCATCAGGGAAGTAAGTTATCAAAGGTTCGTATTCTTCATCCATAGGATTCTCAGCCAAATGGTCAGCCAACGCTTGTGCTTTTATCGTAGTCCAGGTCACATAGACAATGTCAAATTCTATGAGGAAAATCTGCCACTTTGTGAGCCTTCCCATGGGCATAGGTTTCTGGAAGATATACTTTAACGGATCCAAGCGAGAGATGAGGTAAGTAGTATAAGATGACAAATAATGTTTCAATTTCTGGGCTACCCAAGTTAGGGCGCAACACGTCCTCTCAAGATGAGTGTACTTAACCTCGTAAGATGTGAACTTCTTGCTGAGATAATATATGGCCTGCTCCTTCCTGCCAGTGATGTCATGTTGTCCCAACACATATCCAAATGAATTGTCCAAAACCGTCAGATACAGAATCAAAGGTCTCCCTGGTTCTGGCGGGACCAACACAGGTGGGTTTGACAAGTACCCCTTTATCTTATCAAATGCTTCCTGACATTCATCTGTCCACTTGACTACAACATCTTTCTTTAACAGTTTGAAAATAGGCTCACAAGTTGTCGTGAGCTGAGCAATAAACCGGCTGATGTAATTCAATCTCTCTAACAGACTCATCACCTCAGTCTTATTATTTGGGGGGGGGCAATTCCTGGATAGCTTTGATCTTTGATGGGTCTAATTCAATACCTCGGCGACTGACTATGAATCCTAACAACTTTCCATACGGAACACCGAAAGCGCATTTTGCAGGATTAAGCTTGAGATTATATCTGCGAAGCTTTTGGAAGAACTTTCTAAGATCTCTCACATGGTCAGACTGCTTTCTAGACTTTACAATAACATCATCCACATAAACCTCGATCTCCATGTGTATCATGTCGTGGAATATGGTCGTCATTGGCCTCATGTAGGTTGCCCCAACATTTTTCAAACCAAATGGCATGACCCAATAGTATTACGTTCCCCATGGCGTGATGAATGATGTCTTTTCTGGGCCCAACAAATTGCACATCCCCCTCGCTAGAACCCTCTCAAGCTTCCACCATGTTCACTTCGTCAAATATCCTCTCAAACTTATCCATCAAATCTCCATCCATATCAACCACCGAACTGGGAACCATCGTCATGGGGCGTTCTCTGGTACCAGGCCTGACAAATGATTTGGAAAGATGCGGGACTAGCTTTGGAAGGGCTATGCTCTCTATTTCATTTTTCTGGCTCTTCTCACGTCTGCGACTGTGGGCTTGAACCCTAGACCAAATGTATCCATGTTTTTAGGAAGAGAAACCGGTTGTACGATACCTTGCAGCGATGCACCCAAACCCTTGCCCGGTACAAAACCATTTTTCAACATTTCAACAGCTACCATGACTGATGCAGCAGCTACCCTCGGAGTTGGAACGCACCTCCCTTCTGGAATTTTCTCTACCGATACTGTGTCAAAAACCTGATAAACCCATGGCCCCTTATCGTCTTCGAACTCTATGAACGGAACAATGGCATCATTGGGAACACACAAATTATCTTCGCCGTGCACAACAATTTCCTGTCGATCCCATTCGAACTTGACCATTTGATGCAAAGTAAATGGGACAGCTTTGGCAGCATGGATCTAGGGTTGTCCTAACAGCAGATTGTAAGAAATAGCCACATCGAGCACCTGGAATTCCATTGTAAATTCAACTGGCCCTATTGTAAGCTCAAGCACTATGTCCCCGACTGAATCTTTCCCTCCACCGTCGAATCCCCGAATGCAGATACTATTCTTGTGAATTCTTTCATCATCCACCTTTAACTTGTTCAGAGTGGAGAGAGGGCAAACGTTCGCGCTGGAACCATTGACAACCAATACCCGAGTAACCACGGAATCTTCGCATTTCACTGTCAAGTAAAGGGCTCTATTGTGATCAGTACCCTCCACGGGTAACTCATCATCAGAAAAAGTGACTTTGTTTATCTCAAATATCTTGTTAGTTATCTTTTCCAAGTGGTTTACTGAGATTTTGTCAGGAACTTGGGCCTCATTCAAGATCTTCATCAAAGCCCGACCGTGCTTGTCTGAATGGATCAATAATGACAATAGCGAGATCTGAGCCAGTGTCTTCCTTAGCTGCTCCATAATGGAATAGTCCTGCACTTTCATCTTTCTCAGGAATTCCTCTGCTTCTTCCTCGGTCACAGATTTCTTCACCAACACTGGGTTATCTCTGGAGGTCTTAGCTTTCCTCAACTATTCGAGGGCAAAGTATCTCCCCGATAGAGTCAAACCATGGGTCTCACACACTTTTTTTTAACCTCTTTCCCCTTGTAAGTCACTGTCACTCGTTCATAATTCTATAGGACTGCCTTGCTGTTGACTATCGGTAATTGAGTTACCGGTTTGATAATGACAGGATCTGTGCGGGCACCCTTCACAATTACCACAGGCTTGTTTGTCACACCTGGCACAACCACTTTCGCTCTTTCATGTTTTCCTGCAACATCACTTGAGGACCTCTTCTTGACCCCCACAGATGATTCATTATTTGCCCCATTCAACTTGATCACAGACTCATCACTTGTTGACTTTTCAAATGGCTTGGCTGTACTAGCCCGAATCATCATGATAGTTTGCAAAGGCTTCTTAGGCTCCCCTCCCTTATGCACTATCTTAATCATATTTGTCTCATGATGGGCCAACAACGGGTTCTGGTTGATATTGGGTGCCTCCGGGGCTTGGACCCCAATTTGATTAGTATCAATGAGCTCTTGAATAGCTGTTTTCAATTTCCAGCATTTCTCTGTGTCATGACCCGGGGCCCCTGAACAATACTCACAACTCACCTAGCGGTCAAGATTTCTGGGAGGGGGATTTGGCAGTTTAGCCTCAATTGGATTCAACATACCCAACTGTCTCAATCTGTGGAATAGATTGGTATATGATTCTCCCAATGGAGTGAAATTCATCTACTTTTGCAACCTCTCATTCTTGAAGACTTGATTTGGCCGAAAACCTGTTCCAGGGGGATTTCGGTAGGCTTTTGGGAGTGTATAGGTATTTTGTGGAGCTGGGTATGGATTTTATGGAGCTGGCGCATGGTATTGTGCGTGAACAGGAGGTTGGGTATAGGTTTGTGCTTGATTGACGAAAAAATGGGGATCTAGCGATGGGTAGTAGTGTTGTGGTGGGCTATATGGAGTGTGGGGGTAAGTTTGATGATAGGGTCGAGGCTGGTTGTAGTAACATGGAAGGTTCCTGGATCCGACCCAAGCTCCTGACTCAGTTGTCGCAATATCCTCTTTCTTCTTTTTCCCAAGTACACCTCCAGTACCATTTTGAATGGCCTGGGTGGTCGCTTTGATTGCTGAATAACTCATGATCTTGTTGGACTTGAGTCCCTCCTCAACCATGCCTCCCATTTTTACAACCTCGTTAAAGGACTTGCCCACTGCTGACACCAAATGACCAAAATAAGTGGGCTCCAAAGCCTGCAAGAAATAATCAACCATCTCACTTTCTTTCATCGGAGGGTCAACCCTCGCTGCTTGCTCTCTCCAATAGAATCCATATTCCTTGAAACTCTCATCGGGCGTTTTCTCAATCTTTGTTAATGACAGACGGTCTGGGATAATTTCACGATTGTACTGAAAATGACAGGCAAAGGCTTGGGCCAAATCATCCCATGTGTACCACCTGTTGTGATCTTGTCTGGTATACCTTTCTAACGCCGATCCACTCAGACTTTGGCTGAAATATGCCATCAGCAATTCATCTCTTCCGCCTGCTCCTCTCATCTTGCTACAAAATCCTCTTAAGTGTGCTACTAGGTCACCATGCCTGTCGTACAGATCAAACTTAGTAATCTTGAACCCTGCTGGTAACTGAACATCTGGGAACAAACATAAATACTTATAGGCCACACTTACTTGACCTCCCAACCCCCTCATATCTCTGAATGATTGTTCCAAGCTTTTGACCTTTCTGATCATCTCCTCATGTTCGGGGTTTTTAGGTGGCTTCTCGGTCTCTGCCAGGAGATCAAGATGAGGGGTGTAAGAATATGGTTCCGGCACTTTGAAGGTGGGTTCAGGGGGATAATACTGGTTGTCGTGAGTTTGGAACAGAGGTTCACTGGAAGATCGGTGTAATGCAGCAGGTGGAGGTGCCACAAAAATGAGAGTGACTGGTGGAGGAGGGTATGAGACTTGTTTGGGTAGTGGAGCTTGAGAAGTATGGGAAGTGGTGCCATAGCATTGTTGGTAGAGGGGAAAGGCTGTAGATGAGTTCAAAGTGGGAGGCTCCTGAGGTTTGGCCGATGGTGGGATATACGCAGGGTTAGCGGGATAAACCGGCGGTGGATGACCCTTTGCCAAGGCCTGGTACATTTCAGCCATTTGCTGCTTTAACTTATATATTTCTTCCTTCATCGCATTAACATCCAATTCTTCCGCCTCTTTTGGCGGATCAACAATACTTGTCTCCGGTTGTTGGTTGGCCATGTTCAGCTTGTCTTTTGATCGGGTGTTGTAGGAGTAAGTTGCCAAAATGCCAATCAACTAACCACCTACCTGGACTCAATATATCAACAACAACCTTGTTAGTGATTAGGGCTTTAACAAATTGGTAACCACACATTTTGGGGAATAAATGCACCTAAGCAGTTAACCGTTTCTATTATGCATTTGATCGGCGGCTTGCGTCATCCCGACTTTTCCATTTACAACTTCCTTCTTTTTCGTTTTCTTTTTCTTTTTTCATTCTGGCCTTTGCTTTTCTCTTGTTTTTCTCCTCTCATTTCCCTCTTGTTTTGCCATTGTTTCTTTCTCTTATTTTTTTTCTTGTTTTTCCTCTTTGGTTATGGTCGAATCCTATGGAGATTGCCTACGTATCATAACCCCGCATGAATCAGACCGAGCGTAGTTCTGGGAGAGAAGTGGGAAAGTAAATAATAAAATATTTTTGGGATTTTCAATTTTCATAAAATGCAAATGATTTGATTACAAAGACTCAAAACTAACAGACTCTAGAGGAAACTAACAGATGCTGATGAAAAGATGAAATACAATCTCCTATCATATTCCAACAAAAGAAAATACAGACTTGAAAACAATTGACAGACTCCAGTAGAAAGAAAAATAACAACTCAAAAAAATTGACAGACTCTAACGGAAAAGAAAATACACACTCAAATGAAAAATCATGAATACATTAATGCTCCTGGTGCCCGTGGGACATCATTCGGTTTCTCCGCGGGCCTATATGCAAGATCCCTTTGAATTCGGTCCAAGTCACTCATTATCTGTTTAACAAATGTCATCACTACCGCGAAGAAAGTGGTGCGAGTCATATCCTCACAGACTTGGAACTTCACACCAATGTAGTCGGCGATGTTTCTAATTCTCTCTCTTATGACACCTTTTTCTTGTAACAAACGCCCGATCTGCTGGGCCCTGGCTTCCAAAGTTTGCTCAGCCACATGATTCTGCTCCAGAAGTTGTCGCAAATCTATTTCTAATTGTGCCAATGCTATATAACAATGTTCCCTTTCAACTTTGAAGTTTTTCTCCTGTTTGATTATTTTGTTTTCCGTGGCGATGACCCTTTTCTTTAATCCCGCGACCTCATTGTCGTACTTTTCTTTCAACTGCTTAACCAGGCGTGCTCGTTCATCTGCATTTTAGCCAATTGGTTTCGAACTTTGGCTAGTTCACTTTCTGTTTTGTTCAAATCAAAACTATAGTCACTCACTTTCTGCCTCAGGTTATTTATGAGTTTTTACTCTTTGGCACTTCGGGCGGGGTTCTCTGTCTCTATTTTCATTTTTTGAATTTGGGCTCGAAGGGCCTCATTTTCTTTGGCTAGCTTTTTCTTCTCACCTTCGTCTGCCGCTGCTTGCAAGCTATTCTCGAATTGAAGTTCTTTGACTTGTTTTTCCAACCTTCCTATTGTGGCCCTATACTCATTCTCCTTAGCCAACCAAGCCCATTGTTCTTGTGACGCCTCGACAAATTCCTGAAGATGGGGTCTTTTGGCCGGCCTCCTAAACTCAATTTCTCTCCTATACCAAGCAAGGTACCCTGGTGAAACCTCATATTTGGATCGATCACGTACACAAGTATTGGCTGTTAAGTATTGACATTCGCTCCAAATTTGGCGGACTGCTGCTTCATGAAACTGACCGTTAAGTCCGATCTCGACTACTTGGGCACTAAGATCTTCATCTCTCGGAACTATATGGCATCTCCCCAGCTGCCTCAAAACCAGATATGGTGCATAAGGCTGGATGCTCCTGAGTCCCATCAAGAGTAAATGAGGCCCGGTGGCTGACATGTATATGACCTCATCCACAGGCAGCCATCCAAATGTCCACTCTATTTGGTTTGCAGTGACGGAACGGAGGCGCGCTACCCACTCTATGTCAACCCTCGTGTAAAATTCTTCTATGCATGTTTTCTCTGTCGACCCATAACTCATAAATTGAGGGCAATGGAATAAGTGTTCGATCATCCACATCTGCAACAACACGTTGCACCCCTCGAAAAAGTCTCCTCCGGCTTTGCAGGCTGTGAGAGCGTGAAAGATTTCAGCTACTATCATGGGTGCGAGGGTGCTGTTGGCCTGAGTGAGCAAAATGCTGACAACCCCGACTACTCGTATGTCAATATTACCATCTTTTCTAGGAAACACCAAAAGTCCCAAAAAGACCACCATAAATGCAAAACATCTGTGTTCTTCCCACTTAAGGCGGTTTCCTTTGCTGCAGATTTTGTTTTCCGACTTGTTGAACCCTCCTATATGACCATGTCTGTTGATTATAAACTGCAAAGTACAAAAACCAGCTTCCAAGTTTGGGTTGTGTACCCCCTGCTTATTTTCAAAGAGTCTAGGAACCTGTGTATGGCTACGGCCCTTGGAGCAATCAGGTACTGGTGTTTCAGAGGGACTTTGGGACCCCCAATATATCCGACTATTTCTTCCAATGTTGGGGTAAGTTCAAAATCTGAGAAGTGAAATACGTTGTGGGCCGGGTCCCAGAATGTAACCAACGCCTTTATGATGTCTCCCCTAGGATTAATCTTCAACATCCCAGTGAGGCCTCCCAGGTATAGATTGACCGTGTCTTGTTCCGATTTACCCAAATCATCCCACCACATATGCAATTCCAAAGGGATCTTGTTCAAGACTGTTATTGGCAAATTCTGACTCGTGCTCATTCTGCACATTTATTAGGGTGGTTAAGCAAAAAATCATGATTCAATTGACTCAAAAACAAAGCTGACACTCTTCAGATTTTTTTTATTTCAAAAGTAAAAACCCAACTTTGCAAATACGGCCTTTCAGCATTTCTAGGGAAAGATTTTAAGGCTGTGCTTGCTAACCGGCTAAAAATTTGAAAAGGACTGAAGGTGGCTATTTTTTGCAAAAACAGCCTTCCAGCGTTCTTTTGGGGACATTTGGCTATTTTTGACAAGAATGACATCGCCCTACTTATTTTTTAAATAAAAATAAATAAAATAAGATTTTTGTTCTTTTCGGGCTAATTTGCAAAAGGAAAGTTGGACCCGATGGGGTTTGCCTACGTATCTCACATCCGGTGAGAATCAAACTGGCGTAGTTGGGGAAAATTTGTCAAAATAAAATCAACTATTCTAAAACACAAAGATTTTCCTCTTTTTTTTTCTTTTCTTTGAAAACTACAAAATTCTTTTTTTTCTTCAAAATTTCAGCAGAGTTTCGGTATGTTTTGGGACATTGGTTTTTCAAAACAGGCACTTATCCCTTTCAACCATCTAAGTTTTCCTTGTATGCCGGTCAATATGCAAATCTGAAGCAAATGAATGCGCAAGTAGCAAGTAAGATGCATCATAATGGTCTTTACATTTCGGGTACACCGGTCCTAGACAGACCCAACCCTTGTGTTGAGTCTCCAAAGTCAAATGCGCATGATGAAAACAAACGTGCCTACTAGGGATTCGGCATGAGGCTGAGTTATTCTAAGTTCAAAAACCTGGGTATGTGTACTAGATTGTGTACCCGAGCGGACAACTCGAGCCGAGGAGGGGGTACATACCGGGAACCAAAAGGCCATCCGGCTTAGTAATTTGTCCAAGCCTCTTTCTTATTTCAAGGTATGACACTAACAGAATAGGGAGTCTCGACCAGCGAGCACATCCCCGAAGTTGAGAAGAGAAGAGTTTCGTAGCAGTTTATATACAGTTCAGATAATATCAAAGTGGTAAAAGCAACATTTAGCACATTAGGCCAAAAACATGTAATAAAATCAGATAATGGATAAAACCAAATATAACAATTTATCTAAGCTCGAATTCTGAACCCTGAACCAGAGATTCTGGGTTCGCTCCCCAGTAGAGTCGCCAGAGCTGTCACACATCCCTTTACACTACACCCTCGGAAGGGAGTGTATAAGGAGGTTTTCCAATTTAAGTGACAATCAAAATGGGATTGTTTTATTTAAAGATTTAGAGTTGCCACTTGGGATAGTTTATGGTATCCCAAGTCACCAGTTCAAATCCCGAATCGAGGAAAAGATTGACTCTGTTTTATAGTCCGCGAACACAGAAATCCGGGTAAGGAATTCTGTTAACCCGGGAGAAGGTGTTAGGCATTCCCAAGTTCCGTGGTTCTAGCACGGTCGCTCAACTGTTATATTCGGCTTAATTATCTGATTTTAAACAATTATGAACCTATGTGCAGATTTTAACTTTTATAACCGCTTTTGTTCAATTAATTTTAAGAAAAATTTAATGTTATAAAAAATACATCTTGGACCACATCACATAAATACACCCATGGTCCACAACATATTTTATCCAACGTTGTTGAGATTTGTATTTGAGTCACATAAATGCGCACCCGAATTTAGGAAGGTAAATTATTAAAATAACACGCCTAAAGCAACTACACGTTTTCTTAGCTTTGCGAGGGCCACAAAAACTTTACTAAGTAGCACGCCTCGATTTCTAAAGACTTAAAGCAAAGTTAATTAAACAAGGGCCATGTAATTGTCATCTTTGTTTGGCATGGCGCACCTCACTTCTAATCTTAAGGAAATTCAAACGAAATGCTTGAGGGCCATAAACTATTTGTATCCTATAATAGGGCTCACCTCAATTATTAAGGGGATTGGTTAATTGATTTAATGACATAGGAAATTCTCGAATCGTTTTTAAGAAACCAAACTTCGCGATTTGTAACAATGGGGAAGTGGGCCAGTCATTAGAAAGAGTTTGGGCCAACACCGGCCATCAGCAAGAAAGCACACATATAGCTAAATACTACCATTTTTCTTTGTTTCCAAATGATTTCAAGGCTTTGGGCCCAAGTTGAGCCCAAGTCTAACAAAGAAATAAACATTAACGTACTGTCCATAGACTGAGTCGCTGTTGAGCCCAACCCAATTCAAACATAGAAACTAGGCTCCAAATGGCCATGATGAAATCAACCCACAAATAAGCTATTGGATTTTAGCATTATAAACAAATATATCGCTAATTGCTCGAGACAAACAAACACATAAATTTAAGCATCATTCAATTGACTATCCAAGTTGTAACCACAAACCCTTATACACAAGCAATTTACTCACTAATCTGTATACTAACATGATTTCAGATTCAGCATGCATGTATAAACATATGTTTCTCTACGTCCCATCTCCCTTACCTTAAATCCTCATTCCAAATAACTTGAAATTAACAATTAACTTGCGAAGCAATAAGAGGTCCAACACAACCTACTTTATGCTAACATGCTTAGTACAGAACCCAACTAAGGGTACAATTCACAAGTTTTCGTCAAATTTTCTTCTTCACAGTTCATGATTAGCTACCACAACAGGAACTCCAAACCCCACAACTAGTTATGAAGGCTTTGCCAAACATAATTTCATATTAGATACAAATTAACTACAACCCTCATAATAGACATTCAGTACATTGAGTAAACGTGTAATCTAGACGAAATAAAACTAAATTAAAGGATCTAGACATGCTGAAGCCATGCTCGACATTTTCAAATTTCATTTCACATTTTAAGTCAGACTTCACATGGTGTAGAATTCAGAAAAGTGTACCTGGGAATAAAAGGAAAGCAGGGAAAGGATCAGTGAACAAACAGTAGCAGAATAGCTTGAACCCAGTAATGAAACAGTGTCACAAGAACGCAACTAATTTCTGCTCAAACCAGTAGTGACACACAGCAGACTCAAAAACCAAAGTCGAATTGAAATAGGACTCCAAACATAAACTCAGCTCAGAATTAGCTTTCAAAAACCCAATTTAAACCATCTTCAACCCCATGTAATCAAAGATAACTTCAGAAAAATAAACAAAAAAAGACTCAAGAATCCCAGAAGAAATTCAATGGAACAGTGATTTTTATCAAATTTTTCAGCTGTCTGCGTTTTTCTGTATTTTGGCTCTTAAACTCTGCCTTGAAAGGCAAGAAATGATGCCTTTATAAGCAAGGCAAGTAGGGCAGCCTTAAGGAAATAATTTCTGCACTTAGGCCCTTTGTGAATTCTGTTTTGTGCTACTTAGTCCTTGGCTAGTTTTTCTTTTTCTGAACTACCCTTAATGTACTTATTAACTAACACAACAGCCCCCACCCCAGCTTCTAGGAAGCTTCCTAGTTCAGTTACCATGAGATTCCCCACCCACAATTCCTATTTTACCCCTTAAGCACCATGTTATTACCCCTAAAATCAGACAGATATGGGTCATGGGTTGAATTGACCCAGTAGTTAAGCCAAACGTGGGCTCAATGCTAACCCAATGGCCTAATCAACCCCTTAGGTGAAATTCTGATTTGGCTTCAAAACCCAAACAAAAAAATGAGCCAAATCAAATCAGTCAACAAACTGAGGGAAGACACTTAAATGATTTTGAAACCAAACTTATACTAATCGAACAAGAAATTGACTAAGTTAACAAAATAAACCTAATTAAATTAATTAAGCGACTAAACAAAAGGTGAAATCAGAAGCTTAATCATGCTAATGACAAAACTAAGCAGGCCAAGAAAATTCAAGAACAAGATTTGAAAAAGAAAACTAAAATGGAACAAACAGACACTACTCAATCTTGGTTCAGAAAATTGGTCGATTTTCAACCAAAGAAAGAGAGAAGACAAGAAAGGAATAATAGGTGAAATAAGACTAAAAGAAACTGGACGGAAAAGGGAGGGAACTCACCGACTAAACTTGAAGCCACACTTGATATCCTGACTTACACGAAATTGATGTCAATCACTTGTTCTTTGTCAAGAACAAACGATCAACATCAGTTTTGTAGTGAATCAGCCTTTTAATCGTGAAAAACACAACCCTGGGTCAATGCATGCCACCAGGTTCACCGGAAGTTGGTTTTGAACTTTTAGAGCTCGAACTCGAATTTAAAATTTGAGGAGTTCTGGACAGATTCGAGGGAAACCAGTGATGGATTAGGTATAAGGGGGTCGTGGTGGTTCTGTGGTGTCAATTTGGAGTGGTTTGGGAGAAATTAGGTTTTTTGTCTGACTTTCGAGTGAAGATTTGACGATTTCCAGTAGGATTAGAGGGAGGGGGTTTGGATATTTGGTAAGAGGAGAAGGAGGAGAATCTATGGTGTTAATTTGGTAGTGATTGGACCAACGCCGGCGGCGGAGACGATTTCCGGCAGGCGGCTCACGACGGAGGCGGTGAGGGTTCTCTGAGAGTGTGTGGGGACGATGAGAGGGGGTAGGGGGTAAGTTAGGACATTTTTATACCAGAAGATCCCAGCTTCTCCACCGTTGGATCTGGAAAACCTCGACGATCCAGATTCATTTTAAGTGGGAAAGGGTCGTTTCGATGAAGGGGAAAACTGGATCGGGTGTTTTACTGGACTTGGCCGGGTGTGGGGCAATTTGAACGGGTAATAGGTGTTTAACACTTGGGCCTAGGACAAACTCAATTGTAGCAGCCCTAAAATCGGATTTTTCTTTTATTTCAATTCTTTTTCTTTTTCAATTTCAAATCCTTTCTTTTCAAATTAAAAATAAAATCCTAAATTAATTTTTAAACTAAATTAACCTACCCAATTAGATTAATCACTCATCATAGTATTTACAATAATTAATTAAATCCTAAATTTAAAGAAGAACTATAAAATTCAAAATTAAAGAGTTAAAATGCAAAAATGAACTATGTTTTGTGATTTTCATACTTTATAAAACAAACTAATTTACTAATTAATCTAAAAAAATGTAAAATTAAATCCTAAACGCAATGCGTGATGTGAGCACGTGATTTTTGTTTCGCGCGACAATCGTTCCAAAAGAAATAAAAAAAGTAATAACAATTGATCCTGTTGTACAATTATTGGATTCTTACATGGCACTTTGTTAATTATTTATGATTTTTGCCCATTTTTACTTTATTAAAACAAAATACAAAAAAATGCACGTGTCATGCGTAATCTGAACCGTAACACGGTTGTTAAATAGAAAATCATAAACATGCATCTCTGTCCGTGATTTTGTTTTGTTTGATTTTTACCTGTTTTGAATTATTTTAATGTGTGTGCAAATAATTGTATTAAGTGTTTATTTAATTTTAATTTGATTTTACTTAGTTTTATTTTTTTTTAAAAAAAAATAAAGAAGAAAAGGAAATAATAAAAAAGAAAGCCCTTCCTTTTTCGGACTTGGGCCAATTTGTTAAAATTGACCCAAACAAACAATGCCCAAAACCAGGCCTGCCCGGTCCAGTCCAAGTTGATACCCAGGGTGTCCAAACGACGTCGTTTTAATCCAGCCTGATCTGGGCCGTTGATCTCAGATTGATCAACGGCCAAGATCACATTTCCCATACCCACGAACAAAACCCGACCCGTTCCACCCAGACCAACCCAAACCCCGTTTAGATGAAACGACACCGTCTCTTCTAAACCTTCAGATCCAAGCCGTTGATCTTGATTGATCCAACGGCTGAGATCAGCCCACCCATCCCATATATAACCTTCTAACCTTACCCTGCCCCCCTATCCAATACCCCAGCTCCCGTCTTCACCTTCTTCCCCATCAAACCCTAGAGCCGCCCCTGTATCCTTCACCATGAAAGCCGGCGGCATGGACGCCGGTGACCCTACCCTTAACACCATAGATGCTCCTCACCGTCCTGAACCCAAATCCACTAACCACCTAGCTCGAATCCCTTCCCACCTTCTCGAATCTTCATTTGAAGATTCGAGTCGGAACCTGATCTACACCGATCTGCCCTAAATTCATACCAGACACTCCCCAGACCCCCCTCGTGACCAAACCATACTTGGTTTGGTCCGAATCTGACCAGGGAAGCATGAATCCCGGATCTAGTTTTTGAACCTTAGGGTTCCTCGTCACTGGTCCGTGTCTTGTTCGAGCCAAAGAAATTAAGGTCTAATGGACCTTAATCGAAGTGTTTCTCATCGATTAAAGTCCGTTCAGCCTTAAGAAAGGTCTGTCCGAGTCCGAGTTAAGGTTTTGATCTTTCGAGGTTTAAGGTGAGTTCTTTCTTTTCTTATTTGTTTTGGTTCATCTGATTGTTGTAAAGGTCTGTTCATGTTTTGTTTATGTCCTTGACTTTTATCAACTGTGCCTTGACCACTTTGCCTGAACCTCTGTTGTTTGATTGAGTCTTTCCATTTGTTCTGATAATGTGTATGTAAGTGTTATGCAATTAGCTGATTTTCAAATTTGGACTGACTAATTGATTCCTCGAGTACCACTTTGCTTAGTCAGTATAATTCAAATCATGTGTCGTACTGTTAAATGTCTGATTTTTGGTTACGATTGTATGTGTTATAACTAGTATAGTCGAGTCGACATATGTCGTCAATTAGTTTCAGTTGTCCGAACAATAACAAATCGATTTACTTTTGATAAGCATGGCTTGAATCACTTAGGAACTGAGTTTAGTGCTTATAATTAGTAATTTGAATCAGAAGTGTAAAAGAGCAATATTCTGTTTAGTCACAGTTCTGAAATTGGAGAGCATGTGCACTTATGCACAACATGTGCATTTTGTGCACAGCCTGTGCCCTGCCTAAGTGTTTTTGAATTAAATAGTTTGACAGCATGTGCTGTCAGACTACATTCTGCTGCCCATTACCTTGCTTTAGTTCAAAAATATTAAACCTTACCTAAAAGTAAGTCTGCCAGGGAATATCATGGGCTGGTGTTCTTATTTAAATAGTAAGTGGAATCTGAAAATAAGGGATCACATGGGAGGATGTTCTGATTTTGTGTAAATTAGGCTGTTAAAGGGGTGATGGGAGGCTGATATAAAAGGGGAGATCAGATAAGAGATTGAGAGCAGAGCTGAAATACATACAGATATATACATACAGACATAGGAGACACAGACAGACAATATACGAGGGGAGGAAAAGAATACCATCTGATAATAGAGATCAGAGAGAGCATAGATAGAGGAGAGGGAATTGTGAAGGAAAGGATAAAAAGATATAAGAGAGAACTGGGAAGGGAATTAAGAGGGAGGAGAGCTGAAGTTCTGGGAAAAAGATACACACATACAGAAAGAGAGATGCACATAAAACACTAAGATTGAATGTTGAGAGTTTTGAGTTCTGAAAAACAGAAAACTGGAAAAGGTCTCTTTTGATAACTCAAGCATAAGTTCAAAACTGAAAACTGATATTGGATCTTGAAAAGAAGGAGATAGGGAGAGGGATAAACAGAAAATCAACATCCATTTCTGCCTTGTTGGTGTGATTCTCAGTTTGTTCAACCTATTCAATCAACTCTGTTTTCTTTCAAGTATCAGCTGAGTTCATTGGTTGATTCACATTGTTTGTTTCTCCTGGATTTGGTCTGTCTTGGACTATTGTTCCTACTGCATTGTCTGCTGCCACCTTTCTGTCATTTCTTATCGGTTCTAACTGTATCTTGCACTGGGAGCTGTCCTATTTGTACCTGCTATTACTGCTGCTGTTTGGTGTTGCTTCTATTGTCCTACTGACCCCTTGCTTCTTCTGTTGTATCCAACATCCAGGTACATACTAAGACTTTGCATCTGATGTAACAATGAAAGCATGAAATCAAAGATATGCAGGAGTTTAATCATTCGTTTGCTGCAGTTACAGTTTTTACAAATGTTATTAAGATCTGTGTAATTTTCTTAGTTTGTAATTCAATAAAGAAACACATAGGTAGCCTTGTACTTAATCGCAGCTTAGTCCGTCCTAAATTGTGATTTCGTTTGCACAATGGGTTGTCTAATAAGAAATGCATGAGTGTTTTAACACACAAATAATTAGGTAACTTTTCAACTAATATTCTGCATGTATAGAAAAGATTGCTTTAAGCTTGCCAGATATGATGTTTAGTTTTATTGAATCTTTGTAGATAGTTCACATGATCCTATTCAAACTCTATTAGTAATAGTTTCCGATAAGTTAATTCCACTGATTTGGTTTAAATAAACGAGTTTCAAACTTAGATCTGAGGAACATTCATTATAAGCTTTTTAACAGTTCTATTAATCTTGTATATTAATTTCCCTTGACAATTTAACAACGTGCTCCTCCATGAAATAAGGCACAAAATAATTCACGCCTCATAAGATCAAATAATCAAGTAAGGATCCGAAGCGGGTCAAGCATGTAATTAGCACGTAATCCTTTTTTTTTTATTAGAGACAAATGTAATAGAAATGTAGACGCTTCAGGATATCCTTTTTCTAAAATAATGAGACGAGCCTCACCAAATAAAAATGCAAATTGCGGGGCCCTCAATAAATAATCATAATAAATATTTAGAATTCAGAATAGGCCGTTTAGTGAATTTCATGGCTTCCTACAAAATAATAATGCGCTAGACTCTTTAGGCGCGACTTAATTAAATTACATTCTTAAACCCGGGTGCACATTGATGTGACCCGAATCCAAATCTCAACGGAGTCGAAGTGTGTTTAACAATTACAGGTGCATTGATTGCAACGTAGTTCGAGATACATTTTCACGACGTTTCAATTCTATAAAAATAAATGATAATAATAAAAGCGGTTTAAACTTAATAAAAGCACATAAGTCACAACATGTATTTAAATCAGATATTTAGCCATTGTAACAATTTAAGCGACCGTGCTAAAACCACGGGATTCGAGGGTGCCTAACACCTTCCCTCGGGTCAACAGAATTCCTTACTTAGAATTTCTGGTTCGCAGACTTCATTTGGAAAAGTCGAAAATTTGCTCGATTTGGGATTCAAGATAAACCGGTGACTTGGGACACCAAAAGCCAAACCTTTCCGAAGTGGCGACTCTGAATTAAATAAATAATCCCATTTCGAATATTGTCACTTAAATTGGAAAAACTCCCCTCGCGCATTTAACCCTTCGGGGCGGGGCGCGCAAAAAGGAGGTGTGACAGCTCTGGCGACTCTGCTGGGGATTTGACCCAGAACCACTGGTTCAGGGTTCAAGAATTCGAGCTTAGAATAATTGTTATATTTGGCTTTATTATCTGATCTTTATGTTTTTGCATAATGTGCTAAATGCTGTCTTTTACCGCTTTGATATTATCTGAACTGTATATAAACTGTGCCGAAACCCTTCTCTTCTTACCTCCGGGGAGAAGCTCGCTGGTCGAGAATCCCTATTCTGTTAGTGTCTATACCTGAAATAAGAAAGAGGTCGGACAAGTTACAAAGCCGGACGATCTCGCGGGTCCCCGGTACGTAGCCCCCTCCTCGACTCGAGTTGTCCGCTCGGGTACACAGTCTAGAACAAATGCCCAGGTTATAAACCTAGTATAACGAAACTTCATGCCGGATCCCTAGTAGGAACGTTTATCTGCATCATGTTGCATTCGACTTAGGGGGCTCAACATAGGGGTTGGGCCCGTCTAGGACAGGCAACCTGAAATGAAAAGACCATCCTGCTGCATCCTATTTGTTTTGCGCATCTATTTGCTTCGGTTTCGCATGCTGACCGGTTTCTAAAAAAAAAAGGAAAAATAACAGCGTAGGGAGATAATTACTTGTTTTGGAAAAATAAAACCAATGTTCAAGTAGTGTCAAAAGCTCGCCGGAAATTTTTCTAAAAAAAAAAAGAGAATAAAAACAAAATTTGTCTTCTTAGTTTAGGTTATTAAAAAAAAATAATATAAATTTTTTTTCTTTTTTTTTTATCACTTCCCAAAATAAAAAAAAGAGAAGGTATTTATTTAAAAGTAAAAAAAAACGGAAAATTCATAATTCGAAAAAAAATGTTGTTTCTTTTGTAGTACCCCTTTTATAAATTCAGACTAATAGTCCAAATATTTCCTAAAAAATAAATAAAATAATAATAAATATTTTCTTTAGTCTTTATCTCTTTTCAAAAATAATGAAAATACTTATTCTTGATCTCTAGGTTTATTTGATTTTCTCTATTCATGATATGCCCGAACTACGCCGGTTTGATTCTCACCGGGTGTGAGATACGTAGGCAACTCTCGTCGGGTTCAACCCCATTTTTGCTAAAATAGCCAAAATCAATGAATAAAAAAAAATGCGTCGTGAATAAATCGGGTGACGCTGTTTTGTCATAAATAGCCGAATGTTCCCGAAAGGGACGCCGGAAGGCTGACTTTACATAAACAGCCACCTTTGGGTCTTGTTTAGCATTTTTGTCCAGTTGACCCACACAACCTTAAAATCTTCATCCCCGAAGTGTTTAAGGGTCGTGTTCAAAACTTGATCCCCTCTGTAAAATATTTTTGAGTCAAGTCATTTTTGTTAAAATCACCTTAATAAATGTGCAGGATGAGCACGATGCAAAATGAACATTTTTCAATAATGACCAAAATCCCTGTCAAGTTACAGCTATGGTGGAATGATCTAGGTGTTGAAGGACAAAACGAGGTTAAGAAATATCTGAAAGGTCTTGTGGGTTTGTTGGAAATCCAGCCTCGGGGAGATATCATAAGAGCTTTGGTTACCTATTGGGACCCGGCGCACAATGTTTTCCATTTCTCTGATTTTGAACTCACCCCGACTTTGGAAGAAATGGCCGGATACATCGGGAATACTGAACTTCCCTTGAAGGAAAAATACTTGGTTGCCCCAAGAGTCGTCACGGTACATCGATTCCTAGATTCATTGAAGATACCTAGAATAGTCCACAACCCGGATCTGGCAGCCGGATTTTGTACTCCATGCTTCATATATGATAGGTACGGTCATGAGGGAGGATTCAATAATCCGATCAACAAACTGTGTAGCAAAGGAATTCGTCAGAAGTGGGACAAGCACAGACGGGTAGCGTTCATGATGATGTTCCTAGGCCTTCTGGTATTTCCGAGGAAAGACGGAAACATTGATTTGAAGATATCCGGGGTCGTCAGTACTTTACTCACGCAAAGTGACAGTACTCTCGCGCCTTTGGTGGTATCTGACATCTTTCGAGCTCTTACGGCTTGTAAAGCTAGGGGAAGTTTCTTCGAAGGTTGTAACTTGCTCCTACAAATATGGATGACCGAGCATCTCTGCCATCATTCCGAGATTTTGAGCCATGGTTACCCGGAAAAGACCTGCATAGAAGAATCTTACACGAGAGCCGAAGAGATCAGTTTGCCCAATGGAGTCCTGGCATGGACCTCGTTCTTTCAAGCTCTTACTGCCAGCCAAATACAATGGACGTTGGGATGGTTGCCTGTTGATGAGATCCTGTATATGTCTGCAGCTAAAACTCATTTCTTACTAATGGGGCTTAAGAGCATTCAACCTTACGCACCCTGCCGAGTTTTGAGACAGTTCGGAAGATGCCAGACAGTACCTCATGAGAAAGATCTTAGCACTCAAGCAGTTGAGATAAGTCCTAACGGACAATTCCCAGAAGCAAAGATTCGCCAAATCTGGAGTGAGTGTCAATATTTGAAATAAGATACTTGCATGCGGGATCGAGCCAAAGGAGAGACAGCGCCAGGTTACCTTGCATGGTATAGAAGGGAATTTGAGCATGAAAGGCCATCTAAGAGACCCCACATCCGGAATTTCACCGAATCATCGCAAAGGCAGTGGGATTGGTTAGCAAAGGAAAGAGGCTATTGTGCCGAAATCAGCAGGTTAAAGCAACAATTGGAAAGTTTGAAATATGAGCACAACGTGAAAGATGCTACCAATCTGGGAGAGCGGAACAGGTTATTTCAGGAAAACGAAGTGCTCAGAGCCCAGATCAAACAGATAAGGGTGGATTCAAATAAACAGCCAAGGCGTCAATCAGACGAGCAGATGATAAAAAGGCTAAAAAGTGAAATCAGGGAATGGCGAGATGGTGTGGAGAAATCTGAAAACGTCATAGCGGAGCTCAGGGCACAGTGGGATACAAGAGCAGATAAGCATCGCCGATACCTGAACCAATTGGAAGGCGACCACGAGAAAACCGTTGCTAAGATAAAGGGAGAGATGGCTGCACTTGAGATCAAAGCATTTAATCAGGCCAAGGATTTCCAAATTGAGAGCAGATACTGGTACGACTCAATGGCCCAGATGAAGTTGGAAGTACGGCGACTGAAGCATCAGCATATACAGTATACTCAAGTATTCAAGATATGTAGCGATCAGATAAAACGCCTACTCATAGAAAAGAAGCAAACCAGAGATAGGATTAAGGCCATTGCCCATGCCATCACCAGACGATGTCTACGATGTGAGAACATGTCCAACGTTACCATTCTCTCGGCAGTGATGGGTTATGTCAAGCAGACTATGCATGAGCTGGAGCAACTTGAGAGGGATCTCACGCCTAGGACCGCGGCAAGACCGAACGATGCCCCGCGGACACCAATTTTCAAAACCATAATGCACTCATAAGTCAAGCCTGTAACTTAACATCTTCTGCCTGTTATTTTTTTCCATCAGGGTGATTTTTAGTCTATTTTTGAGTCCAGGTTTATTTTCAAAGTTTGCTTTTTCTTTTGCAAAATGTAGTTTGTAATAGACCATTTCAACAATAAAGAGGTTGTTCCTTTTACGCTCATTTGTGTTTTTCGAACTACGTAATGATCTGATTCACGTAGGCATCGTGATACGTAGGCAATCCTCATTGGATCCGGTCGCATTTCTTTTACTGCAAAATAAAAAAAAATAATAATAAAATAAAAACAAAAAAAAAGAGAAAAAGGGGAAAAACTAATAAGAGGAAAAATGCCGGAATGACGCACGCTCTCGTAGCAAACATATAGTAATCCACTTAACTGTATAGGTGCATCATGCCCAACGTGAGATTAACTATTTGTTATTTGCTGCAAATTAACCGTGCGTTTGTCGATGAGTAATCCAGGGTTTTTTGGAAAGACGGTTGGTTTGTTGAAAGTCTGGCCTCGCACTCATACTTCACGAGGTCAAGGAGAAGTGTTCAAATACCTGTTGTTGGGACCAGAAGCAGTACTCACACTTACTTCACCATGTCAAAAGGAAGTGTGGAAATGTCTTCAGAAATTCCATTGCAAACAATCCCTGTTTCCGAGGAAAGCTCGATCTCAGCCGTCCTCACACCTGAATCCGCAACTGCGGAGGAAAATAGAATCCTACGGCTCCGCATGTTGGAAATGCTGGACGATTGGAATAATGGGAAAGAGCCGCCAAGTGTCGTCCCCGGATTCCCTGAATTATTCTCCAGGTCAAGTGGGACTTCTAATGTTCCCATAAATTATCCTGCTACCCCATTCGGGTACCCAGCCACCTCAGCCTTCTCTGCTGGATCGCCTTCTGAGCCTCATCCTCGAATGTCGGCCGCTGATGCAAGCAAGAACATCTTTACTGCATCGCCTTGCCCGATCACGGCACAGCCAACCACGTACAAGCCAAGCTTTGACTCATCCTCCTTTACATTCCAAGCACCATCGTTCTCAATGGAACCAACTAGGTTCGCTACCAGTACTAATCCTCTACCGCCTCAGTGCGAGCTTGCACCTGGGCAGGATCAGAACCCCAGAATTGCAGAACAAAATGAGATTGCCAAGAGAATGAGAAGCCTTGAACAAAGTTTGAAGAATATGCAAGGATTGAGCGGACAAAAGAGCGTCTCTTACGCCGACCTGTGCATGTTCCCTCACGTGCACCTGCCAACGGGTTTCAAGACCCCAAAGTTCGAGAAATACGATGGGCACAGTGACCCCATTGCACATCTTAAGAAATACTGCAACCAATTACGGGGAGCCGGCGGAAAAGAAGAACTGCTGATGGCGTATTTTGGGGAAAGTCTAATAGGGATAGCTTCGGAATGGTATATGGATCAGGAAATGTCCCGATGGCATATATGGGATGATCTCGCCAGAGATTTTGTAAAACAATTCCAGTATAACATCGACATTGCGCCAGACCGAAACTCTCTGTCGAATTTGAAGAAGAAACCTTCGGAAAGCTTCAGAGAATATGCTATTAAGTGGCGTGAACAGGCGTCGAGAGTGAAGCCTCCCATGGATGAAGTGGAAATGGTCACTACCTTTCTCCAGGCTCAAGAGTCTGACTATTTCCAAAACATGATGTCAGCCATGGGTAAGCCATTCGCGGAAGCGATCAAGATTGGAGAGATGGTGGAAAATGGCTTGAAAACAGGTAGGATTCTGAGTCAAGCAGCCATAAGGGCGACCTCCCAGGCCGTCCAAAGCGGATCCGGAGGAACGACAAGGGGGAAGAAGAAGGAAGAAACGACTATGGCAGCCTCGGAAGCA
This sequence comes from Nicotiana tabacum, assembly GCF_000715075.1. Taxonomy (NCBI): domain Eukaryota; kingdom Viridiplantae; phylum Streptophyta; class Magnoliopsida; order Solanales; family Solanaceae; genus Nicotiana; species Nicotiana tabacum. Next base: position 23,350,306 of record NC_134100.1, on the reverse strand, counting down.
AGGGAGTATCGTCATCCCAGGCCCCATTTTCCGGAAAGAGCCCCACAACACTACTACCCCCACTCAAATTTGGCATATGCTCATCAACCTTATATGGTCATGAATGCCCAACCTTATACCCATCCACCACAACAAGCCAACCGAGGCCCAGCTCCACCTCCCAGAAATCAGCCTCCTTACCGCAACCACTATAAACCACAACCCCCGCAGAATAACTTCCGCCCTCAGGAGCCACCCAGAAGGCGGACTTTCACGCCCATCGGTGAACCATACTCAACTTTGTTCCCACAGCTGGTCCAGTTAGGTTTCTTGCAACCAATCCCTCAAACAAGGCAAAACCCGACGTCACCTTCTTACAAAGCTGGAGTCAGATGCGCCTATCATTCAGGGGCCGAGGGACATGATACAAATGACTGCTAGTCGTTGAAGAGAGTGGTCGAAAATTTGATATAGCAAGGGAAAATAGTGCTAAGGGACGAGGAGATCCCGAATGTAACTAACAATCCATTACCTGCTCACAATAATGGGCCGCTGATCGGAATGATTTGTGAAGACAAAGAGTTCGACCCAGCTCTGAAAGCCATAATTGCCATTGTCGACACGGGAAAGAGGCCCGAAATGGGCCAAAAACCAGAAAAGGGGGAAGAGGCCAAAGCTATAAAGAAAGCGCCTGAAAAGAAGGTGGAGAAGAAAGTGGTACCGGTAAAGGATGGAGTTCTTTACATACCACGAGGTCAAGCTGAGAAGACGCAGAGCTTCGGAATCAAAAAGACAAAACCTATGTACGTGCCAAAAGGGGCCTATGTGGTCCGGGGGACGATTCAACCACCTCGGCCGAATGAGCCAGTGGTTATCAGACGCGTGCCACAAAAGCCAATGACCAACCCGTCCACGGTGCCGTGGAATTATCAAAAGACTTTGGTAATGTACAAAGGTAAAGAGGTCATGGGAGAACTTCCAGAAAATACTTTCATTGGAAGGTATTCAAACACCCAAAAACTGAACAACGCCACACAAAGGCGCTTCCCGCCAAAGAAGCCCGTAAGTGTTGAAGAAGCGGAATTGTTCTTCCAACAAATGAAAATGCCGGATTACGAAGTAATAGATCAACTGCGCAAGTACCCCAAGCAAGTGTCCATGCTATCGTTATTAATGAGGTCGGCCGAGCATCAAAAGATCTTACTGAAGACCCTGAATGAAGCATATGTGCCAATTGAAACCTCGGTTGAGCAATTAGAGCGGATGACAGAAAGATTCTTCGCCGTCAACCAAATCTCTTTCAGCAAGAACGATCTACCCCCGGAAGGAGCAGCACACAACAAGGCTTTGCATCTAACAGTTAAATGCGAAGACTATTATGTCAAGCGGGTAATGTTGGATGGGGGCTCAGGCGTTGACATTTGCCCGCTCTCCACGCTACAAAGAATGGAAATTGGGACCGGAAGAATCCGACCCAACAATGTCTGCGTAAGAGCTTTCGACGGCATCAAGAGAGATACCATGAGAGAAATAGACCTGTTGTTGGTCATAGGACCAGTCGAATTTCAAGTAACCTTCCAAGTGCTCGACATGGATACATCCTACAATTTTCTCCTCGGCAGACCTTGGATCCATGCGGCAGGAGCTGTGCCTTCTACTCTTCACCAGATGGTGAAGTTCGAGTACGAAGACCGAGAGATCGTAGTCCATGGGGAAGATGAGCATGCCATTTATCGGGACCCATCCATCCCGTATCTTGAACCGAGAGAAGGGAGCGAACATACGGTCTATCAAGCTTTTGAGATTGTACTAGCAGAGCAGCACGAAGAGGGAATACCCTGCCCCCAGCCTTTCCTGTCTAACGCCTCGGTCATGGTGGCCAAAGAGATGATTCGGCACGGATTTAGGCCAGGGAAGGGGCTTGGACGAACCCTTCAGGGAATAACAGAACCCATTACCTTGCCAGTCACCAAGAAACCTTTTGGACTAGGTTTCAAGCCTACTCCAGCAGACGAAGAGTGGGCAAAGAAAAGGAAAAAATGAGGGTTGGAAGTTGCCTCGACCACTGCCAGATTTATATGCAGCTTTCATCAGGCCAAGGTACGCCGAAGAAAAAGATGATGAGGTCTTCACAGCTGAGGAAATTGAGGAGATATGTGGGGCAATGAGAGAAATGCTCTACGAGGTCCACATGGTTCAACCAGGTGAAGGCACAAGCACTGCTGAGATGCTGTACATGGGGCCGAACGCCCAACTTCAAAACTGGGAGGCCACGCCATTCCCGACTAGACGGAAGTCCGGGTAGACCTGTCCTGCCACCTTTCCTTTGTCACAAGTTATCTCCAGGACATAACTTGAGCGTTTTCTTCCTTTCAATTGTTGTTTTGAATTCCTAAGTTGTAAACATTGTTGTCTCCCAACTTTCCAAAAAAAAAATAAAAAAAAAATCATCTTTGCTTTCCTATTCTTTCTTTTGTTCTGATTTTTGTTATTTTTCCTTTTACCTTTCTTTTCAGTCATAATAATGCGGCTTTAAATATGACATGCTTGCGGATTTCACGCCCAGATCACAATGAGTTATTTAACTGCGAATTAATGAACCCAGAACTAGAATATGATGCGGAAGAGGCTTTTAGGGAGATAAACCGAGAGTTGGAATATTTCGAGAATAAACCTAAGCCAAATCTGAATGACACTGAACCGGTAAATTTAGGAACCCCGGAAGAAATCCAGGAGACCAAGATAAGCATTCACACGGACAAGAAAATGCGAGAGGCAATAATTCAACTTCTTTTTGAATTTAAAGACGTGTTTGCTTGGTCATATGATGACATGCCGGGGCTAGGTGTTGATCTAGTGGTTCATAAATTGCCAATTCATCCTGACTGTCCTCCAGTTCAACAAAAGGAACGAAAGTTCAAAACTGAGGTCAGTGACAAGATTAAAGAGGAGATCACCAAACAACTGAAAACGGGAGTGATTCGGGTAGTCCAATATACAACATGGTTGGCGAATGTGGTTCCAGTACCAAAAAAGGACGGGAAAACTCGAGTATGTGTAGATTACCGAGATTTGAATAGAGCAAGTCCTAAAGATAATTTCCCGCTGCGCAACATCCACATCCTCGTTGATAATTGCGCCAAACACAAGATACAGTCTTTTGTAGATTGTTATGCTGGGTATCATCAGGTATTGATGGATGAAGAGGACGCCGAGAAAACTGCCTTCACCACACCTTGGGGCACCTACTGTTACCGGGTCATGCCATTTGGTTTGAAGAATGCTGGGGCTACTTACATGAGGGCCATGACTGCCATTTTCCATGACATGATGCATCAGGAAATAGAGGTGTACGTGGACGATGTGATAGTCAAGTCCAGGACACAGGATAATCACATCCAAGACTTGAGGAAATTCTTAGAGAGATTAAGGAAGTATGACTTGAAGCTAAACCCAGCCAAATGTGCTTTCGGAGTTCCGTCGGGCAAACTTTTAGGATTCATCGTAAGCAGGGGAGGTATCGAGCTAGATCCGACTAAGATAAAATCCATCAAAGATCTGCCTCCCCCAAGAACAAAGAAAGACGTGATGAGTCTTTTGGGCAGATTGAACTACATCAGTCGGTTTATTGCCTAGCTGACAAGCACGTGTGAGCCCATATTCAAGCTGTTAAGGAAAGATGCGGCAATTAAATGGACAACTGAGTGTCAATAAGCCTTTAATAAAGTCAAAGAATACCTTTCGAATCCCTCGGTCTTGGTCCCTCCAGAACCGGGAAGGCCACTTTTCTTGTATCTAACAGTCTTGGAAAACTCTTTCGGCTACGTCCTCGGGCAACACGACGTAACCGGAAAGAAGGAGCAAGCAATCTACTACTTGAGCAAGAAATTCACCGGCTACGAGGCCAAATACACACTGTTGGAAAGGACATGTTGCGCTCTCGCATGGGTTGCTCAAAAGTTGAGACATTATCTCCAAGCCTACACTACGCTCCTCATAAGCAGGTTGGATCCTTTGAAGTATATATTTCAGAAACCAATGCCTACTGGGAGACTGGCTAAATGGCAAATCTTGCTTACAGAATTCGACATAGTCTATGTCACTCGCACGGCAATGAAAGCCCAGGCGTTAGCAGATCATCTGGCCGAAAATCCAGTCGATGAGGAATACCAGCCATTGGATACCTACTTTCCAGATGAAGAAGTAAGCACCACAGAAGTGGTCTCGGAGGAAGCTCATGTTTGGAAGATGTTATTTGATGGAGCCGTGAACGCCAAGGGTGTAGGGATTGGGGCAATTTTGATCTCACCTTCTGGTCAGCATTATCCCGCCACAGCTAGACTTCGTTTCTTTTGCACGAATAATACAGCTGAGTATGAAGCCTGCATCATGGGCATGCATATGGCAATCGATCAGGATGTCGAAGACTTACTGATTATGGGAGATTCTGACTTGATTATCCGGCAAGCTCAAGGCGAATGGGAAACTCGGGATGTCAAACTTATCCCTTACCGACAGCATATGGAGGACCTCAGCAAGCGCTTTACCTCAATAGAGTTCAGGTATATTCCTAGGTGTCACAATGAACTGGCTGATGCACTCGCTACTTTGGCTTCAATGCTACCCTACCCGGGCAATGCCCACGTCGATCCTTTGGAAATCCAAATCAAGGAAAGACACGGTTACTGCAATGTAATCGAGGCGGGATCAAATACGCAGCCTTGGTACTATGACATCAAGAGGTTCCTGAAGACACAAGAATACCCCGAGCACGCTACTGGAGATCAAAAGAGGATCATTAGGCGACACGCAAGTAGTTTCTTTCTGAGCGGTGAATTGTTGTATAAGAGGACCCCGGACCTCAATCTTCTAAGATGTGTCAATATCGAGGAGGCAAGAAAGATCATGCACAAAGTACACGCAGGTGTGTGCGGACCTCACATGAACGGGTATGTTTTAGCAAAGAAAATCCTTCGAGCAGGTTATTACTGGATGACCATGGAAAAGGATTGCTTTAGCTTCGTTCGGAAGTGTCATCAGTGTCAGGTGCACGGTGATTTGATTCATGTACCTCCCACGGAGCTGCATCCCATGTCTGCGCCTTGGCCATTCGTCGCCTGGGGCATGGACGTCATTGGACCAATCGAACCGAAGGCTTCGAATGGACACAGGTTTATACTGGTTGCCATCGATTACTTCACAAAATGGGTAGAAGCTGTCACTCTCAAGTCGGTCACTAAAAAAGCTGTAGTGGATTTTGTACACTTGAATCTTATCTGCCGTTTCGGTATTCCTGCGACTATCATTACAGATAATGCAGCAAACTTGAACAGTCACTTGATGGGAGATGTATGCGAGCAATTCAAGATAACGCATAGGAATTCTACTCCTTATCGGCCGAAAGCCAATGGCGCTGTGGAAGCGGCGAACAAAACATCAAGAAGATTTTGAGGAAAACGATCCAAAGTTCCCGACAGTGGCATGAGCAGTTACCATTTGCATTGTTGGGGTATCGCACTACGGTACGCACATCAGTAGGAGCGATTCCTTATCCTTTGGTTTATGGGACCGAGGCTGTAATACCGGCAGAGGTAGAAATTCCTTCGCTTCGAATCATTGTCGAAGCAGAAATCGAAGACAGCGAGTGGGTCAAGACTCGGTTAGAGCAATTGACTTTGATTGATGAAAAGCGAATGGCCGCAGTTTGTCACGGACAGTTATACCAACGAAGGATGGCCCGTTCTTACAACAAGAAAGTCCGACCCAGGAATTTCGAAGTAGGTCAGTTGGTACTGAGGCGTATTCTGCCGCATCATGAGGAAGCAAAAGGTAAGTTTGCTCCAAATTGGAAAGGCCCATACATCATAAGGAAGATATTTCCAAGATGAGCGTTGTATTTAGGTGATATCGAAGGAAATGACCCCGAAACAGCAGTAAATGCAGATGCAGTCAAAAGATACTACGTCTAAATTATACTCCAGTGGTCCTGACACATTTGGAAATGACGAAGGTCTTATTCCCCACTATTCCCAAACACTACCCAATTCTCTCTACAAGCCTTTGGGCCGCTTACAAAACAAAAAAAAAACAACAACAACAAAAACAAAACATTGATTGAGGCCTGAACTACGTTTGACTTGATTCCGAAAGGATACGTAGGCAGCCTTTCCCTGAGGTTCAGTCACACCAACAATAAAATCCCATTCACCCTGAAATTGAAACCGGGGCACGATGAGCAGTTGAGAAGTTAGTATTATCTACCTCTCTTTACCAAACACAAGCCTTCAAATCAGTTACCAAATATGGTGGGGAACCAATAAGCGTCGCAAATGGAGACCAGCACACTCTGAATTAAGAGAGATAAAATGAGAGAGTCTCGTCGGTGAAAACCTTCGGGCACCACGAGGCGATGGGAGTAGAGAAACCAAAATGAGAGAGCTTGTTTTAGTAAAAACTCACAAAGAGTGCTATCAAGCGATGACAGGAACAGAAATGAGAGAGGTCAGCCAGCGAAAACCCGCAAAGGGCGCTGTTGGCCGAAAAAGAATGACTCTACCCCAAGGAAGTATCGACAAAGTTCCACCGGTTTGGAATCACATATCCATTATGGTTCAGGGAAACGCAAGTTCATGGAAGGTCAGGCGTCTAGTCCAAAGAGCATGTCATGTCATTTAAAGCCAGCGTTATCTTCCTCAGATAAGTCTTTCTCGTCCCGAAAAGGACACCCCCTTCCTGAAATTTGTTTTCTCCTTTCTTTGTTTCTTTTCGAATCTCTTTTATGTTTTAACGCCAAGTTCAGGATACACCGGAAAGGGCATGTGGCAGGTTTGTTTGCACGGAATCCCGTTTCAAGAAGGAAAACGCCTCATTTCATTGTTACTATTGCCCGAGCCTGATGAATCATGATGTGTGATGGTGTTTTAAAGTAAAGAGGAAAAGAGAAATTTCCCCCCCAGCAAGTCCACTTTCAGATAAATCCCCATAGAGTCTCCCTCTGTACAAATCCCCACAGAGTCCCTCCTTTTGTACAATCCCCACAGAGTCTCCCCAATCAAAAAAAAAAAAAAGGAATCTCCCCGGCACATCCCAGCGAGTCCCTTTGTAAAAATTCCCCAACAAGCTTACCCCAACAAATCCTAGAAAGCCCGCTTTGAAATAAATCCCCAGCATGCCCCATTGTACAAAAATCCACACAAAGAATCCACTTTGTAAATATTCCCCCACAGAGTTTCCTTTTGTACAAATCCCCACAGAATACCTCCAATAAAATCTCCGTTGAGAACCTCCAAGCAAAACGGGACAAAAAAAAAGAAGAAAAAAAGGGAAAAGAAAAAAAAAGGAAAGCTTTACGAAGCAAGTCATCACAGAATTTGGAAATACAAGCCTGAGCAATCTAAAGGGTTTCGCCATTCGAATCAAATCAATGGCGGGACTTCGCAATAGAAATAGAAACGCAACAAAGCAACTGGGAACGATCAAGGTCACCGAACCGACCATCATTTCCGAACTAACAATTGTTCTTTGTCTGAAAAGTTGAAACAGGTTTAATCCGAGACAACCGTACAAGAAGCAAGTGTCGCCAAAAGGAGAAGGTACATGGGTACAAGAAACATTTTGGCAATAAGGAATTCACTCGAAAGGTAAGTTTCCACGAAACTCCCTTTTATTCTTTTACTAAAATAAGAAAATTCAAGAAAAGAAGTCAGTGGTTGTTCTCGAATTTTGCCCCCAGCCATCAACATTAGGGTTTTAAACCCTAAACTGAATTTTTCTTTTAGTCAGCATTAGGGTTTTAAACCCTAAACTGAACTTTTTTCCATTCGGCCAGCATTAGGGTTTTAAACCCTAAACTGAGCTTTTCCATGTAATCGGCATTAGGGTTTTAAACCCTAAACTAAACTTTTTTCCATTCAGCCAGCATTAGGGTTTTAAACCCTAAACTGAGCTTTTCCATGTAATCAGCATTAGGGTTTTAAACCCTAAACTGAATTTTCCTTTTAGTCAGTATTAGGGTTTTAAACCCTAAACTGAACTTTTTTCCATTCAGCCAGCATTAGGGTTTTAAACCCTAAACTGAGCTTTTCCATGTAATCAGCATTAGGGTTTTAAACCCTAAACTGAATTTTTCTTTTAGTCAGCATTAGGGTTTTAAACCCTAAACTGAACTTTTTTCCATTCAGCCAGCATTAGGGTTTTAAACCCTAAACTGAGCTTTTCCCTGTAATCAGCATTAGGGTTTTAAACCCTAAACTGAATTTTCCTTTTAGTCAGCATTAGGGTTTTAAACCCTAAACTGAACTTTTTCCATTCAGCCAGCATTAGGGTTTTAAACCCTAAACTGAGCTTTTCCATGTAATCAGCATTAGGGTTTTAAACCCTAAACTGAATTTTCTTTTTAGTCAGCATTAGGGTTTTAAACCCTAAACTGAACTTTTTTCCATTCGGCCAGCATTAGGGTTTTAAACCCTAAACTGAGCTTTTCCATGTAATCAGCATTAGGGTTTTAAACCCTAAACTGAATTTTCCTTTTAGTCAGCATTAGGGTTTTAAACCCTAAACTGAACTTTTTCCTTTCAGCCAGCATTAGGGTTTTAAACCCTAAACTGAGCTTTTCCATGTAATCAGCATTAGGGTTTTAAACCCTAAACTGAATTTTCCTTTTAGTCAGCATTAGGGTTTTAAACCCTAAACTGAACATTTTTCCATTCAGCCAACATTAGGGTTTTAAACCCTAAACTGAGCTTTTCCATGTAATCAGCATTAGGGTTTTAAACCCTAAACTGAATTTTCCTTTTAGTCAGCATTAGGGTTTTAAACCCTAAACTGAACTTTTTCCATTCAGCCAGCATTAGGGTTTTAAACCCTAAATTGAGCTTTTCCATGTAATCAGCATTAGGGTTTTAAACCCTAAACTGAATTTTTCCTTTAGTCAGCATTAGAGTTTTAAACCCTAAACTGAACTTTTTTCCATTCAGCCAGCATTAGGGTTTTAAACCCTAAACTGAGCTTTTCCATGCAATCAGCATTAGGGTTTAAAACCCTGAACTGAATTTTTCCTTTAGTCAGCATTAGGGTTTTAAACCCTAAACTGAATTTTTCCTTTAGTCAGAATTAGGGTTTTAAACCCTAAACTGAATTCTTCCTTTGGTCGGCATTAGGGTTTTAAGCCCTAAACTGAACCTTTCCCCAGTTAGTCGTTATTAGGGCTCCAGTCCTGAACTAAGCATTTTTATCTTCCTTCATCAATTTTGTGAACTTCCTGGCGAATAATTAACGAAATTTTCCTAGTGAAACTGGGGCAGACAATTTCGTTCGTTTGTTTTCTCCCGCAGGTCTAACCTCGAACCACATGGATCGAAATAACCCACGAGATGAGTCCCAGCTCGGAATCAGAGAAGAAAAGAAAAAAAGAGATGTCCCGAGATATCAGAGTAAATGGAAGGCAGATTGACTCCAACATTTGATTAAGGTCCTGAACCCTGCCAATCGTATCTCACTCAGTATCTCAGAGATTAAACAAGTCGCCGCAACTCGCAAGCATCAAGATTCAGATCGGAGTCTACAAGTAGAATCAGCTAAGACCCAAGATCAAGTCATAAAAGAATCATAGATAGGAATCTTGTAACTAGCAGTTGACATGCATATAAGTAGTTAGTTCAGTTTCCAATTTTCGTTTGGTTGTAATAAGGCGGTCAGTGACGCAACAGTGACAACAGCAACAGCAGTAGCAACAAGCATTGCGATCCCATGGTAGTCCCAGCTGCCAAAACTTCCTGAACTACATTGACCTGATTCCTGTTTAGCCCAGGATATGTAGGAAATCTTTGAAGCAAGATTCGGTCAGATCTTTCAAAAAAAAACATGTTTCACACGGAGTAGTCCATAGGCAAAAATTGCTCATACACGCTCACTTTATCTTTGCACGAAAACCCTTCGTGTTTCCGAACAAAGAGGGGCAGCTGTGAGCACGTGATTTTTGTTTCGCGCGACAATCGCTTCAAAAGAAATAAAAAAAGTAATAACAATTGATCCTGTTGTACAATTTTTGGATTCTTACATGGCACTTTGTTAATTATTTATGATTTTTGCCCATTTTTACTTTATTAATACAAAATACAAAAAATGTACGTGTCATGCGTAATCTGAACCGTAACACGGTTGTTAAATAGAAAATCATAAACAGGCATCTCTGTCCGTGATTTTGTTTTGTTTGATTTTTACCTGTTTTGAATTATTTTAATGTGTGTGCAAATAATTGTATTAAGTGTTTATATAATTTTAATTTGATTTTACTTAGTTTTATTTTTTTTTAAAAAAAAATAATAAAGAAGAAAAGGAAATAATAAAAAAGAAAGCCCTTCCTTTTTCGGACTTGGGCCAATTTGTTAAAATTGGCCCAAACAAACAATGCCCAAAACCAGGCCTGCCCGGTCCAGTCCAAGTTGATACCCAGGGTGTCCAAACGACACCGTTTTAATCCAGCCTGGTCTGGGCCGTTGATCTCAAATTGATCAACGGCCAAGATCACATTTCCCATACCCACGAACAAAACCCGACCCGTTCCACCCAGACCAACCCAAACCCCGTTTAGATGAAACGACACCATCTCTTCTAAACCTTCAGATCCAAGCCGTTGATCTTGATTGATCCAACGGCTGAGATCAGCCCACCCATCCCATATATAACCTTCTAACCTTACCCTGCCCCCCTATCCAATACCCCAGCTCCCGTCTTCACCTTCTTCCCCATCAAACCCTAGAGCCGTCCCTGTATCCTTCACCATGAAAGCCGGCGGCATGGACGCCGGTGACCCTACCCTTAACACCATAGATGATCCTCACCGTCCTGAACCCAAATCCACTAACCACCTAGCTCGAATCCCTTCCCACCTTCTCGAATCTTCATTTGAAGATTCGAGTCGGAACCTGATCTACACCGATCTGCCCTAAATTCATACCAGACACTCCCCAGACCCCCCTCGTGACCAAACCATACTTGGTTTGGTCCGAATCTGACCAGGGAAGCATGAATCCCGGATCTAGTTTTTGAACCTTAGGGTTCCTCGTCACTGGTCCGTGTCTTGTTCGAGCCAAAGAAATTAAGGTCTAATGGACCTTAATCGAAGTGTTTCTCATCGATTAAAGTCCGTTCAGCCTTAAGAAAGGTCTGTCCGAGTCCGAGTTAAGGTTTTGATCTTTCGAGGTTTAAGGTGAGTTCTTTCTTTTCTTATTTGTTTTGGTTCATCTGATTGTTGTAAAGGTCTGTTCATGTTTTGTTTATGTCCTTGACTTTTATCAACTGTGCCTTGACCACTTTGCCTGAACCTCTGTTGTTTGATTGAGTCTTTCCATTTGTTCTGATAATGTGTATGTTAGTGTTATGCAATTAGCTGATTTTCAAATTTGGACTGACTAATTGATTCCTCGAGTACCACTTTGCTTAGTCAGTATAATTCAAATCATGTGTCGATACTGTTAAATGTCTGATTTTTGGTTACGATTGTATGTGTTATAACTAGTATAGTCGAGTCGACATATGTCGTCAATTAGTTTCAGTTTTCCGAACAATAACAAATCGATTTACTTTTGATAAGCATGGCTTGAATCACTTAGGAACTGAGTTTAGTGCTTATAATTAGTAATTTGAATCAGAAGTGTAAAAGAGCAATGTTCTGTTTAGTCACAGTTCTGAAATTGGAGAGCATGTGCACTTATGCACAACATGTGCATTTTGTGCACAGCCTGTGCCCTGCCTAAGTGTTTTTGAATTAAATAGTTTGACAGCATGTGCTGTCAGACTACATTCTGCTGCCCATTACCTTGCTTTAGTTCAAAAATATTAAACCTTACCTAAAAGTAAGTCTGCCAGGGAATATCATGGGCTGGTGTTCTTATTTAAATAGTAAGTGGAATCTGAAAATAAGGGATCACATGGGAGGATGTTCTGATTTTGTGTAAAACAGGCTGTTAAAGGGGTGATGGGAGGCTGATATAAAAGGGGAGATCAGATAAGAGATTGAGAGCAGAGCTGAAATACATACAGATATATACATACAGACATAGGAGACACAGACAGACAATATACAAGGGGAGGAAAAGAATACCATCTGATAATAGAGATCGGAGAGAGCATAGATAGAGGAGAGGGAATTGTGAAGGAAAGGATAAAAAGATATAAGAGAGAACTGGGAAGGGAATTAAGAGGGAGGAGAGCTGAAGTTCTGGGAAAAAGATACACACATACAGAAAGAGAGATGCACATAAAACACTGAGATTGAATGTTGAGAGTTTTGAGTTCTGAAAAATAGAAAACTGGAAAAGGTCTCTTTTGATAACTCAAGCATAAGTTCAAAACTGAAAACTGATATTGGATCTTGAAAAGAAGGAGATAGGGAGAGGGATAAACAGAAAATCAACATCTATTTCTGCCTTGTTGGTGTGATTCTCAATTTGTTCAACCTGTTCAATCAACTCTGTTTTCTTTCAAGTATCAGCTGAGTTCATTGGTTGATTCACATTGTTTGTTTCTCCTGGATTTGGTCTGTCTTGGACTATTGTTCCTACTGCATTGTCTGCTGCCATCTTTCTGCCATTTCTTATTGGTTCTAACTGTATCTTGCACTGGGAGCTGTCCTATTTGTACCTGCTGTTACTGCTGCTGTTTGGTGTTGCTTCTATTGTCCTACTGACCCCTTGCTTCTTCTGTTGTATCCAACATCCAGGTACATACTAAGACTTTGCATCTGATGTAACAATGAAAGCATGAAATCAAAGATATGCAGGAGTTTAATCATTCGTTTGCTGCAGTTACAGTTTTTACAAATGTTATTAAGATCTGTGTAATTTGCTTAGTTTGTAATTCAATAAAGAAACACATAGGTAGCCTTGTACTTAATCGCAGCTTAGTCCGTCCTAAATTGTGATTTCGTTTGCTCAATGGGTTGTCTAATAAGGAATGCATGAGTGTTTTAACACACAAATAATTAGGTAACTTTTCAACTAATATTCTGCATGTATAGAAAAGATTGCTTTAAGCTTGCCAGATATGATGTTTAGTTTTATTGAATCTTTGTAGATAGTTCACATGATCCTATTCAAACTCTATTAGTAATGGTTTCTGATAAGTTAATTCCACTGATTTGGTTTAAATAAACGAGTTTCAAACTTAGATCTGAGGAACATTCATTATAAGCTTTTTAACAGTTCTATTAATCTTGTATATTAATTTCCCTTGACAATTTAACAACGTGCTCCTCCATGAAATAAGGCACAAAATAATTCACGCCTCATAAGATCAAATAATCAAGTAAGGATCCGAAGCGGGTCAAGCATGTAATTAGCACGTAATCCTTTTTTTTATTAGAGACAAATGTAATAGAAATGTAGACGCTTCAGGATATCCTTTTTCTAAAATAATGAGACGAGCCTCGCCGAATAAAAATGCAAATTGCGGGGCCCTCAATAAATAATCATAATAAATATTTAGAATTCAGAATAGGCCGTTTAGTGAATTTCATGGCTTCCTACAAAATAATAATGCGCTAGACTCTTTAGGCGCGACTTAATTAAATTACATTCTTAAACCCGGGTGCACATTGATGTGACCCGAATCCAAATCTCAACGGAGTCGAAGTGTGTTTAACAATTACGGGTGCATTGATTGCAACGTAGTTCGAGATACATTTTCACGACGTTGCAATTCTATAAAAATAAATGATAATAATAAAAGCGGTTTAAACTTAATAAAAGCACATAAGTCACAACATGTATTTAAATCAGATATTTAGCCATTGTAACAATTTAAGCGACCGTGCTAAAACCACGGGATTTGAGGGTGCCTAACACCTTCCCTCGGGTCAACAGAATTCCTTACTTAGAATTTCTGGTTCGCAGACTTCATTTGGAAAAGTCGAAAATTTCCTCGATTTGGGATTCAAGATAAACCGGTGACTTGGGACACCAAAAGCCAAACCTTTCCCAAGTGGCGACTCTGAATTAAATAAATAATCTCATTTCGAATATTGTCACTTAAATTGGAAAAACTCCCCTCGCGCATTTAACCCTTCGGGGCGGGGCGCGCAAAAAGGAGGTGTGACACGTGATATTTTGTATTTTTCATTAATTAAACAAAGTTAATATGCGCAGACAAATGCAAAAAATTAACGAAAAATACCACAAAAATTCCAAACTACGGAAAAACAATTTTGAATTTATGGGAGTAATTCATATAGGGCACAAATCACGTGCTCACAGCTTCCCCTCTTTGTCCAGAAACACGAAAAGTTTTCGTGCAAAGATAAAGTGAGCGATACGAGCGATTTTTGCCCGTTTGCATACTCCGTGGGAAGCATTTTTGAAATATTTGACCGCACCCTGCTTCCGAGGTTGCCTACATATCCTTGGCTATAAAGGAATCAGGTCAGTGTAGTTCGGGAAGTTTTGGTAACTGAGACTATCATGAAGCTGTGATTTCACTGTTGCTGTTGCTGCTGCTGCTTACTGAGCCCCTTGCTGCACCATGATAAAATTAAAAGAAGCTAGACTAGACTATGATCTATGCATTGCAAAATCCTATCTATATCTTCAAACTTGCTCTTGTGGTTCTTGTTAACTTGCTGACTTGTATTCTCCCGGTGGAACCCCTTGATGCCGCCTTGAATTGTAATCTGAGATGATTTCCCTTCATCCGGGTGGATGCCTGATTGCTAAAACTTGAATGTATTCCTTACTCTCCAGGCGGGCTCCTGACTGCTGAACTTGAATGTATTCCCTGCTCTCCAGGCGGGATCCTGACTGCTGAACTTGAAATGTATTCCTTGCTCTCCAGGCGGGCTCCTGACTGTTGAACTTGAATGTATTCCCTGCTCTCCAGGCGGGCTCCTGACTGCTGACTTGAAATGTATTCCCTGCTCTCCAGGCGGGCTCCTGACTGCTGACTTAGAATGTATTCCCTGCTCTCCAGGCGGGCTCCTGATTGCTGACTCAAAATGTATTCCCTGCTCTCCAGGCGGGCTCCTGACTTTAACAAAATAAACAAAAACAAAGAAAATTTTCTGCCCCAGTTTGGTGGTTGGGCACAGTTGTGAGTGTAAAACTAAATCATATTACCAAGTATTACTAAGAATTTGAAAGCTAGGTCCCATTATCCGGGGGGTCCTGACAACTCTTAATTAAATGACAATTTTAAATCTAAGTTATATCTTCTAAAGGTGTGACTTCTGCTAAATCTTGTTATCTAAGAGGGTTTTTAAACTACTCTCCATTATCCAGGAGGGTCCTGAAAATCAAAATCCTAATTTTATCTTGAGAGTGACAACTTTTATAGTTGAATTATACTACCCTACAACAGAACTTACGCTAAATGTTGTTCTCTAATCAAAATCTTATAGCTAAGTCTCATTATTCAGGAGGGTCCTGAAAACTCCTAATTGAATCTTATCTCGAACATACAAACTTCTAAACCAGCTTATATTCCTTTGGGATACATTTATGCTAGATTACGCTATCAAAAATCAAACCTGTTTGGTGACTGCCTTTCTCCGTGGAGGGTTTCTCCGAAACAACTGAAATTTCCCGCCCCTGTTTTAATCAAAGAAATTTTTTGTCAGTTTAAAATGTGGTGGTTAGTTGATGACATTCTTGCTAAAAGTCTTTCCGCTACATTGTTTTTTTTGACTGGCTTTCCCGAACTGGCCCTGAACCGCTTGACTTTTTGACCGACTTTAAAACCCCCATGACTTTGGATGACCCGAGTATTCTATACCCGAACCGTTGTTTCACACCTCTGACCCCTTTAACTGAACCTCTGCATCTCCCATGAAATTACTAAATCATTCTTCCAATGGAACCTTTGCTGGCACTTTATCCCACTTTACATCACGCTATCTTTCGTATGCTCTGGCCGCACTGTGCTTTGCAATCTTAAAATTGGTAGTGAGCTTTGAAATTCCTTCTTATTGCTTAAACAGAACTGACATTGGTAACATCTTATAGAAATGAACCCAAAAGAAATGAAATGCAATGACTTTCAGAGTTAAGGATAAGAAAATCCAAAACTGGAAGACTATCTGAAGAGGAAAAAGAAAAGAGACTTATCTGAGTGGAGCAGCTGGCACCAATGATCATGACATGCATTTCGGATTAATCGGCCCAATATGTCCAACCAATCAACTTTCAGTTGCCATACTTTGTTGCCCCGGAATTTCCATAACCTGATTTCTTCACCCAAATCCTGACCTTGTTCATCCTGCGATGCCTTGAAAGGTTTTCACCAGCAGACCTCTCTCATTCTTTCATCCGACAACTCACTTTCTCCTTAAGATACCCATGAGGGTTTTCACCAATAATACTCTCTCATTTTTATTTCTTTCTTCTCCCGTCGCCTTACAGTGCCCGTGAGAGTTTTCACCAATAAGACTCTCGCATTTTGATTTCTTTTTCCTATTTGGACCAGAGTGTTGCTCCTGCTATGAATCACCTCTACCAGCTCGACTTGGAATTTCTCGTAGATTGATCGGAAGGTCTTTTTTTGGATCGTAATGTGGGCTTTTGGATGGGATTAGAAAGAAAGGGTATAAAAGGCTCAAAACAATTCGAATGGGTTCAAAATTATAACTTTCGGAATCAGATTTCTTACAACAACCACAACTTCTGCCCCAGTTTCTTGTTTGGGGACTTTTGGATTTTGTTTTGGTGGGAACGAACCGTGAGACTGCCTATGTATCCTAAAAAGGAATCAGGTCAAACGTAGTTCATGTCATAGAAATTACTTTGTTGTTGTGGTTTTCTATTTTCTCTTTCTTTCTTTTCTCTTTTTGCTTTCTTTTTCTCTTTTTGTTGTTTTTCTTCTCTTTTTCATTCTTTTCCTCCTCTTTCCATTCCTTTCCTTCTCCTTTCTCTTCTTCCTTTACTTATCTTTCCGCCTGTGTTTCTGATATTTGCTACAGATCCCGAAAGAGGGGTATGAAAGAACATAAATAAGGCTCAAAGGGGGTGACAAGGGATAAAGTGTTTAGATAGAAGAATAAAATGCCTTCATCATTTCAATATTCGAAACATGCCAAATACAAACAAGTACAATCAAACAAAGAAATCATACATAGTATCTCTTGACGCATCATAATTGATAGCCATTTCTACATACTTGCCTTCTACATCTGTCAAATACAATGCACCATTGGACAACACTTTAGTTACAACGAACGGCCCCTGCCAATTTGGGGCGAACTTTCCTTTTTCTTCAACCTGATGAGGTAAGATACGTTTCAATACTAACTAACCCACTTCAAATTTCCGTGGACGCACCTTCTTATTGTATGCTCTTGCCATTCTCTGTTGATACAACTGGCCATGACATACTACTGCCAGTCTCTTCTCATCGATCAAACTTAATTGCTCCAGATGGGTTTTGACCCACTCATCATCATCGATCTCAGCCTCTGCATTAATTCAAAGGGTTGGAATTTCCACTTCTGCGGGTATCACTGCTTCGGTGCCATACACCAACAAATAAGGAGTCGCCCCTACTGAAGTACGGACAGTAGTGTGATAACCCAACAATGCAAACGATAGCTTCTCATGCCATTGTCTGGACCCTTCCACCATTTTTTGAAGTATCTTCTATATGTTCTTGTTGGCTGCCTCGACTGCTCTATTCACCTTGGGGGTGATATGGGGTGGAATTGCGATGTGTAATCTTAAATTGTTGACACACTTCTTTCATCAGATGACTTTTGAGATTAGCCCCATTGTCTGTAATGATCACCTTTGGTATCCCAAACCGGCAAATGATATTTGAGTGTACAAAATCAACCACCGCCTTCTTTGTTACAGCCTTGAATGTTTTAGCCTCAACCCACTTGGTGAAATAATCAATGGCCACCTGAATGAACCTGTGGCCGTTTGATGCTGATGGCTCAATTGGCCCAATGACATCCATGCCCACACAACAAAAGGCCACGGTGTAGACATCGTGTGTAATTCAGATGGTGGAGAATGAATCAAATCTCCATGCACTTGGCACTGATGACATTTACGCACGAAACTAATACAATCTCGCTCCATAGTGAGCCAAAAATAACCTGTCCGGAGAATCTTCTTTGCCAGCACATACCCACTCATGTGCTATCTAGAGACTCCAGAATGTACTTCAGTCATAATAGCTGTGGCCTGCCTAGCATATATGCATCTCAGCAATCCAAGATCTGGAGTCCTTTTGTACAAAACCCCTCCACTGAAGAAAAAGCCGCTTGCCAATCGCCTAATTGTTCTCTTTTGATCTCCTGTGGCTTGTACTGGATACACCCCCATCCTAATATATTCCTTGATATCATGAAACCAAGGCTCACCGCCAAGTTCTTCTTCCACCACATTACAATAAGTATGCTGGTCATGGATCTGAATATGCAACGGGTCAACATAAGCCTTATCCGAATGATGTAACATTGATGCCAGAGTAGCCAAGGCATCAGCGACCTCATTATGAATCCTCGGAATATGCTTGAACTCTATTGATTGGAATCACTGACAAATATCATGTAAACATTGTCGATACGGTATGAGCTTTAAATCCCGTGATTCCCACTCTCCCTGAATCTGGTGCACCAGAAGGTCCGAGTCACCCAAGACCAAGACTTCCTAGACACCCATATCCACAGCCATCCTCAAACCCAAAATGCATGCCTTGTACTCAGCCATGTTGTTAGTACAGTAGAACCGAAGTTGAGCCGTAACAGGGTAGTGATGCTCTGTTTCAGAAATAAGTACCGCTCCTATCTTAACGCCTTTCATATTAGCAGCCCCATCAAAGAAAAGTTTCCATCCTAGCCTTTCAATCTGTTCCAACTCATCAATGCACATTACCTCTTCATCAGGGAAGTAAGTTATCAAAGGTTCGTATTCTTCATCCATAGGATTCTCAGCCAAATGGTCAGCCAACGCTTGTGCTTTCATCGCAGTCCAGGTCACATAGACAATGTCAAATTCTGTGAGCAAAATCTGCCACTTTGCGAGCCTTTCCATGGGCATAGGTTTCTGGAAGATATACTTTAACGGATCCAAGCGAGAGATGAGGTAAGTAGTATAAGATGACAAATAATGTTTCAATTTCTGGGCTACCCAAGTTAGGGCGCAACACGTCCTCTCAAGATGAGTGTACTTAACCTCGTAAGATGTGAACTTCTTGCTGAGATAATATATGGCCTGCTCCTTCCTGCTAGTGATGTCATGTTGTCCCAACACATATCCAAATGGATTGTCCAAAACCGTCTGATACAGAATCAAAGGTCTCCCTGGTTCTGGCGGGACCAACACAGGTGGGTTTGACAAGTACCCCTTTATCTTATCAAATGCTTCCTAACATTCATCTGTCCACTTGACTACAACATCTTTCTTTAACAGTTTGAAAATAGGCTCACAAGTTGTCGTGAGCTGAGCATAAACCGGCTGATGTAATTCAATCTCTCCAACAGACTCATCACCTCAGTTTTATTCTTTGGGGGGGGGGCAATTCCTGGATAGCTTTGATCTTTGATGGGTCTAATTCAATACCTCGGCGACTGACTATGAATCCCAACAACTTTCCAGACGAAACACCGAAAGCGCATTTTGCAGGATTAAGCTTGAGATTGTATCTGCGAAGCTTTTGGAAGAACTTTCTAAGATCTCTCACATGGTTAGACTGCTTTCTAGACTTTACAATCACATCATCCACATAAACCTCGATCTCCCTGTGTATCATGTCGTGGAATATGGTCGTCATTGGCCTCATGTAGTTTGCCCCAACATTTTTCAAACCAAATGGCATGACCCAATAGTAGTACGTTCCCCATGGCGTGATGAATGATGTCTTTTCTGCGTCCTCCTCATCCATTAAGATCTGGTGGTAACCCACATAACAATCCACAAAAGAACCAATTTCATGTTTGGCACAATTATCGATCAATATATAGATGTTCGACAATGGGAAGTTATCCTTGGGACTTGCCTTGTTGAGATCTCGATAATCAACACACACCCTGGTCTTCCCATCCTTCTTCGGCACAAGCACAACATTGACTAACCAGGTGGGATACCGAGTGACCCGAATGACTTTGGCCCCAAACTGTTTGGTGACCTCTTCCTTAATTTTCACACTCATATCAGTTTTAAATTTCCTTAGCTTCTGCTTGACAGGAGGGAACGCTGGGTCAGTGGGCAATTTGTAAACCACCAAGTCAGTGCTTAGACCTGGCATGTCGTCATAGGACCATGCAAAAATATCTTTGAATTCAAACAATGCTTTGATTATCTCTTCCCTCATTTGTGGTTCCAAATGAACACTTATCTTAGTTTCTCGGATATTATCTTGGTCCCCTAAATTGACTGCTTCTGTATCACTCAGGTTAGGCTTGGGTTTTTCTTCAAAATGGCTTAGTTCTTTACTAATCTCTTCAAAGGCATCATTCTCATCATATTCCGATTCAACATCACATTCTATTTCTTGAATTACTAATTCAGAATTAGATTGACTTTTAAGACTGGGCCAGAGATTCCTCATGCATGTCATATCATTGAAGCCAACATAAAAAGAACTGTACAAGGAAGAAAAGAAAAACAAAAATAAAACTATTAGAAAGGAAGACAAGGGAAATTGCATTTCATTGAACTTAAAGACAACAAGGTTTATACATCCAAACGGTCGGAACATAGAATCTGAATTACAACACTGGAATAATCCAGATAAACTGAAAGAAAATCAAAGCAAACTACCAAAACTTCTTCCTGGTAGGGAGAGTAGTAGCTTCCCAATTGTTAATCTTTGCACTGGGCCCAACAAATTGCACATCCCCCTCGCTAGAACCCTCTCAAGCTTCCACCATGTTCACTTCGTCAAATATCCTCTCAAACTTTTCCATAAAATCTCCATCCATATCAACCACCGAACTGGGAACCATCGTCACGGGGCGTTCTCTGGTACCAGGCCTGACAAATGATTTGGAAAGATGCGGGACTAGCTTTGGAAGGGCTATGCTCTCTATTTCATTTTTCTGGCTCTTCTCACGTCTGCGACTGTGGGCTTGAACCCTAGACCAAATGTATCCATGTTTTTAGGAAGAGAAACCGGTTGTACGATACCTTGCAGCGATGCACCCAAACCCTTGCCCGGTACAAAACTATTTTTCAACATTTCAACGGCTACCATGACTGATGCAGCAGCTACCCTCGGAGTTGGAACGCACCTCCCTTCTGGAATTTTCTCTACCGATACTGTGTCAAAATCTAGATAAACCCATGGCCCCTTGTCGTCTTCGAACTCTATGAACGGAACAATGGCATCATTGGGAACACACAAATTATCTTCGCCGTGCACAATAATTTCCTGTCGATCCCATTCGAACTTGACCATTTGATGCAAAGTAGATGGGACAGCTTTGGCAACATGGATCTAGGGTTGTCCTAACAGCAGATTGTAAGAAATAGCCACATCGAGCACCTGGAATTCCATTGTAAATTCAACTGGCCCTATTGTAAGCTCAAGCACTATGTCCCCGACTGAATCTTTCCCTCCACCGTCGAATCCCCGAATGCAGATACTATTCTTGTGAATTCTTTCATCATCCACCTTCAACTTGTTCAGAGTGGAGAGAGGGCAAATGTTCGCGCTCGAACCATTGACAACCAATACCCGAGTAACCACGGAATCTTCGCATTTCACTATCAGGTAAAGGGCTCTATTGTGATCAGTACCCTCCACGGGTAACTCATCATCAGAAAAAGTGACTCTGTTTACCTCAAATATCTTGTTAGCTATCTTTTCCAAGTGGTTTACTGAGATTTTGTCAGGAACGTGGGCCTCATTCAAGATCTTCATCAAAGCCCGACCGTGCTTGTCTGAATGGATCAATAATGACAATAGCGAGATCTGAGCCAGTGTCTTACTTAACTGCTCCATAATGGAATAGTCCTGCACTTTCATCTTTCTCAGGAATTCCTCTGCTTCTTCCTCGGTCACAGATTTCTTCACCAACACTGGGTTATCTCTGGAGGTCTTAGCTTTCCTCAATTCTTCGAGGGAAAAGTATCTCCCCGATCGAGTCAAACCATGGGTCTCACACACTTCTTTTTAACCTCTTTCCCCTTATAAGTCACTGTCACTCATTCATAATTCTATGGGACTGCCTTGCTGTTGACTATCGGTAATTGAGTTACCAATTTGATAATGACAGGATCTGTGCGGGCACCCTTCACAATTACCACAGGCTTGTTTGTCACACCTGGAACAACCACTTTTGCTCTTTCATGTTTTCCTGCAACATCACTTGAGGACCTCTTCTTGACCCCCACATATGATTCATTATTTGCCCCATTCAACTTGATCACAGACTCCTCACTTGTTGACTTTTCAAACGGCTTGGCTGTACTAGCCCGAATCATCTTGATAGTTTGCAAAGGCTTCTTAGGCTCCCCTCCCTTATGCACTATCTTAATCATATTTGTCTCATGATGGGCCGGCAACGGGTTCTGGTTGATATTGGGTGCCTCCGGGGCTTGGACCTCAATTTGATTAGTATCAATGAGCTCTTGAATAGCTGTTTTCAATTTCCAGCATTTCTCTGTGTCATGACCCGGGGCCCCTGAACAATACTCATAACTCACCGAGCGGTCAAGATTTCTGGGAGGGGGATTTGGCAGTTTAGCCTCAATTGGATTCAACATACCCAACTGTCTCAATCTGTGGAATAGATTGGTATATGATTCTCTCAATGGAGTGAAAGTCATCTACTTTTGCAACCTCTCATTCTTGAAGTCTTGATTTGGCCGAAAACCTATTCCAAGGGGATTTCGGTAGGCTTTTGGGAGTGGATAGGTATTTTGTGGAGCTGGGTATGGATTTTGTGGAGCTGGCGCACGGTATTGTGCATGAGCAGGAGGTTGGGTATAGGTTTGTGCGTGATTGACGGAAAAATGGGGATCTGGTGATAGGTAGTAGTGTTGTGGTGGGCTATATGGAGTGTTGAGGTATGTTTGATGATAGGGTCGAGGCTGGTTGTAGTAACATGGAAGGTTCCTGGATCCGACCCAAGCTCCTGACTCAGCTGTCACAATATCCTCTTTCTTCTTTTTCCCAAGTACACCTCCAGTACCATTTTGAATGGCCTGGGTGGTCGCTGTGATTGCTGAATAACTCATGATCTTGTTGGACTTGAGTCCCTCCTCAACCATGCCTCCCATTTTTACAACCTCGTTAAAGGACTTTCCCACTGCTGACACCAAATGACCAAAATAAGTGGGCTCCAAATCCTGCAAGAAATAATCAACCATTTCACTTTCTTTCATCGGAGGGTCAACCCTCGCTGCTTGCTCTCTCCAACAGAATCCATATTACCTGAAACTCTCACCGGGAGTTTTCTCAATCTTTGTTAATGACAGACGGTCTAGGATAATTTCACGATTGTACTGAAAATGACAGGCAAAGGCTTGGGCCAAATCGTCCCATGTGTACCACCTGCTGTGATCTTGTCTGGTATACCATTCTAATGCCGATCCACTCAGACTTTGGCTGAAATATGCCATCAGCAATTCATCTCTTCCGCCTGCTCCTCTCATGTTGCTACAAAATCCTCTTAATTGTGCTACTAGGTCACTATGCCTGTCGTACATATAAAACTTAGTAATCTTGAACCCTGCTGGTAACTGAACATCTGGGAACAGACATAAATCCTTATAGGCCACACTTACTTGACCTCCCAACCCCCTCATATCTCTGAATGATTGTTCCAAGCTTTTGACCTTTCTGATCATCTCCTCATGTTCGAGGTTTTTGGGTGGCTTCTCGGTCTCTGTCAGGAGATCAAGACGAGGGGTGTAAGAATATGGTTCCGGCACTTTGAAGGTGGGTTCAGGGGGATAATACTGGTTGTCGTGAGTTTGGAACAGAGGTTCAGTGGAAGATCGGTGTAATGCAGCAGGTGGAGGTGCCACAAAAATGAGAGCGACTGGTGGAGGAGGGTATGGGACTTGTTTGGGTAGTGGAGCTTGAGAAGTATGGGAAGTGGTGCCATAGCATTGTTGGTAGAGGGGAAAGGCTGTAGATGAGTTCAAAGTGGGAGGCTCCTAAGGTTGGGCCGATGGTGGGATATACGCAGGGTTAGCGAGATAAACCGGCGGTGGATGACCCTTTGCCCAAGCCTGGTACATTTCAGCCATTTGCTTCTTTAACTTATATATTTCTTCCTTCATCGCATTAACATCCAATTCTTCCGCCACTTTTGACGGATCAACTACTTGTCTCCGGTTCTTGGTTGGCCATGTTCAGCTTGTCTTTTGATCGGGTGTTGTAGGAGTGAGTTGCCAGAATGCCAATCAACTAACCACCTGCCTGGACTCAATATATCAACAACAACCTTGTTAGTGATTAGGGCTTTAACAAATTGGTAACCGCACATTTTGGGGAATAAATGCACCTAAGCAGTTAACCGTTTCTATTATGCATTTGATTGGCGGCTTGCGTCATCCCGACTTTTCCATTTACAACTTCCTTCTTTTTCTTTTTCTTTTTTCATTCTGGCCTTTGCTTTTCTCTTGTTTTTATCCTCTCATTTCCCTCTTGTTTTGCCATTGTTTCTTTCTCTTATTTTCTCTCTTTTCTTTTCTTTTTTTTCTTGTTTTTCCTCTTTGGTTATGGTCGAATCCTATGGAGATTGCCTACGTATCATGACCCTACATGAATCAGAACGAGCGTAGTTCTGGGAGATAAGTGGGAAAGTAAATAATAAAATATTTTTGGGATTTTAAATTTTCATAAAATGCAAATGCTTTGATTACAAAGACTTAAAACTAACAGACTCCAGAGGAAACTAACAGATGCTGATGAAAAGACGAAATACAGTCTCCTATCATATTCCAACAAAAGAAAATACAGACTCGAAAACAATTGACAGACTCCAGCAGAAAGAAAAATAACAACTCAAAACAATTGACAGACTCTAACAGAAAAGAAAATACACACTCAAATGAAAAATCATGAATACATTAATGCTCCTGGTGCCCGTGGGACATCATTCGGTTTCTCCGCGAGCCTATATGCAAGATCCCTTTGAATTCGGTCCAAGTCACTCATTATCTGTTTAACAAATGTCATCACTACCGCGAAGAAAGTGGTGCGAGTCATATCCTCACAGACTTGGCACTTCACAACAATGTAATCGGCGATGTTTCTAATTCTCTATCTTATGACACCTTTTTCTTGTAACAAACGCCCGATCTGCTGGGCCCTGGCTTCCAAAATTTGCTCAACCACATGTTTCTGCTCCTGAAGTTGTCGCAAATCTATTTCTAATTGTGCCAATGCTATATAACAATGTTCCCTTTCAACCTTGAAGTTTTTCTCCTGTTTGATTATTTTGTTTTCCGTGGCGATGACCCTTTTCTTTAATCCCGCGACCTCATTGTCGTACTTTTCTTTCAACTGCTTAACCAGGCGTGCTCGTTCATCTGCGTTTTTAGCCAATTGGTTTCGAACTTTGGCTAGTTCACTTTCTGTTTTGTTCAAATCAAAACTATAGTCACTCACTTTCTGCGTCAGGTTATTTATGAGTTTTTCATCTTTGGCACTTCGGGCGGGGTTCTCTGTCTCTATTTTCATTTTTTGAATTTGGGCTCGAGGGGCCTCATTTTCTTTGGCTAGCTTTTTCTTCTCACCTTCGTCTGCCGCTGCTTGCAAGCTATTCTCGAATTGAAGTTCTTTGACTTGTTTTTCCAACCTTCCTATTGTGGCCCTGTACTCATTCTCCTTAGCCAACCAAGCCCATTGTTCTTGTGACGCCTCGACAAATTCCTGAAGATGGGGTCTTTTGGCCGGCCTCCCAAACTCAATTTCTCTCTTATACCAAGCAAGGTACCCTGGTGAAACCTCACATTTGGATCGATCACGTACACACGTATTGGCTGTTAAGTATTGACATTCGCTCCAAATTTGGCGGACTGCTGCTTCATGAAACTGACCGTTAAGTCCGATCTCGACTACTTGGGCACTAAGATCTTCATCTCTCGAAACTATCTGGCATCTCCCCAGCTACCTCAAAACCCGATATGGCGCATAAGGCTGGATACTCCTGAGTCCCATCAAGAGTAAATGAGGCCTGGTGGCTGGCATGTATATGACCTCATCCATAGGCAACCATGCAAATGTCCACTCTATTTGGTTTGCAGTGACGGAACGGAGGCGCGCTACCCACTCTGTGACCCCCTCTGGCAAGCTGATCCCGTCAACCCCCGTGTAAAATTCTTCTATGCATGTTTTCATTGTCGACCCATAACTCATAAATTGAGGACGATGGAATAAGTGTTCGATCATCCACATCTGCAACAACACGTTGCACCCCTCGAAAAAGTCTCCTCCGGCTTTGCAGGCTGTGAGAGCGCGAAAGATTTCAGCTACTATCATAGGTGCGAGGGTGCTGTTGACCTGAGTGAGCAAAGTGCTGACAACCCCAGCTACTCGTATGTCAATATTCCCATCTTTTCTAGGAAACACCAAAAGTCCCAAAAAGATCACCATAAATGCAAAACATCCGTGTTCTTCCCACTTAAGGCGGTTTCCTTTGCTGCAGATTTTGTTTTCCGACTTGTTGAACCCTCCTATATGACCATATCTGTTGATTATAAACTGCAAAGTACAAAAACCAGCTTCCAAGTTTAGGTTGTGGAACCCCCTGCTTATTTTCAAAGAGTCTAGGAACCTGTGTATGGCTACGGCCCTTGGAGCAATCAGGTACTGGTGTCTCAGAGGGACTTTGGGACCCCCAATATATCCGACTATTTCTTCCAATGTTAGGGTAAGTTCAAAATCTGAGAAGTGAAATACGTTGTGGGCCGGGTCCCAGAATGTAACCAATGCCTTTATGATGTCTCCCCTAGGATTAATCTTCAACAACCCAGTGAGGCCTCCCAGGTATAGATTGACCGTGTTGTGTTCCGATTTACCCAAATCATCCCACCACATATGCAATTCCAAATGGATATTGTTCAAGACTGTTATTGGCAAATTCTGACTCGTGCTCATTCTGCACATTTATTAGGGTGGTTAAGCAAAAAATCACGATTCAATTGACTCAAAAACAAAGCTGACACTTTTTAGATTTTTTTTATTTCAAAAGTAAAAACCTAGCTTTGCAAATACGTCCTTTCAGCATTTCCAGGGAAAGATTTTAAGGTTGTGCTCGCTAACCGGCTAAAAATTTGAAAAGGACTGAAGGTGGCTATTTTTTGCAAAAACAACCTTCCAGCGTTCTTTTGGGGACATTTGGCTATTTTTTACAAGAATGACATCGCCCTACTTTTTTTTTAAATAAAAAATAAACAAAATAAGATTTTTGTTCTTTTCGGGCTAATTTGCAAAAGGAAAGATGGACCCGATGGGGTTTGCCTACGTAACTCACATCCGATGAGAATCAAACTGGCGTAGTTGGGGAAAATTTGTCAAAATAAAATCAACTATTCTAAAACACAAAGATTTTCCTCTTTTTTTTCTTTTCTTTGAAAACTACAAAATTCTTTTTTTTCTTCAAAATTTCAGCAGAGTTTAGGTATGTTTTGGGACATTGGTTTTTCAAAATAGGCACTTATCCCTATCAACCATCTAAGTTTTCCTTGTAAGCCGGTCAACATGCAAATCTGAAGCAAATGAATGGGCAAGTAGCAAGTAAGATGCATCATAATGGTTTTACATTTCGGGTACACCTGTCCTAGACAGACCCAACCCTTGTGTTGAGTCTCCAAAGTCAAATGCGCATGATGCAAACAAACGTGCCTACTAGGGATTCGGCATGAGGCTGAGTTATTCTAAGTTCAAAAACCTGGGTATGTGTACTAGACTGTGTACCCGAGCGGACAACTCGAGCCGAGGAGGGGCTACATACCGGGAACCAAAAGGCCATCTGGCTTAGTAACTTGTCCGAGCCTCTTTCTTATTTCAAGGTATGACACTAACAGAATAGGGAGTCTCGACCAACGAGCACATCCCCGAAGATGAGAAGAGAAGGGTTTCGTAGCAGTTTATATACAGTTTAGATAATATCAAAGCGGTAAAAGCAACATTTAGCACATTAGGCCCAAAACATGTAATAAAATCAGATAATGGATAAAACCAAATATAACAATTTATCTAAGCTCGAATTCTGATCCCTGAACTAGAGATTCTGGGTTCGCTTCCCAGTAGAGTCGCCAGAGCTGTCACACCTCCCTTTACACTACACCCCCGGAAGGGAGTGTATAAGGAGGTTTTTCAATTTAAGTGACAATCAAAATGGGATTGTTTTATTTAAAGATTCAGAGTTGCCACTTGGGATAGTTTATGGTATCCCAAGTCACCAGTTCAAATCCCGAATTAAGGAAAATGTTGACTCTGTTTTATAGTCCGTGAACACAGAAATCCGGGTAAGGAATTCTGTTAACCCGGGAGAAGGTGTTAGGCATTCCCGAGTTCCGTGGTTCTAGCACGGTCGCTCAACTGTTATATTCGGCTTAATTATCTGATTTTAAACAATTATGAACCTATGTGCAGATTTTATCTTTTATAACCGCTTTTGTTCAATTAATTTTAAGAAAAATTCAATGTTATCAAAAATACATCTTGTACCACGTCACATAAATGCACCCATGGTCCACAACATATTTTATCCAACATTGTTGAGATTTGAATTTGAGTCACATAAATGCGCACCCGAATTTAGGAAGGTAAATTATTAAATAACGCGCCTAAAGCAACTACACGTTTTCTTAGCTTTGCGAGGGCCACAAAAACTTTACTAAGTAGCACGCCTCGATTTCTAAAGAGTTAAAACAAAGTTAATTAAACGAGGGCCATGTAATTGTCATCTTTGTTTGGCATGGCGCACCTCACTTCTAATCTTAAGGAAATTCAAACTAAATGCTTGAGGGCCATAAACTATTTGTATCCTATAATAGGGCTCACCTCAATTATTAAGGGGATTGGTTAATTGATTTAACGACATAGGAAATTCTCGAATCATTTTCAAGAAACCAGACTTTGCGATTTGTAACAATGGGGAAGTGGGCCAGTCATTAAAAAGAGTTTGGGCCAACACCGGCCATCAGCAAGAAAGCACACATATAGCCAAATACTACCATTTTTCTTTGTTTCCAAATGATTTCAAGGCTTTGAGCCCAAGTTGAGCCCAAGTCTAACAAATAAATGAACATTAACGTACTGACCATAGACTGAGTCGCTGTTGAGCCCAACCCAATTCAAACATAGAAACTAGGCTCCAAATGGCCATGATGAAATCAACACACAAATAAGCTATTGGATTTTAGCATTATAAACAAATATATCACTAATTGCTTGAGACAAACAAACACATAAATTTAAGCATCATTCAATTGACTATCCAAGCTGTAACCACAAACCCTTATACACAAGCAATTTAGTCACTAATCTGTATACTAACATGATTTCAGATTCAGCATGCATGTATAAACATATGTTTCCCTACGTCCTATCTCCCTTACCTTAAATCCTCATTCCAAATAACCTGAAATTAACAATTAACTTGCGAAGCAATAAGAGGTCCAACACAACCTACTTTATGCTAACATGCTTAGTACAGAACCCAGCTAAGGGTACAATTCACAAGTTTTCGTCAAATTTTCTTCTTCACAGTTCATGATTAGCTACCACAATAGGAACTCCAAACCCCACAACTAGTTATGAATGCTTTGCCCAACATAATTTTATATCAGATACAAATTAACTACAGCCCTCATAATAGACATTTAGTACATTGAGTAAACGTGTAATCTAGACAAAATAAAACTAAATTAAAGGATCCAGACATGCTGAAGCCATGCTCGACATTTTCAAATTTCATTTCACACTTTAAGTCAGACTTCGCATGGTGTAGAATTCAGAAAAGTGTACCTGGGAATAAAAGGAAAGTAAGGAAATGATCATTGAACAAACAGTAGCAGAACAGCTTGAACCCAGTAATGAAACAGTGTCACAAGAATGCAACCAATTTCTGCTCAAACCAGTAGTGACACAGAGCAGACCCAAAAACCAAACTCGAATTGAAACAGGACTCCAAACATAAACTCAGCTCAGAATTAGCTTCCAAAAACCCAAATTAAACCATCTTCAACCCCATGTGAATCAAAGATAACTTCAGAAAAATAAACAAAAAAACTCAAGATTCCTAGAAGAAATTCAATGGAATAGTGATTTTTATCAAATTTTTCAGCTGTCTTTGTTTTTCTGTATTTTGGCTCTTAAACTCTGCCTTGAAAGGCAAGAAATGATGCCTTTATAGGCATGGAAAGTAGGGCAGCCTTAAGGAAATAATTTTTGCACTTAGGCCCTTTGTAAATTTTTGTTTTTGCTACTTAGTCCTTGGCTAGTTTTTCTTTTTCTGAACTACCCTTAATGAACTTATTAACTAACACAACAACCCCCCCCCCCAGCTTCTAGGAAGCTTCCTAGTTCAGTTACCATGAGATTCCCTACCCATAATTCCTATTTTACCCCTTAAGCACCATGTTATTACCCCTGAAATCAGACAGATATGGGTCATGGGTTGAATTGACCCAGTAGTTAAGCCAAACGTGGGCTCAATGCTGACCCAATGGCCTAATCAACCCCTTGGGGGAAATTCTGATTTGGATTCAAAAGCCAAACAACAAAATGAGCCAAATCAAATCAGTCAACAAACTGAGGGCAGACACTTAAATGATTTTGAAACCAAACTTACACCAATCGAACAGTAAATTGACTAAGTTATCAAAATAAACCTAATTAAATTAACTAAGCGACTAAATAAAAGGTGAAATCAGAAACTTAATCATGCTAATGACAAAAGTAAGCAGGCCAAGAAAATCCGAGAACAAGATTTGAAAAAGAAAACTAAAATGGAACAAACAGACACTACTCAATCTAGGTTCAGAAAATTGGTCGAGTTTCAACCAAAGAAGGGGAGAAGACAAGAAAGGAATAATAGGTGAAATAAGACTAAAAGAAACTGGACGGAAAAGGGAGGGAACTCACCGACTAAACTTGAAGCCACACTTGATATCCTGACTTACACGAAACTGATGCCAATCACTTGTTCTTTGTCAAGAAGAAATGATCAGCATCAGTTTTGTAGTGAACCAGCCTTCTAATCGTGAAAAACACAAGCCTGGGTCAATGCATGCCACCAGGTTCATCAGAAGTTGGTTTTGAACTTTTAGGGCTCGAACTAGGATTTAAAATTTGAGGAGTTCTGGACAGATTCGAGGGAAACCAGTGATGGATTAGGTATAAGGGGGTCGTGGTGGTTCTATGGTGTCAATTTAGAGTGGTTTGGGAGAAATTAGGTTTTTTTGTCTGACTTTCGATTGAAGATTCGATGAGTTCCAGTATGATTCGAGGGAGGGGTTTGGAGATTTGGGAAGAGGAGAAGGAGGGAAATCTATGGTGTTAATTTGGTAGTGATTGTACCAACGCCGCCGGCGGAGACGATCTCCGGCAGGCGGCTCACGACGGAGGCAGTGAGGGTTCTCTGAGGGTGTGTGGGGACGATGAGAGGGGGTAGGGGGTGAGGTAGGACATTTTTATACCAGAAGATCCCAGCTTCTCCACCGTTGGATCTGGAAAACCTCGACGGTCCAGATTTATTTTAAGTGGGACAGGGTCGTTTTGATGAAGGGGAAAACCAGATCGGGTGTTTTACTGGACTAGGCCGGGTGTGAGGCAATTTGAACGGGTAATGGGTGTTTAACACTTGGTCCTGGGACAAACTAAATTGTAACCGCCCAAAAATCGGATTTTTCTTTTATTTCAATTCTTTTTCTTTTTCAATTTCAAATCCTTTCTTTTCAAATTAAAAATAAAATCCTAAATTAAATTTTAAACTAAATTAACCTACCCAATTAGATTAATCACTCATCATAGTATTTACAATAATTAATTAAATCCTAAATTTAAAGAAGAACTATAAAATTCAAAATTAAAGAGTTAAAATGCAAAAATGAACTATTTTTTGTGATTTTCATATTTTATAAAACAAACTAATTTACTAATTAATCTAAAAAAATATAAAATTAAATCCTAAATGCAATGCGTAATATTTTGTATTTTTCATTAATTAAACAAAGTTAATATACGCAGACAAATGCAAACAATTAACGAAAAATGCCACAAAAATTGCAAACAACGGGAAAAATTATTTTATTTTGAATTTATGGGAGTAATTCATATAGGGCAAAAATCACGTGCTCACAATCATAACCACCACGAAGCAATTGACATAACATTACACATACTCGAAGGGACACAACCGATACGCCACCCGCCGAGCAATACCCAGTACTCTTCCCGCTCGACTTCCACTATAAAACCCCAATGGAACTGCACCATATGTGCCTATAACCAACAAATCATAATGCCTCGCAACCCAGAAAAGTAACTCATAGATCACCTCCGAACACTAATAGACCCATAACAATTGAATCAACACATCCCTCACCAATGGCAACTCGAAGTCAACAAAGTCGTCTCAACGCAAAACACACATCCATATAGGTCTACCAATGAACCACACATCAACTCTAGTCACACATAATCCGAAGGTTCACAATGACTGAATCATATCACATGCTATCATCTGACTAACTTACCCTCATCTTTACCGTCCACAACCACGAGCTAACCTGTTTATGAGAACTTTAAGTCTCCCAGTCCATGAAACATACGAATTACCATATCTGATCCTAATTTCGCCGCTCGAATATATAACATATCTCTAATACGAAATCATCCCATGAGAGGTACACCTATAATTCTTCGGTGCCACCAAGCAAACTCGAATGTCATCAGTCGATCAGAAAAGATAGTGTCGCAACACCAATAAAACATCCATAACTCAAACACATTGCCCTTTCTAAAATGTATACCCTCATCAAGCCACACCAATCAGTAATACCATTTCCTAAATCATCTGAAACTGACTGTGCTGCCTAAGAATCTTATGACCTTCCTTTCAGAACTGAACTGTAACCTTACACATGCAATTCTCAATCCTCCACAACATACCGCATGTACCATACCATCCTACGATAACATGAGAACTTCGTATATCTTCCGAGCCACAAACAACTATGTACTCAACTAACCCAAGACTTTCCATCGATCTCATCTTGAAGAAACCCACTATACATCCCCATGCTTCTCACGTTTATAGGAAATATGCGTCTCTCACCGTGGTAGAAATCGTCAAGTACTTTCCGAATTTCCATGTGCACAAAGCTAAACCGTCAAGACTGAATCCTTCTAACTTGACCGAGCTATGCAGGTCACTAAAAACCAAAAGAATTGACGCGAAACACCTGTAGAAACTCATTACCTCGTAAGCATCCAAAGAACTGATCATATCCTTACCAAACCGACTCGACCTACTACCAAGCTATCCCATCTATCCGAGTTTCCTTCTGATTTATCTTCAACTTGATACTCCTTCTTGCTATAACATCACAATTCCTCAACCCAGGCTTACCACACGAGACCCAAGCATAAATCCATACTGGCTAAGGCTCATAAGCCACTGAATACTTTCTCAGATATTCCTAAGAGCACCACGTTCAAAATGCTTACTCTGAAGGGACTTCCTACGAATCCAAAGCCATTACCTTCGCCTTCCTGATACTGATATATATAATCCCATAATTGATATAGAAATACCACAAGTCTTGACATCCTCCAATGAATACTCAGTTTCTAGCCACATATACAACTTGAAAATGTCCAATTGTTGCATGTAAAATCTTGAACACATTAGAACCATTCTCGAGAGTCATGCACTCTATTCAAACTGCAATAAGCCTGATCAAATGAACAGAACCACCCGTGCCTCAATAGCACTCCGACACCGCAGAGTGTAACCTCATCCTAGAACAACCAAGCAACTTCCTGCTCTATGCATCGAGCATCCTTTACCAACAACAACTGAAGATATTCCGTGATTCTCATACACCTACGAAGCATAACATAACCTTTTCCTTTACCCGAGCTATCCTCAGTCTCAAATATTTGTAAGCCATAACTGATTCACCCGAACGCCTCAAACCGGAACCAACATAGCACATAACCCTGCAATCAACTAATCAATAGCAGACTCCCCCACTTGGCTCGATGCCATAGCCCCAAACACACGCAATAACTCGTAGCACATATACTCTATTGCTTCCATAGTACCATAGTGAGATCTAAACTCAATCCTTCATACGCTCGTGAAACACCGACTATTTGGTACTTCAATTCTTATGCAAATATTGCATTTACTATCGTAATAGTTGAACTCACTCTCTTAAGCGACCCAAATCTAAATTTCAACACACATTTTCCAATTGCAAATGAGATCTTCTAACAGACAACATAGGGATCACACAACTTCAGAACACTCCGCAGGAGATAACCCACTTTCTTTGCCTCCAACTAACATTTCTGTATACCTTCCGCCGTCATAAACATTATGCAGTTACTTAGTATTCATGAGCCTGAACGCATACCGCAACATGGAATTTACTTCACTCCCAACTAGGAAACATGAAAAGATTCTTCACACGCCCATAACTCGGGGCTATACCTCAAATCAAGATGGAAATCAAGCACCTAATAGTTTCTTCTATCCTCCAGCAGGCCCTTCTCATCAATTCCAAATCATATGAATACACCTCCCAGTTGTAACATACTCATCAGGTAGCTATCCAGTCATTACTTCTAGCAATAGGGCACTACCGAACGTATAAGTTCAAAAACACTTGCTCACACAATCAGCACCTCGGTGCTCAAGCTATAGGCAAAGATCCGGCCTTAAGTCCTCCATACTGGCCCAACATCAACACATAGATGTCATATCTCGCCCCTTGATCGGGGAATCACAAGACATCGATGCACATCTGATACTGAACGCTCATGCGCACATATGAATGCGTTGAAGGAATTCAAGGAGTTACTTTTCCAGCTGAATCAAGGACGCATGATAAGAATTTCAAGAATGTGAGGTTTTCTTAAAGGTTCTGCAGCCTCCCGAGGACAAGTACAGACATCTCTATATCGATCCGCGAGACTCTACTAAACCTGCTCATGACTCGTGAGACCTATGTAACCTAGGCTCTGATACCAACTTGGCATGACCCAAAATCGACCCGGCCGTGATGGCGCCTATCGTTAAACTAGGCCAGCCGACACAACTCCCGAATCAACCATTTTCCAATAAAAGTTGTTTTTTTACCATTGATAAACCAATAATCTCATAATGAAAACTTAAAGAAAAGTGCGAAATAATTATACAAGCTCGACATCGGGGTATCACTAGTCATGAGCATCTACTAAGGTTTGAATACAACAAGAGTTTAAAAACAATGTACTAAATACAGTAATAGAAATGAGACAGAAGGAAAGCAGTGCTGCGAACGCCGTGTAGCCACCTTGCTAACTCTGGCGACTTCGCCTCTGAGCAATCAATACCCACTAGTGGGTTCCGAAATACTTGAATCTGCACACGAGGTGCATTGAGTAACGTGAGTACTCCAACCCAGTAAGTAATAAGAGTAAATAAAGATTGAGCAGTAGGAAACGATGAATCCACATTTATGATAAACTCAATAAGCACAACAAGCTTCCAAATCAGAATACGAGTCAATTGTCTCATTTAAAAATTTAACTTTTGGTAAAAATCATTTGAAAATACCTTCCAATAGTTCCATTAGGGGTTCAATACCATTTATAATAAAAGAGATGAAAATCATAATCAGCCCCTCGGGCAAAACATAGTTTGTAGACAGCCCCTCAGGCCAAGCAAGAGTCATAAACACCTCGTAACATGAAAATCTCAGTGGAAATAGCAAAGCCAAATCAGTGATTAAATCCTGAACATCTCATAAAACCCCAGCTTAAATGAAAGTTGTTTAAAAATATTTGTTCAACATTTTTTGACAGAGGTTCAGTATAAAGGTGAGTGAAAGCAGTCAATAAATCAACATATTCGATAGAAACTCACTTTAAAGAGGAGTGAAAATCAATAAGTTCATAAATAGGCCCCTCAGACAAAACATCACTCATGTACATGCATACATCTAGCGCCCCTCGGGCAAGCCTCTCAGTCACTCCTGACTCAACTCTTACTAATCAGCGCTCGCACTCAGCACTCACACTCAATAGGTACCATATAGTAACCGCTGCAGCGCACAACCCATCCATATATCGCTGCGCGTGCAACCCGATCCATATATATAGCCGACTGTGCTCACTGGGGGTGTGCAAACTCCGGAAGGGCTCCTACAGCCCAAGCGCTATATCGCTGTGGCGTGCAGCCCAATCCAACATATCGCTGCGGTGTGTAGCCAATCCATATACATACATATACATATA
Organism: Nicotiana tabacum; assembly: GCF_000715075.1. Taxonomy (NCBI): domain Eukaryota; kingdom Viridiplantae; phylum Streptophyta; class Magnoliopsida; order Solanales; family Solanaceae; genus Nicotiana; species Nicotiana tabacum. The sequence goes on along the minus strand of NC_134100.1, from coordinate 23,313,925 downwards.
CATATATATATATATACATACATACATATACATATACATATACATATATATATATATATATATATATATATATATATATATATATATATATATATATATATATATATATATATATAGTTGCGGCATGCAGCCCGATCCATAAATATATAATCCTCACAACCAGGCCCTCGGCCTCTCTCAGTCATTAACCTCACAATCAGACTCTCAGTCTATCTCAGTCATCAACCTCAGAATCAGATCCTCGGTCTATCTCAGTCTTCAACCTCATAATTAGATACTCGGTCTATCTCAGTCATCAACCTCACGATCATTCGGTCCATCAGTAAAACAGGGAACTCAACCCAAACAGTTTTTACATTTTTAAGAAATATAGTGATAAAACCAGATTGAAACAATAAACAGGTAAAACATGACTAGGGATATGCTTTCAAATACATAGAGTGAGGAAAAATAGTGAAAGTGCCCCTAAGGGTTTCAGCAGGTCGGCACAAGGCCCCAAACATGACATACAACTCAAAATATAATATAAATCTCTTGAACATGGAATATCATAAGATTTCAAATCAAATACGCGACTTAACAGTCGTACGGGAAAGACCAAGTCACAATCCCCAACGGTGCACAACTCCACGCTCGTCATCTAGCTTGTGCGTCACCTCAAAGTAATACAACGATGTGTAATTCGGGGTTTCAAACCCTCAAGACAGTATTTACTATCATTACTTACCTCGATCCCGTCCAATCTCTAGTCCGCGATGCCTTTGCCCTCACGAATCGACTCCCGGATGCTCCAAATTTAGCTATAATCAGTGCATAACTATTAAAATATGCTAAGAAAACAAAGCCCACTCGAAAATAATCAATTTACATCAAAAATCCCGAAATTACTCAAACCAGGCCCTCGGACCCATGTCTCGAAACTCAATAAAATTAACATCCTCATCCTCTCACGAGTTCATACATACCAAGAACATCAACATCTATACACAAATAACCCTTAAATTCCCAAATTTTAGGTCTCCAATTTCAAGCCCTAGTTCTTCAATACTAGGCTTAAATTCCATGATAAATCAGGTAGAATTCACATAAGAACCGAGTATAAAGTCCATAAATCTTACCTCCAAGTGTTCCCCCTTGATTCCCTCTTCAATCCTCTTCAAAAAGCTTCAACATCGAGCAAACAATGGTGAACTTAGGCCAAAACTCGCAAAAATGGTCTTTTAAACATTCTGCCCAGCGATTAGAAGTCCTTCTTCGCGAACGCGGTCAAACCCTCGCATTCGCGAAACACAAAATAACTTTGACCATAATTTCCTCTTCGCGATCGCGTCCTGCCAATCGCGAATGGCGATGCTTCCTCAGTCTAAACCTCCGCGACTGCGTTATACCACTTGCGAACGTGATGAATAAAAATGCCTCAAGCCTAGCCGACCAAATTACTCTACGCGAACGCGGAGATTCACCCGCGAACACGATGCCCAAACAATCAGCCCTTCACGAACGCGAAGGCTAAAATTTCAGCCTTCACCAGCTAACCCTTCGTGAACGCGAGGGCCTACTCGCGAATGCGAAGGCCATTCCTCTGCAACACTGATCAGAAATTTTCTGCAATTCCAAACAACACAAAATGGTCCGATTGACCACCCGAAACTCACCCGAGGCCCTCGGGACCTCAACCAAACATGCCAACATAACCCATAACCTCATTCAAACTTGTTCCAACCTTCGGAACGCTCAAAACAATATCAAAACACCCAAATCACATCGGATTCAAGCCTAAGAATTTCAAGAACTTCCAAATTCCGCTTTTGATCAAAAACCCAACCAAACCATGTCCGAATGACCTTAAATTTTACACACACATCACAAAATGACACAACGAAGCTACTGCAACTTCCGAAATTCTATTCCGACCTCAATATCAAAATCTCACCTATCAACCGGAAAACACCAAAATCCCAATATCGTCAATTCAAGCCTAAACCTTCCACGGACTTCCAAAATGCATTCCAATCATGCTCCTAAGTCCCAAATCACCTAACGAGCTAACAAAATCATAAAATTTTTGATCCGAGATAATATTCTAACATGTCAAATCTTGGTCAAACTTTTCAAATTTCAAGCTTCAACCTGAGAACTGTTCTTCCAAATTCATTCCGATTACCCTGAAAACCAAACCAACAATTTACGTAAGTCATAATACATCACACGGGACAAGCCATGCCTGAGAACCGACGAGAAAAGTGCAAAATCTCAAAACGACTGGTCAGGTCGTTATAGCTCCCCTGTTGCATATTTACTTTTGGGACTTCGAGGCAGTACCTCGGGAGCTTTCTTGTTGTGTCTTTACTTTTGGGACTACGAGGCAATACCTCGGGAGCTTCCCTGTTGCATATTTACTTTTGGGACTATGAGGTGGTACCTCGGGAGCGCTTCTATTGTTTACCCCTATTTGCTGTATAGTTACCTTCTGTAATTTTTTATTGTTATGTTCTCAGTCATTTCATTATATTACATTATATCTTTTTCCTTGTTTCCTTTTATTCCAATAGGGCCCTGACCTGACCTCGTTGCTACTTTACCGAGGTTAGGCTTGACACTTATTGGGTATCGTTGTGGTATACTCATGCTACTCTTCTGCACATCTTTTTGTGCAGATCAAGGTAACTCCTACCATACCTGATTTCAGTGAGCACTGAGTACGTAGAGACTTCAAGATACATCTGCCAGCGACCGCAGACCTTGGAGTCCCAATCTATCCTTACTATATTGTTTTTCCTTATTTCCTTAGACTATGATGTATAGAGACACTTAGAATTTCTCTTAGAAGCTTATGACTTATTTCTACCGGGTTTTAGGAATTGTAACTATTTAAATCTTGGTTTGATTTATTTATATGTTCAGATTTGAGTTTTAGTTTTATATTTCGTTATTCCGCATAATTTGTTAGGCTTACCTAGTCTTAGAAATTAGGTATCATCACGACATCCTACAGAGGGGAAAATTGGGGTCGTGACAAACCCAAAGAATCTAAATTTGGTATTTAAAGATTTAATTATCTATATTTGTACATATACAATCCATTTATTATACCTTCTTAAAAATCTTTTTATTATTATGACACAATGATTTTCATAATGTATTAACTTTTTTTGGGTTCAATGCAAGATGTCCTTGCTGTTGTGATTAACGACAGCCCTTCAACATATGCTACAAATGGAATAAGAATTCAAGAACTTATCATTATGGATAAGCAGTAAGGATATACCTCCTTTTATTCCTTTCCTCTGTTTCTTTTGTTGTTCTTTATCTTCCTTCACCTCCTCCTCCTCCTCTTCAACCACCTCTCCTTTTTCGGCTGCAGCGGCTGGTTTTGTCTTTTTGTGGCAAAAAAAATTGCACATGATTAAACTATAATGTTGTTTTGTCTTTTCTGCATTGTCTAATTTGAAGTTAATATATATGATATTAATTAAGAACTTTAATTTTTCAACCATTTTCAGCATTTTAATTTAAGAATTATACTTTCATAGTGTAGTATTGCTGAGTGGTAAGAGGGTGAAGCGCTAGCACCCTTGTAATATGGTTTTTGTTAAATCAAACACACATAGAAACAAAAACTTCAGGCTAAAACTCAAGATAGTGGCTTTATTAAGATTCTGGAAAATGCAATGTGAAAAAGAATGTCTTAGGTATTTGGTTGTCACTTTGTGCATTACTTTAACCAGATTAAAGGTGTAACTTCCATATTAAATTTTTATAGTGCCAAAGTTTTTCTTAGGAAAGCAGAGCTTTCTTTTATTGAAAATGAGTAGCCTTATATGTATTCTTGATGTAATACAATAACCAATAGTTGTATGAATGACTTAATTCTTTTCTTAAAATCAACAGAATTTGTTGCCCTGATGATATAGTAAGGGAACATTTTGGTTAGAATAATCTGGCTTTTCAGTTATTTGAATTAGTTTTAGTACAATACAAAAAGTTACAGTATCATAATTAGTGTTGTCTTATCTCAAACTCATTTCATAATTCTTCTATATGCTTCAAGTATTGGGCCTGTGCATCATTTTGCAAGTCCCTATGGGAGAGCATGGTAGCCAATAGTATAATTTTTTTATGAGGCTTTAATATAGTATTTGAACATTTTTTATTCATTTTTTACAGGAAAAAACAATAAAATTCACACTTTGGGAAGATTTTATTGATTTTTATGGGAATAAACTTTTGAAACAACTGAATGAATACTCAATTATTCTTGCTAGAAAAATTGAAGGCTCATCAGGTATTAGTACATACATGATTTTACCTTTTTCCCTTTCAAATATCAAACAATAAAATCAAATCTTAATATTTGAATGCATGTAGGATCGTTGAACAAATTCAGTGGATTGTCGAACAAATTTAGTACAACAATCAAATTCAATCCTCCTTACCCACAAGCTGTTGAGTTGAATTCATGGTATTATGCATGTATTTCTTTGTGAATTATGCATATGTAGAAATATATTGCTTATATAATGCATTAATATATACAAGAATAAATTTTTAGATTTTAACTTTTTTGTAGGATCAAAACAATTGAACCAATGCTTAATACATACAAGGTAAAGAGTACATCTTCCATATGCTCTGGTATGGTGGTTTCCTTTGAGGATGAAATCATAGCTATTTCCAATATCCAAGCGCAACATTCAAGTAAGAACAACATAAATTATATTATTCTATCGAAATTTAATTATTTTTTTTCGTAGTTACAAAAAGAACTATGTGGCATTCTTGAATTATATAGGGACAAGTATTTTATGTCAAGGATGAACTTTCTATGCTAAATGAGAACCAATGCTTTTGTGTGTTAGCTTGTTCTGACTGTAAGCATTTATTCACGAGATCTTTCTCTCAGAGGATAATTTATTGTACAATCTGTCAACGATCCACACATCTAATTCCAAAATGCTACTAGATTCTTTTATATGACTATTTAGAGTTTACAATTATTTGTTTTTATTCATCTAACCAAACATTTCCTCTACATTATAACAGATGTCAATTTGAAGTCACTGTTAAAGACAATAGTGATTTTATAATAGCATATTATTTCTTACAATCCTGCGGAGAAAATGTTATGCCTCAGCTCAGAAGAAATTAATGACATCTACCATGTCAAGGTATATATTACATATTATTGTTAGTTTCAAAAATACAAACAAGTATCAATGGCAAGATGACCCTCTTTTGATGCGTAATTAACCAATTTTGTCCTCCCAAAAATAAATTTTACCCCTTGTGAATGTGCATAAGCAATTGAGTGGAATGATATTCAAAATTCAAATGAAAAAGTTATTTAAACAATATCATGATACAATGAAAGAATTATCCATTTTATCTTACACGAACAAAGACAATAAGATCCACCAATAGTTCCTTCGAACCATGATGGATGTCGCCGAGGGGAGCAAATGCAAGAATGAACATCTTGGCTTGGAGGGAAGAGAAACTCAACATACAACTAACAAAGACAATGCTTCCTACTACAAGCAAAGCTTGGAAATAGAGACTCCTCCTTTGAAAAGTAATGGTAAGGTATTTGAACTTTTTAATTCAGTTGTTGTTCTTTTATCTGCTCATATAATTAATTTTAAGATGTAATTTTTATTATAGTTCTAAAAATAGCTCAACACATGTGTATTCCTCCACTCACTTGTTCTTGCTCTTAGTTGAAGCCACTTTTTGCTGCTATTTTTAGATGGGGTAAACGTTATTTTACTGTTGTTTTGGGATGCATTTGAAGGTATTTTGCTTCTATTTTTGGATGCGTTTAAAGCCAGTTTTGTTGTTGCTTTCTGCCTGCAGTTAAAACTAATCTTTTTTGGTGTGATATTAGGTTAGTTTACCTATTTACTATTTGTCTATGATACTAACCCATCTGTAACGACCCAACCGGTCATTTTAAGCTCTAGGGCATTGTTCGGCAGTTTGAGACTATGAGTAGCTTCACTTCAGGTATTATGACTTTTGTATGTGGTCGGAATTGAATTTCGGGAAGTTCGGAGTTGATTTGGAAAGAAAATTTTAATTTCGGATGCTTTAGGTTGGAGGAATTGGCTAAGGTGTGATTTTTGAGTAAACGACCTCGGAATTGGGATTTGAAGATTCCAACATATTCACATGATAATTTTGGACTTGGGCGTATATCCGGACCAAATTTTAAATGACCCGGGAGCATTTTGGCGCCTATTGCGAAAAGTTGGCATTTTGGAAGAATTTTATAAATTCGGGTTAAAGTGTATTTCAATATTATCGATGTTCGTTTGGGATTCCGAGTATGGGAATAGCTCCGTATGGTGATTCTAGTATTGGGAGTGTGTCCAGATGTGGATTTGGAGGTCCGTAGGTCATTTGGGGCCATTTGGCGAAAGTTGAAAATTTGAAGGTTTTTGGAAAGTTTGACCTGGAGTGGACTTTTTGATATCGGGGTTGTATTCCGATTCTGGAAGTTGGAGTAGGTCTGTAATGTCATTTAAGACTTGCATGCAATATTTGGCATCATTCCGAGTTGATTTGATAGGAATCGTACGCGCGGAGGTTTTTTTAGAAGTTTTTGAGTTCATGAGTTAATCCATGCGTTTTGGCATCCCACTCGTGGTTTTTGATGTTATTTTAGTATTTCAATCATGCGATCGAGTTCGTGTGACATTTTTAGACTTGTGTCGATGTTTGGTGTGGAGCCCTGATGGCTCGGGTGAGTTTCAGACATGTTCGGGAGGTGAGGAAGCTTCAATTTTCTTGTATTCTTTTGTTGGTGTTGCAGGTATCACAATTGCGAGAATTGGTTCGCATTTGTGAACCTCACATTTGCGAGAAGGGCTTAGCAATTGTGAAGAAGCCCGACCTGGGCATAGCTCGCATTTGCGAGTATCTCAGTCGCATTTGTGACCTCGACAAGGTTCGCATTTGCAAGTCCTTGGTCGCATTTGTGCTCGACAATGGGAGTCCAGGTTCGCATTTGCAATGATTTTGTCGCATTTGTGACCTTCGCATTTGCGAATGAGGTGTCGCAAATACCACATCTGCGACCTGTGCACATCCTTATTAAATGCGGGACTTAGGCTACTTAGCTCATTTTCTTTCATCTCTTGGGTGATTTTTGGAGATTTTGGAAGAGGGTTTTCACCTAACACTTTGAGGTAAGTAATTTCTATAGAACATGAGTTAAATACATAGATTATGGGTAGATTAACATGTAAAAATTGGTGAAATCAAGTGTTTAGATGAAAAATCTAGGTTTTGGATAAAATGGGCTTTGACCACGGAAATGGTTATGGAATTTGGTGAAAAACATATATTTGACTTCATGAGGTTATGGGTAGCAATTTTTTCCGAAAATTTTTGGAATCCGGGCACGTGGGCCCGGGGGTGAATTTAAGGAATTCTTCAATTTGGGTTGGAAAATCACTTTAATGGTTAGGATATGAACTCTTAAACATGTATTGACTATTTTAAATGACATTTGACTAGTTTCAGGTCATTTGGCACCGAATTGAGGGTTTAAAGCACAATTGTAGACCGGAAAGTAAGCTTTGAGGCCATGTAAGTCTCTCTTCTAACCTTGTAAAAGGAAATTAAACCCATAGGTGAACTAAATTAATATTCACTTCTAATTGTGGAAGCTACGTACGCACGATGTGACGAGAGTTCGTACGTAGCTACTATTCATGCTTATGTTCGGGTAGTTTTAAGGTTACACCATGACTTGTTGATACCGTTATTTGATTATGTTTATTATTTGCTTTGAAAAGAATTGAGATTTGAGTATGCTTATTAATTGCCTTGAAAAGAGTTGAAATTGAGGATTTTGAGATTTGAAAGTTTTCATTTGAACTTCGTATTTTTGAAAAACAATTGAGAAATGTTATAATAATTTGAGAAATATATGTTCAAACGCATCGCAAATATATTCTGCGAGCGGGGTAAATTTCCACTACTCTCATGGGAGCGGATCGTTTGCCTCGGCATGTTAATAGTTGCATCTATGGTTCGTGCCGTTCGACCCTCGACAGTGCACAATTTATATTTATATGTTGGATCGGGCCGTATGACCTCAACATGATTTGCACATGATAAGTATTTGAAACTAATAATTACTGATATTGCTTCATTGGCTTGAGATATAAATTTTTAAATGATGGAAATGAATTTGGGAATTTCCTATTTGTGAAAGAATTGTTTACTTACTTCTTGCTATTGAGCTTTCCACTATTTTTGTACAGTCAATGCTTAAGTATAATATCGGTATTTTATTGTTAGCCCATAGTAAGTGTCAAAGTCGACACTCACACTGCTTCTTCGAGATTAGATTATATACTTACTGGGTACACATTGATTTATGTACTCATACTATACTTGCTGCGTATTTTTGTGCAGGCAATATATGTTTAGTAGACTTGCGGGCGCAGAGGCGCGGCTGTTGCGGGGACTTATATGAGTTGCATTCAATATCACGATCCGTAATCGGCAGAGTCTCCTTCAGAGTTATTTATATTTTTCATGTCTAACTTATATTTTGGACAGATGCTGTGTTTTATTTTACTCCGTAGTTGATGCTCATGCACTTATGAAATCGGGTTTTTGGGGTGATTATGAGTTGTTTAGTATTGTAGTTGTGAAAATATTATCACCTACTCTATAAATTTTTATCTCTTATTGTTTAATTGAAGGAAAAATTAGGATTTCAAAATACTTAATTGGGTAATCAAGTTAATCATTTATTGTTGGCTTGCCTAACAGCAGAGTTAGGTGCCATCACGACCGTTAATGGATTTTGGGTCGTGACAATATGGTATCAGAGCACTAGGTTCACTTAGGTCTCACGAGTCATGAGCAAGTCTAGTAGAGTCATGCAGATCGGTACAGAGATGTTTGTACTTATCTTCGAGAGACTACAGGGCTGTTAGGAGCACTTCCTTTCTTGATTTCTCATCGTGCGATTTGATTCGTTCGAGGCTTGTGCCTTTATTTCTTTCCTATTCAATTTTATGTGATGTGAAGCACTATTATCAATCGGGAATCGAGGAATTTTAATGGCAATACGGAAGTGGTGCAGGATGTTTCTCCCTACGTATTCGATTGGGCTAATGTCATCGCCTTGTGGAAGGATGTTCTGTCATTTCAGCTCAGTAGCAGTATTTCTGATGGTTTTGAGGCTATGCATAGATTGCTATGATGTTCATGAGTTATTATCACATGGTATTGATGTAATGGTAGGATGCTTGTCTATATGTCGGGGAAGTAAATGAATTGAAAGAAGGTTTTCTCAATGCATGATTCGGAGGTTGAGTATTTTATTTCCAGCGGAGGAAAGACAACTGAACTATGAGTGTTCAGGTTGGGTTGATGTAGTAACGAGACTTGGTATTTTCGATCATGGTGGAATCTTCATCTGTGATGTGGTGTCATCATCCTTGATTTTATGTGTTATGTTCGTCGGTGTTATGGTCTTCTTCAATTTGCCTTTGGGGCAGAGTATTGTGAATGGTACCGGGGAAGCGACTGTCAGAGGTCGCAGTATGCTGTGGTTCAAAATCGAATAGGTGTTCCTATTGTTGATGACTCAAGGAAGATGATCTTCGGGGAGGTTTAGAGCTGGTAGTAATCTGTTGGTTCAGGTGCTACAGAGATAAATTTTGATTTTAGGCAACAACTGGGCAGCGAAGGATGAGGAAGGACATGTGGGAGGTGTCTTGCGGTGGTTAAATTTCTAGAAGGCTAGGTGTAAGAAGCAAAAGTCGAGTGGGAGAGTGACAAAGTAGCATATGGGTTTTGTTGTAGGATAGTTGCATGCCTTGAGAAAGTTTTGAGTGATTTGGGTTCATGGTGGACAGTAACTAGGTCTACGGGCTTAATTTGGAATATTGGCTGCTCTACGGAGGAAAGGTAAGATATGACAAAAAAGATTTGCTTGATATAAAGAAGGGTACAACATGACTTTGGATTGTAATGTGTTGTTGCACCATTAGTTGATGTCTATGAGGAGTGAACAGACTTGTACAGCTAGTGAAGGAGCACGGGCTCAGGATGGTTAAGGATTTCATAGTAATTGTACTCAGTGAAGCGTCATTGAAAGGTGTCAGCATGGAATTTCCATAGGTGAGTTATCTCCTGTGAGCAGATTAGCGGTTGCATGGTGTTGACGAAGCTTCTACGAAGAATATTTTTGGCTATCCGGCAAGAGGTCGAATATGTAAATGTGTCTAGTGATTCAAAGTGTTTATGAAATGTTAATAGAAGGATTTCGAGGAATTTGGTGGGTTGATTGTGCAAGATCATGTTGATGGGGGGATAAGGAATCTTGGTGGGTTTCATAGTTATGTGATGGTAATTTCAAGATAAGTGGGAGAGCCCCACCATCTAAGATTGGATTGCAGGGATTGTCTACTTGTGAGGTTTCTGGTTATCGGCATATTGGTGGGTTATTAAACTAAGGAAAGAAAACATCAATGGTAATTTATGCAAAGGGTTTAGGGAATGGGTACTATATTTGATCTTAATTGATTCATGTTCAGGCTTTGGGAAGACGCAAAGTTTATGCATCGTGTAGATGTGATGCACAAGAAAGGTGATTCAGCTGGGTGGTTCTTTGAGAGGGTGTTCATGTGCTAGCAGATCCTTAGAGTTGATTATATTCGAGACCAAGTCGGAGCGGGTGACTCTCAACAACGGTCCTAGTGGATTCAAAAGTTAAAGTGTGGTGCCTAAGGATTTCAAGTCCGTAGTATGGTTAAGTATCGAGCTTTTGCAGCGGATTATGAAATGGTCTTGGAGTGTTCAATATTATCTTCGGTCTGCGGTATAGCATTGGAGAGATGGGAGAAAATAACTTCAGATTCATAGAGGAATTATCAGAATGGGTGTACCAGTTGAAGATGCGAATATGCGCACAAGGAGGGTATGCGATAGTTTGTGGGTTTTGAGACAATGCGTATTTGGGTTCGTTATGTTTTGAATGGAGCTATTGTTATTCCTAAGGAAAGTCTAGAGTAAATTAGAAGAAGCCGGATCGGTTAGCTATGGTTGAATTGGCATAATAGTGCCAATGATTAGTTCCTTCAGCGTGTTAAGTTATACATGTGTTTTGTGGCAGTACGTGCGAGGTTTGATGCCCTCCGTAATTGATTTTATTTGGAGGCGTTCGAGTATTATGGCCTGTTATGTGTAGATGGATCTTAGAAGAGTTATAGTGGTTTAGACCACTACTAGAGGATTATACTTTTTGCGGTTATGGGAATTCGATCGCGTGTTGCTATGGTTTTCCTAAAATGAGTTAAGTGAAAGGTCGCTATATGATGGAATTTTTATTCTATTAGTGGATAAGGAGTTATGATGGAATTCTGGTAATCTCACATATTGGTAGGTTAGGTGCAGTGAGCGGCATGGGAATTGGAAGTTGAGGATCAAGGTTGCAGTTCGGTATCGACAAGAATGTCACTAGCTTGGATGAGCAGGGAAGGATTCAGATGTTTAGAGTAAGCTGGTATTGTCTTTAGCATCACCCGAGATTGATATCCTATGTAAGAGGCGTGGTGTACTGATTTGCGGAGTCTCGATTCGCTTTACAACATTAGTATGGCTGGTGGTATGGATGTGTAGACTTGTTACCTAGTGAGGAAGGTCGTGAGAGCATATACTACGGGAAGATTGTATAAGTATGACATATAGTCACTTGGTTAATTGAAGATTGAAACCAATTATGGAGATTAATGTACTATCGCTGATGTGAGAGTGTAGGACTAAAAGGCACTTTATTCATTTGGTTGTGAACTATGGATGTTTGTTTCGGATTTGACGGTTGTTCTTGTGTGTCATGGGAAAAAGGGTTATTGTGGATCCTTGAAAGGTTATTAGCCTTGTACGGTGCGATCACAATCGGCTTGAGGTCCGTGGATGGATCTAAATGTGAATATGGGCTCTATACCAGGTTGGATGTGTTCATTTCAGCATAGCGTTGTTTATAGAGGAGTCTTCGGGCCTGGGATGTTATTTTCATCATCATCTATTCTATGTAATTGCTATCATGCCATGTGGGTTCTGAGGCAGTTTGATTATTCGCACTCGTATTGAGATCTCGTGTAGCTTGTGGTTTTCCTAGAGTAGGATGGCTCTCAAGATGCAAGTCATTTATTGCACCTTAGTTGTGCTTGAGTTTCATAGAATATGGCGCTATCCGTCTCCCCAGGATTTGTATTATGCACTTCGCGTGCTTGTGGTTGATGTTCAGGTATTTCGTAGGTATAAACATTTTTGGTTTGATGGGAATTTCCCTAATTGCTGTCATGTGTGGATCGGGTGGCATGCCGCTACGGGTATATGGTTGGATCGGGTGGCACGCTGCCACGAGTATGTTTTTTGGATCGGGTTGCATGCCGCAATAACGTGATGTTGAGTATGGTTCCCCATATCTATTCTTGTGTGTTTTGTTTCTCACTTTCCGGGGAAGGTTCATAACACCTTTCCGGTCATTTAATTAGTTATGCGGGTTGAGTAGTTTGTTCTAATGTTTGTTTCCTTATGTATCGCATTCGAGTTTGTAGCTTGTTAGCACATTGTGGCATCATATGAGGCTTTTGCAGTGTCTGAGGTGGCTCATTGCTTAAGCAGCGTATACTGGGTGAGATGAGATTATTGGACCTAGGATCAGTGCGATCAGATTTATATAAGGCATATTAAAGAGTAAATATTATTATTTAGTCCAGAATGAGGTAATAGTTTTTGTCAGGAGGAGAGACTCCATAAATTTTGATTCGGTAGGTGGGTATGATTTCTACACATATTTTCTGTCGTGGCAGTGTTGCAAGAGTTGGAAATGGACATATATGTGTCATGAGGTGTGTTGTGGGCATTAGATTCATGGAATTTCGGCTATTATTGTCAGAGGATGTTATTATGGTCATGTGAATTATACGGTGCATGGTATGAATTCAGTAAAGATATGCAATCATGTTTTGGTACATTGTGTAGTGACTGATGCAGTGTTCGAATGTTGGAGACAGGCCTAGTAGAGAAATTCAGATGTTGGAATTTGGCTCTAAGGCTTATTTGACTAAATAAAAAGGGGGATCTTCATATTGGCTCGAACTAGTGTGCTCAAGTGAGTAGTGGTCGCATGAGTAGGTGCACAAGGTGTTAAACAGTGATATTCAAATAACTCTAGAGCAGTTTGCACGTTCGAGGACGAACGTACGTTTAAGTGGGAGACAATGCAATGACCTGATCGGTTGTTTTGAGATTTAGTGGGTCATTCAGCAGTTTGAGGCCATGAGTAGTTTCACTTTAGATATTATGATTTGTAAGTGTGGTCAGAATTAAATTTCGGGAATTTCGGAGTTGATTTGGAAAGAAAATTCTAATTTCGGATGCTTTATGTTGGAGGTTTTGGCTAAGGTGGGATTTTTGAGTAAATCACCTCGGAATCAGGATTTGAAGGTTCCAACGGGTTCGTATGATGATTTTGACTTGGACGTATGTCCGTATCATGTTTTGGATGACCCTGGAGTGTTTCGGCGCCTATTGCGGAAAGTTGGCATTTTGGAAGAATTTCATAAATTTGGGATGAAATGCATTTCAATGTTATTGATGTCCGTTTGGGATTCTGAGTCTGGGAATAGATCCGTATGGTGATTCTGGTATTGGGAGCGCGTCCGAATGTGGATTTAGAGGTCTGTAGGTCATTTCGGGGTCATTTGGCAAAAATTGGAAATTTGAAGGTTTTTTGGAAGTTTGACTGGGAGTGAACTTTTTGATATCGGGGCCGGATTCTGATTCTAGAAGTTGGAGTAGGTCCGTAATGTCATTTAAGACTTGCATGTAAAATTTGGCGTCATTCTGAGTGGATTTGAAAGGAATCGGACGCGCAGAGGTATTTTTAGAAGGTTTTTAGTTCATGAGTTAATCCATTCGTTTTGGCATCCGATTCCTGGTTTTTGATGTTAGTTCAGTGTTTCGGTCACGCGAGCGAGTTTGTGTGATGTTTTTAGACTTGTGTAGATGTTTGGTGTGGATCCCCGAGGGCTCGGGTGAGTTTCGAACATGTTCGAAAGGTGAGGAAGCTTCATTTTTCTAGTATTCTTTTTCTGGTGGTGCAGGTATCACAAATGTGAGAATCAGTTGGCATTTGTGAACCTCGCATTTGCGAGAAGGGTTTCGCAATTGTGAAGAAGACCGACTTGGCATTAGCTTGCATTTGTGAGGATCTCAGTCGCATTTGCAACCTCGACATGGTTTGCATTTGCGAGTCCTTGGTCGCATTTGCGACCTTGGCAGTGGGCCCAGGTTTGCATTTGCGACCTTCGCATTTGAGAACAATACGACATCTGCGACATGTGCACAACCTTATTAAATGAGGGACTTAAGCAACTTAGTTCATTTTCTTTCATCTCTTGGGCGATTTTTGGAGCTTTTGGAAGAGTGTTTTCACCTAGCACTTTGAGGTAAGTAATTTCTATACAACATGGGTTAAATACATAGATTATGGGTAGATTAACATGTAAAAATTGGTGAAATCAAGTGTTTAGATAAAAAAACCTAGGTTTTGGATAAAAATGAGATTTGACCATGGAAATGGTTATGGAAATTGGTGAAAAACATAAATTTGACTTCATGAGGTTATGGCTAGCAATTTTCTCCGAAAACTTTTGGAATTCGGGCACGTGGGTCCGGGGGTGAATTTTAGGAATTCTTCAATTTGGGTGTAAAATCATTTTAATGGTTAGGATATGAACTCTTAAACATGTATTGACTATTTTAAATGACATTTGACTAGTTTCGGGTCATTTGACACTAAGTTAGGGTTTAAAGCACTATTGTGGACCGAAAAGTAAGCTTTGAGGTGAGGTAAGTCTCTTTTCTAACCTTGTAAGAGGGAATTAACCCCATAGGTGAACAAAATTAATATATGCTTCTAATTGTGGGGTCTACATACGCACGGGGTAACGAGAGTCCGTACGTAGCTGCTATTTATGCTTATGTACGGATAGTTTTAGGGTTACACATGCCTTGTTGATACCGTTATTTGATTATGTTTATTATTTGCCTTGAAAAGAATTGAGATTTGAGTATGCTTATTAATTGCCTTGAAAAGAGTTGAAATTGAGGATTTCGAGATTTGAAAGTTTTCATTTGAACTTCGTATTTTTGAAAAAGAGTTGAGGAATGTTATAATAATTTGAGAAATATATGTTCAACCGCATCGCAAATATATTCCGCGAGCGAGGTAAATTTTCACTACTCTCATGAGAGCGGGCCATTCGCCTTGGCAGGTTAATAGATGCATCTATGGTTCGTGCCGTTCGACCCTCGGCAGTGCATAATTCATACTTATATGTTGGATCGGGCCGTACGACATTGGCATGGCATGCACATGATAAATCTTTGGAACTAATAATGATTGATATTGCTTCATTGGCTTGAGATATAAAGGTTTAAATGACGGGAATGAATTTGGGAATTCCTATTTGTGAAAGAATTGTTTACTTACTTTGTATACGGCGAAATCAAAAGGCCTAATTTCTTGCTATTGAGTCACTTTAAAAGAACACCTCGAGACCTCGAGGACGCGAAGCTGTGATCGAGTTCCCTCCCTCGAAGCTCGTCGAGGTTCGACTTAATGAAGATATAGATCGATGCTAGATTCAAATGGGGGACTCCCCAGGCACGCGGCTAAATTTGACAAAGCTGACCTACCTGGAACCTGTGCCAAGGTATCACGTCTAGCCATCCCATCTTCGTATCTCTACAATTATTGCATTCTGTACTATGTTGTATTTCCCCTCCTATATAAAGGGGATCCTCATCACTTTGTAAGGGGCTGCTGTTGCTCCAACCATTCTACGCAAGATTAATAACAACTCTCTTTCTCTCTCTTTTCTCTCTAAATTACACGCTCGAGACTACCTCTTTCATTTATTGCTTTCATACTTGTTCTTCTTTTATTGCTTGATATTGGCCATAAAGAGCCTCCTTTAAGTATATTCCAATTGTTATTCCTTTCTTGGTACCCCTATAGCTTGAACTCGAGCCCAGGCATCGACCTCGAGGCCCCTATCGATCAATCCGAGGCCCGGATAGCAAGCCCCTCAGTTTGATTACTACCCCGTTTTAGCTCGCATTTCATCTCTTATCTTCGTATGCCTAGCATAAACTGCTCTAAACTAGCATAAAAATAGTCACGTATTTTTAGAGTCCCATTTACAAATTTAATTGTTAGTACCATTTTTACGGTAACCAGTTTGGCACCCACCGTGGGACTAAAAATAATAGTGATTATTTTCTTGCTGGTTTCATGACACAATGCAAGTTATCTTTCACATTTTTTCTTGTCCAAGATTTTCGATTTCAGTTCGAAATGTCTGGGTCAGTAAACAGAGTCGAGAACGACAACCTGGAACACGACGGAGAAAACGGTGTGGCTGTTCCAGGTTTTGGCGCGCCACCACAAAACCCTGATAATGCACCTGGGCCGATCCCAGCGGACGTGGATTCGTAGGACGCGTAGCAAGTCGACGAAACCTCACACACCGATAGGAGAATACGACATGGCGACCAACAGGAAGCCCAAAAAACCCCAGCCCAGGAAGAATAGGAAATTAGTCTTCATTTTATTTTTGAAATGTTGCAGGCACAACAGTTGGCTATCCCTTAGTTGCAAAGCCACCCGAAAACCCCCATCACAGTAGCGCCGGAAACTACTCCCTCGGTACCTCGTACCGGAGAGATCGAGCAACAACAAATCAGTAGCCGATCTTGCCATCGTGAAAATGTTGGAGGACCTCAACAAAAGGATAGAGTCAGGCGAGAAAATGATAGCAGCCGACGATAAGAAGGTCGAAACTTATAACTTCAGAGTCGACCAGATCCCGGGTGCACCCCTAGTCCTCAAGGGTGTGGATTTGAAGAAGTTCATACAAAGGCCATTCCCCGAAGAAGCGGCCCCGAAACCCATTCCAAAGGAGTTCAAAATGCCAGAACTCCCTAAGTACAATGGGACCATAGACCCTAATGAACACATTACTGCCTACACCTGTGCGGTAAAAGATGATGATATAAAGAATGACGAGATCGAGTCCGTCTTACTGAAGAAGTTCAGAGAAACGCTCTCGAAGGGGGCCATGATGTGGAATCATAACTTAGCTCCCAACCCCATAGACTCACCTACCGTGTTGGCAGATTCCTTCATAAAGGCATACGCTGGTGCCACCGAAGTGGCGACAGGAAAGTCTGACGCATCCGAAATTAAGCAAAGGGAGAATGAAATGCTGCAAGGATTCTTATCTTGTTTCCAGACGAAATTAATGGAACTACACCCTATCTCCGACGACTCGGCGGTGCGGGCCTTCACTCGAGGCCTGAATGAACGAAGCTTGGTGGCTTCAGGACAACTGAAATGAAATTTGATCGAGTATCCAGTTAAGACCTTGTTGGACCCCCACAACTTGTACCAGCCGCAAATCAGGGTCAAGGATGACCGGTTGGGAGCCCCATCGGGCTCAGTATACCCAAGCAGGCTCCTAGCAAAGAAACTGAAACCTAACAAAGAAAGATACCAGCCATACACCGAAGATAGGAGGAATGCCCCGAGACGCAACCTACCTCGCAACGATCGGAGAATGGATAGAGTAAAATATCTTCGAGGACTCATCAACAGAACCAGATTTGACGGACCCTCGCCCATTAGAATACAACTTCAACATCGTTGTATCGGACATTGTGTTCACCATCAGCAAAACCAGGGACACCAAATGGCCCAAGCCTATTCAGTCGAATCCTTCCCAGAGGAATCACAACTTGGTATGTGAACTACATAATACGCACGGACACAGGATCAAAGATTGCCACCAGCTCCAAAAGAAAATAACCAAGCTACTCAATAAAAATCACCACCAAGAACTTTTTAGCAATCGGGCTCGAGTTTAGTTCTGAGTAAGAAAGGCGGACAAGAAGAACGAAGCAAATGGGCCGCGACATATTACCGTGATATTGGAGGAGCAACGACACTCTCCAGGAACTTTTAAAGAGGAGGATAAAAATGTCCATCACCAGAGAAAAATGGACCCGGGGATACGTATCCAAAGATACCCTCGCATTCAGCGAAGAAGGCTCCAAAACCTCGCCCCAACCTCGTAACAACGCACTAGTAACCTTCTTCCTCGTTTGATTCGTTTTCAAATAAAACATGTGCTCATGAATTTAGGTGGCTCGACCAACATTATCGGGTCGAGGATAATAAAGTAGCTCGGACTGTCGAATCAAATCACGCCCGCCTCTCAATCTTCGGTGGATTCAACATGGCGATCAACACGACGAGAGGAGAAACCATTTTCTCAGCCAGCATGGCTGGCGCAGACCGGAATGCCAAGTTCCATATCGTCAAAGGAGACGCAAGGTAAAAATGCCTTATTCAGACGGTCGCGGACACACCGCGTAAAGGCAGTACCGTCCCCTCTTCGCCAAATAATGGAATCCCCAGCAAGGGACAGAATTAAAACCGTCAACGGGGAGTAGCACACGACAAGAGGAGTGTCCACGTCACGTAACGTAGTGCGGGCACCGATATCGCCACTCTCAAAAGAGTCAAAGGGTAATCAAACCATGTCTTCGGCCAAGCCCGATTAAACACAGCGGAGGGCCGTATAGAGTCCTCGCTCCAAAACAGCAGGGACACGTCGGACCTCGGAACATCACCTGCACACCTCGCGATAAGGTAAGACCACCTCCCTACTACGTTATTTTACACTAACCCATATGCAGGCACCCAGTCAGGGCGTTCGAAAGTGTTAACTCAACCTGAAGATCCTAGGGCCTTAATGGCACTCGTTGCACTCTTTCCCTTCGGTTGAGCTTTCGTCCCAAAGAGGGTTTCACTGGCAAGGTTCTTAACGGGGCAACACGCCACCTAAGGAGGGTCCAACAAGCTTGCAGGGCTTCTTTTGCAATCAACCCCGAACACTAGAGGGCACCCCCTTTGAAAGTCCATCCACTCGGAAGAACCGGGGAACAGAGACTAAGTTCTAATAGGAAATGATGTACCGGCCCGAACGGTCGAACGAACCGTGTCTGCATAAGCCGGGCTTACGGCAACACAACATTATGTACTTACGCCAAGCAATCAAAGAATATCATTCTGCCAGGAGCATCTCGTACTCCAAAGAAAATTTAACGTGTTCACAGCAAGGATCCCTCCATCGAGAATGTCCCAAAAGACTCGGAGACTAGCGTCAACAATTTGATATCCGCATGACCTCAGGGTCGGAACTCCATGCTTGTAAGTCCTCAATGAGGAAATCCCGAGCTCATAAGTAATGGCCTTCGAGCCTAAGCAAACTCGATGACTCGGAGACTGAACCCGAGACAACCATTCACTAAAAAAACCTGAGGCCGTAAGACACCGAGCAGGCAAACTCGGTCTAGCAAGATCTATTTTACATAACACCAAAAAGTTGTAAGACCTCAACGGTATGACAAAACTATAAGACCTCAATGACATGACAAAACTATAAGACCTCAACAGGCATGACAAAACTGTAAGACCTCAATAGGCATGACAAAACTGTAAGACCTCAATAGGCATGACAAAACTGTAAGACCTCAATAGGCATGACAAAACTATAAGACCTCAACATGCATGACAAAACTGTAAGACCTCAACAGACATGGAAAACTGTAAGATCTCAACAGGCATGAAAAAAACTGTAAGACCTCAACGGGCATGAAAGTTTTGAAAGACCTTACTAAGGCATAAAACTCGATCCCAAAGTTTAGGCTATATGTCGCATTTGTAAGACTCCCGAAAGGGCATACCCTCGATGTAGACGCCTAAACTACCACACTCGGGATCAAAAATGGCTCTGGCCAAACACAAATGACTACGGTCAATACGGCTGCACCAACCAAATTAACGCGATCGGGGACGCCTGACTGTCGCTATAAAATCACAGGCCATTACTTCGAATCTACTTCGAAAAGACTGGTTAAAATAGGCTACCCTCGACAGGCAAACGAGCTTCGACCATGTCAGCTCCAAATCATAAGGCTTCGAAAAGAAGAAGAAGAAGATAATGAATGAAAATGAGGGAGTCTTATTGGTGAAAACCCTCAAGGGCACTGTAAGGCAATGGTAAGTAGAGACAAATAAATGAGAGATGCTGATTTGTGAAAACCTTTCGGGGCACTGCTGATCGAAGGTGAGCTATGATTTAATGCAAATGATTGGCAGAAAGAGGCTAACTTCAAAAACGAAAGAGAATAACAACAAAAAAGGTTAGATTGGATGGATAGATTTGGCCGCTCAGTCCAAAATGCATGCCATGATCATTAAAGTTGGCTATCACATTCAAAAGATTCTGTTCTTTCTTTCCTTCCCCCTAAAACGACATTTTTAGTTAAGTGCTATTCCTTCTCACTTTTTCATCACGTTATTATATCCATTTGCATTACTATTTTGAGTTAGTCATTGTTAAAACACAAAAGAAATGATTTCAATTTCTATTACCACATTTCTAACTATACAAAGCGAGTTCTATCCTAGAACATCAAAGAGGACATAACCAGGAAGAAACATGCACAATAAGTTATTGAAGTTTGATTTAAAAAAAGAAAATCGCCAAAGGGTGTGTGACATCTGGGTACGAAACAATCGGGGGAAACGATAGAAAGTCAAGGTCTCCAGAAAGCAATACAGAGTATCCGAGCAACTCAGTACCGCTCTAAAAGAATCAATTCTTCTTCAGAAGGTCGTCGCAAATTTAGATTACTCGGGGAATCAAGGCCAGAAACCAACCACCACTTTGAAAACTCACAAATCTTCCTTTGTTTGAAGTTCTCAAAAGATGAATGTCACCAAAGGTAAATTCTTCAAAGTCTATGCTTTTTGTTTCTAGATATGCTTATAATCACATCATCAACCACTGTATTTTCCAACATAAGCTACATCAGTCCTTAGTTGAGGTTTCATTTTGACATAGGGAACACCACTCCCTAGTCACATGTTTAGTATAGGGTACACCAATCCCTAGCTATATTTTCCAACCTAAGGTACACTAATCCTTAGTGAGGTTCCACTTTAATACAAGGTATCCTATCCCTGGTTACCTTCTCTCTAAGTGATACAAGGCGCCATCCCTTGGTTACATTCTCTCAGCGATACAGGGTGCCAACCCCTGGTCATATTCTATCTCAGTAGTATAGGGTGTCAAACCCTGGTTACATTCATTCTCACCGATACAGGGCGCCAACCCTTGATTATATTCCCTCTTAGTGATACAGGGCGCCAACCCCTAGTTACATTCTTTCTCAGTGATACAAGGTGCCAACCCCTGGTTACATACCCTCAAAATCTTTCAACCTCATTCGTAGGATACACATTTCCTAGTTTGAGTAATTCCAATAGGAGATGCACTTCCTAATCTGAACTATTAATCCTAGGAGACACGCTTCCTAGTACAAGTCCTTCAACCTCACTCATAGGAGATGCACTTCCTAGTTTGAGTTATTCCAATAGGAGACGCACTTCCTAATCAGAACGCATCAATCCTAAAAAACGCACTTCCTAGTCCAAGCTTTTCAACCTTACTCGTAGAAGATACACTTCCTAGTTTGAGTCATTCCAATAGGAGACACACTACCTAATCTGAACCTTTATTCCTAGGAAATGCGCTTCCTAGTGTGAGTCCTTCAACCTCACTCATAGGAGACACACTTCCGATATTGAGTCAATCGTGTTAATTCTAAATAGGAGACGAACTTCCTAATATGAGTCATTAATCCTAGGAGATGCAATTCCTAGTTCGAGTCATTCAATCTCGCAGTCATTCCAATGCTACCCATGAGAGATGCACCTCCTAGTCTAAGTTTTATCAGTTCTACTCCTAAGTTACAATCGATTCGGAGTCTTCAGTATCATTTTTGCATCTTTCAAATAAAATGAGCTGATCTGTAGATTTACCCAAAAACTCACAAAATTTTCTCAGTGCCAAACTGGGATAGAAAATTTTGTTCATTTTGTTCGTCTTTAATGGCTTTGCAGGCCCCGCCATAGAGCACATGTTGTGAAGATCAAAGCTTGCAATTTCAGTTATCATCAGAAGGAAGAAGTCTTTCGATCATTGGATAGTTGGAGTTAACTTTGACAATGTGTCACCAATCCAACTTCTCAAGATTCTTCTTCTCAATTTCGGATCAGGAAAGCAAGCAACTGAGATTGAGTCATAATATTTTCTTCAAAGAGCATCAAGATCCAATCTAAGATCAACACAAGCAAGTAGGTCAAGAATCAAGATTTGACTCCAGAAGGCACATAGATAGGAATTTTGTAACTCCTAGTTTACAGACATATGTAGCTATATTCGTTTTTCCTTTTGATGTAAGAACAAAGTAACAACAACAACAACAACAACAACAACAACAGCAACAGTCTTAACTCAGTGTTCAGTAGTCCCAGCTACCAAAATTTCTCAGAACTACACTGACATGATTCCTCTAAATAAGAATATGTAGGCAACCTTGGAAGCAAGGCCTAGTCACCATTTTTCAAAAAATGCTTCATTGGAGTGATATGTGAGCAAATATTAGTCATGGCATTCACTTTCTTTGCACGGAAACTCTTCATGTTCTCGAGCAAAGAGGGACAGCTGTGAATACCTAATTTTTGTACTATTTTAATACCTTCTAAAGTCATTAGTGTTTTGTTATTTTAATTATTCTGCTCAATTTTTGTATCTTTAATAGCATATTTCCTATCATAAAAATACCCAAAAAAATTAGTTCTTTCTTCATTTGTGCATTTTAGAAATTAACTAATTGTTTAGTTGGTGAATTTATCTACTTAATTGATCATTTGAATAAGTATTTAATTAATTTATTTATTTGTGTAAATTTAGTTTAATAAGTAGGATTAAGGGAATTAGGCCAAAATTGAAATGATTTAAATGGCCAAAAGTGCAATGGCTAATCCATAAAGGGAATGCCAGGTGTAGATCACGAAAAGGCGTAGTTTCGTACCTTAACTACGTCATTTTGATAAGTGAACCAAGATCAAATCCTAGCCCTTCATGTCTCCCTCATCCAACGCCCACCATTTAATCTCCCAACTACGCATTTAAGACTTAGAGAAGCTGAAATTTTGCCCCATTTCCCCCATAATTCCTCTCATCTCCTTCCCTATTTACTCTCTCTCATCCCTCAGACTCCTTTGCCACCCCCCACGGCCGCGGCGCCTGCCAAAAATCGCCCACGATGGCGGCACATGTCCAATCACCCCAAAACTTTCACCCCCCCCCCCAAATCTCAACCTCCTATTTCCGATTCCAACATCCAAATCTCAAAATCCCTCCCAAAATCCACAAATATACCTAAATCCGAAAAACCCTAGCCTCTTTGTCCCCAAATTGATGAAGTTTTGCGTCCCAATTTCCCATAAAACTTGCATATATATTTATGTCTTGCTTGGTTCTATCTCTTTGTGTTAGTTTCAAGTCCAAACTCTGCTGACATTGCCTCCAGCGTCCTTCCGTTCTTGCCTCCAATCGACTCAAATATGATTTTATTGTCGATTATAACAAAATCAAAATTCAGCTCACCGGATTTAGGATTTTTGGTATCAATCAACAATAAAACCATGTCCCGGATCGAATCACCACCACCACTGCTGTTGTTTCACCGCTATCTGGCTGCTCGAGTTTTCGATAAATCTTCAATCCATCGCCCCTTTCCCGTTTATGATTTTTCAGCTTGTGCTTCGGAATTAGTTTTAGGGATTAATCTTTGCTCCTAATTTTGTTATTAGTATTTATAGGTTAATTAAATGATGGTAATATTAGTTGTGAATCACTTGTTAGTTCATATCATAAAAGCTCGTTGTTGATCGTTGTTTGATAATTAAGCGATGTTTATCCAAATTGTGTTTTGTGCAATATTTTGTGGTTTCAGTTGTTCACTGTTAGTTTGTAGAAATCACATTGCTTTAATCTAGTTTGTTTGAATTCTCAATTTAGTTACAATCAATGTCTTGTGGTTGCTTTATCTATTTCATCGTTGGATTGGATTTGAGTATTTGAGTTTGTGTTGATAAAAACTAAAATTTAAAAGAAGGAATAGTGGAAGTTTAGTTGCTTTTACTATTCATGTTCTTTTGGAAGTACAAAACTCAAAAAGTGTATCATTGTTTGGTATAAAATACTATCTTTTGGACAGATTTTGAACCAAAAGTTTGTCATTTTGAATAGTTAGAGCAGATTTTTGGTGACAAATATGTCCTTTGGACAGATTTTCGATCATGAACGCTTGCTTCTTCTCCTATAAAAGATTATACACACTCTAACACTTAGACATCTTTTAGAGTTGCTTAAACACAAAGTTGAGATAAAAATAGCAGCTGAAGCATCCATTAGCAGCTGAATTTTGTGAGCTTTATGAGTGACTTTTAGGTGTAAAACCATTGCGAAAATAGGGCGATCATTTGGCTAAGTTTTGAGTTTATTAGTTACTAGTATCAAGCATCTTTGTTGGATTTCTTAGGCTGTTTTGAACATTGACTTGCTACGTTGTTGATTCTGTTGACTCTGTTTGCTAAAATCTAGTTTGTTCTCCACTGATATTTTCTTTTCTACTGATAAGGTAATTTTCTCAACTATTGTACTACTTTTTGGATCAAGAGTGAATGGAAATGAAGTGATTCAAATCTTTTAGTATATTATGTTTGTGTATGATCTGTCTTCTTTTGTGTACCAAGCATATACAAGAGTTAGTTCAACTTTTTTAAGTCAATGACTTGTTTAAATGATGTTTAGGTTGTTTGTATTTCTTGAATACTTACTACATTAAGATTCTGTTTACCCCCAGGTAGGAACCCATAATTTAGTGTTAGTATTCAAAGCTTGCATCTTTATCACTTCTACTTTCGGTTATTGATTAAAATCAGTTGAAAGGCTTCTCTATCTTGCTGAAATTTTGCCAAGAATCATTTCCGGCAAGGAGGTGATTGACTTTCCATTTACCAAGCTCGACATCTTAGCTACACATTTGCACATCAACGTCAAACAAGATCTTCAATAATTTTGATCGCCTTGCATTCAATGGACGGGTTCTTAACCTTTTTGTCAAATTGTCCCCATATTCTTTAACAATTTAAATAATCCAAGCATTGTGTGATTTGTCATGACGTTTAGGGTGCCATTATCTTGGACCACGAGCATCCCTTCTTGAATCATCATTTCTATTTCCTTTTTCAAAGCCCGACAATCCTCAGTGCTATACCCCTGGACATTAGAATAGTGCACGCCCTGAAACCTTTTGCATATGGAAAAGGAACATACCCTTGAAGTGGCTCAATCATGCCACAATGTTTCAACCTTTTAAACAAACTTGTGTAGGATTCTACGATTGGTGTGAAATTGTCCCTCTGCTTATGTTCCCTTTCATACTCTTGTTTTGGACGAGGGTTGTAGGATGATTGAGAGTTCTGCCGTCGCGGATGAAGGTATGTTAAAGTCGGGACCCACATTTGTTGGCGATTGGATAATTTGACATAAGACTAAGCATTGAATGTTGCATACTGTGGAGCAACTGAGTATCGTGGATTCGGGGGTTGAGATGCTCCCCTTTGGCCTCTTTTTTCTCGTGATGTCATCATGGCCTCCTCATCTTTCTTCGTTTGGTTAACAAGACTGCTCGGACTATTTTGGATATCTTGGGTGGCTGCTTTGAGAGCCGCTTGACTTATAATTTGGCTAGTATTGAGGCCATTCTCGACTATTTCTCCTATCTTGATTGCATCAGCAAAAGGTCTGCCCATTGCGGACATCATATTTGAAAATAATCAGGATCCTGAGCCTGAAGGAAGACAGTGATTAACTCATGGTCATCCATGGGTGGCTTAACACTAGATACTTGCTCTCTCCACCTAACGGCATACTCCCTGAAGCTTTCAGTCGGCTTTTTCTTCATATTGGACAAGGAATTGCGATCTGGCGCAATATCAATGTTGTACTGAAATCGTTTGATGAAGGCCTGGGCCATGTCGTCTCAAACATGCCAATGAGAGATATCTTGGTCAATGAACCATTCAGAGGCTACCCCTACCAGACTCACCCCAAAATAAGCCATCAGTAACTCTTCATTTATTCTTGCACCCCTCAGCTGGTTGCAATACCTTTTTAAGTGGGCAATAGGGTCGTTGTGTCCATCATATTTCTCAAATTTTGAGGTCTTGAACCACGGTGGCAAATGGATGTGAGGGAACATTCATAGATAAATGAATGAAACACTTTTGTGATCACCTAGTCATTGTATGTTCTTTATGTTCTGCTCGAGACTTTTCATTTTTCTGGCCAACTCATCTGGCTCACTCATCTTGGCAGCTTTTTTAGTTTCTACAGTTCACTCATACTGAGGAGTCTGATTGTATGGATCTGAGACCTTGAAATCCATGTTTGGAGAGTAGTATTGTCCATCATAAGCATGAGATGGTGGCTCATTATTTGGCCTCGTCACATGAGGTACTAGCGGAATTGTATACACAAGCGCACTAGACACAACGAGGGGTGTGTTCCTAATCGGTGCGGCAAGAGGCTGCACATTAAAGGTACCAGGGCCGGCATGGGAGCTGTAGTTTGGCACATACCCTGGTGGTAGAATGTGATCGCTTGTTGCAAGGAACGGTGGTTGAGTAGCCAGGGATATGGTGGAAGCTCCCTTTGAGGGACCCTGAGGCGGAGGTTGACTGGAGACTCAAGCCTGATACACATGAGACAGTTGTTGTTTCAATCTTCTTACTTCTTTTGGCTCTTGCTCGTCTGAGTGTCCCTGGGGGTCGTCATTGACCAAATCGATTTCATCATTGTTAGCCATCGGTACCTTTCCCTTAGATCTGTTGAACTAATGATTTGTTGCCAGTTTCACCACAAACCAACCACCTTAATCTTACTTGATAAATGTTAGGATTAAGCATTTTACAGATATGAATCACACGTAATATGCCATGCTCCTAACATCGTTACCACCTTTAACTGCTTTTGGAAGGCTTCAATGTTTCATTCCGACTTATAAGGTTATTGCTTATTGATGCTCTTACTTTTCTTCTCTTTTTTTCGGTTTTCTTTTCACTCACCTTCTTTTGATCCCTCATTTTAGAGTCGTTGAACAATATTTTGATCAAGCCTTTTGGAGGCTGCCTATGTATCATATCGCCGTATGAATCTTATCACTACATAGTTCAAGAAAATTAGGAATAAATAAATAAACTAACTCCGTTTTTTCTTTTTTTTACTCATAAACAAATCAAACCACGAAAGCTCCTAACAAAAAAAATATTTTTGATTTTTTTGTTGGAATTGTTGAAAGAAAGACTTCTAAAGAAGAAAGAATTTATTTTTTTTAATTTGTTTCGAAAGAAAGACTTCCAAAGAAGAAAGGAAATATTTTCTTTTTAATTTCCGAAAAACAAAAAGTAAAAGGAAAAGAGAGACTTCGGGTGATGCCGAACGGGTTCGGAAGGCAGCTCACCGCAAGGTCACGTGAAATCAAGGGTGCGCCCCGGGATGATAACCAGATTCACCTGCCTCAGATCCTGCATGATCAGTGCAGAAGTGTAGTGTGAGTACATAAGCAATATGTACCCAGTAAGTATCTAGTTTAACCTCGAAGAAGTAGTGACGAGGGGCCGACTTCGACACTTACTATGGGCTAACAATAAAATACTGGAATTCTACATAAGCATGGGCTATATTAATGAAACTGAAACTCAATAATAAGAAATAAATAAACAATTCTCTTACTAATCGTAACTCCTAAATTAATTTCCATTATTTAACAATTTAGCCTCTCAAGCCAAATAAACGATAACAATTATAGTTGGGCTCCAAGAATTATTACGCACGAATTATGCCGAGGTTTTTCATCTAAACTCGTAATTTCAAAAATTTTACATGTTACATCTACCCATAATCTATGTATTTAACTCACATTGTATAGAAATTACTTACCTCAAAGTGTTAGGTGAAAACCCCTTTCTAAGAGCTTCAAAAATCGCCCAAGGAATGAAATAAATGAGCACAAAATGCCTAAGTCCCGACTTAAATGAAGGTTCTACCTTCTGCGATTTCCGTACCTGGGAAGGGTTGGCCGATTCTACGGCTCCACATCTGCGGAAAAGTCATCGCAGATGCGGCCCTTGCCTAGTGGCCTACTTTTGCTTTTGCAGACCTCTAGCCCCGTTTCTGCGGGTCCGCTCCTGCGACGCACGTGCCCGACCTACGGCTTAGGCCGCTTCTGCGGTTCCCTCTATCGCACATGCGCGTTCGCAAGTGCTCACGCCCACCCGCACATGTGGTTCCTGGGCTGCTCTTCCTGGGCCACTTTTGCGGCTTCTTACTCGCTTCTGCGAGCATGCACCTACGGCTAGCCCTCCGCAGGTGCGATTACACCACAAGCCTGGTGCTTCAGTTGCTGCACCTAAGTCCAAACTTGGTCTGTGCCTAGTCCGATTGACACCCGGAGCCCCGCCCGAACATACAAATAAGTTTGAAATCATAAAATGAACTCGCTCGAACCCTCGAAACGCGTAAAACAGCATTCAAACTAAGAATCATACTCCAAACCAAATTGAATCAACTTATGAACTTCAAGTTCTTCCAATTTACTCCAAATGCGTCGAAACATACTTAGACTACTCGGAATGACACCAAATTTTGCGTGCAAGTCTTAAATCACCATACATAACTATTCCCAGGCTCGGAATCCTAATTGGACCTCGATAACACCAAATCCTACTTCAAACCAAATCTAAAGAACTTTAAAACCTTCAATGTGCCAACTTTCGATATTACGTGAAACTCAATCCAAATATACGACCAAGTCCGAAATCATCATACAAACCTATTGGGACCGTCAAATCCCGATTCCGAGATCGTTTACTAAAATGTTGACCAAAGTCAAACTTAGCCCTTTTTGCCAACCTTAAAGAACCAAGTGTTCCGATTTCATCCCGAACCCTTCCAAATCCCGAACTAACCATCCCCGCAAGTCATAAAACAGTAAAAGCACATACAGGGAGTCTTATTTAGTGGAACATGATTCCAAAAAGCAAAACGATTGGTCGGGTCGTTACCATTAAAATCTTTTTAGAGAACTAATCACTATGCGTTGTAAAATCAAATTGTTTAAGGTGAAGGGAAATATTTTAAAATCCCCTCTTTCACTTCCTCTCCCTTCCTTATATATTTTAAAAATTAAAAGAAAAACTGCAAAACTCATTGTAATCCGTAATTATTTTAAAGGAGGTAGCTATCTTTTCTTTGTTGAGTTGTTCAAAGTCACAGTGATAGTTTCTATCAGAAAGAAAGAACAACCTCTATCATTAAATGGCTTCCTATTATATATACAAAAATGTTACACGTTGAATTATTTTACTACAGTAATGTAAAAGAAACAACTTATGTCATTACATGACTTCCTCTTATATATCCAAAAATATTACAAGTAGAATTTTTTAAAATTGCCAATATATAATTATAAGTAAACGGATCTGACAATATTTAAATCCCACGAAAAGAGAGAAAAAGAAGTCCAGTAATAATACTAGGCACGGTGTCTTCATGGTAAAAAAATAAACTTTTTTGTCAAAAGCTAATTCAATATTCTTTTCAAATCTCAACAAAATGTTAGCAAATTAGAACATGGAAACTGGATTTTGATTGTATTTTATTGTGTGTTTCTGAACTAATTCAGCACACAGAATCTCTCTAATTTTGATAAAAAAGGATTGCACTTCTCGACGCACTCCTTAAATGATGATTTAATTTGGGAAGACTTTATTAACTATTTTATGCTATTAATTACTTCCTCCTTCTCAAATTATCTATCGTGATTTCTAAAAATATTATCTCAAATTATTTATTATTTTAGAAGTTCAAGACAAAATTAATTACTCTCTTATCTCAAATTATCTGTCATATTTCTCTTTTACACGGCCCTTAAGAAACATTAATTAAAGGTTTTTCTTGATGTTAATATTTTACCCTTATATAAGTCTTAAGATATAATCTATATTCATTAATATATAGGAAAAATCCTTTTGGCCACACCGTTTTCGGCCAGATTGACCCAAATGGGGTCATTTACGTAATTTTACACCTCAATTAGGGTTTCGGGCGTATTTCTATACCGATAATACCCTTTCTGTTAATTTTGAATATTCTCTCCCACCATTTAATATTTGTCTTCTCAATGCATGGAAGATCTCAAAGGTTCAAACCCTATTTCCCATAAAGCTTTTCTTTTATTATTTTTTTAAATGTATTTTCATTTTCATTTATTTTTTTTAACATATTTTCAGCCTTTTTTGTAGTATACACCCATATAATTCGAAATAATTCATTTATATACATGTATTTGATTGTGCAATTCATATATTTTTAGTATTTGATTCTGTGTTTCGTATATTTTTTAGTATAATAAGGTCTTCAAAGCCCTACTATTTAAACAAACCTACACTACAATATTATGTATATATAGCTATAAATTCTTAGCTACATGTATGAAAATCGTTGCTAATAAATAATGATAGCCACAAAAATTAAAATTCCGTGGCTATTTACTATTTCATAAAAATATTTAGCTACAAAATAAAATTGACAAAGCTAATTTATCATTTTTGCTATATTTGCTAACTGTCGTAGCAATAATTACACAAATAGCTACAAATTTATTGCTACAATAAAATTTCATAGCTAATCATATTTTTTTTTGCCACACATTTGAAGTTACTGTAGCAATAGCAGTTATATAGCCACAAAAACTTACTTCTGATAAGGTGTTATAGCTAAATAGATATTTTTGTCTCAAGTAATAAAAGCATGTGGCAATAACTGGATTAATAGCTATAAATTTATTGTTACAACGATATTTAATAACTAATTGTGAGTTTTTGCCGCACGTCTGAAATTATTATAGCAATATTAATCTTTTAGCCACAAAATATTATTAGAGACAAAGTGTTGTAGCTGAATAGGTATTTTTGCTTCAATTATGAAAATTTATGGCAAAAACTAACTTAATAGTTACAAATTATTGTGATATAATAAAATGTTGTAGCTAAATATAAACTTTTGTCACGTGTTTGAAGTTACTGCAACTATAATATGTTAGCCACAATAATAATTTGAAATAAATATTAAATATAAAAACTATTTAAAAATTCAAGTTATAAGAAACTGAGAACATCGTTGGCCTAATAGCTATAATTATTTGTTATGATAGATTGATATAACCGCGACAATCAAGATAGCCAATGAACTTCCGTAGTTAGTTATAATTTTTGTCATGCGCTTGAAGTTACCATATCAATATTATTTACCATAATAAATTAGTTGTTAAAAAAGTTCATAGCTAAAAAATATTTACTTTGATTATAAAATCAATATAAGAGTTTGTCCAAAAATCAGAGAAGTTTTATGAAAATAAATTCAAATATAAAAAGTTAAATTTTTCCTACAATGTAGAAAAGTTAGTAAGTGCATATAATTGAAAACTTTATTAATTCTCTAATAACAAAGATTAAAATGAAAAAAAAAATAGATTATGTGTTCACTTACTTATGGCATCAATGTGTAACGTCTTGACTTGTTAAGCTCGTACTTTATTCAATGTATATTAGGTCCTTTCTTATTTCAAATAAGAATTTAGCATAATTTATTATATTTAAGCACTTATTTTAAAATAGGTACTCATATAGAAGACTTTAATATGGTACTTAATTATTTTAAATAAGTACTTAAAGCAATTTCATATATCTAAGCATTTATTTTTGAAATAAGTACTAATATTCATTTTAGAGTTTCAAAAACTAAGTTCCGATTATATAAACTTAATAAAATTTATACAACTATAAGCTCGTATCCATTACCTTGTATATAGAATCAAGATGACAAAAACATCATATAAATTTGGTCCTTTACTAATCTAATAATTTATTAATTATCATAAAACTCATTATCTATCGAAACAATTGAGAGTTTAATATGGTTCTCATAATATATCATGTTTCATCTCTTCTGTGGCTATAAAGTTTTATTTTAAAAATAAGAATTTAATATGTTTGATATTAAAGTATATGAATCAACTAATTATTATATTATATTTTATATTAAATAAATTATTACTTGACAGCTTATCAGCCGCCAGGACCCACTTAAACAGTAGATACATTGTTCATCCACAGTAGAAACACTGTTTATCTACAGTAAAAATACTGTGTAGGGACCCAGATATAATTTTAAGTATTTAATTATCTCACATTTTAAAAAATATGTTCTTGTATGTAATTATATTGATAACTAATTATATTCAATATAAATAACCATAAAAGCTAATGATGTTGTAATCCATTACAATTTTAATGACTTAATATATATGTATGTATGTATGTATGTATGTATATAATATAATTAAAAATTTAATATAATTTAAATACGAGCATATGACAAAAATAACAATATCATAATGCAATATCAAAAAAGTATTACTACATGTGAGTTATAGTTATATTTTAAATAACTATGCAACTATAGTCATCACTAAACTAGTATATATAATAAGTAGATATTGATAGCGACCATAATTACGTTTACTATGGTTCCACTAGTCAATTGACACCAATCGTTATATTTTGGGATATAATTAGCAATTTAATTATGAAATAGAAATAATAAGTAGATATTGATACTATTTAATTACATTGTTGCGCTTTATATATAGTTACATTGAACGTCTATATATAATAAGTAGATATTGATAGCGGCCATAAATTACGTTTACTATGGTTCCACTAGTGTAACGACCCGAACAGTTGTTTCCTGTATATTTCATCCCATATTCCCCGTTAAATGCTTATTCATGTTTCAATATGTGTACTTGGTGAATTTGAGTCAATTCGGATCGAGTTTGGTATGAAATGGGACAATTAGTCTCTTTAAGGAAGAAATAGTTTGGAAAAGTCAACCGGACGTTGACTTGTGAGTTAGAGGGCTCGGAATTGAATTCCGATGATTCGGTTAGTTTCGGGGGATGATTTAAGGCCTAGGAGCGCAATCGGGATTAATTTTGGAGGTCTGGTGAAGAAATTAGCTCATTTTGGCGAAGTTAGTATTTTGGCGATTTCCGGTTGATAGGTGAAATTTTGATCCGACGGTCGGAATGGAATTCCGAGAATTTCTGTATCTTCGTTATATCATTTTGGTCTTGTGTGCAAAAGTTGAAGTCAATCGGATGTGATTTGATAAGTTTCGGCATCGGAAATAGAAGTTGGAAATTCTAAAGTTCATAAAACTTGGATTGGAAGTTGATTCATGATTTTAGCATTGTTTGATGTGATTTGAGGCCTCGAGCAAGTCCATAATGTATTTTGTGACTGGATGGTATTATTGATCGGGGTCCCGGGGGCCTCGGGTGTGTTTCGGATGCCCAACGGGTCATTTTTGGAAGATTTTTGCCGTTTTGAGCATAAATGTAATGATCTAAAGGTTCATTTTTAGTTCTAGATCCAAATTTGATTTCGAGACTTCCAGAATTTAAATCATGAATTATAGGACTGATCTGGAAATTTTGGTTTAATTTCATCAAGTCGCGATTGGGTTTTTGACGTGAAATGTGAGTTAATTGTTTAACGAGCGAAATGAGTATTGAATTGGGCAAACGAGCTCCGAATTGAGTTTTGATTAAAGGGTTGTGTTCGTATTATTATTTGTGACTCATAGGAACAAGAATCGTCTAATTCCGAGTTCGTATGATGGAGTTAGAGCCATTTTAGTGAAAAATGGTTGTGCTGCAAATTTCTTAAAAGCTTCTGTATTTTCTGCAGCAGTGAACAGTACCTGCAGGTGAACAGTTAACAGTGACCTCACGCGCATAAACAGTGCCCCCGCGTGAACAGTACCGAAAATTTCTGGACAGATTTAATATCCAGCAGTCCGAATTTGGTCTTTTTTTTTTATTTCCAAGCTCGGATTTTGGGCGATTTTTAGCAAGAAATCTTGGGAAATCGTGAGGTAAGTCACTTGTGATTATTTCTACTCCATAATATTGAATTATCATCGAATAATCCGACTCGATTACATGTTTTTGAGGAGTAAATTGAAGATTTAGGCCTAGGGATTTGAAAATAAGATTTGAAGATTTGAGGGGACATTTGAACTCCGATTTTGGTAAATTTTATATGTACGGACTCGTGGCGAGACGAGGAATCCGGTGATGTGACTTTCTTAATTTTTTGAGAAGTGGTCTCGGGGCTCGGGTTTTGCGAATTTCGTGAATTTCGATATTTTTCGAGTCTTTTCGATTGGGTTATATTCCCTTAGCCTATTGTAATGTATTTGTTGTAGTTTTGACCAGATTTGACGCGCGAAGAGGTAAATTCGAGAGGCAAGGGCATAGCGGAGTAGACGTTGGACCGTCTTGAGGTGAGTAATGATTTTAAATGATGCACTGAGGGTTTGAAACCCCGGATTGCACAACATACTGCTATGTTGAGATGAGACACGCGTTGTATGACGAGCGCGGGGTCATTTACTATTGGGGATTGTGACTTGGTCCATCCCAGTTGATATTTTTACCGCGTAATTGATAAAGATTTATTGTTTTTCACTATGATTGGGCTTATTGACATATTTGGGCTTCGTGCCAATTATCTGAAATCTTTTGTGAATTTACATCACTATTTTCCTCACGAATTGAAATATTATTTGAACTCAGTCCAATTGAATTATATTATTTTGTGAACTCAGCTACATTTATACTCAACTCGAGATTTAATGATATTTATAATGCTGTTGAGCTGAGTACTATTGTTTTACTGATGCCCAAGAGGCTTATGATTATTTTCTGGACTGATTGAGGCCGAGGTCCATAAGTGAGGATATGTTGAGTGATGTGAGGAGGCTTTCAGGCCTCGAGTGTTATATGAGGAGGCTTTCAGGCCTCGTGTGTGATGTGTGAAGACTTTCAGACCTATTGATATTGCACTTGGGCTGTAGGAGCCCCTCCGGAGTCTGTACACACCCCCAGTGAGCGCAGGGTACCCAGGTGAGTTGGGAGGGGGCCCGAGAGGCCGTTACTTGTGTGTGGTGAGTTGGGAGTGAGCCCGAAGGCCTGATGTTGTGTGCTGGTGAGTTGGGAGTAAGCCCGAGGGGATGATACTATACTGAGATTTACATATTGAGCCCGAGGGGCAAGCTTTTGATTTATCCTTACTGTGGAAATTATTTGTCTTTACTGTTTTAAAAGGAGAATTATCTGATACTCAATATTTTACTGTATAACTGATTTTACTGCTTGGGATAACGCTATATTGTGCCGTTATGAGATTTCATGTTTTCAGTCGTTATTTATTTTTATTACTCACTGGGTCGGAGTACTCACATTACTCCCTGCACCATGTGTGCAGATACAGGCAGAGCTGAGTTCGCTCCTGAGCGCTGATTCTTTCCAGACCAGGCGGTGACTAGGAGTAACGAGGTAGTTGTTGACGTCCGCAGCCCCATTTTCTCCCTTATCTTTGTTATTTATGATCATTCCAGACTTTGTAAAATATTAGTAAACTCTATAGTAGCTCATGACTTGTGACACCCTAATTTCGGGCTGAGTTGGGAGGGTTTTCCTTGTTCTATCACGTTTATTGCGCATTTAAGATTATATTGCCCATGATTTAGACTTATTCCTGCTAAGTAATTATAAAGAGATGTACTGTTTTATTGATTGGCTGGCCTTGTCCTCATGAGAGGCACCATCACGACCGGATTGGGATTTTGGGTTGTGACAACTAGTCAATTGACACCAATCGTTATATTTTAGGATATAATTAGCAATTTAATTATGATAAGTATATATTGATAGCAACCATAAATTACGTTTACTATGGTTTCACTAGCCAATTGACACCAACAATTATATTTTGGGATATAATTAACAATTTAATTACGAAATATAAATAATAAATAGATATTGATACTAGTTAATTACATTGTTGCGCTTTATATATAGTTACATTGAACGTCTATATATATAATAAGTAAAAATATGATAGCGACCATAAATTACGTTTATTGTGGTTCCACTAGTCAATTGACACCAATCGTTATATTTTGGGATATAATTAGCAATTTAATTATGAAATATAAATAATAAGTAGATATTGATACAAGTTAATTACATTATTGCGCTTTATATATAGTTACAATGAACGTTGTGATGACCCAAAAGGTCATCACTTGCTTTAAATTGAATTTTGTTTTTTTGAGGCCTTGAAAACCTCATTTAGCGTCACCACAATTTGCGTGCGCAGTCCGGACGTATAGCCAGAAAGCTACAATATGAAAATCTATGAAAAATGATAAAATTTGGCTATAAAATGAGTTAATTTGACTCCAGTCAATGTTTTGGGTAAACGGACATGGACCCGTGATTTGACGGTCCCAGAGGGTCCATAGGAAAATATGGTACTTGGGCGTATGCCCGTAATCGAATTTCGAGGTCCCAAGCTCGAGAAATGAATTTTTAAAAGAAATTATTTTTTGAAATTGTTTAAGGAAATTTGAAATGAAATTTGATTAGAACATGATGGTGTCGAGCCCGTATTTTGGTTCCGGCGCTCGGTATAGGTCTTACATATGATTTAAGATATTTTTGTAAAATTTGGTGAAAAACGGATGTCGTTTGACGTGATTCGGACCTAAATTTCTAAAGTTGATGTTTTAAGAAGTTTGAGAAAAATTCTTTGATTTTGAAGTTTAATTCGTTATTATTGAGGTTATTTTGGCAATTTTATAGCACATATAAGTTCGTATGATGTCATTGAGTTAGTACGTATGTTTGGTTAGGAGCCCCGAGGGCTCGGGTATGTTTTAGATATGTTTCGAAAGGTTTCGGACTTAGGAAATATTGCAGGTTTTCAGCTGTTGGGTTTCTGATATCTCCTTCTTCGCGTTCGCGGGAGTACCCACGCGAACGCGATGTGTTAATTTTTTATGAAGGAAATTTACTCTACGCGAACGCTTAGCCCAGGTCGCGAACGCTTAGCCCAGGTCGCAAACGCGAGGCATTGGGGAGTCATCCCTTCGCGAACGCGGTCCTGACCACGCGAACGCGAAGGCTTACAGCCTGGGCTGGGGAGAGTCACTACGTGTGCATCGCGAACGCGACCACTGGTCCGCGAACGCATAGGCTTGAGGAGCCAAAGCTCCGGGAACGCGAGCCACAATCCGCAAACGCGAAGGCCTAGCAGGCCTAACCCATCACGAAAGTGAGGGACCTATCGCGAACGCAAGGGACCTGTCGCGAACGCGATGAGTATTTTCGCCCAGTGGTTTTTAAAAGACCAAAATAGAACATTACGGGATTTTCATAAACTTTCACAAACCCCTTCTTCTCCAAAGCTCTTAGGCGATTTTTGAAGCACTTTCTCACCATAACCCCTTGGGTAAGTAATCCTTAACTTGCTTTCTTCCATTTTTATCAACACCCACTAGATTTCTAGGCCTAAAACATGTAATTAAGGGTAGAAAATTAGGGATTTGGGTAGAGTTAGGGTTTTTTGATTAATTGTGATATAGATCTCATTTTGGGGTTGAATTTTGGAACAAATTATATATTCGGGCTCGTGGGTGAATAGGTGATCGGGTTTTGGTTCGAACCTCATGTTTTGACCAAGCGGGTGCGGGGTCAATTTTTGGATTTTTGGGAAGAATGATTAGAAAGCTATAATTAAGCATTGGAATTGGATTGTTTAGCGTTTATTGATGTTATTAAGTCGATTATGTCTAGATACAATTGATTTGGAGCTAAATTCAAAAGGGAAAGTGGTGTTTGAGGCTTGAGCTGGCCGTGGAAGTTCGAGGTAAGTGTTTGTTATAACCTTAGTGTCACGACCCCAGTTCGCCCTCCGTGAACATGTCATGACGGCACCTAGTCCCTACGACTAGGTAAGCCTAACAATGCGGAAACAATATAACTTGCGGAAATAAATAATTAAAACTGAACAACTAGAAGAAAACTGTATATAATGCCGCTTGGAATAAATAACCCAAGATCACGGAAACCTACAATATCATCCCAAAACCCAGAAACTCACGGGAACACAAGCTAACAGAATGTAATACACTGCTCTAACTCCAGAATGTCTAAAACAACAGTAAGAAAGGAAGGCTAACTGCTAAAAGATAGAATAAGATAGAGACTCCTTGGTCTGCGGATGTAGCAGATGTACCTCAAAGTCTCTGCTATATCCCTCCGCCTCGAGGGAGATACGCCTGGGTGGAGGTACCTGGATCTACACATGAAAAATATGCACATAAGGGGAATGAGTACACCACAGCAGTACTCAGTAAGTGCCAAGCCTAACCTCGGTCGGGTAGTGATGAGGAAGGTCAGGGCCCTACTGAGGTTAAACATAATAATAAATTCGCAACAGTATGAAATAAACAGTATAAATGAGTACAGCTATGAAGCAAGACAGGTTATACAAGGCAACAAATAATACATAGAGGATAAGATAACACATAGTAAAATAGCTCAATACCAGTAACAACAACGACGATCTCTCAGGATACCGTCCTGTAATCCATTTCATCAACTGTTCAAGGAGCTCCCGAGATACCGTCCCATAGTCCATCATATGTGTATATCCGAAGGATCTCCCAGGATACCGTCTCGTAGTCCAACTATCAATGCGCGGGGGTCTACCAGAATCTGATCCGTAGTACCAAAGTAAATGTGCAGGGGGATCTACCGGGAATCTAACCGTAGCCCCAAAGTAAACAAACAAGTGGGGAGCTACCGAAATCCCACATCTGTAGTCCCAATATAAATACGCATCCATAACAAGAAGATATTCAGAAATGGAGTGCAAAAATACAAGGCGACAGGTAGTTCTAGCCTATCATGCTTCACGTAATACAATCAAAGCAACTTAAGCAAATAGGCAATTTGGGTCAACTAAGCATGTTTTTCTAAACTAACGCATGCTATAATTGCTAGTAGAATAAAGCAATTAAGAAAGAAACTTAGTCTAAATATTTAAAGTAAAAACCAGATTTTCAAAAATTAGCTCAAGTACGCGCTCGTCACCTCACGTACAAGGCATTCAATTACCAAATATCATATCCTAAGGGGAAGGTCCCCCACACAAGGTTAAACAAGCCACTTACCTCGAACCGGCTCCAAAATCAACTCGAAACCACACGTTTGCCACGAGTATCCGACTCCAAATGGCCCAAATCTATTCAATTCAATTACATATCGTAAATAACATCTCAAGCAACTGATTCTACAATTTAATTCAAAGCTAAGACGCGAAATTAGGTAAAATGACCAAAACGCCCCTCAGGTCAACATCTCGGAATCAGGTGAAATTAACATTTTTAGAACTCTCGTACTCTCACGAGTCTAACCATATAAAAATCTCTTAAATCGGAGGTCAAACACCCCACTCAAAACTCAATAATTCGGCCTATGAAGTTTTATCAATTTTTCATTCAAAATCCGAAATTAAAAGAGGAATTCATGCTTAGATTAGTGGGTTACAAGTATAAAGGATTTAGAATTGTTATCCAATCATTGCCCCTGAAAATCCCTCGAAATCTCGCTCAAATCCGAGCTCTCAAGCTTGAGTTATGGTAAAAATGGCTAAACCCTCGGTTTTGAATTTTTTTATAACTGCCCAGATAATTAATGCATCGCAAACGCGGAGGAAGTCACGCGTTCGCGAAAAAGGAAAAATGAAGGCTACTAAATTGCTCGTCATGAACGCGTGGAACAGTACGCGAACAAGAAGGCTTGGACTGGCAAAGCTATGTTAATGCGAGATACGGCATGCGAACGCGATGAAGAAAATAAGCACAGCCCTCAGCGCCAAATAACACTATGCGAACGCGAGGGCTTGGCTGCGAACGTGAAGAAGGAAAATGACAAAGCTTCGTGAACGCGAACGCGAAGAGGTAACTGATCCTCCTCCAAGATTACTCTACGCGAACGCGTGGAGGAGGACGCGATCGCGAAGAAGAAAAGGGTCTGCAACAGCTGAAGAAATTCTGCAATTTTAAACAACTCCAAATTCCCCGTTGAGCATCCGAAACACACTCGAGGCCCCCTGGAGCTCAACCAAACCTACGTACATATCCCATAACATCATTCAAACTTGTACCAATCCTTAAACCACCTAAAACAACGTCGAAAACTCGAATTAATCAAGGATTTAAGCCTAAGAACTTCAAATTTCCTCAAAATACGCTTCCGATCAAAAACCTAACCAAAACACATCCGAATGACCTGAAATTTTGCACACACATCCCAAATGACATGACGGAACTGCTGCAACTTCTGGAATTCCATTCCGACCCTCGGATCAAAATCTCACTATCGGACCGGAAACTTCAAAAATTCAAACTTCGACATTTCAAGCCTAAGTTAGCTACGGACCTCCAAAACACATTCCGAACACGCTCCCAACCCCGAAATCACCTAACGGAACCATCGAATTTCCATTCCGAGGCTGTCTTCACACTGTCCTGACTACGGACAACTTTCCAATACTTAAGCTCTCATTGAGGGACTAAGTGTCTTAAAACTCTCCGAAACTCAAAACCGAACATCCCGGCAAATCAAATTAGCAGAAATAGACTTAGGGAAAGCAGTTAATAGGGGATCGGGACATTAATTCTCAAGACTACCGGCCGGGTCGTCACATCCTCCTACACTTAAACATTCATTTGTCCTCGAACGAGCATAGAGACATACCTGAAATAGTGAAAAGATAAGGGTAACTGCTGCACATATCCTGCTCGATCTCCCAGGTTGCCTCCTCAGCCGGCTCAAACCAACCTATTGGAGATCTGCACCTCCTACCATATAAAGCCTTATACGGCGCCATCTGAATGCTGGACTGATAGCTGTTGTTGTAAGCAAACTCTGCCAATGGCAAGAACTGATCCCAAGACCCTCCAAACTCAATCATACACGCACGGAGCATATCCTCAAGAATCTGAATAGTTCGGACTGTCCGTCCGTCTGGGGGTGAAATGCTATGCTCAACTCCACCTAAGTACCCAACTCCTGCTGCACGGCCCTCCAGAATCGTGATGTAAACTGAGTACCTCTGTCTGGAATAATAGAAATTGGAATACCATGCAGACGGACGATCTCCCGAATATAAATCTCCGCCAACCGCTCCGAAGAATAAGTAGTACACATAGGAATAAAATGAGCGGACTTAGTCAGCTGATCTACAATCACCCAAATGGCATCAAACTTCTTCAAGGTCCGTGGTAGTCCAACCACAAAGTCCATGGTGATCCGCTCCCACTTCCACTCCGGAATCTCTATCTGCTAAAGCAACCGACCCGATCTCTAGTGCTCATACTTCACCTGCTGACAGTTAAGGCATCTAGCTACAAATCCAACTATATCTTTCTTCATCCGCCTCCACCAATAGTGCTACCTCAAATCCTGATACATCTTCGCGGCACCCGGATGGATGGAATACCGCAAACTATGGGCCTCCGCTAAAATCAAATCTCGAAGCCCATCAACATTGGGCACACAAATCCGACCATACATCCTTAATACCCCGTCATCTCCAATGGTCACATCTCTGGCACCACCGTGTTGAACCTTGTCCTTGAGGACAAGTAAATGAGGGTCATCATACTGCCGCTCCCTGATACGATCGAATAAGGAAGACCAAGAAACCACGCAAGCGAGGACCCGACTGGGCTCCGAAAGATCCAATCTCACAAACTAACTGGCTAAGGCCTGAACATCCATCGCCATAGGCCTCTCTGAAGCTGGTAAATATGTCAAACTCCCCAAACTCTCCGCCCAGCAACTCAAGGCATCAGCCACCATATTGGCTTTGCCCGGGTGATACAGAAAAGTAATATCATAATCCTTTAGCAACTTTAACCACCTCCTCTGGCACAAATTTAGATTCTTTTGCTTGAACAAGTCCTGCAAACTCCGATGGTCAGTATAAATCTCACAAGGCACGCCGTACAAATAATGACGCCAGATCTTCAAGGCGTGAACAATGGCAGCTAACTCAAGGTCATGGATAGGGTAATTCTTCTCATGTATCTTCAACTATTTGGATGCATAGGCAATCACCCTACCGTCTTGCATCAACACCGCTCTGAGGCCAACCCGTGAGGCATCACAATAAACTGTATAAGACCCCGAACCAGTAGGCAATATCAACACTGGGGTTGTAGTCAAAGCTGTCTTGAGCTTCTGAAAGCTCGCCTCACACTCCTCTGTCCACTGAATAGAGCACCCTTCCGGGTCAATCTAGTCATAGGGGCTGCAATCGATGAAAACCCCTCCACAAAACAATAGTAGTAGCCCGCCAAGCCAAGGAAACTGTGAATCTCTGTAGCTGAGGACGGTCTGGGCCAACTCTGCATGGCCTCTACCTTCTTCGGATCCACCTGAATGCCCTCACTCGATACCACACGGCCTAAGAATGCCACAGAATCCAACCAAAACTCACATTTTGAGAACTTTGCATATAACTTCCTCTCTCAGGGTCTGAAGCACGGTCCTCAGGTGCTGCTCATGATCTTCCCGACTCTTGAAGTACACCAAAATATCATCAATAAAAATAATAACAAATGAGTCAAGATAGGGCTGGAACACACTGTGCATCAAATGCATAAAAGCTGATGGGGCATTGGTCAACCCAAATGACATAACAAGGAACTTCTAATGACCATACTGAGTCTTGAAGGCAGTCTTCGGGATATCTGGCTCCCGAATCTTCAACTGATAGTAACCGGAGCGCAAATCAATCTTAGAAAACACCTGTGCGCCCTGAAGCTAGTCAAACAGATCATCAATACGAGGTAAAAGATAACGGTTCTTCACGGTAACCTTGTTCAACTGATGATAATCGATACACATACGCATAGAACCATCCTTTTTCTTTAGAAACAAGACAAGAGCACCCCAAGGTTAAACACTGGGTCGATTAAAACCCTTATCAAGCAATTCCTGTAACTGATCCTTCAATTCCTTCAACTCAGGAGGGTCCATACGATACAGAGGAATAGAAATAGGCTGGGTGCCCCGCAACAAATCAATGCCAAAATCAATGTCTCTATCAGGCGGCATGCTCGGAAGATCAG
This sequence comes from Nicotiana tabacum, assembly GCF_000715075.1. Classification (NCBI taxonomy): domain Eukaryota; kingdom Viridiplantae; phylum Streptophyta; class Magnoliopsida; order Solanales; family Solanaceae; genus Nicotiana; species Nicotiana tabacum. The sequence goes on along the minus strand of NC_134100.1, from coordinate 23,270,720 downwards.
CTGGAAACACATCGGGATAATTCCGTACCAATGGGACTGAATCAACAGAAGGGGTATCAACACTGACATCTCTCATATAAGCTAAATACGCGGCATACCCCTTCTCAACCATACGCTGAGCTTTAAGGAAAGAGATAATTCTACTGGGGGTGTAATCTAAAGTACCACTCCACTCAACATGCGGTATATCTGGCATAGCCAGCATCACGGTCTTGGCGTGATAATCAAGAATAGCATAATGGGGCGACAACCAGTCAATGCCCAAGATAATATCAAAATCAACCATGTTGAGTAACAATAAATCTGCTTTTATCTCAAAACCACGAATAATAACCAAACATGACCGATAAACGCGGTCCACAATAAGAGGATCCCCCACAAGATTGGAAACATATACAGGAGAACTCAAGGAATCTCGGGGTACACCCAAATGTGGATCAAAATAAGAAGACACATAAGAGTAGGTAGAGCCTGGATCGAATAGAACCGATGCATCTCTGTGACAAACCAGTATAATACCTATGATGACAGAATCGGAGGCAACAACCTCGGTACGAGCAGGAATGGCATAATATCTGGCCTGGACTCCCCTCTAGGGCGACCTCTACCTCCCCGACCTCCACCTCGAGCTGGTTGAGTAGGCGGGGTGGTAGTTGGAGCTATGATCATAGCCTGAGAACTCTGTGGGGCACGCTGTGGCTGAGCAGTCTGTGAAGATGAACCCTCCCAAGTCTGTGGCAGTTCCTAACCATATGGCGTGTATCACCACACTTGAAACAAGCTTTGGGAAGACGTGGTAGCTATGACTGGCTAGGGCCAGGTCTGTTAGACTGACCCCTAAAAGCACCCCGTACAGGAGGCGCGCTAGAAACTGGAGGTGCATAGTAAGGCTCCTGAGGCCTAGGAGGAGCTGGAGCACTGTTGGCTACTGGAAGAGCTAAATGAATGGGGTGACCCATATAACCCCTGCCATAACGACCTGCTGCTGGGGTACGGGTAACAGAGTAGTGGCCCGACTCTCGAGACCTCTTGGCCTCTCTCTCCTCTCGCTCCCTAGCGAGCATACCCTCGATCCTCCTAGCAATGTTCACTACTTGCTGATAAGGAATGTCCATTTCCAACTCTCGAGCCATGCTAGATCTGATGGGTGGGATAAGACCTTCAATGAACCGGCGAACCCTCTCGCGGACAATAGCAACCAAGGCCAGTGCATGCCTAGCCAATCTGGTATACCGAATAGCATACTCTGAAATGGTCATAGTACCCTGGCACAAATGCTCAAACTCTGCGCGCATGCGTCCCTGAGGCTCTAAGGGACAAACTCTCTCATGAACATATCTGAGAACTGGGTCCAGGTCAGTGAAGCAGCCTCGTCTGGACTGTCTATCTCATAAGTGCGCCACCAATCATAGGTGGCTCCCCAAAGTTGGAAGGAAGTAAAGGAAACCCCGCTAGATCCGACTATACCCATAGTGCGAAGAATATGGTGGCACTCCTCTAGAAATCCAAGGCATCGTCTGATGCCAATCCACTGAATACCGGAAGATCATACTTCTTGAACCTCTCAAGTATCCATTGTTCGTCCTCTGAAGCAGTTACCCCATCCTCGGGCTGAACTGGTACTGCAAGTGATGCTGGAATGATCTTTGGGACCTGCTCAACATGCACTCGCTGCTCCGGAGTGCGGGCGGCGGGAGTCTGCACTCCTCCCCTGGCCTAGGATGTGGCTGCAGCAAGGGAAGCAACCTTGCCTGAGCTAAGGTGGTGTACATAGTCATGAACTGAGCTAACGTCTCCTGAAGGGTTGGAGTAGTAGTGGCAGTAGGCGTGTCAGGTCCTTGGACCCCGGCGGGATCTGCTGGTGGTACCTCGGTGGCAGATCGCGCAGGTGTTTTCGCTGTACAACATGTGCATCCTCAGCCTCTACCCGGCCCCGGCTTCTGACGGCTGCAGTAGGGGGCGCGGGTGCCTGATCATCTCAAGTAGCACGTGTCCTCACCATCTGTGAGAGAATAGAAGACAGAAGTTTAGAATTGTGATGTCAAAATATCGCACGACAAGGAAATCAAATGAAGTGAAAATTTTCCTAACAGTTACATAGCCTCTCGTAGATAGGTACAGACGTCTCTGTACCGATCAGCGAGACTCTAATAAATCGGCATGTGTTCTGTGAAACCTATGAACCTAGAGCTCTGATACCAACTTGTCACGACCCCAATTCGCCCTCCGTGAACATGTCGTGATGGAACCTAGTCCCTAAGACTAGGTAAGCCTAACAATGCAGAAACAATATAACTTGCGGAAATAAATAATTAAAATTGAACAACTAGAAGAAAACTGTATATAAATGTCGCTTGGCATGTACAACTCAAGATCACGGAAACCTCCAATATCATCCCAAAACCCGGAAACTCACGGGAACACAAGCTAACAGAATGTAATACACTGCTCTAACTCCAGAATGTCTAAAACAACAGTAAGAAAGGAAGGCTAACTGCTAAAAGATAGAATAAGATAGAGACTCCTTGGTCTATGGACGTGGCAGATATATCTCAAAGTCTCTGCTAGATCTCTCCGCCTCGAAGGTGATACACCCGGGTGGAGGTACCTGGATCTGCACATGAAAAACATGCGCAGAAGAGGCATGAGTACACCACAGCAGTACTCAGTAAGTGCCAAGCCTAACCTCGATCGGGTAGTGACGAGGAAGGTCAGGGCCCTACTGAGGTTAAACATAATAATAAATTTGCAACAATATGAAATAAATAGTATAAATGAGTACAACTATGAAGTAAGACAGGTTATACAAGGCAACAAATAATACATAGAGGATAAGATAGCACAGAGTAAAATAGCTCAATACCAGTAACAACAACGAGGATCTCTCAGGATACCGTCCTGTAATCCATTTCATCAACTGTCCAAGGAGCTCCCGAGATACCGTCCCGTAGTCCATCATATGTGTATATCCGAAGGATCTCCCAGGATATCGTCTCGTAGTCCAACTATCAATGCGCGGGGGTCTACCAGAATCTGATCCGTAGTACCAAAGTAAATGTGCAGGGGGATCTACCGGGAATCTAACCGCAGTCCCAAAGTAAACAAACAAGGGGGAGCTACCGAAATCCCACATCCGTAGTCCCAATATAAATACGCAGCCATAACAAGAAGATATTCAGAAATGGAGTGCAAAAATACAAGGCGACAGGTAGTTCTAGCCTAACATGCTTCACGTAATACAATCAAAGAAACTTAAGCAAATAGGCAATTTGGGTCAACTAAGCATGTTTTTCTAAACTAACACATGCTATAATTGCTAGTAGAATAAAGCAATTAAGAAAGAAACTTAGTCTAAATATTTAAAGTAAAAACAAGATTTTCAAAAATTAGCTCAAGTACACGCTCGTCACCTCATGTACAAGCCATTCAATTACCAAATATCATATCCTAAGGGGAAGGTCCCCCATACAAGGTTAGACAAGCCACTTACCTCGAACCGGCTCCAAAATCAACTCGAAACCACACGTTTGCCACGAGTATCCGACTCCAAATGGCCCAAATCTATTCAATTCAATTACATATCGTAAATAACATCTCAAGCAACTGATTCTACAATTTAATTCAAAGCTAAGACGCGAAATTAGGTAAAATGACCAAAACGCCCCTCAGGTCAACGTCTCGAAATCAGGTGAAATTAACATTTTTAGAACTCTCGTACTCTAACGAGTCTAACCATATAAAAATCTCTTAAATCGGAGGTCAAACACCCCACTTAAAACTCAATAATTCGGCCTTTGAAGTTTTATCAATTTTTCATTCAAAATCCGAAATTAAAAGAGGAATTCATGCTTAGATTAGTGGGTTACAAGGATAAAGGAGTTTAGAATTGTTACCCAATCGTTGCCCCTGAAAATCCCTCAAAATCTCGCTCAAATCCGAGCTCTCAAGCTTGAGTTTTGGTAAAAATGGCTAAACCTCAGTTTTGAATTTTTTTTATAACTGCCCAGATAATTAATGCATCGCGAACGCGGAGAAAGTCACGCGTTCGCGAAGAAGGAAAAATGAAGGCTACTAAATTGATCTTCTCGAATGCGTGGAATAGTACACGAACGCGAAGGCTTGGACTGGCAAAGCTATGCGAACACGAGATAGGGCATGTGAACGCGATGAACAAAATAAGCACAGCCCTCAGCGCCAAATAATACTATGCGAACACGAGGGCTTGGCTGTGAACGCGAATAAGGAAAATGACAAAGCTTCTCGAATGCGGGAGGATTGAACGTGAACGCGAAGAGGTAACTGGTCCTCCTCCAAGATTACTCTACGCGAACGCGTGGAGGAGGACGCGATCGCAAAGAAGAAAAGGGTCTGCAACAGTTGAAGAAAATTCTGCAATTTTAAACAACTCCAAAATGCCCCGTTGAGCATCCGAAACACACCCGAGGCCCCCGGGACCTTAACCAAACCTACGGATATATCCTATAACATTATTCAAACTTGTAACAATCCTTAAACCACCTAAAACAATGTCGGAAACTCAAATTAATCAAGGATTTAAGCCTAAGAACTTCAAATTTCCTCAAAATACGCTTTCGATCAAAAACCTAAACAAAACGCGTCCGAATAACCTGAAATTTTGCACACACATCCCAAATGACATGAAAGAACTACTACAACTTCCGAAATTTTGTTCTGACCCTCGGATCAAAATCTCACTATCGGACCGGAAACTTCAAAAATTCAAACTTTGGCATTTCAATCCTAAATTAGCTACGGACCTCCAAAACACATTCCGAACACGCTACCAACCCCGAAATCACCTAACGGAGCTGACGAAACCATCAGATTTCCATTCCGAGGCCGTCTTCATACTGTTCTGACTACGGATAACTTTCCAACACTTAAGCTCTCATTTATGGACTAAGTTTCCCAAAACTCTCCGAAACTCAAAAACAAATATCCCGGCAAATCAAAGTAGTAGAAATAGACTTGGGGAAAGTAGTTAATAGAGGATCAGGGCGTTAATTCTCAAGACGACCGACCGGGTCGTCACACTTAGCTTGAGGGATTAGGAGTTGTGTCATATTTGCTATTTGCTTCTTGTTCAGTACGACGTATAGGCATGGTGACGAGTATCTATACATTGGTGTCAAGTATGACCGTGAGTCTTATTTTGTGATTTTCATGATTTCGTTGTATTATTCATGCCTTGGTGAAGATTTCTATTTTGTTGCGTAATGTTGTGTAAAGAATTGTGTCCTATGAATATTGAGGAGCGTTGGCTCCAGTTGTAATACGAATTATGAAAGTATAAGTGATAATTGAAACTCTAGAGTATTGGATCGAGTTGTGAAGTAAAAGTGAGAAAGAGAAGAGATTATTACGTTGCACCCTTGTCGGGCTATTGTTGAGTTGTGGTTCCCTTGTATTGTATTCTTAGTTGATATTACGGATACTTAGGTTGATGATTCCTTGTGTTAAGTGTTGTAATAAGTTTAGTTATAGCTAAAGTAGTTAGATGTGGTAACGAGTTTGGTTATATCTGAGGTAGTTAGGTGTTGTAACAAGTTTAGATATAGCTGAGGTAGTTAGGTGGTAACAAGTTTGGTTATAGTTGTTTCTCCCTTGCCGGGATATTGTTGAAATATCATTGTTTCCTTACCGGGATGTTTGTTGATATTATTGTTCCCTTGTCGGGATTCTTGGTGATTATTGTTGGCTTGTAAATGGGAGTGGGTGGTACGCCTACCACAAGATATAATGAAATGGGAGTGGGTGGTACGCCTACCACAAGATATAATGAAATGGGAGCGGGTGGTACGCCTACCACAAGATATAATGAAATGGGAGCAGGTGGTACGCCTACCACGAGATAAATGAAATGGGAGTTGGTGGCACACCTACCACGAGATATAATAAAATGGGAGCAGATAGCATGCCTGCCACGAGATACAGGAAATGGGATCGGGTTACACGCCTGCAACAAGATGTGAAAAGAAAGTGAAATCTGCCTTTGTTTTCCTTATTCTTGTTAGTGGTTGGATTTTGTTTCCTTTATAGTTATTTTGATATTCTGTTTTTACCTGTTATTCCCCGAAGCATGTTTCCCCCTCCCATCTTTACTTGTTTATTCCTGCTTTAATTTCCACTGTATATTATATAACTGCACAAGTTTATTTGGTGGTCTGGTCCTAGCCTCATCACTACTTCGTCGAGGTTAGGCTAGGCACTTACCAGCATATGGGGTTGGTTGTGCTGATACTACACTTTGCACTCTTTTGTGCAGACCCCAATGTTGTGGACTATGGACCGTAGTGAGACTGCTGATTGTTGATCATCAGGTGACCTGAGGTAGTCCTACAGGCATTCACAGGCCTTGGCATCTCCCTCTATCGACCTTCCTATTTCTTACATGTATTTCCATAGACAGTATCATATTTAATTCTTTCAGACCTTTATTTGTAGTACTCTTAGACCGTCTGTAAAACTGTGACACCAGTTCTGGGTAGTCAAAATTCAAACAGTTGTATTAGATATTCATGTTCAGATATTAAATTGTTATCTTCCGCTTAATTATTTAAAGTTCCTCTGTTTTCATGTTATCGCCTTATATTTTTTAAAAAGAAGCAATGTGATAATGAAGTAAGTAGCTAAGGATTGGCTTGCCTAGCTCTCATTAGTAGGCGCCATCACGGCTCCCGAGGGTGGGAAATCTGGGTCGTGACAAGTTGGTATCAGAGCTCTAGGTTACATAGGTCTCACAGTTCACAAACAAGCTTAGTAGAGTCTGAGGGATCGGTACGGAGACCTCTGTATTTATCCCCCAGAGGCTACAGAGTTAGGAAAAGTTTCACTTCTATTCTTCCTTATCGTGCGATTTTGTTCTCTCAATGCTAAATTGAAACCTCTACTCTTATCTTTTCCCGAATGGCGAGTCATGTACCACTTCTTTAGTCGAGCAGCAGCATAGACCGGTGATAGATCAGCTACATCTTCGGAGGCTTTGCAGAGGTTGGATAAGTTTCATCAAGCACATCCCCACTACTTTCAGCTGTGCATTTTCTGAGGATCCCAAGATTTTCTAGACAGCTGTCATAAGGTTCTCAGGAACATGGGGATCGTGGAGACCAATGGGGTCGATTTTGCTACTTTTCACTTGTCTAGATCCGCCAAGACCTGTTAGAGGGATTATTGATTGGCTATACCAGTTAGTTCATCAGCTTTGACTTGAGAACAGTTCACGTAGCTATTTTAGGAGAAGTTTCTCCATATCACTCAGAGAGAGGTATTAGAGGTGAAGGTAAAGGTACTGTTCTGGTTTGTGGTAGAGAAGCTTCAGTTTTATTTTGCGCCATATCTGGTCATGCCTAGTGATTCTTTGAGTGCCCCTGTTTATGTGTCAACGCTTGTGGGTGATTCTATTGTGGTGAATCGCGTCTATTGTTCATGTATAGTGGTTATTGGAGGTCTTGAGACTCGTGTAGATTTTCTTCTTCTGGACATGGTTGGTTTCGATGTTATATTGGGGATGGACTGGTTATCACTTTACCATGCTATCTTGGACTGTCCTACTAAGACTGTGACCTTAGCTTTGCCGGGTTTGCCTCATTTAGGGTGGAGAGGGAATCTTGGTTATTCTACCCGTAGTGTGATATCTTATGTGAAGGCTCGGCGTATGGTCGAGAAGGGGTTATGGCCTATTTGGCATATGTCGTGATTCTAGTGTTGAGGTTCCATCTATTGAATCTATGCCAATTGTTCGTGAGTTTCCTGAGGTATTCCTTTCAGACCTGCCGAGTATGCCACCCGACAGGGATATCGACTTTGTCATTGATTTGGCTCTGGGAACTCAGCCCATTTCTATTCTACCGTATCGTATGGCCCTACCTGAGTTGAAAGAGTTGAAGGAGTAGTTGCAAGACTTGCTTGATAAGGGTTTCATTAGGCCGAGTGTTTCGCCTTGGGGTGCGCAGGTGTTGTTTGTTAAGAAGAAGGACGGATCGATGAGAATGTGTATTGATTACCGGTAGTTGAATAAGGTTACGATCAAGAATAAGTATCCATTACCGAGGATTGATGATTTGTTTGATTAGCTTTAGGGTGCCAAGGTATTTACGAAGATTGACTTGAGATCCGGCTACCATCAGTTGAGGATTAGGGCATCCGATGTCGCTAAGACAACTTTCCGCACTCGATATGGGCATTATGAGTTCTTGGTGATGTCATTCGGGTTGACAAATGCCCTAACAGCTTTTATGGATTTGATGAATCGAGTGTTCAGCCCTTATTTGGATTCGTTCGTGATAGTCTTCATTGATGATATTTTGATATATTCCCGCAGTCGGAAGGAGCACGAGCACCATCTTAGAGTGGTTCTTCAGACCTTGAGGGATAGTCAGTTATATTCTAAGTTCTCGAAGTGTGAGTTCTGGTTGAGTTCAGTTGTATTACTGGGTCATGTTGTATCAGCAGAGGGTATTCAGGTCGATCCGAAGAAGATTGAGGTAGTCAAGAACTGGCCTAAACCAGCATCAGCTACAGAGATTCGGAGTTTCTTGGGATTTGTAGGCTACTATCATCGGTTTATGGAGGGGTTCTCATTTATCGCAGCCCTGATGACCAGGTTGACCTAGAAGTGTGCCCAGTTCAGATGGTCGGACGCGTGTGAGGCGAGCTTTCAGAAGCTCAAGACATCTATGACTACGACATCGGTGTTGGTTTTGCGCACAGGTTCAGGGCCCTTTATAGTTTATTGTGATGCATCTCATATTAGGCTTGGTGCAATGTTGATGCAGGATGGAAAGGTCATTGCCTATGCTTCACGGCAATTGAAGATTCACGAGAAGAACTATCTGGTTCATGACTTAGAGTTGGCAGCCATTGTTCACGCGTTGAAGATTTGGAGGCATTATCTGTATGGCGTGGAATGTGAGGTGTTCACGGATCACAAGAGTCTTCGGTATTTGTTCAAACAAAAAAGGAGTTGAATTTGAGGTAGATAAAGTGGTTGGAGTTGTTGAAAGATTATGATATCACCATTTTGTATCATCCAGGAAAGGCCAATGTAGTGGCCGATGCTTTGAGTAGGAAGTCAGCCAGTATGGGCAGTCTTGCTTATATTCCGGTCGGTGAGAGACCTCTTGCTTTGGATGTTCAGGCTTTGGCCAATCAGTTCGTGAGGTTGGGTGTTTCTGAGCCTAGTTGTATATTAGCCTGCACGATCGCTCGTTCTTCCTTGTTAGAGTGTATCCATGATCGGCAGTATGATGATCCCCATTTATGTGTCCTTAGAGACACGGTACAGCGCGGAGGTGCCAAGCAAGTTACCTTAGATGATGATGGAGTTTTGAGATTGCAGGGTCGAGTTTGTATGCCTAATGTAGATGGGATCCGAGGGTTGATTTTAGAGGAGGCCCATAGCTCTCGGTACTTTATTCATCCGGGCGTCGCAAACATGTATCAGGATTTGCGGCAGCATTATTAGTGGTGTAGAATGAAGAAGGATATTGTTGCATATATGACTCGATGTTTGAATTTTCAGCAAGTTAAGTACGAGCATCAGAGGCCTGGTGGTTTATTTCAGAGCATTAATCTTCCCGAGTGGAAGTGGGAGCGGGTCACTATGGATTTCGTTGTTGGACTCCCGCAGACTCGGAGGAAGTTCAACGCAGTATGGCTCGTTGTTGATAGGCTGACCAAGTCAGCGCATTTCATTCCTGTGGTAGTCTCCTATTCATCCTAGAGGTTAGCTGAGATCTATATCCGGGAGATTGTTCGTCTTCATGGTGTGCCTGTGTCTATCATTTCAGACTGAGGTACGCAGTTTACCTCGCGTTTCTGGAGAGCAGTTCAGCGAGAGTTGGGCACTCAGGTTGAGTTGAGTACAACATTTCATCCTCAAACGGACGAGCAGTCCGAGCGAACAATTCAGATTTTGGAGGATATGCTCCGAGCTTGTGTCATTGACTTCGGAGGCTCATGGGATCTGTTTTTGCCTTTAGCAGAGTTTTCCTACAACAACAGCTACCAGTCAAGTATCCAGATGGCTCCGTATGAGGCTTTATATGGTAGGCAGTGTCGGTCTCCGGTTGGATAGTTTGAGCTGGGAGAGGCTCGGTTGTTGGGTACGGATCTGGTTCAGGAGGCCTTGGACAAGGTCAGGATTATTCAGGATAGGCTTCGTACAGCTCAGTCTAGGCAAAAGAGTTATGTCGACTACAAGGTTCGTGATTTGGCATTCATGGTCGGTGAGCGAGTATTGCTTCAAATGTCGCCTCTGAAGGGCGTGATGAGATTTGGGAAGAAGGGCAAGCTTAGCCCTAGGTTCATTGGCCCGTTTGAGATTCTTGATCAAATGGGAGAGGTGGCTTATAGACTTGCATTGCCACCGAGCTTATCAGCCGTGCATCCAGTTTTTCATGTGTCCATGCTTCGAAAATATCACGGCGATCCATCCCACGTGTTAGATTTCAGCACTGTCCAGTTGGACAAGGACTTGTCTTATGAGGAGGAACCGATGGCTATTATAGACCGACAGGTTCGTCAGTTGAGGTCGAAGAATTTTCCTCTTTGTTCATGTTTAGTGGAGAGGTCAGCCTCCTGAGGCATCGACCTGGGAGTCCGAGTCCGTTATGTGGAGCCATTATCCACATCTTTTCCCCGACTCAGGTACTCCCTTCTTCTGTCCGTTCGAAACGGTTGTTTTAAAGGTGGAGAATGTGATGACCCAAAAGGTCATCACTTTCTTTAAATTGAATTCTATTTTTTCGAGGCCTTGAACACCTCATTTAGTGCCACCTCGATTTGCGTGCAAAGTCCGAGCGCATAGCCGGAAAGCTTAAATATGAAAATTTGTGAAAAATGATAAAATTTGGCTATAAAATGAGTTAATTTGACTTCGGTCAATGTTTTGGGTAAACGGACCCGGACCCGTGATTTGACAATCCCGAAGGGTCCGTAGGAAAATATGGGACTTGGGAGTATGCCCGGAATCGAATTCCGAGGTCCCAAGCCCAAGAAATGAATTCTTAAAGGAAATTATTTTCTGAAATTGCCTAAGGAAATTTGAAATGAAATTTGATTAGAAAATGATGGTATCGGGCCCGTATTTTGGTTCCGGTGCCCGGTACAGGTCTTACATATGATTTAAGATATTTCTATAAAATTTGGTGAAAATGGATGTCGTTTGACGTGATTCGGACCTAATTGCTAAAGTTGATGTTTTAAGAAGTTTGAGAAAAATTCTTTCATTTTGAGGTTTAATTCATTGTTATTGAGGTTATTTTGACAATTTGATTGCACGAATAAGTTCGTATGATGTCATTGAGTTAGTACATATGTTTGGTTAGGAGCCTCAAGGGCTCGGGTGTGTTTCGGAAGGTTTCGGACTTAGGAAATATTGCAGGTTTTCAGCTGTTGGGTTTCTGGTGTCTCCTTCTTCGCGTTCGCGGGAGTACCCACGCGAGCGCGATGTGTTAATATTTGATGAAGGAAATTCCTTCTACGCGAACGCGTAGCCAAGGTCGCAAACGCGAGGCATTGGGGGTCATCCCTTCGTGAACACGGTCCTGGCCATGCAAACGTGAAGGCTTACAGCCTGGGCTGGGGAGGGTCACCACTTGTGCATCGCAAACGTGACCACTGGTCTGCGAACGCGTAGGCTTGAGGAGCCAAAGCTCCACAAACGCGAGCCACATTCCACGAACGCGAAGGCCTAGGAGGCCTAACCCATCGTGAACGTGAGGTACCTATCGCGAACGCGATGAGTATTTTCGCCCAGTGGTTTTTAAAAGACCAAAACAGAACATTACAGGATTTTCATAAACTTTCACAAACCCCTTCTTCTCCAAAGCTCTTAGGCGATTTTTGAAGCACTTTCTCACCATAACCTCTTGGGTAAGTAATCCTTAACTTGGTTTCTTTCATTTTTATCAACACCCACTAGATTTCTAGGCCTAAAACATGTAATTAAGGGTAGAAAATTAAGGATTTGGGTAGAGTTAAGGGTTTTTGATTAATTGTGATTGAGACCTCATTTTGGGGTCGAATTTTGGAACTAATTATATATTCTGGCTCGTGGGTGAATGGGTGATCGGGTTTTGGTTCAAACCTCGTGTTTTGACCAAGCCGGCCAGGGGTCAATTTTTGGATTTTTGGGAAGAATGATTAGAAAGCTATAATTAAGTATTGGAATTGGATTGTTTAGCGTTTATTGAGGGGTTACACGTGGCATTATCGCGGTAATCGCTCCTCGGTGAGGGGTTACACGTGGCATTATCGCATGATCATCATATCCATTTCTACCCTTTCCCACCCCGTTAAGGTATTTAAATCATGGAATGGTCTCATTTACTTATTGCATGCTATTACACGCCCCAATACTATCAGTCCCGGAGGCATTTGGGACTACTAATCCTAAAGAGAGGGGATATTGGGTTTATTTGTGGTTTCAAAAGGTAAAATTCTAAGGCGACATACAAAACATGTATAGCATGTTAGGGAAAGCACATAAACAAGTAGAAAGGCTCAGATAGACCTCCTTTGAACCAAAGAAAGCACGTAATTTAGCATGACTTACATATACTATTTAGGGTCTGATTAAAAGCTTAAAGGTTGAGGCAGACTGATTTATTACATAATTCAGATAAGAAACCCGAATCAGGCTAGCCTACTGGTTGTAGTTAATAAAACATATTCAGTTCATAATTCTTCCCTAAGGCTTGCCTAAGTGTTGGACAATGACCCTATAGGCATGGTATCCACTGAGTTCAGAAACGATGAAGTAAACTGAATACGTACTGATTGAGGAAAAGTTGCCAGATTATTAAAGGAAAGCAAGTTTTAGCAAAAAGGTTATACGTTCTGCAATTAATGGTACGTCATTATTACTGGTTTTAGACTTATAAGCGAATGAAGCGATTCAGACTCAATTAATAACTCCTATAAACATGTTTTCTATGCGTTGTTGATTTTAAACCCTTTTATAGACATAGTAAAATGCAGAAACCCTATAAACATGATATCTAGGTGTTGAATTTCGTTTAAAGCCTATGAACATGATATCTAATTGCAGTTGATTATTTCAGACCTATAAACATGATTGCCTAATGAAGAATGGATATGCAAGATTCAGAAATACCTATAGGCATATTTTCTATATACATATGTAGAATTCAGATTTCCAGGTAATTATAGACATGGTATCTATATGAGAGAATGCAGAATTCCTACAGACATGGTATCTATATGAGAAATGCAGAATTCCTACAGACATGGTATCTATATGAGAAATGCAGAATGCAGGAATGTCTATAGGCATGGCATCTATACGAGAGTGCAGAAATTCAGAAAGTACCTATAGGCAGGATATCTATACGAGAGTGCAGAAATTCAGAAAGTAACTATAGGCAGGATATCTACCCTCTGCATACATAGTTATCCCTCCCTTTTTCACTAACTATCCCCAAGAGTTCATTACAAAGTTATTACAGCCCAGAATAAAGTAAAGTAAAAAAAATAGATCAGAAATTAAAAAGTACAACCAAGGAGAGCCTGATTCAGACTTCCTGTCTGAAATATGAAGTAAACCAACGCCAAGAGATCATGTTCCAAAGCCTTTCTCCCATTTGGATGTGTCAAAGTTCCCTAAGAGCCTCCAAAAGGACTCCGGGAAATGCTCACACCCAAATGCATTATTAGATTAAGACAAGTGCAGTGTGGAAGGGCCAACCCTCAAGTGTCCAAGTTTAGAGGGAACTCAAGGTCCCAAGGCAAGGCTCATAAGAGGGGGGCAGAACTTAAAGACTAAGAAAGAGTGCAAGTGCAGAAACAGAGTTCTGAGAGGGGAAAGGGAAAGGGAAACAGCTCAAACCAATACACATAGGGGTATAGAGGAATGGGGACGTGGTAAAGAGGCAAAGACAGGCTGGTGGGCATACCCAGCAATGGGAAATACTAGCACACCCATAAGCCTGTTAGAACACACTGTTTAGAGGTTAGGATCCCCAAGGGATCAAGTTTAATTCACGGACAATAACTTACATATTGCCATGTATTAAACCATAACTCAAAACATATAAGGGGCTAGGGAGTAGGGATTCATAGCATAAACAGGAAGAAAGAAATCAGCATGCTAATTTAATATTGAACTCTACAGAAACAGTAAGTAGACATGGATACACAAGCTGTAAATAACCATATTGTTGTGATGATGAAGCTTAAATTAGGACATACCAGTTTCAAAGAAACAAATAAAGAAAAGCAGTAGGTCTTGTAAATAGGCCACAATGCAGACAAAAAGAGAATATTATTGTGTATGGATATGAGTTCAGAAAGACTGTGAATTGTGTTGAGTTTGTGAAAGAGTTGTGCATTTATAGTGTGAAAATCAGACAGAAATAAGGTAAGAAAACAGATAAGGAACTGATTATCAATTAAGAATAAATCACACAAGACTTCCCTTAATTAAGGAATTTAGATTCAAACGGGTAAAAATGATTTAAGGAAAGAAATTGAATAAGCACTTTGTGCAAAGCATGCAATTAGGGGCAAATACATAAAAAGTTATTTAAGGATAGAATTTTGAAGTATACGGTTGTACAAATAAGGTAAGAAAATCAACTAGTAGCCAGTAAATCAATGGTCAGGGATCTTGTAATTACTGATCCATGAATGAACCAAGTCATAAAAGCTGAGAAGGGTTTTAACTTAAGTCGAGTCACAAGGAAAATCAGCAACAAGGAAAGAAAATTAATTAGTCCTATTCAGAAGGAAGTCTGAACTAATCACAAATGTGAAAGCCATTTTAGAGGGAAGTTTATCATGTATAAAGAGCATACAGACGTGTCAAGCATGAAAGAACATTTCGTGCCATTGCAAAATCAGTAGGAATAGACCACAGAAGCATGATTGTCACATAGGTTAGAAATGTAGAAGAGAAGTAACATCTAAGAGCATGCAAAGGATCCCGTGTAAAAGAGTTTACAAAGAATCAGAATCATATGAAAAATGAGGATTCCATAACTCAGTTTAGAGACTCAAAGTAGGTCTGAAAGAGTTAGGGTTTTGAAAAACCAGTTCAAACAAATCAAACAGCCAATGGTTTCCAAACTTGGAAGAACCCCCAAATTCTAGGGTTTCTACCATCAATCGAGTGCAAAGATAAGAGGACAAGTAATCAAGGAAAAAAATACTGACGAAATAACTTCCGAAATCTTAGAAAGAAATTGAGACTTTTGACATGCATCTTTTAGTATAAGAATCAAAGTAGGAGAAACAACATAAAAAATACAGTAGGAGGCACTACATGAGAAATACAGTAGCATAATAGAAGAAGAAACACAGTAGAATAAATACCATAGGAAATACAGTAGAAGAAACACATAGGAAATACAGTAAAGCATGCTAAAGATCAGAGAAATTTTAAAGGACAACTTGACGAAACCCTAGATCGGAAAAAGATGAAGGTTTGGAGGGTGTAGTTTTGAAAGGACTTTGAGAAAAATGCTTAAAAGCTTAGAGAAAACACAAATATACAACGGATCTAAAGGAATCGGAAAAACCTCGAAGGGTTAGGGTTTCAGAAGAACCCCAGTAGTGAGAAAGGCTTGGAAAAGTCACAGATCTAAGCCGGAGAAGTCAAAATCAGGCTCGAACAACCATGGTACGCCGGAGCAAGATCGGAGATGGCCGTAGAACTCGAAGCCTGGACCAAACTTCGTCGTGGTCAGGCCTTGAATCTTCAAAAACCAGGCGTGTAGGAGCCGTAGGAGGCGGGTATAAGGCTTCCACAGCCTTGGAAGCCATGGATTCTGGTGGCTTTCAGGGCGAAAGTGGTGGGAGGCGGCTAGGGTTTGAGAAGCTTCGAGAGAGTTTGAGAGAATGGAGGGGTTCAGAGGCGGCTGGTAGGTGAAAATGATTTAGGTTTAGGGGTTGGTTTGGGTTAAAAAAGGAAAGGGCAGCCGGTGGCCATTGATCTAAATGATCAACAGCTGGGATTTAAAGGGTTAGGTGGGGATCCGGGTCTGGGTCGGTTTAATTTGAAATTGTGTCAGGGTAAATTGGGTTCAAATTAGGCTGAAATTGAAATGAAATCTGGCTAGATTTTAAATAGCCATTTTTCCCCATTTATTTTATAAAAAATAGCAAATTAAATTCTGGAAATAAATTGAAAGTACTAAAATGATTTATAACATATAATCATCAAATTAAAAATATTGTACTTAATTTTTATAAATATAAATGCAATCAAATCATAAAAGAGTCTAATATTGCAATTATATGCAATTTAGATTTAAAAATACTAAATTTGTACAAATATGCAAAAATTTATCTGAGTTATAGTTTAGCATAAATATGAGAATTCAACAAGTGAATCACCAAAATGATAATTTTAGACATTATTATTAGGTTTTTATGAATAAAATAGGGAAATAAATTGATTTAAAAGCCTTTAAAAATTAAGGAAAATAATAAAAAATTTGGACATACTTATATATGCATACATATGCTATTTTGAAAGTGTTGTTTTGCATATTAAAAAATATATAGGGAAAAATTGGGTATCAACAGTTCGCGGAAAGTGGCTTGCGTTCGCGGAGCTTCTGCTCCTCAAGCCTACGCGTACGCGGACCGGTGGTCGCGTTCGCGATGCACAAGTGGTGACCCCTCCCCCTCAACCTTACGCATTCGCGAGTGGAAGGACGTGTTCGATAAGGGTTTCCTCCCTAAGCTTCGCGTTCGCGTCTCAACCTCCACGTTTGCGAAGAAGCAAAAATGGCACCTGGGATCTTTGCCTTACGCGTTAGTAAGAGGGACCACGCGAACGCGAAGGGTAAAATCCCTGGGCACTAACAGCAGAAAATCTGCAGCATTTTCCTAAGTTCAAAACTTCCCGAAACACATCCGAAACACACCCGAGCCCTTGGGGATCCTAACCAAACACACGTACTAACTCAACAACATCATGCAAACTTATCCGTGCGATCAAATCGTCAAAATAACATCAAAAACAATGAATCAAACCTCAAAATCAAGAACTTTTTCTCAAACTTCATCAAGTTTCAAATTTAGCAATTCAAGTCCGAATCACGTCAAACGATGTCCGTTTTTAACCAAATTTTACGTGAATGACTTAAACCATATATAAGACCTGTACGGGTGCCAGAACAAAAATATGGGCCCGATACCATCGCTTTCTAATCAGATTTCATTTCCAATTTTCTCAAACATTTTCAAAAAACAATTTTTCTTAAAAAATCATGTCTCGGGCTTGGGACCTCGGAATTCTATTCCAGGCATACGTCCAAGTCCCATATTTTTCTACTGACCCTCCGGGACCGTCAAATTAGGGGTTCAGGTCCATTTACCCAAAATGTTGACCGAAGTCAAATTTATTCATTTTAAAATCAAAACTTAGCATTTTTCACAGAATTTCATATTTAAGCTTTCCGGCTATGCGCCCGGACTGTGCACGTAAATCGAGGCGACTCTAAATGAGGTTTTCAAGGCCTTGAAAGCACAGAATTTGATTAAAAATAGGTGATGACCCCTTTGGGTCGTCACATTCTCCACCTCTAAAATAACTGTTCGTCCTCGAACGGACAGAAGAAGGAAGTACCTGAGTCGGGGAAAAGAGGAGGATAACGGCTCCGCATATCGGACTCGGACTCCCAGGTCGATGCCTCAGGAGGCTGACCTCTCCACTGAACACGAACCGAAGGAAAACTCTTGGATCTCAACTGACGAATCTGCCGGTCTAGAATAGCTAACGGCTCCTCCTCATAAGACAAGTCCTTGTCTAACTGGACAGTGCTGAAATCTAACACGTTGGATGGATCACCGTGATATTTTCGGAGCATGGACACATAAAATACTGGATGCACGACTGATAAGCTCGGCGGCAATGCAAGTCTATAAGCCACCTCTCCCACTCGATCAAGAATCTCAAACGGGCCAATGAACCTAGGGCTAAGCTTGCCCTTCTTCCCAAATCTGATCACGCCCTTCATAGGCGACACTCGAAGCAATACCCGCTCACCAACCATAAAAGCCACATCTCGAACCTTACGGTCTGCATAACTCTTTTGCCTGGACTGAGCTGTACGAAGCCTATCCTAAATGATCCTGACCTTGTCCAAGGCCTCCTAAACTAGATCCGTACCCAACAACTGAGCCTCCCCTGGCTCAAACTATCCAACCAGAGACCGACACCGCCTACCATATAAATCCTCATAAGGAGCCATCTGGATACTCGGCTGGTAGCTGTTGTTGTAGGCAAACTATGCTAAAGGCAAGAACTAATCCCACGAACCTCCAAAGTCAATGACATAGGCTTGGAGCATATCCTCCAAAATCTGAATAGTCCGCTCGGACTGCCCGTCCGTATGAGGATGAAATGTTGTACTCAACTCAACCTGAGTGCCCAACTCTCGCTGAACTGCTCTCCAGAAATGCGAGGTAAACTGCGTAACTCGGTCCGAAATGATAGACACAGGCACACCATGAAGACGAACAATCTCCCGGATATAGATCTCAGCTAACCTCTAGGATGAATAGGAGACTACCACAGGAATGAAATGCGCTGACTTAGTCAGCCTATCAACAATGACCCAAACTACGTCGAACTTCCTCCGAGTCTGCGGGAGTCTAATAACGAAGTCCATAGTGATCCGCTCCCACTTCCACTCGGGAAGCTCAATCCTTTAAAACAATCCACCAGGCCTTTGATGCTCATACTTAACCTGCTGACAATTCAAACACTGAGCCACATATGCAACAATATCCTTTTTCATTCTACGCCACCAATAATGTTGCCGCAAATCCTGATACATCTTCGCGGCACCCGGATGAATAGAGTACCTGGAGCTATGGGCGTCCTCTAAAATCAACTCTTGGAGTCCATCCACATTAGGCACACAAACTCGCCCCTGCAATCTCAAAACTCCATCATCACCTAAGGTAACCTGCTTTGAACCTCCACGCTGCACCGTGTAATGGGGATCGTCAAACTACAGATCACGGATACACTCCAATAACGAAGAACGAGCCACCGTGAAAGCTAATACTCAACTAGGCTCAAAAATATCCAATCTCACAAACTGATTGGCCAAAGCCTGAACATCCAAAGCAAGCGGCCTCTTACCGACCGGAATATAAGCAAGACTGCCCATAGTGGTTTACTTTCTACTCAAGGCACCAGCCACCACATTAGCCTTTCCCGGGTGATATAAGATAGTGATATCATAATCCTTCAACAACTCCAACCACATTCTCTACCTCAAATTCAACTCTCTTTGTTTGAACAAGTACTGAAGACTCTTATGATCCGTGAACACCTCACACGCCACGCCATACAGATAGTGCCTCCAAATCTTCAATGCGTGAACAATGGCTGCCAACTCTAAATCATCCACCGGATAGTTCTTCTCATGAATCTTCAACTACCTCGAAGCATAGGCAATGACATTGTCATCCTGCATCAACACTGCACTAAGCCCAATACGGGAAGCATCACAATAAACTGTGTAAGGCTCAGAACCTGTGGGCAAAACTAACACCGGTGCTGTAGTTAGAGCTGTCATGAGCCTCTGAAAGCTCGCCTCACACTCATCCGACCATCTGAACTAGGCACCCTTCTGGGTCAACCTGGTCATCGGGGCTACAATAGATGAGAACCCCTCCACGAACTGACGGTAGTAGCCTGCCAATACCAAGAAATTCTGAATCGTTGTAGCTAATGCTGGTCGAGGCCAGTTCTTGACTGCCTCAATCTTTTTCGGATCCACCTGAATACCCTCTGCTGATATCACATGACCTAGGAATGCAACTGAACTCAAACAGAACTCACACTTCGAGAACTTAGCATATAACAAACTATCCTTCAGAGTCTGAAGAACCACTCTGAGATGCTGCTCGTGCTCCTCCTGGCTGCGGGAATATATCAAAATATCATCAATGAAGACTATCACGAATGAGTACAAACATGGCCTGAACACTCGGTTCATCAAATCCATAAAAGTTGTTGGGGCATTGGACAACCCAAATGACATAACCAAGAACTCATAATGCCCATACCTTGTGCGGAAAGCTGTCTTAGGGACATCGGATGCCCTAATCCTCAACTGATGGTAGCCAAATCTCAAGTCAATCTTTGAAAATACCTTGGCACCCTGAAGTTGATCGAACAAATCATCAATCCTCGGCAATGGATACTTATTCTTGATTGTGACCTTGTTCAACTACCAGTAATCAATGCACATTCTCATCGAACCATCCTTTTTCTTAACAAACAACACCGACGTACCCCAAGGTGAAACGCTAGGTCTAATGAAACCCTTCTCAAGCAAGTCTTGCAACTGCTCCTTCAACTCTTTCAACTCTGGTGGGGCCATACGATATGGCGGGATAGAAATGGGCTGAGTGCTCGGAGCCAAATCAATGCAGAAGTTAATATCCCTATCAGGTGGCATACCCGGCAGGTCTGAAGGGAAAACCTCAGGAAACGCATGAACCACGGGCACAAAATCAATAGAGGGAACCTCAGCACTGGAATCATGAACATAAGCTAAATAAGCCAAGCACCCCTTCTCGACCATATGCCGAGCCTTCACATAAGAAATAACGCTATGGGTAGAATGATCAGGAGTCCCTCTCTACTCTAAACGAGGCATACCCGGTAAAGCTAAGGTCACAGTCTTGGAATGATAGTCCAAGATAGCGTGGTAAGGTGATAACCAGTCCATCCCTAATATAACATCGAAGTCGACCATGTCTAAAAGAAACAAATCACACGAGTCTCAAGACCCCCAATCACCACAATACAAGAACGATGAACTCGATGAACCACGATAGAATCACCCACCGGTGTATACACATAAATAGAGACACTCAATGAATCACTAGGCATAACTAGGTGCGGTGCAAAATAAGATAACACATACGAATACGTAGACCCTGGATCAAATAGCACTAAAGCATCTCTATCACAAACCAGAACCGTACCTGTAATAACTGCATCTGAAGCCTCAGCCTCGGGCCTGGCTGGAAGAGCATAACATCAGGGTTAGGCCCCACCACCCTGAACTACCTCTGTGGGACGACCTGCTGCTAGCTGGCCTCCACCTCAAGCGGCCTGAGCTCCACCTCTAGGACCTCTACCTCCACCTCTAGCACCTCTACCCCCACCTTTAGCTGGTTGGGCGGGCTGTGGAACATCTGGTGCCTGTACCATAGCACGAGAACCCTGATGCGGAGAACTACTCGAAGCTCGAGGGTAATACCTAGCAATGTGCCTCGTGTCGCCACAAGTAAAACAAGTCCTTGGCTGACGGCCCTAGAAACTCTAAAGCGGTGGAGCACTGATAGGTGTTGGCGGTGCATTGAAGGACTGCTGATCGGGATACTGCATCTGAGGACCATGGCTACCTGAAGCACTGTGAGAAACCTAAAGAGCTGACTGAAAGGGCCTAGGAGGATGGCCTCTACCATATGACTCTCTACCTCCAGACGAGGTACCACTGAATCTGCCTGAATGGCGGGGCCTTTTATCCGACCCATGACCACCTTCCTGTGACAGAACCATCTCAACTCTACGGGCCACATTGGCTACCTCCTGAAAATTGATCTCACTCCCGGCCTCCTTGGCCATCTGAAGACGAATCAGCTGAATAAGACCATCGATAAACCTCCTCACCCTCTATCTCTCTCGGTAGGAAGTATGACAAGAGCACGGCGAGCTAAGTCGATGAACCTGGTCTTATACTGGGTGACCATCATTGAACCCTGCAGGAGGTGCTCAAACTGCCTCCGATAGGCCTCTCTCTGAGTCAGGGGGAGAAACTTCTCCAAAAACAACACTGTAAACTACTCCCAAGTCAAAGATGGCGATCCGGCTGGCCTAGCTAAGCAATAATCCCTCCACCAAGTCTTGGCGGATCCAGACAAGCGAAATGCAGCAAAATCGACCCCATTAGTCTCAACAATGCCCATGTTCCTGAGAACCTCGTGGCAACTATATAGGAAATCCTGGGGATCCTTAGAAGAAGCACCATTGAAAGTAGTAGTGAAGAGATTGGTGAACCTATCCAGTCTCCACAAAGCATCGGCAGACATCGCTGCTCCATCGCCGGTCTGAGCCACTATACCCGGCTGAACTGCTCCAACTGGCTGAACCGCTGGAGTTTGAATCTGGGGAGCTACCTGCTGCGGAGTGCGTGTAGTAGGAGTTTGAGCCCCTACAACCTGAGAAGTGGCTGGTGTTATAGGAAGCAAACCTGCTCGGGTGACACTCTCCATAAGGCCCACCAATCGGACCAGAACGTCCTGAAGAACTGGGGTAGCAATAAACCCCTCTGGGACTTGAGCTGGGCCCACCGGGACTGCTGGGGCCGGAATCTCCTCCTCAAAATCAACCTGAGGATTCGTCACTGGTGCTGCTGCTTGGGGCTGAGCCTTGCCCCTACCTCGGCCTCTAGCACGGCGTCGGCCTCGCCCTCTGCCCCTAGTGGGAGCTGCTGTTGGGAGCTCGGGCTGCTGAGCGGTAGATGAGGAAGTGCGTGTTCTCTCCATCTGCGAAAGAATAGAGTAGAAATCCAATTAGCATTGAAAAACAAATCCGCACGAAAAGAAAGAACAAATGTGAAATTTTCCTAACTCTGTAGCCTCTAAGGGATAAATACAGACGTCTTTGTACCGATCCCTCAGACTCTACTGAGCTTGTCCATGAGTTGTGAGACCTATGTAACCTAGAGCTCTGATACTAACTTGTCACGAACCGGAATCCCCACCCTCGGGAGTCGTGATGGCGCCTACTCATGAAAGCTAGGGAAGCTATGAACTTTGAAACCATTAACCTCTTTCGTATTAATTTATTTTTAACCAATTAAACTAGCAATGAATAAGCATCTAAAGAACGGCGGAAATAAAATTAGCGGAAGTCTTAATTAAATATAGAAACAAACGTCTAGAAAACCAATACAAGTCTCTACCCAGCACCTGGTGTCACAACATACACGGACTATCTAGGAGTGCTACATACAAGTGTCTAAAACAAAAGAAATAAGGTCTGTCTCGCATACAAGAGGAAACAGAGCATCAAAAATAGATAGAAGAGATGTCGGGCCTGCAGACGCCTGCAGTACTACCTCGGGATCTCGTGGACTGAAGGCTGGCTCCCGAACTAATGTTGCTGCCCAAACACTGCTTCGGTATCTACACATAAGTGCAGAGTGTAGCATCAGCACAACTGACCCCATGTGCTGGTAAGTGTCTGGCCTAACCCCGGTGAGGTAGTGATGAGGCTAGGACCAGACTCTAGATAAACCTGTGCAGTTATATATTTATATATATATATATATATATATATATATATATATATATATATATATATGCAAATACAACGGAAAAAATATAAGGAGATAAACAATTAAAGCTGGGGAAGGGAAACATGCTTCGGGGTAGCAGATAAAACAGAGTATCAAGAATAATAAGGAAACTACAATTTAATTTCTAACACGGATAAAGAGAAATAAAGGCAACTTTCACTTTCAGTTTCATCTTGTTGCAGGCGTGCAACCCAATCCCATTTCTCATATCTTGTGGTAGGCATACCACCCGCTCCCATTTCATTAACTCTTGTGGTAGGCGTACCACCCGCTCCCATTTCATTATATCTTGTGGTAGGCGTACCACCCGCTCCCATTTCATTATATCTTGTGGTAGGCATACCACCCGCTCCCATTTCATTATATCTTACAATTACAAGAAATCCCGGCAAGGGAAAATAAGCAATATAATAACTTCCCGGCAAGGGAACAAAAGCAATATAGTAATTTCCCGGCAAGGTAACGACAATATTGAAACAGTCATCCCGGTAAGGAAGAATCAGTTATAACCAGTCTTAACTTAGCTTGTACTCAGCTTAAGTAATGACAATGCTCAATCATAAATAAGATCTACGAGGATAAAACAAATCTTTGCTCAATATAGAAGATCATTAATTAAAGCATTCGAAGTGTCATTTAAGAACACAACAACTTTCAATTTAAGAATCATGATCATGCTCGACACCAACGTATAGATACTCATCACCATGCCTATAGGTCGTACTCAACAAGAAGCAAGTAGCAAATATGACTCAACTCCTAATCCCTCAAGCTAAGGTTAGACCGAACTCTTACCTCAAACATCCACGGCCAACTCAATCCTCAAACACCGCTTTTCCTTTCAAATTCGACTCCAACCCAATCGAATCTATACATAATTGATTTAATAACATCAATAAATGCTAAACAATCCAATTCCAATGTTCAATTATAACTTTCCAATCATTCTTCCCAAAAACCCAAAAATTGACCCCGGGTCCGCTTGGTCAAAACACGAGGTTTGAACCAAAATCCGATCACACATTCATCCATGAGACCAAATATATAATTATTTCCAGAATTTGACCGCAAAACGAGGTCTAAATCACAATTAAAAAGCCCTAACTCTACCCAAATCCCTAATTTTCTACCATTATTCACATGATTTAGGCCTAGAAATCTAATGGGTGTTGGTGGAAAATGAAGAAAACGAGTTAGAGATTACTTACCCAAGAGATTATTGTGAAGAATTGCTTCAAAAATTTCCTAAGAGCTTTGGAGAAGAAGAAGTTTTGTGAAATTTTGATAAATCCCGTAAGTGTTCTGTTTTGGGCCTTTAAAATAACTGGGCAAAATTTTTCTTCGCGATCGCGACATGACCTTCGCGTTCGCGATGGGTTCGGCCTGCTAGACCTTCGCGTTCGTAGAAAGTGACTCGCGTTCGCGGAGCTTCTGCTCCTCAAGCCTATGCATTCGCGGACCGGTGGTCGCGTTCGCGATGCTCAAGTGGTGACCCCTCCCTCTCAACCTTACGCGTTCGCGAAGGGTCTCCCCCCTAAGCTTCATGTTCGCGTCTCAAATTCCGCGTTCGCGAAGAAGCAAAAATGGCACCTGGGATCTTTGCCTTACGCGTTCGCGAGAAGGACCACGCGAACGCGGAGGGTAAAATCCCTGGGCACTAACAGCAGAAAATCTGCAACATTTTCCTAAGTTCAAAACTTCCTCCGAAATACATCTGAAACACATCCGAGCCCTCGGGGGTCCTAACCAAACACACGTAATAACTCAACAACATCATACGAACGTATCCGTGGGATCAAATCGTCAAAATAACCTCAAAAACAATGAATCAAACCTCAAAATCAAGAACTTTTTCTCAAACTTCATCAAGTTTCAAATTTAGCAATTCAAGTCTGAATCACGTCAAACGACGTCCGTTCTTAACCAAATTTTACAGGAATGAATTAAACCATATATAAGACCTGTACCGGGCGCCAGAACCAAAATACGGGCCTGATACAGCCGCTTTCTAATCAGATTTCATTTCCAATTTTCTCAAACATTTCTAGAAAATAATTTTTCTTTAAAATTCATTTCTCGGGCTTGGGACCTCGGAATTTGATTTCGGGCATACGCCCAAGTCCCATATTTTTCTATGGACCTTCGGGACCGTCAAATCACGGGTCCGGGTCCGTTTACCTAAAATATTGACCGAAGTCAAATTTATTCATTTTAAAATTAAAACTTAGCATTTTTCACAAAATTTCATATTTAAGCTTTCTGGCTACGCGCCCGAACTGTGCACACAAATCGAGGTAATTCAAAATGAGGTTTTCAAGGCCTCGGAAGCACAGAATTTGATTAAAAATAGGTGATGACCCCTTTGGGTCGTCACAAGTATATAAAATAAGTAGAAATTGATAGCGACCATAAATTATGTTTACTATGGTTCCACTAGTCAATTGACACCAATCGTTATATTTTAGGATTTAATTAGCAATATAATTATGAAATATAAATAATAAGTAGATATTGACACTAGTTAATTATATTGTTGCGCTTTATATATAGTTACATTGAACGTCTATATATAGTTATATTGAATGTTTATATATATATATATATATATATGTGTGTGTGTGTGTGTGTGTGTGTGTGTGTGTGTGTGTGTGTGTGTATAGTAGCCAATATATAATTTCATTCATTAAGGTCATGCATATATTGATAGCGACCATATAATTATGTTTACTATGGTTTCACTAGTCAATTGACCCCAATTGTTATATTCTGGGATATAATTAGCAATTTAATTATGAAATATAAATAATAAGTAGATATTGTAACGACCCCACCGGTCGTTTTGAGATTGTACCTTGATCGCCAGTTCTCGGGCATGACTTACCCCGTGTAATGTATTATGACTGATGTAGATCGTTGGTTTTGGTTTTCAAGAAAATCGGTATGAATTTGAAAGAACAGTCTCATTTGAAAGCGTTGAATTTGAAAGGTTTGACCAAGAGTTGACTTATTTGTATATGAGCTCGGATTGGAATTTTTATGATTTGGTTAGCTTCGTTGGGTAATTTATGACTTAGAAGCGCGATCGGAATGCATTTTGGAAGTCCGTGGAAGGATTTGGCTTGAATTGGCAAAGTTAGTATTTTGGCGAATTCCAGTTGATAGGTGAGATTTTGATCCGAGGGTCAAAATGGAATTCCGAGAGTTTCTGTAGCTTCGTTATGTCATTTGTGATGTGTGTGAAAAATTTCAGGTCATTCGAACGTGATTTGGTTAGGTTTTTGATCGAAAGTGTATTTCGGAAGTTTTTGGAAAATTTAGGCTTGAATTCGATGAGTTTTGGGTGATTTGATATTGTTTGAGGTGTTTTGATGATTGAAACAAGTTTGAATAAGGTTTTGGGTTATGTTGGCATGTTTGGTCGAGGTCCCGAGGGCCTCGGGTGAGTTTCGGATGGTGAATCGGACTATTTTGTGCCTTAAAAGATAGCAGAAATTGCAGGCTTCAGTTGCAGGTATTTTTGTTCCTTGCGATCGCATAAGTGCTATTGTGATCGCGTAGAAGCTTTTGGGGGCAGTCCATTTTTGTTCTTCGCGTTCGCACAAGAGGTGATGCGATCGCATAGTTGGGCGAAATTGTTGATCGCGAACGCGTGCGGAAGGTCGCGTTCGCATAGAGTAAAGTAAACCTGAGGCCTTAGTTGGAAATTGTTCATCGCGAACGCGGAGTGTGGTCCGCGATCGCACAGGGTAATGTGGCAGTGCAATGCGTTCACATAGAGTTAAATCTGAGGGATGAGCATTTGTGCTTCGCGATCGCGAAGGTCTTCCCGCGATCACATTGAAGAAAATATCCCTGGGCAGAATGTTTTTAAAGTCATCTTGTTCGCGAATGTGGGTCTATTTTCACCATGGCTGCTCGTTTTTGGGAATTTTTGAAGGAATTTAAAGAGGGATTCAAGAGGAATCGACTTGAGGTAAGAATCTTGGTTTCAAAACTCGATTATATTGTGAAATCCACCTAGAAATTCATGGAAAGTAAGCCTAAAATTGAAGAACTAGGGCTTGAGAAATTGGACTTTTGAATTGGGATTTGAAGGACCATTTGAGGTTGGATTTGAGAACTTTTGGTATGTATGAACTCGTGAAAATATAAGGAATCTAATGATGTGAAAAATTCTAAGTTTCGAGAAGTGGGCTCGGGGCTCGGGTTTTGCCAATTTCGGGGTTTTCGATATTTTTCGATTAGTTTCGCTTGGGCTTTGTTTCCTTAGCATATTGTGACGTATTCGTTCTAATTTTGGATAGATTCGACGCGCGTAGAGGCCAATTCGAGGGGGCAAAGGAGTCTCGAGCTAGAGATTTCGCCGGTTCGAGGTGAGTAATGATTGTAAATGATATCCTGAGGGTTTGAAACCCCGGATTGCACATCGTAGTGCTATATTATGGTGAGACACGCGCTGGATGATGCGCGTGGGGTCTTTTACTACTGGGGAGTGTGACTTGGTCCGTCCCGATTGATGATATACCGCATATTTGACTGAAACTTATTTGTTATCATCATAATTTGGGTTGATTGCCATATTTGGGCTTCGTGCCAATTATTTGAACCCTTCGAGGATTTTTATCACTGTTTTGACTTATTACTTGAACTCAGTCCTGTTGATATCTACTGTTTTACAAACTCAACCACCTTTACTCAAATTTGAAGCTTAAATGATATTTCTAAATGATGTTTTGGGATGAGGACTACTATTTACAAATGCCCGAGAGGCTTGTGATGATTTTCGGACTGAGTGAGGCCGAGGGCCATATGTGAGGAAATGTTGAGTGATATGAGGCCGAGGGCCTGAGATACTTTATATGCCACAAGGTGGCTTGAGTGATGTGAGGCCGAGTGCTGAGTGATGTGAGGTCGAGTGCCAAGTGATGATGCCACGAGGTGGCTTGATATAGCGCTTGGGCTGTAAGGGGCCCCTCCCAGAGTCTTCTCACCCCAGTGAGCGCCGTCAATGATATATGGATCGGGATGCACGCCGCAGCGGTTACTATATTATACTATTCAGAGAGTGATCTGAGAGAGAGAGCCCGAGGGGCTGAGAGTGTTCTGAGAGTGAGCCCGAAGAGCTGGTACTATTTTGAGATATTGCCTGAGGGGCGAACTTTTATTTGCTCATCTTTCATATTTACTTGTCATTTTACCTGTTATATTGTGGTATTTGTGCCCGAGGGGCGAATTTTCTGCGCTTATCGGCACTAACTGTTTTGAAATCATTGCGTAACTATTGAAAAAGTCATTTTCAAAAGAGGTTTAAATTGAGCTAAGATATTTCTAAAGATTTCACAGCTTCACTGCTTTTCTCAAAGGGTTTTACACTGCTTCTATACAGCATGCTAGTTGCTTTACGTGATTTATTACTGCTCAATTATTATTTACCTTTATTACTCACTGAGTTGGAGTACTCACTTTACTCCTTGCACCTCGTGTGCAGATGCAGGTATTTATACACCCGGTAGTGGGTTTTGAGCTGATCGGAGGCTAAGTTATCGGAGTTTAGCGAGGTGACTGCCAGCGTTCGCAGCACTGCATTTCTTCATTTTGTTTATCAGTCCTATTTTGTATATTTCAGGCCTTGTAGTTGTATTTATACTCTAATAGATGCTCGTGACTTGTGACACCCCGGTTTGGGCTGTGTTTGGGTTGTAATCCGCACTTAATAAAGAAATCTTTTATTTAGACTGTGGTTATTTAATTATGCTAAAACTGTTTATTAATATTAACAATTCTGAAAAGGCAAAATGGGTTGGTTGGTTGGCCTTGTCTTCATGAGAGGCGCCATAACAACCAGAGCGGGGTTTGGGTTGTGACAAGTTGGTATCAAAGCCTAGGTTACATAGGTCTCGCGAGTCATGAGCAGGTTTAGTGGAGTCTCGCGGATCGGTACGGAGACGTCTGTATTTATCCTCGAGAGGCTGCAGAACCTTTAGGAAAACTTCACATTCTTAGAATCTTATCGTATGTCCTTGATTCAGCTGGAAAAGTAACTCTTGAAATTCCTTCCACGCGTTCGTATGCACGCATGAGCGCTAAGTATCAGATGTTCTTTGATGGCTTGTGATTCCCCGATCGAGGGGCAAGACGTGATCTCTGTGAGTTTAATGTTGGTCCAGTGTGGAGGACTTGAGGCTGGATCTTTGCCTATGGCTTGAGCATCGAGGTGCTGATTGTGTGAGCAAGTGTTTTGAATATTATATGTTTGGTATTGTCCCTATTAGTGGAAGTGACGGTTGGGTAACTATGTGATGAGTATGTTAGTACTGTGAGATATGTCTATATGACTTGGAGGTGACGAGGAAGGTCCGCTGGGTGATAGAAGAACTAATAGGTGCTGGATTTCCATCTTGATTTGAGGTATAGCCCCGAGTTATGGGCGTGTGAAGGATCTTTTCATGTTTTCCAGTTAAGAGTGAAGTAAACTTCATGTGGCGGTATGAGTTCAAACTCAGGAAAACTAAGTGACTGTGTAATGTGTATGATGGTGGAAGGTATACAGAAATGTTATATTGAGGCAAAAGCAGGCGGGTTATCTCCTACGGAGTGTTCTGAAGTGGTGTGATCCTTATGTGTATGTTAGAAGATCTCATGTGTAAGTGAAAAGTATGTGTTGAAATTTGAAATTTTGGGTCGCTTAAGAGATTGGGCTTAACTGTTGTGGGGATGAATGCGAGATTTGCAGAAGGTTTACAGTACTAGATGATCTGTGTTTTCACAAGCTTACAAATGATTTGAGTTTAATCTCACTATGGTATTGTGGCATCAATAGAGTAAAAATGTTATAAGTTATTAAGGGTATCTTGATCTATGGCTTCGAGCCAAGTGGGGGAGTCTGCTATGAGCAGTTGATTGTACGGTTAGGTGCTATGTTGGTTCTAGTTTGAGGCGTGCGAGTGAATTAGCTATGACTTGCGGAAATTGAGACCAAGAATGGCTCGAGTAAAGGAAGATTTCGACAAAGGTTATACTATGCTTTATGGATAAAGAGAATCACGGGATGTCTTGAGTTGTCATTGGTAAAGGATGCTCGATGCATAGAGTAGGAGGTTGCTTGGTCGTATTGAGATAAGGCTACATCTTGCGGTGTCAAGTTGCTAATGAGGTACGGGTGGTTCTGTTCGTTGGGTCAGGCAAATTGCAATTTGAATAAGAGTAAATGACTCTCGAGAATGGTTCTAATGTGTTCAAGATTCTACATGTAACAATCGGGTATTTTAAAGTTGTATATATGGTTAGAAACTGTATTTTCATTGGAAGAGGTCAAGATTTATGGTATTCCTATGTTAATATGGGATTCTATGTATCTGTATCAGGAAGGTAAAGGTAATGAATTTAGATTCGCAGAAAGTTCTTCAAGTAAAGTATTCTGGAATGTGGTGTTTCTGGGAATAGTAGAGAGAGTATTCAGCGGCTTATGGGTCTTAGACAGTGTGGTTTTATGCTTGAATCTCGTGTAGTAAGCCTAGGTGGAGGAATGGTGGTTCCACAGCAAGAGGGAATAGCAAGTTGATGATGAATCAGAAGAAAATTTAGATAGATGGAGTAGCTTGATTGTAGACCGGATCAGTATGGTAAGGATATGATTAATTCTTTGTATGTGTTCGAGGTAATGAGTTCTTACAGGTATTTTGCAGCAATGCTCTAGGGTTTAGATGGCTTTCTTAGCTTGGTCTAGTTAGAAGGATTCAGTACTGGCAGTTTAATTTGTGCAAATGGGTAGGAAAGTTCTTGTTGAATTCTACTGTGGTTGGAAAGGTGCATTTTCTACGAGTGTGAGACGCATGGGATGTGTAATGATTTTTCTTCTAGAAGGGATCAATGGAAGTTCTTGTCTAGATGAGTTACAGTTTAGTTCTGAAAGGAAGTTCATAAAACTCTTAAGCAGCGGGTAGCTTCAGATGATTAGGGAAATGGTACTACTAATTAGAAGTGATTTGACGAGAGTATATGTTTCAGTAAAAGGGCAATGTGATTAAGTTGATGGCACTTAGGTAGTATTGCGGCACTTTCTGGCTAGATCGACTACTGATATTCAAGTTTGCTTGGTGGCACAGAAGAATTTTAGAGTATTTCTCGTGAATGATTAGGTATTAAAGGTATGGCATGTTTTCGGACGGCGAAATTAGGATCAGGCATGATGATTCGTGTGCTATATGAAGTTGGAGACTGGAAGTTCTCATATTCAGGTTATAACGTGGTTGTAGATCGTGTGTATCGGCATTGTTTAGTGACTACCGGGATTTAAAGGTCCGAGTGGATCTTTCTTTGCTTGGTATGTTAGATTTTGGATATGATATTGGGGTTTAGACTGGTTGTCTCAGTGTTTGGTTATTCTGGACTATTGCGCTGTGGGCTATGCCAAAAATGCCATGGGTTGAGTGGCGAGGTATGCCGGAGTATGTTCTAGTAGAGTGGTTTATATTTCGAAGACCTAACGAATGGCTAGGAAATTGCCTTTCTTAATTGGGCCTTCATTATGAATGTCAGTGCAAAGGTTTCTACCATTGATTCAGTTCCGGTGTTGAGGGACTTTTTGGATGTGTTTCTTGTGGATAGGCATGTCGCCGAGCGAGGTTGTGGATTTCGGTATTGCTTTGGTGTCGGGCACCATATCGTATGGCTCCGGCAGGAGTTATAGTAGTGGAAGCAACAGCTTCAGGATTTCCTTAATAAAGAGTTCGTTGGTAGACCAATGTGGATGCGTGTTCTAGCTTGAGTCGGCTCGGTTGGCTCTGAATTATATTGTTGAGGGATAGGTTGATTCGACCGTTATTGAGCTTATTAGTGATCTGGGGAGATCTATGAGTTGCCTTTCAATGTTGTGAGACGTTATGATTTGTTGTTCATGGGCACATATGGTGCGGTTCTATTGGGGTTCATAGTGGAAGTCGAGCGGGAAGAGTAATTGGGTGTTGCTCGGTGGATGGCGTATTGGTTATGTCCTATCGGGTTTGCGTGGTATATGTTACTTGTTTCACCTTGGGTGTAATGGTTTGCTTTGGTTCCAGGCATCAAATTGTGTGTGGTTGTCAATTTCAAGCATGGTGACTTGAGATGTCTCATATGGAGCAGTGTTTGGATAGGATCGCGCAATGCCGCGAAATATGTGGAGATATGACCTTGTGGGTCAGATTCGTGTGTTCTATTCTATGATGTGAGACGGGTTCTCAGCCTTGTGTTGTGGTGGTACTGGTGATCTTGAGGTACAGCTCTTCCATTTAAGACATTTTCATGATTTGGGTATGTTCGGACCATTGCTTATTGGTGCGCGTATTATGCTAGTTGTGGCTTAGGCCTCTATTGATATGTCATGTCACCAGAGTGGTGTGTTGGATTAGAGGAGATCGTTGGGATCATGATTGAATACGAACGGATTCGATTTCAGCACGTTGGAAGGATAAGATCGAGGTTCGGCTCGGAAATTTGCTATGGTATTTGTTAGAGGAGGAGTGGTTTCATGAATGGGTGATCGGAGAAAAAAATGGTTATGGTTTATTGCATATTGCATTTATTGTTGGCAGTGTATGACGGCGTTGGGAATGAAACTTTAGCTGATAAAAGGTTTTCTACCAGTATTCGGTTGTCGTAGGCAGTTGTTGTGAATAGAAGTTATCGCTATGAGTGTTCGATATTATGTGGTATATCATGGGATGCTCCCGAGGTTGCAGGCATGGGTTACTACAGCTAGTTCGGGTCTATTCAGAGTAAAGGTGTGAGGTTTTGATCGTATTGATGGTTTCAGAAATGAAAATGTAGTTCTATGGCTTATGGGTTAGATTGGATTGTGCAATTTCAGTTACAATGTGTTATCGGACCTATATAAGATAGGGTGATGTGGGATCACCCCCGGGTATATGTAGGGTAAAGTTATTCAGCTATTGGTTGGCTTCTAGAACAACTCTAGGTACGTTCGAGGACGAACGTGTTTAAGTGGGGGAGGATGTAACGACCCGACAGGTCATTTTGAGCTTTTGTACTTTGATTGCTAGTTCTCGGTCATGACTTGCCCCGTGTAATGTATTATGACTGATGTAGATCGTTGGTTTTGGTTTTCAGGAAAATCGGTATGAATTTGAAAGAACAGTCTCAGTTGAAAGCGTTGAATTTGAAAGCTTTGACCAAGAGTTGACTTATTTGTATATGAGATCGGATTGGAATTTTTATGATTTGGTTAGCTTCGTTGGGTAATTTATGACTTAGGAGCGTGATCGGAATGCATTTTGGAAGTCCATGAAAGGGTTTGGCTTGAATTGGCAAAGTTAGTATTTTGGCGAATTCCGGTTGATAGGTGAGATTTTGATCCGAGGATCGGAATGGAATTTCAAGAGTTGCTATAGCTTCGTTGTGTCATTTTGTGATGTGTGTGCAAAATTTCAGGTCATTCGGACGTGGTTTGGTTGGGTTTTTGATCGAAAGCGTATTTCGGAAGTTTTTGGAAAACTTAGGCTTGAATTCGATGAGTTTTGGGTGATTTGATGTTGTTTGAGGTGTTTTGATGATTGAAACAAGTTTGAATAAGGTTTTGGGTTATGTTGGCATGTTTGGTCGAGGTCCCGAGGGCCTCGGGTGAGTTTCGGATGGTCAATCGGACAATTTTGTGCCTTAAAAGATAGCAGAAATTGTAGGCTTCAGTTGCAGGTATTTTTATTCATTGTGATCGCATAAGTGCTATTGCAATCACGTAGAAGCTTTTGGGGGCAGTCCATTTTTGTTCTTCGCATTCGCATAATGCGATCGCATAGCTGGGCGAAATTGTTGATCGCGAACGCGTGCGGAAGGTCACGTTCGCATAGAGTAAAGTAAACCTGAGGCCTTAGTTGGAAATTGTTCATCGCAAACGCGGAGTGTGGTCCATGATCGCACAGGGTAATGTGGCAGTTCAATGCATTCGCATGGGTTCTGTTGCGTTCGCATAGAGTTAAATCTGAGGGCTAAGCATTTGTGCTTCGCGATCGCGAAGGTCTTCCCGCGATCGCATAAAAGAAAATATCCCTGGGCAGAATGTTTTTAAAGTCATCTTGTTCGCGAATGTTGGTCTATTTTCACCCATGGCTGCTCGTTTTTGGGAATTTTTAAAGGAAATTAAAGAGGGATTCAAGAGGAATCGACTTGAGGTAAGAATCGTGGTTTTAAAACTTGATTATATTGTGAAATCCACCTAGAAATTCATGGAAACTAAGCCTAAAATTGAAGAACTAGGGCTTGAAAAATTGGACTTTTGAATTGGGATTTGAAGCACCATTTGAGGCGGATTTGAGAACTTTTGGTATGTATGAACTCGTGAGAAGATAAGGAATCTAATGATATGAAAAATTCTGAGTTTCGAGAAGTGGGCCTAGGGCTCAGGTTTCGCCAATTTTGGGGTTTTCGATATTTTTCGATTATTTTCGCTTGAGCTTTGTTCCCTTAGTATATTGTGATGTATTCGTTCTGATTTTGGATAGATTCGATGCGCGTGGAGGCCGATTCGAGGAGGCAAAGGCGTCGCGAGCTAGAGATTTCGCCGATTCGAGGTGAGTAATAATTGTAAATGATATCCTGAGGGTTTGAAACCCCGGATTGCACATCGTAGTGCTATATTAAGGTGTGACACGCACTGGATGATGAGCGTGGGGTCTTTTACTACTAGGGAGTGTGACTTGGTCCGTCCCGATTGATGATTTTATCGTATATTTGACTGAAACTTATTTGTTATCATCATAATTTGGGCTGATTGTCATATTTGGGCTTCGTGCCAATTATTTGAACCCTTCGGGGATTTTTATCACTGTTTTGACTTATTACTTGAACTCAGTCCTGTTGATATCTACTGTTTTACAAACTCAGCCACCTTTACTCAGATTTGAAACTTAAATGATATTTCTAAATGATGTTTTAGGCTGAGGACTACTGTTTTACAAATGCCCGAGAGGCTTGTGATGAATTTCGGACTGAGTGACGCCGAGGGCCATAAGTGAGGATATGCTGAGTGATATGAGGCCGAGGGCCTGAGATACTTTATATGCCATGAGGTGGCTTGAGTGATGTGAGGTCGAGTGTCGAGTGATGTGATGCCGAGTACCGAGTGATGATACCACGAGGTGGCTTGATATAGCGCTTGGGCCGTAAGGGGACCCTCCCGGAGTCTACACACCCCCAATAAGTGTCGTCGACGATATCTGGATCGGGCTGCATGTCGCAGCGTTTACTATATGATACTATTCTGAGAGTGATCTGAGAGAGAGAGCCCGAGGGGCTGAGAGTGTTCTGAGAGTGAGCCCGAAGGGCTGGTACTATTTGGAGATATTGCCCGAGGGGCAAACTCTTATGTGTTCATCTTTCATATTTACTTGTCATTTTACCTGTTATAATGTGGTATTTGTGCCCGAGGGGCGGATGTTTCGCGCTTATCGGCACTAACTGTTTTGAAATCATTGCGTAACTTTTGAAAAAGTCATTTTCAAAAGAGGTTTAAGCTGAGCTAAGATATTTCTAAAGATTTCACAGCTTCACTGCTTTTCTCAAAGGGTTTTACACTACTTCTATACAGCATGCTGGTTGCTTTACGTGATTTATTACTGCTCAGTTATTATTTAGCTTTATTACTCACTGAGTTGGAGTATTCACTTTACTCCATGCACCTCGTGTGCAGATGCAGGTATTTATACACCCGGTAATGGGTTTTGAGCTGATCGGAGGCTAAGTTATCGGAGTTTAGCAAGGTGACTGCCAGCGTTCGCAGCATCCGCACTTCTTCCTTTGTTTATCAATCCTATTTTGTATATTTCAGGCCTTGTAGTTGTATTTATACTCTAATAGATGCTCGTGACTTGTGACACCCCGGTTTAGGCTGTGTTTGGGTTGTATTTCGCACTTTATAAAGAAATCTTTTGCTTAGTTTGTGGTTATATAATCATATAAAAAAATTTTATTAATAATAACTATTCTGAAAAGGCTAAATGGGTTGGTTGGCTGACCTTGTCTTCACGAGAGGCGCCATCACGATCGGAGCGGGGTTTGGGTCGTGACAGATATGGATTCATATTTTCTTGTACCACCGAATTTTCTTGGTTTGAATCCATTTTTTAGATAGGGTAAAGTGTCCACTTGACTTGGTTTGATATGAAGGAACTATAATAAATCATATACCGTATTTATTTTTAAAAAATAAAGAAAACACAATAATTTGTATACACACTAAATCATATAATTTGTATAAACATAAAATACTTATAAATACAATGGAAATACAAATATAACACACAAGACTCTTCATCTCCCAACATTTAGTTTTCGGATATTTCAAGACTTAGAATTTAATTTTGTGTTTTGGAGGGAAAAATATAGGCTACTTAGTTAAAGGGTCATTTATGTTTTTTCACTGGTGTGGTCAAAGTTGGGTCACACTAGTGCGGTCGCTTAGCATCTCCCTAATATATATTCTATTTATGCACCACTTCTATCTTCAAGAGCAATTACTGCTAAAGGTAAAATGAGAAAAAAATAATTAATTTCTTCTTGAACTTTTAAAATGAAAAATAATTGAGGCAATTACTTTTAGAAACTACGACAGATAATTTGAGACAGTAGTATTTTTTTTTCATTTTACTCTTAACAGTAATTGTTCTTGAAGATGAAGATACACATAAATAGATTATATCTTAAGACATAAATAAAAGTAAAATAGTCCAAAATCCTTCTAATTAATACTCCCTCCGGACCACAATAAGTGACCAATTTGCCTTTGGGACACTTATTAAGAAAATACCAAATTCAAGACAAAAATAGTTAGCACGACTAAACTGTCCTTAATTAAATATTGCAGCATAGTTAATAGAGGAGTAAAAAACTTTTTAGGGATACGTACATAAAGAGTAATTTTGGAAAAACAAATTGAATTTTTTCTTGGTCATATAAATGGACACTTATTTTGGATCAAAATAAAAAGGTAAATTGATCACCTATTGTGGATCGAATGAAGTATTTCTTAAAAGATGTATAAACGAGAAATACATCAAATAATTTGAGACGGGAAGTAATATCAATGGTTGTTGAAAGTAATGAATGGACGAAGCTGCACGGCAATGGCGTTGGATATGTGATAATAAGCGAAATCTGGGTGATTTAGCTATTGTTTATGCTTCTGTTTGATTTATATTCCAATGATATATTGTGATTAATTGATGAATTATGGCTTTAATAGTGAATTGTATACATTTCAGGTAAAGAAGCATATATTACGTAAATCAAATATGATTGGAACCATTTTGGAGCAATAAATGAAAAATCCCTCGGAATTAATTATGGTGGAAGAACAAGAAAAGAATCAAGAATATGGGACAACTGGACTAGCGCGGTCAGATGTGCGGCTGCGCTAGTCCAGATTTCGGGAAAGGTTGTTTAAAGTGGTAAAATTGGAATTTCTTCTTAATCCCACTCAATTTACATAAAGCAAGAACTCCATTATTGGAGTTAAGCTGATGGAGAGTGAAAAATCTGATTTTTAGAGAGAGAAGGAGGAGGAAACTCATCTTCAACTATCAAAAATCAATAGGAACATCAACTTGGAGCAAAGATTGAAAGAGTTTTTCTAAACCTTCTCTTAGTATTTACGTATATTATGTTTAAAGATTTTTATTGTTGTTATTTGTATAATTATGAGTAGCTAAAAAACCCAAATATTCTTGGGTCATGGATGTTAGATGATCTTGTTGTTTGAAGCTTAGATTGAAGATCTTGAATTTATTGTTATGGGTTATTTATTTGATTCTGCTTCTAATTATTTTACTGCGTAGCTAACAGTGAAATATTATTTACGAATCTTGAGTTAAACTTGAAAAAGGAAATTCTTGATTGCATATAGAATCAAATAGAGCAAGATCTGAATCCTGGGCATCGGGTGAAAGATTTGCAATTAAGATAGACATATACTTAATTGCCTTGTTTGGTTGAAAAATAGGAGTTGTAAATGCATTCTTGCTAATATTAATACCATAGACATATAGGTATTAGTTTAACTTGAATAGATGCATAAGAACTCGAAAGATTCTTATGAATATTATTAACCCTATAATCAATAACCCGAATAATTCAATTAATCAATCTTAAGCTAAAATAGTAGCATAATTTCTAGCAAGTCCATGACCCGGGAATATATTTATCCAAATTGTTATAAACATATTGTGAAATTGGTGTAGTAATTTTGTGTTGAATTATTGTGTAATTATTAAGTACGTTGTAAATTGGTTCTTTATATATTTTGTGATAATTTAACTTGAATTGATAATTGTTTGAGTCTACATCAGTCGATAAGTTGATCACAATTCCTTGTGGGAACGATACTCTACTTACTACTATATTACTTGTCGATCGTGTGCACTTGCGTGAGTGTTTTGGTCGCAACAATTTTTGGCGCCGTTGCCGGGGAAGTTGAAATTAGCTACTTGACTGTTTTAAAATTTTATTAGGTGTTGATAAAAAATAAAAATAAAAAATAAAAAACTAAATTTTCCATGTATTTTGTTTGTGTTGCGCATGCTCTTCTCTTGAATGCGGAGGAGTAGAAGCACAAACAACCTCTTCCCTTTTGATCCTGAAATTGAACGAACAATTCATAGAACAAGGAAGGAGTGGGAAGCTAGAAACAAAACAGAAAGAGAGTTGGACATTCAAGTTCAACCACAACCAACAGTGATGACAGGTAATCAAGAACGTGCGATGATAGAAGTAGCAAGGCCAAACCTTGCTAATATGACTCAGGTTATTGTGAAGTCTGAAATCACTGGTCACTTTGAGCTTAAACAGTACATGGTGCAGCTGATATAGTCCACTGGGCAATATGTTGGTCTATCTCATGAAGAACCACAATGGCACATTCAAAATTTTTTGGAAATAACGGATACTTACAATTATCCAAATGTTTCCAAGGATTATGTCAGGCTGACCTTATTTCCCTTTTCATTATTGGAGGATGCTAGAGAATGGTTGCAAAAGGAGCCAGCTAATTCAATCTACAATTGGGATGATTTACCAAAGAAATTCCTAATCAAGTTTTTTCCCACCAAAAAGACAAAGTTTTTGCGGAGTCAGATTCTTGGGTTTCAACAACGGGATGGTGAAACTCTTCGCCAAGCCTGGGAAATATACAAGAAACTACTTCGGGATTGTCCTCATCATTGTCAAACTGATGAAGTACTGGGCCATACTTTTGTTGATGGATTGGACGAAACTTCCAAAATGAATCTTGATTCAGCTTGTGGAGGTAGTTGCATGGCAAAACCATACAGTGAAATACAACTTCTGCTAAATAACTTTACTGCTAATGATCATAATTGGCAAGGTGAAGGAGAACCAAGGAGAGCAATGAAACAGAAAGCAGGGTTACTTGAACTGGATGACATTTCCGCCATGAGAGCAGATTTAGCAAAATTGGCAAATCAAATGACCAGAATGACAATGGGACCATCACAACCAATGCAGCAAGTTCAACAAATGTCAGTTTGTTGTGAAATGTGTGGAGATAATCACACAAGTGATATGTGCCCAACGAATCCTGAATCTATTTATTTTGTGGGGCAACAAAGCAGAGGGCCGATGAACCAATAGGCACAATATGGGAACACTTACAATGCAAATTGGAGGAATCATCATAATTTCTCTTGGGGTGGAAATCAATCAAATCAGAATCAATATAGACCCCAAGGAAATTTTAATCAACCTCAAAGGCCACCACAACAGGCAGAAGAAAGTACAAATGATTTATTAAAAATATTGTTGCAAGACAATCAGCAACTCAGAACGGACTTCAGAAATCTTGAAAGGCAAATGGGACAACTGGCTGCAAATCAAAATACTAGACCTGCAGGGGCACTTCCTGGTGATACAGATAAAAATCCTCAAGTGAGTGCAATTACACTTAGAACAGGAAGGGAGTTAGAAGAAGTTTCATCAAAGAAAAAGAACAAGCAAATACCTGAAGGTGAATTAATTCCCAAAGCAACACAGGAAGTAAGGAAAGATGATACAATTTCAGCACCTGTAAATATTCCAAGATCACCACCACCTTTTCCACAAAGATTGCAGAAAAAAAATGATGATCGCATGTTCAACAAATTTCTCTCTATGTTGAGTCAGATTCAATTGAATATTCCGTTGGTAGATGTGATTCGTGATATTCCAAAATATGTCAAATACATAAAAGACATTGTGGCTAACAAGAGGAGACTGACTGAATTTGAAACAGTTGCACTTACTGAAGAGTGCACTTCAAGGGTCCAAAATAAGCTTCCTCAAAAACTTAAGGACCCTGGCAGCTTTACTATCCCTGTAAGAATAGGCAATGTTGACGTAGGTCATGCACTTTGTGATTTGGGAGCAAGCATAAATTTGATGTCATTGTCTTTGTACAAACAATTGGGTTTGGGAGCTCCAAAACCCACCACAGTGATGTTGCAACTAGCAGACAGGTCCATAGCTTACCCGGAAGGGGTGATAGAAGATGTGCTACTGAAAATTGGGAAATTTATTTTCCCAGCTGATTTCATTATCTTGGATTTTCAGGCCGATGAAAAAGTTCCTATTATATTGGGAAGACCTCTCTTGGCTACAGGTGATGCTATAATTAAAGTAAGAGAAGGAAAAATGATCATGAGAGTTGACAACGAGGAAGCTGTTTTAAATGTATATAAAGCAATTCAACTTCCTCGACAGTATGAATAATTGTCTATGATATCTGTCATGGAGATTGATGAACAACTTGTTACCTCAAGTATATATTTGCAGTATTCTTTAGAAAAAGAAATTGTGTTGTTTGAAAGTTTGGAGATTAATGATGAGGTTGAGGAGATGAAATATAATTTGAATGCAACATGTGAATATATAAAAGGTTTTAATCCTTTTGAACCATTGAACATGCCAGATGGTCCTCCTCTGAAGCCCTCAGTTGAAGAAGCTCCCAAATTGGAATTAAAGCCTTTACCTTCTCATCTTCATTATGCTTATTTGGGTAGTTCTGAAACGTTACCTGTTATTATTTCGGCTGACTTGTCTGAATTGCAGGAGGAGAAATTGTTAAGAGTACTACGTGAGCATAAAAGAGCAATTGGGTGGACAATGTCCGACATAAGAGGTATTAGTCCAGCTTTTTGCATGCATAAAATTCTCATGGAGGAAGAGCACAAGCCAAGCATAGAACAACAACGCCGCCTAAATCCGAACATGAAAGAGGTGGTAAGAAAAGAAGTGATTAAATGGCTTGATGCAGGTATTGTATTTCCAATATCTGATAGCAAATGGGTAAGTCCAGTCCAATGTGTTCCAAAGAAAGGAGGAATGACCGTAGTAACAAATGAAAATAATGATTTGATTCCCATTAGAACTGTTACTTGGTGGAGGATTTGTATAGATTATAGAAAATTGAATAATGCCACCCGGAAAGACCATTTTCCCCTTCCCTTCATTGACCAAATGCTTGATAGATTAGCCGGGCAGGAATACTACTATTTTTTGGATGGCTACTCGGGATATAATCAAATTGTTATAGCCCCAGAAGACCAAGAAAAGACCACATTTACATGCCCCTATGGGACATATGCATTTAAAAGAATGACATCTGGTCTTTGCAATGCACCTGCGACTTTTCAAAGGTGTATGATGGCTATTTTCACTGATATGGTTGAAAGATTTGTGGAAGTATTTATGGATGATTTTTCTGTATTTGGATGTTCTTTTGATGAATGTTTAATGAATCTTGATAAGGTCCTTGCTAGGTGTGAAGAAACAAATTTGGTACTAAATTGGGAAAAATGCCATTTCATGGTACGTGAAGGCATAGTCTTAGGGCATAAAGTGTCTAAGAATGGATTGCAGGTGGATAAAGCAAAGGTGGAAGTAATCGAAAAATTACCTCCACCAACATCCGTTAGAGGCATTCGAAGTTTCTTAGGCCATGCGGGCTTTTACCATCGTTTCATCAAGGATTTTTCAAAAATCTCATCTCCTTTGTGCAGGCTTCTTGAGAAAGATACATCTTTCAAGTTTGATGATGCTTGTCTGAAAGCATTTGATGAGCTGAAATGAAGATTAGTTATTGCACCGATTATCATTTCTCCAGATTGGAAACTTCCATTTGAATTGATGTGTGATGCAAGTGATATAGCCATTGGAGCTGTTTTGGGGCAACGGAAGGAGAAAATATTTTGTTCCATTCACTATGCGAGTAGAACTCTTAATTCATCTCAAATGAATTACACTGTTACTGAAAAAGAGTTGCTCACAGTAGTATGGGCATTTGATAAGTTTAGATCCTATCTAGTGGGGACAAAAGTCATAGTTTACACAGATCACTCCATTATAAGGTATTTATTTGCAAAGAAAGATGCCAAGCCAAGGTTAATTCGATGGGTTCTTCTTTTGCAGGAATTTGATTTGGAGATTCGAGATCGAAAGGGAACAGAGAATCAGGTTGCAGATCATTTATCCAGGCTGGAAAATATAGGCCATGTCACTGAAGGAGAATCAATCAAAGAAACATTCCCTGACGAACATTTGCTAGCTATCACTTCGGATGAAACCCCGTGGTATGCTGATTATGTGAATTTCATTGCAAGTGGGGTGACTCCACCAGAATTCACAGCTGGCCATAGAAGAAGGTTCTTATATGATGTGAGATTTTACATGTGGGACGAGCCTTTTCTATATAAGCAATGCGCAGATCAATTGGTAAGAAGGTGTGTCTTTGAGGAGGAGATGAATGCAATATTGCATGACT
This sequence comes from Nicotiana tabacum, assembly GCF_000715075.1. NCBI lineage: Eukaryota > Viridiplantae > Streptophyta > Magnoliopsida > Solanales > Solanaceae > Nicotiana > Nicotiana tabacum. Next base: position 23,227,541 of record NC_134100.1, on the reverse strand, counting down.
GTCATTCTTCTCTTTATGGAGGTCATCATGGGGAGACAGAACTGCACAAAAGGTTTTGCAATCAGGTTTTTACTGGCCAAAATTATTTAAAGATGCACATGCTTTTGTTAAAAATTGTGACAGGTGCCAAAGAACCGGAACGATCACGAAGAAGCACGAGATGCCTTTACAAAATATTTTGGCAGTAGAACTCTTTGATGTCTGGGGAATAGATTTCATGGGACCATTTCCATATTCTAATGGGCACAGATATATTTTGGTTGCAGTTGATTATGTGTCTAAGTGGGTTGAGTCCATTGCTCTTCCTACTAATGATGCGAAGGTAGTGGTAAGTTTCGTAAAGAAGCACATTTTCACACGCTTTGGAACTCCAAGAGTGTTGATAAGTGATGGAGGAACACACTTTTGCAACAAATTGTTGAAAAATGTCCTAGCAAAATATGGTGTGAGACACAAGGTTGCTACTGCATATCACCCTCAAACGAGTGGTCAAGTTGAAGTGTCAAACAGGGAGGTAAAACAGATTTTGGAGAAAACTGTGAGCGCAAATAGGAAGGACTGGTCCAGTAAGTTAGAAGATGCATTGTGGGCTTACCGAACTGCATACAAGACTCCAATAGGTACTTCTCCATACAGGTTGGTTTATGGAAAAGCATGTCATTTGCCTGTTGAGCTAGAACACAAAGCTTATTGGGCAATCAAAAAGCTAAATATGGATATGGACTTAGCCGGTGAAAAAAGACTGCTACAACTCAATGAACTTGATGAGTTTTGGTTGCATGTTTATGAAAATGCCAAGTTATATAAAGAAAGAACCAAGAGGTGGCATGATAAGCACATCAAACAATGAGAGTTTGTGCCGGGTCAAGAAGTTCTTCTGTTTAATTCAAGGTTAAAGCTTTTTCCAGGAAAGCTTAAGTTTCGTTGGGCAGGCCCTTTCGTTGTAGTAAGCGTGACTCCTCATGGAACAGTTGAATTACGAGACACAAATTCAAGTGGTACTTTCTTGGTAAATGGGCAATGAATTAAACATTATTGGGGTGGTGACATTCAACGTCACAAAACCTCAGTAGATTTAATTGATGTATAATGCAATATGGCGTCGTGCTGCGACATAAAATAAGGCATTGGTTGGGAGGCAACCCAACGATCATGGTATTTTGGATTATGATGTTTATTGTGTACTAATAAATACAGGTGAACGAGGGCTGATGCTAAGGGAAAAAAAATCAGAAATCGGCCGCGCACCTGACCGCGCATTTGATCGCGCTACTTTGGGGTGCTCTCTGTCTTGGCTGCGCGCCTGACTAGCGCGGCCGCGCATTTGACCGCGCTAGTTCAGTGAAATATTTCGTTTTTTTAGTTTCTTTTTGTTTTTGTTTTAATTTGTTAATTAAATTACTATCCTACCCCCCTAATTACCCTTATCCGAACGCCTCTCTCCCCAAAAACCCTCATTCTAACAAATTATCTCTCTCTCTAACCCAATTTCCCCTCTTCAAAACCCTTCTCTTCTCCAAACCTTTCTTCCACCATTTTTGCTTCACCATTTTCTCCCAAACAATCCCCATCAAATCTTCTTTTCTATCTTCACATTCATCTTCTTTACCATTCTCTTCCAACAAAGGTATGAATTCTTGTTTTGTTTTCTTTTATTTTTCTATTTTTTTATTATTTTTTTCCAGATTTTTGTTTATAAGCAAATAAAGTAGTTATAGTTGTTAAAGTTGGTTTCTAAGAATGGTGTTGATATTATAAGTTGAAATGTTAGTAAGAAATTAGTTTTAAGTTCTAAGTTCTTCTCTTCTTTTATTTTTCTTGTTATTTTCCAGATTTTGTTTTTATGTTTTAAGTAAATATAATGATAGTATTGATGGGTATTGTGTAATAATAGTGAACTATTCTCGTATAGTTCTTTTATACAGAGAATAATGTTAGTGATAATTTAGTTTTATTTTTATTGCTATTTTTCGAATTTCTGTTGAAGTGTTTATACATATGTTGTGTTAATTGTACATAAATTGTATGTATAAATTAGTGAAATACTTGGGGGTATTGTTGGTTGATGAGTATGGGGAGGAGAACCACTTGATTGGTGATATTTTATGGGTGAATAAGGGTGATTATTGTTCTAACAAGTGTAAAAGGGGTTATGATAATACAATGCATGCAATGTGTTTGTGAAAAAGCCCCCATGAATAAGAAAATGTAGTTTGTGACCAATGATGAGTGTGAAGTCTAAGTAACCCCATTGAGCCGCGAATTTTGGATTGGGCTATGTTAATATGTTATTGTCTTGCAGGTATCATGACTAACTCCAGAAAAAGACGTACCACATGTCCTTCCTCATGCAACCAAGCAGGCAGAGCTAGGTCACGAGAGGCAGCAATTGCACGCTCATTTGATAATACAAGATTTGTTTCGGCCAAAGCTCAGGACCGATTTGTAGAAAAAGCTGAAAAGAAACCAATTCCTGAAAGAGGTGTTGACATGAGAAAACTTCAGCGGTTGTGCCCACATATGCACGATGAGTTGCTGAGAAGGGGCTTACACACATTCGTCAACGAAGCAGGTGAGGCAAATCTCATGGTTGTAAGAGAATTTTATGTCAATGCTCCAGAGCATACAAATGGAATAGTCACAGTGCGCCAAAGAGCAGTGAATGCTTCACTTGAGGCAATTCGTACTGCTTATCAGCTGCCTGCACCTCCAGAGGAGCATAATGACTTCTATAACTATGGTAAGGCACCCACCTACGAAATTTGGGAAAGATTCTTTGAGACCATTTTGGCACCTGGCAAGGAAATTTCTTGGATGACTTATGGGCAGAAATTTCATTCTAATGCACTCACATTTGAAGCAAAGTGTTGGTTGCATCTCATATGCGCCCGATTGATCCTATCACACAATAAAACGGAAGTCAATGGACCCCGAGCTTGTCTTGTTTGGTGTTTTGTTAATGGTCACGACTTTGACGTAGCTAAAATCATGTATGATGAGATGTTCACTCGCTGCAAAATCAAGAGGTATGGATTCTTCTTCCCTTCACTAGTTACTCAACTATGCAGGGCTACTAGTGTGCCAGAATATCAACCTGCTGATGGGTTGGTTGAAAAGGAAAGCAAGTTCCGAGCTGATAAAGTGCCAACGGGGAAAGAGCCGGAGGTAGTAGAGGTGGTAGAATCAAGCAGCTCTGATGATGATGACGACGATGATGATGAGGAGGAAAATGAGGCAATGAATGTTGAAAGTGAGGCGCAGCCAGAAGCACCACGTGCATCAGCTGCAAGACTGTCATCAGCTGCGAGACTGTCAAGATCAGCATCACAAGCAGCACCAGCAACAACATTATCACGAGAAGCTTCATCTTCCCGATCTACCAAATTGCCTCGTCAAAACACATTGGAAAAAGACGTGGAGGATCTTCGCATCACTATGACTGGGTTGGGCAACCGTATGGAGGAGATAGCTGACCGACAAGTCAAGTCGGAGAAAAAATTTATGGGTTGGCTCAGAGCATTGGGGCGTGCATGTAATGTGAATCCTGACACTGTCTCAGATCAGGAATGAAGTTTCGGGGAAGTATCTTTGCCTCTTTTCTTTTTAGAAATGAAAGTCATGGGGACATGCCTTACGTTTAAGTGTGGGGTGGAAGGATGGTAGTAATTATTATGGATTTTTAGGTTGTTTTAATTGTTTTGGATTGTTGGAATGTTTTGGTGGTGTGGTACAATATATAATGTTTTGGGATTGCGTGATTATTTCACTTTTGTTTTTAAATGTTTTGGTGATTTAGTATTGTTGGAGTAATTGTTCTTAAAACATATTTATTTTTTTTTAGTAGTAATATTGGCACGGCCCGATGACGGATTCTTTTGGATAGGAGTTCTTGAGGAACTGAGCTTATTGAAAACAACAAAAAGATTTTTGTTTTTATTTTTGGTATTTTTAGGTAGTATAACAAATCTCCCTTGGTTTTTCTTTAAGCCACGGTTCTTTTCCAAGGGTTTATGCCAAACCGGGCATATGTAGTTTTTCAGTTAGCATATATAGAAGAGAACTCATAGCGTTGACACACCTGAACACAATAGAACTTAGAGTGTAACACTTAGTCTTAATTGTTGAATCTCACCGAAAGTGCCTTAAATTGTATGTTTGTACTGAATTGAATGCTCGTAATGGAGTGTCTTGATGAGCTGATCTGGAATGAGTCATATGCCATGTGTGGTGAGTATTTGTGTAGTCTATGCATTGTATTTGTGTCTAGAACTTGCCCGGTATGTGAGTTGAAGCGAAATTTTAGGTGATGCTCGGTTTGAAAAATAATGTTAGGCTTTCTTTGACCTTTTTGAGCTTAATTGCTTATCACAAATAAAATTTGTCCCTAGTTAACCCTTTTGAGCCTTTAGACTTTTGTTTGGCACCCGCATTACAAGCCTATACACTTTTGTTCTTAATTGACAGTGTTTTGATCCTTTTACCTCTTAAAGCACTTTAATTGTGAGAATAACGCTAAAAGAAGTAAGAAGGAAATAAGTGTGGGGTGGCTTTTGAGTGGAACCAATAAAAGGATGAAAGGTGCACTTATGTTGTAAATGAATACACCACTAGCAGAAATTGAGTGACAAGAAAAATTACATTGTGTTTTGCTCTAGTTAGTGGGAATGAATTAATAGAGTGCTTAAAGAAGAAGGGCGTATTTGTGGGGTAACATTGTGTATAAATGAGAAGTAGGTTGAAGAATTTATGCTGAAAAATTGTGGGTGTGATGTGTTAAAGTGCTTAGGGGTTGAGTCACTATTCCTAAATATATCTTACTCGTCCCTTAGCCCTCATTACAACCATGAAACATTCCTAATTGATTTTGGATTGAGCTAGCCTACATTAGTAGAGATTTACATTAAGGGCAAGCTTATGGTACCAATTGCATGCATGTGACTTTTATTGTGAGAGTGAGTGCTTTAATTGATTATTATAAGTATATGACTGGAATGTGCGGAGTAATTACCAAATATTTCTTATTGGCATGATGGTGAGGGCATATGACTTGTGACAGAAAAGAAAATCTTGACTTCTGTAAAGAGCAAGTTGAGGAAGTTTGAATATGCATGACACTTGAGATTCAACTTTAAAGCTAGGATTGTTCACTGCTAGGAGCAACATATGTACATTGTTCTCGGTGTAATGCGTTAAGGGAAATAGTTGAGTGAAGGGATCTTTAGAGATAGTTCTAATATAATAGTTTGATTGCTCGAGGACTAGCAATGGATTAAGTGTGGGGTGTTGATAATAAGCGAAATCTGGGTGATTTAGCTATTGTTTATGCTTCTGCTTGATGATATTCCAATGATATATTGTGATTAATTGATGAATTATGGGCTTTAATAGTGAATTGTATACATTTCAGGTAAAGAAGCGTATATTACGTAAATCAAATATGATTGGAACCATTTTGGAGCAATAAATGAAAAACCCCTCGGAATTAATTATGGTGGAAGAACAAGAAAAGAATCAAGAATATGGGACAACTGGACTAGCGCGGTCAGGTGCGCGGCCGCGCGCGACCGCGCTAGTCCATATTTCGGGAAAGGTTGTTTAAAGGGGTAAAATTGGAATTTCTTCTTAATCCCACTCAATTTACATAAAGCAAGAACTCCATTATTGGAGTTAAGCTGATGGAGAGTGAAAAATCTGATTTTTAGAGAGAGGAAGAGGAGGAAACTCATCTTCAACTATCAAAAATCAATAGGAACATCAACTTGGAGCAAAGATTGAAAGAGTTTTTCTAAACCTTCTCTTAGTATTTACGTATATTATGTTTAAAGATTTTTATTATTGTTATTTGTATAATTATGAGTAGCTAAAAAATCCAAATATTCTTGGGTCATGGATGTTAGATAATTATGGTATTTGAAGCTTAGATTGAAGATCTTGAATCTATCGTTATGGGTTGTTTATTTGATTCTGCTTCTAATTATTTTACTGCGTAGCTAACAGTGAAATATTATTTACGAATCTTGAGTTAAACTTGAAAAAGGAAATTCTTGATTGCATATAGAATCAAATAGAGCAAGATCCGGATCCTGGGCATCGGGTGAAAGATTTGCAATTAAGATAGACATATACTTAATTGCCTTGTTTGGTTGAAAAATAGGAGTTGTAAATGCATTCTTGCTAATATTAATACCATAGACATATAGGTATTAGTTTAACTTGAATAGATGCATAAGAACTCGAAAGATTCTTATGAATATTATTAACCCTATAATCAATAACCCAGATAATTCAATTATTAATCTAAAGCTAAAATAGTAGCATAATTTCTAACAAGTCCATGACCCGGGAATATATTTATCCAAATTGTTATTAACATATTGTGAAATTGGTGTAGTAATTTTGTGTTGAATTATTGTGCAATTATTAAGTACGTTGTAAATTGGTTCTTTATATAATTTGTGATAATTTAACTTGAATTGATAATTGTTTGAGTCTACATCAGTCGATAAGTTGATCACAATTCCTCGTGGGAACGATACTCTACTTACTACTATATTACTTGTCGATCGCGTGCACTTGCGTGAGTGTTTTGGTCGCAACAATATGTTTTCAATTCAAAGTTGACAGAATTAATGAAGTAATTAATAAATCTGTCTGGGGTTCTGCTGAGAGTTTTGTTATCGAGTTGCTATCTCTTTATTTTTCTTAAAATATCTGCTTGCTAGGTCCATCATTTATAGGCATTAGATTCAATCTTTGTCCTTAGTTGTTATCTTCTTTGATCCATATATCTCTGACTTCCTACAACATTTTCTACTTTGCCTCTAGATCCACTAACTGTAAGATATGATAACGGATAGATTGACAAGGATGTCACACATGTATTAAAGCAGCGTGGATGAAATACAGGCTCGTATACGGTGTTTTGTGTAATAAGAATGTACCACCAAGTCTTAAGGACAAGTTCTATAGAGTGATGATTAGACAGACTATGTAATTGTATGAGGCTAAGTATTGGCCAGACAAGAACTCTCATGTCCAGAAAATAAAATAAGCATGAGATAGATGTGCGGACGTACCAAGAGAGATAAGATTAGGGATTAAGTTATTCGTGAAAATGTGGGAGTGTCCCTCATGGAGGAAAAGATGCAGTAATCATGGCTGAGATGATTAAGACACGTGAAGAGCAGAAGTACAAATACCCCTGTTAGGAGGTGTCAGAGGTTGGCCATGACGGGTCTGAGGAGAGGTAGAGGTATGCCAAGAAATACTGAGGAGAGGTGATTGGGCAGAACGTGATACTGCTTTAGCTTAACTAAGACATGACCCTTAATATGAGGGTGTGAAGATCGAGAATTAAGATAGAAGGTTAGTGAGTAGCCGAGAGTTTCTCTTTTTCATACCAATAGTACTAGTGTACTAGTATTATTCTTGTATTTTCCTATTCTTGGATCTCTATTACTACTTGTATCAATCGCTTCAGTTATCTTATTTTTATGTTGTTGTTACTGTTTGTTGCTACTGCTTCATTTTTTTACCTTTTCTTTAGCCGCGAATTTATCAAAAATAACATATCTACCAGGTAAGGGTAAAGTTTACGTACACACTACCCTTCGAAAAACTCTACTTATAGAATTACACTGCATTTATTGTTATTGTTGCTTCTAAATCCCTAATAAGAGGTGGCAAAATTAATCTATTTTTTAGTAATTCGTAAAAGTCGCCCAAGTTAAAGGGGTAACGTAATGACCAGGTTTTAAACTTGAGATAACATTTGCCTAAAACGTACAAATTAGGCGTTTTGACGATTTCAACAGCGTGACTACATGGTGAAAAACAAGTACTCCTAATAAGTATTGGCGGAATACATACGAAGACACTTAAAGTTGGTATCATTTTCATTAGACATTTAAATTCGGGCTAATACTTATTGAACACCTAAACTTTAAAAGTGTACCAATTAGACACATCTAGCTGGCACATCCAAAATACGAAACGCGTGCATTTTACACGCGGCCGACCTGACAAAACAACCAATGAGACAATGGCGTGTGAATTTTTTATTCCAAATAATAAGGAAAAAAGAAGTTCGAGGAAAAAGAAGAACAAAAACCGTCTTCCTCAACACCCCCCCTCCCCCCTTCCCTCCCAACCAAATCTCTTTTCTCTCTCCAAATATTTTCTTTCAATTTTTCTGTAAATTTTTCTTAAAGTCCTTAAAAATCAATTGCCTCCGGTGTTAAAATGAGATTCTTGAGCAGAAATTGAGGAATATAATTGATATAGAAAAGATTTTGTACAATCACATTTGACCTAGAAGGAAACTCCATTAATGGAGAAAAACAAAATCTGGTGAAGCTCATATGTTGTTTGTTACCAATTAAGGCCCTGCGATTGCACCCACTAGCGATGCTTTCTAACTTAGTTGTCCTGATTTTCCACTAAGTTTCTGCTTATTTACATTAAAAATCTCACCTAAAATTTTCTGATTTATCGGTTTAAACAAGCATTTCTATCATCATACAACGAAAATTGCAGTTGATTATGATGCTGTTGGAAATGGATGGAGATTGGAGAAACCAAATGAGATTCTTTGGAAGTTAACTTCTTGGTGGTGATGTTCTGGTGGAGAAGATGTAGGCTTGCCATCGACCGTGAAAGTTTCCGGCAAGGTAGTCCTTTTCAAGGAAAACCAGAGTAAAAGGAAAAAAACAAGAGAAAGCGAGAGGAAAAGAAAGAATTAGTTTTTTTTAGTAACGCGCTCAAAGAGAGTGGAAAACACACATTTTGCCATGTCAGCTAAATGTGTCTAATTGGTACACTTTTAAAGGAGTTTAGGTGTTCAATAGGTATTAGCCTGAGTTTAAGTATCTAAATGAAAAATGGTGTCAACTTTAGGTGTCTACGTATGTATTCCGCCAATAAGTATTTGTTTCCACATATACTCTTTAATCATGATATTGGAGGATAAATCAGAAACAACCTAATTTACAACTGACAATTAAAAAATAGTCATAGTTTTAAAAGTAATCAAAATTTAGCCACTTTTTTATGTAAAGATAAAATTTGAACAAAAACACCCTTAAAATTTTGGAAAAATTCAAGCATAATATGTCGGAGTTCGAATTATTTTTTTTAAGATTCCAACATAATGTGTTGGAGTTTCAACATAATATGTCGGAAGCTTATAGGTAGGAGCTCCATAATCCAGTATATTATGTTGGAACTTTCTGTATTTAGTTAAAATAATGGCTATTTTTGTAATGACTTTGCAAACATCGACTATTTTTCAATTACCCGTCTAAAAAGTGGCTAGCACATACTATTTAATTAATCAAAAATGACAGTTTAGCTATTATACGAAAAATTAATCAAATGATTTAAGATATAAATAATTAATTAATAATTCAATAAAATTACTATTTATCTAAGTAAATATGTCATACTTGCTTACCCAAATAATAAAAAATAATATTTTAAGATTCAGATCTAACTTGCCTTCAATTTATACGCAGATAACCTCAAACTTTTGAATTTTCTTGAAGACTGTAAATTAACAACGCACTGTAATTAATGTTCTGAAAGGGTTCTAAAATATTCTAATGGTATTTTTCTTTAAATAAAATGTTCAAATTTTGACTATCCACCAAATTCCTATTTTTAAAAATGTAATTTATTCAGAGTGGAGATTCCACGTGCCGGGAGAAACTTCTTTTATGATTCAGTCAGCACCAAAATTCAGCCTCTGTTTCTCATCCACTTGGAGTGCATATTTCCATTCTAACTGTTCAAGACTTAATTGTAGACTAAAGTAACTATTAGGGGTGTACAAATCGAATCAAAAAATCGCACCAAATCGAAAGGTCAAACTAAATCGATTAAAAAATTCGATTAGATTTGATTTAATGTTGAGTAAAAAAACCCTAACCAAATCGACATATAAATATATAATTTTTATATATATTTTTGAGATTTTAGGAACGAAAAATGCTCTCTCATCTTCTCCATCTACACTGTTCCACACCATAACCACAACAATGGATCTACCAATTCCAAACCAAATGCAAATTGACTCAGCAGGTACTCACCCACAAACCAAATCCTTTTTACAAACACTAACATCCAACTCGAATCTACCGACTTACATTTTCAACACACAATCTGTCAACACTACAGTTGATTTAACTGATGAAACTAACAATGAAAATGGTTCCGATGATTTTATACCCCTAACAGCAGAAGACAAAGCTCGCCTATATACTCCTTGGCAAATTCTATTATCGTTAAGGTCTTTGATCGAACAGTTGGACACCAGCTGCTCAAGGCAAAACTAATGACTACTTGGCAACCCACAGAGGAAATCCACCTCATCGATTTGGGATGTAACTTCTTCCTTATCAAATTTCGCTATGAGGAAAATATGTATAAGGCTCTACACGAAGGGCCTTGGTTCATTTTAAATCATTTCCTATCTGTTCGTCGCTGGGAACCCAAGTTTATTGCCTCAACTGCCCAGCTAACTTATGTTGTTCTATGGGTACGTTTACCAGAACTGCCCACCGAGTTTTATGATTTTCAAATTCTACAAAAAGTGGGCAACAAGATTGGAAAGCTACTAAAAGTTGATACTTGCACCACTTCCACTATACGAGGCAGGTATGCACGAATATGCATTGAGGTTCCATTGGAAAAACCTCTTAAAACACATGTTCATCTAGGCACCCACAAACAAGTTCTACTCTATGAAGGACTCAACCTCATTTGTACTAGGTGTGGCAGATTTGGCCATGCAAGTTGGAGTTGTCAATTTTTCCAAACACCACCCCTAAACTCGATACCACCGACACCTCTCACTACCTCCCATATACACCCTCCATCACCCATTCCTTCGACAAAGGACTCAGAGTGGAAAACTGTTAGTTTTCCAAAACGAACCAATGTCAGACACAGCAAACCCCACCAACATAGCCACACAGATGGACGCCCAAATCAACCACAGCCTGACCATACGAGCACAGGTAAGGAAGTGGCCACGCAACTCGTTCAGGTACACTCATGTATGCCTACAAACCCTAATCCAATAGTAACTGCTAACATTTTTGCAAAACTAACAAATCTGGACCCTATAGAGAACAATGGACATCAAGGGTCTGGGCCCATACAAAAACCATGTGCTAACCAAATGAGCCCAAAGACAGTAGAAGCTGGCCCAATGGACCCTGACCAACTAGCACCTATTAAGGATTATATTACCATTAATTACTCTGTCATTGCTAATAATACAATTAAGACCTCTAGTAAAATAAACCATGCACCAATAAGTACTAACAATATTACGGGTAAGGATACACCTCTAGAAGACCTAATGGATACTCACATCCCCACCCCTACCCCACGTTAGCTAGTACAGCTAGACTGCAGAACTCCACTTCTACTCTTACATATGACACATCAGCCACATCAGCCACAAACACTGACAATATATACACAAAATCCACCAAATCTATATCCGACCACTTACAATCTGTCTCACTGCATGCCACCCCAACCGGCCAATCCCCATATTACCTTCCTCTCCTCAAATACACTCTTCTCCACCAACACTGTCAAATAATCATAACCATCCATGTGATACGAAATTATCTACCCCAAACCCTACGCCTAATATATCCATTGATTCAGTCATCACCTCTATCGAAACCAAACCACTACACTACATTAACACACAGGAACACCCCCTTCCAGAACCCAATATAAACAACACTACCATCTCTGAACACCATGCAAAGACCTTGGTACACAACTTTCAAAGAAAATCACCAACTCAACCACCAACACTTCCACTTCCCACGTTTGATCATGAGCGGTCCACCCCATCCCAGTCTAACCACACCACTAATATACACCTCCCAAACACCACCATTGGAGTACCCTTTACAGTCATAGCTCGAGATGGGACTTTAGGGCTACTCCTTCATCTTCACGATGGAACTCAACAACCAAGAGATCATTCTCCTAGTTCAAAACTCTACCCACCTAGCAGAGATTGTTATAGAGGGAATGAGGCTAGGGATGGAGGCAGTAGCTCAAACACAATGGTCCAACATCTATACACCACTACTATTGGATCAGACGAGGGCCTCAACATCAACCCAGTCCCCCTGGGCACACCCCATAACTCCCCCTCTTCACAGCTTCCATCAAGTTCTGGGTGCTCTCCCTTTCTACCCCCAACATCATACAGGAATGATCTATGCACCTTGGTTCCAATACATGAACACCTTCTCCCCACCAGAAATGATTTTGTCACCCACCAGTATACAGGAACCACTGTCACCTCTCTTCAGTCCCCCAATGACTCCACCTCCATCGCCCAACGAACTAGGAGAGCAAATAAGGTTGGAATTAGCATAAATAATGGAGAAAATGCGAGAAATACAAACATAGTTCATTTGGCTAAAGGGCTTCTACCTCTACAGCCTCAAAGAACAGTACGCAAAAAAATTCATACTGAAATGCCCGCCAGACCTCACCACATGCAGTGTAAACTTCAGGGTCAATCAAAACCAATAGGAGAGAAAATACTCGATGGTGATAATACTATCTCTGAGAATGACTCCTACTACACAACAGAACTCTCCGGCACTACTGGGAGGGACAACTGACGTAGCTGACCTAGATGCACCACAAAACCCCCAACCTATTATGAATTTATTCGTTTGGAACTGTAGAGGCTCGAATAATGCAGAATTTAGACGACAGTTTAGATCACTGTTGAACAACTACAAGCCAGCCTTAGTTGCACTACTGGAGACACGCATACATGATCATACAGTGTTCAAAAATAATTTTAACTTCTCCCATATGGAACAAGTTGAGTCACAAGGAATATCAGGTGGCATAGTTTTACTATGGAATGCAGATTTGGTACTTGTGGATGAACTAACCATGACTACACAGGAAGTGCACTGCATGGTTCAGGTATTGCCTAACCCTACAAAACGGTTGCTTTTCTCCATTTATGCAAATAATAGTGTTCATTCACGTAGCTTACTATGGCATAATTTGAAATGTGTATATGATTCTTATAAAGGTCCTTGGCTAGTGGGAGGGGATTTTAATGAGGTCATCAGACAAAATGAAAAATTTGGGGGTAATCCTATTAATAACTCAAGGGTGGATGCTTTTGCTAAATGTCTAAATTATTGTAACTTACTTCACCTAGGGTTTAAGGGTAGTAGGTATACCTGGACAAACAAACGTAGGAATGGGAATATTATTATAGAGAGACTGGATAGAATACTAGCTAAATCTGATTCGCTCCAAATTTACCCTGAAACAGTGGTACAACACCTACCACGTACATATTCTGACCATTGCCCTATTTTGGTCACACTTCAACAAAATAGGGTCTCTAGAAATAAAGTATTCCGTTTTGAAAAAATTTGGACTTCAGACCCTTCCTCTATTAATATAATTCAACAATTATGGCAACATAGTTCCTCTTTAGCAGAAGCCATGACAGTTTTTAGGGAGAATGTTACTTATTAGAAGAAGCATATTTTTGGGAACATTTTCACCAAAAAAAGAAAGCTATTAAATAGAATTAATGGTATACAAATCTCAATCCACTATCCTACGAGCCATTTCCTACAGAACCTAGAAACACAGCTAACTCAAGAATTTAGCAATTTACTTAGGCAAGAAGAAGATTTTTGGAAATTGAAATCTAGAATTCATTGGCTAAATGATGGTGACGCAAACACCAAATTTTTCCACATGTCTAACTTACAAAGACGTAGACGTAATCGCATCAGTGCTTTACAAGACAGTGTAGGGAATTGGACTTTTGATCAAACGGAAATCCACAACTCCATAATCCATTATTACAATGACCTATTCACCACACAACACTGTTTCACTAAGCATATCACAAAATATTCCCCAATAAGCAATTCATTAGATTGCGTTGATCAACAACACCTAGCTAAACCAGTGCACCTACATGAAATTAAACAAGCAGTCTTCTCTTTCCAACTCTTTAAAGTACCTGGGCCGGATGGCCTTCACCCATATTTTTTTCAAACATATTGGCAACATGTAAGTCCATCACTTATTCAATGTTGCCATAATGCCTTCAAGGACAGCAAAATCCCAGAACAACTTAACACAACTTATCTATTCTTAATTCCTAAAGTAAAAAACGTTGTAGCAATCACTCAATATCGACCCATAAGTTTATGTAACACAACTTACAAAATTATTATAAAAATTATTGTTAACAGGCTCAAACCTCTTCTACATAAATTAATTGGACCTACGCAATCTAGTTTTCAATAGGGGAAAAGAGCCTCAGATAACGCTATCATTGTGCAAGAAATACTTCAACACTTACAAAAGAAGAAAAAAGGACGAATAGGTCACATGTTTCTAAAATTAGATTTGGAAAAAGCTTTTGATAAGCTCGAATGGTCTTTCATCCATAGTACACTACACTATTTCAACTTGCCAAAAAATGTAATATCTCTTATCATGTCATGTGTGACAACATCGTCCATATCTATCCTGATAAACGGATCACCCACTCACTTCTTTCACCCAACTAGGGGAATACGTCAAGGAGACCCCTTATCTCCCTATATATTCATCATGTGCTTAGAACGTCTATCTAGGAATATATTCCAATTCGTAGATTACCTACGATGAAAACCTATTCAACTCTCTAAAAATGGACCACAACTCTCACATCTCTTCTTCGCAGACGACATCATATTACTCTCTGCAGTGCAAGATAAGAGTTGCACCAACATTATTGATACACTCAACACCTTTACTAAGTTTTCCGGACAAACCCTAAACTTCCACAAATCAAGAATTTTCTTCTCCAATAATTGTATCCCTCAAGCCAAATCCAACATCCTTGCAAGCTTTAATATGCATGAAGGGCAACATTTTGGGAAATATCTAGGATTCTCAATGTTCCAAAAACGTCCACAATAATCAGATTTCCAATATCTCCTAGATAACTTCAAGGCTCACTTGGCAGGATGGAAAATAAATTCTTTTTCTCCCAGGGAGAATAACTCTAATCAAAACCACCCTATCAAGTTTACCAACCCATATAATGCAATACATTGCAATTCCTCAATTAATTCTGAAAAAATGGAACAATACATGCGTAATTTCCTTTGGGGCAGTACACAACAAAAATAGAAAATTCATTTGGTAAATTGAAAAACAGGTACAATGCCCAAGAACATAGGAGACTTAGCTATACAAAGACTTAAATTAAAAAATAAGGCACTACTGGCCAGCTTGGCATGTCGCCTTTTTCAATATCCAAACTCCTTATGGGAATACGGACACACTCCAACATAAACTTCTGGTCAGAACCATGGATTGCTCACAATACCACTATTAGATTACTACTCCCTGGGCCTATACCCTTCGCACATATAATAGGAAAATTAATACTTACAGGGACCATAATACTTGGAATTGGGCACAAATTCCTTTTAATGTGACCAACGATTTTAAAACAAAATTAAATAGGGTTAATGTACCCATTTACACAACCAAAGTGGACACCCTATCCTGGGGAATTACAAATAATGGAACATTTACTGTTCAGTCGATGTACTCCCATTTGCTACAAAAAGAATTACAGATGCAGGAATCACAAATTGCTTATCATTGGTTATGGAAAATACAAGTACCTCCTAAGATAAAAACCTTCATATGGCTCATCATGCATAATAGACTTCCAATAAAATCTTATCTACATCATATAGGCATCACAATCGACGACCGATGCCAACTTTGTCATGCAGCACCCGAGATAATCAACTACATCTTTCTCCATTGTCAACATGTAGCTCATATCTGGAATGAATTAGGACTAACTCACATTATCAATAACTTCAATCAATACCTACAACCCTCCCAATGGATATTCAAAATAATGAATACTAATTACAGCAATATGTCTCGCCTCATAAATAGGAAAACATTCCTCTCATACACCTTATGGGACATTTGGCTAAATCGTAGCTACAACAACTTCAATAATACAAGAAAACACTTAACTTTTACACAGATTACAAATCATGCACTAGAATTCACCTATCTCGCTGCAAGGGAAAAAAAACAAAAATTATTGCAACCCATTAAATGGATACCTCCAAAACCAAACTGCTATAAATTAAATACGGATGGAGCAGTAGTCCTATTAACTCATAAAGCAGGAATAGACGATGTAATACGTGACTCCAATGACAATTAGATCGTAGGTTTCGCAGGGAATTTGGACAATGCCAACATTGTCCAAACATAACTACAAGCTCTATTCTACGGACTAGAACTGGCAAGAGCATATCATTTGATTCCACTGGAAATTAACATCGATGCAACAGTGGTAATCACGATGTTAAAATAAGATAACCCCCTTTATACTAACTTAATTCATGACTGCAGGCATCTCCTGGACCAGTTGCTTAGTCCTCCTATCACGCATATCTAAAGAGAGGGGAACGAGGTGGCGGATGGCTTAGCAAAAGCGGGGTGCGGCATGGACTTTTCTACCACTGCAACCATTTTTGAACAACCACCAGATTTTGTCAACAACTTTTTGCAAAGGGATCAAGCAGGAGACACTCGCCTAAGGAAAACAACAGGGGCACAACACCTACAATGGGACAAGCGACAACAACTAGCAGCTCCCTCTAGCGATAATGTACTGGATAGCAGTGTTAGTTTTAGAGGCAGTAGCTTCTGTATTGATGAAACAAATATAAACTCCTAGATGCAACAGCATCACCCTCTCTGTAGCAACCTTTATTATGTTTAATGCAATTATCTTTCCAACCAAAAAAAAAGAGATTTTATATAGAATTTTTTTAAAAAAAATATCTAGAAATATTTGGGATTCTCTTACAGGATATAATAATTAATAAAAATCTGTCAAAGTCGAATCAATCCAAACCAATATAGTTGGTTTGGTTTGATTTTGATAAAAATCGAACAAATCTGATAAAAATCGAACAAATCCGGTCCATATATATCCCTAGTAATTATCATCTTTGGATGTGATGAAATAACTAGAATCCTTCTACTCTTAATTAGGTTTTTGGTTTGAACCCCGAAAATAATTTTTTTGATAGGTACTACTCTTTTATGTAAACGTAATCGAGATTATCAGACTCCATAAATGATCAGATATCAAACACCGGATTTAAAACAAAAAAAAGGCTAAGGTAATTGAACTTAGAGCATGATCTACATCTTCAACGGAAAATAATTACACTACTTATCTAGTATTTAATTGCGTACATTAATTTGCTGACAGCATAGTAAAAGTAGTTCAGCTAATAACTATATTAAAAACCTATATAGAAATTAGGAAGAGGGAAGTCAACTTCCCACTTCCTCACAACCCAAAAGAAAAAGAAAAGGAAAAAAAAGGTCCAATATCAAGTAAGGACTTAACTTATTGCTATAAACTAATTATTTCTTTCCTTAGCTTCTACTTGTACACTAAGACAATCGAAATTTTCTTGTTTTACCCATCTCATTAACTACTTATTTCTCAAATTATTTCCAAGATATTTGAAAATACTATTATTATTATTATGGATAAAAGTGTGAAATACATACTTCATTAATTTTTTCCTTAAAGGGAGTGCAAAATTAAAAGTGGATAAATAAAAGTAAAGTGAGCGAATTCAACATAGTACTAATATAGTACATTAATTATTGCTAATCAGCTTTAGAAAACAATATAGAGAAATCAGGATGCAAAGTCAACTTAACCGACTCTTCATTAGTTCACTTTGAGTCGTCTTTGTTAGGAGTGCATTACCCATATTGTTTGGTTACGAATTCAAATTTAATCCGTTCACAATGTGGGAGAGAAAAAAAAAAAAAAAATCTTGCCAACCCTTGCCTCCAACAAAAAAAGAAAAAGGAAAAAGAAAAGGCCAATTCAGAAGTATATGTATAGATTTTGGCCAGAAGAACAAGTACTATTCTCACAGTTATACCAAAGCACTTGTCAACACAGAGTTTAGTTATGGAAGAAGCTCTGCTTTTGCCAGAGAAGAGGGAAAAGTTGAATACAACAACATGGAATGTCTACATAGAAGCAATGAAGAAGGTGAGTTACATAACGTTACCAATGTTAATGGTCAATCTTTCACAGCATCTAGTAAGAATTGGGTCAATGATGATGATTGGGCATTTGGGTGAACTCTCACTATCTGGAGCTTCTGTTGCTACCTCTCTCACTAATGTTACTGGCTTTAGTCTTGTTGTAAGTTTCCTTCTAACTTCATCCTCTTCTTTACTTAATTTCCATTGTTCTATAGTTGGTTTGATGGAGAGGTAAGAGTTGTTCCCGTTTAGTGGTGGATCCAGGATTTGAAGTTTATGGGCTCTGGCGCTTCTTCGTTTCCCAAAGAACCCACTAACCCATTTATGCAACTAGGTTCGTAGTGTATTATATGTACATATTTAGTGAATTTCTCAACATATATAGAGTTTGGACAAAAGCTACTGGTTTCTTCCGAACCTGTAACATATATCTGCCCCCCATACACACACATTGTCGTTTGACCAGGAGTTAGTGGTTAAACCGGTGAAAATAGTCTTTTTCTAGAAATGTAAAATAAGACTGTGTACAATAGATTTAATATGGTCTGACTTTTCTCAGGACCATAGCGAGAGTTTTGTGCACTGAGCTGCCCTCATTTTTCGATAGTCGATGTTAGTTAGGCCTCTCATGGTTGCCGTTAATTTGAGTGTTTGCTCGTACTACTGATCTGTAAAATGATCATGACGCTGAAAATGCACTAGGACTAGTTTACATGGCATAATAACTCATGATCTTGAAGCTGAGAAATGTAAAGATTGTAATTCCTATAAGTAGGTTAGTAGTTGATGCAGTGGCGTATGCAGAGTTTTGTGCAAGTGGTGTCGGGCTGTTATAAGTATTCAACTTGGATGTCAATTTGCGTGTGGGCTAAAGAGGTTCTAAAGCCTACTTCTTATCCCCAATTGACGTTTAATTTACATTATTTTTAAAGAGTCTGTCTCTTATACACACTTCTCAGTAATTTTCAGGACTAAAGTAGCTCTTGATCTATTAGACCGATTAACGCGCATAATGAACAGACTTAGCTAACTTCAAATTTCACGGTTTCATCCTCCCATTAATGGTTATAATATATGTCTGTTTGCAATGCAGTTAGGAATGGCTAGTGGTTTAGAGACTCTCTGCGGGCAAGCTTATGGTGCTGAACAATACAATAAATTAGGAATCTACACTACTGGGGCTATGATATCTCTCCTTATGGTTTGCATACCAATATCTGTACTATGGTTATTTGTTGACAAAATTCTTATATTCATGGGACAAGATCCTCTTATTTCCATAGAAGCAGCCAAATACTCAATTTGGCTCATCGCTGCAGTATTTCCTTTCGCGATTTTGCAAGCACTGATACGGTATTTGCAGACGCAAAGCTTGATCCTTCCTATGGTACTGAGCTCTTTTGCAACTCTATGTTTTCACGTGCCTATTTGTTGGTTATTAATATTCAAGCTGAACTTGGGAAGTTGTGGAGCTGCTGTTGCGATTGGTTTGTCTTATTGGTTCAATGTTTTACTGCTTGGTTTGTATGTGAAATACTCTTCATCTTGCGAAAAGACTCGTCTTCGTTTCTCAGCAGAAGAATTTTTGGCTAGCATTAGAGAATTCTTCCCTTTGGCTATTCCTTCTGCTTGCATGGTTTGGTAAGTTTGCTCCTTATCCTTTTCTTTGAAAGAAATATATAATGCCTAATGGTTTCTTGCCTTAGTTTTCTTGATAGGAAAAGCGCGATCGCACTTTTATTTACTTAATTATGTTTTCAACACGTCTCCTCGCGCGTGCGTCTGATTCTTTTTCATGGGACAAGTAGGTAAATATTCTTTTTTACAGAGGGTGATAGTGAGACTTGAACACAGGACCTTTACTGTTCTGATACCATGTTGAAGTGTGCGACCACTAACATAAGAGCTTTAGAGAGAGCATACTTTTAATTGTGTCTGTTTGCTCAAACACCATATCGAATTGTATGATGATCATCTCATTTAAAAACTTAAATTGTTAAGAAGAATATATTTTTTATTTATTTAATTATATCTTCAACCGAGATTTTATGGTTTTGTTAGTTTGTTATTCTAACCAATAGAACATTGTGATGATTGCAGCCTTGAGTGGTGGACATTTGAGATAGTGATACTGCTTGCTGGTCTCTTGCCAAAGCCTCAGCTCGAGACTTCAGTACTTTCGATATGGTACACTTCATTATTTTCTTATCTTTCACCATTTCATAACAAGAGTTTAAGTTTTATACACTGACGATGTAAAAGAGTGTTATTGACAGCATGTCGGTTGCTTCAACACTTTATTTCATAC
This sequence comes from Nicotiana tabacum, assembly GCF_000715075.1. NCBI lineage: Eukaryota > Viridiplantae > Streptophyta > Magnoliopsida > Solanales > Solanaceae > Nicotiana > Nicotiana tabacum. Next base: position 23,207,089 of record NC_134100.1, on the reverse strand, counting down.
CATTTTCCCTTGGTGCTGGAGCAAGGTTTGGATCCTTCTGCTGATTTTTGTATCGTATTACATATTTCTCGTACATATTTGTAAAGAAAAATGACTTCCAAAATACACGCTTTCCCTTTTGCAGCACTAGAGTTTCTAATGAACTAGGAGCGGGGAATCCCGAGGGAGCAAAAATGGCTATCAGGGCAACACTTACAATTTCAATGGCAGCTGCGATAATTTGCAGCAGTGTTCTTTTTGGTTGCCGTAATATTTTAGGATATGCATTCAGTAATGAGAAGGAAGTTGTGGATTATCTAAGGGATATGACTCCTTTTCTTTGTGTCTTGATTGTATCAGACTGCATTCAAGCTGTACTTTCTGGTATGCTCTATTTCTTGCCCCTTATTTTTTTGCCTTATGATATACTTTGGAATTTGAGTACCTGAGATCAAATAGTAGAGTTAATTGTATTTACAACAATAACAACAACAAACCAGGTAAAATCTCAACCCCTACCTTCTAGAAGGCAGAGAGGTTGTTTCCGATAGACCATCGGCTCAAGGAACTGCTAATCTTACGTATAACTACTAAATCTAGTGCCAATATCAGTGAAGTTACAAAACGATTTCTTATCATATTAAAGTAACTAAACTATGTGTGAATTGCTCATAAAATACAAAATGATTGGACGATCAAAGTTACGACAACGTGTGCATAACTGGGCATGCCGATATTTTTTTTATTATTTTCTAATGTGGGATTTATAAAGTGCTGGAGGGGCAAGTGACGTGTCATAGCCTTGACCCGATATTAGTATTTTCTGGGTAAGTGACAAATAATTGATCGATGACAAAAAATAATTTAGATGAAGTTCAGTGATCACATGTGAAAATTATATCGCTCTTACACGGTTACTTTTCCCCAAAGGGAGATGTAAGTTGATTCTTCCGAAGAACCAGAAGCGAAGCATTATGCCAGAGAGGAGGCCCGGGAGCAGAAAAAGAAATGGCTCCAAAAAAAAAAAAAAAAAATTGGGGTTCCCCATGCTTCTCCATGCTCAACGAGATGCGACAATCTCAGGATGCTTTACTCCTAACCAAGTTGTTCATAATTTTTATAAAGTACTTTCTACAAGTACCTTAAATTGCTTATTTGTTCTATACAACAGGAGTTGCAAGAGGAAGTGGGTGGCAGCATTTGGGAGCATATGTTAATCTTGGGTCATTTTATCTTGTTGGAATACCTGTTGCCATATTATCTGGCTTTGTACTCCATTTTCAAGGAAAGGGTCTTTGGTTTGGATTAAATGTGGGAAATTTAATGCAATCTCTTCTGCTTTCCTTGATAACAAGTTTTACAGATTGGAAAAAGCAGGTGCTTTTCTTAGAAAATATTTCTGTTTATTGAATTAATTAACACCCTTGGAAATGACTTTTGTGACTAATAACATTCTTATTTGGCTTGCAGGCATCAAAAGCTAGGGAAAGAATCTTTTATTGAATAAGTATTGACGACTACTTGATAGCTAAGTCAAAAGGAAAACATCTGTTTGGTTATTTTAACATACATCATATACCACTTTACAATTTTCTCAGGCAATTAATAGTATCTTGTAGCAACTTTGACAAATTATATTGTTCAATTTCAATAGTCTAATTGCGAATGAAGAGCTGAAATCTAAGTATGGTGTTGGAAGAGGTTTATCCATAATAAGGTTTAGACAAACTGACATTTAATATGATATCATTGGAACTGCATGACCAGTAGTGCAGGCAATAATTTCATCAAGGAGATTCAAAAAAAAAATCTCATTTTTGGAAAATTTAACAATTTATATATATATATATATATATATATATATATATATATATATATATATATATAGTCAAAGGCTCTATAAAAAATACTTTGATCCAACAAATTGAATTCAATTGAACCCCTTCATTAAGCGTGAGGAAGAAAGAAAGGTATCCATATGCACAAATTTTCTAAATCAGTGAGGTTTAGGACAGTCTCGAACGAGGGAGGTTCTCAACGAAAATATTTGGAAGGTAAACAAGCTAAATTTAAAGCCGGACAAGTACGGAGTGAGGATGCATAAATATATACATAACAGTAGTTGCCAAAATGCCTTACAAATAGAAACACCTTGTAACTAGGGGTGGGAATAGTTTGGGCAAATTCGAAATCCAAACCGAAATTTGAATTTTTGTGATTTTTGGTTTGGATCGAGTTACGAATTGGATTTTGAATTTAATTTTTAAAATTTTTAGATTTCAGATTGGATATTGGATTTGGTATTTCGGACTTTTGGATATTCGAAAATCCAAAATTTCTACACTTTATATTTAGTCCATTATCCATATGCAATAGTAATAAGTTCAATTCCCTATCCATTGGATATTATCTCATATATTTAATATTAATTACTAAGTTACTGTTAGAATACTTTCTATTTGGACATGATTTTACTATTGCTACTTCTTATCGGTCATATTAATGTTTCTGTTTTATTCTTTTGATAATAATTTCATTACTTGAATACTTTATTTGGATGATTGCGGCAGACAATTTAACGTGAGTACTTCATTTGGATATTCATTTCTTGGTAAAAAGTAGAAACATCTTAATTTATACACTCAAAATCGAAAATCCATAATATCCAAACCAATTAATCCGAAACCGAACTTAAAAAATCCGATCCAATCCACTATGTGGATTGGGTTTGGATTGTCGTTTTTTCAATCCGAAATCAAAAGTCCAAATCAAAATTCTCATATCTTATCTGAACGCCCACCCCTACATGTAACTATAAAAAAGGAAGAACAGGACTAGTCATAATTGGAGGTAGCGGATTCGAGCGAGAAAAAATTTCGGAAAAAAGTGCTTCCCCTTTTAATGAGACAGGACCTATGCGAATTAGGCCAGAAAGTTGCTGATACATATGGTTATACATCCCCCTCCCACCTCCCCCCCCAAAAAAATAAAAAATAAAGAGGAATAAAGTTGGACATCCATGCATAAAGAAAGCCACAAATAAAAGGCTATCGTGTTACAAAAACAGATGGAAAAAAAATTTGACGTAGTAAAAGCAAGAGAATAGAGAAACAGTTGAGAAAAGATAAGAACTTATTTTTTCAATCAAACTAACGTACGTTGAAGCTCTGCAGATGACCTCTATTTATAGGCTCTCAAACATCATGTTTAACAATGGGGTTACTCATATGGAAGTTACTCCAGAGTTATGAACATCCAGAATTATGTTACTGAACATATACAACTAGAAGATTTTCGTCCCCTCTAAACTGACGAGAAATATACGACCTTCAGCCAATCTGACACTATCAAAAAAGGTAAAAAGAATAAAGGAACAAAACGAACAAAGATTGTAAAATCAGAAAACTGAAGATATCATTCTCTGTTACTAATAAATACGACTATATATACCTGAATAAACATTAGACCACGAAAAATTAGAAAGGAAAGTTTAACCTTCAGCCATGTAGACGCTTACTAGAACCATAACGCAAAAGAGACCATCTTACAGTAGTCAAGTTTCAGAAGGCAGGCATTTCCTACATCTATATACAAGATAATTACATAATATCATACTTAACACTTCCTAGAACCAAAACATCAAAAGAGACCTTCTTACAGTAGTCAAGTTTCAGAAGGCAGGCATTTCCTACATCTATATACAAGATAATTACATAATATCATACTTAACACTTCCTAGAACCAAAACATCAAAAGAGACCTTCTTACAGTAGTCAAGTTTCAGAAGGCAGGCATTTCCTACATCTATATACAAGATAATTACATAATATCATACTTAACACTTCCTAGAACCAAAACATCCAAAGAGACCTTACAGTAGTCAAGTTTCAGAAGGTAGGCATTTCCTACATCTATATACAAGATCACATATTTACATATCATATGCACAAAATTCAACCCCCAAATTTCCATGTCACATGGTACCAAAGCTGCAACCAACATGATCCTGGGTGATTATGTGAAGTCGCTTTTGCATGACGTCCTTGGACGGATAAGGAGGAAAACATAGTTGGTAGAAGCATGTGTGCGAGGAAGGCAAGCAATCATAAGAGTCCGTGGTTTTGTAGATGTATAGTTTAGAAGCCAAACCACCAAAACCCTCTACAGGCAGAGACTTAATTGAAGTCCAGAAGAAGAGAAGCACCTTTCTCTGCTCCGCAGACATACCACTAACTATCTGCAGCAATGGAAAAGAAAACTTTGAAAATGCAGCCCAATGCAAACACTTTGATAAGAATAGAATTCAGAAATCTACGACTTTAAGAAACAAAGAAAGAAAGAGAAATTGAAAGGGCAAAGGTGTAAACTTCTCAATATTGTGGAAACATAGTTAGTAGTAGAAGAGAAACGTGTACCTTCCAGAACCAGGATATTTGAGGATCACTTTCTTTGTAGCCTTTGTAATTGGTATGTGCTCTCCAGTCTTCTACAGAAATATCACTTTTGCTCCCATGAAGAATCGAGTCAAGATCTTCAGGATCTAAGATCCGGAAAAAGGATCTTCGGAGCCATGGGTGAGTAATTACGTCCGCAAAACCTCGAGCAAAATGGGTTACCTGCGGAGCAATTGAAGTGACAAAGCGGTGTTGGATAAGAAGATTAACATATTTATTCCTGTTCTCACTGTTCACTACGGTATCTTGCCCATTGGGGCAAAGCTCAACCACTTTCCTGGACCCCAATTCTTCAATTTCACAAACAAATGTCAGGCCTAGAGCATCTTGATCCACCATCTCCGGATCCATCTCCAGTATCTTCTTGCAGCTACTGTACAAGTATGGATCTGCATCCTTAATGTCTTCCAATGAAATATTCTTTCCAGCTAATTTGAAATAGAATAAACCAACATCAGAAGCTCCAGCTAGTAGCAAAAAGAACACGCGATCAAACACAATGCTGATTTGTATTTTATGCAATAAGGCCAATGCAATCATCCTGCCAGCGAAGACAAAATACTCAAGGTGCAGTGGGTCCACCTTAGATGCTGCAAGCACAAAATGCAGATGAGGGTTATTTACATCGTAGAAGAGATAATAATATTACTTCTCGTGAAGCATCAAAGATTATCCCTAACAGCATGGAATCATCTTATTACTACAGTTCTGCTTCAACATTCATCCTAAACTGGAGCACTCTGGTGGAGTAAACTCCCAGTTGTCTTACACATAATAACTGTGGTGTCCGAAAATAATGATAATATGACTCCGAAGAACTCATATGCTGCACAATCCAACTACTCTTAATGCAACATCATAAATATGACATGAAGTCCTCAGATCATTATTTCATAACCTTTATCTGATTGCCAGCAACTCATTGAATTTAGTTCCTTTTGGCATTGTTGAGGACCACTGGCTCTAATACCGAATTCTGATGTCTCAAATCATCAATGACTTTGCAGCTTCCAGAAGATCTAAAAGACTAAAACAAGGGATGATCTTTGAGCTAAGCGTAACAACAAAATAGTGAGAGAAAAGATGAATTTTTTTGGCACTGCTTCCAAGAAGATCTATAATGTACATGAATTGACATTTAAGATGCTCCCCTCTTCCCTGTCTGCAACTAACAACTCAACCCCCTAACTGAATAACTGAAAATAAAAGAGAGCGACAACTAACTCCTGCGTAGGGGTGTGCATTCGAATCGGTGTGCATTCGAATCGGTTTATCGATAAATCGAATCGATTATTTGTTATCGGTTTATCGATTTCGATTTCGATTTGGAAATTTTCCTTATCGAGTTATCAATTTCGATTTCGATTTTGTCCTCTTCGGTTATCGGTTTATTGATAAACCGATAAGATATACTAATTTTTTTTTTTTTTACCCTTATTCTATAATACCCTTTCCTTTACCCTAAAAGTCTCTAACCCTATTATTTCATCTACCACATTTAAGGAATGATCATATTTAAAGCTTAAGGGAATGAAGTTCAAATTAATGGAAAATAGAATTAGCCGTGATGATGTATTTTTATTTTTTTTATACCGTTGGAGGCATACATTTGATCCCTTACTTTAGTTTCGTTGCAAGTGCTTGTTGACACAATTTTTATGTTATAAACGGTGTTCGTCTTATTTTAGCTTCATTTTGTCCATATTAATTAGGCGTGTTTAAGCGATATACTTTCCGTGGAATCCCGCAAATTTTCTTATTGGTGTAATCGATAACCGAATCGATAAGCCCCAAAAATCGATAAATCGAAATTCGAAAAAATCGAAACCTTATTGAAACGATACAACAACAACAACAACAACAACGACCCAGTATAATCGATAATGATAAGCATATGTACAAATCGATAATCGATAAGTAATTATCGATAAGGGTCAAAATCGAAAGCACACCCCTACTCCTGCAAAAGGACTAAACCATGCCTCATTAACCCAATACAATGACTCAATTATCTCTGCTTATTAACTAATCGTAACACAGAACTTGTCATAAATTAATCCCACCTAGATACAAGTTCAGAAAGGGGGATAATAGGGGGAGATTGAGAGCGTCGTGACCCCAAATTCAACAGACAAGCTAAAACTATATCACAGATTTTCAAGGAGAGTGCAAACTCTATAACTTGACCAACCAGGCTGTGTTTAGCATCTAACAAATAGCAGCGTGCACACGACCATCCAGATTGCATATAAGACGAGAGTTTTACTTGCCTTATTAAACAAAATATAAAACATTTTCCTTCAGTTCACCTCATAAATAACTGCTCACATGATTGGGTTCAACATGCTTCTATTCTCCATTTTGCTTTCTCTATCACCTAAAAGTTGCTAAAGCGGAGCGTCCTAGCATTTAGTCATTTAAAATATTTGGTACTAGTATTTTTTCTTTTCCTTTGTTTTTACATTAAGCTAAAAGGACTTCATATAACTGCACACAGTGGTTGCATATAAAAAGAAATGTACAGACTCCTAAATTTTGGATGCCTTTTTAAAGCTGTAAGGAATCAACAAACAGCTACATCATCCATAGAAGCAAATTTACACCAGAAAGCAAACTATTGTAAGCACGAGGATTTCAAGCTACATAAGGAATTTGCACCCCCTTAGAAATTCCACCAGATTGCTGCTGGAATGGCATCCCAAGTCTTTATGAAAAGATATCTTTTGTACCAACCCTGCTAAAAATTCTGTTATAGTCATGATCCATTCGAAACCTTAGCAAATTAAGGATCATGCTCTATGTCTAGGATACTGTTTTCCAATGGGAGAAAAGATGATTCACCTATGGCAGATACGTAGCCCTTTCATCGGGAGATTATTCTGTCTAAGGCATACCTCATTAGGCACCAACCAAGTGAATCATTAAACTTTATACCCAGAATTACCTTCATGGCTAACTATAGAGGGCAAATCTACCTTTAGTCAAAAGTGTATAGCAAGATTAAACAGTAAGGAGACCATTTGTTTATCCTTTACGAACCAAGGTGCCAGGCTTAACCTGTAGTTGGAGCTGCTGCACAGTTGTTCTAAAAGCTGATATAATCTTTATATTTATCTGATCTGCTTATGTTCCTTTTAAGGACGATTTTCCATCCTTGATTGGAATAGTCTGCAATGAATGCTTTTGGGTCGGCAACATAGTTATACAAATCTGAGAAGGGGAGTGTGGAAACCTAATCATGTTTCAAGCAGTGTCTCATACAGTAAAAGATGCTAAACACTCCGAAATTTCTTTCTCAGTGGGTTTTACCTTTCCATGTATTCAACCAGGATCTTTTTTTCTATCCCCAACCCTTCCTCAAATCCTTTATCCTTAGGAATAAAAGTTCATTTTGCTTACTATTATTTTAACACAGAGACAGGTGCAATCCCACGGTCATTAGTAAGTCAAATCAAACGGTTACAGACACAAAAGTATAAAAAATTTGAATTGAAGAAGTAGAGATGCTACAAGATATGAGCTAGTCTTGTCCAAGGCTATAACCAATACACTTCGGGATAGCTTAATTTATGTAGCAAAGAAACAGTAAGTGCAAAGCAATCATGGCAAATTCATGCAGACGGAGACGTCATGGACAAAACCACATTATGGGTATTTTCAGCTAGTTGAATTCTCCTTTATACAGTTGAATTCTCGTTGATACTGTACGAGTTATAACCCTTTCTCCCAATTCGATTCGTTGGGACAAAGTAAGAAATAAAAGCAGCCACATCAAGCAAGCTTGCAAGATCTATAGAAGGAGAGAGAAAGAAAATGAATAAATAAGTATTACACTACTATTATAACCTTCTCATATCCACAAAGATTCAACCTCATTTTCATACTCTTTTGAAAAAAGAAAATAAGAAACCTCTTTCATACTCAAAAACTGTAAACCCGCGCTAATAAAAGAGATGAGCGAGAACAAAATGTCGTGTGCATAAAAGGCAACAAAAACTTACCTGGATTTGGGAAAAACCTTCTACAGTCTTTCGGGCAAGAAACAAAGAGAGCATTCTGAGGGTTGAAAATGGCTTGAATTACCAAGTAAAACCACTCCCTCACCACACCAGGTCCAGTAGCTTCTTCATTCTTGAATTTCAAAAATAAATTGCGGCCCAGCACTCTAGGACCTGCATGTCTAATGTACTCAAATGATTCTTCCAACAAATGGGACCTGTCAATGAGCATCTCATATAGTTCCTCGTTCTTGCCACTCCCTTCACGCAACATCATCATGGCGAAATCCCGCCTTATCTCAAAATTGACGATCTCCTTGTTCTCAAGAATCCACTGATAATCTCTAGACCTTTTTGAGAGTTTAACTATGAGAAAGCACAATGGAACTCTTCTTTGCCTCATCCTCTTCCAAAAGCCTTCCTCCAAACCCTTATACATTTTTGAAATCCTATGTAATGCCTCTAGAATTACAAGATACTGAGACCAACATAGTACATTAGGCTCATCTTTTTCTTTCTCTTTCAAACCCAGTCGTGTTTCTAGTTTCTCTAAACACAGCTCCAATTTGTCCAGCAAATCACAGAAAATATGATGCAAACCTTCAATCTTTTCTTTGTAATTGTGCATCACAAATCTTTTACTTCCTGCTTCACTATTACCTTTCTCCGTTAAAGGGAAAGTGAACGGACAATCAAATGCTTTTTGACACAATAATGCACTCCTTACCGGATGCATGAACTCAATAAACTCATGCACATCGCTACATGATAACCCCACAAACTCGGCTGAGCCCATGCTCAATTCTAAAGTACGCGATAACCTAGCTGCTAACTCACGGACTAAAGGAAAAGAATCCTGCAATGGTAACACATCCATAGCATCCGCGTCATACCAATCCATTATATCCGCTAAACTACTCCGACAAAAGCCATACAAAGCATCATCAACACCAGCAGCACCTCTCAGAAGCTTACAAAACTCTAACACTATATGAACACATTGCGCATATATGCTATCCGACAAAAGTTTCTTACACAATTTTATGAATTCACGAATGCATTCATCAGCTGTGTCTTTGTTATTAAACTCAGAATTAGAAGGAGAGACATAAAGCTTTACCAAATGCGCAGGCACAGATGAGTAGATAAATATTCGAAGATATTCCTCAGATTTAGTTTCATCCTTTGGAGTCATTGTGAGAATTTTGCTAAGCATCTTCTTAATTAGACGGCCTTCGGTACTATTAGAAATGAGTGCAATTAATTCACTCATCAGCTTCCACGTCAGCGGGTGGCGCGTGCTTCGCATTCGCCCGACGAGTTGTAAGCTCGCGTCCTGTTGTACATCACACACCGCTAGGGTTTGCTCCAACTGAAGCTGCTTCCCCTTGTAGATTAACCGTTGATCGATTCCTGGTACTCCGAAGGACTTCGTCATTGTTCGGATTCCGGTGATCGACTCGATTTTTCTGTGAACTGATAAAACTGTGTCGGTGGAATCGGCTTGAAGGACTAGGGTTTTGTTGACACCGGAAAATAAACGGACGAAGAACTGAAGGCGAGTTGACGGAGGAGAGGAGGAAGGGAGAGCTTCGTCTTTCCGCACTCTGGCGGCGGGAGGTAAGGCGGCGCCGGCTTCGGCGGCATAATCATCAAACTGGCGTTTGAACTGAGTGTGATACGTCATTGATAATTCTACGGTACGACTGAGAACATCATAAGCAAGAAGAGGGTGTTTGCGTCATGGCCGAAAATGGGAGATACTATTTATTTTGGGAAAGTTAAAGGTTTAATGTTTCAACAATGTATCTATAGGTTCCATATATATGGCATTTGCAAGTTCCACCTCGAAGTTTGTGCAGCTTCCATTAAAGTGCTACTGTTGAAAGAATAAGAGTAATTATTTGCTTGTATACTATAGTCCCTCCGGTCCGCAACAAGTAAAGGTGTCTAACGGGTGGGCTGGATAGGGAATAGTTGGAACCCTACGGGTTTGGAACCAGGCTTATTATGGGTTAGGAGTTACTGGGCTTAACGGGTTCGGGTTCATCCGGGTAAAAAATGAATCATAAGGGTTACGGGTACAAGGGACCGACCCGGGCCGGGTTAGTGTAATTTTTAATTTTTTTTTGTATTTTGTATACTATTGTAAGTTATATTAATATACAGTAAAAATATAAAGAATACAATGAAGATGGAAAAAAATTGCACTTATAAATTGCAAATGCTACATTTATTTCAAAATTCAAACTTACAAATTGAAAGGTTTACATTTAACAACAAGTAAATTAACGAAAAAAGAGTAAATTCAAAGGTTTTGCATTGCCTTAGTAAGTTCTTCATAATTAATATGAACTGATTGGCCTTCTTCTGGAGTGTTAAATTCAGATGGGGAGTCTTAAATTCAGATGGGTTACCATGTGTTAATATATCTCCAAGTTCCTCGTCTTCTAGGCTATCAACATCTTCACATCCTTGATTTCTTCGTTCCAATCTAATCCAATCTCTGAAACATACGAAAACTTCCAAAGCATTACTTCCCAATGAGTGACGGGTGTCTTCAAGTTGTGTCTTGCTTGGCTAAATGCACTCTTTGATGCAACAGTTGAAATTGGCACATTCAGCACGTGCCGAGCCATAGCGGAAAGAACAGGAAATTGCATTCCATTCTCATGCCAACATCCCAACGGTGAAAATTCCTTTGTGTGAGGCTCTTTTTGCTTTTGCAAGTAGAATTGAAATTCATCAATGTTCCTGCTACTAGTTTGAGTTTCAGAAAATGTAGAAAAAAAATTGAAACTATCAAGGCCTTCATGATTATCCACAGTAGTAGAAGTGGTACAATGCATAGTGGGATTAACATTGCATACATTAAGAGTAGCATCATCAATTATATTTGTATAATAATTATATATAATTATAATAAAGAATCATTCAGCTTGTTCATACAAACATATATATTTAGGGTTTCAGTTGTTCCAATCTCCATATAAGTATATAAAGCATTGATTAATTGGTGACCATCAGACATCTTAATAGAAGGATTTAAAACAGCACCAATTCAGAAATATGTGTAGAGGTTATTTAAATTACTACCAGATGCTAAAATACTACCTCTTTTTTTGTTTCCCTGATTAGTAACCTTATTACAAACTCTTTTGCAGCATTAAACATATAGTAAAAATTTAACTACTAGCAAAAGTTAAATATGCAAATAAAATACTAAATAAGAGAAAGAGTTGGAAGGAGTGCACCGAATTCGGTAATAAATTGAACACTTGATGATTTCTCAACTCCAATTTTACCACGAAGAAACGTCAATTATTCAAACTCAAACTTCAAACTTCAAATAATAAATAATACGATAAATGAAATTCCAAAAAAATGAGAGTCAAATACTTGATTGCGCTTTAGGTAAAGAATGAGAGAATGATAATTGAGAATATGAGTTTGAGAAATGAGAGATGAGCAAAGAAATGAAGAATAGGAGGTGTATTTATAGTTTTTCAAAGCGCTAATTAGGTAATTACAAAAGGTATTGTTTTTTTTTTAAAAAAAAAGGCCCAAAAATGGGCTATTTGTGCAAAACTGCCGTTAGGCAACGACCCTTTGGCCTTGTAGACCGTTGCCAACGGTCAGAAAGTTAGGACCAATTAAAAAAGAAAAAAGAAATTGAAAGTAGCCATTATACCGGTCCGGGCCGGTTAACCGGTTCTACAGTAAATAGCGTTGACCGGGTTTGACCGGTCCGGTTAACCGGTGGAATTTAAGTGATCGAACCAACCCCCTTACCCCATTAACCTATCCCACCCGTCCCCCTTTGTACTGGTCCGGGCCGGTTCCGATTTCAACCAGTCTGGACCGGTCCAAAAACGGGTTGACCCGGCCCGTTAGACACCTTTAACAATAAGTGATCAATTTGCTTTTTTATTTTGGTCCAAAATAAGTGTCCATTTATATAATAAAAAAATTCAATTTGTTTTTCTAAAATTACTCTTATATATGTATCCCTAAAAAGTCATTTACTCTACACATATGAGAAGAGAAGTAAGTACTACTATAACTATGTGTAACGACCCACCTGGTCGTTTTTCCTTTTAGAACCTCGTTCCCTTAAATAAAACTTTTCATGCCTGCTTTAGCTAATTTACGACTTGCGGTGACGGTTGGTTCGGGATTTGGAAGAGTTTGGAGTGAAAAATGCTCATTTGATTCCTTAAGGATTTTCTTAAAAAGCTAAGTTTGACTTTGGTCAACATTTTGAGCAAACGGACCCGGATTTGTGATTTGACGGTCCCAAAAGGTCCATAGAAAAATATGGCACCTAGGCATATGCCCGGAATCGAATTCCGAGGTTCCTAGCCCGAGTAATGAATTTTTATTAGGAATTGTTAATTTGAAGTTTTAAGGATTTAAAGAAACTAAGTATTGATTGATTTTATAGGTATCGGGCTCGTATGTTGGTTCTGAAACCCGGTACAGGTCCGATATATCATTTAAGACTTGCCCGTAAAATTTGATGTCAATCTGAGTAGTTTAAGGGCATTTTGGCCCGTTAGAGGAAAATTAAGAACTTGAAGTTCATAAATTTGATTCATTTGGTTTTAGGGTTGATTATTAGATTTAGCGTTGTTTTGGGTGTTCCGAAGGTTCGAGTAAGTCCGTCTCGTGATTTCAGACTTGTCGGTATGTTCGGGCGGGGCCCGGGAGCCCCGAGCGTCAATCGGACGAGGCTCGGGTGAAGTTGAAGTTTTTGAGAAGTGCTGAAGCTGCTGCTTCTATCATAACCGCACCTGCGTTTGGTGGACCGCAGGTGCGAGACCACAGATGCGGTCCATCTATTGCAGATGCGGCCCAGGGAAAGCCAGGCCAAACCGTAGAAGCGGCTCTCGAACCACAGAAGCGGTTCCGCAGAAGCGGCCTCAAGACCGTAGAAGCGGTCCCAGCCCTTTTTGGCCCCTTTCGTAGATGCAGTCCTTTTCTCGCAGATACGGTCCCCTGACCGTAGATGCGGATATCGCTGAGGCAGTAAGTTCATTTATTACGAGTTCTAAGTCCATTTTTGCCATAGTCCACTCCTCCATTGGGCGATTTTAGAGCTTTTGAGAGAAGACCTTCACATAGAATCTTGAGGTAAGTGTGTTCTACCTATTTTCTAGTTTAATATTTATGTCTTAGGTAGGTTAAACGCTAGTATTAAGGTGAAATCATGGGGGTTAGAGTAAAAACCTAGGATTTTGACAAGAGTTGAATTTGACCACGAAATTTGTTATGAAATTAATTAGAAATCATATATTATTGATCCTTGGGTTATGAAGAACAACTTCCCTTGAAAAATCTCGAAATTCGGGCACGTGGGCCCGGAGTCGGATTTTAGGAAATTGGTGTTTAAGGGGGGAAATTGCTTAAATAGTTAGAATATGATCTTGTAAGCTTGTATTGACTAGTTCCTACCTCGTTTAACTAGTTTTGGATCGTTCGACTCCAAATTGAGGGCTTGGACTCGTTCTTGGTATTGGAAGTGCACTTTGGAGCGAGGTGAGTCTCCTTTCTAACTTTGTAAAAGGGAATTGTCCACATAGGTGTAATAATGAAATTAATTGTTATTATATGCGGGGGCTACGTACGCACAAGGTGACGAGAGTTCGTGCGTAGCTACTATTATGTTAGGTCCGGGTAGTCTAGGACCCAAAAACAAGCTCTACGTGATATCTTTGTAACTCGATGATAAATTCGGCTTCGTATAATTATGTTGATTAAGGTAATTGAGACTAGTAGAGGGACCTTATCTTGCTTGGTCTTTTTAAAAGAGAATTCGAATATTCTTGTGTGTAACTATTCCTTAGATATACATTATTGTCTGCTTGTTGACGAAGTTATTTATATTTGGCTGCGTCGCACATGTGATTCGCGAGCGGGGTAATAAATGCATCTATGGTTCAAGCCATTCGACCCTCGGCAGTGCACAATTTAATTTTATGTTGGATCGGGTTGTACGTCCCTCGATGTTACTTGCTCATGCTTTACCTAGTATTTCTCAGTGGGCTGAACTTCATATATGCCTTGAAATGTAAATGGATACCCATGATATTATTTGGAAAAAGAACTGTTATTCATTGCCATAAGACGTTAATAAATTGTGCTATCCATGCTTATTATAAATTCTTCTCATATTATTTGACCCTAGTAAGTATCAAGTCGACCTCTCGTCTCTACTTCTTCGAGATTAGACGGGATACTTATTGGGTACATATTGTTTATGTACTCATACTACACTTTTGTACTTAGTTGTACAGGATCTGAGGCAGGTGTATCTATCTATCAGTCTGGTGCGCATCCCTGAGCGGGCTTCGAGACTTCTACGGTGAGTTGCTTCCCTTCCATGCCGTTCAGCAGCCTGAAGAAGTCTTTCTTATGTATTTTTTTGTTGTCTATTCTGTTTCAGACAGTAGGATAGTGTGATTCTTTTGTATATTCAACTAGTTGCCCATAACTTGTGACACCAGGTCTTGGCACGCACATTAGTAGACTGTATTATTTTGGGGTTGTATGATTATTTTGACTTTACTGATCATTTCTGATTTTTATTTCAACTTAAGGAATTATTTCAACTATTTTGGGTAAAGGTAAATGGAAGTTATTTAGTATTTTTCCGCGTTGGCTTGCCCGTCAATGGTGTTGGGCGCCATCATGACCTATTATGGAAATGAGTCGTGACAACTTGGTATCAGAGCACTAGGTTCACGTAGGTCTCACAAGTCATGGGCAAACCTAATAGAGTCTTGTGGATCGGTACTGAGATGTCTGTATTTATCTTTAAGAGGCTATAGGGGGTTAGGAAAACTACTATTTATTCATTTTCTATCGTGCAGTGGTTGGTATACTAAATTTCCCTCTTCTATTCTCTCACAAATGGTGAGGACATGCACGGATGATGTTCCAGATCCTGGTGGAGCTGCTCCCCCGTTGCTAGAGGTCGAGGTAGAGGCCGGGGGAGGGCATCGACCCGTGGTAGGGAACGAGGGCGTCCCAAGGTTATTCTAGTAGTACCACCAGCAGATCCCGTGGGAGATCCTATCATCGAGGAGCAGGGCAAGGTGCCCGCAGCTGAGCCTACCCCGACAGACTTTATGATAGCACCGGGATTCCAGGAGGTCATGGGTCGTATGCTATGGTTCATGGATTCTATGACTCAGGCTGGTTTATTTCCAGCAAATCCAGCTACATCATAGGTGGGAGGGGGAGCACATACCCCTACTGCTCAGGCTCCTAATCATGCAGCTGTAGTGTATCAGACTTCGGGTGCACTACCCGCAGATGAGGCTCAACCAGTTGCTGCAGTGGCACCCCAGCCCAGGCCAGCTATGGATGGCGATCTACAGAAGTTATTGGATAGATGGACTAGGCTTCACCCTCCTATCTTCAGGGGTGAGCGACATGAGGATGCCCAGGACTTCATTGACAGGTGCAGAGACAGACTGCACAACATGAGGATATTGGAGTCGTATGGAGTTGTCTTCACTACTTTTCAGCTGGAGGGCAGGGCCCATAGATGGTAGCAGTCCTATGTTCTTGGCAGACCAGCAGGTTCCCCTCCCCTCACCTGGGGTCAGTTCACCCAATCATGAGAAGAATTATCCTGTGCACGATCTAGAGTTGGCTGCGATTGTTCATGCCCTTAAGATATGGAGGAATTATCTGTATGGGGTGTCATGTGAGGTTTATACTGATCATCACAGCTTGCAGCATTTGTTCAAGTAGAGGGATTTTAATTTGAGGTAGCACAGGTGGCTTGAGTTACTGAAGGATTACGATATTACCATTCTTTATCATCCGGGCAAGGCAAATGTGGTCGCGGATGCCTTGAGCAGAAAGGCGGAGAGTATGGGTAGCTTGACATTCATTCTAGCAGCGGAGAGGCCACTAGCTTTGGATATTCATTCCTTGGCTAACAGACTTGTGAGGTTGGACATTTCAGAGCTTATCCGAGTTCTTGCGTGTGTGGTTGCTCAGTCTTTATTATTGGGGCAGATCAAGGCCCGACAGTTCGATAATCCACATTTTGCGATTCTCAGAGAGACGGTGCTTCAGGGAGGTACCAAGGAGGTTTCTATTGGCGAGGATGGTGTTTTACGACTCCAGGTCCATCTATGTGTTCCTAATGTTTATGGTCTGAGGGAGAGGATTCTAGAGGAGGCACACAGTTCGCGGTATTCCATTCACCTGGGAGCTACGAAGATGTATCGCGACTTAAGGCAGCATTATTGGTGGCGGAGGATGAAGAAAGACATAGTAAAGTATGTGGCAAAGTGTTTGAATTGCTAGCAGGCCAAGTGTGAACACTAGAGGCCGGGTGGCCTACTTCAGCAGATGCCTATACCTGAGTGAAAATGGGAGCGCATCACTATGGATTTCATAGTTGGGTTGCTGCAGACTTTGCGGAAGTTTGATTTAGTATGGGTCATTGTTGACAGGCTGACCAAGTTGGCCCACTTTATTCTAGTGGCAACTACTTATACAACAGAGAGGTATGCTCAGATTTACATTCAGGAGATAGTCTGATTACACGGGGTGCCTGTTTCTATTATATCAGATAGGGGACCTCAGTTCACCTCCCATTTCTGGAGAGCCGTTCAGAGTGAGTTGGGGACCCGTGTAGAGCTCAACACAGCATTCCATACTCAGACCGACGGGCAGTCAGAGCAGATAGTTCAGATTTTGGAGGACATGCTCAGTGCATGTGTGATTGACTTTGAAGGGCAGTGGGATCAGTTCTTGCCCTTGGCGGAGTTTGCATACAACAACGGCTATTAGTCTATCATAGAGATGGCTCCATATGAGGCTTTATATGGTCGCCGTTGTCGTTCTCCTATCGGGTAGTTTGAGCCTGGTGAGGCTAAGTTATACGGTACAGATTTGGTACAGGATGACTTGGATAAGGTAAAGTTGATTCAGGAGAGGCTTCACATAGCTCAGTACAGACAGAAGAGTTACGCGGATCAGAAGGCGCGTGATATATCATTCATGGTTGGCGAGAAGGTCCTCTTGAAAGTCTCACCAATGAAAGGCATTATAAGGTTCGGGAAGAAGGGCAAGTTGAGCCCAAGGTTTATAGGCTCTTTTGAGGTGTTGAGACGAGTTGGGGAGGTTGCCTATGGGCTTGACTTACCCCCCGCTTATCAGGAGTTCATCTGGTTTTTCATGTATCGATGCTTCGAAGTATCATGCCGACTTGTCCCATGTGCTAAACTTCAATACTATTCAGATGGATGAGAGTTTGGGTTATGAGGAGGAGCCGGTTGCCATTATTGATATGCAAGATCGCTAGTTGAGGTCCAAGAGGATTTCTGCGGTGGGGGTCCAGTGGAAGGGCCAACCACTCGAGGAGGCGGCCTGGGAGTCCGAGGAGGACATGCGGAGCAGATATCCCCATTTATTCAGTAGCTCAGGTACTTTTCTATGTCCGTTCGAGGACGAACGTTTGTTTAAGAGGTGGAGAATGTAACGACCAGCCTAGTCGTTTTGCCATTTAGAACCCCGTTCCCTTAAATAAAACTTCTCGTGCTTGCTTTAGCTAATTTACGACTTGCGGGGACGGTTGGTTCGGGATTTGGAAAAATTTGGAGTGAAAAATGCCTATTTGATTCCTTAGGGATTTTCTTAAAAAGCTAAGTTTGACTTTGGTCAACATTTTGAGCAAACGGACCCGAATTTGTGATTTGACGGTCTCTGAGGGTCTGTAGGAAAATATGGTACTTGAGCATATTCCCGGAACCGAATTCCGAGGTTCTTAGCCCGAGTAATGATTTTTTATTAGAAATTATTAATCTAAAGTTTTAAGGATTTAAAGAAACTAAGTAATGATTGATTTCATGGGTATCGGGCTTGTATGTTGGTTCCAAAGTCTGGTACAGGTCCGATATATCATTTAAGACTTGCCCGTAAAATTTGGTGTCAATCCGAGTAGTTTAAGGGCGTTTTGGCCCGTTAGAGGAAAATTAAGAACTTGAAGTTCATAAGTTTGATTCATTTGGGTTTAGGGGATGCTTATTAGATTTAGCGTTGTTTCAAGTGTTCCGAAGGTTCGAGTAGGTTCGTCTTGTGATTTCAGATTTGTCGGTATGTTCGGGCAGGGCCCGGGAGCCTCGAGCGTTAATTGGACGAGGCTCGAGTGAAGTTGAAATTCTGGAGAAGTGTTGAAGCTGCTGCTTCTGTCATAACCGCACCTGCGGTTGGTGGACCGCAGGTGCGAGACCGCAGATGCGGTCCATCTATCGCAAATGCGGCCCAGGGAAGTCCAGGACAAACCGCATAAGCGGCCTCAAGACCGCATAAGCGGTCCCAGCCCTTTTTGGCCCCTTTCGTAAATGTGGTCCTTTTCTCGCAAATGCGGGACCGTAGATGCGGTCCCCTGACCGCAGATGCGAAAATCGCTGAGGTAGTGAGTTCATTTATTACGGGTTCTAAGTCCATTTTTGCCATATTCCACTCATCCATTGGGTGATTTTAGAGCTTTTAAGAGAATCAAATAGGCATTTTTTTGGGTTATGAAGAACAACTTGTCTGTTTGTTGACGAAGTTATTTATATTTGACTGCATCGCACGTGTGATTCGCGAGGGGGGTAATAGATGCATCTTTGGTTCGAGCCGTTCGAGCCTCGACAGTGCACAATTTATTTTTATGTTGGATCAGGTCGTACGTCCCTCGGTGTTACTTGCGCATGCTTTACTTAGTATTTCTCTGTGGACTGAACTTCATATATGCCTTGAAATGTAAATGGATACCCATAACATTATTTGGAAAAAGAACTGTTATTCATTGCCATAAAACGTTGATGAATTGTGCTATCCATGCTTATTATAAATTCTTCTCATATTATCTGACTCTAGTAAGTATCAAGTCGACCTCTCGTCTCTACTTCTTCGAGATTAGACGGGATACTTACTGGGTACATATTATTTATGTACTCATACTATACTTCTGTACTTAATTGTACAGGATCTGAGGCAGGTGTATCTATCTATCAGTCTGGTGCGCATCCCTAAGCGGACTTCGAGACTTTTACGGTGAGCTGCTTCCCTTCCATATCGTTTAGCAGCCTGAAGAAGTCTTTCTTATGTATTGTTTTTGCTGTCTATTCTATTTCGGACAATAGGATAGTGTGATTCTTTTGTATATTCTACTAGTTGCCCACAACTTGTGACACCAGGTCTTGGCACACACATTAGTAGTCTGTATTATTTTGGGGTTGTATGATTATTTTGACTTTACTGATCATTTCTGATTTTTATTTCAACTTAAGGAATTATTTCAACTATTTTGGGTAAAGGTAAATGGAAGTTATTTAGTATTTTTCCGCGTTGGCTTGCCCGGCAATGGTGTTGGGTGTCATCATGTTCTATTATGAAAATGGGCCGTGACACTATAGTGCAACATTTAATGAAGGATAGTTTAGTCACACTAACTATTTTTATCTAGAATTTAGTATTTTCGTAATGGACGTGCTAAAAGCAAATTGGTCATTTATTGATTGGTCATTTATTGTGGATCGAAAAGAGTTACAATTCTGTGTATGAGAGTTCAAAGAAAAACTTTTGAACAGTTGGAAACTAATCAATTCAAGATAAAAGAAAAAAAATTATAATTAGTTCAAATTTGGATATCGAGCGAAGAAACAAACTAATAAATTTATTAATATCTTTAATAAGCTAAAGCTACATAATTTAAATCAGTTACGAGAATAATGTTATATTTCCTTTGTTTCAAAAATATTGAAACTATTTTCTTTTTAATTTGTTTCAAAAAAGATTGGGATTTTTTTAATATTTCTTTAATAAGAATTTACATACACACTAATGCTATGGTAGGTTGCAGACCACAAGTTTCAAATATTTTACAGTCACACAAATACTATGACTTATTTAAGATCACATATTTCAAAAGTTTTTTTTTCTTTATTAAAGTTTGTATCAAGTCAAACCAAAATAATCTTTTTGAAACTGAGGAAATATTAGTTAGTGTTGATGGGGTACCTTCAAAGAGGAGGAAATTAATTCCTCATTAAAAAAATACAGAAAGAAGAAGTGTTTATAAATATTTTTTTGTCTTATTTCATTTGAATATTTTGAAAGATGTTTTTGAGAATAATTTGACAATATTATTAATAGTTAAGATTGGGCACTTGGGTATGTGGCCAAATAAGTAATCCGAAATTAATATTTTTAGTCACCTATTTATTTTACTATTTAATAAATACGTTCTTTAATTATTAAAATGTTTTAACAGTTTATTTAAATTGAAAATATGACTATTAATTTTTAGAAAAGGTGCATGTTGGCCTTGCCTTTCCAAAACAGATTACAACACAGAAAGCAACAAATTTTTATCTTCTTTCTCTTACTGCTATCTATAATTCACATAGTTCGTTCTAGTGGAAATTCGAATTAATTGGTGGTGCTCGGATTTCATAGGCTTTACAGAATCCCTAACGAATTCTGTCATAACCCCTGCAATAGCAAAAATGGAAAGCTTAAATTCCTTAAGGATAATGACTACTCTATCAAGGGCCTGATTACTTTGTTCCCATATTCTGAAACTTTTTATAACAATAAAGTCCATTTATTTAAGTATAGTTCCCAAATTACAAATCCTCTTCAGTTTATGGTCGATGTTCGTCAGAAAATCTGCTTAGTTTTTAATCTCGCTCCCAGTGTATATAACAGTGGATTTGATCACTTCTAGAAAATATTTACCGCTTCAATAAATATTTATGAGAGGATGATATTGTATACCTTGCTCTTGAGGAGCTTGACAACAAGAAATGCAGGGAAATGACACCGAAAAATAATAATAATAATATTGCTTCAATATTATTTGTGAGTGAAAATATACCAACTGACTTGAGTCGTGCTAGACACTGTCCTAAGAAACTATTTTAGCAATATGAAATATTTTCCCAGGATTAAACAAGCTCATCTCTAATTTATTTAGAGGATACATGAATCAACAAAATATTAATAATAAATCCAGCAAGTTGGAATGAGGAAATAAACACAGGTTATAAAAGAAATTGGAACACACAAAAGACTACACGTAATTGAAAAAAGAGAAGGTTTGTAGTGATGATTACTAATCATTAGCAATCATGAGAGAGCAAAGTATTTGTTGGTGTTTTCGAATGGTATAGAAAGTGAGTATTTATAGCCGTAGAATTGTGTAAGAAGATGACAAGTATTCATCTACTTGTCAAAAACATTCCATGCAAAGAGACAAGTGTTATGTCTCCTCTACCACTTGTTTATGGCTTTGCCATTTGGCCATATATCTTCATGCAAAAGTCCACATGATAGATATTCATGACCACTTATAAAATTAAAAGAACACATGGCTATTTAAATTTTTTAAAATACTCCCACAATCCCCACATATTTTCAAAATTTACAGGAGAAGGATAAAGGAATGGAATAATAGACTTGCTGGATTTGCATGGTCCAAATGTAATAGGTTTGGTATCTTCTGGACTATGAACCAAACCTAGACCACTAAAATTTAACTCACAGAATTACTAGTGAAATATAATATTTCTATGAACCAATAATTCTTATTGTAAGTCAGAGATTTTATCAATCACATTTTGACCCCCAGTAATTTTGTTGTTCAACGCAGTTTTGCGCCCAATAGGCCATGCGCGTGCCTGGTTATTCATGAGAGTTCTAGAGACTAGGCCAAAATCTCATAGGAGCGGCCCACTCCACTCTCATATAGGTGAATTCATCAAGTGTATACTGCTTTTTAAATACACCATCCATAAAGACTATGAATTTCATTAAGAGTTATAACTCAGACTCTCAATTAGTAGCAGTCAAGCACTCTCTTTTAGTGCATCAGTGAAAATATTGACTTGTTATTACCCATATGAACCTACTTCATAGGATCTCCAATCACATAGGTTGGGTTACCATCTCTATTGACAACATGTCGACCTTAACCTCATCTCTTTTGAGGTTTGCAGAATTAATTTTCTTCCCACATGTTTAGTCAGAGGATAAGCCAAATTTATCTCTGACTTCACATAATCAATGGAAATTATTCCATCTCTCAACAGCTGTTTTATGACATCATGTCTCAGTTTCATGTGTCTACTTTTACAATTATAAGATTTATTCTTTGCAATAGCTATTGCCGCTTGGCAATCACAATATGTAGACACATGAGACAATACGTCCTTTATTAAAGGGATATTATCTAGGAAGTTTCTTAGCCACTCAGCCTCCGAACCAGCTAACTCTAGAGCTACAAACTCTGATTCCATAGTCGATCTAGCGATGCTCATCTGTTTAGCTGATTTCTACGATATTGCACCACCACCAAGGGTGAATACATAACCACTAGTTGATTTTATCTCATCTGAATCAGAGATCCAGTTTGCATCTCTGTACCCTTCTAAAGTAGAAGGAAATCCACTATATATGATACCATAATTCATGGTTCCTCTCAAATATTTCATTAGTCTATCTAATCCAGACCAATGCTCTCTGTTGGGATTATGAGTATATCTACTTAGTCTACACACAACATAGGCTATATCAGGCCTTGTAAAATTCATCAAATGCATCGGACTCCCAATAATCTGAGCATATTTAGACTGAGCAACTAGATCGCTATTGTCATGATCCAAAATCCACTAAGGGTTGTGATGGCGCCGGACACCGCTGTTAGGCAAGCCAACCAAATTACTTAATTAAATTCTCGTTTTAATAATTTTGAAAACTATGATTTTCCTTCAATTTTATCAGTAAAAATATAATCGTTTTAAATCAAATATGAATGTTAAGAAGTTTATACAAGATACCCCATAACCATCCTAGAACCCAGTGTCACAAGTGCATGAGCATTTACTAGGGAATGAAATAAAATACAGTAATTGTCCGGAATACAAAGTGGGCAGAAATGAAAAACACAGTAAAATACTCTGAAGGAGACTCTGCTGGTTGCGGGTCGTCTCGATAAATGCAGCTCACCTAAGTCTTCATATCAACCATGCCTCTATGCTACTAAGCCACTAGCCACATATGAACCTGTGCAACAAAAATGCACAGCAAGTGTAGTATGAGTATGAAAACAACGTGTACCCAATGAGTATCCCGTCTAATCTCGAAGAAGTAGAGACGAGAGATCGACTTCGACACTTACTAGTGGTCCAATGATAATATAGTAAAAATGTGAGGGAATCATGGATTTCATAAAACAGAAATAAACTCATAAAGCCGAAAAACAGGTAAACAACTTCTCAAATAGTAAAGGATTTCCAAAGATTTACTTTTCATTATCTTTATCAATTTATCTGTGGCCAGGAAAGGAAAATGTCAATATTTAAAATTCTCAGGCAAGCAATATGCGCATATCATGCCGAGGTCATACGGGCCGATCCAACATAAATGTAAAATATGCACTGCCGAGGGTCGAACGACGCAAACCATAGATGCATCTATTACCCCGCTCGCGAATCATACATGCGACACGGTCAAATATAAATAAACAATAACCCTGCTCGCGAATCATACATGCGATGCAGGTACACATAGAAACACATATTCAAATAGTCCATCAGGACATTCATCAAGGAAACAATTATTCAATGAGGTGTAATTTCCCTTTTTACAAGTCATAAAATGGAGTTTAACTCTTTTAGAAAATCATTTGCCATTTTGATATGATTTAAGCAATTTAAACTATCAATAAGGTTGCACTTATTACAAGTAAGCATGCTTTTGGGTCCTAGACTACATGGATATAAGCATAATAGTAACTACGCACGAACTCTCGTCACCTCGTGCGTACATAGCCCCCACAATTAACAACACATATTCAATTAATTCACCTATGGGGACAATTCCCTCTTACAAGGTTAGAAAGGAGACTCACCTCTCTCCGAAGCCTATATTCCGATTCAAGAACGCGCTCAAACCTCAAATTCGGAGCCGAACTATCCAAAACTATTCAAATAGGGTAAGAACTAGTCAATACATGCTCAAAAGTTCATATTCTAATTATTAAACCAATTTTCCAACCCTAAATACAAGGTTCCTAAAATTCATCCCCGGTCCCACGTGCCCGGATTCTGGAAACTTTTGAAAAGAGTTGTTACCCATAACCTAAGGATCAAGAATATATGATTTTTACTTCATTCCTAACAAATTTCGTGGTTAAATTTTGTTTTTACCAAATTCTAGGTTTTTCATCTACAACCCTTGATTTTCCCTAATTTTCACCTGTTAATCTACCCATAATCAATGTATTTAACTCGTGTTGTGTCGAAATTACTTACCTTAAAGTGCTAGGTGAAAACTTTCTTCCAGAAGTTCCAAAAATCGCCTAAGAGGATGAAGAAAATGAGCTAAATGGTCTAAGTCTCGAAATTAATAACTGGACACAACCCTCAGATGTCGCATTTGCGACAGGGGGACTTCAAATGCGGCTTTGCATTTGCGAAGATTTCATCGCAAATGCGACCCCCGACTAAACTAGCCTAATTCGCAAATGCGATAAGGGTTTCGCAAATGCGAACCCTTCAGGCCTCGCAAAAGTGACCCAAATGTCGCAAATGCGAACGATCCCCCCAGCCGCCCAGGTTCGCAAATGCGAACAGAACCTCGCAAATGCGATGCCGCATTTGCGACCAATACATCTCAATTGCGATCATACCAATACCAACAATCCTATTTCTTAGAAAATCAATCTGAAGCTATCCCGAATCATACCCGAGCCCCCGGGGCTCCAAACCAAATACCCGTGCAAGTCTAAAAACATAACACGGACTTGCTCGAAGCCTCAAATAACATCAAACAACGCTAAAACCATGAATCACACTCCAATTCAAACTTAATGAAATTTAAGATTTCAAACTTCTACTTTCGATGTTTAAACTCGTCAAATCACGTCCGATTGGCCTTAAATTTTGCACACAAGTCATATTTGACATTATGGACCTACTCCAACTTCCTGAATCAGAATCCGACCCTGATATCAAAAAGACCACTTCCGATCAAACTTCTCCAAAAGCCTTCAAATTTCTATCTTTAGACAAATGGCTCCAAAACGACCCACAAACCTCCGAATTCACTTCTGATCGCGCTCCCAATACCAGATCACCATACGGAGATATTCCCAGACTCGGAATCCCAAACGGACATTGATAACACTGAAATGCACTTCAACCCTATGAGATTCTTCCAAAATGCTAACTTCCACAATAGGCACCGAAATGTTCTCGGGTCTTCCAAAACCCAGTCCGGACATACGCCCAAGTCCGAAATTATCATACAAACCTGCTGGAACCTTCGAATCCCGATTCCGAGGTCGCTTACTCAAGAATCCAACCTTAGCCAATTCTTTCAACTTAAAACTTCCGAAATGAGAATTCTCTTTCCAAATCTACTCCGAACTTCCCGGAATTCAATTCTGACCATGCGCACAAGTCATAATACCTGAAATGAAGCTGCTCATGGCCTCAAACTACTGAACGACGCGCTAGAGCTCAAAACGACCGGTCGGGTCGTTACATTCTCTTCTACTTAAACATACGTTTGCCCTTGAACATGCTAAGAACTACGCTGGAGTTGCCTGAAATCATTGTTTAACACCTCGAGCACCTACCCGTGCTACCACAAGTCAGCTGGGCACCCTAGCTCGATCAATATGAAGATATCCTTTTTCACTTAAGCAAATAAGCCTTAGAGCCCAATTCCAACGCCCGGAATCCTCTGCTAAGCCTGTTCCAACATACGCTCGCCGTATCAATAACTACACGCAGCACCAAAACATGACTGCACACCTTAGCTGAATTCACACCTTGCACCACTTTACTCACCGGACCACAATAACATTCTCATTCGAAATTTCACGAATCTGATGCTCCCATTGCACCTCATGACATGCATAGGTCTTGCTCTAACTCTTACAATACCGCCACGATGGAAGAGATGTGTAGAAATTCATAACCAACTGCTGAATCAACAAATCATTAGTTCTATACTCCTAACAAGAACCATAACCTCATTCGGAACCAAATAATGGTCTTAGCTCCTTAATATACTTCATATAATCAGATTGCACTAATCCTAAATCCAATGATCTCGTCTCACCCAATACGAACTGCTCAGGCAATAAGCCACCCAGACGTGACCAAAAGTCTCATGTGATGCCACAATGCGCCAATGGGCTACCAGCTTGAACGCGATACAAAAGGAAAACGAACTCTGAAAAGGAAATCCAATTGCCCGCTCGCAAATTATACATGCGACGCGGTCAACATAATTAATCAAACACCCCGCTCGCGAATCATATATGCGATGCGGGCACACAACTAATATGAGTTTTCCTCATAAAGATAGGAAACAAAACACATAAAAACAGATATAGGAATCTGTACTCAACTTCACATTATTACGGCGCGTAACCCGATCCAAACAACATACCCATGGCGGCGTGCCACCCGATCCACCCATAACATTCACATCAGGAGACACACACCGAGTCAGCTTGCTCATTACAACAAAATACCGAATGTTGGTCACAAGCACACTAAGTGTGTAATACCATCCTTGGAGAGACATATGGCGCTATCAACTATAAACTCAAGCACAACTGAGGTGCAATATACGATCTGAATCTCCAGAGCCATTATGCTCATATAACATCATCTCTACGTGGGACCTCAACACATAAGAAATTTACCAAGCCGTCTCAGAACTCACACGATGCAATATATCATTACATGAAATAGCTGACGACGAAATAACACCCCGACTACTCTTCCATAAGGAGTGCATTGTTGAAATGAATGCATCTGGCCTGGTATAGAGCCCATATTCACATTTAAATCTATCCACAAACCTCAAGCTGATTCTGATCACACTGAACTAAGCTAATAACCTTTCAAAGGTCTATAATAACTCTCCTTTTCTCATAACACACAAGAACAACCATCATAACCAAAGTAATCCTCCACAGTCGACAAACCAATAAATCGAGTGCCCTCCAGGCATAAATTCTCAATTTAACGACATCACCACAATCTTCATACTTGGTTTAACTCTCCAATCAATCAAGTGACTACATGCCACACTTATACAAACTTCTCGTAGGGCACGGTCCCACAACCTTCCGTAATAGATAACAAGTCTGTACATCCAAACCTCCGGCTGCACTAGCACTGAAAAGTGATCAAGAATCCTTAACTAGGGTGCAAAGTCTTTTTCACACAACACCAATCTCAAGTGACGCTGAAGACAATACCAACTTACTTTGATCATCGAAACTCCTTTCCTACTCATCCGAGCTCGTGACATCCTTGGCAATACCAAACTGCAACCTTGACCCCCACTTCAAATTCCATACCACTCACTGTACCCAACATGCCAATATACGATAGAATACGATTTTTATCGTAATTCCGGAACCACTAATAGGTTAACACTACCTCATATAAAAACTTTTCACTTAACTCATTTCAGGAGAACCATCACAACACGCAGGTGAATTCTCATAACCGTAGAATATGTAATCTTCAAGTAGTGGTCTAAGCCACCATAGCCCTTCCGGGATCCACCTACACATAACAAGGCCATAATACTTGAATATTTCCAAATAAAATCGATTACGGCGGCCGTCGAGCCTCGCACGCACCGCTATCACTATGCCAATTCAACTATGGCTAACCAATCTATCTTCTTCTAATCCATCCTTAACTTGCCTTAGAGATAATAATAATTCCATTCAACACATAACACACTCCATTCGCACTCATCCCGAGTGACCTTGAATCACGAGACCATGTTGTCTCAAATCCCACGAACCATTTCATACATCCCTTATGCGCACATTCGCATCCTCAACTGGTATGCCCATTCTGATAATCCCACTACGAATCTGAAGTCTTTTCTCATCTCCTCCTAAATGCTACACTGCAAGTCAAAACATCATAGAACATTCTGGGCCTCTTCTCATAAGGTGCTGCAAAAGCTTGATTCTCAACCGTACCTATAGGCTCGAAATCATTAGGCACCACACTTTACCCCTTTGAATCCACTAGGACCGTTGTTGAGAGCCACCCGCTCTGACTTGGCCCTGAATATAATCGATTCCATGAATATTCTAGCACATGAATACCCTCTCGGCGAAGCACCCGACAGAATCACTTCCCTCGAAACCCGTATCTATACAAGGCATAAATCTCGAATCCTTCCCCAAGTCTGAACATGAGCCAATAAGGCCAACCATAACACACCTTTAACAATTCCCTTGCTTAAATTACCACTTATGTTCTTTTCCCGTAGTTGAAATAACCCATCAATATGCTAATAACCAGAAACCTCGCAAGTAGTTAACCATGCAACCCAATCATAGGCGGTGGGACTCTCCCACTTAGTTTGAAGCCACTATTACATAACTCTTGAATTCACCAGGATTCCTTATCTCTTATTGACATAACCTTGCGCAATCAACCCCCAAAATTCTCAGAATCCTTCTGTAAAACCCCCTTTTTATACTCTGAATCATTAACCATATTCGCACGACCGATCTCTTTGCTATATAACCAATAGAATTCTTTGCAGAAGCTTCGCCAACCATGCGACCGCCGATATGCTCACTGGAGATAACCTACTTGTGGAATTTACGTGACGACATCTTCCAATGCTGCTGCATAGGGTACAATCACTACGACATCACTAACTCATCCTGAGTCCGAGCTCACTCTCTAGCTGCACAAGTCCATCCACCCCTCGTGGGCATCAATTAAATGTGTGGCAACATCCTTCCAATTCAAAGTTATATTGTATCCTTCTTCATTTCAAGCAGCTCCTTTCCGTTATATCAAATCTCCTACCGCATAATAGCCCATACTTCAAATTAAATCCATAGACCCTAATCACCACTCACTAAAATTTCCAAATCATCCTAAACTCTCCTTAAGGTGCGTAGTCATCCTATCACAAAACCCATATGCAACTCTGCCACTCTCCCACTTTGGTGGAACTCATTCCTTTAATTGACTACTCGGCCTTCGCTTTTTATACCTGTCCTTCTGGAAATTTTAACCACTGCCTGACACTCCCCACATGTCCTTCCTCATCCTTTGCTGCTCAGTTGTTGCCTTAAATAAAATCTATCTTTCTAGCACTTGAACCCACAAATCGCTACTAACTTTAAACCTTTTCGAGGATCATCTTTCTCGAGCCATCAACATTAGAAACACCGATTCAATCCTGAACCACCGCACCCCGCGATATCTAACAGTCATTTCTCCAATATTATTTCACAATATCTTACCCCAAAGGCGAATTGCAGAAGACCATAACATCGGCGAACTTAACACATACAATCACAGACGAAAAATTTCACCATGCTCGAAAATACCAAGTCTCGTTACTCCATCACCCCAAGTTTGGATATTCATAGGCCAATTGCTTTTCCTCCACCGAAAATGAAATATTAGATCTCTGAATCGTGCACTGAGTAGACTTCCTTTCAAATCATTCACCGCCTCAACATATAGGCAAGTATCCTACCATCAAGTCATTACTGTGCGATAACCAATCGTGAGTGTTACACCTCCTTTTTTACCTGCGCCGCAAAGGCACATAGGGAGTTTTTCCAATTAAAGGACAATCGAAACGGGATTTATTATTTAATTCAGAGTCGCCACTTGGGAGGTTTATGGCGTCCCAAGTCACCGGTTGAATCCCGAATCGAGGAAAAGATTGATTCTGTATTACAGTCCGCGAACCAGAAATTTGAGTAAAGAATTCTGTTAACCCGGGAGAAGGTGTTAGGCATTCCCGAGTTCCGAGGTTCTAGCACGGTCGCTCAACTGTTATATTTGGCTTAAATTATTTGATTTTAACAATTATGAACCTATGTGCAAATTTTAATCTTAACCGATTTTATTCATTTTTAAAGAAAATTGCAACGTCATTAAAACAAGTCTTGAACCACGTCACATAAATGCACCCGTGGTTTTTGAACATACTTTAACATCGTTGGGATTTGGATTTGGGTCACATAAATGCACACCCGAGTTTAGGAAGGTAATGTTATTAAAATACGCGCCTACAGAGACTAACGTGTTATTATTTTGGGGAAGGCCGTGAAATTCGCTAAACGACCCATCCCGAAATCTAAGTATTTTAATACGAACCTTGAAAGAAGGCCTCGCAAGTTAGGCATTTTATTTGGCGAGGCTCATCTCATTTGTTTTAAAAGGGTATCCTAAAGCAAGCTATAAATTTCTACTTAACTTGTCTCTAATAATAAAAATAAAACCTAACTAATTATTATCTTTTAAGAAGTACTACATCTAGACCTGCAAACTCCAAACAGTCTGCGTGAGGGAATCATAATCCAGGCCCAACACAAACTGGACCAATCGCAGACATGGGTCCAGGCCCCAAACGGATATGCATGTCAGACCCAGGCCTGGGCCATTTATTTCGGCCCTGAAGCTTACACTTTATGCAAAGGGGCTGTCGATCCCCAGCCGTCAAATTAATCAATGCTTCAGTTCAATTGTGCACAAGTGTTCAGTGAAAGTTTTAAACTATCAAGTTTAATGAACTAACTCAACTCAACGAACAATTATTCTGATTTTTTACCCCAGCCCTTATGCTAACCAAAATTACCAACTCGAGTTCATCATGTCTATCAGATTTAGAGCCGTTGTTCATGCTAGGAATTAACACGGACAATCATGGAAAAGCTTAACTTGTTGAGGTGATTAGCTACTATACCATGTTATTCGTACAATTAGTCATGTCTAATTTTATACCCGTTTGTGATCCCAACACCCTAAATATGAAAGCTATAGTAATTGGCTATTACGATCCAGATTCACCTTCACATTAACGTCACAGTTAACTAAATTAACTATAGCAAATCCGAGTAGCTCATACAGTCCAGTACAGATTCATGGTCATATAATCAATAATCCACAGCCTCTCTAGTTTAATTACAAGACAAGTTTCAGAAATTCTAATCGATACTAATGCGTATTTGAAATCTATAACTACAAGCTATACTAATAGTGAAATACAGAAGCAAATTCATATGATAGTAGTGCCTCGTCATTAGATTTCATAATCATTCAGATACATCAAATGAAACTTCAAGGAATTATAGATAACAAGGTACCTGGAAATATAATCGAGTAGAAGGAGGAGTTAGCAACAGAAGAGCAAACAACAGCAACCAGGAATTCAAACAGCAACCATCACAGTTCAAGACCAATTTTTTTACCCAGAATCAACTCGATCACAGCCCAGAACAAGTTGCAAAACCAATAACAACAACAAATACCAAAACGAACAGACTCAATAGAGTTTGAATTAAACCAAAACTTAATCAATAGACTACTGAACCACTTCAGCAATGAGAATCACTATCCAAAATTCGACTTACACCTATGAATGCAATGAAACAATATATTTTTGGTTTTCTGTTCTTAAACTCTCCAGAACTCTAAAAAGTTGAATGCCTTCGCTTTTAAAATGCTGTCTGAGACTGCCTTTTAAAAGAACTCTCAAAACTCTCTAACTTATCCAAGACTGATTTTGGACTCCCCCCCTTTATTCTAAGGTCTGCCCTATATTTTATATCCTAAGACAGACCCTTTTTCCAGCCTGTTTTAACACACAAATCATTAAGAAATGTGTTTCTCCCATCATATTCCCTGATAGCCACTAATAAGTGTCTAATTTCATTGTTTAATTCAAAGGTGTATGAGCAATGCTATATTTTAATCAATTCCTTTTAAGCCTCCACATACCATTATGTTTGGTTTCCCACTAACTATTAAACAAATGTCTATTTAATGGTACATTAGTACTTAGTGGACAGAACACTCAAACTACCCATTTCTTCAAGTTTTCAATTCCCAAATTACCCCTGAAATTACTGTGATTTACTGTCCTAGTCAAATCCCCTGTACCTCATCAGCTATAACCAATTTCCTTAATCAAAATCAAGCAGCAACTCAAACTACACAGATTAGATCAAATAGCAAACTGATATTAAACTGCTAAGATGCACATGTATATGGGAATAACTGACTATATTCACAATTCTAAACCAAACCTAGACAAAAATGAATGAAATATTGTAATATCACGAATTCATATGCAACAAACTGATTGGCAACGGAGAGGAAAGGATCAAACATAACATAATAAGACAATTTGAACCAAAAGTAATATCAAACGATCACAGTTTTATACAATCACTCACTGAACTTGCCTAACTCGAAATACTTAACAATGTAAAGAAGAAACTAATTCAGAGTGAAACCAAACAGACAGGGGTTCGAGCGATTTCAACTAAATCCAATTAACTATAAAATCCAATTAATACAGTGATGAAAATTTGGACCAGAAACAGGTTCGAAAGAGGGTGGAAGAAGCAAATGACAAACATAGCAATGAAACCTAATTAGGCAAACAACAAACAACGATCCAAAAAGAAAAAGGAAAAGAGGATAAATACCTCAAAATCAGAAACCAAATGAACTCCATTCTCATTGACCTTCGTAATTCCGACTTGAACTTCTGAGGCCAAAAATGGACCTTAAACGAGTGTTCTCGACTGACAACACTTCGACTAAGGTCGATTAACAACCTCAAAACTCTCCTAATTTTGGACAGGTTCGAATCTTGGTCTTTTTAGGGTTTGTTAGTCGATTTAAGATTCGACTAGTTCTAATGGGATTCGAACAAAAGTAGGGGTGATTTGGGAACAAGGGAGGTCAGGTGGCTTAGTGGTGTAAGTTTGGGGTTAATCGGAGAAGGTGAGGTTCTTGGCTGATTCTTTGATTGAAGATTCGAGAAGATCAGGGATAATTCGAAGGTAGTGGTTTAAGGGGTTGGGGTGAGGAGGTTGAGGGGAAGCTATGGTGTGAAATTGGGGGTCATTGGACCACCGGAACCGCTGTGAGGCGATTTCCGGTGGGCGGAGGGCGGTGGTTGAAGGCAGAGGGTGTTGGGCCTGTCTCTAGGTTAGAGACGAAGGCGAGGGGGGGTATGGCTTTGGGGGCGTGGGGTGAGGTTTTAGGAATATATAGTGGGCTGGGGATTTGATCTTGGCCGTTGGATCATTCACGATCAACGGCCTGAATTACTTCACTAATGAGAAACGACGTCGTTTGGTTTTGTGAGGGGATCGGGTTAGACCGGGTACAGGGAATGGGTCAAAAACGGGTTATGGGAGGGGTGATCTGGATTGTTCGATCAAAACAAATCAATGGCTTAGATCTATTGGCCAGATATGACGTCGTTTGGGTATATCTGGAGACGGACTGGATTGGGGCGAGTATTGGACTGATTTTTTTGGGTAAGAACTGGGTTGTGGCCAATTTGGCCCAGTCCGGTTTCCATTTTGTTCCTTTTCCTTCTTTTCTTTTATTTCCTAATTAATAAAACTAAAAATTCTAAATTAAATTATAAACCAAATTAAAAAAAATACTAATTAATTCCTAATAACAATTATCACACCATTAAATACCAGCTAAAATAAAATCACACAATTGGAGATTAAATGCTGAAAAATGCCAAGTACATGTTTTTTGTGATTTTCATTCTCGCAAATCCAAATATTGTTTAATTAATTCCTAATTGTAAAATTATATCCTAAATGCACATGCAACACATATTTTTGTATTTTTCTTAATTAAAGTAAAAATGAACATGCACAGACAAGTACAAATAAATCACAAGCAACATAAAACTATTTTATTTTGAATTTTTGGGAGTAGTTCTTGTATGGCAAAAATCACGTGCTCACAGCTGCCTCTCCTTGTCCGAGAACACGAAGAGTTTTCGTGCAAAGATAAAGTGAGCGGATACGAGCGATTTTTTGCCCGTTAGGCTACTCCGTGTGAAGCATTTTGAAAGATTTGACCGAACCTCTGCTTCAAAAGGTTTCCTACATATCCCTGGCTAAAAGGGGATCAGGTCAATGTAGTTCGGGGAGTTTCGGTAGCTGGGACTACCATGAAGCTGTGGTTTTGTTGTTACTGCTATTGCTGCTGCTGCTACCTGCTTACTGACCTCCTTATTACACCATGCTAAAAGAAAACAAGAAGCTAGACTAAACTAGGAATTACAAAATCTTATCTAGATCTTCAAACTTGCTCTTGTTGCCTTGCTTTCTTGTTGACTTGTGTTTCCTCTGATGTTTCTTTCTTTCTTGTGAAATTCGAATTGTTTCTCCTTCGACATGCGAATTATCTTTCTTTGACCATTGTTGCCTCTCTTTTGACTTCTCCACTTGAGTTTATGCTGGGGATTTTTCTTGCAACCCTCCGCTCTCCGGGCGGGCTCCTAACTTCTACTACGACTTAAAAAGACAATATCTTCATTCTCCAGGCGGGCTCCTGACTTCAATAAACAATTTAAAGATAATACCTCCATTCTTCAGGCGGTCTCCTGACTTCGACTACAACTTAAAATTATAACAACCTCCATTCTCCAGGCGGGCTCCTGACTTCAACAACTTCTTGCAAATATAACACCTCCATTCTCTAGGCGGACTCCTGACTTCGTCAACGACTTAAAAATATAACACCTCCATTCTCCAGGTGGGATCCTGACTTCAATAACTTGAAAATATAACAACCTCCATTCTCCAGGCGGGCTCCTGACTTCAACAACTTCTTACAAATATAACACCTCCATTCTCCAGGCGGGCTCCTGACTTCAACTACAACTTAAAATATAACACCTCCATTCTCCAGGCGGGCCCCTGACTTCAACAACTTCTTAAAATATAACAACCTCCATTCTCCAAGCGGGCTCCTGACTTCAACAACTTCTTAAAAATACAATACCTCCATTCTCCAGGCGGGCTCCTGACCCAACAACTTCTTAAAAATATAACAACTCCATTCTCCAGGCGGGCTCCTGACTTCAACAACTTCTTAAAAATATAACACCTCCATTCTCCAGGCGGGCTCCTGATTTCAATAACTTCTTGAAAATGTGTTCTATTGTCGTTGTTCCTTCCTGCCTCTTGAACCATTTTCCTTCTAACTTGAATTATCTTCTTTCAGAACTGCTTCCCTCAAAACTGGTGTTTCATTCCTCTGAGAACTGCTGGGGATAACACTGGTGTTTCATTCAAAAAATATGTTATTTTCCTCCTTCAAAGACTACTTCCCTTAAAGCTGGTGTTTTCCTTCCTCTGGAACTACTTCTCTTAAGGCTTGTGTTATCTTCCTCCCGAAATTGCTTTCTTTAAAACTTGTTTTGTCTTCTTCTAACTACTGGGGATACTGCTTTTCACCAAACTTGTGTTATCTTCCTTCTTCCCCTAGTGGGTACCTGACTTCTAGAAAATTTTCAAAATGAAATAAAATTTTCTGCCCCAGTTTGACAATCTTTCTTGTGGCATGTCTTTCTGTCATCAATAACATTTCCTGTCCCTGCTTAAAATCAAAGAGAATTTGTTAGTTTAAACGTGGGGATGCTCCTGTTGTGGACAGTTTTCCCTTTCGCTCTTTTCCATGTTTTGCGTTGTTCGACCATCTTGAAACTTGGCTGATAACTTTCGACCTTCTTGATGATTCTGTATTCACCAACTTCTCCACCGTTGTTTTCCACCTTTGCTCCATACTGTCCTGAAATCTTAGAGTAATCCATCATTTGGTCTTATAATGACGTCTTTCTTGTCCCGTCACACTATCTTTGGCCTGTCTTATCCCCATTTACCTTGAACCATGTTGGCAACTGGTAGTTGGCTTTGAAAATCCTTCTTAAAAACAAACTACTATTGATCAAAAAGCAAAATGGAAAATGATGACTTCGAAAGATAGAACAAGAAAAATCTTTCTGAACAACTGTTTGAAGAGAAAACAACTTATCTGAATGGTATAATCGATCCCAATGGTCATGTCGTGCATTTTAAGATTAATCAACCCAGTCTATTTACATCAATCAATCTTTCTAATATCCCTACTTCGCATTTGAAAGGTCCCGCAACCCATCTTCTTTCGCCGAAACAACATATTTATTCTGCTTGATGTCTCGACGGATCCTTTCCATCAAGCTTATCTCGTTTGCCCCCTTTTAATTCTTTGTCGCCTTATAGTGCCCTTTGAGAGGTTTTCACTAATAAGACTCTCTCGTTTCTCTCAACTCCCGTCGACTTATGGTGCTTGTGAAGGTTTTCACCGATAAGACTCTCTCATTTTATTTCTCTCAACTTCCATCGCCTTATGGTGCCTGTGAAGGTTTTCACCAATAAGACTCTCTCATTTTCATTAATTTCCCTGCTTGGACCGGAGTATTACCCTGATATGAATCACTTCTGTTTGCTCGACTTGTTATCTCTCGAAAAACTGATCAGAAGGTCTTTCTTTGGACCGTAATGTGGGCTTTTGGATGGGATTAAAAAGAAAGGGTATCAAAGGCTCAAAATCATTTGACATGGGTTTAAGATTACAACTTTTGGAATCACATTTCTTGTTACAAATACAACCTCTGCCCTAGTTTCTTGTTTGGGGATCTTTGGATATTTTATATCACTTTGACCGAGCCGTAAAGCTGCCTACGTACCCTTAATAGGGATCAGGTCAAACGTAGTTCACACCTGAATTTCCTTGTTGTTATATTTTTCACTTCTTTTCTTTTCTCTTTTCTTTTCTTTCTTTTCTCTCTTTTTCGTTATTGATTCCAAAAGAGGGGTATGAAAGAAATAAATAAGGCTCAAAAAGGGGAACAAAGGGTAAAGTGTTTAGATAGTAGAAACAAATTGCCTTCGTCATTTCAATCTTCAAAATAATGCCAACTACAAACAATCAACAATTATACATAATATCTTTTTACTACATCAGAATTGATAGCCATGTCTATGCATTTTCCTTTGATATCTGTTAAACATAAAGCACCATTGGACAATACTCTGGTTACAATGAATGGCCCTTGCCAATTCGGGGTGAACTTGCCTTTCGCTTCAACCTGATGTGGAAGGATGCGTTTCAGCACTTGCTAGCCCACTTCAAACTTCCGGGGACACACATTTTTGTTGTATGCTCTTGCCATTCTATTTTGATATAACTGGCCATGACATACAACTGCCAATCGTTTTTCATCAATCAAGTTCAGCTGCTCCAGACGGGTTTTGGCCCACTCATCATCATCAATCTCAGCCTCAGCGACAATCCGAAGGGACGGGATTTCAACTTTCGCAGGTATTATGGCTTCAGTTCCATATACCAACAAATAAGGAGTTGCCCCTACTGAAGTACGGACAGTAGTTCAATAACCCAGCAATGCAAATGGTAATTTTTCATGCCATTGCCTAGAACCTTCTACCATTTTTCGAAGTATCTTCTTTATGTTTTTGTTGGCTGCCTCAACTGCTCCATTCGCCTTGGGACGATATGGAGTAGAATTGCGGTGTGTAATCTTAAACTGTTGACATACCTCTTTCATCAAATTGCTGTTAAGATTAGCACCATTATCTGTGATGATCACCTTCGGGATTCCAAATCGACAGATGATATGTGAGTGAACAAAATCGAATGCTTTCTTGGTCACAGACTTGAAAGTTTTGGCCTCAACCCATTTGGTGTAATAATCAATGGCTACCGGAATGAACCTATGCCTGTTGGATGCTGTTGACTCAATTGGTCCAATGATATCCATGCCCCAAGCGACGAAGGGCCATGGCGCTGACATTGTGTGTAACTCCGATGGCGGAGAATGAATCAAATCTCCGTGTATCTGGCACTGATGACATCATGGTGAGCCAATAATATCCTGCTCGGAGAATTTTCCTTGCCAACACATATCCGCTCATATGTGGTCCGCAGACTCCTGAATGTACTTCGGACATGACAGACGTAGCTTGTCTAGCATCTATGCATCTTAACAATCCCAGGTCTGGTGTTCTTTTGTACAAAACTCCCCCACTCAAGAAAAATCCGCTTGCGAATCGTCGAATTGTTCTCTTTTGATCCCCCGTGGCTTGCACTAGGTATATTGCTATTCTGATGTATTCCTTGATATCATGGAACCACGGTTCTCCATCCCATTCTTCTTCAATCATGTTGCATTAAACATGTTGATCTCGTACTTAAATGCGCAAAGGGTCGACATAGGCTTTGTCCGGATGGTGCAGCATTGACGCTAGGGTAGCCAAAGCATCGTCGACCTCATTATGGACCCTTGGAATATTCCTGAACTCTAATGATCTAAACCGTTGACAAAGATCATGCAAGCATTGTCGGTATGGTATGAGCTTCAGATCTCACGTTTCCCATTCTCCTTGAATTTGATGTACCAGAAGGTCCGAGTCTCCTAAGACCAAAACTTCCTGAACATCCATGTCTGCAGCTAACCTTAAACCCAAAATGCATGCTTCATACTCAGCCATATTGTTGGTACAATAAAAACGAAGTTGAGTCGTAACAGGATAGTGATGCCCTGTTTCATAAATAAGCACAACTCCTATTCCGACTCCTTTCATGTTAGTAGCCCCATCAAAGAAAAGTTTCCATCTTGGTTTTTCGGCCTGTTCTAGTTCGTCAATTTGCATCACCTCTTCATCAGGAAAATAAGTCCTCAGTGGCTCATACTCTTCATCGACTGGGTTCTCAGCCATATGATCAGCCAATGCTTGGGCTTTCATCGTAGTTCGAGTCACATAGATTATGTCAAACTCTATGAGCAAAATCTGCCATTTTGCGAATCTTCCTGTCGGCATAGGCTTTTGAAAGATATACTTCAACGGATCCAAACGCGAAATGAGGTAGGTAGTGTAGGGTGACAAATAATATTTCAATTTCTGTGCCACCCAAGTTAGGGCGCAACATGTCATTTCCGTGAGTATACTTAACCTCATAAGCTGTGAACTTCTTGCTAAGATAGTAGATGGCTTGTTCTTTTCTGTCGGTGGCGTCATGCTGCCCCAGTAAACAGCCAAATGAATTTTCCAGGACAGTCAAGTAAAGAATCAAAGGTCTCCCTGGTTCTGGTGGTACCAGCACAGGCGGGTTAGACAAGTACCCCTTTATCCTGTCGAATTCTTCTTGACACTCATCAATCCACTTGATTGCAACGTCCTTCTTCAATAACTTGAAAATAGGCTCACAAGTTGTCGTGAGTTGGGCAATAAACCTGCTGATGTAGTTCAACCTTCCTAACAGACTCATCACTTCAATCTTGTTCTTTGGAGGCGACAATTGTTGTATGGCTTTGATCTTTGATGGGTCCAACTCGATGCCTCGCCGGCTGACTATGAATCCCAACAGTTTTCCGGATGGAGCACCAAATGCACACTTGGCGGGGTTAAGCTTGAGGTTGTACCTGCAGAGCCTCTGGAAGAATTTCCTCAAATCCCCGACGTGGTCGGCCTGATGTTTTGATTTTATGATCACATCATCTACATATACCTCAATCTCCTTGTGTGTCATATCATGAAACACAGTAGTCATTGCTCTCATATAAGTTGCCCCAGCATTCTTCAAACCAAATGGCATTACCCGATAGCAGTAAGTTCCCCATGGCGTGATGAAAGCCGTCTTTTCTGCATCTTCTTCATCCATTAGAATCTGATGATACCCGACATAGCAATCCACAAAAGATCCAATCTCATGCTTGGCACAATTATCGATCAAAATGTGGATATTGGGTAGTGGGAAGTTATCCTTCGGACTTGCTTTGTTGAGATTGCGATAATCGACACATACTCTGATCTTACCGTCCTTCTTCGGTACAGGCACGACATTAGCCAACCAAACAGGATATCGGGTGACCCGGATAACCTTTGCATCCAACTGTTTGGTAACTTCTTCTTTAATCTTCACACTCACATCAGTTTTGATTTTCCTCAACTTTTGCTTGACGGGAGGGAACGCTGGATCAGTGGGCAATTTGTGGACCACTAAATTAGTGCTTAAACCCGGCATGTCGTCATATGACCACGCAAAAACATCTTTGTACTCGATGAGTGCTTCGATTAACTCCTCCCGGATTTTTGGCTCGAGGTGGACACTTATTTTAGTCTCTCGGACATTGTTTGTGTCCCCTAATTTGATGGTTTCTGTGTCATTCAAATTAGGTTTGGGTTTTTCTTCGAAGTGAATTAACTCCTTACTAATATCTTTGAAGGCTTCATCCTCATCACCATATTTTGATTCGTAATCACAATCTACTTCTTGAACTAACATTTCGGGATTAGATTGATTTTTAAGACTGGACTGAGGATTCCTTATGCATGCCATGTCATTAGAACCAGCGTAAAAAGAACTGTATAGAAAATAAAACAAAACAAAAGGCAAACCATCAGGAATGATGAAGAAAGGGAAATTGTATTTCATTGATTGATAAAAGATAACAAGGTTTGCACACTCAAACAGACTGAAAAAATGAAATCTGGATTACAACCCTAGAATAATCCGTACAAACTTAAAGGAAAATCAAAGCAAACTACCAAGACTCCTTCCGAGTAGGGAGAAGAGTAACCTTCCAATTATTAAGCTTTGTTTTTGGCCCAACAAATTGCACTTCCGCGTTGCTAGAACCCTCTCCAATTTCCACCATGTTCACACTGCCGAACAACTTCTCAAATCTTTCAATCAACTCCTTGTCAGGATCAATCACAGAACTGGGAATTTCTGTCACTGGGTGACTCTTTGTACCGGACTTGACAAATGACCTGGAAAGACATGGGACCGGCTTTGGAAGTACCCATGCCCTCTGTTTCAATTTCCTGGCTCTTTTTATGTCTACGGCTGTGGGCTTGAATCCCAGACCAAATGTTCCCAAGTTTTCAGGAAGAGACACGGGCTGTATGATGCCTTACAGATCTGACCCTAAACCTTTTCCTAGTACAAAACCATTCTTCAGCATTTCATATGCTACCATGACTGATGCGGCGTTTATCTTCGGACTTGGGATACACTTCCCTTCTGGAACTTTCTCGACTGACATTGCATCAGAAACTTGGTAGACCCATGGTCCCTTGTCATTTTCCACTTCAATAAATGGCACAATGGTGTTGCTGTGAGCGCACAAATTATCTTCGCCGTGCACCACTATTTCATGTCTGTCCCATTCAAGCTTGACTATCTGATGGAGTGTTGATGGCACTGCTTTAGCGGCATGAATCCACGGTCGCCCTAATAGAAAATTGTAGGAAACAGCTATATCCAGCACTTGGAATTCCATTGTGAATTCTACTGGACCTATGGTCAGCTCCAACATTATGTCCCCGACTGAGTCTTTCCCTCCGCCTTCAAATCCCCACACACAGATACTGTTCTTATGGATCCTCTCATCTTCCACTTTCAGCTTGATTAGAGTGGAGAGAGGACAGATATTCGCACTTGAACCATTGTCAACCAATACCCGGGTAACCACGACATCCTCGCATTTCACTGTTAGGTAAAGGGCTTTGTTATGCTCAGTACCCTCTACCGGCAATTCATCATCGAAAAAAGTGACTCTGTTTACTTCAAAAATCTTGTTGGCTATCTTTTCCAGATGGTTTACCGAGATCTTTTCGGGAACATGGGCCTCATTCAAGATTCTCATCAGGGATTGGTGGTGTTCATCTGAATGGATTAGCAATGAGAGTAATGAGATCTGTGCGGGCATTTTCCTCAACTGCTCTACAATAGAATAGTCATGCACTTTCATTTTCCTCAAGAATTCCTCTGCCTCTTCTTTAGTTACCGCTTTCTTTAACGGTGTTGGA
The DNA here is from genome assembly GCF_000715075.1 of Nicotiana tabacum. Lineage (NCBI taxonomy): Eukaryota > Viridiplantae > Streptophyta > Magnoliopsida > Solanales > Solanaceae > Nicotiana > Nicotiana tabacum. The sequence continues at coordinate 23,164,913 of NC_134100.1, read as the reverse complement.
TTATCTTTAGCTCTTCTTAACTCCTCGGGAGTAAAACACCTTCCTGAGCGAGTCAAACCTTGCGCTTCACAAACTTCTTCTTTGACTTCTTTCCCCTTGTAAATCACCGTCACCCATTCATAATTCCAAGGAACAACCTTGTTGTTGATTACTAGAAGCTGAGTTACTGGTTTTATAATAACAGGCTCTGTGCGAGCACCCTTCACGACCACAACATGTTTACTTGTGACCCCTGGCACTACCACTTTAGCTTTCTCTGGTTTCACTGCAATAATGCTTGACGACCCTCTCTCGGATACCACATCTGGCTTATCATCTACCCCTTTCAACTGGACCACTGATTTCCCACTAGTTACTTTTTCTTTTGAGCTGGTTTCGCTGGAACAGATCATCATTACTGTCTGCGAGGGCTTCCTAGGCTCCCCCTCTTTGTGTATCAACTCAATCATGTGTGTCTCCTGGTGAGTTGGTAGTGGATTCTGATTGATATTTGGTGCTTCTGGGGCTTGAACCTCGATCCGACGAGTATCAATAAGCTCTTGCACAACTGTTTTTAGTTTCCAATACTTCTTTGTATCATGCCCAGGGACCCCTGAACAGTACTCACAACTCACCGAGTGGTCAAGATTTCTAGGGGAAAGATTTGGCATTTTAGGCTCAATTGGATTCAACATGCCCAACTGCCTCAATCTATGGAAAAGACTGGTATATGATTCCCCCAGTGGAGTAAAAGTCTTTTGCTTCTGTGACCTCTCATTCTTGAGGGCTTGTTTTGGTTGGAAACCTGTCCCGGGGGGATTTCTATAGGCCCTTGGAGGTGGATATGTGTTTTGCGGAACTGGGTATGGATTTTGTGGAATCGGCGCACGCCATTGTACGTTTGCCGGGGTTTGGGTATAGGCTTGTGTATGATGGACGGAAAAATGGGGATTTGTCGGTGGGTAGTAATGTTGTGGAGGGCTCTATGGAGTTTGGGGGTAATTCTGGTGGTAGGGTTGTGGTTGGCTATAGTAGGGTGACAAGCCTCTAGATCCGAACCAGGCTCCGGACTCAACAGTCGTGACATCTTCTTTCTTCTTCTTCCCAAGTACACCCCCAGTGCCGCTTTGGATGGCCTGAGTGGTCGCCTTGATCGCTGAATAACTCATGATTTTGTTGGACTTAAGCCCCTCCTCGACCATGCCTCCCATTTTTACAACCTCATTAAAAGACTTGCCAATTGCGGACACCAAATGACCAAAGTAAGTTGGCTCCAAAGCCTGCAAAAAGTAATCGACCATCTCGCTCTCTTTCATTGGGGGATCTACCCTTGCTGCTTGTTCCCTCCACCGGAAACCATATTCTCTAAAGCTTTCACTATGCTTCTTCTCTAGTTTAGTCAAAGATAGTCGGTCTGGAATGATCTCGAGATTATACTGAAAGTGACAAGCGAATGCTTGTGCCAGATCATCCCATGTGTACCATCTTCCGTGATCTTGGCGGGTGTACCACTCCAATGCTGCTCCGCTCAAACTCTGACTGAAGTAAGCCATTAGCAATTCATCCTTTCCTCCGCTCCCTCATCTTACTGCAAAAACCTCTCAAATGAGCCACTGGATCACCGTGCCCGTTGTACAAGTCGAATTTGGGCATTTTGAACCCTGCTGGTAGTTGTACATTTGGGAACAAATACAAGTCTTTGTAAGCTACACTTACCTGACCTCCTAACCCTCTCATATCCCTAAAGGATTGTTCTATGCTTTTCATTTTTCTGAACATCTCTTCCTATTCAGGATTTCTGGCCGATTTTTCTGTTTTCCCCGGTAGGTCAGAAAGTGGATCATATGGATAGGTTTCGGGTGCTTTGAAGGTAAGCTCCGGGGGATAATACTGGTTGTCCTAAGCTTGGAACACAGGTTCACTCGGGGTTTTATGGAGTGCAGCTGGTGGAGATACCACAAAGATAGGGGTGATTGGCGGAGGAGGGTATGGAATTGATTTTGGTGGTGGAGCTTGTGGCATATGAGAAGTAGTGCCATGGTAGTGTTGATAAATGGGAAAACCTGGATCGGTGGCGGGATGATCCTGAGACTGAGCTAATGGTGGGGTAAAATCCGGGTTGGCTGGGTAAGCTGGCGGTGATTGCCCTTTGGACCAGGCCTGGTACATTTCGGCCATCTGTTGCTTAAGCTTGAGCATCTCCTCTTTCATTTTATAGACGTCCAACTCCTCTACCTCAACACTAGTGTCGACATCTGGGATAGACATGATTTCCGGTATTGGTCCCTTCGATCTGGTTTGGTAATGATAATGTGTCAGTATCCTCTAAATAAACTAACTGCTTGAATTCTCTGGACAACAACAACTTTGTTAGTTTTAGAGTTTAACACATATGCAATTATACGTTGGGATGCAATGCACCTAGGCAATTAACCATTTTCTATCATGCATTTTCTTCGGTTGCGTGCGTCATTCCAGCCTCTCATAATTGTGCCCCTTCTTTTAAGCTTCCTTTATTCTATCCTTCTTTATTTATTTTTCATTTTCCCCTTTTTCTTTTTTAGTGGTGGTCGAATCCTATAGAGATTGCCTACGTATGACATCCCCGCATGAATCAGACCGTGCGTAGTTCTGTCTTATAAGTGCGAAAAGCAAAGAGACAATTTTTGGAAATTTCGATTTTTCATTAATAAACATTCTATTACAAACCAGACGCTTTTGGGAAAGAAAAATAGCAGACTCGAAACCAAACCAAGTATGAACTCAATAACTTCAGACAGACTCTGATGCGAAAGGACAAACAGACTCTAACAGACAACAGACTCTAAGGAAAAAGAAAATGCAGACTCGAACTATGAACACATTAAAGTTTTAAATTTGGGTGCCCGCGGGGCGTCATTCGGCCTTGCCGTGGGCTTAGGTGTAAGGCCCCTTTCCAGCTGTTCCAATTCATACATGATTTGCTTCACAAATATCATCACCGCCGAGAAGAAAGTAGTGCGGGTCATGTTTTCACACACCCGACATTTCCTGGTAATAGCATGAGCAATAGTCAAAATCTTGTCCCTGGTTTGGTTTTTCTCTAGGAGTAGGCGTTCTATCTGATCCCCTCTAGCCTTCAAAACCCAAGAATCATGCAGATGTTGTTTCTGTAACTGCTGTATTTCATCTTCGATCGAGACCATTAGATTATAGCAATGTTTACTTTCGGTTTCAAAAGCCTTGGCTTGTTTAGCTGCCTTGCTCTCTAGGGTGGTCACCTTCCCTTTTAGACTGGCAATGGTCTTTTCATAATCTTTCCTCGCCTGGTGTAAGTACTGTGTGCGCTCTTTTGTTCTTTTTGCCCATTGTGCCTGGAGTTGTGCTATGGTACCCTTAGATTTCTTCAAATCATTCCGGCACTCACTGATTTCTTTTTTCAACCCTTTTATTAACTGCTCATCCGATCGACTCCTTTGTTGTTTGTCAGCATCTATCCTCATTTGTCGGATTTGGGCTTTCAACGCCTTATTTTCTTGGGCCAATTTGTTCCTTTCTCCCTGATCGGCATCAACTTGCAGACTATTTTCAAATTCCAGGTCTCTAATATGTTGCTTCAGCTTGCCTATTTCTGCCCTGTAACTCTCTTCTTTAGCCAACCAATCCCATTGTTCTTGCGATGCCTTGACGAACTCCTGGAGATGGGATCTTTTGGCCGGTCTCCCAAACTCGATTTCTCTCCTAAACCAAGCAAGGTATCCCGTCGAAACTTCACCCTTGGACCGATCACGTACACATGTATTTGCTGTTAAGTATTGACACTCGCTCCAAATTTGTCGGACTGCTGCTTCATGAAATTGTCCGTTGGGCCCTATCTCAACTACTTGGCCACTAAGATCTTCATCTTTCGGAACTATTTGGCATCTCCCCAACTGCCTCAAAACTCGATAAGGGGTATAGGGCTGGATACTCTTGAGTCCCATCAAAAGGAAATGGGGTCCAGTGGCTGACATATATATGATTTCATCCACATGCAACCATCCAAATGTCCATTCTATTTGGCTTGCGGTGACGGAACGGAGGCGTGCTATCCATTCTGTGACCCCTTCTGGTAAGCTGATTCCGTCAATCCTCGTAGAAAATTCCTCTATACATGTTTTCTCTGTCGACCCATAACTCATAAATTGAGGATGACGACATAGGTATTCAATCATCCACATCTGCAGCAACACATTGCACCCCTCAAAAAAGTTTCCCCCGGCTTTGCAGGCTGTGAGAGCGCGGAAGATTTCAGCTACTATCATGGGTGCGAGGGTGCTGTTGGCCTGAGTAAGCAAAGTGCTGACAACCCCAGATACTCGTATGTCAATGTTCCCATCTTTTCAAGGAAACACCAGGAGTCCCAAAAAGGCTACCATGAATGCAAAACACCTATGTTCTTCCCACTTAAGGCGGTTTCCTTTGCTACAGATTTTGTTCTCTGACTTCTTGAACACCCCTATGTGACCATATCTATTGTATATAAACTTCAAAGTACAAAATCCAGCTGCCAAGTGTGGGTTGTGGACCCCCCTGCTTATTTTCAAAGAGTCTAGGAACCTGTGTACGACTACGGCCCTCGGAGCAATCAAGTACTGGTGTTTCAGAGGAACTTTGGGACTCCCGATGTATCCGGCTATTTCTTCCAATGTTGGGGTAAGTTCAAAATCCGCAAAGTGAAATACGTTGTGAGCCGGGTCTCAGAATGCGACCAAGGCTTTTATGATATCCCCCCTAGGATTAATCTTCAACAACCCAGTGAGGCCTCCCAGGTATAGATTGACTGTGTCGCGCCCTGATTCGCCCAAGTCATCCCACCACATGTGCAACTCCAAAGGGATCTTGTTCACAATTGTTATGTGCAAATTCTGACTTGTGCTCATTCTGCACATTTATTAGGGTGGTTAAGCAAAAATCACGATTCAATTGACTCAAAGATAACATGAACACTTTTCTCTTTTTTTTTCATTTAAAATAAAACCCGGTTTTTCCAATACGGCCTTTCAGCACCTCGGGATCGAAGATTTTAAGGCTGTGTCGGCTAACCGGTGAAAGCCTAAAAAAAGATGACCACAGGTGGCTGTTCTTGCAAAAATAGCCTTTCGGCGCCCTTTTAGGGACATTCGGCTATTTCTAGCAAGAATGTCATCACTCTAATTATTTTCAAATAAAATTTTTGTTCTTTTGGCTAATTTCTCAAAAAGTGAAGTTGGACCCGATGGGGGTTGCCTACGTATCTCACACCCTGTGAGAATCAAACTGGCGTAGATTGGGCCGACAAAACAAACTTCTTTTGAAAAAAAGACTCTTTTCATTGGCAAATAAAACTATTTTTTTTTCTTTTTTTTTTCATTTACTCAAAAATTCGGCAGAGTTTTGACACTATTTGGACATTGTTTTTTTTCAAAACAGACGATTAACTCTCTTTAACCCTCGTACCTCTATCTCTCTTTCCTCAAAATATTCAAAAGCCAGTCAGCATGCAAGTTCGAAGCAAACAAATGCACAAGTAGCAAATAAGATGTATCAGGATGGTCTTTTGTCATTTTTGGTACACCTGTCCTAGACAGACCCAACCCCTGTGTTGAGCCTCCAAAGTCAAATGCACGTGATGCAAACAAATGTTCCTACTAGGGATCCGGCATGAAGCTGAGTTATTTTAGGTTTATAACCTGGGTATTTGTTCTAGATGGTGTACCCGAGCGGATAACTCGAGTCGAGGAGGGGGCTACGTACCGGGAACCAAAAGGTCATCCGGCTTAGTAACTTGTCCGAACCTCTTTCTTATTTCAAGGTATGACACTAACAGAATAGAGAGTCTCGACCAGCGAGCACATCCCCGAAGATGAGAAGAGAAGAGTTTCGTAGCAGTTTATACGCAGTTCAGATAATATCAAAGAGGTAAAAAGCATCACTTAGCACATTAGGCCAAAACATGTAAAAAAATCAGATAAAATAAGCCAATTATAACAACCATTTAAAGCTCGAATTCTAAACCCTGAACCAGAGATTCTGGGTTCGTGTCCCCAGTAAGTCGCTAGAGCTGTCACACCTCCTTTTTTACCTGCGCTCGCAGAGGCGTAGGGGATTTTTTCCAATTAAAGGACAATCGAAACGGAATTTATTATTTAATTCAGAGTCGCCACTTGGGAGGTTTATGGTGTCTCAAGTCACCGGTTGAATCCCGAATCGTGGAAAAGATTGATTCTGTATTACAGTCCGCGAACCAGAAATTTGAGTAAGGAATTCTGTTAACCCGGGAGAAGGTGTTAGGCATTCCCGAGTTCCGTGGTTCTAGCACGGTCGCTCAACTGTTATATTTGGCTTAAATTATTTGATTTTAACAATTATGAACCTATGTGCAAGTTTTAATCTTAACCGATTTTATTTATTTTTAAAGAAAATTGCAACGTCATTAAAACAAGTCTTGAACCACGTCACATAAATGCACCCGTGGTTTTTGGACATACTTTAACATCGTTGGGATTTGGATTTGGACATAAATGCGCACCCGAGTTTAGGGAATTAATGTTATTAAAATACGCGCCTACAGAGACTAACGTGTTATTATTTTGGGGAAGGCCGTGAAATTCGCTAAACGGCCCGTCCCGAAATCTAAGTATTTTAATACGAACCTTGAAAGAAGGCCTCGCAAGTTAGGCATTTTATTTGGCGAGGCTCATCTCATTTGTTTTAAAAGGGTATCCTAAAGCAAGCTATAATTTTCTACTTAACTTGTCTCTAATAATAAAAATAAAACCTAACTAATTATTATCTTTTAAGAAGTACTACATCTAGACCTGCAAACTCCAAACAGTCTGCGTGAGGGAATCATAATCCAGGCCCAACACAAACTGGACCAATCGCAGACATGGGTCCAGGCCCCAAACGGATATGTATGTCAGACCCAGGCCTGGGCCATTTATTTCGGCCCTAAAGCTTACACTTTATGCAAAGGGCTGTCGAGCCCCAACCGTTAAATTAATCAATGCTTCAGTTCAATTGTGCACAAGTGTTCAGTGAAAGTTTTAAACCATCAAGTTTAATGAACTAACTCAACTCAACGAACAATTATTCTGATTTTTTACCCCAGCCCTTATGCTAACCAAAATTACCAACTCGAGTTCATGTGTCTATCAGATTTAGAGCCGTTGTTCATACTAGGAATTAACGCGGACAATCATGGAAAAGCTTAACTTGTTGAGGTGATTAGCTACTATACCATGTTATTCGTACAATTAGTCATGTCTAATTTTATACCTGTTTGTAACCCAACACCCTAAATATAGAAACTATAGTAATTGGCTATTACGATCCAGATTCACCTTCACATTAACGTCACAGTTAACTAAATTAACTATAGCAAATCCGAGTAGCTCATACAGTCCAGTACAGATTCATGGTCATATAATCAATAATCCACAGCCTCTCTAGTTTAATTACAAGACAAGTTTTAGAAATTCTAATCGATACTAATGCGTATTTGAAATCTATAACTACAAGCTATACTAATAGTGAAATACAGAAGCAAATTCATATGATAGCAGTGCCTCATCATTAGATTTCATAATCGTTCAGATACATCGAATGAAACTTCAAGGCATTAGAGACAACAAGGTACCTGGAAATATAATCGAGTAGAAGGAGGAGTTAGCAACAGAAGAGCAAACAGCAGCAACCAGGAATTCAAACAGCAACCATCACAGTTCAAGACCAATTTTGTTTACCCAGAATCAACTACACCACAGCCCAGAACAAGTTGCAAAACCAATAGCAACAGCAAATACCAAAACGAACAGACTCAATAGAGTTTAAATTAAACCAAAACTTAATCAATAGACTACTGAACCACTTCAACAATGAGAATCACTATCCAGAATTCGACTTACACCTATGAATGCAATGAAACAATATATTTTTGGTTTTCTGTTCTTAAACTCTCCAGAACTCTAAAAAGCTGAATGCCTTCGCTTTTAAAATGCTGTCTGAGACTGCCTTTTAAAAGAACTCTCAAAACTCTCTAACTTATCCAAGACTGATCCCGGACTCCCTCCCTTTATTCTAAGGTCTGCCCTGTATTTTATATCCTAAGACAGACCCCTTTTCCAGCCCGTTTTAACACTCAAATCATTAAGAAATGTGTTTCTCCCATCATATTCCCTGACAGCCACTAATAAGTGTCTAATTTCATTGTTTAATTCAAAGGTGTATGTGCAATGCTATATTTTAATGAATTTCTTTTAAGCCTCCACATACCATTATGTTTGGTTTCCCACTAACTATTAAACAAATGTCTATTTAATAGTACATTAGTACTTAGTGGACAGAACACTCAAACTACCCATTTCTTCTAGTTTTCAATTCCCAAATTACCCCTGAAATTACTGTGATTTACTGTCCTAGTTTAATCCCCCGTACCTCATCAGTTATAACCAATTTCCTTAATCAAAATCAAGCAGCAACTCAAACTACACAGATTAGATCAAATAGCAAACTGATATTAAACTGCTAAGATGCACATGTATATGGGAATAACTGACTACATTCACAATTCTAAACCAAACCTAGACAAAAATGAATGAAACATTGTAATATCACGAATTCATATGCAACAAACTGATTGGCAACGGAGAGGAAAAAATTAAACATAACATAATAAGACAATTTGAACCAACAGTAATATCAAACGATCATAGTTTTATACAATCACTCACTGAACTTGCCTAACTCGAAATACTTAACAATGTAAAGAAGAAACTAATCCAGAGTGAAACCAAACAGACAGGGGTTCGAGCGATTTCAACTAAATCCAATTAACTATAAAATCCAATTAATATAATGATGAAAATTTGGACCAGAAACCGGTCCGAAAGAGGGGGGAAGAAGCAATTGACAAACATAGCAATGAAACCTAATTAGGCAAACAACGAACAACGATCAAAAAATAAAAAGGAAAAGAGGAGAAATACCTCAAAATTAGAAACCAAATGAACTCCGTTCTCATTAACCTTCGTAATTCCGACTTGAACTTCTGAGGCCAAAAATGGACCTTAATCGAGTGTTCTCGACTGAGAACACTTCGACTAAGGTCGATTAACAACCTCAAAACTCTCCTAATTTTGGACAGGTTCGAATCTTGGTCTTTTTAGGGTTTGTTAGTCGATTTAAGATTCGACTAGTTCTAATGGGATTCAAACAAAAGAAGGGGTGATTTGGGAACAAGGGAGGTCAGGTGGCTTAGTGGTGTAAGTTTGGGGTTAATCGGAGAAGGTGAGGTTCTTGGCTGATTCTTGGATTGAAGATTCGAGAAGATCGGGGATGATTCGAAGGTAGTGGTTTGAGGGGTTGGGGTGAGGAGGTTGAGGGGAAGCTATGGTGTGAAATTGAGGGTCATTGGACCACCAGAACCACCGTGAGGCGATTTTCGGTGGGCGGAGGGCGGTGGTTGAAGGCGGAGGGTGTTGGGCCTATCTCTAGGTTAGAGACGAAGGCAAAGGGGGGGGGGGTATGGTTTTAGGAATATATAGTGGGGGTGGGGATTTGATCTTGGCCGTTGGATCATTCACGATCAACGGCCTTGATCACTTCACTAATGAGAAATGACGTCATTTGGTTTTGTGAGGGCATCGGGTTAGACCGGGTACAGGAAATGGGTCAAAAGCGGGTTATGGGAGGGGTGATGTGGACCGTTCGATCAAAACAAATCAATGGCTTAGATCTATTGGCCAGATACAACGTCGTTTGGGTATATCTGGAGACAGACTGGATTGGGGCAGGTATTGGGCTGATTTGTTTGGGTAAGAACTGGGTTGTGGCCAATTTGGCCCAGTCTGGTTTCCATTTTGTTCCTTTTCCTTCTTTTCTTTTATTTCCTAATTAATAAAACTAAAAATTCTAAATTAAATTATCAACCAAATTAAAAAAATACTAATTAATTCCTAATAACAATTATCACACCATTAAATACCAGCTAAAATAAAATCACACAATTGGAGATTAAATGCTGAAAAATGCCAAGTACATATTTTTTGTGATTTTCATTCTCGCAAATCCAAATATTGTTTAACTAATTCCTAATTGTAAAATTAAATCCTAAATGCACATGCAACACATATTTTTGTATTTTTCTTAATTAAAGTAAAAATGAACATGCACAGACAAGTACAAATAAATCACAAGCAACACAAAACTATTTTATTTTGAATTTTTGGGAGTAGTTCTTGTAGGGCAAAAATCACGTGCTCACAATGAGCATCATAGCAACCTGTGCATAGCCTCCAAGCTCTTAGAAGCACAACTACCGAGTCGAAACGATAGAAAACTCCTTCCGCAAGACGACGACAATAGCCCAACCAACTATACCGGGAGGAACATCTCGCACCACATTTGTAGTACCATTACAATTCTTCAATTATTGATTTATGACAAGCAGTTCGCGTCGCGTAAGATTGAGTAGGAAGAAAACAAGGGCATAAGCCTCAAGGAATCAAATCGCACGATAAGGAATCAAGAAGGGAAGTTCTCTTAACAGTCCTATAACCTCTCGAAGATAAGTACAGACGTATCCGTACCGATCTGCAATACTCTACTAGACTCGATCATGACTCGTGAGACCTAAGGGAAGCTAGTGCTCTTATACCATGTTGTCACGACCAAAAATCCACTAAGGGTCGTGATGGCGCCGGACACCGCTGTCAGGCAAGCCAACCAAATTACTTAATTAAATTCTGATTTTAATAATTTTGAAAACTTTGATTTTTCTTCAATTTTACCAGTAAAAAGATAATCATTTCAAATCAAATATGAATGTTAAGAAGTTAATACAAGATACCCCATAACCATCCCAGAACCCGGTGTCACAAGTGCATGAGAATTTACTAGGGAATGAAATAAAATACAGTAATTGTCTGGAATACAAAGTGGATAGAAATGAAAAACACAGTAAAATACTCTGAAGGGGACTCTACTAGCTGCGAGTCATCTCGATAAATGCAGCTCACCTATTTCTCCATATCAACTATGCCGTTATGCAATTAAGCCACTAGCCACATATGAACCTGTGCAACAAAAATGCACAGTAAGTGTAGTATGAGTACGAAAACAACGTGTAGCCAATGAGTATCCCGTCTAATTTCGAAGAAGTAGAGACGAGAGGTCGACTTCGACACTTACTAGTGGTCCAATGATAATATAGTAAAAATGAGAGGGAATCATGCATTTCATAAAGTAGAAATAAACTCATAAAGCCGGAAAACAGGTAAACAACTTCTCAAATAATAAAGGATTTCTAAAGATTTACTTTTTATTATCTTTATCAATTTATCTGTGGTTAGGAAAGGCAAATGTCAACATTTAAAATTCTCAAGCAAGCAAATCAAGCATGTGCATATCATCCCGAGGCCGTACGACCCGATCCAACATAAATGTAAAATGTGCACTACCGAGGGTCGAATAGCGCAAACCATAGATGCATCTATTTCCCTGCTCGCGAATCATACATGCGACGCGGTCAAATATAAATAAACAATCACTCTGGTCACGAATCATACATGCGATGCGGGTACACATAGAAACACATATTCAAACAGTCCATCAGGACATTCATCAAGGAAACAATTATTCAAGGAGGTGTAATTTCCCTTTTTACAAGTCATAAATTGAAGTTTAACTCTTTTAGAAAATCATTTGCCACTTTGATATGATTTAAGCAATTTAAACAATCAACAACATTGCACTTATTACAAGTAATCATGATTTTGGGTCCTAGACTATCCGGACATAAGCATAAAGTAGCTACGCACAGACTCTCGTCACCTCGTGCGTACGTAACCCCCACAATTGGCACACATATTCAATTAATTCACTTATGGGGACAATTCCCTCTTACAAGGTTAGAAAGGAGACTCACCTCGCTCCAAAGCCTATATTCCGATTCAAGAACGCGCTCAAACTTCCAATTCGGAGACGAATGATCCAAAACTATTCAAATAGGGTAAGAACTAGTCAATACATGGTAAAAAGTTCATATTCTAATTATTAAACTAAATTTCCAACCCTAAATGCAAGGTTCCTAAAATTCATTCCCGAGCCCACGTTCCCGGATTCCGAAAATATTTGAAGAAAGTTGTTATCCATAACCTAAGGATCAATAATATATGATTTTTACTCCATTCCTTTACAAATTTCGTGGTTAAATCTTATTTTTACCAAATTCTACGTTTTTCATCTACAACCCCTGATTTGCCCTAATTTTCACCTGTTAATCTACTCATAATCTATATATTTAACTCATGCTATGTAGAAATTACTTACCTCAAAGTGCTAGGTGAAAACCCTCTTCCAGAAGTTCCAAAAATTATGTAAGAGATTTCATCCCAAATATCTCTACATACATTTCACCGCTCACATAAATGCTCAAGAAAAATGCTCCATCATGGGGAGAGAAACAGGATGAAGCAGCCAGAAAAATAAAGGAGATATCTAAAAATATCAAGTCTCAAGCCGTCCTTTATGGGTTGTTGAAGCCAGCCCCTTTGTAGGAAAACTTTCGTATCTATGATTTAGTTTGCTTTCTTGGAGTCTCTTACTCTGTTCCTTGTACTGTGGTATCAGAGTCAGCCCATCCTTTAGGAGGGAGGAACAATTTACTAAATATGTCTGAGTCATTTCCATCATCCTCTTCCCTAGCAAAAATGAATATGTCTCCTACTCTATATAGAACCTAGTCTAAAAATTATGATTACCTATATGAAGTAGATATCCTACCCGATGAACAAAAAGTATCCTCCACTGAACTACCCCTCATAAACCCCTACTCTTCTTTCGCCAAAAAATCATTTGCACCCTGGACCCAAATTCGTTCCTTAGTCCAACACAAACCAAAAGGAGTCAAAGAATATGTTGCTGCCTCAAAACTTGACCAGCATCCTATTCTTGCCACTTGAGAGGAACAATTTATCACTCTTCAAATCCCAGATGATTTTCCCAGACAATGGAGAGATCATGGTTTTACCCATATCCATTTTGGTGTTATCCGAATCACTTTAACGTATCACGGAAGAAAAGGTCAACCTGTTGTAGCTCGACTTTCTCTTCTAGATACAAGATACTTGGAGTAACAACATGCAAATCTGGGTACTGCAGAAGTTACCCTGAATACTAGGACTGTCTTCATAACTATCTTTCCAAATTTTAACATGTCCCTTTATGATCCATACTTAACCGAAGCTCTAAAAATCCAAGTCCAAATCCAAGGAGCCCCTCAAGCCAAAGATTCCATCCAAGCCACTTTTCATTATTAAATGGCGTGGCCAGTCCAAAATCATGCCATGGATCTTTGCCTTCCCGGAGGAGAAAATGCTTTACTCCTAAATATTGATACTACCAAATGAAACACCATATACACCCAAATACCCAAACAAATTTCCAGAGATGAACTTGTCAAAATTATTCCTGATTCCTGGATCACAAATTATGAAAAGTTAAGAGAACCGAAGGAATCTCTACAATCTGGTGAACCAACTTTTACCAAAAGAAATGACAAAACCGTTTGCATAAGCTTTGACCATTCCCATCTCAAAAAACCCAATAAAACCATCTTCTCTTGCCAAATGATTCAACCCAAAGATACAACAGATACATACCCTGAACCTGATGGAAAGTTCTTTTGGAATATACAAAGCATCATGGAAGAACATGACTGGTGTCAAAATTTTGACAAAGAAGAAAAAAGTACTAGGTGGTTCAAATGCCCTTTTACGGGACACTGCCCTTGGGATCCTGATTGTGACTGTCAAGACTGTTTGGAAGATCTAATTGGAGAATATGATGAACACCACCAACGTCATTGGGAAAGGTTCAGCCTCAACAAAACCAAACCAAAATCCAAGAAAAAGGGAAAAACCACTAAAAAATAAATTCGAGCCAAATATGAAAATAAAGATCCTTCAATTGGCTCATTAAGCCGTCCAGGTAAATATGAATTTCTTGTCAGTTACAAACCCCAAGAATGGCCAAAATTACCAGAAAAATTCACTCCTAGCTGGGAGGATAGTGAAACCATATCCAAACCCAAATCACCATCAGCTCATACCCCAGAATCCAAAAAGCCACCTGAACCTAAAACTTTACCAACTCAAAAAACCACAAATGCCCCACAACCACAGATATTCATGCTAAGTCCTTCAAGCTCCAGTTATACCCAAAACTTTCCTTCACTTCAACCTTTTGAAAAGGAGGGTATAAGCCATGCTCCAAAAATTCCCAAGAAAAACATAGTGCTACCTACTGGAGAAAAACCCCCAACAAGTGACATCGAAGCAATAATAAACTGGTAATCAGAATACTCCATCTGCCAAAACAAGGTGTTGAACAACATTGGTAATACCATAAAGAATGTGGCCCATACAGAAAATAAAATGATGAGCAAAGTGGAAACAATTGAGAAAAAGATGGACCAGACATCGTCTCACCATGCCGGACTAATCAAAGCCTTGGAACTAAGATTGGCAAATTTACAATACGAGATTTGTCCGCCAGGAACTTCACTTTTCCAATTCTTCCAACAACAACAAAAGGAGACAGTTTCCATCAAAGAGCAAATTCAACTTCTAAGAAATGACCACTTTGAGCCACAAAAAACCCTAGTTTTCCCCTCAAAACCTACCTTCTTCCCTATGTCTCCACAAGTATATTCCCCACCTAAATTAGACTACACCTTTTCTACTTTTCCATCTACCTCGTAAAATCCAATCTCTTTCACCCAAACCTTAAAAAAAGAACATGATTTTGATATCGCAAAAATGGTTTGGGAAAGGAAACATGCCCTTGCAGCACAGAAACAAACCAAGAAAAGGCGAGACCAAGGAGAAAGTTCAAAAGGGTCCAACCCCTAAAATCTGATGATTTCTGACCAGAAGGCTCCAGACCTCTATGTCTCCCAGCCAAGATACATATCAGAAGAAGATACTCCATGGTCGGAATCTTTGAATTCATCAGACGATGAAACAATGGATGATAGCTCTCAATCAAGAATGAATCCACAACGAACTCTTCCGAAGACGACAATCCCCCAATATTTGTAAACCAGCCAAAAGACCCAGAAGTATCTGAAGTAGATGAGGAACAAAAAGGCATGACATATGAGCTAATCCCAGAAAGAAAATATGAGCCCATGGCATCAAAACCAGTTGGAACTAGCTTCCACACTTTCACCTTAGATGACATCAAGGTTTCAAAATGGCCTCAAAGGATCCAAGACTTCTATACTTGGATGGTGACCAAAAATTTGGTGGAACGAGAAAAGTATATCATACTATCTGAACTCACTTCACGGTTCTCAGGAATCCTCAGAGATTTGTGGAACTCACTTGGAATTCAAGACAAAAATACTTTTCTTACTTCCCAAGATTTTGCCTTCAACATCAGGATCCTACATGAAGTTTTCTGCAGAGATACTGGCCAAAGACAGGAGAAAATGCGGAGACGGCTCTTCAAAATGAAATGTGTGTCATTTGACAGAAATGACATTGACATGCATTTTCAAAAAATGCAAAAATATACTTTGAAATCAGCGGAGATAACAATCTGAAGAAAGCCTTTGTCTCTTCCTTTCCAAAGTTGTTGGCAAGCCGAACCATGACCATCATTGAAGAAAAGTTTCAGTCCATAACAATCCCACAAATTGGTTACATCAGACAAGCTATTTTCGTCGCATTGGATGACATTTGTACAAAATGCTCATCCCTAAAGCAAATTGTCCAGCACAATCCAGCACTTGACAAAGCATGCTGCAAATTTGATCTAATCACCGGATCAGGATGTTCCTGCCACACATCTAGGCGACGGGGAGAATTCAGGAGGTTCAGATGGCCAAGAATTCCAGATGGAAAATCAAGGACCAAGAGACGCACAAAATATTTCAAACAAAGAAAGCCAGGAAATTTTCACAAGAAAAACAAATGTTTTATTTGTCATAAGATTGGATATTTCGCAAAAAATTGTCCACAATCAAGAAGATCTGTTAAACTCATTGAAGATATTGAAGATTACACAGGCATACATCTCGGAAAGGAAGAGGACCTTGAATCTATATTCTCTGTGGATGATGAACCTAATGAAGAAACTTTATTCTCTCTTGAGATATATAAAGATCAAGGCATTGATCAATACAAAATTTCGGAACCAATGATCTAAGCCCAAGAGGAGATCAACGCTCTCGCAGCCATTCCTCAAGTAGAACTCAAAGTCTATTCATCAAAATGGGATAAACCAACTCGAGTTATTGCTTTCATCAACACCGGAGCTGCTTCATCACTCAAAAATCCTGTTGTTCTCCCTGAAGATCAATGGGTGCCGCATTTTAAAGATTTCAACACTGCATCAAATGCAATCTTGACCACAACTGTCGTTACAAAGCACCCGGTCACAATTGAGTTCTTTCCAGGATTGAAGTACATAACCAAACTGCTAGGGTCTGATGTACCAGGAAAGGATCTTATTATTGGGTTCGACATTTACAGACAACTTAGAAATCAACTCCAGATCAAGGCTAACGGGATAGCTTTTAAAAAGTAGTTCAGACCTTATTCTGAGATTCTAAGGCTATTCCAAATCACCAGCAACGAACAAATCAAAGAGATTGAGCAAAATCTCATTGAACATTCATGTGCTGAATCCCACAAGGATTTCATGAAGAAATGGAAACGCCCGTTATGGAAAAATGAAGAGTTTTTTTATCAAGCTCCCTTTCAAGAAGAATGAAAATATCAATCTAACAAAAGCAAGCCATTCAGGCATGAGTCCAGATCATCTTCAACTTGCAAAGAAAGAATGCGAAGAACTTCTTGAATTTGATCTAATAGAGCCGTTAGATTTACAATGGGCATGCAAAGCATTTTATGTCAACAAAAGAGCTGAGCAGAAAAGAGGAAAACTCAGGTTAGTCATTAATTACCATCCACTCAATCTTTTCCTCCAAGATGATAAATTCCCCATCCCAAATAAACTCACTTTTTTCCCCCACTTAGCTAAGGCCAAATATTTTTCCAAGTTTGATTTAAAACCTGGATTTTGGCAATTGGGAATCCACCCTGAAGAAAGACCCAAAATGGGATTTTGCATCCCCGATCATCACTTCCAATGGAAAGTCATGCCCTTCGGGTTGAAAACTGCACCCTCCTTGTTCCAAAAAGTCATGATAAAGATCTTCCAACCCATCCTTCATACCTCCTTAGTTTACATTGATGATATCCTGTTATTTAGTGATACATTGGAGGAACATGTCGACTTGCTCCATCAATTTGAGGTATTGGTAACATAGTACGGGATCATGCTTTCTGCAAAAAAGGTGGTTCTTGCTCAAAAGGAGATCGATTTTCTCGGAATGCATTTTGTCAAAGGGGAATACAGTCCAGGACCACATATATGTCAGGAATTGCTCAAATTTCCAGATACCAACTTCACAACAAAGCAGATCCAACAGTTCTTGGGAGTAATAAATTATGTAAGAGATTTCATCCCAAATATCTTTACATACACTTCACCACTCACAGAAATGCTCAAGAAAAATGCTCTATCATAGGGAGAGAAACAGGATGAAGCAGTCAAAAAAATAAAGGAGATATCTAAAAATGTCAAGTCGCTCTACATCCCTTCAGATGGAAAGAAGATACTGCAAACTGATGCCAGCAATGAATATTAGAGTGCTATTCTATTTGAAGAAAAAGATGGCCAGAGGAAAATATGCGGATACGCCAGTGGAAAGTTCAAATATGCCGAGCAACATTATCACTCCACTTTCAAGGAAATTCTTGCAGTAAAGAATGGAATCAAGAAATTCAATTTCTTCCTTATCCATACAGAATTTCTAATAGATATGGATATGAAGGCCTTCCCAAAGATGATCCAGATAAATTCAAAAATTATTCCCAATCCTTAGATTCTCATATGGGCTCAATGGTTCTCTCCATACAAGTTTCAAGTCAAGCACCTGAAAGGAAAGTATAATATTCTCGCAGATTTTCTGTCTCGATCGGAAGAATTCTCAAAAAGATTTTCCCCAGCAAAACTGAAGTCAAAGCAAAAGCTACTTAGTCACATCTTCATGATTTCAAATATACCAAGAACAAGTTCATTAAAACCAACAGATCATCCACCGGAGTTGTTCAACCTCATGGATCCCTTTGATCCGTCAATTATTATGGAAAGAAGAACTTATTATGAGCTCCAAGTTTTCTGGCAATATGGAGGATCCATTCTCAAGCTTTATGGTGTCAATCTAGAATATCCGTTCTGCTATATATTCATAGCTCAAGCCAAGGATTTTCCACAAGAACTATTATGGTTTTTCTGGTACCTATGCCATCAGTATTATATTTTCATGGAATTCAAATGCAACGTCTTCAAGGATTTTTATAACATTGCACCAGCTCTTAAAGTATTTTTATTACGGTTCAAGCCTAGAAGATATTGGATGAAATATTTCAGCGATTCCTACGTAGCAAAGATATTCATGTTCCATAGGCCAGTGAAGATCATTAATGGAAAAGTCCAGGTGCAAGCAGAAGCATCATTTTGGTGGAAATTTCCCGTGTCCATTTTATCAATGGAGGAAGAATATAGCGAGGCACAAAGAATCCTTTTCCAGCAAAATAGGTGCATCCCGAGAGAGATATGGCCAAAAGATTGGGCAAGCTGGAATTATACCAACACTCATCCTCACTGGGAAAGAGTCCGGGAAGCAGTAAAAGAATATCAAACCCCATACGAAGTCATCCGAAAAAAGATCACTCACGACATTTCCAGATTAAAGTTACGGATTACATCTCTCAATCCAAAGAAAAAAGAACATAGCGGAGAAGGACCGTCAAGTTTCAGGCATTACTACACAAGGTCTTTGAAAAGATGCCTAGAAGACAACCCTAGAATCAATGAAGGATAACTATCTAAATCTTTACTAATCCCTCCATAATCTTACATTACCCACCAAAAAACCCTCAAAAAGCATCTACCCATGCCAAGACAAATTCCCACATCTTTCCATATTATTCGGGCCCACTTCAACTTGTTTTCACATGCTTCCACATGCTTCGTCACATGCGGCACCCTACTTTCACATGCTCCCTCATACTTTCACATGCTACACCATGTATATTCCACCACTTTCACATGTTTTCAGGAGCTTTTTAGTTGTTTTGCCTAAAGTCCTTTACATGCCAAGAAAGACCCACATGTAGATAAGTTTGCCATGTAAAATAGGTTTATTTTATTATGTAATTTTGTCTTGTAATAACCTCTCAGTCCTATATAAAGGAGGCCTTGTATTAGTTGGAATATCATCTTGTAACCTTTGTAAATCTTTTGTGATATATTATATATGAGTGCTTTCTAAATTCCCCTGTTGTTCTTTCTTTCGAATGGATGGAAAGGCCGGTCCATGTATGAAAATAGAGTAAGAATACTCTTTGAAGGTTAGCTTACTGTAGTACGAAAGTTTTTTGAGTTATAAACAGCTAACGTTGGTTATAGTACAAAAGTATTTTGAGTTGTGTAGCTTGGCAAACCATCCCTTATTGGTTGTTGAAGCCAGCCCCTTTGTAGGAAAACTTTTGCGACTATAAATAAATTAACTGTTAGTGTAGCTTGGCAAGCCGTCCCGTATGGGTTGTTGAAGCCAGTCCCTTATGGGTTGTAGGGATGGCTTAAGCTACACAAATAGTTAATTTGCCAGTCCCTTATGAGTCCGAGGTTTATTGGGCCTTTTGAGTTATTGAGGTGTGTTGGGGAGGTTGCTTATGAGCTTGCCTTACCTCCCAGGTTGGCAGGAGTTCATTCTGTATTTCATGTTTTGATGCTCTAGAGGTATCACGGTGGTCCGTTACACGTGTTGGATTTCAGTTCAGTCTAGTTGGACAAGGATATATCCTATGTTGAGGAGCTAGTGTCCCGTAGATAATTTAGGCTTGAAATGCTGGAAGTTGGAATAGCTCCGTAGTGTTTAATGTGATGTGTGTAAAAAATTTCAGGCCAATCGGATGAGGTTTGATAGACTCTTTGATCAAAAGCGTATTTTTTAGAGTTTTTGGAATTCTTAAACTTGAATCCGATGAAAAGTAGGTGTTTTGATGTTGTTTTGAGCGTTCCGAAGGTTGGGACAAGTTTGAATGAAGTTATGGGATATGTTGGTAGGTTTGGTTGAGGTCTCGGAGGCCTCGGGTGTGTTTTGGATGCTCAACGGACCATTTTTGGACTTGGAGAAGGATCAGATTTTTGCTAGTTTTTGTTGTAAACTTTTCTTCATCGCGATCGCTTAAGGAGGCTCGAGATCGCGAAGGCTTGGATGAGGCAGAGGGATTTTTGTTCTACGCGATCGTGAGAAGATGAGTGCGAACGCGTAGTGTTGGCAGAAGTTGAATCGCGGACGTGTGGGCTACGCCGTGTTCGCGAAGAGGAAGATGTGAGCAGCTGAGGAGTGGAAGATTTCTCTTCGCGATCACGTGAGGTCAACTACGATCTCGTAGAGCTGAGCAGCGGAAGCATCGCGTTCGCGTATGGACTATCACGTTCACATAGTGTAAATTTGGGAGCCAGCGAAGTTTCTCTTCGTAATCACGTGGAAGCTTCCGCGATCGCGATTAAGGATTTTCTGGGCAGAATATAAAATTTCAAAGATGAGGGTTTGGCCATTTTTATCAAAACTTAAGCTCGGGAGCTCGGATTTGAGCGAGGTTTTGAGGGATTTTCAGAGATATTGATTGGGTAACGATTCTAAATTCCTTTTTGCTTATAACCCATTAATCTCAACATGAATTCATCATTTAATTTCGGAATTAATATGAAAATTGGGGGAAAGTTCTTAGACCAAAAATTTGAGTTTTGATTGGGATTTGACATTGGATTTGGATAATTTTGTATGGTTAGACTCGTGAGAGTGTGAGGATTCTGGAAATGTAAATTTTACCCAATTCCGAGATGTGGGCCCAAGTGGCATTTTGGTCATTTTACCTAATTTCGCGTACTAGCTTAGAATTTAATTATAGAATCAGTTACTTGAAGTATTATTTACATTATACAATTGAATTGAATAGATTTGGGTTATTTGGAGTCGAGTACTCGTGGAAAGAACGTGGTTCCTAGTTGATTTTGAGCCGGTTCGAGGTAAGTGGCTTGTCTAACCTTGTGTGGGGGACCTTCCCCTTAGGATTGATATATTTGGTAATTGTAATGCCTTGTATGTGAGGTGACGAGTGCGTACTTGTGCAAATTGTTGGAAATTCAATTTTCTTTAAGCACTTATTAGTATGTTCCTTATCTTGCTTTTATTACTTGTACCATTTAAGCCTGTGTTAGCTTAGGAAAGCATGTTTAAGTGATTTAATTTCTTTAATTGTTCAATCTGTTTACTTGAACTCTATGCAGCATGCTAGGCTAGAATTATTATTTGTCTTAATATGAAATTTCCCTTCTCTGAATATTTTCTTGTTGTTGCTGCTGTGTATTTACATTAGGACTACAGATGTGGGATTCCGGTAGCTCCCCCTTGTCTGTTTACTTTGGGACTGCGGGTTAGATTCCCGATAGATCCCCCTGCACATTTACTTTGGGACTGCGGGTTAGATTCCCGATAGATCCCTCTGCACATTTACTTTGGGACTGCGGGTTAGATTCCCGATAGATCCCCCCTGCATATTTATATTTGGGGACTACGGATCGAGATTTCCAGTAGATCCCCCCCTATTGATAGTTGGACTACGGGACGGTATCCCGGGAGATCCTTCAGACATATATATGATGGACTACGGGACGGTATCCCCGGAGATCTATTGGATAGTTGTGATTGGGACTGCAGGACGGTATCTTGGAAGAGGCCCGGGCTGTTATCTCTGTGTTGAGCTATATTTTTATCCATTGTTTGTTTTTCTCTGTTCTAGTTGTCGCTGTTCTTTCAATTTTATGTTATTTCTTACTGTTGCACTTATTTATACTGTTTTACTCACACTGTTAACCCTTATATCTTATTTGATCTCAGTAGAGCCCTGACCTTCCTCGTCACTACCCAACTGAGGTTAGGCTTGGCACTTACTGAGTACCATTGTGGTGTACTCATGCCTCTTCTGCGCATGTTTTCATGTGCAGATCCAGGTACTTCTTCTCAGGCCTACCATCTTTGAGGGAGGTGACTACTTAGAAACTTCGAGGTACATCTGCTGTGTCCATAGACCGAAGAGTCCCTTTCCATTCCTGCTTTTAGTATTTTAGCCCTTCTGTACTTTCTGTTCTTATTAAACAAATTTCGGAGTGAGAGTTATGTAGTATTTCTTTGTCTTAGCTTGTGGTGTGTGGGTTTCCGGGTCTTGGATTAGATGGTTGTTTTGAGATTTATATATGGTGTATGCCGAGCGGCTCATTTAAACATTGTTATTGCCTTAATTATGTTTTTAAACTGTTTTACTTCAGCAAATTTGGGGTTTTATTCCGCAATTTAGGCTTACCTAGTCGTAGAGACTAGGTGCCGTCACGACAGTTCACAAAGGGCGAACTAGGGTCGCGAAAAGTTTGTATCAGAGCTGTAGGTTCATAGGAGTCATGAATCACATGCCGATTTAATAGAGTATCGCTGATCGGTACAGAGATGTCTGTACTTATCTGCGAGAGACTATGTAACCGTTAGGAAAATTCTACTTCATTTGATTCCCTATCTTGCGAGATTTTTGACATCACAATTCTAAACCTTTGTCTTCCATTCTCTCACAGATGGTAAGAACATGTGTTACAATAGATGATTAGACACCCCGCCTGCGAGAGCCGTCAGAGGTCAGCGCCGAGGACGTGCACGCAGTGCAGCCAGAGCACCTGCATGAGCTGCACCGAGGAGCCACCAGCAGTTCCAGCCAGAGGCCAGGCATCGGATACGCCTACTGCTACTACTACTCCAGCACTTCAGGAGACATTAACACAGTTCCTGAGCATGTTTGGTACATTAATTCAGGCAGTATTGATTCAGGTTGTACTAACTACTTCACAGATCAGGGGGGAGGGGGGACCCAGACTCCCGTTGCCCCCACTCCAGAGCAGCGAGTTCCTATTGGTCAGGTTCCAGGTGTTATAGCGGCACAACCTGTGGTCCCAGTTCAGCGGGTGGTGAGGACCTCTCGCCGAGTAGGGGACAGACGGGGTCAGGAGAGAGAGTGTAGGAAAGTAAGGAGACCTCGTCGATTGGAGAGACCCGCTGGTCCCTATTTAGGAGGAAGAGTACGACATGGTAGAGGTTTTGTGGGTCAGCCAGCTTAGTTTGCATCTCCGATTCCTCATAGTATTTCAGGTGTTGAGGGGTCTTGGAGTACCCGTACCGCACAATTCCCTCTACCACATCAGCCGCGAGGTTTCTTTGAGTGTGGTGACATATGCCATGTGGTGAGGTATTGCCCTAGACTTGGGAGGAGTGCACCTTCATGGACTTCCCAGCCATAGCGTGCCCCGCAGAATTCTCAGGCTATAGTTTCAGCCCCAGTTGCTACCCCACCTGCTCATATCGAGGTCGTTTCCTCCGATTATGTCATCACAGGTATTGTCATGGTTTGTCATAGAGATGCATCAATTCTATTCGATCTAGGCTCCACTTTTTCTTATGTGTCTTTTTATTTTGCTCCACATTTGGGTGTACCTAAGGATTCTTTGAGTTCCCCTATTTATGTTTCTACTCTTATGGGAGATTCTCTTGTGGTGGACTACATTTATCGGTCGTATTTGGTTGCTCTTAGTGGTTTTGAGACCATAGCCGATTTATTTTTACTCAGCATGGTTGATTTTGATATTATCTTGGGCATGGACTGGTTGCCGCCCCATTTTGCTATTCGTGATTGTCACGCCAAGACTGTGACGCTGGCTATGCCAGGTGTACCGCATGTTGAGTGGAGGGGTACTTTAGATCACACTCCCAGTAGAGCTATTTCTTTCCTTAAGGCTCAGCGAATGGTTGAGAAGGGGTGTGACGCGTATCTAGATTATGTGAGAGATGTCCGTATGGATACCCCCTTCTGTTGATTTAGTCCCTGTAGTACTAGATTTTCCTGATGTGTTCCTAGCTGACCTTCCGGGCATGCCGCCTGATAGAGATATTGATTTTGGCATTGATCTGTTGCCGGGCACTCAGCCCATTTCTATTCCTCCATATCGTATGGCTCCTCCTAAGTTGAAGGAGTTGAAGGAGTTGAAGGGTCAGTTATAGGAATTGCTTGATAAGGGTTTTATACGGCCCAGGGCATCACCTTTGGGGTGCTCCTATCTTTTTTGTGAATAAAAAGGACGGTTATATGTGTATGTGTATCGATTATCGCAAGTTGAACAAAGTTACAATGAAGAACAAATATCTTTTGCCTTGTATTGATGATCTGTTTGACCAGCTTCAGGGAGCCAATGTGTTTTCTAAGATTGACTTGCGCTCAGGTTATAATTAGTTGAAGATTCGGGAGCTAGATATCCCGAAGAGTGCCTTCAGGACTCGGTCTGGTCATTACGAGCTCCTCGTCATGTCATTTGGGCTGACCAATGCCCTAACAACTTTTATACATTTGATGCATAGTGTGTTCCAGTCATTTCTGGATTCGTTCATCATTGTCTTTATCTTGTATACTCCCGAAGTCGGGAAGATCATGAGCAGCACCTGAGGACAGTGCTTCAGACTCTGAGGGAAAAGAAGTTATATGCAAAGTTTTTGAAATATGAGTTTTGGTTGGATTCCGTTGCTTTCTTGGATCACGTGGTGTCGAGTGAGGGTATACGGGTGGATCCGGAGAAAGTAGAGGCAGTGCAGAGTTGGCCCAGACCATCCTCAGCTATAGAGATTCGTAGCTTCCTTGGCTTGGCGGGTCATTACCGTCGATTTGTTGAGAGATTTTCTTCTATTGCAGCACTTATAACCAGACTAACCCAGAAGGGTGCTCCGTTTTAGTAGACGGAAGGGTGTGAGGCGAGCTTTCAGAAGCTCAAGACAGCTTTGACTACAACCCTAATATTGATATTGCCTACAGGTTTGGGTTCTTATATTGTCTATTGTGATGCCTCGAGGATTGGCCTTGGAGAGGTTTCGATGCAAGATAGTAGGGTGATTGCTTACACGTCTAGACAGTTGAAGGTACATGAGAAGAACTATCATGTCCACGATCTTGAGTTAGCTACCATTGTTTACGCCTTGAAGACCTGGCGTCATTATTTGTATGGTGTGCCTTGTGAGATTTATACTGATCATCGGAGCTTGCAGCACTTGTTCAAGCAAAAGGATCTAAATTTGTGCCAGATGAGGTGGCTTGAGTTGCTGAAGGACTATGATATCACTATTCTGTATCACCCGGGCCAAGGCTAATGTGGTGGCCGATGCCTTGAGTCACCGGGCGGAGAGTTTAGGGAGTTTGGCATATCTACCAGCATCAGAGAGGCCTATGGCAATGGATGTTCAGTCCTTAGTTAGCCAGTCTGTGAGATTGGATCTTTCGGAGCCTAGTCGGGTTCTAGCCTGCATGGTTTCTTGGTATTCCTTATTTGATCGTATCAGGGAGCGGTAATATGATGACCCTCATTTGTTTGTCCTCAAGGACAAGGTTCAGCATGGCGATGCTAGAGATGTGACTATTGGTGATGATGTGGTATTGAAGATGCAGGGTCGGGTCTGTGTACCCAATGTTGATGATATTCGGGAGTTGATATTGGAGGAGGCCCATAGTTCGCGGTATTCTATTCATCCAGGTGCCGCGAAGATGTATTAGGATTTGAGGCAGCACTATTGGTGGAGGCAGATGAAGAAAGACATAGTGGGATGGTAGCTCGGTGCCTCAACTGTCAGCAGGTGAAGTATGAGCACCAGAGGCCGAGTGGATTGTTTCAGCAGATGGAGATTCTAGAGTGGAAATGGGAGAGGATCACCATGGACTTTGTAGTTGGACTCCCATTGGACTGCGAAGAAGTTCGATGCCATTTGGGTGATTTTGGATTGGCTGACCAAGTCCGTGCACTTCATTCCTATGTGTACTACTTATTCCTTGGAGCGGTTAGCGGAGATATATATCCGGGAGATTGTTCAGCTGCATGGTATTCCAGTTTCTACCATCTCAGACAGAGGTACTCAGTTCACATCACGGTTCTGGAGGTCCGTTTAGTAGGAGTTGAGTACTCGGGTGGATTTGAGCACATCATTTCACCCTCAGACGGACGGACAATCCGAGCGCACTATTCAGATTCTTGAGGATATGCTCCGTGCGTGCGTGATTGAGTTTGGAGGGTCTTGGGATCAGTTCTTGCCATTGGCGGAGTTCGCTTACAACAATAGTTATCAGTCCAGCATTCAGATGGCGTCATATGAGGCTTTATATGGTAGGAGGTACAGGTCTCTGGTGGGTTTGTTTGAGCCGGGTGAGGCTAGACTATTGGGAACCGATTTAGTTCAGGATGCTTTGGGGAAGGTTAAGGTGATTCAGGATAGACTCCATATAGCCCAGTCCAGGCAGAAGAGTTACGCGGACCGGAAGGTTCGTGATGTTTCCTATGTGGTTGGTGAGCGGGTTCTACTTTGGGTTTCGCCTATGAAGGGCGTAATGAGATTTGGGACTGAGTCCGAGGTTTATTGGGCCTTTTGAGTTATTGAGGCGTATTGGGGACGTTTCTTATGAGCTTGCCTTACCTCCCAGCTTGGCATGAGTTCATCCAGTATTTCATATTTCGATCCTCTAGAGGTATCACGGTGGTCCGTCGCACGTGTTGGATTTCAGTTCAGTCCAGTTGGACAAGGATCTATCCTATGTTGAGGAGCCAGTGGCGATATTGGACAGGCAGGTCAGAAAGCTGAGGTCAATGAACATTGCATCAGTAAAGGTTCAATGGCGGGGTCAGCCGGTTGAGGAGGCGACCTGGGAGACCGAGCAGGATATGTACAGCCGTTACCTTTATCTTTTCATTACTTCAAGTATGTCTCTATGCTCGTTCGAGGATGAATGAATGTTTAAGTGTGGGAGGATCTAATGACCCAACCGGTCATTTTTTAGAATTTACACTCCGATCCCCCTATTAACTGCGTTTCCCAAGCTTATTTATGCTATTTTGGTTGCCAGGATGTTCGGTTTTGAGTTTCGGAGAGTTTTGGGACACTTAATCCCTAAATGAGAGCTTAAGTGTTGGAAAGTTGACCGTAGTTGGAATAGTGTGGAGACGACATTGTAATGGAAATCCGATGGTTTCGTTAGCTTCGTTGGGTTATTTCGGGGTTAGGAGCGTGTTCGGATTGTGTTTTGGAGGCCCGTAGCTAATTTAGGCTTGAAATGCCGAAAGTTGAATTTTTGAAGATTCTGGTTCGATAGTGAGATTTTGATCCGAGGGACGGAATGAAATTCCGGAAGTTGGAATAGCTCTATAGTGTTTAATGTGACGTGTGTGCAAAATTTCAGGTCATTCGGACGAGGTTTGATAGACTTTTTGATCAAAAGCGTGTTTTTTATAGTTTTTGCAATTCTTAAGCTTGAATCCGATGAAAACTAGGTGTTATGATGTTGTTTTGAGCGTTCCGAAGGTTGGAACAAGTTTGAATGAAGTTATGGGATATGTTGGTAGGTTTGGTTGAGGTCCCGGACACCTCGGGTGTGTTTCGAATGCTCAACGGACCATTTTTGGACTTGGAGAAGGATCAGATTTTTGTTGGTTTTTGTTGCAGACTTTTCTTCATCGTAATCACGTGAAGAGGCTCACGATCGCGGGAAGAGGAGTGCGAGCGTGTAGTGTAGACAGAAGTTGAATCGCGGATGCGTGGGCTACACCGCGTTCGCGAAGAGGAAGAAGTGGGCAGCTAAGGAGGGGAAGATTTCTCTTCGCGATCGCGTGAAGTCAACCGCGATAGCGTAGAGCTGAGTAGCGGAAGCATCGCATTCGCGTATGGACTATCGCATTCGCGTAGTGTAAATTTGGGAGCCAGCGAAGTTTCTCTTCACGATCGCGTGGAAGATTCCGCAATCGCGATTGAGGATTTTCTGGCAGAATATAAAATTTCAAAGATGAGGGTTTGGCCATTTTCATCAAAACTTAAGCTTGGGAGCTCGGATTTGAGCGAGGTTTTGAGGGATTTTCAGAGATATTGATTGGTAATGATTCTAAACTCCTTTTTTCTTATAACCCATTAATCTCAACATGAATTCATCATTTAATTTCGGAATTTTTATGAAAATTGGGGGAAAGTTCTTAGACCAAAAATTTGAGTTTTGATTGGGGATTTGACATTGCATTTGGATAATTTTTGTATGGTTAGACTCTTGAGAGTGTGAGAATTCTGGAAATGTAAATTTAACCCAATTCCGAGACGTGAGCCTGAGGGGCATTTTGGTCATTTTACCTAATTTTGCGTACTAGCTTAGAATTTAATTGTAGAATCAATTACTTGAAGTGTTATCTACATTATACAATTGAATTGAATAGATTTGGGCCATTTGGAGTCGAGTACTCGTGGCAAGAACGTGGTTCCTAGTTGATTTTGAGTCAGTTCGAGGTAAATGGCTTGTCTAACCTTGTGTGAGGGACCTTCCCCTTAGGATTGATATATTTGGTAATTGTAATGCTTTGTATGTGAGGTGACGAGTGCGTACTTGTGCAAATTGTTGGAAATCCGATTTTCTTTAAGCACTTATTAGTATGTTCCTTATCTTGCTTTTATTACTTGTACCATTTAAGCCTGTGTTAGCTTAGGAAAGCATGTTTAAGTGATTTAATTGCCTTAATTGTTCAATCTGTTTACCTGAACTCTATGCATCATGCTAGGCTAGAATTATTTGTTGCCTTAATATGAAATTTCCCTTCTCTGAATATTTTCTTGCTGTTGCTGCTGTGTATTTACATTGGGACTACAGATGTGGGATTCCGGTAGCTCCCCCTTGTCTGTTTACTTTGGGACTGCGGGTTAGATTCCCGATAGATCCCCCTGCATATTTACTTTGGGACTGCGGGTTAGATTCCCGATATATCCCCCCTGCATATTTATATTTGGGGACTACTGATCGAGATTTCCGGTAGATCCCCCGCGTATTGATAGTTGGACTACGGGACAGTATCCCGGGAGATCCTTCAGACATATATATGATGAACTACGGGACGGTATCCCGGGAGATCTACTGGATAGTTGTGATTGGGACTGCAGGACTGTATCCTAGAAGAGGCCCGGACTGTTATCTCTGTGTTAAGCTGTATTTTTATCCGTTGTTTGTTTGTCTCTGTTCTAGTTGTCGCTGTTCTTTCAATTCTTTGTTATTTCTTACTGTTGCACTTATTTATACTGTTTTACTCACACTGTTAACCTTTATATCTTAATTGATCTCAGTAGGGCCCTGACCTTCCTCGTCACTACCCGACCGAGGTTAGGCTTGACACTTACTGAGTACTGCTGTGGTGAACTCATGCCTCTTCTGCACATGTTTTCATATGCAGATCCAAGTACTTCTTCTCAGGCCTACCATCATTGAGGGAGGCAACTACTTAGAGACTTCGAGGTACATCTGCCGCGTCCATAGACCGATGAGTCCCTTTCTATTCCTGCTTTTAGTATTTTAGCCCTTCTGTACTTTCTGTTCTTATTAGACAAATTCTGGAGTTAGAGCTATGTAGTATTTCTTTGTCTTAGCTTGTGATTAGTGGATTTTCGGGTTTTGGATTGGATGGTTGTTTTGAGATTTATATATGGTCTATGCCGAGCGGCTCATTTAAACGTTGTTATTGCCTTGATTATGTTTTTAAACTATTTTACTTTTGCAAATTTGGGTTTTATTCTGCAATTTAGGCTTACCTAGTCGTAGAGATTAGGTGTCATCACGACAGTTCACGGAGGGCGAAGTGGCATCGTGACAACCAATCTCTAAGGATTCTTGAGAACCGTGAAGTGAATTCTGACAAGATGATATACTTTTCTCGTTCCACCAAATTTTTGGTCACCATCCAAGTATAAAAGTCTTGGATCCTTTGAGGCCATTTTGAAACCTTGACGTCATCTAAGGTGAAAGTGTGGAAGCCATTTCCAACTGGTTTTGACGCCATGGGCTCATATCTTCTTTCTAGGATTGGCTCATCTATCATGCCTTCTTGTTCCTCATCTACTTCAGATACTTCTGGGTCTCTTGGCTGGTTTACAAATATTGGGGGAT
This sequence comes from Nicotiana tabacum, assembly GCF_000715075.1. Lineage (NCBI taxonomy): Eukaryota > Viridiplantae > Streptophyta > Magnoliopsida > Solanales > Solanaceae > Nicotiana > Nicotiana tabacum. Next base: position 23,134,755 of record NC_134100.1, on the reverse strand, counting down.
TGTCGTCTTCAGAAGAGTTCGTTGTGGATTCATTGCTTGATTGAGAGTTATCCTCCATTGTTTCATCATCTGATGAATTCAGAGATTCCGACCATGGAGTATCTTCTTCTGATATGTATCTTGGCTGAGAGACATAGAGGTCTGGAGCCTTCTGGTAAGAAATCATCAGATTTTCGGGGTTGGACCTTTTTGAACTTTCTCCTTGGTCTCGCCTTTTCTTGGTTTGTTTCTGTGCTGCAAGGGCATCTTTCCTTTCCCAAACCATTTTTGCGATATCAAAAATCATGTTCTTCTTTTAAGGGTTGGGTGAAAGAGATTGGATTTTGTGAGCTAGGTGGAAAAGTAGAAAAGGTGTAGTCTAATTTAGGTGGGGAATATGCTTGTGGAGACATAGGGAAGAAGGTAGGTTTTGAGGAAAAATCTGGGGTTTCTTGTGGCTCAAAGTGGTCAATTATTATGGAAAAAGAAGAACTTATTATGAGCTCCAAGTTTTCCAGCAATATGGAGGATCCATTCTCAAGCCTTATGGTGTCAATCCAGAATATCCGTTCTGCCATATATTCATAGCTCAAGCCAAGGATTTTCCACAAGAACTATTATGGTTTTTCTGGTACCTATGCCATCAGTATTATATTTTTATGGAATTAAAATGCAACGTCTTCAAGGATTTTGATAATATTGCACCAGCTCTTAAAGTATTTTTACTATGGCTCAAGCCTAAAAGATATTGGATGAAATGTTTCAGCGATTCCTACGCAGCAAAGATATTCATGTTCCATAGACCAGTGAAGATCATTAATGGAAAAGTCCAGGCACAAGTAGAGGCATCATTTTGGTGGAAATTTCTCGTGTCCATTTTATCAATGGAGGAAAAATATAGCGAGACACAAAGAATCCTTTTCCAGCAAAATAGGTGCATCCCGAAAGAGATATGGCCAAAAGATTGGGTAAGCTGAAATTATACCAACACTCATCCTCACTGGGAAAGAGTCCGGGAAGCAGCAAAGGAATATCAAACCTCATACGAAGTCATCCGAGAAAAGATCACTCACGACATTTCCAGATTAAAGTTACGGATTACATCTCTCAATCCAAAGGAAAAAGAACATAGCGGAGAAGGACCGTCAAGTTCCAGACATTACTACACAAGGTCTTTGAAAAGATGCCTAGAAGACAACCCTTGAATCAATGAAGGATAACTATCTAAATCCTTACTAATCCCTCCATAATCCTACATTACCCACCAAAAAACCCTAAAAAATCATCTACCCATGCCAAGACAAATTTCCACATCTTTCCATACTATTCGGGCCCCACTTCCACTTGTTTTCACATGCTTCCACATGCTTCGGCACATGCAACACCCTGCTTTCACATACTCCCTCATACTTTCACATGCTACACCATGTATATTCCACCACTTTCACATGTTTTCAGGAGCTTTTTAGTTGTTTTGCCTAAAGTGCTTCACATGCCAAGAAGGACCCACATATAGATAAGTTTGCCATGTAAGATAGGTTTATTTTATTATGTAAGTTTGTCTTGTAATAACCTCCTAGTCCTATATAAAGGAGGCCTTGTAGTAGTTGGAAGATCATCTTGTAACCTTTGTAAATCTTTTGTGATATATTACATATGAGTGCTTTCTAAATTGCCCTCTTGTTCTTTCTTTCGAATGGATGGAAAGGCCGGTCCATGTATGAAAATAGAGTAAGAATACTCTTTAAATGTCAGCTTATTGTAGTACGAATGTTTTCTGAGTTATAAACAGCTAACGTTGGTTATAGTACAAAAGTTTTCTAAGTTTTGTAGCTTGGCAAACCGTCCCTTATGGGTTGTTGAAGCCAACCCCTTTGTAGGATAACTTTTGCGACTATAAACAAATTAATTATTTGTGTAGCTTGGCAAGCCGTCCCTTATGGGTTGGTGAAGCCAGCCCCTTTGTAGGGAAACTTTCGTATCTATGATTTAGTTTACTTTCTTGGAGTCTCTTACTCTATTCCTTATACTGTGGTATCAGAGCTAGCCCATCCTTTTGGAGGGAGGAACAGTTTACTAAATATGTCTGAGTCATTTCCATCATCCTCTTCCCTAGCAAAAATGAATATGTCTCCTGAGCTAAATGGTCTAAGTCTCCAAATTAATAAAAGGACACAGCCCTCTGATGTCGCATTTGCGATAGGGGGACCGTAAATGCGATTTTGCATTTGTGAAGATTTCATCGCAAATGCGACCCCCGACGGAATTGGGCTACTTCACAAATGCGATAAGGGTTTCGCAAATGCGAACCCTTCAGGCCTCCCAATAGCGACCCAAATTTCGCAAATGCGAACGATCCCCCCAGCCGCCTAGGTTTGCAAATGTGAACAAAACCTCGCAAATGCGATGCCGCATTTGCGACCAATACATCGCAATTGCGATCACACCAGATTTCTTAGCAAATCACTCTGAAACTATCCTGAATCACACCCGAGCCCCTGGGGCTCCAAACCAAACACCCGCACAAGTCTAAAAACATAACACGGTCTTGCTCGAAGCCTCAAATCACATCAAACAACGCTAAAACCATGAAGATTTCAAACTTCTACTTCCGATGTTTAAACTCATCAAATCACGTCCAATTGACCTCAAATTTTGCACACTAGTCATATTTGACATTACGGACCTACTCCAACTTTCGGAATCGGAATTCGACCGCGATATCAAAAAGTCCACTTCCAATCAAACTTCTCCAAAAGTCTTCAAATTTTTATCTTTAGCCAAATGGCTCCAAAACGACCCACAGGCCTCCAAATTCACTTCTGATTGCGCTCCCAATACTAGAATCACTATGCGGAGCTATTCCCAGACTCGGAATCCCAAATGGACATTGATAACACTGAAATGCACTTCAACCCAAACTTATGATATTCTTCCAAAATGCTAACTTCCACAATAGGCGCCAAAACGTTCTCGGGTCTTCTAAAACCCAGTCCGGACGTACGCCCAAGTCCAAAATCATCATACAAAACCTACTGGAACCTTTGAATCCCGATTCCGAGGTTGTTTACTCAAAAAACCAACCTTAGTCAATTATTTCAGCTTAAAGCTTCCGAAATGAGAATTTTCTTTCCAAATCAACTCTGAACTTCCCGGAATTCAATTCCGACCGTACGCACAAGTCATAATATGTGAAGTGAAGCTGTTCATAGCCTCAAAATGCTGAACGACATGCTAGAGCTCAAAACGACCGATTGGGTCGTTACAACCATTATTCTTTTTCAACTGAGAGTTAACATCAAAATAAGTGATCACTAGTATGACATTAAAATATTAAAACTTCTTATGAAGTCTCTCAAAATAATGTTCTTGTGACAACATTATGCCATCTTCACTCCTTATAACTTTAACTCCCAATATTATATTTACTTCACCCAGATCTTTTATATCAAAATTAGCAGATAGAAATAATTTTGTACTTTGCACAATATTTAAATTTGTTCCAAATATAAGCATGTCATCAACATATAGGCATATTATGTAACAACCTGACTGGTCGTTTTGCTTTTTAGAACCCCGTTCCCCTGAATAAAACTTCCCGAGCTTGCTTTAACTAATTTACGATCTTGGGGAAAGGTTGGTTCGGGATTTGGAAGAATTTGGTTTGAAATATGATCATTTGATTCCTTAAGATTTTCTTAAAAGGCTAAGTTTGACTTTGGTCAATATTTTTAGCAAACGGACTCGGATTCGTGTTTGACGGTCCCGAAGGGTTCGTAGGAAAATATGGGACCTGGGCGTATGCCCAAAAATGCATTCTGAGGTCCCTAGCCCAAGTAATGAATTTTTATTAGAAATTGTTAAATTGAAATTCTAAGGATTTAAACAAACTAAATAATGATTGATCATGTTGGTATCGGGCTCGTTTGTTGGTTCTGGAGCCTAGTACAAGTCCAATATAACATTTAAGACTTGCCAACAAAATTTGGTGTCAATCCGAGTAGTATAATTACGTTTTGGCACGTTAGAAGTGAATTTAAGAAATTGAAGTTCATAAGTTTGATTCAATTGGTTTTAGGGGGTGACTCTTAGATTTAGCATAGTTTCGAGCGTTCCGAAGGTTCGAGCGGGTCCGTTTCATGATTTTAGACTTGTTGGTATGTTCGGGTGGGGCCCAGGAGCCCCGAGTGTCAATCGGACGAGGCTCGAATGAATTGGAAATTTTAGGAAGGAGCTGAATCTCTAGTTATCAGTCATAACCGTACATGCGGTTGGTCAGCCACAGGTGCGAGACCGCAGAAGCGGTCGTCCTCTCGCAGATGCGGCCAAGGCAGGCCAGGCCCAAAACCACAGAAGTGGCTCCATAGCCATAGAAGCAGCTGCGCAGAAGCGGTCCCAGCCCACTTGGCCAATTCCGTAGATGTGACCATTTCCTCGCAGAAGTGGGACCGCAAATGCGGAAATCACTGAAGCAGTGAGCTTCATATATCACGGGATCTAAGTCATTTTGGCCAGTTTTCACTCATCCATTGGGCGATTTTGGAGCTCTTAAGAGAGGACCTTTACCTAGCATCTTGAGGTAAGTTTATCCTACCTGTTTCTAGTTTAATACTTGAGTCTCGGGTAGATTAACACACAAAGATTAAGGCAAAATCATGGGGGTTAGAGCAAAAAATAGGGTTTTGACAAAAGTTAGATTTGACCATAAAATTTGTTATGAAATGAATTAGAAATCATATATTATTGATCCTTGGGTTATAAAGAACAACTTTCTTCGAAAAATTTCGGAATCCGGGCACGTGGGCCCGGGGTCGGATTTTAGGAAACTTGTGTTTAAGGTTGGGAAATTGCTTAAATAGTTAGAATACGATCTTGTGAGCTTGTATTGACTAGTTCCAACCTTGTTTATCTAGTTTTGGATCGTTCGGCTCTAAATTGAGAGTTTGAGCTCGTTCTTGGTATTGGAAGTATGCTTTGGAGCGAGGTGAGTCTCCTATCTAACTTTATAAGAGGGAATTATCCCCATAGGTGATGTAATCAAATAATTTTCCATTAAATGCGGGGGCTACGTACGCACTAGGTAATGAGAGTCCGTGCGTAGCTACTATTATGCTAAGTCCAGGTAGTTTAGGACCCAAAAGCATGCTTTATGTGATATTCTTGCAACTTTATGTTTAATTTGGTTTGTTTAAATCATGGTGGTTATGGTAAATGAGACTAGTTAAGAGGAACATTATCTTTCTTGGCCTTTTTAAAAGAGAAGTTGATATTTCAGTGAGTAATTGCTCCCAAGTTACATATTATTGTCTACTTGTTGTTGTGTTTAATTACATTTGACCGCGTCACATGGTTGATTCGCGAGCAGGGTAATAGATGCATCTATGGTTTGTGCCGTTCGACCCTCAGCAGTGCACAATTTACTTTTATATTGGATCGGGCCATACGACCTCGACACTACTTGCGCATATTTTACTCAATGCTTTTCTATGAATTTTGATTTATTATTTGTCCTGGAATGAAAGTTGCCAACTATGATATTATCTAGGAGAGGACCTGTTATTCTCTTGCTATAAACTGCTAATTATTTGTTCTATCCATGCTCAGTATAATTCATTTCTCATATTATTTGACCCTAGTAAGTGTCAAGTCGACCTCTCATCTCTACTTCTTCGAGATTAGACAGGATACTTACTGGGTACATATTGTTTATGTACTCATACTACACTTCTTTACATAATTGTACAGGATCTGAGGCAGGTACATCTGGCTATCAGTCTGGTGCGCATCCTTGAGCATATTCCGAGACTTCCATGGTGAGCTGCTCCCTCTTTTGTCGTTCAGCAGCTTGATGGAGTCTCTCTTTATTTATCTTTGTTGTCTATTCTATTTCGGTCAGTAGGATAGATTTATTCTTTTGTATATTCTACTAGTTGCCTACAACTTGTGACACCAGGTCTTGGCACACACATTAGTAGACTATTCCTTTTGGGAATTGTATAATTAGTTTTGCCACCTTACTGGTTATCACTTGTTTTAACTTTAACTTGAGGAATTATTGCAATTATTTTGGTAAAAATAAAATGAGAACTTATTTATATTTCCTCATTTGCTTGCCCGACAATGGTGTTGGTCGTCATCATGAACTATAATGGAAATAGATCGTGAAAATATGGTATCATAGAACTAGGTTCACGTAGGTCTCACAAGTCATGGGCAAAACTAATAGAGTCTTGCGGATCGGCACAGAGACGTCTGTATTTATCTTTGAGAGGCTATAGGGTGTTAGGAAAACTACTATTTATTCATTTCCTATCGTGTAGTGGTTGGTATACTAAATTTCTCTCTTCTATTCTCTCACAGATGGTGAGGACACACACGGCTGATGTTCCAGACTCGGGAGCAGCTGCTCCCCCCGTTGTTAGAGGTAGAGGTAGAGGTCGGGGGAGGGCATCGGCCTGAGGTAGGGGATGCGAGCATCCTAAGGCTGTCCCAGTAGCACCACCAGCAGATCCTACGGAAGATCCTATCGTTGAGGAGCAGGGCAAGGTGCTCGCAGGCAAGCCTACCCCGACAGACGATATGACAGCACCAGGTTTCTAGGAGATCATGGGCTGTATGCTGTAGTTCATGGACACCATGACCCAGGCTGGTTTATTTCCAGCAGATCCAGCTATATCACAGGTAGGAGGGGGAGCACAGACCCCTACTACTCAGGATCCTGGTCACACAGCTGCAGTGTATCAGACTCCGGGTGCACTACCCGCAGATGGGGCTCATCTAGTTGCTGTAGTGGTGCCTGGTCCTAGACCAGTTGCGAATGGTGACCCGCAGAAGCTATTGGATAGATGGACTAGACTTCACTCTCCAGTCTTCGGGGGTGAGCGTCATGAGGATGCCTAGGAGTTCATTGATAGGTGCAGGGACAGACTGCACAACATGAGGATATTGGAGTCGCATGGGGTTGACTTCACTACTTTTCAGCTGGAGGGCATGGCCCATAGATGGTGGCGGTCCTATGTTCTTGGCAGGCCATTAGGTTCTCCTCCCCTCACTTGGGGTCAGTTCACACAGTTATTCTTGGATAGGTATATTCAACCCTCTGAGAAGGAAGAGTTGCGGTATCAGTTTGAGCATCTTGAGCAGGGTCAGATGTCTATGACCGATTATGAGGCGAGGTTTTCTGAGTTGTCTCACCATGCACTCATGATACTTCCCACGGATGCAGAGAGAGTGCAAAGATTTGTTGCGGGGTTGCATCCCGGTATTCAAGCTAGCATGGCCCGAGAGGTAGAGATGAGTACTGAGTATCAACTAGTGGTGGAAATAGCACGCAAGATTGAGGGTTATCGCTAGAGGGGTAGAGAGCAATTTCAGCAGGACAAGAGGGCTCAGTATTTTGGAGAGTTCAGAGGTGCCCCAGCTAGGGGTAGGGGGCACACAGGGAGGGATCAGCCTAGCAGGCCCCCGTATTCAGCACCACCACCACGTCCCTGAGGTGCTCAAGTGAGACCTTATTTCAGTGCGATGCTGGAGAGTTCTTACCGCCTACCAGCTATTCAGGGTTCTTCCTGCGGGTATTCTGGTCATCGAGGTTCTTCCAGTGCTTACTTCAGTGCCATGCCAGAGAGTTCATATCGCCCACCAACCATTCAGGGTTCTTTTGGTAGATATTCGGGTTAGCAGTCTCAGATTTTAGGGCAGCAGGCTATGGTGCCAAGGGGTTTCTAGGAGTGTGGAGATCTGGGTCATATAAAAAGGACCTGCCCCAGACTTTGGGGCAAGGCAATACAGCAGGGTCATCAGCCTATGATTTCAAAACCGGTTTCTCAGCCTCCTAGAGGTGGGGGGACATACGGGTAGAGGCCGTCCTAGAGGTGGAGGCTAGGTAGGGAGAGGTCAGCCAGCTACTGCTAAGTCAGGTGGAGGCCAGCCAGCCAGCGGTCCAGCCAGATTCTATGCCCTTTCAGCTAGGCTAGATGTATTGGCCTTAGATGCCGTCATCACAGGTATTATTTTCGTATGCGGTTGAGATGCTTCGATATTGTTTGATCTAGGGTCCACCTATTCATATGTATCATCTATATTTGCTCATTTCCTGGTTATTCCTCCTGCGCCTTTGGGCACTCATGTTCATATGTCTACTCCTGTGGGCAATTTTGTGGTTGTGGATTGGATCTACCGGTCCTGTATGGTCACATTCTGTGATTTTGAAACTAGAGCGGATCTCCTGTTGCTTAATATGATCTACTTTGAGATCATCCTAGGCATGGATTGGTTATCTCAATATCACGCCGTCCTAGATTGCTATGCCAAGACTGTTACCTTAGCAATGCCAGGGTTACCACGGTTGGAGTGGAAGGGTTCCACAGTTGATACGTCTAGTCGGGTTATCTCTTTCCTAAAGTCTCGGCATACGGTCGAGAAGGGGTGTTTGGCTGATTTGTCTTATGTTCGAGACACCACCGCAGAGTCTCCGACGATTGATTCAGTTCCAGTAGTTCGGGAGTTCACCGATGTGTTTCCTTCTGATCTTCCTAGCATGCCACCGGATCGTAATATTAATTTCTATATTGATTTGGCTCCAGGCACCCAACCTATATCTATCCCACCGTATCATATGGCTTCGAAGGAGTTGAAGGAGCAGCTTGAGGAGTTGTTAGCAAAGGGTTTTGTTAGACCCAGTGTATCACCTTGCGGTGCATCAGTGTTATTTGTGAAGAAGAAGGATGGGACTATGTGGATGTGCATTGATTACCGCTAATTGACCAAAGTCACCATCAAGAACAAGTATCCATTGCCTCGCATTGATGATCTGTTTGACCAGTTGTAGGGTGATAGGGTGTTATCTAAGATCGACTTGAGGTCGGGGTACCATCAGTTGAAGATTCGGGACACAAATGTTCCAGAGACTGCATTCCAGACTAGATATGGCCATTATGAGTTTCTGGTGATGTCCTTTGGCTTGACTAATGCCCCAGTAACATTTATGGACCTCATGAACAGGGTGTTCAGACCTTATATTGATTCTTTTGACATCGTATTCATTGACGACATCTTGATATACTCACATAGCCCGGGGGAGCACGAGCAACATCTGAGAGTAGTGCTTCAGACCTTGCGAGAGCAAAAACTATATGCTAAGTTCTCCAAGTGTGAGTTTTGTCTAGAGTCAGTGGCATTCTTGGGACATGTCATGTCAGGAGAGGGTATTAAGGTGGATCCCAAGAAGATTGAGGCAGTTCAGTGTTGGCCACGTCCTACTTCTGTGATCGAGATCAGGAGTTTCCTGGGGTTAGCAAGTTATTACAGATGATTCGTGCATGGCTTTTCATCTATTGCATCACCTCTAACTAGATTGACCTAGAAGGGTGCTCCTTTCCATTGGTCCGATGATATTGAGGTAAGCTTTCAAGCTCAAGACGACTTTGACTGCAGCACCAGTTCTTGTATTGCCTTTCGGTTCAGGGATGTATACGGTATATTACGATGCTTCGTGCGTTGTATTGGGATGTTTATTGATGCAGGAGGGTCGAGTTATTGCATATGCTTCGCGTCACCTGAAGATCCATGAGAAGAATTATCCCGTGCACGATTTGGAGTTGGTTGTGATTGTACATACTCTGAAGATATGGAGGCATTATCTGTATAGGGTATCATGTGAGGTTTATACTGATCATCACAGCTTACAACACTTGTTCAAGCAGAGGGATCTCAATTTGAGGCAGTGTAGATGGCTTGAGTTGCTGAAGGATTATGACATCACCATTCTTTATCATCTAGCAAGGAAAATATGGTCGCGGATGCCTTAAGCAGGAAAGTAGAGAGTATGGGTAGCTTGGCATTCATTCCAGCAGAGGATAGGCCATTAGCTTTGGACATTCAGTCCTTGGGTAACAGACTTGTAAGGTTGGATATTTCAGAGCCCAGCCGAGTTCTTGCGTGCGTTGTTGCTCAGTCGTCATTATTAGGGCAGATCAAGGACTGACAGTTCGATGATCCACATTTGGCGGTTCTCAGAGAGATAGTGCTTCAGGGTAGTGCCAATGAGGTTTCTATTGGCGAGGATAGTGTTTTGCGACTCCAAGGTCGCCTATGTGTTCCTAACGTTGATGGTCTGAGGGAGAGGATACTAGAGGAGGCACACAGTTTGCGGTATTCCATTCATCTGGGTGCGACGAAGATGTATCGTGACTTGAGACAGCATTATTGGTGGCGGAGAATGAAGAAGGACATAATGGAGTATGTGGATAAGTGTTTGAATTGCCAGCAAGTTAAGTATGAGCACTAGAGGCTGGATGGCCTACTTCAGTAGATGCCTATAACAGAGTGGAATGTGGAGCGCATTACATGGACTTCATAGTTGGGTTTGCCCCGGACCTTGCTGAAGTTTGATGCAGTATGGGTCATTGTTGACAGGTTGACCAAGTCGGCGCACTTTATTCCGGTTGTGGCTACTTACGCTTCAGAGAAATTGGCCCAGATTTACATTCGGGAGATAGTCAGGTTGCATGGTGTGCCTGTTTCCATCATTTCAGATAGAGGCCCTCAATTCACTTCCCATTTTTGGAGAGCTGTTTAAAGTGAGTTGGGGATCCGTGTAGATCTTAGCATAGAATTCCATCCTCAGACCGGGCAGTCGGACCAGACAGTTTAGATTTTGGAGGACATGCTCAGAGCATGTGTGATTGATTTTAGAGGACAGTGGGATTAGTTCTTACCTTTGGCATAGTTTGCTTACAAGAACAACTATCAGTCCAGCATTCAGATGGCTCCATTTGAGGCTTTATACGGTCGGCAGTGTCGTTCTCCTATCAAGTGGTTCGAGCCTGGTGAGGCTAAGTTATACGATATAGATTTGGTGCAGGATTCCTTGGACAAGGTAAAGTTGATTCAGGAGAGGATTTGCATAGCTTAGTCTAGATAGAAGAGTTACGCAGATCAGAAGGCACGTGATGTATCATTCATGGTTGGCGACAAGGTCCTTTTGAAAGTCTCACCAATGAAGGGCGTTATGAGGTTCGGGAATAGAGGTAAGTTGAGCCCAAGTTTTATTGGCCCATGTGAGGTATTGAGGCAAGATGGAGAGGTTGCTTATGAGCTTGCTTTACTCCCAGTTTATCGGGAGTTCACCCAGTTTTTAACGTGTCTATGCTTCGGAGGTATCATGCCGACTTGTCCCACGTGTTAGACTTCATTACTATTTAGCTGGATGAGAGTCTAAGTTATGAGGAGGATCGAGTTGCCATTATTGATAAAAAGGTTTGCCAGTTAAGATCCAATAGGATTTTAGCTGTGAAGGTCCAGTGGAGGGGCCAACCCAGTCGAGGAGGCGACCTGGGAGTCCGAGGAGGACACGCGGAGTAGATACCCACATTTATTCAGCACCTCAGGTACTTTTCTATGTCCGTTCGAGGACGAACGTTTGTTTAAGATATGGAGAATGTAACGATCCGACTGGTCATTTTGCCTTTTATAACCCCGTTCCCCTAAATAAAACTTCTCGTGCTTGCTTTAACTAATTTACAACCTGCAGGGATGGTTGGTTCGGGATTTGGAAGAATTTGGGTTGAAATATGCTCATTTGATTCCTTAAGATTTTCTTAAAAAGCTAAGTTTGACTTTGGCCATCATTTTTAGCAAACGGATCCGAATTCGTGTTTTGACAATCTCGGAGGGTCCGTAGAAAAATATGGGACCTGGGCGTATGCCCAAAATCGCATTCTGAGGTCCCTAGCCCGAGTAATGAATTTTTATTAGAAATTGTTAAACTGAAATTCTAAGGGTTTAAAGAAACTAAATAATGATTGATCACATTGGTATCGGGCTCGTATGTTGGTTCTGGAGCCCAGTACAGGTCCAATATAACATTTAATTCTTGCCCACAAAATTTGGTGTCAATCTGAGTACTATAAGTACGTTTCGGCACGTTAGAAGTGAATTTAAGACATTGAAGTTCATAAGTTTGATTCAATTGGTTTTAGGGGGTGATTCTTACATTTAACATTGTTTTGGGCGTTCCGAAGGTTCGATCGAGTTTGTTTCATGATTTAGGCTTGTCGGTACGTTCGGGCGGTGGCCAGGAGCCCCGAGCGTCAATCGGACAAGGCTCGAGTGAAGTTGGAAATTTTGGGAAGGAGCTAAAGCTCTAGTTATCAGTCATAACCGCACCTGCGGTTGGTTAGCCTCAGGTGAGAGACCACAGAAGAGGTCATCCTCTCGCAGATGCAGCCAAGGCAGGCCATGCCCGAAACCGCAGAAGCGGCTCCATAGCCGTAGAAGCGGCTGTGCAGAAGTGGCTTCAAGACCGCATAAGTGGTCCCAACCCACTTGGCCAATTCTGCAGATGCACCCTTTTCCTCGCAGAAGCTAGACCGCAGATGTGATCCCCTGACCGTAGATGCGGAAATCACTGAAGCAGTGAGCTTCATTTATTACGGGCTCTAAGTCATTTTGGCCATTTTTCACTCATCCATTGGGTGATTTTGGATCTCTTGAGAGAGGACCTTCACCTAACATCTTGAGGTAAGTTTATTCTACCTGGTTCTAGTTTAATACCTGGAGTCTTGGGTAGATTAACACACAAAGATTAAGGTAAAATCATGGGGTTAGAGCAAAACATAGGATTTTGATAAAAGTTAGATTTGATCACGAAATTTGTTATGAAAAGAATTAAAAATCATATATTATTGATCCTTGGGTTATAAAGAACAACTTTCTTCGAAAAATTTCGGAATCCGGGCACGTGGGCCCGGGGTCGGATTTTAGGAAACTTGTGTTTAAGGTTGGGAAATTGCTTAAATAGTTAGAATGCGATCGTGTGAACTTGTATTGACTAGTTCCTACCTCGTTTATCTAGTTCTGGATCGTTCGGCTCCAAATTGAGAGTTTGAGCTTGTTCTTGGTATTGGAAGTACACTTTGGAGCGAGATGAGTCTCCTATCTAACCTTGTAAGAGGAAATTATCCACATAGGTGATGTAATCAAATAATTTGTCATTAAATGCGAGGGCTACGTACGCACTAGGTGACGAGAGTCCGTACGTAGCTACTATTATGCTAAGTCCGGGTAGTTTAGGACCCAAAAACATGCTTTATGTGATATCCTTGCAACTTTATGTTTAATTTGGTTTGTTTAAATCATGGTGATTATGGTAAATGAGACTAGTTAAGAGGAACATTATCTTTCTTGGCCTTTTTAAAGAGAAGTTGATATTTCAGTGATTAATTTCTCCCAAGTTACATATTCTTGTCTGCTTGTTGCTGTGTTTAATTACATTTGACCGCGTCGCATGGCTGATTCACAAGCGGGGTAATAGATGCATCTATGGTTCGCGCCGTTCGACCCTCGGCGGTGCACAATTTACTTTTATGTTGGATCGGGCCGTACGACCTCGTCACTACTTGCGCATGTTTTACTCAATGCTTTTCTATGAATTGAGCTTTATTATTTGTCCTCGAATGAAAGTTGCCAACTGTGAGATTATCTAAGAGGACATGTTATTTCTTGATATAAACTGCTAATTATTTGTTATATCCATGCTCAATATAATTCATTTCTCATATTATTTGACTCTAGTAAGTGTCAAGTCGACCTCTCGTCTCTATTTCTTCGAGATTAGACAGGATACTTACTGGGTATATATTGTTTATCTACTCATACTACACTTTTGTACTTAATTGTATAGGATCTAAGGCAGGTACATCTGACTATCCGTTTGGTGCGCATCCTTGAGCATATTCCGAGACTTCCACGGTGAGCTGCTCCCTTCCTGTGTCGTTCAGCAGCTTGATGCAGTCTCTCTTTATTTATTTTTGCCGTCTATTCTATTCCGGATAGTATGATGGATTTATTCTTTTGTATATTCTATTAGTTGCCCACAACTTGTGATACCAGGTCTTAGCACACACATTAGTAGACTATTCTTTTTGGGAATTGTATAATTAGTTTTTGTACCTTACCGGTTATCACTTATTTTAACTTTAGCTTGAGGAATTATTGCAATTATTTTGGTAAAAGTAAAATGAGAACTTATTTATATTTCTGCGTTGGCTTGCCCTGCAATGGTATTGGGCGCCATCATGACCTATAATGGAAATGGGTCGTGACATATTATCAGGATACTACTTTAGTATAAACACATTTATCCACCTCCACTGAAGAAAAATCGTCTCTCAGTAAGACTTGTTTAAATTTCTCATACCATTGCTTAGGAGCTTGTTTAGGCCATAAAGAGATTTAACTAATTTACAAACTTTATTTTCTTGTCCAGAAATGACACAATCTTCAGGTTGAACCATATATATTTCTTCTTCTAAATCATCATTTAGAAAAGCAGTTTTTACATCCATTTGGTAGATAAAAAGCTTACGGATTGAAGCTAAGACAATTAGAACTCGAATATAAGAAATTCTAGTCACTGGTGCAAATGTATCAAAATAATCTATATTTTGTTTTTAGAAAATCCTTTTGCTACTAAACAAGCTTTATATTTATCTAAAGATCCATCAGGATTAAATTTCTTTTTGAAAATCCATTTACAACCAATAGGTTTTGCACCAGGGGGTAAGTCAGTTAAAATCCATGTATTATTTTTCATAATAGAATCAATTTCAACTTTTATTGCCTCTTTCCAATATTTAGCATCTCAAGAAGATATAGCTTCAAAATAATTTTATGGTTCATTATCGACAAGAAAAGTTTGAAAATCATTTCCATAAGAAAAATATTTTTTCCTAGGCCTTTTGCTCCTTCTCAGTTCCTCATTAGAGGTAATTTCATTATTTGTTTCAACAGGTGTATGAGAAATTTTATCAGATAATGAATACATATATTCAAAGAACTCAACATTCTTTGTCTCAATTATAGTATTGCAATCAAGCACATCACTTTTTAAAACAAGAAATCTATATGCAACACTATGTTCAGCATATCCAATTAGCATGCAATCAACAGTTTTAGAACCTATTTTTCTCTTTTTAGGTTCAGGCAAAAGAACCTTAGCAAGGCACCCCTGCACTTTTAAATATTTTAAATTAGGTTTATAACTCTTCCACAATTCATAAGGAGTTTTTCCTGTTCTTCTATGTGGTATTCTATTTTGTAGGTGACATGCAGATAAAAAAGCTTCACCCCACAAATTATCAGGAGCATTAGAACTAACTAACATAGAGTTCATCATCTCTTTCAATGTTCTACTTTTTTCTTTCAGCTACTCTATTTGACTCAGGTGACTAAGGCGGAGTTACTTCATGAATTATTCCTTCTTTTTCACAAAAATCATTCAAAGATAAATATTCTCCTTTTCTATCAGATCTGATTCTCTTGATTTTTCTACTAAGTTTTTTTCAACCTCAGTTTTATAAGAAATAAAAGCATTAAAAGCATCATCTTTATTTCTAAGCAAATACAACTTAGTATATCTAAAAAAATCATCAATAAAAGTCATATAATATCTTTTACCACCTCTAGTCATAGTCTGCTTTAAATCGCCTAAGCCAGTGTGAACCAAAGATAATAATTTAGTTTCTCTATTTACGGGAAAACAGGGTTTTCTAGTACTTTTGGCTTCAGCACATATTTCACACTTGTAAATACGAGTCCAAACTACATATTAATCCTAGCGACTGCATTTTCTTTATATACGCGACATTAACATGTCCTAGTCTAGCATTCCACAAAGAAATAGACTCAACCATGTAAGCAGAAGAATATGTTTTTATTGCTAGTATTAGAAATATTAAGCATGAATAAACCATGGTTATAATATCCATTGCCAACAAAATTATTATTTTTAGTCAATACGACCTCATCATTCTCGAAAGAAACCTTCACTCCAACTTTTCCTAATAATCTCACAGACACCAAATTGGTTTGGATATTAGGAACATACAATACATCACACAATGCTAGAGTTTTATCAGATGTGAATTTGAGAAGAATTTTTCCTTTCCCAAGAACGCGAGTTGTTCTTAAGTCACCAAGATAAATAGTTTCTTCTCGGTCCTCAATTTGGGTGTAAGACAAAAATTTATTTTGTCTGCACAAATGTGCTTAGTAGCACCAGAGTCTATCACTCAATCTCTCACATTGGACACATTATTTATTTGGGAAATGATAGCAACAACTATATTATTCGTTTTAGTCAAATTTAATTTCGACTTAGCGAGATTATCATTTATCTCAACTCTTCTTTTGCATTGAGGTGCATTTTTCTTGAAGGTTTTAATATTAGCATTGGATATGTAATCATGTCTATTCACATACCTGTGTTTTGACATTAGTGTCTGCCAAAGTTGTAGATGCAATAACGTATTTGCAACATCATGGATATCTGGTAGGACAACTAGAACAGTAGCAGCGGAGATAATACAAAATTAGTAGCACCATAAAAAATTTTCGTAGTAGTATTACTTTCCATAGTTTCTTAGATTGTAGGGAAATGACACCAAATAATAATAATAATAATATTGCATCAATATTATTTGTGAGTGAAAATACACCAACTGACTTGAGTCGTGCGAGGCACTGTCCTAAGAAACTATTTCAGCAATGTGAAATATTTTTTCAGGATTAAACAAGCTCATCTCTAATTTATTTAGAGGATACAGGAATCAGCAAAATATTAATAATAAATCCAGCAAGTTTGGAATGAGGAAATAAACACATGTTATAAAAGAAATTGGAACACATAAAAGGCTACACGTAATTGAAAAAAGAGAAGGTTTGTAGTGATGATTACTAATCATTAGCAATCATGAGAGAGAAAAGTATTTGTTGGTGTTTCTGGATGGTATAGAAAGTTGGTATTTATAGTTATAGAATTGTGTAAGAAGATGACAAGTGTTCATCTGCTTGTCAAAAACATTCCATGCAAATAGACAAGTGTTATGTCTCCTCTACCACTTATTTATAGTTTTTCTATTTGGCCATATATCTTCATGCAAAAGTCCACATGGTAGATATTCATAACCACTTGTAAAATTAAAAGAACACATGGCTATTTAAATTTTTTAAAATACTCCCATAAGAAAATGTTCTGTCTACAAATCTAAATCTTTGTATCCACTTTTTTTTTACTAATTTGAGACCTTATTTGATGCTTAATAGCTCTGTAATGGAATAGGATATAGATTTCCGTTTAACACGAGTATTTCAGCATTCACTTTTCTTTTTTAAGTGCTTTCACAAGTAATCGAAATTCTAATTCTTTTAATTATTGATGGTGATGGTTTTGACTATTAATCTTTGTTATTTGTTGGTGCAAGATTTAGATATGCCTCATCAAAAATTATATACTGACGAGCTCTGCGCATATATGATTTTTTTCCCGTACACTATCAAATTATAGTAAAGTTTAAGATATCGTCCCACAGAGATTGGAACCACTCAGACTACAGATTTGTATTGTCTTTGTCACTATTTGAGAGAATCAAATTGGTAGAGAGTTGTTGAAAAAAATGGTAAAATAAAAGCAATAAATATTTATAGTTTTATCATAAAAGATAGAGGTTGGGATATTGTGAATCAGCAAGATAAAACCATTATAATAAAATCAAAATTTTATTATTTATTTTTCTATTTAATGAAATGGTCGCTCATTTCTAATTCAGCCAAATCACATACAAGTATCCAATTAATAGCAACTCTTTCGATTAGTTTAGTTAATCAATTAATAGTTATACAAAGACCTTGTTTAAAGAATGACCACTTATTTCTAAGACAAGCACTCCACATAACAATAATATATAAATAGGACTGCTTGCGCTTAAGTTATCAATTTATTGACAGTTAGTGACATTAAACAATATTGACTAATAAAACCTCTTTCGATTAGTGTAGTTAACCAATTAAAGTAATGACTTCAAACATGAATTGTCTTAGTTGAGTGCACCAAGTGAGAAAGCCTCTTTCGATTAGCCTTGCCAAATCATATAAACTTGTTTAGAGCTTTCTCTTCTCCAGAATAAGAAATAAAATAACAAGACAAAGATTTTGGTAAGTGTATATAATTATGTCAAATAATAGATATAATTAATATCAAATACCTTGGTATATAAAGATGATAAAGAAAAAATCTCAACATAAGAAGATAAAAAAAATTAAGATAATTATTATAACACTTTATAGCTTCATTTATTATCCCAACCAAAGAAAATCATTCCATTATGGAGAAAAGATAAAAAAAGAAAAGAAAAATACAATCCTATGATAAAAGAAATAACTTCTAAAACTAAAACAAACCAATATTAAAGTTGTCGTTCTCTGCACAAGAAAATGATTCTCTCTTCGACTGATAAGTCATGCCTATTTATAAAAAAATATGCCCCTAAAATATCCAGGAATGTCATCCTTGGATTGGGGATGATATTCCTAGCACTTGAATCAATTTCTTCCACATACCTCTTTCCACGGATGGCATCCTTAGAATCGAGGATGACATCCTTGACCTTTTTGCAGTCTCTGCATGAACACTCTTCTTTTTTCTCTTTTTATTTTCTTTTCCTGCAAAATTTATTAATAATTTATACAAATATTATAAAAAAATTATATACATAAATAAAGTATTTATTTAATTAATATAATATATATACCTAAATACATATATAATATATACTTATTATGTACATAGATCTAACGCTCCTGCTCAATTTGGTATGGATTTTGTGCAAATGTTGGATCTGCCTAATAGCCTATATCTACTATCTTATTAATTTAGATTTTATTTAGCGGTGCAAATATTAGATCCATCTTGTCCTTTATTTAAGTATATAAAAACTTGTTCAACAACTATCAGGCCCAAGCTTTATAATGACTTGGCCCAATAGGCTTTAAAACAACTTGGCCCAATAGACTTTAAAATGACTTGGCCTTAAAATGATTTGGCCCAATACTTTAAAAGGCCCAAGCTTCATCACTTGTTTTAAACGTAGATTCTGCGTTCCGAGACCTTAAAAACCTACTTCTGTCTCTCATCGATTTGCGTGCGCAGTCCGGGCGCGAAGCCGAAAAGCCAATATGTGAAAATCTATGAAAAATGATGAATTTTGACTTTAAAATGAATTAAGTTGACTTAGGTCAATATTTTGGGTAAACGGACCCAAACCCGTGATTTGACGGTCCCGAAGGGTCCGTAGGAAAATATGGGACTTAAGCGTATGCCCGGAATCAAATTCCGAGGTCCCATGCCCGAGAAATGAATTTTTAAAGAAAATTATTTTCTGAAATATTTATGAGTTTTCGAAAATGAAATGTGTTTAAAACTTGATGGTATTGGGCCCGTATTTTGGTTCCGGAGCCCGGTACAGATCTTATATATGACTTAAGATGAGTTTGTGAAATTTGGTAAGAAACGGACTTGAAATGACGTGAATTAGACCGTATTGAGAAAATTGGAAAATTTGAAGTTCTTAAGAAATTTCATGATTTGATGTAAATTCATAGTTGTTGATGTTATTTTAGTGATTTGAATGCACGAGCAAGTCCATATGATGTTTTTAGGTTGGTGTGCATGTTTGGTTTGGAGCCCCGAGGACTCGGTTGAGTTTTGGATAGGCCACAGCATGAAATTTTCACTTAGGAATTTGCTGGTGTGTTGCAGACCTGCAGGCTTCGCAGTCTGGCTCGCAAATGCGAGCACTGTATCGCAAATGCGAGAAGTGGCCTGGGCTGCCTTATTCGCAAATGCGAAGAAATGGTTGCAAATACGACATCGCAAATGCGAAGGCACAGTCACAAATGCGAAGAGGCATGGTTTTCCTCAGAGTTCGCAAATGCGAGCTTAGCAGAAGTCAGGGTTCGCAACAATTGCGACATCTGAGACCTGCAATTTTATAACTTAGCCGAAAATCTTTCATTTTTCACTCTTTTCAAAAGTAAAACACCCTTGAGCGATTTTTCAAAGACAACTTTTGTTCCAAATCGATTGTAAGTCGTTTCTAACTAGTTTTCTTCAATTTTAAACATCTTTTCACATGATTTCAACTCAAAATCAATGATTTTCATGGGGGAAATTGGGTGTTTTGGGTAGAACCTACGTTTTCAAGTTTTGGGGATGTGGACCTCGATTTGAGGTCCGATTTAAAAAAAATTATATATTTGAGTTCGTGGGGGAATGGGTAATCGGGTTTTGGTTCGAACCTCGGGTTTTGACCATGTGGGCCCAGGGGCGATTTTTGACTTTTTGGGTAAAACTTTAGAAAACTTATTTTCATGCATTAAAATTAATTCAATTAGCATTTATTGATGTAATTAAGTAACTTGTGGCTAGATACGAGTGAATTGGTGGTGGTTGGATATGAGCGAATTGCTTTGGTGAGGACGAGGGTAAAAACACGAAGGGTGATGTCGTGCACTGATTGATTCCTGATTCTTTGTTGATATCTGAGATATGTTGTTTCTTTTAATTACCTGTTGTCTTTCTATTCTAAATTGATAGTTCTCTGCAGCATGTTATCCCTCCCATACTTGACTGTATATTACTGTTCTTCTTTTTCGCTGTATATAGTTGAATTGCACAGGTTTATTTGGTAGTCTGGTCCTAGCCTCGTCACTACTTCGCCGAGGTTAGGCTAGGCACTTACCAGCATATGAGGTCGGTTGTGCTCATACTACACTTTGCACTATGTGCAGATCCCGGAGCAGCAGCTTTTGGACCGTAGCTTGGGTGACTGCTTTCAGTCCACACAGAGATCCAAGGTAGTCCTGCAGGCGCCCACAGGCCCTGGCGTCTCCCTCTATTCCTTTATCCTGTTTCATTTACTTATTTCAGAAACAATGTATCTTTTATCTTTCAGACTTTGTATGTAGTTTTTCTTAGACCGTCGGTAATACTGTGACACCGGTTCTGGGTAGTCGAGGCTCAAAGAGTTGTTTTGGATTCATATGCAAATAATTTATTGCTTTTCTTCCGCTTATTGTAAATTTCGCTATTTACACGTTATTGCTTCATAATTGTTAAAGAATATAAAATGGGTAAAAAGATAATTTGTTCAAACAGTCGGCTTGCCTAGCTCATATTAGTAGGCACCATCACGACCCCCGAGGGCGGAAAATCCGAATCGTGACAATAACCTTTATACCTTGGCCCAATATGCTTTATAATGGTTGGCCTAATAACCTTTATGACATGTCCCAAGAACCTTTACCTGGACCATCTACAACCTTAACCCTCTTTAGCCCTATCCTTTCTTATTTAACTGATGTCTCTCCCCTTATGTTTTGAAATTTTGGAAACGAGGTCTCCTCCCTTAGAAACGCTTGTGGAAATTCTATAGTTTGAGAAGATGGCTTGTCCTCCATGTGCTTCAGCTGGACGGGAGTGTGGCGGCTGTGTTTTAACTGTATATTTTGATGCGCGCATTTAGGATTTTCAGCGACTGTGTAACATTTATGGGTATAATGTTCTCTGAAACAGGGTTGATAATATTTGCAAAATAGGGATGGGATTCAATATGTATGATACTGCACCTCATTGGATCGACGGAAAAAATCATGAAGTTGATGATTTGGGTGCTTGATGTACTCTGATTGAGGGGTATTCTGTTTTCCTGCAGTTGAATGTGATTTAGAACCCGTTTGCATTAGCTGATTTGAAGTAGCTGATAAGCATTATATGCTGAAACTAATTTAATAAATAAGCAGTTACGTGTTTGGGTACAAGTGCTGAAATTGATAATAAGTTGCTACAATATTTGATAAAAAAGTGCTGATAAGCTCCTTTTCTGTTAAAATGACTTAAATGTCCTTAGAATTGTTTTCACTTATAAGCACATAATTTCTTCAAATTTTTAGATTCCAGATCGATTCAAACACAATATTTTATTTGTCATTTTATTTTAAATACAATTGTGCTTAGATAAGATAATTCTTATGATAAATATAATTTTATCTTATGATAAGCATATAATCATAAGATATAATAATTAATAAATTGACAAAAAATTCTCAGTAAAAAATAAACCTAAATAGGACAAAATATTTGAAGAGAAACAAACATTGTCTTCATCACCTCAACACTTAGAAAATAATACACCAAAAATTTGGTATGTCCTAATTTATTACACAATCACATAGATATAAATATGCAAAGGAATAGAGAATTTACTTATCTTAAATAGTCAAGTTAAAATAAGACAATCTTTTTAAAATAGAGAGAGTATTAGTTAGTATTGACAGGTTAACTTTAAGAAGAGGAAATTTGTCCTTCATTGGAAAAATAAAGAAAAAAATAAGTATTTATAAACACTTCTTTGTCTTATATGGTTTGAATATTTTGAAAGATGTTGCGGAGAGACTTTTTTTTTGGCAATCTGCTAGGCAAGCACCTAGGGCTAGGTTTTTATTAATAACAAAAAAGAAAAATATAACAATTAGGAAAAGTACAAATAAGGGGGACAATAGCACCGAAATTGTTACCCATATGCCTTGGCTATATAATCACTCCTCTGCACCTCACATTGCTTTATGGCAGCCTCATGTAGAGTATTCACAGTGTAACTGCCTGCAAAGTCTCACGAGGGCATATAATATCATAGTCGTGTGGATAATTTTCAAAGGCATAGGACCAAGGCAATACAAACTGAGCTAAACCTTACCATACTATTCCTATTGAGGCGAATAAAAAGCCTCATCTTCTAGCAAGCATGTAAAAAATATGACCTTGAAAGTACCAAGTACTCTATGATCGCCATAGAGTTTATAACACACTCTATGACACTATTACAAGTGATACTGCTTTGAAAATGATAAACTAAAACAATGTAGAAATTAGTATCATGCCCCTCATTTATCAAACTTGTGAGTTATTCAATTTGAACTTCCTTAAAATCCTCTTGAATTGTCTTCAAATAATCTTCAAAGTTCTTCATTTCTTGTCGGATCTTTTGGACTTCGTAGATGTGGAGGGGGCAGCCCCTTTTTTCTTTGCAGCTCTCATTGGGAGTTGCCTGAGTGTTATTTCTTGAGTCACCTTATTTTTTTCATTGTTCGTATGAGCGAAATCTCCAGTTCTAGCCGCCTCTTTCGGACAAGATTCAATAAATTCTTCCTCTTTTGCTTCTTCGGAGATGGCAACGCGTAAGTTGTCTTCAAGTTTTTGATTTGCTTCATCTTGTATAATCATCCACAATGGTTCATGCCTCTTCAATGTCTTTGCACTACATGGTTCACGTCTGTTTGTCACTGAAATTTTCTGCTTCAGTGCGTTCATTATTGAGAATGATGAGTATGCACTTTTGTGTGGTTTGGACTGCCCAAAGCATCCAGCAACATTCTGTCCTCCAACGAAATAACAGGTATATCAGTTACCATTACTACAACTCCAGTCGCGTTTGCATTGGACTGCTGCTGCCCAGTCGTGTTTCCATTGAACTGCTTCTACCCAGTCGTGTTTGCATTGGACTGCTGCTGCCCAAGATTAGTATTAACATCAGTTGCAGTTGTTGATATACTAGGGACAAAATCAGGATCATTGTAGTTAAGCTTGCTTTTAATACGCGAAGTCGATGCATTCTGTTTTCTTGGCATAAGTGGTGAGCCAACTGAGAGTAAGTCTTCATCGGCACTCTCTTGAATATCATCATCAGTAGAAGCATCATCTTCGCCAGCTGAGTATGCACATCTGTGAGGTTTTGGATTGTCCAAAACATCCAATAATGCCCGGTCATGGTTTGAAATCTCCAAGTCTACTGTTGCATTGCTTGAAGTGATTGCATAGTGCTGTTGTTTTTGTAGTGGACTGCCTGTAATCAACTGCTGCGTTCCAGCCATGAATTGTCCTGCATTTGGATGCAACAGTGCATCAACTGTACCTTTGTGTTGCTGCGCATGAGATTGACCAACCGCATAAGCATCTTCTTGACGATGCTGCTGTTGCCCAGATTTACATGTACTGACTTTTTGTGATTTGGTAGTCACAATTTCCTGATCACTGTCAGCATTATCATTCTCCATTTTAAACTGATCTGCCCAGCTTTTGGATACTGCAGAAGACTTCATGGAAACTTCCTGTAGAATATCTGCTGGGTGCACCGAGTCTTTTGCTTTGTTGAGTTCCATTATAGGAATTGGAGACTGATTTGTATTCACCTGTTCCAGCTGCAACATATTTTGCTCTACACCAACAGTTACTACAAGAGCTGTTACAAATGCATTTTGTTTACGATTGATTTCTGGAATCAACCAATTGTTTATCCAGACTTCTTGACTTCATATCTGGATTGATTTCTACCTCCTGCATATCAATATTCCCAGTGGCATCAACTGCACCAACACCACCTCGATCAGTTGTACCATCTGAAGGAACAATAGGTTCTAAGTTTGACACCACCATAGCTGATAGTTTTCCATTTACTGCATTACCACCTGTAACTGGTAAACTCTGCTCAGCCAATATTTCTGCTACTACTGCATTATGTTTGTCAAAAAATGCTCGAACAACTGAGGCTAATGTACTATCATCCATCATCAGTTGAGGTTGCCCAGATTCGAGCTACATCTTTAGACTCCCAACAATATTTTTTGCATTCATCAAATCCTGAAACACTCTTGCAATGGCTGCAGCAACTGGAATATTTGCACCTGAAATAGAATTTTGCCCTGCTTCAGCAGAAACTTTTTTATCATTTACAACAGCTGATTCAACACCTGCTCGATTCCCATCCACAACATTAACACAATCAACTCCTTTGTCTCCAGATTGGCCAGATGCTTTTTCAATACCTTCAACCAATTGTCCTGCTTGAATAACAATCAACAAATCCCTAGCATCACCCTTAGTTTATCAAGACTGCCCAGTCTTTCAGATTCCTCCACCTGAAGTGCTTTTTCATTCTTTTCCTCTGTCCTCCAACGACACGATTTTTCTTCATGTCCTTGATGTTTACAACACATACAATATTTAGGTAAATTATCAAACACGATCTGCTGGAAGTATTCAACATTTTTTCCAGACTTCATATCGACGATGTTTATCTTGACTCTCTTAGGATGTTTGTCCATTAAATCGATCAAGACTTTAACTCGTGCCGTACTTGGTCGTGTTCGATCTTGCGTTGCCTTATCTAGTGCAAGAGGCTTTCCCACAGTAGAAGCTATGGATAGTAACGACTTTTTTGCAAAAAAAATGGTTGGCAGATTAGGAAACGAAATCCACACCACAGCTTTTGACGTTTCTTCTCGAGGGTTAAATCCCATGGTCCATGGGAAAGTCCTAAAGAAGAACTCGTCTCCCTTTTCCTTAACATAACTAGTTGTTCTTGATAATACCTAAACAAAATCTTCAAAAAGATCAAATCTTACCAAGATATGCCGATATTCTAGCTGTCCAACATTGCATTTACCTTTGATGTCAAGTTGTTTTGGTATAATCTACCGTAACTGTTGGATGTCAGGTTTGCCGTATGAAAATTTGAGAATTACTGTCTGATGCAGTCCCTCTTCGATGGTGAACTTTTTTACCTCTTCAACTGTGAATTCAACTGTTGGTTCACCATGGATCATATGAACTGAAATTAACTCCAGTTTTGACGAAGCTGCCGCAGATTTGGATTGTTGCATCATTTCAGCATACGACTGTTTTGGCGTACTGTTTTGAGCTGTTTCTTGAGTGTTCTGAGTTTCCTCTCCCACAGCCAAAGGCTGGGGAGAGGTTGCAGCATCCATGGTTGCCTACTACTCAAGAAACAATATCACATCCGGAAAGTTTTCTGGATGCTACAGTAAAATCGAAGCAATCCAAAACAATTTGTAAGATCTGTTGTTGTTTTTGGCTACAAACTTGAGAGCAAATTCAAGTTTGTTGTTTAAAATTTTTCAGTTAACAGATCACTCTTGCAAATCGAAGTAGAATTGCTAGAGCAGCAGATATTCCTCGATGCTACAGTAATTTGGAAATACAAATTAAGATTTGTTGTGATTGATTAATGGCTCTAGGAAAAAAAACAAATGGGGATTGATCACAATGCCAAAGTTGTTCTTTTGGGACTAAAATTGTGACCCTACCTTGCCGGAATCCGATTTATGGCCGATGAATAGTGATGGAATCACTATTCATGGTCTTCTTCCTAGAGAGAAGGTCCTTTATGGCTTCTTGATATAGTGCGGAGAGAAACTAAAATTTGGCTATCCCATATACAAGGTGGGATAACTAATCCCATGGGATATCCTACCATTATAGCAAACGACCTCTAAAGAGTTTATAAAGACCAATTAACACCATATACAATTAAAATATTTATTTTACCTTATATATCTACTTTATAAATTTATTTTACCATGTATACCTACTGCCTATCCAAAATAGATTAAAACACAGAAAGCAACATATTTCCATCTTCTTCTCTTACAATTCAAAGAGTTTGTTCTAGTGCAAATTTCAGTTAATTGTTGGTACTCGAATTTCACAGGCTTTGTAAAATCCTGTATACCTTGCTCTTGAGAAGCTGGACAATAAGAAGGCATTCTATCTCCACTTCCAAATCTTTGTATTCACATTTTTTAGCTAATTTGAGACTTTATAGCTCTGTAATGAAACTGGATATAGATTTCATTTTATGTGAATATTTTAACATTTCCTTCTCTTTTTAAAGTACTTTCACAAGTACTAATCTCTTTCTTGCTATACATACAACAGAAGTTGCAAGAGAGGGTGACACGCAGCATTTGAAATCATATGTCAATCTGGCTTTGTACTTCACTTAAAAGGGAAAGGCCTTTGCATTAGACTTAATGTGGGATATTTACTACAATCTCTTCTGCTTTCCCTCATAACAAGGCTTTACAGATTGGAAAAAACAGGTGCTAGTATTACTTCAAAAAATTACAACTTTTTTTATTGAAGTAACAATATATATCTTTGAAAATATTGTCTTTTGTGACTAATGACATTTTAATTTGGTTTACAGGCATCAATGGCTAGGTCATAGCTGATAGCTAAGTTCAATAAAAATAACATCTGGTGATTATTCCACAAACAATATATACCACTTCATTTTTCTTAGGCAAATATCATTTGTAGCCAAATATTTGTAGCACTTCAACCCAAACTATGATAACCTGATAGGTCATTTTGAGTATTAGCTCTTATTTCTGTGTTTTGAAACCTTCGTTAGCTTCGTTTGATGTTTCTTGATTTGCGTGCATGGTTCGTGTTACCTTTATGTGAACATTTGAAGAAAATATAATTTTTGGCTTTAAAAATAACTTGGGGTGACCATGGTCAATATTTTGTGAAAACGACCTTGGATCGATGTTTGACGATTCCGATAGGTCCGTATTATGATTTTGAACTTGGGCGTATTCCCGAAATTGAGATTGGAGACCCCTAAATTGATTTGACTCATTTTGCCGAAAACTAGTAATTTGAAAGTTTGGAAATTTTCTAAGTTTGACTGTAAGTTGACTTCATAGCTAACCGGTTCAGATTTTGATGTTGAAACTTGGAATATATCTGTATTACTATTTGAAACTTGTCTGCAAAATTTGGTGCTATTCGGATTTAACATGATTCAGATGCTTAGATATATTCTAGTTGTTCTTGAGTTTACTTTGAAATTTTATTGTTTTAAGGGTTGATTTGCAAATTTAGATGTTATTTTGGTGATTTGATTGCGCGAGCCAGTTTGTATAATGTTATTACACTTGTGTGCATGTTTGGTTTGGAGCTCGAGGGGTTCGGATGAGTTTGGTTTGAAGCCCGAGGGGTTCGGATGAGTTTGTTTAGTATAAAGACTGCTGGCGCATGAACAATAGCTCGCATTTGCGAGCATGGACTGGGCTTGGTTAATCTCGCAATTGCGGGGAACATGTTCGCATTTGCAAACTGTCAGTGGTCGTATTTGCGTTCTCAGAGTCGCATTTGCCACTTAGTGTGCTCTTGAGTGATCTTCCCAATTGCAAAGGAATTGTCTGCATTTGCGAAGGTAGGTTTATTTACAAGTGCGAACTTTATGTTACAATCATGACTTTCGGGCTTCTATAGCAAGGTTTGCATTTGCGGTCGTTTCTCGCATTTGTGATGCTGCAATTGTGAACAAGACATCGCAATTGCGACATCTGCATGTGGGTTAAAGAGGAAAAAAACGGGACTTAGCTCATTTTGCACCATGTCTCACCCCTAAACACTCTAGAGGCGATTTTCCAAGAGACTTTTCTCCCAAATTCATTGATAAGTGACTCTAATCCATTTTTTTATTACCTATTACTTTTCATGAGATTTCAACATCAACAACAACAACAACAACAACAACATCCCAGTATAATCCCACAAGTGGGGTCTGGGGAGGGTAATATGTACGCAGACCTTACCCCTACCCCGAGGGGCAGAGAGGCTGTTTCCAGGAGACCCTCGGCTCAAGAGAGCAACAAGAGACAATATATTAGTACTATTAATAGAATCATAGTAAATAACATAAAATACATAACATAAAATAACAAAATAACAACAATATAAGAAATATAGGAAATACGAAAAGGATGTAAGGTATACTAATATCCAACAGATATAGCCCTGCTTCAGTAGCTGATTAGTAGCATCTTAAGCCTAATTCCTAAATGGCTAGTCTCCCTCTAGTGCGTTGTAGTAATATTCACAAACTTCCCCCTAACCTACAACCTTAATGCTCGACCTCCACAATTCCCTGTCAAGGACCATGTCCTCAGAAATCCTAAATCGTGCCACGTCCTGCCTGATCACCTCCCCCAAATACTTCTTAGGTCTACCTCTACCTCTCCTCGTGCCACCACAGCCAGTCGCTCACACCTCCTCACTGGTGCATCAATGCTCCTCCTCTGAATGTGCCCGAACCATCTGAGTCTTGCTTCCCGCATCTTATCCTCTATGGGGGCCACGCCCACTTTCTCTCGAATATCTTCATTCCTAATCTTGTCCATCCTTGTATGCCCGCACATCCACCTCAGCATCCTTATCTCTGCTACTTTCATCTTCTGGATATGTGAATTTTTAACCGGCCAACACTCGGTCACATACAACATAGCAGGCCTAACCACTGCTCTATAGAACTTACCTTTTAGTAACAGTGGCACTTTCTTGTCACACAAGGCTCCCGTTGCTAACCTCCACTTTATCCACCCCACCCCTATACGATGTGTGACATCCTCATCAAATTTAGGATTTTCACGGTAACAATTAGGGATTTAGGTAGATTTGATTTTTTTTTGTAAAATTGAGATTTAGACCTCAAATTGAGATCGGATTTCCAAAACAAATCACATAATCGGGCTTTGGTTCGAACCTCGAATTTCGACCAAGCGTGCCTGGGATGGACTTTTGTTGACCTTTTCAAAAATGACCAAAATTGAATCTCTTTCATTAATAGGTAGTTTCTAAAGCTTACTTTGAACTATTTGATCGATAATTTGCTATATTTGGTTGGTTTGGAGGCTTGTTCGAAAGTCAAGGTCGTGATTGGTTGATTGTTTTGATTCGCAAAATGATGTAAGTGTTGGGTCTAACCTTGATTTGGGAGAATTAGGGAACCTTGAACTATGTATTATGTGAATTATGTGGAAAAAACGGCGTATATGCGAGGTGACGAGTGTATATATGCCGTCACATTATTTGTTTCCATGTTTCCTTATTTTCGTTTATTTCATTAGATACTTGCTTCATGCCTTAATTGTTACATGCTTTATTTGACTTTTGATAATTGTTACTGGTCTTTTAATTATTCTTGTGTTAAATTGTTCGTCCCTTCCTTGACTCTATGCTTATTTGCTACTTGTCTCTTCTTGCTTTACTTGCATATCCAAATTGTCACATGCTTTATTTGTCTTATTGTTTGTAATATTTATTGCTTTCTATAAGGAGGTTTCAATTGCATGAGTTGTTTAATTGATAGGTGCTGGTGAATTGGTAAAGTTGAGACTTCGAGTTGTTAGAGATTCTTTAATTATTATGTAGCTCTTTATTGCCTGATAGCTTTACCGCCATGATATAGAAATTCTTGTAA
This sequence comes from Nicotiana tabacum, assembly GCF_000715075.1. Taxonomy (NCBI): domain Eukaryota; kingdom Viridiplantae; phylum Streptophyta; class Magnoliopsida; order Solanales; family Solanaceae; genus Nicotiana; species Nicotiana tabacum. Next base: position 23,104,810 of record NC_134100.1, on the reverse strand, counting down.
ATTTGATTGTTGAATTGTTTATGTTGATTCAAATTATTTGAGGGGAGCGGGTTGCACGCCGCAATAGAAATTGAAAGGTAACAAATTGAAATGGTAGAATAAGAACAGATTATGATATTGACATATGATGATATGATAGGTCGGGTTGTGCGCCACAACGGATTGTATATATGGTCCTTGTTTGTGATTGTTGAATTTGCCTCGATATTGATATGAGATTATGAGACTTGTATTTCTAGGCTCTTTGGTAGTTGGATTTTCGAGTTCATTTTCATGAGTCAACTGTTTTACTTCCATTTTCTGTTTTCTTGTTATTATTATTACTGCGTACAAGTTATTGTAAGTGGCTCGCCTTAGCCTCGTCACTACTTCATCAAGGTTAGACTCGGTACTTACATAGTACATGAGGTCGGTTGTACTCATACTACACTTTGCACTGATTGTGCAGATACCAGAGTTGGTCCTAACAAAGATGAGGAAGATTGCCTAGATCCAGCTATCTGTGGAGACTTGAGGTACAGTTGCACGGCGTTCGTAGCCCTGAAGTCGCCTTCTATGTCATTATTGATGTTTATTTTGATTCAGACAGTTATTTGTAGTACTCTAGATGCCCATGTATTCGTGACTCCAGTTTCTGGGATTGTATTTGGATTACGTTGTTTAGTAGTTTATGTCACGACCTAAATCTACCATGTCGTGATGGCGCCTAACGTGGAACTAGGCAAGCCGTCTCTTTTACCAAAACAACCCGATATTTCAAAATAAAGATTTCTTCAAGCTATTTAGTTAATAAAACTTCATAAGATAAATCTGAAGAATAAAGTGCAGAAAGAAAAGCCCGACATCAAGGTGTCACTAGTCATGAACATCTACCAAAGACTGTCCGATAATACTAAGACATATAAAGTCTGAAAAATAACTAATAACATCTATAAGAAGATAAGAGGGAGATGAGCAGGGATGCGATCGCCATACAGCTACCTTGCTAACTCCACAGATCCGCGACGGATGAAATCAACACTCGCTAGCACGTCCAACAACCCCTGGATCTGCACACAATGTGCAAGGAGTAATGTGAGTATACCAACTCAGTAAGTAATAAAAGTAAATAAAGACTGAGCAGTAGTGAGGAGCAATAAAACATATAGAGTTCATATCATGAAATCTCAGTAGAATACAACATGCTTTTAAAATCAGGGTTTTGAATCAACTCAGCTCAATTAAATCTAGTTTCAGTAAAACCGTTTAAAACATCTTTCAAAAATTTTCAAACAGAGGCTCGGTGCAACAATGAGCAAAAATGATGCAAACATAAACAGCCCCTCGGGCAAAACATCACTCGTGAAGTGCCCCTCGGGCAAACATGAATCATAAACAACCCCTTGGGCAAACCTCACATTCACTCATATACAGCCCCTTGGGCATACCTAACAATCGCTCGTAAACAGCCCCTCGGGCACAAAATGAATCAAGAATAGTCCTTCGGGAAAAATATCATATCACTCACTCAGGGTACCTGTGCTCATTGGAGGTGTGCAGACTCCGGAGGGGCTCCTACAACCCAAGCGCTATAACAGGACACCTTGTGGCATAAATTAATCAGGCCCTCGACCTCACATAATCATGAATCAGTACCAACCTACTGCGGCGCGCAGCCCGATCCCATAGTATCCTCACAAAACAGGCACTCAGCCTCACTCAGTCATAAATCTCTCAAGCCACTCGGGCTATTAGTAAAGAACAGGGTCCTCAGCAAAAAAGTAACATTTTATATGCATCAAAATGGGGTAATAAAGACTGAGTTATGAAATAAATAAACCATAGCATGACTGAGTATAGATTTTTAATCAAAACAGTGAGATAACTAAGGGTCCAAACAGCTCTGGCACAAGACCCAAATATGGTGTTCAACCCAATTTATAGAAATTCTTTCTAAGACACATAAGTATCATATAGTTTCAGTCAAATACGCAACTTTATAGTTGCTACGGGATGGACCAAGTCACAATTCCCAACAGTGCACGCCACACGCCCGTCCTAGCATGTGTGTCACCTCAAATTAGTAAAACGATGCAAAATCTGTGGTTTCATACCCTCAGGACTAGATTTACAATCATTACTTACCTCAAACCGGTCAAACATCTACTCCAATGCTCTTGCCCCTCGACTCGGTCTCCAATCTCTCCGAATCTATTTACAATCAGCATAATACCATCAACACATGCTAAATGAATGAATTCCACAAGAAAAACTACCAAAATAGACGCAAATCCCGAAATTGGCTCAAACCCGGCCCCTGGGCCCACATCTCGGAATCCGACAAAAGTCACACAAATATAAAGCCCATTTACTCACGAGTGTACTCATACCAACTTCATCAAAATCCAACGTCATTTGGTCCCTCAAATCCTCAAATCACACTCTCCAATATTTCAAGCCTTAATCCCTTATTTTCATCCCAAATCTCCACTAATTACATGATTAAACAAAGGGAAATTACCATAAACACGAGTATTAGCGCTCAAGTAACTTAACTCAATGAAAACCCCCTTGAATCCCTCTTCAATCACTCCCAAAAGCTCCAAAACTGAATAAAAATGGTGAACAATGAACCAAAATCCGCGAAGTGTGCAATATATACCTTCTGCCCAGGTTTTTCGCACCTGCGGCCTATTTCTCGCGTCTGCGTGATCGCATCTGCGGTCAAGGAGCCGCACAACAATTCCAACAAGTCACATATCAATATACGAACTTAGTTGAACCTTCGAAACACTCAAAATAATATCAAACCACCAAATCACCCTCGGATACAAGCATAAGAACTTCTAAACTTCCAAATTCTGCAAACGATGCCGAAACCTATCAAACCTCATCCTAATGACCTCCTATTTTGCACACACGTCACAAATGATACCACAAACCTACCCAACTTCCAAAATTCCATTCCGACCCCGATATCAAAATTTCCACTGCCGATCGAAAATAACCAAATTTTCAATTTCGCCAATTCAAGCCTAATTCGACCACTGACCTCGAAATTACATTCTGGACGTGCTCCCAAGTACAAAATCACCTAACGGAGCTAATCAAATCATAAAAAATCCAAAAATGAGATCGAATACTAAAAAGTCAAAACTTGGTCAAACCTTTCAAATTTAAAGCTTTAAGCTGAGAATCATTCTTCCATATCTAATCCGATTAACCTGAAAACCAAAACTGCCAAATTACATAAGTCAAAATACATCATATAGGGCTTGACAAACCCGATAACTGGCGAGCAAAGTGCAAATGCTCAAAACGACAGGTCGGGTTGTTACATCCTCCCCCACTTAAACATATGTTCGTCCTCGAACGTGCTCAGAGTTGTTCCAAAAGCCATCAAATCGTCGTGCAACCTCACTATGCACATACCCGGGGGTGATCCTACGTCACCCTATCCCATATAGGTCCGATAAAACAACATGACCGAAATTTCTTAATCCAAACATAACATGACTGAAATTTCTTAATCCAACCTGGCCCATAAGTCTTAGAGCCCAATTTCCGACATCCGGAATTTTCTTTAAGATCAGAATCTCGCATTTACACACTGTATAAGTCCGAACAAACTGTATCAACCATATTCGTAACCTAATAAGTCGTCATATGATATATCACATAACTCAAACACTCATAACGATTGCTCCTAATCACAACAGCTACCCTAAATAACCCCATACCGGTAATAAACCTCTTATCCAACAAAGACTCATTCTAGCACTTCCATATACTACAAATGATGAAAGAAATGCACAAAAACTCATAACCATTCGTCAGATAAATAAGTCATGGAACTCCCTTTTCTCCGACAGGGACCATAGCAGATTTCTAAGCCGACTTCCGATATTATCCTTCTAACCATGCTGAAATCGAATCCGATAGTATTCATTCTAGATCCCAATGACCTCATCTCATCCAACACGACTACTCTAGTGACATGAAATATCGACACAATCTAAAGCCACAACCTGTGCAACCCGCGCACCAATAAGCAACAATCCAAATGTACTCAAATCATGGAAACTGACTCAAATGAGAGAGTTATACCATAACTTTGTTGCAATGCGTGACCCTATCCAAACACTGGTCCACATGAAACACCTCAAGTCACCATGCTCAAAATCTACGACCACGCTAAACTTGATGTCTAGTACCAAAAGTGAATCACCATTACCACGAAGAAGCAATTGACGTAATGCCACCATCTGAAAGAACATAGCTAATACGCAATCAATCACGTAATACCCGAACACTTATCTCACTCAAGTTCCCGCTATAAGCCCAAATAGAATTGCACCATGTGTGCATATAACCAATGAATCACAACTCCTCGTAGCATAGAAAAGTAACTCATAAATCACTCCAGAACACAAATAAGATCAACAACAATTGAATGGCACATCCCTCAACAATAGCAGTTCGAAGTCAATAAATCCGACCCAGTGCAGAACACACATCATATTAGGCCTACCCACGAACCCCAAATCAACTCTGGATAAATAACTCTCCGAAAGTTCACAATGACCGAATCATAGCACATACTATCATCTAACTAGCTCGCCCACATCTTCACAGTCCACAACCAAGAGAAAATCTACTCACGAGAACCCCTAGTCTCCAAATCTATAGAACATACTTATCACCATCTCTGATCTCAACTCCACCGCCTGGATGTCCACACTCCTCCAATTACACAGTTACCCCCACGATGAATACTCCTAAAATTCTTCTATGCCACAAAGTAAAATTTGAACTTCAGCAGTCAATCAAATAAGAGAGTGCTGCAATACCAATGAAGTATCCATAACTCAAACGCATCGCCCTTTCTGAAATGTATACTCTCATCAAGCCATACCAGTTAGTAATATCATTTACCGAGTCATCTAAAATTTTCCATGCTGCCTAAGAATTTATGACCTTCCTTTCAGAACTGAAGCGTGACCTACATATGCAAATCTCAATCCCACACAACATGCCGCATATACCCTGCCATCCAATGATAAATATGAGAACTTCATAACCGAATCCGAGTCACAAGCAACTACGCACTCAACTAGACAAGAGCTTTCCATTTGATTCTATCTAGGAGAAAATCACTATACCTCGCACGCTTCTCACGCCAGTAGAAAATATACATCTCTAACCATGGTAGAAATCATCAAGAACTCTTCGAATCTCATTTGCGCAAAGCCAAAACATCAGGACTGAATACTTCTAACTCAACCAAGCTACGCAGGTCACCAAAAAGCCAAGAGCATTGCCAAGAAACACATGTAGAAACTTATTACCTCATAAGCACCCAAAGTACTAATCATATACCTTACCATGCCGACCCAACCTACTACCAAGCTATCCTATTTATCCGAATTCCTTCTGAATTACTTTCAAATTGTCACTCCTCCTCGCCATAACACCACAATCCTCAACCCAGACTCACCCCACTGGAACCAAGCATAAAACCACACCACCCTAAGGCTTATAAGCCGCTGAATACTCTCTTAAATATCCCCAAAAGTACCGCATTCAAAATACGTACTCTAAAAAGACTTCCTGCGAATCTAACGCCATTACCTTCACCTTCCTAATACTGACATGTAGAATTCATAATGATATAGAAATGCCACAAGTCTTGACACCCTCCAATATAAACCTCAGTTCTAGCCAATTACACATCCTGAAGATCCCCAATTGTTACATATAAATCTTGAATCCATTAGAATCATTCTTGAGAGTCATCCACTCTACTCAGATCTCAATTAAACTGATAAAATAAACTAAACGACTTGTGCCCCATTAGTACAACAACACCTAAGGAAGTAACCCCACCTTAATGCCACAAGATAAATTTCTGCTCCACGCACATTACATCCTTCACCAATAACAACTCAAATCATTACATGATTCATATATACTTATAAATCCCAATACAACTCGTATCCAGAAATCCCCTTTACTCGAGTCATCCTTGATCTCAACCTCTGCAAGTCATAACTGATTCACCAGTATACCTCAAACTAAAACTAATACGACAGTTAGTCGTGCATTCAACTTATCAATAGCAGACTCCCCCACTTGGCTCAAAACCATAGATCAAAACATATAAAAACCTACAATACCCCTACTCTATTACTTCCATAATACCATAGTGAGATTCAACTAGATCCTCTCGTAAGCTCATGCAACACAAACTATCTAGTATTTTAAATCATCTGCAAATCTTGTGTTCACCCTCGTAATAGACAAGCCCACTCTCGTAAGTGATCAAACTCAAATTGTATTACATATGATTCACTAGTAAAAGAGGATTCCTAACAAACAACATAGGGATCACACAAACCCTAGAACACCCCGCAGGAGATAACCCACCTGCTTAGCCTCAAACTGGTATTTCTCTATATTCCTCCACAATCATAGCTATTACGCAATCACTTAATCCCCCTGAGTCTAAACTCATAACACAACATGAAGATCTACTCCACTCCACAACTAAATTACACGAGGGGTCCTTCAACACACCCATAGCTCGAGGCCATACATCAAATCAAGATGGAAATCAAGCACCAAACAAATCCTTATACACCTCGAGCAGACCCTTCTCGTCACATTCAAATCATATGAACACATCTAGCAATCACATCATACTCATCACGTAGCCATCCAACAATTACTTCCACTAATAGGGATACTACAAAATATATAAATTCAAAAGTATGTGCTTCCACAATCATCACCTCAGTGCTCGAGCTACAGTCAAAACCCGGCCTCAAGTCCTCCAGACTGGCCCATCATCAACATACTGGAATCACATCTCAAACCTCATCTATGGAATCACAAGCCGTCAATGCACAACTGATACCGAGCGCTCATATGCACATACGAATGCGTGGAAGAAATTCAAAGAGTTACACTTCAAGATGAATCAATGTCGCACGATAAGAATTCAAGAATGTGAAGTTTCCTAAGGGTTCTGTAGCCTCTCGAAGATAAGTACATATGTTTCCATACCGATCCGCAAGACTCTATTAAACCCGCTCACGACCCGTGAGACCTATGTAACCTAGGCTCTGATACCAACTTGTCACAACCCAAATCTATCATGTCGTGATGACGCCTAACGTGGAACTAGGCAAGCCGACTCTTTTACCAAAACAATCCGATATTTCAAAATAAATATTTCTTCAAGATATTTAATTAATAAAATTTCATAAGATAAATATGAATAAAAAAGTGCGAAAAGAAAAGCCCGACATCGGGGTGTTACTAGTCATGAGCATCTATCAAAGATTGTGTTACATCTCGTGCTTTCGTACGTTAAAAGCATCGTCTTCAGTTAATCGACATAGTCTCGGGGATTAGATTATCTTGAGGTTAATGTATTTATGCTATTTATAACAAGCAATAATAAGTGTCATGAAGGATAAAGGATGCACGAATTAAAGAAAACGAGTTTCGTCGAAAGTAGCCAATTTGGGACAAAATATGGGTCGAGTGATAATACCCAATAATTATGGACTAGTACCATGCAAGGTACCATATGACCACGGTATATAATGTATAAAGTATATATATAAAGTATATTAAAAATAAGTAGAATTTTAGGTAATTTATGGTAATTTTTAAATTATGCGGGTAATTAATTAATTACCGGGTAATGGGACATTACCCAGTTAACTAATCAATGAATAAAAATTTATAAACTACACCCCCTCAAAAAACGTGGCAGAAGGCCACAAAATGAAGGTATGACTCTTGCTAAAGCCGTGACTAGGTGGCAATTGGTGGCTAAGAAAGGGATACATTATTATGATTAATATAACATCTTACTATCAGAACTTAAGAAAATTTACAAAGACAAAAGATATTGTAATTTTGGAATCAAAAGAAACGTTAGACCAAAGCTAATTTTGGAAACAGTAACCATCTTCAAGCTTTCAACCAAAGCTAATTTCTCCATTTCTTAGCTTCATTTCGTTCAATACTTCAAAAAAAGCAGAAGCTTAATTCCATCCGAATTTTGCGGTTCTAAAAGAGTACAGTACAATCTTTGCCAAGAATATTATACGGATTTTTTCCTACTCCGGTATGATAAGGCTATCCCTTATTTATTTTGGCATGGTTCAAATTATACAGAAGAAACGAGCAAACACACAGTTTACATAAATTACTCTATTCATAGAAATACTAGGGGTGTCTATATTCTTGATTCCCCATGAGAATTATTATTATCTTCTGTTCATAGGTCTCAGAATAATACACAGTTGAAAAAGTTTATCCGGAAGGAATATTGAGATTATTACGTATTTTTCATGCATTTCACCCATTTATAAATGTGCATTGACTCATGAACAGATGGAGTTATATACACATATATATGTATATGGGATATGGGAAAATGTTACGGTGCTATATACACACCACCACCTGATCAGCTGGTATATGTTGATGATGTTGCCCACAGTGGCCAAGACGATATGATGGGACGCCCTCAAAGGCTTGATGATATATGTACATCTATACCTATGCATGACACGACATTTATATGTCCATGCATGACATTATAAATGTTTCAGGATTTATAAAAATATTCAGATTTACAGATGGATTTTTTTATTCCATATTTCATCTATGTCTCTTATGTACTGATTTTCGTGCCTTATATACTCAGTACATTATTCGTACTGTCGCCCTATTTCACGGGGCCTGGGTTTCATACCCGCTGGTGCAGGTAGGCAAGCTGACTGTCCCCCTTCTTTAGATCCCTGATCAGTGAGAGTTGGCGCGCTCCACTTGATCCGGAGCTACTTTCAATTTTGGTAAGATATGTTTGTATATATATATATATATGGGTATGACGTGGCTAGTCCCATCTTTGTACAATTATGTTTCTATTAGAGGTCTGTAGACAATATGTATAGTTGATGTGGCCTTGCCGGCTTCCAGTTTTAAGGTATATAGTTGTCTGTAGCAGCCTTGTCGGCTCGCCCTACGTTTGTTGCACATATATGTATGTATTCCTTTTTGGGAAGGTTTCCTTCATGTATATTGATAAAGAGGGATTTTAACAAGTTTTATGCTCTACTTGCCTATGCTTTGAATATAAATTGTTACAAAATAGTCCCAAAAGGCTCCGCGGCTGCACTACCTTTCTGTGCGGTCACGGACGAGAGATTTAGAGAGATTGAAAAATTCCAAATCCAAGCCATCCGCCAACTTCCTCCGTGGCCGCGGTCCATTCTGCGCGGTCCGCAGAGCCCAAGTTCAGAGAGCCCAGAATTGAAATCAAAGAGCCTAGTGCGGCCGCGGTCCATTCTATGCGGCCCGCACTGACCCCACAGGGGTATTTTGGTCCAGTTTTTCCAGCCTAGTATAAATAGAACATTTTACCATTTTTAGGTTATCTGTTATCTCCAGTACTGAGCTGCGCTTGTGGGAACTCTATTTGTAGCCATTTTTGGCACCTTAGCTTCAAATTAACGATAAATTCTTGTATTTTCATTTAGTATTTAATTAATATATCTTGTTCTTCATCCATTTCTTTATTTTCTTTTTCAAGCATGAGTAGCTAAACCCATTAGCTAAGGTTGTGGCTCAACCCTAGTGTGGGTAATTGATGGGTGTTTCCATCTAGGGTTAGATTGACTATGGGTGTTTGCTATTTGGGTTGATTTTATGTTTAAATCTAAGAATTGATGGTTGCAAATACTGATTTGAGCTTTGTGGACTTGACTCTTCTTGAGAAAGAGAGTTTATGTCTCCAAAATTAACCCAACAAGGAATTGGGATGGACTCATGAGAAATGATAGTCCCAATTAACGGGTTAAACCTCAAGAGAGTAATCACCCTACTTGAACCCTAGTTGTTTGATCTAATTTGCCGACCCATTTGGTCTCGAGAGAGTCAATTGGGCAAAATCACTCTCTCTACCGAGAGGTGTAAGAGTCGGTAAAATTGTGCAACGGTTATAGCATAAGCCCCAATTATGTCAATCGAACCTTAGTAACATCTACCCGTCAATTAGCCACCTAGGTGATGTCACGACCCTAGTGCCCTTCTTCCCATTAGATACAACTTAGCAATCTTCTCATAGCATAATTTAGTTTCAATTAATAGTTTGATTATAGTAGTTATAATTGAAAACCCAAAATATGTTGGAAGTGATATTTGGAGTAATTACACATTTTTAAGATAGATAGATATTCCAACTCCACTACTAGCTCCCTGAAGAATTCGATCCCGACCCTCATATCGGGTAAAAGCTATTGTGACCCGCTCTTCCTACCTTGGTATAGCGTTGAGTTGGCAGCGATCACTTTTTGGCACCGTTGTCGGGGAGCTTACGGTGTTGACTATCTGTATAGTTAGTTTTGTGTTTTGCTTCTCTTTCCTTCTTTTTTACTAATTTTTTTTCGAACATATCAGGTACAAATGGCTCTCAATGCAAATGACCCTCTTGGCAATGTGATTGCGGGGGAGGAGGTAGATGATCTTGAACAAGATAAGGTCTTACCTCAAGCTCAACGTAGAGGCCGTCAGGCCAATGTAAATGAGAACAACAATATTCCAGACCCTCCTCCGCCACCACCAAGAGTGACTCCCAGAGTTTTACCAAATCAAGGATGCCGGTGCTATTGTTCATCCCCGAATCCAGGCGAGGAACTTTCAAATCATAAATGTCATGTTGACCTTGCTCGAGCAAAGAGGGTATTTTACGGGCACCTCCGATAAAAATGCCTACAAGCACTTAAATGGGTTTATAGATACATACTGAGGGAGCAAGCAGACGAACGTGTCTGCAGATGCACTTAGATTGAGGCTTTTCCCATTATCTCTTCCGGGTAAAGCATTTGGATTGGTTAGAAAGGCTCCCCAATCATTCCATCACAACGTGGGATGAATTGGCGGACAAATTTATTGCCAAGTTCTTTTCTCCAAGTCATATGGCGGCACTTCGGGATGAAATTCTAGCCATCAAGCAAGAGCCAACAGAACCTTTGCACGAGATATGGTAAAGGTATAGAACAATGGTGAAAGAGTGCCCTAATAACGATATGACCGAGGCGATGATTCAACAAACCTTTTATCGGGGCATCAACACCACGAATCAATGCATTGAACCAAGTGGCCGGGGCAATTTTATGAAACTTTCATACCAAGAGGTATGTGAGGTACTTGATAAGATGGACGACACTTCTTCGGCATGGAAAAGTAGAGCAAATATGCCCCAAGGTGACCCCACGGTCATCCATTTGGACAAGTAATTGCACGATCATGGTCAAGCTATTGCCGAGCTCACTACTACTATAAACCAATTGGCGAAAGCGCAATTGCAACAAGTCTAAAATCCGTGCCAAGTCAATGCCATGGAAGGTGTTTCTATGCTAAAAAAGAGGCAAAGAGGGCAACAACCTCAAGGAAATTGTGAACAATATAACAACAATGATGGTGGTGGTTTTTAAAATGAGTTCTGTGATGATCAAAGCGAAGAGGTCTAATATGTCAATAACTACCAAGGAAATAGAGGCAACTCTTCGAATCAACAATGGTGACCCTAAGGAAATTGGGGCAATCAACAACAAGGCGGAGGTAATTGGAATAATAACAACCAACAACAAGGTGGTGGCAATTGGAACAACAATAATCAAAACAACAATTGGGGTAATCAAGGTAACAACCAAGGCAATTAGAACGGGAACAACAACAATTGAAACAACAACAACAATCAAGGAGGGTGGAACAATAATGGGAACCAGGGCAACCAGGGGCAAGGCTTTCAAAGGCCCCCCATGTACCAACAACCGAACAATCCACCCCCTTTTCATTCTTAAGGTCCGAGTTCTTCCGGGAGTGATATGGGGAGAATTGAGAATATGTTCGAGCAAATGATGAAAAAGAACCAAGATTACGATGCGCAATTGGCTTCTCATAACACATCTATCCGGAACTTGGAGGTGCAACTAGGTCAAATTTCTCAAGCTTTGAATACTCGCCCCAAGGGTTCTCTACCAAGTGATACGGTAGTGAACTCGAAAGGTGGGAATAACAACCATGTGATGGCGATTACAACTAGAAGTGGAAGAGGCGGTGATGTGCATGCCTTGAGAGAAAAGCAAGTTGTGGAGGATGATGTTGAGTTGCGTGATGATAATGTACCTTTGATTGTTGAATATGTGATTGAACAAAATGTGAGCAATGATGTGCAGATTGATATTGATGATGAGGCCGAGGTAGAAACTCAAGATGTCGTGAACCCGTCTAGGGAACATGTGATTGACATACCCGAGCCAGTTGTGCCAAAGGCCAAGGTACCCTTGCTTAGGCCACCTCCACCTTATCATCAACGGTTAGCAAAGAAAAAGAGTGACAACCAATTCAAAAAGTTCATTGACATGATGAAGAACCTCACAATCAATGTGCCTTTGGTGGAGGCACTTGAGCAAATGCCGGGGTATGCCAAGTTTATGAAGGATTTGGTAACAAAGAAGAGGTCGATGGAGTATGAAACAATTAAAATGACTCATCAAGTGAGTGCCATAGTGAATTCGATGGCACCAAAACTTGAAGACCCCGAAGCTTTTACTATCCCTTGCACTATCGGAAGTGCGGATTTTGCCAAAGCTTTATGTGACTTGGGAGCAAGTATCAATTTGATGTCGTACTCGGTTTTCATGACCTTGGGAATTGGACAACCTCGACCAACCTCAATGAGACTTCAAATGGCAGATCGATCGATAAAGCGACCTTTGGCATAATTGATGATGTACTTGTCCGGGTGGACAAATTTATTTTTCCGGCCGACTTTGTCATATTGGATTGTGAGGTGGACTTTGAAGTCCCCATTATTATTAGTAGACCTTTCCTTGCTACAGGGAAGGCATTGGTTGATGTTGAAGCAGGTGAGTTGACTTTCCGAGTGGGGGATGAGAAGGTGGTATTCGCAAATCCATGAGACAACCCAATAGCACTGAGGTTTGTTTATTTGTGGACATTGTCACAACTATTATAGTGGATGATGAAAGTTCCATGATCAATGTTGAAGATCCCCTTGAGGCCGTTCTTCTTAATATGGATGTCAACGATGATCCTAGTAGACTGGAGTGCGTGAATGCATTGCATGGTATGGGTTCATATTCATATGATCCTAGGAAGTTATATTTGGACCTTGAAAATCGAAAAACCCCACCAACAAAGCCATCGATTAAGGAGCCACCGGTGTTGGAGTTGAAGCCACTTCCTCCACACCTCAGGTATGAATTCTTGGGTTCAAATTCTACTTTACCTGTTATTCTTTCGTCTTGCTTAACTAACATGCAGGTTGACGCCACTTTGGCAGTACTTTAAAAGCAGAAGAAGGCAATTGGATGGACATTGGCCGACATTCAGGGAATAAGCCCCTCGTTTTGCATGCATAAAATCATATTGGATGAGGATGCAAGGCCTTCCTTGGAGCATCAAAGAAGATTAAATGAGGCAATGCAAGAAGTGGTGAAGAAAGAGGTTATCAAGTGGTTAGATGCTGGGGTGGTTTATCCTATTTCTGACAGTTCGTGGACTTCTCTGGTGCAGTGTATGCTGAAGAAGAGTGGTATGACTATGGTGACCAATGACAACAATGAGCTCATTCCTACTCGGACAGTCACCAGGTGGAGAGTATGTATGGATTACCGGAAGCTGAATAAAGTGACCCGAAAAGATCATTTCCCATTGTCGTTCCTTGATCAAATGCTAGATCGACTTGCGAGGCGGGATTTCTATTGCTTTCTGGATGGTTACTCGGGGTACAATCAAATTCTAATTGCCCCAGAGGACCAAGAGAAGACTACCTTTACCTGTCCTTATGGCACTTTCACTTTCTCTCGAATGCCATTCGGATTGTGTAATGCTCCGATGACCTTCTAACGTTGCATGATGGCTATTTTTACCAACATGATGGAGGATTTCTTGTAGGTCTTCATGGATAATTTCAGCGTGATTGGGGATTCTTTTGAGGAGTGCTTGGTAAACTTGGATAGAGTGGTGGCCCGATGTGAAGATACCAACCTTGTTCTTAATTGGGAAAAGTGTCATTTCATGGTAGAAGAGGGTATAGTGTTGGGTCACAAAATCTCAAAGTGAGGAATTGAAGTGGATAAAGACAAGATTGAGGTGATTTCGAGGCTTCCTCCCCTACTTCTGTCAAAGGGGTGAGGAGTTTCCTTGGGCACGTGGGTTTTTAACGGAGGTTCATACAGGATTTTTCTAAAGTGGTACACCCGTTGTGCAAGTTGCTAGATAAAGATGCAAAGTTCTTGTTCGATGAGAGTTGTATGCAAGCATTCGAGCTTCTCAAGCTCAAGTTGACTTCTACCCCCATCATTACCGCACCAAATTTGAGCATGCCTTTCGAGCTCATGTACGATGCTAGTGACATTGCGGTTGGGGCTGTTTTGGGCCAAAGGATCAACAAAATGTTCCATCCGATGTACTACACAAGCAAGACCATGAATGAGGCTCAAATGAACAACACAGTCACCGAGAAAGAGTTGTTGGATATTGTTTTTGCTATGGAAAAGTTCCGACCTTACCTTATGGGGGCCAAAGTTAGAGCGTACACCGACCATGCCACCCTTAGGTATTTGATGACCAAGATGGACTCCAAGGCGAGATTGATGAGATGGGTATTGCTTCTCCAAGAGTTTGATTTAGAAATTGTTGACCGGAAAGGGAGTGAGAATCAAGTGGCGGACCACTTGTCCCGTTTGGAGGAGGAGGGGAGGCCTTGTGACGGCCTTGAGATAAATGATTCATTTTCCAACGAGCAACTCCTTGCGGTGTCAATGAATGGAATTCCATGGTTTGCCGATGTTGCAAATTATCTTGTTACCGGAATCATCCCGTGTGAGCTCTCTTCTAACCAAAGGAAGAAGCTCAAGCGGGATAGCTTGGATTTTTATTGGGACAAGCCATATTTGTTCAAGATTTGCACGGATGGTGTGATTCGACGATGTGTCCCGGAGGAGGAACAATTGGATATATTGGAGGCTTGCCATTCCTCTCCCCATGGTGTCCATCATGGCGGGGCGAGCACAGCTTCTAAAGTGCTTAGTTGTGGATTCTATTGGCCTACCTTGTTTAAAGATGCGAGTGATTTTGTCAAAAGATGTGATGAATGCCAAAAGCCTATGAAATTTCAAAAAGGGATGAGATGCCTCTCAATACGATTCTAGAAGTGGATATTTTTTATGTTTGGGGCATCGACTTCATGGGTCTATTTGTTAGCTCTTGTGGGAACACTTACATTCTTGTGGCGGTTGATTATGTCTCGAAGTGGGTTGAAGCCGTGGCTTTTCCCAATAATGAAGCCCGGAGTGTTGTGGCATTTCTTAAAAAGAGTATCTTCACAAGGTTTGGCACTCCTCGTGCGATCATTAGTGATGGGGGTCTCACTTTTGCAACAAGGCTTTCAACACGTTGCTTTATAAGTACGGTGTCAATCACAAGGTTTCTACCCCCTATCATCCTCAAGTTAGTGGTCAAGTGGAAGTCTCCAACAGAGAAATTAAGAGCATCTTGTCTAAAACTGTCAATGCTAATAGGACTGATTGGTCGAAAAAGTTGGATGATGCTCTATGGGCTTATCGGACAACTTACAAAACTGATTGGTATGTCTCTGTATTGGTTGGTGTTTGGGAAAGCTTTCCATCTTCCGATTGAATTAGAGCACAAGGCCATGTGGGCTTTGAGGAAGTTGAACTTGGAATGGATGTTGCGGCAAATCTTCGAGTTGAACAACTTAATGAGCTCGATGAGTTTAGATTCCATGCCTACTCCAGTTCATCCTTGTACAAGGACAAAATGAAGTACTTTCACAACAAATATGCTCGGGGTAAGGAGTTCAAGGTTGGAGACATGGTTCTCTTGTTCAATTCCCGGTTACGTCTGTTTCCGGGTAAGTTGAAGTCAAAGTGGAGTGGTCCATTTGAAGTTGTGTTCGTGACCCCATTTGGTGCTCTTAATCTAAGGAACAAAAATGGTGAGGCCTTCAGAGTTAATGGGCATCGGGTCAAGCATTATCTTGGAAAATTTGATGATAGCCACGTGGTGGCACTTCTCCATCTAAAGTGATGTGTTGGTAACATGTGTCGTGCTGCGACGTTAAATCAGGCGCTTCTTGGGAGGCAACCCATGTCTTTTTCTTCTTATTTTCTTTGATTTTCTCTATAGTTTAGATTTGATTTTTGGACTAATTAGTTGTGAGATGTTGCAGGGATTGGGTTGATGCAGTGCAAAAACATTTTGGAAAAATTGAACAGTCTCTGAAGTTGCCAATACGGCCGCATTGCACTGTGTGTGGTCCACACTGGTAAAGGCCAAGTGAGGTACTCTCTGAAGTTTACCACCGCGGCCGCATTCCATTTAATGCGGTCCGCGGTGGACCTCCGCGGCCGCGGTCTGGTTTTGTACGGACCGCGGAGGTTGCCTTCTTAAGCTTCTTTTAAACAAACCCAATGCGGTCCGCGGTATGTTTTGTGCGGCCGTGCTGGTAGGAGAGGATGGGTCCTACATGTTTTCTATAAATAGACCTCATGGATCACCATTTAGCCTTTTCGAAAATTTGACTCTCAGAGACCTAAATCTACTGAAGGTGTTGGTTTATGTTTAGTCAACAATGGCATGCCAATTGAAATAGTTGGTGGAAAGAGTTGGTGTGGATGCTAGGAGGAAGCTTCCTCCTTTGATGTCACCCATGACATCAAAAGGAGGTAGTTTGATGTCACCAATGACATCAAGAGGAGGTCTTTACCTCTATAAATAGATGCACTCCTTCATTTGTAGAAACCATCCCAAAAATAATACAACACATTTTAGTGAGTAGAGTGTTAAGAGAGAAATTCTCTTAAGTGTAATTGGGAACTCTCCCCTTCCTTTGTTAATATTAAAAAGGCAACTGTTCTCTGGTGGACATAGGATTATTTTGATCCGAACCACGTTAAATCTTGTGTTCTTTCTTTTACGTTTTCGCTAACAATTGGTATCAGAGCAACAAGATTCTTTAACGATCCAAGGAGGAAGAACAAGTAAAGATGAGTTCCATGAAGTTTGAAATTGATAGATTCAGTGGACGCAACAACTTCAATATCTGGAAGATCCAGATGATGGCGTTACTGCGGAGGGAAAGTTCAATCCATGCTATTGACGGAAAGTATCTTAAGGATATATCAGCTCCCGACAAGGAGAAGATTGAAGGGGATGCATTGAGTGTAATTGAACTATCCCTTGCACCTAACGTGCTTTGTAAAGTGAGTACGAGTACCGAAGAGACGGCCAAACAGTTATGGAAAAAGCTAGAAGGGCTATACCAAGACCGATCAGTGACAACAAGGATGTTGTTACAACGGCGTCTTCACACATTTAATATGGGGTCAGGTACTTCGTTACAAGATCATTTAGATGCGTTCAATAAACTTGTCATGGACTTACAGATTGCAGGAATTAAAAGGAGGAGGAGACGCTTGCATGTGCTTTGCTATTTTCATTGACTTCAGGATATCGTGATATTGAGAATTCAATGATGTGTAGCAAGGAGCCTATCAAGCTTGAGCAAGTGCGGCAGGCACTTAACTCTAGTGATGTGCGGAGGCACATTGAAGGAGATAGAGATGACCAGGCAAGTGGGCTCTTTGTGAGAGGCCGGACTAGCCAATAGGGAAAGAGCAAATCAAAGCACATATCAAAGTCTCATGTGAACAAGAAGAATACAGAGTGTTGGGGTTGTGGCAAGAAGGGGCACTTTGAATGAGACTGCCCAATGTCAAAGTCCAAAGAAAAGGCGAGTGCATCCATAGTTGAACAGATACATGATTTTGATAATGATTATGTACTAACAACATCGTGTAATAATAATAGTAGTTATGGAAACAAATGGGTGTTAGACTCTTCTTGCACTCTGCATATGACGTTCCGAAAAGACTGGTTTAGCAGCTATGAGAAAAGTGGAGGAACCGTAGTAATGGGCAATAATGCAACTTGTGCAATAGTTGGCATTGGCTCAGTTCGGGTTCGCTTCCATGATGGAGTCGTAAGGACTATTACACAAGTCCGTCATGTTCCTGATCTGAAGAAGAATTTGATCTCCCTGAGTACTCTGGATGAACAAGGCTATAGGTACATGAGCGAAGCAGGAACTATAAAGGTGACTAAAGGTTCTTTTGTCATGCTGAAAGGCAAGCTGGAGGACGGACTTTACACATTGGCCGGAAGTACCATTGTTGGCTCTGCAAATGAATCTACAGTGCAGTTATCTAATGATGACAAGGCAAGACTATGGCACATGAGACTGGGTCATATGAGCGCACGTGGACTGGAGATGTTGAGCAATCGTAACCTTTTGGAAGGTGAGAAGATCTGCACACTTGACTTCTGTGAGCACTGCGTTCTAGGGAAGAAAAAGAAGGTCAGCTTCAGCACTGGCAAACACAAGACAAGACTACATCCATTCAGATTTAGGGGGTCCCTCTAAACTTCCATCAAAGGGCAAAAAGAGGTATCTTCTCACTTTTATTGATGATTTCTCATGAAAGGTTTGGGTGCATTTTTTGAAGGCAAAAAGTGATGCTTTTAACGCATTTAAAGAGTGGAAGATTTTGGTTGAAAATCAAATGGAGCGGAAAATCAAGTATCTTCGCACAGACAATGGCTTGGAGTTTTGCAATGAAGAGTTTAATGAATTCTGCAAGGTTCATGGGATCTCAAGACATAGGACTGTCAGGCATACCCCACAACAGAATAGAGTTGCCGAGAGAATGAACAGAACTCTTCTTGAAAAGGCTCGTTGTATGCTCCTACAAGCCAAAATGTCCAAAGTATTTTGGGCTGAAGCAGTTCACATTGCTGCTCATATTGTCAATCGATCTCCAGCATCGACAATTGACTTTAAGACTCCGAATGAGGTATGGTCAGGTGAACCCTCTAACTATTCATACTTACGAGTATTTGGGTGTCCAGCTTATTATCACGTTAATGAAGGAAAGCTTGAACCAAGGGCAAAGAAGGCCATATTCGTAGGGTATGTGGATGGAGTAAAAGGGTACAAACTTTGGTGTTTGTCTTTACTCAAATTTATAGTTATTAGAGATGTCACCTTCGATGAATCCTCTATACTTGATCCTCGTAAAGTTTCCGTGGAGTTTTCAAGAAACAAGAACGACGAGCAGGTGGAGCTTCCGGTGGAGCTTGCCAAGGAAAAGGATCAAGAGGCTCAGGCTAAAGATGAGTCAGAAGATGTAGACCTTGAAGAACTTGCTGTCAATGAACCATACACAATTGCGAAGGGGAGGGAGAAGAGGCAGACACGAGAACCGGAACGCCTTATAAATCAAGCAAACTTGATTGCATATGCGTTCGTAGCTGCACAAGAAGAGATTAAGGATCTGGAACCCTCCTCGTATATTGAAGCAACTTCTTGAAAGGATGTTGTACAATGGCGGTTATCCATGACTGAAGAGATGGAATCTCTTCACAGGAATCAGACATGGGTCTTAGTAAAAAGACAAGAGGGGAAGAAGACAGTTGGATGCAAGTGGGTCTACCGAAAGAAAGAGGGAATTCCTGAAGTGGAAGATGCTAGGTTCAAGGCGAGATTGGTTGCAAAAGGATTCAGTTAGAAGGAGGGAATTGACTACAATGAGATTTTCTCTCCAGTCGTGAAGCATAGCTCAATTCGTGTGCTACTAGCATTGGTTTCCCAATTTGACTTGGAGCTTCAACAGCTTGATGTCAAAACTGCTTTCTTACACGGTGATCTAGAAGAGACAATCTATATGGATCAGCCTGAAGGTTTCCTAGCTGAGGGAAAAGAAGATCACGTATGCCAACTAAAGAAGTCTTTGTATGGTTAGAAGCAATCCCCTAGACAGTGGTACAAGAGGTTTGATGCATTCATGACTACACATGAATTCTGAAGGAGTGCATTTGATAGCTGTGTGTATCACAAGAAGATGTCTGGTAACTCAATGATTTATTTACTATTGTATGTTGATGATATACTTATTGCTGCTAACAACATTACAGAGATAAATGCTTTGAAGAAACTGTTGAGTAAGGAATTTGACATAAAGGATTTAGGAGCTGCAAAGAAAATCGTTGGTATGGAGATTTCAAGAGAAGACGGTATTGTACATCTTTCTCAGAAGAGGTATATTGAAAGGGTTCTCAAGAGATTCAATATGCATACGTGCAAGCCTGTAAGTACACCGTTAGCTCCTCATTTTAAACTTTCAGAGTTACAAATGCCTCAGTCCGAGGATGAGGTGGAGCATATGTCAAAGATTCCTTATGCCAGTGCAGTTGGAAGCATTATGTATGCTATGGTATGCACACGTCCAGATATTGCTCAATCTGTAAGTGTGGTAAGTAGATACATGTCCAGCCCAGGAAAGAGGCATTGGGAAGCTGTCAAGTGGATATTGAGATATCTCAAAGGAGCTTCTGGTGTTGGTCTGACCTTTCGAAAAAGTGGTGGAGGTATTTCAATTCTCGGTTATGTAAATTCTGACTATGCAGGAGATCTTGACAGAAGAAGGTTCATAATTGGATACATCTTTACCCTCGTTGGCAGTGCCGTTAGTTGGAATTCGACTCTGCAGTCGATTGCCGCTTTGTCTACGACAGAAGCAGAATACATGGCAGCAGCGGAGGCAGTGAAAGAAGCTATCTGGATGAAAAGGTTTAGTAGCGGAATTGAGTTTGGTTCAGTTAGAATCAACTCTTAGATGTGATAGTCAGAGTGCTATTCATCTAATGAAAAATCAGAGATTTCATGAGCGCACTAAACACATTGATGTCAGATTTCATTTTATTCGAGATGTTATTGAAGAGGGAACTATCAAGGTCGTGAAGGTTATTAAAGACGATAATGCTGCAGATATGTTGACCAAGATAGTCCCACTAACTAAGTTTGCACACTGCAAGGACTTGGCGGGCATGTGCATCAACTGATGCAACTCCGAAGAGAACAGTTGTTAGGTAGAGGTGGTATGTTCAACAATGGTTTAATTCTTCTTGTTTCTTACAATGGGGTTTCCCAGTAAGCTTAGAAGTTTTTGCCAGAGTTGTTCCCACGCACGCTCGAAACGCAAACCAAGGTGGAGATTGAAGGTGTTGGTTTATGTTTAGTCAACAATGGCATGCCAATTGGAAGAGTTGGTGGAAAGAGTTGGTGTGGATGCTAGGAGGAAGCTTCCTCCTTTGATGTCACCCATGACATCAAGAGGAGGTAGTTTGATGTCACCAATGACATTAAGAGGAGGTCTTTACCTCTATAAATAGATGCACTCCTTCATTTGTAGAAACCATCCCAAAAATAATACAACACATTGTAGTGAGTAGAGAGTTAAGAGAGAAATTCTCTTAAGTGTAATTGGGAACTCTCCCCTTCCTGTGTTAATATTAAAAAGGCAACTGTTCTCTAGTGGACGTAGGATTATTTTGATCCGAACCACGTTAAATCTTGTGTTCTTTCTTTTACGTTTCCGCTAACATCTACTGTTCATCATCTCTTTTAGCGTAAATTCTTGCCTGCATAGATTATTTGTATACCATCTTCACAATCTGGTAACATTTCATCCATCTTTCTTTGTTGAATTTTATAATTTCATTCTTATCTTCATGATCAGTAGCCCATAGCTTCTTCTTTTTCTTCCCGTTTTTATTTATTTTATAGCTTAGGATAGTGTAATTATTGGATTTTGTGTGTTTGGTGAAACTTGTTGAACTAGGTAAATTGAGTAGGGACAAGTTAGGTGAAAAACTTGAACAAAAATTTCAAAAACTGAAACCCTAACTCAGTGCCTGAATGAAATACCCTCCGCGGACCGCGGTAGCCTTTGTGCGGTCCGCGGTGCCCTAACGCGGTCTCTGGTACCAGTTTGTGCGGACCGTGGTGCTCATATGGCTGAAAGTTGACTTGTGTCCACCGCGGCTGCATTGCACTTTGTGCGGTCCGCGCTGGCCCACCGCGGTCGTGATACCACTTAGTGCGGACCGCAGTGGAGAGATTCAGAGAAAGGGTTTTATGGACCCAGCCGCAATGCGGACTGCGGTGGCTTTTATGCGGTCTGTGGTGCCCTCAATGCGGCCGCACTCCTTTTTGTGCGGGCCGCGGTGTACTGTTATGCAACATGTTCTGCAAATTTTGATATGCTGTTCTGCAATTCATTTCCATCATTTGTTTCATTGCCTGTGCTTAGACTAACAATGTTAGATGTGTGTGCTTGCAGACAATGGTCAAACAAAGAGCTAGAGGTGCAAAACAACCCGGCCGAGGTGACTCCTCCTGGGGAGGCAAAGGAAAACAAGTAAAACTCACTCCCCATGCTCGACAAAACACAAGGAAAGTAGTCAAGGCTGCTGATATAGCTGGTGACCAATCGGGGAGTGAGTACATGCCTTCTCAAGACATCTCCTACGACTCCATGCCAGCTCACTCAGTTCCAGCTTCACCCACTGCCCAGGCTCCATAGCGTATATCTTTTGAGTCATCTGAGGGATTAGTAGCCGGCAGCGGTGAGTAGTCTATCTCCCCTACAGCTTCATTATCCGGGGAAAGTGCAGGTGGATGTGAGAGGGTGGTGATGGTAGTGATGAGGAGGTGCCTCAGAGTAGGGGGTGTTGACCGGACCAGAAACCCCATGGTCTGGGAAGATAGATTTGTTAGCCAGGTGGCTTTCCACAAGTTCAGGATATGGTGGCCACTTCGGAAGTTGATTCTTGAGAGAAGTTTTATTGACCAAGACTTGCTACCCCTTAATCCAAATGTACATAGACAGTTTCGAGCTCGAGTGGGTAGGGAACATTTTAGGGATGATTGTATAAAGGCAAATGAGCACATGGTCAAGGAGTTCTATAGCAATGTGGCCCACATCGTGAAGGGCACAAAAGTGACCAAAGTGCGGAACAAAAATATGTATTTACTGGTAAAGCACTAAATGATTACTTGGGGTTGAATGACGAAGATGAGACCCACTACAATGAAAAGTTGGCATTGAGTGATGAGGTTTGCCTATGGTTAGCTGCATACCTAGCAATCCCGGGTACTGTTCTAGAGTGGTTACAAGCAGGGGCAAAAATACTTCAGAGGACTCTTAATTTTGAGGCTAGAGGGTGGTTGACTTTTGTGTGCAGTCGCCTTGACCCCACTTCCCATGACCAGACTGTTCTACTTGCCCGGGTTGTTCTTATTGCATCTATCATGGCGGGCTACCCTATCAATGTGGGCAATGTGATGTCACGTGTCATTTCTGTAGTGGGGGTTGAGCATGACCGAAACTACCCTTTTCCCAATACCCTCACCATGTATTTTCGGGACCTGAAGGTGTAAAAGAAACCTTTTGATGTCAAGGTCAAACCGGTGGCTCCGTTCTCGTGGTACATCTTAAAGGGGCCAAACAAGCCCAAAGACAAGAATTACAAGCCACCTGCCTCTGCCCCAACTGGCTAGTCTGAGGAGCCGGTTGCGGTAGAGCCTTTCATTGAGCCTGCTTCCACTATTGCTGACATGCCTCCCGGACCTTCCACTACTGCTGGTCCCTCTACTTCAATTGGCCTGGGGATCCTATCTTCCTGGGCCCATCTATCACTACCAACCAGCTGAGCCAGACACTACATAGCTTGAACAACTGGATGTCAGTTGCGTTATCCAAGTTGTCTACTCTGTCTTATACCATTGAGGCTCAGTCAGCACCACAAACAACTCATATTCAACAGTCCATTGAGGATACATTGAAGAAGATCTTGGAGAACCAGAAAAAGATCATGAGTACTCAGACTGCCTTGTCTAAAGTAGTGAATTCACATGGCAAGGCTCTAAAGGAGCTTGCCCGGGAGCACAAGAAAATGCGCAAAACACGGGCTTCCAAGGAGTCTGTGAAGGAGCTCAGAGAGGATGAGGACAAGCTGAAGGTGGACCAGCTGCCTTTGGACTTGTTATTTGCGGATCCAGCTCCTGCAGTAGCACCAACAGCAGAGCCACAGCAGCAGCAGTTGCAGAGGTTTCAAGGAAGAAGAGGAAGCTCCCTAGTGCAGATGAGGCGATCATCCAGTTGGCGGACCTACCGGAGGCCTCCTCCAGTCAGCCACAAGATGCTCCTGATTCAGCCCGTCCAGGTCCAGGCCCCAGTCCCATCAGCTGAGCAGCAGGATATCGGGAACCATTCTGAGGTTCGCGTGCATACAGAGGACCCAGGGGCCACTCATGTTCCCATGCAGACTGACGAGGCTTAGGGAGTTCCCATATCCTTTACTTATGTTTTTGGTGCTTATTTGCTTAGTTGTCATTGGGGACAATGCCAGCTTTTGTTTGAGGGGGTGCACCCTACATTTTATCCATTGGATGACTGTGCATATAGATTGATTAAGTTTATGCTTACTTTTGATTTTCTATTGGTCTGTATATAACTTTACATTTAGTTACTTTTATCCTAGTTTTTATCTTCTCTTTGGTCTGTATATAAAGTTACATTATTGTATATATTCATCCCCCGTTGTATATTCTAATCCCATATTGTAAATATTCATTCTATTTTCTATTTTCATAAAAAAATTCGTTTTTAGCTTCGTAGATAGGCTCGTAACCTTTTGTTTCATTTTTGGTGCTTTCAATAAGCCTTTGGTTTTTTTATTGTCACGGTTCTTTCCAAAGGTGGAGTAGTGTGTGAACCAGGTGGCTCTTCCCGATGATGGATGGCGTGACAACCTTCTCAAGGGTTTGAGTTCGTTTTTATTTTTCTTTTGTTTTTGGTAGTTTATAATTAAGGGTACCTCAAGCAAAGCTTCACTTGGGCCTAACACATTTGCCTTTAATCCCATGGTCAAAGACAAGTGGTTGTGTTTAGGATGGTGAAAGTAGTGACCTTGAGACTCTTGTGTTGACCAAACAATCATCATGTAGTCTTTCGGGACAATTGTATGCTCAATCGTGTCTAAGGTTGTTGTAGGCCCCCGACTCTATGTCTTTAGCAATCCTTGAGTTGTGTGGTGAGAAATCGAATTTTGAGTCCAAGTCCCAAGCCAATGGTCTAGAACTTGCCCTGAATGTTTGTTGAGGCGAAATCTTGAGTGAAATTTGACTTAAGAAGTGATTATAGGCTCTCCCTGATCCAAATGATAGTTGAACAATTCCATAGCCTACCAATGATATAATCCCTAGTTAACTCTTTTGAGCCTTAAACCTTTTTCTTTCAAGAACCAAGGCTGTAAGCCTATATTCGTTCTAAAATATACCCTCT
Organism: Nicotiana tabacum; assembly: GCF_000715075.1. Lineage (NCBI taxonomy): Eukaryota > Viridiplantae > Streptophyta > Magnoliopsida > Solanales > Solanaceae > Nicotiana > Nicotiana tabacum. Next base: position 23,079,512 of record NC_134100.1, on the reverse strand, counting down.
CTTGGCACCCAAATCTTCCCTTGAGTAATGGTAAAAGTTTAAGTTTACGGGGAGAGACAAGAAAGGAAACAAGTGGTAAAAGGTACAAAAGCAAAGAAAAGGAAGGCAATGAAAAAGAAAGAAAAGAAAAAGACAAAAAGAAAGCCCAATATGAAAAAGAATAAAAAGGGGATTCAAGAAAAGCAAAAGAGAAAAAGGTGTGGAAAAAGTAAAAAAAGGAGAAACACTTTGAATTGCATAAGAAAGAGTGACATTGTGTCTCTCCAACCCCTTGAAAAGAAGTGAGATACTCAAAGAATCAAGAGAATTGTGCCAAAATGAATCAAAAGAAGTGCTTAAGGGAAAATGGAACTCATTTAGACCAAAAACATTTCCTACCCTGAACCAAAAGCCTTCACATTGATTCCACAAAAGCCCTATATGATCTTGAGTTGAATGACACTTGCATTAGTGGATACTTACATGATAGTCAAGCATATGGTACTTAGAGCCGGCCTTGTGACCTTTCTTTGAGAGAGACGAGTGAATTCCCATTAACCTCGGTTTGTGTGCTTATATTCTAAAAGATGAGGTTTGCTTAGGGAGATTTGAGGATGTGTGAGTTTGGGTTCCACAGCAACCAAAGTAATTTAGAGAGTTCTTTGATGTAATGAGTCAATTCTTGATGCTCTTGTGTCACACTTGATCCTTAGTTTTTCAAAGTTTAAATGTTGTTAATGATCCATTCGCATTGAGGGCAATTGTTAGTCCCAATTGATGCTTGTTGAGGTTACTTTAGGACAGTTGGAATTACTTGGATTTTCCTTTTAGGGGTGGGTCGTATTTTGTTTGCTTGAGGACAAGCAAAGGCTTAAGTTTGGGGGAGTTGATAAGGAGGGATTTTAACGTGTTTTATGCTCCTACATGCCTATGCTTTGAATATAAATTGTTATAAAATAGTCCCAAAAGGCTCATAAGTTGTGCTTGATTGCAGGTTAATTTCAAAGATCGGCTCAAAAGGAGTGAAACCTGCTCAAGTATCAAAGACTAAGTAAACCGAGGGCAAACAGGCCTAGTGCGGACCGCACAGAGTCGAATGCGGCTGCACTAGGTGGTTCAGAGAGTTGGCAAAACAAGGCTGAGGCAACGCGGCCGCGGTACAGTTTTAGCGGTATGCAGTGAAGGCTCTACGGCCGCACTACCTTTCTGTGCGGTCTGCGGGCGAGAGATTGAAAAATACCAAATCCAAGCCATGTGGTCCGCGGTCCTGATTGTGCAGACCGCACCAGCTTCCTCTACGGCTGCTGTCCATTCTACGCGGTTTGCGGAGCCCAAGTTCAGAGAGCCTAGAATTGAAGTCAAAGAGCCTAGTGCGGCCGCGGTCCATTTTATGCGGCCCGCACTGATCCCGCAGGGGTATTTTTGTCTAGTTTTTCCAGCCTAGTATAAATAGAACATTTTTCCATTTTTAGGTTATCTGTTTCTCCAGTATTGAGCTGCGCTCGTGGGAACTCGATTTGTAGCCATTTTTGGCACCTTAGCTTCAAATTAATGATAGATTCTTGTATTTTCATTTAGTATTTAATTAATATGTCTTGTTCTTCATCTATTTATTTATTTTCTTTGTCAAGCATGAGTAGCTAAACCCATTAGCTAGGGTTGTGGCTCAACCCTAGTGTGGGTAATTGATGGGTGTTGCCATCTAAGGTTAGATTGACTATGGGTGTTTGCTATTCAGGTTGATTTTATGTTTTAATCTAAGAATTGGTGGTTGCAAACACTGATTTGAGCTTTGTGGACTTGACTCTTCTTGAGAAAGAGAATCTATGTCTCCAAATTTGACCCAACAAGGAATTGGGATGGACTCATAAGAAATGATAGTCCCAATTAACAGGTTAAACATCGAGAGAATAATCACCCTACTTGAACCCTAGTTGCTTGATCTAATTTGCCTACCCATTTGGTCTCTCGGGAGTCAATTGGGCAAAATCACTCTCTCTACTGAGAGGTGTGAGAGTGGCTAAAATTGTGCAACGGTTATAGCATAAGCCCCAATTATGTCAATCGAACCTTAGTAACATCTACCCGTCAATTAGCCACCTAGTTGATGTCACGACCCTAGTGCCCTTCTTTCCATTAGATACAACTTAGCAATCTTCTCATAGCATAATTTAGTTTCAATTAATAGTTTGATAATAGTAGTTATAATTGAAAACCCAAAATATGTTGGAAGTGATATTTGGAGTAATTACATATTTCTAAGCTAGATAGATATTCCAACTCCACTACTAGCTCCTTGAGAAATTCGATCCCGACCCTCAAATCGGGTAAAAGCTATTGCGACCCACTATTCCTACCTTGGTGTATCGTTGAGTTGGCAGCGATCATATATTATTCTTATAATTCAGCAGATGTTATTTAGGTTTATATCTTAGACGGTTGCTTAGGGGTGCGTGACAGGTAGGACTCGGGCACCCATCGAGGCCCATCGATTTGGGTCGTGACAAAAGTGGTATCAGAGTAGTTCTGTCCTAGGGTTGTCTACAGATCGTGCCTAGTGGAATCTTGTTTATGGGTGTGTTGTGCACCACACTTATAGATAGGAGGCTACAAGATATATAAGATGTTATCCTCTCTTTTTATCTCAGATCGTGTGATACAAGAATTCATGTTCCTAATGATATGTTATATTTTCAACGATGCCTCCAAAGAGTACGGCCGCCCAGAAGGCAAAGTCCGTGGCTGGTGAGACTACTAGTCAAGTGCCACGAGTTACTAGGGCTTGGGGAGAGTCTCATAGTTAGATTCCATCTCAGACTTCACATAACCCACCCTTTCCAGATGAGTTCCAAGGGGCACCAGCTCCAGCGCCTGCCCCTGTACGTCCAGTTTCTCAGCTAGATGCTCCTAGTCAGGATATGAGAGATGTTATTCAGTTATTGACCTGATTGGTAGCAACGCAGGCTCGGTGTCAAATAGTAGGTATTGGTCATGCAGATAGGTCCGTCAGTGCGAGGGTACGTGAATTCATTAATTTAGACCCTCTGATATTCACCGGGGCAGATCCAAACGAGGATCCTCAGGTATTTATTGATAGAGTGCAGAGGACGTTAAGGGTAATGAAGGCCACTGCCACTGAGTGAGTTGAGCTAACTTCCTATAGACTTCAAGATGTTGCAGTTAATTGGTATGAGTCTTGGGAGTTGTCCAGAGGTGAGGATGCCCCTCCAGCGGTATGGCAGGAGTTTACAGAGGCTTTTCTTCGTCATTATCTGCCACCAGAGCTTAGACGTGCCAGAGTTGATAGGTTCTTAACCAGTTTGATTCGTTGGCTAGGTATGCTCCCACTATTGTATCTAAGATGGAGGATGTCACGACCCTAACCCCGAACCCGGTCATGATGACACCTCTCTTGAAGTCAAGGCCAGCCAGTCTAACACATTCCAACCTTTTAAACAGTTAATTAACATAGAAATAGTCTAAAGCATGATTAAATAGCAATATTTAGCGGAAATAACGATAACAAAGTGGAAAACCATCCCGACACAGCCCTAATCGGGGTGTCACAAGTCATGAGTGTCTAAGATACTAAATCCTCACATGTAACTACAGAGTCTCAGATACTGAAATAGAACATATAAGAAATAGATAGTGACGAGCTCCAGGCTGCAAAACGCTAGCAACTACCTAAAGACTCCTCGAAGATCCGTCTGAAGCTGGAATAAATCAGCCCTCGGAAGTGGGACCTGCTATGCCTGAATCTGCACACACGGTGCAGGGGGTAATGTGAGTACTCCGACCCAGTGAGTAATAAATACAAATAATAGCTGAAAGTAAGAAAACACGTAAAAGCACAAAGCATTCTATACCGAAGCAGTAAAATCACTTAAAATAGTGAATCAGTGAAATATCCAGTAAAATCCCTTGCTCAACAAGTAAAACAATTATTTTTAACAGGTAAATAACAAATAGAGATTCACTCCTCGGGCACAGTATCAACAAATTCGCCCCTCGGGCTCAATCTCGGAACAGTACCAGCCCCTCGGGCTAAATCCAGAACAGTGTCAGCCCCTCAGGCTCAATATCACATAACAATGGGTACTCGCGCTCACTAGGGGTGTACAAACTCTGGGAGGGGCCCCTTACGGCCCAAGCGCAATATCAATCCATCTCGTGGCATCAAATCTAGACCCTCGGGCTCATATCAATCAAGCCACCTCGTGGCGTATGCATGTATCTCAGGCCCTCGGCCTCATATCAATATCAGTGTATCCTCACAACTGGCCCTCGGCCATACTCAGTCCGAAAATCATCACAAGCCCCTCAGGCATTAGTAAAATAGTAGTTCTCAGCCCAAAACATCATTTAAAATATCATTTAAGTCTCAAAACTGAGTAAAAATGGCTGAGTAGTAAATCCCCGAAGGGATCAAACAGTTGGCACGAAGCCCAAATATGGCAATCAGCACGAATCATGATGATAATAAATAAATTTAAGTCAAATACGCGGTTAAATCAGTAATCGGGATGGACCAAGTCACAATCCCCAATAGTAAACGACCCCACGCTCATCATCAAGTGCGTGTCTCACCTCAATATAGCACTACGATGTGCAATCCGGAGTTTCAAACACTCAGAACATCATTTACAATCATTACTCACCTCGAACCAGCTAAAACTCTAGCTCGCGACAGTCTTTTCCCCTCGAATTGGCCTCCACGTGGGTCGAAACTATCCAAAATCAGAATGAATACGTCACAATATGCTAAAGGAACAAAGCCCAAGCGAAAACAACAGAAAAATATCAAAAATCCCGAAATTAGCAAAACCCGAGCCCCGGGCCCACTTCTCGAAACTCAGAAATTTTTGCATCAACGGGTTCCTTATCCTCCCACGAATTCATACATATCAAAATTTCTCAAATCCGACCCCAAATGGACCTCCAAATCCCCAATCAAAGATTTAAAATCCCAAGCTCTAGTTCTTCCATTTTTAGCTTAAGTTTCCATGAATTCCTAGGTGGATTTCACAATAGAATCGAGTTTTAGGTCTGAAATTCTTACCTCCAAGCGTTTCTCCTTGAATCCCTCTTTAATTTCCTTCAAAAAGCTCTCAAAATAATCAACAATGGGGGAAATGAGTCCCAAAATCGCGGATGAAATGACTTAAAACATTCTGCCCAGTTCTGCCCTTTCCTTCATCGCGATCGCGACACTAGCCTCGCGATCGCGAAGAACAAATCTTCAAGACCTCAAAAATACACTACACGAACGTGACCAAGAACCTGTGAACGCGATGCTTCCGCTTCCCATACCTACGCGAACGCGAACTCACTTATGCGAACGCGAAGAACAAAAGGCCCTAGGCCCCTCAGATCAAATCACTCTACGCGATCGCGAGTGCCCTCTCGCGGATGCGATGCACTGAACCCCAGCCTTCCGCGAACGCGAAGGCTTAAATCTGGCCTTCCTCAATTCCTTCTAAGCGATCGCGATACAACCTATACGATCGCGAAGGCTTAAATCTCTGCAACAGCTGAACTCAAAATCTGCAACTTCTCAAAGTCCAAAGTGGTCTGATTGACCACCAGAAACTCACCCGAGGCCCCCGGGACCTCAACCAAAAGCACAAAAACATCTTAATACCTTATTCAAACTTGTTCCAATCATCGAAACACCTCAAACAACATCAAATCCACCAATTCACATCGAATTCAAGCCTAAGTTTTCTAAAAACTTCCGAAATACGCATCGACCAAAAACTCAACCAAACCACATTCGAATGACCTGAAATTTTTCAAACACATCCCAAATAACAAAAGGAAGCTACTACAACTCCCGAAATTCCATTCTGACCCCCGGATCAAAATCTCACCTACCAACCGGAAATCGCTAAAATATCAACTTCGCCAATTCAAGCCTAATTCTACTCCGGACCTCCAAAACCCATTCCGATCACACTTCTAAGTCATAAATCACCTCCTGAAGCTAACCAAACCATCAAAACTCACATCCGAAACCTCTAACACATAAGTCAACATCCGGTTGACTTTTCCAACTAAAACCTTCTTAAAAGAGACTAAGTGTCTCAAACTTCACCAAACTCTTTCCGGACTCAATTCGACCAACCCGATACCACAAAACACAGATAACGAAGCATAAAGAAGCAGAAATGAGGGAAACGGAGCGGTAACTCATGAGACAACTGGTCGGGTTGTTACATCCTCCCCAACTTAAACAAACGTTTGTCCTCAAACGAGTCAAGGAACATACCTGAAGCCTCAAATAGGTAAGGATATCTGCTCCGCATCTTCCGCTCGGTCTCCCAAGTAGCCTCCTCCATGGGCTGACCTCTCCACTGCACTTTTACTGAAGCTATATCCTTTGATCTCAACTTCCGAACCTGATGACCCGAAATAGCCACTGGCTCCACATCATAGGTCAAATCATCATCCAACTGAACCGTGCTGAAGCCCAAAACATGAGACGGATCCCCAACATACTTCCGGAGCATAGAAACATGAAATACCGGATGCACACTTGACAAACTGGGTGGCAAAGCAAGCATATAAGCCACCTCATCAATCCTCTGAAGCACCTCAAAAAGGCCCAATGAACCGAGGACTCAATTTCCCTTTCTTCCCAAATCTCATAACACTCTTCATGGGCGAAACCTTTAGCAAGACCTTCTCACCCACCATATAGGACACATCTCGAACCTTCCTGTCAGCATAACTCTTCTGTTGCGGCTGCGCTGTACGAAGCCTCTCCTGAATCACCTTCACCTTCTCCAAAGCATCCTAAACCAAATCAGTCCCCAATAGCCTAGCCTTGCCGGGCTCGAACCAACCAACTAAAGATCTACACCACCTCCCATACAAAGCTTCATATGGAGCCATATGAATACTCGACTGCTAACTGTTGTTGTAAGCAAACTCTGCAAGTGGTAGAAACTCATCCCATGAACCTCCTAAATCAATAACACAAGCACACAACATGTCCTCCAATATCTGAATAGTACACTCGGACTGCCCGTCCGTTTGAGGATGAAACGTTGTGCTCAACTCCACCTGAGTACCTAACTCTCTCTGCACGACTCTCCAAAACTGCAAAGTAAACTGAGTACCTCTATCTGAGATGATGGAAACCGGTACACCATGCAACCGAATAATCTCCCGGATATAAATCCCTGCCAACCACTCTGAAGAATAGGTAGTACACACCGGAATGAAGTGCACGGACTTCGTTAGCCGATCCACAATCACCCAAATAGCATCGAACATTTTCAAAGTCCGTGGAAGTCCAACAACAAAGTCCATAGTGATCCTCTCCCACTTCCACTCATGAATAACCATCTACTGAAGCAAGCCACCCGGTCTCTGATGCTCATACTTCACCTGCTAACAATTGAGATACCGAGCTACAAACCCTACAATATCTTTCTTCATTCTTCTCCACCAATAGTGTTGCCTCAAATCCTGATACATCTTTGCGGCACCCGGATGAATGAAATACCGCGAGCTATGGGCCTTCTCTAGAATTAACTCCCGAAGCCCATCCACATTGGGCACACAAATCCGGCCCTACATCCTTAACACCCCATCATAACCGATGGTCACATCTCTGGTATTATCATGCTGAACTTTGTCCCTAAGGATAGCAAATGCAAATCATCATACTGGCGCTCTCTGATGCGATCATATAAGGAAGACAGAGAAACCACACACGCCAACACCCGACTGGGCTCCGAAATATCCAACCTCACGATATTGGCCAAGGTATGAAAATCAACTACAAGGGGTCTCTCCCCAACTGGAATATATGCCAAACTCCCCACACTCACTGCCTTTCGGCGCAAAGCATCGACCACCACATTGGCCTTTCCCGGATGATACAATATGGTGATATCATAATCCTTAAGCAACTCCAACCATCTCCGCTGCCTCAAATTAAGATCCTTTTGCTTGAACAAATGCTGAATACTGTGATGATCAATGAATACCTCACAAGATACACTATACAAATAATGCCTCCAAATTTTTGGTGCATGAACTATGGCAGCCAACTCCAAATCATGAATGGGGTAGTTCTTCTCATGGGGCTTCAACTGACGAGAAACATAAGCAATAACTCTACCCTCCTTCATCAATACAAAACCAATCCCAACTCTCAAAGCATCACAATACACGATATATGAACCTGAAGCTGATGGCAAAACCAATACTAGGGATGTGGTCAAGGCTGTCTTGAGCTTCTGAAAGCTCTCCTCACACTCGTTCGACCATACAAATGGAGCACCCTTCTGAGTCAACTTGGTCAAGGGAGATGCGATAGATGAAAATCCCAGAATAAATCGGCGATAATAGCCTGCCAAACCAAGAAAGCTACGAATCTCTATGGCTGAGGATGGTCTAGGCCAACTCTGAACAGCCTTTATCTTCTTCGGATCAACCTGAATACCCTCGCTAGACACCACGTGCCCCAAGAAAGCCACTAAATCGAGCCAAAACTCACACTTCGAGAATTTTGCATAAAGCTTCTCCTGCCTCAATCTCTGCAATACAACTCTCAAATGCTTCGTGTGATCCTCCTGACTATGAGAGTACACCAGAATATCATCAATGAAGACTATAACAAACGAATCAAGATAAGGCCGGAACACGATGTTCATCAAATGCATGAACATTGCTAGGGCATTGGTCAGCCTAAAAGACATAACAAGGAACTCATAATGACCATATCGGGTCCTGAAAATAGTCTTAAGAATATCTGAATCCCTGATCTTCAACTGATGATAGCCCGAACAGAGAACAATCTTGGAGAACACCCTCGCCCCCTGAAGCTAGTCAAATAAATCATCAATGCGAGGCAAATGATACTTGTTCTTAATTGTTACCTTGTTCAATTGCCTATAATCAATGCACATTCTCATTGTGCCATACTTATTCTTCACAAACAGAACCGGTGCACCCCAAGGTGACACACTAGGTCGAATGAACCCCTTATCTAGGAATTCCTGAAGCTGCTCCTTCAATTCTTTCAACTCCGCTGGTGCCATACGATATGGAGGGATAGAAATGGGCTGAGTGCCCGGCACCAGGTCAATACCAAAATCAATATCCCTATTCGGTGGCATGCCCGACAGGTCTGCATGAAACACATCGGGGAAATCCCTCACAATTGGGACAGAATCAATACTAGGAGTCTCAGCTCAACCATCCCTCACAAACGCTAGATATGAAAGGCAACCCTTCCCAACCATACGCTGGGCCTTCAAGAAAGAGATCTCTCTACTAGGAACATAATCAGTCACACCACGCCACTTGATCCGCGGTACACCTGGCATAGCCAAAGTGTTTGTCTTAGCATGACAGTCTAGAATAGCACGACATGGAGATAACCAATCCATGCCAAAAATGACATAAAAATTCACCATGCTCAATAGAAATAGGTCCACTCGGGTCTCCAGACCCCCAATAGTCACCACATATGTTCGGTACACACGGTCTACAACGACAGTATCGCCCACCAGGGTAGATACATGAACATGTAAAGCAAGAAACTCCCGGGGCATACTCAAATAATGAGCAAAATACGAGGACACATAAGAAAAGGTGGAACCGGGATCAAATAATGTAGAGGCATCTCTGTGGCAGACTGAAAAAATACTTGTAATGACAGCATCTGAAGCAATAGCATCTGGCCTGCCTGGAATAGCATAGAAACGAGCCTGGCCACCGCCTGATCGACCTCCCTCTCTAGGGCGACCCCTGGCTGCCTGACCTCCAACACTAGCTGTCTAGGCAAGTGGTGAAGCAACTGGAGCAGAAGTCGAGGGCTGACCTCTCTGCTGGGATGAACTAGCAACATGACGAGGAAACTGCCTCCACATATGCCCAAAATCTCCACACTCAAAACAACTCCCAGGTGCTAGAGAAGGGGACTGAAGGGAACCCCTCGCACCGAAGTGACTAGCATATGCACTCGACATAGAAGAACCCTGAGCTGACCGAGCACTAGATGAACTCTGAGCTGGGAGGGCGTTGAGTGAAGACTGGCCCTACTGAGACCCATGATAACCACGACCTAAAGATGTCTCGCGATACTCTGGATGGGCTGACTAAGCAGGCCTGAAAGAACAACCTCTACCATGCTGAAATTGGCCCCTCGAAGGAGCACCACTATAACTGCCCGATCCTCTTGGCCTCTTGGCCTCCCTCTCCTCTCGCTCTTGAAGGCAAACCGTCTCAATCTCACGAGCGATATCAACCACCTCCTCGAACGTAGCACCCATCACTCTCTCTGGTTATAAGAATACGAAGATGATAATTAAGGCCATTAACAAATCTCCTGATCCTCTCACGATCTGTCGGAACCATCCAGACGGCATGACGAGCCAACTTAGAAAACCTCGACTCATACTGTGACACAGTCATAACCCCCTGTCACAACCACTCAAACTGTCTACGCAGCTCCTCTCTGCGGGACTGCGACACATACTTCTCCAGAAAGAGAACAGAGAACTGCTGCCAAGTAAGGGGCGCTGCACCAACAAGCCTACGCCTCTCATACACCTCCCACCAAGTGAAGGCAGCCCTAGAAAACTGAAAGGTGGTTAAAGCTACACCACTGGTCTTTAGGATCCCTGCTGTACGAAGCATCATCTGGCACTTATCCAAGAACCCCTGGACATCCTCGCCCTCTACACCGCTAAAAGTCGGAGGTTGGAGTCAAACCTCTCAAGATGATGCTGCTCATCATCCGACATAACTAGTACAATGAATTCCTGAGCTGGTGCAACCGGCTGGGCTGGAGGTGCCCCCGGCGTCTGTAGTCCCTGCACTACCTGCTCAGGTGTGCGAGCAGCGGGGGTCTGATTGCCTCCCCGGCCTGTAAAGTAGCTGCTGCTATAGTGGCTAAAACTGCCTGAGCTAGGCTAGTGCAAACTGACAAGATCTGTGCCAAGGCCTCCTGTAGACCCGGGGTCACGATGGGCACAGCTGGTGCCTGAATTGGTGTTGCTGGAGCCTGGTCACGAGCCGGGGCAGCTGGTGCATCAACAGGTGTTTCCCTCGCTGCTCTGCCTCTGCCACGACCATGACCGCGTCCACAGCCTTTGGTGGCCACAATTGGTGGCACTAGTGGTCTTCTACCTCGTCTGGTAGCTCGTGTCCTCACCATCTGTGAGAGAATAAAATAACAGAAGTTTAGTACTCGGATCAACAAGTTCATACGACAAGAATTTCAAGAATATGAAGTTTTTCCTAAAAAGTTCTGCAGCCTCACGAGGATAAATACAGACGTCTCCATACCGATTCGCGAGACTCTTGTAAACCTGCTCATGACTCGTGAGACCTATGTAACCTAGGCTCTGATACCAACTTGTCACGACCCTAACCCCAAACCCGATTGCGATGGCGCCTCTCGTGAAGACAAAGCCTGCCAGTCTAACACATTCCAACCTTTTAAATAGTTAATTAACATAGAGATAGTCTAAAGCATGATTAAATAGCAATATTTAGCGGAAATAACGATAACAAAGTGGAAAACCATCCCGACACAGTCCTAACCAGGGTGTCACAAGTCACCAGCGTCTAAGATACTAAATCCTCACATGTAACTACAGAGTCTCAGATACTGATATAGAACATATAAGAAGTAGATAGTGAGGAGCTCCAGGCTGCGAACACCAGCAGCTACCTAAAGACTCCAAGATCCGCCTGAAGCTTGAATGAATCAGCCCTCAGGAGCAGAACCTGCTATGCCTGAATCTGCACACCTGGTGTAGGGGGTAATGTGAGTACTCCAATCTAGTAAGTAATAAATATAAATAATGGCTGAAAGTAAGAAAACACGTAAAAGCACAAAGCATTCTATACCGAAGCAGTAAAATCACTTAAAACAGTAAATCAGTGAAATATCCAGTAAAATCCCTCTTTCAACAAGTAAAACAAGTATTTTTAACAAGTAAATAAAAAATAGAGATTTGCCCCTCTGGCACAGTATCAACAAATTCGCCCCTCGGGAAACAACTCAGAACAGTACCAACAATATCTGCCCATCGGGCTATATCTCACGTCACAATGGGTACTCGCGCTCACTAGGGGTGTACAGACTCCGGGAGGGGCCCCTTACGGCCCAAACGCAATATCAAGCCATCTTGTGGCATCAAATCTAGGCCCTCGGCCTCATATCAATCAACAAGCCACCTCGTCATGTACATATCTATCTCAGGCCCTCAGCCTCATATCAGTATCAATGTATCCTCACAACTGGCCCTCGGCTGTACTCAGTTCAAAAATCATCACAAGCCCCTCGGGCATTAGTAAAACAATAGTTCTTAGCCCAAAACATCATTTAAAATATCATTTAACTCTCAAAACTGAGTAAGAATGGCTGAATAGTAAAATAGTGTAAAACAACATGACTGAGTTCAAGTAATAAGTCAAAACATTGAGGAAATAGTGATAAAAATCCCCGAAGGGTTCAAACAGTTGGCACGAATCCCAAATATGGCAATCAGCCCGAATCATGATGATAACAAATAAGTTTCCGTCAAATACGCGGTAAAATCAGTAATCGGGACGGAACAAGTCACAATCCCCAATAGTAAACAACCCCACACTCATCATGAAGTGCGTGTCTCACCTTAATATAACACTACGATGTGCAATCCGGGGTTTCAAACCCTCAGAACATCATTTACAATCATTACTCACCTCGAACCGACTAAAACTCTAGCTCGCGACAGTTTTTGCCCCTCGAATCGGCCTCCACGCGCGCCGAATCTATCCAAAATGAGAATGAATACGTCACAATATGCTAAGGGAATAAAGCCCATGCGAAAACAATCGAAAAATATCAAAAATCCCGAAATTAGCAAAACCCGAGCCCCGGGCCCACTTCTCGAAACTCAGAAATTTTCACATCAGTGGGTTCCTTTTCCTCCCACGAGTTCATACATATCAAAAGTTCTCAAATCCGACCCTAAATGGTCCTCCAAATCCCCAATAAAGATTTAAAATCTCAAGCCCTAGTTCTTCCATTTTTAGCTTAAGTTTCCATGAATTCCTAGGTGGATTTCATAATAGAATCGAGTTTTAGGTCCGCAATTCTTACCTCCAAACGTTTCTCCTTGAATCCCTCTTTAATTTTCTTCAAAAAGCTCTCAAAATGATCAACAATGGGGGAAATGAGCCCCAAAATTGCGGATGAAATGACTTAAAACATTCTGCCTAGTTCTGCCCTTTCCTTCATCGTGATCGCGAAGAACAAATCTTCAAGACCTCAAAAATACACTACGCGAACATGAACAAGACCCTGCGAACGCGATGATTTCGCTTCCCATACCTACGTGAACGCGAAGAACAAAAGGCCATGGGCCCCTCAGACCAAATCACTCTATGCGATCGCGAGTGTCCTCTCGCGAACGCGATGCACTGAACCCCAGCCTTCCGTGATTGCAAAGCCTCTCACGCGAATGCGAAGGCTTAAATTTGGCCTTCCTCAATTCCTTCTATGAGATCGCGATACAATCTACGCGATCGCGAAGGCTAAAATCTCTGCAACAGCTGAACTCAAAATCTGCAACTTCTCAAACTTCAAAATGGTTCGATTGACCACTCGAAACTCACCCGAGGCCTACGGGACCTCAACTAAAAGCACCAACACATATTAAAACCTTATTAAAACTTGTTCCAATCATCTAAACACCTCAAACAACATCAAATCCACCAATTCACATCGAATTCAAGCCTAAGTTTTCTAAAAACTTCCGAAATACGCTTTCGATCAAAAATCCAACCAAACCACATCCGAATGACTTGAAATTTTTCACACACATCCCAAATGACATAACGAAGCTACTGCAACTCTCGAAATTCCATTCTGACCCCCAGATCAAAATCTCACATACCAACCGGAAATTGCCAAAATATCAACTTCGTCAATTCAAGCCTAATTCTACTCCAGACATTCAAAACCCATTACGATCACACTCTTAAGTCATAAATCACTTACCAAAGCTAACCAAACCATCAGAACTCACATCCAAGCCCTCTAACACATAAGTCAATATCCGATTGACTTTTCCAACTTAAACCTTCTTAAAGGAGACTAAGTGTCTCAAACTTCACCAAACTCCTTCCGGACTCAATATGACCAACCCGATACCACAAAACATAGATAATGAAGCATAAAAAAGCAGAAATGGGGGAAACTGAGGGGTAACGCATGAGACGACTGGCAAAGTCGTCATAGAGGATCGGGTGCACCGGTTCGTGATGGGATTAGAGCCTCACTTGCTTAACGATTTTATGTCGGACTCACTTTATCCAGACACGGATATTTCTTGTATTCAGGCATATGCTCAGGGTGTAGAGGAGCGTAAACAGAAACAGAGGGCCGATCTTGAGCATGATAGGGCCCAGAATAAGAGAGCGAGATCTTCGTGTCCTTCTAGTGAGTTTCGAGGTGGTCAGAGGTAGCAGTACCCGAGGTGTCCAACCCAGCCATCAGCTAGAGCACCCCCTCAGTTTAGCAGTAAGAGATTTGATCGTTCCACATATTCAAGGTATGGTCAAAATTTCAGGGCCTCAGGTTCTAAGTATAGGGGTGAGTCAAGTCAGATGAGGCCGCCCTTGACACGATGTGCTCAATGTGGTAAGCAACATACCAGGTAATTATGTATGGTATTAGGTGTTTTTTATACTTGTGGTTATCCCAGCTACGTTATGAGGGATTGTCTGATGAGAGGTGATGTAAGCGTAGCTCAGCCAACGGGATCTGTAGCTAGTTTGCCATCATCAGTACGCCCCCCGGGCAAGGTCTACAAGCATCAATGAGTCATGGTAGAGGCAGAGGTGGAGCATCTAGCTCAAGCAGTCCTCAGAACCGTATTTATGTGTTAGCAGGATGACAGGACCAGGAGTCATCGCCTGATGTTGTTACATGTATATTTCCAGTCTCCTCATATGATGTTATACGTTACTCCGTTGGTTGCTAGTAAGTTTGGAATAACACCTGAATTGGTTAAACCTTTTGAGGTGTCTACATCTGTTGGGGACTCAATGATAGCTAAATAAGTATATAGGTATTGTATAATAGTAGTTCATAATCGATCTACCGTAGCGGACCTAATTGAGTCAGATATGGTAGCGTTTGATGTTATATGGGTATGGATTGGCTGGCTTTTTGTCATGCCAACGTTGATTGTAGATAAAAAATAGTCCGATTTTAATTTCTAGGGGAGCTTGCTTTGGAGTGGAAAGGTAATACAACATCGCCGAGAGGAAGATTTATTTCCTATCTCAAGGCAAGGAAGATGATCAGTAAGGGTTGTATTTATCACTTAGTTAGGGTTCAGGATATGGAAGTAGAGTCACAAACCATTCAGTCCATCCTAGTAGTTAATGAGTTTCCCGTTGAACTTCTGAACCTTCCCCTAGAGCGAGAAATTAAGTTTGTTATTGACCTCCTATCGGATACACATCCAATATCTATTCCTCCCTATAGAATGGCCCCCACAGAGCTGAAGGAGTTGAAAGACCAACTAAAGGACTTGCTTGAACCTGTGTTATTTGTGAGGAAGAAAGATGGTTTCTTACGGATGTGTATTGATTATAGACAGTTGAATAAGGTGACGATCAAGTATAAGTACCCGCTCCCAAGGATTGACGATTTATTTGATCAATTGCAAGGTGCCAAGTGATTTTCAAAAATATACTTGAGGTTCGGTTACCATCAGGTAAAGATTAAGGAGGAAGATATTCCGAAGACAGCATTTAGAACCAGATACGGGCACTTTGAGTTTCGTTTTATGTCGTTCGGTTTGGACAATGCCCCAGCAGTATTCATGGATTTTATGAACCATGTATTCAGGCCCTTTATAGATGTTTTCGTAATTGTATTTATCGACAATATATTGGTATATTGTCGTTCAGAGGCCGAACATACAGATCATTTGCGTACTGTGCTCAAAACTCTATAAAAAGGAAGTTTTATGCAAAATTCTCTAAATGTGAATTCTGGTTAAACTCTGTAGCTTTCCTTGGGTATATCATTTTGGGTGAAGGCATCCGGGTGGATACACAAAAGATTGAGGCAATGAAGACTTGGCCTAGACCCACAACACCGACGGAGGTTCGTAGTTTTCTCAGTTTGGCAGGTTATTACAGGAGATTTGTAGATGTATTTTTTTCCCTTTAAGCACCTTTGACCGATTTGACTCATAAGGGAGCAAAATTTCAATGGACTGATACTTGTGAACGGAGTTTCCAGGCATTAAAGGACAAATTAACGTCAGCACGGGTTCTAACGCTTCCAGAAGGGACCGATGGTTACATTATCTATAGTGACGATTCAGGCATTGGGTTGGATTGTGTGCTGATGCAGCATGGTAAGGTTGTGTCTTATGCTTCTAGATAACTAAGAAAGCACGAGAAGAACCACCCGACCCAAGATTTAGAGTTATCCGCGATGATTCATGCACTAAAAATGTGGAGGCACTACTTGTATGTCATTCATATTGATATCTATACGAATCATAAGAGCCTTCAGTACATCTTCAAGCAAAAGGATTTGAATCTACGTCAAAGGATATGGTTGGAGCTAGTTAAAGACTATGATGTTGATATTTTATACCATCCGGGGAAGGCGAACGTAGTAACTGACACCCTCAGCCATAGATCTATGGGTAGCCTGTCGTATTTATAGCCAGAAAAGAGGGGAATAACCCATAAGGTTCATCAGCTAGCTAGTCTTGGAGTTCAGTAACTAGACTTAGGTGATATTGGAATGATTATTCAAGATACGACAACATCCTCTTTAGTAACTGAAGTAAAGGAATGCAAGTACGAGGATCCTGTGTTAGTTCATTATAGAAGGAGAAGACACCATTTGAAATTGCAGAAGATGGGGTCCTTCGATGTGGAGGGCGATTATGTGTGCCTAATATTGTAGGGCTGTATCGGCAGGTTATGGGAGAAACTCACTATTCTTCTTATTCTATCCATCTAGGAGAAACAAAAATGTATCATGATATCAAGGAAGTGTATTGGTGTGACGGAATGAAAAAGGATATAGTGAAGTTTGTCGCTCAGTGTCCTAACTGTCAACAGGTTAAGATTAAGCATCAGAAACCCGGTGGGTTACTACAGTCTATGGAAATCCTAACTTTGAAATAGGAAGTAATCAATATGGATTTCATTGTGGGCTTACCTCGTACCCAACGTAAGTTTGAATCGATATGGGTGATTGTTGATAGGCTTATAAAGTCAGCGCATTTTCTGCCCGTCAGAGCTACATATTCCTCAGAGAATTATGCAAGGCTTTATATTAAGGAGATAGTACGACTACATGGTGTCCCTGTATCTATTATCTCAGATAGAGGAACTCAAGGTACAACTAACTTCTGGAGGTTCATCCCCAATCCTTGAGTTCCAGCTAACTTGAGTCCCCAATCCTTTCTAAGGATGAACCTCATAGAGGAACCCAGACAGACGGACAAGCTGAGCGTACTATTCAGAAACTTGAGGATATGTTACGAGCTTGTGTGATAGACTTCAAATGTGGATGGGATGATCATCTGCCGCTTATTCAGTTTGCATATAATAACAGTTACCACTCCAGTATCCAGATGGCTCCGTACGAGGCTTTGTATGGGCACAGGTGCAGGTCACCTATAAGGTGGTTTGATGTTGGAGAATCTGGGTTACATGGGCCAGACCTGGTTTAGCAAGCCATAGAAAAAGTGAAGCTTTTCCGAGATCGACTCTTGACAGCTCAGAGTCGTCAGAAGTCATATTCTGACGTGCAGCGACAAAATTTAGAGTTCAGGGTTAATGAATGGGTATTCTTAAAGGTGTCACCTATGAAGGGTGTGATGAGGTTTTACAAGAAAGGCAAACTTAGCCCACGGTATATTAGGCCTTATATGATCATTCGGAGAGTGGGACAAGTAGCTTATGAGTTAGAATTGCCCTCTGAATTAGAGTTTGTCCATTCGATTTTTCACGTATCTATGTTACGGAAGTGCATTGGCAATCCTACTCGAGTGCTGCTCACGGATGATGTACAGATTACAGAGGACTTGTCATACGAGGAAATTCTAGTTGCCCTCCTAGACCGACAAATCCACAAGCTACGGAATAAGTAGGTAGCCTCAGTGAAAGTACTTTGGACAAACAACAATGTGGAAAAAATGACTTGGGAGGCCGAGAAATACATGAAGTCTAGATATCCCTAGTTATTTCCTCCTCCAGAGAAGGGTCCTACTGAGACGTTATAACCTTAAGGTACGTGTATAGATTCCTGTGTTAGTTATTATCATTGTTCGTGTGAGGCCATTGTCGTTATTAATGATTATGATCCTATGTGGCATTAAATTATTAAGTTTCTATAGAAATAGTTGATAGTAGTGTTGTTATAAAGGCGACTCTGCCAAGGTTATATAGATCCCGGAGTGTTAAAACATTCGAGGACGAATGTTTCAAAAGGGGCAGGGATGTTACATCTCGCATTTTCGTACGTTAAAAGTTTTGTCTTCAGTTAATCGATATAGTCTCAGGGATGAGATTATCTTGAGGTTAATGTATTTACGCTATTTATAACAAGCGATAAATAAGTGTCATAAAAGATAAAGGATGCACGAATTAAAGAAAACGATTTTTGTTGAAAGTAGCCAATTTGGGTTAAAATACGGGTCGCGCGATAATACCCAATAATTATGAACTAGTACCATGCAAGGTACCATATGACCACGGTAGAATAATGTATAAAGTATATTAAAAATAAGTAGAATTTTAAGTAATTTGTGGTAATTTTTAAATTATATGGGTAATTAGTTAATTACCCGATAACTGGACATTACCCAGTTAACTAATAAGTGGATAAAAATTTATAAACTACACCCCTTCAAAAAACGTGGTAGAAGGCCACAAAGTGAAGCTATGACTCTTGCTAAATCCAAGACTAGGTTGCAATTGGTGGCAAAGGAAGGGATACATTATTATGATTAATATAACATCTTACTATCAGAACTTAAGAAACTTTACAAAGACAAAAGATATTGTCATTTTGGAATCAAAAGAAACGTTAGATTCCATGAAAACAGTAACCATCTTCAAGCTTTCAACGAAAGCTAATTTCTCCATTTCTTGGCTTCATTTCGTTCAATACTTCAAAAAAACATAAGCTTAATTCCATCCGAATTTTGCGCTTCTAAAAGAGACGGCGCAATCTTCGCCAAGAATATTATACGGAGTTTTCCCTACTCCGGGTATGTTAAGGCCATCCCTTATTTCTTTTGGCATAGTCCAAATTATACAGAAGAAACGAGCAAACGCACAGTTTTCATAAATTACTCTATTCATAGAAATACTAGGGGTGTCTATATTCTTGATTCCCCATATGAATTATTATTATCTTCTACTCATAGGTCTCAGAATAATACGCAGTTGAAAAAGTTTATCCGGAAGGAATATTGAGATTATTACGTATTTTTCATGCATTTCACCCATTTATACATGTGCATTGACCCATGACCAGATGGCGTTATATACGCGTATATATGTAAATATATGTATATGGGATATGGGAAAAGGTTACGGTGTTATATACGCACCACCACCTGATCAGCTAGTATATGATGATGATGTTGCCCACAGTGGTTGAAATATGATTCAAACGGTGTTATATACGTGATGATATTATGTACATCTATACCTATGCATGACACAACATTTATATGCACGTACATGTCATTATAAATGTTTCAGGATTTATAAAGTTATTCAGATTTACAGATGGATTTCTTTATTTCATATTTTATCTATGTCTATTATGTACTAATTTTTATGCCTTACATACTTAGTACATTATTCGTACTGACGCCCTATTTCATGGGGCCTACATTTTATGCCCGCAGGTAGGCAAGGTGACGGTCCCCTTTCTTAGGATCCCTGATCAGCGAGAGTTGGCGCGCTCCACTTGATCCGGAGCTGCTTTTGATATTGGTATGATATGTTTGTATATATATATATGGGTATGATGTGGCTTAGTCCCGTCTTTATAGAATTTTATTTCTATTAGAGGTCTGTAGACAGTATGTCTAGTTAGATAGTATTTGGGCTTGTCGGCTTCTAGTTTTGAGGTATATTGTTGTCTATAGCAGCCTTGTCGGCTCGCCCTACGTATGTTGCACATATATGTATGGATGCCTTTTTGGGCAGGTTTCCTTCTTGTATATTATTCTCGTAATTCAGCAGATGTTATTCAGGTTTATATCTTAGACGCATGCTTAGGGGTGTTTGACAGGTAAGACTCGGGCACCCATCGCGGCCCATCGGTTTGGGTCATGATAGACTGTCGGATAATACTAAGACACATACAGTCTGGAAAATAACTAATAATATCTATAGGAAGATAGGAAGGAGATGAGCAGGGCTGCGATCGCTATGCAGCTACCTTGCTAACTCCACAGATCCGCGACAGATGAAGTCAACACTTGCTAGCACGTCCAGCAACCCTTGGATCTACACACAAGATGCAGGGAGTAATGTGAGTACGCCAACTCAGTAAGTAATAAAAGTAAATAAAGACTGAGCAGTAGTGACGAGCAATAAAACATATGCAGTTCATATTATGAAATCAGAGTAGAATACAACACACTTTTAAAATCAGGGTTTTGAATCAACTCAGCTCATTTAAATCCAGTTTCAGTTAAACCATTTAAAACATCTTTCAATAGTTTACAAACAGAGGCTCAGTGCAACAGTGAGCAAAAATGATGAAAATATAAACAGCCCCTCGAGCAAAACATCACTCGGGAACAGCCCCTCGGGCAAACATGAATCATAAATAGCCCCTCGGGCAAACCTCACAGTCACTCATATACAGCCCCTCGGGCATACCTCACAATCACTCGTAAATAGCCCCTCGGGCACAACATGAATCAAGAACAGCCCATCGGGCAAAACATCATATCACTCATAAAGGGTACTTGCGCTCACTGGAGGTGTGCAGACTCCGGAGGGGCTCCTACAGCCCAAGCGCTATAACAAGCCACCTCGTGGCATAAATCAATCAGGCCCTCGGCCTCACATAATTATGAATCAGTAACAACCTGCTGTGGCGCGTAGCCCGATCCAATAGTATCCTCACATAGCAGGCCCTCGACCTCACTCAGTCCTAAACCTCTCAAGCCACTCGTGCTATCAGTAAAGAACATGGTGCTCAACCCAAAATAACATTTTATATGCATCAAAATGGGTAATAAAGACTGAGTTATGAAATCAGTAAAGCATAACATGACTGAGTATAGATTTTTAATCAAAACGGTGAGAGGATAATAAAAGAAGGCCCCTAAGGGTCCAAACAGCTCTGGCACAAGGCCTAAATATGGCGTTCAACCCAATTTATAGAAATTCTTTCTAAGACACATAAGTATCATATAGTTTCAGTCAAATACGCAACTTTATAGTAGCTATGGGATGGACCAAGTCACAATCCCCAACGGTGCTCGTCCACACACCCGTCACCTAGCATGTGCGTTACCTTAAAGTAGTAAAACCATGCGAAATTCGGGGTTTCATACCCTCAGGACTAGATTTACAATCATTACTTACCTCAAACCGGTCAAACATCTACTCCGATGCTCCTTCCCCTCGATTCGGCCTCCAATCGCTCCGAATCTATTCACAACTAGAATAATAACATCAACATATGCTAAAGGAATGAATTCCACAAGAAAAACTACCAAAATAGATGCAAATCCCGAAATTGGCTCAAATCCGGCCCTTGAGATCACATCTCAGAATCCAACAAAAGTTACAAAACTAGAAAGCTCATTCACTCACGAGTCTACCCATACCAATTTCATCAAAATCCGACATCATTTGGTCCCTCAAATCCTCAAATCACGCTCTCCAATTTTTCAAGCCTTAACCCCTCATTTTCATCCCAAATCTCCATTAATTACATGATTAAACAAAGAAAAATTACCATAAATATGCGTATTAGGGCTCAAGTAACTTACCTCAATGAAAATCGCCTTGAATCCCTCTTCAAATCACTCCCAAAAGCCCCAAAATCGAATAAAAATGGTGAAGAATAAACCAAAATTCGTGAAGTGTGCAATATATACCTTCTGCCCAGGTTTTTTGCACCTGCGATCTATTTCTCGTGCCTGCGTGACCGCACCTGCGGTCAAGGCGCCGCACCTGCGCATTTCACTTAAGTCTCCATCTTCCGCACCTGCACCCCAGGGCTCGCAGGTGCGGCCAAGCCTGCGCACCTGCCCTTCAGTCTCAGCTACCAAAATCCCGCATCTGCGCACCTTCCCTCCGCGCCTACGACCTCGTACCTGCGGCTCTCTTTCCGCAGGTGCGGAAAACACCAGAAGTTCCAAAAACCAGCAGAAACCAGCTATCTTCGCAACACCAAAATCAATCCATTAGCCACCTGAAATACACCCGAGGCCCTCGGGACCTCAACCAACAATACCAACAAGTCACATATCAATATACGAATTTAGTCGAACCTTCGGAACACTCAAAACAACATTAAAACACCAAATCACTTTCGGATTCAAGCCTAAGAACTTCTAAACTTCCAAATTCCACAAACGATGCTGAAACCTATCAAACCTCATTCGAATGACCTCAAATTTTGCACACACATCAAAAATGATACCACGAACCTACCCCAACTTTTGAAATTCCATTCCAACTCCAATATCAAAATTTCCACTGTCGACTGAAAATCGCCAAATTTCCAATTTCCACCACAGACCTCCAAGTCACATTTCGAACACGCTCCCAAGTCCAAAATTACCTAACGGAGCTAACCAAATTATAAATAATTCAAATCCGAGATCGAATACTAAAAAGTCAAAACTTGGTCAAACCTTTCAAATTTAAAGCTTCAAGCTGAGAATTATTCTTCCATATCTAGTCCGATTAATCTGAAAACCAAAACCGACGATTAACATAAGTCAAAATACATCATACAGGGCTAGACATGCCCGAGAACTGGCGAGTGAAGTGCAACTCAAAACGACTGGTCGAGTCGTTATAGTTTATCACCTTATTTCAGATTATTTGGTTTCTATTGTTATCATTTGATTTGAATTATTAAAATTGGTTAATAAATATAGCTAACGTTATCTTGTCTAGCAAGTGAAATTCTTAAACGCCATCATAATCCGAAATCTCGAGGGTGAGAAATTCGGATCGTGACACAAACAATAGTAATTTAGCGTTCTATGCCGTCTATATAGGAAGAGGAAGAACAGACTAGAAACAAAAGCTTAAAAAGATTAACAAGGCAAGATTTTGATATAATAAATATAAAATAGAACTTTCAAGTTATGGCTCCACAAAAGCTTGTGTTAAAGGGAATGAAAAAATAAAGCTATTCAAATCAAATCCCCTCAATTATTTTTAATCGTGAGGCCAATTAAAGGAAGGCAAAAATGTGACACTCTAGATGAATTCCACACCGACAAAACACGGGAGAAATATTGGGTATATAAGTAAACAACCCTTAGACTTTAGTAATGCGTTTTAAAGCCATGCAGGTCTAAGTCTAAAACAGACAATATCACTAGTGAGATAAGCCGTTACATATCGCGGGAGAGATGCTGAGTATATAATTAACCAAACCTTAAATCCCAATGATGTTTTTAAAGTCATATGGGTCTAAATTCAAAACGAACAATATCACTAATGAGTTGGGCTGTTACAGAATTACAGAAAGAAAGAAAGAAAGAAAACAATGAATGGGTTCTCTACATATTAGGATACAATTCCATAGAAGGCACCAAAGATTTGTATATCTCATGCATCAATCTGTTCTCAAACTCTGTATTTGTATAACCAACTTGAACTTGTCGAGCCTTGGGAATCCTTTTACCACCAAATACATTTCCATTGCTTAAGTAACTGACATTTCCGGACAAGTTAAGCATCATATTGATATAGGCATTCTTCAACTTTTTCCATAATTTCAATGGGGAAAACATCTTCATTTTCAACTTTGGGACTGCTTTAATCTTCCATATTGCTCTCTTCCCACCAAACCTTGTAACTTTCATGTTATTCCTTCCAACACCATCCAGATGATGATATTTTCTTCTTCTCCATTGCTTGTTTAAGTTTCTAAGGAATATTTTTTTAAGCAATTCCATCCCCTCTACCTGTATTTGTGATTGTGCTTATGTTTGTGATCGAGAGAGGTAATTAAGGGATGATATATACAACTATACAAGGAAAGAATGAGATTTTTTGTTTATATAAGCAAACTTTTGTGTAATAGAAGCAAGAAATATTTAATAAGTTAATTATTGTAGTATTGTATGTAGTGAGGAAAATGAGACATCAAAAGGAGTCAGGTCAGCAGGTCAACAATGCCGGTAGCAGAATTCAATGATAAACGACTAATTAAAACGATAAGTATATATATATATATATATATATATATATATATATATATATATATATAGTCAAACCTCACTGTGACAGCCAATTTGTTATTATATATATAGCAAATTACTGCTATAGAAAATATATATTATAATATAACATAAAAATTTAGTTTAAAGAAAACTTAACTATTATAATAAAGTATTTTTATAGATGATAATTGTTATAGAAAAATTTGACTGTAATAGAAAATAATTAATGTAAAGAGCAGGAGGAAATTACTTAAGACAGAACCTGCGTGGAAGTTTGACCATATTTATAAAAGAAAGAAATGCGCCTTGGCTGGAGCTTGACCCTCAAGCGTCACGGTCTCAATCAGTCCAAATTGGTTGCTCAGGCCATGCCCTCTGTTTCTGAAAAAATATATATATACTCCCTAATATATTTAAAATTGATATTTCTTTCGTTTTATTTTAGATGACACTAATATTTTTTGGAGGGTCAAACAATTTTTACTTTAACCACAACGTATGCAAAAGAGAAGTCTATAAAACAATTCTCCTATTGATCTGCCTCCAGTTTCCTACTGAACTAGTGTACATGAAATACAATGTAACATGCCATCATTGCCATGCATATGTTATAAAATTTACACGTAACAACTTCTATATTTGTCATCAAATTTCGTATTTATGCTTTCTGCAATGTTAATATGAATATTTCCTTTTTTTTTAATTTAACTATATAATAAGTAAAACATGTCTGGACGACGAAGGGTAAATTCGGAAATTTATATTAATAATATCCCTTGCGTGTTACTGTTGTAAATTCCCACGTGTCCTCGTTGAAATCAAAATTGTCCCTTTTCTTTCTTTCGCTCATTTGACATTTACCGCTGGTCTCTATTTCTCCATTTTCTCTTCAGCCCTAATTCCCACTCTTTTTCACTTTTAAGCCACCATTTCCCCCCTTTTCATTGTGCTTGAAAATTCGTTGCTTTCTCTTCCATTTTTTCACTTTATGTTGTTCTAATCGCATATGGTTCGATTGCTTGTCCTGTGGTTGCTTCTACTGTTGTACGTTTGTGGTAATTTTCTTTCTAATCTATTTCTTGTCTTGCTTGGTGTATTGATTTGTACATGCATGTATCTATAATCGACTGGTGACTAATGTAACACTTTTATGTTATCAAACGATTTGTTCATCAACTGAAATTATTAATGATTTGTTCTTTGTTTTTGGTGTCCTAATTTGGTTTCGGTGTTTTTGATATTTTATGATTACATATTGCTGTCTGTCTTTCTCCATGTTTTTTGTGGCATGTGATTTCTGTTACACAAATTTGTTTAATCTTTAGTTTCTTGTCAGCTTCTTTTCATTTCTCTTTTAAATCTTACATGATATGAGCACCACTGATGCCTATAAAATGTTAGTAGATAAAATCTCTTGAAGGAAATAAGACTCTCCACGACATGTTTCTTCCCGAAAAAGCATTAACTAATTTTTTTGGTTTTATGTTCCATTGCTATTTAACATTTATTAGACAGGTTGCAGCATTGAAGCAGCTACCTAGGTCCAGGACCTGATCAATTCTTGTACTGGAGATATAAGACTAATAAAAATCTCTCATCACTTGCACTAACAGTTGCAGAAGACCCCAATAGGTAAGAATGGTTTTATGAATCTTCTTTTTTTCCCTCGAGGGTCATCAAAAGGCATTGCAACCTTTAAGAGTGCCATCACTCTTGATATTTTTACCTTGCTTTTATATGGTCCGAATAGAAAGTAGATACAAAACATTCTTGGTTTTGCGTGGCAAGTTTTAGACCTTGTGACGCTGCATTCTTCAACTTATACATACTTTCTCTCAAAGAACTGATAAGTAAAAATTGATTCTCTATGCATGCATGTGTGTCTCTTACTTGGTTCTTTTGTTCAGAAAGTGCAAGCAAATGTAGTAAAGAGCAACTAATTCTTTCAGTTCCGCAAGATTATGGGGCTCTAAAACAGGTAATAATTTCTTTTCACCTTTCTCGGAAAGCAACATTTTCCTCCTTTTTTTATATTTCCTTCCACTTATTAGTATTGTTTATATGTAACTCTTAAATGATATACTTTGATGATGATGCATGAGCAGTTGTTTGAAGAATTAAAGAATAACTTAAAGTTCATAGAGGCTGATATCCAGGAGGTTCAGGAAAGGCAAAACAAAAAGAATACTTCTTGGTCCATTAATCATAGAATTGTCCATTAATTACTTTAAAAAATTTAACAAGTAGGAATTTAGCAGTTTCTATATAGCTTTCAGGTATACGCTACAAATATCTAAGCTGCAGTTGAGTTGAAGCATAAATAGCTGCAAAATATTCGCAGTTTTCAAGCTAAATTGTATGCACAATTTGGAAGTAATAATCTATAGCTAATTTATAACTTTCAACTATGTTAAGTCAATTGCGTACATGCATAGGCTTTGCTCCATTATTGGAGTGAACTACATGTTATACGTACTATTAAAATGGAAATTTAGTCTCAGAAGTGCCCATTATACGACCTATTCGAATCAACATATGTTTTAGACAACTCAAAATTTACTTTATGCCAAACAAGTTCTAATTAAAGATAAAAGTTAGTGATAAAAAAATACTTTGTTTTTTCTAAGTCTTCTTATCCAAGTCTTTATTGCTAAAGCACTTATCAAAAAGTCTTTGCTGCTATGACACTTACTGAAAAGTCTTTACTGCGAAGGGCCGAAGGCTTGCATATGTAGCGTAATAGACATAAATGTAGTAAGATTAGAGAGGAATAAGGGGCGGTTTTCTTTGCAAGCATGTGGCAGACAAAATTCGTATATATCCCAGTTGAATTTTTTATTGCATCCCTTAAAAAATCTCCTACCGACTTATGGGATTGAAAGTTAGATCCAATGAGATATCTTAACCATAATGAAAAATAAAGTTCATCCTCAGCTTATTAGAACTTTGGAGCATTAATCCAGCTTAAAATGACCAATAAATTTTTATTGTAAAGTTAGTAATCGTTCGAGAGATGATGGTTTTATGAAGTGATAACCGATTATGCTGAGAAAACAAGAAACTCCACCAAGAATAGAAATGTAAAGGAAAGATAAGCGGCAGGAAAAAACAAGCTTATGATGTAATGAAAATTAGAAGATTATACAAATAAAATTTTGTGGATAACAATTACTTGAACACTGAGAGGAAAGGTAATTATTTGTGGGGTTTTCTCCCTGTCATATTGAACCTTAGTATACCGTGTCCTCGTAAACTTAGCTATATTGTGCATTAACTATTAATGAATAAATTAAGAATAACTAATTTGCAGATTTGCAGTATGAGAACCAAATTACGGGAAAAATGCTTTTGAAGATTCAATCCATTATACTTTCATACATTGGTGAATCTGAAGAAATACAATGCTCTAATTCATTTTATTTCCCTTCTATCAAATTTACATAATCACGATTCCTTCATTTTTTTGCTGTTTGCTTCTTTCCTTACACTGGTTTCTCTGCTTTTTCTTTTATGTTCTTTATCCGCCTTTGTCTTTGTTCTTGTTTTGGTTGTGGATACTTTTCTGCTTCCATAAATTATTGAATGCACGTAAGTTCTTTTACAATTTAATTTCATGAATGAATTTGAGATTTTAGCATAGGGTTTGAAATTGAGGTTGTGAACCTTCAGTTAAACTTTCATTTCAGAGATGGTTCAACGATTGAAAGGTTTCTAGATGCGCATTGGTATTTGCACGATCAAGAGGAAAAAACGGGAAAGACCTTTAATGGAGAAGCTATTTGATAGTGATTTGTAGGTGACTCATATTTAAGAGGTAAGAGATAAACTTATTTTTGTGGTTACTTTAATTGTACTTATGGATGGACCTGATGTAACGACCCGACCGGTCGTTTCATGAGTTACCACTTTGTTTCCCTATTTCTGCTTCTTATTGCTTTGTTTATCAGTATTATGTGTTATTGGGTTAGTTGGCTCGGGTTCGGAAAGGTTTTGGCAATGTTTGAGATACTTAGTCTTTTTTGAGTGAACTTAAGTTGGAAAAGTGAACCGAATGTTAACTTATGTGAAGAAGGGCTCGGATGTAAATTTCGATGGTTCAGACATCTTCGGGAGGTGGTTTGGGACTTAGGAGTGTGATCGGAACATATTTTGGAGGTCTGTAGTAGAGGTAGGCTTGAATTGGCGAAATTGGAATTTTGGCATTTTCCGGTTGATAGGGGAGATTTTGATATAGGGGTCAGAATGGAATTCCGGAAGTTGGAGTAGGTCCGTAGTATCATTTGGGATGTGTGTGCAAAATTTCAGGTCATTCGGATGTGGTTTGATAGACTTTTTGATCGAAAGCGGAATTTGGGAGTTTTGGAATTCTTAGGCTTGAATCCGATGCAAATTTCGTGTTTTGATGTTTTTTTGAGCGTTCCGAAGGTTGGAACAAGTTTGAATGATGTTATGGGATATTTTGGCATGTTTGATTAAGGTCCCGAGGGCCTCGGGTGAGTTTCGGGTGGTTAAACGGACTATTTCATATTGGAGGAAATTGCAGAAAAACTACTGTTGGTGTTGCAGGTTTTAACCTTCGCGTTCGCGATGCATGTCCTGCATTTGCGAAGGGTTTGGCTGTGAGGCAGTGGAATTTTTTCACTCCCCAACTTCGGTAGACGCGATCGGCGCTCAATCGAGTGAACCCAACTGAGCAAGCATTATCAAACACTTTCTACCCAACTCAATATGAATAAGGAAACCATACTTTCATTTATTTAGACAATAGGAAAGGTAGTACATTCAACACAGTTAGTTCATTTTATATCACAACCTTAAACCGTAGTTAAGTTTTTAAGATTCCATACAATTACACTTTAGAGAAGCGAGAGCTAGAATTACAACATGGTTCGTAGACCCATCAAACACCCGTACATAACCCACACATATGTTTACGGAGCCTCTAAGGATACAAAAGACAAGTATAACAACGCCGGTAACAAGGCTCTGGCAATACCTCAAAAGTGAAAGTCCACAACAAAAGATGTACAATACAACCCCTTGAAGGAGAAAGGGGCGCACCAAGACTTTGAGAAGAAGGTACTCCGCTACGCGCGATTGGCACTATCCGCAATGGAGCCACCTACATTCATTTAAAAAAAATATAGCGCCCCCGACAAAAGGGACGTTAGTACCATGGAATAGTACTAGTGTGTATAACTAAACACCTTCTAGTTAGAAAGAACTTTCATACCAAACATAAGGAAATCACAAGTATAACTCAAAAGTTTCAAACAATCACAACATTATCAAGGAAAAGAATCATACAATTTTCACTTTAGTTTGGGGTATTTTATATTGTTTATCATTGTTCACAATACTACCGCTAGCTTGAGCGGAGTCCGATCTCGACCTGATCAGCTAGGTTGCCTCACTTGAGACATACTCTTCAATCACAATCCCATTTTCCCTTTTTATCCGGGATTGAATATCAACACAATACCACCATGTGCACGACATGGCGTCCGATCTCATTCCGATCTGATAGGCCACCTTACCAAGGCGTTTCCCTTTTTCATCAATCATGTCAACTCAATCTTTGTTTCACATATGTCATTTCATAGGCACTTGGGGCCACAACTATCACGTCATATATTTGGCACTAGGCCACATTTCACATCATTCCCAATTTCAATGTTAAATTTGTAATTTAGGATAACATGTGCACACAAGAGCAAATAAAATTGTAAGCATAGATGAGACTTCGCATAGAGGACACAACATATGCAGCTTCAATCTCAATTTAAGATCTAAGCATTTCAGTACATGATTCATACTCCTTGCACCCTTTCAAGTTATCAGGAATAGCACATTTATCATATTGAGACACATCTTTCATGCATATAAGGTCGCAACCCCAAATTCATGTGAAACAACAATCAACACAACAATTCAACTTTGATCCTACCGTATTTACACAAACACCGATGGAGCTCAATTTCTAAAAGACGGGGTTTTAGCCATATATACCTTGTTTAAGCTTTCCTTAAGTTACTACGACATTCCGGAAATTCTAGCAATCCCAATCTACTTTGAGACATAACAAAATTGAACACAAATTAGGAGGGTATTCATGGTTTCAGCTCATTTGAGCATTTTATCAAATACTAGTCGAGCATCTTGATTTCAAATTTCTTTTACAAGATTTCCTTCATTCCCCAACCCAATCTTTACTTATTTATGTTCAACAATCTTCCCACAAACCTAATTTGTACATACATGTATACATAATACTATTACACCCAAGAATCATACCTCAATAACCCATCTCACAATCTCTACAACACCAACACAACCTAGGTTAGACACCTATGGCTTCCAATCACCATCCCATGAGTTCTAACGTATATATCTTACATAAATAATCACCATAGAGTAGTTAGAGATGATAGACATACCTCTTGTAGTAAGAATCTTGAGAATCCCCACTTGTAGTGTTCTTGATCAATTTAGGGATTTGAATGGGAATCTATGGATTTTCAAGATCAATCCTTGTAAATATAAGTGTTTAGGAGTAGTAATCAACTCAAAATACTCCAAAAACACTACCTTGAATCATAGGAGGGAAGTATGAGATGGATTCCCCTTGATAGAGCAAGCCCTAACTCAAAACAATGACTTAAAGACTCTCTATACTCGGTCTTGGGGTATTTATAGGGCTGCTAGGCGTGCGACCGCAGTCAAACTGCGCCCAGGACGCAGTGGTTGCGCTTGGGCCGCGCTCGGAGGCAGAAACTATCAGTTTTCCCGCGGACGCGCATCTGACACAGGTCCGGTAAAATGGTCATAATGTTCTGTATACACCTCCAAATGTCAAATGGTTTGATGAGTTGGAAACTACACTCAAAGAGATTTAATTTGATAGGTTGTGCATCACACAAAACCTTATATAAATGGAGATATGCTTGTCCAAAGTGAGGTCTTGTGCGTACTCATTTACAACTTTAGTCTATTATGAAATTTTTCAACTTGGCTTAGACTTAGGCCTCTCCTTAGACCCCAAATCACTTATAATATGACTTATACGCTTATTAATACATCCAATTGATATCCATTATATCATGAATCCTCATTTGCACACAAGATAAAATAATTAGCTTACCTTGGCACCACGAAATCTTAAATTACTTAGCAAAATTTTCTGGGGCTTTACATTCTCCGTCGCTTAAGATCATTCGTCCTCGAATGAGGATCATGGTTCATTCATTAGCCATCCTTATGTAACTTCAACTTTTTCACATCATGAAATATATCAACAGCCCCGAATTTGGTTAACTCCTTAAATTTCTGAAAATTTCACTAGAGTTTCTTTTGTAACTAGGCCTACCACCTGTTAGAGGGCCCCAGATACATATCCTAATAGCATATACATGTTCCGTAGACATAACATAACTTGTACAACACCAACCATGGCCGCATAGGCAACATATATAATCAAAATGGAATAGTTTAACATAGATCAAATCAAAAGATAAGAGTTCATAGGACCCAAATGCATAAAAGCTATTACATGATTATTCAAACAAATGTGGGTACTTCTTTCTCATTTCTTCCTCGGCTTCCCAAGTGGATTCCTCAACCTGCTGGTTCCCCCATAACACTTTTATGGAGGCAATTTTCTTATTTCTCAATTTCTGGACTTGCCTATCAAGAATGACAACTGGAATTTCTTCATAAGATAGTACTTTACTAACCTCAATAGTTTCAACTAGCACAATAGTGGACAGATCTCCCACTACCTTCTTCAACATAGACACATGGAAGACCGGATGTACCAATGACATCTCAGGTGGCAGCTCGAGCTTGTATTCCACCTGACCAATCCTCTGAATGATTCTGTACGGTCCGACATACCTCGGACTTAATTTCCCTTTTTTCCCAAATCACATGATGCCTTTCATGGGGGAAACCTTCAAAAATACCCAATCATTTTCTTTGAACTCTAAATCTCTGCGACGAATGTCCGAATAAGACTATTGATGACTCTGAGCAGTTTTCAACCTCTCTTTAATAATCTCGACTTTCTCCATAGCCTGATGCACGAGGTCCAGCCTTATCAATTCAGCTTCTCCAATCTCGAACCACCCAATGGGTTAACTACATCTCCTACCATACAACACCTCAAATGGTTCCATCTGGATACTAGCATGAAAGTTGTTGTTGTAAGCAAATTCTATGAGTGGAAAATGGTCATCCCAACTACCTTTGAAATCAAGAGTACAATCACGCAACATGTCCTCAAGCGTCTGAATAGTCCGCTCTGCTTGCCCGTCGATTTGAGCATGGAAAGTTGTGCTAAGA
Organism: Nicotiana tabacum; assembly: GCF_000715075.1. NCBI lineage: Eukaryota > Viridiplantae > Streptophyta > Magnoliopsida > Solanales > Solanaceae > Nicotiana > Nicotiana tabacum. The sequence continues at coordinate 23,046,744 of NC_134100.1, read as the reverse complement.
TTTACCTACGTACTCAAACCTTGCTGAAATTTCTTCCAAAAGTTGGCAGTGAAATGAGCCCCTCGATCTGAAATGATTGAGACTGGAGTGCCATGCAACCTGACTATTTCTTTGATATACAACTGAGCATATTGTTCCGTTGTGTTGGTAGATTTAACTGGCAAGAAGTGCGCCGATTTCGTGAGTCGGTCCACAATCATCCAAATTGAGTCAAACTTGCGCAGAGTGCGCGACAACCTTACCACAAAATCCCTGTTGATCATCTCCCATTTCCACATTGGAATTTCTATTCTTTGAGCCAATCGACCAGGTCTTTGATGTTCGGCCTTCACTTGCTGACAGTTCGGACATCTAGCCACAAAGTCCGCCACATCCCTTTTCATGTTATTCCACCAATAAACTTCCCTGAGATCATGATACATTTTCGTAGAACCTGGGTGCATGGAATACCTGGAAGTGTGAGCTTCTGCCATGATCCTTTCCCGAAGACTGTCAATATCCGTAACACATAGGCGGCCTCGGTATCGTAGGGTACCATCATCCATGCCAAGGGAAAAAGCTGTGGTCTTGTGTTTATGAATCCCCTCTTTCAGTTGTGCTAACAATAGATTGTTGAATTGCTTCTATTTCACTTCCGTCACAAGCGATGATTCAGCCTTATTCTGCACAATCACTCCTCCTTCATTAGAGTCCACCAGGCGAACTCCCAAACTAGCTAACTGGTGAACCTCCCTGGCCAACGGCCTCTGATATGCCTCCAAATGAGCCAAACTCCCCATAGATTTGTGACTAAGAGCATCCGCTACAACATTAGCCTTTCCCGGGTGGTAGAGAATATCAATGTCATAGTCCTTGAGTAACTCTAGCCATCTTCTTTGTCTCAAATTCAACTCCTTCTGCTTGAAAATATATTGAAGGCTCTTATGATCCGTAAATACATCCACGTGGACCCCATACAAATAATGTTGCCAAATCTTTAGTGCAAACACCACTGTCGCCAGCTCTAAGTCATGGGTTGGATAGTTCTTTTCATGATTCTTGAGTTGCCTAGAAGCATAGGCTATAACCTTGTCGTGTTGCGTTAACACACACCCAAGCCCGATCCTTAAAGCATCTCAATATACCACAAATCCCTCGGTACCCCCTAGCAGAGCTAATACCGGTGTTGTAGTCAATCTTGATTTCAATTCTAGGAAGCTCCTTTCACAAGTATCGGACCATTGGAATTTAACTACTTTCTGCGTCAATTTAATCAATGGAGAGGCAAGAGTAGAAAACCATTCCACAAACCTCCTGTAGTACCCAGCCAAACCTAAGAAACTACGAATCTCAGTTGGGGTGGTAGGCCTAGGACAATTCTTCACAGCTACAATCTTTTGAGGATCAACCATAATTCCTTCCCAAGAGACGACATGACCCAAGAATGCAACGGATTCAAGCTAGAATCTGCATTTCGAAAATTTTGCATACAGTTGATGTTGCTGAAGAGTCTGCAGAGCTGCCCTGAGATAGTTAGCATGATCTTCTCGACTTCGGGAATATACAAGAATATCGTCAATGAATACTGTCACAAAGGAGTCTAGAAAAGGCTTGAAGACTCGATTCATAAGATCCATGAAAGCTGTCGGGGCATTTGTTAGGCCAAAAGACATCACCATAAATTCAAAATGCCCATACCGTGTCCTAAAAGCTGTTTTTGGAATATCCTGTTTCCTTATCTTCAATTGATGATCCCAGACCGCAAGTCAATTTTTGAGAAACGCGAAGAACCTTGCAATTGATCAAACAAGTCATCTATCCTTGGTAGAGGATATTTATTTTTGATTGTGACCTTGTTGAGTTGCCGATAGTCAATACACATCCGCAGCGACCCATATTTCTTCCTTACAAACAAGACCTGTGCGCCCCATGGTGACACACTTAGCCGGATGAAACCCACCCCTTTTCTAGCAAATCCTTCAATTGTTCCTTTAGCTTTTTCAATTCTGTCGGTACCATTCTATAAGGTGGAATTGATATAGGCTCCGTGCCTGGCATCACATCGATCACAAAATCAATCTCCCTGTCTGGAGGAATTCTAGGGAGTTCATCCAGAAAGACATGGGGAAACTCATTCACAACTAGCACGAACTCAAGGCTAGACGTCTCGGCATTGGTGTCCATAACCCGAACTAATTGATAGATACACCCCTTCTTGATCATCTTCGCGGACTTAAGGTAAGAAATAAACCGACCTTTAGGCACTACATTATCTCCTTTCCATTCAACAATAGGTTCATTAGGAAATTCAAGCCTTATGGTTCTAGTCCGACAATCAAGTTTGGCAAAACATGAATAAAGCCAATTCATTCCCATTATTACATCAAAATCGACCATCCCTAATTCAATAAGATCGGTTGTGGTATCCCTACCCCGTACTGTAACAACACAACCTCTATAAACTCGAGCAGCCGTAATAGACTCACCCACCAGAGTAGACATCGAAAATGGCTCATGAAGCTGATCTGGTTCTATCCCAAATTCCATAGCAACAAAAGGGGTAACATAGGACAAGGTGGAACCGGGGTCTGTTGATACCCAATTTTTTCCTATGTATTTTTTATATACTCAAAACACTTTCAAAATAGCATATGTGTTCATATATGAGCACCCCAAAAGATTTTGGCATTTTTAATAATTTTTAAGACCAATTTATGGCTTATTGTGCACTATAAAATCCATTAATTATTCCCAAAACTTGTCATTTTGGTGAATAATTTATTTCACTCTCACATTTACGTCAAAATATAATTTACATGATTTTTGCATAATTTTACAAGTCCATTTGGTATTTTTAAACTAAAATTGCACGAAATTGCAATTTTAGCCTACTTCTTTTAATAGCAATTTTTATTACAAAATCAGTCTTAATATTTTTAAATTAATACCTACATATTGTTTATCAACCCAATATTTCTAATTTGATTTTTAACATCTTTTACTATTTTTATAAATTCAAAAGGGAAAAATGACTATTTCAATTTTAGCCTCTTTTTGATTTCAATTACAGCCTAATTCTAACCCCCCCAATTCCCAACCCAATTTTATTTCTACCTGACCCAGACCCTATCAAATGAACCCGACCAGATCCCATTTTAAAATCGTGGTCATTGATTGTTTTAATCAACGACCCCCGTTTGCCCTTTCCTTTTTTTAACCTAACGACCCCCCAATCCCCTCTCAATCACTCACTCGTCTCTATCTCTCTATCTCTCACTCTCACTGGAACCTTCCACCTCCTCGCCTCTCCGATGAGCTCCCTTCACCTTCTCCGGCCATCTCCGGCTCATCTCCGGCGTGTCTTAGCCTTATGAGTCCATCTCGACTCGGACCAGCCCCTTTTCCAGGCCTTTCTCATTTTCTAGGGTTTCTCTGAAACCCTATGCCATTTCGAGGTTTTCTTGTTTATCTCTAGATCTACTTTAGATCTGTGCTATTTCTGAGGTTTTTAAAGTATTTCTTACATCATTTCAAGTTTTTGCTTTCAAAACTGTTCGTCTTCTCGAACCTAGGGTTTCCTTGATTTTTACTTGTTCTACTGTGATTTCTTACCGTATTTTGCTTTGTTGTAACTCCTAAGTGTTTTCACTATGGTTTCTATGTATTCTTCTTTTATTGTATTTCCTCCTAGGGTTTGCTAGTGATTTCCTTTCTGTGTTTTCTTTCATTATGATTCCATGAAATGTTTATGTTCCTTGGATTTTCTGAGTTTACTTTGCCTAATTTTCTACGCTTTCGTCTTTACATTTAATCTATGGAGGAAACCCTAGATTTTGGGGGTTTTCAAAACACTTGTGTTCGATTGTTTTGTTTCCTATGTCTAAACTAGTTTGATTTCAAAAACCCTAATTTCTAAGTTCGTCTCATGTTCTCTGATTCTTGCTAAGCTTTGCAAGACCTTCTGATTTCTCTCATGCTATCTGACACTCTCTTCTAGCTATGTTCTTCTACTCTTGATTGCATGACCACTCTGTTTGTTTAATTCCAGCCTCGCATGTTTAAAGCTATGCACTCTTTATAGTCAGACCTTTCCCTCTCGAAATAACCCTAATTTTGGGGATTGATTTCAGACTACCATTATGTGAGCTTGTTTGATTCTTTCTTTGTCTAATTTGGACCTTTTTCTGACTTGGTTCATTATTGATTTCGAATCCTTGATTCCTTGATTTACTATGTACTAGTTGATTTACTTCTTACCTTATTTACCTAACCGTGTATTTTTAAACTTCCCTTATGTATTTACCCTTCATTGCCCAATGTGTTACTTGATTTTATTTCCTTAAATAAAACTCTGCCCTTTTACCGTTCAAATTCAGACTCCTTAATTAAAGGAATCCCCTTCTCCTGATTGATTCTAATTGATACTGAATTATTTTTTGCCTTGCTGACTTGCCTGGTTTTTAAACTATAAATACCCTGCTCTTTTTTCTTTAAACACACGAACAATAGAGTTCAAAAAAAAATACACACACACTAAAAGCTCTCTTCTCTTTACCACTATTAGTATTACTGTTGTGTCTAGTCGGCTGAAAGCCAAGGCTAGACTATAGAATCTTGCTTGCTTTTCTCAAGTGTTTGCTGAGGCTAGAGTGGACTCTCTGGTTGTTTTCTTGCTTTGTTTGTTCTGCTGTTTGAAAGTTGCAACTGGTATGTCTCCATAAGTTAAATAACATTCTCCAAAACTATGTGTTTACTTCTCCCTTTCACATGTCCCTCACTATATGTTTGTATTGTGCTTTCCTGCATTCTGTAGCTATACTTTAGTCTGTTATGTTCTTTCTTCATGTTTTTGCACCTTTAAGTTCTGTTATGCTTTCTTGTCCTTCCTTGATGTTTTTCTATACATGTTTTCCATGTGCACCCTTTCCTTGGGATCCCTTATGTGTGAGTACTGTTCTAGGTTAGGGTAGCATCCCATTTCTATCCATGACCTGGGACCAGGTTCTCTTGAATCTTACTCAAATCAGTCTCATTCCCTTCTTCCCCTTTTATGTGCTGAGCCTTGACTAGAGTCTGGTAGTGTCCTAATCACCATCCAGGCTCAAGTCTGACTTTAAAAGTCTGCTCTTTATTTGTTTGGATCAAGTAAAGGGTCAGGGATGTGCCAGCCTATACTCATGGCTGGGTATGACCACCCTTTGCTCTGATTCCCTCAACTCCCCTCACTTTACACTTACTCCTAGTTCCTTAAGTTTTGCCCCCCTTTGGTAATCCATGCTTTGGGACCCTTGAGCTCCCTCTGAACTTGGATGTCTGAGGGCTGGCATTTCCACACTGCACTACTCTGTTGCTATTATAATTACTCAGAGTGTTAAGCATTGCCTGGAGTTCTTAAGACTCCTTGGAACTTTGAAAACATTCTGAGTAAGGAGAAGGCCTTGGAACTGGAATCTGGATTTGGTGAAACACATGTGTTGGACATTAAGGTTGCATTGGGCTTCCTCGGATTTGTCTGTAGCTTTGATGTATTTATTTTTAGTCTTTTCCTTCCAGTTCTGTAATAACTTTGTAAAAGAAACTCGGGGAAAATATTAGTAAAGGGTGTGGGAGGGATTTTACTTTCCTGCATCAAATGGTAGAAACCATGCTTTAGGGTTTTAATTCTTTTTAATGTTTCTGATCCAATCCCATAGAAATCATGCCTATAATAGACAATATTTAACTTTCTGCAATCTTGCATATAGATATCATGCCTATAGGAATGTGCATGTTCACGATATTAGGCAAATTTTTAGGGTTAATCAAATCAGCATCTATTTACAAGTTTGTTAAGATGGTTTAAAACAAATGACTCGTAGAGATCATGTCTATAGGAAGTTTTTAAAATCAAACTTGCCTCACTCGTCTAAAAGCAGTAACGATTCCATTGACTAACGGACAAAAATCAGTGGTTCTCCGAACCATTGACCCTCTTCTCAGATTAGTGCAACTCTTTCTAAAACCTAATCTTCTGGTAAACTTGCATGCTTTCTGAAACTTACTGCCTTTTCTGGTAGTTTGATGAACGATTTCCAACTCAGTTACATATCACTTTTCTGTATTTTATCATTTTTTAATAAGTTCTGCAGCTCGAACTCGTTTTCTCCTTAAACAATCTGCCCCTTTTGAAACTTGTTTAAAATTGCTCTTTCTCTACTAATCTGCAATTCAATGGTCTGTCTTTTGGGAACTATTCTACGTCGCTTTGTTAAGTCTGCGGCTTGCCTTTTCTTCAAAACTTTTCTGTCTATTTTCAAAAGAATCAGTAATCCCACTCGTGTTAATTAAGTGCCTTAATCTCTGACAATTGTATCTGAGTTGCCTAATGCAGACTTTCTGTCTAAATATATGTGTTGAACCAGTCCGCTCGCCGCTTAATTTTTAACTTAAGACCAAATCAGTATATGCTAAGACATGCTAAACTAAGTGTTGTCTGATTTAAGGGGTTTATTTGAGCCTTGTTTGCTTGTTTACTCATCCCTTTATTTGATATTTGTTTTGAATGTCGAAACTAGAATTTTATCCTTTAAATTCCATAAAGGCCCCATCCCTTTCTTCCCTCTTAGGATTAGAAGTCCTAATACCCCTGGACTGATAGGTTGGAACGGCTATTAGCATGCAATAAGTAAACGAAACTAAACGCGCTTTAACACCTTAACGGGGTGGGAAGGGTAGAATATGGATATGATGACCAGTGCGCTAATATCACGTGCGACCCCTCTTCTGAGGAGTGATTGCTGGATATTGCATTGAAGTGATCCATATTAATCATAAACCTAGGACCCCCTCCCTTTTATTTGCTTTCAGCTCTTCTTGTAAGACTATTCAAATCTTTTTTTTTAATAAATTTCTGCCCTCTCTATTTACCTTCAAAAGTTTTCAACCTAATTGCAATGTTGTATGCAAGTCCTTATTTGAGCCTTGATTGTTTACTTGTAAATCACAATTGTAACATGGCCGGGAACCACACTAGTGGATCTTGAGGGGTGTCTAACACCTTCCCCTCGAGATAATTTCTAGCCCTTACCCTAATCTCTGGTCTCTTCATCTCAAACCCTTTCTTAAAGTGTTCTATTGCACTATAATCATTAGGTGGCGACTTTTCAACTTCCAAACCCAATTCTCGAAAGGGAATAGAGTTGTCCTCCCAATGTCGTATACCTGATTTCTGACCCCATGGTTAGATGAAAAGGGGGCGTCGACAGCATGGCGACTCTGCTGGGGATTTTCTTTAGGCTTTTACCATTGCATGTTGCTTGTGACTTTACTATCTCATTAATTGCTTTATTTACTGTCTTTTATTCTTTCACTACGAAACTGACTTGGCTCTTCATGTCTTTTCTTTCCTTTAGCTGCTTTCCTTTACTGCTTTATTTCAATATTGTTGTAATTACTGCAATTATTGTAATCATTTATCTTATGAATGTGAAAATACATGTCAATTTGTTTCATTCTTGTAAACTACATATTCAACATCATATTCCACTCGTGACAAACAAACACCATAGCAACACTTATAATGAGTGGTTGCGCTCTTCTAATATTATCACCCTTTAAATTCGGCAAAGGCGTATTTGCGGTAAAATCAGTCGATCAGCGGTGCAGTCGACGGTTCCGTGCCTTTCCCTCTTGAGTTGTCCGCTCAAGGGTACCTGTCTAATACCCCAATAGAAACCTTACTCTGTTTAACTGTGTATGCATCATGGTCAAACATAGCCGAGTCAGTCATGTTGTCCACATAATGACTCATTAAGATAGCCTTGTCCAAAGTCCATCGGGTTTCCCTGAAACCCAAACGGACACCTACATGTTCTGTGCATTTATTTGGAGAACTAAATGCTTTTTATGCCGATTATTGGTATTAAATAGTCGAGTCCGGTGGGGGTGAGGTCTTAACCCTTTTGTTTTGCAGAAAATGAATGACAAAGTTCCTGACTTCGGTATGGTAAACATACCTTCACTCTTGCAGTCTTGGTGGAGAAACCTCCCGTCGAGCAACCAAATCAACGAATGGAAAGAGAGAGTCACCAAGGCTAGTGAGAAGCTAGAATACCTGGAGTACAGCTTGCTAGAATTGGAAGGGAAAGTGAGGAAAGAGTCATCGACTGTCAAAATGCTGAGGAAGGCAAAGGAGAACGTCTGGCGATAGCATTTTTACTGGAAAATCTGCGCGAGCTGGAGGACTTGATCAAAGAGAACATTCAACCTGAAGAAGGTCCTTCTGGGACCAAGTAGTTAGGCGTCTTTCTTTTCGCTTTTAATGTAATAAGGTCAATGGCCATTAGTGACATTTTACTTTCCGCTATTTTTGTGTCGTTTTGGGATTCGTCTTATTTTTTATCAATAAAATGAGGCACTTAGCATTATAAGTTCTCCAAGTTAATTGTTCGCTGGGCCTACCTCAAGCACAACGAGGCACCCAAATTAGGACGCGATTTATATTCTTGCACAATGTGTTTAAATATTGCAACAATTTTCTTCTCATAACCTGCACTAACTTGTTACCTTTTTGTTTTTCTTTATTTTTATTCTCTTCCCCAAAGGTTAGTTCGTGCATTCTGGCACCATCATCATATAGTAAGAGATCCAATGCTCAGTCAGCAATTGGTCAATCAGAACCACCAGGGCCCGGAAAGCTTCGGGGTAGCAAGGCTAAACAAAAGCACCATGAATCACATTTTACTTTTTACTAGTTGATTTTATTGAAAAGAGCTCTGATACTCAAAATAATTATGAATCTAATCGAAACATTTCAGTTTATTATATATCTCTCTCTTATTATTTTCTTATCATTCACTTTATTTTGCACAACATTACTATTACTTGCCTTGATGATGAACCAATGATTGTGACTTGCAACGAGACAACGCAACAAACGGATACGGACTCCGAAGAGGATGATATACCAGAAGAGGTCGTTAGAGGAGTTGAGAATTTTGAAAATAGGCCTAAGTCTAATTTGGATGAAACTGAGGTCGTTAATCTGGGAGATGTAGAGAATGTCAAAGAAACGCGCATCAGTGTTCACTTGTCACCATCAGAAAAGAAAGAGTACACGGAGTTCCTAAAGGAATACGAAGACATATTCGTCTATTCATATGATGATATGACTGGTCTCAGCACATCCATTGTAGCTCACAAATTGCCAACAGATTCAACATGCCCGCCGGTAAAGCAGAAGCTCAGGAAATTCAAACCCGACATGAGTTTGAAAATGAAAGAAGAGGTTACCAAGCAAGTCAAAGCCAAGGTTCTCAGGGTAGTAGAGTATCCGACATGGTTAGCCAACATCGTGCCAGTGCCAAAAAAGGATGGGAAAGTTAGAGTTTGTGTTGACTACCGGGATCTTAATCGGGCCAGCCCCAAAGACGACTTCCCCTTGCCTAACATACACATTCTTATCGACAACTGCGCCAAGCATGAGTTGCAGTCTTTTGTTGATTGTTTCGCTGGGTATCATCAGATATGGATGGATGAGGAAGATGCAGAAAAAACGGCTTTCATCACACCGTGGGGAATGTACTGTTACAAAATGATGCCATTCGGTTTGAAGAACGCTGGTGCCACCTACATGAGAGCCATGACTACCATCTTTCATGACATGATACACAAGGAGATCGAGGTATATGTGGATGACGTCATCATTAAATCCAAGAAAGTCAGGTATCACATGGCAGATCTAAGAAAATTCTTCAATAGACTGAGGAGGTACAATCTGAAACTGAATCCTGCCAAGTGTGCATTCGGGGTTCCTGTTGGAAAACTATTAGGTTTCATCGTGATTCGTCGAGGAATAGAATTGGATCCATCAAAGGTCAAAGCTATCCAATAATTGCCGCCGCCAAAGAACAAGAAGGACGTGATGAGTTTCCTAGGAAGACTCAACTATATCAGCCGGTTCATAGCTCAATCCATGGTCATTTGTGAACCTATCTTCAAAATGTTGAAGAAGGACGCTGCTACCAAATGGACTGATGACTGTCAAAAATCTTTTGACAGAATCAAGGAATACCTATCAACGCCGCCGGTCTTGGTTCCACCTGATCCAGGAAGACCCTTATTGCTTTACCTTGCGGTATCGGATAGAGCATTCGGTTGTGTTTTAGGACAACATGATGAAACAGGGAGAAAGGAGCAAGCCATCTACTATCTCAGTAAGAAGTTCACACCGTACGAGGCCCCGTATTCTCTTTTAGAACGCACTTGTTGTGCTCTGACTTGGGTCGCGCAGAAGTTGAGGCATTACTTATGTGCTTACACTACTTATCTCATATCCAGAATGGACCCTCTGAAGTATATCTTCCAGAAGCCTATGCTCACTGGCAAGCTCGCCAAGTGGCAGATCCTGCTAAGTGAATTCGACATTATTTACGTAACCCAGAAAGCAATCAAAGGGCAAGCCTTGGCGGACCATCTCGCCGAGAATCCCATAGACGGAGAATACGAGCCCCTAAAAATGTATTTTCCCGATGAAGAGGTATCTTTCATAGGAGAAGATCTTGCAGAATCCTATGATGGTTGGAGGTTGTTTTTTGACGGAGCTGCAAATTTCAAAGGAGTTGGCATAGGAGCAGTCCTGGTATCAGAAACCGGTCAGCATTACCCGGTATCCGCCAAGCTCAGGTTCCCATGCACCAACAACATGGCCGAATATGAAGCCTGCATTCTAGGGATTAAACTGGCCATTGATATGAACATTCAGGAGTTACTAGTAATCGGAGACTCGGACCTACTCATATATCAGGTTCGAGAAGAATGGGCAACCAAGAATCCCAAGATACTCCCTTATCTGCATCACATACAGGAATTGAGAAAGAGGTTCAGAAAGACGGTTCCAGCATGTTCCCAGGGTACAGAATGAGTTCGCTGATGCACTTGCAACTTTGTCATCTATGATTCAGCATCCAGATACAAATTTCATTGACCCCATCCAGGTCAATATTCATGACCAACCAACTTATTGTGCTCGTGTTGTGGAAGAAGCCGACGGGAAACCATGGTTCCATGACATCAAAGAGTATTTGACCACAGGAGAATATCCAAAGCTTGCCAATGCTACCCAGAAACGCACGCTTCGGAAACTATCCAATAATTTCTTTCATAGCGGAGGAATCTTGTATAGGAGGACTCCTGATTTGGGTTTACTAAGGTGTGTCGATGCAAGGGAAACAACCAAGTTATTGGAGGAAGTACATTCAGGGACCTGCGAACCGCACATGAATGGTTTTGTTTTAGCAAAGAAGATACTCCGAGCAGGATATTTCTGGATGACTATGGAAACAGACTGCATCCAGTATGTCTGAAAGTGCCATCGTTGTTAGATACATGCAGATATGATAAAAGTGCCTCCAAACGAGCTTAATGCAACAAGCTTACCATGGTCGTTTGCCGCTTGGGGAATGGATGTTATCGGTCCAATTGAGCCTGCCGCGTCAAACGGGCACAGGTTCATCTTGGTAGCAATTTATTATTTTACTAAATGGGTTGAAGCAGCATCATACAAAGCAGTTACCAAGAAGGTGGTAGCAGATTTCGTCCGCGACCGTATTGTTTGTCGGTTCGGAATTCCAGAGTCAATCATCACCGACAACGGTTCCAATCTTAACAGCGACCTAATGAAAACAATGTATGAGACTTTCAAAATCAGACACAAGAACTCTACAGCTTATAGACCGCAGATGAATGGACCCGTAGAAGCGGCCAACAAAAACATCAAGAAGATACTAAGGAAGATGATCGAGAGGCACAAACAATGGCATGAGAAGTTGCCATTCGCCTTATTGGGTTATCGTACCACAGTTTGCACATCAACCGGGGTAACTCCCTACATGCTGGTTTATGGTACAGAGGCGGTCATTCCCGCTGAGGTAGAAATTCCATCATTAAGGATCATACAAGAAGCCGAGTTAGATGACGCAGAATGGGTAAAAGGTCGCTACGAGCAGTTAGCCCTCATAGATGGAAAGAGGATGAATGCAGTTTGTCACGGTCAGTTATACCAGAACAGAATGTCCAGAGCCTTCAACAAGAGAGTTAAACCAAGGAAGTTTACACCAGGACAGCTGGTGTTGAAGAAGATATTTCCACATCAAGACGAAGCCAAAGGGAAATTCTCTCCCAATTGGCAAGGTCCATACATGGTTCACCGAGTTCTAACCGGAGGAGCCCTTATTCTTGCAGAAATGGACAGAGAAGTCTGACCGAAGCTGATCAACTCAGACGCAGTAAAGAGATACTACATTTGATCGTATGCTTTTCTTTATGATGTAATTTGAACTACGCCTGAACTGATTCTCGTTTAAGAGGGGATACGTAGGCAGCCCTATGGGTTCGGTCACATTTTAATAAAAATTCCATTTTCCCCGCTAGTGGAACTGGGGCAGAATTTTGAGGAGGATCCTCAAAATTCCGAAGTCAGTTTGTCGGCTTTCGCATCAACATCAACCCAGTAAATTGGGGCAGAATTTTGAGGAGGATCCTCAAAATTCTGGAATCGATCCGCTTTCAGTTATTCAGCACAACCGTCAGCAGCGCCAGCCCAGTGAACTGGGGCAGAATTTTGAGGAGGACCCTCAAAATTTCGGAGCAAGCAAAGTTGTCGTGTCTTGAACCACGTTGCAGTTGTTGGTTCATCCAAAATAAAATCTTTTTTTTTCAAAATATATATACTTACATTACATTTACTGAATCATGCATAAACATCATTTGTATCACCGTCGTTTAGCAATGCTACCCCAATGATACGTAACATCAGGAGCCAAGGGATACGAACTAACCTTCCCCCTCTACAGAACTCACGATTTTTCTTTGGATGCAGGAACTCAGATCGCAAGGCAAAATGTATTCACTCTTCAAAGTCGAAACCCTCGAAACAATCACTCAACTCACAAAGGTCTACTATCTACACGCAACATTCCCCAGTAGTCATGATATCGCAACCACCTATCAGCTAAGAAAATTACTACTATTTGCTCCTTTACATTCCTGCACTTAATAAGGCTACTTTCTGCCTTTCGAGACTAAGCTCTGTCTCCATCTGCATTCTTGCATAAGGCTACTTATATGCCTTTCTAGACTAAGCTCTGTCTCCATCTGCATTCTTGCATAAGGCTACTTATCTGCCTTTCGAGGTTAAGCTCTACCTCCATCCTGCATAAGGCTAGCTTATCTGCCTTTCGAGACTAAGCATTATCTCCATCCGCATTTCCCTACATTGCATAAGGCTACTATTCTGCCTTTCGAGACTAAGCTCTGTCACCATCTGCATTCTTGCATAAGGCTACTTATCTGCCTTTCGAGACTAAGCTCTATCTCCATCTGCATTCTTGCATAAGGCTACTTTTCTTCCTTCTGAGGTTAAGCTCTACCTCCATCATCACCTGCATAAGGCTACCTTATCTGCCTTTCGAGACTAAGCATTGTCTCCATCCGCATTTCCCTGCATTGCATAAGGCTACTTTCTGCCTTTCGAGACTAAGCTCTGTCTCCATCTGCATTCTTGCATAAGACTACTTATCTGTCTTTCGAGGTTAAGCTCTACCTCCATCCTGCATAAGGCTACTTATCTGCCTTTCGAGGCTAAGCTCTGTCTTCATCTGCATTCTTGCATAAGGCTACTTATCTGCCTTTCGAGGTTAAGCTCTACCTCCATATTGCATAAGGCTATCTATCTGCCTTCCGAGACTAAGCTCTGTCTCCATCCGCATTTTGCATAAGGCTACTCTCTGCCTTCCGAGGTTAAGCTCTACCTCTATATTGCATAAGGCTATCTATCTGCCTTTCGAGACTAAGCTCTGTCTCCATCTGTATTTTTTGCATAAGGCTATTCTCTGCCTTTCGAGGTTAAGCTCTACCTCCATATTGCATAAGGCTATCTATCTGCCTTCCGAGACTAAGCTCTGTCTCTATCTATATTTTGCATAAGGCTATTCTCTGCCTTTCGAGGTTAAGCTCTACCTCCATATTGCATAAGGCTATCTATTTGCCTTTCGAGAGTAAGCTCTGTCTCCATCCTGCATGGCTGAAATATCGCCACTTTATTTAAATCCTCGCTTCGGCTGAAATATCGCCATCTGCATTCAAATTCACACCTTGGCTGAAAAATCGCCACTCTTTGCATTCATTCGGCTGAAAGATTGCCACATTCTCATGGGCTGAAAAATCGCCAACTTATTCAAAGGCGTCATAGTTCGGAGGCACCATCTGCATAGCCCGAGAACACCATTTCATGGCCTGCGAATCTTTATTTTATGCTCTTCATGGCCCAGGACATCATAGTCTGAGGATGTCATCCTAACCGTCCAAAGACAAGCATTCATGGTCCAACGGGAATTTGCATCATGTTTAAATTACGCACAATATGTGCATCTTCTCATCTACAGGTACACTGGCTAACAAACGGTCGTCTCAGCAGGAGCGATTCCGCTCAGGTTCTCCGCAGCCTATCCAACCTCCAAACCCCTCTCAAATCTGACCATCGCGTCCGTCTTTTTGAATTTCCATCGGCATATTCCGCCAATGGTTCCTGAACTACATATGGCCTGATTCTTGTAAAACCAGGGATATGTAGGCAGCTCAGAAACCAGAGCACGGTCAAAATTCTTCTACAATCGCCAATTCCGGTCAAAATTGGTCATCTTATCTTTACCTAACAACTCTTTCATCCTCCTCGGGTAAAGAGGGGCAGCTGTTGATACCCAATTTTTCCCTATGTATTTTTTATATACTCAAAACACTTTCAAAATAGCATATGTGTTCATATATGAGCACCCCAAAAGATTTTGGCATTTTTAATAATTTTTAAGACCAATTTATGGCCTATTGTGCACTATAAAATCCATTAATTATTCCCAAAACTTGCCATTTTGGTGAATAATTTATTTCACTCTCACATTTACGTCAAAATATAATTTACATGATTTTTGCATAATTTTACAAGTCCATTTGGTATTTTTAAACTAAAATTGCACGAAATTGCAATTTTAGCCTACTTCTAGATTTAATAGCAATTTTTATTACAAAATCAATCCTAATATTTTTAAATTAATACCTACATATTGTTTATCAACCTAGTATTTCTAATTTGAACTTTAACATCTTTTACTATTTTTATAAATTCAAAAGGGAAAAATGGCTATTTCAATTTTAGCCTCTTTTTGATTTCAATTACAGCCTAATTCTAAACCCCCAATTCCCAACCCAATTTTATTTCTACCCGACCCAGACCCAATCAAACGAACCCGCCCGGATCCCATTTTAAAATCGTGGCCGTTGATTGTTTTAATCAACGACCCCCGTTTGCCCTTTCCTTTTTTAACCTAACGACCCCCCAATCCCCTCTCATTCACTCAGTTGTCTCTATATCTCTATGTCTCACACTCTCTGGAACCTTCCACCTCCTCGCCTCTCCGATGAGCTCCTTTCACCTTCTCCGGCCATCTCCGGCTCATCTCCGGCGTGTCTTAGCTTTATGAGTCCATCTCGACTCGGACCAGCCCCTTTTCCAGGCCTTTCTCATTTTCTAGGGTTTCTCTGAAACCCTATGTCATTTCGAGGTTTTCTTGTTTCTCTCTAGATCTACTTTAGATCTGTGCTATTTCTGAGGTTTTTAAAGTATTTCTTACATCATTTCAAGTTTTTGCTTTCAAAACTGTTCGTCTTCTCGAACCTAGGGTTTCCTTGATTTTTACTTGTTCTACTGTGATTTCTTACCGTATTTTGCTTTGTTGTAACTCCTAAGTGTTTTCACTATGGTTTCTATGTATTCTTCTTTTATTGTATTTCCTCCTAGGGTTTGCTAGTGATTTCCTTTTCTGTGTTTTCTTTCATTATGATTCCATGAAATGTTTATGTTCCTTGGATTTTCTGAGTTTACTTTGCCTAATTTTCTACGCTTTCGTCTTTACATTTAATCTATGGAGGAAACCCTAGATTTTGGGGGTTTTCAAAACACTTGTGTTCGATTGTTTTGTTTCCTATGTCTAAACTAGTTTGATTTCAAAAACCCTAATTTCTAAGTTCGTCTCATGTTCTCTGATTCTTGCTAAGCTTTGCAAGACCTTTTGATTTATCTCATGCTATCTGAAACTCTCTTCTAGCTATGTTCTTCTACTCTTGATTGCATGACCACTCTGTTTGTTTAATTCCAGCCTCGCATGTTTAAAGCTATGCACTCTTTATAGTCAGACCTTTCCCTCTCGAAATAACCCTAATTTTGGGGATTGATTTCAGACTACCATTATGTGAGCTTGTTTGATTCTTTCTTTGTCTAATTTGGACTTTTTTCTGACTTGGTTCATTATTGATTTCGAATCCTTGATTCCTTGATTTACTATGTACTAGTTGATTTACTTCTTACCTTATTTACCTAACCGTGTATTTTTAAACTTCCCTTATGTATTTACCCTTCATTGCCCAATGTGTTACTTGATTTTATTTCCTTAAATAAAACTCTGCCCTTTTACCGTTCAAATTCAGACTCCTTAATTAAAGGAATCCCCTTCTCCTGATTGATTCTAATTGATACTGAATTATTTTTTGCCTTGCTGACTTGCCTGGTTTTTAAACTATAAATACCCTGCTCTTTTTTCTTTAAACACACGAACAATAGAGTTCAAAAAAAAATACACACACACTAAAAGCTCTCTTCTCTTTACCACTATTAGTATTACTGTTGTGTCTAGTCGGCTGAAAGCCAAGGCTAGACTATAGAATCTTGCTTGCTTTTCTCAAGTGTTTGCTGAGGCTAGAGTGGACTCTCTGGTTGTTTTCTTGCTTTGTTTGTTCTGCTGTTTGAAAGTTGCAACTGGTATGTCTCCATAAGTTAAATAACATTCTCCAAAACTATGTGTTTACTTCTCCCTTTCACATGTCCCTCACTATATGTTTGTATTGTGCTTTCCTGCATTCTGTAGCTATACTTTAGTCTGTTATGTTCTTTCTTCATGTTTCTGCACCTTTAAGTTCTGTTATGTTTTCTTGTCCTTCCTTGATGTTTTTCTATACATGCTTTCCATGTGAACCCTTTCCCTGGGACCCCTTATGTGTGAGTACTGTTCTAGGTTAGGGTAGCGTCCCTTTTCTATCCATGACCTGGGACCAGGTTCTCTTGAATCTTACTCAAATCAGTCCCATTCCCTTCTTCCCCCTTTATGTGTTGAGCCTTGACTAAAGTCTGGTAGTGTCCTAATCACCATCCAGGCTCAAGTCTGACTTTAAAAAGTTTGTTCTTTATTTGTTTGGATCAAGTAAAGTGTCAGGGATATGCCAGCCTATACTCATGGATGGGTATGACCACCCTTTGCTCTGATTCCCTCAACTCCCCTCACTTTACACTTACTCCTAGTTCCTTAAGTTCTGCCCCCCTTTGGTAAGCCATGCTTTGGGACCCTTGAGCTCCCTCTAAACTTGGATGCCTGAGGGCTGGCATTTCCACATTGCACTACTCTGTTGCTATTATAATTACTCAGAGTGTTAAGCATTGCCTGGAGTTCTTAAGACTCCTTGGAACTTTGAAAACATTCTGAGTAAGGAGAAGGCCTTGGAACTGGAATCTGGATTTGGTGAAACACATGTGTTGGACATTAAGTTTGCATTGGGCTTCCTCGGATCTGTCTGTAGCTTTGATGTATTTATTTTTAGTCTTTTCCTTCCAGTTCTGTATTAACTTTGTAAAAGAAACTCGGGGAATCTAGTAAAAGGGTGTGGGAGGGATTTTACTTTCCTGCATCAAAGGGTAGAAACCATGCTTTAGGGTTTTAATTCTTTTTAATGTTTCTGATCCAATCCCATAGAAATCATGCCTATAGGAGACAATATTTAACTTTCTGCAATCTTGCATATAGATATCATGCCTATAGGAATGTGCATGTTCACGATATTAGGCAAATTTTTAGGGTTAATCAAATCAGCATCTATTTACAAGTTTGTTAAGATGGTTTAAAACAAATGACTCGTAGAGATCATGTCTATAGGAAGTTTTTAAAATCAAACTTTCCTCACTCATCTAAAAGCAGTAACGATTCCATTGACTAACGGACAAAAATCAGTGGTTCTCCGAACCATTGAGCCTCTTCTCAGATTAGTGCAACTCTTTCTAAAACCTAATCTTCTGGTAAACTTGCATGCTTTCTGAAACTTACTGCCTTTTCTGGTAGTTTGATGAACGATTTCCAACTCAGTTACATATCACTTTTCTGTATTTTATCATTTTTTAATAAGTTCTGTAGCTCGAACTCATTTTCTCCTTAAACAATCTGCCCCTTTTGAAACTTGTTTAAAATTGCTCTTTCTCTACTAATCTGCAATTCAATGGTCTGTCTTTTGGGAACTATTCTACGTCGTTTTGTTAAGTCTGCGGCTTGCCTTTTCTTCAAAACTTTTCTGTCTATTTTCAAAAGAATTAGCAATCCCACTCGTGTTAATTAAGTGCCTTAATCTCTGACAATTGTATCTGAGTTGCCTAATGCAGACTTTCTGTATAAATATATGTGTTGAACCAGTCTGCTCGCCGCTTAATTTTTAACTTAAGACCAAATCAGTATATGCTAAGACATGCTAAACTAAGTGTTGTCTGATTTAATGGGTTTATTTGAGCCTTGTTTGCTTGTTTACTCATCCCTTTATTTGATATTTGTTTTGAATGTCGAAACTAGAATTTTATCCTTTAAACTCCATAAAGGCCCCATCCCTTTCTTCCCTCTTAGGATTAGAAGTCCTAATACCCCGGGACTGATAGGTCGGGACGGGTATTAGCATGCAATAAGTAAACGAGACTAAACGCACTTTAACACCTTAACGAGGTGGGAAGGGTAGAATATGGATATGATGACCGGTGCGCTAATATCACGTGCGACCCCTCTTCTGAGGAGTGATTGTTGGATATTGCATTGAAGTAATCCATATTAATTATAAACCTCGGACCCCCCCTCCCTTTTATTTGCTTTCAGCTCTTCTTGTAAGACTATTCAAATCTTTTTTTTTAATAAATTTCTGCCCTCTCTATATACCTTCAAAAGTTTTCAACCTAATTGCAATGTTGTATGCAAGTCCTTATTTGAGCCTTGATTGTTTACTTGTAAAGTCACAATTGTAACATGGCCGGGAACCACACTAGTGGATTTGAGGGGTGCCTAACACCTTCCCCTCGAGATAATTTCTAGCCCTTACCCTAATCTTTGGTCTCTTCATCTCAAACCCTTTCTTAAAGTGTCCTAATGCACTATAATCATTAGGTGGCGACTCTTCAACTTCCAAACCCAATTCTCGAAAGAGAATAGAGTTGTCCTCCCAATGTCGTATACCCGATTTTTGACCCCACGGTTAGAGGAAAAGGGGGCGTCGACAGGGTCAATAAGTGCATACACATCATGAGATTGGACAGTCAGAATACCTGTTACAACATCTGAAGAAGCCTCTTTGAAATCGGTGAATTATACGAATTATATGCTTATTAATACATCCAATTGATATCCATTATATCATGAATCCTCATTTGCACATAAGATAAAATAATTAGCCTACCTTGGAACCACGAAATCTTAAATTACTTAGCAAAATATTTTGCGACTTTACAAATTTGGCCTTCGCATTCGCGAGGGACTAGCCACATTCACGTAGAGGAAAGGTGAGCAGCTGGGTCCAGGTTGGTTTGTTCTTCGCGTTCACAGATGGGGAGTCGCGTTTGTAGTGAGTAAGGAAGCTAAGCCTTCGCATTCGCGTACTGGGAGTCGCGATCGCAATGAAGGAAAAAGTGGTCAACTCAAGTTTGTGTTTCGCGAACATGAGGCGTTGACTGCGTTCGCGAAGAAGGATTTTGAACAGCTGTGCAGAATGTTTTAAAAGATCAATTCCGCAATTTTGGGTCTAAGTTCCTTCATTGTTGAGTGATTTTAGAGCTTTTTGAATAGGATTGAAGAGGGAATCAAGAGGAAGCACTTGGAGGTATGATTTATGAACTTAATACTCAATCCTGATGTGATTTCTACCTAATTAATCAAGAAATTTGTGGAATTTAAGCTTAAAAATTGGAGGTTAGGACTTAGAAATTTGGAAACCTAAATCTAGGGATTTGAGAGGTCATTTGTGGTCGGATTTTGATGTATTTGATATGTATGGACTCGTGAGAGTGTAAGGATTCTAGTTATGTGATTTTTATCAGAATTCGAGACGTGGGCCTCGTGCCAACTATTTTGGACCCTTAGGGGATTTTTACTACTATTCCTCACTATTTTGACTTCATATTTGTACTCAGTCATGCTATATTCTACTGTTTTCATAACTCAGCCATATTTACTCTGTTTTGACATCTTAAATGATATTTTGGGCTGAACATTATATTTTACTGTGCCCGAGTGGCTTTTAGAGATTTTTGACTGAGTAGGGCAGATGGCCTGTGTTGTGAGGTTATTATGGGATCGGGCTACGAGCCACAGCGGTATTGTGCTGATTCGTGATTATGAGGCCGAGGGCTGATTTGTTATGCCACAAGGTGGCTTGATATGAGGCTAAGAGCCTATTTGATTATTCCATGAGATGGCTTGATATTGTACTTGGGTCGTAAGGGGCCCCTCCCGGAGTCTGTACACCTCTAGTGAGCGCAGGTACCCAGTATGAGATGTGATATAGCTCGAGGAGCTGATGTGTTCCATATTATTGCTCGAGGGGCCGATACGAGTAATTGTGAGATAGCCCGATAGGCTAGTTCTGTTAATATTTTGCCCGAGGGGCTGATTTATGTTTATATGTTTTTTCCTTATTTTTATTCACTCATTTGAACTGCTGAAAGGTGTTTTAAAGAGATTTTTACTGAACTAAGGTGTTTTACGAGCTTTTACTATTTTATTGCATTGTACTGGTTTTATATTGTCTCGTTGTAGCATTTTGATGTGTTGTTCGCGTTTTCTTATCACTCAACTGTCTTTACTTTTATTACTCACTGGGTTGGCGTACTCATATTACTATTTGCACTCTATGTGCAGATTCATGAGCCTCGGGTCATGCTAGCGAGGGTTGATTGCTTCCAGCAGGCTCTTTGGAGATCACTAGGTAGTTGTTCGACGTTCGCAGCCCAGTGGTTCTCCCTTCTATCCTTACTTTTCTTTGTACTAGCTCTGTAATAGACTATGTAGTCCATTCTCAAACTCTTAGTCGGATGTTTATATGTTCATGACTGGTGATACCCCGATGTCGGGCTGTGTTTGTTTTCCGCATTTGTTCTATTTCACTCTATATCGGGATTTATCACTTATTAATGACTTAATTATGAATTATTATAACTGTTAATTGGTTTGGAGGTTTGTGTCGGCTGGCTTTGTTCCATAAGAGGCGTTATCACGATCGAGTCTAGTTTGGGGTCGTGACAAGTTGATATCAGATCTTAGGTTACATAGGTCTCACGAGTCATGAGCAAGTTTAGTAGAGTCTTACAGATCGGTACGGAGACGTCTGTATTTATAAATGGGAGGCTGCAGAACCTTTAGAAAACTTCATATTCTTGAAATTCTTGTTGTGCGAATTTGTTGATCCGAGTACTAAACTTCTATTATTCTATTCTCCCACAGATGGTGAGGACACATGCTACCAGTCAGGATGGATGACCACCAGTTGGGGCCACTAGAGGCCGAGGACGCGGTCGAGGCAGTGCTTGGGGCAGGGGTGTAGCCCGCACAACATCTAGGGCAGCACCTGCGGATCCACCAGCCGCCCCAGTTCATGATCAGGTACCAGTTGTGGACGCACCAACAGCACCAGCTCAGGCACCAGCTGTGCCCATTGTTATTCCGGGTCTTCAGGAGGCCCTGGCTCAGATTCTATTAGTATGCATCGGCCTAGCTCAGGTAGTCTTAGTCACTACAGCTGCAGCTACTTCTCAGGACGGGGGAGGCACTCAGACTCCCGCCGCTCGCACACCTGAGCAAGTCGTGCAAGGAATTCAGACACCTGGGGCACCTCCAGCCCAACTGGTTGCAGCTTTTCAGGACTATGTAGGTCCTTCCATGCCAGAGGACGAGCAACGCAGGTTGGAAAGGTTTGGTAGACTTTAGCCTCCGACTTTTAGTGATGCAGAGGGAGAGGCTACCCAGGATTTCTTGGACAAATGTTAGAAGATCTTTGTAAAGCGGGTATTCTGGAGACCAGCGGGATCGCTTTCACTACTTTTCAGTTTTTTGGAGTTGCCTTCACTTGGTGGGAGGCTTTTGAGAGGTGTAGGCATGTTGGTGCAACACTCCTTACCTGGCAACAGTTCTCCATTCTCTTTTTGGAGAAGTATGTGTCATAGTCTCGCAGAGAAGAGCTGCGCAGACAGTTCGAGGGGTTGCGTCAGAGAGATATGACTGTGACGCAGTATGAGATGAGGTTCTCGAAGTTTGCTTGTCATGCCATATAGTTGGTTCTACGGAGAGAGAGAGAGAGGATTAGGAGGTTTGTTGATGGTCTCACATATCAGCTTCGTATTCTCATGACCAAGGAGAGGGTGTCTGGTGCTACTTTTGAGGAGATTGTTGACATTGATCGCGAGATTGAGTCAGTTCGTCTCCAGGAGTGAGATGAGAGGGAGGCCAAGAGGCCTTAGGGATTTGGTAGTTATGATGGAGCTCCTTCGAATGGTCAGTTTCAACACGACAAAGGCCGTCCATTCAGACATGCTTAGTCAGCTCGCCTAGGTTATCGTGGGGCGTCATCGGGTCATGGTTATCATAGTTCTCATTAGGTCCAGTCATCACTCAATACCCTTCCAGCCCAGAGTTCGTCTCGTTCTCCATCAGTTCAGGGCTCTTCTATGCCAGGTGTATCTGCTAGTCATTCTGGTGCTAGGGGTTCCCTTCAGTCCCCGTCTCCAGCACCAGGGAGCTGTTATGAGTGTGGAGAGTTGGGCTATATATGGAGCCAGTGTCCTCGTCGTCTTGGAGGTTTATCTCAGAAGAGGAGTCAGCCATCGACTTCAACGCCAGTTACTTCACCACCACCCACCCAACCAGCTAGGGGTGGAGGACAGTCAGCTAGGGGCCACCCCAAAGGGGGAGGTCGATCAGGTGGTGGCCAGGCCCATTTCTATGCACTCCTAGCTAGACCCGATGCCATTGCTTCAGATGTTGTGATTACAGGTATTGTCTAAGTCTGTCACAAAGATGTCTTTGTATTATTTGATCTCGGTTCCACTTTTTTTTATGTGTCATCATATTTTGCTCGTTATTTGGATACGCCATGTGAGTCTCTTGTTTCATCTGTTTGTGTATCTACTCTGGTGGGCGATACTGTTGTTGTGGACCGTGTATACTGGTCGTGTGTGGTGACTATTGTGGGTATGGAGACCCGAGAGGATCTATTATTACTTTATATGGTGGACTGTGATGTGATATTAGGCATGGATTGGCTATCTCTGTTTTGTGCTATTTTGGATTATCATGCTAAGATAGTGACGTTGGCTATGTCGGGTGTGCCGTGGATTGAGTGGCGAGGTTCGACTATTTTTGTCTCCAGTAGGGTGATTTCGTTCTTAAAGGCCCAATGCATGGTTAGGAAAGGTTTTCTTTCATACTTAGACTTTGTGAGGGATGTTAGTTCAAAGACTCCTAGTATTGATTTTGTTCCTGTTGTGAGGGATTTTCCCGATGTGTTTCCCGCAGACCTGCCGAGCATGCCACTGGATAAGGATATTGATTTTGGTATTGATTTGGTGCCGGACACTCGGCCCATTTCTATTCCACCATATCGTATGGCACCAGCGAGCTGAAGGAGTTAAAGGAGCACCTTCAGGAACTTTTTGATAAGGGGTTTATTCAGCCTAGTATGTCGCATTGGGGTGCGCCTGTTCTATTTGAAAAGAAGAAAGATGACATGATGAGGATGTGCATTGATTACAAGCAGTTTAACAAAGTGACAATCAAAAACAAGTATCCTTTGCCTCGTATCGATGATTTATTTGACCAGCTTCAAGGAGCGAGAGTGTTCTCCAAGATTGATCTCTGTTCAGGTTATCACCAGTTGAAGATCAGGGACTCGGATATTACTAAGACAACCTTCAGAACCAGATACGGTTATTATGAGTTCTTTGTTATGTCTTTTGGGCTGACCAAAGCCCCTGCATCGTTCATGCATTTGATGGACAACGTGTTTCAGCCTTATCTTGACTCGTTCGTGATTATTTTCATTGATGATATTCTGGTGTACTCGCGTAGTCAGCAGGAGCACGCGGAGCATTTTAGAGTTGTGTTGCAGAGGTTGAGGGAGGAGAAACTTTATGCAAAGTTCTCCAAATATGAGTTTTGGCTCAGTTCAGTGGCTTTCTTGGGGCACGTGGTGTCCAGCGAGGGTATTCAGGTTGATCCGAAGAAGATAGAGGTGGTTCAGAGTTGGCCCAGACCGTCCTCAGCTATAACGATTCGTAGTTTTCTTGGTTTGGCAGGTTATTACCGCCGGTTTGTTTAGGGATTTTCATCTATTGCATCTCCCTTGACCAAGTTGACTCAAAAGGGTTCTCCATTCAGGTGGTCAGACGAATGTGAGGAGAGCTTTCAGAAGCTCAAGACAGCCTTGACCACGACTCCAGTGTTAGTTTTGCCATCAACTTCAAGTTCATATATAGTGTATTGTGATGCTTCGAGAGTTGGTATTGGGTGTGTGTTGATGCAGGAGTGTAGAGTTATTGCTTATGCTTCTCGTCAGTTGAAGCCCCATGAAAAGAATTACCCTGTTCATGACTTGGAGTTGGCTTCCATTGTTCACGTGTTGAAGATTTGGAGGCATTATTTGTATGGAGTGTCTTGTGAGGTGTTTATTGATCATCGTAGCCTCCAGCACTTGTACAAGCAAAAGGATCTCAATTTGAAGCAGCGGAGATGGTTGGATTTGCTAAAGGATTATGATATTACTATCTTGTACCATCCGGGGAATGACAATGTGGTGGTTGATGCCTTGAGTAGGAAGAAGGTGAGTATGGGGAGTTTGGCGTATATTCCAGTTAGGTAGAGACCTCTTGCAGTTTATGTTCAGGCCTTGGTCAATCAGTTCGTGAGATTAGATATTTTGGAGCCCAGTCGGGTATTGGCTTGTGTTATTTCTCGGTCTTCCTTATTTGATTGCATCAGAGAGCGCCAGTATGATGATCCTCATTTTCTTGTCCTTAAGTAAAGAGTTCAACACGATGATGCCAGATATGTGACTATTGGTAATGATGGGGTGTTGAGGATGCAGGGCCGGATATGTATGCCCAATGTGGAAGGGCTTCGGGAGTTGATTTTAGAGAAGGCCCATAGCTCGTAGTATTCCATCCATCCGGGTGCCGCGAAGATGTATCAGGATTTGAGACAACACTATTGGTGGAGGAGAATGAAGAAGGACATTGTGGGATTTGTAGCTCGGTGAAATACGAGCATTAGAGACTGGGTGGCTTACTTCAGCAGATGGATATTCCAGAGTGGATGTGGGAGCGGGTCACTATGGATTTTGTAGTTGGACTCCCATGGATTTTGAAGAAGTTCGATGCTATTTGGGTGATTGTGGATCAGCTGACCAAGTCCACACACTTTATTCCTGTGTGTACTACATATTCTTCAGAGTGGTTGGCAGGGATCTATATTCGAAAGATTGTTCGTTTGCATGGTATCCCGGTTTCCATCTTTTCAGATAGAGGTACCCAGTTTACTTCGCAGTTTTGGAGGGACGTGCAGAGAGAGTTAGGTACTCAAGTTGAGTTGAGCACAACTTTTCACCCTCAGACGGACGGGCAGTCCGAGCACACTATTCAGATATTGGAAGACGTGTTGCGTGCTTGTGTAATTGGTTTTGGAGGGTCATGGGATCAGTTTCTACCACTCGCAGAGTTTGCATATAACAATAGTTACCAGTCGAGTATTCAGATGGCTCCATATGAGGCTTTATATGGGAGGCGGTGTAGATCTCCAGTTGGTTGGTTTGTGCCGGGTGAGGCTAGGCTATTGGGTACAGACTTGGTGCACGATGCTTTAGACAAGGTGAAGGTGATTCAGGAGAGGCTTCATACAACACAGTCGAGACAAAAGACTTATGCTGAGAGGAAGGTTCGGGATGTGTCCTACATTGTTGGTGGGAAGGTTCTGTTGAAATTTTCACCCATGAAGGGTGTTATGAGATTTGAGAAGAAGGGTAAATTGAGTCCTCGGTTTATTGGGTCTTTTGAGGTGCTTCGGAGGATTGGGGAGATAGCTTATAAGCTTGTTTTTCCACCTAGTTTATCGACTGTGCATCCGATATTTTATGATTTTATGCTCCGAAAGTATATTGGTGATCTGTCTCATGTTTTGGATTTCGGCACGGTTCAGTTAGATGATGATTTGACTTATGATGTGGACACAGTAGCTATTTTAGAGCTTCAGGTTCGAAAGTTGAGGTCAAAGGATATAACTTCAGTGAAAGTTCAGTGGAGAGGTCGGCCCATGGAGGAGGCTACCTAGGAAACCGAGCGGGAGATGCGGAGCAGATATCCTCACCTGTTTGAGACTTCAAGTATGTTTCTTGACTCATTCGAGGATGAACGTTTTTTTAAGAAGGGGAGGATGTAATGACCCAGCCGGTCGTTTCATGAGTTACCGCTCCATTCCCCCCATTTATACTTCTTATTTATTTGTTTATTTGTATTATGTGTTATCGGGTTGGTTGGCTCGGGTTCGGAAAGGTTTTAATAAGGTTTGAGATATTTAGTCTCTTCTGAGTGAGCTTAAGTTGGAAAAGTCAACCGGATGTGAATTCCGATGGTTTGGATAGTTTCGGGAGGTAATTTGGGACTTAGGAGTGTGATCGGAACGTGTTTTGGAGGTATGTAGTAGATGTAGGCTTGAATTGGCGAAATTGGTATTTTGGCGTTTTCCGGTTGATAGGGGGAGATTTTGATATAGGGGTCGGAATAGAATTCCGAATGTTGGAGTAGGTCCGTAGTGTCATTTGGGATGCGTGTGAAAAACTTTAGGTCATTCGGACGTGGTTTAATAGACTCTTTGATCGAAAGCGGAATTTGGGAGTTTTTGAAATTCTTAGGCTTGAATCCGATGCAAATTTGGTGTTTTGATGTTGTTTTGAGCATTCTGAAGGTTGGAACAAGTTTGAATGATGTTATGGGATCTTTTGGCATGTTTGGTTGAGGTCCCGAGGGCATCGGGTGAGTTTCGGGTGGTTAAACGGACCATTTCATGTTGGAGGAAATTGCAAAAAAAAACTGTTGTTGGTTTTGCAGGTTTTTGACCTTCGCTTTCGCGATGCATGTCCCTCGTTCGCGATGGGTTAGGCTGTGAGGCAGTGGAATTTGGCCTTTGTTTTCGTGAAGATTGTCCCGCGATCGCAAAGGGTTGAGACCATGGTCATCGCGTTCGCGTAGAGGAAAGGTGAGCAGCTAGGTCCAGGTTGGTTTGTTCTTCGCGTTCGCGGATGGGGAGTCGCGTTCGCGAAGAATAAGGAAGCTAAGCCTTCACTTTCGTGTACTGGGAGTCGCGATCACGATGAAGGAAAAAGTGGTCAACTCAAGTTTGTGCTTCGAAAACGCGAGTCGTTGACCGCGTTCGCGAAGAAGGATTTTGAACAGCTGGGCAGAATATTTTAAAAGACCAATTCCGCGATTTTGGGTCTAAGTTCCTCCATTGTTGAGCGATTTTAGAGCTTTTTGAAGAGGATTGGAGAGTGAATCTAGAGGAAACACTTGGAGGTAAGATTTATAGACTTAATACTCGATCCTAATGTGACTTGTACCTAATTAATCATGGAATTTGTGGAATTTAAGCTTAAAAATTGGAGGTTAGGGCTTGAAAATTTGGAGACCTAAATCTAGGGATTTTAGGGGTCATTTGTGGTCGGATTTTGATGTATTTGATATGTATGGACTCGTGGGAGTGTAAGGATTCTAGTTTTATGATTTTTATCAGAATTCGAGATGTGGGCCGGGGTTCGGGTTTTGACCAATTTCGGGTTTTTGATGTAATTTGATTATTTTCGAGTGGGCTTTGTTCCCTTAGCATGTTTTTGTGGTTATATACTGATCTTGGTTAGATTTGGAGCATCCGGAGGATGATTCGAGGAGCAAAGGCATTGCAGGCTAGAGTTTGGACCGGATAAAGGTGAGTAAGGATTATATATGTTGTCATGAGGGTATGAAACCCCGGATTTCACATTTTTGTGCTACCTTGAGGTGATGCACACGCTAGATGACGAGAGTGGGGTCGTGCACCGCTGGGGATTGTGACTTAGTCCATCCCGTATGACTTTTTTACTGCGTATTTGATTGAATATTGTTTGCTATCATCATGTTTTGGGCTGAATGTCATATTTGGGCCTCGTGCCAACTGTTTTGGACCCTTAGGAATTTTTACTACTATTGCTCACTGTTTTGACTTCATATTTGTACTTAGTCATGCTGTATTCTACTTTTTTCATAATTCAGCCATATTTACTCTATTTTGACAACTTAAATGATATTTTGGGCTGAGCATTATAATTTTACTATGGCCAAGTGGGTTTTAGAGATTTCTGATTGAGTAGGGTCGAGGGCCTGTGTTATGAGGTTATTATGGTATCAGGCAGCGCGCTGCAGCAGTATTGTGCTAATTCGTGATTATGAGGTCGAGGGCCGATTTGTTATGCCACAAGGTGGATTGATATGAGGCCGAAAGCCTATTTGATTATACCACAAGATGGCTTGATATTGCGCTTGGGCCATAAGGGGCCCCTCCCGGAGTCTGTATACTCCTAGTGAGTGCGGGTACTCGGTGTGAGATGTGATATAGCCCGAGGTGCTGATGTGTTCCATGTTATTGCCCCGATGGGCCGATACGAGTGATTGTGAGATAGCCCGAGGGGGTGGTTTTGTTGATATTTTGCCCGAGGGGCTAATTTATGTTTCTATCTTTTCTCCCTATTTTTATTCACTTATTTGAACTGCTGAAAGGTGTTTTAAAGAGTTTTTTTCTGAACTAAGGTGTTTTACGAGCTTTAATTATTTTATTATATTGTACTAGTTTTATACTGTCTTGTTGTAGCATTTTGCTATGTTTTTCGTGTTTTCTTATCACTCAGCTTCCTTTATTTTTATTACTCACTGGGTTGGCATACTCACATTACTCCCTACACTCTGTGTGCAGATTCAGGAGCCTCGAGTCATGCTAGCGGCGGCTGATTGCTTCTAGCAGGCTCTTTGGAGATCACTAGGTAGCTGTTCGGCGTTCGCAGCCTAGTGCTTTTCCCTTCTATCGTTACTTTTCTTTGTACTATCTTTGTAATAGACTATGTAGTCCATTCTCATACTCTTAGTCGGATGTTTAGATGTTCATGACTGGTGATACCCCGATGTCGGGCTGTGTTTGTTTTCCGGATTTGTTCTATTTCACTCTATATCAGGATTTATCACTTATTAATGACTTAATTATGAATTATTATAATGGTTAATTGGTTTGGAGGTTTGTGTCGGTTGGCCTTGTTTCACGAGAGGCGCCATCAAGACCGAGTCTGGTTTGGGGTCGTGACAAGTTGGTATCACATCTTAGTTACATAGGTCTCACGAGTCATGAGCAGGTTTAGTAGAGTCTCACGGATCGGTATGGAGACGTCTGTATTTATCCTTTGGAGGCTGCAGAACCTTTAGAAAACTTCATATTCTTGAAATTCTTGTCATGCGAATCTGTTGATCCGAGTACTAAACTTCTGTTGTTTTAGTCTCTCACAGATGGTGAGGATACGCGCTACCGGTCAGATGGGCGACCACCAGTACCACCAGCTGTGGCCACAAGAGGCGGAGGACATGGCCGTGGTCGTGGTAGGGGCAGAGCAGCTAGGGCAGCACCTGCAGATCCACCAGCTGCCCCAGTTCAGGGTCAGGTCCCAGTTATGGGCGCTCCAGCAACACCAGCTCAGGCACCAGTTGTGCCCATTGTGATTCCGAGTCTTCAGGAGGCCTTGGCTCAGATCTTATCAGTTTGCACTGGCTAGCTCAGGCGGTTTCAACCACTACAGCTGCAGCTACTTCTCAAGCCGGGGAGGCACTCGGAATCCCGCTGCTCGCACACCTGAGTAGGTCGTGCAGGGACTTCAGACACCTGGGGAACCTCCAACCCAGCCGGTTGCAGTTGTTCAGGACTATGTAGGTCCTGCCATGCCAGAGGACGAGCAGCGCAGGTTGGAGAGGTTTTGTAGACTTCAGCTTCCGACTTTTAGTGGTGTAGAGGGCGAGGATGCCCAGGATTTCTTAGACAAGTGTTAGAGGATTCTTCGTGCAACGGGTATTCTAGAGACCAGAGGGGTCGCTTTCACTACTTTTCAGTTTTCTGGAGCTGCCTTCACTTGGTGGGAGGCTTATGAGAGGCGTAGGCCTGGTGGTGCAGCACCCCTTACCTGGCAGCAGTTCTCCGTTCTCTTTTTGGAGAAATGTGCCATAGTCCCGCAGAGAAGAGCTGCGCAGCCAGTTCGAGGGGTTGTGTCAGGGAGATATGACTGTGACGCAGTATGAGATAAGGTTCTCGGAGTTTGCTCTTCATGCCATTTGGTTGGTTCCTACGAAGAAAGAGAGAGGATTAGGAGGTTTGTTGATGGTCTCACATATCAGCTTCGTATTCTCATGACCAAGGAGAGGGTGTCTGGTGCTACTTTTGAGGAGGTTGTTGACATTGATCGTGAGATTGAGTCAGTTCATCGCCAGGAGCGAGATGAGAGGGAGGCCAAGAGGCCTCGTGGATCTGGTAGTTATGATGGAGCTCCTTCGAGGGGTCAGTTTCAGCACGGCAGAGGCCGTCCATTCAAACATGCTCAGTCAGCTCGCCTAGGTTATCGTGGGGCGTCATCGGGTCATGGTTCTCACAGTTCTCATTAGGGCCAGTCATCACTCAGTGCCCTTCTAGCCCAGAGTTCGTCTCGTGCTCCATCAGTTCAGGGCTCTTCTATGTCAGGTACATATGCTAGTCATTTTGGTGCTAGGGGTTCCCTTCAGTCCCCGTCTCCAGCATCAGGGAGTTGTTATGAGTGTGGAGAGTTTGGCCTTATGTGGAGGCAGTGTCCTTGTCGTCTTTGGGGTTTATCTCAGCAGAGGAGTCAGTCATCGACTTCAGCACCAGTTACTTCACCACCACCCACCCACCTAGCTAGGGGTGGAGGACAGTCAGCTAAGGGCCGCCTTAAAGGGGAAGGTCGATTAGGTGGTGGCCCGACCCATTTCTATTCACTCCTAGCTAGACCCGATGCTATTGCTTCAGATGTTGTGATTACAGGTAATGTCTCAGTCTATCACAAAGATGCCTCTATATTATTTGATCCCACTTCCATTTTTTCTTATGTATCATCATATTTTGCTCGTTATTTGGATACGCCCCGTGAGTCTCTTGTTTTATCTGTTCGTGTATCTACTCTGGTGGGTGATACTATTTTTGTGGACCGTGTATACTAGTTGTGTGTGGTGACTATTGGGGGTCTGGAGACCCGAGTGGATCTATTATTACTTTATATAGTAGACGTTGATGTGATATTGGGCATGGATTGGCTATCTCTGTGTCGTGCTATTTTGGATTGTCATGCTAAGATAGTGATATTGGCTATGCCGGGTGTGCCATGGATTGAGTGGCGAGGTTCGACTGATTTTGTCCCCACTAGGGAGATTTTGTTCTTGAAGGCCCAGCGCATGGTTGGGAAAGGTTGTCTTTCATACTTAGCCTTTGTGAGGGATGTCGGTGCAAAGACTCTTAGTATTGATTTTGTTCCTGTTGTGAGGGATTTTTCCGATGTGTTTCCCGCAGACCTGCGGAGCAGGCCACCGGACAGGGATATTGATTTTGGTATTGATCTGGTGCCAGGCACTCAACCCATTTCTATTCCACCATATCGTATGGCACCGGCGAGCTGAAGGAGTTAAAGGAGCACCTTCAGGAACTCTTTGATAAGGGGTTTACCTTGCCTAGTGTGTCGCCTTGGGGTGTGCCTGTTCTATTTTTGAAGAAGAAGAATGACATGATGAGGATGTGCATTAATTATAGGCAGTTGAACAAAGTGACAATCAAGAACAAGTATCATTTGCCTCGTATCGATGATTTATTTGACCAGCTTCAAGGAGCGAAAGTGTTCTCCAAGATTGATCTCTGTTCAGGTTATCACCAGTTGAAGATCAGGGACTCGGATATTCCTAAGACAACCTTCAGAACTAGATATGGTCATTATGTGTTCCTTGTTATGTCTTTTGGGCTGACCAATGCCATAACAGCGTTCATGCATTTGATGAACAACGTGTTTCGGCCTTATCTTGACTCGTTCGTGATTGTTTTCATTGATGATATTCTGGTGTACTCGCATAGTCAGGAGGAGCACGCGGAGCATTTGAAATTTGTGTTGCACAGGTTGAGGGAGGATAAACTTTATGCAAAGTTCTCTGAATGTGAGTTTTGACTCAGTTCAGTGGCTTTCTTGGGTCACCTGGTGTCCAGCGAGAGTATTCAGGTTGATCCGAAGAAGATAGAGACAGTTCAGAGTTGGCCCAGACCATCCTCAACTATAACGATTCATAGTTTTCTTGGTTTGGCAAGTTATTACTGCCGGTTTGTTTATGGATTTTCATCTATTGCATCACCCTTGACCAAGTTGACTCAAAAGGGTACTCCATTCAGGTGGTTGGATGAGTGTGAGGAAAGATTTCAGAAGCTCAAGACAGCCTTGACCACGGCTCCATTGTTAGTTTTGCCATCAACTTCAGGTTCATATATAGTGTATTGTGATGCTTCGAAAGTTGGTATTGGGTGTGTGTTGATGCAGGATGGTAGAGTTATTGCTTATGCTTCTTGTTAGTTGAAGCCCCATGAGAATAATTACCCTGTTCATGACTTGGAGTTGGCTTCCATTGTTCACGCGTTGAAGATTTGTAGGCATTATTTGTATGGTGTGTCTTGTGAGGTGTTTATTGATCATCATAGCCTCCAACACTTGTACAAGTAGAAGAATCTCAATTTGAGGCAGCGGAGATGGTTGGAGTTGCTAAAAGATTATGATATTACTATCTTGTACTATCTGGGAAAGGCCAATGTGGTGTTGATGCCTTGAGTAGGAAGGCGGTGAGTATGGGGAGTTTGGTGTATATTCTAGTTGGGGAGAGACCTCATGCAGTTGATGTTCAGGCCTTGGCCAATCTGTTCGTGAGATTAGATATTTCGGAGCCCAGTCGGGTATTGGCTTTTGTTATTTCTCCGTCTTCCTTATTTGATCATATTAGAGAGGCTTAGTATGATGATCCCCATTTGCTTGTCCTTAAGAAAAGAGTTCAACACGATGATTCCAGATATGTGACTATTAGTGATGATGGGGTGTTAAGGATACAAGGCCATATATGTGTGCCCAATGTGGATAGGTTTCGGGAGTTGCTTCTAAAGGAGGCCCATAGCTCGCAGTATTCCATCCATCCGGGTGACGCAAAGATGTATCAGGATCTGAGACAACACTATTGGTGGAGGAGAATGAAGAAGGAAATTGTGGGATTTGTAGCTCGGTGTCTCAATTGTCAGTAGGTGAAATACGAGCATTTGAGACCTGGTAGCTTGCTTCAACAGATGGATATTCCAGAGTGGAAGTGGGAGCGGGTCACTGTGGATTTTGTAGTTGGACTCCCACGGATTTTGAAGAAGTTTGATATTATTTGGGTGATTGTGGATCAGCTGACCAAGTCCGCACACTTCATTCATGTGTGTACTACCTATTCTTCAGAGTGGTTGGCAGGGATCTATATTCGAGAGATTGTTCGTTTGAATGGTATCCCAGTTTCCATCTTTTTAGATAGAGGTACTCAGTTTACTTCGCAGTTTTGGAGCACCATGTAGAGTGATTTGGGTACTTAGGTTGAGTTGAGCACAACTTTTCACCCTCAGACGGATGGGCAGTCCGAGCACACTATTCAAATATTGGAGGACATGTTGCGTGCTTGTGTAATTGATTTTGGAGGGTCATGGGATCAGTTTCTACCGCTCGTAGAGTTTGCTTATAACAACAGTTACCAGTCGAGTATTCAGATGGCTCCATATGAGGCTTTATATAAGAGGCGGTGTAGATCTCCAGTTGGTTGGTTTGTGTCGGGTGAGGCTAGGCTATTGGGTACATACTTGGTGCAGGATACTTTAGACAAGGTGAAGGTGATTCAGGAGAGGCTTCGTACAGCGCAGTCGAGACAAAAGAGTTTTGCTTACAGGAAGGTTCGGGATGTGTCCTACATGGTTGGTAAGAAGGTTGTGTTGAAGGCTTCACCCATGAAGGGTGTTATGAGATGTGAGAAGAAGGGTAAATTGAGTCCTTGGTTTATTGGGTCTTTTGAGGTGCTTCGGAGGATTGGGGAGGTGTCTTATGAGCTTGCTTTGCCACCTAGTTTATCGAGTGTGCATCCGATATTTCATGTTTCTATGCTTCGAAAGTATATTAGTGATCCGTCTCATGGTTTGGATTTCGGCACGGTTCAGTTAGATGATGATTTGACTTATGATGTGGAGCCAGTATCTATTTTGGAGCGTCAAGTTCGAAAGTTGAGGTCAAAGGATACAGCTTCAGTGAAAGTGCAGTGGAGAGTCGGCCCGTGGAGGAGGCTACCTAGGAGATCGAGTGGGAGATGCGGAGTAGATATCCTCACCTGTTTGAGACTTCAAGCATGTTTCTTGACTCGTTTGAGGATGAACGTTTGATTAAGAGGGGGAGGATGTAACGACTCGGCCGGTCGTTTCATGAGTTACCGCTCCATTTCCCCCATTTTTGCTTCTTATTGATTTGTTTATTTGTATTATGTGTTATCGGGTTGGTTGGCTCGGGTTCGGAAAGGTTTTGGTAAGGTTTGAGACACTTAGTCTCTTTTGAGTGAGCTTATGTTGGAAAAGTCAACCGGATGTTGACTTATGTGAAGAAGGGCTCGGATGTGAATTCCGATGGTTCGACTAGTTTCGAGAGGTGATTTGGGATTTGGGAGTGTGATCGGAACGTGTTTTGGAGGTCCGTAGTAGATGTAGGCTTGAATTGGCGAAATTGAAATTTTGGCGTTTTTTGGTTGATAGGGGAGATTTTAATATAGGGGTCGGAATGGAATTTCGGAAGTTGGAGTAGGTCCGTAGTGTCATTTGGGATGTGTGTGCAAAATTTCAGGTCATTCGGACGTGGTTTGATAGACGTTTTTATGGAAAGCGGAATTTGGGAGTTTTTGAAATTCATAGTCTTGAATTCGATGCAAATTTGGTGTCTTAATGTTGTTTTAAGCATCCCAATGGTTGGAACAATTTTGAATGATGTTATGGGATCTTTTGGCATGTTTGGTTGAGGTCCCGAGGGCATTGGGTTAGTTTCGGGTGGTTAAATGGACCATTTCATGTTGGAGGAAATTGCAGAAAAACTGTTGTTGGTGTTGCAGGTTTTTGACCTTCGCGTTCGCGATGCATGTCCCTCGTTTTCGAAGGGTTAGGCTGTGAGGCACTGGAATTTGGACTTTGCGTTCGCGAAGATTGTCCCGCGATCGCGAAGGGTTGAGACCATGGTCATCGCATTCGCGAGGAACTAGCCGCGTTCGCGTTGAGGAAAGGTGAGCAGCTAGGTCCAGGTTGGTTTGTTCTTCGCGTTCGCGGATGGGGAGTCGCATTCGCGGTGAGTAAGGAATCTAAGACTTCGCATTCGCTTACTGGGAGTCACGATA
Source organism: Nicotiana tabacum (assembly GCF_000715075.1). NCBI lineage: Eukaryota > Viridiplantae > Streptophyta > Magnoliopsida > Solanales > Solanaceae > Nicotiana > Nicotiana tabacum. Next base: position 23,011,085 of record NC_134100.1, on the reverse strand, counting down.
GCGATGAAGGAAAAAGTGGTCAACTCAAGTTTGTACTTCGCGAACGCGAGTCATTGACCGCGTTCGCGAAGAAGGATTTTGAACAGCTGGGCAGAATGTTTTAAAAGACCAATTCCGCGATTTTGGGTCTAAGCTCCTCCATTGTTGAGCGATTTTAGAGCTTTTTGAAGAGGATTGGAGAGTGAATTAAGGGGAAACACTTGGAGGTAAGATTTATGGACTTAATACTCAATCCTAATGTGATTTCTACCTAATTAATCATGGAATTTGTGGAATTTAAACTTAAAAATTGGAGGTTAGGGCTTGGAAATTTGGAGACCTAAATCTAGGTTGTGAGGCAGTGGAATTTGTCCTTTGCATTCGCGAAGATTGTCCCACGATTGTGAAGGGTTGATATCATGGTCATCGCGGTCGCGAGGGACTAGCCGCGTTCGCGTAGAGGAAAGGTAAGCAGCTAGGTCCAGGTTGGTTTGTTCTTCACGTTCGCGGATGGGGAGTCGCGTTCGCGGTGAGTAAGGAAGTTAAGCCTTCGCATTCGCTTATTGGGAGTCACGATCGCGATGAAGGAAAAAGTGGTCAACTCAAGTTTGTGCTTCGCGAACACGAGTCATTGACCGCGTTCGCGAAGAAGGATTTTGAACAGCTGGGCAGAATGTTTTAAAAGACCAATTCCGCGATTTTGGGTCTAAGTTCCTCCATTGTTGAGCAATTTTAGAGCTTTTTGAAGAGGATTGGAGAGTGAATCAAGGGGAAACACTTGGAAGTAAGATTTATGGACTTAATTCTCGATCCTAATGTGATTTCTACCTAATTAATCATGGAATTTGTGGAATTTAAGCTTAAAAATTAGAGGTTAGGGCTTGGAAATTTGGAGACCTAAATCTAGGGATTTTAGGGGTCATTTGTGGTCGGATTTTGATGTATTTGATATGTAGGGACTCGTGGGAGTGTAAGGATTCTAGTTATGTGATTTTTATCAGAATTCGAGATGTGGGACGGGGGTCGTGTTATGGCTAATTTCGGGATTTTTGATGTACTTTGATTATTTTTGAGTGGGATTTGTTTCCTTAGCATATTTTGATGGTTATATACTGATCATGGTTAGATTTGGAGCATCCGGAAGCCGATTCGAGGGGCAAAGGCATCCAGGCTAGAGTTTGGACCGGATAGAGGTGAGTAATGATTATATATATTGTCTTGAGGGTATGAAACCTCGGATTTCACATCGTTGTGCTACCTTAAGGTGTCGCACACGCTAGATGACGAGAGTGGGGTCGTGCACCGCTGGGGATTGTGACTTAGTCCATCCCGTATGACTATTTTACCGCGTATTTGATTGAATATTGTTTGCTATCATCATGTTTTGGGCTGAATGCCAACTGTTTTGGACCCTTAGGGGATTTTTACTAATATTCCTTATTGTTTTGACTTTATACTTGTACCCAGTCATGTTGTATTCTACTGTTTTCATAATTCAGCCATATTTACTCTATTTTGACATCTTAAATGATATCTTGGGCTGAGCATTATAATTTACTGTGTCCGAGTGGCTTTTAGAGATTTCTAATTGAGTAGGGCCGAGGGCCTGTGTTGTGAGGTTATTATGGGATCGGGTTGCGCGTCGCAGCAGTATTGTGTTGATTCGTGATTATGAGGCCGAGGGCCGATTTGTTATGCCACAAGGTGGCTTGATATGAGGCCGAGAGCCTATTTGATTATGCCACGAGATGGGTTGATATTGCGCTTAGGCCGTATGGAGCCCCTCCCGAAGTCTGTACACCCCCAGTGAGCGCGGGTACATAGTGTAAGATGTGATATAGCTCGAGGGGCTGATGTGTTCCATGTTATTGCCCGATGAGCCGATATGAGTGATTGTGAGATAGCCCGAGGGGCTGGTTTTGTTGATATTTTGTCTGAGGGGCTGATTTATGTTTCTATCTTTTCTCCCTATTTTTATTCACTCATTTGAACTGCTGAAAGGTGTTTTAAAGAGATTTTTTCTGAACTAAGGTGTTTTACGAGCTTTAACTATTTTATTGCATTGTACTGGTTTTATACTACCTCGTTGTAGCATTTTGTTGTGTTTTTCGTGTTTTCTTATCACTCAGCTTCCTTTACTTTTAGTACTCACTAGGTTGGTGTACTCACATTACTCCCTGCACTCTGTGTGCAGATTCAGGAGCCTCGGGTCATGCTAGCGAGGGCTGATTGCTTCCAGCAGGCTCTTTGGAGATCACTAGGTAGTTGCTCAGCGTTCGCAGCCTAGTGCTTCTCCCTCTTATCCTAACTTTTCTTTGTACTAGCTCTGTATTAGACTATGTAGTCCGTTCTCATACTCTTAGTCCCGGTTGACTATATTAGGGTGATTAAAGACATGTATTCTGGAGCTAAGACTCGGGTTAGGACAGTAGGAGGCGACTCTAAACACTTTCCAGTTATTATGGGGTTGCACCAAGGGTCTGCGCTCAGCCCATTCCTATTTGCCCTGGTGATGGATGCACTAACTCATCATATTCAAGGGGAGGTGCCATGGTGCATGCTATTTGCTGATAACATTATTCTAATTGACGAGACACGAGGCGGCGTCAACGAGAGGCTAGAGATTTGGAGACATGCTCTTGAGTCTAAAGGTTTCAAGTTGAGCAGGACGAAGACGGAATACCTCGAGTGCAAATTTGGGGTTGAGCCGACAGAAGCGGGAGTTGAAGTGAGGCTTGACTCTCAAGTCATTCCAAAGAGGGGTAGTTTCAAGTACCTTGGATCGGTTATTCAAGGGATCGGGGAGATTGACGAGGATGTCACACACCGTATAGGGGTGGGGTGGATGAAGTGGAGGTTAGCGTCGGGAGTCTTGTGTGACAAGAAAGTGTCACCGTTACTAAAAGGTAAGTTTTATAGAGCAGTGGTTAGGCATACCATGTTATATGGAACTGAATGTTGGCCGGTAAAGAACTCACACATCCAAAAGATGAAAGTAGCATAGATGAGGATGTTGAGGTGGATGTGCGGGCATATAAGGATGGATAAGATTAGGAATGAAGATATTCGAGAGAAGGTGGGCGTGGCCCCCATGGAGGACAAGATGCGGGAAGTAAGACTCAGATGGTTTGGGCACATTCAGAGGAGGAGCACTGATTCACCGGTGAGGAGGTGTGAGAGACTGGCTGTAGTGGGCACGCGGAGAGGTAGAGGGCAACCTAAGAAGTATTGGGGAGAGGTGATCAGACAGGACATGGAGCAACTTAGGATTACTGAGAATATGGCCCTTGACAGGGAATTGTGGAGGTCGAGCATTAAGGTTGTAGGTTAGGGGAAAGTTGTGAATATTTCTACAGCACAATAGAGTGAGACTAGCCAGTTAGGAGTTAGACTAAGAATGTCATTGGTCGTCTATTGATGCAGGGCTTTACCTGCTAGTTTTTACTATACCAGCCATCTATTTCGTATTTCGTATTCTGTATTTCATATCTCTTATATTGTTGTTATTTTATTATGCATTTTTATGGAACTAATATATCGTCTCCTGTTGCTTTTTTGAGCCGAGGGTCTCCTGGAAATAGCCTTTCTACCCTTCGGGGTAGGGGTAAGGTCTGCGTACATATTACCCTCCCCAGACCCCACTTGTGGGATTATACTGGGTCGTTGTTGTTGTTGTTGTTGTATTTGTTCTATTTCACTCTATATCGGGATTTATCACTTATTAGTGACTTAATTATGAATTATTATAACTGTTAATTAGTTTGGAGGTTTGTGTTGGCTGGCCTTGTTCCACGAGAGGCGCCAACACGACCGGGTCTGGTTTGGGGCCGTGACAAGTTGGTATCAGATCTTAGGTTATATAGGTCTCATAAGTCATGAGCAGGTTTAGTAGAGTCTCGCGGATCGGTACGGAGACGTCTGTATTTATCCTTTGGAGGCTGCAAAACCTTTAGGAAACTTCATATTCTTGAAATTCTTGTCGTGCAAATCTGTTGATCCGAGTACTAAACTTCTATTATTCTATTCTCTCACAGATGGTGAGGACACGTGCTACTAGTTAGGATGGATGACCACTCGTACCACCAGTTGGGGCCACTAGAGGCCAAGGACATGGTCGAGGCAGTGCTTGGGGCAGGGGTGTAGCCCGCACAGCAGCTAGGGCAGCACCTGCGGATCCACCAGCCGCTCCAATTCATGATCAGGTCCCAGTTGTGGACGCTCCAGCAGCACCAGCTCAGGCACCAGTTGTGCCCATTGTGATTCCGAGTCTTCAGGAGGCCCTGGCCCAGATTTTATTAGTATGCACCAGCCTAGCTCAAGCAGTCTTAGTCACTACAATCGCAGCTACTTCTTAGGCCGGGGGAGGCACTTAGACTCCCGCCGCTCGCACACCTGAGCAGGTCGTGCAGGGACTTCAGACACCTGGGGCACCTCCAGCCCAGCCGGTTGTAGTTGTTTAGGACTATGTAGGTCCTGCCATGCCAGAGGACGAGCATCGCCAAGTTGGAGAGGTTTGGTAGACTTCAGCCACCGACTTTCAGTGGTGCAGAGGGCGAGGATGCCCAGGATTTCTTGGACAAGTGTTAGAGGATTCTTCGTACAGCGAGTATTCTAGAGATCAACGAGGTCGCTTTCACTACTTTTCAGTTTTCTAGAGCTGCCTTCACTTGGTGGGAGCCTTATGAGAGGCATAGGCCTGTGGGTGCAGAACCCCTTACCTGGAAGCAATTCTCGATTCTCTTTTTGGAGAAGTATGTGCCACAGTCTCATAGAGAAGAGCTGTGCAGACAGTTCGAGGGGTTGCGTCAGAGAGATATGACTATGATACAGTATGAGATAAGGTTCTCGGAGTTTGCTCGCCATGCCATTTGGTTTGTTCCTATGGAGAGAGAGAGAGAGGATTAGGAGGTTGGTTGATGGTCTCACATATCAGCTTTGTATTCTCATAACCAATGAGAGGGTGTCTGGTGCTACTTTTGAGGAGGTTGTTGACATTGATCGCGAGATTGAGTCAGTTCATCGCCAGGAGCGAGATGAGAGGGAGGCCAAGAGGCCTCGGGGATCTGGTAGTTATGATGGAGCTCCTTTGAGGGGTCAGTTTTAGTACGGTAGAGGTCGTCCAATCAGACATGCTCAGTCAGCTTGCCTAGGTTATCATAAGGCATCATCGGGTCATGGTTCTCATAGTTCTCATCATGGTCAGTCATCACTTAGTGCCCTTCCAGCCCAGAGATCGTCTCATGCTCCATCAATTCAAGGCTCTTCTATGCAAGGTGCATCAGCTAGTCATTTCGGTGTTAGGGGTTCCCTTTAGTCCCCGTCTCTAGCAGCAGGGAGTTGTTATGAGTGTGGAGAGTTGGTCCATATATGGAGGCAGTGTCCTTGTCGTCTTGGGGGTTTATCTCAGTATAAGAGTCAGCCATCGACTTCAGTGCCAGTTACTTCACCACCACCCACCCAACCAGCTAGGGGTAGAGGATAGTCAGCTAGGGGCCGCCCCAAAGGGGGAGGTCGATCAAGTGGTGGCCAAGCCTGTTTCTATGCACTCCTAGCTAGACCCGATGCTATTGCTTCAGATGCTGTGATTACAGGAATTGTCTCAGTCTGTCACAAAGATACCTCTATATATTTGATCCCGGTTCCAATTTATCTTATATGTCATCATATTTTGCTCGTTATTTGAATATGCCCCATGAGTCTCTTGTTTCATCTATTCATGTATCTACTCTGGTGGGCGATACTATTGTTGTAGACCATGTATACTTGTCGTGTGTGGTGACTATTGGGGGTCTGGAGACCCGAGTGGATCTATTATTATTTTATATGGTGGACTTTGATGTGATATTAGGCATGGATTGACTATCTCCGTGTCGTGCCATTTTGGATTGTCATGATAAGACAGTGATGTTGGCTATACAGGGTGTGTCATGGATTGAGTGGCGAGGTTCGATTGAATTTGTCCCCAGTAGGGTGATTTTGTTCTTGAAGTCCCAGCGCATGGTTGGGAAAGGTTGTCCTTCATACTTAGCCTTTGTGAGGGATGTCGGTGGAGAGACTCCTAGTATTGATTTTGTTCCTGTTGTAAGGTATTTTCCCGATATGTTTCCCACAGACCTGTCGAGCATGCCACCGGACAGTGATATTGATTTAGGTATTGATCTGGTGTCGGGCACTCAACCCATTTTTATTCCACCATATCGTATGGCACCAGCGAGCTGAAGAAGTTAAAGGAGCACCTTCAAGAACTCTTTGATAAGGGGTTTATTCAGCCTAGTGTGTAGCCTTAGGGTGCGCCTATTGTATTTGTGAAGAAGAAGGATGACATGATGAGGATGTGTATTGATTACAGGTAGTTGAACAAAGTGACAATCAAGAACAAGTATCATTTGCCTCGTATCGATGATTTATTTGACCAGCTTCAAGGAGCGAGAGTGTTCTCCAAGATTGATCTCCGTTTAGGTTATCACCAGTTGAAGATCAGGGACTTGGATATTCCTAAGACAGCATTCAGAACCAGATATGGTCATTATGAGTTCCTTGTTATGTCTTTTGGGCTGACCAATGCCTCGGTAGCATTCATGCATTTGATGAACAACGTGTTTCGGCCTTATCTTGACTCGTTCGTGATTGTTTTCATTGATGATATTCTGGTGTACTCACGTAGTCAGGAGGAGCACACGGAGCATTTGAGAGTTGTGTTCCATAGGTTGAGGGAGAAGAAACTTTATGCAAAGTTCTCCAAATGTGAGTTTTGGCTCAGTTCAGTGGCTTTCTTGGTGCACGTGGTGTCCAGCGAGGGTATTCAGGTTCATCCGAAGAAGATAGAGGTGGTTCAGAGTTGGCCCAGACCGTCCTCAGCTACAGAGATTCACAGTTTTCTTGGTTTGGCAGGTTATTACCGTCGGTTTGTTTAGGGATTTTCATCTACTGCATCGCCCATGACCAAGTTGACTCAAAAGGGTGCTCCATTCAGGTGGTCGGACGAGTGTGAGGAGAGCTTTCATAAGCTCAAGATAGCCTTAACCACGGCTCCAGTGTTATTTTTTCCATCAACTTCAGGTTCATATACAGTGTATTGTGATGCTTCGAGAGTTTGTATTGGGTGTGTGTTGATGTAGGAGGGTAGAGTTATTGCTTATGCTTCTCGTCAGTTGAAGCCCTATGAGAAAAATTACCTTGTTCATGACTTGGAGTTGGCTTCCATTGTTCACGCGTTGAAGATTTGGAGGCATTATTTGTATGGTGTGTCTTGTGAGGTGTTTATTGATCATCGTAGCCTCCGGCATTTGTTCAAGTAGAATGATCTCAATTTGAGGCAGCGGAGATGGTTGGAGTTGCTAAAGGATTATGATATTACTATCTTGTACCATCCGGGGAAGTCCAATGTGGTGGTTGTTTCCTTGAGTAGGAAGGCGGTGAGTATGGGGAGTTTGGTGTATATTCTAGTTGGGGAGAGACCTCTTGTAGTTGATGTTTAGGCCTTGGCCAGTCGGTTCATGAGATTAGATATTTTAGAGCCCAGTCGGGTATTGGCTTGAGTTATTTCTCGGTCTTCCTTATTTGATCGCATCAGAGAGCGCCAGTATGATGATCCTCATTTGCTTGTCCTTAAGGAAAGAGTTCAATACGATGATGCCAGATATGTGACTATTGGTGATGTGGGGTGTTGAGGATGTAGGGCTGGATATGTGTGCCCAATGTGGATGGGCTTCGGGAGTTGATTCTAGAGGAGGCCCATAGCTCGCAGTATTCCATCCATCCGGGTGTCGCAAAGATGTATCAGGATCTGAGACAACACTATTGGTGGAGGAGAATGAAGAAGGACAATGTGGGATTTATAGCTTGGTGTCTCAATTGTCAGCAGGTGAAATACGAGCATCAGAGACCGGGTGGCTTGCTTCAGCGGATGGATATTCCAGAATGGAAGTGGGAGCGGGTCACTATGGATTTTATAGTTGGACTCCCACGGATTTTGAAGAAGTTCGATGTTATTTGGGTGATTGTGGATCAGCTGACCAAGTCTGCACACTTCATTCCTGTGTGTACTACTTATTCATCACAGTGGTTGGCAAGGATCTATATTCGAAAGATTGTTTGTTTGCATGGTATCCCGGTTTCCATCTTTTAAGATAAATGTACTTAGTTTACTTTGCAATTTTGGAGCGCCGTGTAGAGAGAGTTGGGTACTCTGGTTGATTTGAGCACAACTTTTCACCCTCATACGGACGGGCAGTCCGAGCACACTATGCAGATATTGGAGGACATGTTACGTGCTTGTTTAATTGATTTTGGAGGGTCATGGGATCAGTTTCTACCGCTCGCAGAGTTTGCTTATAACAACAGGTACCTGTCGAGTATTCAAATGGCTCCATATAAGGCTTTATATGAGAGGCAGTATAGATCTCCAGTTGGTTGGTTTGTGCCGGGTGAGGCTAGGCTATTGGGTACAGACTTAGTGCAGAATGCTTTAGACAGGGAGAAGGTGATTCAGGAGAGGCTTCGCAAAGCGCAGTCGAGACAAAAGAGTTATGCTGACAGGAAGTTTCAGGATGTGTCCTACATGGTTGGTGAGATGGTTCTGTTGAAGGTTTCACCCATGAAGGGTGTTATGAGATTTAAGAAGAAGGGTAAATTGAGTCCTCGGTTTATTGGGCCTTTTGAGGTGCTTCGAAGGATTGGGGAGGTGGCTTATGAGCTTGCTTTGCCACCCAGTTTATCGAGTGTGCATCCGATATTTCATGTTTCTATGCTCCGAAAGTATATTGGTGATCCGTCTCATGTTTTGGATTTTGGCACGGTTCAGTTAGATGATGATATGACTTATAATGTGGAGCCAGTAGTTGTTTTGGAGCGTCAGGTTCGAAAGTTGAGGTCAAAGGATATAGCTTCAGTGAAAGTGCAGTGGAGAGGTCAGCCCATGGAGGAGGCTACCTGGGAGACCGAGCAGGAGATGTGGAGCAGTTATCCTCACCTGTTTGATACTTCAAGTATGTTTCTGACTCGTTTGAGGATGAACGTTTGTTTAAGAGGGGGAGGATGTAACGACCAGGCCGGTCGTTTCATGTGTTACCGCTCCATTTCCCGCATTTCTGCTTCTTATTGATTTGTTAATTTGTATTACATGTTATCGGGCTGGTTGGCTTGGGTTCGGAAAGGTTTTGGTAAGATTTGAGACACTTAGTCTCTTTTGAGTGAGCTTAAGTTGGAAAATTCAACCGGATGTTGACTTATGTGAAGAAGGGCTCAGATGTGGATTTCAATGGTTTAGATAGTTTCAGGAGGTGATTTGGGACTTAGGAGTGTGATTGGAACGTGTTTTGGAGGTCCGTAGTAGATGTAGGCTTGAATTGACAAAATTGAAATTTTGTCGTTTTCCGGTTGATAGGGGAGATTTTGATATAGGGGTCGGAATGGAATTCCGGAAGTTGGAGTAGGTCCGTAGTATCATTTGGGTGTGTGCAAAATTTCAGGTCATTCGGACATGGTTTGATAGACTTTTTGATTGAAAGCGGAATTTGGGAGTTTTTGAAATTCTTAGGCTTGAATCCGATGCAAATTTGGTGTTTTGATGTTGTTTTGAGCATTCCGAAGGTTGGAACAAGTTTGAATGATGTTATGGGATCTTTTGGCATGTTTTATTGAGGTCCCGAGGGTATCGGATGAGTTTCGGGTGGTTAAACGGACCATTTCATGTTGGAGGAAATTGCAGAAAAACTGTTGTTGGTGTTGCAGGTTTTTGACCTTCGCGTTCGCAATGCATGCCCCTCGTTTGCGAAGATTGTCCCGCGATCGCGAAGGGTTGAGACCATGGTCATCGCGTTCGCGAGGTACTAGCCGCGTTCGCATAGAGGAAAGGTGAGCAGATGGGTCAAGGTTGGTTTGTTCTTCGCGTTCGCGGATGAGGAGTCGCGTTCGCGGTGAGTAAGGAAGCTAAGCCTTCGCGTTCGCATACTAGGAGTCGCGATCGCGATGAAAGAAAAAGTGGTCAACTAAAGTTTGTGCTTCGCGAACGCGAGTCATTGACCGCGTTCGCGAAGAAGGATTTTGAACAGCTGGGCAGAATGTTTTAAAAGACCAATTCTGCGATTTTGGCTCTACGTTCCTCCATTGTTGAGCGATTTTAGAGCTTTTTGAAGAGGAATGGAGAGTGAATCAAGGGGAAACACTTGGAGGTAAGATTTATGGACTTAATACTCGATCCTAATGTGATTTCTACCCAATTAATCATGGAATTTGTGGAATTTAAGCTTAAAAATTGGAGGTTAGGGCTTGAAAAATTGGAGACCTAAATCTAGGGATTTGAGGGGTCATTTGTGGTCAGATTTTGATGTGTTTGATATGTATGGACTCGTGGGAGTGTAAAGATTCTAGTTATTTGATTTTTATCAGAATTCAAGAAGCGGGCCGGGGGTCGGTTTTTGACCAATTTCGGGATTTTGATGTAATTTGATTATTTTCGAGTGGGCTTTGTTTCCTTAGCATATTTTGATGGTTATTACTGATCTTGGTTAGATTTGGAGCATCCGGAGGCTGATTCGAGGGGCAAAGGCATCGCAGGCTAGAGTTTGGACCGGATAGAGGTGAGTAAGGATTATATATGTTGTCCTGAGAGTATGAAACCCCGAATTTTACATCGTTGTGTTACCTTGAGGTGACGCACACGCTAGATGAAGAGCGTGGGGTCGTGCACCGCTGAGGATTATGACTTAGTCCGACCCGTATGACTGTTTTACTACGTATTTGATTGAATATTGTTTGATATCATCATGTTGGGTTGAATGCCATATTTGGGCCTCGTGCCAACTATTTTGAACCCTTAGGGGATTTTTACTAATATTCCTCATTGTTTTGACTTCATATTTGTACTCAGTCATGCTGTATTCTACTGTTTTCATAATTCAGCCATATTTACTCTATTTTGACAACTTAAATGATATTTTGGGCTGAGCATTATAATTTTACTGTGCCCGAGTGGCTTTTAGAGATTTCTGACTGAGTAGGGCCGATGGCCTGTGTTGTGAGGTTATTAAGGGATCGGGTTACGCGCCACAGTGGTATTGTGCTGATTTGTGATTATGAGGCCGAGGGCCGATTTGTTATGCCACAAGGTGGCTTGATATGAGGCTGAGAGCCTATTTGATTATGCCACGAGATGGCTTGATATTGCGCTTGGGCCGTAAGGGGGCCCTCCCGGAGTCTGTACATCCCCAGTGAGTGTGGGTACCCAGTGTGAGATGTGATATAGCCCGAGGGGCTGATGTGTTCCATGTTATTGCTCGATGGGCCGATACGAGTGATTGTGAGATAGCTCGAGGGGCTGGTTCTGTTGATATTTTGCCCGGGGGGCTGATTTATGTCTCTATCTTTTCTCCCTATTTTTATTCACTCATTTGAACTGCTGAAAGATGTTTTAAAGAGATTTTTTCTGAACTAAGGTGTTTTACGAGCTTTAACTGTTTTACTGCATTGTACTGGTTTTATACTGCCTCGTTGTAGCATTTTGCTGTGTTTTTCGTGTTTTCTTATCACTCAGCTGCCTTTACTTTTATTACTCATTGGGTTGGCGTACTCACATTACTCCATGCACTCTGTGTGCAGATTCAGGAGCCTCGGGTCACGCTAGCGAGGGCTGATTGCTTCCAGCAGGCTCTTTGGAGATCACTAGGTAGCTGCTCGGCGTTCGCAGCCCAGTGCTTCTTCCTTCTATCTGTACTTTTCTTTGTACTAGCTCTGTATTAGACTATGTAGTCCGTTCTCATACTCTTAGTCGGATGTTTAGATGCTCATGACTGGTAACACCCCGATGTCGGGTTGTGTTTGTTTTTCACATTTGTTTTATTTCGCTCTACATCGGGATTTATCACTTATTAATGACTTAATTATGAATTATTATAACTGTTAATTGGTTTGGAGGTTTGTATCGATTGGCCTTGTTCCACGAGAGGCGACATCACGATCGGGTCTGGTTTGGGGTCGTGACACCTGATTGAACTATATTTATATATGCATGTCCAGCTTAATATAAGCCTTAACAAAGCCACATAAATTTATGGCAAAGGCTAAAGAAGCAGCCTTTCGCAGTGGAGGTCACTGACGACAGTAAGTGCAGTAGATCAAGCCATAGTCCAGCAATAGTTCCAGTGTTTATGGTTTTAATGCCAAATAGCTGGTCTCTATCAGTAATAGTTAGCTATTCTCTAATTTGAACAGTTTACTGCCTTTCAATGTTGAGATACACCACTATGGAAAAAATATGAATCCAAAGAGCTTAAAAATTAACAATGGTTATAAGGATTATATTTCTATTAATAGAGTCTATTTTATAGTAGTTGTATGTTCTTTGGTTTAAAAATATTTCTTAATGTGTGCAAACAGATAAGTTATTAAATTTGAAAATAATTTGAATTATATGTTGCTACAAGAATACTGATTTTCGACTCTTAAATTCCTCTTGTAGAGATTCATAAAGCTTAACAGGTTGTTGAGCACAGATAATGGGGTCTTTATTTGTAACTAGGGTACTTGCTCGCGCTTTGCACGATCATAAACAAATTAAAATAAATTTAAACATGTAATTTTTTAAAAGAAAACTACACTCTATAATAATTAGTTAAGCTTGCTATTACATAAAAACATCATTTATTTATCCCTTAATATAACTTGATCAATAATCAACTAAGCATCTTAAAAGAAAAAAAAAACACTATTTAAATTATGATCCCCATAGAGTCTCATGCAACAAATTCCTAAGAGATATTCTTGTGACTACAATTTAAACTTAGAATCCACACTTCATCCCTTATAGGTACTAAAAGGACAAAACTGATAGTAAATGCGACATGAAATATTTGCATAAAAAAATAAAAAATAAACTATTACAGTGAAAGGAAGAAATGACAAAAAAGAAATTATGAAACGTCTCTAACATCTTCGTAATGTTTATTCCACCACCATCTTCCCATAACGATAAGGTAGGTTCTTGTAAAAGCAAATATACTAAGAATATCTCAAGAACCTCTAAATTCTAATGAATAGCTGAAAAGGCCTTATCGATTTTGTCTTTTACATATTTCCCATCGTAACATTTATTTGTTGATGTGATTGCCTTCTCAATATTAATTGATCATTTCAAATAATTAATTGTCATTTCTTCTTACTTTTGGGTACACGAAAAGCATAGCATTCAATTTCATGGTGTACGCTATAGTGCTTCTCAAACTGTCAAACACTTCATGATACGAAGGTTTGTAAAATTCATCATTGAATAAGATTAATGTTGAGTGTAAATAATCTAGACCCGTTAATAAACAGCAACAAAAATCTTTACTAAAAATTAAGTCAGTGATAATCTGGATTCAGAATTGTTTGGGACATTCTTCTTCTGTTACTCGTCACCCTTCAGGATTTCTTTCACCCTTTAGGTCAACATTAGAATCATAACATTAATTCTCTAGTTAGTGAAGATCGCAAAAAAAGGAAAAAAAAGAAGAGAATAGGAAAGGATGGAGCAAGTATATGCGCAAGAATTAAAGTTGAGCGCATAGTTAGAATACCATATATGAAAGATCAACTAAGCCTCAAGATATTCTATGTGATCCTAAAATACCAATGCAATTGGTGAAAGATAAGGCTTATAAACAGGAATATGTAAAACATACGTAGTTACTTATTGTTTTCTATCCAAGGCTTCTGCCTTTCAAGTGATACCTTTTACAACCTATCATACAGACTTAGAAAAATACCAAATTTAAAGAATATTTAGCAACTTCTTTTCCTAAATTGAAAAGAAAATCAATTCAAAATAACATAGAAATTAAAATTTAAAGTCAGTATTCAGAATCTAGACCTTTGATCAGTTGTTCCAAAGCAATTACATCACTTCCATTGACAGGTTCCATTAGACCCTAACTCCAAAGACACATAGAGTACAAAAAGAAATTATGCCAATGGTTTCAATAGATGTTGTATTTTGAAACTTCTCCTTGAGACTCTTTCGTCGGTATTCGAAAATTACATCGATCCTTGCAGGCCTTGCAAATTACCACACAGGAAATACATGTACTGATGTAAGAAAACGTACAAAGTTTTCAAGGAGACCCACATGAATAATAAGGAAAAATAATGTGTACTGAGTGAAACACAAAATAACTGGTAACAAATTAAATAATAGATTTGAACAAATATACTCTAACCATACATACAACAGAGAGAGTAAAAAGATCGTGAAAATTACAAAAAAAAAAAACGAATCTATTTTTAAAATCTCCACTTTCAAGCATCAGATGAAAGCTCCAGAACTGAAGCAAAATAATTCACGTCCCTTGGCAACAACGCTAGCAAATGAGGAAGACAAGGGTAGTCGAAACTCGAAAAGAGACTCCATCTCCCTTGTGAATAAATCTTCCACAAAAATGATTGGCTCAAAGTTGTTAGAAGCGACTATTCATCCTCCAAATTCAGTAATGCAAGATTAATACTAAGGATTGTATATTTGAGGCTAGAGAATTAAAGTAGCGACGGTTACAAAAGATATTTAAGGTGTAGTTATTTAAAAATTAATGAGAAAACTATTAAAAGTAAGGCAACGATTGGGTTTTTAATTAACATATCACTGTTTTCTCATTTTTCATTAATTGACATGAAGAGACGTGACTTTAAGGCTTGTTAAAACAAGAAAAATAAAGGAAAAAAGTAGAAAAAACCCCTAAAATCTGAGAAAATAGATAAATGTGATTCTTGGCCTAAGAGAGGTGCCAAGTCATCTCTTTCATTCCCTCCTTTATATATATATATATATATATATATATATATATATATATATATATATATATATATATATGCTTAATATTAGTCTAAACTTTAACAGTTACATGCCCCTTCACTGATAAGAATCACTCATTCAATGTTTAAGATATTAATTTCATACACGTGAGTATTTCTGCAGTATAGTGAGAAATGTAAGAAAGAAAATTTTCAAGGATATGCAAGGACCTTTTTAGAAGTTTCAAACTGAGAAGGGAATGGTAATTGATTATACAAATTTATCTGAAGGATATGACAGAAACTTTGAACCTTTTTCTTTGAAGAAGATACAAATGGAAGTATGTGTGGATGACGTAAATACAATTTTCAAAAGGAGATTTATAGCTTAACTTAACCTCACAGAGATTTCTTTATTTTGTCGTTTCCTTGGATAGTATAATATTTGTTTGATGGTGAAAGTTTTGAAATTTCACATGTTATTTATGCAGGTTTTGATAAGTTCATCATTGGAGTCATATTTAGGAAAGAAAAAGAAAGTATTTGTGCAACATTAATTGATGCTGCTAAGAGTATTCCTCAAGCATAAAACATCCGGTTCTCATTAGCCAATCAATAGATTAAAGGCAAATTCTGTGAGTAGTTGATGTGAGTTGTGTTAAATTTATGAAAGTGGCTACTGCCTTACTAGGTAAACTTTAAACTAGTGAAGATCTCAAACGGAAGTGTCCCTCGTGGATTAGGAAGAACTCATCTTTTCACTTCATAAAATGGGATCTTACACAAATAGCCAGTCGAATTTTGTTATTTATTTTTTTAAGCCATTATTTATAGATTATATAATAATTATACATCCTTATACACATATTATATATAAATTTTACGTATAATATATATTCGCTGGCTATTTTAAGTTTAAACGCTTGGGTAGACAGCCATTTAAGCTTATTCTTCTTATAAAAAATTGTCGTTTGAATGATCTAGTAAGAGCAAGAAAAGAAATTGGGCTCGTGCTTACAAGAGAACTGGGCTACCAGGCAAAATGGGTTCGATTCCCCCACCTTCCCTGTGTGAGATAAACAAAAGAGAAATGTCTTGGACGTCCAAGTAACTTTTGGAAAAGTATATTTGTACATCTACTTAACCACTCTTGTTAGATGATCAAATAAAGTAGTAAGAGAAATTGTGATCAAAATTAAACACAGTTAAGTATGGTATAGACAATAAAGATTTCTGAAATAAGTCTTTACATAAGGCTAGGGGTGACTGATGGCAAAATGGAAGGACAAGGGCCTTGGGGAGATAGAGGAGGAAAATCTTTGGATCGGAGAAATCTTTTTGAAGAAAAGTTTGTGAAAAAACATTATATGTAGAACCGTTAAAATGGGCTTGGCCCGTAAGACCAGTTCAACCCAGTCCGCTATTTGGATAGAGTTGGCTAGAATTTTTTTAGTCCATTTAAAATTGAGGCTTATAAGCCCGGTCAAAATCAGTCCGCCGGGCCTTAAGGCTTGACCGAGGCTGGGCCTAGGCCGGCCTGTGGGCCAAAAATTATTAAATTTAAATTAATTAACTATTAAATATAATATTTAAAAAAAATAAAAATATAAAAAACTATTAACTATAATCCCCATTCTCCAACTCTAGATTGCTCATTTACCCTTCCGTATCAACTAGAAATTAGATTTTTGACATGCATGTCATATGACAAAATTAGTTTTTTTTTTTTTTTTTGCTTAATTAATAACAAACTTGAAAAGTTTTAGGTGTCAATAATAATCTTTTTTTAAAAGAAATATCACTTTAAGTGGCCAATGATCAGTTTGGATTACTTCAGTATATTATTAATATTTAAATTGCTCCTCAGTATAGAGAAAGATCAATTTTAAATACAAAAAAAAAAAATTGACCACTAGCAAATTTCAGGAATTTTAAAATTTTTATGGACTATAATGATGAAATCAGCAAATGATGTTAATCCTAAATTTAGAAAAAACCCCCAGCATATAAACTTATTGAACCAATCCCTGAATCTGAAGAAAATGAAAGAAAAGCATTAGGAAAATATTCATGTAACTTTAAAAAGAAGAGCTAGAGATATAGAAAATTTGCATTTCAATTACGAGATTCCTCGTCAAATATCAAGCTTTTTGTACGCTCTAAACAAACAAAAATTGTTTACATGAAATATTGATTATCACGAAAAAATATTTAAGGATTTAAAGAAAAAAAATTTCTAAAAAAAATTGAAGGGCTGGTCCATCCCAGCTCGCAGCCCTCTTAGAGCTGGATTGGGCTGGCCCTTCAAAATTTTAATAGCTCATGTTTTGTCCTACTTATAAAAAATGGCTCTTCGGCCCAAAAGTATGCATATAGTAGCCAAAAGGAATGAGTATGACAACATAAGCACTTGTAGCTTAGTGGATAGAGCGCCTATTTCCTAAGCTGAAGGTCGTAGGTTCGACCCCTGGCGCAATATATAAATATTTATTTTGCAATGTATAAATATTGTATCCTAGTACGACAGTGTATCCTTGGTGTATATTGAGCCTATCTCGAGTGTGCTTGTGTATCTAAAGTATATATATTTGTGTACCCCAAATGTATTTTGTATCGTGAATGTATAATCTGTCTGAACAATGTATCAAAATTGTATATCATGTGTATTTCTAATATGTAAACATAGTGTATACAAATTATATACAATTTTGTATGTGTAATGTGTGCACACTGTGTATTTGGAGTGTATCATGTATTTTTGTATAGTGACAGTCTTTTTTGTCTATATTTTGTATAGTTTCATCTATTTTGTATAGTTACATATTTTGTATATTTTTTGTATAGTGACAGTTTATTTTATATATTTTTTGTATGGTGACAGTCTATTTGTATATATTTTGTATAGTGACAGTCTATTTTGTATTTTTTTGTATAGTGACAGTCTATTTTGTATATTTTTTGTATTTTGTATAGTGACAGATTTTGTATAAATTTTGTATAGCGACAAATTTTGTATGTATTTTGTATAGTGACAAATATTCTTTCCAATAGTCAAAAAAAAAATTGCTCTCCAGTTTAATACAGTCTAAAAATGTAATACATGGTCTATCTCTACATTGGACAAAATAACACAATTGAGAATGATTTTCTATTAGTGGATTCAAAAACATAAAAAGGTAAATAAATAGGAAGAAGGAGAGAAGCAAAGCTATCAGATTGAACCCAAGTAGAAACCCAACGACTTGCACCTTTGTAAAAACATAAAAAGTGACGCTTTATCTTGGATGGAAGAACCGAACTTTATCGTGAAATTGAAATCAAAACCCAGTCAGTCTAACCCATTGTGCTCGATCTCGTTGGCTTTAGATCTGGACGGAAACTCAAACACCAGCGACCCTCCATTAAATCTGGCGACTCTTTCTTCTCATTTTAGTTACTGTTTTGGGGATTTTGATATTATAAAAATCTAGATCTGAAAGATGGTTTGCTTGCTAATTTGAATTTCGGCAGATCTGGCCGGTATATAGCTTTTCCAACGACCGTGAAGTTTTCCGGCTAAACCATTTCGGGCCGGAAATTATTTCTCCAGTGAACTTGTGTTTGTTTGTGTATTGTTGTTACTATGAACTTGTTATGCTGGAGATTATGGGATACCTTGAATATTACTTTTGTCGGAATCTAACCCACTAACGATAAATAGGTCCCGACTCTGCCGCCTACATTTCTACAAGAAAAGAGAGGAAAATCTACATTATGATTAATTGAAAATTGAGAAAGTAAGAATTGGAGTTGTGAAAAGGAAGCTACTTTTCTCAAAGGAAAGAAAAGAATTGATTGCTGCTTCCTGTAAGCTGACAAACTGGAGCTGGAATTTGTTGGAGAAAAGGGTTTCTCATTGGAGTTGTAGGCTAGGGACAAACCTAAAGGGCCATTGATGAAGAGCTTTGAAGGCATGTGGTGCAGATATATAGTTCGGTGGCTAGCCACTAAAATTATTTTTGGGCTACAAAATGCATATTGAAATTTTGGGCTACCGGATGCTATTTGTTTTGCCCGATGGGCTATAAATAAAGTTCTCTTCCATTTTAAGGCCTATTCATGTGGCGGGCTAGCCCGTCCTAGCCCATCAAATTTAAAAGCACACGAGGCTTGAGTTGGGCCAGGCCGGGCTGGCCCGACATCTCTAATTATATGTTAGAATTTTTTAAATTTTCTTTTGATGGAATAGGTGGTTAGGCACCGTCCCCCTCTATTGTAACGGGATTGCCAATTGAAATGAGGCGATTGAGGTTGACATAATGTTTATGAACACGTTCAAGTCTTGAGAATGAATTTTTTTAATAATATAGAGCAATTCGTTATTCAGTGAATTTATGCGACGTGAATTCAATTAGTTAGGGCTCTATCGAACATCGAATAAAAAACCAAAAAAATAGTCATAAAAAGTAATTTGGGAGGGGAAAAATATAAATAGCCAAATTTATAATTGGTAATTGAAAAATAGTCACAATTTCAAAAGCAAAATTTAGCCACTTTTTCATGTAAAGATAAAATCTAAACAAAAACACCCTTAAAATCTGAAAATATTCCAGCATAATATGCTAGAGTTCGAATTTTTACATATGAGCCTCTAGCATAATGTGCTGGAATTTCGTAATGTGATGGAGTTCTTGTTAAATCCTGTTTTAATGATGCAAATAATATACATGTGCAGGAAATCAATTATAAGAAGTAACCACAAGACTGCTGGAGTAATTCATGACGAATAAGGGAAGAAATCAATTAGCAAATTACCATACAATCACCATATCTAGACATCTAAGGAAAGAACACGCAAATCTGGATGGAATCAAATCAACAAATCAATCAGCAAAGAGCAACGATTAGCTGAGTTGGAGAGAATCAAACAAGCCTTGAGTTAAGGCACAAATCAAGGGCAGTATCACGGAAGATTGAAAGATATGATGAGATTGGTACGTGACTAAGTTTGGAAGAACCGACAATCAAGGAGCAGTCTTCACTCGCATCTCTGCTGAAGGAAGGAAATCAAGGAGAAGCAACGACTCACTACCTTATTCTTGGAAAGAATCAATTCTTTCCAAGGATCAAATCTCTTGGGTTGTCAATCCTCTACCATCCATCATTGTATTTATGCCCCCATCGTAAACCCTAGTCGTACATACTTTGATCGAACCATAATCACTCTCTTTATTCTACTGCAAACAAGTATTGTAGTTCACTAAGATCTGTTGTGTAACAAGTCAGAGAAAGAAAGAGAGCATAACACTGATGAGGCATTGTGTCAAAAACGAGTGCTAGAGCAACTGTGTGAAAACTCATTACAACTGTATTCGGAGAAACATATTTACTAAAGAGAACTCCCTTGCAACCCAAGGGAATTGGACTAGGATTCGCATTGAATCTGAACCAGTATAAAATTCTGGTGTCTTTAATTCCTGCAAAATTACTTTCTGCAATTTACTTCCTCTTTACTATATCTGCTGAATTATAATATCTAGTCGACTACTCTAGAAATAAGTCAACTAATAAGCAATTAAGTTTAAATATTTACAATTCACCCCCCCCTCCCTCTTGTACTTTCAGTTCCAATTTAATATGCGTGAAGTTTATATATACAGGAACTCCATAATCTTACATATTATGCTGGAACTTTTCGTGTGCTGGAGTTCCAACATAATATGCTGGAAGTTTATACGCAGGAGCTCCATAAACCGCATATTATGCTGAAATTTTTCGTGTGCTGGAGTTCTAACATAATATGCTGGAAGTTTATACGCAAGAGTTCCATAATCTTGCATATTATGCTGGTACTTTTCGTGTTTCAGCAAAACAATGGTTGTTTTTCAAAACGTTGGTTATTTTTTTATTATCTATCCGAAAACTGACTATCTCAAGCATTTTTTTCGATTTGGGATGGTTGTTAGGAATCTCCTCGAGTTCATGTGACATTCTCAAACTTTTACCCTTAAGACTCCATTAAGGAACTTCTCTGTTCATTTTCGGTTATGTGGACCTAGCTACTTTTTTCCCCATGTACTAGTAGTAAGAGTTTTCAGAAGAAAAAAAAGAATCTTGAAAGGCATTTCTCAATCAAAAATTATTTTCGAAAAAGATTTGCAGCGTTTTTCCACAAACAAAAACTATCCAACTTCGCAAAGTTTTCCACAAACAAATAGAGACCTATGGCCAAAGCTTTCTAACACGAAAGTTGAATTTGCTGTCAAAGAAAATCTATAGATTATGTGAGAATCCACTGTCCTTACATGGAGTGGTGTGAACAGACTTCTATATGTTAGAAATTTGCACCACCTAATAAGTAATGTGAGTCACTATTAAAGGTAAAAATTAATGAATTTAATTTACATACACTAACAATATGAGAAAATATTTACATCGTTAATATATATAATTTCACTTATTATGAGCAGTACCTTACAATTATCTTTTAACTAATCTTCCGCTGTATCTATGTTAGTATCTAAAGATTTATTTTTGTTTAGCCATCCAAATATTCAAAATTCACTAATTTGATTAATTTAAATTCATTATGTTGGTTTTACTAAAGGAACGCCCCTAAGATTGTTTTTATTCAAGGCTTGAACTCAAGAAATTTGATTAAATATGATAAGGATTGATTCATCACGTCACACTCTTTGATATAATTCTCTGTGTCCCATTTCATGTGACACTATTTTCTTTGTAATCCTTTTTTAATCTTTAAAAGTAATTTAATGTTAAACTTTTTAATGTACTCTTATGTCACGATCCAGAATTTCCACCTTCGGGAGTCGTGATGGCGCCTACTCGTAATAGTTAGGCAAGCCACAAACCTTCGAAATCATTAACTCCTTCCATTTTATATAGGTTTTAAACAATTAAATTAAAGGTGAATAAGCAGATAAATGACAGCGGAAAGTAAAATTTTAGCGGAAGTTTAGATAAATAGAAAACCAAAACGTACAAAAGCCCAAACATGTCTCTACCCAGCATCTGGTGTCACAACGTACACGGACTATCTAAGAATACTAAATACAGGAGTCTGAAACAATGAAATAAAACTCTGTCTCGGTACAAATGGAAACAGTGTATAAAACAGATAGAAGAGATGTCGGGCCTGCGGACGCCTGCAGGACTACCTCGGGATCTCGTGGACTTCAGGATGACTCCCTGGCTACTGTTGCGCATCGTAAGCTGCTCCGGTATCTGCACATAAGTGCAGAGTGTAGCATCAGCACAACCGACTCCATGTGCTGGTAAGTGTCTGGCCTAACCCCGGCGAGGTAGTGACGAGGCTAGGACCAGACTCCAGATAAACATGTGCAGTTATATAATATATTGCGGAAAAATAAACAAGTAATGAGCAGTTAAGAGAGAGGGGGTACATGCTTCGGGGAAACAAGTCAATTTAGTAGAAACCGAATAAATATGAAGGGAAACAGTATAGTATCAAAAATAATATAGTAGTACTACTGTTACCGCGCGCAACCCGATCCATATGTATGTATATAATTATTGCGGCGTGCAACCCGATCCAATAAATATAATATATCTGTTGCGGCGTACAACCCGATCCAATATAATATTTGTTGTGGCGTGCAACCCGATCCAAATATAATATCTGTTGGAGCGTGCAACTCGATCCATATATATAATTTCATTAATAAAAATGTCTCGGCGCGCAACCCGTTACAATTATATAGCTTACAGTGATCACAACAACAATCTCGGCAAGGGATTAACTATAGATTACACTATCCCGGCAAGGGAACTTAACAGTACAGATATACATGTTACTGCAAGGGAGAATCAGCTATAACCAATCTCGATTCAACTTATAATCATACCTATTATCATCATTTCTAACTCATAATTAACTCCCACGAAAATAAACTAAATTTTTGCTCAATACCACAGATTTACTCATTATTTCAACCATAGCATTATTCAAGAATTCAACAAGTATCAATTTAAGACTCACGGTCATGCTCGACACCAACGTATAGATACTCGTCACCATGCCTATACGTCGTACTCAACAAGAAACACATAGAAAATATGACTCAACTCCTAATCCCTCAAGCTAAGGTTAGACCGATCACTTACCTCAAACTTCCACGGCCAAATAAATCCTCAATTACCGTTTTCCTCTCGAATTTGGCTTCAAATCGATTGTATCTATACATAAATGACTTCACATCATCAATACATGCTAAACAAATCGAATCCAATGCCTAATTATAGCTTCCCAAGCATTCTTCCCAAAAACCCAAAAATCGACCCCGGGCCCGCTTGGTCAAAACACGAGGTTCGGACCAAAATCAAATCACCCATTCACCCACGAGCCCGAATATATAATTTATTTTCAAACTCGACCCCAAAACGAGGTCTAAATCAAGAAAAATCAAAAAGCCCTAATTCTACCCAAATCCCTAATTTTCTACCCCTAATCATATGTTTTATGTCTAGAAATTCCTTGATGTTGATGAAAATGGAAGAAAACAAATTGAAGATTACTTACCCAAGAAGTTTTGGTGAAAAAGTGCTTCAAGGATCGCCTAGAAGCTTTGGAGAAGAAGAAGTTTTGTAAAAATTTGAGAAATCCTGTAATGGGTTCTGTTTTTGGAACTTAAAATAACTGGGTAAAATTCTTCTTCGCGTTCGTGACAGACTCAACGCATTCGCAATGAGTCAGGTCCACAGACCTTCGCGTTCACGTAATGGAGCTCGCGTTCGCGGAGATTAATCTCCTCAAGCCTTGCTTCCGCGTGCAAAGAGACACGTTCGCGATGAACAAACTGGTGGCCCCTCCCCTTGTACCCTACGCGTTCGCGAGTGGAAGGATGCGTTCGCGAAGGGTCTCCCCCCTGAGCTTCGCGTTCGCGTCTCATCCTCCGCGTTCGCGAAGAAGCCAAAATGGCACCTAGGATCTTTGCCTTACGCGTTCGCGAGAGGGACCACGCGAACGCGAAGGGTAAAATCCCTGGGCACTAACACCAGAAACTCTGCAGCACTTCTTAAGCCAAAAACCATTCTAAAACACCTCTGAAACACTCCCGAGCCCTCGGGCTCCTAACCAAATACATGCACTAACTCAACAACAACATACGAACTTATCCGTGCGATCAAATTGCCTAAATAACCTCAAAAATAATGAATCAAACCTCAAAATCAAGGATTTTTCCAAAACTTCATCAAGTTTCAAATTTAAAACTTTAAGTCCGAATCACGTCAAACGACATCCGTTTTTAACCAAATTTTACAGGAAGGACTTAAAACATATATAAGACCTGTGCCGGGCGCCTGAACTAAAATACGGGCTCGATACCATCGCTTTCTAATCAGATTTCATTTCCAATTTTCTTAAACATTTCCAGAAAATAAGTTTTCTAAAAAATTCATTTCTCAGGCTTGGGACCTCGGAATTCGATTCCGGGCATACGCCCACGTCCCATATTTTCCTACGGACCCTCCGGGACCGTCAAATCATGGGTCCGGGTCCGTTTGCCCAAAATATTGACCAAAGTCAAATTTATTCATTTTAACATCAAAACTTAACATTTTTCACAAAATTTCATATTTAAGCTTTCCGGCTACGCGCCTGGATTGCACACGCAAATTGAGGCGATTCTAAATGGGGTTTTCAAGGCCTCGGAAGCACAGAATTGATAAGAAAACAGGTAATGACCCTTTGGGTCGTCACATCTTAATAACATCATTTATAATTAAATAAATTGCCAGAACTTATTCCAAATCAAGGTGCAGAAGTATTGCTTTGTTACTTAAATTTTAGACTCAAGGAAACACCATCACATAAAAAGGAACTATAGGCCATTTTGTCCGATGTGCAAACAAAGTTCCACATTGATAGCTGAAAAGATTGGGAGTCCTCATATAAAAGGAAAAATTGTATGGGCTTGGGCCAAAGCGGACAATATGTTAAAAATATCTTTGGACCGTTTTAACCCAACACATTTAACATAATTTCGACAACCGTATTAATTTCTTTCTATACCAGTGGATTCTCCAAGTTTATTCAGCTTAGCAATTTCCCACACTCCACTATAAATTGAGATACTATCTTTCACTAGCTCTCCACTTTCACTTCCCTTCTTTCGCTTCCTATAATTTATTCACACTCAATTTCTCTAACACTTGGTAAGATGAAGAAGTGCAATTCATTTGCTGCAATAATACTGGTTTTGACATTGGTCCTTATAATTGGCGAATTGCTGGTGACAGAGGCAAAAGTAAAATGCGACATCAAGGAGCTGAGTCCGTGCGCTCCGGCATTCACCTCGTCACAGCCACCCACTAATAAATGTTGCGATAAGTTGTACGAGCAGAGGCCTTGCCTTTGTAAGTACGCCAAGGATCCAAACCTAAGACCTTATGTGAAATCACCTAATGCCCAGAATGCTGCAAAACGCTGTAAAATACTCACTTCCTTGTGTTAGGATCGATCCTAATGATAAAGGTCATATATGACCGTACTGAGAGTACGTCATAAAAATAATGTTATCGTTTATGTGTTGTTGCAATGTTATGTAAGAAGAAATCATATGTTTTTCGGTATTATCTCAAATGTCACTAAATAAATGTTGTTGTATCTCTGATGTCTTGTAGTGTGTTTATGTATTCATACATAAATGTTATCTTGCAAGGAATTAAAGGCTTTACTGGCACTTTATACCTAAATAAAATGGTTGTAATGCTACTACGTACAATAGTGACCTTTTTCTTTCTGCTTTGATGAATCTTTATATATATCACACCAACTAGTTTTGGAATGAGGAATTTGATTGGTATATTAGTTAATCTGTCTCTACTTGGTTACATAATTTCCCAGATCTATGGTTTTGGTTTTAATACCGTTCATAGCATAAGGGGAATTGATCGAACAATTATAAGTAATAGATCTAAGCAGCTTATATTAGAGAATTTCAAGAGTTTTTAGTGAAATATGTTTCCTAATTGATATCCCACCATTAGAAAATAGAGAGCCACCTTCTCTAATGAATCATGCACGTTAGTTTAATTTATAAGATCAACAATCACAGGAGTGAAGAATTTCATCTGTATTTACGAATTTAGGTATCCTCTCGAGTCTAATTTATAATTTTCTCGATGATTTGTGTTGCCCTAAATCACACACACAAGTATACGCGGTCAATCAAGTAATAAAGAATGAGTAGAGTATCGTTCCCACAAGAACTTGTGATCAATTATCAACTAAATCAAGCAATTTTTAATTTATCGAGTCAAAAATAAGTTCAAGGTGATGTTTGTTTAATTAATTCTAGCATCTAGAGTTGCGATTAACAGAAGAACTAATTAACTAGCACACTTAGCACAAAGATTTTAATTCAATGAGAAATTATGTGATGACCCAAAAGGTCATCACTTGTTTTAGAAATAAATTCTGTATTTCGAGACATTAAAACACTCTTTTTGTCTCACTTCGATTTGCGTGCACAGTCCGGATGTGTATCCGGAAAGCTATTATGTGAAAATCTGTAAAAATGATAAATTTTGCTTTTAAAATGAATTTAAGTTGACTTCGGTCAACATTTTAGGTAAACGAACCCGGACACATGATTTGACGGTCCCAGAGGGTCCGCATGAAAATATGGAACCTGGGCGTATGCCCAGAATCGAATTTTGAGGTCTCAAGCCCGAGAAATGAATTTTTAAAGAAAATTATTTTCTGGAATATATATGAGTTGTTGGAAATGAAATATGTTTGAATTTGATGGTATTGACACCGTATTTTAGTTCCGAAGCCCGGTACAGGTCTTATATGGTATTTAAGTCGAGCTTGTAAAATTTGGTAGGAAATGGACTTGAAATGACGTGAATCGGACCTTCGGTTGTTAAAATTGGAACTTAAGCGTTCATGAGATTTTTCTTTGATTTTGGCGCTAAATTCATGGTTGTAGATGTTATTTTGATGATTTGATCGCACGAGCAAGTCTGTATGACTTTTTTGGACTTGCGTGCATGTTTGGTTTGGATCCCCAAGGGCTCGAGTGAGTTTTGGATAGGCCACAGAGTGAAATTTGGACTTAGAAAATTGTTGGTATGTTGCAGGTCTGCAGGCTTCGCAATTCCGAAGCCTGGCTCGCAAATGCGAAGATTGATCGCAAATGCAAAGATGGCCTGGGCAGGCCTTGATTGCAAATGCGACCATTTGATCACAAATGCGAAAGGGCCCAGAGTCGCAAATGCGACTGTTTCCTCGCAAATGCGAAGCTTAATGAATTTTCCCAGTGTCGCAATTGCGACATATTTTTCGCAATTGCGAAGATAGCAGGTCCTGAAGGGGTTCGCAATTGCGAACCCTGGTCGCAATTGCGACATTTGCGACCTGCAAATTCATAACTTAGCGGAAAATCTTTCATTTTTCAAACATTTTCAAAACCTAAACACCTTTGGGCGATTTTTCAAAGACAAGTACTCTTCCAAATTGATTGTAAGTCAATTCTAACTCGTTTTCATTAATCTTTAACATCTTTTTATATGATTTCAACTCAAAATCAAGGGTTTTCATGGGGGGAAATTGAGTGTTTTGGGTAGATCTTAGGTTTTTTAAATTTTGGGGATTTGGACCTCGATTTGAGGTCCGATTTCAAAACAAATTATATATATGGGTTCGTGGATGAATGGGTACTCGGGTTTGGTTCGAACCTCAGGTTTTGACCATGTGGGCCCGGGGTTGATTTTTGACCTTTTGGGAAAATCCTCATAAAACCTATTTTCATGCATTAAAATTGATTCATTTAGCATTTATTGATATCGTTAAATAAATTGTGGCTAGATACAGACAAGTTGGTGGTGGAAACAAGAGGTAAAGCGGTAGTTGAGGCTTGAATTGTGTTCGTGGCATCGAGGTAAGTGCTTGGTCCAACCTTAGCTTGAGGGATTAGGAGTTGTATCTTAATTGCTATGTGTTAATTGTGGAGTACTGTCACAACCCCAACCCCGATCGTGATGGCGCCCAACACACTGCTAGGCAAGCCTGACCAACTATCAACCTCAACCAATTTTCTTATAAAATCCATTATCAGCTAACACAGTTTAATTACCAAATTAACAAAATAAAGGTCTGAAACAGCAAGTTAAATATGCGGAAGTCAAAAGATAACACTATACATAGCCCACACTGATCCGGTGTCACAAGTCTCGAAGCCTCTAATACAAGTTCAACAGCCTACTACATAAACAGTCTAGAAAATGCGAAAAAACCAAAAGGATAGAAGGGAGAAAATCAGGGCTGCGGACGCCATGCAGCTACCTCGATACCCCCGGATAATACTAATCGACTCGAAAGCTCTCACTCAGCCTCTGGAACACCTGGATCTGCACGCAAGGTGCAGAGAGTAATGTGAGTACTCCGACTCAGTGAGTAATAAGCATAAATAATGACCGAGAATAAGAAATCACGTCTACACAGGGTAATCTATAATGCAGCAGTTAAACAAGTAATATGAAGGCAACAAACAAATAAAAAGCGGAATGAGATAATTCTACAATAGATAAGCAGTTAAGTGACAAACAGTTAAAGAAAGTAAACACATAGAACAGTACCAGCCCCTCGGGCTCTCTCTCTCTCATATCACAACTGGGTACCCGTGCTCACTAGGGGTGTGCAGACTCCGGAGGGGCCCCTTACGGCCCAAGCGCTATATCAAGCCATCTCGTGGCATCAAATCTAGGCCCTCGGCCTCATATCACTCAAGCCACCTCGTGGCGTATATATGTATCTCAGGCCCTCGGCCTCATATCAGTATTACTGTATTCCTCACATCTAGCCCTCGACCATACTCAGTCCAAAAATCACATAAGCCCCTCGGGCATTGGTAAAACAGTAGTTCTCAACCCAAAACATCATTTAAAATATCATTTTAGTTTCAAAACTGAGTAAAAATAGATGAGTTGTAAAAACAGTGGAAAACAGTACGACTGAGTTCAAGTAGTAAGTCAAAACAGTGAGGAAATAGTGATAAAAATCCTCGGAGGGTTCAACTAATTGGCACGAAGCCCAAATATGACAATCAATCTAAATCATGATGATAACAAATAAGTTACAGTCAAATACGCGGTAATATCATCAATCGGGACGGACCAAGTCACAATCCCCAATAGTAAATGACCCCGCCCTCATCATCAAGTGCGTGTCTCAACTCAATATAGCACTACGATGTGCAATCCGGGGTTTCAAACCCTCAGGACATCATTTACAATCATTACTCACCTCAAACCGTCTAAAACTCTAGCTCACGACGCCTTTGCCCGTTGAATCGGCCTCCACGCGCGTCGAATCTATCCAAAACCTTAACGAATATGTCACAATATGATAAGAGAACAAAGCCCAAGCGAAAACAATAGAAAATATCAAAAATCCGAAATTAGAAAAACCTGAGCCCAGGACCCACTTCTCGAAACTAAATTTTTTTTACATCAACGGGTTCCTTATCCTTCCACGAATTCATACATATCAAAAGTTCTCAAATCCGACCTCAAATGGTCCTTCAAATCCCAATTCAAAAGTTCAAAATCCCAAGCCCTAGTTCTTCCATTTTTAGCTTAAGTTCCATGAATTTCTAGGTTAATTTCACAATAGAATCACGTTTTAGGTTCACAAATCTTACCTCCAATCAATTCTCCTTGAGTTCCCCTTCAATCTCCCTCAAAGAGCTCTCAAAATGATCAACTATGGAGTAATAATGGCCCAAAATCGCGGATGAAATAACTTATAAACTTTCTGCCTAGTTCTGATATCCCTTCATTGCGATCGCGACCTAAGCCTCGCGATCGCGAAGAGCAAAATTCCAAGGATCCAAAAATACCAACGCAACACACTCCACATGAACGCGATGCTTCAGGCCTTACACTTACACGAACGCGTTCACTCACACGCGAATGCAAAGAACCAACTCCTCTGGATCCCAAATCCTTATACGCGAACGCGAACCTCCTCCTGTGAACGCGAAGCACAAGCTTCTAACCTTCTACGAAAGCGAGCCCTCAGACGCGAACGTGAAGGTCTAAATCCTGGCCTCCCAAATTTCTTCTACGCGATCGCGACACCACCTACGCGATCGCGAAAGCTAAAATCTCTACAACATCTAAACAGCAATTCAGCAACTTCTCAAAGCCAAAAATGGTCCAATTGATCACCCGAAACTCACCTGAGGCCCCCGGGACCTCAACCAAAAGCACCAATACATCCTAAAACCTCATTCAAACTTGTTCCAATCATCAAGACACCTCAAACAACACCAAATCCATCAATTCACTTTGAATTCAAGCCTAAGTTCTCTAAAAACTTCCGAAATACGCTTTCAATCAAATTCCCAACCAAATCACGTGCGAATGACCTGAAATTTTGTACACACATCCCAAATTACATAACGAAGCTACAGCAACTCTCAGAATTCCATTCCGACCCTCGGATCAAAATCTCATCACCAACCGAAAATCGCCAAAATACTAACTTCGCCAATTCAAGCCTAATTCTACACCGGACGTCCAAAACCAATTCCGATCACACTCCCAAGTCATAAATCACCTCCCAAAGCTATCCGAACTATCGGAACTCACATTCGAGCCCTCTAACACATAAGTCAACATCCGGTTGACTTTTTCCAACTTAACCTTTCTTAAAAGAGACTAAGTGTCTCATTTCTTACCTAATCCACTCCGAACGCAAACCAATCAACTAGACCACATAAAATACGAATAATGAAGCATAAAGAAGAAAAAATGGGGGAAACAGAGCAGTAGCTCATGAGACAATTGGCCGGGTCTTCACATCCTCCCCAACTTAAACAAACGTTCGTCCTCAAACGAGTCAAGAAACATACCTGAAGCCTCAAATAGGTGAGGATATTTTCTTTGCATCTCCCGCTCGGTCTCCCAGGTAGCCTCCTCCACAGGCCGACCTCTCCACTGCACCTTCACTGAAGTTATATCCTTCGACCTCAACTTCCAAACCTAACAACCCAAAATAGCTACTGGCTCCACATCAATGGTCTAATCATTATCTAACTGAATCGTGCTGAAGTCCAAAACATGAGACGGATCCCCAATATACTTCCGGAGCATAGAAACATGAAATACTGGATGCACGCTACACAAGTTGGGTGGCAAGGCAAGCTCATAAGCCACCTCCCCAATCCTCCGAAGCACCTCAAAAGGCCCAATGAACAACGGACTCAACTTCCCTTTCTTCCCAAATCTCATAACACCCTTCATGGGCAAAACTTTCAACAAGACCTTCTCACCCACCATATAGGGCACATCCCGAACCTTCCGGTCTGCATAACTCTTCTACCGCGACTGCACTGTACGAAGACTCTCCTGGATCACATTCATCTTCTCTAAGGCATCCTGAACCAAATTTGCTCCAATAGCCTAACCTCGCCGAGCTTGAACTAACCGACTGGAGATCCACACCGCCTCTCGTACAAAGCCTCATACGGAGCCATCTGAAAACTCGACTGGTAGCTATTGTTGTAGGCAAACTCTGCAAGCGGTAGAAACCTATCCCATGAACCTTTGAAATTCATAACACAAGCACGCAACATGTCCTCCAATATCTGAATAGTACGCTCGGACTGCCTGTCCGTCTGAGGATGAAACGTTGTGCTCAACTCCACTTGAGTACCCAACTCTCACTGAACAGACTTCCAAAACTGGAAAGTAAACTGAGTGCCCCGATCTGAGATGATGGAGACTGGGATACCATGCAACCGAGCAATTTCCCGGATATATATCTCTGCTAACCGCTCTGAAGAATAAGTACTATAGATAGGAATGAAGTGCGCGGACTTGGTCAGCCGATCCACAATCACCCAAATAGCATTGAACTTCTTCAAAGTCCGAGGAAGTCCAACAACAAAGTCCATAGTAATCCTCTCCCACTTCCACTCGGGGATAACCATATGCTGAAGCAAGCCACCCGGTCTCTGATGCTTATATTTTACCTGCTGACAATTGAGACACCGAGCTGCAAATCCCACAATATCTTTCTTCATTCTCCTCCACCAATAGTGCTGCCTCAAATCCTGATACATCTTCAAGCCTAATTCTACACCGGACGTCCAAAACCAATTCTGATCACACTCCTAATTCATAAATCACCTCCCAAAGCTATCCGAACCATCGGAACTCACATTCGAGCCCTCTAACACATAAGTCAACATCCGGTTGACTTTTTCCAACTTAACCTTTCTTAAAAGAGACTAAGTGTCTCATTTCATACCTAATCCACTCCGAACACAAACCAATCAACTAGACCACATAAAATACGAATAACGAAGCACAAAGAAGAAAAAGTAGGGGAAACGGAGCGGTAGCTAATGAGACGATTGGCCGGGTCGTCACATCCTCCCCAACTTAAACAAACGTTCATCCTCGAACGAGTCAAGAAACATACCTGAAGCCTCAAATAGGTGAGGATATTTGCTTTGCATCTCCCGCTCGGTCTCCTAGGTAGCCTCCTCCACGGGCCGACCTCACCACTGCACATTCACTGAAGCTATATCCTTCGACCTCAACTTCCAAACCTAACAACCCAAAATAGCTACTGGCTCCACATCAATGGTCTAATCATTATCTAACTGAATCGTGCTGAAGTCCAAAACATGAGACGGATCCCCAATATACTTTCGGAGCATAGAAACATGAAATACTGGATGCATGCTACACAAGTTGGGTGGCAAGGCAAGCTCATAAGCCACCTCCCCAATCCTTCGAAGCACCTCAAAAGGCCCAATGAACAGCGGACTCAACTTCCCTTTCTTCCCAAATCTCATAACACCCTTCATGGGCAAAACCTTCAACAAGACCTTCTCACCCACCATATAGGACACATCCCGAACCTTCCGGTCTGCATAACTCTTCTACCGCGACTGCACTGTACGAAGACTCTCCTGGATCACCTTCACCTTCTATAAGGCATCCTGAACCAAATTTGCTCCAATAGCCTAACCTCGCCGGGCTTGAACTAACCAACTGGAGATCTACACCGCCTCTCATACAAAGCCTCATACGGAGCCATCTGAAAACTCGACTAGTAGCTGTTGTTGTAGGCAAACTCTGCAAGCAGTAGAAACCTATCCCATGAACCTCTGAAATCCATAACACAAGCACGCAACATGTCCTCCAATATCTGAATAGTACGCTCGGACTGCCTGTCCGTCTGAGGATAAAATGTTGTGCTCAACTCCACCTGAGTACCCAACTCTCACTGAACAGACTTCCAAAACTAGAAAGTAAACTGAGTGCCCCGATCTGAGATGATGGAGACTGGGATACCATGCAACCGAGCAATCTCTCGGATATATATCTCTGCTAACCACTCTGAAGAATAAGTAGTACAGATAGGAATGAAGTGCGCGGACTTGGTCAGCCGATCCACAATCACCCAAATAGCATTGAACTTCTTCAAAGTCCGAGGAAGTCCAACAACAAAGTCCATAGTAATCCTCTCCCACTTCCACTCGGGGATAACCATCTGCTGAAGCAAGCCACCCGGTCTCTGATGCTTATATTTCACCTGCTGACAATTGAGACACCGAGCTGCAAATCCCACAATATCTTTCTTCATTCTCCTCCACCAATAGTGTTGCCTCAAATCCTGATACATCTTCACGGCACTCGGATAAATGGAATACCGCGAGCTATGAGCCTCATCTAGAATCAACTCTCTAAGCCCATCCACATTCGGCACACAAATCCTGCCCTGCGTCCTCAACACCCCATCATCAGCGATGGTCACATCTCTGGAATCATCATGCTGAACTATGTCACTAAGGACAAGCAAAATACGGGTCATCATACTGGAGCTCTCTGATGCGATCATATAAAAAACACCGAGAAATCACACAAGCCAACACCCGACTGGGCTCTGAAATATCTAATCTCACAAATCGATTGGTCAAGACCTGAACATAAACTGCAAGGGGTCTCTCCCCAACTGGAATGTATGCCAAACTCCCCATACTCACTGTCTTTCGGCTCAAAGCATCGGCCACCATATTGTCCTTTCCCGGATGGTATAGTATAGTAATATCATAATCCTCAAGCAACTCTAACCATCTCCGCTGCCTAAAATTAAGATCCTTTTGCTTGAACAAATGCTGAAGACTGCGATGATCAATGAATACCTCACAAGATATGCCATACAAGTAGTGCCTCCAAATCTTCAATGCATGAACTATGGCAGCCAACTCCAAATCATGAACGGGGTAGTTCTTCTCATGAGGCTTCAACTGACGAGAAGCATAAGCAATAACTCTACCCTCCTACATCAACATACAACCAATCCCAACTCTCGAAGCATCACAATACACAGTATATGAACCTGAAACTGATGACAAAACCAATACTGGAGCTGTGGTCAAGATTGTCTTGAGCTTCTGAAAGCTCTCCTCATACTCTTCCGACCATACAAATGGAGCACCCTTTTGAGTCAACTAGGTCAAGGGCGATGTGATAGATGAGAATCCCTGAACAAACCGGCAATAATAGCCTGCAACCCAAGAAAGCTACGAATCTCTGTGGCTGAGGATGGTCTAGGCCAACTCTGAACCACCTTTATCTTCTTCGGATCAACCTTGATACCCTCGCTGGACACCACGTACCCCAAGAAAGCCAATGAACTGAGCCAAAACTCACACTTGGAGAATTTTGCATAAAGCTTCTCCTCTCTCAACCTCTACAATACAACCCTCAAATGCTCTGCGTGCTCCTCTTGACTACGCAAGTACACCAGAATATCATCAATGAATACTATAACAAACGAATTCAGATAACGCCGAAATACACTGTTCATCAAATGTATGAACACTGCTGGGGCATTGGTCAACCCGAAAGACATAACAAGAAACTCATAATGACCATATCTGGTCCTGAAAGCAGTCTTAAGAATATTTGAATCCCTGATCTTCAACTGGTGATAGCCCAAACGGAGATCAATATTGGAGAACACCCTCGATCCCTGAAGCTGGTCAAATAAATCATCAATGCGAGGAAAAGGATACTTGTTCTTAATTGTTACCTTGTTCAATTGCCTCTAATCGATGCACATTCTCATCGTGCCATCCTTCTTCTTCACAAACAGAACCAGCGTACCCCAAGGTGACATACTAGGCCGAATGAACCCCTTATCTAGGAGTTCCTGAAGATTCTCTTTCAATTCTTTCAACTCTGTTGGTGCCATACGATACGGCGGAATGCAAATGGCATGAGTGCCCATCACCAGGTCAATACCAAAATCAATATCCCTGTCTGGTGGCATGCCCGGCAGGTCTGCAGGAAATACATCGAGAAAATCCCTCACAACTGGAACAGAATCAATATTAGGAGTCTCAGCTCCAACATCCCTCACAAACGCTAGATATGAAAGACAACCCTTCCCAACCATACGTTGGGCCTTCAAGAAAGAGATCACTCAACTAGGAACATAATCAGTCATACCACGCCACTCGATCAGCGGTACACCCAGCATAGCCAAAGTGATTGTCTTAGCATGACATACTAGAATAGCACGACATGGAGATAACCAATCCATGCCCAAAATGACATCAAAATCCACCATGCTCAATAGCAATAGATCCACTCGGGTCTCCAAACCCCCAATAGTCACTACACATGACCGGTACATACGGTATACAATAATAGTATCGCCCACCGGGGTAGATACATGAACAGGTAAAGCAAGAGACTCCAGGGCGTACCCAAATAATGAGCAAAATACGAGGACACATAAGAATAGGTGGAACCGGGATCAAATAATATAGAGGCATCTCCGTGGCAAACTGAAACAATACATGTAATGACAGCTTCTGAAGCAACAACACCTGTCTTGCTTGGAATAGCATAGAAACGAGCCTGGCCACCGCCTGATCTACCTCCCCCTCTAGGGCGACCCCTGGCTTCCTGACCCCCACCCCTAGCTGGCTGGGCGGGTGGTGAAGTAACTGGAGCAGAAGTCGAGGGTTGACCCCTCTGTTGAGACGAGCTAGCAACACGACGAGGACACTGCTTCCATATATGCCCAAACTCCCCGCACTCAAAACAACTCCCAGGTGCTAGAGAAGGGGACTGAAGGGAACCCCTTGCACCGGAGTGACTAGCATATGCACTCGGCGCAGAAGAACCCTGAGCTGATGGGGCACGAGATGAACTCTGAGCTGGGAGGGGCTGAGTGATGACTGGCCCTGCTGAGACCCATGATAACCATAACCTGAAGATGCCCCGCGATACTCTGGATGGGCTGACTGAGCAGGCCTGAAAGAACAACCTCTGCCATGCTGAAACTAGCCCCTTGAAGGAGCACCACTGAAACTGCCTGATCTTTGAGGCCTCTTGGCTCCCTCTCCTCTCGATCCTAATGGCGGACCGTCTCAATCTCACGGGCGATATCAACAACCTCCTTGAATGTGGCACCTGTCACCCTCTCTCTAGTCATAATAATACGAAGATAATAGTTAAGGCCATCCACAAATCTCCTGATCCTCTGACGATCTGTCGGCACTATCCAGATGGAATGACGAGCCAACTCAGAAAATCTCCTCTCATACTGGGACACAGTCATATCTCCCTGCTTCAACCACTCAAACTGTCTACGCAACTCCTCTCTGCGGGACTATGGCACATACTTCTTCAAGAAGAGAGCGGAGAACTGCTGCCAAGTAAGGGGTGCTGCACCGACAGGCCTACATCTCTCAAAATCCTCCCACCAAGTGTAGGCAACCCTTGAGAACTGGAAGGTGGTAAATGCCGCACCACTAGACTCAAGAATCCCTGCTGTACGGAGCATCCGCTGACATTTGTCTAGAAAACTATGGGCATCCTTTCCCTCAGCACCACTGAATGACAGAGGCTGGAGTCTACCAAATCTCTCAAGATGACGCTGCTCATCATCTGTCATAACTGGTACCATGAACTCCGGAGCTGGTGCAACCGGCTGGGCTGGAGGTGCCCTCGGCATCTGTAGTCCCTACACTATCTGCTCAGGTGTACGAGCAGCCGGGGTCTGTTTGCCTCCCTCAACTTGTGAAGTAGCTGCTGCAGTAGTGGTTGAAACTGCCTAAGCCAAGCCAGTGCAAACTGATAAGATCTGTTCCAAGGCCTCCTGAAGACCCGGGATCACGATGGGCACAGCTGGTTCCTGAACTGGTGCTGCTGGAGCATCCATAGCTGGAGCCTGATCCTGAGCTGGGGTAGCTGGTGGATCAACAGGTGCTGCCCTCGCTGCTCTGCCTCTGCCACGACCGCGTTCTCAGCCTCTAGTGGTCTCAGTGGGTGGCACTGGTGGTCGTCCACCTCGTCCGGTAGCTCGTGTCCTCACCATCTGTGAGAGAATAGAATAATAGAAGTTTAGTACTCGGATCAACAAGTTCGCACAACAAGAATTTCAAGAATATGAAGTTTTCCTAAAGGTTCTGCAGCCTCTCGAGGATAAATACAGGCGTCTCTGTACCGATCCGCGAGACTCTACTAAACCGGCTCATGACTTGCGAGACCTATGTAACCTAGGCTCTGATACCAACTTGTCACGACCCCAACCCCGGTCGTGATGGCGCCTAACACACTGCTAGGCAAGCCTGACCAACTATCAACTTCAACCCATTTTCTTATAAAATCTATTATCAGCTAACACAGTTTAATTACCAAATTAACAAAATAAAGGTCTGAAACAACAAGTTAAATATGCGAAAGTCAAAAGATAACACAACTACATAGCCCACACTGATCCGGTGTCACAAGTCTCAAACCTATAATACAAGTTCAACAGCCTACTACATAAATAGTCTAGAAAATACGGAAAAACCAAAAGGATAGAAGGGAGAAAATCAGGATTGCGGATGCAATGCATCTACCTCAATACCCTCGGATAATGCTGATCGACTGGAAAGCTCTCACTCAGCCTCTGAAACACCTGGATCTGCACGCAAGATGCAGATAATAATGTGAGTACTCCGACCCAGTGAGTAATAAGAAAAAATAACGACTGAGAATAAGAAATCACGTATACACAGGGTAATCTATAATGTGGCAGTTAAACAAGTAATATGAAGGCAACAAACCAATGAAAAGTGGAATGAGATAATTCTACAACAGATAAGCAGTTAAGTGACAGACAGTTAAAGAAAGTAAACACATAGAATAGTACCAGCCCCTCGGGCTCTCTTCTCTCATATCACAATTAGGTACCCGTGCTCACTGGGGGTGTGCAGACTCTGGAGGGGCCCCTTACGGTCCAAGCGTTATATCAAGCCATCTCGTGGAATCAAATCTAGGCCCTCGGCCTCATATCACTCAAGCCACCTCGTGGCGTATATATGTATCTCAGGCCCTCGGCCTCATATTAATATCACTGTATTTCTCACATCTAGCCCTCGGCCATACTCAGTCCAAAAATCACATAAGCCCCTCGGGCATTGGTAAAACAATAGTTCTCAGCCCAAAACATCATTTAAAATATCATTTCAGTTTCAAAACTGAGTAAAAGTGGCTGAGTTGTAAAAATACTGGAAAAAAGTACGACTGAGTTCAAGTAGTAAGTCAAAACAGTGAGGAAATAGTGATAAAAATCCCCGGAGGGTTCAACTAATTGGCACGAAGCCCAAATATGACAGTCAATCCAAATCATGATGAGAACAAATAAGTTACAGTCAAATACGCGGTAATATCATCAATCAGGACGGACCAAGTCACAATCCCCAATAGTAAACGACCTCGCGCTCATCATCAAGTGCGTGTCTAAACTCAATATAGCACTACGATGTGCAATCTAGGGTTTCAAACCCTCAGGACATCATTTACAATCATTACTCACCTCAAACCGGCTAAAACTCTAGCTCGCGACGCCTTTGCCCCTCGAATTGACCTCCACGCACGTCGAATCTATCCAAAACCTTAACGAATACGTCACAATATGCTAAGGGAACAAAGTCCAAGCGAAAACAATCGAAAATATCAAAAATCAAAAATTAGCAAAACCCGAGCCCCGGTCCCACTTCTCGAAACTCAGAAATTTTTACATCAACAGGTTCCTTATCCTTCCACAAGTTCATACATATCAAAAGTTCTCAAATCCGACCTCAAATGGTCCTTTAAATCCCAATTCAAAAGTTCAAAATCCCAAGCCCTAGTTCTTCTATTTTTAGCTTAAGTTCCATGAATTTCTAGGTTAATTTCACAATAGAATCACGTTTTAGGTTCAAAAATCTTACCTCCAATAAATTCTCCTTGAATCCCCCTTCATCTCCCTCAAAGAGCTCTCAAAATGATCAACTATGGAGTAAAAATGGCCCAAAATTGCGGATGAAATAACTTATAAACTTTCTGCCCAGTCTGATATTCCTTCATTGCGATCGCGACCTAAGCCTCGCGATTGCGAAGAGCAAAATTCCAAAGCTCCAAAAATACCCTATACGAACGCAACACACTCCACGCGAACGCGATGCTTCAGGCCTTACACTTACGCGAACGTGAAAAACCAACTCCACTGGACCCCAAATCCTTATATGTGAACGTGAACCTCCTCCTGCGAACGCGAAGCACAAGCTTCTAACCTTCCGCGAACGCGAACACGAAGGTCTAAATCTTGGCCTCCCAAATTTCTTCTACGCGATCGCGACACCACCTATGCGATCGCGAAAGCCAAAATCTCTGCAACATCTGAAAAGCAATTCTCCAACTTCTCAAAGCCAAAAATGGCCCGATTGACCACTCGAAACTCACCCGAGGCCCCCCGGACCTCAACCAAAAGCACCAAAACATCTTAAAACCTCATTCAAACTTGTTCCAATCATCAAGACACCTCAAACAACACCAAATCCATCAATTCATATCAAATTCAAGCCTAAGTTCTCTAAAAACTTTCGAAATACGCTTTCGATCAAAACCCCAACCAAACCACGTCCGAATAACCTGAAATTTTGCACACATTAAAAATGACATAATGAAGCTACAGCAACTCACGGAATTCCATTCTGACCCTCGGATCAAAATCTCACCTACCAACCGAAAATCACCAAAATACTAACTTCGCCAATTCAAACCTAATTCTACACCGGACCTCCAAAACCAATTCCGATCACACTCCTAAGTCATAAATCACCTCCGGAAGCTATCCAAACCATCAGAAATCACATCCGAGTCCTCTAATACATAAGTCAATATCCGTTGACTTTTTCCAACTTAACCTTTCTTAAAAGAGACTAAGTGTCTCATTTCTTACCAAATCCACTCCGAACGCAAACCAATCAACTAGACCACATAAAACAAGGATAACAAAGCATAAAGAAGTAGAAATGGGGGAAACAGAGCGGTAACTCATGAGACGACTAGCCGGGTCATCACAAGTACGATGTATATGCATGGACGAGTATCTATATGTTGGTG
Organism: Nicotiana tabacum; assembly: GCF_000715075.1. Lineage (NCBI taxonomy): Eukaryota > Viridiplantae > Streptophyta > Magnoliopsida > Solanales > Solanaceae > Nicotiana > Nicotiana tabacum. The sequence continues at coordinate 22,970,906 of NC_134100.1, read as the reverse complement.
TCAAGCATGCCTGTGGGTCTAGTGTTGTAATTGTTGTGACTCCATTGAGAATTCTTCATGCTTAATATGTTGATTATAATTGTTGGTTCCCTTGCCGGATGTTATTGTTTATGATATTGTCTTCATTGCCGGGATGTTATTGTTTCTGATATTGTCTCCCTTGCCGGGATGTTATTATTTAGGATATTGTCTCTCTTGTCGGGATGTTGTTATACTCTTGTTTCCTTGCCGGGAATCTTTTGTGATTAATGTTGATTTGTATATGGGAGCGGGTTGCATTCCTGCAACAAGATATATGAAATGAGAGCAGGTGGGACGCCGCCACGAAAATATTTAAAATGGGATCGGATTGCACGTCTGTAACAAGATATATGAAAGATATATGAAATGGGATCGGGTTGTACGCCTGCAACAAGATATATGAAATGGGATCGGGTTGCACGCCTGCAACAAGATATATGAAATGGGATCGGGTTGCACTATTGCAACAAGATATATGAAATGGGATCGGGTTGCAACAAGATATATGAAATGGGATCGGGTTGCATGCATGCAACAATATATATAAAATGGGAGCGGGTTGCACGCCTGCAATGAGATATATGAAATGGAAGAGGGTTGTACGCCTGCAACGAGATATATGAAATGGGATCGGGTTGCACGCTTGCAAAAAGAAAGAAATGAAAGTGAATACTGTGTTTGTTTTCCTCATTATTATTGGCAATTAAATTCTGGTTTCTTTACATTCCTCTTTGGTTTTTTGGTTGTTATCTGATACTCCTTGTAGCATGCTTTCCCCACCCCATCTTAAATTGTGAATATCTGCTTTTATTTTTCGTTGTATCTGATTTAACTGCACAGGTTTATTTGGTAGTCTGGTCCTAGCCTCGTCACTACTTCGTCGAGGTTAGGCTAGGCACTTACCAGCACAGGAGTTCGGTTGTGCTGATATTACACTCTGCACTGTGTGCAGATTTTGGTACTGGAGCATACGAACCTTAGTTTTGGGTTGCTGCCTTCAGTCCATTCGGAGATCCGAGGTAGTCCTGCAGACGTCCGCAGAACCTGGCGTCTCCTTCTATCCTTTCATCCTATTTCATTTATGTATTTCAGAAACAGTGTTGTATTTAATTTTTCGGACCCTTATTTGTAATATTCCAAGACCGCTGTGAAATTGTGACACCAGTTCTGGGTAGTCCACGTTTTAGGAATTGTATTGAAAATATTTAAATGGTTATATTTTGTTCTTCCGCTTATTAAATTTTGGCTGTTTATATAATATTGGTTCATAATTGTTAAAGAATTAAAATAGAAAAAAAGGTAAATAATTCATATGGTTGGCTTGCCTAACTTTCACTAGTAGGCACCATCACGACTCCCGAGGGTGGAAAATTCGGGTTGTGACAAATTATATTCCACCTAGTGTCATGGTTGGATAGCAATCCTATTGAATACTTCAATTAACTCGACTTATTAATTTATTTGAGTTCTTAACCTGCAAGGACAATAATACTCGTAGAAATTTGACAACTTCTACTCACCTATTTAATTTATTCTAAACCCTATATTTCTATGAGATTAGAGATAAAAAGAAAGCATTAATATTTTTTTGCATAATTGGCGAAGCACGGCAAATAGGTATATATCTTCCGTATTCACAAATCAATTTCCCAATAACTAGGTTCAAGATTGCGCTCTATTCAATCTTATTGCAATCAAGAATTACCTCTTTCTAGTTCAACTCAAGATTCATATATATTATTTCATTGTTATCGAGACAGTAAAATAATTAAGCTTAGGATATGACTAAACAACCAAATATAATAAATTAAATCGTTAAATCAATACTTGAATATCAACATTCATGTAAAATCATAACCCCATAATAAACGAATTAAGCCACGCATAGTTGTGGTAGCAATCTCAATTAATTTCCAAGAATATATAAAAATTAATAAGAGAAGTAAAAAAAAAGGAAGAACTCAAGACGAATTCCACGTTCTTCAAACTCTGGCTTTTCTCCACTTCAAAGTGTGTTAGATGATCTAAGAGCTGCATTTTTTCTTTAAATATTGTGTACAAAAGTCATGGGTCAAATTTACCATTTTCCCAATCCGAGTCAACTTTAGGGATTGACGCTAAGTTGGATGCTTCGCGTCTGCTTCAACTTTGAATTCCCACCAGCAAATGCTGAGATGGATGTTTCGCATCCAAATTTTACTCCTCAGGTCGTTGCGCCGAGGTATGGATACTACACTGGAGGCCTTCCTAAAACTTCACTGCTAGGGTTGCTGGTTCTCCAATTCGCATGGTAAGTTGCAAGCTTTGCTTGCATACTCTGTTCCTTTAAGTGAAGTATATTTTTGTTATATTTTTGTATCTAAAAATGCTAAGCCACAACACACAATTCACTTAATATAAAAATCAATAAATAATATAAGTTAGGCATATATATTCACCATAAAATGGCACCAAAAAGTTGTCAAATTATGAGTAAAGTAACATTAAAATATATAAAAAATGCCCAACATCAATTTGATATAATGCATTCTCAAAATTTCGATGATTTAAACTATAAATTATACATTCTAACAAAATAAACACCAATCTTCTTTAGGAGAACAAAAGGCAATTATATAATAGAATCTTATAAACTATCGGTCAAGATTTATTTTTTCAGTTAGTTTAATTATGATGATTACAAATGAAGCACTACATTAGGAACAATATTTACTCCACATATCTCAATTTATGTGGTGGTGTTTGATTAAGCACAAAGTTTGAAAAAAAAAGACTTTTAAAATTTGTGCGGCTACTTATTTAAAATAAATTGCTCCCCGTAGCATCTGGTTCATCAGAGAACAAGAAAAAAAAAGTAAAAATTTGTGTGGCTATAAAGCATCTCGTCAAGGACAAACGAAAAGTTTAAAATTAAAATTTTTATATAAGAAATTAAGTATGACATTTTTGTTGGTAAAAATGAAAGTATTAAACATAAATTGAGACAAAGGTGTATAATATAATAAGTCTAAAGAAGAAAACGAACAAAATGAGTGGATTGGTAGGGTCTATTTTGGCACGAAGGAAAGGAAAAAGTTCCCCAATTTTCTCATTTTGGGTAATTATACTAAAAATATTTAGGGTAAAAAATATTATCAGGAATTAATGTTCACGAAGAGCCGATCTCTGACAATAACGCTATAGGTTTTACTCAATTTTGGGATGTTCAGTTTGGGGTGGTTGTTAGGATCTCCTCTAGTTCACGTGCCACAAGATGTCAACCTTTTACCTTTAATATTCCATACAAACCTTATATATACTCATGGTTGTTTTGAAAATTAATCAAAATAATTACTCACTTACTACTTATATTAAAAATAGATATGTATACGGGTAAAATCGGGGCTAGTGAGCATCCCGATTTTCCGGTGGAGTCAAACGAAGCAAGGGCATAACTATATAGAATTGGGATCGAAGCTAAGAACCTCTCGTACTAAGGCCGAAATGAAGCGCTTACCAACGGGGCCATCGAGACAACGCCCCCCGAATCTGGTACGGGCTCCAAGACCTCGGAAGCATAATCAAACGGTTGTACACAACTAATGGAGGGCCGTGATATCTGCGCCAACCGGATATCACGGTATGGATCTCGGCCCGTATCGATAGCGGATCAGTGATTAATGAAAAAGAAGATTTTTCGCTTTAGGGTAAAATTCCCTTACTATATAAAGGAGAGGTTTATTGTTTAATAGACATATTGTAACTCGCATATCAACGCAGTATACATTAGTTTTCTCTGCTTCTAAGGTTATTCAAAGTTCTTATTTTTGCTCATAGTCCTTCATAAGTATTTGGCTTCGAACCGAGGGTATACCAATCACTAAGTTCAGACCCGAGCTCGGACCTAACACCACAACTGATTTGGTCATTATTTCTATCTTTAATTCACTTATTTAACTTTATTGATCAATTATATTAAATTAGTCCACATATCCTTAAAATCGTGTATAACTTTAATTGTTACACATTTTTAAGGGTAAACAGTTTGGCGCATGCTGTGGGGCTAACGATAATAGTGGTGGTTCGATAAAAATCTCCATAACAAACTCTATTTTACTCCTGTTCTTTAAGGTCTCGATTTCAGGTCGGGTTGAAAATGTCAAATTCTCAATCCGCTCACTTGAACGTTGAGGATGGATCTGGCCATCACAGTTGAAACAACAATATGGTACCCAACAACGAGGTGCCCTCTGCTGATCCCAACGGGATCCCAGTCATGGACCCAGTCGATGCTAACTCATATGTGGCCATTGATGCCAACCTTCCTACTGACCCTGAAAACAGCGTTCGCAGAGGAGCCCGATCAACGGCTCAAGGAGCACCCGAAGGCGAAGGCGAGGGGGTCAGACTACGATTGATCTTTGAAATGCTACAGGCTCAGCAGGTGGCGATAGCACAGCTGCAAAACCAAAGTCGCCCCCAGAAAAGTTGAGCCCGAATTGTCTCGAGAAAACACATAAAGAAATGAGCGGATCACCGAAAGACTGGGCAAAGTTGAGTGCGGTGTCAGCCCTAAGTGATGAAAATGCTAGAAGCATTAACGAAACTAGTGGAATCTGGCGAAAAGAAAATCGAGGAAAATGACAAGAATGTGGAGACATACAATTCTCGAGTTGATAAAATCCCAAGAGCGCCTCTGATACTGAAAGGCTCGGACTCCAAGAAATTTATCCAAAAGCCTTTCCCTCCGATCGCGACACGGAAACCAATCCCGAAGAGGTTTCATATGCCTAACATTTCAAAATATAACAGAAACACATATCCAAATGAGCATGTGACCTCTTACACATGGGCTATTAAGGGTAACGACTTGGAAGACGACGAAATCGAGTCAGTGTTGTTAAAGAGGTTTGGGGAGACTTTGTCAAAAGGACCAATGATATGGTACCACTACTTGCGCCCAAACTCCCTTAATTCATTCACTATGCTCGCAGATGCTTTTGTAAAAGCTCATGCCGAAGCCATCAAGGTCGATACCAGAAAATCGAACCTTTTCAAAGTTAAACAAAGGGACAACGAGACGCTCAGGGAGTTCATTTCAAGGTTTCAAATAGAACAGATGGACCTGCCTCCGGTTGTAGATGATTGGACCGTTCAGGCATTAACTCAGGGACTCAACCCCCGAAGCTCATTGGCTTCGCAGTAGCTGAAGCAAAACTTGGTAGAATATCCGGCAGTAACTTGAGCTGACGTCCACAATAGGTACCAGTCAAAAATCAGAGTCAAGGATGACCAAATCAGAACCCCGTCAGGGTCTATTTATCACATCATAACCGATGACAGGCCAAAGAGAATCGTCCATCATGAATCAAGGCTGGATTGAGATCGGTATCAATCATATAATGCAGATCAAAAGGGAAACGGGTCCACGTTCAAATCTGCAAGGAACGAAAGGTGATGCGATCGGGGGCCAAATAGCCGAGTCCTGATGAGCAAAAATGGTTTCGACGAGCCGCTCGGGGAAAGGGAAGCTCCGAGATTATCAGAATATAACTTCAACATCGATGCAGCTAGCATCATATATGCCATGGGGCACATCAAAGAGAACAAGTGGCCTCGACCATTGCAGTCTGATCCTACCTAGAGAGAACCTAGCGTGATGTGTAAGTATCATAGAACTCATGGCCACAAGACTGAGGACTGCCGACAATTAAGAGAAGAAGTTGCCCGATTATTCAATGACAGACACCTGCAAGAATTCTGAGTGATCGAGCCAAAAACCACTTCAGGAACAAGGACACCAACAAACAGACTGAACTAGAGGAACCCCAACATGTCATCAACATGATCATTGGAGGGGTCGATATCCCCCAAGGTCCGGTGATAAAACACACTAAAGTGTTGATCACAATGGAGAAGCGCACCCGAGATTATATCTTGGAAGAGACCATTTCATTCAGCAAAGAGGATGCAGAGGGCATCATACAAACTCATAATGATGCACTAGTAATTTCCATACTTATCATCAAATCTCGAGTCAAACACGTGTTGATAGATCCAGGTAGCCCGATCAGCATCATCAGATCGAGGATCGTAGAATAGTTAGGGCTACAAGACCAAATAGTGTTGGCGGTCCAGGTGTTGAACGAATTTAACATGGCATGCGAAAATACAAAGGGAGAAATAACTTTGCTGGTAAATACCGCCGGGACAATTCAGAATACCAAATTCTACACGATCGAAGGGGATATGAGGTATAACGCCTTATTCGGAAGGCCTTGGGTTCACAACATGAGGGTAGTACCCTCGACACTACACCAGGCACAAAAGTTCCCCACACCATGAGGAATCAAGATGGTTTATGGAGAGCAATTGGCCACAAAAGAAATATGCGCGATTGATGAAATGATCCCGATGACAGAGCTTTCGACATCAAAGAACACGGAGCTGGTTAGGTGTCACGACCCCAAACCGGCCCGTTCGTGATGGCGCCTCTTGTGAAGACAAGGCCAGCCGACACAATACCCATATTAACCCTTTAATCATCAAGAGTCATTTTAAGCCTTCAATTAAACAATATTTCATAATATAAGTCTAAAAGAACAGTGTGGAAATATTATATAAGCTCGACATCAGGGTGTTACTAGGCATGGGCATCTACCAAGGTCTGAATACAACAAAACAGTAAAAATGTTCTAAGTACGGAAATGACAGTGAGAGGAAAGAAGCAGTGCTGCAAACGTCGTGCAACCACCTTGCTAACTCTAATGACTCCGCGTCTGTGCAACCAACACCCGCTATCGGGTTCCAAAATACTTGAATTTGCACACGAGGTGCAGGGAGTAATGTGAGTACTCCAACCCAGTAAGTAATAAGAGTAAATAAAGACTGAGCAGTAGGAAATAATGAATCCACGTTTATATTAAACTCAATAAGCACAACAGGCTTTCAATTCAGACTACGAGTCAATCGTCTTATTTAAAATCCAGCTTTTGGTAAAAATCATTTAAAACGCCTTCCGACAAATTCAGTAGGGGTTCAATACCATTTTTAACAAAAGAGCTGAAAACCATAATCGGCCCCTCGGGCAAAACAGGAGTCATAAATACCTCATAACAAGAAAATCTCAATAGAAATAAGAAAAGCCAAATCGGTGATTAGGTTCTGAACATCTCATAACCCCAGCTTAATTGAAAGTTGTTTAAAACTATTTATTTAACATTTTCGATGGAGGCTCAATATAAAGATGAGTGAAAGCAGTCATTAAATCAACATATTCGATAGAAACTCACTTTAAGGAGAAGTGAAAATCAATAAGTTCATAATCAGGCCCCTCAGGCAAACATCACTCATGTGCATGTATATATCTATCGCCCTTCGGGCTAGTCTCTTAGTCACTTGGACTCAACTCCTACCATTCAGCGCTCACACTCAGCACTCACGCTCAATAGGTACCATATAGTAACTGCTGCGCCGTGCAACCCGATCCATATATCGCTACGGCGTTCAGCCCGATCCATATATATAGTCGACTGCGCTCACTAGGGGTGTGCAGACTCCGGAGGGGCTCCTACAGCCCAAGCGCTATCTCGCTGCGGCGTGCAGCCCGATCCATATACATACATACATATATATACATATATATATATATTGTTGCGACGTGCAGCCCGATCAATAGATATATAATCCTCACAGTCAGGCCCTCGGCCTCTCTCAGTCATTAACCTCACCATCAGACTCTCAGTCTATCTCAGTCATCAACCTCACAATCAGACCGTCGGTCTATCTCAGTCATCAACTCACGATCACTTGGACCATCAGTAAAACAGGGAACTCAGCCCAAACAGTTTTCACATTTTTAAGAAATATAGTGATAAAACTAGATTTTAAATAATAAACAGGTAAAACATGACTAAGGATATGCTATCAAACACATAGAGTGAGGAAAAATAGTAAAAATTCCCCTAAGTGTCTCAACAGGTCGGCACAAGGCCCCAAACATGGCATACAACCAAAAATATAATATCAATCTCTAAAATATGGAATATCATAAGATTTCGAATCAAATACGCGACTTAACAGTCATACGGGACGGACCAAGTCACCATCCCCAACGGTGCATAACTCCATGCTTGTCATCTAACGTGTGCGTCACCTCAAAATAACACAACGATGTGTAATCCTGTGTTTCAAACCCTCAGGACAGTATTTACAATTATTACTTACCTCGATCCGGTCCAAACTATAGCCCGCGATGCCTCGCTCGCATGAATCGACCTCCGAATGCCCCAAATCTAGCCACAATTACTACATAATCATTAAAATATGCTAAGGGAACGAAGCTCACTTGAAAATATCCAATTTAATATCAAAATCCCGAAATTGCTCAAACCCGGCCCCCGGGACCACGTCTCCAAACTCGATAAAATTAACATCAATGGACTCTTTATCCTCTCACGAGTTCATACATACCAAGAACATCAAAATCCATCCACAAATGACCCTTAAATTCCCAAATTTTAGGTCTCCAATTACAAGCCCTAGTTCTTCAATACTAGGCTTAAATTCCCTGATAATTTAGGTAGAATTCACATAAGAGTTGAGTATACAGTCCATAAATCTTACCTCCAAGTGTTCCTCTTTATTCCCTCTTCAAAAAGCTTCAAAATCGAGTCAAAAATGGTGAACTTAGGCCAAAACTCGCGAAAATGGCCTTTAAAACATTCTGCCCAGTGCTCAGAAGTCCTTCTTCGCGAACGCGGTCAAAGCCTCGCGTTCGTGAAACACAAAATAACTTTGACCAGAATTTCCTCTTTGCGATCGCGTCCTACCAATCGCGAACGCGATGCTTCCTCAGTCTAAACCTTCGCGATTGCATTATACCACTCGCGAATGCGATGAATAAAAATGCCTCAAGCCCAGCTGACCAAACCACTCTACGCGAACGCGGAGATTCGCCCGCGAATGCGATGCCCAAACAATCAGCCATTCGCGAACGTGGAGCCTTCCTCACGAACGCGAAGGCTAAAATTCCAACCTTCACCTAATAACCCTTTGCGAACGCGAAGGCCGCTTCTCTGCAACACTGATCAGAAAATTTCTGCAAGTCCAAACAACACGAAATGGTCCGATTGACCACCCGAAACTCACCCGAGGCCCTCGGGACCTCAACCAAGCATGCCAATATAACCTATAACCTCATTCAAACTTGTTCCAACCTTCATAACGCTCAAAACGATCATTAAAACACCGAATCTCATCGGATTCAAGCCTAAGGAATTCAAAAACTTCCAAATTACGTTTTTGATCAAAAATCCAATCAAACCACGTCCGAATGACCTGAAATTTTGCACACACATTACAATTGACACAACAGAGCTATTTCAACTTCCAGAATTTCATTCCGACCTCTATATCAAAATCTCACCTATCAACCGGAAAACGCCGAAATCTCAATTTCCCCAATTCAAGCCTAAACCTTCCACAGACTTCCAAAATGTATTTCGATCATGCTCCTAAGTCTCAAATCACCCAATGGAGCTAACCAAATCTTAAAAATTCTGATTCGAGATCATATACAAACAAGTCAAATCTTGGACAAACCTTTCAAATTTCAAGCTACAAACTGAGAACTGTTCTTCCAAATTCATCCTGATTATCCTGAAAACCAAAACCAACGATTTACATAAGTCATAATACATCACACGGGACAAGTCATGCCCGAGAACTGGCGATCAAAGTGTAAAATCTCAAAATGACCGTTCGGGTAATTACATTAGGAAAGAAGAAACTAATAGCAATCACTGATACCAGCCACGACTGAACCGGAGGAGCAAGGATGATGATTACGAAGTCCTTCGGTCTTTCATTGCCTCTGATGATTCTGATGCCATAAAATAAACAGTTGGGGAGCTAGAGCAAGTCATATTGATCGAATACTTACCTGATCGGAAGGTACACCTGGGCACGAGGTTAACTCCCGAGCTCAGAAGAAAACTCATTAAATTCCTTATAGCTAACATAGATTGTTTCACTTGGTCCCATATTGATATGGTAGGGATCTCACCTGAGATAACCATTCATAAGTTGAGTTTGGACCTAAAGTTTCATCTGGTTAAACAGAAGAGAAGGCCTCAGTCTGAAGTCAAACATGCGTTCATCAAAGACGAGGTATCTAAACTCTTTAAGATAGGTCATATTTGGGAGGTTAAATACTCAGACGGGTTAGCTAACGTAGTGGTAGTGCTTAAAAAAGGAAATAACTTAAGAATGTGCGTAGATTGCAAAGACTTAAACAAGCATTCCCTAAGGACTCTTTCCCTTTGCCTAACATCGATCGCATGATCGATGCGACAGCTGGGCACGAGATACTCAGCTTTCTTGATGTATATTCTAGGTACAACCAAATCCGCATGGACCCGGTGTCATGACCCAACCAGATTCGGTCGTGATGGCGCCTCTCGTGAGATAAGGCCAGCCAACTTAAGACCCAAATTCAATTTAGTAATTTTAATAAATCAATTTAGTGCCTCTTCAATTAATCAGATATTACATAATATGAGTTTAAATAAACACTGCAAAAATAATACAGTCCAATATCGGGGTGTCACAAGTCATGAGCATCTACTAGGGTCTAGCTACTACTGAAAAGTCTGAAATGTACTGAGTACAGACAAATGAAATAAAGAGGGAGAAAAGCAGTGTTGCGGACGCTGACATCTACCTTGCTAAACTCCGATGACTCTGCCTCTGATCATCCAATACCCGATACCGGGTTTAGAAATACCTGAATCTGCACACAAGGTGCAGGGAGTAAAGTGAGTACTCCAACTCAGTGAGTAACAAATGTAAATGAAGACTGAAGGCAAGAAATCACGTAAGGCATATCAAGATGTTATATAGATGCAGTTCAAAATCAAAAAGAAAGCAGTGAAGCTGTAAAATCTCTTTAAAATATCTCAGCTTAGTTTAAAAACCTCTTTGAAAATGACTTTGTCAACAGTTACACAAATGAATGCAAAACAGTTAGTGCAAATAAGCACAAAAGTCCGCCTCTCGGGCACAATACCATAGTTTAACAGGTAAATGACAGATAAATATGAAAGATAAACACGTAAAGTTTCGCCCCTCGAGCACAATGTCAATAACTTCGCCCCTCGGGCAATATCTCAGAATAATATCAGCCCCTGGGTCAATCACCAAGAACGGTACCAGCCCCTCGAGCAATCACATAGAACAATACCAGCCCCTCGGGCTATCACATAGAACAATGTCAGCCCCTCGGGCTATATCTCACATCACAATGGGTACCCGCGCTCACTGGGGGTGTACAGACTCTGGGAGGGGCCCCTTATGGCCTAAGAGCAATATCAAGCCATCTCTAGCATCAAATCTAGGCCCTTGGCCTCATATAAATCAAGCCACCTCGTGGCGTATATATCTCAGGCCCTCGGCCATATAAACAATATCAGCAAGCCACCTCGTGGCGTAGATATCTCAGGCCCTCGACCTCAAATCAGTATCAGTGTTTCCTCACAACTAGGTCCTCGGCCTTACTCTGTCAAAAATACTCACAAGCCCCTCGGGCATTAGTAAAACAGAATTTCTCAGCCCAAAACATCATTTAAAATATCATTTAAGTCTCAAAACTGAGTGAAAATGGCTGAGTAGTAAAACAATGGAAAATAACATGACTGAGCTCAATTAATACGTCAAACTAGTGAGGAAATAATAATAAAAATCCTCGAAGGGTTCAAATAGTTGGCACGAAGCCCAAATATGGCAAATAACCTAAATCATGATGATAATAAATAAGTTTCAGTCAAATACGCGGTAAAATCATCAATCGGGATGGACCAAGTCACAATCCCCAATAGTACACGACCCCACGCTCGTCATCAAGCGTGTGCCTCACCTCAATATAGCATTACGATGTGCAATCCGGGGTTTCAAACCCTCAAAGCATCATTTACAAACATTACTCACCTCGAACCGGGTAAATCTCTAGCTCGTGATGCCTTTGACCCTCGAATAGGCCTCCACGCGTGTCAAATCTAACCAAAACTAGAACGAATACGTCAAAATATGCTAAGGGAACAAAGCCCAAGTGAAAACGATCAATAAATGGCACAAATCCCGAAATTACCAAAACCTGAGCCCCGGGCCCACTTCTCGAAACTCAGAAACTTTCACATCAACGGGTTCCTTATATCCCATGAGTTCATACATATCAAAAGTTCTCAAATCCGACCCCAAATGGTCCTTTAAATCCCAAATCAAAAGTCCAATTTCTCAAGCCCTAGTTCTTCAATTTTTAGGCTTATTCCATGATTAATTAGGTAGAATTCACACAAGAATCGAATTTAAAGTCTGAAATTCTTACCTCCAATCGTTTCCCCTTGAATCCCTCTTGAATCTCCTTCATAAAGCTCTCAAAAAGACCAATTATGGAGGAAAATAGACCCACATGCGCGGACAAGACGAGTTTAAAACATTTCTGCCCAGGCATTTATTCCTTCATTGCGATCGCGGGAGAACCTTCGCGATCGCGAAGCACAAAACTCAGCTTCCTTAATTTTAATCTACGCGAACGCGATGCCTAGCGACTTAACTCTACGCGATCGCGGACACCCTTACGCGTTCGTGATGCACAAATATCCATCCAAGACTCAGGACCATCTAACCCTATGCGAACGCAACTACCCTCCCTCATTCGCGATGAATGCCTTTCCCATGCTACGCGATTGTGAGCCTCTCTTTGCGAACGCGAACAACAACTAAACAGCCTCCTCCATTCCTTCTACGTGATCGTGATACAACTTACGCGATCGCAAAGTGCAAATTCTCTGCAACCTGAACCTGCAATTTCTGCTATCCTTTCGACTCCAAAATGGTCCGATTGACCACCCGAAACTCACCCGAGACCCCCGGTACCTCAACCAAAGGCACCAACACAACCTAAAACCTTATTTAGACTTGTTCCAATCATCAAAACACCTCAAACAACATCAAATTACCCAAAAAAACATCGGATTCAAGCCTAAGTTTCTAAAATCTTCCGAAATACGCTTTCGATCAAAAATCCAACCAAACCATGTCTGAATGACTTGAAATTTTGCACACACATCCCAAATAACACAACGAAGCTACTGCAACTCTCGGATTTTTATTCCGGCCTCTATATCAAAATCTCACCTATCAACCGGAAAACGCCGAAATCTCAATTTCGCCAATTCAAGCCTAAACCTTTCACAGACTTCAAAAATGCATTCTGATCATGCTCTTAAATCCCAAATCATATAACGGATCTAACCAAATCATAAAAACTCCGATCCGAGCTCATATACTAACAAATCAAATCTTGGTCAAACCTTTCAAATTTTAAGCTTTAAACTGAGAACTGTTCTTCCAAATTCATACTGATTTCCCTGAAAACCAAAAACCAAAATTTTACATAAGTCATAGTACATTACACGGGGAAAGTCATGCCCGAGAATTGACGATCCAAGTGCAAAAGCCCAAAACGACCGGTCGGGTCATTACATCCTCCCCCACTTAAACATACGTTCGTCTTCGAACATGCTCAGAGTTGTTCCAAAAGTCAACCAATTGCTGAATAACCCTACTATGCCTATACCCGGGGATGATCCCATGTCACCCTATCTCATATATATCCGATAACACATTGTAACTGAAATTCCACAACCCATTCTGGCCCATAAACCATAGAACCGCATTTCCACTTCCAAAATTATCAATACGATCAGAATCTCACATTTGTACTGTGAATAAGTTCGAACAAGTTGTAACAAACCATATCTATTATCTCGGGTGTAATCACATGATATGCCACATAACCCGAATATTTGTAGGTATAACTTCTAATTACAGTAGCTGCCCACAACAACCGAATACCGGTAGGAAACCTCTTATCAACTAAAGTCTCATTCCAACACTTTCATATACTGTCAATGATAAATGAAACACACAATAACCATAACCATTCCTCATGTCAACCATTCCAGAAGCCACTTTGTCTTTGGCAAAGACCGTAGCAAATTTCTGAGCCGAACCTCGATATTAACCTTTCCACATACCGAAATCAAGTCTGTTTGTATTCATGAAAGGCCCCATCGATCTCATCTAACCAACACAATCACTCTGGTGACATGACACATCAATATAGGCCTAAGACACAACTTGCATAACATGCGCACCAATAAGCAACAGCCCGCACATACTCAAATCATGAAAATGACTCAAATGAAAGAGCTGTACCTCAAGCTCACTAGTAACACCACAACACAAGGATGAGAACCCGTCTCACATCAAAGAAACAGAACACATGAATCTAACCCGCAAGGTCACACCTCTACATAACTTCGCTGCGATGCGCGATCCTATCCAACACTGCTCCACATGAACCACCTCAACTTATTATGCTCAGAATCAACAACCACGCACAATTTGATGTCTGGGACCAAAGAAAATCATCGTACCCATGGTGAAGCAAATACATAACACCGCACAAACCTGAAAGGACATAACCGATATGCTATCCACCGAGCACCCACAATTACTCTTCTTGCTCAACTTCCACTATGAGATCCTAATAGAACCGCATCGTATGTGCCTATAATCAATGAATCATAACACTTCAAAACATAGAAGGTAACTCATAGACTTCCCCAGATCACTAATAAGCTCAATAATGATCGAATCAACACATCCCCCAATAATACAATTCGGAGCCAACCAAGCCAACTCAAGTTAGAATACGCATCCACATTGGCCTGCCAACGAACTCCTTACCGAGGAAATCTTGAAGCTGCTCCTTCCACTCCTTTAACCATGTCGGTGCCATACGATACGGTGCCCGATATCAAATCAATACCGAAATCAACAACCTTGCATGGCGACATGTCCGGCCACAAGAAACACATCCGAAAAAGTCCCCCAAATAAGGAAGACAATCCTTCCCAGCCATCTCTTCGAAATGTAAAACCACTCTACTAGGACAAAATCCGACGAACCTCGCCACTCAATCCGTGGCATTCCCGGCATAGCCAACAGCGCCGCCTTAGCACAATAGCCCAGAATAGCGCAACACGGCGACAACCTGTCTGTACCCAATATCACATCCGAAGTTTGACCTACCAAGTAACAAAAGATCCACTCGGGTCTCCAAACCCCGATAGTCACTAAACAGTGCCAATACACACGACTCACAATTTCAACATAGCCTAAATGTGAGAACTTCCCTGTCTCCAAATCCATGTGGCATATGACTCAACACACCTGATCCCAATTCCGCTGTCCGAACACATACCATACCTCAAATACCCAATCACTCCATGGGAGATACTCTAAAATTTCTCTATGCCACCAAGCAAACTCGAATATCAACAGTCGATCTAGCCAGAAAGCGCTGCAATACTACCGAATTACCATCAACTTAACCACATTGCCTTTCTTGAAACATATACCCTCGTCAAATCACTCCAATTAGCAATACCATTTCCTTAATCATCTGAAGATCATTCCTCTAATCATCTGAAACCGCCAGTGCTGCCTAAGAATTTTATGAACTTTCTTTGAGAACAGAATCGCAACCTTACATGCAATTCTCAATCATTTAAAACATACGGCATAACCCATACCATCTTAGTATAACCATGAGAACTTCATATCCCTTCTGAACCGCAAGCAACTATGCATTCCACTAGCCAAGAACTTCCTATTGATCCCATCTAGAAGAGAACCACTATACATCCCATGCTCTTCATGCCAATAGGAAAAATATACCTCTCTGATTGTGGTGGAAACCATCTTGAACTCCTTGAATTCCATTTGCACAACACTAACTCATCAGGACTAAATCCTTCTAACTCCACCGAGTTATGCATGTCACTAAAGCCTAAAAGAATTGTCGCGAAACACCTGCAGAGACTCATTACCCCGTAAGCAGCCAAAGAGCTAATCATATCCTCACCATACCGATCCGACCCACTACCAAGCTATACCATCTATCCCAGTTTCCCTCTGATTTACCTTCAACTTGATACTCCTTCTTTCTATAACATCACAATTCCTCAACCCAGACTTACCACGCGAGACCCAAGCATAACACCACACTATTCAAGACTCATAACCCACTGAGTACTCTCTTAATTATTCCCAAAAGCACCATATTCAAAATACTTTGCTCTGAAGAACTTCCTGCGAATCTAAATCCATTACCTTTACCTTCCTGATACTGATACATAGAATCCTATAATTAATATAGAAAACACCACAAATCTTGAATCTTCAAATGATTACTCCGTCTCTAACCACATATACAACTTTAAAACACTTCATTGTTGCGTGTAGAATCTCAAACACATTAGAACCATTCTCGAGAGTCAGCCACTCTGCTCAAATTGCAATTAGCCTGATCAAACGAACCGAACAACCCATGCCTCATTGGCATTCTGACACCGTAGAATGTGACATCATTACATTACAACCAAGCAACTTCATGTTCTATGCACCGAGCATTCTTTATCGACAACGACTCAAGACATCTAGTGATTCCCACACACTTGTGAAGCATTTTATAACCTTGTTAAAAATCTTCCTTTACTCGAGCCATCCTCGGTCCCAGTCTCCGTAAGCCATAACTGATTCACTCGCACACCGTAAACTGGAACCAACATAGCACCTAACCGTGCAATCGCCTAATCAATAGCAAACTCCCCCACTTGGATCGAAGCCATAGATCAAGATACACGCCATAACTCATAACACGTATGCTCTATTAATGCCATAATACCATAGTGAGATTAAGCTCAAATCCTTTATAAAATTATGAAAACACCGATCATCTAGAATTTTAACTCTTCTGCAAATATCGCATTCACTCTCGCAACAGTTAAGCCCACTCTCTTAAGCGACCCAAATTTAGATTTCAACACATATAATTCATTTGTAAATGAGATCTTCTAATAGACAATATAAGGATCACACAACCTCATAACACTCCGCAGGAGATAACCCACCTGTTTTGCCTCCGACTAACATTTATGTATACCTTCCACCATCATAAATTGTACACAGTCACTTAGTCTTCCTGAGTCTGAACTCATACCGCAACATAAAATTTACTTCACTCTCAACTGGGAAACATGAAAAGATTCTTCACACACCCATAACTCGGGGCTATACCTCGAATCAAGATGGAATTCAAGCACCTAATAGTTCTTCTATCCTCCAGCAGGACCTTCTCATTGCTTCTAAATCATATGGATACATCTCGCAGTACTAACATACTCATCACATGGCCACCCAGCCGTCACTTCCACTAACAGGGACACTACCAAACATATAAGGTCAAAAACATTCGCTCACACAATCGGCACCTTGGTGCCCAAGACATAGGCAAAGATCTGGCCTCAAGTCCTCCAGACTAGCCCAACATCAACTCACAGAGATCACATCTCACCCCTCGATCAGGGAATCACAAGCCATCCAGGCACATCTGATACTGAGCTCTCATGTGCGCATATGAATACGTGGAAGAAATTCAAAGAGTTACGTTTCAAGCTGAATCAAGGACGCACGATAAGAATTCAAGAATGTGAAGTTTTCCAAAAGGTTCTGCAGCCTCTCGAGGATAAATACAAACGTCTCCGTACCAATCCACGAGACTCTAACTAAACTTGCTCATGACTTGTGAGACCTATGTAACCTAGGCTCTGATACCAACTTATCACGACCCCAAGCGGATCCGGTCGTGATGGCGCATCTCATGAAGACAAGTCCAACCGACTTAATACCCAAATTCAATTCAGTAATTTTAATAAATCAATTTAGTGCCTCTTCAATTAATCAGATATTACATAATAAGAGTTTAAATAAACATTGCGAAAATAATAAAGCCCGACATCAAGGTGACACAAGTCACGATCATCTACTAGGGTCTAGCTACTACTGAAAAGTCTGAAATGTACTGAGTACAGACAAATGAAATAAAGAGGGAGAAAAGTAGTGTTGCGGACGCCGGCAGATACCTTGCTAAACTCCGATGACTCTGCCTCTGATCATCCAATACCCGATATTGGGTTTAGAAATACCTGAATCTGCACACAAGGTGCAGAGAGTAAAGTGAGTACTCCAACTCAGTGAGTAACAAATATAAATAAAGACTGAAGGCAAGAAATCACGTAAGGCATATCAAGATGTTGTATAGAAGAAGTTCAAACCCAGTAAGAAAGCAATAAAGCTGTAAAATCTCTTTAAAATATCTCAGCTCAGTTTAAAACCTCTTTGAAAATGACTTTGTCAAGAGTTACGCAAATGAATGCAAAACAGTTAGTGTAGATAAGCATAGAAATTCGCCTCTCGGGCACAATACCATAGTTTAACAGGTAATGGCACGTAAATATGAAAGATAAACATGTAAAGGTTTGCCCCTCGAGCACAATGTCAATAACTCCGCCCCTCGGGCAATATCTCAGAACAATATCAGCCCCTCGGACAATCACCAAGAATGGTACCAGCCCATCGGGCAATCACATAGAACAATACCAACCCCTCCGGCTATCACATATAACAATGTCAGCCCCTCGGGCTATATCTCACATCAGAATGGGTACCCACGCTCACTAGGGGTGTACAGACTCTGGGAGGGGCCCCTTACGGCCCAAGCGCAATATCAAGCCATCTCGTGGCATCAAATCTAGGCCCTTGGCCTCATATCAATCAAGCCACCTCGTGGCGTATATATCTCAGACCCTCGGCCTCATAAACAATATCAACAAGCCACCTCGTAGCGTACATGTCTCAGGCCCTCGGCCTCAAATCAGTATCAGTGTTTCCTCACAACTAGGCCCTCGGCCTTACTCAGTCAAAAATACTCACAAGCCCCTCGGGCATTAGTGAAACAGAATTTCTCAGCCCAAAACATCATTTAAAATATCATTTAAGTCTCAAAACTGAGTGAAAATGGTTGAGTAGTAAAACAGCGGAAAACAACATGACTGAGCTCAATTAATAAGTCAAAATAGTAAGGAAATAGTAATAAAAATCCCCGAATGATTCAAATAGTTGGCACGAAGCCCAAATATGGCAATCAACCCAAATCATAATGATAACAAATAAGTTTCAGCCAAATACACGGTAAAATCATCAATCGGGACGGATCAAGTCACAATCCCCAATAGTACACGACCCCACGCTCATCATCAAGCGTGTGCCTCACCTCAATATAGCACTACGATGTGCAATCCGGGGTTTCAAACCCTCAGAGCATCATTTAAAAACATTACTCACCTCGAACTGGCTAAATCTCTAGCTCGTGATGCCTTTGCCCCTCAAATAGGCCTCCACGTGCGTCGAATCTAACCAAAACCAGAACGAATACGTCAAAATATGCTAAGGGAAAAAAGTCCAAGTGAAAACAATCAATAAAGGGCACAAATCCCGAAATTACTAAAACCCGAGCCCCGGGCCTACTTCTCGAAACTCAAAAACTTTCACATCAACGGGTTCCTTATCTCCCCACGATTTCATACATATCAAAAGTTCTCAAATCCGACTCCAAATGGTCCTTTAAATCCCAAATCAAAAGTCCAATTTCTCAAGGCCTAGTTCTTCAATTTTTAGGCTTAATTCCATGATTAATTAGGTGAAATTCACACAAGAATCAAGTTTAAAGTCCGAAATTCTTACCTCCAATCGTTTCCCCTTAAATCCCTCTTCAATCTCCTTCAAAAAGCTCTCAAAAAGACCAACTATGGAGGAAAATAGACTCATATTCGCAGACATGATGAGTTTAAAACATTTCTGCCCAGGCATTTATTCCTTCATCGCGATCGCGGGAGAACCTTTGCGATCGCGAAGCACAAAACTCAGCTTCCTCAATTTTACTCTATGTGAATGCGATAACTCTTATGCGAACGCGATGCCTGGCGACTTAACTCTACGCGATCGCAGACACCCTTATGCGTTCGCAATGCACAAATATCCATCCAAGACTCAGGACCATCTAACCCTATGCGAACGCGACTCCCCTCTCGCATTCGCGATGAATGCCTTTACCATGCTACGCGATCGCGAGCCTCTCTTCGTGAATGCGAAGAACAACTAGACATCCTACTACATTCCATCTACCAATCGCGATACACCCTACGCGATCGCGAAGGACAAATTCTCTACAACCTGAACCTGCAATTTCTGCTATCCTTTCAACTCCAAAATGGTCTGATTGACCATCCGAAACTCACCCGAGGCCCCTGGGACCTCAACCAAAGGCACCAACACAACCTAAAACCTTATTTAGACTTGTTCCAATCATCAAAATACCTCAAACAACATCTAATTACCCAAAACACATCGGATTCAAGCCTAAATTTCTAAAATCTTGCGAAATACGCTTTCGATCAAAAACTCAACCAAACCATGTCCGAATGACCTGAAATTTTGTACACACATCCCAAATGACACAATGAAGCTATTTCAACTCTCAGAATTTCATTCCGACCTCTATATCAAAATCTCACTTATCAACCGGAAAATGCTGAAATCTCTATTTTGCCAATTCAAGCCTAAACCTTTCACGGACTTCCAAAATGCATTTCGATCACGCTCCTAAGTCCTAAATCACATAACGGAGCTAACGAAATCATAAAAACTCCGATCCGAGCTCATATACAAACAAGTCAAACCTTTCAAATTTTAAGCTTTAAACTGAGAATTGTTCTTCCAAATTCATACTAATTTCCCTGAAAACCAAAACCAACAATTTACATAAGTCATAGTACATTACACGGGGCAAGTCATGCCCGAGAACTGGCGATCCAAGTGCAAAATCCCAAAATGACCGGTCGGGTCATTACACTCGGGCAATCAAGAAAAGACTTCTTTTATCAATAAATTTGGCACTTATTGTTATAATGTAATGTCGTTCGGATTAAAAATGTTGGGGCCACTTATTAATGTCTAGTAAATCAGATGTTCGAAGAACAAATAGGAAAATTAATGGAGGTTTATTTTGACGACATGTTAGTTAAGTCCCTGCGGGCAAAGGACCTTTTGAAACATTTGCAGGAAATCTTTGACATATTGAGGAGATACAATATGAAGCTCAACTCGAAAAAATGTGCATTCGGGGTCGGATTCGGAATATTCCTTGGGTTCATGATGTCCAACTGGGGGATTGAGATCAATCCCGATAAAATCAAAGCTATAGAAAACATTATCGTGGTGGACAATGTTAAGGCTGTTCAGAGGCTAACCGGGCGTATAGCTGACCTGGGCAGATTCATAACGAGGTCCTCAGACAAAATACATTATTTCTTCTCAGTATTGAAGAAGAAGAATAACTTTACTCTGACCCCAGAGTGCAAACAAGCTTTGGAAGAACTCAAACGGTACCTTTCGAGTCCACCACTACTTCATACTCTAAAGTCGGATGAGCAGTTGTACCTTTACTTGGCGGTATCTAAGGTGGCGGTAAGTGGAGTCCTAGTCTAGGAAGAGGAAGGTATGCAATTTCCTGTTTACTATGTTAGTAGAACTCTAGGCAAGGCCAAAACAAGGTATCTTTATCTGGAAAAATTGGCGCTCGCTTTGCTAAGAGCCACTAGAAAGTTAAACCATACTTTCAATGCCACCCCATATGTGTCATGACGTCTTACTTACCGAGGAACATCATGCACAAGCCCGAGCTCTGGGGATAGTTGGCCAAATAGGTAGTCAAAATTAGTGGGTACAATATCAAGTATCAACCCCGAACCGCCATCAAATCATAAATTTTGGCAGACTTCGTAGCCCACTTTACGAGGGCCTTAAAACCCAAAATCGAAAAGGAACTATTGTTAACTTCGAGGATTACCTCGAGAGTTTGGACCCTCTTTATGGACGGTGCTTCAAACGCAAAGAGTTTCAGGCTCGGCACCATGCTGAAACCACCTACAAGTAACATAGTTAGGCAATCTATTAGAACTGTGAAATTGACTATCAATAAGGCCAAATATGAGGCCATGATTGCAGGTCTCGAATTGGCTAAAAGCCTTGGGTCGAAGCTAAGTGTAATTCCCTCCTTATGGTAAATCAAGTCAATGGCACGTTCGAAGTAAAAGAGGAATGGATGCAAATGTATTTAGACAAGTTGTAGGTAACGCTGCATCAATTCAAGGAATGGACCTTGAAATCCGTACCCCGAGATAAAAATAGAGAGGTCGATGCCCTGGCTAACTTGGGATCATCGGTTGATAAAGATGAATTCAGTTCGGGAATAGTCGTACATCTAATGAAGTCAGTGGTGGAAGAAGGCCATGCTAAAGTCAACTCGACAAGTTTAACTTGGGATAGAGGAACAAATACATAGATTATTTGAAGACTGAGAAGCTGTCGCCGGATCCTAAAGAATCAAGAGCTCTGCGTACGAAGGCAGCTAGGTTCAGCCTGTCCAAAGGGACTCTATTAAGAAGAACATTTGACGGCCCACTCTCCATATGCTTGGGGATGGGAGATACCGAATATATCTTAAGAGAAGTTCACGAAGGAACCTGCAAAAACCATACGGAGGTGGAATCTTTGGTTTGGAAATTAATCATAGCCAGCTATTATTGGATTGACATGGAGAAAGATGCAAAAGGACTTTGTACAAAGATGTGATGGCTGTCAGAGACACACACCGATTATCCAACAAACTAGAGAGCTACTCTATTTGGTCTTGTCCCCATGGCCATTCATGAAATGGAGAATGGACATCGTCGATCCCCTACCACGGGCACCCGGTAAGGCTCAATTCATATTGTTTATGATCGATTATTTTTCTAAATGGGTCGAAGCTCAATCATTCGACAAAGTCCGGGAAAAAGAAGTCATTGACTTCATTTGAGACCACATAATATGCCAGTTCAGGATATCAGCCGAGATCGTGTGCAACAATAGGAAGCAATTCATCGGCAGCAAGGTAAACAAGTTTTTCGAAGTCCACAAGATTAAAAAGATACTATCGATACCTAATCACCCTAGTGGGAATGGATAGGCAGAATCTACAAACAAGACCATACTCCAAAACCTAAAAAAGAGGTTGACCGATGGCAAAGGAAACTGGAAGGAAATTCTGCTCGAAGTCCTGTAGGCATGCCGTACAACTTCGAAGTCTAGTACGGGGGCCACCCCATTTTCATTAGTTACGGTGCCGAAGTATTAATACCGGTTAAAATGGGAGAATCAAGCCTCAGGTTCCGAGATGCGGCCGAAGAATCAAATGGGGAGGACATGAGCACGAGCCTAGAACTATTGGATGAAAGGCGTGAGGCCACCCTAGTCCAGTTGGCCGCTCAAAAATAGCGGATAGAAAGGTATCACAACCGAAGAGCCAACCTACGACACTTCAAGATCGGGGACTTGGTGTTAAGAAAATTAACACAGCATACAATAAACTCAACCAAGGGGAAGTTGGGACCGAATTGGGAAGGACCATATCAAATTGTCGGAATTACCGGTAAAGGCTCGTACAAACTCAAAGCAGGAAACGGTGCACAACTACCGAACAACTAGAATATGATGCACTTAAAGCCGTATTATTGCTAAGGTACAATCACATTTACTTTTTTATAATATTATGAATCAGACTAAAACTTGCAGGCAACAACCAAAGGAGAATGTGACTATTAGGTCTGAAAGCACGTGCTGCATTTTTGTTCCCTTGAACAGGTTTTGACCTAAATGGGTTTTTCGACAAGGTTTTTAATGAGTAAATAGTAAATCATGCTAACTTAGATTCGAAGGCCGGTCTTAAATCGGAGCCAATGGATGCATCAACAGTTTTCGATCCCTCTCAAGATCGACCTCGAATACTGGGGGCCATCACCCTCTGGTTAAGGTTCTTATTAAGGAAAGAAGGAAACTTTGTACTTGAATAGGTTAGGCTCAGTGGTTAGGACTTATTGTAAGGGCCAAATGGTTAAGTGAACCATGCCCACATAGGCCACCTTAGCCATAATACACGCTTTCGGTCATGCACTTTACACATAGAAATGAAAGAAAGTTTCCACCTTTCTATTACGCATTTTTGCTTAAAACACAAATACTAAGGGCCCAAGGACTACCCCTATTCGAGGACTATCGAGCCTAAGGGCTACCCCTATTCGGGGACTATTGAACCCAAGGGCTACCCCCACTCGGCCACTATCATCCGAAAAAAGATCGGGCAACTCGGGATACCAAATCCCGGAGGAAATAAACCTATTAGGTAATGCCTAAACACAAAAGACTACGGTCGCCCTAAAAAATGGCTCAGAGATGTTCGAAGCTCGTAATCAGAATATAAGGCGTTCATAAAAATTCAAAACATGCTAAAAGGTTACCCTCAGCAAAAAATCGTCTAAAATCACTCAAGCATCTTGCAAAAACTTTCGGTCGCACCGAGTTTTCAAAACCTCGAGCAAATAAAGTTGCATCAAAGTCAGGCTCTGTTCAGACCTCTGAAAAATAAATGACTTATTACTTTATTTGATTATACGCTAAGGCATTAGAGATATTTGTAAGAATAGAAATTTTGAAAAGATTCTAAAAATGTAAAGACTTGAAATTGCCAGAAAGGGAAATTTTATATATTCCAGAATTTATTTACATAGGTGCAAAAAAATGGCCTCAAAATAAAAAACATACACAAGACTAAACTAAAAAAGTACTAAGGCATTCATGTTTGATCCTCATCGGGGCCCAACTCGTCGCCAGAATCGTTGGAGCCTTTGGATCCCTCAGAACCCTCGAAACCTTTGGCACCTTCAGGCTCGGAAAGTTTTTTCGCCTCGACCTCAAGATTTATCGTTTCCATGATCCCAGCCGATAGGTCAAAGCCTCGAGCTTGAATTTCTTCGAGGGTATCCCTTCGTGACAGCCGCATCATATATTCGGCATTGGTATTCAGGCGAGACTCGGCTGCTTCGACATCGGCCTTGTATTGGGCCATCATCTCCTCAGCATCAGTAAAGTTTGTCTCCAACTTGGACTTTGTTACCTCGTACTCTTTACCGAGGGTGTCCCTCTCTGCGATAGCCGAGCTCAGATGTGCTCGGAGATCATCATTCAGCTGAGCCCGCTTGTCAGCTTTCCCCTTCACCACACGTAGTTGAACATCTACTGATGTCAGCTTTTCCTGGGTGGTTTCCTTTCCTGAAGCCAGCATATCCATTTTTCTCTTCCACCTATCGTCCATGCCTTGGATCTCATTCATCTCCTTTCGGAGTTGATCGATCTGGTAGATCTTTTGTTGTACCTGTGAGGTTTTGTCATTAGCCACTATGACTAGTTCCTTATTTCTAATTTCAAAGACCTTTACCTTTTTGATCAGTTCGGCATATTCCTGTCTCAGAGCCGATACTTCCTTCTGAGCCCTATCCAGCTCTTCCTTAAGGTCCTTGACGGTCCTGTCTTGTTGCTCGTTGAGGAGCTTGTACATATCCTTCTTTCGAGCCTGCTCATTAAGCTCGAGCTGATTGACCTCGATACGGTACCGGAGGAAGCTCTCGTGGTGAATTACCAAGGTTTGCAATACAACAAAAGTCATGAGAAATATAAAAATCTAAGTAAAATAAAGGAAGATGTGATAATGTTTTACCTGGTTCAGTGCCTGTTGTGCCTCATTGAAAAGTCATGGCATGTCCACTTCGTTCATTTTTACCTGGTCCTCCTTGGTCACCAATAATCGGAGGCAGCTAGCTACTCCCACTGGAGTAGATAGAACCTCGAGCATCCTCCGGGATAGCAACAATAAAGCTCTCTTATGACTAGGGTCCACACTCAGAGCGGGAAACTGACTAATCAATTTTGGGCTCGAACTCGGCCCGCCAGCTTCCGAAAACATATCCATCTTCGAGACATCCAGGTTGCCCAAACTAGAAAAATCTTCCAAGGAGGACGAGTCCACACTATCAAAGAAAGAATGAAGGGGGTCGTCCGCGCTATAAAACCCTTCATTGGACTTCTCTTTTCCTGATTGGGCTTCTTCAAGCATGGACTCGGTGTAGGAGAGCGTCTCCAAAATGTCTATTACATCGGGTGCTTCTTTCGGGGTGGAGCCAGCGTCTCGGGAGGTCCCACCCCTCGTCTCTATATAGGCCTCTTGTAATGATCCGACCGGTCTTTTTGCTTTCTAGAATCCTGTTCCCATAAATAAGACTCCCCGTACAAGCTTTTCCTATTTCATGACTTACAGGGATAGTTAGTTCGGGATTTGGAAGGGTTCGGGTTGAAATTGGAATACTTGGTTCCCTAAGTTGACCTTAAAAGGCTAAGTTTGACTTCGATAAACATTTTGAGTAAACGACCTTGGAATTGAGATTTGACGGTTCTAATAGGTTTGTATAATAATTTCGGACTTGGTTGTATGTTCGGATCGGATTTTGGATGACCCCGGAGCGTTTCGGCGCCTACTAGTGAAAGTTGGTATTTTGGATGAATTGCATAAGTTTTGGTTGAAGTGGATTTTTTTTGTTATATACATCCCTTTGGGATTCCGAACCTGGGAATAGCTCCGTATGGTGATTCTGTACTTAGAAGCGCATCCGGATATGGATTTGCAGTTCCGTAGGTCATTTCGGGGTCATTTGGCAAAAGTTAGAAATTTGAAGGTTTTTGGGAAGTTTCACCGAGAGTGGACCTTTTGATATCGGGTTCGGACTCCAATTTTGGAAGTTGAAGTAGGTCTGTAATGTCTTGTGTGAATAATTTGAGGTTAATCGGACGCGATTTGATAGGAATCAGAAGTGCGGATGTGTTTTAGAAGTTGTGAGTTTTCATGATTTGATTCAAGCATTTTGGTGTTCGATTCGTGCTTTTAGATGTTATTCCGACGTTTCGATCGCGCCAGCAAGTCATATGATGTTTTAGACTTGTGTGGACGTTTCCTGTGAATCCCCGAGGGCTCGCGTGAGTTTCGGACGTGTTCAGATAAATGAGAAGCTTCAGTTTTTCTGTTTTTTTTGCTGGTTTCTCAGGTACCACAAATGCGAGAATTGGTTCGCATTTGCGAAACTCGAATTTGCGAGAAAGGCTTCGCAATTGCAAAGAATCTTGGTCAAGGTAGGACTCACATTTTGATATTTCCAGCTGCTTTTGCGACCATCCTCCTTTCGCATTTGCGAATATTTGGTCGCATTTGCGAATATTTGGTCGCATTTGCGACCTTGACAGTCGGGGCTCAGCTTCGCATTTGTGAAGATTTTGTCGTATTTGCAACCTTCGCAATTGCGACACCTACGACTTATGCAACATCTTTTAATGTAGGACTTAGCTTTATTTCCCTCATTTCCCATTTGTTCTTGGATGATTTTGAGAGCATTTTTTAGAGGGGTTCCATCAACATCAAGAGGTAAGTGATACCTATCAATTATTTAGCTAAATATACGAATCATAAGTAGATTTAACATGGAAAATGGTGGGATTTATGGTATTTTTTAGGAAAACCTAGGGTTTTGATAAAAATGAGATTTAACCACGAAGATAAATATGGAATGGGGTGAAAATTATATATTTGAGTCCGTGAGGCTATGGGTAACAACTTTCTTTGAAAAAATTTCAGAATCTGGGAACGTGGGCCCGGGGATAAATTTTAGGAACTCTTCAAGTGGGATTGGCAATCACTCTAATTGTTAGGGTATAAACTTTTGAACATGTATTGACTATTTTATATAACATTTGACTAGTTTCGAGTCATTTGGCACCGAATTAAGGTTTGAAGTACAATTATGGACATGAAAGGAATCTTTGAGACGAGGTAAGTCTCTTTTCTTACCTTGTAAGAGGGAATTAACCCCATTGGTGAATTGAATTAATATGTGCTTCTAATTGTGGGGGCTACATACGCACGAGGTGACGAGAGTCCATATGTAGCTACTAATTAAGCTTATATTTGGGTAGTCATAGGTTTAGACCATACGTTGTTGACACCGGCACTTGCTTATGCTTATTAATTACTTTGAATATAGTTGAGATTGAGGATTTCAACATTGAAAAGTTTCCAATTTGACTTTCTTATTTTTGGAAAGAATTGAGGAATATTATACTAACTTTGAGAAATCTGTTCACTCGCGTCGCAAGTATATTCTGCGAGCGAGGTAAATTCCACTACTCTCATGGGAGCGGGTTGTTCGTCTCGACAAATTAATAGATGCATCTATGGTTCGTGTCGTTCGACCCTCGGTAGTGCACACAATATATGTATATGTATACAACATAATTCGTGCGTAATGATATTTGGAGCCCAACTATATTTTATATCATTTATTGGCTTGAGAGGTTAAATGATTAAATGATGGAAGTTGATCTGAGACTTATTATCGGTGAAAAAATTGTTTATTTATTTCTTGTTATTGAGTTTTATTATTATTTACATATCCCATGCTTATTTAAATTTTATTATTTTATTATTAGCCATAGTAAGTGTCGAAGTCGACCCCTCGTCACTACTTCTTCGATGTTAGACTAGATACTTACTGGGTACGTGTTGTTTATGTACTCACGCTACACTTTTGCACTATCCGTGTAGGATCTGAGACAGGTGCATCTTGTTATCATCCCAGTGTGCACTCCTGATTCCTCCGAGACTTTGTGGTGAGCTGCTTTTTGAGCCCATTCCGCAGCACTTGAAGTCTTTTTGTTGCATTTACTTTCTGTCTACTTCATTTCAGATAGTAGTTTAGTATTTTTTTGTACATTTTACTAGTAGCTCATACACTTGTGATACCATGTCTTGAAAATTTTACTAGTAGACACATGATGATTTTGGGTATTAACATATCTCACTTGCTTTCAAAAATATTTCTCTCTCATTTTATTAAATTCTTACTTCCTGTTTATGCACAAATTAAAAATTAGTTAATTCTAAAATGTAAAAGAAACAATCATATGGTTAGTTCACTGTTGGCTTGCCTAGTGGTAACATCATGACCTATCGGTGAAATTGGGTCATGACAACATGGTATCAAAGCACTAGGTTCACGTAGGTCTCACAAGTTATGAGCAGGCCTAATAGAGTCTTGCGGATCGGTGCGGAGACGTCCGTACTTATCTTCGAGAGGCTATAGGGTGTTAGGAAACTACTCTTTCTTCATCCCCTATCGTGTAGTTGATGTAGTATTAAGTGTTTTTCTCCTATTCTATCACACATGGTGAGAACGCGCACGACGGATGTTCCAGATCCGGGAGGAGCTACTCTCCCTATTGCTAGAGACCGAGGTAGAGGCCGAGGGAAGGTACCGGCCTGAGGTAGGGGACGAGGACGTCCCAGAGTTTTCCCATGCTATGCCACCAGCGAATTAGGTAGAGGATTCTATTATCGAGGAGCAAGGTGAGGTGCATGTGGCAGAGCCAGCCCCGGTAGATTTTATGTCAGCACCGCTCTTCCAGGAGGTCTTGGGTCATATGTTACGGTTCATGGATACTATAACCCAGGATGGATTATTGACAACAGACCCTGCCACATCTCATGCTTGAGGGGGAGCATAGACCCCTACTACTCAGGCTCTTGGGCATGCAGCTCCCGTTATCAGACTCCGGGCGCACTACCCATGGGTGAAGCCCAGCCAGTGGCAGCAGCCGAACCTGAGCCCAAACCAGAGCGTTAGGTGAGCCACAGAAGCTATTGGACAGATGGACTAAGCTACACCCTCCTATCTTCGGAGGGGAGAGACATGAGGATCCCCAAGACTTCATTGATCGGTGCATTGACAGACTGCACAACATGAGTATATTAGAGTCTCACGGGGTGGATTTCACTACTTTTCAGCTGGAGGGCAGGGCTCATAGATGGTGGCAGTTTTATCTTCTTGTCAGACCGGCACGTTCTCCTCCCTTGACATGGGACCAGTTCACACGTACCTTTTTGGATAGGTATATTCCACCCTCTTAGAGGGAAGGGTTGTG
The DNA here is from genome assembly GCF_000715075.1 of Nicotiana tabacum. Classification (NCBI taxonomy): domain Eukaryota; kingdom Viridiplantae; phylum Streptophyta; class Magnoliopsida; order Solanales; family Solanaceae; genus Nicotiana; species Nicotiana tabacum. The sequence continues at coordinate 22,940,984 of NC_134100.1, read as the reverse complement.
GTTTTAGTTTGAGCAGCTCCAGTAGGGTCAGATGTTAGTGACCGATTATGAGGCGAGATTCTCCAAGTTATCTTGCCATGCACTTATGATACTTCCTACTGAGGCGGAGAGGTACAGAGGTTTATTGCGGGTTGAACTCGGGTATTCAGGCCATTATGGCCCGAAAGGTTGAGATAGGGACTTCTTACCAGCTAGTTGTGAAGATAGCTCGGAGGATTGAGGGTTATCGTCAATGGGGCCAAGAGTAGATGTCGTGGGACAAGCGGTTTTGTTATTCTAGAGGATTCAATAATGCTACATCTGGGGGCAGAGGTCATTTTTTGGAGGGGTCAACCTAGAAGGCCTAATATCTAGCACCGACACCTACGCGGGGTGCTCCAGTGCGACCCTACTTTAGCGTCATGCCAGAGAGTTCCTACCGCCCACCAGATATCCAAGGTTCTTCTAATGGTTATTTAGGCCATCAGGGTCAGACTTTAGGGCAGCAGTCCACCGCTCTAAGAGGTTGTTATGAGTGCGGATATCCTAGCCAAATGAAGAGGTTTTGTCCCAGACTTCGGGGCAAGGCGGTGCAGTAGGGTCAGTAGCCCATGATTACGGCACCAGTTGTCCAACCGCCTAGAGGCAGAGGGCAGGCAGGTAGGGGCTATCCTAGAGGTGGAGGCCAGCCAGTTACAGGTCAGTCAGGTGAAGGCCATCCAATCGACGCTCCAGCTAGATTCTGTGCTTTTCCGACTCACAAATGATAATCTTGCTTACTCATATTTAATTGATGACTGTAGGTCCGTGATCCACCATCTAGGTAATCCACTAATCAAGCATACATATCGGGAGCTCATTTCCTGGAGGTTCCTCGTGAGTCCTTGGGCACTCCTATATGTGTGTCCACTCATGTGGGTGATTCCATTGTTGTGGATCGGATCTGTCAATCATGTGTTTTCACATTCTGTGGTTATAAGACTAGAGAAAATCTTCTATTACTTTATATGATCGACTTTGAGGTCATCCTGGGCATAAACATGTTATCTCCATATCACGCCATCCTTGATTGCCATGCCAAGACTGTTACTTTGGCGATGCCAGAGTTGCCTAGATTGGAGTGGAAGGGTTCGTCTATCATAGCATCTAGCTGGGTTATCTCTTTTCTGAAGGCTTGACATATAGTCGAGAAGGGTTGTTTGACTTATCTAGCTTATGTTTGGGGTACTAGTGTAGAGGCTCCGACGATTGACTTAGTGCCCGTAGTCTAGGAGTTCTCTTATGTGTTTCCTTCTCACCTTCCAGACATGCCACCAGATCGTGATATCGATTTATATATTGACTTGGCTCCATGTACCCGGCCTATATCTATCCCACTGTACCGCATGGCCCCGAAAGAGTTGAAGGAGTTGAAGGAACAGCTTGAGGAGTTGCTAGCAAAGGGGTTGGTCAGACCAAGTGTATCGCCTTGGGGTGCACGAGTGTTATTTGTGCAACAACTTTTAATGCGGGACTTAGCTTTATTTTCCTCATTTCCCACTTGGTCTTGGACGATTTTGAGAGCATTTTTGAGAGAGGTTCCATCAACATCAAGAGGTAAGTGATCCCTATCAATTCTTTATCTAAGCACATGAATCATAAGTAGATTTAACATGAAAAATGGTGGGATTTATGGGATTTTTGAGAAAAACCTAGGTTTTGATAAAAATGGACCATGAAAATGATTATGGAATGGGGTGAAAATTATATATTTGATTTCGCGAGGCTATTGGTAACAACTTTCTTGAAAAAAAATTTGGAATTCGGGCACGTGAGCCCGAGGATGAATTTTAGGAACTCTTTGATTGGGATTGGATAATCACTTTAATAGTTAGAATATGAACGTTTGAACATGTATTGATTATTTTATATAACATTTGACTAGTTTTGAATAATTTCGCACCGAATTGAGGGTTTAAAGAATAATGGTGGACCGAAAAGTAAGCTTTGAGATGAGGTAAGTCTCTTTTCTAACCTTTTAAGAGGGAATTAACCCCATAGGTGAATTGAATTAATATGTGCTTCTATTTGTAGGGGCTACGTATGCACGAGGTGACGAGAGTCCGTACGTAGCTACTAATTATGCTTATGCCCGGGTAGTCATAGGTTTACACGATGCCTTGTTGACACCGCCATTTGATTATGATTATTAATTGCTTTGAATAGAGCTGAGATTGAGGATTTAAAGATTTAAAAGTTTGCAGTTTAAATTTCTTACTTTTGGAATAAATTGAGGATTTATAATAACTTTAAGGAATCTATGTTCACTCGCGTCGCAAGTATACTCCGCGAGCGAGGTAAATTACACTAGTCTCATAGGAGCGGGTCGTTCGCCTCGGCAGGTTAATAGATGCATCTATGGTTCATGTCGTTCGACCCTCGGTAGTGCACACAACATATGTATATGTATACAGCATAATTTATGCGTAATAATATTTGGAGCCCAATTATACTTGATATCTTTTATTGGCTTGACAGGTTAAATGATTAAATGATGGAAGTTGATTTGAGATTTATTATCGGTGAAAAAATTATTTATTTATTTCTTGTTATTGAGTTTTATTATCATTTACGTATCCCATGCTTATTTAGAATTTCAGTATTTTATTATTAGCCCATAGTAAGTGTCGAAGTCGACCCCTAGTCATTATTTCTTCGAGGTTAAACTAGATATTTATTGGGTATATGTTGTTTATGTACTCACGCTACACTTCCACACTATCTTTGTAGGATCTGAGGCAGGTGCATCTGGTTTTCATCCTGGCGCGCACTCTTAATTCCTTCGAGACTTCGTGGTGAGCCGCCTTTTGAGCCCGTTCCGCAGCACTTGAAGTCTTTCTATTGTATTTACTTTCTGTCTACTTCATTTCAGACAATAATTTAGTATTCTTTTATATATTCTACTAGTAGCTCATATACCTATGATACCAAGTCTTGAAAATTTTACTAGTAGACACATGATGATTTTGGGTATTTACTTATCTCACTTGCTTTCAAAATTATTTATCTCTCATTTTATTAAATTTTTACTTCTTATTTATGCACAAATTAAAAATCAGTAATTTCTAAAATGTAAAAGAAACAATCATGTGATTATTTCACTGTTGGTTTGCCTAGTGGTAACATTAGGCACCATCACGGCCTATAGTAGGATTTGGGTCATGACACCTCTCGAGCCTGAGGGAGGTCGGCCTCACAAATCTCCCCCTCAGGTGTTGCCTGCTCCCCTGGAGGTGTCGATCCGTGGGCGACAAAAATGTCATCTTCTTCCGACTCATCCCTGAGCCAGAGAAGCTAGTTGGAATTTGGCACCGAGGAGCGGGTACTCTTCTTGATCTTACGAGCTACCCTCTTATTTGGCTTCACCTCAAGACCCAGGGAGCCCGAAGATTTTCTTTTCCTTTTCTTCTTTTCCCTCGTGGCAGCCCCGGGCTATCCCGTAACGGAAGGATCAACGAACAAGGATATGTCCTCGTCTCCTTCCAAAGGCCTAAGCTCGGTGGTATTAGGCAAACCTATAAAGGAAAGAAGAAAAGGTTAGTATGATGTGAGTTAGGAACACGGTAATAGCTATTCGAAAGAGAACCTTACCATAAGAACGACCCTCCCATAGACCCTTCGAAAGCTTGCGCCATGAGCGCTTAAAGTACGACATCTTCTGGCAGATGCCTTCAATCCATTCCTTGAGCTGGGAGATTGCATTTGGAACCCGAGCAACAACTGCACAATTAAAAATACGAATGATGAGAAGGGAAATGAATAAAAATTGACACCTAAGGAAAGGCTGCACTTACGAGATATATTCCACTTCTTGGGGGGTAGCATGAACTCGGGAGGAATCAAGTCTTCAGTCTTCACTCGAACAAAGCGCCCCTTCCTACCTCGGTCTCGGTCTTTATCGATACTCAAAAAGGGGGCCTTGCTGGCCCGGCGAGTGAGCTTGATTAGTCCCCCTCGGAAAATTAGGGGACTATATAGACGGAGTAGGTGGTCGATGGTGAACCGATGAGACTTGGTGTTATTCACAAAATAATGGAGGAGGATCACGATCCTCCATAGAGACGGATGGATTTGCCCGTGGCACGCCTCGTATCTCTTGCAAATATTCAAAATAATTGGGTCTACCGGGCCCAGTGTGAAGGGTTAAGTGTAAACACTTAAATACCCCTCCATGTGGGTAGTAATAGCATCCTTAGGCCCAGGGACTACTACGTCCTTACCTTCCAATTTATAGTCCTCTCAGACCACGGGAAGGACATATTTGGTAACAGAGCATATATACCTTGATGCTCTTTCACCTCGGTCCTGTTTGGATGAGGGTTTCTCGACTTTGAAGTCATCTGCGATTGAGCAATCCCCGAGTATAAAAGTTTTCATGAGAGGCTTGGGGGCAGGCTCGAGGGTAGATTCCCCAGAGGCAGTCACCCTAGGAGCGTCCACCTCAAGAATAGCTACCTCGAAAGCAGGTATCGCGGCGTTCGTGGCTAGGTGGGAAGATGAAGAGGCGGCCTGTTGAGGAACTGATTTGGAAGTTTTAGCCATTGCTATCTGATGAAATTTGAAAATTTGAAGAGAATGTGTGAGGGTTTGGAAGAACAAGTTTGAAGGCTGAACAGCAGGGTATGAGGAGTTGAAGAAAATCTGGGTAAGGACCTAATAACAATTATGAAGATTTGAATATCAAACGATGAAGATATGAAGGTTAGAAAGAAGTTGACGGTAGCTAGAAAATTCGAAGGTGGAAGCTTGGTCAGAAAGTGGAAAAACAACAAATGGTGGAAGCTTTTATAAGGGAGGCACTCGACGCTTCGCATTTGGAGGCAATCAGTCGATGGTTGACATGTGTCCGAAGCCAGAACGACATGGCTGGTGGGACGTTTTAATTTCTTCCTCATTTCGGTTGTAATGTACGAAGGAAGGAACCGGAGAACATCTGTAGTTTCTCGTCGTTTCAGCAAACCTACCCTCTAAAAAACGAGGGGACTATCTGTATATAGGTAAAACCGGGCTTAGTGAGCACCCCGATTTCCCGGTGGGGTCAAACGAAGCAAGGACATAACTACATGAAATCGGGATCGAAGCTAAGAACCTCTCGTACTAAGGCCCGAACGAAGTGCTTACCACCGGGGCCATCGAGACAATGCCCCCCGAATACAGTACGGGCTCCAAGACCTCGGAAGGCACAACCAAACGGTTGTACATGACTAATGAAAGGTCGTGATATCCGCGCCCAACCGGATATCACAGCGAGAATCTCGGTCCGTATCGATAGTAGATCAATGATTAAAGAAAAAGAAGATTTTTACCTTTCCTAGAATTATATTTAGGATAAAACTCAGCTACTATAGGTTTTTTTTTTTTCAATAGACACATTATAACATGCATATCAAGGCAATAAATATTTATTTTTCTCTGCTTCTAAGGTTATTCAAAGTTCTTATTTTTGCTTATAGTCCTTCATAAGTATTTGGCTTCGAACCGAGGGGAGACCAATCACTAAGTATTTGGCTTCGAACCGAGGGTAGACCAATCACTAAGTTCAGACCCGAGCTCGGACCTAACATCACAACTGGTTTGGTCATTATTTCTATCTTTAATTCACTTATTTAACGTTATTGATCACTTGTATTAAATTAGTCCACATATCCTTAAAATCGCGTATAAATCCAATTGTTACCCATTTTTAAGGTTAAATGAGTTAAAAATATATAATATATGTAGAATTCATGTAATATATGTATAATTACTGTATAATCTATTTATTCTGACTAGGAAAATTAAACTAAATCCGATCGGCTATTTTTATAAAAATTCCTTTATTTTAGGCCATGTGGACCTATGGGCTTTCTTGGCCCATGTATTAATAAGAACGTTTCCAGAAAAATAAAATTTGAAAGGCACTTGTCAATGGAAATATACTTTTCAACTTTCAAACAAGATTTGCACCGATTTTTCCACACAGAAACTTTCTTATCTTGGCAAAGTTGTTCCACAACAAAATAAAGACCCGTAGACACTTGCTGCTTTCTAACACGAGAATTTGCTGACAAAGAAAATCAAGAGATTACGTGAGAAGCCCGTCTTCCACATTTAAGAAAATTGCACCACGATTCAGAATTTAAATTCTATGTATTCAATATTTAAGATTTTTAATATTAAAATTTTTAAAGTTATGGATTCAGACTTAGGGGTACAAAGAAAATCGACAAACCGTACCAACCCGATAATTTGAGTCAAACCGAGAAAAAAAAATCGACTATGGTTTGGTGTTGGAAAAAAACCCGACCATAATTGGTTTGATTTGATTTTAACCAAAGAAAGTCAAACCAAAACAAAACCAACCCGACATTACATATATAGAAATTTTTAATATATTCAATATATAAATATATTTATTGTGATGTAGTTTATAAATATTTCTTAATTTTTTTCATAATTTTATCTTTTAAGGTATTATTTCAATGTTGGACTTAGAACTTTTGAATGTTCCAATAAGTTTTATAGCCATTAATATTAGTAAATTAAATAATGCTAACAAAAGCTCAACCAAAATCAAATCAATACTAATGCTAAGATATTCAATTCAATACTACGAACGGGAATGTATTGAATATCTATTTTTTGTTTTGCAATAATTTTGGATAAAAATGCATAACCAATTTTCACTTTTTCTTTAGCGTTTAGTCATTTAATTAATACTCCCTTATTAGTCTACTTATTTTTTTACATGATCTAGTACTTTTAGATTATGTTTATTTTTATTATGGCTTTTTAATTAGCAATATTTATATTACATAATTTTATTGTCTTTATTGTTGAATATTTTAGGTTAATGTCATGACACATCTCATATTTTGTATTATTTTCTTGGAAAATACTTTATATAGTTGCATCTTACTAGGATTAAAGAAATATTTTGAGCAAAAGTTATATGTTTTGTTTTACGAAGATTTTACCGAAAAAAATCCAAATTATAACCCAAAAACTCGAGAAAACCCGAGAAAAATCGAGATTGAAAAACTTGAGTTTTATTTGTTTGGTTTGGTCTTTGGATTTAATAACCCAACACAATAGTTTGGTTTGGTATAATTATAAAATCCGAACCAACACGACCTATGTATACCCTTATTCAGACCTACCATTTATTGCAATTTTAATAAAATTTTACACACAAATTTATGCTCCATGTCAAAAATATTGAGTTTAGATGAACTCGGCGGCCAAACTCTACCTCCGCCCCTGTACATAACGTAAGAGTTACTCTTGAAAGTAAATGTAAGCGAATTTAACTGATATACATTGCGTAAAGAAAGTGCCACCGTTACTAAAAGGTAAATTTTATAGAGCAGTGGTTAGGCCTGCAATGTTATATGGAACTGAATGTTGGCCGGTAAAGAACTCACACATCCAGAAGATGAAAGTAGCAGAGATGAGGATGTTGAGGTGGATGTGCGGGCATACAAGGATGGATAAGATTAGGAATGAAGATATTCGAGAGAAGGTGGGCGTGGCCCCCATGGAGGACAAGATGCGGGAAGTAAGACTCAGATGGTTCGGGCACATTCAGAGGAGGAGCACTGATGCACCGGTGAGGAGGTGTGAGCGACTGGCTGTAGTGGGCACGCGGAGAGGTAGAGGGCGACCTAAGAAGTATTGGGGAGAGGTGATCAGACAGGACATGGCGCGACTTAGGATTACTGAGGACATGGCCCTTGACAGGGAATTATGGAGGTCGAGCATTAAGGTTGTAGGTTAGGGGAAAGTTGTGAATATTTCTACAGCACAATAGAGTGAGACTAGCCAGTTAGGAGTTAGACTAAGAATGTCATTGGTCGTCTATTGATGCAGGGCTTTACCTGCTAGTTTTACTATACCAGCCATCTATTTCGTATTTCGTATTCTGTATTTCATATCTCTTATATTGTTGTTATTTTATTATGCATTTTTATGGTACTAATATATCGGCTCCTGTTGCTTTTTTGAGCCGAGGGTCTCCTGGAAACAGCCTCTCTTCCCTTTGGGGTAGGTGTAAGGTCTGCGTACATATTACCCTCCCCAGACTCCACTTGTGGGATTATACTGGGTCGTTGTTGTTGTTGTTGTTGTTGTTGTCTTTGCGTAACAAATATTTACGTGGTCAGTATAATTTAACATAGTGCAATAGATCCTGTATAGCAATTACTTTTAAAGTAATCTTTTAGTGTAAATTTGTTTAAATCTTTTAGCGTAAATTTGTTTTACATTGTCGACATATAAAAACTTGTTTTTATTAGTCTTCTGATATCCAGTACTCACTTGTCCAACTAATAAATTCAAATATTCAATGCATTGAATCCATTGAAAGAAAAATCCTCCCAACCAAAAAAATTCACATCCAGAGTTTGAATCCAAATATCTGATTAAATATGTGAGTTGATATCTCATTCATAAAGATGGTGATATTATATTAAAGTTAAACCGATATTATATTAAAGTCAATGTTTTTTGGGCTAAAATTGCTTTTTTCGGTCAAAAGTATTTTTTTCTCTAAAGTTAAAGTGTGAAGTTAAAGTGTTTGATCAAACTTTTAGAAGAGGAAAAAAATTATTTTGAGTAGAAGCAAAAACCGTCTTTGAGAACCAAAAAAAAACAACTTCTTTCAAAATGAACTCTTTTTAAAAATATTTTTGAGAAAAATATATGTAGAAGCACTTTTTAAAATTTTGGCCAAATTGTAATTTCTGCTCAAACGTAATTTCAGATTAATTAGCCAAACACAAACTGCTTCTCACAAAAAATAATTTTTTTGAAATGTATTTTTTAAAATAAGATAATCTTGTAAGCTTGGCCGAATTGGTCTTCTTAGGTATAGTACCCTCCCCGCCCCCCCCCCCCCCAAACTCCTCCCCACCCAAAAAAAAAAATTATTTATGGCCGAAAGCACTATCACTAGTAGGACCAAGCTATAGCATTATACGACCATCTCCATTAATTTTTGTACGATGTCACCAACAATTTTAGGCCATTTAGCAAAGATTTCAACAACGTGGGCCCTTTAATTCTTTCCACAACAGTAAATTATCCAATTTTAATCAACTACACATTGCCCCTCTACTCCGCTATAAATTGACACACACCAATTCACTATCTCTTCACCTTCACTTCTCTTTTCTCTCTTCTCAAATTTATCTACCATTTTGCAAGATGAAGAAGGGTGGTAATTCTTTTGCGGCAATAATCTTGGTTGTGACACTAGTCCTTTTTCTTGGCGAATTTCTAGTGACAGAGGCAGTAACGTGCAGTGTCGTGGAGCTGAGTCCGTGTGCCGGGGCGATCTCGTCGCCACAGCCACCCTCTTCGGCATGTTGCGCTAAGTTGAAAGAGCAGAAGCCTTGTCTTTGTGGGTACCTCAAAAATCCAAACCTAAGGCCTTATGTCAATTCTCCTAATGCCAAGAGAGTTGCTAAATCCTGTGGAGTACCCACTCCCAGCTGTTAGAATCTTAACAAAAAAAAAAAAGTCACATCGTAAAATTATCTGTATCACCATATTATGTAAGAAATGCTAAATAAATTGGTTGCAATGCTTATGTAACAACCTCCTTTTTTTTCCCCTTAGATGAATCTTGCTCTTATACCGACTAGATTGGGATGATGAGTAATTGATTGGTATACTAATAAATCTTGCTATTACTTGGTTTAGTTCCATAATTGCCTTAGATCTGGGGCATCAAATGGGCGGGTTTGGCCGGTTTTGAGTGTGTCAAAATATACTAGAGTTAATAAATGGGCGGATTAATGAGCCGTCCAAAAATTTGTTTGGGTGAGATGGACGATATATTAAACTTTGGGCTATAATCAAACTCGTTATTAATTAATTAATTAAGACTTTTTTATTTTTGTTATGATTAACATATCAAAAAAAAATATTTTAAAAATATTCTGACAAAATTAGTCATGAATTAACTTGGACCAAATTTTAAATGAGTTAAGACAGATTGGATCAATAACTGGTTTAACAAATAGGCAGGTTAATAACCCCCAACTTTGCACGGGTTAGGGGGTCACGTTTTCCTGGGCTAATTTTGATACCTCCACCTAGATCTATCATTTATGGTTTTGGCTATACTACCGTTCTTTTGCGTAAGGTGAACAAGTATAATTAGTATATTTAAGGTGCTTATAATTGAGAATTTCATGAGGTTTTAGTGAAATAAACACCAACTCATGTTTAAGAGAACAAAAGCCAGTTATATAGTTACAAATTCTAGATAATCATTTCTTTGTTCAATGAATTTGATTACGATGATTTCAAATGTGGAACAGCTTAACTGTATATATGGACTTACTTGATTATTAGAGCCATCAATATGGGCTTGGCCCGTTGGGCCACCATAGCCTAGCCCATGATTTAGGGTTGGGCTAGAATTTTTGGAGCTCATTTAAAAACGAGGCTTTTAAGCCCGGCACGAGTAAGCCCGTGAGGCTTGACTGAGGCAGCTGGGCTGGACCAGCCCGTGAACCAAATAAAAATACGTATTTAAAATATATAAAAAGTATATGACACAAAAAATAACAAGAAGAGTATCCCAAACTTAAAGTTTATTAAACTCATCATGTTAAGAGATCAAAGTCTTAAAACGGTAATTAGTTTTAAAAATTTAATTATTCTTAAATATTTAACTAATTAATATTGCATACGAATTGTAAATGTAGATGAGAGCGATTCTCACAAGCGGATTCAAATGTGTTTAACGAAGATGATGTGTTGGATATCCCAAAGCGTCATGGACATTCACTTGAATAGTTTATTTTGAGTTTTGACGAAATATAGTTTTGTCTTTTACTTTTTTAGTGTTTATTATGATATGTTGGAAAAGTATAAAATGTTATTAAGTGTTGTGAAATATTTTCAGTAATTTTTTTTTAACTTTTAAATATATTTTTTTAGGTTAGAACTTAAAGAAAAAATATAAAATTATATTTTAAAAAATAATGGGTCAGCCCGTGGGGGCCATCAGCCCATATAATGCTAGGTAGATTGGTCATTATAAGGCCCATTAAAATAATGGGCTAGCCCAACCCAGCCCAGCCCGTCATTTGCTAAAGATCACGTGAACTGGGCTAACCCGCCCCGCTCATATTGAGAGCTCTATTGATTACTAAACACATTGCTCTAAATACCAGAAATATTTGGACGATACAAACACCAAGGAGGCCAATATCGTGAAATCACATCTGGATTCACAACTTCCTGTCCTTGCTGTTGAAGATACAATACCCAAAACAGTGATTTTCGACGACTTGCCATGTGCTTATATTGCCAAAACGCGGCTTGATACTTCACCTTTGTCACTCTTAGTTAAGGGACTGAGTTTTCCACTCAACGGCTACGGACAGGAGCTTGACATGGAGTTTGGCTACAAGGTGTTCGATATATTACCGAAGAGGGACATTCTTGCAACTTTTCGTGGTCCTAATAGAGCTATTAGTTCACTTCCATATGATTTTGGCCTGCCCGACTGCAAGTGGGTTGATACTGGGCAATTAAGGGCTTTGGATGATGCAAAAACAGAGGAGACCACTCTGGAAGACACAATGGAGAGTGTTGCAATAGTTTGTATCAGCAGCTGTGAAGAGCAGCCAGCTGCACAGGTCATTATTATTGTGATTGAATCTGCCATGGATTATGAAAATTCAAGCACTGTGGACAAGGTGTTCGACGAAAATGTCCAAAGAAATAACGATGACCCGCTTAACCCATTCCTCCATAAGGACTCATTTTTTATTTCTCAGGGTTCTCTGAACTGTTTAATTCCTATTGTAACTGCAAATTTCTTTGGAAATGAACAGTTCACTACAGACTCCTTAAAGTTTCGCACTCAAAAGATCCCAATAGGAGAGAAAATCTTGGAACTTTGGGGAAGTATGGTATGCTACTTGTTGGTTATGGAAAGTCTTGGTGGCTCCAACAGAACTTTGGCTCACACGCTCACAATTGGTTTGACACCGGGCAGTCAATCATTTTTGTTGGTGATGGATATAGAAGGAGTACACACTCAGTGTACTTCGTTGTCGAATCAAGCGTAGCTGGCTCAGAATTTTGGCAGAATTCATATTCATTCTCTGGATATCTTCAAGTGCTCGTCCCCGCCGCCTACTCAGATAAAGTTGTATACCTTGCTTTGCTACTCGACGACGCCCTGTATAGTTGTTCCTTGGCATTCACTAGTGTGCTATCTCCTGCAAATATCATTTTTCCTATGCCACATGTATCTGCCAATTCTCAATACTCTTTCGTAGAACGGTGTTTTTCATTTCAAAACGTCTGTGCAAAGGTTGTTCTACCCTTTTTTCCAAATATGAATCAAGACACAAACTTCTGCTGCAATATTTCTTTTGCCGTGTTGGATGCATCAGATGGAATGTACCAAATGGAGTATGCGCGCCAGCTTTTGGATCAACTATCTGGCAGAGTAATGATTGGAGAAACATGGGTGCTAAATCGACACTTGCCGTGGCTTCAACCAGTCTTTGGTTTACCGTGTTGCACTTGGTTTGGTACTGGGAAGAAAGATTTGGCACTACTTCTTTGTGTAGGTCAAAGGCTTATTGGTGTAAATCAGTCTATATTAGTCAGGGAACAATCTGGACTCGTTGAGCTCATTGATTTCACTTATCTTCATGGGACAGATGTACAACTCCATGATGTTGCAATACTCTATTGGTTAGCTTACTCACGACAAGTTGTTACCGTGCAACATGTCCATGCTTTTCACGACAAGCTTGTTAAGATTTGCCGAGATAACGAGCAAGTGTTTGAGGTAGAATACATAGATGCTAATTGGATTGATATACCTCTAGGCGCTGTGAAAGTTTATTTCCACCATGCTCTATCTTATACCTATTTGAATCTTGTTGATGTCCTAAATGACAAAGTTTTGTACTCATGTGGAGTTCATAGTAAAGATAGCTCTAGAAAGGTGATTTTGTTTAGTTCTTGCATATTTGAATCAGTGGACTCTGCTACCAGAATGGTTTTGAGGGGGGAAGCAGATAACCATATTTCAGAGGAGCTCATTTTCCTGATGCAAAATTCAAGTCATCATGTCTACTCCTAGAAGTTCTAACAAATTCTTGACTCTGATTGGTGATCTCTCGAACTGCTCATTCGACAACTATATTCTACATGTACATATTTTCTTTGGCTTGGTGAAGGAATGGTTTCTGGAACTGCAAGAGCACTTGGAATTTACATGCTCATTTTGCCTTTGGGATCACTCTGCTAGGCTCAAGAAACCAGATATACTGCAACTGGTGCACAACTTTCAATCAGATAATCAATGAATTCGTTTCTTTTATTTCATGCAGGTATCGTGATATTCCCTTTGACGACTCTAAAATGTTCCGAACCGATATGTCTTCTTTGCCTGAAACTAGCGTTGAGCTTGAGGTACTTGATTTCCTTGAGAGCTCTGTGCAAATAAGAAAAATTACAATCCCATATATGCTCTCTTTCCTATGTTGCCAGAACCTTCCGATATTTTATTTACCAATTCACTTGAGTGTTATTGACAACACTACCTTACAGTCACCTCTATGGATCATTTTAGGTGCTTCCTACATTATTAGCCTAGACCTCTCTATATTGGACCATACTGACAAACCAGAGCTAAATGCTAAACCTTTTCATGTGTTGAGTGGTGTACTTCATTTTCTTTACCAGAGTTTGGTTTGTTCCTCAAATCAGTTTCCATCCGTGGCTTTCAATTTCCTTGTTGTTGTGTATCTTGTTAAGTTTAGATTTCTTCTTGAATTTGGTGCTTTGACTGCTGGAATAAATTGTCCATTACTGCTGCTACTCCCTTTTCTATTTATCTTGCAAGGATTTGAAGCATATGTTGGAGTCATGTTGCTTCAGACAACACTCATTGGTTTTTCAAATGTTGGACATATACTTGCTTTGATTCTTGAAGAAACCAGGGACATATATTTAGTTACTGTAAGATCATCCTTGTATTGTGGCAAACGAGTTCCAAATGGTGCCTGGAGGCTTCCTTCTAGTAATGGTTTCAATTTTTCCAATAGAATACCAGGATTCATAATCCATAATCAAGGGACGAAACAAGAAATTGTCATGATACTAACGGACTTTGGGATATCATTTGCAACCATATTGAAGAGCCGGACATCAACATTTGTTGGTTGCAAGATTCTTGACTCGAACCTTGAGGACAAGGCTCTTTTCGAGGGCGGGAGAATTGTTACAAACGGGATAAATCACAACGAAGTACTTGGGCCTGGATATGAGTTATGCACGGGTCAGAATGTGAAACATCCCAATAAGATGTTATTGGAGTACAATTGGGATCCAGGTTGAGGTACATGTGTCAAGCAATTACCGGACAAGAGGAATTATAGTTACTATAACTATCAGCTCATGGAAGTGTAGGGGTATGCGAATAGAAGTCTTTTGTTTATTTTGGCTTAGCTCTTGTTGGAGCACTCTGGAACCTCCCTCCATTCTTCTTTTTCATTTTTCTCTTTAAGTTTTCATTTGGTTGTTGCTACTTTGAAAATTTGGTTTAGATTTATAATTCTATTTTCTGGTCAATACAATATGGATCCACTACAATTTACAAGTCTAAAAGAAGAAAATGAGTGGATGAGTAGACATGAGGTTTTGGACGAGTGTCAAGGAAAATGGCAGCATTAATACTTCAAGGAAGGGATAGGATATTATTTTTTATTTTTAAAGCTGTGGATATACTTATATATCTTCAAAGTCGCGAGTGGAGGAAAAGAGAAATTAAACTAGTTTGTCATTTGAGTTGAATGTAGAATTATTGCTGTTTGTCATTTGAGTTGAATGTAGAATTATTGCTGTTTGTCATTTGAGTTGAATGTAGAATTATTGCTCGGACCGACAGTAAATTGAGTTTGTATTCTAAATTAAATTTTTATCTGATATAAATATAAATGGTGAGAAAAAATTCGAAATAATAGATTTATAATTTACATAGAATATTCAAATAATCTTTCCAAAAATATTATCCTAACACCAAACTGTAGCGTGGATTTCTTTTCCTCCTTCATGATTCAGAATCACATCATAATTTCTCCAAAGTCAACAAGAAGAAAAATTAACAAAGTATCAACTGACGTGTCATTTCTTTGAAATTTGTAAAGCAAAAGTGTAACTCGAGTCATGTAAAAGTAAATGACTAGAAAGATTATCTCCTCATATTTCGCGAGACTTGAATTGTTACCTGGACACGGTTCAAAACTATTATTTCTTCTCTCAACATTATTTCTTTTTAGTTTGTTCCAAAAATAATAATATATTTTTGTATTTTGAAATAATCTAATTTTACACCTCTAAGTTTACTATTAATAATATGATTATTTTATAGGCATATAAATATTATAACACATTTAAAATCACAAGTTCCAAAAAAAATAATTCGATACAGAAGCAGATTCGACACTAAATAAAGAAATGATAGTCCTTCTCAGAGGACTAAAACTGGCTTTCACTAAGAATATGTACGCATTGATATTGAAAACAAATTATCAGGTATTAATTGATTCAATAACATATGCAAATATTTTTGCAAGCGATGTCATATTTAAACGGGGAACAAATAAATTAGTAATTGTTATAAAATAAAAGTAATGCAGTAAAATGTAAATAAGAAGAGATAGAAAGAAGGGAGAAGTGTTTTCTTCTTTCACTTTGGTGTATTTTTCCATGGCAATTACATGCCCTTTTATAGGCATAAAAAGTAAAGATGGTGGACATAAAGTAGGAAATTTAATCTTTAAGTTATTTACAACATGGGCATCCAATGTAGTATCCAAAGTAGTATCCAATGTACAAACTATTCATAACACTCCCCCTTGGATGTCCATGTAAGATAATGTGCCTCATTAAAAACTTACAAAAAAAATATTGGGATGTACATAGTTATTTATAATATGCATTGTTTGCTGCCTCATTAAAAACCTTACCAGGAAAACCCAGTGGGACAAAACCTTGGTTAAGGAAAAGAGTGCAACGTGTAGTTATTCCCCCTGATGAAAAATCACTTAATGTCTCGAAGACGACGCATTCCAATCTTATATATCAGCTTTTCAAATATTGAGGTTGGTAACGCCTTAGTGAACAGATCAGCCAAATTATCACTTGAACGAACTTGTTGTACATCTATTTCACCATTCTTCTGAAGATCATGAGTGAAAAAGAATTTCGGTGAAATGTGTTTTGTTCTATCTCCTTTGATATATCCTCCTTTTAATTGAGCTATGCATGCAGCATTGTCTTCATACAATATTGTTGGAATATTCTCTTTCGAAGAAAGACCACATGTTTGCTGAATGTGTTGAGTTATAGATCTTAACCAAACGCATTCTCGACTTGCTTCGTGAATGGCTATTATCTCTGCATGATTTGAAGAAGTAGAAATCATAGTTTGTTTTTTCGAACGCCATGATATGGTTGCACCTCCACTTGTAAATAAATAGCCTGTCTGAGATCGACCTTTGTATGGATCAGACAAATATCCTGCATCTGTATAACCAATCAATAATGGTTTGGATTCATTTGAATAAAATAAACCCATATCAATGGTCCCTTGGAGGTATCTGAATATATGTTTAATACTATTCCAGTGTCTTTGTGTTGGCGAAGTACTAAATCTTGCCAATAAGCTTACTGAGAAAGCTATATCTGGTCGGAAATTATTGGCAAGTTACATTAATGCCTCAATTGCACTAAGATATGGTACTTCGGCACCAAGAAGCTCTTCATCATTTTCATGAGGTCGGAATGGATCTTTCTTTATATCAAGTGATCTCACAACCATCGGGGTACTCAATGGATGTGCTTTATCCATATAGAATCGCTTTAAAATCTTTTCGGTGTATGTTGATTGATGGACAAATATTCCATCTTTCATATACTCAATTTGTAGACCAAGACAAAATTTTGTCTTTCCAAGATCTTTCATTTCAAATTCTTTCTTCAAACAGTCTACTGTTTTTGGAAGCTCCCTAGGAGTTCCAATGATATTTAAATCATCAACATACACGACGATTATAACAAATTCAGATCCAGACATTTTTATAAAGACACAAGAACAAATTGGATCATTCTTGTACCCTTCTTTCAACAGGTATTCACTCATGCGATTGTACCACATACGACCTGATTGTTTCAATCCGTATAAAGATTTCCGAAGCTTTATTGAACAAGTTTCTCGAAAACTTTTATATGCTTCTGGCACTTTAAATCCCTCAGGTACTTTCATAAAAATTTTGTTGTCTAATGATCCATACAAATAGGTTGTAACAACATCCATTAGATGCATATCAAGTTTTTCTTGCACTGCCATATTTATGAGATACCTGAAGGTGATAGCATCCACTATAGAAGAATATGTCTCAATATAATCAATTACAGGCCTTTGGGAAAACCCTTGTGCCACAAGTCGCGCTTTATATCTAACGACTTCATTTTTATCATTTCGTTTTCGCACAAAAACCCATTTATACTCTACTGGCTTTATGCCTTCAGGTGTTCGAACTATGGGTCCGAAGACTTCATGTTTTCCAAGTGAAGTTAACTCTACCTGGATAGCGTCTTTCCATTTTGGCCAATCATTTCTCTGTCTACATTCATTGACAGATTTTGGTTCAAGATCCTCATCTTGTTGCATTATTTCAATAGCAACATTATAAGCAAAAATGTTATCGATAACAATATTATTTCGGTTCCATCTTTTTTCGGTTGAGACATAACTTATTGATATCCCTTCGTTTTCATTATTTTCAGGTACCTGGACCTCTCCTAAGGTCTTATCATTTGTTACATCTTGGGGCTCTTCTTGAGCCACTACCTCTGTGTTATGTTCACTTTGATGACTTGCTCCTTTTCTTCTTCGAGGATTTTTATCTTTAGAACCGATTGGTCTACCACGTTTCAAGCATGGTTTAGACTTATTTGCTTTAATTAATTATCCTTCCGGGATATCAACTCGAATTGGAGCATTAGCAGCTGGAATATGTGACTTAGCCACCCTTGGTAGGTCAATGAATGCATCTGGAAATTGATTTGCAATATTTTGTAAATGAATAATCTTTTGAACCTCTTGTTCACATTGATTTGTTCGAGGATCAAAATGAGACAGAAAATCTTGCCGTAAATAAATCTCCAGTCATCGGCTCTAGATATTTTATAATAGAAGGAGATTCATATTCAACATATATCCCCAACCTTCTTTGAGGACCCAACTTTGTGCGTTGTGGTGGAGCAATTGGAACATATATCGCACAACCAAAGATCCTAAGATGGGAAATATTTGGCTCCTGACCAAAAGTCAATTGCAATGGGGAGACTTTATGATAACTTGTGGGCCTTATCCGCATTAAGTGCTGCTGCGTGCAAAACAACATGACCCCATACTGAAATAGGAAGTTTTGTTCTCATAAACATTGGTCTAGCAATTAATTGAAGGCGTTTGATCAATGATTCTGCTAGACCATTTTGTGTATGAACATGAGCAACCGGATGCTCAATTGTTATCCCAGTTGAAATACAATAATCATTAAAGGCTTGGGAGGTAAACTCACCAGCATTATCAAGGCGAATTGTCTTAATTGCATAATCTGGAAATTGTGCTCTTAGCTTTATTATTTGAGCCAGCAAATGCCATATTGCAAGTTGATAGTAAGCACACATGTGACCATCTTGTAGATGCATCTACCAAAATCATATAATATTTGAATGGTCCACATGGAGGGTGAATGAGCCCACATATATCACCCTGTATACGTTCCAGAAATGCAGGGGATTCCATCCTAACTTTAATAGTTGATAGTCTAATAATAATTTTCCTTGAGAACATGCAGCACAAGAGAATTACTTAAATTGAAGAATCTTCTGATTCTTCACTGCATGTCCATGTGAATTCTCAATTATTTTACGCATCATATTAGAACCAGGATGGCCCAACCGGTCATGCCAAATAATAAAATTATCTTGATTAGTAAACTTCTCGTTTACTATGGCATGTGTTTCAATCCTTCTAATACTTATGTAGTATAAGCCGGAGGAAAGAGCAGGTAATATTTCAAGCACATATTTCTTACCGGACATTATTGTAGTAATATAAGGATATTCAATATTTTCATCATTTGTAGTCTCAATATGATAGCCATTTTGGCGAATATCTTTGAAACTTAATAAGTTTCTTTGAGATTTACTACAATATAGTGCTTCATCAATAGCCAAATTTGTTCCTCCTGGTAGTAATAAATTGGCTCTTCCAGAACCTTCAATTAATCTTGTACTACCAGATATTGTATTAACATTCGCTTCTTTCATTACCAAATAAGAGAAATATCTCTTATCTTTTAAAATAGTGTGTGTTGTAGCACTATCCAGAAGACATATAACATCTTTATTAATCTTGAGTCCAACTGAAGACTGGGGAATTTTCGTATTCTTCAAAAAAAAAATACATCATAAGAAATATGAAAGACAAGCGGAAAAAAACATTAAGAAATACATTAGGAATGTAGAAACTAGCAACACATGATGTATTAGGAATATACACTCAAGAAAAATAAACTAGTTGCAAACATAAAAATAACAACTTTTATAACTTCATTCCCCAGTAAGATGATTAGTTCTTCAGTCAATATCCTTAAAAAAGTCTCCAACTTCTAAATGAGTAATATTTGTTAGGCCTTCAAAATCATCATCTTTATATGCAAGATGTGCCTTAGAATCATATTTATTTGAGGGACCTACTTCATCATCATTATTTTGAAAGGTCAAGTGTGTCTCCACATTATTTTATTTTTTCTTGAGGGAGGCTTGATAAAGTTTGACAAAATATTCTGGCGTACGACAAATGCGTACCCAATGACCTCTCATACCACATCTGTGACACATACTAGCTTTACATTTTGAATGATTAATTTGAGAACCCTTATTGTTCTCCAATTTATTTTCACCATAATGACAAAAATTGTTTCGCCCCCTACCACGTCCACGTTTACGACCATGTCCACGACCACGATAATTATTTTGTTTTCTTTCAAACTTATCATATGTTGCTACAACATTCACTTCCGGAAATGGAGCTGACCTAGTGAGACGAGCTTCATGATTTTCATTAATAGAGTATTATCTGCTCAGCCACAAGTATGCATGTGATTAACTTAGAATATTTCTTAAATCCTTTTTCACGGTATTGTTGTTGTAGCACCACATTTGAAGCGTGAAAAGTAGAAAATATTTTTTCCAATAAGTCCTCATCTGTGATAGTGTCTCCACATAATTTTAATAGAGAACTTACTTTAAAGATAGCAGAATTATACTCACTTACGGTTTTAAAGTCTTGCAACCTTAAATGTATCCACTCATACCGAGCTTTCGGTAATACCGTAAGTTTTAGGTGGTCATATCGATCCTTCAAATTAATCCATAATTCAAGTGGATCTTTTACGGTTAAATATTCAGTTTTTAACCCTTCATGTAGATGATGACGAAGGAAAATCATGGCCTTCGCTTTATCCTGATTTGATGCTTCATTTCCTTGTATAATAGTATTTCCAAGACCTTTAGTGTCAAGGTGAATTTCAGCATCAAAAACCCATGATAAATAGTTCCTTCCGGTAATATCAAGTGCCACAAATTCAAGTTTTGATAAATTTGACATAGTGAAAACTATCATAAAAGATGAATAAGTTAGAGAAATAATTATAATAATAAACAATTAATGAAAACAAAACGATTAAGGTAAAAGAAATGAAAATAGAGTTATATCATGTTAACAATCTACTATTTCATTTTATTCTTGCCATAAAGTAGAAATTACATACTTCTTTCATTTCACTTTATATTATTGATATATATGTGTTAATAGAATTGAACGTGACTAACATTATTTATATGTTCCAATAAATATAAAGTAATTAAAAAATTATTGTTTGTCAATTCATTTCTCACAGTTCTTCAAAATGCCTTAAAGATATGTTTTGATCCAGGGAGTCCATGACATTAGTGCATAGCTAGTTTGATGACTTTGAGGTCCTCTAAGAGTTGAGCACGGAAGGAAATAGTTATTTAATCACTGCAATGTACTTAAACTATTTAAGATGCCCAAGCGCACAAGTAATCTGCAAACACTGAGCATATGATATGTACTGCCATAAATAAGATGATTATAATGATACATACCTAAATAAAATATGGCTCAACTTAGCGGGAGTTAAGAATAAAATTAGAGCTTCGTGCTGATAATGTGTTATAAAATAAAAGTAATGCAGTAAAATGTAAATAAGAAGAGATAGAAAGAAGGGAGAAGTGTTTTCTTCTTTCGCTTTGGTGTATTTTCCCATTGCAATTACATGGCCTTTTATAGGCATAAAAAGTAAAAATGATGGACATAAAGTAGAAAATTTAATCTTTAAATTATTCACAACATGGGCATCCAATGTAGTATCCAAAGTAGTATCCAATATACAAACTATTCATAACAGTAATTAGTATAATACAACATATTTTCCCATTTTAAACAAATAGAATGGGCTTTTGGCCCACTGGTTATAGGAAGTTTGGCAACAAAAAAAGACACATCCAGCAAAAGGAAGGAAAACAAGAACTGGACCACTAGAAGAAGAAGTATTTTGAAAAAAATTAGAAATAGTCATATTTACAATTGATAATTGATAAATAACCATAATTTTAAAGTAATTGAAATATATGCACTTTTCAAGTAAAGATAAAATTTGAACAAAACACTCTTAAAAATCCGAAAATATTCCAGCATAATATGCTGGAGTTCGAACTTTTTACATATTAGCTTCCGACATAATATGTTGAAATTTTAAAATGTGCTGGAGTTCCATTATAATATGCTGGAAGATTATATGCTGGAGCCAGCGGCAGATCCATATTTAGTGGTGTGGGTGCTTAAGCACTCGTTGTTCTTAGGGTAGGGTCTGTGTATTTTATGAAAAATTAATGGTAAACTCAAATATAAGAGCAATGAGCACCCACGAACTAAAAGCTGATGTGGGTGCTTTGGTTTAGAGATTATATTGTAGGCGTTTATATTGTTTGTTTCGGGGATCGAAACTAGTGTGAAGGTAAATGCTTTTTTGTATGTTTTGCGATGGGAAAGACCTTTCCTTGTTTGATTGTTTCCATTCTTTTCTATTTTTCGGTTGCCCTTATTTGAGGTATTTTTCCAAATTTCTTGTTACCTTTTTCCTTTCTTTATTTTTCCCTCCAAATTCGTTTTTCTTTCTTTCTTTTATCTGCTACTATCACTTAAAAATATTTCAAGTGTGGAGATTGATGAAATACTTTTATTGTCCAAAAATGGTACTCCATTTAATTTTTCTTGTAATGTCCTAATAATATATTTTTGAACAAAGATCATTAGCCCACGGTCGAAACTATTTATATTTGGTAGTCGCAAAAGTGTATAAAATTTATATACTTCTTGTAATGTATAAGTGTGTGTGTATGTATATATATATATATATATATATATATATATATATATATATATATATATATATATATATACATACATACATACATATATACACACACAATGTCTCATTTTAAGTTTCAAATAGTCATACACTTATACTATGCATCAACTTAACTTAAGGATTATAGAGGGCCCGTTACTTTAAAATCCTGGATCCGCCACTGGCAGGAGCTCCATAAATCCTGCATATTTGCTGGAACTTTTCGTGTGTTGAAGTTTCAACATAATATGCTGGAAGTTTATACACAAGAACTCTATAATCCAGTATATTATGCTGGAACTTTTCGTGTTTCAGCAAAATAGTGACTATTTTTCGATGATTTTGCAAACGGTGTCTATTTCTTAATTACCAATCCAAAAATATCTAGCCCGTGCTATTTTTACAAGTACTTTGTACCAAGTGTGTCACTCTTTATTATATATATGATATTGTCATATCATTTATATACTATTTGGTAAAAATGTTTGACGGAACGGTGTCACGTATAATGTACGTTGCCCTGAAATGATCTTATTTACCCTAAAATTTGAGTAACAATTAAACTTATATTGTGGTTTTAAAGATATGTGATTTAATCCAGTACTCACTGATAAACAAGGAATCAAGTGTATAAATTAAAGAGTAATGTAAGTCAAACCAGTGTGCAAGCAAGTCTCAACCTCGAGTTATGCCAGCCTCGAGGTATGTTAGTCAGAACAATAAAATAATAAGGCAGTTCAAATGAAAAGTAAGCAAGAAAGTGATGTATATATATTCTCTTGTCAATGATTGATATGTTACAAATGATTGGGATCCTCTTTATATAGTAGGGGAATCCTAAATAAGGTACACTTCTATTATAGCAGGGAATCATATTATACAATTGTCTAACCGCCGGATACAAATCCGTTCCAAAATTTACGACATGATCTTAGGGCCACTGCGAGAATCTCGCTCTTTTTGTTATGAAACCATAACGGTATTATCTCAAGGTTGGTCATACTTGGACTTGGTATTCATCAAGCACTTCGATCTTCGAGTCTTGTACTCCGCCATCAGGCTTGACTCTGTTCCAGTTTGAACTTGTTCTCGAAGTGACACCTCGAACCTACGGAATTGGGCATACCTAATTTCAACCGTATACAGATAGTCCTCGCGTTTCTTAGAGTAAGATAATAAGAAACGATTTGATCCTCGATCCTCTGATGCCTCGATCATGATGTCAATCCCATGACGTTAGTGACTGAAGTGATTGAAGGGTCGCGTCCGCATAGTTCCCAAGGCCATTAATTGAAGGCGGATGATGGTCGGCCATTAGCTTCCTCAAACCGTTGAAGCGACCACTATAAATAGGCCATTCTCTCAATCTTTACAATCTTTACAAACACTTTCTCAAGCCTTTACAAGCTTCTCCATTTTCTTTGAGTCCATCCTTCTCTTCAATTTGTGCTTGTTACAACATCAATGTCTTCTCTTCTCTTGAATTTTACAACAGTGATGGCTAAAACATCTAAAACTGTTCCTCATAAAGAAAAAGCCTCTTCATCATTGCAGTCGGCCTGTGGTAGAATGATGGTGGCACCTCGTATCGAGGAGTGCATTCCTGGGCCATACGAGCTATCTTCCGATTTCAAAATCGATAGGCCTGCATCAGTTCCAGGCCGATGCGACCCCATGTCTCGATACATCTGCTCGATATCTAAAGACGATCTCCAGCAGGTGAAAAAGGACTGTAATTGGGAGGATAAAGAGGTGGTGACTACTTCCCCTAAGGAGGACATCACTACCCATGTAAAATGTTACTTAAGTGTGTATACTTATCCTTTCACACTAGGTCCCGAAGACCCGGTCATACTCGATTTCTGTCATCAATATCGGGTGACCCTTGGCCAGATCTACCTTCCTTCTGGCGCATTATCATCTTGCTCAGGTATTTTTTGAGCAAGGTCAAGGGGATGTATTTTACCCTCGACCATCTGATCAGGTTATACAGCCCTCGCCTCTATCGAGGTGGGTTAATAAAGCTCCAGCGTCGGTCCTCGAAAATGTTGTTCTCAAGCATTGATGAGGATAAGGACCAAGGGTGGATGGGCTGGTTCGTTCGAATCAAGACCTCTGGCCTACTTTCTGCCGAAGGAATTCCTTTCCTTGAGGAATGGAACATGAAACTTAAGTACAACTCCACCGATGATGCTCAGTATTTTGCTTTCTTTACTCTTCTTTGATATAATTTCTTACAGATGGTACAGCTTCCCTTAGGTTTCCTGGTGCGGTTCCGAACCTCGCAGGATGGGTTCGACAACTAGCCCTACGTTCTCCAAAGGGCAGTTCCGAGATGCCCGGTCTATGAAGACTCCCGACGTGGGGACGGCCCACGAAGGGAATGATATTTTCCAAGGTTGATTTGCTGGGGTCGAATATGGTCCCGACCCGGATGCTTCATTCATTTTTGATGAGGCCTAGCGACTTCTTAAACAAGTAAGTTTCTGCCTCCATAATTATGCTTGTATTTTATTCTCGTTTTTCCAAGTCTGACTTTTTTCCTTTATGTGAAGGCCATGACGCTCCATCGAGAAGCGTTTTCGAAATCTTGAGCCGAGCTTTCCCGATGCGAGGCCGAACTCAAGAAGCTCGTGGAAGAGAGAGACGGCCTCAAACTCCTCTATATTCAAAAGGCGGAGGAGATCAGGGACCTTCGTGCCGAACTGATGAAGGCTCATCGAGAATAAACTGAGCTCATTGAGCAGGTAATGTAACTTTTTGGGAGTTTGCTACGTGTTCATTTGACCTAGCGATTAACATTTCGAATTTGCAGGCCCATCAGAAGGGCGAACTGGTAGAGCAACTTCGAGAGGAGGTCAAGGCGAAAGAGGCTAAGACCCTGGGTGGAAGCAGCATATGGATCATCTTGCCTCGGAGAAAGACACGCTTCGGGCCAAGCTGACTTTGGTCGAATGCCAGCTTCAAAATGTAAAGGGAGAAAGCTTGGCCCGGAGTTGAAAGATTGAGGAGCTCGAAGCTAAATGAGCCGCTGAACTTGCAAACGCTAAATCTGAGGCGGAGGCATTTCTGGCCTCTTATTGAGCTGACGCTAAGGCTGCCAATATTCGGACACATGAGATCTTTATTGCTGCTGAGGTTAAATTATCATGCGTTATCGATCACGCAAGGCGACAATGCCGGAGAGAGAGACTCTGGAGGAAGTGCACGCTCGTGGCTTTGACCTCTCAGCTGATATCGAAAAGGCAAAAACTTTGGAAGACGAGGTTGTAGCTTTACTCTCCGATGATGAAGACTCTGCTAGTGGTTCCGAGAGCGGAGGAGATGAGGATGAAGTCCTCGAGGAGGAGGTTCTCGAAGATGTGGCTCACAAGAATGCGGCTCCCAAAGTAATCTAAGCCCTTAGGATTTTGTTTTTTTTGTAAGGCCCCTTGTGGGCATTGTAATTACCTTCTATGTATAAAAAATTACTTTTCTTTCCGCTCCATCTCCAATTTTTGGTAAAGTCTACTTTGTTTTCGCCTTGTGAAATTTTTTGATGTTATAACTTCAATAATCGAGTGACCACTAGCTCGGACTCAGAGTAAAACAAACTCTTAGGTTTTTTAGTAGTCAACGGGCAACCTTTGAACTTATAACAGAATAACTCTTATGATTTTTTGATGAATCCTCGAGCTATGCTTAAGTCGATTTTATGCGAGCTCCGGATGGTGGGACCCTTAGGTCTGAATTGAGTGAGAACAAGGTCTAGAACTCTAAATGTTTTGGCCCTTAGGTTCTTTTAGGTTTGGCCGATATGGCCTTTGAAATATGGCTATTATTTTCCCCTTTTTGGCTTAAAAGACTTAGTAAAAATTTCTTTATGCCTTGGCATGTTTTTTTTTACCTATTGGGTTTTTTGTGGGTCCAATGTCGAATGGAACCCCTTTGTTTTTTGTGCCTTAGCACGAGTTTGTATTTGAATAATTCTATACTTCTTAAGGTTTTTCAAGGGATGATTTTACTAAAGCCCTTTGATTATGTTGCCGAGGCTAGCCTTTATTAACCGATTTTCAGAGAATTCGAAGGCCAATTTTATTGCGGGATTCAGACGTCTCCGAGCTGCGTTATTTTAGCCGTAGCCTTTAGTATGGCTGTAACCTTCGGGTATGCCTCTTGTACTTATTTCCCGATAACATTTTGAACTTGTTCGAAATGTCAGTCCCCGAGTACGACGGCCTTGGCCTTTACATCGAGGGGTGCCTCTTTGAGGTTTTATGAATCCGAGTATAGATAACTTGAATGTGTTCACTGTCGATGACAGTCCCCAAGTATTCGAGGTGTATTGCGTTTTGGCCCTTGCGCCATTTCTCATAGAATCGCAAGTATGGAGCTCGTATAGTAGCAAATTTCTTTGAGACACAAAGTGTTTGATATAGAAAGAATGCTTCTTTGAATAATTCATACATGCATACATATTTTTCCATCGGGACTCGACTATTCAATATAGACACGATTTATCCGACGGTTTGGCCCATTACAAAGTTTTCCTATCGACACCCTCTTTGGCGTGAAGTATTTTTCTCAAAAATATAACTTCTGAGGGTGATGCCCCGCAGTATTCGAGGTTGATTGAAAAGAAGCCTTGGATACTGTTGAATTCTCCTTATGTAGCACATAGTCGTTGCCTCATTAAAAACCTCACCGGAAAAACCCATTTGGGATAAAATCCGATCTAAGGGAAAAAGAGTGCAATGCGTGCTTTAAAACCTAAGGTTTTCGTGTGAGAGGGTTTTCTCGACGTCTTCAATGGAACACTTGCAATAATTTAGTATCAAATACAAATG
Source organism: Nicotiana tabacum (assembly GCF_000715075.1). Classification (NCBI taxonomy): domain Eukaryota; kingdom Viridiplantae; phylum Streptophyta; class Magnoliopsida; order Solanales; family Solanaceae; genus Nicotiana; species Nicotiana tabacum. Next base: position 22,913,611 of record NC_134100.1, on the reverse strand, counting down.
GAAAAGGGGAAAAGGTCATACCTCAGCAATAATATCTTTTGAGTAGTGATACATTCCAATTGTTTGGCAATTGTTCGCCTTCCATCGTGCCAAGTTTGTAAGATCCTTTTCCGAGGACCCTGATGACTCGATATGGTCATTCCCAATTCGGGCCTAGTTTCCCTTCATTCAGGTCTCGAGTATTGAGGGTGACTTTCCTTAGAACTAAGTCCTCGATTCCGAAGTGGAGAATATTGGTTCTTCTATTATAATATCTCTCGATTCTTTGCTTCTGTGCAGCCATCCGAACAAGTGCAGCTTCTCGTTTTTCATCTAATAGCTCGAGGCTAGTATTCATAGCCTCGTGATTTGATTCGTCCAATGTATGTCGAAATCCTAGCATTGGGTTCCCCGACCTTGACTAGAATTAAGGCCTCGAAGTCATATACTAAAGAGAATGAGGTTTCCCCTGTGCTGGACTTTGATGTCGTTCGATATGCCCAAAGAACCTCGGGTAGAAATTCTCTCCATTTCCATTTGGCTTCATTCAACCTTTTCATTAAGTTTTGAATGATAGTCTTGTTGTCGATTCGGCCTGTCCATTTCAGCTCGAACTTCGAAGCTTTTGTTTACTTGGTTCACCACCAATAAAGAATCGCACTTCGCTTCAATGACTTCTGCCCCCAAGCTTTTAGCTAGCTCGAGACCTGCAATCATGGCCTCATACTCGACCGCATTGTTAGTCAACCTAAAAGTTTTGATAGATTGTCTAATACTGTTACTTGTGGGTGGCTTCAAAACATTGCCAAGCTCGAACCCTTTCACATTTGAGGCACCGTCTGTGAAGAGGGTTCATACCCCCGATGATGTACCCAATTTTAGTAGAAGTTCCTTTCCACTTCGGGTATAAGGGTTGGCATAACATCGGCTACGAAGTCTGCTAAAATTTGAGACTTGATGGTCGCTCGGGGTTGATATTTGATATTGTACCCGCCAAGTTCAACGGTCCATTTGGCCAATCGGGCTGATAACTCGGGCTTGTGTAAAACATTTTCGGAGTGGATAAGTGGTTATCACACATATGGGGTGACACTGGAAATATGGCTTTAATTTTCTAGATGCGCTTACTAATGAAAGTGCCAATTTCTCTAAGTGTGGATACCTAGTTTCAGCATCTCCTAAGATCCGACTTACGTAATAAACAGGAAACTGCATACCTTGCTCTTCTCGAACTAGTACACCACTTACAGCTATTTCGGACACTGCCAAGTATAAGTACATGTCATGACCCCGACATACACAATATCAACTCTCGAACTAAGAACAATTCCCAAAACCCAGAATCTCATGATCACAAGCTTTTGAATGCCTAATAGTATCTAACTCCAGAATATCTAACAAAGAAAGGAAATACAGAAGGGCTAATACTTAAAGCAAGAGTAGAAAGGGACTCTTCGGTCTACGGACATGGAAAATATACCTCGGAGTCTCTACAAGTGCCTCGCCTCAAGCATGATAAGTCTGAGTGGGAGTACCCGGATCTGCACATGAAAAACATGCGCAGGAAGGGCATGAGTACACCATAATGGTACTCAGTAAGCGTCAAGCCTAACCTCGGTCGGGTAGTGACGAGGAAGGTCAGGGCCCTACTGAGGTTTAAGGAAAGACAAGATATAACAGTGTAGAGTAAGACAGTATACTTAAGTGCAACAGTAAAAAGTAACACAGGATAGAAGAACAACAACAACTTTAACAGGAACAAAGTAATCACGGAAATAAATACAACTCAACGCAAAGATAACAACCGGGGATCTCTCACTGTCCCGAGGATCTCTTAGTATCCTCAATATGTGCTGGGGATCTCTTGGTATCCTCAATATACGTGCCGGAGATCTCTTGATATCCCGAGGATCTCTTGGTATCCTCAATATATGTACTGGGGATCTCTTGGTATCCTCAATATATGTGCTGGGGATCTCCTGGTATCCCGATGAATCAAATTCAATATATGCGCAGAGGATACCCCAGAACACTCATCCGTAGTCCCAAAATAAAAGAAAGAGAACAATATCAAGGGAAAAATCCACAATTTCATTCAAGAGCGAAACAGTATGAAGTAACACCGTATAATGATAAAGATAACAACAATTACAACAGAGAAAATAACGCAAAAAGAATACAGCTCAACATAGAAATGGCAACCGGGGATCTACCAGGATACCGTCATGTAGCCCCCAAATGTAAATATCCAGCAAACCGAGGATCTACTAGGATATCGTCCTGTATCCCCCAAATGTAAATATCCTGTGACGACCCGGCCAGTCGTCTCATGAGTTACCGCTCTGTTTCTCCCATCTCTGCTTCTTTATGCTTCCTATCCGTGTTTTATGTGGTCGAGTTGATTGGTTTGTGTTTGGTGTGGTTTTGATAAGAAATGAGACACTTAGTCTCTTTTAAGAAGGCTTAAGTTGGAAAAGTTAACCGGATGTTGACTTATGAGTTGGAGGGCTCGAATGTGAATTTCGATGGTTCCGTCGCTTTGGGAGGTGATTTATGACTTAGGAGGGTGATCGGAATGGGTTTTGGAGGTCCGGTGTAGAATTAGGTTTGAATTGGCGAAGTTAGTATTTTGGCGATTTCCGGTTGGTAGGTGAGATTTTGATCCGAGGGTCGGAATGGAATTCCAAGAGTTTTGTAGCTTCGTTATGTCATTTGGGATGTGAGTGTAAAATTTCAGGTCATTCGGATGTGGTTTGGTTGGGTTTTTATCAAAAGCGTGTTTCGGAAGTTTTTTAAAAAACCTTAGGCTTGAATTCGATGTGAATTGATGGATTTGGTGTTTTTTGAGGTGTTTTGATGATTGGAACAAGTTTGAATGAGGTTTTAAGATGTGTTGGTACTTTTGGTTGAGGTCCCGGGGGCCTCGGGGTGATTTCGGATGGCTATCGGAAAGATTTTTGGACTTAAGAGAAATTAGAAAATTTGTTGCTTTTGGTGTTTTTGCACCTGCGGCTTGGGAACCGCAGGTGCGGTATCACACGTGCGAGAGGGGAAGGGCGTAGATGCGAAGTGTGGCCTGGGAGCTGTTTCCGCAAAAGCGGACAATGGGGCCACATCTGCGAAGCCGCAGATGCGGAATCTCTGTCGCAGAAGCGACTTTTGGATTTAAAGAGAAACCGCAGAAGCGGTTGATTGGACCGCAAAAACGGTACCGCAGGTGCAGAAAAAGGGGTCGCAGATGCGAAAACCCCTGGGCAGAATGTATATATGTTTCTTCTTCGCGATTTTTGAAGGGTTTATTCATTTTAACTTCGGACTTAGAGTTTTTGAGCGATTTTGAAGAGGGATTTCAAGGGAACTTCGATAAGGTAAGGATTTTGGACTTAAAACATACTTCTATGGTGATATTGCATGAATTGGGACTGAAATTTGAAGAAATTAATGGACTAAAAATGGAGGTTTAGGGCTTGAGTTTAAGAGGGCTTAAATTGGGGATTTGAGGGGTCAATTGAACCCCAATTCTTGTGTTCTTGGTATGAATGGACTCGTGGGGAGATAAGGAATCTAATGATGTGAAAATTTCTGAGTTTCGAGAAGTGGTCTCGGGGCCCGGGTTTTGCCAATTTCGGGATTTTTGATATTTTTCTATTGTTTTCTCTTGGGCTTTGTTCCCTTAGCATATTATGACGTATTCGTTTTGGTTTTGGATAGATTTGACGCGCGTGGTGGCTGATTCGATGGGGCAAAGGCGTCGCGAGCTAGAGTTGTAGCCGGTTCGAGGTGAGTAATGATTTGTAAATGATGTCCTGAGGGTTTGAAACCCCGGACTTGCACATCGTAGTGCTAGATTGAGGCAAGACACGCGCTTGATGATGAGCGTGGGGTCGTTTACTATTGGGGATTGTGACTTGGTCCGTCTCGCTTGATGCTTTTACCACATATTTGATTGAAACTTAATTGTTATCATCATTATTTGGACTGATTGCCATATATGGACTTCGAACCAACTATTTGAACCCTCCGGGGATTTTTATCACTATTTCTTCACTGTATTGACCTACTACTTGAACTCAGTTGTACCGTTTTCCACTGTTTTACAACTCAGCCACTTTTACTCGGTTTTGAAACTAAATTGATATATTAAATGATGTTTTGGGCTGAGAACTACTGTTTTACAAACGCCCGAGGGGCTTATATGATTTCTAGACTGAGTATGGCCAAGGGCCAGATGTGAGGATACTATGGGATCGGGTTGCACGCCGCAACAGTGTTATACTGATACGGATACGAGGCCGAGAGCCTAGATTGATGCCACGAGATGGCTTGTTATTGTGCTTGGGCCGTAAGGGGCCCCTCCCAGAGTCTGCACACCCCAGTAAGCGCCATCGACGATATATATATGGATCGGGCTGCACGCCGCAGCAGGTACTATAGGGTACCGTTCTATGTGTTGACTTTCTTTTACTATCTATCATTTAACTGTTTACTTGTTGTAGAATTATCATATTTCGTTTCCATTTGTTTATTGCTTTCATATTACTTGTTTCAAACTGCCGTATTATAGATTACTCTGTGTTTCTCCGTGATTTCTTATTCTCAGTCATTATTTATGCTTATTACTCACTGGGTCGGAGTACTCACATTACTCCCTGCACCTTGCGTGCAGACCCAGGTGCATCAGAGGTTGAGTGAGGATTTTCAGTCGATCAGTTCATATCCGGGAGTATCGCGTTAGCTGCACGGCGTCTGCATTCCTGATCTCTCCCTTCTATCCTTTTGTTTTATCCGAAATTCCTAGACTGATTATGTATTAGGCTGCTAAACTTGTATTAGAGGCTCGAGACTTGTGACACCGGATCTGTGTGGGCTATGTAGTAGTATTATCATTTGAATTTCCGCATATTTAACTCTTGTTCCAGACTTTATTATGGTAATTTGACATTTTAACTGTGTTAGCTAATAATGGACTTTATAAGAAACGGGTTGGGGTTGTTAGTTGGTCAGGCTTGCCTAGCAGTGTATTGGGCGCCATCACGACCGGGGTTGAGGTCGTGACATATCCAGTGGATCTCCCGGGTGTCATTCCGTAGTCCAACTCATAATGCGCTGGGGATCTACCAGAAATCTCGATCCATAGTCCCAAAATGTAAATATGCAGGGGGGATCTACCGGGATATCGCCCGTAGTCCCAAAGTAAACACACAGCAGCAGCACGAAGAATACTTAATTTAATTCAATTTTCCATACAAAGTAAAATAGATATTTCTAACCTAACATGATGCACATAATCCAAATAAGGCAAATTGAGCAAGTAAGGCAATTAAGTCAATTAAACATGCTTCCCTAGGCTAATAACAGGCTTAAATTACACATTGTGAACATGGAGAAAAAAAAGGAATCACATTATAGTTACTTAAAGAAAAATGGATTTTTAACAATTAGCACAAGTACGCACTCGTCACCTCACGTACACGGTATTTCAATTATCAACAAACCATATCCTAAGGGGAGGTTCCCCCAAAGAAGGTTAGATAAGCCACTTACCTCGAACTGGCTCACAATCAACCCGAAACCACGTTCTTGCCAAGAGTACTCAACTCCAAATGGCCCAAATCTATTCAATTCAATTACATAATGTAAATAGCACTTCAAGTAATTGATTCTACAATTAAATTCTAAGCTAATACGTGAAATTAGGTAAAATGACCAAAATGCCCTCCGGGCCCATGCCTCGTAATCGGGTAAAATTTATATTTTCAGAATCCTTGTACTCTCCCGAGTCTAACCATACCAAGAACACTGAAATCGGAGTCCAAAGGACCCCTCAAATTCTCATTTTAAGGTATCTTAACCTCAAACCCTAATTACCCATTATTGCACTGATTTTTCCAAATTCTCACCACTAGTTAGACCTTTAATTACATATAAACGAGTTATGAATTCAAGAATATTACCTCCAAATGATTCCCCTTTGGTTTCCTAAAAAATCTCTCTCAAAAGCTTCAATCTCATTCAAAAATGGTGGAAAAATGGAGAAGGGTCGCGGATTGGGCTATTAAAACACTGCCCAGTTTTTTAATTTACTTAATCGCGATCGCCGAAAACCCATAGCGATCACGAAGCACAAACTCCACTGGCCCCAAATTAACTCTACGCGAACGCGGAACCCCTCACGCGAACGCGATGCTTTAGCTCCCTCAGATCTACGCGATCGCGGTTGGCTTCACGCGACCACGAAGAGAAACACTTAATTCCACTGCCGCCTTATTTCTTCTACGCGAACGCGGCCTAGCCCACATGTTCGCTATTCAGCACTGCCCATAACTACGCGTTCGCATTCCTATTCACGCGAACGTGAAGAGCAAAATTTCCCTCTGCCTCATCAAAGCCTTCGCGATCGCGAGCATCCTTATGCGATCGCGGTGAAGAAATGTCTGAAACAAAAACCAGCAAAAAATCTGATCCTTCTGTAACAAACGCCAGCCAAATTTCTCCGTTCATTTCTGCAAGTATGAGTGCTCCTCCTATTCGTACCATGTGAACCATGTACGGCCCTTGACAATTAGGTGAGAATTTTCCTTTGGCCTCATCTTGATGCGGGAAGATTCGCTTCAACACCAGCTACCCCGGTGTGAACTGTCTGGGTCTTACCCTTTTGTTAAAAGCTCTGGACATTCTGTTTTGATAGAGTTGACCATGGTATACCGCATTCATTCTTTTCTCGTCAATAAGAGCTAATTGTTCATAATTACTTTGTATCCATTATGCATCACTGAGTTCGGCCTCTTGTATGGTTCTCAAAGAAGGAATTTCTACTTCGGCGGGAATGACAACTTCAGTACCATAGACCAACAAATAAGGAGTTGCCCGGGTTGATGTGCGAAGTTTGGTACGATATCCAAGTAGGGAAAATGGTAACTTCTCGTGCCGATGTTTGTAATTAAGCTTATGAGTCACTATGGATGTGCTCAAACCAGTCATATCATCGTAAGACCATGCAAAAATGTCTTCATACTCTTTCAGGAATTGGATGTACTCTTCCTTCTCCTATGGTGATAGGTGAATGCTTATGCGAGTTCCTTTGACTGTTTCAGAATCTCCTAAATTGACTACCGCGATTTCGTCCAAATTGGACTTAGGCTTGTTCTCAAAATTTTCCACTTCTCTGACAATTTCCTCAGGTATTATATCTTCTTCTTCTTCTATTTCCACTTAATCACTATCCTTACATTGCGTTGTCTCATTACATGTCACAGTCGTCGGTTCATAAGTATAAGTAATAATAATGCTGCAGAGAGAAAATGTAAAGGATAGTAATAAATACTAAAATAGCAATGCATTAGATAAATCTTGAAACAAGTACGGCTCGATGACTCGAGCAATTATTTCAAAACAAAATGTGTCTAAAACAAAATACTAAAAATATCTTAAATGCTAAAATTGCTTTTTAAAAAAATAGATCATGCTAATTGCCAGGCTACATAGGAGCTCGACGGGCCCAGGATGGTGCAACAGTCCAGTTCTTGAGAACAACTCCCTTTCCCACAGTCTGAACTGTAAGATCTTCCTCCTCCTCCTCCTCAACTATTGCATTGCAATCCATGTCTTCATCGTCCAGAAATAGATTCCTAAGGCCAGCTAAAGCCTTATCTTCTTCAGATCCCCATATCACGTCAGTCTGTTGAAATGTCTGGTGCGGATGCGGTATTGGATGTTCAAGTGGGTAATAAGGACCATGCCATGGTGGCGACCAATTGTTGATACTCGTGCCAGGTGTATTCATACCCAAGACCAAAAGTTGTGTCGGGATGCTTTAGTTGTATCGGTTTGGTGATCCCTTGGAGATTCTTACCGAGACCCTTGCCGGGTTCATACCCTGTCTATGACAATATGCTTTCAATCTTATTACTCCACTGTAAGCACGTGATTTTTGCCCTATGAAAGAATTACTCCCAAAAAATTCAAAATAAAATAATTTTCCTTTGTGTGCAATTTTTGTTATTTTTGTGTGGTATTTTTGTATAATTATTTGTATTTTTATGAGTGCATGTTTATTTGTTTTAATTAATAAAAATATAAAATATATCACATTTTCATTTAGTATTTAATTAAGTTTGTTTTACAAAAAATGAAAGTCACAAAAATAGGAATATTTTGCATTGTTAGCATTTAATGTCAAATTAAGCAATTTTATTTTTATTGGTGTTTAATTGTGTATGATAATTTTTGTTAGGAGTTTAATTAGTATTTTTGGAGTCAATTTAGTTTGTAGCTCAATTTAAAATTTTAGTTTTATCAAAATAAAATAAATATATAGTTCTATTAATGTTTTGTAGTCCTTTTAATTTATATATATATATATATATAGTTCTATTAATGTTTTGTAGTCCTTTTAATTTTGAAAAATACAAAATAAAAAAAAATATAGCACTTCATATTTTATCTTTATATAAAAACGAAAATTACAAAAATAGTTTTATTAATATTTTGTAGCTATTTTAATCTTGAAAAAAATATATTTAAAAAGATATAGTTTTGTCTTAAATATTAGTCTTTTGGTAGTTATTTTGCTTACATAATTAGTTGAGCAACGTCGTGTTCTTATTTTTCGGGTCCAGGCAAAAGAATAATATTCGGGTTCAAACTACCCGTTTTTAGGCCTAATTTTCGAGCCTAGCCCATAATAATCCGAGTCCACCACGCGTGGGGAACACGGACGGAACCCGACACACGGGAAACCCCACCACGCGTGGGGGACACAAGTCTTGAACCCCACCACGCATGGGGGTCCATTTTTCTTTGCACCTATACAAAATACACGGACTACTTTTGGAAAAGGGGGGATTTTAAAAAGGGACTTTGACAGATTTTTGAAAAAGGGACGGACTATTCATCGTCTTCCTCCTAAAGGAAGAAGAACGAAAACCCTACCCAAAACCACCCTCACCCAAACCAGTCGGAACCCTACCCAAACCATATGCGTCTGACTCCCAAACAGTCCGGCATCGGCTCGTTGCCACTGACCCCTACTCCCTCGCGTCGCCAAAACCACCAGCCTCCATTCCCTCGCGTCGTCACCGCCGGACCCCCGTCGAGCAGCATCTGTGGTTGCTGCTGCTGCTTCACGTTCTTCTTCATCCTCAACCCCACACCGTCGCCCCTACTCCCTCTCCGTCCCACGACCAACAGCAACAACCCAGCAGCCCGTCGACCTACTGCCCGCCATCCAGCAACCATCGTCGACCACTCCTCCATTGAAGACGACGACCACAGCTGTTGCTGCTGCGTCGTCACTGACCACATCCACCATTGCCGCCCGCTACGAGCTCCAGCTCCACCCAAACCCAACCTGCCGCTGTCCCCGACCCTACTCCCTCACCACCAAACAACCACCCGTCAAGCAGCAGCCATTGCTGCTGCATCGCCCAGCAACCACCGTCAAGCAGCAGCTATCGCTGCTACTCCTCGACGCCACGACACCCTCGTCCCTCCATTTGCGTCGCCAGTCCAAAACGTTCAGCTGCTGCTTCGTCTTTTTTTTTTAACGTCCGCAAAATGGTTCGTTCAACCTCCAATAGTTCAACTCCGAGTTTGACTTGGGTTCGTTCAAGTTTTAGATTTTTCTTTCAAGATTATTTAGTTCTTTTGATTTATTTTCCATTAGGGTTTTTGGTTTTAAGTGTTGTTCGTAATCTTGTTTTGTTCGTTCTATTTTTTTCGGATTATTGAATCTTTGTTTAAAGTGTTTATTTTTGTAAATCTTGTTTTGTTCATTAATTCTCCTTCTTCTTCAAGACCTTTTTATTTGGTCAAGGTTTTTTTTTTGTTTGTTTGAGTTATAAGCTACATTCGATTTGAACAACTTCGTCGAATAGTTAGTTTGTGACTGCTTTGTTTGGACGAATGCAGCATGAATTACTTTGTTGGTCTGTTTTGATGCTTGAATCTTTTGTGTGAATTTGACTTAAGGATTGGTTGTAGCTGTGTAGTGATTTGGTGTGGCTGTAAATCAGAGAGGTTAAAATACATATTGCTAAGAGTGAGGGCAAGACAATAATAATAGGGGATTTTTTTCAGGGATATTTTTGGGTGTTAAAAGATTTAAAATGATTAGTGTTAGTAGCCTGCCAGTTAATATTCAGTGTATAATTAATGAATTATTTAATGAAAAGGGAATTAGTAGTGTAGAATACACCCTGTCTGGTATCTTTAAGGGTGGAAAATCATAAAATAAGCATGAGATTAATGATAAAAGTGTATAGATGCACATTAGAGGGAATATACAGGCTGAAAGTGAAAAGCTTTGAATAAATAATGTTTAGTTCTAGCCAATAAATAAGGGGAGTTGATATAGAGAAAGGGACTGGAAAAAAAAAGGATTGAGACTGGAAGTTGAGAGAACAGAAATTTTCAGAACTTAAAAGTGAGAGATAGGCTAATTTTTCAGAACTAAAAATCAGTCTTTGAGAGCTAAAAACTGAAAGTGATGTTCTTTTCTTTACTGCTGAAATCAGAACTTTGTTACTGCCTCTGTTGGATTGCGTTTAGTACTACTGATTTTCAGTCAAGCTTTCTGGGGTTTTCAGTTTGGTTCTGACCATTGTTACATTGGTTATTCCTGTTTTGTTGTTGTTATTTGCTGTGGGATTCTGTTGCTGTGCTACTGTTGTACATTGTTGCTCCTGACCTCTTTTCTCTATTTGTAGTTCGAATTCCAGGTACTCATTCGAATCTTGTAGTGATAAAGCTTTGAAGTTGAAATGTAGCAATAAAATCGAACCGCTTCAATAAAGCAGATAGTAGACAATCTGGTCTATTTAGTTTTTTTTATGAATTGTTTTATTTTTTATTTTTTTTATTTTTATTTTTGTATAATTGGATTGAAAAGAGAAGGAATCGTATAAATGGTCATGCGCTGATATAACATGAACCTTTCAATTTTATTAGATTAATGGGGTAAATCATGATAAGTAGCATATCTCTAGTTAGTTGTTTGTTTCCATGCATATATTCAAGTAGTCCATAAATGAGATAGAGTACTTAGTCAAAACCCAATTAGTATTTCGTTTAGATGGTTAAAACTAATTTCCATTAGTCCTCTTAAGTGATTATACTCTCATCAGTATTGGCATTAATTCATGTTACAAATAATCTCACATAGATAGATTGTGGACTTGATAAAAAATGTAAAAATAAGGTGGTTGGGTAGTGTCAACATTATAGCTCCAATAATAATAATAAAAGTAAATAAATAAATAAATAAATAAATAAAGGTCGTAGTCGATAATTTTATGTATTAATAATTAAGTTTACTTACACTAATGTAGAGTAGTTTCAATAAAGTATAGTTAAATTGCGAATCCATTAGGGTTAATGAATTAGTCTATAGCTTTGATCATTTAGTTAACCTCACCACAGTTAAAAATGGCTAATTGTAGTAACGTTAGTCAATCTTGTACGTTTTTTATATACATAATTCCATTTTTAGTAATATTAGCTTATGGAATAAGGCGCGAAACAATTTTTTCATTTTTACAAGTTCAAGTATAATTTTCGTTAGCATCTGTTGTAATCTATTAATTAAATAAGTTACGGTTTTTTTAGCATGTAATTAACTAGGATTTTTCTTTATTTAGAGACAAATAAAAATAGAAATGTAGTTACTTTCCTTTTAATAAATAAATAAATAAATAAGTGAGACGAGCTTCGTCAAATAAAAAAAAAAATTGCAGGACCCTCAGTAAAGGTTTAAGAATTTTTTTTAGTCGGGAAGGGCCGTTTAGCAAATTTCACGGCCCTACCCAAAATAATAATACGCTAGTCGCTTTAGGCGCGTATTTAATAATGTTATCTCTTTAAACTCGGGTGCACATTTATGTGACCCAAATCCAAATCTCAACGAAATCGAAATGTGTCTCTAATCACGGGTACATTGATTGTGACGTGGTCTGAGATGCATTTCCATGACGTTGCAAATTCTTTTTAATAATGAATGAGACGAGCCTCGACAAAAAAAAATGCACAAGCTGCGGGGCCCTCTAAATGTATATATTAAAATACTTAGAATTCGAGGACAGGCCGTTTAGCGAATTTTACGGCCTTCCCCAAAATAACAAGACGCTAGTTGCTTTAGGCGCGCCTTTAATAATTTATTTTCCTTAACTCGGGTGCACATTTATGTGACTCAAATCCAAATCTCAACCGAGTCGAGATATGTCAAACAACTACGGGTGCATTGATGTAACGTGGTTCGAGATATGTTTCCATGACGTTGCAATTCTCGTAAAATAATAACAATAAGTAAGAAAGCGGTAAAAAGATAAAATTTTGCACATAAGTTCATATTTGTATAAAATCAGATAATCAAGCCGAATATAACAGTTGAGCGACCGTGCTAGAACCACGGAACTCGGGAATGCCTAACACCTTCTCCCGGGTTAACAGAATTCCTTATCCGGATTTCTGGTGCGCAGACTGTAATATGGAGTCATTCTTTTCCTCGATTCGGGATTAAAATTGGTGACTTGGGACACCCTAAATCTCCCAAGTGGCGACTCTGAAATAAATAAACAAATCCCGTTTCGATTGTCCTTTAATTGGAAAAACTCCCTTGCATCCTCGCGGGGGCGGAAAAAGGAAGTGTGACAGCTCTGGCGACTCTGCTGGGGAGGTAAAGTCCCAGAACCACTGGTTCAGGGTTAGAAATTCGAGCTTGGAATAATTGTTCTATTTGGCTTTATTTATTATCTGATATCCTTATATGTGATTCATGTGCAAAATGATGTGTGTTACCGCTTTGATATTATTTGACTGTATATATAAACTGCGCCGAAACCCTTCTCTTCTTACCTCCGGGGAGAAGCTCGCTGGTCGAGACTCCCTATTCTGTTAGTGTCATACCCAAGTAGAAAGAGGCTCGGATAAGTTACAAAGCCGGACGACCCCGCGGGTCCCCGGTACGTTGCCCCCTCCTCAACTCGAGTTGTCCGCTCGTGTAAGCTAGGTCTAGAACAAAGCCCAGTTTGAAGCTTAGTAAAACATAACTTCATGTCGGATCCCTAGTAGGAAAGCGCTTATTTGCATCACGTTGCATTTGACTTAGGGGGCTCAACACAGGGGTTGGGCCCGTCTAGGAATAGCAACCTGGGAAAAAAAAAGACCATCATGTGGCATTTTATCTGTTATTGCATTAATTTGCTTCAAATTTGCATGTTGACCGGCAGGTGGTAACGGGTAACGGGAATTTTGAAAAATAAATAAATAAATAAATAAAAAAGATGAAAAAAGGAATTTCAAAATTTCTCGCTTAAAAGGCAGTGTCCAAATATTTTTGAAAAACCGTGATAAATTTCTTACCCGAACTACGTCGGTTTGATTCCCACCGGATGTGGGATACGTAGGCAACCCTTATCGGGTCCAACTCCCCGATTTTGTTTTACCAATATATATATATATATATATATATATATATATATATATATATATATATATATATATATATATATATATATATATATATATATATATACCCATGTATGTATATACACATATTATTTCTTTCAAAAAAAATGTTTGGAGTCAAAATAAAAAAATAAAAAAAATTTCCTTGTCTAAAATCACCTTAATAAATGTGCAGAATGAGCACAAGTAGGAGTTCATCTGAGGCCATTATAAACAAAGTTCCTCTGGGCTTACGCATGTGGTGGAACGACTTGGGAGGATCAGGGCAAGATACGGTCAAAATATACTTGGGAAATTTGGTTGGATTGCTGGACATCGATCCACGAGGGGACGTTATCAGGGCTCTAATTTCATTTTGGGACTCGGCTCACAACGTATTTCACTTCTCAGATTTCGAACTCACCCCGACACTGGAGGAGTTGGCAGGGTACATTGGATGTCCTAACATCCCTATGAAAGAGCAGTATCTCATTGCACCAAGGACCGTAACCATACACAAATTCCTGGACATCGTAAAGATCCGCAGAACGGTACATAACCCAGAGTTATCAAAAGGGTTTTGTAGTTTTGCATTTCTGTACGACAGGTACGGTCATCTCGGAGGGTTCAACAATCCCGAGAATAAGATTTGCAGTGGGGAAAGCCATTTGAAATGGGAATGGCATAGATGTATCGCTTTCATGATAGCCTTTCTAGGTTTTCTGGTGTTCCCTAGAGAGGATGGGAAAATTAACATACAAATTGCTGGGGTCGTCAGCACTTTGCTCAAGCAAGAAAACAGCACTCTAGCACCAATGATAATAGCAGATATTTTCCGCGCACTCACTATTTGCAAAACTGGAGGGGTTTTCTTCGAAGGATGTAACATACTACTACAAATGTGGATGATAGAGCATCTATGTCATCGCCCTCAATTGCTGAAATATGGGTCATCACAAAAGATTTGTACAGAAGAGTTTCCCACCAGGATCGACGGTTTCAGATTGCCGGAAGGGGTCGCCGAATGGGTCACGCTACTGCGCTCTATTTCAGCAAACCAGATAGAGTGGGCATTCGAATGGCTACCCATAGAGGAAGTCATACACATGTCAGCCACCAAATCTTATTTACTGTTGATGGGTCTCCAAAGTATCCAGCCCTACGCACCATGCAGAGTATTGAGACAGTTGGGACGATACCAAATAATCCCAAAAGAAGAGGATCTCAGTAGTCAGGTGATCGAAATCGGGCCTGGTGGGCAGTTCCCTGAGGCGGTCGTTCGGCGAATCTGGAATGAATGTCAAACCCTGAAGGTAGATACTTGTGTACGAGACAGGGCCAAGGGCGAAGTGTCGCCAAAATACCTCACGTGGTACCGAAGAGAGCTTGAGCACCAGAGACCAACTAAGAGAGCTCACATCCAAGACTTTGAGGAATCATCACATGCACAATGGGGTTGGTTAAAAAGAGAGGAAGGTTACCGGGCTGAAATCGGGAAGCTAAAACAAGAAGTTGAAAAGCTTGTATTTGAGAACAACGTGCAAATCACCTCCGAGAGGGTTGAGAAGAACAAGTTAGCCCAAGAAAACCAGACACTAAAGGCCCGCATTCGCCAAGCCAGTAAGAGTAACATCGACCGACAGAAGCGTCGCTCCGACGAAAGATTGATAGCAAGTTTGAGAAATCAGGTCATCCAAAGCCAAGAAAAATTAGAACAATCAGAAGCTTGCGTAGCAAGGATGAAGGTCAGATGGGCAAAATGCACAATGGCCCGGAGGCAGCGTCTGCAACAGGTCATAAGGGATTATGAAATGAGCATCGGGATATTAAGGAAAAAGAACTCCACTCTTCATGATCGGATCATCAAACAAGCACAAGATGCCCAGGCCGATAGAAGACACTGTTACGATGCAATGACCTGCATGGAAAGACAAATGGAGTTGTTCCAGGATTGACTTGCCGACAATGCTCAGGCACTGGGATTGAAGAACCGACAAATCAGACAATTGTTCGTTGAAAGGGACAACATTCGAGGAAGGATCGATGAAATTGGGCATTACATCTACATGAAATGCCTAGCATGTGAGCAAATACCTCGGAAGACCCTCCTTATTTCCATCATGGGCTGCGTCCACCGGATTATGAACGAGTTGAAAAGCTTGTAGAGAGACCTCACACCAAGGGCCGCGAAAAGGCCGAATGATGCCTCGCGGGCCCCTAAGTTGGAAAATTAATCTTTGGTCGAGTCCTGTTTATTTGACTTTGTTGCTTTCCCATATGTTGTTTTCTTTTCTTTTAGTCAAATCGGGTTAAGAACTGTGGAGTCTGTACCATTGTTGTTCCTTGTTTGAAGTAATTTGTAATAGCAAAATTTTGAGAATAAATTTAATGATTCCAAAAGAATTTTGTGTTTCTTTACTTTATGGCAGAACTACGCCTGGTCTGATTCGCGCGGGGACGTGATACGTAGGCAATCCCCATAAGATTCGACCGCCTTTAATAAAGAAAGAAAAAGAAAAATAATAAATACAAGAATAAAATAAAATACAGGGTTTCCCAAAGTGCTTTAAAAGGACAAATGTGCAAGCCGGGATGACGCATGTTGTTTGAAGCAAAGCATGTTAGAAACGGTTAACTGCCTAGGAGCATTGCATCCTCGATGTGTTGTTATCAAATCTGTTAAGCTCTAACGCTAACAAAGTTTGTTGTTGTCTGCATCCAGACAGTTAGTTGTTAAAGAATTCTGGCAACACACCCTTACCAAACCAGATCCAAAGGACCAGTAGCAACAAGCATGACTACTTCAGAGAATAGTACCGAGGGAGAAAGGCCGATGAGCCAGTTGTTAAAAGAAGCGATGGAAAAGATTTAAAGGATGGGACTAGAGATGAATGCAATGCAGCTAGCTTTAACCAAAGCACAAAAGAACCCTGAGCCACTGGGGCACATGCCGGAATACCATCACTCCGGCCCTTCAACAAGCCTCACAAATCCCTGTTATCATCAAGAAAGAAGCCCCCACGATTCCCAAGCTCCACCACCGCATCAACCTCTCCCAACACCAAATGTTCCCACTTTTACGGGACCCACATCAGCCACCCTGCAGAGAACGGCCAGCGAGCCATTGTTTCAGGATCCCGATACGCAATACTATCCCCCTGAGCCTACATTCCATGCCCCCGAACCACATGCCTACAATCCACATTTGGAGGTACCGGCAGAAATTGAAAAGTCGGTTAAAGCCCCAGAACAAGATGAAATATTGAGGAAATTCAAAAGCCTGGAGCAGTCCTTCAGGAACCTGCACGGATTGGGCAACCAGGTCAGCGTGGCCTACAAAGATCTATGCCCTTTCCCGGATGTCCAACTCCCGGCTGGGTTCAAGATGCCTAAGTTTGATTTATATGAAGGGCACGGTGATCCCATGGCGCATTTGCGGGGATTCTGTAGCAAAATGAGAGGGGCAGGTGGCAAAGATGAGCTACTAATAGCTTATTTCGGCCAAAGTCTGAGCGGATCGGCACTAGAATGGTATACCAGGCAAGATTCTAGTAGATGGTACACTTGGGATGATCTGGCGCAGGCTTTCGCAGGTCATTTCCAATACAATCTCGAGATAGTCCCTGACCGTCTCACATTATTGAGGACCGGGAAGAAGCCCGGGGAAAGTTTTCGCGAGTACGGGTTCCGCTGGAGAGAACAAGCAGCTAGAGTGGATCCTCCCATGAGAGAGGGAGAAATGGTGGACTACTTCTTGCAAACACTGGATCCAACCTACTTTGGTCACTTGGTGACGACGGTTGGAAAATCCTTCAACGAGGTAGTAAAGATAGGGGTCATGATAGACGAGGGTCTGAGGTCTGACAAAATCCTGAATTACTCGGCACTCAAGGCCACAACCCAGGCTATTCAGAGCGGCACGGGAGGTGCGCTGGGAAGAAGGAAGAAAGAAGAAATTTCCACGATTGAGGCAAGCAGTTGGCCCAGGTCTGGCAAACCCCACTACAACCAACCCAGGCCCCACAGGCCAAACTACCCATACAGCCCAACACAACACTACTACCCACCTCGAGAACCACATTTCTCCATACACCAAGCCCAGACATACACTCAGCCTCCGGTTCGCCCGCAATGGCGCGCGCCGGCTCCCCAGAACACATATGCACCACCACAAAACACCTATCCTCCACCGAGGGCATATAGAAACCCTCCAGGGGCAGGCTTTCGGGGAAATCCGGATGCTAGGAATGACAGCCTGCGGAAACACAGAACTTTCACCGAGTTGGGAGAAACCTACACCGCTTTGTTCCACAAATTGAGGCAATTGGGTTTGGTTAGTCCTGTCCAGACTCAAGAACCAAATCCCCCACCCCAGAATTTGGACCGATCAGTAAGCTGTGAGTACTGCTCAGGGATGCTGGGGCATGATACCGAAAAGTGTTGGAAGTTGAGGCATGCCATATAGGATCTTATTGATACCAATAAGATCGAGGTCCAGACACCGGAGGCTCCTAACATCAACCAGAACCCACTGCCAGCGTACCACAAGACTCACATGATTGAGTTGGTGTATGAGGGAGGAGAGTTGAGAAAACCCTCACAAACAGTGATGATGATCCAGGCCGCTCCGAAAGAAGGACAGACCAGTGGAGAAACGGGGGTACAGTCCCAAGGAGAAGGCATCAAGCCGGTAGTGATATTGGGAAAGAGCCCGTCCGCCATAACAAGCAAACCCGAGCCAAACAAGTTGGTAATATCAGGGGCTCTGCCCACACCTGCGGTTGTGTTGAAAGGGGTATACAGGGAACTGGTCACCATAAAGCCTGTAGTTCAGTTGCCGATGATTGATAGCAAGGTTGTGCCTTGGAAATACGAGAAGGCAGTGGTGATGTACAAAGGAAAACAAGTGGAGGAAGTTAGTTGTGAAGCGCAAGGGCTGACTCGATTAGGTCGGTGTTTTGCTCCGGTAGAGCTGAGAAGAACCAACCCCGCTACAACCAAGAAACCTGTGTCCGAAGAAGAGGCTGAGGAGTTCTTGAGGAAGATGAAAGTACAGGACTACTCCGTGGTCGAACAACTGAGGAAAACATCGGCCCAGATCTCGCTGATGTCATTACTAATCCATTTTGAGGAGCATCGTCGGGCCCTGATGAAAATATTAAACGAAGCTCATGTACCCAACGAGATTTCTGTAAACCACCTGGAAACCATTGCCAACAAGATTTTTGAGGTGAACAGGGTAACATTCTCAGATGATGATCTGCCAGTGGAAGGTACGGAGCATAATAAAGCTCTCTACCTAACTGTCAAATGCGAAAACTCGGTAGTTGCTCGGGTATTGGTGGATAACGGTTCGAGTGCCAATATTTGTCCATTATCCACTCTGAACCAGTTAAAGATCGACCGCGGAAGAATACACAAGAATAGCATCTGTGTCCGGGGATTTGACGGAAATGGAACAGCCACTGTGGGGGATGTTGTGCTTGAATTGACCATCGGTCCGGTCCAGTTTACCATGGAATTCCAGGTATTAGAAGCCACAGTATCTTATAACATGATGCTAGGACGACCATGGATCCACGCAGCCAAAGCAGTGCCTTCCACCCTACATCAGATGGTCAAGTTCGAGTGGGATAGACAAGAGGTCGTACTACACGGCGAGGACACGTCATGCACCATGGGTGGCGCCATTGTGCCATTCATAGAGACCGATGATGACAAAGGTCCTTGGGTCTACCAGATTTTCGATACAATGTCGGCAAACAAGATTTCTGAGGGTGAGATCCTTCAGTAACCTAGGGTAGCTTCCGCAACAATCATGATGGTCTCAGAAATGCTGGGCAACGGGTTCGTGCCGGGAAAAGGCCTGGGAGTTGAGCTTCAGGGGATTGTCCAACCTGTCTCCCTGCCCAAGAACTTGGAAAACTTCGGTTTAGGGTTCAAACCAACCGCTGCAGATAGGAAGCAAGCGCGAAAAATGAAGAAGAGAGTTTGGTTTCTGCCCAAGCCGGTGCCACGTCTCTCAAGGTCTTTTGTCAGAGCAAGCGCCAAGAGGCCGCCAGTCCCAAAAATTCTAGGACCATTGATTGGTATGGATGGGGACCTGAATCAGAGTTTCGAGAGGCTATTCGCTGATGTCAGTATGGTAGAAGCTGGAGAGAGTTCCAGCAGGGCGGAGATACAATTTGTGGGGCCTGAGGCCAAGACCAATAATTGGACGGTTACTCCTCTTCCTGTCCGAGGGGAGTCTTGGTAGTAGGCTTTGATTTATGTTTTTTGTTTGTTTTGTTTTGTTCGGATTATTCCAGGTTGTAATCCAAATTTTACTTTTGTTTTGTAAAAGTGTGAACCCTTTTATCCCGCAAGTTTAATAAAGTTCTCTTCTTTTGTCTCATTTTAATTTTGTCTTGTTCTTTTTCTTTCTGAACAGTTCTCTTTTTACTGGTTCTAATGACATGGCATGCACACCGGATCTTCGACCTAGTCTAATAAATCAATCTGAATCTGACCTAATGATACAAGAGGTCGTTTGTGACGATGAATCTGAATATGACGAAGATAAAGCCTTTGAAGAGATAAACCAAGAACTGTGCCAATTTGAAGAAAAACCCAAACCTAACCTAAATGACACTGAGGCTGTGAATCTAGGAGGCGCTGATAATGTCCGAGAAACCAAGATTAGCATCCATATTGAGCCGAATGTCAAGGAAGAATTGATCAAAATCCTCGTGGAATTCAAAGATGTTTTTGCATGGTCATATGATGATATGCCGGGATTAAGCACCAATTTAGTGGTTCACAAATTGCCCACTGACCCGGCATACCCTCCAGTCAAGCAAAAGCTAAGGAAATTTAAAACAGAAATGAGTGTAAAGATCAAAGAAGAGGTGATTAAGCAGTTGCAGGCGAAGGTCATTCGGGTCACTCGATATCCCGAGTGGTTGGCCAATGTGGTACCAGTTCCAAAGAAGGATGGGAAAATCAGGGTGTGCGTCGACTACCGCAACCTCAACAAAGCAAGTCCCAAGGACAATTTTCCATTGCCCAACATCCATATCTTGATCGATAATTGCGCTGGGCGCGAGATCGGATCCTTTGTGGATTGCTATGCGGGTTATCATCAGATCCTAATGGACGAGGAAGATGCGGAAAAGACAACATTTATCATGCCATGGGGAACTTACTGCTATCGGGTAATGCCGTTCGGACTGAAGAATGCCGGGGCAACGTACATGCGAGCAATGACTGTTGTGTTTCACGACATGATACACAAAGAAATTGAGGTGTACGTAGATGATGTGATCATAAAGTCTTGGCGTCAGGAAGACCATGTAGCAGACCTAAGGAGATTCTTCCAAAGACTCCGAAGGTATGATATCAAGCTTAACCCGGCCAAATGCGCATTCGGGGTTCCATCAGGAAAGCTGTTAGGATTCATCGTCAGTCGACGGGGTATTGAGTTAGACCCATCTAAGATCAAATCCATCTGAGATTTGCCACCGCCAAAGAATAAAACAGACGTAATGAGTCTGTTGGGTAGACTCAATTACATCAGCAGGTTCATCGCTCAACTCACAGCAACTTGTGAGCCCATATTTCGGCTGCTGAAAAAGGATGATGCGGTAAGTTGGACGGTAGAGTGTCAAGAGGCTTTCGACCAAATCAAAGGGTATCTGTCTAATCCACCCGTGTTGGTCCCGCCTAAGCCAGGGAAGCCCTTAATTCTTTATCTGACGGTCCTGGAAAATTCATTTGGTTGTGTACTGGGGCAATATGATGACACAGGAAGGAAGGAGCAGGTCATTTACTATCTTAGCAAGAAATTCACAGTATATGAGGTCAAGTACACTCAACTCGAGAAAACATGCTGCGCCCTAACTTGGGTAGCTCAGAAGTTGAAACACTACCTGTCCTCGTATACTACTTATCTCATATCCCGTTTGGACCCATTGAAGTATATCTTTCAGAAACCTATGCCCACAGGGAGGTTGGCAAAATGGCAAATTCTGCTCACAGAGTTCGATATCGTCTATGTGACGAGGACAGCCATGAAAGCCCAAGTGCTGGCCGACCATTTGGTAGAGAATCCCGTTGATGAAAAATACGAGCCTTTAAGAACGTATTTTCCCAACGAAGAAGTGATGCATACAAGTGAGTTGGCGTTACCCGAGGAACCGGGTTGGAAGCTTTTCTTCGATGGAGCTGCAAACGCGAAAGGGGTTGGACTAGGAGCAGTACTCATTTCTGAAACAGGACGCCATTATCCTGTTACGGCTCAACTACGCTTCTATTGCACCAATAATATGGCCGAGTATGAATCTTGCATTTTGGGTCTGCGATTGGCTGCGGACATGGATGTCCAAGACGTTTTGGTCTTGGGAGACTCGGACCTCTTGGTACATCAGATTCAGGGCGAATGGGAAACACGGGACTTGAAACTCATACCTTATCGACAATGCTTGCACGATCTGAGCAAGCAATTTCGATCGGTGAAATTCAAACATATCCCGAGAGTTCATAATGAGGTTGCGGATGCATTGGCCACCTTAGCATCAATGTTGCACCACCCTGACAAAATGTATGTTGACCCTCTGCACATCCAGGTTTGTGATCAGCACGCTTATTGCAAGGCGGTGGAAGATGAAGCAGATGGCGAGCCTTGGTTTCATGATATCAAGGAGTACCTCAGAATGGGGATATATCCGGAACAGGCCACTGGAGACCAAAAAAGAGCCCTTCGGCGTTTGTCGAATGGTTTCTTCCTCAGCGGAGGAGTTTTGTACAAAAGAACCCCGGATTTGGGATTGTTAAGATGTATAGACGCCGGTCAAGCCACGACGGTCATGGCAGAGGTACATGCTGGAGTTTGCAGGCCGCATATGAGCGGATATGTATTGGCAAGGAAGATCTTTCGAGCAGGGTATTATTGGCTTACCATGGAGCATGACTGTATCTCTTTCGTGAGAAAATGCCATCAGTGTCAGATACATGGAGATCTGATTCATTCTTCGCCAACAGAGTTACATACGATGTCAGCACCCTAGCCGTTTGTGGCATGGGGCATGGACGTCATTGGACCTATCGAGCCGGCAGCATCCAACGGTCATAGATTCATTCTAGTAACCATTGACTACTTCATCAAATGGGTTGAGGGTAAAACCTTCAAGTCGGTAACTAAAAAGGCAGTAGTGGATTTTGTGCACTCCATATTATCTGCAGATTTGGGATCCCAAAAGTAATCATCACGGATAACGGTGCAAATCTTAACAGCAGCCTGATGAGAGAGGTATGCCAACAATTCAAGATTACACACCGCAATTCCACCCCATATTGTCCCAAGGCGAATGGAGCGGTCGAAGCAGCCAATAAGAACATCAAGAAGATACTGCGGAAGATGGTGGAAGGGTCCAGACAATGGCACGAGAGATTACCCTTTGCTTTGTTGGGTTATCGCACTACCGTCCGGACTTCCATAGGTGCAACTCCTTATTTGTTGGTGTACGGAACTGAGGCCGTAATACCAGCGGAGGTCGAAATTCCGTCCCTCCGGATTGTCGTTGAAGCCAAAATTGATGATGATGAATGGGTCAAAGCTCGACTAGAACAGTTGAGCTTGATAGACGAGAAAAGATTGGCAGCAGTGTGCCATGGTCAGCTATATCAGAAGAGAATGGCAAGGGCATACAATAAAAAGGTATGCCCCAGAAAGTTTGAAATAGGGCAGCAGGTATTGAAGAAGATCCTCCCACATCAGGTCGAGGCAAAAGACAAGTTCGCCCCAAATTGGCAAGGGCCTTATATCATGACTAGAGTATTGTCCAACGGTGCTTTGTGTTTGACGGATATCGAGGGAAGATGTGTTGACATGGCTATCAATTCGGATGCAGTCAAGAGATATTATGCGTAATTTCTTTGATTATGGCAATTATTGGTTCGTTTGTTTGTACTTGGTACTTATTGGATAATGAAATGACAGAGGCAATTCTTTCTTCTATCCAAACACTTTTTACCCTTGTTTCCCCCTTTTTGAGCCTTAAGTTATTCTTTCATACCCCTCTTTTGGAATCACTAATGAAAAAAATAATAATAAATATAAAAAGAAAAAAAAAGAGAAGGGAAAAGAAAATTGTAAAATAAAATGAAAAGGAAGAAGATAAAATTACAAGAAAAACAAAACCGTGGGAACTACGTTTGACCTGATTCCTCAAAGAGGATACGTAGGCGCCTCACGGCTCGGTCATAGTGTGCATAGTGTACATAGTGTGCATAATAGGCACAGTGTGCGTAACACACGTAGCTCAACATAGTGTAAAAAATAAAATCCCCCAAGCAAGAAAACTGGGGCAGAGGTTATGTTTTGAAGTTCCAACAAAGGTTTGATTCCAAAAGTTGTAGCGGATCACCCATCAAAGTTATTTCATTTTTTGATAGCCTTTCTTTTAGCCCCACACCAAAACCAACATCGACGTCCAAAAGACCTCCCGATCAATATCCAAGAGGTGCCAAGTCAGGCAAATAAAGCCGAGAATAATACACTGATCCCCGGCGAAGAAGAGGATCATAAAACTGGAAATGAATTGATAGTCCAAAGGAATCTCCAAAAGAGAGGATCATATCGACAGCACTCCAATTCTCCGTTGAAGAAATAAAATGAGAGAGTCTTGGCGGTGAAAACCTTCGCAGGCACCACAAGGCGACGAAAGATGAGAGATATAAAACGAGAGAGTCTTATCGGTGAAAACCTTCACAGGCACCATAAGGCGTCGGGAGCTGAGAGAAAAGAGAGAGTCTCATTAGTGAAAACCCCTCGAAGGGCACTATGAGGCGACAAGACAGATCAACAAAAGGGTCCGCGTTCGCAAAGAAATGGACACCCATTTATCCCCAGCAAGTAAGGTCATCAGGCAAGTTGATTGATACAAATAGACTGGGTCAGAAATCTACGGTGCATGTCATGATCACAAGGACCAGTCATGTCTTCCAGATAAGTTCTTCTCTTTTCCTTTTTCCACCAAGTATTGGTTCAGAGAGATTTTCCTCCTTTTCTATCTTTTTCATTTTTCTTGCTAAGAATTCGTTTTGAAAAAGATTTTTCAAAGTTTACTACCAGAGGCCGAAGGGGTACAAAAGCAAAATACGAAAGGATAGGCTAAGAGCCGAGGCAATAAGACAAAAGGCATTGGCTGCAAAACCAAAGGACGAATTGTGTAGAAAGAAGGGTGAAGTAAAGAGAGCGGAAAATGACGGGTGAAGAACTTGTGGACCAAGTTCCGAGAAGGTTTCCCTGCAGAATGTTGATAAATCCCGGACCCAAATCCGAAGTGGTCAGACGCCACAAGAAAGGAAAATCAATCCGGTGCAAGATATCCCCATGCAATGCAATTCTATGCCTTGCCATTCCGGGAGGAAATAAAACTCCTAAAGGAGTGGTTTCGGGAGGGAAGCGGACTCCCACAGTTTGATTCTGTAAAGAGAAAAGCAGAAAAGGGGGAAAACCATCCCCATCAGACAGGTCACCCCCAGCAAGCAACTTTTTCCCCCAACCAGTGGTGGGGGCACAGAGCAAGAAAAGAAAACCGGAAAATTAACACTAGGATTAAAACTAACAAAGTCCTTTTGTCTGCTGCAGGAAAATAAAGGTTGATGATGGCAGAAGGACGCGATGCCAGAAAGGTCACCAAAACCGGGGCAGAAAATTTTCTATCGTTGTCAAAAAATTTCTCGGAGGAACGAGGAAACAAATACATTTCTGTTCTAGGTCGCCCACCAGTATAATGCGGGAATACATTTCTGTTCTAGGTCGCCCACCAGTATAATGCGGGAATACATTTCTGTTCTAGGTCGCCCACCAGTATAATGTGGGAATACATTTCTGTCTTTTTATTTCATGTTCTAGGTCGCCCAGGAATATATTTCTGTCTTTTCATTTCATGTTCTAGGTCGCCCACTAGTATAATGCGGGAATACATTTCTGTTCTAGGTTGCCCACCAGTATAATGCGGGAATACATTTCTGTTCTAGGTCGCCCACCAGTATAATGCAGGAATACATTTCTATTCTAGGTCGCCCACCAGTATAATGCGGGAATACATTTCATGTTCTAGGTCGCCCACCAGTATAATGCGGGAATACATTTCATGTTCTAGGTCGCCCACCAGTATAATGCGGGAATACATTTCTGTGCTAGGTCGCCCACTAGTATAATGCGGGAATACATTTCTGTTCTAGGTCGCCCACCAGTATAATGCGGGAATACATTTCTGTTCTAGGTCGCCCACCAATATAATGCGGGAATACATTTCTGTCTTTTCCTTTCATGTTCTAGGTCGCCCACCAGTATAATGCGGGAATACATTTCTGTTCTAGGTCGCCCACCAGTATAATGCGGGAATACATTTCTGTCTTTTCATTTCATGTTCTAGGTCGCCCACCAGTATAATGCGGGAATACATTTCTGTTCTAGGTCGCCCACCAGTATAATGCGGGAATACATTTCTGTTCTAGGTCGTCCACCAGTATAATGCGGGAATACATTTCTGTCTTTTCATTTCATGTGCTAGGTATTTCATGTTCTAGGTCGCCCACCAGTATAATGCGGGAATACATTTCTGTTCTAGGTCGCCCACCAGTATAATGCGGGAATACATTTCTGTTCTAGGTCGCCCACCAGTATAATGCGGGAACACATTTCAGTCTTTTCATTTCTGTTCTAGGTCGCCCACCAGTATAATGCGGGCATACATTTCATATTTTGCATTCAGGCGCCCACCTGTATAACAAGAGGAATACTTAGTCTTATATTGCAGATTTTGAAATCAGTAACCCTACCGGAAAGTAGAAGGTTACAACAGGAATCCCCAGCAGGAAACAATAAAAATCCCCAGCACCGGGAAGCAAAAGGTTGCAGCAAGAGGTCCCAGCACAAGTTCAAGCGCATGAGTCAAAAGGAAGAAAAGACGCGTCTTGAAAGAAGCGTCCTGTGAACATTAAAATTATGCCCAGCATAACAGATCTGATGAAGAGAGCCGTATTCCCAGAGGAACCGCCGAAAAGCTTAATGAAGGAAGCCATATCCCCAGCGGACCGAGCAAAATGATGAAAATTGGTATTCAGAAAAGCAAAGGGCCAGAAATTCACAGAAGAAAGGCGCCGGAAGAAACACAATCCGACAAGAAAGCAAGGCAGCAAAGACAAGTTGAAAATAGATAAGATCTTGTGATCCATAGGCTAGCCTAGCTTCTGATTTTCTTGTTTTCTTTTTGGATACGGTGTAATAAGGAGATCAGTAAGGAAGTGGTAACAATATACAACAGCAGTAACAGCAGAACCACAGTTCCACGGTAGTCCCAGCTAATAAGACTTCCCGAACTACATTGACCTGATTCCTGTTTAGCCCAGGATATGTAGGAAACCTCTGGAGCAAAGGTTCGGTCAAATCTTTCAAAAATGCTTCATGTGGAGTACTCGGATGGGCAAAAATCGCTCACTTTATCTTTGCACGAAAACCCTTCGTGTTTTCGGGCAAAGAGGGACACTTTGTAAGCACGCGATTTTTGCCCTATGAAAGAATTACTCCCAAAAAATTCAAAATAAAACAATTTTCCTTTGTGTGCAATTTTTGTTATTTTTGTGTGGTATTTTTGTATAATTATTTGTATTTTTATGAGTGCATGTTTATTTGTTTTAATTAATAAAAATATAAAATATATCACATTTTCATTTAGTATTTAATTAAGTTTGTTTTACAAAAAATGAAAGTCACAAAAATAGGAATATTTTGCATTGTTAGCATTTAATGTCAAATTAAGCAATTTTATTTTTATTGGTGTTTAATTGTGTATGATAATTTTTGTTAGGAGTTTAATTAGTATTTTTGGAGTCAATTTAGTTTGTAGCTCAATTTAAAATTTTAGTTTTATCAAAATAAAATAAATATATAGTTCTATTAATGTTTTGTAGTCCTTTTAATTTTGAAAAATACAAAAAAAATATAGTACTTCATATTTTATCTTTATATAAAAATGAAAATTACAAAAATAGTTTTATTAATATTTTGTAGCTATTTTAATCTTGAAAAAAATATATTTAAAAAGATATAGTTTTGTCTTAAATATTAGTCTTTTGGTAGTTATTTTGCTTACATAATTAGTTGAGCAACGTCGTGTTCTTATTTCTCGGGTCCAGGCAAAAGAATAATATTCGGGTTCAAACTACCCGTTTTTAGGCCTAATTTTCGGGCCTAGCCCATAATAATCCGAGTCCACCACGCGTAGGGAACACGGACGGAACCCGACACACGGGAAACCCCACCACGCGTGGGGGACACAAGTATTGAACCCCACCACGCATGGGGGTCCATTTTCTTTGCACCTATACAAAATACACAGACTACTTTTGGAAAAGGGGGGATTTTAAAAAGGGACTTTGACAGATTTTTGAAAAAGGGACGGACTATTCATCGTCTTCCTCCTAAAGGAAGAAGAACGAAAACCCTACCCAAAACCACCCTCACCCAAACCAGTCGGAACCCTACCCAAACCATATGCGTCCGACTCCCAAACAGTCCGGCACCGGCTCGTCGCCACTGACCCCTACTCCCTCGCGTCGCCAAAACCACCAGCCTCCACTCCCTCGCGTCGTCACCGCCGGACCCCTGTCGAGTTGCATCACGTTCTTCTTCATCCTCAACCCCACACCGTCGCCCCTACTCCCTCTCCGTCCCACGACCAACAGCAACAACCCAGCAACCCGTCGACCTACTGCCCGCCATCCAGCAACCATCGTCGACCACTCCTCCATTGAAGCCGACGACCACAGCTGTTGCTGTTGCGTTGTCACTGACCACATCCACCATTGCCGCCCGCTACGAGCTCCAGCTCCACCCAAACCCAACCTGCCGCTGTCCCCGACCCTACTCCCCCACCACCAAACAACCACCCGTCAAGCAGCAGCCATTGCTGCTGCATCGCCCAGCAACCACCGTCAAGCAGCAGCTATCGCTGCTACTCCTCGACGCCACGACACCCTCGTCCCTCCATTTGCGTCGCCAGTCCAAAACGTTCAGCTGCTGCTTCGTCTTTTTTTTTTAACGTCCGCGAAACGGTTCGTTCGACCTCCAATAGTTCAACTCCGAGTTTGACTTGGGTTCGTTCAAGTTTTAGATTTTTCTTTCAAGATTATTTAGTTCTTTTGATTTATTTTCCATTAGGGTTTTTGGTTTTAAGTGTTGTTCGTAATCTTGTTTTGTTCGTTCTATTTTTTTCGGATTATTGAATCTTTGTTTAAAGTGTTTATTTTTGTAAATCTTGTTTTGTTCATTAATTCTCCTTCTTCTTCAAGACCTTTTTATTTGGTCAAGGTTTTTTTTCTGTTTGTTTGAGTTATAAGCTACATTCGATTTGAACAACTTCGTCGAATAGTTAGTTTGTGACTGCTTTGTTTGGACGAATGCAGCATGAATCACTTTGTTGGTCTGTTTTGATGTTTGAATCTTTTGTGTGAATTTGACTTAAGGATTGGTTGTAGCTGTGTAGTGATTTGGTGTGGCTGTAAATCAGAGAGGTTTAAATACATATTGCTAAGAGTGAGGGCAAGGCAATAATAATAGGGGATTTTTTTCAGGGATATTTTTGGGTGTTAAAAGATTTAAAATGATTAGCGTTAGTAGCCTGCCAGTTAATATTCAGTGTATAATTAATGAATTATTTAATGAAAAGGGAATTAGTAGTGCAGAATACACCTTGTCTAGTATCTTTAAGGGTGGAAAATCAGAAAATAAGCATGAGATTAATGATAAAAGTGTATAGATGCACATGAGAGGGAATATACAGGCTGAAAGTGAAAAGCTTTGAATAAATAATGTTTAGTTCTAGCCTATAAATAAGGGGAGTTGATATAGAGAAGGGGACTGGAAAAAAAAGGATTGAGACTGGAAGTTGAGAGAACAGAAATTTTCAGAACTTAAAAGTGAGAGATAGGCTAATTTTTCAGAACTAAAAATCAGTCTTTGAGAGCTAAAAACTGAAAGTGAGGTTCTTTTCTTTACTGCTGAAATCAGAACTTTGTTACTGCCTCTGTTGGATTGCGTTAAGTACTACTGATTTTCAGTCAAGCTTTCTGGGGTTTTCAGTTTGGTTCTGACCATTGTTACATTGGTTATTGCTGTTTTGTTGCTGTTATTTGCTGTGGGATTCTGTTGTTGTGCTACTGCTGTACATTGTTGCTCCTGACCTCTTTTCTTTATTTGTAGTTCGAATTCCAGGTACACATTCGAATCTTGTAGTGATAAAGCTTTGAAGTTGAAATGCAGCAATAAAATCGAACCGCTTCAATAAAGTAGATAGTAGACAATCAGGTCTATTTAGTTTTTTTTATGAACTGTTTTATTTTATTTTTATTTTTATTTTTTTGTATAATTGGATTGAAAAGAGAAGGAATCGTATAAATGGTCATGCGCTGATATAACATGAACCTTTCAATTTTATTAGATTAATGGGGTAAATCATGATAAGTAGCATATCTCTAGTTAGTTGTTTGTTTCCATGCATATATTCAAGTAGTCCATAAATGAGATAGAGTACTTAGTCAAAACCCAATTAGTATTTCGTTTAGATGGTTAAAACTAATTTCCATTAGTCCTCTTAAGTGATTATACTCTCATCAGTATTGGCATTAATTCATGTTACAAATAATCTCACATAGATAGATTGTGGACTTGATAAAAATGTAAAAATAAGGTGGTTGGGTAGTGTCAACATTATAGCTCCAATAATAGTAATAAAAGTAAATAATTAAATAAATAAATAAAGGTCGTAGTCGATAATTTTATGTATTAATAATTAAGTTTACTTACACTAATGTAGAGTAGTTTCAATAAAGTATAGTTAAATTGCGAATCCATTAGGGTTAATGAATTAGTCTATAGCTTTGATCATTTAGTTAACCTCACCACAAGTAAAAATGGCTAATTGTAGTAACGTTAGTCAATCTTGTACGTTTTTTATATACATAATTCCATTTTTAGTAATATTAGCTTATGGAATAAGGCGCGAAACAATTTTTTCATTTTTACAAGTTCAAGTATAATTTTCGTTAGCATCTATTGTAATCTATTAATTAAATAAGTTACGGTTTTTTTTAGCATGTAATTAACTAGGATTTTTCTTTATTTAGAGACAAATAAAAATAGAAATGTAGTTACTTTCCTTTTAAAAAATAAATAAATAAATAAATAAGTGAGACGAGCTTCGTCAAATAAAAAAAAATAATAAAAAATTTGCAGGACCCTCAGTAAAGGTTTAAGAATTTTTTTTTTAGTCGGGAAGGGCCATTTAACAAATTTCACGGCCCTACCCAAAATAATAATACGCTAGTCGCTTTAGGCACGTATTTAATAATGTTATCTCTTTAAACTCGGATGCACATTTATGTTACCCAAATCCAAATCTCAACGAAATCGAAATGTGTCTCTAATCACGGGTACATTGATTGTGACGTGGTCTGAGATGCATTTCCATGACGTTGCAAATTCTTTTTAATAATGAATGAGACGAACCTCGACAAAAAAAATGCACAAGCTGTGGGGGCCTCTAAATGTATATATTAAAATACTTAGAATTCGAGGACAGGCCGTTTAGCGAATTTTACGGCCTTCCCCAAAATAACAAGACGCTAGTTGCTTTAGGCGCGCCTTTAATAATTTATTTTCCTTAACTCGGGTGCACATTTATGTGACCCAAATCCAAATCTCAACCGAGTCGAGATATGCCAAACAACTAGGGTGCATTGATGTAACGTGGTTCGAGATATGTTTCCACGACGTTGCAATTCTCGTAAAATAATAACAATAAGTAAGAAAGCGGTAAAAAGATAAAATTTTGCACATAAGTTCATATTTGTATAAAATCAGATAATCAAGCCGAATATAACAGTTGAGCGACCGTGCTAGAACCACGGAACTCGGAAATGCCTAACACCTTCTCCCGGGTTAACAGAATTCCTTATCCGTATTTCTGGTGCGCAGACTGTAATATGGAGTCATTATTTTCTCGATTCGGGATTAAAATTGGTGACTTGGGACACCCTAAATCTCCCAAGTGGCGACTCTGAAATAAATAAACAAATCCCGTTTCGATTGTCCTTTAATTTGAAAAACTCCCTTGCACCCTCGCGGGGGCGGAAAAAGGAGGTGTGACATCCACCACTTGTCTTTCTCAATTACATTGTCGCGCTAGATGTGATGGTACGTTTCTCCACCCAACTTCATTATATTCTCGACAACTGGAATAGTTTGATTGGTGTAAATGGGGTTACTCCCATCCCCGTGGATGATTACTTCCTGATGCTTCCATTTAAACTTCATAGCCTGATGTAGAGTGGAGGCCACGGCCCCAACAGCATGTATCCAAGGTCGTCCCAACAGCAGATTATATGTGGCGGATATGTCCAATACTTGAAACTCAACATCAGACCAAGTCGGGCCCATCTGTAAGCACAGGTTGATTTCCCCGATCGTGGCCCTTTGGGACCCATCGAATGCTTACACATTCATAGTTCTCGCTCGTATCTCATGCAAGCCTTTACCCAACCTCTTCAAAGTAGTCAATGGACAAATGTTGAGACTCGAACCCCCATTTATTAGGACTCTGGCTATGAATTTATCCTCAAATTGTACCATCACAGTGAAGGGTGTGGTCACTTCCACCTCGAACAGAGTTGGCGTCGCTAAGGGCGTTGTTACTTCAACCTCAAACGGAGTTGTTGCAGCTACTTCAACCTCAACCGGTGACTGAATCTGCACTATAATAGGTGTGAGAGTGACTGGAGGTATTTTAGGTTCATCCCCTTCACGAATGAGCCCAATCGATCCTTCCGGATCCCATTCTTCGTCAGTTTCTATCACATTTACCCCTTTGCCTCTGTGATCCGGGAGGGGGTTATTGCGAACATTTGATGCAGCCTCTTTTGCTTGTATAACCTTGGTGTCAATCAACGTCTGGATCTTATCTTACAAAGGGCGACATTCATCAATAGTATGTCCTTTCATGCCCGAGTGATAGGTGCATGTCTTGTTTGGATTGACCCAGTGAGAGGAATTTTCCATAGCAACGGCGGGAATAGGAATGACATAACTAGCAGTCTTCAGTCTTTCATACAACTGATCAATGGGTTCAGCAATAGGAGTGTATTGTCTGGGTGGTCTACGGTTGAAATTTGGTTTGGGTTTTCGGTAGTTTTGGTGAGCTGGTGGTGGTGAGTGGTAGTATGCAGGTTGGCTGTTATAGGTATGGTAAGTGGCGGCGGGTTGTTGGTATCTGGGAGGTGAAGGCTTATATGTGGGTGGTGTTGTTTGATATGTGAGGGGAGATTTCGGACCCTGGGCTACCATTACTGCACCAACCTCTTTCATCTTAGAGATACCTCCTGACTGTAAGGCTTTGTTTGTAGCTTGGAGTGCCTCAAAGTTTTTCACCATTCCGCTTTTAATTCCCTCTTCTATTCTTTCTCCAAATTTGATGATGTCAGAGAACTTATGGTTTTCAATAACTATCAACCTTTCATAATATTGTGGATCTTGAGTTCTGACGAAGAACTTATTCATCTGCTCTTTTTCTAGCACTGGCCTTACCTTTGTTGACGTGTATTGTTGTTTCTCTGTGCTTTGTGTCGTGTTCTCCGGTTATACCTCCTTTTAGACCAGTGTAGGCTAGTTTCAAATTGGGCCGTTTTCAAATGTTTTGTAAGTTGGGGGCCCAAGAAAGTCTGATCCGGCCTTTTAAGTTTGGGATCTTTACACAAATAGCCGGTTATATACTCTTTACTTTTTCTAGACATATATATAGATTATACATTAATTATACACATATAATACATAATTATACCTCCACCGATTATTTGTTGGTTGGGTGGTGGCTATTTGGGTTAATTCTTCTTTAAGTTTTTTACTGGAAAAATTATATTGTATAGCCGCTCCTAAAATTAATAGCGTGATAATGTATATACTGTATTTAATAAATGTAGTAAATATACAGTAAGACCTCTTGATAAGAATAACTTTTTACAACAACACTTCACTATAACAGCCAAGTTTTCTTTGAAATCAATATTTCATGTTATGTCATGCGTAATATATGTTCTCTATAAACACTTTAATCCAATAACTAAAAGATATCAGAACAAATGACGTTATTATAGAAAAGCGTTTCAACAAACCCCTAGGAAAAGTAAGAGTCTTAAAGTTGATAACTTATACCAAATAATATCTCGCAGGATAGATATTGCAATTTACTTAGCTTGCACCCTCTCTGAAACTCTCCTGCTGCTTTATCACTCCTTTGGTCTTATCTTCAAACCTCTGTGGAAAATTGAAGTAAGGAAAAACTCAGGTTGAAATCACCTGGCGCTGGGTTCTTCGCTACTACACCCGTCAACTGGTGAGTTTACATTTTCTATGCATAAGGGTCTTATTTTGTACTCAGTTTCTTCGTCTGTGCTTTTTCCCCTTTTTGGGTGGAGCTTTGGCATTGTTTTTTATTACTGTCATTCTAGGGCGGAGAAAAATTATCAAGAGTTCTCATGAGAATCTTTGTCAGGTGTTTTGATCTTAGGGCACTCAATTTTTCCGATTTTTCAACTGCATAAAAGGACTTGCAAACAACAGAAATTGCTTTTTTGTCAATTGGGTTCTCATTTAAAAAAAAAGAACTGAAAAGACAATTTCTTTAAAGGGAAGATCAAAATGGTTGTTGAAATTGGTTTTCGCTTCTTCATTCCAACTTGAGTTTCCTAAATCCATTTTGGGGTAATGGGTGCTAGGAATTTTGGTTATTTTATGAAGGTTATTGTAGTACATATTGGCTTCTCTTTCATAATTTGGGAGTTCTATTTTAAGTTGGAACCACAAAAGCAAGTTTCCATAAGCTTTCTCAAACCCCAAAATCAATTAAAATTCTAGTCAGGATTGAAACTTTATAACACACGCTTCAAGGATTTCTCCTATTGAAAGCAACAAAAAGACCTACCGATTTAAAAGATCCAGAATCCCCTAATTTACAATATTACAAGTTGTCCCATTTTAGATAACTATTTATATTTAAATGTCACTTAATCCAAATAACAGTAGTACCTACGGTACAGCTTAATTCCAAAAGTAAAGATAGCATGATACACCCTTCCTAAAGTATAATAAGTATAATATATATCACAAATGAAAACCTATAAAGGGAAATAAAGAGAGGAGAACAAAACTCACCCGATAGTTATAGCAGCATCGAACTAAAATCAAATGCGGAAAGTTTGAGTGAAATAAGTGCAGCATCGAGATGTCAAATAAGTGCTAGAGCGAGTACCATAAATCGTTTTGGCCAGCCATCCAAGTTCTACCCCACTACCATAAATATTATGGCCGATACATCGCTCGGAGTAGTCCACTCCCCAACTGAGCAAATTGGATCACCGGTTAACGCCCGGGAGAAGAGAGATGAATGTCATGAGGGAATTTCTCACTACTGAACAAAAAAATTCACTTTTGAGAAATTTTGTCAAGCTGGATGATATTTCCATGATGTGATGAAAAGCACCGGTGGATCTGAAAGGTCATCGAAGGCGACAACACAGGCAAATACGAACTTGACAACGCTTTAAAAAAGCAAATTTTTATGTAAATCATGTTACACCATCGTCGACATCGCTGTTGTTAGGGATATAGTATATATGCCCTAGATCCAATATTATATTTGATGATTTGAACATATTTTTTATTTGATATAAAATATATATGGCATTTGATATTCTTTTATCATAGTTATTATTAATTATTTGATTAACTTGATAAGGTCCTTGATTAAATTATTGAGATTTGACATTGTGATGGAGATCATGATAATGAGAGTCAAGTTTCTTCTAATTTAATCTAAATTTGTTCTTGATCGTAGGATTATTAATTTGAACATTGGTAATCTGGTTAGATCAATATTTATGTGATCGTCTTTATTGGATAAAGATTAGTTGATCTCGTTAACTAATTTGCATAGATAGATGATGCATATAAAGATATGATCATTGAACCGACTCATTGGATAATTCCTAATTGTTAGAATTACCATAAACTGTCAATAGGATATTCTCTTGAAGAATGTGATGTAAGAATTTCCTTTGACCTGAGATCGTCATAGTAATTGACAAGTTATTTATTGTGCTTTGATACTAGACACCTATAGCCCTAGGGCAATAGTTGAAAGGATATTGGGTATGGTTAAATACTTGTAGAATTAGTGATTGATCCAAGATGGAATCTATCAACTCTTGGTAATGAGTTTAAGCTTCATGTTGTCATGAATTATAAACGACCAAACTAAGACCTTGGCCAGGGCAATTGAATGAAAGAAGAAATGAGTTTCTTAGGTCAATCAATGGTTGATTATGTTTGACATGAACACATAGTTGGTTGCCTATTAGGATTTGACAGTTGAACCATATCATAGGGTGATCCAGAGCTATAAGGACAGAAGGAATTACTACATTATTCTTCTACTGGTTCTTGAGAGTAAATTGTATACTTCATTCTATCCGGTCGTTAAGGAGTGTTGCTAGACGTCACCCTTGATTAGTATATTGATGTGATCAATTTACTACCGATTTAGTAATGAACTTATGGGGTTACACACTTACGAGTGTTCTGATCTTTGCTAAAGGATTAATTGCTTTATTATTTGGTAATTAAATTAAAGAATTTAATTAGTCAAATAACTTTAGTTATTAGTCCAAATGAAATATTATTATGTTCTTTGCTAACACAGAGGATATAATTAATATTGTGAACAAATTGAAGTTTTCTATTTGGAATAGAAAATTAAATAATATATTTGTATTAATATTAAGTTGCATGTATAATATGATTAGTTAGTTCTATAATCTAATTTAGAATTGGATTAGAAAATAACGTGTGGCTTTCATGAAACCCATTTGAAATGGGATTAAGTTTTCCTACAGGAAAATAATAATCCAATTATGAATTGGATTAACAATTGAAAGTCCATAAGGACTAACCACGACTGCCGACAATTCTTTTGATTGGAATTGAAGTTTATCCTACGATAGAAATAATTGTGAATTGGTTTTCACACTCATCATGCATATATAAAAGTGTTTGTACCTTTACTATATAAAACAAAATTGTAAAGAATAAAAAAGGTCCAATTATTATGTGAATTGGTTTTCACACTCATCATGCATATACCTTTACTATATGAGACAAAATTGTAAAGAAGGTCCAATTATTATGTGAATTGGTTTTCATACTCATCATGCATATATGGAATGTGATTGTACTTCTACTATATTGTAATGAAAGGAAAAAAAAATTGAAACGAGACTTTCTTCACCAGGTACGTCTTAAATCCGATCTTTGACATGTAAATAAATTTAAACACGAAAAGTTCTGCCTAGGATTGTTATTATCTTCCACTGCGTGTTACGAACACATATATGCAATCCAATAGTGGTATCAGAGCAAGGTTTATACAAGTTGCCCCATTTTAGATAACTATTTATATTTAAATGTCACTTAATCCAAATAACAGTAGTACCTACAGTACAGCTTAATTCCAGAAGTAAAGATAGCATGATACACCCTTCCTAAAGTATAATAAGTATAATATATATCACAAATGAAAACCTATAAAAGGAAATAAAGAGAGGAGAACAAAACTCACCCGATAGTTATAGCAGCATCGAACTAAAATCAAATGCGGAAAGTTTGAGTGAAATAAGTGCAGCATCGAAATGTCAAATAAGTGCTAGAGCGAGTACCATAAATCGTTTTGGCCGGCCATCCAAGTTCTATCCCACTACCATAAATATTATGGCCGATACATCGCTCGGAGTAGCTCCACTCCCCAACTGAGCAAATTGGAGCACCGGTTAACGCCCGGGAGAAAAGAGATGAATGTCATGGGGGAATTTCTCACTACTGAACAAAAAATTTCACTTTTGAGAAATTTTGTCAAGCTGGATGATATTTCCATGATGTGATGAAAAGCACCGGTGGATCTGAAAGGTCATCGAAGGCGACAACACAGGCAAATACGAACTTGACAACGCTTTAAAAAAGCAAATTTTTATGTAAATCATGTTACACCATCGTCGACATCGCCGCAGCAACATAGAGAAACACAGAAAGAGAGTGCTGAAAGAGGGCTACTTAAATTCAGTAGTTATCAACTTTAATTTCCTTGGGAACTTAAATTTCAGCTTTTGTCATACTTCCTTTATCTGGACAAAAGAACATATTAAAAGGGGGAGAGAGAGAGTTCTAAGCATTTTAATGCAGTTTGAGAAAATGATGAATTCTGCTACTGGACAATTCCTCGTCGAACTCTCCTATTTCGTTGAGCGTGAATTTAGACATAAAGTTTAACTTTTTTAAAATAAAATTTATATATTTAAAAATTACTATATATCACAATAATTAAATATGACTTTGCAATATATAAGATTAATTATTACTAATTATTGATGATATTTTATTAGTTCATTTCATTCCTCAACTGTTATAACAAATTACGGAATACATAAGCTAAATTGATAAAGAAGTTTTTATATTAATTTGGTCTATTGAAATACGTTAACGCTTTATTTAATAATTTTTGTTGAAGCTTTGTTTAAGATGCTTAATTAATCCTTCATAAAATTTTGTTATTTAATATTTAGGTAGCCTGTGATGCGCACTGGACCGATAATACTATATTAAATTCACAAAATTTCATCGGATATTCTTGAGCTTGTATTTGAATTTTATCTCCATTCTTTTTTAAAGTTTTGCACATCTCAGTGTTCTTATCTCCTGCTTCCTCCCTTTCCCCCTTATTTTTCCAATTTCTTTCTTCTACTTATTCTTCTTCTCTATTTTTTTTTGTTTTTGTTTTTCTGGTCTGACTCCATCTCGATCGACGCTATTCTTTATTCTTGAATATTAAAGCATTAAAAAAATTATGAGTTCTATGTCTTCAAGGAAATAAGAAAAACACTTGTATCTTTTATATTGTACAGTTGTATATAAGATATCGTATTGATACGTGTTAAAAAACGATTTAAAATTGAAACAATATTGTATACATCTTTGAAGTATTACTTACTGCATGCATTATAAATTAATCCTAACGTCAATTCTTTTGCGTCATTATAATGATTTCTTGTAAATTGAATAACACGGAAATTTTTCAATCCGATAATTTCAATAATTTAACAAAATATTCTAATGATCTTTCATTTTTTTTTAATTTATATTTCTAAGGATCTCCTTGCAATTACAGCTAAACTTTAAGACCAATTATCTCTGAGTTTGCGTGGGGTCCACCTCCTATGGCAGTTTTGAGGAGTTCGTACATATAAGTTGTGGAACGGAAAATTGAGTGGGCCCATGTTGGTACTATATCTAGTAAAAATGTGGCTTTACAAAAAGTTTAGGTGGGCCCATGTTGTTGTCAGACATGCATGTTGATGAAATTTTTTAATTTATATTTCGAAGGATTTCCTTGCATTTACAGCTAAACTTTAAGACCAATTATCTCTGAGTTTGCATGGAGGTGGTATCCATTATGATTTTGAATCCTCTAGACCATCTCGACGGAGAATTTACTTGGCTTAAGTGGGTTCAAATATTATTTCTATACTCATCTTTTCCATTTTAAATATAATTTATTATATATATAGTATAATTTTTAAACGAAACGGGTTCAATTAAACTTCCTTGGCACCACGTGGATCCGCCCCTGGGTGCAATATACATAAGTTTTGGTTTTATCCTACAAGCACTTGATATCACGATTGTAGACGCACTTATACTTTAGGTGGAACATTTTAACTAGAGAATATATTTCATTAACCTCGACGATCATCCTCGTGCAATTAGATTCATACAATCTCTATACTAATAAATTTAGTCTGTAGTGCTTACAGTTTCATGTTTATAATTCTTGAAGTTTGAAGTTTTTTCCTGTCAATCTGTGTTGTGATCTTCAACTTTCTAAAAACAAAAGGAAACAAAATTAAAATCAAACACAAAAAATATTAATAAATGTAATGACAATATGTCTATACTTTAAAGGATAAAAAATTGAATACTTTTATCTAGTGGCGGATCCATCCTCCAGGACTCCGAGCAAGGATGTTCAATATTATAAAGAAGTGAACAATGAAAATTTTATCGAATGAGTTCATCGAAATTTGTTGAATCTAAATATAATGTCAAACAGATTCATACAAAATTAAATCTAAATGGGAATTAAACTATCGTCGAAACTCATGCTAACGTTATGTTGGATTAAAATTAATACATTGGTTTGTTTTGAAGTAATTATTTTCCATAAGTTTATCAAAGCAAATGCAGTAGAAAACTCAATAATTTACATTATTAAAGTCTACAGATTCAAGAATCAAGAAACAACAAACAAGAGTCATTAACCTAAATTGAGAATCAACAATAAACCACTAACAAAATTCTGAAAAAGTTAGAAAGAATAAGGAATTTACCAGGGATGCCAATGCCATGACAGAAGCATAGCAAGCAGCGGCAGCGAGGCAAACAGATCGAAGAGAGAGAGAGAGGGAGTGGAGTGAGGCAACGAAAAGAGAGAGAGATTTAGGAATTTTTTAACCCAAAATCAGTCACTTTTTTCGGGGAAAACATATTAAAAGAGACGAAGAGAAACGATATCGTTTCGTTTAAAATTAAACGTCTGAAGAAAAAAAACTAGATTGCAACTAACAGGAATTGAACCTGCAACCTTCTACAAAATCTAAACTCCCTTGACCACTAAGCAACCTTCTACAAAATCTATACATATTATATTTATACGTAAAAACAAAAATTATCCCTATATAAATAATATAATTTTCGAACGAAGGGGTTCGGCCCTTCCGCCCCTAAGTCCGCCCCTACTTTTACCTAAAGAGAAACAATCTTAAAACTAAATATGATAAATCATGATAACATATACTAATATATAGCGGAGACAACTATAAGAACTTACAAAAGAACTAAAATATTATATAAAATAATATAAAAATAACAATCCTTAAAATCTAACGAACTCTTCTAATATAAGCGTTAAAAACTTGTCAAAATATTTTCATGTTTACACTTTCTTCTGACCTCAAAAAACAGGACAAACCAAGACCAGCAGAAACACTAAATTTTAGAAGAATGAAGAAATTGAGAACCCTTGAAATCTAACAAACGATTCTCTAACCATAAACGCAAATATGGTTCAAATTATCCAAGTAAAATTCTACTAAATATCTCTACACACCTATATATAGAACCCTTTTCTCAACCATATTCAATTCACCAAAGCAACAAATAATCAAACACAAATATTTAAGAAACACTTTTTTTTTTTTCAAAACACAAAAATGGAGATGAAGAAGATTGCTTGTGTCACCCTAATTGTTGCAGCCTCAATTACTGCAGCTATGGCTCAATTGCCCCCAATTTCTGCACCTGCCCCTGCACCAACTAGTGATGCCACTGCTGCATTACCTGCTCTGGGAACTTTGGTTGGGGCTACTTTTTTGTCCTTCTTCGCTTATAACATGCACTAATTAAATTTGTTCACACAGAGTGAGGGGAAAAATGAGTATAATCATGGTGGGACAAGAAGATCAATTAGTAAGGTAAAAAAGGGAAGAGGATGAACAATTGAAGGAAATTTCTCTTTGTGTATCAAATTTTATATATATGATTATCACCAACAAAATAAAATCATTATTTTGTGGTATATTATTATATTGTTATTTTGAGTCTTTGCTATGAAATGGTTAAC
Organism: Nicotiana tabacum; assembly: GCF_000715075.1. NCBI lineage: Eukaryota > Viridiplantae > Streptophyta > Magnoliopsida > Solanales > Solanaceae > Nicotiana > Nicotiana tabacum. The sequence continues at coordinate 22,872,371 of NC_134100.1, read as the reverse complement.
TGCGTTTTATCATTTTGCATTTATTTAAGATTGATGGCGAGATATCGATCAACCCTCAAAACTATCAATGGGATTAATTAAGGTGAACTGTTGTGTCTGAATCACACCCCAAAAAAAAAAAAACTGATGACCAGAAAAAAAGAAGTTTTTCAGGAACTCTTTGGAATTGCATTGAACATAATTATTTGGTGCGAATAAGTTTTTGTTCGCGAGCACTTGTCATTAATATTGCAGATCAAAACTGTGAAATAATTCACGGAAAAAAAAATACCAATAATATAGGGGCCTCTAATTTATTTTAGTTACATAATAAATTAAGATAAAATGTATATTGATTGATAATAATAGAATGATAAATTTTATACTAAAATACAGGTCATACACTTATTTTTCCTAATTACCTATTTCTAAACCCTCTTCACCAATTTTTCCATTTAAAAACGATTTTTACTTCACTAGTTGCTACGATACCCCTTCGGTCCTACCCTCACCTTGTGGGTTGCGATATTCCATGCGATTAGTAATTCATCTTCTTTATGAGGTAAATAATTCTATCATTTTAGTATAAAATAGTATCTAATTAAATCAATTAATACAAGAATAACAACAACAACAACAACAACAACAAAGTCAGTTGAATTCCACAAGTAAAATATGGGGAGGATAATGTGTACACAGATCTTATTCTTATCCTGGGAAGGTAGAGAGGTTGTTTCTGATAGATTCTTAACTCAGGAAAGAAGAAATAAAGCAGTAGCAACAAGCAATAACAGTAGCAAGATACTGAAAAAGACCGAATCGCGTCTCGTCAATCAGTACAATTTCATCCGCGAATAACATACATCATGGCACCTCCCTTTAAATATGACGTGTTGATGTGTTCATCGCTAAGAATATAAAAACGGGCTAAGAGCTGAGCCCTATAGTGCAACCCCATCACAACAGAAAAATATTCTGAGTCTAATACCATATATAGTCCTCATTCAAATTTTAGCTTCATGGTATATGTTCTTAATTACCTTATGTATGCTACATGAACACCTTTAATCTCCATAGAACCTCCTAGGGACTTTGTCGTATAATTTCTCTAAATCAATAAATATCTAGAGCCTTTTGTGAAGAACAATCAAGTACAATTTCCACAGTAGGGAGAGCCTTTTGTGAAGAACAATATTGAAACGGGAACAAAGCATAAATTCGATTGATAATTTAGCAAAACGTGTCAAACCTTACCCTATAATAATATGACACCCATTTCTCCAACAAGAATTCCCACTAGCCATATGGCATACATGCAATAACAGAATATGTACCTCTTCTTTATTGTCACTCTAAAATATCACACAACCATAAACTTCCAAACTTTGTTTCGCTAGTAAATACCTTGTATTGAGTATTAGTAAGGTAAAATTTATTTTTTATCTATATATATTATGTTTTAAACATTCTTTAACATAATTTAAAAGTGTAGTATAATGGTTAAGGAGGTTCAAAATTTACATAAGGTCATATGTCATTTCCTACTAGCTACAAAAAAAAATTTGAACCCCCTTCGTGGAGATCCTGCCTCCGCCATTGGACAGCACTGGTGGCTTAAGTACTGGGCCCCATCTGTCTGTTTATTCTACACGTTGCTAGCAATTTACAACTTATTGAAGTTGTTGAATTCTAATACACATATTTCATCCGACATGTATAATTCGACATTCAATACTTAATGACAACTGAATGCCCACTATTTTATGACACTAAATATTTTTGATGAATTTTAAAACCAATATCTTATTGTATTAATATATGGGGAAAAAGTACTGTAAAGGTGTAATGTTAAAGCGAATTGAATTACTTGTTATATTGTTATTGCTACTCAGAATAGTGTCGGGTTAAGTTGAAGAATTGCATAATTTCATACGTTATCCAAATTAATTTATTTTTTGAGATGTTATTTTTTTGGTATCGAATTCTTGAATATTTAGTGTACTCTACGTTTGCTTATATATATATATATATATATATATATATATATATATATATATATATATATATATATATATATATATATATATATATATATTACACTACATTTTAATATTATAATATGATACATAGTTATATTTTATGCTATTTAAATGAATAACGAAGTTTGGAGTAGGTCAGTCGATTAATTTACAGAATATATACAAAAAAAAGGGTATTGCTTCTGATAATAACAAATAAAATGGAGTCAGATGCTTAATAGACAATTTCTAATATTTAATGTCTGATGCAAATTTTAAAGTAAGTGAATGGTTCAAGGCAAATATTTTATATTTTGTTTTATATAATCTCAAGGAAAATAGAGAACAAACAAATAAATTGTAATATTTAACAAATAAATAGTCTATGAAAAATGGTGAAAATACAAAATAGAGGATAAAGCCATTATATTCAGCATAAAAATAATACAAAATTCACATCACTTTTATTTTTCAAGGGATTGAAATGAACGAGTTGCAAATAGGCACACATTTATAAATGTATAGAAGTTATATAAAATGCAATAAATTGGATTCTGTATCTCAAGATCTTGCAAAATATTTGATACATTTATCAAATGACTGATCCTGATATTATATAAATAAGTTTTTCCTAATGCGAACAATTGTACAAGAACCATTGCATTTTTTATGATACGAGAATATACGACGGTATCATATCAGAACTTATTTTAAAAATCTCAATTAAAGCATTAATTCATATTAAAAGATACTATTTATCGCGAGTGGATGATATATAATTATGAATATATAAAATCTAATGGTGACTTATTGTGGTTTCTCCTCTAAGACTAAAAATATTCATGGAACATTTGTTTATCTCAAATCAAAACAGATAGAAAAAAGAGATGTCATATATTCCATAAACCAAAATATCCAAGCTGGAAAAAAGGGTGTGTAAGACCCCATAAAATTTTTGAAGTACTTAAGCTATTAAGAAAGTTGATGTGAGCTAATTATATTATATTGTACGCAAAAACTGACTATTAATATGATAAATATCAATTGGATATGATAATAAGTGGACGAAGTATATTATACGTGATTTGGGGTCTAAGGAGAAGCCTAAGTCTAAGCCAAGTTGGAAAATTTCAAGATAGGCTAAAATTCTAAATGAGCAAGCACAAGATCACACTTTGGACGAGCACATCTACATATATATAAGGTGTTATGTGATGCACAACCTATCAAATTAAAAGTCTTTGAGTCTAGTTTCTAACGCTTCAAACTGTTCATCATTTAGACATTTGTACAAAAAGTTAGATGGATTTACTGAAGGCAGGTAATGCTGTATTCTGGGGCAGAGGCAAATCGCAGTTACCCAATGCGATTTATAAATCGTATTCGACACCTGCGACTTACCTGGACAGATTACAAAACGCGAGTTTCAGCCATTTTTAACACATTTGGAGCTATTGAGCTCGGATTGAAGAAATTGTTGAGGCGATTTTCACCATATGGATTAGGGTAAGTGATTCTAACTCGATTTTGGTTAAAATACATGAATCTATTGTTGTTTTTATCATGAAATTAGTGAATTGGGTTGAAAATGGTAGAAATTCTCTATACCTTAGATTTAAGATTTGGAGGTCGATTTTGTTGTTGGAATTTTGTAATTTTGGTATGGTTGGACTTGTAGTTGAATGAGCGTTCATATTTTGTAACTTTCGTCGGATTCTGTGACGTGGGCCCCACTGGCGTTTTTTGATCTAATTTCGGATTTTATTAAAAAAATTGGTATTTTCATATGGGATTGATTCCAATAATTTGTGTTGATTGTATTGAATTATTTTTGGCTAGATTCGAACCATTCAGAGTTGTATAATCGAGGAAAATGTCTATTATTGGATTGAGATAGCGTGATTTGAGGTAAGTATATTGTCTAACCTTGTGTGGGGGAATTTCCCCTTAGGCATTGAGTCTTATGTGGGAATTGTGTGATTGAAAACCATGTACGCAAGGTGACGAATACGTACTTGGTTTATATGTGCAAACTATATCGGTTAAAATTCGTAGACAACCTTATGTATTAAATTAGAAAATTGTTGGGACTTATTAAATCTCTTATTTGTCATGTCTAATTCCTTATTTGTCTAGATTATTTTTATATGATAATTTGGTGTGATTGTTACTTGACTTTTATGTGAACTTTGTGTTTGTTTGAGTTGCTATTTTTATGGAAATAATTTTCATTATTGATTTTATCTACATACAATTTAAATGAGAAATTTAGTTAATAAGATGAATAAATCTATTTATTTCATGAAGTTGTGAATTAAAAAAAAAGTATTGTCCCTTGATGAATTTCTTTTCAATTCATGTTGTTGAAATTGATATTGAGTTATAAAGGCTGTAAATCATATTGAGGCGAAGTGTTAAATTGTGAAATATTATTTTGTTGAGTTTTCACTCCCAGATATTTTGTTAGAATTTTTGTACGCATAATGACCGAGCCGTGGGCTTCTTATTGTGGAAAAATAATGTATTGTTGATTTATGTAGCAAGTTGTAATATTTGGGCACCTGATGTGCAATTTGTGATATGTTGTAATATCTGAGCACTTGACGTGAAATTTGTGATATGTTGTAAGATTTGAGCACTGGATGTGAATTTTGTGATATGTTGTAATATTTGAGAACTTGATGTGCAATTTGTGATATGTGATTACTTGAGGTGCAAGTTGTATTATGCTGTAATATTTGGACACTTGAGGTGCAAGTTGTATTATGCTGTGATATTTGGGCACTTGAGGTGCGATTTGTAAAATATTGTGATATTGGTACGCATGCAGTGAGATAAGGGTGGCTTGAAATGCGTGGCTATTAGGGGAACTACTAGAAGTCATGCGTTGTGATAAGGGTGGCTAAAACGCGGGATGTTATTTCGGGGAAAATTGTTTTATTTAAAATTATATGTGAAGGCTCCCGCGGTGATATAAGGAATTGAGATATTGTGAATTTATTTATGATTTGTGACTACGAGACGGTACCTCGGAAGTGCCCTGTTGATATTTCCTTTTTTATGTTCTTGTCTTTGGTGATTTTGTTTCATTAATATGTAAATTCTTATCTTCTTTCGTGATGTACTAGTTGACATTATTATTATTATTATTATGTGTTTTATGCTCCTTGTTGCATTGTGTTGGCTTTGACTTTTTAGTACGAGACTTTGAAGATTTATATTTTTGGTTTTTAGTGATTTTCAATAATTGAATTGTTTTAAATAAAAAAAAAAATTAATATTATATTTTAAATTAATAAGTTTTACATCCAAATCAATAGTTTATATGATGCTTTAATTTAAGTGCAATGACATTTTCTTCGCTCCAACTATTTGTAAAGTAAATTGATCGTGCACATTTTTTTTATATATTGATATTTTTGGCACGTGAGTTGTCCGTGCAGTTGTGATAGAAATATGGGCACGAGGTGCCGTGGAAATATGAAAGTGAGTTGAGGCCCATATTACGAAAAATATGAAGGTGGGCTGAGACCCGTATTTTTATGATTGTGAAATGAGGTGTCACAATGTGACTTTTATTTGAAAGAATTATATTCAAAATATTATTTCAATGAATTAGATTCGAAAAATATTTATTTGAAGGAAGTATATTCGAAATATATTTATTGGTAAGTATTATATTCTAAAGATTATTTTTTGGAAAACTTTTAGATGAAAGATGTGTAATTGAAGGACTTGATTAAATGGTTGTACTTGTAATCATAATTTGTTGAGCAATATTTATGGTGTTCTTGTTGTCCTGTTATGTATGTCACTTGTTGATTATGAAAGATTTGTAATTGAAGGACTTGATTAAATGGTTGTACTTGTATTCATTATTTATTGAGCAATATTTTTGGTGTTCCTGTTGTCCTGCTGTTTATATCACTAGTTGATAATTGTTGTTATCATTGCTATTTGTTTTTCTATTATTTTTGGTATGCTATATTGCACAGGTTATTAGATGTGTCTTGACTGTACCTCGTCACTACTCCACCGAGGTTAGTCTTGATACTTACTGGGTACCGTTGTGGTGTACTCATACTACACTTCTGTACATTTTTTGTACATAGCCAGGTATTTGAGATATAGGACTCGGACAGAGTTAGAGTGTGATCGCAAGGATTCAAGGTAGGGTTGTTTGGTCATCGCAGTCCCTTGGTGTCTTTCCCTCTTATCTTACAGTTAATTATTATTCGAGCAGTAATGTATATTTAATTTCCTTCAGATCATTTCATGTATTAAGTTAGAGATCGTGACTCAGTACTACCAGCCTTGGGCTGTTGTATCTTTATTTTCGTTGTTGGTTTCGATTATCCTTTAAAAAAATAGTTTGAATTGTTATTATAAACGGCTTACTTAATCTTAGAGACTAAGTGTCATCACGACACCTATGGTGGGATTTTGGGTCGTGATAGGGTAGCTAAAAAAAGATCCTTTATTTACCAATACATGACTATCATATTTATTAATTATGTTGAGTGAAGAAAAGAATTTTTTAATACAGGGTAAAATTTTAGCTTCTAACGAGTAATGAAGAGAAACATAATAGATATTACTGACTTCTTTTGAATTAATTTTTTTTGGAGGACACCTCTATTTGAATCATTAACTATTCAAAAGACAGAAAAATCAAAAATTCATATGAATAAGAAGGAAAAACTAGCTTTTTACATATGTACGAATAAATTAAAACTATTTTAACTTCAAAAAAGTTATCATAGAGAAATGTGAGAATACAATTTCAGCAAAAATTAGAAGAAGAAAAAAGCATTTGTTTGAAAGACAAGGGGAAAGTTTAAGTGATTTTTTTAGATGCAAACAAATAAATGATTGTATTTCAAATAAATTAAAAAATTGAGAGATAAAAAACTAAAAAGAAATTTTAGCCGTTGGACCCATGCTAGCAAATAGATGAAATTAGATTATCAACACATGTCTATGGAAAAATATATATTTTGTTACTGTCTACCAACTTTTGACCGATCAAAAACTTTGATGAAGGTTAGACTCAAATTAGTATTCGTGGAGACGAAAACGATATACATTGTTTTAAAGTATGATATATAATAAGTATTTTAAGTACTTCAACTTTTCTTAAATACTAAAATATATTTACCGAAGAAAGAAGTTAATAAGCATTTGATTTAGTTCTAAAAAATAGGTTGTATTGAGTAGTAATAAGATATAGTAATACATTTTTCAAAAAAGATGAAAAGATTTTGTCAAGATTTATCTTTGAAATAAAAAAAAAACTTTTAGTAACAAAAATTATTTTCTTAAACTATAAAAGCTTTTGTGATCCGTATGGAAGCTTCTCATAGTAGAAATTTTTGAAATGCATTTTTTTATAACTAATATGACATTGTAAAATAAAAAGGAAAAATAGAAGAATTTGAAATTTTAGATTAAGTTTAGTGGTTAAGTTGGGTCCGTGCTCAACAGGAGTCTAATGTCATTGCCTAATTAAGAATTTAAGATCACGTGGTAAAAGATAATAAATATTTAATAAAAAGACATAACTATTTAAAATGGAAAAGATGAGTATAGAAATAATATTTGAACCCACTTAAGCCAAGTAAATTCTCCGTCGAGATGGTCTAGAGGATTCAAAATCATAATGGATACCACCTCCATGCAAACTCAGAGATAATTGGTCTTAAAGTTTAGCTGTAAATGCAAGGAAATCCTTCGAAATATAAATTAAAAAATTTCATCAACATGCATGTCTGACAACAACATGGGCCCACCTAAACTTTTTGTAAAGCCACATTTTTACTAGATATAGTACCAACATGGGCCCACTCAATTTTCCGTTCCACAACTTATATGTACGAACTCCTCAAAACTGCCATAGGAGGTGGACACCACGCAAACTCAGAGATAATTGGTCTTAAAGTTTAGCTGTAATTGCAAGGAGATCCTTAGAAATATAAATTAAAAAAAATGAAAGATCATTAGAATATTTTGTTAAATTATTGAAATTATCGGATTGAAAAATTTCCGTGTTATTCAATTTACAAGAAATCATTATAATGACGCAAAAGAATTGACGTTAGGATTAATTTATAATGCATGCAGTAAGTAATACTTCAAAGATATATACAATATTGTTTCAATTTTAAATCGTTTTTTAACACGTATCAATACGATATCTTATATACAACTGTACAATATAAAAGATACAAGTGTTTTTCTTATTTCCTTGAAGACATAGAACTCATAATTTTTTTAATGCTTTAATATTCAAGAATAAAGAATAGCGTCGATCGAGATGGAGTCAGACCAGAAAAACAAAAACAAAAAAAATAGAGAAGAAGAATAAGTAGAAGAAAGAAATTGGAAAAATAAGGGGGAAAGGGAGGAAGCAGGAGATAAGAACACTGAGATGTGCAAAACTTTAAAAAAGAATGGAGATAAAATTCAAATACAAGCTCAAGAATATCCGATGAAATTTTGTGAATTTAATATAGTATTATCGGTCCAGTGCGCATCACAGGCTACCTAAATATTAAATAACAAAATTTTATGAAGGATTAATTAAGCATCTTAAACAAAGCTTCAACAAAAATTATTAAATAAAGCGTTAACGTATTTCAATAGACCAAATTAATATAAAAACTTCTTTATCAATTTAGCTTATGTATTCCGTAATTTGTTATAACAGTTGAGGAATGAAATGAACTAATAAAATATCATCAATAATTAGTAATAATTAATCTTATATATTGCAAAGTCATATTTAATTATTGTGATATATAGTAATTTTTAAATATATAAATTTTATTTTAAAAAAGTTAAACTTTATGTCTAAATTCACGCTCAACGAAATAGGAGAGTTCGACGAGGAATTGTCCAGTAGCAGAATTCATCATTTTCTCAAACTGCATTAAAATTCTTAGAACTCTCTCTCTCCCCCTTTTAATATGTTCTTTTGTCCAGATAAAGGAAGTATGACAAAAGCTGAAATTTAAGTTCCCAAGGAAATTAAAGTTGATAACTACTGAATTTAAGTAGCCCTCTTTCAGCACTCTCTTTCTGTGTTTCTCTATGTTGCTGCGGCGATGTCGACGATGGTGTAACATGATTTACATAAAAATTTGCTTTTTTAAAGCGTTGTCAAGTTCGTATTTGCCTGTGTTGTCGCCTTCGATGACCTTTCAGATCCACCGGTGCTTTTCATCACATCATGGAAATATCATCCAGCTTGACAAAATTTCTCAAAAGTGAAATTTTTTGTTCAGTAGTGAGAAATTCCCCCATGACATTCATCTCTTTTCTCCCGGGCGTTAACCGGTGCTCCAATTTGCTCAGTTGGGGAGTGGAGCTACTCCGAGCGATGTATCGGCCATAATATTTATGGTAGTGGGATAGAACTTGGATGGCCGGCCAAAACGATTTATGGTACTCGCTCTAGCACTTATTTGACATTTCGATGCTGCACTTATTTCACTCAAACTTTCCGCATTTGATTTTAGTTCGATGCTGCTATAACTATCGGGTGAGTTTTGTTCTCCTCTCTTTATTTCCTTTTATAGGTTTTCATTTGTGATATATATTATACTTATTATACTTTAGGAAGGGTGTATCATGCTATCTTTATTTCTGGAATTAAGCTGTACTGTAGGTACTACTGTTATTTGGATTAAGTGACATTTAAATATAAATAGTTATCTAAAATGGGGCAAAATAGAACTCCCAAATTATGAAAGAGAAGCCAATATGTACTACAATAACCTTCATAAAATAACCAAAATTCCTAACACCCATTACCCCAAAATGGATTTAAGAAACTCAAGTTGGAATGAAGAAGCGAAAACCAATTTCAACAACCATTTTGATCTTCCTTTTAAAGAAATTGTCTTTTCGGTTCTTTTTTTTTAATGAGAACCCAATTGACAAAAAATCAGTTTCTGTTGTTTGCAAGTCCTTTTATGCAGTTGAATAATCGGAAAAATTGAGTGCCCTAAGATCAAAACACCTGACAAAGATTTAATATGGTCACCTATTTAAGATATTTAAGTCAAGTATTTTTAGTAACATTTGGCTAGAGGCCAGATACTCTGAGAAATTTTCCTTGATTTGAATTATGACAACTTCTTGATGATATCCACTATATATGCATGCTCCGATTACAGATGGAACTTGCTAGCTGAGAGCTTGAGTAAAATTATAAAGAGGGGAACTATACCACGTATTTTATACATGTTTATTTCATATATTTACCCTGTCTCATATATATTCGCTTCTTTACTGTATCTGATATTATTAGACCACTAGTAAGGGTAGAAGTCGATCGCTTGTCACTACTTCTTCGAGGTTAGGCTGAATACTTACTAGGTACGCGTTGTTTTCGTACTCATACTACACTTGCTGTGAATTTTTGTTGCACATGCACATGTATGTCTAGTGGCCTAGTGGGCGCAGCGGCATGGTTGATACGGAGACTTAGGTGAGCTGCATCTCTCGAGACGACCCGCAGCCAGCAGAGTCTCCTTAAGAGTATTGTATTTTTCTTTTCTATCCAAATTTGTATTCCGGACAATTGTTGTATTTCTTTTTATTTCCTAGAAATTGCTCATGCACTTGTGACATCGGATTCTGGGGTGATTATGGGATTAATCAGTATTGAAATTGTTAAAAAGCATTATTATTTACTCTGTGAAGTTCACCATTTATTATTTAATTGGAGGAAATTATGATTTCAAAAATACTAGAAAGAAAATTTAATTAATTATTTAGCGTTGGCTAACCTGACAGTGGTGTCCGCCATCACGACCTTTAATGAATTTTGGGTCGTGACGCCAACTTGACCCAAGACCATTTTCCGATTGGTGTGGTCTATAATTCGCAATTGTCTGATATACTTCTTACTGTTATGTTGCTCATTAAGCAGCATTTTTTGGCTGATATTGCTTAATTAATGAGCGTATTTTGTAAGTGAATTCAAGTGTGAGCAACCATGTTTAGTTTGTTAACTTTTTATATGTCAATATGTGATTTTGACAGTGAATTCAAAGATACGCAGCAATTTTTGCATTTAGTTTGTAAATACAAATATGAGCAGCAATTTTATCATCATCACAACTTAATAACTCCAATGACCAAGTTGTTAATTCAAAGAGGAAGATGATTGCAAACTTTTAAAGTGCATTCTAACTCTAATTCTATGAAGAGCCATTGGAAGGGGAAAGAAAAAAATACTTGTTAGAGATAGTTATGTAAATGTTAGAGATAGCTATGTAATTGTCCCACATTGGAATATGACTAGTATCCCTTTTGTATAGAGTAACTATAAATAGCACCTCTTGTATTGCATCACACACAATATCAATATATCATATTTTTCTCCCGTGCCTTCTCACATGGTATCAGAGCTATCGTGAGAGATTTATCGTTGTGCATAAATTCCAGCGATTCCGGGAAGTAAAATCAGTCACCGGAACCCTTTTTTTTCCGGCGACTTTCAAAGTTGTTTTGCGTCTGCTTTGTCTCGGTCAGTGTTGTGCACAAAATCCAACACTACCACAAGAGTAGTCACTGTCCGGCGACCAAATCCCAGTGAAAATCTCCGGCTGTACTGTAGCAGTCTAAAGAAAATTTTCCGGCGAAGTTCCAACGTTGCGTGGGCCACCTTCCGGCCATTTTTTGGCGACGACTCTTCAGGACAGATTGTTTCCCTTGCAATTCCGAGCCTACCCATCCAGGTTACACCAAATTCCGACCATTTTTTTTATTTTTCCGGCGTGAATAGTGATTTCAAAAAGTTGACTTCCGGCCATTTTTTGAAAAAGTTCCTTCAGAACGTTGGGTCTTCTGGTAATTCCGATCCTACCCCTACTGTTTTTATTTCATTCCGACCACTTTGAATATTTTTCGGCTGCAACAGTAACTTTCCAACTGCTACAGTAGTTTACTATTCTGGTTCAGTGTTCCTTACTCTATTTTCAGTGTATTACAGTTGATTATTTATCTTATTTGGTAATAATTTACAAGATGTCTTTGGGAATTGATGTTTTTGGGTCTAAAAGCATGAGTTCTGGAAACTCTAATGTTATGATTACCTCGGAACCTTTAATGGGAGGTTCAAACTACTTAGCTTGGGCTTCATCTGTCGAGTTGTGGTGTAAAGGTCAAGGTGTGCAAGATCATCTGATTAAACAATCTAGCGAAGGAGATGAAAAGGCGATAGCGCTTTGGGCAAAAATTGATGCTCAATTATGTAGCATCTTGTGGCGTTCTATTGATTCTAAGTTGATGCCTTTGTTTCGGCCATTCCAGACATGTTATTTGGTTTGGGCAAAGGCTCGTACGTTATACACTAATGATATATCTCGCTTCTATGATGTGATATCACGGATGACAAACTTAAAGAAGCAAGAATTAGATATGTCTACTTACTTCGGTCAGGTACAGGCAGTCATGGAGGAATTTGAGACATTGATGCCAGTTTCTGCTAGTGTGTCAAAACAACAAGAGCAGCGACAGAAAATGTTTCTAGTTCTTACACTCGCTGGACTTCCTCATGATCTTGATTCAGTACGAGACCAGATTTTGGCGAGTCCGACTGTCCCTACAGTTGATGAATTATTCTCTCGATTACTTCGCCTTGCTGCAGCACCAAGTCACCCAGTGATTTCATCACATATACTTGATTCCTCTGTTCTTGCATCCCAGACAGTGGATGTTCGGGCATCTCAAGCTATGGAGAATAGACGAGGAGGCGGTCGTTTTGGGAGATCTAGACCCAAGTGTTCTTATTGTCACAAACTTGGACACACTCGCGAAATGTGTTATTCCTTAAATGGCCGTCCACCCAAAAATGTCTACGTTGCTCAGAGCGAGACTACAGGTAACCAGGGCTTTTTTTGTATCTAAAGAAGAATATAATGAGCTCCTTCAGTATCGAGCAAGTAAGCAAACATCTCCACAAGTAGCCTCAGTTGCCTAGACTGACACTCTTATTGCTGGTAATTCTTTTGCTTGTGTTTCCCAGTCTAGTACTCTTGGACCATGGGTCATGGACTCAGGCGCTTCTGATCATATCTCTGGTAATAAATCACTTTTGTCGAATATTGTATATTCACAGTCTCTTCCTACTGTTACTTTAGCCAATGGATGTCAAACTAAGGCACAAGGAGTTGGACAAGCCAACCCATTGTCTTCTATCACCCTAGATTCCGTTCTTTATGTTCCTGGTTGTCCTTTTAGTCTTGCATCTGTTAGTCGTTTGACTCGTGCCCTCAATTGTGGTATATATTTTATTGATGATTCCTTTATTATGCAGGACCGCAGTACGGGACGGACAATTGGTACAGGTCGTGAATCAGAAGGTCTTTACTACCTTAACTCGCTCAGTCCTTCCACAACATGTCTAGTTACAGATCCTCCAGATCTAATCCACAGACGTTTAGGACATCCGAGTTTATCCAAACTTCAAAAGATGGTGCCTAGTTTATCCAGTTTGTCTAGATTAGATTGTGAGTCGTGTCAGCTTGGGAAACATACCCGAGCTTCCTTTACGCGTAGTGTTGAGAGTCATGCAGAGTCTGTTTTCTCCTTGGTTCATTCTGATATATGGGGTCCTAGTAGAGTCAGTTCAACCTTGGGATTTCGTTATTTTGTTAGCTTTATTGATGATTACTCAAGATGTACTTGGCTTTTCTTAATGAAAGATTGTTCTGAGTTATTCTCTATATTCCAGAGTTTTTGTGCTGAAATCAAAAACCAATTTGGTGTCTCTATCCGCATTTTTCGCAGTGATAATGCCTTAGAATATGTATCTTCTCAGTTTCAGCAGTTTATGTCTTCTCATGGAATTATTCATCAGACATCTTGTCCTTATACCCCTCAGCAAAATGGGGTTGCAGAAAGAAAGAATAGGCACCTTATTGAGACTACTCGCACACTTCTAATTGAGTCTCGTGTTCCGCTGCGTTTTTGGGGCGATGCAGTTCTCACAGCTTGTTATTTGATTAATAGGATGCCTTCATCTCCCATCAAGGGTCAGATTCCACATTCAATATTGTTTCCCCAGTCAGCCTTATACCCTTTTCCACCTCGGGTTTTTGGGAGCACATGTTTTGTTCATAACTTAGCCCCGGGGAAAGATAAGTTAGCTCCTCGTGCTCTCAAGTGTGTCTTCCTTGGTTATTCTCGTGTTCAGAAGGGATATCGTTGTTATTCACCTGATCTTCATAGGTACCTTATGTCAGCTGACGTCACATTTTTCGAGTCTAAACCTTTCTTCACAACTGATGTCACTTCTGCTGACCACCATGACATATCTGAGGTCTTACCTATACCGACTTTTGAGGAGTTTAGTAATCCTCCTCCACCTTCAACCACAGAGGTTTCACCCATACCAACTTTTGAGGAGTCCAGTGTTATCCCTCCTAGTTCCCCAGCCACAGGAACACCACTCTTGACTTATCATCGTCGTTCGCGCCCTACATCAGGCCCATCTGGTTCTCGTCCTGCACCTGACACGGCTCCTACTGCGGATCCTACTCCTAGTACACCGATTGCACTTTGAAAAGGTATACGGACCACACTAAACCCTAATCCTCATTATGTTGGTTTGAGTTATCATCGTCTGTCATCTCCCCATTATGCTTTTATATCTTCATTGTCCTCGGTTTCCATCCCTAAGTCTACAGGTGAAGCATTGTCTCATCCAGGATGGCGACAGGCTATGAGTGATGAGATGTCTGCTTTACATACAAGTGGTACATGGGAGCTTGTTCCTCTTCCTTTAGGTAAATCTACCGTTGGTTGTCGTTGGGTTTATGCAGTCAAAGTTGGTCCCGATGGCCAGATTGATCGACTTAAGGCACATCTTGTTGCCAAAGGATACACTCAAATATTTGGGCTAGATTACAGTGATACCTTCTCTCCAGTGGCTAAAGTGGCATCAGTTCGCCTTTTTCTATCCATGGCTGCAGTTCGTCATTGGCCCCTCTATCAGTTGGACATTAAGAATGCCTTTCTTCATGGTGATCTTGAGGATGAGGTTTATATGGAGCAACCACCTAGTTTTATTGCTCAGGGGAAGTCTCGTGGCCTTGTATGTCGCTTGCGTCGGTCACTTTATGGTCTAAAGCAGTCTCCTCGAGCCTGGTTTGGTAAGTTCAGCACGGTTATCCATGAGTTTGGCATGACTCGTAGTGAAGCTGATCACTCTGTGTTTTATTGCCACTCTGCTTCAAGTCTATGTATTTATCTGGTAGTCTATGTTGATGATATTGTTATTACGGGCAATGATCAGGATGGTATTACTAATCTGAAGCAACATCTCTTCCAGCACTTTCAAACTAAGGATCTAGGCAGATTGAAGTACTTTCTAGGTATTGAGGTTGCTCAATCTAGCTCAGGTATTGTTATTTCTCAAAGGAAATATGTGTTAGACATTCTTGAGGAAACAGGGATGACAGGTTGCAGACCTGTTGACACGCCGATGGATCCGAATTCTAAACTTCTGCCTGGACAGGGGAAGCCGCTTAGCGATCCTGCAAGCTATAGGCGGCTGGTTGGTAAATTAAATTATCTCACAGTGACTAGGCCCGACATTTCTTATCATGTGAGTGTTGTAAGTCAGTTTATGAATTCTCCCTGTGATAGTCATTGTGAGATCGAATGATCAACTTGCAGATATTTTCACCAAGTCCCTCACTAGTCCTCGCATTGATTATATATGTAACAAGCTCGGTACATATGATTTATATGCTCCGGCTTGAGGGGGAGTGTTAGAGATAGCTATGTAAATGTTAGAGATAGCTATGTAATTGTCCCACATTGGAATAGGAGTAGTATCCCCTTTGTATAGAGTAGCTATAAATAGCACCTCTTGTATTGCATCACACACAATATCAATATATCATATTTTCTCCCGTGCCTTCTCACATGGTATCAGAGCTATCGTGAGAGATTTATCGCTGTGCATAAATTCCAGCGATTCCGGGAAGTAAAATCAGTCACCGGAACCCTTTTTTTCCGGCGACTTTCAAAGTTGTTTTGCGTTTGCTTTGTCTCGGTTAGTGTTGTGCACAAAATCCAACACTACCACAAGAGTAGTCACTGTCCGGCGACCAAATCCCAGTGAAAATTAATTAGAGGATTAGAATAGCCACCACCATAATTTGCATTTTCCGATCACCTTTATATTTCTGTTACCTAGGTTGTACTAAAGATGACTTTTGTATTATAGAAAAAGGAAAAGTAATTTTTATGTTACAAAACTTAACTTGAATGACCATTAATGAAATTTACCTGATAAAAAATATAGTAAACATAATAAAGGAAGAAAATAAACATCGATAAAGCGGGCTAAAAAATAGAGCGAACCATAGATGCATCTATTAATCTGCCGAAGCGAACGGCCCGCTCATGAGAGTGTGATACATAAATCTTGCTGAGGCGAACGACCCGATCCCCTAAGCGTAGTAGAAGGAAACTCCCCGCTCGCGAATCATATGTATGACGCGGTCAAACATTAATTCAACATTAAAATCATATTTCTTTCTTGATTCTTTTCAAAATAAGGGAAATTCAGCTTGTAGCTTTTTAAGGAAATTACCCCGCTCGCGAAACATACATGCGACACAGTTACACATAGATTTCTTAAGCTATTATAATATCCCCAATTCCTTTCGAATTTACGAAGTTCAAATGAAACATTTTAAATCTTATATTCTTCAATTTCACTCCTTTCGAAACATTTAATAAGAAAACTCAATCTTGCTCCCTCATAAGGCAAGTAATAACATAAATCAATAACAATATCAACAAGGCATGATGTGAGCCTAAAACTATCCGGACATAGGCATAGCTAATAGTTGCGTACGGACTTTCATCACCTCGTGCGTACGTAGCCCCCCACAAATAGAAGCACCCAATAATTTAGTTCACCTATGGGGTTAATTCCCTCTCACAAGGTTAGAAAGGAAACTTACCTCGCTCTGAAGTTCCATAACCGACTCTCAAACCCTTCAGACAACTCAAATTGATGTCCAACACTCCAAAACTGGTCAATAATCATGCAAACTATTAATACATACTCAAGTACTCATTATAATCCTATTTACAACAATTTCTAACCCCGATCAAAAAGTCGATAAAAATCACCCACGTGCCCGGATTCTGAAAATTTTCAAAGATAAACTTCACCCACATCCTCATGAACTCAAATATATAATTTATTCTCATTCAATACCCAATTTTGTGGTCAAAATCCAAAATACCAAATTCTAGGTCTTCTACCAAAACCTCCACAATTTATACTAATTTTCATGTTTCAATCCATATATAATTCATGTACTTAGTGATACGTGGAAGAAGTCAGGCACATGTGGGGTCCAAGAGCCAATTTTTAATGACACATAAGGTTCCATCAGCTACTGAACCTCCTTGTTTCTACTTAAAGACTAGATTACAAAAAGAACAAGAGATTGCACCCACTTCAATACTCAAAAAAATCAGAAAAAGGAAGAGCTTTGGGTCATCATTCATGGTGCTAGCAGAAAAATAAAGAGCTCTGGGTTATCATCATATCCATGGTTTTTCAATCTATACCCAATTGTGTTATAAATTAAAAGTAAATGGACGGCACAAATATTTTGAGTAGAAAAATAATTGGAAAAAAGGGAGAAACGCTATAGAGACGATATAGCAAGAAAATACTCCCAACATTTAATATGGGAACAGCAGCCAGTGAAGGAGCAGAGTCAGAAGCAAAGTAAAAGCTTCTATAGATGGATATCGGAAAGGATTAAGGGGTATTGTCGTTCATTTATAATAACGTATATAATTTTTGCTTGAAGTTACTTGAGGTGACAGAATGGGGAAAAGACAATGCAATCTCAGCTCTTAAATTAAGATTACTGGATGAATACATTATTGGAGCGAATCCGAAATAGATGGACTGCACCTTCAATTCTTGTATTTTTAAGCTTACCTTGAGTTTCTGCACCATTCTTATTTATTTCATTTCATTA
Organism: Nicotiana tabacum; assembly: GCF_000715075.1. Lineage (NCBI taxonomy): Eukaryota > Viridiplantae > Streptophyta > Magnoliopsida > Solanales > Solanaceae > Nicotiana > Nicotiana tabacum. The sequence goes on along the minus strand of NC_134100.1, from coordinate 22,854,343 downwards.
GTAGCCTGATCACCTTAACTCATTTTTACTCACTTTCATCAGTCACGATCAACAAACTGAATTTGTTTCTATTTTGGCCTTTATGATTTTGTGTGAATTTTATAAGGATTCAATTGAAAACGCGTTGGTGTTTAAAAGAAAATAGCATTTTAAAATAATAAAAACAGAATAGTATTGGAATCCTATAGGATAACATCCTTATTTTTAGTAGAACTCAAATTTGTTATACTAGGTTTCCACATTAATATTAATATTCCATAACATAAAACTTTTTCAGATATCATAATAAGACAAAATACGTGAACATCACTAAATAAGAAAATTAGAGTACCAAAACTGATCATAATGTATTTGTTTACTTTATTTTTGTGTTTTTTCCTTCAAATTTTAAATTAATTTTGGATATTAAATTAACATTTTATTTTGGAAAAGGAAATCTTGAATGGCCATTATTTCGAAATTTTGTTATATTTCTATATTTAGATTGTATTTTAATAAGTTAATAAATAACTGAATAATTCCACACATTAGCAAATTTATTTTCTAAACCTTAATAATTGATTTTTCCCCATAAATATAGTGAATGTAAATTCTAAAAACTATAGCTTCATTTGGGTTTTAGGAAAATTTTCTGATATTCCATTTGTTTGAAAACTTCGATAAAATTAACAGGTACAAAAACAAACAAGAGTTGTTTTGTTTCTTGTACTAATGTTGAATACTTTCTTATGGTTTCCTAGGTTAGGAACAACAATTACGAGTGTAGTTAGTATGTACACAGATCTAACCCATATCTTGTGCAGGTACGGGGTTGTTTCTGATAGACCCTCAACTCAGGATATCATGGTTAGCAACTTCAAGTAATATCATAGGTTAGCAACTTCAAGTAATATTCTAGATGTTGTTTTTTCTTTAATTAGGTGTATAAAAAAGGGCAGCCCGATACACTAAGCTCCTGCTATGCACTAAGATTATATCACGACCCGGATTTCCCACCCACTGAAGTTGTGATGGCGCCTACTAATGAGAGCTAGGCAAGCCAATCCTAAGCTACTTACTTCATTATCACATTGCCTCTTTTTAACAAATATAAGGCGATAACATGAAAACAACATAACTTTAAATAATTAAGCGGAAGATAACAATTTAATATCTGAACATGAATATCTAATACAACTGTTTGAATTTCGACTACCCAGAACTGGTGTCACAGTTTCACAAACGGTCTAAGAGTACTACAAATAAAGGTCTGAAAGAATTAAATACAACACAATCTCTAGAAATACATGTAAGCAACAAGAAAGTCGATAGAGGGATACGCAAGGACTGCGGATGCCTGCAGGACTACCTCGGGTCGCCTGATAATCAAGAATCAGCAGTCTCACTACGGTCCAAAATTCACAACACTAGGGTCTGCACAAAAGAGTGTAGAATGTAGTATCAGCACAACCGACCCCATGTGTTGGTAAGTGCCTAGCCTAACCTTGGCGAAATAGTGGCGAGGCTAGGACGAGACCACCAAATAAACTTGTGAAGTTATATAATATACAGTGGAAAGTAAAGCAGGAATAAACAAGTAAAGATGGGAGGGGGAAACATGCTTCGGGGAATAATAGGTATCAAGAGAACTATAAAAGGAAACAAAATCCAACCACTAACAAGAATAAGGAAAACAAAGGCAAATTTTACTTTTTTTTTCACATCTTGTTGCAGGCGTGCAACCCGATCCCATTTTCCTGTATCTCGTGGCAGGCGTGCCACCTGCTCCCATTTCATTATATCTCGTGGCAGGCGTGCCAACCCGATCCCATTTCCTATATCTCGTGGCAGGCGTGCCACCCGCTCCTATTTCATGTATCTTGTGGTAGGCGTACCACCCGCTCCCATTTCATTATATGTTGTGGTAGGCATACCACCCGCTTCAATTTCACTATATCTTGTGGTAGGCGTACCACTCGCTCTCATTTCATTATAACTTGTGGTAGGCGTACCACCCGCTCCCATTTCATTATATCTTGTGGTAGGCGTACCACCCGCTCCCATTTCATTATATCTTGTGGTAGGCGTACCACCCGCTCCCATTTTATTATATCTTGTGGTAGGCGTACCACCCGCTCCCACTTTATTATATCTTGTGGTAGGCGTACCACCCGCTCCCACTTCATTATATCTTGTGGTAGGCGTACCACCCGCTCCCATTTACAAGCCAACAATAATCACAAGAAATCCAGACAAGGGAACAATAATATCAACAAACATCCCGGTAAGGAAACAATGATATTTCAACAATATCCTAGCAAGGGAGTAACAGCTATAACCAAACTTGTTACCACCTAACTACCTCAGGTATATCTAAACTTGTTACAACACCTAGCTACCTCAGCTATATCTAAATTTGTTACAACACCTAACTACCTCGGCTATAACCAAGCTCGTTACAACATCTAATTATTTCAGTTATAACTAAACTTATTACAACACCTAACACAAGGAATCATCAACCTAAGCATCCGTAATACCAACTAAGAACACAATGCAAGGGAACCACAACTCAACAATAGCTCGGCAAGGGTGCAACGTAATAATCTCTTCTCTTTCTCACTTTTACTTCACAACTCGAGTCAATACTCTAGAGTTTTAATTATCACTTATACTTTCACAACTCGTTATGCAACTGGAGCCAACACTCATCAATGTTCATAGGTCACAATTCTTTCCACGATTTTCCACAACAAAATAGAAATCTTCACCAAGGCATGAATAATACAACGAAATCATAAAAATCACAATATAAGACTCACGGTCATACTTGACACCAACTTATAGATACTCGTCACCATGCCTATACGTCGTACTCAACAAGGAGCAAATAGCAAATAGGACACAACTCCTTATCCCTCAAGCTAAGGTTAGACCAAACACTTACATCGATGCCACGAACACAATTCAAGCCTCCACCATCGCTTTACCTCTTGATTCCACTACCAATTCGCTCATATCTAGTCACAAGTTACTCAATTACATCAACAAATGCTAAATGAATCAATTTGAATGCATGAAAAATAGATTTTCTAAAGTTTTACCCAAAAAGTCAAAATTGCCCCCGGGCCCACATGGTCAAAACCCGAGGTTCGAACCAAAACCCGATTACCCATTCCCTCACGAACTCAAATATATAATTTGTTTTGAAATCGGGCCTCAAATCAAGGTCCAAATCCCCAATTTTTGAAAAACCTAGGTTCTACCCAAAACACTCAATTTCTCCCATGAAAATCATTGATTTTCAGTTGAAATCGTGTTAAAAGATGTTAAAGAGTAAAGAAAATGAGTTAGAAATCACTTACCAACATTTTGGAGAAGAAAGGTTGTTTGAAAAATCGCCTCTTATGTATTTGGGGCTTTGAAAAATGAATAATAACTGAAAATCCCGTCTAAATATACTATTCTCAGATGCCTTGTGCGGACCGCACAAAATCAATTGCGGCCGCACAACACTACTTGGGTTCAGCAGTGACAGGTCTTAGTATTTTGGTCATAACTGTCTCTACAGATGTCCAAATGCCTATTATAATATGTTTCTGCAAACTAGATTCAAAGATCTACAACTTTTGTCTTTGAATCATCCCCAAATTCCTTGTAGATCAAACGATACGAGCTTCCGGAGTCGGACCAGTGAACTTGTATGGATCGCACAAAATGGACTGCGGTTGCACAGTCACCAGTGCGGACATCACACAAAAACTACTGCGGTCAGCACTGCGGGTTCAGAGGTTTGCACTTCTCTGAACCTGCAACATCCATGTTTTTAATCCCAAGACATCCCGGGACCTACCCGAAACTCACCCGAGCCCTCGGAACTCCAAACCAAGTGTGCATACTAACTCAAAGACATCATATGGACCTACTCGTGCGATCACATCATCAAAATAGCATGTAAAATCATGAATTAAACCTCAAAACTCAACATTTTCATCAAGAATTCTCAAAGTTCATAACTCTTCAACCGGAAGTCCAACTCACGTCAAATAAACTCCATTTTTCACCAAATTTCACAGTTATCTTTCAAATACTATAACAAGTTTGTACTGGGCTTCGGAACCAAAATACAGGCCCGATAACAATGGTTTCAAACATTAATTCTTTTCTTCATTTCTTAGATAATTCAGTAAAATAATTTCTTTCAAAAATTGATTTCTAAGGCTTGGGACCTCGGAATTCATCTCTAAGCATACGCCCAAGTCCCATATTTTACTGCGGACCTCCCGGGATCGTCGGAATACGGATCCGGGTCCGTTTGCTCAAAATGTTGGCCAAAGTCAACCATAATTAAATTTTAACTATAGAAATTTCTATTTCTCATATTTTCACATAGAAGGCTTTCTGGATATATGTTCGGACCACATCGCAAGTCGAGGTGAGGTAAAAGGAGGTTTTCAGGCCTCGAAACACTGAATTCACTTGCAACACAAATGATGAAAGGTCATCACATTCTCCATCTCTAAAACAATTGTTCGTCCTCGAACGAACAGAAGAAGGAAGTACCTGAGTCGGGGAAAAGATGGGGATAACGGCTCCGCATATCAGACTCGGACTCCCAGGTCGATGCCTCAGCAGGTTGACCTCTCCACTAAACACGAACAGAAGGAAAACTCTTCGATCTCAACTGACAAACCTGCCAGTCTAGAATAGCCATCGGCTCCTCCTCATAAGACAAGTCCTTGTCCAACTGGACAGTGCTGAAATCTAACACGTGGGATGGATCATCGTGGTACTTTCGAAGTATGGACACATGAAACACTGGATACACAGCTGATAAGCTGCGGCAAGCAAGTTTATAAGCCACCTCTCCCACTCAATATAGAATCTCAAACGGGCCAATGAACCTAGGGATAAACTTGCCCTTCTTCCCTAATCTCATCACGCCCTTTATAGGCGACACTCGAAGCAATACTCGACTGGTAGCTGTTGTTGTAGGCAAACTCTGCTAAAGGCAAAAACTGATCCCATAAGCCTCCAAAGTCAATGACACAAGCTCGGAGCATATCCTCTAAAATCTGAATAGTCCGCTTGGACTGCCCGTCCGTCTGAGGGTGAAACGTTGTGCTCAACTCAACCCGCGTGCCCAACTCTCGCTGAACTACCCTCCAGAAGCATGAGGTAAACTGCGTACCTCTGTCCGAAATGATAGACACGGGTACACCATAAAGGCAAACAATCTCCCGGATATAGATCTCAGCTAACCTCTTAGAAGAATATGAGACTGCCACAGAAATGAAATGTGCTGACCTGATCAGCCTAACAACAATGACCCCTACTGCGTCGAACTTCCTCCGAGTCTGCTGGAGTCCAACAACGAAATCCATAGTGATCCTCTCCCACTTCCACTCTAGAAGCTCAATCCTCTGAAACAATCCATCAGGCCTCTGATGCTCGTACTTAATCTGTTGACAATTCAAACACCGAGCCACATATGTAACGATATCCTTCTCCATTCTCCGCCACCAATAATGCTGCCGCAAATCTTGATACATCTTCGCGGCGCCTGGATGAATAGAGTATCGGGAGCTATGGACCTCCTCTAAAATCAACTCCTGAAGCCCATCCACATTAGGCACACAAACCGACCCTGTAATCTCAAAACTCCATCATCATCTAAGGTAACCTGCTTGGCACCTCCACGCTGCATCGTGTCTCTAAGGACACACAAATGGGGTGCATTATACTGCCGATCACGGATATGCTCCAATAATGAAGAATGAGAGACTTTGCAAGCTAACACACGACTGGGATCAGAAACGTCCAACCTCACGAATTGATTGGCCAAAGCCTGAACATCCAAAGCAAGCTGTCTCTTACCGACCGGAATATAAGCAAGACTGTCCATACTGGCTAACTTCCTACTCAAGGCATCGACCACCACATTGGCCTTTCCCGGATGATATAAGATGGTGATATCATAATCTTTCAACAAATCCAACCACCTCATCTGCCTCAAATTCAACTCCTTTTGCTTGAACAAATACTAAAGACTCTTGTGGTCCATGAACACCTCACACGCCACGCCATACAGATAATGCCTCCAAACCTTCAACGCATGAACAATGGCTGCCAACTCCAAATCATGAACCGGATAGTTCTTCTCATGAATCTTCAACTGCCGCGAAGCATATGCAATGACCTTGCCATCCTGCATCAATACCGCACCAAGTCCAATACAAGATGCATCACAATAGACTGTATAAGACCCTGATCCTATGGGCAAAACCAACACCGGTGTCGTAGTCAGAGCTGTCTTGAGCTTCTGAAAGCTCACCTCATACTCGTCCGACCATCTGAACTAGGCACCCTTTTTCGTCAAACTGGTCATCGGGTCTGCGATAGATGAGAACCCCTCCACGAACCGACGATAGTAGCCTGCCAATCCCAAGAAACTTGGAATCTCTGTAGCTGATGCTGGTCTAGGCCAGTTCTTGACCGCCTCAATCTTCTTCGGATCAACCTGAATACCCTCTGTTGATACAACATGACCCAAGAATGCAACTGAACTCAACAAGAATGCGCACTTCGAGAACTTAACATATAATTGACTATCCCTCAAGGTTTAAAGAACCACTATGAGATGCTGCTCGTGCTCCTACTGGCTGCGGAAATATATCAAAATATCATCAATGAAGGCTATCATGAACGAGTCCAAATAAGGCATGAACACTCGGTTCATCAAATCCATAAAAGCTGCTGGGGATTTGTCAACCCGGATGATATAACCAAAAACTCATAATGCCCGTACTGAGTGCGGAAAGTTGTCTTAGGGACATCGAGTGCCCAAATCCTCAACTGATGGTAGCTAGATCTCAAGTCAATCTTCGAAAATACCTTGGCACCCTGAAGCTGATCAAACAAATCATTAATCCTCGGCAATGGATACTTTCTTGATGGTAACCTTGTTCAACTACCGGTAATCAATACACATCCTCATCGAACCATCCTTTTTCCTAACAAACAACACCGGCGCACCCCAAGGCGAAACACTAGGTCTAATGAAACCCTACTCAAGCAAGTCTTGCAACTGCTCCTTCAACTCTTTCAACTTAGGCGGCGCCATACGATACGACTTAATAGAAATGGGATGAGTGCCCGGAGCCAAATCAATGCAAAAGTTAATATCCCTGTCGGGTGGCATACCCGGCAGGTCTGAAGGGAAAACCTCAGGAAACTCACGAACAATAGGCACAAAATCAATTGAAGGAACCTCAGCACTAGAATCACAAACATATGCCAAATAGGCCAAACACCCCTTCTCGACCATACGCCGAGCCTTTACATAAGAGATCATACTACGGGTAGAATGACTAGGAGTCCCTCTCCACTCTAAACGAGGCAACACGATAAAGCTAAGGTTACAGTCTTGGCATGACAGTCCAAGATAGTGTGGTAAGGTGATAACCAGTCCATCCACAATATGACATCGAAATCAACCATGTCCAGAAGAAGCAAATCTACACGAGTCTCAAGACCTCCAATCACCACTATACATGAACAATAGACGCGATCCACCACAATAGAATCACCTAACCGGCGTAGACACATAAATAGGGGCACTCAAAGAATCACTAGGCATGGCCATATACGGCGCAAAATAAAATCGAAGCTTCTCTACCACAAAGCCGAACAGTACCTGCACCTCTACCTCTAATACCTCTACCTCCACCTCTAGCTTCTCTACCTCCACCTCTAATGTCTCTACCTCCACCTATAGCTAATTGAGCGGGCTAGACGAGTCCCCCAATGAACCTCCTCACTCTCTCTCTCAGTGGGAATTATAAGAAGAGCATGACGAGCCAAGTCAGTGAATCTGATCTCGTACTGAGTAACAGTCATAGAACCCTGTTGGAGATGCTCAAACTGCCTCCGATAGGCATCTCTCTAAGTGATGGGGAGAAACTTCTCTAGAAATAGCTGCGTAAACTGCTCCCAAGTCAAGGCTGGCGATCCGGCTGGTCTATCTAAGCAATAATCTCTCCACCAAGTCTTGGCGGATCCAGATATGCGAAAAGTAGCAAAATCGACCCCATTAATCTCAATTATCCCCATGTTCCTGAGAACCTCATGACAGCTATCTAGATAATCCTGGGGATCCTCCGAAGATGAACCACTGAAGGTAGTAGTGAAGAGCTTGGTGAATCTGTCCAATCTCCACAAAGCATCCGAAGATGTAGCTGATCTATCATCGGTCTGTGTTGTCACACCTCCTTTTTCCGTCCCCGCGAGGGGCGAAGGAGTTTTTTCCAATAAAAGGACAATCGAAACGGAATTTATTTATTTATATCAGAGTCGCCACTTGGGAGATTTAGGGTATCCCAAGTCACCAATTTTAATCCGAATCGAGGAAAAGAATGACTCTGTATTACAGTCTGTGAACCAGAAATCCGGATAAGGAATTCTGTTAACCCGGGAGAAGGTATTAGGCATTCCTGAGTTCCGTGGTTCTAGCACGGTCGCTTAACTATTATATTTGGCTTATTTATCTGATTTTTTAAATAATTAAGAACTTATATGCAAATTTAACTTTTAAAACCGCTTTTATCATTATTCCTCTTATTATTTTATACAAGAATTGCAACGTCGTGAAAACGCATCTCGAACCACGTCACAACCAGTGTACACGTGATTTGTTGATGCATTTTGACTCTGCCGAGATTGGGATTTGGGTTACATAAATGTACACCCATATTTAAGAAAATACCCTTATTAAATACGCGCCTAAAGACTACGCGTTGTCATACTTTTAGGTAGGCCGTGAAATTTACTAAACCGCCCATCCCTGGATCTAAGTATTTTTTTTTAAAAATAAATAAATAAATAAGATTGGAGAACCCTGCAAATTTTTGTATTGTTTATATTTATTTATTTTTTAGCGAAATCCTCCCTTATTTTATGAATATCTTAAAATGACTACATTTTTTTTATTATTAAGTTTGTCTATAAATATAAATCAATCTCTACATACTTAAAAATAACATATTAAATACTGGTTTAAAATAAATATTAACGGAAAGTAATATTACTAAAATTCTAATTATAAATACAATGGAATTGTCAATTAATTTTTTTTAAAAGAAACTAATTATCCCATAGCCGGATTAAAATCATATTGTTAGATGACTTGAGCTATTGAAATTAATTATTTACAAATACTGGAAATTAGAAACAATCTTGATTACTAATCTGTATTTCTAAAAATTAATTAATTTAACCTTTACTAACCTTGTTTTAATTCAAATCATGTCCTAATACTTGATCTGCAAAATTAATTTAAATTCATGTTTTAACTAAATTTAGCTACATGATTTCGATTGACTTAATGTTGGCGATACTAAAACCCTTATAAATAGTGAACTTAATCAATTTTGCCAAAAACTGATTTCATAAAGTCATTTTTACGTTATTTTCTTCTCATTCTAATTATTAGACAGTTTAATCAATAATAAACCTGCTTAAATATATACTACCTAATAATCAGGTTAAAGCAAAGCATTATTTAGTACATCGCTACAATATGTCTAGTTATGTAAAACGACGGCGATTTACAGAATAATAATACATAAAATAATCTAAATACAATTAATAAAAAAAAGAAAAAGCTAAATTAGAAATTTAACATTCCATTCTTCATTTCAGCTGGCCAAAATTACAGTTGCGTATCTGGTATTGTCAATATAAGAAGAAGAAAGTCAGCCACGTAGTACGTAACACAACAACAACAATAATAACCAGCAATCTTGTCAACAGAAATCCCAGTGACAGATTTGAAAATCAAAATAAAATCCAGAAACACCGACAACAAACAACGGACAGAAACCAAGGGAATTTTCAGATTTGAAAAGCTAATTAATGTTTAACCCTTAATTTCTAAACCCGTATATCAGAATATTTATCAGGTGTGTACTACTCTCTCTTCTAATTTCCAGTTGCTTTTTTATTTGTATTTTTTCTTTTCTTTTTTTTTCTTTAAAGTTTTAATATTTTTCGGAATTTTTCTTTCTCTCTTAAATATTCAGCTCTTTTTTTTTCTCTCTCTATCTGTCCCTCCCAAAATCTGATTCAAGCCTTTATATCCCATCCCAAACCCTTTAATCAATTAATAACAACCACTTTGTCCTATCAAACCCACTATCTTCCCACTCATCCCCCACTACATTAAACAAATATATCAACTCCACCCCATTACATCTTGTCCCCCATGCCTAACATAAACAATTACCATATTCCCCTCCACTACATTATGTCTTGTCCCCCATTTATATTAAACAATTATATCACCCACACCCCATTACATTTTGTCCCCCATGCTTAACATAAAGAATTATTCAAAATGTTCAATTCCCAAACTACCTCTCCGACCTTATTACAATTACCATTTTACCCCCGAACGTACTGCAAATTACTAAACTACCCCCATCAGCTATAACCAATTCACCTAATCAATCTTAACCAAAATATAGCCAATATGATCAATTTCTAACAATGTTCAACAACAAATTCAAACTAAATGATGAACAACAAGGAAACAACTAAAGTTATCTTGATTGAACAACATCTTTAACACAAACAAACCTACTTTCAGATTCAACAACAACAATAACAAACAAATATATTCAGATTTCTAAATTCAATAATCATTTGAACTTAAAATCTAACAATTTTACAACCAACAATTCCTATATTAAAACTTAAACAAAATCATGAAGCAAACTGAAGAAATAATCAAAAATGATAATCAACAAACAAGAAGATCAAACTATACTAATTTCGGATTTAAGATCAATCAAACAAAGTATGAATATAAATGAAAAAATTCAACAACAATAACAAACAAGCTTTATTCAAACTTCGAATTAAACTTAAACAAAACAAATAAACATATTCAAATCACTAATCTTCAAATAATCAATTAATCTTTTTAAATTAAATCCAACAAAATTATAACAAAGATACATGATCCAAAAATTAAAAACCAAAACATAACTTCACATTAAATCACTAAATTAAAAACGAACTTCAAAAAAAATGAATACGAATTAAATCTATATTAACAACAAAACATGACGGATTCAAATGATTAAACCAACATATTTTCCCTATTACAACTAAATTCTTTTAGACAAATAACAAAAACAACCGAAGAAGAAACAATTATGAATTTAAACTTGAATCTAACAACATTAACAATTTCTGAAAAATACATAAACACATGCAACAAACTAAAAATAATTAATTAAACTTCAATTTGAATCCAACAAACATTAACATTTCCTGAAAAAATACATAACACATGAAACAAACTGAAAAATTACGAAACAAAACAAACATTTGTCGATTTTAGATTTTGAGAATATCAAAACGAAATACAGACAAAAATAAAACTTAAAACCAACTAACCGGAAATGAACAACGACGAACTCGAACCATGTATGGACTGTTTCGACAAACCTTGACCAAAGCTCGAACAAACGAGATGGTTTGAGTCTCGTTTTCGGACTGGACTGAAGCAGCGAACCTATTTCTGTATGGGGTCTGTTTGGATGTAGCGAAGCAGAAACAGTAGGGTCAGCCATGGGAGGGCAGTAGCAAGGTGACGATGAAGCTCGTCCATGGCTGGACGTAGCAGAACGAGCAACAGAAGCAGACGATGCAGCAGCCGCACAGCTGAAGCAGTGGTGAAGCAGACGACGAAGCAGACGGGGATGAAGGAAGCTGAAGCAGATGACGCAGCAGCTATGGGGAAAAAAATGGAGCAGCAGCGCGAGCTTGATGGAGAAGAAACAGTGCAGCCATGGACGACGAACGCGACAACAGTTGGGTTTGTTTGGATGCAGCAAAGAAGAAAGCAGAAGCAGCTGCGTGAGCAGCAGCAGCAGTTCGTCGAGCTCAAACTCGATGAAGAAGATGAAGCAGGCAGCGATGGGGTTTGGATTCGATGAAACAGTGGTGATGGTGGTCGTTCATGTCGCTGCTGGAACTTGACGAAAAAAAGAGGGCAGCCATGGATGAGCTTTTTGAGCACGACATGGAGAAGATGAAGACGCAGCTGGGTCGTCCATGGTGAGGGTGAAGATGAAGCCGTGAGGGGTCGTTTGGACGTGAGAATGGAGGGTAAAGGGCAGTCATGGGAGGCTAAGGCATCCATTGGAGGCGGCTTGGGGAAGCCATGGTTGTGTGTTTGAGATTTTTGGAGAAGAAGAAGATAGGGAGGGGGGCGGATGGTTTAGGTTAGTTTTAGGGTTTTTTTTTTCTTTCTTTTGTTTGTTTTTTTAAAATGTAAGATAATAGGGGTGTTGGGTTATGGGGTTATGGACCGGGTCATGGGGAAGGTTGGGCAATTTTTTGGGCTTGTGGTTTGAAATTGAAGAAGAGGCCCAATTCCGATTTTTTGTATTTTTGCTCTCTTTTCTTCTTTTATTTTTCTAAAACTAAATTCTAAAAATCCTTAAATTATTATTAAGAACTAAATTAAGTTATAATAGCGCAAATTAACTCCCAATAACAATTAACGCACAATTAAGTAATAATTAAGTATAAAATTGTATATTTGGACATTAAATGCAAAAAATGCAAAAGATGCCTATTTTTGTAATTTTTAATTTTTGCAAAACAAACTTAATTACTAACAATTGTAGAATTAAATCCTACATGCAAAATGCGACATATTTTTGTATTTTTTATTAGTTTTAACAAATAAACACGCAGAGACAGAAATACAAATAATTATCAAAAATGCCACAAAAATTCTAAAATTGCACACAAAAGGAAAATTATTTTATTTTGGATTTATTTTGGGAGTAATGCTCATATAGGGAAAAAATCACGTGCTTACAGCTGCCCCTCTTTGCCCGAAGACACGAAGGGTTTTCGTGCAAAGATAAAGTGAGCGATTTTTGCCCATCCGAGTACTCCGTATGAAGCATTTTTTGAAAAAGATTTGACCGAACCATTGCTTCAGAGGTTTCCTACATATCCTGGGCTAAACAGGAATCAGGTCGATGTAGTTCGGGAAGTTTTGGTAGCTGGGACTACCATGGGACTGCAATGTTACTGTTGTTGCATGGTACTTTTACTGCTTGCTGACCTCCTTATTACACCATGCCTAAAAGAAAAATGAAGAAGTTAGGCTAGACTACGGATTACAAAATCTCTTTATTTGTTCTTGATGCCTTGCTTTCTTGTCGGCTTGCGTCGATTCCGGTGCTTCTTTATTCCGAGAACTGACGGGGATGACACCGGCCTCTTTCTTTCCTGAATCACCAGTTTGCATCATTTTGTTCGGTCCGCTGGGGATATGGCTTCCTTCATTAAGCTTTGTTATGTTAGGCATAATTTAATGTTCACAGGCTGCTTCTTTCAAGACGTGTTTTTTCTTCCTTTTGACTCATGCGCTTGAATTTGTGCTGGGACCTCTTGTTGCAACCTTCTGCTTTCCGGTACTGGGTATTTTTTATTGTTTCCTGTTGGGAATTCATGTTGTAACCTTCTACTTCCGGCGGGTTACTGATTTCAAGATATGCAGTATAAGACTGAAAAGTATTTCTCTCGTTATACAGGTGGGCGCCTGAATGCAAAAATATGAAATGTATTCCCTCGTTGTACTGGTGGGCACCTAGGACATGAAATGAAAATGTATACCCGCATTATACTGGTGGGCGACCTAGAAATGAAATGAAAACAGAAATGCATACCTGCATTATACTGGTGGGCGACCTAGAAATGAAAAACTGAAATGTATGCCCGCATTATACTGGTGGGCGACCTAGAACACGAAATGAAAAACAGAAATGTATTCCCGCATTATACTGGTGGGCGCCTAGGACATGAAATGAAAAATAGAAATGTATACCCGCATTATACTGGTGAGCGACCTAGAAATGAAATGAAAACAGAAATGCATACCCGCATTATACTGGTGGGCGACCTAAAAATGAAAAACTGAAATGTATGCACGCATTATACTGGTGGGCGACCTAGAACACGAAATGAAAAACAGAAATGCATACCCACATTATACTGGTGGGCGACCTAGAAATGAAAAACTGAAATGTATACCCGCATTATACTGGTGGGCGACCTAGGACATGAAATGAAAACAGAAATGTATACCCGCATTATACTGGTGGGCGACCTAGGACATGAAATGAAAAACAGAAATGTATTCCCGCATTATACTGGTGGGCGACCTAGGACATGAAATGAAAAACAGAAATGTATTCCCGCATTATACTGGTGGGCGCCTAATGATAAAGACATGAAATGTATTCCCTTGTTATACAGGTGGGCGCCTAATGGTAAAGACATGAAATGTATTCCCTTGTTATATAGGTGGGCGCCTAATGGTAAAGACATGAAATGTTTTCCCTTGTTATACAGGTGGGCGCCTAATGGTAAAGACATGAAATGTATTCCCTTGTTATACAGGTGGGCGCCTAATTGGTAAAGAATAACTTGAATTTGTTTCCTCGATTCTCCGAGAAAACTTTCACTTGTGGCAGAAAATTTTCTGCCCCAGTTCTGGCGATCTTTCTTATGGTGTGTCTTTAGGCCATCATCAACACCTTATTTTCCTGTTCAAATCAAAGAAAATTTAGTTAGTTTTCTTTTTTTAAAAAAAAATATGGCGAGTGGTCATGTCACTGCTGACGGGGATGATTGTTCCCTTCCCCTTATTCCTGTTTGGCGTTCCCAAAACTTGTTGGGGATGATGTTATTCGCTGAGGATAACATTCTGCTGGGGATGAGTTTTCCATTTATCCCTTCCCCGTTCTGTATATCAAAACTTGCTGGGGGTTATTTTGCTGAAGATGGATTTTCCTTTCTTCCTTTCCCATTCTGTGTTATCCGACCCCCTCGGAACTTGGTCGATATTCGATCGAAGTCTTGCTGAGGATCCTCTTGCAACTGGGCCCACAATTTCCTCAACATGTTTTTTTTTCTGGTTCTTCCCCGTACTTTCCTCGCCATTTTAGGACAATATTATTCGGCCTGGCAACCAACGTCTTTTGTCTTATTGCCTTGTCTCTGGCCTACCCTCTTCACATTTTATGTTGTACCATTTTGGCAACTGGTAGTAAGCTTTGAAAGACCTTTCTTAAAACATAAATTTCTGGAAAAAGTCTTTTAAACAAAGAAATGAAAAGATAGAAAAAGAGAAAATCTTTCTGAACAAATGATGGGGAAAAGAAAAGAAATGAACTTATCTGGGTGATATAACCGATTCCCACGATCATGTTGTGCATTCCGGATTAATCAACCCAGTCTATTTGTGTCGATCAATCTTTCTGATGTCTTTACTTGCTGGGGATAAATAGGTGCCCAATTTTCGCAAAATGCGGATCCTTTCCGCCAATATACCTTATCGCCTCATAGTGCCCTTTGAGGGGTTTTCACTAATAAGACTCTCTCATTCCTCACAGCTCCCGTTGCCTTATAGTGCCTGTGAAGGTTTTCACCGATAAGACTCTCTCATTTTGTTTTTTTTCAACTGGGGATTGGAGTGTTGCCGATAAGATTTTCTCTGTTGGGAATTCTTATGGCTATCAATTCTTTCAGCTCATGATCCTTATTCAGTCGGGGACCGGCGTTTTATTCTCGGTTTTCATTTGCCTGTCTTAACACCACTTGGATACTGATCGGGAGGTCTTTTTTGGACATCAATATAGGTTTTAGAAGAAAAGGATATAAAATTCAAAATAACTTTGATGGGTAAAGTATTACAACTCTTGGAATCAAACTCTCTTATTTTTTCAAAATTTAAAAACATAACTTCTGCCCCAGTTTTCTTGCTTGGGGAATTTTTGATTTTTTTTTTGTTATCTTATGACCGAGCCGTGAGGCGCCTACGTATCCTCTTTGAGGAATCAGGTCGAACGTAGTTCACTCGACTCCTTTGTTTTTCTTGCGACCTTCCCTTTTTGTTTTTGTTATTATTTTCCTTCTTTTCTTTTTTTTTTTCATTTTTCGTTTTCATTAATGATTCCAAGAGAGGGGTATGAAAGAATAAGTAAGGCACAAAGGGGTAAAGCAAAGGTTAAAAGTGTTTGGATAGAAGAAAGAATTGCCTCCGTCATTTCATTATCCGATAAGCACTAAGTACAAACAAACAAATAAACAACAAAAGAAATTACATATAATATCTTTTGATTGCATCAGAATTGATAGCCATGTCGACACATCTTCCTTCGACATCTGTCAGACGTAAAGCGCCGTTGGATAATACTCTGGTCACAATATACGGCCCTTGCCAATTCGGGGCGAACTTGCCTTTTGCCTCAATCTGATGTGGGAGGATCCGTTTCAATACTTGCTGCCCTACTTCAAATTTCCTGGGGCGCACCTTCTTATTGTATGCTCTTTCCATTCTCTTCTGATATAACTGGCTATGGCATACTGCTGCCAATCTTTTTTCATCAATTAAACTCAACTGCTCCAGTCGGGCTTTGACCCATTCATCATCATCAATCCCGGCCTCAGCGAAAATTTGAAGGGATGGAATTTCAACTTCTGCTGGTATTACTGCTTCAGTTCCGTATACTAACAAATAAGGAGTCGCTCCTATTGAAGTACGAACAGTAGTGCGGTATCCCAACAATGCAAATGGTAGCTTTTCATGCCATTGTCTGGATCCTTCAACCATTTTCCTCAATATCTTCTTTATATTTTTGTTGGCTGCCTCAACCGCTCCATTCGCCTTAGGCCGATACGGGGTGGAATTACGGTGTGTAATCTTAAATTATTCACATACTTCTCTCATCAAGTTGCTGTTAAGATTAGAACCATTGTCCGTGATTATTATTTTTGGGATCCCAAATCTACAGATGATATGGGAATGGACAAAATCCACCACTGCCTTCTTGGTTACTAACTTGAAAGTTTTGGCTTCAACCCACTTAGTGAAATAATCGATGGCTACCAGAATGAACCTGTGACCGTTCGAAGTTGCCGGCTCGATAGGCCCAATGACATACATGCCCCATGCCACAAATGGCCATGGTGCTGACATTGTGTGCAATTCCGTTGGTGGAGAATGAATCAGATCTCCGTGTATCTGACACTGATGGCATTTTCGTATGAAACTGATACAATCATGCTCCATAGTGAGCCAATAATATCTCGCTCACAGAATCTTCTTTGCCAACACATATCCGCTCATATGGGGCCCACAGACTCCAGCATGTACCTCTGTCATCACTATCGTGGCTTGACCTGCGTTAATACATCTCAGTAATCCCAGATCTGGGGTTCTTTTGTACAACATTCCTCCACTGAGGAAAAATCCATTTGCCAATCGTCGAATGGCTCTCTTTTGATCTCCGATTGCCTGCTCCGGGTATATCCCCATCCTGAGGTATTCCTTGATATCATAAAACCATGGCTCGCCATCCATTTCTTCTTTTATCATGTTGCAGTAGGCATGTTGATCACGAATCTGAATATACAACGGGTCAACATGGATTTTTTCTGGATGGTGCAACATCGATGCTAAAGTGGCCAAAGCGTCGGCAACCTCATTGTGAACTCTCGGGATGTGTCTGAACTCCACTAATCAAAATCGTTTGCTCAGATCGTGCAAACATTGTCGATATGGTATAAGCTTTAAATCCCGTGTTTCCCATTCACCTTGGATCTGATGTACTAGGAGGTCCGAGTCTCCCAAGACCAAGACATCCTGAACATCCATGTCTGCAGCCAATCGTAGGCCTAAAATGCATGCCTCATATTCAGCCATGTTGTTGGTACAATAGAAACGTAGCTGAGCCGTAACAGGATAGTGATGTCCTGTTTCGGAAATAAGTACCGCTCCTATTCCATCTCCTTTCGCATTCGCAGCCCCATCGAAGAAAAGCTTCCACCCTGGTTCCTCAGTCAGTTCTAACTCCTCTATATGCATCACTTCTTCATCTGGAAAATACATCCTCAAAGGCTCGTATTCTTCATCAATAGGATTCTCAGCCAAGTGATCGGCCAATGCTTGGGCTTTCATGGCCGTCCTCGTCACATAGACAATGTCAAACTCTGTGAGTAATATCTGCCATTTTTCCAATCTTCCTGTGGGCATAGGCTTCTGGAAAATATACTTTAATGGATCCAGGCGTGAAATAAGGTAATTAGTATGTGACGACAGATAATGCTTAAACTTCTGTGCTACCCAAGTTAGAGCACAACATGTCTTCTCAAGTTGAGTGTACTTATTCTCATAGACTGTAAACTTCTTGCTGAGATAATAGATGGCTTGCTCTTTTCTTCCTGTGATGTCGTGTTGACCCAACACGCAACCAAACGAATGCTCCATGACCGTTAGATAAAGGATTAATGGCCTCCCGGACTCAGGTGGAACCAACACAGGTGGATTGGATAAATATCCTTTGATCTGGTGAAATGCCTCCTAACATTCTGCCGTCCATTCTATCGCGGCATCTTTCCTTAGCAATCGAAAGATGGGTTCACAAGTCATTGTGAGCTGAGCGATGAATCTGCTGATATAGTTCAACCTTCCCAACAGACTCATTACTTCTGTTTTGTTCCTCGGTGGCGGCAATTCCTGGATGGATTTGATCTTTGATGGATCCAACTCAATGCCTCGCCGACTGACGATAAATCCTAACAGCTTTCCAGATGGAACACCAAATGCACATTTGGCTGGGTTGAGCTTAATGTCGTACCTTCGAAGTCTTTGGAAAAACTTCCTAAGGTCTGCTACGTGGTCTTCCTGATGCTTGGATTTGATGATCACATCATCTACGTACACTTCGATCTCTTTGTGTATCATATCATGGAACACAGTAGTCATTGCTCTCATGTACGTTGCCCCAGCGTTCTTCAAACCGAATGGCATTACCCGATAGCAATAAGTCCCCCATGGCGTAATGAAAGTTGTTTTCTCTGCATCTTCTTCATCCATCAGAATCTGATGATACCCGGCGTAGCAATCCACAAAGGAGCCGATTTCTCGTCCGGCGCAATTGTCGATCAAGATATGGATATTGGGCAATGGAAAGTTATCTTTTGGGCTTGCCCTGTTCAGATTGCGGTAGTCGACGCATACCCTAATCTTCCCATCTTTCTTTGGTACTGGCACCACATTAGCCAACCAATCAGGATATCGAGTGACCCGAATAACCTTTGCTTGCAGCTGCTTGCTTACTTCTTCTTTAATCTTCACACTCATATCTGTCTTGAAATTCCTCAGTTTCTGCTTGACGGGAAGGCATGCCGGGTCAGTGGGCAATTTGTGAACCACTAGCTTGGTGCTTAAACCCGGCATGTCATCATACAACCATGCAAAAACATCTTTAAACTCAATGAGTGCTTTGATTAATTCTTCCCTGATGCCAGGCTCCATGTGGATGCTGATTTTGGTTTCTCGGACATTATCCACATCCCCTAGATTTACAGCCTCGGTGTCATTCAGATTAGGCTTGGGTTTCTCTTCAAATTGGCATAGTTCTCGGTTTATTTCTTCGAAGGCGTTATCCTCATCATATTCAGACTCATCGTCACAATCGATCTCTTGTATCATTAAATCAGAGTCAGATTGATTTATTAGACTAGGTCGAAGATCCGCCGTGCATACCATGTCATTAGAACCAGTAAAAAGAGAACTGCTCAGAAAGAGAAAAGAATAAAACAAAATTAAAATGAGACAAGAAAAAGAATTTTATTAAAAATGCGGGATAATAGGGTTCACACTTTTACAAGACAAAATGAGATTTGGATTACACCCTGAATAATCCAAAAAACAAGAAAGCAAAAATCAAAGCCTACTACCAGGACTCTCCCCGAGTAGGAAGAGGAGTAACCGTACAATTATTGGTTTTGGCCTTAGGCCCCATAAACTGTATGTCTGTTCTGCTGGAACCCTCTTCGACTTCTACCATATTGACATCAGCGAACAATCTTTCGAAACTCTAATTAAGATCCCAGTCAATCCCAATCAATGGCCCGAGAATTTTCGGGACCGGTGACCCCTTGGCGCTTGCTCTAACAAAAGATCTTGAGAGACGTGGCACAGGTTTGGGAAGAAACCAAACTTTCTTCTTCATTTTCCGCGCTCGCTTTACATTTGCCGCAGTTGGTTTGAACCCCAACCCAAAGGTCTCCAAATTCTTGGGCAAGGAAACAGGTTGATCAATTCCCTGAAGCTCAGCTCCCAAGCCTTTTCCTGGCACAAACCCATTACCCAGCATTTCTGAAACCATCATGACCGTTGCGGAAGCTACCCTAGGGTGCTGAATGATTTCACCCTCGGGGATCTTGTTTGCCGACACTGCATCGATAATCTGGTAGACCCAGGGACCTTTGTCATCATTGGTCTCTATGAAGGGTACAATGGCGCCTCCCATGGTGCACGCAGTGTCCTCGCCATGCACCACGACCTCTTGTCTATCCCACTCGAACTTGACCATCTGATGCAAGGTAGATGGCACTACTTTGGCTGCATGGATCCACGGTCGTCCCAACAGAAGGTTATAAGATACCGCAACATCTAATACCTGGAATTCCATGGTAAACTGGATTGGACCGATGGTCAACTCAAGTACAATATCCCTCATGGTGGCTGTTCCATTTCCATCAAATCCTCAGACGCAAATGCTATTCTTCTGGATTCTTCCATGGTCGATCTTTAACTAGTTCAGGGTGGATAATGGACAAATATTGGCACTTGAGCCGTTATACACCAATGCCCGAGTAACTGCCGAATCTTCACATTTGACAGTTAGGTAGAGAGCTTTATTATGCTCTGTGCCCTCCACTGGCAGATTATCATCTGAAAATATTACCCTGTTCACCTCGAAAATTTTGTTGGCAATCATTTCCAGGTGATTTACAAAAATCTCGTTGAGCACATGAGCTTCATTCAGTATCTTCATCAAGGCCCGACGATGTTCATCCGAATGGATTAGTAATGATAGCAGCGAGATCTGGGCCGGTGTTTTCTTCAACTGTTCGACCACAGAGTAATCCTGCACTTTCATCTTCTTTAAGAATTCATCAGCTTCTTCTTTTGACACAGGTTTCTTTGTTGCAGCTGGGTTGGGTCTTTTCAACTCCGCCGGAGCAAAACACCGTCCTGATTGAGTCAGTCTCTGCGCCTCACAACTATCCTCCTCCACTTGTTGTCCCTTGTACATCACCACTGCCTTCTCGTACTTCCAAGGCACGACCTTGCTATCAATCACTGGTGTTTGGACTACTGGCTTTATGATGACCGGTTCCCTGCAGACCCCCTTCACAACAACCACGGGTGCAGATGATGCTCCCGTTATTACCAACTTGGCTGGTTCTGGTTTCCTTGTAGTGGCAGATGGATTCTTCCTCAATATCACCACTGGTTTGACATCTTCCCCTTTCAACTGTACCCCTGCTTCCTCATCGATTGATTTTTCTTTCGGAGTGGCACGGATCATCATCACTATCTGTGAGGGTTTCTTCGGCTCCCCTCCTTCGTGCACAAGCTCGATCATGTGGGCTTCGGGGTGCTTTGGCAATGGGTTCTGGTTAATGTTGGGTGCCTCCGGTGCCTGTACCTCGATCTTGTTGGTATCAATAAGATCTTGTATCGCATGTTTCAGCCTCCAACATTTCTCGGTATCATGTCCGGGAGCTCCCGAACAATATTCACATCTTACCGAGTGATCCATATTTTGGGGTAAGGGATTTGGCAATCTAGGCTCAACAGGATTTAATAAACCCAACTGCCTCAATTTGTGGAACAAGGCAGTATAAGTTTCCCCCAACTCAGTAAAAGTTCTTTGCCTCTGTAGTCTTTCATTTCTGGAAGCTGGATTTCCCCTGAAACCCATCCCTGGAGGGTTCCTGTAGGCTCTTGGCGGTGGATATATGTTTTGTGGTGGTGGGTAGGTGTTATGTGGAGGTGGGTATGTATTGTGGGGAGCCAGCGCGCGCCATTGTGGGCGAACCAGAGGCTTGGTGTATGTCTGGGCTTGATGGACGGTGAAATGTTGTTCTTGTGGTGGGTAGTAGGGTTGTGGAGGGTAATTTGGAATGTGTGGGTAGTTTAAATGATGGGGTCTGGGTTGGTAATGAGGGGAAGGACCTCTAGATCTGGTCCAATTGCCGGCCTCTATTGTCGTGACCTCCTCTCTCCTTTTCTTTCCGAGCGCACCTCCCGTGCCGCTCTAAATGGCCTGAGTTGTTGCCTTAATTGCCGAGTAACTCAGGATCTTATTGGACTTAAGACCCTCTTCTATCATACTGTCACACCTCCTTTTTACATACCCGAGAGGGTACAAGGGAGTTTTTTCCAATTAAAGGACAATCGAAACGGGATTTATTTGTTTATTTCAGAGTCGCCACTTGGAAGATTTAGGGTGTCCCAAGTCACCAATTTTAATCCCGAATAAAGGAAAAGAATGACTCCATATTACAGTCTGCGCACCAGAAATCCGGATAAGGAATTCTGTTAACCCGGGAGAAGGTGTTAGGCATTCCCGAATTCCGTGGTTCTAGCACGGTCGCTCAACTGTTATATTCGGCTTGATTATCTGATTTTATACATATATGAACTTATGTGCAAATTTTAACTTTTTACAGCTTTCATCATTTACTGTTATTTTTATCAAGAATTGCAATATCGTGGAAACACATCTCGAACCACGTCACATCAATGCACCCGTGGTTGTTGGCATATTTCAACTCTGTTGAGATTTGGATTTGGGTCACATAAATGTGCACCCGCGTTTGAGAAAATTAAATTATTAAAGGCGCGCCTAAAGCGACTAGCGTATCATTTACTTTGGGTAGGGCCGTGGAATTTTGCTAAACGGTCCATCCCGAAGTCTAAGCAATTTTAAAGCAAATATTTACTGAGGGCCCCGCAATTTTGTATTTTTAGTTGGCAAGGCTCATCTCGTTCTTATTTTTAAAAGGAATTTGCAACGTCATGGACACGCATCTCGAACCACGTCACCATCAATGTACCCGTGATTAGAAACACATTTCGACTCCGTTGAGATTTGGATTTGGGTCACATAAATGTGCACCCGAGTTTAAGAAGGTAAGATTTATTAAGGCGCGTCCTAAAGAGACTAACGTATTGTTATTTTAGGACGAGGCCGTGAAGGTTCATTAAACGGCCAAATCCAAAGTCTAGTCAATGGTTACGTATTTAGTGAGGGCCCCAGCGATGTGTGATTTATTTGGTGAGGCTCGTCTCATTTTTATTTTTAAGGATAAACCTACAGTGACTACATTTCTTCTATTAAGTTTGTCTCTAAAAATAAAAGAAAATTTCTCAATTAATTACATACTTAAACAAACGTAACTTATTAGTTATTAGTTTGTGGTTAATGCAAATAGAAAATTACAGTCGAGTTTGTACAAAGAAAAAACTGCTTTCATTCTATATTCTATTATTCAATAATACTAGAACATGAGATTGACACACAATAATATCAAAACAAATTAACTAGCATTTGATTAATTTAACTGACATTATTAGATGAAGAAATTATACATATGTAACCCCATTACTCATTAATAAATCGACTACATCTTTATACAGAGAAAGGAAAATTATATTCAAACACAAATCTAAACAGGAGGGATTCAACAGAAACAAAGCCTGATTAATATTTCATTTCGCTTCAAGCCGAGAGTGTACAAATGTGTACCTGGAAATGGCAATACAAGAAGAAACGAAGTAGGAGTCAGCAGCAATAATACCACAGCAACATCAGATTCAGCAACACCGCAAACCAGTAACAACCAGTAGAATAACCCAGTAACAGATTGAAAACTCAGCAATACCAAAGTGCAATCGTAGTCAAAGCAGAAGAGAGACGGATACAAGATGCAGTAGTTTACTGATTTTGAATAACACTCAAGAAAGGCAGACGGAAATTATTCAGGTGAAAGTTCAAATTGCATTTCTCTTTTACTCTCAAAATGTTTCAAGTCTTAAAGCTCTCAAATGTAAAAAAAAGTCTGTAAGCTCTCAAGTGTAAAAGTCTCTCAATAATAATCTCTAAGTCCTCTCAATAATGTTCTACCCTTTTTAATGTCAAGAATGACTCTATATATAACAAGACAAGTCTTCAATTCCCAACCCGAAATTATTCCCCCAAGGCATGCTTTGTCCCCACTACTTAATGTTTTCTTTATTTTAAGCTTTGTCCCCCATGCCTACATTAAATAAATACATTCACCCCAACCCATTACAATTTGTCCCTCATACCTACATTAAATAAATACATCATCCCCAGCCCATTACCATTTGTCCCCCATGCCTAACATAAACAAATACAATATTCTCCTCCACTATATTATGTCTTGTCCCCCATTATGTTAAACAATTATATCAAACACCACCCCATTATATTTTGTCCCCCATGCCTACATAAACAATTATAATAATGTTCAATTACCAAACTACCCCTTCCACCTTATTGCAATTTACCAAACTACCCCTGAATGTAATGCAATTTACCAAACTACCCCCATTAGCTCTAAACAAACAATTAATCATAACTTAACCAAAATATAGCCAAGATGACCAATTTTTCAACAATCTTCAACAACAAATCATATGAACACGATGAACAACACCACACCAAATTAATGGAAGTAAATTAACCATATCGGGAACCAATCCTGGTTAACTTAGACCAAAAATGAATGAATAAAGAGACAACAATACAAACAACAATATGCATGATTCAAACTAAATCAACAAATCAAAACAAACTCACATTAAATTACCGGAGTAACAATGAACTTCAAACAAAGATGAACATGAACTAAATCTATTTTTAACAACAAACATGACGGATTCAAACGACATTAATAATTTCTGGAAAATATATAACAACACATGAAACAAATTGAAGAAATAATTAATTAAATTTCAATTTGAATCTAACAAACATTAAACTAACAAATTTTTACCTGAACAATAATACAAACATGAAATAAACATGAAAAACAACTAATTAAACTTCCATTTGAAAATCTGAAAATTAATTTAACAAAGCACATGAACAAACTAAAAAAATTAATTCAAACGATGAACAAAACAAATATTTGCCGATTTTAGATTCGAGAAATATCAAAACGAAATACGGACAAACATAAAACTCAAAATCTACTAACCGGATCGAAAGAAATATGTACGGAATGTTTTGACGAACCTCGAATGGGAATGAATCTGTCTGAACTCAACGACGAGCTCAACTCCCTTTTAAACTTGACGAACTCAAAACGACGCTCGACGAACTCGACTAAAACTCGACCAAACAGTGCTGGCGATGGCGATTGCGAAGGCGATGGGACACCCTCGAAATGGTGGTAGCAGTGCAAGGAAGATACAGCAACCGCGATGGCGATTTATGGCTGGATGTAGCAGCCGCTACAGTGACGACGCAGAGCGGCAGCAGCTTGGCCATGGAAGCGACCAGCTCTCCTTACAGCGATAAAACCAACCCACCGTCCCGGTGGTGCCTCACGGCGGACAGCGCTGGTATGACTGATATGTTGGTGGTTACTACCACCACAGGATTCACCAGTAGTTCCTCGCATTCCCAGCTTTGCACGTTGGTTTATCAACTCTTTCTTGTGCTTGCAACGAAATGTTACGCGTGCCAACAGTGGAGAAGAATGGCGGTGGCTTTAGAGTGGTTCGTGGTTGACGACGCAGAAGCAGTAGCAGGTTGCTCATCAATGGCAGACGCGAGGGGAAGCTGGTTTTTCCGGCAATTGGAGAGGTCATTTGGAGGTGAGGAAGAAGACGAAGGCGTGAGGGGTCATTTGGTATTGCTAAGGAGGGGTCGTTTGGTGTAGGTAAGGAGGTTCGATGACGGGGGAACGGGCAGACATGGTTGGGAGCTTAGAGTTTGAAGGTTTGGAGAAGAAGAAGATGGAGGGGGGCGGGTAGTTTTTTAGGTTTTTTAGGGTTTTTGTTTCTTTTCTTTCTTTTGTGTTTTGAAAAAAAATGAAGAGTGAAGAGGGGTTGGGTATTGGGATTATGGGGCGGACCGGGTCGACCCGGTTTGAAGTGGACCGGGTCATGGAGAAGGTTGGGCAATTATTTGGGCCTGGGGTTGAAATTTGAAGAAGCGGCCCAATCCGATTTTTCTTTGTATTTTTGTTCTCTTTTCTTCTTTCATTTTTCTAAAACTAAATTATAAAAATACTTAAATTATTATTAAGAACTAAATTAAGTTATAAAAGCTCAAATTAACTCCCAATAACAATTAACGCACAATTAAGTAATAATTAAGCATAAAATTGTTCATTTGGACATTAAATGCTAAAAATGCAAAAGATGCCTATTTTTTGTAATTTTCATTTTTTGTAAACAAACTTAATTACTAACAAATTGTAGAATTAAATCCTACATGCAAAATGCGACATATTTTTGTATTTTTATTAATTTAACAAATAAACATG
Source organism: Nicotiana tabacum (assembly GCF_000715075.1). NCBI lineage: Eukaryota > Viridiplantae > Streptophyta > Magnoliopsida > Solanales > Solanaceae > Nicotiana > Nicotiana tabacum. Next base: position 22,827,892 of record NC_134100.1, on the reverse strand, counting down.
CACAGACAAATACAAATAATTATCCAAAAATGTCACACAATACTCAAAATTGCACACCAAGGAAAATCATTTTATTTTGAATTTTCTGGGAGTAATTCTCATATAGGGCAAAAATCATGTGCTTACACATACCTCCCATTTTCACCACTTCATTGAATGATTTGCCAACTGACGTCACCAAGTGACCGAAGTAAGTTGGCTCGAGAGTTTGTTGAAAGTAATCCACATTTTCTCCCTCTCTCATTGGGGGATAAACTCTGGCTGCCTGTTCTCTCCATCGGAACCCAAATTCTCGGAAGCTCTCTCCGGGTTTCTTCTCCAAGCTTTAGCAATGTGAGACGGTCTGGGACTATCTCAAGGTTGTATTGGAAATGTCCTGCGAAAGCCTGTGCCAAGTCATCCCAGGTGTACCACCTGCTCGGATCTTGTCTTGTATACCACTCTAATGCCGACCCGCTCAAACTCTGGCCAAAGTAAGCTATCAATAGCTCATCTTTGCCCCCTGCTCCCCTCATTTTGCTACAAAAACCCCGTAGATGTGCCATAGGATCGCCATGCCCTTCGTATAAATCGAACTTGGGCATCTTGAACCCTGCTGGTAATTGAACGTCAGGGAAAGGGCATAGATCCTTGTAGGCCACGCTGACCTGGTTGCCTAACCCGTGTATGTTCCTGAAGGACTGCTCCAGGCTTTTAAATTTTCGCATCACCTCGTCCTGCTCTGGGCTCTTAGCCGGCTTTTCAATCTCTGCCGGGACCTCAAAGTGGGGATTATAGGTATATGGCTCGGGTGCTTTGAATGTGAGTTTAGAGGGGTAATATTGTGTGTTGTGAGCCTGAAACAGCGGATCGCTGGATGATCTATGCAATGGGGCTGGGGGAGGTGCCACAAAGACGGGAACATTTGGTGGAAGAGGGTTTTGACTAGGTGTTGGAGCTTGGGGATCATAAGCCTCTCTTCCCTGATAGTAGTGATGGCTTGGGAAACTCGTTGAAGGACCGGGAGAGGGATATTCTGACGTGTATCCTGGTTGGAGAGTAGGAGTAACAGGTAGTTCCTGCCCTTTTTGGGCTCTAGCTAAGGCTATCTGCATTTCATTCATTTCCAGCCTCATTTTTTCCATTTTTTCCATGGCTTCCTTCAACATCTGATGTGCCGTCTTTTCCGACTCAACAATGTTGTCTGATCCAGTCATGCTTTCGGGTATAAGACCTTTCAATCTTGTTTGATAATGGTACGGTGCCAGTACGCTCTAACAACTAACTAGTATGATTGGTAAAACAACAAACTTGTCAGTGTTAGAGTCTTAACAGATATTGTAATTGCACGTTGGGGGATGCAATGCTCTTAGGCAGTTAATCATTTCTAACATGCTTTTGCTCTGACCGCATGCATCATCCCGGCTTATTTTGTTCTGACAGATATATATATATACATATATATATATATATATATATATATATATATATATATTATATTTATTTATTTTTCTTTTCTTTTTTTTCATAATTACAGTCGAATCCTATAGAGATTGCCTACGTATCGTGACCCCGCACGAATCAGACCAAGCGTAGTTCGTGCAATAAGTAAAATGAAGACTCAATTTTAACTTTTATTATTCAAATATGCTATTACAAGCCATAATTAAAAACAAACAAAATTACAGACTCCATACTTTTCTTTTTAAGAACGTTTGAAGAGAACATAAGGGTAGACAACAGACTCAAACAAATGCAAGATTGAGCTAGGGATACATTAAAGCTTTGAAATTTGGTGCCCGCGAGGCATCGTTCGGCTTTCCGCGGGCTTTGGTGCCCGTCCTCTTTGCAAGCTTTTTAGTTTCTCCATGATCCGGTGGACATAACCCATGACTGAGGCAAAAAGGATATCACGGGGCATCTCTTCATATGTTAGGCACTTCGTGGTGATATAGCGCCCTATCTCATTGATCCTACCCCTGATTCTATCCCTCTCTATGCACAGTTGTTCTATCCGTTGATTCTATAGTCCCAATATTCGAGTATTGTCAATGAGCTGATCTTGGAACCTCTCCATTTGTTCTTCCATCCGGGGTATCGACTCATAGCAGCGTTCTCTATCTATTCTAGCATCCCGGGTTTGTTTAAGGACCCGATCATTGAGAATGGAGTTTATCTCTCTCAATGTTGCAACACTCATTTCGTAGTCCCTTTTTACTTGCCATAGGTGCTCTCTCCGTGCTGTTGTAACTTTGGCCCACCTGACCCGTATTCTTGTTATACAAGCCTTGGATCTCTCCAAGTCTTCGTGGCTTTTGTTGACCTGACTCCTCAACTCTGCTATCAACCTTTCACTGGACCGAATTTTCTGTTGGTCGCCGGCATTCTTTCTGTTTTGGCGGATTCGGGCTCTCAAGGCCTTGTTCTCTTGAATCAACTTGCTTTTCTCTCCTGTATCAGCATCAATTTGCAAGCTGCTTTGGTATTTTAGCCCCTCAATTTGCTGTTTTAACTTGCCAATCTCGTCCCGATATTCCTTCTCTTTTGCTAGCCAACCCCATTGTGCTCGCGATGATTCTGCGAAGTCTTGGACGTGAGCTCTCTTAGTTGGTCTCTGGTACTCAAGCTCTCTTCTGTACCATGTGAGGTATTTTGGTGATACTTTACCTTTGGCCCGGTCTTGTACACGAGTATCTACTTTCAGGGTTTGGCATTCATTCCAGATTCTCCGAACGACTACTTCAGGGAACTGCCCACCAGGCCCGATTTCGATTACCTGGCCACTGAGATCCTCTTCCTTTGGGACTATTTGGTATCACCCCAACTGTCTCAAAACTCTGTATGGTGCGTAAGACTGGATACTTTGGAGGCCCATCAACAACAAATGAGATTCGGTGGCTGACATGTGTATGATTTCATCTATGGGCAGCCACCCAAATGCCCATTCTATCTGGCTTGCTGAGACTGAACGCAACAAAGTGACCCACTCGGCGACCCCTTCTGGCAGGCTAAACCCATTGACCATTGTGGAAAACTCTTCTATACAAGTCTTTTGTGACGACTCATATTTCAGGAAGTGTGGGCGATGACATAGGTGTTCTATCATCCACATTTGCAATAGTACATTGCAACCCTCAAAGAAACCTCCTCCGGTTTTGCAAACAGTGAGAGCACGGAAGATGTCTGCTATAATCATTGGCGCCAGAGTGTTGTTGTTCTGCTTGAGCAAAGTGCTGACGATCCCAACGACTTGTATGTTAATTTTCGCGTCTTTTCTAGGGAATATCAGAAGTCCCAGAAAGGCTACCATGAAAGCAATACACCTATGTCCTTCCCATTTCAGCTGGTTTTCCCCGCTGCAAATCTTTCCCTCGGGATTGTTGAACCCTCCAAAATGACCGTATCTGTCGTACAAGAATGCAAAACTACAAAAACCTTCAGATAATTCTGGGTTGTGTATAACTCTGCGGATCTTCACGGTGTCTAAAAATTTGTGTATGGTCACGGTCCTTGGTGCAATAAGATACTGCTCTCTCATAGGGACTTTGGGACTCCCGATGTACCCTGCCAGCTCTTCCAGTGTCGGTGTGAGCTCAAAGTCTGAGAAATGAAATACATTGTGTGCTGGGTCCCAGAATGAGATTAGTGCCCTTATAATGTCCCCTCTCGGAACAATGTCCAGTAGCCCAACTAAGTTTCCTAAGTATATCTTGACTGTATCTCGCCCTGATTCTTCTAAGTCGTTCCACCACATGCGTAAGCCTAAAGGGATCCCATTTACCATGGCCTCAGATGAATTCCTGCTCGTGCTCATTCTGCACATTTATTAAGGGATTTAGACAAAGCAAAATCTTTATTTGACTCATAACTAATTTTCCTATTTTTCCTAATTTTGAGGAAAAGAAAAATTGATTCTTTAAATACGACCTTTTTATTTATTTTTGGCATTTTTGTAGATAAATAAACAAATAAAAAACCATTTTAAAAACAAATTTTTTTTTTCATGGTAATACAAACTATTGTTTTTTTTAAATAGACAATTAATTCTCTACACTGTTACTTCGTCCCCTTTTTTTCAATTTTCAATATTTCTGATTTTCCAAAGCCGGTCAGCATGCAAGTCTAAAGCAAATAAATGCATAAAGCAAACAGGATGCAGCAGGATGGTCTTTACATTTCAGGTTGCTAGTCCTAGACGGACCCAACCCCTGTGTTGAGTCCCCTAAGTCAGATGCAACGTGATGCAAATAAGCGTTTTCCTACTAGGGATCCGGCATGAAGTCATGTTTTACTAAGTTTCAAACTGGGCTTTGTTCTAAACCTGGCTTACCCGAGCGGACAACTCGAGTCGAGGAGAGGGCTACGTACCGGGGACCCGCGGGGTCATCCGGCTTTGTAACTTATCCGAGCCTCTTTCTTATTTCGGGTATTGACACTAACATAATAGGGAGTCTCGACCAGCGAGCTTCTCCCCGGAGGTAAGAAGAGAAGGGTTTCGGCACAGTTTATATACATTTCACATAATATCAAAGCGGTAAAGGCAATTAATTAGCACATTTAATCCAAAACATGTAATAAAATCAGATAATAAATAAAGCCAAATTATAACAATTATTCTAAGCTCGAACTTCTAACCCTGAACCAGTGGTTCTGGATTTTTCTCCCCAGCAGAGTCGCCAGAGCTGTCACACCTCCTTTTTCCGTCCCCGCGAGTGGCGAAGGAGTTTTTTCCAATTAAAGGACAATCAAAACGGGATTTATTTATTTTTATCAGAGTCGCCACTTGGGAGATTTAGGGTGTCCCAAGTCACCAATTTTAATCCCGAATCGAGGAAAAGAATGACTCTGTATTACAGTCTGCGAACCAGAAATCCGTATAAGGAATTCTGTTAACCCGGGAAAAGGTATTAGGCATTCCCGAGTTCCGTGGTTCTAGCACGGTCGCTCAACTATTATATTTGGCTTATTTATCTGATTTTTTAAATAATTAAGAACTTATATGCAAATTTAGATTTTAAAACCGCTTTTATCATTATTCCTCTTATTATTTTATACAAGAATTGCAATGTCGTAAAAACGCATCTCGAACCACGTCACAATCAGTGTACACGTGATTTGTTGATGCATTTTGACTCTGCCGAGATTGGGATTTGGGTTACATAAATGCACACGCATATTTAAGAAAATACTCTTATTAAATACGCGCCTAAAGACTACGTGTTGTCATACTTTTAGGTAGGACCGTGAAATTTACTAAACCGCCCATCCCTGGATCTAAGTATTTTTTTTTAAAATAAATAAATAAATAAATAAGATTGGAGAACCCTGCAAATTTTTGTATTGTTTATATTTATTTATTTTTTAGCGCAATCCTCCCTTATTTTATGAATATCTTAAAATGACTGCATTTTTATTATTATTAAGTTTGTCTATAAATATAAATCAATCTCTACATACTTAAAAATAACATATTAAATACTGGTTTAAAATAAATATTAACGGAAAGTAATATTACTAAAATTCTAATTATAAATACAATGGAATTGTCAATTAATTTTTTTTAAAAGAAACTAATTATCCCATAGCCGGATTAAAATCATATTGTTAGATGACTTGAGCTATTGAAATTAATTATTTACAAATACTGGAAATTAGAAACAATCTTGATTACTAATATGTATTTCTAAAAATTAATTAATTTAACCTTAACTAACCTTGTTTTAATTCAAATCATGTCCTAATACTTGATCTGCAAAATTAATTTAAATTCATGTTTTAACTAAATTTAGCTACATGATTTCGATTAACTTAATGTTGGCGATACTAAAACCCTTATAAATAGTGAACTTAATCAATTTTGCCAAAAACTGATTTCATAAAGTCATTTTTACGTTATTTTCTTTTCATTCTAATTATTAGACAGTTTAATCAATAATAAACCTGCTTAAATATATACTACCTAATAATCAGGTTAAAGCAAAACATTATTTAGTACATCGCTACAATATGTCTAGTTATGTAAAACGACGGCGATTTACAGAATAATAATACATAAAATAATCTAAATACAATTAATAAAAATAAAAAAAAAAGCTAAATTAGAAATTTAACATTCCATTCTTCATTTCAGTTTACAAAAGGCCAAAATTACAGTTGTGTACCTGGTATTGTCAATATAAGAAGAAGAAAGTCAGCCACGTAGTACGTAACACAACAACAACAATAATAACCAGCAATCCAGTCAACAGAAATCCCAGTGACAGATTTGAAAATCAAAATAAAATCCAGAAACACCGACAACAAACAACGGACAGAAACCAAGGGAATTTTCAGATTTGAAAAGCTAATTAATGTTTAACCCTTAATTTCTAAACCCGTATATCAGAATATTTATCAGGTGTGTACTACTCTCTCTTCTAATTTCCAGCTCCTTTTTTATTTGTATTTTTTCTTTCCTTTTTTTTTCTTGAAAGTTTTAATATTTTTCGGAATTTTTCTTTCTCTCTTAAATATTCAGCTTTTTTTTTTCTCTCTCTATCTGTCCCTCCCAAAATCTGATTCAAGCCTTTCATTTATATCTCATCCCAAACCCTTTAATCAATTAATAACAACCACTTTGTCCTACCAAACTCACTATCTTCCCACTCATCCCCCACTACATTAAACAAATATATCAATCCAACCCATTACATCTTGTCCCCCATGCCTAACATAAACAATTACCATATTCCCCTCCACTACATTATGTCTTGTACCCCATTTATATTAAACAATTATATCACTCACACCCCATTACATTTTGTCCCCCATGCTTAACATAAAGAATTATTCAAAATATTCAATTCCCAAACTACCCCTCCGACCTTATTACAATTACCATTTTACCCCCGAACGTACTTCAAATTACCAAACTACCCCCATCAGATATAACCAATTCACCTAATCAATCTTAACCAAAATATAGCCAATATGATCAATTTCTAACAATGTTCAACAACAAATTCAAACTAAATGATGAACAACAAGGAAACAACTAAAATTATCTTGATTGAACAACATCTTTAACAACAAACAAACCTACTTTCAGATTCAACAACAACAACAACAAAAAAATATATTCAGATTTCTAAATTCAATAATCATTTGAACTTAAAATCTAACAACTTTACAACCAACAATTCCTATATTAAAACTTAAACAAAATCATGAAGCAAACTGAAGAAATAATCAAAAATGATAATCAACAAACAAGAAGATCAAACTATTCTTATTTCGGATTCAAGATCAATCAAACAAAGTATGAACATAAATGAAAAGATTCAACAACAATAACAAACAAGCTTTATTCAAACTTCGAATTAAACTTAAACAAAACAAATAAACATATTCAAATCACTAATCTTCAAATAATCAATTAATTTTTTTAAATTAAATCCAACAAAATTATAACAAAGATACATGATCCAAAAATTTAAAACCAAAACATAACTTCACATTAAATCACTGAATTAAAAACGAACTTAAAAAAAAATGAATACGAATTAAATCTATTTTAAACAACAAAATATGACGGATTCAAATGATTAAACCAACATATTTCCCTATTACAACTAAATTCTATTAGACAAATAACAAAAACAACCGAAGAAGAAACAATTATGAATTTAAACTTGAATCTAACAACATTAATAATTTTTGAAAAATACATAAAACACATGCAACAAACTAAAAATAATTACTTAAACTTCAATTTGAATCCAACAAACATTAACACTTCCTGAAAAAATATATAACACATGAAACAAACTGAAAAATTACGAAACAAAACAAACATTTGCCGATTTTAGATTTTGAGAATATCAAAACGAAATATGGACAAAAATAAAACTCAAAACCAACTAATCGGAAATGAACAACGATGAACTCGAACCATGTATGGACTGTTTCGACAAACCTCGACCAAAGCTCGAACAAACGAGATGGTTTGAGTCTCGCTTTCGGACTGGACTGAAGCAACGAACCCATTTCTGTATGGGGTCTGTTTGGATGTAGCGAAGCAGAAATAGTAGGGTCAGCCATGGGAGGGCAGTAGCAAGGTGATGATGAAGCTCGTCCATGGCTGGACGTAGCAGAACGAGCAACAGAAGCAGACGATGCAGCAACCGCATAACTGAAGCAGTGGTGAAGCAGACGACGAAGCAGATGGGGATGAAGGAAGCTGAAGCAGACGACGCAGCAGCTATGGGAAAAAAAAATGGAGTAGCAGCGCGAGCTTGATGGAGAAGAAACAGTGCAGCCATGGACGACGAACGCGACAACAGCTGGGTTTGTTTGGATGCAGCGAAGAAGAAAGCAGAAGCAGCTGCGTGAGCAGCAACGCAGAGGCAGCTGCCTGAGCAGCAGCAGCAGTTCGTCGAGCTCAAACTCGATGAAGAAGATGAAGCAGGCAGCGATGGGGTTTGGCTTCGATGAAATAGTGGCGATGGTGGTCGTTCATGTCACTGCTAGAACTTGACGAAAAAAAGAGGGCAGCCATGGATGAGCTTTTTGAGCTCGACATGGAGAAGATGAAGACGCAGCCGGGTCGTCCATGGTGAGGGTGAAGATGAAGCCGTGAGGGGTCGTTTGGACGTGAGAATGGAGGGTAAAGGGCAGCCATGGGAGGCTAAGGCATCCATTGGAGGGGGCTTGGGGAAGCCATGGTTGTGTGTTTGAGATTTTTGGAGAAGAAGAAGATAGGGAGGGGGGGATGGTTTAGGTTAGTTTTAGGGTTTTTTTTTTCTTTCTTTTGTTTTGTTTTTTGAAACGTAAGATAATAGGGGTGTTGGGTTATGGGGTTATGGATCGGGTCGATCCGGTTTGAAATGGACCGGGTCATGGGGAAGGTTGGGCAATTTTTTGGGCCTGTGGTTTGAAATTGAAGAAGAGGTCCAATTCCGATTTTTTGTATTTTTGCTCTCTTTTCTTCTTTTATTTTTCTAAAACTAAATTCTAAAAATCCTTAAATTATTATTAAGAACTAAATTAAGTTATAAAAGCGCAAATTAACTCCCAATAATAATTAACGCACAATTAAGTAATAATTAAGCATAAAATTGTATATTTGGACATTAAATGCTAAAAATGCAAAAGATGCCTATTTTTGTAATTTTTAATTTTTGCAAAACAAACTTAATTACTAACAATTTTAGAATTAAATCCTACATGCAAAATGCGACATATTTTTGTATTTTTTATTAGTTTTAACAAATAAACACGCACAGACAGAAATACAAATAATTATCAAAAATGCCACAAAAATTCTAAAATTGCACACAAAAGGAAAATTGTTTTATTTTGGATTTTTTTGGGAGTAATGCTCATATAGGGCAAAAATCACGTGCTTACATGTGTTGCTGCTCGACTGAAGAAGCGGTACATGACTCGCCATTCGGGAAAGGACAAGAGTAGAGGTTTCAATTTAGCATTGAGAGAAAAAAATCGCACGACAGGGAAGAATAGAAGCGAAACTTTTCCTAACTCTATAGCCTTTGGGGGATAAATACAGACGTCTTCGTACCGATCCCTCAGACTTTACTAAGCTTGTTTGTGAACTGTGAGACCTATGTAACCTAGAGCTCTGATACCAACTTATCACGACCCGGATTTCTCACCCAAGAGAGTCATGATGCGCCTACTAATGAGAGCTAGGCAAGTCAATCCTTAGTTACTTACTTCATTATCACATTGCTTCTTTTTAACAAATATAAGGCGATAACATGAAAACAACGGAACTTTAAATAATTAAGCGGAAGATAATAATTTAATATCTGAAATTGAATATATAATACAACTGTTTAAAGTTTGACTACCCAGAACTAGTGTCACAGTTTCACACACGGTCTAAGAGTACTACAAATAAAGGTCTGAAAGAATTAAATACAACACCATCTCTAGAAATACATGTAAGTAACAGGAAAGTTGATAGAGGGAGACACCAAGGACTACGGACGCCTGCAGGACTACCTCGGGTCGCCTGATGATCAAGAATCAACAGTCTCACTGCGGTCAAAAGTCCACAATACTGGGGTCTGCACAAAAGAGTGCAGAGTGTAGTATCAGCACAACCGACCCCATGTGCTGGTAAGTGCCTAGCCTAACCTCGGCGAAGTAGTGACGAGGCTAGGATCATACCACCAAATAAACATGTGCAGTTATATAATATACAACGGAAAGTAAAGCAGGAATAAACAAGTAAAGATGGGAGGAGGAAACATGCTTCGGGGAATAATAGGTAAAAACATAATATCAAGAGAACTATAAAGGAAACAAAATCCAACCACTAATAAGAATAAGGAAAACAAAGAAAGATTTCACTTTCTTTTCACATTTTGTTGCAGGGGTGCAACCCGATCCTATCTTCCTGTATCTTGTGGCAGGAATGCCACCCGCTCCCATTTCATTATATCTCGTGGCAGGCGTGCCACCCGCTCCCATTTTATTGTATCTTGTGGTAGGCGTACCACCCGTTCCTATTTTATTATATCTTGTGGTAGGCGTACCACCCGCTCCCATTTCATTATATCTTGTGGTAGGCGTACCACCCGCTCCCATTTCACTATATCTTGTGGTAGGCGTATCACCCGTTCCCACTTTATTATATCTTGTGGTAGGCGTACCACCCGCTCCCACTTCATTGTATCTTGTGGTAGGTGTACCACCCGCTCCCATTTACAAGCCAACAATAATCACAAGGAATCCCGACAAGGGAACAATAATATCAACAAACATCCCGGTAAGGAAACAATGATATTTCAACAATATCCCGACAAAGGAGAAACAACTATAACCAAACTTGTTACCACCTAACTACCTCAGCTATATATAAACTTGTTACAATATCTAGCTACCTCAGCTATACCTAAACTTGTTACAACACCTAATTACCTCAGCTATAACCAAACTCGTTACAACATCTAACTACTTCAGCTATACAATTCAAGCCTATACCATCGCTTTACCTCTTGATTCCACCACCAATTCACTCATATCTAGTCACAAGTTACTCAATTACATCAACAAACGCGAAATGAATCAATTTGAATGCATGAAAATGGATTTCCAAAGTTTTACCCAAAAAGTCAAAATTGCCCCGGGCCCACATGGTCAAAACCCGAGGTTCGAGGTTTGCATTTCTCTGAACCTGCAACATCCATGTTTTTAATCCTAAGACATCCCGGGACCTACTCGAAACTCACTTGAGCCTTCGGAACTCCAAACCAAGTGTGCATACTAACTCAAAGACATCATATGGACCTACTCGTGCGATCCCATCATCAAAATAGCATGTAAAATCATGAATTAAACCTCAAAACTCAACATTTTCATCAAGAATTCTCAAAGTTCATAACTCTTCAACCGGAAGTCCAACTCACGTCAAATAAACTCCATTTTTCACCAAATTTCACAGTTATCTTTCAAATACTATAACAAGTTTGTACCAGGCTTCGGAACCAAAATACGGGCCTGATAACAATGGTTTCAAACATTAATTCTTTTCTTCATTTCTTAGATAATTCACTAAAATAATTTCTTTCAAAAATTGATTTCTAAAGCTTGGGACCTAGGAATTCATCTCCGGGTATACGCCCAAGTCTCATATTTTACTGCGAACCTCCCGGGATCGTCGGAATACAGATTCGGGTTCGTTTTTTCAAAATATTGACCAAAGTCAATCATAATTAAATTTTAACTATAGAAATTTCTATTTCTCATATTTTTACATAGAAGGCTTTCCGGATATAGGTCCGAACCACATACCCAAGTTGAGGCGAGGTAAAAGGAGGTTTTTAGGTTTCGAAACACTGAATTCACTTTGCAACACAAGTGGGTCATCACACATTAATTATGTGTATATTTATATTAAACTTGGGTTTAATTATTTAGCATAATATAAATGTATACCAATTTATTTTATGAAAAGTAATTCTTCAATAATTGAGAAGTTCATCTATAAAAAATATAAAACAAAAAACAACTCTTTTTTGAATTGCAGAGAAATTACCTTACGAATAAAATTAATTTGATTGAAAAGGGATTGACAAGAATATTACACGTAAAACTGCGGTGGGTCAAAGGAATTTCCATACAGGTTAAGGGGGCAAAGTATGTATTGGGCCAAAATTATTTTACCTGCTAATCTGTATTTAAGTTAAATAAAATGAGGTGAAAATACAAATTAAATATGAGCAACATTTATGAGTTTATGATAAGGTTTGATTATATTATTGAGAGTTGTCATTTGTAAAGTTGTGTATAGAGAATGATCATTAATTAATGAGAATTCCATATATGTAATATTTGAAAATACGAATAAATATTATTTGAAGTTTGAGTTAGTTATTCGCTCGGAAATGAAGTAGTTCAATCTCTTTAATGCAACTTCAGAAATTCGAATCTTAAGTAGTTCACCTTATTGGTTGCAACTTCAGAAATTCGAATCTTAAGTAGTTCACACTATTGAATGCAACTAGGGGTGGGCATTGTTTGGACAAACCCGAAATCCAAACCCGAAATCCGAATTTTTTAGATTTTTGGTTTGGATTTTCGGATTACGGATTGGATTTTGGATTTAATTTTTAAATTTTTTGGATTTCGGATTGGATATTGGATTTGGTGCTTTGGATTTTTGGATATCCGAAAATCCAAATTTTTTATACTTTATATTTAGTACGTTATCTATATGTCAATAATAATAAGTTAAATACCCTATCAATTAGATATTATTTCATATATGTAATATTAATTACTAAGTTACTATCAGAATACTTTCTATTTGGACATGGTTTTACTATTACTACTTTTTATCGGTCGTATTGATGTCTCTGTTGCATTTTCTTGATAGTAATTCTATTACTTGAATACTTTATTTGGATGATTGCGGTGAGAATGAGTTACTTTTCACGCAATTTAATATGAGTACTTCATTTGGATATTCATTTTTGTAAAAAGAAGAAACAAGTCAACTTATAAGCTCAAAACCGAAAATCCAAAATATCCAACCCGATTAATCCGAAACCGAACTTAAAAGATCTGATCCAATCCGGCCTTATTTGGATTGGATTTGGATTGTCATTTCTTCAATCCGAAAACGAAAAATTCAAACCGAAATTCTATATTTAATCAGAACTGCCCGAATGCTCAGCCCTAAATGCAACTTCAGATTTGGAATCTTAAATTCGGAAATATAAACTTGTTTTTCGATTTTCAACAATCCAATACACGATTCACTGCTCAAATCTACTTTAAATAGGCTCAAATTTGATAACATAACTCTTAAATATCATAAATAAAAAATCTTGATCATCAAATTATTGAAACAACTATAAATCTAACAAACCCGAGAAGAAAACAAAATTAAAGAAAAAGAGAAAAATGTATATATATGAAGTTATCTAAAAATTATGCATCAGTTAAATTTTTTCTAAAAAGTGGATATAACTTCAACGGCTAAAGTAAAATTTGGCTTCGCATGAAAATTTTACCTTTCACTATGATTGTTGGGCCTGGGCATAACCCGGGCTAATCGTAACTAGTAAAGATATATTTGAGAGTCGTAATCAATTTCTCCTACTAAAAGCTATTTTGTCCTTTAAAAATGAGATAAAGGAAGATGAACATGTATACGAGTGAAACCGAGGCTAACATATACCCCGATTTTTCGGTGGAATAAACAAAGCAAGGGCATGAATATACGGGATCGAAATCAAAGCTGAGAACTTCTTGTACCAAGGCCCGAACAAAACGTTTGTCAATCAGACTTGATAAAACAAGCACCCCGGACCCGAGATGAGTTCTGAGATTTAGGGAAACGCATAAGACTTCGGAACCAACTGGATATCACGACACGGATCTCACTCGATGGCGGTTACTGATCAGTACATAACGAGAGAGGAGGATTTTTACCTTTTTTAGACTTGTACTAAGAGTGAAACTCTCCAACTATATAAAGAGTAAGTTTTTCTGTGATAAGACACATTGTAACACGCATACCAAGACAATATAATTTCATTTTTCTGCTTTCTAGCTATTGAAAAGTTCTTATTTCATTGTTGTTCTTCATAAACATTTGGCTTCGAATCAAGGGTCCGATCGAGGGCGAAACTATTGTTCAACCCAAGTCCGACCCCGACTGTAATATCACAATTGGTTTGGGTTATTCATTCTATATTAAACTCGTTTATCTAACATTCTTGATTATTTGTGTTGAATCAATCCACATATCCTTAAAATCACGTATAAATTCAATTGTTATCCGTTTTAAGGGTAAACTGAACATATACATGAAAATTTATACTAGTGGTTCCCACTTACTTGATATTTAGTTGAAACTTAAAAAAAAAAGTTTAATACTGTGGCTTATAATTTTAGTAGACAATTGCACATGAGATATACTGTTACACCCCATGTTTTCGTACGTAAGAGTACGTCATAAGTCAATTGATGTAAGCTCAGAAATAAAATCATCATTGAAAAGTTTACAAAGTTAGTTAATCATGTTAGCGTGGAGGTTAGAAATATTTACGATCATGAATACCAAGTACCAAGAGGATTTGAAGGCTTAGAAGCTAAATGTTTGAAGAAAATAAGTTTCGTCGAAAGTCGACAAATTGACAATGTTATAAAATGTACTTTTGGGGTGAGACTAGGGTGATCAAAATGGTAAAGAGGTTATGTTATGCGTTATTTTGTCTTTCGTATCTTATGTTTTGAACTCAAGTGAGTTGTGGAACAAAAGTTGACAAAGATCATCACAAGATACAATTATAAATATGCTGAAATTTAGGTCAAATATAGCTGAGTTTTTCTCCCAACATACTTGGAATTAGAGGATGATCTACTTACCAATACGAGACTATCCAATTGAGTAGAAGTTTTGGGATTGACATAATGATTGTCAATTATTCCATAAATGCTTCATGATTAAATTCTGAATTTAAGGTAAGTATTTTACTTTAGTTTGCTCTTTTAATTCTTGACAATCTATAATTTGATTTTAAATACAAGCAAAAGAAAAGACAATAAATAATGATTATGACTCTAGTAGAGTTTGTAGAAATTATAACCACGTGAAATGGTAAAATTTTATGTCTTGCCATAATCAAATCTCCCTCTCTCTATATATATAAAGTTGGGAATAGAGAAAGTGATGTTCCACCTCTCTTTGGCCAAGAATCACAATTATCTATTTTCTCAAATTTTTGGAGTTTTCCCTACTGTTTCTACTTATATACCCATTTATTTTGTGCTATTTTTAAAAACTAACGAGGAATTACACATATCCTTTTCCACGATCTTTTGGCATTTATTCCTCTCATTCAGTAACGCCTCTTGGTAAAAAACAATAACACCTCTTAATGTTGGAAAACCCAAACGTCACTACTAACCGAACGTTGATTTGCTTGCAATATAATTGGCAAAAACAGTTTCATAATCTCTTAATTACATTTGTATCTTTCCGCTTCTTTTTCTAATCTCATATTGTATTTCTATTCCAAATCCTAATTAAGTCCTCTCCGATCTCCGCCTTAAAATTGTAATGGTAGAAAGTTGTTATTCATATTATTAAATAATTTTCTAAACTGATGTGTATATATATACACCAAGATCATAGTTTCTAATGACAATGGAGAGGGACAAAGCAAGATCTAAGGAAGTTCTTGAAACATTTACGAAGGAACTGGAGCGGCGTACTCCTGCAACAACTTTATTCTACTTACTTATTATGCCTTTTTTTTGCTCTATGTCAAAGCCTATAGAGTGCAGAAGAAGAACGCCACCAAAAAATGGATAAACTTTTAATATTCTTTCTTTGTTTTTGAACAAGCTAAGGTAAATGCACAAAGATATGTTCAACTTTTAATTTTGGGTTCACCACTATATATGTTCTTCAATTTACCTTAGTTTTTTTTTGTCTTAATCTATTTTTTCCCCAATACTCATAACTCTTTTACAACCATACGTCTCCAAAACTTTATGAACTGTTTTTCCAAATTTTAGTTTGTTTCCATTTGGTTCATAATACTTAAATATTTGTTTTTAGAAGAACAAGGAGAAGATGCAAAAGCAAATAAGGAGGAGAAAAGAAGAATTATGAGGAGAACAAGATTGGTAGTGACTTTCTTAGAAAAATAAAGAATAACAACCCCACCACAACGAAGAAATCATTTACTGAAAATGATTTGAATTGTTAGTTCTTTTTATATGGTAAGCTTTGTGAATATTTTGATTGAGTATTAAAAAAATTATTATCATATGACTAAAATGAGTTTGAGACAATAAAATTTGAGAAGGCTGCCAGTAGGTCAAGTAAGTTTGTGTGATAATTTGAAGTGATCAAGATTTTTACTTGTGCTTGTATATTTGTAATAACTATTTTAGAGGGGGTCCAAATCTACTACAATTTAGAAGGATACGAAGTTTTGCCTTAGTAATAGTGTGAGGTAAGTTTTTTTAAAAAAATGTAGATTAAATGGTAATTATATTTTTTTATAGTTAGGATTTAAATGAATTATGTTTTGGTTCCTTATAAGCCTAATGTGTTAACTAATACTTTTATGATTTTAAAAGTTCTTGTTTTGTACAATGGGTGAAGTCGTACAACAATTATTTTTTGCTTTTAGGATTTTAACTATTTCGGGTTTTCAATTTAAATATTACGTTAATACTTACTAATTTCTTTCTTAAATCATGTGTTAATCTCTAATGTAATGTTGTAGTTACTCGATGAAAAATATATCTCATAAAATCGTGTTTTAAATGGCAGAATAATGTATTACAAAATTCAGAATAAGTTCCAAATTTGCGCGGCATGGCAAATAGAAAGTGGTCTTTCTAATAACTACACTTCTTTTACCTTCTCAATTTACAACTCTTAATTTTTTTTGTCATTAGTAATTTTAGTTTTTTAAGATTTTTATTGACACTCCTTGAACTTTCTTAATAGATAAAACTTAAATAAGCTTCATTAGTATACATTTAATTAACTATACATTACATAAAAGTGTAATGCAGATAAATAAACCAAATTTACGAGTTATTCCAAATATATTTTAATTTACAAGTATTTTTTTCTTCATATAAAAGAGGTATAATAATGAATTCGTTATTGCTTTCTGATTTTCTATAGACTGTTGAAGCTTTATGAAATCACGCGAAACGTGATTGAATTCACTAGTCTTAATAATAATAAAGTGTTATTAGTTGTGTACACGTCTGTATGATATAATTTTGACACACCAAACAAAAGTGAATACATACACGTGATTTGTTTCAAAGATTAATCCCATAAACGCCATAATCAAGTAAGTACAAGCGGTAAAAGGTGAAAACACACATA
The DNA here is from genome assembly GCF_000715075.1 of Nicotiana tabacum. Taxonomy (NCBI): domain Eukaryota; kingdom Viridiplantae; phylum Streptophyta; class Magnoliopsida; order Solanales; family Solanaceae; genus Nicotiana; species Nicotiana tabacum. The sequence goes on along the minus strand of NC_134100.1, from coordinate 22,810,536 downwards.
GGTTATAAAAGACTTAATTAACAAATAATAAAGCCAAGTGTCACACCTCCGTTTTCCGCCCCCGCGAGGGGTGAAGGAGTTTTTTCAATTAAAGGAGGAAAATCGTTTTATTTTGAATTTTTTGGGAGTAATTCTTTCATAGGGCAAAAATCACGTGCTTACACCAGGTATGGTCATAAAGCGACCGTGCTAAAATCACGGAATCTGAGAATGCCTAACACTTTCTTCCGGGTTAATTCCTTACCCGGTCTTTTGTATTTCGCAGACTTTAACAGAGTCAATTTTTCTTGATTTGGGATTTTAAAATAAACCGGTTGTTGAGCACCTAATTTTTGCCCTAATGCAAAATACTCCTAAAAATATTCTAAAATAGTTTAGAGTTGTTAATGCATATTTAGAGTTGTTTTAAAATCATAAAAATCATAAAAGAATGTTCAAACCTTAATTTCATAGCATGTTAGATTTTAAATTGCATTTACGATTTAATTACATTGTTAAATTCATCTTTTAAAAACTAAAAAAAATTGCATTCTTAAGGTATTTAATTAAATAGTTGCATTAGTCCGTCATTAGGTAAAATAAATAAATAGGCTAGCCATATAAAAATTAGATTCAATTAAAGTTTGAGTTTAAAATGGCTAGAGTTTGCAAATATCTGATATTGAAAAGAAAGAAAAGAGCTAGGTTTGCCAAGGCTTCAAACGAACTGGGCCAAGGACTGAGGCCCAATCTTTAACCAAACAGCCGCCCGAGTTTGTCCAAATGCCCGACCCGTCTGGCTCCAGGTCTCAAGTGCCGTTCAGCTCCAAAACATCGTCGTCCCTATTTTCCACCTACTAAAACACTCCCTCCTCCAAAAGAGACGGACAGACCTCCCCTTCCAAAAACCCTAGCAGTCTTCTCTTTCTCTTTTCTAAACAGCTCTACACTGCTCTTTCTCACTTCACTCCCATCCAAACACGAATATTCCTCTCTCATACACACTAACTCACACATTTAGAAACTAGAGAAAGGGGATGGAAATTTGAATTAAAAATTCCGGATCTGAAGAAAAGAAAAAAAGGGGTTTGAAGAATTCATTCTGATTTCTGCTAAGCTGTTTTAGTAGTTTTCTGGGCTCCCAAGAAGTTTTTGAATTCGAAGTTGAAGCTGTGTGTTGATTTCTGCTGTTGAATTGACCGTTTAGTGGCTGAACTCATACCTTTATTTTGGTCCATTTCTTCTGCTGTTGTTCTGCCTTTTAGTGTTGTTCGAAGTCTAAGCTGCTGATTTTCGCTGAAGTTGGGCTCCAATTCGAAGCATCTCCCATTTATCTGGCTTTCGGTCCAGTTTGCTTTTTTGTTTTTGCTTCAAACAGGTACACATATATTCCTAAGCTTGTAGTATTTGGGTAAATGGAATGAAAGTTATGCAATTTCCTGTTGGTTTGAATCCGTATGTTAGTTTGCTTGGTTGTGATAATGACAGACCTATGAATGCTAGATTAGTTGAATTTAATCACTTTAAAGCTAATTCTGATCCTAAAAAAGCATAATCTGGACACGGCGTATAAAGATCTATGTGATATTTGATTTATGAATCATGTTTAATTGTGTTTTTGAAGAAAGGTTAGCACAATTTTTATGCACAGTTGAATTTAGTTGTGTATGGATCCTACTGGATTTTACTCTTAAAATCATTGTATTAGTGTTGAGTTCAAATTACAAATGGGATGTTGAAAAATCCTTTGTCATAACGGAGGCCAGGCCAATTCGTTTGGGCCATTCTAAATGAATGACCCAACAGAACTCATTTGGATGTTGCTTGGGCCTGAATAAAAGGCCCGGATGTCTTTCCTCTTATGACAATTAGGACTGGACCCATGCACAGTCTCAAACCTTAGGAAATAATCATTAATGAACATATAATAAATCATCGTAACTATGGGTACGGTTCCCGTGACATAGTCATGATATGTAAAACCCAATTTGAGTGTGCGTTTCACGTCATTCGACCATAACTTCAAATAATAATAAAAATCAATATGTTGTAGATCGCGAGTGCGATTCACGTGATGCTATTCGCAATATTTACAAAAACAAAACGCGTGCGCGACATGTTCAAATGAATTCCATAAATAATTAAAAGCGGTATAAAAGCACAAGATAATTAGGCCAATTTTAATAGTTGAGTGACCGTGCTAAAATCACATAACTCGGGAGCGCTTCACACCTTCTCCCGTGTTAACAGAAGTACTTACCAGGTCTTCTGTGTTCGTGGACCATAATTAAGAGCCAAATTTCCTCGATTTGAGATTTAAAATAAACCGGTGACTTGGGACACCATAAATTATTCCAAGTGGCGATTCTGAAATTAAATAAATAATCCCATTTCGATTAATGTCACTTTAATTGAAAAAACTCCCTATCCCCTCATGAAAAAGGAGGTGCGACACCGGTGACTTGGGACACCTTAATAATTATTCCAAGCGGCGACTCTAATTAAAATAAATAATCTCATTTCAAATAATGTCATTTTAATAGGAAAAACTCTTTATCTTCGGAAAAGAGGTGTGACACAAGGATTGGCTAATCTTATTGTTATCCAAACTAATCGTTCAATACCCGTGTACCTCTCCCTTGTCACCACTTTAAAATCCAGTAAGATGAGGTATGTAAAGAAATTCTTGAAAGTTTAAATCTTGAAAATGGTAGTATTAAAAATCTAAGTATTGGTTCTTTTCTTAGGAAAGGTCTTGAATATTATTGGAATTTAAAGAAAGATCAAGAAAATGTTGAAGTGTTTGATAAATGGAGTAGAAAAGCACTTGAAGAAGGTGTTTTTGCTATGTTTGAGAATATACATAGGCATTATTCATCAGTTGGTGATTTGGGTACTTTAGATTTCAATGGAGAAAGTCAGTATTGTAATTTTTCTGGAGATGAACTAACTATAGCTAAAGGGTATTCAACTGTGGTTGAATCTTTGACATCTGTTTTACCACCTGGTTTGATTCAGTTAGGCCGAAAAGTCATGGAAATTGAATAGCAATCTGATAATTGTGACTTAAAATTTGAAAATGGTGTGACACATGGATTAGCTAATCTTATTGTTATCCAAACTAATTGTTCAATACCCGTGTACCTCTCCCTTTTCACCACTTTAAAAAGGTGAATTAAATTTGCCACTTAGGAGCCACATGCTAGTCCCAAAGGCTAATCAACAAAAATACGAATTAAGTTGAACAAAATAAAGCTTCATCCATGAATAAGGCCATAGTTGAGCTGTTTTGCAACCGGTGGAAGGTTATTTAATCCCAATTATAACCGAGAGCAAAAGTCATCTCAATTAATTTGACATTGAGGAATGGTGAAGTAGAACTTCTATTCATACTTAGGGACCATTTTGGTTAAAATTTTGAAATGCGTTAGGACTATAATTGCAAAAACTAAAAAATGTTATATTATCTCGGTTAATTTGTGTCTTACTTATAGTTTTGATGTGTTTTAAAAAATAATTATTTTTATAATACTTTCATTTTATCTTTAATGATACACAAGATTCCAACCGAGGACATGACCCTTGATAGGAGGGTGTGGAGGCTGAGAATTAGGGTAGAAGGTTAGTAGGTAGTCGAGCATTTCCCTGTGTCTTCCTTAGTTCAATAGTATTAGTGTATTTTGGTATCCCTTCTATTCTTAGTTTGCTATTACCACATATTTTGCACTGTTGTTATTTGCCTTCCGTACGCCCTTAGTTAGTTATCAGCTGCATGTATCATCAACATGCCTGTCTGCCCCATGATTTAGGCCCCTTTTATTGACCAAGTTTCAAGAATTTACCCATAAAACTTGATGACTTAGTGATACCTGGAAGAAGCCAGGCACATGTGGTGTCCAGAGCCAACTTTTAATGACACATAAGCTTCCATCAGCTACTGAACCTCCTTGTTTCTACTTAAAGGCTAGATTACAAAACAAACAAGAGATTGCACCCACTTCAATACTCAAAAAAACCAGAAAAAGGAAGAGCTTTGGGTCATCGTTCATGGTGCTAGCAGAAAAATAAAGAGCTCTGGGTTATCATCCATGGCTTTTCAATCTATACCCAAGTGTGTTATATGCACATTATAGATACAAATTAAAAGTAAATGGACGGCACAAATATTTTGAGTAGAAAATAATTGAAAAAAAAGGAGAAACGCTATAGAGATGATATAGCAAGAAAATACTCCCAACATTTAATACGAGAAGAGTAGCCGGTGAAGGAGCAGAGTCAGAAGCAAAGTAAAAGCTTCTGTGAGCAGCTTGTTCGGGTTTGACGAGATGGATATCGGAAAGGATTAAGGGGGATTGTCGTTCATTTATAATAACCATGTAATTTTTGCTTAAAGTTACTTGAGGTGACAGAATGGGGAAAAGACAATGCAATCTCAGCTCTTAAATTTTGAATGTACATGTGGCTCACATCAAAATGTCTATTGAAGATTACTGGATGAATACATTATTGGAGCGTATCCGAACCCTACTTACATGTGCATATATGTTTATGGTCCTTTTAATTATTGAAGATAGATGGACTGCACCTTCAATTCTTGTATTTTTAATCTTACCTTGAGTTTCTCCACCATTTTTATTTATTTCATTAGTAGCCTGATCACCTTTACTCATTTTTACTCAATAAAAATAGTAGACAAATAAACTCACTTTCATCAGTCACGATCAACAAAGTTTATAGCGTGTTAGCGGAAACGTAAAAGAAAGAACATAAGATTTAACGTGGTTCGGATCAAAATAATCCTACGTCCACCAGAGAACAATTGCCCTTTTAATATTAACAAAGGAAGGGAGATTTCCCAATTACACTTAAGAGAATTTCTCTCTTAACTCTCTACTCACTACAATGTATTGTATTATTTTGGGATGATTTCTACAAGTGAAGGAGTGCATCTATTTATAGAGGTAAAGACCTCCTCTTGATGTCATTGGTGACATCAAACTACCTCCTCTTGATGTCATGGGTGACATCAAAGGAGGAAGCTTCCTCCTAGCATCCACACCAACACTTTCCACCAACTCTTCCAATTGGCATGCCATTGTTGACTAAACATAAACCAACATTTTCAGCATGCCATTGCTGACTAAACATAAACCAACATTTTCAATCTCCACCTTGGTTTGTGTTTCGAGCGTGTGAACAACTCTGGCCAAAACTTCTAAGCTTACTGGGTAACCCCGTTGTAAGAAACAAGAAGAATCAAACCATTGTTGAACATACCACCTCCACCTAGCAACTGTTCTCTTCGGAGTTGCATCAGTTGATGCACACCGCCGCCAAGTCCTTGCAGTGTGCAAACTTAGCGAGCGGGACTATCTTGGTCAACATGTCTGCAGCATTATCGTCTGTGATAACCTTCACGACCTTGATAGTTCCCTCATCAATAACATCTCGAATAAAATGAAATCTGACATCAACGTGTTTAGTGCGCTCATGAAATCTCTGATTTTTCATTAGATGAATAGCACTCTGACTATCACATCTAAGAGTTGATTCCAGCTGAACCAAACTCAATTCCGCTACTAAACTTTTCAACCAGATAGCTTCCTTTACCGCCTCCGCTGCTGCCATGTATTCTGCTTCTGTCGTAGACAAAGCGACAATCGACTGCAGAGTCGACTTCCTTGGCCACCAGATCGGGCTTCCCTTCGTACACTTCCTCTGGGGTCTGCGCCTAAATCTGCGCCTAGTTGGCATACGTGATCTTTCTTTTCCCTCAGCTAGGAAACCTTCAGGTTGATCCATATAGATTGTCTCTTCTAGATCACCGTGTAAAAAAGCAATTTTGACATCAAGCTGTTGAAGCTCCAAGTTAAATTGTGCAACCAATGCTAGTAGCACGCGAATTGAGCTATGCTTCACGACCGGAGAGAAAATCTCATTGTAGTCAATTCCCTCCTTTTGGCTGAAACCTTTTGCAACCAATCTCGCCTTGAACCTAGCATCTTCCACTTCAGGAATTCCCTCTTTCTTTCGGTAGACCCACTTGCATCCAACTGTCCTCTTCCCTTTTGTCTTTTCACTAAGACCCATGTCTGATTCTTGTGAAGAGACTCCATCTCTTCAGTCATGGCTAACCGCCATTGTGCAGCATCCTTGCAAGAAGTTGCTTCAATATACGAGGAGGGCTCCAGATCTTTAATCTCTTCTTGTGCAGCTACGAACGCATATGCAATCAAGTTTGCTTGATTTATAAGGCGTTCCGGTTCTCGTGTCTGCCTCTTCTCCCTCCCCTTCGCAATTGTGTATGGTTCATTGACAGCAAGTTCTTCAAGGTCTACATCTTCTGACTCATCTTTAGCCTGAGCCTCTTGATCCTTTTCCTTGGCAAGCTCCACCGGAAGCTCCACCTGCTCGTTGTTCTTGTTTCTTGAAAACTCCACGGAAACTTTACGAGGATCAAGTATAGAGGATTCATCGAAGGTGACATCTCTAATAACTATAAATTTGAGTAAAGACAAACACCAAAGTTTGTACCCTTTTACTCCATCCACATACCCTACGAATATGGCCTTCTTTGCCCTTGGTTCAAGCTTTCCTTCATTAACGTGATAATAAGCTGGACACCCAAATACTCGTAAGTATGAATAGTTAGAGGGTTCACCTGACCATACCTCATTCGGAGTCTTAAAGTCAATTGTCGATGCTGGAGATCGATTGACAATATGAGCAGCAATGTGAACTGCTTCAGCCCAAAATACTTTGGACATTTTGGCTTGTAGGAGCATACAACGGGCCTTTTCAAGAAGAGTTCTGTTCATTCTCTCGGCAACTCCATTCTGCTGTGGGGTATGCCTGACAGTCCTATGTCTTGAGATCTCATGAACCTTGCAGAATTCATTAAACTCTTCATTGCAAAACTCCAAGCCATTGTCTGTGCGAAGATACTTGATTTTCCGCTCCATTTGATTTTCAACCAAAATCTTCTACTCTTTAAATGCTTCAAAAGCATCACTTTTTGCCTTCAAAAAATACACCCAAACCTTTCGTGAGAAATCATCAATAAAAATGAGAAGATACCTCTTTCCGCCCTTCGATGGAAGTTTAGAAGAACCCCATAAATCTGAATGGATGTAGTCTAGCACTCCTCTTGTCTTGTGTTTGCCAGTGCTGAAGCTGACCTTCTTCTGCTTCCCTAGAACGCAGTGCTCACAGAAGTCAAGCGTGCTGATCTTCTCACCTTCCAAAAGTTTACGATTGCTCAACATCTCCAGTCCACGTGCGCTCATATGACCCAGTCTCATGTGCCATAGTCTTGCCTTGTCATCATTAGATAACTGCACTGTAGATGCATTTGCAGAGCCAACAATGGTGCTTCCGGCCAATGTGTAAAGACCGTTCTCCAGCTTGCCTTTCAGCATGACTAAAGAACCTTTAGTCACCTTCATAGTTCCTGCTTCGCTCATGTACCTGTAGCCTTGTTCATCCAGAGTACCCAAGGAGATCAAATTCTTCTTCAGATCAGGAACATGACGGACTTGTGTAATAGTCCTCACGATTCCATCATGGCAGCGAACCCGAACTGAGCCAATGCCAACTATTGCACAAGTTGCATTATTGCCCATTACTACGGTTCCTCCACTTTTCTCGTAGCTGCTAAACCAGTTTTTTCGGAACGTCATATGCAGAGTACAAGCAGAGTCTAACACCCATTTGTTTTCATAACTACTATTATTATTACACGATGTTGTTAGTACATAATCATTATCAAAATTATGTACCTGTTCAACTGTAGATGCACTCGCCTTTTCCTTGGACTTTGACATTGGGCAATCTCGTTCAAAGTGCCCCTTCTTGCCACAACCCCAACACTCTGTATTCTTCTTGTTCATACGAGACTTTGATCTGTGCTTTGATTTGCTCTTTCCCTGTTGGCTAGTCCGGCTTCTTACAAAGAGGCCACTTGCCTGGTCATCTTTATCTCCTTCAATGTGCCTCCGCACATCACTTGAGTTAAGTGCCTGCCGCACTTGCTCAAGCTTGATAGGCTCCTTGCTATACATCATTGAATTCTCAATATCACGATATCCTGAAGTCAATGAAAATAGCAAAGCACATGCAAGCGTCTCCTCCTCCCTTTTAATTCCCGCAATCTGTAAGTCCATGACAAGTTTATTAAACGCATCTAAATGATCTTGTAACGAAGTACTTGACCCCATCTTAAATGTGTGAAGACGCCGTTGTAACAACATTCTTGTTGTCACTGATCGGTCTTGGTATAGCCCTTATAGCTTTTCCCACAACTGTTTGGCCGTCTCTTCGGTACCCGTACTCACTTCACAAAGCACGTTAGGTGCAAGGGATAGTTGGATTGCACTCAATGCATCCCCTTCAATCTTCTCCTTGTCGGGAGCTGATATATCCGTAGGATACTTTCCGTCAATAGCATGGATTGAACCTTCCCTCCGCAGTAACGCCATCATCTGGATCTTCCAGATATTGAAGTTGTTGCGTCCATTGAATCTATCAATTTCAAATTTCATGGAACTCATATTTGCTTGTTCTTTCTCCTTGGATCGTTAAAGAATCCTGTCGCTCTGATACCAATTGTTAGCGGAAACGTAAAAGAAAGAACGTAAGATTTAACGTGGTTCGGATCAAAATAATCCTACGTCCACCAGAGAACAATTGCCCTTTTAATATTAACAAAGGAAGGGGAGATTTCCCAATTACACTTAAGAGAATTTCTCTCTTAACTCTCTACTCACTACAATGTATTGTATTATTTTGGGATGATTTCTACAAGTGAAGGAGTGCATCTATTTATAGAGGTAAAGACCTCCTCTTGATGTCATTGGTGACATCAAACTACCTCCTCTTGATGTCATGGGTGACATCAAAGGAGGAAGCTTCCTCCTAGCATCCACACCAACTCTTTCCACCAACTCTTCCAATTGGCATGCCATTGTTGACTAAACATAAACCAACATTTTCAGCATGCCATTGCTGACTAAACATAAACCAACATTTTCATAGCGATTCTGTTATTACTGACTATTAGTGCTTCTTTCATACTCTTTTTTGCTTTCTTGGGTTTTGTTTTCTAAATACCTTGTATTGATATTACTTGCTATACGCTTCTTCCATCCTTTCTTTAGCCGATGGCCTATCGGAAATAGTCTCCCTACCCCCTTCCAAGGTAGGGGTAAGACTGCGTACATCCTACCCTCCTAGACTCCACTTGTGGGATTACACTGTGTTGCTTTTGTTGTTGGGGCCAGCTTATGTGCACACCGACTATGCCACTGGATACTCTCCCTCCCACCAGCATAAGTATCAAGTGACTCTACTCACAAACACGCTTAGGCATATGGGAAGAACTCACCTAGTCTCTTTTGCCTCCACTAAGATTTAACTTGAGACCTCATAATTCTCCTCCCACTTCATTTACCACTAGGCCACACCTTTGGGTTAGTTTGTAAGCTAACTTACTACAATTAAGGCACGTATCGCCACCTGTTCAGTGTTTATGAGTGACAACAGGAAACTCGTTTCGTGGAAATGAAATTATATTCCTAAATGATCCGTATATCTTGACGGTAACCGAGTCTTGGGTTGTTAACCTTGTCCTGTTATTAATTTAAGCTCATTGATTCAGATTAGTGAATCAGATTTTTGGTAAACTCTGGATCTCCAAGCCAAAAGACAAAGTGAACAAAAATAAAGTTGAGTAACTTCATTTATCAACATATAAGCTTGCCCCCTATATTAAATGGATAAAGAGAAAAGTAGAAGTGGTTGATTCAGTGTAGCTAGCAAGAAAAATAGCATGATACTGTTGCTCCTTTCAGTTATACTCATTTGCTTCCTTCTGAACATCATACTTTGAACGCGCAAATTCAATCAAAGCTTCTGTTAGCATTGGAAAATGAACAAGTCCCACCTGTATAAAAGTTAACATAAAAGATTTCTACAGTTGAAATCTTTTGGAAAGACTTTACTTTTAGTTACCAATTCAAAAAAAAAAAAATCTTTTGTAAAGACTTACTGCTAGAATTAGTAAGAATTGAAAACCCTATTATGTTAACTTTTATACGGGTGGGACTTGTTCATTTTCCAATGCTAACAGAAGCTTTGATTGAATTTGCGCGTTCAGAGTATGATGTTCAGAAGAAAGCAAATGAGTATTAACTGAAAGGAGCAACAATATCATGCTATTTTTCTTGCTAGCTACACTGAATCAACCACTTCTACTTTTCTCTTTATCCCTTTAATATAGGGGGCAAGCTTATATGTTGATAAATGAAGTTACTCAACTTTATTTTTGTTCACTTTGTCTTTTGGCTTGGAGATCCAGATTTTACCAAAAATCCGATTCACTAATTTGAATCAATGAGCTTAAATTAATAACAGGACAAGGTTAACAACAACCCAAGACTCGGTTACCGTCAAGATATACGGATCATTTAGGAACATAATTTCATTTCCATGAAACGAGTTTCCTGCTGTCACTCATAAACACTGAACAGGTGACGATACGTGCCTTAATTGTAGTAAGTTAGCTTACAAACTAACCCAAAGGTATGGTAAATGAAGTGGGAGGAGAATCATGAGGTCTCAAGTTAAATCTTGGTGGAGGCAAAAGAGACTAGGTGAGTTCTTCCCATATGCCTAAGCGTGTTTGTGAGTAGAGTCACTTGATACTTATGCTGGTGGGAGGGAGAGTATCCAGTGGCATAGTCGGTGTGCACATAAGCTGGCCCCAACAACAAAAGCAACACAGTGTAATCCCACAAGTGGAGTCTAGGAGGGTAGGATGTACACAGTCTTACCCCTACCTTGGAAGGGCAGAGAGACTATTTCCGATAGGCCATTGGCTAAAGAAAGGATGGAAGAAACACTTATAGCAAGTAATATCAATACAAGGTATTTAGAAAACAAAACCCAAGAAAGCAAAAGAGAGTATGAAAGAAGCACTAATAGTCAGTAATAATAGTACAAGATATGAAATGATAACTAACTAAGGGCGTACGGAAGGCAAGTAACAACAGTGCAAAATATGTGGTAATAGCAAAATAAGAATAAAAGGGATACCAAAATACACTAGTACTATTGAACTAAGGAAGACACAGGGAAATACTCGACTACCTACGAACCTTCTACCCTAATTCTTAGCCTCCACACCCTCCTATCAAGGGTCATGTCCTCGGTTAGCTCCAGCTGGCCCCAACACCATCGTCATAAAAAAACGTTAGCCTAAAACGGTTCGGCCATCTTCAAAATGAAAAACCAAAATGCTGTTGTATGAGCGAATGCTGTAATGTACTAGTGTGCCAAGACTTCCCTCAATTTCAAATTTAGGCTCTAATCTTTCTTGTATTTTTTTATTTATAAACAGGGTACTAGGCTAGGGTCCTGTAATGCGTGCCGAACAGCCAAAAGACTCAATGAAAGAGATGGACTGGAAAACTCTGGGTGGAACAGAAAGTAATGAATCTGGTATTGTACCAGCTGTGAAGAAACGGCTACCTAAAAAAATTCGACAAGTTCCTGAGTATTATTTTCTTCCACGAAGATCCTTACCATACAACATCGCCTTTTACGGGTCATTTATTGCTGCTGGTGTTGGTGCAGGAATGCTGCTTGAAGTTTGGATCAACAAGAAGATAAAAGGTAATCACTTACTACTATAATTCGAAATAGACTGAATCGTATATGTCATCAGTTTCCAGTTTTAGTATTTGAGCATACGTCAGTAGCATGGAAAGCCTATAGCTTCTTTTACGAGCTCTGTTTGAAGGCAAATTATAAGGTGCTATTTGTCCATTCTTATTGATAGCATATAGAATCTTTTAACGAGCTATCTTGGGGTTCCCAGAAAACGTGTTATGTTGTAATGCATATAATCCTTCTCTAGGTTATATCAAAATACTTGAGGATACTGCTCAATTATTCAGATTTGGCTGTTAAATTGTTTGGACGCCGTAAATGCTTGTCATAAGATTTCTACTCTGTACTTCTCTTCTCGTCCCATTGAGAATGACTCACACCGACTATATGGAAATAATCTCCATCAAAAAGCCCTTGTGGGGTGCCAAAGGCAAAAGTGTAAAATTAACAGCATATCCTGAACTCAGAGCAGTTCTCCAGGCACATCTCCTTAGAAACCTTTTCTAGTGCAGCACAACATCTGTTTGATTTATCTTGTATTTTCCAATCATATGGGGTGCAGCCCTTCCCCAAACCTATGAACGTGGAATCTTTGTGCACCGGGCTGCCCTTTATAGTAATTTTCTCTTTTCCTCTATTTGTTGGTTTGTCTTTAAGTTGATTTGCTCTCTGATCGCAGAGGATGGAGGAGTCATTTGGGAGTTTGACAAATGAATGCTGGATTTTTTCTCAGCAGTTTCTACTATTAACGTTTCAAATGCTCTTTCGTCCTAAGGGGTAAACGTGGTTCGGACAGCTGAATTTTGAATCCATTAGCACATGATTATTAATCTTTCTTTTGCATCCAAACCAATTTTGTAACAATATATTTCAGGAGAGATGATGAGCTTAATTGAAGCAAGCACGTTCAGTGAAGAAGCTTAGTATTGTTGTGTATTTCAGGGGAATTGTGTCGGAATTTGCAAATTCTACTGAAACATTAAGTTATATAACGCCATAATGGCTTAATATTTGAAAATAGAGACATCAGGCAAATGGCCATGTTATTTGTACATTATATCCCTTTACAATTTTAACGGAAAAGGGTCATATTTACTCATACTCTTCAAAAAGGGTTATATTTATTCTTTGTTATACTTTTTTGATATATTTATCCTTATCGTTATACTTTAGGATCATATTTGTCCCTGTACTCTTCAAAAAGGGTTACATTTGTCCTTCGTGATACTTTTTTGACATATTTATCCTTACAGTGATACGTTAGGATCATATTTGCCCCTCATCAATTAAATCCCATGTCCCACCTTTGTTTTCCTACATGGTGCCTATGGGGATTTTCTTTGTCACCTATTTAAGATAATTTAACCTGCCCACCCAATTAAACTAGACCCACTAACTAAAATAAACTGAAATCCTAATTCCCCCCCCCCCCCCCCCACTTGTCCATATCTCTTCTCCGGATCAACTTCATGTTTTCCGGGTAGCAGCGGCAACCTATCAAATCAAGTCCGAGTGAGAAAATTTTGGACAATGAGTGAATGAAACTATAGTGTTACCTTTAATCCATCCGACGACGACAACTCGGTTCAGTCTCGCTTATAGAGGCTATTCAATACTTCACTCATCTTGACATTTTCTTAAATAAACTTGAATGTTTTCTTCGAGTTTTAGGTTTCTGACAGTGCTCTATTCTAAGCACTGACCTTTGTCATTAATTCCATTGTTATGTAACTTCTCGTAATGTACTTTGGTTACTGCAATAATTGTGAGCTGTATTAGATTAGTGATTTTGAGTTCAAAGTTCTTGTTTTCCAATATGTTGCCGGTGCTACCCGAAAAACATAGAGCTGAAAAAGAACTTTATCTTAAATATGTGACCATATTTAAATTGGGTGGGCGGGTTAAATTATCTTAAATAGGTGACCATATTTAAATTGGAAAAAAGAAATCCACATAGGCGCCATGTAGGAAAACTGGGACATGGAGATTTAATAGATGAGGGGCAAATATGATCCTAAAGTATAACTGTAAGGATAAATATGTCAAAAAGTATAACGAAGAGCAAATATAACCCTTTTTGAAGAGTACAAGGACAAATATGTTACTAAAGTATAACGGTAAGGATACACATATCAAAAAAGTATAACGAAGGACAAATATAACCCTTTTAAAGAGTACAGGGACAAATATGACCCTTTTCCGCAATTTTAAATTTAAGAGAATGGCCTTCTTAAATCCCTTATATGTAAACAACAGATCTTTTACTAAAACTAAATACAAGTTTGTAAAGGGCCAAAAAACTAATTGACCCGCAAAAGTGTAACTTGAGTCATTTAAAAGTAAATGACTAGAAAGATTATCTCCTCATATTTGGCGAGACTTGAATTGTTACTTGGACACGGTTCAAAACTATTATTTCTTTCTCTCAACATTATCTTCTTTTTAGTTTGTTCCAAAAATAATACTATATTTTTGAATTTTGAAATAATCTAATTTTACACTTCTAAGTTTACTATTAATAATATGATTATTTTATAGGCATATAAATATTATAATACGTTTAAAATCACAAGTTTCAAAAAAAATGATTCGATACTAAAGTAGATTCGACACTAAATAAAGAAATGATAGTCCTTCTCAAAGGACTAAAACTGGCTTTCACTAAGAATATGTACGCATTGATATTGAAAACAAATTCTCACGTATTAATTGATTCAATAACATAATGCAAATATTTTTGCAAGCGGTGTCACATTTAAACGGGGAACAAATAAATTAAATTAGTATAATACAACACATTTTCCCATTTTAAACAAATAAAATGGACTTTTGGCCCACTGGGTATAGGAGGTTTGGCAAAAAACACATCCGGCAAAAGGAAGGAAAACAAGAACCGGACCACTAAAAGAAGAAGTATTTTGTAAAATATTAGAAAGTCATATTTACGGCTGATAATTGAAAAATAGTCATAATTTTAAAGTAATTGAAATATAGCCACTTTTCAAGTAAAGATAAAATTTGAACAAAACACTCTTAAAAATCCGGAAATATTCCAGTATAATATGCTGGAATTCGAACTTTTTACATATTAGCTACCAACATAATATGCTGAAATTTTAAAATGTGCTGGAGTTCCATTATAATATGCAGGAGCCAGCGCCAGATCCACATTTAGTGGTGTGGGTGCTTAAGCACCCGTTGTCTTTAGGGTAGGGTCTTTGTATTTTATGAGAAATTAATGGTAAACTCAAATATAAGAGCGATGAGCACCCACGAACTAAAAGCTGAGCTGAGTGCTTTGGTTTAGAGATTACATTGTAGGCCTTTATATTGTTTGTTTGGGGGATCGAAACTGGTGTGAAGGTAAATGCTTTTTTGTATGTTTTGCAATGGGGATGACCTTTCCTTGTTTGATTGTTTCCATTCTTTTCTATTTTTCGTTTGCCCTTGTTTGAGCTATTTTTCCATATTTCTGGTTACCTTTTTCCTTTCTTTTTTTCCCCTCCAAATTCGTTTTTCTTTCTTTCTTTTATCTGCTACTATCACTTAAAAATATTTCATGTGTGGAGATTGATGAAATACTTTTACTGTCCAAAAATAGTACTCCATTTAATTTTGTTGAAATGTTCCTAATAATATATTTTTGAGCAAAGATCTTTAGCCCACGGTCAAAACTATTTATATTCGATAGTCGCAAAAGTGTATACAATTTATATACTTCTTGTAATGTTTTTATATATATATATATATACACACACACACAGAGTGTCTCATTTTAAGTTTCAAATAGTCATACACGTATACTATGCATCAACTTAACTTATAATAGAGGACCCGTTGCTTTAAAATCCTGGATCCACCATTGGCAGAAGCTCCATAAATCTCACATATTATATTGGAACTTTTCTTGTGCTGGAATTCCAACATAATATGCTGGAAGTTTTGTATACTGTCGAAATTAGGTATGCCCAATTTCACGGGCTCGAGGGGGTCGCCTCAAGCCCGAGTTCAGGATGGGTCAATTTTGAGCCTGATGGATCAAGCTCAAGCCCGGCGACAAAATATAAGGCTCGAAGATCGAAGTACGCAATGAGCGCCAAAGCTAAGTGCGACCGACCCCGAGATGATGTTGTTATGAGTTTGTAACAGAAAAAGCAAGATTCCCGCCACATCCCCAAGATCATGGCATAAATTCCGTAATAGATTTGTACGAGTTAGTACGAATCTGTACTAGGCGGTTGGACAACTGCTCCAATAAGATTCCTTACTGTAAATAGAAATGTACCTTATTTAGGGCTCTCCCATTATATAAAGGGGACCCCAATCATTTGCAACCATCATCAATCATTGACAAAGAATATACGCTCTTACTTTCTTGCTCATATTTCATCATAATTGTCCTTTAGCTTTGTTGTTCTTACTTTATTGTTCTTGACCTACCTCGAGGCCGCCTTAGCTCGAGGTCGAGACTGGCTTGTACACTGGTTTGATTTTATTTATTCCTTTCATTCGCACATTATACTTCTTGGTTATTAATTAGTATTGAACTAAAATACATATCTTTAAAACCACAAACAAGTTTAATTGTTACTCGTATTTTCGAGGTAAACAGTTTTGCGCCCACCGTGGGGCTAAAGATAATAATGATTATTTTAGTACTGATTCTGATAACACATGTTATTTTCACACTTGTTCTTGTCAAGAATTTTTGTTCTCAAGTTAAAACATGCCAAACTCACAAAACACACCCATACACGGCGATGGTGATCTTGGATTTCATGGGGAAACAACAATGTAGGGGTCGATGTACCATCGATTAACCCTGGGGAAGTGCCAAAAATGGAACTAGTCGAGGTTAGTTCACACAATGCTTTGAATGCGGATTTAGGCGCAGACCCCAGAGGAAGTGTACGAAGGGAAGCCCGATCTGGTGGCCAAGGAACACAAGGTATAGGAGATGGGAGAGTCAGACTCCAAGTAATATTCGAGATGCTACAAGCTCAACAGGTTGCTATCGCTCAACTTTAAAGTCAGCACCGAACTTCAAGTATAGTCGAACCAAAAAATATTCGACGCACTAAGCCTGTGCCAAAAAAATCAAGCGGTAATGGCTCGGGGACTGATCCCACAATTATGAGGATGCTCGAGGAACTCACCAAGAGAATCGAGTCCGAGGAGAAAAAGATTGAGGATAATGATAAAAAAAGTGGAGACTTATAACTCCTGTGTTGATCAAATACCGGGGGCACCCCCGGTCTTGAAAGGTTTGGATGCTAAGAAATTCATACAAAAGCCATTCCCTCTGAGTGCGGCTACAAAGTCCATTCCTAAAAAGTTCTGTATACTCGATATACCCAAATACAATGGGACAACCAATCCTAATGAACATATTACTTCATACACTTGCTGGATTAAAGGAAACTACTTAAATGATGATGAGATCGAGTTAGTATTGTTGAAAACATTTAGGGAAACTTTATCAAAAGGAGCCATGATTTGGTATCACAACTTGCCACCGAACTCTATCGATTCGTTTGCTATGTTAGCAGACGCCTTCGTGAAAGCACATGCTAGGGCCATAAAGGCTGCGACAAGGAAATCAAACATTTTTAAGATAAGACAGAGGAATGATGAGATGCTCAGGGAGTTTGTATCTCGATTTTAAATGGAGCGAATGGAATTACCACCGGTCTCGGATGATTGGGCAGCACAAGATTTTATGCAGGGATTGAACGAGCGGAGTTTGATCGTGTCACGATAGTTGAAGCAAAATCTGGTCGAGTATCCAGCTGTGACGTGGGCAGATGTACATAATCGTTATCAGTCAAAGATCAGGGTCGAGGACGACCAGCTGAGAGCCCCTTCGGGCTCCGTTTATCCAAATAGATTGGTGGTTAAGTCCCCGAGGGATATAGACATGGAAACGAGATCAAATAGGGAACAGTATCAGCCGTATGGCTCGGAATGAAGAAACAACGGTTCAGAGTGCAATCCTCCTCGGAACGATCAGAGAAATGATCGAGGATAGAATACTCGAGGACTTATGAGTAAGCATGGTTTTTATAAACATACCGACCTTGCTGAAGCACCTCGGTTGTCGGAGATCATGTCAACTATTGAAAGAATCAAAGACACCAGGTGGCCTAGGCCTATACAAACTGATCCTTCTCAAAGGAATCCAAACTTGTTGTGTCTATATCATGGCACACATGGCCATAGGACTGAAGAATGCAGGCAACTGAGGGAGGAATTGGCTCGATTGTTCAATGAGGGTCATATTCAAGAGTTTCTCAGTAATCGAGCTAAGAACCACTTCAGAGAAAGAGATGCAAACAGAAAAAATAAGCAGGAAGAACCACAACATGTAATTCATATAATCATTGGCGATATCGATGTTCCACAAGGGCCTATATTCAAACACACCAAAGTGTCGATCACCACAGAAAAACGTACTCGGAGCTATGTGCCCGAGGGCGTCCTATCATTCAATGACGAGAAAGCGGAAGGCATATCTCAGCCACACAATGATGCCCTGGTAATTTCTATTTTGTTAAATAAAGTTCAAGTTAAACGTGTTCTAGTGGATCCAGGTAGCTCAGCAAATATAATCAGATCGAGGGTCGTAGAGTAGCTCGGCCTACAGGACCAAATTGTACTTGCATCTCGAGTCCTAAATGACTTCAACATGGCAAGCAAAACAACGAAGGGGGAGATTATCCTACCAGTGAACGTGGCCGAGACCATCCAAGATAAAAAATTCCATGTCATCGAAGGCGACATGAGATATAATACACTACTCGGGAGGCCATGGATCCACAACATGAGGGCAGTACCTTCAACCCTTCATCAGATGATGAAATTCCCAATAGTGGATGGTGTGAAGACGATTTACGGAGAACAACACGCGGTAAAGGAAATGTTTGCAGTCGATGAGGTAACACCGATACTAGTGCCTTTGACCTCGGAAAAATCAAGCACCAAAGATAACCAAACGGCCAAATAGCAATCACCGTCCCTAGCCTCGACCGAATCGGAGGAACATGTAGCCGAAGAAGAAGAGGAGGATTTCCTTACTCCTAGTACTTTCGTTGTTCCCGAAGAGTAGGATGAAACCAAGTCAACGACGAGGAACTGGAATAGATCATACTGATCGAGTACATGCCCGAGAGAAAGGTATACTTGGTAACGGGGTTAACCCCCCGAACTCAGGAAAAAACTTATTCAATTTCTTATCGATAATATGGATTGTTTTGCTTGGTCCCATTTAGACATGACAGGGATCCCGCCAGAAATAACAACACACCGGCTAAGCCTCGACCCCAGGTTCAAATCGGTAAAGCAAAAAATAAGGCTCCAGTCCGAGGTGAAGCATGCATTTATAAAGGATGAGGAAACTAAAATTCTTAAAATAGGGTCTATTCGAGAGGTAAAATACCCCGAATAGTTAGCCAACGTAGTTGTAGTCCCTAAAAAAGGGAACAAACTTGGAATGTGCGTAGATTATAAGGATTTAAACATGGCATGCCCTAAAGACTCTTTTCCATTGCCTAACATCGATGCCATGGCCGTACACGAGATCCTTACCTTTCTCGACGCCTACTCTGGCTACAATCAAATTCAGATGAACCTGGAGGACCAGGAGAAGACCTAGTTAATCTAATTTTGGAACATATTGTTACAATGTAATGCCCTTTGGGCTAAAAACTGCGGGAGCCATGTACCAATGCCTAGTTAACAAAATGTTCGGAGAACATATATGTAAATCAATGGAAGTTTATATCGACGATATGTTGGTTAAGTCCCCGAGCACAGAGGACTATTTAACTCATTTGCAGGAAACATTCAAAATTTTGAGGAAGTACAACATGAAGCTTAACCCAGAAAAATGTGCCTTCGGAGTCGGCTTAGGCAAGTTCCTCGGCTTCATGGTATCTAATCGGGGAATCGAGATCAAACCCAATAAGATCAAGGCCATCGAAGATATCACAATCGTGGTTAGTGTGAAAGTCTTGCAAAGGTTAACAAGACGAATAGCCGCCTTGGGTCGATTCATTTTGAGGTCATCGGATCGAAGGCACAAGTTCTTTTCCTTTCTCAAAAGAAAAATAATTTCGCATGGACCCCGGAATGCCAACAAGCACTGGAGGAATTGAAGCGAAACTTGTCGGGCCCACCTCTGCTTCACACTCCGAAGATAGATGAAAAACTTTACTTGTATTTGGCTGTGTCCGAGATAGCGACAGTCCTTCTGGTTCGAGATAGCGACAGTCCTTCTCATAGGACTAAAACTGGCTTTCACTAAGAATATGTACGCATTGATGTTGAAAACAAATTCTCAAGTATTAATTCATTCAATAACATATGCAAATATTTTTACAAGCAGTTTTACATCTAAACGGGAAACAAATAAATTAGTAACTAGTATAATACAACATATTTTCCCATTTTAAACAAATAGAATGGGCTTTTGGCCCACTGGTTATAGGAAGTTTGGCAAAAAACACATCCTGCAAAAGGAAGGAAAACAAGAACTGGATCACTAGAAGAAGAATTATTTTGATTTTTTTTAGAAATAGTCATATTTACAGCTGATAATTGAAAAATAGCCATAATTTTAAAGTATTTGAAATATAGCCACTTTTTAAATAAAGATAAAATTTGAACAAAACACTCTTTAAAATCCGGAAATATTCCAGCATAATATGTTGGAGTTCGAACTTTTTACATATTAGCTTCCGACATAATATGCTGAAATTTTAAAATGTGCTGGAGTTCCATTATAATATGCTGGAAGATTATATGCAGAAGCCAGTGGCGGATCCACATTTAGTGGTGTGGGTGCTTGTCTTTAGGGTATGGTCTGTGTATTTTATGAGAAATTAATGGTAAACTCAAATATAAGAGCGATGAGCACCCACAAACTAAAAGCTAAGCTAGGTGCTTTGGTTTAGAGATTATATTATAGGCCTTTATATTGTTTGTGTCGGGGATCAAAACTAGTGTAAAGGTAAATACTTTTTTGTATGTTTTGCGATGGGGAAGGCCTTTCCTTGTTTGATTGTTTCCATTCTTTTCTATTTTCGGTTGCCCTTATTTGAGCTATTTTTCCATATTTCTTGTTACCTTTTTGCTTTCTTTTCCCTCCCTCCAAATTCGTTTTTCTTTCTTTCATTTATCTGCTACTATCACTTAAAAATATTTCAAGTGTGGAGATTGATGAAATACTTTTATTGTCCAAAAATGGTACTCCATTTAATTTTTGTTGTAATGTCCTAATAATATATTTTTGAGCAAAGATCATTAGCCCACAGTCAAAATTATTTATATTCGGTAGTCGCAAAAGTGTATAAAATTTATATACTTCTTGTAATGTATAAGTGTGTGTGTATATACACACACAATGTCTCATTTTAAGTTTCAAATAGTCATACACTTATACTATGCATCAACTTAACTTAAGGATTATAGAGGACCCGTTGCTTTAAAATCTTAGATCCTCCATTGGCAGGAGTTTCATAAATCCCGCATATTATGCTGGAACTTTTCGTGTGCTGGAATTCCAACATAATATGCTGGAAGTTTATACGCAAGAGCTCCATAATCCAGCATATTATGCTGGAACTTTCTGTGTTTCAGCAAAATAGTGACTATTTTTCGATGACTTTGCAAACAGTGGCTATTTGTTAATTACCAATCTGAGAACATCTAGCCCATGCTATTTTTACAAGTATTTTGTACCAAGTGTGTCACTCTTTATTATATATACTATATTGTCACATCATTTATATACTATTTAGTAAAAATGTTTGACGGAATGGTGTCACGTATAATGTACGTTGCCTTGAAATGATCTTATTTATCTTAAAATTCGGGTAACAATTAAACTTGTATTGTGGTTTTAAAGATATGTGATTTAATTCAATACTAACTGATAAACAAGGAATCAAATGTATAAATTAAAGAGTAAAGTAAGTCAAATCAGTATGCAAGCAAGTCTCGACCTCGAGCTATGGCAACCTCGAGGTAGGTTAGTCAGAACAATAAAATAATAAGGCAATTCAAATGAAAAGTAAGCAAGAAAGTGATGTATGTATATTCTCTTGTCAATGATTGATGCGTTACAAATGATTGAGATCCCCTTTATATAGTAGGGGAATCCTAAATAAGGTACACTTCCAATTATAGCAAGGAATCTTATTATACAGTTGTCTAACCGCCGACAATGTGTTTTTTGCCAAACTTCCTATAACCAGTGGGCCAAAAGCCCATTCTATTTGTTTAAAATGGGAAAATATGTTGTATTATACTAATTACTAATTTATTTGTTTCCCGTTTAAATGTAACACCGCTTGCAAAAATATTTGCATATGTTATTGAATCAATTAATACCTGAGAATTTGTTTTCAATATCAATGCGTACATATTCTTAGTGAAAGCCAGTTTTAGTCCTCTGAGAAGGACTATCACTATCTCGAACCAGTACCCCACCTACCGCTATCTCAGACACAACCAAATACAAGTAAAGCTTTTCATCTACCTTCGAAGTATGGAGTAGAGGTGGCTCGATAAGTATCGCTTCAATTCCTCCCATGTTTGCTAACATTCCAGGGTCCAAGGGAAATCATTTTTCTTTTTGAGCAAGGAAAAGAACATGTGGCTCAATTGGATGACCTAGAAATGAATCGGCCCAAGGCAACTATTCGTCCAGTTAGCCTTTGTACAACTTTCACATTGTCTACGACGGTGATATCCTCGATGGCCTTAATCTTGTCGGGGTTAATTTTGATTCCCCGATTTGATACCATGAAGCCGAGGAATTTGCCTAAGCCAACCCTGAAGGCACATTTTTCGGGGTTAAGCTTCATGTTGTACTTCCTCAAGATTTCGAATGTTTCCTGCAAATGAGTCAAATGGTCCTCTACGCGTAGAGACTTAACCAACATATCCTCAATGTAAACTTCCATTGATTTACCTATCTGTTCGTCGAACATTTTGTTAACTAGGCATTGATAATTAACAATAAGTTCCATACTTAGTGATAAATGAAGTCTTCTCCTAGTTTTCCGGGTTCATCTGAATTTGATTGTACCCGGAATAGGCATCGAGAAAGGTAAGGATCTCGTGGCCAGCCGTGGCATCGATCATGCAATCGATGTTAGGCAGTGGAAAAGAGTCTTTAGGGCATGCCCTATTTAAATTCTTGTAATCTACCACATTCTAAGTTTGTTCCCTTTCTTAGGGACTACAACTACATTGGCTAACCGTTCGGGGTATTTTAACTCCTGAATGGATCCTATTTTAAGAAGCTTAGTTACCTTATCCTTTATGAATGCATGCTTTACCTCGGACTGAGGCCTTCTCTTTTGCTTCACCGGTTTAAACCTAGGGTCGAGGCTTAGCCATTGCATTTTTATCTCCGATGGGATCCCTATCATGTCTAAATGGGACCAAGCAAAACAATCCATGTTATCGATAAGAAATTGAATAGGTTTTTTCCTGAGTTCGGGGGTCAGCCCCGTTCCTAGGTATACCTTTCATTCGGGTAGATACTCGATCAATATCACCTGTTCCAGCTCCTTGACCGTCGACTCGGTTGCATCTAATTCTTCGGGAACAACGAAAGTTCGAGGGGTAAGGAAATCCTCTTCTTCTTCTTCTTCGATTACCTGTTTTCGATTCGGTCGAGGCTGGGGGCAGTGATTGCTATTTGGCCATCTGCTTATCTTTAGTGTTTGATTTTTCTGAGGTTAAAGGTGCTGATATCGGTGTCTCTTCGTCGACTGCAAACATTTCCTTTGTGTAGACATGTAATTTTTGACCGTCCCTAAGATTTTACACATTTTTAGCGTAAAATATTTAGTTTAGGTTTAGTATCGCTATTCCAAATAGTTTTGACTCTTTTACTTTATTTTATCACAAAAATATTTTCTTTTATTTAGCTAATTCATATTTTATCTAGTTACTTTTAGTTTATCTACCTTACATAAAATTCGAAAATACAAAAATAGTTCCACTTTATTTTCAAGAATATTAGTATTTTGGTAGTAATATTTTTTTAATCGTGCGATGATTTTAATCTAATCTCATTTTTATTCATATTTTTTTTATTTTTAGTATGATATTTGAAAAATACCAAAAATAAGTTTGTTTTAACGGTTAGTTTTATTTTAATAGTTATGTTACTTAAGTAGGGTTAATTAGTAAATGATGTAGTATTTTTTTGTTTTGTTCAAAGAGAAAGAGTCAAATTTGGGCTAAAACAATCCATTTTAGGCCTATTTTCGGATCCAACCCGAATAACCTTAGCCCATAATTCCTATAGGCCCAAGACCAACCCTAAGACCATTTCTTTTAGTCTTTTAAGAGCTAACCCTAGAACTGGAAGTTTGGAAGCTTCAGCCATTTTTTAGGAGCTAAAAACCCTAAGACCCTTCATCTTCCTCTCAAAGAAACAACACAAAAAACCCTAATCTCCTTAACCTAAAGCAGCCATCACCCTCTCCAAACACACACACATAGCCCCACCCCCGATCTCTCATGTACAAGAGAGAAAGAGATCAGCCGTTTTTCCTTCCCTGGACTCTGATTTGGAAAAACCATAACTCCACCCCTTCAAAAACATTCCATCGCGACTATCTCTTTCATTTGAGAGATCATATCTGCTTACCCCATGTTGTGGCTCAAATGCCTTTTCATTCTCTCAACAAAGAGAGACAAGAGCAGCTCCTCTCTCGTTTGAGTTATCACCGGCGACATCCATTGATACTGGCCACTTTTAGTTTAAAATTACCAGGTCTCTTTCAAATCTGGCCAAACGGGGGAACTCCGGCGATGTCCCTTCTATTTTTGGCATTGTTCCAGCGTGACCCGTGGTAGCAATGTCGATTTACTCTAATGCTCTGATGGCGGTCCAATTTGTAGCTGATATGTAAGAAACCATATGGTCTGTTGCTCGTTGTCAGTTAACACACTCATTCACGGGGATTCATTTTAATCATAAAAGCTTCATTCTCGAGCTTTCCGATGCTGATTCGAATTCCATCGAGGCCGTCGCTGTTTAAGTTTCCTAGTGTTTAGCAATTTCAGATTCTAATTTACTTTGTTTTGAGTTCCTGTCAAAGCCGAGGTGGTTTCGAATAGGGCCAGTTTTAATTTTCTTATGTTGATAGTCTTTACTTTTCTTAATTTCAGGGGTCCCGCCTGGAGAATAGGGTCAGTTTTTTTAATTTTCCTTAAGATATTAGTCTTAGTTTTCTTAAGTTCAGGGGTCCCGCCTGGAGAATAGGGTCAGTCTTTTAATTTTCCTTAAGATGTTAGTCTTAGTTTTCTTACATTCAGGGGTCCCGCCTGGAGAATAGGGTCAATTTTTAGTCAAGTCAAGCTTCGTTTAAAGTTATCCTCAAGCTCAATCTCAAATCTAGGAGTTGCACTTCCTAATTATAGGTTAAAGGTTTCACCCCTAGGAGACACACTTCCTAGTCTGGGTCTGTCAAGTTATATTTTTGTTTTAGGAGATGCACTTCCTAAACTGAGATTCCACCCCTAGGAGACGCACTTCCTAGTTCTTGGTCATTTAAATTCATCCCTAGGAGACGCACGTCCTAGTTGGAGTCATTGAAGTTTTACCCGTTAGGAGACATACTTCCTAGTAGGAGTCTTTCAGATTATACTTTTTAGGAGACGCACTTTCTAGCTTTGGTCATTTAAATTCATTCCTAGGAGATGCACTTCTTAGTCTGAGTCATTGAAGTTTCGCCCTAGGAGACGCACTTCCTAGTCTGGGTCTTTCAAGTTATATTTTGTTTCAGGAGACGCACTTCTTACATTGAGATTCCACTCCTAGGAGACGCACTTCCTAGTTCTGGTCATTTAAATTCATCCCTAGGAGATGCACGTCCTAGTTGGAGTCATGGAAGTTTTACCCGTTAGGAGACGCACTTCCTAGTAGGAGTCTTTCAGATTATAACTTTTAGGAGACACACTTCCTAGCTTTGGTCATTTAAATTCATTCCTAGGAGACGCACTTCCTCGTTTGAGTCATTGAAGTTTTGCCCCTAGGAGACGCACTTCCTAGTCTGGGTCTTTCAAGTTACTTTTTGTTTTAGGAGACGCACTTCCTAAATTGAGATTTCACCCCTAGCAGACGCACTTCCTAGTTTGAGTCAATGAAGTTTCCCGCCTAGGAAATGCACTTCCTAAATTGAGATTTCACCCCTAGGAGACTCACTTCCTAGTTTGAGTCATTGAAGTTTCGCCCCTAGGAGACGTACTTTTTAGTCTGGGTCTTTCAAGTTATATTTTGTTTTTTTAGGAGACGCACTTCCTGTGAGCACGTGATTTTTGCCTCACGAAAACAACTCCAAAATAAATCAAAAATAAATAAAACAAATCTCTTTTAGTGTGCAATTTTTAGAATTTGTGTGGTGTTTGTTAATTATTTGTGTTGTCCGTAAATGTTTGCTTTGTTATAATTAAACAAAATAAAAATAAAAATACATGTTTCATGCATATCTAGGATTTAATTATGCACTTAATAATTGATTTAAAAATAAAATCACAAAAAATATGCATTTATTCTATTTTAAATGTTTCACTGTGTGATTAATGTTTTGTCTATGTGTTAATAGTTGTTAAAAGTAATTAATATTTTGTAAGAGTAATTTTGTTTTTATAATTTTAATTCGGATTTTAATAATTGAAGAATTAAATTGGAAATTAAAAAAGGTGGAAATTAAATGGGCAAAATAGATCTGGGCCAAAAATCCTAAACAAAAATCAGGCCCAAACAATTTCAACCCTCCACAGCCCAATCCCAACACTCCCATGTCCGGTCCAATTCAAACGAACCAAACGACAGCGTTTGGTCGTATTTCATCAAGGGCCGTTGGATCAAATCTATCCAACGGCTGAGATCTCACCCCTTACCCGTAACCCTTTACCCGACCCATTGCCCCGACTCAGCCCGACCCTGACAATAAACCAAACGACATCGTTTGGTTTAATGAACTAATCTCAACCGTGTATCATGCTTGATCTAACGGTCAAGATTAATCCACCCTTCCCCTATATAAAGTCCAAATCCCTACCCCCGGCCCCCTAACTAAACACCCCCCTCCTCTCTACTGTTCATCATCCCCTCCGAAATCACACCCCTAACCCTAGCCGCCCTCGTTCTCCATCGTCTGAAACCCGGCGGCAACAACGCCGCCGGTCACCACCTTAACACCCCTGAACCCCCTAACCATCCTCTATCCGAATCTGTTAGCCATTTGGCTCGAATCCTCCTGAAGGTTCTCGAATCTTCATTTGAAGATTCGAGCCAAACTCAGATCCAAACCAACTACCCCCAAATTAACACCGTAGCTTCCCCTAACTACCCTAGCTATGGATCTGGTGTTTGTTTGGTTCGAATCACCTCAGAGTTCTTCGAATCTTCTTTTGAAGGTTCGAACCAAACATTAACTCACTCAGATTCGTTCCAAACTAACACCAAATGACCCCTAGGCCTCCCTCACCCTTGTGTCATCTTTGGTTCCCTTCGAATCTGCCCAGAAGTGTTCGAATTTAAGATCCAAGAATTTGAAACCATAAAAATCCAATCTTGGAATTTTTTCAATTCGAGTAAAGGATTGAGGTCTAAGAAACTTTAATCGAGGTATTCTCAACTTCGAATAAAGTCTGTTCAGCCTCAAAAATGTCCAAATCCAAGTTGAGTCTGTGTCCGAATTCTTTTGAAGATTCAGAGGTATTTCTTTTATGTATTCTATGTGTATTTTATGTTTGTTTCATTAGTCTGTGTAATTTTCCCATCTTTTCTTTTTATTCTGTCTCATACCCGTCTATTTGATCAGAATTATACTATTGTTTCTGTTGATTATGATTATTTATAATATGTGTAATCGACTCGATTAAGTTCGTCGATTAGTTGTTTTGTAAATTCTTATTACCTTTAATGCTGATTGTAATACTCTGTTGTCTGTTTTGGTTGTTAACATTTTGTTGAAGTCAATTAATTAGTTCTTCCCAACTAGTTATTTCTTGTTTAATAAGTCAGAAAGATTGTCGATCATTTATGTATTGATTTCTGGGCAGTTAGTTTCAAAACTGAAAATGCTCCTGTGTTTGTTTGATTTTAGTCCAATGTTGAAATTCAGTTTGATTGATATGCTGAATTCAGTATAATGTTGTTGTGATGTTGAGTTGAATTCAAGTTTACAAGGGTTGGGTAAATACAATTGTATTAGGAGGTTAATTATAGGATTGGTTATAGCTGCTTGAACAGATTATAAAATCTGTTCTATATCAGGTTCTGATTTTTGTATTAAGGGCAGTAATAACAGTAGGATTTCAGGGGTATTTTGGGAATGAAATAGTGAAAGTAATATGATAATGTTAGTGTGATGTTGGTGGATTGTTAATGGCTATAATCTAATAAGATAATATGAAACCAAAGGAAGTGGAGGGGCTGAAAATAAAGGAAAGGTATCCTTAGTGCTGTTTGAATAAGAAAAAAACAGTTCAGTGGCAGATTTTAAGGGAAAATCTGCCTTAGATAATAAAAGGGGGGTCCGGGCAGCATTAGGGGAATGAGTTATATAAGAGAGGAGTTGGGACTGATAAAAAAAGAAGAAGGAAGAGAACCAGAAAGAGAAAGAAAAAAAGAGGAGGGAAAAAACATACAGAGAGATATTAAGAGAAAAGAGAGAGAAAAAATCTGGAGGAATACACATAGAAATACATATAAACAGAGAGAAAATTTGGACAGAAATCTGAAAAAGAAGAAGAAAAGAAAAATCAGAAACATATTTTTTGAATCTGTCCGAGTCTGTTTTTAGTGATATTGTTTGGTTCAAATCTAAAATTTTTCTTAAAATTCTATTACTGCTCGTCTGGTTTCACGGGTCTTGATCAAACCTGCTGAGTTACTGGTATATTCTGTTGTTTTGTTGCTGCTGTTACTGCTGAAATTCACCTCTTCTGCCCTCATTTCCAAGTACATATTTTTAAACTCATGTTGTGAAGAGCTTCAACATGACAAATAAATGAAGCTTGGGAATTACAATTCTGTTTTCCATTCGTCTAAGTTCATTATTTTAAATTTCAGTCTTGTTTCATGTTGGTTAATATAGTAGTATGCTTGACATGATAATTATCAGTTAATCATTCCCTTTTGAAATTCGTATAAGTGTTGTAATAGTGTTATCTATTTCAGAATTTCATTAAAGTATAGTTATGATTGAATTGTCAAGATAGGGAACATGGCATAAAGTTGGCCATTAATTAAGTCTTGTGACATTGTTAGTTAGGTACAGAGTAGTATGGAAATGTCAAGAAAATGCATTGTTAGCATATTTTGATTATTTGGTTGTGGTTTAAGGCTAGATGATGTTGGTTGCATTTTGTTCATATATGGCGTAATAATGGTTATGTTTATAATCAATAGTCGAAAGACGCATTGATAAAATCCGTTAGGTTCACAATGTTGGAATATGGTGAATGGTGTAGGGGTATATTCATGTTATATATGATATCGTCTTATTAAAGACAACAGGTAGATTAGTTCTTTTCTTAATAACAAATGGCCTAAGTTATTTGAATGCAATCACCTCATTTCTTTAAAAAATAATGTAAACAATAAGTCAACAATTTTTTTTACGTGTAAAGTTAGCGTTTGCCAATAGTTCGCATAGGTTGAGAATAAAAATCGTTTCGATTATGTATATCCCAAACTCAATCATAAGCAGAATTAACTAAAATAATCATGCATATCGGATTAAGAACAAGCGATGTAGAAGTAGATTAGATTTATAACGTGTAACAATTTTAAGAGTGCAAAAATAGCATTCGTTGCAAAAAGAATAATGAGAATTCTTCGAAAATATCATTTCCTTTCAAGAATTGATTTTTTTTTAGTTTCATACGCTATTCACATTTTTAGTATACATATGTTGTATTTACTAAAAAATAGTGTTAATCATATGTTTATTCTTTTCTTTAAATTTGAATAGCTTGGAGGAATATAATTCATACGCGAAAAATATAATCAGCGGTCAACATTTAATAAATTGTGAATTCTTTTCAAAGAATTTAAGGGCATCTCAAAAATGAGAATTTCTCATGATTTTCACATAAAAATGTATGGATATAATAAACAATTTGTGGAAAATCCATAATACCATTAAGAATATTTTGCATGATTAGGGATGCGTTCGCGTAACCTGATTATACTTTTAAAAGCAAATTCGGATTATGCGTTCGCGCAACTTCGAGTGAATATTTAATAAAAGGGATTTCTCCGAGGATGTTAAAATAATTTCATATAACCCGAGATGTGCAGTTCACTGTTTAAATATAAGGGTGACGATGTTCTTAATTTTATTTTAAATCTCGAACATATGTTTTTTTTAATAAAAAATATAATATGGTCAATCTTATTGTGTACACGTATGCGTGACACGATTCTTTATGTCTATAAAAATGTATAAGGCGAATATACGTACGCGTGATTCGTTTCAAGAAAATCTTTAATTTGTAAACAATCTAAACAAAAGCGGTAATAAAATCATGCAATAAAAATGTATTTAGTAAAATCAAGATAATTAAGCCAAGAATAAAAACAGTTGAGCGACCGTGCTAGAACCACAGAATTCGGAAATGCCTAACACCTTCTTCCGGATTAACAGAATTCCTTACTCAGGATTTCTGGTTCGCAGAATAACAAACAAAGTCATATTCTCCTCGATTCAGTGATTAAAACCGGTGACTTGGGACGCCTTAAAATTTCCAGGTGGCGACTCTGAAACAAATAAACAAATCCCGTTTCGACTGTCCTTCAATTGGAGAAAACTCCCTTGTACCCTCGCGGTACGGCAAAAAGGAGGTGCGACAGCTCTGGCGACTCTGCTGGGGACGAAAGTGAAAACTGTAACCCAGAACCACTGGTTCAGGGTTCAAGAATTCGAGCTTAAAATAACTGTGATAATTGGCTTTATTTATTATATGATTTTCAACTGTTTATATGCTTAATATGCCAAATGTTGCTTTTTACCGCTTTAATATTATTTGAATTCTGAATATATACAATTGCTACGAAACCCCCTTCTTTCTGAGTCTTCTGAATTTATGGTGTACACGTGCGCGTGGCCCACCTTTCTGTTAAAGTCATACCAAATAAGACGAAGTTGGGACAAGTAACTAGGCCGGGTAGACTTTTGTGCTCCCGGTACGTTGCCCCCACTTCGGCTCAAACTGTCCGTTTCGGTGAGCCAGGTTTAGAACAATATGCCTCAGGTTTTTCACCTAGAATAACTCAGCCATGTACCGGATCCCTAGTAGGAATGTCTATTTGCATCATGTACATTTGACCTTGGAGACTCAACACAGGGGTTGGGTCTGTCTAGGACAGGTGAACCCGAAATAAAAAGACCATCCTGATGCATCCTACTTGTTACCTGTGCATTCATTTGCCTCGGATTTGCTTGTTGACCAGCTTAATCGAAATCATTGTGAGGACCGAGGAATAAAATGGGTTGTTTTAAGAAATTCCCAAAAATAGTTTTAAATCTTGAAATAAAAAGTGTTTAATAAATAAAAATTGAAAATGATTTTTTTTAGTGTATATTTTCAAAATGAGTCTTGATTTTATTAAAATTAAATTTCAGATACAAAATGAGCACCACACAAAACCCCCATCCACAAATACAGACGAGTTCCTATTTCAGCTTCAAATGTGGTGGTATGAGTTAGGCGAAGATGGTCAGAAATGGGTCGTCAAACATTTGGGAAATCTCATGGATATTATGAAAGTTAAACCACGTGATGATTTGATTGCGGCGTTAGTAACCTTTTGGGACCCTGTTCACAATGTCTTTCGTTTCTCTGATTTCGAGCTTACTCCTACATTAGAGGAGATAGCTGGATATGCTGGTTTTGATGGAAGTCTAAGAAATCAAAACCTGATATTCACAAAGGCTCCCTCGGCACATCGATTCTTCGGTCTTCTGAACATCAGTAATCAAATCAGGAAAAGCAATGTCATCAACGGATGTTGTTCTTTCAACTTCTTGTATTCAAGGTTCGGAAAGCCAGATGGATTTGAAATTCATGAGAAAGGCCTTACTAACAAGCAAAACAAAGACACCTGGCAGATTCACCGTCGCTTCGCCTTCATGGTGGCTTTTCTAGGAATCATGGTCTTCCCAAACAAAGAGCGAACAATTGATATTCGCACCGCGAAAGTTGTGCAGGTCCTCACCACCAAGGAAAATCACACCCTTGTCCCAATCATTCTCTCAGACATTTATCGGGCGTTGACTTTATGTAAATCAGGAGAAAAATCTTCGAAGGATGCAAAATTTTGTTGCAAATGTGGGTGATTGAACATCTCCAACAACATCCCAAGATCATACAGTATGGGCCAAGCAATGATAATTGCATCGAGAGTTATGAGGAAAGAATAAAAGATTATAAGTCCCCAGAAGGGATAGAAGCATGAGTATCTCATCTAAGGGCTTTAACGGCAAATCAAATTGAGTGGACTTTGGGATGGCTCCCGATGAGGGAAGTGATACACATGTCAACCTCAAATAGTTATTTGCTACTATTGGGATTGAGAAGCATCCAGCCATATGCGCCACTAAGAGTTCTAAGACAACTAGGGAGATACCAAGTAGTTCCTGATGATGAAGATTTGAGTATGCAAGTAATCGAATTACACCCGGAAGCCACTATTCCCGATGCTCTAATTCACCAGATGTGGAATGGATGTTGATACTTGAAAAGTGATACTCAAGTCCCAGACACTACAAGGGGTGAGATAAATCCTGGATATGCAAGGTGGTTTGAGAAACGGTCTCGCGTGGATGATGTACCAGAACCCGAGCTAAGAAGGCCAACAAAAAGACCCCATGTTCAAAACTTTAATGATAAAATCCAAGAGCGGTTGATTTGGGGAGAAAAGGAAAAGGGGTACAAAGCAACTATCCATGCCCTAAAGGAAAATCTGAGGAGCCTCAGTTTGGAGAAAGATTTGCAAGCGCAAGAAGCCGAAGGCGAGAAGAAGAGTCTAGCTTGTGAGAATGAAAATCTTCACGCTCGATTTCAAAAAATGAAAAAAGCTTCTGAAACACCAATGAGGAGTTGGAAGGATAAAAAAACCATCGCCAATCTTTTTGAAAGAATGCAAGATTATGATTCCATTCTTGCTAAAAATGAAAGGGCGTTGAGCAAAGCAAAAGAAAGAATCCAACAATTAAACGAAGAAGCCAGATCTAATAAGGAACGCCAAGTAAGGCAATCCGAAGAAGACAAGGCACAATTCAAGAAGGAAAAAGACAATTGGATACGTTCAGAAGACCAACTTCGTGCACAACTGGAAGAGGCGAGAAGATACAACAGAGAGCATCAACAAGCAGACATCGACAGAGAAAGAGCGCAGGCTAGACTAGAGCAGGCCAGACTCCGAGCTCTATTAGAGTCAGCTCTAGATCGTGAAGACCGTGTCAGAGATATAGCCACCACTTGCCAGCAGCAATTGCAGAACCAAGACCAACGTCTCCAAGATTTCAGGGCACAAATCCACGACCTGGCGGTCTACACCTCTCAAAGTTATGTAAACTGCCAAGGAATGGATTATGAAAGGTTTACAGAGTATGCACCCATTTTTGCCCGTCATCTAGCAATGGAGTTGGAAAGGATGTATCGTACGCTGGGAGGTCATCCAGGTCAAGCCCCACATTGAGCAGATAATCCAATGATTGACAACAAAAGTGGAAAGTGGGGCATGTTAAGAGATGTTAAGAGTTGTATCTTTTATTTTGGTTTGAGTGTGTGTGTTTCAAACCATTTTCTTATAAGGTTTTCAAATGTAATGTCTGTTCCATCTTTGTATAATAAATAAAAGTGTTTGCCTTACGACCGAACTACGCAAGGTCTGATTCATGCGGGGGCATGATACGTAGGCAATCTCTATAAGATTCGACCACAATAAAGAATATATAAAATAAATTAAGAGTGAGTAAACAATAAAATTTTCAAGAAAGCTGGGATGACACAAGCAGCCGAGCAAATGCATAATAGAAAGGGGATATTTGTCTAGGAGCATTGCATCTCAACGTGTAATTATATATGTGTTAAACTCTCAAAACTAACAAGTTTGTTCATTTCCAGAATTCAAGTAGTTAGTTTCTCTAAAGAGTATACTGACATATTATCATTATCACACGAGATCAAAAGGACCAATACCCGAAAGTATGTGTATCCCAGATGTTGACACAGGTATTGAGCTAGAGGAGATGGATGTCGGGAAAATGAAAGAAGAGATGTTTAAACTCAAGCAGCAAATGGCTGAGATATACCAGGTCTGGTCTACAGGGCAGTTACCCCCATCTTACCCAACTTACCCTGCTCCATCAATGGCCCAAACTTAGGATAATCTTACCACTGAATTATCCCCAAATTTCCCCATTTACCAACACTACCGAGTCACCAACTCTCAGACACTGCAGTCTCCCCCTCCTAAACCAGTTCCATATTTTCCTCCACCTGTAACTCCTGTCTTTATGGCACCTCCCACAGCTACACTCCACAAATCTCCTAGTGAGCCTACATTCCAGGCCCAGGACAACCAATATTACCCCCCGGAGCCCCCCCTCAAAGCCTCCGAAATCCATTCAACTACTCCTCGTTTTGACCTCCCAACCGAAATTGACAAGCCAGCCAAAATGCTGAACAAGAAGAGATGTTCAGGAAGGTCAAAAGCCTAGAACAATCGTTCCGAGACATGCGAGGGCTAGGTGGGCAAGTCAGTGTAGCATACAAGGATTTGTGCTTGTTCCCAAATGTACAATTACCAGTTGGCTTCAAGATGCCTAAATTTGACCTATACAATGGGCACGGCGACCCAGTAGCCCACTTAAGGGGTTTCTGCAGCAAGATGCGAGGAGTTGGGGGAAAGGACGAATTATTGATGGCTTACTTCAGTCAAAGTTTAAGCGGATCAGCTTTGGAGTGGTATACGCGCCAGGACCATGGGAGATGGTACACCTGGGATGACCTGGCACAGGCATTTGCATACCATTTCCAATACAATCTGGAAATTATCCCAGATCGACTATCTTTGACAAAATTTGAGAAGAAACACAATGAAAGTTTCAGAGAGTATGGCTTCCGGTGGAGAGAACAGGCAGCAAGAGTGGATCCTCCTATGAAGGAGAGTGAAATGGTAGACTACTTCCTCCAAGCCTTGGAACCAACTTACTATGCCCATTTGGTTTCAGCGGTAGGGAAATCATTCAACGAAGTAGTGAAGATGGGAGGTATGGTGGAAGAAGGCCTCAAGACAAATAAAATCATGAGCTATTCAGCAATTAAGGCAACTACTCAAGCTATTCAAGGCGGGGTAGGAGGAATCGGAAGAAAGAAGAGAGAGGAAGCAGCGGTAGTTGATTCAGGAATTTGGTCGGGACCCAGAGGTTCACCGCCTTACTATAATCAACAATGACCTCGCCAATCAACTTACCACCACAATTCATCCCAACACTACTATCACCCTTCGGAGCCTCATTTTTCCATTAACCATGCACAAGCATACAATCAGCCACCTGTTCACGCTAATTGGCATACTCCTGCTATACCAGGTACTTACCCACGAGCCTATCCCGGACCAGGTTTTAGGCCTAGGCCCGCATTCAGGGGAGAAAGGGAATAGAAAAAGAAGACCTACACTCCATTGGGAGAGTCTTACACTAGTCTGTTCCACAGGCTGAGACAGTTGGACATGCTAAGACCAATACAATCCAAGCTACCCAATCCTCCTCCAAAGAATCTGGACTACACCATTAGCTGTGAATATTGTTCCGGTACACCAGTCCATGATACGGAAAAATGCTGGCATTTAAAAAATACAATACAAGAGCTGATTGATACTAATAAAATCGAGGTTCAAACCCCCGAAGCTCCCAATATCAACAGAAATCCAATGCTAGCCCATCAGGAGGCCAATATGATAGAAATCGTACAAGTTGATAGGGAGACAAAGAAGCCGTCACAAACCGTCATGATGATCAGGTCTCATGAAGCCAAGCCGGATAAGCAGTTAACAGAGGAGAAGCCGGTACCTAAGCAAAACAGAAATGGTGAGGAACCATCTGTGGTAGTCGAGAAGGGATCTTCGAGAAAAGTTGCCACAAAGCAAGAAAGGCCGAAAGTGATAGTACCAGGGGTTGCCAGCAAACCCATTGTAGTCGTGGAAGGAGCCCGTATAGATCGGGTTATTATCAAACCTGTAACCCAGCTACCAGTGATCAACAACAAAGCTATTCCATGGAACTATGAACGGGTGACTGTAATGTACAAGGGAAAAGAAGTCAAGGAAGAAGTCTGTGAGGTGCAAGGCTTGACTCGTTCGGGAAGATGTTTTACTCCCGAAGAGTTAAGAAAAACTAAAAATAATCCAACACCAATAAAGAGAGCTGTGACGGAAGAAGAAGCGGAAGAGTTTTTAAGAAAAATGAAACTCCATGACTATTCTGTTGTGGATCAACTAAAGAAGACACCCGCTCAAATTTCATTGTTGTCATTACTGATCCATTCAGAGGAGCACCGTCTGGCTTTGATGAAAATCCTGAATGAGGCTCATGTTCCTGAAAAAATCTCTGTAAATCATTTGGGAAGAATAGCCAACAGAATCTTTGAGGCAAACAGAATTACATTTTCTGATGATGAATTGCCTGTGGAAGGTACTGAGCACAACAGAGCTCTTTACCTCACCGTGAAATGTGAAAACTCCATAGTAACCCGGTTATTGGCTGACAACGGGTCAAGTGCAAACATCTGCCCTCTCTCCACTTTAAGCAAATTGAAAATCAAAGAGGAGAGGATCCAGAAGAATAGTATTTGCGTACGGGGGTTTGACGGTGGAAGCAGAGATTCATTTGGCGACATAGTGTTGGAACTGACAATAGGGCCAGTTGAATTCACAATGGAGTTTCAAGTACTGGACATAACTGTTTCTTATAATTTGTTGTTGGGTCGACCATGGATCCATGCTGCTAAAGCAGTCCTGTCAACACTACATCAGGCGGTCAAGTTTGAATGGGATCATCAAGAAATAGTTGTGCATGGGGAAGAAAGTTCAAATGCTCACAACAGTGCCATTGTACCGGTCGAGGGAACAGAAAATGACCAGGGACCATGGGTATACCAAGTGTCCGACATAGTGTCGGTAGAGAAAATTCTAGAGGGGAAGTACTTTCCGAATCCAAAGATAACCTCTGCATCAGTCATGGTAGCCTATGAAATGTTAAAAAATTGTTTTATACCCGGCAAAGGTCTGGGCTCATCTTTGCAAGGAATTATACAACCAGTATCTCTCCCCGAGAACTGGGGAACATTCGGTTTGGGGTTCATACCCACTGTCACCGACGTGAAAAAGGCCAGAAAGCTGAAACAAAAGGCATGGGTTCTTCCAAAACCAGTCCCACATCTATCAAAATCTTTTGTCAAGACCGGTGCTAAAAATCGCCCGATAACAACAATTCCTAAATCCCTGGTCAATCCTGAGGAGGATTAATTGAAAGATTCGAGAAATTGTTTGACAATGTGAATATGGTGGAAAGCGGGGAAGGTTGTAGCAACGCAGAGGTTCAATTCGTTGGGCCAGAAACAAAGCTTAATAATTGGAAAGCCACTCCTCTCCCCATTCGAAAGGAGTCTTGGTAGTTTATTTTGATTTTCTTTCAGTTTGTTTGGGTTACCTCAGGGTTGTAATCCCAATGCTTATCTTACAGTTTGTTTGAAGTGTGCCAAACCTTGTTATCTTTCATCATCCAATAAAATACAGTTTCCTTTTTCATTATCATTCCTGATAGTTTTCTTTTCTTTTTCTTCTTTTTTTCTGTATTGTTCTTTTTACGCTGGCTCTAGTGATATGGCATGCATGAGGAGTCCTCAGCCCAGTCTTAAAAATCAATCTGGTTCCGAAATAGTAATTCAAGAAATATATTGTGATTATGAATCAGAATATGATGAAGATGAGGTTTTTGAAGAGATTAGTAAAGAGTTAATTCACTTTGAGGAAAAAACCAAACCTAACCTGAGTGATACCGAGGACATCAATATAGGGGACACGAGTAATATCCAGGAAACTAAAATAAGTGTCCATCTCGAACCAAGGATCCGAGAAGAGTTAATTAAAGCACTCATAGAATTCAAATATGTTTTTGCATGGTCATATGACGACATGCCGGGCCTGAGCACTGATTTAGTAGTTCACAAATTGCCCACCGATCCAACGGTGCCTCCTGTCAAGCAGAGGCTGAGAAAATTCAAGCCTGATATGAGTGTGAGAATTAAGGAAGAAATTACCAAACAGTTGGAAGCAAAGGTCATTCGAGTCACTCGATATCCTGTTTGGTTAGCTAATATCGTTCCTGTACCAAAGAAAGACGGCAAAATTAGAGTATGCGTCGACTACCGCAATCTCAACAAAGCAAGTCCGAAGGATAAATTCCCATTACCCAATATCCATATTTTGATCGATAATTGTGCCAAGCATGATATAGGATCTTTCGTGGATTGTTATGCCGGGTATCATCAAATTCTAATGAATGAAGAAGATGCAGAAAAGACGGCATTCATCACACCATGGGGAACTTATTGCTACCGGGTAATGCCATTCGGTTTGAAGAACGCCGGAGCAACCTACATGAGAGCGATGACCACAGTGTTTCATGATATGATACACAAGGAGATTGAGGTATACGTGGATGATGTGATCATAAAATCAAAGCATCAGGACAACCACGTTGGGGATTTGAGGAAATTCTTCTTAAGACTTCGCAGGTACAACCTCAAGCTTAACCCTACCAAATGCGCATTTGGAGTTCCGTCTGGAAAGTTGCTGGGATTCATAGTCAGTCGGCGAGGCATCGAGCTAGACCCATCAAAAATCAAAGCCATCCAAGAATTGCCACCTCCAAGGAACAAAACTGAAGTAATGAGTTTGTTGGGAAGGTTGAATTACATCAGCAAGTTTATTGCTCAGCTTACGACAACCTGTGAGCCTATTTTCAAATTGTTGAAAAAGGATGCTGCAGTCAAATGGACCGATGAGTGTCAGGAGGCGTTTGATAAGATAAAAGGATACCTCTCAAACCCACCCGTGTTAGTCCCGCCAGAGCCAGGAAGACCTCTAATTCTTTACTTAACGGTTTTGGAAAATTCATTTGGTTGTGTATTGGGGCAACATGACCTCACCGGCAGAAAAGAACAGGCCATATACTACCTTAGCAAGAAATTCACAGCTTATGAGGTTAAGTATACTCATCTGGAGAAGACATGTTGCGCCCTGACTTGGGTAGCTCAAAAATTGAAACACTATTTGTCGTCCTACACTACTTACCTCATTTCGCATCTGGATCCGTTGAAATATATTTTTCAAAAGCCTATGCCAACGGGAAGACTTGCAAAATGGCAAATATTGCTCACAGAATTTGGCATCATCTATGTGACTCGAACTGCAATGAAAGCCCAAGCACTGGCTGATCATTTAGCTGAAAACCCGATCGACGATGAGTACGAGCCGTTGAAAACCTATTTTCCCGATGAAGAAATAATGCATATCGATGAGATGGAGCAAATTGAAAAACCTGGATGGAAACTTTTCTTTGATGGGGCCGCTAACATGAAAGGAGTCGGGATAGGAGCTGTAATCATTTTTGAAACAGGGCATCACTACCCTGTTACGGCTCAACTACGATTTTATTGCACCAATAATATGGCTGAATATGAAGCTTGTATTTTGGGGTTAAGGCTAGCCGCAGACATGGGTATCCAAGAAATCTTAGTCATGGGAGATTCGGATCTTCTGGTACATCAAATTCAAGGAGAATGGGAAACCCGAGACTTGAAGCTCATACCATACCGACAATGTCTACATGATCTTTGTCAGCGGTTTCAATCAGTGGAGTTCCGGCATATTCCAAGGATCCATAATGAGGTTGCCGATGCATTGGCTACCTTGGCATCAATGCTGCACCATCCAGACAAAGCTTATGTGGACCCACTACATATTCAAGTCCACGATCAGCACGCTTATTGCAATATGGTTGAAGAAGAATTTTATGGTGAACCATGGTTCCACGACATCAAAGAGTATATCAGGATGGGGATATATCCTGCACAAGCCACAGGAGATCAAAAGAGAACCATTAGGCGATTGGCAAATGGATTCTTCTTAAGCGGAGGAGTTTTGTATAAAAGAACACCAGATCTTGGATTATTGAGATGCATAGATGCCAGACAAGCTACGGCTGTCATGTCTGAAGTACATTCGGGAGTTTGTGGACCCCACATGAGCGGATATGTGTTGGCAAAGAAAATCCTCCGAGCTGGTTATTATTGGCTTACCATGGAGCGAGATTGTATCAGTTTTGTACGCAAGTGTCATCAATGCCAGATACACGGAGATTTGATTCATTCTCCACCATCCGAGCTGCACACAATGTCGGCACCATGGCCCTTCATCGCTTGGGGAATGGATGTGATTGGACTAATTGAGCCGGCAACATCCAATGGGCACAGGTTCATTCTGGTAGCCATTGATTATTTTACCAAATAGGTTGAGGCCAAAACATTCAAATCAGTGACCAAGAAAGCTGTGGTCGATTTTGTCCACTCAAATATCATATGTCGATTCGGAATCCCAAAGGTAATCATCACAGATAACGGTGCTAATCTTAACAGTAACTTAATGAAGGAAGTATGTCAACAGTTTAAGATTACACATCGCAACTCTGCCCCATATCGGCCCAAGGCGAATGGAGCAGTCGAGGCAGCCAACAAAAACATAAAGAAGATACTTCGGAAAATGGTAGAAGGTTCAAGACAATGGCATGAAAAACTACCATTTGTGTTACTGGGATATCGCACTACTGTTCGCACTTCAGTAGGAGCAACTCCTTATTTGTTGGTATATGGCACTAAAGCAGTAAATCCTGCAGAAGTTGAGATTCCTTCCCTTCAGATCATCGCCGAAGCAAAGATTGATGATGATGAATGGGTCAAAACCCGTCTGGAACAGTTAAACTTGATTGATGAAAAACGATTGGCTGCAGTATGTCATGGCCAATTGTATCAAAGAAGAATAGCAAGAGCGTATAACAAAAGGTGCGTCCACGAAAGTTTGAAGTGGGTCAGCATGTGCTGAAACGTATTCTTCCACATCAGGTTGAGGCAAAAGGCAAATTTGCCCCGAATTGGCAAGGACCATTCATTGTGACCAGAGTATTATCGAATGGTGCACTATGATTAACAGATATTGAAGGCAAATGCATAGACATGGCGATCAATTCTGACGCGGTAAAGAGATATTATGCATAACTTTTTGAATGTTTGTATTTAGCATTATTTCGAAGATTGGAATGACAAAGGCAATTTATTCTGCTATCCAAACACTATACCCTTTGCTTCCCCTTTGAGCCATATTTGTTTCTTTCCTACCCTCTCTTGGAATCAATGAAAATCAAATATGAAATAATAATAATAATAAAAAAAAAAGAGGAAAGAAAATCACTATTATTTAGTGAACTACGTTTGACCTGATTCCTCAAAGAAGGATACGTAGGTGCCTCACGGCTCGATCATACGGTGCACGATATGCATAATGTGCACAAAAAGAAACATTAAGAGACCCCAATCAAGAAACTGGGGCAGGAATTGTATTGGAAATAAGAAAAAGATTCCAAGAGTTGTAATTTTAAACCCATATCAAAACTGTTTAACTTTTTGATACCTTTCCATTTCCAACCACATACCAAAAAGACCTTTCGATCAATCTTAGAAAAATGCTGAATCAAGCAAATGAAGATGGTTCATAACACTCTGGTACAAACAAGAAAAGAAAGTAAAAATGAGAGAGTCTTACAGGTGAAAACCCACACGGGCACCATAAGACGACGGAAGTTGAGAAAAAGTAAAATGAGAGAGTTTTATTGGTGAAAACCTTCGCAGGCACCATAAGGCGAAAAGGAATTAAGAAATGAACAAGTGAGGAAGGTTTGTCGGTGAAAACTCTACAAGATATTGCAAGTCAAGCAGGTCTGTAAAATGGAAAAATGAAGTTGGGTTATGGAAATTTTGGGAAAACAAAAATGAGACAATTGAAAGGAGATTGATTAAAAGACTGGGTTGATTAATCCAAAATGCATACCATGATCATTGGTGCCACTGACTACAATCAGATAAGTCCTTTATTCCTTCTCCAACAGTCATCCACATTTGGATTTTTCTTTTCATTTAGTTTGTCGAAATCGTCATGTTTTCGTCACTAATAATCTTACTCTTCTAAAGCTTTTGAGATGAGTTTTGTTCCAAACAAATAAGAAAGAATGTCAAGGTATACTACCAAGATTCAAGGTTGCATAGGACAAAAATACGGCCATGATGGGCAGGAGGTAATAAAAAATAATAAGATATGGGTGTAAGAAAAGTGGAATCAAAAGCGGATCAGCAATGTCAGGAGAACATATGATTACGGTTAAAAGGGTTTGAAGGAAAACATACAGATGGGAATCCTATAGATAAAGATCAATTACGATTGTAAAAGAAACCTTGTACGCTTGTTGGATCCTCCTTAGGTAGCGCGTGGATGTTGCCTCGTTAAAAACCTTTCTGGTAAAAACACATTTTGGGATAAAAACTCGGTCGAAGGAAAAGAGTGCAATGGACACTTCGAAAGCTCGAGATCCTCGAGCTGGATCAGCATCTCGACAGCTTTGGTCAATGTCCTGCGCAAACGTTATTGCAAAGCATAAAAATAGAAAAGGGGAGATGATTATACCTTAGTGGTGATGGCGCTCTTGGACTTCGGCGCTTGTTCGGCGGACGCGATATGGTCCTTTGTTTGAATATAGTCGAGGGCGTGTCTTAAAAGATCATGTGGATGACATGTTGGGATTCTTCCGCTTTGTTCTTTTTGGTTGTTTCTCTTTCTGGGGACTAGTTCTTAACTCGGTCGCTGAGGAATTCCCGAAGGTGTCCATTATCGAGGAGCCGGGCCACTTCCTCCTGGAGTTGCCGGCAGTCCTCGGTTCTATGTCCGTGCGAGTTGTGAAACTTGCATATTAGGTTATAGTTCCTTTGTGAAGGATCCAACTGTACAGGCATGTGGCCATTTGGCATCCCTGATCTTGCTGATGGCGAACACGATGTCTGATGCATCGACGTTGAAGTTTTATTCTGATAGGAGAGGTGCCCTGTGGCCCCGTTGAATCCACCTCTGTTGATGAGTCCCCGAGGGTTCTGTCCTCGATTCACCAATCGATCATTGCGAGGCGGATTGCATCTTGGAGCATTCTTTTTATCTTCGGGGTACAGCTGATACCTCTCTCTGTTTGGTTTCGACTCCTTCGTTTGGAGTCTGCTCGGATATATTGAGCCCGAGGGGGATCCCAACTGGTCATCCTCGACCCTGATTTTTGGATGTCCGACTAGGCTACGGTAGGATACTCAATCAGATTCTCTTTCAGCTGCCTTGAGGCCACTGAGCTTCGTTCATTCAGGCCTTGAGCGAAGGCCTGTACCGCACAGTCGTTAAAGATCGGGGGTAGTTCCATTCGTTCCGTTTGGAAGCGAGATACGAATTTTCGTAGCATTTCATTCTCCCTATGCTTAATCTTGAATACGTCAGACTTTCTTGTTGCTACTTTGATGGCACTGGCGTGTGCCTTTATGAAGGAGTCTGCTAGCATGGCAAATGAGTCTATGGAGTTGGGAGCTAGGTTGTGGTACCACATCACGGCCCCCTTCGAGAGTGTTTCTCCGAACTTCTTTAGTAAGGTGGACTCGATCTCATCGTCTTTTATGTCGTTCCCTTTACTGTGCATGTATAGGCAGTGATGTGTTCGTTCGGATATGAGGTCCCGTTGTATTTTAGGAGTTTTGGCATTCTGAACTTCGTTGGAATGGGTTTCCGAGCCGCTTCCTTTTGGAACGGCCGTTGCACGAACTTCTTCAAATCTACACCTTTCAGGACCAGGGGTGCGCCCGAGATTGGGTCGACCCTAAAGTTATAGGTTTTGATCTTCTTGTCGTTGGCTGCTATCATTTTCTCACCCGACTCGATCCTTTTGGTGAGGTCCTCGAGCATTTTTACGATGACAGGATCGGCTACCGATCCGTAGTTGCTCGATCTCTTCGGTACCTATTCGGCCAGCGGAGTTTCTTCCGGTGCTACTGTGTTGGGAGTCTTCGTGTGGCTTTGTAGCTGAGTGATAGCCAACTGTTGTGCCTACAATATTTCAAAAATAACATGAAGGCTAACTTCCCATTCTTCCCGAGTTGGGGTCTTTTGGGCTTCCTATTGGTCGCCATGTTGTATGCTCATGTCGGTGTGTGAGGTTTTGTCAACCTGCTGTGCGTCTTCCGAACCCGCATCCGCTGGAATAGGTCCAGGTGCGTTATCAGGGTTCTGTGGTGGTGCGCCAACAATTGGAACAGCCACACCATTTTCTCCATGGTTTTCAAGGTTGTCGTTCTCAACTCTGTTCACTGAGCCAAACATTATGACCTGAAATCGAAGATCTTGGACAAGAAAAAGTGTGAAAGATAACTCGCATTTTGTAACGAAACCAGTAAGAAAATAATCACTATTATTTTTAGCCCCCACGGTGGGCGCCAAACTGTTACCGTAAAAATGCTAATAACAATTAAATTTGTTGATGGGACTCTAAAAATATGTGATCTATTTTTATGCTAGTTGTTAAGCAGTTGATGCTATGTATGTGAAGTTTAAAGACGAAATGCGAACTAAAGTAGAGTTATAACCAAACCGAGGGGTTAGCTACTTGGGCCTCGGACTGACCGATGAGGGGCCTCGAGGTTGATACCTGGGCTCGGGCTCGAGCTATCGGGGATAATCAGGAAAGGGCTAACAGTTAGGATATAATTAAGAGAGGCTCTTTATG
This sequence comes from Nicotiana tabacum, assembly GCF_000715075.1. Taxonomy (NCBI): domain Eukaryota; kingdom Viridiplantae; phylum Streptophyta; class Magnoliopsida; order Solanales; family Solanaceae; genus Nicotiana; species Nicotiana tabacum. Next base: position 22,765,927 of record NC_134100.1, on the reverse strand, counting down.
GCCAATGGCGAGCAATAAATAAAGAACAAGTATGAACGTAATAAATGAAAGTAATAATATCAAGAGAGTGCATGAGAAAGCAAAGAGAGTGTTCTTCTATATTTCCTATGGAGCGGATGGAACAACAAAGTTTACAGAGTGCCAAGGATCCCCCTTATTTGGCGGGGGGGGGGGGATCTCAATATTGTAAAGGTATGGAGATGGGACGGCTAGACGTGACACCAGGCTCTGCTAGTACTATTTGCTCTCCTTGGGAACTCCCTGTCCCCGGCATCATCGTTGGGTTGGGCGTAAATGGACGTCAAGGGAGGGAACTCGACCGCAACCTTGTAGCCTTGAGATCCCGAGATGACTCCCGAAATGCCTTAATGACGAGGAATTGGACCCTCCGATTTCACCGTATACAAGGTAGATGAGTCTTGACTTACTTTGTACCTTTGTGAGACTAGTCTAGTAGGATTTTTGTCTAAGACAGCTAGTGGCAACGTTGTGTCTTACTATTCCGCTTTTCAAGACAGGATCTATTTACTAGCTATCACTTTTACTTTGCTTTGCATCTTTCTTCTGGATTTCATGTTGTTCTGTGACGAGCTAAACCTACCATATCATGATGGTACCTATCGTGGAACTAGACAACCCAAATCTATACCATAAACAACGTGATATTTCATTTTCAAAGATAAATTCATGCTTTTTAATAATAAAACTTCATAAAGGACATCTGAATAACGAAAGTGCGAAAAGAAAAGCCCGACATTAGGGTGTCACTAGTCATGAGCATCTACTAAGAACTGTTCGATAATACTAAGGCTAATACAGTCTAGAAAACAACTAATAACATCTATAGGAAGATAGGAGGGAGAAGAGCAGGGCTACAATCTCTATGCAGTTACCTTGCTAACTCAAACAGATCCGCGACGGATGAAATAAACACTCGCTAACACATCCAGCAACCCCTGGATCTGCACACAAGGTGCAGAGATTAATGTAAGTACGCCAACTCAGTAAGTAATAACAGTAAATAGAGACTGAGCAGTAGCTAGGAGCAATAAAACACATAAAGTCCACATCATGAAAACTCAGTAATTACACCATGCTTTCAAATCAGTATGTGAGTCAAATCATCTCGTTTAAAATCCAATTTTCGGTAAAAATCATTTGAAGATATTTTTCAATAGTTTCAATAGAGGCTCAATGCAAAAGAGAGTAAAAGTGATGAAAATCGTAAACAGCCCCTCGGGCAAAACATCACTCATAAGTAGCCCCTCGGGTAGAACATCACTCATATACAGCCCCTCGGACAAACCTCCTAGTCACTCGTATACAGCCCATCGGGCATATCTCATATCACTCACTCAGGATACCCGTGCTCACTGGGGGTATGCATAGTACCGAGGGGCTCCTACAGCCCAAGCGCTATAACAAGCCATCTCGTGGCATAAATAAATCAGGCTCTCGACCTCACACAATTATGAATCAGTAACAACATGTTGTGGCGTGTAGCCCGATCCTATAAATATCCTCACAAAACAGGTTGTCGGCCTAACTCAGTCATAAACCTCTCAAGCTACTCGGGCTATCAGTAAAAATAGTGTACTCAGCCCAAAATAATATTTTTATATGCATCGAAATAGAATAATAAAGACTGAGTAATGAAATTAGTAAATATAGCATGACTGAGTATAGATTTCCAATCAAAATAGTAAGAGGATAGTAAGAAAAAGGCCCCTAAGGGTCCAAACAGCTCTGACACAAGGCCCAATATGGCATTCAGCCCAATTTATAGAAACTCTTTCTAAAATACATAAGTATCATATAGTTTTAGTCAAATACATAACTTTAAAGTATCTACGGGATAGACCAAGCCACAATCCCCAATGGTGCATGCCCACACGCCTGTCACCTAGCATGTGTGTCACCTCAAAATAGTAAAACGACACAAAATCTGGGGTTTCATACTCTCAGGATTAGATTTACAATCATTACTTACCTTAAACCGGTCAAATCCCTACTCCACGATGCCCTTGCCCCTCGACTCAGCATCCAATCGCTCTAAATCTATTCACAACCTGAACAATACCATCAATATACGCTAATGGAATGAATTCCACAAAAAAACTATCAAACTAGGCACATATCCCGAAATCCTCTCAAACTCGGCCCCCGGGCCCATGTCTCGAAATCCGAGAAAAATAACAAAACTAGAAGGCCCTTTCACTCATGAGTCTATCCATACCAAATTCATCAAAATCCGACATCAAATGGTCCCTCAGATCCCCAAATTAAACTCTCCAATTCCTAAGCCCTAACCCCTCATTTTCATCCCTAATTTCTACTAATTACATGCTTAAACAATTGAAAATCACCATAATCACGAGTATTAGGCTAAAGTAACTTACTTCAATGAAAACCCCCTTGATTCCCTCTTCAAAACTCACCAAAAGCTTCAAAATCCGAATAGCAATGGTCAAGAATACCCAAAAATTCATGAAGGGTTTAATTTATACCTTCTGCCTAGGCATTTCCGCACCTGAGGTCAAAATATTGCACCTGCGGTGCCACTTCTGCGCCTAGAACTCCGCATCTGCGAAAGCCACTTATTCCTCTAAAATCGCTTATGTGGCCGCCTGTCGCACCTTCGATCATGCAAGTGCTCTCCACCTTTCGCACCTGCAGTCCTGCCTCAGCCTTCAGATTCCTACATTTGCGGTTCCTTTCCGTATCTGCGACCATCGCACATGCAGTCCCCATTCCGCAGGTGCAGAAACATCAGAAGCAGCAGCTTCAGTTGCACAATTCCATTTCCAATTCCCCATTAACCATCCGAATTCATCTCGAGGCCCTCGGGACCTCAACCAAAAATACCAACAAGTCACATATCAATATTCAAATTTATTCGAACCTTCGAAACACTCAAAACAACATCAAAACACCGAATTACCCTCGGATTCAAGCCTAAGAACTTCTAAACTTCTGAATTTCGCAAACGATGCCAAAACCTACTAAATCGCCTCCGAATGACCTAAAATTTTGCACACATGTCACAAATGACACTATGAACCGACTCCAACTTCCGTAATTCCATTCTAACCCCGATATCAAAATTTCCACTGCCGATCAAAAAACGCCAATTTCTAATTTTGCCAATTCAAGCTAAATTATTCCACGGACCTCCAAATTACATTCCGGATGCGCTCCCAAGTCTAAAATCACCTAACGGAGCTAACCAAATCATCAGAATTCACATCCAAGATCGTTTACTCATAAGTCAACATCCGGTTGACTTTTCCAACATAAACTTCCAAATAAGAGACTAATTGTCTCATTTCACACCGAAACCACTTCGGACCTGAACCAACCAACACGATACAATAAAATACGGCTGAGGAACATATAAAGAAGCAGAAATGGTGGAAGGACAAACAGTCTTTTCAACCGTTCCAAGGCAATAAAACAAGACAAAGAGAAGCCCCATCGTAGGCGAGAATGCCCCAGTTAACCACCCTGCTTTAAACTAACGAATTTTTCTTTGATTTGAAACAGGGGAAAAAACAACATTATGTCAGTAAACACCCGGATGAAAAATTAAAGAAGAAGTCAGGCGTCCACCTGGAGAATGAGGATGAAGAATTAAAGAAGAAGTCAGGCGTCCACCTGGATAATGAGGATGAGAAATTTAAGAAGAAGTCAGGCGTCCACCTGGAGAATGAGGATGAAAAATTAAAGAAGAAGTCAGGCGTCCACCTGGAGAATGAGGATGAAGAATTTAAGAAGAAGTCAGGCGTCCACCTGGAGAATGAGGATGAAAAATTAAAGAAGAAGTCAGGCGTCCACCTGGAGAATGAGGATGAAGAATTTAAGAAGAAGTCAGGCGTCCACCTAGAGAATGAGGATGAAGAATTTAAGAAGAAGTCAGGCGTCCACCTGGAGAATGAGGATGAAAAATTAAAGAAGAAGTCAGGCGTCCACCTGGAGAATGAGGATGAAGAATTTAAGAAGAAGTCAGGCGTCCACCTGGAGAATGAGGATGAAGAATTAAAGAAGAAGTCAGGCGTCCACCTGGAGAATGAGGATGAAAAATTTAAGAAGAAGTCAGGCGTACACCTGGAGAATGAGGATGAAAAATTAAAGAAGAAGTCAGGCGTCCACCTGGAGAATGAGGATGAAGAATTTAAGAAGAAGTCAGGCGTCCACCTGGAGAATGAGGATGAAGAATTAAAGAAGAAGTCAGGCGTCCACCTGGAGAATGAGGATGAAAAATTTAAGAAGAAATCAGGCGTCCACCTGGAGAATGAGGATGAAGAATTAAAGAAGAAATCAGGCGTCCACCTGGAGAATGAGGATGAAGAGATAAAGAAGAAATCAGGCGTCCACCTGGAGAATGAGGATGAAGAATTAAATAAGAAATCAGGCGTCCACCTGGAGAATGAGGATGAAGAATTAAGAAGAAGTCAGGCGTCCACCTGGAGAATGAGGATGAAAAATTTAAGAAGAAGTCAGGCGTCCACCTGGAGAATGAGGATGAAGAATTTAAGAAGAAGTCAGGCGTCCACCTAGAGAATGAGGATAAAGAATTAAGAAGAAGTCAGGCGTCCACCTGGAGAATGAGGATGAAGAAAAAATTAAGAAGAAGTCAGGCGTCCACCTGGAGAATGAGGATGAAGAATTAAAGAAGAAATCAGGCGTCCACCTGGAGAATGAGGATGGAAGAATTGAAGAAGAAATCAGGCGTCCACCTGGAGAATGAGGATGAAGAGTTGAAGGAGAAATCAGGCGTCCACCTGGAGAATGAGGATGAAGAATTGAAGCAACAGAAGTCAGGCGCCCACCTGGAGAACAAGGGAATATAATTGAAGTATTGAAATCAAAAGCCCGCTCATATGAGAAAGGAGCACACTTAGAGTCAATAAAGCAGAGGAGTCCAACAAAGTCCCCAGCAGGAAACAACAAGAGTCCCAAACAGAGAAAGAAAATACGGGACACAATGAAAGGGAATGCGGAATAAGCCAAATGCCCAAGAGTCACCAAGATATCAAGACAACAAGAAACGCAAGGGCATGATCTAGATAAGATTTTATAATTCATGTACCATAGTCTAGTTTAGCTTTTTGTATTACCTTTGAAGTAAGGTGTAATAAGGAGGTCAACAAGCAGTAAAAGCAGCACAAAACAGCAGTAGCATCACAGTCCCATGGTAGTCCCAGCTACCCAAAACTTCCCGAACTACATTGACCTGATTCCTTTATAGCCAAGGATATGTAGGAAACCTTTGAAGCAGAGGTTCGGTCAAATCTTTCAAAAAATGCTTCCCACGGAGTATTTGAACGGGCAAAAATCGCTCGTATCCGCTCACTTTATCTTTGCACGAAAACTCTTCGAGTTTCCATGCAAAGAGGGGCAGTTGTGAGCACGTGATTTTTGCCTCACGAAAACAACTCCAAAATAAATCAAAAATAAATAAAACAAATCTCTTTTAGTGTGCAATTTTTAGAATTTGTGTGGTGTTTGTTAATTATTTGTGTTGTCCGTAAATGTTTGCTTTGTTATAATTAAACAAAATAAAAATAAAAATACATGTTTCATGCATATCTAGGATTTAATTATGCACTTAATAATTGATTTAAAAATAAAATCACAAAAAATATGCATTGGTTCTATTTTAAATGTTTCACTGTGTGATTAATGTTTTGTCTATGTGTTAATAGTTGTTAAAAGTAATTAATATTTTGTAAGAGTAATTTTGTTTTTATAATTTTAATTAGGATTTTAATAATTGAAGAATTAAATTGGAAATTAAAAAAGGTGGAAATTAAATGGGCAAAACGGATCTGGGCCAAAAATCCTAAACAAAAATCAGGCCCAAACAATTTCAACCCTCCACAGCCCAATCCCAACACTCCCATGTCCGGTCCAATTCAAACGAACCAAACGACAGCGTTTGGTCGTATTTCATCAAGGGCCGTTGGATCAAATCTATCCAACGACTGAGATCTCACCCCCTTACCCATAACCCTTTACCCGACCCATTGTCCCGACTCAGCCCGACCCTGACAATAAACCAAACGACATCGTTTGGTTTAATGAACTAATCTCAACCGTGTATCATGCTTGATCTAACGGTCAAGATTAATCCACCCTTCCCCTATATAAAGTCCAAATCCCTACCCCCGGCCCCCTAACTAAACACCCCCCTCCTCTCTACTGTTCATCATCCCCTCCGAAATCACACCCCTAACCCTAGCCGCCCTCATTCTCCATCGTCTGAAACCCGGCGGCAACAACGCCGCCGGTCACCACCTTAACACCCCTGAACCCCCTGACCATCCTCTATCCGAATCTGTTAGCCACTTGGCTCGAATCCTCCTGAAGGTTCTCGAATCTTCATTTGAAGATTCGAGCCAAACTCAGATCCAAACCAACTACCCCCAAATTAACACCGTAGCTTCCCCTAACTACCCTAGCTATGGATCTGGTGTTTGTTTGGTTCGAATCACCTCAGAGTTCTTCGAATCTTCTTTTGAAGGTTCGAACCAAACATGAACTCACTCAGATTCGTTCCAAACTAACACCAAATGACCCCTAGGCCTCCCTCACCCTTGTGTCATCTTTGGTTCCCTTCGAATCTGCCCAGAAGTGTTCGAATTTAAGATCCAAGAATTTGAAACCCTAAAAATTTTCCAATCTTGGAATTTTTCCAATTCGAGTAAAGGATTGAGGTCTAAGAGACTTTAATCGAGGTATTCTCAACTGAGAATACATCGAATAAAGTCTGTTCAGCCTCAAAAATGTCCAAATCCAAGTTGAGTCTGTGTCCGAATTCTTTTGAAGATTCAGAGGTATTTCTTTTGTGTATTCTATGTGTATTTTATGTTTGTTTCATTAGTCTGTGTAATTTTCCCATCTTTTATTTTTATTCTGTCTCATACCCGTCTATTTGATCAGAATTATACTATTGTTTCTGTTGATTATGATTATTTATAATATGTGTAATCGACTCGATTAAGTTTGTCGATTAGTTGTTTTGTAAATTCTTATTGCCTTTAATGCTGATTGTAATACTCTGTTGTCTGTTTTGGTTGTTAACATTTTGTTGAAGTCAATTAATTAGTTCTTCCCAACTAGTTATTTCTTGTTTAATAAGTCAGAAAGATTGTCGATCATTTATGTATTGATTTCTGGGCAGTTAGTTTCAAAACTGACAATGCTCCTGTGTTTGTTTGATTTTAGTCCAATGTTGAAATTCAGTTTGATTGATATGCTGAATTCAGTATAATGTTGTTGTGATGTTGAGTTGAATTCAAGTTTACAAGGGTTGGGTAAATACAATTGTATTAGGAGGTTACTTATAGGATTGGTTATAGCTACTTGAACAGATTATAAAATCTGTTCTATATCAGATTCTGATTTTTGTATTAAGGGCATTAATAACAGTAGGATTTCAGGGGTATTTTGGGAATGAAACAGTGAAAGTAATATGATAATGTTAGTGTGATGTTGATGGATTGTTAATGGCTATAATCTAATAAGATAATAGGAAACCAAAGGAAGTGGAGGGGCTGAAAATAAAGGAAAGGTATCCTTAGTGCTGTTTGAATAAGAAAAAGCAGTTCAGTGGCAGATTTTAAGGGAAAATCTGCCTTAGATAACAAAAGGAGGGTCCGGGCAGCATTAGAGGAATGAGTTATATAAGAGAGGAGTTGGGACTGATAAAAAAAAGAAGGAAGAGAACCAGAAAGAGAAAGAAAAAAAGAGGAGGGAAAAAACATACAGAGAGATATTAAGAGAAAAGAGAGAGAAAAAATCTGGAGGAATACAATAGAAATACATATAAACAGAGAGAAAATTTGGACAGAAATCTGAAAAAGAAGAAGAAAAGAAAAATCAGAAACATATTTTTTGAATCTGTCCGGGTCTGTTTTTAGTGATATTGTTTGGTTCAAATCTGAAATTTTTCTTAAAATTCTGTTACTGCTCGTCTGGTTTCACGGGTCTTGATCAAACCTGCTGAGTTACTGGTATATTCTGTTGTTTTGTTGCTGCTGTTACTGCTGAAATTCACCTCTTCTGCCCTCATTTCCAGGTACATATTTTTAAACTCATGTTGTGAAGAGCTTCAACATGACAAATAAATGAAGCTTGGGAATTACAATTCTGTTTTCCATTCGTCTAAGTTCATTATTTTAAATTTCAGTCTTGTTTCATGTTGGTTAATATAGTAGTATGCTTGACATGATAATTATCAGTTAATCATTCCCTTTTGAAATTCGTATAAGTGTTGTAATAGTGTTATCTATTTCAGAATTTCATTAAAGTATAGTTATGATTGAATTGTCAAGATAGGGAACATGGCATAAAGTTGGCCATTAATTAAGTCTTGTGACATTGTTAGTTAGGTACAGAGTAGTATGGAAATGTCAAGAAAATGCATTGTTAGCATATTTTGATTATTTGGTTGTGGTTTAAGGCTAGATGATGTTGGTTGCATTTTGTTCATATATGGCGTAATAATGGTTATGTTTATAATCAATAGTCGAAAGACGCATTGATAAAATCCGTTAGGTTCACAATGTTGGAATATGGTGAATGGTGTAGGGGTATATTCATGTTATATATGATATCGTCTTATTAAAGACAACAGGTAGATTAGTTCTTTTCTTAATAACAAATGGCCTAAGTTATTTGAATGCAATCACCTCATTTCTTTAAAAAATAATGTAAACAATAAGTCAACAATTTTTTTTACGTGTAAAGTTAGCGTTTGCCAATAGTTCGCATAGGTTGAGAATAAAAATCGTTTCGATTATGTATATCCCAAACTCAATCATAAGCAAAATTAACTAAAATAATCATGCATATCAGATTAAGAACAAGCGATGTAGAAGTAGATTAAATTTATAACGTGTAACAATTTTAAGAGTGCAAAAAATAACATTCGTTGCAAAAAGAATAATGAGAATTCTTCGAAAATATCATTTCCTTTCAAGAATTGATTTTTTTTTTAGTTTCATACGCTATTCACATTTTTAGTATACATATGTTGTATTTACTAAAAATAGTGTTAATCATATGTTTATTCTTTTCTTTAAATTTGAATAGCTTGGAGGAATATAATTCATACGCGAAAAATATAATCAGCGGTCAACATTTAATAAATTGTGAATTCTTTTCAAAGAATTTAAGGGCATCTCAAAAATGGGAATTTCTCATGATTTTCACATAAAAATGTATGGATATAATAAACAATTTGTGGAAAATCCATAATACCATTAAGAATATTTTGCGTGATTAGGGATGCGTTCGCGTAACCTGATTATACTTTTAAAAGCAAATTCGGATTATGCGTTCGCGCAACTTCGAGTGAATATTTAATAAAAGGGATTTCTCCGAGGATGTTAAAATAATTTCATATAACCTGAGATGTGCAGTTCACTGTTTAAATATAAGGGTGACGATGTTCTTAATTTTATTTTAAATCTCGAACATATGTTTTTTTAATAAAAAATATAATATGGTCAATCTTATTGTGTACACGTATGCGTGACACGATTCTTTATGTCTATAAAAATGTATAAGGCGAATATACGTACGCGTGATTCGTTTCAAGAAAATCTTTAATTTGTAAACAATCTAAACGAAAGCGGTAATAAAATCATGCAATAAAAATGTATTTAGTAAAATCAAGATAATTAAGCCAAGAATAAAAACAGTTGAGCGACCGTGCTAGAACCACGGAATTCGGAAATGCCTAACACCTTCTTCCGGATTAACAGAATTCCTTACTCAGGATTTCTGGTTCGCTGAATAACAAACAGAGTCATATTCTCCTCGATTCAGGGATTAAAACCGGTGACTTGGGACGCCTTAAAATTTTCAGTGGCGACTCTGAAACAAATAAACAAATCCCGTTTCGACTGTCATTCAATTGGAGAAAACTCCCTTGTACCCTCGCGGTACAGCAAAAAGGAGGTGCGACACTTCCTAAATTGAGATTTCACCCCTAGGAGACGCACTTCCTAGTTTGAGTCATTGAAGTCTCGCCCCTAGGAGACGCACTTCCTAGTCTGGGTCTTGTCACACCTCCTTTTTCCTACCCACATAAGGGTGTATAAAGGAGTTTTTTCCAACTTAAAGTGACAATCGAAACGAGATTATTTTTATTAAAAATTCAGAGTCACCACTTGGGATAATTTTATGGTGTCCCAAGTTACCGGTTCAAATCCCGAATCGAGGAAAAGATTGACTCTGTTTTATAGTCCGCGAACATAGAAATCCGGGTAAGGAATTCTGTTAACCCGGGAGAAGGTGTTAGGCATTCTCGGATTCCGTGGTTTTAGCACGGTCGCTCAACTGTTATTATTGGCCTATTTATTTGATTTTAAAACATGTATTAGCCTATGGTGCAATTTTAACTTTATAACCGCTTTTATTTACATATTTTTAGGAAGATTGAACGTCACATAAAATGCGTCTTGAACAACGTCACATAAATGCACTCGCGGTCCACGACACATTTTATATAGCGTGTCACACTTCCTTTTTCCACCCCTGCGAGGGGTGAAGGAGTTTTTTTCCAATTAAAGGACAATCGAAACGGGATTTGTTTGTTTATTTCAGAGTCGCCACTTGGGAGATTTAGGGTGTCCCAAGTCACCAATTTAATCCCGAATCGAGGAAAAGAATGACTCTGTATTACAGTCTGCGTATCAGAAATCCGGATAAGGAATTCTGTTAACCCGGGAGAAGGTGTTAGGCATTCCCGAATTCCGTGGTTCTAGCACGGTCGCTCAACTGTCATATTTGGCTTGTTTATCTGATTTTATACCATTATGCGCTCATGTGCAATTTTAACTCTTTACCGCTTTTATTATTATATTTTAAGAGAATGTGAACATCGTTTAAAACATGTCTTTGGATTACGTCACATGAAATGCACCAGCAATCCGGAACACATTTTTATTCAATGTTTTGGGATTTAGATTTGGGTCACATGAAATGCGCACCCGAGTTTAAGAAGGTAAGATTAATTAAATCACGCCTAAAGAGTCTAGCGCGTTATTATCTTTGGAAAAGGAAGTGAAATTCACTAAACAGTCCATCCCAAATTCTAAGTATTTATTATGACCAATTAGTGAGGGCCCCGCAATTTGGATTTTTTATTTGGCGAGGCTCGTCTCATTATTTTTAAAATGATAAACCTATAGTGACTACATTTTTTCTATTAAGTTCGTTTTCTAAAATAAATGAAGAAAAGATCCTACTTTATTTACATACTTTCAAGTTATTATAGTCAAGTATCGAAAATGAGTCGTTTAAAGAGTTTACATGGACAATGGATATAATGTTCTATATACAGACAGTAAAAGAAAGAAAAGACTACATTAAACTACAACTTCAAATCTTTCTCATTTTTGCATTCATGCTTCGAGTGGCTTACAAGATGAACCAGTGTATCAGTTCTGTACCTGGTATTTGGAAAGCATGGAAAGAAGATGAAGATCAGTAGAAGCAGCAGTAGTGTAAATACACAGCAACAACAGCAACCCAGCAACAATTCGACCCAGATTCAAGGCCCAGAAAACTTTGAAGAAAAACCGAACAACTCAATAGAACAAACCCAAAAGTATATAAACAAACTAAACAGCAACAACCCACGTGTGCATTAAAACCCGATACTAAACTGGTTTCTCACTTTGTTTTTGTTTTCTCTTTTTAAACTCTATCACACTCTCTTCCGATTTTCAGAATGTATTCCTCTCTCAAAAATGTTTTTCCCAAAAACCCTCTTTTTGACTTTAGTACCCACACTTTTACTTTAGTAAAAGTAGTCAACGTGGGCCCCCCGTGTTCCCTCTTTTCGAAAAGTAGTCAAAGTGGGCCCCCTTGTTCCCTCTTTTTGAAAAAAAGACATCATTATCCACCTTTTCCTTTTTGCTTTTATCATTACGTCTTGTCCCCCACCATAATTAAATAATCTGCAATTGGTTAATTCCCGTATTACCCCTAAAACTACTGTTATTGCCCTGATTCAAAATCTGTTATAACTTCAAAAATCTGTCCAAATAACAATTATCGCACATTTAAATAGCAATTAACTATAAAAATCACACAATTTAGACGTTAAATGCTAAAAATGCAACGTACATTATTTTTATGATTTTGTAAAACAAACTTAAATAAATACTAAATGCAAATGCGACATATTTTTGTAATTTTTTATTAATTTAACCAATAAACACGCACAGACAGAAATACAAATAATTATCAAAAATGCCACAAAAATTCTAAAATTGCACACAAAGGAAAATTGTTTTATTTTGGATTTTTTGGGAGTAATTCTCTCATAGGGCAAAAATCACGTGCTTACAGCTGCCCCTCTTTGCCCGAAGACACGAAGGGTTTTCGTGCAAAGATAAAGTGAGCGATTTTTGCCCATCAGAATACTTCGTGTGAAGCATTTTTTGAAAAAGATTTAACCGAACCTTTGCTTCAAAGGTTTCCTACATATCCCTGGATAAAGGGGAATCAGGTTAATGTAGTTCGGGAAGTTTTAGTAGCTGGGACTACTATGAGACTGCAATGTTACTGTTGTTGCATGCTATTACCATTGCTTACCAATCTCCTTGTTATACCGTGCTTAAAAGAAAACAAGAAGCTAGGCTAGACTACGGATCATAAGATCTCATCTATCTTCAACTTGTTCTTGTTGCCTTGCTTTCTTGTCGGCTTGTGTTTCTTCCGGTGCTTTTCTTCCGAGACTTTGGGGATGACACTGGCCTTTTGCTTTTCTGAATACCTGTTTTCATCATTTTGTTCGGTCCGCTGGGGATATGGCTTTCTTCATTAAGCTTTTCGGCGGTTCCCCTGGGGATACGGCTCTCTTCATCAGATTTGTTATGCTGGGCATAATTTAATGTTCACAGGCCGCTTCTTTCAAGACGCGTCTTTTCTTCCTTTTGACTCATGCGCTTGAACTTGTGCTGGGACCTTTTGTTGCAACCTTCTGCTTTCCGGTGTTGGGGATTTTTATTATTTCCTGCTGGGGATTCCTGTTGTAACCTTCTGCTTTCCGGATGGGCTACTGATTTCAAGACCTGAAGTATAAGACTGAAAAGTATTCCTCTCGTTATACAGGTGGGCGCCTGAGACGTGAAATGTAAAGACTGAAAAGTATTCCTCTCGTTATACAGGTGGGCGCCTGACTTCAACAACAACTTTGAAAAATAAAACGCCTTTCCTCTCTTCAGGCGGGCGAGATTTCAACAACCCTTTTTAAAAATAAAACGCCTTTCCTCTTTTCAGGCGGGCTCCTGACTTCAACAACTTTGAAAATAAAATGCCATTCCTTTCTTTAGGCTGGCGAGATTTCAACAACTTTTAAAATAAAACACCTTTCCTCTCAAGAGGCGGGCTCCTGATTTCAACAACAACTTTTGAAAATAAAGTGACATTCCTTCCTTTAGGTTGGCGAGATTTAAATAACTTTAAAAATAAAACGTCCTTTCCTTTCTTCAGGCGGGCTCCTGACTTCAACAACTTTGAAAATAAAATGTCATTCCTTTCTTTAGGCTGGCGAGATTTCAACAACTTTTAAAATAAAAAGCCTTTCCTCTCTTCAGGCGGGCTCCTGATTTCAGGAACAACTTTTGAAAATAAAGTGCCATTCCTTCCTTTAGGTTGACAAGATTTAAACAACTTTTAAAATAAAACGCCTTTCCTCTCTTCAGGCGGGCTCCTGACTTCAACAACTTTGAAAAATAAACGTCTTTCCTCTCTTCAGGCGGGCTCCTGATTTCAACAACAACTTTTGAAAATAAAATGCCATTCCTTTCTTTAGGCTGGCGAGATTTCAACAACTTTTAAAAATAAAACGCCTTTCCTCTCTTCAGGCGGGCTCCTGACTTCAACAACTTTGAAAAATAAACGTCTTTCCTCTCTTCAGGCGGGCTCCTGATTTCAACAACAACTTTTGAAAATAAAGTGTCATTCTTTCCTTTAGGTTGGCGAGATTTAAACAACTTTAAAAATAAAACGCCTTTCCTCTCTTCAGGCGGGCTCCTGACTTCAACAACAACTTTGAAAATAAAATGTCATTCCTTTTTTTAGGTTGGCGAGATTTAAATAACTTTAAAAATAAAACGCCTTTCCTCTCTTCAGAAGGGCTCCTGACTTCAACAACTTTGAAAAATAAATGCCTTTCCTCTCTTCAGGCGGGCTCCTAACTTCAACAACTTTGAAAAATAAACGCCTTTCCTTTCTTCAGGCGGGCTCCTAATTTCAACAACAACTTTTGAAAATAAAGTGCCATTCCTTCCTTTAGGTTGGCGAAATTTAAACAACTTTAAAAATAAAACGCCTTTCCTCTCTTCAGGCGGGCTCCTGACTTCAACAACTTTGAAAAATAAGCGCCTTTCCTTTCTTCAGGTAGGATCCTGATTTCAACAACAACTTTTGAAAATAAAGTGTCATTCCTTCCTTTAGGTTGGCGAGATTTAAACAACTTTAAAAATAAAACGCCTTTCCTCTCTTCAGGCGGGTTCCTTACTTCAACAACTTTGAAAAATAAAATGCCATTCCTTTCTTTAGGCTGGCGAGATTTCAACAACTTTTAAAATAAAACACCTTTCCTCTCTTCAGGCGGGCTCCTGATTTCAAAAACAACTTTTGAAAATAAAGTGCCATTCCTTCCTTTAGGTTAGCAAGATTTAAACAACTTTTAAAATAAAACGTCTTTCCTCTTTTCAGGCGGGCTCCTCATTTCAACAACTTTTGAAAATAAAATGCCATTTGAGGGCGGATGAACTCAAAATATCCTATTTGAGGGCGGATGAACCCGACATATCCTATTTGAGGGCGGATGAACCCGACATATCCTATTTGAGGGTGGATGAACCCGACATATCCTATTTGAGGGCGGATGAACCCGACATATCCTATTTGAGGGCGGATGAACCCGACATATCCTATTTGAGGGCAGATGAACCCAACATATCCTATTTGAGGGCGGATGAACCCGACATATCCTATTTGAGGGCGGATGAACCCGACATATCCTATTTGAGGGCGGATGAACCCGACATATCCTATTTGAGGGCGGATGAACCCGACATATCCTATTTGAGAGCGGATGAACCCGACATATCCTATTTGAGGGCGGATGAACCCAACATATCCTATTTGAGGGCGGATGAACCCGACATATCCTATTTGAGGGCGGATGAACCCGACTTATCCTATTTGAGGGCGGATGAACCCGACATATCCTATTTGAGGGCGGATGAACCC
The DNA here is from genome assembly GCF_000715075.1 of Nicotiana tabacum. Classification (NCBI taxonomy): domain Eukaryota; kingdom Viridiplantae; phylum Streptophyta; class Magnoliopsida; order Solanales; family Solanaceae; genus Nicotiana; species Nicotiana tabacum. The sequence goes on along the minus strand of NC_134100.1, from coordinate 22,750,645 downwards.
GACATATCCTATTTGAGGGCGGATGAACCCGACAATATCCTATTCGAGGGCGGATGAACCCAACATATCCTATTCGAGGGCGGATGAACCCAACATATCCTATTCGAGGGCGGATGAACCCCACATATCCTATTTGAGGGCGGATAAACCCGACATATCCTATTTGAGGGCGGATGAACCCGACATATCCTATTTGAGGGCGGATGAACTCGATGCTATTTGAAGGCGGATGAACCCGACATATCCTATTTGAGGGCGGATGAACCCAACATATCCTATTTGAGGGCGGATGAACCCAACATATCCTATTTGAGGGCGGATGAACCCGACATATCCTATTTGAGGGGCGAATGAACACAACATATCCTATTTGAGGGCGGATGAACCCGAAATATCCTATTTGAGGGCGGATGAACCCGACATATCCTATTTGAGGGCGGATGAACCCAACATATCCTATTTGAGGGCGGATGAACCCAAAATATCCTATTTGAGGGCGGATGAACCCAACATATCCTATTTGAGGGCGGATGAACCCGATTTCTTCAACTTAAATGTAAAGACTGAAATATATTCCAACTTCAAAACTTGAAATTTAAATTGCCATTCTACAGGTGGGCTCCTGACTTCTTTAACTTAAAATTTAACAACCTCCGTTCTACAGGCGGGCTCCTGACTTCAACTCTAATATTTTTAAAAATAAATCAAGCTCCTTTCGAGCTTTGGAGAAAGATTCATCGGACTAAGATTTGATATCTCAGGAGAAAATTTCATCAGACTAGGACTTTTATCCTATGAGGAAAATGTAAAGATCAAAGGTTTGAGAAACTTACCTTTGTAATTCCTTCTTTTCTTTTCTTTTCCCCTTGCGCTTCTTTGTTCCTGTTTCAACTCTCAAGCAAAGAAAATTTTATCGGTTTTTAAAATGGTGGCCAATTTGTGGCCTTGCTGGGGATGATTTTCTCCTTTAAAAGCTCGTGTTGTCTTTCCCCGAGACTGCTGGGGATAACACTGCTGGGGAATTATTTACTTACCTGTTGGGGAATAATATTATTGGGGAGTCTCCTTTCTTCCCCTTTTCTCCAAAGCTACTTCCTTCAAAACTTTTCTCTCTCAACATTGCTGGGGATAAAATGTTATCAGCCGGGGATAACGTTGTTGAGGATAACACTGCTGGGGAATTTTGATTCCTTCAAAACTAGTGCTTCACTCTTCTGAAGGCTGCTGGGAATGATACTGGCCTTTTGCTTTTTCCGAGCATAAGTTTCATCCTTATGTTTTGTCCGCTGGGGAACAACTTCCTTTATTAAAACTTGTTATACTGGGGGTAAAACTGGTTCAAAGACCACTTCCCTTGAGACTGGTGCTATCTTTATTCTTTCCCAAATGGGTATCTGACTTTCAGAAAATTTTCTAAATGAAAGGAAAATTTTCTGCCCCAGTTTGATAATCTCCCTTGTGGCATGCATTTCTGTCATCAATGCCATTTCCTTTACCTGTTTCAAATCAAACAAAATTTGTTAGTTTAAAATGCGGTGGTTGGTTGGGATACTCCTATTGGGGATGGCTTTTCCCTTTCTCCTTCCCTGCTCTGCGTTCCAAAAACTTGCTGGGGATGATATTATTTGCTGGGGATGATCCCTTTCTGCTGGGGATATCCCTCTTCTTTTGTGGCATAGCTCAAAAACTAGCATTTCCATGACCTTTTAGTCTCGCATGAATCTCCTAAATCATGCTCATTGCTCTTCTTGATTTGTCCACGGGCCTTGGCCTTGAGGTTTAATAACCTTTGATTTCGGCAAGGATATCACTCTTGACACTCGTCAATCCTTTTGTCAATCTCCTTTTGCTGGGGATATCTTTCTTGACACTGGCCTCGCGCTGGTTCCTTGCTGACTATACCACTTTGATGTACTAGTCAGATCTTATCTTGCATAATTGAAAAGCTGATGGCAGATTTTGAAGTCATTTCTCACTTGTTCTGACCAAACAGACTCTATTGAGGAATTTTTCTATGAAAGGAGAAAGACAAACAAAAAGGGAACCGAATAAAAGACAAAGGAAAAAGATGACTCTTTAACAAGAGAAACTATAAATAAAAACCTATCAAACGAAAATACCGACTCTAACGGTCATGACATGCGCATGTGGCCTATCCTCTACCGTCAGTCATCTTTCAAGATCTTCACTTGGAGATTCCCCATCTGATTCTTAATCTTATTCGACTTGTAGTGACCAAAGGGTTTTCACTATCAAGCCTCTCTCATTTTGGTTTTTCTCTCAGCTTTCATCGCCTTATGGTGTCCGTGAAGATTTTCACCGATAAGACTCTCTTATTTGTATCACTTTCTAGCTGGGGATTTGGAGTGTTGCCGATATGACTCTCTCTGCTGGGGATTAGAGTCCTTTCTGCTGTGGATCAGAGTGTTATGTTCATCGGTAAGACTCTCATTTGTCTGACTTGGCATCTTTTGAAAACTGATCAGAAGGTCTTTCTTTGGACCGTAATGTGGGTTTTTGGACAGGCTAGAAAGAAAGGGTATTAAAGGCTCAAAAACAAATCAAACTTGGGGTTCAAAATTACAACCTTCGGAACCATATTTGCTTACGACAAGCGCAACTCTTGCCCCAGTTTCTAGCTTGGGGATTATTTTTTTTTTTTAATTTTTATTACACCATGACTGAGCCGTGAGGCACCTACGTATCCTCTTTGAGGAATCAGGTCGAACGTAGTTCCCAATTCCTCTGTTTTCTTCTTACTTTCTTTTGTTTTTTATCATTTTTCTTTTCTCTTTTTTTTTTCCTTTCTCTTTTGTCGTTTTGTTGTTTTCTTTTCTTTCTTCTTTTTTTTTTGTGTTTTTTTTCTTTTTCTTTTCTTTCCTTTACCTGCCATGCTTGTGTTTTCTAGTCGTTGCTAATGATTCCGAACGAGGAGTATGAAAGAAAAATAAATAAGGCTCAAAAGGGGTAACGAAGGATAAAGTGTTTAGGTAGCAGAACAAAATGCCTTTGTCATTCCAGTCTTCAAAACATGCCAAGTGCAAACAACACAATTTAAAAAAAGATTTACCCTCTTCTGATGGTGCTGGACTTGACAATTATATTCAACATTTGCTTTTTCATTTGTCATTTCTAAAGCACCGTTGGGCGACACTCTCACTCTCATTATCATGAACGACCCTCATGCCAATTTGGCGAATCTTGCTTTTAAACGGTTTTCTTTGTGTTTTACTTGCCCTAGTTCCACATGACTCGAGCTCCGAATAATCTCAAACCGTCCTTATTTCCTTTAAATGTTCTGATCACCTTTCCAGGGTTTTATGATTAACTTTTAAGATTAGGCCCAAACTGTGTGCGCATGTCATGTCACGAGAATCGGCGCTGAACAAAAATGATTAAAGGACTAAACAAAAAGATGACTGGAAATAATAAAAGACCAGATTTTGTATTAGACTACCGGTGAAATGGTTTGAATAACAAAAACAAACCAGAATAAAATCCTAAAACAACCTGGACAAAACTTAAACAAACCGCTATGACAAAATGGAAAGATAAGATAGTTTGACGCAAGACAACATCCGAATTACAACCCTAATAATCCGGAGAACAGAAATGACAACAAAATAAACCATCAAAAGCTTCTCTCTTGCTAACCAAGGAACGAAGCGCCCTCCCAATTATCAAACCTACCATCTTAGCCACTGAGCTTTGCATCAATACTACCAAGACCATTACCAGCTTCAACATCATCAACCTCCGTCAACAAGTTCTCGATAGGGTTCGAGTGCTCCATGTCACTGTTATTGATCACAATCCGCCCTTTTTGAATCATTTTTTCTACTTTTCTTTTCAGATTACGACAGCTCTCAATGTTGTGCCCTCTGACATTGGAGTGGTATGCGCATCGTGCTGAAAGATCAAAGTTTCTTGCACGTGGATCTGGAGTATATGCGGGGAGCAGCTCAATCAAGCCAGCATGCCTTATCCTTTCAAACAGACTTGCATAAGATACTCCGATAGGGGTGAGAGCCTTTCCTCGTTTCAGCAACCTCTCGTTCCTAAATGCTTGATTGGGCCGGAAACCTGATCCAGGGGGCTTCCGGTAGGCTTGTGAGGGTGGATAGGCCTTTTGTGGAGCTGGGTATTTGGAAAGTGAAGCATGTCTTTGGGAGTCTCATGGAGAGAAGTAGCGTTGGGGAGGGAAGTAGCGTTGACGAGTGATGGAGCTACTCGGGTAGCTAGGAAAGCTGCCATAAGTGGGTTGGGATGGAGAGTATGGGGGATCTTCCGTTATGGTGTTGGGTGCTGGGGTAAGGACAGAGTTCAAGAAGCTTGGCGGTGGCGGGGGTGGTGTTTTCCCAGTCATCCATGCCTGATACATGTCTGCCACATGCTGTCTCAGCATTTTCACTACTTCTACCAACCCGTTGTTCCGTTCAACCAGTTGTTGTCGGTCAGAAGTACCGACCCACTCGGTTCTGCGGTTCTGTGTCATTGTCCTTTGACTTTGCTTTGCAGGGAGGAGTCACCACAACCAACCACTTTTCTATATATGAACACAGCAAAGTGAAGCCATCACGTTAGTGTTAGGGCATTTGACAGATAATCATATATCATAGATACAGTGCACCTAAGCAGTTAGACCGTCCTATCACGCATTCATGTGCGTCGATCCGACTTCTTGTAATTGTGCCCCTTTGAAAATCTCCCACACTTTCCTTTATTTTTCTTTTTTTTTCTTTTTTCTTTTTTTTTTCAATGGTGGTCGAATCTTATGGAGATTGCCTACGTATCATGACCTCGCATGAATCAGACCTTGCGTAGTTCGGACAAAATGAAAGGTAACAACAATGAAATATTTTTTTTATCAATTTTCATAATAAAACAAACTGGGTTTCAAAGGTTTAAAGATGACCTACAAACTCGAAAATCAAACAGCCCACATATTCTAATCAAAAGATTTACAAACTACAAAACAAATGGCCAGCTTCCTTTCTCCGTTTGACAAATGCAACCAAATGGTTATTTTTGCAAATGTGGCCCCTTCCAAATTTCACATGAATTTTGAGGCCGGGGAGGATTATTTTATGACACTTTACAAACTCGTCCGTTGTTTTACGAAAATGGCCTTTCGACAACTGAAAGATACTCTAAGGCTATTTCGGCAAGAACGGTTTAAGACGCGGCCGAAGCTGGCTCGGCTTATTTTTGATTAAAAATCCAAATGGTATTCACCTGACCGCTGATTCTTTGTTTTTTTCTTCAAATTACAATAAAAATCTGGTGTTGCAAACACGACCCTTCAGCGCCTCGGGGGCGAAGATTTTTAAGGCTGTGTGGGTCAACTGGACCAAATCTAAAACAATGACCCAAAGGTGGCTGTTTATGCAAAGTCAGCTCTCCGGCGTCCCTTTCGGGAACATTCGGCTATTTTGGACAAAACAACATCACCTGACTTATTTATGACTCTTTTTATCGTTTTTCAAAAATAGAAAACTCAATATTGCAAACACGGCCTTTCAACGCCTCGGGGACGAAGAGTTTTAAGGCTGTGTGGGTCAACTGGACCAAATCTTAAAAAATGACCCAAAGGTGGCTGTTTATACAAAGTCAGCCTTCCGGCGTCCCTTTCGAGAACATTCGGCTATGTTTTGACAAAACAACGTCACCCGACTTCTTTATGACAAAATTAAAATTTTGACATATTTTTTATTTATTTGTTTGTTTTTGGCTATTTTAGCAAAAAGGGAGGTTGGACCCGATGAGGGTTGCCTACGTATCTCACATCCGGTGAGAATCAAACCCGCGTAGTTCGGGAGATCATGAATAAAGTAAATAAACTAACTTTTTATATATATATATTTTTTTTTGAAGGAAAGACTTATAAAGAAGAAAGGGAGCATTTTTGCAAGGAAGGATTTCTAAAGAGCAAGATTTAAAAAAAAAATTGAATTTTAAAAGAGAAACTTCTAAAGAAGAAAGAAAATATTTTTGGAATTTTACTTTCAATTAAAGAAATGCTTCTAAAAAATATTTTTGAATTTTGAATTTTCTTTTCAATTTTGAAAGAAGAATGAAAAAATTTCGGATTTTTTGGGAGAAATTAAAAGAAAATATTTTTTTTAACAATTAAAAAGACTTTCTAAAGGCATCAATAATGAAAAATATTTTTGGATTTTTCTTGAAAATTGGGGGTCTAAAAAAAACTTTTCTAGAAAGGAAATAAAAAAAATACTTTTTGGATTTATATATAATATATATATATATATATATTGCAACAAATAATAAAACCACGTTCAACGCAAGACTCTTTTTATTTTTATTTTTGGCATTTTCATAAACAAATAAATAAATAAAAAAAACCATTTTAAAAACAATACTCTTTTTTCATTTTCATTTTCATGGCAAGACAAACTATTTTTCTTTTTCTTCTTTTTTTTTTTATTTTGAAAACAAGACAAAGTGAAGATATTTTTTTCTTTTCGTTTCAACAAAATGACCAACCTATTCTTCAACCTAAAAATAAGAGACTCTTTTCTATTTTTTTTTTGTTTTTTTTGAGTGAAACAAACTATATAAAAAAAATATTTTCCCTTTTTTTCATTTTTCCCAAAATTTTGGCAGAATTTTGCTAGTATTTGGGGCATTGTTTTTTTTTTCTAAAATAGGCAATTAACTCTCTACATAGTTACTTCCCTCTTTTTCGCAATTTTCCAATATTCCCTATTATTCGAAGCCGGTCAGCATGCAAGTCTGAAACAAGTAAATGCATAAAGCACACAATATGCAGAAAGATGGTCTTTTCACTTTAGGTTGCTAGTCCTAGACGGACCCAACCCCTGTGTTGAGTCCCCTAAGTCAAATGCGCATGATGCAAATAAGCGTTCCTACTAGGGATCCGGCATGTGGCTTTGTTATACTAGGTTCAGAACTTGGGTATTTGTTCTAGACCTGGCTTACCCGAGTGGACAACTCGAGCCGAGGGGGGGCAGCGTACCGGGGATACAGAAGCTTCACCGGCTTAGCAACTTGTCCGAACCTCGTTCTAAATTGGGATTTGACACTATACAGAAAAGAAGTCGTACGAAGTACACCCTTCTTCATGATTCAGAAGACTCAGAGATGAGATGGATTTCGGCACAGTTTATATACAATTCACGTAATATCAAAGCGATAAAAGGCAACCAATTAGCACATTGAGCCAAAACATGTAACAAAATCAGATAAAACTAAATATAACAATTTATATAAGCTCGAATTTCTAACCCTGAACCAGTGGTTCTGGGTTATTCTCCCCAGCAGAGTCGCCAGATCTGTCACACCTCCTTTTTCCGCCTCCGCGAGGGATGAAGGAGTTTTTTTCCAATTAAAGGACAATCGAAACGGGATTTGTTTGTTTATTTCAGAGTCGCCACTTGGAAGATTTAGGGTGTCCCAAGTCACCAATTTAATCCCGAATCGAGAAAAAGAATGACTCTGTATTACAGTCTGCGTACCAGAAATCCAGATAAGGAATTCTGTTAACTCGGGAGAAGGTGTTAGGCATTCCCGAATTCCGTGGTTCTAGCACGGTCGCTCAACTGTCATATTTGGCTTGTTTATCTGATTTTATACCATTATGCGATCATGTGCAATTTTAACTCTTTACCACTTTTATTATTATATTTTAAGAGAATGTGAACATCGTTTAAAACATGTCTTTGGATTACGTCACATGAAATGCACCCGCAATCCGGAACACATTTTTATTCAATGTTTTGGGATTTAGATTTGGGTCGCATGAAATGCGCACCCGAGTTTAAGAAGGTAAGATTAATTAAATCGCGCCTAAAGAGTCTAGCGCGTTATTATCTTTGGAAAAGGAAGTGAAATTCACTAAACAGTCCATCCCAAATTCTAAGTATTTATTATGACCAATTAGTGAGGGCCCTGCAATTTGCATTTTTTATTTGGCGAGGCTCGTCTCATTATTTTTAAAATGATAAACCTATAGTGACTACATTTTTTCTATTAAGTTCGTTTTCTAAAATAAATGAAGAAAATGTCCTACTTTATTTACATACTTTCAAGTTATTATAGTCAAGTTTCGAAAATGAGTCATTTAAAGGGTTTACATGGACAACGGATATAATGTTCTATATACAGACAGTAAAAGAAAGAAAAGACTACATTAAACTACAACTTCAAATCTTTCTCATTTTTGCATTCATGCTTCGAGTGGCTTACAAGATGAACCAGTGTATCAGTTCGTGTACCTGATATTTGGAAAGCAAGGAAAGAAAATGAAGATCAGTAGAAGAAACAGTAGTGTAAATACACAACAACAACAGCAACCCAGCAACAATTCGACCTAGATTCAAGGCCCAGAAAACTTTGAAGAAAAACCGAACAACTCAATAGAACAAACCCAAAAGTATGTAAACAAACTAAACAGCAACAACCCACGCGTGTATTAAAACTAAACTAAACTCGGTATTAAAACCCACGCGTGTAGTAAAAGTAGTCAACGTGGGCCCCCCGTGTTCACTCTTTTTGAAAAGTAGTCAAAGTGGGCCCCCATGTTCCCTCTTTTCGAAAAGTAGTCAAAGTGGGCCCCCTTGTTCCCTATTTTTGAAAAAAAGACATCATTATCCACCTTTTCCTTTTTGCTTTTATCATTACGTCTTGTCCCCCACCATAATTAAATAATCTGCAATTGGTTAATTTCCGTATTACCCCTAAAACTACTGTTACTGCCCTGATTCAAAATCTGTTATAACTTCAAAAATCTGTCCAAATAACAATTATCGCACATTTAAATAGCAATTAACTATAAAAATCACACAATTTAGACGTTAAATGCTAAAAATGCAACGTACATTATTTTTATGATTTTGTAAAACAAACTTAAATAAATACTAAATGCAAATGCGACATATTTTTGTAATTTTTTATTAATTTAACCAATAAACACGCACATACAGAAATACAAATAATTATAAAAAATGCCACAAAAATTCTAAAATTGCACACAAAGGAAAATTATTTTATTTTAGATTTTTTGGGAGTAATTCTCTCATAGGGAAAAAATCACGTGCTTACATAGCGTTGTTGAGATTTGTATTTGGGTCACATAAATGCACACCCTAGTTTAAGGAAATTAATTATTAAAATAACACGCCTAAAGCAACTACGCGTTTTTAACTTTGCGAGGGCCATGGAAAATTGGTTAAATGGTATGCCTCGAGTTCTAAAGTATTTATAAGAAATAATTCAAATGAGGGCCACACATTTGAGATTTTATTTGGCGCGGCGCACCTCAGTTCCAATTCTAAAAGGGAATTCGAATTAAACTACGGAGGGCCATATACTATTTGTATTATCCAATATGGCTCACCTCATAATGTAACTAGTGAAAATTCAATGAATTAGAGGAAAGAATTATCAACACTTTTTAAGACTAAAATTTGGGATCAATTTAAACTAATAGACTAACAATCGGAGAGGACGAGTGGGTGAAATTAAAGAGCATTGGGCTCAAAAGAAGGGCCCTACTGCCAAAAGACACGACCCGTCCTAAAACAGGCCCAACGCGAGCCCCAGGACGAAGAGGATGGACATCAACAAATGCGGGACTCCAGATTGAGTCCATACGCATGCAAAACGTCAGAGTTATTTGAAGTATTGATGCGAGTCCAGTTCTAATCTCAAATCTGGGCTCAAAGGGAGCCCAACATCATGTTGCAAATGCTGCCAACTTACTGATTTTTAAATGGCTTGAGCTAGGCCCAAAAGAAGGCCCGATTCAGCAACAATGTGCAACGGCAAAACAAGGATTCAAGATCGAATCCCTGCAGTACCACAAACAACACACAAACAAGGGATTAAATGGCTCCAAATCGATTTCAAACAAAATGAAGTAGGCCAAATCTGATTCGAAACGACCATGATACCTATTTAGCTTCCGAACTTATTGTTTCAAGAAGGAATGAACAAATAACATTTGTGAAAACTCAGAATTAAGTAATCATCTTGTAATCACGCTGGACTCCGTTTTTCAAGACTAATTTCAAAGGACCATTTTATACAATTTCATACTAATTTCAAAAGACAATTTCAAAACTAAACCAGTATGACTTCACAAGCCGTCATTTGGCATTTAACAATACTTGAAATGAAACTTTCAAAAAACTAGAACCAGACTCAGCTTTCATTTGAAACTTTCTTATTCTCTGAAGGTTCAAAATACTCACAAAGAAAGGCATATAAACCATGATCCAAACTATACTGGGGAAGGGCAAAACCTAGCATGATTACTGGAGAATAACTTCAGTAAACTTGTCATTGAAGTTAACATGCATTTAAATCCACAATAAGGGAATCAAAACCAAACAGTTTTAGCTAGTGGGACTGCAGATTAAAGTCCATAATTAATACACACTATAGGGTCCAAAACAATCTCAAATCAACTGCAATCCCTACAGGTTCAAGTTAAAACCTTAACAAAATGAAATACACAAAAGAGATATACTAAGAAGAACTAAAAAACCAAGTTCAATGTCGAACAAACAACAGAAAACTAGTGTTAAACATTTCTTCAACTTGAATTACAGGTGTTCATGCTTGCACTTCTCATGACAATAGATCCAAGGCATACCTGGTATTGAACAAACAAAGCCAAGAAAAAAATGAGGGTTCAGCAATGAGCAGCAACAAGAGTCAACCCAGATTCAATTTCAAACGGAGAAATGAGGTGCAGCAGTCCAGAAAAGAGTTTTCCATTGAACAGTAAACCCCCTCGACTTTAAACCAAATTCCTACAACCTAAGCTCAATCCATTCTAACCCCAAATAATTCAAAAACCTTTCAGAGATTGAAACTCTAAACTCACACAAGAGGATCAATAAAACAGTGATTTCTATTCAAAATTTTCAGCCGTTTGTTTTTTTTTTGATTTTTTATCTCTGAATTCTTGCCTTGAAAGGCAAGATAGAGATGCCTTTATAGGCAAGGGAGTAGGGAAGCACTTAGGAATTAGTTTTTGTACTTTAGTCCTTCTCCAATTCTCATTTTAGCTTAGGTGTCCCCATTTTAATTTTCTAGAATTCAAAACAACCCTATTCCCACTTCCTAGAAGCTTCTATTTTAGTTACAATAAGATTTCCCTATCTAAACTACCCAAACTACCCCCCATGACCCTGTTAATTACCCTTAGCAAATTCCAGACCCATAATGGGTCAAATTGACCCGATGGCCCAAGCCATTTGGACGGGCTGCCCTTTTTCAAATAGGTCAGAAGCCCCAAAACCCAGGCAGACCAGTCCAAAGATCGTGCAATCTCAAGGAAAGCAAAAGAAACAATACTTAAATGATTTCAAGCAAAATTAGAACCTAGACTAAATGAAATGTTAATTAATTAACAAAACTGGCCTAATTAATCATATAGACTAAATGCATAAAAAAAAGTTCCTGAAGAAACTAAGAAATTAAACAAGTATGAATTAAGAAACAAGGGCAGAAACAGAAGATAAAAACAACATACTAAGACATAAAAGAATCCTAAGGAAAAGATAAACATAGAAAGAAATGGAAAATACCTACAAAAGCCTCGGACCACAAAAAGCATGTGCCGAACTTTCAAGTCCTCATATTTTCGGCTCAATCTAAGACTAATCGCATGTTTTTCGTCAAACCACACGACTAACGTCAGAGTGAACCTAAAACATCAAAGAAAACTCGATTTTGGACAACTTGAATTTTAGGGCTCCCATTTGATCTGATATTCGAGAAGATTCAAGGGGATTTGAAGCAAACGGAGTGGGGATTTGAGATGAAGGGAGTGAGGTGGTCCTAGGGTATTAATTTGGGTGGGATTGGGATAGGCGCCATCGGTGGAGACGATGGGAATTTCAGGCGGCTCTAGGATTCTTTGGAGTGGTCTCTGAAGAAGTGGGTTCTTAGAGAGATGAGTGAGGTTGGGGGGGGGGGGTTGGAGTTCAGACATATATGTATTAAACATACCCCACTTCCCAATCGTTGGATTACTAAACCTCGACGGCTCAGATCTGATCTAACCTAAACGGGGTCATTTTGGTTTGGGGGATGTGTTGGACCGGTTTGGACAGGTATGGGCTGAGTCTAGCAGGGTTTTGGGAGGGGAAATTCATTTGGGATTATTTTTTTTATAATTAAAACAGGCCCAAAACTCTATCTCTTCAATTCCTTTTTCTTTTTTCCAAATTAATTCTTTTTATTTCAAACTCTTTCTCTTTTTTAATTAATTTTTCTAAAATAAAAACTCAAGTAAAACCCAAACAAAATCCTAAATTAAATCAATCCTAACACATTAAGTTAATTAATTCTAATTAAAACCAAATTAAGCGGAAAACCATAAAAATTCAAAGATTAAAAATAAAAGTGCAAAAATACCCTTTTTGTGATTTTTCCATTCTTATAAAATAACTAATTTACTACTTAATTCCAAAACACAAAGTTAGATCCTAAATTCAAATGTGACATATTTTTGTATTTTTCATTAATTAAATAAAATAAACATGCACAGACAAATGCAAATAATTGACAGAAAATGCCACAAAAATCCATAAAAATTGCAAACCAATGAAAAAGAATTATTTTATTTTAAATTTATGGGAGTAATTCATATAGGGCAAAATCACATGCTCACAGCTGCCCCTCTTTGCTCGGAAACATGAAGAGTTTTCGTGCAAAGATAAAGTGAGCGGATACGAGCGATTTTTGCCCGTTTGAATACTCCGTGGGAAGCATTTTGAAAGATTTGATCGCACCCTGCTTCCGAGGTTGGCTACATATCCTTGGCTATAAAGGAATCAGGTCAGTGTAGTTCGGGAAGTTTTGGTAGCGGGGACTACCATGAAGTTGTGATTTCACTGTTGTTGTTGTTGCTACTGGTTACTAAATCCCTTATTACACCATGTCAAAATAAAAAGAAGCTAGAATGAACTGTGGTCTATGCATTACAAAAACATCCTGTCTATATCTTCAAACTTGGTCTTGTGGCTCCTGTTGCCTTGTTGACTTGTGTTCTCCAAATGAAGCCCCTTTGTTGCCAACTTGAGTTGTGATCTGAGACACTTTCCCTTTTCTTCAGGTGGATGCCTGATTACTGAATTCGAATTATAATCTGAGATGTTTTCCTTTTCTCCAGGTGGACGCCTAATTACCGACATTTAAACTGTTTCCCTTCCTTAAAACTGGTGTTGCTCTCCCTTGCTCTCCAGTTGGTCGCCTGATTGCTGAACTTTAACTGTATTCCCGTGCTCTCCTGGTGGGCGCCTGATTGCCAAAACTTTAACTGTATTCCCGTGCTCTCCAGGTGGGCGCCTAATTGCTAAACTTGAACTGTATTCCCGTGCTCTCCAGGTGGGCGCCTAATTACTAAACTTGAATTGTATTCCTGTGCTCTCCAGGTGGGAGCCTGATTGCCAAAACTTTAACTGTATTCCCGTGCTCTCCAGGTGGGTGCCTGATTGCTGAACTTGAACTATATTCTCGTGCTCTCCAGATGGGCGCCTGATTGCCAAAACTTTAACTGTATTCCCGTGCTCTCTAGGTGGGCACCTGATTGTTAAACCTAAACAGTAATCCCATGCTCTCCAGGTGGGCGCCTGATTGCCGAACTTGAAATGTATTCCCGTACTCTCCAGGTGGGCGCCTGATTGTCGAACTTGAAATGTATTCCCGTACTCTCTAGGTGGGCGCCTGATTGCCGAACTTGAACTGTATTCCCGTGCTCTCCAGGTGGGCGCCTGATTGCCAAGACTTGAACTGTATTCCCATGCTCTCCAGGTGGGCGCCTGATAGCCAAAATTTGAACTATATTCCCGTTCTCTCCAGGTGGGCGCCTGGTTGCCGAACTTGAACTGTATTCCCGTGCCCTCCAGGTGGGCGCCTGATTGTCGAACTTGAACTGTATTCCCGTGCTCTCTAGGTGGGCGCCTGATTGCCAAAACTTGAACTGTATTCCCGTGCTCTCCAAGTGAGTGCCCGATTGCCAAAACTTGAACTGTATTCCCGTGCTCTCCAGGTGGGCGCCTGATTGTCAAAACTAGAACTCTATTCCCGTGCTCTCCAGGTGGGCTCCTGATTGCCAAAACTTGAATTGTATTCCCGTGCTCTCCAAGTGGGAGCCTGATTACCAAAACTTGAACTGTATTCCCTGAAACTACTGCCTTTGAACCTGATTACAACAAAATGAACAAAACAAAAGAAATTTTCCTGCCCCAGTTTGGTGCTGGGCGCATATGTAAGTGTTAATTGAATCATGTTACCAAATATATCTATGAATTTGAAAGCTAAATCCCATTATCTAGGACGGTCCTGACAACTCCTAGTTAAATGATAGTTTTAAAAGCTAAATTATGTTTTCTAAAGGTATGACTTCCGCTAAATCTGGTTATCTAAGAAGGTCTTAAAACTACATCCCATTATCCAGGAGGGTCCTGAAAGTCAAAAATCAAGTATTATATTGAGAGTGACAAATTTTACGGCTGAATTACACTACCTTACAACAGAGCTTACACTAAATCTTGTTATCTAATGGAAGTCTTAAAGCTAAGTCCCATTATCCAGGAGGGTCCAGAAAACTCCTAATTGAATCCTATCTCAAACATGCCAACTTATATTCCTTCAGGGTACATTTATGCTGGATTTTGCTACTCATGATTGTTTTGAATTTTAACCTAGGTCCCATTTTCCAGGAGGGTCCTGAAAATTTATGGTCAAACCTGTCTAGTGATTGCCTTTCCTTACGGAGGGTTTCTCCGAAACAACCAAAATTTTCTGCCCCTATTTCAATCAAAGAAAAATCTTGTCAGTTTAAAATGTGGTGGTTAGTTGATGGCATTATTGCTGAAGGTCTCTCTGCTGTCGTACTTTGTTTTGATGGGCTTCCGTGAACTGGCCAAGAACCGCTTGACTTTCTGACTGACTTTCAACCCACATGACCTTGGATGACCCGAGTGTTCTATACCCAAACTATTGTTTTACATCTCTGACCCATCTGTCTGAACCTCTGCATCTCCCATGAAATTACTAAACCATTCCACCGAGGAAGCTTTCGCTGACCTTTTATATCCCATTTAGCATCATACTATCTTTAGCAATGCCTTGATCGCCTTGTGTTTTGTGCAACTTGGAAGTTGGTAATGAGCTTTGAAATCCTTTCTTATTGATTAAACAGAACTGACATTGGAAACACTTTAGAGAAGTAAACCCAAAAGAAATGAAACGCAATGACTTTGAGAGTTAGGGATAAGAAAAATCCAAAACTGGAAGACTGTTTGAAGGGAAAAAGAAAAGAAACTTATCTGGGTGGAACAACTGGTACCAATGATCATGACATGAATTTCGGATTAGTCGGCCCAGTCTGTCCAATGAACTTTCAGTTGTCGTACTTTACACCCCTAGATCTTCATAACCCAATTTCTTCACCAAAATCTTGTCCTTGTTCGGCCCGCGGTGTCCCGAAAAGTTTTCACCAACAAACCTCTCTCATTTGTTTATCTCTAAACTCACTGTCGCCTTAAGGTTCCTGTGAAGCTTTTCAACGATAAGACTCTCTTATTTTTTATTTCTCTCAGCTTTCGTCGCCTTATGGTGCCCGTGGGGGTTTTCACCAATAAGACTCTGTCATTTTTCATTTCCTTTTTTGACTGGAGTGCTGCCCCTGATATGAATTACCTTTACTTGCTCGACTTGACATCTCTCGAAGACTGATTGGAAGGTATTTTTAGACCGTAATGTGGGCTTTTGAACAAGGTAGAAAGAAAGGGTATCAAAAGGCTCAAAACAATTCAAATGGGTTCAAGATTACAACTTTCGGAATCAGATTTCTTACAACAACCACAACTTCTGCCCTAGTTCCTTTACTTGGGGACTTTTGGATTTTTATTTTGATGGGACCGAACTGTGAAGCTGCCTACGTATCCTTAAAAAGAATCAGGTCGAACGTAGTTCATGTCATAGAAATTACTTTGTTGTTGTGATTTTTCCTTTTTTTTTCTTCCTCTTTCTCTTCTTTTCTTTTCTTTCTTCCTTTTCTCTTTTGTTGTTTTGTTGTTGTTTTTTTTCTTTTTCTTTTTCTTTTCTTCTCTTTTTCTTCATTTTTTTTATTTTCTTCTATTCTTTTTCTTTTCTCTTTTTCCTTTACTTATCTTTCACGCTTGTGTTTCTGATCTTTGCTACTAATTCCAAAAGAGAGGTATAAAAGAAAATAAATAAAGCTCAAAGGGGGAAACAAAGGATAAAGTGTTTAGATAGTAGAACAAAAATGCCTTCGTCATTTCAATCTTCAAAATATGCCAAGTACAAACAAATACAATTTAACCGAAGAAAATCATACATAACATCTCTTGACCGCATCGGAATTGATGGCCATTTCTACACACTTGCCTTCTATGTCTGTTAAATACAAAGCACCATTGGACAACACTCTAGTTACTATGAACGTCCCCTGCCAATTTGGAGCGAACTTGCCTTTTGCTTCAGCCTGATATGGGAGGATACGTTTCAATACTTGCTGACCCACTTCGAACTTACGTGGACGCACCTTCTTGTTATATGCCCTTTCCATTCTTTGCTGATATAACTAACCATGACATACTGCTGCCAATCATTTCTCATCGATCAAACTTAATTGCTCCAGGCGAGTTCTGACCCACTCATTGTCATCAATTTCGGCTTCCGCGACAATCCGAAGGGATGAGATTTCAACTTCCGCGGGTATCACTATTTCAGTGCCATATACCAACAAATAAGGAGTTGCCCCTACTAAAGTACGAACAATAGTGCGATAACCCAGCAATGCAAAGGGCAACCTTTCATGCCACTACCTGGATCCCTCTACCATTTTCCGAAGTATATTCTTTATGTTCTTGTTGGCTACCTCGACTGCTCCGTTCCTATTGGGGAGATATGGGGTGGAATTGCGATGCGTAATCTTAAACTGTTGACATACCTCCTTCATCAAATGACTATTGAGATTAGCACCATTATCTGTGATGATCACCTTTGGGATCTCAAATCGACAAATGATATTTGAGTGCACAAAATTGACCACCGCTTTCTTGGTCACAAACTTGAAAGTTTTAGCTTCAACCCATTTGGTGAAATTATCGATGGCTACCAGAATGAACTTGTGCCCATTGGATGCTGCTGGCTCAATTGGTCCAATGACATCCATGCCCCAAGCAACAAAGGGCCATGGTGCAAACATCGTATGCAATTCAGAGGGCGGAGAATGGATCAAATCTCCATGCACTTGACATTGATGACACTTGTGCACAAAACTGATACAATCTCGCTCCATAGTGAGCCAATAATAACCTACTCGTAGAATCTTCTTTGCCAGAATGTACCCACTCATATGCGGTCCACAGACTCCAGAATGTACTTCGGTCATGATAGCTGTGGCCTGTCTTGCATCTATGCATCTTAACAATCCAAGATCTGGAGTTCTTTTCTACAAAACTCCCCCACTAAAGAAAAATCCACTTGCTAATTGTCGAATTGTTCTCTTTTGATCTCCTGTGGCTTGTGCTGGTCCTGCTGGATACACCCCCATTCTGATGTACTCCCTGATGTCGTGGAACCACGGCTCACCATCAAGTTTTTCTTCCACCATCTTATAGTAAGTGTGTTGATCATGGACCTAAATATGCAAAGGGTCGACATAAGCCTTATCTGGGTGATGTAACATCAACGCCAAAGTAGCCAAAGCATCAACAACCTCATTATGGATCCTTGTAATATTCCTGAACTCTATTGATCGAAACCGCTGACAAAGATCATGCAAACATTGTTGATATGGTATAAGTTTCAAATCCCGTGTTTCCCATTATCCTTGAATTTGGTGCACCAGAAGGTCCGAGTCCCCCAAGACCAAGACTTCCTGGACACCTATGTCCACAGCTAACCTCAAACCCAAAATACATGCCTGGTACTCAGCCATGTTGTTAGTATAGTAGAAACGAAGTTGAGCCGTAACAAGGTAGTGATGCCCTATTTTAGAAATAAGTACCTCTCCTATCCCAACGCCTTTCATGTTAGCAGCTTCATCAAAGAAAAGTTTCCAACATGGCTCTCCAACTGGTTCCAACTCATCAATATGTATTACCTCTTCATCATGGAAGTAAGTCTTCAAAGGCTCATATTCTTCATCCACTGGGTTCTCAGCCAAATGATCGGCCAATGCTTGGGCTTTCATCGCAGTCCTAGTCACATAGACGATGTCAAATTCTGTGTGAAAGATCTACCACTTTACGAGCCTCCCTGTAGGCATAGGCTTCCGAAAGATATACTTTAACGGATCCAAACGAGAAATGAGGTAAGTAGTGTAAGATGACAAATAGTGCTTCAACTTCTGTGCTACCCAAGCTAGGGTGCCACATGTCCTTTCAAGGTGAGTGTACTTAACCTCGTAAGATGTGAATTTCTTGCTGAGATAATAGATGGCTTGCTCCTTCCTTCCGGTGATGTCGTGTTGACCTAACACACAACCAAACGAATTGTCCAAAATAGTCAAATATAGAATTAAAGGTCTCCCTGGTTCTGGTGGCACCAACACAGGTGGGTTTGACAAGTACCTCTTTATCTTATCAAATGCTTCTTGACACTCATCTATCCACGTGACCGCAACATCCTTCTTCAGCAGTTTGAAGATAGGCTCACAAGTTGTTGTAAGTTGAGCAATAAACCCGCTGATGTAATTCAACCTCCCTAATAGACTCATCACCTCAGTCTTGTTCCTTGGGGGTGGCAATTTTTGGATAGCTTTGATCTTTGACGGGTCCAATTCAATACCTCGGCAACTGACTATGAATCCCAACAGTTTTCTAGAGGGGACACCGAATGCGCACTTTGCAGGATTGAGCTTGAGATTGTACCTGCGGAGCCTTTGAAAGAACTTTCTCAAATCCCTGACATGGTCAGACTGCTTTCTAGACTTTATGATCACATCATCCACATAAACCTCGATCTCATTGTGTATCATGTCGTGGAATATGGTCGTCATTGCCCTCATGTAAGTTGCCCCAGCATTTTTCAAACCGAAAGGCATGACCCGGTAGTAGTATGTTCCCCATGGCGTGATGAATGCCATTTTTTCTGCATCTTCCTCATCCATTAGGATCTGATTATAGCCCGCATAACAATCCACAAAAGACCCAATATCATGTTTGGCGCAATTATCAATCAAAATATGGATGTTTGGCAATGGGAAGTTATCCTTTGGCCTTGCCTTGTTGAGATCTCGATAATCAACACACACCCTGGTCTTGTCATCCTTCTTTGGTACAGGCACGACATTGGCTAACCAAGTGGGATACCGCGTGACTCGAATGACCTTTGCCTTAAACTGCTTTGTGACCTCTTCTTTAATTTTTACACTCATGTCTATTTTAAACTTCCTCAATTTATGCTTGATGGGGGAGAATACCGAGTCAGTAGGAAATTTGTGAACCACCAAGTCAGTGCTTAAACTCGGCATGTCGTCATATGACCATGCAAAGATGTCTTTGTACTCAAGTAACGCTTTGATTATCTCTTCCCTGAGTTGAGGTTCAAGATGGACACTTATCTTAGTTTCTCTGATATTATCTGGGTCCCCTAAATTGATTGCTTCTGTATCACTCAGGTTAGGCTTGGTTTTTTCTTCAAAATGGCTTAATTCTTTACTAATCTCTTCAAGGGCTTCATTCTCATCATATTCGGATTCATCGTCACACTCTATTTCTTGAATTATTATTTCAGAATTAGATTGGCTTTTAAGACTGGGCCGAAGATTTCTCATGCATGTCATGTCATTGAAACCAGCATAAAAGAACTGTACAAGGAAAAAAAGAAAAACAAAAATAAAACTACTAGGAATGAAGAAAAAAAAAGAAATTGCATTTCATTGAAATTAAAAGATAACAGGGTTTATACATCCAAACGGACGGAACGTAGAATCTGAATTACAACCCTGGAATAATCCAGATAAACTGAAAGAAAATCAAAGCAAACTACCAAAACTCCTTCCTGGTGGGGAGAGGAGTAGCTTCCCAATTGTTAATCTTTGCGCTGGGCCCAACAAATTGCACATCCGCCTTGCTAGAACCCTCTCCAGCTTCCACCATGTTCACATCATCGAATAACTTCTCAAACCTTTCAATCAACTCTTTATAAGGACCAACCACAGAACTGGGAATTGTTGTTACTGGGCGTTTCTTGGTGCCGGGCCTGACAAATGATTTGGAGAGACGTGGGACAGGCTTTGGGAGGACCCATGCCCTCTGTTTCAACTTTCTGGCTCTTTTAATGTCTGCAACTGTGGGCTTGAATCCCAAACCAAATGTATCCAGGTTTTTGGGGAGGGACACCGGCTGTACGATACCTTGTAGAGATGCACCCAAACCCTTTCCAGGTACAAAACCATTTTTCAACATTCAACGACTACCATGACTGATGCAACAGCTACCCTCGGAGTTGGAACGCACTTCCCTTCTGGAATTTTCTCTACCGATACCATGTTAAAAACTGATAAACCCATGGCCTCTTGTCATCTTCCACCTCAATGTATGGTACATTGGCATCACTATGAGTGCACAAGTTATCCTCGCCGTGCACCACGCTTTCCTGTCTGTCCCATTCAAACTTGACCATCTGATATAGTGTAGACGGGACTGCTTTGGCAGCATGAATCCAGGATTGACCCAACAACAGATTGTAAGAAACAACCACATCTAGCACCTAGAACTCCATGGTAAATTCAACTGGTCCTATTGTCAGCTCGAGCACTATGTCACCGACTGAATCTTTCCCTTCACCGTCAACCCCCGAACACAAATATTGTTCTTGTGAATTCTTTCATCATCCACTTTCAATTTGTTCAGAGTGGAGAGGGGGAAAATGTTTGCACTAGAACCATTGTCGACCAGTACCTGAGTAACCACAGAATCTTCGCATTTCACCGTAAGATAGAGGGCTCTATTGTGCTCCGTACTCTCCACGGGCAACTCATCATCAGAAAAAGTGACTCTGTTTACCTCAAAGATCTTGTTGGCTATCTTTTCCAAATGGTTTACTGAGATTTTGTCAGGAACGCGAGCCTCATTTAGAATTTTCATCAAAGCTCGACGGTGCTCGTCTGAATGGATTAGCAATGACAACAGTAAAATCTGAGCAGGCGTCTTCCTCAACTGCTCCACAATGGAAAAGTCTTGCACTTTCATCTTTCTTAAAAACTCTTCTGCCTCTTCTTCGGTCACAGCTTTCTTCACTGACATTGGATTATCTTTGGAGGTTTTAGCTTTTCTTAACTCCTCGGGGCCAAAGCATCTCCCGGACCGAGTCAATCGATGGGTCTCATAGACTTTTTCTTTAACTTCTTTTCCCTTGTAAGTCACTGTCACCCGTTCATAATTCCATGGTACAACCTTGTTGTTGACTATCGGTAATTGATTTACTGGCTTGATAATGAAGGGATATGTGCGGGCACCCTCCACAATTACAACAGGCTTATTCTCCACTCCTGGCACAACCACTTTTGCTATTTCTTATTTTACTGCCACATCACTTGGGGTCCCCTTCTTGACTACTACAGATGGTTCACTGTTTGCTCCGCTCAACCTGATCACTGATTTCTCATTTGTTGGCTTTTCAATCAGCCTGATTTCACTGGACCGAATTATCATGACGGTCTGTGAAGGCTTCTTAGGATCCCCTCCCTTATGCACTATCTCGATCATGTTTGTCTCATGATGGGCTGACAATGGGTTCTGGTTGATATTGGGTGCCTCCGGAGCTTGGACTTCAATCTGATTGGTCTCAATAAGCTTTTGAATAGCTGTTTTCAATTACCACCATTTCTCCGTATCGTGCTCCGGGGCACCAGAACAATATTCATAACTTACAGAATGATCAAGATTTCTCGGGGGAGGATATGGCATTATTTGGCTCTATCGACCTCAGCATATCCAATTGTCTCAGCCTATGGAACAAACTAGTATAAGACTCTCCTAATGGATTGAAGGTTTTCCTCTTCTGTAACCTCTTGTTCTTAAATGCTTGATTGGTCCAGAAAGCTGGTCTAATAGGATTTTGGTGGGCTCGTGGGGGTGGGTAGGCATTTCGCGGTGCTGGGTAGATATTTTGTAGGGCTGGCACACACCATTGTGCGTGGGCGGGGAGTTGGCTGTATGCTTGGGCATGGTGGACAGAAAAATGAGGGTCTGGTGGTGGGTAGTAGTGTTGGGGTGGATTATACGGGGTATGGGGGTAGGTTTGGTGGTGGGGACGAGGCTGATGATAGTGGTGAAGTGAACCCCTAGGTCCGAACCAAACTCCTGAATCAATCGTTGCTACATCCTCTTTCTTCTTCTTTCCAATTACTCCCCCAGTTCCGCTTTGAATGGCCTAGGTGGTTGCCTTAATAGTCGAATAGCTCATGATTTTGTTTGTCTTGAGCCCCTTCTTCTACCATACCACCCATCTTTACCACTTCATTGAAGGACTTGCCTATAGCTGATACTAGATGAACGTAATAAGTAGGTTCTAAGGCCTGTAGAAAATAATCCACCATTTCACTTTCTTCCATTGAAGGGTCAACCCTTGCTGCCTGTTCTCTCCACCTAAAACCATATTCCCTGAAACTCTCATTGTGCTTTTTCTCAAGTTTTGTCAAAGACAGACGATCCAGAATAATCTCGATATTGTACTGGAAGTGACAAGCAAATGCCTGGGATAGATCATCCTATGTGTACCATCTTCCGTGATCCTGCCGAGTGTACCACTCCAGTGCCGAACCACTCAGACTTTGACTGAAATATGCCATTAGCAACTCATCTTTCCTGCCATCTCCCCTCATTTTGCTACAGAAAGCTCTCAAATGCGCCAGTGGAGCACTGTACCCATCATACAAATCAAACTTGGGCATCTTAAACCCTGCCGACAATTGCACATCTAGAAATAGACATAAATCTTTGTAAGCCACACTTACTTGACCTCCCAACCCCCGCATGTCTATAAATGACTGTTCTAGGCTTTAACTTTCCTGAATATCTCCTCCTATTTGGGATTTTTAGACGGTTTCTCAATTTCCACAAGGAGATCAAAACAAGGAGTGTAGGAATAGGGTTCTGGAGCTTTGAAAGTGGGCTCCGGGGGGTAATATTGGTTATCATAGGCTTGGAATAAGGGCTCGCTAGAGAATCTGTAGAGTTTAGTAGGTGGGGGTGCCACGAAGACAGGAGTAGCTGGTGGAGGAGAGTATGGAACTGGTTTGGGTGGTGGAGCTGGTGGTGTTTGGGAGGTGGTGCTCTGGTAGTGGTGGTAAATGGGAAAGCTCGGGGATGAATCGGTAGCAGGAGGTTCCTAAGACTAAGCCAATGGCGGGATGAAGGTAGGGTTGGCAGGGTAAGCTGGTGGTGGTTGCCCTTTTGCCCATGCCTGGTTCATTTCAGTCATCTACTGTTTCAGCTTATACATATCTTCTTTCATCAAATTAACCTCCGACTCTTCTACCTCTCTCGAGGGATCGATAACACTCGCATCAAGTTCTTGGTTAGCCATGATCGACTTGTTTTTGGACCGGGTGTTGTATGGGTGAGTTGGCAGAATGCCAAACAAACTAACTACCTTCCAGTACTGGATTGCCAACAACAAACTTGTTAGCGATTAGAGCTTAACAGATAGGCAACCGCACATTTGGGGAATGAATGCACCTAAGCAGTTAACCGTTTCTATTATGCATTTGATCGGTTGCTTGCATCATCCCGACTTTTTCTTATTTCCATTTGCAACTTCTCTTTTCCACTTATGCTTTTCTATGCTTGATTTCTCGTTGTTCTTTTTCTTTCTTGTTTTGCCATTATTTCCTTCTCACGGTTTCTTATTTTCTCTCTCATTTTCTCTCTTTTTCCCCCTTGTTTTTCCTCTTTTTTTTTCTTTTTTTTCTTTTGGTTATGATTGTAAGCACGTGATTTTTGCCCTATATGAGAATTACTCCCAAAAAATTCAAAAATAAAATGATTTTTTCTTTGGTGTGCAATTTTGTGATATTTTGAATAATTATTTGTATTTGTCTGTGCGTGTTTATTTGCTAAATTAATAAAAAAATACAAAAAAATGTCGCATTTTGCATGTAGGATTTAATTCTACAATTGTTAGTAATTAAATTTGTTTTACAAAAATTAAAAATTACAAAAATAGGCATCGTTTGCAATTTTAGCATTTAATGTCCAAATATACAATTTTATGCTTAATTAATACTTAATTATGCGTTAATTGTTATTGGGAGTTAATTTGCGCTTTTATAACTTAATTTAGTTCCTAATAATAGTTTAAGTATTTTTATAATTTAGTTTTAGAAAAATAAAAGAAGAAAAGAGAGCGAAAATATAAAGAAAGTCGGAATTAGGCCTCTTCTTCAATTTCAAGCCACAGGCCCAAAAAATGGCCCAATCTTCCCTACGATCCAGTCCATTTCGAACTGGGTCGACCCAGTCCATAAACCAAAAGACCCAAACCCCTTTGTCTTACATTTTACAAAAACAAAACAAAAATTAAAAGAAGAAAAACCCTAAAAAACACTAAACCAATCCGCCCCCACCCCTCCTATCTTTTTCTTCTTCCTCAAGTTTCTCAACCTCCCATGGCTGCCCTTCATCCTCACCATGGACGACCCAGCTGCGCCTTCAGCTTCACCAACGTTCATGGCTACTCCTCCTCCTTCGTTATTCGTCAAGCTCGAGCTTGAGCTCGACGTCCATGGTTGCCCTCCTCCACCTCGTTTCCTTTGCTTCTGCTACGACCCAAACGACCTTTCTGCTTCATCTTCTCGCAACCAAGAAACCACTGGATCAGCCTCACGTCTACCCGACCACGTTGCAATGTTGTCTTCTTCAGCAGCCCAGCTCGACCATCATTTTCTCGAACACCTTCGAGACCCTAGAACCTCACCCTTCTACTACGATCCAGCCAGGACGTCGAACAACAGCTCCCAAACCAAAAACGTCGTCCAGTTCGAGCCTAGTTGCTGCGTCTTCGCGTTGAACAGCAGCAGCAAAGAAACCCAGTTGTTGCATCTTCACGTTCATCCGCGTCATCGTTGCGTCCAAACGACCAGACGCTCCTGTTTCTGCTCGCCGCGCACATGGATGTTGTTACTGCTGCTTCAACCTTTGCCACGACCAGCTGCTTCTGCTTCACGTGTTGCTTCTACTGTTGCTTCATCTTCTTCGTCAAAGTTCAAGGGTCTTTGGTTGAGTCGAGGTCCGGTATGTCGAGTTTTGGTTGGGGGTCGTCAAAACAGTCCCTACATAGGTCGAGGCTCGTCGAAATAGTCCGTACATATTTCGTTTCGATCCGGTTAGAAGTTTTTGAGTTTTATTTTTTCCATATTTTTGTTTGATATTTTTCGGATCCAAAATCGTTAAATGATTCAATTCTTGTTGTGTTTGTTCATCGTTGAAATCATTTTTCTAGTTTGTTCATGTTCATGTGCTTTGTTAAAATTAATTTTCAGATTTCAAAATAGAAGTTTAATTAGTTGTTTTCATATTCATTTCATGTTTGTATTATTGTTTGAGTGAATGTTTGTTAGTTTGATGTTTGTTAGATTCAAATTGAAATTTAATTAACTATTTCTTCAATTTGTTTCATGTGTTTATGTATTGTTAGAAATTGTTAATATTGTTAAGATCAAGCTTAAGTTCATAATTGTTTATTCGTCGATCTTGTTATTTGTCTAAAAGAATTTAGTTGTGTTTAGAGAAATATGTTGGTTTAATCGTTTAAATCCATCATGTTTGTTGTAAAATAGATTTAATTCATGTTCATACTTTGTTTGATTGTTCTTGAATCCGAAATTTGTATAGCTTGATTTCTTGTTTACCATTTGTGATTATTTCTTGAATTTGTCTCATAAAATTTAATATAGGAATTGTTGTTGTAATGTTGTTAGAGTAGTTGATTTTAAGTTCAATATTATTGAATTTAGAAATCAAAATATACTTGTTTGTTGTTGTTGTTGAATCCGAAAATAGGATTGTTTGTTGCTAAAATATTGTTCAGTCAAATTTTAGTTGTTCTTTGTTGTTCAATTTGTGTTCATGTGATTTGTTGTTGAAATGTTGTTGAAATCATGTTCATGTGCTTTGTTGTTGAAATGTTGAAGAAATCATGTTCATGAAATTTGTTGTTTGAACATTGTTAGAAATTGATCATATTGTCTATATTTTGGATTAAGTTTGATTAATTGTTTGTTATAGCTGATGGGGTAGTTTGGTAATTTGTAGTACGTTCGGGGGTAAAATAGTAATTTGCAATAAGGTCGAAGGGGTAGTTTAGGAATTGTACATTTTGTAATTGTTTATTTGAAGCATGGGGGACAAAATAAAATGGGGTGGGTTGTGATATGGTTATTTAATATAAAGGGGGGACAAGACAAAATTTAAAGGGGGAATCTTGCATTATTTTATGTTAGGCATGGGGGACAAAATATAATGGGGTGGTGTGATATGTTTATTTAATGTAATGGGGATGAGTGGGAAGATAATGGGTTAGGTAGAGAAAAAGTATTGATTTTAATTAATTGAAAGATTTATTGGATGAGTTATAAAAGAGAAGTCTTGAAATCAGAAAGACAAGATACAAAACAAGAAAAATACACATACAGATAGAGAGAAAAAACGGACAGAGAATAGAAGAGAGAAAAAAGGGCTGAACATTTAAGAGAAAGAAAAATTCCGAAAAATATTTAAGCTTTCAAAATAAAAATAAAAACTGAAAAATCTCCTGCTTTCTTTCTTTGTTTGAAATTAGTATTAATGGTTTTTGTTTCATTCAAAGCTTAAAGCTTTTGTTTTTGGGATTACTACTCCACCGGTCTGTTACTGGGTTGTTACTGTTGCTGGGCAGTTGTTGCTGTTGTACTGTTATTACTGCCGCTGATTCTCATCATCATTTTCTTTTGCTTCCAATATCAGGTATATATCTGTAAATTCATTTCATGAAAAGCTTCAACATGACAAATTAATGAAGTTCGGGAATTATAATTCTGTTTTCCATTCGTTCAAGTTCATTA
Organism: Nicotiana tabacum; assembly: GCF_000715075.1. Lineage (NCBI taxonomy): Eukaryota > Viridiplantae > Streptophyta > Magnoliopsida > Solanales > Solanaceae > Nicotiana > Nicotiana tabacum. Next base: position 22,723,566 of record NC_134100.1, on the reverse strand, counting down.
GTTTAAAATTTGGTTTTTGTTTCAGCTGATTAATATAGTAGTACGTTTGATGTAATGAATATAAGATAATTGTTACCTCTTAAAGTTAGTATAAGTGTTGTAATAATATCACCTATTTCGGAATTTTCATTAAGTGAAGTCATGATTGAATTATCAAGGTAGGGAACATGGCATAAAATGGGCCATTAATTACATCCCGTAATATTGTTAGCTAAATGTAAAGTAGAATGGAAGTATCAAGAAATTACATTATTAGTATATCTTGTAAAAAATTCTGATTTTGGTTTAGATTGATATAAGTTGTATGTTCATATATAACATGATGATGAGTATATATATAATCATATGTGGAAGGTGAGTTGATATAGCTCGTTACGATGTTAGAATGTTATGAACGGTTCAGACGTACAACTATGTTGCATGTAATGCAATTTTATTGAATCGATTTGTATAATAAATTTTTTTTATCAACTTGATGCATATCTACCATCGTAAACAAATTAACCAAACGATTACAACTTTGGATTAAAAACAATTAATGTAGAAGGTGATTAGGTTTATAGATTATAACATTTTAAAAAATATAAAAAAATAGTATTCGCCTCAAATAGAATAATGAAAATTCTTGGAAAATATCATTTCCTTTCTTACATCAATTCTTTCCCAATGTTTATACGTAATTCGCACGTTGTTTATTTGGGTAGGCAAATAATGTATTCACTACAAATGGTAGTATTAATCACACGTTGTTCATTTTTACTCCTTAAATTCGAATGGCTCGGAGGAATATAATTTATACGCGAAAAAAATTAATTTGTGGTCAACACTCAATAATTTGTGAATCCTTTTCGAGTAATTTAGAGGCGTCTCAAATAGTGGTTTACCATGACTTTCACATAAAAATAATATGGATGTAATAAATAATTTGTAAACAAATTTATATTACCATCAAGAATATATTTGTGATTAGGGATACGTTCGCGTAACCTGATTATATTTCTAAAAGCAATTCGGATTATGCGTTCGCGCAACTTCGAGCGAACATTTAATAAAAAAGGGTTCTTCGGAGAATATCAAATTAATTTCATATAACCCGAGATGTGCAGTTCACTATTTATTCATACAAGAGCGACAAACGTTCTTAATTTTATTTTAAGCATAATTTCGAACTTAAGTCTATTATTATAATAAAAAAGTTTCGAAAAAATAATTATATTATCAATATCATTGTTTATACGTACGCGTGACACGATTTCTCACGTTAAAAAAAAATATATAATATATAAAACGAATACACGTACGCGTGATTCGATTCGAAGAAGGGTCTTTAATTATAAACAATCTAAACAGAAGCGGTAACAAAATCATGCAATAAAAATGTAAAATCGAGATAATTAAGCCAAGAATAAAAACAGTTAAGCGACCGTGCTAGAACCACGAAATTCGGAAATGCCTAACACCTTCTTCTGGATTAACAGAATTCCTTACTCAGGATTTCTGGTTCGCAGAATAATAAACAGAGTCATATTCTCCTCGATTCAGGGATTAAAATTGGTGACTTGGGACGCCTTAAAATTCCCAAGTGGCGACTCTGAAACAAACAAACAAATCCCATTTCGACTGTCCTTTAATTGGAGAAAACTCCCTTCCCCCCTTGCGGGGGCGGAAAAAGGAGGTGCGACAGCTCTGGCGACTCTGCTGGGGACATGAACCCAGAACCACTGGTTCAGGGTTCAAGAATTCGAGCTTAAAATAATTGTTATAGTTGGCTTTATTTATTATCTGATTTTTTTTACATGATATATGCCCAATGTGCTAAATGACACTTTTACCGCTTTAATATTATTTGAATTATGAATATATACAACTTCTACGAAATCCCCTTCTTTCTGAGTCTTCTAAATTTATGGTGCACACGTGCGCGTGGCCCACCTTTCTGTTAAAGTCATACCAAATAAGACGAAGTTGGGACAAGTAACTAGGCCGGGTAGACTTTCGTGCTCCCGGTACGTTGCCCCCGCTTCGGCTCAAACTGTCCGTTTGGGTAAGCCAGGGCTAGATCAATATGCCTCAGGTTTTTTCACTTAGAATAACTCAGCTTCATGCCGGATCCCTAGTAGGAGCGTTTGTTTGCATCACGTGCATTTGACTTTGGAGACTCAACACAGGGGTTGGGTCTGTCTAGGACAGGTGTACCAAAAAATAAAAATGACCATCCTGATGCATCTTACTTGCTCCTACTTGCGCATTTATTTGATTCGTACTTGTGTGCTGACTGACTTTTGAATATCAGGAATAATATTTTAAAATTGAAAAAAAAGAAATAGCGGTTAGGGAATTGATTGTTTATTTTTGAAAAAAAAACAATGCCCAAATAACTGTCAAAACTCTGCAGAAATTTTAAGAAAATGAAAAAAAAATATTTTATTAGTTTGTTTTATTAAAAGCAAAGGAAAAAAAAAGTCGTTGTTCTGTTCTGTCTTATTTTTCAAAAAAATAAAATATATATATATAAAGGAAAATAGTTTGTCTTCCCCTGAAAATGACAATGAAAAAGAGTCTTACTTTTAAAATAGTTTTTTTTTATTCGTTTCTGAAAAATTCAAAATAATAAAATAAAAAGAGTCGCGTTGAAAGTGGTTTTATTATTTGTTGCAAATATATATATATATATATATATATATATATATTTGTTGCAAATATATATATATATAAAAATCCAAAAAGTTTTTCTTTATTTCCAAAAAATGTATATATATCTTTATTTGTTGCAAAAATATTTGTCCTGCCAAAAAGTCTAGAAAAGTTTTTTTTAGACTCCCAATTTTCAAAACAAAAAATCCAAAAATATTTTCCATTATTGACTTCTTTAGAAAGTCTTTTTAATTATTAAAAAAATATATATATAATAAAATAAAACAAATCCGAAAATATTTATATATATATATATATATATATATATATATATATATATATATATATATAATAAAATAAAACAAATCCGAAAATATTTTCCTTCTTCTTTAAAAATTGAAAAGAAAATTCAAAATTCAAAAAAAAAATTAGAAAGCATTTCTTTTATTAGAGGTAAAATTCCAAAAAATATTTTCTTTCTTCTTTAGAATAAGAGAAAACAAATAAAAATTCAAACAAAAAAAAATCTTCCTTTTACTTTTGAAATTATCAAAGTTCAAATCAAAAGAAAAGGAATTCTTAGAAGTCTTTCTTTCAAAAAGAAAATCAATCAAAAATCAAAAAAAAAAATATACTTCCGGGTTTGATTCTCACCGGATGTGAGATACGTAGGCAACTCTCATCGGGTCCAACCCCACCTTTTTGCTAAAATAGCCAAAAACCAATAAATAAATAAAAACGTGTCAAAATTTTAATTTTGTCATAAATAAGTTGGGTGGTGTCTAACCTCCCCTTTTGCTAAAAATAGCCGAAAAAAATATGTCAAATTTTAATTTAGTCATAAAGAAGTCGGGTGACGCTGTTTTATCAAGACATAGCCGAATGTTCCCGAAAGGGACGCCGGAAGGCTGACTTTGCATAAACAGCCACCTTTGGGTCATTTTTTAAGATTTGGTCCAGTTGACCCACACAGCCTTAAAAATCTTCGTCCCCGAGACGTTGAAAGGCCGTGTTTGCAATATTGAGTTTTCTAATTTGAAAAACGATAAAAAGAGTCATAAATAAGTCAGGTGATGTTGTTATGTCATAAATAGCCGAATGTTCCCGAAAGGAACGCCGGAAGGCTGACTTTGCATAAACAGCCACTTTTGGGTCATGTTTAGGATTTTTGGTCAAGTTGACCCACACGGCCTTAAAAATCTTCGTCCCCGAGGTACTAAAGGGTCGTGTTTGCAACACCACATTTTCATTGTAATTTGAAAAAAAAGAGTCAGCGGTTAGGTGAATACCGTTTGAATTTTTAGTCAAAATAAGTCGAGCCAGCTTCGGCCGTGTCTTAAACCGCTCTTGCCGAAATAGCCTTAGAGTATCTTTCAGTTGTCGAAAGGTTATTTTCGTAAAAGAATGGACATGTTTGTAAAGTGTCATAAAATAATCCTCCCGGCCTCAAATTCATGTGAAATTTGGAGGGGGCCACGTTTGCAAAAAATAACCGTTCGGTTGCATTTGTCAAACGGAGAAAGGAAGTTGGCCGTTTGTTTTTGAGTTTGTAAATCTTTTGATTAAAATATGTGGGTTGTTTGATTTTCGAGTTTGTAGGTCATCTTCAAACCATTTAAACCCAGTTTATTTTAATATGAAAATTGAAAAAAAAAATGATTAGTATTGTTCATCTTTTATTGGTCCGAACTACGCAAGGTCTGATTCATGCGGGGTCATGATACGTAGGCAATCTCCATAAGATTCGACCATAACAAAAAATGAGAAAAAATGAAAAAAAATCGAAAAAAGGGAAGAAAAAAAGAAAGAAAAAAGAAAATGAAAAAAAAGAGAGGAAAAGGTGTTATTAATAATGGGGACCGACGGAGTCCATTCTAACCTGTTTCGCTTTGAATCACAAAGAAAGTTAAGGTGGTTGGTTTGTGGTAAGCCGGAAATACAAGACCCAGAAGCACACTTTGCGGGGATCAAGCCTGATAACAGAAGCACTCGAATCCTATTGGGACTTGTTGACTAAAGTTGATGATATTGAAGTTGGCAATGGGCTGGACAATATTGATGCGAAGCTCAGTGGCTAAGATGCCAATTTTGATAAAATGGGAGGACGCTCTTTTCCTTGGTTAGCAGGAAAGTAGCTGTTGGTGGTTTATTTTGTTGTCATTTCTGTTGTCCGGATTATTCTTAGGGTTGTAGTCCGGATATTGTCTTGTGTCAAACTTTCTTATCTTTCCGTTTTGTCATAGCGGTTTGTTTAAATTTTGTCCAGGTTGTTTAGGATTTTATTCCGGTTTGTTTTTGTTTTTTTAACCATTTCACCGGTAGTCCAATGCAAAATCCGGTCTTTTATTATTTCTAGTCATCTTTTTGTTTAGTCCTTTTGTCATTTTGTTCAGCGCTGATTCTAATGACATGATATGCGCACACAGTTTGGGCTTAATCTTAAAAGTTAATCATAAAACCTCGGGAAGGTGATCAAAGCATTTAAAGGAAATAAGAACGGTTTGAGATTATTTGAAGCCCGAGTCATGTGGAACTGGGGCAAGTAAAACATAAAGAAAACCGTTAAATGCAAGATTCGCCAAATTGGCATGAGGGTCATTCATGAGAATGATAGTGTCGCCCAGCAGTGCTTTAGAAATGACAAATGAAAAAGCAAGTGTTTAACACAATTGTCAAGTCCAGCACCATCGGAAGAGACTATAAATCTATGATCAATTGTGTTGTTTGCACTTGGCATGTTTTGAAGACTGGAATGACGAAGGCATTTTGTTCTGCTACCTAAACACTTTATCCTTCGTTACCCCTTTTGAGCCTTATTTATTTTCTTTCATACCCCTCGTTCGGAATCAATAGCAATGACTAGGAAATACGAGCCTGGAAGGTAAAAAAAAATCAACAAAAAAAAAACGAAAAAAAGAAAAAGAAAAATGATAACAAAAAAACAAAAGAAAGTCAAATGAAAAAAAGAGGAATTGGGAACTACGTTTGACCTGATTCCTCAAAGAGGATACGTAGGCGCTTCACGGCTCGGTCATAGTTTTGAAAAAATGAAAAAAAATTCAATTAAAATATCCCCAAGCAAGAAACTGGGGCAAAGGTTGCGTTTGTTGTAAATAAATCTAATTCCGAAGGTTGTAATTAATAACCCAAAATTAATGCATTTTTTGAGCCTTTAATACCCTTTTTTTCTAGCCCTATCCAAAACCCACATTACGGTCCAAAGAAAGACCTTCTGACCAGTCTTCAAAAGATGCCAAGTCAGACAAATGAGAGTCTTACCGGCGAACATAACATTCTGTTCCACAGCAGAAAGGACTCTAATCTCCAGCAGAGAGAGTCATACCGGCAACACTCCAAATCCCCAGCTGAAAAGTGATACAAATGAGAGAGTCTTATCGGTGAAAACCTTCACAGGCACCATAAGGCGATGAAAGCTGAGAGACAAACCAAAAATGAGAGAGACTTGATAGTGAAAACCCTTCGGGCACTACAAGTCGAATAAGATTGGGAATCAGATGGGGAATCGCCAATTGAAGGTCTTGAAAGACGATTGACGACAGAGGATGGGCCACATGTGCATGTCATGACCATTAGAGTCGGTATTTGCGTTTGATAGGTTTTTATTTATAGTTTCTTTTGTTAAAGAGTCATCTTTTTCCGTTGTCTTTTATTCTGTTCCCTTTTATCTTTTTCCTTTCATAGAAATTTCCCCAGTAGAGTCTGTTTGTTCAGAACCAGTGGGAATGACTTCAAAATAGGCCATCAGCTTTCCAAGATAAGATCTGACTAGTATATACAAATGGTATAGTCAGCAAGGAACAAGCGCGAGGCCAATATCAAGAAAGATATCTCCAGCAAAAGGAGATTGACAGAAGGATTGACGAGTGTCAACAGGGATATCCTTGCAAAACCAAAGGTTATAAACCTCAAGGCCAAGGCCCATGAACACAGCAAGAAGAGCAATGAGCATGATTTGGGAAATTCATGCGAGACTAAAAAGTCGGGGAAAAGCCAATTTTCGAGCTGTGCCACAAAAGAAGATGGATATCCCCAACGGAAAGGGATTATCCCCAGCAAATAATATCATCCCCAACAAGTTTTGGAACGCAGAGCAAGGAAGGAGAAAAGGAAAAGGCCATCCCAGAAGGAGTATCACAACCAACCACCGCATTTCAAACTAACAAATTTTGTTTTGAAACAGGTAAAAGAAATGGCATTGATGACAGAAATGCATGCCATAAGGGAGACTGTAAAACTGGGGCAGAAAATTTTCCTTTCATTTGGAAAATTTTCTGGAAGTCAGGTACCCATTTGAGGAAGAATAAAAAATAACACCAGTCTCAAGGGAAGTGGTCTTTGAACCAGTGTTGCCCCATTATAATAAGTTTCCAATGGAGGAAATTGATCCCCAGCAGACAGAACAAAGGGATGACATTTGTGCTCAGAAAAACAAAAGCCATTATCATCCCTAGGAGCTTCCAGAAGAATGAAGCATCGATTTGAAGGGATAAAATTCCCCAGCAACGTTATCCTCAACGACGTTGTCCCAAGAAGATAACACTTTTATCCCCAGCAGTGTTGAGAGAAAATAAATTCTGGAAAAAAAAAAGAAAAAAAAATTGAATTTGAAGGAGGGGAAGAAAGAAAACTACCGTAGTGGTATTATCCCCAGCAAGCAAGAACAAAGCAGCGCGAAGGAAGGAGAAAAGAAAAGAAGGAATTACGAAGGTAAGTTTCTCAAATCATTGATCTTTACATTTTTCTCCTAGGATAAAAAGTTCTAGTCTGATGAATTTCCCTCCCGATACAATCTTGGTCCGATGAAATTTCCTCCCAAGATAAGATATCAAATCTTAGTATGATGAATCTTTCTCCTAAGATGACAACAAAATGGACCTAGTCTGACGATTTATCTCCTAGAGTCAAAATCTTGGTCTGATGAAATTTTTCTCCCAAAATAAAATCTTAGTCGGATGAATCTTTCTCCTAAGATCACAACAAAATGGACCTAGTCTGACGATTTATCTCCTAGAGTCAAAATCTTGGTCTGATGAAATTGTTCTCCCAAGATAAAATCTTAGTCGGATGAATCTTTCTCCTAAGATCACAACAAATGGACCTAGTCTGACGATTTATCTCCTAGAGTCAAAATCTTGGTCTGATGAAATTGTTCTCCCAAGATAAAATCTTAGTTGGATGAATCTTTCTCCTAAGATCACAACAAAATGGACCTAGTCTGACGATTTATCTCCTAGAGTCAAAATCTTGGTCTGATGAAATTGTTCTCCCAAGATAAAATCTTAGTCGGATGAATCTTTCTCCTAAAATCACAACAAAATGGACATAGTCTGACGATTTATCTCCTAGAGTCACAATCTTGGTCTGATGAAATTTTTCTCCCAAGATAAGATATCAAATCTTAGTCCGATGAATCTTTCTCCTAAGATAAGATATCAAATCCTAGTTTGATGAATTTTCTCCTAGGATAATTTGAAGAAAAAAAAAAGAAGAAGTTTGAATTTGAAAAAAAAAGAAGTTGTTGAAGTCAGGAGCCCCCCAGAAGAATAGAATGGCGATTTAGTGTTTGAAATCTTGCCAACCTAAAGAAAGGAATGGCGATGTATGGTTTGAAGTCAGGAGCCCGCCTGAAGAGAGGAATGGCGATTATTTTCAAAGTTGTTGTCAGGAGCCCGCCTGAAGAGAGGAAAGGCGTTTTTAAAAGTTGTTGAAATCTGGCCAACCTAAAGAAAGGAATGGCGATGTATGGTTTGAAGTCAGGAGCCCGCCTGAAGAGAGGAATGACGATTATTTTCAAAGTTGTTGTTGAAGTCAGGAGCCCGCCTGAAGAGAGGAATGGCGATTATTTTCAAAGTTGTTGTCAGGAGCCCGCCTGAAGAGAGGAAAAGTGTTTTTAAAAAAAATTGTTGAAATCTTGCCAACCTAAAGAAAGGAATGGTGATGTATTGGTTGAAGTCAGGAGCCCGCCTGAAGAGAGGAATGGCGATTATTTTCAAAGTTGTTGTTGAAGTCAGGAGCCCGCCTGAAGAGAGGAATGGCGATTTATTTTCAAAATTGTTGTTGAAGTCAGGAGCCCGCCTGAAGAGAGGAAAGGCATTTATTTTAAAAGTTGTGTATTTGAAGTCAGGAGCCCGCCTGAAGAGAGGAATGACGCTTATTTTTAAAAGTTGTTGTTGATGTTGGGAGACCGCCCAGATAACAGAGGCATACATTTCAGTCTTTACATTTCAGTTGTTGAAGTTGGGAGCCCGCCCATAGAACAGAGGCATACATTCAGTCTTTACATTTCAAGCATTGAAGTTGGGAGCCCGCCCAGATAACAGAGGCATACATTTCAGTCTTTATATTTCAAGCGTCGAAGTTGGGAGCCCGCCCAGACAACAGAGGCATACATTTCAGTCTTTACATTTCAAGCATTGAAGTTGGGAGCCCGCCCAGATAACAGAGGCATACATTTCAAGTCTTTAATTTTCAAGTATTGAAGTTGGGAGCCCGCCCAGATAACAGAGGCATACATTTCAAGATCAAGTCAGAGGACAATAAAACAGAGGGTTACAATAGGAATCCCCAGCAGGAAACAATAAAATTCCCCGGCACCGGGAAACAGAAGGTTGCAACAAGAGGTCACAGTACAAACTCAAGTACATGTGTCAAAAGAAGTAAAGCACCGGAAGAAATGCAAGCAGACAAGGAAGCAAGCCAACAAAAACAAATTGTACTCTAGCCTAGCTTCTTGTTTTTTTAAGCATGGTGTAACAAGGAGATCGGTAAGCAGTAGTAATAGCATGCAACAACAGTAACAATGTAGTCCCACGGTAGTCCCAGCTACCAAAATTTACATTGACCTGATTCCTGTTTAGCCCAGGATATGTAGGAAACCTTTGAAGCAAAGGTTCGGTCAAATCTTTTTCAAAAAATGCTTCAACGGAGTACTCGGATGGGCAAAAATCGCTCGCTTTATCTTTGCACGAAAAACCCTTCGTGTCTTCGGGCAAAGAGGGGCAGCTGTAAGCACGTGATTTTTGCCCTATATGAGAATTACTCCCAAAAAATTCAAAAATAAAATGATTTTTTCTTTGGTGTGCAATTTTGTAATATTTTGTGATATTTTGAATAATTATTTGTATTTGTCTATGCGTGTTTATTTGCTAAATTAATAAAAAAAAATACAAAAATATGTCGCATTTTGCATGTAGGATTTAATTCTACAATTGTTAGTAATTAAATTTGTTTTACAAAAATTAAAAATTACAAAAATAGACATCGTTTGCAATTTTAGCATTTAATGTCCAAATATACAATTTTATGCTTAATTAATACTTAATTGTGCGTTAATTGTTATTGGGAGTTAATTTGCGCTTTTATAACTTAATTTAGTTCCTAATAATAGTTTAAGTATTTTTATAATTTAGTTTTAGAAAAATAAAAGAAGAAAAGAGAGCGAAAATATAAAGAAAGTCGGAATTAGGCCTCTTCTTCAATTTCAAGCCACAGGCCCAAAAAATGGCCCAATCTTCCCTACGACCCAGTCCATTTCGAACTGGGTCGACCCAGTCCATAACCCAAAAGACCCAAACCCCTTTGTCTTACATTTTACAAAAACAAAACAAAAATTAAAAGAAGAAAAACCCTAAAAAACACTAAACCAATCTGCCCCCACCCCTCCTATCTTCTTCTTCTTCCTTAAGTTTCTCAACCTCCCATGGCTGCCCTTCATCCTCACCATGGACGACCCAGCTACGCCTTCAGCTTCACCAACGTTCATGGCTACTCCTCCTCCTCCGTTATTCATCAAGCTCGAGCTTGAGCTCGACGTCCATGGTTGCCCTCCTCCACCTCGTTTCTTTTGCTTCTGCTACGACCCAAACGACCTTTCTGCTTCATCTTCTTGCAACCAAGAAACCACTGGATCAGCCTCACGTCTACCCGACCATGTCGCAATGTCGTCTTCTTCAGCAGCCCATCTCGACCATCATTTTCTCGAACACCTTCGAGACCCTAGAACCTCACCCTTCTACTACGATCCAGCCAGGACGTCGAACAACAGCTCCCAAACCAAAAATGTCGTCCAGTTTGAGCCTAGTTGCTACGTCTTCGCGTTGAACAGCAGCAGCAAAGAAACCCAGTTGCTGCATCTTCACGTTCATCCGCGTCATCGTTGCGTCCAAACGACCAGACGCTCCTGTTTCTGCTCGCCACGCACATGGATGTTGTTGCTGCTGCTTCAACCTTTGCCACGACCAGCTGCTTCTGCTTCACGTGCAGCTTCTACTGTTGCTTCATCTTCTTCGTCAAAGTTCAAGGGTCTTTGGTTGAGTCGAGGTCCGGTACGTCGAGTTTTGGTTGGGGGTCGTCAAAACAGTCCCTACATAGGTCGAGGCTCGTCGAAATAGTCCGTACATATTTTGTTTTGATCCGGTTAGTAGTTTTTGAGTTTTTTTTGTCCATATTTTTGTTTGATATTTTCCGGATCCAAAATCGTTAAATGATTCAATTCTTGTTGTGTTTGTTCATCGTTGAAATTATTTTTCTAGTTTGTTCATGTTCATGTGCTTTGTTAAAATTAATTTTCAGATTTCAAAATAGAAGTTTAATTAGTTGTTTTCATATTCATTTCATGTTTGTATTATTGTTTAAGTGAATGTTTGTTAGTTTGATGTTTGTTAGATTCAAATTGAAATTTAATTAACTATTTCTTCAATTTGTTTCATGTGTTTATGTATTGTTAGAAATTGTTAATATTGTTAAGATCAAGCTTAAGTTCATAATTGTTTATTCGTTGATCTTGTTATTTGTCTAAAAGAATTTAGTTGTGTTTAGAGAAATATGTTGGTTTAATCGTTTAAATCCATCATGTTTGTTGTAAAATAGATTTAATTCATGTTCATACTTTGTTTGATTGTTCTTGAATCCGAAATTTGTATAGCTTGATTTCTTGTTTACCATTTGTGATTATTTCTTGAATTTGTCTCATAAAGTTTAATATAGGAATTGTTGTTGTAATGTTGTTAGAGTAGTTGATTTTAAGTTCAATATTATTGAATTTAGAAATCAAAATATACTTGTTTGTTGTTGTTGTTGAATCCGAAAATAGGATTGTTTGTTGCTAAAATATTGTTCAATCAAATTTTAGTTGTTCTTTGTTGTTCAATTTGTGTTCATGTGATTTGTTGTTGAAATGTTGTTGAAATCATGTTCATGTGTTTTGTTGTTGAAATGTTGAAGAAATCATGTTCATGAAATTTGTTGTTTGAACATTGTTAGAAATTGATCATATTGTCTATATTTTGGATTAAGTTTGATTAATTGTTTGTTATAGCTGATGGGGTAGTTTGGTAATTTGTAGTACGTTCGGGGGTAAAATAGTAATTTGCAATAAGGTCGGAGGGGTAGTTCAGGAATTGTACATTTTGTAATTGTTTATTTGAAGCATGGGGGACAAAATAAAATGGGGTGGGTTGTGATATGGTTATTTAATATAAAGGGGGGACAAGACAAAATTTAAAAGGGGAATCTTGCATTATTTTATGTTAGGCATGGGGAACAAAATATAATGGGGTGGTGTGATATGTTTATTTAATGTAATGGGGATGAGTGGGAAGATAATGGGTTGGGTAGAGAAAAAGTATTGATTTTAATTAATTGAAAGATTTATGGGATGAGTTATAAAAGAGAAGTCTTGAAATCAGAAAGAGAAGATACAAAACAAGAAAAATACACATACAGATAGAGAGAAAAAACGGACAGAGAATAGAAGAGAGAAAAAAGGGCTGAACATTTAAGAGAAAGAAAAATTCCGAAAAATATTTAAGCTTTCAAAATAAAAATAAAAACTTAAAAATCTCCTGCTTTCTTTCTTTGTTTGAAATTAGTATTAATGGTTGTTGTTTCATTCAAAGCTTAAAGCTTTTGTTTTTGGGATTACTACTCCACCGGTCTGTTACTGGGTTGTTACTGTTGCTGGGCAGTTGTTGCTGTTGACTGTTATTACTGCCGCTGATTCTCATCATCATTTTCTTTTGCTTCCAATATCAGGTACATATCTGTAAATTCATGTCATGAAAAGCTTCAACATGACAAATTAATGAAGTTCGGGAATTATAATTCTGTTTTCCATTCGTTCAAGTTCATTAGTTTAAAATTTGGTTTTTGTTTCAGCTGATTAATATAGTAGTACGTTTGATGTAATGAATATAAGATAATTGTTACCTCTTAAAGTTAGTATAAGTGTTGTAATAATATCACCTATTTCGGAATTTTCATTAAGTGAAGTCATGTGAATTATCGAGGTAGGGAACATGGCATAAAATGGGTCATTAATTACATCCCGTAATATTGTTAGCTAAATGTAAAGTAGAATGGAAGTATCAAGAAATTACATTATTAGTATATCTTGTAAAAAAATTCTGATTTTGGTTTAGATTGATATAAGTTGTATGTTCATATATAACATGATGATGAGTATATATATAATCATATGTGGAAGGTGAGTTGATATAGCTCGTTACGATGTTAGAATGTTATGAACGGTTCAGACGTACAACTATGTTGCATGTAATGCAATTTTATTGAATCGATTTGTATAATAAATTTTTTTTATCAACTTGATGCATATCTACCATCGTAAACAAATTAACCAAACGATTACAACTTTGGATTAAAAACAATTAATGTAGAAGGTGATTAGGTTTATAGATTATAACATTTTAAAAAATATAAAAAAATAGTATTCGCCTCAAATAGAATAATGAAAATTCTTGGAAAATATCATTTCCTTTCTTACATCAATTCTTTCCCAATGTTTATACGTAATTCGCACGTTGTTTATTTGGGTAGGCAAATAATGTATTCACTACAAATGGTAGTATTAATCACACGTTGTTCATTTTTACTCCTTAAATTCGAATGGCTTGGAGGAATATAATTTATACGCGAAAAAAATTAATTTGTGGTCAACACTCAATAATTTGTGAATCCTTTTCGAGTAATTTAGAGGCGTCTCAAATAGTGGTTTACCATGAATTTCACATAAAAATAATATGGATGTAATAAATAATTTGTAAACAAATTTATATTACCATCAAGAATATATTTGTGATTAGGGATACGTTCGCGTAACCTGATTATATTTCTAAAAGCAATTCGAATTATGCGTTCGCGCAACTTCGAGCGAACATTTAATAAAAAAGGGTTCTTCGGAGAATATCAAATTAATTTCATATAACCCGAGATGTGCAGTTCACTATTTAATCATACAAGAGCGACAAACGTTCTTAATTTTATTTTAAGCATAATTTCGAACTTAAGTCTATTATTATAATAAAAAAGTTTCGAAAAAATAATTATATTATCAATATCATTGTGTATACGTACGCGTGACACGATTCCTCACGTAAAAAAAATATATAATATATAAAACGAATACACGTACGCGTGATTCGATTCGAAGAAGGGTCTTTAATTATAAACAATCTAAACAGAAGCGGTAACAAAATCATGCAATAAAAATGTAAAATCGAGATAATTAAGCCAAGAATAAAAACAGTTAAGCGACCGTGCTAGAACCACGGAATTCGGAAATGCCTAACACCTTCTTCCGGATTAACAGAATTCCTTACTCAGGATTTCTGGTTTGCAGAATAATAAACAGAGTCATATTCTCCTCGATTCAGGGATTAAAATTGGTGACTTGGGATGCCTTAAAATTTCCAAGTGGCGACTCTGAAACAAACAAACAAATCCCGTTTCGACTGTCCTTTAATTAGAGAAAACTCCCTTCCCCCCTTGCGGGGGCGGAAAAAGGAGGTGCGACAATGATCGAATCATATGGAGATTGCCTACGTATCATGACCCCGCATGAATCAGATCTTTTCGTAGTTCTGGGGGATAAGTAATAAAAATATTTTGGAATTTTTAAATTTTTTTTTTCATAAAAAGAAAATGCTTTGATTACAACGACTCAAAAACTAACAGACTCAAAAGGACACTAACAGACTTTGATGAAAAGATGAAAATACAAACTCAAAACAAACTAACAGACTCCAACAGAAAGATGAAAATACAGACTCGAAAACAGACTAACAGACTTCAATGAAAATCACAAATACATCAACGCCTTAACTGCTCCTGGGGCCCGCGGGACATCATTCGGTCTTGCCACAGACCTACGCGCTAAATCCCCTTGGAGGTGGTAGAGATCTTCCATTATCTGCCAGACAAAGGTCATCACGGTGGCAAAGAACATGGATCTAGTCATATGGCACCCTTTTCTTGTAACAAACACCCAATCTGCTGGGCCATGGCTTCCAAAGTTTGTTCAGCTACATGATTCTGTTCTTGAAGTTGTTGCAAATCTCTTTCTAAATGTGCCATCGCTGCGTAACAGTGTTCCCATTCTGCCTTAAAGTCTTTTGCCTGCTTGATCATTTTTGTTCTCAAAGATGGTGATCCTTTTATTCAACCCCACAACCTCATTGTCATATTTCTATTTTAATTGCTTAACCAAGCGCTGTCATTCCTCCGCATTTTTAGCCAGCTTTGTTCGAGCCCTTGCTAATTCACCCTTTTCCTTGTTCAAATCGAAGCCATACTCACTCACCTTCTGCCTAAGGTTCTTTATAAGCTTTTCATCTTTTGCACTTCTTGCACGATTTTCAGCTGCTATTTTCATTTCCCAAATCTGGGCTCGAAGGGCCCTCATCTGCGGCGGCTTGCAAACCATTCTCGAATTGAAGGTCCTTGACTTGCTTTTCCAGCTTGCTTATGGTAGCCCTATATTCATTTTCTTTGGCCAACCAACCCCATTGCACTTATGACGCCTCAACAAATTCTTGAAGATGGGGTCTTTTGGCCGGCCTTCCAAACTCAATTTCCATTTTATACCAAGCAAGGTACCCTGGTGAAACTTCACCTTTGGATAGATCGCGCACACAGGTATTTGCCGTCAGGTACTGACACTCACTCCAAATCTGGCGGACTGCTACTTCATGAAACTGACCATCAGGACCAATCTCGACTACCTGAGCACTAAGGTCTTCATCTTTTAGAACTATTTGACATCTCCCTAACTGTCTCAAAACCCGGTATGGGACATAAGGCTGGATACTTCTAAGACCCATCAAGAGGAAGTGAGGTCCGGTAGCTGGCATGTATATGATTTCATCTATAGGAAGCCATCCGAACGTCCATTCTATTTGGTCTGCGGTGATGGAACGAAGATGTGATATCCATTATGTGACCCCTTCTGGCAGGCTAAACCCATCGACCCTTGTATAAAATTCCTCTATGCAGTTTTTCTCTATCGACCCATAGCTCATGTATTGAGGACGATGACATAGATGTTCAATTATCCACATCTGTAGCAACAAGTTGCACCCTTCAAAAAAGTCTCCTCCGGCTTTGCAGGCTGTGAGAGCGCGGAAGATTTCAAACACTATCATGGGTGCGAGGGTTCTTTTGGCCTAAGTAAGCAAAGTGTTGACGACCCCAGCTATCTGTATATCGATATTTCCATCTTTCCTAGGAAATACCAGAAGACCCAAGAATACCACCATAAAAGCAAAGCACCTGTGTTCTTCCCATTTGAGGCGATTCCCTTTGCTACAAATTTTGCTTTCTGGATTATTAAACCTCCTATGTATCCATATCACAGGTATATAAACTGCGGAGTTGAAAAAACAACTGCTAAATCTGGGTTGTGGGCCCCCTACTTATCTTTAAAGAATCTAGAAACCTGTGCACAGCGACGACTCTTGGAGCAATCAGATATTTGTGTCTCATAGGAACCTCAGTGCTCTCAAAAAAGAAATGATGAGTTTTGAATACATTTTGAACACGAGTGAGGAAAATTGAAGATTTTACAAGTTTGGAAAAGAAGGGACAAGATTTTAATTCCTACTACATTCTATTTTATCATTATATAAGTATTATCATTTGTAATATCATCACAGTGTATGTTATAAACTCTGTGATGATCATTGAATATTTGGTATTCTCCAGTTCTTATTTTTTACATGCTTGTTAGTAGGTGAGGCCTTTTCTTTGCCTCAATAGGATTAGTAAGGTAAGGTTTAGCCCGGTTAGTGTTGCCTTGGTCCTATGCCTTTGAAAAAATATCCACACGGCTATGAGATTATATGCCCTCGTGAGACTTTGCCGGCAGCTACACCATGAATCCTCTACATGAGGCTGTCATCATAAGGCAATGTGAGGCGCAGAGGAGTGATTATATAGCCAAGGCATATGGGTAACAATACCGGTGCTATTGTCCCCCTTATTTGTACTTTTCCTAATTGTTGTATTTTTCTTTTCTTTTATTAATAAAAAACTAGCCCTAGGAGCTTGCCTAGTGGATTGCCAAAAAAAAAAGTGCTAAAAATATATCCGGCTATTTCTTCCAAAGTTGGGGTGAGTTCAAAATCTGAGAAATGAAATACGTTGTGGGCCGAGTCCCAGAATGTAACCAACGCCTTTATGATGTCTCCTCTAGGCCTGATCTTCAACAACCCGGTGAGACCTCCCAAGTATAGATTGACCTTATCTTGCCTTGATTTACCCAAATCTTCCCACCACATACACAGCTCCAAAGGGATCTTGTTCATGACTGTTATTGGCAAATTTGTCTCGTGCTCATTCTGCACATTTATTAGGGTGATTAAGCAAAATCATGACTCATTTGACTCAAGAAAATATAATTCTTTTTTCAAATTGTCATTTAAAAAATAAAACCCAGCTTTGCAAATACGACCTTTCAGCATTTCCTGGGAGAAGATTTTAAGGCTACGCTTGCTAACCAGCCAAAAATTCGAAGAAGAGACCAAAGGTGGCTGTTCTTGCTAAAACAACCTTCCGACGCCCTTTTGGGGACATTTGGCTATTTTAGACAAAAATGGCATCACCCTGATTATAAAATAAAATTTTTGTTCTTTCTAGGCTTTTTTTTTTTGCAAAAGGAAGGTTGGACTTGATGGGGGTTGCCTACGTATCCCACATCCATTGAGAATCAAACTAGCGTAGTTTGGGCAATTTCGACAAAACGAAAACCAACTATTTTCAAACAACCCTTTTTTTCTTTTTGTTTTATTTCCTCGAAATTGGTTTTTCAAAAAACAGACAATTATCTCTCTCAACCCTTACATTGGCTTTCCTTCTCTCATTATTTTCCCAATAAGTCGCTCAACATGCAAATCCGAAGCAAATGAATGCACAAGTAGCAAGTAAGATGCATCAAGATAGTCTTTTCATTTCGGGTATACCTGTCCTAGATAGACCCAACCCCTGTGTTGAGTCTCCAAAGTCAAATACACATGATGCAAACAAACGTTCCTACTAGGGATCGGACATGAGGCTGAGTTATTCTAGGTTCAAAACTTGGGTATTTGTTCTAGATTTGTGTACCCGAGCGGACAACTCGAGTCGAGGAGGGGGATACGTACCGGGAACCAAAAGGCCATTTGGCTTAGTAACTTGTCAGAGCCTCTTTCTTATTTCAAGGTATGACACTAACAGAATAGGGAGTCATGACCAGCGTGCACATCCCCAAAGATGATAAGAGAAGGGTTTCGTAGCAGTTTATATACAGTTCAGATAATATCAAAGCGGTTAAAGCAACATTTAGCACATTAGGCCCAAATATGTAATAAAATCAAATAACAGATAAAACCAAATATAACAATTCATCTAAGCACGAATTCTTGAACCCTGAACCAGAGATTCTGGGTTCGGTCCATAGCAAAGTCACCAGAGCTGTCACACCTCCTTTTTTCTACCCCCGTAAGGGTGTATAAGGGAGTTTTTTTCCAATTTAAAGTGACAATCGAAACGGGATTATTTTAATTAAAAATTCAGAGTCGCTACTTGGATAATTTTATGGTGTCCCAAGTCACCGGTTCAAATCCCGAATCGAGGAAAAGATTGACTCTGTTTTATAGTCCGCGAACACAGAAATCCGGGTAAGGAATTCTGTTAACCCGGGAGAAGGTGTTAGGCATTCCCGGATTTCGTGGTTTTAGCACGGTCGCTCAACTGTTATTATTGCCTATTTATTTGATTTTAAAACATGTTTTAACCTATGGTGCAATTTTAACTTTATACCCGCTTTTATTTACATATTTTTAGGAAGATTCAACGTCACATAAAATGCGTCTTGAACCACGTCACATAAATGCTCTCACGGTGCACGACACATTTTATATAACGTTGTTGAGATTTGGATTTGGGTCACATAAATGCACACCCGAGTTTAAGAAAATTAATTATTAAAATAACACGCTTAAAGCAACTACGCATTTTTAACTTTACGAGGGCCATGGAAAATTGGTTAAATGGCACGCCTCGAGTTCTAAAGTATTTAAAAGAAATAATTCAAATGAGGGCCACACATTTGAGATTTTATTTGGCGCGACGCACCTCAGTTCCAATTCTAAAAGGGAATTCGAATTAAACTTCGGAGGGCCATATACTATTTGTATTATCCAATATGGCTCACCTCATAATGTAACTAGTGAAAATTCAATGAATTAGAGGAAAGAATTATCAACACTTTTTAAGACTAAAATTTGGGATCAATTTAAACTAATAGACCAACAATCGGAGAGGACGAGTGGGTGAAATTAAAGAGCATTGGGCTCAAAAGATGGGCCCTACTGCCAAAAGACACGACCCATCCTAAAACAGGCCCAACGCGAGCCCCAGGCCGAAGAGGATGGACATCAACAAATGCGGAACTCCAGATCGAGTCCCTACGCATGTAAAACGTCAGAGTTATTTGAAGTATTGATGCGAGTCCAGTTCTGATCTCAAATCTGGGCTCAAAGGGAGCCCAACATCATGTTGCAAATGCTGCCAACTTACTGATTTTTAAATGACTTGAGCTAGGCCCAAAAGAAGGCCCGATTCAGCAAACAAGGTGCAACGACAAAACAGGGACTCAAGATCAAATCCCTGCAGTACCACAATCAACACACAAGCAAGGGATTAAATGGCTCCAAATCGATTTCAAACAAAATGAAGTAGGCCAAATCTGATTCGAAATGACCATGATACCTATTTAGCTTCCGAACTTAATTGTTTCAAGAAGGAATGAACAGATAACATTTGTGAAAACTCAGAATTAAGTAATCATCCTGTAATCATGCTGGACTCTGTTTTTCAAGACTAATTTCAAAGGACCATTTTATACAATTTCATACTAATTTCAAAAGACAATTTCTAAACTAAACCAGTATGACTTCACAAACCGTCATTTGGCATTTAACAATACTTGAAATGAAACTTTCAAAAGACTAGAACCAAACTCAACTTTCATTTGAAACTTTCTTATTCTCTGAAGGCTCAAAATACTCACAAAGAAAGGCATATAAACCATGCTCCAAACTATACTAGGGAAGGGCAAAACCTAGCATGATTACTGGATAATAACTTTAGTAAACTTGTCATTGAAGTTAATATCCATTTAAAACCACAATTAGGTAATCAAAACCAAACAGTTTCAGCTAGTGGGACTGCAGATTAAAATCCATAATTAATACACACTATAGGGTCCACAATAATCTTAAATCAACTGCAATCCCTACAGGTTCAAGTTTAAACCTTAACAAAATGAAATACGCAAAAGAGATATACTAAGAAGAACTAAAAAAAAACAAGTTCAATGTCGAACAAACAACAGAATACTAGTGTTAAACATTTCTTCAACTTGAATTACAGGTGTTCACGCTTGCATTTATCATGACAATAGATCCAAGGCATATCTGGTATTGAACAAACAAAGCCAAGAAAAAAATGAGGGTTCAGCAATGAGCAGCAACAAGAGTCAACCCAGATTCAATTTCAAACGGAGAAATGAGGTGCAGTAGTTCCAGAAAAGAGTTTTCCATCGAACAGTAAACCCCCTCGACTTTAAACCAAATTCCTACAACCCAAGCTCAATCCATTCTAACCCCAAATGATTCAGAAACCTTTCAGAGATTGAAACTCCAAACTCACAGAAGAGGATCAACAAAATAGTGATTTCTATTCAAAAATTTTAGCCGTTTGTTTTTTTTTGAATTTTTTATCTCTGAATTCCTACCTTGAAAGGCAAGATAGAGGTGCCTTTATAGGCAAGGGAGTAGGGCAGCACGTAGGAATTAGTTTTTGTACTTTAGTCCTTCTCCAATTCTCATTTTAGATTAGGTGTCCCCATTTTAATTTTCCAGAATTCAAAACAACCTCATTCCCACTTCCTAGAAGCTTCTATTTCAGTTACAATAAGATTCCCCTATCTAATTTACCCAAACTATCCCCCCATGACCCTGTTAATTACCCTCAGCAAATTCCAAACCCATAATGGGTCAAATTGACCTGATAACCCAAGCCATTTGGACGGGCTGCCCTTTTTCAAACAGGTTAGAAGCCCCAAAACCCAGGCAGACCAGTCCAAAGATCGTGCAATCTCAAGGAAAGCAAAAGAAACAATACTTAAATGATTTCAAGCAAAATTAGAACCTAGACTAAATGAAATGTTAATTAATTAACAAAACTGGCCTAATTAATCATATAAACTAAATGCATAAAAAAAAAGTTCCTGAAGAAACTAAGAAATTGAACAAGTATGAATTAAGAAACAAGGGCAGAAACAGAAGATAAAAACAACATACTAAGATATAAAAGAATCCTGAGGAAAAGATAAACACAGAAAGAAAAGGAAAATACCTACAAAAGCCTCGGTCCACAAAAAACATTTACTGATTTTTCAACTCCTCATAGTTTAATCTGAGACTAATCGCATGTTTTTCGTCAAAACACACGACTAACCTCAGAGTGAACCTAAAACTTCAAAGAAAACTCGAATTTGGACAACTTGGATTTTAGGGCTCCCCTTTGATCTGATATTCGAGAAGATTCAAGGGGATTTGAAGCAAATGGAGTGGGGATTTGAGATGAGGGGAGTGAGGAGTTCCTAGGGTGTTAATTTGGATAGGATTGGGATAGGCGTCGCCGGTGGAGACGGTGGGAATTTCAGGCGGCTCTAGTGTTCTTTGGAGTGGCCTTTGAAGAAGTGGGTTCTAAGAGAGACGAGTGAGGTGGGGGAGGGGGTTGGAGTTCAGACATATATGTATTAAACATACCCCACTTCCCAATCGTTGGATTACTAAACCTCGACGACTCAGATCTGATCTAACCTAAACGGGGTCGTTTTGGTTTGGGGGATGGGTTGGACCGGTTTGGACAGGTTTGGGCTGGGTCTAGCCGGGTTTTGGGAGGGGAAATTCATTTGGGTTTGGGGTTTTTAATTAAAACAGGCCCAAAACTCTATCTCTTCAATTCCTTTTTCTTTTTTTCCAAATAATTCTTTTTATTTCAAACTCTCTCTCTCTTTTTTAATTAATTTTTCTAAAATAAAAACTGAAGTAAAACCCAAAAAAAATTCTAAATTAAATCAATCCTAACACATTAAGTTAATTAATTCTAATTAAAACCAAATTAAGTGGAAAACTATCAAAATTTAAAGATTAAAAATAAAAGTGCAAAAATACCACTTTTGTGATCTTCCCCATTCTTATAAAATAACTAATTTACTACTTAATTCTAAAACACAAAGTTAGATCCTAAATGCAAATGCAACATATTTTTGTATTTTTTATTAATTAAATAAAATAAACATGCACAGACAAATGCAAACAATTGACAGAAAATGCCACAATAATTGCAAACCAATGAAAAAGAAGTATTTTGTTTTGAATTTATGGGAGTAATTCATATAGAGCAAAAATCACGTGCTCACAGGTCTTTCAAGTTATATTTTGTTTTAGGAGACGCACTTCCTAAATTGAGATTTCACCCCTAGGAGACACACTTCCTAGTTTGGGTCATTTAATTTCAGCCCTAGGAGACGCACTTCCTAGTCTGAGATTTTCAGAATATACTTTCAGGAGATGCACTTCCTAAATTGAGATTCCACCCCTAGGAGACGCACTTCCTAGTTTGGGTCATTTAAGTTTAGCCCTAGGAGACACACTTCCTAGTTTGGTTCATTCAAGTTTCACTCGTAAGAGACACTTCCTAATCTGGGTCTTTTAGGTTATTCTTTTAGAAGATGCACTTCCTAGTTTGGGTCAGTTGAGTCCATCCCTAGGAGACACACCACTTAGTTTGGGTCATTCATGTTTTATTTTTAGCAGACACATTTGCTAGTACAATTTTCTTGGTTTTACTCACAGGAGATGCACATCCTAGTCGAGTCTTTAGTTTACTCTCATCATTGCATCAATAACATAAGTGGTTTACAGTTTTGCTAACAACTCACAAATCTTCCGAGTGCAAATTGGGGCAGAAAATTTTGTTTGTTTTGTTGTTTGGATTGCAGGCACCCACCTGGAGAATGAGGGAATTCGTTTCGAAATTATTTCAAGTTTCAACTCAGTAGCAGGCGCCCACCTGGAGAACAAGGGAAGTCATTCCAAAATTCAATTCAAGTTAGAAGTAGCAGAAGCTCGCGGTAAGAATGTGAGTCAACAGTTCGAGATGACCAACAGAAGTAGTCTTAATCCAGAATAAAAAAGAGTGAATCCAAATGCATAAGCAGAGAAAGATGTGAACTGCTCAAGACATGGATGAAGTCACGAGCACTACATGTCTGGTCTTGATCCGAAGAAGTCGTGGAAGAATGAATCAACACCTGTAGCTAGCAAGCATCAAGGTTCAAATCTAAAATCTGCATGAAGAACCATTCAAGACTCAAGATCAAGCTTCAGAAAACTTATGGATAGGAATCTTGTAACTCATAGTTGACAGGCTTAGTTGGTCTTTTTCATTTTTTTATTTTTGATGTAGTAATAGGACCGCGGACCGGAACCTTGACGAAACGGCACCTCAATTGACTCTCCGCCTCGGTATACTCCATCACTATTCCTACTTCTGAACTACATGTGGCCTGATTCTTTATAGCCAAGGATATGTAGGCAGCTCAGATATCAGGGCTCGGTCACATTCTCCTTTCTTTTAGTTTGGTCTCTCTAAATAAGGGTCGGGGTCAAAAAACCTGTCTTGTCGTTTTTTATCTCAAAATACTTTATGTTTTTAGTCAAAGAGGGGCAGCTGTAGACATGTAATTTTTGACCCTCCCCGAGATTTTACACATTTTTAGCGTTTAAATAATTAGTTTAGGTCTAATATCGCTATTTTAATTAGATTTGACTCTTTTACTTTATTTTATCACAAAAATAAAAATTACAAAAATGTTTTCTTTTATTTAGATAATTAATATTTTATCTAGTTACTTTTAATTTATCTACCTTACATAAAATACAAAAAAAATAGTTCCATTTTATTTTCAGGAATATTATTTTACATTGATTTTTTCATTTTTTATCTTTTAGTATGATATTTGAAAAATACCAAAAAAATGGGTTTGTTTTAACGGTTTGTTTTATTTAAATATTTATTTTACTTAAGTGAGATTAATTAGTAAATGGTGTAGTATTTTTAGTCTTGTTTTAGAAGAAAGATTATAAAATTTGAGGTTAATTTTATTTGGTCTTAATTGAAGAGGTCCAAAGAGATGACCCAATTTTAAAGCCCAAACCCTAAGACCCACTTCCCCTTCTTCTTATACACTCTAATACACATTTTAAACCTAGACATTAACAAAAAAACCTAGACTACTCACAAAAAGGCTACAACCGTTTTTTAGGATTTGAAACCCTAGAGACAACCTTCAGCTCCTTTATCTTCCTTAACACAAACCCTAGAGGAGAACAACCACCCCATAGCAGCCGTCACCCTCAACCCCGTCTCTTCCAGACTTGCCGCCGGACATCACTGCCGCTACTAGCAGCCACCACTCTTCTCGCTCTCTTTCTTCTTCAAATAAAAAAACAGACCTCCTCCACCTCTTAATAGCCATCACACCCCTGACCTTCTTCTTCTTCTTCTTCTTCTTCTTCATCTACACGAGACCAAACGACACACCTCTTCACCACCTAGACCGGCAGTGCCAGTCATCTCTCCAAAAACACCATAGCAACAGTCATCATCCTCAACTCAGCTCGTCGGAACAACCACAAACCAGACTTCCTCCTTTACCTCCATCGACGTCGCAACTCCACCAAAACACCACCTGAAGCCATCATCTCTAGCCACTCTCAACAGCCGCATACCACCTTAACCCTAACAACCACGTCTGCCTCTACACACACCACCACAGCTCGCCAAAAAACGGCCCTCTCCAACACCAGACGGAAGCCTCGCATTTGATGCCAGCAGTAACTTTAGAAGATGAGGGGACGTGAGGTTGATCTGGATCTTGAAAACGATATGAAGGGGAGAAACAGAGTATGAGTGATGAAAAGTGTAAAACCATAAAAAAGAAGACTAAGCTGATATCCTTTAAAGGAATAGAAAAAGATTTAAGCTTTCCGGTGCTAATTCGAGTTCCGTCCGCAGTTCATTGCATTTATGAGTTCGAAACAGTGAAACAATCAATTTTCCAGCTATATTGAGGTCCAATTCTTTCACCCTCTGTTCATTTTATTCAAGCATAATGTTAATTATTTGTTTGGTGATATGATTCCGTCGTTGTGTAATTGTTCTCCAATGTTTTGAATTTGCTCGCTTAGTTATCTGCTCGTATGTTTACTCGAATTGATTATAGCTGAACATGATTTTGTCACAATATAAAAATTGGGTTGTTATTCATCAACTGAACTACATCAAATTAGACTAAAGGGGCTCAGGTGCTAAAGTTTATGAAATTGAGCTTTTAATTGTCTATTGCTTTGTTACTTGCCTATATTCATTAGGAGCACACTTAGGCTGTCATCACATAAATAGGCAAACTTTTCGGCACGTAAGTAATTATCATAGCTATGGATACGGTTTCCGTGACGTAGTTGTGATACATTATTTCTAAATCTGGGGGTAAATTTATGTGACCCGGCCACAAATTCTAATAATGTTAATCAATTAAATATGTTGTAGATCGTGGGTACGGTTCCGGTGACACGATTCGCAATGTGTACCAAACAAACAAGTGTACGACAATCGTAACTTGTTCCAGAATAATTCCATAAATAATTAAAAGCGGTCAGAAGCTAAAAATGCACAATAGTTATAAAATATGCTATTAAGCAGATAATTAGGCTAATGAATAATAGTTGAGCGACCGTGCTAAAACCACGGAACCCGAGAATGCCTAACACCTTCTCTCGGGTTAACAGAATTCCTTACCCGAATTTCTGTGATCGCAGACTGTAAAACAGAGTCAAACTTCCTCAATTCGGAATTTTAAACTGGTGACTTGGGACACCATAAATTATCCCAAGTGGCGACTCTGAATTTGATAAATCGATTGTGACTTAAATTGGAAAAACTCCCTTATATCCCTTTCGGATAAAAAAAGGAGGTGTGACACTTTGTAGCGTGTTGTTCTCCGTAAACTGTTTTCATACCATCCATTGTCGGGAATTTCATTATTTGATGAAGGGTCAACGGTACTTCCCTCATGTTGTGGATCCAGGGCCTTCTGAGAAGTGCATTATATCTCATGTCGCCTTCGATGACATGGAATTTTGTATCTTGGATGGTCCCCGGCCACGTTTACAGGTAGGATTATCTCCCCCTTCGTTGTTTCACTTCCCATGTTAAAGCCGTTTAGGACTCGGGATGCAGGCACAATTTGGTCCTGCAGGCTGAGCAGCTCTACGACCCTCGATCTAATTATGTTTGTTGAGCTACCTGGATCCACTAGAACACGTTTAACTTGAATTTTATTTAACAAATAGAAATTACCAGGGCGTCATTGTTGTAAGCACGTGATTTTTGCCCTATGAGAGAATTACTCCCAAAAAATCCAAAATAAAACAATTTTCCTTTATGTGCAATTTTAGAATTTTTGTGGCATTTTTGATAATTATTTGTATTTCTGTCTGTGCGTGTTTATTGGTTAAATTAATAAAAATTACAAAAATATGTCGCATTTGCATTTAGTATTTATTTAAGTTTGTTTTACAAAATCATAAAAATAATGTACGTTGCATTTTTAGCATTTAACGTCTAAATTGTGTGATTTTTATAGTTAATTGCTATTTAAATGTGCGATAATTGTTTTTTGGACAGATTTTTGAAGTTATAACAGATTTTGAATCAAGACAGTAACAATTGTTTAGGGGTAATACGAGAATTAACCAATTGCAGATTATTTAATTATGGTGAGGGACAAAACGTAATGATAAAAGCAAAAAGCAAAAGGTAGATAATGATGTCTTCTTTTCAAAAAGAGGGAACAAGGGGGTCCACTTTGACTACTTTTCAAAAAGAGGGAACATGGGGGCCCACTTTGACTACTTTTCAAAAGGAGGGAATACGGGGGGCCCACGTTGGTAATAATAAAAGTTAAAGGGGAAAGATGTAAAAGAGGGTCTTGCTTTGTATATAAGGGGGGATGAGGGGATTGAATTGGAGGAATTTTTAGGGGATTTTTGGAAGAATTTTGGAGGAGAATTTTTAGAGGGAGGAATTTTTAGGAGATTTTTTGGAAGAATTTTAGGGGGGGTTTTAGAGAAGAATTCAGGGGAGGAATTTTTAGGGGATTTTGAAAGAATTTTTAGAAAGGGGATTTTTGGGGGGAGAACATTTTTTAGAGAGGAATACATTCTGAAAATCGGAAGAGAGTGTAATAGAGTTTAAAAAGAGAAAACAAAAACAAAGTGAGAAACGAGTTTAGTTTTGGGTTTTAATACACGCGTGAGTTGTTGTTGTTTAGTTTGTTTACATACTTTTGGGTTTGTTCTATTGAGTTGTTCAGTTTTTCTTCAAAGTTTTCTGGGCCTTGAATCTGGGTCGAATTGCTGCTGGGTTGTTGTTGTTGCTGTGCATTTACACTACTGCTGCTTCTACTGATCTTCATCTTCTTTCCTTGCTTTCCAAATACCAGGTACACAAACTGATACACTGGTTCATCTTTTAAGCCACTCGAAGCATGAATGCAAAAATGAGAAAGATTTGAAGTTGTAGTTTAATGCAGTCTTTTCTTTCTTTTACAGTCTGTATACAGAACATTATATTTGTTGTCCATGTAAACTCTTTAAACGACTCATTTTCGAAACTTGACTATAATAACTCGAAAGTATGTAAATAAAGTAGGACCTTTTCTTCATTTATTTTAGAAAACGAACTTAATAGAAAAAAATATAGTCACTATAGGTTTATCCTTTTAAATAAAAAGAGACGAGTCTCGCCAAATAAAACGCACAGATTGCAGGGCCCTCACAAATGTATGCATTAATTATTTAGAACTCGGGATCGGCCGCTTAGCGAACTCCACGGCCTTACCAAAAATAATAAATACGCTAATCGCTTTAGGCGCGTATTTTAATAATCTTACCTTCTTAAACTCGGGTGTGCATTTCATGCGACCCAAATCCAAATCCCAAAACATTGAATAAAAATGTGTTCTGGATTGCGGGTGCATTTCATGTGACGCAATCCAAAGACATATTTTTAAACGATGTTCACATTCTTTTAAAATATAATAATAAAAACGGTAAAGGGTTAAAATTTGCACATAAGTTCATAATTGTATAAAAATCAGATATTTAAGCCAAATATGACAGTTGAGCGACCGTGCTAGAACCACAGAACTCGGGAATGCCTAACACCTTCTCCCGGGTTAACAGAATTCCTTATCCGGATTTCTGGTTCGCGGACTGTAATACAGAGTCATTCTTTTCCTTGATTCGGGATTAAATTGGTGACTTGGGACACCCTAAATCTCCCAAGTGGCGACTCTGAAATAAACAAACAAATCCCGTTTCGATTGTCCTTTAATTGGAAAAAACTCCTTCACCCCTCGCGGGGGCGGAAAAAGGAGGTGTGACAGCTCTGGCGACTCTGCTGGGGAAAACTTGACCCAGAACCACTAGTTCAGGGTTAAAAATTCGAGCTTGTATAAATTGTTATATTTTGTTTTATCTGATTTTGTTACATGTTTGGGCTCAATGTGCTAATTGGTTGCCTTTTACCGCTTTGATATTATGTGAACTGTATATAAACTATGTCAAAACCCATCTCCTCTCTGAGTCCTCTGAATCATGAAGAAGGGTGTACTTCGTACGACTTCTTTTCTGTATAGTGTCAAATCCCAATTTAGAACGAGGTTCGGACAAGTTGCTAAGCCGGTGAAGCTTCTGTATTCCCGGTACGCTGCCCCCCCTCCCCCCCCCGGCTCGAGCTGTCCGCTCGGGTAAGCCAGGTCTAGAACAAACACCCAGGTTCTGAACCTAGAATAACTCAACTTCATGCCGGATCCCTAGTAGGAACGCTTATCTGCATCATGTGCATTTTTGACTTAGGGGACTCAACACAGGGGTTGGGTCCGTCTAGGAATAGCAACCTGAAACAGAAAAGACCATCCTGATGCATCCTACTCACTGCTTGTGCATTTATTTGCTTTGGACTTGCATGATGACCGGTTTTGAATATTGGGAAAAATTAAAAAAAAAAAGAGAAAGAAAGGAAAATAGCAGTGTATAGGGTTACTCTTCTGTTTTGAAAAAATAACAATGTCCAAATACTGGCGAATTCTGCCGAAATTTTGGGAAAATAAAAAAGAAAAGAAAAATATTTTTTTATATATAGTTTGTTTCGCTCAAAAAAGCAAAAGAAAAAAAATAGAAAAGAGTCCCTTATTTTTAGGTTGAAGAATAGGTTGGTCATTTTGTTGAAACTAAAAAAATTTCACTTTGTCTTGTCTTCAAAACGAAAAAAAAAAATAGTTTGTCTTGCCATGAAAAATGAAAATGAAAAAAGAGTTGTTTTTAAAATAGTTTATTTATTTATTTATTTATTTGTTTATAAAAATGCCAAAAATAAAAATTAAAATAGTCTTGCGTTGAACGTGATTTTATTATTTGTTGCAATATATATATATATATCCAAAAAATATTTTTCTTTATTTTCTTTCTAGAAAAGTTTTTTTTAGACCCCCAATTTTCAAGAAAAAATCCAAAAATATTTTCCATTATTGATGTCTTTAGAAAGTCTTTTTGATTGTTTTAAAAAAATACTAATTAAAAAAAAATAATAATAATTTCTTTTAATTTCTTCCAAAAAATCCGAAAATATTTTCATTCGTTTTTCAAAATTGAAAAGAAAATTCAAAATTCAAAAATATTTTTTGTAAGCATATCTTTCATTGAAAGTAAAATTCCAAAAAATATTTTTTTTCTGCTTTAGAAGTTTTTCTTTCGAAAATTCAAAAAAAAGAAAATCTTTCGAATTTTTAAAATCTTTTTCTCCTTTGCAAAATGCTTCCTTTCTTCTTTATAAGTCTTTCCTTCAAAAATAAAATTAAAAGAAAAAAAAGAGTTAGTTTATTTACTTTATTCATGGTGTCCCGAACTACGCGGGTTTGATTCTCATCGGATGTGAGATACGTAGGCAACCCTCATCGGGTCCAACCTCCCTTTTGCAAAAAATAGAAAAAAAAATTATATATATATGTCAAATTTTAAAGAAGTTGGGTGACGTTGTTTTGTCAAGACATAGCCGAATGTTCCCGAAAGGGACGCCAGAAGGCTGACTTTGTATAAACAGTCACCTTTTGGGTCATGTTTAAGATTTGGTCCAGTTTGACCCACACAACCTTAAAAATCTTCGTCCCCGAGGCGTTGAAAGGCCGTGTTTGCAATATTGAGTTTTCTATTTTGAAAAATGATAAAAAGAGTCATAAATAAGTTGGGTGATGCTGTTTTGTCAAAAATAGTCGAATGTTCCCGAAAGGGACGCTGGAGGGCTGACTTTGTATAAACAGCCACCTTGGGTCATTTTTTTAGATTTTTTGGCCCAGTTGACCCACACAGCCTTAAAAATCTTCGTCCCCGAGGCGCTGAAGGGTCGTGTTTGCAACACCAGGTTTTATTGTAATTTGAAAAAAAAACAAAGAGTCAGCGGTCAGGTGAATACTGTTTGGATTTTTAGTCAAAAATAAGCCGAGCCAGCTTCGGCAGCATCTTAAACCGTTCTTGCCGAAATAGCCTTAGAGTATCTTTTAGTTGTCGAAAGGCTATTTTTGTAAAAGAATGGACAAGTTTGTAAAGTGTCATAAAATAATCCTCCCCGGCCTCAAAATTCATGTGAAATTTGGAAGGGCCACATTTGCAAAAATAACCGTTTGGATGCATTTGTCAAACGGAGAATGGGAGCTGGCATTTTGTTTTTAAGTTTGTAAATCTTTTGCTTAGAATATGTGGGTTGTTTGATTTTCGAGTTTGTAGGTCATCTTTAAACCTTTGAAACCCAGTTTGTTTTATTATGAAAATTGATAAAGAAAAAAAATGTTTCATTGTTGTTACCTTTCATTTTGCCCGAACTACGCGGGTTTGAGTCTTACCGGATGTGAGATACGTAGGCAACCCTCATCGGGTCCAACCTCCTTTTTTGCTAAAATAGCCAAAACAAACAAATAAATAAAAAATATGTCAAAATTTTAATTTTGTCATAGAGAAGTCGGGTGACGCCGTTTTGTCAAAACATAGCCGAATGTTCCCGAAAGGGACGCCGGAAGGCTGACTTTGCATAAAAAACCACCTTTGGGTCATTTTTTAGGTTTGGTCCAGTTGACCCACACAGCCTTAAAAATCTTCATCCCCGAGGTGTTGAAAGGCCGTGTTTGCAATATTGAGTTTTCTATTTTGAAAAACGATAAAAAGAGTCATAAATAAGTCGGGTGATGCTGTTTTTGTCAAAAATAGACGAATGTTCCCGAAAGGGACGCCGGAGGGCTAACTTTGCATAAACAACCACTTTTGGGTCATTGTTTTAGATTTGGTCCAGTTGACCCACACAGCCTTAAAAATCTTCGCCCCCGAGGCGCGAAAGGGCCGTGTTTGCAACACCATGTTTTATTGTAATTTGAAAAAAAAACAAAGAGTTAGCGGTCAGGTGAATACCGTTTGGTCTTTTGGTCAAAATAAGCCAAGCCAGCTGTGGCAGTGTCTTAAATCGTTCTTGCCGAAATAGCCTTAGAGTATCTTTCAGTTGTCGAAAGGCTATTTTCGTAAAAGAACAGACAAGTTTGTAAAGTGTCAAAAAATAATCCTCCCCTGCCTCAAAATTCATGTGAAATTTGGAAGGGGCCACATTTGCAAAAAATAACCGTTCGGTTGCATTTGCCAAAACGGAGAAAGGAAGCTGACCATTTGTTTTTGGAGTTTGTAAATCTTTTGATTAGAATATGTGGGTTGTTTGATTTTCGAGTTTGTAGGTCATCTTCAAACCTTTGAAACCCAGTTTGTTTTAATATGAAAATTGAAAAAAAAATGTTTATTATTGTTTATCTTTTATTGGTCCGAACTACGCAAGGTCTGATTCATGCGGGGTCATGATACGTAGGCAATCTCCATAAGATTCGACCGCCAAAAAAAAAGGAATAATAATAATAATAATAAAAAGAATAATAAATGAAAGTGTAGGAGATTTTCAAGGGGGCACCATTACAAGAAGCCGGAACGACGCACGTAATTGAAGTGAATGCGTGATAGAACGGTCTAACTGCTTAGGGGCATTGTATCTCTTATATATGATTATCTGTCAAATGCCCTAACACTAACGTGATGGCTTCACTTTGCTGTTGTTCATATATAGAAAAGTGGTTGGTTGTGGTAACTCCTCCCTGCAAAGCAAAGTCAAAGGACAATGACACAAAACCGCAGAACCAAGTGGGTCGGTACTGATGACCGACAACAACTGGTTGAACGGAACAACGGGTTGGTAGAAGAAGTGAAAATGCTGAGACAGCATGTGGCAGACATGTATCAGGCATGGATGACTGGGAAAACACCACCCCCGCCACCGCCAAGCTTCTTGAACTCTGTCCTTACCCCAACACCCAACACCATAACGGAATATCCCCCATACTCTCCATCCCAACCCACTTATGGCAGCTTTCCTAGCTACCCGAGTAGCTCCATCACTCGTCAACGCTACTCCCCTCCCCAACGCTACTTCTCTCCACGAGACTCCCAAAGATATGCTTCACTTTCTAAATACCCAGCTCCACAAAAGGCCTATCAACACTCACAAGCCTACCGGAAGCCCCCTGGATCAGGTTTCCGGCCCAATAAAGCATTTAAGAACGAGAGGTTGTTGAAACGAGGAAAGGCTCTCACCCCTATCGGAGTATCTTATGCAAGTCTGTTTGAAAGGCTAAAGCATGCTGGCTTGATTGAGCCACTCCCCGCATATACTCCAGATCCACGTGCAAGAAACTTTGATCCGGCAGCATGATACGCATACCACTCCAATGTTAGAGGGCACAACATTGAGAGCTATCGTAATCTAAAAAGGAAAGTAGAAAAAATGATCCAAAAAGGGCGGATTGTGATCAATAACAGTGACATGAAGCACTCGAACCCTATCGAGAACTTGTTGACGGAGGTTGATGATGTTGAAGCTGGTAATGGTCTTGGCAGTATTGATGCAAAGCTCAGTGGCTAAGATGCCAGTTTTGATAAAGTGGGAGGACGTTTCGTTCCTTGATTAGCAAGAGAGAAGCTTTTGGTGGCTTATTTTGTTGTCATTTCTGTTGTCCGGATTGTTAGGGTTGTAATTCGGATGTTGTCTTGTGTCAAACTTTCTTATCTTTCCATTTTGTCATAGCGGTTTGTTTAGGTTTTGTCCAGGTTGTTTTAGGATTTTATTCTGGTTTGGTTTTACCATTTCACCGCTAGTCTAATGCAAAATCCGGTCTTTTATTATTTCCAGTCATCTTTTTGTTTAGTCCTTTTTATCATTTTTGTTCGGCGCCGATTCTCGTGACATGACATGCGCATACAGTTTGGGCCTAATCTTAAAAGTTAATCATAAAACCCCGGAAAGGTGATCAGAACGTTTAAAGGAAATAAGAACGGTTTGAGATTATTCGGAGCTCGAGTCATATGGAACTAGGGCAAGTAAACACAAAGAAAATCGTTAAAAGCAAGATTCGCCAAATTGGCATAAGGGTCGTTCATGATAATGAGGGTGAGAGTGTCGCCCGGCGGTGCTTTAGAAATGACAAATGAAAAAGGAAATCTGTGAATATAATTGTCAAGTCCAGCACCATCAGAAGAGGCTACAAATCTTTGTTTAATTGTGTTATTTGCACTTGGCATGTTTTGAAGGCTGGAATGACGAAGGCATTTTGTTCTGCTACCTAAACACGTTATCCTTCGTTACCCCTTTTTGAGCCTTATTTATTTTTCTTTCGTACCCCTCTTTCGGAATCAGTAGCAAAGAGTAGAAACACAAACATAAAAAGATAAGAAAAGAAAAAGAAAAAAAAACACAAAAAGAAAAAGAAAAGAAAAAGAAAAAAAAACACAAAAAGAAAAAGAAAAAAAACAACACAAAGAGAAAAGAAAAACAAAAGGCAACAAAAAAGAAAAAAATGAGAAAAATGATAACAGAAAACAAAAGAAAGTCAGAAGAAAACAAAGGAATTGGGAACTACGTTCGACCTGATTCCTCAAAGAGGATACGTAGGCGCCTCACGGCTCGGTCATGGTGTAATAAAAATTAAAAAAATAAATAAATAATCCCCAAGCAAGAAATTGGGGCAAGGGTTGCGCTTGTTGTAAACAAATATGGTTCTGAAGGTTGTAATTTTGAACCTCAAATTGATTTGTTTTTTAGCCTTTAATACCCTTTCTTTCTAGCCTGTCCAAAAACCCACATTACAGTCCAAAGAAAGACCTTCTGATCAGTCTTCAAAAGATGCCAAGTCAGACAAATGAGAGTCTTACCGATGAACATAACACTCTGATCCACAGCAGAAAGGACTTTAATCCCCAACAGAGAGAGTCATATAGGCAACACTCCAAATCCCTAGCTGGAAAGTGATACAAATGAGAGAGTCTTATCAGTGAAAATCTTCACGGGCACCATAAGGCGATGAAAGCTGAGAGAAAAACCAAAATGAGAGAGGCTTGGTAGTGAAAACCCTTCGGGCACTACAAGTCAAATAAGATTGAGAATTAGATGGGGAATCGCCAAATGAAGATCTTGAAAGATGATTGACGGTAGAGGATAGGCCACATGCGCATGTCATGACCATTAGAGTCGGTATCTGCGTTTAATAGGTTTTTATTTATGGTTTTTTCCTTTGTCTTTTATTCGGTTCCCTTTTTGTTTGTCTTTCTCCTTTCATAGAAAAATTCCCCAGTAGAGTCTGTTTGGTCAGAACAAGTGAGAAATGACTTCAAAATCTGCCATCAGCTTTTCAATTATGCAAGATGAGATCTGACTAGTACATCCAAGTGGTACAGTCAGTAAGGAACCAGCGCGAGGCCAGTGTCAAGAAAGATATCCCCAGCAAAAGGAGATTGACAAAAGGATTGACGAGTGTCAAGAGTGATATCCTTGCCGAAATCAAAGGTTATTAAACCTCAAGGCCAAGGCCCGTGGACAAATCAAGAAGAGCAATGAGCATGATTTGGGAGATTCATGCGAGACTAAAAGGTCGGGGAAATGCCAATTTCCGAGCTATGCCACAAAAGAATAGGGATATCCCCAGCAGAAAGGGATCATCCCCAGCAAATAATATCATCCCCAGCAAGTTTTTGGAACGCAGAGCAGGGAAGGAGAAAGGGAAAAGCCATCCCCAATAGGAGTATCCCAACCAACCACCGCGTTTTAAACTAACAATTTTGTTTGATTTGAAACAGGTAAAGGAAATGGCATTGATGACAGAAATGCATGCCATAAGGAAGATTGTCAAACTGGGGCAGAAAATTTTCCTTTCATTTAGAAAATTTTCTGGAAGTCAAATACCCATTCGGGGAAGAATAAAGATAGCACCAGTCTCAAGGGAAGTGGTCTTTGAACCAGTTTTACCCCCAGCATAACAAGTTTTAATAAAGAAAGTTGTTCCCCAGCGGACAGAACAAAAGGATGAAACTTGTGCTCGGAAAAAGTAAAAGGCCAGTATCATTCCCAGCAGCCTTCAGAAGAGTGAAACACTAGTTTTGAAAGAATCAAAATCTCCCAGCAGTGTTATCCTCAACAGCGTTTTTCCCGGCTGATAACATTTTATCCCCAGCAATGTTGAGAGAGAAAAGTGTTGAAGGAAGTAGATTTGGAGAAAAGGGGAAGAAAGGAGACTCCCCAATGATATCATTCCCCAACAGGTAAGTAAATAATTCCCCAGCAGTGTTATCCCGGCAGTCTCGGGGAAAGACAACACAAGCTTTTAAAGAAGAAAGCCATCCCCAGCAAGGCCACAATTCGGCCACCATTTAAAAAAACTGATAAAATTTTCTTTGCTTGAGAGTTGAAACAGGAACAAAGCAGCGCAAGGAAAAAACAAAAGAAAAGAAGGAATTACAAAGGTAAGTTTCTCAAACCTTTGATCTTTACATTTTCCTCCTAGGATGAAAGTCCTAGTTTGATGAAATTTTCTCCTGAGATATCAAATCTTAGTCCGATGAATCTTTCTCCAAAGATCGAAAGGAGCTTGATTTATTTTTAAAATATAAGAGTTGAAGTCAGGAGCCCGCCTGGAGAATGGAGGTATTAAAATTTAAGAAATTGTTGAAGTCAGGAGCCTGCCTGTAGAACGGATGTTGTTAAATTTTAAGTTAAAGAAGTCAGGAGCCCACCTGTAGAATGACAATTTAAATTTCAAGTTTTGAAGTTGGAATACATTTCAGTCTTTACATTTAAGTTGAATATTTCGGGTTCATCCGCCCTCAAATAGGATATGTTGGGTCCATCCGCCCTCAAATAGGATATTTTGGGATCATCCGCCCTCGAATAGGATATTTCGGGTTCATCCGCCCTCAAATAGGATATGTCGGGTCCATCCGCCCTCAAATAGGATATGTCGGGTTCATCCGCCCTCAAATAGGATATGTCGGGTTCATCCGCCCTCAAATAGGATATGTCGGGTTCATCCGCCCTCAAATAGGATATGTCGGGTTCATCCACCCTCAAATAGGATTTTATTTTCAAAAGTTGTTGTTGAAATCAGGAGCCCGCCTGAAGAGAAGAAAGGCATTTATTTTTCAAAGTTGTTGAAGTCAGGAGCCTGCCTGAAGAGAGGAAAGACGTTTATTTTTCAAAGTTGTTGAAGTCAGGAGCCCGCCTGAAGAGAGGAAAGACGTTTTATTTTTAAAGTTCTTTAAATCTCGCCAACCTAAAGGAAGGAATGACACTTTATTTTCAAAAGTTGTTATTGAAATCAGGAGCCCGCCTGAAGAGAGGAAAGGCGTTTATTTTTCAAAAGTTGTTGAAGTCAGGAGCCCGCCTGAAGAGAGGAAAGACATTTTATTTTTAAAGTTGTTTAAATCTCGCCAACCTAAAGGAAAGAATGACACTTTATTTTCAAAAGTTATTGAAGTCAGGAGTCCGCCTGAAGAGAGGAAAGACGTTTTATTTTTAAAGTTATTTAAATCTCGCCAACCTAAAGGAAGGAATGACACTTTATTTTCAAAAGTTGTAGTTGAAATCAGGAGCCCGCCTGAAAAGAGGAAAGGCATTTTATTTTAAAAGTTGTTGAAATCTCGCCAGCCTAAAGAAAGGAATGGCATTTTATTTTCAAAGTTGTTGAAGTCAGGATCCCGCCTGAAGAGAGGAAAGGCGTTTTATTTTTAAAAAAGGGTTGTTGAAATCTCGCCAGCCTAAAGAAAGGAATGACATTTTATTTTCAAAGTTGTTGTTGAAATCAGGAGCCCGCCTGAAGAGAGGAAAGGCGTTTTTTATTTTTAAAAATTGTTGAAATCTCGCCAGCCTAAAGAAAGGAATGACATTTTATTTTCAGAGTTGTTTGTTGAAGTCAAGAGCCCGCCTGAAGAGAGGAAAGGCGTTTTATTTTTCAAAGTTCTGTTGAAGTCAGGCGCCCACCTGTATAACGAGAGGAATACTTTTCAGTCTTTACATTTCACGTCTCAGGCGCCCACCTGTATAACGAGAGGAATACTTTTCAGTCTTATACTTCAGGTCTTGAAATCAGTAACCCCTCCGGAAGGCAGAAGGTTACAACAGGAATCCCCAACAGGAAACAATAAAAATCCCCAGCACCGGGAAGCATAAGGTTGCAACAAGAGGTCCCAGCACAAGTTCAAGCACATGAGTCAAAAGGAAGAAAGACGCGTCTTGAAAGAAGCGGCATGTGAACATTAAATTATGCCCAGCATAACAAATCTGATGAAGAAAGTCGTATCCCCAGAGGAACCAACGAAAAGCTTAATGAAGGAGGCCATATCCCCAGTAGACCGAACAAAATGATGAAAACTGGTATTCAGAAAAGCAAAAGGCCAGTGTCATCCCCAAATTCTCGGAAGAAAAGCACCGGAAGAAACACAAGCTGACAAGAAAGCAAGGCAACAAGAACAAGTTGAAGATAGATGAGATCTTATGATCCATAGTCTAGCCTAGCTTCTTGTTTTCTTTTAAGCACGGTGTAACAAGGAGATCGGTAAACAGTGGTAATAGCATGCAACCGCAGTAACATTGCAGTCTCATGGTAGTCCCAGCTACCAAAACTTCCCGAACTACATTAACCTGATTCCCCTTTAGCCAGGGATATGTAGGAAACTTTTGAAGCAAAGGTTCGGTTAAATCTTTTTCAAAAAATGCTTCACACGGAGTATTCGGATGGGCAAAAATCATTCACTTTATCTTTGCACGAAAACCCTTCGTGTCTTCGGGCAAAGAGGGGCAGCTGTAAGCACGTGATTTTTGCCCTATGAGAGAATTACTCCCAAAAAATCCAAAATAAAACAATTTTCCTTTGTGTGCAATTTTAGAATTTTTGTGGCATTTTTGATAATTATTTGTATTTCTGTCTATGCGTGTTTATTGGTTAAATTAATAAAAAATTACAAAAATATGTCGCATTTGCATTTAGTATTTATTTAAGTTTGTTTTACAAAATCATAAAAATAATGTACGTTGCATTTTTAGCATTTAACGTCTAAATTGTGTGATTTTTATAGTTAATTGCTATTTAAATGTGCGATAATTGTTATTTGGACAGATTTTTGAAGTTATAACAGATTTTGAATCAGGGCAGTAAAGTAGTTTTAGGGGTAATACGAGAATTAACCAATTACAGATTATTTAATTATGGTGGGGGACAAGACGTAATGATAAAAGCAAAAAGGAAAAAGGTGGATAATGATGTCTTCTTTTCAAGAAGAGGGAACAAGGGGGCCCACTTTGACTACTTTTCAAAAAGAGGGAACATGGGGCCCACTTTGACTACTTTTCAAAAAGAGGGAACACGGGGGAGCCACGTTGACTACTTTTACTAAAGTAAAAGTGTATGTAATAATAAAAGTTAAAGGGGAAAGAGGTAAAAGGGGGTCTTGCTTTGTATATAAAGGGGGATGAGAGGATTGAATTGGAGGAATTTTTAGGGGATTTTTGGAAGAATTTTGGAGGAGAATTTTAGAGGGAGGAATTTTTAGGAGATTTTTTGGAAGAATTTTAGGGGGGATTTTTAGAGAAGAATTCTGGGGAGGAATTTTTAGGGGATTTTGAAAGAATTTTTAGAAAGGGGATTTTTGGGGGGAGAACATTTTTTAGAGAGGAATACATTCTGAAAATCGGAAGAGAGTGTGATAGAGTTTAAAAAGAAAAAACAAAAACAAAGTGAGAAACGAGTTTAGTTTCGGGTTTTAATACACCCGTGGGTTGTTGCTGTTTAGTTTGTTTACATACTTTTGGGTTTGTTCTATTGAGTTGTTCGGTTTTTCTTCAAAGTTTTCTGGGCCTTGAATCTGGGTCGAATTGCTGCTGGGTTGCTGTTGTTGCTGTGTATTTACACTACTGCTGTTTCTACTGATCTTCATCTTCTTTCCTTGCTTTCCAAATACCAGGTACACAAACTGATACACTGGTTCATCTTTTAAGCCACTCGAAGCATGAATGCAAAAATGAGAAAGATTTGAAGTTGTAGTTTAATGCAGTCTTTTCTTTCTTTTACAGTCTGTATACAGAACATTATATTTGTTGTCCATGTAAACTCTTTAAACGACTCATTTTCGAAACTTGACTATAATAACTCGAAAGTATGTAAATAAAGTAGGACCTTTTCTTCATTTATTTTAGAAAACGAACTTAATAGAAAAAAATATAGTCACTATAGGTTTATCCTTTTAAATAAAAAGAGACGAGTCTCGCCAAATAAAACGCACAGATTGCAGGGCCCTCACAAATGTATGCATTAATTATTTAGAACTCGGGATCGGCCGCTTAGCGAACTCCACGGCCTTACCAAAAATAATAAATACGCTAATCGCTTTAGGCGCGTATTTTAATAATCTTACCTTCTTAAACTCGGGTGTGCATTTCATGCGACCCAAATCCAAATCCCAAAACATTGAATAAAAATGTGTTCCGGATTGCAGGTGCATTTCATGTGACGCAATCCAAAGACATATTTTTAAACGATGTTCACATTCTTTTAAAATATAATAATAAAAGCGGTAAAGGGTTAAAATTTGCACATAAGTTCATAATTTTATAAAAATCAGATATTTAAGCCAAATATGACAGTTGAGCGACCGTGCTAGAACCACGGAACTCGAGAATGCCTAACACCTTCTCCCGGGTTAACAGAATTCCTTATCTGGATTTCTGGTTCGCGGACTGTAATACAGAGTCATTCTTTTCCTCGATTCGGGATTAAATTGGTGACTTGGGACACCCTAAATCTCCCAAGTGGCGACTCTGAAATAAACAAACAAATCCTGTTTCGATTGTCCTTTAATTGGAAAAAACTCCTTCACCTCTCGCGGGGGCGGAAAAAGGAGGTGTGACAATTGTGTGATGAGAAATGCCTTCCGCTTCTTCGTCATTGAACGATAAGATGCCTTCAGGCACATAACCCTAAGTCCGCTTTTCTTCGGTGATCGAAACCTTGGTACGTTTGAATATAGGTCCTTGTGGAGCATCAACCCCGCCAACGGTCATATGAATGACATGCTGCAGTTCTTCCTGCTCATTCTTTCTGTTGGCGTCTCTTTCTCTGAAGTGATTCTTAGCTCGATCACTGAGGAACTCTCGAAGGTGGCCCTCGTTGAACAATCGAGCCACCTCATCCCTCAGTTGTCTACAGTCTTCGGTCCTATGGCCATGTGTGCCATGATATTTACACATCAAGTTTGGGTTCCTTTGAGAAGGATCGGTGTATATAGGTCTGGGCCACCTGGTGTCTTTGATCATTCCGATAGTTGATACAATCCTCGATGCATCGACAATGAAATTATATTTCGATAACCGAGGTGCTTCTACGGGATCAACATGTTTATCAAAACCACTCTTACTCATAAGTCCTCGATAATTTTTCTCTCGATCATTTCTTCGATCATTCCGAGAAGGATTGCGCCCCGAACCATTATTTCTTCGATCTGCGATATATGGCTGATATCGTTCTCTATTCGACCTTGGTTTCCTATTGGTATCCCTCGGGGATTTAACTACCAATTTGTTTGGATAAACCGAACCCGAAGGGGCTCTTAGCTGGTCGTCCTCGACCCTGATCTTCGATTAATATCGATTGTGGACATCTGCCCAAGTTACAGCTGGATACTCGATCAGGTTTTGCTTTAATTTTTGTGACGCTATCGAACTCCGCTCGTTCAACCCTAGGGTGAAAGCTTGAACGGCTCAATCATCTGTGACCGGTGGTAACTCCATTAGCTCCATTTGAAATCGGGATACGAACTCCCTTAGCATTTCATCACCCCTCCGTGTTATCTTAAAAATGTCCGATTTCCATGTTGCAATCTTTATGGCCCCGGCGTGCGTCTTCACTAAGGCGTTTGCTAACATAGAAAATGAGTTGATTGAATTCGGTGGCAAGTTGTGATACCAAATCATTGCTCCCTTTGACAAAGTTTCCCCAAATGTTTTTCAACAAAACCGACTCGACCTCAACATCATTTAAGTCATTTCCTTTAATCTCGCATGTGTACGAAGTGATGTGTTCATTAGGATCGCTTGTCCCCTTGTATTTAGGTATATCCGCCATACGGAACTTCTTAGGAATGGACTTCAGGGCCGCACTCGGAGGAAATGGCTTTTGCACGAACTTTTTTACATCCAAACCTTTCAAAATCGAGGGTGCCCCCCGTATTTGATCAACACGGGAGTTGTATGTTTCCACTTTCATGTCATTATCTTTGATTTTTTTTTCTCCGACTCGATTCTTTTGGTGAGCTCCTCGAGCATCTTCATAATTGCAGGATCAGTCCCCGATCCATTACCGTTCGACCTTTTTGGCACCAGCTCAGTACGACAAGTGATTTCTGGTTCAACCACACTCGGAGTTTTATGTTGACTTTGAAGCTGAGCTATAGCAACCTGTTGTGCTTGTAGCATCTCGAATATTATTTGGAGACCGACTCCTCCGTCTCATACACCCTGTGTTCCTTGGCAACCGGATCGGACTTCCCTACGTACACTTCCTCCGGGGTCTGCGCCTAAGTCCGCATTCAAAGTAATGTGCGAACTAACATCGACTGGATCGGCAATCAGTGCTTCCCTAGGGTTAATCGGTAGAACACCAGCTCCTGGAGCAACTATTTTATCGTTTCCCCGTGAAATCCAAGACCATCATCGCCATGTACAGGTGCATTTTGTGAGTTTGACATGCTTTAACTTGAGAACAAATATTCTTGACAAGAACAAGTGTGAAAATAACGTGTATTATCAGAATCAGTACTAAAACAATCACTATTATCCTTAGCCCTACGGTGGGCGCCAAACTATTTACCCTAAAATCCGGGTAACAATTAAACTTGTATTGTGGTTTTAAAGATATGTGATTTAATCCAATACTAACTGATAAACAAGGAATCAAGTGTATAAATTAAATAGTAAAGTAAGTCAAACCAGTGTGCAAGCAAGTCTCGACCTCTAGCTATGGCAGCCTCGAGGTAGGTAGTCAGAACAATAAAATAATAAGGCAATTCAGATGAAAAGTAAGCAAGAAAGTGATATATGTATCTTCTCTTGTCAATGATTGATGCGTTACAAATGATTGAGATCCCCTTTATATAGTAGGGGAATCCTTAATAAGGTATACTTCTAATTATAGTAGGGAATCTTATTATACAGCTGTCTAACTGCCGAGTACAAATCCGTTCCGAAATTTACGCCATGATCTCGGGCCACTGCGGGAATCTCGCTCTTTCTGTTATGAAACCATAACGGTATTATCTCGAGGTTGGTCATACTTGACATTGGTATTCATTGAGCACTTCAATCTTCGAGTCTTGTACTCCGCCATCGAGCTCGAGCCCAGTCCATTTTGAACTTGTTCTCGAAGCGACCCCTCCAACCTACGGAATCAGGCATACCTGATTTCGACCGTATACAGAATATAACTTGTTTACCTTCACAAAATACACTCCATTCACATTTGTCGAATAGTTACATGCTCCTTCTTATGCGATGGATCATACTTGCTTTAATAATTATTTTTATTTTCCCAAAAACTATTAAGAGGCTGAATTATCATGATTAGTCCCTTTGCGTACCAAACCTTTTTAATTTCCATATTGAAAGTTCGAAACTTTATGAGCCACGTGTTTTATCATGGGGTCCTTTTTAGGTTTTGGACCCATTGAAGGATCTTGCAGGTTATATGTCTGTCAGTACGTTGGTTTATAGTTCCCCATACTCTTTTTCTTTTTGTTTGATAAAGTTAGGGGCTGCTCCACAAAATATGGAACCTTAGGCAAAAATTACAAGTGGGCCCTTAAATTTTATTAATTATTCTTTTTATTTTTATAATTTATCGAAATCTAAACAAGTTATAATCAGTTTTGATTATTAACAACGTCTAACTAATTTGTTTCATTTTGAACTTTATTGATTTAGTTTTTGAAAAGAATTTTCAACCGAGCCAACTGATAAAAATTGTACGGTAATTGAATTAACACTTTTTATCTGATTGAATTTGTCAATTAGAGTATTCTTCTACTTATACAGTTTCTCTTAGCACTTTTAATTCTAAATATAAACTGAAATAAGTAATATAGTAGTAACTACTGGGGTATGTTTCAAGAGTCATTCAATGTTAAGGACGAATTTTAATAGTTACTTATCAAAGTAGCTTGAAAAATGTCTACAAAGGCACTCAAAGAATTAAGAAAAATTATTCTAAACTAACATTATAAGAAGATCGATTTAAGTTGGGAACGAATTAAAGACAGAAAACAACTAGTAACTACAATTTAAGATGTGTAAAACTTTTAGCTATAACTATTTTAACCAAATAATTTAAAAATTCTATCAGTAATGTATAATTATTAAATATTATATATATTATTTATAGATTTTAGGGCATTGAGTATTTTTGAAGCCCGAGGCCACTGCTTTAGTGGCCTTAGGCTCCAGTAGGTCCGGATAAAGTTAGTTGGAATAAAATTAGAGCACATAATTATGATGTTTATGGTCTCTTGTAATGTGACAGAAGAAGCACAACAAAATCATTAATATTTCAGCTCAATCATATCCTAAATTTTTACAATAGTTAATAGTTACATTTGTTATGAAGTAAATTACCTTTAAGTGATACGATAATATAACTTTTCTCTTATATTGATAAGTTAAACTCTTTTGAATACTATTATGATGCACTCGAGTTTATAGAAATGATGTTCCTCATTTTTTCAATACTCAAGAGTAAATTAGCGGTGTGGGCGCGGGCACTCAACTAATTAGATTGAACCTAGCTTTAATATTTAATGCTAGATTTCGTGATCTTTAAATCAATACAAACTATATCAATTAGTTAATTGCTTTCAATTCAATATATTTCTTTTACACCTGAAAAATTATATGCTTCTATATATAATAGCACGCAATGGAATGTATTTATTTCTAAAGAATAGCTATGTAAGCTAGGCCATTTGCCTGATCAATATATAGAAAATCAAAAGGAGCTTTTCTTTGAAGAGTGTGTCTAGACACTCTGGTGGCTTGATGGCCAGTACATTAGACGAAAAATATTGTATATGAAATTAATGAATAATCGTAACGATGTTTTGCGTCCATTCATAAATAATGAAAAGCTTAGGTGGATGCAATGTATAAAACTCAAAACAAAAATGGCTGAGATTTTAAATGAGCAGTAAAGAGTGACCCACTTGCCAATATCTGTCGAGGTGACTCCGAGGAAATGGAAGAGCCATTTTACTATTCTCTTAGTTGCCACCCTCTCCAAACCTCATGGGAGCAATATGAATTGCCATAACCCCCCACCTCCGCAAAAGGC
Organism: Nicotiana tabacum; assembly: GCF_000715075.1. Lineage (NCBI taxonomy): Eukaryota > Viridiplantae > Streptophyta > Magnoliopsida > Solanales > Solanaceae > Nicotiana > Nicotiana tabacum. The sequence goes on along the minus strand of NC_134100.1, from coordinate 22,678,670 downwards.
AGATTCATAATTTAAATATAATGAATTAACTTTTAAGATTTTCGTTATGGAATTTATTATATTGTTAAAATTTACACGTTCAAATTTAATATTTATTGATGTTTTAGTAAATTTTTTTAAGTATTTATCTATATTCGATGTCAAATTTATGGATTTAGACGAACCCCTAGCGGGTAGGTTACATCGCCCCTATACTTATGTAGGAGCGGATGCGTTTACCCTTAAATTCGGATAACAATTAAACTTATATTGTAGTTTTAAGGATATGTGATTTCGTCCAATACCAATTGATAAGCAAGAAAATAAACGAATAAATTAGAGAATAAAATAAATCAAACCAGTATGCTCGTCAGGTCTCGACCTCGACTTGGGGTAGTCTCGAGGTGGGATAGTAAGAAAAGTAAATGATAAAGCAACTCTGAAGAACAGTAAGTGAAGTAGCGGGGAAATAGTGAGTGTATATATTCTTATCAGTGAACAATGATGATTCTTACAAATGAATGGGATCCCTCTTTATATACCAGAGGAGTCCTAAATAAGGTACACTTCTAATTATAGTAGGAAACCATATTAACATCTAATGAACCGTTGTAGATTGATTCGTTCCGCAATTCACGCCATGATCCTCGAAAATCGCGAATATCTCGCCTTTTCCGTTATCAAGCTATGCCGATATCACTCAAAGTCTACCTCTTTCTGCAATCAATGTCGATCTCGATCCAGACTCGACGTCCTAGCTCTTTGACGTGACATTCCTATCTCGACCAAAGGACGAAATCGGGTAGCCTCGATTTTTACCGTATACAGATAGTCCCCTCGTTTCTTAGAGTAAAACAATAAGAAATGACTTGAGCCTTGATTTTTTGGAGATACCGATAATGATGTCATCCCTGTGACGTAAGCGATCGAGGTGACCAAAATGTACCGTCGATACAGTTTCCCAAACCATTAATGATTGCCAATGGACGGTCGGCCACTAGCATCATCGAACCGTTGTCGTGAATCTATAAATATAGGCTCTTTGGTTGAATCAAAATTTTACTTTCACCTCCACCAAGTTTTCTAAGTCTCTTACTCTCTCCATCTCTTCTCTTTCACCACCTGTTGAGTCAACTTTGTTAGTATCAAAAATACCAAATTTCACCTCTTCCAGCTTCCTTCTACATGAATTAATGGTGAAAACCTCCAAAACTGTCCCACAAAAGGAAAAAGCTTCTTCCTCTTCTTCACGACTGGCCGGCGACAAAACGCCGATGGAACCGCTCCCTCACGAGTATGTTCCTGGCCCTTGTGTCTTAAAATATGACTTCAAAGTCGAGAACCCTCCATCGGCCCTGGCCGATTTGAACACCTATCGAAATACATCTGCTCGATAACAGCGGGACATCTCGAGTCTGTGAAGAGAGACTATAATTGGGGGGCCGAGGTCGTGGTACAAATCCCCACTCCCGAAGAGAGTATTACCACTTATGTGGAGGGGTTTCTAAGTGTCTACACTTACCCGTTCACATTGGGTCCTCTTGACCCAGTTGTTGTCGACTTTTGCAATAGGTACCGGGTTACCCTAGGCCAGGTTCATCCCTCGTTCTGGCATATAATGATCATGCTCCGCTTTTTTTGTAACAAGGCCGAGGGGTTGGAGTTCACACTAAGCCATCTCATGCGGTTATATCGACCTCAACTTTTTCGAGGGTTGATTAAGCTCCAACGCCGAGCAACGAAGGCCTTGTTTGCGAGCGTTGATGAGGACAAGCACCAGGGTTGGATGAGCCGGTTCGTATAAGTAAGGACCTGCAACCTTATCCCGGATGAGAAAATATCGTTCCTCGAGAAGTGGAACTCCGATCATAAGTAACATATTACGCATTAGTCTTTGTACTCCATTTTTTCTTTAAGTAATGCTTTCATCTGTTATGCACCAGTTGTTTGGATGCCTCACGCAGTCCCCGACCTCGAAGACTGAATTCGGAAGCTAGCCTCGCCTTCCTCTCATTCCGAGCTCTACTGGAGTGACTTGGCAAGGGGAAGATGGGAGGCCAAAAATCATAGTAAGCTTATCCTGTACGGTTTCGATGCCTTTTTTTGAAATGTTTCTTTTTGTTTATACTTGACTCCCTTTTATGTATCCCTCGGGGATGTTACTGAAATTAGGCCAGCCGCTCCTGGGGAAGAGATGGCTCCCAAATCATCAAGGACAAGAAAATGAGAAGGGCTCGCCTTTTGATACCCCGAAGCCTAAAAAGAGTGAAACTCGCAAGTCGAAAGATGACTCCGCTGCTCTATCTGCTACCGTAACCCAAAAACTACAAGATGAAGAGGAAGAGGGGGAAGATGCTGGTTGTGAGCTGGTGGCTCGAAAGAGGGGAGCGTCGAAGCTTTGAAAGTAGCTGAGCCGGTGATGGTTGAGGAATCTCATCTTCGGATCGAGGAGATCTTGGAAGGTGGTTAGAGCAAAGTCCTCGAGTTATCGGGGCCGAAGATATCTCTTGCCATGATGAACAACCGGTGAGTGTGCCCGAAGTGTCCAGTCCCGAGGCGCTTCAAAAGGGAGAGAGTGCCCCAAGTGACTTGCTTGGAGTAATCAATATTGATAATTCGCCACCCGACCCCATATTTTTTGAAGGTCAATTTCGGGAGGCTCGGTCTATGGAGACCCGATGTGGGAACATACCACGATGGGGAAGACATATTCTATGGCTGCCTCGCGGGGGTCGATGATGTTTCCGACCTAGATGTAAAGATCATTTTTTATGAGGCCCAGCATCACCTGACCCAGGTAAATTTCATTACCGTTATTACGTTTGCTTTTATTTCTTTCTATTTGATTTCTTTCCTTTCTCCATAGGCTGTGATGCTTCATCGGGAAGCGTTCACCAAATCCCAAGCTTAGCTGAACCGGTGTGAGGCCGATCTCAAAAGGCTCATGGAGGAGAAAGACGCCCCCAAACGCCTCTATGTGCAGAAAGAAGAGGAAATCAGGGACCTCCGAGCTGAATTGGCAACAACTCATAAGAGGTAGACTGACCTCATCGAGCAGGTAATGTAAATTTTTAGGAGCTTGACATATCAATTTGGTATTGGTGACTAACACTTAGACCCCGCAGGTTCAGTAGAAGGCTGAGAAAATTGAGCAGTTTCGCAAGGATGCAGAGGTAAAAGAGGCAGAGACATTGGGGTGGAAGCTGAACATGGACCGTCTTGCCTCTGGAAAAGATACCGCTCAGGCCCAACTATCTTCGGTTTAGCGTCAACTCCAAAACATAAGGGAAGAGATCTTGGATCGAGCCAAGAAAATTGAAGAGCTCGTGACTCGGCTGGCTGCTGAGCTTGCAAAGGCCGCATCTATAGCAGAAAAAGCAAAGGCCGACGCGGAGGTGGTCATGGCTATCTACTGAGCCGACGCTGAAGCCGCTAACGCTCGATCCAAGGAAATTTTTGATGCCGCTTAAGTTCGATTATAGCATTTCAAATGTTAGTCTTAGAGGGAGACTCTTGAGGAGGTTCATGCTCGGGGCTTTGACCTCACAGCCAATGTTGAGAATGCAAAAGCGCTGGAGGACAAGGAGAAACTTTGCTCTATGATGATGATGACTCCGGGAGTGTGAGCGGATCCGAGAGCGGAGAAGATGGAGATAAATCTCTCGAGGAAAATTAGGCACTTAGAATTTTTCGCTTCTTTTTTGAAATTTTGTGTAAGGCCCTTGTCGTCTCTTGTACATATTTTTATCCATATATATAAAGAAATTTCTCTTTTGAATGCCTTCTCAAATTTTGTCTTTGATCATGTTACGTGCCTTGTAAAATTTTAGCACATAAAATATGTTCGAGACTTTGGTTTTAAATGACTTGATCGAAGCCATAACAATACTGCTTTTATAGTCGGGTTCGAGTGAAACCCGAATTTGGAAAAAAAGTACCCTTAGGTTTGTTTAGAATGATAACGAACCTCGATCTATAGTAGAGTAGGTTCTTATTCAAATTCAAGAGAGTGGGACCCTTAGGTTCGAATCGAGTAAGAACGTATTCTCGAATTCGAAGTGCGTGTTGGCCCTTAGGCTCTTTGAATTGGGCGATATGGCCTCTAAAGGATGGCTATTTTTTCCCTCTTTTGGCTCAAAGACTTAGTAAAACTTTCTTATGCCTTAGCATGTATATTTTGTACCTATTCCCCTTTGTTTTTTGTGCCTTAGCACAAGTTTTTATTTGGTTAATTCAATACCTCTTAAGGTTTTTCGAGGGCTGATTTATCGAAGCCCTTTGATTATTTTTCCAAGGGTATCCCTTTTTAACCGTTTTTAGAGAATTCGAAGGCTTATTTTTATTGCGGGGTTTGCACGTCTCTAAGCCGCGTTAGATTGGCCGTAGCCTTCGTGTGTGACTCTTGGTCTTATTTTCCCAATAATACTTTGAATTTGATCGAAGTGTTAGTCCCCGAGAATAATAGCCTTGGCTATAAATAGAGGGGTGTCTCTTTGAGGTCCTTTAGGTAATTCGAACATGTTGATTTCCGAACGGCAGTCCCCGAGTAAGGGGGTTTACCATTCAAGATGTATTTATACTTGACCATTGAGCCATTTACCGTTCGAGGTATAGATGTACTTGGCCCTTGAGCCATTTTCACAAAAAATAATAAGCATGGAGCTTGTATGGTAGAAAATTTTCTTTGAGGCACAAGCTATTTGATAAGGAAAAATGATTCTTTGAATAATTTATACATGCGTACATGTTTTGCCATTGGGGCTCAATCAATCTACATGGACACGGTTCGTTTGACACTTTGGCCCATTACAAGTTTCCCTATCGAGTCCTTTTTGACACGAAGTATTTTCCCTTAAAAATAAATCATTCGAGGGTGATGCCCCCTAGTATTCGAGGTTGAATGTAGAGAAGCCTCGGATACTGTTGAATTATCCCCAGGTAGCACATATAATTGTTGCCTCATTAAAAACCTCATCGGAAAAACTCATTTGGGATAAAAACCGTTCTAAGGGAAAAAAGTGCAACACGTGCTTTGAAACCTAAGGTCCTCGTGTTGAAGAGCTTCTTCAACGTCTTTGATCGAACACCTTCCATATACTAGTACCAAATACAAATGAAAAGGGAGAAAGTCATACCTTAGCAATAATATCGTTTGAGGAGTGATATATCCAATTGGTTGGCAATTGTTCGCCCTCCATTGTGTCAAGTTTGTAAGATCCCTTCCCAACGATATCGAGGACTTGATAGGGTCCTTTCTAATTTGGGTCGACTTTTCCTTCATTAGGGTCTCGAGTGTTGATGGTGACTTTCCTTAAGACTATGTGCCCAATTCTGAAGCGGTGAAGGTTGGCTCTTTTATTATAGTATCTCTCGATTCTTTATTTTTCTGCAGCCATCCGAACTAGTGCGGCTTCTCGTTTTTCATCCAATAGTTCGAGGCTAGTATTCATAGCCTCGTGATTTGATTCTTTCGTTGTATGTCGAAATCTGGCACTAGGTTCCCCGACTTCGACCGAAATTAAGGCTTCGGAGCCATATACTAAGGAGAACGGGGTTTCCCATGTACTGCACTTCGATGTTGTTTGATATGACCAAAGAACCTTGGGTAGAATTTCTCTCTATTTTCCCTTGGCGTCGTTCAATCTTTTCTTTAGATTTTGAATGATAGTATTGTTCGTTGACTTGGCCTGTCCGTTTCCACTTGAATGATATGGTGTTGATAAGGTACTTTTTATTTTATGTTCTTCAAGAAACTTTGTTACCTTACTGCCGATGAATTACTTTCCGTTGTCGCATACGATTTCAGCAGGTATCCCGAATCGGCATATGATGTGATCCCAGATTAAGTATATAAGTTCTTTTTCTCTGACTTTCTTGAAAGCATGTGCTTCCACCCATTTAGAAAAGTAGTCAGTTATAAACAAAATAAATTTAGCTTTACCTGGAGCCGATGGAAGAGGGCTGACGATATCTGTCCCCCATTTCATGAATGGCCATAGGGATAGGACCGGATGAAGTTGTTCCTCGGGCTGATGGGTCATTAGTGCATACCTTTGGCATTTATCACATTTTCGAACAAACTCCTTATCGTCTTTTTCCATACTATCCCAATAGTATTCCGTGCTGATGATTTTGTGAACTAGTGATTCGGCACCGGAGTGGTTCCCACAAGTACCTTCATGGATTTCTCATAGAACATAATCGGTGTCCCCTGGTCCCAAACATACTATTAATGGTCCGTCGAACGCCCTCTTGTACAATATTCCATCTTCAGCCAATGTGAATCGAGCAACTTTTGTTCGTAAGGCCCTCGATTCTTTAGGGTCCAATGTGATCTTTCCGTTTTTCAAGTACTCGATGTATTTATTCCTCCAATTCCAAGTTAAGCTTGTCGAGTTTATCTCAGCGTGACCTTCTTCGACCACGAATCTCGAGAGTTAGACGATAGTCCCTGAGCTAATCTCATCTTCGATTGACGATCCTAAGTTTACAAGGGCATCGATCTCACCATTCTATTCTCGAGGTACATGATGTAGGGTCTATCCTTTGAACCAGTGTAAGGTCACCTGCAATTTATCCAAGTACCTTTGCATTCGATCTTCTCGGACTTCGAATGTTTTGTTGACCTGGTTAACCACGAGCTGTGAATCATGCTTGGCCTCGATGACCTCAGCGCCCAAAATTTTAGCCAGCTCGAGGCCTGCAATCATGGTCTCATACTCGGCCTCATTGTTATTCAACTTAGGGGTTTGATAGATTGTCAAATCGTATTTCCTGTGGGAAGCCTCAAAATGATGCCTAGCCTGGACCCTTTCACATTCGAAGCACCATCTGTAAAAAGAGTTCACACCCCTGATGATGTCCCCAATTTTAACAAGTGTTCCTTTTCGACTTTGGGTACAAGGTTTGGCGTGAAATCGGCCACGAAGTCTGCTAAAATTTGAGACTTGATGGACATTCCAAATTGATATTTGATATCATACCCACTGAGTTCAACGACCCATTTGGCCAATCAGTCCGATAGTTCGGGCTTATGCAAAACATTACGAAGTGGGTAAATGGTTAATAACATATATGAGGTGACATTGAAAATACGGTTTTAGCTTCCTAGAGGTTCTTATCAACGCAAGTGCCAATTTCTCTAAGTGCGAATATCTAGTTTCTGCTTTTCCTAGAGTTTGACTTACATAATAAACAAGAAATTGCGTACCTTGATTTTCTCGAACCAGGACACCACTTACCACAATCTCCGAGACTGCCAAGTAGAAGTAGAGTTTTTCATCTGCCTTTGGAGTATGAAGAAATGATGGTCTCGAGAGGTATCGCTTCAATTCTTATAATGCCTGTTGGCATTCCGGGTTCCAGGCAAAATTGTACTTCTTTTTGAGTAGAGAGAAGAATCTATGACTCCGATCCGACGATCTTGATATGAATCGTCCTAAGGTAGCTATATGCCCTGTCATACTTTGCACAGCTTTAACGCTGCCTACGATGGTGATGTCTTCGATAGCCTTGATTTTATCAAGGTTGATCTCAATTCCCCGATTTGATACCATGAAGCCAAGGAACATGCCCGAACCGACCCTAAAAGTGCATTTCTCGAGGTTGAGCTTCATGTTGTATTTTCTCAGTATCTCGAATGTTTCCTACAAATGTGTCAAATGGTCCTCTACGCGCAGAAATTTAACTAGCATGTCATCAATATATACCTCTATTGATTTACCTATCTGTTCTTCCAACATTTTGTTTAGTAGGTATTGGTAGGTAGCTCCAACATTTTTTAGCCTGAAAGGCATTACATTATAACAATATGTTCCATACTTGGTAATGAATGAAGTCTTTTCTTGGTCTTCCGGGTTCATTTGAATTTGATTGTACCCGGAATAGGCATGTAAAAAACCAAGGATCTCATGGCCGGTCGCGGCGTTGATCATGCGATCGATGTTAGGCAATGGAAAAGAATCTTTGGGACATGCCTTGTTTAAATCCTTATAATCTACACAAATCCTAAGTATGTTCTCTTTTTTAGCAACTACGACTACATTAGCTAACCATTCAGGGTACTTTACTTCCCGAATGGACCCTATTTTGAGCAGTTTAGTTACCTCGTCCTTTATGAATGTGTGCTTTACCTCGGACCGGGGCCTTCTCTTCTATTTCACCGGTCTGAACTTTAGGTCCAGGCTTAGCCGATACATTGTTATTTCCGGCGGGATCCTTGTCATGTCTAAGTGGGACCAAGCAAAACAATCTATGTCATCAATAAGAAAATGAATACGTTTTTTCTTGAGTTCGGGGGTTAACCCCGTTCCTAGGTATACCTTTCACTCGGGCAGGTGCTCAATTAATATAACCTGTTCCAGCTCTTCAACCATTGACTTGGTGGCGTCGGAGTCTTCGGGAACAACAAAAGTTCGAGGGGTAAAAAGATCGTCCTCTTCCTCCTCCATTTTCTGCTTCTCCGATTCGGTCGAGGCTGGTAGCGGTGATTGCTATTTGGCTTCCTGTTTACCTTTAATGCCTGATCCTTCCGATGTTGATAGCGCCAAAAAACTGGTATTACCTCATCGACCGCAAAAATTTCTTTTGCAGCATACTGCTCCCCGTACACTATTTATACCCCATCCGACGTTAGGAATTTTATCAATTGGTGGAGAGTCAAAGGGATTTCCCTCATGTTGTGGATCCAATGCCTCCCGAGTAGGGCGTTAAACCTCATGCCAACCTCGATTACGTAAACTAGGTATTTTGGATAGTTCCAACCACGTTCACCGATAGGATAATCTCTCCTTCAGTTGTTTCACTCCATATTGAAACCGTTCAAGACACGAGCTGTGGGCACGATATGATCTTGTAGGCCGAGTTGCTCCACGACCCTTGATCGGATGATATTTGTTGAGCTACCTGGATCCACTAAAACACGCTTAACTTGAACTTTATTTAATAAGATAGAGATTACCATAGCGTCGTTGTGAGGCAGAGAAATTCCTTCAGCCTCCTCGTCGTTGAATGATACGCTGCCTTTTGGCATATAGTCTCGGGTCCGTTTCTCCCTAGTAATTGATACCTTAGTGCGTTTGAACATTGTCCCTTGTGGAATATCGACCCCTCCGACAATCATATGAATTACATGTTGTGGCTCTTCCTGTTCAATTTTCTTGTTGGCGTCCCTTTCTTTGAAATGATTCTTGGCTCGAGCACTTAAGCATCCTCGAAGGTGGCCTTCATTGAATAAACGAGCTACTTCCTCTCTCAATTGCCTACAATCATCGGTCCTGTGACCATATGTGCCATGACATTTGCACATCAGATTGGGGTTCCTTTGGGAAGGATTGATCTATATGGGCCTAGGTCATTTGGTGTCTTTGATTCTTCCAATTACTGATACAATACCTGACGTATCGACACTAGAATTATACTCCGATAATCGATGTGCCTCTATAAGGTCGGCGTACTTGTCAAAATCATTTTTGCTCATGAGTCCCCTAGAATTATGTCCTCGATCGCTTCTCCGATCGTTCCGGGCATGATTGCATCTCGGACCACTGCTATTGCGATCTGCGGTATAGGCGTTGATACCGGTCTTTGTTCGATCTTGGCTCTCTATCGATGTCCTTCTGATTTTTAGCGACTGATCTGTTCGGGTGCACTGAACCGGAAGGAGCTCCTAATTGTTCATCCTCGATCCTGATCTTCGATTGGTACCGATTGTGTACATTTGCCCAAGTTACAGCCGGATATTCGATCAGATTTTGCTTCAGTTGACGTGATGCTATCGAACTTTGTTCATTCAATCCTTGAGTGAAAGCTTGAACGGCCCAACCATTTGTGACCGGTGGCAACTCCATGGGTTCCATTTGAAATCGGGATACAAACTCCCTCAACATTTCATTATCCCTCTCTCTTACTTTGAAAAGGTTGATTTCCTTATCGTAACCTTTATGGCTCCGCATGTGCCTTTAACAAAGATTCTGCCAGCATGGCAAACGAGTCGATGGAATTTGGTGGTAGATTGTGGTACCAAATCATTGCTCTCTTCGATAGGGTTTCCCCGAACTTCTTCAATAAAATAGATTCGATCTCATCATCTTCCAAATTGTTACCCTTGATGGCGCATGTGTAGGAGGTTGCATTCTCGTTGGGATCAGTGGTGCCGTTGTATTTAGATATGTCTGGCATACGAAACATTTTTGGAATGGGTTTTGGAGCCGCACTCGAAGGGAACGACTTTTTATACAAATTATTTCGAATCCATCCCTTTCAAGATTGGTGGTGCCCCCGGTATCTTATCAACTCTGGAGTTGTATGTTTCCACTTTTTTATCATTAGCTTCGATTTTCTTCTCTCATGACTCAATTATTTTGGTGAGCTCCTCGAGCGTTTTCATTATTGCAGGATCAGTCCCCGATTCGTTACCATTCGACCTTCTGGCACTGGCTCGGTATGGCGAGTGATTTCTGGCTCAACCCCACTCGGAGTTCTATGTTGATTTTGTAATTGAGCAATAGCGGCCTGTTGAGCCTGTAGCATCTCGAATATCACCTGGAGACTAACTCATCCGTCTCCTCTGCCTTGTGTACCTTGGCCGCCAGATTAGCCTTCTCTGTGTACACTCCCTTCGGGGTCCGCGCCTAGGTCCACATTTAAAGCAACGTGCGAACTAACATCAACTGGATTGGCAACCGGTGCTCCCCCGAGATTAGCTTGTGGCACCTCGGTTCCTGGAGCTATTACATTGCGGTTTTCCTCGTGAAACCCGAGACCATCTTCACCATGTGTGGGTGCGTTTTGTGAGTTGACATTAACCTGAGAGCAAAGATACTTGACAAGAACAAGCGTAAAATAATGTGTTTTATCAGAATCAGCACCGAACATTCACTATTATCCTTAGCCCAACGGTGGGCGCCAAACTGCTTACCCTCAAATTTGGATAACAATTAAACTTATATTGTGGTTTTAAGGATATGTGATTTCGTCCAATACCAATTGATAAGCAAGAAAATAAACGAATAAATTAGAGAATAAAATAAATCAAATCAGTATGTTAGCCAGGTCTCGACCTCGACTTGAGGTAGTCTCGAGGTGGGATAGTAACAAAAGTAAATGATAAAGCAATTCTGATGAACAGTAAGTGAAATAGCAGGGAAGTAATGAGTGTATATATTCTTATCAGTGAACAATGATGATTCTTACAAATGAATGGGATCCCTCTTTATATAATATAGGAGTCCTAAATAAGGTACACTTCTAATTATAGCTAGTGTGAAACCATATTAACATCTAATTAACTGTTGTAGATTGATTCGTTCCGAGATTCACACCACGATCCTCGACCAATCGCGAATATCTTGCCTTTTCCGTTATCAAGCTATGTCGATGTCACTCGAAGTCTGCCTCTTTCTGGCCGCAATCGATGTCGACCTCGGTCCGGACTCAACGTCCTAGCTCTTTGACGTGACATTCCTATCTCAACCAAAGAATGATATCGGGTAGCCCCGATTTCTACCGTATACAGAATGCACATATTTGATTATGTGTTCAGTCGAATTCAGTAATTTTCGTTCAAATTTTATTTTTATGCTTAAAATCTATTAATAATATACAATTAACTGAGTAACTCAAGTAATTATTCGATTTAGTAGCATCCCGAACCTTTAAAATTCAAATTTTAGATCTCCTCTATACCTACGACCACATTCATTTTACTCACGACCTGGAACCTACATGCCTACTTAATGCTGCCTTCCCCAAGTAAAGTTCTATTTACACATTTAATATTTCTTCACTTGCTACAAGGACAGAGTTCCGATCAAGATAATTAATGTCGTCAGTTTTCGACATGAAATAGAATATCGAGTTTGAAGTTTTTTTAAGAAAATTTGCATTTATCTTAAGAATTCCAGTCAATGAAATTTGTTTGACTCCGAGTCCAAATAGTGATGCTTTTATTTTGGGACAGAAGAAGTAATACAAGCCGTCATCTTAGCATATTTCAATCACATGTAACTTAAATTAAAGAAATAGGACTATCACATCGAATTCTTGCAGCGCAGACACATGATGATGGCTTCTATTTGAAACAAAAATGAGACAACAATTTTGTTTAAAATTTACACCCATGCACTGATAGTATTAAACCCTTTTAATTTGCATAACCTACATAACAATTAATGTAATTGGTCATTTATTATTTTTTCTAGGCAAATAATTCATAGGAGCTACAAAAAATTATCTATGATTGGATTCTAAGAGACATGATAGTATAAAAATTATTTACAATATCAATTAAGTAATAGCATATTCCGTATATGGACAAAACCATATCAGAACGAGGGAATCTAATTTCAGGAGCATGCCTAACACTTTAATAGGAGGCATATAGTTTCTAAGTGAAGGCAAGCGTAATTATATACAATATGTAATATTCTTAGTGTTAGCAAGGTAGGTCCGCTATAAAACTTACGAGCAATAAATCATTAAGAACAAAAAAGCCGACTAAAAAGACTATTCAATGACCATGAATATTTAAATATTCAATGACCATGACTGTTCTTTCTTGTAACAGTCAGTGTATAAAAGGTTGTTGGGAAAATAGACAAAGCCAGATCAGCGCCAGGTCAGCATTTATATCCTCAGCTTTAAACCGTCTCAGAAAAACCTTCATCAGATATGCATTTTCACAACATACTATGCAAAGCAATAAAAACAGACAGCTTATTAAACCCTCCCTCACTCCACAATTAACACCTCCTACATCTCTTCACCGATACATGTTTACGTTTGCACTTACGCGGCGGAGCGCCCTAAATCCTATACTTTCCTCTTTTTCTACTCAACCACCCACCAAAATCTACCGTTTTAATCCAATACTTTTAATAAAATAAATAAATTTTTATATAAAAATTGTTAAAATTATAATAATTGTAACGTCAAAAATATAATGAGTTTTGATGTTAACTCTAAAGGTTGAACCCACAAAATCAGAAGTGGAGCCAGAATTTGAAACTAATGTGTTCGAGATATTATTCATTCTAAGTAAGTGGATTTTAAATTACTAATAATTTATATATATTTAATGAATTTTTAAAGGCAAATATAAAGTTTGGATTGAAATTATTGGGTTCCATCGATCCCGCATCCGAAACTCTAGCTCCGCTTCTATACGAAATGTAAATTCTGGATCCGTCTTTACCGCACCTAAGCTCTCTACTTTCTAATATTCTAACCATAATTCATCCCTATAAATTGCAGCTTCATGTAACTGAAATTTCAGTCCATCTTCTTCTCTTTATCTTCTTTATTATTTCTGTGTATACTACTATTTATTCACTAACAATTGATCATATAGCATATAGATTTTTACAAGTCTTGCCATGGCTGCCGAGCTCTCTATAGTCCTACCTCGTGTCCTCATCGTCTCTAGACGAACTGTTCGCAAGAACAAGTTTGTCGATTTTGTTGGTACGTTGTTATTTTTGGTGCTCATTTTCTTGTCAATTGCTATATTTGATCAAATTTTTAAAGGATTTCGCTAGACTTTTACTGTCAGAAGAAACCCAGGAGTGAAGCTAGGTGGACATAAGGGGTTTAATTGATTTTCTTTTGTTAGAATAAAAGGGGAAGTAACTGATAAAGTTGGTGTCATGTGAGCAGGAGGTCACGGGTTCGAGCCGTGAAAACAACATCCTGTAAAAATGCAGGATACGGCTTCATACAATAGACCTTTGCAGTCCGGCCCTTCACCTGACCCTGCACATGACAGTAGCTTAGTACACCGTGCTATCCTTTCTTTTGTTCGAAAAATTATATTAGTGCAGATAGGATAAAAATAATTTTGTACATATATATAAAATTGTTGCATTTCCTCTGGCGAAAAGGAAAATTCTAGTATAATAGCAACTGTAATTCATATTTTGCATTAGATTATAGGTTCAAATTTTAGGTGTAACGTTCTTGCATATTTTTTATTTTCTGGTTAGAATTTAGCAATTTTATATTTTCCTGAATCCCTATTAGAAAAATTATATTGTGCAAATAGGGTAACAATTAATGTCGATTTCTCTCTGATATAATCTCAGGAGAATATCATCTTGATCTAATAGTAAGCTATGGAGCAGTCCCAGTAATTGTTCCAAGAGTTACAGGGGTCCATATGTTATTGGAAAGTTTTGAGCCAATTCATGGAGTTCTTCTATGTGAAGGAGAAGATTTAGACCCTTCTCTATATGATGACGAACCAGCTAATCTCTCTGCTGAAGAAATAGAAGAAATTCGAAGACAACATGCTAGTGACACAGCCATTGACAAAGAAAAAGACACTATTGAGCTGAGATTAGCAAAGCTTTGTCTAGAAAGAAATATACCTTACTTGGGAATATGCCGAGGCTCACAGGTAAATACTAAGTATAACTTAAGGGAAAAAGGTGTAAATTTACTATTTTCTATACGAAATATCTTAATTTTATGCTCTGTTATATTTTTGGGTCATTCGTATATCCTTCTTGTTAGCGAAGCGAATGGTCGGTTTTGCCTCCGATTTTAACAGAGCTGCGATTGGTACTGGTTAAATGGTTTCGTGGCCTATTGCAAACTTATTTTTAATTTTATGACCCTATCTTTCTTTTTACATATAGGAAATTTGTTTTTACACAAAAAAATCTATCTCTTAGACATAAGAGATCTAAAAAATACTTTCTTAATTTCAATATTATTAAAAGTCACGAAGGTCTATCTCCTCGATTAGTACTGTGTAAACGTTCCACGTGTCAGAGAAAAACATCCAAGTTTATCTTCCTACGTTTGTCTATAGTTTAAAGTCACCATATATTATATTGCAAGTTCGAGCTGAGTTCAAACGCAAATACCAGATAATTTGCTAACAGCAAGGATATAAATAGTCCGATAATTAGGGGTAAATGTAGCTTACTGGTTACGGGTTTGTCTTAACCATAACTTTCGATATTAGATATATATATAAAACCTGTTAAGAAATCTCTAACAAATATTAGATCTGAACTCACAGCTTTAACAGTACAATAAATTGAATCCTGAAGATCTTAAAAGTTGAACCCATCAAATTAATTGAAATCCTGAATTCGCATTTGCCGATAACAACCTATATATGTTTATAGAAAAATTCAGAACTTTGAACGTCCTGAAAGATTAAATTCTCTGCAGGTACTTAATGTTGCATGTGGGGGAACTCTCTATAGAGACATTGAGAAGGAACTCTCAAGAAACCTCCCTCAAAATCAAAGGGTAATCCACATTGATTATGATAATTATGATGGTCATAGGCATGTTGTCAAGATTATTGAGAATACACCATTGCACCATTGGTTCAAGAATTCCTTAGAAGAATATGACAAAATGGAGATCTTTGTCAATAGTTATCATCACCAAGGAGTTAAGAAGTTAGCTCAGAGATTTGTTCCTATGGCATTTTCACCAGATGGTTTAATTGAAGGATTTTATGATCCAGATGCTTATAATCCTGAGGAGGGTAAATTTATTATGGGACTTCAATTTCATCCAGAGAGAATGAGGCAATCAGATACTGATGAGTTTGACTATCCTGGATGCACCTTTGCTTATCAGGTTTCTATACATTTCTAACCTTTGTTGTTAGGACTCTTTAAGAAAATTCTTGAAGCGCGTCAGTTCCTTCAAAAATAGTGCATTGTTTAGAATTTGACACGAGTGCGGCAATATTTTTAAAGAGGCCGAACAATAAACAGCCTCTTGCAGAAATGTAGGGTAAGACTGCGTACCATAGACCCTTATGATTCGACCCTTCCCCGAACCCCGCGCATAGCGAAAGCTTAGCACACCGGACCGCCCTTTTTTAGTCCGAACAATATAGCTTTTAACTTTTCTGCCTTTTATGATAAGGATTAAACTTACATACTAAAAGTTTTTTGCATTATCAGTATATTTTGACATGTTTTAGCTGGTAACATTTTATATTTTAAATCAATTTCACACTTAATCTTTACAAGCGTCACATTACCTCCCTATATTTGCCCAATAGAAATGTTTAAATTTTTGGGTAGGTATTAAATTCACTTTGGACAAGTATTAAATGTGAGGTATTAACTTAAAGTTCAATTGAAATGTTGCAAATTTATCTTGTTGATATATCTAAGTAGTTAAATCTTAAGTGATTTGTGCTGAAAACTCACACTTAGTTGAATGTGATTTGCAGGAGTTTGTGAAAGCTGTAGTTGCTTATCAGAAGAAGCTCTCTAGCTCAACAACAGTCCAAAACCCCATAAAACTTAATCAAGAAATGGAGAAAAAGAGGAAAATTATAGTTAGAAGCTTCTCTCTTGCGAGGAATATATATGAAGGAGGCCATCAAATTCATTCATCTAAAGAATCTGACTTAGATGCTGGAGCAGAGTTCCTAGAGGTATATCGTTCTGACAACCGTTAGATGAAATTGATATAAATTTTTCATATATGGATAGGGAATTTAATTTGGATCTTACTGACTATAGTTTTAAAATCATAAAACCATTGTGGCATTAAAATAGTATTTAATTATATCTTGATTGTTCAGAGAATACAAATGATTGAAAGGTTCAATTTTCGCCACTTATAATACAAAATAACAGAAAATAAAAGAATCCACAGTATAGATATGTTGACTACCCAAATTTTATAAAACGAAAAGCAATTAAAAAACATTTTAGTGAAATAAAATAAAACAAAGAAAAAAACAATTACTAGACACTAGAAAATTTGACCTTCTAGTCCTCTGTAATTTTTACGCAATTCACACGTAGCTTGATTACTCTATAATATCATGATAGAGAATTGTTTAGTCAGTATATTGTTATAGCGGGTGAACACAATTAATTTAATGTGATGAAAGATAATTTTATAATATTACTGTTACAGTAAAAAAAGTTTAGTCACTTTAACGTGACAAAAAAATAAACTTGTTATTATAGTGAGCAAAAATCAGTAATCTATAGTTCTATGCGTGAAACTAGTCATACTTATATAGCCAAAATACCTCGACTGCATATATACTTAGTTGTTGGTGATCATGTAATGTTGCAGCAGGGGCGAAGGTAGAAGCCTAAATATGGATTCAGTTTCAGAAACATATGCTTAAATAGTATATTTGTGTTAAGAAATTCATTAAATACGTACACATATTAAATTTAAAATATATTTATTAATACTAAAAGTTGTAATTCAAAACTCATAAAATTAAAATGCTGACTCCGTCTTTCGTATTGCAGTCAAATACAGCATTGAGTATTCAACAAGAAGCAAGGTTAATTCAGATGGGAGCCACAATAAGAAATGGATGTTCCTACTTAGAGAAACTGAAGATGAATGAGGAAAGAGAGGGTATAGCACGAAAAGTAATGTCGAAAATGTCGGTAGAACAGTTATCTGATCTCAAGTCATTTTACAATATGATGGGACAAATATGTTCAGAAATATTAGAGAGAAAACTCCAAGATATTGTCAATGAAGTTGCCTCTTGAATGAATTTTGGATCTTTCTGTATGAGTTTTTGGTTCTATTGCTTTGTTGTCAAGTTTCTGTACTTGTCTTTTTGCTACATCAATGAATTGACTATTTTTTTTTCTTTTGCTCTTTTATGGAATCACATGTATTGAAATAGTTCAAAAGTGTAAGTTCACTCTTTTCTTTCCTGTCTTTTTTTGTTTTTTTGGTTGGTTCATGTCTTTTTCTAGGCAGGAAATCTAAGCTTTAAAGCATTCAAGAGTGACTTTGTTGAAATATTTGCTCCAAGTCATTTGCACAAACTAGGGGGTGTGGACGATAGGTTAGCCCGATTTTGAGCGAATCAAAATAAGTTAAAAGTCAATAATGGACGCGTCACTACTTGAGCTTAAACGGGCTTGGCCAAGATAGGATAAAATTTGAGTCATAGCCTAAATCCGATTTTAATTAATGTGTATTATTTTCTTTTAACTATCAAATAAGTTTTTTTTCTTTTGTTACGATCATATATAACATATCAAATAAAAAAAATATTCTAAAGATATTTTAGTAAAGTTGCTCATGAATCAATTTGTATTAAAAATCAGCCGGATTTTAGATGAATTGAGATGAGCTGAGTTTAGCAATAAGGTGAATTAATGTGTGATCTGACATTTAACGAATTGAACAGGTTGAATGAGTTTGCGCTTAAATTGTACCCTAGCACAAAGTATATCTGATCATGCTAACAAAGCTAAGTGACTTGCATAATTATGTATTACCTATGCTTAGAACATTTCTGTCGTACCTCCTTGAAAGTACCATGGGAATGCTTCAATGCTAAGGAAAAATTCCCTCTCTTTCCCTATGTTTGTTCCCCATTTTTGTCATTGATTCGAAATAAAACTTGGGAAACGTAATTTGCGAGTTTAACTTCTACAAGTTGATAACGTCAAAATATTTATAAAATTAATTACCTAAAAGATAATTATGGATATATCTCTGTGATAAGCATGAGCAGGAAATCGGATGAAAAAATTAAAATGTCTTGAGCACATCTGTGTTGGTTAAAATAGCACATGTGTGTTGGAAATCGGGCCTACACTTTGCACATGTGTTGGTTAAAATAGCACGGTCTAGCCAGTTTTCGGATTGGTCATTCAAAAATAGCCAGTGTTTCCCAAGTCAACGAAAAATAGCCACTATTTTACTGCAACGGAGATCGGTCCAGCATAACATACTGAAGTTCGGTGCACCTGTGTATGAACTTCCAGCATATTATATGCTGGATCGGTATACTTTGCTGGCTCTAGTATAATATACTGGAGACTGGAGCACCGTGCTCCAAACACCAGTATATTATGCTGGACCGGTATACTGGAACTCCAGTACATTATGCTGGAGTATTTTTTCGGATTTTGAATAGTGTTTTCGTTCAGATTTATCTTTACATGAAAAGTGGAATTTCGATTAATTTTGAAACTGTGGCTATTTTTGAATAACCACTTGTAAATCTGGCTATTTTTTAATTTCTCCATGTGTGTTGGGCTAATCATGTAAACCAACTTTGGGGGAGAAATTAAAAAATAGCCAGATTTACAAGTGGTCATTCAAATATAGTCATAGTATCAAAAGTAATCGAAATTTAGCTAATTTTCATGTAAAGATAAATATGAACAAAAACACTATTAATCCGGAAAATACTCCAGCATAATATACTGGAGTTCCAGCATAAGTATACTGGAACTCTAGCATATTATAATGGAGTTCCAGCATAAGTATATTGGAACTCCAGCATAATATACTAGAGTTTCAGTATAATATACCGGTCCAACATAATATGCTGGAAGTTCATACACAGGTGCTCCAATCTCCAGTATATTATGCTGGAACTTTCCGCGTGTTGGAGTTCTAGTGGCTATTTTTCAATAATTTTGCAAATGCTAGCTATTTTTGAATGACCAGTCCGAAAACTGGCTATCCCGTACTATTTTTACCAACTTCTAAATCCGTAGTGTGGTTTAATGCACAAAATTATACTGGTTGTCCCCTTAAGGAACTGTTCTTTAAATATTGTTCCCGTATTTAATCTTATTGCAAAAATAAGCTTCTAAGTATTTCATGAAAATACTATCATTCGTTAGTAACGATCCCACCGATCGTTTTGAGCATTTGCATTCGGTCCAGTTATTTAAAGTCTTGAGAAACATCGTATGATGTATTTTAACTTCTGTTAATCGTCGTTTTTGGTTTCAGGTGATTCAGAAGTGATTTGGAAGAATGAATTTCATTATTGAAGCTTTAAGTTGGAAGAGTTGACCGAGTTGACCAAATTTGATTTTTTAGTATTTGACCTCGGTTCGAAGTTTTGATGGTTTCGTTAGGTCCAGATGATGATTTTGGACTCGGGCGTGTACCCAGATTATATTTGGATATTTCTAGAAGGTTTTGGCGCGACTTGGCGAAAGTTGGAAACTTGAAAGTTTGGAAAGTTCATAAGTTTGACCGAGAGTGACTTTGAGAATATCATATTCGGATTGTGGTTCCGGAAATTAGAATAGCTTCGTTATTTTATTTGGGACTTGAGTGCAAAATTTGAATTCATTCTGAGTTGATTTGATATGTTTCGGTGCAAGTTTTGGAAGTTGAAAGTTCAGGAGTTCACTTAGTTTGATTTGAGGTGCGATTTGTCGTTTCGATGTTGTTATGCATGATTTGAGGCCTCAAGTAGGTCTGTATTATGATATGGGACTTGTTGGTATATTCGGACAGGGTCTCGAGAGGGTCGGATGAGTTTCGGACGAGGTTCAGATTATTTTGTCGCATGTTGCAAATTGTTGAGGCTGTTGGTTCTGGTGTAACCGCATTTGCGGAATACTGATTGCAGAAGTGAATTCGCAGATGCAGAGTTCTCTTCGTAGAAGCGAAAAATGGGTTGTGCTTGGAGTTATCGCAGATGCGAAAATTGGGGTGCATCTGCGACCTCGTAGGGGCGAGGAAAGAGCCGCAGAAGCGACAAGATGCGTAGAAGCGTGAGTTGTTCGTCGCACCTATATGTGCACAAAAGCGAGAAAAGTTCCGCAGGTGCGAAAGGCTGGTCTTCAGAGGGCTTCGCAGAAGCGAGATTTTTACCGCAGAAAGGGAGGTCGCACATGCAACAATATGACCTGCATTTTGCGGAAATGCAGGGCAGATTCTATACATATCGAGGGTTGGCCATTTTTTTATCACATATTGAGCTATAGACTTCGGAATTGGGTGATTTCGAGGCGATTTTTACCTTATGGATTGGGATAAGTGTTCTCTACTCGGTTTTGATTATATTTCATGAATCTATCTTCGATGTTGGCATTTGAATTATGAATTTTAAAGAGAAATTGGGATTTTTTGCCTAAAATTTGATAAAGCAAATTATTGAGTTTTGAACATCGATTCAGAGTTGGATTTGAGTGAAACTAGTATAGTTGGACTCGTAATTGAATGGATTGTCGATTTTTGTGAGTTTTATCGGGTTCCGGGGTGCGGGCCCGTGTTTGACCTTTTGGTTGATTTTGGACTTTTGATTAAAGATTTGACCTTTATCAATTTGGTTTGTTTCCTTTGGCATTATTGATGTTCTTGCATTGTTATTGGCTAGTTTCGAGCCGTTTGGAGGTCGATACGTGCGGAATGACATTTTTGGAGTATTGTTTGGCTTGCTCGATATTGGATTTGGCTTGTTCGAGGTAAATAACACTTCTAAACTTGGTGATGAGGGTATGAACCCCTAAATATACGTGATATGTGTTTGGTGTTGAGGTGATGGGCGTGTGGGCGTGCACCGTGTGAATTGTGACTCGGTTATTTCTGTGGTACTGTGTAGTTACCTAATCTTATTTGTATCTATGAAATCTCTACGTGCTAGAGTAATTGAGTTGTGATCCATGTTAGAAATCATGTTTAGGCTATATGTTTATCCTATTGGGACCCACTGGGGTCATTTTTGCTACCGAGTTATTTGCTTACATTTCAATTACATATTCAGTCATACGAATTCATTTGCATATCATATCTCAGTCTCTGTTATCATTTATTGATCATCACATTATAATTTTTGGGCTTATTTTTATGACATTGTGAGCACGAGAGACTGGATAGATTGATAACTGAGTGAGGCCGAGTGCCTGATTGTGTGGTTATTGATGGAATCAGACTGCATACCGCATCACGTATTATTGATTCATGATGGGATCGAGTTTCACATCACAACAGAGATTATTAATTCATGCCATGATTGGCTTATTATAGCGCTTGGGCTAGATTTGCCCCTCTAGAGTCTGCATAACCATAGTGAGCGTAGTTGCTATTGATTTTGGGCTGGATCTGCCCTGTACTATACTGAGTGCGAGTGCTGAGTGACTATGAGGAATGAGTGATTGGGAGGACTGAGTGAATTGATACTCTGAGAGTATGCATAAGGTTTAACCACTGAGCTACATTGCATTTGACATTCACACTTGACATACAGGCATAGAGATGCATTTCCTCATGTTGTACGGTATTGTGTCATTCATGACTTCGCATACACATTGACATGTAGGCATATAGATGTATTTTTCCTCATGCCATTTGGAAATAAAACATTTACCTATTAAAAATTTTGGGAAAAATCACAGTTTTACAAACTTACTCATATTTTGGTGATTTTAGTGAAAGATTTGGATTTCCACTAATTTAATTGAAAAACATGCCTACTTTTCGGAACTATGAACGAACGGAGCATTTTTTTCTCTGAGTTACATCTTTTATCACTTTTATTATGTTGTTATGAATTATTATTGGCTATTGGTGTTGGACTCTGACTCTTGCTCCAGCTCATCACTACTTTCAACCTAAGGTTAGATCTGTTACTTATTGAGCACATGGAATTGGTTGTACTAATACTATACTTCTGCACCTTGCGTGTAGATTGGATGCTGATGTGGTTGTGTACCGTGGGAGATGAATCTGAAGATGTACCTGCGTTCCAGTTATGGCTATCACTTGTCCTTGGTAGCATAAGATTCAGATTATGTACATTTACCTTTCATACAGATGTTGTAATTTTTTTCAATTCAGTTTTGTAAATATCTAAATCTTAGAAACTCATGATTTGTACTATCAGTCCTTGGGAAATGTATAAAGGTTCAATTATTTTATCATTCATTTGTCTCAATAAATTTCATTAATTTAGATAGTTGTTAATTGGCTTTCCTACCATGTTGGGTTAGGTGCCATCACGACTAGTAGAATTTAAGATCGTGATAAGTTGGTATTAGAGCTCCAGGTTTATAGGTTTTACGAGTCATGAGCAAGTGTCTAGTAGAGTCTTGAAGATCGGTATATTGACGTCCATACCTATCTTTGAGAGGCTATATGGTATTTAGGATAAACTTCCCATCTTTCTTTCCTTATCGTGCAACACTGATTCAGCTTGAAGCGTAACTCTTTGAATTCCTTCCACGCATTTGTATGCGCATATGAGCACTCGGTATCAGCTGTGCATCGACTACTTGTGATTCCATAGATAGGGTGCGAGATGTGAAACCTCTGTGCTGATAATGGGCCAGTCTGGAGGACTTGAGGCTGAATTTTGACTATAGCTTGTGTAAGCACGTGATTTTTGACCCTCCCCGAGAATTTTCACATTTTTAGCGTGAATATGTGAAATTGGGTCCAATATAGTCATTTTAACTATTTTTACTTTATTTCGGCGCAAAAAGAAAATTTCAAAAAAATATACATAAGTTTTAGTTTATGTATCTCTCATAAACTTGAAAAATACAAAAATTGTACTTTATTTTGGTACTTTATATAAATTCGAAAATAACAAAAAATATATATAATTCTATTAATGTTTTGAAGTCATTTTAATACAAAAAATATTATTTCATATTTTTTGTCTTTATTAAAAACGAAAATTACAAAAAAAAATAGTTTTATTAATATTTTATAGTTATTTTAACTTTGAAAAATACAAAAATAGTACTTCATATTTTTATCTTAATATTTACGAAAATTACAAAAATAGTTTTATTAATATTTTGTAGCTATTTTAAAACCTTAAAAATATTTTAAAAAAAAAATATAGTTTTGTTAAATACTAGTCTTATTTTCGGTAGTTATTTTGCTTACATAGTACTAGTTAAGCAACGTGTTCCTATTTTTCGGGTCCGGGCAAAAGAATAATATTCGGGTTCAAACTACCCGGTTTTAGGCCTAATTTTCGGACCTAGCCCATAATAAACCGTGTCCAGGACACGTGGGGAACCCCACCACGCGTGGGGGACATATGCCTTGAACCCCACCACGCGTGGGCTCATTTTTCTGGGCAAACCCATGCTAAATACACGGATGAAACAAAGAAAGGGGGGATTTTTGGATTTTGGAAAAGGGACTACTATTGATCGTCTTCTTCTTCTTCAAAAGAAGAAGAAGAAACTCTAACGTTCAAGAAAACCCTACTGCCTCCCTTCCCCCAGCGTCGAAAAACCACCGGCAACCCCCTCCTCCTCGCGTCCAGAAACCACCAGTAACTCCCCACGTAACCGCTCCGTCGAGCTGCTGCTCGCTGCATCGCCACCCCCCCACGACAGCTTCCTCCATCGACACCAAACAGACCCCAACCATCGCCCTCCCCGTCACCTCCGCCCACAGCCACCATAACCAACGACCAAACACCACCCCATCACCACCGTCCGACACCACCAACGAACACACCCAAACGACACCGACCAAAACCACCATTGACGCCTCAAAACCACTTCCAAAACCTACCCAGCTGACCCCCCCGTCACTGTCACCCCAGCACCACGACCAACGTCAACAACCCACCCCGTCGCAGCCCCAGTCCCTTCGACCACCAAACACCGGCAACCACCCCTCCTCCTCCTAGCTCTAACGAACCAGTCCGCCATTTTCAGTCCGACGAGCAGCTATCGCTGCATGCCAGGCAGTCGTAGCTGCGTTTCCGAGCAGCGGTGGGTTGCTGCGATCTTGCTTGGCCGAGTTTTCTGTTTTTCCGTCGAGGTCAACTTTGGTTCGTCGAGGTCCGGTACGTCGAGGCGCTGTCCGAGGTTCCGTCGTTATTCTTCATTCAGAGAGGTCCGGTTTGAGTTTCGTCGGAATCGTGTTTGTCGTTCTGAGTTTGTCGAGGTGCAAAGGTCAGTAAACCCTGATGTATTAGATAAATAAACTTTACGTGGAATGTTTGAGATGCAATATAAAAAATTGGTATGGAAATTTTCTGCCTATGTTTCATTGTCTGCACTTTGGTTCATTTTCATGTTATGTTATTCTTGTTTATTTGATGTCATTTAGCTAAGTTAGGCTAGTTGTTCTATGACACGAGTTTGACGTTAATTTGTTCGTGGTCCTTTGCTTAGTTCGTTCGGACAAAATTAACATTAGTACTTGTTGTTACTACTCCCGAAGCACTCATTCGCTAAACTCAGTTTATTAATTTTTGACAAGTTATGAGATTTTAGTTGTAAAGAAGCCGTAAGGTTTAGTATTGTTAAAGGCGTAAAAATGGCATCATTTTAAAAAATAATAAATAAATAAAAAATAATAATAAATAAATAAACAAATAAAAAACGAGACTAGCTTCGCCAAATAAAAATGTACACCTTGTGAAACCTTCACAAAATATGTGTATTAAATACTTAGATTCTGGGACGGGCCGTTTAGCAAATTTCGCGGCCCTACCAAAAAATAATAATGCGCTAGTTGCTTTAGGCGCGCCTTTAATAATGTTAACTCCCTAAACTCGGGTGCACATTTATGTGACCCAAATCCAAATCTCAACGAAATCGGAATGTGTCTTTAATCACGGGTACATTGACTGTGACGTGGTATGAGATGCATTTCCATGACGTTGCAAATTCCTTTTAAAAAAATAAGAATGAGATGAGCCTCGCCGAATAAAAAACACAAATTGCGGGGCCCTCAGTAAATACTTGTTTTAAATTACTTAGAATTCGGGAGGGTCGTTTAGCGAATTTCACGGCCTCCGCAAAATAATAACGCGATAGTCTCTTTAGGCGCGCGTTTAATAATTTACTTTCTTAAACTCGGGTGTGTATTTCATGCGACCCAAATCCAAATCTCAAAACATCAAATAAAATGCGTTCCGGATTGTCGGTGCATTTCATGTGACGCAGTCCAAAGACGTGTTTTAAGCGATGTTCACATTCTTGTAAACACAATAATAATAAAGCGGTTAAAAGTTTAAAATTTGCACATAAGTTCATACTTGTATAAAATCAGATAATCAAGCTGAATATAACAGTTGAGCGACCGTGCTAGAACCACGGAACTCGGGAATGCCTAACACCTTCTCCCGGGTTAATAGAATTCCTTATCCGGATTTCTGGTACGCAGACTGTAATATAGAGTCATTCATTTCCTCGATTCGGGATTAAAATTGGTGACTTGGGACACCCTAAATCTCCCAAGTGGCGACTCTGAAATAATTAAACCAATCCCATTTCGATTGTCCTTTAATTGGAAAAAACTCCCCCTGCGCCCCCTCGGGCGCGGATAAAGGAGGTGTGACAGCTCTGGCGACTCTGCTGGGGACAAACCCAGAACCACTGGTTCAGGGTTAGAAATTCGAGCTTAGATAAATTGTTATATTTGGCTTTATCTGATTTTTTACATGTTTTGAGCCTAATATGCTAAATGTTGCTTTTACCGCTTTGATATTATGTGAACTGTATATAAACTGTGCCGAAACCCATATCCTTTCTGAGTCTTCTAAATCATGAAGAAGGGTGTACTTCGTACGACTTCTTTTCTGTATAGTGTCAAATCCCAATTTAGAACGAGGTTCGGACAAGTTGCTAAGCCGGCGAAGCTTCTGTATTCCCGGTACGCTGCCCCCCCTCGGCTCGAGCTGTCCGCTCGGGTAAGCCAGGTCTAGAACAAACACCCAAGTTCTGAACCTAGTATAACAAAGCCACATGCCGGATCCCTAGTAGGAACGTTTATTTGCATCATGTGCATTTGACTTAGGGGACTCAACACAGGGGTTGGGTCCGTCTAGGACAAGCAACCTGAAAATAATAGACCAGCTTTTGGCATCCTATGTGCTACATGTTGTATTTAGTCAAGGGCGAATGGGTCATTTGGTCATTTCCAGCATGGTTTTATTTTAATCAAAGCATGGGGAACATTTGTGGAATCCAAGGAGCCTTGGAATTCCCTATGTCCCCCACGCTTCTTTTTGGGAAAACATATGGGGAACATTTGTGGAATCCAAGAAGTCTTGGAATTCACATATGTCTCCCACGCTTCATTTTTGGGAAAAAGCACATGGGGAACATTTGCGGAATCCAAGAAGTCTTGAAATTCCCTATGTCCCCCATGCCACATTTTGAAAATATAAAAAATATAAAAAATAAAATATATATGTATATATATAAAAAAAACAAAAAAAAAACATCGAAAATTCGAAAAAAGATTGTGTATGATTTCATCATCATCCACAAATTAGAAATAGTGAAAAGAGGAGAAAATAACAGTGTAGAGATATAACTACTTATTGTTAAAAAAAAAAAAAAAAAACAAATGTCCAAGTAGAGTTGAAACTCTGCCGAAATTTTGAGAAAATAAAAAAAAAATGTCTTATTAGTTTGTTTTATTAAAACAAAGGAAAAGCAGAAAAAATCAAAATAATCCAAAAGAGTCTTGTTTTTAAAATCAAAGAGTCTTGTTTTTAAAATAGTTTTTATTTATTTTGTTTATGAAAATGACAAAATTAAAATAATCCAAAAAACTTCTTTAGAAAGTCTTTCTAATTGTTTTTTTTTAAAAAAATAATAATAATATAAGATAAAAAAAAAACAAATCCAAAAATATTTTGATTCTTTTTCAAAATTGAAAAGAAAATTCAAAAAAAAAAATATTTTGAGAAGCATTTCTTTTATTAAAAGTAAAATTCCGAAAAAATATTTTCTTCTTCTTCTTTAGAATAAAAAAGGCAAATTAAAATTCAAAAATATATCTTAGAAGTGTTTCTTTTTTAAAAAAGAAAATCAATCAAAAAAAAATGCTTCCTTTCTTCTTTTAAAGTAGTTCTTTTGCCCGAACTACGCGGGTTTGATTCTCACCGGATGTGAGATACGTAGGCAACCCTCATCGGGTCCAACCCCACCTTTTGCTAAAATAGCCAAAAAATAAATATAAAAAAAATATACGTCAAATTTTAATTTTGTCATAAAGAAGTCAGGTGACGCTGTTTTATCAAGACATAGCCGAATGTTCCCGAAAGGGACGCCGGAAGGCTGACTTTGCATTAACAGCCACCTTTGGGTCATTTTGAGATATGGACCCACACAGCCTAAAAATCTTCGTCCCCGAGACATTGAAAGGCCGTGTTTGTAATATTGAGTTTTCTAATTTGAAAAACAATAAAAAGAGTCATAAAGAAGTCGGGTGATGCTGTTTTGTCATAAATAGCCGAATGTTCCCAAAAGGGACGCCGGAAGGCTGACTTTTCATAAATAGCCACCATCGGGTCACTTTTTAAGATTTGGTCCAGTTGACCCTCACAGCCTTAAAAAGCTTCATCCCCGAGACGTCGAAAGGCCGTGTTTGCAACACCAGGTTTTTATTGCAATTTGAAAAACAAACAAAGAGTCAGCGGTTAGGTGAATACCGTTTGAATTTTTAGTCAAAAATAAGTCGAGCCAGCTTCGGCCGCGTCTTAAACCGTTCTTGCCGAAATAGCCTTAGAGTATCTTTCAGTTGTCGAAAGGTTATTTTCGTAAAAGAATGGACAAGTTTGTAAAGTGTCGAAATAATCCTCCCCGACCTCAAAATTCATGTGAAATTTGGAAGGGGCCACATTTGCAAAAAATAACCATTTGGTTGCATTTGTCGAACAGAGAAAGGGAGCTGGAATTTTGTTTTTGAGTCTACCAATCTTTTGATTAGAACATGCGGGTTGTTTAATTTTCAAGTTTGTGGGTAATCTTTAAATCCTTGAAACCCAGTTTGTTTTAATTTTTTTTTTCAAAAAAAAATGTGTGTTTATTATTGTTTATCTTTTATTGGCACGAACTACGCAAGATCTGATTCATGCGGGGTCATGATACGTAGGCAATCTCCATAAGATTCGACCATAACAAAAAAAAAGAATAAATAAATAAAGGAAAGTATGGGAAATTTTCAGAGGGGCACAATTGTCTGACTGCTTAGGCGCATTGTATCTCTGATATATGATTGTCTGTCAAATGCCCTAACACTAACGTTGATGGCTTCCCTTTGCTGTGTTCATATATAGAAAAGTGGTTGGTTGTGGTAACTCCTCCTTGCAAAGCAAAATCAAAGGACAATGGCTCAGAACCGTAGAACCGAGTGGGTCGGTGCTGATGACCGACAACAATTGATCGAACGGAACAGCGGGTTGGTAGAAGAAGTGAGACTGCTGAGACAGCATGTGGCAGACATGTATCAGGCATGGATAACGGGAAAAGCACCACCCCCTCCACCGCCAAGTCTCTTGAGCTCGGTCATTTCCCAAGCACCCAACACCATAATGGAAGATCCCCCATACTCTCCATCCCAACCCACTTACGGCAGCTTTCCCAGCTACCCGAGTAGCTCCATCACTCCTCAATGCTTCTCCGCTCCCCAACACCACTTCTTTCCCCGCCATACTTCACTTTCCAGGCACCCGGCTCCACAAAATGCCTACCCACCTACACAAGCCTACCAAAATCCACCTGGATCAGGTTTCCGGCCCTGTCAACATGCAAGAATGAAGAGGCTATTGAAACGAGGAGAGACTCTCACCCCTATCGGAGTATCTTATGCCAGTCTGTTTGAAAGGCTAAGGCATGCTGGTTCGATTGAGCCACTCCCCGCATGTACTATAAATCCGCTTGCAAGGAGCTTTGATCCGGCATCACGATGCGCCTACCACTCCAATGTCGTAGGGCACAACATTGAGAGCTGTCATAGCTGGAGAAAGGAAGTAGAGAAAATGATCCGAGAAGGGCGGGTTGCGATTAATAACAGTGACATGGAGCACTCGAACCTCCTCGAGAACTTGCCTACGGAGGTTGATGAGGTTGAAGCTGGTAATATTGATGCAAAGCTCAGTGGCTAAAATGCCAATTTTGATAAAGTGGGAGGACGTTTTGTTCCTTGGTCAGCAAGAGAGAAGCTTGTGGTGGCTCATTTTGTTGTCATTTCTGTTGTTCGGATTATTAGGGTTATGAGTCGGATGTTGTCTTATCCAGTTTGTTTTTAGGATTTTGTTTTGGATTGTTTTGTTTGTTTTGTTATTAAAACCATTTCGCCGGTAGTCTAATACAAAGTCCAGTCTTTTATTATTTCCAGTCACCTTTTGTTTAGTCCTTTTTACCATTTTTGTTCAATGCCGATTCTAGGGACATGACATGCGCACCCAGTTTGGGTCTAATCTCAAAAGTTAATCATAAAACCCTGGAAAGGCGATTCAGACCATTTAAAGGAAATAAGGACGGTTTGAGATTATTCAGAGCTCGAGTCATGTGGAACTGGGGCAAGTCAAACACAAAGAAACTGTTAAAGAAAGATTCGCCTAAATTGGCATGAGGGTCGTTCATAATAATGAGAATGAGAGTGTCGCCAACGGTGCTTTAGAAGTGACAAATGAACAAACAGATGTTGAATATAATTGTCAAGTCCAGCACCCTCAAAAGAGACTACAAATTTAAATTGTGTTGTTTGCACTTGGCATGTTTTGAAGTCTGGAATGACGAAGGCATTTTGTTCTGCTACCCAAATACTTTATCCTTCGTTACCCCTTTTGAGCCTTATTTATTTTCTTTCATACCCCTCGTTCGGAATTAGTAGCAACGAATAAAATACGCAAGCATGGCAGGTAAGAGAAAAGAAAGAAAAGAAAACAGCAAAATGGAAAAAGAAGAATAAAAGAAAAAAAGAGAAAGAAAAAACGACAAAAAGAAAGGAGAAATGAGAAAAGAAAAGAGAAACGAAAAGAAAAGTGATAACAAAAAAGAAAAAGAAAAAAAAAGAAAGTCAAATGGAAAAGAGGAATTGGGAACTACGTTTGACCTGATTCCTCAAAGAGGATACGTAGGCGCTTCACGGCTCGGTCATAGTTTTGAAAAATGAAAAAAAAATCAATTAAAATATCCCCAAGCAAGAAACTGGGGCAAAAGTTGCGTTTGATGTAAATAAATCTAATTCCGAAGGTTGTAATTAATAACCCAAAATTAATGCATTTTTGAGCCTTTTATACCCTTTCTTTCTAGCCCTATCCAAAACCCACATTACGGTCCAAAGAAAGACCTTCTGACCAGTCTTCAAAAGATGCCAAGTCAGACAAATGAAGAGTCTTACCGGCGCACATAACATTCTGTTCCACAGCAGAAAGGACTCTAATCTCCAACAGAAAGAGTCATACCGGCAACACTCCAAATCCCCAGCTGGAGAGAGACATAAAACGAGAGAGTCTTATTGGTGAAAACCTTCACAAGCACCATAAGGCGATGAAAGCTGAGAGAAGAACCCAAAAATGAGAGAGACTTGATAGTGAAAACCCTTCGGGCACTACAAGTCGAATAAGATTGAGAATCAGATGGGGAATCGCCAATTGAAGATCTTGAAAGATGATTGACGGCAGAGGATAGGCCACATACGCATGTCATGGCCATTAGAGTCGGTATCTGCATTTGATAGGTTTTTATTTATAGTTTCTTTTGTAAAAGAGTCATCGTTTCCTTTGTCTTTTATTTTGTTTCTGTTATCTTTCTCCTTTCATAAAAATTTTCCCCAATAGAGTCTGTCCGGTCAGAACAAGTGTGAAATGACTTCAAAATATGCCATCAGCTTTCCAAGATGAGATCTGACTAGTATATCCAAATGGTATAGTCAGCAAGGAACAAGCGCGAGGCCAGTGTCAAAAAAGATATCCCCAGCAAAGGGAATTGACAAAAGGATTGACGAGCGTCAAGAGAGATATCCTTGCCAAAACCAAGGTTATAAACCTCAAAGGCCAAGGCCCATGAACAGAGCAAGGAGAGCGGCGAGCATGATTTGGCGAAATCCGTACTAGACTGAAAGGTCGGGGAAAATGCCAGTTTCCAAGCTATGCCACAAAAGAAGAGGGATATCCCCCGGCAGGAAGGGATTATCCCCAGCACATAATATCATCCCCAACAAGTTGTGCAACGCAAAGCAAGGAAGGAAAAAAGGAAAAGCCATCCCGTTGGGAGTATCACAACCAACCACCATGTTTTAAACTAACAATTTTGTTTGATTTGAAACAGGTAAGGGAAATGGCATTGAGGCAGAAACGCATGCCACGAGGGATATTATCAAACTGGGGCAGAAAATTTTCCTTCCATTTAGAAAATTTTCTGGAAGTCAGGTACCCCCAGCTGATAACATTTTACCCCCAACAGGTAAGTAAATAATTCCTCAACAGTGTTATCCCTAGCAGTTGCGAGGGGTCCAACACAAGGTTGGAAAGTCGGTATCCTCAGCGGTTAGACTTCAAAGGAGGAAGCTAATAATAATAATAATAATAATAATAAATAAATAAATAAAAAGAATAATAATAAAAAGTGGGGAAGGTAGAAAAGGAAAGTTCATCCCAATCCCCAGCAAGTATTCGAGGTAAGACATTTTCAAGTCTTAAAGATATTTTGGGTTCATCCGCCCTCAAATAGGATATGTCGGGTTCATCCGCCCTCAAATAGGATATGTCGGGTTCATCCGCCCTCAAATAGGATATGTTGGGTTCATCCGCCCTCAAATAGGATCTGTCGGGTTCATCCGCCCTCAAATAGGATATGTCGGGTTCATCCGCCCTCAAATAGGATCTGTCGGGTTCATCCGCCCTCAAATAGGATATGTTGGGTTCATCCGCCCTCAAATAGGATCTGTCGGGTTCATCCGCCCTCAAATAGGATCTGTCGGGTTCATCCGCCCTCAAATAGGATCTGTCGGGTTCATCCGCCCTCAAATAGGATCTGTTGGGTTAATCCGCCCTCAAATAGGATATGTTGGGTTTGTCCGCCCTCAAATAGGATATGTCGGGTTCGTCCGCCCTCAAATAGGATATGTTGGGTTCATCCGCCCTCAAATAGGATCTGTCGGGTTCATCCGCCCTCAAATAGGATCTGTTGGGTTCATCCGCCCTCAAATAGGATCTGTCGGGTTCATCCGCCCTCAAATAGGATCTGTTGGGTTCATCCGCCCTCAAATAGGATCTGTTGGGTTAATCCGCCCTCAAATAGGATCTGTCGGGTTCATCCGCCCTCAAATAGGATCTGTTGGGTTCATCCGCCCTCAAATAGGATATGTTGGGTTCATCCGCCCTCGAATAGGATATGTTGGGTTAATCCGCCCTCGAATAGGATATTTTGGGTTCATCCGCCCTCGAATAGGATATTTTGGGTTCATCCGCCCTCGAATAGGATATTTTGGGTTCATCCGCCCTCGAATAGGATATTTTGGGTTCATCCGCCCTCGAATAGGATATTTTGGGTTCATCCGCCCTCGAATAGGATATTTTGGGTTCATCCGCCCTCGAATAGGATATTTTGGGTCCATCCGCCCTCGAATAGGATATTTTGGGTCCATCCGCCCTCGAATAGGATATTTTGGGTCCATCCGCCCTCGAATAGGATACTTTGGGTCCATCCGCCCTCGAATAGGATTTTATTTTCTAAATTGTTGTTGAAACCAGGCGCCCACCTGTATAACGAGAGGAATACATTTTGTTGAACCCAGGCGCCCACCTGAATAACGAGAGGAATACATTTCAGTATTTGCATTTCATGTTCCAGGCGCCCACCTGAATAACGAGAGGAACACATTTCAGTATTTGCATTTCATGTTCCAGGCGCCCACCTGTATAACGAGAGGAATACATTTCAGTCTTTTTCATTACAAGTGTTGAAGTTGGGAGCCCGCCCATAGAACAGAGGAATACATTTTAGTCCTTACATTTCAAGCATTGAAGTTAGGCGCCCACCTGTATAACAAGGGAATACATCCTAATCTAGTGTTTAGTTCACTCTCAGCACTGCATCAGTAGTATCAGTGGGCTACGATTTTGCTAACGACTCACAAACCTCCCCAGGGCAAACTGGGTTAGGAAATTTTGTTTGTTTTGTTTGTTTTGATTGTCAGGGGCCCGCCTGTAGAACGGAGTTTGTGGTATGTCAAAGATCGAAGAAGTCAGGAGTCCGCCTGTCAAAGATCAAGCAGTGACCCACTGGAAAGCAGAAGGATTACAACAGAAATCCCCAGCATTCAATCCAAGTTAGAAGCTCGCCTCAAGAACGCGAATCAATAGTCTGGGATGATCAACAGGAGCTGGTCACAAAAACAAAACAAAAAAACACCAAAAAAAAACAAAAAAAAAAAGAAAGAAAAGAACCCAAAATACGGAAGTGGAGAACAAATGTGGTCTGCTCAAGAACTAGCACCTACAACTAGCAAGTATCAAGGTTCAGATCCAAAGTCTGTATGAAGCACCATTCAAGACTCAAGACCAAGTTTCAGAAGACTTAAGAGATAGGAATCCTTGTAACTAGTAGCTGATAGGCTTAGTTAGTCTTTTTCAGCTTTCATTTTTGTTGTAATGACAGGACCGCGGACCGGAATCTCAACGGAATGGCACCTCGATCGGCTCTTCACCTCGGTACACTTCACTATCTCTCTCATCCCGAACTACACGTGGCCTGATTCCTGTATAACCAAGGATATGTAGGCAGCTCAGATACCAGGGCTCGGTCACATTCCCTCCCTTTCCTTAGTGTAGTCCGTCCAAGTAATGGTCGGGTCAAAAACACGGCTAGTCGTTCTTTGTCGGAAAACTCTTCGTGTTTCCAGTCAAAGAGGGGCAGCTGTAAGCACGTGATTTTTGACCCTCCCCGAGAATTTTCACATTTTTAGCGTGAATATGTGAAATTGGGTCCAATATAGTCATTTTAACTATTTTTACTTTATTTCGGCGCAAAAAGAAAATTTCAAAAAAATATACATAAGTTTTAGTTTATGTATCTCTCATAAACTTGAAAAATACAAAAATTGTACTTTATTTTGGAACTTTATATAAATTCGAAAATAACAAAAAATATATATAATTCTATTAATGTTTTGAAGTCATTTTAATACAAAAAATATTATTTCATATTTTTTGTCTTTATTAAAAACGAAAATTACAAAAAAAAATAGTTTTATTAATATTTTATAGTTATTTTAACTTTGAAAAATACAAAAATAGTACTTCATATTTTTATCTTAATATTTACGAAAATTACAAAAATAGTTTTATTAATATTTTGTAGCTATTTTAAAACCTTAAAAATATTTTTAAAAAAAATATATAGTTTTGTTAAATACTAGTCTTATTTTCGGTAGTTATTTTGCTTACATAAGACTAGTTAAGCAACGTGTTCCTATTTTTCGGGTCCGGGCAAAAGAATAATATTCGGGTTCAAACTACCCGGTTTTAGGCCTAATTTTCGGACCTAGCCCATAATAAACCGTGTCCAGGACACGTGGGGAACCCCACCACGCGTGGGGGACATATGCCTTGAACCCCACCACGCGTGGGCTCATTTTTCTGGGCAAACCCATGCTAAATACACGGATGAAACAAAGAAAGGGGGGATTTTTGGATTTTGGAAAAGGGACTACTGTTGATCGTCTTCTTCTTCTTCAAAAGAAGAAGAAGAAACCCTAACGTTCAAGAAAACCCTACTGCCTCCCTTCCCCCAGCGTCGAAAAACCACCGGCAACCCCCTCCTCCTCGCGTCCAGAAACCACCAGTAACTCCCCACGTAACCGCTCCGTCGAGCTGCTGCTCGCTGCATCGCCACCCCCCCACGACAGCTTCCTCCATCGACACCAAACAGACCCCAAACCTTCACCTTCACCTCCCCCCGTCACCTCCGCCCACAGCCACCATAACCAACGACCAAACACCACCCCATCACCACCGTCCGACACCACCAACGAACACACCCAAACGACACCGACCAAAACCACCATTGACGCCTCAAAACCACTTCCAAAACCTACCCAGCTGACCCCCCCGTCACTGTCACCCCAGCACCACGACCAACGTCAACAACCCACCCCGTCGCAGCCCCAGTCCCTTCGACCACCAAACATCGGCAACCACCCCTCCTTCTCCTAGCTCTAGCGAACCAGTCCGCCATTTTCAGTCCGACGAGCAGCTATCGCTGCATGCCAGGCAGTCGTAGCTGCGTTTCCGAGCAGCGATGGGTTACTGCGATCTTGCTTGGCCGAGTTTTCTGTTTTTCCGTCGAGGTCAACTTTGGTTCGTCGAGGTCCGGTACGTCGAGGCGCTGTCCGAGGTTCCGTCGTTATTCTTCATTCAGAGAGGTCCGGTTTGAGTTTCGTCGGAATCGTGTTTGTCGTTCTGAGTTTGTCGAGGTGCAAAGGTCAGTAAACCCTGATGTATTAGATAAATAAACTTTACGTGGAATGTTTGAGATGCAATATAAAAAATTGGTATGGAAATTTTCCGCCTATGTTTCATTGTCTGCACTTTGGTTCATTTTCATGTTATGTTATTCTTGTTTATTTGATGTCATTTAGTTAAGTTAGGCTAGTTGTTCTATGACACGAGTTTGACGTTAATTTGTTCGTGGTCCTTTGCTTAGTTCGTTCGGACAAAATTAACATTAGTACTTGTTGTTACTACTCCCGAAGCACTCATTCGCTAAACTCAGTTTATTAATTTTTGACAAGTTATGAGATTTTAGTTGTAAAGAAGCCGTAAGGTTTAGTATTGTTAAAGGCGTAAAAATGGCATCCTTTTAAAAAATAATAAATAAATAAACAAATAAAAAACGAGACTAGCTTCGCCAAATAAAAATGTACACCTTGCGAAGCCTTCACAAAATATGTGTATTAAATACTTAGATTCTGGGACGGGCCGTTTAGCAAATTTCGCGGCCCTACCAAAAAATAATAATGCGCTAGTTGCTTTAGGCGCGCCTTTAATAATGTTAACTCCCTAAACTCGGGTGCACATTTATGTGACCCAAATCCAAATCTCAACGAAATCGGAATGTGTCTTTAATCACGGGTACATTGACTGTGACGTGGTATGAGATGCATTTCCATGACATTGCAAATTCCTTTTAAAAAAATAAGAATGAGATGAGCCTCGCCGAATAAAAAACATAAATTGCGGGGCCCTCAATAAATACTTGTTTTAAATTACTTAGAATTCGGGAGGGTCGTTTAGCGAATTTCACGGCCTCCGCAAAATAATAACGCGATAGTCTCTTTAGGCGCGCGTTTAATAATTTACTTTCTTAAACTCGGGTGTGCATTTCATGCGACCCAAATCCAAATCTCAAAACATCAAATAAAATGCGTTCCGGATTGTGGGTGCATTTCATGTGACGCAGTCCAAAGACGTGTTTTAAGCGATGTTCACATTCTTGTAAACACAATAATAATAAAGCGGTTAAAAGTTTAAAATTTGCACATAAGTTCATACTTGTATAAAATCAGATAATCAAGCTGAATATAACAGTTGAGCGACCGTGCTAGAACCACGGAACTCGGGAATGCCTAACACCTTCTCCCGGGTTAATAGAATTCCTTATCCGGATTTCTGGTACGCAGACTGTAATATAGAGTCATTCATTTCCTCGATTCGGGATTAAAATTGGTGACTTGGGACACCCTAAATCTCCCAAGTGGCGACTCTGAAATAATTAAACCAATCCCATTTCGATTGTCCTTTAATTGGAAAAAACTCCCCCTGCGCCCCCTCGGGCGCGGATAAAGGAGGTGTGACAGCTCTGGCGACTCTGCTGGGGACAAACCCAGAACCACTGGTTCAGGGTTAGAAATGTATGGAATTTAAGGCTCGATATATGGCTGGATGGCTATATGATGAGTAAGATGTGACTGCGGGAAGCATTTAGACGGTTTGAATGTGACGAAAAGAGTTTGTTTGAGATGTAAAAAGGACTATTGGGTGCTTGATTTCTGTCTTGATGTGACGTATAATCTTGAGTTATGAGTGGGTTGAAGGGTGTTTCATATTTCCTAATTGTGGAACGAATTAGATTCTCATGTCTTTTTGATGAGTTCAAACTCATGAAGATTAAGTGATTGCGTAGTAGTTGTGGCTGTGAAACTGTATAGAGAGATGTCAGTTTGAGGCCAAGCAGGTGGGTTACAATCTGCAGGGTAATCTACGGATGTTTGATCTTTATGATGTTGTGTGCAGGCTTTTTTTTACCAGTGGGTTATATTTATGCGATTTAAGTTTGGATCGGTTGCAATAGTTGACCTGACCATCACGAGGAGGAATGCGAGATTTGCAGATGATTTGAGGTATTATATGGTTTGTGTTACATGAACTTATGAAAGATTTAGTTGAATCTCAATGTGGTGCTATGGAAGTAATGGGGTATGTTTATTGTAAGTTATCAGATATTTTATTTTATGGCTTTGAGCCAAGTGGGGGAGTCTGCTATCGGCGAGTTGATTGCACGATTTTGTGTTGTGTCTGTTTCATTCTGGGGCATGCTTGTGGATCAGTTATAACTTGGAAAATCTGGTTTTAAGGATGACTTAGGCAAGGGAATTTCTAGATGCATGATGTATTACACTTTATGGGTATATGGGAATCATGGAACGATTGAGTTATTATTCGTGAAGGATGTAGTGCGCATGTAGTAGGAATTTGCTAGGTTGCTTAGAGGTGTAGATTACTTCTTTGGGTGTCATCATGCTAAGGGGGAACAGGTCGTTCGGCCTGTTTGGGCAGTGTAATTGAAATTTGATCATAGTGGATGACTCTTGAAGAGGTTCTAAAGAGTTTAAGATTCATATGTGGCATTTGAGGATTTTCCAAATATGTATATGGCTAAGATCTGAGATTTGCATTGGATGGTTCCGGGACTTGCAGTATGTCTGTATTACTATGGATTCTACATATCTGTATCCGGGAGGTGAAGCTAACGACTATAGATTCACAAGAGGCCTCTTTAGAATATGTGTCTCGGTTGTGGTACTTTTGGGATGCTTAATAAGGAATCGGCGGCTTATGGGCCTTAGGGCTATGTGATTTTATGCTAGGATCTTTTATGGTGAGCTTTGGGTATGGATCGTGATGTTTTGGCAAGGGGAAGTGTCAACTTGAGGATAATTTGGAAGGAACTCAGCGAAATAGTACTACGTGGTAGTAGGTTGGATCAGCAAGGTTATAGATATGATCGATTCTTTGGGTACTTATAATGTGCTGAGTCTCTACAGGTGCTCAGCGGCAATACTCTTGGATTTGACAACCTGCATGTCTTGGTTGAGTTAGATAGATTCAGTTCTGATGGTTTGGTTATGAGCAAATCGGTTTCGGAGAGTTTTCAATGGTTTCTACCATGGTTTGAGATGGATATTTCCTACTGGCGTGAGGAGCATGTTGCGTATTGTGATTTTC
The DNA here is from genome assembly GCF_000715075.1 of Nicotiana tabacum. Taxonomy (NCBI): domain Eukaryota; kingdom Viridiplantae; phylum Streptophyta; class Magnoliopsida; order Solanales; family Solanaceae; genus Nicotiana; species Nicotiana tabacum. The sequence goes on along the minus strand of NC_134100.1, from coordinate 22,639,744 downwards.
TATTTGATAGGATCATGTGAAAGGTTCATGGCTAATTAAGTATGTAGTTTTCTTGTGACTCAGAGTTAACTATGAGATTCTCGTACTTTTCACATGATGGCATGATAGATGCAGTGTGTTGTGTGGGATTGAGATTTACATATGCAAGGTCACGGTTAAGATTTGGAGGGAAGGTCATGAATTTTGGACAACATGGGAATTTTCAGATATTTAGATGAATGTTATAACTACTTGGTAATTCCTAAGAAGGGTGCGCATTTCAGAAGACACACTGTGTGTTGACTTACGGATGCTTCATTGGTATTGCGGTACTCACCTGGTTGATTCGATGATGTTTAAATTTTGCTATATGGCATGAAAGAATTATAGAAATATTTCTCGTGGGGATGATTGTGCATGAGAGGTGTGTTAGACATTCGGGCGGTAGAGCTGGGACCAGATATGGCGATTCTTGTGTTTTATGAATTTGGAGACTTGGAGTCCTCAAAAGCAAATTGTTTTATGGTTGTGGACTATAGATGTGGCCAAAGCTAGCCAGATGATGGTATGTGTTATGGTTAAGATCATTGTGGACTTTCAGAGGGTTAATTATCTAATTGTGGATGACCAGGGTTGATTTGGGGGCTCATTGGTAGCCCTAATGAGGATGTGCATTCTATACCGGGTCGGATTAGTTTACTCTGTACTGTTATTGTTGAGGGTTGTACCATTCGGTTAGAATTGATCTCTTTCGTATCTGGTATGTTCTATATGTTACTCTTCTATGGTACGAGGGGTAGTGATTTGTTGGTTATATGTACCTCCGATGCGATTCTATTTAGGCCTTGTAGCGGAATTTGAGCGAGATGGTTAATGGGGTGTTGAATGGTTGATTGTTCCTTGATTCTGTTCTCTTTGAAATATGGTATATTATGGTATTTTTCTCCGTGGTTATGGTCATACATTTCGTGTGATATCGAATTGCACGTGGTTGTTGATTTTGAGCATGGTGGCTTGAGGTATTTCATATATGCCAGTGTTTGGATAGGGTCACGCATTGCAGCTAGGTTATGTCGGGATATGATCCTTTGTGTTAAATCCATGTGTCTTGGTTCCACAATGTATGATGGGTTTGTAGCATTTCAGTTGTGGTGGTGCTTGTTGAGCTTGCGGGACGGTTCTCTCATTTGAGTCATTTTCCATTTTGGATACATTTGAATTGTTGCTTATTGGTGCACGGATTGCATAGGTTGTGATTCTAGGTAGTATTGGTGTGGCATATCAGTAGAATAGTTGTGCTTGATGAGGTAAGGTCATTGGACCTAGAATGGGTGCTATCGAATTATTGCGATATATTTGGAAGGATAATGTCGCTGATCAGCTTAGAAATTGACTATAGTTCTTGTCAAAGGAGATGGAGCTCCATGATTTGTTGATCTGATAAGTGGTTAGGGGTTTCTGCGTGTTTCTTTCATCATCGGCAATGTACGAAGGTTTTAGAATAAGGTTTTGTTCGATATGAGGTTTATTATCGGTACTGGATTATTTTGGGCAGCTACTGTGATCAAAAGTTATTGCTATGAGTATTGGAGTTATGTGGTATATCATGTGGTTGTGTCTTGGGTTATGGTTATAGCTTGATGTAGCTTATTCAGGTTTATACAGTCTGTAGATGCAAGATTCAGGTCTTATAGAAAATTCCGGATGTTGGAAATTGGATTCTAAGGTTTATGGGCTAAAGTTGAATTAAGGATCTTCAGCTAGGTTGTGTCGTTAGGCTTATATAAATTAGGGTGATATGTATGTGTGTGGTAAGGTTACACAGTGATTTGACGGCTTAGGAACAACTCTTGGCACGTTCGAGGATGAACATATGTTTAAGTGGGGGAGAATGTAACGATCCGATCGGTCATTTTGAGCATTTGCATTCCGTTCAGCTATTTTAAGTCTTGAGCAATATCGTATGATGTTTTATAAGTTGTGTGAATCGTCATTTTTGGTTTTCAGGTGATTCAGAAATGATTTGGAAGAATCAATTTCATAATTGAAGCTTTAAAACGGAAGAGCTGACCAAGTTTGACTTTTTAGTATTTGACTTCGGTTCAGAGTTTTGATGTTTCCGTTTAGTTTGGATGATGATTTTGGATTCGGTCGTATGCCCGGATTAGCATTTGGATATTTCTAGAAGGTTTCTGTGCGACTTGGCAAAAGTTGGAAACTTGAAGGTTTAGAAAGTTCATAAGTTTGACCCAAAGTTGACTTTAAGGATATCGGATTCAGATTGTGGTTCCGGGAATTGAAATAGCTCCATTATGTCATTTGGGACTTGTGTCCAAAATTTGAATTCATTCCGAGTTGATTTGATATATTTCGGCGCGATTTTTAGAAGTTGAAAGTTCAAAAGTTCATTAAGTTTGATTTGAGATGTGATTCGTCGTTTCAATGTTGTTGTGCATGATTTGAGGCCTCAAATTGGTTCGTTTTATGATATGGGACTTGTTGGTATATTCGGACGGGATCCCGAGAGGCTCAGATGAGTTTCGGACGAGGTTTAGATTATTTTGTTGCATGTTGCAAATTACTAATGCTACAGGTTCTAGTGTAACCGCATCTGCGGAATATTGGTCGCATAAGAGAATTTGCAGATGCGGGGTCCACTTCGCAGAAGCAAAAATGAGTTGTGTTTGGAGCTATCACAGATGCGAAAATTGGGGTGCATATGCGATCTCGCAGAGGCGAGGAAAGAGCAGCTGAAGCGACGAGATGCGTAGAAGCGTGAGTGGTTTATCGCACCTGCATGTGGGCAGAAGCGGGGAAAGTTCCGCAGGTGCGGAAGGCTGGTCTTCAGGGGACTTCGGAGAAGTGTGATTTTTACCATAGAAAGGAGGTCGCAGATGCTGCAATATGACCGCATATGCGGTAATACTGGACAGATTCTACATATATCGAAGGTTGGCCATTTTTATGACATATTGAGATATAGACTTCGAAATTGGGTGATTTTTAGGTGATTTTCACCACATGGATTGAGAAAACTGTCCTCTACTCGATTTTAATTATATTTCATGAATTTATCGTCGATTTGGCATTTGGATTATGAATTTTAAAGAGAAATTGTTGGTTTTGTCTAAAATTTTATAAAGAGAATTTTTCAATTTTGAACATCGATTCGGAGTCGAATTTGAGTGAAACTAGTATGTATGGAATTGTAATTGAATGAGTTGTCGGATTTTGTGAGTTTTATCAGGTTCCGAGGTGTGGTCTCGGGTTTTACTTTTTGGTTGATTTTGGGCTTTTGATTAAAAATTTGACCTTTATCGGTTAGATTTATTTTCTTTGGCATTATTTAATGTTCTTGAGTTGCTATTGGCTAGTTTCGAGCCTTTCGGAGGTCGGTACATGCACGATGGTTATTTTGGAGCATCATTTAGCTTGCTCGGTATTGGATTTGGCTTGTTTGAGATAAGTAGCACTTCTAAACTTGGTGTTGAGGGTCCCCTGAATATACGTGATATGTGTGTGGTGTTGAGGTGACACACATGCTAAGTAACAGGCGTGTGGGCGTGCACCATATAAATTGTGACTCGGTTATTTCTGTGGTACTGTGTAGTTACCAAATTTAATTGTATCTATGAAATCTCTACGTGCTAGAATAATTGAGTTGTGATCCATGTTAGAAACCATGTGTAGGCTATATGTTTATCTTATTGGACCCACTAGGTCATTTCTGTTATTTGAGTTATTTGCTTACATTACAATTACATACTCAGTCATACGCATTCATTTGCATATCATATATTAGTCTCTATTACCATTTATTGATACATCACATCATTATTTTTCGGCTGATTTTTATGACATTGTGAGCCCAAAAGACTGGAGAAATTAATGAGTGGGTGAGGCCGAGGGCCTGATTGTGAGGTTATTAATGGAATCGGGTTGCACGTCGCAACATGTATTATTGATTTATGCCATGATTGACTTATTTACAATGCTTGGGTTGGATCTGCCCCTCCGGCATCTGCACACCCACGGTGAGCACAGTTGCTATTAATTTTGGGTTGGATCTGCCTGTACTATACTGACTGCGATTGCAAGAGCGAGTGCGAGTCCCGAGAGCAAGTGTTGAGTGACTGTGATGAATGAGTGATTATGATTAATGAGTGGGTGAGGCCGAGGGCCTGATTGTGAGGTTATTAATGGAATCGGGTTGCACGTCGCAACATGTATTATTGATTTATGCCATGATTGACTTATTATAACGTTTGGGTTGGATCTGCCCCTCCGGCGTCTGCACACCCACGGTGAGCATAGTTGCTATTGATTTTGGGCTGGATCTGCCTGTACTGTACTGACTGCGATTGCGAGAGCGAAAGCGAGTGTTGAGTGACTGTGAGGAATGAGTGATTATGAGGAATGAGTGATTGGGAGGACTACTCTGAGAGTATGTATATGGTTTTACCACTGAGTTGCATTGCATTTGACAGTCACACTTGACATACAAGTATAAAAATGCATTTCCTCATGTTGTACGGTCTTGCGTCATTCATGACTTCACATAAACATTGACATATAGGCATAGGGATGTATTTTTCCTCATTCCATTTGAAATTGAAACATTTACCTGTTGAATGTTTTGGAAAAAATCACGGTTTTACAAACTTACTCATATTTTGGTGATTTTAGCGAAAGTTTTGGATTTCGACTGATATACTTGAAAAACATGCCTACTTTTCGGAACTGTGAACGAACTGAGCATTTTTTTTTCTCCGAGTTACTTCTTTTATTATGTTGTTATGAATTGGTGTTGGACTCCGACCCTTATTCCAGCTCGCCACTACTTTTAACCTAAGGTTAGATCTATTACTTATTGAGTACATGAGCTTGGTTGTACTCATACTACACTTCTGTACCTTGCGTACAGATGTTGGATGCTGATGTGGTTGTGTACCGTGAGAGCTGGATCTAAAGATGTACCTGCGTTCCAGTTATGGCTATCACTTGTCCTTGGTAGCATAAGATTGAGATTCTGTTCATTTACCTTTCAAATAGATGTTGTAATTTTTTTCAATTCAGTTTTGTAAATATCTAAATCTTAGAAGCTCATGATTTGTACTATAAGTCTTTGAAAAATGTATAAAGGTTCAATTATTTTATCATTCATTTGTCTCAATAAATTTCACTATTTGGATAGTTATTAATTGACTTACCTAGAGGGTTAGGTTAGGTGTCATCAGGACTAGTTGGATTTTGGGTCATGACATCTTCAATATGAACTTGGAAGCTTGAAATTCTTGTTTGAAGGTGAAAACTGAGTTGATGATTGATTATTATCAAATCATTTGAATATTGGTAATTTGTGTTTAAGTTTTGTCGTTTAGCCAATAATTTGGTGATTTACTGAAAAACTCGACTCCATTATCGGTCCTTAGAAAGTATTGAAAAAGATAAAGTGGATCTTCTTGATTTAACATTATTTGACTAAATTAATGATTGGGGGTGGTTTGTTTTGGCATTTGGAGGTTTTGTTTCAAATTTGTAATCATTTGAAGCAAATTCGGGGTGGTGGGATAAAAATTGAAATGACAATATTCAAGAACACTGGGTTGAACAACATAGAAAATTATGCCTATTGGGTAGTGATAGAAACTAGTGATCTACCAACCAAGATAGATAACTAGGTTCTCTATTAGTTTCCACAGTAAACAATAATAAAGGAAGAACATACAATATTTACGTGGAAAACTTCCAGCTCACGGGATATGAAACTACGACCTGCACCAGTAGGATTTCAACTTCACTAACTGAGGAAACTTTAGATTACAACTTATTGCAATCTAGGAATTAAACTTCTAATCCCAACTTCTTACACTACTTCTGTTGTAAGCAATTTATAATAACTCTATGACAAAGATACATATTTGGCTAACTCTAATCAAACAACCAAAATCAATATTAGTTTAAAAGGTGGCCATATCATGAATTCATAACTGCTTCCAATTTCCAAAAAAATATCTCAATTGTGTATCCTACTAAATGCTTCTAAAAAGTTGTGTAGCAATTACAACATGAGACAAAGACACAACAATACTAAAAGGCACACGATATATTCAATGGTGGAATCTGGTCCTTTGTTTTGTAGCTTCTTCGTTCTTTAATGCTCCGGAGGAAGTAAGGGCGGCTTCACACTTGAGAGAATGAATATTTAGGTTTGCAAGTGTTGAAACAAAACCTTGCATCATGTGGATAATATATGTGTGAGGTCATGAGAGATGATGCAAGGGAGTGTCTGTTCTCTAGCAAGCTTCAACAATGTTGTTGTATTGTTGCGAGTACAGTGCAACAGGTTTAACAATTGTAGAGATGACTTGTACGACGACCTAAGGAACTAATCCTATTTGTTTCCTCTGGCGTTCCCTTATCTAATTTCTTTGAGAATTAAACCAGTCATCTAAGTTGTTACAATGAGCGCAAGGGAACTAATTGTATCAGGTTCTTTATCTGGTTCTTTCATGAAATTTGACAAATCATCAAAACTAAAATCGCATAACTTATCTGGTAGACTTTGATAAACAATTTAATAGATAGGTCAATTGTAGAGAACACAAAGCCATGCCAATTTGGTAGAATTGGTGAACAGCTGAACAATCCCAAAATCATGCCAACCAAGTAGTGTTTGTGAATTATTAACAATATAAGTAGAGTAAATATAATAAACTCAATCAATCCAGTAGAGAAAATCCTGACAAACAATAAATATATATGGAGTTGAAGTCATTTTCTAAATATATTCAAAACGGGAATAATATTTAAAAATAAAGCCTTATAGGGTCATTCTTATCCACCACCCAATATAATGGTAGAAATGGAGTGGGATAGCTCTTTTTTAATATGGATTTATTTTTTATTCAGTATTTTAATGGTGAGCAAAAATAACTACTACTCTATTAAAATTAACATGAAAAAATGTGTTTACTCTTTCTTCGTGAGTGTTGGGTAAATATTAAGGACATGGTGTCCTTAACATTTACACTGCACACATGAAGTTAAGGATGCCATGTCCTTAATATTTAATCTACACATATGAAATTAAGGACATGATATCCTAAAGTTTAACAATGGAAGTTGCAAATACAGGACATGTCCTTAATATTTACACATTATTTATGAAGTTAAGGACACTTCTACGTTGCACACATGAAGTTAAGGACATGAGGTCTAAAGTTTAACAACAGAAGGTGCAAATACAAGTTAAGGACATTATGTCTTTAACATTTACACTGCACACATGAAGTTAAGGATGTCATGCCCTTAACATTTATACTGCACATATGAAGTTAAGGACATGATATCCTAAAGTTTAACAATGAAAAGTGTAAATACAGGACACGTTGTCCTTAATATTTACACAACATTTATGAAGTTAAGGACACTATGTCCTTAATATCTACACAACACTCATGTCTAGCACAGGGGGTATTTTTGTCTGGGCGAGTAAAAGTTTATTAAGCACTGACTAAAAAATAAATATATTTTAATCAGTGGCTAAAAAGTAAAAACATCTCTAATTAGTGACTATCTGTGCACTTCCAAAGTATAATGCCTGCAAGGCCTAACACAATCCATTATGCTTCTTATCATGATTTTTAATATTAATTAATGCGATTTATTCTTTCTTTCATTTGAAGCATCAGACATGATTACTTCACTTGTTCTATCTCCTACCGGGTGTTTTGTGTAGTGCAACTAAATACATGCATTCCAACAAACAGTAAATCTTTGCAAGTTAATATCAATAATCCCATAAAACAAATCTTAAGCTGAAAACCAGTATTAAATAATTCATCGTTACGCAGCATTACTTTAATTTTCGTGTTCTAGTTAGCTAGCAATCTCCATCTATTTTTATTTTTTTTACCGGCTGGATGCCCCAATTAAATCATAGAGATTGCATATATATACAATAATACTTGCATTACAAGTGACACAACTTTTATAGCAAACACTGATATACAATTGTAGAATTTAGCGGTGGCAAACAGCCAGGCGGGCGGGTTGGATAGGGCTGGTCAAACGGGTAATGCAAAAACGGATAAATTATCCGATCCGACCAATATTTAATACGGATAAAAAACGGGTTATCCAGCGGATAAGATGGATATCTATATTTTCCATGTCTTCTTGAATATGATCACTTTTGGGAGAATTCCTAATCTCCCAAATTTAAGAAACTCCCAATTTGAGTCTTTACAAATGTAAAAGTTAACCAATTAGTTATCCATTTTCTAAGTGGATAATATGGGTCGTATCCATATTCGATCCGTTGTTTAAAAATTCATTATCCAACCCATTTTTTAATAAATAATATGAGTAAATAACTATTTTTTAATCATTTTGCTACCTCTATATATATATATGAATGAAGCAGAATATAGTTTTAAGATGATCTTGATAGCGTGGATATTAATTTATTGGTGTCAAATGGATGAACTAAATGAGTTGGGTTATAACTTGTCAGATGTTTGTCTTGGACAAAATGTACGGATCAATTTGAGCTAAATAATGAGTCATAACAGGGGCACATGCAATTAAGAGCATTGGGTTTATTTGAACCTAATATTTCCGACGTAAGTAAAGTTTATGTATAAATACTCATTAAACTTATAATGCATAGTAAATATGAATCCATAACTTTAAAAATATAATAAATTTAATACTAAAAGTTTAAAAGTTTGAACTCATAAAGCGTAAGTCCCTGATTCATCTCTGGTCATAGCTCAACTTGTCAAACATATCATTTTTCATTTGTTTGTTCTTTTATAACCTACTTAAAATTCTAAATCGAACTATTAAATATTCTTTCAAATGTATTGGTGATGCAATATTGAATGGGCAGCCAAAAATGCTAGTATGTGCTATAATTTCCATGCCTCTCTTCTTTTTCGTTAAGTGCGTACTATTATATATTGCACCTCTTTTATTAATTTGTTGCCATGTCACGTTTCATCTAGATACATGAAAAACAAAGGATGGAAAGTAAGAAAATAATGCAGTTGTCTAATCTCTCATCCCCCCCCCCCCACCAACCACCCCAAAACCCACACACACACCAGTTGGTGGTAAGTGGTAACTGTGACACATCCATTTACCCCAATAATTAATAATGCCAAATGATGAACGAATAGTAGGGTAGGGATCTAGATTGTTGGTTATGCGTTCTACGTAAAATTCAATAACTTTTATCCAAATTATATATTGTTAAAAAATCTATTTAATATGTATGAATAATCTACTTCAAACTTAATAAGGTGTCATGTCTTTAGAAGCTAAAAACCTATAATCTTAAAATTTTGAATTCACCTCTAACAAAAGATTGATGCACAAAAATGTTAACAGAGTTAATTGCTTGAAGTATGCACAGTCAGTCTTATATAGTACTTTTCAGAAGGAAAATCGGATTTACTTAGGACACTCCAGCACAACCCTTGTCGGGGCTAATTGAGAGTTGAGATTTTCAGAAAAATGCTTTGACGCAATTCATCGACATTCTCAGGTCTATTTCGTATGAATAAATCAAAGAATGTCGTGTATCTAGTAAAAGTAAAAGAGCTGGAATTTCTTGCTGAAACTGTAAAGTGGGTTTTATTGGGCAAATTTACATATGGCAACATTATCACACAACTTAATTGCACAAAAACTCCATTGTTCTATGGAATCTTACATTTAGCCTCCTTTAGAAGTTCAAAAATATGGAAACCAATTGATAATGCATAATAATAATAATAATAATAATAATAATAATAATAATAATAATAATAATAATAATAATAATAATCATAATAATAATAATAATAATAATAATAATTGATTTATGTTTTTTTTTTACTTTACATTAAATTAATGAATGCATGACATTTATTTATCATGTTACACATTTATTACAAAATCGCGTTTAATTAATATATACTTCATTTTAATTTATCACTACCGATAGCATCTTAATATTGTTTTGGTGTAAATATAGATTATGATTAACTTTTTTTCTATGACTTATAAATATAATTTGTGATTAAGTTTTTTTCTATGACTTATAAATGGCATAAGCCATGCCATTTTTATACATTGAATCCGTAGATATGGTTTCAAATTTAGTGGGAAAACTTACTTATAAATTAATTTTTAAAAAGCCTTAATCGTATACCTACTTTTTGCATGACAAAAAAGAGAAACTTAGTGTGCGTTTGGACATAAGAATTGTAAAATTCAGAAAAAAAGTAAATATTTTTTTTTCAAGTAAAAATGGTATTTAAAAATTAGAGTTGTATTTAGACATGTATATAATTTTGGGTTGTTTTTGAATTTTTGTGATTGATCTGAGTGAAAATTTTGAAAAACGACTTTTTGGAGTTTTTCAAATTTTCGACAAATTTAAAAATTCATCTTCAAATGAAAATTGAAAAATTTATGACCAAACACTGATTTCGAAAAAAAAAAAATTCATGGCCAAATGGTCTCTTAATTTTATTTTAAAAGGTAAAATTGAAATTTGCTCAACGTGTATCTCTAATCAAAGCAATCTCGAAACTCTCCAAAAATCAGTCCAGACTCTAGAGAGGCTAATAGCATGTTTGGCCAAGCTGGAGAAATCAACTTATTTTGAGAAGTGCTTTTGAAAAAAGTACTTTTGGAGAGAATCAGTTTGTGTTTACCTTATCAGTATGAAAAGTCCTTTTGAGAAATAATTTGTGTTTGGCCAAGCTTTTTAGAAAGTGCTTTTAAGTGTCAAATTACGAATAAGGACATGAATAGATTTACTTAATAATTAATATTATAAGTAAATAAATAATATCAAAATTTTGTTATTACATGCAATAATTAAAAAAATCATTTTATTTAAGTAAAATATGAAAATAAAATTAAAAAGTACTTAATTCTTTTAATATAAGTTAAATATATTAAAATTCCTTCAACAAATATAAAAGCATTCACCCCTAAAGTCACTATATATTAGAAAGTTTCCTAAAAATAAGAAGAAATATTTATAAATTAATATCCTAAGTATTAGGTTTAAGGGTTATTTTGGTATATACTATATTTTGTTAAGGGTATTTTAGGTAAGAAGAAAAGCCAAAACTGCTTTTGCTTGTGCTTTTGGAAAGAAGCTACTTTTTTCTGTTTCTCTGAAACTGCTTCTTCCCAAAAGCACTTTTTCCCCCAAATAAGCTTGGCCAAACACCTCAAATTAGGAAAAAAAGTACTTTTGGGAAAAAAAAAAATACTTTTTTTATCTTGAGAAGCTTGGTCAAACATGCTATAAGAGTCCATCTGGCCAAGGTGCTAAAAACTACTTATTTTAAAAAGTACTTTTGTTCAAAAGTGCTTTTTCAAAAAGTACTTATGCAAATTAACAATTTGCTTGGCCAATTAATTTGAGTATTGTTTATTGCAAGCACATTATGTTTGGCTAATTTTTCTAAAAAGTACTTTTAAGTATCAAATTGCGAAAAAGGATAATATGATTCAGTTTGCAAAGTATTAGTATAATTAAAAATAAAAATAAATTTCATTATTTGTTATAAAGTAATTCAATTAAAATATAAATTAATTTAAAATATAAATAAAGATTCTAATTATTATAGTTATTCCAAAGTAAAATATAAAAAATAGTTATTCCAAAGTAAAAACATTGAGTATTAGTATTACTTATTGTTTACATGATAATTTAAATATATCAAAAAGCATCATTCAATATAAATTTAAAATATGCTCTTATGAGACTACTTCAAAGAAAAATAGGAGAAAAAGAATAAAAATATAATTAAAATAAAAAAGAGAAGAAATGTATGGTAGAAATAAAAATAAAAAGAAAAAGGAAAAGGTTAACTTAATGAGGGATAATTTGAGAAATATAAATTTATTTTAATGTTATTTTTGTCGTGAACAAATTACTTTTTTGCTTCTGCTTCTTGGAAGAAGATAGAATTTATAGCTTCTCCCCAAAAGCAGAAAGAGTATTTCTGCTGCTACTCAAAAACACTTTTTTATTTTGGCCAAATGCCTCAAAATTTCCAAAATTACTTTTTTTTTACACAAAAATATTTTTGGCCTCCAACAAGCTTGGCCAAACAGGCTCCAAAAACTTATGGATGTACATCTCATAGTGAATTGTAATAAATTCATAAGATTTATGTTCAGTCTTTGATAAGTTATGCCTTGTTCAGCACATATAGCATTTGGGTGAATTTATTTTTTTGGTAACTAAATATTTTTATTTATCATCAAAAGGAGCTTTACAAATCAATAGCTAAACTACCACAGTTAGCTAATCTTTCTGATCATTCTCTATAGCTACTAGATTCTAAAAGTATATGCTATTTCTCTAGTTTTTGCTGCTGCTCTAATACTACAAATGCAAGCAATTTTTCTCGCTATTGATTCACTATTTCTCTCTATCCATATGCTATGAACATATTCTGCATATATCATCTTAAATATCTGTGCAGTTCAAATCTTTCCTTTAGCTCTTCTAATTATCTTAAAAAAAGAGTTTGTCTCCACTATTTAGAAAAATTAATGAAATTGAGAGTTTGGACACACTTCACTTAAAAAAAACTTGTTAAATTAAAATGGTATAAGTAAAGGTTAATGACTCACTTAAAATATATTTTCTGAATTTATTTTAAAATTTGACACAAATTTAAATATTCGTACTTCTGAGAAAAAATATTTAATACTTATAAAAAATAGTAAAATACTATGTACTACTTCTTGCATTTCAAGTTATGAAGAGCCCGTTTGGCCAAGCTGCCAAAATCTGCTTATTTTGAAAAATACTTTTTTCAGAACTTTTGGAAAAAAAATAGTTTGTGTTTGGCCTAAGAAGCACTTTTTGTAATATTTGGTAAACAAATTGCGTTTGACAAATCTTCTAAAAGTACTTTTGAGTGTCGAATTACCAAAAAGAATAGTACTAAGGTCTTATAATTCTTTTAAATAGAAAAATAAACTCAAATATTTATCGTAAGAGACTTTTATTATTTTTTATTTTATTTAATTAAAATATAAAACATAAAGTAAACAAACATATTAAAGATTTAAATCAATTTTACATATATAGTTATATCAAAACATATATTATTATCTAGTATAATGACTTATTGTTACATGATGATTTGAATAATCAAAATACATCATTTAGTATGAATTAGAAGTCTATTTCATAAATTACTATATATTGATAATCTACCATGAAATAATAAGTAAAGTCACTCACACATGATAATATTTCTCAATAATTTCATCTCTACATCTATCACACACTGCCTCCATATTAGCAGAAGACTTGCCTTGCATTTCTAAAGGAATATCAGAAGGCCCAACTCCTTCATCAATCTCTATAGGGATGTCTTTATTAGCATAATAATTGAATTTCTTATCGGTAGAAGAATATCGTCGGATGAAACTATGTAGCCATGATAATTGTAACTAGATGATTCTGAGTGTCAAACTTAAAAGATGGCATTGGGTAATATAGAAATAATTTTAAATATATAAAAATAATTTTTTTGTAAAAAAATAGTTAAGTATATTTAAATCCAATTCAAAAAGAGTAACTAATTATTAACAACACATAATGTATAATTTATTTTTTTAAATTTAAATTAAAAAAAACTAATTAGTATTACCTAACCTTACTAACTTTGTCCTACATTGCCAAGTGGCCTATTGTCATGCTGCCACTTGGCTTAATGTGTGATGCTTTTTCTTCTTATGTTAATAATATAAAATAGATTATGCAATGCAATTGTGAATTTATTACTATTTGTAGGTAATTTTCACAAATTAGATTTGATAATTATTTTAAAGATTCGGGAACTAACAACATATAACAGAAGAAATTATAGATGATTATTTGTAAGAAGAGAATTGATAATCCAAAAAGAATGTAGATAATTTGCTTTAGTGTGAAAAAAGAATAAAATAATTTTGAAAGTTACAAGACATTACACAAAAAAAAAAAAATCAAAAACAAAAAAGTCAATAAAGAATTTAGAAAGTTACAATATGATTCGTGTATATGATATCTTTAATTTTAAAAGAATGATAAAACTAGAAACAAAAATAAAAAGAAAAACTTAAATTAGTAAGGGATAATTTGGAAAATATAAATTTATTGTGAGGATAGTTTTGTCTTGAATAAATTAATTTTTCACTTCTGCTTCTTGGAAAAAGCTAGAATTTTCTGCTTCTTCCCAAAAGCAGAAAAACTGCTTATGTTGCTGGCCAAAAGTATTTTTCTGTATTGGCCAAACAACTTAAATTTTTAAAAAGTACTTTTTTGAAGGAAAAAAGTATATTTAGCCTCCCAGAAGCTTGACCAAACAAGCTCGAAGTATAGATCATTGGACCGAATTTTATAATGGAAGATTTTTTTTTTTTGTAAATTGTAAAATTATGATTTAAGCATATCATAAGATTCATGTGATTATAAATTATACTAATTTAAATTATTTTTTTAATTACTGAAAGATGTCATTCTAATTAAAACAATAACACATAGAAATAAGGAGACATGAATACATGAACTCATATTTCTACTAACGCTCTTATTTTTAAATTATAATTAATTAATATACATTCTCATATTATTTATTATATGTGACCTAACCATACAACAACAACAAATCTAGTATGATCCTAACAGTTGGTTAAAGAGGGTAGTCTGTACGCAGACCTTACCCTTACCTAATACAGATAGAGAGGTTGTTTCCAATAGACCTTCGGCTCGGGAAGGGTAAGAAGAAGAAAAGGAAAGCAAAGGAAGAAGAAAGAAGGAAGAAAAAAGAAAAAGAAAAAGGAAAGATAAAGGATAAGTAGTACCAATAATAACAATAGGGAATACACTACCTGAGGTGAACAAAATCACATAGTTTAATAAAAATCTAATAATACAAAGGGATATGCATATTACTAAAACTATCGATGAACAACTAAAAACTACCTACTAATCTTCTACCTTAATCCTTGACCTCCACGCCTTCCACGTGACTTAACCATAATATATTAAAATAATTTAGCGTAAAGAGAATAATATTTACTTTTATTTAATGATACACGGCCCCTCCATCGTCTAAAGAGAGCAGCCTAGTCAAACCCCTTCAGTCACTCATTTATCGTACTGTTTCTACCTACGTAGTACTATACTATCTTTAGACCGAAAACACAGAATCTAATCCATGGCCGTCCCCTACCCAATAATAAAGTTTACTTCTCACTTTCTATCTCCTCCATATTCCTTCCTCCTCCACTTCTTCTTACCTTAACCCTCACCTCCCATATCTTTTCACCTTCCAATTATGGCAACTCTGCAAAAATTCAAGCTCTTAGCGACTCAATGTGCTGTAGCAGCAGGAAGCCCAACTCGAAGCCCAACAACTAGCCCAGTCATTCACCTCCGCCGCCGTAAAACTCTCCGAATGCTCCTCACCCGCAGCGGCAACGTCGGCAGCGACGGAGGAAGTGATCGACGGCTATTGGCAGAGGACGATGCGTCACCGGATGGGATTTTCAGCGACGGAGATTCGCCGGATAAAAAGGAAGTTGTGGTGAGAAACAAGCTTAAGGATTTGTTCGTTTCGTCGCCGGAACATTCGAGAGAGGGATTTTCACCGGAAATTTCTAGTGCCGGCGGTAGTATTGGATCGGCAGTTCGGAGAATTCGGCCTTTGACGGCGACTTTCCGGCAACGGTTGCTTAGGAGGGTTTGGAGACCTATGCTTGTGAGTATACCTGAATAATTAAATTGGAATATATTGTATTAGCGCTAATTTCGCCGATTAGAGAATAAATAAAGTAAATTTTGTATCCTATTTGATTTCAGTTCTTCAGAATTTTTGTAATTGCACTACTATCGTTTCAAACTAAAAAATTAGAATCTGTTTGAGTCGATTTCAAAGATGACAGACCATGGCTGGGATGAATTGAAGTTAATGTAAACTAAAAGAAAAGGATTTAGATTATATAGATTTTTACACTATCTGTTAATTTTAACCTGTATAATCCTTAATTACCTACTAAGTAATCTAACTGTATTGATTGCATCGTTTGTACATAGAAATTAAACTCGAAAGAAAATGTGAAAGTATGTAATGAAGATGATAAGAGATCAGAGTTGAATTTCAAACCAAAACACACACACAATTTTTTTTTGTTGTGTCCAAACTTTGGTTGGCAAACTATCAAATTTATACTAGTAGGAGAAATAAGTATTCGATGGAGTAATTAAGCGCACCTAAGATGGCTAAAACATTACTATCATAGATAAAAAGGAATAATATTAGAGACATAAGCGAAGTCAGTCAGAATTTTAAATTTAAGTGTTCAAGATCCTAATTCTTTTAAGTTATTGATTTTTAAATTAATAATTTATATATATTTAATAAAAAATTTAAAATAAATACATGATTTGATCCAAAGCTGCTATGTTGGGTCGAACCCATAGCCGACATTGTATTACTTACCTTTCTCAGGGAAAAAAGGTCTCAAATTACAAAGGTTTGATAGACATATGGTCCAGGCAATACATCACTTTTATAAATTTCTTCAACTCTTTATTTACTTTTAGTGATGGTAATATAAACTTTTGTTACTCCTAGCAATCGCATTTTATTTTAGAAATAATAACTAGGGTGGAATGGCTTGATTGTTCAAACACAGAAACCGTTGCTTCTTGAAATGGAAAGGAATAGCACTTGCTTGTCAAACTCCAAATAGTAACTAAAAGAAATGTGGGAGAGCTTTTAATTAACTCACTTGTGTAAATAATTTTTTATACTTTCACTAAAGAAAACTTAAACTTATTACTAAAATGGTTGGAGATATTATCGGTCACTCCCATTGATGAAAAAAAAAAGCTAGCCCAATATCCAAAGCATCTTGTGTTTACTTAGGATTTAGGGAAGGATCGCATTTTAAGGGGTGTGGATGTAGACAACCTAGCTTAATATGCAAACATTAGTGGCTGCTTCCACGCCTTGAACCCCCAACATATAGATTACATAAAGACAATTTTATTGTTGCTCCAATGCTTCCCTGTCTAATATTACTCCCTCCGGTTCAAAATAAGTGATTTTTAGTTGTTTTCACACAAATTAAGATATTCAACTTTTAACATTAATTAGTAATGAAATTGACCATATTAACCTCTGTTATTTCTTCACATAAATACTCCTAACACCAGTGGCGGAGCCACGTTGAACCAAGGGGTGTCACCCCTTCGCCGAAAAATTACACTATATTGCTAAATAATTATTTTTATTTATGTATATTTACTATACGTTGACTCCCCTTGATTTTTTGATGTATCTAATTATTTATATTTTGACACGCCTTGATGAAAATTCTGGTTCTGCCACTGTAACACACACTCCAACACTATTTACTCCAAGGGCAATGTAAGAAAAAAGATTAATTTATTCTTAAAATCTAAAAAAATCACTTATTTTGAACTACAAAAAAGGTAAAAAAGATCACTTATTTTGGAGGAAGAAATACAAAAAATTTTAAAAACAAAAATTGTGAGAATGACAAACTTTTTGTTCTTGAGGTTGTTGCTACACTATTGGATGTAGTGAGTGTGTAGTCGTTTTCAGCAAGTAGAAGTCGGGAAGAATCTTTACGAGTCATTCATTGGTAAATGGTAGTACCTGCTTTCCGATAAACAACGACTTGACCAGACCAAACAAACTATAAATAGGCTCTCTACAAACCATGTCATGATTCTTTTTTCTTTCTTTTTAAAAATAACATCGCGATAAGCTGGTGCGTAATTTTGCCATTTCATCTAATATTTGTTATCTCCACCACATATACAAAGACAAATGAGAAGAAATAGCTGCGTATAGGATAATTTACCCCCTAAAACTTTGACATATATAAAGAAATCATCTAGCAA
The DNA here is from genome assembly GCF_000715075.1 of Nicotiana tabacum. NCBI lineage: Eukaryota > Viridiplantae > Streptophyta > Magnoliopsida > Solanales > Solanaceae > Nicotiana > Nicotiana tabacum. The sequence goes on along the minus strand of NC_134100.1, from coordinate 22,621,812 downwards.
CTTTTGTCTAGGATAGAATTTGAATTTTAATCTCGCATGATTTTCGCTCGCTTGATTGATTAGCAAGTCATAGCAAATCAAGTCAATCATTCTTCATGGAAAATAAAATGTAGGCAAAATACCTTAAATCACCTCTAAATTTGCCTCAGATTATTAGTATCCTCCCCGAATTATGCCTGGTCTTAATTACCCCCTTAACTTGGCCTTTTGAGGGCCATTACCCCCCTAGACGCTGATATGGTAAAAAGTGTGGGTGCACTCGCCTGCCACGTGGATTTTTCTGTCTATGTGGCATTTTTTTGAAAAATAATTTTTTTTTTACCCTTTTAAGAATATTTATTTTTTAGATAATTTTTTTCGAATAAAATTTATAATAAAACTTGGATATAACTACATTATTTAGGCTAAATATTTTTATTTGGCCAAAAATAATAAAGTTTTAGTTAATCTTATTTTAAATTTGACCTGAAAATAAAGTTTATACAATTGAAATAAATAGTCAAGACATCTAAAAATTTATTAAAAATACATAGTTTTAAATTAATTATTTTGGCTATAATTTTTTATATAGCTCTAAATTACGGTGTTCTATTTTTTTTATACAGATTTTACCTGAAAAGGTAAAAATACACGGTTGAATAAATAGTCATTGCATCAAAAGAAGAAATAAAAAGAGTGTACAATTGCAAGAAATTACAAGTGCAATTATACACTCTTTTTATTTCTTCTTTTGATGCAATGACTATTTATATCAGCTATGTATTTTTTATAACTTTTAGATGACTTGACTATTTATTTCAATTGTATAAATATTTATTTTCAGGTCAAATTCAAAAAAAAAAAATTAACTAAAACTTTATTATTTTTGGCCAAATAAAAGTATTTAGCCTAAATAATGTAGTTATATCCAAGTTTTATTATAAATTTTATTCGAAAAAAATTATCTAAAAAAGTAATATTCTTAAAAAGATAAAAAAAATTTATTTTTCAAAAAAATGTCACATAGACAAAAAAATCCACGTGGCAGGAGAGTACACCCATACTTTTTGCCACATCAGCATCTGTGGGGTAATGGCCCTCAAAGGCCAAGTTGAGGGGGGTAATTAAGTTTAAGATCATGCATAGTTCGAGGAGAATACTAATAATCTGAGCCAAATTTAGGGGTGGTTTAAAGTATTTTGCCTAAAATATAAGAAGGTAAAAACACGTTTTTGACCTACAAGGCAAGAAATTAAAATACTTTCATTGTTTAAATTAGCATTCTATTTAATTAAATTAGCAAGTATATCATTTCGTAATTCTGAAATTGAAACCTAAGAGAATATGTGGTGGGGACAGTCAAGAATGGAAGTGCCATAGATCCTGACGACAAAGCGCAACTGTAAAGAGAGGAAAAGTTGATCAATAATGAATAATCTACTCTAAAGTTGTGTCTCATCTAATTTTGCCCTATACCAACGCTTTTTGACGAAGCTGATTGAGTGAGATTTTATTTTTGTTTCTCATTTGGTGACCTGTATTGCTTTGGGAACTTAATTAATCAAATTCTTAAAAGTTATGCTGGATGAATCTTTTTTAAACCATTATTTATGTTTTGATCCGATTAAAAAAATTCGAAAAAATTGTCCCACTTCAGAATTTTAAGATATGCTTGACAGAATTTTGAAGCACTAAAATCTCTGACGATCTAGCACTAGAATTTTAAAGCACCAAAAAGTATGACGATCACAAGAATTTTTAGCTACAATGCTGGAAAATTCTGATGATTTATTAGGACCAGTGGCAAAATCCTAACGATCACCATGACTGCTACGTACTTTAGAATTCTAGTGATGGAGAAGAATCCTAGCAAGTGAACTTTAAAATTCGCTTTAGGCTTTTTTCTCAAACTTCTATTACTGGAAATCAATATATAGTGGCACCAACGTGTTATGTTTCTGATAGATCCTTTCGAATTTGTGTTGCTTTAAGGCCCACTAAAGGAAGCGCTTTGTAACATGAATGTTTTAATTTTCAAAAGTTTGAACTCGTGACCTCTACCTAAGGGATTAGGGTGGAGGGATACTATCTATTCCACCACAACCCTTAGCAGTAGAGGGGAGTCTATATTGATGTTAGAGGAATCACTGGAACCTGCTAGTCTCGGCAAAAATTGTATATAAATATTTGTATATGCACCAAGGATCCGTTATATATTTTTGTTGTGTCTACTCGCACGTGAAAATTTGTTGGTTGAGCCGATTTGGCATGAATCAAAAGCTTATTTTCCTCGCCCGCTTGACCCAAGATCGAGACCTAGCATCAATAATGTTTTTCTTTTGTTTTGTTTTTCGGAAAAGGATAAAAAATGCCCTTAACGTATTAGAAATGACTCAAATTTGACCTCCTTCCACCTATTGGACCACAATTGCCCTTAAAGTTAATTTTTGAGTTAAAAATGCCACTCCTTTTAACGGAAGTATGAGATAGCATATGTGAGACTTTTAATTAAATAGGTGGCACTAATTTATTGGCCCACATGAATACTAGACCCAACCTTTAAAAAGGCTAACCCATCCGAATTGTCCCGAAACCCAAACCCACAGTGTTGTATTTCGTCTCAATTTGGTCCCCTGGATTTCACCGACAGTATTTTCTTTGCTCTCGGTAATTTTCCGGCTAAAATCTTTCACGCCAGGAACATGACTTCTTAGGTAGTGTTGTAGGTTGCTTTGGTGTATTCCGCTATGGCCGTTTTGTGCCATGACACTATTTGGTGCGCTTGCTTTTGTACTTCGGGGAGTTTCTTATTTGTTCTATTTCCATTTTTTGAATCTGAATCACCCTTGAGGTTGCAATGCTTGATTACTTACGTGCTCTCTGTTTATATATCGACATGATTTAGGTGAAAATTCGCATCCAATTGTTGTTCATCAGAAAATTTACCCGTGAAATTTCTCAACAACAAACTCATAGAAATTATGTTCAATAAGAGAGACATCACATTTGTTGTGATTAAAATAAACTAATATTTCGATTTACTTCAGTTTCTATCACCTAAAAGAAAATCTAATTTTCCAGATTTAGGTGAACTGAAACAAAAAATACTAGAAAAGAAACGCATTAATGCCTCATTTAATTATCACAAGAAAAAAAAATCAATCCATTTCCTTTATGATAGTCCAAAGGGATAGACAATGGAGAATAAAATATTAGTAGCATTTCATTATCTCAAAGCTACTCATTTATCAAAATGAGTACACTGTTTAAACTTTACTGTAGCGTCAATGGTGGTTATGGGTTTTGAAAAAAGAAAAAAAAAATATGGAAGACACGAATCATATAAGGGGACAAGGGGAAGTAGGCTCAAGATAAAAAGGGTTTGGGTTGGTTTAAGTCGGATGGGTCTAGTATCCATGTGGACCAATAAATCAGTATCACCTATTTGGTTAAAAGTCCCAAATACCCTATCTTATACTTCTGTTAAAAGAGGGGCATTTTTAACCCACAACTTAACTTTAAGGGCAATTGTGATCCAATAGATGGAAGAAGGTTAAATATGAGTCATTTCTAATACGTTAAGGACATTTTGACCCTTTTCCGTTTCTTTTTCTCTTTTTGAGGGCGGCTATACTTCATAAAAATCCCAAAAAGTACGGCCCTATTTGATTTTGGGCTGTGTAAGGAAGGTGTTAAGGGCCGTTAACCCCCAAAAGCTATATAATCAGTAGGGGTATTCATAAAAATCCGAAAATCCGAACCAAACCGAAAACCAAACCAAACCGACCAAAAAACCCGATACTTTTTGGTTTGGTTTAGTTTTGGTTTGAAATTTAAAAACTGGTCAAATTTGGTTTGGTTTTGGTTTTAATAAAAAAAACCGAACCAAACTGAATATAGGAGTAGCTATTTTAAATTTATTATTACACCTATATATATGTATACTTTTATACAAAGTTTCAAAATTTTTATAGTAAATGTTAATCGTTTGCACTTTTAGTACATGTCTTTACCTTTACATTCTAGTTAGATTGATAGTTTTCTTTTGTTAAGTGTAAGAATCTATTTCATGTTAAAAATAATATATTTTTAATTGAGTCCTTAAATTATTCATCACTATTTGATTCAATTATCATCAATATATCTTGGTAAATAATAGATTTCTCAAAGGGCAATTGATTTGATAGTGTTACGTTGAAAATGCGGTCGCCGAAATATGTGTTTGGTAGTGTATGTCTTATATTTAAGAAAAAACCCGACAAATAACCGAAAAAACCAAAAAACCGAATAAAAAAAGTGACTTAATTGATTTGGTTTGGTTCTAATATCTGAAAAACCGACTTACTTGGTTTGGTTTCTTTTTAGGGAAAAACCAATCCAAACCGAACCATGAACACCCCTAATAATCAGTTCAGTTCATGAATGGGCCATTTGTCCTCGTTCTTGGTCCGGATCATCTTCCACCATAGCCCACGATCTCAGAGCTGAGAGAGCTACCACATCTAACAAATCTAAGGATTAAGGACATTAAACACTTACTACTTGTTTGGATGGTTGTTAATAGTTGTATTGTATTGTATTGTTACTTTAAATACAATGTTTTGATTGTTACTTAAATTTTATTGTATTGTATTGTTAAGTCTGTCGTTACGTAACAATGAAAGTTGCCACTTTATGGAACGACCAATTTGGCCTTACCTTATTTTTCCTCTCATCTTGTCCTTCCATATTATTAAGTAATTATATTTTATCCTTTACTTTAACTTTACTTTTTCTTTTTAATATTGCAAGTTTATTCTTCATCTTCTTGGTGCATGACATTATGAAACGACGTAAATAATAAAATCTATCCAAACATTATATACATCAAAATAATACAGTACAATACTATACGAGACGTTATGAAACAATACATAACAACCTTCCAAACAAGCTGTTAGAATTCTTTATTCTTTCTCCGCTTATTTTGAGTTTGGGTTGGTTCATAAACTCGTCTAATTTGAAAATTTACTAAAAGTTTACCAAAAAAACCACCACCAACTATTGTCAACAGCTTAAAAAATCAAACTCCCTCCTCTACTTTGAACAATTATCATTCCCCCCTCGTTTCTCAATTGATATTTTAAAATACCTATTTTATCCTTTATATTATCGACATTTATCTTTTTCTATTCTTTTAAATCTTCTTAGTGTCATGATTTAAAAAAAAAATCATATTTATGTTATGAACTTACCTATATAATAATAAAATCTCATGTTAAAAATGAAAAATAAAATAAAAAATGGTAATCAAGCATATAATCTGATGACGTTGAATGTTAAAAAGATGCGCAAAATAAAAATAAAAATAAATAATTTGCTCCTAACTATAACTTTATTAATAGCAATTAAATTTTAAAAATCTATTTACACAATCGAGAAAAAAGATGCTTTAGAACCTTATAAACATATACTCAATATGTGTAATATAATTTTTTTATTTTTTGGTAACTAGAATTTTATTAATCACCAAATGGATTTTACAAAACCATAGCTAGATACAATCTCTGCTAGCTATCAACTCATCTCAAGACTACTACATAACAACTTATCTAAAATATATAACTATGTACTATAGCTTTGATTCTAAGGGGACTCGTACACAACAGATATAGGCAATTTTTTTTGCTATTGAGTCCCAGTTCCTATTCTTTTCAAAGGTCCTTAAATTCCTTTCAATCCAGATACTATGCACCCTTTCTGTATATATCATTTTGAAGATTTGAGTGGTCTGTGATTTCCCTTTAGCTCTGTTGATCATCCATTGTTGACGTTGCTCCCAGTTTGTGGCATTGAATCCCTATATCTGCATCCACTTTGATAATTTCTCCCATAGTCTTGTACTAAATTCACATTGCACATATAGGTGTTCCCTAGTTTCATCAGATTTCTGGCACATGATGCACTTTGTCTCCACTTCCATACCCCATTTGGCTAATCGATTAGCTGTTAATAGCTTGCCATGCATCTGCAGCCATAAAGTGAATCTGGCATTTGGTCTTGCAGGGTTTTGGTACATCAAGCATTTCCATGGAACTCTAGGTCTATCTTCTAGGAGCTGAAGATAGAAGTTTCTAATTAAGCTTTGCCCATGTTTGTTATTAAATTGAGTCACCTCTAAAGTTGTTCTTGCTTCTAATATTTTCCGTATAATCCAACAGGCCTGTTATGACACATGAATACTTCCAAATGGTTGGCCTTTTATGTAGTAAGAATGCACTCACCGTATCCAAAGTTTATCTTGTTTATTTGCTAGATCCCAGAATGTTTTAGCAATGTCAGCCTTGTTCCAGCAATGAAGATTAGTGATGTTCAATCCTCCATAACTTCTAGGTGTACATACTTTGTCCCAGCAATTAATGCTTTTTTTGTGATTGAGCTGTAACCAGATCATATAACGCCTATAGTGTGCTTCAATAATTTTAAGAACATTAGATGGTAGGGTAAAATTGCGACCAATAAGCATGGATCCCAAAGATGACAGATTGAATAAGCTGAATACTTCCTGCATATGATAATTTTTTCGATGTCCAGGAAGAGATCCTAGCTATGATTTTAGTAATGAGGTGTTGCCACTGTATAAGAGATATCTTCTTTGTAGACAGTGGAATGCCAAGATATTTGAATGGCAAATCCCCACATGTAAATCCCAATTGTTGCAAAATCTTTCCTTTTTCAACATGTGTGATGCCCCCAAAATATACTGAACTCTTTCCTAAGTTTGCTTGTAGTCCAGAAACTTTAGAGAACTGAGTGAAGCTTATGTTCAATGCAGTCATGGAGGAGAGATCTCCTCTAGCAAATAACAGTAGATCATTTGCAAAACATAGGTGAGTGATGCCCAGCTTTGCACATCTAGGATGGTGGTGGAACTCTTTTACATCAGATAGCCCTTTAAGCAACCTACTGAGGTATTCCATGGAGAAATCAAATAAAAAGGGTGATGTGAGGTCACCTTGTCTCAGCCCTCTAGCAGCATTAAATGGCGCAGTTGGTTCCCCATTAAACATAACAGAATAGTTCACTGTTTTCGCACATTCCATCACCCATGATATGAATTTCCCAGGGAAGCTTAATTCTATCATGACCTGCTCCAAATATATCCATTCTACAGAATCATAAGCCTTCTGTAAGTCTATCTTAATCATGTAGCTGGGCGAAATATATTTCCTGTTGTATCCCTTGACCAATTCATGTGCCAATATTATGTTGTCTCCTATTTTCCTTCCAGGGATAAAGCCAGCTTGAGCTTCACAGACAATATGAGCTATAACTTTCTATAGTCTTGTTGCCAATATCTTTGATATCAGCTTGTACAATACAGGGCAGCAAGCTATAGGCCTGTATTCCTTGACTGTTTCAGGATTAGCAGTTCTTAAGGACTAGTGTAACGGCTGTACAATTGATGGCTTTGTACATCTTTCCTGTGATGAAGAAATCCAGTACAATTCCTATTATCTCCTCTTTAATTATCTACCAAGACTGTTTAAAAAACACAGCATTGAAACCATCTAATCCCGATGCTTTTCATCTCCAATAGCTTCCAGTGATTCCATGATTTCTTGTTCAGTTACAGGTTTACAGAGTGCCAGTCTTTGCTGATAGTTTAGCTTAGGCCCTCTCCTCATAACTAACTTGTTTATGGACAGCAACATTTGAGCATTTTAATAATAATAAAGTTTTATTATTATTAAAAGTAAAGGTAAACTTTATAATAAACTCACTAGAGATTATCTATTTACCATTGAAAAAATGTAACCTAAATATATACTTAATGCGTGTTATATTAAAATAAAAATCATAAAATATGGTATATTTTTGTGACAAACTTATAAAAAGACTACTCTATTTATAATTTTAATAAATTTAAAATATAATTTATAATAGGATATAATACAATTCAAATTATAGGTAAAATCATAAAAAATAGCATATAAAAAAGAATTACATAGAAAAGGGAATAAAAAATGACAAGGGCAAAAACAGATATTGTGTAGGATAAAGAGGGAAAATAATAATTATTCAAAGTTGAGGGAAGAGTTTGATTTTTAAAACAAAACTAGAGGGTGTAATTGATTTTCACCCCTTTTAATATTGGTCTTGCAAAATACTGTCATGACACCGCTTCGCAAGAAATTAGTAATAGTAGATTTGGCATTGACTCTTCAACCATCTGCTGATATTTTTCTTACTTAGCAAGATAATCGATTCATATGCATTTGATCTTAGTTTCTCACCCATCTCCTTGGTTCCGGTAAAAAGATTAGTTTGGTTCTTAATAAAAGAAACTAAGAGAAATAACAAGGGAAGGTGACAGAAAAATAAAAATAGTATACTGAAATATATGTAAAAGGAGCTCTAACGGAAAATTTTATTTTTTTCAGTGCATTTGGACTACAATTTATAAGACAAATACTAACTTAAAAAAAACCTAAAAACATGCTTAAAATAACAAACTCCTACCTAGTTCACTCCTAAAGACTAGTTCAAAATTATTTAAAATTCAAACTAAATTACGGCAGTAAATTACTCTTAAGCTGTAATAGCAAAATAATTTTACTGAGAGCAGCTTCTAGAATATTTCTTACACTCCTCCTTGCTTTTGAAGCTGCAAATTTTGAATTTATGCCTTGTAAACCTTTAACTGGAATCGACTTTGTACGTAAGTCTGCCAACTGATATTTGGACTTGCAGTAAATTAAATTCACTTTTCTATATTGCGGCATCTCATGTTTGCAATGAAATAAGTTGGCTCTTTTTTTTACTTCATTTGCATCTTGCCTTGAGGTTGTCAACTTTTTTCCAGATTTGCATTTTGCCTTGAGGCTTGTCAGCTTTCTTCCATATTGTCACGACCCCGACTCGCCCTCCGTGAACCGTCGTGACGGCACCTAGTCTCTACGACTATGTAAGCCTAACAATGCTGAATATAAACAATAATTGCGGAAGAAATAATTAAAAATCGAAATAGTAGAATAAAACAGTGTTTAAGGTGCCACTCGACACATACAATAACAACTTTCGAAGCTAACAACAATTTCCAAAACCCGGAATCTCACAAATCACAAGCTAAGAGATACATAAGAAGCTCTAACTCCGGAAATGTTTAAATAAGGGAAAAATACTAAAAGGGCTATACTTATTACAGAAAGATAGAAAGGGACTCCTCGGTCTGCGGACGTAACAGATATACCTCGAAGTCTCTATAGAACGCCTCCTCCCAAGGATGATAGAACTGAGTGGAAATACCTGGATCTACACAACAAAAATGTGCAGAAGAGTAGCATGAGCACACCACAGCGGTGCCCAGTAAGTATCAAGACTAACATCGGTGGGGTAGTGACGAGGAACAGTCAAGAAACATATCAGTCTAATAAACGGTACAATTATAGGAACAACGGATCATGATATATATTTATATAAAGGCTGCACTAAAAGACTAACAATGCTACAATCACAATGAGGGAAGAGAACAACAAGTAACAACGAAAGTATTAAGAATGAAGACACATAAGAACGAGCAAAAACACAACCCAAATCCTAAAGTTACAATACAGTAAAGGAAAAACAAATCAATAGCTCAGATCCTACGACAGTGTTACAATTTCCACGAATTATCGAATCTCGAAAAAATTATAGCTCACGAGTCCTAGTACCTGAAATCTAACACTTGGCATTCCTGTGCCCCCATCAGCCTCACGGTCATACTGATAACTCACTTGCTAACTAGGGCCACTCTCACATATATAATAAATAACGAGGGCGTACATCTATACTTAGAAAATTCAGGAGGACTTCACGTCCAATAGGAGTGTTCAGCTACGTGTATGCCTGTGCAAGTGCTTTAACATAATTTCTACCAGCTAATAAGCGTAAGAAGAAGAACGGACCGCACGTACGATGTTTCCTCACAACTCCCACGAGATAAAGCTCATACAGGTAAGCGTACCACAATCACAATATTAAACAGCAAGAATGCCCCCATGCCATCACAAATCATCACGATCAATCCCTGACATAGCCCACCTTATATCGCCATATGTGCAAATAATAACATAATAAGTACCCGCCTTATTTCGCCACATGTGCATCAAAATGTTCCCACCTTATCTCGCCACATGCGCAACCCACATATAAGCATATAAACATATCCCGCCTTGTTATGCTGCATATGCAATACATCAATAGCAACCATAGCACGGCAAAGACCTCGTGCAACCCCTCAACAACAACTGCACGACAGAGACCTCGTGCACCAACGCAACAACAACCGCACGGCAGAGACCTCGTGCACCAACATAACAACAATGATAGTAATACAAACTATAGCAAGTGAATCCACTCTAAAACTCCAAATCACAAGGAATCGGTATAAACAATTCACAAGATTAGCTACAGTAAGATAAATGAAAAGCATAAAGGGAACAATTCAACGAAAAGGGAAATTAGCATGTAGTGACAAATCCCAAATAAACAATTCAGTACAAGAAAGATAACACGAGTCCAGTAGTCCCAAATAAAGGCAAGGAGACAAAGATACAGGTCATCTAAACTCTGTTTAAGGTTGGGAATTTACGAGAATATTCGATAATTTCAATTAAGGGAAGGGAACCTTACCCGCACTTAAGACTAGGCAATTATAGGAGGGATGGCAATAGCTCTCAGCTACACAGGCAGTTACGAAAAGATAGCATAATTATAAGAGAGACAAAGTTCTCCAGTTAAATCATAATTAGGCAATAAGAGTAAATCATGAAGTAAACAATTCCAACTAAGCACGTAGAGACGAAACTAATAAGCAGGAACTCAATCATATGAAGAACAACTCCATACATAGCGAATATAATAACCTAAGAACCCTAAAAGGCCAACTATTCACAATTAAGTCCGAGTACGCACTCGTCACTTCGCGTACACGGATTACAATCAACATAGAAGACTCAATCCTAAGGGGAAGTCCCCCCCACAAGGTTAGTAAAGATACTTACCTCAAAGACGACAAAACGATACTCTAAGATGCACTTCTCAGGTGAAAAGGCCTCCGAACCGCTCAAATCTACCAAATTAACTTCAAAGTACAAAATAAAACACATAAGAGACTATTTCGGATCATAAAGTTTCAATCTTGATCAAATTCTAAAAATCGGTCCAAAAGTCGATCCCCGGGCCTGCACCTCGGAACCCAACAAATTTTACCAAAACTGAATATCCATTCCGATATAAGTTCAACCATACAAATTTTATCCAATTCTGATACCATTTGGTCCCTCAAATCATGATTTTTCATTTTGAAATTTTTCTTCAAAAACCAACTCTTTCCCCAACCCAAAAGGAGGATGCAGGGCTTCGCGAACGTGAAGAGAAGGATGCGAACGCGAAGAAGGATTTCGAGGTGGTCAGCAACAATGCATCGCGAACGCGAGAGGCTGTTCGCGATCGCCAAGAAGGATATTAGAAGTAGGAAAACAACAGTTCCAAAATTGGGGAAAATGACTCGTAGCACACCCGGAACACACCCGAGGCCCTCGGGACCCCGTTTAAACACACAAACAAGTCACATAACCTAACACGGACTCGCTCGGGGTTTCAAATCACATCAAACAACGCCAAAATGATGAATCACACCATGAATCGAACTATGAACTTCCAAATCCGAAATCTTGTGCTGAAACCGATCAAATCAACCCGGAATGACGCCAAATTTTGCAGACAAGTCCAAAATGAAATGAAGGAGATGCTCCAACTCTCGAAATTGTATTCCGACCCCGATATGACAAAAGTCAACTGTGGGTCAAACTTCTTCATTTTCCAAACTTCAACTTTTCCAACTTTCGCCGAATTGCCTCAATTACCCTACGGACCTCCAAATCTGAATCTGGATGCGTGCATAAGTCCAAAATCACCATACGAAGCTGTTGAGATCGTCCACGACCCATTCCGGGGCCGTTTACCCAAAAGTCCAATTCCGGTCAAATTCTCACCATTTAAACTTCCAAAGCTAGTTTCTTTCTTCCAATTTGACTCTAAACCATCCGTTAACTGAATTCCACCATGCACGCGAGTCGATACTCATATTATGAAGCTGTTCAAGACCGTGCGCCACCGAACGAAGCTTAAATTCTCAAAATGATCGGCCGGGTCGTTACACATATTTTGTTTTTCTAAAATTTTGACAACTTCTTCTTTGCCTCATTTTCACGTATGTCCTCAGTTGGAGGATTATCTACACTTTGTAAATACATTTGACTCCATTTTTTTTATCTTCTGTTGGATCAAATAAGACGTTTTAATATCTTATTTTAACCCTTAAAGTCTCAAGTCCAGTTGCATCATGAAATCATATTTATCTTCAAAGATACATTAAATCCTTTTTCCATTAGTTGTCCAACTCTCAATAAATTTTGATCAATATCAGGAACATAAAGAATATTTACAATTTTCTTAGTACCTGAATTATTGCGATTGCAATACTTCCTTTTCCTTTAGTAAGAATATAATCACCATTCCTTTTGATTTTCTTATTTTCCATAAACATGAACTCTTTGAAAATATTACTGTCATATGTCATGTGGTTTGTACAACCACTATCAATCAACCAAAAATCAGATTTTTTGGTTGAAAGAACAGTTGCCACAAATAAGTGATCTTCTTCTTCTTCATTTGTGACTTGGGAATTTGCTTCATACTTTTGATATTTGCATTTGCAAATTATAGCTTCATGACCAAGTTGGTTGCAAATGTTGCACTTTGCATCTGACCTCTTCCAATATTTGAACGGTGGATGACCTTTTTTGCCACAGCGCTGATAAGGTGGGTAAATCTTCTTTGCATTATTATCCTTGCTTTACGTTTTGTGGTTGGCTGCCAAGGCTCCTTTAACCATACCATCTTGCTTCATAAGCCTCCTTTCCTCTTGTGCCTGCCGTGTATTTAACAATTCTGCCAAGGTAATCTTAGATAGTTCCTTTGTATTTTCCAAGGTAGTTATGGATATTTCATATTTTTCAGGCTCTGTAACAGGAATTGTTTTCAACAATTCTTGAACCTTTAAATTTAGTACCAAGCAACCTTACCTTGTTAACAATGCCAAGCAACCGATTTGAGTATTCTTTGACGGTCTTAGACTTTTTCTTTTGCAACTCGAATTCTCTTATTAAATTCAACACCTTCATGCCTCATATTCTTTCATCTCTTGTATATTCTTCCTTCAGATAATCCCAAGTTTATTTTGCTAATTTGAGAGCCGTACATCTCGTGAAAATTGTTGCAGACACACTAGCAAAAAAAGTTGCTTTCGCCTTTGATTTCTTGGTTTTCTTTTCCTTGTGACTCTTGATCTGGTCCACGTTGGGATTGTGATGAGTGGTAATTTTACCACTCATTCTAGTCTCTTTTCTTTAGTTTTTATGTCCTTTAATTATAATATGAGGGCGTTTATGGTGTGTATTGTTAGATTTTCAGGTAAATGATGTCATGAAGAGAGTTGAATTCAAATGAAGTAGAATTGAGCAAAAAAAAATTGAAACAATGAAATTTTTTTCAGTGATTCCGCATCTGCAAGGAAATGGTTCACATCTGTGGAATTGAGCTACCTTGACTGGGATCGCATCTGTGAGACAAGAACCGCTTCTGTGGTTGCGCATCTGCACTTGCAATCCCGCATCTACGGAGCCAAAGTTTCCCTTTATTGTTCGCATCTGTGATAGGCGATGCACATCTGCGGAGTCGCACTTGTGAGGAACCTTCCGCAGGTGCGGTTAACGGGCTTCAGACCTGGGAAGGAATGAAATTTCACATTTTTTCAATCCCAAACCCACAAATACACGACCTAGCAAATCTTTTTGCACATTTTTGGCTTAATTTTCAGTTCTTGAGACTAGAGAGAACAAGTTTTGGAGCTAGGGTTCTTGCACACACACGTGGGTCTTGATGTTTTGAAGCTTTTGGTTGAGAATTTCTTACCCATTTCTTCATTTCCTTGCTTTTTATTGTATATTTAAGTGTGTAGTATTTTATCTAACACTTGAATCTTATTTATGAAAATATTCATGTTTAAAGTGCGGATTAAATATCTTATTGTGCTTATGTATTGAATGATTTTTATTTATTATGAAGTGAGTTATTATTTCTTTAATTATTCTTGTTCTTTAATGTTTCCAAAGGGATTAGCTAACCCTAGGACTCACCCATTAACTTTGAATTAATTTTGGGAAAGATTATTTGGGGTTAGAAAAGATTAATTAACAAGAACTTGAGGCTTTATCTCTCATTTTATAGATTCTACCTAGGGATAGGATTGAACTACTTGTAGCCATAATCAGTTGTGCTCAATCTCTTAATTGATTTAGGGATAATTCAATTAGGAAGTCTTGTTTGTCTTTGAAAGAAGCTAATATAGAATCATTACCCGAGGCTAATTAACATAAACTCACTCATATTTGTAAAATCGTAAAATACATTGGATCGTTACTTGAGTGTAATTCCCCGTGTATCCATACTTGTAGCCATAAATCATTTTACTTGATTTCTAGGTTAGTTTATATTTTCGCATTTAGATATAAATATGTTCTCAAAAATCATTCTAAGTATTTGACATTGCATAACAAGTGATAATTCTATTACATTCCTAATCGCCTACATATTGTTCTCTGTAGGATTCGACCCCGACTCATAGTTGGTAAATTATATTGCATGTGACCGTGTCCATTTACTTTTTAGCAGTGGGTTTGGACGTTATCAGATTATTAGGCAACGGAAGAATATCATAATCTTCTTCCACAGCCTCCCAAAGATCTAAAGCTTCCAAGTAAGTCTCCATTCTCATTACCCTGAGTTGGTAATTTTCACCATCAAAGATTGGAGGAGGCAATCGAGAAAAACTTGTTTCAGTCTCCATTCCACTCAAGAAAAGATTTTACTTAGGTACCATAAGAAAATGACTTTTGATATCAATTGTTGGTTCTTGATAAAAGAAACTAAGGGAAATAACAGGGGATGATGACATGAAAATAAAAGTAGTCTACTAGAATAGATGTAAAATGAACTCTAACTGAAAATTCTATTTTTTCACTGTATCTGGACTACAATTTATAAGAAAAATACTAACTTAAAAGACCTAAATATCAGCACAAAATCTGCTTAAAATAACAAACTCCTAGAGACTAGTTCAAAATTATTTAAAATTCAAACTAAATTTTTGCAGTAAATAACTTTTAAGCTGAAACATCAAAATAATTTTACTGAGAGCAGCTTCTAAAGCATATTTCTATCAGTTGTTTTCCAGAATCTACCGTATTGAGGACTGAAATATCAGGATTCTCCGATTTATATTAGGAGAATGAAATAAATAGAATACGTTTGTTCTACAATTGATTTGTTTATCCTAGTAATAGAAGTTTGAGAAAAAAAAATCCTATGTTAGAATTTTAAAATAAGCTGTACAGGATTTTTTCGATCGCCAAAATTTTGAAGCACACTGTTGAGCACATTTGCTCGAGTAAATCTGAAGATTCCCCTTTTGTTCAGTCAATTAGCCTTAGAGCCGAATTCCAACATCCGAATCTTCTGCCATGCCTATTTCCAACATACGAACACCGTATCAATCACCACACGATGTACCAAGACATGATTGCATACCTTTGCTGAATTCAAACCATGCACCGTGTAATTCACATGACCATAATAACATCCTTTGATAATAATAACTGACATTCCACGGATCTGTTGCTCACAACACACCCCGTGACTCATATAAGTCCTGTTCCAACTCATGCAATACCGCTACGACGGAAGAGATGTGTAGAAATTCATAACCGACTACCGAGCTAATAATTCATTGAGTCTGTCCTCCTGACAAGAACCATCGACTCATTACAAACCAAATAACTATATTTGCTCTTTAATATACTTCATATAAATCTGACCGCACTGATCCCAGGTCCAATAATCTCGTCTCACCCAGTATAAGCTGCCCAGGTAATAAGCCACCTCAGACACTGCCAAAATTCTCATATGATGCCACAATGAGCCAATAAGCTACAACTCGAATGGGATACAATGGGAAAACGAACTCTGAAAAGAACTACTAAACCCACGTAACTAATTTAGACAACCGAAAGGCGTAATGAACCTTCCTTAGAAAATGGGAAGCAAAACACACAAGAAATGATCTAAGGGACTGTACTCAACGTCACACTATTGTGGCGTACAACCCGATCTAAACAATATATCCGTGGCGGTGTGACACCTGATTCATACATAATAATCTGTAAGGAATTACTTACCGAGCTAAAATGCTCATACCTACAAAATACCCGAATATCAACCCCAACATGCAGAGTGCATAATGCAAATTCTTGGGGAGACTGACAACGTCATACACTACAAAACTCAAGCACGACTAAGGTGCGATATATGATCTGAAATCTCGAGGGCCATCCTGCTCACATAACACCATCGCTACGCAGAAACTTAACACATATGAAATTTATCAAACCATTTCACAACTCACACGGCACAATATAGTATTACATGAAATAATCGACGACGAAGTATCATCCAACGTCCGAATACCCCTCCATAAGGAGCACTATGCTGAAATGAACACATCATTCCTGATATAGAGCCTATATTCATAATTAGATCCATCCACGGACCTCAAGCAAATTCTGATCGCATCGCACTAGGCTAATAAGGGTCCATAATTACCCCTTTTTTCTATAACACACAAGAACAACCGCCAAATTTGGAACAAACTTCCATGGTTCCATCGGCCATACTAACACTGTGAAACAAATCAAAAATCTGCAATCAATACTCAAAGCCTCTTACACAAGACACCGATCTCAGGTGACGCTAAGGACAATACCAGTTGGCTCCAACCATCTGATTCCTTCCTCACTCATTCGAGCTCGTGAAATTCTTGTCAACTCTGAACCATGACCTGGATCCTCAACTTCCAATTCCCACTACTCACTGCACTTAATCATGCCAATGTGCAAGAGTTGAAGAATTTCATCCTAACTTCTGAACCACTAATAGGGTAAATGTTTCATCATGTAGAACCTTTTACTTAGTTCATGTCAAGAGAACCACAACAACACGTGACTGAATTCTCATAATCGCAAAAAATACCAACCTCAAGTAGTGGTCTAAACCACCATAACTCTTCCGGGATCTATCTACACATAACATGCCATACTACTCGAAAGACTCCAAATAAAATCAATTATGGCGACGGTCAAACCCCGCACGTACCATCACAAGTCACATGAGTAACTCAACAGGCTGAAGGAGCTGATCATTTCCATCATTATGCCGATTCAACCATTGCTAATCGATTCGACTTCTTCTAATTTACCTTGGACTTTCCTTAGGAATAATAATATCTCCATTCAAAACATAGCGAACTCAATTCGCACTCGTCCTGAATGACCCCATTGTCTCAAAACCCACGAACCACTTCATACCTCCTTGTGCGCATAATCGAGTCTTTAACTAGTACACCCATTATGATAATTCTTCTATAAATCCAAAGTTATTTCCTCCCATTCTTCTTATACCACACCACAGGCTAGAGATATCGCAGAACTCCCCAAGATCCTTTATCATAATCCGCTGCAAAAGCTCGATACTCAACCATACTATGGACTCGAAATCCTTAAGTACAACACTTTAACTTCTGAATCCACTAGGACCATTGTTAGGAGTCACCCACTCTGACTTGGTCCCAAATATAATAAACTGTAAGGCTCCGCTAGCACATGACCACCCTCTCAAAGAAGCACCCGGCCTAATCAACTTTTAACTTACTTCTACATGAAGCATAATTCCTGAGTTTTCAAAAGCCCGAACATGAATCGATAATGTCAATTATAGAACACACTCCTCAAATCCTTTTCTCAAATTACCACTGGTGTTCTCTTTCCTTAGCCGCAATAACCCATCAATATGTCGATAACCAGAAACCTTTAAATAGAAACCATACAATCTAATCGTAGGCGGTGGGACTCTCCCACTTAGCTCGAAGCTACCCTTGCATAACCTGGAACCACCAAGACTGTTCCTCCATTGTTGAGATGATATTGCACAATCAACCCGCCAAACTCCTCGAAATCTTCCTGTTAACCATTTCATGAATACTCTAAATCACTAGCTACATTTACATATTCTACCCCTCATCGGATAGCCAGTAGAATCGTTTGTAGAAGCTTCGTCAACACCATACGATCGCTAACCTGTTCACAGGAGATAACCCACATGTGGAAATTACATGCCGATATCTTCCAACGTCGTTGTACTAGGTACAATCATTACGAAATCAGTAGACCATCCTGAGCTCGAGCTCATTCACCAGCCGCACAAGTCTGTTCATTCCTCAGGGACATCAAATAAAGGTGCAATAATACATCCTAATATGAAGTCACATTGTATCCTTCTTCATATCAAGCAACTCCTTTCTATCGTATCCCATCTCCCATCGCGTAACAACTAATAATCCAAATTAGTTTCATAGACCTAGTCACTGTCCGCCATGAATCCCGAATCACTCTAAACTTGTCCCAAGGTGTGTATTCATCCTACCACAGAACCCATATGCTACTCTGCCACTCTCCTACTTTGGTCACACTCACTCCTTTAAGCAACTACTCGACTCCTGTTTCTCACACTTGGCCTTCTAGAAGTTTATCCACAGTGAGACACCTCCCACATGTCCTTCCTCATCTTTCGCTGCCCAGTTGTTGCCTTAAGTCAAAATCCATCTCTGTAGCACTCGAACCGATATGATGTTACCAACTTTAAACTCCTTCGAAGATCATCTTCCTTGAGTCATCACACCAAAAACACCGATTCAATCTTAAACCACCGCACACCACGATCTTTGATAGCCGCTTTTCACACTACCTTGCCCAAAGGTGAATTGAAGAAGACCACAACATCGACGAACTTAACACATTCGATCAAGGGCAACGACACCACATTACTAATGAAAGTTCTACAGCGCCCGAAAATACCAAGTTCTCATTACCTCATCAACTTAAGCTTGAACATTCATAGTCCGACTGCCTTCCTCCGCCAGAAATAAAAGTCTGAATCTCTAAATCTTGCATTGAGTAGACATACTTCCAAGTCATCCATTGCTTTAACGCATAGACAAGCATCCTACCATTACCCCAATACTATTCGATAGCAATGCACGAATCGTCATAGCAATCAATGTCAATCTCAAAACTTTAGGCAATACTAATACTAAGCTGAAACAATAGAACGGTCTTTCACAAGGCGATGACAATAGCCTAATCAAATACGCAGGGAGAAACATCCTGCACCTAATATGTAGTACCATTATAATTCCTCAATTCTCGATCGATAACAAGCACTTTACGTCACGTAAGATTGAGTAGGAAAGAAACAAAATCATAGGCCTCAAAGGAATCAAAACACACGATGAGGAATCAAGAAGGCAAGTTCTCCTAGCAACCCTGTAGCCTCTCGAAGATAAGTACAGATGTCTCCGTACCGATCCGCAAGACTTTACTAGACTTGCTCATGACTCGTGAGATCTAAGTGAATCTAGTGCTCTAATACCATATTGTCACGACCCAAAATCCATTAAAGGTCATAATGGAGCCGGACACTACTATCAGGCCAGCCAACACTAAATAATTAATTATATTCTCATTTTATTATTTGTGAGATCATAAATTTTCTTCAATTTAACTAGTAAAAAATGTACTTTACAGAATAAATAATAATATTTTCCAATTTCAATACCGAATATCCCATAATCATCTTGGAACCCGGTGTCACAAGTACATGAGCAATTACTAGGAAATAAAATAAAATACAATCTATCCGGAATACAAATTTGAACAGTTAAGAAAAGACAAATACTTTGAAGTGGACTTTGCTGGCTGTGGATCATCTTATAGGATGCAGCTCACCTAAGTCTCCATATTAACTATATCGCTACGCCCACTAGGCCACTAGACATACATGTGCCTGTACAACAAAAATGTACTGCAAGTGTAGTATGAGTCCGAAAACAACGCGTACCCAGTAAGTATCCAATCTAACCTCGAAGAAGTAGTTACGAGGGGTCGACTTCGATACTTACTAATGGTCCAATAATATCAGGTACAATAAATAAATGAATAAATATGAGGCAGAGATATATGAAATACACAAATATAAAATACGTGGTATAATTCCCCTCCTTACAATTTACTCTAGCTCTCAACTAGCAAGTTTCCTCCTCAACCGGAGCATATATATAGATATAGTGGATTTCATCAAAGAGGTTGTCATAATTCAAATTAGGTAAAACCCTCAAATACACTGGCTTGTTTCCAAATATTACGCACGATTCCATGAGGGTAATATATAGGAAATGCCGAGGTTTACAGCCTGATCCAACATAAAAGTAAACTGCGTACTACCGAGGATCGAACGGCGCAAACCATAGATGCATCTATTAACTGCCGAGGTGATCGACCCACTCCTATGTTAGTAGTACAAGGAGTTACCCCTTTCGCGAATCATACTTGCGACACAGTCAAATATAAGTTTAAGGAATTACCCCGCTTGCGGATCATACTTGCGATGCGGTCAAATATAAATTTAAGGAATTTCCCCACTCGTGGATCATACTTGCGACGCGGTTACACATAGATTTCTTATATTATTATAGTATTCTTTAGAAAATACGAAGTTCAAATGAAAACCTTTAAGATCCTACATTTTTTCCTCAATTTCAACTCATTTCCAAACATTTAACAAGCTCCTTCTAAAGGCAAACAATAAACATAAATCAATAACAATATCAACAAGGCATGATGTAAGCCTAAAACTACCCGGATATTGGCATAGCTAGTAGCTATGTACGAACTCTCGTCACCTTGTGAGTACATAGCCCCCACAAATAGAGGCACATATTAATTTAGTTCACCTATGGGGTTAATTCTCTCTTACAAGATTAGAAAAGAGACTTACCTAGCTCCGAAGTTCCATAGCTGGCTCCCAAGCCTTTCCACCACTTCAAACCGATGCCCAACGCTCCAAAACTAGTCAATAAATGATCAAATCCATAAATATATACTCACATACTCATTATAATCCTATTTACAACAATTTCTAACCCCGATCAAAAAGTCGATAAAAATCACCCTCAGACCCACGTGCTTGGATTCTGAAAATTTTCAAAAATAAACTTTACTCATAACTTCACGAACTCAAATATATAATTTTATTCTCAATTCCATATCCAAAATCGTTGTCAAAATCAAAAAAATACCAAATTCTAGGTCTTTCTTCAAAATCCCAAATTTCTACTAGTTTTCATGTTTATATCCTTTTACAAACCATGCATATAACTTATATTGAGTGGGAATCACTTACCATGTGTTGCTTGAAGAAAATATCCCCTTGAAGCTCTCCGAAATCGCCCAAACCAAATGAAAATGGGAGAAAAAATGGGCCAAGTCCGGTTTTTGTAAACCCTCACTGCCCAGCGACCATTCTGCATCTGCTGTATACCAGTCGGATCCGCGCTTCCGCTTATGCAGCCTCTTCTTCCACAATTGCGGTCCTTGTCGCTTTTGCGGCTACTGACATCGCACCTGTGCCATTGCAGGTGCGCACACTTTTTAGCTTCTGCGATTCCCAAGGACCTTGGCTCCTTCCGCACCTACGAGCCATTTCCCACACTTGCATCCCTCTTCACGCAGGTGTGGTTACACCAGATGCCCAGCTGCTTCAATTCTTCCTCAACTCCAAATTTCATTTTGTTAACCACCCAGAATTCACCCGAGGCCCCCGGGACCCCGTCCAATCACACCAACTAGTTCCAAACTATAATGCGGACCCGATCGAGGCCTCAAATCACATCAAACAACGCTAAAATCATGAATCACACTCCAATTCAAGCTTAAAGAACTTGAGATTTCAATTTCTACGTTGGTTGCCGAAACCCATCAAATCACGTACGATTGACCTCAAATTTTGTACACAAATCACACTCGACATTATTATCCTACTCCAACTTCTGGAATCGAATTCCAACCCTGATTTCAAAAAGTCCACTTCCGGTCAAACTTCTCAAAAGCCTTCAAATTTCTAGCTTTAGCCAAATAACTTCAAAATAACCTACGGACCACTAAATCCACTTCCGGATGCGCTTCCAATTCCAAATTACCACACGGATCTATTCCTAGACTCGGAATCCCAAATGGACATCAATAACATTGAAATTCACTTCAACCCAAATTTATGAATTTCTTCCAAAATGCCAACTTCCACAATAGACGCGGAAATGCTCCCGAGTCATCCAAAACCCAATTTGAACAAACGCCCATGTCTAAAACCATCATACAAACCTGTTGTAACCTTCAAATCCCGATTTTGAGGTGTTACACCCCATGTTTTCGTACGTTAAAGTTTTGTCGTAGGTTAATTGACGTAAGTTCGGGAATGAGATTATTTTGAGATTATAAGTATTATACTATTTCAAAAAAGTTATGAGTAAATTCGTGAATGTCAGAGGGTAAGTAAATCGAAAAAAATGAATTTCGTCAAAGTTTGTCATGTTGGGATAAGTTACGACCCGAGCTAAAATATCCGATATTTATGGACTAGTGCCATACAAGGTAACACATGACCATGATAGTAAGGTGTATAAGGTGTGTTAAAAGTGAGTAGTATTTTAAGTAATTTGAGATAATCCTTAATTATGTGAACTAATGGATAATGGGGGAATTAACTTGTTAGTTAATAATTCGGGGTTGACTAATTAAAGTCTTTGGATAAGATTAATGAGCAAAATGTGGCAGCCAAATGGAGACACATTAAGTGACTCTTGAATCAACTTTCAAGGTGGAAACAATTCAAAGATGAGCACCTTCTCTCTTTGGATTAAAGAATGGCATCAAACCACTTCTTTAATTCACAAAAATGAAGACCTTTTACATCTTCAAAGTGATGGATAGATTCTGCAAGAAAGGATATTCAATATTGTGATCAGATTCACTAAGGGAGATGGATTAAACATTCAACAAAGTAACGGTCTTAAGAAAAAAATTCATACGAAATTATACTGCATAATGGCAACGTGATTTGGCAATTCTAAGGGAGTACGGTGTAATCGTTTTCAAGAATCTCATATGGATTTTTCCTACTTTGATCTTGCCATTTCGTGTTGTCACAATTGACGTGTGTTAAATGGATTGTTAAAAAAATTGACCCATGTATGTTAAGGCTATCCCTTCTTTCCTTTTCGCATGATCCATACGATACAAATGAAACGAGCAAAATACGCAACTTTCATAAATGAATCTATTCATAGAAATTCTAGGGGTGTCTATATTCTTGATTCTCCATATGAATTATTATTATATCTTCTGTTCATGGGTCTCAGAAAAATATGTCTTTGATAAAGTTTATCCGAAAGGCATATTGATTTTTATGGCATTCCGAGAAAATCTTTATGACGTATTTCTTATGCATTTCATGCATCTATACATGTATATTGACCCATGACTAGATGGCGTTATATACGCATATATATGTATCTTATATTTATATTGGATATGGAAAAAGGTTACGACGTTATATACGCACCACTACCTGATCAGCTGGTATACGTCGATGATTTTGCCCACAGTGGCCGAGATGATATGATGGGATGCCCTAAGAGGCTTAATGATGTTATGAACACATGTACCTATGCATGACATGCCATTCATATTCATATGCATGACACTATAATATTTTATGATTTATAGAGTTATCCAGACTTACAAGTTGAGTCATTTACTCTATATTTCTTCCATGTCGTTTATGTACTTATTTATGTGCCTTACATACTCGGTACATTATTCATATTGATGTCCCTTTTTTTTGGGGACACCGCGTTTCATGCCCGTAGTCCCGATAGACAGGTCGAGAGTCGTCCAAGTAGGCTATCAGCTCAACAGAACATGTTGGTGCGCTCCATTTGCTCCGGAGTTGCTTGTTTGGTCAGTATGATTTAGAAGCATATTGTTTAGTATGTCATGGCCCTGTCCCAACCTTTATGTTAAGTATGTACTCTTAGAGGCTTGTAGACAGATGTCATGTATATGAATGCTTGTATAGCCTTTCCAGCCTATGTTTTGAGTATACAAATGATCATGTTGACCTTATAGGCCCGTATATCACATGTATAAGTTTTTATACTAGGTTGGGTCGCCCTACATTGAGTACTCCCCCATGTTTATTCTAGTTAGACTATGACGGCCCATTTTATCCATTTTCCAATGAAAGTACAATAAGAAGGATATGTTATGTATGTACTTAGTTAAGTAAGGTACCAGGTGCTCGTTGCGACCCATAGGTTTGGGTCGTGACAAAAGTAGTATTAGAGCAGTCCTGTCCTAGGAGTCTACAAGCCGTGTCTAGTAGAGTCTTGTTTATGGGTGTGTTGTGCACCACACTTATAAGCAGGAGTCTACAAGGCATTTAGGACTGTCACTCTTTCTTCTTACTCTAGATCGTGTGGTAGAGCTCAGTTGTAAGAACTCAATTTCCTAAACTCTATCTTATTCATTATACAATGATGCCTACATTCAGAAAGAAGGTCGGTAAGAGATATTGTTGTGGAAGTGTTGATTTATATGAACTCGATTTTGCATCATGCTTATGATGAGTAAATGTGAGGTCATCAGCAGACCATGCGTGTACTAAAAGGTGTAAGGTTCTTGATAAGGAGTTTTAAGGCAATAATACTTATCCACTCTTACAGTAAAAAAGAATAACGAAATCGGAAGGTAGAAATAAGTTTCAGCAAGAAAAAGAAGCAAGGTGAAGAAGGGTATGAGGTACCCGGTTAATAAAGATTATCATTATTTACCATTCAGGAAGGGAGATATAAGCATTTTGAGTTACTTTCAACAGTGATAAATGTATGTACAATTGGCCACACCGATCTCAGTTATGCCCTATGGGAGCTAACATATATAGTTTAAGAGAATGATGGGTTATCAGGATCCTGCTAGGGTTAGAGTAACCCAAAATGGTGGATGGATTGGTAGAATTAGTTGACATTTCCGAAGGATAGTGCAAACGTGGTAATGGATCTCCTTGTGAGACACCTAGATGGTGCACTTTAAAATAGTACAACTAGATATGAGTGCTACAAAGATAGGCACTGGAAGCCTGAAAAGGATAAATATTATCTTAGTATGGCTCACGTCCCTAGTAGAGAGATAATTCTAGGCAAACTGAAGAGCCAGTGGATGGAGCAAAGGGGAACTAAAAGAAAAAGAATATCTTGTTGAAGTTTTCAGAATAAAGTGATAGACAGAAATGTTAGCAGGAAATAAGAAGAGAGCTAATGAAGCAATAAGAGTAAGATGTGATATATGGATGACAACGGTAGGTCAAAAAGATGATAGTATTACAGAGTCTATAGTCAAGTGAAGGAAAAGACGAGAGGTGACAAGCCTTGAGACAACAAAAGAGTATAGACCATAAAAGTCATATCCTCATTTCGAGATATAAGTTCGTGACTCCAACGCAACTACCAGAAGGAAAAGTTAGACCCTAGAATAATAGAAATCAGTGTGGGATGGTGAACAAGATAAACTAAACGTGAATTAGTTACTGAGTGATTGGATAATAGTTGACATCATGAGAGTTTCAAATTTTGTTCCGGCGATAATAGAATGGACAACAAAAGAAGATTCATGAGAAATTCAGAAAATGGTCATTCAGGAAGACACTTCCCTAAAGCAAGCAATTTGAGCAAAGTTAAGCTTAAAGGACTATGTGTGCCAGTTAAACTAAGTGCCACCCTCGCGAGTAAGGAATTTCGTTACCCTTGGTACAGAAGGATTACCGCAAGGTGAGTGAGGATCATCGATATTGTGAGAATATGCCAATGATGAAGAGGTAAAACATCTGTAGGTAGATCGTTGTAGTGCTAAATATTGGTACTTCCTATAAGGGGGAATATGGAGTGACGTGGCATTAGGTCAGAATTAAGTGGTTCTAGTAATTATGGAATGGTAAAGGAAGAATGCGATAAAATAAAAAAGGGATGAGATTGCACTTATTCAAACCCTACAGATATGCTACAATACCAGAGCATTATGCAAACATGAAGTCAAGGAGAGAAAGTAAGGGTACCTGCCCGAGATGTTATTGATTAATAAGGAGCCAGTGCAAGAGGTAAGTTAAGACAAAAGAAATAACCAAAGAAAGACTACGCGGAATATTGATATGGGAATGGACCAAAAAGTAGTTAGTAGTTGATTCAGGAAGAGCCTAGCTATGGCTATATAAGAGGATATAGACGAATCAACAGATCATGCAAGTTAAACATAGGGAACCACAATATGGGGAATTCAGTCTCGTAGTTATGACATCGTGATCCTTGAGAAATATTCGAATAGGAGTTGAGGTAGATAATGATATCGTATGAGTGTTACAGAAATAAAAGAGAGTAACACTGGGAAGTTAGTCAAAATATTAGTTCAGAAGTAACCCTACAAGCACAAGGGCGTGGAGATAAGTAACTACAGGTAATTATAGGCGTGGAAGAACATTAAAAATTCTATCAGGCATACGATGTGATAAGCTCGCAGCCTTATAAGAGTCAGAGGATCCCCTCTCTAAGTACTACAATGAATGACTAGCTGAGAAAATAAGGAAGAAGGTTTCAACCAGAGCACAGTGACCTAAAAAGGAAATGGTTGTGTAACAATAGTCTCACTACAAAATTGTATGCACTCCAAAAAAAAGTGGCACCTACCATGGCTAATGAGTGGGGAGTAAAACCAAAAGTAATATTCGATACCATATGAGTTGCACAAAAATTTCGGCATGCGTGAGAACTCAGATAAGCTAAGTATGCACACAATAAGGGGACGAAAAGACCAGGAAAAGCAATTGCTTACATTTGAAGAAAGCTAAAATGGAACAAAAGGAATTATCCGATTAATGACCAGCCGTACAAGACTCTGGTATAAGTTAAATGAAGGAATTGGGTCCAGGTCATAGAACAAGGATTGATTCATTAGAAGATTGTATCATGGTTTTCCACAGCATCCGTGAAAGTCTAAAGTAATAACTAAATTCCATGATCCATAGATCGGAAGATAGATTAAGCCTACATAAAGGCTGATTAGAAGGAAGAAGAAACTGAAGAGTTACATCAACTAAGTAAGTTAGGAGTTTACTTATTGGACCCAGAAAGTTATAGACATCATGATTGAGAACATTGCAGAATCACTCTTAATATCACAGGTACAAGAGATATAGTATAGTAGCCATAATCTATAACGCCTCTACGATAAAACAGTTAGAAATATGCCAACCTCATAAGAAGTTAGTATGAAGCTCTCACGAGATTGTGTAAATAGGTGCATGTATTATAATAGAAGTTCAAGATGTGGATGTGAATTATACCTATGTGGAGGGGAGGTCATGAAAGAGATAGAAGATGTGATGTGAGACTTTAAGGTAAGTAAGGTTTTGTGAACAACATACGAGATACTCAAAAGCAGAAGGTTGAGAATAGTACATACTTCGAATAGAAGGCTAGTAGCACGAGGATTCAATATCCAGGAATGATAGCGGTGTCGTCACTGGCATATCTTCCAGCCTATGGTTTCTAGGCATCGAGAGATCTAGCTAAGAGAGTAAAGAAGAGTTAGAGATGATGTGATGTCTCACTTCATGTTCTAGAATAACATAAGGGAATCTATGGTGCAAGAAAGTTGAAGGAAAGTTGTGAATAGTATAAATAGATGCATAGAGGTCGCAAGCTAAAGTATAGTAAAGCAATGAGGTTTTATGATAGGAGTAAGGATGAGAAAGGGCGAGTAAGAGGGTGACAAGAATGGATAAGTCCTCAAGATTAAGCCCATGAAAACAAGAGAGATAATGGTTTCTCTAAGTTATAGAAAGTTTAGTATAGCCTGAATGAGCTCAAAGGAATCTAAGGCTAATATCATCTAGAGTGGAATAAGGGTGTGATTGTGATAGATAAAGGATGGCGTTTGAGTCTTCGATTGAGTACTCATTTGAAGAAATAAAAAAAGGGATTTCAGGAATTGCACAGGATTAAAATACCCACGTAAGTGAATCACATTAGGATGCTATGAAATACGCTTATGGAAGTATAGTATCTCCCCTAGGTGGATTAGTCTAATTACCCAAGATGTCCCCAATAAGACGTGGGCCCTAATGACAGTGTTACATAAGAGGTCAAGTTATTAGTGGTAAATAGTAGATCAATATTGAGGTGAATCAACAATGGATGGGAAAAAGTCACAAAGTATGAGATAAGATTAGGTCGTCATTCTTAAGATGAACAGTAATGAGGGAGCATTAAAGGACATGGATTTATACATATGGGATAAGCAACGAAAGTAACCAGGAATTTGGTAGCAAACCTCATTAAGGATAAATCGAGGTAAGAGTTATGGTATAGTATGACCTACCTAGGTGCAGTAAAGTCATACAGATGGATAAACGAAATAAGGTATAGCAATATTCGTGAGTTCAACAAAGTACCGAACGAAGAATTTCGGTATACCCATAGATGCCCAGAGGACATCTTATCAAGCTCTGTATATGTTTACCAAGTGAGGCTTAAAGGTTGGCTAAAAGCTGGAGGAAAAATGGAAGAAGAGTCGCATAGGCATACTTATAAGGAAAAAGTTGTACAGGATGCATGATAGAAGGTAGAAAGAGTTACGAGATTGGAAGAATCCCGAATACATGCCATGGTGTAAGAAAGATACCTACAGGTGGGAATATCCTAGACCTTGGATTTATTCATAGAACAACGGACTAAGATGGCAAGGATAATAGTAAAGTATTCGAAAGGACTATAGGCTATGATAATGATAAGTGCATCAGTCAACATTCGAGGACGAATGTTCCAAAGTGGGGAATGATGTTACACCCCATGTTTTCATACGTTAAAGTTTCATCGAAAGTCAATCGACGTAAGTTCGGGAATGAGATTATTTTGGGATTATAAGTATTATACTATTTCAAACAAGTGATGAGTAAATTCATGAAGGTTAGAGGGTAAGTAAATCAAAGAAAATGAATTTTGTCGAAGTTTGTCATGTTGGGATAAAATACGAACCGAGCTAAAATACCCGATATTTATGGACTAGTGGCATACTAGGTACCATATGACCATGATAGTAAGGTGTATAAGGTGTGTTAAAAAAGAGTAGTATTTTAAGTAATTTGAGATAATCCTTACTTATGTAAATTATTGGATAATGGGGGAATTAACTAATTAATTAATAATTAGGGGTTGACTCATTAAAGTCCGTGGATAATATTAATGGGAAAAATGTGGAAGCCAAATGGAGACACATTAAGTGACTCTTGAATCACCTTGCAGGGTGGCAACAATTCAAATATGAGCACCTTATCTCTTTGGATTAAAGAATGACATCAAAACACTTCTTTAATTCACAAAAATGAAGACCTTTTACATTTTCAAAGTGATGGATAGATTCTGCAAGAAATGATATTCAATACTGTGATCAAATTCATTAAGGGAGATGGATTAAACATTCATCAAAGTAACGGCCTTAAGCAAAAAAATTCATACGAAATTATACTGGGCAATAGCAACGGGATTTTACGATTCTAAGGGAGTACGGTATAATCTTTCTCAAGAATCTCATATGGATTTTCCCTACTATGATCTTGTCATTTTGTGTTGTCGCAATTGATATGTGTTAAATGGATTGTCAAAAGAATCGACCCAAGTATGTTAAGGCTATCCCTTCTTTCTTTTTAGCATGATCCATACGATACAAATGAAACGAGCAAAATACGCAACTTTCATAAATGAATCTATTCATAGAAATACTAGAGGTGTCTATATACTTGATTCCCCATGTGACTTATTATTATATCTTCTGTTCACGGGTCTTAAAAAAAATACGTATTTGATAAAGTTTATCCGAAAGGCATATTGATTTTTATGGCATTACGAGAAATCTTATTAACGTATTTCTTATGCATTTCATGCATTTATACATGTACATTGACCCATGACCAGATGGTGTTATATATGGGTATATATGACGTTATATACGCACCCCACCTGATCAGCTGGTATACGTTGATTTTTCCTACAGTGGCTGTGATGATATGATGGGATGCCCTCAAAGGTTTGATGATGTTATGAAGACATGTACCTATGCACGACATGACATTCATACACATATGCATGACACTATAAGCATTTCATGATTTATAGAGTTATCCAGACTTACAACTTGAGTCATTTACTCTATATTTCGTCCATCTCTTTTATGTACTTATTTATGTGCCTTACATACTCGGTACATTATTCGTATTGACATCCCTTTTGCCTGGGGACGCTGCGTTTCATGCCCGCAGGTCCCGATAGATAGGTTAAGAGTCCACCAAGTAGGCTATCAGCTCAACGGAAGATGTTGGTGCGCTCTATTTGCTCCAGAGTTGCTTGTTTGGTCAGTATGATTTAGATGTGTATTGTTTGGTATGGCATGTCCCTGTCTCAACCATTATGTTAAGTGTGTACTCTTAGAGGCTTGTAGATAGATGTCATGTATACGAATACTTGTATTTTCTACTGTATTTTATGATTTCTTGATATTCTTACTCCCTCTGTTCCAATTTATGTGAACCTATTTCCTTTTTGGTCTGTTCCAAAAAGAATGACCCCTTTGTAAATTTGGTAATAGTTTAGTTTAAACATACAATTCTAACTTTAATGAGAAGCTTTTATGTGACGACCCAAAGGGCCATCACCTGTTTTCTTACCTATTCTATGCTTCCGTGGCCTTGAAAACCTCATTTAGAGTCGGCTCGATTTGTGTGCGCAGTCCGGGCTCGTAGTCGGAAAGCTTAAGTATGAAATTCTGTGAAAAATGCTAAATTTTGATGTTAAAATGAATAAATTTGACTTTGCTCAACATTTTGGGTAAACGGACCTGGACCCGTGATTTGACGGTCCCGGAGGGTCCGTAGGAAAATATGGGACTCGGGCGTATACCCGAAATCGAATTCCGAGGTCCCGAGCCCAAGAAATGAATTTTTAAAGGAAATTATTTTTCTGAAATTGTTAAGGAAAATTGAAATGAAATTTGATTAGAACGTGTTGGTATCGGGCCCCTATTTTGGTTACGGTGCCCGGTACAGGTCTTATATATGCTTTAAGATATTTCTGTAATGTTTGGTTATAATCGGACGTCGTTTGACGTGTTTCGGACTTGAAATCCTAAATGGGAAACTTAATGAAGTTTGAGAAAAGCTCTTGATTTTGAGGTTTGATTCACTGTTTTTGATGTTATTTTGGCAATTTGATCGATCAGATAAGTTCGTAGGATGTTGTTGAGTTAGTGCATGTGTTTGGTTAGGATCCCCGAGGGCTCGGGTGTGTTTTGGAATGGTTTAGACTTAGGAAAAGTTGTAGAACTGCTGTCTGCTGTTGTCCAGTCGTTTGTTCTATGCGATTGCATAGCTATGTCCGCGATCGCATAATGTAACTTGTTCAGGGGTTCATTTTGTTGTATGCGATCGCATAGATCCTCCCGCGATCGCATAGTGTTAAGTTGAGAAGCCCTTTATTTTCCTCTACGCGATCGCATAGTTCTGTTCGCGATCGCGATGGCCAGCCTATTTCTTCTATGCGATCGCATTCGTCCTCCGCAATCGCAATGCATAAAAGCCAAACTTGGGAATGGAGTCAGTTTCTTCTATGCGTTCACAACACCCTTCCTGCGATCGCAATGGCCAATTTTCTCCTTCCCTATGCGATCGCGTGGCCTTCTTCGCGATCGCATAGAGCATTTTTCTGCCCAGTTATTTTTAAACTTCAGAAATAGTAGCTACGGGATTTCACCAAGTTTTCACAAAAACCTTTCTTCTCCAAGCTCTTAGGCGATCATTGAAGCAATCCTTCACCAAAAACTCGTGGGTTAGTAATCTTTAACTCGTTTCCTTCATTTTTCATCAACATCTTTTGAAATCCTAGGCCTAAAACATGTGATTTAGGGTAGAAATTGGGGATTTGGGTAGAGTTGGAGCTTTTGTTTTTTCTTGATTTAGACCTCGTTTTGGGGTCGAATTTGAAAACAAATTATATATTCGGGCTCGTGGGTGAATAGGTGATGTGAACCTCGTGTTTTGACCAAGGGGGGCCGGGGTCGATTTTTGGGATTTTGGGAAGAATGCTTGGAAAACTATAATTAGGCATTGGATTCGATTTGTTTAGCATGTATTGATGTTATGAAGTCATTTGTGTATAGATACAATTGAATTGGAAATTCGAGAGGGAAAGCGGTAATTGAGGATTGATTTGGCCGTGGAAGTTTGAGGTAAGTGTTTGGTCTAACCTTAGCTTGAGGAATTAGGAGTTGAGTCTTATTTGCTACGTGCTAATTATCGAGTACGACGTATAGGCATGGTGACGAGTATCTATACGTTGGTGTCTAGCATGACCGTGAGTCTTTATATTGCGGATATTCTGATTTTGTTGTATCTTTCATGCCTAAATGATGATTTCTATATGTTGTAAAGAGCATGTGAAAGGAATTGTGATCTTTGAACTTCGAGGAGCATTGGCTCGAGTTGCAATACGAATTGTTAAAGAATATGAGATAATTGAACCCTTTGGAGCATTGGCTCAAGTGGTAAAGTAAGTTATAAAGTAAGAAATGAAAGAAAGAGAAAGAGTTATTGAACTATTCCCTTTCCGGGATGTTTGTTGCTTTGTTGATTATCTCCCTTGTCGGGATGTTGAGATTTATTGATATTGTTCCCTTGCCGGGACTTTTCTGTTTAATTCTATTCCCTTGTTGGGATTTCTACCATTATTTGTCTACTCCCTTGCCCCCTTTGTTTGTGATTGTTGTTTGGGTGAGGAAGAGTGTTAAAGCACGAAGGGTGATGCCGTGCATTGTTTGCTATCATGAGAAAAGAGTGTAAAGCACGAAGGGTGATGCCGTGCCGTACGATGTACCATTCCGTACCGATATTAGGTGACTATATTGTGAGGAAAGAGAGTAAAAACACGAAGGGTGATGTCGTGCACATTATTATGATACGATTGATCTGGTAAGAACTAGAGTAAAAGCACGAAGGGTGATGTCGTGCACATTTTTATTGTAAATATTTCTTGGGTGAGGACGAGAGTAGAAGCACAAAGGGTGATGCCATGCAAATTGTTGATTTCTAATTCTTGTTGACATTCTGGCCTTTTTGCTTTGTTTTTTTATTGAGGTTTTCTATTTGGAACTGTTACCCCCCCACGACATGTTTCCCCTTCCCACATTGACTGGTTATTTCCTGTAATTCTTTTCCGCTGTACATTTATATATTTGAACTGCACAGGTTATTTGGTGGTCTGGTCCTAGCCTCGTCACTACTTCGCCGAGGTTAGGCTAGGCACTTACGAGCACATGGGGTCGGTTGTGCTGATACTACACTCTGTGCTCTTTTGCACAGATCCAGGTTTCGGACAACAGTAGTAGCGCGTGAGTTAGCCTTCAGTCCACCGAGACACCGAGGTAGCCTTGCAGGCGTTTGCAAGCCCAGCGTCTCCTCAATCTTTTATTTCATTCTGTTATCTCATGTATTCGAGACAAACATTTTTTATATTTCTTTCAAACAGTTGTATTTAGTACTCTTAGTAGTTTGTGAGTAATGTGACACCAATTCTTGGGTAGAGGCATATGTTAATTTCCGTATTATTGTTCAGTTTCTTTAATTTAAGTCTTCCGCTTATTTATTAAATTCCTCTATTTTCATGCTATCACTGATAATTTCTAAAAGAAGTAATTTGTTAATGAAAAGGTAGTTAAGGGTTGGCTTGCTTAGCTCTTATTAGTAGGTGCCATCACGACTCCCGAGGGTGGGAAATTCGGGTCATGACAAGTTGGTATCAGAGCTCTAGGTTACATATGTCTCATAACTCATGAACAAGCTAAGTAGAGTCTGAGGGATCGGTACGGAGACGTATGTATTTATTCCCCAAAGGCTACAGAGTTAGGAAAATTTCACATTTGTTCTTTCTTGTCGTGCGAATTTGCTCCTCAAATGCTAGTTGGATTTCTACTCTGTTCTTTCGCAGATGGCGAGAACACGCGCTTCCTCATCTACCGCTCAGCAGCCCAGCCCCCAGCAACAACTCCTACTAGGGGTAGAGAGCGAGGCCGAGGCCGTGCCAGAGGCCGAGGTAGGGGTAGAGCTCAGCCCCGAGCAGCATCACCAATGGCGGATCCTCGGGTTTATTTTGAGGAGGTTCCGACCCCAGCAGTTCCGGTGGGCCCAGCTTAGGTCCTAGAGGGGTTCATTGCCACCCCAGTTCTTTAGGACGCTCTGGTCTGATTGGTGGGCCTCATGGAGAGTGTCACCTGAGCGAGTTTGCTTCATGTAGCACCAACCACATCTCAGGCTGGAGGAGGGGCTCAAACTCCTGCTACACGCACTCCGGAGCAGGTAGCTCCCCAGGTTCAAGTTCTAGCGGTTCAGCCAGCTGTGGAATTTAAGTCGGGTGCAGTGGCCCAGACCGAAGATGGGGCGGCTATGTCCGCTGATGCTTTGTGGAGGCTGGATAGGTTTACCAAGCTCTTCACTTCTACATTCAGCGGTACATCTACTGAGGGTCCCCAGGATTATCTAGATAGTTGTCACGAGGTTCTTCGGAACATGAGGATCGTTGAGACCAATGGAGTTGATTTTGCTACCTTTCATCTGTCTGGATCCGCCAAGACTTGGTGGAGGGATTATTGCTTAGCTAGACCAGCCGAGTCGCCATCTTTGACTTGGGAGCAGTTTACAGTGTTGTTTCTGGAGAAGTTTCTCCCCATGACTCAGAGAGGTCTTTCGGAGGCAGTTTGAGCACCTCCAGCAGGGTTCCATGACGGTCACCCAGTATGAGACCGGGTTCATTGATCTAGTTTGCCAAGCTCTTGTCATACTTCCCACCGAGAGAGAGAGAAAGAGGGTGAGGAGGTTTATTAATGGTCTTATTCAGCCGATTCGTCTTCAGATGGCCAAGGAGGCCGGGAGTGAGATCACTTTTCAGGAGGCGGCCAATGTGGCCCGCAGAGTTGAGATGGTTCTGTCGTGGGGAGGAGGTCATGGGTTGGATAAGAGGCCCCGTTATTTAGGTAGATTTAGTGGTACCTCGTCTGGAGGTAAAGATTCATATGGTAGAGGCCATCATCCTAGGCCTTTTCAGTCATCTCTCCAGGTCTCCCATAGTACTTCAGGTGGTCGTGGTTCTCAGACGCACTATTCTGATCAACAGCCTTATAGTGCACCACCAGCTCCCATCAGTGCATTGCCACTTTAGAGTTTCCGAGGTGGTCATTCAGGTCGACAGGGCCAGCAATTTCAGCAGTCGAGGGCTTGTTACACTTGTGGTAATCCGAGTCACATTGCTAGGTTTTGCCCTCGAGCACTGGGTAGTTCTCAGCATCAGGGTTCACGTGCTATGATACAAGCACCAGGTGTTCCACAACCTGCCTAGCCAACTAGAGGTGGGGGTAGAGGTGCTAGAGGTGGAGGTAGAGGTCCTAGAGGTAGAGCTCAGGCCGCCAGAGGTGGAGGCCAGCCAGCAGCAGGCCATCCCAGAGATGTGGTTCAGGGTGGTGCGGCCCAGCCCCGATGTTATGCCCTTCCAGCCATGCTCAAGGCTGAGTCTTCAGATGCAGTCATTACAGGTACCATTCTGGTTTGTGATAGAGATGCTTCAGTGCTATTTGATCCAGGGTCTACGCATTCATATGTGTCATCTTATTTTGCACCGTACCTGGTCATGCCTAGTGATTCATTGAGTATTCCTATTTATGTGTCTACACCGGTGGGTGATTCTATTATGATCGATCGAGTTCATTGTTCTTGTATTGTGGTGATGGGGGTCTTGAGACCCGTGCTGATTTATTGCTTTTAGACATGGTCGACTTCGATGTTATATTGGAGATGGACTGGTTATCCCCGTATCACACTATCTTGGATTTCCATGCCGAGACTGTGACCTTAGCCTTACTGGATCTTCCCCGTTTAGAGTGGAAAGGGACTCCCGGTCATTCTACCCGTAGTGTTATTTCGTATGTGAAGGCTCGATGTATGGTCGAGAAGGGGTGTTTGGCCTATTTGGCTTATGTTCATGATTCCAGTGCCGAGGTTCCCTTTATTGATTCGGTGCCCGTGGTTCGTGAGTTTCCTGAGGTTTTCCGTTCAGACCTGCCGGGGATGCCACCTGATAAGAATATTGATTTCTGCATTGATTTGGCTCCGGGCACTCAGCCCATTTCTATTCTCCTATATCGCATGGCCCCGATAGAGCTGAAAGAGTTGAAGGAGCAGTTGCAAGACTTGCTCGTGAAGGGTTTCATTAGACCTAGTGTTTCACCTTGGGGTGCGCTGGTGTTGTTTGTTAAGAAAAAGGATGGTTCGATGAGAATGTGCATTGATTACCGGCAGTTGAACAAGGTTACAATCAAGAATAAGTATCCACTGCCGAAGATTGATGATTTGTTCGATCAACTTCAGGGTGCCAAGATATTTTCAAAGATAGACTTGAGATCTAGCTACCATCAGTTGAGGATTAGGGCTTCCGATGTCCCTAAGATAGCTTTTCGCACTTGGTACAGACATTATGAGTTCTTGGTTATGTCATTCGGGTTGACAAATGCCCCAGCAACTTTTATGGATGTGATGAACCGAGTGTTTAGGCCTTATTTGGACTCATTCGTGATAGTCTTCATTAATGATATTCTGATATACTCCCGCAGTCAGGAGGAGCATGAGTAGCATCTTAGAGTGGTTTTTCAAACTTTGAAGGATAGTCAGCTATATGCAAAATTTTTGAAGTGTGAGTTTTTGTTGAGTTCAGTTGCATTGTTGTATCAGCAGAGGGTATTCAGGTTGACCCGAAGAAGATTGAGGCAGTCAAGAACTGGCCTAGACCAGCATCAACTACAGAGATTCGGAGTTTCTTGGGATTGGCAGGCTACTATCGTCGGTTCGTGGAGGGGTTCTCATCTATCGCAGCCCCGATGACCAGGTTGACCCAGAAAGGTGCCTAGTTCAGATGGTTGGACGAGTGTGAGGCGAGCTTTCAGAAGCTCAAGACAACTCTGATTACGACACCAATATTGGTTTTGCCCACAGGTTCAGGGCCTTATACAGTCTATTGTGATGCTTCCCGTATTGGGCTTGGTGCAGTGTTGATGTAGGATGGCAAGGTCATTGCCTATGCTTCGAGGCAGTTGAAGATTCATGAGAAGAACTATCCAGTGCATGATTTGGAGTTGACTGCCATTGTTCACACATTGAAGATTTGGAGGCACTATCTGTACGGTGTGACGTGTGAGGTTTACACTAATCACAAGAGTCTTCAGTACTTGTTCAAGCAAAAGGAGTTGAATTTGAGACAGAGAAGGTGGTTGGAGTTGTTGAAAGGTTATGACATCACTATCTTATATCACCCGGGGAAGGCCAATGTGGTGGCCGATACTTTGAGTAGGAAGTCAGCCAGTATGGGTAGTCTTACTTATATTCCGATCAGTCAGAGGCCGCTTGCTTTGGATGTTCAGGCCTTAACCAATCGATTCGTGAGGTTGGATATTTCTGAGCCTAGTCGGGTATTAGCTTTCACGATCGTTCGTTCTTTATTATTGGAGCGCATCCATGATTGGCAGTTTGATGATCCCCATTTGTGTGTCCTTAGAGATACGGTGCAGCGAGGAGGTACCAAGCAGGTTACCTAAGATGCGGATGGAGTTTTGAGATTGAAGGGTCGAGTTTGTGTGCCCAATGTGAATAGGCTTTGAGAGTTGATTTTAGAGGAGGCCCATAGTTCCCGGTACTCTATTCATCAACGCGCTGCGAAGATGTATCAGGATTTGCGGCAACATTATTGGTGGCGTAGAATGAAGAAGGATATTGTGGCATTTGTGGCACGATGTTTGAATTGTCAACATGTTAAGTATGAGCATCAAAGGCCTGATGGTTTATTTCAGAGGATTGAGCTTCCCGAGTGGAAGTGGGAGCGGATCACTATGAACTTCGTTAATGGACTTCCGCTGACTCGGAAGAAGTTTGACGCAATTTGGGTCATTGTTGATAGGCTGACCAGGTCAGCGCATTTCATTCCTATGGAAGTCTCCTATTCATCCGAGAGGTTAGCTGCGATCTATATCCGGGAGATTGTTCACCTTCATGGTGTGCTGGTATCTATCATTTTGGACCAAGGTATGCAGTTTACCTCGTGTTTCTAGAGAGCGGTTTAGCGAGAGCTAGGCACCCAGGTGCAGTTGAGTATAGCATTTCATCCTCAGACGGACGGGCTGTCCGAGCTGACTATTCAGATATTGGAGGATATGCTCCGAGCTTGTGTCATTGACTTTGGAGGTTCGTGGGATCAATTTTTGCCTTTAGCAAAGTTTGCCTAAAACAACAGCTACCAGTCAAGGATCCAGATGGCTCCTTATGAGGCTTTATATGGTAGGCGGTGTCGATCTACGGTTGGATGGTTTGAGCCGGGAGAGGCTCGATTATTGGGTACAGATTTGGTTCAGGAGGCCTTGGACAAGGTCAGGATCATTCAGGATAGGCTTCGTAGAGTTTAGTACAGGCAAAAGAGCTATACAGATTGTAAAGTTCGAGATGTGGCTTTCATGGTTGGTGAGCGGCTATTGCTCCGAGTGTCGCCTATGAAGGGCATGATGAGATTTGGGAAGAAGGGCGAGCTTAGCCCTAGATTCATTGGTCCGTTTGAGATTCTTGATCGAGTGGGAGAGGTGGCTTATAGACTAGCATTGCCGCCTAGCTTATCAGCCGTGCATCCAATTTTTCATGTGTCCATGCTCTAAAAATATCACGACGATCCATCCCACGTGTTATATTTCAGCACTGTCCAGTTGGACAAGGACTTGTCTTATGAGGATGAGCTGGTAGCTATTCTAGATCGGCAGGTTCGTCAGTTGAGATCCAAGAGTTTCCCTTCTGCTCGTGTTCAGTAGAGAGGTCAGCCTCCTGAGGCATCGACCTGGGAGTCCGAGTTTGATATGCGGAGCCGTTATCCTCATCTATTCCCTGACTCAGGTACTTCCTTCTTCTGTCCGTTCGAGGACGAACGGTTGTTTTAGAGGCGGAGAATGTGACGACCCAAAGGGTCATCACCTGTTTTATTACCCATTCTGTGCTTCCGAGTCCTTGAAAACCTCATTTAGAGTCGCCTCAATTTACGTGCGCAGTCCGGACGCGTAGCCGGAAAGCTTAAATATGAAATTCTGTGAAAAATGCTAAATTTTGATGTTAAAATGAATAAATTTGACTTTGGTCAATATTTTGTGTAAACGGACCCGGACCCGTGATTTGACGATCTCGGAGGGTCTGTAGGAAAATATGGGACTCGGGCGTATGCCCGGAATCGAATTCCGAGGTCCCGAGCCTGAGAAATGAATTTTTAAAGGAAATTGTTTTTCTGAAATTGTTAAGGAAAATTGAAATGAAATTTGATTAGAACGTGTTGGTATTGGGCCCTATTTTGGTTCCGGTGCCCGGTACAAGTCTTATATGTGCTTTAAGATATTTCTGTAAAGTATGGTTAAAATCGGACGTCATTTGATGTGTTTCGGACTTGAAATCCTAAATTGGAAACTAAATAAAATTTGAGGAAAAGCTCTTGATTTTGAGGTTTGTCTCACTGTTTTTGATGTTATTTTGGCGATTTGATCGCTCGGATAAGTTCGTAGGATGTTGTTGAGTTAGTGCATGTGTTTGGTTAGGAGCCCCGAGGGCTCAGGTGTGTTTCGGATGTGTTTCGGGATGGTTTATACTTAGGAAAAAGTTGAACTGCTGTCTATTGTTGTCCAGTCGTTTGTTCTATGCGATCGCATAGCTATGTCCGCGATCGCATAGTGTAACTTGTTCAGGGGTTCATTTTGTTGTATGCGATCGCATAGATCCTCCCGCGATCGCATAGTGTTAAGTTGAGAAGCC
The DNA here is from genome assembly GCF_000715075.1 of Nicotiana tabacum. Lineage (NCBI taxonomy): Eukaryota > Viridiplantae > Streptophyta > Magnoliopsida > Solanales > Solanaceae > Nicotiana > Nicotiana tabacum. The sequence goes on along the minus strand of NC_134100.1, from coordinate 22,581,780 downwards.
CTTTATTTTCCTCTACGCGATTGCATAGTTCTGTTCGTGATTGCAATGCCCAGCCTATTTCTTCTATGCGATCGTGTTCGTCCTCTGCGATCACAATGCATAAAAGCCAAACCTGGGAATGGATCCAGTTTCTTCTATGCGTACGCAACACCCTTCCTGCGATCACAATGACCAATTTTCTCCTTCCCTATGCGATCGCATAGAGCATTTTTCTGCCCAGTTATTTTTAAACTTCAGAAACAGTAGCTACGGGATTTCACCAAGTTTTCACAAAAAACCTTTCTTCTCCAAGCTCTTAGGCGACCATTGAAGCAATCCTTCACCAAAACCTCGAGGGTTAGTAATCTTTAACTCGTTTCCTTCATTTTTCATCAACATCTATTGAAATCCTAGGCCTAAAACATGTGATTTAGGGTAGAAAATTGGGGATTTGGGTAGAGTTGGAGCTTTTGTTTTTTCTTGATTTAGACCTCGTTTTGGGGTCGAATTTGAAAACAAATTATATATTCGGGCTCGTGGGTGAATAGGTGATGTGATTTTGGTTCGAACCAAAATGGGCCCGGGGTCGATTTTTGAGATTTTGGGAAGAATGCTTGGAAAACTATAACTAGGCATTGGATTCGATTTGTTTAGCATGTATTGATGTTATGAAATCATCAATGTATAGATACAATTGAATTAGAGCCGAATTCGAGAGGGAAAGCGGTAATTGAGGATTGATTTGGCCGTGGAAGTTTGAGGTAAGTGTTTTGTCTAACCTTAGCTTGAGGGATTAGGAGTTGAGTCTTATTTGCTACGTGCTAATTGTCGAGTACGACGTATAGACATGGTGACGAGTATCTATACGTTGATGTCTAGCATGACCGTGAGTCTTTATATTGCGGATATTCTGATTTTGTTGTATCTTTCATGCCTAAATGATGATTTCTATATGTTGTAAAGAGCATGTGAAAGGAATTGTGATCTTTGAACTTCGAGGAGCATTGACTCGAGTTGCAATACGAATTGTAAAAGAATATGAGATAATTGAACCCTTTGGAGCATTGGCTCAAGTGGTAAAGTCAGTTATAAAGTAAGAAATGAAAGAAAGAGAAAGAGTTATTGAACTATTCCCTTTCCGGGATGTTTGTTGCTTTGTTGATTATCTCCCTTGTCGGGATGTTGAGATTTATTGATATTGTTCCCTTGCCGGGACTTTTCTGTTTAATTCTATTCCCTTGTTGGGATTTCTACCATTATTTGTCTACTCCCTTGCCCCCTTTGTTTGTGATTGTTGTTTGGGTGAGGAAGAGTGTAAAGCACGAAGGGTGATGCCGTGCCATACGATGTATCATTCCGTACCAATATTCATTGACTATATTGTGAGGAAAGAGAGGAAAAGCACGAAGGGTGATGCTGTGCACATTATTATGATACGATTGATTTAGTAAGAACGAGAAAAGCACGAAGGATAATGCCGTGCACATTTTTATTATAAATATTGCTTGGGTGAGGACGAGAGTAAAGCACGATTGGTGATGCTATGCAAATTGTTGATTTCTGATTCTTGTTGACATTCTGGCCTTGTTGCTTCGTTCTTTTATTGAGGTTTTCTATTTGGAACTATTACCTCCCCACAACATGTTTCCCCTTCCCACATTGACTGGTTATTTCCTGTAATTATTTTCCGATGTACATATATATATTTGAACTGTACAAGTTATTTGGTGGTCTGATCCTAGCCTCGTCACTACTTCGCCGAGGTTAGGCTAGACACTTACCAGCATATGGGGTCAGTTGTGCTGATACTACACTCTGTGCTCTTTTGCACAGATCCAGGTTTTGGACAGCAGCAGTAGCGCGGAGTCAGCCTTCAATCCACCGAGACACCAAGGTAGCCTTGTAGGCGTCCGCAAGCCCGACGTCTCCTCAATCTTTTATTTCATTATGCTATCTCATGTATTCGAGACAAACAGTTTTTATATTTCTTTCAAACGGTTGTATTTAGTACTCTTAGTAGTTCGTGAGTAATGTGACACTAGTTCTTGGGTAGAGGCATATGTTGATTTCCGTATTATTGTTCAGTTTCTTTAATTTAAGTCTTCCGCTTATTTATTAAATTCCGTTGTTTTCATGCTATCACTGATAATTGCTAAAAGAAGTAATTTGTTAATGAAAAGGTAATTAAGGGTTGGTTTGTAGCTCTCATTAGTAGGTGCCATCACGACTCCCGATGGTGGGAAATTCGGATCGTGACATTTTATAACCACACAAATACTCTGGGCCCTCTTTTGACTTGATTAGGACCACAAATTCCAAAAGTCTTTATTTTTTCTTAAACTTCGCGCCCAGTCAAACAGGTTCACATAAATTGAAACGGAGCGAGTGTTAAACTTCATTTTAGTTCAAAAATATTTAAAGCTTTCTACAAAGTGAATTTTGGTTCTCTTTTTAATACTTATTGCTAATAGAATGAGAATGCTTTATTGAAATTACTCGTAATCTTTTTATTTTATTTAGTTTAATTTATTTTGAAATTTTTAATTTGTGTTATACTCAAAATTTTAGTTTGGCATACAATATCTTTTTGTTTAGTCATTTAACTAGTTTAGTTTAAAACTCTTGTTTGTCGTGTTTTGTTTGTACGTTATATTTCTTAGAGTTATAATACAATTTTTAAGTTGGTTAAACACTTTATGGTTACAATTGCTAAATTTTCTGAAATAAATTTTGTTAATTTATATAGATAAAATTTAAACATTTAAAGTAAATAGATTTTCTTTCTTTTTTTTTTTTTTAAAAAATGAATAAAATTTCCCTAACTTTTTCTAAAAAAAATATGACTTCATTTTGAAGTCATGTGATGGGAAAAAAAGAGCATTGGCGCAAATGGTGTTTATCGGTGAACTTATATAATTGACCACCGCGATTTTTTACTAAACCGCTTGTACAAAAATCTCGATCCGCCACTGCTGACAAGCATACTTCAAAATTCTACCTTAACCCATGTGCTGGAAAATATCTTCTAATTTTCCTATGTTCGGTTTGTTTAAATATTTAAAAAATATTTTCTTTATGAATTCGTTTTTCTCCAATTGGAGAAAAATATTACCCCTATCAAGAAAAAAAGGAAAATATTTTCCAAAAACTTTTCAAACCTTCAAAAGCTAACTATTGGTGACAAAAATAATCATCAAACATGAAAAAATATGAAAATAAATAAGAAACACATTAACAACAGAAAAAGTTAAAAAATTTATATCAATCAAATAAAAACTTGTTTGGATCGTTGTTACATATCGTTTCATAATGTATCGTATCGTATTGTATTATACTGTATAGTATCATTTGATGAATACAATGTTTAGATGGATTGTGTCATTTTGCCGTCATTTCATGGTATCACGCACTAGTAATATGATGAATAAACTTGCAATATTATAAAGAAAAATTATGATACGGTATATAAAAAATGTAGGGTAAATGATAAAATAAAATTATCTAATAATAATGAAGGGTGAGATTGAGATAAAAAGACAAGGTAACGATGCAACCACACCAAATCGATCGTTACATAAAGTGTCACATTTTAAATTTAACGATACGATACAATAAAATTTAAGTAACAATCAAAACAAACATTGTATTTAAAGTAACAATACAATACAATACAATAGTTAACAACCATCCAAACAAGCTGTAAAGGACTGGTACTGAGCTATTTATTAGGTATCATAATAAATTAAAAGAAAGTACTCATTTTATTGAAATGAAAGAAAATACTTTTTCTACAACATGAAGAGAAAATATTCTTTTTGTCGAAATAACAAAAATAAAGGAAGGAAAATATTTTTCAAAACTCTTTTTCAACCTTCAAAAGCTAACTATTGGTGACAAAAACAATCACCAAACATAATGAAAATAAATAAGAAACACATTAACAACAGCAGCCTCTCAAGGATAAATACAGACGTCTCCGTATCGATCCGCGAGACTCTACTAAATCGGCTCTTGGCTTGCGAGACCTATGTAACCTAGGCTCTAATACCAACTTGTCACGACCCCAACCCCGGTCGTGATGGCGCCCAACACATTGCTAGGCAAGTCTGACCAACTATCAACTACAACCCATTTCCTTATAAAATCCAATATCAGCTAACATAGTTTAATTATCAAATTAACATAATAAGGTTCTGAAATAGCAAGTTAAATATGCGGAAGTCAAAAGATAATACCAACTACACAGCCCACACTGATCTGGTGTCACAAGTCTAGAGCCTCTAATACAAGTTCGAACAATCTACTACATAGATAGTCTAAGAAATTGCGAAAGAACAATAGAACAGAAGGGAGAAATCAGGGCTGCGGACGCCATGCAACTACCTCGATATCCCTGGCAATTGCTGAACGACTGGAAAGCTCTCACTCAACCTCTGGAGCACCTGGATCTGCACGCAAGGTGCAAGGAGAAATGTGAGTACTCCGATCCAGTGAGTAATAAACATAAAAAATGGCTGAGAGTAAGAAAACACATATACACATGGTACTCTATAATGAAGCAGTTAAATAAGTAATTTGTAAGCACTAAACCAATGAAAAACAGAATGAGATACATTTACAACAGATAAGCAGGTAATTGGCAGACAATTAAGATAAAGTAAACACACAAAAGTTCGCCCCTCGGGCACAGTATCAACAATTTCCGCCCCTCGGGCTCAATCTCTCATCACAATGGGTACCCGCGCTCACTGGGGTGTGCAAACTTCGGAGAGGCCCCTTACGGCCCAAGCGCAATATCAAGCCGACATCAAATCTAGGCCCTCGACCTCATATCACTCAAGCCATCTCATGGCGTATATATGTATCTCAGGCCCTCGGCCTCATATCAGTAACAGTGTATCCTCACATCTGTCCCTCGGCCGTACTCAGTCCAAAATCACATAAGCCCCTCGGGCATTAGTAAAACAGTAGTTCTCAGCCCAAAACATCATTTAATATATCATTTAAGTCTCAAAACCGAGTAAAAGTGACTGAGTTGTAAAACAGTGGAAAACAGTACGACTGAGTTTAAGTAATAAGTCAAAACAATGAGGAAATAGTGATAAAAATCCCCGATGGGTTCAAATAGTTGGCACGAAGCCCAAATATGACAATCAGTCCAAATCATGATGATAACAAATAAGTTTCAGTCAAATACACGGAAAAATCGTCAATCGGGACGGACCAAGTCACAATCCCCACTAATAAACGACCCCACGCTCATCATCAAGCGTGTGACTCACCTAAATATAGCACTACGATGTGCAAATCTGGGGTTTCAAACCCTCAGGACATCATTTACAATCATTACTCACCTCGAATCGGCTAAACCTCTAGCTCGTTACGCCTTTGCCCCTCGAATCGGCCTCCACGTGCGTCGAATCTATCCAAAATCAGAACGAATACGTCACATAATGCTAAGGGAATAAATCCCAATCGAAAATATCAAAAATCCCGAAATTAGCAAAACCCGAGCCCCGGACCCACTTCTTGAAACTCAGATATTTTCACATCAACAGGTTCCCTATCCTTCCACAAGTTCGTACATATCAAAAGTTCTCAAATCCGACCCCAAATGGTCCTCCAAATCCCCAATCAAAGATTTAAAATCCCAAGCCCTAGTTTTTCCATTTTTAGCTTAAGTTCCATGATATTCTAGGTTGATTTTACAATAGAATCACGTTTTAGGTTCAAAAATCTTACCTCCAATCGATTCTCCTTGAATCCCTCTTTAATCTCCTTCAAAAAGCTCTCAAAATGATCAACTATGGAGGAAAAATGCCCCAAAATCGCGGATGAAATGACTTAAAACATTCTGCCCAGTTCTGCCCTTTCTTCATCGCGATCGCGACCTTAGCCTCGCGATCGCGAATCACATTTTTAAATTTCCCAAAAATAACCTTATGCGAACGTGACCTGGTCCTTGCGAACGTGATGCTTCAGCCTTTTACACCTACGCGAACGCGATCCCCCACACGCGAACGCGAAGAACAAATACTCTTGGGCCCCTCAGACACCAACTCTTCTACGCGATCACGAGTATCCTCTCTTGAACGCGATACACATTTCTCCATCCTTCCGTGAACGCGAAGGTTTAAATTCTGGCCTTCTCAATCCCTTCTACGCGATCGCAGTTCACCCTACGCGACCGCGAAAGGTTAATCTCTACAACATTTGAACTCCCAAAATCTGCAACTTCCAAATACCAAAAATGGTCCGATTGACCATCCGAAACTTACCCGAGGCCCCCGGGACCTCAACCAAAGGCACCAACACATCCTAAAACCTTATTCAAACTTGTTCCAATCATCAAAACACCTCAAACAACATCAGATTACCCAAAACTCATCGAATTCAAGCCTAAGTTTTCTAAAAACTTCCGAAATACGCTCTCGATCAAAAACCCAACCAAATCACGTCCGAATGACCTAAATTTTAGTACACATATCCAAAATGACATAACGAAGCTACTACAACTCTCGAAATTCCATTCTGACCCCCAGATCAAAATCTCACCTATCAATCGGAAATTGCCAAAATACCAACTTCGCCAGTTCAAGCCTAATTCTACACCGGACCTCCAAAACCAATTCCGATCACACTCTTAAGTCATAAATCACCTCCCGAAGCTAACCAAACCATCAGAACTCACATCTGAGCTCTCTAACACATAAGTCAACATCCGGTTAACTTTTCCAACTTAAACCTTCTTAAAAGAGACTAACTGTCTCATTTCTCACCAAATCCTCTCTGAACGCAAACTACTCAACTTGATCACATAAAACACGGATAACGAAGCATAAAGAAGTAGAAATAGGGGAAATGGAGCGGTAACTCATGAGACGACTGGCCTGATCGTCACATCCTGCCTAACTTAAACAAATGTTCGTCCTCGAACGAGTCAAGAAACATACTTGAAGCCTCAAATAGGTGAGGATATCTGCTCCGCATCTCCCGCTCGGTCTCCCAGGTAGCCTCCTCCACGGGCCTACCTATCCACTGCACTTTCAGTGAAGCTATATCCTTTGACCTCAACTTCCGATCCTGACGACCCAAAATAGCTACTGGATCCACATCAAAGGTCAAATCATCATCCAAATGAACTATGCGGAAGTCCAAAACATGAGACGGATCCCCAATATACTTCCGAAGCATAGAAACATGAAATACCGGATGCACACTCGACGAACTGGGTGGCAAAGCAAGCTCATAAGCCACCTCCCCAATACTCCGAAGCACCTCAAAAGGCCTAATGAACCGTGGACTCAACTTCCCTTTCTTTCCAAATCCCATAACACCCTTACTGGACAAAACCTTCAGCAAGACCTTCTCACCAACCATGTAGGACACATATCGAACCTTCCGGTCCGCATAACTCTTATGTCGTGACTGCGTTGTACGAAGCCTCTCCTGAATCACCTTCACCTTCTCCAAAGCATCCTAAACCAAATCAGTCCCTAATAGCCTAGCCTCGCCGGGCTTGAACCATCCAACTGGAGATCTACACCGCCTCCCATACAAAGCCTCATATGGGGCCATTTGAATGCTCGACTGGTAACTGTTGTTGTAAGCAAACTCTGCAAGTGGTAGAAACTCATCCCATGAACCTCCAAAATCAATGAAACAAGCACGCAACATATCCTCCAATATCTGAATAGTACGCTCGGACTTACCGTCCTTCTAAGGATGAAACGCTGTGCTTAACTCCACCTAAGTACCCAACTCTCTCTACACGGCTCCCCAAAACTGCAAAGTAAACTGAGTACCTCTATCTGAGACGTTGAAAACTGGGACACCATGCAACCAAACAATCTCTCGAATATAAATCCCTGCCAACGCTCTGAATAATAGGTAGTACACATCAGAATGAAATGCGCGAACTTGGTCAGCCGATCCACGATCACCCAAATAGCATCGAACTTCTTCAAAGTCCGTGGAAGTCTAACAACAAAGTCCATGGTGATCCTCTCCCACTTCCACTCAAGAATAACCATCTGCTGAAGCAAACCATCCGGTCTCTGATGCTCATACTTCACCTGCTGACAATTGAGATACCGAGCTACAAACCCCACAATATATTTCTTCATTATTCTCCACCAATAGTGCTGCCTCAAATCCTGATACATATTCGCGGCACCCGGATAAATGGAATACCGCAAGCTGTGGGCCTCCTCCAGAATAAACTCCCAAAGCCCTTCCACATTAGGCACACAAATCCGGCCCTGCATCCTCAACAACCCATCATCACCGATGGTCACATCTCTGGCATCATCATGCTAAACTCTGTCCCTCAGGACAAGCAAATGTTGGTCATCACACCGGCACTCTCTGATGCGATCATATAAGGAAGACCGAAAAACCACACACACCAATACCCGACTGGGCTCCGAAATATCCAACCTCACGAACCGATTGGCCAAGGCCTAAACATGAACTGCAAGGGGTCTCTCCCCAAATGGAATATATGCCAGACTCCCCATATTCACTGCCTTTCGGCTCAAAGCATCGGCCACCACATTGGCCTTTCCCGAATGGTACAATATAGTGATATCATAATCCTTAAGTAACTCCAACCATCTCCGCTGCCTCAAATTAAGATCCTTTTGCTTGAATAAATGTTGAAGACTGCGATGATCAGTGAATACCTCACAAGATACACCATACAAGTAGTGCTTCCAAATCTTCTATGCATGAACTATAGCAGCCAACTCCAAATCATGAACGGGGTAGTTCTTCTCATGGGGATTCAACTGACGAGAAGCATAGGCAATAACTTTACCCCCCTGCATCAATACACAACCAATCAACTATAGCACCCAACTTCAAATCATGAAGGGGTAGTTCTTCTCATGGGGATTCAACTGACGAGAAGCATAAGTAATAACTTTACCCTTCTGCATCAATACACAACCAATCCCAACTCTCAAAGCATCACAATACACGGTATATGAACCTGAAACTGATGGCAAAACTAGTACTGGAGCTGTGGTCAAGGCTGTCTTGAGCTTATGAAAGCTCTCCTCACACTCGTACAACCATACAAATGAAACACCCTTCTGAGTGAACTTGGTCAAGGGCGATGTGATAGATGAGAATCCCTGAACAAACCGGCGATAATAGCCTGCTAACCTAAGAAAGCTACGAATCTCTATGGCTGAGGATGGTCTAGGCCAACTCTAAACCGCCTCTATCTTCTTCGGATCAACCTTAATACCCTCGCTGGACACCACGTGCCCCAAGAAAGTCACTGAACCGAGCAAAAACTCACACTTGGAGAATTTTGCATAAATCTTCTCCTCCCTTAATCTCTGTAAGACAACTCTCAAATGCTCCGCGTGCTCCTCCTGACTACATGAGTACACCAGAATATCATTAATGAATACTATAACAAACGAATCAAGATAACACCGGAACATGCTGTTCATCAAATGCATGAACGTTGCTGGGGCATTGGTTAGCTTGAAAAACATAACAAGAAACTCATAATGACCATATCTGGTCCTAAAAGCAGTCTTAAGAATATCTGAATCCCTGATCTTCAACTGGTGATAACCCGAACGGAGATCAATCTTGGAGAACACCCTCGCTCCCCGAAGCTGGTCAAATAGATCATCAATACGAGGCAAATGATACTTGTTCTTAATTGTTACCTTGTTCAATTACCTATAATCGATGCACATTCTCATTGTGCCATCCTTATTCTTCACAAACAGAGCCGGCGCACCCCAAGGTGACACACTAGGCCGAATAAACTCCTTATCTAGGAGTTCTTGAAGCTGCTCGTTCAATTCTTTCAACTATGCTGGTTCCATACGATACGGCAGAATTGAAATGGGTTGAGTTCCCGACACCAGGTCAATACCAAAATCAATATTCCTGTCCGGTGGCATGCCCGTCAGGTCTACAGGAAAAAAATCGAGAAAATCCCTCACAACTGGAACAGAATCAATGCTAGGAGTCTCAGCTCCAACATCCCTCACAAACGCTAGATATGAAAGGCAACCCTTCCCAACCATACGCTAGGCCTTTAATAAGGAGATCACTCTACTAGTAACATAATCAGTCATACCACGCCACTCGATCCGCGGTACACCCGGCATAACCAAAGTGACTGTCTTAGCATGACAATCTAGAATAGCACGACATAGAGATAACCAATCCATGCCCAAAATGACATCAAAATCCACCATACTCAATAGCAATAGATCTACCCGGGTCTCAAGACCCCCAATAGTCAACACACATGACCGGTACACATGGTCTACAACAATAGTGTCTCCCACAGGGGTAGATACATGAACAGGTAAAGCAAGAACCTCCTGGGACGTACCCAAATAATGAGCAAAATACGAGGACACATAAGAAAAGGTGAAACTGGGATCAAATAATATAAATGCATCCCTGTGGAAGACTGAAACAATACCTGTAATGACAACATCCAAAGCAATAGCATCTAGCCTGCCTGGAATAGCATAGAAACGAGCCTGCCCACTGCCTAATCGACCTCCCCCTCTAGGACGACCTCTGGCTGCTTGACCTCCACCCCTAGCTGGCTGGGCAGGTGGTGAAGTAACTGGAGCAGAAGTCGAGGGCTGACCCCTTTGTTGAGACAAGCTAGAAACACAATGAGGACACTGCCTCCACATATGCCCAAACTCTCCACACTCAAAACAACTCCCAAGTGATGGAGAAGGGGACTGAAGGGAACCCCTTTCACCGGTGTGACTAGCAAATGCACTCGGCGTAGAAGAACCCTGAGCTGACGAGGCACGAGATGAACTCTAAGCTGGGCGGGCGCTGAGTGATGATTAGCCCTGCTGAGCCCCATGATAACCACGACCTAAAGATACCCCGCGATACTCTGGACAGGCTGACTGAGCAGGCTTGAAAGAATGGCCTCTACCATACTAAAACTGGCCCCTTGATGGAGCACCACTATAACTGCCCGATCCTCGAGGCCTTTTGGCCTCCCGCTCCTCTTGATCCTGCCGGCGAACTGTCTCAATATCACGGGCGATATCAACAACCTCCTCAAAGGTGGCACCCGTCACGCTCTCTCTAGTCATAAGAATATAGAGATGATAATTAAGGCCATCAACAAATCTCCTGATCCTCTCACGATCTGTTGGAACCATCCAGATGGCATGACGAGCCAACTCAAAGAACCTCCTCTCATACTAGGACACGGTCATATCCCCCTGTCGCAACCACTTGAACTGCCTATGCAGCTCCTCTCTGCGGGACTGCGGCACATACTTCTCCAAGAAGAGAGAGGAGAACTGTTGCCAAGTAAGGGGTGCTGCCCCGATAGGCCTACGCCTCTCAAACTCCTCCCACCAAGTGAAGGCAACCCCCGAGAACTGAAAGTTGGTAAATGCCACACCACTAGACTCAAGAATCCCTACTGTACGGAGCACCAGTATCCTTGCCCACTGAGCACCACTCAAGAATCCGCTGACACTTATCCAGAAAACCTTGGGTATCCTTGCCCTCAGCACCACTGAATGACGGAGGCTGGAGTCTACCAAACCTCTCAAGAAGATTCTGCTCATTATCCGATATAACTGGTACCATGAACTCCTGAGCTAGTGCAACTGGCTGGGTTGGAGGTGCCCCCAGCATTTGTAGTCCCTGCACTACCTGCTAAGGTGTGCGAGCAGCGGGGGTCTGATTGCCTGCCCCGGCCTGTGAAGTGGCTGCTGCTGTGGTGGCTGAAATTGCCCGAGCCAGGCCAGTGCAAACTGACAAGATCTGTGCCAAGGCCTCTTGAAGACCCAGAATAACAATGGGCACAACTGGTGCCTGAACCGGTGCTGCTGGAGCATCCATAGCTGGAGCCTAATCCTGAGCTGGGGTAGCTGGTGGATCAACAGGTGCTGCCCTCGCTGCTCAGCCTCTACCACGACCACGACCGCATCCTCGGCCTCTGGTGGTCTCAGTGGGTCGCACTGGGGGTCGTCCACCTCGTCTGGTAGATCATGTCCTCACCATCTATGAGAGAATAGAATGACAGAAGTTTAGTACTCGAAGCAACAAGTTTGCACGACAAGAATTTCAAGAATATGAAGTTTTTCCTAAAGGTTCTGCAGTCTCTCGAGGATAAATACAGACGTCTCCGTATCGATCCGCGAGACTCTACTAAACCGGCTCATGACTCGCGATACCTAAGTAACCTAGGCTCTGATACTAACTTGTCACGACCCCAAATACCGGTCGTGATGGTGCCCAACACATTGCTAGGCAAGCCGGATGAACTCTCAACCACAACACATTTCCTTATAAAATCCATTATCGGCTAACCCGGTTTAATTACCAATTTAACATCGTAAATGTCTAAAATAACAAGTTAGATATGGAAGTCAATAAGATATCGCAACTCACAACCCACACTGATCTGGTGTCACAAGTCTAGAGCCTCTAATACAAGTTTGAACAACCTACTACATAGACAGTCTAAGAAATTGCAGAAAAACGATAGAACAGAAGGGAGAAATCAAGGCTGCAGCACCATGCAACTGCCTCAATATCCCCGACAATTGCTGAACGACTGGAAAGCTCTCACTCAACCTCTGGAGCACCTGGATCTGCACACAATGTGCAAGGAGTAATGTGAGTACTCCGACCTAGTGAGTAATAAACATAAATAACGACTGAGAGTAAGAAAACACGTATACACATGGTACTCTATAATAAAGCAATTAAATAAGTAATTTGTAAGCAGTAAGCCAATGAAAAACAGAATGAGATACATTTACAACAGATAAACAGGTAATTGGCAGACAATTAAGATAAAGTAAACACACAGAAGTTCGCCCCTCGGGCACAGTATCAACAATTTCTGCCCCTCGGGCTCAATCTCTCATCACAATTTGTACCCGCACTCACTGGGGGTGTACAGACTCCGGAGGGGCCCCTTACGGCCCAAGCACAATATCAAGCCATCTCGTGGCATCAAATCTAGACCCTCGGCCTCATATCACTCAAGCTACCTCATGGCGTATATATGTATCTCAGGCCCTCGGTCTCATATCAGTATCAGTGTATCCTCACATCTGTCCCTCGGCCGTACTTAGTCCAAAATCACATAAGCCCCTCGGGCATTAGTAAAATAGTAGTTCTCAGCCCAAAACATCATTTAATATATCATTTAAGTCTCAAAACCGAGTAAAAGTGGATGAGTTGTAAAACAGGGGAAAACAGTACGACTGAGTTTAAGTAATAAGTCAAAACAGTGAGGAAATAGTGATAAAAATCTCCAAAGGGTTCAAATAGTTGGCACGAAGCCCAAATATGACAATCAGTCCAAATCATGATGATAACAAATAAGTTTCAGTCAAATACACGAAAAAATCATCAATCGGGATGGACCAAGTCACAATCCCCACTAATAAACGACCCCACGCTCATCATCAAGCGTGTGACTCACCTAAATATAGCACTACGATGTGCAAATATGGGGTTTCAAACCCTCAGGACATCATTTACAATCATTACTCTCCTCGAATCGGCTAAACCTCTAGATCGCGACGCCTTTGCCCCTCGAATCAGCCTCCACGTGCATCGAATCTATCCAAAATCAGAACGAGTACGTCACATAATGCTAAGGGAATAAATCCCAATCGAAAATATCAAAAATCTCGAAATTAGCAAAACCCGAGCCCCAGACCCACTTCTTGAAACTCAAATATTTTCACATCAACGGGTTCCCTATCCTTCCACGAGTTCGTACATATCAAAAGTTCTCAAATCCGACCCCAAATGGTCCTCCAAATCCCCAATCAAAGATTTAAAATCCCAAGCCCTAGTTTTTCCATTTTTAGCTTAAGTTCCATGATATTCTAGATTGATTTTACAATAGAATCACATTTTAGATTCAAAGATCTTACCTCCAATCGATTATCCTTGAATCCCTCTTTAATCTCCTTCAAAAAGCTCTCAAAATGATCAACTATGGAGGAAAAATGCCACAAAATCGCGGATGAAATGACTTAAAAACATTCTTCCCAGTTCTGCCCTTTCTTCATCGCGATCGCGACCTTAGCCTCGCGATCGCGAATCACATTTTTAAATTTTCCAAAAATAACCTTATGCGAATGCAACCTGGTCCCTGCGAGCGTGATGCTTCAGCCTTTTACACCTACGCGAACGCGATCCCCCACACGCGAACGTGAAGAACAAATACTCTTAGGCCCCTCGGACACCAACTCCTCTATGCGATCGCAAGTATCCTCTCACGAATGCGATACACATTTCTCCAGCCTTTCGCGATCGCGAGGACTCCTATGTGAATACGAAGGTTTAAATTCAGGCCTTCCCAATCCCTTCTACGCGATCGCAGTTCACCCTATGCGATCGAGAAGGGTTAATCTCTTCAACATCTGAACTCCCAAAATCTGCAAATTCCAAATACCAAAAATTATCCGATTGACCATCCGAAACTCACCCGAGGCCCCCGAGACCTCAAACAAAGGCACCCATCCTAAAACCTTTTTCAAACTTGTTCCTATCATCAAAATATCTCAAACAACATCAAATTACCCAAAACTCATCGAATTCAAGCCTAAGTTTTCTAAAACCTTCCGAAATACGCTTTCGATCAAAAACCCAACCAAACTACGTCCGAATGATATGAAATTTTGCACACACATCCCAAATGACATAACAAAGCTACTGCAACTCTCGGAATTCCATTTCGACCCCCGTATCAAAATCTCACATATCAATCGGAAATCGCCAAAATACCAACTTCGCCAATTCAAGCCTAATTCTACATCGGACCTCCAAAACCAATTCCGATCACACTCTGAAGTTATAAATCACCTATCAAAGCTAACCAAACCATCGGAACTCACATCTGATCCCTCTAACACATAAGTCAATATCCGGTTGACTTTTCCAACTTAAACCTTCTTAAAAGAGACTAAGTGTCTCATTTCTCACCAAATCCTCTCCGAACGCAAACTACTAAACTTGATCACATAAAACACGGATAACAAAGCATAAAGAAGCAGAAATGGGGAAAACAGAGCGGTAACTCATGAGACGACTGGCTGGGTCGTTACAACAATGAAAACTAAAGTACTCTTTCTACATCATGAAAAAAGTACTCTTTTAGTTGAAAAAACAAAAATACTTTTTCTATCATGAAAAGAAAGTACTTATTTTATTGAAATGAAATGTATACTTTTTTTTGGTTAAACTTTTAAAATTTTATTTAACCAGATGTGACGACTCGGCCGGTCGTCGTAAGAATTAATGCCTCGATCCCCTATTAACTGCTTTCTAAAAATTAATTTTTGCTAATGTGATTTGCCAGGATGTTCGATTTTGAGTTTCAGAGAGTTTAAGTGTTGGAAAGTTGACTGTAGTCGGAACTGTGGGAAGACGACCTCGAAATGGAAATCCGATGGTTCTCTTAGCTCCATTAGGTGATTTCAGGCTTAGGGACGTGTTCGGATTAAGTTTTGGAAGTCCGTAGCTAATTTAGGCTTGAAATCATGAAAGTTGAATTTTGAAGTTTCCGGTTCGATAATGAGATTTTGATCTGAGGGTCGGAATGGAATTCCAAGAGATGCAATAGTTTCGTTGTGTCATTTGGGATGTGTTTGCCAAATTTTAGGTCATTCAGACGTGGTTTGGTTGGGTTTTTGATCAAAAGCGGAATTAGTAAGATTTTAGAAACTTAGGCTTGAATCTGATGTGTTTTGGTTGTTTTGACGTTGTTTGAAGTGTTTTGAAGATTGGTACAAGTTTGAATAAAGGTTTTAGGATGTGTTGATGCCTTTGGTGAGGTCCCGGGGGCCTCGGGGTGATTTCAGATGGTTAACCAGAAAGTTTGAGGAATGTTGCAGCTGCTATATTTTTGCTGCTTCTGGTATTTTTGCATCTGCGGTTTGGGGAACGCAGATGCGGCACCGCAGAAGCGGCTAACAGGCTGCAAAAGTGAATTTGATGGAGGCCAGCAGGTTCCGTAGATGCGAGGGATTTTCCGTAGAAGCGGAACGACATCTGCGAGTTTGAGGCCGTAGGTATGGAAATTGGCCATTTAATGAAAAGTCGCAGATGTGACAAAGTCTCCGCAGAAGCGGGACCACAAATGCGGTAATCGCTGGGCACAAAATATAAATAGTTGCCTTTGTGAAATTGAGCTATTCTTTCACTATTTTCATCCGGGTTTGAAGCTTTTGAGAGAGATTTTTAAGGAAAACAAAGGGGGATCACTTGGAGGTAACATCCTTGGCTTCATAACTCGTTTTTATGGGATTAAAGACATAATTAGTGGTGAGAAATTTGGGAAAAATGGGTAACTAGGGCTTGAGATTAAGAGGCCCTTAAATGAGGATTTGAGTGGACAATTGGACCCCGATTTCAGTGTTATTGTTATGTATAGACTCGTGAGAGTATGGGGTTTCTGAAAATGTAAATTCCACCTGATTCTGAAACGTGGTCCCGAGGGGCATTTTGGTCATTTTACATAATTTCGCGTATTAGCTTAGAATTTAATTGTAGAATCAGTTACTTGAAGTGTTATTTATGTTATGCAATTGGATTGAATAGATTTGGGCCATTTGGAGTCGAGTACTCGTGGCTAAGGTGTGGTGTCGGGTTGATTTTGAGCTGGTTCGAGGTAAGTGGCTTGTCTAACCTTGTGTGGAGGACCTTCCCCTTAGGATTGGTATTTGGTAATTGAAATGCCTTGTACGTAAGGTGACGAGTGCGTACTTGTACAAATTGTTAGAAAATCCGATTTTCATTAAGTATTTATCAACATGTTTCTTTTCCTGTTTTTATTACTTGTACTATTAAGCCTGTTGTTAGCTTAGGAAAGCATGTCTAAGTGATTTAAATGCTTTGATTGTTCAATCTATTTACCTGAAATCTATGCAGTATGCTAGGCTAAAATTATTTGTTGCCTTAATATGAAATTTCCCCTTCTCTGATTATTTTTCTTGCTGCTGTTGTGTATTTATATTTGGGACTACGAATGTGGGATTCCGATAGCTCCCCCTTATCTGTTTACTTTGGGACTACGGGTTAGATTCCCGACAGATCCCCCTGCACAGTTATATGGAACTACGGGAACGCACCCGGTAGATTCCCCCAATACTGGGTATTTACATTTGGGACTACGAATCGAGATTCCGATAGATCTCCGCGCAATGATAGTTGGACTGCGGGACGGGATCTCGGGAGATCCTTCAGATATATATATATATATATATATATATATATATATATATATATATATATATATATATATATATATATATATGATGGACTACAGGACGGTATCTCGGGAGATCCAATGGATAGTTGTAATTGGGACTACAGGACGATATCCTGGAAGGTACCCCAGTTGTTATCTATATGTTGAGCTGCATTTCGTTCAGTGGTTTGTTTGACTCTGTTCTCATTGTTGTTGCTCTTTCAATTCTACGTTATTTCTTACTGTTGCACATAACTATACTATTTTATTTCACATTGTTAACCTTTATATTTTATTTAACCTTAGTAGGGCCCTGACCTTTCTCGTCAGTACCTGACCGAGGTTAGGCTTGGCACTTACTGAGTACCGCTGTGGTGTACTCATGCCCTTTATGCGCATGTTTTTTCATGTGTAGATCCAGGTACTTCTTCTCAGGCCTACCCTCCTTGAGGGAGGCATCTGCTATAGAGACTTCGAGGTACATCTGCCGCGTCCGCAGGCCGATGAGTCCCTTTCCATTCTAGCTGCTAAACATTGCCCTTATGTATTTTTCTTTCTTGATAGATATTCTGGAGTTAGACTGTTAGATATTCCAAAGGCTTGTGTTCCCGTGAGTTTCTACGTTTTGGGTTAGTGTTTTAGAATTCTGAGATATTGTGCTTTATATGCCGGGCGACTTTCTATATACTATTCTTCATTTGGTTATTCTTGGTTTTTAATTTATATTTCTGCAAGTTTTCTTTATTTCCGCACTTATTAGGCTTACTTAGTCGTATAGACTAGGTGCCATCTTGACATTTTGGTGTATTCCCAGAGTCGGGAAGATCATGAGTAGCACCTGAGCACAATGCTTCAGACTCTGAGGAAAAAGAAGTTATATGAAAAGTTCTCAAAATGTGAGTTTTGGTTGGATTCCGTGGCATTCTTAGGCCACGTGGTATTGAGTGAGGGTATTCGGGTGGATCCGAAGAAGGTAGAGGCAGTGCAGAGTTGTCCTAGACCTTCCTCAGCCACAGAAATTCGCAATTTTCTCAGTTTTACGGGTTACTACCATCATTTTGTGGAGGGGTTTTCTTCGATTGCAGCCCCTATGACTAGACTGACCCAGAAGGGTGCTCCATTTCAGTGGACGGAAGAGTGTGAGGCGAGCTTTCAGAAGCTCAAGATAGCTTTGGCTACGGCCCCAGTTTTGATACTGCCTACAGGTTCGGGATCTTAAATGGTCTATTGTGATGCCTCAAGGATTGTCCTCGGAGCGGTGTTGATGCAGGACGGTAGGGTGATTGCCTACGCGTCCAGATAGTTGAAGATACATGAGAAGAATTACCCTGTCCATGATCTTGAGTTAGCTGCCATCGTTCACGCCCTGAAGATTTGGCGCCATTCTCTATATGATGTGCCTTGTGAGATTTATACTAATCATCGGAGTTTGAAGCACCTGTTCAAGCAAATGGATCTGAATTTGCGCCAAATGAGGTGGTTAGAGTTGCTAAAGGACTATGATATCACTATTCTGTATCACCCGGGCAAGGCAAATGTGGTGGCCGATACTTTGAGTCGCCGGACGGAGACTTTGGCATATTTACCAGCATCGAAGAGGCCTATGGCGATGGATGTTCATGCCTTAGCTAGCCAGTTTGTGAGATTGGATCTTTTGGAGCCCAGTCAGGTTCTAACTTGCGCCATTTCTCGGTCTTCCTTATTTGATCGTGTCAGGGAGTGGTAATATGATAACCCTCATTTGCTTTGTCATTAAGGACAAGGTTCAACATGGTGATGTCAGAGATGTGGCCATTGGTGAGGACGAAGTATTGAGGATACAGGTCCGGGTTTGTGTACCCAATATTGATGGGCTTCAGGGGTTGATTCTAGAGGAGGCCCACACTTCGCAGTATTCCATTATCCGGGTGCCTCGAAGATGTACCAGGATTTGAGGCAGCACTATTGGTGGAGGCAGATGTAGAAAGATATAGTTGGGTTTGTAGCTCGGTGCCTCAACTATCAGTAGGTGAAGTATGAGAACTAGAGACCGGGTGGGCTGCTTCAGCAGATAGAGATTCTGGAGTGGAAGTGGGAGCGGATCACCATGGACTTTGAAGTTGGGATTCTGGAGAAAGTTTGACGCTGTTTCGTTGGTTGTGGATCAGCTGACCAAGTCCGCTCATTTCATTCATGTGTGTATTACTTATTTTTCGGAGCAGTTGTCGGAGATCTATATCCGGGAGATTGTTCGTCTGCATGGTATTCCAGTTTCCATCATTTCGGATAGAGGTACTTAGTTCACATCACGGTTCTGGAGGGTCGTCCAGTATGAGTTGGGTACTCGGGTAGAGTTGAGTACAACATTTCACCCTCAGACGGACGGGCAGTCCGAGCACACTATTCAGATTCTTGAGGATATGCTCCGTGCGTGTTTGATTGAGTTTGGAGGGTCTTGGGATCAGTTCTTGCCATTGGCGGAGTTTGCTTACAACAACAGCTATCTATTCAGCATTCAGATGACACCGTATGAGGCTTTGTATGGTAGACGGTGTAGATCCCCGGTGGATTGGTTTGAGCCGGGTGAGGCTAGATTATTGGACACGGACTTAGTTCAGGATGCTTTGGAGAAGGTTAAGGTGATTCAGGATAGACTCCGTACAGCCCAGTCCAGACAGAAGAGCTAAGCGGACTGGAAGGTTTATGATGTTTCCTATATGGTTGGAGAGCGGGTTCTGCTTCGGGTTTCGCCTATGAAGGGCATTATTAGATTTGGGAAGAAAGGGAAGTTGATTCCGAGGTTTATTGGCCCTTCTGAGATATTGAGGCATGTTGGGGAGGTTGCTTATGAGCTTTCCTTACCTCCCAACTTGGCAGGAGTTCATCCGGTATTTCATGTTTCGATGCTCCGGAGGTATCACGGTGATCCGTCGCACGTGTTGGATTTCAGTTTAGTCCAGTTGGACAAGGATCTATCCTATGTTGAGGAGCCAGTGGCAATATTGGACAAGCAGGTTAGAAAGCTGAGGTCAAAGTACATTGCATCAGTCAAGGTTCAGTGGCTGGGTCAGCCAGTCGAGGAGGCAACCTGGGAGACCGAGCAGGATATGCGCAACCATTACCCTCATCTTTTCACTACTTCAGGTATGTCTCTATGCTCGTTCGAGGACAAACGAATGTTTAAGTGTAGGAGGATGTAACGACCCGGCTGGTCGTCTTAAGAATTAATGCCTCGATCCCCTATTAACTGCTTTCCCCAAGTTTGTTTCTGCTAATGCGATTTGCCGGGATGTTCGGTTTTGAGTTTCAGAGAGTTTTGGGACACTTAGTCCCTAAATGAGAGCTTAAGTATTGGAAAGTTGACCATAATCAGAATAGTGGGAAGACGGATCCGGAATGGAAATCTGATAGTTCTGTTAGCTCTGCTAGGTGATTTCGGGTTTAGAGGCGTGTTTAGATTGAGTTTTGGAAGTCCGTATCTAATTTAGGCTTGAAATGCTGAAAGTTGAATACTTGAAGTTTCCGGTTCGATAGTGAGATTTTTATCCGAGTGTCGGAATGGAATTCCGAGAGTTGTAGTAGTTTCATTTTGTCATTTGGGATGTGTGTGCAAAATTTCAGGCCATTCAGACGTGGTTTGGTTGGGTTTTTGATCAAAAGCGGAATTTGGAAGATTATAGAAATGTAGGCTTGAATCCGATGTGTTTTGGTTGTTTTGACCTTGTTTGAAGTGTTTTGAAGATTGGTACAAGTTTGAATAAGGTTTTAGGATGTGTTGATGCCTTTGGTTGAGGTCCCAGGGGCCTCGGGGTGATTTCGGATGGTTAACCGAAAAGTTTGAGGAATGTTGCAGCTGGTGTATTTTTGCTGCTTTTGGTATTTTTGCATCTACGGTTTGGGGACCGCAGATGCGGCGCCGCATCGCAGAAGAGGCTAACAGGCCGTAGAAGCGAATTGGAGGGAGGTCAGTAGGTTCCGCAAATGCGAGAGATTTTCCGCAGAAGCGGAACCGAATTAGCGAGTTTGAGGATGCAGGTGCGGAAATTGGCCATTTAATGAAAAGTCGCAGATGCGACGAAGTCTCCGTAGAAGCGGGACCACAGATGCGGTCCCAGGGCCGCAAGTGCGGTAATCGCTGGGCAGAACATATAAATAGTTGCCTTTGCGAAATTGAGCTATTCTTTCACTATTTTCATCCGGGTTTGAAGCTTTTGAGAGATATTTTTGAGGAAAACAAAGGGGGATCACTTGGAGGTAACATCCTTGACTTCATAACTCGTTTTTATGTGATTAAAGACCTAATTAATGATGATAAATTTGGGAAAAATGGGTAATTAGGGCTTGAGTTTAAGAGGCCCTTAAATGAGGATTTGAGGGGTCAATTAGACCACGATTTTAGTGTTCTTGTTATGTATAGACTCGTGAGAGTACGAGGTTTCTAAAAATGTAAATTCTACCCAATTCTGATATGTGGGTCCGAAGGGCATTTTGGACATTTTATATAATTTCGCGTATTAGCTTAGAATTTAATTATAGAATCAGTTACTTAAAGTGTTATTTATGTTATGCAATTGGATTGAATAGATTTGGGCCATTTGGAGTCGAGTACTCGTGGCAAAGGCGTGGTGTCAGTTTGATTTTGAGTTGGTTCGAGGTAAGTGGCTTGTCTAACCTTGTGTGGGAGACCTTCTCTTTAGGATTGGTATTTGGTAATTGAAATGCCTTGTACATGAGGTGACGAGTGCGTACTTGTGCAAATTGTTGGAAAATCTAGTTTTCATTAAGTATTTATCAGCATGTTTCTTTTCCTGCTTTTATTACTTGTACTATTAAGCCTTTGTTAGCTTAGGAAAGTATGTCTAAGTGATTTAAATGCTTTGATTGTTCAATCTGTTTACCTGAACTCTGTGCAGCATGCTAGGCTAAAATTATTTGTTGCCTTAATATGAAATTTCCCCTTCTCTGAATATTTTTCTTGTTGCTGCTGTGTATTTACATTTGGGACTACGGATGTGGGATTCCGGTAGCTCCCCCTTGTCTGTTTACTTTGGGACTAAGGTTAGATTCCCGGTAGATCCCCCTGCACAGTTATATGGAACTAAGGGAATGCACCCGGTAGATTCCCCTAGTACTGGGTATTTACATTTGCGACTACGGATCGGGATTTCGGTAGATCCCCGCGCAATGATAGTTGGACTACGGGATGGGATCCCAAGAGATCCTTTGGACATATATATGATGGACTACGGGACGGTATCTCGGGAGATCCAATGGATAGTTGTAATTGGGACTATAGGACGGTATCCTGGAAGGTACCCAGGTTGTTATCTATGTGTTGAGCTGCATTTCTTTCTGTGGTTTGTTTGACTCTGTTCTCGTTGTTGTTACTCTTTCAATTCTACGTTATTTTTTTACTGTTGCACATAATTATACTATTTTATTTCACATTGTTAACCTTTATATTTTATTTAACCTTAGTAGGGCCCTGACCTTCCTCGTCACTACCCGATCGAGGTTAAGCTTGGCACTTACTGAGTACCGCTGTGGTGTACTCTTGCCCTTTCTGCACATGTTTTTTCATGTGCAGATCCAGGTACTTCTACTCAGGCCTACCCTCCTTGAGGGAGGCATCTGCTATAGAGATTTTGAGGTACATCTGCCGCATCCGCAGGCCGATGAGTCCCTTTCCATTCTAGCTACTAAACATTGCCCTTCTGTATTTTTCTTTCTTGATAGATATTCTGGAGTTAGACTGTTAGATATTCCAAAGGCTTGTGTTCCCGTGAGTTTTCGGGTTTTGGGATAGTGTTTTAGAATTCTGAGATATTATGTTGTATATGCCGGGCGACATTCTATATACTGTTCTTCATTTGGTTATTCTTAGTTTTTAATTTATATTTCGCAAGTTTTCTTTATTTCCGCACTTGTTAG
Organism: Nicotiana tabacum; assembly: GCF_000715075.1. NCBI lineage: Eukaryota > Viridiplantae > Streptophyta > Magnoliopsida > Solanales > Solanaceae > Nicotiana > Nicotiana tabacum. The sequence goes on along the minus strand of NC_134100.1, from coordinate 22,558,646 downwards.
GCTTACCTAGTCATAGATACTAGGTGCCGTCACGACAGTTCACGGAGGGCGAACTGGGGTTCGTGACACCAAGTAAGAATATTTACATCCGCTAGTTCTTTGGACTCCATAAATAGACCTATCCATAGATCTATCTGACTAATCAGTTAACAAAAACTTCCTATAACAATTACATTATACTATATGAACTAAGGAAAATTCTTCAATTTTTCTAGTACTTTGTGCCACTTTGTTTCTCTTTGTCCTACTATATGTAACTCCATTGCAATGTCTTTGATTCTCTGATTACTGGCAACTATTTCCCCTTGAAATCTTCTTTTGTTTCGCTCTGCCCAGACATGGTACACCATTGCTGTGAATAGGAATATCAATATTTCACCTCGAGTTTTATTAGCAGTCCTTCTTTTTAACCATTCAATTTCCTCTTCCCAACTTCCAATTTGATGTTTCTCATTGAGCCATTGTAGCAGTAGAGTCCATATTGTTCTGGCATAATCGCATCTAAACCATATATGCTCCATTGACTCCTCTTCCTTTGTTGTGCATAGTACACATTCCTTTGGTACTGTTACTCCCCATCTCTCAAGTCGATCAAATGTAGCTAGTTTCCTGTGTACTTCTAACCATAGTATGAATCTGTGTTTTGGTATTGCCTTAGATCCAGTTAATACTTTTTTCCACAAGCTTTTCTGAAATTGAGGTCTCATAGAAATATATAGCTTTTTAATGCTAAATTTGCCATTTCTATAGTACTTGTGTAACTCAACACTTGTATACTTTTCCAGAAACCAATATCTGATATCAAAAATCTTCCTAACAAGCCAACATGCTTGTTTAGGAGTATCCATCCTCATGCTATCTTGCCATTTGATGTAATAACTATGTATCTATTGTATCCAAAGGGTATCCTTCTTTGCACTAACAACCCATAGTAGTTTACATAGTGCAGATTTGTTCCATATATGAATGTCTAGTACATTTAACCCACCTGCTGAGAAAGGCATAAATACTGTATCCCATGCAGTTAAAGCTCTTCTTGATGGCTCATCCCTTCCTGTCCATAGAAAAGTTCTACAAGCTGAAATTATTAGCTTAAGAATTTTCTTTGGCAGTAAAAACACATGTGCCCAGTAAGTCTGCATTTCAAAGATTACACTTTTTAGCAATTGGAGCCTTCCACTGTATGATAGTAGCTTAGCAGTCCAGTAGTTGATCCTAGTTGTGATCTTCTCAATCAATGACATACACTATTGAACTGTCAGCTTCTTAGAGGATAATGGTACTCCAAGATATTTGAATGGTAGTTCCCCTAGTGTAAATTGCATCTCTTCTAGAATCATCTCTTTGAATTCCTTTGTAACACCTGCAATGTATAAAGAACTCTTCTCCATGTTATCTTTCAGGTCTAATACTTCTGAAAAATGATTAAATCTGTCTATCAACAATATGATGGATACTCTATTAGCTCTACAACACATGATCAGATCATCTGCAAAGCATATATGAGTAATATTGTTTCTGGAACACTTTGGGTGATACTTAAAGTCTAGGTTCTCCTTCAGCTTCTTCAATGCCCTATTCAGATATTCCATCACCAATACAAAAAGTTAAGGAGACATTGGATCTCCTTGTCTTAGCCCCTTTCCCCCCTGAAATTTAGCTGTTAACCCTCCATTTAGTATCAATGAGTAGCTGACAGTAGAAACACAGTTCCTCATTAGCTCTACAAACATGGTAGGCATATTATACTCCATCAATATCATTCTTAGAAAACGCCATTCTACTGAGTCCCTTATGTCCACCTTTATACATCATCTTGGCGAGACTCCCTTTTGAGTATATCCCTTAACCAGCTCATGTGCAATAATGATATTATCAAGAATGTTTCTCCCTTCTATAAAAGCTGACTAAGAAGGTCCCACAATGAGTCCACTACCAGCTTCAGTTTTGCTGTGAGAATCTTGGATATGATCTTGTACACTGTAGTACAACAGGCAATAGGTCGAAACTCTTTGACAGAGTTTGGGCTAGCAACCTTAGGTACTAGTGTAATTGTTGTGCAGTTAATACTCTTAAGCAACTTCCCAGTGTAAATTCCTGTACAGCTTGCTTGACTTCTCCTCCAATTATGTGCTAGTATTCTTTGAAAAACTCTGCTGGAAAGCCATCTATCCCTGATGCTTTTTCATTTGGTAGCTCCTTCACTGCCATATCAATATCTTCCATAGTTACTGGGGCAATAAGCAATTGTTGTTGCTCTTTTGTAAGGCAGTGTCCATTTCTAGCTGTTGCAATATCAATACAGGGGATCTCACTTGCTGAAGTGCCCAATAAGCTTTAGAAGAAACTTTTGAATTCTCGTTCAATGTACTTTGGTTCTGATACTCTCCTATCTTGTTCATTACAAATAGATGCAGTTTTGTTCCTTGCCTGCCTATTTTTTAGTTGAGCATGAAAATATTTAGAGTTTCTATCTCCTGCTTTTATCCACACTACTCTGGACTTTTGTCTGAGAACCTGTTCATTCACCCCTTCCCATTTTTCAGTTTACATAATCAACTCTCTTTCCTGCTCAATTAACTGTTGATTGAGAGGGTCATCATCCAGTTTCCTTTGAGTATTCTGCAGCTCCATTCTTAGATTCAGAATCTTCTTCTCTAATGAGTTTATCTCCTTGTTCATTTGCCTGGTTCTATTCTGTAGTTTTTGCAGCTTAATCCACACAGACTACATAACATACCCCTCAATTCTTTGGTTCCAGACCTCATTCACACTATCCTTGAACTCCCTTTGATATAGCAGAACATTGTAAAGCCTAAAAAGCTTTTGTAAGTGGTTCTTTACCACTTCAGTGTTTATCACAATAGGTGAGTGATCAAAAATCCCTGGCAGTTCATATATAGCTTTTAGGCTACTATACTTTGTAAGCCAAGAGTCATTTCCACCCAATCAATATTGCTATAGATTCTATCTCCTCCATCCTTTTTTATTGCACCATGACCATTGACAGCCTTTTCTATTCAATTTCCCCACTCTAATGTCTCTTATACAGTCTTTGAAATCCACTAATTTATCTTGATGTATAGGTAGAACACTATTAAAATCTCCTATGACCAACCAAGCCTCTTGCATTATGCTATGAATCTGCCTTGGTTGATCCCATAACTCCCTCCTTTCATGCACTTTGTTCTTTCCATATACAAAAGTGATGTAACATGAGAATTGTGACCCTCATTCCTTCACTTGGCAATGGATCAATTGAGTATTAACCATCAACATTTGGACTTGGACCATACTGTCCTTCCAAAATAACCATAACCTCCCAATAGGACTTATCTTTTCATCTGAAAACACTTGCCAATCCTTACAGAACTTACTTTTAACTTTGCTAACACTTCTAGGCTTTATCTTTGTCTCAAGGCAGCCTAGGAAAGTGATTTTATGCTTCAGCAGAAAGTCCTTGAGTCCTCTTTGCTTGTAGGGCTTATTTTGCCCTCTTATATTCCAAGAGCTTATGATCATGGTGGATTTTCCTCATTGAGGCCAATCCCTTCAATCAACTTTATAGTGCTGCAATCCTCTTGTATTCTCAGAGAGCTATACCTATTAGTCATTAGCAGCTTCTCTATCTCATTGTCATTTTGAGCTCTCTTGTTTTGTATCTGTACTTTCATCTTCTGCTTTCCTTTGGATCTTTGATGTGGCTGGAATGCCTCTTCTTTTTCAGCATTCTGTTCTGCTTTCTTCTGTTGTTCTTGTTGCTTCTGCTACTTCTCACTTGTCTCCCCATTCTATTCTTTCCCTGTCTCCTGTTGTGCTAGTATTTCTGATTGCTTAACAGCTTGTGTTACTTTTGATTGCTCAACAGTAGCAGATTTTACTTTCCATTGTGTTTTCCTCTTCTGTTGCTTGAATGGTTTCCCTTGTTTTGTTGTTTCTCCTCCTTGTGCTATTGCTTTTATGTTGGGGACTTCTCACAGTTGAAATCATGTTAACCTATTTGGAAACACACTTCACATAATGAAGGTCTCCATTCATAATCTAGTACTTGCTCCATAAATTTGCCATCAGCCTCCTCAATTAGCATTCTGTCCGACAATTCCTGAGAGACATCCATTTCAATTAACATTCTCGTATATGATATTCTATCTCCTTCTATCGTTAATCTATCAGAACATATAGGTTTCACTATATAGCTTGCTATTCGACCTAGATTCTCCTTTGTCCACTATTCAACTGGTAACCCTGGAAATAGTACCCAAATTGGGACATTTCGTGTCATTTCTTTACTCATCTGAAACCTAGGCACCCACCATTTCAGTATAAAAGGTCGATTATGAAATGTATATGGTCCTCATTGAATAACTTTGTTCTTATCATCTTCAGATTCAAATTTGAACACAAAATATCCATCATCATAAAGAAATACCTACGGAATTGCTACGAAGTTCCACACGCCATATACGAATTTGAGCATCTCTTTGAAGGATGGATTTCCACCCAATACATACCCAATTAGTGCTGCTTGCCACTTCTGGGTTTGCTCAGCCACCTCTACTTGATTCAGACGAACCACCTTTACTCCTTCTCTGATAATTGAGGGATAGTACTCCAATTGCATCCCCTGTTGTTAAGATCTATTGCCTTTAACCACCTCAGCTAGTGTCGTCTTTGTTCCCTCATGGTTTGAGCGTTGATTTGAGAATGTGAGCTTCCTAGTTGTTGTGTTGTTAACTACCTCTACTGGTTGAGCCTTCTCCATTTTAGCACACTTTGAAGCTTGCATGACAGTTGGTGCACTTCCCATCCCAGTCATCCAGTGTACTAATTGCATTTGACTTACCGTTTGTGGAATCTCCGACTCCGGTGTTACCATTATTTCTCCTTCTTCCGCCTTCGGTTTAGCTAGCAGTACTGTTGCCTGTGATTTCTGTCGAGTCATCGTGATGTGCGTACGTTAACTATCCCTGCATAACGTGCACCTTCAGAGAGCATAACAGAAGTCACTTATTTAATAAGTTTGGAGAATAAATACTTTTTCTACATCATGAAAAGAAAATACCCATTTTGTTAAAAACGAAAATAGTTTTTCTACAACATGAAAAGAAAGTATCCATTTTGTTAAAATAAAAATTCTACGTCATGAAAAGAAAGTATTTATTTTATTGCAATGAAAGAAAAAAAACTGTAGATCATAAAAGAAAATATTCATTTTGTTGAAATAAAAAGAAAAATACTCTATCTACAACATTAAAAGAAAATACTCTAAATGATATTTCTATTTAGGGATGGGGCGGGGGTTCAAAGGTAGGGAGGGGGTTGGGGTTGGGGGGTTGGGGGGTTGGGGTGGTTGGGAAGTTCTAGTTTTACTACTTTTGAATTATTCTGATCTTTAGTACAATAAGATGAGGAATTATCAAATAAAATTTTAAATCCAAATTGAGGAAATAAATCATTTGGCATGAATTGAAATTTATTCAAAACATAAGATAATTTTTATGTATGCTTGTTTAGAAGTTGAGAATATTGCAAAGAGTTGGGTTACAACTCATTGTTTTGCCCATCTTGACCCAGCCTATCATAACTCAAGTGAACTTTGGGCGGGGTAGGCAGACCCTTTACTGAGTTAGTCAATCTTGACCAGCACAAATACAACTCAAATAGCTCATTTGTCATCCTTCGGTTTAAGTACTTCTACTCCTACCGAACAAAGAATGTAGTTGATTCGTATGTTTAGTTCAATATGCTTCTCTGTGTATTTATTAGCGGGGATCTTGTGCAAATACCCACCCACCGCTGTCACGACCCAAAACCTGACCCGTCGTGATGACGCCTATCGTCAAACTAGGTCGGCCTCAACTTAACAATCAACACGATAATAACAAGTTTGAAAACATTTACAGAAGCCTTTAATAGTTAAAGAACTATTTGAAACATATGAAATTTCAAGAATAAATACAATCCAGCCCAAAACCGGGGTGTCACTGAGTACATGAGCGTCTAAGGAACATACATAGTATACTATAATGTCTAAGGGAGCAACTGAAATACAATAAGTATGTAAGGTGGAGAGCCAAGGCCTGCGAACGCCATGCAAGTACCTCAATAATCTTCTAAGTCAGAGCCTCGATCAAACATCCGTCACTGGATCCATAGTTCCTGAATCTGCACACAAGGTGCAGGGGGTAACGTGAGTACACCAACTCAGTAAGTAACAAGTCCAACCTTTGGACTGATAGGTAGTGACAAACTCAACCTCCTCACGGAATAACATAAATAATGTACAGAAATGTAGGCATTCTTTCAGTTAAATAAATGGCTTGAATAGTAAAACAGAGCAAGTATGAACAAGGTAAAGGAGTGTAACTCAGCTACATCTACATGTCAATGCACATGCTGTATGGAAATGCACCATGCTGAGTGCCTCATGTGCCCACAACCTCAAATGCTCGTCCACTCAGTACTGTATATGGCTAATGCGGCCCAGGGAAGATCCATCCCAGAATATATACATCTCTGATAGCAATCAATCAGTACTGAGGAAGGCCATTCCAGCCTACGGAGAAGATCCATCTCTAGATAATATCAATAACAAACTCACAACCACTCGGTACTGTATAGACCCACAAGGCCCAGGGAAGATCTATCCCGGAATATATACACATCACTGACAATAGTCATCCAGTACCGAGAAAGGCCATCCCAGCCTATGGAGAAGATCCATCTCCAAATATAAATGTTTCGGACAAGACCCATGTCTAGGGAAGATCCATCACTCAATATCATCAATTGCACTCATTGGGGGTGTAAAGACTCCAGAGGGGCTTCTCTCATTTGCCTAAGCGCTATAACAAATCCAACGAAGGCTTGTTCAATATCTCGTTGTGGCATGTACCCCGATCCCATACTGCCACTCAATATCAGGCTCTCGGCCTTACTCAGTCATCACTCTCCAATCTCACATACATACAGGCTCAAAATGTCATGATATTAGCCCGAACAATGATATGATATGCTAGATAACAATAATCGAGACTGAGACATGATATAATATGCATAAACAAGAATGAATACAGAATATCAATGAAGCTAATGATATGACAATAAGAAATGACCTCTCGGGTCTCAACAATATTGGCGTGAAGCCTTAACATGATAATTAGCATGATTTGCAGCTCATTAACTTAATCACATAATTACAACACAAATATCAGCAAGAAAGAATCACTAAGCGGTGCCATGGAATGATCCAGGTCGCAATTCTCACGGTACACGCCCACAAGCCCGTCACTTGGCATTTGCGTCACCTCAATAGTAATCATAGAACACATAGTTTGGGGTTTCGAATCATCAGAACCAAGTTTGGAAGTGTTACTTACCTCAAGCCAAGCCAAAACTCTAGCCCACAATGCCCTTGCCTCTCGATTCGGCCTCCAAATGCTCCAAATCTAGCCAAAATAGTACCATACCATCACAATATGCTAAGGGAACAAAGCCCACTCAAAAATAACCAATTTACATCAAAAATCCCGAAATTAGCCAAACCTGACCCCTGATCCCATGTCTCGAAATCCGATAAATATCACATCACTAAAATCCTTATCCTCCCACGAGTCTATACATACCAAAAACATCAAAATCGGACCTCAAATGGCCCCTCAAATCACTACTCAAAGATCTCCAAAACTCAAGCCCTAGTCCTCCAATTTAGGCTTTAAATCCCACTAATTTCATGATTAAACAATGGAAAAATCATCATAAACACAAATAATAAGGCCCAAGTAACTTAACCCATTGAAAATCCTTGATTCCTCTTGAAATTTACTGCCCAAAGCTCAAATCCCGGTCAAAAATGGTGAAGAATGACCAAAAATTCGCGAAGGAGCCTTTATATACACTCTGCCCAACACTTCCGCATATGCGGGGCCCAACCTGCGCTATATGACTGTTTCTGCGGACCACGCACCTGCGGTCCCTAATCCGCAGGTATGGAAAAAACAGAAGATGAAAAATCTGCAGTAACAATTCCACTCTAAACCTTCCGTTAACCACTCAAAAGCATCCCGACGCCCTCGGGACCTCAATCAAACATACCAACAAGTCACATAACACTATTCCAACTTGTTCCAACCCTCGGAACACTCAAAACAACATTAAAGCAACAAATCATCATCGGATTCAAGCCTAAGAAATTCTAAAACTTCCAAATTCCGCTTTTGATCAGAAAGTTCATCAAACCTTGTCCGAATGACCTGAAATTTTGCACACACGTCACAAATGATACCACGGACCTACTACAACTTCCGGAATTCCATTCCGACCCCAATATCAAAATTTTCACTACTAACCGGAAAATGCCAAATTCCACTTTCGCCAATTCAAGTCTAAATCTACCATGGACCTCCAAGATACATTTTGATCACGCTCCTAAATCCCAAATCACCTCACGAAGCTATCCGAATCATAAAAACCAAATTCTGAGATCGTTTGCTCAGAAGTCAACTCCCAGTTGACTTTCCAAGTAAATGGCCAACTTAAGAGACTAAGTGTCTTATTCTTCCACAAAACCACTCCGAACTCGAATCAACCAACCCGATACCACATAATACAGCTGAACAAGACATAAAGAAGCAGAAATGGAGAAACATGGCTTAAATTCATAGCCGGTCGGGTGTTACATCCTCCCCCACTTAAATATACGTTCGTCCTCGAACGTGCCTAGAGTTGTTCCGAAAACCATTAAATTGCTGTATAACCTTACCATGCACATACCCGGGGGTGATCCCACGTCACCATATCTCATATAGGTCGGATAGCTCAACGTAACTGAAATTTCACAATCCATTCTAGCCCATAAACCTTAGAACCAAAGTTCCACTACCGAAATCATCTATAAGATCATGACCTCACATCTACTCACTGAATGAATCCGAACACGCTATACCAAGCCATAACCACAATTCACGATGGAAATTACAAGATATACCATACTACTCGAAAACTCATAGTGAAAACTTCAAATCACGGCAACTGCTCAGAACAACCGAATACCGATAATAAATCTCTTAAAAACTAAAGCCTCTTTCCAACACTTTCGTGCTGCCAACGATAAATGAAACACGCAAAAAATCATAACCATTCCTCAGATCAACTAGTTGTGGAGCTCCATCTCCTTCGGCAAGGACCATAGTAAATTTCTAAGCCGAACATCGATTCACTCATTCAACATGCTGAAATCAAATCTGATAGTATTCATTCTAGATCTCAATGACCTCATCTCATCAAACACTACTTCTCTAGTGACATGAGACATTGATATAATCTCAATTCACAACCCATGCAACCCGTACACCAATTAGAAACAGTTTAGATATACTCAAATCATGGGAAGTGACTCAAATGAGAGAGTTGTACTGCAAGCTCTCCAGTACCACTACAACACCATACCAAGAACCCATCACACCTCGTAGCATCAGAACATACAAATCTAACCCGAAGGATCATACCTCCACATAACCTCACTACAATGTGCGGCCTTATCCTAACACCGATCCACATGAAACACCTCAAGTCACTATGCTCAAAATCAACAACCACGTGCAATTTGCGGTCTAGAACCAAAACAAATCATTATAACCACGACGAAGCAAATGACATAACACCACACAAACCCAAAAGGACACATCCGATACGCCATCCACCGAGCAATACTCAATACTCTTCCCGCTCAAATTTCACTATGAGACCCCAATAGAACCACACCATATATGCCTATAACCAACAAAATCATAACGCCCCACAACATTGAAAGGTAACTCATAGATCTCCCCAGAATACTAATAAGCTCAAAAGAATCGGTTCAACACATCGCTCAACAATAGAAACTCAGAGTCAACCAAGCCGGCTCGATGCATAACACACATCCATATTGGCCTACTAATGAACCCCTTATCAAGGAGTTCTTGAAGCTGCTCCTTCGACTCTTTTAACTCCGCCGGTGCCATACGATATGGTGTCCGACACCAAATCAATACCGAAATCAACAATCCTACTCGGCGGCATGCTCGACAGCAGGAAGCACATCCAAAAAACCCCTCACCACCAGAACTGAATCAATGGTAGGATTCTCTGCACTAACATCCCTCACGAAGGCCAAATAAGAAAGACAATCCTCCCCAACAATTCGTTGGGTCTTCAAAAATCAAATCACTCTATTGAGTACATAATCCGTTGAACCTCACCACTCAATTCGTGGCATAGCCAACGTCACCGTCTTAGTGCAATAGTCTGGAATAACATGACATGAAGACAACCAATACATACCCAAAATCACATCAAAATCTAACATACTAAGCACCAAAGGATCCATCCGAATCTCCAAACCCCCGATAGTTACCACACAAGGCCGATTCATGTGACCCACAACCATAACATAATCTGTTTATGAGAACTCCCAGTCCCTAAATCCATATAGCACACAAATCACCATATCCGATCCCAATTACACCGTCTGAATACATAACACAACTTTAATACCCAATCACACCACGAGGGATACTTCTAAAAAAATTTCGATGCCACCAACAAATTCGAATATCAGCAGTCGATCAAACCAGAGAGTGCCACAATACCGATGATATATTATTAACTCAATCACTTTGCCCTTTCTGAAATGTATGCCCTCTTTCCCCCTTTAAGCCACACCAATTAGCAATATCATTGCCTAATCATCTGAAACTGTTCGTACTGTCTAAGAACTCATGACCTTCCTTTTCGAACTGAATTGTGACCTTACACATGCCAATCTCAATCCTTCACAACATACCGCTCATACTGTGACATCCTATGATAAATGTGAGAACTTCTTAGTCCACTCCAAACCACAAGCAACTATGTACCGGACCAGCCAAGGACATTCCATTTGATCCAATCTAGAAGGAAATTGCTATACCTCACATGCTTATCAAGCTAATAGAAGTCATACATCTCTAACCGTCATAGAAACCATCAAGAATTCCCCGAATCCCATTTGCACAAAACCAAACCGTCAAAACCGAATCCTCCTAACTTATGCAAGCCACTGAAAATCCAAGAGCATTTCCACAATACACCTATAAAAACTCATTACCTCATAATCACCCAAAAAACTAATCATATTCCTTACCATGCCGATCCGGCCTATTACCAAGTTGTCCTATTTATCCAAGTTACTTCTAAATTTCCTTTAAACTGATATTTCCATTGCCATAACACCGCAATCCTCAATCTAGACTCACCACATGAGACTCAAGCATGAAACCGCACCGACTAAGGCTCCTAAGCTGATGAATACTCTCTTACATATTCCCAAAGGCACCACATTCAAAATATATACCCAGAAGAGACTTCTTGCGAATCTAAAGCCATTACCTTTACCTTCCTAATATTGATGTGTAGAAACCTTAATAATATAGAAATGCCAAAAGTCTTAATACTCTCCAATGTATACCTCAATTTCTGGTCAAATGTACCCCCTGAAGATCTCCAATTATTATATATAAGTCTCGAATCCATTAAAATCATTCTTAGGAGTCATCTACTCTATTCGGGTTTCAATTTCACTAATCAAACGAACCGATGACCTGTGCCCCATCAGCAACACCTAAAGAAGTAACCCATCCTTCTAATCAACCGAGTGATATCCTACTCCATACTCGTTACATCCCTTATAATAACAACTAATTCATCTAACGTTTCTCATATGACCACAAGGCATAACACAACCCTTATCCAAATTTTCCTTTACTCGAGCCATCCTCGATCTCAACCCCCGCAAGCCACAACTGATTCACTAATATACCTCAAACTGAAACCAATATAACACATAACCGTGCAATCAACTAATCAGTAGCGGACTCCCCTTCTTGGCTCAAAGCCATAGACCAAAATACCTAAAAACTCATAATGCCCATATTCTATTTCTGCCATAATACCATAGTGTGATTCAACTAAATCACTTTATAAGTTCATGCAACACAAACCATCTAGTGTTTCAAATCACCTGCAATTCTCGTATTCACCTTCGTAACAGTCAAGACAACCCCCATATGCGATCCAAGCTCAAACTGCAACACATATATTTCACTGGTAAAAGAGGACTTTCAACAAACAACATAGGGTTCACACCACTTCAGAACACTTCGCAGGAGATAACCCACCTGCTTCGCCTCAAACTAAGATCTCTTCATAACCTTCCACCATCAAAGACATCACGCAATAACTAAATCTTTCGGAGTCTGAAGTCTTATCATAACATGAAATCTACTCTACTCCCCAAATAGAAAACATGAAAAGATCCTTCACACACCCATAAATCGGGCTATAAATAAAATCACACTAGAAATCAAGCACCAGATAATTCTTTCTACCTTCAAGCAGACCCTTCTCGCCATATTCAAATCATATGAACACATCTCGCAGTCACATCATACTCATCACATAGCCATTTAGCCATCACTTCCACTAATAAGTACACTACCGAACATATAAATCTAGAAGCACATGCCCACACATTCAATGCCTCAACACTCAATCTATAGGCAAAATCTGGCCTCAAGTCCTCCAGACTGGACCAACATCAACACACAGAAATCACATCTCGCCATTTGATCAGGGAATCAGAAGTTGTCGATGCACAACTAATACCGAGCGCTCATGCGCGCACACGAATGTGTGGAAGGAATTCAAGGAGTTAAGCTTCAAGCTAAATCAATGCCGCATGATTGGAATTCAAGAATGTGAAGTTTATTTCCAAAGGGTTCTGCAGCCTCCCGAAGATAAGTACAAACATCTCTGTACCAATCCATGAGACTCTACTAAACCCGCTCATGACTCGTGAGACCTATGTAACCTAGGCTCTGATACTAACATGTCCGATCCAAAACCTAGACCCGTCGTGATGGCACCTATCATCAAACTAGGCCAGCCTCAACTCAACAATCAACACGACAATAACAAGTTTGAAAACATTTACGCAAGCTTTTAACAGTTAAAGAACTATTTGAAACATAAGAAATTTCAAGAATAAATACAATCCAGCCCAAAACCGGGGTGTCATTGAGTACATGAGCATCTAAGGAACATACATAGTCTACTATAATGTCTAAGGGAGCAACTGAAATACAATAGGTAGGTAGGTGGAGAGTCAAGGCCTGCGAACGCCATGCAAGTACCTCAATAATCTTCTAAGTCAGAAGCCTCGATCAAACATCCTCTACTGGATCCAAAGTGCCTGAATCTACCCACGAGGTGCAGGGGGTAATGTGAGTACACCAACTCAGTAACTAATAAGTCCAACCATTAGACTGATAGGTAGTGACGACTCAACCTCCTCACGGAATAACATAAATAATGTACATAAACGTAGGCATGCTTTCAGTTAAATAAACAGCTCAAACAGTAAAACAGAGCAAGTATGAACAAGGTAAAGGAGTGTAACTCTGCTACATCTACATGTCAATGCACATGCTATATGGAAATGCACCATGTTGAGTGCTTCATGTGCCCACAACCTCAAACGCTCATCCAATAAGTATTGTATACGGCTCATACAGCCTAGGTAAGATCCATCCCAGAATATATACATCTCTGATAGCAATCACTCAGTACTGAGGAAGACCATTGCAGCCTACAGAGAAGATCCATCTCCAGATAATATCAAGAACAAACTCACAACCACTCGGTACTTTATATGGATCACAAGGCCCAAGAAAGATCCATCCTAAAATATATACATATCACTGGCAACAGTCATCCAGTACCAAGGAAGGCTATCCTAGCCTGCATGGACACGACTGAGTACAAAATATCAATAAAGCTAATGATATGACAACAAGAAACAACCTATCGGATCTCAACAGTATTGACGTGGAGCCTTAACATGATAATTAGCATGATTTGTAGCTCATTAAATTAATCACATAATTACAACACAGATATCAGCAAGAAAGAATCACTAAGTGGTGCCATGGAAGGATCCAGGTCGCAATTCTCACGGTGCACGCCCACAAGCCCGTCACTTGGCATTTGCGTCATCTCGATAGTAATCATAGAACACATAGTTCGGGGTTTCGAACCCTCATAACCAAGTTTGGAAGCAGTACTTACCTCAAGCCAAGCCAAAACTCTAGCCCGCGATGCCATTGCCTCTCGATTTGGCCTCCAAATGCTCCAAATCTAGCCAAAAACAGTACCATACCATCACAATATGCTAAGGGAACAAAGCCCACTCAAAAATAACCAATTTGCATCAAAATCCCGAAATTGGCCAAACCCGACCACCGGGCCCACCTCTCGGAATCTGATAAATATCACATCACTAAAATCCTTATTTTCCCACGAGTCTATACATACCAAGAACATCAAAATCGGGCCTCAAGTGGCCCCTCAAATCATTACTCAAAGCTCTCCAAAACTCAAGCCCTAGTCCTCCAATTTTAGGCTTTAAATCCCACTAATTTCATGATTAATCAATGGAAAAATCATCATAAACACACATAATAAGTCCCAAGTAACTTACCCCATTGAAAATCTTTGATTCCTCTTGAAATTTACTGCCCAAAGCTCAAATCCTGGCCAAAAATGGTGAAGAATGATCAAAAATTTGCGAAGGAGCCTTTATATACACTCTGACAAAAAATTTGCGAAGGCCCTATCAAGCATCTGCGCCAAAATCCTCCGCTTCTACGGAATCACATTAATAGGCAATTTTCGCTTCTGTGGTTGTCTGACCGCACCTGCGATCATCGCAGATGCGGGGACCAAACCGCACCTACGATCCCTGTTGCGCACCTGCGCTATATGACCGCTTCTGCGGATCACGCACCTGTGGTCCCCAATCTGTAGGTGCGGAAACAATAGATGATCAAAAAATCTGCAGTAACAATTCCACTCTACACCTTCCGTTAACCACTCAAAACCATTCCGAGGCTCTCGGGACTTTGACCAAACATACCAGCAAGTCACATAACACAATTCCAACTTGTTCCAACCCTCAGAACGCTCAAAACAACATTAAAACAGTAAATCATCATCGGATTCAAGCCTAAGAAATTATAAAACTTCCAAATTCTGCTTTCGATCAAAAAGTTCATCAAACCTCATCCGAATGACCTGAAATTTTGCATACACATCACAAATGACACCATGGACCTACTGCAACTTCCAAAATTCCATTCCGACCCCGATAACAAAATTTCCACTACCAATTGGAAAATGACAAATTCCAATTTTGCAAATTCAAGCCTAAATCTGCCACGAACCTCCAAGATACATTCCAATCATGCTCCTAAATCCCAAATCACCTCACAAAGTTATCCGAATCATAAAACCCAAATTCCGAGATCGTTTGCTCACAAGTCAACTCGTAGTTGACTTTCCTACTAAATGGCCAACTTAAGAGACTAAGTGTCTCATTCTTCCACAAAACCACTCTGAACTCAAACCAACCAACCTGATACACAATAATACAGCTGAACAAGACATAAAGAAGAAGTAATGGAGAAAATGGGGCTGAAATTCATAGAACGACCGGCTAGGTCGTTACAACTGCAAACCTTTTACCCACCTCTATACCCAATTGTTTTTTATGCACAACCCTTCTAATCAAATAAAGTCAAACTAAACTATTAAAACCAAATCAAGCCAAGCCAATTCAACTCTAACGAGCGCAAAACACACACTTAAATAATGCTCGATAATCAAAGATACTATAGTATAATATCGTATCCACATGAATTGGATTTAAACAATATTCTCATAGTTTTTAGCTTGATTGCTATCTAGGTGGATCAAAAATTGAGATTTATATGATTAATAATTAAAATTAACTAAGAATCTAAAGCCATTAACTAGTGACTATCGAGACAAGGAATAAGCAAATAAGGTTATCAGTGGGAGAAGGTAGGGTTTTGATAGAATAGGTGCAAGATAATTATTCGGGATCTAACTCTAGATAATTCACTTTTAATGTTCAAGTAAGTCTCTCAAATTCACTAAATTATTGGTTCAAACATTCAATAGAAACTCCTCTCGGTTAAGCCTTAACCTCACGAGACAAACCAAATTAAGCATTGTGAAGATATGTAATAATGCGTAGTGGATTGGTCTTTAGGAAAGCCTCTTTCGATTATTCTCCTAACTAGGTTTAATTAATGATTCAACTAGCATCTATTGATTACTTAGAAGAATCTATGAACTCAACCAATAATACAATGCAAAGATATCACAAGTTATGTCGGTCACGACCCAAAATCCAACTAGTCGCCATGGCACCTAACCCAACCGTTGGGTAAGCCAATTAAAAACTCTATAATTTCAATGAAATTTAATGAGACAAATAAATAAAAGAAGATATCTGAATCTTATACATTTTTCAAGGACTGGTAGTGCAAATCATGAGCGTTTAAGTTTTAGGTTTCTTTACAAAACTGAATTGAAATATTTACAATATCTGTTTGAATTGTAAATGAACAAAATTCGAATCTAATGCTACCAAGGACTAGTGATAGCCATAACTGAAATGCAGGTACATCTTCCGATCCATCTCCCACCATATGCAGCAACATCAACATCCAATATCTACACGCAAGGTGCAGAAGTGTAGTATGAGTACAATTGACCCCATGTACTCAATAAGTAACAAACCTAACCTTATATTGAAAGTAGTGACGAGCTGGGACAAGGGTCCGAGTCCAACTCCAATAATCAGTCACAATTCACAACACTACAATAAGGATGATACAAGAAAATAGCTCAGGGATAAGATGGTCAACTCGTTCACAGTTGTAGAAAGTAGGCATGCTTTTCAAGTATAACAGTAAGTCCCAAATCTTCCACAGAAAACACCAAAAACATAAGAGTAAGTTCGAAAACCGTGATTTATCCCAAAATCCTTTCAACAATAAATAAGATGTTTCATTTTTCAGATAACATGAGGAAAGTACATCTCTATGCCTACATGTAGGTGAAATCATAAATGTCACCAAAATCGGGTAGCATGAGGAAATGTACCTCTATGCATGTATCAAAAATACGCTTTCCAAACATAATGCATCTTAGTGTTGAACTCATGTACTCACACTATCAGAGTACTCAATTCATGTCTCACTCGTCACATTCAATACTCAGCACTCTACAGGGCAAATACAGCCCAACTAAACATAAATAAAACCTCACACTCAGTACTGTATATGGCCAATCCAGTCTAGGGAAGATCCATCCCAAATATATACATGCATCACACACACACACACACACACACACACACACACACACACACACACACACACACACACACACACACACACACACACACATATATATATATATATATATATATATATATATATATATATATATATATATATATCAGTACTGCATAAGGCCAATCTAGCCCAGGGAAAATCCATCCCCAAATATAAATGATTTGGGCAAGATCCATGCCCAGGGAAGATCCATCCCTCAATATAAATCAACTGCACTCACTGTGGGGGTGCATAATCTGGAGGTGCTCCTTCAGCTCAACTATAATAAGCCAGATCCAGGTATAAATAAATAAAACATGATGCAGTGTGCAGCCCGATCCCATAAATATCACTCACAATCAGGCCCTCAGCCTCACTTAGTCATCAATCCCTCTAGTCTCTCAGTCTCACAACACTCATGCTAAGCATCCCAAATCAATGATACGAGATGTGACAATATATAGTAACAGATACTGAGATATAATATGTAATGATGAATGTGACTGAGTACATAACTACAATTAAGCAAATAACTCAACAGCAAGGAAGGACCACTGTGGGTCCCAATAGTACCAGCATATAGTCGAAATATGATTTCTAGCATAAATCACAAGTCAAGTGCTCTAGCACATAGAATACAGTAAAAATGTTCAGATAAGATAGCTACACAATTTCATGGAATCGGCTAAATCACAATTCACATGGTGCACGCCCACGCGCTCGTCACCTATCATGCGTGTCACCTCAACATCAATCACATAAAAGATAATTCGGGGTTTCATACCCTAAATACCAAGTTTAGAAGTGTTACTTACCTCGAACAAGCCAAATCCAATACCAAGCAAGCCAAGCGATACTCCAAAAATGTCACCCCGCACGTACCGACCTCGGAACGGCTCAAAACTAGCCAAAAGCAACTCAAGAAAATCAAATCATGCCAAAGGAAATATTTTCAAATGATAAAGGTCGAATCTTAATCAAAACCCCAAAGTCAACCAAAAAGTCAAACCCCGGGCTCACACCTCAGAACCCGACAAAACTCACAAAATCAGACAACCCATTCAATTACGAGTCCAACCATACTAGTTTCATCCAAATACAACTCTGAATCGATGTTCGAAACTCAAAAATTTACTCTATGAAACTTTAGACAAAACCCCCGAATATTCTCTTTTTTCTCTTTAAAATTCACCATCCAATTATCAAAAACGAAGATAGATTCACGAAATATAACCAAAACCGAGTAGAGAACACTTATCCCAATATATATGGTGAAAATCACCTCAACAATTGCCCCAATCCGAGCTCCCCAACTCAAAATATGACCAAATGAACAAACCCTCGATATTAAATATTTTTATCAAGTTGTGCTCTCTCGTTTTATGTGTCAAACAATCCCAAAACTCGCTTTTGCTGCCTCCAATGGATTCCTCGTGAAATTTCAATCAAGTTAGGCTTTTGAATAACTCCAGTTGACCTTATAATGAAGGAGATATGTTGGTTACAATATTTGTAAACAATGCAGATTTTTAAATACAAAATCAGCGGCAATATTGTAATTAATTTGAAAAATCTGGCGATCGAATTCTTAGTAAAATGACCATAAATTCCTCATACGATGTCGAAACTTAATGATTCAAGTTCTATGGTTCCAAAATTATGATATGGGTTTAATGCTTCAATCAAAATAGGAATTGGATCTTATTTGCCTAATGAGGTACCATTTCAGCTTGAAGAAACGGTGTCGAAACATCAAAACGAGCGCAACACAATCCAAACCTATCCTAAACTCACTTGAGCCCCTCAGGACTCCATCCGAGCATACCAACAAGTCCCATAACATAACAAGGACGTACTCGAGGTCTCAAATCACACAAAGAAACATCAAAACGACGAATTGCATCTCGAATCAAACCTAAATGAACTTTGAACCTTCAATTTCCAAAACTCGCGCCGAAACATATCAAATCAACCCGAAATGAACTCAAATTCTGCGTACAATTCTCAAATGACATGACGAAGCTATTCAACTTCTCGAAAATACAATCCGAACCCGATATCAACAAAGTTAACTCTTGGTCAAACTTATAAACTTTCCTAACCTTCAAATTTCCAATTTTCTCCAATTTGTGCCGAAACCTTCTAGAAACATTCGAATGCAAATCGGGGCATACGCACGAGTCCAAAATCCCATCTGGACCTAACGGAACAAGCACAACTCCAATCTGAGGTAAAATGCTAAAAAGTCAAATTTGGTCAAATCTTCCAACTTAAAACTTCAATCACGAAGTTCATTCTTTTCCAAATCGATTCCAAACAACCTAAAAACCAAAACTGACAATTCACACAAATTATAATACGTCATACGAGCTACTCATGACCTCAACCACCAAGCAAAGTGTAAATTCTCAAAAATACCAGTTTGGTTACATCTTCCCCTACTTAAATATACGTTCGTCCTCGAACGTGTCAAGAGTTGTTACATAGTCATCAAACCACCGTGTAACCTTACCATGCACATACCCGAGAGTGATCCCACGTCACCCTAATTCATATAAGCCTGAGAACACAACATAACTGAAGATCATTACTCCAGCCTTAGACCGTAAACCTTAGAATCCAATTTCCAAATCGAGTATTCCTTACAATATCTGAATCTCGCACTTACACACTATGTAATTCTGAACAAGCTGCACCAAGCCATAACCATAACCCAAGACACAATCACATGGTATATCACGTATCTCAAATACTCATAGCAATAACTTCCGATCACCCTAGCTGCTCAAACAATCCAATATCGGTAAGAAACCTCATATCGATCAAAACCTCATTCTAAAACCTTCGTACACTGCTGATGATGAAAGAAACACGCAAAAACTCATAACCACTTATCAGATCAACAAGTCATGGAACTCTCTCTCCTTTAACAAGAACTATAGCCAATTTCTAAGCCGACTTCCGATATTATCCATCCAATTATACTGCAATCAGATCCGATAGCAACCATTGTAGGTTCAATGATATTGCCTTATAAAGCACAACTATTATATTGACATGACACACCAATACAACCTGAAGTCATAATCGTGCAATCCGTGCACCAATAAGCAACAAGTTAATGGTACCCAAAAATAGAAAATGACTCAAATGAGAGAACCGTCCTACAAACTCAACAAACACCACCATAACCGCAATGCTATGAACCCATCATACATAGTAGAACCAAGAAAAACAAATCAATCACAAAGGATTATATCTTAACATAACTCCACTTGCATGACCCCATCCAAACACCGGTCCGTATGCAACATCCCAAGCCACAACCTCACGCAAATTTGACATCAAGTACCCAAGGTGCATGACCATAACCACGAAGAAGCAAATGACACGATGCCACACTAACCCGAGAGAACATAACCAATGCGCAATCAATCACTCAACACCCAAATACCGATCTCGCTCAAATTTTGCCACAAGGCCCAAGTAGAACTACACCATGTGTGTATATAACCAATGAATCACAACCCCCTCGTAGCATAGAAAAGTAACTCACAGAACATATCAAAACACGAATAAGCTCCACACCAACCAAATGGCACATCCCTCAACAATAGCAGTACAGAGTCAACCAGTCCGACCCAGTGCAGACTACACATCCTTATTGGGGCTATCAATGTACCCCAAATCAACTCTAGCCACCCATAATAGATAAATAACCCTCTAAAAGTCCACAATGACTGAATCATAACACATACTATCATCTGGCTAGCTTTGGCCACAACTTCAAAGTCCACAACCACAAAACAATTTGCCCCTAAGAATTCCCGGTCTCCAAATCCATAGAACACATAAATCACCATATCTAATCCCAACTTCACCACCCGAATATCTAACACATCTCTCATACACCATCATCCGATGAGGAATACTTCGATAATTCTTCCGTTCCACATAAAGAAATCAGAATATCACTTTTTGATCAACCATGCGAGTACTGCAGTACCAATGAAGCATCGGTAAGTCAAAACATAGTGCACCTTCTGAAATGCACACTCTTCTCAAGAAGTATCAAGTAGTTATAACATTCATCTAAACATCAAAAATCGTCTATTATTTCTAATAATTCATGACCTTCCCTTCAAAATTGAACCGTGACCTTGCACACGCAAATCTCCATCCCACACAACACACCGCATCTATCATGACATCATATGAAAAGTGCGAGAATTTCATAATCAACTGTGAGTCGTAAGGAGAATACTTACCCAACTAGTTAGAAACCTCACATCCAGGAGAAAACCACGATACACAACATGCTCCTCACGCCGGTAGGAAACGTCCATTTCCAACCACGATAGAAGCCATCAAGAACTCTTAGAAACCCATTTGCACATAACCAAGCCATCAGATATGAATATCTCTAACTCAACAAAGACACACAGGTCTCCAAATCCAAGATTATTTCCACAAAATACATGTAAAGACTTACCACATCATAAGTATCCCAAAAACCGATCATATCCATTACGGTACTGATCTAACCTACTATCAAACTGTCCTATTTCTCCGAGTTCCTTTCTGAATTACCCTCAAGGTGAAACTTCTCCTTACCAGAACACTGCGATCCTTAACCAAAACTCACCCCACGAGATCCTAGAATAAAATTACACTGCCCTAAGGCCCATAAGTCGTCGTATTCCCCCTTAAGCACCCCAAAAATTACCACAACCGAGACACCCACTCTAAAGAGACCTTCTGTGAATCTAATATCGTTTTCTTCACCTTCATGATACTGAAATGTATAATCTATAATGATACAGAAATACCGCGAGTCCCGACACCATCCAATATAAATATTAGGTTCTAGCCATATACAAACCGAAAAACTCACAATTGCTACATATAAATCTTGAACCCATTAGAACCTTCTCGAGATTCATCTACCCTGTTCCTCAAATTTACCTCCTAATAGCACGATGACACCCAAGGAAACAACCACACCTTACCGGAACCGAATAAGTACCTACTTCATGCATACATATCCTTCACGAATAAAAACCCTATCATTACATGTTTCCCATATACTTATAGAGTGTAATACAACCCATATTCAAAACTTCCCTTACTCGAGTTATTCTCGATCTCAACCTCTACAAGTTATAATTGATTCACAAGTATACCTCAAATCGAAACCAATACAACACATAACCGTGCAATCAACTCGTCGATAGCAGACTTCCCCACGTGGCTCAAAGCCATGGAATAAAACATTTGATAACTTACAATAACCATACCCCATTACTGCCATAATACTACAGTGAGATCAACTAAATCCTTCATAAGATCATGTAACACAAACCATCTAATATCTCAAATCGTCTGCAAATCATGCATTCATCCTCGTGATGGTTAGGTCAACTATTAAAACTTATCTAAACTCAAATCGCACAGATATAACCCACTAGTAGAAAAGAAAGCCTCCACACAACATCAGAAAAATCATACATCCACAGATATCCTCGCAGGTTATAACCCACCTACTTAGCTCCAAACTAAAATCTCTTTATACCCTTTCACAAGCACAACTACTACGCACCCACTTAATCTTCATGTGTCTGAAATCACCAACAAGGCATGAGATCCTAATTCGTTCCGCAGTTAAATAACATGAAAGATCCTCCAATAAACTCATAACTCGAGACTATATGTCATGTCAAGACAGAAATCAAGCACCCAATAGTCCTTTTTACATCTCAAGCAAACTCTTATCGTCACATTCAATCCATCTTAACCCATCTTACAGTCACATCATACTCATCATATAGCCATCCAACCACTCATCAAGCCACAAATTCCACTAATAGGGACACCACTGGACATATAAGTCCAAAGCATGTGCTCACACAACCAAAATCCCCATACTCAAGCAATAGTAAAAACTCGTCCTCAAGTCCTTTATACTGGCCCATCATCAACACACAGAAATCATATCTCGCACCTCATCCATGGAATCACAAGCTGTCGATGCATAGCTGATACGAAGCACTCACATGCGTATACAAATGCATGAAAAGAATTCAAAGAGTCACTCTTCAAGCTGAATCAATACCGCATGATAAGGAAAGAAAGATGGGAAGTTTATCCTAAATGCCCCGTAGCCTCTTGATCACGCCCAACTCTAGTCCTAAAAAACATAAGTGGTCTGCAAATGTAATTCGGTCTAAAAGTTCGGAGACGAATCTTATAGAGAACTAAGGTTTAGATATAGTTGTTCAGTATTGCTGAGAAATAAAAGTTCAAATAATTTCCTAGTTATAAAGATTGTAATTTTTTTATTTTAAACTAATTAATTAACAAATACACAAAGTAGTAAATTATCAACTTACAAGACTAAGGAGGTATAGAGTTTCTCTTTCCCCAATTGTCGAAATTATTGCTGCTACATTTTCTATAATTTAACCTAAGTATTCTCTACTGATAGTAAGTACTTCGGGTGTCGTAATTATCTTTTGATCAACTATAATAATTTACTAGACATATTCTTCCGAACTACGCTAGCTGGTAATAATTCACCGCTCACTAAGATTGGACCAATGTTTCATTATTCTTAATCCCACCTTTAAACCCTCCGTATTGATTCCTCACGTACGTTAGGAGTGATGTTATTCAACAACTACCTAAATATGTACCCTTTTTCAAGCAATACACACTAAATAGGCACAATTAATTGATGGCCATTCAATCAACAACAACAAACACGTAGTTGAAAAAGTGGACAAATGCAATGGCTCAATTATATAAAAACGTAATAAGAATTCATCCTACAAAAGGTTCCATCAAAACCCTAGATAACAAATTAGTTATTCATAATAGTATGCAAAACTAGAATACTAGAATTCATAACCAATAATGAAAATAGGAAGAAGGAAGTGAAAAACTCATAGAAGCATTCTCCGCCTTGCTCCTAGTGTGTTCTTGCCTCCTTCGGTCGATAATCTCCTCTCTAAAAACGTTCCATTTTCAAACGTGAGTTTAAGGACTGTTTATATGGGATAGGGTTAGCATGGGGAAAAATAATACAAGCCACTTTGGAAAAGACTTTTCAGGTTAGCTCGTTCACTCTCTCGTGCGCACGCGAGAGTGAGCGAGCGAAATACTTCTCTTTTTCTTTGCCTCCCAAATATCTTGTGCACTTCCATGCCTTTTTAGCTTAGTTCGTTGTTTTTGCTCAAGCTTTTCCTTAGCTAGCTCGTTCACTCTCTCGTGTGCACCTGAGAGTGAATGAGCAAAGTCCTTGTTTAGTCTTTGGGTCCCGAATTAACTTCTTTTGCTCACATTTCGTCCAACTTGCTCCTACACATAAGAATTCACGTAATGAGCATAGTTCACTACAAATACTCATGTAACGTCCTGCAACCACACAAGTTCTGAGATGTAAGTACATCGAAAAATATGCATTTTTAGACGTTTATCAACACCCAAACTTAAACTCATACTCGTCCTCGAGCAATTTTCAAAGTTAAGCACAATGGAAAGAAACACATTTTCAAAATATACTCAAGCATCATACCAATGACAATAGTTTATACAAACACTTAGAACTCAACATAGGAACTATTGATATATTTCTTCAAAAGTAGACCCATGCCAAGACTATTTTAAAGATTTGTACGACTTTTCCTAACATCCTAACCTCAAGAAATTCCGTACTATGACTCACTTCTCGTGTCAACTTCAAAATGCTTGGACTTTACCAATCCTTTGTAAATCATGTGCGCTCACCAAATCAAAGAGAGAAATTAGTTCACACACTCAAATATGCATTTAAGTATAATTAAAGGACTTACAAATCGAAAGAACTCACTCGCTCTCACAAAGAAATTCGTATGCATCCTAAGGTCGTACCATAGGCTTGCCCATAGTGTATGTATCTACTAATCTAAGCTTGCGAAATCTAGGATAAATTAGGTATTTACAAGTTGTAATGTAGGCTAAGTGTTGGGTAGGATATACTTGGGTATAGTGACTAACCCTCCTAAGCACTTTAATACACTACACTTAACTTTCCAATACACACTCTTCACGACTAATTCAAGAAATGCCATGAAATCATATAAAATTTTGCCCTTTTTCTTTAGGCACAAATATGCATTCACCACTCTCCAAACTTGGGTTGCCCGACTAATGATCTTTCAAAACATACGTTCACCTTTTGGCCTTTATGTGGTTTCACTCAAAAACTATCCCAACTCTTACCTTACTCTTTTAGCGACGTAAGTGCTTTCAGAGGTAAAGGTTCAAAAAGATCTAATTAAGAACAAAAAAAAGAAGGGAATCGGTTTGTAATGTGGGTGCCAAAGAAAAGGTTTATTGGCTCAAATGGGCTATTTAAGGATAATTTTATTTATGGTGGCATATTATCTCAATGGACAATCAAAGAAGCGCCTACATCATCTCCAAGACTCACAAAGCTTACTTATTTCGGTTTGACTAACATATGATGAGCGCAAAACACACACTTAAATATGCTCGCTAGTGGAATATAGTAAAATATAATATCGTATCCACATGGATTAGAGTTTCAACAGTAATTTTGTAGTTTATAGCTTGACTGCTATCCAAGATGATCAACAATTGAGATTTATATGATATAAAACTAAAATTAACTAAGAGTAAAAGCTATTGACTAATGACAATCAACGCAAGTAATGAGCAAAGGAAGATATCAATGGAAGAAGATAGGGTTTTGATGGAATATGTGCAAGATAATTGTTTGGGATATAACTCTAGATAATTCACTTCTAATGTTCAAGTGAGTCTCTCGAATTAACTCAAATTTTAGTTCACACGTTTAAAAGAAGCTTCTCTCTCGATCAAGTCTCAACCTCGCAAGATGAACTAAATTAAGCTCGGTGAAGATATGCAAGAATTCGTAGTTGATTGTCCAGGAGAACCTCTCTCGATTATCCTCCTAACGAGGTTTAATCAACAATTCAACTAGCCTCTTCCGATTACTAAGAAGAATTAATGAATTCAACCAACAAAATAGAATGCAAAGATATCACAAGTTATGCCTCTCTCGATTACATGAACAAGTGAATAAAGATGCAACGATTAAATCATCCAAAACGATTCAATACATAAAAAACTAGAGTTATAATCAACAAACAAGGATCAATATACCATATCCGTCAAACCCTAAAGAGAATTACTCCATAGATATGGAGCAATTTATCACAAATAGTTTAAATCAAAATAAAACATATAACGATCCAAACTCTTGTCTTGAGTGAGGATTGAATGATGAAATCCTTTTGATTTTGCTTCTCCACCTCTTCCTTAGCTTCCTTAGGTCTAAGATGTGCCAAAAGTCTCTAAAATAATGCTTTTATATGTATTTATACTAAGTAGGGTGGGGCCCAGACGAAAACACCTTCTCCTGCGCGAAATAGGAAAATGCTCTCTAAAAATTGCATAGGGCAACGCGCCATGAGGGGAAGTAGTGGAGAAATTAAGTGAGCTAATTCTAACTGACTGCAGGAAATTTTACACAGGCGCGACGCCAGTGTTGTTTTCTCAGAGTACGGATTTTTCTTGACTTTTTGATATCCGAACGTGGTTTTCGACCCCCGAACGCGCTCCCGACTTAATTCCTTAGGCTTTTACTCATACTTCAAAGCTCAAAATCACACAAATTCATTCCATAGTATCTACATAGCTCAGAATTATCCTACAAGGCATAAAACACACAACTAGTGCAAAAAACTAGCGATTAAAGCTCAAACTCAATTAAAGGATAGTAAATTGGAATGCAATAAGCGACTAAAATATGAGATTATAGCCTACCATCAATTCACAGGGAAAGTTCTAGACTAACACAGGATAGCGCAGAATGTAATCAAGCCTCACATTGCACAATGCACAAGATTCACTCCGGACGGCTCATGCCTGACTCTTAAGTTTAACATTTAGCACAGTAATCATATTAATTCAACACATGGAAGTAATCACATGAGTCAAAATATGAGCCTAAGTGTCAAAAGAAAGTCACATATATTCTCAAGAAATGTGGGCACATAGAACATGAAGAACATAATTAGCTCAAATATTACAGCTCCAAGTACCGACATAAAACATATCAAAAAGCATAGATACTCAAATTCTTCGCATTCCATTACCATTTCTAAAAATGAAAAGGAAAACCTTTTTACATTTTTCTTTAGACTTTAATCCCTCAAGAAAACTGTCAAAGAAGTCCATCATCGGGAAAAGTCCAAAAATTTTAAAAATTCTACCTAAAAAAAACTACTACACGGTTCAAAGAGTCATCCCTTGGAAAAGAACCGTGGCCATAAGAAAAATCAAGAGAGATTATTTTTACCTAATGTTTTTTAAACATACATAACATAGCACAAGCAATTACCAGATAGTCTTCTCCTACCCACACTTAAAATTGTGCATTGTCCCTAATGCACACTATAAATAACAAGAGGGTAAAAGAAACTCCTTGGTAGGCCAAAGGCCGAAGCATTAGCAAATGATGGGGTACTCAGACTTCTCCCTAGTATTTTCCTATATGCGAGCACCCCACAGTTAGTTCTAACTATCTGGCTTGTTGTTGCACATTCCAATAGCTTTGCTTACCATTCTCCTAGAAAATAAAAATGATACTACAAAAATAACACAAAAAATAATTAAAAAAATAAACATAAAAGAGAGGAGTAAAGTTGAGTTGCCTCCCAACAAGCGCCCGATTTAACATCGCGGCACGACGTGAATCACTTTTTGCCTCCACCTCGAGCTTATGAATTGGACCCCAAGTTTTGATTCTGCTCTATGATCATGCTCTTGGGGCGATACAAATTGTTGCGAGACGAAAATTAAATGATTCTTTATGCACTTATTGGCTTTCAACCGAGGAGTGTCACTTAGCATAGACGGTCTTGAGAATTTAAGAATATAAGGCATATCTACCTCTTCCTTTGACTCTTGTATTGGCTCATACAAATCAATTTCCATTTCACCATCTGAACATAATGTAGAGAAGTGTTTGGAATGAGGTCCAACGTGCTCAAATATATGAACTTCATGATTTTCAACCTCTTCAACACCAATTACAGTAGAGTCAACTAAATTTGTATCTTCAACGTCCCTGGTTGACTCTAGTATTACTTCTTCAACATCAACATCCTCAAATTCTAGTTGGTTAGATTGTTGGTGTTCTACTCTAACCTCCTCCATTAGAACCTCAACTTTGGTATCTAATTCATGCTCTTCTTGGCTACTATCCACAATATTGGCTTGTTGAGTATTAAATGCTTCAACTAGTAGACTCACTTGTGCCTCCAGGTTGCAAATAGTAACATCTTGCCTTTGTATGTGCAATTGTTTCTCATTATTTTGTTCCACATGGCACCTTAGCATATCCTTGATCTTTTTCAGGTCATCATCCCTAGGTTCTTTGTTCCTATTAACTTCACAATAAAAAGAAGAACCATCAAAGTAAGAGGCTGGGGAAAGATAAAAAATATAAGTACAACCATGAAAGTGACCATCTTGACCACTACACATGTCACACACATTCCTATACATAAGATTGAGTTGGTGCACATTACTCGCTCTCAAGAATAGTTTGATAGTTTTGCCATGGGTGGTTTCCTACACAATAAGTATTAGGAAAATCAATAGTAGAATTACCGACATCAAAACTCTCATAATTCCAAGATGCCATATTTCTCAAATCAACAAGTAAAACAAAAATTAAAAAAAATAAAATACAAAAAAATAAAGATATAATTTCAAACTTGAAACCTAGCAATGTGTACACCTACATCTACATAGTTATTTCCCCAGCAACGGTGCCAAAGTTTGATCACCCCAGATTATCTTTCTCATCTAAGCGGTCGACGCAAATATATTCGATCTAAAAGTCCGGAATCGAATCCCACAAAGAATTAAGGTTTAGCTATAATTGTTCAGTATTGCTAAGAAATACAAGTTCAAATAATTTCCTAGTTATAAAGATTGTAATTTTTTTATTTTAAACTAATTAATTAACAAATACACAAAGTAGTAAATTATCGAACTAACAAGACTAAGAGTTGTAGAGTTTTGATTTCCTCAATCGTCGGAATTCTTCCCGCTACATTTTCTATAATTTCGCCTGAGTATTCTTTACCGATCGTGAGTACTTCGGGTGTCGTAGTTCTCTTTTGAGTACAACAATTTACTAGACATTTTCTTCCGAACTACGCTAGCTGGCACTAATTCACCGCTCACTAAGATTGCACCAACATTTCGTTATTCCTAATCCCACCTTTAAACCCTCCGTATTGATTCGTCACATACGTCAGGAGTGATGTTGTTCAACAACTACCTAAATATGTACCCTTTTCCAAGCAATGCATACTAAATAGGCACAGTCAATTAATGGTCATTCAATCAACAACGATAAATACGTAGTTGAACAAGTAGAGAAATCCAACAACTCAATTGTATAAAAACGTAATAAGAATTCATCCTACAAAAGGTCCCATCAAAACCCTAGATAACAAATTATTTATTCATAATAGTATGCAAAACTACAATACTAGGATTCATAAATAATATGAAAATAGGAAGAAGGAAGTGAAAAACTCGTAGAAGAATTCTCCGCCTTGCTACTAGTGTATTCTTGCCTCCTTCGGTCGATAATCTCCTCTCTAAAAATGTCCCATGTTCAAATGTGAGTTTAAGAACTATTTACATTGATAGGGTTAGCATGGGGCGATATAATACAAGCCACTTTGGAAAAGACTTTTCAGGTTAGCTCGTTTACTCTCTCGTGCGCACGCTAGAGTGAACGAGCGAAGTACTTCTCTTTTTCTTTGCCTCCCAAATCTCTTGTGCACTTCCAAGCCTTTTTAGCTTAGCTCGCTGTTTTTCCTCAAGCCTTTCCTCAGCTAGATCATTCACTCTCTCGTGTGCACGCATGAGTGAACGAGCAAAGTCCTTTTTTTATCTTTTGGTCCCGAATCAACTTCTTTTGCTCAGATTTTTGTCCAATTTTCTCCTACACATAAGACTTCACGTAATGAGCATAATTCACTACAAAAACTCATGTAAACTCCCGCAACCACACAAGTTCTGAGATGAAAGGGTACATCGAAAAATATTCATTTTTAGTAGTTTATCAACACCACACACTTAAACTCTTGCTCGTCCTCGCGCAACTTTCAAAATTAAGCACAATGGCAAGAAACACATTTTCAAAATATACTCAAGTATCATACCAATGACAATGGTTTATACCAACACTTAGAACTCAACATAAGAACTATTGACATCTTTCTTCAAAAGTAGACCCATACCAAGACTATTTAAAAGATTTGTGCGACTTCTTCTAACATCCTAACCTCAAGAGATGATTCTAATACATTCCGTACTATGACTCACTTATTATGTCAACTCCAAAATGCCTGGATACCAATCCTTTGTAAATCATGTGCTCTCACCAAACCAAAGAGAATAGTTCACACACTCAAATATACATTTAAGTATAATTTAAGGACTAACAAATCGAAATAATTCTCTCGCTCTCACAAAGAAATTCATATGCATCCCAAGGTCGTACCATAGGCTTGCCCGTAGTGTATGTCTATACTAATCTAAGCTTGCGAAGTCTAGAATCAATTAGGTCTTTACAGGTTGTAATGTAGGCTAAATGATGATAGGATATATTTGGGTATAGTGACTAACCCTCCTAAGCACTATAATTGTCACGACCCAAAATCCACTAGTCATGATGGCACCTAACCCAACCCGCTTGGTAAGCAAATTTAATAACTACCCAATTCCAATGAAGTCAATCAAATAATTAAATAGAGAAGTTAACCGAATTTTATATATTTCCCAAGGACTGGTAATACAAATCATGAGCTTCTAAGAATAGAGTTTATAAGCAGATATAAAGTAAATACATCTTCTGTTTGAAAAGTACATAAATAGAGTTTTATAAATTTTACGGCTACCACGAACAAGAGGCAGCTACAACAAGAACGCAGGTACATATTTAATCCGGTAACCATCGAGCATAGCAACAACAACAACCAACATCTGCACACAACGTGCAGAAGTGTAGTATCAGTACAACCGACCCCATGTGCTGAGTAAGTAACAAACCTAACCTTAGGCCAAAACCCCCCAATTTCTCCTTAAAATTCATCAACCAATTTCCAAACATGAAGATAGATTCATGAAATGTAATAAAAAATGAGTAGAGAACACTTACCCCAATCCCTGTGATGAAATTTGCTCCACAAAATCGCCTCAATCTGAGTCCCACATCTCAAAATATGAATAAAGAACAAAACCCTCAATTTTTATAACTCTGCCAAGCTATACCACATTTGCAATGAAATTATCGCATCTGCGACCATCGCTTTTCCGGTAATTCTTCCCTTCTGCAAAACAACCTCACTTAGCAAAACCTCGCACTTGCGGTCCTTAAGTCGTTCCTGCGATCGCGCTACTGCGCACTCTAACCACATTTGCGGTTGCACAGGTGCGTCCAAGCACTCGCACCTGCAATCCTCATGCCCTGCTCCCTCTCTAGCTTCTACGATGGCACTTCCGTTTTTGCGGTTCCGCACCTGCGCTCAACACTTCACATGTGCAGTCATAGCAGAACAAGAAAATCTTCAGCAATGCAACATAGAGTGAAAATGATCCGAACCTCATCCAAAACTCACCCGAGCCACTCGAGACCTCGTCCAAACATACCAAAAAGTCCCATAACATAACATGGACCTACTTGATACCTCAAAACACACATAACAATATCGAAACAACGAATCACACCTCAATTTGAAATCATTGAACTTTGAAACTTCAACTTTCATAACCGATGCCGAAACCCATAAAAGCACATCTAATTGACCTCAAAGTTTGCACACAAGTCACAGTTGACATTATGGACCTGTTCCAACTTCCAGAATCAGAATCCGACCCCGTATCAAATATTCCACTCACAGTCAAACTTTCCAAAATTTCAACTTCCGCTTTCAAGCCAAATTCTACTACTGACCTCCAAACCATAATCCGGATGCGCTCCTAAGTCCGAATTCAGCCAACGGAGCTTTCGAAACCATTAGACATCCTATGTGAGATCAAATACTAGAAAGTCAAAACTTGGTTAAACCTTTTAAATTTAAAGCTTCTAGTTGAGATTCATTCTTCCAAATCAATTATGAATAACCTGAAAACAAAAACCGACGATTCACATAAGTCATAATATATCATACGAAGCTACTCATGCCTTCAAACAACCGAGTGAGGTGCAAATGCTCAAAATGACCGGTCGGGTCGTTACATCCTCCGCCACTTAAACATAGGTTCGTACTCGAACGTGCCCAGAGTTGTTCCAAAAGCCATCAAATTGCCGTGTAACCTTACAATGTACATACTCGGGGGTGATCCCACGTCACCCTATCCCATATAAGTGTGACAACACAACATAACTAATATTTCTTAATCCAACCTAGCCCATAAGCCTTAGAATCCAATTTCCACATCCGAAAGTTTCTATAAGATTAGAATCTCGCATCTACACACTGTATAAATCTAAAAAAGCTGTATCCAGCCACAACCATAATACAAGATGAAATCACATGATACACCCCATAACTCAAACACTTATACCGATAAATTCTAATCATAGTAGCTGCTCAAAACACTCAATGCCAGTAATAAACCTCTTACCAAACAAAGCCTCGTTCTAATGCATTCATGCATTGCGAATGATGAAAGAAACACGTAGAAACTCATAACCATTCATCAGATCAACAAGTTGTGAAACTCCTTCTCCTTCGATAGGAACTATAGCAAATTTCTAAACCGACCAGCAACAATATCCTCCTAACCATGCTGTAATCAATTCCGTTAGTATCCATTCTAGGCCCAATGACCTCATCCAAATGCTAGTCCATATTATATACCTCGAGCCACCCTGCTCAAAATTCGACATCAAGTACCAAATGTGCATTACCAAAACCACAGAGAGAAAATAATAGAATACTACCATCCTTAAAAAACATAGCCAATGCGCAATCAATCACGCAATACTCAAATACTCATCTCGCTCAAATCTTCCCTATAAATCCCAAATAGAATTGCACCATGTGTGAATGTAACCAACGAATCACAACACCTTGTAATATAGAAGAGTAACTCACAAATCACTTCAGAACACGAATAAGTTCAACAACAATTGAAGGTCACATCCCTCAACTGTAGTAGTTCCTAGCCAACTAATCCGACTTGGTGCAGAACACACATCCATACTGGGCCTATCAATGAACCCCAAATCAACTCCGGCCACCCACAATAGATAGATAACCCTCCGAAATTCCACAATGATTGAATCACAACACATACTACTATCTGACTAACCTTGGCTATATTTTCTTAGTCCAAAACCACCAAAAAATACACTTATGAGATCTCCCGGTCTCAAAATCCATAGATCCCACAAATCAACATATCTGATCTCGACTCCCCCGCATAACTATCTAACACTTCTCCAATACATGATCATCCCATGAGGAATACTTATATAATTCTTCTGTGCCACATCACAACATCTGACTATTAGCGATCGATCAATTAGACGAGTACCACAATACCAATGAAGTATCCATAAATTAAAACACAGTGTGCCTCCTAAAATGTATACTCTCAAGCAATACCAAATTGAAATATTATTCGCCTAGTCACCTGAGATCGCCTATGCTGCCTAACAATTCATGTCTTTCCCTCCAAAACTGAATCGTGACCTTACACATGCAAATCTCAATCCTACCTAACGCACCGCATATACCATGCCTTCCTATGAAAAATACGAGAACTTTGTAATCCACTCCGACTCACAAGTAACTACATACTCAATTAGCCAAGGATTTTCCATCTGATTTCATCCAGGAGAAAATCACTATACATCATATGCTCCTCATGCCAGTAGAAAATATACATCTCTAACCTTGGTAGAAAACATCAAGAACTCTCTGAAACCTATTTGCACAAAACCAAACTATCAGGACTGAATCCCCCTAACTCAACCAAGCTACGTAGGTCACCAAAAACCCAAGAGCATTGCCACAAAACACCTGTAGAAACCCACCACATCATAAGCACCCAAAGAACTGACCATATCCATTACCATACCGATCCAACCTACTACCAAGTTGTCCCATTTCTCAGAGTTCCTTCTGAATTACCTTCAAATTGATACTTCTCCTCGCCATAACACCACAATTCTCAACCAAGACTCGCCATACGAGACCCTAGGACCTGAGTCTCATAAGCTACTGAATGCACTCTTAAGCACCCCAAAAGTACCACAATCGAGATACCAACACTGAAGAGACCTTCTATGAATTTAAAGCTGTTTATCTTACCTTCCTAGTACTAAATGTTAGATCTTTTTGAACCTTTACCTCTGAAAGCACTTATGTTACCAGAAGAGTAAGGTAAGAGTTTGGATAGTTTTTGAGTGAAACCACATAAAGGCCAAAAGGTTCACGTATGTTTTGAAAGATCATTAGCCAGGAAACCCAAGTTTGGGGAGTGTTGAAAAAAATCAAAGAAACTAAAACAATATATAGAAAATACATATTTTATTCCTCTTATCTGAGCTACTGAATGCATAGTTGTGCTTAAAGAAAAAGGGCCACATTTTATATGATTTTGTGGCATTGCTTGAATTGGTCATGAAGAGTGTGTATGGGAAAGTTAAGTGTAGTGTATTATTGTAACGACCCGACTGGTTGTTTTGAGAATTTGCACTTCGCTTAGTTGTTTGAGGGCATAAGTAGCTCCGTATGATGCATTATGACTTATGTGAATCGTCGGTTTTAGTTTTCAGGTTATTCAGAATTGATTTGGAAGAATGATTCTCAGCTAGAAGCTTAAAATTTAAAAGGTTTGACCAAGTTTTGACTTTTTAGTATTTGGACTTGGATCGGATTTATGATGGTTCCATTAGCTCCGTTGAGTGATTTTGGACTTAGGAGCGCATCCGGATTATGGTTTGGAGGTTCGTAGTAGAATTGGGCTTGAAATGGCGAAAGTTAGAATTTTGGGAAGTTTGACCGGGAGTGGACTTTTTGATATGAGGGTCGGATTGAAATTTTGGAAGTTGGAACAGGTCCGTAATGTCAAACCTGACTTGTGTGCAAAATTTAAGGTCAATCGTGATTTGCTAGGTTTCGGCATCGGTTGTGGAAGTTGAAATTTCAAAGTTCAATGATTTTGAATTGATGTGTGATTCATTGTTTTGATGTTGTTATGTGTGTTTTGAGGACTCGAGTAGGTCCATGTTATGTTATGGGACTTGTTGGTATATTTGGACGGGGTCCCGAGTGGCTCGGGTGAGTTTCGAACGAGGTACGAATCATTTTCACTCTATGTTGCATTGATGAAGATTTTCTCGTTATGGTATGAACGTACCTGCGGAGTGTTGAGCGCAGGTGCGGAACCATAAAAGTGGTAGTGCCATCATAGAAGCGAGAGAGGGAGCTGGGCATGAGGATCGCATGTGCGGGTGCTTGGACACACCTGCGCAACCGCAAATGCGATTAGAGTACGCAGATGCGCGATCGCAAGAGCGGCTTAAGGACCGCAAGTGTGAGGTTTTTGATTAGTGAGGTTGTTTGGCAGAAGCAAAAAATTACCGCAAAAGTGGTGGTCGCTGATGCGACAATCTGACCGCTAATGCAGTATAGCTGGGCAGAGTTATAAAAATCGAGGGTTTTGGTCTTTATTCATATTTTGAGATATGGGACTCAGATTGAGGCAATTATTGGAGTAAATTTCATCACAATAATTGGTGTAAGTGTTCTCTACTCATTTTTTATTACATTTCATGAATCTATCTTCATTTTTGGCAATTGGTTGATGAATTTTAAGGAGAAATTGGTTGGTTTGGCCTAAAGTTTCATAATTGGAATTTTTGAGTTTTGAACATTGATCTTGAGTTGGATTTGAGTGAAACTAGTATGGGTGGACTCGTAATTGATTGGGTTTTCGGATTTTGTGAGTTTTGTTGGGTTCCGAGGCACGGTCCTGCGTTGGGCTTTTGGACCGATTTCGGGCTTTGATTCAAGATTTGATCTTTTACGAGCGGGATTGGTTCCTTTAGTGTTCTTTGATGTATTTAAATTGTTATTTGTCAGTTTCAAGTCATTCGGAGGTGGGGATGCGTGGGGTGGCATCTTTGGAGCATCGCTTGGCTTGCTCGGCATTGGTATTGGCTCGTTCGAGGTATGTAACTCTTCTAAACTTAGTGCTGGGGGTATAAAACCTCGAATTACATGCTATGTGATTGATTTTGAGGTGACACACATGCTAGGTGACGGGTGTGTGGGTGTGCACACTGTGATTTGTGACTCTCTTGTTTCTATGATAATGTTTAGTGGCCCTATTTTGTCGATATCTGTGTTGTCACCATGTGATTAAGTAACTGAGTTGTCAATTATGCTAGATATCATGTTTAGGCTTTATGCTAATATTGTTAGGACCCATAGTGGTCGTTTCTTACTGTCATCTTACTGATTTCGTTGATATTTTGTACTCACTCATACATGCATTCATATCATATCTTAGTCTCAGTTGTTTTTTATTGATACATCATATCATTGTCGTTGGGCTAGTTTCATCAGATTGTGAGCCTGAGAGTGCAACTAGAAGGATTGATGAATGAGTGAGGCCGAAGGAGCACGTGAGTTTGGCTGAAGGAGCCCCTCCCGAGTCTGCATACCCCCAGTGACCGCGAATGATATTATTGAGGGATGGATTTCCTTGGACATGGATTTGTCCGAAGTACTTGATACCTAGAGATGGATTTCTCCACATGGTTGGATTGCCCTTTTTCGTCGGTACTGGATGACTTATAGTCAGTGTTGTATATATTCCAGAATAGAATTCCCTGGGTTATATGGGCCATATACAATAGCGAGTGGTTCAACATGATGAGTGGAAAGTGTGAGACAGTGAGATTGAATACTCTGAGAGTGTGAGTACATGATTCATCTCTGGGATACATGGCACTGGCATGCATATATGACATACAAGCATAGAGACGAATTTTCCTCATGCTGTACGATATCACATCATTTATGACTTTTTACACACATTGGTATGTGATTATAGAGAGGCTTTTCACACTTACTACATGGAAAGAAAATGAAACATCTTATTTACTATGAAAAGGATTTTTAGATAAATTACAGTGTTCAAACTATCTCATATTTTACGGTAATTTTCGGTATAGGAGTTGAGCTTTCACAGATATTCTTGAAAAGTGAAACTATTTTTTTGAAAAACTATGAAAAAGCTAAGCATTTATATCTCTGAGTTGATTTCTTATTTGCTCTATGTTGTTATGAACTACTATTGGTTATTGGTGTTGGACCCGACCAATATTCCAGCTCGTCACTAGTTTCAACCTAAGGCTAGGTTTATACTTACTCAGTACATGTGGTCGGTTGTACTGATAATACACTTCTGCACATTGCGTGCAGATGTTGGCTGATGTTGTTGCTGTGCTCGATGGTTGCCGAATTGAAGATATACATGTGTTCCTGTTGTAGTTGCCTCTTGTTCATGGTAGCCGTAGAATTTATAAAACTCTATTTATGTACTTTTCAAAATGAAGATGTATTTTCTTCATATCAGCTTGTAAACTCAATTCTTAGAAGCTCAAGATTTGTACTACCAGCCCTTGGGAAATGAATAAAATTCAGTTAACTTCTCTATTTAATTGCTTGATTGACTTCATTGGAATTGGGTAGTTATTAGTTAGTTTACCTAGCAGGTTGGGTTAGATGCCATCATGACTAGTGAATTTTGGGTCATGACAGATTGGTATCAGAGCTCTAGGTTCATAGGTTCAATAAGTCATGAGCAGGTGTCTAGTAGAGTCTTACGGATCTGTATAATGACGTCCATACCTATCTTCGAGAGGCTACAGGACATTTAGGATATACTTCCCATCTTTCTGTCCTTATCGTACGATATTGATTCAGCTTGAAGATTGACTCTTTGAATTTTTCACGCATTCATATGCGCACATGAGCGCTCGGTATCAGCTGTGCATCGATGGCTTATCATTTACCTATATGAGGTGCGAGATGTGATTTCTGTGTGTGGATAATGGGTCAGTCGGGAGGACTTGAGGCCGGGTGTTGTCTGTATCTTGAGCATGGGGATTTTGGTTATGTGAGCTCGTGCTTTTGGACTTATATGTCCGGTAGTATCCTTATTAGTTGAATTTGTGGTTGGATGGATACATGACGAGTATGATATGACTTCGACATGTGTTCATATGGATTGAAGGTTACAAGAAGGATTTTCTTGGGGTGTAAAGAGGACTATCGGGTGCTTGATTTTTGTCTTGATGTGACGTATAGTCTCGAGTTATGAGTATATTGAAGGATCCTTCATGTTGTTTATTGTGGAACTTTCTTATGTCTTGTTGATATGTTTAAAATTAGGAAGATTAAGTCATTGCATAGTAGTTGTGATTGTAGATGGGTATGGAAATGTGTCAATTTGAGGCTAAGCAGGTGGGTTATCTCCTACGGGGTGTCCTGAGGTTGTGTGATCCCTATGTTGTTTTGTAGCAAGTTCTCTTTTGCCAGTGAATTATATGTGTTGTAATTTGAGTTTGGATCGCTTATGAGAGAGTTGGCTTGACTGTTACAAGGAGAAATGCGAGATTTGCGGACGATTCAAGATATTAGATGGTTTGGGTCACATGAGCTTATGAAGGATTTAGTTGAATCTCACTGTGGTATTTTGGCAGTAATAGAGTATGGGCATCGTGAGTTATTGTGTGTTTTGATCTATGACTTTTAGCCAAGTGGGGGAGTCTGATATGACTTGTCGTATTGGTTTCAATTTGAGTTATACTTAAGAATAAGTTATGTTCTGCAGAGGGTGAGATCGAGGATGACTTGAGTAAAAGAATTTCTGGATGCGGGTTGTATTATGCTTCATGGGTATATGAGAATCATGAAAGGAATTGAGTGTTATTGGTGAAATATGTAGGGCGCATAGAGTAGGAATCCACTTGGTTTCTTAGAAGTGTGGATTACTTCTTAGGGTGTTGGTGTACAAATGGAGCACAGGCCATTCGTTCCGTTTGGCGGGTGCAATTGAGACTTGAGGTGAGTGAATGACTCTCGAGAATGGTTCTAATGAATTCAATGTTTATACGTGGCAATTGAGAATGTTGCGAATTTGTATATGGCTAGAAGTTGAGAGTTACATTGGATGGTGTTGAGACTCGCATTATTTATATATCATTATGGATTATAAGAACAAAAAAAAAGGAATTGGCTTGTAATGTGGGTGCCAAAGAAAAGGTATGTAGGCTCAAATGATCTATTTAAGGATAATTTTATTTATGGTGGCATATTAGCTCAATGGACAATCAAGGAACGAGTACATCATCTCCAAGACTCACAAAGCTTACTTATTTCGATTTGGCTAACACACGGGGCAAGTCCTAGACTAACATAGGATAACACAAAATGTAATCAAGCCTCACATCGCACAATGAACATGATTCACTCCGGACGACTCATGCCTGACTCTTAAGTTTAACAACTAAGCACAATCATCATATTGATTCAACACATGAAAGTAATCACAGGAGTCAAAAGATGATCCTAAGTGTCAAAAGAAAGTCACATATATTCTCAAGACATGTGGGCACAAAGAACATGAAGAAGATAATCAGCTCAAATTTTACAACTCTAAGTCCCAACATAAAACATGTCAAATAGCATAAATACTCAAGTTCTTCTAATTCCATTACCGTTTCTAAAAAAGAAATGGAAGATTTTCTTACATTTTTTTAGACTTTAATCCCTTAAAAAAATTGTCAAAGAAGTCCATCGTCGGGAAAATTCCAAAATTAATTCTACCTAAAAAAAACTATTACCCGGTTCAAAGAGTCATCCCTTGGAAAAGAACCATGGCCATACGAAAAACCAAGAGGGATTATTTCTACCTATTTTTTTTAACATACATAACATAGCACAAGAAATTACCTAGAGAATATTCTCCTACCCACACTTAAAATTGTGCATTGTCCCTAATGCACACCATAAATAACAAGAGGGTAAAAGAAACTCCCTGGTAGGCCAAAGGCCGAAGCACTAGCACTCATGGGATACTCAGACTTCTCCCTTATATTTTCCTATATGCGGGCACCTCACACTTAGTTCTAACCATCTAGCTTGTTGTTGCATCATTCCAATAGCTTTGCTTCGTAGGCTTCTAAAAAATAGAAAATGATTCTACAAAAATAACACAAAAAAATAATTTAAAAAACACAAACATAAAAAGAAAACCGTAAGATATCTGAATCTTATACATTTTCCAAAGACTGGTAGTACAAATCATGAGCGTCTAAGATTTAGGTTTCTTTACAAAACTGAATTGAAATATTAACAACATCTATTTGAAATGTAAATGAACATAATTCGAATCTAGTGATAGCCATAACTAAAACGTAGGTACATCTTCTAATCCAGCTCCCTCCATACGCAACACCATTAACATCCAACAGCTATACGCAAGGTGCAGACGTGTAGTATGAGTACAACCAACCCCATGTACTCAATATGTAACAAACCTAACCTTAGGTTGAAAGTAGTGCCGAGCTGGGACACAGGTTCGAGTCCAATTCCAATAACCAGTCACAGTTCATAACAATATAATAAGAATGATACAAGAAAATAACAGAGGGATAAGATGTTCAACTCATTCATAGTTACAGAAAGTAGGCATGCTTTTCAAGTACAACAGTAAATCCCAAAGCTTCCACCAAAAACACAAGAGTAAGTCCAAAAACTGTGATTTTTCCAAAATCCTTTCAACAATAAATAAGATGTTTCATTTTTCAGATAGCATGAGGAAAGTACATCTCTATTCCTACATGTCACTATGCAGGTAAAATCATGAATGTCACCAAAATCGGGTAGCGTGAGGAAATGCACCTCTATGCCTATATGTCAAATACACATTCCAAAAATAATGCATCTTAGTGATGAACTCATATACTCACACTCTCAGAATACTCAATCTCATGGTCTCAATCTTTAGTCAAAGCAGTTAACCTATGAGTCAAGAATTGAGCATAGGCGTCACAACTAAGACACTTACTACTCTTAAGGAAGAACAAGGTCAAGAACAGTTATCTCCATTTAACACCAGCACAAGACTTCCTAATTCCTAACAAAATAAAAACTAACTACACCCGGCTCAAGCTAAACCCTTGGAAAAGAACTGCGGCATAAAGAAAAACCAAGGAGGAATTATTACACTAGTTCTTTTTCCTTCGACTTTAATCCCCCAAGAAACTTGTTGATGATATCCATCATTGGGAAAAATCGAAAACTTTAATTTTTTTTAAACAGTTCTATATGTAACTCCTACAACTAACAAAAAGAAAACTAATAAATAAAAAATGCTGCGACGTGCAACCTGATCCTTTAAATATCACTCATAATCAAACCCTTGGCCTTACTCAGTCATCAATCTCTCCAGTCTCTCGGGCTCACAACACTCATGCTACGTAGCCTAATTCAATGATACAAGATGTGACAATATATAATAATATATATTGAGATATGATACAGAATGATGAATGCGACTGAGTACATAGCTGTAATTAAGCAAATAACTCAATATCAAGGAACGACCACTGTGGGTCCCAATAGTTCCAGCATATAGTTTAAACATGATTTCTAGCATAAATCACAGCTCAAGTGATCTATCATATTGAGTACAGTAAAAATGCTCAGATAATATAGCAACACAGTTCCATCAAATCGACTAATAACAATTCACACGGTGCATGCCCACACGTCTGTTTCTTGAGTTGCTTTTGGCTAGTTTCGAGCCGTTCCAAGGTTGGTACGCGTGGGATGGCATTTTTAGAGCATCGCTTGGTTTGCTCGGTATTGGATTTGGCTTGTTTGAGGTATGTAACACTTTTAAACTTGGTACTGAGGGTACGAAACCCTAAATTACATGTTATGTGATAGATGTTGAGGTGACATGCATACTAGGTACATCAAATCATGCCATAGGAAATAATTCCAATGATTGAAGCTGAATCTTTAATCAATACCCCAAAGTCAACCAAAAAGTCAAACCTAGGCCCGCACCTTGGAACCTGATATAACTTACAAAATCCTTCAACCCATTCAATTATGAGTACAACCATACTAGTTTCACCCAAATTTGACTTCAAATCGATGTTCAAAACTCAAAATTTTACTTTATGAAACTTTGTACAAAACCCCCCAATTTTCTCTGTAAAATTCACAATCCAATTAGCAAAAACGAAGATAGATTCATGAAATATAACTAAGACCGAGTAAAGAACACTTACCCCAATCCATATGGTGAAAATCGCCTCGAATATTGCCCCAATCCGAGCTCCCCAACTCAAAATATGATCAAATCAACAAACCCTCAATATTAAATATTTTTCCCAGATTTTATGCCTCGTTTCGTGTACCAAGCAATCCCGTAACTCGCTTTTGATGCCACCAATGGATTCCTTATGAAATTTCAGTCAAGTTAGGTTGTTGAATCACTCCATTTGACCTTATAATAAAGGAAATATGTTGGTTCAAATATTTGAAAATAGTGTAGATTTTTAAATATGAAATTAGTGACAATTTCGTAATAAATTTCTCATACGATGTCGGAACTTGATAATTCCAGTTGCTATGGTTTCAAAATTACGATACAGATCTAATTCTTCAATCAAAACAGAAATTGGAGCACATTTTCTTAATGTGGTACCATTTATGCTTGAAGAAACGACGTTGAAACATCAAAACGAGTGCAACACAACCCAAACCTATCCGAAACTTACCCGAGCCCGTCGGGACCCTGTCCGAACATACCAACAAGTACCATAACATAACACGGACCTACTCAAGGCCTCAAACCTACACTATTTGGAAATAGTGTAGATTTTTAAGTATGAAGTCAGTGGCAATTAAGTAATAAATTTCTCATACGATGTCGAAACTTGATGATTCTAGTTGCTATGGTTTCAAAATTATAATATGGATGTAATGCTTCAATCAAAACAGAAATTGGAGCTCATTTTCTTAACGTGGTACCATTTATGCTTGAAAAAACGACGCTGAAACATTAAAAAGAGCGCAACACAACCCAAAC
Source organism: Nicotiana tabacum (assembly GCF_000715075.1). Classification (NCBI taxonomy): domain Eukaryota; kingdom Viridiplantae; phylum Streptophyta; class Magnoliopsida; order Solanales; family Solanaceae; genus Nicotiana; species Nicotiana tabacum. Next base: position 22,515,117 of record NC_134100.1, on the reverse strand, counting down.
CTATCTGAAACTCACTCGAGCTCCTCGGGACCCCGTCCGAACATACCAACAAGTACCATAACATAACACAGAGCTACTCGAGGCCTCAAATCAGACATAGCAACATCGAAACAACGAATTGCACCTCAAATGAAACCTAAATTAAATTTGAACCTTCAACTTCCAAAACTCGCGCCGAAACATATGAAATCAACCCGAAATGAACTTAAATTTTGTACACAAATCCAAAATGACATAACGAAGCTATTCAAATTCTCGAAAACACAATCCGAATCCGATATGATCAAGGTCAGCTCTCGGTAAAATTTATGAACTTTCCAAACCCTCAAATTTCCAATTTTTGCCAATTTGTGCCGAAACCTTCTAGAAACATCCGAATACGAATACGTGCATACGCCAGAGTTCAAAGTCACCATCCGGACCTAACAAAACTAGCACAACTCCATTCTGAGGTTAAATAAGTGTCAAACTTGGTCAACTCTTCTAACTTAAAGTTTCAATCATGAAGTTCATTCTTCTAAATCGATTCTAAACAACATAAAAATCAAAACTGACAATTCACACAAATCATAATACAACATACGGAGCTACTCATGCCCTAAAATCACCGAGTGAAGTGTAAATTATCAAAACGACCGGTCGGGTCGTTGAAATGCCTCTCTAGATTACATGAACTAGTGAATATAGATGCAACAATTAAATCTTCCAAAATAGTTCAATACAAAAAATTTGAGTAGTAATCCACAAACAATCATCAATACACAAAATCCATCAAACCCTAAAGGGAACTACTCCATAGACATGGAGAAATTCATCACAAATTTAATTAAAGTATAGGAAAACATAGATTCGATCCAAACTCAGGGCTTGAGTGAGGAAGGAATGATGATATCCTTGTGCTTGTGTTCTTCCAACTCCTCTTTAGCTTCCGTAGGTCGAAAGTATGTGAAAAGTCCTCTAAAAACGTGTTTCTAATATACCAAGTAGGAACGAACCCGGATAAAACTACCCCCTTTAAGCCAAAGTGGGAAAACCTATAACTTTTTACACTTCATGCATCACACTATGCTACGTAGGATGCGTAGCATTAGTGCAATTTGCTCGGTTGTAAACTCTCTGAACTTAGCTTGTTTGACAAAATTTTGTACTGATGCTACGCACTATGCCTAGGATTAGTGTATTTTTCTTTCAACCCAAAACTCCAAGTCTCTAAACTTCTCAAACTTCTGAAGAAATTTTGTACTAATGCGAAACTTTAAGCCACGCGTTATGTGATGCACTAGTACTTTTTCGCTCTAGCCCTTGCTATTTCTTCCAACTTTCGTATGCAACGCAGGTCCACGAGCCCCGGATGCGATCCCAGTTTAATTTCTTGGATTTTACTCAGACTTCAAAAGCTCCAATAATTCGTTTTAGCTCCAGAACATCTTCTTAACTCGGTATCATCTCCTACAAAGCATGAAACACACAATCAATGCAAAACACTACCAATTAAAGCTCAAACACACGTAAAATGAAGTGAATTAGAGTGCAATAAGCGACTAAAATACGGGATTATATCCTACTCATCATACCAAAAATATTTAGAATAGATTAAGAACCCTAACATAACATCCTTGCATCAATATTTGACTCAAAAAAACCACGCATTTTTCACAACCTACTCACTTACTCTAACATAGAGGTCAACAACATTACCTTTTCTACGTGAATCAAGTGACCTCACACGTCACTTAGTCATCTCTGCCTCATTGCGGGTTAGCATCTCCGAAAGAAACAGAGGACTTCATTCATTGACAATTCAATTTCCCATTGAATCTCCAGAGAGCAATAGGCAAAAAGGACTACTAGAGCTATATACTTTGAGAACGAACGGAATACCTAAAAATTTAAGAATCAATTTTTTCTGACTTAGTTGTTGTCGTATTGAAAGAAGTGAAACGAATGCTAGAAAATAAGCTTCAAAGCTTGAACTTCCACTTTGAAAAGTCAGAAGAATTTTGTTTAGAGGAAGATAAAAAAAAATGCGGATTTCTCTATTGATTAACCTAAAGGCGGTTCCTCCATAATAACTATGAAAAAAGGAAGTGGAATTTACCAAGGTTAGTAGTAGTTGGGGCAAAACCCGCTTAATGAGAGAGATGGTTTTCCCGAAAAAGTAGAAATGATATGACTTATGATACTGGTTCTAGGAGGAGAGTAGTTCCACACCCAACGAATATTAAGAGCAATTAGGAACTCAATATAGAAAGAATTCACTCACTCTCAGAAATAACATTCATATGCAACAAGAGACGTACCATAGGTTTGCCTGTAGTGTAATACTCTACTAATTGAGCTCATTCAATTAAGGATCAAGTATGACTTTATTTGGTTGTAATGTAGGCTGCGGGATGGGTAAGATATATTTAAACATAATGATTATACCTCCCTAACATGTACATTAGCAATTAACACCCACACTTATATCAAACCAAAACTCTACCTTTACGTCAATATACGTCAACTCCCAACTTCTTTAAGCACAAATACATCAAGATTTACCACTATCAAGGAATATTTTTTACAGCAATACAAATGCATTTTTTCTTTTATTTTTCAATTCAAGTGGCTCTTACTTTCTTCAAAACAATGCGCCTTTATCCTATTTCAATATTTTCACCCAAAAGCCAAACCATCACCCCCACTTTACTTTTACGAAGTTCATAACAAATTCAAATGCTCACGAGAGGTAAAATGTTCAAATAGATGGTCAATCTAAACAAATGGGTAAGGCTTGCAATGTGGTTAACAAAGAAATAAGATTGCAGGCTAAAAGGGGTTAGCTAAGATACATAACAATTAGGTGGATAAAAGCTTATAACTAGCTCAACAAAGAAAAGCCTATATCACTTCCAAGACTGAATAAAATTACTACTTCCCTTTGCATACACACGGGGTAAGTTCTAGACATCAAATGCGATACACAGAATAATACAAAACCTCTCACACACATTAGCACATAACTCACTCAGGATCGGACTCATCAAGACTCTCTAGTCAAAGCAGTTAACCTATGAGTCAAGAATTGAGAATAGGCATCATAACTAAGACACTTACTACTCTTAAGGAAGAACAAGGTCAAGAACAGTTATCTCCATTTAACACCAGCACAAGACTTCCTAATTCCTAACAAAAGAAAAACTAACTACACTCGGCTCAAGCTAAACCCTCGGAAAAGAACCGCGTCATAAAGAAAAACTAAGGAGGAATTATTACACTAGTTCTTTTTCCTTCGACTTTAATCCCCCAAGAAACTTGTTGATGATATCTATCATTGGGAAAAATCAAAAACTTTAATTTTTTTTTAAATAGTTCAATATGTAACTCCTACAACTAACAAAAAGAAAACTAATATACATACATACAAATATCCCCCACCATACATTTTAAGTTGTGGTATGTCCCTATGGCACATATTTAAAAAGCATAAGGTAAATGAAACTTCCCTAAACATCTAATCGGGGTCTGAGTCGAAGTCGGGCTCCATTCCTCGCGCTGAAACTAATGCACACATCTATGAGGACAACATCTTCTCGGTCTTTTTAGGGTACACACAACACTTATCTTTCTCGGTCACCGCAACTTTCTCTTTCGAGTCCTTTAACTTCCACTCAACACTCACAGCTAGTTTGTCCTTTTGTGCCCCCTTTGCTACATCCACCTTAAAAGTCACAGTCTCCTCACCAACTCTAAGCATGAGTTTTCTCCTGTGTATATCTAATATAGCTCTACCCGTCTATAATAATGGTCTTTCTAGGATGAGAGGGACCTCCTTGTTTTTCTCCATATTTACCACTATAAAATCCACAAGAAATATGAACTTATCCACCCAAACTGACCCATCTTCCACTATCCCCTCGGGTGTTATAGTCGTTTGGTCTGCCAGCTGCAAAGATATGGGTGCAGACCTTAGCTCTCCAATCTCTTTCTCCAGTTTTCTGTAGATAGATAGAGACATTAAATTAATTGAAGCACCAGAATCACATAAGGATTTATCGAAATTAATAGTTCCAAAAGAGCAAGGTGTTGTAAAACTCCCTGGATCTCCACAGTTTTGTGAGAGTTTATTTTGCAATATCACGCTGCAATTCTCTGTGAGCTTAACCACTAAGGTCTTCTCTATTTTCCTTTTTTTTTTGTAAGGATTTCTTTCAAGAATTTAGCATAAGCAGTCATCTCTAAAAGCACTTCTGTGAATGGTAAGTTTACATGAACCTGTTTCAGCACATCCAGAAGTCTCTCAAACTACTTGTCCAACTTTTCTCTACTTAACTTATGGGGAAAAGTTAGAGCAAGCATATGCTTGCTCTCTTCAGGTTCCACCTTCTCGAGTTTTCTTCCTTCTTCTTTCTCTCAACTTCCATCTAGACTTTCTTATTCTTATCAACATCACTTTTCAGCTGGTCCCCACTTTCTTTTTCAAGTCTAATATTTTCTTGGATTGGGGTGAGATCTTTCAACACTTGCCCACTTTTCAACATTAAGCATTCACCGTTTCTTTGGGATTTCTTTCTGTATCAACCGGGAGCATTCTTGGGGCCCTCTCAAACATTAGAGTAGCTAGTTTCCCAAACATATCATTCAAGGTTACGAAAAGATATGCCCAGTTCTTTAATAGTTGCACCATGGGCATCAAGCCTCTCATCTGTCTTGATAATAAAGGCCTTCATAAGTCCTCCATACTAGACGGATTAGACTATAGAGGTTGATAATGCTGCCTCTACTGATTTTGAAAACCTGGAGCTCCTTGTCCCTGGGGTCTAGAGTTACTTTGCTTCCATGAGTCCAGGATACCATTTGGTGAGTTCCACGAAAATCCTGGGTGTGTCTGTCCCATAAGATTGAAATTATTTCCACTCTGGTAGTTGCCTCTATCAAATCTTCCACAGTATTTACCACTTCATCTGCAGCTATGACCTGACACTCATACGAGTTGATGACCCATTCCACAGAAATCACAAACTAGTGATGGTTGACTATGGACCTTGGCTAAGGTCAGCCTATTTATCTCTTTGGCCATGGCATCTAGTTGGGCTGCATCGCTATATTGGAATCTACTTGATGAACCCTGACTGATTTTCTTCTATCATTTCTCTCAGAAGGCCACTGGTTAGTATCTTCAAAGAGCTCATAAAGTATTGCCACAATCTCCTCAGGAGTCTTCTTCATTAAAGGACCTCCAACTGCAATGTTTAGAGTTCATCGTGAGGGAGGTGTTAGTCCACTCCAAAAGTCATGGAGTTTCATCCACAATTCAATCCCATTATTCTAACACTTCCTCACTATCTCCTTGAATCTTTCACAAGGCTTGAAAACTGTTCGGTGTCCGTCTGGCAAAAGTTGTGAATTTCCCTCCTGAACTTTATTGTTTTTGTAGTTGAGAAGTATTTGTCAAGAAACTTTCTAGTCATATCTTTCCATGTCTAGATCGACCCCGTTGGTAAGCTACGAAGCCAGTGCTTTGCGTAGTCCTTCAGTGAAAAGGGGAATGCCCTTAAGTAGACTATATTCTTTGATACTCCATTATATTAGAAGGTGTTCATGATTTCTTCAAAGTCCATCAAGTGAGTGTTAGGATCTTCGTTCACCTATTCTCTGAAAATACAGTTGTTTTGGATAGTTTGAAGCAAGCGTTGCTTCAACCAAAAGTTATTTGCTTCTACTGGTGATGGTCTGACACTGGACAATCTCTGATCGTATACTGGTCTAGCGTAATCACCAAATGCTTTACCAGGCCCGAGCACCACATTCTTGAACCGATCTTCAATCAAGGGTTGATTCAGATTGAATCTTCGACCCCCATCATTGTTGACGGTCTCATCAGCAGATCTACAGCCTGCCTCAGCTTCTATCCTTGCAGCTTCATCTCTCTGCTATGCTGCTTCTCTTGCAGCTAGATTTGCCCCATCTTCACTGTTATTAGCCATGTGTTCCTGGGTTAAAGGTTGCTCCAAGAAATTTCTAGTGAGTTTTTTCTCTTTCCTCAACTTTCGCAGACTCTTTTCTACCTCTGGGTTGTATGGAATCAATTCCTTTGAAGAAGATCGAGTCATACACTAAAGGATTCAATCTGCTGCCTGCATATGGAAGAGGAAACCCGTGTGGAATAAAAAAAATTCCCGAATTAGAACCAAAAACTATTTTGAACACTATTGACTGCCAATCCCCAGCAACAACGCCAAAATTTGATGATCGCAAAACACACACTTAAATTATGCTCGCTAATCAAAGATAATATAGTATAATATCATATCCACAAGGATTAGATTTAAACAGTATTCTCATAGTTTCTAGCTTGATTGCTATCCAAGAGGATCAACAATTGAGATTTATATGATTAATAATTAAAATTAACTAAGAATCTAAAGCTATTGACTAGTGACTATCGAGATAATTCACTTATAATGTTCAAGTGAGTCTCTCGAATTCACTCAATTATTGGTTCAAACGTTCAACAGAACTCCTCTCTCAATTAGCTCTAACCTCACGAGACGAACCAAATTAAGCACTGTGAAGATATGCAAGAACGCATAGTGGATTGGTCTTTAGGAAAACCTCTTTCGATTATTCTCCTAATTAGGTTTAATCAATGATTGAACTAGTCTTTTTCGATTACTTAGAATAATCTATGAACTCAACCAATAATACAATGCAAAGATATCACAAGTTATGCCTCTCTCGATTACACGAACTATTGAATATAGATGCAATAATTAAATCTTCCAAAATGATTCAATACATAAAACTAGAGTTATAAATAACAAACAATCGTCAATACACCAAATCCATCAAACTCTAGAAAGGGAACTACTCCATTGTCACGACCCCGGTTCGCCCTTTGTGAACCATTGTGACGGCACCTAGTCTTTACGACTAGGTAAGCCTAAATTGCGGAAGTAAAACAATTTAAAAACAGAAATAAGGTAATAACAGTGTTTAAATGTGCCGCTCGGCATACACCATATATAAATCTCAAAACCAATATCCAAATCCAAGATCTGTAAACCCACGAATCACAAGCTAAGAAGAAGAAATACTACATAGCTCTAACTCCGGAATTCGTCTAGTAAGCACAGAAAGTATAGAAGGGCTAAATACTAAAAGCAGGAATAGAAAGGGACTACTTGGTCTGCAAACGCGGCAGATGTACCTCGAAGTCTCTAAGTAGTCGCCTTCCTCAAGTATGGTAGGCCTGAGTAGAAGTAACTGAATCTTCACATGAAAAACATGCGCAAAAAGGGGCATGAGTACACCACATCAGTACTCAATAAGTGTCAAGCCTAACCTCAGTCGGGTAGTGACGAGGAAGGTCAGGGCCCTACTGAGATTAAGTAAATAATAAGATGACAGGATAAGATAAGCAGTACAATTGAGAATCTACAGTAAGAATCTATACAGGATAATAAGAGTACAATAATAGAAACATGGATAAAGGCAAACCACAAGGACAATACCACTCACAACAAGGATAATAACCGGGGATCTCTTGGTATCCCGCAATACATGTTGGGGATCTCTTGGTATCCCGAGGATCTCTAGGTATCCTCAATATACTCTAGGGATCTCTTGGTATCCTCAATGTATTATAGGGATCTCTTGGTATCCTCAATGTATGATGGGGATCTCTTGATATCCCGAGAATCTCTTGGTATCCTCAATGTATGATAGGGATCTCTTGGTATCCCGAGGAACTCTTGGTATTCTCAATGTATGATAGGGATCTCTTGGTATCCCGAGGATCTCTTGGTATCTTCAATATATGATAGGGATCTCTTGGTATTCCGAGGATCTCTCGGTATCCTCAATATGCGTGCTGGGGATCTCTTGGTATCCCGTACTTCAACTCAAATCGTAAATGCGTACAGGGGATCTCCCGGGTTGCTGTTCCGTAGTCCTAAAGCAAAACACACAACAATGGCACATGGAATACTCAAATAAACTCAACTTCATAACAAGGTAATACGGGCAATTCTAACCTAGCATGTTTCACGTAATACAAATAAGGCAGTTAAAGCAAATAAAGCAATTAAGTCAATTAGACATGCTTCTCTAAGCTAACAGCAGGTTTAAAAGAGGAAGTAGAATAGATAGGAAGGGAAAACACAATTAAAGTTACTTAATAAAAATCGGATTTTCAACTATTAGCAAAAGTACGCACTCGTCACCTCACGTACAAGGTATTTCAATTAGCACAATACCAATCCTAAAGGGAAAGTCCCCCACATAAGGTTAGACAAGCCACTTACCTCGAGCAAGCTCAAACTCAACTCGAAACCATGCTTTTGTCACTAGTATCCGACTCCAAATGGCCCAAATTTATTCAATTCAATTGCATATTGTAAATAACACTCTAAGTAACTGATTCTACAATTAAATTCTAAGCTAATACGTGAAATTATGTAAAATAACCAAAATGCCCCTCAGGCCAATGCCTCGGAATCGGGTGAAATTTATATTTTCAGAAACCTCGCACTCTCACGAGTCTATAAATAACAAGAACACTGAAATCGGAGTCCAAATGGCCCTTCAATTCCTCAATTAAAGGTCTCTTAAACTCAAGCCCTAATTACCCATTTTTTTCAAATTTCTCACCATTAATTAGGTCTTTAATCACATAAAAAATGAGTTATGAAGTCAAGGACATTACCTCCAAGTGATTCCCCTTTGATTTCCTCAAAAACCCCTCTTAGAAGCTTCAAACTCGGATAAAAATGGTGGAAGAATAGCCAATTTTCGCAAAGGCAACTATTTTTCGCAAATCGCAATTCAATTTCCGCTTCTGCGAACTCTACGCTGCTTCTGCGGCTCCGCACCTGCGGAACCCAAACCACTTATGACCGGTAACAGCTGAAACCTGCAATCTTTAAACTTCAAAATCCTTCCGTCAACCATCCAAAATCATCCTGAGGCCCCTGGGACCCCAACAAAAAGCACCCACATTACCTAATACCTTATTCGAACTTGTAGCAATCCTTAAAACACCTAAAACAACATCAAAAACTTGAATTAATCAAGGATTTAAGCCTAAGAACTCCAAATTTCCTCAAAATACGCTTTCGACCAAAAACCCAACCAAACCATCTCCGAATAACCTGAAATTTTGCACACACATCCCAAATGACATAACGAAACTACTGAAATTTTTGGAATTCCATTCCGATCCTCGGATCAAAATCTTACTATCAGACCGGAAACCTCCAAAATTCAACCTTCGACATTTCAAGCCTAGATTAGCTACGGACCTTCAAAATACTATCCGAACACGCTCATAACCCCAAAATCACCCAACGGAGCTAACAAAACCATCAGATTTCTATTACGAGGCCGTCTTTACACTGTTCTGACTATGGTCAATTTTTCAACACTTAAGCTCTCATTTAGGGACTAAGTGTCCCAAAACTCTTCGAAACTCCAAACTGAACATCCCGGCGAATCAAATTAGCAGAAATAAACTTGGGAAAGGCAGTTAATAGGGGATCGGGGCATTAAATTCTTAAGACGACCGGCCGGGTCGTCACATCCATAGACATGGAGAAATTTATCACAAATATAATTAAAGTATAGGAAAGCATAGATTTGATCCAAACTCCGGTCTTGAGTTAGGAAAGAATGATGAAATCTTGTGCTTGTGTTCTTCCAACTCCTCCTTAGCATCCTTAGGTCGAAAGTATGTCAAACGATCTCTCAAAAACATGTTTCTAGTGCATTTATACCAAGTTAGAATGAACCCGGACGAAACTACCCACTTTGAGCCGAAGTGGGAAAACCTACAAATGTTTTACACTTCATGTGCCGCACTATGCTACACAAGGTGCGCAACATTTGTGCAATTTGCTTGGTTGTAAACTCTCTGAACTTAGCTTATCTAACAAAACTTGTACTGATGCTACGGACTATGCCTAGCATTAGTGTATTTTTCTGTCAGACCCAAAAACTCCAAGTCTCTGAACTTCTCAAAATTCTGAAGATATTTTGTACTAATGCGACACTTTAAGCCACACCTTATGCGACACACTAGGACTTTTTTGCTCTAGCCCTTGCTCTTTCTTCCAACTTTCTTTTGCAACACCGGTCCACGAGCCCTTGACGCGATCCCGATTTAATCCCTTGGCTTTTACTCACACTTCAAAGCTCCAATCATTCAATTTAGCTCTAGAACATCTTCTTAACTCGGCATCATCTCCTACAAAGCATAAAACACACAATCAATACAAAACACTACCAATTAAAGCTCAAACACAAGTAAAGTGCAGTGAATTAGAGTACAATAAGCGACTAATACGCGATTATAGCCTACCATCAAAGTCAAGCAAAGCCAATTCAATCCAAACCAAGTTAAACCAATCCAAGCCAAAACAACTTATCCAAATGGGTAAGAAAAGTGGGATGGGTAGGTAGGTTGGATAATTAGTTTTAATTGGGTAGGTATATATTGTAACTAGTTTGCAAATGGATAGAGAAGGATAATTAGTGGTTTGCCTTTGTATTCCAATGGATCTAGCGATTTTTGTTCAAATTCTGTATTTGTCTTATTAAATTTATTGAATATGTACTGATTATTAACTTATACCAATAACAAAAAAAAATTAGAATCTCAAACTCATAAACTTCAAATCTTGGCTCAACCTTTGCCTCTACTCCCCTTGAAAAATATTGCATTTCCTCTCTTGGGGCAAATGTGGGAGACACAGCTACCCAAAGTCATCCTATAAATCTCAGCCTCAACAATACCACCCTTCACATTAGATTCAACCAACATCAACAAATCAAGACAGTTAAAAGTCTCTCTTGATACTCAATGCTCGAATTGAAACTTAAAAGGCACTTCAGAAGCACTTGGGACAATGTCTGCATGCAACATCTTGCTCCTGCAAGCATTGTTCTAAAAACTGAGTTTCACCAAAAAAGTTGTTCTATTGTAATGGAGTGGGAACCCTAGGAAATGATCTCCTATGACCACTTACTATTTCAATAGTTGCAGTTTTAGATTGACACTTTACTCCCTTTAGATTTTAAATCTTCCAAAATAAGTTAGTTGCTATTTTCAGCTTTGCCTTTTTGTGTTGCTTATGTCATTTCTCGTTAGACAACCACGAATATTCAGACATTGTTGCATATGTCTAGAAGAAAGCAACGTCTAATCGTTTTTTGGCCATATACATATACAGTCCATTCAATTTGACACTATTTTTTATTTTGACACTCTATCTCTACCTTGTTTCATTTTGGCCCTCCAACTTTATTTTATATGTTTTATTTTGGCCCTCCAACTTTATTTCTTAAGTTCTATTTTAACACAAAAGCTGAAACCAGTGCAAAAAATATAGCGCGTGTGTATACACAAATTTGAGGTGTAATAAATATTCAATTAAATATTTTCACCTGATTTTTTTATCCATGTCAAATGGATCAATACTCAAATACCTGAACCCGACCGTATTTTTCATCCACTGTTTTCCAATCTTCATTCTCTAAGTTCCAAAACTTTCATCTGCCGATTTTTTACCTGGCCCGTTTAGATAAAATAAACTCACAAAAAATGGTCGGATTTAGGTATTTTAGTATTGTTCCATTTGATATGGATGAAAAAATTCAGTTGGCAATATTTAATTGGATATTTATTAGAGAAATTTTCATAGAGCACTATTTTTTAGTAGTTATTAGCCATCTATAGATACCATTTGTTATATTACAGATTATAGATATCTTTTCTGTGGTTATAAGATGTATTTGATGTATTTAAGCTATTGTATTTATGAATACAATAGCAAAAATAGGCGTGAATCAGGGAAGTTTAGCTAATCAGTTGTTGTATTCGTAAGTATTTGACTGTATTCATGGAGTGAAACATGGGATTACAGCTGGACAAATTATTGTATTCGATTGTATTCACGACGTGAAATGGAGGATTCAACTGTTTTTAAAACGGAAAGTGAATCAATTAACATAATAGACTTCTAATATAACTCAACAAACTCAATTATAACACACAAATTTTGTATTTTTCAGTTATAAAAAAGATTCTCAACCAAAAAATACCCCAAAAATATAGCAATCTTATATAATACATCTGAATACATAAATTATATTAATTAAAAAATATATGAATACATTCATGGCATATAGCGAGACAGTGAATACAATGAAACACATAGAATACAGCGGGATACATTGAAATATAATGAGAAAAAAGTCACTGATTACAATGAAATACATGGAATACAACGAGATACATTGAATTACAATGAAAAAAAAGATAGTGAATACAATGAAATACAGCGAGATATATTGAAATGCTCTTAAAAAAAAGTTAACAGAATCTTCAAATTGCTCAACCCCAAACTTCAAACGACCTATTTTAGTCGACGATTATCCGGCGACCCATAGGATTCCGACCATGATTCCATAAGCAGCGATGAGAGAAAGAAGAAGAAAATGAGAAAGATTGCTGAAGAAGAAATTGCTAGCATCCGTAACGTATATGAAGAAGTTAAAGTCCCAGAACTGAATTTGGCTAGCACCCGCTGGTAATGAATCGGAAGAAATTACTAGCACCCACTGAAGAAGAAATTGCCAAGAAGTTAAAGTCCCAAAAAATTCCTTGCCATGGAAAGGAAGAAGAAGAAGAAACATACTGGCAGAAGAAAACAATCAAAATCGGAAAGGAAGAAGAAGAAGAAGAAACATACTAGAGTTGGCCATGGAGATTTCATTGCCTTCATTAGGGTCAAGCCAGGGAGGCAGCGTATATTATGTGAGAGAGGGCAGCGTATTTTATGACTTAAGGGTAGGAGGTGACCATAAATAGATATTTGACTATAAAAATCAAAAAGTAGCCATGGAATATAATTTTTTAAAATGATATTTATTTAAAATAAATAAAGTATCAACCTTTGCTATATGAGGTATTGTATTTTGCCCTTTTTCAAGAGACCTAGTCAACTGGAGAAATTAAGATGCCTATAAACTTTAGGAACTAGAGAAATTAAGAGCATATAAAACTGAAAAGATCTATGGACTAAAATTAACCCAAACAAGATTTCAATTTCAGCGCATATAAAACTGAAAGATCAATGGACTAAAATTAACCCAAACAAGATTTCAATTTCAGCCTTTCTTTCTCCGAGTCTCATGTCTTAATTTTCTCTTCATTTCATTGGCTTTCATTTGTTATGGTTAACCTTTCTCTGCCTTATAAATAAAGAACAAATTTCAAAGAGATTAATCATTACAATTAAGGGAAGAAGAAGAGATAAATAAGAGTTAATCTCTAACCAAATTAAGAAGAAGAGAAGCAAAGATGGGGTTTGAAATTAGATCATGCTTCTTCTTGTTTCTCTTCTTCCTTGTTGTTGGCTTGGCTTCCTCTTCCCCAACCTACATCAAATGTAATTTTATTAGTTCCTCAACGCATTTTTTTATGTCTTTAATTCAATATGCTCTTGTTCTGGATATTAATTCAACTTGCAACACTAACAAATCAATTTTCCTATTTAAATAAATTCCCTTTTTCTTACATTCAAGATCTTATGGAAAAACTTCTTGGTTTTTTTTTTTTTTTTTACTTTGTATTTTGTTTACCAGGAGCTTATCAAAAAAAACAAAAAGGACAGGTCAGTGCACTAAGCTCCCGCTATGTGCGGTAAACGGGGAAGGGGCGGACCACTAGAGTCTATTGTATGCAGTCTTCCCTGCATTTCTGCAAGAAGTTGTTTTCACGGCTTGAACCCGTAACCTCCTGGTCACATGGCAACAACTTTACTAGTTACGCCAAAACTCCTAGTCTTTACTAGGAGCTTATTATGAAAAGAAATCTAGTAGAGTTGTCTGTAACCCTATGTTTTTCCAGGATTTGTTTAGCTTTTTAAAGATTTATACGGTCACTAGAAAATACATTAAAAAATTCTAATACTCTCTATATTTATATAGAATCCTAAAGCAGACCCCAACTTATTTGAGTTTGAGGCTTAATTATTATTATTATTATTATTTAATTAAATTCTCTTTGTGTTTGAGCAGATAGCGTGCTTCGTCAGTCTCACGCGCCGGGGCGTGGCCTTCTTCAACAATATTTAGTGAAGAATGATTGTCCCATTAATTTTGAGAAGGAAGACTACACACCCCTTACTAGCCAATGCAAAGGGCCTCAATACAATCCAGCATTATGTTGCAATGGATTCAAGACAATTGCATGCAGATACACAAACGAAATAAATGATGAGAGCAATGGGTGTGCTACTGGTATGTTTATCTCCATTAATGAAAGTGGAAAATACCCTACTGGTCTTTTTGAGAATATTTGCAAGGAAGCAGAAGAAGGTTTAAAGTGTGACAATGTCAAGAGCCCTGTTGCTCCAAGACAAAATGTTCATAGTACACCAAGATCAAATCCCAGAGTTGGTAACAGACAAGCAATTGGTAAACATTAGGCAAGAAAAAGTTTTAAGCTTTAATAATTGCTTGTAATAGTATGGAATTCCAAGTCTTGTACGTACATTATTCTGTTGGTTTTGTTACCTCTCATTTATTTTGTGATTTAAATTTTGTACCCAGTATTTTGGGATGTTCGCGAGACTATAATGAATAAGATCATTCATTTTTGTTTTTCTTTCTCTTCCTCTTATTCTGGTATTTGGCCTAAATGGAGAATGTTAGAGGTTGGTACTATAATGGGCTTTGTACAAAGTTGGCCGCTCAGCCAAACACTATAGGGATTTTTACATACCTATACACTTGGAAACCTTATTACCAAAAATATTCATGTTTAGTTAATTATCGATCTAAACAAGTTTTGTTTATAGAATATATATATTCCACTTAAAAAGGCTCCCAATCCATTATCAGTGCTTTTAGTTACACCATTTTTTTTTTCTTTTCTCCTCTTTTCTTTCTTCTCTCCCGATTCTATTTGCTATACCCTTGATATCTAAGATCTTTTCTTCTCTTTAAATTTTCGATGTAAATTACTTCCTCAAAAATAATCTAAAGTAAGAACAAACAGACAAAATAAAATACAGAGAAGAGAGAAGATATATAGGCGATAGTATTAGGAACTCAATTCTTACCTTTCAATTGTAATTTATAATGGAAAGGCTTATCTTTACCAACTCTTCACTTCCCTCATCTAAACTCCACCACCTTAAGCCCTTTCCTCGTCTCTCCCAACTCGAATTCTCTGTTCCGAGATTTCAAACTCTGCCCTCCCTTAAACGTGTTGAGTGTCGCGGGCCCAATTCGCTTTCTTGTGATACAATTTGTATACAATATTTATACAATATGTCTTTTGTATATTTTGTATCTGATTTATACATATTAAAAATAAATTTCATACAACTAATTATATATTATACAACTTATCTACAACTATCATACATTATTTCTACCTAGTTATATACAACTACAATATCATACAACTTAAATACAATTTTTATATAATATTGTTAAACTTTCATACAATATTTAAATAAAAAAACATATATAAACAACAGAATACAATTTACCTACAATATTACTACAACTTTACTACAATTTCATAAGTATAATATATATTATGTCTTCTTCTTCTTCTTCTTCTTCTTCGTCGTCGTCGTCGTCGTCGTCGTCGTCGAGTTTCAATATGAAATTCGGTCAAAATCAAGTCTAATCTTTACCAAAACACCCTCAAAATTGAGATATAACCTCCAAATAATATTTTCAATTATTTGCCACAACACCCAATCCAAACAAAATAATGGTTTTTGAAAACCTAAATTTGAATTCAAAGCTTCAAAATTTTTAATGGTTGTCAATGGTGGAATTGCTACTCTCTTTCCTTTGCTCTACATTACTGGAATTAGGGATTGAAAGATAGAACGAGACGTAGAGAGAGAGAGAGACAGCATGAGAGAGAGAGAGAGAGAGAGAGAGAGCATAAGAGGGAGAGAGAATAAGGATGAGAAATAATTGATTCCTAATATAAAGGGATACTCATTTAATTCCTAAAATGTGTATAATTGGTAAATTTATATATATGATGTAATTAAATTAAAACTTGAGTAGGAAGGTAATGTATAAGTATGTAAAAATTCCAAAACAATAACAGCCACTAGCCCAATCTTTGGCAACCGCTTGACTTTCTTTTTCACTTACAATTAGTAGTCAAAGAAGTATTAACCCGCTATTCTCGACAATTCTAAGCCTTGCGAAATCTCACAAAAATCCTCCAAATCCTTGCTATTTTTGACAATTCGAAGCCTTAGCGAAATCTCACAAAAATCCTGCAAACCCAGTGAAATCCCTCGTCAAAAAACCAACCCTTTCACCCTCCAAAAATCGATCAAATCCAACTGTCTTATCTACAACTGCCAAACTCCTTCCTATTATACTACAGATTTTGATCCCTTTTTTATCTCTTACAAAAAACTGACATTTTCATATTGGCTCAGTTTAATGGGGGAAAAACATTGTATTGCTTAGCATAAATATCCATGATACAAGAAGAAGAAGAATGTGTTGTATACGTTGTACACGGAGGCGGACCTAGGATTTGAGTGTAATGGGGGCACCGTTATTGATATAGATATGTTGTAACGACCCGACCGGTCGTTTTGAGCTTTTATACTTCGCTCGCCAGTCCTCGGGCATGGCTAGCCCTGTGTGGTGTATATGACTTATGTAAATCATCGGTTTTGATTTTCAGGGTAATCGGAATGAATTTGGAAGAACAGTTCTCAATTTGAAGTTTAAAATTTGAAAGGTTTGACCAAGTTTTGAATTGTTAGTATATGATCTCAGATTGGAATTTTTATGATTTGGTTAGCTTCGTTAGGTGATTTGGGACTTAGAAGCGTGATCGGAATGTATTTTGGAAGTCCGTGGAAGGTTTAGACTTGAATTGGCGAAATTGGAATTTTGGCGTTTTTCAGTTGATAAGTGAGATTTTGATATAGGGGTCGGAATGGAATTTCGGAAGTTGGAGTAGGTTCGTTCTGTCATTTGTGACGTGTGTGCAAAATTTCAGGTCATTCGGACGGGGTTTGATAGACCTTTTGATTGAAAGCGGAATTTGGAAGTTTTTGGAATTCTTAGGCTTGAATCCGATGCAAATTTGGTGTTTTAATGTTTTTTTGAGCATTCCGAAGGTTGGAACAAGTTTGAATGATGTTATGGGATATGTTGGCATGTTTGTTTGAGGTCCCGAGGTCCTCGGGTGTGTTTCGGGTGGTTAACGGATCAATTTTTGGACTTTGGACTTGGTAGATTTTTTGATATTTTATTGCAGAGAAATCCTTCTTCGCGAACGCGAGAACCCGCGATAGGTTCTCGCGTTCGTGAAAGGTTAATGAGAGCGGCAGTCAAGTTGTTCTTGGCGTTCGTGATGTTGGTCCCGCGTTCGCGAAGGTATATGAGTTTAAGGCTACGCGTTCGCGATTGGTGTTCCGCGTTCGCGTAGGCTCGAGCCGTGTGGTCATCGCGTTCGCGTGTGGGACCTCGCGTTCGCGAAAGAGAGAATTTGGTCAGTGAAGCTTTGAGCTTTGCGAACGCGAGGGTGATGTCGCTTTCGCGATGAAGAATACCTGGGCAGTCAGTTTATATTTTTAAAATCGAGGGTTTGGTCCATAATTTCGAAATTTCATTAGTGAGCTCGGGAGAAGGTGAACTTTGAGGAAATTTTCAGTGGAGCTATTGGGGTAAGTATTATTCACTCATATTTGGTTTAATTCCATAATTTAGTCTTGAATTTCATCATTTAATTTGAGAAATTAGAGTGGAAATTAGGAAAAAATGGAAGAAAAGTTTGAGAATTCTTTTGGGAATTTGAATGGGCATTTGATGTTGGATTTTGATGTATTTGATATGTACGAACTCGTGAGAGTGTAAAGATTCTATTGATGTGATTTTTATCGGATTCTGAGACATGGGCTCGAGGGCTGGGTTTGGCCAATTTCAGGATTTTTGGGATAGATTGGATATTTTCGAATGGGCTTTGTTCCCTTAGCATATTTTGATGGTATGAATATGCTTTTGGCTAGATTTGGAGCATTCGGAGGCCGAGTCGAGAGGCAAAGGCATCGCGAGATAGAGTTTGGACCGGATTGAGGTAAGTAATAATTGTAAATATCTGTCCTGAGGATATGAAACCCCGGACTTAATATCGTTGTGCTACTTTGAGGTGACGCACATGTTAGATAACAAGCGTGGGGTCGTGCATCGTTGGGGATTGTGACTTAGTCCGTCCCGTATGACTATTAAACTGCGTATTTGACTGAAAACTGTTTGATATCATTGTATTTTGGAAACTATTACCATGTTTTGGGCTGAATGCCATATTTGGGCCTCGTTCCAACTGTTTTGGACCCTTAGGGGGATTTTTACTACTATTCCTCACTGTTTTGACTTCATATTTGTACTCAGTCATGCTGTATTCTACTATTTTCATAACTCAGCCATATTTACTCCGTTTTTGATATTCTAAATAATATTTTCGGTTGAGCATCATGTTTTACTGTTGCCCCGAGTGGCTTGAGAGATTTATGACAGAGTGAGCCCGAGGGCCTGTGTTGTGAGGATACTGTGGGATCGGGTTGCGCGCCCAGCAGTGTTGTACTGATTCATGAATACGAGGCCGAGGGCCTGATTTGTTACGCCACGAGTTGGCTTGATATTAGGTCGAGAGCCTGTTTGATTATGCCATGAGATGGCTTGATATTGCGCTTGGGCCGTAAGGGGCCCTTCCCGAAGTCTGTACACCCCCAGTGAGTGTGGGTACCTAGTGTGAGATGTGATATAGCCCGAGGAGCTGATGTTGTTCCATGTTATTGCCCAAGGGGCAGTTCTTGATTTATGTTATGCTCGAAGGGCTGATTGTGAGTGATTATGAGGTAACCCGAGAGGCTAGTTCTGTTGACATTATGCCCGGGGGCGGTTTATGGTACATGTTTTGCCCGAGGGGCTGTATACATTTCTATCATGTTTACTCATTGTTTTATCACTTGTTTGAAACTATTGAAAATTGTTTTAAAAGGTTTTACCAAAACTGAGCACGATTTACGAAGTAAATGATTTATGTATTGTGTTGGAAATATCCTGCATTTGTTGAAGCGTTTGACGTGGCTTACGTGTTTTCTTACTGCTCAGCTTTCATTTACTTTTATTACTTACTGAGTTGGAGTACTCACATTACTCCCTGCACCTTGTGTGCAGATTCAGGTATTTTTTAACCCGATAGCGGGTGTTGATTGCTCAGTGGAAGATTCATCGGAGTTAGCAAGGTAGCTGTCCGACATCCGCAGCACTGCTTTTCTCCCTCTTGTTTTTCTTACACTGTATTTAGTACATTTTAGAATCTCTGTTGTATTCATACCTTAGTATATGCTCGTGACTTGTGACACCCCGATGTCGGGCTTGTGTATTTATTCTGCACTGTTCATTTAGACTTATCTTATGCGATATTTGATTAATTAAAGGCTTAAAAATGACTGTTACTGATTAAATGGTTAAATTTTGGGAGTTGTGTCGGCTGGCCTAGTTTCACGATAGGTTCCATCACGACCGGGTCGGTTTTAGGGTCGTGACAAGTTGGTATTAGAGCCTAGGTTACATAGGTCTCACGAGTCATGAGCAGGTTTAGTAGAGTCTCGCGGATCGGTACGAAGACGTCTGTGCTTATCCTTGGGAGGCTAAAGAACCTTTAGGAAAACTTCACATTCTTGAACTCTTATCGTGCGTCCTTGATTCAGCTTGAAATGTAACTTTTTGAATTCATTCCATGCGTTCGTATGCACGCATGAGCGCTCAGTATCGGATATGCATCGATGGCTTGTAATTCCCTGATCGAGGGGAGAGATATGATCTCTGTGTGTTGATGTTGGGCCAGTCTGGAGTACCTGAGACCGGGTTTTGCCTATAGCTTGAGCACTGAGGCGTTGATTGTGTGAGCACGTACTTTTGGATTTGTATGTCCGATAGTGTTCCGATTAGTGGGAGTGATGACTGAATAGTTACGTGATGAGTGTGATGTGACTGCGAGATATGTTCATATGAATTGAATGAGACGAGAAGGGTCTGCTTTGGGGTAGCAAGAACTATTTGGTGCTTGATTTCCATCGTGAGTTGATGTATAGCCCCGAGTTGTAGGTGTGTTGAAGGATCTTTACATTTTGCCTAGTTGGGAAGTGAAGTAGATTTCACGTTGTGATATGAATTCAGACTTAGGAAGATTAAGTGACTACGTAATGTTTATGACAGTGGAAGGGTATAAAGAGATGTTAGTTTGAGGCGAAGCAGGTGGGTTATCTCCTGCGGAGTGTTCTGAAGTTTGTGTGATCCTTATGTTGTTTGTTGGAAGATCTCTTTTACTAGTGAAATATATGTGTTGCAATTCGAATTTGGGTCGCTTAAGAGAGTGGGCTTGACTGTTACAAGGGTGAATGCGAGATTTGTAGAAGATTTGAAGTACTAGATGGTCTATGTTGCACGAGCTTATGAAGGATTGAGTTTAATCTCACTATGGTATTATGGCAGTAATAGAGTATATGCATTATGTGTTATTATGTGTTTTGATCTATGACTTTGCGCCAAGTGGGGGAGTCTGCTATTGATTAGTTGATTGCACGGTTATGTGCTATGTTGGTTCAAGTTGGAGGCGTGCTGGTGAATCAATTATGGCTTACGGAGGTTGAGATCAAGGATGGCTCGAGTAAAGGAAATTTCAATAAAAGTTATGTTATGCTTTATGGGTATATAAGAAGCATAGAATGACTTGAGTTGTTATGAGTAAAGAGTGTGCAGTGCATAGAACAGAAAGTTGCTTGGTTGCATTAATTAAGGTTACGTTCTGCGGTGTTGGAGTGCTATTGGAGCACATGTTGCCCTGTCCGTTTGATCGGTCTAATTGTGGTTGGTACTAAAATGAGCTTTGTACAAAGTTAACCGCAAAGCCAAAAACTATAATAGCCACTAGCCTAATCATTGGCAGCCGTCTGACTTTCCTTTTCACTTACAATTTGTAGTCAAAGAAGTATTAACCTGCTAGTCCCGAAAATTCTAAACATTGTGCTCACAAAAATACTTCAAATCTAGTAAAATCCCATATCGAAACCAACCCTTTTACCCTCCAAAAATCTATCAAATCCAACCGTCTTATCTACAACTTCCAAACTCCTTCCTTTTATACTACAGATTTTGATCTCTTACAAAAAACTGACATTTTCATATTGGTGTATTGGTGGTAAAATGATGCTACATGCGGAATGTTGGAATGCTAACATAGGATGATACATGGAATAGTGATATAGCGACAAATGACATTCTCAATTGAAAGAATTAATTGGGAGAGGAAGGCACGGGGAGAAACACCCATGAGAAGGTATAGAGAAGAGAACCGAGCCTAACAGTTGACAAAGAAGAGACGATGATAGAATGAAGAAAGAACAAAAAGAAGGAAAGATACATGAACCGAAAGAAAATAAGGGATGAGAATAGGAATAGTTATAGGATATTTATAGCAATAAATACACCAGTTATAGATATCTGAGATAATGGGCAATCAATACCATTAATGCCCATAATAAACCCAAACTATGTGGGAAAACTATTACAATTGTACACTCCTATATAAGGATACAAAATTTTATTTTATAAGGATAGATCTCAAGTACTATTAACTCTTTACTTTTCTGCTTTCTCGAAATTCTCTGTCTTGATTTTACAATTTGACCATCAATTAGTTCCTTTTCCATTCTTTTTATTTTCTTTAAATATCATTGTGAAAGTGAAGTAAAACTTGGTTATTAGTAACCCATTTTCTTCTAAATTTAGACTTTGACCAAGAAACCTATTTTTTAGTTAAACAAATTGGTTCTGTTGCCGGGAATGTGATTATCTTTTTACTTTCCAAATTCCCTTTCTGACAACCAATCATGTCAACTGTCAACGTAAATAACTAGCTAAATCCACCGGAGGGAGGCACTCCACCAATCCCTTCACCACAAGAATCTCCTCGACAGTCCCGAGAGGGGACACCTGAATGATCAACATCACACACGAATGAACATCAAGGGAACGAGCAGACTGTCGAATAAGACGCTTTAAAATAATTGACTGTAGAGCACGTGAATAGCGCTCTCCAAGCCTTTGTTAGGGGATTGCGAACTGCGCCGCCAACTCCTCTTCCAAATAATACAGCAACCATAGAAAACCCACGCTCGGGGCTTGACAATTCAGGAAGCGGAGGAATTCCCAGTGAATCTCGTGATGGAAGGTCAGGTACACCAAATAATTCTAATTTACAAAGTTTGGTACTAAATTTGCAGAAACAGCTGAAAGAGAAAAATGATCACATAGAACAAATACTTAGCGTACCACCCGTGATTAAAA
This sequence comes from Nicotiana tabacum, assembly GCF_000715075.1. NCBI lineage: Eukaryota > Viridiplantae > Streptophyta > Magnoliopsida > Solanales > Solanaceae > Nicotiana > Nicotiana tabacum. The sequence continues at coordinate 22,492,719 of NC_134100.1, read as the reverse complement.
TGAGTAGATATTGATAAATATTCACAATGGCCCTGGAAGCCAAGTGCAACACCTTTGCCGATTCCTAAGAAGTTTAAAATTCCTGATATTCCAAAACATGATGGAACAACTGACCCGTAGACCATGTAACCGCATTTACAACTGGCGTAAAAGGCAATGATTTGATCAAACAAGAAATCGAATCAGTTTTGGTCAAAACATTTGGTGAAACACTCACGAAAGGAGCATTAACGTGGTATTCTCTCTTACCTAAAAACTCTATTGATTCTTTTGCTGAGCTTGCAGATGCATTTATAAAAGTACATTCGGGAGCTCAAAAAGTTGAAAAAATAATGGAAGACATCTTTAAGGCAAAACAAGGAAACACAGAACTGCTCAGAGAGTTTGTGGATAGATTCTAGCGAGAGAGGATGATGTTACCACGAGTACCTGACAATTAGGCAGCTATGGCGTTTGCAAGCAATCTAAACAATAAAAATTCAGAAGCCACGAGGGGACTAAAGGAAAGTTTGCGAGAATTTCCAGCAACAACTTGGAATGACGTGTATAACAGATACAACACAAAGCTGCAGATAGAGGAAGACACGGTTGCACAACCAACGGTTGATGAAAGAGCAGCGTCAAGATGTTCAGAATCAGAAAAAAGAACTGGGAAAAATAGGTATGAGCCTTATATGGGTCCTGTAGGTCAAGATTCTCGGTCCAAACAAGAAAACTTACAATCTGAATCGAGGCCAAAGCAAAAAGAAACGGGTTCCTCATCTGGATTCAGAAAGGAACGGGATGTGCAAGGAGACAATTCCAACACACATGCGAGAATCAGAGATTATAGGTTTAATGTCAGTACCTCTGAGTTGGTGGTTGTTTTAAGAGGCATGGGAGATAAGGTACGGTGACGTAAAGAAATGAGGTCAGACCTGAGCAAAAGAAATCCAGATTATTGGTGTGAATTTCATAACGATCACGGCCATAGAATAGCAGATTGTAGGTTACTACAAGGAGAGCTTGAGCATTTGTTGAAGCAAGGTTATCTAACTGAGTTGTTCAGCGAGAAAGGTAGGCAATCATATATGAAGAATAGACAAGAACCCCCAAAACCACTATCTCCAAAAAGAACAGTTAACGTAATAACCGGGAGAGACGAGGGCAATGGTGTGACTTATACAATAGCAAAGAAGGCGTCAAAAGTCACAGTCACTCATAGGAAGCGAATATGTCACACCTTGGAAGGAGACAGTATAAAATTCGATGATGAAGATGCGGATGGCTTGATGATTCCTCACAATGACGCATTGGTAATATCCTTACTTATACCCGATATTAACATAAAATGAGTTTTGATTGACCTAGGTAGCTCCGTGAATATCATTTTACTAAGAGTGGTGGATGAGACTCAAGCTAAAGACAAGGTGATACCAAAGGAACGGACTCTGTCTGGGTTTGATAATTCAAGTGTTATCACGAAAGAAGAAGTAGTGCTAGCTATGTTTACAGAAGTCGTTATCAAAGATACAAAGTTTCAAGTGATAGATGTAGACATGGCTTATAATATAATCCTGGGAAGACCATGGATTCATGATATGGATGTTGTACCATCCACATTGCATTAAGTTATCAAATTTCCTTCACAGTGAGGGATTCGTAAAATTCGTGGAGATCAACAAGCTTCGAGGAGTATCAATTCAGTAGTTGCTACCAGCACGGTAAATGAGGTAGAAGGCAAGAAATAGCAGTTACAGAGTTCAGTTGAGGATGTTGAAATACAATCCTCAAGCATTCCAGCACAAACTGACATTGATTTGAGACCCGATGTTATTCAAGAACCAGCAAAAAAATGAAAATATTAAGACAACTACCGAAGAACTCGAAGCGGTGTGCTATTTAAACACTGGCCGGATAGAAAAGTTTACATCGAAGTAAAGCTGAGCACATAAATGAAAGGTAAGTTAATTGAATTTTTAAAATCTAAATCAGATTGCTTTACTTGTTCGCATTCAGATATGACAGGTATACCACCAGAGGTGATGACTCACAAACTGAACGAGGACCCATCATATCCACCTATCAAGCAGAAGAAAAGGAGGAAGTGATCCTTCAAAAATCAGGTGATCCAAGATTAGGTACAAAAACTTTAAAAATTGGGGCAATACGAGAGGTAAAATATCCTAACTGGCTAGCTAATACTGTAGTAGTACCAAAAAAGAATAGGAATATGGCGAGTTTGTGTAGATTATACTGATTTAAATAAAGTTTGTCCAAAATATTCATTCTCTTTGCCACACATAGATCAACTAATTGATTCTACCACATGACACGAGTTGTTAAGTTTTTTAGATGCATATTCAGGATATAACAAGATAAAGATGTACCCTACAGATGAAGAAAAAACTTCCTTAATCACAATTTGGTATGTGGCTCCAGCATTTTTCATACCCAAAGGCATTATTTTGTAATAGTAAGTCACCCTACCTTATTACGCAAAGCTATCGAGGAAATACCCGATGTACTCACAAGCAAAAAGAAAGTGCAGAGATTAACAGGAAGAATAGTAGAACTGGGGAGATTTATTTCAAAATCATAAGAAAAAGAGTTTTAAATTCGTTTCAGTATTGAAAAAGCAAAATCAATTTAAATGGACTGATGAATGCCAACAAGCCCTCAAGGACTTAAAATCGTATCTGTCAAATCCGCAATTGCTAGCCAAACCGAATGACGGGGAAAGGCTGCTTATCTACCTTGTTGTGTCAGAAGTGGTGGTAAGTGTGGTACTTGTACGAGAGGATAAAGGTAAACAATCTCCAATATATTATGTTAGTAAATCTTTGTTAGATGCTGAGACACGATACCCACATATAGAAAAACTTGCTTTAGCACTAATTATGGCATCTAGAAAATTGAGACCTTATTTTTAATATCATCCTATGTCTGTAATAACTGCTTTCCCCTAAGGAATATATTGCATAAGCAAGAACTATCTGGTAGGTTAGCTAAGTGGGCAATAGAACTTAGTGAGTATGATATCATATACCCGCCCAGAACTGCAATAAAATCATAGGCTTTAGTAGATTTCGTAACAGATTTTAGCACGAATTTAGTTACTGAAGAAAAAAAGGAATTACAAGTATTTACCGAATCTAATCCAGGAACTTGGACTTTATTTACTGATGGTTCCTCGAATGTTAAAGGAGCGGTTTAGGTATTGTCCTAATTCCACCATCAAGAGAAGTCATAAGACAAGCAATAAAATGTTATCCTATCACTAATAATGAAGTAAAGTACGAAGTTGTGATTGCAGGTCTGGAATTAGCACGAGAACTTGGCATAGAACAGATTGTAATCAAAAGTGTTCGCAGCTAGTAATTAACCAAATTCAAAGGACTTACATAGCAAGAGAGGCACGAATGCAACATACTTGGAAAAGGTACGAGAATTAGTCATACAATTTCAATCGTGGAAGGCTATTCGAATACCCAGTGAATAGAACGTAGAGGAAGATGCATTGGCCAATCTCGTGTCTGTTACGGAAGTAACAAATGCAGAAAATGCTATTATAATACATTTGTTTCATTTGGCACTCGATCAAGACAAGAACGAGGTAAATTTTAATAATTTAACTTGGGATTGGAGGAACGAGTATATCAATTTTTGCAGTATGGAATCTTGCCCGAAGACAAGAAGAAGTCATAGGTACTTCGCCAAAAAGCTGCCCGGTATTGCTTAATTCATGGAAACTTATACCGAAAGGTGTTCGGCGGACCTTTAGCACTGTGCCTTGGTCCTTCACAAATAGAATATGTAATCAGGGAAGTACGCGAAGGGCACTATGGCGAAACATTATCTTTCCTTTTGGATTTCCAAAGGAAATCGTGTGTGACAACGGACCACAATTCATTGGCACGAAAATCACAGTGTTCTTTTAGACTTGGCAGATTAAACGGATTACATCCGCGCCTTACCATCCCGTAGCTAAAGGGCAAGCTGAGTCAAAAAATAAAGTTATTATTAATAGATTAAATAAAAGATTAGAGAAGCCAAAAAGCAATTGGCCAAAAGTGTTACCAGGAGTATTATGGGCTTATCGAACAACATCAAAAACCAGTATGGGCGAGACTGCATTTTCACTCGTCTATGGCACTGAAACCCTAATTCCAGTTGAAATAGGTAGACCAAGTATGAGATACACACATGCTACTGAGGAAGAAAATGAAGAAGGAATGCATGCGAGTCTTGATTTATTAGAGGAAAGGAGGAAAGCTGCGCTAATAAGAATGACGGCTCAAAAGCAAATAATTGAATGATATTACAATAGGAAAGCAAATCTGAGGTACTTCAAAATTTGGGACTTCATCCTCAAAAAGGTATTTCGGTCAATGAAAACGGCTAATGCAGGTAAGTTAGGTCCAAATTGGGAAAGTCCTTATAGGGTTCGAGGCATCACTAAAAAAAGGGCATATAAGTTGGAGACCATGGATGGCAGCATACTACCATCACATTGGAACGTTGTTCATTTGGATAAGTATTACTTATAGGCAAAGGAAGTACCCATGGTCAGGTATTACTTAGATATAATTTTATTTCGTTCTTTTGAATTTTACTAACAGTTTTAGATGATAGGCAAAAAGCTAGCCCGTACCAAATGATGATATTAGACCCGAAAGGCACGCGGAATACTGAATTATTCTCGGTCTAGGTTATAACCTTTCTAATGGAAAAAAAGGATTAAGCAGTCATCGTCTAAACATATACCTTCGAGTTCCGTGTGTATTTTCCTTTTCAGGGAATGGACCAAAAGGAAAGAACAATCCAGTATTCGAGATTTTATAATTCAAAGCTCTAACACTAGGGGGGACTATACATATAGACAAAGAAGCTAAAAGTAAAAACTCAAGCCTAATAGACAAAAATCAAGCCTTAATCGAAAACCTTAAAACAACCTTGAGAAGGTGTGAAATCGCAAGGACACAAGACACACTCCAAGTTCCAACGAGTTTTTAGGTTAAGGCCAAAAATTAGTAATGGGATAACAAACCCGATATTGGTCACGGGATAACAAACCCGATTTTGTATCTGAAAATCTGATACAAAGAAAGCAGTTGTGAAAGTAATGTACGAATAATAGGGAAAATCATATACGAAATTTATTTGAAAGTTCAAAGCATCAAAGTTGTATCCTTTTTGTCTATTTCATCTTTCATATATTTACACCAAAATGAAGATGAGATATCATATTCATCAGTGTCGCTTATATAGAAGGGCCCTCTTTTATAAAAAATTGTGTTTATCAAAATCGTAGATTATTGAAGCATTTTAATATGCAAGTCCAAATATCAAAGAGCAAAACAAAAGCTCAGATATCAAAATAAACGGTAAAAGTAACCAAAACACATATATTAAACTTTGGGGAAATATAGAGGTATTTGTTTGTCATTAAACCCTAAAACAAGATAGGGGTAACCAAAAACAACCTTCCAAAAAACAAAATAAACTTCCCAAAAGTTGAACAAATGAGAAAGCAAGAAAAAATTAAGGGGCATCATCTGCGGGAGCATCATTAATGGGAGTAGAAGGGTCATCTTGTGAAGAAGAGGCTTGGACATTAGCTTCGCCAGGAACAAGTCCATTTCCATCACCTTTGGGACCTTCGTCTTCAAGTGAAGAAAAGCTTTGACGTTGCTGAGTTTTATCAATTGCTTCTTTAGCTTTAACAATCTTAGCATTAAGGTTAAAACCCTCATGGTTGGTTTTCATTAGAGTCTCGAGGTGAGTATTTAAAAAGGCCCAACTCACATCTAATGACAATTTGTCCTCGAGGATCTCATAGTCTTTCTCCCATTGATCTTTAGCTCTCAGCTCTTCTTTTTATGCTTCAAAGGCATCATAAGCTATCTTCAAAGGAGTAAGAGAACTTTCAAGAACTGAATCTTATCAGTAGAGGCACAAAGATCTTCTTGAGCTTGAGTAAGTGTTTGAACTAATTCTCCCGCATACACCTCTTTTTTATTAAGGAGTTCCCTTAAACTCCTTATCTCTTTAGTCGCCTTGGAAAGTTGTTCGGCAAAAGAGGACTCAAGTATATCCTTGTCTTTTCCAACTTGGCTAGAATAAGCCTTTTCAACTACTAATTTAGCAATAACCATCTTCATTTGTTGCTCTAAGGCGTTCTTTTCTTCCGCCAGAACCTCTTTCTCCAATTGAATACCTTCAAATTGACCTTTCCAATTATCAGCCTCGGTGCAAAAATCTACTGCTTGCTGCTCCGCTTGACAAATCCTTTTCATAAGTTCAATGCTAATCAAGTTGATCTGCGAAAAAACAGAAAGGTTCATGAATAAGAAAGAGAAAGGAAATGAAGTATAATTAAGATTGTACCTTCAAAGAAGAATGAATGATATCATTCATCCAAGCAAGGGAGCTATATCTTTCTAACTTCTTCTTCTCTACGGGTCCAGTCAAGGGCTTTAACCACACATCAGATTGACCCAATTTCTTTAGTAAACTCCCACATTCAGGGACTTCCACAACAACTCTTTTCATTGTCAACCCGCTGTTGGAGGGTCCAGTCTCTACATGAGAAGCAACCACGGGAATAGCAGATGAGGTGGACGTAGCTACGGGATGAGCAGTAGGAGGAGCAACAGGTAAAAACATGGGAACGGTAATGGAAACTGAAGCTGGAAGAGTAGCAAGAGGCAATTCCTCGGAAACAGGTCCGGGATCTTCATTACCCTCGAAGCCATGAGGAACAAACTATCAACATAACTTGGGGGAGGGTCAACAACATCATCATCAGAAACCATTAAAGGGGCAATTTCTAGCTCATCCAAAAGTCTAAAGGGGACAAAACTCAATAGAGGGTCATGAGAAGGAGTGGCTTCATCATCAGAAATTACGCGTCTCCTGACTAGAGGTCTTCGCACTAAAGAACCCTCCTCTGGATCTTCTTCATCCTCAGAGCCGCACACTCCATCAATTTTCCTTTTAGAAAAAGAAGCACTTAAAATCTTTCCTGAGCAAGACTCACAGAAAGTCTGGTTGAGGGAACAGACGCGGGACTAATACCACGAATGGGAAACCCTAGTAAAAACGAGAAAGATGTGAAAATCTGAATAAACAAGAGGGACAAAAGAAGAAACAATAAAGGTAAAAATTACCGTGCATCTTCAATTTCCAACTAAATTTATGATAAAGGTATTTCCAGGACCTCTTCTCTATAGGTGCAGCAGTCAACATCTTTTCTACCCAAGCACGGAAGTTGGGAATTTCATCAAAAACTTCTATGGATGCTGAAAGGTTGTGTGTTTTATTATAATAAAGTCTTTTGAGATATTACAAAAACAAAAGAGAAAAAATATACGTGCAAAATTCCATTTCTCTAGGAAAGGCATGTTTTCTTTGCCCGCTAACCCACTAGTGGGAGCAACAACAAAATAAGCGTACCAGCCACGACCTTAATAATCTTTAGGGCTAAAACAAATCTCTTACTTCTAGCCATAAGAGAAAAGAAACCTTCGTGAAATATCTTGGGGGAGTATAAGTGAAGCAAGTGCCAAAAAGTAAAAGGCACGGAAACTATTTCTGCCAAACAATAACCCTCCATACTATGGGGCCAATCTAGCCAAGACACACGTTGAAATAACGATAAAACTCAAGGATGATTGGATCAATATGGGGTTTGAACCCTAGAGTGAAAAGGTAGGTATAGACGAAAGCGAAACCGGCATGGTAAGAAGTAATTCTCCGATTGACACAAAGAATTATAATTGGGAAATCAGGTTCCAATGAAACTCTCTTCGAACAAAAGAAAGAAAACCGTAGTAATCAAACATGGGTAAAGGTCAGCACGATTGAGGGAGGCTATGGAAAAAACTTGGTTTCTTATGGATTGACGATCAGTTAAAAAGGAAAACTCTTGAGGAACAATTTCTGCAACTGTGGGTTCATGCACATTTTCTGTTGAATCTCTATTTCTTGAAGAAGATCTAGGGGTTATAAGAGCCCTAGGTCTAGAGGAAGATAGATTAGTTGCACTACTTTGAGAAGAGGAACCACTGTTAGATATAGAACCAAGTCTATGAAGCCTACCACCTCTTCTACTTCTAGTGGGAGCATAAGAAAGAACAAACTCGTCAACAATTACAACCTTAAGGGGATTTGGCGAAGACATGATTATCCAAAGAAGAACATAAAAAGATGCAGAAGAGTGTAAAACAAAAAGACGGAGGTGAATATGAAAGTAGAAAGACTTTAAGAAATCAAAAAAGAGTGGAGTATTTATAAGAAGACACAACCATTGTTAAAATAGCTCATTATGAAGCGTCATAATAGAACCGTCACTTCATGACTAATGCGACCACAGAAAACCCTAAAAAGTGCTAAGGAACTGCAGAACCAATTGCTAGAAGCCATGTGGCATGAGCATTGAATGGATTTGATATGCATCTCATCGGTTCTGAAGGAGACATGATTGTATTCGAAAAACGGCGACAGAGAATTCCCACCATAAAAACTTTCCACTTCCCGAATATTCAGTAGAGAATATTAAGAAAGTGGGGGGGCCTACTGTATTAGTGGTAAAATGGTGTTACACGTGGAATGTTGGAATGCTGACATAAGATGACACGTAGAATAGTGATATAGCGACAAGTGGCATTCTCAATTGAAAGAATTAATTGGGAGAGGAAGGCACAGGGAGAAACACCCACGAGATAGTACAGAGAAGAGAACCAGGCCTAACAGTTGACAAAGAAGAGACAAGGATGGAATGAATAAAGAACAAAAAGAAAGAAAGATACATGAACCGGAAGGAAATAAGGAAGGAGAATCAGAATAGTTATAGGGTATTTATAGCAATAAATATACAAGTTATAGATATCCGAGATAATGGACAATGAATACCATTAATGCTCATAATAAACCCAAATTATGTGGGAAACTCATTACAATTGTACACTCCTATATAAGGATACAAAAAATTTATTTGTAAGGATAGATCTCAAGTACTATTGAAATATACTCTTTACTTTTCTGCTTTCTCGAAATTCTGTCTTGATTATACAATTTGACCATCAATTAGTTCCTTTGCCATTCTATTATTTTCTTTAAATATCATTGTGAAAATGAAGTAAAACTCGGTTATTAGTAACCCATTTTCTTCTAAATTTAGACTTTGAGCAAGAAACCTATTTTTTGGTTAGATAATTGGCCCAATTTAAGGGGGGAAAAACATTGTATTGCTTAGAATAAATATCCATTATACAAGAAGAAGAAGAAGAAGAATGTGTTGTATACGTCATACACAGAGGCGGACCCTGGATTTAAGTGTAGCGGGGGAACCACTATTGATATAGAGATATCAGCTAGTAACGACAAAATCTGACGTGTTAACTCCTTAAAAATTTAGTGACTTTGAGTCAGTGACCAAAAGGATGTTCAAAAATATCAAAAACTTAGTCTAATAAGATCGAGATTGAAGGTCTATAAAGCAGTCCAAGCAGACTCCAAGTCGCTTTTGTTGAATCGATGGACCTCTGCTACTTTGCCGAAATAATCCTCGAAGGCAGAAGCTTTTTTGGATTTTTTTTCCTTCTCATTTATTTTAATATTTTTTTATGTCTCTCTCTATTACCTTTTCGATATCTAGAAAGATACTTCTCAAAAACAGCCTGAGACTATTTTGCGTATAAGTTGAATACTATGTACTAGTGCTAAATAATTGTTCATGAACTTAGAAAAGATAATGAAAAAAAACAAGTTGAGCACCAATACATGAGACACTAATCTATATTGAATTGAAAGAGAAAAAAAAATTAATGAAAGAAAGCGTTGACATTGCGGTCTTGAACCCTGGTCATGTAGTGAAAAAGGAGACAAAAGCGGCATGCTAAACCAGCGGAGCCAACCCAACTATTGTGTTTGGGGGGCATATCAAAATTATTTAAGGGGTCCTTATCGAATATAAAAATATATATACATATTTTTGCCGAGGCTAATGGGTTCCAGCGACCCCTTTACTGCCCATGTAGGCTCGCCTGTGGTTGTACATGTAATATACATATTATACACTAGTATAAAGTTTATATACATTTTATATACATTGTAGACTACTGTCACGACTCAGAATTCCTACCTTCAGGACCGTGATGACGCCTAACAATTCACTCGCTAGGTAAGCCAACATTAGAGAAATTCATAAACCAATTTTTAAACAGTTCAAATAAATAAACCAATTAAACTAAAATAAAGTGCGAAGTAACATAATAACCAGCATATCTAAATACAACCCGGATCTGCAGTCACAAGTACACGAGCTTCTAGAGATTCTACAAATAGAGTCTGAAATAAATACAATTGTTTTGAATGAAATGAACAGTAAATAAGGAAAGAGGAGGGGGACTTCAAGGTTTGCGGATGCTAGCAGATCTTACCTCGAGTCTTAAAATATGCTAATCTGAGCTGATGCACCTCACGTACAGTTGGGACCAACACAAAAACCTACACAAGAAGTGAAGAGCGTAGTATGAGTATAACCAAAATAATGTACTCCATAAGTATCGAGCCTAACCTCAACGAGGTAGTGACGAGGCTATGACAGGACACTCATGCAATTTAACCTGCACAAACGGAGATATGCGTGCAGTATAACAATAAATAGAGATTAAATACGTATGATTGGGAGGGAACATGCGGAAGAGGGGTAGAAGATATGGTAACTACAACAGGAATGACAACATGAGACAATAAAATAACCCATCAACCAATGAAACCGGATAAACATAAGGAATAAAGATGGCACGACATCACCCATCGTGCTTTTACTCTCAATATCACCATGAAATAATAATAACGGCATGACATCACCCTTCTTGCTTTTATTTTCAACCTCACCATGAAATAATAAGAACGACACAGCATCACCCTTCGTGCTTTTAATTTTAGTCTCTCCATGAAACGATAATTACGAAACGATATCACCCTTCATGCTTTAACCCACTTCCTCACCATGTATTAATCAGTAAATGAAGGAATAAATGTCACGGCATCACCCTTCGTGCCTTAACACTCTACCTTATTATGTAGCAACGAATATAAACATTTGGAATATAGAATAAGCAATAATAAACCTTACGTCAACAACGGTTCCAAAATATTGAACTTCAACTTCCAAAAATACTCAATTGTCACAAACAGTGCATAAATGTGGAAAGAACAATTAATTAAGTAATAAACTAGTCTAAGCATGGATATCATAGTCAGAGAAGACAATAAATTACAAGAAAACAAGTCCCACCCGCTTGCTTTAACCCAACAACAATGCATAGATACTCGTCACCTCACATATACATTGTACACACACATTTAAACACATAGCAAATAGGCAAATAAGTCCTAATTCCTCAAGTCAAGGTTAACCACAACACTTACCTCGCTCTGCAATCGACTCAAAGTTCAACCACATCTTGCCTTTCGAACAAGCCTCAGACCCAACCAAATCTAGCAAATTATTAACCAAATAATTCAAAATAAGCCTTTGGAACTACCCACGAATGAAAGAGGTTCAATTTAGGTCATTATTGAAAAAGTCAACAAAAGTCAACCTCGGGCCCGCTTGGTCAAAACCTGAAATTCGGAGCAAAATCCGATTACCCATTCACCCCCGAGCCTAGTTATGTAATTTGTTTCGAAATCCGACCTGAATTCGAGGTCTAAATTCTAACTTTACAAAAAAATTCCTAATTCTATCAAAATCCCCAGTTTCTACCATGAAAATCCTAGATTTAAGGTTGAAATTTTATGAAATATACACTACAAGAAAAACTGGAATTAGCTACGACCGTTGTCACTAATTTATCGCTAAATACCTCGTAGCTACCAGAATTTCTTGATAATATGTCGCAAATCCGTCGCCAAATGAGATTAGCAGCGGATTTTTCTGTTAAACTACAAAATTTGCCCATCGCTAAAATCAGATTTTTTAGTTGTGGTAGTGGGTAATTGATTTAGGAAGTAGGTTAGAGTCACTTACCAATGAATTGAGGAAGAAAATCTCTTGGGAAAATCGCCTCTAAGGTCGGGTTGAAATTTGAAAGAATGAGCAAAATCCTGTCTAACTCAGTTTTTACCCAGCTGCAGATATCGCAATTGAGATATATTGTTTGCAATTGCGAACATCACAATAGCGAGAAAGAGGACGCAAAGGCAAACTCCTATCAGAAGCCCAGTCATCACAAATGCAAATGTATTGGTCGCAAATGCAAACACCCAGCTCTCGCAAATGTGGACCATTTCTTCGCAAATGCGAAGATTGTCAAGTACCATGCAAAGTCGAAAATATGACTCTGCCTTCGCAAAAGCGGAAAAAGGCTAGTTCACAAATGCGAACTTTTACCTCGCAAATGCAAGACTTCCCCAGCTAGCCCATGTTCACAAAAGCGAGGCTCGCAAATGCGAGTCAGATCTTGCAAATACGAGATCTGCAACAGAACACGAGAAGCAAAAAGACATTAGCTATTCTACCAAGTCAAAAATCACTTCATGGCTTATCCGAAACTCACCCGAGCCCTCGGGACTCCAAACCAAATATGCACACAAGTTAAAAAGCATCATACGAATTTGATCTCACGATGAAAACACCAAGAAAACACCAAAATAATACCTAGAACTACGAATCAGACACCAAAAGGGATGAATTTTACAATGAAACTTAAGAACTTCTATTTTAACAACCGGACGTCCGAATCACGTCATATCAACTACGTTTTACATCAAATCTTGCAAACAAGTCATAAACACAGTAACAAACATATACCAAGTTTTGTAACTAAAATCCGAACCCGGTAGCAATAAAGTCAAACTTCATCAAATTTGTAAATTCTTTAAACCTTTAAACTTTAAATTTTCAACAGAATGCGATAACTCGAGCTAGAGATCTCCGAATTCGGTTCCGAGCATACGCCCAAGTCCTAAATTACGAAACAGACCACCAGAACCATCAAAACACAGATCCGGTCCAATTTTCTCAAAACATTGACGAAGTCAACTCAAATGAATTTTTAAGGCATAAATTCATATTTTAATCAATTTTTCACATAAAACCCTTCCGGAAAAGACATGGATTGAGCTGAAATCTAACTGATAGGACGAATCACCGTGATACTTCTGGAGCATAGACACATGGAACATAGGATGGACTACTGATAAACTAGGTGGCAATGCGAGCCGATAGGCCACCTCACCCACTCTCTCAAGAATCTCAATGTGTTAGTGTCATGACCCAAAACCTAACCCCTCGTGATGGTGCCTAACATGGTACTAGGAAAGCCGACATTTATGAATAATTCCAACACTTTTAACAGAAAATGGATTTAAAGAAGTTTAAATATCAACTCTTCATAAAATAGATAATGATCCATAAAAACACAACGCGAAAAACTCTCAAATCGAGGTGTCACAGAGCACATGAGCATCTAAATACCACAAGTCTAGAATACACTGTCTATGATAGTATGAAAATAAACACAATAAAATGAAAGACAGGGAAGGAGAAACAAGATCTGCGAACGCCGGGTAGCTACCTCGAAGTCTCCCAAAGGATCAACTGCGCAGAGTATCAACACCCACCGTGTCCAGAAACACATGGATCTGCACACGAAGTGTAGGGTGTAGCGTGAGTACAACCAACTTAGTAAGTAACAAAACTAAATAAAGGGCTGAAGATAGTGACGAGCTACACAGTCACTGTTCAATTTTAGTAGTCTCAACATAGGAAAATGGGTATGCTTTCAAGTCCGGCAATTTAAGTCAAATCAGTTAATTCATTTCAAGTTCAAGTAATACAGGATGTAATATCTCTCAGAAATTTCAAAACAGTAGTATATGGCAGATAAGTACAACAATCACTCATTCCTTACTATAACTCATTCCTCACTGTCACTAATTCCTCTCAGTCGCTCGGCACTCGCACTCAATAGGTGCCTGCGTTTACCGGGTATGTGTACAGACTCCTAAGGGGATCTTACAGCCCAAGCGCTATATCAAGCCAATCATGGAAACATGCTGTGGCGTGCAACCCGATCCCATAAATATCCTCATAATTAGGCCATTGGCCTCACTAATTCATCAACCTTCCAGTCTCTCGGGCTCTCAAAAATCATGAAAATCAGCCCAAACAACAATGATATAATGTATCAACAAGGTATATAGAGATTGAGATATGATATGCAAGTAAATTGAGACTGAGTACAAATAACAACTAGCAGGTAATTCAAAAGGTAACACGGCCTCTATAGGTCCCAACAGTACCAACACATAGCCTAACATGATTTCTAACATGATTTGCAGTCAAATTTCTATAACACATGGAGAGCGTAAAACAATAAGTTATTCAACTTCACAGTTCCATGGAATGGACCAAGTCACAATTCCTAAGGTGCACGCCCACACGCCCGTCACAAAGCATGTGCGTCATCTCCAAACTAATCACAAAACACATAATATGGGGTTTCATACCTTCAGAACCAGATTTAGAACTGTTACTTACCTCAATCCGAGCAAATGTCTACTCCAACACCCCTTTGCCTCGCAAATAAGCCTATGAATACCTCGAATCTAGCCACAAACAATTCGATATAATTAACAAGAGCTAAAGGAATCAATTCCATAAGAAAATATGAAGCATTAAGTCAAAAGTCAACTCAAAAGTCGGCTCTCGGGCCCACATATCAGAATGAGGTAAAAGTCACAAAATACGAACACCCATTCGACCACGAGTCCACCCATACCAACATTACTCAAAACTGATATCAAATCCCATTCAAAACCTCAAAAATCTAGCCTAAGTACTCTTCTTCATTTTGCCCAATTTTCCACCCCAAATCACAAATTTAATGATGAAGTCAAAGTCATAATCATGGAAATTAACCAAAACTAGATAGCAATTACTTACCCCAAGCACCCACGTGAAAATCTCTTCACAAAATCGCCTTCTACTGAGCTCCCGAATCAATTTTGTGTTATGAACTCAGAACCCTCATTTTTTGAAACTTATATTCTGCCTAGTTAAGCCTTCATTGCGAACGGGACCTTCAACTCGCGTTCGTATAGCACAAGCCAGTCTGCCCCTCAAACTTACTCTACGTGAACGCGTAACCATAATCATGAATGTGAACCATTGCCTCCTCAGACCTATGCGATCGCGTCTATCTTCACGCGATCGCAAAGAACAAATGCATGGACTCAGCTCATACCTCATTTTATCTTTGCGAATACGGCCTAGCCCATGCATTCACGATGCACTGCTTCTCTAAGATATGCGATCGCAGGCCTCTACATATGAACGCGTAGAGCAAATTCCATCAGTGATCAATTTATCCTACGTGATCGCGGACCTGTCCATGCGATTGCGTATAAGGAAACCAGATCAGTGACACCGGAAAATTTCAGCAAAACACCAAGTGCAAAATTGATCCGTTAACCATCCAAAACTCACTCGAGGCCCCTAGGACCTCAACCTAACATACCATCAAGTCCCAAAACATCATACGAACTTAGTCAAACCCTCAAATCACCTCAAATAACATCAAAAACACGAAACACACATAAATTCAAGCCTAATGAACTTTGAACTTCCAATTTCTACAAACGATGATGAAACATATCAAAATACGCCCGATTGACCCCAAATTTTGGAGACAAGTCACGAATGACACCACGAACCTGCTCCAACTCCCGAAATCACAATCCAACCCCAATATCAAAAAGTTCACTCCCGGTCAAACATTTCAAATTTTCAACTTTCGTCATTTCAAGCCTAATTCAACTATGGACCTCCAAATCATAATCCGGACACGCTCCAAAGTCCAAAAAACACCCAACGATGCTAACAGAACCATAAAAACTCTATTTCGCAGTCATTTACACATAAGTCAACATCCGGCCAACTTTTTAAACTTAAGCTTCCAACCTTCAAACTAAGTGTCTCAATTCATTCTGAAATCTCTCTGGACCCGAACCGACTAAAATGGCAAGTGACATAATAGCAAGAAAGCACAAAAGGAGAAGTGAATGGGGGAATGTGGCTACAACTCTCAAAACAATCGGCCGGGTCGTTATAGTCCAATATAACCAGGGCTCAACTTGCCCTTCTTCCCAAACCTCATCACACCATTCATAGGTGAAACCCTGAGCAATACTCTCTCTCCAACCATGAATGCAACATCACGAACCTTATGATCAGCATAACTCTTCTGTCTAGACTGAGCTGTGCGAAGTTGTACCCGAATAATCTTGACCTTATCCAAGGCATCCTGTACCAAATCTGTACCTAACAATCGAACCTCCCCCGACTCGAACCATCCAACTGGCGATCGGCACCGCCTCTCATATAATGAATTATAGGGAGCCATCTGAATACTCGATTAGTAGTTGTTGTTGTTGTAGGCAAACTCCACAAGTGGCAAGAATTGATCCCAAGAACCTATGAAGTCTATAATAGAAGCGCAAAACATATCCTCCAATATTTGAATAGTGTGCTCAGACTGTCCGTCTAGGGATTAAATGTTGTGCTCAACTCAACCTGCATTCCTAACTCACATTGTACCGTCCTCCAAAAGTGCGAGGTGAATTGCGTACCTCGATTAGAAATGATAGACACGGACGCACCATGAAGATGGACGATCTCGCGAATGTAAATCTTAGCCAACCGCTCTGAAGAATAGGTAACTGACACAAGAATGAAATGTGCTGACTTGGTCAGCATGTCTACAATGACTCATACCGCGTCAAACTTCCTCTGAGTCCGTGGGAGTCCAACAATAAAATCCATAGTGATACGCTCCCACTTCCACTCAGGAATCTCAAACTTGTTAAGCAAACCACCAAGTCTCTGATGCTCGTAATTTACTGGCTGACGATTTAGACATCAATCTACATATGCAACTATGTCCATCATCATCCTCCTCCACTGATAATGCTGTCACAAGTCCTGATAAATCTTGGTGGCACCCAAATAAATAGAATACAGAAAACTGTGGGCCTCCTCAAGAATCAACTCACGAAGTCCATCTACATTAGGCACATAAATATGACCCTGCATACTCAAAACCCCATCGTCGCCAATAGTAACCTACTTGGCACCACCGTGCGACATTGTGTCCCTAAGGACAAGGGGTTATCATACTGGCGCTCTCCAATGCACTCATACAAGGAAGATTGAGCGACTGTACAAGCTAGAACACGACTAGGCTCTGAAACGTCTAACCTCACAAACTGATTGGCCAAAGACTGTACATCTGATGCAAGCGGTCTCTCACCAACTAGAATGTACGCAAGGCTTCCCATACTCATTGCCTTTCTATTCAAGGTATCGACTACCTTATTAGCCTTTTCGGGGTGATACAAAATGGTGATATCATAGTCTTTCAATAGCTCCAACCATCTCCTCTACCTCAAGTTGAGAACCTTTTGCTTGAACAAATACTATAGACTCCGATGATCTGTGAATACCTCGCATGACACACCGCAAAGATAGTGCCTCCAAATCTTTGGCGCATGAACAATGGATGCCAACTCTAAGTCATGAATAGAGTAATTCTTCTCATGAACCTTCAGTTGTCACGATACATATGCAATCACTATACCATCCTACATCAGTAGTGCACATAGCCCAATACGAAATGCATAAAATACACTGTGTAAGATCCTGAACCTGTGGGCAACATCAACAATGGTGCTATAGTCAAAGCAACCTTGAGCTTCTGAAAGCTCAACTCACACTCATCTGACCATCTAAATGGGGTACCCTTCTGGATCAATCTGGTCAATGGGGCTGCTATGGATGAAAACTCTTCCACGAACCGGCGGTAATAACCCGCCAAACCTAGGAAACTCTGGATCTCTGTAGCTGAAGTGGGTCTAGGCCAGTTTTGAACTACCTCAATCTTCTTAGGGTCTACCTTTATGCCCTCTGCTGCTACAACGTGCCCCAAAAGGCGACTGAGTCTAACAAAAACTCATACTTTGAAAACTTGGCATACAACTAGCTATCTCTCAGAGTCTGAAGTATAATCCGAAGATGCTCCTCGTGCTCCTCTTGACTGCGGGAATAGATCAAGATATCATCAATAAATACAATCACAAAGGAATCCAAGTAGGGTTTGAACACTCGGTTCATCAAATACATAAATACTGCTAAGGCATTTGTCAACCCAAATGACATCGCTAGAAACTCATAATGCCTATACCGAGTCCGAAAATCTATCTTAGGGACATCAGATGCCCTAATCTTCAACTGATGGTAGCCAGACCTTAAATCAATCTTCGAAAACACCTTGGCACCCTAAAGCTAATCAAATAAGTCACCAATCCTCGGCAATGGATACTTTTTCTTGATCGTGACTTTGTTCAACTGCCGATAATCTATGTATATCCTCATCGATCCATATTTCTTCTTCATGAACAACCCGAGTGCACCCTAAGGTGAGACACTAGATTTAATGAAGCCCTTATTAAGAAAATCTTGCAACTGCTCCTTCAATTCTTTCAAACCTGGCAGGGCCATATAGTATGGTGGAATAGAAATGGGTTGAGTTCCCGGAGCCAAATCAAAACAGAAGTTAATATCTCTGTCGGGTGGCATCCCTAGCAAATATGTAGGAAACACTTATGGGAACTCACGAACAACTGGTACTAAATCCATGGAAGGAACCTACGCACTAGAATTGCAGACATAAGCCAAATAAGCTAGACACCCCTTCTTGACCATACGTCGAGCCTGCATATAAGAGGTAACCCTGCTGGTAGAATGGCTAGGAGGCCCCCTCCACTCTAATCGAGGCAACCATAGTAAGGCTAAAGTCACCGTCTTGGAGTGACAATCCAATATAGCATGATAAGGTGATAGCCAATCCATACCTAAGATGACATCAAAATCTACCATATCGAGAAGTAGGATATCTACGCTAGTCTTAAGAATCTCAATAGTAACCACACACGAGCGATAGACACGATCTATAATAATAGAATCTCTCACAGATGTGTATACATACATAGGAGCACTAAAAGAATCACGAGGCACAACTAGATATGAAGCAAAATAGGATGACACGTAGGAATAAGTAAAGCTCAGATCAAATAGAACTAAAGCATCTCTAGGGCAAAGGAGAAAAATACCTGTGATAACAGTGTCATATGACTCAACCTCAGGCCTAGCTAAGAAAGCATAACATCGGGACTAGGCCCCACCACTCTGAACCACGTCCCTGGCACGACCTCTAAATGGTTGGCCTCTACCTCTAACGGCTTGACCTCCACCTCTTACTGCTTGTAGCTGGCTGAGCAACGGTGAAGCAACCGGTGCCGGAACCATAACACGAGAACCATGATGTTATGTGTTGCTCGGTGTTCTAGGGTAAAATCTAGCAATGTGCCTAAGATCACCACAAGTATAACATGCCCTCGCCTACTGTGATTGCTGATCCTAGAACTAACCCTGACGACCTAAGTAACCACCCTAAAAGCTCTAGAGAGGCGGTGCACTAATAGGAGTTGGTGGTGCACTATAGGATAGCTGGTCGGGATGAGACACATAAGGGTCGCGACTACCAGAAGCACTGTGAGATGCCTTGAGCGCTAACTGAAATAGCTTAGAAGGATGGCCTCTACCAAAAGTACCCCTGCCTCCATACGAGGACCGCTGAACCCAACAAAAAGACAAGGCCTCTCATCAAACCCTTACCCCCTCTCCTGAGCAATAGCCATCTTGATTCGCCTAGCAACATTTGTAGCCATTAGTAAGGAAATATCGCTCCCGGTCTTCTTGTCCATCTGTAGTCTAATAGTGTAGGTGAGTCCATCAATAAATCTCCTCACCCTCTCTTTTAGTAGGAAGAAAGATAAGGGCATGATGAGCTAGATCCACAAAATAGGTCTCATACTTAGTAATGGTCATACTGACCTACTGGAGATGCTCAAACTGCCTGCAGTAATCCTCTCACAGTATGACAGGGAGGAACTTCTCTAGAAATAGCTGAGAGAAGTGATCCCAAGTAAAAGTAGGTGACCTAGCTGGTCTGGTCAACATATAATTTCTCCACCACCTCTTTGCCCAACCCATCATCTGAAACACAGCAAAATCGACCCCATTGGTCTCAACTATACCCATATTCCACAATACCTCATGGCAACGATCAAGATAATCTTGTGGGTCCTCAGAAGGCGCACCACTAAAGTGAACTGGAAAGAGTTTAGCAAACTTGTACAATCTCAATAAAGCTTCAGAAGACATGGCGAGCCTATCACCGGCCTGTGCTGCTACAACTCGCTGAACTACCCAAACTAGAGGGGCTGCTGGCGTCTGATACTGGTAGCCATCTACTCCGGAGTGTGAGTAGCGGGAGTCTATGTTCCTCCCTAATCTGAGAGATGGTTGGTGCAACTGAAAATGTACCGTCCTGGGCCACACTCTCGATAAGGACCACTAAACAGACTAGATCATCCTGAAGCATTGGAGTGGCGATGAACCACTCTAGGATATGAGTTGGTCCAACAGGTACCGTCTGAGCTAGAACCTCCTCATCAAAATCCATCTGAGGTTCCACTGCTGGTACTATTGCTTGATCTCTAGGTTGAGCTCTGCCTCTACCTCGTCCTCTAGCGCAACCTCGGCCTCGACCTCTAGCGCGACCTTGGCCTCGACCTCTGCACTTCGTAAGAGCTGCCACTGGGGGCTCCAACTAGTTTCCTGCTAAAGATGCAATATGTGTTCTCGCCATCTGCGAGAGAACAAGAATAGAAGAGTTCAATTATCAATGATAGAATAAAATCCCACGACAAAGAAGAATAGAAGTGAAACTATTCCAAAACTTCATAGCCTCTGAAAGATAAGTACAGACGTCTCTGTACCGATCCTCAAGACTCTACTAAGCCTGTTCTTAACTCGTGAGCCCTAGGAAACCTAGTGCTCTGATACCAACTTGTAACGACCCGGAATCCCCACCTTTGGGACCGTGATAGCGCCTAATATTTCACTTTTTACAACCCGGATATGGAGTCACAAATACACGAGCTTCTAGAGGTTCTACAAATAGAGTCTGAAATAAATACATCTGTTTCGAATGAAATGAACAGTAAATAAGGAAAGAGGAAGGGGAGTTCAAGGTTTGTGGATACCAGCAGATCTACCTCGGGTCTCCAAATATGCCAATCTGAGCTGATGCACCTCAAGTACAGCTGGGAGCAGCACCAAAATTTGCACAAGAAGTGTAGAGTGTAGTATGAGTACAACCGACCCAATGTACTCTGTAAGTATCGAGCCTAACGTCGACTAGGTAGTGAAGAGTCTATGATAGGATATTCACGTAATTTAATTTGTACAAACGGAGATATAGGAGCAACATAACAACATATAAAGATTAAATACGTACGATTGGGAGGGGACATGCAAAAGGGGGTACCCGATACGGTAACTACAATAGGAATGACAACATGAGACAGTCAAATAACCCATCAACCAATGAAAACGAGTAAACATAAGGTTATCTACCTCGAGTCTCCAAATATACTAATCCGAGCTGATGCACCTCAAGTACAGCTGGGACCAGTACCAAAATCTGCACAAGAAGTGCAAAGTATAGTATGAGTACAACCGACCCAATGTACTCCGTAAGTATCGAGCCTAACGTTGATGAGGTAGTGACGAGTCTATGATAGGACATTCATGTAATTTAATTTGTACAAACGGAGATATACGAGCAACATAAAAACATATAGAGATTAAATACATACTATTAGGAAGAGACATGCGAGAGGGGGTACCAGATACGGTAACTATAATAGGAATGACAACATGAGACAGCCAAATAACCCATCAACAAATGAAAACGGGTTAACATAAGGAATAAAGATGGCACGACATCACCAATCGTGATTTTACTCTCAAACTCACCATAAAATAATAATAGCAGCACAACATCATCCTTCGTGCTTTTATTTTCAACCTCACCATGAAATAATAAGAACGACATGGTATCACCCTTCATGCTTTTAATTTCAAAATTTCCATGAAACTATAAATACGGCACGACATTACCCTTCGTGCTTTCCCTCTTCCTCACCATGTATTAATCAGTAACTGAAGCAATAAATGTCACGACATCACCCTTCGTACTTTAACACTCTCCCTTACTATGTAGGAATGAATATAAACATTTGGAAGATAGAATAAGTAAGAATAATCCTTACGTTAATAACGGTTCCAAAATACCGAACCTCAACTTCCAAAAATATTCAATTATCACAAATAGTTCATAAATGCGGAAAGAATGATCAATTAAGTAAGTAACTAGTCTAGGTATGGATATCATAATCAAATAATGCAATAAATTACAAGGAAACAAGTCCTACCCGCATGCTTTAACCCAACAACAATGCATAGATACTCTTCACCTTACATATACATTGTACACCCACATTTCAACACGTAGAAAATAGGAAAACAAGTCCTAATCCCTCAATTCAAGGTTAACCACGACACTTACCTCGCTCCACAATCGACTCAAAGTCCAACCATGGCCTTGCTTTTCGAAGAAGCCTCTAAACCAACCAAATCTAGCAAATTATAAATCAAAATGATTCAAAATAAGTCTTAGGAACTACCCACAATTGAAAAAGGTTCAATTAAGGTAATTACTGAAAAAGTCAACAAGAATCAACCCCAGAACTACTTGGTAAAAATCCAAAATTCAGACTAATGTCTGATTACCCATTCACCCCGAGACCGATTATGTTATTTGTTTCGAAATCCGAAATCAATTCGAGGTCTAAATTCCAGTTTTATAAAAAATCCCTTATTATATCTAAATCTCCAATTTTTACCATGAAAATCCTAGATTTAAGGTTGGAATATTATGAAATGTAGTGGGTAACTGAAAGGAAGTAGGTTAGAGTCACTTACCAATAAATTGAGGAAGAAAAGCTCTTGAGAAAATCGCCTCTAAGATTTTTAGGGTTGAAAATTTGAAAGAATGAGCAAAATCCTGTCTAACTCAATTTTTACACAGTTGCGGATGTCGCAATTGCGATATATTGTTCCCAATTGTGAACATCAAAATTGAGAGAAATAGGTCACAAATGCGAACCCCTAGCTCTCGCAAATGCGGACCATTTCTTCGCAAATGCGAATATTGTCAAGTACCAAGCTGAGTCGCAAATGCGACTCTGCCTTCGTATAAGCGGAAAAAAGCAAGTTCGCAAATGCGAATTTTACTTTGCAAATGCGAGACTTCCCCAACTAGCCCATGCTCGCAAATGCGAAGCCTTGTTCGCAAAAGAGAGGCTCACAAATGCGAGCCAAATCTCGCAAATTGCAAGATTCGCAATAGAAGACCGGAAGCAAAAAGGCATCAGTTATTCTACCAAGTCCAAAATCACTTTGTGGCCTATCCAAAACTCACCTGAGACCGCGGGACTCCAAACCAAACATGCACACAAGTCCAAAAATATAATATGAACTCCCTCGCACGATCATAACACCACAATAACACCTAGAACTACGAATCAGACACCAAAAGGAAATTTTTTTTTAAAGAAACTTAAGAACTTCCATTTTAAAAACCGGACGTCTGAATCACGTCAAATCAACTCCATTTTACATCAAATTTTGCAGACAAGTCTTAACCATATTAATGATCATATATGAAGTTGCTAAACAAAAATCCAAACCTGGTAGTAATAAAGTGAAACTTCGGTCAAATTTATAAATTCTTTAAACCTTTAAACTTCAAATTTTCGACAAAATGCTTTAACTCGAGCTAGGGACCTCCAAATTCAATTACGGGCATACGCCCAAGTTACAAATCATGATACAGACCCATTGAGACTGTCAAAATAGGGATCCGAGTCTGTTTGCTTAAACATTGACCAAAGTCAACTCAATTGAATGTTTAAGGCAAAAATTCATATTTTAATCAATTTTTCACTTAAAAGTCTTCCGAAAAAAGACACAGACTACGCACCAAATCAAGGAAGGCTAAAAGGATCTATTTGAGGTTTTGGAACACACAATTATGGGATAAAACTCTAGATGACCTATCGGATCGTCACAACTACACTCTGATGTAACGACCTGACCGATCGTTTTGAGAATTTAAGCTCCGTTTGATGGTGTAAGGTCTTTAACAACTTCATAATATGTGTATCGACTTGCGTGCATGTTTGAATTCAATTACCAGATGATTCAGAGTTGAATTTGGGAGAAGGATTCTAGTTTGGAAGTTTGGGCGATGAGAATTTGACCGGAGTTTGACTTTTGAGTAAACGTCTCCGGAATGAGTTTTGAATGATGTAAATAGCTTCATGTGGTGATTTTGGACTTAGGCATACGTTTGGATCTGGATTTGGAGTCCCATAGGGTAATTTGAAGCATTTCGGCGAAAGTTGGAAAAGTTGAAGTTTGAAAAATGGAGAAGTTTGACCCATAGTTGTCTTTTGTGATATCGAGGTCGGAATGCGATTCCGACAGTTGGAACAGCTCCTTATGTCATTTGGGACTTGTCTGCAAAATTTGGCATCATTCCGGGTTGGTTTAATTAGTTTCGGCATGAGTTTTTGATGTTGGAAGATTTGGAAGTTCATAATATTATTCATGGTGCGATTTGCATTTTTGGCGTTGTTTGATGTGATTTGAGATCCCGAGTGAGTCCGTGTTAGGTTATAGAACTTGTTTGTTTATTTAGACGGGGTCTCGGGGGCCTCGGGTGTGCTTCGGATGGGCTACAGGCCAATTTCCTCTATTTTTGGATTACTGGTTTGTGGTGTCTGATATCCTTCTTCGTGATCACGAAGTATCTTCTGCATTCGCATAGTGTTCAGTTGATCTGCCAATGATTCTTCTTTGCGTTCATGTTCAGCCACTCGCTCGCGTTCGCGAGTGCAACAACTCGACCAGTCGTCTCATGAGTTACCACTCCATTTCCCCCATTTTTGCTTCTTATTGCTTTGTTTACTGGTTCTATGTTTGATCGGGTTGGTTGGCACGGGTTCGGAAATGTTTTGGTAAGGTTTGAGACACTTAGTCTCTTTTGAGGAAGCTTAAGTTGGAAAAAGTCAACCGGATGTTGACTTATGTGTTAGAGGGCTCGGATGTGAGTTCTGATGGTTCGGATAGCTTTGGGAGGTGATTTGGGACTTATGAGCGTGATCAGAATATGTTTTGGAGGTCCGAAGTTGATTTAGGCGTGAATTGGCGAAATTGGAATTTTGGCATTTTCCGATTGATATTTGAGATTTTGATATAGGGGTCGGAATGGAATTCCGGGAGTTTCAGTAGTTCCGTTGTGTTATTTGGGATGATTGTGCAAAATTACAGGTCATTCGGATGTGGTTTGGTTGGGTTTTGATCAAAAGCGTAATTTAGAAGATTTTGGAATTCTTAGGCTTGAATCCGATGCGAATTTGGGGTTTTGATGTTGTTTTGAGCGTTCCGAAGGTTGGAACAAGTTTGAATGATGTTATGGGATATGTTTGCATGTTTGGTTGAGGTCCTGGGGGCCTCGGGTCAGTTTCGGGTGGTCAATCAGACCATTTCAGGTTTTGAAAAAATGCAGAAAACTGTTGTTCAGTGTTGCAGAGAAATGGCCTTCGCGTTCGCGAGTAGGCCCTCGCGTTCGCGAAGGGTTAGTTGGTGAGGCTGAGGATTTAGCCTTCACGTTCACGAGGAAGGCTCCACATTCGCGAAGGGCTGGAATATTGTGCATCGGATTTGTGAGGCTGTGCCGCGTTCGCGTAGTGGAAGTTGAGTAGCTGGGGTTCAGGTGGAATTTGTTCATCGCGTTCGCGAGAGAGGGAGCGCATTCGCGAAGGTTAGGCTAAGGAACCATCGCATTCGTGAGGGACTGGTTGCATTCGCGTAAGAGTAAAATTTGGTCAAAGTTAGATTGTGCTTCGCGAACGCGAGGCGTTGACCGCGTTCGCGAAGAAGGTTTGGAGGCCTGGGCATAATGTTTAAATAGTCATCTTTTCCGCGATTTTGGGGTTAACTTCCACCATTTTGAGCGATTTTGGAGCTTTTTGAAGAGGATTGAAGAGGGATTCAAGGGGAAACACTTGGAGGTAAGATTTATGGACCTAATACTCGATTCTAATGTGAATTCTACCTAATTAATCATGGAATTTAAGCCTAATTTTGAAGAACTAGGGCTTTAATTGGAGACCTAGAATATGGGATTTGAGAGGTCGTTTGTGGTTGGATTTTGATGCTTTTGGTATGAATGAACTTAGGGAGTGATAAGGAGTCTATTGATGTAATTTCTATCAGAATTCGAGACGTGGTTCCGGAGGTCGGGTTTGGCCAATTTCGGGGTTTGTGTTGTAATTTGATTTTTTCCGAATGGGCTTTGTTCCCTTAGCATATTTTGATGGGTTGTACTGATTTTGGTTAGATTTGGAGCATCTAGAGGCCGATTCGAGGGGCAAAGACATCGCGAGCTTGAGATTTGGACCGGGTAGAGGTGAGTAATGATTGTAAATGCTATCTTCAGGGTATGAAACCCTGGATTGCACATCGTTGTACTATATTGAGATGACACACATGCTAGATGGCGAGCGTGAAGTCGTGCACTATTGGGAATTGTGACTTTGTCCATCTCGAATAATTATTTTACCGCGTATTTGACTGAAAACCGTTTGCTATCATCATGTTTTGGGCTGAATGCCATATATGTGCCTCGTGCCAACTATTTGGACCCTTAGGGGATTTTTACTAATAATTCCTCACTGTTTTGATTTTATACTTGTACTCAGTCATGCTATATTCTATTATTTTCATAACTCAGCCATATTACTCTGCTTTAACTCAGGCATTCCAAAGAAGTTTTAACTGAACTAAAGTGACTTTACCAATTTTTTCACTATTTATTGCTTTTACTGGCTTTTACTGCTTCTTTATAGTCTGTTGTTATGCCTTTACGTGGTTTCTTATTACTCAGTCTACGTTTATTATTATTACTCACTGAGTTGGAGTACTTACTTTACTCCCTGTACCCCATTTGTAGATTCAGGCGCATCAGGTCTTGCTTGCGAGGGTTGAGAGCTATCCAGCAGATTTCCGGAGATTCACTAGGTAGCTGCCCGGTGATTCGCAGCCCAGTGCTTCTCCCTCTATCTTATTTTCCTATGTTCTAGTTATGTAATAGATGTGTAGAGTCTTTTCAGACTTGTAGTATTTTTATAGATGTTCATGACTGGTGACACCCCGATGTCAGGCTATGTGTTTTTCCGCAAACTGTATTATTTATCTTATTTTTGGGATTTATTATTATGATTAAGGCTTAGTTTTATTATTTAATTGCTTAAAATGAATTAGTAGTGTGTCGGCTGGCCTTGTCTTCACAAGAGGCGCCAGCACGACCCAGTTCGGGTTTAGGGTCATGACAAGTTGGTATCAGAGCCTAAGTTACATAGGTCTCACAACTCATGAGCATGTTTAGTAGAGTCTCGCGGATCGGTACAGAGACGTCTGAATTTATCCTTGAGAGGCTGCAGAACCTTTATGAAAAATTTGATATTCTTGAAATTCTTGTCGTGCGAATTTGTTAATCCAAGTACTAAACTTCTGTTATTCTACTCTCTCATAGATGGTGAGGACACGCGCTACCGGTCAGGATGGACGACCACTAGTGCCACCAGCTATGGCCACTAGAGGCCAAGAACGCGGTCAAGGCCGTGGTTGGGGCAGGGGTGTAGCCCAATCGATAGCTAGGGTAGCACCTGCAGATCCACCAACCGCCCTAGTTCACGATCAGGTGCTAGTTGTGGACGCTCCAGTAGCAACAACTCAGGCACCAACTGTGCCCATTACGATTCCGGGTCTTCGGGAGGCCTTGGCTAAGATTCAATTAGTTTGCACTGGCCAAGCTCATGCGGTCACAGTTACTGCAGCAACAGTACTTCTCAGGCCGGGGGAGGCACTCGGACTCCCGTCACTCGCATACCTGAGCAGGCCGTGCAGGGACTTCAGACACTGGGGGCACATTCAGCCTAGCCGGTTGCAGTTGCTCAGGACTATGTAGTTCCTGCCATGCCAGAGGATGAGCAATGTAGGTTGGAGAGGTTTGGTAGACTTCAGCCTCCGACTTTCAGTGGTGCAGAGGGTGAGGATGCCTAGGGTTTCTTGGATAAGTGTTAGAGGATTGTTTGTACAACGGGTATTCTTGAGACCAGCGTGGTCCGTAACTACTTATCAGTTTTCTGGAGCTGCCTTCAATTGGTGGGAGGCTTTTGAGAGGCGTAGGCCTGTTGGTGCAGCACCCCTTACCTGGAAGCAGTTCTCCATTCTCTTTATGGAGAAGTATGTGCCACAGTCTTGTAGAGAGGAGCGACGCATGTAGTTTGAGTGGTTGCGTTAAGGAGAGATGACTGTGATGCAATATGATATGAGGTTCTCCGAGTTAGCTCGTCATGACATTTGGTTGGTTCCGACAGATAGAGAGAGGATTAGGAGGTTTATTGATGGCCTCACTTATCAGCTTTGTATTCTCATAACCAGAGAGAGGGTGACTAGTGCTACTTTTGAGGAGGTTGTAGACATTGCTCGAGAGATTGAGTCAGTGCGTCGCCAGGAGCGAGAGGAGAGGGAGGCCAAGAGGCCTCGAGGATCTGGTAGTTATGGTGGTGCTCCTTTGAGAGGTTAGTTTTAGCATGGTAGAGGCCATCCATTCAGGCATGCTCATCCAGCTTGCCCAGGTTATCGTGGGGCATCATCGGGTCATGGTTCCCACAGTTCTCATCAGGGCCAGTCATAACTTACTGCCCTTCCAGCTCAGAGTTCGTCCTGTGCTCCATCAGTTCAGGGTTATTCTATGCCAAGTGCATCTGCTAGTCATTCCAGTACTGGAGTGATGGGTCATATATGGAAGAAGTGTCCTCGTCGTCTTGCGGGTTCATCTCAGCAGAGGGGTAAGCCATCGGCTTCAGCGCTAGCTACTTCATCACCACCTAGCCAGCCAGCTAAGGGTTGCCCTAGAGGGGGAGGCCGATCAGGTGGCGGTCATGCCCATTTCTATGCACTTCCAGCTAAACATGATGCCATTGCTTCCGATGTTGTTATTACAGGTATTATTTTAGTCTGCCACAGAGATGCATCTGTATTATTTGATCCTGGTTCCACCTTTTTATGTGTCATCATACTTTTCTCATTATTTGGATATGGCCCGTGAGTCTCTTGTTTCACCTGTTCATGTATCTACTCCGGTGGGCTATACTGTTGTTGTAGACCGTGTGTACCAGTCATATGTGGTGACTATTGGGGGTCTGGAGACCCGAGTAGATCTTTTATTATTATGTATGGTGAATTTTGATGTTATTTTGGACATGGATTGGCTATCTCTATGTCGTGCTATTCTGGACTATCATGCTAAGACAGTCACATTGGATATACCCGGTGTGCCACGGATCGAGTGGCGAGGTTTGACTGATTATGTTCCTAGTAGGGTAATCTCATTCTTGAAGGCCCATCGTATGGTTGAGAAGGGATGTCTTTCATATCTAGCCTTTGTGGGGGGATGTCGGTGCAGAGACTCCTAGTATTGATTCTGTTCCAGTTGTGAGGGAGTTTCCCGATGTATTTCCTGCAGACCTACCGGGCATGCCACCGAATAGGGATATCTATTTTTGTATTAACCTGGCGCAGGTCACTCAGCCCATTCCTATTCTGTCGTATCATATGGCACTAGCAGAGTTGAAAGAGTTAAATGAGCAGTCTCAGGAACTCCTTGATAAGGGGTTCATTCGGCCTAGTGTGTCACCTTGGGGTGCGTCGGTTCTATTTGTGAAGAATAAAGATGGCACTATAAGGATGTGCATTGATTATAGGTAGTTGAACAATGTAACAGTTAAGAACAAGTATCCTTTGCCTTGCATTGATGATTTATTCGACCAGCTTTAATAAGAGAGAGTGTTCTCTAAGATTGATCTCAGTTCGGGTTATCACCAATAGAAGATCAAGGACTCAGATATTCTTAAGACAACTTTCAGGACCCGATATAGTCATTATGAGTTCTTGGTGATGTCTTTTGGGCTGATCAATGCCCCAACAACGTTCATGCATTTGATGAACAGCGTGTTTCGGCCTTATCTCGACTCGTTTGTCATAGTCTTCATTGATGATATTCTGGTATATTCGCGTAGTCAGGAGGAGCACGCGGAGCATTTGAGATTTGTGTTGTAGAGATTGAAGGAGGAGAAACTCTATGCAAAATACTCCAATTGTGAGTTTTGGTTTAGTTCAATGGCTTTCTTGGGGCACGTGGTGTCTAGTGAGGGTATTCAGGTTGATCCAAATAAGATAGAGGCAGTTCAGAGTTGGCCCAAACCGTCCTCATCCATAGAGATTCGTAGCTTTCTTGGTTTAGCGGGTTATTACCACCGGTTTATTTAAGGATTCTCATCTATCTCATCGCCCTTGACCAAGTTGACTCAGAAGGGTGCTTCATTTGTATGGTCGGATGAGTGTAAGGAGAGCTTTCAGAAGCTCAAGACATCCTTGACCACAACTCCAGTGTTAGTTTTGCCATCATCTTCAGGTTCATATACCGTGTATTGTGATGCTTCGAGAGGTGGTATTGGGTGTGTATTGATGTAGGAGGGTAGAGTTATTGTGTATGCTTCTCGTTAGTTGAAGCCCCATGAGAAGAATTACCCCGTTCATGATTTAAAGTTGGCTACCATTGTGCACGTGTTGAGGATTTGGAGGCATTACTTGTATGGTGTGTCTTGTGAGGTGTTTACTGATCATTATAGCCTCTAGAACTTGTTCAACCATAAGGATCTTAATTTGAGGTAGCGAAGGTGGTTGAAGTTGCTAAAGGATTATAATATCACTATCTTGTACCATTCGGGGAAGGCCAATGTGGTGTCTGATGCTTTGAGTTGAAAGGTGGTGAGTATGGGGAGTTTGGCATATATTCCAGTTGGGGAGAGACCTCTTGCAGTTGATGTTCAGGCCTTGGCCAATCGGTTCGTGAGGTTAGATATTTCGGAGCCCAGTCGGGTATTGGCTTGTGTGGTTTCTCGGTCTTCCTTATATAATCGCATAAGAGAATACCAGTATGATGATCCACATTTGCTTGTCCTTAAGGACAGAGTTCAGCATGATGATGCCAGAGATGTGACCATTGGTGATGATGGGGTGTTAATGATGAAGGGCCGAATATGTTTGCCCAATGTAGATGGGCTTCGGGAGTTGATTCTGGAGGAGTCCCATAGCTTGCAGTACTCCATTCATCCGGGTGCCGCAAAGATGTATTAGGACCTGAGACAATATTATTGGTGCAGGAAAATAAAGAAGGACATTGTGAGATTTGTAGCTTGGTGTCTCAATTGTCAGCAGGTGAAATATGAGTATTAGAGACTGGGTGGCTTGCTTCAGCAGATGGATATTCCAGAGTGGAAGTGGGAGCGGATCACCATGGACTTTGTAATTGGGCTCCCACGGGCTTTGAGGAAGTTTGATGCTATTTGGGTGATTGTGGATCGGCTGACCAAGTCCGCACACTTTATTCCTGTGTATACTACCTATTCTTTAGAGCGGTTGGCAGATATCTATATCCGGGTGATTGTTCATTTGCATGGTGTCCAAGTTTCCATCATTTTAGATAGGGGCACTCAGTTTACTTCGCAGTTTTGGAGGGCTGTGTAGTGAGAGTTGGGTACTCAGGTTGAGTTGAGCATAACTTTTCACCCTCAGACGGACGGACAGTCCGAGCGCACTATTCAGATATTGGAGGATATGTTGTGTGCTTATGTCATTGATTTCGGAGGGTCATGGGATTAGTTTCTACCGCTTGCAGAGTTTTCTTATAACAGCAGCTACCAGTCGAGTATTCAGATGGCTCCATATAAGGCTTTGTATGAGAGGCGGTGTAGATCTTCGATGGGTTGGTTTGAGTTAGGTGAGCCTAGGCTATTGGGGACAGACTTAGTGGAGGATTCTTTAGAAAAGGTGAAGGCAATTCAGGAGAGGTTTCGTACGGTGCAGTCGAGACAAAAGAGTTATGCTGACAGGAAGGTTCGAGATGTGTCCTACATGGTTGGTGAGAAGGTTCAGTTGAAGGTTTCACCCATAAAGGGTGTTATGAGGTTTGGGAAGAAGGGTAAATTGAGTCCTTGGTTCATTGGGCCTTTTGAGGTGCTTCGGAGGATTGGGGGGGTGGCTTATGAGCTTGCTTTGCCACCCAGCTTGTCGAGTGTGCATCCGGTATTTCATGTTTCTATGCTCCGGAAGTATATTGGGGATCCGTCGCATGTTCTGGATTTCAGCACCGTTCAGTTAGATGGTGATTTGACTTATGATGTGGAGCCAACAACTATTTTAGAGCGTCAGGTTTGAAAGTTGAGATCAAAGGATATAACTTCAGTGAAAGTGCAGTGGAGAGGTCATCCCATGGAGGAGGCTACCTGGGAGACCAAGCGGGAGATGCAGAGCAGATATCCTCACCTGTTTGAGGCTTCAGGTATGTTTCTTGACTCGTTCGAGGATGAACGTTTGTTTAAGAGGGAAAGGATGTGACGACCTGGCCAGTCGTCTCATGAGTTACCGCTGCCTTTCCCCTATTTCTGCTTCTTATTTTATTGTTTACCGGTTCTATGTGTGATCGGGTTGGTTGGCTCGGGTTCGAAAAGGTTTTGGTAAGGTTTGAGACACTTAGTCTCTTTTGAGGAAGCTTAAGTTGGAAAAAGTAAATCGGATGTTGACTTATGTGTTAGAGGGCTCAGATGTGAGTTCTGATGGTTCGGATAGCTTTGGCAGGTGATTTGGGACTTAGGAGTGTGATCGGAATGTGTTTTGGAGGACCGGGGTAGATTTAGGCTTGAATTGACGAAATTGGAATTTTGGCGTTTTCTGGTTTATAGGTGAGATTTTGATATAAGGGTCAGAATGAAATACAGGGAGTTGCAGTAGTTCCGTTATGTCATTTTGGATCTGTGTGAAAAGTTTCAGGTCATTCGGACCTGGTTTGGTTGGGTTTTTTATCAAAAGCGTAATTTAGAAGATTTTGGAATTCTTAGGCTTGAATCTGATGCGAATTTGGTGTTTTGATGTTGTTTTGAGCGTTCCGAAGGTTGAAACAAGTTCGAATGATGTTATGGGATATGTTGGCATGTTTGGTTGAGGTCCCGGGGGCCTAGGGTGAGTTTCGGGTGGTCAATCGGACCATTTCATATTTTAAAAAAAAGCAGAAAACTGTTGTTCAGTGTTGCAGAGAAATGGCGTTTGCGTTTGCGAGTAGGCCCTCACATTCGCGAAGGGTTATTTGGTGAGGCTGAGGATTTAGCCTTCACATTCGCTAGGAAGGCTCCGAGTTCGCGAAGGGCTGTAATATTGTGCATCGCGTTCGTGGGGCTATGCCATGTTCGCATAGAGGAAGTTGAGTAGCTGGGGTTTAGGTGGAATTTGTTCATAGCGTTCGCGAGAGAGGGAGCGCGTTCGCAAAGGTTGGGATGAGGAACCATCGCATTAGCGAGGGACTGGTAGCATTTGCGTAAGAGTAAAATTTGGTCAAAGTTAGATTGTGCTGCGCGAACGCGAGGCATTGACCGCGTTCGCGAAGAAGGTTTGGAGGCCTGGGCAGAATGTTTAAATTGTCATCTTGTCCGCGATTTTGGGGTTAACTTCCACCATTTTTTAGCAATTTTGGAGCTTTTTGAAGAGGATTGAAGAGGGATTCAAGGGGAAACACTTGGAGGTAAGATTTATGGACCTAATACTCGATTCTAATGTGAATTCTACCTAATTATTCGTGGAATTTAAGCCTAATTTTGAAGAATTAGGGCTTGTAATTGGAGACCTAGAATTTGGGATTTGAGGGGTCGTTTGTGGTTGGATTTTGAGGTAACGCACACGCTTGATGACGAGTGTGGGGTCGTGCACTGTTGGGAATTGTGACTTAGTCCATCCCGAATGATTGTTTTACCGCATATATGACTGAAAACCATTTGCTATCATCATGTTTTGGGTTGAATGCCATATTTGGGCCTCGTTCCAACTTTTTGGACCCTTAGGAGATTTTTATTGATATTTCCTCACAGTTTTGACTTTATACTTGTACTCGATCATACTATATTCTATTGTTTTCATAACTCAGCCATGTTTACTCTGCTTTAACACTTAAAATTATATTTTAAATGATATTTTGGGATGAGCATCATTTTTTACTGTTTGTCGAGTGGCTTGTGAGATTTTTGACTGAGTAAGGCCGAGGGCCTATGTTGTGAGGAAACACTGATTATGATTATGAGGCCGAGGGCCTGAGAATTGTACGCCGCGAGGTGGCTTGTTGATATGATGCAGAGAGCCTATGTGATTATGCCACGAGATGACTTGATATTGTGCTTGGGGGCCCCTCCATGAGTCTGCACAACCCCAGTAAGCGCGGGTACCCATTGTGATGTGAGATATAGCCCGAGGGGCTGGTATTGTTCCATGTGTTTCCCGAGGGGCTGATTCTGTGGTATTGTGCCGGAGGGGCGGTTCTTTATGCGTTTATCTTTTATAATTGCATGTCATTTACTTGGTTAACTGTTCAGAGGCATTCTAGAGAAGTTTTAATTAAACTAAAGTGACTTTACCTATTGTTTTTCACTGTTTTATTGCTTTTACTGACTTTTACTACTTCTTTATAGTATGTTGCTATGCCTTTACGTGGTTTCTTATTACTCAGTCTGCGTTTATTATTATTACTCACTGAGTTGGAGTACTCACTTTACTCCCTGCACCTTGTGTGCAGATTGATGCGCATCAGGTCATGTTTGCGAGGTTTGAGAGCTGTCCAGTAGATTTTCGGAGATTCACTAGGTAGCTGCCCGACAATTCGCAGCCCAATACTTCTCCCTCTATCTTATTTTCCTCTGTTCTAGTTATGTAATAGATGTGTAGACTCCTTTCAGACTTGTAGTATTTTTATAGATGCTTGTGACTGGTGACACCCCGATGTCGGGCTATGTATTTTTCCGCAAACTGTATTATTTACTTTATTTTGGGGATTTATTATTATGATTAAGGCCTAGTTCTATTATTTAATTGCTTAAAAATGAATTAGTAGTGTGTCGGCTGGCCTTGTCTTCACGAGAGGTGCCATCACGACCGGGTCCAGGTTTAGGGTCGTGACAGCGAGGGTCTGCCTCGTCCTTCTTTGCGTTCGCATTTCCCATCTCACGTTCGCGTAGCAGAACAAGGCCTTGGGTGCTGGTGATCACTTTCCTCTTTGTGTTTGCATGTCCCTTATGCGTTCGCATAGGTTCTCGTTCTCTCTTCTTCGCGTGCGCGATGGGCTTTTCTTAGCAGCTTCATTTTTCTTCTTTGCGAACGCGATTCCTCTTCTGTGTTCTCGATGCATAAGGACCTAGGCAGAATATAAGATCTTCAAATCGAGGGTTAGGCCATTTTTATCATATTTTGACCTATAGAGCTAGGTTTTAAGCGATTCTTTGTGGGTTTTTTCGAGCAATTCAATTGGGTAAGTGTTCTTTACCTAGTATTTAATATATTCCATGATTGTATCTTCGTTTTTATCCTTTAATTTGTGTTTTGGGTTGAGAAAAATATTGGTATTTGAAGAAAATTTCTAAGATAAAAAATCATGATTTTAGGGACCAAATGGTATCAGAATTTGATAGTTTTTGTATGGTGGCACTCATATCACAATGGGTATTCGATTTTTGTAAAATTTGTCGGGTTCAGAGGTGCGGGCCCGGGGGTCGACTTTTGGACCGATTTTTGAATTTTGTTAAAGATTGAGACTTTATGATCTGGAATAGTTTCTTTTGAGTTTTATTTATGCTTTGAAATTACCTTGGTTATATTTGAGCCATCTGGAGGTCTTTTCACCAGAGAAGTTCATTTTTAGAGTATCAGTTTGTTGTCTTTAAGGTAAGTATCTTGTTTAACTTTGTGTGACGGACTTCCCTTTAGGATTTGAATGTTCTATGTTGATTGTAATTCGTGTACGCGAGGTGACGAGTGCGTGCTTGGACTTATTTTTGGATTGTTGGCCTTTTAGGGTTCTTAGGTCCATATACTCACTGTGTATGAAGTTGTTCCTGATATGACTGAGTTCCTATTTACTAGTTTCACATCTACATGCTTAAATTAGAATTAATTACTTTAGGATTCACTCTTATTTCCTATTTGACTCTTATTTGGCTTAACTGAAGATTTTACTTCTTCTATTGTCATTCTATCCCGTCACAACTGCTTATCTTTATTTGAAATTATCATTATCTCATCCTATAATTGTTTGGTCTTAACTGAGGTTATGATTACCTTTTCGCTGTCTATCTATAATTGAATTGTTGAATATTCTTCGTAGTTGCCCAACCTTAAAAGAAGTCTAGAAAACCCATGTTTAGTTGACTTGACCTTATTTGGAACTATTTGACTCGTGTTAGATTTTTTTCTTGTTGTCGAACTGTATATTGTGGAATCGTCGTGGTATATTAGTTCCTTCTTTGTTGAGATGTTCCCTTTATGCCTAGCATTCTATATTGTGGTTATTCCCTATGATTGAGTTTTACCATTTCTTTGTGATTTAAAGTTCATGAGTAGTTTACTTGTCGTACTTATTATTATTGTCATTATTGCTGTTGTACTCGTTGTGGTGATGCATGAGGTTTCTGTTGTGCTATAACTTTTATCTCTATTAGTTGCACTGCATATTTACTTTGGGACTACGGAATAGTATTCTAGGAGATCCCCCTGCATATTTACTTTGGGACTACGGAACGGTATTCTAGGAGATCCCCAAGCACTACATATTTACTTTGGGACTACAGAACGGTATTACGGGAGATCCCTCTGTGCAATTACGTTTGGGACGACATGACACTATCCTGGGAGATCCCCTATATTTATATCTGTATTCTGAGTTGTTGATCTTTTATGCTTACATTCTTTCAATATTCTACGTGTTGTTTGTTTTTTTTCTTATACTTACTAGCTGGTACGAACTATATTAGGACACTTGCAGAGGCATACGCGTAGCTAAGCACACTTATCAAATAAGAGGTTTTCTTGATATTGTTGAGTATAGATGCGCACCCTTGTTTACATGCCTTCCATGTGAGAATGGCTCTATTTGGCATGTGAGTCATCAATGCAGTTATGAGGTGTGATGAGGGCACAGGATGCCAAGTGTTAGGGTTCAGGTATTGAGACCGTATTATATGACTATGCAATGAGATGTCGCAGGGTGACTTATATTCGAAGGATATTATTTGAAAAGATTATTTTCGAAAGATATTTATTTTGAAAGAACTATGTTTGAAATATATCTATTTGAAGGAAGCATATTTTCGAAATATCTTTAGTGGAAAGGATTATATTCTAAAAAATTCTATTCAAAAACCTTAGGTGAAAGATTTATACTTGAAAGGTTTTGACTAATTGATTGGAATTGTTTGGCTAAGACCTGATGTGAAAAATGCCATAGTTGCTGAGTTATTACTTGTCTTTACTGTATTCGCGATTTAGGATTTGGGTTGTGTTTCTGTTCACTCTTCTATGTCTTTATTATGGTATTCTGCTATATTTGTTGTTCCCTTCCTCGTTGCAATTACTGTACTATTAGCCATATCGCGTAGTCTTTATGTAGAAATCATGCACTGTTGTTCCCATACATATACTTGTTTTGTTTATTAGACCAGTGGGTGTCTTGACTGTTCCTCGTCACTGCTCCACCGAGATTAGTCTTGATACTTACTGGGCACCGCCGTGGTGTTCTCACACTACACTTCTGTACATTTTGTTTTTGTACCGATCCAGTTATTGATCGTTACTAGCTGTTGGATTCTTACCGAGGAAACTCAAGGTAACCCTGCTGCTGCATTCGCAAGATTCGGAGTCACCTTCCTATGTTGTATTCACACTGTTGTATTTATTTCCAAATAGTTGTATTTAGAAGTTTTAGCGAACTCTATAGAGCTTATGACTTGTACTACCGGGTTTTGGAAAATATAAGTTTTATAGAGATTTCTGCTTTGAGACTGTTAAATTTAATTTATTATTGTTGTATCTCAGTACGAGTTAGACTTATCTAGTCCCCAAGACTAGGTGCTATCATGATACCCAAAACAAAGGGAAAGTTTGGTCGTGACAAGTTGGTATTAGAGCTCTAGGTTCATAGGTGTTATGAGTCATAAGCGAGTTTAGTAGAGTCTGGCGGATTAGTACGGAGATATTTGTACTTATCTTGGAGAGGCTACAGAACTATTAGGACAGTCTCACTTCTTTCATTCCTATCATGCGAGCTTATTGATCTTGGAGTTTGAACTTTTATCATTCAATTCTCTCACCACGGTGAGGACACGAGCTGTGGTTATAGATGACGCTGCTCTCGGAGTGGGTGTCGCGAGAGGCAGAGGCCGACATGTCTGCAGCAAGTTCACGTTGGTCATGTTCCAGGTGTCATGGCGACACAGCCTGTGGTTCCAGTTCAGCCCATGGTCAGGGCAGCAACATCTAAGGAAGGGTAGCTTAGATTTGCAAGGTTCAAGAAAATGTGACCCCCCTAAATTCAGTGGTTTGGCTTCAGAGAGCTCACAGAGTTTGTAGAGGAGTGCCATCGCATTCTCCGTAATATAGGTGTAGCGAGACGAATGGGGTTACTTTACTATGTTCCAGCTTAAGGGAGTGGCTTATCAGTAGTGGCGGGTATATGAGTTGGATAGCCGGCCGATGCAACTTCACTTACATGGGTTCTATTTTTCAAAGATATTTTTGTGAGAGTTTGTACCTCAGTCCCTTCGGGATGCATGACGTGTGGAGTTTGAGCAGCTGCGCTAGGGCACGATGTCAATATTAGAGTATGCCGTTAGATTTAGTGAATTTTGGCCAGACATGCACTTGCTTGGTCACTATAGTTATAGAACAAGTCTGTAGATTCATTGAGGGGCTCAGGCATGATATTCGGTTTAGCATGGTTGGGAGTTGGAGTCAGATGTTTCGTTTCAGCAGGTGGTAGGGATCGCTCGCCGGTTAGAGGGCTTGTAGGGCCAGGAGCGAGAGGATAGATGCGATCAGGAGAGAAAGTACAGGGAGGCAAGGAGGCCTCGTAGACCGAAGAGATTTGCTAGTCCTTATTTTGGAGGCAGGGTGCGACATGGTAGAGGTTTCGTGGGTCAGTCAATTTAATTTGCGCTTCTGGATTCACACAACGATTCAGGTGTTCATGGGTCTAAGAGTAACCGTACCTCACAATTCCCACAACCACATCAGCAGAGGGGTTGCTTTGAGTGTGGAGATGCTAGCAATATGGTGAGAGATTATCCCAGATTTCAAAAAGATGTGTCACAGCGAGGTATTCAGATGAGTAGAGGGAGCCCAGGAGGGGGAGGCCTGGCCCGTTGATGTGTTTCACATAGTAGGCTTGAGGCCGTTGTGCCGCATGATGTCATTCAGGTATAGAATTGGTTTGTTATAAAGAAGCACCATCCATGTTTCATTTAAGTTATGGTTTATCAGGGCGAGTTCCCCTATTTGTCGCTCCACTTATGGGTGTGTTTCATGATTATCATCTCATTTATGTGTTGCCCTGTTGGGAGGTTCTATGAGTTATTGCCCGTGTTTATCGTTTATTTTTATTTATTATTGAGAGTTAAGAGACTAGTAGTAAATCCGTATTGTCCATTATGGTAGGCTTGATGTGATTTCTGAGTATATTTGGTTACGAGTTGTGATTTTTATGCTCCACTAGTGTGAGAGCCAGTACGTGTTGTAATTTTGTTGACAAAAATTGATTTAGTGAAACGTTCCAGCTGGTTTGATGTACACTCTACTTGTGATTCATAGTTGAGGGCGGAACCTCGTGATTTCATGTGATTTGATGCATTGAGCCGGGCTACATGTCATGGTGGAGAGTTATATCAGGATGAGATCTTGTGTTTTGTTCATATACTTGATTTTTTTCTTTGTAAATTGTTTCGTAGAATAGTACTGATAGAGAGTTGCCTGTCAGGCTTGTATGATAGTTCTCTTATGTGTTTCTCTTTACATATTCAGTCATATTCATTCTGTGCTTTTTGAGTTTTACTTTGCAAGGTGTGTGCCCAGTGGTGTTGGTTGTGACTTGTTGATTCGGGTGTTTAGTTATGAGGTCTTCATGTTTCTTGCATCATTGTCAGTGTTATGGAGGTTTGAAACAAAGTTCTAACGGATATGAGGCTAATTGTCGGTGTTCGATTTAATTTTGGGCAGCTATTATGATTAGAAGTGTTATTATGGGCCTATGTGTGATGTGTCATGATGTGTGGTTGTACTCTATAGGAGTAGGCATAAGTGGTTGCAGCTGGTTGAGTCTGATACCAGAAAAAGGTTTAGAATCGAGCCTTTTGGAAATGAATGGAAGGTGAGAATTTTGGCTTTAAGGCTTAACAATGTTGGTAGAAAGACTCATTTTCATTTGAGACGGTGTTGTCAGGCTTATGTAGATTTTGATGACGTGGGATCACTCGCGGGTGTATGTTGGAAGTGTGCATTCAGTAATTTGAGGACTTCGAGGTAAATCTTGGCACGTTCGAGGACGAACGTTTGTCTTAAGAGGGGGATGATGTAAAGACACGGCCGGTCATTTTGAGAATTTAAGCTCTGTTTAGCGGCGTAAGGTCTTGAACAACTTTATATTATGTGTATCGACTTGCGTGCATGGTTGAATTCAATTACCGGATGATTCAGAATTTGACTTTTGAGTACACAACTCCAGAATAGGTTTTGAATGATGTCAACAGCATTGTGTGGTGATTTTGGACTTAGGCGTGTGTTCGGATTCGGATTTGGAGGCTCGTAGGGTAATTTGATTCATTTCGGTGAAAGTTGGAAAAGTTGAAGTTTGGAAAATGGAGAAGTTTGACCCATAGTTGACTTTTGTGATATCCGGGTCAAAATGCGATTCCAAGAGTTTGAACAACTCCGTTATGTCATTTGGGAATTGTCTGCAAAATTTGGTGTCATCCTGGGTTGGTTTGATTGGTTTCGGCACGAGTTTTCGAAGTTGGAAGATTTGGAAGTTCATAGTTCGATTCATGGCACAATTTTCATATCCGCCATTGATTGATGTGATTTGAGACCCCGAGCAAGTCCGTGTTAGGTTATTGAACTTGTTTGTGTGTTTAGACGGGGTCCCGTGGGCCTCGGGTGTGTTTCATTTGGGCTACGTGCCAATTTTCTCTATTTTTGGATTGCTGGTTTATGGTGTCTGATATCCCTCTTCGAGATCGCGAAGTATCTTCCGTGTTCGCGTAGTGTTCTGTTGATCTTCCCATGCTTCTACTTCGCGTTCAACATCTCACATTCGCGAGGGTTTGCCTCTTCTTCTTTGCGTTCGCATTCCCCATCTCCCGTTCGCGTAGCAGAACCAGGCCCTGGGGGGTGGTGATCACTTTTCTCTGCGCGTTCGCATGTCCCTTACGTGTTCTGTAGGTTCTCGTTCTCTCTTCTTCACGTTTGCGTCGCTTCACTCCCGTTCGCGATGGGCTTTTCTTGGCAGCTTCATTTTTCTTCTTCGCGAACACGATTCATCTTCTGCGTTCGCGATGATAAGGTCCTGGGCAGAATATAAGATCTTCAAATCGAGGGTTAGGCCAATTTTATTATATTTTGACTTGTATAGCTCGATTTTGAGCGATTCTTTGTGGTTTTTTTCGAGCAATTCGATTAGGTAAGTGTCCTTCACCTAGTATTTAATATATTCCATGATTTTATCTTTATTTTTATAATTTAATTTGTGTTTTGGGTTGAGGAAAATGTTGGTTTTTGAAGAAAATTTCTAAAATGAAAAATCATGATTTGAGGGACCAAATGGTATCAGAATTTGATAATTTTTGTATGGTGACACTCGTATCGGAATGGGTATTTAGTGTTTTGTAAAATTTATCAGGTTCCAAGGTGCGGTTCCAGGGGTCAACGTTTGTACTATTTTTGGATTTTGTTAAAGAATAAGACTTTATGATCTTGAATAGTTTCTTATGAGTTTTATTTGTGCTTTGAAGTTACCTTGGTTAGATTTGAGCCGTCCGAAGGTCTTTTCACCCGAGAAGTTCATTTTTAGAGTATTGGTTTGTCGTCTTTGAGGTAAGTATCTTGCCTAACCTTGTGTGGGATTTCCCCTTAGGATTTGAGTCTTGTATGTTGATAGTAATATGTGTACGCGAGGTGATGAGTGCATGCTCGGACTTATTTGTGGATAGTTGGCCTTTTAGGGTTCTTAGGTCCTCATACTCACTATGTATGAAGTTGTTCTTGATATGACTGAGTTTCTATTTACTAGTTTTACATCTACAT
This sequence comes from Nicotiana tabacum, assembly GCF_000715075.1. Taxonomy (NCBI): domain Eukaryota; kingdom Viridiplantae; phylum Streptophyta; class Magnoliopsida; order Solanales; family Solanaceae; genus Nicotiana; species Nicotiana tabacum. The sequence goes on along the minus strand of NC_134100.1, from coordinate 22,450,403 downwards.
GCTTAAATTACAATTAATTGCTTTAAGATTCACTCTTATTGCCTATTTGACTCTTATTTGACTTAACTGAAGATTTTACCTCTTCTATTGTCATGTAATCCCTTCATAACTGCTTATCTTTATTTGAAATTATCATCATATCCTCTTATAATTGTTTAGTCTTAATTGAGGTTATGATTACCTTTTTGCTATCAATCTATAATTGAATTGTTGAATATTCTTCGTAATTGCCCAACCTTAAAAGAAGTCTAGAAATCCCATGTTTAGTTGACCTGACCTTATTTGGAACTATTTGACTCATGTTAGAATTTTTTCTTATTGTGCAATCATTGTGGTATATTAGTTCCTACCTTTATGAGATATTCCCCTTACGTCTAGCATTCTTTACTGTGGTTATTCCTTGTGAATTCTACCATTTCTTTGTGATTTAAAGTTCTTTAGTAGTTTACTTGTCGTACTTTGTATTCTTGTCATTGTTGCTGTTGTACTCGTTGTGGTGATGCACGAGGTTTCTGCTATGCTGTAGTTATTATCTCTGTTGGTTGCGCTGCATATTTACTTTGGGAATACAGAATGGTATTCTAGGAAACCCTCCTGCATATTTACTTTGGAACTACGGAACGGTATTCCGGGAGATCCCCCTATACTGCATATTTACTTTGGGACTACGGAAGGGTATTACGGGAGATCCCCCTGCACATTTACGTTTGGGACTACAAGACGGTATCCTGGGATATCCCCTGTTGTTGTATCTGTGTTCTGAGTTGTTGGTCTTTTATGCTTACATTCTTGACACGACCCTAAAATGTACCCGGTCGTGATGATGCCTATCGTGAAACTAGGCCAGCCGACATAAACCCCAAACCAACCAAACAATTATAATAAGTCATTAATAAGCTAAAAATCCCAAAATGTAAGGTAGAATAGAACGATACGAAGACAAAAAACAGCCCAACATCGGGGTGTTATCAGTCATCAGCAACTACAACTCGTATAGAAATGTGAAAAGACAACATAGTCTGAAACAAGCTAATACAAAGCGGAATATAGATAGGAAGGAGAAACACTGGGCTGCGGATGCCAAGCAACTACCTAGTCAACTCCGAAAGCTTACTGGAAGACAAATCAGCACTCACTAGCATGACCCGAGACTCCTGGATCTACACACAGCGTGATGGGAGTAATGTGAGTATGCCAACTTAGTAAGTAATAAAAGTAAAGGCAGTTGAGCAGTAAGAAAACACGTAAACCACACATAACGCTACAATAAAACAGTATAAGTCTAGAACAATGCAGTAAAATAGTAAAACATGTGAAAACATCTCAGTTCAGAAAAATCTCTTTAAAACATCTTTCAATAGTTTCAAACGAGTGATGAAAACAATGAGAAAAGGATAGAAATGTAAAATAGCCCCACGGGCAAAACAAGTACCACAATCGCCCCTTGGGCAAAATATCAACAGCACCAGCCCCTCGGGCTACCTCACAATCACTCGTATCAGCCCCTTGGGCAATAACATGAAACAACAACAACCCCTCGGGCAATATCACATCTCACACTGCGTACCCATACTAACTGGGGGTGTGTAGACTCCGAAGGGGCTCCTACAGCCTAAGCGCTATAACAAGCCATCTTGTGGCATAATCAAACTGGACCTCGGCCTCATAACAAAGCACCTCGTGGCATAACAGATCAGGCCCTCGGCCTCATACTAATGAATCGGTACAACACTGTTGCGGGGCGCAGGCCGATCATATAATATCCTCACAACACAGGCCCTCGGCCTCACTTAGTCAGAAATCTCTCAAGCCACTTGGGTAATAGTAAAATATTATGTTCATCCCAAAATATCATTTAAAATATCATAACGGAGTAAATATGGCTGAGTTATGAAAACAGTAGAATACAACATGACTGACTACAAATATGAAGTCAAAATAGTGAGGAATAGTAGTAAAAATCCCATAAGGGTGCAAAATAGTTGGTACGGGGACCAAATATGGCATTCAGCCCCAAACATGATAATATTTTCTAAAATACAATGATATCAAATAGTTTTCAATCAAATACGCAACTTAACAGTCATACGGGATGGACTAAGTCATAATCCCCAACGGTTCACGACCCCACACTCGTCATCTAGCGCATGAGTCACCTCAAAGTAGCACAACGATGTGAAATTCGGGGTTTCATACACTCAGGACATCATTTACATTCATTACTTACCTATATTCAGTCCAAACCCTAGCCCCCGATGCCTTTTCCTCTCGACTCGGCCTCCTAATGCTCCAAATCTAACAAAAAATAGATTTATACCATCAAAATATGCTAAGGGAACAAAGCCCACTCGAAAATAACCAATTTACATAAAAAATCTCGAAATTGGTAAAACTTGACCCCAGACCCATGTCTCGGATTCCGATAAACATCACAAAACTAGAATCCTTACACTCTCACGAGCTCATACATATCAAATACTTCAAAATCCGACCACAAACAACCCCTCAAATTCTCAAATCAAAGTCTTAAATTCCAAGCCCTAACTCCCCAATTTTAGGCTTTAGATTCCACAAATTTCATGATTAATTAGGTAAAAATCACATTAGGATTGTGTATTAAGTCCATGAATCTTACCTCCAAGTGTTTCCCTTTGATTCCCTCTTAAATTCTTCTCAAAAAGCTCCAAAATTGCTCCAAAATGGTGGAAGTTAGACCCAAAATCGCGAACAATGGCTATTTAAAGATTCTGCCCAGGTGACCTATCCTTCTTCGCGAACACGGTCAAAGCCTCGCGTTCGCAAAGCACAAAAACACATTAACCAAAATTCCTCTTACACGAACGTGACCTCAATCTCACGAGCACGAAGCTTCCGCTTCCCAGACCATTGCGAACACGACCTCCTTAATGCGAACGCGAAGCACAAATGACTAGGACCCCAGCTGCTCCAATTTGCCCTACGCGAACGCGGGAACCTCATTGCTTTCATGATGCACACTGACCCTCTCCCTTTACGAATGTGGGACCAACATCATGAACGCGAAGGCCAAATTTCCAGCCTCACTACTCATCCCTTAACGCGAGAGCCCTCTCGTGAACACGAAGGCTAAAAGTCTGCAACAGAAACAGCAGAAAATCTGCAACTTTCAAAACAAGGATTTGATCCGATTAACCACCAGAGGCCCTCGGGACCTCAACCAAACATGACAACATATCCCATAGCATTATTCAACTTGTTCTAACCCTCAGAACACTCAAAAAAAAATCAGAACATCAAACCATCATCGAATTTAAGCCTAAGAATTCCAAAAACTTCCAAATTCCGCTTTCGTTCAAAAGGTCTATCAAACCTTGTCCGAATGACTTTAATTTTGGTAAACACTTCACAAATGACACAACAGACCTACTCCAACTTCCAAAATTTCATTCCGACCCCTATCAAAGTCTCCCTTATCAACCGGAAAATGCCAAAATTCTAATTTCGCCAATTCAAGCCAAAATCTACTTCGAACCTCCAAAACACATTCTGATCACGCTCCTAAGTCTTAAATCACCTCCTGAAGCTATACACAACACCAGAATTCATATCCGAGCCCTTTTTCATGTAAGTCAACATCCAATTGACTTTTCCAACTTAAGCTTACTCAAAAGAGACTAAGTGTCTCATTCCTTTTCAAAACCTCTCTGAACCCAAACTAACCAACCCGAGATCACATAATACAACTGAACAAGACAAGAAGAAGCAGAAATAGGGGAAACGGATCAGTAACTCATGAAATGATCAGCCGGATCGTTAGAATTCTTTAAACATTCTACGTGTTGTTTGTTCTTTTTCTTATACTTACTAGCTGTTACGAACTATATTAGGACACTTGTACAGGCATACACATAGCTAATCACCCTTATCAGATAAGAGGATTTATTGATATTGCTGAGTATAGACGTACCTCCTTGTTCACTTGCCTTCTATGTGAGAATGACTCTATTTGGCACGTGAGTCGTCAATGTAGTTATGAGGTTGTAAAGCCCCAGAAAATATTGCTAAGTAATTTAAGATTTCGTGGTGCCAAGGTAGGATAACTATTTTATTTTATGTGAAAATTAGGATTCATGATATAATAGATATCAATTGGATATGTTAATAAGCGTATAAGTCTAAGCCAAGTTGGAAAATTACATGATAGACTAAAATTTCAAATGATTATGCACAAGACCACACTTTGGACGCAAATATCTACAAATATATAAGGTTTTAGATGATTTATAGCTTGTAAAATGAAAGGTCTTTGACTCTAGTTTCTAATGCTTCAAACCGTTCGTCATTTGAACTTTTCTACAAGAAGTTATGACCAAATTACCAAAGGCTGGCGGAGGACTGTGCGGATGCGAAGCATCCGAGGCAGCATCCAAAAAGAGGAGCTGGCAGTGAAGTGTTGCCAAAGCATCCGGGTCAACATCCGAGCTCCTGATAGGAGTGAAGCGGGGATGCGAAGCATCCAAGGCAGCATCCGAAATCTGGGCTTATAAACACAATTTCGGGATTTATTTTCTCCCATTTCTTTTGGAAGACTCTTAGGGTCTTCCTCCACTCTCTCAAGACCTACAACCCTTCTCATCTTTAAGGTAAGTAATATCCATTAACTTGGTGTAAAATTCCATCATTCCTACACTAGTATTGATGAAATCTACTCATGAAACACAAAGATAGTCAAGAAATTCCTTCAAGAACTCAAAGGAGGGTTTGCAAGATTTCTTCCAAAAGGTAAATCCTACACCCTTAGACTTACATATATGATTATATTATGGGAATATGAGTATGAATTAAGTATTTGAACTCTTGGTGTGGTGATTGGAAGCCATAAGTTCCCAATACAATACATAATTATGGTAGAGATTGAAAGGTGATTATTTGATAAGATTTGTTGGTTGGGTGTGAATGGATGGTCATACTTATGTTGTTGGAAGTTATAAATTGATTAGGAATGATGGTGGAATAAATTGTTGGTTAATGGTGATAGTTGGATGAACCAATACTACAGTTATAAGGTGTAAATATCTATACCTACAAGGCGTTTGATAATATGCCTAAATGGCATAAGTTATTGAATTTATTACTAATATTGGCCCTATTGAATGTTGTATTGTAGATTGAAGTTGCTTAAGTGTATTGAATCATTGTAGTATCATTAAGGGGCAAATTTCAGGTATGTATGGCTAAAACCCCGCTTTTAGAAATCGAGCTTTATCGATGTTTGTGTGAATATGGTAAGATTAAAGTTGAATTGTTGCATCGATTGTTATTTTATATGAATTGGTGTTGTAACCTTATATGCGTGAAAGATGTGTCTCAACATGATCAACGTGCTATCTTGATAACTTGAAAGGGGTAAACAAAGATATTAATTATGTATTGAAATGCTTAGACCTTAAATTGAGATTGAAGCTGCATATAATGTGCCATCTATGTGAAGTCTTATCTATGATCACAATTTAAATTGCTCTTGTGTGCACCTAATGTCCTAAATGACAAATCTAACATTGAAATTGGGAATGATGTGAAATGTGCCCTAGTGCCAAATATATGACGCGATAGATGGGCCCCCAAGTGCCTATAAAATGACATATGTGAAACAAAGATTGAATTGAGATGATTGATGGAAAAGGGAAATGCCTTGGTAAGGCGGCCTAGCCGATTGGGCCGAGATCGGACGTCATGCTGCACACATGGTGGTATTGTATTGATATTGAATCCCGGATAAAAAGGGAAAATGAGATTGTGATTGAAGTGTATATCTTAAGTGAGGCAACCTAGCCGATCCGGTCGATATCGGACTCCGCTCAAAATAGTGGTTCTATTGTGAACAATGATGAACAATATGAAATGCCCCAAACTAAAGTCTATGGAAACAAAATGTGAAAATTGTATGATTCTTTTACCTTGATAATGTTGTGATCGTTTGAAGCTTTTGAGTTATACTTGTGATTTCCTTATGTTTGGTATAAAAGTTCTTTCTAACTAGATGATGTTTAGTTATACATACTAGTGCTATTCGAAGGTACTAACGTCCTTTTTGCCGGAGGCGCTATGTCTTTAAATGGATGTAGGTGTTTCTATAGTAGACAGTGTTGATCGCAGCTAGTGCCGCATCATCTCTTCAGCTGATTTGGTGAGCCCTATTTCATTTCGGGTTCCTGTATCATTCGTTTGTCATGTACGTTGTATTTTGAGGTATAGACGGAGCCTTGTTGCCGGCATTTTCATATTAATCTTCATTTTATTTAAAGGCTCCGCAGACAGATTGTGGGTGGTGTTTGATGTTGGGGATTTATGTAGAAATGTTGGTATTTGGAAATCAAGTGTTTTTAAAGAAACTATAGACTTGTAAAATTTTGGTTATTATGGTTGAAACTGCTAATGGAACCAAAATGAAAGTTGTTAATAAATATTTTCAGAGTTTGAATAATGTAGTATATCTCCTCTTTATTCAAGGATGACTTTGGGTAGAATAAAATCTAACAGGCTTGCTCAGTCAGGTTTACTTGGTTGAGCGCCGGCCGCGCTCCTCGGTTTTGGGGCGTGACAAACTTGGTATTCGAGCCTAAGGTTTTAAAGTGTCCTAGGATGTCTTAGAGCCGTGTCTAGTAGAGTCCTTCTTATCGGTGTGTTGTCGACCACATCTATAAGTTGGAGGCTACATGGACATTTAGGAATGTTACCCTTCTTCAACACTCCAGATCGTGCGATAAAGCTTGACAATAAGATTGTCTTCTAACTCGTGCATTGAGATTCAAGATAAGTTTAAACGTTCTTTCGTCTATTCCAAGTAATGTTGTCATATGACATGAAAAATGGACAAAGGCCTGAATATTAAGGGGATGGAACATGTATCGTGTTGAATGAATGGTACGAATACATGAGATATGTACATAGTACTAGAAGCATACTTTATTCGAGAAAAGTGTTAAAATGATTACCACCTCCAAAGAAACATTGGATTGATTAGTGATATCTAAGCTTGAATAGCACATGTGGGTAGTGTGAGAAGTATGTAAATGATCCTAAGGTGTGAAAGAAAATTGGTTATATAAGCACGCAATATATGGGAGACATGACCAGGTGATTAATTATGAGAGTGCAAGTCTCTCCTAGGAGACAAGAAGTTATGAAAGGAGAGTCAATTGATCCCACAATGAGAAGACCCCTGTACTAGGAACTTTAGAAAAATCCAGAAGTGTACGAAGTGATATTACACTCCTAACGGATATTGACATGAGGAATTGAAATCCCAAGCCCGTGTGGCTGAATAAGAGTAGAGAACTTATGAGGTTAATACCATTGTGACTTCAATCTCCCTAATAGTCGAACATATATGTGAGGGATAGAGAAACGAGACATATGTCCATGAAGTTGCTAAATTCAGGACTTATGTCGAAAAATGGGACATTTGCCCTAAGTGGGGGAGGAAAGGCCATAGTAAGGCCAATTAAATACAATGAAACAATAGTAAGACCATGTAGCTATGATGTTTGAATATTATGTTGAAGACATGCATAGTCTAGAAAAGTGATAATGTATAACGTGATTATCTGAAATGATATGCTAATGGTAGACCACTAGTACCCCCAAAAAGGTGGAAGGTTAAGGAAGATAAAATTTTCATACAAGGCAATATGAATGATAGGGTCAACGATCCTAGAAACTAAGAGTATATTTGTAAAAGGATTTTATACTTGTTAGAGGGTCAGGAACAATGGAACCTAACAAAGTACTATAGGTAAAATGTGGAAGGTTGCGAGATTTTAGAATGGGTTAATCATAGATCTGTGATTTAACCAAAGTTTCCAGACGTTAAGAAAGGCGGAATGAGTGGGAGAAATAAATGTGATGCTATAATAACCCAAGAGGGTATTTGGGCTTGATTACAAGCAAAGAAGTGTTAAGTGATATGCGGATGAACACACTTTCCCACGGATATCCTAACAAGAGTTAAGAGGTGAGCGGGATAAAATAACTAAGGGAAAAGACCACGTAACATGTGGAAGAGTGCATGGCTATTCATTAGCTAGGAAGAATGAGGTGAGAAGAAGTGGGGAGAAAACCTATAAATTGAATGATCATGGGTATCATAAAATATCTTGTATCAGAATGGTGGACTCGCTTAGAGCATAAGTGTTAATAAAAGTTATACAGGACTAACCATAATGCAACTAACTTGGGTGACACCGAATATTAATTAAAGGATCTAGAGATAGTTCATGTCTACATACAATGGAAAGTGAGACTACGGGTGGTGAATTTGTGGTATGATAACCAACTAAACCAGCCATAATGATATTACAACTTCACGGGAGGTAGACAAGTGCGTGGCACAATAAGGCTATCAATTATGCACTATGAGCAAAATAGAATGGGACTGAATGTTCCAATTAGAAAGAAAAGATGGTACCAGCATATTGTCCAGGACAAAGGGCAAAAAAAAAGAAAGGGAAAGACAACACAATCTACCCAATGGGTAAATGAAAGGTTCAAAATAGATTGAAAGAGGATGAACACTTGTTATAGACCATACATGTTTAACATGGTAACTCTTAAACTGCAATATCAGGGAACTCTATTGGTAGCTATAATATGGGGAATGAGGTGAGTTACTCATCGAGGATAGAATCAGGTGGACTAAGTCTTACACTTAAGAGTAAAACCAAAAGTCGTTGTTGAAGAATTGAGGAGGATCTTAAGTTTCAGAGAAGGCCCTTCTCGGGCCAGTGACTCTTCCTAAATTGTATACATATAAAGGGTGCTGATATGTGTTTTTGGGCAGTGTTTAACCATAAAGAGGGATCGTGAGAATATTCACAAGGGAAGTAAAGTGGTTTCTTAAATTCTATAAGTCACGTAAGGAGGAAAAAGGTTGTCTAGGAAAGGTCTGAGCATAATGTTACATTACATTTGATACAATGTCGTGCATATTGATGATGTGAATGTGTGTGTGAAGGCTAAAAGATATGATTTCATTGAAATAAAAGGTCCTATAAGAATACTCATCCAGTAATGTCTTTGTTGAGAATTTGGAAGAGCAAGTTGCAAGTATTCACAAAAGATTGTAACCGTATCAGGGAAATTATTATAGAACTCAATTTGTGGGAGGTCTTATGTAAGATAAATATGATAAAGATGTTCCAATAATGATGCAATGTGTTACGGTGAAAGTTTATGCCTCTAGGCAACTCAAGAATCATGGAAAGAACTATGCAGCACATGACTTAGAGCTTGCGGCAGTGGCGTTTGCACTAAATATTTGGCGATATTATTTGTATGGGGTCCACATAGATGTATTTACGGACCATAAGAGCTTTAAATACATTTTCACATAAAAAGAGTTGAATCTGAGGTAGAGAAGATGGTTTGAGTTACTCAAAGACCACGACCTCGATATTCAATATCATCCGGGAAAAGCCCAACATCATGGCAGATACTCTTAGCTGGAAATCTATGGATAGTTTAGCTCACTTGGAGGTATGTCGAAGGCCGTTAGCCAGGGAGGTTCACTAGTTGGCTACTTTGGGAGTTTGTCTTGCAAACTCTAGTGAAGGTGGGGAAATTATGCAAAACAGTGTTGAATCATCACATGTGGAAGAAGTGAAAGAGAAACAATACAACGATCCATTGTTGGTACAGCTGAAGGAGGGAATTCATAAAACCAGGACCACATCATTTTATTTTAGCATTAGTAATGGTACCCTACGGTGCCAAGTGCTCCTATGAGTTCCAAATATTGATAGTCTTCTGGAAAGGAGTTTGGCAAAAACTCACACTTATAGGTATTCCGTACACCCAGGTTCTACAAAAATGTATCATGATCTCAAAGAAGTTTATTGGTGGAATAACATGAAAAGGGATGTGGCGGACTTTGTGGCAAAATGTCCGAACTGTCAGCAAGTGAAGGCTGAACATCAAAGGCCTAAAGGATTGTTACAAAGCATAGAAAATCTAATGTGGAAATGGGAAATGATCAATATGGATTTTGTGGTAGGATTACCTCGCACTACGTGCAAGTTCAACTCAATTTGGGTAATCGTGGATCGACTCACGAAATCAGTGCACTTTTTGCTAGTTAAATCTACCGACACAGCAGAACAATATGCTCAGTTGTATATCAAAGAAATAGTCAGGTTGCATGGCACTCCAGTTTCAATCATTTCAGATCAAGGGGCTCAATTCACGACAAACTTTTGGAAGAAATTTCAGCAAGGTTTGGGTACTCAAGTAAATCTTAGTACAACCTTCATCCACTAACTGATGGGAAGGCAGAGCGGACCATTCAGACGCTTGAGGATATGTTGCGTGCTTGTGTTCTTGATTTCAAAGGTAGCTGGGATGATCATTTACCCCTCATAGATTTTGTTTATAACAACATCTTTCATACTAGTATTCAAATAGAACCATTTGAATCATGATATGGTGGGAGATGTAGATCTCCCATTCGGTGGTTCGAGGTTGGAGAAGCTGAATTTATAGGGCCAGACCTTGTGCATCAGGCTATGAAGAAGGTTAAGGTCATTAAGGAGCGATTAAAAAAAACTACTCAGAGTCTCCAAAAGTCTTATTCAGACGTTCGTCGTAGATATTTAGAGTTCAAAAATTAGGTATTCCTAAAAGTTTCCCCCATGAAAGGTGTTATGCGGTTTGGAAAGAAAGGGAAATTAAGTCCGAGGTATCTGGGGCCATATATAATCATTCAAAGGATCGGTCAGGTGGCATACAAGCTCGAGTTACCATACGAGATGTCATTGGTACACCCAATATTCCGTGTGTCTATATTAAAGAAGGTAGTGGGAAACCCGTCCACTATTGTGTCAGTTGAGACTATTGAGGGTAATGAAGAATTACCGTACAAAGAAATTACAGTTGCCATCCTTGATAGGCAAGTCCGAAAGTTAAGAAATAAAGAAATTGCCTCCGTGAAAGTGTTATGGCAAAACCAGCAAATTGAGGAAGCCACTTGGGAAGCTGAGGAAGAAATGAAAAGGAAGTACCCCCGTTTGTTTGAATAGCAATGAAGTAGTTCTATGAAGTTGTATCACATGGTTAGTTGATGATAATAGTGTTTCTTTTTTAGAAATGCATTGCTTATGTGGCCACAGTTGACATCATTTTATATTATGTTGCATCTTTGGATTATTTATATGTTGATAGGATGTGTTTCTGGGATTCTCTAATAGGTGGATAGGCCCAGTTACAAGTGAAACTCTGCCGAAATTTCTGAAATTTTTGGGAGATAGTCAAAATTTGGGAGTTAAATATATGTGAGAAAAGATATAAGTTATACTAAGTATTTGCAGATTGACTCCAATTATAATTTGAGGACGAATGATCCTAAGCGGGGGAGAATGTAAAGCCCAAAAAAATTTGCTAAGTAATTTAAGATTTCGTGGTGCCAAGGTAGGCTAATTATTTTATTTTGTGTGCAAATGAGTATTCATGATATAATGGATATCAATTAGATATGTTAATAAGCGTATAAGTCTAAGCCAAGTTTGAAAATTACATGATAGACTAAAATTCCAAATGGGTACGCACAAGACCACATTTTGTATAGAAGCAAAATATGTAAAAAAGCCTTTTAAAAATATAACTAGTAGAAAGACATAATTGCTTGAACTAGTGCATGCAGACTAAGCTGATTTCAAGAATATTGTTAGTAAGGGTGGAAAGAAATACTACATCACTTTTGTAAATGACTTTTCGAAATACACTAAGGTATATCTTCTTAAGTCTAAGGATGAGGATGAAAGCATGCTTTTAAAATACAAAGTAGAAGTAGAAAATTAGTTAGACAGGAAAATCAAGAGACTTAGGTCTGATAGGGGTGATAAATATAGTACTACTACTCTAGAAGCTTTTTGTGAGAAAAATGGTATCCTGCATGAGGTTAGTTCTCCCTATACTTCCCAACAAAATGGTATAGGCGGACGAAAAAATCAAACTCTTAAAGAAATGATGAATTCTATGCTTTTGAGTTCAGGTTTATCTGACAAAATGTAGGGGGAAGCTGTCTTATCTGCATGTTATGTTCTTAATAGAGTCCCTCATAAAAAGTTAGATAAAACTCCTTATGAGTTATAGAAAGGATTTGCCCCTAATTTGAAATTTTTAAAAATGTAGGGTTGTTTGGCTAAGGTTGATCTACCTGATTTTAAGCAAGTAACTGTAGGATCCAAGATATTTTATGTTATTTTTATTGGTTATGCTCAAAATAGTGTTGCATATAGATTTCTATCTTTGAATGATTATTCTATTTATGATCTAGAGATGTAGAATTTTTTGAGCATATTTTTCTATTAAAAGATAATTTTCCTACTGATGTGCCTAATAATACTTTTATGTCGATTAATTCTCATATTGTGCATTCTTCTAATATTACTACTAATGATCATGAAAATGAACTTAGAAGGATTAAGAGACAGAGAATTGAAGCTATCTTGCATTCTGACTTTATCACTACTTTCTTAACTGAAAATATTGTACTTGATCTTTTGAATTATGAATTAGTGTCTACCTATTTAATGAAAAAAGTCCCTAAGACTTATGATGAAGCAATGAGGTCAACATATGCTAATGTTTGAAAATAGGCCATTAAAAGTGAATTAAACTTTATAGTTTCTAGTCACACTTGGGACTTGTCTGATTTGCCTAAAGGTTGTAAAACCATAAGTAGCAAGTAGATATTTAAGAAGAAATTAAGACATGATGGTACAATTTTAAAATATAAGGCTAGACTTGTTATTAGGGGTTTTAACCAAAAGAAAGGAACTGACTAGTTTGATACTTATTCTCCCGGGACTAAAATAGCAACTATTAGAAATCTTGTTGCCTTAGTCGCTATCCATAATTTAGTGATACATCAAATGGATGTTAAGACGGCTTTTCTAAATGGTGATTTAGAGGAAGAGATCTATATGACTCAACTTGAGGGTTTTGTGATCCAAGGACAAGAAAATAAAATATTCAAATTGAAAAAATCTCTATATGGTCTTAAATAAGTACCAAAGCAACGGTATGAAAAGTTTAATAGCACTCTAGTAGATAATGGATTTGTTGTTAATGCATCTGATACTTGTGTTTATTCCAAGATGGTAAGATCAAATTGTGTGATTATATGTTTGTATGTGGAAGACATTTTGTTACAAGTCAATTTTGTGTTCCGAGGCCTTAAAAACCTCCTTTTGTCTCACCTCGATTTGTGTGCACAGTCCGAGCGTGTATCCAGAAATCCATTATGTAAAAATCTGTGAAAATGATAAATTTTACTCTTTAAATGAATTTAAGTTGACTTCAGTCAACATTTTAGGTAAACGGACCCAGACCCATGATTTGATGGTCCTGGAGGGTCCATAGGAAAATATGGGACTTGGGCGTATGCCCGAAATAGAATTTCGAAGTCCCAAGCCCGAGAAATAAATTTTTGAAACAAATTGCTTTACTGAAATTATAAGAGTTTTTAGGAATTTGAATGTGTTTGAATTTGATGGTATCGGGTCTGTATTATGGTTTCGGAGCCCGGTACAGCTCTTATATGGCATTTAAGTTGAGCCTGTAAAATTTGGTAAGAAACGGACTTGATATGACGTGAATCAGACCATCGGTTGTTAAAAATGGAACTTAAGAGTTCATGAGATTTTTTTTGATTTTGAGGCTAAATTCATAGTTATTGATATTATTTTGATGTTTTTGGACTTGCGTGCATATTTGGTTTAGAGCCCCGAAGGCTCGGGTGAGTTTTGAATAGGCCACGGAGTGAAATTGGACTTAGGAGAATTGCTGGTGAGTTGCAGGTGTGTAGCAGGCCTCTGATCTCACATTTGCGAGATCAGGCATCGCAACTGCGATGCAAGCAGGGTTTCTCAAATGCGAGGATTTTGTCGCAAATGTGAAGAACCCAAGGCCAGCATTACCTCGCATTTGCGAGGTATACTTCGCAAAAGCGAAGTCTTCTATATGTGTCAGGAGTCGCAAATGCGACACGTTTATCGCAAATGCGAAGGTGGCTGGATTCCTTCATGGTCACAAATGCGACATAGTCTTCGCATTTGTGAAGTCAGTAGGTTCCTTAAGGGTTCGCAATTGTGAACCGTGGTCGCAATTGCGACATCTACAACCTGCTAAATCATAACTTAGCCGAAAATTTCTCATTTTTCAAACTCTCTCAAACCTAAAACATCTTTGGGCGATTTTTCAAAGTCAACTACTCTTCCAAATCATTAGTAATTCATTTCTAACTCATTTCATTCAATCTAATCTATCTTTTTACATGATTTCAACTTAAAATCAAAGATTTTCATGTGGGAAATTGGGTGTTTTGGGTGGAACTTAGGATTTTCAATTTTTGGGGACTTGGACCTCAATATGAGGTCCGATTTCAAAATAAATTATATATTTGGGTTCGTGGGTGAATGGGTAATCGGGTTTTGGTTCGAACCTTAGGCTTTGACCATGTGGGCCTTGGGTCGATTTTTGACTTTTTGGGGAAATCATTGGAAAAAACCCAATTTTCAAGCATTAGAATTGATTCATTTACCTTTATTAATATTATTAAGTACATTGTGGCTAGATACAAGCGAATTGGTGGTGTAAACAAAAGGTAAAGCGGTAGTTGAGGCTTGAATTGTGTTTGTGGCATCGAGGTAAGTGTTTGGTCTAACCTTAGCTTGAGAGATTAGGAGTCGTGTAAAATTTGTTATGCATTAATTGTTGAGTACGACGTATAGGCATGGTGACAAGTATCTATACGTTGGTGTCAAGCATGCCCATGAGTCTTATACTATGACTAATGTGACTTTGTTTCGTATTGTTCATATTTTATATGATGATTTATATTGTTCAAAGAGACTTGTGGAAGTATTGTTGGTAATTGATCATTGTAAAGCATTGGCTCAAGTTGAGAAATGAGTTGTGAAGAGATTGTGGAAAAGAGAAAAGGTTTATAATATTGTCTCCCTTGCCGGGATGTTATTATTCATGATATTGTTTCCCTTGCGGGATATTGTTGTTATGCTATTGTTACCTTGCCGGAATTTTATTGAAATATTATTGATTCCCTTGCCCAAATTGCTTTGTGATTGTTTCTTGGGTGAGGAAGATTGTAAAGCACGGACGGTGATGCCATGTATGATTTTTGAGAGTGTTAATGCACGAAGGGTGATGCCATGCCAATATTATGAGGTCAAGCACAAAGGGTGATGTCGTGCCGATTATATTGATTTTTGTGGTGAGGACGAGAGAAAAAGCACGAAGGGTGATGCCGTGCAGATTATATCAATTCTTATGGTGAGGACGAGAGTAAAAGCACGAAGGGTGATGTCGTGCACTTGTCTTTGATTTCCGATTCTTGTTGATAATTGAATTATAGTGTTCTTTACATTTGTCTGTTGTTTTTATGTTGTTACTTGTTGTTCCCCCGCAACATGTTTCCTCTTCCCATCTTTAACTACTAGTTTCTGCTTTTATTTTCCGTTGTATATGATTTAACTACACATGTTTATTTGGTAGTCATTCCCTAGCCTCGTCACTACTTCACCGAGGTTAGATTAGGCACTTACCAGCACATGGGGTTGGTTGTGCTAATACTACACTCTGCACTGTGGGCAGATCCCGATGTTGTGGCTTTAGGACCACAGTGGGGTTGCTGCTTCAGTCCATCAGGCGACCCGAGGTAGTCCTGCAGGTGTTCGCGGGCCTTGGCATCTTCTTCTATCTTTCTATACAGTTTCTTCTATGTATTTCTGAAACAACTTGTATTTATCTTTCGGACCCTTATTTGTAGTACTCTTAGACAGTCTATGAAATTGTGACACCAGATCCGGATAGCTTTTGGTTTTTGGATTTTGTTATCGGTATTAATATTAAATTTCTATATTTCATTCTTCCACCTTATTATTTCCGCTGATTATAAAATGTTAATTCACAACTATTAGAGGATTTAAAAATTGAAACAGGTAAATAATTGTAATGGTTGGCTTCCCTAGCTTTCACTAGTAGGCGCCATCACGACTCCCGAGGATGAAACATTCGGGTCGTGACAAGTTGGTATCAGAGCTCTAGGCTGCTTAGGTCTTACAATTCACAGACAAGCTTGGTAGAGTCTGAGGGATCGGTACGTAGACGTCTGTATTTATCCCTCAGAAGCTACAGAGTTAGGAAAAACTTCACATCTATTCTTCTCTGTCGTGCGATTTTGTTCTCTCTCTACTAAATTGAACCCTCTACTCTTGTCCTTTGATGAATGGTTAGAACACGTACCGCTTCTTCAGCCGAGCGGTAGCTCAGGTCGGTGATGGATGCAATACATCTTCAAATGCCTTGTGGAGGTTGGACAGGTTCACCAAGCTCTCCACTACTACTTTTGGTGGTATATCTTCTTAGGGTCCCCAGAATTATTTGGACAACTATCATGAGGTTCTTCGGAACATGGGGATAGTGGAGACCAATGGGGTCAACTTTGCTGCTTTTCTTTTGTCTGGATCCGTCATGACTTGGTGGAAAGATTATTATTGGCTAGACCAGCTGGGTCACCAGCTTTGACTTGGGATCAGTTCTGTCAGCTATTTCTGGAGAAGTTTCTTCCTATCACTTAGAGGGAGAACTATCGTAGGCAGTTTGAGCATCTCCAGTAAGTTTCTATGTCTATTACTCAGTACAAGACAAGATTTATAGACTTGGCCCATTATGCTCTTCTTGTACTTCCCAATGAGAGACAGAGAGAGAGTGAGGAGGTTCATTGAGGGACTCGTTCAGCCGATTCGATTGTAGATGGCTAAGGAGACAGGGAGCGAAATTTCTTTTCAGGATGCGGCCAGTGTGGCTAGGAGAGTTGAGATGGTTATATCACAGGGGAGTGGTCAGTGGTCTGATAAGAGGCCTCGTTATTCGGGCAGGTTCAATGGTGCCTCGTCTGGAGGCAGGGATTCCTTTGGTAGGGGCCATCCTCCCAAGCCGTTTCATTTAGCACTTCAGGCTTCTCACGGTGCTCCAGGTAGTCGTGGTTCTCATTTGTAGTATTTCGATCAGTTGCCCTACAGTGCACCGCCAGCTCCTATTAGTGCACCTCCGCTCCAGAGCTTTTAGAGTGGTTATTCAGGTTGTCAGGGTCAACATTCTCAGCCGCCGAGGGCTTGCTATACATGTGGCGATACGAGTCATATTGCTAGATTTTTCCCTCGAGTACCGAGCAACACTCAACATCAGGGTTCCGGTGCCTGCTCAGCAGATAGAGGTGGATTTAGAGGTGCTAGAGGTAGAGGTAGAGGTATTAGAGGTGGAGGTCAGGCCGCTAGAGGTGGAGGCCAGCCAGTAACAGGCCATCCCAGATATATAATTCGGAGTGGTAGGGCCCAACCCCGATGTTATGCTCTTCCAACCAGGCTTGAGGCTGAGGCTTCCGATGCAGTTATCACAAGTACTGTTCTGGTTTGTAGTAGAGACACTTTAGTTCTATCTAATCAAGGGTCTACATACTCCTATGTGTCCTCTTATTTTGCACCGTATTGGATCATGCCTGCTGATTCTTTGAGTTCTCCTATATATGTATCTACACTGGTGGGTGATTCAATTGTGGTAGATCATGTCCATCGTTCTTGTATAGTGGTGATTGGGGGTTTTGAGACCCGAGTAGACTTATTACTTTTGGACATGGTTGATTTTGATGTCATATTAGGGATGGACTGGTTATCACATTACCATGCTATTTTGGCATGTCATGCCAAGACTATGACTTTAGCCTTGCCGGGTTTACCTCGTTTAGAGTGGAGAGGGACTCCTAGTCATTATGCCCGTAGGGTTATCTCATATATAAAGGCTCGACGTATGGTCGAGATGGGGTATTTGGCTTATTTGGCATATGTCCGTGATTCTAGTGCTGAGGTTCCTTTTATGGATTCTGTTCCTGTTGTTCTTGAGCTTTCTGAGGTATTTCTTTCAGACCTGCCGGGTATGCCACCCGACAGGGTTATTGATTTCGGCATTGATTTGCTCTGGGCACTCAGCCCATTTCTATTCCGCCGTATCGTATGGCCCCGCCTGAGTTGAAAGAATTGAAGGGGTAGTTGCAAGACTTGCTTGATAAAGGCTTCATTAGACCTAGTGTCTTGCCTTGGGGTGCGCCAGTTTTTTATATTAAGAAGAAGGACGGATCGATGAGGATATGTATAGATTACCGGCAGTTGAACAGGGTTACAATCAAGAATAAGTATCCATTGCTGAGGATTAATGATTTGTTTGATCAGCTTCAGGGTGCCAAGGTATTTTTGAAGATTTACTTGCGTTCTAGCTACCATCAGTTGAGGATTAGGGCATCCGATGTCCTTAAGACAACTTTCTGCACTCGGTACGGGCATTATGAGTTCTTGGTGATGTCATTTTGGTTGACAAATGCCCCAACAACTTTTGTGGACTTAATGAATCGAGTATTCAAGCCTTACTTAGATTCGTTCGTGATAGTCTTAATAGATGATATTTTGATCTATTCCCGCAGTGGGGAGGAGCATGATCATCATCCGAGAGTGGTTCGTCATACTTTGAGAGATAGTCAGTTGTATGCCAAGCTTTTGAAGTGTGAGTTTTGGTTGAGTTCAGTTGCATTCTTGGGTCACGTGGTATCAGCATAGGGTACTCAGGTGGATCCAAAGAAGATAGAGGCAGTCAAGAATTGGCCTAGACCCGCATAAGCTACAGAGATTCGGAGTTTCTTGGGTTAGGCAGGCTATTACTGTCGGTTTGTAGAGGGGTTTCATCCATTGCAGCCCCGATGACTAGGTGGACCCAGAAGGGTGCCCAGTTCAGGTGGTCGGACGAGTGCGAGGCCATCTTTCAGAAGCTCAAGATAGCTTTGACTATGGCGCCGTTGTTGGTTTTGCCCACAGGTTCAGGGCCATATACAGTCTATTGTGATGCATCTCGTATTGGACTTGGTGCGGTATTGATGCAGGATGTCAAGGTCATTGCTTATGCTTCACGACAGTTGAAGATTCATGAGAAGAATTATGTAGTTCATAATTTGGAGTTAGCATCCATTGTTCACGCGTTGAAGTTTTGGAGACATTATCTGTATGGCGTGTCATGTGATGTGTTCACGGATCTTAAGAGTCTACAGTATTTGTTCAAGCAGGAGGAGCTAAATTTAAGGCATAGAAGGTGGTTGGAGCTATTGAAAGACTATGATATCACCATCTTATATCATCTGGGGAAGGCCAATGTAGTAGCCGATGATTTGAGTAGGAAGTTAGCCAGTATGGGCAGACTTGCGTATATTCCAGTCGGTAAGAGACCGCTTGTTTTGGATGTTCAGTCTTTGGCCAATCAGTTCATGAGGTTGGATGTTTCTGATCCCACCCGTGTGTTAGCTTGCATAGTCGCTTATTCTTCTTAATTGGAGCGTATCTGAGATTGACATTATGATGATCGTCATTTGTGTGTCCTTAGGGACATGGATGCAGCACGGAGGTGCCAAGTAGGTCACAGTTGGAGATGATGGAGTCGTGAGGCTGCAGGGTCGAGTTTGTGCACCTAATGTGGATGGGCTTCGAAAGTTGATTCTAGAGGAGGCCCATACTTCCCGTTATTCTATTCATCCGGGCATCGCTAAGATGTATCAGGATGTGCGACATCATTATTAGTGGAGGAGGATGAAGAAGGATATTGTTGCATATGTGGCTCGGTGTTTGAATTATCAGCAGGTAAAATACGAGCATCAGAGACTGGTGGTTTGTTCCAGAAGATTGAGATTCCTGAGTGGAAGTAGGAGCGTATCACTATGGACTTCGTTGTTGGACTCCTACGAACTCAGAGGAAGTGTAATGCAGTGCGGGTTATTGTTGATAGGCTGACCAAGTTAGCATATTTCATTCCTGTGGCAGACTCCTATTCTTCCGAGATGATAGTTGAGATCTATATCCGAGAGATTGTTTGTCTTCATGGTGTGCCCGTGTCTATCATTTTGGACCGAGGTACGCAGTTTACCTCACATTTTTGGAGAGCAGTTCAGCATGAGTTAGGCACACTAGTTGAGTTGAGCACATCTTTTCTTCCTCAGACGGACGGGCAGTCTGAGCGCACTATTTAGATTTTGGAGGATATGCTCTGAGCTTGTGTTATTGACTTTGGAGGCTCATGGGATTAGTTTTTTCCTTTAGCGGAGTTTTCCTACAACAACCGTTACCAGTCGAGCATCCAGATGGCTCCTTATGAGGCTTTATCTGGTAGGCGGTGTCAGTCGCCATTTGGATGGTTTGAGCAGGGAAAGGCTCAGTTGTTGGGTACGGATCTAGTATAGGAGGCCTTGGACAAGGCCAGGATCATTCAGGATAGGCTTCATACAGCTTAGCCTAGGCAAAATAGCTATGCCGACCGTAAGGTTCGTGATGTGGCATACATGGTCGGCGAACGGGTGTTGCTTCGGGTGTCGCCTATGAAGGGTGTGATGAGATTTGGGAAGAGGGGCAAGCTTAGCCCTAGATTCATTGGCTCGTCTGAGATTCTTGATCAAGTGGAAAAGGTGGCTTACAGACTTGTGTTGACGCCGAGTTTATCAGCCATGCATCCAGTGTTTCATGTGTCCATGCTTCGGAAGTATCAATGAGATCCATCCCACCTGTTAGACTTCAGCACTATCTAGTTGGACAAGGACTTGTCCTATGAGGAGGAGCTAGTAGCTATTCTAGTATGGCAGGTTCGTCAGTTGAGATGAAAGAGTTTCCCTTCTGTTCATGTTCAGTGGAGAGGTTAGCCTGTTGAGGCAGTGACCTGGGGGTCCGAGTCTGATATGCGGAGCCGATATCCCCATCTTTTCTCTACCTCAGGTACTTCTTTTCTATGTCTGTTCGAGGACGAAAGGTTATTTTAGAGGTGGAGAATGTGATGACCCAAAAGGTCATCACTTATCTTACAAGTTGATTCTGTGTTCCGAGGCCTTAAAAATCTCATTTTGGTCTCACCTCGATTTGCGTGCACAGTCCGGCCATCTATCCAGAAATCCATTATGTGAAAATCTGTGAAAAATGATAAATTTTGCTCTTAAATTGAATTTAAGTTGACTTCAGTCAATATTTTAGGTCAACGGACCCGAACCCATGATTTGACGGTCCTGGAGGGTCCGTAGGAGAATATGGGACTTGGGCGTATGCCCGAAATTGAATTTTGAGGTCCCAAGCCCCTGAAATAAATTTTTGAAAGAAATTGTTTAACTGAAATTATAAGAGTTTTTAGGAATTTGAATGTGTTTGAATTTGATGGTATCAGACCCGTATTTTGGTTCCGGAGCCTGGTACGGGTCTTATATGACATTTAAGTTGAGCATGTAAAATTTGGTAAGAAACGGACTTGATATGACATGAATCGGACCATCGGTTGTTAAAAATGGAACTTAAGAGTTCATGTGATTTTTCTTTGTTTCTGAGGCTAAATTCATAGTTATTGATGTTATTTTGATGATTTGATCGCACGAACAAGTCCGTATGATGTTTTTGGACTTGCGTGTATGTTTGGTTTGGAGACTCGAGGACTCGGGTGAGTTTTGGATAGGCCACAGAGTGTAATTGGACTTAGGAGAATTGCTGGTGTGTTGCAGGTGTGTGGCAGGCCTTTGATCTCGCATTTGCTAGATCAAGCATCGCAATTGTGATGCAAGCAGGGTTCGCAAATGTAAGGATTTTGTCGTAAATGCGAAGAACCCAGGGCCAGCATTAGCTGGCATTTGCGAGGTATACTTCGCAAATGCGAAGTCTTCTGTATGTGTCAGGAGTCGCAAATGCGACACAGTTATTGCAAATGCGATATCGCAAATGCGAAGGATCCCTCGCAAATGCGAAGGTGGCCGGATTCCTTCAGGGTCGCAAATGCGACAAAGTCTTCGCATTTGCGAAGTCAGTAGGTTCCTTAAGGGTTCGCAATTGCAAACACTGGTCGCAATTGCGACATCTGCAACTTGCTAAATAATAACTTAGACGAAAATTTCTCATTTTTCAAACTCTCTCAAACCTAAAACAGCTTTGGGCAATTTTTCAAAGGTAACTACTCTTCCAAATCATTAGTAAGTTTTTTCTAATTCATTTCATTCAATCTAATCCCTCTTTTTACATGATTTCAACATAAAATCAAGGGTTTTCATGGGGGAAATTAGGTGTTTTGGGTAGAACTTAGGATTTTCAAATTTAGGGGATTTGGACCTTTATTTGAGGTCCGATTTCAAAACAAATTATATATTTGGGTTCATGGGTGAATGGATAATCGGGTTTTGGTTCGAACCTTGGGTTTTGACCATGTGGACCTAGGGTCGATTTTTGACTTTTTGGGGAAATCATTGGAAAACCTATTTTCATACATTAGAATTGATTCATTTAGCATTTATTAATATTATTAAGTACATTGTGGCTATATACAAGTGAATTAGTGGTGGAAACAAGAGGTATAGCGGTAGTTGAGGCTTGAATTGTGTTCGTAGCATCGAAGTAAGTGTTTGGTCTAACCTTAGCTTGAGGGATTAGGAGTCGTGCCTTATTTGCTATGTATTAATTGTTAAGTACGACGTATAGGCATGGTGATGAGTATCTATACGTTGGTGTCAAGCATGCCCGTGAGTCTTATACTATGACTAATGTGACTCCATTTCGTATTGTTCATACTTTATATGATGATTTCTATTGTTGAACAAGGCTTGTGGAAGTATTGTTGGTAATTGATCATTGTAAAGCATTAGCGCAAGTTGAGAAATGAGTTGTGAAGAGATTGTGGAAAAGAGAAAAGGTTTATAATATTGTCTCCCTTGCCGGGGCATTATTATTCATGATATTGTTTCCCTTGCCGGGATATTGTTGTTATGCTACTGTTTCCTTGCCGGGATTTTATTGAAATATTATTGATTCCCTTGCCCAAATTGCTTTGTGATTGTTGCTTGGCTGAGGAAGAGTGTAAAGCAAGAAGGGAGATGCCGTGTATGATTTTGGAGAGTGTTAATGTACAAAGGGTGATGCCGTGCTGATATTGTGAGGTAAAAGCACGAAGGGTGATGCCATGCCGCACGATGTACAATTCCGTGCAATGATATGAGTGATAATGCATGAAGGATCATTCCGTACCATGATTATTTGAGGTAAAAGCACGAAGGGTGATGCCGTGCAGATTATATCGATCATTATGGTGAGGACGAGAGTAAAAGTACGAAGGGTGATACCGTGCACTTGTCTTTGATTTTCGATTCTTATTGATAATTGAATTATGGTGTTCTTTACATTTATCTGTTGCTAATTGTTGTTCCCTCGCAGCATGTTTCCTCTTCCCGTCATTAACTACTAGTTTCTGCTTTTATTTTCCGATGTATATGATTTAACTACACATTTTAATGTTTGGCTCTAATGTGGATATTGTAAATGAGACTAAGAAGTTGTTGTGTTGTAAATTTAAAATGAAAGATCTTGGAGAAATAGATGTAATTTTAGGAATTAAAATTAAAAGAATTGCTAATGGATTTTCATTGTCTCAGTCACATTTCATTGAGAAAATGTTGAAAAGGTTTGATTGTTTTGATGTAGCTCCTGTGAGAACTTCTTATGATCCTAGCAAACACTTGAGAAAGAATAAAGAACCTGGTGTTTCTCAAATTGAATAAGCTAAGATAATTGGTAGTGTAATATTTCTCATGAATTATATACACAGGCTGATATTACTTATGCTGTTAGTATATTGAATAGATATACTCACAACCCCAGTAGTGAATACTGGAATACTCTTTATCGTTTACTAAGGTATTTGAGGGGTACTACAGATTGGTGTTTGCATTATAATAAATTTTCTGCTGTTTTAGAAGACATTTGTGATGCAAATTTGTTTACTGACAATGATAAAGTTAGCTCCACTAGTGGCTATGTGTTTACTTTGGGTGCAAGTGCTATTTCGTGAAAGTCTTCAAAACAGACTTATATAGCACGTTTGAACATGGAATCTGAATTTATTGCTCTTGAGTTAGTAGAACCAGAAGCTGAATGGCTGAGACACTTATTGGAAAATGTGCCTTTGTGGGGAAGATAAATTTTGCCAGTTTCTTTACATTGTGACTGACAAGCAATAATTGGAATTGCCAAGAATATTGTGTACAATGGGAAAAGAAGATGTATTAGCATTAGACATGGTGCGGTGAAACAATTATTTAAACATAGTATTATTTCCTTCAAATATGTAAGATTCCAACGAAATTTAGCGGATCCTTTAACCAAGAGTTTGGTAAGGAGAGTTATCCTTGAAATGTCAAAGGGTATGGGGCTAAATCCCATGGATTGAGGAAGTATGGTAGATACTTG
The DNA here is from genome assembly GCF_000715075.1 of Nicotiana tabacum. Taxonomy (NCBI): domain Eukaryota; kingdom Viridiplantae; phylum Streptophyta; class Magnoliopsida; order Solanales; family Solanaceae; genus Nicotiana; species Nicotiana tabacum. The sequence continues at coordinate 22,426,062 of NC_134100.1, read as the reverse complement.
TTTGTGGTCAAACGAAGTCATATGAGACTTCAATATGAACTACATTTCCTATTCCTATGGCGTCTGATACTGCTTTATAAGGTTGAGTCTATTTTTCTCTTAATGATTCCATAGCCTTAAGGTGATCTAATTATTGATAGACTTGATGGAATCACCTATGTGAGTGTAAAGGTGTGGTCGCCTTTTATGAAAAACTTGGGATGTCTTTCTAGAGCACTCACGAGACTCAAGGTGTGTGCATGACCATAAAAGGACTTTGTTAGTATCGTGGAGTTTTCATAAAGACTAAGGATATAATATGTGTTATGGGGATATCAACTCATATCAATTTAGTTCAAGAGTAATTCACTTTGTGGATATTAGTTGCTGCCCCATTTCACTACATGTCAATTCAAATCGAAAGATATTGACACTTACGTACATGTTCCTTCCTTTTGCCCAAAAATTATTCTTATTCTTCATCTTTGCTTTAGTGGGGGATTGTTGGTATTATTCCTCTTTAGGCGTTATACTCTAATTTGATAATGCAAAGAATAAGGAACTTCTAATCCACAATTAATCTGTGGTTAATTCTCATGCCTCTTCACCATTAATTTTTGTATCATATGTAGATTGTATGTATATGCAGAGTGGGAGAATGAAGTTACTACTTCATAATTAGTTCACATTCATTCATATCACTTTTTTAAAATTTTTTGTGACTTCGTTTATGAAAAGATATTAACTTTTCAGAAGGTTTGAAGTTACTGTCTTTATGATAATATTGTCATTAAGTGTCACGACCCAAAAATCACAAGTCGTGATAGCACATAACTCGACCCGCTAGGTAAGACAACTAACCAACAATACAAGTCAAATGAAATTATAGGAAAATAGAGAAGGAATAGCTAAACTTTTACATATTAACCCAAGAACTGGTAGTACGAATCACGAGTTTCTAAGACTTCTGATACAAATAATTACCCGATCTTTTCGAAAACTACATAAACAGATTATCAAAGTCTAAAACTACTAAGGACATGTCGCAGTTTTTATCCGGAATACACGAACAACTTTAGGGTAAGCTCCCAACTTCACCAGCAGCTCCGCTCCAAATATCTGCACGCAATATGCAAAAGTATAGCATCAGTACAACCGACCCCATGTACTAGTAAGTATCTTGTCTAACCTTATCGAAGTAGTGACGAGGATTTTTATTGCAGTGTACAGGAACAGAGCACACGGATGAATGTACAAAACAATACCAATTACTAAAAGAGATAAAAAATAATCAGTTTCCAATATCTCATCCAATCTTTACTTAGAACGGAAATCCATGAACCACAATAATTACCTCAAAACTTTCATAGTATGAGAGAAATACTCAAGACATCAGATCCAACGGCACGACAACACCCTTTGTTCATTTATCTCATCCTCACCATATATGCGTAAAACAGTACCAACCAAATGGCAGAATTACTGATAACATGAATTACAATGATGAAAATACTCAAGTAGTAATGATGAACGGAAGTGTACATAAGGACGTCAGTCACAGACTAAGCGGAAATCATAAAGGTAATGACATCAATCAAAAAAAAGATTATCACTTCAACTAACTAGCATGGTGGAGGAATGAAGATAGATATAACAAATAAGACAGAGGGATACATGATATTTATAATTTAACAAGTAGTGACATGAATGACTAACATGGAAGAAGACCTAGACCTAAGTGCAACAAAACAGATATGACTTGGTTAGAATCATAACAGCAGGAAATAGGCATGATATTTACAAGTTAAGCAAGTAGAAGGCATGGACAACACAACAACAATTGAGATAGAGAATAAAGACAGAACAGTGACGACAAGTCACATAAGAACCATGTATGCGGTGAAATCAGGGGGATCTATTTCCCGCCATTAAGGTACATTCGAAAAGTCATGCCAGCATCTCGAGGCTATAGGATCCCGATCGAGCTCCCTCCCTCGAGGATCGTTCACGACCCTGCAGAGACTCCGAGAATAAGGAATTTGTCCACGACCCAACGAAGGTTACGAAGACGGGGGACTCCCGAGTCAAGCGGCTAGAGTTAATAGGCACTAATACCATGCCTAGCCGTCCTATCCCTATGTCTTTACATTCAATACACTTTGTACTATATGGTATTCCCTCTCCTATATAAGGGGAATCCATGCCACTTTGTAAAGGACTGATGTTGCTCCATTTCTCCCCAAGTGCAATAATATCTCTCTCTCTCTTTTCTTTCTAACTTGCTTGTTCTCAATGGCCCGAGGTTACCTTGATATCCATCATTCCTTACTTTTTCTTCATTATATAGCTTAGTATTGGCCGTGAAGAGCCTTGTTTAATTATATCCTCAACTGTTATCCCATCCCCGACTATCCCTAATAGCTCGAGCTCGACCCTGAAATCGACCCCGAGGTCCCCCATCGACCAGACCTATACTCGGGCAGCAGGCCCCTCGGTTCGATTACTATCTCATTTTAGCTTGCATTTCGTCATTAAATTCCACATTATTAGCATCAACTGCTCTAATAACTAGCTCAGGAATAGATAACGTATTTTTAGAATCCCATTTACAAATTTAATTATTGTTACCATTTTTGCTGTAAATAGTTTGGTGCCCACTGTGGGGCTAAAAATAATAGTGATTATTTTCTTTCTAGTTTTATTGCACAAACTCACATTATCTTTCACACTTTTTCTTGTCCAAGATCCTTTGATTTCAGGTCAAAATGTATGGCTTGGTAAACGGAGTCGAGAACGACAACCTCGAAAATCACGGGGAAAATGGCGTGGTTGTCCCGGCCGTTGCAACACCACTACAGAATCCTGATAACGCGCCCGGACCGATTCTAGCGGATGCGGACTCATAGGACGCACAACAAGTCGATGAAACGTCTCATACCAACAGGAGCATACGGAACAGCGACCAACAGGAAGCTCCAAAAACCCCGGCCCGGGAAAAACAAGAAGTTAGTCTTCATGTTATTTTTGAAATGTTGCAGGCACAGTAACTGGATGTTTCTCAGTTGCAAAGCCATCCGAGAATCCCCAGCATAGCGGCACCAGAGACAGCTCCCCCCGCTGAGCAAGTACCTTAAAGATCAAGCAACAACGGGTCAGTGGCTGACCCCGCCATAGTGAAGATGCTCGAGAATCTCACCAAAAGGATCGAATAAGCTGAGAAAATGATTGCAGCCAACGATAAACAAGTCGAGACCTACAAATCTAGGGTGGATCAGATCCCGGGAGCACCCCTGGTCCTAAAAGGTTTGGATTCGAAGAAGTTCATACAGAGGCCATTACCCGAAGAAGCGGCCCCAAAGCCAATTCCTAAAAAGTTCAGAATGCTGGAACTCCCTAAGTACAACGGTACTACCGACCCCAACTAACACGTTACTGCCTATACCTGCACAGTAAAAGGTAACGATATAAAGAATAACGAGATCGAGTCTGTATTGCTGAAGAAATTCGGAGAAAGGTTTTTAAAAGGGGCCATGATGTGGTATCATAACTTGGCTCCCAACTCGATAGATTCATTCGCCATGTTAGCGGACTCTTTCGTAAGAGCGCACACTGGCACCATCAAGGTAGCAATACGATAGTCCGACGTGTACCAGATTAAGCAAAGGGAGAACGAAATACTGCGAGAATTCGTGTCTCGCTTCCAGATGGAACGGATGGAGCTGTCGCCAGTCTCCAATGACTGGGCAGTGCAGGCCTTCACCAAAGGCATAAACGAACGAAGTTCGGTGGCCTAGAAACAGCTGAAGCAGAACCTGATTGAATATCCGACCGTGACCTGGTCAGACGTCCAAAACTGGTACCAATCAAAGATTAGGGCCAAGGATGACCATCTGGGAGCCCCTTCAGGCTCAGTATACCCAAATAGACTCCTAGTAATAAAATCGAAATCAAACAAATAAAGATACCAGCCGTACCTCGAAGACAGAAGGAATTCCCCAAGGCATAACCTACCCCGCAACGATCGGAGGATAGATCGAGGCAGGACCCTCGAGAGCTCGTCAATAGAACCAGGTTCGATTAAAGCATAGCGCCAACAAACACACCCCACTTATTGGAATACAACTTCAGCGTCGTTGTGCCAGACATTGTGTTCGCTATTAGCAAGATCAAATATGCCAGATGGCCCAAACCGTTACATTCAGATCCTTTCCATAGAAACTACAATTTGATTTGCGAGTTTCACAACTCGCGCGGGCACCGAACCGAAGATTGCAGGCAACTCCGAGAGGAAGTGGCCCGATTGCCAGACAATGGGACCTTCGAGGACTTCTCAACAGCCAGGCTAAAAATCAATCGCAAGAAAGAGAAATGGAAAAGGGAAACAAAACAGATGAGCCTCAACACGTCTTCCACATAATATTCTAACGATCGCCCCGAACGCGTTCAAATAAAAGACCATTTAGCAACCGCCAAATAAGCACCAGAACTCGAGAAGCGTCGTCGCCACCGAGGTATAAGTGCCCATCCCCCTTCCCAACTTCTACTTCACGGTTATCCTTGTGCAGGACAATAACCAAGATAATTATGACGATACCCCAGCTCGAAGATTCCGAGGCTTCAGAACGTCCGTTCCACTCTTTTTCTTTTGATCAGATTTTTATCTCGAAATGGGTTTTCTACCAGCAAGGGTTTTTAAGGAGGGAACGTCGATGCACTTCCCAAGAAGGATCTAGCAAGCCTACAGAAATTTCATTACAACCGGCCCCATGCTGGAACATGACGAACGAAGCCCCAATAGAGAATAATGCAACGGACCGACCGGTTCAAGGAGCCGCACCCGCGCGGGCTGAGCTCGCAACAACAAAACGGCATGTATTTACAACATATACTTACGCCAAGCAATAAAGAATATCTTTTGGTATCTCATACTTCATAAAGGGGAATTTCAACATGCTCGCGGCGAAGGTCTCTCTACCAAACGCATCCCGAGAAACTCGGAGACTTCGCATCAGCAATTCAGCACTCGCACGACCCCAGGGTCGGAACTCCGGGCTCATAAAGCCCCTATAAGGCAACTCCGAGCTCACGAAAAGAGGTCTTTAAGCTTAAACAAATTCGGTGACTGAGAGACTGTCATTCATCGCCAATCCCCATGCGCTGGGAAACCCGAAACTGTAAGACCCCGAGCGGCCAGACTCGCGTAACCAGATATATTCTATATTACAAAAAAAAACTGTAAGACCTCAACAGGCATGACAAACTGTAAGACCTCAACATGTATGAAAAACTGTAAGACCTTAACAGGCATGGAAATACCAAAGTTTAGGCTATACATCGCATTTGTAAGAATCCTGAAAGGGCATACCCTCGGTGTAGATGCCTAAGCTGTCACTCGGGATCAAAAATGGCTACGGCCAAACACATATGACTACGGTCAAAATAGCTGATACAGCCAAACTAACGCGACTCGGGGACGCCCGACCATCGCTAAACAAAAATTGCAAGACACTACTCAGTTAAAACATGCTTCTCTCGACCATGTCAGCTCCAAATCATAAGGCTTTGACCTACTCAGCCTACGAGCTACGGACCTTCTGAGGTGCTCGAAATATCGCCAATAATGACTTGAAATCGATGTTCTTCTAGAACCGACGATGGGTTAGGTAAAACTATTTAAAAAGACCTTAACGAGCAGAAAACAAAGACTACAAAAAAAAACCAGAGGCAAAAACAGTGTAAGAGCCATTGTCGCCAGCTAAGCAAGCCTCCCAGTCACATATTAAAAGGTCTATATGACCAATAACGTAAGAGACATTGTCTCCAGCTAAAAAATTGACAACTTGAGGATTAAAATGAGCTCGAATCGTAACCTGATTCGGAGATCAGATCCAAAATAGTTAACTATGCAAGCCTCCGGGCCACATATTGAAAGGTGTCAATGACCAAAACATCGTAAGAGGCACTATCGCCGGTCTGAAAATACTTGAGGGTCAATTAAAGCTCGAATTGCAATTCGACTCGGAGACTGGACCCGAAATAGTTAAACAGCAACATGCCTAAGGGCACAATATAAATGCCACTATCAACCAGCCGAGTGAGCCTCCGGGCCACGCACCTGCAAGGTCACTTCGACTCGAAGAACAATGGTTGTCGTTGCCCGCCCATGCATGCAGGAAAGAACATTAGGGTCAATTAAAGCTCGAGTCGCAACACGACTCAGAGACTGGACCCAAGATAGTTGAAACAACCAAATGCCCAAGGGAAAGAAATAAAAAACATCATCGCCAGCCCAAACAAATGCAAAACTCGAGGGTAAATTAAGCTCGAGTCGGATCCCGACTCGAAGAATGAACCCGAAGAAGGTTAAATCATGCAATCCTAAGGAAAAATTGGGGATCAAATCGACCCAATTGAAACTCCAACGAGCAGAAATACAGAAGATACAAGTTGCAAGGTTCCCCCTCTTATTGCTACATATTGACGACGAAGTGCAATCTCAGCTTGCGTCATGTACTGAAAGCTATATATACACGACAAAGAAGGCAGGGAATGGTTATTTCGCTTTTTTCTGGCAGTTATAGCCCGATGATCTCCTCCTCATCATCCTCAGCTTCGAACAGTAGGAACTTGGCATCGTACTCATCTCCTTTGGCTTGCTCGATCTCCCCCGAAAGATCAAAGCCCCTGGCGTGAATCTCTTCAAGGATTTCCCTTCGGGATCTGCACCTCACATAGTCCTTGCTATTGTTTGCACGATCGAGGGTCTTCTTCAGCTCAGCTTTGGTAGTGGCGGCGCTTCTCGAATAAGCCACCATTTTCTGTCCCGCCGTGGTATTATTCATCACAACCTCAGCCCGGACATTTACTACCTCGGTTTTTCCTTTGAAAGCTCGGATTAGAGTCTCATGATCATCTTCGCCTGAGTAGAATCATTTGCACGGGTGGCCTGAATTTGCGCCTCAAGAGCGGAGGCCACGGCTTGAGCCCTCTCTTTGGCCTCGAGATGGGATTTCACATGCGCCTGTAGCTCGATGAATTCACGTTTGGCTTTGCCAACCTTGCCCCAGAGTTGTTCCAGCTCATCCGCCTTATCCTTCAACTGAAATAGCAACACGTCAAGATGACGAAACAAAAAGAGAATACAGGCCAACACGAGATGCAGGATACATGTTTCTCCAAGAGGGCCTCCCAGGCCCGACTCTGGTCCACCTCAGGCCGTAAAAAGACAAGCTCGCTTTCCTTTGCCGCACAAAGAAGTCTGAGAGATTTCTCCCTATCTCGAGCATCCTGCAACGGGGCCTCACAATGAAGCTGTTCGGCCTTGAGCCTATCGAAAGCCTGAGAAAGTAAGCCAGGTAAACAAAAAGAAAAGAGAGCAGCGCAGGTCCAGAACATCCTTACAGCGGACGAAACTCACCATAAGGCCAAAGCACTGAGCCTCGCCGAAGGCTGAAGCAACGTCCGATGACTTACCAATCCTGGAAGGTTGTCGGTTGGCCAAATTGTTTCCCTTTAACTGCTGCGAAGAAGGCGACTCACAACAGGCCTTCTCACACCCTGGGGCATTTTCTTTTTTTCGGTGTTCCTTGATGCGAGGCCAACAATCTCTCCTCCTCCCTCGGGGGATTCGACCTCGCTTTGAAAGGACTCCCGGCATCTGCAGTAGATAAATCAGATGAGCCTGGAAGAAGGAAGCCATCTCTTAGGGGGCAAAATGCCAGACACCTATCGTGATGCTTCGCCTCCCATCTCTCTTTTGATAGATCTCGCCAGCGGCGCCTGTCATAGGTCAAACATGTTGCTACCTTACGAGACCATTCGACTAAATTAGGGGTCTCGCCGGGCAACCAATGTGTCACTATAAACAAAGAATAGAAAGATACCTTTACGGGATCAACCCCATGCTGAGTTAAAAGACAGTTCAAACAAAGCACTTTCGTGTGAGGTTCCATTTCTCAGGGAATGACAAAAATTCTCCGGGGATAACATTGGTCGTCAGGATTCGAATGAACCGATTAGTCCATTTACGGTACTCATCCTCCTCAACGCCGATCACAGGAGCTCAGGTGGATCTACGCTGAAGAGCAATCACGCCTCGATAGCGCAATGGCAGGTACAACCTCACGAGGTAGTTGAGGGTGAATTCTATCCCAGTCTTATCAACAAAATATCCCATTGACTGCACTATTATCCAAATAAAGGGATGAACCTGCGCTAACGTTACTTGATATCTTCTACAGAAATCAAGCACAACCCGGTCCGGGGAACCTGGCATAAGAACATGAATATACACACTCAAGAAACCTCAACATATGTCATGATACTCTCCTCGGGGGAAGGTGCTCGCAAAATCACACCTTCCCCCCATCCACATTTTTTCCTGGTCATTTCGAGGTTTTTCTCCCTCACCAATAAAATAATCCTCGACACATGCTCTCGATGGCCTGGAATATTGGGAGGTCTCCCCGGTGTGACAGCCTTCTTCGAGGTAGGGTCACCCTAATCTCACTCCCCCGCTATCGGGGGAGAGCCACTGGTACCAACCAAAGGCGGAGCATAGCAGAGACTCCCATCCGTTCGAGGATCAGCCGTCGAAGCGACGATCATGATTACAGTAGAATAAGGGGAAGAAGATGAGGATCTAGGTAAAAACTTTCTGAAACGGGGGAACGGAAAGACTCACACAAAGCGCCAGGCTCTGCAGAGGAGATAGGCTTATAAAAAACTACAAAATCACCGCTTGAAGGGCGGATGAGTAAATATATAGAGGCTAAGCAACAACTGCTCGTTTGCCCAAAGAGTGCCAATTAATTCTGGCTGCGTTAACATTACCTTCTCCTTAGGGAGTGCACTGGCAGAATCATTCCAAGCTCCCACATAAATCATAAAACCAAGGGACCTCGGGAAGTCCCTGACATCATAAATATCCGTTCAGGAGGAACTATCGAATTCAACCTCGGGATGTGGCTAGTCTCGGGGCCCCCGATCTATCCTACGAAAAGGCCCCGAAGGGCCGGTGCTGGAATACAAAAACAAAGAAGCAAGGAGAAGAGTTGACAGGATAAAAGCTCCTTTTATACATTGGCAAAGAGAAATAACTCTTTACACTATTTGTTTCCCGAGGGGGACACATGAAGCAAAAAGAAAGGCATACAAAAATGGCTCGGAGACTACTCCTCGCCACTATCATCTTTACCCCTATCAGGGGAAATCAAGAGCACCAGTCATCCTTCCACCGCATGAGCCTCCTTTAAATCAGTAGACAGCTCGAAGCCTCTGGCCTCGAGTTTTTCCAGGGTCTCCCTCTTTGCCTCCGCTTTGGCGTACTCGACAGCTCGAATAGTCTCTGCTCAACTGCCATGGACATGTCGCAAACCATTGTATGCACCATGGTCGCATCCTCCTTATAAGGGGCAAAATCTCGTTCGGTCTCGAACGTAGCCACAACCAAAGTAACAATCTCCCTGCGAGCATCCGTAAGATCCCGGGATGTCGCCAATTCCCCGGCCACAGTCTCGTTTTGCTCTTTCAGCCCGGAGATCTCCACTTTCAACTGACTAATCCACGAGTTACTATGCTCGACCTACGAAGAAGGGCAAGTCGATGAATACATTAATCCATAACATGTGTGGATAAGGGGTAAAAAGGTGGGTATGAGCAAGTCCTGCATCTTCGAAGCAATATTATTACGCTCCTTCTCATAGCAAAAACGTTCCCCGTGGAGCCGAAGAATGGCATGGTCATACATCTCCTTACACTGCGACACAATGAGAAAGTTAATAAAGACGGCGAATAACGCCCGAGAACAAAAAGAAATACGCAAAGGAAAACTATCACCTGTTGCATGGACTTCTCCGCCGCTGTAACGGCGTCAGAAATATCGAGATCAGCCCTATAGATTACGCCATCAAAAATGTTGGCAATAAAATCTCCACCTTTGGGAGGAGTCCCGGCTGTGACACCAGCCATCTTTTCGGCATCCCTCAGCTCCCCTGACGAATTGGAAAGCTCAAAATGAGGTCGTTCGGTTTGCCGATTTCTCCAAATAGCAACCCACGCTCCTGGAAGGCCCCGAGCTTCGGTCCCTCAGGATCAACGTCAACGGTTCTCGTAGCAGAAGCTACACCGAATTCGGCCATACGATTCGAAGCTACATCATCGTCCTCTTCAAGGACCCTCCACTCACCAGCCCAGTCGGAGCCAGTCGTTCCGGATTCAGCAGCCTCTTATCGAGGCGCCTGTAAATCCCTCGCACTGGACCTTGTTCTCCTTCTCAACGGACTTCCATCATCGTTCTCTTCGTTTTCTTGTTCATATCAAGCTCCAAGGCCCCTGCTTCACCGTGATTCTTGGCCACCCAATGCTCCTTAGCCAGGATGGTCCAAGACCGAACGCGGTACGGGAACCCCTCTTCAAGACGCCTGATCCATCCTGTCAAATCTGGGACTACCTCCGAATGACAAGCAGTAGCTGTAGAAAGCACAAAGAGGTTATTATGACGAACGAAACAATAGTCAAGAAGCGGTTAAAGGGAAAGTCGCTTACGCCGAGCATTCCACTGCTCCGCAAAGGGCATCCTCCGGGCTGGGATGATGTCCGAGGTCCTCGCTCGGATAAACCTGTTCCTCCATCCTCGGTCATTCCCCTCATCAATGCTTGTGAAAAAAGACTTTTTGGACCGGTGGAGGAGCTTGATTAAGCCTCGATACAACTGAGGGCAGTACAGTCGGATCAAATGGCTAAGGGTAAAAACCTCACCTCCAACCCCTTCGGTGAAATGCCTAAGCATTAACACTATCCTCCAGAAGGACGAGTAGATCTGACCAACGGTCACCTAGTATCGGGCATAGAAGTCAAGAATAACAGGGTCAATTTCCAAGGGAGGAGATTCGACGGATTTATCAAGGCTCGGGGTGAATGGGTAAGTGTATATATAAAGGAACCCAACCTTGAAGTCAGTAATATTATCGTTGGGGTAGGGAATCTCTACCTCCACTACCTTGCTCCATTAGCAGTCCTCCCTCACCTTGCTAACATCGGTCACGACGCTAACATATCGAGACACGTGCTCATACCGACTCGGCGTAGACGAGGGAGTCTCGATGTTGAAATCCCTCGATGTGTCAAAATTGGGTGGAGTACATTGCTCTAAAGTGGGAACCGATCTATTTTCTCCCTCAGGTAATCGGGATGACGATGCGGTATCGTTCTGTTGGGGAACGTTCCTAGAAGTCCCAGCCATGAAAAATGGTAAAAACACTTCTGTGAAAAGAGGGAAGGATGTCAAATAGTAAAATTCTGATTCTCGGACTTGTAAGTAAGGTGAAGATGGTAAGTATCTAGCAACCGGTGCATTTATAGGAATCGTTGGGGAAGCAGAAGAGACGAGCCTATGGCAGTTCGTGGGTTTCTCGATTACCGCATCTGACGGCGGCGCTGCACGGTTCTCTGGGGCATGGCATTTAATGCTCTTAGATTGTTGACGTCATGGAAATAATGACCTCAAGACGACGACTCAATATTGTTTCCTATTACTTCGTTCTAGCAAACGCGGAGACTATCTGTATGCACTGAAATCGGGGGGATCTATTTCCCGCCATTAAGGTACATTCGAAAAGTCATGCCAGCATCTCGAGGTTATAGGATCACGATCGAGCTCCCTCCCTCGAGGATCGTCCGCTACACTGTAGAGACTCCGAGGATAAGGAATCTGTCCGCGACACAATGAAGGTTACGAAGATGGGGGACTCCAAGGCAAGCTGCTAGAGTCAATAGGCACTAGTACTATGCCTAGTCGTCCCATCCCCATGTCTTTACATTCAATACACTTTGTACTATATGGTATTCCCTCTCCTAAATAAGGGGAATCCATGCAACTTTGTAAAGGAGTGATGTTGCTCCATTCTCCACAAGTGCAATAAAATCTCTCTCTTTCTCTCTCTCTCTGTCTCTTTTCTTTCTAACTTGCTTGTTCTCACTGGCTCGAGGTTACCTTGATATCCATCGTTTCCTTACTTGTTCTTCGTCATATAATTTAGTATTGGCCATGAGGAGCCTCGTTTAATTATATCTTCAACTGTTATCCTATCCCCTACTATCCTCGATAGCTCGAGCTCGACCCTGACATTGACCCTGAGGTCCCCCATCGACCAGACCTATACTTAGGCAGCATGCCCCTTAGTTCGATTACTATATCATTTTAGCTTGCATTTTGTCATTAAATTCCACATTATTAGCATCAACTGCTCTAAAAACTAGCTTGGGAATAGATCATGTATTTTTAGAATCCCATTTAAAAATTTAATTGTTGTTACCATTTTCACGGTAAACAAACTATAAGTACGACAGTAACAAATCAAGGTAAGGCATGAATATATATGCAAGTAACAGATATGACAACATAATGCATGTCCCTTGTCCTCACTTGCACAGAAACACCCTTCGTGCCATGAACTCACAATAACACAAAAGCATGATAATATAAATGCAATGGCACGACATAATCCTTCGTGCTTTTACTCACAAAACATGGCACGGCATCACCCTTCATGCTTTTACTCACAAATGATATGACACGACATCACCCTTCATGCTTTTACTCTCAATAATATGGCACTACATCGCCCTTCGTGCTTTTACTCACAAATGATATGGCATGGCATCTCCCTTTCATGCTTTTACTCTCAATAATATGGCACGACATCACCCTTCATGCTTTTACTCTCAGATAATATGGCACGACATCACCATTCATGCTTTAAACTCTTACTCACATGATAATGTATAAACAATGGCACGACATCACCCTTCGTGCTTTACACTCTTCCGTACCAGTCATATGTATATCAATGACAAAAAAGGCAGGAAGCATAATAACGTCAAGGAGAGTGTTTAAATGAATATTCCAATTGAATGCCAATCACAACTTTCCAAGGCAACAATAGTACAATAATCCACTAGAACCTTATTATTCAGGTATTACAACAATTCTCACAAATGATCCACTACACTAGTATAAAGGCTAGTATCTCAAGAATATCGGTTGTAGCAATGTATTAAAGGTTATGCACAATAATGACCAAATTAGACACATCAATGTGTTCTCAGAAATTCCATCAAAGTTGATCAACTTATAACAAGCTAAGTCTTAGTTCCTAATATTTAATACTATCATTTTAATATCTAAGGGTCAAGTAAGGCATCAAACAAGAAGGTCACGTAATTTTACAAGACACAAATTATAATATAATCTACCTCCGTGCATGATTAACCCCGGCACAAACATATACGCTTGTCACCTCATATATGTATCACCCGGCATGCAGCAAACAATGTCAAATAGTGGGAAAAATTCCCTCAACAAGGTTAGGCATGACATTTACCTCAATTCGGCTAACTCAATACTCGAATTAGCTTTTCCTTTACAAATTCACCTCCGCTCGGCTCAATCTAGCCAAAGACAACTTAAATACATCAAACAACACAAGAGAAAATAATTCCAATTAACAAAGCTATGATCCTTATACAATTTGCAAAAAGTCAACAAAAGTCAACTCCACGGGCTCGCACCTCGGAACCCAATAAAATTTACAAAACCCAAACACCTATTCTGATACGAGTTCAACCATACAAAAATTATCAAGTTCTGATACCAATTCGTCCCTTAATTCATCAAACGGGTACAGAAGCAAGGTAAACACGGAAAAGGGAATACAGCTCAGCACCAATAATCGCAATCGGGGATCTCCCAGGATACCGTCCTGTAGTACCATATGTACATATCCAAATGGACCTCTCGGGATCCCGTCTCGTAGTCCAACTCATAGTGCGTGGGAATCTACCGGAATCCCGTTCTGTAGTCCCAAATATAAATACCCAGTACTGTGGGAATCTACAGGGTGCATTCCCATAGTTCCATATAACTATGCAGGGGGATCTACCGGAATCCCACATCCTTAGTTCCAAAATAAACAGACAAGGGGGAGCTATCGGAATCGCACATCTGTAGTCCCAAAATAAATACACAACAGCTACAGGAAAACATACAAGAATGGCAATTTTCAAATTAAGGCAACAAGTGATTCTAGCCTAGCAAGCTGCACAGAATTCAAGTAAGGCAGGTTGAACAAATAAAGCAATTAAGTCACTTGGACATACTTTCCTAAGCTAACAACAGGCTCAATAGTACAAGTAATAAAAACAGGAAAGGAAACATGCTAGTAATTACTTAAAGAAAACCGGATTTCCAACAACTAGCATAAGTACGTACTTGTCACCTCACGTACAAGGCATTTCAATTACCAAATATACAAATCCTAAGGGGAAGGTCCCCCAAACAAGTTTAGACAAGCCACTTACCTCGAACCGGCTCAAAATCAACCTGACACCACGTCTTTGCCACGAGTACTCGACTCCAAATGGCCCAAATCTATTCAATTCAATTGCATAATGTAAATACACTTCAAGTAACTGATTCTACAATTAAATTCTAAGCTAATATGCGAAATTATTTAAAATGACCAAAACGCCCCTCGAGCACACATCTCGGAATCGGGTGAAATTTACATTTTTAGAAATCTCGTACTCTCATGAGTCTATACATAACAAGAACATTGAAGTCGGAGTCCAAATGGCCCCTCAAATCCTTATTCAAAGGTCTCTTAAACTCAAGCCCTAATTACCCATTTTTCCCAAATTTTTCACCACTAATTGGGTCTTAAATCACATAAAAATGAGTTATGAAGTCAAGGATGTTACCTCCAAGTGATTCCCTTTTGTTTTCCTCAAAACATCTCTCTCAAAAGCTTCAAACCCGGATGAAAATGGTGAAAGAATAGTTCAAATTCACGAAGACAACTATTTATATGTTCTGGCCAGCGATTTCCGCATCTGCGGTCCCACTTCTACGGAACTAATGTCGCATCTGCGATTTTTCATTAAAGGGCCAGCTTTCACATATGCGAATTCCAATCTGCAGATGCGGTACCGCTTCTGCGGTATTATCACCGCTTCTGCGATTTCTGAAGAAATGACCAAATTCCGCATCTGCGGTTATCCTTCCGCAGCTGCGATACCGCTTTTGCGGTGAAATACCTGCATATGCGGTTCCTGAAGAGATGGCCAATTTTTGCTTCTATGGCCACTTAGCCTCTTCTGTGGTGCCACACCTGCGGAACCCAACCCGCAGGTGCGGTTATGACCGAACCAGCAACTGAAGCTATAACTTAAATTCCAAAATCTTTCCGTTAACCATCCGAAATCATCTCGAGGCCTCCAGGACCTCAACCAAAGGCACCAACAAGTCACAAACCACTATCCAAACTTGTACCAATCTATAAAACACCTAAAACAACATCAAAACCGCTAATTAACCATGGATTTAAGCCTAAGAACTCCAAAATTCTCAAAATACGCTTTCGATCAAAAAGTCTATCAAACCTCGTCCGAATGACCTGAAATTTTGCACAGACGTCACATTCAACACTACTGAGCTATTCCAAATTTCGGAATTCCATTCCGACCCTCAAATCAAAATCTCACTATCAGACCGAAAACTTCAAAAATTCAACTTCCGGTACTTCAAGCCTAAGTTAGCTATGGACCTCCAAAACACACTCTGAACATGCTCCTAACCCCGAAATCACCCAACTGAGCTAACAGAACTATCGAATTTGCATTCCTATGTCATCTTCACACTGTTCCGACTATGGTCAACTTTCCAAACACTTTAGCTCTTATTTAGGGACTAAGTGTCCCAAAACTCTCTGAAACTTAAAATTGAACATCCCGGCAACTCAAAATAGTAGAAATAAACTCAGGGAGAATAGTTAATAGGAGATCGGGGCGTTAATTCTTAAGACGATCGGCCGGGTCGTCACATCCTTCTACACTTAAACATTCGTTATTCCTCGAACGAGCATAGAGACATACCTGAAGTAGTGAAAATATGAGAGTAATGGTTGCGCATATCCTGTTCGATTTCCCAGGTCACCTCCTCGACCGGCTGGCCCCATCACTGAACCTTTATCGAAGCAATATTTTTTGACCTCCTCAGCTTCGTAACCTGCCTGTCCAATATTGCCACTGGTTCTTCAACATAAGATAGATCCTTGTCCAATAGGATTGAACTGAAATCCAACACGTGCGATGGGTCACCGTGATACCTCCGAAGCATCGAAACATGAAATACCGGATGAACCCCTGCCAAGCTAGGAGGTAAGGCAAGCTTATAAGCAACCTCTCCAACACACCTCAATATCTCAAAAGGGCCAATAAACCTCGGACTCAACTTCCTTTCTTCCCAAATCTCATAACGCCCTTCATAGGCAAAACCCGAAGCAGAACTCGCTCACCAACCATATAGGAAACATCACGTACCTTTCGGTCCGCGTAACTCTTCTATCTGGACTGGGCTGTACGGAGTCTATCCTGAATCACCTTAACCTTCTCCAAAGCATCTTGAACCAAATATGTGCCCAATAATATAGCCTCACCCATCTCAAACCAACCCACTGGAGATCTACATCGCCTACCGTATAAAGCCTCATACGACGCCATCTGAATGCTGGACTAATAACTGTTGTTGTAAGCACACTCTGCCAATGGCAAGAACTGACTCAAGTCCCTCGAAACTAAATCACACACGCACGAAGCATATCCTCAAGAATCTGAATAGTGCGCTCGGACTATCTGTCCGTCCGAGGGTGAAATGCTATACTCAACTGCACCCGAGTACCTAACTCATGCTGAACAGCCCTCTAGAACCGTGATGTAAACTGAGTACCTCTATTTGAAATGATGGAAACCGGAATACCATGCAGACGAACAATCTCCCGGATATAGATCTCCGCCAACCGCTCCGAGAAATAAGTAGTACACATAGAAATAAAGTGAGCAAACTTGGTCAGCCGATCCACAATCACCCAAATAGCATCGAACTTTCTCAAAGTCCATGGGAGCCTTACTAAAAAGTCCATGGTGATCCGCTCCCACTTCCACTCTAGAATCTCTATCTGCTGAAGCAACCCACCCGGTCTCTAGTGCTCATACTTCACCTGCTGACAGTTGAGGCACCGAGCTACAAATCCAAGTATATCCTTCTTCGTCTGCCTCCACCAATAGTGTTGTCTCAAGTCCTGATACATATTTGCGACACCCGGATGGATGGAATACCGCGAACTATATTCCTCTTCTAGAATCAACTCTTGAAGCCCATCAACATTGGGTACACAAATCCGACCCTGCATCCTCAATACCCCATCATCACTAATAGTCACATCTCTAGCATCACCATGTTGACCCTTGTCCTTGAGGACAAGAAAATGAGGGTTGTCATATTGCCGCTCCCTAATACGATCAAATAAAGAAAACCGAGAAACCATGCAAGCTAGAACCCGATAGGGCTCCGAAAGATCCAATCTCACAAACTGGCTTGCTAAGGCCTGAATATCCATCGCCATAGGCCTCTCTGATGCTGGTAAATAAGCCGAACTCCCTAAACTCTTCGCCCGGTGACTCAAAGCATCGGCCACCACATTGGCCTTGCCCAGGTGATACAAAATAGTGATGTCATAGTCCTTCAGCAACTCTAACCACCTCCTCTGGTGCAAATTTAGATCATTTTGCTTGAACAAGTGCTGCAAGCTCCGATGGTCAATATAAATCTCACAGGGAACCTCGTATAAATAATGGCGCCAAATCTTCAGGGCATGAACAATGGCATCTAACTCAAGGTCGTGAACAATGTAGTTCTTCTCATGTCTCTTCAACTGTCTGGATGCATAGGCAATCACCCTGCCATCCTGCATCAACACCACTTTGAGGCCAACCCTCGAGGCGTCACAATAGACTGTATAAGACCCCGAACCTATAGGCAGTATCAAAATTAGGGCTGTGGTTAAAGCTGTCTTGAGATTCTGAAAGCTCGCCTCACACTCTGCCGTCCACTAGAACGGAGCACCCTTCTAGGTCAACCTGGTCATAGGGGATGCAATCGATGAAAACTCCTCCACAAAATGATGGTAGTAGCCCGCCAAACCAAGGAAACTACGGATATTGGTAGCTGAGGATGGTCTGGGCCAACTCTGCACGACCTCTATCTTCTTCGGATCCACCTGAATACCCTCACTCGATACCACGTGGCCTAAGAATGCCACTGAATCAAACCAAAACTCACATTTCGAGAACTTAGCATATAACTTCTTCTCTCTTAGAGTCTGAAGCACAGTCCTTAGGTGTTGCTCATGATCTTCCCGACTCTGGGAATACATCAGAATATCATCAATAAAGACAATGACGAACGAGTCAAGATACAGTCGGAACACATTGTGCATCAAATGCATAAAGGCTGATGGGGCATTGGTCAGCCCAAATGACATAACAAGAAAATCATAATGACCATACTGAGTCCTGAAAGCACTCTTAAGGATATCTGGCTCCCGAATCTTCAACTGATGGTAACCTGAGCTCAAATCAATCTTAGAAAACACTCGTGCGCCCTGAAACTAGTCAAAAAAATCATCAATACGAGGTAAAGGATAATTGTTCTTCACTACAACCTTGTTCAACTGGCGATAATCAATACACATACGGATATAACCATCTTTTTTCTTCACAAACAAGACAGAAGCACCCCAAGGTGATACACTAGGTCGAATAAAACCCTTATCAAGCAATTGTTGTAACTGATCTTTCAAATCCTTCAATTTAGGAGGAGCCATACGATACGGGGAAATAGAAATGGGCTGAGTGCCCGGCAACATATCAATGCCAAAATCAATATCTCTATCAGGTGGGATTCCTAGAAGATCAGCTGGAAACACATAGGAAAAATCCCGTACTATTGGAACTGAATCAACTGAAGCGGTATCAATACTAACATCTCTCACATAAGCTAAATACGCGTCACACCCCTTCTCAACCATACGCTGAGCTTTAAGAAAAGAAATAACTCTACTAGGAGTGGGATCTAAAGTACCCATCCACTCAACACGCGGTACACCTGGCATAGCCAGTATCACGGTTTGGCGTGACAATCAAGAATAGCATAATGGGGCGATAACTAATCCATTCCCAAGATAATATCAAAGTCAACCATGCTGAGTAACAATAAATTGGCTCTGGTATCAAAACCACTAAGAGCAACCAAACACGACTGATAGATGCGGTCCACAACAAGAGAATCTCCCACAGGAGTAGAGACATAAACAGGGGAACTCAAAGAATCCCGAGATACACCCAAATGCGGAGCAAAATAAGAAGGCACATAAGAATAAGTAGAGCCTGGATCGAATAGAACCGATGCATCTCTGTGACGAACTAGTGTAATACCATTGATGATAGAATCGGAGGCAATAGCCTCTGTATGGGTAGGAAGGGCATAGTATCGGTCCTGGCCTCCCCCTCTATGGCGACCTCTACCTCCCCGACCTGTACCTCTAGCTGGCTGAGCAGGTGGAGTAGCAGCTGGAGCTGTAATCATAGCCTGAGAACTCTACGGGGCACGTTGTGGCTGAGAATTCTGTGGAGGTACACCCCTCCCAAGTCTGGGGCAATCCCTCACCATATGGCGTGTGTAACCACACTCAAAACAAGCTCTGGAAGGATGTGGTGGCTATGACTAGCTCGGGCCACGTTTGCTGGACTGACCTCTGAAAGCACCCCACGCAGGAGGCGCGCTAGACATTGGAGGTGCATAATAAGGCTCCTGAGGTCTAGGAGGAGCTGGAGCACTACTGGCTGCTGGAAGAGCTAAATGAATAGGGCGACTCATATAACCTCTACCATGACGACCTGCTGCTGGGGCACGGGCACCGGAATAATGGCCCGACTCTCGAGACCTCTTGGCCTCCCTCTCCTCTCTCTTCTTAACATGCATACCCTCAATCCTCCTAGCAATGCTCACCACTTGCTGATAAGAAATATCCATCTCCAACTCACGAGCCATGCTAGACCTGATGTTAGGAATAAGGCCCTCAATAAACCGGCGAACCCCCTCGCGAATAGTAGAAACCAAGGCTGGTGCATGCCTAGCCAAACTGGTGTAACGGACAGCATACTCTGAGACAGTCATAACACCCTGGTGCAAATTCTCAAACTTGGCACGCCATGCGTCCCTGAGGCTCTGAGGAATATACTTTCTCAGGAACAGATCTGAAAACTGAGTCCAAGTCAGTGAAGCAGCCTCATCCGGACTATCTAACTCATAGGTGTGCCACCACTAGTAGGAGGCTCCTCGAAGCTAGAAAGTAGTGAAGGAAACTTCGCTCGATCTTGATATACCCATGGTACGGAGAATGCGGTAACTCTCATCTAGAAATCCCAGAGCATCCTCCGATGCTAGATTGCTAAATACAGGAGGCTTGTTCCTCTTGAACCTCTCAAGCCTCAGCTGCTCCTCCTCGGAAGCCGCTGCCCTATCTCGGGCTGAACTGGCACTACAGGCAGTACAAGAATAATCTCAGGGGCCTGCTCAACATGCACTCGCTGCTCAGGAGTGCGGGCGGTGGGAGTCTGTGCTCCTCCCCCGGCCTGAGATGTAGCTGCAGTAAGGGGAAGCAACCGTGCCTGAGCGAGAGTGGTGTACATGCTCATAAAATGTGCCAAAGTCTCCTGAAGAGCTGGAATAGTGGTAGCAGTAGGCATGTTAGGTGACTCCGGCTAGAACTGCTGGTGGTACCTCGGCAGCAGCTCACGCAGGTGCTCTAGCTACACCACGTGCGCGCCCTCGGCCTCTACCCTGGCCTCGGCCTCTGGCGACTGCACTAGGGGCGGGGGTTAGTGATCGTCTCGGGTAGCACGTGTCCTCACCATCTATGAGAGAATAGAATACAGAAGTTTAGAATTGTGATGTCAAAATATCGCATGACAAGGAAATTAAATGAAGTGGAATTTTCCTAACAGTTACATAGCCTCTCATAGATAAGTACAGACGTCTCCGTACCGATCAGCGAGACTCTAATAAATCGGCTTGTGATCCATGACTCCTATGAACCTAGAACTCTGATACCAGCTTGTCACGACCCCGGTTCACCCTTCGTGAACCATCGTAATGGCACCTTGTCTCTATGACTAGGTAAGCCTAAATTGCGGAAGAAAAACCAAAATTTACAGAAGTAAAACAATTTAAAACATGAATAAAGTAATAATAGTGTTTAAAGGTGCCACTCGGCATACACCATGTTTAACTCTCAATACCAATACGTATATCCAAGACCTAAAAACCCACGAATCACAAGCTAAGATCAATACTACATAGCTCTAACTCCGGAGTGTCTAATAAGAACAAAAAACAAATATAGAAGGGCTAACTACTAAAAGTAGGAATAGAAAGGGACTTCTCGATCTGCGGACGTGACAGATGTACCTCGAAGTCTTTAGAGCAGTACCTTCCTCAAGGATAGTAGGCCTGGGTATAAGTACTTGGATCTGCACATGAAAAACATGCGCAGAAAGGGCATGAGTACACCATAGCGGTGCTTAGTAAGTGCAAAGCCTAACCTCGGTTGGGTAGTGACGAGGAAGGTCAGGGCCCTATAGAAGTTAAACAAAAATATAGAGTTCAACAGTATAGAACAGAACAGTATAACTAAGTATAGCAGTGAAAATGACACAGGATATACAGAACAACAACAACTATACAGAAGCAAGGTAAACACGGAAAAAAAATACAGCTCAGCACCAATAATCGCAATCAGGGATCTTCCAGGATACCGTCGTGTAGTCCCATATGTACATATCCAAATGGATCTCTCGAGATCACGTCCCTTAGTCCAATTCATAGTGCGCGGGGATCTACCAGAATCCCTTTCCGTAGTCCCAAATATAAATATGTAGTACTAGGGAAATCTACCAGGTGCATTCTCGCAGTCCCAAAATAAACAGACAAGGGGGATCTACCGGAATCCCACATCCGTAGTCCTAAATTAAACAGACAAGTGGGAGCTACCGGAATCCCACATCCGTAGTCCCAAAATAAATACACATCAGCAATAGGAAAACATACAGGAATGGCAATTTTCATATTAAGGCAACAAATGATTCTAGCCTAGCATGCTGCACCTAATTCAAGTAAGGCAGGTTGAACAAATAAAGCAATTAAGTCACTTAGACATGCTTTCCTAAGCTAACAACATGCTCAATAATGCAAGTAATAGAAATAGGAAAGGAAACATGCTAGTAATTACTTAAAGAAAACCGGATTTCCAACAACTAGCACAAGTACGCACTCGTCACCTCACGTACAAGGCATTTCAGTTACCAGATATACAATCCTAAGGGGAAGGTCCCCCACACAAGGTTAGACAAGCCACTTACCTCGAACCGGCTCAAAATCAACCTGACACCACATCTTTGCCACGAGTACTCGACTCCAAATGACCCAAATCTATTCAATTCAACTGCATAATGTAAATACACTTCAAGTAACTGATTCTACAATTAAATTCTAAGCTAATATGCGAAATTATGTAAAATGACCAAAACGCTCCTCGAGCCCACATCTCGGAATCGGGTGAAATTTACATTTTCAGAAACCTCGTACTCTCACGAGTCTATACATAACAAAAACACTGAAATCGGAGTCCAAATGGCCCCTAAATTCCTTATTCAAAGGTCTCTTAAACTCAAGCCCTAATTACCTATTTTTCCCAGATGTTTCACCACTAATTAGGTCTTAAATCACATAAAAACGAGTTATGAAGTCAAGGATGTTACCTCCAAGTGATTCCCCTTTGTTTTCCTCGAAAAATCTCTCTCAAAAGCTTCAAACCCGGATGAAAATGGTGAAAGAATAGCTCAAATTCGCGAAGACAACTATTTATATGTTCTGGCCAGCGATTTCCGCATCTGCGGTCCCGCTTCTGCAGAACTAATGTCGCATCTCTGACTTTTCATTAAAAGTCCAGCTTCCACATTTGCGACTCCCAATCCGCATATGCCGTACCGCTTCTGCGGTATTATCACCACTTCTGCGGTTTCTGAAGAAATGACCAAATTCCGCATATGCGGTTATCCTTCCACAGGTGCGATACCGCTTCTGTGGTGAAATACCCGCATTTGCGGTTCCTAAAGAGATGGCCAATTTCTGCTTCTGCGACCACTTAATCGCTTCTGCGGCACCGCACCTGCGGAACCCAACCCGCAGGTGCGGTTATGACAGAACTAGCAGCTGAAGCTGCAACTTAAATTCCAAAATCTTTCCGTCAACCATCCGAAATCATCCCGAGGCCTCCAGGACCTCAACCAAAGGCACAAACAAGTCACAAACCACTATCCAAACTTGTACCAATCCTTAAAACACCTAAAACAACATCAAAACCTCAAATTAACCATGGATTTAAGCCTAAGAACTCCAAAATTCTCAAAATACGCTTTCGATAAAAAGTCTATCAAACCTCGTCCGAATGACCTAAAATTTTGCACACACGTCACATTCAACACTACGGAGCTACTCCAAATTTCATATATCCATTCCGACCCTCGGATCAAAATCTCACTATCCGACCGGAAACTTCAAAAATTCAACTTCCGGCATTTCAAGCCTAAGTTAGCTATGGACCTACACACTCCGAACACGCTCTTAACCCCGTAATCACCCAACTGAGCTAACGGAACCATCGGATTTCAATTTCTAGGTCGTCTTCACATTGTTCCAACTACAATCAACTTTCCAACACTTTAGCTCTTATTTAGGGACTAAGTGTCCCAAAAGTCTCCGAAATTTAAAACCGAACATCCCGACAAATCAAATTAGCACAAATAAACTCAGGAAAAACAGTTAATAGGAGATCGGGGCGTTAATTCTTAAGACGACTGGCCGGATCGTCGCAACCATATCAAACCAACTCTGAATGGCTTCAAATTTTGCAGACAAGTTCCATAGGACAAAAAAAACCTAAACAAAGCTTCAAATCTTGCATAACAACCTCGAAATGATGAATCAGACCTCCAGTCAAATCAATGAACCTTGAAACTTCAACTACTACATCCGATGCTGAAACCTATCAAATCACGTTTGATTGACCTCGAATTTTGCACACAAGTCACATTTTCCATACGGACCTACTCCAACTTCCGGAATCAGAATCCAACCCCAATATAAAAAAGTCCACTCCCGATCAACTTCCCAAAAAATCCAACCTTCGCCAATCCAAGATTAATTCGATTACGGACCTCCAAATTACAATCCGGACGCACTCCTAAGTCCAAAATCAACCAACTGAGCTAACGGAACTGACAGAACTCCATTCTGGGGACTCAAACTACCAAACGAAGTGCATATGCTCAAAATGACCAGTCTAGTCGTTACATCCTCTACCACTGAAACACACTTCGTTCTCGAACGTGCCAGGAGTCGTTACAAAGCTATCAATCCACGGTGTAACCTTACTACGCATATACCCAGGGGAATCCCATGTCAACCTGCTCCATATAAGCCTGTCAACACAACTGTCACAACCCCAAAACCAACCCAGTCGTGATGGCTCCTATCATGGAACTAAGTGAGCCGATACAATCCCAAAACCAATCAATATTTTCATTCCTAGGATAAAATCAAAGCTATTTAACAATAAACCTTTATAAAGTGTTTAAAACAAAACAACAGTGCGGAAAGGAAGCCCAACATCGGGGTTTCACTAGTCATAAACATCTACTGCAACTGTTTGACAACATTAAGACTAACATGGCCAGAAAAATCATTAAATACAACTAAGGGAGAATAAGGAGGGAAAGAAGCAGGGCTGTGATCGCCAGGAAGCTACTTTGCAAAGCCCAATGAACCTGCCACTGAGTAATCAACACCGGCCATCGGGTTCAGAAATACCTAAATCTGCACACAAAGTGTAGGGAGTGATGTGAGTACGCCAACTCAATAAGTAATAAAGGTAAATAGAGACTGAGTGCAGTGATGAACATTTAAAAATCACATATATCTCATAACATAAAAGCCTCAGTGGAAACAACAAGGTTCAAATCAACAATTAAATTCCGAACATCTCGTAAAAATTCCATTTCAATGAAAGTTGTTTAAAACATTTGTTCAACATTTTCAATAGAGGCTCAGAATAAAAGAAGAGTGAAAATAGCAGTTTCATAAAACAAGCCCCTCGAGCAAAGTATCACTTCTATATATATATAGCCCCTCGAGCAAGCCTTTCAGTCACTCCGGACTCAACTCTCATCAACCAGCACTCACACTCAGCACTTATGCTCAATAGGTACCTTACATAAACCGTTGCGACGTGCAACCCGTTCCATAAATATATAGTCGACTGCGCTCACTGGGGGTGTGCAGACTCCGAAGGGGCTCCTACAGCCCAAGCGTTATATTGCTGCGGCATACAGCTCGATCCAACATATCGCTAC
The DNA here is from genome assembly GCF_000715075.1 of Nicotiana tabacum. Lineage (NCBI taxonomy): Eukaryota > Viridiplantae > Streptophyta > Magnoliopsida > Solanales > Solanaceae > Nicotiana > Nicotiana tabacum. The sequence goes on along the minus strand of NC_134100.1, from coordinate 22,400,718 downwards.
AGCGTGCAGCCTGATCTATATATCGCTGCAGCGTGCAGCTCGATCCATATACATATATATATCATTGCGGCGTGCAGCCCGATCCATAATTATATAATCCTTGACAACAAGCCCTCGGTCTCTCTCAGTCATTAACCTCACAAGCTACTCGGGCATTTCAGTGAAAGAAATCAGGGAACTCAGCCGAAACAACTTTCATATATTTAAAAACATAGTAATGAAGCTAAATCAGACAATAAACAGGTAAAAATCATGGCTGAGGATATGCTTTCGAATCAAAACAGTGTGAGAATAGTAGCAAAATACCCCTGAGGATCCAAACAGTACGGCACAAGGTCCCAAATATGGATTTAGCCCAAGATAACAGAATTATTTCTAAACACATAGATTTCATATAGAGTTTATCAAAAATATGCAACTCTATAGTTTCCATGGGACGAACCAAGTCACAATCCCTACCGATGCACGCCCACATGCCCATGTATCAATACAGTTAGAAATTCCACGATTCCATACCCTCATGACTAGATTTACAATCATTACTTACCTCAAACCGGACGAAAATCTACACCGCGATGCTCTTGCCTCTCGACTCGGCCTCAAATCGCCCCGAATCTATCCAAAATCAGAATCATACCATCAATACATGCCAAAGGAACAAAATTCACACGAAAATTATCAAATTAGACCCAAAATCCCGAATTTGCTCAAACCCGACCCCCGACTCACATCTCGGAATCCAACAAAAATTGCAAAACTAGAAACTCCTTTCACTCCCGAGTCTATACATACCAAAATCATCAAAATCGGACCACAAATGGCCCCTCAAATCCCTAATTTAAACTCTCCAATTTCAAGCCCTAATCTCCCAATTTCTTCTCAAATTTTCCCACTAATATCATGATTAAGCAATGGGATAATTGCCATAAACACAAGATACAAGGCCCAAGTAGCTTTCCTAACTGAAAACACTTGATTCCCTCTTGAAATCACTACTCCCAAGCTCCAACTCGTTTAAAAATGGTGAAGAAATGGTAGAAATTCGCGAAGGGGAACTTATATACTTTCTGCCCACCACTTCCGCATCTGCGGTCTTCAAGTTGCATTTGTGATGCCGCACCTGCGGAAAATCCATCGCAGGTGCGGTCTTCACTTAAATTCCAAGACCCGCTTCTGCGGTCAACCTCTCGCTCCTGCGGTCTCGTAGGTGAGGTACGATGTTCGCACCTGCACCTCTCGCCCTCTCCACTATTGCCGCTCTGCTGATGATCCTCTGCTTCTGCGTTGCCGTACCTACGGTTCCCACTCCGCAGGTGTGGTTATGACAGCTAAAACACCCCAGAAAGTTCATCAACTCTCAGACCTCAAAAATCAATCCTTCAACTATCTGAATCCATCCCGAGGCCCTCGGGACCTCAACCAAACATACGAACAAACCACATATCACCATTCAAACATATTCAAACCTTCAGAACACTAAAAACGACATCAAAACACCAAGTTACCTCCGGATTCAAGCCTAAGAATCTCTAAACTTCTTAATTCCGCAAACGATGCCGAAACCCATCAAACGTCGTCTGAATGACCTAAAATTTTGCACACACGTCACAAATGATGCCACAGACCTACTCAAATTTACAAAATTCCATTCTGACCCCGATATCAAAATTTCCACCGCCGATCGAGAAACGCCAAATTTCTAATTCCACCAATTCAAGCCTAATTCTACCACGGACCTCCAAATCATATTTCGGACGCTCTCCTAAGTCCAAAATCACCTAACGGAGCTAACCAAATCATAAAAATCCAAATCTGAGATCGAATACTAAAAAGTCAAAACTTGGTCATACCTTTCGAATTTAAAGTTTCAAGCTGAGAATCATTCTTCCATATCTTTTTCGATTAACCTGAAAACCAAAACCGACGATTTACATAAGTCATAATACATCATACGGGGCTAATAATGCCCGAGAACTAGCGAGCAAAGTTAAAATTCTCAAAACGACCGGTTGGGTCGTTACATCCTCCCCCACATAAACATACGTTCGTCCTCAAACGTGCCCAGAGTTGTTTCAAAAGCCATCAAATCGCCATGTATCCTCACTATGCACATACCCGGGGGTGATCCCATGTCACCCTATCCCATATAGGCCCGATAGCACAACATAACTAAAATTTCACAATTCAACCTAGCCCATAACCTTAGAACCAAATTCCAGTTCCGAAATTATATATAAGATTAGAATCTCACATCTATACACTGAATAAGTCCGAACAAGCTGTATCAAACCATATCTTTACCCAAGATGTAATCACATGATATACCACATAACTCAACCACTCGTAGCGACAACTTCTAATCACAGCAACTGCTCAAACAACCCAATACCGTTAATAAACCCTCTTATCAAACAAGGCCTCATTCCAACACTTTCATACTACCAACGATGAATAAAAAATGCAGAACGTCATAACCATTCCTCATATCAACCAGTCATAGAGCTCTCTCTCCTCCGGCAACGACCATAGTAAATTTCTAAGCCGAATCTCGATATTATCCTTCCCATATGCTGAAATCAAATCCGATAATATTCATTCAAGATCCCAATGACCTCATCTCATCCAATATGACTACTCTAGTGACATGACACATCAATACAATCTAAAGCCACAACTCGTGCAATCCGCGCACCAGCAAGCAACAATCCAAATGTACTCAAATCATGGAAAATAAGTTAAATGAGAGAGTTGTACCGCAAGCTCACAAATATCACCACAACACGATGCTAAGAACCCATCGCACATTGTAGAACCAGAATACATGAATCTAACCCGAAGGATCATACCTCCACATAACTTCGGTGCAATACACGACCCTATCCAAACACTGGTCCACATGAAACACCTCAATTCACCATTCCCAAAATCAACTACCACACGCAATTTGATGTCTAGTACCAAAAGTGAATCACCATGACCACGGAGAAGCAAATGACGCAATGCCACACCGGCCTGAGAGAACATATCCAATGCGCAATTAGTCACGCAACACCCAATTACCTGTCTCACTCAAATTCCGCTATAAAGTCCAAATAGAACCATATCATTTGTGCATAAAACAAACGAATCACAACTCCTCGTAACACAGAAGAGTAGCTCATGAATCACTCTAGAACATGAATAAGCTCAACGACAATCGAATGGAACCTCTCTCAACAGTAGCAATTCAGAGTCAACCAAGTCGACTCGATATAGAACACACATCCATATTGGCCTACTCATGAACCTCTTATCAAGGAGTTCCTGAATCTGCTCTTACAACTCCTTTAACTCCGCCGGTGCCATACGATATGGTGGAATAGAAATGGCTGAGTGCCCGACACCAAATCAGTACCGAATCATTATCCCTGTCCGGCGGCATGCCGGCAGGTCTGCAGGAAACACATCCGAAAAATCCCTCACCACCGGGACTAAAGCAATGGTAGGAGTCTCTGCACTGACACCCCTCATGAAGGAAAAATAAGAGAGACAACCCTTTCCAACCATCCGCTGGGCCTTTAAAAATGAAATAACTTTACTGGGAACATAACCTTTTGAACTTCGCCACTCAACCCGTGGCATTCCCGCATAGCCAACGTCGCCGTCTTAGCGTATAGTCTAGAATAACTCGACACGGAGACAACCAGTCCATACCCAATATCACTTCAAAATCTACCATACTAAACAATAAAGATCCACTCGGGTCTCCAAACCGCCAATAGCCACCACACAAGACCAATATACATGGTCCACAACCACGACATAACCTGTTTATGACAACTCCCAGTCTCCAAATCCATAAAGCACTCGAATCACTTTATCTAATCCCAACTCCACCTCCCGTACGTCTAATGCACCTCTAATGCTCGATCATTCCACGAGGGATACTCCTATAATCTTTCTGTGCCACCAAGAAAACTCGAATATCAGCAGTCGATCAATAAGAGAGCGTCGCAATACTAATGAAGTATCATTAACTCAAACACATTTCCCTTTCTAAAATGTATGCCCTCATCAAGCCGCACCAATTAGTGATATAATTTACCTAGTCATCTTAAATTGTACATGCTGCATAAGAACTTATGTCCTTCCTTCCAGAACTGAACCGTGACCTTACACATGCAAATCTCAATCCCTACACAACATACTGCATACATGATGCCATCCTATGATAAATATGAGAACTTCATAATCCCTTTCGAGCCACAAGCAACTATGTACTCAACTAGCCAAGAACTTTCCATTTGATCCCATCTAGAAGAAAATCACTATACATCACATGCTTCTCACGCCAGTAGAAAATATACATCTCCAACCATGATAGAAGTCACCAAGAACTCTCCGAATCCCCTTTGCACAAAACCAAACTGTCAAGATTGAATCCTTCTAATTTAACCAAGCTATGTAGATTACCAAAAACCCAAGAGTATTGCCACGAAACATTTATAGAAACTCATTACCTCATAAGCACCCAAAGAACTAATCATATCCCTTACCATGCCTATCGACCTTATACCAATCCGTCCTATTATCCAAGTTCCTTTTGAATTCCCTTCAAATTGATACTTCCCCTCACCATAATACCACAATCCTCAACCCAGACTCACCACACGACACCCAAGCATAAAACCACACCGTCTAAGGCTTATAAGTCACGGAATACTCTCTTAAATATCCCCAAAAAGTCACTACATCCCAAATACTTACCTTGAAGAGACTTCATGTGAATCTAAAGCCATTACCCTCACCTTACTGATATTGATATGTAGAATCCATAATGATATAGAAATGCCACAAGTCTTGGCACCCTCAAATGTAGCCCTTAGTTTCTATCCAAATACACATCCTGAAGATCTCCAATTATTACATGTAAATCTTGAATCCTTTAGAACCATTCTCGAGAGTCATCCACTCTACTCAGGTTTCAATTAAACTGATCAAATGAATCGAACATGTACCCCATTAGTACAACAACACTTAAGGAAGTAATCCCTCCTTCTAAGCAGCCGAGTGATATCCTACTCCATACCCGTTACATCCCTTACGACAACAACTAATTCATCCAAATATTTCTCATATACCCATAAAGCATAACACACCATTATCCAAAATTTCCTTTACTCGAGTCTTTCTCGATCTCAATCTCTGTAAGCCACAACTGATTCGCCGGTATACCAGAAACTGAAACTAATATGGCACTTATCTACGCAATCAACTTATCAATAGCAGACTCCCCCACTTAGCTCAAAGCCATAGGTCAAAACACACAAAAACTCGCAATGTCCATACTCTAATAGTGCCATAATACTATAGGGAGATTAAACTAAATCATTCATAAGCTCGTGCAACACAATCATCTAGTACTTCAAATCATTTGCGATCTCGCATTCACCCTCGTAACAGTCATTCCCACTCTCATAAGCAATCCAAACTAACATTGTGACACACATATTTTACTAGTAAAAGAGTGCTCCCAACAAACAATATAGGGATCACACAATCCTCAGAACACCCTGCAGGAGATGACCCACCTGCTTTGCCTCAAACTAACATCTCTTCATACCTTTCCACCATCATAAACATCACACAATCACTTAATCTTCCTGAGTCTGAACTCATATCACAACATGAAATCTACTTTACTTCCCAACTAGACAACATGAAAAGATCATTCAACACACCCACAACTCGGGGCTATGAATCAAATCATGATGGAAATCAAGTACTAGATAGTTCTTTATACCCTCAAGCAGACCCGTCTCGCCACATTCAAATTATATAAACATATCTCGCAGTCAAATCATACTCATCACATAGCCATCCAGTCATCACTTCCCCTAATAGAGACATTATCGAACATATAAATCCAAAAGCATGTGCTCACACAATTAACACCTCAGTGCTTAAGCTATAGGCAAAGCCCGGCCTCAAGTCCTCCAAACTAGCTCAACAGCAACATACATAAATCACATCTTGCCCCTCGATCAGGGAATCACAAGATATCGATGCACAACTGATACCGAGCACCAATGTGCGCATACGAACGCATGGAAGGAATTTCAAGAGTTACATTTAGGGCTAAATCGATGACGCACGATAAGAATTAGAGGATGTGGGATTTCCTAAAGGTTCTGCAGCATCTCGAAGATAAGCACAGACGTCTCTGTACCGATCCGTGAGACTCTACTAAACTTGCTCAATACTCGTGAGACCTATGTAACCTAGGCTCTGATACCAACTTGTCACGATGCAAAACCTACCGGGTTGTGATGGCGCCTATCATGGAACTAAGTCAAACGACACAATCCCAAAACCAATCAATATTTTAATTCTTAGGCTAAAATCAAAGCTATTTAACAATAAACCTTTATAAAGTGTTTAAAACCAAACAACAATGCGGAAAGAAAGCCCGACATTGGGGTGTCACTAGTCATGAGCATCTATTATAACGGTCTGACAACATCAAGACCAACATGGCCGAGAAAATCACTGAATACAACTAAGGGAGAATAAGGAGGGAGAGAAACAGGGTTGCGATCGCCAAGCAGCTACCTTGCTAACTCCGATGAACCTACTACTAAGTAATCAATACCCGCTACCGGGTTCAGAAATACCTGAATCTGCACACAAGGTGCAGGAAGTAATGTGAGTACGCCAACTCAGTAAGTAATAAAGGTAAATAAAGACTGAGTGCAGTGACGAGCATTTAAAAATTCATATATATCTCATAACATAAAGCCTCAATGGAAACAACTAGGTTCAAATCAACAGTTAAATTCCGAAAATCTCGTAAAAATTTCAGTTTCAATGAAAGTTGTTTAAAATATTTGTTCAACATTTTCAATAGAGGCTCACTATAAAAGAAGAGTGAAAATAGTAGTTTCATAATACAAGCCCCTCGGGCAAAGTATCACCACATATATATATATAGCCCCTTGGGCAAGCCTCTCAGTCATTTATGACTCAACACTCATCAATCAGCACTCACACTCAGTACTTACGCTCAATAGGTACCTTACAATAACCGATGCAGCATGCAGCCCGATCTATAAATGTATCGTCGAGTGCACTCACTGGGGGTGTGCAGACTCCGGAGGGGCTCCTACAGCCCAAGCGCTATATTGTTGTGGCGTACAGCTCGATCCAACATATCGTTGTGGCGTGCAGCCCGATCCATATATTGATGCAGCGTGCAACCCGATCCATAATAAATATATAAATCGCTGCGGCGTGCAGCCCGATCCATAATTATATAATCCTCGCCAATAGGCCCTCGGCCTCTCTCAGTCATCAACCTTACAAGCCACTCGGGCATTTCAGTGAAACAAATCCGGGAACTAAGCCCAAACAACATTCATATATTTAAAAACAGAGTAATGAAAATAAATCAGACAATAAACAGGTAAAAATCATGGTTGAGGATATGCTTTCGAATCAAAATGGTGTGAGGATAGTAGCAAAATACCCCTGAGGATCCAAACAGTACGGGACAAGGCCGCAAACATGTATTTAGCCCAAGTTAACAGAATTATTTCTAAACACATAGATTTCGTATAGAGTTTATTAAAAATATGCAGCTCTATAGTTGCCATGGGACAGACCAAGTCACAATCCCTACTAGTGCATGCCCACACGCCCGTCACCTAGCATGTGCGTCACCTCATTTCTCAAAATAGTACGAAATTCCAGGGTTTGATACCCTCAGGACTAGATTTACAATCATTATTTACCTCAAACCGGATGAAAATATACACCGCAATACTCTTGCCTCTCGACTTGACCTTAAATCGCCCCGAATCTATCCAAAATCAGAATCATATCATCATTACATGCCAAAGGAACAAAATCCACACGAAAATTATCAAATTAGACCCAAAATCCCGAATTTGCTCAAACTTGGCCCCTGAACACACTCGGAATCCAACAAAAATTGCAAAACTAGAAAGTCATTTCACTCTCGAGTCCATACATACCAAAATTATCAAAATCAGACCTCAAGTGGCCCCTCAAATCCCCAATTTAAACTCTCCAATTTCAAGCCCTATACTCCCAATTTTTTCTCAAAGTTTCCCACTAATATCATGATTAAACAATGGGATAATTCCCATAAAATAAAGATCGAGGCCCAAGTAGCTTACCTAACTGAAAACACTTGATTCCCTCTTGAAATCACAGCTCCCAAGCTCGAACTCGTTCAAGAATGGGGAAGAAATGGTAGAAATTCGTGAAGGGGAACTTATATACTTTCTGCCCAGCACTTTTGCATCTGCGGTCTTCAAGTCGCATCTACGATGCCGCACCTGTGGAAAATCCATCGTAGGTTCGGTCCTCACTTAAATTCCAGGACCCTCTTCTGTGGTCAACTTCTCGCTCCTACGGTCTCGCAAGTGCGGTACGATGTTCGCACTTGTACCTCTCGCCCTCTTCGCAATGGATGCTTTTGCGGCTGATCCTCCGCTTATGCGTTGTCGCACCTGCGGTTCCCACTCCGCAGGTGCAGTTATGACAGCTGAAACACACCAAAAATTTCATCAACTCTCAAACCTCAAAAACCAATCCATCAACCATCCGAATCCATCCCGCGGCCTTCGGGACCTCAACCAAACATATAAACAATACACATATCACCATTCATACTTATTCTAACCTTCAGAACACTAAAAATGACATCAAAACACCAAATTACCCTCAGATTCAAGCCTAAGAACCTCTAAACTTCCGAATTTCGCAAACGATGCCGAAACCCATCAAACCTCGTCCGAATGACCTAAAATTTTGCAAACACATCACAAATGACGCTACAGACCTACTCAAATTTCCAGAATTTCATTCAGACCCAATATAAAAATTTCCACCGCCGATCAAGACACGCCAAATTTCCAATTCCACTAATTCAATCCTAATTCTACCACGGACCTCCAAATCACATTCCGGACGCTCTCCCAATTCCAAAATCACCGAACGGAGCTAACAAATTCATAAAAATTCAAATCCGAGATCGAATACTAAAAAGTCAAAACTTGGTCAAACCTTTCGAATTTAAAGTTTCAAGCTGAGAATCATTCTTCCATATCTATTATGATTAACCTTAAAACCAAAATTAACAATTTACATAAGTTATAATACATCATACAGGGATATTCATGCTTGAGAACTAGTGAGCGAAGTGCAAATGCTCAAAATGACCAGTCGGGTCATTACAACAACATAACTATAGATCCATACTTCAACCTTGGTCCTTAAACCTTAGAACCCAATCTCTAACATCAAGAATTCATTACCAAAAACCTAAATCTCACATCTGCTCACTGTATAAGTGTGAACAAGTTGTATTAAGCCATAACCATAACCCCAAGATGCAATCACAGGATATACCCCATCACTCAGATACTCACAACAGGAACTGCTGACCACCATTGCTACCCAAAAACAAATCTGGTGCCGGTAGCAAACCTCATATCGATTAGAACCTCGTTCAAGACATTCATACCCTGCCGATGATGAAAGACACAAGCACAACCTCTTAACCACTCATCTTTTCACTAAGCCAAAAACTTACTCGTTCGACCAGGGCCATTGTCCAAATCCTCGGCAAAATATAGTGTTATTCTCCCAAACCGTCCTCATCCCAATAAAATAGTGCAAATCTCAGGTCTAGAAACCTCATCTTAGCCAATACAAGCATCCCCACTGACGAGTATCAACAGAGCCCCACGCAACCCAGTTTCGTACACTAACAAGTAATAATTCAGATATGATAGATAATAGTAAGAAAACTAAATAAGAGAACTACTAAGAAAGTTAAGTAGGAGGGAAATTTTAGCATTTTACTATGGACTATTTTCAACAAGAGGAAAGCAAAATACACGAAATAGGAATAAAGAAGCACATTTCATCATTGTATCGTTGCGGCGTGCAATCCGATCCCATCATGTATCGACATATGGTGCCCCTCGATCCATAATACTCGGGCTCACTGATCATATGTGCGTATATATCAAGCACAATAGAGCGCACAAAATATAACCATGGGAAAATTATTAGGAACAAACAATATTGAGAAGGATAAGCACAACTATGGTGCAATAAGCAAATCAACATCATGAAGGCCATCTCGCCCATAGTGCCATGAAGCCTAAACTGTATTACAATATGCGTGCGAAGAACCATATAACCATCATAATCTGTCATAGTATAAGAGAGAAACATATAACATAAACCAAGGCGCGAATAACATCCATTTCGCCCGATGATATACATGTGGCAACAAGTGAAAAAGGAGCAAGAAAATACGACCTTATACAGAATATACATCCTCATTGGGCCTACCAATAGGTCATAAAATCAACTCCGGTCATCCCTGAACGGACAAATAGCCCTCCAAAATTCCACAACGACATATCCATAACATACACTATCATCTAGTTAGCTTTGGCCATATTTCACAGTCCACAACCACGAATCAATCTGCTTCTGAGAACTCCCAGTCTCCAATCCATAGAACACACGAATCACCCTATTTGATCTCAAACTCCACTGCCAAATGTCTAACACATCTCTCGAACACGATCATCCTACGAGGAATACTTCTAAAATTCTTCCGTGCCACATAACAAAATTTAAATCTTAGCAGTTGACTAAATAGGCGAGCACCGCAATATCAATGATGCATCCGTAAGTCAAATCACAATGTGCCTTCTGAAATGCACACCCTTCTTAGGCAATACCAAGTAGTAATAGCATCCATCTAGACATCTGAAACTATATGTGTTGTCTAAGAATTCATGACCTTCCCTTCAAAATAGAACCATGACCTTGCACATGCGAAACTCAATCCCGATCGGTCGAAAACCTTCTATTTGATCTCAACCCTAAGGAAATCCCGATACGCAACATGTTCCTCACACTAGTAGGAAATATCTACCTCGAGCAGTGATAGAAATCATCGAGAACTCCTTGAAATCCATTTGAACATAATCAAGCTATCATAACCAAATTCCTCCAATTCAAACAAGCCACGCAGTTGCCCAAAACCCATGAGCATTGCCACGAAACATCTATGGAGACTCACCATATCACAAGTACCCAAAGAACTGATCATATCATTACCGTGTTAGCCCAATTTACTATCAAACTGCCATGTTTCCTCTGAGTTCCTTTCAATTTACTCTTAAGTTGATACCCCTTCTTGCGAGAACACCATGATCCTTACCCTAAAGCTCACTATAGGAGATTCTAGCATAAAACCACACCGCCCTAAGGCTCATAAGTTGTTGCATTCCCTCTTAGCACCCCCAAAGTACCACAATTGAGGCACCCACTCTAAAGAGACCTTCTATGAATCTAATGTTGTTTCCTCCACCACTTAGTCTTCCTATTAATGAAATACATAATCCACAATGATATAGAAATACCACGAGGCTTGACACCATCCAATGTAAATCATAAACTCTAGCCATAACTGCTATTCCACCACTTAATTTTCCTAGGTCTGAACTCATCAATGAGGCATGAGAATCAAGTTCGTTCCACAATTAAACAACATGAAAAACCTTTCAATACACTCATAACTCGTGACTATACGCCACATCAAGACAGAAATCAACACCCATTAGCCCTTTTTACACCTCATGCAGACTCTTTTTGTCACATTCAAATCACCCGAATATAGCCTGCAGACACATCTTACTCGTCATTTAATCATCCGACTACTCGCCTGCCATAATTTCCACTCATAAGGACACTACCGGATGTATAAGTCCAAAAGCACATGCTCATACAACCAAAATCCCCGTGCTCAAGCTACAGTCACAACCCAGCCTCAAGTTCTCTAGACTAACCCATCATCAACATACAAGAATCACATCTCGCATCTCACCCAGGGACTCACAAGTCGTCGATGCTCCGCCGATACCGAGCTCTCACATGCACATACCAATGCATGGAAGGGATTCAAAGAGATACGCTCCAAGCTTAATCAATGTCGCATAATAAAGAAAGAAAGACGGAAAGTTTATCCAAAATGCCCAGTAGCCTCTCGAAGATAGGTGTGGACGCCATCATACCGATCCACAAGACTCTACAAGATACTTGCTCATAACTCGTAGAACCTATGAACCTATAGCTCTGATAGCAACTTGTCACGATCCAAAAATCACAAGTCGTGATGGCACCTAACTCGACCCGCTAGGTAATTCAACTAACCAAAAATACAAGTCAAATGAAATTATAGGAAAATAGAGAAGGAATAGCTGAACTTTTACATATTAACCTAAGAATTAGTAGTACGAATCATGAGCTTCTAAGACTTAGAATTTACAAAACTGATAGAAATAATTACACGATCTGTTCGAAAACTACATAAAAAGATTATCAAAGTCTAAAACTACCAAGGACAAGTGGCAGCTTTTATTCGAAATACACGAACATCTTTAGGGTCAGCTCCCGATATCACCAGCAGCTCCGCTCCAAAATTCTGCACGCAATGTGCAGAAGTGTAGTATCAGTACAACTGACCCCATGTAGTGGTAAGTATCTTGTCTAACCTCGTCGAAGTAGTGACAAGACTTTTTAGTTAAAAAATTCTTATTGATAAACACTGTAAAGTAAACTAACAATTGAACTATACTGCAATATAATGGATAGAGCACACAAATGAATTTACAAAGCAATACCAAATACTAAAAGAGATCACAAATCATCAGTTTCCAATATCTCGACCAATGTTTACTTAGAACAAAAATCCATGAACCACAATAATCACCTCAAAACTTTCATAGTATGAGAGAAATACTCAAGACATCAGATCCAACGGTACGGCAACATACTTCGTGCATTTATCTCATCCTCACCATATATGTGTAAAACAGTACCAACCAAATGGCAGGAATACCAATAACAGACATGACAAGGAAGAAAAATTCGCAAGTAGTAATAATGAATGAGAACGTACATAAGGACGTCAGTCACAGACTAAAAGGAAAGCATATAGGTAATGACAACAATCAGGAAAAAGGATTATAACTTCAACTAACTAGCATGGTGGGGGAATGAAAATAGATATAACAAATAAGACAGGGGGTACGTGATCTTTATAAATTAACAAGTAGAGACATGAATGACTGACATGGAAGAAGACCTGGACCTAAGTGCAACAAAACAGCTATGACATGGTTGCAATCACAACAGCAGAAAATAGGCATGATATTTACAAGTAAAGCAAGTAGAAGGCATGGACAACACAACAACAATTGTGATAGAGATTAAAGACATAACAGTGATGCCAAGTCACATAAAAACCATAAGTATGACAGTAACAAATCAAGGCAAGACATGAAGATATCTGCGAGTAAAGGCTATCACAACATAATGCATGTCCCTCCTCCTTACTTGCACGGAAACACTCTTCGTGCCATGAACTCGCAATAACACAAAAGTATGATAATATAAATGCAATGGCAGGACATCACCCTTTGTGCTTTTACTCACAAATGATATGGCCCGGCATTATCCTTCATGCTTTTACTCTCAGTAATATGGCACGGCATCACCCTTTGTGCTTTTACTTATAAATGATATGGCACGGCATCATCTTCGTGCTTTTACTCTCAATAATATGGTACGACATCACCCTTCATGCTTTTACTCTCAGATAATATGGAACGACATCACCCTTCATGCTTTACACTCTTCCTCACATTATAATGTATAAACAATGGCACGACATCACCCTTCGTGCTTTACACTTTTCCTTACCAGGCATATGTATATCAATGACAAATAAGGTAGGAAGCATAATAACGTCAAGGAGAGTGTTTAAACGAATATTCCAATAGAATGCCAATCACAACTTTCCAAAGCAACAATAGTTCAATAATCCACAAGAACCTTATTATTTAGGTATTACAACAATTATCACAAATGATCTACTACACAAGTATAAAGTCTAGTATCTCAAGAATATCGGCCGTAGCAATGTATTAAAGGTTATGCGTAGTGATGATCAAATTAGACACATCAATGTGTTCTCAGAAATTCCATCAAAGTTGATCAAGTTATAACAAGCTAAGTCTTAGTTCTCAACATTTAACACTATGATTTTAATATCTAGGAGTCAAGTAAGGCATGAAACAAAAATGTCACATAGTTTTACAAGACACAATTATAGTATAATCTACCCCCGAGTATGATTAACCCCGGCATAAACATATATGCTCGTCACCTCATATATGTATCACCCCCGTATGTAGCAAACAATGTCAAATAGTGAGGAAAATTCCCTCAACAAGGTTGGGCAAGACACTTACCTCAATTCGGCTAACTCAATACTCAAATTAGCTTTTTATTTACAAATTCACCTCAGCTCGGCTCAATCTATCCAAAGATGACTTAAATACATCAAACAATGCAAGAGAAAACAATTCTAATTAACAAAGCTATGATCCTTATACAATCTGCAAAAAGTCAATAAAAGTCAACTCCTCGGATCCACACCTCGAAACCCGATAAAATTTACAAAAACCGAAGACCCATTCTGATAGAAGTTCAACCATACAAAAGTTATCAAGTTCTGATACCAATTCGTCCCACAAATCATCATTTTATATTTTTGAAAGATTTTATAATTTTTCCCAAATTTTCCTTTAGATTCTCATGAATTTGATGTTAAATCTTATATATAATCATGAAATGTAGTTGGGAAATTATTAAAGGTAATTACCCAATGATTTGGTATGAAAATCCCTTCACAAAATCGCCTCTTCTCGGACCTAGGGTTCAAAATATGATAAAATGAAGCTAAGTCCTAAAATGGGAGTTTTAATACCAGCCTCAGATGTCGCATATGCGACATCAAGATCGTAAATGCGACAAAAGTATCGCAAAAGCGAAAGCTGACCAGCTTTGCTCATGTCGCAAATGAGAGCTCTAAATGTTTCGCAAAACTGACAGTTGGCATCGCAAATGCGGAGCTGCTATCACAAATGCTATGATGTTGTTCGCAATTGCGAATTCCCCTACCCCAGCCCATCTTCGCAAAAGCGAGAAATATCTCGCAAATGCAGACATCACAAATGCGATGGAAACCTCGCAAATGCGAGAACAGAGACACCAACATAGCTGAACCTTCTTCCAACACTGCGAAACGCGTACGAAACTCATCCGAGCCCTCAAGGCTCTATGTCAAACATCCACACAAGTCTAAAAATATAACACAAATTCGCTCGTGCAATCAGAACACCAAAATAACCTCTAGAACCACGAATCGGATGCCAAAACTCATGAAAATCATCATGAACTTCAAGAACTTCTCGAATCGCAACCAAGCGTTTGCACCCTATCAAACCAATTTCGAATGGTGCCAAATTTTGCAGACAAGTTCCATATGACAAAACGAACCTACTCAAAGCTTCAAATCATGCATGACAACCTCGAAACGATGAATCACACCTCTAGTCAAAATCAATGAACCTTGAAACTTCAACTTCTACAACGGATGCTGAAACTTATCAAATCACGTCCGAATGACCTCGAATTTTTCATAAAAGTCACATTTGCCATTGCGGACCTACTCTAACTTCAAGAATCAGAATCCGACCCCGATATCAAAATGTCCACTCCCGGTCAACTTCCCAAAAAATCTAACCTTCGCCAATCCAAGATTAATTTGATTATGGATCTCCAAATTACAATCCGGATGCACTTCTATGTCCAAATTCAACCAACGGAATTAACGGAACTGACGAAACTCCATTCTGAGGCTTCAAACTACCGAGCGAAGTGCAGATGCTCAAAACGACCAGTCGGGTCGTTACATTAAGACAAGAATAATGTTACATAATATTAACTCCTATTTGATTCTTACATTTTTCTGAAGGAAGAAATCATAGATTATTTGCCTATATAAGCATCATCATTTGTGAACTAAATAACCAACCAAAAAAATATTATTCTCCCATCCTCTCAAAACACTATTCATCTTCCTATGTTTCGTGGGCAATTCTTTCTTGCAAACTCCAAACTTCCTACCATGAGTGCACATGTTTGGAAATACTGTGGAACCTTGGGAGTGATCGGTCTTAATGATTTGCACTCAGTCAGAGCAAAATCACTTTTAAGGCAGTGGCTTGTCACAATACAGTATTTATTCGATAAGTTATTTCTATTCTTTTATTATTCTTGGTCAATATTATCAATTATTTTCTAACAGTGTTATCATTTGTTCTTTCCTAAATTGAGAACTACTGGTTTGTAATTGCTCCAGATAGTTCAATATTAATTTTACTTTGTTCCAAATAACACGACCAAAATAAATCCAGAAACGCACATCACCAAAAATGACATAGCAAATTGATATTTACTCATAGCCAATATGATTAATAGTCAAGACAACGAAATTTTCAACATTTCTTTCTCCGAGTCTCTTGTCTTGATTTTTTCTTCATTCATTGCCTTCCGTTTGTTATGGTAAATCTTTGTCTGCCTTATAAATTAAAAATAAATTTCAAAAAGACATTACAATTACGAGAATAAAAAGAGATTAATAAGAGTTAATCTTTAACCAAATTAAGAGGAAGAGAAGAAACAATGGGGTTTGAAAGATCATGCTTCCTCTTGTTCCTCTTCTTCTTTGTTGTTGGCTTGGCTTCCTCTTCCCCGTCCTTCATCAAATGTAATTAAATTCCTCCATGCATTTTTATTTCTTTCAATTAACTCACTTGTTCATGATATTATTCAATTTGCAACACTTACAAACAATATTTTTTCCCTGTTAAATTAAATTCCTTTTATCTTTACATCCAAGATCTTATGGAAAAAATATCTGGGGTTTTGTTACTTTCCTTTTTGTTTACTAGGAACTTATTCTAAAAAGATATCTAGTAAAGTTGTTTTCAATTTGTTGTTTATTAATTGAAACAAAACATGGCGAAGCTCGGATTTCGAAAGTCAAATTTCTTAATTTTGACCATGAATTCGTACATAGAATTTTTAAGTGTTTTAAAGAAAAATTTATATATTTAAAAACTACGTAAAACGTATTATAAGTTGTAATAATTAACATTTTAAAATATTTAGAAGACATACGAAAAAAATTGTGGTCAAAGATAAACTCGTTTGACTCTCAAAATCCTCTGCTACATAAATTGGGGCGGAGAGAATACGTTAGTAGAAAATATTTAATAAAAATTCTAATTCTCTTTATTTTTATTTTGTATAATAACATGATAGTGATGGTTCACAACTTGTCTGTTTAACTAAATTCCCTTTGTGTTTGAGCAGACGATGTGCTTGAGTCTCACGTGCAGGGCCGTGGCCTTCTTCAACAATATTTAATCAAGGATAATTGTCCCATTAATTTTGAGAAGGAAGATTACAGACCCCTTACGAGCCAATGCAAAGGACCTCAATACAATGCAGCAATATGTTGCAATGCATTCAAGATTGTAGCCTGCAAACACACAAACGAGATAAATGATGTGGACAATGGATGTGCTGATAGTATGTTTTATTACATTAATCTAAATGGAAAATACCCTATTGGTCTTTTTGCTAATATTTGCAAGGAAGATGAAGAAGGTTTAGACTGCAACAATATCAAGAGCCTTGCTGCTGTAAGACAAAGTGTTCGTTCCAGAATTGTTAATAGACATGTTACAGGTGGTAAAAATTAGACATGAAAAAACTGTTAAGTATTTTATTAATTGCTTTGGAATAATATTAAATTCAAAACTCGTGTATGTACATTATATTGTTTTATAGGTTTGTAACATCTTATACATTTTGTGATACAAATTTTGTACCAAGTATGTTTGGGATGTTCCCAGAGACTATTATGAATAAGATCATACATTGGTTTTTCAATTAACCAGATTCTTTCTATTTGTTCCAATTAGTAGTGTATTAATTGAGGCATTTAAGAGAAATATAAAGGAACGTTTAGAAAAATACACTTATTTATTATGTGTCCAAGTTGAGGGATATGAGTTTACGTGAACTCATACTCCTCTCTCTAAACCATGAATAACAATGTTATATTTCTTCAAAATTACCTAAAATATATGTGCGTGAACCATCATCAAAGACTCTTACGGTGCAATTATTATTGGGTGCACCTCTACAAGTGAAATTGGCCGTTCAAATCCTACTCTGAACTGTCTTGTTTCGGCAAGGAATATATATATTGTCACGATCCAAAATCCCCTCCGAAGGAGTCGTGATGACATCTAATTTCTAAAACTAGGTAAGCCTAACATTAACTGAAATAACAACAATATTTAGCTAACATCAAACAATTTCGAAATGGAAATCTTTATACAAAGTTAAAATTTCAAAATCGGTAGTACAAGTCATAAGCCTTTCTAGGAGTAATTATACATAATGAATATATCACCGTTCCGAATGGAAGGAAAAAATGAAAATAAATACAATAGAAGGTGACTTCGGAGTCTGCGAACGCCCAGCAGGTGCACCTTGTAGTCTCCAGCCTCACCAAGCATAAATCTCAAACCAACTCGATCCAAAGTACCTGGCTCTGCACAAAAAAGTGTGCAGAAGCGTAGCATGAGTACACCACGGTGGTACCTAGTAAGTGTCAAGTCTAACCTCGGTAGAGTAGTGACGAGGCCAGGTCAAGATACCTACCAAACATATAAACATGTGCATGAAATAACATAAATCTAATAAGAATTGGATGTCAAGTAATACCAATAGCAGAAAGAAATCGAATTGCAAACAGTAGTAGTGATAAAGAAAACACGAATGACAACAAGAGATAGCCAAGTAATTAAACCACAACATAGTTGGGATACAGATAAGTGTAAATGTGCGCAAGTAGGGAAAATGATGTCAACTCAACCAAACAAATTGTTTCTAATACATGATTCCAATAATTCCAATTCTTGTAATCTTATACAATAAACTACAATTTCCAAACCTTTAATACACACGACCCTTTGTGCCCACATCTTTCCATCTCACTTTGTACGGCGAAATTTACGTGCTACTCGGTATGTAATATCCGTGTCAATTGCTAATTAGGATGTTCAAGATATTCCATTTATATATCATAAAATAAATTTACAGTTTCTAGACCAAATAGAAAATCAACGAGAAAGATAAGTTTTGTTTTAGAAATCATTTGAGTGAAGAAAAATAATGTTTTCAAATAAAATTCAACATCAAATAGCTGTTGCATTTAATATAGAATTTATTAAGTTAAAACATAATAACAATTTCTTTTTAAGTAAAATAAAAACCTCAGACAGGTTAAGGATATTAAGTTGGGAAATCAATTGAAATAAAATATAACGATTATTGAAAATAGTAAATACTGAAATTTACGGCGAGTTCTAACTTAAAAGTAACACAAGGTAGCATAATATTAATTGTTTTATTTTAACTCACTATATTACTAATAACTCAGTAGGACAGGGGTAATGACTTGATACGCTCAAATTATACTTTATTTAAATAGTGTAAAGCGGTCGGTGTCAAATATAATAACCCAATAAGGTTGGGGTCGAATCCCACAGGGAATAGGCGTGAAAAGGTTACTCGAGTAGTGTGCTGCTTGACTTAGGTCGTAATTCTATTCCGTTAATTGTAGCAAGAGTATGATATGATTGTGATGTGAAGAGATAACTAATTGTAACGTTGAGAATGTAAATAATTTGATTAAGGAAACCAAAGTTGTGTCCCCTTCAATGAAATATAACGCTATCAGTGTTAATATGATATATTTCTAATGGAAGCTTCTATAGATATGCAAATGATTTCTAAATGACTACCCAATATTTTTCAATAGTTGGGTAGTATTTCCTTTTTATGATTTTTCCAAATACAAAAGAGTTGCAATAAAGAGCAATCAATTTATACCAAATAAAACCCACTTATTCCTAAGTGATTCTATTAAACGAGGTTTAAAGGCTCGAGTCTTTGATATTTATATCTACCAAACTCTAACTCACTTTTTCAAGTAAAGAAAGAGTTTAATGACTCTTGTTAATGTTTGCAACCAGAAAGAGTTTAATGGCTTTTGTTAATGTTTGCAACCACCAACAATAAATGAAGAATGAGAAATAAATATATATCAACCAACCATTATATATATATATATATATTCAATGTTAAACACCCATTAACATAACACCCATTTAGGGTCCACAACCTTAGTATTTAAAGCTAGTTACTCATGCTAAAATACAAAAGATGAGAATATTAAATGCCATAAAGCTTACAAAGTGCAAGATTCTTCACTCCTAAAGCTTCCAAAAGAAAGGAATATTCAAAGGTTAGAATGTAACTCAAAAACCAGACAAGATGCCCCCACAAAATTCCAATAAATTTATTTATAGTATGCTAAAACTCGGGACCAATTTCGAACAAAAATGCCCCTCCAGGTTGATTATGCGACCGCATATCTGTCGCATAACAGACATGCGGTCCGCATTCTCGTCAAAGCCATCGCATCTTCGAACCCTAGTTTCCAGGTAGTCGTCGCATCTTGGTTATGCGGTCCGGATTGTTGATTTGCGACTGCATAATGTCATCGCATTTCCAGCTTCAGCAACTTCTATAGGGAGTTTGTGATCCAGAATGCGGCCTGCAAACCTGTTGTGCAGTTACATAATGGACCACATTTCTTGCGCTTAAATTTGGCCAACAGACTGTTGGGCTTTGCGGTTCCTCTGAGCAATATGCGGTCTGCATGTTGGATTTGCTATCTGCATTCTCACATATGCGATCGTATTTTGCCCTTTTCTTGTCCTTTTTGCAGGTTTTTGATTTCATTTCCATATTCTTGGGTCCTTAAACTGCATACATTAGAAAATATTAAAATTACATAAGTATAAAAGATAACTGGATTTAAAACAAGCTAAAATCTAAGTAATTTGTATTAAATATGCCGGAAATCTAAGTAATTTGTATTAAATGTGCCGAAATTCTCCGGCACATCAAAACCCCTAACTTAAACTCTTTCTTGTCCTCAAGCAACTAAAACAACATCATCCTATTCTAGACTCCAGCTAAATGATATGAAACAATAGTGACTGTGGACGGTGTTAGTTGTCAGTACTACAAGCATGCACTTTCGTTTATTTACCCTTCCTGAACAATCATTGTTATTCACAAAGAAACTAATCAACTTGTAAACCTTGAGCCTCAACCAATTTGACAAAATGGTACTCTCAGCTGAGTGCACTTGCATTCGACTTCGAGAACTCAACTTCTGCCCAACCTCAACATTCATGTACCCTCACTAGAAAGAAAGTCCCAAACTCACAATATTTACAATGACAACAAAAGGGACGGATTCACAAAGACACTCACTCTCAAAAAGAGTTTCAAGTGTTACAACATGCAATACTATAGGCTTGCCCTTATTTTAATTCATCGCTTTATTTTAAGAACGTTCAGTTGGAGATCCCATAAGGACTTTTTAAGTTTTTAATGTAGGTTTAGGGAAGGGTCGGATAAACATTTGGGTACAAGTGATTGCACCCTCCTTGAACACTACTCACATTTTTCTTTCTTGTTGCTCTTTGCTTCTTTTCAAACCACATAGCCTTCATTAGCCCCTAGTTTCCAATATTGAACCACCTTAAATACCTCTCTAATTTTCTTCAAGGCTCCATATTTATATATATACATAAATCTCTTTTTCTTCTTTTCTCTTGTTTTTTTATTCTTTTGGAGCTTGAATAGTTTCATATGAATATCTTGAGGTATACTTTCCTACACTCATTGTATAACCTTGCCAATTTTTGGTTTGACACCACACCCCCAACTTAGACTTTTAGCCTTATTCTCAATGTTCAAGGAGGGACAGGTTCAAAAGAGGGAATTATTTTACAAAAGGGGAAAGGTTTGTAATGAGGTGGCCAAAGAAAAGGTTAAAGGCTCAAATAGGGTAACTAGTGATAATATCTATACAATGGGCAGCTTGAAAGGCTAACTAGTTTTCCAAAATCACAAAGACTGCCTAAGGTCATTTCTCAAACCAAATGTAATTATCATTAGCATCGAAAGACCAACGGGCAAATTCTAGATGGCAAAAGTAAACACAAGAATTATTTATACAAAGACTCACACACATGGCACACGAACTGTTTGAGTCAACATAGTTTTAGCCCTCGAGTCAACACTTGGCAACTCGAAACTCTCATCATATCTACATATGTAGCTCTAGGTAACATAGAGTCAAAGAGCGAGCCTCAAGTTCACACAGTTTATTTCTTCTTCTTTTTTTATATTAATGGACGGGTATAGGCTACTTACAGGCATCCATGCTTGAAACTAGAAAATTACACTAAACCGGTCAAAATATTTTCATTCTACTGCCATGGTTCTACTATTACACCCTTGGAAAAGAACCCGGCGAAGAAAAACCAAGGGAAGTTCATTGCTAATTACTAAAGATGAACATGCATCCAACTATCTACTCGTTCTTGGTTTTTTTTTCTTTACAAAGATAACATATGTACAAAAACAACACAAGTATATACAAAAGTTGCAAAAATTTGCTTATATAACACAAAAACATGTACAACAGTTCACAAAAAGTTTGTACAAGGCTATTCCACCCCCAACTGAAAATCATGCATTGTCCCCAATGCATAAGAATGTAAGATAGAGTTTAGGAGCTCCTTGAGGCGCACTAAGTGCTATGGGAGTCGGAAGCTAGCTGAATAATGGTGGGGTCACCCTCTGATGCTGAAGCTGGGACCGACGAGATCTCGGCCCGAGGAGTGACCGCTGCTGATGGAGAAGGGATTTCCAACTGGCCCAACACTAGAGCTGGGGCCTGTGAGCTGCTAGCCTCGCCTACTGATAGCTGAGTGGTTGATGGATTGGCTTGGATGACCATGTCTGCTAGCGAATGTTCTAGCGCCTTCTGAACAACTGTTTGTTTCTCCTCTGCAATTGTAGGGGCAACAATCTGCTTACCTTTCTCCTGAGTACCCTCATCCTCCTCGGACCCTAACTTCTCGCCAGTCTCTCCCTCATCTGCCTCCCCATCTTCGGACTCTACAGAGTGTCTGAAATCTTCCTCATAAGGGATGTCAATATGTGCAGGGGAAGATGGAAGATGGGAAGCCCCGAAAGTCTGAGGTGCAGTACTTGTCATCAAAGTGGAGAAATCAAGATCTAATCCGGCCACGGACGTGCCTGCTCCCTGCTCTCCTTCCTTGGGCATGAAGGAGGATAGATCAAACTCCAGAGTTTGCATTTTGTGGAGCTCAGTCTTCATTGTGGAAACATCATCACGGAGCTTTGGCAAGTCTCAAACCTTACACCGCTCTATATTTTCAATCCGCACCTCAAGCTGCTTTGAGCAATCCCCATAAGATGTTTGTTGTTGTTGGAGGGCCATCACTGAGGACTGGATAAAGGTCAATGCCTGGTGATGAGTGTGGGGAGGCTCTGCAGAAGCTGGTCTACCTTAGCATTTGCATGTTGAGCTAAGAGACAGAACATCGAAAAAGTTGGCAATGTGGCAGAAGGCTGTGCAATGGTGGCCTGAGAGGTGGGCTGTGGAGTGGAAGTTGAGGCCACTGTGGCCTGAGGAGAAATAGGTGTCTGGGAGTCTGAGATTTCTGTATCAGCTAGAATCTGGGTTGGAACCTCTGTGGGAGCAACAACTGCCCGTGGCACCACATCATTAATGTGTGTGATATCAATATCATTCAGCGTTTTCCTCGTCTTATCAGTCTGTGGCATTGAAAGGACTTCCACAGCCTTATAGAGGGGTGTGATCAAGCACGAGAATGGAAGTGACGTGGCTGTCTGGTTGGCCCGGATCCCTAACTCTCAGAAGATAAAGTCACCCATATCATATCCCAGTCATAATGCATGAAATGAGAAGAGCTTTCTCAATGCTTATATCAGTCTCATTTCGGGACGGTATCAATCGAGAGGTGACAAAGCTGAGCCAGAATCTACCCTCTCATGTGAGATCTTCCTTGAATATTTTATGCAGAGGGTCAATCCAAGCGGGGGTCCCCTGGGCTATCCAACCACGCTCATTATCTCTATTGACCCATTTGGTGTCATACTCAGATGTGCCCGATCTCTAGTTTGGAAAGTAGAACCCATTTATAGTGTCACTGCTATAGAACACCTACTTCCCCCGAACCAAGAGAGTCTCACAAAATACTTTGTTGCGTTGTGGTGAGGGGTTCTGGAGGCTCCATAAGATGCATAAAATTCAGGCACCAATGTTTAATTGTAATCATCAGGAAGCTCAGTGAAGCACTCCCAGATTCTAGCTTTGATGTTCTCTAGTATGTAATGTATTTCTCTTGTATCCCATTCAGACTCAGTTGTTTCTCGGTAAAGATTTTCCGTTTCATGAGCCCTTCTCCATACAGATCCCTAGAGCCTTCGACCCCAAACATAAGTTAGAAATCATCTCCTCTTTTTCTTTTTTCCTCAGCTTGTAGGTCGACTGATGGCAAGGTTTCCTTCTGATCAGACTGGGAGGGATGTGCAACAGTAGGTTGGGATGATTCTGGTCGTGAACGTTTCACTTGTTGTGCCTGACGACTGGTGGAGGCCCTTTTCTTGGAAGCAATATTTTTCTTGGGAGCCATATCTGCAAAGAAATAAAGTGTGAGCAACATAGGAGACATTAGGAAAAAATTACAAAGAACATCAAGTATGCGACAGGTTATGCGGTTGCATAACCACTATGCAGACCGCAAACCTATCGCAAAACTTTTGTCTTCTGAAAGGAAACGTTTATGCGATGGGTTATGCGATCGCATATCCATTTTGCATTTTGCATAACCATCGTAAAACTATATTGTTGGAAAGTACATCACACTATGCGATCGCAAAATCCACCGCAAAGATGGATTTGGATCGTAAATTAGCCGCAAACAGTATGTTACAAAAAACCATACACTATTGAAGTATGCGGTGGCTTTGGGTTCCGCATATCACTTATGCGATCGCAAAGTGTCCGCAAATTTCCATCTTCCTCAGGTCACCTAGAGTTTCCTATGCGGCAACAATGTGGACCGCAAATCGACTATGTGGTCCGCAAAAGTCGTCGTCCTCAATGTTTTGAACTCCACCTTCTACAATGGTGACCCTAATTTCACTACCTAGCACCCCGAGCCTAACTAATTATCCAAGAAACCCCCCCCCCCCCCATTAAGAGCAGATAAGAGGAAAAAAAGCAAAAACTAAAGGAAACAAAAAACGAGAAAACACATAACAAAATTTAAACTAAAATTTATAGGGAATAAATTTTGAAAGGAGAACATACTAAGAACGGAGAATTTAGAACACTTGGAAGATGAATGCACAAAGTGGAATCATTGTTTACTCTGTTAACTAGTCGTTTTTCTTTCTCCTTTTTTTTTTTTTGTTTTGCTTAAGAGGGAAATGTTTTTTTTGTCTGAGTGCTGGGTGTGTTTATGTGCGAAGGGATAGGGCTACTTACCTGTGAACTTAAGTCACCGCATAACACCTTATGCAACCTCATAAGTGTTATGCGGTGGTTTCAAGTTGATTTGCTCATTGACACAATGCAGTGCACTCGTGCGATCGCATAACGGATATGCAGTCTGCAAAGTGCATGTCCTCGCTGCATTTTGACCATCAATATTTTCTAAACAAACTGCCCAAGTCTGCGGTCACTATGCGGTCCGCATAGTTAAAATGCGACCGCATATGTGTGGCAGACTTCCCATGGTGACTTTTCTTCCCTTTCACATGCAATTTTACCCTGTGTTATGATCTTTTGAATTACCTGTGTAAGCACGTGATTTTTGCCCAATATGAGAAATACTCCCAAAAAATGCAAAATAAAATGATTTTCCTTGGTGTGCAATTTTGAGTATTTTTGTGATATGTTTGGATAATTATTTGCATTTGTCTGTGTTCGCTTATTTGTTAAATTAATAGAAAATATAAAAATATGTCGCATTTTGCATGTAGGATTTAATTCTACAATTGTTAGTAATTAAATGAGCTTTACAAAAATTAAAAATTACAAAAATAGGCATCTTTTGCATTTTTAGCATTTAATGTCCAAATATATAATTTTATGCTTAATTATTACTTAATTGTGCGTTAATTGTTATTGGGAGTTAATTTGCGCTTTTATAACTTAATTTAGTTCTTAATAATAATTAAATATTTTATAATTTAGTTTTAGAAAATAAAAGAAGAAAAGAGAACAAAAATACAAAAGAAAATCGGATTGGGCCGCTTCTTCAATTGTAAGCCAAAGGCCCAAAAAATTGCCCAATCTTCTCCATGACCCAGTCCACTACAGACCGGGTCGACCCGGTCCGCCCCATTAACCCAACACCCCTTCTTCATTTTTCAAAACACAAAACAAAAGAAAAAAAGAAAGAACAAGAAAACCCTAAAACACTAACTCATCCGCCCCCCCCCCCTTTCTCATCTTTCTTCTTCTTCTCCAAACACCAACCTCCCCATCAATGGCTACCCTCCTCTTCATCACACAACCATGGGCTGCCCGCTGCCTTCGTCCCCGGCCAAGCGACCACCATCGCGACTTCATCTTCGTCGTTCGACGTCAAGCTCGGGTTTGAAGCTCGACGTCCATGGCAGCCTTTGCCCCCGACCTCGTTCCAGCTTCATCGGAGCTCGTCACTGTTTCTGCTCCAGCTGCTGCTACTTCTGTTTCAAACTCGTGTCCATGGCTGAGTTGCATCTGTTCCAGCTCGTCGTCCATGGCTTCTTCACGAGCGGACGCACCCAGCTGCTCCTGTTTCGCGTCAACCATGGTTGCTGTCACTGCCTCATCGTCCAGTCCCCCCAGCTGTTGTTTTCTTCACGTTCCAAGCTCGAGCCAGTCGTCCAAACTCAGTCACGTAACCAAACGGAACCCCCGCTGCCTCGTTCCTTCACTTCTGCCGCGACAGCTGCTGCTGCTGCTCCGGCGCGGCTTCAGCCAACTTCTTAGATTCGTTCATCGTCGTTTGGTCGAGCACTTCGTCGAGTTAGTCGTTGAGTCCGGACAGATTTATTCCCATTTGAGGTTTGTCGAAACAGTCCATACAATCGAATTCGTCGTTGTTCATCTCCGGTTAGTAGATTTTGAGTTTTATTCTGTCCGTATTTTGTTTTGATATTTTCGAATCTAAAATCGGCAAATGTTTGTTTTGTTCATGTAAAATCGGTAGATATTTGATTTTTGGTTTCGTTCATGTTCATGTGTTTTTGTTGAATTAATTTTCAGATTTCAAATGGAAGTTAATTAGTTATTTTTCATGTTTATTTCATGTTGGTATTATTGTTTAAGTGAATACTTGTTAGTTTAATGCTTGCTAGATTCAAATTGAAATTTTATTGATTATTTCTTCAATTTGTTTCATGTTGTTATGTATT
The DNA here is from genome assembly GCF_000715075.1 of Nicotiana tabacum. NCBI lineage: Eukaryota > Viridiplantae > Streptophyta > Magnoliopsida > Solanales > Solanaceae > Nicotiana > Nicotiana tabacum. The sequence continues at coordinate 22,373,313 of NC_134100.1, read as the reverse complement.
TTCCTGAAAATATTAATGTTGTTTGAATCGTTAGAATCCGTCATGTTTGTTGCTTAAAAACAGATTTAATTCATGTTCGTCTTAGTTTGAAGTTCATGTTTAAATTCAGTGATTTAATGTGAGTTTATGTTTGTTTTTGATTGGTTTGATTTAGTTTGAATCATGTATTTTGTTGTTTGTATTGTTGTATCCTTACTAAATTAACCAGGATTGGTTCCCGATATGGTTAATTTAGTTCCATTAATTTGGAGTTGTGTTGTTCATCGTGTTCATATAATTGTTGTTGAAGATTGTTGAGAAATTGGTCATCTTGACTATATTTTGGTCAAGTTATGATTAATTGAGTGTTTAGAGCTGATGGGGGTAATTTGGTAAATTGCATTGCATTCGGGGGTAGATTTGTAATTGCAATAAGGTCGGAGGGGTAGTTTGGTAATTGAACATTATTTTGATTCTTTATGTTAAGCATGGGGGACAAATATAATGGGGTGGGGTTTTTGATGTACTTGTTTAATATAATGGGGGACAAGACAAAACATAATGGGGAGGAATCTTGCACTTGTTTAATGTAGGCATGGGGGACATATTGTAATGGGTTGGGAATGTGGTATTTATTTAATGTAGGCATGTGGGACAAAGTTTAAAATAAAGAAGACATTTAATAGTGGGCCAAAGCATGCCATTAGGGGAATAATTTTGGGTTGGGAATTGAAGATTTGTCTTGCTATATATAGAGTCATTTCTTGACATTAAAAGGGGACTAGACTTGAAAAAAAAAACTTAGACTAAAACTTGAAAGATTTTTGTGGATTATTTTGAGAGAGGAAGACAATCCGAGAATCTCAAGAGTGTTAGAGAGTAAAAAAAAAAAGAAAACAAAAACAAGGGGAGAAGCGAGTTTAGTTTCGGGTTTAATACACGCGTGGTTTGTTGCTGTTTAGTTTGCTTACAAATTTTCGGGTTTATTCTATTGAGTTGTTTGATTTTTCTTCAAAGTTTTCTGGGCCTTAAATCTGATTCGAATTGCTGTTGTTGGGTTGCTGTTGTTGCTGTGTATTTACACTACTGCTGCTTCTACTGATCTTCATCTTCTTTCCTTGCTTTCCAAAAACCAGGTACACAAACTGATACACTGGTTCATCTTGTAAGCCACTCGAAGCATGAATGCAAAAAATGAGAAAGATTTGAAGTTGTAATTTAATGTAGCCTTTTCTTTCTTTTCTGTCTGTATGTAGAATATTCTATGCGTTGCCATGCAAACTCCTTAAACAACTCACTTTTGGAACTTAACCATAATAACTCGAAAGTATGTAAATAAAGTAGGACCTTATCTTCATTTATTTTAGAAAACAAAAAATAGAAAATGTAGTCGTGCTAAGATTATCCTTTTAAAAAATAATGAGACGAGCCTCGCCAAATAAAAATGCAAATTGCGGGGCCCTCAATAATTGATCATAATAAATACTTAGAATTTGGGATGGACTGTTTAGTGAATTCCACTTCCTTCCCCAAAGATAATAACGCGTTAGACTCTTTAGGCGCGACTTAATTAAATTACATTCTTAAATTCGGGTGCGCATTTATGTGACCCAAATTCAAATCTCAACGGAGTCGAAATGTGTTAACAACTACGGGTGCATTGATTGTGACGTGGTTCGAGATGCATTTTCACGATGTTGCAATTCTATAAAAATAAATGATAATAATAAAAGCGGTTTAAACTTAATAAAAGCACATAAGTCACAACATGTATTTAAATCAGATATTTAGCCATTATAACAATTTAAGCGACCGTGCTAGAACCACGGAATTCGAGGGTGCCTAACACCTTCCCTCGGGTCAACAGAATTCCTTACTTAGAATTTCTGGTTCGCAGACTTCATTTGGAAAAGTCGAAAATTTCCTCGATTTGGGATTCAAGATAAACCGGTGACTTGGGACACCAAAAACCAAACCTTTCCCAAGTGGCGACTCTGAATTAAATAAATAATCTCATTTCGAATATTGTCACTTAAATTGGAAAAACTCCCTCGCGCATTTAACCCTTCGGGGCGGGCGCGCAAAAAGGAGGTGTGACAGCTCTGGCGACTCTGCTGGGGACTATCGAACCCAGAACCTTTGGTTCAGGGTTCAAGAATTCGAGCTTAGAATAATTGTTATATTTGGCTTTATTATCTGATCTTTATTACATGTTTTTGCATAACGTGCTAAATTTTGTCTTCTACCGCTTTGATATTATTTGAACTGTATATAAACTATGCCGAAACCCTTATCTTCTTACCTCCGGGGAGAAGCTCGCTGGCCGAGACTCCCTATTCTGTTAGTGTCAATACCTGAAATAGGAAAGAGGTCGGACAAGTTACAAAGCCGGACGATCTCGCGGGTCCCCGGTACGTAGCCCCCTCCTCGACTCAAGTTGTCCGCTCGGGTACACAGTCTAGAACAAATACCCAGGTTACGAACCTAGAATAACTTGACTTCATGCCGGATCCCTAGTAGGAACGCTCATTTGCATCATGTTGCATTTGACTTAGGGGACTCAATATAGGGGTTGGGTCCATCTAGGATTAGCAACCTGAAATGAAAAGACCATCCTGTTGCATCCTATTTGTTTCCGTGCATTTATTTGTCTCGGACATGCATGCTGCCTGACTTTGGAGTATTTGAAAAACATATAATAAAAAAAAAACAGTGTATAGGGCTAATTTTCTACTTTGAAAAATAGCAATGCCCAATTACTGTCAAAACTCTACCGAAATTTTACGATAATAAAAAGGGAAAATGTTTTGTTTTCAATAATTTGCTTTACTAAGAAAAAGAAAAACAAAAAGATAGAAAAATAGTCTTTTATTTTTGGAAAGTTGTTTGTTCAAAAGGAAAGAATTTTGTTCTAAAATAATTCGGTTATTTTTACCGAACTACGCGGGTCTGATTCTCACCGGATGTGAGATACGTAGGCAAACCTCATCGGTTCCGGCCCCAATTTTCAAAAATCCAAAAAAAATATATTTCCCTTTAGTTCTTTCTTTATAAATTTTTCCTTAAAAAATACAAAAAAAAAGAAATAAAAAATAATATAGAAGTTTTCTTTAAACTCAAATAAAAAATAGTCTCCTTCTTTCTGAAGTCTTTCATGTGAAATAATGAAATAAGAACTAAAAATCAGCAATAAAAATCCAAAAAAATACTCTTTGCTTTTTAGTCTCTCTTTTGTAAAATGTTCAAAAATAAATAGTTGAAAAATTGAATTCCAAAATATTAGGATTTTTCTTTAGAAGTGCTTTTGTAAATAAATAAAACTCAGAAATTCCAAATCATTTTTCTTAAAAGTCCCTCTTTCAAAATTTAAGAGGCAACATCATGAATAAAAAAAAATATATTCTTTCTTCCGTAGAAAAAGGTGAAACAAATGAAAAATCAACCAAAACACATTTTTCTTTTCTTTTTTTTTTTAAAAAAATATATTCCCAAAGTTCAAGTCAAAAGCACATAATTTTTTAGAAGTCTCTCTTTAAAAAAAATAATAATAAAACAAAAATCAAAATAAAAAAAAAATCTTCTTTCTCCTTTTAAAGCATTTCTTTCAAAAATTCCAAAAAGAGGGGTTAGTTTGCTTACTCTATTCACAAGCGAGAACTACGCCGGTTTGATTCTCGTAGGATGCGAGATACGTAGGCAACTCTCATCGGGTCCAACCCCACCTTTTGCTAAAATAGCCAAAAATCAATAAATAAATAAAAACGTGTCGAATTTTAAATTTTGCCATAAATAAGTTGGGTGGTGTCCAACCTTCCCTTTTTGCTAAAAATAGCCAAAATATATGTCAAATTTTAAATCTGTCATAAATAAGTCGGGTGATGTTGTTTTGTCATAAATAGCCGAATGTTCCCGAAAGGGACGCCGGAAGGCTGACTTTGCATAAATAGCCACCTTTGGGTCATTTTTTAAGGTTTGGTCCAGTTGACCCACACAGCCTTAAAATCTTCGTCACCGAGGCGTTGAAAGGCCGTGTTGGCAATATTGAGTTTTCTAATTTGAAAAACGATAAAAAAGAGTCATAAATAAGTCAGGTGATGCTGTTTTGTCATAAATAACCGAATGTTCCCGAAAGGAACGCCGGAAGGCTGACTTTGCATAAACAGCCACCTTTGGGTCATTTTTTAAGGTTTGGTCCAAATGACCCACAGAGCCTTAAAATCTTCGTCCCCGAAGTGCTAAAAGGCTGTGGTTCGAAAATCTGATTTTTTCTTTCAAAAAAATAAATAAAAAATAAATAAATGAATAAGTAAATAAATAAAGAATAGTCAAATCTTTTGAGCCGAATCGTCTTGCTAAAATCACCCTAATAACTGCGCAGGATGAGCCCTATGCTAAATGAACACTTGTTTCTTTATTTTTATACTTGTTAGTTTCGAACTACGTAATAATCTGATTCGCGCGGCGTCGTGATACGTAGGCAATCCTCATCGGATCCGGTCACATTTTACTGCAAATATTGAAAACAGTAATAAAAAAAAGAATAAATAGATAAATAAATAAATAATAAAATATATATAAAATAAATAAATAAATAAATAAATAAAAGGGGGAGCCTAAAAGAAGCCGGAATGATGCATGTCTTCGTTGCAGACATGTAGAAAATTCATTTAACTGTATAGGTGCATCATGCCCCAATGTGAGATTGCCTATCTGTTATTTGTTTCGAACTAACACGAGGTCAAAAAGGAGTGTTCAGTTACCCGCTATTAAGACAAAAGGAAGTATTCACACCTACTTCACAAGGTCGAAGGGGAATATAGCGATGTCTTCGGAAATTCCTTTGCCGACAATTCCCGTCCCTGAGGAGAGTTCGATCTCGGCCGTCCCAACTTTCGAGTCAGCAACTGCTGAGGAAAACAAAATCCTGAGACTCCGCATGATGGAGATGTTGGATGACTGGCATAATGGAAGGGAACCACCGAGTATTATCCTTGGATTCCCTGAGTTGTTCCACAGAACAAGTGGGATTTCAAACATTCCCATAAGCTACCCGGCTACCCCGTTCGGGTACCCGGCCATTTCAGCCCACTCCGCAGGATCACCCTCTGAGTCTTGCCCTTGGATGTCAACGACGGATGTCGCTACAAGCATTTTCACCACACCGCCCTGTCCGATCATGGCACAGCCCACTACACACAGGCCCAATTTTGACTATTCCTCATTCACCTTTCCAGCTCCCTCTTTCTCATTGGAACCAACTCAATTCACCACCAACACTCCCCCTCAACAACCTCAATGTGGGTTTGCACTAGAGCAGGACCAAAACCCCAAAATTGCTGAACAAGATGATATGGCCAAAAGAATGAGGAGCCTTGAGCAAAACTTGAAAAATATGCAAGGTTTGAGCGGACAGAAAAGCATCTCCTATGCCGATCTATGCATGTTCCCTCACGTGCATCTCCCCGTGGGTTTCAAAACTCCAAAGTTTGAGAAGTACGACGGGCACGGCGACCCCATTGCTCACCTCAAGAAATACTGCAACCAATTGCGGGGAGCCGGCGGAAAAGAGGAATTGCTAATGGCATATTTCGGGGAAAGTCTGGTAGGAATAGCCTCGGAATGGTACATGGACCAGGACATGTCCCGATGGCATGTTTGGGATGATCTCGCTAGAGATTTTGTGAGACAATTCCAGTATAACATCGACATCGCACCAGACCGAAATTCTCTGTCAAACTTGAAGAAGAAACCTTCAAAAAGCTTCAGAGAGTATGTTATTAAGTGGCGCGAGCAAGCGTCGAGGGTGAAGCCTCCTATGGGTGAAGTGGAAATGGTCACTACCTTCCTCCAGGCTCAAGAGTCCGACTATTTCCAAAACATGATGTCGGCCATGGGAAAGCCTTTCGCAGAAGCGATTAAGATTGGAGAGATGGTGGAGAACGGTCTGAAGACGGGAAGAATTTTGAGTCAGGCAGCCATAAGGGCAACCTCCCAAGCCGTCCAAAGCGGGACTGGAGGAATGGCAAGAGGGAAGAAAAAGGAGGAAACATCCATGACGGTATCAGAGGCGGGAGAATATCATAGTCCCGGGCTTTGTTCTTCGGAAAGAACCTCGCAACATTATTTCCCCCACCAAAATGCGACCTACGCTCCTCAGCCCTACATGGTCATGAGCACCCAGCCTTACATCCAGCGGTCACGGCCAGTCAATCGGGGGCAAGCTCCACATCCTAAGAATCAGCCTCCTCACCGAAATCACTACAATCCTCGACCTCCTCAGAATAATTTCCGTCCTCGGGAACCACCCAGGAGACCCAACTATACACCAATCGGTGAACCCTATTCCACCCTATTCCCTAAGCTTGTCCAGATGAATTTATTGCAGCCCATACCACCAAACGGGTAGAACCCGGAATCACCATCATACCAGCGGGGTGTCAGATGTGCATACCATTCAGGGGTAGAAGGGCACGACATCAACGACTGTTGGACATTGAAACAAGCTGTAGAGAATCTGTTAGACCAAGGGAAGATTGTGTTGAGAGACGAGGATATCCCAAATGTGACTAATAATCCGCTGCCCGCCCACAACAATGGGCTGATAGTTGGGATGATTTGTGAAGATGAGGAAGTTGATCCGGCGCTTAAAGCCATAATTTCTATTGCTGATACAGATAAGGGACCCAAGGCGACTCGGGAGCAAGAAAAAGGAATAAGTGATGTATTCAAGCAGGCCTCCATGGTATGGGGGACGATCAAACAACCTCGGCCGAACGAGCCAGTGTTTGTCGGACGCATACCACAGAAGCCAAAATACAACAAAGAGGAAGATGATAAGGTGTCCCCGCTCGAAGAGAGTGAGGAAATATGTGAGGCGGCAAGGGAAAAGCTATGCGAAATACACATGGTCCAGCCAGGAGAGGGCACTAACACCGTTGAGGTATCGTACATAGGACCAAGCACCAAGCTTCAAAACTAGAAGGCTACGCCATTCTTGATCAAACGGAAGTCCTATTGAACCTGTCTTGCCACTTTCTCTACATCACGAGCTACCCCAGGGTGTGACCTAGATGTTTTTCTTTAGTTTCATGTTTTTAATTTCCTGAATGTCAACCTTTTTCCTTATCTTCCCCAAAATGCCAAGAAATGAAATCATGTTTCATTACTCACTTTCTTCTTCTATGTTTTCTTTTGTGTTCTCTTCAATTCTGATAAATGCAGCTTTAAATAACATGACATGTTTGCGGACTTCATGCCCGGATCACGAGAACTCCGTCAGACTTCAAATAATGAGTCAAAATTTGAGATATAAAGAATTTGAAAAGTAGGAATAACTAAAGAAAATTAATTCATGGTTTGGAAAATGACCGTCACTAAAGCAGAGTTTGAGAGCAGTAAATGGGTTTAGACCTGTACAGAACGATAACCTTAATAACTGCGGTTTGTCACGAGCAATTGTACCAAGAAAGAAGGGTCCATACGTCATTGAAAAACGTTACCAAATGGAGCATTTGTATCTGGGCGACGTCGAAAGAAACGACGTCAGCTTTGCTTGGAAAGCAGGTGCAGTGATATGTCTAAATCACTCTGGCGATATCTTTGCACAGTTTGAGATGACGAAGGCTTTCATTCTCGCTACCCAAACACTATTAACCCTTTGCAAACCCATTTGAGCTGGTTACTCTTCTTTGATTATCCTCTTTGGAACCTGAAAATATTATTGAAAAAAAATGAAAAAAAAGAAGAAGAAAGAATTGGAAGAATGAGGAAATATATATACAAAAAGCAAATCAGAAAAAAAAATCAAAAAGAAAAAAAAATCCAAAAACAAAAGAATTTTCTGAACTACGTCTGACTTGATTCCGAAAGGATACGTAGGCAACCTCTCCTTGGGGTTCAGTCACACCAAAACAAAAATCCAGGAATTCCCCCGAAAGTAAAACTGGGGCAGAAGTTATAATGATTCGGCAATGATCCCGCCCAAAAGGTTCCAAAGTTGTAGTTCAATCCACATTCTTTTCACCCCAAGCCGTTGTCCAAGTCCTTCTGATCAATCAGCAAAGCGTTTCAAAATGGGAAAATGGAATTATTTGGGTCTGATACAACAAAATGAGGAGAATAAAATGAGAGAGTCTTGTCAGTGAAAACCTTTGGGTACCGTGAGGCGACGCGAGAAGGGAAATCGAAAATGAGAGAGCTTGTTTAGTAAAAACTCGCAAAGAGTGCTAGCAGGCGACAGTAAGAAGAGAAATGAGAGAGGCCGACTAGCGAAAACCCGCAAAGGGCGTTGTCGGCCAAAAAGATGATTCCACCTCAGAAAGTCCTGGCAAGGTTCCCGGGTTTTGAAAAAAAACATAGATCTGTTTTGATTCATGAGGAAGTGCAGTTTCTTGAAGGTCAGACATCCAGTCCAAAAGGCATGTCATGTTAGTTGAAGCCAGCATACACTCCAGATAAGTCCTTACTCTCTCCCCGAAAGGGACGCTTCTCTTTAAACTCATATGCTTTCCTTTACATAGTTTTCTTTGAGTCCTTTTGATCTAACTCTTAATTCCGTAACAATTACAAAGAAAGGTGGCAGGACCGGTTTTTTTTACAGGGCTCCGTTTGGCAAAAGTCAAATAAAATATACGGCCTCAGTGGCGCGTCAGTCCCATCCCGACTGGCCATGGTAGTTGATTTGCTTCCAAAACCGACAAATCCCCACAGGGTATCCCTTGTTACAAATCCCCACGGAGTCTCCCCTTGTACAATTCCCCAAAGAGGTCCACCCCAGCACATCCCCAGCAAGTCTACTATAATCAAAAATCAAAAAAAAAAAAAAAAAAAAATCCTCACGGAGTTCGCATTGGACAAATACCCACGGAGATTCCCTTGTACAAATCCCCACAGAGTCTCCCTAATGAAATTCCCACCGAAAATCCCCAAGAAGAACGGGACGGGAAAACCAAAGCCTTACAAGGCAAATCATCACAAAATCTGGAAATGCAAGTCTGAGTAGTCCAAAGGGTTTCGCATGTGAATCCAATCAATAGCAGAGTTTCTCAACAAGAATTAGGCCAAGACAAAGCAATTGGAACAGTCAAGGTCTCCAAACCAACCGTCGTCTTCAAACTGACAATTTTTCTTTGTTTAGGAAATTGAGACAGGTGCGACCCAAAGCAGCCATGCAAGAAGCAGGTGTAGCCCAAAAGAAATAAAACACGCAAGCGTTGAAACAGCCTTGCAGCGGGAAAAATGACCAAAGGTAAGTTTCCCGAAATTTTTTCATGCATTTTGATAAATAAAAGGGGATGAACCAAAGAAAAGAAAGAAGACAAGAAATAAAAATGAACATCCCAAAAGAAAAACAAATTATGGTAGCGTAGGACCTCATTCCTCGACTATCCCGGTATAAACCACGGATCTCCCTCGCATAACCCAAGGAGCTTTTCCTACCCAAATCCCCGGCATAATCTGAGTACTCTTTCCCCTTTTCGGCATAACCCGATGAACCTCCGGCATAACCCGATGAATCCCTCCGGCATAACCCGATGAATCTTTCGGCATAACCCGATAAATCTTTCGGCATAACCCGATAAATCTTCCGGCATAACCCGATGAACTTCCGGCATAACCCGATGAATCTTTCGGCATAACCCGATAAATCCTCCCGGCATGTTCCGATGAATTCCCGGCATAATCCGATGAACCTTTTGGCATAACCCGATAAATCTTCTCGGCATAACCCGATAAATCTTCCCGGCATGTTACGATGAATTTTCCGGCATTATCCGATGAATCCTCCCGGCATAACCCGGTGAATCTTTCGGCATAACCCGATAAATCCTCCCGGCATAACCCGATGAACTTCCGGCATAACCCGATGAATCTTTCGGCATAACCCGATAATCCTCCCGGCATGTTCCGATGAATTCCCGGCATGTTCCGATGAATTCCCGGCATAATCCGATGAACCTTTCGGCATAACCCAATAAATCTTCCCGGCATAACCCGATAAATCTTCCCGGCATGTTACGATGAATTTTCCGGCATGATCGGATGAATCCTCCCGGCATAACCCGGTGAATCTTTCGGCATAACCCGATAAATCCTCCCGGCATAACCCGATGAACTTCCGGCATAACCCGATGAATCTTTTGGCATAACCCGATAAATCCTCCCGACATAATCCGATGAACCCTTCGGCATAACCCGATAAATCCTCCCGGCATAACCCGATGAATCTTTCGGCATAACCCGATAAATCTTCTCGGCATAACCCGATAAATCTTCCCGGCATGTTACGATGAATTTTCCGGCATGATCCGATGAATCCTCCCGGCATAACCCAGTGAATCTTTCGGCATAACCCGATAAATCTTCTCGGCATAACCCGATAAATCTTCCCGGCATATTACGATGAATTTTTCGGCATGATCCGATGAATCCTCCCGGCATAACCCGATGAATCTTTTGGAATATCCGATAAACCCTCCGGTATAACCCGACGAATCTTTCCGGCATGACCCGATGATTCCCCCGGCATAACCCGAGAACTCTTTCCTTCAGTCAGCATTAGGGTTTTTAAACCCTAAACTGAACTTTTTCCTTTAATCAGGATTAGGGTTTTAAACCCTAAACTGAACTTTTTCCATTCAGTCAGCATTAGGGTTTTAAACCCTAAACTGAACTTTTTCCTTTAATCAGGATTAGGGCTTTAAACCCTAAACTGAACTCTTTCCCTCAGTCAGCATTAGGGTTTTAAACCCTAAACTGAACTTTTTCCATTCAGTCAGCATTAGGGTTTTAAACCTTAAACTGAACTTTTTCCTTTAATCAGAATTAGGGTTTTAAACCCTAAACTGAACTCTTTCCCTCAGTCAGCATTAGGGTTTTAAACCCTAAACTGAACTTTTTCCATTCAGTCAGCATTAGGGTTTTAAACCCTAAACTGAACTTTTTCCTTTAATCAGGATTAGGGTTTTAAACCCTAAACTGAACTTTTTCCCTTTAGTCAGCATTAGGGTTTTAAACCCTAAACTGAACTTTTTCCATTCAGTTAGCATTAGGGTTTTAAACCTTAAACTGAACTTTTTCATTTAATCAGGATTAGGGTTTTAAACCCTAAACTGAACTCTTTCCCTCAGTCAGCATTAGGGTTTTAAACCCTAAACTGAACTCCTTCCATTTAGTCAGCATTAGGGTTTTAAACCTTAAACTGAACTTTTTTCATTTAGTCAGCATTAGGATTTTAAACCCTAAACTGAACTTTTTCCATTCAGTCAGTATTAGGGTTTTAAACCTGAAACTGAACTTTTCCTTTAGTCAGCATTAGGGTTTAAAACCCTAAACTGAGCTTTTTCCATTCAGTCAGTATTAGGGTTTTAAACCCTAAACTGAACTTTTCCTTTAGTCAGCATTAGGGCCCCAACCCTAAACTGAACTTTTCCCCAGTTGATCAGCTTTAGAGTTTCAACTCTAAACTGAACTTCTCCCCAGCTAGTCGGTATTAGGGCTCCAACCCTGAACTGAGCATTCATATCCTCTTTCATCAATTTTATGAACTTCCTGGCGAATAATTCACGAAATTTTCCTAGTGAAACTGGGGCAGAAAATTTCGTTCGTTTGTTTTTCCCCGCATGTCTGACCTCGAGGCGCATGGATCGAGAAGACCTACGAGATGAGCCTCAACTCAGAATAAAAAAAGAGAAGATGTTCCGAGATGCTTGAAAAAACGAAGGGCGGATCGCTCCGAGTTTCGATCAAGGCCCGAGTTCTACCACTCCCGTCTCACTCAGTGTCGCAGAAATAAACAGGCACCTACAACTTGCAAGCATCAAGATTCGGATCGAAGTCTATAAGCAAAATCAGCTAAGACCCGAGATCAAGTTACAAAAGAATCATAGATAGGAATCTTGTAACTGGCAAGTGACAGACATAAATAGTTAGTTTAGTTTCAATTCCTTTGGTTGTAATAAGGCGGTCAGTAAGCAGTGATAACAGCAGGCAACAGCAGTAACATTGCAGTCCCACGGTAGTCCCAGCTACCAAAACTTCCCGAACTACATTAACCTGATTCCCCTTTAGCCAGGGATATGTAGGAAACCTTTGAAGCAAAGGTTCGGTTAAATCTTTTTCAAAAAAAATGCTTCACACGGAGTACTCGGATGGGCAAAAATCGCTCGCTTTATCTTTGCACGAAAACCCTTCATGTCTCCGGCCAAAGAGGGGCAGCTGTAAGCACGTGATTTTTTCCCAATAAGAGAAATACTCCCCAAAAATGCAAAATAAAATGATTTTCCTTGGTGTGCAATTTTGAGTATTTTTGTGATATGTTTGGATAATTATTTGCATTTGTCTGTGTTCGCTTATTTGTTAAATTAATAGAAAATATAAAAATATGTCGCATTTTGCATGTAGGATTTAATTCTACAATTGTTAGTAATTAAATGAGCTTTACAAAAATTAAAAATTACAAAAATAGGCATCTTTTGCATTTTTAGGATTTAATGTACAAATATACAATTTTATGCTTAATTATTACTTAATTGTGCATTAATTGTTATTGGGAGTTAATTTGCGCTTTTATAACTTAATTTAGTTCTTAATAATAATTAAATATTTTTATAATTTAGTTTTAGAAAATAAAAGAAGAAAAGAGAACAAAAATACAAAAGAAAATCGGATTGGGCCGCTTCTTCAATTGTAAGCCAAAGGCCCAAAAAATTGCCCAATCTTCTCCATGACCCAGTCCACTACAGACCGGGTCGACCCGGTCCGCCCCATTAACCCAACACCCCTTCTTCATTTTTCAAAACACAAAACAAAAGAAAAAAAGAAAGAACAAGAAAACCCTAAAACACTAACTCATCCCCCCCCTTTCTCATCTTTCTTCTTCTTCTCCAAACACCACCCTCCCCATCAATGGCTACCCTCCTCTTCATCACACAGCCATGGGCTGCCCGCTGCCTCCGTCCCCGGCCAAGCGACCACCATCGCGACTTCATCTTCGTCGTTTGACGTCAAGCTCGGGTTTGAAGCTCGACGTCCATGGCAGCCTTTGCCCCCGACCTCGTTCCAGCTTCATCGGAGCTCGTCACTGTTTCTGCTCCAGCTGCTGCTACTTCTGTTTCAAACTCGTGTCCATGGCTGAGTTGCATCTGTTCCAGCTCGTCGTCCATGGCTTCTTCACGAGCGGACGCACCCAGCTGCTCCTGTTTCGCGTCAACCATGGCTGATGTCACTGCCTCGTCGTCCAGTCCCCCCAGCTGCTATTTTCTTTACGTTCCAAGCTCGAGCCAGTCGTCCAAACTCAGTCACGTAACCAAACAGAACCCCCGCTGCCTCGTTCCTTCACTTATGCCGCGACAGCTGCTGCTGCTGCTCCGGCGCGGCTTCAGTCAACTTCTTAGATTCGTTCATCATCGTTTGGTCGAGCACTTCGCCGAGTTAGTCGTTGAGTCCGGACAGATTTATTCCCATTTGAGGTTTGTCGAAACAGTCCATACAATCGAATTCGTCGTTGTTCATCTCCAGTTAGTAGATTTTGAGTTTTATTCTGTCCGTATTTTGTTTTGATATTTTCGAATCTAAAATCGGCAAATGTTTGTTTTGTTCATGTAAAATCGGTAGATATTTGATTTTTGGTTTCGTTCATGTTCATGTGTTTTTGTTGAATTAATTTTCAGATTTCAAATGTAAGTTAATTAGTTATTTTTCATGTTTATTTCATGTTGGTATTATTGTTTAAGTGAATACTTGTTAGTTTAATGTTTGCTAGATTCAAATTGAAATTTAATTGATTATTTCTTCAATTTGTTTCATGTTATTATGTATTTTCCAGAAAATATTAATGTTGTTTGAATCGTTAGAATCCGTCATGTTTGTTGCTTAAAAATAGATTTAATTCATGTTCGTCTTAGTTTGAAGTTCATGTTTAAATCCAGTAATTTAATGTGAGTTTATGTTTGTTTTTGATTGGTTTGATTTAGTTTGAATCATGTATTTTGTTGTTTGTATTGTTGTATCCTTGCTAAATTAACCAGGATTGGTTCCCGATATGGTTAATTTAGTTCCATTAATTTGGAGTTGTGTTGTTCATCGTGTTCATATAATTGTTGTTGAAGATTGTTGAGAAATTGGTCATCTTGACTATATTTTGGTCAAGTTATGATTAATTGAGTGTTTAGAGCTGATGGGGGTAATTTGGTAAATTGCATTGCATTCGGGGGTAGATTTGTAATTGCAATAAGGTCGGAGGGGTAGTTTGGTAATTGAACATTATTTTGATTCTTTATGTTAAGCATGGGGGACAAATATAATGGGGTGGGGTTTTTGATGTACTTGTTTAATATAATGGGGGACAAGACAAAACATAATGGGGAGGAATCTTGCACTTGTTTAATGTAGGCATGGGGGACATATTGTAATGGGTTGGGAATATGGTATTTATTTAATGTAGGCATGGGGGACAAAGTTTAAAATAAAGAAGACATTTAATAGTGGGCCAAAGCATGCCATTAGGGGAATAATTTTGGGTTGGGAATTGAAGATTTGTCTTGCTATATATAGAGTCATTTCTTGACATTAAAAGGGGACTAGACTTGAAAAAAAACTTAGACTAAAACTTGAAAGATTTTTGAGGATTATTTTGAGAGAGGAAGACAATCCGAGAATCTCAAGAGTGTTAGAGAGTAAAAATAAAAGAAAACTAAAACAAAGGGAGAAGCGAGTTTAGTTTCGGGTTTAATACACGCGTGGTTTGTTGCTGTTTAGTTTGCTTACAAATTTTCGGGTTTATTCTATTGAGTTGTTTGATTTTTCTTCAAAGTTTTCTGGGCCTTGAATCTGATTCGAATTGCTGCTGTTGGGTTGCTGTTGTTGCTGTGTATTTACACTACTGCTGCTTCTACTGATCTTCATCTTCTTTCCTTGCTTTCCAAATACCAGGTACACAAACTGATACACTGGTTCATCTTGTAAGCCACTCGAAGCATGAATGCAAAAAATGAGAAAGATTTGAAGTTGTAATTTAATGTAGCCTTTTCTTTCTTTTCTGTCTGTATGTAGAATATTCTATGCGTTGCCATGCAAACTCCTTAAACAACTCACTTTTGGAACTTAACCATAATAACTCGAAAGTATGTAAATAAAGTAGGACCTTATCTTCATTTATTTTAGAAAACAAAAAATAGAAAATGTAGTCGTGCTATGATTATCCTTTTAAAAAATAATGAGACGAGCCTCGCCAAATAAAAATGCAAATTGCGGGGCCCTCAATAATTGATCATAATAAATACTTAGAATTTGGGATGGACTGTTTAGTGAATTCCACTTCCTTCCCCAAAGATAATAACGCGTTAGACTCTTTAGGCGCGACTTAATTAAATTACATTCTTAAATTCGGGTGCGCATTTATGTGACCCAAATTCAAATCTCAACGGAGTCGAAATGTGTTAACAACTACGGGTGCATTGATTGTGACGTTGTTCGAGATGCATTTTCACGATGTTGCAATTCTATAAAAATAAATGATAATAATAAAAGCGGTTTAAGCTTAATAAAAGCACATAAGTCACAACATGTATTTAAATCAGATATTTAGCCATTATAACAATTTAAGCGACCGTGCTAGAACCACGGGATTCGAGGGTGCCTAATACCTTCCCTTGGGTCAACAGAATTCCTTACTTAGAATTTCTGGTTCGCAGACTTCATTTGGAAAAGTCGAAAATTTCCTCCATTTGGGATTCAAGATAAACCGGTGACTTGGGACACCAAAAACCAAACCTTTCCCAAGTGGCGACTCTGAATTAAATAAATAATCCCATTTCAAATATTGTCACTTAAATTGGAAAAACTCCCTCGCGCATTTAACCCTTCGGGGCGGGCGCGCAAAAAGGAGGTGTGACAACCTGCACTATAATATACACTTTAAATTGCTCAAATAAATCTATCTAATAAAATTTAAAATTTAAAGGACAAAAAGGATGTTACCACACATGGGTTGCCTCCCATGAAGCGTTTGATTTAACGTCGCGGCACGATGAAGTTGGTCTTTCTTTGGGTTCACTCATTGGTCGGACATGGACCATCTTTGAGAGCCAACTGTTCCATCAAGTGATTTTCTCCATCTGTGCCCAAGTAGTGCTTGACTCACTGGCCATTTACTTTGAAGGTTCGGAGCCCGTCCTCCGATTCTAATTCCACTGCTCCAAAAGGGTTGACATCTACCACCTTGAACGGACCAGACCATTTTGATTTGAGCTTGCCCCGAAACAATTTCAGCCTTGAGTTGAAGAGCAAAACCAAGTCACCCGACTTGAACTCCCTTTTCAAGATCTTTTTGTCGTGGATGAACTTCATCCTTTCTTTGTACACAATTA
Organism: Nicotiana tabacum; assembly: GCF_000715075.1. Lineage (NCBI taxonomy): Eukaryota > Viridiplantae > Streptophyta > Magnoliopsida > Solanales > Solanaceae > Nicotiana > Nicotiana tabacum. The sequence continues at coordinate 22,356,967 of NC_134100.1, read as the reverse complement.
CACTTTCATATGCATGGAAACAGAATTCCTCCATTTCATTGAGTTGTGTTAACCTAAAATTTATAGCTTCAGCCCAGTCCAAGTTCAGCCTTTTTAAAGCCCACATAGCTTTGTGCTTTAGTTCTACGGGTAGATGACAAGCCTTGTCGAAGACTAACCGATAAGGAAAGGTGCCAATAGGGGTTTTGTATGCTGTGCGGTATGCCCACAACGCATCATCTAGCTTCCTTGACCAATCGGTCTAGTTTTCATTAACAGTCTTTGCTAGAATATTCTTTATCTCCCGGTTAGAAACTTCAACTTGGCCACTTGATTGGGGATGATAAGGTGTGGCCACCATGTGCTTGATGCCATATTTCTCTAGTAGCCCCGTGAAAGCCTTGTTACAGAAGTGAGACCCACCATCACTAAGAATGGATCTAGGAGTGGCAAATCGCGTGAATATGTTTTTCTTTACGAATGTGGTCACACTCCTTGCTTAGTTGTTTGGTAAGGCAATTGCTTCAACCCATTTGGACACATAGTCCACAACTACCAAGATATATTTCATACCACAAGAGCTTACTAAGGGGCCCATAAAATCAATTCCCTACACATCAAAGATCTCTATCTCCATCACAAAGTGCATTATCATTTCATGCCTCTTGGAGATTGATCCTTGCCTTTGACATTGGTCGTAAGCCTTGACCATTTAATTGGCATCATGATAAATCGATGGCCAATAATAACCACATTCAAACACCTTTGCCGCCATTTAATTCCCCCCATGGTGACCCCCGACCGGTGAGTCGTGGCATGTCTTTAGAATTGGCATAATCTCCTCTTCTGGAGCACACCTTCTGATGATGTTATCAGCACAAACATGGAACAAGAAGGGTTCTTCCCAATAGTATTGTCTACAATCTCTCAAAAACTTCTTCTTCTAATAAGCTTCTAATCTATCAGGAATAAGGTCGCTAACCAAGTAGTTAGCAATATCGGCATACCAAGGAGCAAAAGTGTTAGATAATGCCAATATGTGTTCATCCGGTCAGCATTGTTGATTTCAAGATCTTCCTTTAGTCTCCCTACTTCTTCAAGGCTTGATAAATGATACACCACTTGATTTTCCGTCCCTTTTCTATCTTTGACTTCGAAGTCAAATTCTTGCAACTACAGGACCCATCGAATCAACCTAGGCTTTTCATCCTTCTTTGCCATAAGATAGCGAAGAGCAGCATGGTCTGTGTACACTATCACCTTGGATCCCAACAGATAAGCCCGAAATTTCTCAAAGGCATAGACAATGGCAAGAAGTTCTTGCTCAGTCACCGTATAATCCATTTGCGCTCCATTGAGTGTCTTGATTGCATAATAGACCGGGTGAAGAACCTTGTTGTGACATTGGCCAAGCACTGCCCCAATAGCTACACCACTGGCGTCACACATGATTTCGAATGGAAGAGACCAATCGGGTGTGAAAATAATAGGTGCAATGGTGAGATTTTGTTTCAATTCCTCAAAGGCTTTGATTCACTTCTCGTCAAACATAAATTTTAATCTTTCTCAAGGAGTTTGCATATGGGATTTGCAATTTTGAAAAATCCTTGATGAAACGCCTATAGAATCCGGCATGCCCCAAGAAACTTCGGACACCTTTAACTGAAGTAGGTGGAGGAAGCTTGGAAATGATCTCGATCTTTGCCTGGTCAACCTCTATGCCATGTTTTGAAATTTTATGCCCCAAGACAATGCCTTCATCCACCATGAAGTGGCATTTTTCCTAGTTAAGCACAAGGTTGGTCTCATCACATCTCTTGAACACTTGTGTAAGATTGTTAATACAATACTCAAAAGAGTCACCTACCACCGAAAAGTCATCCATGAAAACCTCTAGAAAATCCTCCACCATGTATGAGAAGATGGACATCATGCGTCTTTGAAAAATAGTCGGAGCATTACACAAACCAAACGACATCCGGATAAAGGCAAAAGTTCTATAAGGGCAAGTGAATATTGTCTTCTCTTGGTCCTCCAATGCTATGTTAATTTGGTTGTAACCGGAATATCCATCAAGAAAGCAATAGAATGACCTTCCCGCTAGCCGATCAAGCATTTGATCAATAAAAGGCATAGGAAAATGGTTTTTGCATGTGGCACTGTTGAGCTTTCGATAATCCATACACACCCTCCATCAGGTCACCGTTCTTGTTGGGATGAGCTCATTTTTATCATTTTCAATCATGGTCATGCTTCCCTTTTTCGGCACACATTGCACCGGGCTCACCCAAAAACTATCGGCAATGGGGTAGACTACCCCGACATCTAACCACTTGATGATTTATTTCTTTACCATCTCCTGCATGGACGGGTTTAACCGTCGTTGATGCCCCACACTTAGTTTAGTCTCATTCTCCAATTGGATCTTGTGTTCGCAAATTCTTGCGGGAATCCCTCGGATGTCCGCAATTGTCCACCCAATAGCTTGCCTATGCTCCTTTAAGACATCCAACAATTGGTCTACCTACACATCATTCAACAAATAAGAAATGATAACCGGTAACGTATCGTTTGAGCCAAGAAATTTATACCTCAAGTGTGGTGGAAGTGGTTTGAGCTCTAGTTGCGGTGGCTCAATAATAAAAGGCTTTGCGGGAATAGTGGCTATATTCTCCAAGTCGAGAGAGAGCTTCTTCGGAGCATAAGTGTAGGACCCAAGCCCCTCCAATGCATTGACTAATTCCATATACCCCTCTATATCTTCACCATCGAAGTTTACCAAAATAGCCGCCAACGCCTCACCGAGGCATTGTTCTTCCATCTTCATTTCAACTACATCTTCCACTTCATCAACAACATCAATCACCGAGATGCTTTCATATTCATGTAGTAGTTTCATACCCTTGCTTGCTTGGAATGTAACATTTTTATCATTCACACGGAATTTGATCTCATTCCGTTCTGAATCCATAAGTGCTCTTCATGTAGAAAGGAATGGTCTCCCCAAGATGATAGGGATCTCTTTGTCAACTGCAAAATCAAGGATTATGAAATCGGCGAGTAAATGAAACTTTCCCACTTTTACAAGCACATCATCGACAATTCCCTCCGGTCTCTTTAAGGAACGATCGGTCATTTGCAATCTCACACTTGTGGGACTTGTCATACCTAAACCTGCTTGCTTGTAAATGGCAAGAGGCATTAAGTTGATCCTAGCCCCATTATCACAAAGGGCTCTTGCAAAATCTTGTGCCCCAATTGTACATGGAATGATGAAATCTCTCAGGTCTTCTTTCTTTTGAACGGTGGATGTTGCAATGATGGAACTAACCTGGTCAGTCACATTCACCACTTCATTCCTGGTGGTTCTCTTCTTGGTAATCAAGTCTTTCAAATATTTAGCAAAACCCGACATCTCTTGAAATGCTTCCACAAATGGAATATTCATCGATAACTGCTTGAGAATGTCATAGAACCTTTCGAGTTTGCTATCATCAACCTTCCTAGAAAGTCTTTGAGGGAATGGAGGAGGAGGTCTAGGAATAGGTGGTAGATTTTTTGGTGTCTCTTTTACCTTTTCCTTTACCTCTTCCCGATTTACTTCTTGCACTTTCAACTCTTTCGGAACCTTTTCAACTTCAACAACACTTGGCTCTTCAACCTCAACCTCTTGTTCGGACTCTTCTACTTCAACCACTTGTTCACTCTCTCCTTGTAGTACCTTCCTACTCGGAGTAGTAATTTCCATGATATGAGAAGTTGGGCCACTCCCACTACCCTTTGGGTTCGCAATTGTGTCACTAGGAAGTGTTCCCTTTTGCTTTGGACTTTGTTCCCTAGAGAGATCTCTCATTTACATCTCCAATTTTTGAATGGATGCGGTATGAGAGCCAACAAGCTCGGTCATATTCCTCATAGAAGTGTCGGACTTCTCTTGATTTTGCAATACCCGTTCAAGCATGCTTTCTATCTTGGAATCACTTGAGGAACCTTGATTTGAATATTGACCCTTTGGAGGAACATAAGGTTTTGAACTTCGATTTGAGAACTTGTTGTTGTTGTTATTTCAATTTTCTTGATTTGAGTCACCTTGGTCATTTCACCATTGTTGGTTGGCTTGCCCTTACGGGTTAGGCATCCATTGATTTTGTTGTCCTTGACCTTGGTATTGTTGCCTTTGATAGCCTCCTTGAGAGTTGTTGACATAGTTGGCTTCCCCATAATCTTCACTTAATGATGGTTGCACATCTTGCACCACATTTACCTTCTTCGTTTGGCTTTCAGCGAACATTTTTGTCAACACATTGACATTGGTGGCAAGTCCTGCAATTACTTGATCTCTTTCTTAATTGTCCTTAATCATGGTGGTCAAGGAGGGAGAGCCATATGCAATTCCACATGTGGTGTCCTCTGAGTTCCAAGCTTGATTATGTTGTGCCATTTTGTCAAGGATTTGTGTGACCATTGCGAATGTCTTATCCATAAAATATCTATCAGCTGCATTCTTGGCTATAGATTGGTTCATAGGATCTAAACCTATGTAGAATTTCTCCAACAAGATAGAATATAGAAAACCATGATTGGGAGACCTCACCAAATATAACTTCAATTGATCCTATACCTTATGTAGATGTTCTCCTGGTACTTGCTTGAAAAAGAAAGTTTATCTCGGAGCTCAGATTTCTTACTTGCGGGAACCATTTAGCTAAGAATGCTCGGACAAGTTTAGGCCAAGAATGAATGGAATTTGGTGGCATATTTTGAAGCCATTTCCTTGTGTCCCCAGCTAGTGAGTACTTGAACACCCTCAACCTTAGGGCATCATCTGAGACGTTGTTCTACTTATGCATCGCCCACACACCCAAGAAGTTTCTAAGATGTTGTGTCGGATCATCATCAATGGAATTCTTGAAGAACCCCTCCTCTTTGAGCTTTAGGATTAAACCATGTTCCACTTTGAAAGTTGCAGCACAACAACTGGAGGTACAATATCATTTGTATCTTTGATGTACTCATCTATGTCCGCAAAAGGATTCTCTTCCATTTCATCCTCATATTCGGCCATGTCTTCCTATCAACACCAAGCAAAACAAGAAAACTGTGATGGAATAGAATAAGACGTAAAGTAAAGCATACACTAATTAGTAATTTCAAAATCGTATTCCCCGGTAACGACGCCAAAATTTGATACGCTCAAGTTACACATTATTTAAATAGTGTAAGGCGGTCAGTTTCAAATATAATAACCCAACAGGGTTGGGGTCGAATCCAACATGGAATAGGTGTGAAAAGGCTACTCGAGTAGTGTGCTTCTTGACTTAGGTCATAATTCTATTCCATTAATTGTAACAAGAGTATGATATGATTATGATGTGAAGAGATAAGTAATTGTAATGTTGAGAATGTAAATAATTTGATTAAGGAAACCAAAGTTGTGTCCCCCTCAATGAAATGTAATGCTATCGGTATTAATATGATATATTTCTAATGGAAGGTTCTTTAGATATGCAAATGATTCTACATGACTACCCAATATTTTCTAGTAGTTAGGTAGTATTTCCTCTTTATGATTTTTCCAAATATAAAAGAATTGCAATTAAGAGCAATCAGTTTATACCAAATAAAACTCACTTATTCCTAAGCGATTCTATTAAACAAGGTTTAAAACCTTGAGTCTTTGATATTTACTTCTACCAAACTCTAACTCACTTTTCCAAGTAAAGAAAGAATTTAATGGCTCTTGTTAATATTTGCAACCACCAACAATAAATGAAAAATGAGAAATAAATATATATCAACCAACCATTATACATATATTCAATGTTAAATACCCATTAAACACCCATTACCATAAAACCCATTTAGGGTCCACAACCTTAGTATTTAAAGCTAGCTACTCATGCTAAAATACAAAAAGATGAGAATATTAAATGTCATAAAGCTTACAAAGTGCAAGATTCTTCACTCCTTAAGCTTCCAAAATAGAGGAATATTCAAAGGTTGGAATGTAACTCAAAAACCAGACAAGATGCCCCCACAAAATCCCAATAAATCTATTTATAGTGGGATAAAAATTGGGACTAATTTCGGAAAAAATGCCCCACTAGGTTGATTATGCGACCGCATATCTGTCGCATAACAGACATGCGGTCCGCATTCTCATCAAAACCATCGCATCTTCGAGCCCTAGTTTCTAGGTAGTCGTCGCACCTTGGTTATGCGGTCCACATTATTGATTTGCGACCGCATAATGTCACCGCATTTCCAGCTTCAACAACTTCTACAGGGAGTTTGCGATCCAGAATGCGGCCCGCAAACCTGTTATGCGGTCGCATAATGGACCGCATTTCTTGCGCTTGAATTTGGCCAACAGACTGTTGGGCTTTGCGGTTCCTCTGAGCAATATATGATCCTTATGTTGGATTTGTGGTCCGCATTCTCATATATGCGATCGCATTTTGCCATTTTCTTGTCCTTTTTGCGGTTGTTTGTCATTTCCATATTCTTGGGTCCTTATACCTCATACACTGCAAAACATTAAAATTACATAAGTATAAAAGATAATTGCATTTAAAACAAGATAAAATCTTAGTAATTTGTATTAAATGTGCCGAAATTCTCCGACACATCATGACTCCACGTAATAAATTCACCTTGAAAACCAATTCAGCAGAATAAAAGTATTAGGAAAGGAACTCAAGAAATGACAGCAAGGCAATAAGTCAATGGCAATAACTCAATCCTCAGAAAACAATGAAACCGGAAATACAATTTATCAGGGTCTCGTACGAAAGAAACCGAAGCCAGTACAATAAAACAGGGAATACAAAATATAGAATATGTTGCGGTGCTCAACCCGGTCCCACCTTATTATATTAATATCATAATTAACCTTTATTCCACCATATCAATTCACCCTTATTTCACCTATTACGGTGTGCAACCCGATCCCACCGTACAATATCAATATCATAACAATAAACAAAATATGTTGCGACGCACAATCCGATCCCACCATATAATATCAATTTCATAACTCACCCTTATTTTATCATAATAATCTACCCTTATTTTACCTGTTGCAGTGTGCAACCCGATCCCCGGTACATTAATTTAAATCAACAACAATAATTCAATAACTCAATTTACGAGAATTTCTACAACCAAGAGTATGAGTACACGGCAATAAGGGAATCACATAAAATCAAAGGAATACAACAACCTTTACAAATATCAAGATATGTAAGGCACGTTATACCTACGCAGACAATCACAACAATTTGGAAACATAGCAGATATGCACGTAGTCATAAAAGAACTCAACAATTAAGAGGTAATAAGAGAATAATAAAGGAAATGACTACAACCAAAGCATATAAGGGCCAAATAACATGTAAGATGTATCACCTCCTTTTTCCGAGGAGGATAGGGGATTTTTCCAATTAAAGTGACAATAATCGGTATGGGATTATTTATTTAAATTCAGAGTCGCCACTTGGGATAATTTATGGTGTCCCAAGTTACCGGTTTATTTTAAATCCCAAATCGAGAAAATTGACTCTATTTATGTTCAGCGAACACAGAAGACCATGTAAGGAATTCTGTTAACCGAGAGAAGATGTTAGGCATTTCCAAGTTCCGTGGTTTTAACACAGTCGCTTTAATCATGCCTCGCGTAATTAAATCTGTTTAACTCATTTTATAACCTAGGTACATTTTTACATTTTATCGCTTTTTAATTTGAAACGAATCACGCGTACGTGTACTCATTTCATTTGGTGTGTCAATAATCATGTCACGCGTACGTGTACACAATTCACAATACTTAATTATTTAAGAAAAGCTTGACCAAAGTTGCGCGAACGCATACCTTGATTTATTTTGGAAAAGATCGTAATTATGTCATGCAAATGTGTACACAATCACGATGATAGATTAAACCGCTCCTAAAGCATTTACGAATATTCATTTTAAAAATGTAATCGTGTCATGCGAACATGTACACAATTAATAGCATTTTATTGTTATTATGATTGTTTTGCCGAAGTTGCGCGAACACATACCTTGGTTTATTTTTGGAACCCGTAATTATGTCAAATAAACATCGAAAATCCTAATGATTGCCTACCCGGGCATTAACTACCTAAAAATGCTTCTAGCGATTAAAAGCAACAAAGCAGAATAAAGAACTAAGACAATCAATCCAAGCTCAAACTACTGTTTCTTTCTTTTAGTCTAATTCTTTAATCCACTTTTCAAAGTCAGCATCTAAATACATCCCCTCACAAGCTAGAGTAGTTGGAATAATTAAGGACTATGAACAATTTCTCCAGTAGTCTACAATTGCCTTTTATGAGTTAGAACCAACAGAAAACAAACTATTGCCTTTGTAATGATCTTCACACCGTTGAAGGCTCTTTCGTGAGTTCATTCCAACTTACTTGTTTAACATCTAAAAGGTATCAACTCAAATTGGATGATTGAGCTCAAACCACTCTCTGGATTAACTGGAAAAAAACATTTACAATACAGCTAAACTCAACACCAGCAAACCAATAGCATGCTAAACACATAACCATTCAAAAATCAAGCACAAAAGGGAGACAAATAAGAGCAACAGGTCTAGAAATCAAAAAGCAAATAAAGTTTAGAATTGGACCTTTTATTGATGAATTCAAAATTGCAACTCAGAAGACGAACCGGAAGATGACCACAATCGGAACACGGACTTGACGACCTTTAACGTCTTCAACACTAAACTCCGAACAACTCACCAAACGAGCTTCAAATTGGACTCAAACAATAACGGAAACAAAGAGAGAGCTAAAGTCGCGAAAAGAGTAAGAAGTAGATCTATGGAAAAAGAGCGAGACGTTGACAATGTTTTGACGTTCGATCTGATTTTTGTTGGTTGAATTATTTCTTAGCAGCTAGATGAGGCGAGGGTTCCGGTGAGTTTGGATTGGGAGATGGTATATGAGTGTAAAAAAGGGGGTTGCCTGGTCATTTTAGACCTGCTACTGCAGGTTTGGGCGGAGATGAATAAGGGCGGGGGGGAGGGGGGTTAGAGGGGACTGGTTTGTGTGAGGTGGTGGAATTTTGGTGGTGATGGAGCTCGGCGGCTATCTGGTTGTTGTGGGTATAGAGTTGAAGATGAAGGTGGCGATGAATGGTGGGAGACGATAGAGGTAGATGATGAGGTCTTATCGCTGGTGTCCTTTTGGAGATTGTTGCTGGATTCCAGCGAGCTTGGTGGTGAAGGGAGGAGCCGGTGGGGTGAAGATGATGAAGGAAAACGGCTCCTCTAGACCTAGAAACAAAGGGGGTGCGACTGAAAATTAGGTCCTAGCTCTAGGTTGCTGATCTCCCTTTTTTTAAAGGGAAGTGGGGTGCTATTAGGTTAAAAGAGGTTATGGGCTAAATGTCTTGGGCTATCCAAAATTGGGCTTTCCAATCCAAAATCTTAATTTTTTTTCTACAAATAATGTAAAATCTATTGTAACGACCCGACCGGTTGTTTCATGAGTTATCGCTCCGTTTTCCCCATTTCTGCTTCTTATTGCCTTGTTCAGCTATATTTTGTGTTACCGGGTTGGTTGGCTTGGGTTCGTAGAGGTTTTGTTAAGGTTTGAGACACTTAATCTCTTTTGAGGAAGCTTAAGTTGGAAAAGTCAATCGGATGTTGACTTATGTGTTAAAGGGCTTAGATATGAGTTCCTATGGTTAGGATAGCTTCATGAGGAGATTTTAGACTTAGGAGTGTGATCAGAATGTGTTTTGGAGGTCCGGAGTGGATTTAGGCTTGAATTAGCAAAAGTGGAATTTTGGCGTTTTCCGGTTGATAGGTGAGATTTTGATATAGGGTCAGAATTGAATTCCGAAAGTATCAGTAGGTCCGTTGTGTTATTTAGGATGTGTTTACAAAATTTTAGGTCATTCAGACGTGGTTTGATGGACTTTTTGATCGAAAGCGGAATCTAGAAGATTTTGGAATTCTTAGACTTGAATCCAATGCGAATTTGGTGTTTTAATGTTGTATTGAGCGTTCCGAAGGTTGGAACAAGTTTGAATGATGTTATGTGATATGTTGGCATATGTTTTTGAGGTCTCGAGGGCCTCGGGTGAGTTTCGGGTGGTTAAACAGACCATTTAATGTTGTGAAAAATTGCAGAAATCTGTTGTTGGGTGTTGCAGACAATTGGACTTCGCGTTCATGAGTAGATCCTCGCGTTCGTGAAGGGTTAGGTTGGGAGGCTATGAAGTTGGCCTTCTCATTCGCGAAAGATGTCCCACGATCATGAAGGGTTGAGCTCGTTGGTCATCACGTCCGCGAAGGGTTGAGTGCTAAAGCATCGCATTCGCGAGGGGTTATCACGTTCGCGTAAGAGGAATTTTTGGTCAACCTAAATTTGTGTTTCGCGAACACGAGGGGTTGACCGCGTTCGCGAAGAAGGGTTTGAATGCCTGGGAAGAATGTTTTAAAAGCTCATTTTCGCGATTTTGGGCATAAGTTCCTCCACATATTTAGGCGATTTTGAAGCTTTTTGAAGGGGATTGAAGAGGGAATCAAGGGGGGACACTTGAAGGTAAGATTTATTGACTTTATACGTAATCCTAATGTGTTTTCTACCTAATTAATCATGAAATTTAAGCCTAATATTGAAGAACTAGAGCTTGTAATTGGAGACCTAAAATTAGGGATTTGAGGGATCATTTGTGGTTGGATTTTGGTGATTTTGATATGAATGAATTTGGGGAGTGATAAGGAGTCTATTGATGTAATTTTTATCGAAATCCAAGATGTGGGCCCGGGGGCCGAGATTGGCCAATTTCGAGATTTGTGTTGTAATTTGATTTATTTCAAGTGGGTTTTGTTCCCTTAGCATATTTTGATGGTTTTGCACTGATTTTGGTTAGATTTGGAGCATCCGGAGGCCGATTCGAGAGGGAAAGACATCGCGGGCTAGAGTTTGGACCGGATAGAGGTGAGTAATGATTGTAAATGTTGTCTTGAGAGTATGAAATCCTGGATTTCACATCATTGTGCTCTATTGAGATGACGCACACGCTAGATGACGAGCGTGGGGCCATGCACCATTGGGGATTGTGACTTAGTCCATCCCGAATGACTGTTTTACTACGCATATTGAAAACTCTTTGCTATCATCATATTTTGGGCTGAAGGCCATATTTGGGCCTCGTGCCAACTATTTGGACCCTTAGGGGATTTTTACTGTTATTTCCTCACTTTTTTGATTTTATATTTATACTTAGTCATGTTATATTCTACTATTTTCATAACTCAGCCATGTTTACTCAACACTTTAAATGATATTTTGGGCTGAGCATCATGTTTTACTGTGCCCGAGTGACTTTTAGAGATTTCTAATTGAGTAGGGTCGAGGGCCTGTGTTGTGAGGATTATTATGGGATAGGGCTGCACGCCGCAGCGGTGTTGTACTAATTATGATTGTGAGGCCAAGGGTCTGAGTTGTACGCCACAAGGTGGCTTGATATGAGACCGAGAGCCTATTGATTATGCTACAAGATAGTTTGATATTGCACTTGGGCCGTAAGGGGCCCCTCCCAGAGTCTGTACACCCTAGTGAGCGCGGTTACCCATTGTGATATGAGATATAGCCCGAGGGACTAATGTTGTTCCATGTTACTGCCTGAGGGGATGATTCTGTTGACATTGTGCCCGATGGGCGAATTTTATGTGTTTATCTTTTCTAGCTGCTTTTCATTTACGTGTTTAACTATTAAAAAGGTGTTTTAAAGAATCTTATTCTGAACTAAGGTGTTTTTATAAGATTTCACTGTATCATTCCCTTTTATTGGTTTTACACTACTTCTTTATAGCATGTTGTTGTACTTTATGTGATTTCTTACCGCTTAGTTTTCATTTATTATTATTATTACTCACTGAGTTGGAGTACTCACTTTACTCCCTGTACATTGTGTACAAATTCAGGAGCTTCAGGTCCCGCCAGTGAGGGTTGATTGCTTAGCAGGCTATTCAGAGTCCACTAGGTAGCTGCTCAGCGTTCGCAGCCCAGTGTTTCTCCCTCCTATTTTATTTCCCTTGTTCTAGTTATGTAATAGATTGAATAAACTCTTTCATACACTTTGACTATGTTAGATGCTCATGACTAGTGACATCCCAATGTCGGGTTGTGTTTGGTTTTCCGTAGTTGATATATTTCACTCCATTATAGGATTTATCATTATTAGTGACTTAATTATGAATTATTATCTATTAATTTAATTGGGAGTTTGTGTCGGCTGGCCTTGTCTTTACTAGAGGTGTCATCATGATTGAGTCTGGGTTTAGGGTCGTGACAAGTTGGAATCAGAGCCTAGGTTATATAGGTCTCACGAGTCATGAGCAGGTTTAGTAGAGTCTTGTAAATCGGTACAGAGACATCTGTATTTATCCTCGAGAGGCTGCAAAATCTTTAGGAAAAACTCCATATTCTTGAAATTCTTGTCATGCGAATCTGTTGATCCGAGTACTAAACTTCTGTTATTCTATTCTCTCACAGATGGTTAGGACACGCGCTACCGGTCAGGATAGAAGACCACTAGTACCACCAGTTGTGGCACTAGAGGCCGAGGATGTGGTCATGATCACGGTAGGGGCAAGGGTGTAGGCCGCACAATAGCTAAGGCAGTACCAGTAGATCCACCAGCCGCCCCAGTTCAGGATCAGGTCCCAGTTACGGACACTCCAGTAGCACCAGTTCAGGCACCAGCTATGCCCATTGTGATTTCGGGTCTTCAGGAGGCCTTGGCTTAGATTCTATCAGTATGCACTGGCCTAGCTCAGGCGGTCTCAGTTACTACAGCCGCAACTACTTCTCAGGTCGGGGGAGGCGTTCAGACTCCCGCCGCTCGCACACCTAAGCAGCTTTTGCAGGGACTTCAGACACCGGGGACACATCCATCCCAGCTAGTTGCAGCTGCTTAGGACTATGTAGCTCCTGCCATGCCAGACGACGAGCAGTACAGGTTGGAGAGGTTTGGTAGACTTTAGCCTCCGACTTTCAGTAGTGCAGAGGGCGAGGATGCCTAGTGTTTCTTGGACAAGTTCAGAGGATTCTTCGCACAGCGGGTATTCTAGAGACCAACGGGGTCGCTTTAACTACTTTTCACTTTTCTGGAGCTGTCTTCACTTGGTGGGAGGCTTATGAGAGGCATAGGCCTATTGGGGTAGCACCCCTTACCTGGCAGCAGTTCTTTATTTTATTTTTGGAGAAGTATGTGCCACAATCTCGAAGAGAGGAGCTGCGCAAGCAATTCTAGTGGTTGCGTCAGGGAGAGATGACTATGACGTAGTATTAGATAAGGTTCTCAAAGTTAGCTTGTCATGCTATTTGGTTGGTTCCGACGAATAGAGAGAGGATTCAGAGGTTTGTGGATGGCCTCACTTATCAGGTTTGTATTCTCATAACTAGGGAGAGGGTGTTTAGTGCTACTTTTGAGGAGGTTGTAGACATTGCTCATGATATTGGGCCAGGAGCGAGATGAGAGAGAGGCCAAAAGGCCTCGAGGATCTGGTAGTTATGGTGGTGCTCCTTCGAGAGGTCAGTTTCAGCATGGCAGAGGTCGTCCATTCAGGCATGCTCAGCCAGCTCGTCCAGGTTATCGTGGGGCGTCATCGGGTTATGGTTCTCACAGTTCTCATCAGGGCCAGTCATCACTCAGTGCCCTTCCAGCTCAGTGTTCATCCCCTCCTCCATCAGTTCAGGGCTCTTCTATGCTAGGTGCATCTGCTAGTCATTCCGGTGCTAGGGGTTCTCTTCAATCCCCATCTCCAGTGCTAAGGAGTTGCTATGATTGTGGAGTGATGGGTCACATGTGGAGGAAGTGTCCTCATCGTCTTGCGGGTTCATCTCAGCAAAGGAGTCAGCCATCAACTTTAGTTCTTCTTCGACTGTCAAGCAAGTCTAATGTTCAACTCTTGTTGTACCTCTGAGTTGTGAAACTGGGCTTCAATGCTCCGATTATCCTACCTGATTCATAGTTCTTATTCGACTTATAGTGCCCGAATGGTTTTTCACCATTAAGCCTCTCTCATTTTGTTCTTTCTCTCAACTTAACGTCGCCTTATGGTGCCTGTGAAGGTTTTCACCGATAAAACTCTCTTATTTTATTCTTTTTCTTTTTATTTCCTCTGATTCTGTAGATGACAAGGCATTGACCATAGTAAAAACATTATATGCTCCTGGCATGTCTAGTTCAGCACTCTCAAAGATTATCTAGGAGGTCTTTTTTGGACTGTAATGTGGCTTTTGGACAGGTTAGAAAGAAAGGATATCATAAAGGCTCAAAATAACTAAGACAACAGGGTTAATTTATTCACAACTTTTGGAATTCATTCTAAAACTTTGCCCCAATTTCTAAAATAAGAGAATTTGATTCTTTGATTCTTTTTTTTTTTGAAATGGAATTTCTAAGGAAAACTACCCCACTCTTGGCTTTGTGGTATTATGAAATATTTTATTTGATGCGATCGAACCGTAAGGCTGCCTACGTATCTTGTGATGACAAGAATTAAGTCGAATATAGTTCAAACGAATACATTTTGTTACTATTTTGTTTCTTTTTCCTTCTTGTTTTCTTTATCTCTTTTTTTTTATTTTCTTTTTGGAATTTTCCTTTTGGAATGAACTTTCTAAAACAAACCTATGGGAACATGAATTTTTTTTGTATGACTCTAAATTGATTCCAAAAGAGGGGAGGTCAAAGAAATTAGCACAGGTTCAAAAGGGTATCGAAGGGTATAAAGTATTTGGGGAGCTGAAAGAGGGCCTCCCAATCTCTGAAAATGCCAAGTACAATACCTGCAACATAAGGATGAAAATTGAAGATTATGCACAATATTTCTTTTGCAGCTTCGGCATTGATATCACTGATATGCCCTCCACTTTTCTTTTAGTGCCTTGTCAAGTACAAAATTCTTGTTGGGCGATTGCCTCTTCACAATGGATATCCTCCGTCAATTTGGAGCAAACTCTCTTGACTTTTTCTTGTAAATTGAGGTGCACTTGAATTCAAAACTGCTCGCTTCAAAATGTCTGGGATGCACTCTCTTGTAACAAATTCTTGTCATGTTATTAACTTCTCAAACTATTTGCCCTAGTTTCACACAATTCGGGCTTTAGATGATCTCAAGATATCAAAATATTTACTTATTTCCCTTAAATGTCTCTACCATTTTCAAACTTGCTTCATTGCTTCATGATTAGACTAACTTTTAAGACCAGGCTGAGAATTATATGTGCATGTCATGTCACTAGAATCAGCATGAAAAGACTATTAAAGGAAAAGAGAACTAAACAAAACCTGACTAGAAATTACAAAAAATAGGAAATTGCATCAGACAGACGGTGAAAGGGTTTGAACAACAAAACAAGCAAAATACACTAGGGTTAAAACCCTGGAATAACCTAAATAACGCTAAAAGGGGTACTACGACTAAATGAACTAGGCAAAATAAAAGGATAGAAGTTTTTGGGTCACAAGACAATATTTGAATTACAACCCTGAAATAACCAGGACAACAGAAATGACAACAAAATAAACCACCAGGACTCCTCCCTGGCTATCCAAGAAAGGAGTGTCTTTACGATTACCAAGCTCGACATCTTAGCCACTGAGTCGCACATCAACATGACTAGAACCTTTGCAAGTCTCCATCATGTTGACCTTAGCAAATAGCTTTTGGGTCCCTTTTGCTAACTCGCTCTTAAGATCAACTTCTGGAACCGAGACTGATAGCCCTGAAATTTCGCGGTAAGTGGCCCTCCAAGGGATCCAGAAGAGTTATCATAATCCTTTTGAACACAAATCATGCCCACCATATGCGTCTTACTATGAACAGACAATGGAATTTGGCTAGTATCCGCTGCATCTAGATTTTGCATGGTAATATCACCTGCATCAATAAGCTTCTGGACTGCTCTTTTCAGATACCATTACTTTTCTATGTTGTGCCCGGGGGCATTATAGCAATATGCTCACCTTTGAGAATAATCAAATTTCTTTGGAAGGGGGTTCAGAATTTTTATCTAAATCGGCTTCAACATGTCCAATTGCCTCAACCTTTGGAACAGACTGCATATGATTCTCCAATAGGAGTGAAAGACTTTTCTCTTTGTTGCTGCCTTCTCATTTTGTACTCCGGCCTTGATTGGAACCTCTTTTAGGTAGGTGATTGATATTTTTGTAGAGGCGGGTAAGACATTTGTGGAGGCGGTGCAAGCCATTGTGGGCTTTGTAGGTGTGGAGAATATGGCGGTGCATTGTGTATAGAGTACTGGGAAGGTGAGGTATGACTTTGGGGATTTTGTGGAGAAAAGTAGCATTGGGAAGGATTATCTGGAGTACAAGGATATCATGGTCAGTATTGAGGCTGAAAGTGTTTAGTACGAATGCTCGCTGGATCATTGGCAGGGGTCAGCAACATCTTTTCTATCAATTGGAGGACTGACCTGAGAAACTTGTTCGTTCTATCTGAGCCAAAACTCCCTAAACTTTCCTCGGGTTTCTTTTCCGTCTGAGATAGGGAGGAGCGGTCTGGGATAATGTCTACATTGTACTAATAGTTCCAAACAAAATCTTGAGCCACGTCGCCCCAAGCATGCCACGTATTGACATCTTGACGATTATACCACTCCAAGGCTTCCCCACTCAAACTCTCACTTAAATACGCCATCAACCACTCATCTTTCTTGCCAACACTTCTCATTTCA
Organism: Nicotiana tabacum; assembly: GCF_000715075.1. Taxonomy (NCBI): domain Eukaryota; kingdom Viridiplantae; phylum Streptophyta; class Magnoliopsida; order Solanales; family Solanaceae; genus Nicotiana; species Nicotiana tabacum. The sequence goes on along the minus strand of NC_134100.1, from coordinate 22,340,231 downwards.
CTACAATAACCCCTCATATGGGCTACTGGATCTTCATGCCCATCATACAAATCAAACTTTGGCATCTTAAACCCAGTAGGCAGTTGGATGTCAGGAACAAGCACAAGTCTTTGTAATACGCGCTCATATGGATCCTTATCCCTTGCATGTTTCTTAAAGACTGATCTAAGACTTTCACCTTCTTGGATATTTCATCTTGCTCCACTGTCTTAGCAGGTTTATCAGTTTCATCGGGAGGCTCAAAATGAGGAGCGTAAGAGTATAAATCCGAGACCTTGAAAGTTGGTTCTGGAACATAGTGTTGGGCGTCGGGGACTTCGAACACAGTCTCGCTAAAGGATCGAGGAAGAATAGCTGGTGGAGGAGCTAAAAAACATTAGTGGTCAAAGTAGAGATATATGAGGTTGTTTTGGCGGGTGGAGTGTGAAACGGTTGTGGGTAGATATCAGCAATAGTGGGAAGTTGGATTTGTGACAATGGTGGAATGATGACGACCTTTAGTGTAGTTAGTAGGAACTAATGGTGGAGGGCGCCCACTAATCCAGGCTTGGTATATTTTGTCCATCTATCCTTTCAACCTTAAGACCTCTTCTTTCAACTCAGATTCTGATTCAACAATCTCCTTAGATGGATCAATAACATCTGTGTCCAAGTCTTTGCTAGCCATGGCAACCTTGCTCTTTGACCTTATGTAGTATGGAAGAGTTACCAGTTTAAGAACCACAAACCAACCACCCTTCTACTATAATGAAGATAACAAAGAGGAACAAAATGAAATCATCATGTTAGCTTTAGGGAATTTAATAGCTAAAAATATCACATTGCGTGCAATGCACCTAGCAACAATTAACGTTTCACGAATGACTTCGAGGGTCAAAGGTCACTTGGCATCATCCCAATTTGTTCATTTTAATCATCTTTTTTCTTTTCTTTTCTAGCACTTCTTGGCTTGCTCATTTTCCTTCCACTTTTTTTTTCTAATTATCACTCTTTTCTTTTTTCTCATTTCTCACATCCCATAATTTTATTTTATTTTTCTTTTTTTTTCTTTTTCTTTTAATTTTTAAAATTGATTTGATCAAACCCTATGTAGGTTTCCTACGTATCATGTTCCACATGAATCAGACCAAGCATAGTTCTGAAAAAGTAATGGACAAAATAAACTAAGAAACAAAAATCTTTTTGGATTTTTTATTTACAACTCTTTTTTTTGAAAACAGAATAAAAAATACAATAACAAAAGACTCGACAAACTCAGCAAGACTATGATAGGTTCTGACTCCATCTAAAAGACTTAGTACTATTAGAAAGGACTAGAAAGTAAAAGACAACATAAAAAGGAAGGTAGACTCAAAACATAAAAAAAATCTCCTTACGAAGCTCCGTAATGCAGAGGTCCTGACTGGATGGTCCCGGGTGTCTGTCATGCTCAAACTCCGGTAATTAGATCCACATCTGTATGAGAAAAATAGAGTTAAAGATGTAGAACACTATGTGAGACAATAACACTCCCTATTGGACACATGCAAGACATGATTGAGGTATTTTTGAAAAATGGCCTACGTGGCCAAAAGTTGCTATTAGTGCAAACTCGACAAAGGTGACCTCAAAGACATGGAAAAATCACTTTGCCGAAATGACCCATTTTGTAGAAATGACTTATGTGGCCAAAAAATGGCAAGCTTGAAAATTCAACATAATGGACCTTAAATAGAGAGGACACCATGTTGTGCACTTAGGACTCTAAGACATGCGTTAACAACCGCTTTTGCAAAAATGGCCCCATTTTGCAAGAACGACCGATGTTGATACCCAATTTTTTCCTATATATTTTTAATATGCATAAATACTTTCAAAATAATATATATATAAGCATGCACAAGGATTTTATAATTTTTCTATAATTTTAATGATTTTAAATAGATTTATTTCCTTCGCTTTTACTCATACCCAATAATTACCCCTCAAATTATTATTGTGGTAATTTAGTTATCTAAATTCTATATTTATGCCAAAATATTGTTAAAATATTTTTAGTGCATTTTTATAATTGCATTTTGCATTTTTAAAGCTAATTGGCATATATTTGCAATACTAGCCCTATTAATGTATAATTATATTTATATGCATAAAATTGATCTTCTATATTTTTAAAATGTTAAATATCTATTTTAAATCATTTTAGTACACGAAATTGATTTTTAGAAATTATTTATTATTTATTATAAATTATATGGGATTAAATTGGCTATTTAAAATATAGCCAGATTGCATTTCAATTTTAGCCTCAATTGAACCCAACACCCCAGCCCATTTCAGATTAAATAACCCGACCCAAGACCTAATTACCCCTACCCGAACCAAAACCTATCAAATCCTTTCGTTGATCTAAAAAATCAATGGCCCTCGCTCGTTCTTGCCTTTTTTATTCCAAACGGCCCCCCAACCCTAACCATTTTTCCAAATCCGCTGCCCCTTCATTCGTTCTTACCTTTTTTATTCCAAATGACCCCCAACCCTAACCATTTTTCCAAATCCGCCGCCCTAAGATCCTCTCTTCTCTCAATAACTCTCAACCAAACCCTAGCTCTTCAACCACCGACCTCTCTTATCCGATCATCTCCGGTGACCTCCCATCATCTCCTAAGCCTCCAATGGCTTCTCTCATGCCATGCCTTCCTTCTCTAAGGTCTTCAAGAGCCCAGGGCCATGCTGACTTGCTTTTAGGGTTCGTCACTTGTCTTCTCTTGGCTACTCCAGTGTGATTTCGAGCAAAATCATGATGTATCTGTTACGATCCTTGGGATTCTAGACAAGTTCTTTCATATCTCTATGGGTTTCTTCTAAAACCCTAATTTCTTCCTATATCTCTTAGATCTGTACATATTTAAGACAATTTGAGTTTGCTTCTTTAATGTTTTACACTGTCCTTGGAACTCTTTTGCAAGAGTCGTTGATTTCAAGTGTTTTTCACCTTCTTCTAAAAATTAGGGTTTCGGAACTTCTTTTAAAATTTTATTCAACTGATTCTTTCTGTTTAAACTTCTATTTCTTGTATATTTTTGACTGATACTATGATTTTACTACATCTTCAACTCGTCTATGTTGAAAGCCCTAATTTCTAGGTTTCTTCATTTTGTTTTGTGTATTAGCATGACTGATCATTTCTTTTATGAGTTTCTGTGACTATCATGCCTCGAATATGTTCCTACTGAGTTTTTAGCCTAACTTATAACACTTCTATGTGATTGTGTCCATCTTGATTGTTCAAGACTTGCTTCTTTCTATCAGTGTTGTTTAACCTTCGTGTTTGCTATGTCTAGTTGTTCTTATCTTACTCTATTTATATGCTGAACACCGAATCATAACTTTCTCTTTGACTGATTCTGGATTCCCTATTTCGAGGTTTGATTGGAAGACCTTCCTTTAAACCTTCAATTCCTACTCTTTCTATTCAAATTGATTGATTTGCTTACCTTGTCTGAATTAGTATTTTATTCCTAATGATTATCTCCTTAACTAGAGTTTTTTTGAACTTAACCCTAATTGTTTATCCTATACTTACTGAATTTGAAATCTTTCCTTATTGGTCGTACATTGATTTCTTTCCTTATTTGTTACTTGTTCTTACCGTTTGAACTGATTCCCTTAACTTATGGGAATACTTGTAATAATTTTTCTCTAATTGGTTCTGAGTTCTATAATGACTATACTATTGTGATTCTTGACTTATTTTACCTAGTTTTGAACTACTATATATACATATTTTCTCATTAACACAAACACGAACACATTTATTCAAAAACTCTCTCTTTCACGCTAAAATCTTTCTGCTCTCTTTTGTGTTACTTACTACTGTCTAAAGTCAGCCGGCAGTAAGCCAAGGCTAACTATTGGTTTCTCTTTCACTTTGTGCTTACTATCCCCTTACTGGTATGTTCCAATTTTAATTCATGTCCCAAAACAATATTGTTACAACCCATATCTACACGCGTTAGTTCATGCCATATATTAGTTAACATAAATTCAAGAATGAATTACCTTTGAGATGATAAGAAGTTAATCCTATTGGTCTTAAGTGATACAAGGGTGTATAAGGGGTGATTAACAAGTATTAGAAGTTAAACGAATGAAGGATGTGGTAACTCGTATTTTCAGGTAAACCTAGAGGTTCTTAATACACTCAAGGTCATGTATTAAGGTGTTTGAATCATATAATATCCGTATCATAAGTCTTGAAGTCAAACGAGTTATGAAACAAAAGTCGACAAACGTTGTCGCAACTTAGGTTCATAATTTTACTTAAACATTAGGTTAAATGTTTCTAAGCTTTTCTCCTAATTTACAAGGAATTACGGGGTGATCTACCCACCAAATTAAAGATCTACGAGTGTAGTTTCCAACTCATTAAACCATTTATCAATACAATCTCGGAGTATAGAGATATTCATATTTTCGTAAGCCTGCGCAGATTGGTAGATGACAAGTAGGTGCATCACCTACTTGCCAAAATGATAGGACAAAATTAAAAGACCTAAATCGGCCAAGAGAGAAATTTTAAGGGGTTATGAAATCCGTTATTTCATCCATATTTCATCCCCTCAAAACCAAAGTTAACCCCTGCAACTCCTCCCAAAAAATCCTACACAAACCCTAATCGATTTTCCCTCTCTTTCAAGTTCTATTTGAAGGTAAAACCTAGAGTTTGAAGAACCAAGGGAAGGGATGAGTAATCCAACAAGTAACGTAAGTTACTTCCATCTTTAATACATTTTATCTGCTGTGAATTCATGGTAATTCGTTCTATACATGTAAGAACTCACGGGACGGTGATCGACAGCCGTGAGTTTGAGTTATTCACTTGTAGCGGACTGTTTTCTGTTGCTCTTGGGCTGTGTGTTTTACTACTATTTTGTGGAGTTTTGGAGGTGCAAGGGTGTGTAGTAACACCATATATATTTAGTGTTGAGGGCTGATAGTGATTCGTAGCATTTCTGGGTCGTTTGACACGACTACAGTGGTCGTCGTATGTATGATGTAATTAGGTTGTGCGTGGACTGTTTTGGGAGGCTCAATATGTTTATTATTGATGTTGTTTGGGCTGTTTGGTGATTGTTTGGAATGGTGTGAAGTCATATATATAGGGGAGGTGTTGTCCGTTTCAACGTAAAATAGGTTGTGGTCGATACATAATAGTTATGACGCTTAAATGATAACGATAGTATCGTTTCTCTGATTGTAGACTAAGGAGTTGTGACAATTGCATAGCTTGTGATTGGGGTAGTGTATACAAGGTATGTGAGGCTATCCCTTTTCTTCTTTTGCACGACTCCGATTGTACATAATGTAATGATCGAGCTTCCAAAGATACTCTACTCTTAGAAGCTAGCAGTACTTACATTGCTTTCCCTCTTATAGAACGAATGATGTTAATGTTGCTTCTCTTATTCTTATGTTATCAATGTTGTTGGTACTTTCTGATTCTTATAAGGTTCGTAATGAAGAGTTGGTCCTAATAACGTGTAAAGAGGATACCGACCTTACGTCACTCCGAAAGGTTTAGAATGTGATTCCATGAGTCGAGCATGCATTATATATATGTATCTATTTTACTCTACTGAGTCACGCTATAGTCAGCCGGGTACGACACATATTGTGCAACCATTGATCAGTTGGGTTTTACCGAGCTCCACGTGGTCGGGTACGATTCTACCGAGTCTTATGACGACCGGGTACGTTTTTACCAAGCCTATTATGGCTGGGTACGATATGATGATGATGCCCACAGAGGCGTATGTTTTAAAAGTTTATGTATACATATATATGTATCATGCATTTCATGTCAGTAGCCCTCAGAGGTACTTAGATGTTCCAGGTTGTATATTCTCTATCCCTACTTACATTACTGTTCGGATTTATGGTTCCCTGCCTTACATACTCAGTACTTTATTCGTACTAACATCCTTTTGTTTGTAGACACTGCATGTCATGCTGCAGGCCCTAATAGACAGGCAGGTGCAACTCCCCCACCATAGTAGGTTGTCCAGTTCAGTAGTGAGTGGCAAGATCCTTACTTCGAACTTGTCGTGGTCTTGGTATGCATTTCTGGTATAGACATTATGGGTATGTCGGGGCCCTATTCCGGCTATGTTGCAGCACTTATGTTCATTTAGAGGCTCATAGACAAGTGGCGACTCATGTATAGTTTGGTATGCCTTGTCGGCTGGTTTTTATTGTATAGTCTTTCATGGTAGCGTGGTAGCTCGTACCTTATATGTAGTTTCTTGATTGTCTGGTCATCCCCTGCTATGTATGTTCATGGTGTCATATTTTATTGTTGGTTGCCCATGATCCAGGTCTACCATTTATATTGATCTCGTCAACCCTAAAAGATAATAAAAAAAAAGTTAGATAAAATGTACGTTGGTGCTCGGCAAGTATTGTCGGGTGCTAGTCATGGCCCTCCAGTTTGGGTCGTGACAAACTTGGTATCAGAGCAAGTCTGTCCTAGGGATTGTCTATGAGCCATGTCTAGTAGAGTCTTGATTATGGATGTGTAGCGCGCCACATTTATAATCAGGAGGCTACATGAAATCTAGGGTTGTTACCTTCTTCCTGAATCTAGATCGTGCGTAGAGTTGAGTCGTAAGTGTTTGTCTCTAATATTCACCTTGTTTTCTTTCAGCGATGCCTTTGACTAGGAAGCAAACAATTAGTAGATGGCTCGATATAGCTGCGGGAGAAGGTATCAGTCAGGTGCCCCAAGCCAGAGCAGGCCAAAGTGAGGCTCAAAGTGAGATGCCGTCTCACACCTCATCTACCCCGTCTCCTCCAGAAGATATTAGGAGGCACCCAGCACCTCCAATTCCTCCGTCTGGCACTACAGACCAGGATATGCGGAGTGCTTTACAGTTATTGACTAGCTTGGTAGCTGCTCAGGCTCGGAGGCAGAATACAGGTGCTACTGAGAAACCAGTTAGTATGAGAGTTTGTGATTTTATTAATTTAGACACTCCAATGTTTACTAGATCAGACCCCAAGGAGGACCCGCAGACTTTTATTGACCAGGTTCATCGTACACTTCGGGTTATGCATGTTAGTGATACAGAGGTAGTAGAGTTGGCTTCTTATCGGCTACGGGATTTAGCGGTTCTCTGGTATGATAGTTGGGAGAGATCCAGGGGTTCGAACGCTCCTCCGGCTGTGTGGAAGGAATTTTCTTAGGCTTTTCTTCGTCGCTACTTGCCAATTAAGATATGACGAGCTAGAGCTAATAAGTTCTTGAACCTTAGACAAGGTAATATGAGTGTGCGAGAGTACAGTATGCTGTTCGATTCTTTAGCAAGGTATGCTCCCCATATGGTGGCCGAGATGAGTGATAGGGTACATTTGTTCATGAACGGATTGGGACCACATCTAATAAATGAGTGCACGACAGCCTCCTTGGTGGAGGGCATGGATATTTCCCGTATTCAGGCTTATGCCCAGACCCTAGAGGATCGTAAGTACCAGCAGAGGGCAGATAGGGAGCAGGATAGGGGCCAGCATAAGAAGGAGAGATTTGCAAGGTATTCTAATGACTTCAGAGGCAGCGTCAGACCCCAGTCTTTGAGGAGTTCGGTGGCACCTATAGCTAGTGCTCCCCTACAGTTTCAGAGGCCTCAATATGATCGATTTACCCATTCTGGTCCAGATCAGAGTTCGCAGGCATCAGGCTCGCAACATCACAGGGATACTAGTCAGACGAGACCCATAACACCACGTTGTGATCATTGCAGCAAGGCCCACTTTGGACTATGCCGTCGAGGTTCTGATGCATGTTATTCTTGCGGACAGCCTGGCCATATGATGCGGGATTGTCCTAACAGGGAAGGTGATGGTATGGCTCAGCCGACTGGATCTGTGTCTTCTTCTTCCTCATCAGTTTGACCTCCATCACGGGATTTTCAGCAGTCGATAGGTCGTGGTAGAGGTAGAGATGCAGTGCCGAGTTTGAGGGGTGGTCAAAATCGAACCTATGCTCTAGTAGGTCGACAGGATCTCGAGTCGTCTCCAGATGTTGTTACAGGTATTTTATCTTTGTTTTCTTATGATGTATATGCACTGATTGATCCGGGATCTACATTATCATATGTTACACCCTTTGTGGCTAATAAGTTTGGCATTGAACCTGAATTGATAAGTAAACCCCTTGCGGTATCTACTCTGATAGGAGATTTTGTGATTGTTAGAAGGATATATAGAGGTTGCGTTGTGATGATTTGTAGTCGTCAAACCTTGGAAAATTTATTTGAGTTAGAAATGGTTGATTTCGATGTGATAATGGGAATGGACTGGTTGGCCTCATGCTATGCAAACGTTGACTGTCGTACGAAGATGGTTAGGTTTCAATTTCCTAGTGAACCCATCATAGAATGGAAAGGGAATATTGCTACACCAAAAGGTAGGTTTATTTCCTATCTTAAGGCAAGGAAAATGATCTCAAAAGGTTACATTTATCATTTCATTCGCGTTCGGGATGCGGAGGCGAAACCGCCAACTTTACAATCAATCACCGTGGTCAACGAATTCCCAAATGTTTTCCCAGATGAACTCCCAGGCCTTCCTCCTGAAAGGGAGATTGAGTTTAGCATTGATGTGTTGCCTGACACTCAACCGATCTCTATCCCTCCATACAGAATGGCCCCGGCAGAGTTGTGAGAGTTGAAGGTGCAGTTGAAGGACTTGCTGGATAAGGGCTTCATTAAACCTAACACTTCACCTTGGGGTGCACCAGTCCTATTCGTGCGGAAGAAAGAAGGGTTGTTACGGATGTGTATCGACTATCGACAGTTGAATAAGTCTACTATAAAGAACAAGTATCCACTTCCAAGAATTGATGACCTGTTTGACCAACTCTAGGGTGCCAAGTATTTTTCCAAGATTGATTTACATTCAGGGTATCATCGGGTGAGGGTTAAGGAGAAGGATATTCCAAAGATGGCCTTCCGGACAAGATACATGCACTTTGAGTTCTTGGTGATGTCGTTCAGGCTAACAAATGCCCCAACAGCTTTTATGGATCTCATGAATACTATATTTAGGCCCTATCTTGATGTGTTCGTGATTGTATTCATTGATGACATTCTAGTATATTCTCGTTCAGAGGCAGAACATGCGGGCCACTTGCGGATAGTATTACAGATGCTTCAGGATCGTAAGTTATATGCTAAGCTCTGCAAATGTGAATTTTGGCTGAACTTAGTAGCGTTCCTTGGCCATGTGATATCTGACGAGGGTATTAGTGTCGACACTCAGAAGATCGATGCAGTAAAGAATTGGTCGAAACTTACAACACCATTAGAAGTTCGCAACTTCCAAGGGCTAGCAGGATATTATAGGCGGTTTGTGGAAGGGTTTTCCTCTATATCATCACCATTGACTAAGTTAACACAGAAAGCTACCAAGTTCCAGTGGTCTGACACTTGTGAATGTAGTTTTCAGGAGCTGAAGAATCAATTGACATCTGCACCAGTGCTCACTCTTCCTGAAGGAACAGAAGGTTATGTGGTATATTGTGATGCCTCAGGTATAGTTTTGGGGTGCGTATTGATGCAGCGTGGGAAGGTGATTGCTTATGCATCAAGACAATTAAAGAAGCATGAAAAGAATTATCCAACCCATGATTAGGAATTGGCTGCAGAAATATATGCTTTAAAGATATGGCGGCACTAATTATATGGCGTCCATGTTGACATCTACAAAGATCACAAGAGTTTACAATACATCTTCAATCAGAAAGAGTTGAATTTGAGGCAGCGTAGGTGGCTTGAATTATTGAAAGACTATGACGTCGAGATATTGTATCATCCCGGTAAAGCCAATGTTGTGGCAGACGCTCTCAGCCGTAAATCAATGGGAAGCTTAGTACATATTGAGGCAGATAGATGGGGTTGACTAAAAAGCTTCATCAACTAGCCAAGATGAGAATAAGATTGTTAGACTCTGATGACGGAGGTGTTACTGTACAGAATACATCAGAATCATCTTTGGTAGCCGAGGTAAAAGCACGACAATATGAAGATCCTATCTTAGTACGATTAAGAGAGAGCATTCAGCAATGTAAAAGTATGGCTTTTGAGATCAGTAGAGATGGGGCACTGAGATACCAGGGCCAATTTTGTGTGCCTAATGTGGCAGGGTTGCGAGAGAAGATTATGAATGAGATTCATCAATCCCGATATTCCATACATCCCGGATCGACAAAGATGTATCATGATGTCAAGGAGCAATATTGGTGGGATAACATGAAGAAGTCTATTGCAGAATTTGTAGCCCAGTGTCCCAATAGTCAACAAGTAAAGATAGAACATCAGAAACCCGGTGGATTGCTTCAGAATATAGAGATTCCGACCTGGAAATGGGAGATGATTAATATGGACTTAATTATTGGATTACCTTGCTCTTATCATAAGTTTGACTCCATCTGGGTGATAATTGATCGACTTACAAAATGTGCCCATTTTTTGCCAGTTAAGACAACTTACACGGCTGAAGATTATGCAAAGTTGTATATCAAGGAGATTGTTAGGCTTCATGGTGTGCCGGTATCTATTATATCAGACCGAGGAGCTCAATTTACAGTTAACTTTTGGAGGTCTTTTCAGAAGGGTTTAGGTACACAAGTGAATCTCAACACTGCATTTCATCCGCAGACTGACGGACAGGCTGAACGTTTCAGACACTGGAATATATGCTACGAACATGTGTTCTAGATTTTAAGGGAAATTGGGATGACCATCTTCCACTCATAGAATTCGCCTACAATAATAGCTACCATTCCAGTATTAAAATGGCCCTATACGAGGCACTATAAGGGAGAAGATGTAGATCACCAGTTGGATGGTTCGAAGTCGGTGAAACAGAATTATATGGGCTAGATTTGATTCACCAAGCTATTAAGAAGGTGAAAGTGATACAGGAGCGATTGAGGACGGCATAAAGCAGGCAAAAATCTTATTCTGATGTCCGACATCGTGATCTGGTGTTTGAGGTTGGTGATTGGGTTTTCCTGAGGATCTCACCAATGAAGGGTATTATGCATTTTGGGAAGAAAGGTAAGCTGAGTCCAAGGTATATCGGTCCGTATAAAATTCTTCGACGATTGGACAGGTTGCTTATGAGTTAGAATTGCCATCCAAATTAGAATTTGTCCACCCGGTATTCCATGTATCTATATTGAGGAAATGTATTGGAGACCCTTCTCGAGTCATCCCTATCAAAGATGTACACGTTACAGAGGAACTATCATATGAAGAAGTGCCAGTGGCTATATTAGGTCGACAAGTCCGCAAGCTGAGAACAAAAGATGTAGCTTCCATCAAAGTATTGTGGAGGAACAAGAATATGAAAGAAATAACATGGGAAGTAGAAGAGGAAATGAAGTCTAAATACCCGTACCTATTCCAGAATGAAGATAACAAGGATGCTGGTGGAACACATGATACATTGGAAGGTGAAATGGCTCTATGAGGTAAGCAATAACTTGAGAATACTCTTCCTTAATACAAAATGGCGATATGCAGATAATGTACATGTCCATAATGCTTTGCATACTCTTGTAAGGCCATACGTTGAGTTAACCGCTTGCAAGTTTGTCCTCTATTTATGGGAGAAACTTGACCGGAATCCACGATGATTTAAACTCCCCATGAACCCTTACATTCGAGGACGAATGTTCCTAAGGGGGGAAGGGTGTTACAACCCATATCCACATGCGTTAGTTCATGCCATATATTAGTTAACAAAAATTCAAGAAGGAATTACCTTTGAGATGATAAGAAATTAATCCTATTGGTCTTAAGTGATACAAGGGTGTATAAGGGTGATTAACAAGTATTAGAAGTTAAACGAATCAAGGATGTGGTAACTCGTATTTTCAGGTAAACCTAGAGGTTCTTAATACACTCAAGGTCATGTATTAAGGTGTTTAAATCATATAATATCCGTATCATAAGTCTGGAAGTCAAACGAGTTATGAAACAAAAGTCGACAAACATTGTCGCAACTTAGGTTCATAATTTTACTTAAACATTAGGTTAAATGTTTCTAAGCTTTTCTCCAGATTTGCAAGGAATTAGGGGTGATTTACCCACAAAATTAAAGATCTATGAGTCTAGTTTCTAACGCATTAAACTATTTGTCAATACGATCTCGGAGTATAGAGATATTCATATTTTTGCAAGCCTGCGCAGATTGGTAGATGACAAGTAGGTGCATCACCTACTTGCCAAAATGATAGGACAAAATTAAAAGACCTAAGTCGGCCAAGAGAGGACTTTTAAGGTTTATGAACTAAGTTATTTCAGACCCTCAAAACCAAAGTTAACCCCTGCAACTCCTCCTCAAAAATCCCACACAAACCCTAATCGATTTTTCCTTCTCTATCAAGTTCTATTTAAAGGTAAAACCTAGAGTTTGAAGAACCAAGGGAAGGGATGAGTTATCCAACAAGTAAGGTAAGTTACTTCCATCTTTAATACATTTTTTCTGCTGTGAATTCATGGTAATTCGTTCTATACATGTAAGAACTCACGGGACGGTGATCGGAAGCCGTGAGTGCGAGTTATTCACTTGTAGCTGACTGTTTTATAGACTATTTTGTGTTGCTCTTGGGCTGCGTGTTTTACTAATATTTTGTAGAGTTTTTGGATGTGGAAGGGTGTGGAGGAACACCATATATATTTAGGGTTGTGTGCTGATAGTGATTCGTAATATTTCCGGGTCGTTTGACACGACTACGGTGGTCGTCGTATGTATGATGTAATTAGGTTGTGCGTGGACTGTTTTGGGAGGCTCAATATGTTTATTATTGATGTTGTTTGGGCTGTTTGGTGATTGTTTGGAATGGTGTGAAGTCATATATATAGGGGAGGTGCTGTCCGTTTCAACATAAAATAGGTTGTGGTCGATACATAATAGTTATGACGCTTAAATGATAACGATAGTATCGTTTCTCTTATTGTAGACTAAGGAGTTGTGACAATTGCATAGCTTGTGATTGGGGAAGTATATACAAGGTATGTGAGGCTATCCCTTTTCTTCTTTTGCATGACTCCGATTATACATAATGTAATGAACGAGCTTCCAAAGATACTCTACTTTTAGAAGCTAGCAGTACTTACATTGCTTTTCCTCTTATAGAACGATTGATGTTAATGTTGCTTCTCTTATTCTTATGTTATCAATGTTGTTGGTACTTCCTGATTCTTATAAGGTTTGTAATGAAGATTTGGTCTTAATAACGTGTACAGAGGATACCGACCTTACGTCACTCCGAAAGGTTTAGAATGTGATTCCATGAGATGAGCATGCATTATATATATGTATCTATTTTACTCTACTGAGTCGCGTTATAGTCGGCCGGGTACAGCACATATTGTGCAACCATTGATCAGTTGGGTTTTACCGAGCTCCACGTGGCCGGGTACGATTCTACCGAGCCTTATGACGGTCGGGTACGTTTTTACCAAACCTATTATGGTTGGGTACGATACGATGATGATGATGCCCACAGAGGCGTATGTTTTAAAAGTTTATGTATACATACATATGTATCATGCATTTCATATCAGTAGCCCTCAGAGGTATTCAGATGTTCCAGGTTGTATATTCTCTATCCCTACTTACATTACTGTTCGTATTTATGGTTCCCTACCTTACATACTCAGTACTTTATTCGTACTGACGTCCTTTTGTTTGTGGACACTGCATGTCGTGCTGCAGGCCCTAATAGACAGGCAGGTGCAGCTCCCCCACCACAGTAGGTTGTCCAGTTCAGCAGTGATTGGCGAGATCCCTTCTCCGAACTTGCCGTGGTCTTGGTATGCATTTCTTGTATAGATATTATGGGTATGTCGGGGCCGTTTTCCGGCTATGTTGCAACACTTATGTTCATTTAGAGGCTCATAGACAAGTGTCGACTCATGTATAATTTGGTATGCCTTGTCGGCTGGTTTTTGTTGTATAGTCTTTCATGGTAGCGTTGTAGCTCATACCTTATATGTAGTTTCTTGATTATCTGGTCATCCCCTGCTATGTATGTTCATGCCGTCATATTTTATTGCTGGTTGCCCATGATCCAGGTCTACCATTTATATTGATCTCGTCAACCCTAAAAGATAATAAAAAAAAGTTAGATAAAATGTATGTTGGTGCTCGGCAAGTATGGTCGGGTGCTAGTCATGGCCCTCCAGTTTGGGTCGTGACAAATATGCTTCTCCTATTACTTCAATTTGTCATGTTTCTCATGTGCTTCTATCTATGGTTTTGTTGTTCAACCTGCAGTTAACATGTATACTTCACTGTCATCTTTGTTGCATGCTATATACCCCTTAGGTGTCACGACCACAGTTCGCCCTCTGTGAACCATCATGACAACACCTAGTCCCTACGACTATGTAAGCCTAAATTGCGGAAAATAAACCAATTTGCAAAAGTAAAACAATTTAAAATAGAATTAGAGTAATAAGACAGTGTTTAAAAGTGTCGCTCGACATACACAATATTTAACTCTCAGAAACCAATACATATCTCCAAGACCCTGAAACCCATGAATCACAAGCTAAGGATCATTACATAGTGCTCTAACTCCAGAATAGTCTAAAACAAAATAAATACAGAAGGGCGGTAACTATAAGAGAGAGTAGAGAGAGACTCCTCGATCTGCGGACGCAACACATATACCTCGAAGTCTCCAAACGGTCGCCTCACCTCAAGGATGGTACGTCTGAGTCAAGGTACCTGGATCTGTACATGAAAAACATGCTCACAAAGGGCATGAGTACACCACAGCAGTACTCAGGAAGTGCCAAGCCTAACCTCGGTCGGGTAGTGACGAGGAAGGTCAGGGACCTACTAATGTTAAATAAAATACAAAGTATAACAATGTAGAACAAGACAGTATAATTATGTGCAAAAGTAAGAAATAACATAGAATAGAAAGAGCAATAACAACTAGAATAGAGGCAAAATAATCACAGAGGGAACACATCTCAACACAGAGATAGCAACCGGGGATCTACCAGGATACCGTCCTATAGCCCCCAAATATAAATGTCCAGTAGATCTCCCGGGTGTCATCCCATAGTCCAACTCATAATGCACCGGGGATCTACCGAAATCCCATTCTGTAGTCCCCAAATGTAAATACCCAGTACTGGGGGAATCTACCGGGTGCAGTTTCGTAGTTCCATATAACTGTGCAGGGGGGTCTACCGGAATCCCACATCCGTTGTCCTAAATAAATAGACAAGGGGTATCTACCGGAATCCTACATCCATAGTCCCAAATAAACAGACAATGGGGCTCTACTGGAATCCTACATCCGTAGTCCCAATGTAAATACACAGCAGCAACAGGAAAATATTCAGAAATGGAAAATTTCATATTAAGGAAATAAGTAATTCTAGCCTAGCATACTGCACAGAATTCAGGTAAGGTAGTTTGAGCAAATAAAGCAACTAAATTACTTACACATGCTTTCCTAAGCTAACAACATGCTTAATAGTGCGAGTAATAAAACTAGGAAAGGAAACATACTAGTAGTTACTTAATGGAAACCGGATTTCCAACAACTAGCACAAGTACGCACTTGTCACCTCACCTACAAGGCATTTCAATTACCAAATATAACAATCCTAAGGGGAAAGGTCCCCCACACAAGGTTAGGCAAGCCACTTACCTCGAACCAGCTCAAAATCAACCCGAAATCACGCTCTTGCCATGAGTACTCGACTCCAAATGGCCCAAATCTATTCAATTTAATTGCATAATATAAATAACACTTCAAGTAACTGATTCTACAAAGAAATTCTAAGCTAATATGCGAAATTAGGTAAAATGACCAAAAAGCCCCTCGGGCCCACATCTCGAAATTGGGTAAAATTTTATTTTCAGAATCCTCATGCTCTCACGAGTTCATGCATACCAAAATTATCCAAATCCAAGGTCAAATTCCCAACCAAAAGTCAAATTCTAGGTCTAAGAACTTTCTTCCAACTTTTCCCCAATTTTCATCTCCAATCCAAAATTAAATGATGAATTCATGTTTAGATTAATGGGTTACAAGCAAAAAGGAGTAAGGAATCGTTACCCAATTGATATCTCTAAAAATCTCTTAAAATCTCTCTCAAATCCGAGCTCTCAAACTCTAATTTTGATAAAAATGGCTAAACCCTCGACTTTGAAATTTTATAACCTGCCCAGGTAAATTCTTCTTCGCGAACGCAGAAAGACCCTCGCATTCATGAAGCACAACTTCGCTTGGCCCATATGTCTTTCATCGCAAACGCGATGGCCCTATCGTGAACGCGGTAGCAAACTTCCCCTTCCTACGCGAACGCGGGACACTTCTTCGTGAACGCGTAGGCATACGACCTCTCAGCTTCGCGAATATGGGACCATCATCACAAATGCGAAGCGTTAAGATTCCACCATCCCCATATCCTCTTCGCGAATGCGAGACCCCACTCGCGAATGCGAAGAAGGAAACCAGAACAGGAGACCTGCTGCATTTTCTGCAATCCTCTAAGTCCAAAAATGACCCGTTGAGCCTCCGAAACACATCCGAGGCCCCCGGGACCTCAACCAAACCTTCCAAACAATCCTAAAACAACATTCAAACTTGTTCCAACCTTTGGAATGCTCAAAACTATATCAAAACACCTATTTTTCATTGGATTCAAGCCTAAGAATTCCAAAAACCCTAAAAATACGTTTTCGATCAAAAAGTCCATCAAACCCCGTCCGAATGACCTAAAATTTTGCACACACGTCACATTAAACACTACGGAGCTACTCCAACTTCCGAAATTCCATTCCAATCCTCGGATCAAAATCTCACTATCGAATTGGAAACTTCAAAAATTCAACATTTAGTATTTCAAGCCTAAATTAGCTACGGACCTCCAAAACACAATCCGAACACGCCCCAAAGACCAAAATCACCCAAAGGAGCTACCAAAACCATCGGATTTCCATTCCGAGGCCCTCTTTACACTGTTCTGACTATGGTCAACTTTCCAACACGACCAAACATCCCGGCAAATCCAAATAGCAGAAATAAACTTGGGGAAAGCAGTTAATAGGGGATCAGGGCATAAATTCTTAAGACGACCGGTCGGGTCATCACATCATGATTCCCTTCTACTATGACCCAATGTGACTATGTTTCTCTGATCCCTGGCATGCACCTTCCTGTATTAATTAATTGGCTATCTTAAGCCTATTGATTCTGTATTAACTCTACAATTCATGCTATACTTTAAAAGCCTTGACCCCTTTTAAGGCTCCTCTGATTTTGTACCTATGTGCATGTGTGCTTACTATGTGCCCTATGCCTAACCCAAACCCCCCTTAAGTGTATGTGTGCACCTGTTTGACACCATGTATTGAAGTGCTGATGAACCTCTTTCTGGTTCTGTATTTGGTTTGACTGATTGTTAGTAACCTTACCTTTTAAATGTCTTACTTAGTAGCTCCCTATGTGTTTTCTTACAAAACTATTTCAAGCAAATCTCTTTTTAAAACTTTTTTCCCAATAAAACCTTTCAAACTGTGTCAAGCACTCTCACTCTACTCCTAAGTCACTATGTTCTTCCCTCTTTAGTGTATGTACTGCCTTGGGATCCTCTTGAGAACCCTCTAAACTCGGGCACACTGAGGCTGGCCCTTCCACACTGCATTTACTCAATTTGGTTACAAAGTCTAGGTGTGCGCACTTCCCGTGATCCTTGAGATCCTTAGGGAACTTTGACACACCTAGACAATGATATTGTCTATGAAATTGGCATTTGAGGCTATTGGAGGTCTTGGAAAATCACTTGGGCCTACTTCAGTCTCCATATAGTGTAGCTTCTTCTTTTATTTTTATCTATTTATGTAATTCATTCATTTGGTTTGTAATAATTTGTAAACGAATATTGGGGTAACTACTGAAAATTGTGGGTAGTTACATATTTGTGGGGTAATATGATTAGAAACCATACCTATAGGATGTTATATTTGCTATGTTTGCCTTACCATGTTAGAAATCATGCCTATAGGTTTTAAGTGGTTCCAATAATAGAAATCATGTTTATAGGTCTCAAAATCAACTTCATAAGTAAATACCATGCCTATTGGATATGGTCCAGCTCTACTTCTGTTATAACGAGTGTTTACATGTGTTTTCATTTGTTATCAAGACTACAAGTTTCTAACATCAGCTCTTAAATAATTAGATGTCATACATATAGGAAACAACATCAGAAACTCTACCTAGATCTAAAATCAGTTTAGTTTAAATAAGTCAATCCAGTTCTTGAGTAATTTGCTTCGAAGTTAGTCTAATTATCGTTTTGTTTTCCTGAAATGAATTCTCTCAAATACTACTTTTATTCACTATTAGAAAGCATGCCTATAGGGATTCAAGAGTCCGTTTTAAAATCTGCCCACTGTTATACTATGTCAAGCGTAGTTATCATGCTCTTAGGACACCACTATTCAGCATGTAGGCAAGCCTATAGGACGTTTTCAAATCATGTAGCTCTGCAACTGTTTCTGCTACTTAATATTGTTCTGATTTTAAAATCAGTAGGCAAACAGATATGGACATTACTTCTTAGTTTATAAAATAAAAATTGCATATCTCATTGTTCTGATATTCGCCTAGACATCATGTCTTAGGATACTGTTTAACAATATTGCCCCTATTTGTGTTTGAGCCGTGCTGTTTACATGCATTATCTGTGGAGATGAACTTAAGCCTTTAATTGTTTCTTTTTTGCCTTATGTGCTAAGGTCCTATTTGTTCTTGCCTATCGCCTTAGAATTTTCTCCTTTTAAGCACCTTATGGGTCATCTAGAACTGTCCAGATTTAGAGGTCCTAAAATATCTCCAGGGCCATAAGGGAGGGACGGGTGGTGCACGCATAGGCATCGTCAAGTTTACTAGCACGCTTTAGGCTAAGACCACGGGGAGGGAAGGGTAGATATGGGATATGATGACTACGCGTTAATGTCACGTGTAGCCCCTCATTGAGGAGTGTTTACCGGACATTGTGTGGGGTGATCTTGTAGGCTAACCAACCTAGGACCCCTCTTTTCCAAAATCCCTTATGTTTAAAACTTTGTTTTATATACAACTTGTTCAAAACCTTTGTCTTATTATTTGGGTTATAGAACGTCCAACGTGCTTTACTTGCAAATTATTTGATTCAACTATTTATTTGTTAGTGGACTAATTCTTGAGTATAAGTTCGGCCGGGACCCACCATTGTGGACCGAGAGGGGTGCCTAACATCTTTCCCTAAAGGTTATTTCGAGCCCTTACCCTAATCTCTGGTAATGCAAACTTGTCTAAGAGTTAATCGCTCTAGGTGCCCTAACGCACCATAATCCGTTAGGTGGCGATTCTTCAAATACCTAATTCCCAAAAGGAAATGAGTTATTACCCCCATGAAAGTCGAAACCCAAACTTTCTCCGTGGAGGGAAAAAGGGGGGTGCGACATCATGGCGACTCTGCTGGAAATACCTTTAGGATCTTACCATAAAGAACTTATCTTTTTACAAATTAGTCCAAGCATGCTTTATCCCGTACCCTTCTCCCTTATTTGAATTTAACTGTCCATTTTTTAAGCGTTTATGGTTCTTTATCCCTGAAACTGACTTGTCTCTTTGTTGTTTTTCCCTCTAACTGTCTTTCAATTATTTAAATGTTGTATATATTTTCCTACGTGCAAATACTTGACTACATGTTATTAATTGCTGCATAAATCATGTTCCGCATCATATTCCACTCGTGTGTATCAAATCATATAGAAACACTTTAATTAGTTGTTGCGCTCTTCCTATTTACTACCTTTAAATTCGTAAAGGCTTATTTGCAGTAAAACCAGTCGATCAGTGGTTCAATCGACGGTTCCGTGCCTTCCCCCTCGAGTCAAACCTAGTTGGATCAGTTATGTTGTCCACATAATGATCCTTTAAGATAAGCCTTATCCAAGGTCCATCGGGTTTTCCATAATCCCAACGGACACAACCATGTTCTTTGCATTAATTTGGAGAACTAAATGTCTATATGTTGATCATAAATGTATAAATAGTCGAGTCCGAAAGGGGTAAGGTCTAACCCTTTTATTTTGCAGAAAATGAGGCATGAGGTCCCCATATTCGGTATGGTTGGCAACATCCCACCATTGCTGCTAGATTGGTGGGAGGACTTTTCCTTAAGTGACAAGAAACATGTGAGAAACTACCTGGGTGACCAACCTTCCTTGCTAGATATTGAGCCAAACAACAAATTGATCGAAGTTGCCACTTTGTTCTGGGATAGTGAAAGGGTAGTGTTTCGTTTCGGCGACATAGAAATGACACCACTTCTAGAGGAAATTGGAGGGCTTGCGGGATTGTCTTGGGATAGTCCCGGGCTATTGGTACTAGAAAACTGTACGGGCATGGGATTTTTGAAGATGATGGGGATGAAGAAGAATGTCGACCTAGTGTGCTTAAAAGAATCTTACATATCTTTCGAATACCTATACGAGAGGTATGGCCATAGCAAGTCTTTCCGTACTGAATCAAGGGAAGGTCCTTCTAGGACCAAATAGGCTAGATTTATTTGCTTTTTCCTAAAAATATAATAAGGTCAAGTGCTAGTAGTGACTTATTTTATTATTATCTTAGTGTCGTTTTGGGATTCGTCTATTTTTTATATTATGAAATGAAGCATTTATTGGCATTAAAAGTTCTCCAAGTTTATTTGTGACTAGGCTCACCTTGGGCACAACGAGGTTCCCAAAGTAGGACATGAATTTACATTTCCGCAATATGTGTTTAAATACTTCAACCGTTTCAGGATCCTCACTGACTTGTTACCTTTTTGTTTTTGTTTATTTTTTTATTATTATTATTCCCATCCCCTTTGGTTGGTTCGCTCATACTGGCCTCATCACACCAGATCTAGGGGCCCTCTACCTCCTCCTCCTCCAAGCAACACAAAAGGCAGAGGAAAAGCAAAGATGGACGATTTAAGTGGAATCCGAAAGGAAAATGTTGAGAACGCAGAGACTTCAGATGGTCGTAGTACTCCAGCCCCAAATGATCTAGTCTTGAGACTGGACCAAAAGATACTGGAATTGCAAGGAGAACTTGAGCAGGTTCGCAACTAGGCAAACTTGTCACTCACCCTCAATGTCCCCGATATCCACCAACAAAACACAAAGAACCCAACATCTCTTCAGAACACACAAAACCAACAGCCACTAAATCCTACTACACCAAATCAATACGTGACTCCACCCAAAATATCAATTCGTTGCCAATACCAACTCCACCGCAACATCATCATCAACCAATTCAATACCCACCAACCACCACTTACCACACTCCACAAAACACACCACAACCTATTTCTGATCCACAAAACTCCACCAATGACCATCACTACTCCTAAGTTCCTGGCACCCATCAAAGCAACCCTATATATGTGGAAACTATACCTCATTCTACCCAACCAATTTCCTATCCACCGAAATCTTTCGAGAAGGACTTGCTCATTAAAAACATGGCTGAAGAACTCAAGAAGTTGACAAGCCAAGTTCAAGGTATTGAAGGAGACAGAGGAATAAAGGGTTTGAACTATGAAGATCTGTGCATACAGCTGGATGTCGAACTGTCAGATGGGTACAACATCTCAAGTTCAAAATGTTCGATGGTACAGGTGATCCCAGGGTTCATCTAAAGACCTATTGTGATAATCTTGTTGGGGTCGAGAAAGATGAAAATATCTGGATGAAGCTCTTTATGAGGAGCCTTACTGGGGAGGCTTTGTCTTGGTATATCAGCCAAAATCCCAAGAAATGGTCTAATTGGGTAAGCATGGTGTCGGAGTTCATGGACCGATTCAGGTTCAACACAAAGAATGTATCGGATGTCTTCTACATTTAGAATATTAAGAAAAAACCTAATGAGACTTTTCGTGAATACGCTACTCGTTGGAGGTCGGAAGCGGCCAAGGTCAGGCCTTATTTGGACAAAGAACAGACGAATAAATTCTTCATCAGGGCATAAGATCCACAATATTATGAGAGGTTGATGGTTATCAAAAATCACAAGTTCTCTGACATCATCAAACTCGAAGAAGGAATCAAGAGCGGGATGGTAACAAACTCCGAGGCCTTGCAAGCCACGAATAAGGCACTACAATCAGGTGGCATATCGAAGAAGACAGATGTTGGGGCGGTAATGGTGGCTCCATTTACCCATCAAACACCTCCACCCACATATCAGACACCTCTACCCACATATCAAACACCTCCGCCCAGATACCAAGCATCAACGCCTACATATCAACCTTCATATCCCAGATATTCCCAACTAGCCACTGTCCATCACACCTATAACTCCCAACCATCCCACTTTCAATCACCACCAGCTCGCCAAAATTATCCAATACCAAGACCCAACTTCGATCGCAAGCCACCCAAATAATACACCGCCATTGTTGAGCCCATTGACCAACTGTATGAAAGGTTGAAAGAAGCAGGTTACGTCACTCTTATTCCTGCTGTGGCATTAGAAAATCTATCCCAATAGGTCAATCCGAACAAAAATTATGCGTACCATTCCGATATGAATGGGCACACCACTAATGAGTGCCGAACATTGAAGGATAAGATCCAGACGCTAATTGACAACAAGGTCATACAAGCAAAGAAAGTCGCACCTAATGTCTGTAACAATCCCCTCCCTGATCACAGAGGTGATGGTTTACATGTGATAGAGACAAATGAAGAATGGAACTCTAAGGGGTCGATCGGGCTTGTTTGAGAAGGAGATGACTTTATGATTGCAGTCACACTTACTCCTATTGTGGTTTAGACTCAGGCACCAATCGAGGTTGCGGTAACTGCATCAGTTCCATTCTAGGTGGAAGTGGCTCTACCAGCAGCCACCCCCGCTCCATTTGAAGTAGACGTGGTCACACCTTTCACTATGATAATATCAACCATACCCCCATTCAACTCAAAAGCAATACCCTGGGAGGTTTATGTCGCTGAGGCTCGGCGGAAAGGGAAGGCCAAGTAGAGGAATCTTACGCTACAGAAGGAATGACTAGAACCAGAAGAGTCTATACACCTGAACACCTGGGAGGATCAAGTAAGGATGCCAATACTAGGCAGCCTATCATTGAGACTGGGCCAGATGACCTGTGGAGGAAAGTGCAGGCAAAGGAGTACTCTGTTGTTGACCATCTGAACAAAGTCCCTGCTCAGATATCTATCCTGTCACTATTGCAGAATTCAGAGGCACACAATAACGCTTTGATGAAAGTGTTGAGCGAAGCTTATGTACCCAATAACATCACTGGCAGATAAATAGCCAACATGGTTGGGCAAGTGCTTGAAAGTCATAAGATCATCTTCCATGAGGATGAGCTACCACCTGAGGGGCTGAATCACAATCGAGCATTGCATATTACGGTGCAATTTGAAGACAAGCTCATTGCCAGGGTCTTGGTTGATGGAGGTTCGAGCCTAAATATTTGTCCATTGGACACTCTAAAAAGTTTGGACAAAGGTTTCCATGAGATACGGGTAGGAAACATGAATGTGAAGGCTTTCGATGGGTCCTAGAGGGCCACGATCGGGGAAATCAACATTTTCTTGCAGATGGGGCCAACTTGGTTCGACGTTGAATTTTAGGTGCTTGACATACCAGCCTCATATAATCTTCTATTGGGCCGGCCATGGATCCATGCCGCTGGAGCCGTGCCTTCCACACTACATCAAGCCGTGAAGTTTGAATGGAACCGCCAGGAGGTAATCATTCATGGAGATGGAAGTAACCCCATCTACACTAGTCAAACCATCCCGTTCATTGGACATAGAAGAAGGCTAGGAGGGGAAACTTATCATCACATCGAACGGGTAAATACCGACGAGAAGGATAAGTGGTGGAGTAACAAAATAGAAAGCATGCTAGCATGGTTTGGATATGAACCCGGCAAAGGATTGGGAAACAACCTCCAAGGTATCACCAAACCAATACAGCTGAAAAATCATGGTACCACCTTTGGGCTCGGATAAAAATATACATGGCAAGAGTATAATGATTGGTCGCTTCCATAGCGTAGACTGTATTACCCTTTCGAGCAGCCAGTGCCACGTTTGGAACAAGCTTTTCACCAAGCTTATACGATATGGGGGACTGTAGAAGAAGAAGCACTAGTTGGGTTGAAGAATTTGTTCTTGGAGGATGAAGACATGGACTGCAGTGCCATAATTGGGGATGAGGATGAAGAAGTCCTCACTATTCAGACTTTGGAGAAGAGAGCTATTCTCAGAAACTGGACCGCCATACCATCCCGAGCCCGTCGAGTCCCTAGGTAGCTTGGCAGAATTTACTTCTATAGCCATTCTAGGCATTTAAGATTTCCCGTAATTTCGTTTTAAGCTTTACTTGTTTCAAAATAAATACTTGATTCATCGAGCCATGCTTTGTCTGGACAATTTTTCAAGTTTTAATGAAATATTCACTACTATATTTACACTTTTCCTTTCCACAGCATTATTATTACTTTTCCTGATAAACCAGTGATTGTGACATGTAATGAGGCAACGCAACATGAGGATAGTGATTCAGAGGAAGAAGATGAGATACCCGAGGAGATTGTCAGGGACGTTGAAAATTTTGAGAATAAGTCTAAGTCCAATCTGGACGAGACCAAAGCAGTAAATTTGGGAGACGTCGAGACCGTCAAGGAGACCCACATCAGCATTCACTTGTCACCAACAGAGAAGGAAGAGTACATTCGTTTCCTAAAAGAATATGAGGACATTTTCGCATGGTCGTATGATGAAATGACCAGTTTGAGCACTTCCATAGTGGCTCACAAGTTGCCTACTAATCCCATGTGTCCGCCAGTAAAAGAGAAACTCAGAAAGTTCAAACCAGGCATGAGCCTGAAAATCAAGGAGGAAGTTACCAAGCATATCAAATCCAAAGTTCTCAGGGTGGTCGAATATCCAACCTGGTTAGCTAACATTGTGCCAGTTCGAAGAAAGACGGGAAGGTCAGAGTATGTGTTGACTATCGAGATTTAAACAGAGCAAGTCCCAAGGACGATTTCCCACTGCCGAATATACACATCTTGATCAATAACTGCACCAAGAATGAACTCGAATCCTTTGTAGATTACTTCGCGGGTTATTACCAGATTTGGATGGATGAAAAAGATGCATAGAAGACATCTTTTATTATACCATGGGGTGTATATTGTTACAAGATGATGCCATTCGGTTTGAAGAATGCTGGGGCCACTTACATGAGATCCATGAAAACCATCTTCCATGATATGATACACAAAGAAATAGAGGTGTATGTGGAAGATGTCATTATCAAATCCAAGAGGGCCGCAGATCACATAGTAGACTTGAGGAAGTTCTTTGACAAGCTAAGGAGGTACAACTTGAAACTAAACCCCGCAAAATATGCATTCGCGGTTCTCGCAGGAAAATTACTGGGATTTATCGTCAGTCGTCGAGGGATCGAGCTGGATCCATCTAAAGTCAAGGCTATTCAGGAGTTACCACCACCTAAGAGCAAAAAGGATGTGATGAGCTTCCTAGGACGTCTCAACTATATCATTCGTTTCATAGCACAGTCCACAGTCATATGTGAAGCCATCTTTAAGATGCTGAGGAAAGATGCTAAAACAAGCTGGATAGAGGATTGTAAGAAAGCTTTTGACAAGATCAAGGAATATCTGTCCATGCCACTAGTTCTGGTCCAGCCAGAACCAGGATGACCTTTGCTACTCTATCTATCTGTATTAGATGGAGCCTTCAGATATGTTTTGGGACAACATGACAAGACAAGAAGAAAGGAGCAAGCCATATATTACTTGCGTAAGAAGTTCACACCTTATGAAGCACGGTATTCTCTGCTTGAACGCACTTGCTGTGCTTTGACCTAGACAGCTCAGAAATTGAGGCACTACTTCTGCGCCTACACTACATATCACATATCCAGGATGGATCCTCTGAAGTATATATTCCAGAAAACCATGCCGACTGAGAAGTTGGCTAAGTGGCAGATACTATTAAGTGAGTTCGATATCGTCTATGTAACTCAAAAGGTGGTCAAGGGACAAGCATTGGCAGATCACCTTGCTAAAAATCCAGTGGGAAGAGAATAAAAACCCTTGAAAATGTATTTTTCCTTATGAAGAAGTATTATTTGTAGGAGAAGACATTACCAAAGCATATGACGGTTGGAGGATGTTCTTTGACGGAGCCGCAAATTTCAAAGGAGTGGGTATTGGAGAAGTTTTGGTATCAGAAACGAGTCAGCATTATCCGGTATCTGCTAAACTCAGATTTCCCTGCACCAACAACATTGCAGAATATGAAGCCTGCATACAAGGGCACAACATGGCAGTCGACATGAACGTTCAGGAGTTGCTGGTGATTGGTGATTCAGATTTGCTTGTGCACCAGGTACAAGGAGAGTAGGCCACCAAGAATTCCAAGATATTTCCATATCTGCACCATGTGCAGAAATTGAAAAAGAGGTTTACAAAGATAGAATTTCGACATGAGCCCAGAATTCATAATGAGCTTGTCGACGCATTGGCCACTATGTCATCCATGATACAATATCCAGATAAGAAATACATTGATCCCATTCCGGTGAGAATCCATAATCAACCGGCATATTGTGCTCATGTCGAGGAAGAAGCAAATGGATAGCCTTGGTTCCATGACATCAAAGAATACTTGTCAAACGGACAATACCAGGAGTATGCAAATCACACTCAGAAATGCACGCTCTGGAGATTGTCAAATCACTTCTTCCACAACGGAGGTAACTTGTACAGAAGAACTCCTAATTTGGGTTTACTAAGATGTGTTGACGCAAAGGAAGCTTCTAAGATACTTGAGGATGTGCATACGGGGACCTGTGGTCCATACATGAATGGTTTCGTCTTGGCTAAGAAGATACTCAGGGCAGGTTACTTTTGGATGACCATGGAGACGGATTACATTTAGTATGTCCACAAATGCTTTCAATGTCAAGTGCATGCCGACATGATTAAAGTGCCACCAAATGAGCTCAATGCAACAAGCTCTCCTTGGCCATTCGCCTCTTGGGGAATGGATGTTATTGGTCCGATTGAGCTCATTGCTTCAAACGGACACAAGTTTATTCTGGTAGCCATTGATTACTTCACAAAATGGTTAGAATCTGCATCTTACAAAGCTGTAACCAAGAAAGTCGTCGCAGATTTTGTCAGGGATCGTATTGTCTACCGAGTCAAAGTTCCTAAGTCCATTATTACCGACAACGCCGTCAATCTCAACAGTGATCTGATGAAAGCTATGTGTGAAACTTTCAAAATCAAGCACACGAATTCCACAACCTATAGACCTCAGATGAATGGATTTGTAGAAACCGCCAACAAAAATAGTAAGAAGATACTAAGCAAAAATGGTAGAGAACCACAAACAGTGGCATGAGAAGTTACCCTTTGCTTTGTTAGGATACCGTACTAAAGTTCGCACATCAACTGGAGAAACCCCCTACATGCTGGTTTATGGTACCGAGGCTATCATCCCAGCCGAGGTAGAGATTCCTTCTTTAAAAATCATACAGGAAGCTGAACTCAGTGATGCAGAGTGGATAAGGACCCGCTATGAGCAATTGACCCTTATAGATGGAAAAAGGATGAATGCAGTGTGTCACAACCAACTTTATCAGAACAGAATGTCCAGAGCTTTCAACAAAGGAGTCAAACCAAGGCAATTTGCACCAGGTCAGTTGGTGCTGAAGAAGATCTTCCCATATAAAGATGAATCCAAAGGGAAATTCTCACCCAACTGGCAAGGTCCGTACATAGTCCATAGGGTGCTAATAGCAGGAGCACTCACACTTGCAGAAATGGATGGAGAAATCTGGCCAAAACCAATCAATTTAGACGCAGTCAAGAGATATTGTGCCTATATTACTTTATATTTCTCTTCTGATGTAATTGAACTACGCTTGACCTGAGTCCCGTTTAAGAGGGGATACATAATAGCCTTATGAGTTCGGTTATATCATAATAAAATTTTCATTTCCCCCAAGATCAGAAATTGGGGCAAAATTTTGAGGAGGGTCCTCAAAATTCCGGAGCAAGTCCAGCTAAAACCAACATATGGCAGACGGTCAGTAACCAGTTAAGAAACTGGGGCAGAATTTTGAGAAGGATTCTCAAAATTCCGGAGAAGGTTTGGCAAGATCCATTATCCGCAAATGGTCAAAGACCATCTACCAAACTGGGGCAGAATTTTGAGGAGGACCCTCAAAATTCCAATATGAGAGAGCTGCAATGCCTTCGAGATATGTTACAGTCACTAGTTCATCAAAAATTACTTGATATATCAATACGTTTCCAAAACAACTCTATTTTTATCAATAATTGCATATTTTTGAAAACTCTATTTCCATGAAAGTCAGGTGTCACCTAGGGGAACTCAAAAGGCTTTCAAAACCGAGCAAAGCAAAGCCAGCCGACTGGAGCACGAACCAACCTTCTCCCCACAAAACTTACATTTTTTCTTTGAACGCATGCACATTTGATGTAATGATAGCATTCGCAAAACATGTATACATAAATATAATTCACTAATAAATCAGGCCATCAGACATCAAATACATCTTCAGCTAAGACATATACTACTCTTATTTGCTACTCGCTTTTTGCATGGGACTAATCCCTGTCCCCCATATTTGCATGAGGCTAATCATTGCCTCTTCATTTGCATGAGGCTAATCCTTACCTCCATACTTGAATGAGTCTAATCCTTGACTCTATGAGGCCGATCCTTGGCTCCATACTTGCATGAGGATAATCCCTGCCTCCCTATTTGCATGAGTCTAATCTCTGACTCCATACTTGCATGAGGCTAATCCTTGCCTCCCCATCTGCATGAGGCTAATCCTTGCCTCCATAATTGCATGAGGCTAATCCTTGCCTCCTTGCCTCCTCATCTGCATGAGGCTAATCATTGCCTCCATAATTGTATAAGGCTAATCCTTGCCTCCCTATTTGCATGAGGCTAATCCCTGCCTCCCTATTTACATGAGTCTAATCCCTAACTCCATACTTGTATGAGGCTAATCCTTACCTCCCTATTTGCATGAGTCTAATCCCTGACTCCATACTTGCATGAGGCTAATCTTTGCCTCCTAATTTGCATGAGGCTAATCCCTACCTCCCTATTTGCATGAGTCTAATCCCTGACTCCATGTTTGCATGAGTCTAATCCCTGACTCCACACTTGCATGAGTCTTATCCCTGCCTCCCTATTTGCATGAGTCTAATCCCTGACTCCATACTTGCATGAGGCTAATCCTTCCCTCCCCATTTGCATGAGGCTAATCCCTCCCTCCCTATTTGCATAAGTCTAATCCTTGACTCCATGAGGCTGATCCCTGCCTCCATACTTGCATGAGGCTAATCCTTGCCTTCCTACTTGCATGAGTCTAATCCCTGACTCCCTATTTGCATGAGTCTAATCCCTGACTCCATCGCATGAGGCTAATCCTTGCCTTCATACTTGCATGAGACTAATCCTTACCTCCCCGCATACACGGGATTAAGCAATGTCCCTCTTTGCACGAATATTGCTCTATTTCTAAGTACTCTTTATTGGCTTTTCAATCGGGCTAAGCTCTGCCCTCCATTTCACAAGACTAAGTATTGTCTTGATAACATCATGACTATTGCATATCATGGGCTGAAATATCGCCAACCTATCCAAAGGCGTCATAGTCTAAAGGGATCATCCTCAGAGCTGGAAGTCACCATGTCATGGCTTGAGGATCTCACAAACTTGCATATCATTGTTCAAAGGTGTCATGGTTCGGAGGTACCATCTTCATTTCCCGAGAACATCATTTCACGGCCTGAGAATCCCTCACTAAATAATTCATGACCCAAGACGTCATAGTTTGAGGAAGTCATCTTCAACCGTCTGAAGACAACCTTCATGGTCCAAGAGGAATTTGCATCATGTTTAATTTTTCACAAATACATGCTTGTAGCATCTTTTATCTGCAGGTAACCAGTGAGCAACCACTATCATAGCAGGAGCGATCTCGCTCCAGTTCCCTCCAACCATCCCGAGCTTTGACCACTCACCATATCCGCTTCGGCATTGCGTGTCCGTTCACGCAATAATTTCATCGGCATATTCCGCAGATGAACCCAGAACTTCACGTGTCCATTCGTGCGATAAAGTTTAGAATTGGACCTTTTATTGATGAATTCAAAATTGCAACTCAGAAGACGAACTAGAAGATGACCACAACTGGAATAGGGAATCGATGACCTCGAACGTCTTCAACACTCAACTCCGAACAACTCACCAAACGAGCTTCAAATTGGACTAAAACAATAACGGAAACAAAGAGAAAGTTGAAGTCGCGAAAAGGGTAAGAAATAGATCTTTGGACAGAGAGCGAGACGTTGACAATGTTTCGTCATTCGATCTGATTTCTGTTGGTTGAATTCTTTCTTGGCAGCTAGATGAGGCGAGGGTTCTGGCGAGTTTGGATTGGGAGATGGTAGAGGGGTGTAAGAAAGGGGGTCACTTGGTCCTTTTAGACCTGTTGTTGTTGGGTTTGGTGGAGATGAAGAAGGGAGGTGAGAGGCGACTGGTTTTTGTGAGGTGGTGGAGTTTTGGTGGTGAGGAAGCTCGACAGCTATCTAGTTGTTGAGGGTGTAGAGTTAAAGATGAAGGCGACGATGAATGGTGGGAGACGACAAAGGTGGATGAAGAGGTCTGGTCGTTGGTGTCCTTTTAGAGATTGTTGCCGGATTCCGGCGAACTTGGTGGCGAAGGAAGGAGCTGGTGGGGTGAAGATGATGAAGGAAAACGACTGCTCTTGACCTAGAAACCAAGGGGGTGCGACTGAAAATTACGTCCTAGCTCTAGGTTGCTGATCTCCCTTTTTTTAAAAGGGAAGTGGGGTGCTATTATGTTGAAAGGGTTTTGGGATATCCGAAATTGAGCTTTTCTAATCCAAAATCTTAGTTCTTTTTCTACAAATAATGTAAAATCTATACCATAAAATATATAACTAACTGTAATTAGTTAAAATGAATAATATTATATTGTGAAACTATTTTTTGGTATTTTTCAAGATTATATAAAATTAAAAAGAGATAAAAATAGGTGAAAATAATATTACTACATTAAGTACTAATTAGCCTTAAATTGAATAGACTTGAAACTATTTTTTGTGTTTTCGATTTTTTAAATACTAAATAAAATAACAATAAAAATCGTATATTAGAATTCTAAAAAAATTCAAATAACTCAAATAAATATATAAAATATGGGAAAGAAGGAGAAACTTCTAAAATGAAAAGGTTCTAGGAAAATCCACCCAAAAACCAACCCTCTAACTTTCGGATGAATAGTACCACCGACACTATTAACTACTCACAACTCTGACGTCCAGCAAGGTAACATCACAAGATTGGTCTCAAAACAACCCCCTTCTCTTTGCGAACACTCCCCAGTTGGTTTCATCCTTAAAATCATTTCCATTCGTAACAAATCTTGATTTTAAATCTAGTGTTACTGTAGCATCCAGTTTTCCAAATTTACATCGCTTCTTCTGTTTTCTTCGTCTTTTACCATTTTGATGGAGTGTTGAAGAATCATGGATGCATCATCCTCTTCCCAGCCTTTGGCTGTGGGAGAGATGAATTCAAATCCTAATCCAAAACAAACTTATGCCGCGCAACTTCAGTCCAAACAATCTCCCACAATTGCGTCAAAGCTAGAATTATTTCCTGTTAGTGTCGTTCATGGAGAACTAGTGATTGAATTCACTATGGATCAAGTTAATGAATTCACAAGGGAAGAAGGACTCCATCAAGCTGTCGTTGTGAAGTTCTCTTATGGAAAGCCTGAATTACAGGAGATTAGAACAAACTTTTCTACGCAATTCGACGTACATGGTCGCTGCAACATTGGACAACTTGAATATCGTCATTTGTTTGTTAGATTCGACCTTTATAATGATTCAGTTCTTGTCAAAGACAACTTGATATATTAAATCTAAAGCTGATGAATTCTTTTTTTGAACTTTTTCATGGATGTTGGGATTTAATCCGAATGAGGAAACGTCCATGGAAATCATGTGGATTTCCTTTCCAGGTTTTCCGCCTAATTTCTTCGCTAAGAGGTCGTAAAATGTCTATCGCTTAAGCTGTGGGTAAGGCTATTGCTGTAGATAAGGCGACGCAAGAACGAACACGACCTAGTGCTGCTAGGGTCAAGGTAATTCTTGATTTGCTAGACAAACATCCTAAGAAGGTAAAGCTACAGATTGTGGACAGAATTTCGGGTAAAATAATTGTGCACTATCAGGAGGTGGTGTATGACAACCTTCCTAAATATTGCACATATTGCAAGCATCAAGGACATGATGAAAAGGTGTGTCGAATTAAGAAGGAACAAGCTGGAACAGAGGTGTTGACAGAGGAAGTAACGGGGGCAGCAGATCACGATGGTCATATTTTGGTCGAGGTAGATGGTCCAGTTATGGAAAAACTACAAGGTGATGCAAGGGATTATTTAATTGTTAAAAGAGCTGGACAAATTGGTAAGGGTTTATCAGAAAATGATGGTAAACAAATAGGCGATGCAGCAAAAGAAATCGTGGATGATCAGCAGGTTGTGCAAATTGAAGAAGGGAAACAAAGTGGTTATGTGATCAATCAGGATGTGATGAATGGAGCAGTGAATGATTTTTCTGTATGTGATGTTTCAAATATTGTTGGTCATCAGGTGTTGCAAACACTTGATGCAGTAAATCCAGCTGTGCAATCAAGTGCTAAGTTGCATTCAGCTAATAATGCAACTATTGCATCAATTGCAGCAGTTTTAAATAGGGATGTTGATACAGCTGGTGAGTCTAGGCAATTTCAGTGTAATGATCGAGGGGATATGGGGAAGAGTACAGGTGCTAAGGCTCCACAGATTGTAACTGAAGGTGAGGTCCAAAAACTAGGCACTGAATTAACTGGGCAAATTGCAGCACCAGTGGTCTGTAATAATAGCGAGACCCGGGCCTTTGGAGGAGAAAAGGGAAGACATAAGGGTGAATTGTTGAAAGATAAAGCTGGATATGCAAAGAATGATGATAAGGGGAAGGATCAAAACACAAAAGGAGAAGTTTGGAATGTGGTAACCAGCAAAAAGTCTCCTACAAAGAAAGAACTCTCACCAAAACGACAGGTCCAAGGTGTTCGACAAAATGACAATAGCTTGGAGGCCAGTCCAAATGTTTTTCATGCACCGGCAACCATAGAGGATGAGCAAATGGATTCAACATGTCTAAAAGATGATATCATGGCCAAGCAAATAGTTTCATGCCCTAGTAATGGAAAAGAAGCTCAAGCCAATGAAAATTTGGCTATGTAAATTGGTGTTCGACAGCAAGCTTCAAAGAAAAATGGGCTGGAGGAACTAAGTGTTAAGGCACACAGCACGAACATCCCTACTTTGCATTTTTCCGTCCCTCGTGTTGAACAAATCATCAAAGATGCCCAAAATGCAATGATGATGCATACTAACAGTAAACAACCAAGGGTCACATTGAACACCTCAGTTTACGAGGTGCCATCACAGTCTTTGGAATCTTGTGGTGAACATAGAGGTGAGTTGATGTTGTCATCTGGAAATAACATTGAAGTTGTAAAGGCAAATTTGAGGGAGATGGCAATCAAATCTAAACTATGGGCAAACCAACGCGAGTATGAGGATGAGGAACATTATGGTGATGCATATGGTTGGTATTCGAGTGAGGATGATGATCGAGAGAGTGAAGAGGAAGGCTTACTCTCAGTTGGTTCACTATCCTTCCCAAAACAAAGTAGCCATGCAATGGCAATTTCCACCAGAACTCTTAATGCAAAAGCACCAGTGTTTGTGCCTAAAAATGGACAGCAAAAACGTGGAACAGGTACAGCAGGAGATGCACTAACAAAAATTGCAGCATATGGTAGGTCCAACCAACAGGAAAATGTTACATTCACACAAGCGGTTACCTGTGTGGAAGAACAAAATACAGGAACCATAACAACTTTAGAACAGCAACAGCAAACTGCAATCGCAACAAATGCTGTAATTTCCAATGTTGTGCAGCAGCACCAGTGAATAACAGTAGCAATGCCAAGTGTTAATCAGGAACAATCAACTGCACAGTCAAATGCCAATAACCAGCAACAAAAACTTAATGTTGTTGGTCGACAAGCAACAACAATGCAAAATTCTGGACAGCAACACCATTTTACTCCAAACACGTTGGGTGCCAGTCTTACTGAAACAGCAACAACATTACAAGCTGGGCAGCAACAACAACAACCTATTCTGATCACTGTAGCTGCAGTCAGGTCAGAAGCAGCAGTTGTAGGTACAACTTATGAACAGGAGCAGCAGCAGAATGCATGCATTGTAGGAGCTGCTATAACACCTTCAATTGTGGGACAACAACAACTAGCTATAAGGGCAACTGCAATCACACTGGAGGACCGAAATCTACTTGATGTGATGGAAAGTACCAAACCACTATACTCTCTAACTACACCTCAGGTTGCTAGAACTGGAAGGGTAAATAGATCAAGCAATAAAAGGCAAGGCAAGGCAGCATTGGTCAATAAAGAAGATGGAACAGCTTTGATGTCTCAAGTTCTTCTTCAAGGGATGCCAAATCCTGAAATTTTGGGAAGAGATATTTATGAAGAAGGTGAGGAAGATGCAATGCTACAACAGTGTCGGGCAGAGGCAATAAGGAAATGTGATTTATCACCTATGCATAGTGGACAAAACAAGAAGCCTCACACAAGGAAGTACAGTTTTGACGGCAAGGTAAGTGAAAAAACAATTGTTAGGCGACTTCCAATGAGAGTTGTCAAACAAAAGCAGGCTGCCTCAACTACATCAACGAAGTCCAACCGTTCAAAAAAGAAGTCATGAATTTTGAAGACATTTTGAAGAATCGTGACAATGATGACAAAGAATTACAAATTGAAGAATTTACAAGTTTGGGCATGAAGGGACAACAATTTATTTCCATCTACATTTTATTCTACCATTATGCTAGTATACTCATTTGTAATACCATCACAGAGTATGTTATAAACTCTGTGATGATCATTGAATATTTGGTCCGTTCAAGTTCTTATTTTTTACATGCTTATTAGTAGGTGGGGCCTTTTCTTTGCCTCAATAGGATTAGTAAGGTAAGGTTTAGCCCGGTTTGTGTTGCCTTGGTCCTATGCCTTTGGAAAAATATCCACACGACTATGAGATTATATGCCCTCGTGAGACTTTGCCGGCATCTACACCATGAATCCTCTACATGAGGCTGCCATCATAAGGCAATGTGAGGCGCAGAGGAGTGATTATATAGCCAAGGCATATGGGTAACAATATCAATGCTATTGTCCCCCTTATTTGTAATTTTCCTAATTGTTGTATTTTTCTTTTTTGTTATTAATAAAAAACTAGCCCTAGGCGCTTGCCTAGCGGATTGCCAAAAAAATATATATAAAATATGTGAAACTACTAATATAGCTTGAAGATGTGGCGGGTCAAAAATGACATGTCTACAAGATGTAAATAAGTGCTAACAACATCATATAAAGCATGTAACAGTAGTATAACAACAAGATACCACATGTTATGACAATTTAATCAAAGGAATGGAAAGAGACTAGACAATCTAAACCGGTCAATACCACATATAGACTGTGTATCCACTCGTCACCTTATATATATAGCTTTCACATAACAAGTTAACAAAATTAACTCAATTCCTAAGGGGTGTGGTTTCCCTCACACAAAGTTAGACAAGACACTTACCTTAATTCGGCCAACTAAATACTCAATTTAGCTTTTTCTTTACCAATTCACCATCGCTCGGCCCAATCTAGCCAAAGACGACTTAAATACATCAAACAATGCAAGAGAAAATAATTTCAATTAACAAAACTATGATCCTTATACAATTTACAAAAAGTCAACTCCATGGGCTCGCACCTCGGAACACGATAAAATTTATAAAACCCGAACACCCATTCTGATACGAGTTCAACTATACAAAAATTATCAAGTTTTGATACCAATTCGTCCTCAAATCATCCTTTTTTAGTTTTGAAAGGTTTTACAATTTTTTCCAAATTTTTCTTTAGATTCTCATGAATTTGATGTTAAATCTAATGTACAATAACAAAATATAATTGAAAATAATTATAGGCACTTACCCAATGATTTGGTATGAAAATCTTCTCTCAAAATCGTCCACTCTTGGACCTAGATCAAAATGTGATAAAATGAAGCTAAGTCCTGAAATGGGAGTCTTAATACTAGCCTCAAATGTCACATTTGCGACATCAGGATCGTAAATGCGGTGCTCGCAAATGCAACAAAAGTATCGCAAATGCGAAGGTTGGCCAGCTCTATCAAAGTCGCAAATGCGACATAAGACTCGCAAATGCGAGCTCAGTGTTTTTGCAAAAGCGACTAATTGTGTCGCAAACGCGGAGCTACATAATCGCAAATGCGATGAAATGGTTCGCACATGCAAACTCCCCTGCCCCAGCCCATCATCGAAAATGCGAGAATGATCTCACAAATTCATTCATCGCAAATGCGATAAAATCCTTGCAAATGTGATGAAATCCTCGCAAATGCGAGAACAGAGACACCAGCACAGCTGAACCTTCTTCCAACACTCCGAAATGCGTAAGAAACTCATCCGAGCCCTGGGGCTCCATGCCAAACACCCACATAAGTCTGAAAACATAACACGAACTCATTTGCATGATCGGAACACCAAAATAACCTCTAGAACCACGAATCGGATGCCAAAACACATGACAATCACCATGAACTTCAAGAACTTCTAGAATCGCAACCAAGCGTCCGAACCATATCAAATCAACTCTAAATGACACCAAATTTTGCAGGAAAGTCGCAAATGACATAACAGAGCTGTTCCACCTCTCGGAATTGCATTCCGACCCCGATATCACCAAAGTCAACTTTCGGTCAAACCTCTAAATCTTCCAAAACTTCAACTTTCCAATTTTAACCAAAATGTTTCAAATTACTCTACGGACCTCCAAATCCAAATCCGGGCGCACCTCTAAGTCCAAAATCACCACCCGAGCCTATCAGAACCATCGAAACTTCAATCCGGGGTCAAATACTCAAAAGTCAAATTTTAGCCAATTCTTTCAACTTCAAGCTTCTCAAATGAGAGTCGCTTCTAAAAATCATTTCTGAACTTCTCAAAAACCCGAACCGATGATGCACACAAGTTATAATACACTGTGTGAAACTACTCGTGACCTCAAACTGTCGAACCGGACGCAATCGCTCAAAACAACCAATCGGGGTCGAAAAAGATATATATCTTAAAATTACTAAAATTTCCAAAAGAATAATTTTGAACTTATAATTTTAAAAGTGTAATGGGTTCATGGTAAGAGACTAAAGTTAAATGCATCAAATGTAAATTTTAGATTTACCTTTTCACAATACTGTACCCATCATCTTAAAGTCCTTGATCCGCCTTTGATTCTATGTTATTAAGTATTTATTTTAAGTGGTGTGAAAATCTATAAAAGCATACAATATGCAAGATGTTGTATGTATGAGTTAGCAGTTAATAATCCTGCAAAATGGAAAAATACCCATACCATATGTATTACGGATATCGGAAATTGTGACTGACATTATATGAAGTTTATTTAATTTTGACGCATGTAACACGACAACTTCAAATTTCTTTTGGTGTTGGATAGTTAAATTTGTGGCAAAAAATGTAAATGCATTCAACATCAGAGTTAGGTATAAAGAGAAAAAGGGATGACTGGTGACTTATCTTTCATTCAAAAAAACCTACGATGACGTTGAAAGATACACAATATAGCAGTATTATATTTAGTAAATTTAATTTATTCCGTACTATAAGAAACAAATATATATTTATTTTAGGCTTGGAGTTTCAGGCAGAAAGTGAAGAGGAAACATCCACGATGGTCGGTCATCATCAACTTTTCGAGATGTCGTACATCCCATGTTCATTTTTAATTAGTTGTAAAGAAATTTTTATGCAAGAGTAGCAAGGCATTATTTTATTATTATTATTATTATTATTATTATTATTATTATTAAGTAATTAATTTTCAAGAATTCAAAAGAAAAGACAATATACGTGAGATGCACTTGCGTCTGACGGGTCAAATAACCAAATCAACTAATAGCATGTGTATTTTCTTTTTATAAAAAGTGCGACCTATAATTATAATTTAAACATTAAAATAAAAATGGATGCCAAACTCCTTCTAGTTTGCCCTTCGCCGTTCCTTTGACCCCCCCTCCCCCCCAAAAAAAACCTGTGACTCATTTGTCTACTTCCCTTTTTATTTTATTTTCTTTTTGTTGGAAAAACTAATTCAAAGTCTTAGTGAGAAACCCAAATCATTTAGGATTTGGTATTTGCTAGTTTATTTAATTAATGTCTAAATAGGATTTGTAGTCATAATAATATAGGAATAATTTTTCTTGTTTCTAGTTGAAATAGGTTTCGTACTATTATAAATAGAGGTATTACTAGCTTTTTTTATGTGTAAAATAAGTCTGAAGATTTGTGGAGAAGTGAATAATTGTAGGGAGATCCTTCAAAGAGATTTATAATAAAGTATTTTTCCTTAAAATTGGTATCAGAGCTTCTACGATCTTGGGAGAGATTCAAGTAGATTCCGCTGCCGGCAGGCGGCATTAGCCAATGTGTGTCGCCCGTCTAGCCATTGATAAAATCAAGCTCGCCAATTTAAACATCAAACGTCAATATTCGTGTAACGCCCATGATACCAGAACAATAGGGTTCGTAGCTACTCATGTTCATACAATCATCAAAAATAATATTTTCAAACATAAAATCAATGAACACTAGAAGAAGAATGGAAGAATTGACCAAATCCGTGCTCCGAAATATTTTGTACTTTTGTTTTTCTCCCAAAGTCACGTCTTCCCCCTCAAAATAGGTTTAGATTGGCTTTTATATGAGTTGGGGGCATCTTGGGGTCGAAATAACCGAGTCCCGATCGAAATAGGACATGTTCGCATTTTGAGCGTCCAGGGCACCGTGGGGCACTGGCCCTGGCGCTCAACTTTCAACTTTCTGTTTTGTGCGCCACAGTTAGCGCCCCACGCTGCCTGTGGCCCTCATATATGCACTTTTGCCTTTTCGTCCCATTTTCTCTCCAATTCGCACACTTTCGTCCCAAATCGCATCTAAATGATTCCTATATGTATACAGATAAAATTGGAGAGCCCAATTTTACGATCATTGTGTCTTTCTGTAGCTTCACCTCGAAGGCCCGGGGGATAGTTCGAGGTTTGACCTCGAGGGTTCTTTATGTCCGACCTCAGGGCAGCATAAATCGACGGTTATCATGGATAAGCGGGAAATTCCCTAGGCATATGGTCAAAGATGACAACACCTACAAGAATAGTACCAGTCTGTACCAGACTGTTAAGTAGTTGTACTAGCTACTTTTCTTTGTAATAAATGTGTATGTACTATATTGGGATTCCCCTCCTATATAAAGGGGACCCTTGTTATTTCTTGGAGCCATTACAATATTCAATACAAGAACATTCCCTGCTCTCTAACTTTAACACATTCTCATTTGATTCTATTACTTACATTTATTGCTTACATTTATTGTGTTTCATTAATTGTTCTTCATTTATTACTCGTTATTGATCATAAAGAGCTCTTATCAAAGCTCTTAGTATTGTTAGACCTTCATCGGCCGGTCAAAAACCAACGCTTAGCTTGACCTCGAGGCCCCGTATAGGCCAGCTCGAGGCCCCAAATCCCAGCCACTCGGTTTGCTCGACACACTGCCTTCAAGCTCTTATCATATTTCCTAGTCTCACATTTAGCATCTATTGCCTAACAACTAGCATAAAAATAAATCACGTATTTTTAGAACCACAAAATCAAATCTAATTGTAATTACCATTTTCAAGGTAAACACTATACATAGAAATACCACAAATTGGCACAAATTATTATATTATACATCCAAAATCTACGAGACATGAGCACAATGTGAGGCAACATACATAAAAATATGCATACTTTAAGCAGAATATTAACACCCCACACTTAAACTCTTGCTCGTCCTCAGGCAATGGAACTATATTAATACCCTAAAATGTACCTCTCACTATGAAAGATCAATTCACATTTAATTCAATCACACATTCTACCTTTTGACTATGGTTGATACCGGCAGTTAAGCATGAACACACGAATTTCACATTCTTCTCGTTTTTAAACTAGCACAAGGATACACAATGCTATTCAACCAATATAAACAACCTCTCCACAACCACCTTACCTCAAGAGACGACTTGTTACCACTAAGCATCCTCAACTCACGCACTCACCCAACAAAAGAAGTGTACAACATCACCAATCCGTCATGAGACCAAGTGCCCTCACAACAAATGAAAGAGTGAATATAAAAGTAGCTCCTACATTCAAATATTCCATTGAACATAAATTAAGGACATCACACTATTGAAAAGAATTCGCTCACTCTCACAAAGAATTCATGTGCATCTCGTGGTCGTACCATAAGCTTGAACGTAGTGTATATCTCTACTAATCTAAGCTAGCCAAATCTAGGATCAATTAGGACTTTAAGGTTGTAATGTAGGCTAAGAGATGGGTAGGATACATATAGGAATAGTGACTAACCCTCCTAAGCACTTTAATACACTACACTCACAAATCGAGCACATCTTCTTTTCATCCAATTCACTTGTCATACACCATATATAACATAGCCATCTTTTCAATTAAGCACCTTTATGTTTTCACTAGCAAGAGTTAGAAGGATTAGGAGGTGTGTGCCTTTCTACATTATTTGAACTCTTATTTTCTTTTTCTTGCAATTTTTTTCTTTTCTCTTTTCCTCCACACACTCCATACATTAAGGTTCATCGGCTAGTGACTTTCTTTCACACTTTTAGTGCACCTTAAGGGCCCTTCCATGGTTCCACTCGAAAGCTACTCCCCAACCTCCCACCTTACTTCTTTTAGAGACTAAGTGTCTTAGGAGGTAAAGGTTCAACAATCTCAAACTAAGAACAAAATAGGGGTACGTCTTGTAATGTGGGTGCCAAAGAAAAGGTCTATAGGCTCAAAGGGGCTAGCAATGGAAATTTTTTATTTGTGAGTGACAAGCACCTCTATGGTCAAGCAAGAAATGCCTACGTCATCTCCTAAACTAGCACAACTTAACGATTTTGCTTCGATTAACATAGGGGCAAGTTCTAGACTACACAAGATAGCACAGAAGATCACCAATCCTTACACACACAAGGCACTTGACACAATCAAGACAGTTTTGTTTGACTCTCAAGTCAAGCAACCATAGCGAGTTGAAAGGTTTTAAACAATAATGCACTACGTGGCATACAAGTCAACCAACTGAGAACAAGGCGTCAAAGAGTAGGCTACTTAAGTTACTTGGGCATTACATTTCAAATCAAATATTTAGGAAGACAGAGTGCATGCCATAGCTTAACGTGCCAAAACCAAACATACCAACAGGTACCTCAGAGCACCTCAGTTTTCTTCCTATCCTACTCCTAAAAAAATAACAAATAAAACACCTGGTTCGAGCTACACCCTTGGAAAAGAATCGGCGCCTAAAGAAAAACCAAAG
Organism: Nicotiana tabacum; assembly: GCF_000715075.1. Lineage (NCBI taxonomy): Eukaryota > Viridiplantae > Streptophyta > Magnoliopsida > Solanales > Solanaceae > Nicotiana > Nicotiana tabacum. The sequence continues at coordinate 22,298,391 of NC_134100.1, read as the reverse complement.
GATACTACCTAACTATACTAAAAAGAACAAAAGAAAATCTTTTTGGTATTTTTAATCGAACTTTAATCCCTCAACAAAATTGTCCAACAGATCTATCGTCGGGAGAAGTCCGAGATTTTTCTTTTTTTTACTAGCTAATTAGACTATGTTAGTTCTAAACTAAGCTAAAAATTAAAAAAAACAACAATAAAAAAATTTATACAATTACAAGTGAAGAAGTATTCCCCCACCCCACACTTAAACAATGCATAGTCCCCGATCCATAACAAATTCAAAATAGAGTAAGGTGGAAAGAAAGAACTCCATGCTAGTCGGAATTCGTCTCCTCAGGATGCCCACTTGTTGTGGCTCTAGGCTCATCATCATTATCATCATCTCCTAAGGGAACCAAATTCGTGGGCCCTGTAACTTCATCATCATCTACATCCTCATTATCAGATCTCTTGTAAGTGTTCTCATCCTCAGACGGATGAATGGGACTGCTTGGTCCTATACCCAAAATCTCCTTGGAAGAACTGGAGAGATCATTTTGAAAATGCATCACGCCTCATCCGACACCCCTAGCCTACTCATTATCACATTGAGTGAACTATAACCTGTTGAAATTTTCGTCCCTCTCATTCCTTGCAGCCTGGCTTAACTTTGATGTATACTTCAGTAAGGATGTGATGTCTAGCAATCCCTTGGGTGCCTCCACTACCTCATCATAGCCAGGGTACTCCGGTACCCCACAAGTATAGGATGTATTGCGTTAGGAGGTTTCCAAAGAAGAACCTTTTGATCCTTCCCCCAAAGCGGGTGCGGGCCATTTCCCTAAGCATGAGCTCACCCATATTTATGGGTCGCCCAATCATCAGAAAGTAGATCACACATACTCGAGCTCGAGTACATTCACTATTATGCTCAACGGGCATTAGTCTAGCCTGCCCAAAGTATTGCCATACCTTAGTCGTCTTGTTAAAGTCAAAACGGAGCATCTCCAGGTAGGGATATCCCTTAGTCCGCGTCCACTTTGCATTAGAATCAATGCTACAAAGTGTGTGACGTATTGACTGATAGCATGGGCTTTTGAAGAACTTTTGTAGCCTCCGTGTATTAGGGCTATCAAATCCTAAGGAGTCACACAAGGATCGGCTATCCAGTGGTATATCCTTTCCTTGGATCCATGGCAGGAACATGTTCGTGTTCTAGTTGGCAAATAGCTCTCGTACGATGCTCAAATCTGCAGGGCCCGGACATTCTATGAGCTTATCCATCTTCATCTCTACTAACCAGGCAAGTACATCCGAGAAGTTCCTTTCTAGGACCTTTATATTAATCATTTTGGAGACATATCTCCCATATGGCACAAAGTTATCATGCCATTTGATGGCATCATCTCGAACCAGTTCCACCCGAGATCGTGGTGGCCTCGACGACCCACTAGCAACCTGTTTTCCCTTAGCTTGTCGGGAAGAAACTTTATCTTTTTTGCATTTTTTGGGAGGGGGAGCAGTAGTGGAGGAGTTCCCCACCTTTTTTCCTTTGGGGGCAATATCACGAGCCATGACAACCTACACACGAGCATCACAAAGGTGAGAATGAATCAAAAAATTCGCCCAAGGTCATAGTGAGAGGCCAAGATCACCCCACACTTAAAACCGAAGGATATGTATAATCTACTCACAATAGCGGTTCAACTTGAACCAATGTGTCATCACAAGGCCATAGGTACTCAAGACATCCCCATGCCATACAATTAAAGTAGTCTAACATGGCCATAATGTAACCGTAATGCAAGCAAGGAATGCTAAATTGCACATTACTACACTAATATAGTACACTCACTACTACTTACAAGAGTTTACAAAAGGATACAATAACCCCAAACACCCACACTTATCCCAACATCATATACAACTACATTCGGCTACTTAGAATTCACCGAGTGTTCAATTCACTCTTTTAGGCATTTTAGCAAACACCTTGTGGGTATCTATTTTGCTTCAATAATGATGGAGCAAGGTGACCCTCCCAAATTTACATGAGGTAGAGGGAATTATAGTTTACTACTTCAAATACAACTTCACAACCAATAATGGTAATTAATTTCGTGCATAATAGGACCACCCACCAAAACATGTCAAAGAGACCTAGGGGATTTTGGCTCTTTGAGAATGGAGGTCATGCCAACATACAAAAACTCACAATATATAAGAGAATAAGAAGATGAGGAACATACCTTTTAGTCTTGAGAGGAAAGTGAACAACAAAGTTTGAGAACTTGAGAATATGAGAGACAAAAAGGGCATAAGAGAGAAGAGAAGCGGGTGTTTGGCCGTCGTTTGAGAGAGGAGTGGTGGGGTTTTGGGTTAGTATTATTTTAATTAAATTGGGGAAAGGGTTTGGGTAATTGGGTATGGGTTAGTATGTGGGTATATATGGATAGTTGGGTCAGGTTGTATGGGTTAGGGGTGCTTTTTTAACAAAAACGAAAAAACAAAACTTACTTGTTGACCCAGCCTAGCGCCCCATGCTAGGCCTGGCGCTGGGGGTTTTGTGGATTCTATAAAGTGTGCCCCAGGCAGCGTGGGGTGCTCGGTCGCTATTTTTTTAAAATCAAACTCCCTCCTACCCGAGCGCTTAATACATTATTATACACACCCCACACTATTCTCGCATATGATTTTTATAACAACAAAGAAAACAAAAAAAACTAGTCTACTCTAACTAAAAGAAAATAAAAATCTAAGCTATGAAAGCATTAAAAATTAGGTTGTCTCCCAACAAGCGCCCGATTTAACGTTGCGGCACCACTCAATACATTTTCAAGCATCGGCCAAGTACATCGAGGTCTTGTGATGTGCAATGTCACCACCCCACTAATGTTTTACTCTCTGTCCATTTACCAAGAAGGTACCACTTGAGCTCGTATCATGCAATTCCATCGCTCCATGAGGCCTCACACTTACCACAACGAAAGGACCTGCCCATCGAGACTTAAGCTTTCTGGGGAAAAGCTTCAACCTCGAATTAAACAAGAGAACTTCTTGACCTGTCTCAAATTTGTGATGTTGGATGGGCTTTTCATGCCACCTCTTGGTTTTTTCTTTATACAATTTGGCATTTTCATACACGTGTAATCGAAACTCATCAAGCTCCTTGAGTTGTAGCAACCTCTTCTCGTCGGCTAAGTCCATATCCATATTTAGCTTTTTAATAGCCTAATAGGCTTTGTGTTCAAGCTCGACGGGCAAGTTGCATGCCTTCCCATAAACTAACTTATACGGAAAAGTATGTATGGGTGTATTGTATGCAGTTTGATATGCCCATAATGCATCGTCCAGCTTTTCGGCCCAATCCTTTCTATTTCCACTTACCAATTTCTCCAGAATCTGCTTTATCTCTATGTTTGACACTTTCACTTGGCCACTCGTTTGGGGGTGATAGGAAGTGGAAACATTGTGCTTAACTCCATACTTTGATAGAACATTATTCAATAATTTGTTACAGAAATGTATTCCTCTGTCACTTATCATCACCCTTGGAGTCCCAAAGCATGTGAAGATGTGCTTCTTTACAAAGTTTACCACTACCTTTGCGTCATTAGTAGGAAGAGCAATGGACTCCACCAACTTAGACACATAGTCGACCACCACCAAGATGTACCTGTAATTAGTAGAGTATGGGAACGGTCCCATGAAATCAATCCCCCAAATATCAAAGAGCTCTGCTGCTAGAATATTTTGCAAATGCATCTCGTGTTTCTTCGTGATTGTTCCAGTTCTTTAGCACCTGTCACACTTTTTAACAAAGGCGTGTGCATCCTTAAATAATTTTGGCCAATATAAACCCGATTGCAGCACTTTTTGGGCGGTTATATCCTTACCGTTATGACCTCCATATGGAGAAGCATGGCAGTCATGCAATATTGCATCCATCTCCTCCTCAGGGACACATATTCATACCAACTGATCTGCGCACTGCTTATATAGGAATGGCTCATCCCACATGTAGCGCTTCACATCGTGTAGAAACCTTCTTCTATTATCGGGTGTTAATTCTGGTGGTTCCATCCCACTTGTAATAAAATTCACATAGTCTACATACCACGGGGCTTCACTTGAGGTGATTGTCAATAAATGCTCATCAGGAAATATTTCTTTGCTCGACCCCCCTCCCCCCCGCTACATGGCTCTGATTTTCTAATCTAGACAAGGGATCAGCCAGCTGATTCTCTGTTCTTTTTTTATCTCGGATCTCCAAGTCAAATTCTTGCAAGAGGAGGATCCATCGAATCAGCCTTGGCTTGGCATCTCTCTTTTCAAACAAATACCTTATTGCTGAGTGATCTGTGTAGATGATAACTTTGTTTCCACTAGATAAGATTTGAATTTGTCAAACGCCCACACCACTGCAAGCAACTCTTTTTCAGTAACAGTGTAGTTAATTTGGGCTAGATTCAGAGTTTTGCTCGCATAATAAATGCAGTGAAAATTTTTATCCCTCATTTGCCCCAAAAAAGCTCCGATTGCTATGTCACTCGCATCGCACATCAACTCAAATGGCTGCGCCCAATCCGGAGCAATGATAATTGCTGCAGTCACCAATCTTCCCTTCAACTCTTCAAATGCTTTCAGACTTCAAATGCTTTCAGACATGCATCATCAAACTTGAAGAGAATATATTTCTCAAGAAGCCTACACAGAGGAGAAGAAAATTTTGAAAAAACTTCAATGAAACGATGATAAAACCTGCATGGCCCAAGAAACTGCGAATGTCCTTGATGGATGTCGGTGGTGGCAATTTTTTAATCGCCTCCACCTTTGCTTTGTCCACCTGCAAACCATTTTTGGACACCTTGTGCCCCATGACTATACCTTGTCATACCATGAAATGACACTTTTCCCGTTTTAGCACAAAGTTTGTCTCTTCACACCTAGCAAGCACTTTATCAAGGCTCATTAAACAATTATCAAAAGAACACCCAAACACAGAAAAGTCATTCACGAACACTTCTGCAAATCTTACCACCATGTTAGTAAAAATAGTCATCATATACCTTTGAAACTTTACAGGTGCATTACAGATACCAAAGGCCATTCTCTTAAATGCATACGTTCCATAGGGACACGTAAATGTAGTTTTATCTTGGTCTTTTGGGCTATAGCAATCTGATTATACCCCGAATAGCCATCTAGGAAATAGTAGTTTTCATGTCCAGCTAATCTATCAAGCATTTGATCAATAAATAGGAGGGGAAAGTAGTCTTTTCGGGTGGTATTGTTTAATTTTCTATAATCTATGCAAATTTTCCACCCGATCACAATTCTTGTGGGAATCAAATCATTATTTTCATTAACCGCTACAGTCATCCCCCCTTTGTTAGGAACACATTAGACGGGGCTTACCTATTTTCTATCAGAGATTGGAAATATAATACTTGCATATAGCCATTTAATCACTTCTTTTCTTGCCACCTCTTTCATGATTGGATTTAGATGGCGTTGTTGCTCTACACTCGACTTGTACCCTTCCTCCATGAGGATTTTATGCATGTAGAAGGCTGGACTAATGCCTCTAATGTCAGACATCGTCTACCTAATTGCTCATTTGTGCTCACGTAATACTCTCAGCAGCTTTTCTTCCTGCAATTTAGACAAGTTAGAAGAAATAATAACAGGTAAATTGTCATAACCACCCAAATAAGCATATTGAAGGTGAGAGGGCAAGGGTTTAAGTTCCAATTTTGGAGCTTCTTCAATCGACGACATTGGAGGAGGCCCACTTGGCCTATTTAGGTGTTACACCCCATATTTTTGTACGTGGAAGTATTCCATAGGTAAGTTCATATAAGCTCGGAACTAATATGTTACATTCTGCATTTTTGTACGTTAAAGTTTCGTCGTAAACTAATCGACGTAAGTTCGGGAATGAGATTATTTTGAGATTATAAGCATTATATTACTTCAAAGAAGAAATGAGTAAATCGTAAAGGTGAAAGGGTAGGCAAATTGAAGAAAATAAATTTCGTCAAAGTTTGGCATTTTTGGATAAAATACGGCCCGAGCTAAAATTCCTGGTATTTATGGACTAGTGCCATACAAGATACCACATGAACATGATAGTAAGGCGTATAAGGTGTGTTAAAAGTAAGTAGTATTTTAAGTAATTTAAGATGATTCTTAATTATGTGGGTAATTTTTGAATTGTTGGATTAGTGGGGAATTACAAAGTTAATTAGAAAATAAATAATTAATTAAGATATTTTGGATTGTCTTTAGGATAAAGTCTTGAAATCTAACGTGGCAGCCCCCTCCCCCCTAATTCTAATTAATGACTCATTAGTCACTAGGATAGGTGGCACTTTAAGGAGTCTTTGTGCAAGACTAATCCCCAAAAGTGGGCCCCCCCTAAAAATTTAAAATGTAGCATTCCTAGTCCAAATTCCTTTTCTAATCTCTTAAGAAAGAGCTTCATGCAAGCTTTTCCTTGCATAGGAACGTTACTGTCCATCACTTAAGGAAACGTTTCATCCTATCTTTTCCTTGCATAGAAATGTTATTGTTCATCACTTAACGAAAAGTTTCATCCTAGCTTGTCCTTGCATAGAAATGTTATCGTCCATCACTTAAGGAAAAGTTTCATCCAAGATTTTCTTTGTATAGAAACGTGATTGCTTCGAGCTTTTCATATCACTTGTTCTATATTGTTGTAATTGATGTGTGTTAGGGTGATTGTCAAGAGAATCGGTTAAGATATGTTAAGGCTATCCTTTCTTTCCTTTTGGCATGATCCATACGATACAAATAAAACAAGCAAGTGCACAATTTCCATACATGACTCTATTCATAAACATATTAGAGATACTTATGTTCTTGATTCCCCATGTGTCATATTATTCTATCATCTGTTCATGGGTTTTAGAAAAATATGTAAGTTGAAAAAAGTTTACCTCATGATATTATTCAAAGGCATAATGGTCTTATAACACTTCGAAAGATTTTATTGACGTACTTCTCATGCATTGCATTCATTTACATTGACCCATGAACAAACGGCATTATATACGCGTATATATGTATAATATATGTATATTGAATATGGAAAAAGGTTATGGTGTTATATACGCACCACCACCTGATCAGTTGGTATACATTGATGATTTTGCCCACAGTGGCCGAGATGATATGATGGGATGCCTTTAGAGGCCTGAAGATGTTATGAAACATGTACCTATACATGACATATGGATGACACTATAATTATTTCAAGATTAACAGAGTTATCTAGACTTACAGGTTGAGGCATTTACTCTATATTTATTTCATGTCTGTTATATATTTATATATGTGCCTTACATACTCGGTACATTATTCATACTGACGTCCTTTTTGCTTTGAGACGTTGTATTTCATGCCTGCAGGTCCTGATAGATAGGTCGAGAGTCCTCCAAATAGGCTATCAGCTCACCGAAAGATGTTGGTGCACTCTATTTGCTCCGGAGTTGCTTGTTTGGTCAGTATGATTTAGTTGTGTATTGTTTGGTATGGCGGGGCCTTATCCTGACCTTTATGTTAAGTATGTACTCTTAGGGGATTGTAGACAGATGTCATGTATACGAATGCTTTCATGGACTTGCCGGCTGATAACTACGAAATATAAAGCATTTTACACTCCTTCTTACTTAAGTTTTTATTAGAAATGTGTACAAAATAGTCCCAAAGGCTCACAAGTTATGCTTGATTGCAGATTTGATCAACAAGGTGACAAAATGTCAAAAATCAACTTAAAAAGGAGTAAAACTTGCACAAGTACCAAAACAAGACAAAGCTCAGTCAAACAGGGCCAGTGCGGCCGCACACCATTTTGTGCGGTCCGCACAAGTGAAGTTCAGAGAGTTTGATATTCAGGCCAAAAGATAATGCGGCCGCAAAGGGTTTTGTGCGCTCCGCATTAGGATCATTGCAGCCGCACTCGATTTAGTGCGGTCCGCGGAGTCAAGGTTCAGAGAGGTGGTGTTTTGGAGGTTGAAGCTCAATGCGGTATGTGGTCCTTTTTGTCCGGACCGCAATGGAAGCCACTAAGGCCGCACTCGATTTTGTGCGGTCCGCATTACCCAACTTCAGAGAGCTGAGTATTCAAGTCTAGAGCCTTTGTACGGCCGCACTCATTTTTGTGTGGTCCGCACTGGCCCCGCCGGGGTGTTTCTGTCCAAATTTTTCAGCCAAGTATAAATAGATTATTTTCCCATTTTTAGATTATTAGATAGTTTTTTATCAAGAATTGCGCTCGTGACTTCGTTCTTTTAGCTATTTCGAGTAATTTTAGTGTGATTTCAACATTGAATCTTCAAGTTTAATTTAGCAATTAATTATTATGAATTTCTCTTCATCTATTTCCTTGTTTTATTCTCTAATTATGAGTAGCTAGACCCATAAGCTAGGGTTGTGGCTCAACCCTAGTGTGAGTAATTGATGAGTCTTGTGTTTTGATGCTTGATTGTCTATGGGTATTTGATATTTGGGCTAATTTAGGGTTTTAATTTTGAATTAGTGGTTGAAAACACTAGTTTATGCCTAGTAGACTTTGGCTCTTCTTGAGAAAGAGAGCCTAAGTCCATGAAATTAGTCCAACAAGGAATTGGGGTGTACTCAAGAGATTGATAGCCCCAATTAAAGTGTTAAACATAGAGATAGTAATACCCGACTTGAACTTTGATTGCCTGCACAAATTTGCATACCCAATTGGTCTTGAAAAAGTCAATTCGGGCAAAATCATTCGCCCGAAAGGTGTAGAGTGAGTAGAATTGTGAAATGTTTATATCATACTTCCCAAATGTGACAATCTAGTTTTAGACTCAAGAATCCGTCAATTGACCACCTAGGTGAAAGTCACTACCCTAGTGCCTTTTAATCATTTGAACAACTCGCAATATTTTTAACTTAGTCTTATTTAGCTTAATTTAGCATTGAAGCATTAAAAAATTAGAATCATAATCAAAATCTAGCTCAACTCCAATATCTAGCTCCCTAAGGAAATCGATCCTGACCTTAATCGGGTAAAAGCTGCTTCGACCTCTCTCCCTACTTCATAGTAGTGCAGGGTTGGCCTCGATCACTTTTTGGCCCGGGGAGCTAACGGTTTTGGATATCTATCTAAATAGTTTTGTGTATTGTTCTTCTTTCCTTCTGTGTTACTAATTTGTTTGTGTCACAACTTTAGGTACAAAATGGCAGCAAACTTAAACAATGCACCTCTTGGAGATCTTCTGCAGGGGGATGAAGTAGATGACAATGTTGAAGATGATGTCCCTATTGTGCCTCAAGGACAAAGGAGAGGCCGTCAGGCCAATGATAATATTCCAGACCCTCCCCCGCCACCTCCAAGAGTCGCACCTCGAGTGCTTCCAAACCAAGGCTATGCAAGTGCAATTGTCCCGTCCCGGATTCGGGCGGGTAATTTTCAAATAACCAATGTGATGCTGACATTACTAGAGCAGCGTAGGTATTTCACTGGCGCTGCTAATCAAAATGCTTACTAACATCTCAAGGAGTTTGTGGATACCTGTTGGGGGAGCAAGCAAACTATTGTGTCCGAAGATGCACTTCGGTTGAGATTCTTCCCATTCTCACTAAGAGGGAAGGCATTGGATTGGCACGAGAAACTTCCCAACCATTCCATCACTACTTGGGATGAGTTGGCGGACAAGTTCATTGCAATTTTTTTCTCACCGGGGCATATGGCTGCATTGAGAGATGAGATATTGGCTTTCAAGAAAGAGCCCACGGAACCTTTGCATGAGATTTGGAAGAGCTATAGAACAATGGTGAAGGAATGCCCCAACAACTGTTGATAACCAATTTTTCCCTGTATATTTTTTATATGCAAAATACTTTCAAAATAGCAGGTATATGCATATATAAGTATGTACCAAGGTTTTACTATTTTTTCTCTTAATTTGTATAGATCTTTAAATCTATTTATTACCCTATTTTATCGAGAAAACCCCAATAATTACTCCCAAAATTATCATTTTTGGGTGATTCACTTATTGGATTTTCATACTTATATTAAAATATATTTGGCATAATTTTTGCATATTTTTACAAATTTGTTTAGTATTTTTAAAGCTAAATTGCGTATAATTGCGATATTAGCGTATTTTAAGACTTAATTATTTTCACAATTTATAAAATTGACTCCAGTATTTTTCATTTGATAATTATGTATTTTTAATCATTTTAGTACTTTTAATTTATTTCCAGAAATTATTTTACTATTTTTTATAAAATAAATAAAGAAAAATGGCTATTTAAATGTTAGCCCATTTGCATTTCAATTTTAGCCAGATCTGAACCTCTAATTAGACCCAACCTGAGGCCCAATTACCCTGACCCAAGTCCTAATCTACCCGACCCACGACCCTTTTAAATAACCTGCCCGGATCCCCTTTTAATCCTAGTCGTTGATCATTTTGATCAACGACCACAATTCCCCCTTTCCTTTTTTAATTCACAAATTCCCCAACCCTAAAATCATTTTCATTCACCCGCCACCTCTAAAACCCCTCTCCTCTCTCAAACTCTCTCGAACCTTCCCTAACCCTAGCTGCATCTCACCATCTTCCACCTTGAAACCCACTGGAAACCATGGCTTCCCAAGTTGTGAGGGCCCGATACTCACCTCCCCTTGCTCTTACACACTGGGTACCTGAAGATTCGAGGCCAGGCCTCGAAGGTTTTCACCCAGACCTCTGCCGATTCAAGGTTCCAAAGTCATCGTCGGCCTTGCTCCGGGGTACCATGGTGTTTTGATCCTGATTCTGATCTCTCCGACTCAGATCGGTGACCTTTCAAAGCCTTTCTCATTTCTAGGGTTCTTTTGAAACCCTAACCCTTCGAGGATTTTTCCTATCTCTTTAGATCTGTTGTGTATCTATGCTCTCTTTGAGTTTTCAAACGATCTCCCTAACTTTTCTTTCGAAAATTACTTTTCAAAGTCTTTCTTTTACGATTTAGGGTTTCTGAAAATGCTTAAATATTTCTCTGACTTTCTTTTCCTTTTCTTTTGTGTATATTTGCCTCTATTGTGTTCTATATTTTCCTTCTACCATGTATGTTCTTCTACTATGCTTTCTATATTCCGTTCTTGTATGTTCTTCTATTATGCTTTCTATACTATGTTCTTATATACTTTTTTACTATGTCCTGCTATTTTCTTCTACTGTGCTTTCTATATTATGTTTTGCCTACTGTATTCTTCTACCGTGTTCTCAAGTGTTCTTACTATTTTTCTTCTATTGAACTTTCTTTAAGTTTCTTTTAAAAGGATCTTCTTAAGCATGCTTTCTTCTACTGTTCTTATCACTCTTTTCTCATTATGTTTTGAATTAGTTTCTTTACTCTGTTTGCCTTGAACCCATCTACTGTATTTACATGCTATTCATGAGTTCTCTTGCTGGAAGAAGCATGTTAGAAGTTTCAGTTCTTTTCTGAAATCTCTAAACATATTTCGATTCGACTACTTGCCTCCTCATCTATGTACTTGATTCAAGGTGGAAACCCAAGAATTTGGGGGTTCTTCCGAGGTTTGAATGAACTAAGGTTTTATTTTAGAACCCTTAACTCTTTCAGACTGACTTTGAGTCTCTGAACTGTGTTTGGACATCTTTGTTTTCATATAATGCTAAACTTTTTGCTAAACTCTTCTACACTGGATTTTTCTACTGATTTACAGGACAGTCTTCTTTCATGCTCACATGCTCCTTATATATGATGAATTTTTCTCTAAATGGTTTTCAAATTTTCAATTAGTGCAAACTTCCTTCTGAATATAGCTTGATTGATTTCTTTCCATCTTTTACTGATTTCCTCTGTTACTCGACTTAAGTAAAACCCTTCTTCATCTTTTCTGACTTGGTTCATTCAAACCTAATCTCAAACCTTGTGATTTACTGGCTGTTAATTGACTTACCTTATTTGCACAAACCGTGTACTGTCAAAACCCTGTCCTTAAATAACCTTTATGTATTTGCCCTCAATTGCATGCTTTACACAAAGTGTTTACTCAATTCCTTTCATTAAATGGTTTTACTCGTTTTGAATCTGAATCCCTTAATTAAGGGAAGCCTTGTGTAATTGATTGACAATCAGTTTTCAAACTATTTTCTTACCTTATTTCTTCCTGTTTTCTACACTATAAAAGGCACGACCCTTTTCACAAACACACACTTTAGACTTCACAATTTCACAATCTCTTCTGAACTCACACTTATAGTATTTTGTCTTCCTGTTTGCACTTTGGCTTTTACAAGACTACTGCTTTTTCTACTTATTTCTTTGAAACTGGTATATTCTGATTTAAGTTTCAGCATCACCCCATTGTGTTTACTTACAGTCTTTGTATCTATGTCTACTTTATAATTTGTTGTAGAGTTTGACATTTAGCTTAGTATGCCTATGGTCTACTGCCTGTTCTTGTTGTGAATCTTTGCTCCCTATCCCACTATCCCTATATGTTTGTGAGTGGTGACTTAGGGCATGGCAATATGAGTTATTGTCCATGAACTGAGTTTTGAACCAATGGGGTCTTAACCTCTAAACAAGCTGGAGGGTGTGCCAGCATATCCCATTGTTGGGTATGCCCATCAGCCTGCTCTTCTTGTATTCTTGCAAATTCCTCCACTCTCATATACCCCTATGTGCACTGATTTTAAGATATTCTCTTTTCCTTTTCCCCTTTCAGAATTTCACTTCTGCACTTACACTCTCTCCTAGTCTCTAAGTTCTGCCCCCTCTTGTGAGCCTTGCCTTGGGACCTTGAGTTCCCTCTGAACTTGGACACCTGAGGGCTGGCCCTTCCACACTGTACTTTGGCCTAATATGGTGATATATTTAGATGTAAGCACTGCTCGGAGTTCTTATGAAACTCTTAGGGAACTCTGACACACCCAAGTGGTAGAAAGGCTTTGAAACATGATCTTTGGAGTTGGTTTACTTCATACTTCAGACAGGAAGTCTGAATCAGGCTCTCCTTGGTTGTAATTTTCAACTTCTGATGTATTTTCTTTACTTTATTTTTTCTGGACTGTAATAACTTTGTAATAAACTATTGGGGATGGCTAGTGAAAGAAGGGAGAGAATAACTATGTATGTAAAAGGGGTAGATATCCTGCTCCTAGGGAATTTCTGATTTCTGCATATCACATAGATATCATGCTCATAGGGAATTTCTGATTTCTGCATATCACTTAGATATCCTGCTCATAGGAAATTTCTGATTTCCTCATATTACATAGATATCCTACCTATAGGAATTCTACACTTTCATATGTAGATACTATGCCTATAAGGAATTATGCACCCATATAGATATCCTGCCTATAGGTTTCTGAAATTCTACATTCATATGAATTAGGGTCATAAACTATGAGTTGTCCTCCCAAATGTCATAAACCCGATTTCGCGAGAAAAAGGAGGCACGATAGCATGGTGACTCTGCTGGAGAGATCTTTTAGACTTTTACCATTTCATGCTATTTGTGACTTTATGCTTCTTTACATGTCTTTATTTAATGCCTTTAAATATTTATTTCCCTCTTCAACTACGAAACTGACTTGGCTCTTTATTTCTTTCCTTTTTTTCTTTTACTGCCTTCCTTTACTGCTTTTCTTTATTACCGTTTTAAAGTCTGAGGAATTGTTGTAATTATTACTTTATGAATGTGCAAATACATGACAACTTGTTTAATTATTGCAACTACATATTCAACATCATATTCCACTCATACCAAACAAAACACCATAGCAACGCTTATAATGAGTAGTTGCACTCTTCCGATATTATCACCCCCTAAATCTGGCAAAGGCATATTTGCGATAAAACCAGTCGATCAACGGTATAGTCGACGGTTCCATGCATTTCCCTCTTGAGTTGTCCGCTCAAGGGTACCAGTCTAATACCTCATAGAAACCTTACTCTGTTTAACTATGCATACATCATGGCCAAACCTAGCCGAGTCAGTTATGTTGTCCACAAAATGACTCTTTAAGATAGCCTTGTCCAAAGTCCACCGGGTTTCCAAAAACCCAAATGGACACTATCACGTTTTGTGCATTTATTTGGAAAATTGAATGCTTTATGCCAATTATTGGTATTTAATAGTCGTGTCTGGTGGGGGTAAGGACCTAACCCTTTTGTCTTGTAGAAACATGAGGCACGAAGTCCCCAGATTCGGCATGGTCACCAACATTCACCCAAGATTGCTAAGCTGGTAGAGAGATCTTCATTCCAGTGATCAGACGTTTGTCCGAAAATACCTAGGAAATCTACCTTCCCTCTTGGAAACCCAGCCCGACAACAAAATCATAGAAGCTGCTACTCTTTTCTAGGATTGTGATGGGCATGTGTTCCGCTATGGAGATATTGAGATGGCACCCCTTCTAGAGGAAATAGGAGGATTGGCTGGTATCCCATGGGAAACTTCAGGTATGTTAATGCCAGAAAATCGCAAGGGTAGAGGTTTCCTCAAGATGATGGGTCTAAAAAAAATCCAGACTTGACATGCTTGAAAGAGTTCTACATTCGTTTTGATTATTTGTATGAGAGGTACAGTCATAGCAAGTCCTAACGTACTTATCCTGATGAGTTCGCCCTTATATCATTAGGGCATATCCACTGAAGGGTCTTTGTCTTTATGTTCTGCTTCTTGGGGATGATAGTATTCCCTATGAAGAAAGCAAGGATCAATACCAGGCTAGCCATGGTCACCAAAACTTTAATGGAGGGAATTGGTGGGCAACCATTTAGCATAGTGCCCATGATCATTGCAGAAATGTACCGAGCCCTGGAAGAGTGTCACCAAGGAGCCAAACACTTCGAGGGCTGCAATTTGCTACTCCAACTCTGGCTCATGGAACATCTTCAAAGGGGTGAGTATCGGCAAAAGATTGAGCAAAGAGATTGGGACAATCATATAGCCTTCCATCACCCAAGGCGAATGAACTACATGCCCAATATGTTCGCCCAGCCACAAGACGCCAAGGGATGGGTGGAGTTGTTTGAAAATCTGACAGAAAACCAAATAAAATGGATGTTCGAGTGGTTCCCTACTGAGGAATTTATTGCCCGATCTAGGGATGCACCATTTCTGATACCGATTGGTTTGAGAGGAACCTACCCTTATGTCCCTCTCCGAGTTATGAGACAGGCTGGTAGGAAGAAGGTTATACCAAGGGTCGACAAGATGAGTCACTTTTGGGCTGATTTCCAAGCTGATGACAGCCCTTACAAGTGCCAAGCTCAACACATGTGGCACTGCAAAATCATCATGGAAAGAGATACCCCTGAGCCGGATAGGTACCACACTGGTTGTTCTCTATACTATTCAGGCTGGCTAGAGGATAACCACAATGGTTTGGGTCAACCTGGGTTTGATCGAGGTCACAAGATCATCAATGAAAAGGCTGAAGCACAAGTTAAGTACAACCATCTGCGCAAGAGGATTCAGGAATGCGAAGGTGAGCATCGTGAAATTCAAGAGGCCAACCAAAAGCTAATTGAAGAATGGAAAGACATGGCTATCAGCGCCAACAAACGACTGCGGTGCTTGGAGCGAGGCTTAGTGGAGCTGGAGAGGAAGTTTCTCAAAAGAGTCGAGGACTGCCAGAATGCTGAAGGAAATGAGGGCGGACACTTGGCCAGAGCCTACTTGTTGCTGGGACTTCGCGAGTTGGTGTAGCTGTTCGATAGAGCCAAAGATGTCGAGTGTAGGGAAGGTCCTTTTGGGACCAAGTAGATAGGAATTTACCTTTTCGTTTTATGAATGTAATAAGGCCAATGGCCATTAGTGACCTTTTATTTCCGTTATTTAGTGTTGTTTTGGGATTCGTCTTATTTTTTATCAATAAAATGAGGCATTTAGCATTATGAGTTCTCCAAATCAACTTGTTGCTAGGCCTACCTCGGGCACAAAGAGGCTCCCAAATTAGGACACGATTTATATTCTCGCACTATGTGTTTAAATATCACAACATCTTTTCTTATAATACTCACTAACTTGGTTACCTTTTGTTTTTACTTTGTTTATTATTCCCCCTCCCCAAAGGTTAGTTCGTGCACTTTGGCATCGTCATCATATTTCACAAGATCAAAGGGCCCTCCACCCACTCCTCCTCCCAGTCCTATCAGAAGCAGGAACAAAGGAAAGATGGAAGATTTGAACAACACCAGAAAGGAAAACTCAACTGAACGAGTAGAGGTCACTCATGGTGCTCAGGTCTCCAAAGAAAGTGCGTCCTAACTCGAGCAGAAACTGTTGAAATTTCAGGAGGAACTTGACCAAGTTCAGAACTTGGCAAATCTGTCATTTTCCTTCACTACCCCAGATATCAACCCCACATCTCTACAAAACATCCCAAAACCACAAACTATCCCGATCCTCACCACCACTGCAACACTTGCCATACTTCCAACAATACCCCCATTGCTCATCCCAGAACCCCAAAACTCCACAAATGACCACTTTCACACTCATCATAACACCCCTAATACGTGGAAACCATGCCACACTCCACCCAACCCATATCAATCACACCTGAGTCTGATGATAAAGACTCGCTCATTAGGAGCCTAGCTGAAGAACTTAACAAGTTGACTAGCCGAATTTAGGGCGTCGAAGGAAGTAAGCGGATTGAAGGGTTGAACTACGAAGATCTTTGCATACAGCCCGATGTTGAACTACTCGAGGGGTACAAACCTCCTAAGTTTGAGATGTTTGATGGTATAGGGGATCCAAGAGTTCATTTGAGAACACACTGCGACAAGCTGGTCGGAGTAGGAAAAGATGAAAGGATCCGCATGAAACTTTTCACGAGGAGTCTGAAAGGACATGCTCTGTCTTGGTACATTAGCCAAGACCTGAAGAAATGGTCGAACTGGGTGAGTATGGCATCTGACTTTATGGCTAGATTCAGGTTCAATACAGAAAATGCACCAGATGTGTTCTACATTTAGAACCTAAAGAAGAAGCCCATGGAAACATTCTGCGAGTATGCCACTCGTTGGAGATCAGAAGCGGCTAAGGTCAGACCTGCTTTAGAGGAAGAACAAATGAACAAGTCTTTTGTCCGGGCTCAAGACCCGCAATATTATGAAATGCTAATGTTGATTGGAAACCATAAATTTTCTAACATCATCAAGCTGGGAGAAAGGATCGAGGAAGGCATCAAGAGTGGTATGGTTACCAACTTTGAAGCCTTGCAAGCTACCAATAAGGCTTTACAATCTGGTGGTACATCCAAGAAAAGGGACGTAGGTGCTGTACTGGTTGCACAGAGGGCCAAATACCCTATCAAATACCAAACCTATCCAATGCCTTCACTCACATATCAACCTCCTCTGAACTACCAAACACCTTGTCCCTCTCACCAAACTCCACCACCCACTTATCAATCATCTCCACCTCGCACATATCAACCTACCTCACCAAGATATTCCCAACCTGCACATGTTTACCAAGCCTACAATACTCAACCATCCCACTATCAATCGCCTCCCACACGTCAAAACCTTTCTAGACCTCGACCAAATTTTGACCGCAGGCCTCCCAAATAGTATACCACCATTGCTGAACCCATTGACCAGCTATACGAAAGGCTCAAAGCTGCTGGTTATGTCACCCTTATCCCTTTTATAACCCATAAGAACCCCTCTCAATGGGTTAACCCAAACAAATCCTATGCATACCATTCCGGCATGAAGGGGCACACCATCAACGAATGTTGTTCTCTTAAAGATAAGATCCAGGCTCTAATTGATAACAAGCTTATTGTGTCAAAGGAGCCTGCTCCGAATGTCTGCAATAACCCTCTACCATACCACAAAGGTGGGGGTGTTCACATGATTGAAATAGCGGATGATTGGAACCCCAAGGTATCGATCGGTTTGATCATAGAAGGCAACGATCCAAAGATGCCAATAGTCACCCTTAATCCGATTGTAGTCCAGACTCAGCCTTCTGGGGATGCCGAGGTAAACATGTTTGTACCACTTGAGTTGAAGCACCACCCCCTACAAAGACGCCAACACCAATAGAGATCGAGTTTGGGTCTCCAGCAAATGCACCTGCACCGTTTGAGGTTGTGGTTTTACCCTCCAAAATACATGCTCCGTTCGGAGTAAAGGTGCCCATTCTAGTAGCAATGTTGGATGTAACATCATTCCATACAAATGACATACCTTGGGATTACACAGCCGAGGCGAGAAGGAAAGGGAAAGCCAAATTCGGGGAAATAGTTGCGGCACAGGGCATGACAAGAACCGGTAGTGTTTATACTCCGGAGCATTTAGCTGAGTCGAGTAAGCAGGTCTCTGGTCGGCCGACCATCACTAAAACCGGGCCTAATGATCTCTGGAGAAAGATACAAGCTAAGGAATACTCAGTCATTGATCAGCTGAACAAAACACCGGCACAAATTTCTATCCTAGTTTTGCTGCAAAGTTCCGATACACATAAGAATGCCTTGTTAAAGGTGTTGAGTGAGGCATATGTACCAAGAAACATCACCGGAGAAGAAATGGAAAAGATGGTAGGGTAGGTATTGGAAAGTCACAAGATCACTTTTCATGAAGATGAGCTGCCACCAGAAGGTTTGAGCCACAACAAAGCGTTGCACATTACCGTGCAATGCGAAGATCATTTTATCACTAGGGTCATGATTGATGGAGGGTCCAGCCTCAATATTTGTCCATTGGTAACACTCAGAACATTGGGGAAGGGGCTGCATGAGATCAAGGATGGGGCTATCAACGTCAAAGCTTTCAACGGTTCCCAAAGATCCACCATGGGGGAAATCAGCCTGTGTTTGCAAATGGGGCCTACTTGGTTCGACGTTGATTTCTAAGTGATAGACGTGCCAGCATCTTACAATCTGATGTTGGGACGGCCATGGATTCATGTTGCCGGGGCCGTAGCATCAACATTGCATCAGGTAGTAAAGTTTGAATGGAACTACCAAGAAGTGATCATTCACGGCGACGGTAGCAACCCTATATATAGTCGCCAGACCATTCCATCAATCGAGGGGAGAAAGAAGCTAGGTGGAGAGACTTACCACCATATTGAACGGGTAAATGTTGTTGACAAAGACAAATGGTGGGATAATAAAATCGAGAGTATATTGAATTGGAGTGGGTACGAACCTGGCAAGGGAATCGGAAAGAACCTCCAAGGAATCGCTAAGCCTATAAAACTCAAGAAACATGGCACTACATTCAGTCTGGGATACGAGTATACTAGGGAGGAATTGAACAACTGGTCGCCACCATGGCGCGGTCCATACTACCCGCTGGAGCAACCAATACCACATTTGGAGCAGACGTTCTAGCCGGCCGATGTTATCTATGTGTTGGGAGAAGAGGAAGCACTGGCAGCAGTAAGGAATTTGTTCTTAAAAGATGATGACATGGATTGTTGTGTCATTTTCGAGGAGGAGGGGGGAGGAAGGCCCTTCCATACAAGCCGTAGCAGAGGGGCCTGCCTCAACAATTGGACCATCAGAACCACCAGAGCCCGGAAAGCCTCGGGGTAGCAAGGTTGAACAAAGCATCATGCACTATCTTTTATTTTTACTAGTTGATTTTCCTTTCGCATTTTTGAATTTTCGCAATAAGATCTTCAATATTCAAAACAGTTATGGAATTTAGCAAAACATTTCGACTTTCCCTATAAATCTTACTCTTATTATTTTTCTCTCATTACGTTACTTATACAGCATTGCTATTACCTATATTAATGAACCAATGACTGTGACATACAACGAGACAACGCAACAAACGGACATAGATTCAGAGGGAGATGACATACTAGAAGAGATTGTTAAAGAAGTTGAGAATTTTGATAACAGACCTAAGTCCAATCTCGACAAGACTGAGATCATCAACTTGGGAGATGCAGAAAATGTCAAAGAAATGCAAATCAGCGTTCATTTGTCACTGTCAGAAAAAAAAGAGTACACAGAATTTCTAAGGGAACATGAGGACATATTTGCCTGGTCGTATGATGACATGACCGGTCTGAATACATCTATTGTGGCACACAAACTGCCAACCGATCCAATATGTCTGCCGGTAAAGCAAAAGCTCAGAAAGTTCAAGCCTGATATGAGTTTGAAAATCAAAAAAGAAGTCATTAAGCAGGTCAAAGCCAAGGTTCTCAGGGTAGTAGAATATCCGACGTGGTTAGCCAACATTGTGCCGATACCAAAGAAGGATGGGAAGGTCAGAGTCTGTGTCGACTACCGTGATCTCAATCGGGCTAGTCCAAAAGATGACTTCCCCTTGCCAAACATACACATCCCGATCGACAACTACGCCAAGCATGAGTTGCAGTCATTTGTAGATTGTTTTGCGGGGTATCATCAGATCTGGATGGATGAAGAAGATGCTGAGAAAATGGCTTTCATTACGCCGTGGGGAATGTACTGTTACAAGATAATGCCGTTTGGGTTAAAGAATGTTGGGGCAACCTACATGAGGGCCATGACTACCATTTTTCACGATATGATACACAAGGAAATCGAAGTATATGTAGACGATGTTATCATCAAGTCCAAGAAAGCCACTGATCACATGGAAGATTTGAGGAAATTCTTCAATAGACTGCGAAGGTACAACCTGAAACTGAATCCCGCAAAGTGTGCATTTGGGGTTCCTGCTAGAAGGCTACTTGGGTTTATTGTAAGTCGTCGAGGGATAGAACTGGATCCATCTAAGGTCAAAGCTATTCATGAACTGTCACCGCTAAAGAACAAGAAGGACGTAATGAGCTTCCTGGGAAGACTTAACTACATCAGACGGTTCATAGCACAATCTACGGTCATCTGTGAGCCGATCTTTAAGATGTTGAAGAAGTACGCCACTACCACATGGACTGATGATTGTCAAAAGGCTTTGGACAGAATCAAGGAATACCTATCAACACCACCAGTCTTAGTTCCGCCTGAGCTGGGTAGACCTCTATTACTCTACCTTGTAGTATTGGATGGAGCATTTGGTTGTGTTCTGGGGCAGCATGATGACGGGGAGGAAGGAGCAGGCCATCTATTACCTCAGTAAAAAGTTCACCCTATACGAGGCTCGGTATTCTTTGTTAGAGCGTACCTGTTGTGCTTTGACTTGGGTAGCCCAAAAGTTGAGGCACTACTGCTGTGCCCATACTACATATCTCACATTAAGAATAGATCCCTTGAAGTACATCTTTCAGAAGCCCATGCCCACTGGCAAGCTGGCCAAGTGGCAAATCCTATTGAGTGAACTTGACATTGTCTACGTGACTCAGAAAGCAATCAAAGGACATGCACTAGCAGATCACCTTGCTGAAAATCCTGTGGACGGAGAATACGAACCCCTGAAAATGTATTTTCTCGACGAAGAGGTATCATTCATAAGAGAAGACATTGTAGAATCCTATAATGGCTGGAGAATGTTTTTCGATGGAGCAACAAATTTCAAAAGAATTGGCATAGGAACAGTCCAGGTATCAGAAACCGGTCAGTATTATCCGGTCTATGCCAAACTCAGATTCTCGTGCACCAACAACATGGCTGAATATGAAGCCTGCATCTTAGGGCTCAAGATGGATATTGACATGAACATTCAAGAGTTGCTAGTAATTGGGGATTCAGACTTGCTTATACATCATGTCTGAAAAGAATGGGCGACCAAGAACTCCAAGATACACCTTTATCTGTATCATGTACAGGGGTTGAGAAAGAGGTTCACGAAGACAGAGTTCCAGCATGTTCCCAAAGTCCAGAATGAATTCGCCGATGCACTGGCTACCCTATCATCCATGATACAACATCCATACAAGAATTTCATTGATCCCATTCCAGTAAAGATCTATGATCAGCCCACTTACTGTGCTCATGTCGAAGAAGAAACAGACGAAAAGCCTTGGTTTCATGATATCAAGGAATACTTGGCAAAAAGAGAATACCCAGAGCTCGCAAACGCTATTCAGAAGCGCACGCTTCGGAGGTTATCCAACAATTTCTTTCACAACGGAGGAATCCTGTATAGGAGGACTCCTGATTTAGGGTTATTAAGGTGTGTTGGCGCAAAGGAATCATCCAGGCTATTAGAGGAAATTCATGCAGGGGCCTGCGGTCTACATATGAACGGCTTTGTTTTAGCAAAGAAAATACTCCGAGCTGGTTACTTTTGGATGACTATGGAAACAGACTATATCCAGTATGTCCGAAAGTGCCACCGCTGCCAGATACATGCAGACATGATAAAGGTGCCTCCGAATGAGCTTAATGCAACAAGCTCGCCGTGGTCGTTCGCTGCCTGGGGAATGGATGTTATCAGACCAATCGAACCCGCCGCATCAAACGAGCACATGTTTATCCTAGTAGCAATTGATTATTTCACCAAATGGGTTGAAGCAGCATCTTACAGAGCAGTGACAAAGAAATTAGTGGCATACTTTGTCCGCGACTATATCGTTTGTCGGTTTGGGATTCCGGAATCAATCATCACTAATAATGGTTCCAATCTCAACAGTGACCTGATGAAAGCCATGTGTGAAACCTTCAAGATCAAACACAAGAATTCTACAGCCTACAGACCTCAGATGAACGGATCCGTAGAAGCCGCCAATAAGAATATCAAGAAGAAACTAAAGAAAATTATAGAGAAGCATAAGCAGTGGCAAGAGAAGCTATCATTTGCATTATTAGGATACCGCACCACAATACGCACATCAACAGGAGCAACCCCCTACATATTGGTATATGGTACAGAAGCAGTCATTCCCGCCGAAGTAGAAATCCCTTCCTTGAGGATCATACAAGAAGTTGAGCTCGATGATGCAGAATGGGTGAAGAGCCGTTACGAGTAGCTAGCTCTTATAGACGGAAGGAGAATGAATGCAGTTTGCCACGGTCAGCTTTATCAGAACAAAATGTCCAGAGCCTTCAACAAAAGAGTCAAGCTGAGACAGTTCACACCGGGGCAACTGGTGTTAAAGAAAATCTTTCCACATCAAGATGAAGCCAAAGGGAAATTCTCTCCCAACTGGTAGGCATGGTTCACCGGGTTCTAACAGGAGGAGCCCTCATACTTGCAGAAATGGACGGAGAAGTTTGGCCAAAAAAAAATTAATTCAGATGCAGTCAAGCTTTACTATGTGTAATCTTATTCTTTCCTATATGATGTATTTGAACTACGCCTGACCTGATTCTCATTTAAGAGGGGATACGTAGGCAGCCCTATGGGTTCGGTCACAATTCAATAAAATTTCCATTTCCCCCGCTATTGGAAACTAGGGCAAAATTTTGAGGAGGACCCTCAAAATTCTGAAGTCGATTCCAGCCATTTATCATTAACAGCCGTCAAGAGTAGCAGCCCAGTAAACTGGGGCAGAATTTTGAGGAGGACCATCAAAATTCCGGAGCAAGAGAAGTTGCAATGTCTTGAACCACGTCGCAGTCATCGGTTCATCTAAAGAAAAACAATTCTCGATTATGTATCTATACTATATTTTTTACTAAATCATGCATGTCTGTTACCAAAATTACTCTGTTTAGCAATGCTACACCAATGATACGCAAACGAGAGCCGAGCATGTCGACGGGAATAAGAACTAACCTTTCCCCTTTGCAAAACTCATGATTTTTCTTTGGATGCAGGTACCCAAGTCGCAAAATCATCGAATATATTTATACAACTCATACTTTTCAGGAACACAACTCTCAGAACCGTAACACCTATTCACGTCGCTATCCGCTCACAATATCCCTAGCATCCACAATATCGCAATCAGCTATTAGCTATCAGCTAAGAAATTTTATTACTATTCACCTTTTATTTCTTACATTGCATAAGGCTACCATTCTGCCTTCCGAGACTAAGCTCTGTCTCCATCTGTTTTTTTCTGCATTGCATAAGGCTACCATTCTGCCTTCTGAGACTAAGCTTTGTCTCCATCTGCATTCTCCACATTGCATAAGGCTACCATTCTGCCTTCCGAGGTTAAGCTCTACCTCCATCTGCATTTCTCTGCATTGTATAAGGCTACCATTCTGCCTTCCGAGACTAAGCTCTACCTCCATCTGCATTTTTGCATTGCATAAGGCTACCATTCTGCCTTCCGAGACTAAGCACTGTCGCCATCAGCATTCTCTACATTGCATAAGGCTACCATTCTGCCTTTTGAGGTTAAGATCTACCTCCACCTGCATGGGTGAAAGATCGCCACCTCTACATTCTGCATGGCTAAAAGATCGCCACCTCTACATTCTGCATGGCTGAAAGATCGCCATCTCTACATTTTGCATTGGGTGGAAGATCGCCACCTTTGTTTACGCTTGCATCGGTTGAAAGATCGCCATCTTTATTTGCATTTGCATTGGTTTAAATATCGCCACCTACTGCATTACATAGGCTGAAAAATCGCCAAAATTGTCCAAAGGCGTCATTGTTAGGAGGCACCATTTTCATAGCCCGAGAATACTATGCCATGGACTGAGGACCCCCCTTTTGCATATCATTATTCAAAGGCATCATAGTTCGGAGGCATCATTCTCATAGCTCGAGAGCATCATTTCATGGCCTTCGAATCCTTTACTATACACTTCATGGCCCAGGATGTCATATTCCAAGGACGTCATCCTAACCGTCCGAAGACAACATTCATGGTCCGATGGGAACTTGCATCATGTTTAAATTTATGCACAATATATGCTTGTATTGCTTATTTGCAGGTAAACGGGCGAGCAACGGTCGTCTCAGCAGGAGCTATCCCACTCCAGTTCCCGCAGCCCTGTTATACTTTAACCATCCATCCCAACCCAAATAGCGCGTCCATCTTGGAAAATCTTCATCGGCATATTCCGCCGACGGATCCTGAACTACATATGGCTTGATTACTGTAAGACCAGGGATATGTAGGCAGCTCAGGAGCCAGAGCTCGGTCAAATTCTTCAAACCATTCTGTTCGGTCAAAATTGGCCATCATATCTTTACCTGATAACTCTTTCATCCTTCCCGAGTAAAGAGGGGTAGATGTTGGTACCCAATTTTTCTTTGTATATTTTTTAAATGCAAAATACTTTCAAAATAGAAGGTATATGCATATATAAGTATGTCCCAAGGTTTTACTATTTTTTCTCTTAATTTTTATAAATCTTTAAATCTATTTATTACCCTATTTTATCGAGAAAACCCCAATAATTTCCCCCCAATATTTTTGGATGTTTCACTTATTGGATTTTCATATTTATATTAAAATATAGCTGACATAATATTTGCATATTTTTACAAATTTGTTTAGTATTTTTAAAGCTAAATTGCGTATAATTGCGATATTAGCCTATTTTAAGATTTAATTATTTTCATAATTACAAAATTGAATCCAGTATTATAATTTTATAATTACATATTATTAATCATTTTAGTACCTTTACTTTATTTCCAAAAATTATTTTACTATTTTTTATAAAATAAATAAGGGAAAATGGCTATTTAAATTCTAGCCCTATTTCATTTCAATTGTAGGCCAAACCAACCCCCAAATTGAAGCCAATTGCAATTTCAAATTACCCGACCCTATTTGTAAATTACCCTACCCCTTACCCGTTTAATTCAACCCGCCCGGCTCCCCTTTGGATCCAGGCCGTTGATCATTTTGATCAACAACCACAATTCCCCCTTTCCTTTTTTAATTCACAAACACCCCAACCCTAAAATCATTTTCATTCACCCGTCACCTCTGAAACCCCTATCCTCTCTCAAACTCTCTCGAACCTTCCCTAAACCTAGTCGTCTCTCACCATCTTCCACCTCGAAACCCACCGGAAACCATGGCTTCCCAAGCTGTGAGGGCTCGATACTCACCTCCCCTTGCTCTTACACACCGGGTACCTGAAGATTCGAGTCCAGGCCTTGAAGGTTTGCACCCACACCTCTACCGAATCAAAGTTCTAGAGTCATCGCAGGCCTTGCTCTGGCGTACCATGGTGTTTTGAGTCTGATTCGGATCTCTCTGACTCAGATCGGTGACCTTTCAAAGCCTTTCTCATTTCTAGGGTTCTTTTGAAACCCTAAACCGACCATTCTCTGAATTTCTCATGATTCTTCTTCTGTTGTCCATTCTATTATTGCCTGTACGAAATCTGAAATTCTCATGATGTTGACCATTATCAAATCACCAAATCCCTAATTCATGTTTACTTTATCTTGTTCACTAGCCCATACTGATCTCTATTATTCTGGGGTCTAGCTTTTCCTATTGGTACTCACTTTAGAGTCACGAACTTACTTCTTGAAATGAGGATATGACTTCATGGCCTATACTTTTTTGTTTTCTTGAGGCTTATCACCTCTCGTCTCTTCCTTCACCTAACTATGGACCTGGTAATATCGTCATTTTTTTTATCTACCATTGTCGTCCATGTATCACATCTTACTCATAATTCTTCCTTATCTCTCTTCTCATTACTCTACTAATATTTCTGCCTATCCCTTTCTTTTGAAAACTTTAGCAAAACATTCTTTTGCTTTTTGCTCCCCTTGCTTCATCCATCGGCTCTCCGGGTTGCTCAACGTCCTTGCTCTACTAGGGACGAGAGTAACAATAAGATAATATTTATCCCTTCCAGTTTTTCAGTATCTATTTTCTGATTTTTTTTATCATGCTAGTATTCACATCTAATTGTAATATTTTAGAGTGCACCTCTGGGTGTCTCACAAGGAGATCGATTACCACATTTACAATACCCTTCGGAAATGTCAACTAACACAAACAATTCATTCACCATTTTGGGTTACTCTAACCCCAGTCGGATCCTGATATCCCATCATTCTCTTAAACTACACCTGTTAGCCCCTGTAGGGCATAACTGAGATGGGTACAATCAATTATACATACCTCTGTTACTGTTGTACGGTCAATTATACATTTATCTTCTGAATCTCTCACTGTCTTTCATCATTAAGGTGGATAGGTATTCTTGCCTCAAGACTCATTATCAAGAAGCTTACACCTTTCAGTATACACATGATCTGCTGAAGACCTCACATTTACTTATCATAAGCATAATGTAAAGTCGAGTTCCTCTGACTCAACTCTTCCACAGCTATATCTCTTACCAACCGTCTTTCTAGATGTAGGCATCGTCGTATTATGAATAAGATAGAGTTTAGGAAATTGAGTTCTTACAACTGAGCTCTACCACACGATCTAGAGTAAGAAGAAAGAGTGACAGTCCTAAATGCCCTGTAGCCTCCTGCTTATAAGTGTGGTGCACGACACACCCATAAACAAGACTCTACTAGACACGGCTTGTAGACTCCTAGGACAGAACTGCTCTGATACGACTTCTGTCATGACCCAAACTGATGGGCCGCGATGGGCACCCAGTACCTTACTCACCTGAGTACCAATATAACGTATCTTTCTTATCGTACTATCTTTGGTAAATGAACCGAAGTAAAGCATGAGAGAATACAAACTTATACATATGACATACTAGCCTATAAGACCAAAATAATCACTCGTACACTAAACATAGGTCGACAAGGTCATACAATCTTTCATATACACAACATATGTCTACAAACCACTAATAGCACATAAATATTATAAGGCCGGGACAGGACCCGACATACCAATCAATACATGTACTAATCAAACTGACCAAATAAGCAACTCCGGAGCAAATGGAGTGCACCAACACCTTCTGCTGAGCTGATAGCCTACTTTGAGGATTCTCGATCTGTCTATCATGACTTGTGGGCATGAAACGTAGCGTCCCCAGGAAAAAGGGATATCTGTACAAATAATGTACCGAGTATTTAAGGAATGAAAATCAGTAACTAGTAGACATGAGAGAAACATAGAGTAAAAGACTCAACATGTATATTTGAATAACTCTTTGAATCATTTAATATTATAATGTCATGCATATGTGTATAAATGTCATACCATGCATAGGTATATGCATTCATAACATCATCAAGCCTCTGAGGGTATCCCACCATATCATTTTGGCCACTGTAGGCAAATCATCAACATATACCAGCTGATTAGGTGGTGGTGCGTATATAACGCCATAACCTTTTTCCCATATCCCATATAAATATAATATACATATATACACATATATAATGCCATCCGGTCATGGGTCAATGTACATGTATAAATGCATAAAATGCTTAAGAAATACGTTAATAAGATTTTCTCGGAATGCCATGAAAATCAATATGCCTTTCGGATAAACTTTATTAAATACGTATTTTTCTGAGATGCATGAATAGAAGATATAATAACAATTCATATGGGAAATCAAGAATATAGACACCCCTAGTATTTCTATGAATATAGTCATTTATGAAAGTTGCGTATTTTGCTCGTTTCATTTGTATTTTTTGGATCATGCCAAAAAGAAAGAAGGGATAGCCTTAACATACCTGAGTCGATTCTTTTGACAATCCTCTAACACACGTTAATTGCGACAAAACACGAAACAAGTTGTATGAAAAGCTCGAAGCAATAGCGTTGCTTATCGGGAGAACAACTTGGCTGAAACTTTTTCCTTAAGTGATTAAAATTGATGTAACTATGAAATGGGAAGCTTGGATGAAGCTTTTAGAAGTGACGTTACTAAGTATGGAAAGTGTGGTTGAAGTTTTCCGTAAGAGAATATAATGTTAGAGAGCAATTCAATTTTGCTGAAGCCTTTTCATTTTTGTAGTCACAAGGCTTAATAGCATTTTCAACTAAAAATGAGATAAGGTGCTTTCTCTTTAATATTTCCACCTTGCAAAGTGTCTTAAGAGTCACTTAATGGCTCATATGTGGCTGCCACATTGGGCTTATCCGTTCATAACCAATGAATTTAATTAGATAATATTCCGTTACCCGGTAATTAACCAATTACCCGCACAATTAAGAATTATTTCAAATTACTTAAAATACTACTCACTTATAATACACTTTATACACCTCATTATCATGGCCATGTGGTACCTTGTATGGTACTAGTCCATAAATACCGGGTATTACAGCTCGGACCGTATTTTATCCCAAATTGACAAGTTTCGACGAAACTCATTTTCTTCGATTTGCTTGCCCTATCACCTTCAATAATTTACTTATCCCTTGTTTGAAGTAGCATAATACTTATAACCCCAAAATAAATCTCATTCCCGAACTTACGCCGATTAACTTACGACGAAACCTTAACGTACGAAGTGCGGAATATAATATCTCATTTTCGAGCTTATATCAATTTAATTATGGCGTACTTCCTCGTACGAAAACACGGGGCATAACAAATACTACAGGGTGCAACATCGTCGTAATTTAACACTGCAAAGCGTAGCATCATCGTAATATAATACTATGGGATGTAATATCGATATAATATTGCGGGGTGTAATATGAGGTCCGATGAACCAGCACGCACAATATGGGAACACTTACAATCCAAATTGGAAGAATCATCCTAACTTCTCCTGGGGTGGAAATCAACCGACTCAGAATCATTATAGGCCCCAAGGAAATTTTAATCAACCTTAGAAGCCACCCCAGCAAATAGAAGAGTGTATGAATGACTTGTTGAAGAAGTTGTTTCTTGATAATCAACAACTCAGGATCGATTTGAGAAATATTGAGAGACAAATGGGGCAGTTGGTGTCAAATCAAAATACTAGAGATGGCGGCGCTCTTCCCAGTGATACAGAGAAGAACCCTCAAGTTAATGCAGTTACACTAAAAAACCGGAGGGAATTAGAGGAAGTGCCAAAGAAGAGAAATGACAAGCCTATACTGAGGGGATTTGATTCCTAAAGCAACACATGAGTCAAAGAAAGATGATTTAAGTTCAGAGCCAGTGAATGTTGTAAGGCCACCACCACCTTTCCCCCAAATATTGCAGAAGAAGAATGACGATCGCATGTTCAACAAATTTCTCTCTATGTTGAACCATGTTCTATTGAATATTCCATTGGTAGATATACTTCGTGAAATTCCAAAGTATGCTAAGTACATAAAAGACATAGTGGCTCACAAGAGGAGATTGACTGAATTCGAGATAGTTGCTCTTACTGAGGAGTGCACTTCAAGGGTCCAAAACAAGCTTCCTTAAAAGCTTAAGGATCCTGGCAGCTTCACCATCCCTGTGCGAATTGGTAATATTGATGTGGGTCATGCTCTTTGTGATTTGGGGGCAAGCATAAATTTGACCCTAGTCCTTGTTCAAGTAATTGGGTTTGGGGCTCCAAGACCAACCACTTGATGTTGCAACTAGCTGATAGATCCATAGCCTATCCTAAAGGAGTGATTGAAGATTTGTTGCTGCAAATTAGGAAATTCATCTTCCTAGCGGACTTCATTATCCAAGATTATAAGGCTGATGAACAAGTTCCAATAATATTGGGACAACCTCTCTTGGCTACATGTGATGCAATTATTAAAGTGAAAGAGGGAAAAATAATTATGAGGGTGGACAATGAGGAAACAGTCTTTAATTTCTACAAGGAAATCCAACTTCCTCGCCATTATAAGGAGCTCTCTATGATATCTGTTGCGGAGGTGGATGAGCAGCTTATTGACATGAGTGTATATGTAGACGATTCTCTAAAGCAAGCATTCGTATACATGATATCTATCTACAAGCCTCTAAGAGTACATACTTAACATAAAGGTCGGAACAGGTCCCTGCCATACCAAACAATACGCGTCTAAGTCATACTGACCAAACAAGTAACTCCGAAGCAAATGGAGCGCACCAACATCTTCCGCTGATATGATACCCTATTTGGAGGACTCTCGACCTATGTATTAGGACCTGTGGTCATGAAATGCAGCGTCCCCAAGCAAAAGGGACTTTAGTACAAATAATGTACCGAGTATGTAAGGCACATATATAAATACATAACAGACATGAAAGAAATATAGAGTAAATGACTCAACTTGTAAGTCTGGATAACTTTGTTAATCATGAAATAATTATAGTGTCATGCATATGCGTATGAATGTCATGTCATGTATAGGTACATGCTTCATAACATCATCAGGCCTCTAAAGGCATCCCATCATATCATCTCGGCCACTGTGGGCAAAATAATCAATGTATACCAGCTGATCAGGTGGTGGTGCGTATATAACCTCATACCCTTTTTCCATATCCCATATACATATATTATACATATATACGCATATATAACACTGTTTGTTCATGTGTCAATGTAAATGAATGCAATGCATGGGAAGTACGTCAATAAAATATTTCGGAGTATCATAAGACCAATATGCCTTTGAATAATATCATGAAGTAAACTTGTTTCAACTTACATACTTTTCTGAGACCCATGAACAAATTATGGAATAATATGACACATAGGGAATCAAGAACATAATCATCTCTAATATTTCTATGAATAGAGTCATGTATGGAAATTGTGCACTTGCTCATTTCGTTTGTATCGTATGGATCATGACAAAAGGAAAGAAGGGATAGCCTTAACATACCTGAGCTGATTCTCTTGACAATCTCCCTAACACACGTCAATTGCGACAACACGGAGCAAGTTGTATGAAAAGCTCGAAGCAATCATGTTTCTATCCAAAGAAAAGCTTGGATGAAACTTTTCCTTAAGTGATAAACAATAACGTTTCTATGCAAGGAAAAGTTAGGATGAAACTTTTCCTTAAGTGATGGACAATAACGTTCCTATGCAAGGAAAATCTTGGATGAAGCTCTTTCTTAAGGGATTAGAAAAGGAATTTGGCTTAAGAATGTTACATTTTAAATTTTTAGGTGGGCCCTATTTTTGGGGATTAGTATTGCCCAAAGACCCCTTAAAGTGCCACCTATCCTAATGAATAATGAGTCATTAATTATAAGGGGGGGGGGGAGCTTCCAAGTTAGATTTCAAGACTTTATCCAGAAGACAATCCAAAATGTCTTAATTAATTACCTATTTTCTAATTAACTTGGTAATTCCCCACTAATTCAACAATTAACCAGTTACCCACATAATTAAGAATCATCTCAAATTACTTAAAATACTACTTACTTTTAACACACCTTATACACCTTACTATCATAGTCATATGGTATCTTGTATGACACTAGTCCATAAATACCGGGTATTTTAGCTCTGGGCCGTATTTTATCCAAAAATGCCAAACTTTGACGAAATTCATTTTCTTCGATTTGCTTACCCTTTCACCTTTACAACTTTACTCATTTCTTGTTTGAAATAACATAATGCTTATAATCTCAAAATAATCTCATTCCCGAACATACGCCGATAGTTTACGACGAAACTTTAACATACAAAAATGCGGAATGTAACATCTCATTTCCAAGCTTATATCAATTAACTTATGGTGTACTTCTACGTACAAAAACATGGGGTGTAACATCATTCCCCCCTTTGGAACATTCGTCCTCGAATGTTGACTGATGCACTTATCATTTTTATAACCTATATCTTTCAAATACTTTAGTACTCTTTTTGCCATCTCGGCAACTGTTATGTGAATAAATCTAAAGTCCAGGGCATTCCCCCCTTTAGGCCTCTATCTCACACCACGACTCGCGATAGGAATCCTTCTAATCTTGTAACGGTTGCTACCTTTTATCATGCATCCTATACGACTCTAATTTTGTGAGTGCGCCTATATGACTCTTCTCTCCTTTTCCTCTAGCTTTTAGCCAATCTCTAGTCCTTACTTTGTAAACATATACTGAGCTTAATAAGATGTCCCTCTGGGCATCTATAGGTATACTAAAGTTCTTTACTCGGTACTTTGTTGAATTTACGTATATTTCTATATCTTATTTTATAGACCCGATTATCCATCCGTATGACTTTACTGCATCTAGGTAGGTCATACTATACCATAACTCTTGCTTTGATTTATTGTTACTGAGGTTTACTACCAAACTCCAAGTTACTCTCTCACTGCTTATCGTGTATGTATAAATCTAAGTCCTTTAGTGCTTCCTCGTTACTGTTTATCTTAAGAATGACAGCATGATCTCATTTCATATTGTTGGAATTTTACTCATCTGTTGTTGATTCACCTTACTGTTGATCTATCATCTACCACTGATAACTTGATCTCTTATGTAACAGTGCCGCTAGAGCTCATGTCTCATCGGGGACATCTAGAGTAATTAGATTGATCCACCTAGGGGCGATACTATACTTCCATAACTGTATTTTATACATCCCAATATGACTCACCTTACATGGGTATTTTAATCCTATACAGTTCATGAAATCCTCTTTAAGTCATTACTCAATCGAAGGCCCAAATGTCATCCTTTATCTATCACAATCACAACTATACTAAACTTTTTATAACTTAGAGAAACCATCAGCTCCCTTGATTCCATGGGCTTAATCCCGAGAACTTATCCATTTTCATCACTTCTCAGTTGCCCTTTCTTATCCTTACTCTTGTCTTTCTAAAAACTTATCGTTCTATCATACTTTAGCTTGTGACCGATTTCCTTATGCTTTTCTGGAACATCAAGCGAGACATCACATCATCTCTAACTCTTCTTTTACTCTCTTAACTAGACCTCTCGATATCTAGAAACAATAGGCTAGAAGATATGCCACTGACGATGCCCCTATCATTCCTGGATATTGAATCACATCGCTTCTAGCCTTCTACCTGAAGTATGGACTATTCATAACCTTATGCATTTGAGTATCTTGTACGTTGCTCACTTTACCTTACTTACCTTAAAATCTCGCCTCATATCTTCTATCTCTTTTATGACTTCCCTTCCACATATCACATCCACAAGTTGAAGCTCTATCATAACAGTTGCACATCTAGTACATACACAATCCGGTGAGAGCTTCATATTGACTTCTTATGGCTGGTGCTTTTCTAACTGGCTTTATCATAGAGCCGTTATAAAATATGGCTACTGTACTATCTTTCTTGTTCCTCTGATTACGAGTGATTCTGCAATGTTCTCTATCACGATGTCTATAATTTTCTAAGTCCAATAATCAGACTCCTAATTTACTTGGTTGATGTAATTCTTTAGTTTCCTCTTCCCTCTGATCAGCCTTTATGTAGGCTTAAGCTATCTTCCAATCTGCAGCTTATAGTATCACTTCAGCCTTTCATGGACGCTATGGAATATCCAGAATATAATCTTCTAACAATTCAATCCTTTGTCTATGACCTGGACTCAATTCTTTCTTTTAACTTATAACGGAGTCTTCTACGGCTGTATGATTGTCAACATATATGCTACATGGGTAATACTCTGAAATCTTTAGTGCGTTCGTAACTAACTCTGGATTATTGATCGAATAATTCCTTTTGTTCATTCTCAACTTTCTTTAAACGTAAGCTATTACTTTTCATGGTCTTTCTGCCTCTTGTTGCGTGCATACTTAGCTTATCTTAGTTCGCATGCATGCTGGAATTTTTGTGAAACTCATATGATCTCGAATATTACTTTTGATTTTACTTCCCATTCATTAGCCACGGTAGGTTCCCCCTTCTGACAGAGTGCATACAATATTGTTATGAGACTGTTTTAATTTTTACATGACCATTTCTCCTTCAAGTTACCATGTTTAGGCTGAAGCCTTCTTCCTTATTTCCTCAATTAGTCTTTCATTGTAGTATTTAGGGAGGATTCTCTGACTCTCGTAAAGCTGTGAGCTTATTACATTGTATACTCGATGAAATTTTTGATGTTATTCCTCACCTATAATTATCCGTAGTAACTCACCTCCATGCCCTTGTGCTGGTAGGGCTGCTTCTGAACTGATATTTTTAACTGTCTTCCCAGTGGCATTCTCTTTTATTTTCGTAACACTTGCGGTACCTTTGACTACCCCAACTCATATCTGAATATTTCTCAAGGGCCATGATGTCATATCTACGAGACTAAATTCCCCATGTTGGGGTTCACTATGTTTACCTTGTACGATTTGTTGATTTGTCTGTATCCTCTTGTCTAGCCATAACTAGGCTCTTCTTGAATCAACTACTAACTATTCGTTGGCCCATTCTCATATCAATATTCCGCATAATCTTTCTTGAGTTATTTTCTTTGTCTTAACTTACATCTCACACTGGCTCTATATTTATCAATAACATCCTAGGCTGGAAGACTTACTTCCTCTCATTAACATCGTGCTTGCTTAATGTTCTGGAATCATAGCATATACGTAGGAGTTGAATAAGTGTAATCTCGTTCCTTTTTCATTTTTGCCACATTCTTCCTTTACCGTTCCCTGATTACTAGAACCACTAAGTTCTGACTTCACACCACATCACTCCATATCCCCCCCTTAGGGAAGTATGAAGAGCTGGAGCTACGACGATCTACCTATAGATGTTTTAACTCTTCATCTTTGGTGTCTTTTCACATCATCGATTATCCTTAATCGCCTTGTGGTAATGATTCTATACCAAGGATAATAGAATTCCTTACTCGCGAGGATGACACTTTGTATAACAGGAAATACAGTCCATTAGGTTTAGCCATTGCTTGCTTTGGGGAAGCATCTTCCTGAATGACCTGTAAAGGTTATCCTTCTGTAGTCCATTCTATTATTTCCAGAATGCAATCTCTGAAATTCTCATAATGCTGAACATTATCAAATCAGTGAATTCCCTAATTCATGTTTAGTTTACCTTGTTTACCAGCCCATGCTGATTTGTATTACTTTGGGGGTCTAACTTTTCCCTTTGTTCACGAACTTGTTTTTCGAAGTGAGGATATGACTTCATGGGCTATACTCTTTTATTGTCTCAAGGTCTGTCACCTCTCGTCTTTTCCTTCACTTGATTATAGATTTTGTAATATTGTTATCTTTTTGACCTACCGTTGTCATCCATGTATCACATCTTACTCTTAATGTTTCATTATCTCTCTTCTTATATTCTGATAACATTTCTGTCTATCACTTTATTATGAAAACTTCAACAAGATATTCTTTACTTTTAGCTCCCCTTTGCTCCATCCACTGGATCTTCGAGTTGCCTAGCATTATCTCTCTACTAGGGACGGGAGTCATACTAAGATAATATTTATGCTTTCTAGGCTTCCAGTGCCTATCTTTGTAGCACTCATATCTAGCTATACTATTTTAGAGTGCACTATCTAGGTGTCTCACAAGGAGACCCATTACCACATTTGCACTATCCTTCGGAAATATCAACGAACTCTACCAATCTGTCCCCTATTTTGGGTTACTCTAACCCTAGCCGGATCCTGATAACCCGTTATTCTCTTAAACTATATTTGTTAGCTCCCATAGGGCATAACTAAGATCAGTGTGGCCAATTGTACGTACATTTGTCACTGTTGAAGATTACCCAAAAGTCTTATATTCCTCTGTCCGAATTGTGAATATTGATAATCTTCATTAACTGGGCGATTCGTACCCTTCTTCACCTTGCTTCTTTTACTTGTTGAAACTTGTATCTACCTTCTAAATCTCTCATTAATTTTCACCATATGGGTGGATAGACATTCTTGCCTTAGGGATCCTTATCAAGAAGCTTACACATCTTAGTATCCACATGTTCTGCTGGAGACCTTACATTTACTCATCATAAGCATGATACAAAATCGAGTTCCTCTGACTCAATTCTTCCATAACCATAGTCAATCCCTCACCAACCGTCTTGCTAGATATAGGCATCATCGTATTATGAATAAGATAGAGTTTAGAAAGGTGAGTTCTTGCAACTAAGCTCTACCACACTATCTAGAGTAAGAAGAAAGAGTGATAGTCCTAAATGCCCTATAGCCTCTTGCTTATAAGTGTGATGCACAACACACTCATAAACAAGACTCTACTAGACACGGCTTGTAGACTCCCTGGGACAGAACTGCTCTGATACCACTTTTGTCACGCCCCGAAACCGATGAGACGCGACGGGCACCCGGTGCCTTACTCAACCGAGTACCAACATAACATATCTTTCTTATTGAAGTTTCGTTGGAAAATTGGCTAAACAGGCTGTCATGGGCTAACCAAAATAAACATAGAGGAATACTCAATATAGGACGATCCAACCTGATATAAAAACTTATGAATGTGATAAACGGGCTTATAAGGCCAACATGATCATTTGTAAATTCAACACATAGGCTGGTGATCAAGGCCAACCCTGCATTACTATGAAGTAGCGAGAGAGGTCGAAGCAGCTTTTACTTGATTAAGGTTGGGATCGATTTCCTCAAGGAGCTAGATATTGGAGTTGAGTGTCTATCTAAAGTAGAGTTGCGTATTTGCTCTTAATTGCACTTCTACACATTTTTGGTTTTGATTATGATTCTAATTTTATAATGCTTCAATGCTAAATTAAGCTAAATAAGACTAAGGTAAAACTATTGCGAGTTGTTCAAATGATTAAAAGGCACTAGGGTAGTGACTTTCGCCTATGTGGTCAATTGACGGATTCTTGAGTCTAAAACTAGATTGTCACATTTGGGGAGTATGATATAACCATTGCACGATTCTACTCACTCTACACCTCTTGGTAGTTTGAGTGATTTTACCCAAATTGACTTTCTCAAGACCAATTGGGTATGCAAATTTGTGCAGGCAATCAAAGTTCAAGTCGGGTATTACTATCTCTAGGTTTAATCCTTTAATTGAGTCTATCAATCTCTTGAGTACACCCCAATTCCTTGTTGGACTAATTTCATAGACTTAGGCTCTCTTTCTCAAGAAGAGCCAAAGTCTACTAGGCATAAACTAGTGTTTGCAACCACTAATTCACAATTAAAACCCTAAATTAGCCCAAATATAAAACACTCATAGACAATCAAGCATCAAAACACAAGACCCATCAATTACCCACACTAGGGTTGAGCCACAACCCTAGCTTATGGGTGTAGCTACTCATAATTAGAGAAAAAAACAAGGAAATAGATGAAGAGAAACTCATAATAATTAATTGCTAAATTAAACTTGAAGATTGAATGTTGAAATCACACTAAAATTACTCGAAATAGCTAAAAGAATGAAGTCACGAGCGCAACTCTTGATAAAAAGCTATCTGATAACCTAAAAACGGGAAAAGAATCTATTTATACTAGGCTAAAAAATCTGAACAAAAATACCCCTGCGGGGCTAGTGCGGACCGCACAAAACGAGTGCGGCAGCACTAAGGCTCTGAACTTGAATACTCAACTCTCTGAACTTGGGTAATGCGGACCACACGAAATCGAGTATGATCGCAGTGGCTTCCATTGCGGTCCGAACAAAAAGGACCGCGGACCACATTGAGCTTCAACCTCCAAAACACCACCTCTCTGAACCTTGACTCCGCGACCGCACTAAATCGAGTGCGGTCGCAATGATCCTAATGCGGATCGCACAAAACCCCTTGCGGCCGCATTGCCTTTTGGCCTGAATATCAACCTCTCTGAACTTCACTTATGCGGACCGCACAGAATGGTGTGCGGCCGCACTGGCCCTGTTTGACTGAGCTTTGTCTTGTTTTGGTACTTGTGCAAGTTTCACTCCTTTTTGAGCTGGTTTTTAACATCTTGTCACCTTGTTGATCAAACCTACAATCAAGCACAACTTGTGAGCCTTTGGGACTATTTTGTGCACATTTCTAATCAAAACTTAAGCAAGAAGGAGTGTAAAATGCATCATATTTCCTAGTTATCAACTCCCCCAAACTTAAGCTTTTGCTTTTACTCAAGCAAACAAAATAAGACCCACCCCTTAAGAGAAAATCCAAGAAATTCAGCTATCCTAAAGTGAACTCATCTAGCATCAATTGGGACTAACAATTGCCCTCAATACAAATGAATCATAAACAATATTTACTCCTTTAAACACCATGGATTAAGTGCGACACAAGAGCATCAATAGTTGACTCAACACATTAAAGAACTATTTCTATGACTTTGGTCATTGTGGAACTCAAACCCACACATCCTCAACTCTCCCTTAGCAAACCTCACCTTTGGGATAGTGGCACTCAGAATGAGCTTAATGGAAACTCACTCATATCTCTCAAGGAAAAGTCACAAGTCCGACTCTAAGTACCATATGCTTTCCCCTTATGTGAGTCACCACTAATGTAAGCTTCATTCAACTCAAGATCATATAGGGCTTTTGTGGAGATATAGTGGAGGCTTTTGGTTCAGGGTAGGAAATGTTTGGTTTAAGTAGGTTCCATCTTCCCTTAAGCACTTCTTTTGTTTCATTTTGGCACACATTCACTTGACTTTTTAAGTCATTTCACTTCTTTCTAAGGGGTTAGAGAGACATACTGTCACTCTTTCTTGTTCATTTCAAATCCTTTCTCCTTTTTCAACTTTTCACACCTTTCATTCTTTGTTTTTCTTGATTCCCTTTATTTATTTCTACATTGAACATTCTTTTTTTGTCTTTTTGCTTTTCTTTCTTTTTCATTGTCTTTCCTTTTCTTCATTTTGTGCCTTTTTACCACTTTGTTGTAATCCTCGTTTCTCCCCCCAAACTTATATTTTTGCCATGTGCTAAGGAAATATCGGGTGCCAAGAGAGGGTAACTTTTAGAATGGGTAAAGGCTTGTATTATGGTTCTTGAAGGAAAAAGGTCTAAGGCTCAAAAGGGTTGACTAAGGAT
Organism: Nicotiana tabacum; assembly: GCF_000715075.1. NCBI lineage: Eukaryota > Viridiplantae > Streptophyta > Magnoliopsida > Solanales > Solanaceae > Nicotiana > Nicotiana tabacum. Next base: position 22,258,768 of record NC_134100.1, on the reverse strand, counting down.
TTTATCATTGTTAGGTTATGGAAGTGTTCAAGCTTTCATTTGGATCAAGGAGAGCCTATAATCATGTTTCAAGTCAAGATTCACTTAGGATTTTGCCTCAACAAACATTCAGGGCAAGTTCTAGACCAATTGCTCAGGACTTGGACTTGCAATGCAAATTTCTCACCACACAAGCTTTGGGATCGCTAAAGACACAGAGTCGGGGGCCCACAACAACCTTAGATATGATTTGAGCACACAATGGTTCCGAAAAACCACTTGATGATTATCGGCCAACACAAGAGTCTCAAGGTCACAACTTTCACCATCCTATACATAACAATTTGTTTTTTTACCATAAGATTAAAGGCAAATATGCTAGGCCCAAGTGAAGCCTTTCCCGAGGCACTCTTAACCACTAACTACTAAAACGCAAAAAGAAAGGAAAAACAGACTCAAACCCTTAAGAAGGTAGTCATGCCATCCATCATCGGGAAGAGCCACCCGGTTCACACAAATTCCACCTTTGGAAAGAACAGTTGCATTAAGAAAACCAAAGGCTTATTGCAAAAATTCAAAACAAGAAGCTACGAACACAAATAATAAGCTAAGAAAAATAAATTGCGGAAAGTAAAATGAATATTTACAAGAGGGGGGATTTAATAGAATATACAATAAGGGAGAAGAATATGTACAATATAACATAGCTTTTATAAACAGACCCAAAGTAAAAAGTATGAAAAATGTTCTAAAGTGCTGAAATTATATACATACCAAAGATTAAAAAGAAAGAAATCATAAAATCAGTCAAATACATATAGTCATCCAAATCAAATCAAAGTAGGGCATACCCCCTCAAATGAAAGTTGGCATTGTTCTCAATACCAACTAAGCAAAATAAGCACCAAAAATAAAGGGAAGAGGATACAAAAACTCCCTATGGCACATCTGTTTGCATGGGATCTTGAGTGGTCCCTGGGTTATCTGTAAGCTCGAGAACCTAAGACTGGCTCCTTATGACCTGTTACTCTGCTGGGACTTGGACCTGGACCGAGGCCTTGGCTAACTCCTGGGGCTGGCTGGAGGAATCTCCCTGCGGGTCCTCCAACTGTATGACTGCATCATCTACATGGGGAATCACCCTCTTCCTCTTGGGAGGCCTCTCCGATTGCACTGGCTGGGGTGGGCTACTGGCACCAGGTTATCTAGCAATAAATTCAAAGGCATGTGATATGCCTTCAACCTATCAACCTCAACCCGCAACTCCTTCACGGATTATTTGGAAGCCCGAGTCTTCCTCATCTTCTTGACCTCCCTAGCAAGCTCCTTGAGAGCTTTCCCATGAGAATCTACAGCGTCCACAAACACTTTATGAGTGTGAAGGATTTTCTTCTGGTTGTCCAGAATATCCTTGGGGGTGTCCTCAATAGACTATGTGACCTGTGGAGACGGAGGTGCCGACTGAGCTGCCACTGTAGTAGTAAGGACAGACAACTTAGAGGAAGCTGTCTGCATCTAGTTGTTGATGCTAAGAAGGTCCTGTCTCAGACGGTGGGTAGTCACTAGGTAGGCCGGGGTGGAGGGTATGTCTAGAACATACCGAAATGGATGGACTAGGGGGCATGTCCACTAAGGTGGAAGAAGGCTGAGTAGGAGCCACTACCACTACTGGCTCTTCAGACTGGCCAGTTGAAGCAATGGCTATTCCCTTGAAGTTCTTGCCTTTAGGGTTGTCATCACCCTGCATGCTATACCATGAGAACAGTGCCTTTGCTTTCACTTTGACATCGAATCTCTGTTTTTCTACCTTTAGGTCCCTGAAGTACATGGCTAAGAAGTTGGGGAAGTGGTAGTTTCTGTCACCTTCACTCACTACCTATGTAATAACCCGATACATCACATTCCCGATGTTAATCGGGTACCCCGCTATAATTGATGCTACCAGTACCGCCCGATGAAGAGGGAGTGAGTTGTCGTGGGTAGTAGGGTCTAGTCTGCTACACACGAATGTCTCCCACCCTTTAGCCTCGAATTTCAAACTTCTCCTTAAGATTTTCACTCTTGCATTCAACCAATCGGGGGTGGAACCTGGGATTGCCAAGTACTGTGCCAACCAATGACGGGCCTCCTCACTTAATGCCATCTTCTCCAGATACAATGATTCATCCTCCTCATCGAAGCCCAAGTAGTCATTTATTTCTTTCCCATCAAATAACACTATCAAATTTCGCACCTTGGTCACTTTGGTGCCCTTCTTGATGTGGGCAGCATTGGTGTAGAATTCCTTGACCAGATGCTCGTTTACATCCACACAATCGCTTAAGAAGTACTCCTAGCCCACTCTCTCTCTAAGCTATCTTCTCAGATTGGGGTTGTGAGGCAAGAGGTCTCTATCCACAAAACTTCGCTCCGGAATCAATTTCCTCACAGGCCACCATTCTCTGAACTTATGGTAGGCCACCTCACTCACAAAACGGTCTTGCCACACCTCCGGTTTTCTAGTTCTCGCTACTCCTCCAACCTGGGGTTCACCCCTTTTCCTACTTCCTCTTCTTCTCCTTCTACACCCTCTCCGGATAATGAAGTAGTGGGAGGGGTGGAGTATTCATTTCCACTACTGGAAGCTGAGCCCTCAGACGACTCAAAAGATACACGCACTGAAGCTTGGGTAGTGGGAGAAGATGGAAGAGTGTCTCTCAGTCTGTTTCTTTTTGGCCAATCAGCAATGTACTCTGGTACTGAATCTGATGATGCCTCCCTGGAGGGCTCGTACTCACTCCCCGACTGGTCAATAGCCCTATCAGCAGCTCTGATAAGTTTCCTTGTGTTTTTTATGTTTGTCGGGCTTGGGGGTCAACTTTATCATCTTTTGTTTTCCACCCCAGGAGGACTCTCCTCTACCTGCTTGTTTAGTACCCTTGCCTTTTTGTTTCATCATTGTCAGATGTGAGAAGTACTGATGATTAATCGAGACTATGCGGATGAACTCGTGCAATTTTAATGATGAATAGTGATTTTTAGGGCTTTGAGAGTAAATGGATCGAAAAGTTCAACCGGTGGGCCTCAGGTACTATTTATAGAAAAAGTCTTGGGGCTCAGCTGACCTACCCATTGCGGACCGCACAAAATGCAGTGTGGTCCGTACCACAAGGAATTATACAAGTTTGATGGGTATACACCACACGGAATTTATACAAGTTTGAGAAGGCAACCACCGCGGTCCGCGCAAAATGCTTTGCGGCCACGGTGGCAAACTTCAGAGAGTTGGTTTTTTACATCCATCATCAGTGCGGTCCGCACAGATTTTGTGCCCGCACTAAGTTCCTTGCAGCCACACAAAATGTAGTTTGGTCCGCATTGCAAACTTCTGAGACTTGAACAATTTTAATTCACCTTGTCCTGCACTGCATCAACACAATCCTGTAGCATCTCACAACCAGTCAGTCCAAAAATAAATCCTATACTACAATGAAAGTCGAAGAAAAATTAAGAAGAAGAACACATGGGTTGCCTCCCAAGAAGCGCCTGATTTAACGTTGCGGCACGACCCAGGTTACCATCAAATCATTTGAGATGAAGAAGTGCCACCACGTGGCTGTCATCAATTTTTCCCAAGTAGTGTTTGACCCTATGCCAATTCACTCTGAAAACTTTCCCATTTTTGTTCTTTAAATCAAGTGCACCAAACGGGGTCACACACACCACTTCAAAAGGTCCACTCCATTTTGACTTAAGCTTTCCCGAAAATAGACGTAACCGAGAGTTGAACAAGAGAACCAACTAACCCACTTTGAACTCCTTGCTATGGGCATATTTATCATGAAGGTGCTTCATCTTGTCCTTGTACAAGGAGGAACTGGAGTAGGCATAGAATCGGAATTCATCAAGTTCATTAAGCTGCTCCACACGAAGATTGGCTGCAACATCCCATTCAAGATTTAACTTCCTCAAAGCCCACATGGCCTTGTGTTCTAACTCAACCGGTAGATGACAAGCTTTCCCAAACACCAAGAGATATGGAGACATACCAATCAGAGTCTTGTAAGCAGTCCTATAAGACCATAGAGCGTCATCCAACTTCTTTGACCAATCGGTCCTATTAGCATTGACCGTCTTTGACAATATGCTCTTGATTTCCCTATTGGAGACTTCAACTTGACCACTTGCTTGAGGATAATAGGGAGTAGAAACCTTGTGATTGACACCATACTTTGCAAGCAAAGTGTCAAAAGCTCTATTGCAAAAATGAGACCCCCCATCACTTATGATTGCACGAGGAGTACCAAACCTTGTAAAAATACTCTTCTTGAGAAATGCAACAACGCTTCGGGCCTCATTGTTGGGAAAAGCCACGGCTTCAACCCACTTTGAAACATAGTCCACCGCCATAAGAATGTATGTGTTCCCACACGAGCTAACAAACAGGCCCATAAAATCAATGCTCCATACATCAAAAATATCGACTTCAAGAATGGTATTGAGAGGCATCTCATCTTTCTTCGAAATTCCACCCGCTCTTTAACATTCACCACACCTTTTCACTAGTTTAATTGCATCTTTGTACAAGTTGGCCAATAAAACCACAACTAAGAACTTTGGAAGCCGTCCTCACCCCGCCATGATGGCCACCATAGGGAGAGGAGTGGCAAGCCTCCAAGATACTCAATTTCTCTTCCTCTGGGACACACATTTGGTTAACACCATCCGTGCAAATCTTGAACAAGTACGGCTCATCCCAACAGAAAACCAAATTATCCCGCTTGAGCTTTTTCCTTTGGTTAGAAGAGATCTCACACGGGATTATCCAGTCATAAGGAAATTAGCAACGTTCGCAAACCATGGCATACCATTCATCAACACCGAAAGGAGTTTTTCATCGGGGAAATGAATCATTGATATCTAGGCCATCATGAGTCCTCCCCTCCTCCTCCAAATGGGACAAGTGTCTGCCACTTGGTTTTCACTACCCTTCCGGTCCACAATCTCCAAATCAAACTCTTGAAGTAACAAGACCTATCGCATCGGTCTAGATTTGGAATCCTTCTTTGTCATCAAGTACCAGAGTGCGGCATGGTCTGTATGAATTATGACCTTGGCACCCATAAGATACGGCTAAAATTTCTCCATTGCGAACACAATAACCAATAGTTCTTTCTTGGGCACCGTGTAGTTCACTTGAGCATCATTCATTGTCTTGCTCGCATAGTACATCGGATGAAACTTTTTTTTCACTCTTTGACCCAAAACCACCCCAACTGCAACATCGCTTGTATCACACATGAGCTCAAAGGGCAAGCTCCAATTAGGTGCGGTAATGATAGGAGTGGTGGTCAACTTATGCTTGAGAAGTTCAAAGGCTTGCATACATTTTTCATCAAACACGAACTTGGCATCTTTTTCCAACAACTTGCACAAAGGATTCACTACCATCGAAAAGTCTTTGATAAATCTCCGGTAGAACCCTGTATGCCCAAATAAAACTTCTAACTCCCTTGACAGAGGTAGGGGGAGGGAGCCTTGAAATCACATCAATTTTTGTTTTGTCTACCTCAACACCATGCTTTGAAATTTTATGCCTAAGAACTATGCCCTCTTCCACCATAAAATGGCATTTCTCCCAATTTAGAACAAGATTGGTTTCTTCACAACGGGCCAAAACTCTATCAAGATTCTTCAAGCACTCATCAAATGAATCACCCACAACACTAAAGTCGTTCATGAACACCTCCAAAATGGCTTCCACCATGTCGGTGAAAATGGCCATCATACACCGTTGGAATGTAACCGGTGCATCACACAACCCAAAAGGCATCCGAGAAAAGGCAAAGGTGTCATATGGACAAGTGAATGTGGTGTTCTCTAGATCTTCCGGAGCAATCAAGATTTGATTGTACCCAGAATATCCATCCAAGAAACAGTAGAGTGCACGCCTAACAAGTCGGTCTAACATCTGATCAAGAAAAGGCAAAGGAAAGTGATCCTTGCGGGTCACTTTATTCAACTTGCGGTAGTCCATGCATACCCTTCAACCGGTGACGGTTCTGGTAGGAATCAACTCATTTTGTGAATTTGCAACCACGGTCATGCCACCCTTCTTTGGTACACATTGCACCGGTGAAGTCCAAGAGCTATCAGAGATGGGGTACACAACCCCGACATCTAACCACTTGATCACCTCCTTTTTCACAACTTCTTGCATTGCCTCATTCAACCTCCTTTGATGCTCTAAGGAGGGGTTTGCATCATCTTCCAGAATAATCTTGTGCATAGAGAATGCAGGACTTATCCCCCGAATATCAGCTAGAGTCCATCCAATTGCCCTTTTCTGCTATTGAAGCACTACCAATGTGGCATCAACTTGCATGTTAGTAAGATAAGAGGAAAGAATAACTAGCAAAGTAGAACTAAGGCCTAAGAACTCATACCTGAGGTGTGGAGGCAACAGTTTCAACTCCAACACCGGAGGCTCCTCAATTGAAGGTTTTGTTGGTGGAGTCTTCCTATTCTCGAGATCCAAAGAGAGTTTCCTAGGCTCATAAGAGTAAGAGCCTATTCCATGTAAAGCATTCACACACTCCACTCGGACCTCATCATCATTGACATCAAGATTCAACAATACGGCCTCCAAAGGGTCCTCTACATTGATCATTGCACTAGTATCATCAACTATCACTACCGTGACAAGATCCACAAAAGATCACACCTCGGAACTGTTGGGCTACTTCATTGACTTGCATACATGAAAGACCACTTTTTCATCACCCACCCGGAAGGTGAGTTCACCTGCTTCCACATCAACTAAGGCCTTCCCCATAGCAAGGAAAGGTCTCCCCAATATGATAGGAACTTCATAATCCACCTCACAATCCAAGATCACAAAATCAGTTGGTAAGATAAATTTGTCCACCCGGACGAGCACATTATCAATAATACCTAATGGCCTCTTCATCGTTCTTTCCACCATTCGTAATCTAATTGAGGTCGGCCTCAGTTGCCCAATACCCAAAGTCTTGAAAACTGAGTAGGGCATCAAATTGATACTAGCCCTCAAATCACATGGAGCCTTAGCCAAATCCGCACTCCCAATGGTGCAAGGAATGGTGAAAGCACCGGGATCTTCAAGCTTCGGGGCCATTGAATGCACTATTGCACTAACTTGGTGAGTCATCTATATAGTTTCGCAATCCATAGACCGCTTCTTTGTCACCAAGTCATTCATGAATTTAGCATAGCCCGACATTTGTTCAAGAGCCTCCACCAAAGGCACATTAATGGATAAGCTCTTCATCATGTCAATGAACTTTTTAAACTGATTCTCATTTTTCTACTTTGCAAGCCTTTGAGGATAAGGTGGAGGTGGCCTTGGCAAAGGAGCCTTGTCTTTAGGCACATCCGGCTCTGGCATGTCTATTATGTGTTCCCTAGATGGGTTCACATCATTTTGAGTTTCCACCTCGGTATCTTGAATATCAATCCTCAGTTCTTCATTCACATTCTCATCAATCATATTTCAACCACCAAAGGAATTTCATCTTCTTGCAACTCAACATTATCACCCAAATTTTGTCTTTGCTTGAAGGCATTCACATCACTGCCTCGTCCACTCCTTGTAGTTACCGCCATAACATGATTGTTCCTACCCTTCGGGTTCACTACCGTATCGCTTGGTAGAGCACCCTTAGGGTGAGTATTCAAGGACTGTGAGATTCGGCCCAACTGAACCTCCAAATTCCTAATTAAAGTATTGTGGGAAGACAACTGAGCATCGGAATCCGCACTCTTTTTCATCATTTGTTCGAACATCATTTCAATTCTCCCCATATCATTGCTAGAAGAATTGGGACCTTGAGATGGAAATGGGGGTATATTGTTAGGTTGTTGGTAAATTGGGGGCCTTTGAAAGCCTTGCCCCCGATTTCCTTGGTTTCCATTGTTCCATCCACCTTGATTGTTGTTACCACCCCAATTGTTGTTATTACCATTCTAATTTCCTTGATTGTTTTGATTGTTGTCCTGATTACCCCAGTTGGAGTTTTGATTGTTGTTCAGTGTCCATTGTTGTTGGTTGGAAGAATTGCTCCTTTGGCTTTGATAATTATTTACGTATTGCACCTCTTCATTCTGCCCATCAAAACTATCATCTTGAAATCTACCACAATTATTGTCAAATTTCTCCGCATTCCCTTGATTCTGTTGACCTCTTTGTATTCCTTTATTGACAAGCATGTTAACACCCTCCATGGCATTCACTTGGCGAGGATTTTAAACTTGTTGCAACTGTGCCTTTGCTAGTTGGTTCATTGTAGTTGTCAACTCAGCTATAGCCTGCCCATGATCATGTAACTCCTTGTGCAAATGAGGAACCGTGGGGTCACCCTGGGGAAAGTTGGCTCTACTTTGCCACGCAGAAGAAGTGTCAGTCATCTTGTCAAGAATGTCACAAGCCTCATCATTATACAGCTTCATAAAGTTGGCCCCAACAAGTTGGTTCACTATGGATTGGTTTGTTGTGTTAATGCCCCGGTAGAAGGTTTGTTGGATCATCGCCTCGGTCATATCATTGTTGTTGCGCCCCCTTTTTCTTGCGAAATCGGGTTTATGACATTTGGGAGGACAACTCGTTCCCTTTTGGGAATTTGGGTTTTGAATTGAAGAGTCGCCACCTAATAATTAAAGTGCATTAGGACACTAAGAATGGTTTGATTTAGAAAACCGGAAATTGGGTAAGGGCTTGAAATTATCCCGAGGGGAAGGTGTTAGGTATCCCTCAAGATCCACTAGTGTGGTTCCCGACCAGGCTATGGTTGTGACTTTAAGTACAAGTAACATGTAGGCAAGTAAGGCTTATAAATAATAGGGGGTTTTCACATATTGGTTGCAAATAGATGAAGTTAAAAGAAACGAAAAAAAAGCTGAAATTTTGAGAAAAATAGTTTGAAATTTGAAAGTAAACAATGAAATAAACAAGTAAATGGAAGAGGGTCTTAGGTTTATAAATAATATAGATCACCCCACAAAATGCCCTGTAATCGCTCCTCGATGAGGGGTTACACATGACATTATCGCGTGGTCATCATATCCATATCTACCCTTCCCACCCTATTAAGGTATTAAAGCGCAGATCGGTCTCATTTACTTATTGCATGCTATTACCTGCCTTAATGCTATCCGCCGCGGAGGTACTTGGGACTACTATTCCTAAAAAGGAGAAGTCGGGCTTATTTGTGGTTTCAAAGGTAAAAATACTAAGGCGACAAGCAAAAACATATATATAGCAAGTATGGGGAAGCACATAAACAAATAAGGCTCAAACAGACCTCCTTAAATCAAAGAAAAGCATATAGTTTAGCATGTCTTACACGTACTGATTAGGGTCTGGTTAAACTTAAAAGTTGGGGCAACCTGATTTATTGCATATTTCAGATAAGAAGCCCGAATTGAGCCTGCCTGCTGGTTGTAGTTAATAAAATCTGATTCAGTTTATAGACTGTCCTATGGCTTGCCTAAGTGTTAGACGAAAACCTATAGGCATGATATCTACTGATTTTAGAAAAGATGAAGCATGCTAATTTTAGAACAGGTTGTCAGATATTCAAAAAAGACGAGTTTTGACAAAAGATCATAAATTCTGCAGATGTTAGACAATGATTTTAGATTTGTAGGTGAGTGAAACGTTTCAGACTTGGTTATTAATTCCTATAAGCATGCTTTCTAAGCGTTGTTGATTTTAAACATTTTTATAGACATAGCAAGAGTGCAGAAATCCTATAGGCATGACATCTAAATATTGTACATCGTTTAAGCCTATGAATATGATATCTAAATGCAGTTAGTTATTTAAGCCCTATAAACAGGGTTGCCTAGTGACAGATGCATGTGCAGGATTCAGATTTCTAGTTAACTATGAGCATGTTATCTATATGAGAGATGCAAAAATTTAACTATAGGCAGGATATCCAAATGAATGCAGAATTTCAGAAACCTATAGGCAGGATATCTATATGGGTGCAGAATTCCTTATATGCATAGTATCTACATATGAAAGTGCAGAATTCCTATAGGCAGGATATCTATGTGATATGCAGAAATCAGAAATTCCCTATGAGCAGGATATCTATGTGATATGCAGAAATTAGAAATTCCCTATGAGCAGGATATCTATGTGATATGCAGAAATCAAAAATTCCCTATGAGCAGGATATCTACTCCTTTTTCATACATAGTTATTTTACTCCCTTTTCACTAGCCATCCCCAATAGTTTATTACAAATTTATTACAATCCAGAAAAATAAAGTAAAGGAAATACATCAGAAATTGAAAATTACAACCAAGGAGAGCCTGATTCAGACTTCCTGTCTGAAGTATGAAGTAAACCAACTCCAAAGATCATGTTTCAAAGCCTTTCTACCACTTGGGTGTGTCAGAGTTCCCTAAGAGTTTTATAAGAACTCCGAGCAGTGCTTACACCCAAATGTATTGCCATATTAAGCCAAAGTGCAGTGTGGAAGGGCCATCCCTCAGGTGTCCAAGTTCAGAGGGAACTCAAGGCCCTAAGGCAAGGCTCACAAGAGGGGGGCAGAACTTAGAGACTAGGAGAGAGTGAAAGTGCAGGAGTGAAATTCTGAAAGGGGAAAGGGAAAAGGGAATAACTTAAAATCAGTGCACATAGGGGTATAAGGGAGTGGGGGGATTTGCAAGAACACAAGAAGAGCAGGCTGATGGGCATACCCAATAATGGGATATGCTGGCACACCCTCCAGCCTGTTTAGAGGTTAAGACCCCATTAGTTCAAAACTCAGTTCATGGACAATAACTCATATTGCCATGCCCTAAGTCACCACTCACAAACACATAGGGGTAATGGGATAGGGAGCAAAGATTCACAACAGGAACATGCAGTAGACCATAGGCATACTAAGCTAAATATCGAACTCTACAGAAAACATTAAAGTAGACATGGATACAAAGACTGTAAGTAAACACATTGGGGTGATGCTGAAACTTAAATCAGGACATACCTGTTTCAAAGAAATAAGTAGAAAAAGCAGTAGTTTTGTAAAATCCAAAGTGCAAATAGGAAGACAAAATACTATAAGTGTGAGTTCAGAAGAGATTATGAAATTGTGAAGTCTGAAGTGTGTGTTTGTGAAAAGGGTCGTGCCTTTTATAGTATAGAAAGCAGGCAGAAATAAGGTAAGAAAATAGTTGAAAACTGATTGTCAATCAATTACACAAGGCTTCCCTTAATTAAGGGATTTAGATTCAAAATGAGTAAAACCATTTAAGGAAAGGAATTGAGTAAACACATTGTGTAAAGAATGTAATTGAGGGCAAATACATAAAGGTTATTTAAGGATAAGGTTTTGACAGTACACGGTTTGTGCAAATAATGTAAAAGAGTCAATTAACAGCCATTAAATCACAAGGTTTGAGATTTGGTATGAATGAACCAAGTCAGAAAAGTTGAAGAAGGGTTTTACTTAAGTACAGTAACAGAGGAAATCAGTAAAAAATGGAAAGAAATCAATCAAGCTATATTCAGAAGGAAGTTTGCACTAATTGCAAATTTGAAAACCATTTAGAGGAAAATTCATTTAAGGATCATGTGAGCATGAAAGAAGACTGTCGTGTAAATCAGTAGAAAAATTTAGTGTAGAAGAGTTTAGCAAAAAGTTCAGCATTGTATGAAAACAAAGATGTCCAAACTCAGTTCAGAGACTTAAAGTCAGTCTGAAAGAGTTAAGGGTTCTAAAATAAAACCCTAGTTCAATCAAACCTCAGCAGAACCCCCAAATTCTAGGGTTTCCACCTTGAATCAAGTTCAGAGATGAGGAGGCAAGTAGTCGAATCGAAACATGTTTAGAGATTTCAGAAAAGAACTGAAACTTCTAACATGCTTCTTCCAACAACAGAACTCATGAATATCATATAAATACAGTAGAGGGGTTCAAGGCAAACAGAGTAAAGAAACTAATTCGAAACATGATTAGAAAAGACTGATAAGAACAGTAGAAGAAAGCATGCTTAAGAAAATCCTTTTAAAAGTTAAACAAAGTTCAACAGGAGAAAAATAGTAAGAATACTTAAGAGCACGGTGGAAGAATATAGTAGGCAAAACATACCAGAACATAGTAGAAGAAAATAGCAGGACATAGTAGAAAAACATACAAGAACATAGTATAGAAAGCACAGTAGAAGAACATACAAGAATGAAATATAGAAAGCACAGTAGAAGAACATACATGGTAGAAGGAAAACATAGAACACAGTAGAGGCAAATACACACAAAAGAAAGTCAGAGAATCACTTAAGCATTTTCAGAAAACCCTAAATCGTAAAAGAAAGACTTTGAAAAGTAATTTTCAAAAGAAAAGTTAGGGAGATCGTTTGAAAACTCAAAGAGAGCATAGATACACAACGGATATAAAGAGATCGGAGAAAACCCAGGAAGACACTTGCCTAAAGTAAGCAATGTGAGCAAAATTAAGCTTAAAAGACTGTATGTGTCAGTTATAGTAATTGTCACCTCGCGAATAAGGAATTTCATTATCCTTAGTACAGAAGGATTACCGCAAGGAGAGTAAGGTTCATCGATGATGTGAAAGGACACCAAAAATGAAGAGGTATAACATCTATAGGCAGATTGACGTAGCTCCAACTCTTAGTACTCCCTTGAACGGGGGAACATGGAATGACATGACATTACGTCAGAATTAAGTGGTTCTAGTAATTATGGAATGGTAAAGGAAGAATGCGATAAAACGAAAAAGGGATGAGATTGAACTTATTCAAAGCCTACAGATATGCTACGATACCAGATCATTATGCAATTAAAGCATCAGGGAGAGGAAGTAAGGGTTCTTACCCGAGATATTATTGATTAATAAGGAGCAAGTGCGAGAGGTAAGTTAAGACAGAGGAAATGATCCAAGAAAGATTACGCAGAATATTGATACGGGAATGGGCCAACAAGCAATTAGTAATTATTCAATAAGAGCCTAGCTATGGCCAGACAAGAGAATACAGACAAATCAACAGATCGTGCAAGATAAACATAGGGAATCCCAATATGGGGAATTCAGCCTCACAGTTATGACATCGTAATCTTTGAAAAATATCTATATAGGAGTTGGGAAAGTTAAAAAGGTATTGTATGAGTGTTACAGAAATAAAAGAAAGTGCCACCGTGAAGACAGTTAAAACATTAGTTCAAGAGTAACCCTACAAGCACAAGTGCGTGGAGATAAGTAACTACGGTAATTATAGGCGAGGAAGAACATCAAAAATTCCGTCAGGCATACGATGTGATAAGCTCGCAACCTTATAAGAGTCAGATGATCCTCCCCCCTAAGTACCACAATGAAAGACTAGTTGAGGGAATAAGTAATAAGGCTTCAACCAAAGCACAACAATCTAAAGAGGAAATGGTCGTGTAACAACAGTCTCACAACAACATTGGAAGCACTCCAAAGGAAAGTGGTACCTACCATGGCTAATGAAAGGGAAGTAAAATTAAAAGTAATATTCGAGATCATATGAGTTGCACGAAAACTTTGGCATGTGTGGGCACTAAGATAAGCTAGGTATGGATGCAATACGGGGGGCAGAAAGACCAGAAGAAGTAATAGCTTACCTTGAAAGAAAGCTAAGATGGAACAAAAAAAATTCTATCAATGATCCAGAGTTGGTTACATTATGAACGCACTTAAGGATTCAGAGTTTATACATGCAGCATATACAGCCGTAGAAGATTCTGGTATACGTTAAAAGAAATAATTAAACCCAGGTCATAAACGAATGATTAAATTGTTAAAGGATTGTATCATGCATATTCCTCAGCGCCCATAAACAGCTAAACAGAATAACTAATACCGTGAACCCCAGAGCGGGAGATAATTTAAGCCGACATAAAGGCCGATCAGAAGAAGTAGGAAACTAAAGAGTTACATCAACGAAGTAAATCAGGAATTCGGTTATTGGACCCAAAATTACAGAAATCGTGATTGAGAATATTGTAGAAGTACTTTTACTATCAAAGGTACAAGGGAGATATTACAACAATCATATTCTATAACGGCTCTACGATAAAGGCATTTAGAAGAAGTACTAGCCTCATAAGAAGTCAGTATGAAGCTCCCACAGAATTGTGTATGCCTAGAGGTGCAAGTACTATAAAAGACCATCAAGTTGTGAACATAAATTAAACCTTTGTGAAAGGGACGTCACGAAAGATATAGAAGATACGATGCAAGATTTTAAGGTAAGAAAGGAAAAGGGGAACAACATACAAGATACTCAAAATGTAGAAGGTCGTGAATAGTCTATGTTGCGGCTAAAAGCTAGAAGCGCGGGGATGCAGTATCCAGGAATGATAGCAGCATCGTCAGTGGAACATTTCCCAACCTATGGTTTCTAAGTACCAAAAAGTTTAATTAGAGAGTAAAAGCATAGTTAGAGACGAAGCAGTGTCTCGCTTGATGTTCCAGAAAATGCATGGGAATTATCACAAGCTAAAATATGATAGAACGACAAGGTTTTAGAAAGACATGAGTAAGGATAAGGAGAAGGCAAGCGAGAAGGTGACAAAAATAGATAAGTCCTCGCGATTAAGCCTATGAAAACAAAGGAGCTGATGGTTCCTCTAAGTTATAGAAAGCTCAATACAGCCTGAATGAACTCAAAAGAGTCTAAGACTAATAACATTTAGAAGAGATGGAATGTTGTAGAATGGGGGTGTAATTATGATAGATAAATGACGATATTTGGGCCTTCGATTGAGTAATGGTCTAACGAAAAAAAATAAAGGGATTTCATAAGTTAGACAGGATTAAAATAGCCCCATTAGGTGAGTCACATTGGGATGCTATGAAATACGGTTATGGAAGTATAATATCGTATCACCCAGGTGGATTAGAAAAATCACTTCAAATATTCCATGATGCAAGTAATATAAGCCCTAGTGGCAATATATTACAAGAAATTTCAAGTTATCAATGGATGATTGTAGATCAACATTGAGGTGAATCAACAATGGATGGGTAAAAATTACAAAGTACGAGATGAGATTGGGCCATCAGTCTTAAGATAAATAGTAATGAAGAAGCGTTAAAGGATTTAGCTTTATGCATATAGGATAAGCAATGAGAGTAACCTGGAGTTCGGTAGCAGACCTCGGTATCGATAAATAGAAGTAAGAATTTTGGTATAATATGGCCTACTTAGATGTAGTAAAGCTAATGACGCTAGAGGGACAACTTGACATAATTTTGTATATGTTCACAAAGTGAAGCCTAGAGATTGGCTAAAAGCTGGAAGAGAAGAGAAGAGTCAAGCGCTCATACAAAGTTAGAGTCGTAAAGGCTGCACGATAGAAAGTAGCAATAGATATGAGATTAGAAGGATCCCGACTACAAGTCGTGGTGTAAGAAAGAGGCTTAAAGGGGGGAATGCCCTGGCCTTTGAGATTCATTCACAGAACAGTCACCTAGATGGAAAGATGAGTACTAAAGTATTTGCAAGACCTTTGAGTTATGAGAATGATAAGAGAATCAGTCAACATTCGAGGACGAATGATCCAAAGGGGGGAATGATGTTACGCCCCACAATATTACGTCGATATTACATCCCACAGTAATATATTATGATAATGCTTTACTTCGCAGTATTAAATTATGACGATGTTGCACCCTGTAGTATTTGTTACACCCCATATTTTCGTACGTGAAAGTATGCCATAAGTAAATTGATATAAGCTCGGAAATGAGATATTATAATTCGCATTTTCATACGTTAAGGTTTCATCGTAAGTTAATCGACGTAAGTTCGGGAATGAGATTTATTTTGCGGTTATAAGTATTATGCTATTTCAAATAAGGGATAAGTAAATTTGTGAAGGTGAGAGGGAAAGCAAATCGAAGAAAATGAGTTTCATCGAAGCTTGTCAATTTGGGATAAAATATGGTCCGAGCTATAATACCTGGTATTTATAGACTAGTACCATACAAGGTACCACATAACCATACTAGTGAGGTGTATAAAGTATATTGGAAGTGAGTAGTATTTTAAGTAATTTAAAATAATTCTTAATTGTCCGGGTAATTAGTTAATTACCGGATAGCGGGATATTATCTAATTAAATTCTTTGGTTGGGAATGGATAAGCCCAACGTGGCAGCCACATATGAGCCACTAAGTAACTCTTAAGACACTTTGCAAGGTGGAAATATTAAAGAGATAGCACCTTATCTCATTTTTGGTTGAAAATGCTATTAAGCCTTCTGACTACAAAAATGAAAAGGCTTCAGCAAAATTGAATTGCTCTCTAACATTATATTCTCTTACGGAAAACTTCAACCAAACTTTCCATACTTAGTAACGTCACTTCTAAAAGCTTCATCCAAGCTTCCCATTTCATAGTTACATCAATTTTAATCACTTAAGGAAAAGGTTTCAGCCAAGTTGTTCTCCCGATAAGCAAAGTTATTGCTTCGAACTTTTCTACAACTTGTTCTGTATTTTGTCGCAATTAACGTGTGTTAGAGGATTGTCAAGAGAATCGACTCAGGTACGTTAAGACTATCCCTTCTTTCTTTTTGGCATGATCCAAATAATACAAATGAAACGAGCAAAATACGCAACATTCATAAATGACTCTATTCATAGAAATACTAGGGGTGTCTATATTCTTGATTCCCCGTGTGAATTATTATTTTATCTTCTGTTCATGGGTCTCAGAAAAATACATATTTGATAAAGTTTATCCGAAAGGCATATTGATTTTTTTGGCATTCCGAGAAAATCTTATTAACGTAATTCTTATGCATTTCATGCATTTATACATGTACATTGACCCATGACCAGATGACGTTATATACGCGTATATATGAATGTTATATTTGTATGGGATATGGAAAAAAGGTTACAGCATTATATACGCACCACCACCTGATCAGCTGGTATACGTTGATGATTTGCCCACAGTGGCCGAAATGATATGATGGGATGCCCTCAGAGGCTTGATGATGTTATAAACGCATATACCTATGTATGGTGTGACATTTATACGCATATGCATGACATTATAATATTAAATGATTCACAGAGTTATTCAGATATACATGTTGAGTCTTTTACTCCATGTTTCTCTCATGTCTACTAGTTACTTATTTTCATTTGTTAAATACTCGGTACATTATTTATAGTGACGTCTATTTTGCTTGGAGATGTTGCGTTTCATGCCTGCAAGGCCTGATAGACTGGTTGAGAGTCCTCCAAGTAGGCTACCAGCTTAGCGGAAGGTGTTGGTGCGTTCCATTTGCTCTGAAGTTGTTTATTTGGTTAGTGTGATTAGTAGATGTATTTATTGATATGGCGGAGCCTGTCCCAGCCTTATGATATTTATGTAATCTTTGAGGCTTGTAGACATATATCGTGTATATGAAAGATTGTATGGCCTTGTTGGCCTATGTTTAGTGTACGAGTGATCATTTTTTTCTTATAGGCCAGTATGTCATATGTATAAGTTTGTATTCCCTCATGCTTTAATTCGGTTCATTTAGCAAAGATAATACAATAAAAAACATATGGTACGTGGGTACTCGAGTGAGTAAGGTACTGGGTGCCCGTCGTGGCCCATCGATTTGGGTCGTGACACCTCTACTCTGTTGCCCCACATAGTAGATAGATTCAGGATTCGTGGGCACATGTCACTTGTGTGACTGTCACCACAGAGTTCGCAGCAAGTAGAAATCTGTTGTATATGTTGCATCTATTGTGTTTGGTGCATTGTCATTCTATTCATCTAATTTGCCAATTTTTCTATATCTGCTCTCATAGATGAGAAGTCATCGAGCTCAATTACACCGGTTGCTTTTGATTTAATTGCTCTTCGTGATTTCCCATCTCCTTTCCAGTTATGATAATTAGCAATGAAGTTGTTTAGCAAGAGCTGGATTTCACTGTACGACCTCGCCATGCAACTACCCCACAAGCTGAATCAAGATTCATCATTGATGTCTCGTCTAGCCCATCAATGAAAGTATGACCTAGCACCACATCAGTCTGACAATGATGCGGTCAATCTTTGAGTAGCTTCTTGTATATTTCCCAAGCTTGACTAAGAGTCTCGCCATCCTGTTATTGGAACCCAAGAATCTGGCTCCTCGGTGATTTTGTCTTCTTAGTGGGGAAAAACTTGACAAAGAATTTCCTTGCCAGATCATCCTAAGTATGGATTGAGTTCGCGGGCTCCTTTTGCAACCATTCCTTAGCTTTCCCCAGTAGTGACATAGTCCTTGGAAACGTTCAGATAATTGTGAGTGTCCGTAATTTCCAGGAAGTTCTGAATATGACTCTACGGGTCTTCATGAGATAGACCCACATATTGCTCTATGGATTAAATTAGCTATACCATGTACTGTTTGAGTTCAAAGTGACACGTGATATCAGGCTTCACAATAGCCTGAGTCATATTAGCAAGATTGGGCCTTGCAGCATCTATCATCGGACGCTCTTCATTACCTATTATCTCTAGTGTCTGTAGTTGAACTACGATGTCCAACTCTCTTTCTATTCTAGTTCTAGCTTTGACTTCTCTCCTCACTCTGTGAAGTGTTCGTTCAATTTCAGGATCAACAGAAAGGAGGGTGTTTGCGCTTCCACGCCTCCGCATTCAAGAGAAGAGCCTGCGTCAACACAAACAAGGCAAATTGAAAAATAAAACTTGAAAAAATAACTAACAAAAGCTTAACTCAGTCAAGTAGCTAATTTCTAAGTCCTCGATAATGGTTCCAAAAACTTGTTGCGACCAAACACACTCATGCAAGTATATGTGGTCCTCAAGTAATAGAGTAGTGAGTAGAGTATCGTTTCTACGAAGACTTATGACTAACTTTTGACTGATTCGAACTCAAGCAAATATGTAAGCGACTAATTTACTACCTAAAAACTATCAAGAAATGAAATACTAGAAATCAACAACAACACTTAAGCAATTTCAGATAATAATCAGTAGGAGAGGATATTCCAGGGTCATAAGCTAGCTAACATTCTTGTTGCGTTCTTGGCTTAAAATGACTAATTGATTTATCTGGGTTGTTGATTGACAAGGTTGATATGACTCATAAGAATCTGTTGAGTTCTTACTAGCCTATTCAAGCGAACTTAATGCCTATATGTCTAAGGAATTAAGATTAACAAGAATGCATTTGCACTTCCTGTATTTCAACCAAGCAAGGCAATTAGGTATATTTCTATCCTAATTGCAAATTTGTTCCCCCAATGACTAGGTTCAAGAACTTGCTCTATTTAATTCTATATGAAATCTAGAATTTCTACTTTCGAGTTCAACTCTAGATTCATAGATAATATTTCACTGTTAGCTACTCAGCAAAATAATTAAAAACAGAATTAAATAAACTACCCAATATGATAAATCGAACTTGTCAATTTAAACTTCAAACGTCAATATTCATGTAGCACCCATGACCCCAGAACAATAAGGTTCTTAGCCACTCATGTTCATATAATCATCAAAATTAATGTTTTCAAATATTAAATCAATGAATACAAGAAGAAGAATAGAAGAATTGATCAAATCCGTGCTCTCGAGTGTTTCATACTTTTGTTTCTCTCCCAAAGTCACGCCCTCCCATTCAAAATAGGTTTAAGTTGGCTTTTATATGAGTTGGGGAGTCTTGGGATCGAAATAACCGAGTTCCGGTCGAAATAGGACATGCTCGCGTTTTGAGCGTCTAGGGCAGCATGGGGCACTGGCCCTGGCGCTCAACTTTTCAACTTTCTGTTTTGTGCGCCACAGGTAGCGCCCCACGCTGCCTGTGGCTCTCAAATGTGCACTTTTTCCTTTTCTTCCGATTTTCGCTCCAATTCGCGCACTTTCGTCCCAAATCACATCTGATTGATTCCTACACATAGAAATATTACAAATTAGCACAAATCATCATATTATACATTCGAAATTTACGAGACATGAGCACAATGTGAGTCAATATACATAAAAATATGCATACTTTAAATCGAATATCATGCTCCGATGCAACAACAACAGAAAAAGTAACATTTCAAAGTTGAAAAAGATATATACAACTTTTTATTACAGAAAAATATTGAAAAACTAATTTAAAGTTGTAGTAGGAAACTTAAATTATTTAGGATTTGATATTTGCTAGTTTATTTAATTCATGTCAAAATAGAATTTGTAGTAATAATAATATAGGAATAGGTTTTTCTATATCTAGTTAAAATAAGTTTCGTACTATTATAAATAGGGGTATTACTAGCTTATTTTATGTGGAGAGAAGTGTGGAGATCTGTGGAGAAGTGAAGAATTGTAGAGAGATCCTCCAAAGAAATTAATAATAAAGTATTTTTCCTTCACTTCGCATTCCTAATCATATTACCACTCTCTTCCCACGCTCTTCTTGCTCACGTCTCCCTCCTTTTCTTTTTTCATTTTTTCGGGTACTTAGAATGCCGGAAAAAAATATTCGATCAGCAATGTTGTTTCTTGTCAAGCCTGCTCTTTCTTCTTCCTCCTCCTATGAAAATACTTTTTTTTTGTGTGGATAAGATGATTCCACTAGTTTTGTAAGGCCATCTCCAACCTTGCCCCTATCCCCCGTAATGGGGAAAATTTTGGGGGGAATTTAGCTCCAACCCTCCCCCATTTTTGTCCCCAAAATGGGGGATGAATAGTGTTCCCTCAAATATGGGGGTACACTATTCATCTCTCCCATTACTATTCATCACTTTTTTATTATTATTTTATTATTTAATCTTTTAATTTATCTCTTTATATATACCTAATTATGTTTATGTAATGTCTTTATAATATTAATATTATATCTTAACTTTGGTGTATAATTTTGATAAATTAATTTTTATGCATTTATTATTTTATCATTATGTAATATGTATTTAATTAATCTTGTATCACAATGATTTCACTTTTATTTGAATTATTAGTTAATCTATAATAATTTCTTACAAATTATATTATTTAAAATTTTACGAAATTTTTTTAATTATGGAAATTATAAATTAATAAATAAAAGATGAAATTTGTTTAATGGAAATTAAAAATAAAATTAAAATGAAAGATAATAATATAATATAGAAGATGAGAAGAATATAAAAAAGTTTGGGAAAAAAAATGAGGAAATACTTGGAGTAAGTTGTTTCCATAATGGGAAAATTCCCATTTTTGGGACCAAAAAGTGGGGTAAAGGTTGGAGATGCCCTAAGAGAGATTCAGTCGATTGAATAGTATAACTTTTTTACTTTAGTAGTATAATTGCGGATATTAATTAACAACCTCGATATTGTTACACCATTACATGTAATGATTTTAAGGGTTTTAACTTTGTTTTTTGTTCTTTGTGGTTTATTAACATTTTGCTTCTTTAAATATGCAATGCTTTGTTAATGGTGGTTGGTAGGATCGAGAATATAAGTGAAGTATGCTTTGAAAATGATGTTTTACTAGTTTTACATATTGTTTATTATTTGTTTGTTGTTGAAAGTTTTGTGGAGTTGCCTTTAATCTTTGGACAGATTCATGAGCTGGTCTATAGTGTTTTAATGGTGAATGAAAAATTGAAGAAGAAGAAAAGTGTGAGGAAAAGGGTGAAAACGTGGGACCCACATAATTTTTAAAAAAAAAGATTAAAACACAAAATTACATGTATCACACGTTCAAATTTTTTTGAGAGATAAACACTTTGCCATGTGAGGGCCGAATTGAAGTGTCTAGATATCATTTTGATAAGTTGAAGTGTTTAAGTGACAGCCAAGACCATTAAAGCGTTTGTTTATGTATTTGCCTTTGATAAACTTTTAAATTGAAATGTACTAAAAAATTATTACTACATATGTAATCAAGATTTTTTATAAGAATATTTTACTTTTATTTACTAAAGTAAGACACCATCCCTTTAAGGGGCATATACATAAATTTTTGTAAGTGTTGTCAAAATTTGTAGAAGAACTGGAATAATAACTTTAATTATCATACTTCTTGATAAGAAATAGCCTTAATCTATTGGTTTTGTTGAGTCTAAAGTTAGAAAAGGTCTTGAGTTCAATTCTACTTCATCACCCTTTTTAACCACAAAGGCTCTTTCAAATATTTTTTGAAAAAAATATGCTAGTTGAGGTTTGAACTTTTGGCCTCTTTGAGCAAAATCAAGCACATAACTAACACACCAAAGTACAATTTATGTCAAATGGTATCATTTCTTTCCTAGTTATTCCCCACAGTATTAATACATATATTTTTGTAAAATTTTCCGACAAAATGGTGTCGTGTAACACCGCTTAAAGCGTGCATCCGGATCCCTTACCCGTTCCCCAACTCCAATCTCCCTATATAATGAAAAAAAATAACTATAAGTTTCATCTCATAATAAAAAATTAATGAGGCAAATAACCTAACATAAATAGGTTAGTGTAAATTTTGAAATAGACAATAGTTTGTTACGTTTGGGGACGGTCTAAAATGGTCATTTACGTATATACCTAAGCAATTTTAGTTCTTTATATATTTTAAAAAAAAGAGCACTTTTGGTCTCTTTTAATCATAACTAAAACACACAAAAGTGTTATCTTTGATGGAATTGGGAGAAGCACATGAGCTGTTTTAACTGAATAAAACGTTAGAACAAGCTTCTCTGGATTCATTTCCTCAAAATCGAACCTTAATAAAAATCTTATTCAAGATAATTGATTATAACTCTCATTTGAACCTCAATATAACACCCTTTGTTTTTGAAATCTTACAACGTTCCTTCTAAGGTACAATTAGAAAATAAGAACATTTTTGTCTGGATATTTTTTCTTTTGTTTTAAACGGCTAACATACTTCGCCTTATAAAGTCAATTCTATTAAAATTAACTAATGCCATGCCTTATAAATGTATTGGAGATCGAAACTGTTCAATTTTCGCAAACATAATTACAACAACAACAACAACATAGTATAATCTCACAAGTGGGGTCTGAGGAGGGTAGGATGTACGCAGCCTTACCCCTACCCTGGAAAGGCAGAGAGACTGTTTCCGATAGACCCTCGGCTAAAGAATTTCGCAAACATAATTAAAAACTAAATTGTTTTGTTGCATATTTAAAGGAGTATTTTACCCCCAACACCAAACGTAATGTTAGTTTTTGTCATTTTCTTTTTAAAAAAAATACACATTTAGGGTTTAAGTTTTATATACGAATGCTATAAAAATGTATTTAGACAATGTAAGGTAATTACATGTAAAAGCCTTAATAAGTAGTACTTATTATCTTATAATCTAGTAAAAATGGTAATTGACCTCATATTACAAATTAAAATTCACAGGTGACAATATAAACAAATATTTGCACTATATATGTATACTGGTATAAGTTAAATCTTAATTTAATCCTTACAAATATATTGAAGTTTTATATATGTCGCTGTTAGGAAGGGGTGAGTCGACGACATGTCAGTTATCACACACAAACACGCACTAAATAACAGAAATCTGAAACTCCCAACGTGCAACATCCTCCTTATTCCTTCTAACTAAAAACCCCATCTACGCGCCGCCCTTCACCACCAACACATCCACCCTGATAAATTTCCACCTCCTTTTTCTCAGCTTTCCTATGCTATATTATTCAGGCCCTGTGTAGTATGGGCGGTGTGACGTCATCCATCGCCGCTAAATTCGCTTTTTTCCCACCGAACCCGCCATCGTACACGGTTGTCGCCGACGAATCATGCGGCGGCAAGCTATGCATACCTGAGGTACCAAGGAGGGAAAACGTGGACGTTTTGAAGCTGCGGACGCGCCGTGGAAATGAAATCGTCGCGTTATACGTGAAACACCCAAAGGCACCCGCAACTACTATGCTTTACTCGCATGGCAATGCTGCTGATTTGGGCCAAATGTTCGACCTCTTTGTTGAATTGAGCCTCCGTCTCCGGGTCAATCTCATGGGGTAAAAGTAAAAGTCCCATTATTATCCCGCAGAATTCTTTTGTATAATTACTCAATTTTTCAGCTTATTTTTTCTTCTTCTTTGTTATTTGATCCTTAACTGTGAAGTTTATCCAAACCCCCATACTTTTTATCACCTAATTATGGTTAATCAGTGTGCATTTTCACCTCATTGATTACTTAACCATACTAAAGTACGTTGTTTTGGTGTAAACACCGGGTTGCGTTTAGTTCTTACTGCGAGGTAAAAGTTCTTTACTCTTTTCCTTTTCGAGTGAAACCTTGGCGAACAAGTAGAGTTTTTCCTTGTGTTTTCGGATTCGCAGAGGCGGATAGACGATTTAAACTTGATGGGTTTAACCTTAATGCAATTCCCTGTATTTTGTAAATAATAGGTTCGAAGTTTAATATTTGTTAAAAGTTTAGTATTTTTTCACTTGTATATCTATGTTCAGTTTCAGAAACTGCTAGGTTCACTTGCCTGTTGCCAATACACTGCATCCACCACTGTGGGTTTCGAGGTGCGGAAACGGTTTGCAGAAATTAAAGGGGAAGGCATCTCCTTGCCTTCCACTAGTTGGAGGAGCACTTCAAGTTAACACTTTTTGGTTGGAAGATAGGAAAAGAATGAGTTTCCTTTTCTCTTTCCAGTTTAGTTGATTTTTCCCCAACCTAGATACAGCTTGTCCAATAAATGATAATTTTAGTGAATATGAATTGGAGAAGTTGGATGTATGACCCTCGTTTTCAGCAAGTAAACGTATTTGATCAAAAGCTAATAGAGACTTATGTACTGAAGTCATTTATCAGTGTTATATATTAGTTCTCCTATAGAAGGACGTGCAATAGGATTCAGGAGAAAGTTGGTATTCAATCAAGAAAGAATCGCTTTGGATAATTAGAGTAAGCTTCCCCCTTTTTTCTCTTAAAGCAATGTGAGGCGATATTCACATTAACTTATTATTTTCAGTCCGTGGTTGGTTTCTAACATTGATGGTATACATGTTAGTTTCATTATGAAGTAGATGACCGTCTTTAATGGTCAAGTGGATCTAGTAAGCGAATATGTTGATGCTTGCCCTGGAAAGAGATCACATGTTTCAATTCAAGCAACCAGATTGTTGTGTTTCTACTCCATCTCAATGAGATCTTTGAAGACTCGTGGATTTTATATCTTTCGACCTATTTACGGTTGCATTTGGATGCATTTTTATCTTGTGGCATAGTCACGCATTGGTTTCAATTTATAAAAGCAGAATGTTGCTGAATAGTGTTCTGCTTTTGGCCTATGTGTCATAGTTTTGTTTCTAAGAGTCTAAGATTACCTTATTGTAATTCTTTTTTTAGTTTCGGATATGTTAAAATTGAAATCCTATGACATGTTATGTAATTTTTGAATCCTAACTTTTACTTTCTTAAAATATGAGGCAATCAGTGTCCTATTTCAGTTTGAAAGATTTTAGTTCTAACCTTTGCAAGTGAGCTGCCTTAAAATGAAACGGAAATAGTGCACCTACTTTCTCGGAAGCTACTTATGATTGGAAACGTTTAGTCTGCATGAACTATTTTTCTGCCTTTTCAAGCAAGACATAATCTAGATATTTCTAAGGGACTCCACAAGCACTTAAGTGGACCACATGGAGGAATAGGTGTAGAAGAGCTTTCGAAGAAATGGGAAGGAGATTTGTATAGCAGCAAGTGATAGTGCTGTTTTTTTTCTTTATTTGGATGCACACACAATATCATACGAACACTCAAACTATTTATTTCACATGAGGTTTTGCTTTAACACCCCCCCCCCCCCTTTTCTCTTCTCACTTTTTGGTTTTGAAATTTGTTATATTCGATAGTAGGA
This sequence comes from Nicotiana tabacum, assembly GCF_000715075.1. Classification (NCBI taxonomy): domain Eukaryota; kingdom Viridiplantae; phylum Streptophyta; class Magnoliopsida; order Solanales; family Solanaceae; genus Nicotiana; species Nicotiana tabacum. The sequence goes on along the minus strand of NC_134100.1, from coordinate 22,232,947 downwards.
TTGCTATTTTCCTTGGTTTCCTTGACTTCACTGACTTGCTCATGTGCGCTTCTTTAGGTATGATTACTCTGGATATGGACAGTCCACTGGAAAGGTTAGAAATCTACTTCCTTTCTCAAATGAAGTAGACAATTTCTTTTTCATTCTTCTTGAATAGTTCAGGCAAGAGAAGAAAAAATAGTTATCTGCCTTCACATGTTTCAAATTTGTTGCTTGCTCAATAGTATGATCGATCTGTATAAAGTAGGAAGGAGCTTTATGTATTTACAATATCTTTGTTCCCCGAACTAGCTCTAGGACCAAAAAGATACTTGTTCAAGGTGTAGGGTGTTACAACTTTGATTTTAACCCTTTTGAACTTGTCTAATGTTTCTAACAAAATCATATATATTTAGTTCTTCCCAGTCATTTTCAGATTGAAGCATTTCATTTTAGTCTTTGGGTCTGCATGGAAAGCCATTTAGTTAACCTCTTAGAAGACGTTCATCTTCTTTCACCTCTCTTCCAGGCCTCGTATTACTTGTCCTTCTTCACCAATATTACTACATAATGCTAGACATCAGCTCTTAAGGAACTCGTGAAGAGAGAATCTTGCATCATAAACACATAAATCTCCTCTCTGATTGCAAAATATAATGTGTCATATGCAGTTTGATGAGAGATTTATGGTTGCCTTATTGAAGCAAATCAGTCTCCAGCAGGACGTAAATGATGGAGAAGAAATTTTTCGCTATCTTGGAGGTCATTTAGCTGCCTAGTATTATAAAAGGCATCACACTGATGACCACAGAAACACTATTTATATGATGATTCAATGGCGATTTCCCTTCTTTATTTGGGTTTTGGGGTGGGGGGAGGGGGAGGGGTTTGTGCCTTTAATTAATCAACAAAGGCAGCCTTCTGTACAAGCTTCAGGCACCTTAAAGATCCAAGTCCCTCGAAGTCGTATCAGACAAAAGGCAATAGTCAGAGGAACAGATTTGGCAATGTTTTATACACGTGTTGTGGCGTCTACTTGGTTGAGGAACCAGTTATTAAACGACACTCTTGGCTTCGATAAACTGAGACTTGAAAAACTTTTACACCAACTCCATCATGAATTCAATATGTCTGGGAAATCCTTCATCTTTGCTTTTTCTGTCTTTTCTTTGCTTAGTAGAGCCTCTGTTGTATGTTTTATATTGCAAACTGGATAATCACCTCTCGATGTCTTTAAGGTTTAGTTAAGACCTTGGGGGGGGGGGAGAGGGAGGGGTTTGTGTCTTTAATTAATCAACAAAGGCAGTCTGCTGTACAAGCTTCAGGCACCTTAAAGATCCAAGTCCCTCGAAGTCGTATCAGACAAAAGGCAATAGTCAGAGGAACAGATTTGGCAATGTTTTATACACGTGTTGTGGCGTCTACTTGGTTGAGGAACCAGTTATTAAACGACACTCTTGGCTTCGATAAACTGAGACTTGAAAAACTTTTACACCAACTCCATCATGAATTCGATATATCTGGGAAATCCTTCATCTTTGCTTTTTCTGTCTTTTCTTTGCTTAGTAGAGCCTCTGTTGTATGTTTTATGTTGCACACTGGATAATCACCTCTCGATGTCTTTAAGGTTAGTTAAGACCTTTTAGTTGATATCTTATTGCGTATATTAAAGTATACTTTTAGGTGTATTGTTTTGCCCTTCCAGTGCTGCTGGGAGAGCTAAGGTCATTAAATCTTCATGGCTGTCGCTTGTGTATCCCTAAGACATATCATGGGGTTCTATACATGAATAACTTCTCTTTCTCTTTTTCCCTCATTTCTTTGCTTCCCTTTTGCTCTAGCTTTTAGATGCTGAAACTAGTTATGTTGTTTAGGCATCTAGAAGTGTAATTTGAATGTTGTTTCGGGCACTTTCTTTTTGTTTCTTTTTGTCCTTTTCTGCCTTAATTTCATAAATAACTTTGTTTGGAGTTTTAAATAGATATCTAGGAACTTCTTGAAAAGAAAAAAAATTGATATCTAAGGAAGTGTCAGTGGAAAGCCTTCTATTTCTAGGAGTGCCGGTCTTGGGACATCATTTTGGGTTATCATATGGGTTTATTCTGCTAATTGCTGTCAACTATTACTCTTAATATGATAAATTTATCCTTTCTTTGAATCAGCCATCCGAGTGTAATACGTACGCAGACATTGATGCAGTATATAAATGCCTAAAGGAGCAGTACGGTGTCAAAGATGAACAGCTAATACTGTATGGTCAATCTGTTGGCAGCGGCCCGACTGTTGATCTTGCATCACGGGCACCCAATCTAAGAGCTGTTGTTTTACATGGTCCAATATTGTCTGGTCTAAGAGTGTTGTACCCAGTCAAACGCACATATTGGTTTGACATTTATAAGGTAAACTTAAACCCTTGTCTGCTTATAGTTTGTCTTTTGGTTTTTCCTCTTTCCACTTGTACAGGCTGACGTTTTTGCTCCAATTTCTTTCAGAATGTCGACAAAATTATTATGGTGAATTGTCCTGTTCTAGTCATTCATGTGAGTTCTCTTCTTTTTAACTGTTTAATTCTTGCATTCCGTAATTTTCCTTCTCTTCCTCCTTTTCTCTGAGCCCTCATTAGTCTCGTACAACTTTCAGTGTTCTTATGAATACCTAGGGGATCGGGGAAGGAGGGTGGGGGGAAGGGAACTGTTACTAGTTTGTCCGGTTATTGTAGTTTCCTCTCCACAAACTTGCTTTTTGATGGATCATGGGTTTCCTTTTCATCTGACTATATTTTCTTTGCCATGGGAAGTTTTCACTACTAAAAAGGGCCATTTCTGACTGAAAAAGCCAACTGAAAGCAGTCGGTTTTAAAGGATTACAGACCAAAAACCGACCGACATAATCGGTGTACCAAATTTTAATTTTGCCAGTATTTTCTGACACTCGAACAAAAAGAACTAAAATACCGACTGATTCGGTCGGTTTTTCTAAATATGCAATTATAAAATGCACCAGTTGGGAATTGAACCGATGTCTGCATTGTGGCAATGTGCTATTCTACTACTAGACCACTGGTGCTTGTTGGTCTAATGCTCACATTTTTCTATTTATACTCTTCAATTACATATTCTTGCAAAAATAACCGACCCACTTGGTCGGTTTTCTTAAAAAATAAAATTATTGACCGCGTCGGTCGTTATTTTGGTAGGTTGTTTTAAATGAGTTGATCAAAGATTTGACCAAAAAACAATTGATTCGGTCAGTTTTCTGAATATAATTTTTAATTTTTAAATAGGAAACCGACCGACGGGTTCTTGAAAAATATTTTTTACGGGACGCATTACTGGCTGACTTGGTTGGAAAAACATTTTCCGCATTTTGGCGCTAAAATAAACAGCCGACTCGGTCGGTTTTGTCAAAAAATTGAAAAAATATATCTGATTTTCTGACCAAATTGGTCGGTGTTTTGGTCGGTTTTTCGATCAGTAATCTTCAGAAAAAGCTGTTTTTAGTAGTGTTCGAGGAACTTATATGCTAGTCAAACGCTTATTTTTCACATTGATCCTTGAAAATCTTTCTATTAAGACCCTATTTTTATTAACTGATTGACAGTAGTTGACAAGCATCAAGTGCTCAAAAGCACATTTACGGATTAAAGCTGATTTTATAAATGAACAGTTAGGTGTTTGGATATAAGTCTTGCAATTGATAATAAGCTTATACGCTTACCTAAACACCAAGTATAAAAGCTATGGAAATAGTTCAATTTGAATCTGGTTAAGAAGATCATAGGGGAAGAGAATGTTACCGGAATTCAGCTAGCTCCGAAGATGTCAATATAATGCAGCACAACCGACCATTTTTAGACAATCCAAATCTAAAATGAAAAGGATTGGCTTTTCTTTGCTGCAACTAGTGGAACAAAATCTTATTCAGCAAACCGTTGAACTAATGAGACACTTTTGCACAATGTTGCAATCATAAACTTGATGTATGTACTTTTTTTATCATGAATAGAAACTGAATCTAGGGCTTGCTCATGTGGCCATACTTACCAATACAGTGATTCTACGACAGTGCAAGAATCATCTGAATCTGACATAATTTTGAGTAATCTCTGTTTAAATCTTCCTATTCCATAAAAACGTTTAACATTTCCATGTATAGGGAACGGAGGATGAAGTTGTTGACTGTTCGCATGGAAAACAACTCTATGAGCTTTGCAAGGAGAAGTATGAACCGTTGTGGATAGCTGGAGGTGGGCATTGTAATCTTGAGCTTTACCCAGTGTACATCAAACATCTAAAAAAGTTTGTTCTTGGTCTTGGCAAATCAAAGCCGGCCACTGATGGTTCTCATAAAACATCTTTAGAGTCTGATAACAAGAGCAAACCTCCTGAAATTAGTGCCACGAACACATTCGGTCTGCAATCTGACCTTCCAGAAATTTCCAGAAACAGTTTGGATAGTCGACTTGATAAGACAAAGAAGTCAAACAAACCTGAGAAGTCTCGGATGAGCACAGATCGTATAAACAGGTTTAAGAGAAGAAAGGGATTGGTGTGGTGATTGATAGCTTTTGCAGAGAGGGTAATCATATTATTTTATATTTTATTTTGCAAAATGTTGGACTGAAATGAGCTTAAATGGAGCGGCATAGACACAAGAATTCATATAGCTGATCCCAACGTGCTTGAGATTGAGGCACAATCGTTGTTGCTCCACATTAGAAGGACAATGATACTCTAATGGATCAGCTTCAACTCCAAATACTATGTTGAGTTTGATTATAGTTGTAAATAATTGCATCAGTATCGTTCTAGAGGTGAAGTTGTGAAAGAAAAATGTATTCTCTACTCCTACCCCACCCCCCACCCCCCACCCCCTAATCAGTTTTTCAACTGTCATTTTGACATAGAAAGCTTGTAAATTTCTGCTGTGATGCGTTCCCATAAATGTATTACTTAGACACACAGAATGTGCAACTATGTAGTAGAAGCTCACGAGTCATTGTCAACAAACCAAGTCTGATTGTGGACTTAAAAGGGCCTGGAAATACTACTCCACATACATCAGTTAGATATCAAATGAAAATTTTAAAGTCCGCCCTCAGCAACAGAGGTGGAGGCAGAAGCCGAGCTATAGGTTAGGCGGATCCGGTAGCTTTTTCTTGTTAAGAAATTTATTAAATGTGAACAAATATTATATTTAGAACCCGATCATTAGAATTTAAAGTTGTTTTAAAATCCAGAACCCTTAAGGTCAAAATCTTGGCAGCATCTGTTGAGTTTTTTTTACAATAAGAGTAATATATTTACCATAAAAAAGACTAGAAAATAATATTCCAAAATAAATAAGTCTAATTGAATAAATCGTACTTATTAAAAAAATACAATGTAGAATATGTCAGACTATACCACGAGTCACGACACACACAATTTGTTGTTCAAGAAAACAATAAACAAGCTACACAGTTGGGTTCCACAAAGGTCAACAGAAAACATATACTCCCTAAGAAAAGATATCCTTTAACATATATAGCATAAGAAAATGATACAGTTGACAATTAATGGTGCTTTCTTCTTTTAGAATATAATAACTTATATACATTAACAGTGTTATACTATCGGTATATTTTAAGGATGAAACCCAAGTACCACGGGTGCAACCCGCAACAAGGGCTGCAATGCATCCGGCAAAAATTTCCTAGCAAAGAGATAACAAATATTTGTAGTAATATTCCCATTATACCAACATTCTGTCCCAAATCGAATTTGATTCAAAAACTGATCTGTAATATCATGCCATCCAAATTTCCTAGGATGAGGGCCACCTCTTGACCAATCAACCCAATAAATCGTCCTGTTAGAATTCATTTGAAGATATAAAATGTTCACTAAAGTTGGCAAGTAATATTCATCATTGTAACATGGAGCTTCACAATGTTCTTGAAAAATAGGGTAAAATTTGCGATCTGAAGCAATTTTGGTAGCTAGGTCCGATCAATTTCGAACCATTGAGATCCTTTACACCATTGTTCGATCGTTATATTCGGCAACATTAGGCGATTTTATCGGCCACAGCTCGGTTTTCGAGGATCGTCGTACGAGCCTAAGAAGCTCAAGTTTGAGCCAAGGAGGTGACTGTATATTGTGGTGAAATTGAATAGTGGAATGCAGGAGTGTGAGAGTAGTATAATCTTTGATTCGACGAATCTAGTAAAGAATTTGCTAGAAGTCTTCTTTCTGCATCTATCATGGATATGGTGCTCCGGTATACCGGCTGCATTGAGATACAAACGAATATAGTGTAAAGATAAAGAGAGATCGATCACAATTTATTTCTACTAAAGTTGTCACGACCAATAAATCCTAATATGTCGTGATGGAGCCTAACGTGGTACTAGGCAAGCCGACATTCCAAAATTTTTCCAACACTTTAACAGAAAATGAGTTAAAGCAATTTTTAAATAATAAAAGTTCTCATAAACGGGATAGAAACCCAAAACCCAACACGGAAGTTCCCAAAAATCGGGGTGTCACGGAGTACATGAGCATCTATAAATCACAAGTCTGAAAAATACCGTATATAATAGTCTGAAACTAAATACATAAAGCAAAAAGATAGGGAAGAAGAGATAAGGTTACCTTGAAATCTCCAAACGATCAACTGGGCAAAGGAATCAACACCCACCCTATACGGAAATACCTGGATCTGCACACGAAGTGCAGAGTGTAGCGTGAGTACAACCAACTCAATAAGTAAAAGACTAAATAAAGGATTGAAAGTAGTGACGAGCTTTACAGTTATAGTGCAATTACAGTAAATTCAACATAAGAAGGTAGGCATGCTTTATATTTCGACAATTTAGGCCAAAACAGTTAATTAATGTCAAGTTCAAGTGAAACAGAATAAAATATCTCTCAGAAATTACAAGACGCGGATATATGACAGCTGAAATGAAATAGTAACGAAATCAAATGCATCCTCTCAGAGCAACATTCACTCAGTCCTCCCATTCACTCCAACCTCACAATCACTCATTCTTCTCAATCGCTCGGCACTCGTACTCAGTAGATACATGCACTCACTGGGGGTGTGTACAGACTCCGGAGGGGCTCCTTCAGCGCAAATGCTATAACAAGCCAATCATGGCATAAATCAATGAAATATGTTGTGGCGTGCAACCCGATCCCATACATATCCTCATAATCAGGCCCTCGGCCTCACTCAGTCATCAACCTCTCTAGTCTCTCAGGCTCTCAATAATCATAATAATAAGGCCAAATAGAAATGGTATAATGTATACACAAAGAACAAATAGAGACTGAGATATAATATGCAAGAAAAACTGTGATTGAGTACAAAACAACAATTTAGCAGATAATCAACATGTACACGACCTCTGTAGGTCCCTACAGTGCCAATACATAGTCTAAACATGATTTCTAACATGCTTTGCAGTTTAATTTCTATAACATATGGAGAATGTACGGATAACAACAGATTCTTCAACTATACAATTCCATAAAATTTAACCAAGTCACAATTTCCTACGATGCACGCCCACACGCCCGTCACCTAGCACGTGCGTCACCTCAAAACTAATCACATGGCACATAATACAGGGTTTTGTACCCTCAGAATAAAATTTAGAACTGTTACTTACCTCAAACCGCGCAAACCTTTACTCCAACACACCCTTGCCTCTCAAATCAGCCTCCAAATGTCCTGAATCTAGTCACAAACAGTACGATACAATCAACACAGGCTAAAGGAAACAATTCCATAAGTAAATACTAGGTTATAAATCAAAAGTCAAAAATCAGCTCAAAGCCAGCCCCCGGGCCCACGTTCCGGAATCCGATAAAAGTCACAAAACTCGAAAGCCCATTCAACCACGAGCCCAATTGCCACCAAAATCACCAAATCAAATCCTCTAAATCCCTAGCCTCAAACTCCCAATTTACACTGTAATACCACACAATCTAGGTGATAAAATCAATGGGGAAACAAGATTAATGGATAAAAATGAGCACAAGTGATTTACCTCAAGAAACCCCTCTAAAATCCTCATAAAAATCGCCTTAGACTGAGCTTGAAATGTCCAAAATGGAGAAAATCCCGGAAACCCTCGAATTTAAACACTGCTTAGGCATTTCCGCACATGCGGAGCTAGGCTCGCACCTGCACCTCCGCTTTTGCAGACAAAATTGCACTTTTGCGGAAGTCACTTAACCAGTAACCCACCGCACCTGCGGTCCTGTTCTCGCACCTGCGGGACCGCATTTGCGGGTCTTCTTCGCATCTGCGATGCCCCTGCTACCTGGCCATATCCGCTTCTGCGGTCAAACTTGCACAGATGCGCATCCGCATCTGGCACCTGCGACCACTGCACATACCTCCCTCTGCCGCACCTGGGCTCCCTTGCTTGCATCTGCGAGCTCGCACCTGCGATCAAATCTCTGTAGGTGCGATTTTACCAGAAGACTCCCAGCTTCAGCAATGCGCTAAGTCCCATTTTTTATCCGTTAACCATCTAACCCGAGGCCCCCACGACCTTGACCAAATATATCAACAAGTCCTAAAACATGATATGAACTAAGTCGAGCCTCAAATCACCTCAAACAATATCAAAAACATGAATCGCACCCTAATTCAAGCCTATTGTATCTAAGAAATTCCAACTTCTACAAAAGACGCCGAAAACTATCAAATCACGTCCGATTGACTCCAAATTTTGCACACAAATCACAAATAACACCGTAGACCTACTCCAACTCTCGGAACTCCAATCCGAGCCTGGTAGCCACAAATTTCACTCCCGGTCAAACTTCCAAATTTCCAACTTTTGCCATTTCAAGCCTAATTCAACCACAGACCTTCAAATAACCATCTAGACACGTTCCTAAGTCCAAATCATCTAACGGAACTAACAGAACCATCAGAACTCTATTCCAGAGTCATTTACACATAAGTCAACATCCGGGCAACCTTTTCAACTTAAGCTTCCAACCTTGAGACTAAGTGTCTCAATTCATTCCGAAATCCCTCCGAACTCGAACCGACTACACTGAAAAGTCACATAACAACTATAAAGCACAAAATGAGCAGTAAATAGGAGAATGGGGCTACAACTCTCAAAGAGACCGGCCGGGTCATTACATCATCCCCCTCTTAAACAAACGTTCGTCCTCGAACGGGTCTAGAGACATACCTGGAGTCTCAAATAGGAGTGGATATCTGCTCCGTATCTCGCGCTCGGTCACCCAAGTAGCCCCCTCAACTGACTGACCTCTCCACTACATCTTCACTGAAGCTATGTCCCTTGACCTCAACTTTCAAACCTGCCGATCCAAAATGGCCACTGGATCCACATCTTAAGTCAAATTACCATCCAGCTAAACCGTGATGAAATCCAAAACATGAGATGGATCGCCAACATACTTCCAGAGCATAGAAACATGAAACACTATATGCACACTCGACAAACTAGGTGGCAAGGCAAGCTTGTAAGCCACGTCTCCAATCCTCTAAAGCACCTCAAACGGCCCAATATATTGAGGGCTCAACTTGCCCTTCTTCCCGAACCTTATAACACCTTTCATGGGAGAAACATTGAGTAGTACCTTCTTCCCAACCATGTAAGCAACATCACGAACCTTCTGATGGGCGTAACTCTTCTGTATAGACTGCACCGTGCGAAGCCGATCCTGAATCAATTTAACCTTGTCTAAAGCATCCTGAACCAAGTCAGTACCCAATAGCCTAACCTCACCTGGCTCAAACCAACCCACTAGAGAACGACACTGTCTCCCATATAAAGCCTCATATAGAGCCATCTGAATGCTCGACTGGTAGCTGTTGTTTTATGCAAACTCCCCGAGTGGCAGAAACTGATCCCATGAACCCCCGAAATTAATGACATAAGCGCGTAGCATGTCCTCCAATATAATAGTGCGCTCAAATTGTCCGTTCGCCTGGGGGTGAAATGTTGTACTCAACTCAACCTAGGTGCCCAACTCTCACTGCACGGCTCTCCAAAACTATGACATAAACTGTGTGCCCCGATCTGAAATAATGGACACTGGCACACTATGAAGGAGAACAATTTCACAAATGTAAATTCAGCCAACTGCTCTGAAGAATAAGTAGTCCCAACTGGTATGAAGTGTACGGACTTTGTCAGCCGATCTACAATCACCCAAATAGCATCAAACTTCCTCGAAGTCCGTGGGAGCCCAACTACAAAATCTATGGTGATCAGCTCCCATTTCCACTCTGGAATATCTAGCCTCTGAAGCAATCTACCCGATCTCTGATGCTCATACTTTACCTGCTAACAATTAAGGCACCAAGGTACAAACCCCCTATATCCTTCTTTATTCTTCTCCACCAATAGTATTGCCTCAAGTCCTGGTACATCTTTGCATCACCCGGATGAATGGAATACCGCAAACTATGAGTCTCCTCAAGAATCAACTTAAGTAACCCATCTACATTGGACACACATATCCGGCCCTGCATCTTCAACGCCCCATCATCCCTAATAGTAACATCTCTAGCATCGGCGTGCTGAACCTTGTCCTTGAGGACAAGCAAATGAGGATAATCATACTGGCGCTCTCTGATGCAATCATATAAGGAAGACCGAAAAACCACACAAGCTAGAACCCGGCTGGGCTCTAAAACGTCTAATCTCATAAACTAGTTGGCCAAGGCCTGAACATCAACTATAAGCAGTCTCTTACCAACAGGAATGGATGCAAGGCTACCCATACTCACCACCTTCCTACTCAAGGCATCGACCAATACTAGAATGTAAAGTTTCCTAAGGGTTTGACAATGTCTCGAAGATAAGTACAGATATCTCAGTACCGATCCGTAAGACTCTACTAAACCTGCTCATGACTCGTGAGACCTATGTAACCTAAGCTCTGTTACCAACTTGTCACAACCCAAGATCCTAATATGTTGTGATGGCACCTAAAGTGGTACTAGGAAAGTCGACATTTCAAAATTTCCCCAACACGTTTAATAGAAAATGAGTTGAAGCAATTTTTAAATAATAAAAGTTCTAATAAACGGGATAGAAACCCAAAATTCAACACGAAATTTCCCAAAAATCGGGGTGTCACAGAGTACTGAGCATCAATACATCACAAATCTGGAAAATACCGTCTATAATAGTCTGAAACTAAATACATAAAGCGGAAAGATAGGGAAGGAGAGACAATGTATGCGAAACGCTAGGCAACTACCTTGACATCTCCAAACTATCAACTGGGTAAAGGACTTAACACCCACCGTGTCCGGAAACACCTGGATCTACAAACGAAGTGCAGGGTATAGCGTGAGTATAACCAACTTAGTAAGTAACGAAACTAAATAATAGACTGAAAGTAATGACGAGCTTTACAGTTATAGTGCAATTATAGTAATTTCAACAAAGGAAGGTAGACATGCTTTCAAGTTCGACAATTTAGGCCAAAACATTTAATTCATGTTAAGTTCAAGTGAAACAGAATAAAATATCTCTCAGAATTCACAATACGGTTGTAGACATGTGATTTTTGACCCTCCCCAAGATTTTTCATATTTTAGTGCGTAAATATTTAATTTAGGCATAATATAGATATTTTAAGTAATTTTGACTCTTTTACTTTATTTTATTACAAGAAAACAAAAATAAAATTATAAAATAGGTTCATTAATGTTTTGTAGTCATTTTAATCTTAAAGAAAAATACTAAAAAATATATAAAAATAGTATCGTATTTTTATTTTAATATGATATTTGAAAATGCCAAAAATAGGTTTGTTTTAATGGTTAGTTTTATTTTAATAATTATCTAAATAGTAGAATTAATTAATAAATGGCCCGCATTTTTAATCTCGTTCACAGCGAAAGAATATAACTTAGGCTCGAGCAACCCATCTTTAGGCCTAATTTTGGACCTAGCCCATAATTCCTAGGCCCATACCCCTTAACCTAAAACCCTACCTAAACCTAGACTCTACCTATATATTAGTGCTTAAAAAATCAAAGAGGGATAACAAAAAGAACGGACGGGGCTAAAAAACGAAAAGAGGCAGCAGCTGAAAAAGCTGCGCAGCAGAACGACCCCCCTCTGTACTCCATCTTCTGGACACCCTAAATCTTCAGCCATGAAACCAAAAACACAGACCCCAACCCCGGCATCATCTTCGCAAACCCCACCCCAAACGACCCTTGCTTCTTCACTCGATCCCAACCACAGCAACCATCGGCGAAATCCTCCATTCCCTCTAAATTCCAACGCTGAGCACACATATACCGAGAGTAAAATTAAATAAGTTTCTGTCGTCGATTTTCATTCATGGATTTTGTTTGAAGCTCCATTGTTGCATCGTGGTTCAGCGGTGTTTGTTCGACGACGAGGTTCGTGGTTTCGAGTCTGATTTATTGTCGTCCTCTCGTTCGGATTTTAGACTCGAATCTCGCTTGACTAAGTTGCTGATTAATTGAAATTCTGAAATGAAATTTCTCATCATAAGACGACTCTTGCGTTCTGAATTTTGCATCTGAAGATCTGATTATTTAGCTATGCGTTTGAATTTTTTGCGAACCAAACTCGCTGGTTCAAGTTTGCGAGTAAACTCGTTTTGGAATTTTGAATCGAAGTTTCTCTGTGTGCTTGCGTTTGTGGTTCGTGAAATATTTCTGTTAATTGAAAGCAATTTAAGTTCTTAAGCTTCATTTTGCTACTGGAATTTCGTTGATTTGAGTCCATTTTAGAGCTCGTTTGTGAGATCTATTTGGAGCTGAGTATTGAAGTTTCGAGGTCGTCAAGGTCCGGTCCGTCGATTTCGCCATTGAAGTCGTGGCCGATTAGTTTTGCTCTGTTTGAATGCCCCTGTTTCGGTTTCTTTAGTTCTGTTCAAATCGCTGCTGCCAGATGTTCTTGTACTCGACATCGCGAGAAGTTCTTATACCTGAAACTTCTTCTTTTAAAGCTGCTGTTGATTACTGTTGTTTCGGCTGAATTTATGGCTGAGCTCCAGCCTTACTTTTTCAACCTTTTGAGCATTTCTCGTTCATTTTGTTCTAGCAGTGAGTGTTGGTCAGTGGAGTTTTCAGCAGTGAGGTTATCGCCGAGTTTGTTGTTGAGGTTCTCTGGTCAAAATCGCGTCCGATTTGGGTCGAGTTGGTTGTCGTATTTGTTTTTGGTGTTACAGTAGAAATTTATTTTGAAAGGAAGTTCAGAAGATTTTCTTCGCCAAAGTCTGCGATTCTCGTCCGATTTAGTTCGCTATTTGGGCATATTACTGTTTCTATTTTCTACTACCTTATCAAAAGGAGTTTCAGCTAAACAGGTTCATGCCCACTTTCTTTTACTTTACTTAATCATGTCTAGAATAAATCGATTCATGTTCGAGGTAGGTCTAAAATGTTGTCTAAAATTTTGTTCACCTTTTCTTGATTCGAGCTACATTTTTATGTCTGATTGTATGTTCTAGTTGAATTATTCTGCTGAAATCTTTATAATATAAGACTTATTAACAGATAAGAACACATGTTTAAAACAACTAATGCATGATGATTTTCTTTCAACGATCGGAACTTCAGAATTTGTTTGTCTATCGCTTTATATACTAAGGTTCTCTTGGTAATTGGATCTTTACTTCCTCGTATTCTGATGCCTTTTTACTCATTAATTCCACCATAAATACTTGAAGTTTCTGGCCTTTTGTTGAATCAGTTGTGTTTATAGGGAAAAACCTATATATAAATAGCATTAGGGAAATTAATCATGAATATTCGTAGTGTGCTTTAGGCAATTATCATGGCTATGGGTACGGTTCCCGTGACGTAGTTGTGATTTGTAATTACTAAATTCGGGTGTGCATTTCATGTGACCCAATCCTAATCTTAGCAACGTTAAATAAAATGTATCTCGGACTGCGGGTGCATTTCATGTGACATGGTCCAAAGACGTGTTTTAGATGACGTTGAAATATTCCCTAAGAATAAATAAAAGCAGTTAAAGGTTAAAATTTGTACATAAGTTCATAATTGTTTAAAATCAGATAATTTAGCTAAATATAACAGTTGAGCGGCCGTGCTAGAATCACGGAACTCGGGAATGCCTAGCACCTTCTCTCGGGTTAACAGAATTCCTTACTCGGATTTCTGGTTCGCGGACCGTTAAAACAGAGTCAAGCTTTTCCTCGATTTGGGATTCAATAGGTGACTTGGGACACCATAAATCTCTCAAGTGGCGACTCTGAATCTTTTAACAAATAAATCCCGTTTCGATTGTCCTTTAATTGGAAAAACTCCATTATACATCCTTTCGGGGGTGTAGGTGAAAAAGGAGGCGTGACAGCTCTGGCGACTCTGCTGGGGATCGAACCCAGAATCTCTGGTTCAGGGTTCAAGAATTCGAGCTTAGAATAATTGTTATAGTTGGCTTTATCCATTATTTGATTTTGTTACATGATTTGGGCCTAATGTGCTAATTGATTGCTTTTACTGCTTTGATATTCCGTGAACTGTATATAAACTGTTGTGAAATCCCTCAGAATTCACAATATGGTTATATATTACAGATGAAGTGCAACAGTAATGAAATCAAATGCATCCTCTCAGAGCAACAGTCACTCAGTCCTCCCATTCACTCCAACCTCACAATCACTCATTTCTCTTAGCCGCTCAGCACTCGGCACTCAATACTCACACTCCTGCGCTCACTGGTGGTGTGTACAGACTCCGGAGGGCTCCTTCAGCGCAAGTGCTATAACAAGCCAATTATGGCATAAATCAATAAAACATGATGTGGCGTGCAACCCGATCCCATAAATATCCTCATAATCATGCCCTCGGCCTCACTCAGTCATCAACGTCTCCAGTCTCTCGGGCTCTCAATAATCGTAAATCAGCCCAAACAGAAATGGTGTAATGTATACACAAAGAAAAAGTAGACACTAAGATATAATATGCAAGAAAAACTATGACCGAGTACAAAACAACGATTTAGCAGATAATCAACATGTACACGACCTCTGTGGGTCCCTACAGTGCCAACATATAGTCTAAACATCATTTCTAACATGATTTGTAGTTCATTTTCTATAACGTATGAAGAATGTACGGTTAACAACAAATTCTTTAACTATATAGTTCCATGGAATTTGACCAAGTCACAATTTTCTACGGTGCACGCCTACAAGCCCGTCACCTAGCACATGTGTCACCTCAAAACCAATCATATGGCACATAATATGGGATTTCATAACCTCAAAACCAAATTTAGAGCTGTTACTTACCTCAAACCGCGCAAACCTCTAATCCAACACACCCTTGCCTCGCAAATCGACCTCTAAATGTCCCGAATCTAGTCACAAACAATATGATACAATTAACACGGGCTAAAAGGAAACAATTCCATAAGAAAATACTAGGTTATAAATCAAAAGTAAAGAATCGGCTCAAAGCCGGCCTTCGGGCCCACGTTTCGGAATCCTATAAAAGTCACAAAACACAAAAGCCCATTTAACCACAAGTCCAACCATGCCAAATTTATCAAAATCCTTCACCAAATCGCCACCCAAATCCCCAAATCTAGCTCTCCAAATCCCTAGCCTCAAACTCCCAATTTACACCTCAAAACCACACAATCTAGGTGGGAAAATCAATGGGTAAACAAGATTATTGAATAAAAATGAGCACAAGTGACTTACCTCAAGAAACCCGTCAAAAATCCTCTTAAATATCACCATAGACCGAGCTTGAGATGTCCAAAATGAATTTATTTTTGGAAACCCTCGAATTTAAACACTGCCCAAGCATTTCACACCTGCGGAGCCTAGGCTCGCACTTGTGCCTCCACTTTTACAGACAAAATTATGCTTCTGGGAAAGTCATTTAACCAGCGACCCACCGCACCTGTGACCCTAGTCTCGCACCTGCGAGCCTTTCTTTTCATATGTGATGCCCCTGTTACCTGGCCGTATCCGTTCCTGCGGTCAAACTTGTGCAGATACGCAGCTGCATATGTGGAACTCCTTCCGCGCCTGCGACCACTGCACATACCTCACTTGGCCGCACCTATGCTCCCTTGCTCACACCTATGATCAAATCTCCGCAGGTGCGATTGCACCAGAAGACTCCTAGCTTCAGCAATGCACTAAGTCCCATTTTCGATCCGTTAACCATCTGAAATCAACCCAAGGCCCCCGGGACCTCAACCAAACATACCAACAAGTCTTAAAAAACGATACGAACTTAGTCGAGTCCTCAAATCACCTCAAACAACATCAAAAACATGAATTGCACCCCAATTTAAGCTTATTGAAATTAAGAAATTCCAACTTATTCAAACGATGTCGAAACCTATCAATTCATGTCCGATTGACCTCAAATTTTGCACAAAAGTTACAAATGACACCATAGACCTACTTCAACTCCCGAAAATCCAATCCGAGCCCGGTAACCCTAAAGTCCACTCCCAGTTAAACTTTTAAATTTCCAACTTTCGCAATTTCAAGCCTAATTCAACCACGGACCTCCAAATCACTATTCAGATACGCTCCTAAGTCGAAAATCACTCAACGGAGCTAATGGAACCATTAGAACTCCATTCCATAGTCATTTACACATAAGTCATATCCGGTCAGCCTTTTCAACTTAAGCTTCCAACCTTAAGACTAAGTGTCTCAATTCATTCTGAAATCCCTCCAGATCCGAACCGACTACCCGAGCAAATCACATAATAAATATAAAGCACAAAATAAGCAGTAAATGGGAGAACGGGGCTACAACTCTCAAAACGACTGGCCGAGTCGTTACAAAGTAATAAAAGTAATTTTCATAAAAAGATAATAATTTAATTATGCATGCATATATATTAGATCCTAAAAATTAACACGCAAATAGTTAGGTTGTCACATGTATAAAATTGCGATGTAAGTATAAACTTATTAGTAACTCACCTTACATAATATTTGTGTAATATCACTTAGAAAAACAAAAAGGTCATTTTCTGACACATCCTAATTCCCGATATCTTTACCCCATGTAGCACATATATAGTTGGATATTTATTTTTTATGAGGATAAAAAAATTATAGATTTTTTAAGTAGTGTTACATGTATGTAAGGTGAGCTGCTAAAGTGATAGAATACTTGTGATTTTAGGAATGAATTTTGTATTTTCCGACATTATTTATTTTCTATACAAGCATAGTTGAGTTATTTTTCGTTTCAAATATAAATTTATGGTTTTAAGGAAATAAATTAAAAGTTATAATCTTTTACCCTAAGTAGCTTTGCTTTTGATAGAAAATTTATGATGAAAAGATGCAAACCTGGCTAGGTATTATTCTCCCATAGAAGATAGAATTTTTAGGCACATGAGAATCATTATAAAAAGGATATGAATGTACATATATGGAGTATAATCCTTGATGTCCATTAAAGAACTTGTCCCATAGCACTGCAGCGGAGGAGGGAATAGGGTTAAGGCTAAGACTAGGACCAAGAAAAATATTCAGGAGGGCTGGAAGATATACACAAATTGCACTAGATGGGTGGTTCACAAAGAGGATAAGATTAGATTCCTTACTGACATGGCTTCCCAAGATACAACCACTGGATAAAATCCTTAATGGTCCATGGCACCATAGTGACATGAACACCAGGATAAATGAAGTGTACTCTTATGGGGTTTGGGATTTCAGCTCCATTCCCTATCCAATCCCCCATGACATCAACATGATAATCCAAAACACTTTCATTCCCACTACACCTCTATTGAGGATAAGCTAATCTGGAACCTCAATCCCAATGGCCTGTTTAGTACCAAATCAGTCTACTCCTTCCTTAATGCACTAATGCACAATGACACTTCTAATGAAGACCACTTCAGCTGGATTTGAAAGCTAAAGACCCCCAATAAGATTAAGTTCTTCATATGGCTCATGCAGTAAAACAGGCTGCTTACAGGGAATCACTTACACAATATTGGCCTGAGAATTAATCCTAACTACTTCTTCTGTGATTATGCCATAGAAGACATAAATCACATCTTCTTTGGATGTGCTAATGTCAAAGGATTCTAGCAGCAATTGCTGCACCAGTGCAACCATAAGCCTAACCTTAGTGTTAATCCCTTTTCTATGCCAAACTGGGAATACACATGGCATAGGCTTCAAAATGTGGAATACAATACTTACATAAAACGGAAACAGCTATTGCCCTTTTGCCTCTGGGCCATCTGGCTTACTAGGATCTCTAATGTCTTTGAAAAGAACAGATATCACATTAATGTACACTAAACAATAGCAAAGGGTGTTGAGTACCACTATGTAGAAGCTGCATCCAGGCATGTTATAACAAAAACCACCTTATACCTAAAGTGCAATCACTAGATAAGGGCTTCTATAAGTTGAACACGGATGTGGCTGCTTGCCTTAACACAGGAAAATGAGGTATTGGGGGGTATTCAGAAACAACATGGGTGACTGGGTTTTAGGCTTCATGAGGGGGCTCCCAAACACTGATAGTATTAGGGCAGAGATCCAAGCCCTATGGTTGGGGCTAAAAATAGCTCTAGATCAAGGCCTGTCACCTATTGTGATTGACGCTAACTTTGAAGTGGTGTTGGAAATGTTAAAGCATGGTAACTTAACTAACAACCCCATAATTTCTGAATGCATGTATCAAATGGAGTAGCTGGGGAACCCGGTCATAAGCCATAGCTACAGAGAGCAGAATCAAGTGGCGGACCTCCTCACAAACGAAGGAGTTAGGAAGGAAGTTTTTGACAAGACCCAATTTTTGGCAGTTCCTCTAGTGTTTGCAAATGATGCAGTGTGGGCAAACACCTTAGGAACTATTTTTGAAAGGAAAATTAATGTTTGTAATAGTGATACAATGGTAGACGTTGATGACAATCAACAGGGACCTCATCCTCTCCTTATATTAATGTAATTTTGTAAATGTTTATATATATAAGTATCCATTTAACCAAAAAAAGAAAGAAAGAACTTGTCCCATAAAGGACCAAGTGGCAATGGGCCAAGAACATAAATGCTATCTTTTGTACATTTTCATGAGATAATTCTACCAATGATGCTCTCAATAACAACTCTTCATCACTCATATTGTGCATCAATAAATTTTTTGATCCTTTGAAAGAACCATGACTAGTATAGTTAAATGTTTCATTTGATTTCCCTTCATGTTTATGTTGCTAGTTGTTCTGTTAACATTATAAAAGCACTGCGAAAATTTAGGTAGATTCCCCAAAAATAAATATTCCTCCCTCAATCATTCGTACCAAAGATTCTTTTCTTGTTTGAATATATGCTCCACTTGTTAATTAGCAGCTTTAATTTGTTTGTCAAATATATTATATAGAGTCAATTCTTGAGCATTAAAATACAATGCAGTCTTTGCACGAAGCTTAGTATATATGTAACGGTAACCTTATTGTCTTGTATATGTGGTCATATACTGCATCTTAAGTCTTTTGACTATAAGGTACACCTGTTTAAAGCCTTTGTTTTTCATGCCCGTCCGATAATTTTTCTGAATTTACATAACTCTAATTTAATATAAATTATTTAACTTGGAGTAAAATGAATCTAAATAAGATGAAACGATTGGAACCTCTCCATCATTAATCGGAGTTTCGAGTTCGAGTCCGAACAAATGAAGATCTTAATTCCTCCTTAAGTGGGCCCAATGAGGCGCCCAAATTTCAATTAGGCGTCTGAGTGTGTAACGATTCGACCAGTCATTTTGAGCATTTGCACTTCGTTCGAGAGTTTACGGGCATGCCTAGCTCCGTATGATGTATTATGACTTATGTGAATCACCGGTTTTGATTTTTCAGGTTATTCAGAATTGATTTGGAAGACTGATTCTCAATTACGAAGCTTTAAATTGAAAGAGTTGACCAAGTTTGACTTTTTAGTAGTTGAGCTTGGATTGGATTTTTGATGGTTCCATTAGCTCCGTTGGGTGAATTTGGACTTATGAGCGCGTCCGGATTGTGATTGGGAGGTCCGTAGTAGAATTAGGCTTGAAATGACGAAAGTTGAAATTTTTCAAAGTTTAACCGAGAGTAATTTTTTTAATATCGGGGTCGGATTCCGATTCTGAAAGTTGGAGTACGTTTGTAAAGTCAAATGTGACTTGTGTGCAAAATTTGAGGTCAATCAGAGGTGATTTGAAAGGTTTCGACATCGGTTGTGGAAGTTTGAAGTTTCAAAGTTCAATGATTTTGAATTGAGGTGTAATTCATCGTTTAGATTTTGTTATGTTTGTTTTGAGGTCTCGAGTAGGTCCGTATTATGTTATGAGGCTTGTTGGTATTTTTGGACGGGGTCCCGAGGGTATCGAGCGTGTTTCGGATTGATTTCCGGCTATTTTTCCCCATGTTATTATTGCTGATTTTCTGGTGTTTCAGCTATGCTTCGCGATCGCAGATGAGCAACACATTCATGAAGGGTATTTTGGTCAGTGCAGTGATTTTTTCTTCGCGTTCACGCTTCCTTGGTCGCGTTCGCGGTGGGTTGATATGTTGTCCTTCACGTTCGCATAGTGTTGAGGATTGGCAACTGGAGCTGGGGAATCCTTCATCGCGGTCATGTGGGGTGTATCGCGAACGCGTGAAGTCTTTTGTGGCAGTGTGCATTTTGTTTATCGCGAACGCGATGGTGTTCCCGCGTTCGCATAAGAGGAGGCCTGGGCAGATTATAAAGTACTCTATTTTGAGGGTTTCGACCATTTTTACATTTTGAGAGCTACGGAACTCGTATTGAGGCGATTCTTGAAGCAATTTTCACCTTATAAATTGGGATAATTGTTTTCTACTCGATTATGGTTATATTTTATGAATCTATCTTCGATTTTAGTGTTTGGTTGATGAATTTTAAAGAGGAAATTTTGGCCTAAAATTTCAAAATATGAATTTTTGAGTTTTGAACATCGATTCGGAGTCGGATTTGAGTGAAACTAGTGTGGTTGGACTCAGATTGGATTTAAGTTAAACTAGTATGGTTAGACTCGTAATTGAATAGGTTGCCGGATTTTGTGAGTTTTGTCTGATTCCGAGGTGCGGGCCCGAGTGTGAGTTTTGGCCGATTTTGGATTTTGATTAAGGATTCGATCTTTATCATTTGGAATTGTTTCCTTGGGCTTTATTTGATGTAATTGAGTTGCTTTTGGCTAGTTTTGAGCCATTAGGAGGTTGCTATATGCGTGATGATATTTTTGGAGCATCGCTTGGCTTGCTTGGTATTGGAATTGGCTTGTTCGAGTTAAGTAACCTTTCTAAACTCAGTGCTGAGGGTATGAAGCCCCAAAATACGTGTTATGTGATTGGTATTAAGGTGACACATATGCTAGGTGACGGGAGTGTGGGCGTGCACCATGTGAATTATGACTCAGTTGTTTCCATGGCACAATATAGTGGCCCTATTTTGTTGATATCTGTGTTTTCACCATGTGATAAAGTAATTGAGTTGTCAATCATGCTAGATATCATATTTAGACTTTATGACAATATTGTTGGGACCCATAGTGGTCATTTCTTGCCGTCATCTCGCTGATTTTACTAATATTTCGTACTCAGTCATATTAATGCATTCATATCATATCTCAGTCTCGGTTGTTATTTATTGATACATCATATCATTATTATCGAGCTAGTTTTATGACATTGTGAGCCCATGAGTGAGACAGGAGAGATTAATGATTGATTGAGGCCGAGAGCCTGATTATGAGTGATAGTTATGGGATCGGGCGGCACGATGCAGCGGTTATACTGATTTTATAATAGCGCTTGGGCTGTAGGAGCTCATCTAGAGTCTGTACACACCCTTAGTGAGCGCGATTGATTACATTGAGGGATGGATCTTCCCTGGACATGGATCTTATCCAAAGAATTATATACCTGTAGATGAACCTTCTCCACGGGCTGCATTGGTCCTACTCAGTATTGACTGACTGTTGGTCAGTTGATGTATATATTCCGGGATGAATCTTCCATGGGCCGGATTGGCGTATACGGTTCTGAGTGATCGGGCATGATGAACAAAAAGTGTGAGATAGTGAGAGTGAGTACTCTAAGAGTGTGAGTACATGATTCATCTCCGAGATGCATGGCATTGACATGCACACATGACATACATGCATAGAGATGCCTTTTTTTCTCATGCTGTACAGTATCACATCATTCATGATTTCGCACACATGTTGACAAATGGGCATAGTGATGCATTTGTTATACACGGGTTATCTGGAAAGAAAATGAAACATCTCATTTATTATTGAAAGGATTTTTTAGAAAAATTACAGTTTTCAAACTATCTCATATTTTTCGACGATTTCGGTAAAGGATTGGGGTTTTCACTAATATACTTGAAAAGCAGAACTGCTTTCGGGAATTTATGAAAAAGATGAGCAGTTTAAATTCCGAGTTACTTCTTTTGTTATTTGCTTTACAATGTTATGAAGTGCTATTTGTTATTGGTGTTGGACCCGACCTATGTTCCAGCTAGTCACTACTTTCAACCTAAGGTTATGTTTGCTACTTATTGAGTATATGGGGTCGGTTGTACTCATACTACACTTCTGCACCTTGCGTGCAGATGTTGGCTGCTGTTTGTTGATACCTAATTTTTTCCTGTATATTTTTATACAAAATACTTTCAAAATAGCATATGCATGCATATATAAGTATGTCCAAATGTTTTAGTATTTTTCCTAATTTTCAAAAGATTTTTAAATCATTTTATTGCCCTATTCTAGCAGTACAAAAACCAATACTTATTCCCGAATTATCATTTTGTTGATTCAGTTATTATATTCTCATATTTATATCAAAATATAGCTAACGTAATTTTTGCACATTTTTATAAATTTATTTGGTATTTTTAAAGCTAAATTGCACTTAATTGCAATATTAACCTATTTTAGGATTTAATTGCGTTTATAATTATAAAATTGATTCCAGTATTTTTAATTTAATATTAATATATTATTAATTAACTTAGTACTTTTAATTTATTTTCAGAAATAATTTTACTTTTTTTGTAAAATAAAAAGGAAAAACGTGGCTATTTAAATACTAGCCCTATTTATTTAAATTTTAGCCCAAATCAACCCCCCGATTGAACTTAATTGCAATTTCAAATTACCCGGCCCTATTTCTAAATTACCCGACCCCTGACCCATTTAATTCAACCCGCCCGGCTCCCCTTTTGATCCAGGCCGTTGATCATTTTGATCAACAACCACTATTCCCCCTTTTCATTTTTAATTCACAAACACCCCAACCCTAAAATCATTTTCATTCACCCGCCGCCTCTGAAACCCCTCTCCTCTCTCAAATTCTCTCGAACCTTCCCTAACCCTAGCCGCCTCTCATCATCTTCCACCTCGAAACCCACCGGAAATCATGGCTTCCCAAGCTGTGAGGGCCCTATACTCACCTCCCCTTGCTCTTGCACACCTGATACCTGAAGATTCGAGGCCAGGCCTTGAAGGTTTGCACCCAGACCTCTGCCGATTTGAGGTTCCAGAGTCATCACCGGCCTTGCTCTGGCGTACCATGGTGTTTTGAGCCTGGTTCTGACCTCTCCGACTCAAATCGGTAACCTTTTCAAAACCTTTCTCATTTTTAGGGTTCTTCTAAAACCCTAACCCTTTGAGGTTTTCTCCGAACTCTTTAGATCCATTGTGTATCTGTGCTTTCTTTGAGTTTTCAAACGATCTCCCTAACTTTTCTTTCGAAAAATACTTTTCAAAGTCTTTCTTTTACGATTTAGGGTTTTTTGAAAATGCTTAAGTGTTTCTCTGACTTTCTTTTCCTTTTCTTTTGTGTGTATTTTCCTTTACTGTGTTCTATGTTTTCCTTCTACCATGTATGTTCTTCTACTGTGCTTCCTATATCCCGTTCTTGTATGTTATTCTACTGTGCTTTCTATACTATATTCTTGTATGCTTTTCTACTATGTCCTGCTATTTTCTTCTACTATGTTCTTATATGTTTCGCCTACTATATTCTTCTACCATGTTCTTAAGTGTTATTACTATTTTTCTTCTATTGAACTTTGTTTAAGTTTCTTTTAAAAAAGGATACTCTTAAGCATGCTTCTTCTACTGTTCTTATCAATATTTTCCATTATGTTCTTTGAATCCTTCTACTGTGTTTGCATGTTACTTTGCTATCATGTTTTCTCATGAGTTTTGATGTTGAAAGAAGCATGAAGAAGTTTCAGTTCTTTTCTGAAACTTCTAAACATGTTTCGATTCAATTGCTTGCCCTCTCATCTTTGCTTTGTGATTTTCCCTAGCTAGGGTTTTATTTCAAAAGACCCCTAATTCTTTCATACTGACTTTGAATCTCTGAACTGAGTTTGGACTTCCTTGTTTGCATATGATTCTGACTCTTTTGCTAAACTCTTCTACACTGAATTTTCTACTGATTTTACAATGACATGACAATTTTCTTCTTGGCATGACAATTTTATTTCATGCTTAACATGCTCACATGCTCCTTATATATGATGAACTTCCCTCTAAAGTGGCTTTCAAATTTTGTGATTAGTTCGTACTTCCCTCTGATTTTGGTCTGATTGATTTTCTTCCATTGTTTGCTGATTTTCCTTAAGTTAAAACCCTTCTTCATCTTTTCTGACTTGGTTCATCCATACCAAATCTCAATTGCATGCTTTACTGTCAAAACCCAGTCCTACCCTTACCTTATTTGCACAAACCGTGTACAGTCAAAACCCTGTCCTTAAATAACCTTTATGTATTTGCCCTCAATTGCATGCTTTACACAAAGTGTTTACTCAATTCCTTTCCTTAAATGGTTTTACTCATTTTGAATCTGAATCCCTTAATTAAGGAAAGCCTTGTGTAATTGATTGACAATCAGTTTTCAAACTATTTTCTTAACTTATTTCTGCCTGCTTTCTAAACTATAAAAGGCACGACCCTTTTCAAAAATAGACTACACACTACACATCAGAATCCTTTTGGACTCATACTCTCTCACAATAGCATTCTCTTCTTGTCTGCATTGTGGCATGTCTACAAGACCTACTGCTTTTCTTTGTTTATTTTCTTTGAAACTGGTATGTCCTAATTTAAGTTTCAGCATCACCACAATGTGTTTACTTACAACTTTCTGTATCTATGTCTACTTTACTACTTCTGCAAAGTTGAATATTTAAACTAGCATGTTGACTTCTTTTTGTTTGTTTCTGCTATGAATCCCTGCTCCCTACCCCTTTATGTGCTTTGAGTTATAATTTAAAACATGGCAATATTCAAGTTATTGTCTATGGATTGAACTTGATCCTTTAAAGGATCCTAACCTCCAAACAATGTGTTCTAAATAGGCTTAGGGGCGTGCCAACATCTGCCATTGTTGGTCATGCACCCTTAGCCTGCCTTTTGCCTCTCGCCTCTTGCAACTCCCCATTCCCTATGTCCCTATGTGTACTGTTTTCCCTTCCCCTTTCCTTTTTTTAGAATTCTGCACTTGCATTCTCTCTTAGTCTCTAAGTTCTGCCCCCCTCCTGTGAGCCTTGCCTAGGGACCATGAGTTCCCTCTAAACTTGGACACTTGAGGGCTGACCCTTCCATATTGCATTATGTTTTAATACTGTAATGTATTTGGGTGTGAGCAATGCTCGGAGTCCATATGAGGCTCTTAGGGAACTCTAACACATCCAAATAAGAGAAAGGCTTTGGATCATGATCTCTTAGAGTTGGTTTATCTCATATTTCAAACATGGAGTCTGAATTAGACCCCCCTTGGTTGTACTGTTAATTTCTGATAAACTTTTTTTCTTATTTCATTCTGGGATGTAATAACTTGTAATAAAACTCTTGGGGATGACTAGTGGAAAAGGAAGTATAACTGTATGCAAAGGGTAGATATCCTGCCTATAGGATGTTTCTGAATTTCTGCATCTATATAGTTATCCTGCCTATAGGATGTTTCTGAATTTCTGCACCCATATAGATATCCTGCCTATAGTTTGCTTTTGAATTTCTGCATCCATATAGATATCCTACCTATAGTTTGCTTCTGAACTTCTGCATATCATATAGATATCCTGCCCATAGGAGTTTTTTCTGAATTTCTGCACTTTCACATGTAGAAACCATGTCTATAGGAATTCTGCATACACATATAGAAAACATGCCTATAGGTCCATCTGAATCCAGCATATGCATCCTTCATTAAGCAAATATGTTTATAGGGCTTAAAAATAATCAGCTGCATCTAGATGTCATGCTTATAGGGTTTTCTGCGTTTCATTGTGTCTATGAAAGGTTTTTTTAAAAACAACAACGCATAGAAAGCATGCCTATAGGAACTAATAACCATGTGTGAAACGTTTCGCTCGCTTATAAGTCTAAAACCAGTGTCTAACGTCTACAGAAGTTATAGCTCCTGTTAAAACTCGCTTTTCCTTAACAACTGACAACTCTTTTTTCTAAAATCAGTATGTATTCAATTTAACTCATCTTTTCTAAAATCAGTAGATATCATGTCTATAGGAGCTTTGTCCAACACTTAGGCAAGACTTAGGGTAAAAGTTTATAACTGTACCAGTCTTTATTACAACCAGTGGGTAGGCCTAATTCAGTCTTCTTATTTGAAAATATGTGATGAATCAACCTGCTCTAACTTTTAAGTTTTAATCAGACCCTAAGCAGTATGTGTAAGACATGCTAAATTATGTGCTTTCTTTGGAATAAAGGAGGCCTATTTGAGCCTTTGCTTGTTATGTGCTTTTCCCTAACTTGCTATACATTTTTGCATGTCGCCTTAGAATTTTTACCTTTAAAACCACAAATAAGCCCAATATCCCTTCTCTTTAGGATTAGTAGTCCTAAATGCCTCCGAGACTGATAGGATTGGGATGTGTAATATCCTAAATGCAATAAGTAAACGAGACCATTACACATTTTAATACCTTAACGGGGTGGGAAGGGTAGATATGGATATGATGACCACGTGGTAACATCACGTGCAGCCCCTCACTGAGGAGTGATTACCGGATGTTGTATGGGTGATCCATATTATTAATAAACCTAGTACCCCCTCCCCTTTCCTTTGTTTCTTTCTTTTAAACTGTTTCTTCAAAATCAACTCTTTTAGTTTTCTTACTTGTAACCCTTATGTGAAAATCCCCTCTTATTTGAAGTCTTACTCGCCTTCATGTTATTTGTACTTAAAGTCATAACCATAGCCTGGCCGGGAACCACACTAGTGGATCCTGAGGGGTGCCTAACACCTTCCTCTCGGGATAATTTCAAGCCCTTACCCAATCTCTAGTTTCTTAAATCAAATTCTTCTTAGTGTCCTAATGCACTCAAATCATTAGGTGGCGACTCTTCAATTCAAACCCAATTCCCTAAAGGGAACGAGTTGTCCTCCCAAATGTCATGAACCCGATTTCACGAGAAAAAGGGGGCGCGACAACATGGCGAATCTGCTGGGGATATCTTTTAGGCTTTTACCATTTCATGATATTTGTGACTTTACGTTTCGTTATATGTCTTTATTTAATACCCTTAAGTATTTATTTCACTCTTCTACTACGAAACTGACTCGTCTCTTGTTTCTTTCCCTTGATTCTTTTACTGCTTTCCCTTACTACAAATCTTTATTACTATTTTAAATTATTATAATTATTACTTTATGAACGTGCAAATACGTGACAACTTGTTTTAATCAATGCATAAGCATGTTTTCAACATCATATTCCACTTGTGCCAAATAAATACCATAACAACGCTTATAATGAGTGGTTGCACTCTTCCGATATTTTCACCCTTTAAATCCGGCAAAGGCATATTTACGGTAAAACCAGTCGATCAACGGTGTAGTCGACGGTTCTGTGCCTTTCCCTCTTGAGTTGTTCGCTCAAGGGTACCAGTCTAAAACCCCCATAGAAACCTTACTCTGTTTAATTGTGCATGCATCATGGTTAAACTTAGCTGAGTCTGTTATGTTGTCTGCATAATGACTCTTTAAGATAGCCTTGTCCAAAGTCTACTAGGTTTTCCAAAAAACCCAAATAGACATTACCATGTTCTGTGCATTTATTTGGAGAACTAAATGCTTTTATGCCAATTATTGGTATTTAATAGTCGAGTCTGGTGGGGGTAAGGGCCTAACCCTTTTGTCTTGCAGAAACATGAGGCACGAAGTCCCCAGATTCGGCATGGTCACAAACATCCACCCAAGGTTGCTAAGCTGGTGGGAGGATCTTCATTCCAGTGATCAGACTCTTGTCCGGAAATACCTAGGAAATCTACCTTCCCTCCTGGAGGTCTAACCCAACAACAAAATCATAGAAGCTGCTACTCTGTTCTGGGACTGTGATAGGTCTATGTTTCTCTTCGGGGAGATTGAGATGATACCCCTGCTAGAGGAAGTAGGAGGATTGGCTGGTATACCATGGGAGACCCCGGGTTTGTTAATACCGGAAAATCGCAAGGGTAGAGGTTTCCTCAAAATGATAGGCCTAAAGAAGAATCCAGACATGACATGTTCAAGGAGTCTTACATCCCCTTTGATTATTTGTACGAGAGGTACGGTCACAGCAAATCCTACCGTACTTATTCGGATGCGTTTGCCCTTACATCGTTAGGCATATTCACCGAAGGGTCTTTGTCTTCATGTTCTGCTTCTTGGGGATGATAGTGTTTCCAATGAAGAAGGCAAGGATCCACACCAGGCTAGCCATGGTCACCAAAACTTTGATGGAGGGAATTGGTGGACAACCATTTAGCATAGTGCCCATGATCATCGTAGAGATATACCGAGCCTTGGAAAAGTGCCAACAAGGAGCCCCACACTTCGAGGCCTGTAACTTGCTACTCCAGCTCTGGCTCATGGAGCATATTCAAAGAGGTGATTATCGGCAAGAGATTCAGCGTAGAGACTGGGACGATCATATAGCCTTCCATCAACCAAGGCGAATGAACTACATGCCCAACATGTTTGCTCAGCCAGAAGATGCCAAGGGATGGGTGGAACTATTTGAAAATCTGACTGAGGATCAAATACAATGGATGTTTGAGTGGTTCCCTACTGAAGAGTTCATCGCCCGATCCAGGGACGCACCATTTCTGATACTGTTCAGTTTGAGAGGAACCTACCCTTATGTCCCTCTCCAAGTTATGAGACAGGCTGGTAGGAAGCAGGTTATACCAAGGGTCGACAAGATGAGTCACTTTCGGACTGACTTCCAAGCTGATGACAATCCTTATAAGTGCCAAGCTCAGCATATATGGCATTGAAGATCATCATGGGAAGAGATACTATCGAGCCAGACAGATATCATACTGGCTGCACCCTATACTATTCGGGATTGCTGGAGGATAATCACAATGGTCTGGGCCAACCTGGGTTTGTTCGAAGTCATAGAATCATCGATGAAAGGGCTGAAGCACAGGTTAAATACAACCAACTGCGCAAGAGGATTCGAGAATGTGAAAGCGAGCACCGTGAGATTCAAGAAGCCCACCAAAAACTGATTGAAGAGTGGAAAGACATGGCTGCCAATGCCAACAAATAACTAGGATACCTGGAACAAGGTTTAGTGGAGCTGGAAAGGAAGTTTCTCAAGAGGATCGAGGCTGCTAGAATGATGAAGGAAACGATGGTGGACACCTGGCTAGAGCCTACTTGCTACTAGGACTTCGCGAGCTGGTGAAGCTGTTCGATGGGGACAAAGATGCCGAGTCTGGGGAAGGTCCTTTTGGGACCAAGTAGATAGGAGTTTATCTTTACGCTTTATAAAATGTAATAATGCCGATGGCCACTAGTGACATTTTATTTCCTATTATTTAGCGTCGTTTTGGGATTCGTCTACTTTTTATAAATAAAATGAGGCATTTAGCATTCTAAGTTCTCCAAATTAATTTGTCGCTAGGCCTACCTCGGTCACAAAGAGGTTCCCCAAGTTAAGAAATGATTTACATTCTTGCACTATGTGTTTAAATATCGCAACATTTTTTTTCTTATAATTCGCACTGACTTGTTACCTTTTTCTTGTTTTTACTTTTGTTTTATTTACTCCCCTCCCCAAAGGTTAGTTCGTGCACTCTAGCATCATCATCTTATTTCACAAGATCCCGGGGCCCTCCACCCACTCCTCCTCCTAGTCTTATTAAAGGCAAGAACAAAGAAAAGATGGAAGATTTGAACAACGCCAGAAATGAGAACTCAACTGAATGGGTAGATGTCACTCATGGTCATGGTACTTTGGTTCCTAATGAAAATTCATCACAGCTCGAACAAAAACTGCTAAAATTCCAAGAAGAACTTGATCAGGTTCGGAATCTAGCAAATCTGTCATTTTCCCTCACCACTCCAGATGTCAATTTCCCCAATGCTCAGAACCCCACACCTCCACAAAATATCCCAAAAACACAAAAACATCCCACTCCTCACCACCACTGCAACACTTGCCACACCTCCAACAATACTCCACTACTCATCCTAGAACCGTTGAACTCCGCAAATGACCATTTCCACGCTCATCATAACACCCCCATCTATGTGGAGACCTTACCACACTCCACCCAATCCATCTCAAGCACACTCGAATATGATGATAAAGACTCACTCATCAGGAACCTGGCTGAAGAACTCAAGAAATTGACTAGTCGAATTCAGGGCGTCAGAGGAAGCAAGGGGATTGAAGGGTTGAACTATGAAGATCTTTGCATACAACCGGATGTCGAACTGCCCGAGGGGTACAAACCTCCTAAGTTAGAGATGTTTGATGGTACAGGGGATCCGAGAGTCTACTTGAGAACATACTGTGACAAGATGGTCGGAGTAGGAAAAGACGAAAGGATTCGCATGAAGCTTTTTATGAGGAGTCTGAGAGGAGATGCTCTGTCTTGGTACATTAGCCAAGACTCGAAGAATTGGTCGAACTGGGTAAGTATAGCGTCCGACTTTATGGACAGGTTCAGGTTCAACATAGAAAATGCGCCAGATGTGTTCTACACCCAGAATTTAAAGAAGAAGCCCACAGAAACATTCTGCGAGTACGCTACTCGCTGGAGATTAGAAGCTGCTAAGGTTAGACCAACTTTAGAAGAAGAACAGATGAAAAAGTTTTTCGTCCGGGCTCAGGACCCGCAATATTATGAAAGGCTGATGTTGATTCAGATCCGGAAATTTTCCGAAATTATCAAGCTAGGTGAAAGGATTGAAGAAGGCATCAAAAGTGGTATGGTTACGAATTTTGAAGCCTTGCAAGCTACCAATAAGGCTTTATAGTCTGGTAGTACGTCCAAGAAAAGGGACGTAGGTGACGTAATGGTTGCACAAAGAGCCAAATCCCTTATCAAATACCAAGCTTATCCGATACCTCCACTCACATATCAGCCTACCCCGAATTACCAAGCTCCCTCACCCTCTTACCAAACTCCACCACCCACTTACTATTCACCCCCACCTCTTACATATCAATCTACTTCACCCAGATATTCCCAACCCGCACATGTCTACAATGCTCAACCATCCCACTATCAATCACCTCCCACACGTCAAAACTTTCCTAGACCTCGACCAAATTTTGACCGAAGACCCCCCAAATAGTATACCGCCATTGCTGAACCGATTGACCAGCTGTATGAAAGGCTCAAAGCTGCTAGTTACATCACCCCTATCCCTGCTATAACCCCTGAAAACCCTTCTCAGTGGGTCAATCCAAATTAATCATGTGCATACCATTCTGGCATGAAGGGACATACCATTGATGATACATCATATCATTATTGTCGAGCTAGTTTTATGACATTGTGAGACCATGAGTGAGACAAGAGAGATTAATGATTGATTGAGGCCGAGAGCCTGATTATGAGTGATAGTTATGGGATCGGGCTGCACGCCGCAGCGGTTATACTGATTTTATGATAGCACTTGGGCTGTAGGAGCCCATTTGGAGACTGTACACACCCCTAGCGAGCGCGATTGATTACATTGAGGGATGGATCTTGCCTGAACATGGATCTTGTCCGAAGAATTATATACCTGTAGATGAATCTTCTCCACGGGTTGGATTGGTCCTACTCAGTATTGAGTGACTGTTGGTCAGTTGATGTATATATTCTGGGATGGATCTTCCTTGGGCTGGATTGGCATATACGGTTCTGAGTGATCGGGCATGATGAACAGAAAGTGTGAGATAGTGAGAGTGAGTACTCTGAGAGTGTGAGTACATGATTCATCTCCGAGATACATGAAATTGACATGCACAGATGACATATATGCATAGAGATGCATTTTTTCTCTTGCTGTACGGTATCACGTCATTCATGACTTTTTGCACAGATTGGTATATGAGCATAGAGAGATATTTTGTACTTTCTATCTAGAAATAAAATGAAATATCTTATTTATTGTGGAAATGATTTTTTAGAAAAATTATAGTTTTCAAACTATCTCATATTTTTCGACGATTTCGGTGAAGGATTGGGGTTTTCACTGATATACTTGAAAAACAGAACTGCTTTCGGGAATTTATGAAAAAGATGAGCAGTTTAAATTCCGAGTTACTTCTTTTGTTATTTGCTTTACAATGTTATGAAGTGCTATTTGTTATTGGTGTTGGACCCGACCTATGTTCCAGCTAGTCACTACTTTCAACCTTTGGTTATGTTTGCTACTTATTTAGTATATGAGGTCGGTTGTGCTCATACTACACTTCTGCACCTTGCATGCAGATGTTGGCTGCTGTTTGTTGATACCTAATATTTTTCCTGTATATTTTTTATACAAAATACTTTCAAAATAGCATATGCATGCATATATAAGTATATCCAAATGTTTTAGTATTTTTCCTAATTTTCAAAAGATTTTTAAATCATTTTATTGCCCTATTCTAGTAGTACAAAAACCAATAATTATTCCCAAATTATCATTTTTCTTGATTCAGTTATTATATTCTCATATTTATACCAAAATATAGCTAAGGTAATTTTTGCACATTTTTATAAATTTATTTGGTACTTTTAAAGCTAAATTGCACTTAATTGCAATATTAGCTTATTTTAGGATTTAATTGCGTTTATAATTACAAAATTGAATTCAGTATTTTTAATTTAATATTTATATATTATTAATTAACTTAATATGTTTTCAGAAATCATTTTACTATTTTTATAAAATAAAAAGGGAAAAAGTGGCTATTTAAATACTAGCCCTATTTATTTCAATTTTAGCCCAAATCAACCCCCCGATTGAACACAATTGCAATTTCAAATTACCTGGCCCTATTTCTAAATTACCCGACCCCTAACCCGTTTAATTCAACCCGCCCGGCTCCCCTTTTGATCCAGACCGTTGATCATTTTGATCAACAACCACAATTCCCCTTTTTCTTTTTTAATTCACAAACACCCCAACCCTAAAATCATTTTCATTCACCCGCTTCTTATGAAACCCCTCTTCTCTCTTAAACTCTCTCGAACCTTCCCTAACCCTAGCCGTCTCTCATTATCTTCCACCTCGAAACCCACCGAAAACCATGGCTTCCCAAGCTGTGAGGGCCCTATACTCACCTCCCCTTGCTCTTACACACCTGATACCTGAAGATTCGAGGCCAGGCCTTGAAGGTTTGCACCCAGACCTCTCTCGATTTGAGGTTCCAGAGTCATCACCGGCCTTGCTCCGGCGTACCATGGTGTTTTGAGCCTGGTTCTGACCTTTCCGACTCAGATCAGTGACCTTTTCAAAGCCTTTATCATTTATAGGGTTCTTCTAAAACCCTAGCCCTTTGAGGTTTTCTCCGATCTCTTTAGGTCCATTGTGTATCTATGCTCTCTTTTAGTTTCAAACGATCTCCCTAACTTTTCTTTTGAAAATTACTTTTCAAAGTCTTTCTTTTACGATTTAGGGTTTTCTGAAAATGCTTAAGTATTTCTCTGACTTTCTTTTCCTTTTCTTTTGTGTGTATTTTCCTCTACTGTGTTTTATGTTTTCCTTCTACCATGTATGTTCTTCTACTGTGCTTTCTATATCCCGTTCTTGTATGTTTTTCTACTGTGATTTCTTTACTATGTTCATGTATGCTTTTCTACTTTGTCCTACTATTTTCTTCTACTATGTTCTCGTATGTTTTGCCTACCGTGTTCTTCTACCACATTCTTAAGTGTTCTTACAATTTTTCTTCTATTGAACTTTGTTTAAGTTTCTTTTAAAAAAGGATCCTCTTAAGCATGCTTCTTCTACTGTTCTTATCAGTATTTTCGATTATGTTCTTTGAATCCTTCTACTGTGTTTGCATGTTGCTTTGCTATCATGTTTTCTCATGAGTTCTGTTGTTGAAAGAAGCATTAAGAAGTTTCAGTTCTTTTCCGAAACTTCTAAACATGTTTCGATTCAATTGCTTGCCCTCTCATCTTTGCTTTGTGATTTGCCCTAGCTAGGGTTTTATTTCAAAAGATCCCTAATTCTTTCAGACTGACTTTAAATCTCGGAACTGAGTTTGGACTTCCTTGTTTGCATATGATTCTGACTCTTTTGCTAAACTCTTCTACACTGAATTTTCTACTGATTTTACAATGGCATGACAATTTTCTTCTTGGCATGACAATTTTCTTTCATGCTTAACATGCTCACATGCTCCTTATATATGATGAACTTCCCTCTAAAGTGACTTTCAAATTTTGTGATTAGTTCGTACTTCCCTCTGATTTTGGTCTGATTGATTTCCTTCCATTGTTTGCTGATTTCCCTTAAGTTAAAACCCTTCTTCATTTTTTCTGACTTGGTTCATTAATACCAAATCTCATTGCATGCTTTACTGTCAAAACCCTATCCTTCCCTTACCTTATTTGCACAAGCCGTGTACTGTCAAAACCCTGTCCTTAAATAACCTTTATGTATTTGCCCTCAATTGCATGCTTTACACAAAGTGTTTACTCAATTCCTTTCCTTAAATGGTTTTACTCGTTTTTAATCTGAATCCCTTAATTAAGGGAAGCCTTGTGTAATTGATTGACAATCAGTTTTCAAACTATTTTCTTAACTTATTTCTGCCTACTTTCTACACTATAAAAGGCACGACCCTTTTCACAAACAGACTGCACACTACACATCAGAATCCTTTTGGACTCATACTCTCTCACAATAACATTCTCTTCTTGTCTGCATTGTGGCCTGTCTACAAGACCTATTGCTTTTCTTTGTTTATTTTCTTTGAAACTGGTATGTCCTAATTTAAGTTTCAGCATCACCACAATGTGTTTACTTACAGCTATCTGTATCTATGTCTACTTTACTACTTCTGCAAAGTTGAATATTTAAACTAGCATGTTGACTTCTTTTTGTTTGTTTCTGCTATGAATCCCTGCTCCCTACCCCCTTTAAACTAGCAAGTTATTGTCTATGGATTGAACTTGATCCTTTAAAGGATCCTAACTGTAAGCACGTGATTTTTGCCCTATATGAGAATTACTCCAAAAAAAAAAAATCCAAAATAAAACAATTTTCCTTTGCGTGCAATTTTAGAATTTTTGTGGTATTTTTGTATAATTATTTGTATTTTTTGTCTGTGCATGTTTATTTATTTAAAAAATATAAAAAAATAAAATATGTCACATTTTCGTTTAGTATTTATTTAAGTTTGTTTTACAAACATGAGAAAATCATAAAACAAAATAATAATAATGTACGTTGCATTTTAGCATTTAACGTCTAAATTGTGCGATTTTATCGTTAATTGCTATTTAAATATGCGATAATAGTTATTTGGAATTATTTAGTATTTTTGATAAGTTAATTTAGTTTATAACTTAATTTAGAATTTTAGTTTTATTAATTAGAAAGTAGAAGAAAATAGAGCAAAAAATATAAAGAGAATCGGAATTGGGCTCATCTTCAAATTCAAGCCACAAGCCCAAAAAATACCTAACTTTCCCTACGACCCGGTCCATTTCAAACCGGGTCAACCCGGTCCATAACCCCAAAGACCCACCCCCATCTTCCCATTTTTCAGTTTCCACTCCAAAAAACCCTAAAACTAAACCTACACTACCCGCCCCCTCTCTTTCTCTTCATCTTCCCAAATCCTCCGAGCTCCAACCATGGCTTTCCTTCTCCCCCGCCTCTTCTCCTTCAACACACACACACATGCACAACATGAACTCCTGCTCCTGCACATCCAAACAGCCACCCCTCGCTGCATTTTCTTCTTCCTCGACTCAACTCATCGACCACGATAACTCCAGCTGCCATGGCTGCCCCCTCTCGTGGCTTCATCGTCCTCACGACAACCCAGCAGCAACCAGCCATACTCACGTTGAAATCATCCAAACACCCAACGACATCCATCAATGTTGCCTGCTGCTGCTGCTCCGCCGCTGCTGCGTCTACTGCTGCTGCTGCTCCGCCACTGCTGCGTCTGCTGCTGCCCGTCAATGATGTTACTACGCCACTGCTGCGTTTACTGCTCCTTCTGCTACTTCGTCGTTGTCTCCTTCAGTCGAACGACCCATCGTCGACACTGCCCAGTCGACCTCCAGCTCCGTCATCGTCACGACCATCATCACCCATAACCCCATTGTTTCGATCTTCGTTTTCTTCATCGCCATCAAACCAGCCATGAACGACCACAACTTCATCTTCTGCTTCTTCCAGCTTCGTCGTTGCTGCTGCATTCTTGTTTTCATCATCGTCGCTGCGTCGTCTTCAAACAATGCCAAACAACTATCTTCTTCGTCGTCGCTTCGATCCGGTTAGTAGGTTTGAGTTTCATTTTGCCAGTATTTTTGTTTTGATATTCTCGGATCTAAAATCGATAAATGTTCGATTCTTGTTTTGTTCATGTTTATCGTTGAATTAATTTTTTAGTTTGTTCATGTGTTTTGTTGATTTAATTTTCAGATTCAAATGGAAATTTAATTAATTGTTTTTCAGTTTATTTCATGTTAATTTTATTTATTTTTGTAAAAAGGAATTGGTAGTTTAATTTTAATATTGTTAGATTTAGTTTAAATCGCTTGAATACGTTGTTTGTTGTTTAATATAGATTTAATTCGTGTTCATTTTGTTTGAAGTTCGTTTTTAATTCAGTGATTTAATGTGAAGTTATGTTTTGGTTTTTAATTTTTTTTTGATTCAATGTATCTTTGTTATAATTTTGTTGGAATTAATTTTAAAAGATCAATTGATTATTTGAAGTTTAGTGATTCGAATATGTTTATTTTTTTTGTTTAAGCTTAATTTGAGTTTAATTCGAATTTGAATAAAACTTGTTTGTTATTGTTGTTGAATCTTTTCATTTATGTCCATACTTTGTTTGATTGTTCTTGAATCCGAAATTAGTATAAGTTTGATCTTCTTATTTGTTGTTTATCATTTTTGATTATTTCTTCAGTTTGTTTCATGATCTTGTTTAGTTTTAATATAGAAATTATTGGTTGTAATGTTGTTAGATTTAATTTTAAGTTCAAATGATTATTGAATTTAGAAATCTGAATATACTTGTTTGTTGTTGTTGTTGTTGAATCTGAAAGTAGGTTTGTTTGCTGTTAAAAAATATTGTTTAATCAAAATAAATTTTTTTGTTTCTTTGTTGTTCATCATTTAGTTTGAATTTGCTGTTGAAAATTGTTTAGAAATTGGTTGTATTTGCTGTATTTTGGTTGGAATTGATTAGGTGAATTGGTTATAGCTGATGGGGGTAGTTTGGTAATTTGTAGTACGTTCAGGGGGTAAATTGGTAATTTTAGTAAGGTCGGAGGGGTATTTTTGGAATTAAACATTTGAACAATTGTTTAATATAATGGGGGACAAGATATAAATTAGTGGGGGAATAATGTAATTTTTTATGTTAAGCATGGAGGACAAGATGTAATGGGGTGGGGTTGATATATTTGTTTAATGTAGTGGGGGACAAAACATTAGGTAGTTGGATTAAAAGGGGGATGAGTGGGAAGATAGTGAGTTTGGTAGGAGAAAATGTTTGTTTTATTAATTGATTAAAGGGTTTGGGATGAGATATAAATAAGAGACTTGATCAGATTTTTAGAGGGGACAAAAAAAAGGGAGAATACAGAAGAGGAAGATAGAGAGAGAGAAAAAAAGGGAGCTGAATTTTAAGAGAGAAAAATTCCGAAAATACTAAGACTTCGAAAAATAAAAAGAAAAACATTCTGGAAATTCAAGAGAAGAATAGTATACACCTGCTATACAATTTAAATATTCTGATATACAGATTAAGAAATTAAGGGTTGAACATTAATTAGTCTTTCAAATCTGAAAAGATTCCCTTGGCTTCTGTCCGTTGATTGTTGTTGGTGTTTCTGGATTTTTATCTTGATTTTAAAATCTGTCACTGGTTTCTCGTTGCTGGTTGTTACTAGTTGCTGGGGTTGCTGTTGTTGTATGCTACTGAATTTCTACTGATCTCCCTTTTCTTTTGCTTCCAATATCAGGTACACAACTGACACGCTGGTTACTGTAAACTGAAATATGAAGCATAAATATGAAAAATGAAGAGTTGAAGTTCTAAATTTATTTTAATTATATTCTGAATTTTATTTGTGTCACACCTCCTTTTTGCGCGCCCGCCCCGAAGGGTTAAATGCGCGAGGGGAGTTTTTCCAATTTAAGTGACAATATTCGAAATGGGATTATTTATTTAATTCAGAGTCGCCACTTGGGAAAGGTTTGGCTTTTGGTATCCCAAGTCACCGGTTTATCTTGAATCCCAAATCGAGGAAATTTTTGACTTTTCCAAATGAAGTCTGCGAACCAGAAATTCTAAGTAAGGAATTCTGTTGACCCGAGGGAAAGTGTTAGGCACCCTCGAATCCCGTGGTTCTAACACGGTCGCTTAAATTGTTATAATGGCTAAATATCTGCTTTAAATACATGTTGTGACTTATGTGCTTTTATTGAATTTAGAAACGCTTTTATTATTATCATTTATTTTATAGAATTGCAACGTCGTGAAAATGCATCTCGAACCACGTCACAATCAATGCACCCGTAGTTGTTTGACACATTTCGACTCCGTTGAGATTTGGATTTGGGTCACATCAATGTGCACCCGAATTTAAGAATGTAATTTCAATTGAGTCGCGCCTAAAGAGTCTAACGTGTTATTATCTTTTGGGGAAAGCAGTGAAATTCACTAAACAGTCCATCCCGAATTCTAAGTATTTTATTATGGTTAATTATTGAGGGCCCTGCAATTTGCATTTTTATTTGGCGAGGCTCGTCTCGTTTTATGAAAGGATAAACGTAATGGCGAATACATTTTTTCTATTTTTATTTGTTTTTGAGAAAAATGAAAGAAGGAAAAGTACACGCTAATTAAATTAACATGCTTGACCAACTTCGAATTCTTATTTGATTATCTGATTAGTTGTTTATGAGGCGTGAATTGTTTCGTGCCTTATTTCATGGATGAACATGCTTTTAATTTGCTAGAGGATAATAATATACAAGATTAATAAAACTGCCCAAAACCTACGTTAAAATGTTCTTCAATCCTGAATTTAAACTAACTTATTTAAACTAAGTCAGTAGAATTGAGTATCGGAAATTGCTACTAATAGGGTTCGAACGTGGTCATGTAAAACTGCCTAACGAGATCCGATAAAGTTAGAACTCAAAAGATTAAAACTATATTATATTCTGCAGGGTTAAAGCATTTTGCCCTATATATACAAAATATAGCTGAAAGGAAATCTAATTATCCGTATGCCAACCACTCATGCATTCTTTATCATACAACCAGCTAGATAACTGAAATCACAATTTTAAGCACACTAAACTTCAATTAAGTACAGGCTACCCTATGTGTTCTTTATTGAGTTGCAAACTAAACAAGTTACACAAATCTAACAACGTTTAGAAAACTGTAAATGCAGCAACGAACGATTAAACTCCCGCGTATCTTTTATTTCATGCTTTCATTGTTACATCAATGCGGAGTTCTAGTGTGTACCTGGATGTTGAATATAATAGAAGAAGCAAGGAAGTCAGTACAGCAATAGGAGCAATACCAAACAGCAGCAGTAACAGCAGGTAACAAACAAGAACAAGTCCCAGTGCAAGATACAACTATGGCCGATGGAAAAATGGCTAAATGACAGCAGCAAACAGTGCAGTAGAAATAGAAATCCCAGATAGACCAACTTCAGAAAATAAACCAATGCAACCCACAACCAGTAAACTTAGTTTAGACATGGAAGAATCAGAATTGATTGAACAAGTTAAAGAACAAGTGAAATCCAAACAACAATGTGAAGAAACAGTTTCTGATTGTTTTCTGTATGTTTTTCTCTCTTGTATATGTGTCTGTATATGCCTATTATGTGGTATCTCTCTCTGTATCTATGCTTTTTAAAACCCCTCAAAATCCAGTCTAATTTTCAGTCTAAAAAATCTGTCTGCCTCTTTTTTTTGTTGATAAAGATACAAAAGGGGACGATCACAAATAAATACCGAAAATGCCACGTAAAATCCGAAAAATTGTGTAGCAAGACCAAACTACTATTATTTTGTTTCTTTTGGAGTGATTGTCGCGAAAAACAAAAATCACATGCTCACAGCTGCCCCTCTTTGTTCGGAAACACGAAGA
Organism: Nicotiana tabacum; assembly: GCF_000715075.1. NCBI lineage: Eukaryota > Viridiplantae > Streptophyta > Magnoliopsida > Solanales > Solanaceae > Nicotiana > Nicotiana tabacum. Next base: position 22,192,340 of record NC_134100.1, on the reverse strand, counting down.
GTTTTCGTGCAAAGATAAAGTGAGCGGATATGAGCGATTTTTGCCTATTGGACTACTCCGTGTGAAGCATTTTTTTTTGTAAAATCTGACCGAATCTTTGCTTCAAAGATTTCCTACATATCCTGGGATAAATAGGAATCAGGTCAATGTAGTTCGGGAAATTTTGGCAGCTGGGACTACCATGGGATTGCAATGCTTGATGTTACTGCTGTTGCTGTTGTCACTGTTGCTTTACTGACCGACTTATTACAACCAAAGAAAAATTGACACTGAACTAAATACTTATGCTTGTCACTTGCTAGTTACAAGATTCCTATCTATGATTCTTTTGCAACTTGATCTCGGGTCTTAGCTGATTTTGCTTGTAGACTTCGATCCGAATCTTGATACTTGCAAGTTGTAGGTGCCTGTTTATTTCTGCGACACTGAGTGAGACGGGAGTGGTAGAGCTCGGGGCCTTGATCGAAACTTGGAGCGATCCGCCCTTCGTTTTTTCAAGCATCTTGAAATATCTTTTTTTCTTTTTTTTTTATTCTGGGTTGAGGCTCATCTCGTGGGTCTTCTCGATCCATGCGCCTCGAGGTCAGACCTGCGAGGAAAAAACAAATGAACGAAATTTTCTTCCCCAGTTTCACTTGGGAAATTTCGTGAGTTATTTGCCAGGAAGTTCATAGAATTGATGAAGGAATTGGATCAACGATATTGCCACAAGGTTAGAATACTCAGTTTAGGTTGGAGCCCTAAGGCTGGCGGAATGGAAATAGTTCAGTTCAGGGTTGGAGCCCTAATGCTGACTAGCTGGGGAGAAGCTCAGTTTAGGGTTTAAAACCCTAATCCTGATTAAAGGTAAAAGTTCAGTTTAGGATTTAAAACCCTAATGCTGACTAAATGGAAAAAGTTCAGTATAGGGTTTAAAACCCTAATGCTGATTAAAGGGAAAAGTTCAGTATAAGGTTTAAAACCCTCATGCTGACTAAATGGAAACAGTTCAGTTTAGGGTTTAAAACCCTAATGCTGACTAAAGGAAAAGTTCAGTTTAGGGTTTAAAACCCTAATGCTGACTAAAGGGAAAAGTTCAGTTTAGGGTTTAAAACCCTAATGCTGACTAAAGGAAAAAGTTCAGTTTAGGGTTTAAAACCCTAATGCTGACTGAATGGAAAAAGTTCAGTTTAGGGTTTAAAACCCTAATGCTGACTGAATGGAAAAAGTTCAGTTTAGGGTTTAAAACCCTAATGCTGACTAAAGGAAAGAGTTCAGTTTAGGGTTTAAAACCCTAATGCTGACTAAAGGGAAAAGTTCAGTTTAGGGTTTAAAACCCTAATGCTGACTAAAGGAAAAAGTTCAGTTTAGGGTTTAAAACCCTAATGCTGACTAAATGGAAAAGTTCAGTTTAGGGTTTAAAACCCTAATGCTGACTAAAGGAAAAAGTTCAGTTTAGGGTTTTAAAACCCTAATACTGAGTAACGGAAAAAGTTCAGTTTAGGGTTTAAAACCCTAATGCTGACTAAAGGAAAGAGTTCAGTTTAGGGTTTAAAACCCTAATGCTGACTGAATGGAAAAAGTTCAGTTTAGGGTTTAAAACCCTAATACTGACTGAATGGAAAAAGTTCAGTTTAGGGTTTAAAACCCTAATGCTGACTAAAGGAAAAAAGTTCAGTTTAGGGTTTAAAACCCTAATCCTAATTAAAGGGAAAAGTTCAGTTTAGGGTTTAAAACCCTAATGCTGACTAAAGGAAAGAGTTCAGTTTAGGGTTTAAAACCCTAATGCTGACTAAATGAAAGAGTTCAGTTTAGGGTTTAAAACCCTAATGCTGACTGAATAGAAAAGCTGAATGGAAAAAGTTCAGTTTAGGGTTTAAAACCCTAATGCTGACTAAATGGAAAAAGTTCAGTTTAGGGTTTAAAACCATAATGCTGACTAAAGGAAAGAGTTTAGTTTAGGGTTTACAACCCTAATGCTGACTGAATGGAAAAAGTTCAGTTTAGGGTTTAAAACCCTAATGCTGACTAAAGCAAAGAGTTCAGTTTAGGGTTTAAAACCCTAATGCTGACTAAAGTAAAGAGTTCAGTTTAGGGTTTAAAACCCTATTGCTGACTGAATGGAAAAAGTTCAATTTAGGATTTAATACCCTAATACTGACTAAAGCAAAGAGTTCAGTTCAGGGTTTAAAACCCTAATGCTGACTAAACGGAAAAGTTCAGTTTAGGGTTTAAAACCCTAATCTTGATTAAAGGGAAAAGTTCAGTTTAGGGTTTAAAACTCTAATGCTGACTAAAGAAGAAGAAAAAAAGTTCAGTTTAGGGTTTTAAAACCCTAATGCTGACTAAAGGAAAAGTTCAGTTTAGGGTTTAAAACCCTAATGCTGACTAAAGGGAAGAGTTCAGTTTAGGGTTTAAAACCCTAATCCTGATTAAAGGAAAAAGTTCAGTTTAGGGTTTAAAACCCTAATGCTGACTAAAGGGAAGAGTTCAGTTTAGGGTTTAAAACCCTAATCCTGATTAAAGGAAAAAGTTCAGTTTAGGGTTTAAAACCCTAATGCTGACTAAAGGAAAAGTTCAGTTTAGGGTTTAAAACCCTAATGCTGACTAAAGGAAGAGTTCAGTTTAGGGTTTAAAACCCTAATACTGACTGAATGGAAAAAGTTCAGTTTAGGGTTTAAAACCCTAATGCTGACTGAAGGAAAGAGTTCAGTTTAGGGTTTAAAACCCTAATGCTGACTAAAGGAAAGAGTTCAGTTTAGGGTTTAAAACCCTAATGCTAACTGAATGGAAAAGTTCAGTTTAGGGTTTAAAACCCTAATGCTGACTAAATGGAAAAGTTCAGTTTAGGGTTTAAAACCCTAATGCTGACTAAAGGAAAGAGTTCAGTTTAGGGTTTAAAACCCTAATGCTAACTGAATGGAAAAGTTCAGTTTAGGGTTTAAAACCCTAATGCTGACTAAATGGAAAAGTTCAGTTTAGGGTTTAAAACCCTAATGCTGACTAAAGGAAAGAGTTCAGTTTAGGGTTTAAAACCCTAATGCTAACTAAAGGAAAAGTTCAGTTTAGGGTTTAAACCCCTAATGCTGACTAAAGGGAAGAGTTCAGTTTAGGGTTTAAAACCCTAATGCTGACTAAAGGAAAAGTTCAGTTTAGGGTTTAAAACCCTAATGCTGACTAATGGGAAGAGTTCAGTTTAGGGTTTAAAACCCTAATGCTGACTAAAGGAAGAGTTCAGTTTAGGGTTTAAAACCCTAATGCTGACTAAAGGAAAAGTTCAGTTTAGGGTTTAAAACCCTAATGTTGACTAAAGGGAAGAGTTCAGTTTAGGGTTTTAAACCCTAATGCTGACTAAAGGAAGAGTTCAGTTTAGGGTTTAAAACCCTAATTCTGACTAAAGCAAAGAGTTCAGTTTAGGTTTTAAAACCCTAATGCTGACTGGCTGGGGACAAAGTTCGAGGATACTAACTGACCTCTTTTTTTGAATTTTCTTGTTTTAGTAGAAGATAAAAGGGAATCTCGTGGAAACTTACCTTTCGAGTGAATTTCTTATTGCCAAACTGTTTCTTGTACTCATGTACCTTCTTCTTTGGGTGACACCTGCTTCTTGCACGGTTGTCTTGGATTATACCTGTTTCAGCTTCTCAAACAAAGAACAATTGTTAGTTCGGAAATGGCGGTTGGTTCAGTGACCTTGATTGTTCCCATTGCTTTGTTGCGTCCTTATTTCTGTTGAGAAGTCCTGCCATTGATTGGATTCAAATGGCGAAACCCTTTTGGACTGCTCAGGCTTGTATTTCCAAATTCTGTGATGACTTGCCTTGTAAGGCTCCCCTTTTTGTGTCCCGTTTTGCTTGGGGATTCTCAACGGGGATTTTATTGGGGATACTCTGTGGGGATTTGTACAAGGCGGACTTGCCAGGGATTTGTTGCAAAGCGGACTTGCCGGGATTTGTTGGGAAAGCTCGCCGGGGAATTTTTACAAAGGGAGGCTCTGTGGGGATTTGTACAAAGGGAAGTTCTGTGGGGATTTGTACAAGGGAAGTTATGTGGGGATTTGTACAAGGGAAGTTCTGTGGGGATTTGTACAAGGGAAGTTTTGTGGGGATTTGTACAAGGCGGACTTGCTGGGGAAATTTCTCTCCCTTTTTTTTAAATGTAGTCGAACATCATGATTCATCAGGTTTGGACAAACGTGCCAACGAAACAGGGCATTTCCCTTGCAAAACGGAATTCTGTGAAACCAAACCTGCCACCTGTCCTTTTTGGTATATCTGGAACTTAGGGTTAAAAATGAAAGGGATTCGAAGGAAAACAAAGAAAGGAGAAAGTAAACTTCAGAAAAGAAGTGCCCCTTTCGGGATGAAAAAGACTTATCTGAGGAAGACAATGCTGACTTTAAATGGACATGACATGCTCTTTGGACTGGACGCCTGACCTTCAATGAACTTGCATTTCCTCCCAAACCAAAATGGGTCTGTGTTTCAAAACTGGTGGAACTTTGCCGAGACCTCCTTGGGTAGAGTCGTTCTTTCGGCCAACAGCGCCTTTTGCGGGTTTTCGCTAGCTGACCTCTCTCATTTCCTCCTTGCTGTCGCTTGATAGCACTCTTTACGAGTTTTTACTACACAAGCTCTCTCATTTTGGTTTCTCTACTCCCGTCGCCTCGCGGTGCCCAGAGGTTTTCACCGACGAGACTCTCTCATTTTTTTTTCTCTCAATTTACAGTGTACCGATCTCCATTCGTGACGCTTTTTGGCTTCTCGTTACCTTTGGCGATTGATCTGAAAGGCTTGTGCTTGGCAAAGAAAAGTAGATGATACTACGACTTCTAAACCGCTTTACGTGCCCCAGTTTCAATTTCAGGTTAAATGGGATTTTCTTGTTGGTGTGACTGAACCTCAGGGAGAGGCTGCCTACGTATCCTTTCGGAACCAAGTCAGACGTAGTTCAGGCCTCGATCAATGTTTTGTTTTGTTTGTTTTTGTTTGTTTGTTTTTTTTAAGTAACCGGCTCAAAGGCTTGTAGAGAGAGTTGATAGTGGGAATAAAACCTTCAGCATTTCAAATGTGTCAGGACCGCTGGGGCGTCACTCAGACATAGTATCTTTTGACTGCGTCCGCATTCGCTGCTGTTTCGGGATCATTTCCTTCAATGTCACCTAGGTACAATGCTCCTCTCGGCAGTATCTTCCTGATGATGTATGGGCCTTTCCAGTTTGGGGCAAATTTCCCTTTTGCTTCCTGGTGATGTGGCAGAATGCGCCTCAGTACCAGTTGACCTACTTTCAAAATTCCTGGGTCAGACTTTCTTGTTGTAAGCGCGGGCCATTCTTCGTTGGTACAACTGTCCGTGACAAACCGCGGCCATTCGTTTCTCATCAATCAAAGTCAACTTCTCCAATCGAGTCTTAACCCATTCGCTGTCCTCGATTTTTGCTTCAACAATGGTTCGAAGCGAAGGGATTTCTACTTCCGCTGGTATCACAGCCTCGGTCCCATAAACCAAAAGATAAGGAGTTGTTCCTACTGACGTGTGTACCATAGTGCGATACCCCAACAATGCAAATGGTAACTGCTCATGCCACTGTCGGGAACTCTGGATCGTTTTCCTCAAAATCTTCTTGATGTTTTTGTTTGCTGCTTCTACAGCGCCATTGGCCTTTGGCCGATAAGGAGTAGAATTCCTATGCGTTATTTTGAATTGCTCGCATACATCTCCCATCAAGTGACTATTCAGGTTTGCTGCGTTATCTGTGATGATAGTTGCAGGAATACCGAAACGACAAATAAGATTTGAATGTACGAAATCCACTACAGTTTTTTCGGTGACCGACTTGAGAGTGACACCCTCTACCCATTTTGTGAAGTAGTCGATGTCAACCAGTATAAATCTATGTCCATTTGAGGCCTTCGGCTCGATTGGTCCAATGACGTCCATGACCCAGGCAACAAATGGCCAAGGTGCAGACATGGGATGCAATTCCGTGGGAGGTGCATGAATCAAATCACTGTGCACCTGACACTGATGACACTTCCGAACGAAGCTAAAGCAGTCCTTTTCCATGGTTATCCAGTAATAACCTGCTCGAAGGATTTTCTTTGCTAAAACATACCCGTTCATGTGAGGTCCGCACACTCCTGCGTGTACTTCGTGCATGATCCTTCTTGCCTCCTTGGCGTCAACACATCTTAGTAGATTGAGGTCCGGGGTCCTTTTATACAACAACTCACCGCTTAAAAAGAAACCGCTTGCATGCCGTCTAATGGTTCTCTTTTGATCTCCAGTAGCATGCTCGGGGTATTCTTGCGTCTTCAAGAACCTCTTGATGTCATGGTACCAAGGCTGCGTATTTGATCCTGCCTCAATTACGTTGCAGTAACCGTGTCTTTCCCTGATTTAGATTTCCAAAGGATCGACGTGGGCGTTGCCCGGGTAGGGTAGCATTGAAGCCAGAGTAGCAAGCGCATCTGCTAGTTCATTGTGACACCTCGGGATATACCTGAACTCTATTGATTTAAAATGCTTGCTGAGGTCCTCCACGTGCTGTCGGTAAGGGATAAGCTTGACATCCCGAGTTTCCCATTCACCTTGGGCTTGCCGGATAATCAGGTCAGAATCTCCCATGATCAGTAAGTCTTCGACATCCTGATCGATCACCATATGCATGCCCATGATGCAGGCTTCATACTCAGCTGTATTGTTTGTGCAAAAGAAACGCAGTCTAGCTGTGGCTGGATAATGCTGACCGGAGGGCGAGATCAAAATTGCCCCAATCCCTACACCTTTGGCGTTTACGGCTCCATCAAAGAACATCTTCCAAACATGAACATTCTCCGATACCACTTCTACAGTGTTTACTTCTTCATCCGGAAAGTAGGTACTCAATGGCTGGTATTCCTCATCGACTGGATTTTCGGCCAAATAATCTGCTAGCGCCTGGGCTTTCATTGCCGTGCGAGTGACATAGACTATGTCGAATTCAGTAAGCAAGATTTGCCACTTGGCCAGTCTTCCAGTAGGCATTGGTTTCTGAAATATATACTTCAAAGGATCCAACCTGCTTATGAGGAAAGTAGTGTGAGCTTGGAGATAATGTCTCAGTTTCTGAGCCACCCACGTTAAAGCGCAACACGTTCTTTCCAACAGAGTATACTTGGCCTCGTAGCCGGTGAACTTCTTGCTCAAGTAGTAGATTGCTTGCTCCTTCTTTCCGGTTATGTCATGTTGCCCGAGGACGCAACCGAAAGAGTTTTCCAAGACTGTCAGATACAAGAACAGCGGTCTCCCTGGCTCTGGCGGGACCAAAACTGGGGGGTTTGAAAGATATTCTTTGACTTTGTCAAAAGCTTCCTGACATTCAGCCGTCCATTTGATCGCCGCATCTTTCCTTAACAGCTTGAATATGGGCTCACACGTGCTTGTCAGCTGGGCAATAAATCGACTGATATAGTTTAATCTACCCAACAAACTCATCACGTCTTTCTTCGTTCTTGGGGGAGGTAGATCCCTGATAGATTTTATCTTTGTTGGATCTAATTCGATACCTCTCCTGCTTACTATGAAGCCCAAAAGCTTTCCCGATGGAACTCCGAAAGCACATTTGGCTGGGTTCAGCTTCAAGTCATACTTCCTCAGTCTCTCAAAGAACTTTCTCAAGTCTTGGATGTGATTATCCTGCGTCTTGGACTTGACTATCACGTAGTCCACGTATACCTCTATTTCTTGATGCATCATGTCATGAAAAATGGCAGTCATGGCCCTCATGTAAGTAGCCCCAGCATTCTTCAGACCAAATGGCATGACCCGATAACAGTAGGTGCCCCAAGGCGTGGTGAAGGCAGTTTTCTCGGCGTCTTCTTCATCCATCAATACCTGATGATATCCAGCGTAACAATCTACGAAAGACTGTATCTCGTGTTTTGCGCAATTATCAACCAGGATGTGGATATTGGGCAGTGGGAAATTATCTTTGGGACTTTCTCTATTCAAATATCGGTAATCTACACATACCCGAGTTTTTTCGTCTTTTCTCGGTACTGGAACCACATTTGCCAACCATGTTGTATACTGGACTACCCGAATCACTCCCGTTTTCAGTTTTTTGGTGATCTCCTCTTTAATCTTGTCACTGACCTCAGTTTTGAACTTTCGTTGCTTTTGTTGAATTGGAGGACAATCAGGGTGAATTGGCAATTTATGAACCACTAGATCGACACCTAGTCCCGGCATGTCATCGTATGACCAAGCAAACACATCTTTAAATTCAAAAAGAAGTTGAATTATCGCGTCTCGCGTTTTCTTATCCGTGTGAATGCTTATTTTGGTCTCCCGGATTTCTTCAGGAGTTCCTAAATTAACCGGTTCGGTGTCATTCAGATTTGGCTTAGGTTTATTCTCAAAATGTTCCAACTCTCGGTTTATTTCCCTAAAAGCCTCTTCTTCATCATATTCTGGTTCTGGGTTCATTATTTCACAATTAAATAGCTCATTGTGATCTGGGCGTGAAGTCCGCAAGCATGTTATATTTAAAGCCGCATTATTATAACTGAAAAAAAAGATAAAAGAAAAACAACAAAATCAGAACAAAGGAGAAAAATGGGAAAACAATGACGATTTTTTTTTTTTTTTTTTATTTTCTTGAAATTTTGGAAAACAACAATGTTTACAACTCAGGAATGCAAAACAACAACTGAAGGGAAGAAAAATATCCAAGTTATATCCTGGAGATAACTTGGGATGCAGGAAAGGTGGTAGGACAGGTCTACCCGGACTTTCTCCTAGTCGGGAATGGCGTGGCCTCCCAGTTTCGGAGTTCGGTGTTTTGCCCCATATATAGTATTTTGGCGGTGCTGGTGCCTTCTCCTGGCTGAACCATATGAGCCTCGTAGAGCATTTCTCTCATTGCCCCACATATCTCCTCGATTTCCTCAGCCGTGAAAACCTCGTCGTCTTCTTCTTTAGTGTATCTTGGTCCGACGAAAGTTTCATATAAATCCGGCAGTGGCCGAGGCAATTTCCACCCCTTATTATTCCTTTTCTTCGCACATTCTTCATCTTCTGGAGTGGGTTGAAAACCTATCCCAAAAAGTTTTTTGGCGGAAGGCAGGGTGATGGGTTCCGTTATTCCCTGCAATGTTCGTCCGAGCCCTTTTCCTGGCCTGAATCCATGCCGGATCATCTCTTTAGCCACCATAACTGAAGCGTTAGACAAGAAAGGTTGGGGGCAAGGTCTTCCCTCTTCATGCTGCTCTGCTAACACAATCTCGAAAGCTTGATAGACCGTGTGTTCGCTCCCTTCTCTTGGTTCGAGATATGGGATGGATGGGTCCCGATAAATAGCATGCTCGTCTTTCTCCATGGACCACGATCTCTCGGTCTTCGTACTCAAACTTCACCATCTGATGAAGAGTGGAAGGCACAGCTCCTGCCGCATGAATCCAAGGTCTGCCAAGGAGGAAATTGTAGGACGTATCCATGTCAAGCACTTGGAAAGTTACCTCAAACTCTACTGACCCTATGGTCAAAATCAAATCTATTTCCCCAAGGGTGTCTCTCTTGATGCCGTCAAAAGCCCTCACGCAGACATTATTAGGGCGGATTCTTCCGATCCCAATTTCCATTCTCTGTAGCGTGGAGAGCGGACAAATGTCAACACCTGAACCCCCATCCAACATTACCCGCTTGACGTAGTAGCCTTCGCATTTAACTGTTAAATGCAGGGCTTTGTTGTGTGCCGCTCCCTCTGGGGGTAGATCGTTCTTGCTGAAAGAGACTTGGTTGATGGCAAAGAACCTCTCCGTCATCCGTTCCAATTGTTCAACTGAGGTTTCTACCGGTACGTATGCTTCATTCAAGGTCTTGAGTAAGATCTTTTGATGCTCGGTTTCTCATTAGCAGAGATAGCATGGACACTTGCTCAGGGCACTTGCGCAGTTGATCTACTACTTCGTAGTCTGGCATTTTTATTTGTTGGAAGAAAAATTCCGCTTCTTCAATGCTTACAGGCTTCTTTGGTGGGAAGCGTCTCCGTGTGGCGTTGTTCAGCTCTTGGGTGTTTGAATACCTTCCAATGAAAGTATTTTCCGGAAGTTCTCCCGTGACTTCTTTACCTTTGTACGTTACCAACGTCCTCTGATAGTTCCAAGGTACTGTGGACGGGTTTGTCATCGGCTTTTGTGGCACGCGTCCGATAACCACTGGCTCATTCAGCCGAGGTGGTTGAATCGTCCCCCGGACCACATAGGCCCCTTTCGGTACGTACATAGGTTTTGCCCTTTTGACCTCGAAGCTCTGCGGCTTCTCTGCTTGACCTCGTGGGATGTAAAGAACTCCATTCTTCACAGGCACCGCCTTCTTCTCCACCTTCTTTTCGGGCCCGCACTTTACAGTATTGGCTTTTTCCCCCTTTTCTGGTTTCTGGGCTGTTTCAGGCTTTTTCCCTGCGTCGACAATGGCGATTATAGCTTTTAAAGCAGGGTCAAATTCTTTGTCTTCGCAAATCATTCCGATCAGCGGCCCATTATTGTGAGCAGGTAATGGATTGTTAGTCACATTTGGGACCTCCTCATCCCTTAGCACTATTTTCCCTTGCTCTATTAAATTCTCGACCACTCTTCTCAATGACCAGCAGTCATTTGTATCGTTCCCCTTGGCCCATGAATGATAGGCGCATCTGACACCGGCTTTGTAAGAAGGTGACGCCGGGTTGTGCCTTGTCTGAGGGACTGGCTGCAGGAAACCCAACTGGACTAGCTTCGGGAACAAAGTAGAGTATGGCTCACCGATAGGCGTGAAAGTCCTCCTTCTAGGTGTCTCTTGAGGACGGAAGTTATTTTGCGGAGGCTGTGGGTTATAGTGGTTGCGGTAAGGAGGCTGATTTCTGGGAGGTGGAGCTTGGCCTCGGTTGGCTTGGTGCGGCGGATGGACATAAGGCTGGGTGTTCATGACCATGTAGGGTTGAGGAGGATATGCCGCATTTAAGTGGGGGTAGTAGTGTTGCGAGGTCCTTTCCGGAAAACGGGGCCTGGGATTATGATATTCCCTTGCTTCTGATGTTGCCATAGCCGTTTCCTCCTTTTTCTTCCCTCTTGACATTCCTCCAGACCCGCTTTGGACGGCTTGGGAGGTTGCCCTTATGGCTACTTGACTCAAAATCCTACCCGTTTTTAGCCCATTCTCCACCATCTCTCCAATCTTAATTGCTTCTGCGAACGGCTTTCCCATGGCTGACATCATGTTTTGGAAATAGTCAGACTCTTGAGCCCGGAGAAAAGTAGTGACCATTTCCACCTCATCCATGAGAGGCTTCACCCTCGACGCCTGCTCGCGCCACTTAATAGCATACTCTCTGAAGCTTTCTGAAGGTTTCTTCTTCAGGTTCGACAGAGAATTTCGGTCTGGTGCGATGTCAATGTTATACTGGAATTGTCTCACAAAATATCTAGCGAGATCATCCCAGACATGCCATCGGGACATGTCCTGGTTCATGTACCATTCCGAGGCTATTCCTACCAGACTTTCCCCGAAATATGCCATTAACAATTCCTCTTTTCCGCCGGCTCCCCTTAATTGGTTGCAATATTTCTTGAGGTGAGCAATGGGGTCACCGTGCCCGTCGTACTTCTCAAACTTTGGGGTCTTGAAACCCACTAGTAGGTGCACGTGAGGGAACATGCATAGGTCGGCATAAGAGACGCTTTTCTGTCCGCTCAAACCTTGCATGTTCTTCAAACTCTGTTCAAGGCTTCTCATTCTTTTGGCCATCTCATTTTGTTTAGCAATTTTGGGGTTCTAATCCTACCCAGGTGCAAGCTCGCACTGAGGCTGTGGCGGATTAGTACTGGTGGCGAACCTAGTTGGTTCCATTGAGAAAGATGGGGCTTGGAATGTAAACGAGGACGAGTCAAAAGTCGGCTTGTATGCAGCAGGTTGTGCCGTGATCGGGCAAGGTGGTGCAGTAAAGATATTTGTGTTTACATCCGTCGTTGACACTCGAGGATGAGACTCAGAGGGCGATCCAGCAGAGAAGGCTGAAATGGCTGGGTATTCGAATGGGGTAGCAGGATAACTTATGGGGACATTAGAAATCCCGCTTGTCCTGGAGAATAACTCAGGGAATCCAGGGACGATGCTCGGTGGCTCTTTTCCATTATTCCAGTCATCAAGCATTTCCAGCATGCGGAGCCGCAAGATTCTATTTTCCTCCGTAGTTGCGGATTCGGGCGTGAGGACAGCCTAGATAGAACTTTCCTCGGAAACAGGGATTGTTGGCAACGGAATCTCTGAAGACATTTCTACACTTCCTTTGACCTTGTGAAATAAGTGTGAGCACTGCCTCCTGTCTTAACAATAGGTAATTGAACACTCCCTTTCGATCTCGTGAAATATGAGTGCGAGGCCAGACTTTCACCAAACCAACCACCTTTCCAAAAACCTGGAAGTAACTCAACGACAAACGAACGGTTAATTCAAATCAAATAACGGATAGGCAATCTCACGTTGGGGCATGATGCACCTATACAGTTAAATGGATTCCTACATGTCTTCGACGAAAGCATGTGTCATTCCGGAATTCTTTTAGGCTTTCCTTTTTATTTTCAATTTTTCTCTTTGGTTAAACCGCGACCGGATCCGATGAGGATTGCCTACGTATCACGATGCCACGTGAATCAGATCATTACGTAGTTCAAAAACACCAATGAGCGTAAAAGAAGCACACCTTTTATTGTTGAAACGGTCTATTACAAACTACATTTTGCAAAAGAAAGAGCAAACTTTGAAAATAAACCTAGACTCAAATAGACTAAAACAAACTGATGGGAAAAACAGGCAGAAGATGCTAAGATACAGACTCGACTTATGAGTACATTATGGTTTTGAAAATTGGTGCCCGCGGGGCATCATTCGGCCTCGCCGCGGTCCTAGGTGTGAGATCCCTCTCAAACTGCTCCAGCTCATGCATGGTCTGCTTGACATAACCCATCACTGCCGAGAGGACGGTAACGCTGGTCATGTTCTCACATCGTAGACATCGTCTGGTGATGGCATGGGCAATGGCCTTGATCCTATCTCTGGTTTGCTTCTTCTCTATGAGTAGGCGTTTTATCTGATCGCTACACATCTTGAATACCTGAGAATCCTGTATATGCTGATTCTTCAGTCGCCGTACTTCTAACTTCATCTGGGCTAACAAGTCGTACTAGTATCTGCTCTCAATTTGGAAATCCTTGGCCTGATTAACTGCTTTGATCTCAAGTATAGCCATCTCTCTCTTCATTTTGGCAACAGTTTTCTCGTGGTCGCGTTTCAATTGGTTCAAGTATTGGCGATGCTTCTCTACTCTTGTTCCCCACTGTGCCTTGAGCTTTGCCATGAACTTTTCAGATTCTTCTAAACCATCTCGCCATTCCGTGACTTCTCTTTTTAAACCCTTAATCAACTGCTGGTCTGATCGACTTCTGGGCTGTTCATCAAGAGACAATCTCAATTTTTGGATTTGGGCCTTAAGTTCTTCATTCTCTTGGATCAATTTATTCTTTTCGCTTCGATCCGCCACGATTTGTATGCTGTTATTGAATTTCAGACTGTCAATTTGTAGCTTCAAATCACCGATCTCTGCCCGATACCCCTTTTCGTTTGCTAACCAGTTCCATTGCTCTTGGGACGATTCTACAAAATCTTTGAGATGCGGTCTCTTAGCTGGTCTATCGCAAGACAGGTCGCCTCTGAACCAAGCGTGATACCCTAGGGCAACTTCCCCTTTTGCTATATCCATCACACAAGTGCTTGCTGTCAGATGTTGGCACTCACTCCAGATTTGACGAACTTCTTCTTCGGGGAAACGACCGTCCGGACTGATTTCAATCACTTGGGTACTCAGATCTTCATCTTTCGGCACCACTTGATATCTGCCAAGTTGCCTCAAAACCCGATATAGTGCATAGGGTTGGATGCTTTTAAGTCCCATCAACAGAAAGTGGGGCCTGGTTGCTGGCATGTATATGATTTCCTCAATAGGCGACCATCCGAGCGTCCACTGGATTTGGCTAGCAGTGAGAGTTCGGAGAAATGAGGTCCATGATGTGACTCCCTCAGGTAAATTGAACCCTTTGATTCTTGTGTAGAATTCTCCAATACAAGTTTTTTCGGGCGAACCGTAACCCAAGAGAGGGGAGCGGTGGCATAAATGATCGGTCATCCACATTTGCAACAGTAGGTTACATCCTTCGAAAAAGTCGCCCCTAGCTCGACAAGCAGTGAGAGCCCGAAAAATGTCAGCCATAATCATAGGCGCCAGAGTACCTTTATCTTGGGTAAGCAAAGTACTGACGACCCCAGTTATTTTTAGATCGATGTTTTCGTCCTTCCTTGGGAACACTATAATACCCAAGAAGGCTGTCATAAAAGCTAACAGCCTGTGTTCATCCCACTTTTGTCGGTTGCCTTTACTACACAGTTTGAAATCCGGCTTATTGAACCCGCCCTCGTGACCGTATCTAGCATACATGAGGTGGAGACTGCAGAAACCTTTGGCAAGATCTGGATGGTGAAATGTTCGGGGTATTTTCAGGAAATCCAGAAACCGGTGTACCGTGACGGCCCTAGGTGCAATCAAGTATTTGAACCTTAACGGAGCTTCATCACCCCCAATGTATCACGCTATTTCTTCCAAAGTCGGGGTGAGCTCGAAGTCTGAGAAATGAAATACATTGTGCGCCGAATCCCAGTAAGTGACCAATGATCTGATAATATCGCCCCGAGGCTGAATGTCTAGTAAATCCGGGAGATTTTTCAGATATTTCCTTACTTTGCAATGCCCCTCCTTGCCTAAGTCGTTCCACCATAATCGCAACTCAAAAGGGATCTTGGTCATTATTGAAAAAGGTTCGTTTTATATTGTGCTCATCCTGCACATTTATTTAGGGTGATTATAAATAAAAAAAAACCTTTATTAGACTCAAAAATTAAAATTATCTAGATCTTTTTTTAAAAGATTTTTTTTTGCAAAATGGGAGGTTGGACCCGATGAGAGTTGCCTACGTATCTCACACCGTGTGAGAATCAAACCGGCGTAGTTCAGTCAGAAATAGTGGAAACAAATAAAATCTTTTAAAGAAAAGAGGAATAACTATTTTTATACATATCTTTATTTTATTTTATATATTTCGAACAAGAGACTAAGGAGATCTTTATACATTTAAACTTCTTTTTTTCATTTTTTTTTTTGAAATTTTGAAAGAGATACTACAAATGAAACCAAATTTTTTTTGATTTTTTTTCTTTGTTTTATTTTTATTTTTATATACATTTTGGATTTTGAAAGTGGTTAAAAGGAATAAATCAAAACTAGAAGACAAACTTTATTTTCATTTTTCTTTTTTTTTTGAGAAAATTTCGGCGAGGTTTCAACATTACTTGGACATTAGTTTTATTTCCAAAAATAAGTAATTATCTCCTTACGCTGTTACTTTTTTTTTGAAACTTCTTCGGAAACCGGTCAGCATGCAGATCAGAAGCAAATAGATGCGCAAAACAAACGGGATGTAGCAGGATGGTCTTTTCATTTCAGGTTGCCTGTCCTAGACGGACCCAACCCCTGTGTTGAGTCCCCTATGTCAAATGCAACATGATGCAGATAAGCGTTCCTACTAGGGATCCGGCATGAGGTTTCGTTATACTAAGTTTATAACCTGGGTAGATGTTCTAGACTGTGTACCCGAGCGGACAACTCGAGCCGAGGAGGGGCAACTTACCGGGAACCAAAAAGCCATCCGGCTTCGTAACTTATCCGTCCTCTTTCTTATTTCGGGTATTGACACTAACAAAATAGGGAGTCTCAACCAGTAAGCACATCCCCGGAGGTGAAGAGAGAAAGGTTTCAGCACAGTTTATATACAGTTCAGATAATATCAAAGCGGTAAAAGATAACATTCAACACGTTATGTCAAAACATGTAATAAATATCAGATAATAAAGCCAAATATAACAATTATTCTAAGATCGAATTCTTGAACCCTGAACCAGTGGTTCTGGGTTACTAGTTTCCCCAGCAGAGTCGCCAGAGCTGTCACACCTCCTTTTTGCGCGCCCGCCCCGAAGGGTTAAATGCGCGAGGGGAGTTTTTCCAATTTAAGTGACAATATTCGAAATGGGATTATTTATTTAATTCAAAGTCGCCACTTGGGAAAGGTTTGGCTTTTGGTGTCCCAAGTCACCGGTTTATCTTGAATCCCAAATCGAGGAAATTTTCGACTTTTCCAAATGAAGTCTGCGAACCAGAAATTTTAAGTAAGGAATTCTGTTGACCCGAGGGAAAGTGTTAGGCACCCTCGAATCCCGTGGTTCTAGAACGGTCGCTTAAATTGTTATAATGGCTAAATATTTGCTTTAAATACATGTTGTGACTTATGTGCTTTTATTGAATTTAGAAACACTTTTATTATTATCATTTATTTTATAGAATTGCAACGTCGTGAAAATGCATCTCGAACCACGTCACAATCAATGCACCCGTAGTTGTTTGACACATTTCGACTCCGTTGAGATTTGGATTTGGGTCACATCAATGTGCACCCGAATTTAAGAATGTAATTTCAATTGAGTCGCGCCTAAAGAGTCTAACGCGTTATTATCTTTGGGGGAAAGCAGTGAAATTCACTAAACAGTCCATCCTGAATTCTAAGTATTTTATTATGGTTAATTATTGAGGGCCCTGCAATTTGCATTTTTATTTGGCGAGGCTCGTCTCGTTTTATGAAAGGATAAACCTAATGGCAACTACATTTTTTCTATTTTTATTTGTTTTTGAGAAAAATGAAAAAAGGAAAAGTACACGCTAATTAAATTAACATGCTTGACCAACTTCGGATTCTTATTTGATTATCTGATTAGTTGTTTATGAGGAGTGAATTGTTTCGTGCCTTATTTCATGGATGAACATGCTTTTAATTTGCTAGAGGATAATAATATACAAGATTAATAAAACTGCCCAAAACCTACGTTAAAATGTTCTTCAATCCTGAATTTAAACTAACTTATTTAAACTAAGTCAGTAGAATTGACTATCGGAAACTGCTACTAATAGGGTTCAAACGTGGTCATGTAAAACTGCCTAACGAGATCCGATAAAGTTAGAACTCAAAAGATTAAAACTACATTATATTCTGCAGGGTTAAAGCATTTTGCCCTATATATACAAAATATAGCTGAAAGGAAATCTAATTATCCGTATGCCAACCACTCATGCATTCTTTATCATACAACCAGCTAGATAACTGAAATCACAATTTTAAGCACACTAAACTTCAATTAAGTACAGGCTACCCTATGTGTTCTTTATTGAGTTGCAAACGAAACAAGTTACACAAATCTAACAACGTTTAGAAAACTGTAAATGCAGCAACGAACGATTAAACTCCCGCGTATCTTTTATTTCATGCTTTCATTGTTACATCAATGCGGAGTTCTAGTGTGTACCTGGATGTTGAATATAATAGAAGAAGCAAGGAAGTCAGTAGAGCAATAGGAGCAATACCAAACAGCAACAGTAACAGCAGGTAACAAACAAGAACAAGTCCCAGTGCAAGATACAACTATGGCCGATGGAAAAATGGCTAAATGACAGCAGCAAACAGTGCAGTAGAAATAGAAATCCCAGATAGACCAACTTCAGAAAATAAACCAATGTAACCCACAACCAGTAAACTTAGTTTAGACTTGGAAGAATAAGAATTGATTGAACAAGTTGAAGAACAAGTGAAATCCAAACAACAATGTGAAGAAACAGTTTCTGATTGTTTTCTGTATGTTTTTCTCTCTTGTATATGTGTCTGTATATGCCTATTATGTGGTATCTCTCTCTGTATCTATGCTTTTTAAAACCCCTCAAAATCCAGTCTAATTTTCAGTCTAAAAAATCTGTCTGCCTCTTTTTTTTTCTTTTTTTTGATAAAAATACAAAAGGGGAAGATCACAAATAAATACCGAAAATGCCACGTAAAATCCAAAAAATTGTGCAGCAAGACCAAACTACTATTATTTTATTTCTTTTGGAGTGATTATCGCGAAAAATAAAAGTCACATGCTCACAATTTGTATATATAAATTATTTAGCTTACAAAAATCAGAATCATGTAGCTATTTAATATATATAGTGGAACATCTGACGATAGCTTAACGGATGAACTATCTATATATTGCCTAAAAATAAATAAATAGTGTAGTAACTCCGTCTAGTTAAAAATCAAACGAATAAGACCATTTCGGAACTTGGTAGGAATATTGTTTAGTTAAATAATATTGGTTAATTTCAGCATGTAAATAGTCTAGGATTAAAATTAGATTGCTAAGTTTTTTTTATTTGACAAACTGAGAACATGCCTAGTATAATGTAACTAGGTAGTAACATGTGAATAAGACGGCCCAGGTCTAGTTTTATGTCATACACGTTGGGCCTGGGCCCGCAGTGGCAACGGACTGTCCTGTTTGCATCATTTTCAGATTTTATGAATCATATTCGAAACTCATCTATAACAACTCAAGCATGTAAATAAATTAAGACATTTTCTCTTTTATTTTATAAAGACAAATTTAATAAGAGAAAAATATAGGCATTTTAGGACTGTCCTTTAAAAATAAATGAGATGAGCCTCGCCCAATAAAATGCACCAATTGCGGGGCCCCCAATAATTGTTTAATTGAATATTTAGAATTCGGGGTGGACTGTTTAGTGAATTCCACGGTCTTGCCCAGAAATAATAATACGCTAATCGCTTTAGGCACGATTTTAATAATCATACATTCCTAAACTCGGGTGCGCATTTATGCGACCCAAATCCAAATCCCAAAACATTGAATAAAAATACGTTCCGGATCGCGGGTGCATTTTATGTGACGCAATCCAAAGACATGTTTTTAAACGATGTTCACATTCTTTAAAAAATATGATAATAAAAGCGGTAAAGAGTTAAAAATTTGCACATGAGCTCATAATTGTATAAAAATCAGATATTTAAGCCAAATATGACAGTTGAGCGACCGTGCTAGAACCACGGAACTCGGGAATGCCTAACAACTTCTCCCGAGTTAACAGAATTCCTTATCCGGATTTCTGGTTCGCGGACTGTAATACAGAGTCATTCTTTTCCTCGATTCGGGATTAAAATTGGTGACTTGGGACACCCTAAATCTCCCAAGTGGCGACTATGAAATAAATAAACAAATCCCGTTTCGATTGTCCTTTAATTGGAAAAAAACTCCTTTACCCCTCGCGGGGACGGAAAAAGGAGGTGTGACACTATCCTCCAAACAATGTGTTCTAAACAGGCTTAGGGGCGTGCCAGCATCTCCCATTGTTGGTCATACCCCTTTAGCCTGCCTTTTGCCTCTTGCAACTCCCCATTCCCTATATCCCTATGTGTACTTTTTTCCCTTCCCCTTTCCCTTTTTTTAGAATTCTGCACTTGCACTCTCTCTTAGTCTCTAAGTTCTGCCCCCCTCCTGTGAGCCTTGCCTAGGGACTTTGAGTTCCCTCTGAACTTGGACACTTGAGGGCTGACCCTTCCACATTGCACTATATTTTAATCCTGTAATGCATTTGGGTGTGAGCACTGCCCGAAGTCTATATAAGGCTCTTAAGGAACTGTGACACATTAAAATGAGAGAAAGGCTTTGGATCATGATCTCTTGGAGCTGGTTCATCTCATATTTCAGACATGGAGTCTGAATTAGGCTCCCCTTGGTTGTACTATTAATTTATGATGTACTTTTTCTTTTCTTATTTCATTCCGGGCTGTAATAACTTGTAATAAAACTCATTGGGATGGCTAGTGGAAAAGGGAGGGATAACTATATGCAAAGGGTAGATATCCTACCTATAAGATGTTTCTGAATTTCTGCATCCATATAGATATCCTGCCTATAGGATGTTTCTGAATTTCTGCACCCATATAGATATCCTGCCTATAGTTTGCTTCTGAATTTCTACATCCATATAGATATCCTGACTATAGGATGTTTCTGAATTTCTGCACCCATATAGATATCCTGCCTATAGGAGTTTTTTCTGAATTTCTGCACTTTCACATGTAGAAATCATGTCTATAGGAATTCTGCATACACATATAGAAAACATGCCTATAGGTCCATCTAAATCCAGCATATGCATCCTTCATTAAGCAAATATGTTTATAGGGCTTAAAAATAATCAACTACATCTAGATGTCATGCCGATAGGGTTTTCTGCATTTCATTATATTTATGAAAGGATTTTTTCTAAAGGCAACAACGCATAGAAAGCATGCCTATAGGAACTAATAACCAAGTCTGAAACGTTTCGCTCGCTTATAAGTCTAAAACCAGTGTCTAACGTCTGCAAAACTTATAGCTCTTGTTAAAAATCGCTTTTCCTTAACAACTGACAACTCTTTTTTCTAAAATCAGTATGTATTCAATTTACCTCATCTCTTCTGAAATCAGTAGATATCATGCCTATAGGAGCTTTGTCCAACACTTAGGCAAGCCTTAGGGTAAAAGTTTATAACTGCACCAATCTTTATTACAACCAGCGGGTAGGCCTAATTCGGATTTCTTATTTGAAAATATGTGATCAATCAGCCTGCTCTAACTTTTAAGTTTTAATCAGACCTTAAGCAGTATGTGCAAGACATGTTAAATTATGTGCTTTCTTTGGTTTAAAGGAGACCTGTTTGAGCCTTTGCTTGTTATGTGCTTTCCCCCAACTTGCTATATATTTTTGCATGTCGCCTTAGAATTTTTACCTTTAAAACCACAATAAGCCTAATATCCCTTCCCTTTAGGATTAGTAGTCCTAAATGCCTCCGGGACTAATAGGATTGGGACGGGTAATAACATGCAATAAGTAAACGAGACCATTACGCGCTTTAATACCTTAACGGGGTGGGAAGGGTAGATATGGGTATGATGACCACGCGGTAACATCATGTGTAGCCCCTCATTGAGGAGTGATTATCGGATGTTGTATGGGGTAATCCATATTATTAATAAACCTAGGACCTTCTCCCCTTTCCTTTGTTTCTTTCTTTTAAACTGTTTCTTCAAAATCAACTCTTTTAGTTTTCTTAATTGTAACCCTTATGTGAAAATACCCTCTTATTTGAAGTCTTACTCACCTTCATGTTATTTGTACTTAAAGTCAAAACTGTAGCCTGGCCGGGAACCACACTAGTGGATCCTGAGGGGTGCCTAACACCTTCCTCTCGGGATAATTTCAAGCCCTTACCCAATCTCTGGTTTCCTAAATCAAATTCTTCTTAGTGTCCTAATGCACTCAAATCATTAGGTGGCAACTCTTCAATTCAAACCCAATTCCCGAAAGGGAACGAGTTGTCCTCCCAAATGTCATGAACCCGATTTCGGGAGAAAAAGGGGGCACGACACCATGGCGAGTCTGCTAGGATATCTTTTAGGCTTTTACCATTTCAGGCTATTTGTGACTTTACGCTTCTTTATATGTCTTTATTTAATTCCCTTAAGTATTTATTTCCCTCTTCTACTACAAAACTGACTCATCTCTTGTTTCTTTCCCTTGATTCTTTTACTGCTTTCCTTTACTGCACTCCTTTATTACTATTTTAGGTTATTGTAATTATTACTTTATGAACGTGCAAATACGTGACAACTTTTTCTAATCATTGCATAAACATGTTTTCAATATCATATTCCACTCGTGCCAAACAAATACCATAGCAACGCTTATAATGAGTGGTTGCTCTCTTCCGATATTTTCACCCTTTAAATCTGGCAAAGGCGTATTTGCGGTAAAACCAGTCGATCAACAGTGTAGTCGACGTTTCCATGCCTTTCCCTCTTGAGTTGTCCGCTCAAGGGTACCAGTCTAAAACCCTCGTAAAAACCTTGCTCTATTTTATTATGCATACATCATGGTTAAACTTAGTCGAGTCAGTTATGTTGTCCACATAATGACTATTTAAGATAGCCTTGTCCAACGTCCACTGGGTTTTCCAAATAACCCAAATGGACACTACCATGTTTTGTGCATTTATTTTGAGAACTAAATGCTTTTATGCCAATTATTGGTATTTAATAGTCGAGTCTGGTGGGGGTAAGGGCCTAACCCTTTTGTCTTGCAGAAACATGAGGCACGAAGTCCCCAGATTCGGCATAGTCATAAATATCCACCCAAGGTTGCTAAGCTGGTGGAAGGATCTTCATTCCGGTGATCAGACTCTTGTTCGGAAATACCTAGGAAATCTACCTTCCCTCCTGGAGGTCCAACCCAACAACAAAATCATAGAAGCTGCTACTCTGTTCTGGGACTGTGATAGGCCTGTGTTTCACTTCGGGAAGATTGAGATGATACCCCTGCTTGAGGAAGTAGGAGAATTGACCGGTATACCATAGGAGACCCCGGGTTTGTTAATACTGGAAAATCGCAAGGGTAGAGGTTTCCTCAAAATGATGGGCCTAAAGAAGAATACAGACTTGACATGTTCAATGAGTCTTACATCCTCTTTGATTATTTGTAGGAGAGGTACGATCACAGCAAATCCTACCGTACTTATCCGGATGAGTTTGCCCTTACATCATTGGGGCATATTCACCGAAGGGTCTTTGTCTCCATGTTCTGCTTCTTGGGATGATAGTGTTTCCAATGAAGAAGGCAAGGATCCACACCAGGCTAGCCATGGTCACCAAAACTTTGATGGAGGGAATTGGTGGACAACCATTTAGCATAGTGCCCATGATCATCGTAGAGATATACCGAGCCTTGGAGAAGTGCCAACAAGGAGCCCCACACTTCGCGGCCTGCAACTTGCTACTCCAGCTCTGGCTCATGGAGCATCTTCAAAGGGGTGAATATCAGAAGAGATTCAGTGTAGAGATTGGGACGATCATATAGCCTTCCATCAACCAAGGCGAATGAACTACATGCCCAACATGTTTGCTCATCTATAAGATGCCAAGGGATGGGTAAAGCTGTTTGAAAATCTGATTGAGGATCAAATACAATGGATGTTCAAGTGGTTCCCTACTGAAGAGTTCATCGCCCGATCCTGGGATGCACCATTTCTAATACTGATCGTTTTGAGAGGAACCTACCCTTATGTCCCTCTCCGGGTTATGAGACATGCTGGTAGGAAGCAAGTTATACCAAGGGTCAACAAGATGAGTCACTTCCGGGCTGACTTCCAAGCTGATGACAGTCATTATAAGTGCCAAGCTCAGCATATGTGGCATTGAAGATCATCATGGGAATAGATACTATCGAGCTAGACAAATACCATACCGGCTGCACCCTATACTATTCAGGATGGATGGAGGATAATCTCAATGGTCTGGGCCAACCTGGGTTTGTTCGAGGTCATAGAATCATCGATGAAAGGGCTGAAGCACAGGTCAAATACAACCAACTGTGCAAAAGGATTTGGGAATGTGAAAGCGAGCACCGTGAGATTCAAGAAGCCCACCAAAAACTGATCGATGAGTGGAAAGACATGGCTGTCAGTGCCAACAAGCGACTAGGATACCTGGTGTAGACACGTGATTTTTGACACCCCCACCCAAGAATTTTCACATTTTTAGCGTGAATATTTTAATTTAGGTCCAATATAGCTATTTGGACTATTTTACTTTATTTCGTCGCAAAAGAGAAAATTACAAAAAATATATATATAAATTTTAGTTTATGTATTTCTCATAAACTTGAAAAAATACAAAAATTGTACTTTATTTTTGTACTTTATATAATTTCGAAAATTACCAAAAAATATAGTTCTATTAATGTTTTGTAGTCATTTTAATTTTGAAAAAATACAAAAAATATTACTTAATATTTTATCTTTATATTAAAAAAACGAAAATTACAAAAATAGTTTTATTAATGTTTTGTAGCTATTTTAATCTCGAAAAAATATTAAAAATATAATAATATAGTTTTGTTTTAAATAGTTACTCTTATTTTAGTAGCTATTTTGCTTACATAGGATTAGTTAAGCAACGTCGTGTTCTTATTCTCGGATCCGGGCAAAAGAATAATATTCAGGTTCAAACTACCCGGTTTTAGGCCTAATTTTTGGGCCTAGCCCATAATAATCCGAGTCCACCACACATGAGGGGACACGCGTGGGGAACACGGACGGAACCCCACACACGAGGAACCCCACCACGCGTGGGGGACACAAGTCTCGAACCCCACCACGCATGGGGGTCCATTTGCTGGGCAAGGATTACAAAATGCACGGGCAAAACAGATTTTTAGGGGGGACTTGAAAATTTTGGCTGGGAACTGTTCATCTCCTTCCTCCTAAAGGAATAAGAACAAAACCCTACTGTCCACCTCCGCGAAACCACCAGCTCCCCGTCGTCACTGATCCTCAACCATCACTCCGTCGACCACCTGCAGAACCAACAAAGCACACGACCACTCCTCCTCCTAGCTCCATCAAACCAGTCCGGGTCCTCCATTAAATCCGACGACCACAGCTGTTGCTGCTGTGTCGTCACTGACCATAACCCACGACCCCTCGTTTGGTTAGTAGCAACAACCATCGCTGCAGCAGTCGACCATCCTCCTGTCCAAACTCCCTTCGTCGACCACAAGCGACGCCCAGCTCCGGTCATCTACCACCATCGCTGCCCGCTACCAGTTGAACCAGCACGACCCCCACGCCTCAGGTTGGTTCAAACAGCAACTGCTGTTGCTTCCCCATCGTCATCCTCACCATCTCGCCCAAACTGCCACCCCCTACCACGAACAGTCCCTCCCGTCGTCACTGCCCAAACGACCCTCTATAACCTGTTTCTTCCTCATATCCGAATGACCCCTTCTGCTTATCTTCACGTACCTGCTGCGTCTAAAAAATCTAGCAGCAGCCGATATCTCATGCGTTGACAGTTTTGGCCGAGCTTTCAGTTTCCATTGAGGTCGTTTTTGTTCGTCGAGGTCCGGTACGTCGAGGTTGTTGTCCGAGGTTTCGTCGCAGGTCCAACGCATCGGACGTTAATCTCAAGTAGGTCATCTCTGTCCGTGTCCTTCATATTTGCTGTTAGTAATATGTATATGTGATGTTTTGAAATACCATCCTAGTTCATGCGGATAGTACGCGAATTGAGCGAGACATATACATATGATGTTTGCTAATTGCTATTTCTTGCTAATTAACTCCGTATGGCATTGAAATTTGGCCGTGAATGTCTTTTCCTTTGTTTCGTTATGTTAAGTAGTTGTTCGGCATCTTGTTTCCTCATGCTCAGATTATTGTTATCCAAATATTTGTTGCGATAGGTGTTTGTACACATTCCGAAAGGTGTTAATCATTTTAGTTTGTCTTAATAATTGTTTATACATGTAGTAGTAATGTTAAAATCATAGTAGTAATTTTAATTCCGCGAAAAAATACTCGTTTCATCAAATAAGTTCAATCTACAACCCATGATCTCGCAAAGTAGCAAAAAATGTAGTTATTTTAGCCTTGTCCTTTTTTTTTAAAAAAAAAAATAAAAAATAAAAATGAGACGAGTCTCGCCAAATAAAAGGGACAAATTGCGGGGCCCTCATAGATATATATATCATAATAAATATTTAGAATTTGGGACAGGCCGTTTAACGAATTTTACGGCCTTCCCCAAAATAACAATGCGCTAGTTGCGTTAGGCACGTCTTTAATAATTTATTTTCCTTAACTCGGGTGCACATTTATGTGACCTAAATCTAAATCTCAACCGAGTCGAGATATGTCAAACAACCACGGGTGCATTAATGTAACGTGGTTCGAGATATGTTTCCACGACGTTGCAATTCTCGTAAAAATAATAACAATAGTTAAGAAAGCTGTAAAAAGATAAAATTTTGCACATAAGTTCATATTTGTATAAAATCAGATAATCAAGCCGAATATAACAGTTGAGCGACCGTGCTAGAACCACGGAACTCGGGAATGCCTAACACCTTCTCCCGGGTTAACAGAATTCCTTATCCGGATTTCTGGTACGCAGACTGTAATATGGAGTCATTCTTTTCCTCGATTCGGGATTAAAATTGGTGACTTGAGACACCCTAAATCTCCCAAGTGGCGACTCTGAAATAAATAAACAAATCCCGTTTCGATTGTCCTTTAATTGGAAAAAACTCCCCTTGTACTCTCGGGTGCGGAAAAAGGAGGTGTGACAGCTCTGGCGTCTCTGCTGGGGACTACACCCAGAACCACTGGTTCAGGGTTAAGAATTCGAGCTTATATAAATTGTTATATTTGGTTTTATCTGATTTTTACATGTTTGAGCCTAATGTGCTAAATGCTGCTTTTACTGCTTTGATATTATTTGAATTGTACATATAAACTGTGCCGAAACCTTCTCTTCTTACCTTCGGGGATGTGCTTACTGGTTGAGACTCCCTATTCTGTTAGTGTCATACCTTGAAATAAAAGAGGTTCGGAAAGTTTCTAAGCCGGCTGGCCTTTTGGTTCACAGAAAGGAGCTCCTTCCTCAGCTCGAGTTGTCCGCTCGGGTACACTGTCTAGAACACCGACCCAGGTTTTGAACATAGAATAACGTGACTTCATGTCAGATCCCTAGTAGGAACGCTTATTTGCATCACGTTGCATTTGACTTAGGGGACTCAACACAGGGGTTGGGTCCGTCTAGGACAAGCAACCTGAAAATAAGGGACCATCTTTTGGCATCCTATGTGCTACATGTTGTATTTATTCAAGGGTGAATGAGTCATTTGGCGGACCAATGATAGTTGCGGACAAATGACACACCTGGTCATGCTGATCACGTTAAATAAGAAAGTTGCACGATTTTTTAGATAAGCATGCTATTATGTTAATTAAGCACATGGGGAACATTGTGGAATTCAAGAAGTCTTGGAATTCCCCATGTCCCCCACGCTTCATTTTTGGGAAAAGCACATGGGGACCATTTTTGGAATCCAAGAAGTCTTGGAATTCCCCATGTCCCCCACACTTCTTTTTTTTAGAAAAAGCACATGGGGAACATTTGTGGAATCCAAGAAGTCCCTATGTCCCCCATGCCACATTTTTGAAAATAATAACAAAATAATAATAAATAAAAAGAGCATTGAAAATTTAAAAAGATTTTATATGGTGTCATCATTCTCCACAAATTAGAAAATCGTGCAAAAGTGGAGAAAATAACAGTGTAGAAATATAACTACTTATTTTTGAAAAAAAAAACCAATGTCCCAGTCGTGTCGAAACTTTGTCAAAATTTTGAATAAAAGAAAAAAAAACAAATGGAATGTTTTATGTTTTACGTTAGTTTGTTTGTTTGTTATGAAGGAAAATAATAGTTTGTTTGTTTGTTGTGGAAAAAATAGAAAATGGAAAAGGGTCTTATCAAAAATAGTTTATTTGCCCGAACTACGCGGGTTTGATTCTCACCGGATGTGAGATACGTAGGCAACCCTCATCGGGTCCAACCCCACCTTTTGCTAAAAAAGCCAAACACAAATAAAAAAAAACAAAAAAAAATGTCAAGATTTTTAATTTTGTCATAAATAAGTCGGGTGATGTCCAACTTCCCCTTTTACAAAAAAAATAGCAAAAATATATATGTCAAATTTCTAAGAAGTCGGGTGACGCTGTTTTATCAAGACATAGCCGAATGTTCCCGAAGGGGACGCCGGAAGGCTGACTTTGCATAAACAGCCACTTTTGGGTCATATTTAAGATTTGGTCCAGTTGACCCACACAGCCTTAAAAATCTTCGTCCCCAAGACGTTGAAAGGCCGTGTTTGCAATATTGAGTTTTCTAAATTTGAAAAACGATAAAAAGAGTCATAAATAAGTCAGGTGATGTTGTTATGTCATAAATAGCCGAATGTTCCCGAAAGGAACGCCAGAAGGCTGACTTTGCATAAACAGCCACTTTTTGGGTCATTTTAGGATTTTGATCCAGTTGACCCACTCAGCCTTAAAAATCTTTGTCCCCGAGGCGCTGAAGGGCCGTGTTTGCAACACCAGGTTTTTTTTGTAATTTTGAAAAGAAAAAAAAACAAAGAGTCAACGGTCAGGTGAATACCGTTTGAATTTTGTCATAATAAGCCGAGCCAGCTTCGGCCGCGTCTTTAACTGTTCTTGCCGAAATAGCCTTAGAGTATATTTCAATTGTCGAAAGGTTATTTTCGTAAAAGAACGGACAAGTTTGCAAAGTGTCATAAAATAATCCTCCTCGGCCTCAAAATTCATGTGAAATTTGGAAGGGGCCACATTTGCAAAAATAACCGTTCGGTTGCATTTGTCAAATGGAGAAAGGAAGCCGGCCATTTGTTTTGGAGTTTGTAAATCTTTTAATTAGAATATGTGGGTTGTTTGATTTTCATGTTTGTAGGTCATTTTTAAACCTTTGAAACCCAGTTTGTTTTATTATGAAAACTGATAATTCCAAAAAAAAAATGTTTCATTTTTGTTACTTTTCATATTGTTCCGAACTACGCAAGGTCTGATTCATGCGAGGTCATGATACGTAGGCAATCTCCATAAGATTCGACCACAACAAAAAAAATGAAAAAAAAATCGAAAAAAGGAAAAATGAAAAAAGAAAGAGAAAAAAAGAGAAAAAAAATGAAAAAAATCGAAAAAAAAAAGAAGAGAAAAAAAGAGAAAAAAGATGTTGTTAATGAGGATCGACGGAGTCCATTCTAACCAGTTTGTTTCGCAAATAAAGTTAAGGTGGTTGGTTTGTGGTAAGCCGGACAATGACACCCAGAATCCTTTACTTGCACCTCATGATACACACTCTGCGGGGATCAGGCCTGATAACAGAAGCACTCGAATCCTATTGGGAACTTGTTGACGGGGGTTGATGATATTGAAGCTGGTGGCTAAGATGCCAGTTTTGATAAAGTAGGAGGACGCTCCGTTCCTTGGTTAGCAAGAGAGAAGCTTGTGGTGGTTTATTTTGTTGTCATTTCTGTTGTTCGGATTATTAGGATTGTAATTCAGATATTGTTTTGTGTCAATATCTTTCCGCTTCTTTCCGTTTTGTCATAGCAGTTTGTTTAAATTTTGTCCAGGTTGTCTAGGATTTTATTCCGATTTGTTTTTTAACCATTTCACCGGTAGTCCAATGCAAAATCCGGTCTTTTATTGTTTCCAGTCATCTCTTTGTTTAGTCCTTTTATCATTTTTGTTCAGTGCTGATTCTAGTGACATGACATGCGCACACAGTTTGGGCCTAATCTTAAAAGTCAATCATTAAATACTGGGAAGGGAATCAAAGCATTTAAAGGAAATAAGAACGGTTTGAGATTATTTGGAGCCCGAGTCATGTGGAATTAGGGCAAATAAAACACAAATAAAACCGTTAAAAGCAAGAGGCATGAGGGTCATTCATGATAATGAGAGTGTCGCCCAACGGTGCTTTAGAAATAACAAAGTAAAAAGCAAATGTTTAACATAATTGTCAAGTCCAGCACCATCGGAAGAGACTATAAATCTATGTTCAATTGTGTTGTCTGCACTTGGTATGTTTTGAAGACTGGAATGACGAAGGCATTTTGTTCTGCTACCTAAACACTTTACCCTTCGTTACCCCTTTTGAGCCTTATTTGTTTTCTTTCATACCCCTCGTTCGGAATCAGTAGCAACGAATAGAAGATACGAACATGGAAGATAAAAAAGAAAAAAAAAGAATAGCAAAACGACAAAAGAAAAATGAAAAAAAAGAGAAAAGAAAAGAGAAATGATAACAAAAAAAGAAAAAAAGGAAAGTCAAATGAAAAAATAGGAATTGGGAACTACGTTTGACCTGATTCCTCAAAGAGGATACGTAGGCGCTTCACGGCTCGGTCATAGTTTTGAAAAATGAAAAAATCAGTCAATTAAAATATCCCCAAGCAAGAAACTGGGGCAAAGGTTGCGTTTGTTGTAAATAAATCTAGTTCCGAAAGTTGTAATTAATAACCCAAAATCGATGCATTTTTGAGCCTTTAATACCCTTTCTTT
This sequence comes from Nicotiana tabacum, assembly GCF_000715075.1. Classification (NCBI taxonomy): domain Eukaryota; kingdom Viridiplantae; phylum Streptophyta; class Magnoliopsida; order Solanales; family Solanaceae; genus Nicotiana; species Nicotiana tabacum. Next base: position 22,162,389 of record NC_134100.1, on the reverse strand, counting down.
CTAGCCCTATCCAAAACCCACATTACGGTCCAAAGAAAGACCTTCTGATCAGTCTTCAAAAGATGCCAAGTCAGACAAATGAAGAGTCTTACCAGCGAACATAACATTCTGTTCCACAGCAGAAAGGACTCTAATCTCCAACAGAAAGAGTTATACCGGCAACACTCCAAATCCCCAGTTGGAGAGAGATATAAAACGAGAGAGTCTTATTGGTGAAAACCTTCACAGGCACCATAAGGCGATGAAAGTTGAGAGAAAACCAAAATGAGAGAGGCTTGATAGTGAAAACCTTTTGGGCACTACAAGTCGAATAAGATTGTAAATCAGATGGGGAATTGCCAATTGAAGATCTTGAAGACGATTGACGACGGAGGATAGGCCACATATGCATGTCACGACCATTAGAGTCGGTATCTGCGTTTGATAGGTTTTTATTTATAGTTTCTTTTGTTAAAGAGTCATCTTTCTCCTTTGTCTTTTTATTCTGTTCCCTTTCATCTTTCTCCTTTAATAGAAAAATCCCCTAGTAGAGTCTGTTTGGTCAGAACAAATGAGAAATGACTTCAAAATATGCCATCAGCTTTCCAAGATGAGATCTGACTAATACATCCAAGTGGTATAGTCAGCAAGGAACAAGCGCGAGGCCAATGTCAAGAAAGATATCCCCAGCAAAAGGGAATTGACAAAAGGATTGACAAGTGTCAAGAGGGATACCCTTGCCGAAATCAAAGGTTATAAGCCTCAAGGCCAAGGCCCGTTGAACAAAGCAAGGAAAGCAGTGAGCAGGATTTGGGAAATTCATACTAGACTAAAAGGTCGGGGAAATGCCAGTTTCCGAGCTATGCCACAAAAGAAGAGGGATATCCCCTGCAGAAAGGGATTATCCCCAACAAATAATATCATCCCCAACAAGCTGTGGAACACAGAGCGAGGAAGGAGAAAGGGAAAAGCCATCCCAGTAGGAGTATCACAACCAACCACCATGTTTTAAACTAACAAATTTTGTTTGATTTGAAGCAGGTAAAGGAAATGGCATTGATGCCAGAACTGCATGCCACAAGGGATATTATCAAACTGGGGCAGAAAATTTTCCTTCCATTTAGAAAATTTTCTGGAAGTCAGGTACCCATTCGGGGAAGAAGAAAGATAACACCAGTCTCGAGGGAGCTGATCTTTGAACCAGTGATATCCCCAAGTTTTAATAAAGGAAGCTTAATCCTCAGCAGACCGAACAAAAAGATTGAAACTGGTGTTTGGAAAGGCAAAGGGCTAGTATCGCTCCCAACAGGTTTCAGAAGGGGGGATTACCAATTTTGAAGGAATGCAAATCCCCCAACGGTGTTATCCTCAACAGCGTTATCCCCAGCTCATAACACTTATCCCCCAGCAGGTAAGTAAATAATCCCCAGCAAGTGTTGAGGTAAGACATTTTCAAGTTTTAAGGATATTTTGGGTTCATCCGCCCTCGAATAGGATATGTTGGGTTCATCCGCCCTCAAACAGGATATGTCGGGTTCATCCGCCCTCGAATAGGATATGTCGGGTTCATCCGCCCTCGAATAGGATATGTCGGGTTCATCCGCCCTCGAATAGGATATGTCGGGTTCATCCGCCCTCGAATAGGATATGTTGGGTTCATCCGCCCTCGAATAGGATATGTCGGGTTCATCCGCCCTCGAATAGGATATGTTGGGTTCATCCGCCCTCGAATAGGATATGTCGGGTTCATCCGCCCTCGAATAGGATATGTCGGGTTCATCCGCCCTCGAATAGGATATGTCGGGTTCATCTGCCCTCAAATAGGATATGTCGGGTTCATCCGCCCTCGAATAGGATATGTCGGGTTCATCCGCCCTTAAACAGGATATGCCGGGTTCATCCGCCCTCAAACAGGATATTTTGGGTTCATCCGCCCTCGAATAGGATATGTCAGGTTCATACACCCTCAAATAGGATATGTCGGGTTCATCCGCCCTCAAACAGGATATGTCGGGTTCATCCGCCCTCGAATAGGATAGTTTGGGTTCATTCGCCCTCGAATAGGATATGTCGGGTTCATCCACCCTCAAATAGGATATGTCGGGTTCATCCGCCCTCAAACAGGATATGTCGGGTTCATCCGCCCTCGAATAGGATAGTTCGGGTTCATCCGCCCTCAAATAGGATATGTCGGGTTCATCCGCCCTCAAACAGGATATGTCGGGTTCATCCGCCCTCAAACAGGATATGCTGGGTTCATCCACCCTCGAACAGGATATGCTGGGTTCATCCGCCCTCGAATAGGATATGTCGGGTTCATCCGCCCTCGAATAGGATATGTTGGGTTCATCCGCCCTCAAACAGGATATGTTGGGTTCATCCGCCCTCAAATAGGATATGTTGGGATCATCCGCCCTCAAATAGGATCTTATTTTCAAAGTTATTGTTGAAGACAGGCGCCCACCTGAATAACGAGAGGATTACATTTCTGTCATTTCATTTCTGTTCTAGGTCACCCACCAGTATAATGCGGGAATACATTTTTGTCTGGTCATTTCATATTCTAGGGCACCCACCAGTATAATGCGGGCCTACCATTTTTCATGTCTTTATAGGCGCCCATCTGAATAACGAGAGGAATACTTTCATGTCTTTACAGGCGCCCACCTGAATAACGAGAGGAATACTTTTATGTCTTAGTATAGACAGGCGCCCACCTGAATAATGAGAGGAATACTTTTTGTCTGTGCATTTCATATTTTAGGCGCCCACCTGTATAACAAGGGAATACATTCCACGTCTTCACCCATAGGAGATGCATTTCCTCCTAAGTTTGTTTTAGTTTCACCCATAGGAGATGCATTTCCTCCTAAGTTTGTTTTAGTTTCACCCATAAGAGGTGCATTTCCTCCTATGTTTGTTTTTTACCCATATGAGATGTATTTCCTCCTAAGTATTTTTACCCGTAGGAGAGGCATTTCCTCCTAAGTTTAGTTTTACCCATAGGAGATGCATTTCCTCCTAAGTTTGTTTTTTACCCATAGGAGATGTATTTCCTCCTAAAGTTTATTTTTAACCCATAGGAGATGCATTTCCTCCTAAGTTTGTTTAGTTTCACCCATAGGAGAGGCATTTCCTCCTAAGTTTGTCTTTACCCATAGGAGATGTATTTCCTCCTAAAGTTTATTTTTACCAATAGGAGACGCACTTCCTAAGTTTAGTTTCACCCATAGGAGAGGCATTTCCTCCTAAGTTTAGTTTCAACCAATAGGAGACGCACTTCCTAAGTTAAGTTTCACCAATAGGAGACGCACTTCCTAAGTTAAGTTTCACCAATAGGAGACGCACTTCCTAAGTTAAGTTTCACCAACAGGAGACGCACATCCTAAGTTAGTTTCACCAACAGGAGACACACTTCCTAAGAATAATTTCACCAATAGGAGACGCACTTCCTAAGGAGACACACTTCCTAAGAATAATTTCACCAATAGGAGACGCACATCCTAAGATAAGTTTTACCAATAGGAGACGCACTTCCTAAGAATAGTTTCACCAACAGGAGACGCACTTCCTAAGATAAGTTTCACCAAGAGGAGACGCACATCCTAAGTAAGTTTCACCAATAGGAGACACACATCCTAAGCTAAGTTTCACCAACAGGAGACGCACTTCCTAAAAATAATTTTACCAATAGGAGACGCACTTCCTAAGATAAGTTTCACCAGTAGGAGACGCACTTCCTAAGTTAATTTCACCAATAGGAGACACACTTCCTAAATAATAATTTCACTAATAGGAGACGCACTTCCTAAGTAAGTTTCACCAATAGGAGACGCACTTCCTAAGAATAGTTTTACCAATAGGAGACGCATTTCCTAAATTTAGTTTCACCAATAGGAGACGCACTTCCTAAGAGAAGTTTCACCAATAGGAGACGCACATCCTAAGCTAATTTTCACCAACAGGAGACGCACTTCCTAAAAATAATTTTACCAATAGGAGACGCACTTCCTAAGATAAGTTTCACCAGTAGGAGACGCACTTCCTAAGTTAATTTAACCAATAGGAGACGCACTTCCTAAGTAATAATTTCACCAATAGGAGACGCACTTCCTAAGTAAGTTTCACCAATAGGAGACGCACTTCCTAAGAATAGTTTTACCAATAGGAGACGCACTTCCTAAATTTAGTTTCACCAATAGGAGACGCACTTCCTAAGAATAGTTTCACCAATAGGAGACGCACTTCCTAAGTAAGTTTCACCAATAGGAGACGCACTTCCTAAGAATAGTTTTACCAATAGGAGACGCACTTCCTAAATTTAGTTTCACCAATAGGAGACGCACTTCCTAAGAATAGTTTCACCAATAGGAGACGCACTTCCTAAGTAAGTTTCACCAAGAGGAGACGCACTTCCTAAGAATAGTTTCACCAAGAGGAGACGCACGTCCTAAGTAAGTTTTACCAATAGGAGACGCACTTCCTAAGAATAGTTTTACCAATAGGAGACGCACTTCCTAAGTTTAGTTTTTCCCAATAGGAGACGCACTTCCTAAAGTTATTGTACCCAATAGGAGACGCACTTCCTTAAGTTTAGTTTTGCCCATAGGAGACGCACTTCCTAAGTTTACTTTTACCCCATAGGAGACGCACTTCCTAAGTTTACTTTTACCCCATAGGAGACGCACTTCCTAAATTAAGATTTCACGCATAGGAGACGCACTTCCTAAATTATTTTCATTCATAGGAGACGCACTTCCTAGTTCAAAATCATTAAGGTTTCACCCATAGGAGACGCACTTCCTAAGACTATTTTACCCCTAGGAGACGCACTTCCTAAGTTTAATTTCATGCATAGGAAACGCACTTCCTGAATTAAGTTTTCATTATTAGGAGACGCACTTCCTAGTCTGGTTCGCTCAGGTTATACTTTTGCTTTAGGAGACGCACTTCCTAGTCTGGTTCATTTAAGATTTCATTCGTAGGAGACGCACTTCCTAGTTTGATTCATTTTAAGTTCAACCATAGGAGACACAATTCCTAGTCCAGTTTTTTGAAGTTTACCCGTAGGAGACGCACTTCCTAATCAAGGTCTTTCAAGTTTTTTTAGGAGACGCACTTCCTAAATCGAGATTTTATTCATAGGAGACGCACTTCCTAGTTCTAGTCACTGAAGTTTTCACCCTTTGGAGACGCACTTCCTAGTTTAGTTCATTCCGATTCGACCATAGGAGACGCACTTCCTAATTTGAGTCATTGAGGTTTTATTTTAGCGGACACATTTGCTAGCAAGAGTTTTTGGTTTTACTCGTAGGAGATGCACATCCTAGCCTATCAGTTTACTCTCATCATTGCATCAGTAGTGTAAGTGAGTTACAATTTTGCTAACGACTCACAAATCTTCCCTGTACAAACTGGGTTAGGAAATTTTGTTTGTTTTGTTTGTTTTGGTTGTCAGGGACCCGCCTATAGAACGGAGGTTGTTGTATGTCGAAGATCGAAGAAGTCAGGAGTCCGCCTGTAGAACAGAGGAACATTTTTCAAAACCAAGCAGTGACCCACTGGACAGCAGAAGGCTACAGCTAAAATCCCCAGCATTCAACCAAGTTATAAATAGCAGAAGCTCGCCTCAAGAATGCGAGTCAACAGTCTGAGATGGTTAACCAAAGATGGAAACACACAAAAAAAAAGAACAAGAAAAAAAAGAGAAAAATACGGAAGTGGAAAACATATGTGGTCTGCTCAAGAACTAGCACCTACAACTCGCAAGTATCAAGGTTCAAATCCAAAGTCTGTATGAAGTACCATTCAAGACTCAAGACCAAATTTCAGAAGACTTAAAGATAGGAATCCTTGTAACTAGTAGCTGATAGGCTTAGTTAGTCTTTTTCAGTTTTCATTTTTGATGTAATGACAGGACCGCGGACCGGAACCTCAACGGAACGGCACCTCGACCGGCTCTTCACCTAGGTACACTCTACCATCTCTCTCATTTCCGACCTACAGGTGGCCTGATTCCTGTATAACCAAGGATATGTAGGCAGCTCAGATACCAGGGCTCGGTCACATCCCCTTCCTTTCCTTGGTGTAGTCCCTCCAAATAATGGACGGGTCAAAAACATGTCTAGTCGTTCTTTGTCGGAAAACTCTTCGTGTTTCCAGTCAAAGAGGGGCAGCTGTAGACACGTGATTTTTGACCCTCCCCGAGATTTGACCCTCCCCGAGAATTTTCACATTTTTAGCGTGAATATTTTAATTTAGGTCCAATATAGCTATTTGGACTATTTTACTTTATTTCGTCGCAAAAGAGAAAATTACAAAAAATATATATATAAATTTTAGTTTATGTATTTCTCATAAACTTGAAAAAATACAAAAATTGTACTTTATTTTTGTACTTTATATAATTTCAAAAATTACCAAAAAATATAGTTCTATTAATGTTTTGTAGTCATTTTAGTTTTGAAAAAATACAAAAAATATTACTTAATATTTTATCTTTATATTAAAAAAACAAAAATTACAAAAATAGTTTTATTAATGTTTTGTAGCTATTTTAATCTTGAAAAAATATTAAAAATATAATAATATAGTTTTGTTTTAAATAATTAGTCTTATTTTAGTAGCTATTTTGCTTACATAGGATTAGTTAAGCAACGTCGTGTTCTTATTCTCGGATCCGGGCAAAAGAATAATATTCGGGTTCAAACTACCCGGTTTTAGGCCTAATTTTCGGGTCTAGCCCATAATAATCCGAGTCCACCACACATGAGGGGACACGCGTGGGGAACACGGACGGAACCCCACACACGGGGAACCCCACCACGCGTGGGGGACACAAGTCTCGAACCCCACCACGCACGGGGGCCCATTTGCTGGGCAAGGATTACAAAATGCACGGGCAAAACAGATTTTTAGGGGGGACTTGAAAATTTTGGCTGGGAACTGTTCATCTCCTTCCTCCTAAAGGAATAAGAACAAAACCCTACTGTCCACCTCCGCGAAACCACCAGCTCCCCGTCGTCACTGATCCTCAACCATCACTCCGTCGACCACCTGCAGAACCAACAAAGCACACGACCACTCCTCCTCCTAGCTCCATCAAACCAGTCTGGGTCCTCCATTAAATCCGACGACCACAGCTGTTGCTGCTGCGTCGTCACTGACCATAACCCACGACCCCTCGTTTGTTGAGCAGCAGCAACCATCACTGCAGCAGTCGACCATCCTCCTGTCCAAACTCCCTTCGTCGACCACAAGCGACGCCCAGCTCCGGTCATCTACCACCATCGCTGCCCGCTACCAGTTGAACCAGCACGACCCCCACGCCTCAGATTGGTTCAAACAGCAACTGCTGTTGCTTCCCCATCGTCATCCTTACCATCTCGCCCAAACTGCCACCCCTACCACGAACAGTCCCTCCCGTCGTCACTGCCCAAACGACCCTCCATAACCTGTTTCTTCCTCATATCCGAACGACCCCTTCTGCTTATCTTCACGTACCTGCTGCATCGAAAAAATCCAGCAGCAGCCGATATCTCATGCGTTGACAGTTTTGGCCGAGCTTTCAGTTTCCATTGAGGTCGTTTTTGTTCGTCGAGGTCCGGTACGTCGAGGTTGTTGTTCGAGGTTTCGTCGCAGGTCCAACGCATCAGACGTTAATCTCAAGTAGGTCATCTCTGTCCGTGTCCTTCATATTTGCTGTTAGTAATATGTATATGTGATGTTTTGAAATACCATCCTATTTCATGCGGATAGTACGCGAATTGAGCGAGACATATACATATGATGTTTGCTAATTGCTATTTCTTGCTAATTAACTCCGTATGGCATTGAAATTTGGCCTCGAATGTCTTTTCCTTTGTTTCGTTATGTTAAGTAGTTGTTCGACATCTTGTTTCCTCATGCTCAGATTATTGTTATCCAAATATTTTTTGCGATAGGTGTTTGTACACATTCCGAAAGGTGTTAATCATTTTAGTTTGTCTTAATAATTGTTTATACATGTAGTAGTAATGTTAAAATCATAGTAGTAATTTTAATTCCGCGAAAAAATACTCGTTTCATCAAATAAGTTCAATCTACAACCCATGATCTCGCAAAGTAGCAAAAAATGTAGTTATTTTAGCCTTGTCCTTTTTTTTTAAAAAAATAATAAAAATAAATAAATAAATAAAAATGAGACGAGCCTCGCCAAATAAAAGGGACAAATTGCGGGGCCCTCATAGATATATATATCATAATAAATATTTAGAATTCGGGACAGGCCGTTTAGCGAATTTTACGGCCTTCCCCAAAATAACAATGCGCTAGTTGCGTTAGGCACGCCTTTAATAATTTATTTTCCTTAACTCGGGTGCACATTTATGTGACCTAAATCTAAATATCAACCGAGTCGAGATATGTCAAACAACCACGGGTGCATTGATGTAACGTGGTTCGAGATATGTTTCCACGACGTTGCAATTCTCGTAAAAATAATAACAATAATTAAGAAAGCGGTAAAAAGATAAAATTTTGCACATAAGTTCATATTTTTATAAAATCAGATAATCAAGCCGAATATAATAGTTGAGCGACCGTGCTAGAACCACGGAACTCGGGAATGCCTAACACCTTCTCCCGGGTTAACAGAATTCCTTATCCGGATTTCTGGTACGCAGACTGTAATATGGAGTCATTCTTTTCCTCGATTCGGGATAAAAATTGGTGACTTGGGACACCCTAAATCTCCCAAGTGGCGACTCTGAAATAAATAAACAAATCCCGTTTCGATTGTCCTTTAATTGGAAAAAACTCCCCTTGTACTCTCGGGTGCGGAAAAAGGAGGTGTGACACCTGGAACAAGGTTTAGTGGAGCTGGAAAGGAAATTTCTCAAGAGGATCGAGGACTGCCAGAATGCTAAAGGAAACGATGGTGGACACCTGGCCAGAGCCTACCTGCTGCTGGGACTTCGCGAGCTGGTGAAGTTGTTCAATGGGGCCAAAGATGCCGAGTCTGGGGAAGGTCCTTTGGGGACCAAGTAAATAGGAGTTTATCTTTTCGCTTTATAAAATGTAATAAGGCCGATGGCCACTAGTGACATTTTATTTCCTATTATTTAGCGTCGTTTTGGGATTCGTCCACTTTTTCTTAATAAAATGAGGCATTTAGCATTCTAAGTTCTCCAAATCAATTTATTGCTAGGCATACCTCGGGCACAAAGAGGTTCCCCAAATTAAGACACGATTTACATTCTTGCACTATGTGTTTAAATATTATAACATTTATTTTCTTATAATTCGCACTGGATTGTTTCCTTTTTTTTTGTTTTTACTTTTGTTTTATTTACTCCCCTCCCCAAAGGTTAGTTCGTGCACTCTAGCATCATCATCTTATTTCACAAGATCCCGGGGCCCTCCGCCCACTCCTCCTCCTAGTCCTATTAAAGGCAAGAATAAAGAAAAGATGGAAGATTTGAACAACGCCAGAAAGGAGAACTCAACTGAACGGGTAGAGGTCACTCATCATGGTACTTTGGTTCCTAAAGAAAATGCATCACGGCTCGAACAGAAACTGCTGAAATTCCAAGAAGAACTTGATCAGGTTCGGAATTTGGCAAATCTGTCATTTTCTCTCACCACTCCAGATGTCAATTTCCCCAATGCTCAGAACCCCACACCTCCACAAAATATACCCAAAACACAAAAACATCCCGCTCCTCACTACCACTACAACACTTGCCACACCTTCAACAATACTCCACTACTTATCCTAGAACTATTGAACTCCACAAATGACCATTTCCACGCTCATCATAACACCCCCATCTATGTGGATACCGTACCACACTCCACCCAACCCTTCTCAAGCACACCTGAATCTGATGATAAAGACTCACTCATCAGGAACCTGGCTAAAGAACTCAAGAAATTGACTAGTTGAATTCAGGGTGTCGAAGGAAGCAAGGGGATTGAAAGGTTGAACTACAAAGATCTTTGCATACAACCGGATGTCGAACTTCCCAAGGGGTACAAACCTCCTAAGTTCGAGATGTTTGATGGTACAGGGGATCCGAGAGTCCACTTGAGAACATACTGCGACAAGCTGGTCGGAGTAGGGAAAGATGAAAGGATTCGAATGAAGCTTTTCATGAGGAGTCTGAGAGGAGATGCTCTGTCTTGGTACATTAGCCAAGACTCGAAGAAATGGTCGAACTGGGTGAGTATGGCATCCGACTTTATGGACAGGTTCAGGTTCAACACAAAAAATGCGCCAGATGTGTTCTACATCTAGAATTTAAAGAAGAAGCCCACAGAAACATTCTGCGAGTACGCTACTCGCTGGAGATTAGAAGCTGCTAAGGTTAGACCAACTTTAGAAGAAGAACAGATGAAAAAGTTTTTCGTCCGGGCTTAGGACCCGCAATATTATGAAAGGCTGATGTTGATTCAGATCCGGAAATTTTCCGAAATTATCAAGCTAGGTGAAAGGATTGAAGAAGGCATCAAAAGTTGTATGGTTACGAATTTTAAAGCCTTGCAAGCTACCAATAAGGCTTTACAGTCTGGTGGTACGTCCAAGAAAAGGGACGTAGGTGCCGTAATGGTTGCACAAAGAGCCAAATCCCCTATCAAATACCAAGCCTATCTGATACCTCCACTCACATATCAGCCTACCCCAAATTACCAAGCACCCTCACCCTCTTACCAAGCTCCATCACCTACTTACCAATCACCCCCACCTCCTACATATCAACCTACTTCACCCAGATATTCCCAACCCGCACATGTCTACCAAGCCTTCAATGCTCAACCATCCTACTATCAATCACCTCCCACACGTCAAAACTTTCCTAGACCTCGACCAAATTTCGACCGCAGACCCCCCAAACATTATACCACAATTGCTGAACCGATTGACCAACTATACCAAAGGCTCAAAGCTGCTGGTTATGTCACCCCTATCCCTTCTATAACCCCTGAAAACACTTCTTAGTGGGTCAATCCAAATAAATCCTGGGCATACCATTCCGGCATGAAGGGACATACCATTGATGAATGCCGCTCTCCAAAAGATAAGATCCAGACTTTGATAGATAACAAGATCATTGTAGCAAACGAGCCTACTTCGAATGTCCGCAACAACCCTATGCCGGACCACAAGGGTGGAGGTGTTCACATTATCGAAATAGAGGATGATTGGGATCCCAAAGGATCGATCGGTTTAATCACAGAAGGTGACGAAGCAAAGAAGCCATTAGTCACCCTCAATTCGATTGTAGTCCAAACTCAGCCTTCTAGGGATGCCGAGGTAAACATGTCTTTACCACTTGAGTTTGGAGCACCACTCCCCACAAAGACGCCAACACCAATTGAGGTCAAGTTTGGGTTTCCAGCAAACGCAACCGCACCGTTTGAAGTTGCAGTTTTACCCTCCAAAGTATATGCTCCATTCGGAGTAAAGGTGCCCATCCCAGTAGCCATAACACCATTCCATACGAATGCCATACCTTGGGATTACATGGCCGAGGTGAAAAGTAAAGGGAAAGATAAATTCGGGGAAACAGTTGCAGCACAGGGTATGACAAGAACCGACAGGGTTTATACTCTAGAGTATTTAGCAGAGTCGAGTAAGCAGGCCTCTGGTCGACCTACCATAACTGAAACCAGGCCCGATGATCTCTGGATAAAGATACAAGCCAAGGAATACTCAGTCATTGATCAGCTGAACAAAACACCGACACAAATTTCTATCCTAGCTTTGCTGCAAAGTTACGATGCACATAAGAATGCCTTGTTGAAGGTGCTGAGTGAGGCATATGTACCAAGCAACATCACCGGAGGAGAAATGGAAAACATGGTAGGGCAGGTATTGGAAAGCCACAAGATCACTTTTCATGAAGATGAGCTGCCACAGAAGGGTTGAGTCACAACAAAGCATTGCACATCACCGTACAATGCGAAGATTATTTTATCACTAGGGTCCTGATTGATGAAGGGTCCAGCCTCAATATTTGTCCGTTGGTAACACTCAGAACATTGGGAAAGGGGCTGCATGAGATCAAGGACGGGTCCATCAACGTCAAAGCTTTCTACGGTTCCCAAAGATCCACCATTGGGGAAATTATCCTATGTTTGCAAATGGGGCCTACTTGGTTCGACGTTTATTTTCAAGTTATAGACGTGCCGACATCTTACAACTTGCTATTGGGACGACCGTGGATTCATGCCGCTAGGGCCATAGAATCAACACTGCATCAGGCGGTGAAATTTGAATGGAACCACCAAGAGGTGATCATTCACGGCGATGGTAACAATCCCATATACAGTCGCCAAACCATCCCAGCGTTTGGAGGAAGGAGAAAGATAGGCGAGGAAACCTATCACCATGTCGCGCTAGTAAACACCGTTGACAAAGACAAATGGTAGGATAACAAAATTGAAAGCATATTGAACTAGAGCAGATATGAGCCTGTTAAGGGACTTGGCAAGAACCTCCAAGGAATCGCCAAGCCTATCAAATTGAAGAAACATGACACCACTTTCGGTCTAGGATACGAGTATACTTGTGAGGAATTCAACGACTGGTCGCCACCATGGCGCGGTCCATACTACCCTCTGGAGCAGCCAATACCACATGTGGAGCAGACTTTCCAGCCGACCGATGTTATCTATGGGTCAAAAGAAGAGGAAGCACTGGCAGTAGTGAGGAATTTGTTCCTAGAAGACGATGATATGGACTGTTGTGTTATTTTTGAGGAGGAGGAGGAGGAAGGACCTTCCATACATGCCGTAAGCCGAGGAGCATGCCTCAACAAATGGACCATCAGAACCACTAGAGCTCGGAAAGCCTCAGGGTAGCAAGGCTGAACAAAACATCATGCACTATCTTTTATTTTTACTAGTTGACTTTCCTTTCACATTTTGAATTTTTGCAATAAGATCTTCCAATGTCCAAAACAATTATGAAATTTATCAAAGCATTTCGGTTTCCTTACAAATCTTACTCTTATTATTTTCTCTCATTTATACAGCATTACTATTACTAATCTTGATGAACCAATGACTGTGACATACAACAAGACAACGCAACAAATGGACATAGATTCAGAGGAAGATGACATACCAGAAGAGATTGTTAAGGAAGTTGAGAATTTTGAGAACAGACCTAAGTCCAACCTGGACGAGACCGAGATTATTAACCTGGGAGATGCAAAAAATATCAAAGAAACTCGGATCAGCATTCATTTGTCACCATTAGAAAAGGAAGAATACACAAAATTTCTAAAGGAATACGATGACATATTCGCTTGGTCGTATGACGACATGACTGGTTTGAGTACATCTATTGTGGCACACAAACTGCCAAATGATCCGACATGTCCACCGGTAAAGCAGAAGTTCAGGAAGTTCAAGCCTGTCATGAGCTTGAAAATCAAGGAAGAAGTCACTAAGCAAGTCAAAGCTATGGTTCTCAGGGTAGTAGAATTCCCACATGGTTAGCCAACATTGTGCCAGTGCCAAAGAAGGATGGGAAGGTCAGGGTCTATGTCAACTACCGGGATCTCAACCGAGCCAGTCCAAAAGACGACTTCCCCTTGCCAAACATACACATCCTGATTGACAATTGAGCCAAGCATGAGTTGCAGTCATTCGTGGATTGTTTTGTTGGGTACATCAAATATGGATGAATGAAGAAGACGCTGAGAAAACGGCTTTCATCACGCCGTGAGGAATGTACTGTTACAAGAAGATGCCATTCGAGCTAAAGAATGCAGGGGCCACCTACATGAGGGCCATGACTACCATTTTTCATGATATAATACATAAGGAGATCGAGGTGTATGTAGATGATGTCATCATCAAATCCAAGAAAGCCACTGATCACATGGAAGATTTGAGGAAGTTCTTCAACAGACTGAGAAGGTACAACCTGAAACTGAATCCTTGAAGTATTGGATGGAGCATTTGGTTGTGTTCTGGGGCAGCATGATGAAACAGGGAGGAAGGAGCAGGCCATCTATTACCTCAGTAAGAAGTTCACCTCATACGAGACCTGGTATTCTCTGTTAGAGCTCACCTGTTGTGCTTTGACTTGGGTAGCTCAGAAGTTGATGCATTACTTCTGTGCCTACACTACATATCTTATATCAAGGATGGATCTCTTGAAGTACATCTTTCCGAAGCCCATGCACACTCGCAAGCTGGCCAAGTGGCAAATCTTGTTGAGTGAATTTGACATTGTCTACGTGACTCAGAAAGTGATCAAAGGACAAGCACTAGAAGATTACCTTGCGGAAAATCCTATGGATGGAGAATACGAACCCCTAAAAACATATTTTCCTGATAAAGAGGTATCATTCATAGGAGAAGACATTGCAGAATCCTATGACGGTTGAAGAATGTTTTTTGATGGAGCAGCAAATTTCAAAGGATTTGGCATAGGAGCAGTCCTAGTATCAGAAACTAGTCAACATTATCCGGTATCTGCCAAACTCAGGTTCCCATGCACCAACAACATGGCCGAGTACGAAGCCTGCATCTTAGGACTCAAGATGGCCATTGACATAAACATCCAAGAGTTGCTAGTAATTGGGGATTTAGACTTGCTTATACATCAGGTCCGAGAAGAATGGGCGACCAAGAACTCCAAGATACTCCCTTATTTGCATCACGTACATGATTTGAGAAAGAGGTTCACAAAGAAGTAATTCCAGCATGTTCCCAGGGTCCAGAATGAATTCGCCGATGCACTGGCTACCCTATCATCCATGATACAACATCCAGACAAGAATTTTATTGATCCCATTCCATTAAAGATCCATGATCAGCCAGCTTATTGTGCTCATGTTGAGGAAGAAGCAGACAGAAAGCCTTGGTTTCATGATATCAAGGAGTACTTGGCAAAAGGAGAATACCCAGAACTCGCAAATGCTACTTAGAAGTGCACACTTTGGAGGTTATCCAACAATTTCTTTCACAATAGAGGAATTCTATACAGAAGGACTCCTGATCTGGGATTACAAAGGTGTGTCGACGCGAAGGAAGCATCTAAACTACTAGAAGAAATCCATGCTGGGACCTGCTGTCCACATATGAATGCTTTTATCTTAGCCAAGAAGATACTCTGGACTAGTTACTTTTGGATAACTATGGAGACAGACTACATCTAGTATGTCCGAAAGTGCCACCGTTGCCAGATACATGCAGACATGATAAAAGTGCCTCCAAATGAGCTTAATGAAACAAGCTCGCCGTGGCCGTTCGCCGCTTGGGGAATGGATGTCATTGGACCAATCGAACCCGGTGCATCAAACGGGCACAGGTTTTTCCTAGTAGTAATTGATTATTTCACCAAATGGGTTGAAGCAGTATCTTACAAAGTAGTGACTAAGAAAGTCGTGGTAGACTTCGTCCGCGACCATATCGTGTGTCGGTTCGAGATTCCGGAGTCAATCATCACTGATAATGGTTCCAATCTCAACAGTGACCTGATGAAAGCCATGTGTGAAACCTTCAAGACCAAACAGAAGAATTCTACAGCCTACAGACCTTAGATGAATGGAGTCGTAGAAGCTGCCAACAAGAATATCAAGAAGATATTGAGGAAAATGATAGAGAAGCATAAGTAGTGGCATGAGAAGCTATCGTTTGCTTTATTGGGATACCGCACCATAGTCCGAACATCGACAGAAGCAACTCCCTATATGCTGGTTTACGGTATAGAGGCAGTCATTCCCGCTGAGGTGGAAATTCCTTCCTTAAGGATCATACATGAAGCAGAGCTCGACGACGCAGAATGGGTGAAAAGTCGTTACGAGCAGCTAGCTCTTATAGACAGAAAGATAATGAATGCAGTTTGCCACGGTCAGCTCTATCAGAATAGAATGTCCAGAGCCTTCAACAAAAGAGTCAAGCCGAGACAATTCACAACAGGGGCAGGTGGCGTTAAAGAAAATTTTTTCGCATCAAGATGAAGCCAAAGGGAAATTCTCTCCCAACTGGCAAGGTCCGTACATGGTTCACCGAGTTTTGACAGGAGGAGCCCTCATACTTGCAGAAATGGACGGAGAAGTTTGGCCAAAGCCGATCAATTCAGACGTAGTCAAGCGATATTATGTGTAATCCTTATGTAATTTGAACTACGCCTGACCTGATTCCCGTTTAAGAGGGGATACATAGGCAGCCCTATGGGTTCGGTCACAATTCAATAAAATTTCCATTTCCCCCGCTATTGAAAACTGGGGCAGAATTTTGAGAAGGACCCTCAAAATTCCGAAGCCCATTCCATCCTTTTATCATTAACAACTGTCAAAAGCAGCAGCCTAGTAAACTAGGGAAGAATTTTAAGGAGGACCCTCAAAATTCCAGAGCAAGCAAAGTTGAAATGTCTTGAACCACGTTGCAGTCGTCGGTTCATCTAAAGAAAACTATTCTTAATTATGTACTTACGCTATGATTTTACTAAATCATGCATGTTTATTACTAAAATTACCTTGTTTTGCAACACTACCCCAATGATACGTACAATATCGCAAAATTAAAGCCGAGCAGGTCAAGTAAAGCCAGCGGGGATACGAACTAACTTTCCCCCCTTTACAAACTCACGATTTTTCTTTGGATGCAGGCACTTGAGTTGCAAAATCATCAAATATACTATATGCTCACTCACAAAGTTCAGAAATACAACTCTACAAACCGTTGCACTTGCTCGCAACTGCTATCCGTGCAACAGTGTCCCCCGACAGGCACAATATCCCCAACAATCACGATATCGCAATCCGCTATCAGCTAAGAAAACTCTACTGCCATTTGCCATTTTTACTTCCTGCATAAGGCTACCATTCTGCCTTCCGAGGTTACACTCTACCTCCATCTGAAGTTTTCTGCATTGCATAAGGCTACCATTCTGCCTTCCGAGACTAAGCTCTGTCTTCATCTGCATTTCTACATTGCATAAGGCTACCATTCTGCCTTCTGAGGTTAAGCTCTACCTCCATCTGCATTTCTGCATTGCATAAGGCTACCATTCTGCCTTCCGAGACTAAGCTCTGTCTCCATCTGCATTTCTGCGTTGCATACGGCTACTATTCTGCCTTCCGAGGTTAAGCTCTACCTCTATCTACATTTTTCTGCATTACATAAGGCTACCATTCTGCCTTCCGAGGTTAAGCTCTACCTCTATATGCACTCTCTACATTGTATAATGCTACCATTCTGCCTTCCGAGGTTAAGCTCTACCTCCATCTGCATTCTCTACATTGCATACGACTACCATTCTGCCTTCCGAGGTTAAGCTCTACCTCCATCAGCATGGCTGAAAGATCGCCACTTCATCTTGCATGGCTGAAAGATCGCCACTTCATTTACATCTTGCATGGCTGAAAGATTGCCACTTCATTTATACCTTGCATCGGTTGAAAGATCGCCACTTCATTTACATCTTGCATGGCTGAAAGATCACCACTTCATTTACATCTAGCATGGCTGAAAGATGGTCACTTCATTTATACCTTGCATCGGCTGAAAGATCACCACTTCATTTACATCATCTCATGGGCTGAAAGATCGCCAATCTGTCCAAAGGCATCATTGTTCGGAGGCACCATCTTCATAGCCCGAGAATGCCATGCCATGGCCGGATGACCCCTTTTTATCTTTTGCATATCATTATTCAAAGGCATCATAGTTCGGAGGCATCATTCTCATAGCCCGAGAGCATCATTTCATGGCATGGGAATCCTTATTATACACTTCATGGCCCAGGACGTCATGGTCCGAGGACATTATCCTAACCGTCCAAAGACAACATTCATGGTCCAATGGGAACTTGCATCATGGTTAAAGTTTTTGCACAGTATACACTTGTATTGCTTATTTGCAGGTAAACCGGTGAGCAACGGCCGTCTCAGCAAGAGCAATCCCACTCCAGTTCTCGCAACCCTGTCAGATTTTAACCCTCCATCGGCATATTCTGCCGACGGATCCTAAACTACATATGACCTGATTCCTGTAAGACCAACGATATGTAGGTAGATCAGGAACTAGATCATGGTCAACGTCTCCAAACCATTCTGTTCGGTCAAATTGGCCATCATATCTTTACCCGACAACTCTTGCATCCTTCCCGGGTAAAGAGGGGCAACTATTGATACCCAATTTTTTTCCTGTATATTTTTTATGCAAAATACTTTCAAAATAGCATATGTATGCATATATAAGTATGTCCAAACGTTTTAGTATTTTTCCTAATTTTTAAATCATTTTATTGCCCTATTCTAGCAGTACAAAAACCAATAATTATTCCCAAATTATCATTTTTTGTGATTCAGTTATTATATCATTATATTTATACTAAAATATAGCTAATGTAATTTTTTGCACATTTTTATAAATTTATTTGGTATTTTTAAAGCTAAATTGCACTTAATTGCAATATTAGCCTATTTTAGGATTTAATTGCGTTTATAATTATAAAATTGATTCCAGTATTTTTAACTTAATATTTATATATTATTAATTAACTCAGTACCTTTACATTATTTTCAAAAATTATTTTACTTCTTTTATAAAATAAAAAGGGAAAAAGTGGCTATTTAAATACTAGCCCTATATATTTCAATTTAAGCCCAAATCAACCCCCCGATTGAACCCAATTGCAATTTTAAATTACCCGACCCTATTTCTAAATTACCCGACCCTGACCCATTTAATTCAACCTGCCCGGCTCCCCTTTTGATCCATTCCTTTTTTAATTCACAAACACCCCAACCTTAAAATCATTTTCATTCATCCGCCGCCTCTGAAACCCCTCTCCTCTCTCAAACTCTCTCGAACCTTCCCTAACCCTAGCTGTCTCTCATCATCTTCCACCTCGAAACCCACCGGAAACCATGGCTTCCCAAGCTATGAGGACCCTATACTTACCTCCACTTGCTCTTACACACCTGATACCTAAAGATTCGAGGCCAGGCCTCGAAGGTTTTCACCCAGACCTCTGACGATTCGAGGTTCCAGAGTCATCACCGGCCTTGCTTTGGCGTACCATGGTGTTTTGAGCCTGGTTCTGACCTCTCCGACTCAGATTGGTGACCTATTCAAATCCTTTCTCTTTTCTAGGGTTCTTCTGAAACCCTAACCCTTCGAGGTTTTCTCCGATCTCTTTAGATCCATTGTGTATCTGTGCTCTCTTTGAGTTTTCAAACGATCTCCCTAACTTTTCTTTCGAAAATTACTTTTCAAAGTCTTTCTTTTACGATTTAGGGTTTTTTGAAAATGCTTAAGTGTTTCTCTAACTTTCTTTTCCTTTTCTTTAGTGTGTATTTGGATCTACTGTGTTCTATATTTTCCTTCTACCTTGTATGTTCTTCTACTGTGCTTTCTATATCTCGTTGTTGTATGTTCTTCTACTGTGCTTTCTATACTATGTTCTTGTATGCTATTCTACTATGTCCTGCTATTTTCTTCTACTATGTTCTGGTATGTTTTGCTTACTGTATTCTTCTACCGTGTTCTTAAGTGTTCTTCTATTGAACTTTGTTTAAGTTTCTTTTAAAAAAGGATCCTCTTAAGCATGCTTCTTCTACTATTCTTATCAGTATTTTTCCATTATGTTCTTTGAATCCTTCTACTGTGTTTGCATGTTACTTTCCTATCATATTTTCTCATGAGTTCTGTTGTTGAAAGAAGCATGAAGAAGTTTCAGTTCTTTTCTGAAACTTCTAAACATGTTTCGATTCAATTGCTTGCCCTCTCATCTTTGCTTTGCCCTAGCTATGGTTTTTATTTCAAAACACCCCTAATTCTTCAAACTGACTTTGAATCTCTGAACTGAGTTTGGACTTCCATGTTTGCATATGATTCTGACTCTTTTGCTAAACTCTTCTACACTGAATTTTCTACTGATTTTACAATGGCGTGACAATTTTCTTTCATGCTTAACATGCTCACATGCTCCTTATATATGATGAACTTCCCTCTAAAGTGACTTTCAAATTTGTGATTAGTTCGTACTTCCCTCTGATTTTGGTTAGATTGATTTCCTTCCATTGTTTGCTGATTTCCCTTAAGTTAAAACCCTTCTTCATATTTTCTGACTTGGTTCATTCATAGCAAATCTTAGACCTTGTGATTTAGTGGCTGTTAATTGATTCCCTTACCTTATTTGCACAAATCGTGTACTGTTAAAACCTTGTCCTTAAATAACCCTTATATATTTGCACTCAATTGCATTCTTTACACAAAGTGTTTACTCAATTCCTTTCCTTAAATGGTTTTACTCGTTTTGAATCTGAATCCCTTAATTAAGGGAAGCCTTGTGTAATTGATTGACAATCAGTTTTCAAACTATTTTCTTACCTTATTTCTGCCTGCTTTCTACACTTTAAAAGGCATGACCCTTTTCACAAACAGACTACACACTACACATCAGAATCCTTCTGGACTCATACTCTCTCACAATAACATTCGTTTCTTGTCTGCATTGTGGCCTGTCTACAAGACCTACTGCTTTTCTTTGTTTGTTTTTTTGAAACTGGTATGTCCTAATTTAAGTTTCAGCATCACCACAATGTGTTTACTTACAACTTTCTGTATCCATGTCTACTATACTACTTCTGCAAAGTTGAATATTTATACTAGCATGTTGACTTCTTTCTATTTGTTTCTGCTATGAATCCCTGCTCCCTACCCCCTTTATGTGCTTTGAATTACAGTTTAAAACATGGCAATATGCAAGTTATTGTCTATGGATTGAACTTGATCCTTTAAATGATCCTAACCTCCAAAAAATGTGTTCTAAACAGGCTTAAGGGCGTGCCAGCATCTCCCATTGTTGGTCATGCCCACTTAGCCTGCCTTTTGCCTCTTGCAACTCCCCATTCCCTATATCTCTATGTGTACTATTTTCCCTTCCCCCTTTTTTTTTTTAGAATTCTGCACTTGCACTCTCTCTTAGTCTCTAAGTTCTGCCCCCCTCCTATGAGCCTTGCCTTGGGACCTTGAGTTCCCTCTGAATTTGGACACTTGAGGGCTGGCCTTTCCACACTGCACTATGTCTTAATCCTGTAATGCATTTGGGTGTGAGCACTGGCCGGAGTCTATATGAGGCTCTTAGGGAACTCTGGCACATCCAAATGAGAGAAAGGCTTTGGATCATATTTCAGACATGGAGTCTAAATTAGACTCCCCTTGGTTATATTGTTAATTTGATGTACTTTTTCTTTTCTTATTTCATTAATAACTTGTAATAAAACTCTTGGGGATGGCTAGTGGAAAAGGGAGGGATAACTTTATGCAAAGGGTAGATATCCTGCCTATAGGATATTTCTGAATTTCTGCATCCATATAGATATCCTGCCTATAGGATGTTTATGAATTTTTGCACCCATATAGATATCATGCCAATAGTTTGCTTTTGAATTTCTGCATCCATATAGATATCCTGCCAATAGGATGTTTCTGAATTTCTGCACCCATATAGATAACCTGCTTGTAGGATTTTTCTCTGAATTTCTGCACTTTCACATGTAGAAACCATGTCTATAGGAATTCTGCATACACATATAGAAAACATGCCTATAGGTCCATCTGAATCCAGCATATGCATCCTTCATTAAGCAAATATGTTTATAGGGCTTAAAAATAATCAACTGCATCTAGATGTCATGCCTATAGGGTTTTCTGCATTTCATTATGTCTATGAAAGGTTTTTGTTAAAACAACAACGCATAGAAAGCATGCCTATAGGAACTAATAACCATGTCTGAAACGTTTCACTCACTTATAAATATAAAACCAGTGTCTAACGTCTGCATAACTTATAGCTCCTGTTAAAACTCGCTTTTCCTTAACAACTGACAACTCTTTTTTTTAAAAATCAGTATGTATTCAATTTACCTCATCTTTTCTGAAATCAGTAGATATCATGCCTATAGGAGCTTTGTCCAACACTTAGGCAAGCCTTAGGGTAAAAGTTTATAACTACACTAGTCTTTATTACAACCAGCGGACAGGCTTAATTCGGACGTCTTATTTGAAAATATGTGATGAATCAGCCTGCTCTAACTTTTAAGTTTTAATCAGACCCTAAGAATTATGTCCAAGACATGCTAAATTATGTTCTTTCTTTGGTTTAAAGGAGGCATGTTTGAGCCTTTGCTTGTTATTTGCTTTCCCCCAACTTGCTATACATGTTTTGCATGTCGCCTTAGAATTTTTACCTTTAAAACCACAAATAAGCCTAATATTCCTTCCCTTTAGGATTAGTAGTTCTAAATGGCTCCGGGACTAATAGGATTGGGACGAGTAATAGCATGCAATAAGTAAACGAGACCATTACGCGCTTTAATACCTTAACGAGGTGGGAAGGGTAAATATGGATATGATGACCATGCGGTAACATCACGTGTAGCCCCTCACTGAGGAGTGATTATCGGATGTTGTGTGGGGTGATCCATATTATTAATAAACCTAGGACCCCGTCCCCTTTCCTTTCTTTCTTTCTTTTAATCTGTTTCTTCAAAATAAACTCTTTTAGTTTTCTTACTTGTAACCCTTATGTGCAAATCCCCTCTTATTTGAAGTCTTACTCGCCTTCATGTTATTTGTACTTAAAGTCACAACAGTAGCCTGGCCAGGAACCACACTAGTGGATCTTGAGTGGTGCCTAACACCTTCCCCTTGGGATAATTTCAAGCCCTTACCCAATCTCTGGTTTCCTAAATCAAATTCTTCTTAGTGTCCTAATGCACTCAAATCATTAGGTGGCGACTCTTCAATTCAAACCCAATTTCCGAAAGGGAACGAGTTGTCTTCCCAAATGTCATGAACCCGATTTCACGAGAAAAAGAGGGCGCGACACTGTTGTTGCTGTGTTCGATGGGAGCTGTCTTTGAAGATGTACTTGCGTCCTATTGTGGATGCCTCTTGTTCATGGTAGCCTTAGATTTATAAAAACTCCGTTTATGTAATTCTGAAACAAAAGATGTAATTACTTCACATCAGCTTGGTAAACTCTATTTTTAGGAGCTCATGATTTGTACTACCAGTCCTTGAGAAATATATATAAGATTCAGATAATTTCTTTTGTTTAATTGTCTCATTAAATGTTATTGAAATTGGATAGTTATTAGTTGGCTTACCTAGCGGGTTGGATTAGGTGCCATCACGACTAGTAAATTTTTGGTCATGACAGATTGGTATCAGAGCTCTAGGTTTGTAGGTTCTGCAAGTCATGAGCAAATATCTAGTAGAGTCTTGCGGATAAGTATGATGACGTCCATACCTATCTTCGAGAGGCTACATGACATTTAGGATATACTTCCCATCTTTCTTTCCTTATTGTACGACATTGATTCAACTTGAAGCTTAACTCTTTAAATTCCTTCCATGTATTCGTATGCGCATGTGAGCGCTTGATATCAGCTGTATATCGATGACTTGTGATTCTATGGATGAGGTGCGAGATGTGATTTCTATGTGATGATGATGGGCCAGTCTGGAGGACTTGAAGTCGAGTTTTGACTGTAGCTTGAGCACGGAGATTTCGATTTTGTTGGCAAGTGCTTTTGGACTTATAAGTCTGGCAGATTCCCTATTAGTGGAATTTGTAGCTCGATGAGTAGTTGGATGGCTATATAACGAGTATGATGTGACTGCGGGAAATGTTCAAATTGTTTTTATATGACGAAAAGAGTTAATTGAGATGTAAATGGGTGTTTTATTTCTGTCTAAATTTGACGTACAGTCTCGAGTTATGGGTGTGTTAAAGGATCTTTCATGTTGGTTAATTGTGGAACGAATTAGATTCTCATGTCTTGTTGATGAGTTCAGAATTAGGAAGATTAAGTGATTTCGTAGTAGTTGTGACTGTGAAGGGGTACAGAAAGATGTCAGTTTAAGGCAAGTAGGTGGATTATATCCCGCAGGGTGTCCTGAGGTTGTGTTATCCCTGTGTTGTTTTTGTATAGAGTTCTCCTTTACCAACAAATTGTATGTGTTGCAATTTGAGTTTGGACCGCTTGTGGAAGTTGTCTTGACTGTTACAAGGGTGAATGCGAAATTTGCTCATGATTTGAGGTATTAGATGGTTTGTGTTACATGAGCTTATAAAGGATTTAATTGAATCCTATTGCAGTATTATGGCAGTATGGGGGGGGTGTGTGTGGCTATAGGAAGTTATTAGATGCTTTATTCCTTGGCTTTGAGCCAAGTGGAGGAGTTTGCTATTGATAAGTTGATTGCATGGTTATGTGTTGTACTAGTTTCGGTTTGAGGTATACTTGTGAATAAGTTATGATTTGCGGAGGTTGAGATCGAGGATGACTCGAGCGAAGGAATTTCTGGATACGAGTTGTATTATGCTTTATGGGTATATGGGAAACATTGAATGGTTGAGTTGATATTCGTAAAGGATGTAGTGTACATGGAGTAGGGATTCACTCGGTTGCTTAGAAATGTGGATTACTTCTTAGGGTGTTAGTGTACAAATGGGGCACAGGTCGTTCGGTCCGTTTGATCAGTTTAATTGAGATTTGAGTAGATTGGATGACTCTCGAGAATGGTTCTAATGGATTCAAGATTTATATGTAGCAATTGGGAATCTTCAGGATGTGTATATGACTAGAAACTGAGATTTACATTGGATGGTGTCAAGACTTGTGGCATTTCTATATTCTTATGGATTTTACATTTCAGAGTTAGGAAGGTGAAGGAAACTCTGTAGATTCGCAGAAGGTCTCTTCAGAGTAGGTATCTCGGTTTTAATACTTCTGGGGGTACTTAAGAGGGAATTCAACGACTTATAAGCCTTAGGGCTATGTGGTTCTATGCTAGATTTCGTGGGGCATGTTTTGGTTAAGGATAGTAGTGCTCTAGCAAAAAGAAGTATCAATTTGAAGGCAATTCGGGAAGAACTCGGAGAGTTAGGACGATTTGGTGGTAGGTTGGATCAACACAGTAATGGATATAATCGGTTCTATGGGTACTTATGACGTGGCTAGTGTCTACAGGTGTTTTGTGGAAATGCTCTTGTGTTTTGGCGACCTGCATGTCTTGGTTGAGTTTGAGAGATTTGGTTCTGATAGCTCGGTTATGTGCAAATAGGCTTGGAAGAGTTCTCAATGGTTCCTACCACGATTCGAGGAGTATATTTCCTACTAGCGTGAGGAGCATGTGATGTATGGTGATTTTCTCCTAGATGAAAGTAAACGGAAGGTCCTTGGCTAATTGAGTATGTAGTTGCTTGTGACTCGGAGTGGATTATGAAGTTCTCATATTTTTCATATGATGGAATGGTATATGCGGTGTGTTATGTGGGATTGAGATTTGTATGGGCGAGGTCACAGTTAAGTTTTGAAGGGACGGTCATAAAATTCTTAGGCAACATGGACAGTTTCAAATGACTAGGTAAATGATATTACTATTTGGTATGGCGTGATGAGAGTATACATTTCAGAAGGGGCAATATGTTTTGATTTATGGGTACTTCATTGGTATTGCGGCATTCTCCTAGTTGATCGACTATTGATATTCAAATTTTGCTTTGTGGCACGAAAGTATTATAGAAGTATTCCTCATGGGATTATCGTGCATGGGAGATATGTTAGACATTCGGGCGGTGGAGTTAAGATCGAATATGGGGATTCGTGTGTTCTATGGATTTGGAGACTGGGAGTTCTCAGGAGCAGATTGTTTCATGGTTATGGACTGTAAAACTGTGGCCGAAGCTAGCCAGATGATAATATGTGTTATGATTCAGTGATTGTGGACATTCAAAGGGTTATTTATCTATTTGTGGGTGACTATAGCTGATTGGCGGTCCATTGGTAGGCCCAATTAGGATGTGTATTCTACACCGAGCCAGATTGGTTGGCTCCATATTGCTATTATTGAGGGATGTGCCATTCAGTTGTTATTGAGCTTATTCATGTTCTGAAATGATATGCGAGTTACTCTTCTATGCTACGAGGGTTTGCGATTCGTGGGTTATGTGCACACACGGTGCGATTCTATTTGGGATTTTTGGCGGAATTTGAGCGAGATGAGTATTTGGGTATTGCATGATTGATTGCTCGTTGGCTATGTTCTTTCCGGATTGTGGTATTGTGGTATTTGCTCTCCGTAGTAATGGTAATGCACTTTGGGTACTTGATGTCGAATTTTGCGTGGTTATTGATTTTGAGCAGAGTGGCTCGAGATATATAATATGGACCACCATTTGGATAGGGTCACACATTGTAGCAGGTTATATTAAGGTATGATCATTTGTGTAAGTTTCGTGTGTTTTGGTTCTGCGATGTGTGATGGGTTCTCAACATTACGCTGTGCTGGTATCCGTTGAGCTTGCATAACAGTTCTCTTGTTTGAGTCATTTTCCATATTTGACTATATTCAGAATGTTGCTTATCAGTGCACGGATTGTACGAGTTATGGCTTTAGATTGTATTGATGTGTCATATCACTAGGGTGGTCGTGTTGGATGAGATGAGGTCATTGGAACTAGAATGGATACTATCGGAATTAATTACATTAGGGTTAGAAGGATAATATCGAAAGTTGGCTTAGAAATTTGCTATAGTTCTTGTCGAAGGAGAGGGAGCTCCATGACTTGTTGATCTGATGAATAGTTATGAGTTTCTGCGTGTTTCTTTCATCATCGGTAGTGTATGAAGGTTTTAGAATGAGGCTTTGTTTGGTATGAGGTTTATTACCGGTATATGGTTGTTTTGTGCAGCTATTGTGATTGGAAATTATTGCTATGAGTATTTGAGTTATAGGGTATATCATGTGATTACATCTTGGGTTAAGGTAAAGGCTTGATACAGCTTGTTCAGACTTATACAGTGTGTAGATGTGAGATTCTGATCTTATAGAGATTTCGGGTGTTGGAAATTGGATTCTAAGGCTTATGGGCTAAGGTTGGAGTAATGATCTTCAGTTATGCTGTGTTGTCGGGCCTATATGGGATAGGGTGATGTGGTATCACCCCCGGGTATGTGCATGGTAAGGTTACATTGCGGTTTGATGTCTTTGACAACAACTCTGGGCACGTTCGAGGACGAATGTATATTTAAGTGGGGGAGGATGTAACAACCCGACCGTTCGTTTTGAGCATTTGTACTTCGCTCAGTAGTTTATGGGCATAATTAGCTCCGTATGATATATTATGACTTATGTGAATCATCGGTTTTGGTTTTTCAGGTTATTCGAAATTGATTTGGAAGAATGATTCTCAATTAGGAAGCTTTAAATTGGAAGAGTTGACCAACTTTGACTTTTTAGTAGTTGGCCTCAGATTGGATTTTTTATGGATCCGTTAGCTCCGTTGGGTGATTTTGGACTTAGGAGCGTGTCCGAATTGTGATTTGGAGGTCCGTAGTAGAATTAGGCTTGAAATGGCGAAAGTTGAAATTTTGAAAAGTTTGACCGAGAGTGGACATTTTGATATCAGGTTCGGATTCCGATTCCGAAAGTTGGAGTAGGTCCATAATGTCAAATGTGACTTGTGTGCTAAATTTGAGGTTAATCGGATTTGATTTGATAGGTTTTGACATTGGTTGTGGAAGTTTGAAGTTTTAAAGTTGAATGATTTCGAATTGAGGTATGATTCATTGTTTAGATGTTGTTATGTTTGTTTTGAGGCCTCGATTAGGTCCATTTTATGTTATGGGACTTGTTGGTATGTTTAGATGGGGTCCCAAGGGGCTCGGGCGTGTTTCGGATTGATTTCGGGCTATTTTTCCCCATGTTGTTATTGCTGTTTTTTTGGTGTTTGAGTTGTGCTTCGCTATCGCGGATGGAGCAACGCGTTCGCGAAGGGTATTTTGATTAGTGCAGTGATTTGTTCTACACATTCGCGCTTCCTTGGTCACATTCGCGGTGAGTTGATGTGGTGTCCTTCATGTTCACATATGAAGGATTGGGTACGCATAGTGTTGAGGATTGGCAACTGGAGCCGGGGAATCCTTCATTGCGGCCGCGTAATGTGAGTCGCGTTCGCGAAGCTTTGGAAGCGGTGGTCATCGTGCGCACATGGGGTTTATCGCGAACGCATGGAGTCTTTTGTGGCAGTGTGCATTTTGTTTATCACGAACGTGATGGTGTTCCCGCGTCCACGTAAGAGGAGGCCTGGGCAGATTATAAAGTATTCTATTTCAAGGGTTTCGTCCATTTTTATATTTTGGGAGCTATAGAGCTCGGATTGAGGTGATTCTTGAAGCAATTTTCACCTTATGAATTGGGGTAAGTGTTCTCTACTTGGTTTTGGTTATATTTCATGAATCTATCTTTGATTTTAGCATTTGGTTGATGAATTTTAAAGAGGAAATTGGAGGTTTGGCCTAAAGTTTCATAATGTAAATTTTTGAGTTTTGAACATCGATTCGGAGTTGGATTTGAGTGAAACTAGTATGGTTGGACTCGTAATTGAATGAGTTGTCGGATTTTGGGAGTTTTGACGGGTTCCGAGGCGGGGGCCCGTGTGCATTTTTGGCCGGTTTTGGGGTTTGATTAAGGATTCGATCTTTATCATTTGGAATTGTTTCCTTGGGCTTTATTTGATGTAATTGAGTTGCTTTTGGCTAGTTTTGAGCCGTTTGGAGGTTGCTACGGGCGTGATGGAATTTTTGGATCATCTCTTGGCTTGCTTGTTATTGGAATTGGGTTGTTCGAGGTAAGTAACCCTTCTAAACTTAGTGCTGAGGGTATGAAACCCCAAAATAAGTGTTATGTGATTTATATTGAGGTGACACACATGCTAGGCGACAGGCGTGCACCATGTGAATTGTGACTCCATTGTTTCCATGGCACAATATAGTAGCCCTATTTTGTTGATACCCGTATTTTCATCATGTGATAAAGTAATTGAGCTATCAATCATGCTAGATATCATGTTTAGGCTTTATGCTGATACTGTTGGGACCCATAGTGGTCATTTCTTGCTGTCATCTCATTAGTTTTACAGACATTTCGTACTCAGTCATATTCATGCATTCATATCATATTTCAGTCTCAGTTGTTATTTATTGATATATCATATCATTGTTGTCGGGCTAGTTTTATGATATTGTGAGACCATGAGTGAGACTGGAGACATTGATGACTGAGTGAGGCCGAGAGCTTGATTATTAGTGACCATTATAGGATTGGGCTGCACGCTGCAGCGGTTATACTGATTTTATGATAGCGCTTGGGCTATAGGAGCCCCTTCGGAGTTTGTACACACCCCTAGTGAGCGTGGTTGATTATATTGAGGGATGAATCTTCCCTGAACATGTATCTTGTCCGAAGCATTATATACCTGGAAATGGATCTTCTCCACGGGCTGGATTGGCCTTACTCAGTATTGAGTGACTGTTGGTCAGTTGATATATATATTCCGGGATAGATCTTCCCTGGACCGGATTAGCCGTATACGGTACTAAGTGATCAGGCATGATGAGCATAAAGTGTGAGACAATGAGAGTGAGTACTCTAAGAGTGTGATTACATGATTCATCTCTGAGATACATGGCATTGACATGCACACATGACATACAAGCATAGAGATGCATTTTTCCTCATGTTGTACGGTATCACGTCATTCATGACTTTTCACACATATTGGTATATGAGCATAGAGAGATATTTTACACTTGCTATCTCAAAAAAAAATGAAACATCTTATTTATTGTAAAAAGAATTTTTAGAAAAATTACAGTTTTCAAACTATCTCATATTTTTCGACGATTTCGGTAAAGGATTTGGGTTTTCACTAATATACTTGAAAAGCAGAACTATTTTTGATAATTTATGAAAAAGTTGAGCAGTTTAAATTTCGAGTTACTTCTTTTGTTATGTTTTACAATGTTATGAACTGTTGTTGGTTATTGGTGTTGGACCCGACCTATGTTCCAGCTTGTCACTACTTTCAACTTAAGGTTAGGTTTGTTGCTTATTAAGTATATGATGTCGGTTGTACTCATACTACACTTCTGCACATTGCGTGCAAATGTTGGCTGCTGTTGTTGCTGGTTTCGATGGGAGTTGTCTTTGAAGATGTACCTGTGTCCTTGTTGTGGTTGCCTCTTATTCATGATAGCCTTAGATTTATAAAAACTCTGTTTATGTACTTCTCAAACAAAAGATGTAATTACTTCATATCAGCTTTGTAAATTTTATTCTTAGGAGCTCATGATTTGTACTACCAGTCCTTGGAAAATGCATATGATTCAGATAATTTATTTTATTGAATTGTCTCATTAAAGGTTATTGGAATTAGATAGTTATCAGTTGACTTACTTAGCAGGTTAGGTTAGGTGCCATCACGACTAGTGGATTTTTGGTTGTGACACAGTAAGTTTCAAATACTATATCATTAAACTCAAAGAAAAATGAAATTGACGTAGAGAACTTATATAACTAATCTTTTTTAATCATTCATATCCTCCCTTAAAAGTTAAAAAAGGACCTTAACGTTACCTGAATGTATTTTATATGCTTTTTATTTCTAACGAAACCTGCAATTAGCATATCTTATCTAGGGTTGCTTATCCGGCGATTTTGTTGATTTTTTTCGCTTAACAATTCGACTTATTTTTATTGGGTTTTAAATCACCATGTAGTTAAGTCATTCTATTTGATCTTGCTAAGATCAATGATTCAGATTCATGGGAAATTATTTATAGTTTGACCCTTCCGCCTAAAGTTGAGTCATCGTACTGGTCATATGTACATGATATGTAATGTAACTATTGTTTAAATCTTATATGGATTATTTAACTATATATAAGTGTCATGATCCCTAATTCCCAACCGCAAGGCCGTGATAGCGCCTAACGCCCATTTGCTAGCCAATATTAGTACACAACTAACTGTTTTGTAGACAATTGAAAATAGTATAATGAGAGTTAAAGCTATAAGATTTCAAAATAGACATAAAAGTTCCAACACTAACTAGACAAAACCCGGAGTCTGGTGTCACAAATACATGAACATACTAAAAAGTGCTATAACCAATGTCCGAAGGAAATACAATTGTTCGAAATGGACTAAACAGTAAAACTAGGTAAGGAAGGGGACTTTAGGGACTGCGATCGCTATGCAGGTCTACCTCAAGTCTCCAAATGTATATGTGATTGGGCAACAACCCCACTAAACGCCATTGGAACCAACTCCAGAATTTGTACAAAAAGTGCAAACGTATAGCATGAGTGCAATCGACCTAATATACTCCTTAAGTGTCGAGCCTAATCTCGATGAGGTAGTGACGAGGGTATGAAGAGACACCTACTAAAAACCTATGCAGTTATATACATAAAGCAAAAGAACTAACATGCAGTGCATTTAAAATATTAACGGGGAGACAACATGTAGAAGGGTTCAAGATCAAATCAGTAAGTTCAAATCACCGATTAGCCTCTTTCTGAAATAAACGACAAAGCAGTCAAATAAATCACTAATCCAGAAATCAAGTGAAGCAATAAAATCCTCAATGGCACGACATCACCTTTCGTGCTATAACTTTCATCCTCACCATATAATAAGATAAATGCAATGGCACAACATCACCATTTGTGCTTTTACTCTTATCCTCACCATGTAATAATGATATGATAAAAGGAATGTCACGTCATCACCCTTCATGCCTTCATTCTTTTACTCTCTTCCTTGCATGATATGATAAATGATATTAAGGCAATCAAGTGCACGGTATCACCCTTCGTTCTTTAATCCTCACAATTACTCAATCAATGATGATAATATGTAAAATGAAGCGCATCAACACCCTACACCCTTCGTTCTTTTCACTCTTCCTCACCAAGCAACAACAATAACCCAAGGTATCAAACAAGGTGAGAAACCAATTGCAACTTTAATCGCGGTTCTATGATAAACAAATTCAACTTCCGATATCCTAACCACTTCAAATTAATCAATAACGTGAAAGAGAACAACCAAGAACAACAATCTAACCAAAGCATATAAGGCATGGTAAAAGAACCAAAATGGTACAATAGATCAATTTTCACCCGCATGCTTTAACCGATGACAACACATATATACTCATCACCTCACATATCGGCCGTCCCCACACGTAAATTATATAGCAAATAGACCAAATAGTCCTAATTCCCTCAAGACAAGGTTAAACATGACACTTACCTCATTCTGCAACCAAATCAATCAATCAACCACGGTCTTTCTTTTTGAACAAGTCTCCAAACCAATCAAATCTAGCCAATTATCTACCAAACAATTCAAAATAAGCCTTAGAAACTACCCATTAATGAAAAAGGATCAATTTTGATCATTTTTTAAAAAAGTCAATAAAAGTCAACCCAAACTCGCTTGGTCAAAATCTGAGATTCGTATCAAAACCCGATTACCCATTCACCCTCGAGTCCGGTTATGTCATTTTTGAAAAAGTAAATAAATCTTAATTTTGTAAAACGAAAAAGGGTCAAAACTGCCCCTAGACTATTGGAGTTGGTACAATAATGCCCCCCGTCCACCTATTTTGAAAAAATTGCCCTCACCGTTATCTTTTCGCCTCAAGAATGCCCTTACAACTAACGACCATGTTAGATAAAAAAATTAATTAATTTTCACGTGTCATAACGGAAAAAAGGTCAAAACTATCACTAGACTATTGGAGTTCGTACAATAATACCCCTCATCTCAAAAAATCTCTCCCCCACCCCCTCCACCCTTCCCCCTCTTGCA
The DNA here is from genome assembly GCF_000715075.1 of Nicotiana tabacum. Lineage (NCBI taxonomy): Eukaryota > Viridiplantae > Streptophyta > Magnoliopsida > Solanales > Solanaceae > Nicotiana > Nicotiana tabacum. Next base: position 22,129,725 of record NC_134100.1, on the reverse strand, counting down.
TGTGTGCGTTCATATTCTTCTTGTTCTTCTCATCCTTTTTTTGACCTTGTACTCTATTTGAATAATCACTACAAACATCATTAAAGTTTTATTTTCAGACAACTGAAATTTTTAATCACCAATACGTTACGTCATACAACTTTCACCTGAATATATGAACACTAACAGAGTGTCAATGGTATTGATCATTGAGCATTTGCAATATTTTTTGTTGTATATTTGCTGACAACTCCGCATCCAATTTTGATTATACCAATGTTTTATTTGGTCTCCTCTCGGACCTCGACCTTTTTCTTCTTCATTGGCTCATCATAGTCTGAACATCCGATCATGTCCATATATTAAGCTATTGTACGAGGATGTTCTTCAGGTTATATCAACAAAGCTAATTTTAAAGAGACGGTTAAATCAAGAGAAATATTTGAGATCATATGCCTGAGAATATGAGAGAATACGACTTATTGGTGAATGTGACTGTAATAAACACTTGATTGAGCTTATTGTATGAACCAATAAAGTGTAGTAAGAGCCCATGATCAAAATTGGATGTGGAGTTGTCAGGAAATATAAAACAAAAAATATTGCAAATTCTCAATGATCATTACCATTGACACTCTGTTAGTGTTCATATATTCAGGTGAAGTTGTATGACGTAAAGTATTGGTGACTCAAAAGTTTGGTTGTCTGAAAATAAAACTTTAATGATGTTTGTAGTGATTATTCAAATAGAGTGCAAGGTCAAAAAAAGGATGAGAAGAACAAGAAGAATATAAATGCACACACGCAAGAGGGGGGGGGGGAGGGGGTGGGGGGAGAGATTTTTTGAGATGGGGGGTATTATTGTACGAACTCCAATAGTCTAGGGACAGTTTTGACCTTTTTTCCGTTATGACACGTGAAAATTAATTAAATGTTTTTATCTAACATGGTTGTTAGTCGTAAGGGCATTCTTGATCCGAAAAGATAATGATGAGGGCAATTCTTTTAAAATTGGTGGACGGAGGGCATTATTGTACCAACTTCAATAGTCTAGGGGCAGTTTTGACCCTTTTCCGTTTGTAAAATTCTCAAATTCTACCCAAATTCCTGATTTCTACCATAGAAATCAGGAATTAAAATAATGGAAAATTTAAATAAAGTGGATTGGAGTTACTTACCAATGATTTTGAGAAGAAGAAATTCTTAAAAAATCGCCTCTAGAGTATTTAAGGTTGAGAAATGGCATAAAAAAAATTAAGTCCCATTTTTTCCCTCTTTTACCCAGAGTTCGCAATTGCGAGCACCGCAAATGTGAAGCACGGATCGCAAAAGCAAAGCATGAACAGCAAAAGCGACAAGCACGTCAGAAGACCAGAACTCACAAATGCGACAAATTGTTCGTAAATGAGAACTGCCCCCTCCCCCCATTCGCATTTGCAAAGATGTACAAGATTATCAGTGGTCGCATATGCGACAAAAATGTTCACAAAAACAGCCCTAGTCAGTTCGCAAAAGCGAACCTTTTCCTCGCAAATGCGAGCTCACCCAACCCAGGACCCTGATCGCAAATGCAAACTCTTGTTCGCAAATGCGAGCTAGACCTTGCAATTACGAGATCACCATCAGACACCAGAAATAGGAGATGCACCAGTAGTACTCAAACCATCTAAACTCATTTGTACCAAATTGAAACTCACCTCGAGCCCCTCGGATTCCAGAACAAACATGCACATAAGTGTAATAACATCATATAAATTTGTTCGTACGATCAAAACACAAAAATAACATATGGAACCACAAATTAGGCATCAAAACACATGAAATTCAAAAGGAAATTCAAGAGTCGTTAGAAATACAACTAAGTGTCCGATTCCTTTAAACCAATTTTGGAATGACACAAACGTTTGCAGACAAGTTTTAAATAGAAACACAGACCTATTCCATGTCCCAAAATCAAAATCCAAACCCGATAAACATAAAATCAACCTACGGTCAAACGTAAGGAATTTCTAAACATTCAAATTGCCAACTTTCGACAAAATAGTCAAATCAACCTAGGGACATCCGAATTCAATTTCGAGCATACATGACATGATAAGTGTGGATTTTAGCCACTCATTAGTACCTTCTTGCTTTAGTTTTAGTCCGAAATTATTGATTTTTGTTTCTAAAACTAATGAAATTGTGTGACTTACTGGCATGTTGGAAGATTAGAGCTTAACTGAGAAATCTAACTCATAAAGGAGTATTCCAACTCATTAAGGCAAACAGGAGAAGTGCAAGTAGAAGTGCGATCCGCAGAAGTAATTCTGTGATCATAGATGATTATGCAGTTTGTATACTAGAAATGCAGTCGCAGAATAAGCCCTAAAGCCTCAGAGGACTTTTGTAAAAATGTAGTCCGCACACTAATTGTGCGGCCACAAAGGCTGGTCGCACTAACAAGGTTTGGAAAATTCAGAGAAGGTTCAAAAGACCAAATATAAAGCCTCTTGAAAGTGCGATCCGCAGTCAAAATATGTGGCCACAGAAGTTGAAGTGCAGCCGTAGGTGGAATTATGCGACTGCAGATTTCCTCTCAGTGTAAAAGAAAAAGAGAAGTGCGGTCCGCACATGGAATTGTGCGGCCGCATAACCTCTTGAAGGGCATTTTTGTTAGCGAATGTTTGGGCACCATAAATAGACGAAATACACTTTTTAGGGCAAGTTTTGTATTCTTAGCAGCTGTAGCGGTTATATTTTACCCTTTTGGGGAAGCAGTGATCAAAATTGGAGAAAACTCATTAGGTTTATCAATTAATTATAGTTTATGGCTTAAATTACTTCTTCTATTTTGTTTTCTTTGCTTTCTAGCATGAGTAGCTATAATTTTTTTAGGGTTGAGACCTAACCCTAGTGTGTAAATCTTATTGGTTATTAATTATCATGCTTGTATATGATTGGATGTTTGTTATTTAGTTTTGTTTATGCATTATATCTAGAATTAGTGGTTGCCAATATTGGTTCATGCCTATTTGACTTAGTTCTTACTTGAGAAAGAGGAACTTAGTATAGGAAAACTTGGCTAACAAGATATTGAGTTAGTTAAAATTTTGGCTAGTTTGATTAAAGGGTTTTCAACTAGAGATAGGGAAAATCCGACTTGGACTCATATCAATTGTTTGAATTGCTGCCCAATTGGACCTAATTTAGGCATAACCACTCTATAACCGAGAGATATTGAGTGGGTACATGCGAATTGAGAGTTATAATACACCCTGATCCGCAAAACAAGCATTAACTTAGTATACCCATTAGGTTTGTACATAGGTGAAGGCTACATCCCTAGGCTTTTTCCCATTTACTTAAAAGCACCAAAAATAGTTTACTCTATCTCTCTTTGCTTTTAGCTAGTTTAATCTGTTAGTGTTAATTTGGGAAACAATCACTTTTTGTTTGGAAGTATAATTTAGTTATTTCACATTCTCTCTTCAAGTATCTACCTCAACATCCATTATAAACTCCCTGAGGAATTTGATATTAACTATAGTTGGGTATTATAATTGCAACGACTGTTTTCATTCATTATTGAGTGCGGATTGGACATGGATTAATTTTTAGCGCCATTACCGGTGAGTTTTTATGGTGTTAGCTATATGTTTGACTGTGTTTTTGAAATATCTTCTTTTCCTTCTGTGATACTAATTTGTTGAAGTAACTGTAGGTACAAAATATTGAACAACAAACTTGAAAACAAGCCACTAGGAGAGGTAGATGGCGAATATGAGCAACTTGAGGAAATTCCTCAAGCCCTACAACAAAATCACAGTGGCCGAGGTCAACAAGACAATGTACCTCCACCTCCCCCTCCTCCACCACCATAACCACAAGAGGCACAATACCATATCTTGCCCAATGAAGGTTACGCAAGTGCAATAGTCCCCCTCACATTAGGGTGGGAAACTTTTGAATTATCAGTGTGATGCTTACTTTGCTTGAGCAACAAGGCTTTTTCACTGGGGGTGCAGAGTCAAAATGCTTATAAACATTTGAAGGACTTTGCGGATATGTGTTGGGTGAGCAAGCAAATAAATTTTTCGTAAGATACTTCAAGGCTAAGGCTTTTCCCTTTCTCACTAAGGGAGAAGGCTTTAGATTAGTTGGAAAGCTTTCCCAATAATTCTATCCATACTTGGGATGAATTGGCGGTGAAGTTTATTGCTAAGTTTTTCTCTCTCGGGCATATGACTACACTTAGGGATGAAATATTGGCATTCAAGCAAGAGCCCAATAAACCTTTGCATGAAATTTGGGAGCGGTATCGGACAATATTGAAGGATTTTCCGAACAATAATATGACCGACAATATGATCCAACAAAATTTCTACCGGGGTATCAATACTACGAACCAATGTATGGTCAATCAACTGGCCGGAGGAAACTTTATGACAACACCTTATGCGGAGGGATGTGAGATTCTTGATGAGATGGAGAAAACTTCTTCGACTTGGCAATCCTGAGCTAATGTTCCCCAAGGTTATACCAACACGATTTATCTTCATAAGGAGTTTCAAGACCATGGACAAGTCATTGCCGAATTGACAACAACCATGACCCAACTCGCAAAGGCCCAACTTAATCAAGTGCAACCTCCTAAGCAAGTTCATGCTATGGAAGGGGTAAATGTATTGGTCAACATGAAGAGGGCCAAAGGTCCACAATTTCAATCCTGGGTGGAAAATTATGCCCAAGATGATGCTAGTTTCGATCAAGATGATTTTTATTATGAGTAAGAAGAAGAGGTACAATTTGTGAACAATTACGAAGGGAAACAGAGAAATTTCCAAGGCTCCAATCAACAAAAATGGTGTTCTCAAAATAACCAAGGCAATTGGGGTCCTAACAATCAAGGAAGTTGGCACAACAACAACAACAACCAAGAACATTGGGGCGGGAACAACAAAGGAAATTAGGGAGGAAACAATCAAGGAAACAAGGATCGAGTTTTCAAAGGCCCCCAATGTACCAACAACCTAACAATTCACCTTATTATCACTCCCATGGTTCAAGTTCTTCAGAAAATGAAATGGGCCGTATTAAGAACACATTTAAGCAAATGATGGAGAAAAATGCTGACTCGGATGCCCAACTTTCCTCACATACCACATCATCCGTAATCTTGAAGTTCAAATGGGGAAAATCTCTCATGCTCTTAATACTCGTCCTAAGGGTGCACTACCAAGTGTACGTTAGTAAACCCAAAGGGTGGTAACAACACGGGACATGCTATGGCGGTTGTCACAAGATGGAAGAGGCAGGAATGCACCCACCTCAAATGAAAGGCAACTTGTGGATGATGACCAAGTGATACAATAGGAGAAAATCCAAAAAAATGTGGTTCAAGAAAGTAATGAGGTTCCGATTGACATTGTTGATAGTACGGAGGAGATCCAAGTGGAGGTGAACCTGTCTAGGGAACATGTTATTGACATAATGGAGCCGGTGGTGCAAAAGACTAAGTAACCTTTGCCTAAGCCTCCACCTCCTTATACTTAAAGAATTTCCAAGAAAAATGGTGAGAATAAATTCAAGAAGTTTATTCAAATGATGAGAAGTCTCTCTATTAATGTGCCATTGGTAGAACTTTGGAACAAATGCCCGGTTATGCCAAGTTTATAAAAGATCTTATGACCAAGAAGAGGTTGATGAAGTTTGAAACTATCAAAGTCACTCATCAAATGATTGTAATTGTTCATGCTATGGCTCCTAAGTTGGAGGATCCCGATGCTCTGATGATTCCTTGTACTATTGGGAGTGCCGATTTTGATAAAGCTCTTTATGATCTTTGGATGAATATCAATTTGATGCATTATTTGGTGTTTAAAACATTGGGAAATGGGAAACTAATACCCAAATCTATGAGGTTGCAAATGGCCGACCGTACAATGAAGAGGCCGTTGGGAATGATTAAGGATGTTTTGGTCCGAGTTGATAAGTTTATTTTTCCAGCTGACTTTGTTATTCTAGATCATGAGGTTGATTATGAAGTGCTTATTATTCTTGGGAGGCCTTTCCTTGCTGTAGTTAAGGCTCTTTGTGATGACGAAGCTGAAGAACTCACTTTCTCGGTTGGTGATGAAAAAGTGGTATTCCATGTGTGCAAGTCTATGCGGAAACCAAATAACAATGAAGTGTGTTCTTTTGTGGACCTGGTCAACGATGTTATTGTTGATGATACAAGTACTACAATCAATGTTGGTGATATATTGGAAGCCATTTTGCTCAACTTTGATGATGATGAGATGGATGGATTCATGGAATGTGTGAACTCTTTGCAAGGAATGTGTTTGTATAACTATCACCCCGAAAATTGTCTTTGGATCTGAAGAATAGGAAGACTCCGCCTACAAAACCTTCTATTGAATAGCCACATACTTTGGAGTTGAAGCCATTTCCACCACACCTTCAATACGAATTTATTGGTCATTATTCTACTTTACCGGTTAATCTTTCCTCTTGTTTGACTAACGTGCAGGTTGATTCCACACATTGGCGGTGTTGCAAAAGAGGAAGAAAGCTATTGGGTGGACTTTGGCGGATATTCGGGGTATAAGCCCCGCATACTGAATGCATAAGATTGACTTGGAGGATAGTGCCAAAACATCCATTAAACATAAAGAAGACTCAATGAAGTTATGCCAGAGGTGGTCAAAAAGGAGATTATCAAATGGTTGGATGAGTGTCCTGAAGGATAAATGATGCATGAATTAGAGAAAACGAGTTTCGTTGAAAGTGACCAATTTGAAATAAAATACGGGTCGAGCGATAATACCCGATAATTATGAACTAGTACCGTGCAAGGTATCATATGACCACGGTAGTATAATATATAAAGTATATATGAACTGTATTTTAAAAATAAATAGAATTTTAAGTAATGTGATAATTCTTAATTATGCGGGTAATCGGTTAATTACCGAGTAGCGGGATATTACCTAATTACCTAATAAATGGATAGAGATTAAACTTACCCGCCCAATCCCCACGTGGCAGCCCCTCACCTTGTCATTGATTATTCATTAGTCAATAAAATAGGTGCCCTTTTATTCTCACACTTGCTTTAGATTGTTGTCAGCACATCTCACCATGGTTAGACCAAAAATAAGACATTAGCCATATCTCAACTTTATGAACCTTTTTGGAGGAGAAAATAAAACAAGCTTACCAGCAATTAATCTTTCTACAAACCAGTAACAACATGTCAAGGTTATAACGTGATTTACCCTCTAAGACTCATAGCGAAGTATAATCCCTCTGTTCCTTCTTGTTGTTGAATTAGAGGCTGTGCAAGATAGTACAAGCTGAATCAAGGATTGTTGCAAGTTGAATTGAGGTAAGATCTTACTCCTTTTTGGTGTAGTTCGAGTTGAACTCATGCTATAATCAAGGAATTAACTTGTATTATGCGGAACTGAAAGCAAGGGTTGGTATATGCTACTAATAATGATGTATTTGGGCTAAATTGGAGATGCTCCAAGTTAATTTTGTTGATTGTTGTTATTGGTAGTTGTTGTGAACGTAGGAATGTAGTAGCAACAGGGAAAATGCTGTCCGAATTATTATAACACAAAATAAAAGTTATATAATTCTAAGAGTCAAATGGTTGAGAATCGAGTTGGATAAAATATTGATGCAATCCCAGTTGTGGCAACCGCGCTAGATACCATTGATGAAGGTCCGTCAATTTACAAAGCCAATCAGTTTGTGGCCAGGTATGTTAAGGCTAAGCTCTTCTTTCATTTGGTATGATCTCGTCATTATATTCATATCCCGGAATTTACGTATATTTTTCTAGTCTCGCAAATTACGCATATTTTTCTAGTATTGTAAGTTATAATATTCTCCTTATCGGGACTTCATATTTAGTTGAGTATTCCTTTTTCCAGTCAAGAGAGCAGAGAAGTTACATATATACAGTATTAAAAGTATTTTCATTACCATTGAGCTATAATCAATGGGCAGGCCCCTATTGGGCAACCTCTGATAAGATGATAAGTTATATGACGATCCTACTATGGCCGAGCGCATATGAGCGAGCCTAGTTGGTTGAGACACAGAGCCTAGTATGTCGAGCGCCTATGAGCGAGCCTACTACGACAGAGCAGTTATATATATACCGATCCATATAGGGCCAGGCATCTATTTTACTTACTATTTTGAGAAAGTTGAGTCAGTATCAGCAGGTAAGCATATCTTCAGATTATCCTTGACTTCCAGCTACTTGCATTTATTATATTATCAGTTCAGTTTCAGCTTTCAGTATATTTCTTTACATACTAAGTACATTATTTCGTACTGACGTTCTTTTGTTGGGGACGCTGCGTTTCATGCCCGCAGGTGTAGACAATCAGTTGACGATCTCTCATAGTAGATGATATTGGCATTCAACGAAGGATCGGCAAGACTCCACCTCATTCGGAGTGCAACTGAGTCTATGAGTCATCGTGTCAGAGTTTTACTACGTACTTATGGGTAGGCCGGTACCCTATCCCATTTGATGTCAGATAATCTTAGAGGCTTTGTAGACAGAGGTTCAGATTGTATAGTATGTTAGAGGTATTGGCGGCCAATATGTATTCATGTTTTAAGAACGATAGATTATTAATACAGTGTTGCCCACTTATAGTAATGTATTATGAGTTGTGGCCATGTTGGCCCATGATAGTTATAAAAAGAATGAATGAGTTACAAAGTGGTTCGCTAGGCCATTACGACAAGGGGTGCCAGCCATGCCTCCCTAGGTTCGGGGCGTGACAAAGTGGTATCAGAGCAGTTCGGTCCTAGGGAGTCTATAACCCGTATCTAGTAGAGTCTTGTTTATGGGTGTGTCGTGCACCACACTTATAAGTTGGAGGCTACAGGGCATTTAGGATTTCACTCTTTCTTATTTCTCTATATCGTATGGTAGAGCTCACTTTTAAGAATTCAAATTCTGAAATTCTGTTTTATTCGACGATACCTACATTCGGAAAGAAGGTTGGAAAGAGAGATAGTTGTGGAAGAGTTGAGTTAGAGGAATTGGATTTTTGTATGATGCCTACAATAAGTAAATATGAGGTCTTTTAGCAGATTATGGGTGTACTGAAAGGTGTAAGCTTCCTGATAAGAAGCCTTAAGTCAAGAATGCCTATCCATCTTTATGGTGAAAGACAATGAGAGACTAAGAAGATAAGTACAAGTTTCAACAAAAAAAAAAAATAAGACGAAGAAGAGTACGAGGTGCCCAGTTAACAAAGGTTAACCGTGTTTATAATTCAGGTAGAGGAACATAAGCTTTTTGAGTTATATTCAATAGTAATAGAGGTACAAACAACTGGTCGCACCCATTCCAGATATGCCCTATGGGGGTTAATAGAAGTAGTATAAGAAGATGGGATGAATTGTTTGTGTCAGTTGACATTTCCGAAGGATATTGTAAATGTGCTAATAGATCTCCTTTTGAGATACCCAGATGGTACACTTTAAAATAGTGCAACCAGATATGCGTACTACAAAGACATGCACTATAAGCCTTGAAGGGATACATATTATCTTAGTGTGGCTCGCGTCCCTAGATGTGAGAATGTTAAGAAACTTAAAGAGCCACTGGATGGAGCAAAGGGAAGCTAAAAGAAAAAGAATGTCTTGTTCGAGTTTTCATAATAAAGTGATAGGCATAAATGATAGTGGGAAATAAGAAAAGAGTTAATGAAGCATTATGAGTAAGATGTGGTACATGAATGACAACGGTAGATCAAAATATGACAATATTACAATATCTATAGTCAAGTAAAGGAAGAGACGAGGAGTGACAGGGCTTAGGACAATAAAAGAGTATAGGCCATACAGTCATGTCCTCATTTCGAGAAATAAGTTCGCAACTCTAGCGCGATCACCAAGAGTAAAAGTAAACTAAATATGAATTAGGGACTGAGCGAATTGGGAATGGTCAGCATCATGAGAATTTCATATCGCAATCCGGAAATAATAGGACGAACAACAGAAGGAGGTTCATGAGAAATTCAGAGAATGGTCGTTCGGGAAGAAGCTTCCCTAAAGCAAGAAATGTTAGCAAAGTTAAGCTTAAGAGACTGTATGTACCAGTTACATTAAGTATCACCCTCGCGCGTAAGGGGATTTGTCATCCTTGGTAGAGAAGGATTGTCGCAAGGCAAGTAAGGATCATTAATGTTGTGAAACGACGCCAAAGATGAAGAGGTAAAACGTCTATAGGTAGATCCTCGTGGCTTCAGCTCTTAGTACACCCTTAAAGGGGGAATATGGAATGATGTAACATCCTAAGAGTTATAAGTTACGAAAATGATAAGAGCATCAGTCAACATTCGAGGACGAATGTTTCTAAGGGTGAAAGGATGTTACATCTCGCGTTTTCGTACGTTAAAAAGTTTCGTCTTCAGTTAATTTACGTAGGCTCGGGGATGAGCTCATTTTGACATTAATGTATTTATGTTATTTATAACAAGCGATAAATAAGTGTCCTGCAGGATAAAGGGTACACGAATTAAAGGAAACGAGTTTTGTTGAAAGTGGCTAATTTGGAATAAAAATACGGGTCAAGTGATAATATCCAATAATTATAAACTAGTACCATGCAAGTTACTATATGATCACGGTAGTATAATATATAAAGTATATATGCAGTATTTCATAAATAACATTTTAAGTAATTTATGGTAATTTTTAAATTATACGGGTAATTAGTTAACTACCGGGTAACGGAACATTATCTAATTATCTAATAAGTGGATAGAGATTAAACTTACCCACCCCATCCCCATGTGTCAGCCCCTCACCTTGTCGTTGATGACTCATTAGTCAATAAAACAGGTTCCCTTTTATTCTCACACTTGCTTTAGATTGTTGTCAGCACATCTCCCCATGGTAGACCAAAAACAAGACATTAGCCATATCTCAACTTGATGATCCCTTTTGGAGGAGAAAATAAAACAAACGTTACAACAATTAATCTTTTTACAAACCAGTAACAACATGGCAAGGTTACAACGTGATTTACCCTCTAAGACTCATAGCGAAGTATAATCCCTCCGGTCCTTCTTGTTGTTGAATTAGATGTTGTGCAAGATAGTACAAGCTGAATCAAGGATTGTTGCAAGTTGAATTGAGGTAAGATCTTACTCCCTTTTGGTGTAGTTGGAGTTGAACTCATCCTATAATCAATGAATTAACTTGTATTATGCGGAACTGAAAGCAAGGATTGGTATATGCTACTAATAATGTTGTATTTGGGCTGAATTGGAGTTGCTCCAAGTTAATTTTGTTGATTGTTATTGTTGGTTGTCGTTGTGAACCTGGGAATGTAGTAGCAACGGGGAAAATGCTGCCCGAATTATTATAACACAAAATAAAAGTTATATAATTATAAGAGTCAAATGGTTGAGAATCGAGTTGAATAAAATATTGATTCAGTCCCAGTTGTGGCAACCGCACTAGATACCATTGATGCAGGTTCGTCAATTTACAAAGACAATCAGTTTGTGGCCAGGTATGTTAAGGCTAAACTCTTCTTTCATTTGGCATGATATCGTCATTACATTCATATCCCAGAATTTACGTATATTTTTCTAGTCTCGCAAATTGCGTATATTTTTCTAGTGTTGTAGGTTATAATATTCTCCTTATCGGGACTTCATATTCAGTTGAGTATTTCCTTTTTCCAGTCAAGAGAGCAGAGAAGTTACATATATACAGTATTAAAAGTATTTTAATTACCATCGAGCTATAATCGATGGGCAGGCCCCTATTGGGCAACCTCTGATCAGATGGTAGGTTATATGACGATCTTACTATGGCCGAGCGCCTATGAGCGAGCCTACTTGGTTGAGACACAGAGCTTAGTATGGCCGAGCGCCTATGAGCGAGCCTACTACGGCAGAGCAGTTATATATATATACTGATTCTTATAGGGACAAACATCTATTTTACTTACTATTTTGAGAATGTTGAGTCATTATCAGCAAGTAAGCATATCTTCAAATTATCCTTGACTTCCAGCTACTTGCAGTTATTATATTATCAGTTCAGTTTTAGCTTTTAGTATATTGCCTTACATACTAAGTACATTATTTCGTACTGACGTTCTTTTGTTGGGGATGCTGCGTTTCATGCCCACAGGTGTAGACAATCAGTTGACAATCCCTCATAGTAGATGAGATTGGCATTTAGTGAAGGATCGGTATGACTCCACCTCATTCGGAGTGCAGCCGAATCTATGAGTCATCGTGTCAGAGTTTTACTAAATACTTATGGGTAGGCTGGTACCCTATCCCATTTGATGTCAGATAATCTTAGAGGCTTTGTAGACAGAGGTTTAGATTGTATAGTATGTTAGAGGTCTTGACGGCCCATATGTATTCATGTTTTAAGAATGAAAGATTATTGATATAGTGTTGCCCACTTATAGTAATGTATTACGAGTTGTGGTCACATTGGCCCATGATAGTTATAAAAGGAATGAATGAGTTACAAAGTGATTCGCTCAGGCCATTACGGCAACGGGTGCCAGCCACGCCTCCCTAGGTTCGGGGCGTAACAAAGTGATATCAGAGCAGTTCTGTCCTAGGGAGTCTACAAGTCGTGTCTAGTAGAGTCTTGTTTATGAGTGCACCACACTTATAAGCAGGAGGCTACAGGGCATTTAGGATTTCACTCTTTCTTATTACTCTAGATCGTGTGGTATAGCTCACTCATAAGAATTCAAATTCTGAAATTCTATTTTATTCGACGATACCTACATCGGGAAAGAAGGTTGGAAAGAGAGATAGTTGTGGAAGAGTTGAGTCAGAGGAATTGGATTTTTGTATGATGCCTACAATAAGTAAATATGAGATCTTTTAGCATATTATGGGTGTACTGAAAGGTGTAAGCTTCCTAATAAGAAGCCTTAAGGCAAGAATGTCTATCCATCTTTATGGTAAGACAATGAGAGATTAAGAAGATAAGTACATGTTTAAACAAAAAAAAGAAGTAAGACGAAGAAGACTACGAGGTGCCCAGTTAACAAAGGTTAACAATGTTTATAATTCAAACAGAGGAACATAAGCTTTTTGAGTTATATTCAATAGTAATAAAGGTGCATACAACTGGTCGCACCCATTCCAGATATGCCCTATGGGGGTTAATAGAAGTAGTATAAGAAGATAGATGAATTGTTTATGTTAGTTGACATTTCCGAAGGATATTGTAAATGTGCTAATAGATATCTTTGTGAGACACCCAAATGGTACGCTTTAAAATAGTGCAGCCAGATATGAGTACTACAAAGACATGCACTATAAGCCTTGAAGGGATACATATTATCTTAGTGTGGCTCGTGTGCCTAGAAAAGCGAGAACGTTAAGAAACTTGAAGAGCCACTGGATGGAGCAAAGGGAAGCTAAAAGCAAAAGAATATCTTGTTCGAGTTTTCATAATAAAGTGATAGGCATAAATGATAGCGGGAAATAAGAAAAGAGTAAATGAAGCATTATGAGTAAGATGTGGTACATGAATGATAACGGTAGATCAAAAGATGATAATATTACAAAATTTATAGTCAAGTAAAGGAAGAGACGAGGGGTGACCGGCCTTAAGACAACAAAAGCGTATAGGCCATACAGTCATGTCCTCATTTCGAGAAATAAGTTCTCAACTCTAGCGCGATCACCAAGAGGAAAAGTAAACTAAATATGAATTAGGCACTGAGGGAATTGGGAATAGTTAGCATCATGAAAATTTCATATTGCAATCCAAAAATAATAGGACGAACAATAGAAGGAGATTCATGAGAAATTCAGAGAATGGTCATTCAGGAAGACACTTCCCTAAAGCAAGCAATTTTAGCAAAGTTAAGCTTAAGAGACTGTATGTACCAGTGACATTAAGTATCACCCTCGCGAGTAAGGGGATTTGTCATTCTTGGTAGAGAAGGATTGTCGCAAGGCGAGTAAGAATCATTAATGTTGAGAAACGACGCAAAAGATGAAGAGGTAAAACATCTATAGGTAGATCCTCGTAGCTTCAGCTCTTAGTACACCCTTAAAGGGGGAATATGGAGTGATGTAACATCCTAAGAGCTATAAGTTACATCTCGCGTTTTCGTACGTTAAAAAGTTTCGTCTTCAGTTAATTGACGTAGACTCGGGGATGAGCTCATTTTGACATTAACGTATTTACGTTATTTATAACGAGCAATAAATAAGTGTCCTAAAGGACAAAGGGTACACAAATTAAAGAAAACGAGTTTCATTGAAAGTGGCCAATTTGGATTAATACGGGTCAAGCGATAATAACGGATAATTATAAATTAGTACCATGCAAGGTACCATATGATCACGGTAGTATAATATATAAAGTATATACGAAGTATTTTATAAATAAAATTTTGAGTAATTTATGGTAATTTTTAAATTATGCGGGTAATTGGTTAACTACCGGGTAACAGGACATTACCTAATTACCTAATAAGAGGATAGAGATTAAACTTACCCACCCCATCCCTGCGTGGCAGCCCCTCACCTTGTCGTTGATGACTCATTAGTCAATAAAATAGGTGCCCTTTTATTCTCACACTTGCTTTAGATTGTTGTCAGCACATCTCACCATGGTTAGACCAAAAACAAGACATTAGCCATATCTCAACTTGATGATCCCTTTTGTAGGAGAAAATAAAACATACATAACATCAATTAATCTTTTTACCAACCAGTAACAACATGGCAAGGTTATAACGTGATTTACCCTCTAAGACTCATAGCGAAGTATAATCCCTCTGTTCCTTCTTATTGTTAGAGGTTGTGCAAGATAGTACAAGCTGAATCAATGATTGTTGCAAGTAGAATTGAGGTAAGATCTTACTCCCTTTTGGTGTAGTTGGAGTTGAACTCATGCTATAATAAAGGAATTAACTTGTATTATGTGGAACTGAAAGCAAGGATTGGTATATGCTACCAATAATGTTGTATTTGGGCTGAATTGGAGTTGCTCCAAGTTAATTTTGTTGATTGTTATTGTTGGTTGTCGTTGTGAACCTAGGAATGTAGTAGCAATAGGGGAAATGCTGCCCGAATTATTATAACACAAAATAAAAGTTATATAATTCTAAGAGTCAAATGGTTGAGAATCGAGTTGGATAAAATATTGATGCAGTCCCAGTTGTGGCAACCGCACTAGATACCATTGATGAAGGTTCGTCAATTTACAAAGCCAATCAGTTTTTGCCAGACATGTTAAGGCTAAGCTCTTCTTTCATTTGGTATGATCGCATCATTACATTCATATCTCGGAATTTACGTATATTTTGCTAGTCTCGAAAATTGCGTATATATTTCTAGTGTTGTAAGTTATAATATTCTCCTTATCGGGACTTCATATTCAGTTGAGTATTTCATTTTTCCAGTCAAGAGAGCAGAGGTGTTATATATATATACAGTATTAATAGTATTTTCATTACCATCGGGCTATAATCGATGGGCAAGCCCCTATTGGGCAACCTCTGATCAGATGGTAAGTTATATGACGATCCTACTGTGGCCGAGCACATATGAGTGAGCCCAGTTGGTCGGGACACAGAGCCTAGTATGGCCGAACGCCTATGAGCGAGTCTACTACGACAGAGCAGTTATATATATATATATATACCGAGCCTTATAGAGCCGGACAACTATTTTACTTTATATTTTGATAAAGTTGAGTCAGTATTAGCAGGTAAGCATATATTCAGATTATCCTTGACTTCCAGCTACTAGCAGTTATTATATTATCAGTTCAGTTTTGGCTTTCAGTATATTGCCTTACATACTCAGTACATTATTTTGTACTGATGTCCTTTTGTTGGGGACACTGCGTTTCATGCCCACAGGTGTAGACAATCAATTGACGATCCCTCATAGTAGACGAGATTTTCATTCAGCGAAGGATCAGTAAGACTCCACCTCATTAGGAGTGCAGCCAAGTCTATGAGTCATCATGTCAGAGATTTACTACATACTTATGGGTAGGTTGGTACCCTATCCCATTTGATGTCAAATAATCTTAGAACTTTTGTAGACAGAGGTTCAGATTGTATAGTATGTCATAGGTCTTGATGGCCCATATGTATTCATGTTCTAAGAATGATAGATTATTGATACAGTGTTGCCCACTTATAGTTATGCATTACGATTTGTGGCCATGTTGTCCCATGATAGTTATAAAAGGAATGAATGAGTTATAAAGTGGTCCGCTCGGGCCATTACGGCATCGGGTGCTAGCCACACCTCCCTAGGTTCGGGGCGTGATAAAGATCAAGTTGGAGGATGGTGCTAAACCGTCCATTAAACATCAAGGAAGACTCAACGAGGCTATGCAAGAAGTGATCATGAAGGATATTATCAAGTGGTTGGATGTCGGGGTTGTCTACCCCATTTTCGGTAGTTCATGGACCTCTTCGGTTCAATGTGTCCCAAAGAAAGGGGGAATGGAAGTTGTTACCAATGAGAAGATTGAGTTGATTCTGACAAGAACGGTCACCAGTTGGAGAGTTTGTACGGATTATCGTAAGCTCAACAAAATAACAAGGAAGGATCACTTTCCACTTTCTTTATGGACCAAATGCTCGATAGCTTGGCTGCTCGTGCTTTATATTGTCTCCTTGATGGCTACTCGAGATTCAACCAAATTCTTATCCCTCCGGAAGATCAAGAGAAAACCACCTTTACATGTCCTTATGGTACTTTTGCTTTCAAGTGGATACCTTTTGGTTTGTGCAATGCACCGACGGCTTTTCAACGATGTATGATGGCTATTTTCACGGATATGGTGGAAGATTACTTTGAGGTCTTCATGGATGACTTCTCGGTAGTTGGAGATTATTTTGATGATTGTCTTGAAAATTTGGGCAAAGTGCTGGCAAGATATGAAGAAACTAATTTGGTGCTCAATTGGGAGAAATGTAATTTCAAGGTTGAGGAAGCATTGTCCTTCACCATATATTCTCAAAGAATGGTATTGAAGTTGACAATTCAAAGATTGAGGTTGTTTATAAGCTTCCACCCACACCTCGGTGAAGGGTGTGTGGAGTTTCTTAGGCCAAGCGGGTTTCTACCGGCGCTTCATTAAGGATTTCTCTAAAGTGGTGAACCCGTTGTGTAATATCCTTGAGAAGGATGCAAAGTTCTATTTAAGTAATGATTGTATGAGAGCTTTTGATCAATTGAAGCTCAAATTAAAAACTACTCCTACCATTACCTTTACAAATTGGAGTTTGTCGTTCGAGCTGATGTGTGATGCAAGTGATGAAGCAGTTGGGGCTGTTTTGGGGAAACGTATCAACAAAGTTTTTCATCGAGGTTACTATGCTAGTAAGACCATAAATAGTGCCCAAGTCAGTTTTACCATTATGGAGAAAGAGATCTTTGCTATTGTGTTTGCAATTTAGCAGTTTCGCCCATACTTGATGGGTGCCAAGTTATTTTCCACACGGATCATGCATCACTTCGCTATCTTATGACTAAAAAGGAATGTAAAACTCAGTTAATGTGATGGGTGCTCTTGTTGCAAGAATTTGATATTGACATTCTAGCTAAGAAGGATAGTGAAAACGAAGTGACGGACTGATGTGCCATAGAATTTAGGAATATTTGATACCAATTACATATACTTTAGTTCATCTAGTTAAATCTTATAAAGTTTTAGTGTTTTGTAGTGCATAAGACATGAAGACCCAAACATATGGAAAAGAAGTCAAAAATCCAAAAAAGTAGGAATGCTGCAAGTATGCGACCGCAGAAGTACTATGCGGATCACATAACCACCGCAAACTGAAGCAACAGTTTTGACCAACTGAAGAGAAGATTGTGAAATCCATTATGCAGTTGCATAACACTTTTGTGAGCTGTACAATGACCGCATAACTGAAAATTAAAGAACCTGTGTAACACTTCTGCGATGGAAAATGCGGTCGCATTACTGATATGTGAACCGCATAATGGAAATGTGGTGAAATATGGGATTGAGGATCTGAAGTTCTGCGACGCAATTGTCAACTATACGGACCACATACATGGTTTTTAATCATTATGCGGTCGCATAAGAGCTCTGCATGGTCATTTTTGTCCAATCTTGACCCCGACTTTTAGTCCACTATAAATAGATTTACTGGGGTTTTTGTGTGGCATTAAGCCTGCAAAAGAGGATACATTAAAGGCATTGAATACACCATTAATTCGTAAGCTTTATGACTCTATTTATTGCTTTGTTTTTGTATTTTAGTATGAGTAGCTTGTTTTAAATACTAAGATTGTGGACCCTAAATGAGTGTAATGTTAATGGGTGTTTAACATTGAATGGTTTGTTTATATTTATTCATTTCATGTGCTTAATTTATTGTTGATGGTTACAAACATTAACATATTCCATGTTACTCTTTCTTTACTTTGAAAAGTTGGTTAGGGTTTGGTAGAAGTGAATATCAAGAACTCATGACTTTAAACCTTTTTTTAATAGAATCGCTTAGGAATAAGTGGGTTCTACTTTGTATAAATTGGTTGTTCTTAATTGAAACTCTTTTATATTTGACAAAATCATAAAGAAAAAATACTACCCAACCATTGAAAAATACTGGATAGTCATGTAGAAACCATTTGCATATCAAATGACCTTCTATTAGAAATATATCATATTAACACCGATAGCATTACATTTTATTTATGGGGACACAACCTTGGTTTCCTTAATCAAATTAATCACACTCTCACAACAAAATAGTTATCTTGTTAAATCACAATTATATCATTCTGTTGTTAAGCTAAAGGAATAGAATTACAACTTAAGTCAAGTTTCGCACTACTCAAGTAAATTTTCAAACCTATTCCCTGTGGTATTCGACCCCAACCTTGTTAGGTTATTATATATGACACCGACCGCCTTACACTATTTATTTAAAGTATAATTTGAGCATATCAAATATTGGCGCCATTGTCGAGGAATACGATTTTGAACTTACTAGTTAGTGTGTGCTTTACGTTACGTCTTCTTCTATTCTATCACACTTTGCTTTCTTTGCTTTGCTTTGTGATTATAGGAAAACATGGCCAAGTATGAAGAAGAAGAGAATCTCTTTACGGACAGAGATGAGTACATTGAGGATACAAATGCTATTGTACCTCCAAGAGTTGATGCTACCACTTTCAAGGTGGAACATGGTATAATCCTAATGCTCAAAGAAGAGGGGTTTTTCAGAAATTCCACCGATGATGATCCGACACAACATCTTAGAAACTTCTTGGGTGTGTGTGTGATGCACAAGCATAACAACGTCTTAGATAATGTCCAAAGATTGAGAGTGTACAAATACTTACTATCTGGAGAGGCAAGGAAATAGATCCAAAATTTACCACTAAAATCCATTCATTCTTGTCCTAAACTCGTTCGAGCTTTCCTAGCTAAATGGTTCCCGCAAAGAAAGAAGTTTGAGATCCGGGATGAAATTTTCTTTTTCAATCAATTACCAGGAGAAGAACTACATGAGGCATGGGATCGATTCAAGCTATATTTGATGAGGTCGCCGAATCATGGTTTTTCGGAATCTATCTCGTTGGAGAAATTTTACATGGGCTTGTATCATATGAATCAATCTATAGCCAAAAATGCAGCGAAAGGATCTTTTATGGATAAAACATTTGCGAGGATCACACAAATCCTTGACGAAATAGCAAAACATAACCAAGCTTGGCACTCAGAGGACACCAACGGTGGAATTGCATATGGTACTCCTTCCTTGACCAACATAATTAAGGGAAACAAAGAAAGAGATCAAGTAATTGCCGGGCTTGCCACCAATGTCAATGTGTTGACAAAGATGTTCACTAAAAGCCAAACAAAAAAGGTGAATGAGGTGGAAGATGTTCAACCCACATCAAATGAGGATTACGAGAAAGCAAATTATGTCAACAACTCTAAAGGAGGTTATCAAAGGCAACCATACCAAGGTTCAGGATAACAAAACCAATGGAGGCCTAACCCGTAAGAGCAAGGCAACAAACAGTGGAGAAATGACCTAGGTAGTTCAAATAAAGGGAATTGGAGTAACAACAACAACAACTTCTCAAAAAATCGGAGTTCAAACCCTTATGTTCCACCAAAAGGGCAATATTCAAATTCTTCGCGTTGAAAGGAAGGTTCTTCAAATGATTCCAAGTTGGAAAACATGCTTGAGCGAGTATTGCAAAATCAAGACAGATCCACCACTTCAATGAGGAATATGACCAAGCTTGTTGGTTCTCATACCGCATCTATTCAAAAGTTGGAGATACAAATGATAGACCTCTCAAGAGATCAAAATCTGAAGCAAAAGGGCACACTCCCAAGTGACACAATTGCAAACCCAAAAGGTAGTGGGGCAGTCCAACTTCTCATTGTATGGCAATCACAACTCGGAGTGGGAGAATACTTCAAAGAGAGAATAAACAAGTGTTCGAAGTGGAAGATTCTGAACAAGAAATTAAGGCACAATTTGAGGTGCCAGTTGTTGTTGAAGCTAAAAAGGTCCAAAAGAGGTGAAAATTAAAGAAGTGAATCGGTAAGAGGTTAAGGAAAAGGTGAAAGAGACACCAAAAACTCTAGCACCATTTCCTAGACCTCCTCCTCCTTTTCCTTAAAGACTTGCTAGGAAGGTTGATGATAGAAAACTCGAGAAGTTCTATGACATTCTCAAGCAATTATCGGTAAATATTCCATTTGTGGAAGCATTTCAAGAGATGTCAGGTTTTGCTAAGTATTTGAAAGACTTGATCACCAAGAAGAAAACCACCAAGAATGAAGTGGTGATTGTGACTCACCGGGTTAGTTCCATCATTGCAACAACTACTGTTCAAAAGAAAGAAGACCCGGGATATTTTACCATTCCATGCACTATTGGGGTACGAGATTTTGCAAGAGCTCTTTGTGATAATGGGGCTAGCATAATTTTAATGCCTCTTGATATTTACAAGCAATAGGGGTTAGGAATGCCAAGGCCTACAAGTATGAAAAAGATATTTTATCAAGGACTTCTCAAAAATTGCAAATCCCATGTGCAGGCTCCTTGAAAAGGATGCAAAGTTTACATTTGATGTGAAGTGTCTCAAAGCTTTTGAGTAATTGAAAGAAAATCTCACCACGACACCTATTATTGTCACACCCGATTGGTCCCTTCCATTTGAACTCATGTGTGACGCTAGTGGTGTAGCTATTGGGGCGGTGCTTGGTTAACGACATAACAAAGTACTTCACCCTGTCTACTATGCAAGAAAGACACTCAATGGCGCTCAAATAAATTACACGGTGACTGAGCAAGAACTTCTCGCCATTGTCTATGCTTTTGAAAGGTGTCAGGCTTATTTGTTGGGGTCTAAAGTGATAGTTTACACCGATCATGCTGGTCTTTTCTATCTTATGGAGAAGAAGGATGTTAAACCAATATTAATTCGGTGGGTCCTTTTGTTGCAAGAGTTTGACTACGAAGTCAAGGATCGGAAAGGAACAGAAAATTAAGTTGCGGATCACCTATCTAGGCTTGATGAGGTAGGGATACCAAAAGAAGACCTTGAAATCAATGATGCTTTTCCAGATGAGCACATATTGGCATTGTCTAGCACATTCGCTTCTTTGTATGCTGACATCGCTAACTTTTTAGTTAGTGACCTTGTTCCCGAAGGATTGGAGACTTATCAAAAGAAAAAGTTCTTGTGGGAATGTAGGCAATACTATTGGGAGGAACCCTTTTTGTTCCGAATTTGTGCCGACAACATCATTCGGCGGTGTATTCCGGAAGATGAGGTAATGCCAATTCTCAAGGAAAGGCATGATTCCCCGGTTGGGGGTCATTGTTGATACCCAATTTTTCCCATAATATTTTCAAAAACTATGTCTGGGCATCAATTAGTATTTTTCATACAATTTCTGTATTTTTAAAAATATTTTTATTAATTTCTCTCAGCATTTTATTTATAAAACAATCATTGATTACATCACAAATATTTTTATAATAATTTTTGTGGCTTAATTTTATAATTTTGCATTTGTACTAAGTTTCAATTATTGCAAAAATTACCACATTTGTATTTTTAGGACGCAATTACAATTACTTTACAATCATAGACTATGCATGCATTATTATATTATTTTAGCAGAAAAGAGCCTTTTATATTTTTTAAATATTAAGTAATTATTTTAAAAACATTTCAGACACGAAAATTATTTTTTACAACCTATTAGTTATTTTTAAAAATTGTTTTATCAAATAAATGGGTGTTTAATAAATGACCCTCTTATTTTCGGATTTAGCCAATTAGATAGCCCAATTTTTAAATCCCACACCAGCCCAAAGACCCTAAGCCCAAACCCTTTATACACCCAACCCAGTTCTTGTTAAATCATGGTTGTTGATCATTTTAATCAACGGTCCAGATCTCCCCTTACCTAAATTAAACTAACCTATATCCCCCAAACCCTAATCATTTTACCACCCTTCCCCCCAGTCATCTGTTCTTCTCCTCTCTCAAATGCTCTCGACCTAAAACCTAATTTCCAAACGCCGTCACTCACCTACTGCCCTCCTATGGTGGTTCTTCACCACCTCAGGACTCTAATGGCCTCCTGTTTGCTATAACGTCTACGTTTTTGGATCCTTGAAGAGATCCTCAAGGGGCCTAGGTGGTCTGTTTACACCATGGATTTTCTTTCTAGTTTTAGGCTATTTCGCTTGATCTTGAGTAAGATCTTTTTCATTTTTCATCTTGGATCCATAGTTTCCTAAGTCTGTGCTTGTCTCTGTTGCTTTTCCAAAAAAACCCTAATTTCTATCCTTTGATCTTCTCAGATCTGTCCATATATGAGTCTATTTCACATGTTTTCACAAAAAGTCTTATGGTTTTTAATCGATTCTCTGTTTCTAAAAACTAGGGTTTACTAAACTCACTCTTTTAAAGACTTTCCGATTTTTGAGTGTTTAATCATGGTCCGTAAGTGTTACTAACTAATTCGTGTTAATATTGTTTGGACCTTAGTCGATTTATGCTAAAGCCCTAATTTCTAATATTTTGATCCAATTCTGAGTCTTTCTGTGTTACTTGTTACATTGTTTATTTCTGCGCTTGGACTTTCATGCTTTTTCCTAGTCTAATTCAGTATCTTGTGACTTACCCTAGTTCATCTTGGCTAATTTATGTGTGTTTCTGAAGTTTTGTTCAGCCTACTCATTTATTTGTGGAAAACTGATATGTTTTCCTCTTTTTAAATCAGTATTATTTTGAATTTTGATTTACTGATTTGCTTGGTTAAAAATTACGTGTTGATTCTTGATTTATTCCCTTGTTTATGACTCTAATTATTCTTATTACCTTAATTGTTTGTAGTGTTACTGATTCTTCATGATTGTTTCCTTAATTAAACTTCTGTTTGTTTACCTTTTTACTTAGGTCTGATTTGATTTTCTTTCCTTAAGTGAATCCTGTTCTTTAACCGTTGGGTAGTTGTCCTTAATTGAAGGGAGACTATGCTAATATCGTGTGTGATTGATTTTGTAATTTCCCTGATTGCTAAATTATGATTTCTTTACCTTATTCTGCTATATCCCTAAATTGTTATATATACTCTCCTTTACTCTCAGTTCAAGATCTTAACATTAGTTTATCAGTACTCTCACACTCTCAAAGACTCTCTATTCTCTTTTGTTACTTGCAATTTTCACTAACCTAGCCTGGTGTAAGCCAAGGCTAGCTATTTGCACCATCTCTTCTCTATACTTTATATTCTCTCCTTAATTGGTATGTCCTGATTCAATTCAACTTCCACACTATGTGTTTCTTTGTTGTTTCAGTCCATTAGTTATGACTTCCTATCCTGTTTATTGCTTACTGTCATGTTGCTCAATGTGTAACCAGCATGCCTAGATCACACTGCCTAACTACTGTCTCACCTAGCATGTTGGAGTTTGTTCTGTTAGAAGCTATGACTAGTTTATTTACCCATAAGGATCTGCTTACTGTTTAGCATGCCCAATCCTGTCTTGTGATAATTGCATGCATCTTGTTTGCTCATTAGCATGTCCAAGCTAAATTGCTTGTTTACTGTCTCACCCAACATGTCTAAATTCTGCTTGTTCTATATGTGATTAGTATTGCTAAACTATGAATATTTACGTAGTGTTTGCCTAGTTTGTTCATCTAAGTCTTGCCTACTCTACTTTACTAATGAGATCTTGCTAAGTCATCTAGCCCTTCAAAGTACTCTAGTTGTGTGTTTGATCATGTCCAAGGTCTATGTGTTCTCCACATGTCTTTGCCGTAATCTTTGTAACTAACTTGTCAATTCTACAACTTATTGAGAAGTTTGTGGATTTGTTTGCTTATACACTAGGGTATATTCTATATGTCCCCAACCCCTCTCTCCATGTATGGAATCTGTTTGCCCCGAAATGTTTCTGAAGCTGTTTGTTTTGTGGCTTTCAATCTGATTTCAAAAAATGTTTTTCATGCTTTTCTCAAACTATTTTACTACCCAAACTAGTACTGGTTTTAGAAAATCTCTTCACTCCTGAAAGCATTCTTCATACTGTTCACCCAAACCTTTTTTTCAAAATTATGCACTCTCACTTACTCTTAGATTATTAAGTCCTGCCCCTCTGGTATGTGTACTACTTAGAGACCTTTGAGATCTATCTGAACTTTGGCATATCAGGGTTGGCTCTTCCACACTGCACATAAATCAACCCTTATTTAAGAAAGGTCTAGGTGTGAGCACTGCCCGGGATCCTTGAGGTCCTTAGGGAACTTTGACACACCTAGACACAAAATTGGATATGAAACTTTGGGCATTTGAGACTTTTGAAGGTTTGGTATATCAGGATTTGCTTTGGGCCTATTTCAGGCTCCCTATAGCTTAATTTCTATTCTATTTATGTATTTTTTATTCAATCATTGGTCTGTAATAATTGATTGTAAATAGATATTGGGGTGACTAGTGAAAAGGGAGGGTAATTATATGGTACTGTGGGTAAAACTGGGTGGATAACATGCCTATAGGGTTTATTTTTGTTTACATATGCTGAGTAGATAACATGCCTATAGGGTTAATTTTGGTTTACATGTGTTGAGTAAATAACATGCCTATAGGGTTTATTTTGGTTTACATGTGTTGTGTTAGACAACCTGCCTATATGGTTTGCTTTGGTTGAAATAAGTTCTACTTACTTTACTTTACATGATTAGACACCATGCCTATATGGAATAAAATAACTAAGGTTCAGTTTCCATTACAACATATATTCAAATTTGTCTCTTTAGAAATCATGCCTATAGGATCTAAAATCAGCTTTAATTATAGAAATCATACCTATAAGATCTAAAATTAGTTTTAATTAGAACTCATGCCTATAGGTTCTAAATCAGTTTAATTAATTATCCTACTCGTTTCTTTAATAAGTCTTCAACGATGTGTTAAGTAATATCACTAGAAAGCATGCCTATAGGATAAATGACTTCAAAATGCTTCCCAGAATTGTGACTGCATATACGCACTTAGGCAAGTCTTAAGGCGTTAAAGAATTATGAAACCATTTCTGTTCATTTGTGAGATTATCCAGATTTTAAACAACCTATAAAACCAGCAGGCAAACTGGTTAGTATCCTGCCACTTACCTAAAAAAAACGTTGCATGTTCTGTTTTTGTGATGTTCATTGTAGACATGTGATTTTTGACCCTCCCCAAGATTTTTCATATTTTAGCATGTAAATATTTAATTTAGGCCTAATATAGTTGTTCCAACTAATTTTTACTCTTTTACTTTATTTTATTACAAGAAAAATAAAAATTACAAAATTATTCCATTAATGTTTCGTAGTCATTTTTAATGTTGAAAAATACCAAAAATAGTTTATTTAACGGTCAGACTTATTTTAATAGTTATGTTATTTAAGTAGGATTAATTAATAAATGAGATCGCTTTTTTTCAATTTCGTTTGCAGGGAAAGAATAAAACTTGGGCTCGAGCAACCCATTTTAGGCCTAATTTTGGACCTAGCCCATAATTCCTAGGCCCATACCCCTAACCTTATCCCTACCCCTATATAATAATACTTAATCCTAAATTGACCTACACCTAAAAAATTTGGATCCGCCATTTCTTCAGCAAAGCACACAAATATACAAAACCAAAAAGCTAAGAGCAAAAACAAAAAAAGCTGACGATCAGCGAAAAACGAAAAAGAAAAGCTGACCTAAAAAGCAGCCTAGGACCTAGAAGAAAAATATAGTAGCGCCGCAATTGACCACACCACCCCCCTCTCACGTCTTCTTCTTCGAACCTCTCCACCCTAAGCCATCAGAACCCATCTCTCCCTGACCAAAAAATCCAGTAGCTTTCATCACCCAAACGACCACCTTCCAGTAGTTTGAAACCTCCATTAAAACCACCATGAAAGCTGTAAAACTAGCTCCAAAAACGTGAACTGCCATTTTCGCCGAGGAAACAACCCCAAGAATCCTACATTAATCTTGTCGAAGTTCTGTGCTCGAGGTTGTCGATGTCCGGTCCGTCGAGTTCGTCAACCGTAGCTTTGGCCTGAAGTTTGTTTTTCTTTGTTCATTGTTTCAAAAACACAATGCAACTATAAAGGTTCAATTCTAAACTTTGTTTGCTCTTTGATTTCCAGACTTGTTCCTCTTGATATTATGAATGGACTCTTGTTTGTTTTTTCCTTACTTTTCATTCTGGATATTGTCTCTGTTTGATTAGCTCATCCTTTAGCTACGTATTTCTTTTTGTTAAATTTAATTAGATCTTTGTTTGCTCGCATCACGTTTAGTATCTTTCTATGATAATATGCTCAACTTCATTAATTTGATAACTTACTACAAAGCTTTGGCATAGGAACATAAAAATACGGGTGTCTTTTATTTTGAAGTATTTTTGAAAAAACCAAAAAAAAACCAAAAAAAAAGAATCCAAAAAAGGGGAAATATTCTTTTCCTTCTTTACAAGTATTTCTCTCATAAATGTCACCAAAAACAATTTGAAAAATTGAAGTCCAAAAATATTTTTACTTTTCTTTAGAAGTACTTTTGTAAATAAATAAAAAGCTAAGAAATTCAAAACATTTTTCTTTAAAAAGTCCTTCTTTCGAAATTAAGAGGCAACATCCAAAATCCAAAAATATTTTTTTTCTTCCTTAGAAAAAGATAAAATAAATGAAAATTCAAAAAAAAAAATTTTCTTTTTAATTTAAAATTCCCAAAGTTCAAATCAAAAGAAAAGGAATTTTTAGAAGTCTTTCTTTCAAAAAAATAAAAGAAAAATCAAAATTAAAAATCCAAAAAAAGAAAAATTTCCTTTCTTCTTTTAAAGCATTTCTTTCAAAAAATTGCAAAAAAAAAAGAAGTTAGTTTATTTACTCCATTTTCGATCTTCCCGAACTACACAAGATCTGATTCATACGACGTCATTATACGTAGGCAATCCCCATCAGATTCGATCATAGCCATAAAATTAGTTGAGTGATAAAATAAATTGAAATATTGAGTGAATAAAAAGAGAGTGCCAAAAAATAAAAGAGCGACAAAAACAAAATGAAAAAAATCAAGAGTGATTAAGAGAGGCAGAAATGAAGAAAAGAGATACAGAGTGAAAAGGTCTAGTTAAGGCCGGGATGAAATATGCAACCGTTCAAACACACGGTAGAAGCGTTTAATTGTTAGGTGCATTGCATCCCAATGTACGATTTCATATATGTTAAATGTTTCAAAACTAACAAGGTTGTTGGGTGTGCAAACTAACCAGGTTTTGGTGGTTGGTTTTGTTTGTAGTCTAGCCTCCCCTCCTTCACAAGATCCAAAGGCACAGATGGCCTCCGCAGACAATCTACCAATCATCTATTCTGAGTATAGCCCAGTATCGACTATTCTGCATCTAGAATCAGCAGTTGCTGAAGAGAATAAGATGTTGCACCTCCGCATATTGGAAATGTGGGACGCCTGGTCTAATAGTAGGGAACCGCCAAGTGCAATCCCTGAGTTCCTTGAGTTGATCCCTAGGTCAAGTGAGGTTACCAATGCCCCTGTTCCCAATCCGCTCACCCATGCGGGCACCCTCCAATGTTGTCCAATGTTCCTGGCACGCCTTCTGTGGTTTGCCCCCAGGCGCCAGTTTCAAGGGGTCCACAGCTTCAATAAGAAATAACATATGTGACCCCATACTCTTTCACTCAACCTTCGCAATATGATCTTTCAGGGGAGCAAGAAAAGGTTGTTAAAAATCCGGAGAGAGGAAATGGCTCGGAAGATGAAGAGCCTGGAACAAAGCGTGAAAAACATGCAAAGTCTTAGTGGCCAAAAGAGTGTCTTATACTTTGACCTCTGTATGTTTCCCTATGTCCACTTGCCAGTTGGCTTCAAGATGCCAAAATTTGAAAAGTACAATGGGCACGGAGACTCGGTCGCTCATCTGAAACAATATTGTAACCAGTTGAGGGGTGCTGGTGGAAACGAGGAGCTTCTAATGACCTATTTTGGGGAAAGCCTCATCGGAATTGCTTCTGAGTGGTATATGGATCAGAAAATTACTCATTGGCACGTGTGTGGTGATATGGCCTGAGATTTTGTTCGTCAGTTCCAGTATAATGTGGACATCGCTCCCGACAGAAACTCTTTGTCCAATTTGAAAAAGAAAATCACAAAAAGTTTGTGCGAATATGCTGTCAAATGGCGTGATCAAGATGCCAGGGTAAAGCCTCCAATGGATGAAATTGAAATTGTCATGGTCTTTCTACAGGCCCAAGAGGCAGACTACTTCCAAAACATGATGTCCGCTATGGGAAAGAAGTTTGCTGAGGTTATCAAAATTGGGGGGATGGTAGAAAATGGGCTGAAAACGGGTCGATTCTTGAGTCATGCTGCTTTTAAAGCCACATCATTAGATGTTCAAAATGGTTCAGAGGATTTGATAAATGAAAACGGGAAAGAAGAAGGAGCCATGATGGCTTCCAGCTCGAGGGGGGCCCGCAAGTCATTCAGCAAATCATATATGCCTCCTGAGGTCCCTCAACATTATTATCCCTTTCAAGATGTTGCTTATGTCATGGCACCACCTCCTTATGCGATGATGAACGCGCAACCTATCACGACCCCAAACTGAACTCGGTCGTGATGGCGCCTCTCGTGAAGACAAGGCCAGCTGACAAAATTCCCAAATTTAGTTTAATAAGTCAATTTAAGTCATTTATAAGGATAAATCCCCAACAAGTACAGATTTAGAGAAATAACACAAGTGCAGAAATGAATACAGCCCGACATCGGGGTGTCACAAGTCACGAGCATCTACTAGGGTCTAAATACAATTGTAAAGTTTGAAATGTACTAAATACATACCAATGAAATAAAGGGGGAGAAAAGCAGTGTTGCGAACGCCGGTAGCTACCTTGCTAAACTCGGATGACTTTTCCTCTGATCAACCAAACCCGCTACCGGGTTCAGAAATACCTGAATCTGCACACAAGGTGCAGGGAGTAAAGTGAGTACTCTGACTCAGTAAGTAATAATCATAACTAAAGACTGAGTGATAAGAAATCACGAAAAGTGCATCAACATGTTGTATAGAAGTAGTACAAAACCAGTAAGAAAACAATGAAGCTGTGGAATCTCTTAAAGCATCTTAGCTCAGATTAAACTTCTTTAAAAATGACTTTTTCAATAGTTACGCAATTGAATGCAAAGCAATTAGTGCACATAAGCACAGAAAATCCGCCCCTCGGGCAAAATACACAATTAAACAGGTAAATGACAGGCAAATAAGAAAGATAAGCACATAAGGTTCGCCCCTCGGGCACAATGTCAACAAATCCGCCCCTCGGGCAATATCTGAGAACAATACCAGCCACTCGGGCAATCACATAGAACAATACCAGCCCCTCGGACTATATCTCACATCACAATGGGTACCCGCACTCACTGGGGGTGTGCAGACTCCTGGAAGGGCCTCTTACGGCCCAAGATCAAGCCATCACGTGGCGTCATCACTAGGCTCTCGGCATCATATCAATCAAGCCACCTCGTGGCGTACATATCTTAGGACCTCGGCCTCATAATCAAAATCAATGTATCACAGTTGCGGCATGCAACCGACCCAAAAGTATCCTCACAACACAGGCCCTCAACCTTACGCAGCCAAAAATCACATAAGCCACTCGGGTAACAGTAAAACATGATGCTCAGTCCAAAATATTATTTGAATATCATTTCAAGTGTTAAAGCAAAGTAAACATGGCTGAGTTTTTAAAAATAGTAGAATATAGCATGACTGAGTACAAGTTTAAAGTCTAAATGGTGAGGAAATATCAATAAAAATCCCCGAAGGGTTCACACAGTTGGCACGAGGCCCAAATATGGCATTCAACCCAAAACATGATGATAGCAAATAGTTTTCAATCAAATATGTAGTAAAGCGATCATTCGGGATGGACTACATCACAATCCCCAACAGTACACGACCCCACGCTCGTCATCTATCATGTGTCACTTTAATATAACACTACGATGTGCAAATCCGGGGTTTCAAAGCCTCAGAACATTATTTACAATCATTACTCACCTTGATCCGGTCCAAACTCTAGCCCGCGAAGCCTTTACCCGCACGAATCGACCTTCAGATGCTCCAAATCTAGCCACAATCAATACATAACCATTAAAATATGCTAAGGAAACAAAGTCCACTCAAAAATACCAAATTTACATCAAAAATCCCAAAATTGCTCAAACCCGGCCCCTGGGCCCACGTCTCGGAATCCGATAAAATTAACTTCAATGGAATCCTCATCCTCACATGAGTCTATACATATCAAGAACATCAAAATCGGACCTCAAATGGACTCTCAAATCCCCACTCAAAGGTCTCTTAATCTCAAGCCCTAATTACCCATTTTTGCTACTGATATTTCCATGAATTTCAAGCTTACAATGTTAAAATTCATCATAGAAACAAGTTTAGGGTCCAAAAATCTTACCTCCATGAAATCCTCTTGAATTTTCTCTTCAATTAGCTCTTCCAAGCTTCAAAATCGCCCAACAATGGAGGTACTTAGCCTCAAAATCGCGGAATAGCCCTTTTAAATCATTCTGCCCAGGAATAAAAATCCTTCTCCGCTAACGCGGTCAAAGCCTCGCGTTTTTGAAGCACAAAATTACTTTGACCAAATTTACTTCATCACAAACGCGTCCTACCACTCGCGAACGCGAAGACTTGGCTCCCTAACCCAACGCGAACACGACTCCCCTTCCGCGAACACGAAGAACAAATAAATCCTTAAACCCAGCTACTCACTTCCCCTACGCGAACGCGGAGCCTCCCTCACGAACGCGATGCACAATGAACCCAAACCTTCGCGAACACGGAGCCTCCCTCGCGAATGCGATGTACAACGAACCCAGCTTTTCGGGAACGCAAAGCCTCCCTCACGAACGCGAAGGCTAAAATCTCAACCTCACCAGCTAACCCTTCGCGAACGCGAAGGCCAAATGCCTGCAACACTGAACAGCAATTTTCTGCAACTTTCCAGAAATCCATTCCGACCACAATATCAAAATCTCACCTATCAACCCGAGAACGCCAAAATCTCAATTTCACCAATTCAATCCTAAACCTTTCACATATTTCCAAAATGCATTCCGATCACGCTCCTAAGTCCCAAATCACCTAGCGGAGCTAACCAAATCATAAAAATTCCGATCCGAGATCATATACAAACAAGTCAAATCTTGGTCAAGCCTTTCAAATTTCAAGCTTCAACTGAGAACTGTTCTTCCAAATTCATTTCGATTACCCTGAAAACAAAACCCAACGATTTACATAAGTCATAATACATCACACAGGGCAATTCATGCCCGAGAACTGGCGAGCCAAGTGCAGATGCCCAAAATGACCGGTCGGGTCCTTACATCCTCCCCCACTTAAACATACGTTTGTCCTCGAACATGGCCAAAGTTGTTCCAAAAGCCAACCAATCGCTGAATAACCTTAACACGCATATACCTGGGGTGATCCCATGGCACCCTATCTCACATAGGTCCGATAAAACATTGTAGCTGAAAATATTTCACAATCCAACCTAGCCCACAAACCTTAGAACCACATTTCTATTTCTGAAATCATTCACAAGATCTGAATCTCACATCTATACTCTGAATAAGCCCGAACAAGCTATAATAACCCATACCTACTACCTCAAGTGAAATCATATGATATACCACATAACTCAAACACTTGTAGTGATAACTTCTAATCACGGCAGCTGCACACAATACCCGAATACCGATAGAAAACCTCTTATCAACTAAAGTCTCATTCCAACACTTTCATATACTGACAATGATAAATGAAACACGTAGTAAGCCATAGACACTTCTCAAATCAAACATGAGCGGAGCCACCTCTCATTTGGTAAAGACTATAGCAACTTTCTGAGCCTAACCTCGATATTATCCTTCCAACATACTAAAATCGAATCCATTTGTATTCATTAAAGACCCAACGATCTCATCAAATCCAACATCATCACTCTAGTGACATGACACATCAATACAGGCTAAAGCCACAACTTGTGAAGCACCAAATAAGCAACAATCCGGACATACTCAAATCATGAAAAATAACTCAAATGAAAGAGTTGTACCGCAAGCACACCAGTACCACCACAACATAATGCTGAGAACCCATCACACATATAGAAAGAGAACACACAAATCTAGCCCGCAGGATCATACCTCCACATAGCTTCGCTCCAATGCGCGACCTCATTTAAACACTGGTCCACATAAAACACCTCGAGTCACTGTGCTCAAAATCGGCAACCATGTGCAATATGATGTCTAACACCAAAGCAATCATCATAACCACCGCGAAGCAATTGACATACATTATGTAAACCCGAAAGGACATAACCGATACGCAATCCACCGAGCAATACCTAGTACCTTTTCCCGCTCGACTTCCACTATGAAACCCCAATTGAACCGCACCATCTGTGCCTATAACCAACAAATCATAACGTCTCGTAACATAGAAAAGTAATTCATAGATCACCTCAGAACACTAGTAGCTTAATAACAACTGAATCAACACACCCCTCACCAATAGTGACTCGTAGTCAACAAAGCTGTCTCGATGCAGAAAGCACAACCATATAGGTCTACTAATGGACCCCTTATTAAGGAGTTTCGGAAGCTACTCCTTCAACTCCTCTCACTTTGCCGGTGCCATACGATACAATGCCCAGCACCAAATCAATACCGAAATCAACAACTTTGCCCGACGACATGCACGACCATAAGAAACACTTCCGAAAAGTCCCTCACCACCGGGACTGAATAAATGGTAGGATTCTTTACACTGACATCCATCACGAAACTCAAGTAAGAAAGACGTTCCTTCCCAGCCATCCGCTGGATCTTTGAAATATAAACCACTCCACTAGAACATAATCCATCGAACCTCGCTACTCAGTCCGTGGCATTCCCGACGTAGCCAACATCGCCGCCTTAGCGCAATAGTCCAGAATAATGCGACACGGAGACAACCAGTCTACCCCCAATATTACAACATATTCTAACATACCAAACAACAAAAGATCCACTCGGGTCTCCAAACCCCGATAGTCACTATACAGTGCCGATACACACGACCCACAACCACAACATAAACTGTTTGTGAGAACTTCCCGTCCCCAAATCCATATGGCACAGGAATCACCATACCCGATCCCAATTCTGCCATCCGAATACATACCAGACCTCTAATACCCAATCACTCCACAAGAGATACTCTAAAATTCTTCTGTGCCACCAAGCAAACTCGAATATTAGCAGTCGATCTAATAAGAAAGTGATGCAATACTACCGAAATACCATCAACTTAATCACATTAACTTTTTCTGAAACATATACCCTCGTCAAATCACCCCAATTAGCATTACCATTTCTTTATCTAAAGATCATTTCCCAAATTATCTGAAGCTCATTTGTCTAATTACCTAAATCTGCCCGGGCTGCCTAAGAATTGTAACCTTCATTTCAGAACTGATCTGTGACCTTACAGATGCAATTCTAAGTCTTGCAAAACATACCGCATATACCATACCGTCCTAAGGTAAACATGAGAACTTCATATCCATTCCGAGCCACACGCAACTACACACTCAACTAGCCAAGAACTTTTCCATTGAACCCCATTTGGGAGAAAATCACTATGCATCCCATGCTCCTCATGCCCGTGGAAAATATACACCTCAAACCGTGGTACAAATCATCAAGAACTTTTCTGAATTCCATTCGCACAAAACTAAACCATCAGGACTGAATCCTTCTAACTCAACCAAGCTACGCAAGCCACTAAAAACCCAAGATAATTGCGAAACACCTGCAGAAACTCATTACTCCGTTCACACCCAAGGAACTACTCATATCCTTACAATACTGATCCGGTCTGCTACCAAGCTATCCCATCCATCCAGGTTTCCTTCTGATTTACCTTCCTAATACTGATATATAGAATTCCATAATTGATATAGAAATGACACAATCTCGGCACCCTTGAACGCAAACCTCATTTTCTATCCAAATTATACACTTGAAATCTCCAATTATTACATGCAAAACCTTGAACGCGCTAGATTCATTCTCTAGAGCCATCCACCCTACTCAAACTACATTTAACCTGATCAAATAAACCGAACAACCCGTGCCTCATTAACACTCCGACACTGCAGAGTGTAACCTCATCCTAGAACAACCAAGCAACTTCCTGCTTTATGCATCGAGCATCCATTACCAATAACAGCTCAAGATATTCTGTGATTCTTATACACCCATGAAGCATGATATAACCTTACCTTAGTCGAAAATCTTCCTTTACGCGAGCCATCCTCGGTCTCAATCTCCATAAACCATAACTGATTCACCCGGATGCCTCAAACCGGAACCAACATAGCACATAATCGTGCAATAAACTAATCAATAGTAGACTCTCCTACTTGGATCGAAGCCGTAGATCAAAATACACTCAATAACTCATAACACATATACTCTATTGTTGCCATAATACCATAGTGAGATTAAACTCGATCCTTCATAAGCCCGTGAAACACAGACCCTCTGGTACTTTAACTCTTATGCAAATCTGGCATTAACTCTTGTAACAATTAAACCCACTCTCTTAAGCGACCCAAATTTAAATTGCAACACTTATATTTCACTTGTAAATGAGATCTTCTAACAGAAGGTGCACCATTGTAGTGAACTGGAAAGAGCTTGGTGAACTTGTCCAACCTCAATAAGCTCTCAGAAGACATAGCTGATCCTCTACCGGCCTGTGCCGCATTACCCAGTTGTACCACCCCAACTGGCTGAGCTTCTAGAGTCTGATACTGGGGAGCTATCTGCTCTGGGGTGTGAGTAGCAAGAGTCTATGCTCCTTCTCCAGCCTGGGAGACAGGTAGTGCCATGGGAAATATGCCAGTCTGGGCCACACTTTCCATAAGGCCCACCAAACGGACCAAAGCATCCTAAAGCACTGGGGTGGCATTGAACCCCTCAGGGACCTGAGCTGGTCCGGCAGGAACAGTCTGGGCTGGAAGCTCCTCGTCAAACTCTACTTGAGGCTCCACTACTGGTGCTGCTGCTCGAGCTCTAGGCTAAGCCCTGCCCCTGCCTCGGCCTCTAGCACGGCCTCGGCCTCGACCTCTGCCCCTCATAGGAGCTGCCACTAGGGGCTCTGGCTGCTGTTTTGCTGAGGATACGGTTCGTGTTCTCGCCATCTGCGAGAGAACAAGAGTAGAAGAGTTTAATTAACATTGAGAGAACAAAATAGCACGATAGCAAAGAATAGAAGTGAAATTTATTCCTAAACTTCCTAGACTCTGGAGGATAAGTGCAGATGTCTCCGTACAGATCCTCCAGATTCTACTAAGCCTGTTTGTGAATTGTGAGACCTAGGTAACCTAGTGCTCTGATACCAACTTGTCACGACCCAAAATTCTCATCGTCTGGACCGTGGTGACGCCTAATATTTCACTTGCTAGGCAAGCCAATGTTAGAGGATTCTTAACACCAACTTTAACCAATTTCATAATAAGAATAATTAAACTGAACAGAAACTAAAATTGCTTTGCGTAATAACATAAACCCATAACATTTGAAATATTTAAGATTTGGAGTCACAATTCATGAGCTATTATGATTAACTATAAACAAGGTCTGAAAGGAAATATACTGTTCTGAAGGAAAAGAAACAGTAAAATAATAAGACTGGGAAGAGACTCCAAGTTCTGCAAACGCCAGCAGATCTACCTTGGGTCTCTGGTCAAGCAATCCAGCCGCTAACCTCACGATCAGCTCAGGCTAGTACCAAAATCTGCATAAGAAGTGCATAGTACAGTATCAGTACAACCGACGCCATGTACTGATAAGTGTCGAGCCTAACTTTAACGAAGTAGTGACGAGGCAATGACAAGACACCTACATAATAAACCTGTGTAATTTAACAATATATGTACAAAATAACAGCAAGTAAAAGCTAGACAAGTAATATCAGGAGGGGGACATGCTGAGGGGGTTACAAGATAGAGAGAATCACAACAGTAATGAGAACTTGATCAACCAATATACCTTGAACCAATAAGAACAAGTAAACACAGTAAAGAAAAAATGCACAACATTCACCCTTCGTGCTTTTACTCTCAACCTCACCATATAATCAATAAAAATGACACGACATCACCCTTCGTGCATTAACTCTCATAACATGGCACGACATCAACCTTTGCGCATTAACACTCACAATATGGTTTGACATCACCCTTCATGCATTACACTCACAATATGGCACGCATCACCATTCGTGCATTAACACTCTCCCTTACCACAATGCAATGAACAAATAACAACAAGGAGATAGAATAACAAGTACAAGCCTTACTTCAACATTTGGTTCCACAATAGCAACCTCAACTTCGGAATCAATACTCAATTATCACTAGAAGGTCCCATAAACATGATAAGAACGATCAATTTAACAATACTAGTCGAAACATGGATAACATGAACAAAGGAAGCTATAATTGCAAGAAAGCAAGCCCCACCCGCATGCTTTAACTCGACTACAATGAATAAGTACTTGTAACCTCACATATACATTGTTCCCATCATTTAAACATGTAGCAAATAGACAAACAAGTCATATTCCCTCAAGTCAAGGTTAACCACGATGCTTACCTCGCTCCAAAGACCAAACTCAAAGCTCAACCAAAGCTTTTCCTTTCAAATACACCTCCGAAACAATAGATTCTAGCAAATTAACAACCAAATGATTAAAATTAAACTATAGTAACTACCCTCGATTACAAGAATTCAATTTAGGTCACTAGAGAAAACGTCAACAAAAATCAACACTCGGGCCCACTTGGTCCAAACCCGAAATTTGGACCAACACCCGATTACCAATTTACTCCCGAGCCCGGTTATACAATTTATTTTGGAATCTGACCTCAATTTGAGGTCTAAATCCCCAATTTACAAAAATTCCTAATTCTACCCAAAACCCCCAATTTTCACCATGTAAACACAAGATTTTCAGTTGAATTCTAAGGAAATGTAGTGGAAGATTGAAAGAAACTAGTTTAGAATCACTTACCAATGATTTGGGGAAGAAGAAGTCTTGATAAAATCACCTCAAAAGTTTTATGTTTTGAAAATATGAAGAATGAACCAAAAATCCCGTCTAAGTCAAATTTTGTTCACCTACAGATGTCGCGTTTGCGACCTGGGTTTTGAAAATGCGAAGCCCGCAAATGCAAGAAATCCATCGCATTTGTGAATACTCCCATGCCTCTGCAATCATCGCATTTATGATGAAAAGTTTGCAAATGCGAACTGACTGGACCGCAAATGGGACCTAATGAAGTTGGAATAGGTCCGTTGTGTCATTTATGACTTGTGTACAAAATTTATGATTTCAATCTGAATCATCCCCGGGGCCCCTGGGACCCCATACAAACAAACCAACCCATCCTAAAATATCATATGAACTTCTAGAACCAATATCCGAGTTCGGTAACCACAAAGTCAACTCTCGGTCAAACTTCTCAACTCTCCAAACTTCAACTTTTCCTACTTTTGCCAATTCAATCCGAAATCATATATGGACCTCCAAATCAATATTCAAACACACTCCTAATTTCAAAGTCACCATACGGAGCTACCAGAATCATAAAAACTCCGTTCCTGAGTCATTTACACATAAGTCAACATCCGGTCAACTCTTTCAACTTAAGCTTCCAACCTTAGGACTAATTGTCCCAACTCATTTCGGAATATCCCCGAAATTAAATCAACCACCCGATAAGTCACATAACAACAAACAAATAAAGAATAAGAAATAAATGAGGG
Organism: Nicotiana tabacum; assembly: GCF_000715075.1. Classification (NCBI taxonomy): domain Eukaryota; kingdom Viridiplantae; phylum Streptophyta; class Magnoliopsida; order Solanales; family Solanaceae; genus Nicotiana; species Nicotiana tabacum. Next base: position 22,091,268 of record NC_134100.1, on the reverse strand, counting down.
AAATAGGCTACGATACTCAAGACAACCTGCCAGGTCGCTATATTTACAGTACACAACTACAGTTCGTATAATCACATTGAATGTTCTCTTAGAGTTGAACTGTTCGCTTGGAGCTATATCTGTTCAACACATGCAATTTTGGGGGATACATTTTATTAACACATACAACATACTTCAATACATTTTACAACAATTATCACACCTGAAATACAACTGACATGCATACAAACATACATTTTATATACATACAACATGCGCTTGTATTTTGAGTGTATATATCAGAAATGGACTTCTGATACATGTACGTACCATTTATGCACGCTATTGGAGGTACGCTATACATCCTTTTGTTTTGACTACATTTCAGTGAATGTATCATTCTTGATCGTTGATACATGGATATGGTTGAACTCATGAATACAAATATGTTTGTGATATTGGATGTTTACATTCTTTTGTTTTGGTTGTACTTCAGTGAATGTATAATTGTTAATTGTTGATATAGGGGTATGGATGAACTCATGAATTGTCATAACCCCAATTTTCCGCCTTAGTAAGTCATGATGCCACCTAGTCACTATAACTAGGTAAGCCTAACAAATGCGAGACTATGACAGAAATGAAGACAAAAAATATGATATAAACTAATAAGCCTCAGAAAGATCTCCATACTAGACTACAATACAATATTTTTCAAAATCCGGTGAAATTGAGTGATACGCTCTATAGAAAATACTAAAATCCCAACATACATCATTTTCTGAATAAAGGCTAAACAATAATAAGAAATAGCAGAAGGTGACTTCGAGACCTATGGACGTCGGGCAGGTATACCTTAAAGTCTCCAAAAGTAGCAATAAATCACTGGCGTCTAGCACGAGCAGATGTACCTGGATTTGCACAAAAATATACAGAAGCGTAGTATGAGTACACCACAACAATACCCAGTAAGTATCAAGCCTAACCTCAGTAGAATAGTGACGAGGCTAGGTGAAGACACCTACTAGGATAAAATAAACTAAACAGGGTATGGAATGGTATAATAATGAAAGGCGAGAAAGTAAATGCCAAGTAAGCAGTTCAATAATATAGACTAACCAGGAAAAATATAAGCGGTAAAGGCATCATAGAGTGAACACATGAGGAAAATAACAAGTAGACAAGTAAGGATAATTATAAGTACAACAATGAAAGAACAACAAGAACTACACAACCAACAAACATTTTAACATGAGAGGTGCAATAAGAATCACAACCGAGGTACCGCCTCATTTCCATATTTTACAATTTCAATAACAATCTTTCCTTATATCACTGTGTGAGCCTTGTATTTAGTTTTAAAATTATTTTTTTCCGAAATAGCTATACGTGTTTTAAGCCATCTTATCTCACCGTGTGGCTTCAAATAGTTCCCCTACTAGCGATACGTGTATCAAGCCCACCTTATCTCACCGCATGCGTATCAACCCCTAGCCTTATAACACCGCATGTGTTTCAATATCACAATACAATCACATCTCGCACCATAAGTGCGCATATGACACAACTCTCAATCACAATGTTTTCAATAATCTCAATAACAACAAGATGAATGAGGAATACTTAGAAAGGAAAGATACTTCAACAATTAAAAGCTTCACCTCAATGTGATAACGGCTTTTACAACTTCAACACCAATAACTCAACAAGATAATTGTCACGATCCAAAACCGATCCGGTCGTGATGGCACCTATCATGAAACTAGGCCAACCGACAAAACTCCTGAATCAACCATTTTCAAATAAAAGTTGTTTTTATACAATTTATAAACAATAACTCTCATAATATATTTTTTGAAGAAAAGTGTGGAATAATTACACAAGCCCGACATCGGGGTGTCACTAGTCATGAGCATCTACCAAGGTCCGAATACAACCAGAGTCTAAAAATATACTAAATACAGTAATGAAAATGAGAGGAAGGAAAGCAGTGTTGCGAACGTTGTGCAGCCACCTTGCTAACTCTGACAACTACGCCTCTAAGCAATCAACAACCGCTACCGGGTTCCGAAATACCTGAATATGCACACGAGGTGTAGGGAGTAATGTGAGTACTCCAACCCAGTAAGTGATAAGAGTAAATAAAGACTGAGTAGTTAGAAAACATGTCAACCACGTCAAAGCACCACAGTGATTATAACATGTTCCCAAATTAGGATACCATTCAAATCATTTCGTTAAACTCCCAACTTCAGTAAAATCCTTTAAAATTTATATTTCTAACCTTTTCAATATAGGTTTAATGAGATATATATATATATATATAAAGTGGAAGTGATGAAAATCATAATCGGCCCCTCGGGCAAAACATAGTTCGTATACAACCCCTCGGCAAAATAGAAATTTATACCCATTTCATAACTTAAAAACATCACTTTGAATGAAAGTTGTTTTAAAGCGTTTGCTCGACATTTTCAATAGAGGCTCGATATAAAGATGAGTGAAAGTAGTAATTAAATCAACATATTCGATAAAAACTCACTTTAAAGAGGAGTGAAAAACAGTAAGTTCACAAACAGGCCCCTCAGACAAAGCATCACTCATATACATGTATATCTATAGCCCCTCATGCAAGCCTCTTAGTCACTCATGACTCACTCTTATCGGTCAACACTCACACTCAGTACTCACACTCAATAGGTATCATATAGTAACCGCTACGGTGCGCAGCCTAATTTATATATCTCATCGACGACGCTCACTGGGGGTGTGCAATCTCCGGAGGGGCTCCTATAGCCCAAGCGCTATATCGTTGCAGCATATAGCCTGATCCAACATATCGATGCGGTGTGCAGACAATCCATATACATATATACATATATATTGTTGCGGCGTGCAGCTCGATCCATAAATATATAATCCTCACAACCAGGCCCTCGGCCTCTCTCAGGCATTAACCTCACAATCAGACCCTCGGTCTATCTCAGTCATCAACGTCACAATCAGACCCTCGGTCTATCTCAGTCATCAACCTCACAATCACTCGAACCATAAGTAAAACAGGGAACTCAGCCCAAACAGTTTTCACATTTTTAAGAAGTAAAGTGATAAAACCAGATTTTAACAATAAACAGGTAAAACATGACTGAGGTCATGCTTTCAAAACAAATAGAGTGAGGAAGAATAGTAAAAATGCCCCTAAGGGTCTCAACAGGTCAACACAAGGCCCCGAACATGGCATACCACCCAAAATATATATCAATCTCTAAAATATGGAATATCATAAAACTTCAAATCAAATACATGACTTAATATCCGTACGGGACGGTCCAAGTCACAATCCCCAATGGTGCATGACTCCATGCTCGTTATCTAGCGTGTGCGTCACCTCAAAGTAGAACAACGATGTGAAATTTGGGGTTTTAAACCCTCAGGACAGCATTTACAATCATTACTTACCTCGATTCAGTCAAAACTCTAGCCCGTGATGCCTTTTCACTCACGAATCGACCTTCGAATGCTCCAAATCTAGCCATAATCAGTACATAACCATTAAAATATGCTAAGAGAACAAATCCCACTCAAGATTATCCAATTTATACAAAAATCCCGAAATTTCTCAAACTCGGCCCCTAGGCCCATGCCTCGAAATCCGATAAATTTTATATCAATACGTTCCTTATCCTCTTACGAGTCTATACATACCAAGAACCTCAAAATCGGACCTCAATTGCCCCTTCAAATCCCCAATTTACACTCTCCAAATTCAAGCCCTAATTCCTCAATTTTAGGTTTAATTTCCATGATTAATTAGGTAGAATTCACACAAGAATCGAGTATTGAGTTCAAAAATCTTACCTCCAGGTGTTATCTCTTGAATCCCTCTTCAAATCCTCTCAAAAAGCTCCAAAATTGCCCAAAAATGGTGAAAGTTAGCCCCAAAATTGCAGACAATGGCTATTTAAACATTCTGCCGAGGCATCAAAAACCTTCTTCGCGAACGCGGTCCAAGCCTCGCGTTCGCGAAGCACAATCCAGCTTTGACCAAAAATCCTTCTTCGCGATCACGTCTTGCCACTCGCGAACGTGATGCCTCAAACTAACCCTTCGTGATCGCGTAACCTCTCTCGCGAACGCGATAAATAAACCCCTGAAGCTCAACTGCCCAATTCCTCTTGCGCGAACGCGGTCCACTTCACGCGAACGCGATGACCAATCACATAGCCCTTTGCGAACGCGAAGCTTGACTCGCGAATGCGAAGGCTAAAATTCCAGCCTTCACCAGCTAACCCTTCGCGATTGCGACGACCTACCCGCGTACCCGAAGGCAATTTCTCTGCAACACAGATCATCAATTTTCTGCAATTCCAAACAATATAAAATGTTCCGATTGACCAACCGAAACTCACCCGAGGCCCCTAGGACCTCAACCAAACATGACAACATATCCCATAATCTCATTCAAACTTGTTCCAACCTTCGGAACACTCAAAACAACATTAAAACACAAAATTTGCATCGAATTCAAGCCTAAGAATTCCAAAATCTTCCGAATTACGTTTTTGATCAAAAACCCAACCAAAACACGTCCGAATGACCTGAAATTTTGTACACACGTCAAAAATGACACAACGGAGCTACTGCAACTTCCATAATTCCATTCCGACCACTATATTAAAATCTCACCTATCAACTGGAAAATGCCAAAATCTCAATTTCGCCAATTCAAGCCTAAACCTTCCACGAACTTCCAAAATGCATTCTGATCATGCTCCTAAGTCCCAAATCACATAACGGAGCTAACCAAATCAAAATAATTCCGATTCAAGATCATATACAAACAAATCAAATCTTGGTCAAACCTTTCAAATTTCAAGCTTCAAACTGATAACTGTTCTTCCAAATTTGTTTCGATTACCCTGAAAGCCAAAACCAATGATTTACATAAGTCATAATACATCACATGAGGCAAGTCATGCCCGGGAATTGGTGAGCAAAGTGAAAAAGCTCAAAACGACTAGTCGGGTCGTTACATCCTCCCCCACTTAAACATACGTTCGTCCTCGAACGTGCCCAGAGTTGTTCCAAAAGCCAACCAATCGCTGAATAACCTTACCATGCATATACCCGAGGTTGATCCCACATAACCCTATCTCATAGGTCCGATAACACAATATAACTGAAATTTCACAATCCATCCTAGCCCATAAACCTTAGAACCACATTTCCACCACTGATATCATCCACAAGATCAAAATCTCACATTTATATCCCGAATAGGCCGGAACAAGCTATAATAACCCATACCTGCAACCATCAGGTGCAATTACATGACATACCACATAACTCAAACACTTGTAGCGATAACTTCTAATCACAGCAGCTGCACACAACAACCTTGTCACACCTCCTTTTTGCGCGCCCGGCCCCGAACTGCCAATAATAAATGAAACACGCAGTAAGCCATAACAATTTCCTAGATTAACTATTCATGAAGCCACTTCCTTTGGCTAAGGCCATAGAAAATTCCCAAGCTGAACCTCGATATTATCCTTCCAACATGCTGAAATCGAATCTGTTTGTATTCATTAAAGACCGCAATGATCTCATCTAATCCAACACAATTACTCTGCTAACATGACACATCAATACAGGCTAAATCCACAACTTGTGCAACCCACGCACCAATAAGCAACAATCCGAACATACCCAAATCATGAAAATGATTCAAATGAAAGAGTTGTACCGCAAGCTCACCAGTACCACCACAACACGAGGCTGAGAACTTGTCACACATTATAGAAACAGAACACACGAATCTAACCTGCATGATCATACCTCCACATAGCTTCTCTCCAATATGCGACCTCATCCAAACACTGGTCCGCATGAAACATCTTAAGTCACTATGCTCAAAATCGACAACCGCGCACAATATGATGTCTAAAGCCAAAGCGATCATCATAACCACCACGAAGCAATTACATAACACCACCCAACTCGAAAGGACATAACCGATACGCCATCCACCGAGCAATACCCAATACTCTTCCCGCTCGAATTCCATAGAGAGGCCCTAATAACGCCGCACCACATGTGCCTATAACCAACAAATCCTAACGGCTTGCAACACGGAAAGGTAATTCATAGATCCCCCCTGATTACTAATAGCCCAATAATAACCGAATCAACACATCCCTCACCAATAGCAACTCAAAGTCAAAAAAGTCGTCTCGATGCCAAACACACATCCATATATGTCTACCATTGAACAACACATCAACTCTAGTTTCCCACAACAGATAAATAATCCTCCGAAGGTTCACAATGACTGAATCATAGCACATACTATCATCTGACTAACTTACCCACATCTTTGCCATCCACAACCACGAGCTAACATGTATATGAGAACTTCCAGTCTCAAAGTCCATAAAGCACATGAATTACCATATCTAATCCCAATTTCGCCGCTTGCATATATAACACACCTCTAGTACTCAATCATCTCATGAGAGGTACACCTATAATTCTTCTGAGCCACCAAGAAAACTCGAATATCATCCATTGATCAAACAAGATAGTGTCGCAATACCAATAAATCATCCGTAACTTGAACACATCACCCTTTTTGAAATGTTATACCCTCATCAAGCCACACCAATCAGTGATCTCATTTATCTAGTCACCTGAAGATGCCCATGCTATCTAAGAATTTGTGACCTTCCTTTCAAATTTGAACCGTGTCCTTACACATGCAAATCTCAACCCTACACAACATACCGCATAAACCGTACCATCCTAGGATAACCACGAGAACTTCATATCCATTCCGAGCCACAAGCAACTATGTACTCCACTAGCCAAGAACTTCCCATTGATCCCATCTAGAAGAAAATCACTATACATCACATGCTCCTCACGCCAATAGGAAAAATATACCCATCTAGCTGTGGTGGAAACCATCTAGAATTCTCCGAATTCTATTTGCACAACTCTAAATCGTCAGGTCTGAGTCCTTCTAACTCAACCGAGCTACGAAGGTCACTAAAACCCAAAAGAATTGTCGTGAAACACCTGTAGAAACTCATGACCTCATAAGCATCCAAGAACCAATCATATCCTTACCATACCGACTCGGCCTACTACCAAGCTATCCCATCTAACCGAGTTCCCTTCTGATTTACCTTCAACTTGATACTCCTTCTTGGTATAACATCACAATTTCTCAACCTAGACTTACCACATGAGACCCAAGCATAAAGCCACACCGTCTTACGGTCCATAAGCCGCTGAATGCTCTCTAGATATTCCTAATAGTGCCACGTTTAGAATGCTTACCCTGAAGAGACATCCTAAAAATCTAAAGCCATTACCTTCACCTTCCTGATACTGATATATAGAATCCCATAATTAATATAGAAAATACCACAAGTCTTGACATCTTCCAATGAAAACTCAGTTTCTAGCCACATATACAACTTCAAAATATCCAATTGTTACATGTAAAATATTGAACACATTAGAACCATTCTCGAGAGTCATTCACTCTATTCAAACAGCAATTAGCCTGATCAAACGAACAAAACTACCGGTTCCTCAATAGCACTCCGACACCGCAGAGTGTAACCTCATCCTAGAACAACCAAGCAACTTCCTGCTCTATGCACCAAACATCCATTACCAACAACAACTCAAGACATTCTATGATTCTCATACACCTATGAAGCATGACATAACCTTTGTCAAAATTTTTCTTTACTCGAGCCATCCTCGGTCTCAATATCCGTAAGCCATAACTGATTCACCCGCAAGCCTCAAACTGGAACCAACATAGCACATAACAGTGCAATAGACTAATTAATAGTGGACTCCCCCACTTGGCTCGAAGTCATAAACCAAAACATACATAATAACTCATAACACACATACTTTATTGCTGCCATAATACCATAGTGAGATCAAACTCAATCCTTCATAAGATCGTGGAACACAGACAATCTAGTACTTTATATCTTCTGCAAATCTCGCATTCACTCTCGTAGTAGTCAAGCTTACTCTCTTGAACAACCCAAATTCAAATTGTAAAACATATATTTACCTGGTAACAAAGATCTTCTAATGAATGAAATAAGGGATTACGCAAACTTCAGAACAATCTGCAGGAGATAACCCACCCGCTTCGCCTCAGCTAACATCTCTTTATACACTTCCACCGACATAGACATTACACAGTCACTTAATCTTCCTGAGTTTGAACTCATACCGCAACATGAAATTTACTTCACTCCCAACTAGGACATCTGAAAAGATTTTTCACACTCCCAAAACTCGGGGCTATCCTCAAATCAAGATGGAAATCAGGCACCTAATAATTCTTCTATCCTCCAGCAGACCCTTCTTGTCGCTTCCAAATCATATGGATACATCTCGCAGCCATAACATACTCATTACATAGCCATTTAGCCATCACTTCTACCAATAGGGCACTACCGAACGTATAAGTTAAAAAAAAACACTTGCTCACACAATGAACACCTCGGTGCTCAAGCTATAAGCAAAAATCCGGCCTTGAGTCCTCCAGACTGGCCCAACATCAACACATAGAGATCACATCTCACCCTCGATCAGGGAATCACAAGCCATCGATGCACATTTGATACCGAGAGCTCATGTGCGCGTACGAATGCGTGTAAGCAATTCCAAGAGTTACTTTTCAAGTTGAATCAAGGACGCACGATAAGAATTCAAGAATGTGAAGTTTTTTCTAAAAGTTCTGCAGCCTCCCGAGGATAAGTACAGACGTCTCCGTACCAATCCGCGAGACTCTACTAAACCTGCTCATGACTCGTGAGACCTATGTAACCTAGGCTCTGATACCAACTTGTCACGACCCAAAACCGACCCGGTCATGATGGCGCCTATCATGAAACTAGACCGGCTGACACAACTCCCGAATCAACCATTTTCTAATAAAAGTTGTTTCTATACCATTTATAAACAATAATTCTCATAATGAAACTTTTGAAAAAAAGTGCAGAATAATTACACAAGCCCGACATCGGGGTGTCACTAGTCATGAGCATATACCAAGTTTCGAATATAACCAGAGTCTAAAAATACACTAAATACAGTAATGAAAATGCGAGGAAGGAAAGCAGTGCTGCGAATGTCGTGCAACCACCTTGCTAACTCTGACGACTCTGCCTCTGAGCAATCAACACCCGCTACCGGGTTCCGAAAGACCTGAATTTGCATACGAGGTGGATGGAGTAATGTGAGTACTCCAACCCAGTAAGTGATAAGAGTAAATAAATAGTGAGTAGTTAGAAAACACGTCAACCACGTCATAGCACCACAGTGATTACAACATGTTCCCAAATCAGGATACCATTCAAATCATTTTGTTAAACTCCCAACTTCAGTAAAATCCTTTAAAATTTATCTTTCTAACCTTTTCAATATAGGTTTAATGAAATATATATATATTTATATATATATATATATATATATATATATATATATATATATATATATATATATATATATATATATATATATATATATATATATATATATCTTTGAAAAAATATCTTTCTAACCTTTCCCATGGAGGTTTAATGAAATATATATATATATATATAGTGGAAGTGATGAAAATCATAATCGGCCCTCGGGCAAAACATACTTCGTATACAGCCCCTCGGCAAAACATAAATTTATACCCATTTCATAACTTAAAAACTTCAGTTTGAATGAAAGTTGTTTAAAAGTGTTTGCTCAATATTTTTAATAGAGGCTCGATATAAAGATGATTGAAAGCAGTAATTTAATTAATATATTCGATAAAAACTCACTTTAAGGAGGAGTGAAAAACAATAAGTTCACAAACAGGCCCCTCAGGCAAAGCATCACTCATGTACATGTATATCTATAGCCCCTCGGGCAAGCCTCTCAGTCACTCATGTCTCAACTCTTACCAATCAGCGCTCACACTCACCACTCACACTCAATAGGTACCATATAGTAATTGTTGCGGCGTACAGCCCGATCTATATATTGCTGCAGCGTGCAGCCCGATCCATATATATAGTCGACTGCTACAGCCCAAGCGCTATATCGCTGCGGCGTGAAGCCCGATCCAACATATCACTGCGGCGTGCAGCTCGATCCATATACATATATACATATATATTGCTGCGACGTGCAGCCCGATCCACAAATATATAATCCTCACAACCAAGCCTTCGGCTTTTCTCAGTCATTAACCTCACAATCAGACCCTTGGTCTATCTCAGTCATCAACCTCACAATCACTTGAACTATAAGTAAAACAAGGAACCCAGCCCAAACAGTTCTCACATTTTTAAGAAGTAAAGTGATAAAACAAAATTTAAACAATAAACAAATAAAACATGACTGAGGACATGCTTTCAAAACAAATAGAGTGAGGAAGAATAGTAAATAAGCCCCTAAGGGTCTCAACAGGTCGGCACAAGGCCCCAAACATGGCATACCGCCCAAAATATAATATCAATCTCTAAAATATGGATTATCATAAGACTTCAAATCAAATACGCGACTTAACAGTCGTACGGGACAGACCAAGACACAATCCTCAATGGTGCACTACTCCACGCTCGTCATCTAGCGTGTACGACACCTCAAAGTAGCACAACGATGTGAAATCTGGGGTTTCAAACCCTCAGGATAGCATTTACAATCATTACTTATCTCGATCTGGTCCAAACTCTGGACCGCGATGCCTTTGCCCTAACAAATCGACCTCCAGATGCTCCAAATCAAGCCATAATCAGTACATAACCATAAAAATATGCTATGGGAACAAAGCCCACTAGAAATTATCCGATTTACATCAAAAATCCCAAAATTTCTCAAACCTGGCCCTCGGGCCCACGTCTCGGATTCCGATAAATTTTACATCAATACGTTCCTTATCCTCTTACGAGTCTATACATACCAAGAACCTCAATTGCCCTTTCAAATCCCCAATTTACACTCTCCAAATTCAAGCCCTAATTCCTCAATTTGGGCTTAATTTCCATGATTAATTAGGTAGAATTCACACAAGAATCGATATTGAATTCAGAAATCTTACCTCCAGGTTTTATCTCTTGAATCCCTTTTCAAATCCTCTCAAAAAGCTCCAAAATCGCCCAAAAATGGTGGAAGTTAGCCCCAAAATCGCGGATAATGGCTATTTAAACATTCTGCCCAGGTATCAAAAACCTTCTTCGCTAACGCAGTCAAAGCCTCGCGTTCTCAAAGCACAATCCAGCTTTGACCAAAAATCTTTCTTTGCGATCGCGTCTTGGCACTCGCGAACGCGATGCTTCCTCATACTAACCCTTCGCGATTGCTTAACCTCTCACGCGAAAGCAACGAATAAACACCCTGAAGCTCAGCTGCCCAATTCCTCTTATGTGAACGCGGTCCACTTCACGTGAAAGTGATAACCAATCACACAGCCCTTCACGAATGCGGAGCCTACCTCGCGAACGTGAAGGCTAAAATTCCAGCCTTCACCAGCTATCCCTTCACGAACGCGACAGCATACCTGCAAACGCGAAGGCCATTTCTCTGCAACACAGATCAACAATTTTCTGCAATTCCAAACAATATGAAATGGTCCGATTAACCACCTGAAACTCACCCGACGCCCCCAGGACCTCAACCAGACATGCCAATATATCACATAATTTCATTCAAAATTGTTCCAACCTTCGGAACACTCAGAGCATCATTAAAACACAAAATTTGCATCGAATTGAAACCTAAGAATTCCAAAATATTCCGAATTACGCTTTTGATAAAAAAAACCCCAACCAAACCAATTTCGAATGACCTAAAATTTTGCACACACGTCCCAAATGACACAACGGAGCTACTGCAACTTCCGAAATTCCATTCCGACCCCTATATCAAAATCTCACCTATCAATCGGAAAACGCAAAAATCTCAATTTCGCCAATTCAAGCCTAAACCTTCCATGGACTTCCAAAATGCATTCCGATCACGCTCCTAAGTCCCAAATTACTTAACGGAGCTAACCAAATCATAAAAATTCCGATCCGAGATCATATACAAACAAGTCAAATCTTGGTCAAACCTTCAAATTTCAAGCTTCAAACTGATAATTGTTCTTCCAAATTCGTTTTGACTACCCTGAAAGCCAAAACCAACGATTTATATAAGTCATAATACATCACATGGGGCAAGTCATGCCCGGGAACTGGCGAGAAAAATGCAAAAGCTCAAAATGACCGGTCGGGTCCTTACAAAGTTATTCCACGAAATAACAACTTCAAGTATGGTAATTCAACAATAAAGAGGTAACAATACAATAAGGAAAATAACTATTTCAACTAAACATATGAGAGGAGATATAGTAAGTAAGAAGTATAACAAGTGCTAACAACGTATAATAAAGCATGTAAGAGTAGATTAAAACATGTGAGAGTATACTAACAATGAAAGATCTAACATATTATGACAATTCAATTAAACACATGGAAAGAGTCTAAATAACCTAAACCGATCAAATACCATATATAGCCCGTGTACACACTCGTCACCTCGTATACACGTCTTCTACATAACAGAAATATCACAATCAATCCAAAACTTATGGGGTAGTTCCCCCACACAAGGTTAGACAAGATACTTACCTCGAACAAGCCAAATCAACCCACTAGTAAGCCTTTTCCGCGAATATCCAATTCCGTACATCTCAAATCTAGCAAAAATAATTTAATATCGTAAATACAAACCATAGTAGACTATTTCGGTTAATAAAGTTGCAATCTTTATGGAAAATCAAAAAGTCAACTCAAAAAGTTAACCCCGAGCCGACACCTCGGAACCCGATCAAACTGACAAAATCCAAACACCCATTCAACAACGAGTCCAATAATACCAAAATTATTCAATTCCGACCTCAAATCGACCTTCAAATCCTCAATTTATAGTTTAGGAAAGTTTTCACAAAATCTCTAGTTTTCTCCAACTCAAAACACTAATTAAATGTTAGAAACAATGAAGAAATCATGAATAATAAGCAAAGCTGAGTCAAAAATAATTACCCTAATCCAAATCATGAAAAATCCTTCCAAAATCGCCCAAAACCGAGCTCTACAACTCAAAATATGAACAAATAACTCTAACCCTCGATCTTATCTATTTCTGCCCAGGGATATGCGCTTCTACGACCACTCTGTCACATCTGCGACTTCGCACCTACGGAAAAGGCCATCGCAGGTGTGGCCCCAACTAAGCTTAGGGACTTTTGCTTCTGCGGCACAAACAACACACTTACGCTTCCGCTTCTGCGCTAAAGACTCCACACCTGCGGTCTCCCTCCCAACATCAAAATTCCGTATCTGCGGAACATTTGCTCCTACGTTGCACATCTATGCACTCTTGTTTGCACTTGTGGACACAGTCAACCAATACCCAAACCGATTTTGCGACCCCATGGCCACTTCTGTGGTCTCGCCCTTGCAGCCAAAATCACACAGCTTTGTCCTTAGCACTGGTACATCTTTGAATTCTACTGTACTCGTCTGGACCAAGTCCACACACAAACCATTTCTTTGCCTTAGCATTCTTTTTCCATTTCCTCAACTCCTCAGCATTGCAGTCAGCTCTTGTTTTTGGTACATCTACTCCTTCACCATTCTTCTTCATGGTAGCCAGGGGACAATCAGTGATAATATCCCATAGCTGATAGTCTTCTCCGATGATGTGATCTCTCATCCTATTTTTTCACCAAGAGTAGTACTGGCCATTAAAGAGTGGAGGCCTATTAGTGTATTTCCCTTCCCAGTTTCCAGGTGGTGCACTCATCTTGATCTATTCCTAAGGTGTTAGCCTCTTCAAGGATAACCTACTCTGATACCAATTGATGTTATATACTTCAATACCACACAAGCAGGGGGGTGATTTGTATGGTGGCCAATTTTTTGCTTAAACTGATTATGGAAGGACCTGGTTCTTCTATGTGTTCCTTCTACTACTGTTGCGAAATAATAAATCTAGAAAGTAAAGAACACAAGTATTTTTACGTGGAAAACACCCGGCTGAAAAAGTGAAAAAACCACGACCTACTACTCAGTAGGATTTTCCCCAACACTTCACTAAATCACTGAGCCAAAACAACATTTATCAAACTCTTTGTAAACCTAAGGATTACCTATAATCCCTTTGTAGCAACCAACCTCTAACTATTGCGACAACTTCAAGTTAACTCTAACTTGAATACTCAAAGTACCTGTTACAATTGCTTCTACATAAAACTTAAAGGTACAATATGAAGACACCTACAATTGAACTAGAAATAAAGAAAGACACATAAAACTCTTTATAGAGGTGGTTCTTCAATCTGGTTCATGTAGCTTCAGGTTTGCACACTTGAATCACGCACGAACTGCTTGCAAAAAGCTTTGCTACTTTGCTCTCAATTCACGTTTAACTTCTGCGTTTTTGTGCAACACTTGTAATGTGAGAATATAAAGCAATTTGTAGAGTTAGTAGATGAAGAAATAACTAGAGTTCTAATGCTATTCTTCTTTGGTGGAAAAGTTCTAGTTGATCTCAAATTCTAACTCCTTCCTTATCTTGGATAATGTTCTCTTTGAGTAAGGAGTCCTTCTCCTTATCAATTATGCAACCTTTTCGATCAGGAGTTATTAAATACACCATGTTAAGCTTATCTCCTTCACATACATCCCACATGCTCGAATCTGCCCGTTTTTATGAACCTGAGGGATGGACCTGGTTCATGTGTGAGCTTCCTTTGTCAATCTTCAAAACAAACCTTTACTTGGGACAACACAACTATTATGCAACACAGTGATAAAGCCATATGCTCATACTCTCGGAGTATTTAACCTCATTCAGCACTCTCAATCACTCAGTACTTCCAATCATTCAACACTCTCAATCACTTGGCACTCGACACTCGCACTCAGTAGGTACCTACGCTCACTGCTGGTATGTCACACTCCGGAGAGGCGGATCCTCCCAAAGCACTAATATAAGCAAATCATGATATGAACCAATAAATCCTGTTGCGGTGTGCAGCCCGATCCTATAAATATCTCTCACAATCAGGCACTCGACCTCACTCAGTCATCAATCTCTCCAGTCTCTCTGTACTGATCCGCCAGACTCTACTAAGTTTGCTCATGACTCGTGAGACCTATGTAACCATATGCTATGATACCAACTTGTCACGACCCAGAATTCCTACCATCGGGACCGTGATTGCGCCTAACATTTCACTTGCTAGGCAAGCCAACGTTAAAGGATTCTTAATACCAACTTTAACCAATTTTAATAATAAGAATAATTAAACTGAACAAAAACTAAAACTGTTTTGCATAATAACATAAATCCATAACATTTGAAACATTTAGGATCTGGAGTCACAACTCACGAGCTACTATGATTAACTACAAACAAAGTGTGAAAGGAAATACACTATTCTAAAGGAAAAGAAATAGTAAGATTGGGAAGAGACTCCAGGTTCTGCGAATGCCAGCAGATCTACCTTGGGTCTCCTGTCAAGCAATCCAGCCGCTAACCTCATAATCAGCATGGGACGGTACCAAAATCTACACAAGAAGTGTAGAATGCAATATCAGTACAATCGACCCCATGTACTGGTAAGTGT
The DNA here is from genome assembly GCF_000715075.1 of Nicotiana tabacum. Taxonomy (NCBI): domain Eukaryota; kingdom Viridiplantae; phylum Streptophyta; class Magnoliopsida; order Solanales; family Solanaceae; genus Nicotiana; species Nicotiana tabacum. The sequence continues at coordinate 22,075,595 of NC_134100.1, read as the reverse complement.
CGAGTCTATCCTCGATGAAGTAGTGACGAGGCTATGACAAGGCACCTACGTAATAAACTTGTGCAATTTATCAATATATGTACAAAATAACTGCAAGCAAAAAGTAGACAAGTAATATCAGGAGGGGGACATGCTGAGGGGGTTACAAGATAGAGAATCACAGCAGTAATGAGAAGTTGATTAACCAATGTACCTTGAACCAATAAGAACAAGTAAACACAATAAAGGAAAAATGCACGGCATCAACCTTCGTGCTTTTACTCTCAACCGCACCATATAATCAATAGAAAGGACACAACATCACCCTCCTTGCATTAACTCTCATAACATGGCACAACATCACTCTTCGTGTATTAACACTCACAGTATGGCACGGCATCATCCTTCGTGCACTAACACTCACAATATGGCACGACATCACCCTTCATGCATTACACTCATAATATGACACGACATTACCCTTTGTGCATTAACACTCTACCTTACCATAATGCAATGAACAAATAACAATAAGGGGATAAATAACAAGTACAAGCCTTACTTCAACATTTGGTTCCACAATATCAACCTCAACTTCGAAATCAATACTCAATTATCACCAAAAGATTCGTAAACATAATAAGAACGATCAATTTAACAATACTAGTCTAAATATGGATAGCAGCAAGAAACCAAGCCCCACCCGCATGCTTTAACCCGACTACAATGCATAAGTACTCGTCACCTCACATATACGTTGTTCCCAACATTTAAACATGTAGCAAATAGACAAACAAGTCTTATTCCCTCAAGTCAAGGTTAATCACGACGCTTACCTCGCTTCAAAGACCAAACTCAAAGCTCAATCATGGCTTTTCCTTTCAAACACGCCTCTGAACCAATAGAATCTAGCAAATTACCAACCAAACGATTCAAATTAAACCTTAGGAACTACCCTCGATTACAAGAATTAAATTTAGGTCATTAGTGAAAAAGTAAACAAAAGTCAACACTGGGCTCGCTTGATCCAAGCTCGAAATTCGGGCCAACACCCGATTACCCACTCACCACCGAGCCTGGATATACAATTTGTTTTGGAATTTAGCCTCAATTTGAGGTCTAAATCCCCAATTTATAAAAATTCCTAATTCTACCCAAACCCTCCAATTTCTACCATGAAAACACAAGATTTTTTATTGAAATCTAAGGAAATGTATAGAAGATTGAAAGAAACTAGTTTAGAATCACTTACCAATGATTGGGGAAGAAGGAGTCTTGGAAAAATCGCCTCAAAGGTTTTAGGTTTTGAAAATTTGAAGAATGAACCAAAAATCCAGTCTAAGTCAAATTTTGTTCAGCTGCAAATGTCGCGTTTGCGACCTGGGCTTAGCATATGCGAAGCCCGTAAATGTGAGAAATCCATCACATTTGTGAAGACTCCCACACCTCTGCAATTATCGCATTTGCAAAGAAAAGTACGAAAATGCGAACACTGACTAGACCGCAAATGCGACCCAATGATCGCAAATGCAAAGAATCTCCCTCCCCAACTCCCATCGCAAATACGAAGCTTTGTTCGCAAATGCGGACACTAGCTTCCCCAGCTACTCTTCGTAAATGCGATGAGTAGATCGCAAATACAAACCCAACAGTGGTCGCAAATACGATGATTGACCTCGCAAATGCGAGGTCTGAGGCCTGCAAAAAAAATCTGAAACAGCAGCTAGGTTCTAAGTCCAATTTCCACTCCGTAGCCTATTCAAAACTCACCTGAGCACTCGGGGCTCTAAACTAACTATGCATACAATTCTAAAAACATCATACTAACTTGCTCACGTGATCAAATCGCCAAAATAGCACCTAGAACGAATTGAACACCAAATCAAAGGAAATTTTCAAGAAAACTTTGAAATTTCTATTTTCACAACCGGACGTCCGAATCACGTCAAACCAACTTCGTTTCTCACAAAAATTTACAGACAAGTCATAAATATGGTATTGGACCTATACGGGATTTCAAAACCAAAGTACAAACACGTTATCCAAAAAGTCAATCTTTGGTCAAATATTTTAATTTCATCTAGACTTAAAATTTCAAATTTCGACAAATTTCGATATCTCGTGCTAGGGACCTCCGAATTCGATTTCGGGCATACGCCCAAGCCCCAAATCATGATACAGACCCACCGTGATTGTCAAATCATGAATTCGGGTTCATTTACTCATAATGTTGACCGAAGTCAACTCAAATGAAATTTTTAGGCAAAAATTCTTATTTTTATCAACTTTTAACATAAAAGCTTTTCAGAAATATACCTGGACTGTGCATGTGAATCGAGGATGGATAAAATGAGGTCTATAAAGCTTAAAAGTATAGAATTAGGTTCTAACACATAAGATGACCTTTCGGGTCATCGCATTCTCCACATCTAAAATAACTTTTTGTCCTCGAACGGACATAGAAAAGTACCTGGACTGGTGAAAAGGTGGGGATATCTACTCCGCATGACCTACTCGGACTCCCAGGTTCTACCTCAACAGGCTGACCTCTTCACTGCACTCGAACTGAAGGATAATTCTTCAATCTCAACTGACGAACCTGTCAGGCTAGAATAGCCATCGACTCCTCCTCATAAGTCAAATCCTTGTCCAACTGGATAGTGCTGAAATCTAACACGTGGGATGGATTGTCGTGCTACTTCCGGAGCATGGACACATGGAACACCAGATGAACTATTGATAAACCAATTGACAACGCAAGCCTATTGGCCACCTCTCCTACTCTCTCAAGAATCTCGAAAGGCCCAATATACCTAGGGCTCAACTTGCCCTTTTTTCCGAACCTCATCACACCCTTCATGGGTGATACCTAGAGCAACACTCTCTCTCTCTGACCATGAATGCAACATCACAAACTCTACGGTTGGCATAATTCTTTTGCCTAGATTGAGTTGTGCGATGTCGATCCTTGATAATCTTGACCTTATCTAAGGCATCCTGTACAAAGTTTGTACCCAATAACCGAGCCTCCCCGGGCTCGAACCATCCAACTAGCGATTGGTACCACCTACCATATAATGTCTTATAGGGAGCCATCTAAATGCTCTACTGATAATTATTGTTGTAGGCAAACTCCACAAGTGGCAAGAAGTGATCCCATGAACCTCCGAAGTATATAGCACAAGCGTGGAGCATATCCTCCAATATTTGAATAGTGCGCTCCGACTCTCCATCCGTATGAGGATGAAATGCTATGCTCAACTCAAACTGCGTGCCCAACTCACACTGTACTATCCTCTAGAAGTGTGAGGTGAGTTGTATATCTTGATCAGAAATGATAGACACGAGCACACCGTAAAGACGGACGATCTCGCGGATATAAATCTCTACCGATCGCTCTGAAGAATAAGTAACAGCTACAAGAATGAAATGCGCTGACTTAGTTAGCATGTCTATAATAACCCAAACTGAATCGGACTTCCTATGAGTCCATGCGAGTTCAATAACAAAATCCATAGTGATACGCTCCCATTTCCACTTAGGAATCTCTAACTTCTAAAGCAAACCACCAGGTCTTTGATGCTTACACTTTACCTGCTGACAATTTAGACATCGAGCTACATATGGAACTATATCTTTCTTCATCCTCCTCCACCAGTAATGCTGCCTCAAGTCCTAATACATCTTGGCGGTACCCGAATAGATATAATACTAGGAACTGTGGGCCTCAGCATAAGGATCACACAACCTCAGAATACTCCGCAGGAGATAACCCACCTATTTTTGATTCAAACTAGCATTTCTGTATACCTTCCACCATCATAAACATCACACAGTCAATTAATCTTCCTGAGTCTGAACTCATACTACAACATGAAATTTACTTCACTCCCAACTAGAAAACATGAAAAGATTCTTCCGACACCCACAACTTGGGGCTATACCTCAAATCGAGATGAAAATCAAGTACCTAATAGTTCTTCTATCCTCCAGTAGACCCTTCTCATTGTTTTCGAATCATATGAATACACCTCGCAGTCATAACATACTCATCACGTAACTATCCAGTCATTACTCCCCTTAGTAGGGACACAACAGAACATATAGATACATAAGCACGCGCTCACAAAATCAACAGCTCAGGGCTTGAGCTATAGGCAAAAGATCCGGCCTCAAGTCTTCCAGACTGGCCCAACATCAACACACAGAGATCACATCTCGCCCCTAGATCAGGGAATCACAAGCCATCGATGCACATCGGATACTAAGCGCTCATGTGCACATACGAACGTGTGGAAGGAATTCAAAGAGTTACCTTCCAAGCTGAATCAATGATGCACGATAAGAATTCAAGAATGTGAAGTTTTTCCTAAAGGTTCTGCAGCCTCCCGAGGATAAATACAGACGTCTCTGTACTAATCCGCTAGACTCTACTAAACCTGCTCATGACTCGTGAGACCTATGTAACCTAGGCTTTTATACCAACTTGTCACGACCCCAAACCGAACCCGGTCATGATGGTGCCTCTCGTGAAGACAAGGTCAACCAACACAATACCCAAATTCAGTTTAATAAGTCAATTTAAGTCATTTTTAAGGATAAATCCCCAATAAGTACAGATTTAGCGAAATAAAACAAGTGTAGAAATGTGAAGCCCGTAAATGTGAGAAATCCATCACATTTGTGAAGACTCCCACACCTCTGCAATTATCGCATTTGCAAAGAAAAGTACGAAAATGCGAACACTGACTGGACCGCAAATGCGACCCAATGATCGCAAATGCAAAGAATCTCCCTCCCCAACTCCCATCGCAAATACGAAGCTTTGTTCGCAAATGCGGACACTAGCTTCCCCAGCTACTCTTCGTAAATGCGATGAGTAGATCGCAAATACAAACCCAACAGTGGTCGCAAATACGATGATTGACCTCGCAAATGCGAGGTCTGAGGCCTGCAAAAAAAATCTGAAACAGCAGCTAGGTTCTAAGTCCAATTTCCACTCCGTAGCCTATTCAAAACTCACCTGAGCACTCGGGGCTCTAAACTAACTATGCATACAATTTTAAAAACATCATACGAACTTGCTCACGTGATCAAATCGCCAAAATAGCACCTAGAACGAATTGAACACCAAATCAAAGGAAATTTTCAAGAAAACTTTGAAATTTCTATTTTCACAACCGGACGTCCGAATCACGTCAAACTAACTTCGTTTCTCACAAAAATTTACAGACAAGTCATAAATATGGTATTGGACCTATACGGGATTTCAAAACCAAAGTACAAACACGTTATCCAAAAAGTCAATCTTTGGTCAAATATTTTAATTTCATCTAGACTTAAAATTTCAAATTTCGACAAATTTCGATATCTCGTGCTAGGGACCTCCGAATTCGATTTCGGGCATACGCCCAAGCCCCAAATCATGATACAGACCCACCGTGATTGTCAAATCATGAATTCGGGTTCATTTACTCATAATGTTGACCGAAGTCAACTCAAATGAAATTTTTAGGCAAAAATTCTTATTTTTATCAACTTTTAACATAAAAGCTTTTCAGAAATATGCCTGGACTGTGCATGTGAATCGAGGATGGATAAAATGAGGTCTATAAAGCTTAAAAGTATAGAATTAGGTTCTAACACATAAGATGACCTTTCGGGTCATCGCATTCTCCACATCTAAAATAACTTTTTGTCCTCGAACGGACATAGAAAAGTACCTGGACTGGTGAAAAGGTGGGGATATCTACTCCGCATGACCTACTCGGACTCCCAGGTTCTACCTCAACAGGCTGACCTCTTCACTGCACTCGAACTGAAGGATAATTCTTCAATCTCAACTGACGAACCTGTCAGGCTAGAATAGCCATCGACTCCTCCTCATAAGTCAAATCCTTGTCCAACTGGATAGTGCTGAAATCTAACACGTGGGATGGATTGTCGTGCTACTTCCGGAGCATGGACACATGGAACACCAGATGAACTATTGATAAACCAATTGACAACGCAAGCCTATTGGCCACCTCTCCTACTCTCTCAAGAATCTCGAAAGGCCCAATATACCTAGGGCTCAACTTGCCCTTTTTTCCGAACCTCATCACACCCTTCATGGGTGATACCTAGAGCAACACTCTCTCTCTCTGACCATGAATGCAACATCACAAACTCTACGGTTGGCATAATTCTTTTGCCTAGATTGAGTTGTGCGATCTCGATCCTTGATAATCTTGACCTTATCTAAGGCATCCTGTACAAAGTTTGTACCCAATAACCGAGCCTCCCCGGGCTCGAACCATCCAACTAGCGATTGGTACCACCTACCATATAATGTCTTATAGGGAGCCATCTAAATGCTCTACTGATAATTATTGTTGTAGGCAAACTCCACAAGTGGCAAGAAGTGATCCCATGAACCTCCGAAGTATATAGCACAAGCGTGGAGCATATCCTCCAATATTTGAATAGTGCGCTCCGACTCTCCATCCGTATGAGGATGAAATGCTATGCTCAACTCAAACTGCGTGCCCAACTCACACTGTACTATCCTCTAGAAGTGTGAGGTGAGTTGTATATCTTGATCAGAAATGATAGACACGAGCACACCGTAAAGACGGACGATCTCGCGGATATAAATCTCTACCGATCGCTCTGAAGAATAAGTAACAGCTACAAGAATGAAATGCGCTGACTTAGTTAGCATGTCTATAATAACCCAAACTGAATCGGACTTCCTATGAGTCCATGCGAGTTCAATAACAAAATCCATAGTGATACGCTCCCATTTCCACTTAGGAATCTCTAACTTCTAAAGCAAACCACCAGGTCTTTGATGCTTACACTTTACCTGCTGACAATTTAGACATCGAGCTACATATAGAACTATATCTTTCTTCATCCTCCTCCACCAGTAATGCTGCCTCGAGTCCTAATACATCTTGGCGGTACCCGAATAGATATAATACTAGGAACTGTGGGCCTCAGCATAAGGATCACACAACCTCAGAATACTCCGCAGGAGATAACCCACCTATTTTTGATTCAAACTAGCATTTCTGTATACCTTCCACCATCATAAACATCACACAGTCAATTAATCTTCCTGAGTCTGAACTCATACTACAACATGAAATTTACTTCACTCCCAACTAGAAAACATGAAAAGATTCTTCAGACACCCACAACTTGGGGCTATACCTCAAATCGAGATGAAAATCAAGTACCTAATAGTTCTTCTATCCTCCAGTAGACCCTTCTCATTGTTTTCGAATCATATGAATACACTTCGCAGTCATAACATACTCATCACGTAACTATCCAGTCATTACTCCCCTTAGTAGGGACACAACAGAACATATAGATACATAAGCACGCGCTCACAAAATCAACAGCTCAGGGCTTGAGCTATAGGCAAAAGATCCGGCCTCAAGTCTTCCAGACTGGCCCAACATCAACACACAGAGATCACATCTCGCCCCTAGATCAGGGAATCACAAGCCATCGATGCACATCGGATACTAAGCGCTCATGTGCACATACGAACGTGTGGAAGGAATTCAAAGAGTTACCTTCCAAGCTGAATCAATGACGCACGATAAGAATTCAAGAATGTGAAGTTTTTCCTAAAGGTTCTGCAGCCTCCCGAGGATAAATACAGACGTCTCTGTACTAATCCGCTAGACTCTACTAAACCTGCTCATGACTCGTGAGACCTATGTAACCTAGGCTTTTATACCAACTTGTCACGACCCCAAACCGAACCCGGTCATGATGGTGCCTCTCGTGAAGACAAGGTCAACCAACACAATACCCAAATTCAGTTTAATAAGTCAATTTAAGTCATTTTTAAGGATAAATCCCCAATAAGTACAGATTTAGCGAAATAAAACAAGTGTAGAAATGAATACATCCCTACATCGGGGTGTCACAAGTCACGAGCATCTACTAGGGTCTAAATACAACTGAAAAGTTTGAAAGGTACTAAATACAGACTAATGAAATAAAGGGGGAGGAGAAGCAGTGCTGCGAATGCCGATAGCTACCTTGCTAAACTACGATGACTCTACCTCTGATCAACCAATACCCGTTACCGGGTTCAGAAATACCTGAATCTGCACACAAAGTGCAGGGAGTAAAGTGAGTACTCCGACTCAGTGAGTAATAATCATAACTAAAGACTGAGTGATAAGAAATCACGAAAAGTGCATCAACATGATGTATAGAAGTAGTACAAAAACCAGTAAGAAAACAATGAAGCTGTGGAATCTCTTAAAGCATCTTAGCTCAGTTTAAACTTCATTAAAAATGACTTTTTCAACAGTTACACAATTGAATGCAAAGCAATTAGTGCAGATAAGCACAGATAATCCACCCCTCGGGCACAAATACACAATTAAACAGGTAAATGACAGGTAAATAAGAAAGATAAACACATAAGGTTCACCCCTAGGGCACAATGTCAACAAATCTGCCCCTCGGGAAATATCTCAGAGCAATACTAGCCCCTCGGGCAATCACATACAACAATACCAGCCCCTCGGGCTATATATCATATCACAATGGGTACCCGTGCTCACTGGGGGTGTGCAGACTCCTAGAGAGGCCCCTTACGGTCCAAGCGCAATATCAAGCCATCTCATGGCGTCATCACTAGGCTCTCGGCCTCATATCAATCAAGCCACCTCGTGGCGTACATATCTCGAGCCCTCGGCCTCATAATCAATATCAAATGTTTCCTCACAACATAGGCCCCCCGACACAAAAGTATATTAACAACACAGGCCCTCGGCCTTACTTAGTCAAAAATCACATAAGCCACTCGAGCAACAGTAAAACATGATGCTCAGCCCAAAATATTATTTGAATATCATTTCAAGTGTTAAAGCAGAGTAAACATGGCTGAGTTTTTGAAAACAGTAGAATATAGCATGACTAAGTACAAGTTTAAAGTCTAAATAGTGAGGAAATATCAATAAAAATCCCCGAAGGGTTCACATAGTTGGCACGAGGCCCAAATATGGCATTCAACCCAAACCATGATGATAGCAAATAGTTTTCAATCAAATACGCAGTAAAATGATCATTTGGGATGGACTATGTCATAACCCCCAATAGTGCACGACCCCACACTCGTCATTTAGCGTGTGCGTCACATCAATATAGCACTACGATGTGCAAATTCGGGGTTTCAAACCCTTAGATTATCATTTAGAATCATTACTCACCTTGATCCTGTCCAAACTCTAGACTGCGATGCCTTTGCCCGCATGAATTGACCTCCGGATGCTCCAAATCTATCCACAATCAGTACATAACCATTAAAATATGCTAAGGGAATAAAGCCCACTCAAAAATATCCAATTTACATCAAAACTCCCGAAATTGCTCAAACTCGGCCCCCGGGCCCACGTATTGGAATCCGATGAAATTAACATCAATGGAATCCTCATCCTCACACGAGTCTATACATATCAAGAACATTGAAATCGGATCTCAAATGGCCCCTCAAATCCCCACTCAAAGGTCTCTTAATCTCCAGGCCTAATTACCCATTTTTGCTACTAATATTTCCATGGTTTTCAAGCTTACAATGTTAAAATTCATCATAGAAACAAGTTTAGGGTCCAAAAATCTTACCTTCATGAAATCCTCTTGAATTTCCTCTTCAATTAGCTCTCCCAATCTTCAAAAATCGCCCAACAATGGAGGTACTTAGCCTCAAAATCGCGGAATAGCCCTTTTAAATCATTCTGCCCAGGAATTAAAATCCTTCTTCGCGAATGCGGTCAAAGCCTCGCGTTCGTGAAGCACAAAATTACTTTGACCAAATTTCCTTCATCGCTAATGCATCCTCCCACTCGCGAACGCGAAGACTTGGCTCCCTAACCCAACGTGAACGCAACTCCCCTTCCGCGAACGCGAAGAACAAATAAATCCTCAAACCCAGTTGCTCACTTCCACTATGCGAATGCGGAGCCTCCCTCGCGAACGCGATGCACAATGAACCCAGCCCTTCGCGAACGCGATGCACAACGAACCTACCCCTTCGCGAACGCGGAGCCTCGCTCGCAAATGCGAAGGCTAAAATCTCAACCTCACTAGCTAACCCTTCGCGAACGTGAGGTCCTACTCGCAAAGGCCAAACGCCTGCAACACTGAACAATAATTTTTTGCAACTTTCTAGAAATCCATTCCGACCCCTATATCAAAATCTCACCATCAACTAGAGAACGCCAAAATCTCAATTTCGCTAATTCAAGCCTAAACCTTCCACAGACTTCCAAAATGCATTCCGATCACGCTCCTAAGTCCCAAATCACCTAACGTAGCTAACCAAATCATAAAAATTCCGCTCCGAGATCATATACAAACAAGTCAAATCTGGGTCAAACCTTTCAAATTTCAAGCTTCAACCGAGAACTATTCTTCCAAATTCATTCTGATTACCCTGAAAACCAAACCCAACGATTTACATAAGTCATAATACATCACAAGGGACAAGTCATGCCTGAGAACTGGTGAGCCAAGTGCAAAAGCCCAAAACAACCGGTCAGGTCGTTACATAACCTTACCCGCGGCCACAACATTATCCACAAAATCGAGCTCCATCTCCCAAAAATGCCCATATTTACCAAGCTCCGTATAATCCTAAACCAAATGATCCCCAATAAAATCCTCGCCCAAGAGAGCCTTTCAGAAAGAATCAGTTCACCCATATTGGTGAATCGTATTCAAGGTTGTTCCAAAAGCTAATCAGGCTAGATCTATTGCAGCCAGTGGCCCCGAACTGGTCGAACCCTGAGTCCCCCTCGCACCGAGTTGATGCTATATGGGAATACCACTCTAGAGCAGTGGGACACAATACAGAGGACTAGTGGACCCTCAAAAGGGCAGTTGAAAATTTGATTGAAGCTGAAAGAATTCTTTATCGGGATGAAGAAGCTCCTGATATGATGAACAATTTGTTGCCTGCCTATAACATCGAGGTAATAGTCGGGATGATTTGTGAAGCTGAGGAATTTGGTCCGGCACTGAAGCCATTGCAGCCATTGCCGAGATATAAGAAAAACCAAAAAATGGTTGCCAAGCATGAAAGTTCCCCATTAGACGGGAGTCTTAGTAGCTAGTCTTGCTATCCTTTCTTCATCCGAATTATCTCAGGGTTTGATCCGGATGTTTTACTTTATTGTCTTACTTTCCGATGTAAACCTTTCTATCTTCAAAAATTGATAAAAGAATTAAAAAAAAAATCAAAAATCAAAAATAAAATAAAATAAATATTTCATTGTCCAGGAATGTCTCTTTTCTTAATCTTGTCATTTTTCTTATTCTCTTTTCAGTTCTATTAAATGCAAATTTCAATAATATGACATGCTTGCGGACTTCATGTCCGACTCCTGAAAGCCATCACACCTCGAAATAATGAATCAAGGATTAGATCGCAATGAAGATAAAGTTAAAGGAAATAAAACAAAGAGTTGGAACAACTGAAGGAAAATTGGTTCGCGAATCGGAAAGGTCCATATATTGCAACAAGAGTACTAACAAAAGAGTGCGTTGTACTTGGGACACATCGAAGGAAATGTCCCTGAAATAATTGTCAATGCAAATGCAGTCAAAAGGTACTATGTTGGATCCTCCATATAGTACTAATATTCTCTGGTTGGGATGACGAAGGCTTTCATTCTCACTACCCAAACACTATCAACCCTTCGCAAACCCTTTGAGTCGGCTCCCTTTCTTTGATTATCCTCTTTGGAACCTGAAAGTGTTATTGAAAAAAATGAAATGAAAAAAAGAAAAAGAAAAATAAAAAGAAAAAGAAAAAGAGAAAGAAAAATACAAAAAAGGAAGAAAAGACAAGGAAAATGAAAAAAAGAAAAGTTGAAAAAAAAGAGGAAAAGAAAAGAAAAAGAAAGAGAAAAAAACAAAAAACCAAAAGAAAATCAAAAACAAAGTTTCCCTGAGCTACGTTCGACTTGATTCGGAAGGGATACGTAAGCAGCCTCTCTCTGGGGTTCAATCACACCAAAATAAAAATCCAAATTCCCCCCAAAAAAGGTGAAACTGGGCAAGTGTTATAATGTTTTTGGGATGATCCCATCTGAATGGTTCCAAAGTTGTAATTCAGTCAAAATTGTTTTTACCCAAGTCCTTTCAAGTCCTTCCGATCAATCAGTGAGAACGTTCAAGGATCGGAGAATACAATTACTTGGATTCGATACAGTCAAAATGAGAGAAATAAAATGAGAGAGCCTTATTGGTGAAAACCCACACGGGCACCGTGAGGCGACAGTAAGCAAAGAAATGAAAATGAGAGAGTCTTGTTAGTAAAAACTCGCAAAGGGCATTATAAGGCGCTGGTGAGAAAGGAAATGAGAGTAGTGAGCTAGTGGAAACCCGCAAAGGGCACCACTGATCGAAAAGAAGATCCTCACAACAATCGGCATCAAGAAAAGTCCTGGGAAGGTTTCTCAAATTTTGAAGCAAAAGTTGTAATGAATTTCCGAGAGTCAGACGGTTTACATAGATCAGGTATCCAGTCCAAAAGGCATGTCATGTTCATTGAATTCCGTATGTACTCTAGATAAGTCCTTCTTTCCTCTCCTCGAAAGGGATACATCTCATTTAAGATCATTGTCCTGTCCATTATTTATTTTTCTTTGAATCCCTTTCGGTCTAACTCTATTCCTGAACTAAGGCAGAGAAGGGATGACAAGATTGATTTACAAGGCTTTCGTTTGACACGAGATAATGTGCAAAAAAGCACCCAGCCTCAGCAGGTGCATCAAGTCGACCTGGACTAGCCATGGCAGTCGATGCTCTGGAATTGAAAACTCTTGGAAGGAGAAAATCAAATCGAAATGCCTAAAAAGGAAAATGAAGTTGAAAAGGTTGAGTCCCACGTGGCCAACCATCTCGGCAAAAGTTTGTAAAGCCAAGGTACCAAAATGATCTGAAATTAAAGTTGGAAGAAATAAGCCAAAAATGAAAGGCCTACGAAGGCAAACTAAAGTTGGAAAAGGTTAAGTCCCACGTGACTAGCCGTTGCAGCAAAGTTTGAGGAGCCAAAAAGTTCCCCAATGTTCCTAAGAAAAGAAAAGAAAAATAAATAAAAAAATATAAAAAGAAAAGAAAAAAGAAAAAAGAAAAAAGAAAAAAAAAGGGGACGTCGAAAGGGAAAGACCTACGAAGGCAAAATAAAATCGATAAGGTTGAGTTCCACCGATTAACCATCATGGAAAAGTCTGGAAAAAGTAGAGGCTCTCCAGGTTTGAAATGAAATCGGTCCTCATGGAATATGCAGTTGCAGTTGAGATCTTCATCAAAGAAGCCAGACCACGATCAAGTGACCAAAACAATCAACGCCACAAAACCAACCACCGTTTCAAACTAACAATTATTCTTTGTTTGAAAACATGAAACATGTGCAATCCAAAGCAACCTTGCAAGGAGCAGGTTCCACCAAAAGAAATTGCGCAAAGGCTAGAAAAATCTTTGTAGCAATAATCAATCCAAAAGGGAAGTCCCCTCCAAATTCTTTCCTGCATTTTTACTCAAACTAAAAAAAAGGAAAAAAATGAAATGAAATGAAAAAAAGGAGATAAGAAGAAAAATTTAAAAATTCAAAAAAAAAGGTAGCTTAGGACCCCCAATCTCTATTTTTACGCTTTTCCAACATAGGGTCTCCACTCCCTAGTTGAGATTATTTTAGACAAGGGTCTCCACTCTCTAGTCGTCTTTTGCCAACATAGGGTCTCCACTCCCTAGTCACCTTTTGCCAACATAGGGTCTCCAATCCCTAGTTGAGGTTATTTTAGACATAGTATCTCCACTCCCTAGTCGCCTTTTTGCCAACATAGGGTGTCCACTCCCTAGTTGAGATTATTTTAGACATAGGGTCTCCACTCCCTAGTCGCCTTTTGCCAATATAGGGTCTCCACTCCCTAGTTGAGATTATTTTAGATATATTGTCTCCACTCCATAATTGCCTTTACAACATAGGGTCTCCACTCCCTAGTTGAGTTTATTTTTAGACATAGGGTCTCCACTCCCTAGTCGCCTTTTGCCAACATAAAGTCTCCACTCCCTAGTTGAGATTGTTTTAGACATAGGGTCTCCACTACCTAGTCGCCTTTTTGCCAACATAGGGTATGCACTCCCTAGTTGGAATTATTTTAGACATAGGGTCTCCACTCCCTAGTCGCCTTTTGCCAACTTAGGGTCTCCACTCCCTAGTTGAGATTATTTTAGACATAGGGTCTCCACTCCATAGTCGCCTTTTTACCAACATAGAGTCTCCACTCCCTAGTTGAGATTATTTTAGATATAGGGTCTCTACTTCCTAATCGCCTTTCCACCATAGGGTCTCCACTCCCTAACCGACTTTTGGAATAGAGATAGGGCTTCACTCCCTAATCTCTTTCCCTAGTATATACAATCCTTATTTTATCGCTTTCAAATAAAGAAATAGTTTAAATTTTATTACAATAACTCACGAAATTTTCCTAGTGAAAACTGGAGCAGAAAAATTTTATTTGTTTGTTTGCCTTAGTGCCTGAACAGGTTTTCACCATGAGGCACAAGGTTGGATATGACCAAAAGAATGAGTCTCAATCCAAAATTAAAAAAAGAAAAGAAAAAGAAGTGAACTCAAAGTGCAGAAGCGGAGAAAAAATGTGGACTGCTCAAGACGTTATTGAAGTCACAAGCTTTGCATGTCCCGCCTTGATCCGAGAAGTTGGAAGAAGATTGAACCAACACCTACAACTAACAAACATCAACATTCAGATCAGAGTACGCATGAAGAACCAACCAAGACTCAAGATCAAGCTTCAGAAGACTCATAAATATGAATCTTGTAACTCGTAGTTGATAAGCTTTGTTAGTTTTTTTTCTCTTTTTTTTTGATTTTGATGTAATAATAGGACCGCTGACCGGAACCTCGATGGAACGGCACCTCAATCGGCTCTCCACCTCGGCATACTCCATCACCTCATTCATCTCTGAAGTACACGTGGCCTGATTCCTTTATAGTTAAGGATATGTAGGCAACTCAGATACCAGGGCTCAGTCACATTCTCCTTTCTTCTAGCTTTTGGTTTCCCTAAATAGGGATCGGGTAAAAAAACTTGTCTAGTCATTCTTTGTCTGAAAACTCTTCGCGTTTCCAGTCAAAGAGGGGCAGCTGTAGACATGTGATTTTTGACCCTCCCCAAGAGTTTTTATATTTTAGCACGTAAATATTTAATTTAGGCCTAATATAGCTGTTTTAACTAATTTTTACTCATTTACTTTATTTTATTACAAGAAAAATAAAAATTACAAAATTGTTCCATTAATGTTTTGTATTGTTAATCTTGAAAATACCAAAAATAGTTTATTTTAACGGTTAGTCTTATTTTAATAGTTATGTTATTTAAGTAGGATTAATTAATAAATGACATCACTTTTTTTTTAATCTCGTTCGTAGGGAAAGTATAAAATTCGGGCTCGAGCAACCCATTTTTAAGCCTAATTTTGGACCTAGCCCATAATTCCTAAGCCCATGCCCCTAACCTAATCCCTACCCCTATATAATAGTACCTAATCCCTAAATTGACCTACAACTAAAAAATTTGGATCCTCCATTTCTTTAGCAAAGCACACAAATATACAAAACCAAAAAGCTAAGAGCAAAAACAAAAAAGTTGACGATCAGTGAAAACAACGAAAAAGAAAAGCTGAGCTAAAAAAGCAGCCTAGGACCTAGAAGAAAAATACAGTAGCGCCGCAATCGACCACCCCACCCCCTCTCACATCTTCTTCTTCGAACCCCTCCACCCTAAGCCAACAGAACCCATCTTTCCCTGACCAAAAGATCCAACAACTTTCATTACCCAAACGACCACCTTCCAGTAGTTTGAAACCTCCATTAAAACCACCACGAAAGCTGTAAAACTAGCTCCAAAAATGTAAACTGCCATTTTCGTCGAGGAAACAGCCCCCACAATCCTACATTAATCTCGTCAAAGTTCTATGCTCGAGGTTGTCGATGTCTGGTCCGTTGAGTTCATCAACCATAGCTTTGGCCTGAAGTTTGTTTTTCTTTGTTCATTGTTTCAAAAATACAGTGCATCTATAAAGGTTCAATTCTAAACTTTGTTTGCTCATTGATTTCCAGACCTGTTCGTGTTGATATTATGAATGGATTTCCTTACTTTTCATTCTGGATCGATACTATCTCTGTTTGATTAGTTCATCCTTTAGCTACGTATTTCTTTTTTTAAATTAAATTAGATCTTTGTTTGCTCACATCACGTTTAGTATCTTTCTATGATAATATGCTCAACTTCATTAATTTGGTAACTTACTACAAAGCTTTGGCATAGGAACTTAAAAAGAGGGACAAAAGTCTTTTATTTCTATACTCTCGATATTCTCATTGTACCAGCAAGACCTTGAGTTTATTTTTATGTGGACTTTGAGTTCCTTAAATGATTTCTTCCTTTAGTTGATATTTGGTACGTTAGTCTTCTTTGGTTTGATTAATAACATGATGCATATGGGTAGAAAATAGGTGGGTCATGTGTTTGCTTGGAAATATAGAAGGTTTGTGCTTTTATGACAAATTTGGCCAGGCTTGATTTTATATATGGATTTTTAAGATTAATAGACCATTGTTTAAAGAGCAACCCTTCATGGGCATAAGCAATTATGGGGGCAGACCTCATTTTTTTAGTTGGTATTTTCTTTCCATCAGCTTACCAATTTATACTTTTTGGGTAAAGTATTATTTGTTAGTATCCAGACACACCAGTGATATGCGGAAGTCGGATTCCAACTTTTGTCTGCTGAGTGTGAGGTGTGCCATGCCAAACAAAATTTATAATTCATTGTCCTTGTAAGATTAGATTAAGAATTGACACTTATAGAAAAGGTTTGAGGTGTGCCATAAATAAATTAAATCATCCATGTCCCTCACAAATGTTTCTTTTAAAAATTGAATAATCGTAGTTTGCTTTAGGCCCGATTTAGATTAGTATTGCAATTGTATATATGTTCACGTAATATAATTGCAAATTTAACTCTAAAAAGACTCGAGGGATGCGTTCGCGCAAGTTCAACCAAACTTTCTTAATAAATCAACAAAAGTGCTATTAATCGTGGACACGTTCGCGTGACATGATTTTGACGCGCCAAAAGAAAAGAGTATACGTACGCGTAACTCAATTCTTTAATTACGAATAATTCAAGTGATTTAAAAGCGGTAAAAAGATAATTGCACATAGGTCTTACAAATGATTAGTTAAACAATTAAGCCAAGTATAAATTGCTAAGCGACCGTGCTAGAACCACGGAACCCGAGAATGCCTAACACCTTCTCCCGGGTTAATAGAATTCCTTTTCTAGAATTTCTGGTTCACAGACTTCAAAAGGAAAGTCGAAACTTCCTCGATTTGGGATTTAAAATAAACCAGTAACTTAGGACATCAATTAAACTATCCCAAGTGGCGACTCTGATAAATAAATAATCTCATTTCGAATAATGTCACTTAAATTGAAAAAACGCCCCCATATGACCTCGGGGTGTGTAAAAGGAGGTGTGACATTCATCTAGATATCATGCTCTTAGGATTTCTGAACTTCTTTTGAAAATCTGTGTTGTGTTTTAGATGTGATGTTTGATTGCCCATCTACATGTGGTGGTAAATATGAGCCTTCTAACTGTTTGTCTTTATTTGCTTGTCCTGCATGTTATTTGCCTATCGCCTAGATTTTACCTTTTAAAATCTTAGGTCGTCTAGAACTGTCCAGATTTAGAGGTCCCATATTCCTCCAGAACCATAAGGAAGGGACGGGTAGCAGCACGCTTAGAGGTCGTTAACTAAACTCGCTTATATAACCACTTGGGGGGGTAACGGGTAGTAAAGGAATATGATGACCTACCCGCTAATGTCACGTGTAGCCCCTCATTGAGGAGTGATTACCAGGCATTGCATGGGTATGATCCTGTAGGCTAATCAACCTAGGACTCCCCTTCCCCAATTCCATATATGTTTTAAATTTTATGAAACTTCCTTTTTTTTACATATACATGTGCAAGTTGTTCAAACCTTTATCTTGCTTCCATTAACTGAATCATAAATGTATTTAGAATGTGAAAACATGCCTTTATTTGCAAATATGGTTACTTGTTAAAATGACTAATTCGCATAGTTTAAGTTCGGCCGGGACCCACCGTTGTGGACCGCGAGGGGTGCCTAACACCTTACCCTCTATGTTATTTCGAGCCCTTACCCTAATCTCTGGTACTGCAAACTAGTTACATGAGTTAATCACTCTAGGTGCCTTAACGCACTATAACACGTTAGGTGACGACTCTTCTAATACCCAATTCCCAAAAGGAAATGAGTTGTTTACCCATGAATGTCGAAACCTAGACCTCCCGCGAGGGAAAAGAGGGCGCAACAACATAGCGACTATGCTGGGGATATTTTAGGCTCTTACCATAACGAACTTATTTTTTTGTGAATTAGTCCAAGCATGCACTATCCCACGTACCCTTTCCCCTTATTTGAATTTAACTGTCTATTTTCAAGCATTTATGATTTCTTTATTTTTCTGAAACTAACTTGTCTCTTTGTTTTCTTTTCCGTGACTTTCTTTCAATTATTTAAATATTGCATTTATTATTTTTCTTACGTGTAAATACTTGACAACATGCTATTTATTGCTGCATAAATCATGCTCAACATCATATTCCACTCGTGCGTAATCAATCCTATAGTAATGCTTGATGAGTGTTTGCTCTTCTCCTATATATCACCATTTAAATTCGAAAAGGCGTATTTGCGGTAAAACTAGTCGATCAACGGTGCGTTCGACGGTTCCGTGCCTTTCCCCCTCAAGTTGTCCTCTTGAGGGTCCTAGTCTAGACCTTTATAGCAACCTTATTCTAATTAATTGTGCATGCAACATGGTCAAACTTAGCCGGGTTAATATGTTGTCCGCATAATAACCCTTTAACACAAGCCTCGTCCAAAAGTCCATCAGGTTTTCCACAATCCCAACAGACATAACCATGATTGTGTGCATCAATTTGGAGAAATAAGTGCCAATATGCTAATCATTGGTGTATAAATAGACAAACCCAGAGGGGAAGGGCTTAACTATCTTTTGTTTTGCAAAAAATGAGGCACATGGTCCCCAGATTCGGTATGGTTGGTAGCATCCCCTCACTTTCGCTAGATTGGTAGAGAGATCTTCCTTCATGTGACCAAAACCATGTCAAATGAGTCATATAAAACTTCCCTTCTCTGTTGGATCTTTAGCCAAACAAACTGCTGATCGAGGCTACAACTATGTTTTGGGATAAGGAAAGGGCTGTGTTCCGCTTTGGGAACATAGAAATGACTCCCCTTCTAGAAGAAATATGAGGATTTGGTGGGTTGCCTTGGGATAGACCTGGTCTATTAGCACCTGAAAATCACACTGCTAGGGGATTTTTGAAGATGATGGGGCTGAAGAAAAATGACAACTTGAATTGCTTGAAGGACTCCTACATACCCTTTGACTTCCTTTATGAACGATACAGTCATAGTCTCTCTTACCATATTTTTGATGATGAGTTCTCAATCACGTACCTGGGTTGGATTCATCGTAGGGTCTTCGTGTTTATTATGTGTTTCTTGGGTATGCTGGTATTCCCAATCCAAAGGGATAGAATCCATACTAGGCTGGCCATTGTGACAAAAACTCTAATGGGCGGGATCGAGGGGCAGACGTATACTATTGTCCCTATGATCATTGCAGACATGTACCAGGATTTGGAGCGTTGCTAGAAGGGGCTCCGATTCTTCGAGGGTTGCAACCTGCTGTTACAGGCCTGGTTATTGGAACTTCTCCAAAAAAGACAATACCGTCAAGAATTTTTACGAAAGTCGTGGAATGATCACATAGCCTTCCATCATCCCAAAAAAATGAACTATATTCCAGACATGTTTGCTCAACCGGAAGATGATGTGGGATGGGAAGAGCATTTTGAAAATTTGATCGAGGATCATGTCCAATGGATGTTCGAGTGGTTCCCTACTGATGAGTTCATCATCAGATCCAGAGATTTTCCACACTTGGTGTTGATTGGGTTAAGGGGCATATACCCTTACGCTCCTTTCAGGGTTATGAGACAAGCAGGCAGGAGACAAATCATACCACGGGTCGCTAAGATGTGTCACTTCAGAGCCGATTTCCAAGGTGACATCATCCCGAATAAGAATGAAGCACAACATATGTGGACTTTGAAGATTATTGTGGAGAAGGATACTATTAAGCCAGACCAATATCATGCGGGCCACTCATACTTTACCCTTCATAGTTGGAGGACAACATAGCCGGGGTCTTTGAGCCAAGGGCTAGGCCAGGAAACATGGTCATAGACGAAGTTGCTGAAAAAGAGGTGAAGTACAACAAGCTGCGGAAAAGAGTTCGAGAGTATGAAGCCGAGCATATGGCGTAGTATGAGGATGACATGGAGATGATTAACGAGTGCAAGGAGAGAGCTGCTAAATCCAGTGAAAGGATGGAATATTTGGAGTATAGTTTAATGGAGTTAGAAGGGAAGATGAGAAAAAGGGTCACTGACTGCCAGAACGTTGAGGGAAATGAAGGAGGGCATCTAGTAAGGGCATTCCTGCTGCTAAACCTGCGCGAGCTGGGGAAGTTGACCGACAAGAGCATCCAGTTTGGAGAGGGTCCTTCTAGGACAAAGTAGATTAGATTTACTCACTTTTCTTTTAAATGTAATAAGGCCAAGTGCCATTAGCAACATTATCTTATTTAGTTTTGTTTTGGGTTGTTTACTTTTACATTAATGAAATGAGGGAATTATTGGCACTAAATTTCTCCAAATCTATTTTTCGCTAGGCCTACCTCGGGCACAACGAGGTTCCCAAATTAGGACACGAATTTACATTCCCGCAATATGTGTTTAAATAATGCAAACATCTCAGAATCCTTACTGACTTGTTTACCTTTTTGTTTTTATTTATTCTTTATTCCCATTCCCTAAGGTTGGTTCGCTCATACTTGCATCATCAGCATATCACACCAGATCTAGAGGCCCTCCACCTCCGCCTCCTCCAAGTAAAATAAGAATCAAAGGGAAAACTAAAATGGACGACTTAAGTGGTATTCGAAAAGAGAATGCTGAGAACACAGAAACCTCAGATGGTCGGATTACTCCGGCACCAAATGATTTAGTTTTGATATTAAAACAAAAGATACTAGAACTACAAGGAGAACTTGAGCAGGTCCGCAACTTGGCAAACTTATCCCTCACTCAGAACGTCCCCGATATCAACACAAAGAACCCAACACCTCCCCAAAACACACCAAACCAACATCCACAAAAACCTCCTACACCGCATCAATATACAACCCCACCTCAAAATCTTAATCCCTTACCAGTACCAACACCACCACAACACCACCATCAACTAGTCCAATACCCACCAACTACCACTTATCACACTCCCCAGAACACACCACAACTCATTCCCGATCCTCAAAACTCAACCAATGACCACCACTACACCCAGGCTCCTGGTACTCACCAAAACAACCCTATATATGTGGAAACCGTACCTCACTCTATCCAACCAACTTTTTGTACACCAGAATCCACTAAGAAGGACATGCTCATCAAGAACATAGCTGAGGAACTCAAGAAGTTGACAAGCCGAGTTCATGGTATTGAAGGAGGCAAAGGGATAGAAGGTTTGAACTATGAAGACCTATGCATACAGCCAGACGTAGAACTGCCAGAGGGGTACAAACATCCCAAGTTCGTGATATTTGATGGTACAGGTGATCCCAAGGTTCATCTAAGGACCTATTGTGACAAGCTTGTTAGGGTCAGAAAGGATGAAAGGATCCAGCTGAAACTCTTTATGAGAAGTCTTACGGGAGATGCTTTGTCCTGGTACATCAGCCAGGATCCTAAAAAATGGTCCAACTGGGTAAGCATGGAATCCTATTTCATGGACCGATTTAGGTACAACACTGAAAATGCACCAGATGTTTTCCACATTCAGAACCTTAAGAAGAAGCCCACCGAGACTTTCCATGAGTATGCTACTCGATGGAGGTCAGAATCGGCCAAAGTCAGGCCATCTTTGGACGAGGAATAGAGGAACAAATTTTTTGTCAAAGCACAGGATCCGCAATACTATGAAAGGTTGATAGTTATTGAAAATCATAAATTCTCTGACATCATCAAACTTGGGGAAAAGATCGAGGAAGGTATCAAAAGCGGGATGGTAACAAACTTTGAGGCACTACATGCCACAAACAAGGCATTACAATCTGGCAGTATATCAAAGAAGAGAGACGTTGGGGAAGTAATGGTGGCTCAAGGCCCAAAAACATATCAAACACCTCCACCCACATACCAAGCATCTTCACCCATATACCAATCACCACCACCCACATACCAACCCTCATCTCCCAGATACTCCCAACCAGCCACTGTCTATCATACCTATAATTCCCAACCATCTCATTTGAAGTCACCTCCAACTTGCCAAAATTATCCAAGGCCACGACCCAATTTTTACCGCAAACCACCCAGACAATACACCGCTATTGCTGAACCTATCGATCAGTTGTATGAAAGGTTGAAAGCCGTCAGTTACGTCACCCATATTCCCGCTGTGGCACTAGAGAATATATCCCAATGGGTCAACCCAAACAAAACATGTGCATACCATTTCGGTATGAAGGGGCACACTATTGACGAGTGCCGAACATTGAACGACAAAATCCAGATGTTGATTGACAACAAGGTTATATAGGTGAAAGAAGCTGCACCCAATGTTCGCAACAATCTTCTCTCGGATCATAGGGGTGGCGGGATACATGTGATAGAGATGGATGAAGAATAGGATCCCGAGGGGTCAATTAGGCTTATTTGAGAAGGCGATGACTTTAAACCTACAGTCACACTTACTCCTATTGTAGTACACACTCAGTCACCAATTGATGTTGAGGTAGCTGCATCAGTTCCATTTGAGGTAGAGGTAGCTCCACCTGCGGCCAACCCTATTCCATTTGAAGTGGAAGTGGCCACGCCTTTCACAGTGACATTATCAACCACGCCTCCTTTCAATTCAAAAGCAATACCTTGGGATTACATTGCTGAAGCTAGGCTAAAAGGAAAGGCAAAGATAGAGGAATCCGATGTTGCACAAGGAATGACTAGGACCGGAAGAATCTATACACCTGAACACTTGGGAGGACCAAGTAAGGATACCACTACCAAACATCCTGTCATTGAAACAAGACCAGATGACCTTTGAAGGAAAGTACAAGCAAGGGAATATTCAGTCATTGATCATTTGAACAAAACCTAGCTCAGATATTCATACTGTCACTGTTGCAAATTCAGAGGCACACAAGAATGCTTTGATAAAGGTGTTGAGCGAAGCTTACATGACCAAAAATATCACATGCGGAGAGATGGCAAATATGGTAGGGTAGGTATTGGAAAGTCATAAAATAATCTTCCACGAAGATGAGCTACCGCCTGAAGGGTTGAATCACAACCGAGCATTGCATATCACAGTGCAATTTGAAGACAAATTCATTGCCAGGGTCTTAATATTGAGGTTCAAGCCTAAATATTTGTCCGCTGGATACTCTAAAAAGATTGGGAAAATGTTTTCATGAAATACGAGCAGGGAGCATGAACGTGAAAGCTTTTGATAGGTCTTAAAGGGCCACGATTGGGGAAATTAATCTTTGTCTACAGATGGGGCCAACTTGGTTCGACGTTGAATTTCAGGTGCTCGACATATCAGCCTCATACAATCTTCTGTTGGGCCAACCATGGATACATGTCGCTGGGGATGTGGCTTCCACACTACATCAAGCCATGAAATTTGAATAGAACCATCAGGAGGTGATCATTCACGGAGATGGGAGTAACCCCATTTACACCAGTCAAACCATCCCGGTTATTGGAAACAAAAGAAGGTTAGGAGGGGAAACCTATCATCAGATCAAACGTGTCAATGCCGTTGAGAAATACAAATGGTGGAGCAGCAAAATAGAAAGCATACTGGCATGGTCTGGGTATGAACCCGACAAAGGGCTTGGGAAGAATCTCTAGGGTATTACTAAATCGATACAGCTGAAGCGTCATAGTACTACCTTTGAGCTCGGATACTAGTATATAGGATAAGAGTATGATGATTGGTCGCCTCCATAGAGTGGACCTTATTACCCTCTCGAGCAACCAGTGCCACATCTGGGTCAGACTTTTCACCAAGCTGATACAATATGGGGAACTGCAGAAGAAGAAGCGTTAGCTGGGCTAAAGAATATGTTCCTAGAGGATGAGGATATGGATTGCAGTGCAATAATTAAGGAGGAGGAAGAAGAAGGCCTCGCTATTCAAACTGTGGAGAAAGGAGCTGTGATCAGAAACTGGACTGCCATACCATCCCGGGCCTGTCGAGTCCCTAGGTAGCTTGGCAGATTTTATTTGTATAGCCATTTTAGGCATCTAAGATTTTTAGTCATTCTGTTTTAAAGACTCACTTGTTTCAAAATAAATGCTCAATTCATCAAGTCGTACTTGTTCATGTGTTTTTAGCTTTAATCAAACGCATTGCTCTTTATTATTCAATATTATCTTCCACGTTTTTTCTACAGCATTATTATTACTTTTCCTGATGAACCGGTGACTGTGACATGTAACGAGGCAACACAACATAAGGATAGTATTTGGATGAAGAAGATTAGACACCTGAGGAAGTTGTCAGGGAGGTTGAAAACTTTGAGAATACGCCTAAGGCCAACCTGGACGAAATCGAAGCAGTAAATTTGGGGAACACCGAGACCGTCAAGGGGACTCGCATCAACATTCACTTATCATCGACAGAGAAAGAGGAGTACATTCGTTTCTTAAAGGAATATGAGGACATCTTTGCATGGTAATTTGATGACATGACCGGTTTGAACACGTCCATAATGGCTCACAGGTTGCCTACAAATCCCATGTGTCCACTGGTGAAGCAGAAACTCAGAAAATTTAAACTAGATATGAGCCTGAAAATCAAGGAGGAAGTTACTAAGCAGATCAAAGACAAAGTTCTCAGGGTTGTTGAGTACTCAACCTGGTTAGCCAACATTGTGCCAGTTTCGAAGAAATATGGGAAAGTAGAGTGTGTATTGACTATCGGGATTTAAAAAGAGCTAGTCCCAAGGATGACTTTCCACTGCCAAACATACACATCTTGATCGACAATTTCGCCAAGAATGAACTCCAATCCTTTGTGGATTGCTTCGCAAGTAATCACCAGATTTAGATGGAGGAAGAAGACGCAGAGAAAACCATTTTTATTACGCTCTGGGGGTATACTGCTACAGGATGATGCCAATTGGTATAAAGAATGTCGGGGCTACCTATATGAGGGACATGGAAACCATATCCCATGATATGATACACAAAGAAATAGAGGTGTATGTGTACGACGTCATTATCAAATCCAAGAGGACCGCAGATCATATAGCGGACTTGAGAAAGTTCTTTGACAGGTTAAAAAGGTACAACTTGAAATTGAACCCCGCAAAGTGTGCATTCAGGGTTCCCGCAGGAAAGTTACTGGGATTCATTGTCAGTCGTCGAGGGATCGAGCTGGATTTGTCTAAAGTCAAGGCTATTCAGGAATCACTGTCTAGGAGAAAAAAGGACGTGATGAGCTTCCTAGGACGTCTCAACTATATTAGTCGCTTCATAGCACAATCCACAGTTATATGTGAACCCATCTTCAAGATGCTGAGACAAGCT
The DNA here is from genome assembly GCF_000715075.1 of Nicotiana tabacum. Classification (NCBI taxonomy): domain Eukaryota; kingdom Viridiplantae; phylum Streptophyta; class Magnoliopsida; order Solanales; family Solanaceae; genus Nicotiana; species Nicotiana tabacum. The sequence goes on along the minus strand of NC_134100.1, from coordinate 22,049,785 downwards.
GGACCGAGGATTGTGAGAAAGCTTTTGACAAAATCAAAGAGTACCTATCCACACCACTAGTTCTGGTCCCGCCAGAACCAGGACGACCTTTTTACTCTATCTATCCATATTGGATGGAGCCTCCGGATGTGTTCTAGGACAACATGATGAGACGGGGAGAAAGGAGCAAGCCATATATTATTTGAGTAAGAAGTTCACACCTTACGAAGCACGGTACTTTCTACTAGAATGAACTGGCTGTGCTTTGACCTGGACGACCCAAAAGTTGAGGCATTACTTATGTGTCTATACCACATACCTTATATCCAGGATGGACAATTTGAAGTACATATTTCAGAAACCCATGCCAACTGGGAAGCTAGCTAAGTGGCAGATACTGTTGAGTGAGTTCGATATCGTTTACGTAACTCAAAAGGCGATCAAAGGGCAAGCATTGGCAGATCATCTTGCTGAAAATCCAGTGGGAGGAGAATAGGAACACTTGAAAATGTATTTCCTAATGAAGAGGTGTCATTTGTAGGAGAGGACATTACCAAAGCATACGACGGTTAGAGGATGTTCTTCGATGGAGTTGCAAATTTCAAAGGAGTGTGCATTGGATCGGTTTTGGTATTAGAAACAGGTAAACATTATCCTGTATCTTCTAATCTCAGATTTCCCTGCACTAACAACATGGCAGAGTATGAAGCCTGCATACTAGGACTCAATATGGCAAACGACATGAATATTCAAGAACAGCTAGTAATCGGAGGTTCAGATTTTCTTATGCACCAGGTACAAGGAGAGTGGGCCAACAAGTATTACAAGATATTGCCATATCTGCATCATGTACAAGACTTGAGAAAGAGGTTCCGAAAGATAGATTTCCAGCATGTGCCAAGAATTCAGAATGAGTTTGCCGATGCATCAGCCACCTTGTCATCTATGATACAACATCTAGACAAGAATTTCATTGATCCTATCCCAGTGAGAATTCATAATTAGTCGGCGTATTGTGCCCATGTTGTAGAGGAAACAGATGGAAAACCTTGGTTCCATGACGTCAAGGAGTATGTGGAAAAAACAGAATATCTGGAGCATGCAAACCACACTCAGAAATGCATGCACCGAAGATTTTCCAATGACTTCTTCCACAACAGAGGAAACTTGTACAGAAGAGCTCCTGATTTGGGATTACTAAGATGTCGACGCAAAAAAAGCTTCTAAACTACTTGAGGATATACATGCTGGGACCTACAGCCCGCATATGAATAGTTTTGTCTTGGCTAAGAAGATACTTAGGGCCGGTTACTTTTGGATCACCATGGAGATAGATTGCGTCCAGTATGTTCGCAAATGCCACCAATGTCAAGTGCATGGCAATATGATAAAAGTTCCACCAAATGAGCTCAATGCTATAAGCTCACCTTGGCCATTCGCCGCTTGGGGAATGGATGTCATCGGTCCTGTCGAGCCTACAGCTTTAAACGGGCACAGGTTTATTCTGGTAGCCAGTGATTACTTCACAAAATGGGTAGAGGTTGTATCTTACAAAGCTGTAACCAAGAAAGTCATCGCAGACTTTGTCAAAGATCGTATTGTTTGCCGATTCGGAGTTCTCGAGTACATTGTTACTGATAATGCGACCAATCTAAACAGAGACCTGATGAAAGCCATGTGTGAAACTTTCAAAGTCAAGAACAAGAATTCCAAAGAATATAGACCTCAGATGAATGGAGCCGTAGAAGCTACCAACAAAAATATCAAGAAGATACTAAGGAAGATGGTAGAAAACCACAAACAATGACACGAGAAGCTACGCTTCACTTTGTTGGGATATCGCACTACAGTTCGCACATCAATCGGGGAACTCCCTACATGCTAGTTTATGGTACCAAAGTTGTCATCCCAGCCGAGGTAGAGATTCCTTCTTTAAGGATCATACAAGAAGCTGAACTCAGCGATGCAGAATGGATAAGGAGCCGCTATAAACAATTGGCCCTTATAGATGGAAAAAGGATGAACGCAGTATGTCACGAGCAACTTTACCAGAATAGAATGTCCAGATCTTTCAACAAAAGGGTCAAACCCAGACAATTTGCACCAGGACAACTGGTGCTGAAGAAGATCTTCCCACATCAAGATGAAGCTAAAGGGAAATTCTCTCCCAACTGACAAGGTCCTTACATGGTTCATAGGGTGCTAGTAGGAGGAGCACTCATACTTGCAGAAATGATCGGAGAAATCTGGCCAAAACCAATCAATTCAGACGCAGTCAAGAGATACTATGCTTAGACTATTTACATTTTCTCATCTGATGTATTGAACTACTCTTGACATGATTCCCATTTAAGAGGGGATACGTAGGCAGCCTTGTGGGTTCGGTCATATCATATCATAATTTCCATTTTCGCCAAGATCAGAAACTGGGGAAGAATTTTGAGGAGGACCCTCAAAATTCTGGAGCAAGTCTAGTCGATGCCAACATATGCCAGATAGTTAGAAATCTGTTAAGAAATTAGGGAAGAATTTTGAGAAGGATTCTCAAAATTCCAAATAATGATCGACAAGTTTCTTTACTCGTAAACAACTGAAGGATCATCCACCAAACCGGGGAAGAATTTTTAGGAGGACCCTCAAAATTCTAACATAGTAAAGCCGCAATGTCTCTGAAATGTGTTACTGTCACTAGTTCATCTAAAAATTACTTGATATTTCAATATGTTCCTAAATAACTCTATTTTTTATCAATAATTGCATATTTTCGAAAACTCTACTTTTCGTAACAGTCAGGTGTTACCCAGTGAAACTCAAACAAGGCCTCCAAAATGGAGCATAGCAAGGCCAGCGGACAAAGGCACAAACCAACCTCCCCCTCACGAAACTTATAAATTTTCTTTGAGTGCAGACACATTTGACGTAGCGATAGCATTCGCAAACATGTATACACAAAGAAAAATCACGATCAAATGGGCCATCAGACACCAAATATATCTCTATCTAAGAAATATGCAACCCTTATTTGGTACTCGTTCTTTGCGTAGGACTAAGCCCTGCCCCGTATATTTGCATGAGGCTAATCCCTGCCTCCATATCTGCATGAGGATAATTCCTGCCTCCATATCTGCATGAGGCTAATCCATGCCTCCATATCTGCATGAGGTTAATCCTTTCCTCTATATCTGCATGAGGCTAATCCCTGCCTCCATATCTGCACAAAGCTAATCCCTGCCTCCATACTTGCACGAGGCTAATCCTTGCCTCCATATTTGCGTGAGGCAAATCCCTGCCTCCATATCTGCACGAGCTAATCCCTGCCTCCATACTTGCACGAGGCTAATCCTTGCCTCCATATTTGCCTAAGGCAAATCCATGCCTCCATATCTGCATGAGGCTAATCCCTGCCTCCATATCTGCATGAGGCTAATCCCTGCCTCCATACTTACATGAGGCTAATCCCTGCCTCCATATCTGGATGAGGCTAATCCTTGCCTCCATATCTACATGAGGTCAATCATTCCCTCCATATTTTCATAAGGCTAATCCTTGCCTCCATATTTGTATGAGGCTAATCCCTGCCTCCATACCTGCATGAGGCTAATCCCTGCCTCCATATTTGCATGAGGCTAATCCCTGCCTCCATATTTGCACGAGGCTAATCCCTGCCTCCGTACTTGCATGAGGCTAATTCTTGCCTCCACATCTGCATGAGGCTAATCCCTGCCTCCATATCTGCATGATGTTAATCCCTGCCTCCATATTCGCATGGAATAAGCATTGTCCCTCCTTGCACAAATATTGCTCTATTCCGGTACTATCTATTTGCTTTTCGCTCGGGCTAAGCTCTGCCCTTTAGTTCACAAGACTAAGCCTTGTCTTGTTAACATCATATTATTGCATCTCATAGGCTGAAATATCGCCAATCTACCAAATACATCATAGTCTAAAAGGCATCATCCTCATAGCCGGAAGACACCATGCCATGGCCTGAGGATCTCTCAAATTTGCATATCATTATTCAAAGGCGTCATGGTTTGGAGGCACCATTTTCATGGCCCGAGAACATCATTTCATGGCCTACGAATCCCTCACTAAACAATTCATGGCCCAGAACATCATGGTCTGAGGACGTCATCATTAACCATCTGAAGACAACTTTCACGGTCCAAAGGGAATCTGTATCATGTTTAAATTTTTGCACAAATACATGTTTGTAGCATCTCTTTATCTGCAGGTGACAAGTAAGTAACCACGATCCTAGTGGGAGCAACCTTGCTCCAGTTCCTTCAACTATCTCAAATTTGACCATTCATCATAACCACCTATCCCGAAATCTCGTGTCCATTCTTGTATTGCCTTCATCGGTGTATTCCGCCGATGGATCTAGAACTACACATGGCCTAATTCCTGTAAAACCAGGGATATATAGGTAGCTCAAAGACCAGAGTCTGGCCCCTATATTTCAAAACATCCCATTCGATCAAAATTAGCCATCATTTCTTTACCCGAAAACTCTTTCATCCTTCCCGTGTAAAGAGGGGCAGCTATTGATACCCAATTTTTCCCGTAATATTTTCAAAAACTATGCTTGGGCATCAATTAGTATTTTTCATACAATTATTGCATTTTAAAAAATATTTTTATTAATTTCTCTCAGCATTTTATTTATAAAACAATCATTGATTACATCGCAAATATTTTTATAATAATTTTTGTGGCTTAATTTTATCATTTTACCTTTGTACTAAGTTTCAATTATTGCAGAAATAATCACATTTATATTTTTAGGACGCAATTGCAATTACTTTGCAATCATAGCCTATGCATGCATTATTACATTATTTTACCAGAAAATAGCTTTTATATTTTTTAAATATTAAGTAATTATTTTAATATATTTCTAGGTGTGAAAATCATTTTTTACAACCTATTAGTTATTTTTAAAAAATGTTTTATCAAATATATGGGTATTTAATAAATGGCCCTCTTATTTTCGGATTTAGCCAATTAGATAGCCCAATTTTTAAATCTCACACCAGCCCAAAGACCCTAGGCCCAAACCCTTTATCCACATGACCTAGTTCTTGTTAAATCCTAGCCGTTGATCATTTTGATCAACGCTCCAGATCCCCTCTTAACTAAATTAAACTAACCTATACCCCTCAAAACCTAATCATTTTACCACCTTTCCACATCGTCATCTGTTCCTCTCTTCTCTCAAATGATCTCGACCTAAACCCTAATCTCCAAATGTCGTCGCTCATCTACTTCCCTCCTATGGTGGTTCTTCACCACCTCAGGCCTCTAATGGCCTCCTATTTGCTATGGCGTCTCCATTTTTGGATCCTTGAAGAGATCCTCAAGGGACCTAGGCGGTCTATTTACACTTGGGGTTTTTTGCTGGTTTCAGGATATTTAGCTTGATCTTGAGTAAGATCTTTCTCATTTTTCGTCTTGGATTCGTGGTTTCCTAAGTTTGTGCATGTATCTGTTGCTTTTCCAAAAAACCCTAATTTTTATCCTTTGATCTTCTCAGATCTGTCCAGATATGAGATTAATCCAATCTATTTCACATGTTTTCACGAAAAGTCTTATGGTTTTAATCGATTCTTTAGTTTTCCTAAAAACTAGGGTTTACTGAACTCACTCTTTTAAAGACTTTCTGATTTTTGAGTGTTTAATCATGGTCCCTAAGTGTTACTGACTCATTCGTGTTAATATTGTTTGGACCTTAGTCGATTTATGCTAAAGCCATAATTTCTTACATTTTGCTCCGATTCTTAGTCTTTTTGTGTTACTTGTTATATTGTTTATTTCTGCGCTTTGACTTTCATGATTTTTCCTAGTCTAATTCAGTATCATGTGACTTTTACCCTAGTTCAACTTGGCTAATTTATGTGTTTTCCTGAAGTTTTGTTCAACCTACCCATCTATTTGTGGAAAAATGATATTTTTCCCTCTCTTTAAATCAGTATTATTTTGAATTTTGATTTACTTATTTGCTTGGTTAAAAATTACGTGCTGATTCTTGATTTATTCCCTTAAACTTCTGTTTGTTTACCTCTTTACTTAGGTCTGATTTGATTTTCTTTCCTCAAGTTACTCATGTCCTTTAACCGTTGGGTTGTTTTCCTTAATTGAAGGAAGACTATGCTAATTTCGTGTGTGATTGATTTTGCAATACCTTGATTGATAAATTATGATTTCTTTACCTTATTCTTCTCTACCCGTAAACTGCTATATACTCTCCTTTACACTCAGTTCAAGACACGAACATTAATTCATCAATATTTTCACACTCTCAAAGGTTCTCTATTCTCTTCTGTTGCTTGCAATTCTCCCTAACCTAGCTTGGTGTAATCCAAGGCTAGATATTTGCACCATCTATGCTTTATACTCTAAATTCTCTCCTTATCTGGTATGTCCTGATTTAATACAAATTCCAAACTATGTGTTTCTTTGTTGTTTCAGTCCATTAGTTATGACTTCCAATCCTATTTATTCCTTACTGTCATGTTGCTCAATGTGTAACCAGCATGCCTAGATCTCAATGCCTAACTACTGTCTCACCTAGTATGTTGGAGTTTGTTCTATTAGAAGCTATGACTAGTTTATTTACCCACAAGGATTTGCTTAATGTTTAGCATGCCCAATCCTGTCTTGTGATAATTGCATGCATCTTGTTTGCTCATTAGCATGTCTAAGCTACATTGCTTGTTTACTGTCTCACTCAGAATGTCTAAGTTTTGCTTGTTCTATATGTGATTAGTATGTCTAACTATGAATATTTATGCAGTGCTTGCCTAGTTTGTTCATCTAAGTCTTGCCTACTCTACTTTACTAATGAGATCTTGCTAAGTCATCTAGCCCTTCAAAGTACCCTAGTTGTGTGTTTAGTCATGTCCAAGGTCTATGTGTTCTCAACATGTCTTTGCTATAATCTTTGTAACTAACTTGTCAATTCTACAACCTATTGAGAAGTTTGCGCATCCGTTTGCTTATACACTAGGGTGTATTCTATGTGTCCCCAACCCCTATCTCCATGTATGGAATCTGTTTACCCCAAAATGTTTCTTAAGCTGTTTGTTTTGTGACTCACATTCTTATTTCAAAAAATGTTTTTCATGCTTTTTCAAACTATTGTACTACCCAAACTAGTACTGGTTTCAGAAAATCTCTTCACTCCTGAAAGCATTTTTTATACTGTTCACCAAAACCTTTTTTTCAAAATTATGCACTCTCACTTACTCTTAGATTAATAAGTCCTGCCCCTCTGGTACGTGTACTGCTTAGAGACCTTTGAGATCTCTCTGAACTCTGGCTTATCAGGGCTGGCTCTTCCACACTGCACATAAATCAGTCCTTATTTGAGAAAGGTCTGGATGTGAGCACTGCCCAGGATCCTTGAGGTCCTTAGGGAACTTTGACACACCTAGACATAAAATTGGCTATGAAACTTTGGGCATTTGAGACTACTGAAGGTTTGCTATATCAGGATTTGCTTTGGGCCTACTTCAGGCTCCCTATAGCTTAATTTCTATTCTATTTATGTATTTTTTATTCAATCATTGGTCTGTAATAATTTATTGTAAAAAGATATTGGGGTGACTAGTGAAAATAGAGGGTAATTATATGGCACTGTGGGTAAAACTAGGTAGATAAGATACCTATAGAGTTTATTTTGGTTTACATGTGCTGAGTAGATAACATGTCTATAGGGTTTATTTTGGTTTACTTGTGCTGAGTAGATAACATGTTTATAGGGTTTATTTTGGTTTATATGTGCTGTGTAGACAACCTGCCTATAGGGTTTGCTTTGGTTGAAATAAGTTCTGCTTACATTACTTTACATGATTAGACACCATGCCTATATGGAATACAATAACTAAGGTTCAGTTTCCATTACAACATAGATTCAAATTTATCTCTTTAGAAATCACGCCTATAGGATCTAAAATCAACTTTAATTATAAAAAGCATGCCTATAGGATCTAAAATCAGTTTTAATTAGAACTCACACCTATAGGTTTTGAATTAGTTTAATTAATTATCCTACTAATTTTTTAATAAGTCTTCAATGTTGTGTTAAGTAATATCACTAGAAAGTATGCCTATAGGATAAAGGACTTCAAAATGCTTCCCAGAATTGTGACTGCATATACGCACTTAGGCAAGCCTTAGGGCATTAAATAATTGTGAAATCAGTTTTGTTTATATGTGAGATTATCCAGGTTCAAACAAGTTGTAAAACCAGTAGGCAAACTGGTTAGGATCCTGCCACTCACCTAAAAAAACAAATGATGCATGTTCTATTTTTATGATGTTCATCTAGATATCATGCTCTTAGGATTTCTGAACTTCTTTTGAAAATCTGTGTTTTAGACGTGTTGTTTGATTGCCTATCTACATACGGAGGTATATATGAGCTTTCTAACTTTTGTCCTTATTTACTTGTCCTACATGTTATTTGCCTATCGCCTAGATTTTACCTTTTAAAACCTTAGGTCATCTAGAACTTTCCAGATTTAGAGGTCCCAAATTCCTCCAGGACCATAAGGAAGGGACAAGTAGTAGCACACTTAGAGGTCATTAACTAAAATCGATTATAACCACTATGGGGGGAGGGGTAATGGGTAGTAAAGGGATATGACGACCTACGCGCTAATGTCACGTGTAGCCCCTCATTGAGGAGTGATTACCGGGCATTGCATGGGTATGATCGTGTAGTCTAATCAACTTACAACTTCCCTTTCCTAACTCCCCTATGTGTTTAAATTTTTTAAACATCCTTTTCTTTACATATACATGTGCAAGTTGTTCAAACCTCTCTTTTGCTTAAGTTACCTTAATCATACATGTATTTAGAATGTGAAAACATGACTTTATTTACAAATATGTTTACTTGTTAAAATGACTAATTCACATAGTTTATGTTCGTCCGGAACCCACCCTTGTGTACCGTGAGGGATGTCTAACACCTTCCCTCAAGGTTATTTCGAGCCCTTACCCTAATCTCTGGTAATGCAAACTAGTTACATGAGTTAATCGCTCTAGGTGCCCTAACCCACCATAATCCGTTAGGTGGCGACTCTTCAAATACCTAATTCCCAAAAGGAAACGAGTTGTTCCCCCATGAATATCAAAACCCGGACCTCCCGCGAGGGAAAAAGGGGGCGCGATAGTCATCATGGAGGAAACTGAATGGCTGCAAAAGTGCTTGAATGTGGCTACTATTGGCCATCAATCTACCAAGACGCAAATCAAATTGTCAAGGCATGCGATCAATGTTAAAGACAAGGGTCAATATCTAAAAGACATGAGATGCCTATAAATTTTGTAATATAGGTCGAGATCTTTGATGTGTGGGGGATAGACTTCATGGGCCCTTTCTTGATCTCTTACGGCATGACATATATCTTGGTGGTTGTGGACTACGTCTCTAAATGGGTCGAGGCAAGCGACTTTCCCAACAATGAAGCAAGGAGTGTGACCGCATTCTAGAAGAAGAACATATTCACACGGTTTGGAACCCCTAGAGCTATCCTTAGTAATGGTGGTTCTCACTTTTGCAACAAGGCTTTCACCGGGCTGCTTGAAAAGTATGGTGTAAAGCACAAGGTGGCCACACCTTATCATCCTCAGTCGAGTGGTCAGGTTGAAGTCTCCAACAGGGAAATCAAAAATATCCTAGCAAAAACTATCAATGCAAATAGGACTAACTGGTTGTCACACCCCGAACTTGGGGGCGAGACCGGCACCCGGTGCCTCACCATCGTACCAACTTGCGACTAAGGGATTCTGAGCATATAATGTCATACTTTGGCCATGGGCCACATTGGAAGACAACTGCGAATGCTGACTAAATATCAATATAAAGTTGGGCCGACAAGGCAGTCATCATTACTATAGCTGACAGACAAACCAAATATACATACAAGGCCTACAATCCTAACATATTGCACTAACTGACAGGATATGTCTACAAGCCTCTACTGATGGATATACTGTCATCGGGACAACTCCTTGACCTACTCATAACATATATACATATATACACAATATATACATAAAGCTCTATACCCGGCAACTCCAAAAGGCATGAAGCTTACTAATCGAGCTGAACTCGGGAAATACTTGATGAGGAGGTCTACCCGTTTGTTTGTCTGAGCCTGCACAAATGAAATGCAGCACCCCCAAAAAAACGGACGTTAGTACGAAATAATATACTGAATATGTAAGGCAATATACAGAAAGCTGAAACTAAACTGATAATATAATAACTATAAGTAGTTGGAAGTCAAAGTTAATCTGAAGATATGCTTACCTGCTGATATTGACTCAACTCTCTTGATATAGTAAGTAAAATGGTTGTCCGACCCTATAAGGCTCTGTGACGATCCGGCCAGTCTTCTCATGAGTTACCGCTCTGTTTTCCCCATTTCTTCTTTTTTATGATTCGTTATCCATTTTTTGTGGTATCGGGTTGGTCGGATCGAGTCCGAAATGGTTTTGGTAATGTTTGAGACACTTAATCTCTTTTAAGGAAGTTTAAGTTGGAAAAATCAACAGGATATTGACTTATGTGTTAGAGGGCTTGGATGTGAGTTTCGATGGTTCAGTTAACTTCGGGAGGTGATTTGTGACTTAGGAGTGTGATCGGAATGGGTTTAGGAGGTTTGGAGTAGATATAGGCTTGAATTGGCGAAGTTGATATTTTGGCAATTTCCGGTTGATAGGCGAGATTTTGATATAGGGGTCGGAACGGAATTCCAAGAGTTGTAATAGCTTTGTTTTGTTATTTTGGATGTGTGTGCAAACTTTCAGGTCATTCGGACGTCGTTTGGTTGGGTTTTTGATCAAAAGCGTAGTTCAGAAGATTTTAAAAATTTAAGCTTGTATCCAATTTGATTTGGTAGATTTGATGTTGTTTCAGGTGTTTTGATGATTGGAACAAGTTTTAATAAGGCATTGGGTTATGTTCATGCTTATGGTTGAGGTCCCAGCGGCCTCGATGTGATTTCAGATAGTTAATGGGAAGATTTGAGACTTTAGTGATTGCAGAAAATTTACTGCTTATGGTGTTTTCGAACTTGTGGTTTGGGGGCCGCAGGTGCGGCTCCGCATATACGAGAGAAGGACCGCAGAAGCGGATTATGGGAAGGATGTCTGGAAACGTAGATGCTGTATAGGGACCACACCTGCGGAGCCGCTGATGCGGCAATTGGACCGCAGATGCGGTTTAGGCTGGTTAATGAATTTCCGTAGAAGCGGAGGGTTTGACCGCAAATGCGGTACCTCATAAGAGGTTGGTGAGTCGCAAATGCAACAATGTCTGGGCAGAATGTATATATGCTTGCCTTTCGCGAATTTTGGGTTATTTCACCATTTTTTAATTCGGCTTGAGAGCTTTTGGACGATTTGGAAGAGGGATTTCAAGAGAACTTCGTTAGGGTAAGGATTTTGGACCTGAAACACACTTCTATGGTAATATTTCATGGATTAAGACTGAAATTAAAGGGACTGAAGGGCTAAAAATGGAGGATTAGGGCTCGAGTTTAAGAGGGCTTAATATGAGGATTTGAGGGGTCATTTGAACTCTGATATTTGTAATCTTGATATGAATGAACTCGTGGGGAGTTGAGGAACCTAATGATGTGAATATTTCAGAGTTTCGAGAAGTGGGCCCAGAGCTTGGGTTTTGGGAATTTCAAGATTTGCACCCTTTATTGATTGTTTTCCCTTGGGCTTTGTTCCCTTAGCATATTTTGACATCTTCGTTCTGATTTTGGATAGATTCGATGCGCGTGGAGGACGATTCGAGGGGAAAAGGAATCGCGAGCTAGAGATTTAGCCGGTTCAAGGTGAGTAATGATTGTAAATGAAATCCTGAGGGCTTGAAACCCCGGATTGCACATCGTAGTGCTATATTGAGGTGAGGCACACGCTTGATGACGAGCGTAGGGTCGTGCCCTATTGGGGATTGTGACTTGATCCATCCCGATTGATGATGGTACCACATATTTGATTGAAAAATATTTGCTATCATCATTATTTGGACTGAATGCCATATTTGGGCCTAGTGCCAACTATTTGAACCCTTCGAGGCTTTTTATCAATATTTCCTCACTGGTTTGACTCTATACTTGAACTCAGTAATGTTATTTTTCACTGTTTCACTACTCAACCATGTTTACTCAGTTTTAAGACTTAAATGATATTTTAAATGATGTTTGGGCTGAGAAATACTGTTTTACTATTGCCCTAGGGGCTTGTGATGATTTTTGCACTGAGTAAGGCCAAGGGCCTATATTGTGAGGAAACACTGATACTGATTTGAGGCCGAGGACCTGAGATATGTATGCCATGAGGTGGCTTAATTGATATGAGGCCGAGGGCCTAGTTTTGATGCCACAAGATGGCTTGTTATTGCGCTTGGGCCGTAAGGGGCCCCTCCCGGAGTCTGTACACCCCTAGTGTGTGCGGATACCCATTGTGATGTGAGATTGAGCCCGAGGGGCTGGTTCTGTTCTGAGATATTGCCCGAGGAGTGGAGTTGTTGATACTGTGCCCGAGGGGCGAACTCTATTTGTTTACTTTACCTTAATTACATGTCAATTACTTGTTTAATTGTTTAAAGAGGATTTCACTTGACTTTTACTGGTTTTACCATTTTCTAAATGATATTACTGCTTCATTATAGCATGCCTTGTACTTTACGTGTTTTCTTACTTTCAGTGGTTATTTACATTGTTACTCACTGAATTGGAGTACTCACTTTACTCCCTACACCCTGTGTGTAGATTCAGGCATTGCTGGTTCCGCTCCTAAGTGCTTATTCCTCCAGTTCCAGGCGGTCTTCAGAGATTACGAGGTAGATGCTGACGTCCGCAGCCCCGTTTCTATACTATCTTGTCATTTCTATGTCCTTCAAACATTTGTAATAGATATTGGATTTAGCAGACTTGTATCATGGTCTATAGATGCTCGTGACTTGTGACACCCCGGTTAGGGCTATGTCGGGTGGCATTTCCGCATTGTTATCGATATTTTTCCATTGTCTAGTATATTATTAAATCACGATTTAGACTATTTTTATGTTGATTAACTGTTAAAATATGATTTGGGTTAAACTGGCTGGCCTTGTCTTCACGAGAGGCGCCATCATGACCGGGTTCGGGGTTAGGGTCGTGACAAGTTGGTATTAGAGCCTAGGTTACATAGGTCTCACAAGTCATGAGCAGGTTTAGTAAAGTGTCGTGGATAGGTACAGAGATGTCTGTATTTATCCTCGAGAGGCTGCAAAACCTTTAGAAAAAACTTTATATTCTTGAAATTCTTGTCGTGCGAGCTTTCTAATCCAAGTACTAAACTTCTATTCTTCTATTCTCTCATAGATAGTGAGAACACGCGCTACCGGACAGGGTGAACGACCACCAGTTCCACAAGCTGAGGCCACCAAAGGCCGTGGATGCGGTCGTGGTCGTGGTAGAGGTAGAGTAGCGAGGGCAGCACTTGTGGATCCACCAGCTGCCCTAGCTCAGGATCAGGCTCCAGCTTGGATTCTCTAGCAGCACCAGTTCAGACACCAGTTATGCCCATTGTGATTCCGGGTCTTCAGGATGCCTTGGCTCAGATCTTATTAGTTTGCACTGGCCTAGCAGGCGGTTTCAGCCACTACAGCTGCAGCTAGTTCTCAGGTAGAGGGAGGCATTTAGACTCCCGTCGCTCGCACACCTGAGCAGGTCATGCAGGGACTTCAGATGCCGGGGGTACATCCAGCCCAACCGGTTGTAGCTACTCAGGACTATGTAGTTCCTGCTATGCTAGAGGATGAGCAGCGTAGGTTGGAGAGGTTTATTAGGCTGCAGCCTCCGACCTTCACTGGTGCAGAGGGCGAGGATGCCTAGGGTTTCTTAGACAAGTGTTAGAGGATGCTTCGTACAATGACTATTCTGGAGATCAGCGGGGTCACTTTCACTACTAATAAGTTTTCTGGAGCAGCCTTCACTTGGTGGGAGGCTTTTGAGAGGCGTAGGCCTATTGGTGTAGCACCCCTTACCTGGCAGCACTTCTCCGTTCTCTTTCTGGAGAAGTATGTGCCACAGTCCCGCATAGAGGAGCTGTGTAGGGAGTTTGAGTGGTTGCGTCAGGGAGAGATGACTGTGACGCAGTACGAGATGAGGTTCTCTAAGTTAGCTCATCCTGCTATTTGGATGGTTCCGACAGATAGGCAGATGATTAGGAGGTTTGTTGTTGGCCTCTCTTATCAGCTTTGTATTCTCATGACCAGGGAGAGGGTGATTGGTTCTACTTTCTAGGAGGTTGTGGATATTGCCCATAAGATCTAGTCTGTTCGTCGCTAGGAGCGAGAGGAGAGTGAGGCCAAGATGCCTCGAGGATCTGGTAGTTATAGTGGTGCTCCATCGAGAGGTCAGTTTCAGCACGGCAGAGACCATCCGTTCAGGTATGCTCAGCCAGCTCACCCAGGTTATTGTGGGGTGTCATCGGGTTAGGGTTCTCACAGTTCTCATCAGGGCCAGTCCTCACTTAGTGCCCTTCCAACTCAGAGTTTGTCCCGTTCTCCATCAGCTTAGGGCTCGTCTATGCCGAGTGCATCTCCTAGTCACTCCGGTGCGAGGTTGATAGGCGAGATTTTGATATAGGGGTCGAAATGAAATTCTGAGTGTTGCAATAGCTTTGTTGTGTCATTTGGGATGTGTGTGCAAAATTTCAGTTTATTTGGATGTGGTTTGGTTGGGTTTTTGATCAAAAGCGTAGTTCGAAAGATTTTAGAAATTTAGGCTTGAATCCGACGTGATTTTGTAGATTTGATGTTGTTTGAGGTGTTTTGATGATTGTAACAAGTTTGAATAAGGCATTGGGTTATGTTCGTGCTTTTGGTTGAGGTCCCGAGAGCCTCGGGGTGATTTCGGATGGTTAACGGGAAGATTTGAGACTTCAGTGATTGCAGAAAATTTGTTGTTTCTGATGTTTTCGCACTTGCGGTTTGGGGGCCGCAGCTGCGGCGCCGCATATGCGAGAGAAGGACCACATAAGCGGATTATTGGAAGAATGTCTGGAACCGCAAATGCGGTATGTGGATCGTGCCTACGGAGCCGCAGATCCAGTTTAGGCTTGTTAATGAATTTTCGCAGAAGCGGAGGGTTTGACCGCAAATGCGGTACCGCAGAAGTGGTTGGTGAGTCGCAGATACGACAATGTCTGGGCATAATATATATAAGCTTGCCTTCCACGAATTTTGGGTTATTCCACCATTTTTTAATTCGGCTTGAGAGCTTTTGGACGATTTGGAAGAGGGATTTCAAGAGAACTTCATTAAGGTAAGGATTTTGGAGCTAAAACACATTTCTATGGTTATTTTCGTGGATTAAGACTGAAATTAAAGGGATTAAAGGGCTAAAAATAGAGGATTAGGGCTTGAGTTTAAGTGGGCTTAAAATGAGGATTTGAGGGGTCATTTGAACTCCGATATTTGTATTCTTGATATGAATGAACTCGTGGAGAGACGAGGAACCTAATGATGTGAAAATTTTTGAGTTTCGAGAAGTGGGCCTGGGGCTCGAGTTTTGGGAATTTCAGGATTTGCACCCTTTATTGATTATTTTCGCTTGGGCTTTGTTCCCTTAGCATATTTTGACGTCCTCGTTCTGATTTTGGATAGATTCTACGCGCATGGAGGCCGATTCGAGGGTCAAAGGCATCGCAAGCTAGAGATTTAGCCAGTTCGAGGGGAGTAATGATTGTAAATGAAGTCGTGAGGGTTTGAAACCCCGGATTGCACATCGTAGTGCTATATTGAGGTGAGGCACACGCTTGATGACGAGCGTGGGGTCATGCACTATTGGGGATTGTGACTTGGTCCAACCCGATTGATGATTTTACCACGTATTTGATTGAAAACTATTTGCTATCATCATTTTTTGGGCTGAATGCCATATTTAGGCCTAGTGCCAACTATTTGAACCCTTCGGGGCTTTTTGTCGATATTTCCTCATTGTTTTGACTCTATACTTGAACTTAATAATGTTATTTTTCACTGTTTCACTACTCAGCCATGTTTACTCAGTTTTATGACTCAAATGATGTTTGAGCTGAGAAATATTGTTTTACTATTGCCCTAGGGGCTTGTGATGATTTTTGGACTGAGTAAGGTCGTGGGCCTATATTGTGAGGAAACATTGATACTGATTTGAGGCCAAGGGCCTGATATATATACGCCATGAGATGGCTTGATTTATATATGGTTGAGGGCCTAGTTTTTATGCTATGAGATGGCTTGTTATTGCACTTGGGCCGTAAGGGGCCTCTCCCGGAGTCTGTACACTCCCAGTGAGCGTGGGTACCCATTGTGATGTGAGATTGAGCACGAGGGGTTGGTTCTTTTCTGAGATATTGCTCGAGGGGCGGAGTTGATATTGTGCCTGAGGGGCGAACTCTATTTGTTTACTTTACCTTAACTACCTGTCAATTACTTGTTTAATTGTTGAAAGAGGATTTCACTTGACTTTTACTGGTTTTACCATTTTCTAAATTATTTTACTGCTTCATTATAGCATGCCTTGTACTTTACGTGTTTTTTTACATTCAGTCGTTATTTACATTTGTTACTCACTGAGTTGGAGTACTCATTTTACTCCCTGCACCTTGTGTGCAGATTCAGGCGTTGCTGGTTCCGCTCCTGAGTGTTGATTCCTCCAGTTCCAGGCGGTCTTCGGAGATTATGAGGTAGTTGCTAACGTCCGCATCCCCGTATCTCTACTATCTTGTCATTTATATGTCCTTCAAACATTTGTACTGGATATTGGATTTAGCAGACTTTTATGATGGTCTATAGATGCTCGTGACTTGTGACACCCGGGTTAGGGCTATGTTGGGTGTCATTTCTGCATTGTTATCGATATTTTTCCGCTCTCTAGTATATTATTAAACACTGATTTAGGCTATTTTTGTGTTGATTAACTGTTAAATGATGATTTGGGTTAAACTGGCTGGCCTTGTCTTCACGAGAGACACCATCACGATCGGGTCGTGACAGGCTTGGTATATATATAACTATTATGTCATAGTAGGCTCTCTCATAGGCACTTGGCCATACTAGGCTCTGTATCTCGACAAAATGGGCTCGCTCATAAGCGCTCGGCCATAGTAGGCTCGGTATATAACTTACCATCTTATCAGAGATTTGGGATAATTGAGGCCTGCCAATCGATTATAGCTCGATGGTAATGAAAATTCTTTTAATACTGTATATATGTAAACTCTTTGATCTTTTGACCGGAAGAAGAAAATACTCAACTGAATATGTAGTCCCGATAAGAAGAATATGGTAACTTACAAAACTAGGAAAATAAATGTAATTTGCGAGACTAGCAAAATATACGTAAATTCCGGGATACTTATTTTTCTTTATGCCTCGTTATCAAACTTGTGTAATGACGAGATCATGCCAAAATGAAGGAAGAGCTTAGCCTTAAAATATCTGTCCCTTGAATTATTTGATCGAAGTGAAGGTCCTTCTTATGTGAAATATGTTGAAACGAACAAATGAAGCTTCTGCTTCTGAATTTGAATGAAATTTGCCCATAAAGCTTCTGATTCTAATATTTTTTATGTATGAAATTTGCTTCTGACTTCTAACATGTTCTGATTTCTAACCCTTTAAATTAAGAAGGAAATCCTTCTTGAATTCTAAGACTTGTACATGGCAGGGAGGATAATTATCAAATATTGAATTCAAAGAACACAAAAGTGATGTTCTTGAATTCTAAGAATTGTGTGTTCTTTGAATTCTAAGACTTGTTCATGCATTATCATTTCCTAGATTGCCACCTAGGTTATTTTAATACTTAGTCACTTAATGTGTTGCCAAATGTCTTTTAAAGTATAATTAGTTAAGTTTTATTTACTTATTAGTTAACCGGATAATGTCTTGTTACCCGGTAATTAATCAATTACTTGCATGATTTAAAAATTACCATAACTTACTGAAAATTCTATTTATTTTTAAAATACTTCATATATACTTTATATATTATATTACCGTGATCATATGGTATTTTGTATGGTACTAGTTCATAATTATCTTGTATTATCCCTAGACCCATATTTCATTCCAAATTGGCCACTTTCAACGAAATTCATTTTCTTTGACTTGCTTCCCCTCTCACCATCACGAATTTACTAATCACTTGTTAAATAGCATAATCCTTATAACCTCCAAATAATATTTTACTTGGACTGATGTCAATTACCTTACGACAAATTCCACGTACAATACTTCAGGGTGCAACAGCGTCGTAACTTAATACTGCAAAGCGTGACATCACTGTAATGTAATACTGCGGAACGTGATATCGACGTAATATTGCGGGGCGTAACATTATTCCCCCATTTGGAACATTCGTCCTCGAATGTTGACTGATGCACTTATTATTTCATAACTTATTTCTTCCGAATACTTTATAACTTCCGTTTCCATCTAGGCGACTGTTCTGTGAATAAGTCCAATGTCCAGGGCGTTCCCCCCTTAGGCCTCCTTCTCACACCACAACTTGTAGTCGGAATCCTTCCAATCTCATAATTGTTGCTACCTTTCATCATGCAGCCTGTACGATTTTGACCTTGTAAGGGTGCCCAATCTTTAGGCTTCGTATGTAGAGCTTGATAAGATGTCCCATTTGGGCATCTATGAGTATACTGAAATTCTTTGCTCGGTATCTTGTTGAATTCACGAATATTTATCTCATCGCATAGGTCCATTTAGCCATCCGTATGAATCTACTGCCATAACTCATACTTTAATTTATCGTTGCTGAGGTCTGCTACCAAATCCCAGCTTACTCTCGTTGCTTACTCCACATGTATAAATTTAAGTCCTTTAATGCTTCCTCATTACTGCTCATCTTTAGAATGACGGCCTAATCTCATTTCATACTTTGTGACTTTTGTCCATCCATTGTTGATTCACCTCAATATTGATCTACAATACACCACTAATAACTTGAAATTTCTTACGTAATACTTTTCCCTTAGGACTTACGTTACGTCAAGGAATATTTGAAGTAATTTTTCTGATCCACTTAGTGGCGATACTGTACTTCAATAACCGTATTCTATATCATGCCAAGGTGATTCTCTTACATAAGTATTTTGATCCCATACAATTCATCAATCCCTTTTCTCTTTTTTTTTTTTTTAAAATTATTACTCAATCGAAGGCCCAAACGTCATCCTTTATTTATCACAATTACACCCTTATCCTACTATTAGGGCATCATTCCATCTTTTATAAATGCTACTTATGAAGAGTAACTCCTTCGAGTCCATTCAGGCTATACTGAGCCTACTATAACATAGAGAAGCCATTAGTTCCCTTGTTTTCATGGGCTTAATCCTTAAAATTAATCAATTCTCATCATCTTTCTCACTACCCTTTCTTATTCGTCGTATGAACTATTTATGATCTTCTACCTTTGAGTATCTCATACGTTGTTCACCTTTACCTTACTTACCTTAAAATCTCGCATCGTATCTTCTATCTCTCTCATGACTTCCCTTCCACATAGGTGTAATTCATGTCCATAACTTGAAGCTCTATTATAATACTTGTACCTCTGGTACATACACAATCCCGTAAGAGTTTCATATTGACTTCTTATGAGACTGGTACCCTTCTAACTGGCTTTATTATAGAGCCGTTATAGAATATAGTCGTTGTGCTATCTCTCTTGCACCTCTAATATTTAGAGTTATTATGCTATGTTCTCAATCATGATTCCTATAACTTCTGGGTCCAATAATCAGATTCCTGATTTACTTTGTTGATGTAACTCTTTAGTTTCCTTCTTCTTCTTATCAACCTTTATGCTGGCTTAAGTTATCTTCCAATCTGCGGCTCATGGTATTAGTTATTACTTTATCCCTCCATGGACGCTATGGAATATCCATGACACAATCTTCTAACAATTCATTCCTTTGTCTATGACCTGGGCTCAATTCTTTCTTTTAACTTATACCGGAATCTTTTACAGCTGTATCATTGTCAATGTATATGCTGCATGTATAAAAATCCAAACTCTTAAGTGCGTTCATAACGTCACCAACTCGGGATCATTGATCAAATAATTCCTTTCGTCCTTCTCAGCTTTCCTTTAACGTAAGTTATTACCTTTCCTGATCTTTCTTCCCCCTTATTGCGTGCATACTTAGATTATCTTAGTTCCCACGCATGACGGATTTTCTGTACAACTCATATGGTCATCGAATATTTCTTTTGATTTTTACTTCCCATTCACTAGCCAGAGTAGATTTCTCTTTCTTATGGAGGACGTACAATGTTGTTGTGAAACTGTTGTTACAAGACCATTTCCTATTTAGATCATTGTGCTTATGTCGAAGCCTTCTTCCTCATTTCCTCAGCTATTCCTTTATTGTAGTACTTAGGGAGGATCCTCTGACTCTTGTAAGATGCGAGCTTATTATACTGTATTCCCGATAGAATTTTTGATGTTCGTGCTCACTTGTAATTATCATTAGTTACTTACCTCAACACTCATTTGCTCGTACGGCTGCTTCTGAACTGAAGTTTTGACTATCTTCCCAGTGGAACTATCTTTTATATCTGTAACACTCATACGGTACCTTCAATTACCCTAACTTCTATTTGAATATTTCTCAAGTATTACAATGTCATAACTGTGGGGCTAAATTCACTATATTGGGTTGTACTATCTTTATCTTGCATGACCTGTTGTCTTGTCCTGTATTCTCTTGATTAGCCATAGCTAGGCTCTTCCTGAATCAACTACTAACTACTCGTTGGCCCATCATTATGTCAATATTCCGCGAAATCTTTCTTGGGTTATTTCCTTGGTCTTAACTTACGTCTAGCACAGACTCCTTAATTATCAATAACATCTCGGGCAGGAACCCTTACTTCTTCTCCTTGATGTCGTGTTTGCATAATGCTCTAAAATCGTAGCATATCTGCAACATTTAGATAAGTGCAATCGCATCCCTTACTCATTTTTATCGCATTCTTCCTTTTATTATTCCATATTCCCCCCCCCCTTTAGGGGAGTACTAAAACTTGGAGCTACGACGACCTGCCTATAGATGTTTTTCTTATTCTTCTTTGGCGTCCTTTCACATCATCAATGACCCTTACTCACTCGCAGAAATCTTTTTGTACCAAGGATAACAAAGTTCCTCACTCGCGATGGTGACATTTAGTGTAACTGGCACATATGATCCCTTAAGCTTAACTTTGCTCACATTGCTTGCTTTAGGGAAGTGTTTTCCTGAATGACCATCCTCTGAATTCATCATGGATCTTCTTCTGTTGTCCATTCTATTATTGCCGGAACGTAATCTGAAATTCTCATGATGATGACTATTATCAAATCACCCAGTCCCTAATTCATGTTTAGTTTATCTTGCTCACCAGTCCATATTTATTTCTATTAATCTAGGTATTAACTCTCTTTTTTGGTAGTCGCGTTAGAGTCACGAGCTTATTTCTCGAAATGAGGATATAACCTTATGGCCTATTCTCTTTTTTTGTCTTAAGACCCATCACCTTTCGTCTCTTTCTTCATTCGACTATAGGTTCTGTAACACTCTACCTTTTCCATCCATGTCTCACACCTTATTCATAATGATTCCGTATCTCTCTTCTCATTACTCTGCTAATATTTCTGCATATCCCTTTTCTTGTGAAAATTTCAATACGACATTTTTTCGCTTTTTGCTTTCCTTTGCTGCATCTAGTGGCTCTTCAAGTTTCTTAACGTTCTCGCTTTACTAGGGGAGTGAGCCACACTAAGGTAATATTTATCACTTCAAGGCTTATAGTGCATGTCTTTATAGTACTCATATCTGGCTGCACTATTTTAGAGTGCACCATCTAGGTGTCTCATAAATAGATCTATTAGCACATTTGCAATATCCTTTGGAAATGTTAACTGAAGCAATCAATTCATCCATCATATCTTCTTATACTACTTTTGTTAACCGCCATAGGGCATATCTAGAATGGGTGCGACCAATTGTATATACCTCTGTTACTATTGAATATAACTCAAAAAGCTTATGTTCCTCTGCCTCAATTATAAACGCCGTTAACCTTCATTAATTGGGCGCCTCATACCCTTCTTCATCTTGCTTCCTTTGTTTGTTGAAACTTATATTTATCTTCTTAATCTCTCATTATCTTTCACCATAAATATGGATAAACATTCTTACCCTAAGGCGTCTTATCAGGAAGCTTACACTTTTCAGTATACCCATGATATGCTAAAGACCTCACATTTACTTATCATAAGCATCATACAAAATCCAATTCCCCTCACTCAGCTCTTCTACAACTATCTCTCTTTCCAATCCTTCTTTCTGGATGTAGGTATCGTCTTATTATGAATAAAAAAAGAATTTCAGAATTTGAATTCTTATAAGTGAGATCTACCACACGATCTAGAGTAAGAAGAAAGAGTGACAATCCTGAATGCCCTGTAGCACCATGCTTATAAGTGTGGTGTACGACACACCCATAAACAACACTCTACTAGACATGACTTGTAGACCCCCTAGGATAGAACTACTCTGATACTACTTTTGTCACGCCCCGAACTTGGAGGCGAGACCGGCACCCGGTACCTCACCATCGTACCAACGTGCAACTAAGGGATTCTGAGCATATAATGTCATACTTTGGCCATGGGCCACATTGCAAGACAACTGCGTATGCTGACTAAATATCAATATAAAGCTGGGCCGACAAGCCCGTCATCATTACTACAGTTGACAAACTAACCAAATATACATACAAGGCCTACAAGCCTAACATGCTGCACTAACTGACAGGATATGTCTACAAGCCTCTACTGATAGACACACTGTGATCAGGACAACTCCCTGACCTACTCATAACATATATACATATATACAAAAGATATACATAAAGCTCTAGACCTGGCAACTCCGAAAGGCATGGAACTTACCGATCAAGCTAAACTCGGGAAATACTTGATTAGGAGGTCTACCCGTCTGTCTGTCTGAACCTGCACGCATGAAATGCAGCACCCTCAGAAAAGGAACGTCAGTACAGAATAATGTACTGAGTATGTAAGGCAATATACTGAAAGCATAAACTGAACTGATAATATAATAACTGCAAGTAGCTGGAAGTCAAAGATAATCTGAAGATATGCTTACCTGCTGATACTGACTCAACTCTCTTGATATAGCAAGTAAAATAGTTGTCCGGCTTTATAAGACTCGATATATATAACTGCTCTGCCTTAGTCGGCTCGCTCATAGGCGCTCGACCATAGTAGACTTTGTATCTCGACCAACTGGGCTCGCTCATAAGCGCTCGAACATAGTAGGCTCGGTATAAAACTTACCATCTGATCAAAGGTTGCCCAATAGAGGCCTGCCCATTGATTATAGCTCGATGGTAATTAAATATTTTTAATACTGTATATATGTAAACTCTTTGCTCTTTTGACCGGAAGAAGGAAATACTCAATAGAATATGCAGTCCCAATAAGAAGAATATGGTAACTTACAAAACAAAAAAAAAAATAATGTAATTTGCGAGACTAGCAAAATATACATAAATTTCGGGATATGTGTTTTTCTTTATGCCTCTTTATCAAACTTGTGTAATGACGAGATCATGCCAAAATGAAGGAAGAGCTTAACCTTAACATACATGTCCCTTGAATTATTTGATCTAAGTGAAGCTCCTGGTTTTGTGAAATATGTTGAAACGAAGGAATGATGCTTCTGCTTCTGAATTTGAACGAAATTTACCCATAAAGCTTCTGATTCTAACGTTTTTTATGTATGAAATTTTCTTTAGATTTATAACATTTTCTGATTTCTAACCTTTTAATTTAAGAAGGAAATCCTTCTTGAATTCTAAGACTTGTACATGGAAGGGAGGATAATTATCAATTATTGAATTCAAAGAACACAAAAGTGACGTTCTTGAATTCTAAGACTTGTGTGTTCTTTGAATTCTAAGACTTATACATGCATTATCATTTCTTAGGTTACCACCTAAGTTATTTTAATGCTTAGTCACTTCATGTGTTGCCACATGTCTTTTGGAGTATAATTAATTAAATTTTATCCACTTATTAGTTAATCAGATAATGTCTTATTACCCTGTAATTAATCAATTACTCGCATAATTTAAAAATTATCATAAATTACTTAAAATTCTATTTATTTTTAAAATACTTCATATATACTTTAAATAGTATACTACCGTGATCATATGGTACCTTTCATGGTACTAGTTCATAATTATCGGGTATTATCGCTCGACCCGTATTTTATTCCAAATTGACCAGTTTCAACGAAATTTATTTTTTTCGACTTGCTTCCCCTCTCACCTTCACGAATTTACTAATCACTCGTAAAACAACATAATCCTTATAACCTCCAAATAATCTTTTACTTGGACTGATGTCAATTACCTTACGACAAATTCCACGCACAATACTTCAACATCGTCGTAACTTAATACTGTGAAGCGTGACATCACCGTAATGTAATACTGCGGAACGTGATATCGATGTAATATTACGGGTCATAACATTCGTCAAGGAAGCTAGATGATGCATTGTGGGCATATCGCACATCATTTAAGACTGCCAATGGCACCTTATCATACCGGATGGTTTTTGGTAAGGTGTGTCACTTGCCAGTGGAGCTTGAACACAAAGCCATGTGGGCTTTAAAAAAATTGAATCTTGACTGGGCCGAAGCTGCTAACCTGAGAATGACACAACTCAATGAAATGGAAGAATTCTGTCTTATGCCTATGAGAGTGCAGCCATTTATGAGGAGAGAATGAAGTTTGTCCATGACAAGAAGATCTTGAAGCGGGAATTCAATTTCGGTGACTTGGTCTTACTCTTAAACTAAATACTCAAGTTATTTCCAGGAAAACTCAAGTCCAAATGGTCTGGCCCGTTCAAAGTTGTGAGTGTGTCCCCCTATGGTGATATTGAATTGGAGTCGGAGGATGGAACTCGAACTTTCAAAGTTAATGGACAACGAGTCAAGCATTACTCCGGCACCATAGGATAAAGTCATTTGATAGAACAAATTGCTCTAAAGGATAGTCCAACAACAACCCCCACTACTGAATATCCCAAATGGGGTCAACATCGTCGTTCCACGATGTTAAATCAAGCGCTTCTTGGGAGGCAACCCATGTATGGTAATAGTATTTTGTTAGTTTTTCATTCATTTAGGTTTAGTTGATAGCGTTGAGTAGGTTGACATGTGTGTTAGAATGCAGGTAGTCCAAAATACCATGAACATGGTGCACGTGCTAAGGTAAATAAAGGAAAGAAGGGTCTGTGGTTTGCGGCAACTATGCAGTCACATAATGACTTTGCGAACTACATAGTCGTCGCAGACATAGTAAGAGAAAATGGCAAATTAAGTCCTCCAAAATGCGGTAAGATTTCAACTACTGCAGCCCGCATAATAATTTTGCGAACGCAGCACACGTTGCAAAGTAAGGTTGGGCAACCCAGTGATTAATCTATCGCACAACACATATGCAACCGCATAATGTGTTATGTGATGGACTTGCCCGCCGCAAAACGCACACGTACAAAACCCTAAAACCCTTTGCATAACTAGTTGCACCCTCACTCTCACTCACACATAAGCACTGCATAACACGATCAAAATCAAAAACAAAAACAAAAAAGCAAAAAAGGAGAAGAAAAGAGAAAACACCAAAAACAACACACACAATCACACAAAGAGGACCAGACTAGCATCAATAACTCACCTCGTTCACATTATCTTGCTCAAATATCTGATATGATTCTCTTCACTCTCTCTTGTGGTTGTGTTGCATGCTTCTTCCTTATTTATGATTTCTCATGGTCGTTTCCCCTGATTCCCCATTTACCTATGATTAATATTGATATTAGGGTAAGGAAATTGGTTGAGAGTAGGTAGTTGTGTTGCATAATTGGGAATTGCTTGAACCCTGTTCCTCCCCCTTCCTCTATAACCTATGTTGTGGGATCTGGGTGGGTAATTTGAGGTGGGCATTTTGAGTGAGATGAGCATGTTTAAAACTGAAGAAGACAATCTTTACAGCCCGCATAATTAGTTTGCGGCCCGCAAAGTCATCGCAAGAAGAACCCTAGGTGGTCTGATGCAAAATGGATCTGCGATGAGGTTTGCGATCGCAAACCATTTTCAATGACCGCATACATGCCGCAAATAGGGTCAGTTAAATGGCTCATCTATTGAGCTGAAATGCGACCACTTTGCGGTCGCATAACACAATATGTGGCCTATTTTGCTACCGCATAATTGTTTTTCCTTCTATGTGTTGTAAATATGCGATGATTTTGCGGTTCAAAAAATTATTATAGCATAACCCACCGCACAAGCAGTTTACATCAGTCATTTTCTCTCAATGTGATCCCTAGGCTATGTCAACCACTCACACATTGTTTCATTAATAGGAATGGCACCAAAGATGTCTATTTCAATGCGATCACCGCCTGCTCATGGAAGGAAACAAGCTGCTACTTTGAGCCAACAGGCACAACAGTCCAAACGTCCACGGCCTACGACAAACCGAAGCACTTTTGAGCACTCCTCCCAGTCTGAAGAGGAGGAGGAACATGGCGACCTCAGACCATCCATTGACCTATAGGTTGAGTCACAACTGAAGATTGCGGAGGATCTAAATCTAATATATGGGGTCATAGGCTCCATGAACCTGTACAAAGAAGGGCTAATAAAGAGAAAGATTCTTGAGGAAAGCAGTTGAGTCTAAACGGTCTGAAAGAGCACTACCTTCACGTGATCGAGAATATTAAGAAGAGGAAATGGGATTTCTTCACTGAAGGCCAGGATGAGTATAATGAGACAGTTGTGCGGGAGTTCTATGCTTCTTATGGTGCCTCAGAGAAATACTGAGCAAAATAAGAACATGATATTTGCACAATCTATGCAAGTTCGAGGGGTCCAAGTACTCTGTGATGACGCCACCATCAATGACCTATACTTTGAGAATTTGTCGTCACAAACGGCTGAGTATGATGCCAAAGTAGCCAACAAGGAAAGCCAGCGTGCCTGGATTGCATTTGACCTAGCAAAAGGGACACCCTCATGGATTGACCCGCACTAAAATATTTACAAATAGTATCTCACACATGAGGGTTGATATTGACTCAGCTTCGTCTGCTCCCGTCTGATGCCGACTAGGAATGAAACTGACATAAACAGTGACAAGGAATTCCTCACTACATGCATCATGACGGGCATAAAGGTTGATGTGGGACAGATTATATTCAGGGAGCTGGGGATTAGAGAAAACCAAAGACAAACATCACTTCCCTTCACATGCTTGATCACTGCTCTATGTAAAGCTTGAGTGTGCCTAATCTCCCAAAACATGATCGACTTGAGAGAGCTCTCCAAGATATTGACATCACTCGAATCAAAGATGCAGTAAACAAGGAAATGGACAATCAACCAGAGATTTCACTCCCTCATCCATCAGACTCAGCAGCACCTGTTGCCCCCACACTGCCTGACACCTCTCCTGCCCCAGCTACCTCTATAGCCACTCCAAAGACAACTACTACACAACCACAAGTTCCTTTACCAGCTCTCTCAAAGTTGGGTCTACTAGCTCACCACGCCAATGCTAAGGTAGACTAGCTGATAAAAGAAATCCCAAATCTCATCCAGCAAGCATTGATCCCTGTCCAAGCCTCAGTGAGCTTTCTTCAACAACAACATCAATTGTATGAGGATCGCCTAATGGACTTTAAAGTACGTCTTGAGAAGGTCGAGTGAGGTGAAGTTGGAGATATGCCTCGGCTCAGGAAAGATGTTGATGAACTGAAATCAGAGCTGCAGAAGATGCAGAACTTGGAGTTTGACTTGACCCCCATTCTCTTTAAGGAAGGCGAAAATGGGAACTGACACCTCCATTCCAGGCTTGGAGTTTGATTTCACAAACATTATGACAACTTCGGAGGCATAGGGTATTGAGACCTCAAAGGCTCCAGCTCCCACTGTACGCATTGACATTCCTTGAGAGGAGGGATCCGTAGAGATAGAAGGGGAGTTTGATAAGGGAGATACTGAAGATGAGGAAACCGATGAGGATACATTAGTATAGGAGACTGCGGGTCATCGGGACAACTAGGGTAAGCAAGTCGCTGCTTCTACAGATGCACAATATGGAGAAAAAGCATCAGTGGAGACATCAATTGCACATTCTCTTGCAGACATAGTCGCCAAGGCACATCCATCGACCAATCAGCCCTCGCTGGGAGAGGCTAGCAGCTCCCAGGCCCCAGACCCAACCTCAAAGTAGGTGAAGCTTCCTGCTCTAGCCTTGGAGACCACCATATAGTCCAAGGTTCCACCTGTTGCTGCCATAGTGCCATCACTTGACTCCGCAGCTAACCCGGAAGCTTCAGCTCCTCCAAGCGCCTAGTGCACCCCAGGAAGTCCCTAAGCTTCACTTTTACATTCTCTATGCATTGGGGACAATGCATGCTTCTTGGTTAGGGGTGGGGTAGTCATTTTTTGTGTAAACATTGTACATAAACTTTTACTCTAGTAGTATAGATTGATAGTTAGCAATGAATTCCCCTTGGTTTTTCTTCGCCGGGTTCTTTTCCAAGGGTGTAATAGTAGAACCGTGGTAGTAGCATGAAATGTTTTGACTTATTCGATGTTGATTGCTCTAGCTTCAAGCATGTAATGAATTGTGTAATTAAATAGTACCCTTCCTTCTTTTGTATATAAAAAAAATATGGTAATGGTTAGTCATTCGTGTGAACTTGAGGCTCGCTCTTTGACTTTATTCTTATTCAGAATCTTACATATCTTGAGATGAAAGTGTTTAGCTACCTTGCATTCACTTGAGAGTTGAAACTATGCTGAGTTGAACAGTTCATGCGTTGTGAGTGAGTGACGATTTGCATAAATAATGCATATGCTTAACTTGGGTTGTCTAGAACTTGGGTTAATGATTGGATGCTGAAATGATCTTTGACTCTCTTTGAGAGTACTAGCTAGTTTTGACCAAATTGACCTCCCTAGTACATCAATTACCCTAGTTACCCCCGTTGTGCCTTTAACCTTTTATTAGCTGCCACATTACAAACCTTTACCCCTTTTGTGAAATAATTCCTTCTTTTTGAACCTATCCCTCCTCGAACGGGTAAGAATGAGGCTAATAGCCAAAGTTGGGGGTACTGGTACAAAGTGGAAATTGGTAAGGTTTACTACTGCATGTAGAAAAAAAGAGAAAAGAAGAGAAAAAGAGTGGAGTCTTGTGGAAACTGAAGAAATACTTTGAGGTGGTTCTATGTCGGTAACACGAGGTCAATAAGTGCTATATCGTAAATAAGAAAAATGTATTTAGAGTTCAAGGAGGGTATAGCCAATACATTCCCAAATATTCATCCAACCCATCTGAAGCCTACATTATAACCCGTGAAAAGTCCTTGGTGATCTACAGCCAAGCATTCTTGAGATAGCAGCAAGTTATAATAACGGAAAACATATGGAATGATACTTATGGCATGTAGCTTTCGTTCCGAGTGCAAGAGTATTTTGATTGCATCCCTTGTATATATGTGTGAGTTGGGGATTTTATTTGTTGTGAGTGTGCATGAATTGCATGATTTAGCAAAAGTTAGGTTTTTGAAGTAGAATACAAGTGCACACTTAGCTGTGAGTAGCATTTTGTCATTTTGGTTGAGGCTCGAAGTTCACAAGTTGATTAGTCGAATTGTTAAATGATAGTTGTCCTCCAGGAAGGGTAAATAAAAGATGTTACATGCTTGTTAGCTGTCAGTCAAAACCATTTACAGTCACTAATATTTTGTGACATGTTGGAAATAGAAGTAGTATAGGATAGGATAATTTTGTTTTAGTTGCTTGAGGACAAGCAAGAGATTAAGTTGGGGGTGTTGATGTGCCGTAGAATTTCAGGACATTTGATACCAATTACATAGACTTTAGTTCATCTTTCAATGCATTTGTAGTTAAATCTTATAAAGTTTTGGTGTTTTGTAATGCATAAGACTTGAAGACCCAAACACATGGAAAAGATGTCAAAAAGCCACAAAAAGGTAGGAATGCTGCAAGTATGCGACCGCAAAAGTACTATGCGTATCGCATAACCACCGCAAACTGAAGCATTTATTTTGACCAACTGAAGAGAAAATTGTGCGATCCATTATGCGGTCGCATAACACTTCTGCGAGCCACATAATGACTGCATAACTAAAAATTGAAGAACCTATGTAGCACATCTGCGATGGAAAATGCGGTCACATAACTGATATGTTGACCGCATAATGGAAATGCGGTGGAATCTGGGCTTGAGGATCTGATGTTCATTGGCACAACTGTCAACTTTGTGGACTGTATATATGGTTTGCGACCATTATGCGGTCGCATAAGAGCTCTTCAGGGGCATTTTCATCCAATCTTGACCCCGTCTTTTAGTCCACTATAAATATATTTACTAGGGGTTTTGTGGGGCATTAAGTCTGAAAAAGGGACTACATTGAAGGCATTGAATACACCATTAATTTAGAAGCTTGTGAAGAGAGAATATTGCACTTTTGTAAGCTTTATGACTCTATTTATTCCTTTGTTTTTGTAATTTAATATGAGTAGCTAGTTTTAAATACTAAGGTTGTGGACCCTAAATGGGTGTAATATTAATGAGTGTTTAACATTGAATATATATATAATGGTTGGTTGATATTTATTCATTTCTTGTTCTTTATTTATTGTTGGTGGTTACAAACATTAACTTAATCCATTTTACTCTTTCTCTACTTGGAAAAATGGGTTAGAGTTTTGTAGAAGTGAATATGAAGAACTCAAGACTTTAAACCTTGTTTAATAGAATCACTTAGGAATAAGTGGGTTGTACTTGGCATAAATTGATTGTTCATAATTGCAACGCTTTTATATATGAGAAAATCATAAAGAGAAAATACTACCCAACCATTAAAAAATATTGGATAGTCATTTAGAAACCATTTGCATATCAAAGTACCTTCCATTAGAAATATATCATATTAATATCGATAGCATTATATTTCATTGATGGGGACACAACCTTGGTTTCCTTAATCAAATTAATTACACTCTAACAACAAAATAGTTATCTTGTTAAATCACAATTATATCATTCTTTTGTTAAGCTAAAGGAATAGAATTACGACTTAAGTCAAGTTTCACACTACTCAAGTAACCTTTTCACACCTATTCCCTGTGGGATTCGACCCCAACCTTGTTGGGTTATTATATTTGATACCGAATACCTTACACTATTTATTTATAGTATAATTTGAGCATATCAAGTTTTAGCGCCGTTGCCGGGGAATACGGTTTTGAAATTACTAGTTAGTGTGTGCTTTACTTTATGTCTTCTTCTATTCCATCACAATTTGCTTGTTTTGCTTGGGGTTGATAGGAAAACATGGCCGAGTATGATGAAGAAGAAAATCCCTTTGCGGACATAGATGAGTACATTAAGGATACAAATGTTATTGTACCTTCAAGAGTTGATGCTGCCACTTTCAAGGTGGAATATGTTTTAATCCTAATGCTCAAAACAAAGGGATTTTTTAGAAATTCCGTCGATTATGATCCCACACAACATCTCAGAAACTTCTTGGGTATGTGTGCGATGCACAAGCAGAACAACATCTCAGATGATGCCCTAAGATTGAGGGTGTTCAAGTACTCACTGGTTGGATAGGAAAGGAAATGGATCTAAAATCTATCACCAAATTCCATTCATTCTTGGCTTGAACTCGTCCGAGCTTTACTAGCTAAATGGTTCCTGCAAAGCAAGAAGTCTGAGATCCGGGATAAAATTTTCTTTTTCAAGCGATTACCGAGCGGACATCTACATGAGGCATGGTGGAGCAATAATGGCAGCTAAAGTTCTAAGTTGTTGTTCTTATTGGCCTACTCTCTACAAAGATGCAACTGACTTGGTGAAAATATGTGATAAATTTCAACGGGCCGGTAGAATTTAAAAGAAAAATGAGATGCCTCTAACAACCATTTTGGAGATTGATATATTTGATGTTTAAGGAATTGACTTTATGGGCCATTTTGTAAGTTCTTGTGGAAACACTTACATTTTGGTCGCGGTGGATTATGTATCGAAATGGGTTGTGGTTGTTGCCTTAACCAACAACGAGGATAGAAGTGTTTTGGCTTTTTTGAAGAAGAATATTTGTACACGATTTGGTACTCCTGGTGCAATCATATGCGATTGAGGGTCACATTTTTGCAACAAGAAGTTCGACACTTTACTTAGAAAGTATGGTGTTACTCACAAGGTCACTACTCCATATCACCCACAAGCAAGTGTTCAAGTAGAAGTCTCCAACCAGGAGATAAAGAATCTTGTCTAAAATGGTGAACGCAAATCGGACGAATTGGTCCAAGAACCTTGACGATGCACTATGGGCATATCAGACGGCTTAAAAATACCTACCAGAATGTCTCCATACTAGTTAGTGATCGGGAAAGCTTGTAATCTTTCGATGGAACTAGAGCACAAGCAATGTGGGCCTTGAAGAAATTGAATCTTGATTGGGATGTAGCCGCTAACTTGCGGGTTACTCGTTTGAATGAAATTGATGAGTTCCGGTATCATGCTTATGAGAGTTCATCCTTGTACAAAGAAAATATGAAATATCTTCATGACAAGTACATTTGGAATAAATAGTTCAAGGTCGACGATCTGGTATTGTTGTTTAACTCAAGGTTGAGGATGTTTCTGATGATAGGCTAGAAATACGATTTTTTTACTATATTACACCTATTATTTGCTACACGTTTTTTTGTGTTTGAGCTAAAATGTGAATAATTTATACTCATTATATATTTTTTTAAGTGTAGGAAAATATTTGAACGAAAATTGGCTAAAAGAAATTAATTTGACAAGAAGTGAATAAGCAATAAAATACCTTCATGCCATTTTAATTAGCTCATGATAATGTGATGAGTGGAAAAAAAATTAAGACAAACGACAAACAAATAATTAATGCAAGACATAAACATGCAAAAGAAGAAAATAAAGAAAAAGGAAAAGATGAACTTACCTGCCAGCAACGAAACAACAAAAGACTTAGTGCGACGCTTTGTGCATTGCATTGTGCGGCATGACAACAGATAATAGCAGCAAAAATTAAATTTGTCAAGGGCTCTGTACATCTCCATTGGTGTGATGCACAGCGCGTGTCCCTGTGCGGCTTGCCTGTGCAATTTTTTGCCCACTTAATTCTATTTCGGCTCAGAAAGGGTATTTTAGCCCTGTTCCTCCCATACTCGATATAAATATATTATAAACACAATTTATGAGGGGGATTCAATCTAGGAGAGTTTTGGAAGGCTACTATGGCTTGAAGACACGAGTTTTCATCAATTCCTTTGCCAACAATCGGTGCCAAATGAGAGTTTTATTGTAAAGTTGTCTTCGATGTATTATATGTTCTTAAACTTTTTCGTAATGACTTTCTCCAAATCTATGGAGAAAGTTCATCCATAGGGTTTTGATGGATATGATGTTTTGAGTGGTGTTTGTTGATTTCACTCTAGTTTAATTGTTTGTATACGTTTATGGAGCTTTGAATTCATTGCAAAACTGTTCACCGATTTTGTCACGGCCCCAAATACCGGTCGTGATGGCACCTATCACATTACTAGACAAGCCAACCCAAACATTTAATCACAACCCTTTTTTCTTATAATAAGCCATTTTCTAACACGGATTTAAACACCAATTTTCATAATAAGCGTTCAAGACAACAAAATATATGCGGAAGTCAATAAAAATACAAGACAACACAACCCCAAATATCTGGTGTCACGAGTCTAGAGCCTGTAATACACAACTGACTGTCTAATACATCACAAATCTAGAAAATGCGGAAAAGAACAAGATAGGAAGGAGAATAGCAGGGTTGCGGATGACATGCAACTACCTTGCAATCTCCGGCAACCTCTGAAAATGCTGAGGACTCTCACTCCGCTGCTCGGGCACCTAGATCTACACACAAGGTTGTAACGACCCGACCGGTCGTTTTGAGCTTTTGCACTTGATCGCCAGTTCTCGGGCATGACTTGCCCCGTGTAATGTATTATGACTGATATAGATCGTTGGTTTTGGTTTTTAGGAAAAATCGGAATGGATTTGAAAGAACAGTCTAAGATAAAAGCTTTGAATTTGAAAGGTTTAACCAAGAGTTGACTTATTTGTATATGATTTCGAAACAAAATTTTTATGATTTGGTTAGCTTCATTGGATTATTTATGACTTAGGAGCGTGATCGTAATTGGTTTTAGAGGATTGGAGTAGAACTAGGCTTGAGTTGGCGAAGTTGAGATTTTGGCGATTTCCGGTTGGTAGGTGAGATTTTGATCCGGGAGTCGGAATGGAATTCCAAGAGTTGCAATAGATTCGTTATGTCATTCGGGATATGTGTGCAAAATTTCAGATCATTTGGCTATGGTTTGGTTGGGTTTTTGAAGAAAACTTATTTCGGAAGTTTTAGAAAACTTAGGCTTGAATTCGATGTGAATTGATGGATTTGGCGTTGTTTGAGGTGTTTTGATGATTGAAATAAGTTTGAATGAGGTTTTGGGTTGTGTTGGTGCCTTTGGTTGAGGTCCCAGGGGCCTCGGGGTGATTTCGGATGGCTAACGGGTATTTTTGGAACTTAAAAGGTAACTGATGTCTGCTTCTTTTGGTATTTCCGCACCTGCAGAATTGGGACCGCAGGTGCGATGTCGCAGGTGCGGAAGGAAGGACGCAGATGGGGTTTCGAGGGGCAAGGCAAGAATCGCAGGTGCGGTATAGGAACCACATCTGCAGAGTCGCAGATGCGGCCATTTGACCGCAGATGTGGATTTCGATCCTTAGGTGTAGTTCCACAAATGAGGAGAAGGGCCCGCAGAAGCGGTGCCGCAGGAGCGGGATTTTTGTCTGCAGATGCGAAAAGAACCCCTGGGCAGAATGTTTTAAGTTGTTTTCATCCACGCGCCTAAGTCATTTTTCCACCATTGTTAAGCATTTTGAGAGCTAGTTGGGAGAACTTGAAGAGGGATTCGAAGAGGATCGATTGGAGGTAAATTTTATGAACTAAAAACGTGATTATATTGTGAAATTAACCTAGAAATTCATGGAAAATTTACCTAAAGATGGAAGAACTAGGGCTTGGGATTTTGAGACTTTAAATTTGGATTCGAAGGGCCATTTGAGGTCGGATTTGAATCCTTTGTGGACTTTTATCACTGTTTCCTCACTATTTTAACATACTACTTGAACTTAATTCTGTTGAATTACACTGCTTTACAAACCCAACCACTTTTACTTGAATTTAGACTTAAATGATCTTTCAAATGTTGTTTGGGTTGAGCACTACTGTTTTACTGATGCCCAAGGTGCTTGTGATGATTTTTGGACTGAGTGAGGCCGAGGGCCATATGTGAGGACATGCTGAGTGATATGAGATACTTTCTATGCCACGAGGTGGCTTGAGTGATGTGAGGCCGAGTGATGTGAGGCCGAGTGTCGAGTGATGTTGCCATGAAGGGGCTTGATATAGCGCTTGGGTCGTAAGGGGCCCCTCCGCAGTCTGCAAACCCACAGTGAGCGTGGGTACCCATATGATTGAGAATGAGCCCGAGGGGCTGATACTATGCTGAGTGACTGTGAGTGAGCCCGAGGGGCTGATACTATGCTGAGTGACTGAGAGTGACCCCGATGGGCTGATACTATGCGAAGTGACTAAGAGTGAGCCCGAGGGGCTGATACTATGTTGATACTGTACTGAGAGTGAGCCCGAGGGGTTGATACTTTTCTGAGCGATTGATACTGTTCCCGAGGGGCGAATTTCTACTTGATATTTACCTGTTAATTTTTTTTCCTGTTTTACTTGTTTTAAAAGGGATTTCATTCGATTTTTTCACTGATTTTCTCCCTTAAGTGATTTTACTACTTGATCTGGAATTGCTTTGTGTCTTTACGTGTTTTCATACTTTCAGCCATTATTTATAATTATTACTCACTAAGTCGGAGTACGCACATTACTCCCTACACCATGTGTGCAGATTCAGGCATTGCAGAGTCCGCACCTGAGTGCTGATTCTCCTAGTCCAAGCAGTGATTCGGAGATACGAGGTAGCTATTGGCGTTCGCAGTCCCGTGCCTACCTTATCTTATCATTTTCATATTCTTAGAACTATTGCATCGAATTTAATGTTCAGTAGACTTGTATCCGGATTTCTTAGTTGTTCATGACTTGTGACACCCCGGTTTGGGCTGTGTCGGGATGGTTTCTACTATTGATATCGTTGAATTCCGCAATTTATGGATATTATATTATGTTTATTATTGTTTATGATAATTAACTACTTAAAGAGGTGTTCTGTTTTGGTCTGACTAGACTTGTCTTCATGAGAGGCGTCATCACGACCGGGTTTGGGAATTGGGTCGTGACAAGTTGGTATCAGAGCCTAGGTTATTTAGGTCTCATGAGTCATGAGCAGGTTTAGTAGAGTCTCGCGGATCGGTACAGAGACGTCTGTATTTATCCTCGAGAGGCTGCAGAACCTTTAGGAAAAACTTCACATTCTTGAATTCTTATCGTGCGTCCTTGATTCAGCTTGAAATGTAACTCTTTGAATTCCTTCCACGTGTTCATATGTGCGCATGAGCGCTCAGTATCAGATGTGCCTTGATGGATTGTGATTCCCTGATCAAGGGGCGAGATATGATCTCTGTGAGTTGATGTTGGGCCAGTCTGGAGGACTTGAGGTCGGATATTTGCCTATGGGTTGAGCACCGTGGTGCTGATTGTGTGAGCAAGTGTTTTGAACTTATATGTTCGGTATTGTCCCTATTAGTGGGAGTGACGGTTGGGTAACTATGTGATGAGTATGTTAGTACTGCGAGATGTATCTATACGACTTGGAAGTAACTAGGAAGGTCTGCTGGAGGATAGAAGAACTATTAGGTGCTTGATTTCCATCTTGATTTGAGGTATAGCCCCGAGTTATGGGCGTGTGAAGGATCTTTTCACGTTTCCCAATTGAGAGTGAAGTAAATTTCATGTTGCGATATGAGTTTAGACTCAAGAAGACTAAGTGACTGCATATAGTTTATGACGGTGGAAGGTATATGGAAATGTTAATTGAAGGCAAAGTAGGTGGATTATTTTCGCAAAGTGTTCTGGGCTGGTGAGACCCCTATGTGACTGTTAAAAGATCTCATGTGTAAGTGAAACATATGTGTGAATTTAATTTGGGTCGCTTGAGAGAGTGGGTTTAACTATTGCGAGAATGAGTGTGAGGTTTGCCGAAGATTTAAGTACTAGATGATCTGTGTTTTCGAAAGCTTCAAAAGAATTTGAGTTTTATCTCACTATGGTATTGTGGCATCAATAGAGTATAAATGTTACGAGTTATTGAGTGTATTTTAGTCTATGTCTTCGATCCAAGTGGGGGAGTCTACTATGAGTAGTTGGTTGCATGTTTAGGTGCTATTTTGGTCTCAGTTTAAGGTGTGCGAGTGAATCTGTCTTGGCTTGCGAAAAATTGAGACCGAGGATGGCTCGAGTAAAGGAAAATTTTGACAAAGGTTATATTATGCTTCATGGGGTAAGTAAATCACAAAATATCTTGAGTTGTTAGTGGATGACTTGCGAGAATGGCTCTAATGTGTTCAAAAGTCTTCCTATATCAATTGAGTATTCCAAAGTCGCATATGCGGTTAGAAACTGAGTTTCATTGGAAGATCTTAAGACTTGTGGTATTTCTATATTAATTATGGGATTCTATGTATCAGTATCAGGAAGGCAAATGTAACAGATTTAGATTCGCAGGAAGTTCCTCAGAGTAAAGTGTTCTGGAATGTGGTGTTTCTGGGAGTAATTGAGTGAGTATTCAGCGGCTTATAGGTCTTAGACAGTATGGTTTTATTCTTGGATATCGTGTGGTAAGCCTGGGTTGGGGCATTGTGGTGATACAGTAAGAGGAAATATTCAGTTGAAGATGTATCAGAAGGAAATTCTGATAGATGGAGTAGCTTGATAATAGACCGGACCGGTAGGGTAAGGATATGATTAATTCTGTGTGTGTGTTCGAGGTAATAGGTTCTTGCAGGTATTTTGCAACAATGCTCTTAAGTTTTGATGGCTTGCTTAGCTTGATCGAGTTAGAAGGATTCAGTCCTGACATGTCTGATTTGTGCAAAGGGAACTCAGAGAGTTCTTGATGGTTTTCACCACGGTTTGGAGATTTATATTTTCTATGGGCATGCGGAGCATGGGATGTAGAGTGATTTTTCTTATAGATTGGGACCAATGGAAAATTCTTGACCAATTGAGTACATAGATGTTAATGGCTCAGAAGGAAGATGAAGTTCTCATGTTATCCTGAGATGGTATGGTATATGCGGTAGGTTGTGGAGGATTGACAATTGCGTGTGGAAGGTTACGATTTAGTTCTGAATGGGAAGTCATGAATTCTTAGGCAGCACGGGTAGTTTCAGATGATTAAGGAAGAGGTAGTGCTAATTGGGGTGATTTGACAAGGGTATATGTTTCAGAAAAGACAATGTGATTAAGTTGATAGTACTTCGGTAGTGTTGCAGCACTTTCTTGTTAGATCGCCTGGTGATATTCGAGTTTGCTTGGTGGCATAGGGAAATTTTTAAGTATATATCATAGAATGATTAGGTATTTGAGGTGTAGCATGTATTCGGACGGCGAAATTGGTATCGGATATGGTGATGCATGGGCCGTGTGGATTTGGAGACGGAAGTTCTCATATTTAGGCTATGTTGTGGTTGTGGATCGCGTGTATTGGCACTTTTTAGTTATCGGTATTTGGAGGCTCGAGTGGATTTTCTTTGTTGGTATGTTAGATATTGGATGTGTTGTTGGAGTTCAGACTGTTTGTCTCAGTGTTGGGTTATTATGGACCATTACGCTTTGGGCTATGCCGGAAATGCCACGGGTTGAGTGGCGAGGGGCGGCAGATTATGTTCTAGTAGGGTGGTTTATATTTCAAATACCCAGCGAACGGCTGGGAAAGATTGCCTTTCTTAATTGAGCCTTCGTGATGGATGTCAGTGCAGAGGATTCTACCACTGATTTAGTTCCGGTGTTGAGGGATTTTTTGAATGTGTTTCTTGTGTTCGGGCATGGGGTCGGGCAAGGTTGTTGATATCGGTATTGATTTGGTGTCGGGCACCATATCGTATGGCTCTGGTAGGAGTTATAGTAGTGGAAGGAGCAGCTTCGGGCTTCTTTGATAAGGAGTTCGTTGGCAGGCCAATGTGGATGCGTGTTCTAGCTGAGTCAACTTAGTTGGCCCCAAGCTATATTATTAAGGGACAGGTTGATTCGACTGTTATTAAACTTACTAGTGATCTGAGAGATCTATGAGTTTCCTTTCTATGTTGCGAGATGTCATGATTTGTTGGTTATGGGATATATGGTGCGTTTCTATTGGGGTTCATAGTGGAAGTCAAGCGGGAAAAGTAATTGGATGTTGCTCGGTAGATGGCGTATCGGTTACACCCTATCGAGTCTGCATGGTATATGTTCCTTGTTTTGCCGTGGGTGTAATGAATTTGCTTTGGTTCCAGATATCAAATTGTGCGTGGTTGTTGCTTTCAAGCATAGTGACTTGGGGGTGTTTTATGTGGAACAGTGTTTGGATAGGATCGCGCATTTTGCAACGAAGTTATGTGGAGATATGACCTTGCGGGTTAGATTCAGGTGTTCTATTTCTATGATGTGAGACGGGTCCTCAGTCTCGTACTGTGGTGGTATGGGTGAGCTTGAGGTACAACTCTTTCATTGAGTCATTTTTATGATCTGAGTATGTTAGGACCACTGCGTATTGGTGCGCGTATTATGCCAGTTATGGCTTACGCCTCTATTGATGCATCATGTCACCATAGTGGTGTGTTGGGTTAGAGGAGATCATTGGAATCATTACAGAATAAGAACAGATTCGACTTCAACATGTTGGAAGGATAAGATCAAGGTTCGGCTCAGAAATTTGCTATGGTATTTCTCAGGGGAGAAGTAACTTCATGAATAGTCGATCTAAGAAATGGTTGTGGTTCAGTGCGTATTTCATTTATCGTTGGAAGTATATGAAAGTGTTGGAATGAGACATTAGTTGATAAGAGGTTTTCTACCAATATTCGGTTGTTGTGGGCAGCTGCTGTGTGTAGAAGTTATCGCTACGAGTGTTTGAGTTATGTGGTATATCATGGGATTGCTCCCGAGGTTGCAGGCATGGGTTATTACAGCTAGT
Source organism: Nicotiana tabacum (assembly GCF_000715075.1). NCBI lineage: Eukaryota > Viridiplantae > Streptophyta > Magnoliopsida > Solanales > Solanaceae > Nicotiana > Nicotiana tabacum. The sequence goes on along the minus strand of NC_134100.1, from coordinate 22,009,393 downwards.
TCGGGTCTATTCAGAGTATAGGTGTGAGGTTTGGATCGTATTGATGGTTTCAGAAATGGAAATGTGATTCTATGGCTTATGGGGTAGACTGGATTGTGTAATTTCAGTTGCAATGTGTTATAGGACCTATATGAGATAAGGTGACGTGGGATCACCCCTGGGTATATGCATGGTAAGGATATCCAGTGATTGGTTGGCTTTTAGAACAACTCTGGGTACATTCAAGGACGAACATGTGTTTAAGTAGGGGAGGATGTAATGACCCGACCGGTCGTTTTGAGCTTTTTCACTTGATCGCCAGTTCTCGGGCATGACTTACCCCGTGTAATGTGTTATGACTGATATAGATCGTTGGTTTTGGTTTTTAGAAAAAATCGGAATGTATTTGAAAGAACAGTCTCAGATGAAAGCTTTGAATTTGAAAGGATTGACCAAGAGTTGACTTATTTGTATATGATCTCGAAACGAAATTTTTATGATTTGGTTAGCTTCATTAAGTGATTTATGACTTAGGAGCGTGATCGAAATTGGTTTTGGAGGACCGGAGTAGAACTAGGCTTGACTTGGCGAAGTTGAGATTTTGGCGATTTCCGGTTGGTAGGTGAGATCTTGTTCCGTGTATCGGAATGGAATTCCGAGAGTTGAAGTAGCTTTGTTATGTCATTCGGGATGTGCGTGCAAAATTTCAGATCATTTGGCTATGGTTTGGTTAGGTTTTTGATAGAAAACGTATTTCGGAAGTTTTAGAAAACTTAGGCTTAAATTCGATGTGAATTGATGGATTCGGCATTGTTTGAGGTGTTTTGATGATTGGAACAAGTTTGAATGAGGTTTTGGGTTGTGTTGGTGCCTTTGGTTGAGGTCCCGGGGGCCATGGGGTGATTTTGGATGGCTAACGGGAATTTTTGGAACTTAGAAGGTAGCTGATGTCTGATGCTTCTGGTATTTCCGCACCTGCAGAATTGGGACCGCAAGTGCGGTGTCGGAGGGGGCAAGGCAAGAACTGCAGGTGCGGTATACGAACCGCATCTGCAGAGTCGCAGATGTGACAATTTGACCGCAGATGCAGATTTCGATCCTTAGGTGTAGTTCCGCAAATGCGGAGAAGTGCCCGCAGAAGAGGTGCCGCTGGAGTAGGATTTTCATCCGCAGATGCGAAAAGAACCCCTGGGCAGAATGTTTTAAGTTGTTTTCATCCGCGAGCCTAAGTCATTTTTCCACCATTGTTGAGCATTTTGAGAGCTAGTTGGGAGAAATTGAAGAGGGATTCAAAGAGGATCGATTTGAGGTAAGTTTTATGAACTAAAAACGTGATTATATTTTTAAATTAACCTAGACATTCATGGAAAATTTAGCTAAAGATGGAAGAACTAGGGCTTGGGAATTTGAGACTTTAAATTTGGATTTGAAGGGCCATTTGAGGTCGGATTTGAGAGCTTTTGGTATGTATGAACTCGTGGGGAGATAAGGAGTCTAATGATGTGAAAATTTCTAAGTTTCGAGAAGTGGGCCCAGGGCTCGGGTTTTGCCAATTTCGGGATTTTTGATATTTTTCGATTGTTTTCAATTGGGTATTGTTCCCTTAGCCTATTATGACGTATTCGTTGTGGTTTTGGTTAGATTCGACGCACGAGGAGGCCGATTTGAGAGGCAAGGGCATAGCGAGCTAGAGTTTTGGCCGACTTGAGGTGAGTAATGATTGTAAATGATGTCCTGAGGGTTTGAAACCCCGGATTGCACATCGTAGTGCTATATTAAGGTGAGATACGCGCTGGATGATGAGCGTGGGGTCTTTTACTACTGGGGATTGTGACTTGGTCCGTCCAGATTGATGATTTTACCACATATTTGACTGAAATTTAATTGTTATCATCATGACTTGGGCTTATTGCCATATTTCGGCTTCGTGCCGACTATTTGAATCCTTTGTGGACTTTTCTCACTGTTTCCTAACTATTTGACATACTACTTGATCTCAGTCCTATTGATATACACTGCTTTACAAACTCAGCCACTTTTACTTGAATTTGAGACTTAATTGATCTTTCAAATGTTGTTTGGGTTGAGCACTACTGTTTTACAGATGCCCAAGGGGCTTGTGATGATTTCTGGACTGAGTGAAGCCGAGGGCCATATGTAAGGACATGCTGAGTGATATGAGATACTTTCTATGCCACGAGGTTGCTTGATTGATGTGAGACCTAGTGTCGAGTGATGTTTCCACGATGTGGCTTGATATAGCACTTGGGACGTAAGGGGCCCCTCCGGAGTCTGCACACCCACAGTGAGCGCGGGTACCCGTATGATTGAGAGTGAGCCCGAGGGGCTGATACTATGCTGAGTGACTGAGATTGAGCCCGAGGGGCTGATACTATACTGAGTGACTAAGAGTAAGCCCGAGGGGCTGATACTATGCTGAGTGACTGAGAGTGAGCCCGAGGGGATGATACTATGCTGAGTGACTGAGAGTGAGCCCGAGGGGCTGATACTATGCTAATACTGTACTGAGAGTGAGCCCGAGGGGCTGATACTGTTCTGAGCGATTGATACTGTGCCCGAGGGGCAGATTTCTACTTGATATTTACCTGTTAAATTTTTTTCCCTATTTTAAAAGGGATTTCATTCGATTTCTTCACTGTTTTTCTGCCTTAAGTGATTTTACTGCTTGATATGGAATTGCTTTATGCCTTTTCGAGTTTTCATACTTTTAGCCATTATTTATAATTGTTACTCACTGAGTCAGAGTACTCACATTACTCCCTGCACCATGTGTGCAGATTCAGGCATCGCAGAGTCTGCTCCTGAGTGCTGATTCTCCCAGTCCATGCAGTGATTCAGAGACTACGAGGTAGCTGTTGGCGTTCGCAGCCCCGTGCCTCCCTTATCTTATCATTTTCATGTTTGTTAGAACTATTGTATCGGATTTAGTGTTCAGTAGACTTGTATCCGGATTTCTTAGTTGCTCATGACTTGTGACACCCCAGTTTGGGCTGTGTCGGGATGGTTTCTACTGTTGTTATCGTTAATTCCGCAATTTATGGATATTATATCATGTTTTAGAACTATTTATGATATTTAACTGTTTAAAAGAGGTGTTCTATTTGGTCTAGCTGGCCTTGTCTTGACGAGAGGTGCCATCACGACCGGGTTCGGGAATTGTGTCATGACAAAGGTGCAGGGAGTAACGTGAGTACGCTAACTCAGTAAGTAACTAAAGTAAATAAGGTCTGAAAGTAGTGACGAGCAGTTCAAAATCATATGAATGAAAAGAAAACAGGATAGCAGATCAAATTCCACAGTTTAAAATCAGTTTTGTCGAAAAATCATCAATTTCAGTTTAAATACTTGAAATCATATACTTAGCAATTTCTTACAACAGAGGCTTGTTTTAAAAGAAGAGTGAAATTGGTGAAAATATCATAACTGGGGCCCTCGAGCAAGGTATTACTTAGAACATAGCCTCCCGGGTAGCCTCTCAGTCACTTGTGACTCAACTCTTGTCACTCAGTACTCAATCTCAACACTCAAGCTCATTTATATCTCATATTAATTGAAATCATAGTAACCGCTACGACGTGCAACCCGATCCATAGTTTATAGTTGACTACGCTCAATGGGGGTGTAAAGACTCCAGAGGGGCTCCTATAGCCCAAGCGTCATATCACTGTGGTGAGCAGCCCGATCCAATATATATATATCGTTGCGGCGTGCAGCCCGATCCAGATAAGTATCACTGCGACGTGCAGCCCGATCCATAACTCATACATATCTAAATATCCTCACCATTAAGTTCTCAACCTTTCTTAGTCACTAAACTCACAACCTCTCGAGCGCAACAGTATAAATTAGGGAACTCAGTCCAATAAGTCCTCACATTTAGAAGTGGAGTGGTTTAACCAGTTTTCAAACATTTAAACAGGTAAAACATGACTGAGGTTATGCTTTCAACAAGTAGAGTGAGGAAAAATAGTAAGAATGCCACTAAGGGTCTAAACAGGTCGGCACAAGGCCCAAACATGACATACAATCCATAATACAGTACAAATGACTAAACTACAGAATAATATAAGATTCCAAATCAAATACACGACTTAATAGTCGCTACAGGATGAACCAAGTCACAATCCCTACCGGTGCACACCCACACGCTCGTCCCCTAGCATGTGCGTCACCACATTTATCAAAACAAGTCAAATACCGGGGTTTTGTACCCTCAATTCCAGATTTACAATGGTTACTAACCTCAAACCGGTAAAATACTACTCCACGAAGCCTTTTCCCCTCGAATCGGCCTCTACTCGCATCGAATCTATCCAAAATCAGAATCACGGAGTCAAAATATTCTAAGGGAGCTAAGCCCAAGCGAAAACAATCAAATAATACAAAAAAATCCAAAATTGGCCAAACACGACCCCCGGGCCCACGTCTCGAAAATCTATAAAAATCATATCAATGGAATCCTTATCCTCCCACGAGTCCATACATACCAAGAACATAGAAATTGGAGTCCAAATAACCCCTCAAATTCTCATTTTAAAGTCTCTTAATCTCAAGCCCTAAATCCTCAATTTTAGGCTTAGATTCCATCATTTATTAGGTAGATTTCAAATTAGAATCGAGTTTTAAATCCATAATTCTTACCTACCCTTGAATCCCTCTTCAATACTCTTCGAAAAGCTCCAAAACACGACCAACAATGGAAGAAATAAACCCCAAATTCACGGACAAGACGACTATTTAAGCCTTCTGCCCAGGCCTGAAATCCTTCTTCACAAACAAGGTCAAAGCCTCGCATTCGCAAAGCACAAAATAACCTTCACCAAAATTCCTCTGTTGCAATCGTGATCGCCCCATCGCGAACGCGATGCTTTACTCAGGTAGACCTTCGTGATCGCGTACCCCCTATTGGGAACGCGATGAATAAATCCCCCCTGAAGCTCAGCTGCCCATTTCTTCTACGTGAACGCGACAACACTCCCGTGAACGCGATGCACAAATGACCAGCCCTTCGCGAACGCGAATCCTTCCTCGCGAACGTGAAGGCTTAAATTCCAGCTTCCTCAACTGACCCTTCGCGAACGCAAGGACCGTCTCGCGAACGCGAAGGTCATTTTTCTGCAGCACTGATCTGCAATTTTTTGCAGTTCCAAACTTCATGGAATGGCCCGATTGACCACCCGAAACTCATCTGAGGCCCTCGGGACCTCAACCAAAGGCACCAACATATCCCAAAACCTTATTCAAACTTGTACCTATCTTCAAAACACCTCAAATAACATCAAATTAACCAAAACACATCGGATTCAAGCCTAAGTTTCCAAAATCTTCCGAATTCCGCTTTTGATCAAAAACTTAACCAAACCACGTCCGAATGACTTGAAATTTTGCACACACATCCTAAATGACACAACGGAACTACTCCAACTCTCGTAATTCTATTCCGACCCCTATATCAAAATCTCACCTACCAACCGGAAATCGCCAAAAATCTAATTTCACCAATTCAAGCATAAATCTACTCTGGACCTCCAAAACTCATTTCGATCACACTCTTAAGTCCCATATCACCTCCCGAAGCTAACCGAACCATCAGAACTCACATCCGAGCCCTCTAACACAAAATCAACATTCGGTTGACTTTTCCAACTTAAGCTTCCTCAAAAGAGACTAAGTGTCTCAATAAGTCATCTCCAAACCCTAACCAATCAACCCGATCAAATATAGAACCATTATACAAAGCAATAAGAAGCAGAAATGGGAGAAACGGAGCGGTAACTCATGATATGACTTGCCGGTTCGTCACAACCTCCCCAATTTAAACAAACGTTCGTCCATGAACGAGTCAAGAAACATACCTGAAGCCTCAAATAGGTGAGGATATATGCTCCACAGCTCCCGCTCGGTCTCCTAGGTAGCCTCCTCCACGGGCCTACCTCTCCACTGAACTTTCACTAAAGTTATATCCTTTGACCTCAACTTTCGAACCTAACGACCCAAAATAGCTATTGGCTCCACATCATAAGTCAAATCATCATCCAACAAAACCGTGCTGAAATCATGAACATGAGACGGATCCCCAATATACTTCCGAGCTTAGAAATATGAAATACCGGATGCACACTCGACAAGTTGGGTGGCAAAGCAAGCTCATAAGCCACCTTCCCAATCATCCGAAGCACCTCAAAAGGTCCAATGAACCTCGAACTCAATTTACCTTTCTTCCCAAATCTCATGACACCCTTCATAGGCAAAACCTTCAATAGAACCTTCTCGCCAACCATGTAGGACACATCCCGAACCTTCCTATCAGCATAACTCTTCTGCCTCGACTGCGCTGTACGAAGCCTATCCTGAATCACCTTCACCTTTTCTAAAGCATCCTACACCAGGTCTGTCCCCAATAGCCTAGCCTCACAGGGCTCGAACCAACCAACTGGAGATCTACAACGCCTCCCATATAAAGCCTCATATGGAGCCATCTGAATACTCGACTGGTAGTTGTTGTTATAAGCAAACTCTGAAAGCGGTAGAAACTGCTCCCATAACCCTCCGAAATAAATGACACAAGCATGCAACATGTCCTCTAATATCTGAATGGTGCGCTCGGACTGCCTATCCGTTTGAAGGTGAAAAGTTGTGCTCAACTTGACCTGAGTACCCAACTCTCACTGCACACACCTCCAAAACTGCAAAGTAAACTGAGTGACCTTATTTGAAATTATGGAAACTTGGACACCATGCAAACGAACAATCTCCCGGATATATAGGCCACCATATTGGCCTTCCCTCGATTGTACAATATAGTGATATCATAATCCTTAAGCAACTACAACCACCTCCGCTGCCTCAAATTGAGATCCTTCTGTTTGACCAAGTGCTGGAGGCTACGATGATCAGTAAACACCTCACAAGACACACCATACAAGTAATGCCTCCAAATCGTCAATGAGTGAACTGTGGCAGCCAACTCCAAATCAAGAATGGGGTAGTTCTTCTCATGGGGCTTCAACTGACGAGAAGCATAAGCAATACTCTACCCTCCTACATCAATACACAACCAATACCAACTCTCGAAGCATCACAATACACGATATATGAACCTGAAGCTGATGGGAAAACTAACACTAGAGTTATGGTCAAAGCTGTCTTGAGCATCTGAAAGCTCTTCTCACACTCATCCGACCATACAAATGAAGTACCATTCTGAGTCAACTTGGTTAAAGGCGATGCAATAGATGAGAATCGCTGAATAAACAGGTGATAATCACCTACCAAACCAAGAAAGCTGCAAATCTCTGTGGCTGAGGACGGTCTGGGCCAACTCTGAACTGTCACTCTCTTTTTCGGATCAACCTAAATACCCTCGCTGGACACCACGTGCCCCAAGAAAGCTGCTCCTCCTCACTACGCGAATACACCATAATATCATCAATGAAGACTATGACAAACGAATCGAGATAAGGCCAGAACACGTTGTTCATCAAATGCATGAAAGCTGCTGGGGTATTGGTCAGCCCAAAAGACATCACCAAGAACTCATAATGAACATATCGGGTTCTAAAAGTTGTCTTATGAATATCCGAGTCCCTGATCTTCAACTGGTGATAACCCGAACGGAGATCAATCTTGGAGAACACTCTCGCCCCTTGAAGCTGGTCAAATAAATCATCAATGCGAGGCAAAAGATACTTGTTCATAACTGTTACTTTGTTCAATTGCTTATAAATAATGCACATCCTCATAGCACCATCCTTCTTCTTCATAAATAGAACTAGCACACCCCAAGGTGACACGCTAGGGCGAATGAACCCCTTGTCAAGGAGTTCCTGAAGTTGCTCTTTTAACTCTTTCAACTCCACTGGTGCCATACTGTACGGCGGAATAGAAATGGGATGACTGCCCGTCACCAGGTCAATTCCAAAATCAATGTCCCTGTCCGGTGGCATGCCCGGCAGGTCTGCAGGAAACACATCGAAAAAATCCCTCGCAACTGGAACTGAATCAATACTGGGAGTCTCAACTCCGACATCTCTCACAAAGGGTAGATACGAAAGATATCCCTTCCCTACCAAACGCTCGGACTTCAAGAATCATATCACTCTACTAGGAACATAATCAGTCAAACCTCGCCACTCAATCCATGGCACACCCGGTATAGCTAATGTGACTGTCTTGGCATGACAATCCAGAATAGCACGACATGGAGATAGCCAATAAATGCCCAAAATGATTTCAAAATCCACCATACACTATAATAAAAGATCCACTCAGGTCTCTAGACCCCCAATAGTCACCACACTACCGGTACACATGGTCTACAACAACAGTATCGCCTACTGGAGTAGATACATGAACAGGTGAAACAAGAGACTCACAGGGCGTATCCAGATAACGGGCAAAGTATGATAACATAAAAGAAAAGGTGGAACCAGGATCAAATAATACAGAGGCATCTCTGTGGAAGTCTAAAACAATACCTGAAATCACGGCATCTGAAGCAGCATCATCTGGTCTACCCGGGAGGGCATAGAAACGAACCTGACCACCACCTGATCGACCTCCCCCTCTAGGGAGACCCCTAGCTGACTGACATCCACCCCTAGCTGGGTGGGTGGGTGGTGAAGTAACTGGAGCAGAAGTCGATGGTTGACCCCTCTGCTAAGACGGACTATCATGAAGGCGAGGACACTGCCTCCTCATATGTCCAAACTATCCACACTCATAACAACTCCCCGGTCTTGGAGATGGGGACTGAAGGGAATCCTTGGAACCAGAATGACCAGTAGAAGGACCTGGCATGGAAGAACCCTGAACTGATGGAGCACGGGATGCACTCTGGAGCACGGGATGAGTGGACCTGATTAGAACAGTAAGAACCATGACCGATGATGCCCCACGATTACCTGGGCGAGATGAGTGAGCCTGCCTGAATGGACGACCTCTGCCCTGCTGGAATTAACCCCTCAAAGGAGCATTACTGAAGCTACCAGATCCCCGAGGCCTCTTTCCCTCCCTCTCCTCTTTCTCCTGGAGGTGAACCGACGCAATCTCACAGGCGATGTCACCAACCTCCTCGAAAGTAGCACCTGTCACCCTCTCCCTAGTCATGAGAATCTAAATCTAATATGTGAGGCCATCAACAAACCTCATGATCCTTTCTCGATCTGTGGGAACCAACAAGACCGCATGACAAGCTAACTCAGAGAACCGCATCTCATACTGCATCACAGTCATCTCTCCCTGACGCAACTGCTCGAACTGCCTGCGCAGCTCCTCTCGGCGAGACTGTGGCACATATTTCTCTAGAAAGAGAATAGCGAACTTCTACCAGGTAAGGGGCGTTGCACCAATAGGCCTACGCCTCTTATATGCCTCCCACCAAGTGAAGGTAGCCCTAGAAAAATAAAAGGTGGTAATAGCTACACCACTAGTCTCTAGAATACCCGTTGTTAGAAGCACCCTCTAGCACTTATCCAAGAAACCCTGGGCATCCTCGCCCTTTGCACCGCTGAAAGTCGGAGGCTGATGTCTGCCAAACCTCTCTAGTCGACACTGCTCATTGGACGGCATAACTGGAACCGCATACTCCTGAGTTGGTGCAATTGGCTGGGCTGGAGGTGCCCCCGTGTCTGGAGTCCCTGCACAACCTGCTCAGGTGTTCGAGCAATGGGAGTCCGGGTGCCTCCCCTAGCCTGAGCAGTAGCTGCGACTGTAGTAACTGAAACCGCCTGAGCCAAACCGATACACACTGATAAAATCTGAGATACAACCTCCTAAAGGCCTGGAATCATAATGGGCACAGCTGGTGCCTGAGCTGGTGTTGCTGTAGCATCCACAACTGGCACCTAATCTTGAATTGGGGCAAGTGGTGGATTTGCAGGTGCTTCCCTAGCTGCGTTGCCCCTACCACGGCCTCGACCGCGTCCTCGGCCTCTGGTGGACCCATCTGGTGGTACTGGCGGTCGTCCATCCTTCCCGGTAGCACGTGTCCTCACCATCTGTGAGAGAATGGAATAACAGAAGTTTAGTACTCGGATCAACAGATTCGCATGATAACTGTGATTTCTACATGTTTTATACCAATTCTTACCTAAGCTTTGTGCATTAACTGGCATAAATTAGTCCCAAAATGCTTACAAGTTGCGCTTGATTGTAGGTTTGAGTGACAAGATGACAAATACCAAAGATCGGCTCAAAAAGGAGTGTAATCTGCCAAGTGTCAAAAGACAACTGAAGTGGGGAACAAAATGACTTGTGCGGTCCGCACTGATGTGTCACGCGGCCGCACAGGAGAGTTCAGAGGCTGGGTTATCTCAAGGTCAACCTGCACGGTCCGCACTGCTTTGCCACGCGGCCATGCAGGATAGTTCAGAGACTATGATATTTCCAAGTCAAGATGTGCAGTCCGTGCTCCTTTCCACGCGGTCCGCACCCAAGAGTGTCAGAGACTTAGTCATTCAAGGCAAAAGCCCACGCGGCCGCACACCTAATCAGTGCGGTCCGCATGGATGAAGTTCACAGAGGGTGGATTTGGACCAAAACACCCTACGCGGCCGCGCGTCACATTTGTGCTGTCCGCGTCTCTAGTGTCAGAAGAAAGATATGAAGACCCAAACCCCTACGCAGCCGCACATCATTTGTGCACGGTCCGCGCTAGACCCTCAAAGGTATTTTTGTCCGGTTTTTCCTATGTAGTATAAATAGGACATTTTACTTTTTAGAGGAGGAGTTTTTTTTGGTTTTTATCAGATAGCAGCTGAACTCGAGACTTCATAGTTTTAGCCTATTTTGGGCAATTTCTTCTAGTATTAACGTGGATTTGAGTAGATTAACATTGTAGTTAATTATTATGTCAATTTCATCTACTATTTATTCGATTTCTATTTCTATTATGGCAAGCTAAACCCATTAGCTAGGATTGTGGCTCAACCCTAGTGTGGGTAATTAATGGATGTGATTGTTTAGTGCATGAATGATGTTGGGTATTTGTTATTTGGATTAATCTTATGTTTTCATTAAGATTTGGTGGTTGAAAACACTAAGTCTAGCGTAGTGAGTCTTGACACTTTTTGAGAAAGAGAGTCTATGACCCCAAGATTAATTCCAACAAAGAATTGGGATGGACCCATGAGAATGGTAGTCCCAATTAATGGGTTAAACCTCGAGAGAGTAATTACCCAACTTGAACCATAAGTTTATTGGGCAAATTGGCCTACCCAATTGGTCTCGAGAGAGTCAATTGGGGAAAATCACTCTCTCTACCGAGAGGTGTGAGAGTGGGTGCAAAAGTGCAACGGTTATAGCATAAGTCTCATATTCATCATTCTTGCATTAGGAATCTCTACCCGTTAGTTGACCACCTAGGTACATGCCACGACCCTAGTGACTTTCTCTATATTTCATACAACTTAGAATCAATATCTTAGCCTAACTTAGCTTTAAACTTGTAGTTGATAATCAAAAGAAAAACAAAAAATGTTAGTAGATCAATTAGGAGCTAAAACATAGTCCTAGACCATACAAACACTCAACTCCAAATTGAAGCTCCCTGTGGAAAATTGACCCCGATACCACTATTGGGTAAAAGTATTAGCGGCCACTCTTCCTTAGGTTGAGTCCGCTGCAATCACTTTTGGGCGCCGTTGCCGTGGAGCTTTACAGTGTTTTACTATTTGTTAGCTAGTTTTGTGTTTTGCTTCTTTTTCCTTCTTTCTACTTACTCTATTTGTGTTAATTCACTCAGGTACCAATAGCTTTAAAAGCACAAGATGCTATTAATGTGGGAGTGGAGGAGGTGGAAGACGTAGAACAAGAGGAGGTTTTACCCCAAGCACAAAGACGGGGTAAAAATGCTAATGCAAATGTTAATGCTAATGACAACATACCAGACTCTCCTCCACCTCCACCAAGAGTGGAACCAAGAGTTCTACCCAATCAAGGGTACGCAAGTGCAATAGTTCCTCCCCGAATCCGGGCGGGGAACTTCCAAATCACCAATGTCATGCTCACTTTGCTCAAACAACGAGGATACTTCATAGGCGCCTTGAACCAAAACGCATACAAGCATTTGAAAGGGTTTGTGGATACTTGTTGGGGGAGCAAGCAGACAAATGTTTCGGAAGATTCACTGAGGTTAAGGCTTTTCCCCTTCTCACTTCGGGGGAAGGCGTTGGATTGGTTGGAGAGACTCCCAAATCATTCCATAACTACGTGGGATAAGTTAGCCGATAAATTTATTGCCAAGTTCCTTTCTTCTAGTCATATGGCGGCTTTTCTAGATGAGATTCTAGCCTTCAAGCAAGAGCCGGCGGAGCCTTTACATGATATATGGGAGAGGTTTCGGACGATGATAAAAGAGTGCACCAACAATAATATGAATGATGTTATGATCCAACAGACGTTCTATCGGTGTATAAACACAACAAACCAGTGCATTGTCAATCAGTTGGCCGATGGTAATTTTATGAAGCTTGTGATGTTCTTGATTAAATGGCCGATACTTCTTCGGCATGGCAAAGCCGGGATAATGTTCCTCAAGGTGATCCTAATGTTATACACTTGCATAAGGAGTTGCATGATCACGGCCAAGCCATTTCCGAACTCACAACAACAATGAACCAATTGGCTAAAGCGCAACTTCAACAAGTTCAAAACCCGCGCCAAGTCAATGCCATGGAGGGAGTGAATATGAGGAAAAGAAGGCAAAGAGGGCAACAACAACCTCTAGAAAATTTTGACAACTATGATGATGGTGGTGGATATTCGAATGAAGGTTTTGATGACCAAAGTGAGGAAGTCCAATATGTCAACAATTACCAAGGGAATAGAGGTAGTCAAGGGAATCAACAATGAAGACCCCAAGGTAATTGGGGCAATCAACAAGGTGGAAATTGGAATTACAATAGCAATCAAGGAGGCAATTGGGGGAACAATAATTCGGGAAATCAAGGTAATTGGAACGGGAACAACAATTGGAACAACAACAATGGTGGTCAAGGTTGTTGGAACAACAATGGTGGAAAAGATAATAGGGGTCAAGGCTTTCAAAGGCTCCCAATGTATCAACAACCCAATAACCCGCCTCCGTTTCAATCTTAAGGGTCGAGTTCGTCGGGCAATGACATGGGTCAAATAAAGAACATGTTTGAGCAAATGATGAAGAAGAATCATGACTCTGATGCTCAATTGGCCTCCCATAACACTTCAATCCGTAATTTGGAAGTACAACTCGGGCAAATTTCGCAATCTCTCAACACTCGCCCAAAGGGTGCTCTACCAAGTGATACGGTAGTAAACCCCAAAGGTGGGCATCATAATCATGTGATGGAGGTGACCACGAGAAGCAGAAGAGGCGGTGATGTGCAAGCCTCAATAGGTAATCGAGTTGTGGTTGATGAAGAAGAGTTGCAAAATGATGAGATCCCGTTGCTAGTTGAGGATGTTGTTGAACAAAGCGCAAGTGATGATGTGAGAATTGAAATTGATGAGGGTGAGGAGGAGACTCAAGAGGCCGTGAACCCGTCTAGGGAACATGTTATTGATATGCCTGAACCGATAGTGCCAAAAGCCAAGGCAACCTTGCCTAGACCTTCTCCGCCATATACTCAAAGGTTGGCCAAGCAAAAAGGTGACAACCGGTTTAAAAAATTCATTGAGATGATGAAGAGTTTGACTATAAATGTGCCCTTGGTGGAGGCACTTGAACAAATGTCGGGATATGCAAAGTTTATGAAGGACTTGGTTACTAAAAAGAGATCGATGGATTGTGAGACAATCAAGATGACACACCAAGTGAGTTCCATTTTACATTCCATAAGCTAGAGGATCCGGAGCATTCACAATACCATGTACCATTGGAAGTGCCAATTTCGCAAAACCCCTATGTGACTTGGGGGCAAGTATCAATCTCATGCCATATTAGGTCTTCAAGACCCTGGGTATCGGACAACCTCATCCAACTTCTATGAGGCTTCAAATGGAGAACCGGTCAATGAAGCGGCCTTTGGGGATTATTGATGATGTCCTTGTTCGTATTGATAAGTTCATATTGCTGGCCGATTTGGTGATCTTGGATTGCGAAGTGGATTTCGAGGTGCCTATCATTCTTAGAAGGCCCTTCCTAGCTACGGGGAAGGCTTTGGTTGATGTGGAAGCGGGATAATTGACCTTCCGTGTTGGAGATGAAAAGGTGGTGTTCCACGTGTGCAAATCGATGAGGCAACCAAATAGCACCAAGGTATGCTCGTTTGTTGACATTGTCACGGCAGTGATAGTGGATGACACAAGCGCAATGGAAAATGTTGAGGACCCACTTGAGGCCGTGCTATTGAACATGGATGTTGATGATGATGCTGGAAGGGTGGAGTGTGTGAACGCATTACATGGAATAGGCTCGTATTCTTATGAACCGAGGAAGTTATCTCTTGATCTTGAAGATTGCAAAACTCCACCCACCAAGCCATATATTGAGGAGCCACCGGTATTGGAGTTGAAACCACGTCCTCCTCACCTCAGGTATGAATTTCTTGGTCCTAATTTCACTTTGCCGGTTATTCTTTCTTATTGCTTGACTAACGTGCAGGTTGACGCCACTTTGGCGGTTCTTCAAAAGCGCAAGCGGGCGATTGGATGGACCTTGGCGGATATTCGGTGTATTTGCCCCACGTTTTGCTTGCACAAGATAATATTGGAGGAGGATGCTAGGCCGTCTCTTGAACATAAAAGGATACTCAATGAGGCCATGCAAGAGGTGGTAAAAAGGAAGTCATCAAGTGGCTTGACGCCGGTGTGGTGTATCAAATTTCTGACAGTTCGTGGACTTCTCCGGTACAATGTGTGCCAAAGAAGGGAGGAATGACGGTGGTGACCAATGACAAAAATGAACTTATTCAGACTCGTACTGTGACGAGTTGGAGGGTATGCATGGACTACTGGAAGTTGAACAAGGTGACTAGAAAGGATCATTTCCCATTGCCGTTCTTGGACCAAATACTTGATCGTCTTGCGGCCCGGGCTTTCTATTGTTTTCTGGATGGGTATTCAGGCTATAACAAAATTCTCATTGCCCCTGAAGACTAAGAAAAGACAACCTTCACATGTCCTTATGGCACATTTTCCTTCTCTCGAATGCCATTTGCATTATGTAATGCACCGGCGACCTTCCAACGATGTATGATGGAAATCTTCACCGACATGGTGAAGGACATATTGGAGATCTTAATGGATGATTTTAGTGTGGTTGGGGACTCATTTTTTGAATGCTTGCAAAACATGGATCGTGTGTTGGCCCGATGCCAAGACAAAAACTTGGTTCTCAATTGGGAGAAATGCCATTTTATGGTAGAAGAAGGAATTGTGTTGGGTCACAAAATTTCAAAAAGAGGGATTGAGGTTGATAAGGCGAAAATTGAGGTTATCTCAAGGCTCCCTCCCCCTACTTCTGTCAAAGGGGTGAGGAGTTTTCTTGGACACGCGGGTTTCTACCGAAGATTCATCAAAGTCTTCTCTAAGGTAGTTAATCCGTTGTGTAAATTGCTAGAGAAAGATGCCAAATATGTGTTTGATGCGAGATGTATGGAGGCTTTCGAGCTTCTAAAGCAAAAGTTGACGACTACCCCCATCATTACCGCACCGAATTGGAGCTTTCCCTTTGAGCTCATGTGCGACGCTAGTGATATTGCGGTGGAGGCGGTCTTGGCCCAAAGAATCAACAAAATGTTCCATCTAGTGTACTACTCAAGTAAGATAATGAATGAAGCTCAAAGGAACTACACGGTCACCGAGAAGGAATTGCTTGCCATTATTTTTGCCATGGAGAAGTTTCGCCCATACCTTATGGGGGCCAAAGTAATTATTCATACCGATCACGCCGCCCTTAGGTACTTGATAACGAAGAAAGATTCAAAAACGAGGTTAATGAGATGGGTGCTTCTTCTTTAAGAATTTGATTTGGAGATTGTTGATAGAAAGGGTAGTGAAAATCAAGTGGCGGACCACTTGTCTCGATTGGAGGAGGAAGGGAGGCCTTTGGACGACCTTGAGATAAATGATGCTTTTTCAGATGAACAACTCCTCTTGGTATCAATGCTAGACATGCCATGGTTTGCCAACATTGCCAATTATCTTGTTACCGGTGTGGTTCTGTATGAGCTCTCTTCAAACCAAAGGAAGAAGCTCAAGCGGGATTGTTTGGAATACGATTGGGATGAGCCGTATCTTTTCAAAATTTGCACCGATGGTGTAATTCGCCGATGTGTGCCCGAAGAAGAGCAATTGAGTATTGTGGAAGTTTGTCACTCTTCGCCCTATGGTGGCCATCATGGCGGACGGCGTCCAAAGTGTTGAGTTGTGATTTCTATTGGCATTCTTTGTTCAAAGATGCCGGTGACTTTGTGAAAAGATGTGATGAATGCCAACATGCCGGAGGGATTTCGAAGAAAGATGAGATGCCCCTTAACACAATTCTAGAGGTTGACATTTTTGATGTTTGGGGGATAGACTCTATGGGACCATTCGTAAGTTCTTGTGGCAACACCTACATCTTGGTAGCGATTGATTATGTGTCGAAATGGGTTGAGGCCATAGCTTTTCCGAATAATGAAGCTCAAAGTGTGGTGGCGTTCTTGAAAAGGAGTATCTTCACGAGGTTTGGCACTCCACATGCTATCATCAGTGATGGGGGTTCTCATTTTTGCAACCGGGCTTTTGACTCTTTGCTAGCCAAGTATGGGGTAAATCACAAGGTAACCACTCCTTATCATCCTCAAGCGAGTGGCCAAGTTGAGGTGTCCAACCGTGAGATCAAGAGTATTTTGTCCAAGACTGTTAATGAAAATAGGACCGACTGGTCGAAGAAATTGGATGATGCTCTTTGGGTTTATCGTACAGCTTTCAAGACTCCGATTGGTATGTCGCCGTATCGGTTGGTGTTTGGGAAGGCTTGTCATCTTCCGGTAGAATTGGAACATAAGGCTATGTGGGCCCTGAAAAAGTTGAACATAGAATGGGATGTCACTGCAAATCTCCAGGTTGAGCAATTGAATGAACTTGATGAGTTTAGGTTTCATGCTTACTCCAGCTCGTCCTTGAATAAGGACAAGATGAAGTACCTTCACGAGAAGTATGCCCGAGGGAAGGAATTCAAACTGAAGTCTAAGTGGAGCGGGCCATTTGAAGTGGTTGGTGTAACTCCTTTTGGTGCCATTGATCTCAAAAATAAGAATGGTGAAGTTTTCCGGGTCAATGGGCATCATGTAAAGCACTATTTGGGCAAGATTGATGACAGCCACGTGGTGGCACTCATTCATTTGAAATGACTGTGATGGTAACATGCGTCGTGCCGCGACGTTAAATCAGGCACTTCTTGGGAGGCAACCAATGTCTTTTTCTTTTTCTTTGTTTTTCTGTTGTAGAGTAGGATTTTTGAGTTGATAGTTTATGAAGTATTGCAGGGATAATGTTGAACCAGTGCAGGGCAAAAGTACAAAATGGTCAGTCTCTGAATATTCCCTACGCGGCCGTGCAGCAAAATAGTGCGGTCCGTGTAGGTTTGAGCAGCTGAAGGGTTAAGGCCCAGAAGACCCAGCGCGGCTGCGTGACATTTCTGTGCGGTCCGCGCTGGAGGACCCAGAATTACATGCTCTCTGACAAAGTCCCACGCGACCGTGCACTAAAGCAGTGTGGTTTGTGCTGGGATAGCTGAAAGTACCAAGTCTTTGAAGACTTCCACGCGGCCGCGCACCAAAACAGTTCGGCTCGCGTGGATTTAACATAATGTGTAGGATGCAAAATCCAGCGCAGTCCGCGTCCCTTTTTGTGCGACCGCACTGGTAGGTAGGTACTGGGTCCTAGGGCTTTTCTATAAATAGAGGCCTTGGGCCTCATTTTATCCTTTTTGCCAAATTTACACCTGAGCTATTGTTTTCACTGTTCATCAAGACTAATTGTGCACATTCATTAATCCCTGGTAACAACTCTCATTCATTTCAATCATAGTCTAATTTTTGTTTCGTTTAATTGCTTTCTCTACTAGTGTAACTTCTTACTTTCGTCTTTTTCTTCTTAGTTTAACGGTTAGCTTAGATTTATGTGTGTTTTAGTTTAATCATATCCATGAAATCTTGTTAAATAACTGAGTAGGAACACTTAGGACCCAAAAAGGTGAAAAAAATTGAATTTAATTGATCAAACACCCGGGTTAGTTAAATTAGCCCTACACGGTTGCGTAGCACTTGTGCGTGGTTCGCGTGACTCTGGTTAAGAGATGATGAACCTCTCTGCGTGGTCTGCGTGCCATATGTGTGCGATCCGCGTGAGCCCAGCACGGCTGCGGTCCAAAATAGTGCGAACCACGTGTGAAGAGTTCAGAGAGGTCAACATTTGGGTATTTCACCTGCGCAGACCGCGTACCATTTCTATGCGGTCCGCGCTGAACCAATGTGGCCGCGGTCCAAATCAGTGCGGACCGAGTCGATTTATTCAGAAAGGTATGTGTGGGTGTCAGTATACTACACGGACCACGTGCCTTTTGGTGCGGTCCGTGCCCCTCTGTTTGTGTCACCGTGTCTACACTCTTTGCATTCAACTGAACTGTCTACTTCACCTTATGTGTTTCTACTAACAATGTTAGACATGTATTCCTTGCAGACAATGGTTCAAAAATGAGCGGGCAAAGAAAAACAACCCGGGAGAGGTGGTTCCTCCCGGGGGGGAAAAGCAAGAGGATTGTGAAACTCACTCGTAAAACCAGGAAATTGATAAAGAAAACCCGGAAGATAATCCAGGAAGCTGATAGAGCTACATCTCATTCCACGGGGAGTGAGTATGCACCTTCACAAAGCATTACCTCGGAGTCTGCCCCCACTCACATGTCCACTTCATTTCAGCTCCGTGATTCCCCTTCCCCGGATCATGGTAATGTAGCCTCCTCCAAGAAGCCAGTTAATGTCATCTCGTACTCGTCTGATGGGTCCGTAGCAAGAGAAGAAGAGAAACACTCCACATCTCCCACAACATCATTATCAGGGGAGAGTGGAGGGTATGCTGAGGGAGGTGAGCCACAGGTCGGGGGGATAGAGCGTACTAGAAAACTAGAGGCATGGGCAGACAGGTTTTTTAGTGAGGTTGCTTTCCACAAATTCCGGGAGTGGTGGCCCAAAAGGAAACTGATTCCGGAGAGGCAGTTCAAAGATGCCGATCTTTTCCCTCTTAACCCTCATGTGCAAGCACAATTCCGCACTAGAGAGGGTTGGGTCTGCTTCAAAGAACGTGTTGAGATGGCGAATGAGCATATGGTGAGGGAGTTCTACAGCAATGTTCACCATATAGTTTGGGACTCAAAAGCAACTAAAGTGAGGGACAAGACAGCTGTGTTTGATGGCAAATCGTTGAATGAATTCCTGGGGTTCGAAGAAGAGGATGAATCGCAATATTTAGAAAAGCTAGCAATGAAAGAGGAGGTTCGTCCTTGGTTGGCCGAGCACTTGGCAGCCCCGGGTATAGTCCCAGTCTGGTTGAAATCACAAGAAAAGATATTTAGGAACAACCCTGAACATTGAAGCCAAAGGGTGGTTGACTTTCGTGTGTAGTTGACTTCACTCGTCTACACATGATCACTCCATTCCCCTTCCTCATGTTGTCTTGGTAGCATCTATCATGGCAGGTTTCCCTCTGAATGTGGTAATATTATGTCGAGAGTGATTTCTACAGTTGGTCAAGAGACCCAAACAAACTACACCTTCCCAAACACACTCTCTTTGTACTTCAAAGAATTGAAAATGAAGAAAAAGAAATATGATGTCAAGGTACCTCCGGTGGCCTCGTACTCATGGTATAGTCAGTTGGGTCCAGACAACCCGAAGAGGGGCAAGAAGAATGTGGCATCCACTTCCACCGCACCTGGCCAGTCTGAGGAGCCAGCGATCATTGAGTAGCCCAGTGAGCCTTCCACCATTCCTGCTACTGATGAGGCATTGCCTCCAGGTCCGTCGTCAGCAGCTGGTCCTTCTATTGCAGTTGACCTGGTAGTCCCTTCATCAAAGACTCACCGGTTCACCGCAAACTAGCTCACCCATTCCCTTACCAATTTGAACAACTGGATGTCAGCTGTGACATCCAAGTTGTCTACATTGACCACTGCTATACAGGCACAGGGAGCACCAGTTACTGTTGAGATTCCGTCCTCCATTGAGGATGCACTGAAGAAGATCCTGGCCAACCAGGAAAAGATAATGGTGACGCAGGATCCTTGACTAAGGCGGTTGGGGCACATGGCAAAGCGTTGGAGAAATTGGCTCGGGAGCACAAGAAGATGAGGAAGCAGAAGGCTTCCAAGGAGTTAGTGACACAGTTGAGAGTGGATGTGGACAAGCTCATGGTGGATCAGTTGCCAATTGAGCTACTATTTGGGGATCCGGCTGTAGAGCCAGCAGTAGCACAGGTACAGGAGAAGGAGCAGAGGCCGAGGAAAAAGAGGAAACTCCCTAACACTAAGGGAGTTGTGATTGAGGTAGCACCGGTTCAGGAGAGTCCCTCCACTGCCCCACCAGTTGATGAGCCAGTTCTTGAGCAGGCACCTATCCCAACAGCACAGCAGCAGCAGGTCGGGGACCAGTCTGAGGTCCCCGCCAATATAGAAGACTTAGGAGCCACTAACCAGAACAGGGTGAAGGATGAGGCTTAAGGGGCCTTTCTATATCCTTTCTTTCATTTTGGTGCTTATTTTGATAGTTAGCATTGGGGACAATGCTAGCTTTTATTCGTGGGGTTGTGGCCCTACTATTTTGATTGACTGTTAGATTACTGTCTATATTCTTTTACTTTCAGCACATTCGTAGTAGTATATGGCTTGTATATAACTGTTCATTCTAGATGCTCTTAAACGCTATGTATATATTCATTTCCCCTAGTTGTATATTCTACTCCCCTTTTGTACATATTAATTCGGTTTTCATTTTGGTTTTCTATTTTTCGTTAAAAAAATTTCGTTTTAGTTGCAAAGTTAGGCTCGTAGCCCTTTTGTTTTGTTTTGGCATTTGCAATAATCCCTTGGTTTTCTTAATGCCATGGTTCTTTCCAAGGGTAGAGTTTTGTGTGAACCGGGTGGCTTTTCCCAATGATAGATGGCGTGACAACCTTCTTAAGGGTTTGAGTCCATTTTTGATTTTTCTTTTTGATTTTCAAGTTTTTGTAGTTAAGGGTACCTCAGGAAAAGCTTCACTTGGGCCTAGCACATTTGCCTTTGATCCTATGGTCAAAGACATCATGTTGTGATTAGGATGGAGAAAGTTGTGGCCTTGAGACTCTTGTATTGACCAAAGAATCATCATGTGGTCATTTTGGGCCATTGTGCGCTTGAATCATATCTAAGGTCGTTGTGGGCCCTCGACTCCGTCTTTGGCAATCCTTGAGTGTGTGTAGTGAGAATTCGAATCGTGAGGCCAAGTACCGAGCAGATGGCCTAGAACTTGCCCTGAATGTTTGTTGAGGCAAAATCATAGGTGGAACTTGACTTGAGACGTGATTTTAGGCTCTCCTTGATCCAAAATGCAAAATTTGAACAATTTCCATGACCTACCAATGAAATAATCCCTAGTTCACCCCTTTTGATCCTTAAACCTTTTTCTTTCATGAACCAAGCTACAAGCCTATACCCGTTCTTAATGAGACCCTCTCTTGGCACCCAAATTTTCCCTTGAGTAAATGGCAAATGTCTATGTTTAGGGGGAGAGACAAGAAAGGCATCAATGTGGTAAAAAGGCACAAAATCAAAAGAAAAGAAAGGCAATGAAAAAGAGAAAAAGACAAAAAGAAAGACAAAAATGAATAAGAGCCAAAAAGGGAATCCAAGGACAACAAAAAAGTGAAAAAGGTGTGGAAAAGTGGTAAAAAGGAGAAAGGGTTTGAATTGCAAAAGAAAGAGTGATAATGTGTCTCTCTAACCCCTTGAAAGAAGTGAATTACTCAATTGAGTCAAGAAAGTGTGCCAAAATAAATCAAAAGAAGTGTTTAAGTGAAGATTGAACCCATTAGAACAAAAACATGTCCTACCTTTACCCAAAGCCTTCACAATGACTCCTCAAAAGCCCTATATGATCTTGAGTTGAGGGAAGCCTACATTAGTGGATACTTACATAAGGGGCAAGCATATGGTACTTAGAGCTGGACTTAGGGCCTTTTCTTTGTGAGAGATGAGAGAGAAGTATATTCACCTCGATTTATGTGCAAATACTCTAAAAAGGTGAGGTTCACTTAGGGAAAGTCGAGGATGTGTGAGTTTGGGTTCCACAATGACCAAAGAAATTGAGAAAGGTTCCTTGATGAAATGTGTCAACTCTTGATGCTCTTGTGTCACACATGATCCACAAGTTTTCAAAGATTAAATGTGTTAATGATGCATTCGCATTGAGGGCAATTGTTAGTCCCAAATGATGCTTATTGAGGTTACTTTAGGATAAATAGGAATTACTTGGGTGTTTTCCATTGAGGGGTAGGTCTCATTTTATTTACTTGAGGACAAGCAAAGGTTTAAGTTAGTGGGAGTTGATAACTGTGATTTCTATATGTTTTATACCAATTCTTACCTAAACTTTGTGCATTAACTGCCATAAATTAGTCCCAAAATGCTTACAAGTTGCTCTTGATTGCAGGTTTGAGCGACAAGATGAGAAATACCAAAGATCGGCTCAAAAAGGAGTGAAATCTGCCAAGTGTCAAAAGACAACTGAAATGGGGAGACCAATGTACCGATCCGCGAGACTCTACTAAACCGGCTCATGACTCGCGAGACCAATGTAACCTAGGATCTGATACCAACTTGTCACGACCCCAAATACCGGTCTTGATAGAGCCTATCACATTACTAGGCAAGCCAACCCAAATATTTAATCACAACCCTTTTTCCTTATAATAATCCATTTTCTAAAATGGGTTTAAATACCAAATTTTCATAATAAGCGTTCAAGAAAACAAAATATATGCGGAAGTCAATAAAAACATAAGACAACACAGCCCCAAATATCTGGTGTTACGAGTCTAGAGCCTCTAATACACAACTGACTGTCTAATACATCATAAATCTAGAAAATGCAGAAAAGAACAAGATAGGAAGGAGAATAGCAGGGTTGCGGACGCCATGCAACTACCTTGCAATCTCGTCAACCTCTGAAAATGATGAGGACTATCACTCCGCCGCTCGGGCACCTGGATCTGCACACAAGGTGCATGGAGTAACGTGAGTATGCTAACTCAGTAAGTAACTAAAGTAAATAAGGTCTGAAAGCAGTGACGAGCAGTTAAAAATCATATGAATGAAAAGACAACCGGATAGCAGATCAAATTCCACAGTTTAAAACCAGTTTCATCGAAAAATCATCAATTTCAGTTTAAATACTTGAAATCATTTACTTAGCAATATCTTACAATAGAGTCTTGTTTTAAAAGAAGAGTGAAATCGGTGAAAATATCATAACTGGGGCCCTCGGGCAAGGTATCACTCAGAACATGGCCTCTCGGGTAGACTCCGGAGGGGTGTACAGACTCCGGAGGGGCTCCTACAACCCAAGCGTCAAATCGCTGCAGCGCGCATCCCGATCCAATATATATATATCGTTGTGGTGAGCAGCCCAATCCAGATAAGTATCGCTGCGACGTGCAGCCTGATCCATAACTCATACATATCTAAATATCCTCACCATTATGTTCTCAACCTTTCTCAGTCACTAAACTCATAGCCTCTCGGGCGCAACAGTAGAAATTAGGGAACTCAGTCCAAACTATCCTCACATTTAGAAATAGAGTGGTAAAACTGATTTTTAAGAATTTAAACAGGTAAAACATGAATAAGGATATGCTTTCAACAAGTAGTGTGAGGAAAAACAGTAAGAATGCCCCTAAGGGTCTCAACCGGTCGGCACAAGGCCCCAAACATGGCATACAGCCCATAATACAGTATAAATGACTAAGTACGGAATAATATAAGATTCCAAATCAAATACACGGCTTAATAGTCGCTACGGGATGGACCAAGTTACAATCCCTACCGGTGCACGCCCACACGCTCGTCACCTAGCATGTGCGTCACCGCATTTATCAAAACAAGTCAAATACCGGGGTTTTGTACGCTTAGTTCCAGATTTACAATGCTTACTTACCTCAAACCGGTGAAACTTTTCGCAATGCCTTTTCCCCTTGAATTGTCCTCCACTTGCATTGAATCTATCCAAAATCAGAATCACGGCGTCAAAATATGCTAAGGGAACGAAGCCCAAGCAAAAACAATCAAATAATACCAAAAAACCCGAAATTGGCCAAACCCGACCCCCGATCCCACGTCTCGAAACTCGATAAAAATCACATCAACAGAATCCTTATCCTCCCACGAGTCCATACATAACAAGAACACATAAATTGGAGTCCAAATGACCCCTCAATTCTCATTTTAAAGTCTCTTAATCTCAAGCCCCAATTCCTCAATTTTAGGCTTAGATTCCATGATTTATAAGGTAGATTTCACATTATAATCGAGTTTTAAGTCCAAAATTCTTACCTCCAAGTTATTCCCCTTGAATCCCTCTTCAATCCCCTTCAAAAAGCTCCAAAAATGACCAACAATGGAAGAAATAAACCCCAAATTCGCGGACAAGAAGAATATTTAAACCTTTTGCCCAGGCCTGAAATCCTTCATTGCGAACGCAGTCAAAGCCTCACGTTCGCGAAGCACAAAATAACCTTGACCAAAATTCCTCTCTCACGATCGCGACCGCCCCATCACGAATGCACTGCTTTACTCATACAGACCTTTGTGATCACATACCCCTTATTGCAAACGCGATGAATAAAGCCCCCCTGAAGATCAGCTGCCCATTTCTTCTACGCGAACGCGACAACACTCCCGCGAACGCGATGCACATATGCCTTGCCCTTCATGAACACGGAGCCTTCCTCACGAAAGCGAAGGCTTAAATTCCATCTTCCTTAACTGACCCTTCACGAACAAAAGGACCCTTTCGCGAACGCAAAGGTCATTTTTCTGCAGTACTAACCTGCAATTTTCTACAGTTCCAAACTTCATGGAATGGCCCGATTGGCCACCTGAAACTCACCCGAGGCCCCCGGGGCCTCAAAAAAAGGCACCAACATATCCCAAAACATTATTCAAACTTGTACCAATCTTCAAAATACCTCAAATCAACCAAAAAACGTCGGATTCAAGCCTAAGTTTCCAAAATCTTCCAAATTCCGCTTTTGATCAAAAACCCAACCAAACCACGTCTGAATGACCTGAAATTTTGCACACTCATCCCAAATGAAACAACAGAACTACAACAACTCTCGGAATTTCATTCCGACCCCTATATCAAAATCTCACCTACCAACCGGAAATCTCCAAAAATTCAATTTCACCAATTCAAGCCTAAATCTACTCCGGACCTCCAAAACTTGTTCCGATAGCACTCCTAAGTCCCAAATCACCTCGCAAAGTTAACCGAACCATCAGAACTTACATTCGAGCCCTATAACACATAAGTCAACATCCGGTTGACTTTTCCAACTTAAGCTTCCTCAAAAGAGACTAAGCTAGCGTTTGGCCATAGATTCCAAATTTGTTTTGAAAAATCTGATTTGGGTGAAGTTTGGTTTGAAGATGAAAATGTGTTTGGACATACGTTTTCAAAACATATTTCCCAACTTTATTTTGGAAAAATATGTATATAATTCCCAAGTTTTGAGATTTTGGCCCAAAATCAGCTATTGGGGTGATTTTGGGATTTGGGATCTTGCCAAAATGTGGACAAATTTTATGGCCAAACATGATTTTTGAAAATAAATCTCAAATTTATTTTGGCAAAACTCATGGCCAAACGGGGCCTAAGTGTCTCAAACCTTACCAAGTCCTCTCTGAACCCTAACCAATCAACCTGATCACATATTGAACCATTATACCAAGCAATAAGAAGCAGAAATGAGGGAAACAGAGCGGTAACTCATGAGACGACTGGCCGGGTCGTCACATATTTATTTAATCAAAAGAGCAATATTTTGGTATATATATTTGCATTATTTGGTTTGGTTTAATTTAGTGATTCTTCTAAGTAATTGAGAGAGCTTCTTGAATTATTAATTAAACTATGTTAGAAGAATATTCGAGAGATGTTTTCCTAGAGACTAGTCTATTAATGTGTTCTTTCATATCTTCACAGAGCTTTGTATTAGTTTATTTTGTTGAATTTGGATTTAATCAAGAGAAGAATCTTGACCTTACGTTTAAGCTAATTATCAAGTGAATTCATGAAAATCATTAGAACATTAGAAGTGAATTTAAATAGATTTGCGTCCGGAGGTCAGTACACGTGGGAAGGGCTTGTTAGAGGAGTGATTTGGCTTGAATGTATCTTATCTAAACTTGGTTGAGGTATTAGATGCCTGAATTATTTATGATAACTACGTGATACGGGTGGCGCTTCTGTGTGGGGTTGAGCCCATATGCGTGCACCAAAGTATTATTTCCATGCTCAGGGTAGTGCTTAGGCTACGACATGCCTCGAAATGATTGATAAGCTTAAAGTTGATATGTTTCTCCTATTTGTACTCCTCTGTAACCTGTTTGTATCATGTTTGAGATTTCGTTGAGTTTATTCTTCTATTTGACCAGTAAACTGCTAATTCTTGATAGAAATTATATGTTCTAGTTGTGATAGCACACATTGCATATTCCTACACGGTAGCATATTATTTATACCAATTCAGGCGTATGAAACTTGATATTCATTTATCATTGTACATTTATTCCTGCATATTTGCTTTCTCTATTTTTATGAGCTAGACTGGTAACCCGTGACCACACTGAGCCGATTGTGATTATTAGCACATGAGTTGTCCGTGTAGCACATGAGTTGTCTGTGCGGATCCAGTTATTGATATTATTAGCACGTGAGTTTTCCATGCAGCATGTGAGTTGCCCGTGCGGTTGATTCTATTAGCACGTGAGGTTTCCGTGCAACACGTGAGTTGTCCGTGCAGCATGTGGATATGGATCCATCCCCCTAGGATCACCCTATCATCTTTCTTTCATGATGGTGGACATGCGGTTATTGAGGAAAAAGTGATCAGTAGTTTGGAGCGAGTATGGAAAGGTTGAGAAAAGTCTGGTCAATGTTATTTTGGAATTGCATTTCAACGTTACTTGCAATTTCCATGGTTTATTATTTGATTATAAGCATATCATCTTATATTTTGTACCCGTGTATGAACAAAGATTTTATGTAATTGTACGCACACAGATTGTAACGACCTGATCGGTTGTTTTGAGCTCTAGTGCGTCGTTCGGCGGTTTGAGGTTTTGAGTAGCTTCACTTCAGGTATTATAATTTGTACGTGTGGTCATAACTGAAATTTGTGAAGTTCAGAGTTGATTTGGAAAGAAATTTCTAATTTTAGAAGCTTTAAGTTGGAAGAATTGACTAATGTTTGATTTTTGAGTAAACAACCTCGAAATTAGGATTTTAAGGTTCCAACAAGTTGGTATAATGATTTTGGACTTGGTCATTTGCCTAGATCGACTTTTGGATGACCCGGGAGCGCTTCGACACCTAATGTGGAAAGTTGGCATTTTGAAGAATTTCATAAATTTGGGTTAAAGTGCATTTCAATGTTATCGATGTCTGTTTGGTTTTCCAAATATGGGAATAGCTCCAAATGGTGATTCTGGTATTGGGAGCACGTCTAGATGTTGATTTGGAGGTTTGTAGGTCATTTGGCGAAAGTTGGAAATTTTAATGTTTTTGAGACGTTTGACCGGGAGTGGACCTTTTGATATCATGGTCGGATTCCCATTCTGGAAGTTGGAGTAAGTTCGTAATGTTGAACATGACTTGTGTGCAAAATTTGAGATTGATCGGGCGTAATTGGTAGGCTTCGGCATCGAATGTAGAAGTTTGAAGTTCTTAAGTTCATTAAGCTTGAATTGGGGTTTGATTCGTGGTTTCAGCATTGTTTGATGTTATTTGAAAGCTCGACTAGGTCTGTATGGTATTTTAGGACATGTTGGTATAACTTGGTTGAGGCCCCGAGGGCCTCAGAAGGATTCCAGATGGTCAACAGATCGAGTTTGGACTTGGAAAATGTGCTAAGGCAGCTGATATATGGTGTCGTCGCAGGTGCGTCAAAAAGGCTACAGGTGCGAGCTCGCAGGTGCTGCTATATGGCTCTTAGAAGCAGAAGGGCCAAGGCTGTTGAGGACCGTAGGAGCAGAAAGAGTTGCGCAGAAGGCAGTGGCCGCAGAAGCGGCAAGGCCACAAGTGCGAAAGAAGTACCGCAGAAGTAGATGCGCAGGAGCAGCCAAAGAGTCCGCATTTGCAGGAGTCGCTGGGCAGAATGCTTAAAAGAACGGGGCTTTGCCGTTTTTGCCATTTCTCCTTATTCTTGGGCGATTTTGGAGTTTCTTGAGGGGAGTATTCACCTAGCAACTTGGAGGTAAGGTAATCCCACCTATTGCATATTAAATACTTTGATTATATATAGATTTTTACATGGAAATTCATGGAAAATTTGGAATTTTGGTAAAAACCTAGAAATAGGTATTTTTGAATTTTTACCACGAATTTGGGCATGGATTTGAGAATAAATTATATATTCAAGTTCGTGATGCTATGGGTAACGTTTATCTTCAAAAAATTTCGGACTCCGGGCACGTGGGTTCGAGGGTGATTTTTATCAACTTTTCGAGCAGAGTTGGAAATTGTTATAAATTAGATTATAATGAGTATTAGAGTATATATTTATGGATTTTCACATTCATTGACTAGTTTTGGAGTGTTGGACATCGGTTTGAGTTGTTGGAAGGGCTTGGGAGCCGGTTGTGAAATTTCGGAGCGAGATAAGTCTCTTTTCTAACCTTGTAAGTGGGAATTAACCCCATAGGTGAATTGATTTAATATGTGCTTCTATTTATGGGGGTCTACGTATGTACAAGGTGATGATAGTCTGTGCGTAGCTACTATTATGCTTATCTCCGGGTAGTCTAGGGCCCAAATCATATTATACTTGCGATTTTTGCAATCTACTTGTTAATTTAATTTCCTAATCATATTGAAACATGATAAGGGAATTGTAAAAGGTTGAACTTCATTTTCTTCACTGTTAATGAGAATTGGTATTTCCTTGAATAATTTTCCCTTAATAGATCTTGAATTAATTGTTTTAAATGTATTTTCTCTTTTATGGAGCGAGTCGAACGTCTCGTTAGCTGATAGATACTTCTATGGTTTGTTCCATTCGACCTTGGCAGTGCATAGTTTAAATATTTACGTTTGATCGGGTCGCACGACCTCGAAATGATTTGTGCATGATTGAATTGGTTGCTTTGAAATTTATAATAATTTATATTGCTTCATTGCTCTGAGATACAAAATGGTAAATTGATGAAAAATAAATTTAGAATATTTCCTATTAACAAAAGAATTGTTTACTTACTTCATGTTATTGATTTTACAGTCGTTCTATACAATCCATGCTTAATTATATTATCGGTATTCTATTGTTAGCCCATAGTAAGTGTCGGAGTCGACCCCTCGTTACTGCTTCTTCGAGGTTAGACTTGATACTTACTGGATACGCGTTGATTTACGTACTCATGCTACACTTGCTACACATTTTTGTGCAGGTACATATATGTTTAGTGACCTTGTGGGAGCAGGGCATGGTTAATATGGGGAACCGGATGAGGTGCATTCCATGTTACGATCCGCAACCAACAGAGTCTCCTTCAGAGTTATTTATATTTTTTACGTCTAATCTGTATACCGGACATATGTTGTATTTTATTTTACTCCCTAGTTGATGCTCATGCACTTGTGACATCGGATTTTGGCGGTACTAATGAGTTGTTCAGGAATGTAGGGGTGAAAACATTATCATTTACTCCGTATTACCTCTTATTATTTAATGGAAGGAAATTATGATTTCAAAAATACTAAAAAGAGTAATTAAGTTAATAATTTATTGTTGGCTTGTCTGACGGCGATGTTAGTTGCCATCACGACCTTTAATGGATTTTGGGTCGTGACATTGATAGTCCTTTTCAGTATCATATACATGTTCACATTATTGTTCTAGAATTGTTGAATTTTATTAAACGATATATGTTATAGCAGGTATCATTTATAATTATTGTTTATTTTACCTCGCCGAGGTAAGTTACGATACTTATTGAGTACATGATGAATGGTGATTTTAACATTTATTTTAGTCTCTTCCCTTTAGTTTTTATATCCATTAATTATGATATGAGGTTGTTTATGGTGTGTATTGCTAGATTTTCAGGACCATTAAGAGAGTTGAATTCAATTGAAGTGGAATTGATCAAACACGAGTAAAACAAGTGCAAATCTCTTCAGTGATTCCACATATGCGGAACACTGCGCGCTTATGCAATCTCGCATCTGCGAGTAAAAGGGCGCATCTGCGGAATTATGCAATTTTCGCTGGGATCGCTTTTGCGTAGCGCTTCTGCGAAGTACCCTATTTCCATCAAATCTCGCTTCTGCGAGCTTCTGTATGCATCTGCGTTGCTGCACCTACAAGGATTATTCTGCAGGTGCAATCAACAGTCTTCAGTTCTGGGCATTTTTGAAAATTCATATTATCTCCGTTCCAAACCCAGAAATACATGACCTAGCTGATTGGAAACATTTCTTTGGCTTATTTTTTAGTTCCTAGACTAGAGAACACAATTTTTTGTGCTAGAGTTCTTGCACACACACTTGGGTCTGAAGATTTGAAGCTTTGATTGAGAATCTCTTACCCATTTATGTTCATTTCTTCATTTCCTTGCTTTGTATTTTGTATCTAAGTGTGTAGTATTTTTTTCAACACTTGAGTCATGTTTATGTAAATGTTCATATTTAAAGTGTGGATTAAATACCTTGTTGTGCTTATGTATAGAACAATTTTTAGTTATATTGAAGTGAGTTATTGTTTTTTTAATTATTCTAGTTCTTTAATGTTTCCAAAGGGAATAACTAACCCTAGGACTTGCCCATAAACTTCGAACTGATTTTGGGAGAGATAATTTGGGGTTGGGAAAGATTAATTAACAAGAATTTGAGGCTTTAACCGTCACTTTATAGATTCTACATAGGGATAGGATTGAACTACTTGTAGCCGTATTCGGGTGTGCTTAATCTCTTAATTATTTTAGGGATAATTCAATTAAGAAGTATTGTTAGTCTTTGGAAGAAGCTAATATAGATTTATTACCCGAGGCTAATTAACATAAACTCGCTCATATTTATAAAATCGTGAAATACATTGGATCGTTACTTGAGTGTAATTTTCTGTCACGGCCCGAAATTCCCATCGTCGGGATCGTGATGGCGCCTAACAGTTCACTTGTTAGGGAAGCCAAAAATAGAGATTATTAAGCCAAATTCTTAAACCTTTCAGTGATTAACAATAGTTAAGTCATAACAAGTTAAAAAGAGTGTGGAAATTCATAACAATCTTAATATTTATACACAACTACCTAGAATCTGGAGTGACAATCCACGGACTTCTAAGATTTACCTAGAAGTAATTTGTCTGAAGGAAATACAACTATATTTAATACAAATGAAACAATAAAGAGAATGTATAGAAGGGACGTCAAGGCCCGTGGACTCCAACAGGACAAACCTTGGGTCTCCGATCCGATGAAACCAATAGCAAAACTCAGGATCAACTTGGTCTAGTACCAAAATCTGCACAGAAAGTGCAAAGTGCAGTATCAGTACAACAGACCCCATGTATGTGTAAGTGTCGAGCCTTACCTCGGCGAAGTAGTGAAGAGGCTAAGATAAGAGACACCCAAACAAACTTGTGCAGTATAATAATATATATACCAATAACAGCAATAAAAGAAACAAGACAGGTAATATTGTGTCATGACCCCAGGTCGCCCTCCATGAACTATCATGACGGCACCTAGTCTCTACGATTAGGTAAGCCTAACAATGCGGAAAATTAACTAACTTGCAGAATAAATAATCAAAGCTGAACAACTAAAGGAAACAATATTTAAATGTCGCTCAACATATACACATTACTTCTCAAAATCTGATACAATACCCCAAAACCCAGAAACTCACGGATCCACAAGCTGAGAAAAACACAACATATCTCTAATCTCCGGAATGTCTAACAGAAGGGCTAATACTAAAATGCAGGAATAGAAAGAGACTCCTTGGTTTGCAGACATGGCAGGTATACATTGAAGTCTCTATAGCAGTCGCCTCCCTTAACGATAGTAGGCATGATCAGCGGTACCTGGATCTGCATATGAAAAACATGCGCAGAAGAGGCATGAGTATACTACAATGGTACTTAGTAAGTGCCAAGCTGAACCTCGGTTGGGTAGTGACGAGGAAGGTCAGGGCCCTACTGAGATTAAATAAAGATGAAGATGACAGGATAAGATAAGCAGTACAATTGAGAATCTACAGTAAGAATCTACGCAGGATAATAAGAGTACAATAATGGAAAACAGAGATAAAGGCAAACACCAGGAAAGTGATCGGGGATCTCTCAGTATCCCGAGGATCTCTTAGTATCCTCAACATGTACTAGGGATCTCTTGGTATCCTCAATATACGCAAGGGATCTCTTGGTATACCGAGGATCTCTTGGTATCCTCAGTATATGCCAGGGATCTCTTGGTATAACAAGGATCTCTTGGTATCCTCAGTATATGCCAGGGATCTCTTGGTATCCTCAATATATGCCAGGGATCTCTTGGTATCCCGACCCTCAGTCCATATCATAAATACGTACAGGGGATCTCCCGGGATGCCGTCCCATAGTCCCAAATTAAAAACACATAGAAGCAGCACAAGAATACTCAATTAAATGCTAAATTCATACCGAGTAAACAGTTGATTCTAGCCTAACATGCTTCACGTAATGCAATTAAATCACTTTAAGCAAATAGGCAATTAAGTCAACTAAACATGCTTTTCTAAACTACAAAATGCTGAATTCGCAAGTAGAATAAAACAGGAAAAAAGAACTCAATTAAAATACTTGAAGGAAAAACCGGATTAGCAACAATTAGCTTAAGTACGTGGTCGTCACCTCACGTACAAGGCATTTCAATTATCAGATATAACATATCCTAAGGGGAAGGTCCCCACACAAGGTTAGACAAGCCACTTACCTCGAACCGGCTTAAAATCAACCCGACACCACGTCTTTGCCACGAGTACTCGACTCCAAATGGCCCAGATTTATTCAATTCAATTGCATAATGTAAATAACACTTCAAGTAACTGATTCTACAATTAAATTCTAAGCTAATACGTGAAATTATGTAAAATAACCAAAACACCACTCTGTCCCACGTCTCAGAATCAAGTGAAATTTATATTTTCATAAACCTCGTACTCTCACGAGTCTATACATAACAAGAACACTGAAATCGGACCCCAAATGGCCCCTCAAATCCTCATTTAAAGGTCTCTTAGACTCAAGCCCTAATTACCCATTTTTCCCAAATTTCTCACCACTAATTAGGTCTTTAATCTCATAAGAACGAGATATGAAGTGAAGGATGTTACCTCCAAGTGATTCCCCTCGAATCTTTCTCCTATCCCCTTCAAAGAGCTCCAAAAACGATTAGAAATGGTGGAAATAAACCCCCAAGTCGCGGAACCCCTTTTAAAATAATGCCCAGCAGTTTCCGCATCTGTAGTCCCGCTTCTGCAGAAAAATGTCGCATCTACGACTTCCCATCTAAAGGGCAAATTCTACATCTGCGGCCCTTTACCCGCAGACGCGGTACCGCTTCTGCGGAAAATATACTGCATTTGCGGTTCTTGGAGAGATGGACGAATTTCGCTTCTGCGGCTCCGCATCTACGGTTTTGGGACCGCAGATGCGAAAATACCAGAAGAACAGTTGCTGCAGCAGCTTTGTTCGAAAAATTTCTTCCGTCAACCATCTAAATTGATCCCGAGGCCCCCGGGACCACAACCAATGGCACAAACATCACCTAATACCTGATTTAAACTTGTAAATATACTTAAAATACCTGAAACAACATTGAAACCTCGAATTAACCAAGGATTTAAGCCCAAGAACTCCAAATTTCCTCAAAATACGCTTTCGATCAAAAAGTCTATCAAACCTCATCTGAATGACCTGAAATTTTGCACACACATCACATTCAACACTACGGAGCTATTCAAACTTCCGGAATTCCATTTCGACCCTAGGATCAAAATCTCACTATCGGACCGGAACTTTAAAATTTCAACTTCCGGCATTTCAAGCCTAAATTAGCTACGGACCTCCAAAACACAGTCTGAACACGCTCCTAACCCTAGAATCACCCAACGGAGCTAACGAAAACATTGGATTTCCATTATGAGGTTGTCTTTAGATCGTTCTTACTACGTTCCACTTTCCAACACTTAAGTGTCCCAAAACTCTCCGAAAACTTAAAATCAAACATCCCGGTAAATCAAAATTGTAGAATTAAACTTGGGGAAAGCAGTTAATAAGGGATCAGTGCGTTAATTCTTAAGACAACCAGTCGGGTGGTCACATCCTCCTACACTTAAGCATTCGTTCATCCTCGAACGAGCATAGATACATACCTGAAGTACTGAAAAGATAAGGGTAACGGCTACGCATATCCTGCTCGGTCTCCCTAGCGCCTCCTCGACCGGATGGCCTTGCCACTAAACCTTTACCAAAGTAATGTTCTTTGACCTCTGCTTTCTAACTTGCCTGTCCAATATTGCCATTGGCTCCTCAACATAGGATAGATCCTTGTCCAACTGGACTGAACTGAAATCTAGCACGTGTGAAGGATCACTGTGATACCTCCGGAGCATCGAAACATAAAATACGGGATGAACTACGGCCAAGCTGGGAGGTAAGGCAAGCTCATAAGCAACCTCCCCAACACGCCTCAATATCTCAAAAGGGCCAATAAACCTCGGACTCAACTTTCCTTTCTTCCCAAATCTCATAATGCCCTTCATAGTCAAAACCCAAAGTAGAACCTGCTCTCCAACCATATAGGAAACATCACGAACCTTCCGATCCGCGTAACTCTTTTATCTGGACTGGGCTGTACGGAGTCTATCCTGAATCACCTTAACCTTCTCTAAAGCACCCTGAACTAGGTCTGTGCCCAACAATCTAGCCTCGCTGGGCTCAAACCAACCCACCGGGGATCTATACCGTCTCCCATATAAACCCTCATACGGTGCCATCTAAATGTTGGACTGATAGCTGTTATTGTAAGCAAACTCCGCCAATGGCAAGAACTATTCCCAAGACCCTCCAAATTCAATTACACACGTACGGAACATATCCTCAAGAATATGAATAGTGCATTCAGACTATCCGTCCGTCTGAGGGTGGAATGTTGTACTCAACTCTACCCGAGTACCTAACTCATGTTGTACGGCCCTCCAGAACCGTTATGTGAACTAAATACCTCTATCTAAAATAATGGAAACTAGAGTACCATGCAGACGAACAATATCCCGGATATAAATCTCCGCCAACTGCTCCTAGGAATAAGTAGTACACACAGGAATAAAGTGAGCGGACTTGGTCAGCCGATCCATAAGCACCCAAATAGCATCGAACTTTCTCAAAGTCCGTAAGAGCGCAACTACAAAGTCCATGGTGATCCGCTCTCACTTCCACTCCGGAATCTTTATCTGCTGAAGCAACCCACCCGGTCTCTAGTGCTCATACTTCACCTATTGACAATTAAGGCACCTAGCTACAAACCCAACTACATCTTCTTCATCTGCCTCCACCAGTAGTGCTGCCTCAAATCCTGATACATCTTCGTGGCACCCGTATGAATGGAATACCACGAGCTATGGGCCTCCTCCAGAATCAACTCCCGAAGACTATAAACATTGGGTACACAAATCCGACCCTACATCCTCAATACCTCATCATCACCAATTGTCATATCTCTGGCTTCACCGTGCTGAACCTTGTCCTTGAGGACTAGCAAATGAGGGTCATCATACTGTCACTCCCTTATACGATCAAATAAGGAAGACCGAGAAATCACGCAAGCTAGAACCCGACTGTGCACCGAAAGATCCAATCTCACAAATTGGCTGGCTAAGGCCTGAATATCCATCGCCATAGGCCTCTCCGATGCTGGTAAATAAGCCAAACTCCCCAAACTCTTCGTCCGGTGACTCAAAGCATTGGCTACCACATTGGCCTTACATGGGTGATACAAAATAGCGATGTCATATTCCTTCAGCAACTCTAACCATCTCCTCTTGCGCAGATTTAGATCCTTTTTCTTGACCAAGTGCTACAAGCTCCGATGGTTAGTATAAATCTCACAGGGAAACCTGTATAAATAATGGCGCCAAATCTTTAGCGCGTGAACAATGGTAGCTAAGCCAATGTCGTGAACAGGGTAGTTCTTCTCATGTACCTTCAACTGTCTGGACGCGTAGGCAATCACCCTACCGTCCTCTATCAACACCGCTCTGAGGCCAACCCTCGAGGCATCACAATAGACCGTATAAGACCCGAAACCTGTAGGCAGTATCAAAATTGAGGTTGTGGTCAAAGTTGTCTTGAGCTTCTGAAAGCTCGCCTTGCACTCCTCTGTCCACTAGAACGGAGCACCCTTCTAGGTCAACCTTGTCATAGGGGCTAGAATCGATGAAAACCACTCCACAAAACGACGATAGTAGCACGCCAAACCAAGGAAACTACATATCTCGGTAGTTGAGGATGGTCTGGGCCAACTCTGTACGACCTCTATCTTCTTCGGATCCACCTAAATACCCTCACTTGATACCACGTAGCCTTAGAATGCCACTAAATCTAACCAAAACTCACATTTCGAGAACTTAGCATATAACTCCTTCTTTCTCAAAGTCTGAAGCACAGTCGTCAGGTGCTGCTCATGATCTTCCCGTCTCCGGGAATACACCAGAATATCATCAATAAAGACAATGACGAACGAGTCAAGATACGGTCGGAACACACTGTGCATCAAATGCATAAAGGTTGCTGGGGAATTGGTCAGCCGAAATGACATAACAAGGAACTCGTAATGACCATACTGAGTCCTGAAAGCAGTCTTTGGGATATCTGGCTCCTAAGTTTTTAATTGATGGTAACATGAGCGCAAGTCAATCTTAGAAAAAAACCCGTGCGCCCTGAAGCTAGTCAAACAGATCATCAATACGAGGTAAAGGATAACGGTTCTTCACTGTAGCCTTGTTCAACTGGCGATAATCAATACACATACGCATAGAACCATCATTTTTCTTCACAAACAAGATAGGAGCACCCCAAGGTAATACACTGGGCCAAATAAAACCCTTATCAATCAATTCCTGTAGTTGATCCTTCAACTCAGGAGGAGCCATATGATACGGAGGAATAGAAATGGGCTGAGTGCCCGGCAACAAATCAATGCCAAAATCAATATCTCTATCAGGCAGCATGTTTGGAAGATCAGCTGGAAACACATTGGGAAAATCCCGTACTACTGGAACTGAATCAACTGAAGAGGTATCAATACTGACATCTCTCACATAAGCTAAATACGCGTCACACCCCTTCTCAACCATACACTGAGCTTTAAGAAAAGAAATAACTCTACTGGGAGTGTGATCTAAAGTACCCCTCCACTCAACACGCGGTACACCTGGCATAGCCAACGTCACAGTTTTGGCGTGACAATCAAGAATAGCATAATGGGGCGACAACCAGTCCATGCCTAATATAATATTGAAGTCAACCATACTGAATAACAATAAATCGGCTCTAGTCTCAAAACCACTAAGAGCAACCAAACACGACCGATAAACGCGGTACACAATAAGAGAATCTCTCACAGGAGTAGAAACATAAAGAGGGGAACTCAAGGAATCCCGAGATACACCCAAATACAGAGCAAAATAAGAAGACACATAAGACTAAGTAGATCCTGGATCGAATAGAACCAATGCATCTCTGTGGAAAACCAATATAATACCAGTGATGACAGAATCGGAGGCAACAACCTCGGTACAGTCAGGAAGGGCATAGTATCTGGCCTGGCCTCCCCCTCTAGGGCGACCTCTACCTCCCCGACCTCCACCTCTAGCTGGCTGAGCAGGTAGGGTAGCAACTGGAGCTGTAATCATAGGCTGTGAAATTTGTGGGGCACGTTGTGGCTGAGAAGTCTGTGGAGGTGCACTCCTCCCAAGTCTAGGGCAATCCCTCACCATGTGGCATGTGTCACCACACTCAAAACAAGCTCTAGGAGGACGTGGTGGTTGTGACTGGCTCGGGTCAAGTCTATTGGACTAACCCTTGAAAGCACCCTGCGCAGGAGGCGTGCTAGAAATCGGAGGTGCATAATAAGGCTTCTGAGGCCTAGGAGGAGTTGGAGCACTGCTGGCTGCTATAAGAGCTGAATTAATAGGGCGACTCATATAACCCCTACCATGACGACCTGCAGCTGGGGTACGAGCACCAGAATAATGGCCCGACTCTCGAGACCTCTTGGCCTCCCTCTCCTCTCTCTCCCTAGCATGTATACCCTCAATCCTCCTAGCAATGTTCACTACCTACTGATAAGAAATATCCATTTCAAACTCACGAGCCATGATAGATTTGATGTTGGGAATAAAGCTCTCAATAAACTAGTGAACCCTCTGACAGACGATAGAAACCAAGGCCACTGCATGCCTAGCCAGACTGGTGTAACAGACAGCATACTCTGAGAAAGTCATAGCACCTTGGCATAAATGCTCAAACTCTGCGCGCCATGCATCCCTAAGGCTCTGAGGAACATACTCTCTCAGGAACAGATCTGAAAACTAAGTTCAAGTCAGTGAAACAGCCTTATCTAGACTGTCTAATTCATAGGTGTGCCATCACTCATAGGCGGCTCCTCAAAGCTAGAAAGTAGTGAAAGAAACCTCGCTCGATCTTGATATACCCATGGTACGGAGAATGCGGTATCACCCATCTAGAAATCCCTGAGCATCCTCCGATGCTAGACTACTAAAAACAGGGGGCTTGTACTTCTTGAACCTTTCAAGCCTCAACTGCTCATCCTCAGAAGTCGCTGCCCTATCCTCGGGCTGAACTGGCATTGCAGGCTATAAAAGAATAATCTCAAGGACCTACTCAACATGCACTCGCTGATCAGGAGTGCGGGCGGCGGGAGTATGTGCTCCTCTCCCGGCCTGATATGTGGTTGCAGCAAGGGGAAGCAACCTAAAGTGGTGTATATTCTCATGAACTATGCCAAAATCTCCTGAAGAGCGGGAGTAGTAGTAGCAGTATGCGTGTCAGGTGCCTGGACTCCGGCTGGAACTGCTGGTGGTACCTCGGAAACAGCTCACATAGGTGCTCTAGCTGCATCACGTGCACGTCCTCGGCCTCTACCCCGGCCCCGGCCTCTGACAGCTGCAATATGACGTGCGGGTGCCTAATCATCTCGAGTAGCACGTGTCCTCGCCATCTGTGAGAGAATAGAAGACAAAAGTTTAGAATTGTGATTCCAAAATATCGCACGACAAGGAAATCGAATGAAGTGGAAATTTTCCTAACAGTTACATAACCTCTCGTAGATAAGTACAGACGTATCCGTACCGATCAGCGAGACTCTAACAAACCGGCTTGTGATCCATGACTCTTATGAACCTAGAGCTCTGATACCAACTTGTCATGACCCCAGTTCTCCCTTCATGAACTATCGTGATGGCACCTAGTCTCTACTACTAGGTAAGCCTAACAATGCGAAAAATGAACTAACTTGCGGAATAAATAATCAAAGATAAAAAACAACTAAAGGAAACAATATTTAAATACCGCTTGGCATATACACATAACTTCTCAAAATCTGATACAATACCCCAAAACCCGGAAACTCACGGATCCACAAGCTGAGAAAAATGCTACATAGCTCTAATTTCCGGAATGTCTAACAATAACAAAACAACAGAAGGGTTAATACTAAAATGCAAGAATAGGAAGAGACTCCTCGGTCTGCGGATGCGGAAGGTATACCTCAAAGTCTCTACAGCAAACGCCTCCTTCAAGGATAGTAGGCCTGATCAGCGGTACCTGGATCTGCACATGAAAAACATGCACAGAAGGGGCATGAGTACACCACGACGGTACTTAGTAAATGCCAAGCCTAACCTCAGTTGGGTAGTGACGAGGAAGGTCAGGGCTCTACTGAGATTAAATAAAGATAAATATGACAGGATAAGATAAGCAATACAATTGAGAATCTACAGTAAGAATCTACGCATGATAATAAGAGTACAATAATGGAAACAGAGATAAAGGCAAACACTAGGAAAGTGATCTGGGATCTCTCAGTATCCCGAGGATCTCTTAGTATCCTCAACATGTACTAGGGATATCTTGCTATCCGGAGGATCTCTTGGTATCCTCAATATATGCCAGGGATCTCTTGGTATCCCGAGGATCTCTTGGCATCCTCAGTATATGCCAGGGATCTCTTGGTATCCTCAATATATGCTCTTGGTATCTTGACCCTCAGTCCAGATCATAAATACGTATAGGGGATCTCCAGGGATGTCGTCCCGTAGTCTCAAATTAAAAACACATAGAAGCAACACAAGAATACTCAATTAAATGCTAAATTCATACCAAGTAAACAGTAGATTCTAGCCTAACATGCTTCACGTAATGCAATTAAATCTGTTTAAGCAAATAGGCAATTAAGTCAACTAAACATGCTTTTCTAAACTATAATAGGCTGAATTCGCAAGTAGAATAAAACAGGAAAAAGGAACTCAATTGAAATACTTGAAGGAAAAACCGGATTTGCAACAATTAGCTCAAGTACGCGCCCATCACCTTACGTACAAGGCATTTCATTTATCAAATATAACATATCCTAAGGGGAAGGTCCCCCACACAACGTTAGAGAAGCCACTTACCTCGAACCGTTTCAAAATAACCCCGACACCACGTCTTTGCCACAAGTACACGACTCCAAATGGCCCAAATCTATTCAATTCAATTGCATAATGTAAATAACACTTCAAGTAACTGATTCTACAATTAAATTCTAAGCTAATACGCGAAATTATGTAAAATGTCCAAAACGCGCCTTAGGCCCACGTCTCGAAATTGGGTGAAATTTACATTTTCAGAAACCTCGTACTCTCATTATTCTATACATAACAAGAACACTGAAATCGGACCCCAAATGACCCCACAAATCTTCATTTAAAGGTCTCTTAGACTCAAGTCCTAATTACATATTTTTCCCAAATTTCTCACCACTAATTCGGTCTTTAATCCTTTAAGAATGAGTTATGGAGTCAAGGATGTTACCTCCAAGTGATTCCACTCGAATCATTCTCCTATCCCCTTCAAGAAGCTCCAAAAATGATTAGTAATGGTGGAAATAAACCCCCAAGTCATGAAACCCCTTTTAAAATAATGCCCAACAGTTTCCGCATCTGCGGTCCCGCTTTTGCGGAAAAAATGTTGCATCTGCGACTTCCCACATAAAGGAAAAATTCCGCATTTATGGCCCTTTACCCGCAGATGTGGTACCGCTTCTGTGAAAAATATACCGCATTTGCGGTTCCTGGAGAGATGGCCAATTTTAGCTTCTGTGGTCCCAAAACCGCAGATGCGAAAATACCAGAAGAACAGTTGTTGCATCAACTTCGCTCCAAAAATTTCCTCTGCCAACCATCTGAATTCATCTCGAGGCCCCCGAGACCATAACCAAAGGCACAAATATCACCTAATACCTGATTCAAACTTTTACCAATCCTTAAAATACATGAAACAACTTCGAAACCTCGAATTAACCAAGGATTTAATCCCAAAAACTCCAAATTTCCTCAAAATACACTTTCGATCAAAAACTCTATCAAACCTCGTCCGAATGACCTGAAATTTTTCACACACGTCTGATTCAACACTATAGATCTACTCAAACTTTCAGAATTCCATTCTGACCCTTCGATCAAAATCTCACTATCGGAACGGAACTTCAAACAT
Source organism: Nicotiana tabacum (assembly GCF_000715075.1). Taxonomy (NCBI): domain Eukaryota; kingdom Viridiplantae; phylum Streptophyta; class Magnoliopsida; order Solanales; family Solanaceae; genus Nicotiana; species Nicotiana tabacum. Next base: position 21,967,366 of record NC_134100.1, on the reverse strand, counting down.
TCAACTTCCGGCATTTCAAGCTTAAATTAGCTACGGACCTCCAAAACACAGTCCGAACACGCTCCTAACCCTGGAATCACCCAACGGAGCTAACGGAAACATCGGATTTCCATTATGAGGCAGTCTTCAGACCATTATGACTATGGTCCACTTTCCAACACTTAAGCTCTCATTTAGGGACTAAGTGTCCCAAACTCTCCGAAAACTTAAAATCGAACATCCCAGTAAATTAGCAGAATTAAACTTGGGGAAAGCAGTTAGTAAGGGATCGGGGCATTAATTCTTAAGATGATCGGCCGGGTCGTCACATATTGGTAGAGGGACATGTTGTGAGGATCACAAGATAAAGAATCAAAGTATTGATAAGGACTTGATCAACCAATATGCCTTAAACCGATAGACACAAGTAAACACGGTAAAGGAAACTGCAGTACGACATCATCCTTAGTGCTTTTACTCTTAACCTCATTAACTCTCTCATAACATGGCACGACATCACCCTTCGTGCATTATCACTCACTCACAAAATATTGCACGGTATCACCCTTCGTGCTTTAACACTCTCCCTTACCAAGACAATGAACAATAACAACAGGGAGATAGAAATATCAAGAACAAGTCTTACTTCAACATTCAATTCCACGTTACTAACCTCAACTTTGAGTTAATACCAAAATCCGTAAATATGCTAGGAACGATCAACATAACGATAAACTAGCCTAAGCATGAGTAATATGATCATGGAAAGCTACAAGTTCATGAATAAGACTCATTCGCATGATATGACTCGACAACAACGCATAGGTACTCGTCACCTCACCTATACATTGTACTCAAAATTCAAACACGTAGAAAATAGACAAATAATACCTAATCCCTCAAGCCAGGGTTAACCACGACACTTACTCCAACGGCCAAACTCAAAGCTCAACCACAACTTTTCCCTTTAAACAAGCCTCCGGACCAATAGAATCTAGAAATTACCAACCCAACAATTAAATTTAAGCCTTAGGAACTACCCACGTTTGCAAATGATTCAATTTAGGACATTTTTTAAAAAGCTAACAAAAGTCAAACCCGGGTCCGCTTGGTCCAAACACAAAATTTGGACCAAAACCCAATTACCAATTTACCCCCGAGCTTGGATATATAATTGATTTTGGAATCTGACCTTAATTTGAGGTCTAAATCCCCAAATTTCGAAATCCCTAGTCTCTACCCAAAAATCCCCAATTCCACCATGAAAACCTTAGATTCTCAGTTGAAATCTTGTAAAATGTAGTGAGAGATTCAAAGAAACTAGCTTAGAATCACTTACCTATGATTTGGGGAAGAAAAGTTCTTTCGAAAATCGCCTCTTGTGTTTTATGTTTTGAAAATTTGAAGAATGGGAGAAAAATCCCGTCTAAGTCATTTTTACACAGTTGTAGATGTCGTAAATATGACCTGGGCTTCGCAAATGTGAAGCCCGCAAATGCGAGAAAAGCTTCGCAAATGCGAACTCCTTGTATCTTTGTTGCCTTCGCAAATGCGACCAAGTGATCACATTTGCGATCAATGCCACTTCGCTAATGCGAACCCTGGCCTTACCATCAACTCTTCGCAAATGCAATGAGTGCATCGCAATTGCAAACCCAACAGTGGTTGAAAATGCGATGATTGACCTCGCATTTGCGAGGTCTGAGGCCTGCAACAAAAATCTGATGCACCAGCAATTTCACCAAGTCTAATTTCATTCCATAGCCTATCTGAAACTCACTCGAACCCTCAGGGCTCCAAACCAAACATGTACATAAGTTTTAAAACATTATACGAACTTGCTCGCGTGACAAATCGCCAAAATAACACCTAGAACTACGAATTTAGCACCAAATCAAATGAAATTTTCAAGAAAACTTTGAAACTTCTAATTTCTCAACCGGACGTCCGAATCACATCAAACAAATTTCGTTTCTCAAAACATTTCACAGATAAGTTATAAATATTACATTGGACATGTACCGGGCTCCGGACCCAAAATACGGACCAGGTATCAACAAGCCCAAACATCAATCAATTCTTAAAACCATTAAATTTTTAGACTTTTAATTTTCAACAAAAAATCATATCTCGAGCTAGGAACCTCCGAATTTGATTCCGGGAATACGCCCATGTCCCATATTTCCATAACAACCCAATGGGACTGTCAAAATATGGGTCTACGTCCGATTACTCAAAGTGTTGACCGAAGTCAACTAAAATTAAATTTTAAGGTAAAAATGCTTGTTTTTATCAGCTTTTAGCATATAAGCCTTCTGGGTCAATATCCGGGATGTGCACACAAATTGAGAAAGGCTAGAATGAGGTTTTAAAGGCTTCGAAATATAGATTTTGGTTCTAAATCATAAGATAACCTATCGGGTCATCACATTTTCCTTGTATCCATGCTTGTAGACATTGCTCATTTTACTTGCTTTCTAGGTTAGTTTATATTTTCGCATTTGAACATAAATATTTTCTCAAAACATTGCCAGGTGTTTGGCTTAGCATAATAAGTGATAATTCTCTTACACTTCTAATCGCCTACATATTGTTCTTTGTGGGATTCGACCCCGACTCATAGTTGGGTAAATTATATTGCATGCGTCAGTGTCCATTTACTTTTAGTAGTAGATTTGGACGTCATCAAAATTGGCTCCGTTGCCGAGGAATAATTTAACGTATTTAGGTTGTTTGAGAAATAAGCGTAAGTGCTTTGGTCCAAACTTGTGAATATTGAGTAATTATTTTTCTTTTATTGGTTTATTTTTCATGTTTGTTCTTGTTTATTTTCTTAGTTTTGAAACATGGCATCATGTAATAAAAATTGGTCGGATGGTAGTTGTTCATATTTTGATGAGTGTCCTTATTGTGGAGGGCCACACTCTTGGCAAAATTGTTTAAATTCTCACGGGGTCGGATTGTGCGCACAATCTCAAATATATCAGTGGAGTATTTGTGTTAAGTGTGGTCTTCAAAATGTTCATTGGATCATTGTGCTTATTTGTCCTTCCCTTCCCCGAACCCCCACTATGATGATTCTACTTTTTGTGATAACAAGTATAGGGATATGGAAGTGGAAGAAAGTGAGCACGGTTAAAATGAAGAGTTCAAGCTCATGAAGGAATGCGTACTTAAAGGAGGAAATAAAGAGCAAAATGCCTTGGAGGAGCTTTTGAAAAATAGTCTCCAAAATGAATTGGCGCTTGAAAGGCTAAACGTACAAATGGGAGAAATGCTTGAAGCTTTAGAGGTCCAAAAAGTCTCGGAAGTGAATGATAGCCAAGAACCTTCCTTAGAGGTTGAAGCCGAAAATCCTTCTTTGGCATTTGATCAAAACCAAGAAGAACTCTCAAATGCTCAAAATGAGAGTATGATTCTCATGTTGGAGGCCATCATTGAAAATGAGGAGAAGCAAAGTTTGGCCCTCGAGGACTTAAAAAAAGCACTACATCGAAATGATGAGACTATCTGCGCTTTGGAAGATCAAATGAAATCATTGGTTGAGTGTCATTATGGCTATCAATTTCAAAGTGTAGAAAGAGGTCAAGAAGAGTCCAACTTCGAGGAAGAAAGTGAGCTTTATTTTGAGGAATCAAGAATTGAACATCCGCCAACTGAATCCATACTTGTTAGTGATGCCAAGAAAAATATGGGATTAGAGTTAACCGGTTTAATTGAAAATATGGTTGAGATTGACTCTAGTCCGGGGGAAAAAGAGGATGTCAAAATCCGTAAAGAATCAATATTTAGAGGCTTGATGTCACATTCCAATCATTTCTCAACATTTGAGTTGTGTGGTGATATGAGAATTTAATTACACGAATCAATGAGGGATTGCAAGGAGGAAAGGCAAAGGCCATACATTTTACAATTTGATGGCACAAGAAGGCAAAATGATATTCCACACATGAAAGCCAAGAAATGCAAAATTAAGCAAATGGCATTTGGCTTGATCACCTATTTACCACCCCATTTCTCGTGGTCACATTCTTGATTCCATGTTAGGTGCCCAATTCATATAGTCCAAGTGGCGAGAAAAGTGGTAAAGTTGATTCGCGTCGTGCCACTACGTCAAATGCAGTGCTTGGTGGGAGGCAACCCATCGTTTCCAAAACTTTTAGTCATTTTTTAAATTTTCTTTTTTAGAATAGTTTAATAAATTTTTTTGATTAATTTGACAAGTTTCAGATTTTTTGGAGTTGAATTGAGGAGTTTGAAGTGTTGCATTGAACAAAAACAGTGGCTGCCCAGTTTGTGCATCAGTCATCTGGTGTAACCGTATTTGAGGAACTTTTCACGCATATGCGGCCCGCAAAAGTGCTAGTTGTAGCGCAGAAGTGACAACTTCACAGAAGCGGTTACCTAGTCGCAAAAGCACAAGCGCAGAAATGGTAAAAATCCTATATAAGCGACATGTCGAGTGAGTTTAAAGAACCCAACCCTCAGTTCATCAGGTAACACTCTAACTCTAATTTTTCCCCAAATCTCAAAACTCACTCTCATCTCTCACGCTATTTCTCTTCACCACTGCTCACACTCAAGATCTCAAGTGCAAGGCAACACAGGTATAATTCTCAGTTCCCTCTTCTACTCCACTTTTCTACTTTTATCTTCTTCTTCTTCTTCTTCATCTCATCTCATTGCCATTACTGTTTTTCCCCACAGTCCCTTTTTTCTATTATCAATGTTAGTTTTAGGAGTGAGGGACATTGGTGGAAAATGTGTTTATGTGTGATGCTAATGATGAAGAACAAATTTTTGGGAAGTCTGAGTACCAAATTAAATTGAAGAATCATAGCATTATCTCTGCTTGCAATGTGTTCGACAAATTGCCCAAAAAGGTTTAGTGCTAAATACCATAAAATCATTCTTAATAGGTTCATATGTTCATGTATTGCACTAATTTAGAATTCTTTAGTATAAATTATGTGCTATAATCATGCTTAAGAGTGAACAAGTCAAAAATTTATAGGTTGTGAAACCCTTGATGAACATTACAGAAGGAAAAAAAAATGCCGCAGATGCGGCCTCACACCTGTGATGTATATTCTGCAAGTGTGATTTATGGTCAGCTGTAAAAGTTCACAGAAGTGCAAGCAATCCCGCAGAAGCGAGACCACATCTGCGATGGTTTTCGGCAGGTGCGGTAACTGGGCAGACTATGCACAAACAAGTAACTCAGTAATTTTGGCTTTTTGGGCCCCTTTAGCTTGATTATTTGGCCTAATTGCATTGTTTTGAATTGCTTAACATGATTATAATTCCCAACTAATTTGGTTTTGATTCTTAGATACTTTAAACTTCAAAAATGGACCCAAACTTGAACGAAAACGTGGCAGTTAATCATGAAATTGAGGAAGAAGTTATGGAGGAACAATTTGATAATGAACGCTTCATGTCTGCTGATTGTCATTGTCGGTATTATGAAAACCTTCTCACATAAAAGATCATTCTTGAAAAGGGGATATCTGAGGATAAATTGGCCGAACTACTTCCTGATTTTTGTGGCCATCTACAAACCACCGGCTGGTATTGTTTCATGCCTACTCCGTGCAAAGACATTTAGGAGTGGTTTTGTGAGTTTTATGCAAATCTTAAGCGTACAAACTTCGACGAACCACAACTCACAATAAGAGGAAAAACAATGAGGTTTGGGACAGAATAGATCAATGACATTCTAGGGCTTCCTGACCATCCATTTCAGACGGTGCGAGAAAAAAAACATTGCAACAATGGAGAACGACTTGTTTCTAAACTTTATTCTGTATGTATGAGAGCAAAGTGGGACAACAAAAGAAAGGGTTTGAAGTCCATCGACTTCACAGCTGAGGCCAAGATATGGCTTTACATCATCTGCAATAGAGTATCACCGTGTGGAAATATTTTGGATGTCTCATATGGCAGGGCCCTGATGATTGCATGCATACTTGATGGCATTCATGTGAATTTCGGTCATTATATCATTCAGGAGCTAAAAGCGTATTTTGTAGAAGAAAATTCAGGCTTGATGTTCCCTTCACTAATTACAGAGTTATGCCGACGATCAGATGTTGAGGTGCGAAGCACCAATCATTGGTTATCGGTCGACAAATCCTTTCATCTATTGAGATTAACGGGCGAGGGTAGTCCAGTAAAGACCATGAAGAGGAAAGTCACCACTATTGTTGGACCAGAGTCATCCTCGCAGGCAGAATTACCTAAGGGAACATTTGGTATGTTGAACTCGCAGCTTGGTGCTATCCATGACTTAGTGTCACAGTTGCCCAGTGGACCCTCACACCCCCAGCCTAGGCCCGAGTATTTTACTAGATAAGAAATGAAGACCTTCCTTGATTCCCAGAAAAAGCAAGTAGAGTCTCATGTGAAGTTGGCAGCTTCTGTTAGCACAATCAAGGCAGCCTATGGGAACATGGCCAAGGCAAATGTAGATCTTCAGACGCACTTCCAAAAGGAGAAAGTAAGAAATAAGAAGAAGGGAAAGTTTTTGATAAATATGCGGAGAGGCATCAAGGCCATCCTCAAATAGGGGCAACCGAACAGGAAGATACCAGTCGGGGACAACGATGATAGCAAGAGTATTCCTTCATGTCGAATGTTGTTGGTGATGATGTTGATGATACCTATGATGATGAGGCCAAGAGTTCTTCACGGTAGTGATTAGACTTTCTCCCACAGTCTACTAGTCTGATGCATACCTTAGAGAAACCCTCAAACTACTTTTATTTTATCTTGATATTGTGTAATGAGGACATTCTAGTGTTTTTTATTGGGGGTGGCCTTAGGGAGTATACTTTATTTGTAGATTGATACTTGACTTGTGCCCTTGCCGGGCTTGTTCTACTATTGTTTATCATGTGCCTTTACCGGGCGTACTGTGTGATTGGTGATGCATTTGCAGATTAGTCGCTTTTGTTATTCTATTTTATTTTTCTTTATTTATTTCTTTTATTTAGTAGTTTTTAGTGTATGTTATTTTTGTTCCTTTAGTATTAGTTGCTTTTGTTATTTTATTTTCTTTAGTAGTTTTTAGTCATTTCATTTTTATTCCTTTAGTGTTTAATTTATTTTCTTTAGTAGTTTTTAGATTATACTATTTTGATCTCTTTAGTAGTAATATACTTTTCAATAAATTTCCTTGGATTTTCTTTATGCTATGGTTCTTTCTCGAGGAATATTTTTGTGTTGAACCGGGTGATTTTTTCCTATGATGGATGACATGATGACTTTCTTAAGGGAATTAGTCTTGTTTGTTATGTAGAGTCTTTTTAATTTTTTGGTATTAATAAAATTAGTCTCTTGTATGTGAAGTGTGACTAAAACTACCCCTCAGAATATTTGTTGTAAATTGAAAAAGTAAGTTGTATGGGGAAGAATAATTTTTGCAATAACTTTTTGGATCATTTGGTGACTATTTACCCACTAGTTGGCACGATATTTCTTTAAATGCTCTTATTAAGAAGTGAATTGATCCGTCTTGATTAGTTCATGTGCCATGTGTGTTAGTTTTTGTGAAAAATAATTCTTCTGTTTACTTCTATCATGTAAAACTTGCCCGGTTATTCTTTCAATGCTAATGTTAATTATGTTTGTTTGGACGGATAACCATAGGCATTCTTTGTGATCTTTGAAAAAGACTTTTTAGCCTTTCGAGCCTACCATTGCATAAATATTATCACTAGTTTACCCTATTTGAGCCTTTAACCTTTTCTTTGGCTACCTCATTACAAACCTTTACCCTTTTGTGAAATAATTCCCTCTTTTGAACCCATCACTCCTTGAATGTTAAGAATGAGGCTAAAAGCCTAAATTGGGGGTGTTGGTGTTGATAGGAAAATGGTGAAGATATACATTGTGTGTAGAAACATGTACCTCAAAGTGGTTTATATGAATATACTCAAGCTCCAAAAGAAAATAGTTGTATAAAAAAAGTATGGAGTCTTGAGAAAATCAGAGAGGTTCTTTAAGGTGGTTCTATTTTGGTAACTAGATGTCAATAAGGGCTATATGATTTAAAAAGAAGCAAAGTGCAAAAAGAATGACAAATTTGAGTAGTGTTCAAGGAGGGTGTAATCACTTGTATCCCAGATACTTATCCTACCCTTCCCTAAACCTACATTAAAGCTTAAAAGTCCTTATGGGATCTTCAACCGAATATTCTTGAATAGGCGGCGAATTAAAATAAGGGCAAGCTCATGGCATGGTATTTTGTAACACTTAAAATTCTTTGTTGAGAGTGAATGTCTTTGTGCATTTGTCCCTTGTGTTGTGATTGTAAATACGATGATTTTGGGACTTTCTTTCTTGTTAGGACACATGGATTATGATGGATTGGTGAGATTTATATAATCCGAATTGTGTAAATTGAGCATATGTAGTAGACTAGTGCTTTTGAGTCACTTTTTGAGGCTTGGTTGTTGTCACTTGATTATGTTGAAACTCCATTACATTCTTAAGATTGTTTTAAATGAGGGAGTTATTTGATTGAGATTCACATGCTTGCGCCTAATTATTAGTACCAACCAAATCCATAAGTATGGTGCTTAATTGGAGAATGTGATTTGTAAATGATAGCAAATGCTACTTGTGCTTTAAATGGTAGAACCTCATTGAATTGTTGGTTTTGAATTATTTGAGGACAAGTAAAAGCTTTAAGTTGGGAGTGTTGATGAGTGGTGATTTTACCATTTATTTTAGTCTCTTTCCTTTAGTTTTTATATCCATTAATTATTATAAGAGGTTATTTATGGTGTTTATTGATAGATTTTTAGGTAAATAATGTCATGAAGAGGGTTATATTCAGTTGAAATGAAATTGAGCAAAAATGAGTAAAACAAGTGCAAATCCTTTCAATAATTCTGCATCTGCAGACACTGTGCGCTTATGCGATTTTGCATCTGCGAGTAAAAGGGCGCATATGCAGAATTACGCAATTTTCTTTGGAATCGCACTGCGGGGTACACTATTTCCATCAAATCTCGCTTCTCCGAGCTTCTATACGGATCTGCGTAACCGCACCTGCGAGGATTATTCTGCAGGTGCGATCAACAGTTTTTAGTTCTGGGCACTTTTGACAATTCACATTATCTCCATTCCAAAACCACAAATACATGACCTAGCTAATTGGAAACATATCTTCGGCTTATTTATCAGTTCCTAGACTAGAGAACACAAGTTATGAAGCTAGGGTTCTTGCACACACAATTGGGTCTTTCTTGCCAATTTATGTTCATTTCTTCATTTCCTTACTTTGTATTGTATATCTAAGTGTGTAGTATTTTTTCCAACACTTGAATCTTTTTTATGAAAATATTTATATTTAAAGTGTGGATTAAATATATTGTTGTGCTAGGACGAATTTTAGTTATATTGAAGTGAGTTATTGTTTCTTTAATTATTCTTGTTCTTTAATATTTCCAAAGGGGTTTGCTAACCCTAGGACCCTCCCATTAACCTTGAATTGATTTTGGAAAAGATAATTGGTATTGGGAAAGATCAATTAACAAGAACTTGAGGCTTTAACCCTCACTTTATAGATTCAACCTAAGGATACGATTTAACTACTTGTAGCCATATTCGGGTGTGCTTAATCTCTTAATTATTTTAGGGATAATACGATTAAGAAATAATATAGAATTATTACCCAAGCCTAATTAAAATAAACTCGCTCATGTTTGCAAAATCATGAAATACATTGAATCGTTACTTGAGTGTAATCTTCCTTGTATCCATGCTTGTAGTCATTAATCATGTTACTTGCTTTCTAGATTAGTTTATATTTTCGCATTTGGACGTAAATATTTTCTCAAAACTTCTCTAAATGTTAGCTTAGCATAATAAGCAATAACTCTCTTACACGCCTCATCGCCTACATATTGTTCTCTGTGGGATTCGACTCTGACTCATAGTTGGGTGAATTATATTGCATGCGACCATGGCCGTTTACTTTTAAAGAGTGGATTTAGACGTCATAGTACATTGAATCGGTTGTACGCATACCACACTCTGCAGTTAATTATGCAGATCCAGGTGTGGAGACTAGTTATCTGCAGTAGTTTGGCTTGTTGGACATAGCTTCGAGAGGAGAGGTCGAGTTGCATCCTTAGCTGTAGTTTGACTAGTCTTTTCAAATGTACTATTGTTTCAGTTCAAATAGTATTACAATTTAGTTTCAGACTTGTATCATATTGTCGAGATCATGACTCAGTATTTTTTAGCTTCTACGGGATTTATCTTATATTGGTAGTATTTTATTACATTGAGGTTTTAGACTTATGCTATTTTTGTGTTCACTGTTGTTTTTGCTCTTTATTGTTAAGTTTCGTCTTGTCTAGATGATGTGTTAAGAGCCATCACGACGGATTAGGATTTTGGATCTTGAAAAGTTGATATTGGAGCCCTAGGTTCATAGGTATTACGAGTCATAGTCAAGTTTAGTAGAATGTTGTGGATCGGTACAGAGACGTCTGTACTTATATTTGAGAGGCTACCGAACTATTAGGAAACTTAAATTTTTGTATTCTTGTCGTGCATAATTGTTATTTCCAAAACTTGAACTTGACTCTTCTATTCTCACAAAGATGGTGAAGACACGTGCGATCGGATCAGTATGACGGCCACTAGCACAACCAGATAAGGCCGCGAGAGGCCATGGATGTAGTAGAGGCTGAGGTCTGGCTCGTACTGCAGCCAGAGAAGCACCTGTGGAGCCATCAGTTGCCCGAGCTCAGGAGCAGGTAGCATAAGTGGTTGATCCAATAGGACCAGCATAGGCACCGGTAGTGTCCATTGTGATTCCTAGCCTTCGGGAGGCCTTAGCAAGATGTGACTGTATGCACGAGTATAGGTCAAGTAATCTCAGGTCCAGCTGCACCAACCACTTCACAATTCATAAGAAGTGCCAAGACTCTTGCCGCCCACACTCCAAAGAAGCTAGCTCGGGGAATGCAGACATTGGGTGTATTTCTAGTTCAGCCAGTTGTTGCGGATAGGGCCAATATTGGTCCCCATATGAGTGATGAGGAGAAGAATAGACTGGATCAGTTTGGGAGGCTTAAGCATCCAAAGTTTAGTGGAGCAGAGTCGGAGGATGCTCATGATTTTATAGATCAGAGTCAGTAGATTCTTCGCACTATAGCTATTTTGGACACCAGTGGGGTTTCATTCACTACTTTTCAGCTGACCGAGGAAGCCTACCAATGGTTGTAGGATTATGAGTTGAGCAGGCTAGCCGATGCGGCACCACTTACATCGCATGAGTTTTTAGTTCTCTTTATATAGATGTTTGTCCTACTAACTTACTGAGAGGAATTTCATAGGATGTTTGAGCAGCTACGCTAAAAGGGTATGACAGTGACTCAGTATGAAATGAAGTTTTCAGAATTGGCTCGTCACGCGGTATGGTTGGTTCCCACTGAGAAGGAGAAGATTAGGAGCATTATTGATGGCCTCAACTATGGATTAAGCTTCGATAGGTGTAAGGTTTGACGAGGTGGTTGATATTGATATACGCTTAAAGATAGTTCACATGTAGGACCGTGAAAAGAGGGAGTCTAAGAGGCCTCGTATTTTAGGGGTACGCGACCTCGACATCAATCATTCTCCTCGACTTCGATATTTGTTGACTCTTTGACCACGAATGTTACATCTCGCACTTTCGTACGTTAATGTTTCGTCTTTAGTTAATCGACGTAGACTCGGGGATGAGATTATCTTGAGGTTAATGTATCTATGCTATTTATAACAAGCTATAAGTAAGTGTCATGAAGGATAAAAGATACATGAATTAAAGAAAATGAGTTTCATTGAAGGTAGTTGATTTGGGATAAAATACAATCCGAGCTATAATATCCGATATTTATGGACTAGTACCATACAAGGTATCATATGACCATGATAGCATGATGTATAAGGTGTATTAAAAATGGGTAAAATTTTAAGTAATTTGAGATAATTCTTAATTATGCGGGTAATTGGTTAATTACCAGATAACGGGACATTACCTAATTAATTAATAAGTTGGATAAATATTAAAATTTTCACCCCCACCCCCACCCCCACTTGGCAGCAAGCCACATCTTAGTCAAATGACTCTTAGTCATTTCTTATTAGGTGGCAACCTAATACATTAATGTCAAGACACCTCAATTTTAAGACTTCCAATATAAACTAAATCACAATCAGATGTGAAGTTTTACATATTAGCAATGTTTTCTTGCAAATCCTTATACATTCCTACCAAAAATACTACAACATGGCTTCTTGCAATCAATTCCTATAAAAAAAATCCAACGAAAATTATTAGAATCTTAGCAACATAAAAATTTTGCGATTCTAAAGGAGTACGGTGCAACTTTTCCAAAAACATCATACGAATTTTTTTCTACTCAAGTTATGTTGAGGCTATCCCTTCTTTCCTTTTGGCATGATCCAAATGATACAAAACAAAAGAGCAAACACACATCATTCAAAAACAAATCTATTCATTGAAATACTAGGGGTCTCTAAGTTCTTGACTCCCCATATGACATATTACAGAGGTGTTATCAATGCATACTAGGGGTCTCTGTATTTGAATTTTATATAAGTATGTCATCAATTGTAGTGTATTTCCAGTTGGTTTAGTATTATTTCTATCATGAGTTACATGATTGGTCAACAAATTTGATCAGAAGGTTTTTACTACATTCATATGTATTTTGGACTAGCTGGCCATTCTTCTTAAATCTTAGTATTTTGAACTGTTTAGTGAGAGTCTTGTTGAGTACTGGGATTTCCACAACTTTGTAATGTAGCTTATAAAAACAAACAAAAGACATAATCATAGTAGTACAAGATGCATAAAACGTAAAGTCAGTTAAATTGACTAGCTATATTACGTACTAGGACTATGAAGTACGTGGTTCACCAACTGCTATTGACTTGTTGATAAAGTTTATCCAAAAGGAATATAGAGATTATTAACATATTTTCATGCATTTCATTCATTTATACATGTGTATTGATCCATGACTAGATGGCATTATATATGCGTAATTATATGTATAAATATGTATACGAGATATGGGAAAAGGTTACGGCGTTATATACGCATCACCACCTGATCAAGTAGTATATGTTGATGATGTTATCCACAGTAGCCGAGATGATATGATGGGTTGCCCTCAAAGGCTTAAGGATGTTATGTACATCTATAGCTATGCATGGAACGACATTTATACGCACATGCATGACATTATAAATATTTCAGGATTTGCAAAGTGATTTAGACTTACAAGTGGAATTCCTTGTTCCGTGTTTTATCTATGTCTTTTATGTACTGATTTTCATGCCTTACAAACTCAATACATTATTCGTACTGACGCCCTATTTCCCGGGGACAGTGTATCATGCCTGTAGGTGCAGGTAGACAAGATGACGGTTCCCTTCCTTAGGATCCTTGATCAAGGAGAGTTGGTGTGCTTTATTTTATCCGGAGCTGGTTTTGATCTTGGTACGATATGATTGTGTACATATATAGGTATGATGGGGACCAGTCCCTCCCTTGTACTGTTGTATATTATAATAGAGGTCTGTAGACAATTATGTATAGTTGGATAATATGTGGCCTTGTCGGCTTCTAGTTTTGGGTATATAGTTGTCTATAGTAGCCTTGCCGGCTTGCCCCACTGTATTACGCATGTATATGTACATATGTCTTTTCGAGAGGTTTCCCTCGCATATTTTATTTATGTTTCTATCTTAGACGCATGTTTAAGGGTGTTCACAGGTAAGACTCGGACACCCGTCGCGGCCCATCGGGTTAGGTCATGAAAAAGTGGTATCAGAGCAGTTCTATCCTAGGGTTGTCTACAGGACGTGTCTCGTAGAGTCTTTTTAATGGATGTGTTGTGCACCACACTTATAAACAGGAGGCTACATGATGATTAGGATGGTTACTTTTCTTTCCAATCCAGATTGTGCGATAGAACAGAGTCATAAGTATCCACTCCTAATGTTTACCTTATTTATGTTTTTTGTGATGCCTATTACTACTACATGACATGCGTGAGCCGCTAGCACGGGTTAGAAGGCTACGAAAGTATTAGAAAGGGATATAAGTTACATTATGGAGTCAGACCCATCGGAGATCATGTGTTATATTGAGGAGGATCCATATGACTCATCCGTTCGAGCAGTTTTGACCACTCCGGCAGTAGATATAGTGAGAGGAGTTCCGACCTCACCAAGTACCTTAGTTTCATTATCAAAACTCGTTAAAGGTAAGAGAGGAGTGGTGCACGAATTGGTATAGCCGGGTTCCCCTCAGGCTCCAAACTATGGCAGGGTATTTGTGGACGCCAGCTCTTCCGAGGTTCCAGATAGTCCACAATCTTGGGAGTCAGTCAATCAAGGTTCATCTGTGTATGTTATGGGATACGCAGAGGAAGAGGATCATAGTCGGGCTAAGAGGAGGAAGGTAATTGATAATGATATGAAGGTTCTGCTTCGAAGTGTGTCTGATCAAGGTTGTCATCTAGGACGAGGCAAGGACCCTATATTGTAGACTTCATCCAGATGTCAGCTTTTGCTTGTTGAGCTCGACTTCTTCTTAGAGCATTACCAAGTTAGGGTTCTAAATACGTTAGGTTATTTAATGACGATGTAGGTAGCCCTGTCCCGACCTTTATGGTATTTATCTACTCTTAGAGGCTTGTAGATATATGTCATGTACGTAAAAGATTGTATAGTCTTGTCGGCCAATGTTCAGTGTACGAGTGGTCATTTTGGTCTTATAGGACCGTATATCTTATGCATAAATTGGTATTACATATTTTATTCTAATTATCCTACGGCAAGCCTTCCATATCATTTACATATGATAACATTATACGAAAAAAATATTATGTTGGTACTCGGTTGAGTAAGGCACTAGGTGCCCGTCGCGGCCCATCGGTTTGGTTCGTGAAAAAAGTGGTATCACAACCTCAAAGTACATGTATGGATTCTTGTGTTGGTTATTCTTATTGGTCGTGTGAGGCCATTGTCATTATTGATGATTGTGATCCTATGTGGCATTGAATTACTGAGTTCTATAGGAAGAGTTGGTAGTAGTATTGTTACAAAGTTGAGTTTACCAAAGTTACATAGATCCCGGGGAGTTATACATTCCAGGATGAATGTTTTTAAGGAGGGGAGGGGAGGATGTTACAACTCGCATTTTCGTACGTTAAAGTTTCATCTTCAGTTAATCAGCGTAGACTCGGGGATGAGATTATCTTAAGGTTAATGTATTTATGCTATTTATTACAAGCGATAAGTAAGTGCCATGAAGGATAAAGGGTACACAAATTGAAGAAAATAAGTTTCTTTGAAGATTGTCGATTTGGGATAAAATACGGTCCGAGCAATAATACCCGATATTTATGGGCTAATACTATACAAGGTACCATATGACCGTGATATTATGATGTAATAGGTGTATTGAAAATAAGTAGAATTTTAAGTAATTTGAGATAATTCTTTATTATGCGGGTAATTAGTTAGTTACTGGGTAACGGGACATTACCTAATTAATAAATAAGTTGGATAAAGATTAAAATTTCCACCCCTACCCCCACGTGGAAGCAAGACACATCTTAGCCAAATGACTCTTAGTCATTTCTTATTAGGTGGCAACCTAATACATTAATGTCAAGACACCTCAATTTTTAGACTTTCAATACAAACCATATCACAATCAGATGTGATGTTTTACACATTAGCAATGTGATTTCTTGCTAATCCCTACACATTCCTACCAAAAATACTACAACATGACTTCTTGCAACAATTCCCACAAAAAAAATCCAATGAGAATTATTAGAATCTTAGCAACGTAAAAATTTTGCGGTTCTAAAGGAGTACAGTGCAACCTTTTCCAAGAACATCATACAAAATTTTCCCTACTCTTGGTATGTTGAGGCTATCCCTTCTTTCTTTTTGGTATGATCCAAATGATACAAAAGAAACGAGCAAATGCACATCTTTCATAAACGACTCTATTAATAGAAATACTAGGGGTCTCTATGTTCTTGATTCCCCATGTGACATATTACAGAGGTGTTATCAATGCATACTAGGGGTCTCTATATTTGAATTTTATATATGTATGCCATCCAATTATAGTGTATTACCGGTTGTTTTGGTATTATTTCTATCATGAGTTACATCATTGGTCAACAAATTTGATCAAAAGGTTTTTACTACGTTCATATGAATTTTGGACTAGCTGGCCATTCTTCTTAAATCTTAGTATTTTGAACTGGTTAGTGAGAGTCTTATTGAGTACTGAGATGTTCACAACTTTGTAATGTAGCTTATAAAAACAAATAAAAGACATAATCATAGTAGTACAACATGCAGAAAAAGTAAAGCCAGTGTAATTGACTAGCTAGATTACGTACAAGTACTATGAAGTACGTGGTTCACCCACTGCTATTGACTCGTTAATAATGTTTATCAGAAAGGAATATTGAGATTATTAACATATTTTCATGCATTTCATTCATTTATACATGTACATTGACCAATGACCAGATGGCGTTATATACACGTATTTATATGTATATATATGTATATGGGATATGGGAAAAGGTTACAGCGTTATATACGCACCACCACCTGATCAGGTAGTATATGTTGATGATGTTGCCCACAGTAGCCGAGATGATATGATGGGATACCCTCAAAGGCTTGATGATGTTATGTACATCTATACTTATGCATGGAACGACATTTATACACACGTGCTTGACATTATAAATGTTTCAGGATTTACAAAGTTATTTAGACTTACAAGTGGAATTCCTTGTTCCATGTTTTATCTATGTCTTTTATGTACTGATTTTCATGCCTTACATACTCATTACATTATTCATACTGACGGCCTATTTCCCGAGGCCAGCATTTCATGCCCGCAGATACAGGTAAACAAGCTGACGGTTCCCCTCCTTAGGATCCTTGATCAGCGAGAGTTGGTGTGCTCCATTTTATCTCGAGATACTTTTGATATTGGTACGATATGATTGTGTACATATATAGGTATGACGGGGCCCAATCCCGTCCTTGTACAGTTGTATATTCTAATAGAGGTCTGTAGACAGTTATGTATAGTTGGATAGTATGTGGCCTTGTCGGCTTCTAGTTTTGGGTATATAGTTGTCTATAGCAGCCTTGCCGGCTTACCCCACTGTATTCCACATGTATATGTACTTATGTCTTTTGGACAGGTTTCCCTCCCATATGTTATTCATGTTTATATCTTAGACGTATGCTTATGGGTGTTCACAGGTAGAACTCGGGCACCCGTCGCAGCCCATCGGTTTGGGTCGTGACAAAAGTGGTATCAGAGTAGTTTTGTCCTAGAGTTGACTACAGGACGTGTCTCATAGAGTCTTGATTATGGGTGTGTTGTGCAACACACTTATAAATGGGAGGTTGTAGGATATTTAGGATGGTTCCTTTTCTTTGTAATCAAGATTGTGCGATAGAACTGATTCGTAAATATCCACTCCTAATGTTTCCCTTATTTATGTTTTTAGTGATGCCTATTACTACTAGACGACAGGCGCAATCCGCTAGCACGGGTCAGAAGGCTACAAAAGTGTTAGAAAGAGATATAAGTTACACTATGGGGTAAGACCCATCGGAGATCATGTGTTCTATTGAGGAGGATCCATCCGAGGATCCATATGACTCATCCGTTCGAGTTTTTTTGACCACTCCGGCAGAATATGGGGTGATAGGAGTTTCGACCTCACCAAAACCCTTAGTTTCATTATCAAAACCCATTGATCAAGGTATGAGGGGAGTCGTGCATAGATTGGTACAGCCGGGTTCCCCTCAGGCTCCAAACTATGGTAGGGTATTTGCGGATGCCAGCTCTTCCGAGGTTCCAAATAGTCCACAATCTTGGGAGTCAAACAATCAAGGTTCATCTGTGTATGTTATGGGATACTCATAGGAAGAGGATCGTAGTCGGGCCAAGAGGAGGAAGGTAATTGATAAGGATATGCAGGTTCTGCTTCGAAGTGTGTCTGATCGAGGTTCTCCTATAGGACGAGGCAAGGACCCTATACTGTAGACTTCATCCAGATGTCACCTCTTGGTTGTTGAGCTCCACTTCTTCTTGGAGTATTACCAAGTTAGGGTTCTGAATACGTTAGATTGTTTTATGAGGATGTAGGGAGCCCTGTCCCGACCTTTATGGTATTTATCTACTCTTAGAGACTTGTAAATATATGTCATGTACGTGAAAGATTGTATAGCCTTGTCGACCTAAGTTCAGTGTACGAGTGGTTATTTTGGTCTTATAGGCCCGTATGTCTTATTTATAAGTTGTTATTACATATTTTATTCTAGTTATCCTACGACAGCCTTTCCATCTCATTTACCTATGATAGTTTGATACGAAAAGATACGTTATGTTGGTACTCGATTGAGTAAGGTACCGGGGGGAAAATAATTCGTTAGAGTCATGAAAAAAGTGGTATCACAACCTTAAGGTACATGTATGGATTCTTGTGTTAGTTATTCTCATTGGTCTTGTGAGGCCATTGTCATTATTGATGATTGTGATCCTATGTGGCATTGAATTACTGAGTTCTACAGGAAGGGTTGGTAGTAGAATTGTTACAAAGGCGACTATACCAAAGTTACATAGATCCTAGGGAGTTAAATATTCCAGGCCGAATGTTTCTAAGGGGGGAAGGATGTTACATCTTGCATTTTCGTACGTTAATGTTTCGTCTTCAGTTAATCGGCGTAGACATAGAGATGAGATTATCTTAAGGTTAATGTATTTATGCTATTTATAACAAGCAATAAGTAAGTGCAATGAAGGATAAAGGGTACACGAATTAAAGAAAATTAGTTTCACTGAAGGTTGTCGATTTGGAATAAAATACGATCCGAGTAATAATAGCCGATATTTATGGACTAGTACTATACAAGGTATCATATGACCGTGATATTATGATGTAACATGTGTATTGAAAATAAGTAGTATTTTAAGTAATTTGAGATAATTCTTTATTATGCGGGTAATTAGTTAGTTACTGGGTAACAGGACATTACCTAATTAACAAATAAGTTGGATAAAGATTAAAATTTTCACCCCTACCCCACGTGGCAGCAAGCCACATCTTAGCCAAATGACTCTTAATCATTTCTTATTAGGTGGCAACCTAATACATTAATGTCAAGACACCTCAATTTTAAGACTTTCAATACAAACCATATCACTATAAGATGTGAAATTTTGCACATTAGCAATGTGATTTCTTGCAAATCCCTACACATTCCTACCAAAAATACTACAACGTGACTTCTTACAACCAATTCCTACAAAAAAATTCAATGAGAATTATTAGAATCTTAGCAACGTAAAAATTTTGCGGTTCTAAAAGAGTATAGTGCAACCTTTTCCAAGAACATCATACAAAATTTTCCCTACTCTAGGTATGTTGAGGCTATCCTTTCTTTCTTTTTGGTATTATCCAAATGATACAAAAGAAACGAGCAAACACACATTTTTCATAAACGACTCTATTAATAGAAATATTAGGGGTCTCTATGTTCTTGATTCCCCATGTCACATATTACAGAGGTGTTATCAATGCATACTAGGGGTCTCTATATTTGAATTTTATATATGTATGTCATCCAATTATAGTGTATTACCGGTTGGTTTGTGTGAGCACGTGATTTTTGCCTCACGAAAACTACTCTAAAATAAATAAAAAAATAAAACAAAAATTCTCTTAGTATGCAGTTTTTAGAATTTGTGTGGTGTTTATTAATTATTTGTGTTTTGTCTGTAAATGTTTACTTTGTTATAGATAAATAATAATAAATAAAACAAAAAATACATGTTGCATGCATATCTAGGATTTAATTATGCATTTAAAAGATAATTAAAAGAAAATCACAAAAAATATGCATTTACCTTATTTTGGTCATTTAATTATGTCATAGTGTGATTAATATTTTGTCTATGTGTTAATAGTTGTCAAAAGGTAATTAATATTTTTTGTAAGGGTAATTTTGTTTTTATAATTAAATTAGGAATTTAATAAATAAGGAACAAAATTAGAAAATGAAAAGAGTTGATTAATTGGGCAAAACGGATCTGGGCCAAGAATTTTTAAACAAAAATTAGGCCCAAAGCAATGCAGTTACCCGGCCCAGGTCAGTCAACCCAAAGACCATCAAACGATGTAGTATAGGGCAAATACTACACTGTTTGATGATGTCCGGTAAATTAAGTTCAAAAGTAAACCATACGATGTCGTATGGTTGATTTTAATCGGGGCCGTTCATTGTTTCTGATCCAAGGGCTCCCAGAATTTTGACCTTACCCGTAACCCTTACCCGACCCATTGCCCCAATACAGCCCGACCCCAACATTAAACCAAACGACATCGTTTGGTTAAATAAATTAATCTCAACCGTGCATCTTAATTGATCCAACGGATGAGATCAATCCACTCCACTCGTATATAAGTTCAAATCCATACCCAGCCCCCTAACCAAATACCCCACCCCTTGTGTCCTGTTCATCATCTCTTTCAAGAGATCAGATGAACCTCACCTTCCACCACCGTGCACCGTCCACAGGAAATCGCCTCACGGCGGTTCCGGTGGTCCAAACCACCCCACCTTAACACCCTCGACTCCTCACAACCCCCTCTTTACGGATCTGGTATTAGTTTCCTTTGAATCAGACCCCAATGTCTCGAATCTTCGATTGAAGGTTGGTCTGAAAACCCAACTTTCTATGATGGCCTCCAAATTAACACCACAGCTTCCCCTAGCTACCCTCACTACGGATCTGTTAGTAGCATGGTTCGAATCCTCCTGGAACTGCTCGAATCTTCATTTGAAGATTCGAGTGAAACCTAACCCTACCCCAATCTACCTCAAACTCACACCAGTTATCCACCTGACCTCCCCCATGCCTAAAATACCATTGGCTTGGTTCGAATATATCCAGAAGTGTTCGAATTTAAGATCAAAGAATCAGAAACCCTAAAAATTTCAAAACATGGAATTTGCCCGAATTATATGAGGGATTGAGGTCTAAGAGACTTTAATCGAGGTATTCTCAATTGAGAATACTTCGAATAAAGTCTGTTTAGCCTCAAAAGATCCGAATCCAGGTTGAGTCTGTGTCCGAATAAATTTGAAGATTCAGAGGTATTTTTCTTATTTCTTTTTGTATTCTATGTGTATATTGTTGTTTGTTTCAGTAGTCTATGTAGTTTTTCCTATTTGTTTGTTTGATTCTGTCTCATACCCGTATATTTGATCAAATAAGGGAATTGTTTCTGTTTGTTGTGATTGTTTACAATATGTGTAATTGACTCGACTAAGTTCGTCGATTAGTTATATTATAAAATCCTGTTTCTGAAAATGTTGATTGATACAACCTGTTTATCTACTTGTAGACTGATTGTTTGACAATTATGGTAGTTAGTCAGTCGATTAATGAGTTGTGTCAATTAATCAGTTTCTGTAAAATCTTTGAGTCTGGCAATAATCCTGAAGTTATTTGATTTGCTTACTTCCATTATTTGCTGATCAATGTCAGCTATAGTCATCTGATTAAGCTTCATTGATTAGTCTGGCTGTATAAACTGAGTCATTTCAATATTCTGTTTGGTTTTAATCTTGATTGTTAATTACCAAATTAGTTGAAAACTCTGTAAATATTGTTCTGACAAGGTATCCAATGTTTTTCTTTTTATCTGCGTTAAATCCATAGGATTGGTTATAGCTGTTTGAATAGATTGTAGAATCTGTTCTGATTTTTGTATTAAGATCAGTAATAACAGTAGGATTTCAGGGGTACTGTTGGAAATAAAACAGTGAGGATAATATGATAATAGTAGTGTGCTGATAGTGGAGTGTTAATGGCTATTATTTAATGAAATAATGGGAAACAAAGGATAATGGGAATGCTGGAAATAAGGAAAAAAGCACCTTTAGTGGCTGATTTATTGGAAAATCAGCATTAGTGCTATGAGAGTGGAGAATTGCTGATTTTAAAAGGAAAGGGGGTCCGGGCAGCATTAGGATGATAACTTATATAAGAGGGGAGTTGGGACTGATTTTAAAGAGGAAACAGATAGAGAGAAGAGAGAAAAAAGAGGAAAGAAAGAAAAATCTGAAATAAGTAAAAGATAGAAAGAAAGAAAAACAGAAACAGTAAAACAGAATTCTATATCGGAAACTAGTATTGAAGCTGATTCTGTGTTTTGAAATTAAGAGCTTTTCAGTCTGCCTGGTCCTAAGTCTTAAAAATCAGAAATACTATTTCCCTTGAATCCATCCGGATTTGTTTGATCTTATTGTTGGTTTAAAATCTGAATTTTCTTAAAAAATCCTGCTACTATGTGTCTGGGTTTCACGGGTCCTATATTTTCTACTGATTTTGTTACTGCTGCTACTGCTGAAATTTGCCTCATTTACCCTCATTTTCCAGGTATATATCTTTAGACTCGTGCTGTGGAAAGTTTCAACATTGCAAAAAATGAATAAAGTTTGTAATTAATATTATGTCTTCTATTCGTTTAAGTCAAATAGTTTAAATTGCAGTTTTGTTTCAGTTGGTTAATATAGTAATCTGTTTGACATGATGACTATTAGTTAGTTATCCCCTTTTGAAATTCATATAAGTGTTGTAATAATGTTATCTATTTTAGCATTTCATTAAGTATAAGGTATGTTCAAATTGTCAACATGGTAGAAAGTTGGCCATTAATTCGATCTTGTGATGTTGTTAGCTAAGAAAAGAATAGTGCAGAAATATCATTATTCACAAAACTATATTATTAGCTTATTTTGTCAAATATCTGATTTTGTTTAAGGCTAAGATAATGTTAATTATATTTCGTTCATAGATGGCATAATAACAGTTATGTGAATAGTCATGGTAGAAATGTGAATGGGTATAGTCCGTCTCGTTTATGATGTTGGAATATGATGAATGGTTCGGACATAAAAATATGTTGCATGTAATGTCATTTTATTGAGTCAATTTGTATAATAGTTCCCTTTCTCCCCAATTTGATTATTTATCATTGTAAACAAATTAATTAAGCAATTATAACATTGGGCTAAAAACAAGTATATGAGAATGAGATGGGATGTATAAGCACGAATTGCAATATTTTATGTCAAAGATATGTAGAAATAGAGTTTGCACTAAATATAAATAATGGAAATTCTTCGGAAACTATTAATTTGTTTATCGAATTAACTCTTTCCCCAGTTTTATATGTGATTCGATTCATAGATATGCATATATTGTATTTACGGAAAAATGGTAGTATTAATCCCACGTTTATTTTTACTCTTTAAAATTTGAATGGCTTGGAGAAATATAATTCTTACGCAGAAAAATATAATTTGCGGTCAACATTCAACAATTTGTGAATTCTTTTCGAGGAATTTAGAGGCGTCCTAAATAGTGGTTTTTCATGACTTTCATATAAAATATATGGAAGTAATAAACAATTTGTGAAAAATCTATATTACTATTAAGAGTATTTTGCGTGATTAGGGATGCGTTCGCGTAACCCGGTTATATTTCTAAAAAAGCAATTCGGATTATGCGTTCGCGCAACTTCGAGCGAGCATTTAATAAAAAAAAAAGATTCGTCGGAGAATATTAAATTAATTTCATAAAAACCCGAGATGTGCGGTTCATTATTTAATCATACAAAAGGGGCGAATGTTCTTGATTTATTTTAAGCACAATTTCAAACATAAGATTTTTTTATTATAATAAAATGTATAAAAAATAATATTATCAATCTTATTGTGTATACGTATGCGTGACACGATTCTTTCCGTTTATAAAAAATATATAAGGCAAATATACGTACGCGTGATTCGTTTCAAGTAAATCTTTAATTTGTAAACAATCTAAACAGGAGCGGTAACAAAAATCATGTAATAAAAATGTATTTAACAAATCGAGATAATTAAGCCAAATATAATAACAGTTAATCGACCGTGCTAGAACCACAGAATTCGGGAATGCCTAACACCTTCTCCCAAATTAACAGAATTCCTTACTCGGATTTTCTGGTTCGCAGAATGACAAATAGAGTCATATTCTCCTCGATTCGGAATTAAAACCGGTGACTTGGGACGCCTTAAAATTCCCAGGTGGCGACTCTGAAATAAACAAACAAATCCCGTTTCGACTGTCCTTTAATTGGAGAAAACTCCTCCGCACCCTCGCGGGGCCGTAAAGAGGAGGTGTGACAGCTCTGGCGACTCTGCTGGGGAAATATACCCAGAACCACTGGTTTAGGGTTTAAGAATTCGAGCTTAAAATAACTGTTATAGTTGGCTTTATTTATTATATGATTTTCACATATTTTTGCTTAATATGCTAAATGTTGCTTTTTACCGCTTTAATATTATTTGAATTGTGAATATATACAACTGCTACGAAACTCCCTTCTTTCTGAGTCTTCTGAATTTATGGTGCACACGTGCGCGTGGCCCACCTTTCTGTTAAAGTCATACCAAATAAGACGAAGTTGGGACAAGTAACTAGGACGGGTAGACTTTCATGCTCCCGGTACGTTGCCCCCACTTCGGCTCAAATTGTCCGTTTGGGTAAGCCGGGTTTAGAACAATCTGCCTCAGGTTTTTCACTTAGAATAACTCAGCCATGTACCGGATCCCTAGTAGGAACGTTTGTTTGCATCACGTGCATTTGACTTTGGAGGCTCAACACTGGGGTTGGGTCTGTCTAGGACAGGTGTACCCAAAAATGAAAATGACCATTCTGATGCATCTTACTTGCTACTTGTGCATTCATTTGCCTCGGATTTGCTTGTTGACCAGCTTAATTGAAAAAAAATCATTGTGAGAGCCGAGAAATAAAATGGGTTGTTTTAGAAAATTCCCAAAATAGTTTTAAATTTATAAAATAAAATATATATATATATAGTTTTGAGTTTTGAAAAAAAATAAGAAGTGCTAAATAAATAGATAAATTGATTTTTTTTAGTGTCTGTTTTCAAAATGAGTCTTGATTTTGTTAAAATTAATTTCAGATACAAAATGAGCACCACATAAAACCCACCGTCCGCAAATGCAGACGAGTTATTTTTCGTCTTCAGATGTGGTGGTATGAGTTAGGCGAATATGGTCAAAAATGGGTCATTAAGCATTTGGAAAATCTCACAGATATTATGAAAGTTAAACCACGGGATGATCTGATTGCGGCGTTAGTAACTTTTTGGGACCCTGTTCACAATGTCTTTCGTTTCTCTAATTTCGAGCTTACCCCTACATTAGAAGAGATAGCTGGATATGTTGGTTTTGACAGAGATCTAAGAAATCAAAATCTGATATTCACAAAGGCTCCCTCAGTGCATCGATTCTTCGGTCTTCTAAACATCAGTAATCAAATCAGAAAAAGCAATATTGTCAACGGATGTTGTTCTTTCAACTTCCTATATTGAAATTCATGAAAAGGGCCTTACTAACAAACAGAACAAAGACACCTGGCAAATTCACCGTCGCGTCGCATTCATGGTGGCTTTTCTAGGAATCATGGTCTTTCCAAACAAAGAACGAACAATTGATATTCGCACAGCGAAAGTCGTACAGGTCCTCACTACCAAGGAAAATCACACCCTTGTCCCGATCATTCTCTCAGACATTTATCGGGCATTGACCTTATGTAAATCAGGGGAAAAGATCTTCGAAGGGTGCAAAATTTTGTTGCAAATGTGGATGATTGAACATCTCCAACATCACCCCAAGTTCATACAGTATGGTCCAAGCCATGATAATTTCATCGAGAGTTATGAAGAAAGAGTAAAAGATTATAAGTCTCTAGAAGGGGTCGAAGCCTGGGTATCTCATCTAAGATCATTAACGACAAGTCAAATTGAGTGGACTTTTGGATGACTCCCGGTGAGGGAAGTGATACACATGTCAACCTCGAATAGTTATTTGCTACTATTGGGATTGAGAAGCATCCAGCCATATGCGCCACTAAGAGTTCTAAGACAACTAGGGAGATACCAAGTAGTTCCTGATGATGAAGATTTGAGTATGCAAGTAATCGAGTTACACCCTGAAGCCACTCTTCCCGAGGCTCTAATTCAGCAGATGTGGAATGGATGTCGATACTTGAAAAGTGATACTCAAGTCCCAGACACTACAAAGGGCGAGATAAATCCAGGATATGCAAGGTGGTTTGAGAAACGGTCCCGCGTGGATGATGTACCAGAACCCGAGCTAAGAAGGCCAACAAAAAGACCCCATGTTCAAACCTTTAATGATAAAATCCAAGAGCGGTTGATTTGGGGAGAAAAGGAAAAAGGGTACAAAGCAACTATCCATGCCCTAAAGGAAAATCTGAGGAGCCTCAGTCTGGAGAAAGATTTGCAAGCACAAGAAGCCGAAGGCGAGAAGAAGAGTCTAGCTTGTGAGAATGAAAATCTTCACACTCAATTTCAAAAAATGAAAAAAGCTTCTGAAACACCAATGAGGAGTTGGAAGGATCAAAAAATCATCGCCAATCTTTTTGAAAAAATGCAAGATTATGATTCCATTTTTGCAAAAAACGAAAGGGCGTTGAGCAAAGCTAAAGAAAGAATCCAACAATTAAACGAAGAAGCCAGATCTAATAAGGAACGGCAAGTAAGGCAATCCGAAGAAGACAAGGCACAATTCAAGAAGGAAAAAGACCGTTGGATACATTTAGAAGCCCAACTTCATGCACAACTGGAAGAGGCGAGAAGATACAACAGAGAACATCAACATGCGGACATCGACAGAGAAAGGGCACAGGCAAGACTCGATCTGGCCAGACTCCGAGCTCAGTTAGAGTCAGCTTTAGATCGTGAAGACTTTATCAGAGATATAGCCACAACTCGCCAACAGCAACTGCAAAACCAAGACCAACGTCTTCAAGACCTCAGGGCACAAATCCATGATTTAGCGGTTTACACTTCTCAAAGTTATGTGAACTGCCAAGGGATGGATTATGAAAGGTTTAGAGAACATGCACCTATTTTGGCACGTCATCTGGCAACGGAGTTAGAAAGAATGTATCGTACACGGGGAGGTCATCCAGTTCAAGCCCCACATTGAGCAGATAATCCAATGATTAACAACAAAAGTGGAAATTGGAGCATGTTCAGAGATGTTAAGAGTTGTGTCTTTTATTTTGATTTAGGTGTGTGTGTTTTCAAACCATTTTCTTATAATGTTTTCCAAATGTAATGTCTATTCCATCTTTGTATTATTTTTAAGAATAAATAAAAGTGTTTGCCTTACGTCCGAACTACGCAAGGTCTGATTCATGCAGGGGCATGATACGTAGGCAATCTCTATAAGATTCGACCACAATAGAAAATATATAAAATAATAAATAAATTGAGAGTGAGTAACAATAAAAAATTTCAAGAAAGCTGGGATGACACAAGCAGCCGCGCAAATGCATAATAGAAAAGGGTTATTTGTCTAGGAACATTGCATCTCAACGTGTAATTATATATGTGTTAAACTCTCAAAACTAACAAGTTTGCTCATTTCCAGAATTCAAGCAGTTAGTTTCTCTAAAGAGTATACTGGCATATTATCATTATCACACGAGATCAAAAGGACCAATACCCGAAAGTATGTCTATCCCAGATGTCGATACAGGTATTGAGATAGAGGAGATGGATGTCGGTAAAATGAAAGAAGAGATGTTTAAACTCAAGCAGCAAATGGCTGAGATGTACCGGGCCTGGTCTACAGGGCAGTCACCCCCATCTTACCCAACTAACCCTGCTCCATCAATGGCCCAAACTGAGGATAATCTTACCACTGAATTACCCCCAAATTTCCCCATCTACCAACACTACCGAGGCACCACCTCTCAGACACCGCAGTCTCCCCCTCCTAAACCAGTTCCATACTTTCCTCCACCTATAACTCCTGTCTTTGTGGCACCTCCCACAGCTACACTCCACAAATCTCCTAGTGAGCCTGCATTCCAGGCCCAGGATAACCAATACTACCCCCCGGAGCCCACCCTCAAAGCCTCCAAAATCCATTCAACTACTCCTCGTTTTGACCTCCCAACCAAAATTGACAATCCAGCCAAAAATGCTGAACAAGAAGAGATGTTCAGGAAGGTCAAAAGCCTAGAACAATCGTTCCGAGACATGCGAGGGTTAGGTGGGTAAGTCAGTGTAGCCTACAAGGATTTGTGCTTGTTCCCAAATGTACAATTACCAGTTGGCTTCAAGATGCCCAAATTTGACCTATACAACGGTCATGGCGATCCAGTAGCTCACTTAAGGGGTTTCTGCAGCAAGATGCGAGGAGCTGGGGGAAAGGACGAATTATTGATGGCTTACTTCAGTCAAAGTTTAAGCGGATCAGCTTTGGAGTGGTATACACGCCAGGACCATGGGAGATGGTACACCTGGGATGACCTGGCACAGGCATTTGCATATCATTTCCAATACAATCTGGAAATCATCCCAGATCGACTATCTTTGACAAAATTTGAGAAAAAACACAATGAAAGTTTTAGAGAGTATGGCTTCCGGTGGAGAGAACAAGCAGCAAGGGTGGATCCTCCTATGAAGGAGAGTGAAATGGTAGACTACTTCCTTCAAGCCTTGGAACCAACTTACTATGCCCATTTGGTTTCACCGGTAGGTAAATCATTCAACGAAGTAGTGAAGATGGGAGGTATGGTGGAAGAAGGCCTCAAGACAAATAAAATCATGAGCTATTCGGCTATTAAGGCGACTACTCAAGCTATTCAAGGCGGGGTAGGAGGAATCGGAAGAAAGAAAAGGGAGGAAGCAGCGGTAGTTGATTCAGGAACTTGGTCGGGATCCAGAGGTTCACCTCCTTACTATAATCAACATCGACCTCACCAATCAACTTACCACCACAATTCACCCCAACACTACTATCACCCTTCGGAACATCATTTTTCCATTAACCATGCACAAACATACAATCAGCCACCTGCTCACGCTAATTGGCGTGCTCCTGTCATACCAAGTACCTACCCTTATCCGCGATCCCACTCCGGACCAGGTTTCAGGCCTAGTCCAGTATTCATTGGTGAAAGGGGGCAGAAAAGGAAAACCTACACTCCATTGGGAGAGTCCTACACTAGTTTGTTCCACAGGCTGAGACAGCTGGACATGTTAAGACCAATACAATCCAATCTACCCAATCCTCCTCCAAAGAATCTGGACTACACCCTTAGCTGTGAGTATTGTTCTGGTACACCAGGCCATGATACAGAAAAATGCTGGCATTTAAAGAATGCAATACAAGAGTTGATTGATACTAATAAAATTGAGGTTCAAACCCCCGAAGCTCCCAATATTAACAGAAATCCAATGCCAGCTCATCAGGAGGCCAATATGATAGAAATAGTACAGGCTGATGGGGAGACAAAGAAGCCGTCACAAACCGTCATGATGATCATGTCTCATGAAGCCAAGCCAGATAAGCAGTTAACAGAAGAGAAGTCGATACCTAAGCGGAACATAAATGGTGATGAACCATCTATGGTAGTCAAGAAGGGATCTTCGAGCAAAGTTGCCACAAAGCAAGAAAGGTCGAAAGTGATAGTACCAGGGGTCGCCAGCAAACCCATTGTAGTCGTGGAAGGAGCCCGTATAGATCGGGTCATTATCAAGTCGGTAACCCAGTTACCAGTGATCAGCAACAAAGTCATTCCATGGAACTATGAACGGGTGACGGTAATGTACAAGGGAAAGGAAGTCAAGGAAGAAGTCTGTGAGGTGCAAGGCTTGACTCGTTCGGGAAGATGTTTTTCTCCCGAAGAGTTAAGAAAAACTAAAAATAATCCAACACCAATATAGAAAGCTGTGACGGAAGAGGAAGCGGAAGAGTTTTTAAGAAAAATGAAACTCCATGACTATTATGTTGTGGATCAACTGAAGAAGACGCCCGCTCAAATTTCATTATTGTCATTACTGATCCATTCAGAGGAGCACCGTCTGGCTTTGATGAATCCTGAATGAGGCTCACGTTCCTGATAAAATCTCTGTAAATCATTTGGGAAGAATAGCCAACAGAATCTTTGAGGCAAACAGAATTACATTTTCTGATGATGAATTGCCTGTGGAAGGTACTGAGCACAACAGAGCTCTTTACCTCACCGTGAAATGTGAAAACTCCGTAGTAACCCGGGTATTGGTTGACAACGGGTCAAGTGCAAACATCTGCCCTCTCTCCACTTTAAGCAAATTGAAAATCAAAGAGGAGAGGATCCAGAAGAATAGTATTTGCGTACGGGGGTTTGACGGTGGAAGCA
This sequence comes from Nicotiana tabacum, assembly GCF_000715075.1. Lineage (NCBI taxonomy): Eukaryota > Viridiplantae > Streptophyta > Magnoliopsida > Solanales > Solanaceae > Nicotiana > Nicotiana tabacum. The sequence goes on along the minus strand of NC_134100.1, from coordinate 21,936,990 downwards.
GAGATTTATTTAGCGACATAGTGTTGGAGCTGACAATAGGGCCAGTTGAATTCACGATGGAGTTTCAAGTGTTGGATATAACTGTTTCTTATAATTTGCTATTGGGTTGAACATGGATCCATGCTGCTAAAGCAGTCCTGTCAACATTACACCAGGTGGTCAAGTTTGAATGGGATCAGCAAGAAATAGTTGTGCATGGGGAAGAAAGTTTAAATGCTCACAGTAGTGCCATTGTACCGGTCGAGGGAATAGAAAATGACCAGGGACCATGGGTATACCAAGTGTCCGACACAATGTCGGTAGAGAAAATTCCAGAAGGGAAGTACCTTTCGAATCCAAAGATAACCTCTGCATCAGTTATTGTAGCCTATGAAATGTTAAAAAATGGTTTTATACCCGGCAAAGGTCTGGGCTCATCTTTGCAAGGAATTATACAACCAGTATCTCTCCCCGAGAACTAGGGAACATTTGGTTTGGGATTCATACCCACTTTCACAGACGTGAGAAAGGCCAGAAAGCTGAAACAAAAGTCATGGGTGCTTCCAAAACCAGTCCCACATTTATCAAAGTCTTTTATCAAGATCGGTGCTAAAAATCGCCCGATAACAACAATTCCTAAATCCCTGGTCAATCCTGAGGAGGAATTAATTAAAAGATTCGAGAAATTGTTTGATGATGTGAATATGGTGGAAAGCGGGGAAGGTTGTAGCAACGCAGAAGTTCAATTCGTTGGGCCAGAAACAAAGCTTAATAATTGGAAAGCCACTCCTCTCCCCATTTGAAAGGAGTCTTGGTAGTTTATTTTTGATTTTCCTTCAGTTTGTTTGGGTTACCTCAGGGTTGTAATCCCAATGCTTATCTTACAGTTTGTTTGAAGTGTGCAAACCTTGTTATCTTTCATCATCCAATAAAATACAGTTTCCTTTTTCATTATCGTTCCTGATAGTTTTCTTTTCTTTTTCTTCTTTTTCTATACAGTTCTTTTTACGCTGGCTCTAGTGATATGGCATGCATGAGGAATCCTCAGCCCAGTCTTAAAAATCAATCTGGTTCCGAAATAATAATTCAAGAAATATATTGTGATTATGAATCAGAATATGATGAGGATGAGGCTTTTGAAGAGATTAGTAAAGAGTTAATTCACTTTGAGGAAAAAATCAAACCTAACCTGAGTGATACCGAAGACATCAACATAGGGGACACGAATAATATCCGGGAAACTAAAATAAGTGTCCATCTCGAACCAAGGATCCGAGAAGAGTTAATTAAAGCACTCATAGAATTCAAAGATATTTTTGCATGGTCATATGACGACATGCCGAGCTTGAGCACTGATTTAGTGGTTCACAAATTGCCCACCAATCCAATGGTGCCTCCTGTCAAGCAAAGGTTGAGAAAATTCAAGCCTAATATGAGTGTGAGAATTAAAGAAGAAATCACCAAACAGTTGGAAGCAAAGGTCATTCGAGTCACTCGATATCCTGTTTGGTTAGCTAATATCGTTCCTGTACCAAAGAAAGACGGAAAAATTAGAGTATGCATCGACTACCGCAATCTCAACAAAGCAAGTCCGAAGGATAATTTCCCATTACCCAATATCCATATTTTGATCGATAATTGTGCCAATCATGAGATAGGATCTTTCGTGGATTGTTATGCCGGGTATCATCAAATTCTAATGGACGAAGAAGATGCAGAAAAGACGGCATTCATCACACCATGGGGAACTTATTGCTACCGGGTAATGCCATTCGGTTTGAAGAACGCCGGGGCAACTTACATGAGAGCAATGACCATGGTGTTTCATGATATGATACACAAAGAGATTGAGGTATAAGTGGACGATGTGATCATAAAATCAAAGCATCAGGCCAACCACGTTGGGGATTTGAGGAAATTCTTCTTAAGACTTCGCAGGTACAACCTCAAGCTTCACCCTGTCAAATGCGCATTTGGAGTTCCATCTGGAAAGTTGCTGGGATTCATAGTCAGTCAGCGAGGCATCGAGCTAGACCCATCAAAAATCAAAGCCATCCAAGAATTGCCACCTCCAAGGAACAAAACTAAAGTAATGAGTTTGTTGGGGAGGTTGAATTACATCAGCAGGTTTATTGCTCAGCTCACGACAACCTGTGAGCCTATTTTCAAATTGTTGAAAAAGGATGTTGCGGTCAAATGGACCGATGAGTGTCAAAAAGCGTTTGATAAGATAAAAGGATACTTGTCGAACCCACCCGTGCTGGTCCCGCCAGAGCCAGGAAGACCTATAATTCTTTACTTGACGGTCTTGGAAAATTCATTTGGTTGTGTATTGGGGCAACATGACCTCACCGGCAAAAAAGAACAGGCCATCTACTACCTTAGCAAGAAATTCACAGCTTATGAGGTTAAGTATACTCATCTGGAGAAGACATGTTGCGCCCTAACTTGGGTAGCTCAGAAATTGAAACACTATTTGTCATCCTACACTACTTACCTCATTTCGCGTCTGGATCCGTTGAAATATATTTTTCAAAAGCCTATGCCAATGGGAAGACTTGCAAAGTGGCAGATATTGCTCACAGAATTTGATATCATCTATGTGACTCGAACTGCAATGAAAGCTCAAGCGCTGGCTGATCATTTAGCTGAAAACCGGTCGACGAGGAGTACGAGCCGTTGAAAACCTATTTTCCCGATGAAGAAATAATGCATATCGATGAGATGGAACAAATTGAAAAACCTGGCTGGAAACTTTTCTTTGATGGGGCCGCTAACATGAAAGGAGTCGGGATAGGAGCCGTAATTATTTCTGAAACAGGGCATCACTATCCTATTACGGCTCAACTTCGATTTTATTGCACCAATAATATGGCTGAATATGAAGCTTGTATTTTGGGGTTAAGGCTAGCCGCAGACATGGGTATCCAGGAAATCTTAGTCATGGGAGATTCGGATCTTCTGGTACATCAAATTCAAGGAGAATGGGAAACTCGAGACTTGAAGCTCATACCATACCGACAATGTCTACATGATCTTTGTCGGCGGTTCCAATCAGTGGAGTTCCGACATATTCCAAGGATCCATAATGAGGTTGCCGATGCATTGGCTACCCTGGAATCAATGTTGCACCATCCAGACAAAGCTTATGTGGATCCGCTACATATTCGAGTTCACGATTAGCACGCTTACTGCAATATGGTTAAAGAGGAATTTGACGGTGAACCATGGTTCCACGACATCAAGGAGTATATCAGAATAGGGATATATCCAGCACAAGCCACAGGGGATCAAAAGAGAACCATTAGGCGATTGGCAAATGGATTCTTCTTAAGCGGAGGAGTTTTGTATAAAAGAACACCAGACCTTGGATTATTAAGATGCATAGACGCCAGACAAGCTACGGCTGTCATGTCTGAAGTACATTCAGGAGTTTGCGGACCCCACATGAGCGGATATGTGTTGGCAAAGAAAATTCTCCAAGCTGGTTACTATTGGCTTACCATGGAGCGAGATTGTATCAGTTTTGTGCGCAAGTGTCATCAATGCCAGATACACGGGGATTTAATTCATTCTCCACCATCCGAGTTGCATACAATGTCGGCACCATGGCCCTTCGTCGCCTGGGGCATGGATGTGATTGGACCAATTGAGCCGGCAACATCCAATGGGCACAGGTTCATTCTGGTAGCCATTGATTGTTTTACCAAATGGGTCGAGGCCAAAACATTCAAATCAGTGACCAAGAAAGCTGTGGTCGATTTTATTCACTCAAATATCATATGTCGATTCGGAATCCCAAAGGTAATCATCACAGATAATGGTGCTAATCTTAATAGTAACTTAATGAAGGAAGTATGTCAACAGTTTAAGATTATACATCGCAACTCTACTCCATATCGGCCCAAGGCGAATGGAGCAGTCGAGGTAGCCAACAAAAACATAAAGAAGATACTTCGGAAAATGGTAGAAGGTTCAAGACAATGGCACGAAAAACTACCATTTGTGTTATTGGGATATCGCACTACTGTTCGCACTTCAGTAGGAGCAACTCCTTATTTGTTGGTATATGGCACTGAGGCAGTAATTCCTGCAGAAGTTGAAATTTCTTCCCTTCGGATCATCGCCGAAGCTAAGATTGATGATAATGAATGGGTCAAAACCCATCTGGAACAGTTAAACTTGATTGATGAAAAACGATTGGCAGCAGTATGTCACGGCCAATTATATCAAAGAAGAATAGAAAGAGCATACAACAAAAAGGTGCGTCCCCGAAAGTTTGAAGTGGGTCAACATGTGCTGAAACGTATTCTTCCACATCAGGTTGAAGCAAAGGGCAAATTTGCCCCGAATTGGCAAAGACCATTTGTTGTGACCAGAGTATTGCCGAATGGTGCACTATGTTTAACAGATATTGAAGGAAAATACATAGACATGGCTATCAATTCTGACGCGGTAAAGAGATACTATGCATGATTTTTCTTTGGTATAATTACTAAATGTTTGTATTTGGCATTATTTCGAAGATTGGAATGACAAAGACAATTTATTCTGCTATCCAAACACTAAACCCTTTGCTTCCCCTTTGAGCCACATTCGTTTCTTTCTTACCATCTCTTGGAATCAATGAAAATCAAAATAATAATATGAACAATATAATTTAAAAAAAAAATCACTATTATTGTAGTGAACTACGTTTGACCTGATTCCTCAAGAAGGATACGTAGGCGCCTCACGGCTCGGTCATAGGGTGCACGATATGCATAATGTGCACAAAAAGAAACATCAAGAGACCCCAATCAAGAAACTGGGGCAGGAATTGTATTGGTAATAAGAAAAGATTCCAAGAGTTGTAATTTTAAACCCATATCAAAATTGTTTAACTTTTGATTCCAACCACATACCAAAAATACCTTTCGATCAATCTTAGAAAAATGCCGAGTCGAGCAAATGAAGATGGTTCATAACACTCTGGTCCAAACAAGAAAAGAAAGTAAAAATGAGAGAGTCTTATAGGTGAAAACCCACACGGGCACCATGAGACGACGGAAGTTGAGAGAAAGTAAAATGAGAGAGTCTTATTGGTGAAAACCTTCGCAGGCACCATAAGGCGAAAAGGAATTAAGAAATGAACAAATGAGGAAGGTTTGTCGGTGAAAAATCTTTAAGATATTGCAAGTCAAACAGGTCTGTAAAATGAAAAAAAATGAAGTTGGGTTATGGAAATTTTGGGAAAACAAAATGAAACAATTGAAAGGAGATTGATTAAAAGACTTGGCTGATTAATCCAAAATGCATACCATGATCATTGGTGTCAGTGACTCCAATCAGATAAGTCCTTTATTCTTTCTCCAACAGTCATCCAAATTTGGATTTTTCTTTTCATTCTAGATTGTCAAAATCGTCATGTTTTCGTCACTAATAATCTTACTCTTCTAAAGCTTTTGAGATGAGTTTTGTTCCAAACAAATAAGAAGGAATGTCAAGGTATACTACCAAGATTCAAGATTGCATAGGACAAAAATACGGCCATGATGGGCAGGAGGTAATAGGATAAAAATAAGATATGGGTGTAAGAAAAGTGGAATCAAAAGTGGTTCAGCAATGTCAGGAGAGACATATGATTACAGTTGAAAGGGTTTGAAGTGAAAACAACAGTTGGGGATCCTATAGTTAAGGATCAATTACAAGGACAAAACAGTCTTCTCAACCATTCCAAGGCAATAAAACAAGACGAAGAGAAACCCCACCGTCGGCAAGAATGCCCCAGTTAACCACCCTGTTTTAAACTAACAAAGTTTTCTTTGATTTAAAACAGGGGCAAAAACAACATTTGTGTCAGGCATCCACCTAAAGAATAAGGAAGAGTAATGGAAGTGTTAGAAGTCAGGCATCCACCTGAAGAATAAGGAAGAGCAATGAAGAAGAAATCAGGCGTCCACCTGAAGAATGAGGATGAAGAATTGAAGAAGAAATCAGGCGTCCACCTGGATAATGAGGATGAAGAATTGAAGAAGAAATCAGGTGTCCACCTGGAGAATGAGGATGAAGAACTGAAGAAGAAATCAGGCGTCCACCTGGAGAATCAGGATGAAGAATTAAAGAAGAAATCAGGCGTCCACCTGGAGAATGAGGATGAAGAATTGAAGAAGAAATCAGGCGTCCACCTGAAGAATGAGGATGAAGAATTGAAGTAGAAATCAGGCGTCCACCTGGAGAATGAGGATGAAAAATTAAAGAAGAAATCAGGCGTCCACCTGGAGAATGAGGATGAAGAATTGAAGAAGAAATCAGGCGTCCACCTGAAGAATGAGGATGAAGAATTGAAGTAGAAATCAGGCGTCCACCTGGAGAATGAGGATGAAGAATTAAAGAAGAAATCAGGCATCCACCTGGAGAATGAGGATGAAGAATTGAAGAAGAAATCAGGCGTCTACCTGGAGAATGAGGATGAAGAATTGAAGAAGAAATCAGGCATCCACCCGGAGAATGAGGATTTAAGAATTAAAGAAGAAATCAGGCGTCCACCTGGAGAATGAGGATGAAGAATTGAAATGGCAATCAGGCGTCCACCTGGAGAACAAGGATGAAGAATCGAAAAGGCAATCAGGCGTCCACCTGGAGAATAAGGAAATACAATTAAAGCATCAGCAGTCAGGCGCCCACCTAGAGAATAAGGGAATACAATTGAAGGATCAGCAGTCAGGTGCCCACCTGAAGAACAGAATGGCAATGTAGTTTGACATTACGGGTTGAAGTCAAAAGCCCGCCCATAGGAGAAAGGAGAACACGTAAAGTCAATAAAGCAGAGGAGTCCAACCAAATCCCCAGCAAGAAACAACAAGAGTCCCAAACAAATAAAGGAAATACGAGACACAATGAAAGGAAATGAGGAACAAGTCAGAAGCAAAAGATGCTCGAGAGTCACCGAGACATCAAGACAACAAGAAAACGCAAGGGCAGGATCTAGATAAGATTTTTTAATTCATATACCATAGTCTAGTTTAGCTTTTGTTTTACCTTTAAAGCAGGGGGTAATAAGGAGGTCAGCAAGCAGTAAAAGCAGCACGAAACAGCAGTAGTATCACAGTCCCATGGTAGTCCCAGCTACCCAAAACTTCACGAACTACATTGACCTGATTCCTTTATAGCCAAGGATATGTAGGAAACCTTTGAAGCAGAGGTTCGGTCAAATCTTTCAAAAAATGCTTCCCACAGAGTATTCGAACAGGCAAAAAATCGCTCGTATCCGCTCACTTTATCTTTGCACGAAAACTCTTCGAGTTTCCGCACAAAGAGGGGCAGCTGTGAGCACGTGATTTTTGCCTCACGAAAACTACTCTAAAATAAATCAAAAAATAAAACAAAAATTCTCTTAGTATGCAGTTTTTAGAATTTGTGTGGCGTTTATTAATTATTTGTGTTTTGTCCGTAAATGTTTACTTTGTTATAGATAAATAATAATAAATAAAACAAAAAATACATGTTGCATGCATATCTAGGATTTAATTATGCATTTAAAAGATAATTAAAAGAAAATCACAAAAAATATGCATTTACCTTATTTTGGTAATTTAATTATGTCATAGTGTGATTAATATTTTGTCTATGTGTTAATAGTTGTTAAAAGGTAATTAATATTTTTTGTAAGGGTAATTTTGTTTTTATAATTAAAATTAGGAATTTAATAATTAAGGAACAAAATTAGAAAATGAAAAGAGTTGATTAAATGGGCAAAACGGATCTGGGCCAAGAATTTTTAAACAAAAATCAGGCCCAAAGCAATGCAGTTACCCGACCCAGGTCAGTCAACCCAAAGACCATCAAACGACGTAGTATAGGGCAAATACTACGCCGTTTGATGATGTCCGGTCAATTAAGTTCAAAGGTAAACCATACGATGTCGTATGGTTGATTTTAATCGGGGTCGTTCATTGTTTCTGATCCAAGGGCTCCCAGAATTTTGACCTTACCCGTAACCCTTACCCGACCCATTGCCCCAATACAGCCCGACCCCAACATTAAACCAAACGACATCGTTTGGTTAAATAAATTAATCTCAACCGTGCATCTTAATTGATCCAACGGATGAGATAAATCCACCCCACTCGTATATAAGTTCAAATCCATACCCTAGCCCCCCAAACCAAATACCCCACCCCCTGTGTCCTGTAGATCAGATGAACCTCACCTTCCACCATCGTGCACCGCCCACCGGAAATCGCCTCACGGCGGTTCCGGTGGTCCAAACCACCCCACCTTAACACCCTCTACTCCTCACAACCCCCTCTTTACGGATCTGGTATTAGTTTCCTTCGAATCAGACCCCAATGTCTCGAATCTTCGATTGAAGGTTGGTCTGAAAACCCAACTTTCTCCGATGGCCTCCAAATTAACACCACAGCTTCCCCTAACTACCCTCACTACGGATCTGTTAGTAACATGGTTCAAATCCTCATGGAACTGCTCGAATCTTCATTTGAAGATTCGAGTGAAACCTAACCCTACCCCAACCTACCTCAAACTCACACCAGTTATCCACCTGACCTCCCTCATGCCTAAAATACCATTGGCTTGGTTCGAATATATCCAGAAGTGTTCGAATTTAAGATTAAAGAATCAGAAACCCTATAAATTTCAAAACATGGAATTTGCCCGAATTATATGAGGGATTGAGGTCTAAGAGACTTTAATCGAGGTATTCTCAATTGAGAATACTTCGAATAAAGTCTGTTCAGCCTCAAAATATCCGAATCCAAGTTGAGTCTGTGTCCGAATAAATTTGAAGATTCAGAGGTATTTTTCTTATTTCTTTATGTATTCTATGTGTATATTGTTGTTTGTTTCAGTAGTCTATGTAGTTTTTCCTATTTGTTTGTTTGATTCTGTCTCATACCCGTATATTTGATCAAATAAGGGAATTGTTTCTGTTTGTTGTGATTATTTACAATATGTGTAATCGACTCGACTAAGTTCATCGATTAGTTATATTATAAAATCCTGTTTCTAAAAATGTTGATTGATACAACCTGTTTATCTACTTGTAGACTGATTGTTTGACAATTATGGTAGTTAGTCAGTCGATTAATGAGTGGTGTCAATTAATCAGTTTCCGTAAAATCTTTGAGTCTGGCAATAATCCTGAAGTTATTTGATTTGCTTACTTCCATTATTTGCTGATCAATGTCAGCTATAGTCATCTGATTAAGCTTCATTGATTAGTCTGGCTGTATAAACTGAGTCATTTCAATATTCTGTTTGGTTTTAATCTTGATTGTTAATTACCAAATTAGTTAAAAACTCTGTAAATATTGTTCTGACATGGTATCCAATGTTTTTCTTTTTATCTGCATTAAAGCCATAGGATTGGTTATAGTTGTTTGAATAGATTGTAGAATCTGTTCTGATTTTTGTATTAAGATCAGTAATAACAGTAGGATTTTAGGGGTACTGTTGGGAATAAAACAGTGAGGATAATATGATAATAGTAGTGTGCTGATAGTGGAGTGTTAATGGCTATTATTTAATGAAGTAATGGGAAACAAAGGATAATGGGAATGCTGGAAATAAGGAAAAAAGCACCTTTAGTGGCTGATTTATTGGAAAATCAGCATTAGTGCTATGAGAGTGGAGAATTGCTGATTTTAAAAGGAAAGGGGGTCCGGGCAGCATTAGGATGATAACTTATATAAGAGGGGAGTTGGGACTGATTTTAAAGGGGATACAGATAGAGAGGAGAGAGAAAAAGAGGAAAGAAAGAAAAATCTGAAATAAGAAAAAGATAGAAAGAAAGAAAGAAAAACAGAAACAGTAAAACATAATTCTACATCGGAAACTAGTATTGAAGCTGATTCTATGTTTTGAAATTGAGAGCTTTTCAGTCTGCCTGGTCCTAAGTCTTAAAAATCAGAAATACTATTTCCCTTGAATCCATTCGGATTTGTTTGATCTTATTGTTGGTTTAAAATCTGAATTTTCTTAAAAAATCCTGCTACTGTGTGTCTGGGTTTCACGGGTCCTGTATTTTCTACTGATTTTGTTATTGCTGCTACTGCTGAAATTTGCCTCATTTACCCTCATTTTCCAGGTATATATCTTTAGACTCGTGCTGTGGAAAGTTTCAACATTGCAAAAAAATGAATAAAGTTTGTAATTAATATTATGTCTTCTATTCGTTTTAGTCAAATAGTTTAAATTGCAGTTTTGTTTTAGTTGGTTAATATAGTAATATGTTTGACATGATGACTATTAGTTAGTTATCCCCTTTTGAAATTCATATAAGTGTTGTAATAATGTTATCTATTTTAGCATGTTGTTAAGTATAAGATATGTTCAAATTGTCAACATGGTAGAAAGTTGGCCATTAATTCGATCTTGTGATGTTGTTAGCTAAGAAAAGAATAGTGCAGAAATATCATTATTCACAAAACTATATTATTAGCTTATTTTGTCAAATATCTGATTTTGTTTAAGGCTAAGATAATGTTAATTATATTTCGTTCATAGATGGCATAATAACAGTTATGTGAATAGTCATGGTAGAAATGCGAATGGGTATAGTCCGTCTCATTTATGATGTTGGAATATGATGAATGGTTCGGACATAAAAATACGTTGCATGTAATGTCATTTTATTGAGTCAATTTGTATAATAGTTCCCTTTCTCCCCAATTTGATTATTTATCATTGTAAACAAATTAATTAAGCAATTATAACATTGGGCTAAAAACAAGTATATGATAATGAGATGGGATGTATAAGCACGAATTGCAACATTTTATGTCAAAGATATGTAGAAATAGAGTTTGCACTAAATATAAATAATGGAAATTCTTCGGAAACTATTAATTTGTTTATCAAATTAACTCTTTCCCCAGTTTTATATGTGATTCGATTCTTAGATATGCATATATTGTATTTACGGAAAAATGGTAGTATTAATCCCACGTTTATTTTTACTTTTTAAAATTTGAATGGCTTGGAGAAATATAATTCTTACGCAGAAAAATATAATTTGCGGTCAACATTCAACAATTTGTGAATTCTTTTCGAGAAATTTAGAGGCGTCCTAAATAGTGGTTTTTCATGACTTTCATATAAAATATATGGAAGTAATAAACAATTTGTGGAAAATCTATATTACTATTAAGAATATTTTGCGTGATTAGGGATGCATTCGCGTAACCCGATTATATTTCTAAAAAAGCAATTCGGATTATGCGTTCGCGCAATTTCGAGCGAGCATTTAATAATAATAAAAAAAAAGATTCGTCAGAGGATATTAAATTAATTTCATAAAAACCCGAGATGTGCGGTTCATTATTTAATCATACAAAAGGGGCGAATGTTCTTGATTTTATTTTAAGCACAATTTCAAACATAAGATTTTTTTATTATAATAAAATGTATAAAAAATAATATTATCAATCTTATTGTGTATACGTATGCGTGACACGATTCTTTCCGTTTATAAAAAATATATAAGGCGAATATACGTACGCGTGATTCGTTTCAAGAAAATCTTTAATTTGTAAACAATCTAAACAGGAGCGGTAACAAAAATCATGTAATAAAAATGTATTTAACAAAATCGAGATAATTAAGCCAGATATAATAACAGTTAAGCGACTGTGCTAGAACCACGGAATTCGGGAATGCCTAACACCTTCTCCCGAATTAACAGAATTCTTTACTCGGATTTTCTGGTTCGCAGAATGACAAATAGAGTCATATTCTCCTCGATTCGTGATTAAAACCGGTGACTTGGGACGCCTTAAAATTCCCAGGTGGCGACTCTGAAATAAACAAACTAATCCTGTTTCGACTGTCCTTTAATTGGAGAAAACTCCTTCGCACCCTCGCGGGGCCGGAAAGAGGAGGTGTGACAGTTTGGTATTATTTCTGTCATGATTTACATCATTGGTCAACAAATTTGATAAGAAGGTTTTTACTACGTTCATATGAATTTTGGACTAGCTGGCCATTCTTCTTAAATCTTAGTATTTTGAACTGGTTAGTGAGAGTCTTATTGAGTACTGAGATTTTCACAACTTTGTAATGTAGCTTATATGTGACGACCTGGCCGGTCGTCTTAAGAATTAATGCCCCGATCCCCTATTAACTGATTTCCCCAAGTTTATTTCTGCTAATGTGATTTGTCAGGATGCTCGGTTTTTAGTTTTGAGGAGTTTTGGGACACTTAGTCCCTAAATGAGAGCTTAAGTGTTAGAAAGTTGACCAAAGTTGGAATAGTGGGGAGACAGCCTCGGAATGGAAATCTGACGGTTCTGTTAGCTCCGTTAGGTGAATTTGGGGCTGGGAGCGTGTTCAGAATGTGTTTTGGAGGTGCGTAGCTAATTTATGCTTGAAATGTCGAAGTTTGAATTTTTGAAGTTTCCGGTCCGATAGTGAGATTTTTTTCCGCTGGTCGGAATGGAATTCTGGAAGTTTCGGTAGCTTCGTTATATCATTTAGGATGTGTGTGCAAAATTTCAGGTCATTCGAACGAGATTTGATACAGTTTTTTATCGAAAACATAATTTAAGAGTTCTTGGAGTTCTTAGGCTTGAATCCTATGTGAAATTGGTAATTTGATGTTGTTATAAGCATTCCGAAGTGTTGATCAAGTTTTAACGATGTCATGGGATGTGTTGGTATAATTGGTTTGATGTTCCGGGAGTTCCGGGTAGGTTCCGGGATGTTTTAGTGCAAAAATCATAGTTGTAGCAGGTCTACAGAGGTTACAGGCCCCAGAACTCACTCACGCGGTCCACACAAAAATTAGTGCTCCCACGTTGACTGTTGTGCGGACCGCACAAAAGCGGGTAAGGCCGTGGTAGGCGTCGCACGGACCGCACAAAGTGGGGCGCGGCCGCGTTGAAGGGCCCTCCCGCTGGTCCTACTTCGGAAGCTCATATCTTTTGATCTACAAGGAATTTTGAGGTTCTTCAAAAATGAAAGTTGTAGCACTTCTTGTCTAGTTTCCAGAAGGGTAAAGATATTGCAATTTGGACATCTGTAGCAAAAGGTATAGCCAAAATACTAAAGCCTATCACTGCAAAGGGAGGCATGTGCGGCCGCACGTTGCCTTTGCGCGGACCGCGTGAGTTTTGGTGCGGCCCAAAGTAGCTGGAAACCTGAGGGGTACCTATAAATATGAGGTTTTGGGTTTTATTTAATATTTTGACCTAGAGAGCTTAGATTTTGGCGATGTTTCGAAAGTTTTTCAAGATATTCATCGGGGTAAGTGATTTTAACTCAGATTTGGCTAGAATACATGAATCTAACACTGAATTCATCATTTAATTCGTGATTTGAGAGGCAATTTGGGAATAAAATTGTGAAAACTTTCAAAAATGTAAAATGATGATTTAATGGACCAAATAGTGTCGGAATTGTATAATTTTCGTATGGTTAGACTCGTGAGAGTGCGAGGTTTCTGGGAATATAAATTTTTACCGATTCTGAGATTTGGGTCTGAGGGGCGTTTTGATCATTTTCCGTAATTTCGCGTATTAGCTTTGAATTAAAACATAGGATCATTTGTTCAAGATGATATTTATGATATGCAATTGAATTGATTAGATTTGGGCCATTTAGAGTCGGATACTCGTGGCAAAACTGTGGGTTCTAGTTGATTTTGAGCCGGTTCAAGGTAAGTGGCTTGTCTAACCTTGTGTGGGGGACCTTTTCCCTTAGGATGTGCTATATTTGATAATTGAAATGCCCTGTACGTGAGGTGACGAGCGCGTACTTGAGCTAATTGTTGAAAATCCGGTTTTTCCTTAAGTATTTCAATTGAGTTCTTTTCTTGTTTTATTCTACTTGTTAATTTAGCATGTTGCTAGTCTAGAAAGGCATGTTTAGTTAACGTAATTGCCTATTTGCTTAAATTGCCTAAATTGCATTACGTGAAGCATGTTAGGCTAGAAGTAAATGTTTATTTGGTACGAAATTAGCGTTTAATTTAATATTCTTGTGTTCCTGCTCTGTGTTTTAAATTGGGACTACGGGTTAGATTCCTGGGAGATTCTCCCTGCACATTTACTTTGGGACTATGGGTTAGATTCCCGGGAGATCCCCCTGCATATTTACTTTGGGACTACGGGTTAGATTCCCGGGGGATTCTCCCTGCATATTTACTTTGGGACTACGGGTTAGATTCCCGGGAGATCCCCCGTACATATATTGAGGATACCGAAAGATCCTTGGGATACCAAGAGATCCCTAGTAAATATTAAGAATACTAAGAGATCTTCGGGATACCAAGAGATCCCTAGCTTATATTGAGGATACCGAGAGATCCTCGGGATACCAAGAGATCCCTAGTACATGTCGAGGATACTAAGAGATCCTCGGGATACTTAGAGATCCCCAGTTACTTTCCTTATAGTTTGCTATCATCATTGTTTCCGTTATTGTACTCTTATTATCCTGCACAGATTCTTACTGTAGGTTCTCAATTGCACTGCTTATCTTATCCCGCCATCTTTATATTTTATATAACCTCAGTAGGGCCCTGACCTTCCTCGTCACTACCAAACCGAGGTTAGGCTTGGCACTTACTGAGTACCGTTGTGGTGTACTCACGCCTCTTCTGCGCATGTCAGATCCAGGTACCTCTACTCAGGCGCACTATCAGTGAGGCAGGAGGACTACGAAGACTTCGAGGTAGATCTGCTGTGTCCGCAGACCGACGAGTCTCCCTTTTTATTCTATCTTTAGTACTTAGTTCTCCTTCCTTGCATTTGTTAAATATTTTGGAGTTTGGAGCCTCGCTATACATTTTTGTAGACTGTGTTTTCCTGTGAGTTTCCGAGTTTTGGGATTGTTTTAGTCTTGAGATATTGAGTCGTATATGCCGAGCAGCATTCAGTACAATTTCCTTTTTAGATAATTAAATATGGTATTGTATTTTTCCGCAATTATTATGTTTCCGCAAGTGTTAGGCTTACCTAGTCGCAGAGACTAGGTGCCGTCATGACATGTTCACAGTTGGTGAACTAGGGTTGTGACATTATAAAAACAAACAAAAGACATAATCATAGTAGTACAAAATGCAGAAAAAGTAAAGTCAGTTGAATTGACTAGCTAGATTACGTACAAGGACTATGAAGTACGTGGTTCACCCACTGCTCTTGACTCGTTGATAAAGTTTATCTGAAAGAAATATTGAGATTATTAACATATTTTCATGCATTTCATTCATTTAATACATGTACATTGACCCATGACCAGATGGCGTTATATACGCGTATTTATATGTATATATATGTATATGGGATATGGAAAAAGGTTACGGCATTATATACGCACCACCACCTGATCAGTTGGTATACGTTGATGATTTGCCCACAGTGGCCGAAATGATATGATGGGATGCCCTCAGAGGCTTGATGATGTTATGAACATCTATACCTATGAATGGAACGACATTTATACGCACGTGTTTGACATTATAAATGTTTCAGGATTTACAAAGTGATTTAGACTTACAAGTGGAATTCCTTATTCCATGTTTTATCTATATCTTTTATGTACTGATTTTCATGACTTACATACTCATTACATTATTCATACTGACTCCCTATTTCCCAGGGCCAGCGTTTCATGCCCGCAGATGTAGGTAGACAAGCTGACAGTTCCCCTCCTTAAGATCCTTGATCAGCGAGAGTTGGTGTGCTCCATTTTATCCGGAGCTGCTTTTGATCTTAGTATGATATAATTGTGTACATATATAGGTATGATGGGGACCAGTCCCGTAGTTGTATATTCTAATAGAGGTCTGTAGACAGTTATGTATAGTTGGATTGTATGTGGCCTTGTCGGCTTCTAGTTTTAGGTATATAGTTGTCTATAGCAGCCTTGCCGGCTTGCCCCACTATATTCCACATGTATACTTACATATGTCTTTTGGACAGGTTTCTCTCCCATATGTTATTCATGTTTATATCTTAGACATATACTTATGGGTGTTCACAGGTAGAACTCAGGTACCCATCGCAGCACATCGGTTTGGGCCGTGACAAAAGTGGTATCAGAGCAGTTTTGTCCTAGGGTTGTCTACAGGACGTGTCTCATAGAGTCTTGATTATGGGTGTGTTGTGCACCACACTTATAAATAGGAGGCTACAATATATATATGATGATTACTTTTCCTTCTAATCCAGATTGTGCGATGGAACTGATTCATAAGTATCCACTCCTAATGTTTACCTTATTTATGTTTTTAGTGATGCCTATTACAACTAGACGAGCCGCTAGCACGGGTCAGAAGGCTACAAAAGTGTTAGAAAGGGATATAAGTTATACTATGGAGTAAGACCCATCAGAGATCATGGGTTCTATTGAGGAGGATCCATATGACTCATCCGTTCGAGGTTTTTTGACCAGTCCGGCAGCATATGGGGTGATACGAGTTCCGACCTCACCAAAACCCTTAGTTTCATTACCAAAACCCGTTGATTAAGGTATGAGGGGAGTCGTGCACGAATTGGTATAGCCGGGTTCCCCTTAAGCTCAAAACTATGGCAGGGTATTTGCGGACGCCAACTCTTCCGAGGTTTCAGATAGTCCACAATGTTGGGAGTCAGTCAATCAAGGTTCATCTGTGTATGTTATGGGATACTCAGAGGAAGAGGATCGTAGTCGGGCCAAGAGGAGGAAGGTAATTGATAAAGATATGCATGTTCTGCTTCGAAGTGTGTCTGATCGAGGTTTTCATATAGGACGAGGCAAGGACCCTATACTGTAGACTTCATCCAGATGTCACCTTTTGGTTGTTGAGCTCCACTTCTTCTTGGAGTATTACCAAGTTAGGGTTCTGAATACGTTAGTTTGTTTTATGAGGATGTAGGGACCCCTGTCCCGACCATTATGGTATTTATATATAAATTGTGCCGAAACCCATATCCTCTCTGAGAATATTTATCTACTTACAAATATTCTTATGTATAAATATTGTCACGTGCTTACAGTATTTATCTACTCTTAGAGGCTTGTAGATATATGTCATGTGCGTGAAAGATTGTATGGCATTGTCGGCCTATGTTCAGTGTATGAGTGATCATTTTTGTCTTATAGTCATATATGTCTTATGTATAAATTTGTATTACATATTTTATTCTAGTTATCCTACGGCAGGCCTTCTATCTCATTTACATATGATAACATGATACGAAAAGATATGTTATGTTGGTACTCGGTTGAGTAAGGTACTAGGTGCCCGTCACAGCCCATCGATTTGGGTCATGAAAAAAGTTGTATCACAACCTTAAGGTACATGTATGGATTCTTGTGTTAGTTATTCTCATTGGTCGTGTGAGGACATTGTCATTATTGATGATTATGATCCTATGTGGCATTGAATTACTGAGTTCTGCAGGAAGAGTTGGTAGTAGAATTGTTACAAAGGTGACTCTGCCAAAGTTACATAGATCCTGGGGAGTTAAACATTCCACGACGAATGTTTCTAAGGGGGGAAGGATGTTATATCTCGCATTTTCGTACGTTAAAGTTTCATCTTCAGTTAATCGACGTAGACTTAGGGATGAGATTATCTTAAGGTTAATGTATTTATGCTATTTATAACAAGCGATAAGTAAGTGCAATGAAGGATAAAGGGTACACGAATTAAAGAAAATGAGTTTCATTGAAAGTTGTCGATTTGGGATAAAATACGATCCGAGCAATAATACCTGATATTTATGGACTAGTACTATACAAGGTGTAATATGGAGTCATTCTCTTCCTCGATTCGGGACTAAAATTGGTGACTTTGGACACCCCTCCGTTGCGATTTTCCATTTGTATCAATCGTAAACTAATAATTAATAAGCTACGTTTTTTTAGCATGTAAATAATTAAGAAAGTTTTTCTTTTATTTTTAGACAAGGTACCATATGACCGTGATAGTATGATTTATAAGGTATATTAAAAATAAGTAAAATTTTAAGTAATTTGAGACAATTCTTAATTATGCAGTTAATTGGTTAGTTACTGGGTAACGAAACATTATCTAATTAACAAATAAGTTGGATAAAGATTAAAATTTCTAGCCCCACCCCCACGTGGCAGCAAGCCACATCTTAGCCAAATGACTCTTACTCATTTCTTTTTTTGTGGCAACCTAATACATTAATGTCAAGACACCTCAATTTTAAGACTTTCAATACAAACCATATCACAATCAGATGTGATGTTTTACACATTAGCAATGTGATTTCTTGCAAATCCTTACACATTCCTACCAAAAATACTACAACGTGACTTCTTGCAACCAATTCCTACAAAAAAATCCAACAAGAATTATTAGAATCTTAGCAACGTTAAAATTTTGCGGTTATAAAGGAGTACAGTGCAACCTTTTCCAAGAACATCATACGAAATCTTCCCTACAGCAGGTATGTTGAGGCTATCCCTTATTTCTTTTTGGCATGATCCAAATGATACAATAGAAACGAGCAAACTCACATCTTTCATAAACGACTCTATTCATAGAAATACTAGGGGTCTCTATGTTCTTGATTCTCCATGTGACATATTACAGAGTTGTTATCAGTGCATACTAGGGGTCTCTATATTTGAATTTTATATATGTATGTCATCCAATTATAGTGTATTAACGGTTGGTTTAGTATTATTTCTGTCATGAGTTACATCATTGGTCAACAAATTTGAGTATATATATGTATATATATATATATATGTATATGGGATATGGAAAAATGTTACAGCGTTATATATCAGCTGGTATACGTTGATGATGTTGCCCACAATAGCCGAGATGATATGATGGGATGCCCTCAGAGGCTTGAGGATGTTATGTACATCTATACCTATGCATGGAATGACATTTACATGCACGTGCATGACATTATAAATGTTTCAAGATTTACAAAGTGATTTAGACTTACAAGTGGAATTCCTCGTTCCATGTTTTATCTATGTCTTTTATGTACAAATTTTCATGCCTTACATACCTAGTACATTATTCATACTGATGCCCTATTTCCCGGGGCCATCGTTTCATGCCTGCAAGTAGACTAGATGACGAATCCCCTTCCTAGGATCTTTGATCAGCGAGAGTTGGTGTGCTCCATTTTATCCGAAGCTGCTTTTGATCTTGGTACGATATGATTATGTACATATATAGGTATGACAGGACTTAGTCCCGTCCTTGTATAGTTGTATATTCTAATAGAGGCCTGTAGACAGTTATTTTTAGTTGGATAGTATGTGGCCTTTTCAGCTTCTAGTTTTGGGTATATAGTTGTCTATAGCAGCCTTGCCGGCTAGCCCCACTGTATTCCGCATTTATATGTACATATGTCTTTTGGACAGGTTTCCCTTGCATATGTTATTCATGTTTATATCTTAGACGCATGCTTAAGGGTGTTCACAAGTAGGATTCGGGCACCAGTCGCGACCATCGGTTTGGGTCGTGACAAAAGTGGTATCAGAGCAGTTCTGTCCTAGGGTTGTCTATAGGACGTGTCTCGTAGAGTCTTGTCTATGAGTGTGTTTTGCACCACACTTATAAATAGGAGGCTACAAGATATTTAGGATGGTTACTTTTCTTTCTAATCCATATTGTGCGATGGAACTGCGTCATAAGTATCCACTCCTAATATTCACCTTATTTATGGTTTTAGTGATGCTTATTACTACCAAACGACAAGCGCAAGATACTAGCATGGGTCAGAAGGCTACAAAAGTGTTAGAAAGAGATATAAGTTACATTATGGAGTCATACCCATCGGAGTCATGTGTTTTATATCCGAGGATCCATATGAGTTATCCGTTCGAGCTATTTCGACCACTCCGGCAGTAGATGGAGTAAAAGGAGCTCCGACCTCACCAAGACCCTTAGTTTCATTATCAAATCCCATTGAACAGGGTATTAGGGGAGTGGTGCATGGATTGGTACAGCCATGTTCCCCTCAGGCTCCAAACTATGGCAGGGTAGTTGCGGACACCAGCTCTTCTGAGGTTCCCGATAGTCCACAATCTTGGAAGTCAGTCAATCAAGGTTCATCTGTGTATGTTATGGGATACTCAGACAAAGAGGATCGTAGTCGGGCCAAGAGGAGGAAGGTAATTTATAAGGATATGAAGGTTCTTCTTCGAAGTGTTTCTAATCGAGGTTCACATATAGGACGAGGCAAGGACCTATACTGTAGACTTTATCCATGTGTCAGCTTTTGGTTGTTGAGCTCCACTTCTTCTTGGAGTATTACAAAGTTAGGGTTTTGAATACATTAGGTTGTTTTATGAGGATGTAGGAAGCCCTATCCCGACCTTTAGGGTATTTATCTACTCTTAGAGGCTTGTAAATATATGTCATGTACATAAAATATTGTATGGCCTTGTCAACCTATATTTAGTGTACGAGTTGTCATTTTGGTCCTATAGGCCTGTATGTCTTATGTATAAATTGGTATTACATGTTTTATTCTAGTTATCCTATGGCAGGCCTTCAATCTCATTTACATATGATAGCATGATATGAAAAGATACGTTATGTTGGTACTCGGTTGAGTAAGGTACTAGGTGTCCATCGCGGCCCATCGGTTTGGGTCATGAAAAAAGTAGTATCACAACCTTAAGGTACATGTATGGATTCTTATGTTAGTTATTCTCATTGGTCGTGTGAGGCTGATCACGCCCAACTCTAGTCCTAAAGAGGATAAGCGGTCGCTGCAAATATAATCCGTCTAAAGTCCGTAGTCGAATCCCACAGAGAACTAAGGCTTAGCTACGGTTGTTCACTATCACCAAGAATACAAGCTTGAACAATTCCTAACTTATAGATATTAAGATTCTTGCATTTAACTAACTAACTAACAAATTAAAATATTAAATTAACACTAAAGATACTACATGTTGGAGAAAAGATTAAGAAGTTCTGAGTTATGATTTTCCCAATTTTCGGAATCCTTCCCGCTATGTCTTCTATAATTTCGCCTAAGTATTCTCTACCGATCATGAGCGCTCTGCGTGTTGTAATTCTCTCCCGAGTAACTACAACAATATAATAGACATACTATCCCGAGTTACGCTAGCTGGCTTTAATTACAGCTCACTTAGATCGCACCCAAGGTTTCGTTATACCTAATCCCACCTTTAAACCCTTGGTTATTGATTCCTCACATACGTTGGGAGTGATGTTGTTCAACAACTACCTAAATATGCACTCTCTCCCGAGTAATACATACTAAATAGGCACAGCTAATTGAGGGCCCTTCATTCAACCACATGAATAATATAGTTGAACAAATAGAGAAAATACTACGGCTCAATTATATAAAAACATAACAAGAATATATTCTACAAAAGGTTCCATCAAAACCCTAGATAACAAATTAGCTATTTATAATAGTATGTAAAACAACAATACTAAAAGTCATAACCAACAATGAAAAATAGGAAGAGGAAGGAAAAACTCGTAGAAGAATTCCCCGCCTTGCTCCTATTGTGTCTCAGCCTCTTTAGGTCGAATCTATGTCAAAAATTGGTCTCCTCCACTCGAAATACCGTTTTCCATGTATATATACCAAGTAGGGTCGGGCCCAAACAATTATACCTTATACTATGCGAAAAAGGACAAGTCTCCAGGCCTGGACGTCCGCGGCCGCGGTCCGGGCGCGGTATAGGCGTGGTACTTTCCCAGTGTAATGCCTCAGTCCACGTTAGGTCCGCGGTCTCGGTTTCGACCGTATTTGTCACCCTGTTCCACTTTCAATTTGGAAAAACATAAAACATGAACATTGTAGACCTTTGAGTTAGCTTTCCAACCATATATTGTGGAACATAAATGGATTTTTGAGTAAAACGTTATGTGCATTTTACTAGACAAGGCACAATATGCCTACTCGATTCTTCGTTTTGCTGCTCTATCATCCGTTGATCCCTGAATACGATCCCGGCTTAATTCCTTGGGCTTTTACTCAGACTTCAAAGCTATAAATCACTTGAATTCATTCCATAACATCTACATAGCTCAAAATCACCCCTATAAGGCATAAAACACACAATTAGTGTAAGACACTAGCGATTAAAGCTCAAACTCAATTAAAGTGCAGTAAATTTGAGTGTAATATGCGACTAAAATACGTAATTATAGCCGATCATAAACACCCGACACTTAAACCATTGCTCGTCCTCAAACAATCAAACTACATTTTTTTTATACCACGACCTTTTTAAACAATTTTCCTAACTCATCACACCAAGAGTATTTAAAATAGACTAAGCACAAAAGCGTAACATCTTCACCTAAATATTTGACTCACAAGTACCACGCATTATTCACAACTCACCTACTTATTCTAACATAGAGGTCACTGACATTACCTTTCCTTCATGAATCAAATGCCCTCACACAACTAAAGAGAGTAGTTCCACACAATATAAAAGTTAAGAACCATTAGGAACTCAAGATAGAAAGAATTCAGTCACTCTCAGAAACGACATGCATGTGCCACAAAATATGCAGAATATGCTTGCTCGTAGTGTACTACTCTAAAAATTGAGCTCATTCGGTCGAGGATCAAGTAGGATTTTATTTGGTTGTAATGTAGGCTGCGGGGCGGGTAGGATATATTTGGATATAATAGCGACTACACCTCCCTAAGTACTTTAACATTCAAACAACATACTTATGTTAAACCAAACTCCACCTTCACATCAATGTATATTACCTCATACCTCTTTAAGCACAATTACATCAAGAGTCACCACTTATTAAGGAATACTTTTTTTTTCACAGCAATACAACTATTTTTTTAAAATTCAAGTGGCTCTTACTTGTTCAAAACAATGCACCTTTCTCTTGATTTTATTAGTTCTACTCAAAAGCCAAACCAACCACCCCACACTTTAACTTTTACACAGTTCATAAAAATTCAAGTGCTCATAAGAGGTTAAAAGGTTCAAATAGATGATTAATTCAAACAAATGGGTAAGGCTTGTAGTGTGGTTGCCAAAGAAACAAGATTACAGGCTCAAAGAGGTTAACTACGATACATAACAATTAGGTGGGTAAAATATACATATTTGGCTCAACAAAGAAATGTTTATATCACTTCCAAAACTGATCAAAACTATTAGTTCTGTTTGCAAACACACAGGGAAAGTTCTAGGTATCAAATGCAATGCACAGAATAAAACAAATCCTTACACACACATGACACATAACTCACTCAGGATTGGTTTCATCGAGACACTCTAGTCAAAGCAGTTAAGCAAATTTAAGATCATACGATTTAAGGTACTTATACAAGAGTCAAAAATTGAGCCTAAGCATCACAACCAAAGTATTAACTATTCTCAAGGCATAAAAAAGTCAAGAGATATTGCTTCAATTCAATTCATCTCACATTGGCTCCTACTCCCAAAAAAAACTAACTACACCCGGTTCAAATAAAACTCTTGTAAAAGAACTGCGGCACACAAAAAACCAAGGGGGAACTATTACACTACCTACAAAGAAAATCTTTTTTTTCTTTAGACTTAAATCCCTCAAGAAAATTGTCTAAAATATCCATCGTCGGGAAAAGTTCAATCTTTTTTTTTATCTAAAAATAAAAAAAATATTCAATTAAACTAACACAACTAAAATAGCATAGAAAGTCACCCAGAGAATCTCCTCACCCCACACATAAAATTGTGCATTATCCCCAAGGAACAACATACTAATAAGAGGGTAAAAGAAACTCCCTGGTAGGCCAAAGGACGAAGCACTAGTAGCTCATGGGGTAGTTAGAGTTCTTTCGGGCTTGGTCCTTCATGTGGTTACCTCACACTTAGTTCCAACCATCTGCTTCGTTGTTGTATCTTTCCAATAGTTTTGATTTCCATGATCCTAGAAAATAAAATATTGGCACTACAAAAATAATACAATAAAAAAAATTATCAAAAAAATAAATAAAACAAAGCAGTAAAGCTGGGTTGCCTCCCAACAAGCGTTGATTTAAGGTCGCGACACGATGAGAATCACTTTTTGCCTCCACTTCGAACTTATAAATTGGACCCCAAGTTTTGATTCTGCTCTATGATCATGCTCCTGGGGTGGTGGAACGAATCCGACTGGCCCAATAAAATAATGTAGTGTTCTGTACTTCTTGGCCTTTGGATGAGATGTATATTCCCGACTTTCTGGCAAGAAGCATTCCAGAATGTAGGCACCTTTTTCCTCATTCCTTGACTCCTCAAGTGGCTCAGACGACTCTATTTCCATATCATCATCCAAACACAATGTGGAAAAATGCTTGGAGTATGGACCAATGCGCTCAACTACAAGAACATTGGGACTGTCGGCATTCTCAACACTAATGATAATAGAGTCAACTAAATATGTATCCTCAATATCCTTGGTTGACTCTAGTATCTCTTCTACAACATAGACATCCTCAAAATCTAGTGAGATTGATTGTTGGTGTTCTACTCTGGCCTTCTTCTCTAGCTCATCCTCGTATATTTTTAAATCCTCTAGTATAATGGCAATTTTTGCAGCCAATTAATGCTCATATTGGCTACTATCCACAATATCAACTTGTTGCGCTTTACAAGGTTCAATTAATTTATTCGCTTGCATCTCCAAGTTGTGAATAGTTGCCTCTTGCCTTTGTACTATCGTGTTCTCTTATCATATAGTTTCATGCAACACTTTAACATATCTTTGGTCTATTTCCAGTCATCATCCCTGGGTTCTTTGTTCCTATTAGCTTCACAAGAAAAAAGAAGAACTATAAGCACAACCAGGAAAGTGATCATCTTGAACACCACACCTATCACACACATTCCACATATAAGATTGAGTTGGTGCACAAAACTCGCTCTCATGAATATTTTGATAATTTTGTCCTGTGTGGTTTCCTTCAAAATATGCATAAGGAGGATTAAAAGCAGAATTACCAACATCAAAATTCTCATAATTCCATGATTCCATGTCTCTCAGATCAAAAATAAAAAAATATTAAAAACAAATAAATTATCAAATACACGAAAACAAAAATCACAGTTCAAACTTGCTACCTAGAAATATGTACACCTACAGCTACACAGTTAGTTCCCCGGCAATGGCGCCAAAATTTGATCACACCCAACTCTAGTCCTAAAAAAGATAAGCGGTCGCTACAAATATAATATGGTCTAAAGTCCGGAGTCAAATCCCACAGAGAACTAAGGCTTAGCTACGGTTGTTCACTATCACCAAGAATACAAGCTTGAACAATTCCTAACTTATAGATATTAAGATTCTTTCATTTAACTAACTAACTATCAAATTAAAATAATAAATTAACACTAAAGATACTACATGTTGGAAAAAAGATTAAGGAGGTCTAGAGTTATGATTTTCCCAATTTTCGAGATCCTTCCCGCTATGTCTTCTATAATTTCGCCTAAGTATTATCTACCGATCCTGAGCACTCTACGTGTTGCAATTCTCTCCCGAGTAACTATGATAATTTATTAGACGTACTCTCCCGAGTTACGCTAGCTGGCTTTAATTACATCACACTTAGATCGCACCCAGGGTTTCGTTATCCCTAATCCCACCTTTAAACCCTTGGTTATTGATTACTCACATACGTTGGGATTGATGTTGTTCAATAACTACCTAAATATGTACTCTCTCCCGAGTAATACATACTAAACAGACACAGCTAATTGAGGGCCCTTCAATCAACCACAAGAATAATATAGTTGAACAAATAGAGAAAATACTACGGCTCAATTATATAAAAACATAACAAGAATTTATCCTACAAAAGGTTCCATCAAAACCCTAGATAACAAATTAGCTATTCATAATAGTATGTAAAACTACAATACTAAAAGTCATAACCAACAATGAAAAATAGGAAGAGGAAGGAAAAACTCGTAGAAGAATTCCCCGTCTTGCTCCTATTGTGTCTCTGCCTCCTTAGGTCGAATCTGTGTCAAAAATTTGTCTCTTTCCCTCAAAATACCATTTTTCCATGTATATATATCAAGTAGGGTTGGGATCAAACAATTATACCTTCTCCTAAACTAAAAAGGACAAGTTTCCAGACCTGGACGTCTGCGGCCGCGGTTCGGGCGCGGTACTTTCCCAGTGTACTGCCTCAGTTCGCATCAGGTCCGCGGTCGCGGTTTCGACCGCATTTTGTACCCTGTTTCGTTTTGATTTTGGAAAACATAAAACATGACAGTTGTACCCATTGAGTTAGATTTCCAATTATATATTGTGAAGTGCAAACGGAGTTCCGAGCAAAAAGTTATGTGCATTTTACTAGACAGTGCGCAATATACCTACTCGATTCTTCATTTTGTTGCTCTATCATCCGTTGATCTCCGAATACGATCTCGGCTTAATTCCTTGGGATTTTACTCTGACTTCAAAGCTCCAAATCACTTGAATTTAATCCATAACATCTACATAGCTCGGAATCACCCCAACAAGGCATAAAACACACAATTAGTTTAAGACACTAGCGATTAAAGCTCAAAGTCAGTTAAAGTGTAGTAAATTTGAGTGTAATAAGCGACTAAAATACGTTATTATAGCCTATCATCAGAGGCCATTGTCATTATTGATGATTTTGATCCTATGTGGCGTTGAATTACTGAGTTCTAAAGGAAGAGTTGGTAGTAGTATTGTTACAAAGGCGACTCTGCCAAAGTTACATAGATCTCGGGGAGTTAAACATTCGAGGACGAATTTTTCTAGGGGGGAGGATATTACATCTTGCATTTTCGTACGTTAAAGTTTCACCTTCATTTAATCGACGTAGACTCATGGATGAGATTATCTTGAGGTTAACTTATTTATACTATTTATAACAAGCGATAAGTAAGTGCCATGAAGGATAAAGGGTACACGAATTAAAGAAAATAAGTTTGATTGAAGGTTGTCAATTTGGGATAAAATATGGTACGAGCAATAATACCCGATATTTATGGACTAGTACTATACAAAGTACCATAAGACCGTGATAGTATGATTTATAAGGTATATTAAAAATAAGTAAAATTTTAAGTAATTTGAGACAATTCTTAATTATGCAGTTAATTGGTTAGTTACTGGGTAACGAAACATTATCTAATTAACAAATAAGTTGGATAAAGATTAAAATTTCTAGCCCCACCCCCACGTGGCAGCAAGCCACATCTTAGCCAAATGACTCTTACTCATTTCTTTTTTTGTGGCAACCTAATACATTAATGTCAAGACACCTCAATTTTAAGACTTTCAATACAAACCATATCACAATCAGATGTGATGTTTTACACATTAGCAATGTGATTTCTTGCAAATCCTTACACATTCCTACCAAAAATACTACAACGTGACTTCTTGCAACCAATTCCTACAAAAAAATCCAACAAGAATTATTAGAATCTTAGCAACGTTAAAATTTTGCGGTTATAAAGGAGTACAGTGCAACCTTTTCCAAGAACATCATACGAAATCTTCCCTACAGCAGGTATGTTGAGGCTATCCCTTATTTCTTTTTGGCATGATCCAAATGATACAATAGAAACGAGCAAACTCACATCTTTCATAAACGACTCTATTCATAGAAATACTAGGGGTCTCTATGTTCTTGATTCTCCATGTGACATATTACAGAGTTGTTATCAGTGCATACTAGGGGTCTCTATATTTGAATTTTATATATGTATGTCATCCCATTATAGTGTATTACCGGTTGGTTTGGTATTATTTCTGTCATGAGTTACATTATTG
This sequence comes from Nicotiana tabacum, assembly GCF_000715075.1. Taxonomy (NCBI): domain Eukaryota; kingdom Viridiplantae; phylum Streptophyta; class Magnoliopsida; order Solanales; family Solanaceae; genus Nicotiana; species Nicotiana tabacum. The sequence goes on along the minus strand of NC_134100.1, from coordinate 21,909,278 downwards.
GTCAACAAATTTGATCAGAAGGTTTTTACTACGTTCATATGTATTTTGGACTAGCTGGCCATTCTTCTTAAATCTTAGTATTTTGAACTTGTTAGTTAGAGTCTTATTGAGTACTTAGATTTCCACAACTTTGTAATGTAGCTTATAAAAAACCACAAAAGACATAATCATAGTAGTACAAGATGCAGAAAATGTAAAGTCAGTTGAAGTGACTAGTTAGATTACGTACTAGGACTATGAAGTACATGATTCACCCACAGCTATTGACTTGTTGATAAAGTTTATCCGAAAGGAATATTGAGATTATTAATATATTTTCATGCATTTCATTCATTTATACATGTACATTGACTCATGACCAGATGGTGTTATATACCCGTATTTATATGTATCTATATGTATATGGGATATGGAAAAAGGTTACGGCGTATATCAAGTAGTATATGATTATGATGTTGTCCATAGTAGCCGAGATGATATGATGGGATGCCTTCAGAGGCTTGATGATATAATGTACATCTATACCTATACATAGAATGACATTTATATCATGTGCATGACATTATAAATGTTTCAGGATTTACAAAGTGATTTAGACTTACAAGTGGAATTCTTTGTTCCATGTTTCATGCCTTATATACTCAGTACATTATTTGTACTGACGCCCTATTTACCGGGTTTGGCATTTCATGCCCGCAAGTGTAGGTAGACAAGCTGACAGTTCCCTACCTTAAGATCATTGATCAGCAAGAGTTAGTGAGCTCCATTTTATCCGGAGCTACTTTTGATCTTGGTACGATATGATTGTGTACATATATAGGTATGACGGGGCCCAGTCCCGTCCTTGTACAATTGTATATTCTAATAGTGGTCTGTAGACAGTTATGTATGGTTGGATGGTATGTGGCCTTGTCGGCTTCTAGTTTTGGGTATATAGTTGTCTATAGCAGCCTTGCCGGCTTACCCCACTGTATTCCGCATGTATATGTACATATGTCTTTTGGACAGGTTTCCCTCACATATGTTAATTATGTTTATATCTTAGACGGATGCTTAAGGGTGTTCACAGGTAGGACTCAGGCACCCGTCGTGGCCCATCGGTTTGGGTCGTGACAAAAGTGGCATCAGAGCAGTTCTGTCCTCGGGTTGTCTACATGACGTATCTCGTAGAGTCTTGTTTATGGGTGGGTTGTGCACCACACTTATAAACATGAGGCCACATGATATTTAGGATGGTTACTTTTCTTTCTAATCCATATTGTGCGATAGAACTGAGTCATAAGTATCCACTCCTAATGTTTACCTTATTTATGTTCTTAATGATGCCTATTACTGCTAGATGACAGGCACAAGCCTATAGCACGGGTCAGAAGGTTACGAAAGTGTTATAAAGAGATATAAGTTACACTATGGAGTCAGATCAGAGATCATATGTTCTATTGAGGAGGATCCATCTGAGGATCCATATGAGTTATCCGTTCGAGCTGTTTCGACCAATCCGGAAGCAGATGGGGTGAGAGGAGTTCCGACCTCACCAAGACCCTTAGTTTCATTATCAAAGCTCGTTGATCAGGGTATGAGGAGAGTGGTGCACAGATTGGCACAGTGGGGTTCCCCTCAGGCTCCAAACTATGGCAGGTTATTTGCGGACACCACCTCTTCCGAGGTTCTAGATAGACCACAATCTTGGGAGTCAGTCAATCAAGGTTCATCTGTGTATGTTATGGGATACGCAGAGGAAGAGGATACTAGTCGGGCCAAGAGGAGGAAGGTAACTGATAAGGATATGAAGATTCTGCTTCGAAGTATGTCTAATCAAGGTTCTCATATAGGACGAGCCAAGGACCCTATACTGTAGACTTCCTCCAGATGTCAGTTGTTGGTTGTTGAGCTCCACTTCTTCTTAGAGTATTACAAAGTTAGGGTTCTGAATACGTTAGGTTGTTTTATGAGTATGTAGGGAGCCCTTCCCCAACCTTTATGGTATTTATCTAATCTTAGAGTCTTGTAGATATATTTCATGTACGTAAAAGATTGTATGGACTTGTCGGCCTATGTTCAATGTACGAATGGTCATTTTGGTCTTATTGGCCTGTATGTCTTATGTATAAATTGGTATTACATGTTTTATTCTAGTTATCCTATGGCAGGCCTTCAATCTCATTTACATATGATAGCATGATACGAAAAGATATGTTATGTTGGTACTCGGTTGAGTAAGGTACTAGGTGCCCATCGTGGCCCATCGGTTTGGGTCATGAAAAAAGTGGTATCACAACCTTAAGGTACATGTATGGATTGTTGTGTTAGTTATTCTCATTGGTCGTGTGAGGCCATTGTAATTATTGATGATTGTGATCCTATGTGCCGTTGAATTATTGAGTTCTACAGGAAGAGTTGGTAGTAGTATTGTTACATAGGCAACTCTGCCAAGACCTAGTAGTAATAGGTATTTGAAATTTTTTCTTAAGAATGTTTCTAGGGGGGGAGTATGTTGCATCTCGCATTTTCATACGTTAAAGTTTCGTCTTCAGTTAATCGGCGTAGACTCGAGGATGAGTTTATCTTGAAGTTAACGTATTTATGTTATTTATAACAAGCGATAAGTAAGTGCCATGAAGGATAAATGGTACACGAATTGAAGAAAATAAGTTTCATTGAAGGTTGTCAATTTGGGATAAAATACGGTCCGAGCAATAATACCCGATATTTATGGACTAGTACTATACAAGGTACCATATAACCGTGATAGTATAATGTATAAGGTGTTGATACCCAATTTTTCCGTATATATTTTTAAATATGCAAAATACCTTCAAAGTAGCATATATATGCATATATAAGCATGTCCAATGTTTTTATTATTTTTTCCATAATTTTAAGGTTTTAAATTGATTTATTTTCTCACTTTTTTATCCATAAATTCCCTAATAATTATTTCCAAAATTATTGTTTTGATAATTCATCTATTGGATTTCTATATTTATGCCAAAATATGGCTAAGGTAGTTTTTATATATTTTAATAATTACATTTAGTATTTTTAAAGCTAAATTGCATATAATTACAATATTAGCCCCTTTAAGATTTAATTATGTTTTATATGCATAAAATTGGATCTTGTATTTTTAAATTGCTAATTAGTATTATAAATAATTTTAGCATTTTAAATTATTTTTCAAAAATTATCTACTATTTTTTATAAATTAAATAGGGAAAAATTGGCTATTTAAATTATAGCCAAATTGGCTTTCAATTATAGCCAAATCGGCTTTCAATTAAAGCCAAATCGGACCCTAAGTCCCAGCCCAATTTTACAATTAAGAAATCCGGAACCTACCTACCTCATTTAATCCCGACCGTTGATCTCCCAGATCAACGGTCCACATTATTTCTTTCCTTTTTTAATCCAACAACCCCCCAAAACCTACCCCATTCTCTCATTTGCACCGCCCTTGAATCCCTTCCTCTCCAAATTCTCTCTGAGACCTAACCCTAACCCCAAAACGCCATCACCTGCGTGAACCCCTCCTACGATGTTTCTATGTCTTCTCCGACCGGACCTGGTCTTCCATACGCCATGGCTCTTCGATTTCCTGGATCCTTGAGATTTTCTCAAGGGAACTCCAACTGGTTCTGGTTTGGAACTTTGTTTATCAGCCTGTCTCAGGCCACTTTCCATTTGTGAGTAAGAACTTCTTCTTGTTTTATTACGGATCAATGGGTTCTTGACCAATTCTAACATCTCTACTACTTTTTTGGAAACCCTAACTTTAAATCCTCCGATCTTTTTAGATCTGTGATGGATCTATGTGTCTTTTAAGGTTATCACATGTTTTTCTCAAAAGATTTTTATGATTTCAAACGGTTTCCTCATTTTCTAAACTAGGGTTTCAAAACCCTTTTGCAAAAAATGATTTCTTTATGATTTTAGCAATTACTTTGTAATTTTTAGCATGTTTAAACTTCACTTGAGTATTTCCTTTTGCTCGATTCATTTTCGTTAAGAAACCCTAATACTTCTGGGTTCGATTTGAAGTTTGAGTCTGTTTGCAATGTGTTTGCATGTCTCACGTGAACATTCTAGGTTTCATAGATGTTCTATATGCTCTTGTGCTTCATGCTCTAATTTGTTCTTAGGGTTTCTCTGATTTTGTTCAACACGTGTTATTTATCGTTTAATAGGTCCGACTATTTGTTTTATTGATCTTTCACATAATTTATATTGATTTTGTGTAATCTCCTTAGACCCACGATATCTTCCATGAATTTGTGATTTTGTGTATTTTCCTTGTAATTCTATACTAATTTTTCGAATTGCTTCCTTACTTTTGTGATACTTTCCTTAGTTAGTGTTGATTCCCTATGATTTTCAACCTCATTCGTAATTCTTTGAACTAACTTTCAGAATTTAAATTGTACTCTACCTTTTTTTCCCTATTTGATATAACTTGTACATGTTTGAACTATGACTACCTATTAGAAGGGAGTCCATGTCTTTAATTGATTATGATTCGTATTATTTCTATAATTGTGCTAAGTCAGTACTTATTACCTGATTTCCCTGCCTATTCTATGACTATAAATGCTCTACCCTCTCTTTAGCAGAGGACAGGAACAATTACATTATTCTGAACTCTCTCTTTCACACATACATACTCTCTTACTCGATACTCAGTCGGCTGCAAGCCAAAACTGAGTGGTTACATTGCTCTATTGCTCTATTGTTCTACTGCTCTTCTGCTCTACACACTACTGCTCTACTTCCCTTCATTGTACTATTCTTACTCCTCACTCTGCACTTATTCTCTCATTTTTACTGGTACGTCTTCAGTTTAACTTACAACATCCAAAACAACATGTCTCTATTTGTATTGCACTTCCTTTTGTTTCTCTTATGCTTCTACTTGTGGTTCTGCTATCTCCCTTGCAAATAGCATGCCTATTTTGCCATGTGATTACCCCTACCCTGTAATTCAGCATGTCTACTGCTTTCTTACATTTTTCTACTACTTTTCTGCTCTACCTCTAACCCCCAATACATTATAAGCATGTGTTTGTGACACCTAGTCACTATGTGATCCTGAACCCTTCCCCCTAAACCTAATGAGTAACTCTATTTAGCACCCCTTAATATAATATTGTTAAGCTCCTGGCATGAACCTTTTGTGATAGACTATTGTTGTGACTATTTAAGTTCTGTAGTACTTCTATGGTATTAACCTGTGTGCAAATATGCTTTCACATATGAACTACTTGTCCCCACTTCTTCCTTTCCATGTCTGTGTTTGAACTATGTATGTTGATTTGGTTTTGAGTTGCTGATTGTCCTATTTCTTTTCTTCATCAAACTGGGTTTCACCAAGGAAACCTCTTCTATTGCTTTCCAAAACTTATTTCAAACTAATCATTATCAAAACTGTTTCCACTCAACTCTTTTAAATCTATGTCAAGCACTCTCACATATACTCTTAGACCACTAGGTTCTTCCTCTATTGTGTGAGCCTTGCCTTGGGACCCTTGAGCTCCCTCTGAACTTGGACACATAAAAGTTGGCCTTTCCACACTGCACTTACTCTGTCTTGGCTATGAAATCTGGGTGTGAGCACTACCCCAAATCCCTTGAGGTCCTTAGGGAACTCTGACACACCCATATATGAGAAAGACTATGGAACAATCTTGGCACTTGAGGTGATTTATTACATAACTCAGGGAGGAAGTCCTAATAAGGTGCTGAAAGTCTGGGCCTGTTTCAGGCTCTCTATAGTGTAATTTTTTATTTTTCTTATGTAATTCATTTCAGTATTGGTCTGTAATAATTTGTAAATAATTCTGGGGTTAGATAGTGAAAAGGGGTGGGTAATATGCATGCTGTAGTATAATCCAGGGTAGAAATCATGTTCCTAGGTTTACTTTCTCTATGCGCAATAGCAACCATGTTTAGGTACAACATGCCAAGCATGCCATGCATTAGATATCATGCTATTTAGGATTTATATGTACTGTTTTCAGCATCTCATCCACATTTAGAAATCCTACCTTAGGGTAAACATGTTAACACAATTTGTTATTCATGCACTCACCATATTGCAACCATGCCCCGTACTTAGAAATCCTGCTTTAGGTAAACAACATCAAAACAAAACTGTCACTTCTGCCTATTTTGAAACTGTGCATAACTTGATATGCATTTAGAAATCATGTTTGAGTTATTATGCATCATGCTGCATTAGACATCAAGTTATAGGATCGCACTTATTCAATCACACTTAGTCTAAATACAGGGGTATAAACGGTCCTCCTATTCTAAAGAAACTGGTAATTAGTCTATGGATGTTTGCAACACTTAGAAGTGCATGCTATTAGGTACATCAATCTGGAATTATTAACAAATCTGAATAACTGCTACATGTTATTTTACGTGTAGGCAAGCCTTAGGCAATCAACTTTAAACTAAAATCAGAACCATCTTTATGATTATTGTTTAACTGTCGGCATCTTAAATCAATAGGCACGCCTGATTCAGACTTCTTTTTTGAGTCATGTAATAAATTTTCTTCTGTTGTTATCACTTAGATACCTTGTTAGGATCTGAATTTAGACCTTAATTGCGTATGATTCATGTTGTTTATGTGTACTATGTGCGGAGGTATATCTGAGCCTTTCATTTGTCTTCCATGCTCCCCTTTATTGAAGTCCTACTTGTTTATTGTATGTTGCCTTAGTATTTTACCTTTAAACTTGAGGGTCTGCCTAGAACCCCCTTTATAGGATAGGAGTCTTAAGTTCCTCCGAGACTGATAGGAAGGGACGAGTAACAGCATGTAATAGGGGTCGAGACCAACCCTCGCTTTAATTACCTTCACGGGGCGGGAAAGGGTAGATATGGATATTATGACCGGTGCATTAATGCTACATGTAGCCCTTCTTTGATGAGTGTCATACCGGGTATTGCATTGATGTGATCCATATTATAAACAAACCTAGGACACCCCTCTTTCATTCATGAATATGCTTAAATTGTAACTCTTTTCAAAATCTCACTTTTCACTAATTGTTTTTTCAAACACTTGTGTATTTAAACTTAAATCCCCTACTATTTGAGTCATACTTGTTTATTTTCTACTTGTACAAATTCACAAAAAAATGTTTGGTTGGGAACCACACTAGTGGATCCTGAAGGGTGTCTAACACCTTCCCCTTAGGATAATTTCAAGCTCTTACCCTATCTCTGGTTACCAAATATAGTTATAAATGAACCCCATAGGTGTCCTAATGCACCTTAAATCGTTAGGTGGCGACTATTCAAAAATTCAAACCCCCTTTCCAAAAGGAAAGAGTTGTCCCAACCAAAAAGTCATAAACCCGATTCCGCGAGGAAAAAGGGGGCGCGACATAAGGTGTATTAAAAATAAGTAGAATTTTAAGTAATTTGAGATAATTCTTAATTTTGCGGGTAATTGGTTAGTTACAGGGTAACGGGACATTACCTAATTAACTAATAAGTTGGATAAAGATTTAAATTTCCACCCTCACCCTCATCCCCACGTGGCAGCAAGCCACATCTTAGCCAAATGACTCTTAGTCATTTCTTATTAGGTGGAAACCTAATACATTTATGTCAAGACACATCAATTTTAATACTTTCAATACAAATCATGTCACAATGAGATGTGAAGTTTTACACATTAGCAATGTTATTTATTGCAAAAATCCCTACACATTCCTACCAAAAATACTACAATGTGACCTCTTGCAACCAATTACTACAAAAAAATACAACAAGAATTATTAGAATCTTAGCAACGTAAAACTTTTGCGGTTCTAAAGGAGTATGGTGCAACCTTTTCCAAGAACATGATACGAAATCTTCCCTACTCCAGGTATATTGAGGCTATCCCTTTTTTCTTTTGGCATGATCCAAATGATACAAAAGAAGCGAGAAAATGCACATCTTTCATAAATGACTCTATTCATAGAAATACTAGTGGTCTCTATGTTCTTGATTCCCCATGTGACATATTACAGAGGTATTATCAATGCATACTAGTGGCCTATATATTTAAATTTTATATATGTATGTCATCCAATTATAGTGTACTACCAGTAGGTTTGGTATCATTTCTGTCATGAGTTACATCATTTGTCAACAAATTTGATTAGAAGGTTTTTACTACATTCATATGTATTTTGGACTAGCTGGACATTCTTCTTAAATCTTAGTATTTTTAATTGGTTAGTGAGAGTCTTATTGAGTACTGAGATTTCCACAACTTTGTAATGTAGCTTATAAAAATAAACAAAATACATAATCATAGTAGTACAAGATGCAAAAAACGTAAAGTCGGTTGAATTGACTAGCTAGATTACGTACTAGGATTATGAAATAGATGGTTCCCCCACTGCTATTGACTTGTTGATAAAGTTTATCCATAAGGAATATTGAGATTATTGACATATTTCTCATGCATTGCATTCATTTATACATGTACATTGACCCATGACCAGATGGTATTATATACACGTATATTATATATGCAAATATATGTATATGGGATATGGGAAAAGGTTACGGCGTTATATACGCACCACCATCTGATCAACTTGTATATGTTGATGATGTTGCCCACAATGGCCGAGATTATATGATGGGATGCCCTTACAGGCTTGAGGATGTTATGTACACCTATACCTATGCATGGTACGACATTTACACGCACGTGCATGACATTATAAATGTTTCAAGATTTACAAAGTGATTTAGACTTACAGGTGGAATTCCTTTTTCCATGTTTCATCTTTGTCTTTTATGTACTGATTTTCATGCCTTACATACTCAATACAGTATTCGTACTAACGCCCTATTTCTCAAGGCTTGCATTTCATGCCCGTAGGTGCAGATAGACAAGTTGACGGCCCCCCTCCTTAGGATCATTAATTAGTGAGAGTTGGTGTGCTCCATTTGATCTGGAGCTGCTTTTGATCTTGGTACAATATGATTGTGTACATATATAGGTATGATGGGGCCCAGTTCCGTCCTTGTACAGTTGTATATTCTAATAGAGGTCTGTAGACAGTTATATATAGTTAGATAGTATGTGACTTTGCCGGCTTCTAGTCTACATGTATATTTATATATGTCTTTTGGACAGGTTTCCCTCACATATGTTATTCATGTTTATATCTTAGACGCATAATTAAGGGTGTTCGATAGGTAAGACTCGGGCACCCATCGCGGCCCATCGGTTTGGGTCGTGACAGGCTCGCCATGTTCCTCATGGTTCGTAAATTAGCCATAGTTCCTATAGTGCCCGCCTGCTCAGTCATCATTCAATTCATTGTGTGCCAAGAGTTCTTACCTATCGGGTTCCACAGGCAGTTATTCAAATCATTAGGGTTAATAACTGTGTCAGAGGAGGAGTTCTTTTGAGTACGGGTAGTTAAGTCGTCTCAAGAGTGATTTCCCCAAACTGTTGGGTAGAGCTCCACAACAAAGTTCTTAACCTATGATTCATGTACCATCAACTACACCAGCTGCACAACCAGCTCGGGGTACGGCCCAATAACTTGAGGCTACCCTAGAAGGGGAGGTCGATCAGGTTGTGGTCAAACCCGTTGCTACGTATTTCTAGCCAAGCCAGAGGTAGTAGCTTCCAATGTCGTGATCACATGTAATGTTTCAGTATTCCACATGGATGCGTAAGTATTGTTTGATCTTGGTTCCACTTATTCATAAGTATAATCATACTTTGCTCGTTACTTGGATATGCAAAATGATCTTAGTTATGCATATTCATGTATCTACACTGGTGGGTGAATCTACTATTCTGGATTATGTGTATCGGTTGTGTGTTGTGACTATTGGGGATTAGAGAGCACAGTGCAGCTTTTAGTTTTAGCATGGCTAATTTTAACGTGATTTAGACATGGGTTGGTAGTCACCATGTCACGCTATTTTGGATCATAATAAGACCATGACATTGGCGATGCCAGGATTGCCTAGGGTTGAGTGGAGAGGTTCTCTAGACTGTGTTCCCAGTAGAGTGATTTCATATTTAAAGGCCCAACGGATGATTGGGTAGGGATGTCTAGTATATTTAGCCCTTGAGAGGGATGTTGGTGCTTATACTCCTCCTATTGAGTCTGTTCTGATAGTGAGAGACTTTCCAAATGTTTTTCCTGTAGCATTCCAGACACGCAACCTGATAGGGACATTGATTTTAGAATTGATCTAGTGCCTGTCACTCAGCCCATCTCTATTCTGCCATATTGTATGGCACCGGGATAGTTGAAGGAATTGAAAGAATAGCTTCTTGAGCTACTTGATAAGGGATTCATTAGGCCTAATTTGTCACCTTGGGGTGCACCGGTTCTATTTGTGAAGAAGAAGGATGGTACAATACCGTTGTGGATTGATTACATACAGTTGAACAAAGTTACAACTAAGAAAAAGTACCCACTACCACACATTAATGAGTTATTTGACCACTTTTCGGTTGCTAGAGTGTCCTTTAAGATTCATTTGAGGTCTGGGTATCACCAGCTGAACATTCGAAATTTTGATATTCTAAAGACGGCATTCAGGACCCGCTATGGTCACTACGAGTTTCTTGTGATGTCTTTTGGGCTGACCAATGCCCCAACAACAGTTATACATCTAATGAACAGTGTATTCTAGCCATATCTTGATTCTTTCATCATAGTATTCATTGATGATATATTTATATACTCACGCTGCCAGGATGAGCATGAGCAACATATGAGGATTGTACTACAGACCTTGAGGGATAAAAATATTTATGCTAAATTCTCCTAGTGTGAGTTTTGGCTTGATTCTGTGGTGTTCTTGGGGCACGTGGTGTCCAGTGAGGGTATCAAGGTAGATCCAGAGAAGATTGAGGAAGTAGAAAGTTGGCCCAGACCGTCTTCAGCTAATGAGATCCAAAGTTTTCTTAGTTTGGCCGGATAGTATCACTATTTTGTGGAGGGTGTCTCATCCGTTGTTGCACCTTTTACTAGATTGACCCAGAAGGGTGCCCCATTCTAGTAGTCTGATGAGTGTGAGGATAGCTTTCTGATGCTTAAGACTGCTTTGACCATAACTCTATTTCTAGTTTTGCCTTCAGCATCGGGTTCATATACGGTTTATTGTAATGCTTCTCGAATTTGTATTGGGGGAGTCTTGATGAAGGAGGGTAGGGTGATTGCTTATGTTTCCCGCAAGTTGAAGCCTCATGAGAAGAACTACCCTATTCATGATATTAAGTTGGCAACCATTGTTCACACATTGAAGATTTGGAGGCACTATCTTTACGGCGTGTCTTGTGAGGTATTTACAAATCACCAGAGTCTACGACACATGTTTAAGTAGGAGCATTTGAATTTGAGGCAGCGGAGGTGGTTAGAGCTGTTAAAATACTATGATATCACCATTTTGTATCATCCCGGGAAGGCAAATATGGTGGTCGATGCCTTGAGTAGAAGGCGAAGAGAATGGATAGCCTTGCATATATTCCAGTTGGTGAAAGACAATTAGCATTGGATGTTCTAGCTTTGGCCATTTAGTTCATGAGGTTAGATGTTTTCGGACCCTAGTCGGGTTCTTGCTTGCATAGTTCCTCGATATTTTTTGTATGAGCGCATCAGAGAACGATAGTATGGCAACCACTATTTTCTTGTCCTTACGAACACGGGGTAGCACAATGATACCAAGTAGGTTTCTATTGGAGATGATGGGGTGTTGATGATGTAGGATCGAATTTGTATGCCCAATGTAGATAGGTTACGTGAGTTGATTCTTGAGAAGGCCCATATTCGTGGTATTCCATTTATCTGGTAGCCACGAAGATGTATCAAGATTTGAGCCAGCACTATTAGTGGAGAAGAATGAAGAAAGAAATAGTAAAGTATGTGGCTTGATGCTTGACCATCATATTCTACCGCTTGTTGAGTTTGCCTACAATAATAACCATCGATCGAGTTTTCAGATGACTCCTTATGAGGCTTTATATGGGAGGTAGTATCGTTCTCCAGTTGTTTTGTTTGAGATAGGAGAGGCTAGGCTATTGGGTACTGATTTGGTTCAGGATGCTTTGGAGAAGGTTAAATTGATTCAGGAGTGGCTTCGCATGGCATAGTCCAGATAGAAGAATTATGCCGACCAGAAGGTCCGTGATGTTGCTTACATGGTTGGGGAGAAGGTTCTGCTCAAGATTTTGCCCATGAAGGGTGTGTTGAGGTTCGGGAAGAAGGGAAAGTTGAGCCCTCAGTATATTGGGCCATTTGAGGTGCTTAAGAAGATTGGAGAGGTGTCTTATGAACTTGCATTTATCGAGTGTTCATCTAGTGTTTCATGTATCTATGCTCCGAAAGTATTATGGCGACCCGTCCCATGTGTTGGAGTTCATCACGGTACATCTAGAGGGAGACTTGACTTTATGATGTGGAGTAGGTTGCAATTTTGGATTGGCACGTTCAAAAGTTGAGATAAAAGAATACAACTTCAGTGAAAGTTTAGTGGAGAGGCTAGCCAGTCGAGGAGGATACTTGGGAGACCAAGAGAGATATGCAAAGTAGATATCCATGCCTATTTGAGACTCCAAGTAAGATTCTAGGTCAGTTCGAGGACGAATGTTTATTTAAGACGGGGAGAATGTTACGACCCAACCGGTGGTCTTGTTTATTGTAGCCTTGTTCCCCTATTAATTTATTATTCTATGTTCAATTGTGGTTACATGACTTGCCGGGGTGGTTGGATTGGTTCCGGGAATTTTTCAGAGTGAATTGGGACACTTAGTCCCATGGTTGAAAGCTTAAGTTGAAGGACTAGACCGGATGTTGACTTTTGCCTAAACGAACCCAGAATGGAGTTTTGATGGTTCCAATAGTTTTGTATGGTGATTTTGGACTTATGCATATGTTCGAATATGGATTTGAGGTATGTAGATCGTTTTGGCTTGAATTGGCGAAAGTTGGAAATTTTAAGGTTTGGAAGGTTATGAAGTTTGATCGAGAGTTGACTTTGTTGATACCGGGCTCAGATTTTGGTTCCGAGAGTTGGAATAGGTCCATTGTGTCATTTGTGACGTGCGCAAAATTTGAGGTCAATCAGAGTTGGTTTGGTATGATTCGACATTAGTTTTAAAAGTTGGAAGTTCGTTAGGCTTTAATTTGGGTGCAATTTGTGATTCAATACTGTTTGATGTGATTTGAGTCTTCGACTAAGTTCTTATCATGGTTTAAGACTTATTGGTATGTTTCAATAGGGTCCCGGGGGCCTCAGGAGTGATTCGGATCAAGTTCGGACTCAATCACAAAGGTTCAATTCTGGCCAGTAGGAATTTATTCTACTCGTTCACGAGTTTAAAGATGCAATCACCAAGCTTTGGTTATTTGTGCAACGCGAATGCGGGAGATATGTGCGTTTGCGAAGGAGGAAGGTGAGGCCTGGAAGTTGCACGCATTTATTTTTCGTGATCGCATGTGTTTGTTTGCGATCACGTAGGTATTCGTTGCTGACAGTTGCGTTTGCGACTAGGAGTTTGCGTTTCCGCAGGCATTTTGGGGGCGGAGATTATTTTTGTTCTTCGAGACCGCGTCAAGGGTCCCGCAAATCACTATTCACTTTAACTGGACATGACATTAAAAACCCAAATCGAGGGGTAAAGTTATTATTTCATATTTTGAGTTGTAGAACTCGGTTTTGGGCGAATGTTGAGGGGATTTTCACATCTTGAATCATTACTTCATGATTCCATCTCTGTTTTAGAATTTAATTAGTGATTTAAGATGAAGTAATGGGGGAATTTGTGGATTGCAAAAATGAAAAATGGAGGTTTGAAGCTCAATTAGAGGTCGATATTGAGTGATTTTGGTATGGTTGGACTCATAATTAAATGAGTATTCAGAATTTGTGCATTTTTCTGGGTTCCGAGGTGTGTGGTCGGGGTTAACTTTTTGTATTGACTTTTTTATTTTGGTTAAAGATCTTAGCTTTATCATTTGGAATCAATTCCTATGTCTTTTATTGATTATATTTAATTGATTCGGTTCGATTCGGATCGTCCGAAGGTCGATACGGGCGAGAAGGGCTTGTTAGATGAGTGATTTGGCTTGAATGTATCTTATCTAAACTTGGTTGAGGTATTAGATGCCTGAATTATTTGTGATACCTATGTGTTATGGGTGGTGCATATGTGTGGGGTTGAGTGTATATGCGTGCACCGGTGTACTATTTCCATGCTCAGGGTAGTGTTTAGGCTACGACATGCCTTTAAATGATTGATAAGCTTCAAATTGATATGTTTCTCCTATTTGTACCCCTATGTGAGCTATTTATATCATGTTTGAGATTTTGGTGAGGTTATTCTTCCGTTTGAACCTGATAAACTGCTAATTCTTGATGGAAATTATATGTTCTAGCCGTGATAGTACATGTTGCACGTGCCTACTGTCACACCCCGAACCTGGGGGGCGGAGTGGCACCAGATGCCTCATCTATCCTTGCATATCAACTTGCGACTAAGGAACTCTGAACATATAATATCATTCTTTGGCCATGAGACCACATATTGCAAGACAATTTGTGAAGCAAAATATAAAACTGAATAGAATCTAACGCTGACTAAATGTCAATATAAAGATGGGCCAGCAAGGCCGTCATAACTACTACAACTGACAACCCAACAAAATATACATACAGGGCATACAAGTCCAACATATTGCACTAACTGACAAGATATGTCTACAAACCTCTACTGATGGATGTATTGTGATCGGAACAGGGCCCCGACCTACCCATAGCCTATATACATATATACACAAGATGTACATAAAACTTCTAAACCCGGCAACTCCGAAGGACATGGAGTTTACCGATAAAGCTAAACTCGGGAAACACCTACTGAGGAGGTCTACTCGTCTGTCTGTCTGAACCTGCACACATGAAATGCAGCATCCCTAGAAAAAAGGACGTCAGTACGAAATAATGTACCGAGTATGCAAGGCAATAATATAACTAAAAACTAAAACTGAACTGATAATATAATAGTTGGAAGTCACTGGGAGTCAAAGATAATCTGAAGATACGCTCACCTGCTGATACTGACTCAAATTTCTCAATATAGTAAGTAAAATAGTTGTTCAGCCTTATAAGGCTCGGTATATATATATATATATATATATATGCTCTGTCGTAGTAGTCTCGCTCGTAGGTGCTCAGCCATACTAGGCTTTGTATCTTGGCCAACTAGGCTCTCTCATAGGCGCTTGGCCACAGCAGGCTCGGTCTATAAGTTACCATCTGATTAGAGGTTGCCCAATAAGGACCTTCCCGTCAATTATAGCTCGATGGTAGTGAAAATACTATAATACTATATATATAGACCCTCTACTCTCTTGACTGGAAGAAGGAAATACTCAATTGAATATGAAGTCACGATAAGGAGAATACTATAACTTATGAACTAGGTATCTCAGCATCTGCATCTTTAACTCGCACAATATAATAAATGCACCCTTTTGCGATAATTTTTCCCGCCTTTAGATAAGAAATAAACCTACCTCTTGGTGTCGTTGTGTTACCTACCCATTCAAGGACTGGCTCACCTGGAAAATGAAATCTGGTTGTCTTTGCTCGGCAATCAACTGTTGCATAACAAGGTGCCAACCAGTCCATGCCCATGATAGCATCAAAATCACCATCTCTAGCTCAACTAGGTCGGCTGAGGTTTGACGACCACAAACTGTCACCGCAAAACCTCGGTAAACGCGTCTAGTAATATTTGATTCTCCGACCGGTGGAGATACTATACCAAAATTCCCCACGACAAATGGGGTAATACGCGATAAAGTAGATCATGGGTTTATCAAGGCATAAGTATCGTGAGAGCAAATGGTCAACATACCTGGAGTAGGAAAAATCCATATGATATTCATGAGAGGGATTGCACCATACTCCCTCAGAGTTGCAAAATCTCGTTGTTAATACACAGTGCAATTTCGTATGAATTTCTTTACAAAACTAAGACTTTCGTCACTATAGTAATGTGTGGTCTCATATGAACTTCAAAAGTTCCCTCACCTATATTCCTTTTTTTCCTTTCTATATAATCCTTTCCAAAGATATGAATTTGATATCTTTGAATATATATCTATATTTGATATCATATCTATCTTTGAATTGAGAGATACGTAGTTTCAAATTGCCTTATGTTGAATTGATTGCCACCTAACCTATAATGACTAAGAGTCATATGGTTTGGTGGTGGCTTGCTTCCACGTGGGGGTGGAGGTGGATTTAATTTTTATCCATAACTCATTAGTTAATTAGGTAATATCCCGTTACCCGATAATTAACCAATTTCTCTCATAATTAAGAATTGTCTCAAATTACTTAAAATACTATTGTTTTTAATACACCTTATACATCATACAATTATGGTCATATGATACCTTGTATTGTACTAGTCCATAAATATCGGGTATTATCGCTCGGCCTGTATTTTATCCCAAATCGACAACCTTCAATGAAACTCATTTTCTTTTATTCGTTTACACTTTTTCTTTCATGGCACATACTTATTGCTTGATATAAATAGCATAAATGCTTATAAACTGAAGAAAACCTCATCCTCAAGTCTACATCAATTAACTGAAGACGAAGTTTTAACGTACGAAAAATGCGAGATGTAACATCCCCCTCCCTTGGGAACGTTTGTCCTTGAATGTTTACTCTTAGAGACTTTGAAATTTTTTGCCAGAGTCTCCTCTGTACACTAGACTAAAACCAACCTGCACGCAGCCAGAAAATATACTATACATGCCACACATGGCCAATGTCTATAAATAGCAACACTTGACCTCAAAAATATGTCTATTATAAATTCGGAAAATCAAAAATAAGAGTTAACCTGAGGACCTACCGGCCTAATTAGAGCTGTGCTGAGGTATCTCACCTCGAGCCATATATTCAGTTTGAAATAGGTGGGGGTATTTAGACTTCATCTCTTCCTCCTCTTCCCACGTCATCTCTTCCACATTCTTGCTTCTCCATAAAACCTTCACAGAGGCTAACTCCTTATTTCGTTGCTTGCGGATTTGTCGGTCTAGGATGGCAACCGGAATTTCCTCGTATGACAAGTCCTCGAGTAGGATCTCCAATGCATTTCCATGGCATGGATACGTGAAAAATCGGATGGACAAACTCCAATTCTGTAGGCAATTCTAACTCATAAGCTACCTGGCCCACTCTTATATCGTTCCAACAGTACACATCTTTAATGTCATGATACATTTTCGACAACCCAGGATGAATGGAGTGCCTCTGACATAATTTTGTCTTGTAGCCCTACTACATCCAGAACAGACAAACGACCCCTGTATCTGAGAACCCCATCTCCCTTGAGCTCTAACAATGACTTATTCTGCTGTGGAACCCGTTCTCTCAACTCGACCAACTCTGAGTCCTCGTACTGCACCTCCTTTACTTCAGTTTTGAGAGATGATTTTGGAGTATTTTGGAGTACAACTCCACCATTGTCAAAGTCTACTAACCGAAATCCCAAACAAGCCAATTGATGAATCTCTTTAGTTAATTATCTTTTCTCAGCTTCTACATGTGCTAAGCTACCCATAGATCGATGACTCAAGGAATCTGCTACAACATTAGCTTTCCCTGGATGGTAGAGAATGTTAACCTCATAATTTTTCAATAACCCAAGCCATCGCCTCTATCGCATATTCAACTCTTTTTGCTTGAAGATATAATACAGGCTTTTATGATCTGTGAATACATCAACATGAACACCATATAAATAATGTTGCCATATCTTAAGTGCATGGACAACTGCAGCTAACTCGAGGTTGTGGGTTGGATAATTCCACTCGTGCTTCCTTAAATTCCTGGAAGCATACACAATTACCTTTCCATGTTGCATTAGGACACATCCTAACCCGACACTTGAGGCATCAAAATACATGGAACAACCATCTGGACCCTCTGGAAGTGATAAAATTGGCGCTGAGGTCAACCTATTCATTATCTCTTGGAAACTATGCACACATGCCTCTGTCCACTGAAACTTAGTTGCTTTATGCATCAACTTCGTTAATGGTGTTGAAAGAGAAGAAAACCTCTCTATGAACCTCCGACAGTATCCTACTAAGCCTCGAAAGCTACGAATCTCTATCGGAGTGGTAGGTCTAGACCAGTATTTCACAACCTCAATCTTCTGAATGTATACCTTTATACCTCTATCGGATACAAGGTGCCCCAAGAATACTATAGACTTCAACCAGAACTCACATTTAGAAAACTTAGCATACAATTTATTATCACAAAGAGTTTGGAGTACCGCTTGCAAGTGGTCCGAATGCTCATCCTCTGAATGTGAATAAACCAGATTATCATCAATAAAGACTATCACGAAAAGATCTAAATATGGCCGAAATAGGCTATTCCTCAAGTCCATAATAACGGTAGATACATTCATCAACCCGAAGGGCATGACAAGGAACTCGAAGTGGCCATATCGTGTCCTAAAGGCTGTCTTGGGAGTAATTTTCTCTCGAACTCTAACCTGGTGGTACCCTGACCTCATATCTATCTTTGAAAAGCATCTAGCTCCCTGCAACTGATCAAAGAAGTGGATACTGATTCTTAATAGTTACCTTGTTTAATTGCCTATAATCGATACACATCCTCAGCGAGCCATCTTTATTACGTACAAATAGTATTGTTGCACCCCAAGGTGAGGTACTAGGCCTAATGAAACCTTTCTCCAGCAAAAAATCTTTTATCCTCTCCTTCAACTCCTTTAATTCGACAGGTGCCATTCTATACAGAGGGATGGATATTGGTTGAGTTCCCAGAAGCAAATAGATGCCAAAATAAGTCTCTCGTTCTGAAGGAATACCTGGAAGTTCATCTGGGAATACATCTGCATACTATTTGACTACTAGAATAGACTAAAGTGTAGGTATCTCAGTATCTACATGTTTAACTCGCACAATATAATAAATGCACCTTTTGTGATCATTTTCCTCGCCTTAAGAAAGGAGATAAACCTACCTCTGGGTGTCGCTATATTACCTATCCATTCAAGGACTAGCTCACCCAAAAAAATGAAACCTGGTTGTCTTTGCTTGACAATCAACTGTGGCATAACAAGTTGTCAAACTGTCCATGCCCATGATAGCATCAAAATCCAGCATCTCTAGATCAACTAGGCCGGCTAAGGTCTGAAGACCACAAACTATCACCGCACAACATCGGTAAAACCGTCTAGAAATATTTGATTCTCCGACCGATGTAGATATCGCAAAAGGATCACTTAGTATTTTAGGCACTATAATAAACTTCCCCGCGACAAATGGGGTAATACACGATAAAGTAGATCTTGGGTCTATCAAGGCATAAGCATCGTGAGAGCAAATGGTCAACATACCTGGAGTAGGAAAAATCCGTATGATATTCTTGAGAAGGATTGCACCATACTCCCTCAGAGTATCAAAATTCCGTTGTTGTTACGCAGTGCAATTTCGTATGAATTTCTTTACAAAACTAAGACTATCGTCACTATAGTAAACTTCAAAAGTTCCTTCACCTATACTCCTTGTTTTTCCTTTCTATATAATCCTTGTCAAAGAAATGAATTTGATATCTTTGAATACATATCTATCTTTGATATCATATATGTCTTTGAATTGAGAGATACATAGTTTCAGATTTCCTTATGTTGAATTGATTGCCACCTAACCCATAATGAATAAGAGTCATATGGTTTGGTGGTGGCTTGCTGCTGTGTGGGGGTAGAGGTGGTTTTAATCTTTATCCATAACTCATTAGTTAATTAGGTAATATCTCGTTACCCAATAATTAACCAATTTCTCACATAATTAAGTATTGTCTTAAATTACATAAAATACTACTTATTGTTAATACACCTTATACATCATACTATCATAGTCATATGATACCTTGTATGGTACTAGTCCATAAATATCGGGTATTATCGCTTGGCCTGTATTTTATCCCAAATCGACAATCTTCAATGAAACTCATTTTCTTTTATTTGTATACCTTTTTTATTTCACGGCACTTACTTATTGCTTGATAGAAATAGCATAAATGCTTATAATCTCAAGAAAATCTTATCCCCGAGTCTATGTCAATTAAGTGAAGATGAAGTTTTAACGTACAAAAAATGCGAGATATAACACCTACACAATAGTATGTTATTTATACCAGTCCAGGAGTATGAAACTTGATAATCATTGATCATGTACATATATTCCCACAGATTTCCTTTCTCTATGTTATGAGCTAGACTGGTAGCCTATGACCACGCTGGGTGGATTGTGATTATAAGCACGTGAGTTGTCCGTGCAGCATGTGCGTTGTGCGTGTGGATTCTATTAGGCCGTGAGTTGTCCATGCAACGTGTGGATATGGATTCATCCCCCTAGGGTTGCCTCTCATGTTTCTCTCTTAATGGTATACACGCGGTGATTATTAAAGAAAAACTAATATGTGGTTTGATGCGGATATGGAAAGATTTAGGAAAGTCTGGCTAATGCTATTTTGGAATTGCATTTCATCATTACTTGCAGTTTCCATGGTTTATTATCAGATTATATGCATGTCATCTTATATGTTGTAACCATGTCAGAACAAAGATTTTGAGTAATTGTGCACACACACAAGTAGTCTTTTTCAGTATTTTATATATGTTCACAATACTATTCTGTACTTGTTAGATTTTTATACAACTGTACAGGTTATTAGAAGGTATCATTTATAATTCTTGTTTATTTTACCTTGTCGAGGTTAGTTACGATACTTATTGAGTATATTGGGTCAGTTGTACTCATACTACACTTTGCACTTAATTTTGCAGATCCAGGTGTAGGGACCAGTTATCTGTAGTAGTTTGGCTTGTTAGACTGATCTTCGAGAGGCGAGGTAGAGTTGCATCCTCAAACGCACTTTGACTTGTCTTTTCACATGTATTTTTGTTTCAGTTCAAATAGTATCACTCTATAGTTTCAGACTTATATCCCATTGTAGAGCTCATGACTTCGTATTTACTAGTTTCTTGGGGATTTATGTTGTATTTGCAGTATTTTGTTACATTGAGGTTTAAGACTTATGATATTTCTGTAATATCTGTTGTTTTAGCTCTTTATTGTAAAGATTCGGCTAGCCTAGCCGATGTGTTAAGTGCCATCACGACGGGTTGGGATTTTGGGTCGTGAAAAATTAGTATCACAGCCCTAGGTTCATATGTATTACGAGTCATGAGTATGTTAAGTAGAGTCTCACAGATCAGTATAGAGAAGTCTATATAAGAGGCTACCGAACTGTTAGGAAACAAAACTTTTTTGTATTTTGGTCATGTAGATTTGTTATTTCTAAAACTTGATCTTGACTCTTCTATTCTCTCACAGATGGTGAGAACATGTGTAACTGATCAGGCAGACAGCCACCAGCACCACCAGCTAGAGTCACGAGAGGTCGGGGCTGTAGTAGAGGCCGAGATGTGGCTTGTACTGCACCAAAGTAGCACCTGTGGAGCCACCAGTTGCTCCAGCTCAGTAGCACGTACAGGATGTTGTTGATCTAGTGGGACCAACTCAGGCACCAACAATGCATATTGTGATTCATGGTTTTCATGAGACCTTAGCCTGGATTTAGATGTATGCACGAGTCTGGCTCAGGCAATCTTAGCTCCAACTGCACTATCCACTTCACAATTCGAAGGAGGTGGCCAAACTCCTACCATCCGCACTCCAGAGTAGCTACCTCAGGGACACTAGACACTGGGTGTATAGCTAGTTCAGTCGGTTGTTGCTGCTAGGTCCGAGGTTTGTCCCCATATGAGTGATGAGGAGCAGAAGTGGTTAGAGAGGTTTGGGAGGATTAAGCCTCTAGAATTCAGTAGAGTAGAGTCAGAGGAAGCTTAGTATTTTATAGACCAGTTGTTAGTAGAATCTTTGTAGAACGGGTATTTTGGACACTGGTGGAGTTTCATTCACTACTTTTCAGCTTACCAGGGTAGCCTACAGATGGTGGCAGACTTATGAGTTGAGCAGGACAGCTGATACGGCACCACTTACATGGCATGAGATCTCAGGTCTCTTCTTAGAGAAGTTTGTCCCACAGACTCGCAGAGAAGAGTTACATAGATAGTTTGAGCAGCTACACCAAGAGGGTATGACAGTGACTCGGTTTGAGATAAGGTTTCCAAAGTTGTCTTGTCATGCGGTATGGTTGGTTCCCATTGAGAGGGAGAAGATTAAGAGGTTCATTGATGGCCTGAACTATAGATTACGCTTCATTATATCTCGGGAGGTTGCGAAGGGTGAGAGGTTTGATGAGATGGTTGATATTGATAGACGCTTAGAGCTGGTTCGTAGGTAGGAGCATGGGGAGAGGGAGGACAAGAGGCCTCATAGTTTAGGTGGGTTGAGTAGTGCCTAATCTGGAGGTCAGTCCTATTACTGTAGAGGCCATTCTTCTATACAGGTTCACGCAGATTGCAATGTTCCTCGTGGTTCTTTAGTTAGCCACGGTTACTATAGTTCCTACCCAACTCAGTCATCATTCAGTGCATTGCCGACAAAGAGTTCTTACCGTGCTTCATCTGCATAGGGTTCTAAAGGTAGCTATTTAGATCATCAGGGTTAGTATTTCTATCAGAGGAGGGGTTGATTTGAGTGCAAGGACATAAGTCATATCAAGAGAGATTGCCACTGTTGGGTAGGGCTCAACATCAGAGTTCTTATCCCATGGTTCTAGTACCAACAATTACACCACCCGCACAACCAGCTCAAGGTAGGGCCTAGTCAGCTCAAGGCTACCCTAGAGGGGGAGACTGATCAGGTGGTGCTCAGTCCCGTTGCTATGCAATTTTTTCCAAGCCAGAGGTAGTTGCTTCTGATATCATGATCAGAGGTATTGTTTCGGTATGCCACATGGATGCTTCAGTATTATATGATCCTGGTTCCACTTATTCATCTAATCATACTTTGCTTGTTTCTTTGATATGCCATGTGATTCCTTTGTTATGTGTATTTATGTATCTACACCGATGGGTGATTCTATTATTGTTGACTATGTGTATCGGTCATGTGTGGTGACTATTGGTGGATTAGAGACAAGAGTGGATCTTTTACATCTTAACATGGTTGATTTTGATGTGATTTAAGACATGGATTGGTTATCACCGTGTCACGCTATTTTGGATTGTCACGATAAGACCGTGACATTGGTGATTCCATGATTTCCTAGGGTTAGGTCGAGAGGTTCGTTAGATTATGTTCCTAGTAGAGTAATTTCATATTTGAAGGCCCAATGGATGGTTGGGAAGGGATGTCTAACATATTTAGCCCTTGTGAGGGATGTCCGTGCTAATACTCCTACCATTGAGTCTGTTCCGATAGTGAGAGACTTTCCAAATGTGTTTCTTGTAGACCTGCCAGGCACGCCACCCGACAGGGACATTGATTTTGGTATTGATCTGGTACCGAGCGCTCAACCCATCTCTATTCCACCGTATTATATGGTGCCGGGATAGTTGAAGGAAATGAAAGAACAACTTCAGGAGCTACTTGATAAGGGATTTATTAGGCCTAGTGTGTCACCTTGGGGTGTATCTGTTCTATTTGTGAAGAAGAAGAAAGGTACTATGCGGATATGGATTGATTATAGACAGTTGAACAAAGATACAATTAAGAACAAGTACCCGCTACCGCACATTAATGAATTATTTGACCACTTTTTGGGTGCTAGATTGTTCTCTAAGATTCATTTGAGGTCCGGGTATCACCAGTTGAATATTGAAGATTCTGATATTATGAAGACGGCATTCAGGACCTGCTTTGTTCACTACAAGTTTCTTGTGATGTCTTTTGGGCTTACCAATGCCACAACAACATTTATACATCTATTGAATAGTTTATTCCAGCCATATCTTGATTTTTTTATCATAGTATTCATTGATGATATACTGGTGTACTCACGCAGCCAGTATAAACATGAGCAGCATCTGAGGATTGTATTACTAACCTTGAGGGGTAAGAATCGTTATGCTAAATTCTCCAAATGTGAGTTTTGGCTTGATTATGTGGAGTTCTTGGGGCATGTGGTGCCAAGTAAGGGTATCAAGGTAGATCTGAAGAAGATTGAGGAAGTACAGAGTTGGCCCAGACTGTCTTCAGCTACTAAGATCCGGAGTTTTCTTAGTTTCACTAGATATTATCACCGTTTTGTGGAGGGTGTCTCATCCATTGCTTCACCTTTGACTAGATTGACCTAGAAGGGTGCCCCATTTTGGTGGTCTTATGTGTGTGAGGAGAGCTTATTGAATCTTAAGTATACCTTGACCACAACTCCAGTTCTAGTTTTGCCTTCAGCATCGGGTTCATATATGGTTTATTCTGATGCTTCTCTGATCGGTATTTGGTGTGTCTTGATATAGGAGGGTAGGGTGCTTTCATATGCTTCACGTCAGTTGAAGCCCCATGAGCTCAACTTGACCTTCTTCCCGAACCTCATCACTCCTTTCATGGGCGAAACCCTAAGCAAAACCTTCTCACCCACCATAAATGCAACATCACTAACCTTCCTATCAACATAACTCATCTACCTAGACTGTGTTGCACGAAGTCGATCCTGAACCAACTTGACTTTTTTCCAAGGCATCCCGAACAAAATTAGTACCCAACAACCTAGACTCTCATAGATCAAACCAATAAACTGGAGAATGACACTGCCTCCCATATAAGACCTCGTAAGAAGCCATTTGAATACTTGATTGGTAGCTTTTGTTGTAGGCAAACTCAGCAAGGGTTAGAAACTGATCCCAAGAACCCCAGAAATCCATAACAGTAGTGCGTAACATGCCCTCTAAGATCGTAGTGGTGGACTCGAATTGTCCATCCATTTGGGGGTGGAATGATGTGCTCAACTCAACCTGTGTGTCTAACTCTCGATGCACTGCTCTCCAAAACTGTGATGTGAACTGTGTGCCCTGATCAGATATAATGGATACCGAAATTCCATAAAGATAAAAAATTTTGTGGATATATATTTGAGCCAATCGCTCTAAGAAATAGGTGATCACAACTGAAATGAAATGTGCGGACTTAGTCAAAAGGTCCACAATCACCCAAACTACATCAAATCTATTCAAAGTCCTTGGGAGCCTAACAATGAAATACATGGTAACACTCTTCCATTTCCACTTGGGAATCTTAAGTCTCTAAAGCAAACCACCCGACCTCTAATGCTCGTACTTCACTTACTAATAGTTCAAGCACCGAGCCAGATACTTTACTATATATTTCTTCATTATTCTCCAAAAATAGAGCTACCTAAAATCCAAATACATCTTTACGGCACCCGGATGAATGGGAAACTGCAAACTGTGGGTCTCTTCAAGAATCAATGCATGCAAACTATCTACATTGGGCACACGAATCTGACCCTACATACTCAACACCCATCACCTCCAATATAAACCTCCTTGTCATTCCCATGTTGCACCATGTCCGTAAGGACCAGCAAATGAGGGTCGTCATACTCTAATGTACTCATACAAAGAAGACTAAGAAACCACGCAAGAAGGAACCCTACTAGGCTCCGAAACATCAAACCTCACGAACTGATTTGCCAAAGCCTGAATATCTAATGCTAGAGGTCTCTTACCAATGGGAATATATGTATGGATACCCATACTCTCCACCTTTCTACTCAAGGAATCAGCCACCACATTAGCCTTCTTGGGATGATGGAAAATGATGATATCATAGTATTTTAATAGCTCTAACCACCTCCGCTACCTCAAATTCAAATCCTTCTGCTTAAACAAGTGTTGTAGATTCTGATGATCTGTAAATATCTCACAAGGCATGCCATAGGGATAGTGTCTCCAAATCTTCAATGCGTAAATAATGGATTCCAACTCAAGATTGTGAATGAGGGGATTCATCTAGTGTTTTATGTTTCTAAGCTCTGTAAGTATTATGGTGAACTTTCCCATGTGTTTGACTTCACCACGATACAACTAGATCGAGACTTGACTTATGACGTGGAGTCGATGGCCATTTTGGGTCAGCATGTTCGAAAGTTGAGATCAAACAATATAGCTACGGTGGAGAGGGCATCCAATCTAGGAGGATAATTAGGAGACCAATCTGCAGATGCAGAGTAGATATCCACACCTATTCAAGACTCCATATATGATTCTAGACTCGTATGAGGATTAACATTTGTTCAAGAGGGGGAGAATATAATGACCCAGCTGGTCGTATCGAGTATTGTAGCCCCATTCCCCTGTTTATTTCTTATTCTATGTTCGCTTGTGGTTACATGAGTTGCCGGGCTAGTGTGTTTGGTTTCGGGAATGTTTCGGAGTGAATTGGTACACTTATTCCCAAGGTTGGAAGCTTAAGTCGAAAAAGTTGACCGGATGCTGACTTTTATGTAAACGACTCTGGAATAGAGTTTACATGGTTCTGATAGCTTCGTATGGTGACATTGGACTTTGGCGTATGTCTGAATATTGATTTGGAGGTCTGTAAGTCATTTTGGCTTGAATTGGCGAAAGTTAGAAAGTTGAAGGTTTGGAAGGTTGAGAAATTTGACCATGAGTTGACTTTGTTGATACCGGGCTTGAATTTTGGTTCTATGAGTTGGAATAGGTCATTGTGTAATTTATGACTTGTGTGCAAAATTTGAGGTCAATCGGAGTTGGTTTGGTATGATTCGGCATTATTTTTTGAAGTTGGAAGTTCATTAGGCTTGAATTGGGGTGCGATTCGTGATTTCGATGTTGTTTAATGTGATTTGAGGCTTCAACTAAGTTCATATCATGATTTAGGACTTGCTGGTATGTTTGGATGTAGTCCCGGGGGCCTCAGGGGTGATTTGGATCAAGTTCAGGCTCATTTTAGAATTGGAGGAGTTGCTGATATCTGTGCACATGGTTTCCTCTTTCACGATCGTGAGGAAAGGGACTCCATCACGAAGGCTCAATTCTGGAAGGTGGGAATTTATTCTACGCGTTCGCAATTTTGAAGATGTGATTACATAGCTTTGGATATTTGTGCAACGTGGGAGATAGGACGCATTCGCGAAGAAAATGTGAGGCCTGGAAGTTGCATGTGTTTGTTCTTTGTGATCGCATAGGTATTAGTTGCTGACGATCGCATTCGCGACTATGAGTGCATGTTCGCGTAGGCTTTTTGGGGGCTGAGATTATTTTTGTTCTTCATTACTGTGATGAGGGTCCCGCGATCGTGACTCACTGTAACTGGGCGGAACATTAAAAACCCAAATCGAAGGTTAGATTTATTATTTCATACTTTGGGTTGTAGAGCTCGATTTTGGGCATATTTGGAGGAGATTTTCACGTCTTGGATCAGGGTAAGTATTTTGGACTCAGATTAGTCATTATTTCATGATTCCATCTTTGTTTTAGCATTTAATTAGTGAATTAAATTGAAGAAATGGAGGTTTGAAGGTCGATTTGAAGTCGAAATTGGGTGATATTAATATGGTTGGACACGTAATTGAATGTGTATCGGGAATTTGTGAGTTTTGTCGGATTCCGAGGTATAGGCCCATGTTGTTTTTTTGGTTAACTTTTTTATTTTGGTTAAAGATCTTAGCTTTATCATTTGGAATCAATTCCTATGGCTTTATTGATTATATTTAGTTGATTTGGTTAGATTCGGATCGTCCAGTGGTTGATAGGCGCGGGAAGGGCTTGTTAAAGGACTGATTTTGCTTGAATGTATCTTATTTAAACTTTGTTGAGTCATTAGTTTCCTGAATTATTTGTGATAGCTACGTGCTATGGGTGGCGCATATGTGTGGGGTTGAGCCCATATGCGTGCACTAGGGTACTATTTCCATGCTCAGGTTAGTGCTTAGGCTACGATATGCCTTGAAATGATTGATAAGCTTCATGTTGATATGTTTCTCCTATTTTTACTCCTCTGGAGCTATTTGTTTCATGTTTGGGATTTTGTTGAGGTTATTCTTCCGTTTGAACATGATAAACTGCTAATTCTTGAGGGAAATTATCTGTTCTAGCGGTGATAGCACACATTGCATATGCCTACACAATAACATGTTATTTATACTAGTCCAGGAGTATGAAACTTGATAATCATTAATAATGTTCATGTATTCCCGCATATTTTCTCTCTGTGTTATGAGATGGACTGGTAGCCTGTGACCATGCTGGGCGGATTGTGATTATTAGCACGTGAGTTGTTCGTAAAGCTCGTGAGTTGTCCGTACGAATCCAATTATTGATATTATTAGCACGTGAGTCGTCTGTGCAACATATGAGTTATTCGTGTAGTTGATTCTATTAGCACGTGAGTTGTCTGTGCAATATGTAAGTTGTTTGTGCCGTGTGTGGAAAAACTTATCAGTTGTTTTGTGCAGATATGGAAAGGTTGAGAAAAGTCTGGCCATTGTAATTTTGGAATTGTATTTTATCATTACTTGCAATATCCATGGTTTATTATCTAATTATTTGCATTCATCTTATATGTTGTAACCATGTCCAAGCAAAGATGTTGAGTAATTGTGCACACGCACATAGATAGTCCTTTTCAATATTGTCACGACCCTAAACCCAGACCCCGTCGTGATGGCACCTCTCGTGAAGACAAGGCCAGCCGGCACTTTTCCATTTCAGTTTAAGCAATTAAACAATAAGAATTAAGTCTAAAACATGATAAATAATCCAAAAGTAAGCAGTTAACTATACAAAATTTACGGAAGAACAACCCGACACAGCCCGATATCAGGGTGTCACTAGTCATGAGCATGTATCAATACGCTGCATGTCTAAAATGCCTACTAAACTATTACATAATAACTGATAAAGTGATAGAAATGAGATAAGGGGGAGAGACACGGGACTGCGGACGCCAAGCAGCTACCTCGTAGACTCCGAAGTCTGCCGGGAGCTTTCAACTCGCGCTAGCAGGATCAGCAATGCTTGAATCTGCACATGGGGTGCAGGGAGTAAAGTGAGTACTCCAACTCAGTGAGTAATATTCATAAATAAACGACTGAGAGATATGAAAATACGTAAGGCACATTACAGACTATAATGAAGCAGTAAAACTAGTAAAAATAGTAAATCAGTAAAGATACGTGAAATCATTTAAGTTCATTTTAAACTTCATGAAATGCCTTTACGACAATTAAACAGGAAAATGACAGACAAATAAGAAAGATAAACACATAAAGGTTCGCCCTTAGGGCACGATGTCGACAAATCCGCCCCTCGGGCACATATCTCAGAACAATACTAGCCCCTCGGGCTGTATCTAAAATCACAATGGGTACCCGCGCTCACGGTAGGTGTGCAGACTCCTAGAGGGGCCCATTACTGCCCAAGCACAATATCAAGCCACCTTGTGGCATCATCACTAGGCTTTCGGCCTCATATCAACAAGCCACCTCGTGGCGTACATATCTCAGGCCCTCGGCCTTACTCGGTCAAAAATCCTCACAAGCCACTCGGGCAATAGTAAAACATTATTCTCGGCCAAAAATATCATTTAAAAGATCATTTAAGTGTTAAAATAGAGTAAACATGGTTGAGTTATAAAAATAGTGGAATATAGCATGACTGAGTTCAAGTATGAAGTCAAAACAGTGAGAAAATATCAATAAAAATCCCCTAAGGGTTCAAATAGTTGGCACAAGGCCCAAATATGGCATTCAGCCAAAAACATGATGTTCACAAATAGATTTCAGTCAAATATGCGGTAAAATAGTCATTCGGGATGGGCTATGTCACAATCCCCAACAGTGCACGACCTCACGCTCGTCATCAAGCATGTGCGTCACCTCCATATAGCACAACGATGTGCAATCCGGGGTTTCATACTCTCAGGACATTATTTACAATCATTAATCACCTCAATCTGGTCCAAACTCTAGCCCATGATGCCTTTGCCCCTCGAATCGGCCTTCACTCGTATCGAATATATCCAAAATCAGAACCACGACGTCAAAATATGCTTAGGGAACGAAGCCCAAGCAAAAATTATCAATTTACAACATAAATCCCGAAATTACCAAAACCCGACCCCCAGGCTCACGTCTCAGAATTCGATAAAAATCACATCAATAGATTCCTCATCTCCCCACGAGTTCATACATATCAAAAGTACCAAAATCCAACCACAAATGGTCCCTCAAATCCTCAAGTCTAGGTCTCCAATACCAAGCCCTAGTTTCCCCAATTTTAACCCTTAAATTACATTAATTATAGCTCTAATTCGTGTGCTTCTACTTCTTTTCAAAATCACTTTTTTTTCCTTCCAAAAGCTTGGCCAAACACCTCAATTTAACAAAAAAACACTTTTGGCCAAAAAGAAGCTT
Source organism: Nicotiana tabacum (assembly GCF_000715075.1). Classification (NCBI taxonomy): domain Eukaryota; kingdom Viridiplantae; phylum Streptophyta; class Magnoliopsida; order Solanales; family Solanaceae; genus Nicotiana; species Nicotiana tabacum. The sequence goes on along the minus strand of NC_134100.1, from coordinate 21,878,861 downwards.
GGTCAAACAAGCTATAGGTTCCCTAATAGCCCCTCACCACCTTTGTACTCTATTTGTTTTATTTTATATGTCATTTTTACTATTTGTTTGTGAAAATACAATTAATCACAGTTGAAAAAAACGGTGAAAAAAATGCATTTGACCAGTGGCTTGCGTCATCCCAACTTCCCCAAATTTTCATTTTGTAACTTCTCTTTTTGTCACGACCTGGATTTTCCACCCTCGAGAGTCGTGATGGCGCCTACTAATGTGAGCTAGGCAAGCCAAACATTTAATCTAATTACTTCATTAACGAATTATTTCTTTTTAACAAATATAAGACGATAACGTGGTAACAGCAGAAATTCAAATTTAAGCGGAAGACATTAATAAGATTTATGGAAACTGCATCTATTACAAATATTAAACCTTAACCACCCAAAACTTAGTGCCACAGTGTCACAGACTATCTAAGATTTCTACATGCAAAGTCTAAAGAAATAACAGTACACTCTTTTAGAATAAAAGGAAAATGAAATAGGAAATAGGGATAGAGGGAGACGCCAGGGCCTGCGGACACCTGCAGGTCTACCTTTGGTCTCTGAATGGACTGAAGGAAGCCTCCAAGCTACTGTCCAACAGCTAATATGGGATCTGCACATAGTGCAGAGTGTAGTATCAGCACAACCAACCCCATGTGCTGGTAAGTATCCATCCTAACCCCGGCGAAGTAGTGACGAGGCTAGGACCACACTACGAAATAAACCTGTGAGTTCAAATATATATACAACACAAAAGAAATATAGAAATAAACAAATAAAGATAGGTGGGGGAAACATGCTTGGGGGAATAATGGGTAAAACAGAATATCAAGAGAATTATAAAGGAGACAAAATCAACCACTAACAAGATTATGGAAAACAAAGGCAGATTTCACTTTCTTTTCACACCTTGTTGTAGGCGTGCAACCCGATCCCATTTCTTGTGTCTCGTGGCAGGTGTGCCACCCTCTCCCATTTCATGTATTTCGTGGCAGGCGTGCCACCCACTCCCATTTCATTTACATTTTGGTAGGCGTACCACCCACATCCATTTCATTATATCTTGTGGTAGGCGTACCACTCGCTCTCATTTCATTATATCTTGTGGTAGGCGTACCACCCACACCCATTTCATTATACTTTGTGGTAGGCGTACCACCCGCTCCCAATTACAAGCCAACAAAAATCACAAGGAATCCTGTCAAAGGAATAAGAACAATATAACAACTTCCCGGCAAGGGAACAATGATATTTCAACAATATCCCGGTAAGGGAACAATAATATCAACAAACATCCCGACAAGGGAACAAGCCTCATATGGAGCCATCTGAATACTCAACTAGTAGCTGTTGTTATAAGAAAACACCGCAAGCAGTAGAAACTAATCCCATGACCATCTGAAATAAATGACACAAGAACGCAACATGTCTTCCAATATCTGAATAGTGCGCTCGGACTGTCCGTCCATCTGAGGGTGAAAAGATGTGCTCAACTCAACCTGTGTACCCAACTCTCGCTGCACAGACCTCCAAAACTGCGAAGTAAACTGAGTGCCCCTCTCTGAGATAATGGAAACTGGGACACCATCCAAACGAAAAATCTCCCGGATATAGATCTCTGCCAACCGCTCTAAATAATAGGTATTACACACAGGAATGAAGTATGTGGACTTGGTCAGCCTATCCACAATCACCTAAATAGCATCGAACTTCTTCAAAAGTCCATGGAAGTCCAACTACAAAGTTAATAGTGATCCGCTCCCACTTCCACTCTAGAATATCCATCCGCTGAAGCAAGCCACCCGGTCTCTGATGCTTATATTTCACCTGCTGACAATTGAGACACCGAGCTCCAAATCCCACAATGTCTTTCTTCATTCTCCTCCACCAATAATGCTGCCTCAAATCTTGATACATCTTCGTAGCACCCAGATGAATGGAATACCACGAGCTATGGGCCTCCCCTAGAATCAACTCCCGAAGCCCATCCACATTGGGCACACATATCCGTCTCTGCATCCTCAACACCCCATCATCACCCATGGTCACATCACTGTCATCATCATACTGAACTCTGTCCTTAAGGAAAAGCAAATGCAGATTATCATACTGGCGCTCTCTGATGCGATCATATAAAGAAGACCGAGAAACCACACAAGCCAATACTCGACTGGGCTCCAAAATATCTAACCTCACGAACCAATTTGCCAAGGCCTGAACATTAACTACAAGAGGTCTCTCCCCAACTGGAATATATGCCAAACTCCCCATACGCACCGCCTTTCGGCTCAAAGCATTGGCCATCCCATCGGCCTTTCCCGGATGGTACAATATAGTGATATTATAATCCTTTAGCAACTCTAACCATCTCCGCTACCTCAAATTAAGATCCTTCTGCTTGAACAAGTGCTGGACGCTACGATGATCAGTAAACACCTCACAAGACACACTATATATGTAATGTCTCCAAATCTTCAACGCGTGAACTATGGCAGCCAACTCCAAATCGTGAATGGGGTAGGTCTTCTCATGGGGCTTCAACTGACGAGAAGCATAAGCAATAACTCTACCCTCTTGCATCAATACACAACCAATACCAACTCTCGAATCATCACAATACACGGTATATGAACTTGAAGCTGATGGCAAAACTAACACTGGAGTTGTGGTCAATGTTGTCTTGAGTTTCTGGAAGCTCTACTCACACTCATCTGACCACACAAATGGAGCACCCTTATGAGTCAACTTGGTTAAGGGCGACGCGATAGACGAGAATCCCTGAACAAACCGACGATAATAGCCGGCCAAACCAAGAAAGTTGTGAATCTCTGAGTTGCGATGGTCTGGGCCAACTCTGAACCGCCTCTATCTTCTTCGGATCAACCTGAATACCCTCGCTAGACACCACGTGCCCCAAGAAAGCCACTGAACTAAGCCAAAACTCACACTTTGAGAATTTTGCATAAAGCTTCTCATCCCTCAATCTCTGCAACACAACTCTCAAATGCTCCGCGTGCTCCTTCTGACTACCCAAATACACCAGAATATCATCAATGAAGACTATGACAAATGAATCGAGATAAGGCCGAAACACGATGTTCATCAAATGCATGAATGTTGCTGGGCATTGGTCAGCCCAAAAGACATCACCAAGAAGTCATAATGACCATATCGGGTCCTGAAAGCTGTCTTAAGAATATTCGAGTCCCTGATCTTCAACTGGTGATAACCTGAACAGAGATCAATCTTGGAGAACACTCTCGCTCCGTAAAGCTGGTCAAATAAATCATCAATGTGAGGCAAAGGATACTTGTTCTTCACCGTTACTTTATTCAATTACCTATAATCAATGCACATCCTCATAGTTCCATCCTTTTTCATCACAACTAGAACTGGCGCACCCCAAGGTGACACATTAGGTCGAATGAACCCCTTATTAAGGAGTTTCTGAAGCTGCTCCTTTAACTCATTCAACTCCGTTGGTGCCATACGATACGGCAGAATAAAAATGGGCTGAGTGCCCGGCACCAGCTCAATACCAAAATCAATATCCCTGTTTGGTGGAATGCCCGGTACGTCTGCAGGAAACACGTCGGGAAAATCCCTCACCACTGGAACAGAATCAATATTGGAAGTCTCTGCACCGACATCCCTTACAAAGGCTAGATACGAATGACAACCCTTCCCAACCATACGCTTGGCTTTCAAGAATGATCATTTAAACCTCGCCACTCAATTTGTGGCACACCTGGTATAGCCAATGTGACTATCTTAGTATGATAGTCTAGAATAGCAGGACATAGAGATAGCCAATCCATGCCTAAAATGACATCAAAATCCACCATACACAATAATAAAAGATCCACTCGGGTCTCCAGACCCCCAATAGTCACCACACACGATCGGTACACACGGTCTACAATAATAGTATCGCCCACCGGGGTAGATACAAGAACATGTGAAATAAGAGACTCACAGGGCGTACCCAAATAATGAGCAAAGTATGATGACACATAAGAAAAGGTGGAACCGGAATCAAATAATACAGAGGCATCTCTGTGGCAGACTGAAACAATACATGTGATAATAGCATCGGAAGCAATAGCATCGGGTCTAGCTGGAAGTGCATAGAAATGGGCCTGACCTCCACCTAATCGACCTCCCCATCTGGGACAACCTCTAGCTAACTGACCTCCACCCCTATCTGGTTGGGTGGGTGATGATGAAGTAACTAGCACTAAAGTCGATGGCTGACCCCCTACTGAGATGAACTCGCAAGACGACGAGGGTACTGCCTCCACATATGACACATCTCTCCACACTCATAACAACTCCCAGGTGCTGGAGAAGGGGATTGAAGGGAACCCCTCGCACCGGACTGACTAGATGATGCACCTGGCATAGAAGAGCCCTAAACTAATGGAGCATAAGACGAACTCTGAGCTGGAAGGGCACTGAGTGATGACTGGCCCTGATGAGAACTGTGAGAACCATGACCTGATGACGCACCATGATAACCTGGGTGAGCTTGCTAAGCATGCCTGAATGGACGGCCTCTGCCATGCTGAAACTGACCTCTTGAAGGAGCACCACTATAACTATTAGATCCTCTAGGCCTCTTGGCCTCCCTCTCCTCTCGCTCCTGGAGACAAACAAACTCAATCTCACGATCAATGTCTACAACCTCCTTGAAGGTAGAACTAGTCACCCTCTCCCTGGTCATGAGAATATGAAGCTGATAAGTCAGGCCATCAACAAACCTCTTAATCCTCTCTCTATCTGTCGGAACCAACCAAATAGCATGACGAGCTAACTTGGATAACCTTATCTCATACTGAGTCATAGTCATCTCTCCCTGACACAACCACTCAAACTGCCTGCGCAGCTCCTCTCTGCGAGACTGTGGTACATACTTCTCCAAAAAGAGAATGGAGAATTGCTGCCAGGTAAGGGGTGATGCACCAACATGCCTACCCCTCTCAAAAGCCTCCCACCAAGTGAAGGCAACTCCAGAAAATTGATAAGTAGTGAAGGCGACCCTGCAGGTGTCTAGAATACCCATTATACAAAGTATCCTCTAACACTTATCCAAGAAACCCTAGGCATCCTCGCCCTCTCACCACTGAAGGTCAGAGGCTGAAGTCTACCAAACTTCTCCAACCTACGCTGCTCATCCTCTGGCATGGTAGGAACTACATAGTCTTGAGCAGCTACAACCGGCTGGGCTGGATGTACCCTCGCCGTCTAAATTCCCTGCATGACCTGCTCAGGTGTGCGAGCGGCGGGAGTATGATTGCCTCCCCTGGCCTGAGAAGTAGCTACGGTTGTAGTTGTTGAGTCCGCTTGAACTAGGCCAGTGCACACTAATAGAATCTGAGCCAAGGCCTCCTGAAGACCCAGAATCACAATGGGCATAGCTGGTGCCTTAGTTGGTGTTGATGGAGCGTCCATAACTAGGACCTGATACTGAACTGGGGTGGCTGGTGGATCTGCAGGTACTGCCCTAGCTGCCCTCTACCCCTAACGCGACCACGACCGCGTCCTCGGCCTCTAGTGGCCATAGCTGGTGGTACTGATGGTCGTCCATCTTGACTTGTAGCGCGTATCCTCACCATCTATGAGAGAATAGAATGACAAAAGTTTAGAACTTGGATCAACAAATTCTCACAATAAGAATTTTGAGAATATGAAGTTTTCCTAAAGGTTCTGCAGCCTCTCGAGGATAAATACAGACGTCTTCGTACCAATCCATGAGACTCTACTAAACCTACTCATGACTCGTGAGACCTATGTAACCTAGGCTCTGATACCAACTTGTCACGACCCGAAACACGGACCCGGTCGTGATGGCGCCGCTCGCGAAGACAAGGTGAGCCGACACTTTCCCATTTTAGTTTAAGCAATTAAACAATAAGAATTAAGTCTAAAACATGATAAATAATCCAAAAGTAAGTAGTTAACAATACAAATTTGCGGAAGAACAACCCAACACAGTCCGATACTGGGGTGTCACTAGTCATGAGCATCTATCAATACGCTACAAATCTGAAATGCCTACTAAACTATTACAGAATAACTGATAAAGTGATAAAAATGAGATAAAGGGGGAGAAACACGGGAATGCGGACGCCAAGCAGCTACCTCGTGGACTCTGATGTCTGCCGGGAGCTCTCAACTCGCGCTAGCAGGATCAGCAACGCCTTAATCTGCACACGGGGTGCAGGGAGTAAAGTGAGTACTCCAACTCAGTGAGTAATAATCATAAATAAATGACTGAGAGATATGAAAACACGTAAGGCACATTAAAGACTATAATGAAGCAGTAAAAATAGTAAATCGGTAAAGATATGTGAAATCATTTAAGTTCAGTTTAAGCTTTATGAAATGCCTTTTCGACAATTAAATAGGTAAATGACAGACAAATAAGAAAGATAAACACATAAAGGTTAGCCCCTCGGGCACGATGTCGAAAAATCTGCCCCTCGGGCACATATCTTAGAACAATACCAGCCCCTCAGGATGTATCTCACATCACAATGGGTAACCGCGCTCACTGGGGGTGTGCAGACTCCTAGATGAGCCCCTTACGGCCCAAGCACAATATCAAGCCATCTCGTGGCATCATCACTAGACTCTCGGCCTCATATTAACAAGTCACCTCATGGCATACATATCTCAGGCCCTCGGCCTTAACAATCATAATCAGTATTTCCTCACAACATAGGCCCTCATCCTTACTCAGTCAAAAATCCTCACAAGCCACCCGGGCAATAGTAAAACATGATTCTCAGCTCAAAATATCATTTAAAAGATCATTTAAGTGTTAAAATAGAGTAAACATGGCTGAGTTTTGAATATAGTGGAATATAGCATGACTGAGTTTAAGTATGAAGTCAAAACAATGAGGAAATATCAATAAAAATCCCTAAGGGTTCAAATAGTTGGCAAGAAGGCCCAAATATGGCATTCAGCCCAAAACATGATGTTCACAAATAGATTTCAGTCAAATATGCGGTAAAATAGTCATTTGGGATGGATTAAGTTACAATCCCGAATAGTGCATGACCCCATGCTCGTCATCAAGCAGGTGCGTTATCTTAATATAGCACAACGATGTGCAATCCAGGGTTTCATACCCTTAGGAAATCATTTACAATCATTACTCACCTCAATCCGGTCTAAACTCTAGCTCGCGATGCCTTTGCCCCTCTAATCGGACTCCACTAGCGTCGAATTTATCCAAAATCAGAACCACGACGTCAAAATATGCTAAGGGAACGAAGCCCAAGCAAAAATAATCAATTTACAACATAAATCCTAAAATTGCCAAAACCCGACCCCCAGGCCCACATCTCGGAATTCAATAAAATTTACATCAATAAATTCCTCATCTCCCCAAGAGTTCATATATATCAAAAGTACCAAAATCCGACCACAAATGGTCCCTCAAATCCTCAAGTCTAGGTCTCCAATACCAAGCCCTAGTTTCCCCAATTTTAACCCTTAAATTCCATTAATTATAGCTCTAACCCTTGAAATAATACTATAGGAACGAGTTTTAGGTCCAAAATCCTTACCTCAATGAAGTCTCCTTGAATCTCTCTTCAAAATCGCCCAAAACTACAGAATTCGAGTTTAAAAATGGTGAAACCCACTGAAAATCGCGAAGGAAGAATTATATACATTCTGACCCAAGCATTTTCGCACCTGCGGTCAACCCATCACATCTGCGGTACTGCTTTTGCGGTCCAAGAGCCGCTTCTGCAGTTTTTCACTTATTCTCAAATTTCTGCATCTGCGATGATATCTTTGCACCTGCGCCATCATAGGTGCGGTTACCCAACCACTTCTACAGTCATAGCCTACCTCACTTTCTTCCGCTTATGTGGCATTCTACTTCGCATCTGCGGCATCGCACCTGCGGTCCCCAATCCGTAGGTGCGGAAATACCAGAAGCAGAAAATCTGCAGCTACATCAAACATTCCAAACTCTCTGTCAACCATCTGAAATCACCCCGAGGCCCCCGGAACCTCAATCAAAAGCATAAACATATTCCAAAACCTTATTCAAACTTATACCAATCTTCAAAACACCTCAAACAACACCTAATCAACCAAAACACATCGGATTCAAGCCTAAGTTTCCAAAAATCTTCCGAATTCCGCTTTTGATCAAAATCCCAACCAAACCATGTCCGAATGACCTAAAATCTTGCACACACATCCCAAATGACACAACGGAACTACTGCAACTCTCAGAATTCCATTTTGACCACTATACCAAATTCTCACCTATCAACCGGAAAATGCCAAAAATTCAATTTCGCCAATTCAAGCCTAAATCGACTCTGAACCTCCAAAACATATTTCGATCACACTTTAAGTCCAAAATAACATCCCGAAGCTATCTGAACCATCGGAACTCACATCTGAGCCCTCTAACACATAAGTCAACATCCAGTTGACTTTTGCAACTTAAGCTTCCTCAAAAGAGACTAAGTGTCTCAAACCTTACCAAATCCTTTTCGAACCTAAGCCAAACAACCCGAACACATATAGAGTCGATAGGCAAGGCAATAAGAAGCAGAAATGGGGAAAACAGAGCGGTAACTCATGAGACGACTGGCCGGGTCGTCACAAGTATCTTATACATGTTCAAATTAGTGTTCTGTACTTGTTGGATTTTATGAAACTGTATAGGTTATAGCAGGTACCATTTATAATTCTTGTTTCTTTTACCTCGCCGAGGTTAGTTATAATATTTATTCAGTATATTGGGGCAGTTGTACTCATACTACACTCTGCACTTAATTATGTAGATCTAGGTGTGGGACCAGTTATCATCAGTAGTTTGGCATGTTGGACTGATCTTCGAGAGGCCAGGTAGAACTGCATCCTTACTCGCAGTTTGGCTTGTATTTTCTCATGTACTATTGTTTTAGTTCAAACAGTATTACTATTCAATTTCAAACTTGTATCTTGTTGTAGATCTCATGACTCCGTATTTACCAGCTTTTGGGGATTTATCTTGTATTGACAGTATTTTGTTACATTCAGGTTTCAGACTTATGATTTCTATAATTTCTGTTGTTTTTGCTCTTTATTGTTAAGTTTCAGCTTGCCTAACCGGTGGGTTAGGATAGTCTTGAAATTGCCCTGAATGTGTTTCAAGGCGAAATTCTAGATTTTCTTGGTTTGGAAAATGATTGTGAGCTTTCCTTGGTCCGTTTGAGGTTTCTATTGCCACCTGATATTTGTTATCCTCAGTCAACCCCATTGAGCCTTTAGCCTTTCTTTGTTGGTAATCATGTTATAAGCCTTTACTCGTTTTATTTATAAGCCTTTACCCTTTCTATTTATAATCCTCCCTTAGCATCCGGACCTTCCTTATCACTCTTATGTAATAAGTGGCTTAAGGTATAAGTTTGGGAAAAAAGTTGAGGAATATAAACGAGGTATCAAGGCACCCCCAAACAAATGAGATAAAAGAAATGATCTCTATGAAAAGAGAAGGCAAGAAAAGAAGGAACAAAAAGGAAATAACAAAAAGAAAATAAAAAGGTAGATTGATGAAATCAAAGAGAGGTAATTATCTCTAGTATGAGAAACTAGGGAGAAACGAATGAAATGAACAATAAAGAGTGATGGCAAGTCTTTCTATCCCCCAAGAAAAAGAAATGTGTCTAAGGGTTTGGTAAATATGAGCCAAGAAATGAAAATGTGGAGTGCTTAAGGAAGGGTATAACCATTTATCCCATAAGGTATCCTACTCCAATCCAAAAGCCTTCATTACAACCCGAAATAAGTCCTACTTGATTTTGAAATGAGTGAGCTTATATTAGTGGAGATCTACATTAGGGGCAAGTCTATGGTACTTGAAGCTTTACTTATAACATTCCTTTGTGAGAGAAGAGTGAATCCTTTATTTCTCTAGAAATTGAGGGCTAATTCTCGAAGTGAGCATGGCAAATGGAAGGTAAAGGTGGAAGAGTTTAGAGTCTACCATAATTTACATGATAGAACAAGAGTCCTTGATGAGTAAAGCCAATTCTTGAAGCTCAAATGTCACACTAAAGTTATATGCACGTAACATATGTTTTGTCACCTTATTAAAAATGCATGAGTATTGTGGATAATTGTTGGTCCTAACGAAGTATGAATGACTTACAATTGACTCTGTGAAATGACCTTTCACTTAGAGGAGGTGGGAAGTAATCTATTTGCATGAGGACAAGCAAAGACTAAAGTATGGGGGAGTTGATAAGTGTGGATTCTAACCACTTATTAGTACCTTCTTGCTTTAATTTTAGTCCGAAAATATAGATTTTTATTTCCAAAACTAATGAAATTGTATGAATTGCAGGTATGTTAGATGATTGGAGCTTAACAGAAAAAACGAACTCAAAAACGAGTATTCCATCTCAATAAGGCAAAAATGAGAAGTGCAAGTAGAAGTGCACTTTGTAGAAGTAATTATGTGGTTGCAGATGATTATGCGGTCCGCAGAAATAGAAGTGTGGACGCAGAAGAAGCCCTGAAGCCTCAGAGGAGTTTTGTAAAAGTGCAATCGGCACACCAAATTGTGCGGCTTCAAAAGCTGGTAGCACTGACAAGGTTTGAAAAGTTCAGAGAAGGTGCAAAAGACAAAGTATGAAGCCTCTTGAAAGTGTGTTTCACAATCAAAATATACGGTCGCAGAAGATGAAGTGCAGCCAAAGGTGGAATCATGCCGCTGTAGATTTCCTCTTAGTGAAAGAGAAGAAGAAAAGTGCAGTCCGTACAAGGAATTGTGTGTCCACAGAACCTCCCGAAGGGCATTTTTGTTAGCAAATTTCTGGGCACTATAAATAGATTGGAAACACTTTTTAGGGCAAATTTTGTATTCTTAACAGCTATAGTGGTTATATTTTACCCTTTTGTGAAAGTAGTGATAAACATTGTCGAAGACTCATTGGTTTGATCAATTAATTATAGATTATGTCTTTAATTACTTATTCTATTTTGTTTTCTTTACTTTCTAGCATGAGTAACTAGATTTTCACTAAGGTTGTAACCCAACCCTAGTGTGTAAATCTTATGTGTTATTAATTCTAAATCTTCTTTACGATTGGGTATTTATTATTTAGCCTTGTTTATGCATTATATCTAGAATTAATGGTTGTAAACATTGATTCATACCTATTTGACTTAGTTCTTACTTGAGAAAGAGGAACTTAGTCTAGGAAAACATGGCTAACAAGAAATAGAGCTAGTTAAGGTTTTGGCTAGTTTGATTAAAGGATTTTGAAATAGAGATAGGGAAAACCCGACTTGGACTCAGTATTTGAAAAGACTTTTTTCAGGGCGAGGCGCACCAAAAACACCCTAAGGCAATTGTGTGGGGCGAAATTCTCAAGAGGCATACGCCTAGCAATTCGGGGCGTACGCCCAGGTGTTCAGGGGGTACACTTGGGCATTTGAGGCGCGTTTTTTTAGTAAGGCGAAAACCCATAGACTTTTTCAAATTAAAACAAAATTTGTTAAATAAGTCCTTCATATAATACCCAAATTCTTAAAAGTCAGCTTGGTAATTACTCAAAAATTTTAAAAAGAAACTGAAATGTATTAAATTAAAAGTCAAGACATTTTTTTATTGATTGAAGCCATAATTCATGGTCTTTCCCAATTCTTCATTTTTCCCGCTAGTTTGCTAATATCTCCCAAAAGCAACAAATATTCTAATTCTTTTAAACAAATGCAAAAACAACTCCATTCTCATTCATATCAACAAGTTAAAAGTTCAAATTGTAGGTTAGTCATTCTTTTTGTTCCTCCGTGTAGAAAATTTTATTCTTTTCGACTCAAGTTACTTGTGCATCTAAGTAGCGCATAATAGATTGTTTTGACTAGTTTTTTGTAGGGATGTAGCATACATATATATTATTACCAATTTATAAATATTTACTGTAATTATATTATACTATAAAATATTAAAAATTAAATACCTATGGGGATTATGCCCCGTGCCTCAAGGGTTATGCCTCGCTGAGGCATATGTATAACGCCCCGCCTTACTCCCATATCGTTTAAAACACTGCTTGAACTCATATCATTTGTTTGAATTGCTACTCAATTGGACTTGAGAAAGCCAATTTGGGCATAACCACTCTATAACCTATAGGTATTGAGTGGGTACTTGAGAATTAAGAGTTATAACATACTCTAATCTGTAAAATAAGCATTAACTTAGTATACCTATTAAGTTTTCACCTAGGTGAAGGTTACATCCCTAGACTTTTCCCCATTTGTTTAAAAACACAAAAAAATAATTTACTCTCTCTCTAGTTTCTTTTAGTTAGTTTAATGTCTTAGTGTTAATTTGGACAACAACCACTTTTTGTTTGGAAGTATAATTTAGTTATTTCACATTCTCTCTTCAAGTATCTACCTTAACACATATTATAAACTCACTGAGGAATTCGACCCCAACTCTAGTTGGGTATTATAATTGCAACGACCATTTTCATTCATTATTGAATGCGGATTGGATGTGGATCAATACGCCCAAGTCCAAGATCACAATACAAACTTATCGGAATCGTTAAACACAGATCTGAAGTCGTTTACCCATAATGTTGATCGTGGTCAATTCTAGCCTCATTTTAGTACTAATTTTTATTTTTTTTCAAAATGTCACATAAAAGCTTTTCGAAAAGCGATATGAACCATGCATGCAAATTAAAAAAATCAAATGAAGCTACGATATGTCTCCAATCATGAAATTTAAGTATACTTATGATTACCTGATAGGTCATTTTGAGTTCTAGCACGTATTTCACTATTTCGAGACCTTGATTAGCTCGGTTTAGTGATTCCTAATTTGCGTTCATAGTCCGTGTATTTTTTCGGAAATTATTTGTGTGAAAAATTGAAGAAAATATGAATTTTATCCTTAAAATGATTTGAGTTGACTAACATTCTGTGTAAGGGGACTTGGATCGGTATTTTGACGATCTCGATGGGTCTGTATCATGATTTTGGACTTGGGGGTGTACCCGAAATTGAATTCGGAAGTCCCTACCTTTTTTGACATGATTTGTTAAAAATTAGTAATTTGAAGGTTTAAAGAATTTCGTAGTTTGACCGTTGGTAGACTTTATTTCGACTAGGTTCAGATTTCGATTTCAGAACTTGTATAGATCCATTATACTATTTAAGACTTGACTACAAATTTTGGTACAAAAGGGAGTTGATTTGCTAGGATGCGGACGCTCGGTTGTGAATTTGAAAGTTATTGAGTTTCTTTTGAAATTTCATGCATTTTGATGTCCGGTTCGTAGTTCTAGGTGTTATTTTGGTATTTTGATCGTGTGAGCGTGTTCCCATGATATTATTATATTTGTGTGCATGTTTGATTTGGTTCTCGAGAGGCTCGGGTGAGTTTTCGGATAGGCTACGGATCATTTTTGGACTCAAGGAATCTGCTGGTTTTGCTGTTGCTGGTGTCTGACTCTTTGTGCTTCACGATCGTTAAAGGGAACTTGGATCTAGGGTGTATTTCTTTATCGCGAATGCGAAGGCAAGGTCACGAACACGGAGCATTGGAGGTCTTACCCTTAGCCATGTCGGGTTGCCTCAATTAGAGTAGAGGGGGACTCTTGGCTCTCCTACTAGTAGGGTTATTTCTTATGTGAAGGCTCGGTGTATGGTCGAGAAGGGATGTCTAACATATTTGGCTTATATTCGTGATTCTAGTGCAGGTGTTCCTTCCATTGATTCAGTTCCAATTGTGTGTGAGTTTCCAGAGGTGTTTCCTATAGATCTACCGAGAATGCCACCCGATATTGACTTCTGTATTGACTTGGCTCCGGGCACTCAGACCATTTCTATTCCACCATACCGTATGGCCCCGCCTGAGTTGAAGAAACTAAAGGAGCAGTTGCAAAACTTACTTGATAAGAGATTCATTAGACCTAGTGTCTCACTTTCGGGTGCGCCCTTGTTGTTCGTAAAAAAGAAGGATGGTTCGATGAGGATGTGTGTAGATTATAAGCAGTTGAACAAGTATCCGTTGCCGAAGATTGATGACTTATTTGATCAGCTTCAGAGTGCCAAGTGTATTTTAAGTTTTATTTGAGATCTGGCAACCATCAGTTGAAGATTAAGGCATCGGATGTCCCTAAGACAACTTTTTGGACTCTGTATGGGCATTATGAGTTCCTAGTGATGTCATTTGGGTTCAAAAATGCCCTCGCAACACTTATTGATTTGATGAATATGGTATTTAAGAACTATTTGGATTCTTTTATGATCGTATTCATTGATGATATTTTGATCTACTCTCACAGTCAAGAAGAGCGTGAGCAGCATCTTATGGTTGTACTTTAGACTCTGAGAGATATTTAGTTATATGCCAAGTTTTCAAAGTGTGAGTTTTGGTTGGATTCGGTTGCCTTTTTGGGACATATTTTATGGGCCAAATGCATTAAAGTGGATCCTAAAAAGATTAAGGCAGTTCAAAACTGGCCTAGACCTACTTCAGCTATAGAGATTCGGAGCTTTCTGGAATTTGGCGGGTTATTATCGCCGGTTCATGGAGAAGTTTTCATCCATAGCAGCCCTATTGACTAGATTGACGCAGAAGGGTGCCCCATTCAAGTGTTCCGATGAGTGTGAGTTGGGCTATCAAAAGCTCAACACTACTTTGACTATAGTCCCAGTATTGGTGTTGCCTACAAGTTCAGGATCCTACATGGTGTATTATGATGAATCGCATATTGGGTTCGATGCAGTATTAATGCAGGCTGGCAGGGTGATTGCATACGCATCGCGGTTGTTGAATGTTCATTAGAAGAATTACCCTATTCATAACTTGGAGTTGGCAGCAATTGTTCATGCATTGAATACTTGGAGGCATTACCTCTACGATGTGTCGTGTGTGGTATTCACAGATCATCAGAGTCTACAGTATTTGTTCAAGCAAAAAGATCTCATCTTGAGGCAACAGAGGTGGTTAGAGCTGTTGAAACACTATGATATCACTATTTTGTATCATCCCGGGAAGGCCAATATGGTGGTTGTGCCTTGAGTAGAAAGGTTGTGAGTATGGGTAGCCTTTCATAAATTCTAGTTTGTGAGAGACCTCTTGCATCCGATGTTTAGGACTTTTCCAATCAGTTTGTGAGGTTAGATGTTTCGGAGCCTAGTCGGGTTTTAGCTTACATTGTTGCTCGGTCTTCTTTGTATAAGTGCATTAGAGAGTGTTAATATGATGACCCATATTTTTTGTCTGTAAGGACACGGTGCAAAACGGTGATGCAAAGCAGGTTACTATTGGAGATAATGGGGTGTTGCGGATGCAGGTCGAATTTGTATGCCCAATGTGGATAGGCTTCGTGATTTGATTCATGAGAAGGCCCACAGTTTGCGGTATTCCATTCATCCGGGTGCCGCCAAGATGTATCAGGATTTGAGGTAGCATTATTGGTGGAGAAGAATGAAGAAAGACATACTTGCACATGTGGCTCGGTGTTTGAATTTCTAGCAGGTGAAGTATGAGCATCAGAGGCCTGGTGGTTTGCTTCAGAGATTTGAGATTCCCGAGTGAAAGTAGGAGCATATTACAATGGATTTCGTTTTTGGGCTCCCATGAACTTCGAAGAAATTCGACGCAGTACGGTTCACAGTGGGCATGTTGACTAAGACGACACATTTCATTCCAGTGGCAGCTACCTATTCTTCAGAGCGATTGTCGAAGATCTATATCCGTGAGATTGTTCATCTTCACGGTGTGCCGGTGTCAATTATTTCTGATCAGGTCACATTGTTCACATTGCACTTCAAGAGGATCGTACAGCGCGAGTTAGGCACATGAGTTGAGTTGAGTATAGCATTTCTCCCCTAGACGGACGGATAGTCCGAGCGCACCATTTAAGTATTAGAGGATATGCCTTCCGCCTGTGTTATGGATTTCTGGGTTCTTTGGATCAGTTCTAGCCGCTTGTCGAGTTTGCCTACAACAACAGCTACTAATCAAGTATTCAGATGGTTCCTTATAAGGCATTATATTGGAGGCGGTGTCGTTCGTTAGTTGGTTGGTTTGAGCCTGGAAAGGCTCGGTTGTTGGGTTCTGATTTGGTTCAGGATGCCTTGGAAAAGGTCAAGATGATTCAGGACCGACTTCGTACAGCTCAGTCTAGACAGAAGAGTTATGATGATCGGAGAGTTCGTGATGTTGCATTCATGGTCAGAGAGAGGGTTTTGATGCGGGTTTCACAAATGAAGGATGTGATGAGGTTCGAAAAGAAGGGAAAGTTGTGCCCTGGGTATATCTGACTCTTTGAGATTCTATATAGAGTTGGTGAGGTGTCCTACAAGCTTGCATTGCCACCTACCTTATCACTAGTTCACCCGGTGTTCCATGTTTCCATGAATCGAAAATATTACGGTGATCCATCCCATGTATTAGATTTCATCTCAGTCCAATTAGACATGGATTTGATTTACGAGGAGGAGCCGGTGGCCATTTCTAACATGGCAAGTTCGAAAGTTGAGGTCTAAGAGTTATCCTTATGTTAGAGTGCAGTGGAGAGGTCAGTCGATCGAGGCAGCTACGTGGGAGTCCGAGTCCGATAAGCGGAGTAGATATCCACACCTTTCATTAGTCCACGTACCTTTTTATATTCATTCAAGGTTGAACGTTAGGTGGAGAATGTGATGACCCGATAGGTCATTCTGAGTTCTAGCACTTATTTGTGTGTTCTGAGACCTTGATTAGCTCTATTTAGTGATTCCTGATTTGCATGCGCAGTCCGTGTCTTTTTCCGAAAAGTTTTTATGTGAAAAACTAAAGAAAATATGAATTTTAGTCTTAAAAATATTTAAGTTGACTACGGTAAACATTTTACGTAAACCGATATAGATTGGTATTTTGACGATCCCGGCGGGTTCGTATCGTGATTTTGGACTTAGGTGTATGTCCGAAATTAAATTCGGAAGTCCCTAACTTGATTCGATGTGATTTGTTGAAAACCAGTAATTTGATGGTTTAAAGAATTCAGAAGTTTGACCGTAGGTTGGCTTTATTTCTACCATGTTCGGATTTCGGTTTCGGAACTTGGTGTAAGTCATTTTACTATTTAAGACTTGTCTACAAAAGTTGGTGCAAAACAGAGTTAATTTGATAGGATTCGGATGCTCGGTAGTGAATTTGAAAGTTCTTGAGTTTCTTTTAAAATTTCATGCTTTTGATGTTCGATTTGTAGTTCTAGGTGTTATTTGTATGTTATGATCGTGGGAGAAAGTTCTTATGATGTTATTACACTTGTGTGCATGTTTGGTTTGAGAGCCCGAGGGGCTCGGGTGCCTTTCGGATAGGCTACAGTTCATTTTTGTACTTAAGGAATATGCTGGTTTTTGTTGTTGCTCGTATCTGACTCTTTGTGCTTCCCGATCGCGAAGGGGAACTTGGGGCTGGAGTGAAATCCTTCATCAAGAACGCGATGGCATGGTCGGGAACATGAAGAGTTGGAGGGCTTACCCTTCACGAATGCGACCATCCTCTCGCGAACTCGAAGGTTTATGAGATTTTCGGGGGAGGCAGTCAAATACACTACACGAACGCGAAGGCCAGGCAGGACAGTCCATCATGAACGTATAGAATTTGTTGTGAAATAGAAGGCCACTAAAGCTGTTGTTCTTCGCGATAACGCCAGGCCCTTCGCGAACACGAAAAAAGCATGACGCCCAGTGATTTAAATATCCCAAAGTTGGGATTTATCCCATTTTTCATCATTTTCAAGTTTGAGGCCAGCCTAGATGTGATTTTGAAGAGGTTTTACATCCCAACTTCATAGGTTAGTAGATTTTAACTTGTTTCCTTACATTTCCTTAAATACCGATTGATTTTAACCTTTAATCTATTTGTTTTCATAGAAATTAGGGATTTAGGTAGAAATTGGGGATTTTGAGAAATTGAGATTTTGACCTCAAATGAGGTTGGATTTCGAAACTAATCACATAACACGGCTGGGGCGTGAATGGGTAATTGAGTTTTGATCTGAATCTCAGGCTTTGACCAAGCAGAACCGGGGTTTACTTTTGTTAATTTTTTTCAAAAATATTAAATATTGAATCTTTTTCACTCGTGAGTAGTTTCTAAAGCTTATTTTGAATTATTTGAACTATAGTTGGTTAGATTTGATTAGTTAGGAGGCTAATTATAGAGGGAAAGACGTGGTTGGGCATTAATTTGGTTGCAGAGTGAGGTATGTGTCATGGTTAACCTTGACTTGAGGGATTAGTACTGGTTGGTCTATTTGTTATGTGTTTTATGTATGGGACAATGTATATGCGATGTGACGAGACTATGTGTTGTCAATGGTTAAAGCATGCGGGTGAAAAATATTTCTTTGTATTATATTGTTCCATTAATTATGATATTCATGCTTAGGTTAGACTATTACTTATTTGATTATTCGGTTCGTATTTGTTGCTTATTTCAAAGTTGTTGAATATTTTTGGAAGTTGAAGTTTGATATCATGGCACCATATTTGAAGTTAAATTATCCTCTGCATTGTTTATTATTCGAATTCATATTATTATTATTATTATTATTATTATTATTATTATTATTACATGATGAGGAAGAGAGTAAAAGCACGAAGGGTGATGTCGTGCCTTTCATTCATATTATTATTATTACACGGTGAGGAAGAAAGTAAAAGCATGGAGGGTGATGTCGTGCCATTATATTCATATTATTACATGGTGAGGACGAGAGTAAAAATACGAAGGCTGATGCCATGCCATTTTCATATCATTGATTTGACTAATTTTCAATTTTGGTAATTTACTTGGATATTTCGTGATTTCATACTTGCCGTATTTATTATATCTTCCCCATTTTGAATGCCCCTCCCTGTTAGTATGTTGTTATCCTTTGTATTATTGCTTCTTTATATACACCTGTACAGATTTATTTACGTAGGTGTCCTGTCTTAGCCTCGTCACTACCTCGTAGAGGTTAAGCTCGACACTTATGGAGTAAATTGGCTCGGTAGTAGTTATATTACACTTCTGCACTTCTTGTGCATATACTGGTATTAGTCCTAGCGGTGCATGAAGTACGTCAGCTCGGATCATTACATACGGAGACTCGAGGTAGATCTGCTGGCATCCGCAGACCTTGAAATCCCCTTCCATTTCCCGCTTTACTGTTTATTTCTTTCAAAATAATTGTATTTATTTCAGACCTTGTTTGTAGACTTATAGTTGCTCGTGTACTCGTGACTCCAGATTTCTAGGAGAAGGTATTATCACGTAGTTTATATTAGTACTATGTTAGACTTGGCTTTTATTTCTCGTTGAATATCATTATTGTGTTTTTAACAGTTAGAATTGGTTAATTAATTATTTCACGTTAGTTTGCCTGGCAAATGGATATTAGGCGCTATCATGATCCTGAGGTTGGGATTTCAGGTCGTGACACTAGTACTCAAAACGACCTATCGGATGAATTTTCTTTTGACGACCTAGGGTATTTCGATATCACGAGTTGTTTCCAATTGTAAATTCTATAGTGTCATGTGTACAATTATCGCATAATTCTATTCGTAGTGTTCTTCGTATATTTGAAAACATTTTTGGTATGCACGTGTGTCCCTCTTAGTTATATTGCATTTCAAAAATAGTACTTGGTAAAATTAGTGAGTAATTACCTAGTTCAAGTTAATTTCAAATTTTTATGGTAGTAATGCAAATTTAATGTTTTTTCTCAATTTGGTTTATCTTCTAATTACATTTGCACTTATTTTTGTAATTAGAACATTAAAACTTTTCCAATTAAACTTAAATTTTCAGATTTGGTTGATGTTAATGCATTTGGAAAGTTTGATTTTCATTATTAAAACATTCCTATTCAAGTTAAATTTTAAATCTGACCCGAGTTAGTTTGAACACCTAGTAGTTGATGAATTTCTAAAGGCATTAAATTATTTTCCTATTTGAGTTAAATTTAAAGATTCTGGTACTTACTTTGTGTTTCTTTGATTTACATCCACATTTTCTAATCAGAACTTGGTAAATTATAGTAAGTATGATAAAATATTTATTTTTTTAACTTAAAAGTTTAGATTTCTTTGATTGCTTTCATTTATAATATTTGGCTAGAAATTTATTATGATGAAGTCTTGATGTATATAAATAGTCATGGTATTCTATTTCTCATAAGTATCATTTCTTAAAGAAAACTACTCATCAATAAGCTTTTATATTATACTTCTTCCTTATAATTTTAGCCATGGAGGGTAAGAAGACTAGAGGGAGGCAAAGTATTCCGATGAAAAAAATAGAAAATGAGGATGACCGCTATGTGACATTTTCAAAGCGTCGTTCGGGTCTGTATAAACAGGCCAGCGAACTTGTTAAGCTATGCAATATTGATATTGGAATTGTACTCTTTTCTCCTACCGGTAAACCTTTTTCATTTTTTCATCCTACATCAGAAGCGATTATTGATCGTTTTTTAAATCCTAATATGCAATTAAGTGAAAGCACTCGCCTAGTTGCGGCTCATGCACGACACAAAGTAAATCAACTCAACAATAGGAGGGAATTGTTTGACAACATAAAAGAAGCTACAAGTGCTGAGTCTCTTCTACTTGACAACATGAAAGAAAACAGCGAAAGATACCGTTGGGAGTCAATTGAGCAGTTTAATGCAGATGAAGTAAAAAAGTATGATTAAGTGCAACTGTTTTTAATTTGAATAATCGTTTGAAGCATTTGAAAAATGAGGCTTCATCTTCGTCTTCTTGAGAGGCTTATTCTGAAAATACAAATAATTAATGCACCTAGTGCTTAAGTTTAAATTCATATTATTAGGACGTGATATTTTTATTTCGTACTTTTTAGTTTGTTTTGATGATGCTACAAGCTATATTCTGCTATGATTTCTATTATTAATATATGATGGTATTACTTTTTACTACTATATGTTTTCTTCGATTTGAGTTAGTTTTCATTATTTCTGTATTTAGACATAATTTATAATCTTATTAATATTACAATTATAATTTGGCTAAGGGTTTTATTCACTTCTATAGGAATTAATGTAGACATAGATCTATAATAGAAAAAAAAAATTAAATGTATTTTTTCGTGAATAGAAGAAGAACTAGATCAGAAGACAAAAAGACGATATGAAAAATAAATTGTCCATTATCTTATACTAGTACTTCAATCATTCCAATAAGAAATTTTAATATGCAATTTAATTAAGAGGCCGTACAGAACATATAAATGAGTTGCATCAAAAAAATTCTTGTGCCTAAAAAATCTTTGTTTCTTCTTGATCTTGAAAGATCGCGCAATCTTCCTTCCGAAAATAATTAAGAAGGAAACCTTTGATCTGTGTCAGTTAAGTTCTATGCATTGATAATATAAAAATATTTATACAATTAGGTCAATTAAAAAGGTAACTACAGATAACTATATGTAATAGCATTAATCTATAACCTAGAATAAATGAAAATATAAAAATACTTAAATTGTTTTCGTCACAACTTGTAGACAAGAAAACTAGGTGGCATGTAGGCTAAATTGATAGTTGTAATATTTTTTTTAGAATAGTGAAATTCTGAAAGCTAGCGGCATGCAGTTTGATAATGGGTCTGCCCCTTTACAACACATAGATGAGATAGCAACTCCATAGACATGATTTCTAATGCAACATAACCATTAATAATTGCAAAGATTTACAAAGGTAAACTTTCTTATTACCATATGAGTCTACTGGATCCCGAACTAGCATACACGCAAATTCAACACAAGAGGGTCTTATAAGAATTAGTTCTACCATGAGCTAGAGATGCGAGCTTCAATCGGGAATTCTACCATAAATTCAAGACAGAACACAATTACGCATACAAGATTCAATCACATAAATTCAAGGCTTTAAACACATGCAGTTATGACATATAGCATAAGTGTTAACATAAAGGAAAATTACAATACAGATAGCTTAGCTACTTAGTAAGGGCTTAGACTTTAACAATGAGGCATAAACTAAAGTAGTTATGTGGATCAACATGGATCCTATAGGTAAGTGATATCAGAAGCATTAGCTTGAATTATAATCATGCAAATTCCCAAATATATAGTATGGATGACATGCAATAGATAGAATATGAGGCTATATAAGCATATTCCTACTTCAAGAACTTAATAGACCAGAATCACATACATACATAAAGGAACTCGTTCAGACATTAAAGTTTCAAACTCAAACAATTACGTTCACATAGATTCAACACCATAGTTGATATAAAGCTCCAAAATTGAAGAACTTATGCTCATCTCACTCATAGAGATACAAGTTTCAAACTTGTAGATTCAAGCGAATAAGAGAAAGAATTCTGGAACATGTGGAGAGTAAGGATTATAATGCAATGTTGAGCTTTACGCATGAACAAAGAGTCATATGGGCATGATTCCTACTAAATATGTAACCACACCAATCAATGGAATTGACCACATATTTGAAGTTAAACCATATCAATATTAAAACTGTGCAGTAAAAAATACTAACCAATCTGCGATTTGAACGAGACAATAGAAAATCCAAAAATACAAAGGTAGTTTTAATTGTGAATTACCAAATGTTCATACACCAGAAATTTCTCGAAATTACGGCATGTCAAAGTTTACGAGCACTTATATAAGTCTCGAGCAGAAAAGGGAGTGAGAGATAATATCCAAAAACCTTGGCTTTCAGCCAGCTTAAGAACATGCCAAAACAAACAATCACCACGAACTCAGAAAAAATACCAGTAAAGCAGTACTCGAACAAATAATACTAAAATAGAATCAGTGTAAGAGTGAGAGAGATGTGATTAACGTCTACCCTGAAGGGAAAGGGAGGAAGGGGCTTATATAGTTTCAATATAAAATAAACATATAAGGAAAGAAATCAATCGCATGCAAATCGAATTAGAGTCAGATTAGGGCAAACTCGTACATAAACCCTAATCGAGAGAGAATCAGCAGAGATTTTCCAAGATCTAGAATATATCCCCTCTTCTTCAACGTATAAAGCTAGGATCTTTTAGAAACTCCAATGATCGGAGCCATATTGGCTTGATTCAAGAGAATTAGACTTCCTATAAACGAAACAGTATCAATTATTACCATAACTGCGCGAGCGATAGTGATATTGAACAAATAAGGGAAGTATATCACCGATTGATCACTGATTAGCCTAATTTTAGAAAGGGATTGATGGATTTCAGTGAGGCAGCTAGGGTTTTGATCGAACAAAATTATTTGTGTACCAATCTACTGTGATAATGATTTTAGTTTGCTATGAAGTACTAATAAATGGTAAAATTACAATTTTTAACATATAATAAAGAGTTATAACATGATAAATGCTATGTAAATAGTACTTAAAATATTATAAAAATAAAAGTAATTAATGAAAGATGAATAGGATATCAAGAGGACAAAATTGAGTATCAACAGTAATAACTTGGGATTTGGCATGGTCCTCAAATGACTTCGAAATATTAGGGATGCACTCATATCCACTACGCTAGATATTCTTTCCAAAACTGGCGAGTTATATCGGCAGTTACAAATGTAACGACCCAATATCCACCTAGTCGTGATGGCACCTAGCCCACCTTGCTAGGTAAGACAAGTAATAGTCACATAATTCTAATAAAGATAATAAATAATCAACAAATAAAATAGTTGAGTTTAAATACAATATCCCAAGGATTGGGAGTACAAGTCATGAGCCACTAAGATTTAGATTTACAAATCTGATATGAAAATAAATACAACATTTGTTTGAAATATATATAAGCAGAGTAAGAATCTAAAACTACCAAGGACAAGTGGTAGCTATATCTAGAGAGCAGGTACATCTTCAATGCTAGCTTCCGTCATCCATAACAACTCAGCTCCAAAATCTGCACGCAAGCTGCAAAAGTGTAGTATGAGTACAACTGTCATGACCTGAAATCTCACCCCTGGGATCATGATGGCACATAACATTTCACTTGCTAGGCAAGCCAACGTTAGCTAAATTACTTAACCAGTTTTAGCAAATTCAAAATCAAACCATTAACAATAATAAACTGTAATAATTTGAAATAGACTAATAACATAATGACTCAACCAGTCGTTTTGCTTTTTTCACGACCCAAATCCCAACCTATCGTGATGGTGCCTATCACATTACTAGGCAATCCGACAATCACATGACAACTACGCATTTAAATTTAAAATATGATTTTAACAAGTTCAACTGTGAAAAATCTCATAGATAACTGAGAAAAACAACTGAAACTCAACTACAACAAACCCCAAAATCATGGTGTCACAGAGTACATGAGCTACTAATGTTAACATAGTCTAAAATTTTAGTACAACTGTCAAAAAATAGAACAATATTGAAATAAAATGGAAGGAAGGAGAGTCAATGTCTGCGGACGTCATAGCAGCTACCTCAAAGTCTCCGAAGAGGTATTATCACAACTCTAGAAACCACCGCGTCCGGCTATTTCTTGATCTGCACACAAAGTTCAGAGTGTAATATGTGTACAACAAACCCAATATACTCAATAAGTAATCTGACTAACCTTGGGCTGAAAGCAGTGATGAGCTCAGAAAGATACAGTATGAATCAGGATAATGAAAACATAAATATATCAAGCTATTGACAGTAATAACTCAGAGAACATCCATATTCAGCTCGTACACAGTACCGAAATTTAGGCATGATTTCACGTTCAATAATTTAAGCTCAACACTGATAAAATATGCCAAGTACAGCTAGCATGAGGAATGTTACATCTCTACGACTACATATCAAATATGCATGTCAAATGTAATCCATCATAGTGATAATTTCAGGTACTCTTACTCTCATAGTACTCATTCTGTCACTCTCAACTCCCAGTCATCACACACAATCACTCAACATTATACGGTACCTGCACTCGCTGCTGGTATGTCAGACTCTGGAAGGACGGATCCTGTCCAAGCACTAATATAAAGCCAATACGCCTACTGCGGGGTGCAACTCGATCCATAATATTAAATAAGTCGATAAAGCATATTGCGGTGTGTAGCCCGATCCCATAAATAAGCCAATAAGGCCTACTACGACATGCAGCCCGATCCCATAAATATCACTCATAATCCGACTCTCAGGCCCTAACTCAGTCATAAACCTCTCTTGTCTCACGGGCGTACAAATCTCATACCATACAACTCTAACAATGGTAACATGATGTAACCTTAAATGATAGCAGAGACATAAATATGATATGCAAATGAATAAATATGACTGAGTACATAATTACAACATAAGCAAATAACACAATAGCACAAATAACCTAAGTGGCTCCTAACAGAATAAGCACATAGCCTAAACATGATTTCTAACACTAATCACAACTCAATTACTCTAACACGTTGGATTACACGGATAGAAACAAGACTAGATAATGACACAGTACCACAGAATCAACCGAGTCATAATTACCCTGGTGCATGCCCACATGACCATCACCTAGCATGTGCGTCATCCCAACACCAACCACATAACATGTATTCCAGGGATTCATACCCTCAGTACCAAGTTTAGAAGTGTTACTTACCTCAGAGTGAGCAACTCAATACTGCAACAAACCCTTGCCTTGCGAATCAACCTCTAAATGACTCGAATCTAGTCACAAACAAATTAATATAACCAATACAAGCTATAGGAATTGATTCCATACGATAAAGCTAAATTCCTTTACCAAATTAAAAAATTCAACCCTGGGTCCATGCCTCGGAACCCTACAAAATTCACAAAATTCAAATACCCAATAACAAGTCTAGCCATACCAAAATCATCCAATTCTGACAACAAATTGAATCAAATCCCCAAATCTTACTCTCCAACACATGGGTCAAAATCCCAAAATTCTAACTTAGATTCATGAGAAATAAGTGAAATAATCAATGGGTATTCAATATTCATGGAAAAAAGTTATCAAAATCACTTACCTCTTCAATCTAGTGAAAACCTCTCCAAAAATTACCTTAGTCCGCACCCCAAAATTCTCTAAGTGAGAGAAGACTCAAACCCTCGAATTTTTTAAACACTGCCAACATTTTCGCTTTTGCTGACTCACTGTAACGATCCGATTGGTTGTTCTATGTAATTGCCCCCTGTTACCACTTTTATTTCTTCACACTTGTGTGTTTATGTTTTTATAACTTACTGGGTTGATTATTTTCATTCTAGAAAGCTTTTGGGTTGATTTGGACCCTTCATTCTAGACGTACAAGTTTAAATTTGAAAATATTAACCAAATTTTGACTTTTGTTAAAACAGCCCTTGAACTTTGTTTTTATGACTCTGATAGCTTCGTATCGTGATTTCAGACTTGGGCGTCTACCCGGAATTGATTTTGGAAGTCCGTAGGTTGATTTGTGTTGATTTGCGAAAATTTAGCAATTTTAAGTTGAAAAGTTGACCGTAGGTTGACTTTTAGCTATTGAGCTTAGAATTTGATTTTGGGACTTGGAATAGGTTCACTATGTCATTTAGAACTTGTTTGCAAAATTTGGCGTCGTTCGGAGTTGATTTCGTAGGATTTGGATGCTTAGTTAAAATTCTAGAAGTTCTTGAAAATCTCTTTGAAAATCATACGTTTTAGGGTTCAATTCGTAGTTTGAGATGTTATTTTTGTACTTTGATCGCACGAGTTAGTTTGTATGATATGGACTTATGTGGAAGTTTGGTTTGGAGTCCCGAGGGCTCGTGTGAGTTTCGAACGCTTAGCGGAGTGTTGTTGGAACTTAAGTTTGTTGGTTTTCTGCAAAGGCCTCAGATCACGCATTTTCGAGGTCTGAGTTCTCATTTTATAAGGTTGACCAAGTCAGCTGGGTTCACATTTGTGAACCCAGCGTTCGCATTTGCGAAGTGCACCTGGGAGAGCTTATTTGCATTTGCAATCAACATGGTCGCATTTGCAGAGGGTCCATCGTTCGCAATTGCGAACTATTCATCGCAGTTGCGATAACAGCAGAGATGGAAGGATTTCTCATTTGCGAGTGGTTCTTTGCATTTGTAGGTTACAAAACCTAGGTTGCAAATGCGACATCTGCGACTGGAAAAATAGCTGAGGGACGGGATTTTTAAGTTCATTCTCTTATTTTTGATCCCTAAACTCGGTAGGAGGCAATTTGGAGAGGGGATTTTCACAAACAAACCTTGGGTAAGTGATTTTAATCAATTTCTAATCATATTTCATCAACATATTTGTCACGGCCCAGCCAGTCGTTTTGAGAGTTATAGCCCCATTTTCCCATTTTTTGCTTCATTTTGTGTTCTTCAGCTGTATTGATCGTATCACTCTAGTTAGTTCAGTTTCGGAGTGGTTTTGGAGAGAATTGAGACACTTAGTCTCTTTTGAGAAGACTTAAGTTGGAAAAGTCAATCGGATGTTGACTTATGAGTAAACGACCTCAGAATTGAATTTTGATGGTTTTGTTAGCTCCGTTAGGTGATTTTGGACTTAGGAGCACGTCCGGAATGTGGTTTGGAGGTCCGTGGTAAAATTAGACATGAGTTGGGAAAATATGGAAATTTGGGGATTTTGGTCAGCAGTGGAAAAATTTGATATCGGGGTTGGAATGAAATTCCAGAAGTTGGTGTAGGTCTGTAGTGTCATTTTTGAGGTGTGTGCAAAATTCACGTCATTCAGAGGTGATTTGGTAGGTTTCGGCATCATTTGTAAAATTTGGAAGTTTAGGAGTTCTTAGGCTTGGATTAGAGGGTGGTTTGGTGTTTCGATATTGTTTTGAGTGATTCGAAGGTTCGACTTAGTTTGCATGATGTTATGGGATTTGTTGGTATATTTGTTCGGGGTCCTGGGGGCCTCGGGTGAATTCCGAGTAGTTATCGGATCACCACATGGCCTTGGGAGTTGGCAAAATACCTGATATTTGGTGTTGGAAAGTTGCTGGTCTCAGATCATTGGAAGTGCAGCCGCGGTATGGATTACGGGGACCGCGGTAGGAGAACGTGGCCGCGGTGGGAAATTTGCGGACCGCGGAAGGACTTGATTCAGAATTCGTGGTCGCGATGAGAATCTTGCGGACCGCGGTAGAAGGCGTCTCAGGACTCGCGACCGCGATGGAATTATGCGGACCGCGGTAGTGATTGTGCGGACGTAGTGAGAAATATGCATGCACGATCCAAAATCCATTAAGGGTCGTGATGGCGTCGGACACCGCTGTCAGGAAAGCCAACCATAAATGCTTAATTTAATTCTTATCTTAATAATTTTAAAAAATGAAGTTTTCCTTCAATTCAGCTAGTAAAAGATAATTTTTGCCAAAAAAAATAGATAAAAGAATGTTTAGAAGTAAATACAGAATACCCCATAATCATCCCAAAACCCGGTGTCACAAGTGCATGAGCAATTTCTAGGAAATAATGTAATACAACAACCGTCCAGAATACAATATTAGACAGAAAGTAAATACAGTAATCTGAAAGAGACTCTACTGGCTGCGGGTCGTTTCATGAAGTACAACTCACCTAAGTCTATGTATCAACCATGCTGCTACGCCCACTAGACCACTAGAGATGCATGTGCCTTTGCAACAAAAATGCACAACAAGTGTAGTATGAGTATGAAAATAAAGTGTACCCAATGAGTATCCCATCTAATCTCGAAGAAGTAGAGACGAGAGGTCGACCTAGACACTTACTAGTGGTCCAATAATGATATTTGTAAAAATGATAGGAGATCATGGATTTTATAAAGTAATTATAAACTCATAAAGTCGGATAGCAGGTAAACAACTTCTCAAATAATAATGGATTTCCAAAGATTTACTTTATATCATCTTTTATAAATTTATCTCCGGCCAGGAAAGGCAAATAACAACATTTATAAATCTCAGTCAAACAATACAAGCATGCGCATATCATGTCGAGGTAGTAAAGCCCGATCTAACATAAATGTAAAATGTGCACTGCCGAGGGTCGAATGGCACGAACCATAGATGCATCTATTACCCCGTTCGCGAATCATACATGCGACGCGGTAAACATAAATAAACACACACCCCGCTCGTGAATCATACATGCGACACGGACACACATAGATACACACATTCAGACAGCCAATTAAGAATTTATCGGGGAATGTTTATCCAAATAAAAGCCAATTCTCTTTTAATAATTTAAGAAAATGAGGTTTAATCCTTTCAGAAATTCATTTACAAATTCGATAGGATTTAGGCAATTCAATTGTCACCAAGATTATAGATATTCCAAGTATAGCATGCTTTTGGGTCCTAGACTGCCCGGACTTACACATAATAGTAGCTACGCACGGACTCTCGTCACCTGGTGCGTACGTATCCCCCACAAATAGAGACACATAACCAATTATTTCACCTATGGGGACAATTCCCTCTTACAAGGTTAGAAAGGAGACTCACCTCGCTCCGAAGTCTATATTCCGATTCAAGAACGCGCTCAAACCTCCAATTCGGAGCCGAACGATTCAAAACTATTCAAATAGGGTAAGAACTAGTCAATACATGCTCAAAAGTTCATATTCTGATTATTAAACCAATTTTCCAACCCTAAATGCAAGGTTCCTAAAATTCATCCCCGGGCCCACGTGCCTGGATTCCGGAAATTTTTGAAGAAAGTTGTTATCCATAACCTAAGGATCAAGAATATATGATTTTTACTCCATTTCCTAACAAATTTCGTGGTTAAATCTTGTTTTTACCAAATTCTAGGTTTTTCATCTACAACCCATGATTTTCCCTAATTTTCACATGTTAATCTACCCATAATCTATGTATTTAAATCATGTTGTGTAGACATTACTTACCTCAAAGTTCTAGGTGAAAACTCTCTTCCAAAAGCTCCAAAATCGCCTAAGAGGATGAAAGAAATGAGCTAAATGGCCTAAGTCTCGAAATTAATAGCTAGACACAGCCCTCTGATGTCGCATTTGCTACAGGGAAATCGCAAATGCGACCCCCGACTGAACTGGCCTACTTCGCAAATGCGATAAGGGTTTCGCAAATGCGAACCCTTCAGGCCTCGCAAAAGCGACCCAATTGTCGCAAATGCGAACGATCCCCCCAGCTGCCCAGGTTCGCAAATGCGAACAGAACCTCGCAAATGCGATGACCACATTTGCGACCAATACATTGCAATTGCGATCATACCAGTACCAGCAATCCTATTTCTTAGCAAATCACTTCGAAGCTATCCTGAATCACACCCGAACCCCCAAGGCTCCAAACCAAACACCCGTACAAGTCTAAAAACATAACACAAACTTGCTCGAAGCCTGAAATCGCATAAAACAACACTAAAACCATGAATCGCACCCCAATTCAAGCTTAATGGACTTTAAAATTTCAAACTTCTACTTTCGGTGTTTAAACCTATCAAATCATGTCTGATTGACATCAAATTTTACACACAAGTCATATTCGACATTACGGACCTAGTCCAACTTCCGAAATCAAAATTTGACCCCGATATCAAAAAGTCAACTCTCGGTCAAACTTCCCAAAAACCTCCAATTTTTATCTTTAGCCAAATGACTCCAAAATGACCTACGGACCTCCGAATTCACTTCCGATCACGCTCCCAATACCAGAATCACCATACGAAACTATTCCCAGATTCGGATTCCCAAATGGACATTGATAACATTGAAATGCACTTCAACCCAAACTTATGAGATTCTTCCAAAATGCTAACATCCACAATAGACGCCGAAATGTCCCCGGGTCTTCCAAAACCCAGTCCGTACATACCCCCAAGTCTGAAATCATCATGAGAACCTGCTGGAACCTTCGAATCCTGATTCCGAGGTCGTTTACTAAAAATCCAACCTTAGTCAATTCTTTCAACTTAAATCTTCCGAAATGAGAATTCTCTTTCCAAATCAACTCCAAACTTTCCGAAATTCAATTCTGACCATGCGCACAAGTCATAATACCTTAAATGAAGCTGCTCATGGCCTCAAACTATTGAACGACACACTAGATCTCAAAACGACCGGTTGGGTCGTTACATTCTCTCCCACTTAAACATACGTTCATCCTCGAACATGCTAAGAACTGCACCGGAGTGGTCCGAAATCACTGCTTTAACACCTTGAGCACCTACCTAGGCTACCACAACTCAGTTGAGCACAATAATTTGATCAAATCTTAAGATATTCTCTTTTACTCAAACAATTAAGCTTAGAACCCAATTCCAACACCTGAGATTCTCCGCCAGGCCTGCTTCCAATATATGAACACTGTGTCAATCACTACACAAGGTGCCAGAACATGACCTCATACCTTCGCCGAATTCTCACCATGCACCACATCATTCACAGGACCATAATAACATTCTCTGATCATAATAACCGACATTCCCCGAATCTGATGCTCACATTGCACCTCATGATATACATAAGTCTTATTCCAACTTCTTACAATATTGCCACAATGGAGGAGTCGCGTAGAAATTTATAAACAACGGCCAAGTCAATAAAACATTGAGGCTACACTCCTGAAAAGAACATTACCTCATTCTGAACCCAAATAATGATCTTTGCTCTTTAATGTACTTCATACAATCCTATTGCACTGATCCTAGATCCAATAACCTTGTCTCACCCAGCACGAACTATTCAGGCAACAAGCTACCCCAGACATGACCAAAAGTCTCATATGATGCCACAATGTGCCAATAGGCTATGAACTCGAACATGACAAAAGGAAAATAAATTCTGGAAGGGACTACTCAACTCATGCACTAATATGGACTTTCCTTGGAAAATAGGAAACAAGGCACACAAAAATAGCATATAGAAAACTGTACTCAACATCACACTATTGTGGTGTGCAACCCGATCCAAATAGCATACCCGTGGCGGCGTGCCACCTGATCCACACATAGAATTCACATAAGAGATATACATCGAGCTAAATTGCTTATTACAACAAAATATCGAATATAGGTCCCAAGCACGCTAAGTACATAATACCATCTCTGGTGAGACATATAGCGCCATAAGCTAATAAACTCAAGCACAATTGAGGTGCGATATATGTTCTGAAACAAAAGAGCCATCCTGCTCACATAACACCATCGCTACGCGGAACTTCAACTTATAAGAAAATTATCGAACCGTTCACAACTCACACAACACAATATAGCATTACATGAAATAGCCGACGACGAAATAACATCCAACGTCCGAATACTCTTCCATAAGGAGAGCTATGCTGAAATGAACACATCTGGCCTAATATAGAGCCTACATTCATATTTAAATCCATCCACATATCTCAAGTCAATTCTGATCATACCAAACTAGGCCAATAATCTTTCCTGGGTCCATAATGACCTCCTTTTTCCCATAACACACAAGAACAACCATCACCGCCAGAGTAATCCTCCACAGTCCACCACCCAATAAACTGAGTGCCCTACAGGCATAAATTCTCAAATTGACGATATCACCACAATCTTCATACTTGGTTTAATTCTTCAATCAATCAAATGACTACCTTCCACACTTATACAACCTCCTCGTGGGGCACACTCCCACAATCTTCCATGACAGATAGCAGGTCTGCACCTCCATACAACTGGCTGCACTAACGCTGAAAAGCGATAAAGAATCCATAACCAGGATGTAGGGCCTCCTTCACAAAACACCGATCTCTGGTGAGGCTGAAGAATACCTGCTTACTCTAAACATTCAAATCCCTTTTACTGCTCATCCGAGCTCGTGACATCCTTATCAATACCGAATCGCGACCTTGATACTCACTTCAAATTCCATACCACTCACTGCACCCAACATGCCAATATGCGACAAAATACAATTTTCATCATAACTCCAGAACCACTAATAGATTAATACTTCATCATATAGAGACTTTTCACTTAACTAATCTCAGGAGAACCATAGCAACACATAAGTGAATCCTCATAACCGTAGAATATGCAAATATTCAAGTAGTGGTCCAAGCCACCATAGCCCTTCCGGGATCCGCCTACACATAACAGGCCATAACACTAGAATACTCCCGAATAAAATCAATTACGGTGGCCGACAAACCTCACACGTACCATCACAAATCACTTGCATAACTCAATCACGCTGAAGGAATTGATCCCTGCCACCAGTATGCCAATTCAACCATGGCCAACTAATCCAACTTCTTCCAATTCATCCTTAACTTGCCTTAGAGATAATAATAGCTCCATTCTTTACATCACCAAGCTAAATCCGCACTCATCTTGAGCGATTCCATTCCATGAGACCACATTATCTCCAACCCCATGAATCGTTTCATACCCTCCTTGCACGCACATTCACATCTTCCACTAATGCACCCATTCTGATAACTTCTCTACGAATCCGAAGTCTTTTTCTCATTTTTCTCCCAAATGCTACACTGCAAGTCAAAAACATCACAGAACATTCCAAGCCTCCTTTCATAATTTGCTGCAAAAGCTCGACTCTTAACCATGCTTATGGGCTCGAAATCATTAGGTACCACACTTTAACTTTTGAATCCACCAGGACCGTTGTTGAGAGCCACCCGCTCTGACTTGGTACTGAATATGATCAACTCCATAAATCGTCTAGCATATGAACACCCTCTCGATGAAGCACCCGGCCGAATCGCTTTCCTGGAAACCCGCATCTATACAAAGCATTAATCCTGAACCTTCCCCAAGTATGAACATGGGTCAATAAGACCAACCATGGCACACTTTTAACACTTCCTTTGCTCAAATTACCACTTATACTCTCTTCCCTTAGCTGAAATAAACCACTAATATGTTAATAACCAAAAATCTCACAAATAGACGACCATGAAATCCAACTTTAGGCGGTAGGACTCTCCCACTTAGCTTGAAGCCACTATTACATAACTCTGGAACCCACCAAGATCCAACCTCTCTTATTGACATGACTTTGCGCAATCAAACCGCCAGATTCCTTGAAATCCTTCCGTTAGCACTTCATAAACACTTTGAATCCCCATCAATAACCCCATACTCGACCTCTTACCGGATGGCCAGTAAAATCCTTCGCAGAAGCTTCGCCAACCACGCGACCACTAACCTGATCATAGGGGATAACCCACTTGTGGAAATTACCCACTACGACATCAATAACCCATCCTGAGCCCATGCTCATTCACTAGCTGCACAAGTTATTTCCCTTCTCATGGACATCGATTAAATGTGCGACAATATCCTTCCATCCCAAGTCATGTTGAATCCTTCTTCATATCAAGCAACTCCCTTCTGTGATATCCAACCTCCCACTGCATAATAGCCAATACTTCAAATTAAATCCGTAGACCCAACCGCTGTCCACTATCACTCCCAAATCATTCCGAACTTTCCTCAAGGGTGCGTAGTCATTCTTCCACAAAACCCATATGTAACTCCGTCACTCTCCCACTTTGGCGAAACTCACTCTTTTAATCAGCTACTCGACCCCCGCTTCTTATACCCGGCCTTCTAGAAATTTAACCATCGCTTGACACTTCTCACATGTCCTTCCTCATCCTTTGCTGCTCATTTGTTGCTCTAATTCAATATCTATCTCTGCAACATTTGAACCAACAGTTTGTCACTAACTTTAACCTTTTGAAGATCGTCCTTCTCGAGCTGACAACATTAGAAACACCTATTCAATCCTGAACCACCGCGCACCGCGATATCTAACAGTCGACTCTCCATGATCATTTCACAATACCCTGCCCCCAAAGGCGAGTTGAAGAAACCCATAACACCGGCGAACATAACATATTCAATCAAGGACGACAAACCCACATCGTAGATGAAAATTCCACCGCACTTGAAAAACACCAAGTCTCATTACCCCGTCAATCCAAATCTGGACATTCACCGGCCAATTGTTGTTCCCTCCACCGGATACGAAATATCAAATCTCTAAATCGTGCACTGAGCTGAAATGGCAAGATATCCTTCTGCAAGGCAACGACAATAGCCCAATTAACTATACAGGGAGAAACATCCCGCACCATATAGGTAGTACCATTAAAATTCTTCAATTCTCGATTTACAATAAGCGCTCTGCATCACGTAAGATTGAGTAGGAAGGAAGTAAGGGCATAAGCCTCAAAGGAACCAAAATGCACGTTGAGGAATCAAGAAGGGAAGTGTTCCTAACAGCCCTGTAGCCTCTCGAAGATAAGTACAAACGTCTCTGTACTGATCTGCAAGACTCTACTAGACTCGCTCATGACTCGTGAGACCGAAGGGAACCTAGTGCTCTGATACCATGTTGTCACAACCCAAAATCCACTAAGGGTCGTGATGGCACCGAACACCGCTGTCAGGCAAGCCAACCATAAATGCTTAATTTAATTCTTATCTTAATAATTTTGAAAACTGAAGTGTTCCTTCAATTCAGCTAGTAAAAGATAATCTTTGCCAAAACAATAGATAAAAGAATGTTTAGAAGTAGATACAAAATACCCCATAATCATCTCAGAACCCGGTGTCACAAGTGCATGGGCAATTTTTAGGAAATAATGTAATGCAACAACCATCCGGAATA
Organism: Nicotiana tabacum; assembly: GCF_000715075.1. Classification (NCBI taxonomy): domain Eukaryota; kingdom Viridiplantae; phylum Streptophyta; class Magnoliopsida; order Solanales; family Solanaceae; genus Nicotiana; species Nicotiana tabacum. The sequence goes on along the minus strand of NC_134100.1, from coordinate 21,843,201 downwards.
CAATATTGGACAGAAAGTAAATACAGTAATCTGAAAGAGACTCTACTGGCTACGGATCATCTCGAGAAGTGCAGCTCACCTAAGTCTACATATCAACCATGTTGCTACGCCTACTAGGCCACTAGAGATGCATGTGCCTTTGCAACAAAAATACATAGCAAGTGTAGTAAGAGTACGAAAATAACGTGTACCCAATTAGTATCTTGTCTAATCTCGAAGAAGTAGAGACGAGAGGTCGACTTCGACACTTACTAGTGGTCCAATAATGATATTTGTAAAAATGGGAAGAGATCATGTATTTTATAAAGTAATTATAAACACATAAAGTCGGGTAGCAGGTAAACAACTTCTCAAACAATAAAGGATTTCCAAAGATTTAATTTTTATCATCTTTTATCAATTTATCTCCGGCCAGGAAAGGCGAATATCCACATTTATAAATCTCAGGCAAACAATACAAGCATGTGCATATCATGTCGAGGTCGTATGACCCGATCCAACATATATGTAAAATGTGATTACCGAGGGTCGAACGACACGAACCATAGATGCATCTATTACCCCGCTCGTGAATCATACATATGACACGGTCAACATAAATAAACACACACCCCGCTCACAAATCATACATGCGACGCGGGAACACATAGATACACACATTCAGACAACCAATTAAGAATTTTTCGGGGAACTTTTATCCAAATAAAAGTCATTTCTCTTTTAATGATTTAAGAAAATGAGGTTTAATCCTTTTAGAAATTCATTTACCAATTCTATAGGATTTAAGCAATTCAACTGTCAACAAGATTACAGATATTCCAAGTATATCATGCTTTTGGGTCCTAGACTACCCCGACTTACACATAATAGTAGCTACGCATGGACTCTCGTCACCTGGTGTGTACGTAGCCCCCACAAATAGAAACACATAACCAATTATTTTACCTATGGGGACTCACCTCGCTCCGAAGTCTATATTCTGATACAAGAACGCGCTCAAACCTCCAATTCGGAGCCGAACGATTCAAAACTATTCAAATAGGGTAAGAACTAGTCAATACATACTCAAAAGTTCATATTCTAATTATTAAACAAATTTCCCAACCCTAAATGCAAGGTTCCTAAAATTCATCCCCGGGCCCACGTGCCTGGATTCCAGAAATTTTTGAATAAAGTTGTTACCCATAACCTAAGGATCAAGAATATATGATTTTTACTCCATTTCCTAACAAATTTCGTGGTTAAATCTTATTTTTACCAAATTCTAGGTTTTTCATCTACAACCCATGATTTTCCCTAATTTTCACATGTTAATCTACCCATAATCTATATTTAACTCATGTTGTGTAGAAATTACTTACCTCAAAGTGTTAGGTGAAAACCCTCTTCCAAAAGCTCCAAAAATCGCCTAAGAGGATGAAGGAAATGAGCTAAATGGTCTAAGTCTCAAAATTAATAGCTGGACACAGCCCCCTGATGTCGCATTTGCGACAGGGAAATCGCAAATGCGAGCTTCGCAAATGCAAAGATTTCATCATAAATGTGACCCCCGACTGAACTGGCCTACTTCGCAAATACGATAAGGGTTTCACAAATGCGAACCCTTCAGGCCTCGCAAAAGCGACCCAATTGTCGCAAATACGAACGATCCCCCCAGCCGCCCAGGTTCGCAAATGCGAACATAACCTCACAAATGTGATGAGCACATTTGCGACCAATACATCACAATTGCGATCATACCAGTACCAGCAATCCTATTTCTTAGCAAATCACTCCGAAGCTATCCCGAATCACACCCCGAGCCCTCAGGGCTCCAAGTGGTTGTGAGGTTATTATCATTATTTGGAGATGGATCTTCTCCATAGGGATGGATTGCCCTTCCTTAGTACTGAGTGACTTCTGTCAAAGATGTATATATTTCGGGATAGATCTTCCCTGGGTTGTATGGGCCATATATAGTACTAAGTAGACGAACATATGAGATTGTGGGCATATGAGGCACTCTGCGTGGTGCATTACATACAGCATCTACATTGTCATGTAGATGTAGCAAAGTTATATTTCTTTACCATGTTCATACTTGATCTGGTTTAGTATTTCGAGCTGTCTATTTGTCTGAAAGTATGTCTACGTTTCTGTATGATATTTTTGTTATCTCTGATGAGGTTGAGTTCGTCACTACCTTTTAGTCCACAGTTTGGACTTGTTACTTACTAAGTTAGTGTACTCACGTTACCTACTGCACCTTGTGTGTAGATCCAGGTATCTCTGGTCACAGTAACGGCTGCTGATATTTCTGTTGCTGATCATTGGAGTTAGCAAGGTAGCTGCCTGGAGACCGCAGTCCTGCTTTCTTCTTCTCTATCTTCCTCCTAGTTGTATTTTAGATTTTTCCCATATGTGTTGGTCTTGTATTATCAGAACAGTTGTAGTAGTTGCTCATGACTTAGTGACACCCCGATGTCGGGCTATTCGTTTTCCGCATTTGTTTTCAAGTTAAACTCTCTTATGAAATTCCAGTGTGAGAAGGGACTTATTTTATCTCTTAGTGAAGTATGAGATTGTTCTAGAAGTATGTCAGCTTGCCTAGTTCCATGATAGGTACCATTACGACCGGGTTTAGTTTTAGGTCATGACAAGTTGGTATCATAGCCTAGGTTACATAGGTCTCACGAGTCATGAGCGGGTTTAGTAGAGTCGTGCGGATTGGTACGGAGATGTCTGTACTTATCTTTGAGATGCTGCAGAACCTTTATTAAAACTTCAAATTCTTAAATTCTTATCGTGTGATATTGATTCAACTTGACGCGTAACTCCTTGAATACCTTCTATGAATTCGTGTGTACACATGAGCGCTCGGTATCGACTGTGCATCGACGAGTTTTGATTCCCAGGATAAGGTGCGAGATGTAATTCTGTGTATTGATGTTGGGCCAGTCTGGAGGACTTGAGGCCGGGTTTTAACTGTAACTTGGGCACTAAGGTATTGATTATGTGAGCATGTGCTTTTAGATTTATATGTCCGGTAGTGTCCCTATTAGTGGAGTTTGTGGCTAGATTACTACGTGATGAGTATGATTTGATTGCGAGATGTGTTCAGATTGTTCGAATGTGGCGAGAAAAGTTTGTTGGGGATGTAGCAAAGACTATTAGGTGCTTGACTTCTGTCTTGAGTTGGCATATGGCCTCGAGCTATGGGTGTGTTGAAGGACCTCTCATGTAGTTTAGTTGTGAAGGGGAGTAGATCTTCATGTTGTGTTATGAGTTCAGACTCCGGAAGAATAAGTGATTGAATAATATTTATGACGGTGGACGGGTATAAAGAGATGTTCGTTGGAGGCGAAAAAGGTGGGTTATCTCCTGCGGGGTGTTCTGAAGTTTGTGTGATCCTTATGTCATTTGTTGGAAGTCCTCCTTTACTAGTGAAATATGTGTGTTGAAATTTGAGTTTGGATTACTTATGAGAGTGGGCTTGACTGTTATGAGGGTGAATGCGAGATTTGTAGATGATTTGAAGTACTAAATGGTTTGTGTTGCAGGAGCTCAAGTAGGATTTAGTTGAATCCCACTGCGGTATTATGGAAGTAATGGAGTGTGGTCATTGTGAATTATTGAGTGTTTTGATTTATGGCCTTGAGCCAAGTGGGGGAGTCTGTTATCGATGAGTTGATTGCACAATTATGTGTTGTATTGACTTTAGCTGGGATATACTAGTGAGTTAGTTATGACTGCAGGTGTTGAGAGTGAGGACGTGTAAGGTAATTTCTGGATATAGGTTGTATTTCGCTCTATGAGTATGTAGGAGTCATGGAATAATTGAGTGGCTAGTGGTGGAGGATGTAGTGTGCGTGGAGTAAAAGATTGCTCGGTTGCTTAGAAGTGTAGATTATTTCCTAGGGTGATGGTGTACAAATGGGGCACAGGTCGTTCTGTCTGTTGATCAGTTTAATTGAGATTTGCGTAGAGTGGATGACTCTCGAGAATAGTTCTGATGGATTCAATATTTATATGTAATAATTGGGAATCTTCAGGATGTGTATTTGGTTATGGCTAGAAACTGAAATTTACATTGGAAGGCGTCAAGATTTGTGGTATTTCTATATCGTTGTGGATTCTACATTTTGGTATGAGGATAGGGAAAGGATGGCTTAAATTCATAAGGAGTCTCTTCAGATTAAGTAATCAAGCTGTGGTACTTTTGGGGTGCTTATGAGAACATTCAGCGGGTTATGAGCTTTAGGGCGGTGTGGTTTGTTGCTAAGGTCTCACGTGGTGAGTTTTGGTTGAGGATTTTGGTATTATGGCAAGAAGAAGAATCAATTTGAAGGTAATTCAGAAGGAACCCGGAGAAATAGGACAGCTTGGTAGTAGGTTGGATCGGTATGGTAATGAGTAAGATATGTTCTTAGGGTGCTTATGATGTGGTAAGGTTCTACGTGTAATTCGTGGCAATGCTCTTGGGTTTTGGTGACCTGCGTAGCTTAATGAGTTAGAGGGATTCCGCCCTGACGGGTTGGTTAAGTGCAAATGGATTTCGGAGAGTTCTCGATGGTCTCTACCATGGTTTGAGATGTATATTTCCTACTAGTGCATGGGGCATATGGCGTATCGGAGTTTTATCCAGAATGAAATCAAAATTGAAAGTTCTTAGCTAATTGAGTATGTAGTTGCTTGCGACTTAGAGTGGATTTTGATATTTGTTGTATCTTTCATATGGTGGCATAATGGGTGCGATGTGTGGTGTAATATTGAGATTTGCAGGTGCAAGGGCACGATGCGGTTTTGAAGGGAAGGTCCTGAATCCTTAGGCAGCATGGACAGTTCCAGATGACTAGGTAAATGATATTTCTTCTTGGTACGGCTTGATGAGAGTATACATTTCAAAAAGGTCAATGTGTTTTGATTTATGGATACTTCATTAGTATTGTGGCACTCTCTTGTTTGATCTACTGCCGATGTTCAAATTTTGCCTTGTGGCATAGAAGAATTATAGAAGTATTCCTCGTGGGATGATCGTGTATTGGAGTAGTGTTAGACATTCAGGCAGTGGAGTTGAGATCGAATATGGTGATCCGTGTGCTCTATGGATTTGGAGACTGGGGGTTTTCATGAGCAGATAGCTTCGTGGTTGTGGACTGTGAAAACGTAGTCGAGGTTGGGGACAACGTATATGTGAGGTGCGAGTACCTATGTGTTATCATTGGGTTAAAGCATGCTGGTGAAAATTATTTCTTTATATTATATTGTTCCGTTAATTATGATATCCATGCTTAAGTTAGACTATTACTTCTTTGATTATTCGTTTCATATATGTTGCTTATTTCAAAGTTGTTGAATATTTTTGAATGTTGAAGTTTGATATCATGGTACCGTATTTGAAGTTAAATTATTCGTTGCATTATTTATTATTTGAATTCATATTATTATTATTACATGGTGAGGAAGAGAGTAAAAGCACGAAGGATGATGTCGTCCCTTTCATTTAAATTATCATTATTACACGGTGAGGAAGAGGTTAAAAGCACGAAGGGTGATGTCATGTCATTTCATTCATATTATTATTACATGGTGAGGACGAAAGTAAAAGCATGGAGGGTGATATCGTACCATTATATTCATATTATTGCATGGTGAGGACGAGAGTAAAGCACAAAGGCTGATGTCGTGCCATTTTCCTATAATTGATTTGACTGATTTTCGATTTTGGTAATTTACTTGGATATTTTGTGATTTCATACTTGCCGTATTTATTATATCTTCCCTTTTTTGCATGCCCCCTCCCAGTTAGTACATTATAATCCTTTGTTATTATTGTTTTTTTATATATACTTGTACAGATTTATTTACGTAGGTGTCTTGTCTTAGCCTTATCACTACCTCGTCGAGGTTAAGCTCGGCACTTATGGAGTACATTGGCTCGATTGTACGCATACTAAACTTCTGCACTTCTTGTGTAGATACTGATATTTGTCCCAACGGTGCGTCAGCTTGGATCATTTCATACGGAGACTCGAGGTAGATCTGCTGGCGTCCGCAGACCTTGAAGTCCCCTTCTATTTCCCTATTTTACTATTTATTTCTTTCAAAACAGTTGTATTTATTTCAGACCTTATTTGTATACTTATAGTTGCTCGTGTACTCGTGACTCCGGATTTCTGGGAGAAGGTTGTCACGACCCAAAATCTCACCTATCGTGATGGCGCCTATCATGGTACTAGACAAGCCTCAACTCAACATCTCAACACAGTAGAACTTTTAAATAAAGGCAGAAGCAGTTAATATTAAATAAAACCTTTAAGAATAGAATATAACTCCAAAAGTACTAAACAATCTATCCCCAAAACCTGGTGTCACTGAGTGCATGAGCATCTAAATGATAACAACATCCGACTGATAAAATACTGCCTGGAAATATAGAACAGTACAACATGAAAGGAAAGGAGAGTCAAGGTCAGCGAACGCCATGCAGCTACCTCAATAGTCTCCTGGGTCTAACTCCTAAATCAGCAACCGTCGTGACTAGAAGTGTCTAGATCTGTATACGAGGTACAGGGGGTAACGTGAGTACACCAACTCAATAAGTAACAGAAATAAATAAAGAACTGAGAAGTAGTGACGAGCTATGCAAATACAGTTATCTCAATAACTTTTAAATAAAAGTAGTCATACTTTCAATTTAACAGTATAAGTCACATCAGTACGTACTCAATAAACGAGATATCAAATTTGACTGAGTAGTAAATAATATCTTCCAATAATTTTCAAAATAGTGATATGACATCTGCGATGCAACAGTAATGAAGTAAATGTATTTTCTCAGAATAACAGTCACTTTGTCCACTCATTCACTCCAACCTCACAATCACTCATTCCTCACATTCACTCATTCCTCCCAGTCGCTCTGCACTCGGCACGTGCACTCAGTAGGTACCTGCGCTCACTGGGAGTGTACAGACTCTGGAGGGCTCCTTCAGCCCAAGCGCTATAACAAGCCACTGCGTGGCATAAATCACTCAGGCCCTCGGCTCACTCAATCATAAATCAGTAACAACATGTTGCGGCGTGAAGCCCGATCCCATAAATATCCTCACGGATCAGGTCCTTAGCGCCACTTAGTAACAACTTGCTACGGCGTGTAGCCCGATCCCATAAATATCCTTACATATCAGTCCCTCGGCCTCACTAGTCATCAATCTCTAGTCTCTCGGGCTCTCAAAAATCATATAAACAGCCCAAACAAAGGCAATGTCATGTGTCAACAATGAACAGCAAGAGACGGAGGCATAATAAGCAACAAAAGCTTTGACTGAGTAAAAAATAGCAATTAGCAGCTAATTCCGCAAGTACACGACCTCGCAGGTCTCAACAGTGATCACATAAGTCCTAAACATGATTTCTAACATGAAGTACAGTCAATTTCTAAGAAAACTGAGGGAACGTGTATTAAACAGTAGGCCAATTAATTCCACAGTCTCGCGGGACGGACCAAGTCACAATCCCTATGGTGCACGCCCACACGCCCGTCACCTAGCATGTGCGTCACCTCCAAAATAGTCATACGACACAATGTCCGGGGTTTCATACCCTGAGCACCAGATTTATAACCATTACTTACATCAATCCGAGCAAAAATCCTACTCTGAAATGCCTTTGCCTCTCAAATCGACCTCCGAATGCCTCGAATCTAACCACAATAATTCGATTCAGCCAATAAAAATATAGGAATTAATTCCACAAGGAGTTCTACATTTTCCATTAAAAATCCGAAATTGCACTAAAAATTTGCCCGTGGGGCCCACGTCTTGGAATTCTATAAAAGTTGTGAAATATGAAACCTCATCCAACCCCGAGTCTAACCATACTAAAATTACTAAATTTCGATAATATTTCGACCCTCAAATACTCAAATCTATCCGAGAGTATTTCCAAACTCTTCCAACTAAATTCACAGATTTAATGTCAAAACTAGTAATAGATTCGGGTAATCTAACCAAAATTAAGTTAAGAACACTTACCCCGTTGTTTTCTCTAAAAATCTCCCGAAAATCGCCTCTCCCCGAGCACTAATTTGGTAAAAATGAAAAATCCCATTTTCAGAACATAACATTCTGTCTAGAAATTTTCGGGTACTGTTCACGCACTGTACTGTTCATGGATACTGTACATGGGTACTGTACACGGATACTGTTCACGCAGGTGCGGTAACTGTTCACACGTGCGAAAAATGCAGAAAACTACCCAGAAAATTTCAGCTGATAAATACAAGTCTGAATTGATCTGTTAACCTTCCGAAATCTACCCGAGGCCCTCGGGACCTCAACAAAATACACCAACAAGTCCTAAAATATCATACAAACTTAGTCGAAACCTCAAATCACATCATAAAATGCTAAAACTGTGCATCACACCAAAATTCAAGCCTAATGAATCTAAGAACGTCCGACTTCTATATTCGATGCAAAAACCTATCAAATCAAGTTCGAATGACTTGAAATTTTGCATACAAGTCATAAATGACATAACGAAGCTATGAAAATTTTCAGAACTGGATTCTGACCCCGATATCAAAAAGTCAACCCTCGGTCAAACATTCCAAAATCTTCTATTTTCCAACTTTCGCCAAAATGCGCCGAATTATCCTACATACTTCCAAATCCAAATACGAACATGTGCCTAAGTCCAAAATCACCATACGAAACTAGTGGAATCATCAAAATTCTATTTCGGTATCTTTTTCTCAAAAGTCAAATCTCCGATCAAAGTTAAGAAATCTTTAGCCTTAGATTTCTAGATTCCGTTAAATGGCGATAATTTGATCTAGGGACCTCCGAATTCGATTTCGGGCATATCACCAAGTCCCAAATCACGATACGGAACTACTAAAATGGTCAAAACTTTTATCCGAGTTCGTTTTCTCAAAATGTTGACCGAAGTTAACTCAGTTGAGTTTTAAAGTTCTAGTTCATAATTTAATCCATTTTTTCACATAAAAACCTTCCGAAAAATTATACGGACTGCGCACGCAAGTCAAGGAATTATTGATACCACTTTTCAAGGTCTTAAAATATCGAGATGATTATTTAATTTAAAGATGACATTTTGGGTCATCACATTCTCCACCTCTAAAATAAACGTTCGTCCTCGAACGTACTAAGTATTATTCTTAGGTTACCAAATTGATGATTTTACTTTTACACAAATATTCGCGGTAGATCCCACATTACTGCATTCAACATAAGTCTGACAATATTATTTCAATTGAGATTATTTCCTTTATCCATATTTGTAAACTTTAAGACCAAATTTCTTACACTCCATTCATTTTCAGAAAGGTTTGATTTTCACATTAACACACGATATTAGTCTCGACTGGCTATAGCAACTCGTGCCTATGCACTCATCAAATACGGGGTATTATATTCTCCCCCACTTAGGGTCATTCGTCCTTAAATGAGAAGTAGAGTCCGTCTTCAAACACATAATGTAACTTATCTCTTTCTTTGCACATCTCAATATCCCAAATTTTTCTAACTCCCAAATTTTTCAGAAATTTTGGCAGAGTCTTCCCTGTAATTGGGCCTATCCACCTGTTAGAGTAACACCAAAACAACTCATAACAACATGTCCACAACCCGATAAAGCTCCACAAAGTATATATCAATAACACTAATCTCCGCATTACAAGCACGACATTATCACAATGATATCTTGATATAAAACGCATCATATGTATGACCATAACCATATCTCTGGTTTTAATAGTTGTTCATAATAGATTACAACATCACCAATTAACCTCATGTTAACAAAAATTCCATTTCAAACCTCCAGTTTATTAACAACAAGGCATGAAGATCTCATAACTACTTACCCGAATTAACGAGTAACAATTTACATCCTCCGGGCACTCATCTCGTAGTCTAAAACTCAATAATTACAATACAAATCTAGCAAATTAAGCACAAAGATATTCATACAAGAATTTTCTTTTCCAAATAAGTCTAATAGGCATGACTCCCTATAAGTACTATAGTACAAATTTTTAATTTCACAAAGGGGGCATTTAAACACATAATTTTTTTTCTTTCAGCACAAGGATCTCGTCCTTATATAATATATATCGCAGCTTCTAGCCTGGTTTAAATATTTCACATTATATAAAATACAAGGATCTCATCCTCAACTCTGTACTACAAGTAATGTGCACATTGTGCCAAATTGGAACATTCCATTTTCTTCTTTTGAATAATTTTTCGTTTAACAAAATCACAACACATAATGATAGACGTAGCTATCTCCATCGAATCTCCAAACAGGAGTATTCATATAAGTAGATTTCAGAATTACGAAGTTCACTCATAAGTGGAGCACAATAGGAGGACTTGCCTCGATACTCATAACCAAATCAAGTTAAGAAAATTATTACCTTATAATAATTCAAGATCGTACTTGTAACGACACCATCTGGTGTTGCGACCTCAGGAATACCATAGAAAATATATCAATGGGTTGGGTCTCCACCTCTAGGAGTCTCACCTCCACCTCTAACATCCTGACCCCTAACTCTGGCTGGTCATTTAAGTGGAGTAGTAACTGCAATGGGGCACGTAGCCTGAGTGCTTTGATAAAATATGTTTTCCCCAAGTCTAGGACAATTTTCCCATGATGTGCCTAGTACTACCACATCTATAACAATCCCTTTGAGGGTTCAACTGCTCATACTAAGTCTATGCTAGATAAATGGAATAACTATTATACGAAGCTCGTGTCGGTAGTGCATTAAAAGAACTTATTAGAGCACTCTGAGTAATCAGATATATTGACTGGGCTGGCCGGCTACCCGAGCCACTGTCATAATGATTTGTAGTTGTAGAGTAGAATCCGATGAATCCTTTAAAACCTCGAGACCTCTTGGTCTTCTTAGCTTCCTGTTTTCCTCATCCATAACACATTAACATTTTGGAAATTTCTACCACTAGCCGAAATGAAGCATCAACTTGTAGCTTCCCGAGTTATACAAAATTTCAAAATCTAATTGAGTCTTTAATTGAGTCTGTGGACTCGCTCTCTGGATGTAGGAACTAAGGTAGGAGTATGACGGCTAACTTATTTAACCTAATGACCTATTATGACACTGTCATGGTGACCTGACACAACCGTTCAGACCCGATATACCACATATTACAGAGAATCCGGGAGACAAACTCCTTTAAAAAAAACATTTCTAAGAACTAAGCCATGTAGGTGGTGTTGCATTGGCTAGTCTGCCCTCTTCATAGGCTTGCCACAAACACCGGCGGCTAATTTCTTCTTTTGCTATGTTGACTCAACACTGCTGAGCTAACCTATTTATTCATATACTCTTCGATTCTTCTTTGGGGTAACTCTTTCCCTTAATTATGCACTATAATCACAAAAGTATAGCTCCATCAAGATAAATCTTGGCACGAACTACATAGTCCAGAAGATTGTCAACCACTGTACTTTCTCTGAAGCACCCCAAAATCTGCAACCTTGACTTCCACACTGAGTAAACCTTCTGTAAATGTAAAGTTGTTTTTTTTTCTAACTCCTTTGAAATTGAAGTATTGGATTATTAAGGAGGCAGACATACTGCAAGTCCTAACCCTATCCCCTGCATGTCTTAGGCCTTATATATGTGTAAATTATTGGGGAGCCTTTCAGTACCATATACATATACATTTCAGGTCAAGACTGATATAATATATAACCATTCAATCCATTCATTGATAGTAGACATCCCCATTTGGCGTGAAGTCATGGGTCACAACGTTCAATAATCAATAATATTGACCTTTTTAACTCATATAAATCAACCAGATGCCAAGGTCCGTTGCACCCCTACATGATTCACTGGGTGATCTTTTCAATGCGTCCGCATCTTCAGACAGAACTATAATGGGTCTAGTAAATACATAATCTTTCCACCACCTTTTGGCGAAACCCGTCACCTTAAACATAGTAAAATCAACCCTCATTACTTTCAACTATTCCCATATTCTGTAATACTTCATGGCAGAGGTTCAGAAAATCCCGTGGGCCTTCAGAAGGCGTACCACTGAAATGGACTAGAAATAGCTAGGTAAACTTATCCAATCTCAGCAAATCCTCAAAAGACAAGGCAGGTCTGTCATCGGCCCTTGCCGCAATAACTGGTTGAGCTGCCCCAACTGGATGATATTAAGCTAAATCCTTCATAAGCTAATGCAACACAACCCATCTAATTCCTCAAACCATTTGCAAATCTCGCATTCACCCTTGTAACAATCAAGCCCACTCTCATAAGCGATCCAAACTCAAATTGCAACATGTATATTTCACTAGTAAAAGAGGACTGCCAACCAACAATATAAGGATCACACAAACTTCAGAACATCCCGCAGGAGATAATCCACTTGCTTAGCCTTAAACTGGTATCTCTCTATACTCTTCAATAATCATAATTATTACACAATAACTTAACCCCCACTTTGAGTCTGAACTGATAACACAACATAAAGATTTACTCTGCTCCACAACTAAACTACATGAGAGGTTTTTATACACCCATAGCTTGAGGCCATATGCCAACTCAAGACAAAAGTAAAACACCCAATAATCCTTTCTACATCCTCAGCAAACTCTTCACGTCACATTCGAACAATTTGAACACATCTCGCAATCAAATCATACTCAGCCCCTAGTCATACAGTCATAAATACCACTAGTAAGGACACAAACGGACATATAAGTCCCAAATGCACGTGCTCACACAATCGAAATCTCAGGACTCAAGCCACAAACAAAATCCGGCCTCAAATTCTCAGACTGCCCAACATCACACACAGAAATCACATCTCGCACCTCATCTAGAGAATCACAAGCTGTCGATGCACAACAGATACCGAGCGCTCATGTGCGCACACGAATGCGTGGAAGAAATTCAAGGAATTATGCTTCAAGTTTAATCAATGTCGCACGATAAGAATTCAAGAATGTGGAATTTCCTAAAGGGTTGTGCAGCCTCTCAAAGATAAGTACATATGTCTCTGTACCGATCCGCAAGACTCTACTAAACCTGCTCATGACTCGTGAGACCTATGTAACCTAGTGCTCTAATACCAACTTGTCACGACCCAAAATCTCACCTGTCGTGATGGCGCCTATCGTGGTACTAGGCAAGCCTCAACTCAACATCTCAACACATCAGAACTTTTAAATAAAGGCAGAAGCAGTTAATATTAAATAAACCTTTAAGAATAGAATATAACTCCAAAAGTACTAAACAATCCATCCCCAAAGCCCGGTGTCACTGAGTGCATGAGCATCTAAATGATAACAACATCCAAATGATAAAACACTGTCTAGAAATATAGAATAGTACAGCATGAAAGGAAAGGAGAGTCAAGGTCAGCGAATGCCATGCAACTACCTCAATAGTCTCCTAAGTCAGACTCCTCAATCAGCAACCATCATGACCATAAGTGTCTAGATCTGTATACGAGGTACAGGGGGTAACGTGAGTACACCAACTCAGTAAGTAACAGAAATAAATAAGGAACTGAGAAGTAGTGATGAGTTATGCAAATATAGTTATCTCAATAACTTTCAAATAAAAGTAGTCATACTTTCAATTTAATAGTTTAAGTCACATCAGTACGTACTCAATAAACCAAATATCAAATTTGACTGAGCAGTAAATAATATCATCCAATAATTTTCAAAACAGTGATATGACATCTGCGATGCAACAGTAATGAAGTAAATGTATTTTCTCAGAATAACAGTCACTCTGTCCTACCATTCACTCCAACCTCACAATCACTCATTCCTCACATTCACTCATTCCTCCCAGACGCTCAGCACTCGGCACTCGCACTCAGCACTCAGTAGGTACATGCTCTCACTAAGGGTATACAGACTCCGGAGGGGCGCCTTCAGCCAAGCGCTATAACAAGCCACCTCGTGGCATAACTCACTCTGGCCCTCGGCCTCACTCAATCATAAATCAGTAATAACATGTTGCGGAGTGCAACCCGATCACATAAATATCCTCACAGATCAGGCCCTCGGCCTCACTCTGTCATAAATCAGTAACAACATGTTGCGGCGTGCAGCACGATCCCATAAATATCCTCACAGATTAGGTGCTCGACCTCACTCAGTCATCAATCTCTCCAGTCTCTCGGGCTCTCAAAAATCATATAAATATCCCAAACAGAGGTAATGTCATGTATCAACAATGAACAGCAAGAGACGGAGGCATAATAAGCAACAAAGGCTATGACTGAGTACAAAACAACAATTAGCAGCTAATTCAGCAAGTACACGACCTCTCAGGTCTCAACAATGATCACATAAGTCCTAAACATGATTTCTAACATGAAGTACAATCAATTATATGAAAACAGAGGGAACATGTATTAAATAGTAGGCCAATTAATTCCATAGTCTTGCGGGATGGACCAAGTCACAATCCCTATAGTGCACGCCCACACGCCCGTCACCTAGCATGTGAGCCGCCTCCAAAATAGTCATACGATACAATGTCCGGGGTTTCATACCCTCATGACCAGATTTATAACTGTTACTTACCTCAATCCGAGCAAAAAACCTACTCTGAAATGTCGTTGCCTCTCAGATCACCATCTGAATGCCTTGAATCTAGCCACAATAATTTGATTCAGTCAATAAAAATATAGGAATTAATTCCACATGGAATTCTATATTTTCCATTAAAAATTCGAAATTGCACTAAAAATTCGCCCGTGAGGCCCACGTCTCGAAATTCGATGAAAGTTGTGAAATATGAAACATCATCCAACCCCGAGTCTAACCATACCAAAAATACTAAATTTCGATAATATTTCGACACTCAAATCCTAAAATCTATCCGAAAGGGTTTTCAAACTCTTCCGACTAAATTCACAGATTTAATGCCAAAACTAGTAATAGATTCGGGTAATCTAACCAAAATTAAGTTAAGAACACTTACCCCATTTTTTTCTCTGAAAATCTCCCGAAAATCGCTTCTCCCCGAGCTTCAATTTGGTAAAAATGGAAAATCCCATTTTTAGAACTTAACATCCTGTCTAGAAAATTTCGGGTACTGTTCATGGGGACTATACATGGATACTGTACACAGATATTGTTCACGCAGGTGCGGTCACTGTTTACACGTGCAAAAAATGCAGAAAACTGCCCAGAAAATTTCAGCTGATAAATACAAGTCCGAATTGATCCGTTAACCTTCCGAAATCCACCCGAGGCCTTCTGGACCTCAACAAAATACACTAACAAGTCCTAAAACATCATACAAACTTAGTCGAAACCTCAAATCACATCATAAAATGCTAAAACCGTGCATCACACCCATATTCAAGCCTAATGAATCTAAGAACGTCCAACTTCTATATTCGATGCAAAAACCTATCAAATCAAGTCCGAATGACTTCAAATTTAGCATACAAGTCATAAATGACATAATGAAGCTATGAAAAATTTCAGAACTGGATTCTTACCCCGATATAAAAAAGTCAACCCTCGGTCAAACTTTCCAAAAATCTTTTATTTTCCAACTTTCGCCAAAATGCGCTGAATTATCCTACAAACTTCAAAATCCAAATCCGAACATGTGCCTAAGTCCAAAATCACCATATGAAACTATTGGAATCATCAAAATTCCATTCCGGTGTCTTTTTCTTAAAAGTCAAATCTCCGGTCAAACTTAAGAAATCTTTAGCCTTAGATTTCTAGATTCCGTTAAATGGCGATAATTTAATCTAGGGACCTCCGAATTCGATTTCGGGCATATGACCAAGCCCCAAATCACGATATGGAACTATCGGAATGGTCAAAACTTCTATCCGGGTTCGTTTGCTCAAAATGTTGATCGAAGTCAACTCAGTTGAGTTTTAAAGCTCTAGTTCACATCTTAATCCATTTTTCACATAAAATCCTTCCGGAAAATTATACGGACTACGCAGGCAAGTCGACGAATTATTGATACCACTTTATAAGGTTTTAAAATACCGAGATGATTATTAAATTTAAAGATGATATTTTGGGTCATCACAAAGGTATTATCACGTGGTTTATATGAGTACTGTGTTAGACTTGGCTTTTATTTCTCGTTGAATATCATTATTGTATTTTTAACTGTTAAAATTGGTTAATTAATTATTTCACGTCAACTTGCCTAGCAAGTGGATATTAGGCGCTATCATGACCCTGAGGCTGGTATTCCAAGTCGTGAAACTAGTATTCAAAACGACTTATTGGATCATCACATGAAGGTTCTTTTGACGACTAAGGGTATTTTGATATCACGAGTTGCTTCCAATTGTAAATTCTATAGTTTTCATGTGTACAGTTATCTTTTTTTTTTTTTGAGCAAATAGGAAAGCATATATTAAGGAAACTAAATAATATTTGTTACAACATTGCCAAAAATAGTGTCACTTAGGACACTTTGATTTCCTAGGCTTGCTAATGTATTGCAAGCATCCATAGGTAAGTACTTAATATAAGAGCGATCCTTGTCCAGATCATAAGTAACAAAGTTAGATACTACAAAAGGAGCTTTTACAAAAACTTTCTTCTTCACTTCATCACTTCCTTCCATCTTGGATAATTCGTGGGCTACTTTGTTGCACCCCCTAAACATGTGCTGGAGGGTCATCTCCTTCCCTTGGTGCATTAACAACCTGCAGGTAGAAACATTTTTGTCAATAAAATTCTGTCCAAAAAGAATGGCCTTAATGGCTTCTGCGCAATCTGATTCAATGTGTAGTGGCAGAAGGTTCCATTCCAGGCCATTTTTAACCCTTCTTTAATCGCTTTTATTTCAGCATTTAGGGACCCCATTGCTCTAATGCTTTTGGTATAACCTACAATCCACTGACCAGTGTTATTTCGGAAAACTCCTCATATGCAACTTTTGAAGTTGTTGTGACTAGCATCCACATTAAGTTTATAACAATGTTAAGGAGGGTGTCATTTATAGCTGAGTTGGATTTTTTCCGTTGATAGGGGATTAAGTGCAGTCATTAATTTGTACTCAATAGCTCTTTGCAAGGTATTGTGGAGGTTGATCCTATTCTTAACATTATTTTGATTGTTGGAATTTCTAGTAGTCCATATGTCTCAAATAGCAAAAGGGAGTAGACTATTCCAATCGAGTAGACTATGGTTTAAGACAATCTTTTGTGTTTTTAGTTGGGTTAGCCAATGCCCTTTAGAGGGGTCGTGAAGAGGAGGTCCTCCTATTTCTTTCCAAAGAGCTTGACTAATGGAGCATGTAAGGAAGATGTGTTCTATGGTTTCTACTTCCCCTTTATTGCATATAGGGCAAATTTTCTCAATGTTAATGCTAATATGGAAAAGGTAACTTCTACACGGGAGTCTGTTATGCATACATTGCCATAATAGAAATTTAATTTTGTTTGAACAATGTAGAGACCACACCCAATCATAATTTGTGTGGTCTCTTTCCTCATA
This sequence comes from Nicotiana tabacum, assembly GCF_000715075.1. Taxonomy (NCBI): domain Eukaryota; kingdom Viridiplantae; phylum Streptophyta; class Magnoliopsida; order Solanales; family Solanaceae; genus Nicotiana; species Nicotiana tabacum. Next base: position 21,825,702 of record NC_134100.1, on the reverse strand, counting down.
ATTCTCTATAAGTTTATAACAGCTTTTGCTAGTGAAGATACCCTTCTGATTAAGGGACCAAATGGCAATATCAGCTGATGGACCTTTCATACGAATTTTTGTATTATGAATATTGTGTTCAAAGTGGTCACTCTTTTTTATGTCCTACATATTAGTGATTCCTTTGGTAATGTCAGGCGTACAATTTTTGGAGAAAAGAACTTTGGAATTCGAGTGATTTACACTTTGCTCGGAAAGGGAGCAAAACAACTCAATAGTTGATTTAATAGCTAGGCAGGATTTTGTGTTAGCTTTAGCCATAAAAGTTAAATCATCCGCAAAAAATAAATGGGAGAAACTAGGGATTTTCCTACCAATTATGATAGTATCCCAGTTACGGATGTCAACCTGATACTCAATGTATCTAGTTAACAGTTCAAGGCTAAGAATGAAGATGTAGGGAGATAAAGGATCGCCTTGACGTATACCCCTACTTGGTTCAAAAAAGGGTGTGCTGGAGCCATTGACTAACACTGCTATAGAGCTGGTTGTGATGTAATTCATAAGAAGTCTAGTGAATTTTGGGCGAAAGTTAAAGAATCTAAGGGCACGATAGATAAAAGACCATTCAATCCGATCAAAAGCTTTCTCTAAGTCTATCTTAATCAACATGTGACCTTCCTTCCTTTGTAATTTCCTAAGGTTGGAGACTAGTTCTTGGATGATTAGGGCATTATCTGATGCTCTCCTATTTTGCATTAAACTAGCTTGAAAGGGGCTAATGATTTTTTCAAGGAAAGGTTTAATACGATTTGCCAAAATCACAGTAATGACTTTATAGATCGTATTACAAAGTCCGATCGGGCGAAAATTTTTAATGTTATTAGCGTTTAGAATTTTGGAAATTAAACAAAGAAAGGTTTTGTTAATATCACTAGGTAATTTTTGAGTATTGAAGATATCATGACAGATTTTTGTCACTGTGTGACCCATAAGTTTCCAATATTTTTGGTACAAAAAGTGATGGAGACCATCCGGCCCCGGCGCTTTAAATGGATTAAAAGAAAAGATAGCCTTTTTTATCTCAATATCAAGTAATGGAGCATCCAGCGAAGTAAGATCAAGTTGTGTATTACCAAGGGGAATATTATTAGGTTCTTTCCAATTGGTGCGAACTTGAGAGGTGGTGAAAATATTTGTAAAGTAGTTAAGGGCATGTGAGGATAAAGAGGCATGGTCATTTATCCAGTTACTCGATTCATCCTTAAAAAATATAATTTTATTTCTTTTACATCTATTTGTGGCAGAGATGTGAAAAATTTTTGTATTCGCATCCCCGTCATTAAGCCACTTAACTCTGGATCTAAGTTTCCAATAATCCTCCTCAATCCTAAGAATGTCATTATAATCCCTTTTAAGATTTTGTTCTAGGTTTTGAAGGAAGATGCTACTTGTGTAATTTCTAGAATTTTGTATACCTTGAAGTCATGCAAGTATTTTTCATTTTTTTTCCCATAATATCACCAAATGTTTTTTGTTTCTAGATTTTAACATTTTGGATGAAGGAATTATTAGCCGCAAGATAATCCGAATTAGTCCATTTTTTTTTACGACATTGACAAAATCTGGATGTTTGCACCAGAAAGTTTCCAGCCTAAAAGGTTGGTTATGGTGACCACGTTTTTTTGGGATCAACTTAACTAGGATAGGGGAGTGATCAGAGTGAGTCTTTGGTAAGTGAAAAATTGAGTGATTTGGGAATAGGTCACACCATGAATCATTTCCTAGAGCCTTATCAAGCCTTTCCATGATCAAACCTTTATTCTTATGTCTGTTATTCAACCAAGTATACTTACAACCTTTAAAACCTAGGTCTTTGACATTGCACTTATCTAACTTAGACAGAAGGAAATCTGCCCTATTAGAGTTTATAGGCCTCCCTCCAAATTTCTCATTTGAGCTAGTAATGTCATTGAAGTCCCCCCTATTAACCAAGGCCCTTTATAGAACTTAGCAATGTTTTCAAGATTATCCCGAAGAATATTCCCACATTTATAATTAGTATTAGCACAAATAGAGGAAAATAACCAAAAGCTACGAGTGGGGAGTACCTCAATGGTGGCATGAATTTCTTGGTTTCTACGAGTGAAATTTTGAATAGAAACTACCTCATGCTTCCACATAACAACTATCCCTCCTGATTCCCCTTCAGCTGGAACTTCTATGAGTTCAGAGAATCCAAAATCATCTAGCCATTTCTCATGATTTACCAACCTAGTTTCAAGTAAAGAAACCATGCATGGACGATGGGTATCCAACATTTCTCTAAAATTCCTACGGAAGTTGTCATTGTTTCCCCCCCCCCCCTTATATTTCATATAATAATGTTAGTTGGATGATTCATTGGATAGATTGGTTGATGGTTCACGGCCTCCCCATTCTCTCTCACCCCCTGGAAATATAGGGTTCCTCCTTAGTGCAGGTACTAGGATCATGGCCCTATTCCCCACTATAGGATCTTGGGGTGGCCTTATGTCCATTGAGCACTTGTAGAGTTCTAGGGGACAGTTGAGAACATGTGTCTTCTCCTGCATCTTCCTAAATAGATACACTTTTACTTCGTCTAAGTTTTCGAATTCTAGGACCCGCTCTAAGATTGGATTGAGAGGTTCCTCTTGTTCTTCTTCCATTACTGCCTCTGCATGGCCCGGCTCTGGTACTGCATGGAGAGGTTGGGGGGTTCTGAAGATTTGTCGGATTGACAGGTTGCTCCTGGGGCTGGGGATTGATATCCCATGGCATGAAGATTGGATTGAGATGAGTTTGCATCTGTGAGGGAAAGAAGGGGATATCTGGGAGTAGTTGATGTGGTTGAAGAGGGTTGAAATGTGGAGGCATGTTCCACTGGTTGATCATTGTTTGAACTAGGTTTGGCATCAATGAGGGAGCAAGAGGATGGAGTTGTTGAGCCACATTTGGTTCAAGTAGTTGCTCATTGCTAGACCCATTCCCTCCGAGATTAGTTGATCAAGGTACAATTATCGCATAATTCTATTCGTAGTGTTTTTCGTTTATTTGAAAACATTTTTGGTATGCACTTGTGTCCCTTTTAGTTATATTGCATTTCAAAAATAATACTTGGTAAAATTAGTGAGTAATTACCTAGTTAAAGTTAATTTCAAATTTTTATTGTAGTAATGCAAATTTAATATTTTTTCTCAATTTGGTTTATCTTCTAATTACATTTGTACTTATTTCTGTTAGAATATTAAACTTTTTCCAATTAAACTTAAATTTTCATATTAGGTTGATGTTAATGCATTTGGAAAGTTTGATTTTCATTATTTTAATTTATTAAAACATTCCTATTCAAGTTAAATTTTAAATCTGACCCGAGTTAATTCGAACTACTAGAAGTTGATGACTTTCTAAAGGCATTAAATTATTTTCCTATTTGAGAATTTAAAGATTCTGGGACTTACTTTGTGTTTTTTGTATTTATATCCACACTTTCTAATCAGAACTTGGTAAATTTTAGTAAGTATGATAAAATATTTACTTTAAAAGTTTAGATTTCTTTGATTACTTTCATTTATAATATTTGGCTAGAAATTTATTATGATGAAGTCTTGATGTGTATAAATAGTCATGGTATTCTATTTTTCATAAGTATCATTTCTTAAAGAAAACTACTCATCAATAAGCTTTTATATTATACTTCTTCCTTATAATTTTAGCCATGGAGGGTAAGAAGACTAGAGGGAGACAAAGTATTCCGATGAAAAAAATAGAAAATGAGGACGACCGCTATGTGACATTTTCAAAGCGTCGTTCGGGTCTATATAAACAGGCCAGCGAACTTGTTAAGCTATGCAATATTGATATTGGAATTGTACTCTTTTCTCCTACCGGTAAATCTTTTTTATTTTTTCATCCTACATCAGAAGCGAATATTGATCGTTTTTTAAATCCTAACACGCAATTAAGTGAAAGCACTCGCCTAGTTACGGCTCATGCACGAAACAAAGTGGATCAACTCAACAATAGGAGGGAATTGTTTGATAACATAAAAGAAGTTACAAGTGCTCAATCGCTTCTACTTGACAACATGAAAGAAAACGACCAAAGATACCAGTGGGAGTCAATTGAGCAGTTTAATGCAGATGAAGTACAATTGTTTTTAGTCTGAATAATCGTTTGAAACATTTGAAAAATGAGGCTTCATTTTCGTCTTCTTCAGAGGCTTATGCAGAAAATACACATAATTAATGCACCTAATGCTTAAGTTTAAATTAATATTATTAGGACGTGATATTTTTGTTTTGTACTTTTTAGTTTGTTTTGATGATGCTACAAGTTGTATTCTGCTATGATTTCTATTATTAATATATGATGGTTTTACTTTTCAATACTATATGTTTTCTCCGAGTTGAGTTAGGTTTCATTATTTCTGTATTTAGACATAATTTATAATCTTATAAATATTACATTCAAAATATAATTTAGCTAAGGGTTTTATTCACTTCTATAAGGTATTAATGTAGACATAGATCTATAATCGGAAAAAAATTACTTTAATGTATTTTTCTCGTGGAAAGAAGAAGAATTAGATCAGGAGACAAAAAACACAAATATGAAAAATAAATAGTCCATTATCTTATACTAGTACTTCCAGCATTCTAATAAGACATTTTAATATGCAATATAATTAAGAGGAACAGAACATATATATGAGTTCATCCAAAAAAAAAAAAATTGTTCCTAAAAATCTTTGTTTCTTCTTGATCTTGAAGGATCGTGCATTCAACATAGTATAAAATTCTAGTACAACTGTCTGAAAAATAGAACAGTATTAAAATAAAATGGAAGGAAGTAGAGTCAATGTCTGCGGGCATCATAGCAGCTACCTCAAAGTCTCCGAACAGGTACCATCACCACTCTAGAAACCACCACGTCCAGATATTTCTGGATCTGCACACGAAGTGCAGAGTATAATTTGCGTACAACCAACCTAATATACTCAATAAGTAACATGACTAACCTTGGGCTGAAAGCAGTGATAAGCTCAGAAAGATACAGTCTGAATCAGGATAATAATAACACAGATATATCAAGATATTGACAGTAATAACTCAGAGAACTTCCATATTCAGCTCGTACACAGTACCAAAATTTAGGCATGCTTTCACGTTCAATAATTTAAGCTCAACACTGATAAAATATGCCAAGTACAGCTAGCATGAGGAATGTTACATCTCTATGACTACATGTCAAATATGCAACTCAAATGTAATCCATCATAGTGATAATTCTAGGTACTCTAACTCTCAGAGTACTTAATCTGTCTCTCTCTACTCCCACTCATCACACACAATTACTCAGCATTGTACGGTACCTGCGCTCGTTGTTGGTATATCAGACTCTGGAGGGGCGGATCCCTCCCGAGCACTAAAATAAATCCAATATGCCTACTGCGGCGTGCAGCTCGATCCATAATAATAGATAAGCTGATAAGGCATGCTGCGGCGTGCAACCCAATCCCATAAATATCACTCATAATCCGGCTCTCAGGCCCTAACTTAGTCATCAACCTCTCTTATCTCATGGGCTTACAAATCCCATACCACGCAGCCTGAACAATGGCAACATGATGTAATAGTAAATGATAATAGAGACTGAGATATGATATGCAAATGAATAAATATGACTGAGTATATAATTACAACATAAGCAAATAACTCAAAAGCATAACCTTAGTGGGTCCCAACAGAATAAGCACATAGCCTAAACATGATTTCTAGCATTGATCACAACTCAATTAGTCTAACACGTTGGAATTACATGGATAGAAACAAGACTAGATAATTACACAGTACCACAGAATCAACCGAGTTATAATTACCCTGGTGCACGCCCACATGACCGTCACCTAGCATGTGCGTCATCCCAACACCAGCCACATAACATGTATTCCAGAGATTCATACCCTCAGTACCAAGTTTAGAAGTGTTACTTACCTCAAAGTGAGCAACTCAATGCTCCAACAAACTCTTGCCTCGTGAATCAGTCTCTGAATGACTCGAATCTAGTCACAAACAACTTAATATAATAAATACAAGCTATAGGAATCGATTCTAAACAATAAAACTATATTCCTTTACCAATTAAAACAAATCAACCCTAAAAGTCAACCTTGGGTCCATGCCTCGGAACCCGACAAAATTCACAAAATCTGAATACCCAATAACGAGTCTAGCCATACCAAAATCATCCAATTCTAACGGCAAATCAAATCCCCAAATCTTACTATCCAATACATGGGTCAAAAATCCCCAAATTCTAACTTAGATTCATTAAAAATAAGTGAAATAATCAATGGGTATTCAATATTCATGGAAAAATGTTATCAAAATCACTTACCTCTTCAATATAGGTGAAAACCTCTCCAAAAATCGCTTTAGTCCGCACCCCAAAATTCTCTAAGTGAGAGAAGACTCAAACCCTCGAATATTTTAAACACTGCCAACCTTTTCGCTTCTACTGACTCACTGTAACGATCCGATTGGTCGTTCAATGTAATTGCACCATGTTACCACTTTTATTGCTTCACACTTGTGTGTTTATGTCTTTATAAATTACGGGGTTGATTAGTTTCGTTCCAGAAAGCTTTCGGGTTGATTTGGACCCTTGATTCTAGATGTGCAAGTTTAAATTTGAAAATAATTACCAAATTTTGACTTTTGTAAAAACGACCCTGGAACTTTATTTTTAAGACTCTGATAGCTTCTTATCGTGATTTTGGACTTGATCGTCTACCCGAAATTGATTTTGGAAGTCTGTAGGTTGATATGTGTTGATTTGCCAAAATTTAGCAATTTTAAGTTGAAAAGTTTGACCGTAGGTTGATTTTTAGCTATTGAGCTTCGAATTTGATTTTCGGACTTGGAATAGGTCCGCTATGTCATTTAGAACTTATTTGCAAAATTTAGCGTCGTTTGGAGTTGATTTGGTAGGATTCGGATGCTTAGTTAAAATTCTAGAAGTTCTTGAAAATCTCTTTGAAAAACATGCGTTTTAGAGTTCAGTTCGTAGTTTTAGATGTTATTTTTATATTTTGATCGTGCGAGCTAGTTTGTATGATATTTTTGGACTTGTGTGAAAGTTTGGTTTGGAGCCCCAAGGGCTCGTGTGAGTTTCGAATGCTTAGCGGAGTGTTGTTGGAACTTAAGGTTGTTGGTTTTCTGCACAGGCCTCAGATCACGCATTTGCAAGGTCAGAGTTCGCATTTGCGAAAGTTGTCCAAGTCAGCTGGGTTCACATTTGCAAACCCAGCGTTCGCATTTGCATAGTGCACCTGGGGAGAGCTTTTTTGCATTTGCGGAGGGTCCATCGTTCACAATTGTGAATTATTCATTGCAATTGCGATGACAACAGAGATGGAAGGACTTCACATTTGCGAGTCGTTCTTTGCATTTGTAGGTTGCTAACTCTAGATCGCAAATGCGACATCTGCGACTGGACAAATAGCTGAGGGACGGAATTTTTAAGTTCATTCTCTCATTACACCAAGAATATTTAAAATAGACTAAGCACAATGGTGTAACATCATCACCTCAAGATTTGACTCACAAGCACCATGCATTTTTTACAACCCGCTCATGTCAGGACCCAACTTTCCCTCCGTTTGGGTATCGTGATGGCAACTAGTCTTAGGGACTAGGTAAGCCTAACTTGTACTGAATAACAATAATAATAAATAAAATTTAACAGTCTCGCAATAAAAACCTCTACAAAATTTATAATTTCCCAAAACCGGTAGTACAAGTCATAAGCTCTATAGAGTTTGCTACAACTTCTAAATATAACTATTTGGAAATAAGTAGAAACAGTGTGAATACAAAATAGGAAGTTGACTCTGAAGCTTGCAAACGCAGCAACATGTTTACCTTGAGTCTCCTCAGCAATGGTATGCACTGCTACTAGCGATCAAATACCTGGATCTGTAAAAAAAATGTACAAAAGTGTAGAATGAGCACACCATAGTGGTACCCAGTAAGTATCAAGACTAACCTTGGTGGAGTAGTGACGAGGAATAGTCAAGACACCCACTGGTCTAATAAACTGAATAAGTATAAATATAGGAACAGCAGAATATGGTATTTACATAAAGGCTACGCAATATGGCCAACAATACAGTAATTTCAATAAGAAAGGAAACAACAAGTATCAGCGAAATACCATAAAAATGACATAGAAGAGTAAATGGAACACAACCTAAATCCGGAACCACATATACAGCAAGGAAAAGTAATAACTCAGTGATTATAACCGCTTTTACATCAGGTTTTAGTCAACCAAACTCCACAAGGTACCGAACCTCGGATGAATCACAACTAACGGTTCCCAATACCTGAACCCTAACACTCAGCATCTCGTGCCCTTATAACTGCACTGACGACTCACGTGCCAATAGAGTCATTTTCACATAGAAGGCAAGTAACAAGGGTGTTCTTCTATACTCAACAATATCAAGAAAACCTCTTATACGATAGGGGTGCTTAACTATGTGTATGCTTGTGCAAGTGTCCTAACATAGTCCATACTAGAAAATAAGCATAAGGAAAAGAACGGACAACACATAGAATATTTTCTCACAACTTTCACATGCTAAAGCTCACACAGGTAAGTGTACCACTACACAAATGTCAATAACAATAATGCCCCCAGGCCATCACAAATAAATCCCTGACATAGCCCACCTTGTCTCGCCACGTGTGCAATAGTAAAGTAAATGCTCGCCTTGTCTCGCCACACGTGCATAATAATGTTCTCACCTTGTCTCGCCGTATGTGCACCCCGCATATAAATATATACTAGTTTATCTGTATGTGCATTGTACGTGTGCCTTGCGCTAAGCAATAAAAATAAATATATAAAAAGCACAAATTATTGAAAAACAGCACGGCAGAAACCTCGTGCAACCCCATATCAACAACTGCACGATAGAAACCTCGTGCATCACAATGTCAACAACCGCATGGTAGAAACCTTGTGCATCACCACAACAAGTACAACAATGACAATAATACAAAGTAAGGCAAGTAAATCAGTTCAAGAATATTAGATCACAATGAAACGGTAGAACCAGTTTACAAGGAATAACCACAGTAAAGAATGCTAGGCGTAAAGGGAACAACTCAACAAGGGAAAACTGATATGTAGCAACGATCTCACAATATACAATTCAACATTAAGGAAGCTAACACGAGTCAAATAGTTCCAAATAAAGACAAGACAACTAAGATATAGGATATCTAAACTACTTTTAAGGTTGAGCAATTACGAGGATATTCAACAATTCCATTTAGGATAAGCAGCGGAAGGATAATCATAACCTCAATTAAGATTAAACAATTATAGGATAAGATGATGATAATTTCAAATAAAGATAAGTAGTTATGAAAAGATAGCATGATAATAGAAGAGGTAAAATCTTCAGTTAAGTCAAATAAGAGTCAAATAGGCAATAAGAGTGAATCCTAAAGCAATTAATTCTAATTTAAGCATGTAGAGGTGAAACTAGTAAATAAGAACTCAGTCATATCAAGATTAACTTCATACACAGTGAACATAAGGATCTAAGAACCCTAAAAGGCCAATTTTCCACAAATAAGCCCGAGTACGCACTCATCACATCGCGTACATGGACTACAATCAACATAGAAGACTCAAATCCGAAGGAAAAATCCCCCACACAAAGTTAGGAAAGATACTTACCTCAAAGAAGACAAATTAATACTCAAAAATGAACTTCTCAGGTGAAATGACCTCCAGACGGCTCAAATCTAACCAAAATAACTTCAAAGAACAAATAAAACTCATAAGAAACTATATTGGATCATAAAGCCTCAATCTTTATCAAAATTAATCGACCCAAAAGTCGACCCCCGAGCCCGCACATCGGAACCCAACAAATTTCACAAAACCCAAACCCCCATTCCTATATGAGTTCAACCATACTAAAATATGAATTTCCAATACCATTTCGTCCCTCAAATCATGATTTTTCATTTTGAAAACTTTCTTCAAAACTTACCATTTTCCTCAACTCAAAACACAAATTAAAATGATGAAATCATGGCATATATTAAATTCTAGGTGAAAAAACTTACCCAATCAATTTGCTTGAAAACCCCAAAAAGAAGCTCAAAAATCCGAAGTCTAAAACTCAAAATATGAAGAAAATGGCCAAACCCTCGACTTAAATATTTTTGCCAGAACTTCCACATCTGCAGACAAGCAACCCCATCTGCAGAACCGCATTTGCAAGAAAGAGTCCGTATTTGCAAACTTAGCTAACCAGGCCTAGGACCTCATCTGCTGATATATATCCGTACTAGCGGCACCGCAGAAGCGAAAGGGGAAGCCGCATAAGCGAGATTCTTCGCAGGTGCGATCGCTGGACCGCAAAAGTGGCCATCGCACCTGCGTCCCATTCTTCACAAAAGCGTGCAAGCTCTTAGGCCTTCATGATAGCAGAAGCGGCCAGGCTTACGCAGAAGCAGAGCTGCACCTGCGCTCCAAAGTGTCGCAGGCGCGAAACACCAGAAATAGGCCTGCTCAAAACTATGAAAAACATCCAAAACTCGATCGGAACACGCCCGAGGCCCCCAGGACCCCGTCCAAGCATACTAACTAGTGCCATACCCTAATACGGACTCGATCGAGGTCTCAAATCACATCAAACAATGCCAAAAATACAAATTGCGCCATGAATCGAACTTATGAACTTCCAAATCTTCCAACTTCGAAACTTGTGTCGAACCCTATCAAATCAACCCGGAATGATGCCAAATTTTACAAACAATTCCCAAATGACATAACGGAGTTGTTCCAACTCTCAGAATCGCATTTTGACCCCAATATCACAAAAGTCAACTTTTGATCAAACTTCTCCATTTTCCAAACTTCAATTTTTCCAACTTTCGCTGAAATGCTCCAAAATACCCTACGGACCTCCAAATCCAAATCCAGATGCACACCTAAGTCCAAAATCACCTTACGAAGCTATTGAGATCATCCAAAACCCATTCCAGAGTCGTTTACTCAAAAGTTAACTCTCAGTCAAATTCTCACCGCTTAAGCTTCCAAACTAGAATCTTTCTCCCAAATTCGACTCTAAATCATCCGGTAACTAAATTCAACCATGCACGCAAGTCGATACACATAATATGAAGCTATTCAAGCCCATATGCTGTCGGACGGAACATTAATTCTCAAAACAACTGGACAGGTCGTTACAACTCACTTACTCTAACATAGAGGTCAAGCATTATCTTTCCTTTATGAATCAAGTGCCCTCATACAACAAAAGAGAGTAGTTCCACACTCAATAAAATTTAAGTACAATTAGGAACTCAAGATAGAATGAATTCTCTCATTATCAGAAACAACATTCATATGTCATAAAAGATGCACCATACGCTTGCACGTTGTGTAGTGCTCTACTAATCGAGCTCATTATTCTAAGATCAAGTAGGACTTTAATTGGTTGTAATGTAGGTTGTGGTATGGGTAGGATACATTTAGATATAAGAGTGACTACACCTCCCCAAGCACTTTAATACATACACTTTAACATTTAAAACCCCACACTTATGTCAAACCATAACTCCACCTTCACATCAATATACATCAACTCCCTACTTCTTTAAGCATAATTACATCAAGAGTTACCACTTTCATGGAATATTTTTCACAACAATACTACTATTTTTCTTTCTTTTCTTTTTCAATTCAAGTGGCTCTTACTTTTTTAAAATAGTGCACCTTTCTCCTTATTTCATTAGTTCCACTCAAATGCCAATCCAACCATCCCACACTTTAACTTTTACAAAGTTCATAAAAATTTCAAGAGCTCATTAGAGGTGAAAAAGTTCAAATAGATGGTTAATTCAAACAAATGGGTAAGGCTTCTAATGTGGTTGCCAAAGAAACAGGATTATAGGCTCAAAGGGGTTAACTACGATATATAAAAATTAGGTGGATGAAAGTATATAACTGGCTCAATAAAGAAAAGCCTATATCACTTCCTAGACTGACCGAAACAACTAATTCGCTTTGCAAACACACGGGGCAAGTTCTAGACATCAAATGCAATGCACAGAAGAACACACAAATCTCACACACAAATGGCACATAACTCACTCAAGATTGGACTCATCAAGACACTGTAGTCAGAGCAGTTAATCAAAGTAAAGATCATACAATTTAATGTACTTGTACAGGAGTCAAAAACTGAGCCTAAGTATCACAACCAAAGTACTCAATATTCTCAAGGCATAACAAAGTCAAGAGATATTGCTTCAATTCCAATTACAGCATACTAGCTCCTACTCCTAATGAAATACAACTAACTACATCCAGTTCAAACAAAATTCTTGGAAAAGAACCGTGGCACAAAGAAAAATCAAGCGGGAATTATTACACTACCTACAAAGAATATATTTTTTTATTGGACTTTAATACCTTAAGAAAGTTGTCCACAAAATTCATCGTCGGGAATAGTCCAAATTTTCTGAATTTTTTTCTCAATTTTCATTTTTTTTTTTTGCATCACTACACTAAGAATGAATACAACAAATAAGCTAGGATAGCATAGAAAATCACTTAGACAATCTTCTCACCCCACACTTAAAATTATGCAATGTCCTCAATGCACACTATAAATAACAAAAGTATAAAAGAGACTCCCTGGTAGGCCAAAGACGTGAGACTTAGCAGCTCACGGGTACTCACACTTCGCCCGGGTATGGTCCTTTGTGTGGGCTCACACACTTAGCTTTCATCATCTAGCTCGCTTTTTTTACCCTTCCAATGTCTTTTCTTCCTATGCTTATAATCCTACAAAATCAAAACAACCACTACAAAAATAATATAATAAAAAATAAAAACAAAAGAAATTAGTAAAGCTGGGTTGCCTCCCAAAAAAGGCCTGATTTAACGTCGCGACACGACGCAGGGTCTCTCTTACTCACCAGTGAGTAAAACATTGGTCTTCTCACAATCAATTATTCATCCCCAATAGTGCTTGACTCTTTGTCCATACACTAAAATTTTCCTTTCACCATTTAAAGCATGCAGCTCAATTGAACCATAAGGAGTAACTCTCACCACCTCAAACGGGCCTGACCATCTCGATTTTAACTTTCTAGAAAATAGCTTGAGCCTAGAATTGAAAAATAATACCTGTTGGCCTGGCTTGAAGTGACGTGGCTTCATATGCTTGTCATGCCATCTTTTCATTTTCTCTTTGTAAAGCTTAGCATTTTCATAAGAGTGCAGCCTGAACTCATCTAACTCATTCAACTGCAAGAGTCTCTTCTCACACGTGGCTTCAAGGTCCATATTCAACTTTTTAATGGCCCAGTACGCTTTGTGTTCAAGTTTAACAAGCACGTGACATGCCTTACCATAAACGAGCTTATGCAGTGATGCCCCAATTGGCATTTTGTATGCAGTTCTATATGCCCACAAGGCATCATCTAACATTGCAACCCAATCCTTCCTATTCACACTCACCGTCTTCTCTAAGATTTGCTTTATCTCTCTGTTAGACATCTCAGCTTGTCCACTTATTTGTGGTTGATATGCCATAGCAACTCTATGGCAGACTCCATATTTAGCTAAAAGGTTATTCAACAACTGATTGCAAAAATGTGTCTCTTCATCACTAATCAAGGCACGTGGAGTCCCAAACCTCGAGAATATATTCTTTTTCACAAATGCAGCTACCACCATGGAATCATTTGTTGGCAATGCGATTGCCTCTACCATTTTGAAACATAGTCAACTGCTAGCAAGATGCATTTGTTTCCTCTGGACAATGTGAATGGTCCCATAAAATTCATCCCCCACACATAAAAAATCTTGATCTCCAAAATGTTATTCAAAGGCATCTCATGCCTCTCTGTGATTGTTCATGTTCTTTGATATTGGTAACATTTCTTTACAACTGCATGGGTATCATAGAATAATGTTGGCCAAAGAAACCGGACTGTAATACCTTTGCAGTTGTTCTATCGCCTCCATGATGGCCCCCATAAGGTGATGCATGGAAATCATACAACACTAATTCCACCTCCTTTTCTGGAATGTATCTATTCATCAACTGATCGGCACACTGCTTGTACAAGTATGGCTCATCCCAGTAGTAGAAGTTCACATCATGTAAAAACCTCATTCTAGCTTTAGATTCAATTTTAGGAGGAAGTACCCCACTCACAAAATAGTTCACATAGTCCGCATACGATGGGGAAGGGTCTTGGATGATAGCAAAAGGTTGCTCATCAGGAAATGCCTCTTTAATTTCTCCACCCTCCTCTACGTGGTCATGATTTTCTAGCCTTGATAGATGGTCAGCTACTTGGTTCTCTATGCCCTTTCGATCTCGTATTTCTACATCAAATTCTTGCAACAATAAAACCCAGTGTATCAATCTAGCATTAGATTCGCTTTTTGTAAATAGATACATGATTACTGCATGACCTGTATGACTATGACTTTTGTTCCCACCAATTATGCCCAAAATTTTTCAAAGTCCCACACAACGGCTAACAAATCCTTTTCAATGGTGGTGTAATTCGATTATGCATCATCAAGAGTCTTACTCGCATAGTAGATGGAATAAAACACCTTATCTTTCCTCTGTCCTAGAACTACCCCAATAGCATAGTCACTTGCATCACACATAAGTTCATATGGTAAGGACCAATCCTGTGGCGCAATAATGGAGGTAGCCACCAACTTCTTTTTGAGCTCTTCAAATGCCCTCAGGCAGAGTTATGTCCTTTTCAAGCAACCTGCACAAAGGAGTAAAAACGTTTGAAAAATTCTTTATAAAGCACTGATAGACCCCTCGTGTCCCAAGAAACTCCGGACACCCTTCATATAAATGGGTAGAGGTAATTTTTCAATCGCCTCCATCTTCGCCTTATAAACTTCAATGCCGCTTCTAGACACTCTGTGACCCAACATGATGCCTTCCTGCACCAAAAAATGGCACTTTTTCCAATTCAACACTAGATTTATTTCTTCACAACAGGCTAACACATTGCTCAAATTCTTCGAACAATCATCATAAGAAGACCCAAAGATTGAAAAATCATCCATAAAGACTTCCACAAAATTTACCACCATATCGGTGAAAATAGCTATCATGCATTTCTGGAAAGTGGTTGATGCATTACAAAGACCAAATACGCTTGAATACGAAAGTGCCATAAGTACAAGTAAAACTGATCTTCTCCTGATCCTTTGGGCATAGGACAATCTGCTTCTACCCCGAATAACCATCAAGAAATCAATAATATTCACTCCCCACCAATCTATCCAGCATTTGATCAATGAATGGAAATGGGAAATGGTCCTTGCGGATTGCTTTGTTGAGCCTTCTGTAATCAATGCAAACTCTCCACAGTGTTACGGTACGAGTAGGAATTAGCTCATTTTTCTCATTCTCTACCACAGTTATCCCCCCTTTTTTGGGCACACATTGTACTGGGCTTACCTAGTTGCTTTCAGAGATAGGAAAGATGATACCTACATCGAGACACTTGATTACTTCCTTCTTTACGACCTCTTTTATAATGGGATTTAATCTCCTTTGCTGCTCAACACTGGGGTAGTGTCCATCTTCTAGAAAGATTTTATGCATGCAAAATAATGGACTGATTCCCTTGATGTCAGTAATTGTCCACCCAATAGCCTTTTTATGTTCTCGAAGTACTCTAAGTAGTTTTTCTTCTTGTACATTAGTCAAGCTAAATGAGATAATCACTGGCAATGTCTCAGAGTTACCCAAATAAGCATAGTGCAGATGTGCTAGAAGGGGCTTTAGATCTAGCTTTGGAGCTTCTTCAATAGATAGCTTATGAGGGGTCAGAGTGGTAGGCATGTCCAACTCCACAAATCTCCCAAACCCATGGACATAACTGCAAGACATGTCAAGTACTTGCTCAATTTCTCCCATCATCTCATCTTCAATGTCTTCTTCATCCCCAATCAAATCTCATTCAAGAGAATCTACGGGGCTCATATAAGGCACTAACGGCGTGGCATCACTTTCCACCACATAAATCATGGATATCTCTTCATAGTGGGCTGGCAATATGAGTGCTTTATACATATTGAATACCTCCACTCGATCACCAACTCTCATCGTCATCTTTCTTACGCATACATGAATAGTAACTTGGTCCTTGGCTAAGAATGGATGCCCCAAAATAAATGGGACTTCCTATTCAAGCTCGTAGTCCATGATAATGAAATTAGCAGGGAATATGAAAGAACCCACTTAAACTAACACATCTACAATCACTCTTTCATAATGAGCAAGGGAGCGATCAGCCAACTGTAAGATTATCGTTGTTGGGCATGGCTCGCCCAACCCCAACTGCCTGAACACAAATAGTGGCATCAAATTGATGCTTGTCGCCCCACCTCCTTTTTCCGCCCCCGCGAGGGTGCAAGGGAGTTTTCTCCAATTAAAGGACAGTCGAAACGGGATTTGTTTGTTTGTTTCAGAGTCGCCACCTGGGAATTTTAAGGCGTCCCAAGTCACTGGTTTTAATCCCTGAATCGAGGAGAATATGACTCTGTCTATTTAACAGTCTGCGCACCAGAAATCCGGATAAGGAATTTTGTTAACCCGGGAGAAGGTGTTAGGCATTCCCGAGTTCCGTGGTTCCAGCACGGTTGCTCAACTATTATATTCGGCTTGATTATTTTGATTTGTAAAATACATTTTTATTGCATGATTTTATTGTTACCGCTTCTATTTAGATTTAAAGACCCTTCTTTGAATCGAATCACGCGTACGTGTATCCGTTTTATATATTATATATTTTAACGTGAAAAATCATGTCACGCGTACGTGTACACAATGATATTGATAATATATTTATTATAAAAATAATCATTTTTTTTCGAAATTGTGTTTAAAAATAAAATTAAGAACATTCGCCTTTCTTAAATAGTGAACCACACATCTCGGGTTTTATAAAATTAATTTAATATTCCCCGATGAATCTCTTTTTAATAAAAATTTGCTCAAAATTGCGCGAACGCATAATCCGAATTGCCTTTAGAAGTATAATCAAGTCACGCGAACGCATCCTTAATTATGCAAATATTCTTGACAGTAATATAAATTCTCTACAAATGTTTATTGCATCCATCTATTTTTAAATGTAAGTGTCATGGAGAATCACCGATTGGGATGCCAACAAATTTCTTTGACAAAGAATTCAAAATTTATTAGGCGTTGCTACAGGTCTTATTTTACGCGTATGAATTATATACCTCAAAACTATTCAAATTTTAAAGAATTAATGATATGAAAAAGAAACAAACAACATGTAACTAAAAATACTACCATTTTTATCGTGGATACAACATTAATATATCCAAAAATCGAATCGCATATAAAACTGGAAAAAGAATTAACTTGATAGACAAATTAATAGTTTCTGAAGAATTTTCATTGTTATATTTAATGCGAACTCTATTTCTACATATCCTTGACATAAAATGTTGCAATTCGTGCTTATAAATCCCATATCCTTTTCATATACTTGTTTTTAGTCCAAAGTTATAATTATTTAGTTAATTTTTGATTACGAAGATTGAGTTTGAGATAAATAAACCAATTCTTATTCTCTGCCTACACGAATATTTAAAAACACTAACTCTATATTTTGTAAAAAATCATCGACATTATTTCATACATTAAAAGAAATGAGTTGATCGCGTTCCTAAAATAACTATGCCATTTGTTATTAAGAAAGAGAACTAATCTACCAATTGATTTAATAAGACGACATCATCTAGCCTTAAACAAAATTGGATATTTGACAAAATAAGCTAGTAATGTAATTTCTGGGTATTTCCGTACTATTCTTTACTTAGCT
Organism: Nicotiana tabacum; assembly: GCF_000715075.1. NCBI lineage: Eukaryota > Viridiplantae > Streptophyta > Magnoliopsida > Solanales > Solanaceae > Nicotiana > Nicotiana tabacum. The sequence goes on along the minus strand of NC_134100.1, from coordinate 21,807,754 downwards.
AACAATATCACATGATTTAATTAATGGCCAATTTTCTGCAATGTTCCCTATCTCAACAATTCAAACAGTAAATATCATCACTAGTCCTCAAAACATATAAGATTATCGTGGAATTTACTACTCCAGAAGGTTAATTAGTTAACAATTTATCATGTCAAGTATAATACTATATTAACCAACTAAAACAAAACTGAAACTTAAACTAATAAAATTTAAATGAGTAGAAGACATCCTTATAATTCCAAACTACATTTACTTGCCATGTTGAAGCTTTTCATGACATGAATTTACTGATATGTACCTGATATTGGAAGCAAGAAAATGAAGATGAGAATCAGCGGCAGTAATAACAGTACAACATCAACAACTGCCCAGCAACAGTAACAACCCAGTACAGACCGGTGGAGTAGTAATCCCAAAAACAAAAGCTTTAAGCTTTAAATGAAACAACAACCATTAATACTAATTTCAAACAAAGAAAGAAAGCAGTAGATTTTTTAGCTTTTATTTTTATTTTGAAAGCTTAAATATTTTTCGGAATTTTTCTCTCTTCTATTCTCTGTCCGTTTTTTTCTCTATCTGTGTGTGTATTTTTTCTCGTATCTTTTCTCTATTTCTGTTCTCTCTTCTTTTCTGTTCTCTTTCTCTATTTTTGTCTCATGTCTTGTGTTCAAGACTTCACATATATATAATCTCATCCCATAAATCTTTTAATAAATTAAATCAATACTTTTTCTCTACCCAACCCATTATCTTTTCACTCATCTCCATTACATTAAATAAACATATCACACCACCCCATTATATTTTGTCCCCCATGTTTCATTTAAAATAATGCAAGATTCCCCTTTAAATTAAATCTTGTCCCCCCTTTATATTAAATAATCATATCACAACCCACCCCATTTCATTTTGTCCCCCATGCTTCAAATAAATAATTACAAAATGTACAATTCCTAAACTACCCCTCACGACCTTACTAAAATTACCAAACTACCCCTGAACGTACTACAAATTTACCAAACTACCCATCAGCTATAACACATCAATTAATCAAACTTAACCAAAATATAGACAATATGATCAATTTCTAACAATGTTCAAACAACAATATGAACACGGATGAACATCATAACAACAATATCACATGAACACGATTTTAACAACATTTCAACAACAAATCACATGAACACAAATTGAACAACAAAGAACAACTAAAATTTGATTGAACAATATTTTAGCAACAAACAATCCTATTTTCGGATTCAACAACTACAACAAACAAGTATATTTGGATTTCTAAACTTCAATCATATTGAACCTAAAATCAATTCTAACAACATTACAACCAACAATTCAAGAACAATCAAACAAAGTATGAACATGAATTGAATCTATTTTGAACAACAAATATGATGGATTTAAACAATTAAACCAACATATTTCTCTAACACAACTAAATTCTTTAGACAAATAACAAGATCGACGAATAAACAATTATGAACTTAAGCTTGAACTTAACAATATTAACAATTTCTAACAATACATAAACACATGAAACAAATTGAAGAAATAGTTAATTAAATTTCAATTTGAATCTAACAAACATCAAACTAACAAATATTCACTTAAACAATAATACAAACATGACATGAATATGAAAACAACTAATTAAACTTCTATTTTGAAATCTGAAAATTAATTTAACAAACAACATGAACACACTAGAAAATTATTTCAATGATGAACAACGAACAAAACAAGGATTAAATCGTTTAACGATTTTGGATCCGGAAAATATCAAACAAAAATATGGACAAAAATAAAACTCAAAAACAACTAACCGGAGGTGAATCAACGACGAACTTTGATTGTAAACAAATCTGTCCGAGCCTCGACCAAAGCTCGAACGAAGGACGACGAAGACGAAGAAGAAGTAGAAGCAGCGGCGGAGGAAGGAGGACCAGCGGCAGCGTCGCGGACAGCCATTGCTGCTCGTCGCAGCTGGACACGGGCAGCAGTTGACGCGGCAGAACAGGAGCAGCTGGTCGACCATGGCAGCATGAAGCAGAAGCTCGCAGCTAGCAACAATGGCGAGGAGCTGGAGCCGCAGCCTTGCGCAGTTTCGAGCAGCAGCAACGACAACTACGGCGGAGGAGCAGCTGGTCGTCTACTGCTCCTGCGTTCAGCAGCTTATGGAGAAAATGGAGCAGCAGTTCGGGAAGCCATGGACGACGCAGAGGCAGCAAGAAAAATCAACAAACATGGCGATGGGTTGACGACGAAGACGCAGCCATGGACGAGCCTTTTGAGCTTGACATGGAGAAGATGGGCTTCTTGGTGGTGTGTGCGCTTGTGTCGAAGGAGATTAAGCTGCTGGAGCTTAGCCATGGCAGCCATGGATGTGTGTTTTAGAGTTTGGAGAAGAAAGAAGAAAAGAAGAAGAAGAATGATAGGGGGGGCGGATGACTTAGGTCATTTTTAGGGTTTTTGGTTTTTTTTTTTGTTTTGTTTTGTGTCTTTGAAATGCAAGATAGGGCTATTGGGTCTTTTGAGTTATGGACTGGGTCGACCCAGTTCGAAATGGACTGGGTCATAGGGAAGATTGGGCCATTTTTTGGGCCTGTGGCTTGAAATTGAAGAAGAGGCCTAATTCCGACTTTCTTTATATTTTCGCTCTCTTTTCTTCTTTTATTTTTTCTAAAACTAAATTATAAAAATACTTAAACTATTATTAAGAACTAAATTAAGTTATAAAAGCGCAAATTAACTCTCAATAACAATTAACGCATAATTAAGTATTAATTAAGCATAAAATTGTATATTTGGACATTAAATGCTAAAAATGCAAACGATGCCTATTTTTGTAATTTTTAATTTTTGTAAAACAAATTTAATTACTAACAATTGTAGAATTAAATCCTATATGCAAAATGCGACATATTTTTGTATTTTTTATTAATTTAGCAAATAAACATGCACAGATAAATACAAATAATTATTCAAAATATCACAAAATATCACAAAATTGCACACCAAAGAAAAATCATTTTAGTTTTGAATTTTTTGGGAGTAATTCTCATATAGGGCAAAAAATCACGTGCTTACAATGCTCACTCCAAGATCACACAAAGCTCACCTGAATGCATGCTTACCAATCGAGATTTGGATAGTGAAACTACCCGGATCCTTCAATTTCTAAGGTAGCTTGCCTTGGATTCTAGAGCTACATTCCTTAGTGAGTGTCACAATCTCGAATTCAGTCAACCTCCTTTTATTTACCACTATGTCCTTGATGTATTTTGCATATTTGGGCACTTCTTGCAGGATGTCTACTAGTGGAATATTGATTTGCACTTGCTTCAAAATATCAAGAAACTTTTTATACACGCCATTATCCTTCACTTTCTACAATCTTTGAGGGAACGGAGGTTGTGGCCTTGCAACTAATGGTGTAGGTTGCTTAGTCACCGCCTCTTCAGCTAGTTTCTCTGACTCCTTTGATTTTTCTGATTCTGACTCAATAGTGGTCGGTTCCTCATTAAAGGTCACTTGTTTTCTCTTTTTTGACTAGACTTCTTCTAACTGTCTCTTATTCCTCAATGGCACTGTATTAATAGATGCTTTAGGATTAGCCTCACTGTTGCTTGGAAGAGCTCTAACTAGTCGAGTACTTTGGGCACTGGCAAGTTGTCCCATTTGTTGCTCCAAATTTCTTATTGATGTTGCTTGGGCCTGCTGATCAGCCATTAATTTTTTCATCATCTACTCAAGGTGACTCGTTGAGTTTGCAAGTTGTACATCCTGAGGTGGTCTATATTGTTGTTGAGGTGCTTGACGACTATATTGATTCTGAGCACCTTGGTTTCCACCCCAAGAGTAGTTTGGGTGGTTCCTCCAAATGGGATTGTAAGTTTTGCGTACAGGTTAGTCTGGCCCCTATTTGCATTATCCATAAAACAGACAGACTCTGGATTAACTGGGCATATGAAATGTTCTCTCAGGTTCGGGGTCAAAAACTTGAAGTCTGTCCTGGATTCTGATCTTGCGCATTCAATCAATGTTACTAAGATCAGAGCAACAACCAAGTAACGTTAGACTTCACGAAATAAACAATGAAAGCAAAAATTAGAAAGTAGTCAATATTCAAAGCCCCAACAACGGCGCCAAAAACTTGTTGCTACCAAACACACACGCAAGTATACGTGGTCGTACCAGTAATAAAATGATAAGTCGAGTGCCAGACCCACAAAGACTTATATTAATTACCTACTAAATTCATCGAGATTGTTATTTAGTCGAGTTAATTCGAATTCAAAAGTGTGATTAAACTAAACAATAATTCTAACTAGTAACTAAATTATCAAGCAGCAAAATGATTATTATGTATTCAGTAGAGACTAATATTCTAAAGTTGTGATCGATTAACCAATCCTATTGTGTTCTAGTTAACTCTCTCATTCATACAATTCACTCATGGTTGCTAATTAATCAAACAATTGTTCTCATTGCCTTTTCCCAAAGTAATACTCGCCCCTTCAAAATAGATTAACGCATATATTCCTATGAAATCAATCTATTAAGAATGTATTAATATTGTGATATTTAATAAAGCACGGTGACTAGGTATATTCCTATCCTAACCACAAATACATCCTCCCCCAGAGTTAAGATCTTTCTCTCTTCAATACTTCTCTAATCTAAACATGACTTTCCCAAGCATAGTATAGATAGTAAATAGAACCTAATTGTTGGCCAGACAATTAAGCAATTAATCACAGAATTGAAGAAACAACCATATATTGGTGAATTATAATTAAGGTTAAGTCAACGTTAAACAACAATATTCATGGCTATATCATAACCCCAAAACTATGGGTTTTAGCCACTCATGAAAGTATCAAACAAATATATAAGTGTTGGATGATTGAAAATACTATGAAACGATGAAGAAATCTGAGATATCCTTACTCTCGAATGTTCCTCGTGTGTTTCTAGGTATAACGTGTGTCAAAAGTCCCGAAAATAATGTTTTTCCATGTATTTATACCAAGTATGGTTGGACCTAGACGAAATCTCCCTTTCCTAGCCGAAAGAGGAAAACTTGCAAACTTAGTGCTTTCCATGCGCCGCACTATGCGTCACCCAGTGCATCGCGCTAGTGCTTTTTCCTGCCAGATCACAAAAACCCCAGTCTCTGAACTTTGGAAATTTCTGATAAATATTTGCACGAATGCATCGCACAGTGCCTCGCACTAGCGCATTTCTTCAGCAGATGCTTCTTCCTTGAATTTGGACATCAAAAATTGATCCTCCACCCCCGAACACGATCCCTTGGGCTTTTACTAAGACATCAAAGCTCCAAATCGCTCGAATTAGTTCCACAACATCTACATAACTCAGAATCGCTCCTAGAGGGCATAAAAGACACAATAAGTGCAAACAGTAGCGATTAAAGCTCAAACGCACTCAAAGTGCAGCAAATTAGAGTGCAGTAAGTGACTAAAACACGTAATTATAGTCTACCATCAGCCATCACGACATTCTTCAGAGGAAATTTGCGGTCGTGACACTCACCAGCCACATCTACGGTTCCGCTTTTGCAGAAAAACAACTGCTTTTGCAAAACCCACTAATGTCCCGACCAGCCACTTCTGCGGAGTTAGCTTCGCTTCTGCGACAAAGCCTCTAAGTCCAACCTCCGCTTCTGCGACCGCCTGCCTACACCTGCAAGCTCGTAGGTGCAGAAATGTCCTCGCACCTGCACAAACACCCAGCCTTCCCAATTCCGCATCTTCGCCCCCTTGGCTGCTTCTGCGGCTCCGCACCTGCGGCCAATTCCACGTAGGTTCAGTTACACCAGACCTAAACATAAAAAATTTTCCTTAAGTCCCAAACTCAATCCGAAATCAATCTGATTCTCACCCGGGCCCCCCAAGACCCCATACAAACATACCAACACATCCTAAAACACGTTACGAACTTAGTCGAAACCTCAAATCACATCAAATACATCAAAAACACGAATCGCACCCCAATTTCAAGCCTATTGAATCTAATGGATTTCCAACTTTTAGAATCGATGCTGAAACCTATCAAATCAACTCCGATTAACCTCAAATTTTACACACAAGCCACAAATGACACAACGGACCTACTCCAACTCCCGGAACAAAATCTGAGCCTAGTATCAACAAAGTCAAATCTCGGTCAAACATTTCAAGTTTCTAAACTTTTAACTTTTCCACTTTCACCAATTCAAACCAAAACAACCTACAGACCTCCAAATCAATATCCAGACAAATGCCTAAGTGTCAAAATCACCAAATGAAGCTATCGGAACCATCAAAACTTCGTTCTAGATTCATTTACACATAAGCCAACATCCGGTCAACTCTTTCAACTAAGACATCCAACCTTGGGACAAAGTGTCCCAATTCTTTCTAAAACATTCCCCAAACCAAGCCAGCCACCCCGACAAGTCACATAACAACAAATGAACATAGAATAAGAAATAAATGGGGTAATGGGGCTACAATACTTAAAACAACAGGTCGGGTCATACATATTCCCCCTCTTAAACAAACGTTCATTCAACGGGTCTAGAATCACACTTGGAGTCTCAAATAGGTGTGGATAGTTGCTCTGGATCTTCCACTCAGTCTCCTAAGTAGCGTCTTCGATTAGCTGACATCTCCACTGTACTTTTACTGAAGCTATATTCTTTGATCTCGACTTTCGAACCTGCCGATAAAAAATGGCCACCGACTCCACATCAAAAGTCAAATTTCCATCTAACCGAACCGTTCTGGAGTCAAAAACATAAGACGGGTTATCGTATTACTTTCGAAGCATGGAAACATGAAACAATGGGTGAACACTCGATAGTCTAGATGGCAATGCAAACTTGTAAGCCGCCTCTCCAATCCTCTCAAGCACCTCAAAAGGGGCAATATATCGAGGGGTCAAACTTGCCCTTTTTCCCGAACCTCACAACACCCCTCAGAGCTGAAACTCTGAGCAATACCTTCTCTCCCACCATAACCTTTCGATCAGCGTAGCTCTTCTGTCTAGATTGTGTCGTGTGAAGCCGATCCTGAATCAACTTGACTTTTTCTAAGGCATCCTGAACCAAATCCATACCTAACAACCTAGCCTCCCCCAGCTCAAACCACCCAACCTGAGATCGACATCGCCTCTCATATAAAGCTTCATAAAGAGCCATCTGAATACTCGAATGGTAGCTATTGTTGTAGGAAAACTCAATAAGAGGTAAGAACTTATCCCAAGAACCCCTGAAATCCATAACACAAGCATTTAGCATATCCTCCAATATTTAAATAGTGCATCAGATTGTCCGTCCGTCTAAGGGTGGAATGTTGTACTTAACTCAACTCGTGTGCCCAACTCTCGCTGCACTGCTCTCCAAAACTGTGATGTGAACTGCGTGCCTCGATCAGAAATAATTGACACTGGTATACCGTGAAGGCGAACAATCTCGTAGGTATAGATCTTACCCAACCGCTCCGAAGAATATGTAGTCATCACCGGAATGAAATGTGTTGACTAGTCAACTGGTCAATAATCACCCAAATAGCATCAAATTTCTTCAAAGTCTGTGGGAGTCTCACAACGAAGTCAATGGTAATATGCTCCCATTTCCACTCAGGAATCTCAAGCCTCTAAAGCAAATCATCCGAACTCTGATGCTCGTACTTCACCTACTGATAGTTCAAGCACGAAGCTACAAACTCTGCTATATATATCTTCATTCTTCTCCACCAATAATGATGCCTCAAGTCTTGATACATCTTCACGGTAAATGAATGAGTGGAATACTGCGAATTGTGGGCCACCTAAAGAATCAACTCACGTAACCCATCCATATTAGGCACACAAATCAAACCCTGCATTCGCAGCACCCCATTATCTCCAATAGAAACCTCCTTGGCATCACTGTGCTGAACTATGTCCTTAAGGACAAGCAAATAGGGGTCGTCATACTGATGCTCTCTGATGCAATCATACAAAGAAGACCGAGAAACCACGCAAGTTAGAACTCGTCTAGGATCTGAAATCTAACCTCACGAATTGATTAGCCAAGGACTGAACATCTGATGTAAGCATTCTCTCACTAATAGGAATATATGTACGGCTACCCATACTCATCGTCTTTCTACTCAAGGCATCGGCCACCATATTGGCCTCTCCGGGATGATACAAAATGGTAATATCATAGTCTTTTAACTGCTCCAACCATCTCCACTGCCTCAAATTTAGATCTTTTTCCTTGAACAAGTGTTGTAGACTCCAATGATGTGTAAATACCTCACAAGATATGTCGTAGAGATAATTTCTCCAAATCTTCAATGCATGGACACATTGTTCATCAGATGCATGAATGTTGCTGGGATATTAGTCAGGCCAAAAGACATCACAAGGAACTCGTAGTGACCATAGCGGGTCTGAAATGCCATCTTCAGAATATTGGAGTCCCGAATCTTCAACTGGTGATACCCAGACCTCAAATCAATCTTAGAGAACAATCTAGCTCCCTGAAGCTTGTCAAATAAGTCAGCAATACGCGGCAAAGGATACTTGCTCTTAATTGTAACTTTGTTCAACTGCTTATAACTAATGCACATTCGCATAGTACCATCCTTCTTCTTCACAAAAACAACCGGTGCACCCTAAGGTGACATACTAGGCCTAATGAATCCCTTATCAAGTAGCTCCTAAAGGTGCTCTGTCAATTCCTTCAACTCTGTTGGTGCCATACAATATGCAGAGATAGAATTGTACTGAGTTCCCATCACTAAGTCAATACCATATTCAATGCCCCTATTGGGTGGCATGCCCGATAGGTCTGTAGAAAACACATTAGGAAAGTGTCTCACTACCGAAACGGGCTAAATAGTAGAAGTATCAGCACCAATACTCCTCACAAAGGCCAGATATTCCAGACAACCCTTCCCAACCATCCATTAGGTCTTCAGATATGAAATCACCCTACTGGAACATAGTCCAAAGAACCTCTCTACTAAATCCTAGGCAATTCTACCATCGCAAACATCACCGTCTTACCGTAACAATCCAGAATAGCATAACATAGGGACAACCAATCCATGCCTAAAATCACGTCAAAATCAACCATACTAAGTAGAAAGAGATTAACTCTAATCTCCATTCCCCCAATATCTACCACACAAGACCGATATACATGGTCCACAACAAAAGAATCGCCCACCGGCGTAGACACATAAATAGGTGTAACTAAGGAATCACGGGGCATGTCCAAATAATGAGAAAAATATGATGATACATATGAATAAGTGGAACCAAGTTCAAATAATATGGAAGCATCCCTGTAGCACACTGAAACAATACCTCTGATCACTACGACTGAAGCAACAACCTCTATCCTGGCGAGAAAAGCATAGCATCGAGCCTGACCACCACCTGATCGACCTCCCTATCTATGGCAATCTCTAGCTACCTGAGCCTCGCCCCGAGCTGGCTGAGCGGATGATGAAGTAAGTGGTGCATAAATCATAGCTTAAACCGTCTACGGAACTGGACCTCTCAAAAGACAGGGAAAATACCTCCTCATATGTCCAAACTCTCCACACTCAAAGCAACTATGATATGTCAATGGCAGCGAGGATTGAACCGTACCCCGAGAACAAGAATTACTACTATAAGGAACTAGTACAGATGAATCCTGAATTGATGGAGCACCGGATGAACTTTGAGTTGGGAGGTCACTAATAGATGACTTACCTAGACGAGAATTGTATGAACCATGGCTAGTAGATGCACCCCGATGAACTGGATGAGCCATATGAGTGGGCCTAAAAGAACGACCCTACTATGGTGGGGATGTCCTCCAAATGGGGAACTATTGAAACCACCTAAACAACGAGACCTCTTGGCCTCCATCTCATGCTCCTGATTACTAACCTACTCTAGGCGTCTAGCAATATCAACCACCTCGTCGAACCTCACACCCAACGCAATCTCCCTAGTCATGATGAAGCACAGTCCATGGTTGAAGCCATCAATGAACCTCCAAATCCTCTCCCCCTCTATGGGAACAAACCATATCATATGACGAGCCAACTCTAAAAATGTCATCTTATACTGGATCACTAACATACCCTCCTGGCGTAGCTGCTCAAACTACCTATACAACTCCTCCTTGTGGGTCAATGCCACATAAGTGGTGCAGCACCGGCTGAACTGCTCAATGCATAGGCCTCCTACCATCTAAAGGTTGTTGCCGATAGCTGAAAAGTAGTAAATGAGACTCCACTGGTCTCCAGAATACCTGTCGTGCGAAGGATTTGCTGGCACCTATCTAAGAAATACCGAGCATCCTTTAACTCAGCCCCATTTAATTCTGGAGGCCTGAGCCTCACTAATTGCTTTAGCCTCTTCTGTTCCTCATCACTCATAGGTAGACCAACCTGGGCCCGAGCAGGTGCAATCGGTTGGGCTAGTAGTACCCCCGATGTCTGGATTCCCTGAACTACCTTCTCTAGAGTACGGGCGATGAGAGTTTGAGCACCTCCCCCAGCCTGAGAAGTGACTGGTACGGCCGGAACTAAAATCGCATGAGCAAGGATAGTGCATACAGTCAATATCTAGGCCAAAGCCTCTTACAAGCCTGGAATCACAATTGGCACAGTTGGTTCCTGAGCTGGTCTCACCGGCTCAACCACATTTGGTATTTGCTCCTGAGCTGAAGCAACTTGTGGCTCCACAAGTGCTGCTCTAGCTGCAATACGAGCTGCACCTCGACCTCTACAACTACCCCGTCCTCTCGCGGCTCTAGCTGGTGGTATTCGTGGTCGTCTGCCCGATCCAGCCACACGTGTCCTTACCATCTGTGAGAAAATAGAATAATAGACGTTTAGTTTCCGGAATCAACAAATCCGCATGACAAGAATACAAGAAATTGAAGTTTCCTAATGTTTTGGTAGCCTCTCAAAGATAAGTACAGATGTCTCTATACTAAACCTTAAGACTCTACTAAAATTGTTCATGACTCATAAGACCTAAGTAACCTAGTGTTCTGATACCAACTTGTCACGACCCAAATCCCAACCTGTCGTGACTGCGCCTATCACATTACTTAGCAAACCGACAATCACATGACAACTATATATTTGAATTTAACTCATAGATAATTGATAAAACAACTGAAACTCAACAACAACAATTCCTAAACTCCTGGTGTCACCGAGTACATAAGCTACTAATGTCAACATAGACTAAAAATCTAATACAACTGTCTGAGAAAATAGTACTGAAATAAAATGAAAGGAAGGAGATCCAAGGTCTGCGGGCATCATAGCAGCTACCTCAAGGTCTCCAAACATGTATTATCACCACTCTAGCAACCACCACGTCCAGATGTACCTGGATCTGCACACGAAGTGTAGAGTATAGTATGAGTACAACCAACCCAATATACTCAATAAGTAATAGGACTAACCTTGGACTGAAAATAGTGACGATCTCAAAAAGATACATTTTGAATCGGAATAATGACAACACAGATATAACAAGATAATGACAGTAATAACTCACAGAACTTTCATATTCGGCTCGTACACAATATAGAAATTTAGGCATGCTTTCACATTCAACAATTTAAGTTTAACATTGATAAAATATGTCAAGTACAACTAGCATGAGGAATGTTACATCTCTATGACTATATGTCAAATATGCATGTAAAATGTAATGCATCACAGATCCCAGGCACTCACAATCTCAAAGTATTCAATCTATCTGTCTCAACTCCCACTCATCACACACAATCACTTAGCACTGTACGATACCTGCACTCACTACTGGTATGCCAGACTCCGAAAGGGTGGATCATGCCCAAGCACTAATATAAAGCCAATATAGCCTACTGTAGCATGTAGCTCAATCCTATAAAAATAGATCAACTGATAAATCATGCTAAAGCATGTAGCCCAATCCCATAAATAAACTAATATGGCTTGATACGACGTGCAACTCGATCCCATAAATATCACTCACAATCCAGATCTCAGGCCCCAACTCGGTCAACAATCTCTCTAGTCTCACGGGCTCACAAATCTCATACCACTCAGTCCGAACAATGATAACATGATGTAATAGTAAATGATAACAAAGACTAAGATATGATAAGCAAATGAATTAATATGACTGAGTACATAATTTCCACTTAAGTAAATAACCCAACAGCTGAAATGACCTCAGTGGGTCCCAACAGAATAAGCACATAGCCTAAACATGATTTCTAACATGGATCACACCCCAATTACTAAAACACGTAGGAATTACACGGATAGAAACAAGACTAGAAAACTACACAGTACCACAGAATCAAACGAGTCACAATTATCACGGTCCACGCCCACACCCCACCACCTAGCATGTGCCTCACCCCAACACCAACCACATAACACATTTTAGGAATCCATACCCTCAGTACCAAGTTTAGAAGTGTTACTTACCTCAAAGTGTGCAACTTAATGCTCCAACGAACCCTTTCCTCATGAATCGGCCTCCAAACGACTCGTATCAAGTCATAAACAACTTTATATAATCAATACAAGCTATAGGAATCTATTCCACATGATAAAGCTAAGTTCCTCAACTAAATTCAAAAGGTCAACCCAAAAGGTCAACCCCCGGGCCCATGCCTCAGAACCCAAAAATAATTCACAAAATTCGAATACTCATTCAATAACGAGTTCAACCATACAAAAATCATCGAATTCCGACCATAAATCGATCCTCAAATCCCCAAATCTTACTCTCCAATACATGGGTCAAAAATCCCCAAATTCTAACTTTTATTCATGAGAAATAGGTGAAATAATCAATAGGTATTCAATTATTACGGAAAAAAGTGATCAAAAATCACTTATCTCTTCAATCTAGGTGAAAACCTCTCCAAAAATTGCCTCTGCACCCCAAAATTCTCAAAATCAGAGAAGAACTCAATTCCTCAATTTTTTAAAACACTGCCAGCATTTTCGCTTATGCGGACTCACCAGCCGCATTAGCGGAAAAAAAACTACTTCTATGAAACCCACTAATGTCCTAACCAGCCGCTTATACGGATCTTACCCCGCTTCTGTGGAGTTAGCTCTGCTTCTCCGACAAAGCCTCCAAGGCCAACCTCCGCTTATACTACCCCCTACTTGCTATGACACCGCATCTGCGAGGATGTTCCACAAATGCAAAACCACTTAATTCCACGACCTTCCCCTTCTGCAAACAACTATCCGCTTTTGTGGCTCCGCTCCTAGTGGTGAAATCTTCGCATGTGCGCCAGCACTTCTGCGCTCAGACAGCCGCATCTGCGGACTTACCTATGAAATCAATATAATTCTCTCCCGGGGCCCCATCCAAACATACCAACACATCCTAAAACACAATACAAACTTGGTCGAAGCCTTAAATCACATGAAATAACAACTAAAACACGAATCGCACCCCAATTCAAGCCTATTAAAGCTAATGGATTTCCAACTTCTACAATCGATGCCAAAATCTATCAAATCAACTTCGATTGACCTCAAATTTTGCACACAAGTCATAAATAACACAACAGACCTACTCTAACTCCCAAAACCAAAATCTGAGCTTGGTATCAACAAAAGTAAACTCTCGGCCAAACTTCTAAATTTTCCAAACCTTCAACTTTCCCACGTTTTCCAATTAAAGCTAAATGACTTACGTACCTCCAAATCAATATCCGGACATACTCCTAAGTCCAAAATTACCATATGGAGCTATCGGAACCATGAAAACTCCATTCCGGAGTCGTTTACGCATAAATCAATTCTGGTACATACGGTACACTCTTTAAACTTAGGCTTCCAACCTTGGGATTAAGTATCCCAATTCATTCCAAAACATCCTCAGAACAAAACCAACTACCCCAGCAAGTTAAATATTAACAAATAAATATAGAATAAGCAATAAATAGGAAACGAGGCTATAATACTCAAAATGATCGGCCAGGTCATTATAGCTTTATAGAACCTCGTTCCCCTATTTAAGACTTTTGGTATGTTCTTTTACTGTCTTATGACTTTTGGTGATAGTTGGTTTGGTTTCGGAAGGGTTCAGGTTGAATTCAGAACGTGTAGTTCCATAATAGTGGTCTAAGGTGGCCAAATTTGACTTGAGTCAATATTTTTAGTAAATGACCTCAGAACTAGGATTTGAAGGTTCCAATAGGTTCGTATGATAATTTTAGCTTGGTCATATGTTCGTATCGGGTAGACCAAGAGCATTTCGATTCTTATTGTTGAAACTTGGCATTTTGAAGGTGTTAGAATTTCCTAAGTTTTACTTGAAGTGGATTTTTGTGTTATCAATGTCCATTTGGGATTCTGAGCCTTAGAATAGGTTTGTATTGTGAATTATGAATTGTTCATAATTTTTGGCGTCATTCCGAGTTGTCTATGTATGTTTCGTTGCATTCAGGGTTGGTTGAAATGAGTTTGAAGCTTAGAAGTTGATTAATGTGGATTTGAGGTGTGATTATCGGTTCCGGTCTTTTTATGTGTTTTGAGGCTTTGAGTAATTCTGTAGTAAGTTCAAGCACTTGTTGGTGTAATTGGACAGGGTCCTAGGTAGTTTCGTTGTGTTTCACACCACCTGGAGCATTATTGAACTCGGCTGGAAATTTCTGGTGTAATGGTGTGCAGGTGTGCTTCGCGATCGCGAAGGGTATCCCGCAATCGCAAAGAAGGAATTTTGGAGGGGCGACTGATTTCCCTATGCGAACACGAAGAAGGGTCCATGAATGAGAAAGAGGACCTGGCTATTCTTCGTAAACGTGGAGGCCCTACCGCAAACACGAGAAAAGAGGAGAGGAGTGGGGCTGAAAGGTTGCTAGCCTTCACGAACATGATGGTTGGAAAGCGAACACGAAGGGAAGGGGCAACTGGTCATCGCAAACTCGATCTTTAGGTCATGAATGGGTAGAGTTTCTGGCAGCTGAGGGTGTTTGGCCTTTGCGATCGTGAGGCATTTTCTGCAATCAGGAAGAAGAACGAGCCTGGGCAGACTTGATTTTAATACAGAATTTGGCTCATTTTCTCTCATTTTCATTTGGGTTGGCCGGTTTTGAGAGCTCTTTTGAGAGGATTTTCATCAAGAATCACAAGGTAAGCGAATTCTACCCATTTTTGAGTTAAATACATTAATATGGGTAGATTTTAATATGGAAATTAGTGAAAAATGTAGGATTAGAACCTAGCGTCTGGTAAAAATGAGATTTGACTGCGAAATTGATTATGCATTGGGAATAAATTATATATTTGTGTTTGTGAGGTCATGGGTAACGTTTATCTTCAAAAAAATTCAAAATCCAAGCACATGGGCCCGAGGGTGACTTTTATGGAATTTTTGAATTTGGTTGGGAAAGTAGCTTAATAGTTAAATAGTGACGTTTTGAGCATATATTGATTAGTTCATACGGATTTTTGTTAGTTTCAGATTGCTCGGCGTTGTTTGGGGATTCCTAGTGAGGTTAAAAGCCTAATAGTGAACTTGGAAGCGAGGTAAGTCTCTTTTTTAATTTTGTAAGAGGGAATTATCCTCTTAGGTGAATTAATTGTTGTGGGAGCTACGTACACACGAGGTGACGAGAGTCCGTACGTAGTTATATTCATGTTATGTCCGGGTAGACTTAGCATCATATCATGTCTTAAATGTGTTATTTGTATTTACCCTGTGTATTTGATTTCCTTAATTTACGATTAAGATTGAGGTTAGAATAAAATATTGATTGAGCCTCTTACTTTGTAAAATTGTGTAATAATTGATGAACAATAGATCTGTGTCATCTCGACTCACATGTACTTCCGCAACTGAGGTAGTTTCTCTACTCTTATGGGATTGGGATTTTTGCCTCGACAGTGTTGTAAATTATTCTTATCGGATCGGGTCGTTCGCCTCAGCAGTATGGTAACACTTTTCCTATAGGATTGGGCCATTCGCCTCGGTAGTACTAAGTATCACTTTTCCTATGGTATTAGGCCGTTCGCCTCGATAGTATTGAGTATCATTTTTCCTATTGATCGAGTTGTTCACCTCGGTAGACTCATGCTTAATACTTGAGATTTGATTTGGTATTGGTATCAGTTGAGTTCTCGCCTTCGAGGCCAGTTATGACATTTTAGTGACTTTATATAGACCCATGTTGGAGATTCACTATTAATGTTTAATCTGTTTCGTTGTTATTTGTTGTACCTCCTCCATGTCTAATTTATGTATTTATATTACTATTTGACCACTAGTAAGTTTCAAGTGGACCCCTCATTACTTCTTCTTCGAGGTTAGACTAAATACTTATTGGGTACGCATTATTTTACATACTCAGGCTACACTTTTGCACTGATTGTGCAGGTACTCAGACAGGTACTTCTAGTGGTCACACGGGTGCGTAGACACACATCTATGGAGACTTAGTGGTGAGCTGCTTGCCTTGCTTCGATCTGCAGCACCGGAGCCCCCCTCTACCTTATTTAATGTTTCTGTCTATTTTACTTCGGACAGTAGTTATAGTAGTTTTGTATATCCCTACATTGCTCATGCACTTGTGGCACTGGGTTTTGAGGGTTACTAGCTGTTATGCATCATTGTACTTATTATTACTATCGTTGTTGTTTATGTACTATTCACACTTGATAATTTTGGGAAAGAAGTATGTATGGTTCCATGAGATTTACTTTGTTCGGTGTATTTAAGGAAATTTCTGTTTTTAAAAGTTAAAAAGGAATAATTGAATTAGAGGTTCATGTATTGGCTTTCCTAACATCGGCGTTGGGCGCCATCGCGACCTATTATAGGTTTTGGGTTGTGACTGCTTGGTATTAGAGCTCTAGATTCACATAGGTCTCACGAGTCATGAGCCATCCTAGTAGAGTCTTGCAAATCGGTGCAGAGACGTCCGTACTTATTTTTGAGGGGCTATAGGGTGTTAGGAAACTTCTCTTTCTTCATATCCTATCGTGAAGTTCATGTTGTGCTAAGCATATTTCTCGTATTCCCTCATAGATGGTTAGAACACGCGCTACAGTTGTACCCAGCAACAAATAGGTTGCTCCCTTGGTTATCAAAGGCAGAGGAAGAGGCCAAGGGAGGGCCACAGCTCCTGGGAGAGGACGAGGACATCCTAGAGTTACTCCAATAGTACCACTACTAGATCCAATGGAGGATCCTGTTATTGAGGAGCAGGATGAGGTACCTACTGCTGAGCCCACCCCAGCCAATCATATGACAGCTTCTGGGCTTCCAGGAGGTCATGGGTCATATGCTGCGGTTCATGGATTGTATGACTCAGGAAGGGCTATTTTCGGCATATCCAGCCACATCTCAGGAAGGAGTGGGAGCACAGACCCCTACTGCTTAGGCTCCAGGGCACGCTGCTACAGTTTATCATACCCCGAGTGCAATACCTACGGGCGGGGTCCAACTAGTTGCAGCGGTTATGCCAGAGCCCAGACCAGTCACAACGTTGAGCATAAAAGTGGCTAGACATGTGGACTAGGTCTCGTCCTCCTGTATTTGGGGTGAGTTGTCAGAGGATCCATAGGATTTCATTAACCAGTGCAAGGAGTGGCTACATAACATGTGAATATTGGAGTCCAACATGGTGGACTTTACAACATTTCCGCTTGAGGGAAAGGCCCACAGATGGTGGCAGGCTTGCCTCCATAGCAGGCTAGCAGGATCACCTCCCTTAACTTGGGATTAGTTTATGAATTTATTCTTGGAGAAGTACATACCACCTTTAGAGAAAGAGGAGCTTTGGGTTCAGTTCGAGCGGCTCCGTCAGGGTCATATGTCTCTGACTGACTACGAGGCGAGATTTTCACTGACTTGCCTTGCCATGTAGCTATTATACTCCCCATGGATACAGAGATTTATTGCAGGACTGTACCATAAGATTCAGGTTTCTATGGCCCGTGAGGCAGAGATGGGGACTTCCTTTCATCAGGTTGTGGATATAGCTTAGAGGATCGAGCGTATTTGCAATCACAGCGGGGAGTTTGCATCGAGGGATAAGTGGCCCCGAAATTCTGGTAGATTCAGTGGTGCCACGTCTAGGGGAAGAGGTCAGTTCATGAAGGTTCAGTCTATCAGGCCTAGGCATTCGGCACCACAGCCTTCTCGGAGTACTCTCGGCACGACCCTACTTCAGTGCTATTCCAGAGAGTACTTACCATCCGTCAGCTATTCAGGGTTCCTTCACTGGGTATTCAATCCATCAGGGTCAGATTTAGGGTCAGTAGTTCACCACTCCAAGGGGTTGTCTTGAGTGCGCGGTGTTAGGCCACGTGAAGAGGTTTTGTCCTAGACTTCGGGCAAGGCAGTGCAGCAGGACCATCGGCTCATGATTACCGCACCAACTATCACACTAGCCGGCCATCCAGAGGCGGAGGGCAAGTGGGTAGGTGTCGCCTTAGAGGTGGAGGCCAGTCAGGTTGTGCACCCGCTAGATTCTATGCTTTCCCAGCCAGGCAGAGGCAGTCCCCAATGATGCAGTAATCATAGGTACCATTTTTTTTTTGTAGAGATGCTTTGGTACTATTTTATCCAGGGTCTACTTATTCCTATGTCTCTTTTTATTTGCTCCTTATCTGGATGTATCTTGCGAGTCCTTAGGTGTTCTTGTATATGTGTCCATGCTAGTGGGTTATTCTAATGTTATGGATCAGGTCTACTGGTCTTATGTAGTGACTTTCTGTGGTTATGAGACCAGTGCGGATCTTTTATTGCTCGATATGGTTGATTTCGAGGTTATCTTGGGCCTGGATTGGTTGTCTCCGTACTGCTTCATTCTTGATTGCCATTCCAAGACTATTACCTTGGCGATGTCTGAGTTGCCTAGATTAGAGTGGAGGGGTTCGTCTGTTTGTACTTCCAAACAATTTGTTTCTTTCTTGAAAACTTGGCAAATGGTCGAGAAAGGTTGTTGGGCTTATTTGGCCTTTGTTTAGGATACTACTATAGAGACTCTCACAATAGATTCAGTGTTGGTGGTACGAGAGTTTTCCGATGTGTTTCTAGCTGATCTACCAAGTATGCCACCAGATCGGGATATCGATTTCGGCAGTGAATTGGTGTCAGGCACCCAATCTATCTCTACTCCGCCTTATCACATGGCTCCAAAGGAGCTTGGGGAGTTAAAGGAGCAACTTTAAGAGTTTCTTGAGAACGGGTTCATCAGGCCAAGTGAGTTGCCTTGGGGTACACCTGTGTTATTTGTGAAGAAAAAGGATAGGAGTTTGCGGATATGCATTGATTACTGCCAGTTAAACAAAGCCACCATCAAGAATAAGTACCCATTGTCTCATGTTGATGATTTGTTTGATTAGCTACATAGTGCTAGAGTGTTCTTGAAGGACGACTTGAGATCTGGGTATTATAAGCTGAAGATTCTTGCTTCGGATGTTTCGAAGACGTCTTTCCGGACCATATATGGGCTCTATGAGTTTCTAATGATGTGTTTTGGCTTGACTAACACCTCGGCAGCATTGATGGATTTGATGAATCGGGTGTTCTAACCATATCTTGACTCTTTTTTCATTGTCTTCATTGATGACACATTGATCTACTCACGCAGTATTGAGGAACACGAGCAGTATTTGAGGTTAGTGTTTCAGATCTTGCGGTAATAGAAGCTATATGCTAAGTTCTCCAAGTGCGAGTTCTAGTTAGATGCTACGGTTTTTTTGGCGCATGTTGTATCAGGTGATGGTATTAAAATGGATGCCAGGAATATCACGGCAATTCAGAGTTGGCCTCGTCCTACCACACGACCGAGATCAGGAGTTTTTTGGGGTTAGTAGATTATTATCGTCGGTTTATGGAGGGCTTCTTGTCTATTGCAGCTACTTTGACTAGATTGGCCTAGAACGATGCTCCATTCTGATGGTTCGACGATTGTGAGGAGAGATTTCAGAAGCTCAAGATCGCATTGACTACAACATCGGTTTTAGTGTTGCCTCACGATTAGGGATGTATATTGTGTATTGTGACACTTAGCGCATTGGCTTGGGTTGTGTATTAATGTAGGAGGGGTGGCTTATTTCATATGCTTCATGTCAGCTGAAGGCCGATGAGAAGAATTATCCTATGCATGATTTGAGGTTGGCCGCGATAGTTCATGCCCTTAAAATCTGGAGGCATTATATTTATCTGATCATCACAGTTTGCAGCATTTGTTTAAAGAAAGAGATATTAATCTGAGGCAGTGTAGGTGGCTTGAGTTACTGAAGGATTACAATATTATTATCCTCAATCGTTCGGGCAATGCGAATGTGGACGCGGATGCCTTGAGCAGAAAGTCCTAGAGTATGGGTAGTTTGGCATTCATTTCAGCAGAGGAGAGGCCATTGGTATTGGATGTCCAGTCCTTAGCCAGCCGACTTGTGAGGTTGGATATTTCTGAGCCCAGTCGAGTTTTTACATGTGTTTTAGCTGAGTCTTCTTTATTCGAGTGGATCAAGGCTCGCCGCGAGTATGATGATTCGCACTTGTTGGCCCTTAGAGAGACGGTGCTACAGGGTGATGCCAATGAGGTTACTATCACTGATAATGGTGTTCTGCGACTCCAGGGTCGCTTATGTGTTCCTAATGTTAACGGTCTTAGGGAGAGGATTCTAGAGGAGGCAGACAGTTTGTGGTATTCTATTCATCTAGGTGCTACGAAGATGTATTGTGACCTGAGGCAGTATTATTTGTGGCAGCAGATGAAGAAGGACATAGTCGAGTATAAGGGTGCATGTGGGCCGGTCCAGGCCCTGGACCAGTCTGGGACCCCAGACCATGTGGGTTTCTGGGCCTTAGCGGGCCTTAACCGGTTAGAACCAGGACGTGGGGGTGGGCCGGTTTTCTAGGCTGGTCCTTCACAAAAAGACTGCAGACCGGGACCTTTTGAAACCAGGACCGGACCGGTCCTTGGCAGACCTAAACGATCCCAAACAGTCCCAACGGTCAGAATTTTTAAAAAAAAAAATTGCCCATTTAGGCATTTAAAAACTACCCATTTGGTCTGCCAAAATAGCCATTTAACCCCCTCAACTTTGATTTAACTCCAAACTTTTTATAATTATACTTTTTTCCTATTTTCAGCTATAAATACCCCCTCATTCTTTCATTTTTCTCAAAAAATCATCAATCTCTCTCTAATTTTCTTCTATAATTGCTACTATTGCTTACTTTATTGTTACAATTTGTGAAAAAATTGTGAAGTTGGTGAATTGAAATCTTCAACGATAATCAATTTTCAACAAGTTGTTCGTCAATTTGGTAACCGTTCCAACTCTTAATTTTTAATATTATAGTTTTGTTTGTTTGTTTTATTTTCTATTATTTAATTAATTAAGATGACATCTTTAAAAAACCTTTGGTAAAAATAAGGGAAAATCCAAGAGTGGTGAATCTAGTGGCCAATCTGTTCCTCCTCCACTACCCCCAGCTCCCCGACCCAAACACCATACCCCTCATACACCTGATATTCTTGATAGCGATAATAGTTTATTACAATTTGCTGAGAGTCAATTTTTTCATAATATTGGAGCTGGTGAACAATTAGACAATAAGTTAATGAATGCTCTTTATTCTAATCCAACTATTGATGAAAATGATGAGGAGTAAATAGATTTTGATGAAACTCAGTCGGATGACGATACACCCAGTAGTCCTGCTCCTGAAGTTAACCCAACTAATGATAATCCAAATGATGCCCCGTCTGATACTCCTGTTACTGCCCCTTCTTTTTCTACAGAACGTACCAAACAGACAAAAACATCTATTGTTTGTCCATTTTTACTCAACTAATTCCACAAAATAAGGCTAAGTGTAAACCTTGTGGTATGGAGTTAGCTTTTAAATATTTTGGATTGCGGGAGGGTTTGACGAGGGGACAAGTGTACCTACTCCTAGTCAGGTTGACCCTAGTACCGGGTCAAATAAATTTCAACCGGGAATTAACAGTATTACCTGTGGTATTTTATATTATAATCCAATAAATGATCGGGAAGAATCGGAAAAAATGATTATTGTTATGTACTTACCCTATAATTTTCCTTCTAACCCTCACTTTGTGCATTATATTGGAAATTTTTTTAATCCTACTTATAAAGGTTTTCTTTGCACAACCGTAAAGAGCAATATTTATAAATATAAATATGAATATGAACAATATTTGCGTTATTTATTTACTCATATATATTGGCGTGTTGCTATTACAACTGATATTGATAGAAGTGGTAATGACTGTGATTACCTTACTGTTACCAGTCATTGGATTGATGAGGATTGGATAATGCAAAAGCGCATTATTTCTTATATAACAATTAATTCACGTCACACAGGACAGTTTATTGCTAGCACACTTACGGATATTTGAAGATATTTTTGCATTAGTTATAAAATTTTGTCAGTTTCAATGGATAATGCTACTAGTAATACAAATGTTGTAGTCTTGCTTACCACTACACTAAGTCCTGCATTTAGTAATATTTTTTATGTTAGATGTATTTGTCATATTTACCATTTAATTGTGGGTGATGGTACGAGAATTTTAAATATTAAAATTGAAAAGGTTAAAATGGCTCTTAGCTGGCTTTTTTATTCAAACCGTAGAAGTAGTCTTAGAGAATATTTTAAGAGAGGAGATGAATTTGGCCTAAGAGAAAGAAAGGTTCTTAAACCTTGTCCAACTAGATGGAATTACATGTATAAAAGTTTAGTTGTTGCATATGAATATAGAAATACCATAAACTCAACGTTTAATGCACATCTAAGTAATGATGATGAGAACCTTACAAATGCGGATTGGGCTAATGTTAAAATGCTTGTAGATTTTAGAAAAAAATCATATTGATACAAATGAATTTTCTGGGCAATATTATCCTACTATTTCTAACTGTTTCGCTTATATTGCAGAACTTGCAAATTTGTTTGCTCATTTTTTAGAGGGTGGGGAAATTTATAAAATTACTATTGATTCTATGAGAAAAAATTTTAAAAAATATGTTTTCCCTATTCCCCTTATTTATAGTGTTGCTGCCTTGTTAAATCCTACTATAAAATTAGGAGGTCCTTAATTTTGGTATGAAACTGTTTATAATGGTTTAGCACTTGAAGATGAGGAGTTGTCTAAACTTCTGAAAGCAATAGCCTCAATTAGAATAAATGCTCAAACTATTTATAATGCTTATCAAATTGCATTAGATCATGCTAGACCAAGTTCCAACTCATTCTTCTTCTGGTTCTCAATCATCTAAAAGAACTGCGGGAGTAAGAGCACTTAGTGCTTGGGCGGGGTTCTCAAGGTTCTACAACTAGTGATTTTTCACAACTAAATGAGCTTGAAGTTTATTTTCACAGGTAATTGAGGAAGTGAATCCCGACGGCTCCTTTAATATTTTGGAATGGTGGAAGGACAAAGTAAAACACTTTCCGTTTCGTTCAAGGATGGTCCAAGACATTTTAACTATTCAAGCTTCAACAGTGGCATCAGAGAGCGCTTTCAGTCAAGCAAGACTTTAACTCGGTGACTATAGAGCGTGTATGAGGGAGAGCTTGGAAAAATCAGTACGTTTTAGAGATTTGATCCGTTCAGAAAGAAAAAAAATTGGACTTGTTGAATCACAACCAGAGGTAGACGAAGCTTACGAAGAAAAGCTAGCTGAACTTGCGAAGGATTCTGCTTCGCCTAGAAGCGGTGATGACCAAGCTTCTTTTTCGCCACTACCAACGGAAATTCCTCCGGACCTTAATGAATTTATGAAGTTTGTAAGAGATACCATGTAACTTGTATTAACAAAAATTAGTATGTATTATATAACTTGTATTTTGGCATATCTTGATTAGTTTCTTTCTCTTCTTAATGGTGGTATTAGCACATTATTGTTCTCATTCCATAGGGAGAGGAAGACTAAAAAAGATATTTCCATATTTTTTTAATGCTATAATAAAATTATAACGCATTGCTTTGAATATCTCTTTACAATAATTTTGTCTTTAAATTTGAATTAAAAAATTTAGATCATAATTCTATAATATAATTTACAAGGAATTACCTTAGATATTTTTATTACCATCTTTTTTTTCTCTAACTTTTATATAAATTTAAAAAAAAGTATTTGTTGGGCCCACTTAGGCTCGGGACTGTCCCACTTAGCCCGGGACCATTAGTTCATGGGCTCGGTCCCGGGCTGGTTCCTACAAAAAGCTCACCGGGACCGCGAGGCCTATTTAAATTGGGACCGGCTCGGGATCGGGACCGGGACTGTGAGGACCGGCCCACTTAGCCCCGGGACTGACCCACATGCCACCCTTAGTCGAGTATATGGCAAGCTGTTTGTATTTCCAGCAGGTTAAGTATGAGCAGCAAAGGCTAGATGGCTTACTTCAACAGATGGTTATACTGGAGTGGAAGTGGGAGCGCATCACTGTAGACTTTGTAGTTGGGTTGCTGCGGAAGTTGATGAACTTTGATGTTGTTTGGGTCATTGTCGACAGATTGGCCAAGTCTGCACATTTTATTCCGGTGGTGACTACTTACAATTCAGAGAGGTTGGCCAAGATTTATATTCAGGAGATCGTCCGGTTATATGGCGTACCTATTTCTATCATTTCGGATAGGGGCCCTCAATTCACTTCGCATTTCTGGAGAGTTGTACAGATTGAGTTGGGTACCCGAGTAGAGCTCAACACAACCTTTCATCAGCAGACCGACAGGCAGTCGGAGTGGACAATTTAGATTCTGGAGGATATGCTCAGAGTATGTGTGATGGACTTCGAAGGGCAGTGGGATCGATTCTTACCATTGGCCGAGTTTGCTTATAACAACAGTTATCATTCTAGCATCAAGATGGCTCCATTTGAGGCCTTGTATGGTAAGCGGTGTCGTTCCCCTATTGGATAGTTTGAACCTAGAGTGGCTAGGCTATATGGTACTGATTTGGTAAGGGACGCCTTGGATAAGTTAAAGTTAATTCAGGAACGACTTCACACAGCTCTGTCTAGACAGAAGAGTCACGCATATCAGATGGCACGTGATTTATCATTTATGTAACAACCTGATCGGTCATTTTGATTTATAGAACCATGTTCCCTTATTTAAGACTTCGCATATGTGCTTTTACTATTTTATGACTTGCGGGGATGGTTGGTTTGGTTTCGGAAGTGTTCGGATTGAATTCGGAACACTTAGTTTCATAATAGTGGCCTAAGGTGGTCAAGTTTGACTTGAGTCAACATTTTTAGTAAACGACCTCAGAACTGGGATTTGAAGATTCTAATAGGTTCATATGATGATTTTGGACTTGTGCATATTCGGATCGAGTTTCGAGTGGAGAATTTCCTAAGTTTTACTTGAAGTGGATTTTGGTGTTACTAATGTCCATTTGGAATTTTGAGCCTTGGAATAGGTTCGTATTATGATTTATGACTCGTGCATAAATTTTGGCGTCATTCCGAGTTGTCTAAATATGTTTCGTCGCGTTCGGAGTTGGTTGAAATGAGTTTGAAGATTAGAAGTTGATTAATGTGGTTTAGTGCGATTCTTGGTTCCGGTGTTGTTTTATGCGTTCCGATGCTTCAATTACTTCAGTATGTTTATGGAATTGTTTGTACAATTGGACGGGGTCCGAGTGGCTCGGGTGTGTTTCGGACCACCCATAGCATTATTCAAGTTTGCTGGAAATTGTTGGTGTGCTGGTGTGATTCGCGATCGCCAAGGGTATCTCGCAATTGCGAAGAAGAAGTTTTGGAGGGTGACCTACACGTATGCAAAGAAGGGGTACTCGAATGTGAAGGAGGACCCGGTTGTTCTTCACAAATGCGGAGGCCCTACCGCTAATGTGAAGAAGAGAGGAGAGGAGTGGGGCTGGAAGGTTGTCATCCTTCACGAACACGATGGTTGGAAAGCAAACACGAAGGTAAGGTGCCACTAGTAGTCGCGAACTCGACCTGTAGGTCGCGAACGCTTAGAGTGTCTGGCAGCTGGGAGAGTTTGGCTTTAGCAATCGCGAGGCATTTTTCGCGATCGGGAAGAAGAACGAGCTTGGGAAGACTTGATTTTAATACGATTTGGCTTATTTTCTCTCATTTTCATTTCGGTTGGCCGGTTTTGAGAGCTCTTTTGAGAGGATTTTCATCACAATGTAAGTGAATTCTACCCGTTTTTGAGTTAAATACATGAATTATAGGTAGATTTTAACATGGAAATTAGTAAAATTTGTGGGATTTTTGTTGAAACCTGGGGTTTGGTAAAAATGAAATTTAACCACGAAATTGATTATGTAATTGTGAATAAATTATATATTTGAGTTCGTGAGGTCATGGGTAACGTTTATCCTCAAAAAATTTCGAAATCCGAGCACATGGACCAGGGGGTGATTTTGATGGACTTTCAAATTTTGTTGAAAAATTAGTTTAATAGGTAAATTATGAACTTTTGAGCATATATTGATTAGTTCATACCACTTTTAATAAGTTTCGGATTGTTCGGCATCATTTGGAGATTCCTATTGAGGTTAAGAGTCGGATAGTGAACTTGGAAGTGAGGTAAGTCTCTTGTCTAATCTTGTAAGAGAGAATTATCCCCTTAGGTGAATTAATTGTTGTGTGCTACTTGTCGTAAGAGCTACGTACACACGAGGTGACGAGAGTCTGTACGTAGCTATATTCATGTTATGTCTGGGTAGACTTAGCTTCACATCATGCCTTAAATGTGTTATTTGTATTTACCCTGTGTATTTGATTTCCTTAATTTATGATTAAGATTGAGGTTAGAATAAAATATTCATTGAGCCTCTTACTTTGGAAAATTGTGGAACAATTGATGAACAGTAGATCTGTGTCTTCTCGACTCGCATGTACTTCCGCGAGTGAGGTAGTTTCTCTACTCTTATGGTAACGGGCTGTTTGCCTCGGCACTGTTGTAAATTTCTCTTATAGGATCGGGCCATTCACCTTGGTAGTATGGTAACACTTTTCCTATGGGATCGGGTCATTCGCCTCGATAGTACTAAGTATCACTTTTTCTATGGGGTTGTTCGCCTCAGCAATACTGAGTATCCCTTTTCCTATGGGGTTGTTCGCCTCGGCAGTACTGAGTTGTAAAGCCCCAGAAAATTTTGCTTAGTAATTTAAGATTTCGTGGTGCCAAGGTAGGCTAAATATTTTATCTTGCGTACAAATGAGGATTAAGGATATTATGGATATCAATTGGATATATTAATAAGTGTATAAGTCATATTAGAAGTGAATTGGGGTCTAAGGAGAGGCCTAAGTCTAAGCCAAGTTGGAAAATTTCATAATAGACGAAAGTTGCAAATGAGTGTGCACAAGACCCCAATTTGGACAATTATATCTCCAGTTATATAACGATTTGTGTGATGCACATCCTATCAAATAAAAGGTCTTTGAGTCTAGTTTCCAACGTTTCAAACCGTTCGTCATTCGGACATTCCTACACAAAGTTATGACCAAATTACCAAAGCAACGCAGAAATTTGCACTACCGCGGTGCCCCATGCGGCGCCCGGCGCGCCGCGCCAGTAGTAATTCCAGTATGGTCCGAAATTTCATTTCCAAACACATTTTGCACAGACGCCCCATGCCCCACGGCTCCCCACGCGGCGCAGCAGTACAAAAAAATGGGTTTTTAAGACCCGGACCTCATTTTATTTAACTCGATGGAGGGTTTATTTTTGGGTATTTTCTAAGCATTTCTAGAGCGAGAGAGAGGGATTTTAGAGAGGGAAAGCTCTCCCCATCAAATTACTCCACCAAAATCTTGCTAAATCCTTGAAGATAATCAAGTGAAGGCCCCTAGATCTTCATCCCAAGAGATCGAAGTGCTAAGAGTTCCGGAAATTTTAAAGAGTAAGGAAAGCTTTATTGAGGTATGTATGTCTAAAACCCCTCTTTTATTAGAAATTGAGCTCTGTTGGCATTTACAAAAGTGTGGTAAGAGCTGAATTGGTTAGTATATTGATTGTTATTATGCATTAATTGATTTGCAATTATCTACACATATACGTGAAGGTTGTGCCTCAATATGAGTAATGTACCATTCTTGATAATTAGAGAAGTATGAAGAATACAATTATGTGTTGAAATGCTTAGGCTGCAAGCCAAGATCGAAACGGAGAATTATTCATGCTAGCTATGTGCTCACTTACTTGTGATTTCAACTTGAATTTATTTTATTTTTTTCTTTTTTTGTATATGTCTATGATCACAACTTGTAAGATGAATATTGAAAATGGAAAACGGGGTGATAATGGTGGCCCTGAGTGCCCCGGGATTGATATGATATATGTGAAATAAAGATTCTGACGTGATGACTAATGAGAAAGGGATAATGCCTAGATAAGGCGACCTAGCCGATCGGGTCGAGATCGGACACCATGCCGCACACATGGTGGTAATGTACGGATATTGAATTCCGGATAAGGGAAATGAAATATTGATTGAGATATATGCCTCCACTGAGGTGACCTAGCCGGTCGGGTCGTGATCGGACTCTGCTTAAGATAGCGGTGGCATTGAGAATAGTGATGAACATATGAAAGAGATGCCCCAAACTGAGTTTTGGAAATTATATGAAGGATTGCATGAATTGCATATTTGATTTACTCACGTGACTTACTTGTACTTGCTTGATAGTTCTTTTTAGTAAAATGGTGTTTAGTTATATATATTAGTGCTATTCGATGGCACTAACGTCCCTTTTGTCGGGGGCGCTACATTTTTTTTTATGAATGTAGGTGGCTCTATTGCTGATAGTGTCGATCGCGCATAGCGGAGTACCTTCTTCTCAAAGTCTTGGTGAGCCCCTTTCTCCTTCAAGGGGTTACATTGTACATCTTCTTATTTTGGACTTTCACTTTTGAGGTATAGCCGGGGCCTTGTTGCCGGCATTGTTATCACGTCTTTTGTATTCTTAGAGGCTCTGTAGACGTTTGTGTGGGTTATGTATGGGTATTGGATAGGTCAATGGACCATGTTGTAACATTGTACTCTTTCTTTCTTCTACACTATAACTTGTATGGAACCTTGGAAGTTTAACCACGTTTTAAATGTTGTGATATAAAATGAACTAAGATGTTGAATGTACTATCTTTTCTAGTTTAAATAAAGGTAAGCATGGCTTCCTTATTCCTATCGAGTTGGGTAGATAGTGGTTGATAAGGCTTGCTCAGTTGGGTTCACTCGATTGAACACCGGTCACGCCTCCCGAAGTTGGGGCATGACATGAGTATCCATTTTCCTATGGGATCGGGTCATTCACCTCGGCAAACTCATGTTTAATACTTGAGATTTGATTTGCTTTTTGTATCATCAAAGTTTGTTCCTTCGAGGCCGGTTATGACATCTTAGTGACTTTATATAGACCCATGTTGGAGATTTACTATTAATGTTTTACCTGTTTCGTTGCTACTTTTTGTACCTCATCCATGTCTACTTTTTGTATTTTTATTAATATTTGACCACTACTAAGTGTCTAGTCGATCCCCCGTCACTACTTCTTTGAGATTTGACTAGATTTTTACTAGGTACGTGTTATTTTACGTACTCACACTACACTTCTACACTGATTATGTAGGTACTGATAAAGGTACTTCCAGTGGTCACACGGGCGCATAGATGCGCTCTTGCGGAGATATAGTGTTGAGCTGCTTGCCTTGCTTCGATCTGCATCATCGGAGTCTCCCTCTACCTTATTTATTGTTTCTGTCTATTTTACATTGGACAGTAGTTGTAGTAATTTTGTATATTCCCTAGATTGCTCATGCACTTATGGCACCGGATTTTGGGGGCTATTAGCAGTTATGCACCATTGTACTTATTATTACTATCATTATGATTTATGTACTATTCACACTTGATTTTTTGGGAAAGAAGTACGTACGGTTCCATGAGATTTTACTTTTATTTGGTGTATTTACGGAAATTTCTAGTTTTAAAAGTTAAAAAGGAATAATTAAATTGGAGGTTCATGTATTGGCTTGTCTAACGGCGGCATTGGTGCCATCGCAACGTATTATAGGTTTTGGCTTATGACAAATAAAATACTAAATGACGAAGTCTAAACATATCCCAGAATCTGGAGTCACGAATATATGAGCATCTAGAGTACTACAGATAAGTTTTGAACAACATACAACCGTTTGAAACTAAATAAACAATAAATACAAAATGGAAAGGGGATTTCAGGGTTACGGACGCCGTGCAGCTATACCTCAAGTCTCTTAAAGTAGCTGAATCTGGGAAGTCTCGTTACGTCCCGCTGGGACCCACACCGATATCTGCATAAGAAGTGCAGAAGTGTAGCATGAGTATAACCGATCTCGTGTGTAAGGCCCCAAAAATTTTACCTAAAAACCCTGGAGGACCCAGCCGTTTATATGCTATGAGTGGTTGCCATAGTGCAGAGGCTTCTCCAGATGTTGTCACAGTTATATTGACTGTCCAATCTCATGATATGTATGCTCTTATTGATCCGGGTTCCACTTTGTCCTATGTCACTCCTTATGTTGCTATGGAATTTAGGATAGAACCGGAAGAGCTTTATGAACCGTTCTCTGTATCTACTCCGGTTGGTGAGTCTATTGTGGTCAGGCGGGTTTATAGAGATTGTGGTATCACAGTGCATGGTCGGGATACTATAGTCGATCTCATTGAATTAGGGATGGTTGATTTTGATGTAATAATGGGGATGGATTGGCTTTATTTATGTTTTTCCAAGCTTGATTGTCGAACTAGAACTATGAGGTTTGAAGTTCCAAATGAGCCAGTTGTTGAATGGAAAGGGGATAATGTGGTGCCAAAAGGTAGGTTTATTTCTTACCTTAAGGCCACGAAGATGATTAACAAGGGGTGTATTTACCATTTGGTCCGGGTTACAAACACTGATGTTGAGGCACCTATATTTGAGTTTGTACCAGTTGTGAATGAATTTGATGTCTTTTCAGATGAGCTCCCTGGGATCCCACCAGACAGGGAGAATGATTCTAGGATTAATGTGATATCAGGCACGCGGCCTACATCTATTCCACCTTACAGAATGGCACAGGCAGAATTGAAGGAGCTAAAGGAACAATTGAAGGATTTGTTAGAGAAAGGCTTCATCCGACCGAGTGTGTCGCCTTGGGGTGCACCGGTTCTCTTTGTAAGAACGAAAGATGAGTCGCTACGAATGTGTATTGACTATCGGCAGCTCAACAAAGTCACAATCAAAAATAAGTACACACTACCAAGGATAGATGATTTGTTTGATCAATTACAGGGTGTTAGGTACTTCTCCAAAATTTATTTACGGTCCAGGTATCACCAATTAAAGATCAGGGAGCAGGATATTTTGAAAACAGCTTTCAGGACCCGGTATGGGGACTTTGAATGTTTGGTATTGTCTTTTGGGCTAACAAATGCCCCGGCAGCTTTCATGGATCTTATGAATCGAGTCTCCAAGTCTTTCCTTGACTCCTTTGTAATAGTGTTCATTGACGATATTCTTTTATATCCACAAAGTCGAGAGGACCATGCCGATCATCTTAGGGCAGTTCTGCAGACTCTTCATAGGCACCAATTGTATGCGAAGTTTTTGAAATGTTAATTTTGTCTTGAATCTATTACATACTGGGGTCATGTCGTCTCTAGAGAAGGAATTAGGGTTGATCCTCAAAAGATTGCAGCGGTGAAGAATTGGCCTAGACCTACAACTCTAACGGAGATTCGCAGTTTCTTGGGCTTAGCAGGGTATTACATGAAGTTTATGGAGGGGTTATCTACTCTTGCCTCTCCGTTGACTAAATTGACATAGAAATCGATTAAGTTTCAATGGCTCGATGCTTGTGAAAGGAGCTTCCAGGAGTTGAAATCAAGACTGACTACAGTGTCGGTTTTGACCCTGCTAGAGGGTACAGATGGGTTTGTGGTATATTTCGATGCTTCAAGGATCGGGCTTGGGTGTGTATTAATGCAACATGGCAAGGTTATAGCTTATGCTTCTAGGAAACTCAAGAATCATGAAATGAACTATCCAACAAATGACTTAGAACTTGCGTCGGTGATTTTTGCATTGAATATTTGGCGTCATTATTTGTATGGGGTGCATGTGGATGTATTCACGAACCATAAAAGCCTTAAATACATTTGCAAACAGAAGGAATTGAATTTGAGTCAGAGAAGATGGCTGGAGTTACTCAAAATTACGACATCGATATTCTCTATCACCCAGGAAAAGCCAATGTTTTGGCGGATACTCTTAGTCATAAATTATGGGTATGTTGGCTCACTTGGAGGAATATCAAAGGTTGTTGGCCAGGGAGGTTCATCGGTTGGATAGCTTGGGGGTCTGTCTTGCAGACTCTAGTGAATGTGGGGTGATTTTGCAAAATAGGGCTGAATCATTGCTTGTGGTAGAGGTCAAAGAGAAGCAATACAACGATCCATTGTTGGTACTATTGAAGGAGGGGATTCATAAATATAAGACTACAGCTTTTTCTCTTGGCATGGATGATGGTACACTACGGTACCAAGGGTGGTTGTGTGTCCCAAATGAAGATGGTCTTGGGGAAAGAATCATGGCTGAAGCTCACGCTTCTAGGTATTCCGTACACCCAGGCTGTAAGGCCCCGAAAAATTTCGCTAAGTAATTTAAGATTTTGTGGTGCCAAGGTAGGCTAATTATTTTATTTTGTGTGCAAACAAGGATTATTAATATGATGGATATCAATTGGATATGGTAATAAGTGTATAAGTCATATATAAGTTTTTTGGGGTCTAAGGAGAGGCCTAAATCTAAGCCAAGTTGGAAAATTACATGATAGACTAAAATTTCAAATGAGTACGCACAAGACCAAACTTTGGACGAGCATATCTACATATATCTAAAGAGCTATATGTTGCAAAGCCTATAAAATTAAAGCCCTTTGAATCTATTTTCCAACGCATCAATCCGTTCCTCATTTGGATATGTATACAGAAAGTTATGACCATTTTACTGGATCTGTGTCATAAGCGCAGCCACGCATATTTGAAAGTTTCTGCCTTGTGTGCGCGGCCCGTGCGCGACCGCGCACATAGCAGCCTTATAAATACCCCCAAGACCAGGTATGGAGGGTCTCTAAGTCATTTTTTGAGCTAGGGCTTGCTCCATCAAGGGAAATCCGTTCCATACTTCCCTCTCATGAACCAAGGTAATGTTTTTGGAGTATTTTAAGTTGATTTCTACTCTTAAACACTTATATTCACAAGGATTAATCTTGAAGATCCATAGATTTCCATTCAAATCCCTAAATTGATCAAGAACACTACAAGTGGGGATTCTCAAGATTCTTACTACAAGAGGTATGTCTACCATCTCTAACTATTCTATGGTGATTATTTATATATGAAACATATGTTAGGACCTATGGGATGTCGATTGGAATCCATAAGTGTCTAACCTAGGTTGTGTTGGTGTGTACAGATTGTGAAATGGGTTAATTAAGGAGATTGATGGTTTGGGTGTGAATTGTTGGGCATGCATGTGCTAACGGAAGTTGTTGATAGCCTAGAGATGACGGTAAGGTGAATCATTGGTATGGAAGGTGGTTGTTAGGTGAAGAATTTCAGTTAAAGGAGGTTGTAGAAAGATATGCACACTAGTTGTTTGATAAAAAGTCTAATGACTTAAAGTATAGAAATCTTACTAATATTGGTACAAATGTGTTGCATTGTTGTAGATTGAAGTTGTTTAGTGTGGTGGACGTCGTGGTATTATTAAGGAGAAAATCTCAGGTATGTTGGCTAAACTTTCTCTCCTAGAATTGAATTCCATAAATGTTTCCATAAGTTCAAGTATGGTTGGCTCAAAATTCCTAAATTCTATATTCCGGGTTATTACCTATAAACTTGACTATTCCGAAATGAGCCTTATGAATGAATATATATGATCAAAGTATGGGTTGCGTATTAAAATGTTACGGCTTTGCGTTGTGTTTCAAATAAAGGCTAGTATGCCAAATTGTGTGAGAAAACTCGATATGCTTAAGACTCATAATTGCTCATATGTATACCTAAAGTTTTGATTGGAAATATATTGTTGGTAAAATATAAAGATGTTTGGAAGTGAAATAAGTGAATTGTGGATATGAAGGGTGGCCAACGGTGCCGATGAAATGAAATGATTGATGTGAGAAAGGTTATAGAGTGATCCTTGATTCAAGTGTTTATAAATGATTTCGGAAGTGGATTTGCCTAAAATCTTATATACTCAAGTCATGACCAAAAATGTGGTTGTGTTTACTAATGATAAGTCTTGTAAGTTTTCCCAACGTGTTTTGAGCTCTTAGATATTCATGAGTTGAAATTGTGTGTTTCCCTCTTTGGGAGAAAGTATTTCAAGAATTAAATGGTGTTACTTGTCTATGATTTTAACTTGTGCTTCGATTGCCAATCATTTTACTCCATTTATTGGAAAGAAATCTATTGTGTTTAAGTCTTCATTTCTAATGAACTTAAGGTTGTGATTTCCGAATTATTCTATATGTTGATAATTATGATGATGATCCATGAAAGGAAAAAAATGAAAGTGTGGAATATGAAATACGACCATTGTGCCATGAAAGAAGAATCTTATGTATGGCCAAAAGAGCAAATAAATTAATGATGTTGTGAGTAGTTAAAGGTACCAATGAAACTAAGTACTATATGAAAGGTTTATTGTGTATAATGTGTGAACCCTATGGACGGGCTATGAAACATGTAGGTGTATATATTGTATATGTGATCCTATGGACGGGCTATGAAACGCATAGGTGTATAATATAATATGTGAATCCTATGGACAGGCTATGAAACGCATAGGTGTATAAAATAATATGTGAATCCTATGGGCGGGCTATGAAATGCATAGGTGTATAATATAATATGTAAATCCTATGGAAGGGCTATAAAACACATAGGTGTATAATATAATATGTGAATCCTATGGACGGGCTATGAAACGCATAGGTGTATAAAATAATATGCGAATCCTATGGACAGGCTATGAAACGCATAGGTGTATAATATAATATGTGAACCTTATGGACGGTCTATGAAACGCATAGGTGTATAATGTAATATGTAAATCTTACAAATGGTCTGTAAAATATATATGTGCATAATAAGAAAGGACCGAATGGTTTGGGGAGATGCCTATTTAACACAAAGGGTAGGTGGCTTTTTTTTATTGCCCTTGATTATACATGTTGTTGTGATTACATTATATTTTGTATACCACGTATAGTTCATATGGTTGAATTGATCCCAAGGAAGTTCAGAGTGAGGTAAGTATAATAAAAACCTGAAATGTAAATCTATGGGACATTTTATAGTTGCTTGACGTACTATGATTTCCTTTTTTATGTGGTTATTTTATTTTGAAAGAGGACTTCTAGCTATACATACTAGTGCTATACGACGGCACTAACGTCCCTTTTGCCAGGGGCGCTATATCTTTAATTGATACAGGTGGTCTCACAGCAGGCAGCATCGATCAGTGATAGCAGTACACTCTTTCCAGCTGACTTGGTGAGCCCCACTCCATTTCGGGGTCTTGTATCTTGTGTTTCTCATCTACTTTGTATTTTGAGGTATGACCGGAGCCTTGTTGCTGGTATTTCCATATTACTCTCCAGTTGTATTTAGAGGCTCCGTAGACAGGTTGAGGGTGGTGTTTGATATTGGGAACTGAACTAGAAATGTTAGTATTTGGTAAACATGATTTTTCATTAAATCTATAAACTCGAACTATTTTGGAAATGTTGAATGATGCTATTAATTGGAATGAAATGGAAGTGGTTAATAAAATATTTTTTAGTGTTTGATTAATGGAGTATATCACCTCTTTATTCAGGAATGAATTTGGGTAGAATAAAATCTAACAGGCTTGCTCAGTCGGGTTTACTCGGTTGAGCGCCGGTCGCGCTTCTCGATTTTGGGGCGAGACAAACTTGGTATCAGAGCCTAAGGTTTTAAAGTGTTCTAGGATGTCTCGGAGCCGTGTCTAGTAGAATCCTTCTTATCGGTGTGTTGTCGACCATATCTATAATTAGGAGGCTACTTGGACATTTAGGAATTTCACCCTTCTTTGATACTCCAGATCCTGCGGTAGAGCTCAAGATAGGGATCTAATTTCCCCGCTATGTCTTATTCTTAAGATGAGTAATCTTGATACCATAATCCACGAGTTTGAAGCAGTAAAAAGGGAATGACCCCACCATTTAATCCAAAGAAGAGTGCCTAAGGGTTTATTAGAAGAATGTATCAAGTCATGGAGGGATAGGTAGAATTTGTTGCTAAGGGGAGTACCCTTATTCTTATTAATGTCATTGCACCATCAGATCATGTGGTATGTCAGTATGGTACCAATGTATGTTACAAATGTGGAGTCAGAGGGCATCAGTTAAGGCGGTGCCCCGCTAATCTAAAGTTACCGAGTAAGTGATCCCTTAGTACATTATTCTGAACACCACATACTTTTCCTTATTATATATGTACACCTGTATTGGGATCTTGCATAGATATGGTCTTAACAAGAATCTGAATCACAAAAATTGCAAGTATCCACTTTCGGAGCGAGACGCATTATTCGTGAAT
This sequence comes from Nicotiana tabacum, assembly GCF_000715075.1. Lineage (NCBI taxonomy): Eukaryota > Viridiplantae > Streptophyta > Magnoliopsida > Solanales > Solanaceae > Nicotiana > Nicotiana tabacum. The sequence continues at coordinate 21,771,071 of NC_134100.1, read as the reverse complement.
CCACTCTATCACAAATTCTCTTATTTACAACCTCTTATGGGATTGAGCTCTATAAATTATGTCCTTGAATTGAGTTATAACTCTAGGATTAATACTTCCCACATGCTTTCCTAAATTCTCAACAAAGGACTATACTTGATAAATTTCTTATAGAATCTTTTTATTTTAATGGACAACTTGTGCTCACTTGTGCCTATGCATGCACCGTAGTAACGTTTACCTATGTGGTGTCAAGTTCCATGTAAATCATCCCAGTGTTGCGACCCTTCTCGAGTCACTCTTTCTCTCACTAGGTGTATATGGCTTCTCTGGTTTAAACAGTCATTCTACTTTCTTGCGAATATCATCATGAAACCTTCTCACTGTCTAGTAACATAAGATCATACCTTAGCACCTATCATATGAGTTCATGTCGATCGAAATGATCACCGTGTGCATAAAGTCTCTCTGAAAATTGAGATCCTCACATCTCCGTCATAGAAAGATCTTGTGTCGCCATCTTAGTATAAAATATGTGTCCACTGGGGACATCCCGCAGTGAGTAGCTCACTTTGCTCCTTCATTGATATTATCATGAAGTATTTTCACTATCTAGTAACGTGAGGTATACTTGCTCGGAGTCACCTCCCCTTATATTTCATTCTGTTGTATTTCTTATTCAGACAGTGTTGTAGTAAATATTACATATTATTCTGTAGAGTTTATGACTCAGTTCCACCGGTTTTGGGAGACATGTTGGTAAGATCTTATTTTGGGAGTTTATCAGTCTTGCTTTAGTATTTCGGCTGATTATTTCTGTTAAGTTATTATTAAATGTTATGCTTACCTAGTCTTAGAGATTAGGTGTCATCACGACATCCTAAGGTGGGAAACTGGGGTCGTGATAATATACGTTGTCATTGGGTTAAAGCATGCGAGTGGAAATTATTTCTTTGTGCTAGGTTGTTTCATTAACTATGTTTTCCATGCTTAGGATAGATTATTACTCCTTTAATTATTCGCCTCGTATTTATTATTTATTTTAAAGATGTTGGGAATTTTGAAAGTTGAGTTTGGTATCATGGCACTATAATTGAAGTGAAATTGCCTCTCGCCTTGCATTGTTATCTCGTATTTGTATTATTGTTTAGTGAGGAAGAGTGAAAAGAACGAAGGGTGTTGTCATGACTTATTTGCAATCATTATCATCTATTGAGAGGTTGTGAGGATTAAAGCACGAAGGGTAATGTCGTGCATTTTATTACTTATCATCATTTATCATATTATTGGAGGTTGAGAATAAAAGCACGAAGGGTGATGCCGTACCATTTTATTTATGATATTACATGGTGAGGACGAGAGTAAAAGCACGAAAGGTGATGTCGTGCTATTTTTATTTCATTGCCTTATTAATTTCGGGATTGGTGATTTACTTAGATATATTGTTGCTTACTTCGGAAAATGTTATTTGGTGGTTTCGTACTTGTCATTCTTATGATATTTCCCCTTTCACATGTTTTCACGACCCCAAGTTCCCTCCATAGGATGTCGTGACGGCACCTAGTCTCTAAGACTAGGTAAGCCTAACAACATGCGAAATAATTGCAATAAAAACTTAAAATCTAAAAACTTCAGTAACTACATAAATAAAATATGTAACTTAATATGTACAACTCGCAAAACCTAGTGAAGTATAAGTCACAGCTCTAGTAACAGTACTGAACAATCTTGTACATCACTATCTAAGATAGTGTAATGAAATAAGGAAAACGGGATAGAAGGGGACTCCGAGGCCTGCGGACGCGGGCAGGTGTACCTTGAAGTTTCCAAAGCAACCTCAGCTCACTAATGCTAGGACTGATAGGAAGTACCTGGATCTGCACAAAAGATGTGCAGAAACGTAGTATGAGTACACCACAGTGGTACCCAATAAGTGCCAAACCTAACCTCGGTAGAGTAGTGACAAGGTCAGGTCAAGGCTCTATTAGAGATTATATGAAACAAGACAAAAAAATATAATGATATAATAATAATGGAAATGGAAATGAAACAATAAGAAATTTACGGAAAGATAATAACACGGAATCAAGACAGTTAATACAATATGGAAGAAATAAGGATTTACATGTTAAGGAAACAAACAACCAAGGCAAATACCACAAATAGAGAAAGATCAACAAGGGACACTACCGAGGTACCGCCTCGTAGTCCCAAATCATAAAAGTAACTCACAATCGTTCTTTAAATCACCGCGGGAGCCTTTACATTTAATTTTAAAAATTATTTTTCCCGAAATAGCACCCCGCGTTTTAGCCCACCTTATCACACTTCATGGCTTCTAGTAGTTCCCCTAGTAGCCATGCGTATCAATCCCACCTTATCTCAATGCATGTGTTTCAACACCCAGACCTTATACCACCGCGTGCGTATCAATATCGCAACATATCACAATTCGCACATCAAGTGCCCAACATCACAACTTGCCAAAAAAATCCAAACAATAACGGAATTTCACAACAAGGAGCCCACGGATCAACCACAATGTATACAAAGTCTCAACAATAATAATCGGAGAGTAACTCAATAAAATGATGTTTCACAACTTACCCTTTGCCTCAATAGGAACCACGGCCTTTGCAACTCAATACCAAATTCAACGGTAAGATATTTCAAGAATAGCAATTTCAAGTAAGGATTCAACAGTTAAATAAAGAATACGGAATAAAAGAAAGCAAGTAATTCAACTAAATATGTAGGACATTTTGCAAATAAGAGGTACACAAGTAGTCATGTGAAATTAGACTAAATATGATGACTACGACATGTTGAAGTAACTCAATTAAAGCATGAAAGGAAACTATATAGCTAAAAACAAAAATTTCTCATTTAGCTTGTGTATGCACTCGTCACCTTGCGTCAACGGCTTTCACATATCACAATTATCACAACAATACCAAATCCTAAGGAAAATTTCTCTCACGCAAGGTTAGACAAGTCACATACCTCAAACCAAGCTAAATCAATCAACTAGAAGGCTTTTCCCTCGATTTTCTAACTCCGAACGACTTGAATCTAACCAAAACAATTTAATACTATAAATATAACTATAGGAAACTAATTTAAATAATAAAATTACGATCTTTGCAAAGAATTAAAAAATCGCCCCAAAAAGTCACTCCGAGCCCTCGCCTCGGAGCCCGACCAAAATTAAAAAAAATTTAAACACCTATTTGATATCGAGTCCAATCATACAAGAATTATTCAAATCCGACCTCATTTTGCCTTTCAAAACTCAAAAATTTAGCCTAAGAAGTCTGATCACTTTTCCCCAATTTTTCCAACTCCGATCCTTAATTACATGATAAAAATAATGATAGAGAAATTTAACCAAAATCGAGTTAAGAATCCTTTCCCTAATGATCTCTCTAATATTCCCTCGACATTTCGCCTCAAACCGAGCTCTCTAAGTCCTAAAATGTGAGATATCAAATAAACCCTCGATTTCAAACTTAAGTTCTGCTGCCCAGTTATTTACACATTGCGATCACGGAAATCCATTCGTGATAGCAAAGAGGAAAACAAGGTTGTCCCCAAAATGGAATTCGCAAATGTTGTTGACTACACGCGAATGCGGATAAATGATACACAGGCTTATGCGATCGCAGACTCGCCCACGCGATCGCGAAGAACAACTTCGCGCGACCCTGCTGCCTCACTTCCTTGTATGCGAATGCGATCCTCCATACGTGTTCATGAAGCACACGCTTCACCACTTCCATGATAACAACCCTCTCTCTGCGAAGGTGAAGAGTAAAAACCAATAGCCCACAAAATCCCTTCGCGATCGCGGACCAAAGCCTCGCGATCGCATTGAAGGAAACCAAGCCTGAGAAAATCCAGCAACTTCTGCTATTCCCAAATAATCTAAAATTCACCGAAAATGGTCTGAATCACACCCGAGGACCCTCGGTAACTCAACCAAACATACCAACAAATCCTAAAACATCATACGAACATGCTCAAAGTGCCAAATCACATCAAACAACGCTAGAATCACAATTCTCACATCGATTCAAACCTAAGAACTTATGAACTTCCGAATTCCAAAAGTAATGTTGATTCCTACCAAAACAACTCGGATTGACTTCAAATTTTTCACACAATTCATAAATGACATTACGCACCTGTTCCAACTTCTGGAGTCAGAATTTGACCCCGATATCAATAAAGTCAACTCCCAGTTAAACTTTTCAAAATCTTCCATTTTTCAACATTCGCCAATCACGCCGAAACAACCTATGGACCTTCAAATCAACATCCGGACACACTCCTAAGACCAAAATCACCCTACGGAGCTATGCAACCGTCAAAACTCCATTTTGGAGTCATCTTCACACAAGTCAAACTACGGTCAGCTCCTACGACTTAAACCTCCAACTTAGGGACTATGTGTCCCATTTCACTCCGAAAATCACCCGAAACTGAAACCAAACATCCCGGCAAGTTACATAACCACAATATAACATAGAGGGAGCATAAATTAGGGGATCGGGGCTAGAATACTCAAAACGACCAGTCGGGTCGTTACGTCCTTCCCCTCTTAAAATAAACATTCATCCTCAAACGAGTATAGAGACATACCTGAAGTGGTGATAAGATGCGGATAACGGATACACATATCATGATTGGCCTCCCAAGTCACCTCCTCGACTGGCTGACTCCTCCACTAAACCTTCACTGAAGCAATGTTCTTTAACCTCAACTTTTGAACCTGCCTGTCCAAAATGGTCACCGACTACTAAACATGAGACAAATCCTTGTCCAACTGGACCGAGCTGAAATCGAACACATGAGACGGATCACTGTGATACTTCCGGAGCATAGAAACATGGAACATTGGATGAACTGCAACTAGACTAAGTGGTAGTGCAAGCATGTATGCTACCTTTCCAACCCTATCAAGAATCTCAAAAGGTCTGATATACTTAGGGCTCAACTTGGCCTTCTTCCCGAAGCTCATAACACCCTTCAATTGGCGAAACTCAGAGCAAGATCCGCTCCCCAACCATGAACGCAACATCGGGAACCTTCCGATCCCCATAACTCTTCTGTCTGGATTGGGTTGTACGAAGTTGATCTTGGATGAATTTACCCAATAGCCTAGCCTCACCCGGCTTGAACCAACCCACCAGAGACCAGCACCGCCTACCACAAAAAACTCATACGGAGCCATCTGAATGCTCGACTGGTAGCTGTTGTTGTAGGCAAACTCCAAAAGCAGCAAGAACTGATCCCAAGAACCCCCAAACTCCATCACACATGCACGAAGCATGTCCTCGAATATTTGAATAGTGCACTCGGACTGTTCATCTATCTTAAGGTGTAATGTTGTACTTAACTCCGCCCGCGAGCCAAACTCATGTTGTACAGCCCTCTAGAATCGTGATGTAAATTGCGTACCCTGGTCAGAGATGATAGATATCGGCATGCCATGAATCCTGACAATCTCGCGAATATAGACTTGAGCCAGCTACTCTGAAGAATAAGTAGTCACTACTGGAATGATATGAGCTAACTTGGTCAATACATCCACAATTACCCATATTGCATCGAACTTCCTCCGATTCTGTAGGAGCCCAACAACCTATAGTGATCCGCTTCCATATCCACTCTGGAATCTCTAATCTCTGAAGCAATACACTAGGCCGTTGATGACCATACTTGACCTGCTGACAGTTTAGGCATCGAGCTGTATATTCCACTATGTCCTTCTTCATCTGCCTCCACCAATAGTATTGACGCTCTTTAATGTGATCATAAAGAGAAGACCGAGAAACCACACAAGCTAAAACTCGGCTCGACTCCAAAACATCCAATCTAACAAACTAGTTGGCCAAGGCCCGAACATCCAAGGCTAATGGTCTCTCTGCTACTGGTAGATATGCTAAACTGCCCAGCTCTCCACCTTGCGACTCAAGGCATCGGCCACCATATTGGCCTTTCCGAGATGGTATAGAATGGTGATATCATAGTCCTTAAGAAACTCTAACCAGTACTGTTGCCGTAAGTTAAGATCCTTTTGTTTGAACAGATGATGTAGTCTCTGGTGGTCGATGTACACCTCACAAGGGAAACCATACAAATAGTGACGCCAGATCTTCAAGGCATGAACAATAGCTGCTAACTCGAGGTCGTGGATAGTATAGTTCTTCTCATGCACCTTCAGCTATCTAGACGCATAAGAAATCACCATTCCGTCCTACATTAACACTACACCGAGATACGTGATGCATCACAGTACACAGTATAAGACCCCGAACCCAAAGTCAACACCAACATAGGGGTTGTAGTCAAGGTTGTATTAAGCTTTTGAAAGCTCTCCTCATATTCCTTAGTCCACATGAACGGAGCACCTTTCTAGGTCAATATGGTCATAAGTGCACAATAGATGAGAAACCCTCTACGAATCGACGGTAATACCCTATCAAATAAAGAAAACTCCGGATCTCAGTAGCTGAAGACGACTTGGGCCAACTCTGCACTGTTTCAATCTTCTTCAGATCTACTTTGATCCCCTCATTCGACACTACATGACCCAAAAGTTCCACCGAATCAAGCCAGAATTCACACTTTGATTTGCATATAACCTCTTTTCTCTTAAAGTCTAAAGCACGGTCCTCAAGTGTTGCTCATGATCCTCCCGACTCCAGGAGTACAACAGGATGTCGTCAATAAACATAATGACAAATGAGTCAAGATAGGGATGGAATACATTGTTCATCAAGTGAATGAATGTTGTTGGAGAGCTGGGCTCCCAAACGACATCACAAGGAACTCGTAATGATCATATCGAGTCCTGAAGGTAGTCTTCGGGATGTCTGGCTCCCGAATCTTCAATTGATGATAGCCTAAACGTAAGTCAATCTTGGAGAACACTCTGGTACCCTGTAGCTGGTCAAATAGGTCATTAATACGTGGTAATAGATACCTGTTCTTCACTATAACCTTGTTCAACTGGTGATAATCAATGCACATGCGCATAGAACAATCCCTGTTCTTTATAAACAAGATCGGAGCACCCCCAAGGTAATACACTGGCCCGGATGAAACCCTTATAAGCAACTCCCGCAACTGCTCCTTTAACTACTTCAACTCTGGTAAGGCGATACGATATAGTGGAATAGAAATGGGCTGAGTTCCTGGTAAAAAATCAATACCAAAATTGATATCCCTTTGAGTGGCATGCCCAGAAGATCCGCCGGGGATACATCTGGATAATCCCTCACTATCGGTACTAACCCAATGGTAGGAGTATCAATAGTGATATCTCCCACATATGCTAGATACGCATCACACGCCTTCTCAACCATCTGCTGAGCCTTTAGAAATAAGATAACCCTGCTAGGAAAATAATCCAAAGTACCTATTCACTCTAACCGTGGCAAACTTGGCATGGTCAGTGTCATAGTCTTGGAGTGACAGTCAAGAATAGCATGATAGGGAGACAACTAGTTCATGCCTAAAATAACATCAGAATCTACCATACTGAGCAACAATAGATCGGCTCTAGTCTCAAAACCACTAAAAACAACTAAACACGACTAATACACACGGTCAACAACAAGGGAATCTCGTACAAGTGTGGACACATAGACCGGAGAACTCAAGGACTCACGGGATACACCCAAACATGGAGCAAAGTAAAATGATACGTAGGAATAAGTGGAGCCTGGATCAAATAAGACCAATGCATCTCTATGACAAACTGAAACAATACATGTGATAACTGAGTCGGATGCAACTACCTCCATCCTAGCAGGAAGAGCATAATATCTGCCGTGACCTTCCTCTCTAGGGTGACCTATACCTGCCCGACCTCCACCTTTAGCTGGTGCGGTAACCATGGCATGTAGACCCGACAAAATACGCGGAGCCTGAGTAGTTTGTGGAGGTGCACCTCTCTTGAGTCTGGGGCAATCCCTCACTATATGACGAGTGTCACAATACTCAAAACAAGCTCTCAGAGGACGTGGCTGCTGTGACTGGCTCAGGCCTGATCGGCTGGATTGATCGCTGAAAGCACCCAATACAGGAGGTGCACTAGACAATGGCGGTGCATAATGGGGAACCTGGGGCCTAGGAGTGGCCGGAATACCGCTGGAGGCTGGAAGTGCCGAATGAACAAGGCAGCTCACATAGCCCCTATAATGACGGGCTGCAATTGGGGCACGGGCACTAAATTACGCACATGTTTCAACTTCCGGAATCGGAATCCGTCCCCGATATCAATAAAGACAACTCCCGGTCAAACTTTCCAAAATTTTCCATTTTCCACATTTGCCAATTCATGACGAAACGACCTACGGACATCCAAATCAACATCTAGACATGCTCCTAAGAGCAAAATCATCCTACGGAGCTATTAGAACCGTTAAAACTCCATTCTGGAGTCATCTTCATACTACTCAAACTAACATCTAGACATGCTCCTAAGAGCAAAATCATCCTACGGAGCTATTAGAACCGTTAAAACTCCATTCTGGAGTCATCTTCATACTACTCAAACTACGGTCAACTCCTACGACTTAAACCTCCAACTTAGGGACTATGTGTCCCATTTCACTCTGAAACTTACTCTGAACAAAAATCAAACATCCCGGCAAGTTACATAACCACAATATAACATAGAGGGAGCATAAATTAGGGGATCGACACTAAAATACTCAAAATGACCGGTCGGGTCATTACACATGTGCCCTCCCAATTAATGTTTTAATTGCCCTACCTATTATTTTGTTGCTCTACGTATATACGGTACAGGTTTCAAGTTGGTGTCTTGTCATAGCCTCGTCACTACTTCATCGAGGTTAAGCTCGACACTTACGGAGTATATTGGGTCGGTAGTACTCACGCTACACTTCTGCACTTCTTGTGTAGATACTGGTGTTGATCCCAGCGGCGTATAGTAGTTTTCTACTCGAATTCAGTCACATTTAGAGACTTGAGGTATGGCTGCACGGCATCCGTAGTCCTGAAGTCCCCTTTTTTCCCCATTTTACTGTTTATCTAGTCTTAGACAGTTGTGCTTTGTTTCAGACCATTTATGTAGTACTCTAGTTTCTTATGTACATGTGACTTTGGATTTCTGGGAGTAGTTAGCATCACCTTACTTCTATTAACACTGTGTTAAATTCTGAGTTTATTTATCGTTAAATATCATTACTCTATGTTAATTTTTAAAAATTGAATAATTAGTTTAACATTGTCGGCTTGCCTAGCAAGTAGATGTTAGGCGTTATCACGGTCCCATGTTGAAAATTCAGGATTATGACACGTACATTTAAATTAATCGTGTTAGTGAGTTCCGGATACTATATGATTAAAGCAAACAAGAAATGAAATTCACATAGAGAACTTATATAACTAATCTCATTAATCATTATTACCCTCCCTTAAAAGTTTAAAAAGAACCTTAAGGTTATCCGAATGTATTTTATATGACCTGCTGATAATAGGCGAAATCTAGGTAATTTAGCTATTGTTTATGCTTTCGCTTGATTATATTCCAATGACATATTATGGTTAATTGATGAAAAATAGGCTCTAATTGTGATATGTATACATTGCAGGATGAAGAGCCTATATGATGCTTTCAAGAGGATATTGGAATGATTTATGAGCAAGAACAACCCATCGGAGTCGAGTGCGCGTAAGGACGAGACGAAAAAATGGACGAAATCAAGCTCCAGGTGCGCGAAGAAATGCGCGATGTCGCGCAGTAGTTCGCGCGTAAGAAAGGCCAAGGCAGAATCATGCGCGGAGAAACGCGCGAAGTTATGCGCGAGCTCGCGTGTGTCCGGTTCGGAAAAACGTTATTTAGGGGTAAAATTGGAAATCTGGAGGGAAACCCGTTTAACCTATATAAAGTCTAGCTCGCCCAAGGTTAAAGAGAGGAAGTTTTTCATAGTTTAGTGGAGGAAATAGAGAGGCAAGGAGGAGTTTTGACCATCAAGTTCTTCTTTTCTTCTCTTGTTTTTGCTGTTTTGTGATGAAATTGAACTTATTTATGATGAACACTAGTATGAGTGGCTAAAACCCATTGTTCTGGGGTCATGGGTGAAACATGAATGTTGTTGTTTGAAGTTTAATTCTACAAAGTTGGTTTATCATATTGGGTTGTTTATTTAATTCTGCGTTTAATTATTTTGCTGAGTAGCTAACAGTGAAATACTATCTACGAATCTTTAGTTGAACTCGAAAGTGGGAACTTTAGATTACATATAGAATTAAATAGAGCAAGTTCTTGAACCCGGGCCTCGGGGAACGGATTTGCAATTGGGATAGACATATACCTGATTGTCTTGCTTGGTTGAAATACAGGAATTGTAAATGCGTTCTTGTTAATTTTAATACCATAGACATATAGGCGTTGAGTTGACTTGAATAGGCGAGTAAGAACTCGACAGATTCTTATGAGTAATATCAACCCTGTCAATCAATAACCCAAATAAATTGATTAGTCATTTTGAGCCAAGAACACAACACGATTGTTGACTATGCCCGTGACCCTGGAATATCTTCTCCTACTGTTTGTTACTCGTAATTGTTATTCGTTTGGGTACTTGTGTTAGTTAGATTAATTCTTTATAGTTTAAGTAGTAAAACAATTACATCTCTCTTTAATGAACAATCTCTTAGGTAGATAAAGAAATTGGGTTTGAATCAGTCAACAGTTAATCATAAGTCTTCGTGGGAACGATACTCTACTCACTACTCTATTACTTGACGATCACGTGCACTTGCGTGAGTGTTTTGGTCGCAACACCTGCTATTGGCATATTTTATCTTGGGTTGTTTCTCCTATGGTTTGGTTAGATTTTTTCGCTTAATAATTTGACTTATCGTTATCAATTTTTAAATCACCATGTAATTAAGTCATTTTATTTGATCTTAGCTAAGATCATTGATTCAGATTCACAGGAAATTATTGATAGTTTGATCAGGGTCGAAGCGAGCTCATCAGCTACGGGTTCGATCGAACTCAGTAGTTTTGATCCAAACCCTGTACTTGTCTTATGAAATTTATTGAATATGTACTAAATATTAATTAAGAACTCAATAACTTAAAAAAATTGAAACTTCGAACCCATGACCTTCAAATCCTGGTTCCGCCTCTAAGATTGACGCTTGAACTTAAAGTTGAGCCATTATACTAGTCATATGTACACGATATGATGACACGTAATGGAACTATTTTCTTAATTTTATGTGGATTATTTAACAATATATAAGTGAAGGGTCTTTGGACGACCAAGGGTATTTCGGTATCTCGAGTTGCTTCCAATAATTGTACTTTCTATAGTATCACGTGTACAATTTATCATAGTTCTATTTGTAGTGTTCTTCGTATATTTGAGAACATATTTCGTATGCACTTGTGTTCCTCTTAGTTATATTGCTTTTCAAAAATAGTACTTGATAAAATTAGTGAGTAATTAATTATTTACCTAGTTCAAGTAATTTCAGATTTTTATTGTAGTAATGCAGTTTAAACGTTTTTTCTTAATTTGGTTATGTTCTAATTATAGTTGTACTTTTTTTAGTTAGAACATTAAAACTTTTCCAATTAAACTTAAATTTTCAGATTTGGTTAACGTTATGCATTTGGAAAGTTTGATTTTTATTATTTTAATTCATTAAAACATTCCTATTCAAGTTAAATTTTAAATCTTCCTAGAACTCCTAAATTTTGATGAATTTCTAAACACATTAAATTATTTTCCTATTTGAGTTAAATTTCAAAGATTCTGGTACTTAGTTTCTAATCAAAACTTTTAAATTTTAGTTAGTATGATAAAATATTTACTTCGTTAACTTAAAAGTTTAGATTTCTTTGATTTCTTTCATTTATAATATTTGGTTAGAAATTTATTATGATGAAGTCTTGATATATATAAATAGCCATGATATTCTATTTCTCACAAGTGTCATTTCTTAAAGAAAACTATTCAACAATAAGTTTTATATTATACTTCTTTATAATTTTATTAGCGATGGAGGGTAAGAAGACTAGAGGACGACAAAAAATTCCAATGAAAAAGATAGAAAGTGAAGATGACCGCTATGCGACATTTTCAAAGCGTCGTTTGGGTCTATATAAAAAAGCTAGCGAACTTGTTAAGCTATGCCATGTTGACATTGGAATTGTACTCTTTTCCCCAACCGGTAAGCCTTTTTCATTTTTTCATCCTACACCTGAAGCAATTATTGATCGTTTCTTTAATCCTAATACGCAATTAAGTGAAAGTACTCGTCTAGTTGCGGCTAATGCACGAAACAAAGTGAATCAACTCAATAACAAGAGGGAAGTGTTTGACAATATAAAAGAAATTACAAGTGCTCATGCTCTTCTACTTGACAAAATGAAAGAAAGCGGGCAGGAATACTGGTGGGAGTCAATTGAGCAGTTTAATGCAGATGAAGTAACAAAGTTTGAAGATTGGTTAAGCACAAATATTTTTAATATAAATAATCGCTTGAAGCAGTTGGAAAATGAGGCTTCATCTTCATCTTCATCTTCTTCGTAGCTTCTCTAAAAAATAATTAATGCACCTAATGTTTAGGATGTGAGGTATTTTATTTTGTACTTTTTAGTTTGTTTTTATGATGTTTCAAGTTGTATTCTCCTAAGATTAATTTCCATTATTAATATATGATAGTTTTTATTTTTTATTATACGTTTTCTCCGATGTAAATTCTTACTTCTGTATTCAGACATAAATTATAATCTTATAAATATCACAATCAAAACATAACGTGGCTAAGGGTTTTATTCACTTCCATAGATATTAGTATATATATAGATCTAATCGAAAAAGCACATTTTAATGTGTTATGCTCGTGAAAAAGAAAAAAAAAAGAATCAGATCCGAAGACAAGAAGAAATACGGAAAAAAAAATTGTCCATTATCTTATATTAGTACTTTAAGCATTTCATAAGGCATTATTTATATATATTTTAAAAAGTTTACACTTATTAACATGAGATACACGTGCAATGCACGTGTCCAGAAACTAGTTATTATAAAAGTAGGAAGCTCTTAACTAGAAAGTTAAATTACCATAATACCCTTTTAAATAAATGTAAATACCATAAGTATTGTAGTTAGAAATAAATATTTATAAAAAAAAGTTAATTTGAAGTGTCCTTTCAGAAAAGTTGTCCCCTTTTAATAAGCAACTAAATATCTCCATTGAATTTAGTGAAATAATCATATCTATTTAAATGCCAATGATGCATAAAGCCTTTAGTCCTATTTTAAATGCCAATATACATAAAACCAATAACCGTATTGGCACATAAATCCTTCTTCAAAAATTAGGCTTTTATCCCTTCAACATTATAATCATTGAACCGTTTTAACCTTCATAAATAACATCTAAGTTTGTTCTCATTTTCTTGGTTTTCTAAAATAATTTGAAGAAAAAAAATAATGCTGAAAAGAGAGGAAAAAACGAAGAAAAAAAGTATTATAAGCACATGAAACGGCACAATACGGACATCAGAGATGGTCAATCAGTCAATTTTTTTTCGTTGTATTTGTTTGCTTTCAGTACGATTACCAACTTGCATGTATTCTTGAAAGAAGTTATCCATGATGACCATGGAAATAAATTGAAAAAGAATAAAAAAATAGAGAAATCCTTTTAGAAAAATTGATGTTCCAATGAAACAAAGACAATACTTGGACATTATCACCCGTGAATTACTGTTTTTTTACTCTTTTTATTTTTAAGACCAGTCAAATATATTTTATCATTTTATTTCTTTGTAGTGAAATAAATTATGTATTAATTTGATATATATATATATATATATATATATCAAATTTAGCGTTTTTTCGTTTAATTTTGTATTTTCATAACTTTATATATCAATTATGGTTATTAATAGTTCCTTAATATATATTTTGATTTAGACAAAATTTAATCAAGGTAAAAATATTAATAATTTAATATTGATATCCTTTTGAATGTCATCAATTTTATCGGTATAAATTGTTCACATCATTCTACATGTATAGAACAAGAAAAATTGACCTTGCGAAATGATTTAATTTTCAAGAAAAAATTATGAAATAAATTTGTCAATATCGAATACGTGCCAAGTAGCAAAAATGCATTTGACTATGTAGACAAAAAAAAAAGAAATCTTTTTAGAAAAATTGATATTCTTTAAAAACAAAGACTATACTTGGACATCATCATCCGTGAATTACTTTCTTTATACTCTTTTTATTTTAGGACCTATCAAATATTTTATATGCTTTTATTTTTCTTATATACATAAATTATGCATTAATTATATATATATATATATATATATATATATATATCAAATTAGCATTTTTCGTTTAGTATTTTAATAACTTTATATGTCAGCTATGGCTATCAATAGTTCCCTAATATGATGTAGAATATATTTTGATTTACACAAATGTTAATCAAGGTATAAATATTAATATCATCAATTTTATCGTATAAATTGTGCACATCATTTTACATGTATGAAATTGTTACGAACCGGATTTTCCACCCCCGGGAGTCATGATGGCACCTACTAATATGAGCTAGGCAAGCCAATTATTTGAACAAATTACCTTTTTACCCATTTTATATTCCTTAACAATTATGAAGCAATAACATTTAAACAACGGAATTTAACATAAGCGGAAGTAAAAGCAATAAACTATCTGAACATGAATCCAATACAACTGTTTGAGCCTCTACTACCCAGAACTGGTGTCACAGTTTCACAGGCGATCTAAGAATACTACATACAAAGTATGACAAATAAACGATACACCGTTTCTGAACGAAGGAAATGAAACATGAATAAAAGGGATAGAGGGAGACGTCAGGGCCTGCGAACGCCTGCAGGACTACCTCGGATCTCCACGTGGACTGAAGGCAGCCACCCAATCTACGGTCCAAATGTAGCTGCTCCGGGATCTGCACATAGTGCAGAGTGTAGTATCAGTACAACCGACCCCATGTGTTGGTAAGTGCCTAGCCTAACCTCGGCGAAGTAGTGACGAGGCTAGGACCAGACTACCAAATAAACCTATGCAATTCAACTATATACAGCGGAAAAGAAGAACAGTAATATACAGTCAAGTATGGGAGGGGTAACATGCTGTGAGGGAACTATCAACTTAGAATAGAAAGACAACAGGTAATTGGAAGAACCAAAATATCTCAGATATCAACAAAGAATCAGAAATCAATAAGTGCACGGCATCACCCTTCATGTTTTTACTCTCGACCTCACCAAAGCAATCAAATAATAAAAATGTGCACAGCATCACCCTTCGTGCTTTTACTCTCATCCTCACCATATAATCAATATAATTGGTACGGAATGGTACATCGTGCGGCACGGCATCACCCTTCGTGCTTTACACTCTTTCCTCACAAATCATACACGACATCACCCTTTGTGCTTTAACACTCTCTTACCAAAATAATACACGGTATCACCCTTCGTGCTTTAACTCTCTTCCTCACCCAAACAACAATCACAAATAATAGGGCAAGGATGAATGAAATTACAATAAGAATCCCGGCAAGGGAACAATAGTTCAACAAATCAAGCCCCGACAAGGGACAACATCAAAACAACAACAATATCCCGGCAAGGGAGTCAATATAGCGATTCTTTTCTCTTTTTCACTTTTACTTCACCACTCACTTTACAACTTGAGCCAATGCTCTAAAGGGTTCAATTACCACTTATACTTTCACAATTCGTTATGCCACTTGAGCCAACGCTCCTCAATGTTCAAACTTCACAATTACTTGCACAACTTTGCCCAACCAATAAAAATCATCACTAAAGCATGAATAATACAACGAAGTCATGATAATCACAATATAAGACTCACGGGCATGCTCAACACCAATGTATAGATACTCATCACCATGCCTATACGTCGTACTCAACAATTACCACATAGCAAATAGGACTCGACTCCCAATCTCTCAAGCTAAAGTTAGACCAAACACTTACCTCGATGGCACGAACACAATTCAAGTCTCTACTATCGTTTTACCTCTTGATTCCACCACCAACTCGCTCGTATCTAGCCACAAGTTACTTAATTACATCAATAAATGCTAAATGAATCAATTCTAATGCATGAAAATGAGTTTTTTAAAGTTTTACCCAAAAAGTCAAAAATTGCCCCCAAGCCCACATGGTCAAAACCCGAGGTTCGAACCAAAACCCGATTACCCATTCCCCTACGAACCCAAATATATAATTTGTTTTGAAATTGGACCTCAAATCGAGGTCCAAATCCCCAATTTTTGAAAAACCTAGGTTTACCCAAAATACCCAATTTCCCCCATGAAAAGCATTGATTTTGAGTTGAAATCATGTGAAAAGATGTTAATGATCGAAGAAAACGAGTTACAATTGACTTACAATCGATTTGGAAGAAGAGTTGTCTTTGAAAAATCGTCCAAGAATGTTTTGGTTTTGAAAGAGTGAAAAATGAAAGATTTTCGGCTAAGTTATAAAATTGCAGGTTGCAGATGTCGCAATTGCGACCAAGGTTCGCAACTTCTGCTAAGTTTGGAATTGCGAACAACTTCTCGCATTTGCGAGTTGGGAATTGCGAAAAAATGTGTAGCATTTGCGACGACTGCTAAAAGGGAGGCATCGCATTTGCGATCAATCCCTCGCATTTGCGAGATAGGCTGGCCTGGGCTACTTTCGCAATTGCGACATAGCCCTTACATTTGCGATATCGCATTTGCGAAGCCTGCAGACCTGCAAAGATACAGCGGAAGCCTGCAATTCCTTAAGTCCAAAAATTCACCCCGTGGCCTATCCAAGATTCACTTGAGCCCTCGGGGCTCCAAACCAAACATGCACACCAACCTAAAAACATCATACGGACTCGCTCGTGTATTCAAATCACTAAAATAACATCAACAACTATGAATTTAACATCAAAATCATGAAATTTCTTAAGAACTCCAAATTTTCCAATTTTCTCAAATACGATCCGATTCACGTCGTTTCAAGTCCGTTTCTTACCAAATTTCGTAGATATATCTTAAATCACATATAAGACCTGTACCGGGCTCCGAAACCAAAATACAGGCCTGATACCATCAAGTTTTAAACACGTTTCATTTCCATAACTCGTAAATAATTCCAGAAAATAATTTTTTTTTAAAATTCGTTTCTCGGGCTTGGGATATCGGAATTCGATTCCGGGCATATGCTCAAGTCCCATATTTTTCCATGGACCCTCCAGGACAGTCGAATCACGGGTCCGAGTCCGTTTACCCAAAATGTTGACCGAAGTCAACTTAAATCCATTTTTAAAGTCAAAATTCTTCATTTTTCACAATTTTTCACATATTGGCTTTCTGGCTACGCGCCCGAACTGTGCACGTAAATCGAGGTGATGCTGAAAGAGGATTTTTAAGGCCTTGAGATGCAAAATTCATTTTAAAACAAGTGATGACTCACATTCTCCACCTCTAAAACAATTGTTCGTCCTCGAACGGACATAAGAAGGAAGTACCTGATTCAGGGAAAAGATGGGGGTAACGGCTCCGCATATCGGACTCGGACTCCCAGGTCGATGCCTCAGCAGGTTGACCTCTCCACTGAACACGAACAGAAGGGAAAATCTTCGATCTCAACTGACGAACCTGCCGGTCTAGAATAGCTACCGGCTCTTCCTCATAAGACAAGTCCTTGTTCAACTGGACAGTGCTGAAATCTAACACGTGGGATGGATCGTCGTGATATTTCTGAAGCATGGACACATGAAACACTGGATGCACGGCTGATAAGCTCGGCGGCAATGCAAGTCTGTAAGCCACCTCTCCCACTCGATCAAGAATCTCAAACGGGCTAATGAACCTAGGGCTAAGCTTGCCCTTCTTCCCAAATCTCATCACGCCCTTCATAGGCGACACCCGAAGCAATACCCGCTCACCGACCATGAGTGCCAAATCTCGAACCTTACGGTCGGCATAACTCTTTTGCCTGGACCGAGCTGTACGAACCCTATCCTGAATAATCCTAACCTTCTCCAAGGCATCCTGAACCAGATCTGTACCCAACAATCGAGCCTCTCCCGGCTCAAACCATCCAACTGGCGACCGACACAGCCTACCATACAAAGCCTCATAAGGAGCCATCTGGATACTTGACTGGTAGCTGTTGTTGTAGGGAAACTTTGCTAAAGGCAAAAACTGATCCCACGAGCCTCAAAAGTCAATGACACAAGCTCGAAGCATATCCTCCAAAATCTGAATAGTCCGCTTGGACTGCCCGTCCGTCTGAGGATGAAACGCTGTGCTCAACTTAACCCGTGTGCCCAACTCTCACTGAACTGCTCTTTAGAAATGGGAGGTAAACTGCGTACCTCGATCCGAAATGATAGACTCGGGCATACCATGGAGACGAACAATCTCCCGGATATAGATCTCAGCTAACCTCTCGGAAGAGTAGGAGACTGCCACAGGAATGAAATGTGCTGACTTGGTCAGCCTATCAACAATAACCCACGCTGCATCGAACTTCCTCTGAGTCCGTGGGAGTCCGACAACGAAGTCCATAGTGATCCGCTCCCACTTCCACTAGGGAAGCTCAATCCTCTGAAACAAACCACCAGGCCTCTAATGCTCGTACTTAACTTGCTGACAGTTCAAACACCGATCAACATACGCAACGATATCCTTCTTCATTCTCCTCCACCAATAATGCTGCCACAAATCCTGATACATCTTAGCGGCGCCCAGATGAATAGAGTACCGGGAACTATGGGCCTCCTCTAAAATTAACTCTCGAAGCCCATCCACATTAAGCACACAAACTCGACCTTGCAATCTCAAAACTCCATCATCACCTAAGGTAACCTGTTTGGCACCTCCGTGTTGCACCATGTCTCTAAGGACACACAAATGGGGATCATTATACTGCCGATCACGGATACACTCCAATAAGGAAGAACGAGCGACTGTGCAAGCTAACACACGGTTGGGCTCAGAAACATCCAACCTCATGAACTGATTGGCCAAAGCCTGAACATCCAAAGCAAGCGGTCTCTCACCGACCGGAATATAAGCAAGACTGCCCATACTGGCTGACTTCCTACTCAAAGCATCGGCCACCACATTGGCCTTTCTCGGATGATATAAGATGGTGATATCATAGTCTTTCAACAGCTCCAACCACCTTCTCTGCCTCAAATTCAACTCCTTTTGCTTGAACAAATATTGTAGACTCTTGTGATCCGTGAACACCTCACAGGCCACGCCATATAGATAATACCTCCAAATCTTCAACGCGTGCACAATGGATGGTAACTCCAAATCATGAACCAAATAGTTCTTCTCATGAATCTTCAACTGCCGTGAAGCATAGGCAATGACCTTGCCATCCTGCATTAACACCGCACCAAGTCCAATACGAGATGCATCACAATAAACTGTATAAGGCCCTGAACCTGTGGGAAAAAACCAACACCAGTGTCGTAGTCAGAGCTGTCTTGAGCTTCTGAAAGCTCGCCTCACACTCATCTGACTATCTTAACTGGGCACCCTTCTGGGTCAACCTGGTCATCGGGGCTGCAATAGACGAGAACCCCTCCACAAACCGACGATAGTAGCCTACCAATCCCAAGAAACTCCGGATCTCTGTAGCTGATGCTACTCTAGGCCAGTTCTTGACTGCCTCGATCTTCTTCGGATCAACCTGAATACCCTTTGCCGATACAACATGACCTAGGAATGCAACTGAACTCAACCAGAACTCGCACTTCGAAAACTTAGCATACAACTGACTATAGAACCACTCTAAGATGTTGCCCGTGCTCCTCCCGGCTACGGGAATAGATCAAAATATCGTCAATGAAGACTATAACGAACAAATCCAAGTAAGGCCTGAACACTAGGTTCATTAATTCCATAAAAGTTGTCGGGCATTCGTCAACCCGAATGACATCACCAAGAACTCATAATGCCCGTACTGAGTGCGGAAAGCTGTCTTAGGGACATCAGATGCCCTAATCCTCAACTGATGGTAGCTAGATCTCAAGTCAATCTTCGAAAATACTTTGGCACCCTGAAGCTGAACAAACAAATCATCAATCCTCGGCAATGGATAATTATTCTTGATTGTAACCTTGTTCAATTGTCGGTAATCAATACACATTCTCATCAATCCGTCCTTCTTCTTAACAAACAACACCGGTGCACCCCAAGGCGAAACACTAGGTCTAATGAAATCTTTTTCGAGCAAGTCTTGCAACTGCTCCTTCAACTCTTTCAACTCAGGAGGGGCCATACGATACGACGGGATAGAAATGGGCTGAGTGCCCGGAGCCAAAAATGCAAAAGTCAATATCCTTGTCGGGTGGCATACCCAGCAGATCTGAATGGAATACCTCAGGAAACTCACGAATAACGAGCACAGAATCAATAGAAGGAACATCAGCACTAGAATCACGAACATAGGCCAAATAGGCCAAACACCCCTTCTCGATCATACGCCGAGCCTTCATGTAAGAGATAACACTGCAGGTAGAATGACCATGAGTCCCTCTCCACTCTAAACGAGGTAAACCCAGTAAGGCTAAGGTCATAGTCTTAGCATAACAGTCCAAGATAGCGTGATAAGGTGATAACCAGTCCATCTCCAATATGACATCGAAATCAACCATATCTAGAAGAAGCAAATCTACACGAGTCTCAAGACCCCCAATCACAACTATACAAGAACGATGGACTCGATCTGCCACAATAGAATCACCCACTGGTGTAGACACATAAACAAGAGCACTCAAGGAATCACTAGGCATGACCAGATATGGTGCAAAATAAGATGACACATAGGAGTACGTAGACCCTGGATCAAATAAAACTGAAGCATCTCTGCCACAAACCAGAATAGTACCTGTGATAACTGCATCGGAAGCCTTCGCCTCGGGCCTGGCTGGAAGAGCATAACATCGGGGCTGGGCCCCACTACCCTGAACTACATCTCTGGAACGACCTGCTACTGGCTGACCTCCACATCTAGCAGCCTGAGCTCCACCTCTAATACCTCTACCTCTACCTCTAGCACCTCTAGCTGGCTGGGCGGGCTGTGGAACACTTGGTGCCTGAACCATGGCACGGGAACCTTGATGCTGAGAGCTGCTTAGTGCTCGAGGGAAAACCTAGCAATGTGTCCCATATCATCACAAGTGTAACAAGCCCTCGGCTGCTGAGACTGCTGGCCCTGACGACCTGAATGACCACCCTGAAAACTCTGGAGCAGCGGTGCACTGATAGGAGTTGGTGGTGCACTGTAGGACTGTTGATCAGAATACTGCATCTGAGGACCACGACCACCTAAAGAACCGTGAGAAACTTGAAGTGCTAACTAAAAAGGCCTAGGAGGATGGCCTCTACCATATGAATCCCTGCCTCTAGATGAGGTACCACTAAATCGGCCTGAATGACAAGGCCTCTTGTCATACCCCTAACTACCTCCCTACGACAGAACCATCTCAACTCTCCTGGCCACATTGGCCGCCTCCTGGAAAGAAATCTCACTCCCAGTCTCCCTAGCCATCTGAAGTCGAATAGGTTGAATAAGTCCCTCAATGAACCTCCTCACACCTCTCTCTCTCTCGGTGGAAAGTATGATAAGAGCATGATGGGCCAAGTCGATGAATCTGGTCTCATACTGGGTAACAGTTATAGAACCCTGCTGGAGACGCTCAAACTGCCTCCTATAGACCTCTCTAGAGAAACTTCTCCAGAAATAGCTGAGTAAACTGCTCCCAAGTCAAAGCTGGTGATCCGCCTGATCTAGCCAAGCAATAATATCTCCACCAAGTCTTGGCGGATCCAAACAAGCGAAAAGTAGCAAATCGACCCCATTGGTCTCCACGATCCCATGTTCCTGAGAACCTCATGATAGCTGTCTCTAGATAATCCTGGGGATCCTCAAAAGATGCACCGCTGAATGTAGTAGTGAAGAGCTTGGTGAACCTGTCCAATCTCCACAAAGCATCGACAGACATAGCTGCTCCATTACCGGTCTTAGCTACCACACCTAGTTGAACTGCTCCAACTGGCTGAACCGCTGGAGTCTGAAACTGGGGAGCTACCTGCTTCGGAGTGCGAGTAGCAGGAGACTGAGCTCCTCCTCCAGCCTGAGAGACGGCTGGGGCTACAGGAAGCAAGCCTGCCTGGGTGACACTCTCCATAAGGCCCACTAGACGGACCAGAGCATCCTGGAGTACTGGGGTAGCAATAAACCCCTCTAGGACCTGAGCTAGGACCACCGGAACTACCGGGGCTGGAACCTCATCATCAAAGTCAACCTGAGGCTCCGCCGCTGGTGCTGCTGCTCTAGGCTGAGCTCTACCCTTACCTCGGCCTCACCCTCTACCCCTCGTGGGAGCTGCTGCTGGGGGCTCGGGCTACTGGTCAGTGGATGAAGAAGCGCGTGTTCTCGCCATCTGCGAAAGAACATAAAATCAAATAGCATTGAGAAATCAAACCGCACGACGGGAAAGATTAAATGTGAAGTTTTTCCTAATTCTGTAGCCTCTAGGGATAAATACAGACGTCTCTATACCGATCCCTCAGACTCTACTAAGCTTGTCTGTGAACTGTGAGACCCATGTAACCCAGAGCTCTGATACCAACTTGTCACGAACCGGATTTTCCACCCTCGGGAGTCGTGATGGCGCCTACTAATATGAGCTAGGCAAGCCAATTATTTGAACAAATTACCTTTTTACCCATTTTATATTCCTTAATAATTATGAAGCAATAACATTGAAACAACGAAATTTAACATAAGCGGAAGTAAAAGCAATAAACTATCTGAACATGAATCCAATACAACTGTTTGAGCCTCTACTACCCAGAACTGGTGTCACAGTTTCACAGGCGATCTAAGAGTACTACATACAAAGTCTGACAAATAAACGATACACCGTTTTTGAACGAAGGAAATGAAATAGGAATAAAAGGGATAGAGGGAGGCGTCAGGGCCTGCGGACACCTGCAGGACTACCTTGGATCTCCACGTGGACTGAAGGCAGCTACCCAATCTACGGTCCAAATGTTGTTGCTCCGGGATCTGCACATAGTGCAGAGTGTAGTATCAGCACAACCGACCCCATGTGCAGGTAAGTGCCTAGCCTAACCTCGGCAAAGTAGTGACGAGGCTAGGACCAGACTACCAAATAAACTTGTGCAATTCAACTATATACAGCGGAAAAGAAGAACAGTAATATACAGTCAAGTATGAGAGGGGTAACATGCTGTGGGGGAACTATCAACTTAGAATAGAAAGACAACAGGTAATTGGAATAACCAAAATATCTCAGATATCAAAAAAGAACCAGAAATCAATAAGTGCACGGTATCACCCTTCGTGCTTTTACTCTCGACCTCACCAAAGCAATCAAATAATGAAAATGTGCACAGCATCACCCTTCGTGCTTTTACCCTCGTCCTCACCATATAATCAATATAATTGGCACGGAATGGTACATTGTGCGGCACGGCATTACCCTTCGTGCTTTACACTATTTCCTCACAAATCATACACGACCTCACCCTTCGTGCTTTAACACTCTCTTACCAAAACAATACACGACATCACCCTTCGTGCTTTAACTCTCTTCCTCACCCAAACAACAATCACAAATAATAGGGCAAGGAAATGAATGAAATTACAATAAGAATCCCGGCAAGGGAACAATAGTTCAACAAATCAAGTCCCGGCAAGGGACAACATCAAAACAATAACAATATCCCGGCAAGGGAGTTAATATAGGGATTATTTTCTCCTTTTCACTTTTACTTCACCACTCACTTTACAACTTGAGCCAATGCTCTAAAGGGTTCAATTACCACTTTTACTTTCACAATTCGTTATACCAGTTGAGTCAACGCTCCTCAATGTTCAAACGTCACAATTACTTGCACAACTTTGCCCGACCAATAGAAATCATCACTAAAGCATGAATAATACAACGAAGTCATGATAATAACAACATAAGACTCACGGGCATGCTCGACACCAACGTATAGATACTTGACACCATGCCTATACGTCGTACTCAATAATTACCATATAGCAAATAGGACTTGACTCCTAATACCTCAAGCTAAGGTTAGACCAAACACTTACCTCGATGCCACGAACACAATTCAAGTTCCTACTATCGCTTTACCTCTTGATTCCACCACCAACTCGCTCGTATCTAGCCACAAGTTACTTAATTACATCAATAAATGTTAAATGAATCAATTCTAATGCATGCAAATGAGTTTTCTAAAGTTTTATCCCAAAAGTCAAAAATCGCCCCCGGGCCCACATGGTCAAAATTCGAGGTTCGAACCAAAACCCGACTACCCATTCTCCCACAAACCCAAATATATAATTTGTTTTGAAATCGGACCTCAAATCAAGGTCCAAATCCCCATTTTTTGAAAAACCTAGATTCTACCCAAAACACTCAATTTCCTCCATGAAAATCATTGATTTTGAGTTGAAATCATGTGAAAAGATGTTAATGATCGAAGAAAACGAGTTACAATTGACTTACAATCGATTTGGAAGAAGAGTTGTCTTTGAAAAATCGCCCAAGAGTGTTTTGGTTTTGAAAGAGTGTGAAAAATGAAAGATTTTCGGGTAAGTTATAAAATTGCAGGTTGCAGATGTCGCAATTGCGACCAGGGTTCGCAATTGCGAACCCAGACTTCTGCTAAGTTGGGAATTGCGAACAACTTCTCGCATTTGCGAGTTGGGAATTGCGAAAAATGCGTCGCATTTGCAACGACTGGCTAAAAGGGGAGGCATTGCATTTGCGATCAATCCCCGCATTTGCGAGATAGGCTGGCCTGGGCTACTTTAGCAATTGCAACATAGCCCTCGCATTTGCGATAATGCGAAGCCTGCAGGCTTGCACAGATACAGCTGAAGCCTGCAATTCCTTAAGTTCAAAAATTCACCATGTGGCCTATCCAAGAGTCACCCAAGCCCTCGGGGCTCCAAACCAAACATGCACACCAACCTAAAAACATCATACGGACTCATTCGTGCATTCAAATTACTAAAATAACATCAACAACTATGAATTTAACATCAAAATCATGAAACTTTTTAAGAACTCCAATTTTTTCAATTTTCTCAAATACGATCCGATTCATGTCGTTTCAAATCCGTTTCTTACCAAATTTCACAGACTTATCTTAAATCACATATAAGACCTGTACCGGGCGCCGGAACCAAAATATGGGCCCGATACCATCAAGTTCTAAACACGTTTCATTTCCAAAACTCGTAAATAATTCCAGAAAATAATTTTTTTAAAAAAAATTCATTTCTTGGGCTTGGGATCTCGGAATTCGATTCCGGGCATACCCCCAAGTCCCATATTTTTCCACGGACCCTCCGGGACCGTCGAATCATGGGTCCGGGTTCGTTTACCCAAAATATTGACCGAAGTCAACTTAAAACCATTTTTAAAGTCAAAATTCATCATTTTTCATAATTTTTCACATATTGGCTTTCCGGCTACGCGCCCGGACTGGCACGCACATCGAGGTGATGCTGAAAGAGGGTTTTTAAGGCATCAGAATGCAGAATTCATTTTAAAACAAGTGATGACCCAAAACATCACAGAAATAAGGAAAATTGACCTTGCGAAACGATTTAATTATAAGAAAAAATTATAAAATAAATTTGTCGATATCGAATACGTGTCGAGTAGCAAAATTGCAGTTGATTATGTAGAAACAATAAACGAGATTTGCTAAAAGTCGCCCTTAAGCCGTAGAACTAAAACTTCATTACAAGTAGCTACAGAATAATAGTAATATTTCTAACAGGTACATACTCATAGTTGATGGAACGAGGTGTTCGGTCGTGCTATTTGGTGTTGGTTTACCAAAACACACTTATTAAACCAGTGGTTGCCGCTCATGGCATATAATGTCTCGATGATACATTACTAAAAACTGTTACTGGGTTCTATGTATGTGTTTTTCTTTTAACTTTTATTCTGACATTTTGTGGTAATATTAATCATTAGCATGCTTTTATCTCTTGGGCTGATAAGAAAAGTGCAGGAATAAAAGTGAGTGTGGGGCGCTGTTCCTGAAAGTTGCCATATAAATCTCTATGTTTTATTTTAGATAATACTTTTGACTATAAAATGCCAAGAATAATTTAATTGACGAATAAAAAAATTGTACGAGAGAAGTGCTATGACTTTGGAAATAGACAAAATCTCAAATCCAATAGCAAGAAAAAGTTAATAATAAAAAATGGATCCTACTATTGTAATTTACTTATTATCTTTTTATCTATTTACTCTATGTGAATTTATGGTGAAGTCCAATATTTATGAATGGTAGGGTAGAACATTTCATTAAAGTGAAATAAATATTTGTTCCTAAGTTTATATTATTAGTTTGATACATTGTGCATATATGAACGCAAATGAGCATTAACCCATTATCATTTTTTCACTTTGTTTTGTTCATCGTTTGTTCTTTTTTTTTTCTTTACAAATAAAGAGAATATCCAAATTTTTTTTCTTTTCAAAATAATTAAAATGTTCATCAAAATCTTATATTGACTCATATAATTATCTTTATTTGTTGATTTAATTCATATTTGTTTCATTTTTATTAAAATAATAGATATGTGTGTCAATCTTTTCAAAAAGAAATAACATATTTCAATGATATTGATGTGTATTAAATAATTTGTAATCAACGTGCAACGCATGTGTAGAAGACATATAATATCATATACACCTTTTGATAATACTTAAGAATACTACAAGATAATACCAACAGATTAGTACAATAAATTTATTTACAACACACCCTCAATATTTAGTTAAACAAATAATAACAAAATTGACTTATACCGGTAAAATAGATTGCGCTGATGCCTTTTTTGATTGGATAATTGTGTTCATATATGAATATGGATAGATAATATAAAATGTAGTACAGATTGCATTGATACCTTTTTTGATTGAATAATTGTGTTCATATATAAATATAAATAGAGAATATGTGAAAACTAACAAAAATAAAAGTATCGGAACATTTATGGATTAAAATGAAAAAGACAAGACTATAAATCAAAATTTGAATGCTATATCTGCACAAGTTTTTTTGTTACTTAAATATTATTTCAATCTTACTTTGTTAATTTTTTGATAAGTAAATATATGTTTAGTAAAAATATAAAAAATTGACAACATATTATCTATTAAAATATTCTTATGAGAGAATTTTTTAAGTAACACATAATAATTATTTTTTTAGTCGTCTGATAATAATGTTTCGTTGATGTACACTTTCAAGATATATATATATATATATATGAGTTCATCCAAAAATTTCTCATGTCTAATAAATCTTTCTTTCTTCTTGATCTTGAAGGATCGTGCATTCTTCCTTACCTTTTGAAAGTAATTAAGAAGGAAACCTTCTACCCCTCGTGAAGTTTAAGTTATATGCACTAACGATATTTACAAAATATATTAGATCATTTAACAAAGGATAATTACAAATGACTCTATTTAATAACATTAATTAATGGTGATCATATTATTGAAAAGGCTACTGAATTCAAACTCCTCACTGAAAAAAGTATAAACACTCCTCAAAAAAAATTCCATCAAAATTAGATGGCACAAACTATCAAAAGGATAGTTTAAACTAAATATTGATGCTAGTTTTAATTGTAATACACAAAAAAATGGCCTGGGAGGTGTATTCAGGAATGCCAATGAATATTGGGTAGTGGGCTTTGGAAAATCATCCCATGTTAGCGGATCATTACAAGCATAAATCAAGGTGACTCAAAACAGCACAAGATTGGAGAATATTCCCTCTTGAATTGAGATAGAGACAGATTCCATGGAGGTAATCCAATCAATCCAACAAGGCAATAGATTATATGATGACATTGTTAATAAATGCAGATTGTTAATGCATCAGTAGAAGGAGATAACCCTCCAGCACGCATTCAGGCAAGGGAATAGTATAGCTCATCAAATGGCAAAGAAGGTTGCTGATGAAACGAAGGGGAAAAAAACTTTTGTTAAACCTTCGTCTTATATAAAATGTATTGTGGCAAGTGAACTAGTAGAACACTATATTTTTGTGAAATTTCTATCTTATGAAGCTTGCAATACCCTAGCAAGCTTAGGAAATCAAAGTGTCCTTAGTGACACTAAGTATGCAAGTCATGTATTGAACGCTACTTAGTTATTAATATATATATTTTCTGTTTGCTCAAAAAAAATAACATTGATTCATAACCTAGAATAAATAACAATAAAACAATATTTACTCAACTTTTTAGTGGCAACAACTAGTATAACTAGGAAACTAGGTGGTAGGTAGGCTAAATTGATAGCGGTAAACTCGTAATGTGCGTCTAACTCACGCATTGGGCATTGCATTCTTAAAACTAGCTGGACCAAGGCCTAAGACAATTAAAGATTGGAACTTTTCATATTCAGCTTCAGGGCATTGTGATGATTATTGGTTACTCACAGCTTGTAAATGATAATCTGGAAAGGGCAAGGCAAGTCTTAAGAAAGGAGCGAAGCTGTTATAAGAATTCAATTGATTTTTGAATTGGGAGTGTCATTCCACCTTTTCTTTGGTTAGCTTTTCTACATATGAGTGCCGCCTTATGAGTCACATTATTTCTTTAGTATATTGTGCAAATTCTAGGTCATTATAACTAGTTGGTTCACTTCTAAATTTTTTTTTTCTTTCCTGGATGAATAATGAAAAAAGAAACAAAATTGAAAGCAATACAAAATTTATTCGGTGGCGCATATAATAGCTCTGATGTAACTTATTACTGTACTTCCTTGGACGGGATGAAGGGCATGATGTGGTGGGGAGAGAAAAAAGAGGAGTGATAAAAGAGAAAAACGAGAGCGAAGAGTGATTTGAGACAAGTTGCCAGAGAAGTGGTGGTAGCGATGGAAAGGGTGGAGGATGGGGGAGAAATTAAAAAATAGCCAGATTTATAAGTGGTTATTCAAAAATAGTCACATTTTCAAAAGTAATCGAAATTTAGCTACTTTTTATGTAAAGATAAATTTGAACGAAAACACTGTTGAAAATCCGAAAAAATACTCCGATATAATATACTGAAGTTCCAATATAATATACCGGTACAACATAATATACTGGAACTTTCTGCGTGTTAGAGTTCCAACATAATATGTTGGAAGTTCATACACAGGTGCACCGATCTCCAGTATATTATGCTGGAACTTTCCGTGTTGCAGCAAAATAGTGGCTATTTTTCAATGACTTTGCAAATACTGACTATTTTTGAATGACCAGTTCAAAAACTGGCTAGCCCGTGCTATTTTAACGAGGATGAGTGCAATGGTTGCAAGAGGAAATTATTTCAGATTAGATAATATTCTATATATGAAAAAAGTTTTTCAGTTTTATCCAATTTTGCTCCATACTAGTTGACTAATTATAAAATGGGAGCATACATGAAGATTTCATGCACACACTTTCAAATTGGCTTATAAGCACTTTTTGGTTTATTTACGCATTTGGTAAATACCCAAAATGCATATAAGCGAAGTGCTTATAAGCTAAAATCAGCCATAAGTTATAAGTTGGTCATCCTCAACTTATGGCTTTTTAACTTATAAGCACTTTTAGTTTGACCAAAGCTTTTACTAAATTATCCTTAATAATATTTTTTAATTCACAAAATATATTTCCCAAAATAAATTTTCTAACTTTCTCTTCATACTATATTCATTATTCATCCTTTTTTTTACAAAGAAAATTTTTAATTTATAATCTTTTGTAAAGTTTTAAGGGTATTTTAGTCATTTTAATAAAAGAACAGCTTATCAGCACTTTTCTACCAAACACGTCAACTACTTATTATCAGTTTCAGTATGTTTATCCAAACACGTAAATGCTTATTTAAAAAATTAGTTTCAGCACTTAGGCTGTGTTTTGTATAAAGGAAAATATTTTTCGTGGAAAATATTTTATTGGAAAACAAGTGGTAATCTTATTCATTTGTCGGTGTTTGGTATGCAAATTAAGGAAAATAACTGCTCAAGAATATTCATAAATAATTTAGATACAATAAACATAAAGCCATAAACTTTCAAATCAACAAACTTCCAAACCCACAAATTTCATAAATTTTTGAACCGCTAAAATTTCAAAACCGCGAACTTTCAAACTCGTACACTTTATAATTTCTAAACCCATAAACTTCCAAACACATAAACCTCTGAACTCGTAAAATTTCAAACCTATAAATCGAAAGACTAAAAAACTAAAACGGAAAATATATATTAAAAAAAATCCCGAGGGGGGGGGGGTATTGCAGAAAAACGAAAAAACAGAAATTTAAAATTAAAAAAAAATTAAGGTAAAAAAAATTGGCAGGTGGGGAGGTTGGGGGGATGGAGAGGGGTGGTGCAGAAAAACGAAAAAAAGAAATTTAAAAATTACAAAAAAAATTGTGTGGGTTAGGGGGGAGGGGTTGTGGGGGGGGGGGGTGCAGAAATTTGAAATTACAAAAATAGTTTAAAAATTAATTTTTTTGTGGGGAGGGATAGCAGGGTGGGTGGTGACGAAAAAAATTAAAATTTTGAATAAAAAGCCATTTTGGAGAGAGAGGGTGGGGTGGGTAGGCGTGGGGTTGTGGGGTGGGTTGGTGAGGGTGGCGAATAGGATGGGGAAGGTTGAGAAAGAATTTTGGAAATGTTTTCCCTTTTCTTAATAAGGAAAATGTTTTCCAAAATATTAAAGCCAACCAAACATGGGAAAATTGAAAAATATTTTTCGAAAAATGTTTGAAACACATCCTTAAAAATGCTTTTAAGCATTTCAAACTTATCAGCTATTTACAATCAGCTAAACCAAACGGGTTCTTAGTTCATAGAGAAATTAGCTTTTTGAAGAAAATCTATAGTAATATATTATAAGCACGAATACCCTTAGCGAAATATAGTTCGCCTTTTATACCCTCTAAAAATTGATTTCACGCTAGACAAAATAATCATTTAATTATTTCTCTACTTTTTAGGACTTTGAAATCATCTAAAATTTTATTTATTAATATTTATTCCTTATTTGAATTATGCAAAAAGTCTTAAGTTAACAAATTACCGTCCAAGGCAAAGTACTTAAATCAAAACTACTAAGTTACCGTCCTAAGAAAAGTAAACCTCTTTTGTTAAAAATCCTTCAAAATGTTAAAAGTAAAAAAAAAATTGAATTGGATATTGCCAATATTTAAAAAATAAAAATGAACTTATATTTAGTATCACCATCAAAGGATGTGGTGCAGTGGATGTGACTGTTCTTTCCTTAACCAGAGGTCTCGGGTTCGAGCCCTCGGTATGGAAAAATCCTTGGTAGGGAGCGCTTCCTCCCGAATGGGGCCTTACGCGGTGCGAATCTGGATATAATCGGGCTCCAATACGGGTACCAGATACCAGATGGGAACCAAAAAAAAAAAAACTTTTTATCTTTTTAATTAATTAAAAGAAAATTATTTCCAGCTCAAAAATATGAATAGTTCATAATAGCAAGTAATATAAAACTGAATTTGCATTGGTATAAAAGATCTTAAACTTTCAGTTGTAGGCTTGTAGCTAAATTCGAATGTGTCAAGCCTTCATGGATAGATGAAAATTAATCTATACAATTAGAATACACTCTATTTTTACTATTTTTTTTATTAATTCTAAGGGTGTAAGAAAAATTGTCATCATCTGAATATTGTTGAAGGTCTATAATAAAATAATAATAAACATTAATTTTTTACTTTAAAGTTGCGTCTAATAGATCATTGTGGTTCGACCCTTCCCAGAATCTCCCGCATAGCAGGAGCTTAGCGCACTTGACTGGTCTTTTATTAATTTTTTATACTAAATTTTTATGAGAATTATTTATTTCGATCTAGAAATAAATTTAGTTGGATTTGAATATTACCATCCAATTAAATTCTTCGTATGATAAATAAACTTAATAATATGAACTCTCTTTTTATTTTTCGTATTTCAATTTGAGTTCCAACTACTTGAGCAAATATATTCATATTTCTAAGACAATGGAGAACATAATTGTCTCATTATATTTAAGTACAGGTTAACATACTATATATTCGACTCTAAGCTACTAAAGCAAGTGCATAACCTATACATTGAAGTTATAATAAAGCATTAGATTACTTTTGTATGGCATAGTTCTTTTCCTTATTAATTGGCTAAATATGATCAGTATTAATTATTTTCAGGGTTTATATTTTTAAAAATAATATTCAATAACTCAATTACATGGTTTAATTGCATTTGCGTAATTTTAAAAAATTTATGCTCATTAATAAAGAGTAAACGCACAACGCGCATATCCTAAAACTAGTAAATAAAATAATACTAATCGCCTAAATTGAGAAAAAAGAAGAAGCTTTATTTTTTTATTAAAAAATAAAAGTGGATCTTCTGTTAAAGCTACCTGACCCATATAAGTGGTTTTGGTGTAAAATAGTATTGGATAGCCACTTTTTAACATGGTATTTAGTTTTTATTCAGTATTTTTAATGTTGAGCAAAAATAGTCACTATTCTATTAAAATTAATACGAAAATACATTTTTATCCTTTCTTCATGAGTGTTGTGTAAATATTAAGGATATGGTGTCCTTAACATTTACACTGCACACATAAAGTTATGAATGCTATGTCCTTAACAGTTACACTGCACATATGAAGTTAATGACATGATGTCCTAAAGTTTAACAACGGAAGGTGCAAATACAGGACACTTTGTCCTTAATATTTATACAACATTATGAAGTTAAAGACAACATGTCCTTAATATTTACACAACACTCATAAAGTTAAGGACACCTTTTACTCTGCAAACATGAAGTTAAGGACACCATGTTCTTAACGTTTACATTGCACATATGAAGTTAAAGACATGAGGTCCTAAAGTTTAACAACAGAAGGTACAAATACAAGTTATTAATATATACACTGCACATATGAAGTTAATGATATGATGTCCTAAAGTTTAACAATGAAAGGTGCAAATGCATGATACTTTGTACTTATATTTACATAGCATTCGTGAAGTTAAGGACACCATGTCCTTAATATTTACACAACACCCATATCTAGCACAGGAATATTTTCGTCTAGGCGGATAAAAATTTATTAAGTATTATTAAAGAGTAAATATATTTTAAATAGTGATTAAAAAGTAAAGACATCTCTAATTGATGGCTAACTGTACACTTCCTCCGATTTTGATTCCAGGATGGTTAAAATTTGTAGTTTCTTAATGTCTTTAAGTTTTTGCTTCAACCAGGACTTGCCATGTCATTAAATGGTGTCGGATATATCATTTTTCGGCTAATATTATAAAATAACGAGAACAAATTATTGTTGATTTGCTGAACTATTTTTTTACTTTTGGGAACGAACAGAACAATATATGCGAAATATTTGTGTTAATTCAAGTTGGAAAGCGGTGGCTGTGGAAATATTGTGACACGTACGTCATGCAACCGCCTTATTCATAACTCCTTTGCTTTTTTCCTTCAAACTTTCCTCTTGGTTCAGTTTGTCCCAAATTCTTTCATTCACTACTGTGTACTACCCTTATTGGTCTGACCGTATTTTATACGACAATTAGTCAATTAACCCGCGCGCAATAAGAAAATTTTCAAAAAAAGTTTACTATTTCTTATAAAGAATCAATTTATATTAATCAATCATCTTTCGGTGATCTACCATAAATTATTATAACAGGTAAATAACTCATTACAACAGGTAAATTACAATTGTTCCTGAAACATAGTCTTTTAAACTTTTAATGATAGTGCATATAAGTTAAAACTTACCTTTAGGCACTTGAAATAAAAGCCAAAAATTGAAATATGAACCTTAGCTTCATCCAGATGAAACGACTTTTCAATCTTACAATCTGAAGGTTTATATTGGTCATGGCCTTTTGCAGCAGAAACTAATATAAGTATCTTCTGAAGGAAAAAACATCATTTGAACCCTTCAAAACTGAACATTTGAAGAAAAATTTTTACTCATACACTTTATACTAAATAGAAGAAGTGTTGAAAATTAGAGTACTTATAATATTATACTACTCCTATTTAAGAAACAAAAACATTGCAAATAATAACTTAAGAAAATGAGAATTTGAAACATAGGCATTGCACTAATGAAAGCTTCGAGGAATTCTGCTTCTACCACCCACTATTTCCTTCTCTTTCACATTTCAGTAGTGTTGCTTGTTTGGCTTTAATTCAGCAATAACCATAATTCTCAACCTGCAAAAACTCCGTATTCTCCGTACCGATCAACATTCACAATTTGATATGCTTCACTAGTTATCTAATAGCTTTAAGATATGTTGTCATGGAAGAAAAATTATGACCTTAAGAAACAGTGATGAAGATGCACATACACCTTAGACATTATCGATAGATGGTTCACTGCAAACACATTAGCTAGAATATGATTTGAAAGAGAGTAGTACTTTCAGATGTTGGAAAATAAGCCTAAACTCAAGCAACAGTCAAGAAGTTTAAACAAACAGAAAAACACACATCACAAGAAATACGAAAAATTTTCTTGTAAAAACTTAGTGGCACAGTGAGTAAAAGCACAACATCACAACAATAAAAAGAAAAAATTTCGGTGAAACAGTGCATGTGTAACAGTTGTTCTCGAGTTGGCAATTTTTGTTTTCTTCAACTTCACCATACTTTATCCGAAGAGATCTTTCCTGTTCAAAATAAATTCGAAACAATAGTCACAATACCAGCAAAAAAGATTAAACTAAGAATGTAATTCATCAATTTTTTGCCTTCATCACTTGAAACTCCCGGCACCTTCAAAAGCCTGTGTATTCTCACTTGAGCATATCTCATTATAGGTTATAAAAAAGAATTAAGTTTGATTCTTCCAGAGCACCATTATTTGAAACCAACCTGTAAACACTAACAAAGAAAGCAAAGCTAATCAATACAATACAAATAAACTATAGGAAGATACAAAAAGTCGGAATCAATTTGCTCAAAATTTACAACATACGTAATTAATTTAAATATCTGCATAAATACATAAAAATAGAGGAAGAATCAAGCAATTGAAATCCAAAGGAGATTTACGTTGGCCGACGGAGAGAACGAAAGGAGAGATGGGTATTTAACTGGCGAAAGAAGAGGAAGAAACGGTTGAAGGAGGTGCTGTAACGGAAGAGGAAGTGAAGTGACGTGTGAAGAGCCACAATTATTAGGATTTATTATTATAAAAGGTAATTTTAGAATTTTTGATAGAGCACTTAAAAGGAAGAATTTGGAAAAAAGGAGAATGGAGATAATTGATATTCTTGGACAGTGAGAGGTGACACGTAGGCAGAATTACTTTATATTTATATATAGATAGATTTTTTTAACAAAATAACTTTATTATACAATTTCCGGTAATTAGATGATCATATGAGCATTCAAACTCCGTGTACCTTTCCTTCCCTTTCTTTAATTGGATGGGGTCCAGAAAATTTGAATTAGAAAGTATAAAGTTGCCTTTCTATTGGGCCTAAGTGTACAAAACGGTCCACGTGGCAATCACACATTGGTCTAACGAGGAAAGAACGTTGACCGAGTAAACGACAAAAGTCTGCTGTGTTTACTTAGGCAAGAAGAAGAGATGATTGATCCATTTGCAGTTAACAACTCCACCTAACAATCTCTGAAAAATAAACGACAAAACGCTGTCGTTTTAATCTTCTCCGGTCACTGTTACAGTGGTGAACGGTTACGCGCAATTGCCAACTGGGTTGTTGAATAAACCCAGTAAACAAAGTCTCTGTTTGAAAAGCTGAATTTTTCAACTGTTTGGTGGAAGCAAAAATCTTGAATAGCCGATCCCAACTAATTTTGAATTGAGGTTTAGCTTGTTTGTAGGAGCAGAAAAAGTTGAAACTTTGTAGGGTTTAAGCAATTGGGGTTGGCAGAAAAAAAAGGATGAATCCGAATTGGGAACTTAGGGATTGTTGTAACCGTGATCAAAAGATCTTTCTTATTACCATTGGTGTCTTCACCGTTGTTATTCTTGTTGTACGTAGAACTCTATCTTTTCTCTCTCTACTTTTTTGGTTTTTACATTATGCTTTAGTATGTTGCTCCTTTTTGGATCAAATATTGCTCTTAATTAGTAGATCGAAACCTGAAAGCAAAGAGCTTTAGGCTAACTTTTGGTAGTTATATGTTCCTGCCTTTTCTGACTAACTTGGAGAGCAATGCACATTTTTCAAGATTCAGTGAAAGGATTCAGAATTTGAACTTTATGAGTTCCCACTGACCATTTGAGTTACTGGGTTCCAGATTTGATATTTATACATATAGTAGATTACTAAACACATACAGGGTCTGAGCTAAAGCTATTGGGTTTTGCTGAACCCATAGCTTGTACTTTATATCTGCTCATGTCAAGATTACTGATATTCTTTGATAGAAAAGTGACAAAGGGAATTATAAAAAAAACATTAGTCGTTTTAAAGCCTAAACTTTGACATTTTAAAGTTGGCTGTGTATAAACAATGTCAATAGTTTCGAAGCTTCAGAATAATATTCTTGGCCTTTACTTGCTTCATTTTATGATAAAATAATGTTCAGGGGTAAAAGGGAATGGCTGAAAATGATTATGAAAATAGGATTCAGTTTGGAAAGGAGGAGCATGTTTTTATGTCCTCAGTGTAGTCTATCTTTGTGTCGTTCTGCTCTGGTCCTTACCGGTTGACACCCTATGAAATTACTGATAGAGCGGTGGTTATTAGGAATTGGTTAGTCTAGGAGTCTGTTCTCATTTATGGGATTGTTGATAGGATCTACTATTAAGTTAACAGTTTAGCTAGCACACAGGGGTATAGCCTAGCAGTTGATGAAACTGGAAAGAAACCACAGAAGACCAGGGTTTGAATCCAGTATAGACAACACATTTACGTGAATTTTTCCATCTGGTGAAAACTTGGTGGCTAGTGATACCTGATATGCATACTGGTTGGAGGCAGTGTTGTCAAAGGCGCGCGTAAAGGGCGCTTAAGCCCTGAAGCAAGGCTCAAAACACGTTGAGCGCTTCGCCACGCTTTGTGGGCGCTTTTGTGTCGCATCAAAGCTCTAAGACATACTTTTCCTTGCCAATGAGTGTAATCTTCAAAAGGCGACCTTAAACAATTGATATTTCACTTTATCGTGAATTTTTTTTCAATTTCTTTGTCTATACATTTGTTATTCATGCTTATAATGATTAGCCTTGGACTACATGCATATTTTTACTTTTTCTCCCATTGCGCCTTTTTTCATTAAAGCTCACGCTTTATTTGCGCTTTGTGCTTAAAGCCCCAATGGACCTTAGAGCTTTTTTGCGCTTTTCGCCTTTGATAACACTGGTTGGAGAATGTATAAATTCAATGAAATAGTCAAGGTGACACACATTTCATAAATTAAAGTAGAGAGTGAATTTAGCTATTAAAGTCAACATAGCCTTCACCCCTATGTCTTCATTTCTCCCCCCTTTACCATTCATTGCACTTCCTCATAACGTATATATGAATATCAATGTCTGCATTATGTGTGTATGTAAGTATAAACGTTGATACAATGATTCGTGAGATTTTCAAATAGGTAGTTGTAATCTTCACTTTTCCTGCACTGCATGAAGAGATGAAAACCTCAAAATGAGGATCCAAAATTGAAAAAATATAGAAATAATATCACTTGATTAGAATTTTGTGTTCTTTCATTAAGTCAGAGTGGCTTTAGGGTGGCTATTACTTGGCAATTCATGAAACTTTTTAGCAAGAATTTTGGTTGGCTGATACGATGTGTGTCATCAAAGTGTTCAAAAGGTTATCTTATAAGTTATAACTCAAAATCCTAATCCAATAATTTTTGTTAGATGGGAAAATTTGTCCACCTGTTGTTTGTTCAATGTCATATATAGCGTAAACTAGTTCTACATTTTTTAAGAAAATCGAAGTGCTGAGGTTCATCACCATGTCTGACCAGATATCCTTTAGGATCGAGGATCACTTGCTCGGCAACCTACTGCCATATCCTCATGTAGTTGAGCTTTTGTAATTGTTAAAATTATTTACTGAAGTTACTATTTCCTAGAAATGTTTATAAGTTACAACACTGTGCTCATCTCAAAAGCGTATGTGTAAATTTCTTCGAGGTGGTACAAACCTTGATATATCTATTATGATCATCAGAGGCGGATGTAGCCTTTTGGCTATAGGTTCATTTGAGTCCCGAAATTTCGACATGAAGTATAGATAAACATGTAAAAACCTACTAACTCAATGAATGTTAGATCTGGACCTATAATTTTAACTATTCAATAAATTCAGTGCAAGGTTTGAACCCATTAAATTTTAATACAGGATATGCTTCTGATGATAATCATAACACCTCATCTGTTATGGTGAGCTGTTGCTGGTTTTCTTGGGAATAAAATAAGATGTTTGAGCCTTTGAGGTTGCCAGCATTAACAAAATGCAATACCATGTCATGTGCAAATGATATACTAGATTTTCGTTTTACTTATTATACCTACCATAGAGTGTCCACAAATGTTCTCATGTGTGCATTTTCTAATCTTCTTTTACCTCTGTCTGCCTTTTATGTAAAAAATTTGCATATTCATTTTACTTCTTTTTTTGTCCTAAATATCAAAACAGTTATGGAGGACATTTCTCCTGACACCTTTCAAGCTCATTACTGTATTTCTTCACGAAGCAAGCCATGCAATCGCTTGTAAGCTCACATGTGGTCAGGTAATTCTCTCTTGTCATGTATTTAGATGCAATAGATGTATAATTCAAGAGATTAGTTGTACATTTGGCAGATACCTGTCTAATTTGTTCTATTATTTTGTATGACGGTTTATGCCTTCAACTGCTTCAATTGGTAGCAAAAGTACTTCCTTATTTCTGATGTTGATGGAATGCAGTTCTGTAGGATTGGGTGAATTTTTCTGCTCTTTGGTTCTAATAAAGAGATTTAAGATGTCAATATTGACAGGAATCGACCGGTGAAGACTTTAATTAATTCACATGACATACATTCACTTCAGAAAGCTCAAAGCCATGGAGATGAATTTGACTTTTTCTCTTTAACTTCAAGTTTCCTTCTTTTGCTCTTTTATTTAGTCTTTTATTTTTTTAGAATGGTACCAAAATGATGACTAGATTTCTTTAGAAAGTCCTTTGAGATTTTGCGTTGTAGTTTTTTAGAGGTTACTGAGTTCCTGGATTATCTGGGTAGTCCTATAAGCAATTTACCAAACTCACTAATTATAATTAGCCAGCAGTTCTCAAGCATAATCTAATTTGCCATTAATAGGTGTAAAACTCCATAATTGTTCGAGTTAAAATATAGTGCTAAAATTTAAAAATTGAGAAAAATAATACTAAAATGATAAATTGCTCATATATTTGTTGATGTTATCAAAACATAATGGCCATGTAACTTACTTGTCAAGAAAAAGTAATTACTTATTAATTATTATTCCATGTGGCTAAGTCAACGAGAATGATGGGGCATGGTTTAACTATGATGCCATGCTAAATCATAGCACACGATTTGGTTTCCCTGGTCAATTCAAGTTCAAAACTATCTAGTAAATGCAGATACATGTTAATTCGTATTCTAAATGACTCCATTTCTGGTTTACCATTACATACAGGTGGAAGGAATGCAAGTTCATGCCAATGAAGGGGGAGTGACACAAACACGTGGCGGTGTTTATTGGTTGATCTTGCCTGCTGGATGTAATTACTTTCTTTTGAGAAGTTCCAAAATCTCACTGCACTGAAGTGCTTCCTAGTTTTGTTGTCTAAAAGACAAATGAAGTATACCCTACACAAGTTCCCAGTTGATGATGCGTTTAAGCTTACTTTTCTATATGCCGATTGCTTTGTCAATTTAACTTCTGGCTACCTTTTATTTTTCTGATTAATTCTGTGCTTTCCTGAAGATCTTGGTTCGTCTTTTGGGGGGATGGTTCTCATACTTGCATCGACAAATCTTCTCACTGCAAAGATTGCCGCTGGTTGTTTCATCGCTGCTCTTTTTATCGTGCTCTTCATTGCCAAAAATGTACGGGGCTAAGTAAAAGAACTTGAATTCAATCTTGTACAATGACTGCAGATAGTTCACTCTTTAAATTAGACTTTTCACAAGATAGGATAATATGTATAAATGTATACATTCACAAATTTTATGTTGTAAATCTTGTCTAATGTTAAAAAAAAAGTTCCGGAATCTTACATGCTTCACTTTTGTGAACAGTGGACACTGCGAGGACTTTGCATCGGTTTGTACATTCAGGATCTTGATTATTGTCAATACTTGAGAGACATTTGTTTTATGCTTAGTCATTGATCACCACAGACTCAACTTGCCAGGATTTATCATTTTCATTGCTGTAATATGGGTTCTGCAAGAACTAACAAAAGTTCGCATTCTTCGCTACGTAATTCTCTTCATAGGTATGGACTTATCCTTTTCCCCACCCTCTTCCATTTTAAATTTGGTTATTGTGTTACTTACGTTGGTTCTGGTGAATTGCAGGGGTTATGAACAGCTTGTTTTCAGTTTATGGTACTGGCTATCCATTCTCTAGTATCTAATTTTTCTCTTGTAGCATGATATGATCTAACATATATATGACAATGCAGATATATATGATGACTTAATATCTAGAAGAGTGCACTCAAGTGATGCTGAGAAGTTCGCTGAACTCTGTCCCTGTCCTTGTAATGGTGTTGGTTGGGGAGTTATCTGGTTAGTATTGGCTTCAATGCGGATCTTAACTAAAGAATGTGAGGAATTTTTATCATCATTTGTGAATCACAAATCTTTCTGTTTCTTGCACTATTTCTTCAGGGGAATGATATCTTTTATTTTTCTTTGTGGAGCGATGTACCTTGGACTTGTCATTCTCTCATGAGGTATTGTCTTCTTTTGTGATCTTAATTACCCCTTTACCCTTCTGTTTTTTTCGATTGTTATCTCTTTTTTATTTAAATCCAAGTACTAAGCTACAAGTTTAGTGATACAATACTAACCTTCTAGTTTATAATTAGATACTAAAAGTTTACCAGGTTCTCAATGAGTTAATAAATTTTTATGTTCATAAATAGTTTAACAGTAGTTTAATCACGTTCCCCAGGACCTGGTAGTTTACAAGTAATTAGACTACTGAATGATTTTGCATATATAGCTCTGGCAGTTATTGTACCTTCTTTTTTATTGTATACGTCTGGTAGCTATTTTTGCAAACAACTAATAGGAATGAATCGAAGTACACTTATCTCCTAGTTAACCATTCTCAATTTC
Source organism: Nicotiana tabacum (assembly GCF_000715075.1). Lineage (NCBI taxonomy): Eukaryota > Viridiplantae > Streptophyta > Magnoliopsida > Solanales > Solanaceae > Nicotiana > Nicotiana tabacum. The sequence continues at coordinate 21,729,579 of NC_134100.1, read as the reverse complement.
TCATTTTAATTTTGTGAAGTCATTCTAAAGAACTTAGTGTTAGTACTTTGCTCTCTATTTTCTGGTTATTGTGTTGCTGGTGTTATCTGTTAGGATTCCTTTGCTGCTACTGATACATTGTCTCTTTCCTTCTTGTGCCGAGGGTCTACCGAAAACAGCCTCTCTACTCCTCCGGAGTAGGGGTAAGGTCTGCGTACGCACTACCCTCCCCAGACCCCACATGTGGGATCTCACTGGGTTGTTGTTGTTGTTGCAAGTCATTCTAAAGAACAAGATTATAGTCATCAGGCTTAATCCATCTCCCGGATCGTGAGCTACTGTTTCAATCATATTAACTCCATATAGATTCATCTCGAAAGCCTCCATATAGATTTCAAAACCATCTCCTGTTCCTACAAGCTGTTAAACTTAACTTCTAACATATTTCAGATACCTCGGGATATGTCATTTTGTTCTCCATTCCTCAGATACCTTACATCTTTCTCGTATTTCCTATATCTCTTATATTGCTGTTACTTTGTTTTTATGGTATTTATGTTATGTTATGGATTTAATGATATTTTATGTTGTTTTATTATGAGTCTATTGATAGTACTAATATAGTGTCTCTTGTTGCCTCTTTGAGCCGAGGGTCTCCTGGAAACAGCCTCTCTGCCCCTCGGGTAGAGGTAAGGTCTGCGTACATATTACCCTCCCCAGACCCCACTTTTGGGATTACACTGGGTTGTTGTTGTTGTTGTTGTTCTCCATTCCTCATCGCATCAACCATTTTGGTGCTCTCTCAATGTCAGTTTGTTTTTGATTGTCCTTTTCTGTTTCCTTTTTTTCTCTTTTGGATGAAGGTTGTTTCTGAACGTCCTTTGTAAGTCTAAAGTTTTGTGGATACCCAACCATAAAATATTTTAGGTGGGAAAAATGAATAGTTAAGTAACGGAAAATTAAGGACCTGGATATGTATTTTTTTTGGAGAGAAAAGCTTGATCCCCCCCCCCCACATTCAACCTTCTTGGAGCATGGGTGCCAACAGTTAATATTATATCAATTTTAGAAAATATGTGCGTGAAATATATAATTTTGTGGAAAGACCACGGGTTCACGTGTCCCATAATATTGCCTATAAATCTGCCTCCAGCGCGCCTAATAGTCCACAGCCTTAGGATTCACTCGAGGCATTTGCAATCTCTAAATGAATTAATGCTTAATCATGTTGACAGTGTTTGCTATGAGCTTTTATATTCTGTTTACAGATCTGTGTATACCAGTAAAATTTTTGGAGTACCTTTATTGTAAGAGAAACTCAACTATTTTATATTCTGTTTACACTTTACAGACATAGTTCCTACCAAAAACTATGTCTCTATCAGTCTATCCCAAGCTAGTTGGAATGGAATGTGTCCAAATGGAGTGAAATCTATATTGAGGATTCATATAGTCGATTCCAACTAGCTTGGGATAGACTGATAGAGACAGTTTTTGGTAGGAACCTTATTTGCTTAGCTTTTCATTCAGTCTTTGTCTTATTTTCTCTTTCGACTTCTTCACGATCTGATTCTGATTATATTCATCTTTTCAGGTTCATTCAGATGAATTTGAGGGCCTTAAAATCCTGAAGATAGTTGTAGTTATTGCTCACATATTCTTTTCCATTCCTTCAATGCTGTTGTATAGCTTTTAGGCATCAACCTTTAGATTCAGACATTTATTTTTTGCCATCACTAAACCAGTGGGCTCATTCTTTCACACCCTTTCTTGGATGTGGTTGACGTAGTCATGAGTTTGAGGTAATTGAAAATTGATTATATAGCATTGTAATCAAGTTTAGCATTTGTTGCACGTTTTTAATGCTTGAATATGATACGTAGTTAGCGTTTGGAGATAGATTTGATTGAAACTTGAAAAAAGAGTTTTTGAAGTTATGTTGAAAAATAATTTTTGGAAGTTGAAGTTGTGTTTGGACATGCATTTTAATTGAAGAAAAGTTGAAGATTTCTTTGTGGAAGAAAAATTTTCACCCAAAAATTACCCTATACCAGTTTTTGGGAACTTGAAATATTTTCTCCCAATCCATTATCGTATTTCATAAACAATGTTTTCAATTATTTTGAAAAAATGAAACCAAAATCTATGGCCAAACGGGAGCTTGATAGCCCCTATGATGTTTAAGTTCGTCAAACTAGGTTATACACACTTTTTAAGCTTGTGTACGCCCTTTGGTAGTGTATGGGTCGAAATCTGACCACACGAGAATCGGCGCAAAAAGGAATGGCGAAGGGCCGATTAAGCCGTGGTTGTATCCATAAGGCACCATAATGATGAGTATCTCGGCCACGGCCGAGGTCGAACCGTCAGAAAGCCTGTATGGCGAAGTACATGTCATGGCATTCGGGGGGACGACCTAAAGTACAATTGGCAGATTAAGGTATCTTGGCTAAGGATCGTTAGATAAAGGGGAATACTTACTATATATATACTAGGTAGGAGAATAAGAGTGGGGACTCTTTTTTCCTTCTTCTTATAAAACATAGAAGAACGGGAGAATGCTTCTGAGGAAAACAAGAGAAGGTTTATACAACTTGGCTGCTGATCTTTGTAATCATCATTATTGAATCAAAAGATAGATCCCGTAGCTGTTAATGGCATTGTTAATACCCAATTTTTCCTCAAAAGTATTTTTAAAATTTGCATATATACCTTAAAAATCACTTTTTATAATAATTAGTATTTTTCCATAATTTTCCATATTATTATCAATTTATTTTCCTAATTTATTCAGTACTTTATATCCAATAATTATTCATAAATTACATTACAAGTGATTTCAAAGTATTTCTTAGCTCAATATATCATTTTTATCCTATTAGGATTTAATTATTTCACAAATTAGCCAATTTGGCATTGTTTGGCTATAATTACAATAATTTTGCAATTATAGCCCAATTGTACACTTTATGCTATTTTAATCAATAATCAGTCATTTTATATTTTAAATATTAGTTAATTTCCTTAATTTCACCTGTTGAGCTTTAATTTCATTTTATCTAATTATTAGCTATTTTTATTAATTATTTATCTAATTTTAATGGGTATTTAACAAATAGCCCCATTTTATTTCAACTATTACCCAATTAAACCAGCCCCAAAACCCAAATTAAATCAGCCCAACACCCAGGCCCAAACCTAAATCCTACCCGACCCAATCCCTGGTCCAATCTGGACCGTTGATCAATTCTAATCAACGGTCCAGATCCCCCATACCATATTTAATCTAATAGACTACCCCCGTCCCTCATCCCCCCCCCCCGCTTATTCTCTCACAACCAGTCTCTCTATCTCCCTCTCTCTATCTCTCGTTCGCTCTAGAACCTTCTTTTCTCCCCTCCTCTCCGATGGACCCTATCCACCTTCTCCGGCCACCTCCCTCGCCGGAAACCATGGCCTCTCATCATCTCCTGGCCTCTGCTTCACCCCACGCCGGTTTGACACTACCCTAAGGTCCTCAGGTGAACCTAGAGCGGTTCAACTCCTACCCATGGTCCTTCATGCCATTTTCCGGCCACCTCCGGCCGTTCGAGTAAGATCTATGATTTTTCCGGCTAAAACCGGTAACATTTTAAGGTTTTCTCATCTTCTCTGGGTTCTCTGAAACCCTAACTCTTAAGATTTTCCGATTTCTTTTAGATCTGTCTTAGATCTGTGTATATTATGAGCTTTTATTGTTTTCCTCTAAGGTTTTTTTCGATTTTTCTAAAGTAACTCTCCATCTTCAACTAGGGTTTTAACCCCTTTTTCAAAAAATGCTTTTCTTCTGATTTTTTGGTATTAATCTACGGCTCTCACTGTGTTTAAACGTTCGTTTGAGCCTTCTCCTTTATCCGAGTTATTCTGTTGAAAACCCTAATGTTTCTTAAGTTTCTGAGTTCGTCTTGGGTGCTATGTTCAATTAATCTGTATATTTCTTATGAACGTTCTGTGAATTCCTGATTTATATGGTTTTTACCCTATGTGTGCTTATGCTAATTTCTCCTAAATTGGTATTGTTCTCTATTTATGGGTCTTCGAATCCCTGTGATTGGTTCTTCATCGATCTTGCATGATATTCTCTACTGATTCTTGAGATATCCCTTGAATTAAGGTCGTTTTCCTGTTTATCCTTGCCTATAGCATGTTACTTCGCTCATGTGTGATATTTTCCTTTGATAAATATTGATTCCCTGTAATTAGAACCTCACTCGAGGATCTCCTTACTGATTTCAGGAATTTGAAATATCTCTTGCCTTATTTCTCTGGCTGATTTCGCTGTCAAACTAATTTGTATATATTTTCCTTAAATAGGATTCTAAACTTGAACTTAATTGCATGCTTTATACCTATATTACACTTGTACTACTTCCTTATTGTATTATAAGCAGCTTTACTTGATTCCTTTCCTTACTTTGCCACTGCTTCTTACCGTTTGTGTATGATTCCTTAATTAAAGGAAGTCTGTATACTAAATTGATTCTAATTAACGTTTGTTTCTATAATTACTGCTGAACTATTATTTTACCCTATTCTTCTGCCCGCTTTCAAACTATATATACTCTATTTATTCATTAGCGTACGGACGGAAAAAAAATCTGTTCAACTCTCTCACACACAACTAAAAACTCTCTATTCTCTCTTCTGTGCTACTTGCTACTATTCTAAGCTAGCCGGCTGCAAGCCAAGGCTAACTGCTGCACCTCTCCTATTTCTGCTTTGTGTTTTTGCTTTCTTTACTTCACTAGTATGTTTTAATTCAGATTTCAGTCCTCAAACAAACATATTTCAATTACTGTTACAATTCCTTATATTTCTAATATGCTTTTATTTACTATTTTTGTTGTTCAACATGTAATTAGGATCCGGAGTTCCCTCTACATGTTAAGTTATGCTTTACTTGTCAATAACCAGCATGTTTCTATATACTTAGTACGTGTTTCTTGTGTGAATCACCATGATCGGTACGATCATGGTCTTAGTTGTTTGGTGTTGATATGTTAATCTAATCCAATACCCTATTGTCCCCCCGATCCTCTGAACCTGTAAGAGTTTCTGATTGTGTGCTCGTATATGTTCCTGCCTGCTACATGTTTGCCCTCACATGCTCCATATTTGTCTCTCCAATCCCATTCTCCTGCTTGTGTTTGCTGGACTATTCTTCGTCCTTGGTGTGATGCTGACTTTGTTTTGGTTCTGAGATTGGTATGCATGCTCATTCAAATGATTTTCAGCAGTTAAACTTTGTCATAAAACTATTCCAATTAAGTCTCTCTTTTCAAAACTATTTCTTGCTTACCCTTTTTCAAAACTGTTTTCTTACTTAAACTCTTCAAAACTATGTCGAGCACTCTCACTCTACTCTTAGACCACTAAGTTCTACCCCTTTTGTGTGAGCCTTGCCTTGGGACCCTTGAGTTCCTTCTGAACTTGGCCACACAAAAGCTGGTCTTTCCACACTGCACTTACTCTGTCTTGGCTATGAAATCTAGGTGTGAGCACTGCCCGAGATCCCTCGAGGTCCTTAGGGAACTCTGACACACCCAGATATGAGAAAGGCTATGAAACAATCTTGGCATTTGAGGTGCTGGAGTTAGATTTATTACATAACTCAGAGAGGAAGTCCTAATCAGGTGCTGAAAATCTGGGCCTGTTTTTAGGCCCTCTGTAGTGTAACTTTTTATTTATGTAATTCATTTCAGTATTGGTCTGTAATAATCTGTTGTAAACAAGTATTGGGGCTGGCTAGTGAAAAGGGGAGAGTAGTTATAATGCTATCAACATCAATGGGTAGAAATTGTGTCTTAGGTTTACATTTCCTATATGTGCATTAGAATCCATGTGTAAGATCAACCCATTCAAAGTATATCATGCATTAGATACCATGTTCTTCAGTTTACTGTTCTAGCATCTCATTTGACAATATTTTACCACTTAGAAATCCTACTTTAGGCTAAATAATAACATCAACATAAAACTATTGCTCCTGCAGATCTTGAAATCATGTTATAACTCTTTGCACGTTTAGAAATCACGCTTTATGAATTCTGCATATCCTGAAATCATTCTGCATCTTCATTTGTGCATGTTAGAAACCCTGTTTTAGGATCTCGTTCATACTCGCTCAGTCACACCTAGCTAAACTACTGATGCATGAAAAGGACATAAAATAGTCTCATGTTTGATTATCTTGTTTAAGTGAAAGTGGTCACAATACATGCATGTCTTTGCAACATTTAGAACAACATGCTTTAGGTAAAGTAACTTCTAAATTGTTTTAATAGTTATGGTAACTATTGTATATCATTTTACACCTAGGCAAGCCTTAGGTAATAAACTTTAAAATAAAAATCAAAATCGTCTTTGTGATTAATGTTTAACTGTCAGCATGTTAAAATCAGTAGGCAAGCTTGATTAGGACTTCTTCTCTGGGTAATGTAATAAATCTGACTCTGTTGTTATCACTTAGATACCATGATTAGGATATGAATTTAGACCTTAATTATGTATGAGTTATGTTGTTTATGTGTAATGCGTGTGGAGGTATATCTGAGCCTTTCATTTGTCTTCCATGCTCCCCTTAATTGAAGTCTTTTTTGTTTATTATATGTCACCTTAGTATTTTACCTTTAAACTTGAGGGTCTGCCTAGAACCCTCTTTTCATAGGATAGAAGTTCTAAATTCCTCCGGGATGGATAGGAATGGACGGGTAACAACATGCAATGGGGTTCGAGACCAATCCTCGCTTTAATTACCTTCGTGGGACGGGAAAGGGCAGATATGAATATGATGACCGGTGCGTAAATACCACATGTAGCCCCTCTTTGAGGAGTGTCATACCGGGTATTACATTGATGTGATCCATATTATAAACAAAACTAGGACACTCCCCATGTACATTCACAAATATGCTTAGATTGTAATTCTTTTTAAAATCTTGCTTTTCATTAATTGTTTTTTTTTCAAACACCTGTGTATTTAAACTTAAATCCCTTACTATTTAAGTCATACTTGATTATTTGCTAATTGTATAAATTCATAAAAACTGTTTGGCCGGGAATCACACTAGTGGATCCTGAGGGGTGCCTAACACCTTTCCCTAAGGATAATTTCAAGTCATTACCCTGTCTCTGGTTACCAAACGTAGTTATAAATGAACCTTACAGGTGCCCTAACGCACCTTAAATCGTTAGGTGGCAACTCTTCTAAAATGCAAACCCCCTTTCCAAATGAAAAGAGTTGTACCAACCAAAAATGTCATAAACCCGATTTCGCGAGAAAAAAAGGGGCACGACAGGCATCCCTTCTCTTTCTTCTTTACTCTTACATTACGGAACAATACGTCAAGAATGTAAGCCCGTCATTTACATTTGATACCTTTTATAATCTTAAAAAGTTCATGAGCTTAATTATATCCTGTTTTCTTGCTTAATATTCTTTGATCTAGAGTTAATTATCCTTGGCTAGGATTTATCCTCTATTTCTTATTAATTCGTTTTAAAGAAAGGTTTAATACTTTTTTGGTAAAATAATTTGTCGCCATATGTGGAGGTTTTCTAGCCAAAATCTTAGTTCCCTCTAGATCTAAAGTAAGCCATAGTTCCATTTCCCGGTTATCGTAGCCTCACCCTCTCAATGTAAACACCAACTTGAGAAAGTTGTAGGCAAGTTTTGAAATAACCAAACCAACCAGGGTCACATTTGTGCACGAAATCGAAATTATGTCTGATATATATACAAAATCCACGTCTTGTTGTAGCGATGAGTTTGGTACGTCGTATGAGTTCTTAAAGTGGGATTGCGGCCACTACGCACTGAGCACGTCCACAATCCTATTTGCTATATTAGTTATATACCGATCTATACTTCCACCTCTTGGAAGGGACGATAGCCTACTGTGTGATTCTTTGAAATAACCGGCTTGTCCTGCCTTATTTTTGTACCTGTATGTAAAGAGTGTAATTTATGTATGGAGTATAACTTATGTTTTCCTTATTTTTGTGCACATCGGACGGGATCGGACCGGGACTCAAGCTCGAGATCCCAACAGGCATAGTAAGTTCAGCCCACAAGAAGCCTAGACACGACTAACGGCGAAGCCAAACATGAGGCTACCAAATCTGAAGTCGCCATTCTAGTACGGGACAAAACGAGTCATCCTACAACGCCCCTCTCCCCTAGCCAACATATCAGGTCAAGGTAATAGGCAATTTCGTTTGGGTTTGACTTGTTATTTTTCTTTTTTAGATTGGGATAGGAACATGAGCATTCTCCCAGGTGCACGAACAAGGACCAAACACCACCAAACACATCAGGAAAACATTCTACACCATACCATCCCACAGGCAACGATCGAGCAAAATCCTCCACACTGTAGCATATTACAAATAATTGACAAACGGCTCAGAACAAGCTGGTCTTATTAAGAAAATCTCCATAACCTGGGACTAAGCGGATAGCCCATGGAACGTACAGTCTCTCAGACACAGGCAGAACATGAACTCGAAAAGCTTGCACGTATATTCGCCATGATAATCCTACACCAATTCAACAGACTAAATATTACGAATCACGTTCGAGCTTCGTTTGAATTAATCAAGTCCCAAGGCGCCCAGAAGCCCACGCAATAAGTTCATCGCTCGTTCCGTCAACGGTCTCTCCAGGCCGAACAATGAAGGGACTAGATAAACTGGGACTCTACCGACGCATACACATTATGCAACAACGCATAATATTCTCCAATGAAAGCAAGAGTAAATAAACTGGGACTCATCCCGACGCATGCGAAAACAATACAACAACGAGTAATATTCTCCAATAAAAGCAAGTCTGCATACGACATTCTTACCACTCCACCGAACCAGTACATCGCCAAGCAAACGTTGAAATTTGATCTTGTTCGAATTAACAAGTCAAGGTTCGACCTCGTAACAAGTCAAGGTTCGAACTCATAACGGGTCATAATTCGACCTTGCTCGAATTTACACCCTTATTGCCCCCAGCCATCGCCAAGCGAAAGTTAAATTCGACCTCGTTCGAATTAACAAGTCAAGGTTTGACCACATCGAACTCATAACGGGTCATAATTCGACCTCGCTCGAATTTACACCCTTACGGCCCCTGGGCATTGCCAAGCAAAAGTTAAATTTGACCTCGTTCGAATTAACAAGTCAAGGTTCGACCTCGTCGAACTCATAACGGGTCATAATTAGACCTCACTCGAATTTACACCCTTACAGCCCCCGGTCATCGCCAAGCGAAAGTTAAATTTGACCTCATTCGAACTAACAAGTCAAGGTTCGACCTCGTCGAACTCATAACGGGTCATAATTCCACCTCACTCAAATTTACACCCTTACGGCCCCCGGCCATCGCCAAGAGAAAGTTAAATTCGACGAATTAACAAGTCAAGGTTCGACCTCGTCGAACTCATAACGGGTCATAATTCGACCTTGCTCGAATTTACACCCTTACGGCCCTTGGCCATCGCCAAGCGAAAGTTTTATTCGACCTCGTTCGAATTAACAACTCAAGGTTCAACCTCGTCGAACTCATAACGGGTCATAATTTGACCTCACTCTAATTTATACCCTTACGGCCCCCGGCCATCGCCAAGCAAAAGTTAAATTTGACCTCATACGAATTAACAAGTCAAGGTTTGACCTCATCGAACTCATAACGGTTCATAATTCAACCTCGCTCGAATTTACACCCTTACGGCCCCCTACCATCGCCAAACATAATTTACCCTTACAGCCATCGGCCATTGCCAAGTGAAACGTTCGAACTCACAACGGGTTACAATTTCGACCTCGCTCAAATTTACTCTCCTACAGCCCCTAGCCATCGCAAAGAGGGAGTATAATTCGACCTCGCTCGAATATACAAGTCAAAACTTACTTCGCCTTAGTTGGCAAGTCTGAATTCTACCTCGCTCTAATATACAAGTCGAAATTGACTTCACCCAAGTTGGCAAATTAGAATTCAATCTCGATCGAATTTGTAAATTAAAAGTGACTTCGTTCGAACTAACAAGATGAGATTCGATCTCGCTCGAATCAAGCGAACTAAATTCGACCTCATTCGAATTCCCAATTAAAAATCAGGGACTTAACACGGGGAAATCTGAAGATCTTTTTCAAAGAAAAGAGAGAGAGAGAGAGAGAGAGAGAGAGAGAGAAGAGAAAGAAAGTCAAAAGATATGCAACCAAAGGCAAAATAACTGTCTTATACAGAAGATGTACATACGCACAACTGCACCTTAAAGGGCCAAAAGCGGGCCTCCAAGAAAAAAATAAAAACAAACAACAACAAAAGAACAAAAAAACTAAGTACAAAAGCTGCAAAAAACTTCACTCGGCATCATTTCCACCACCGTTCTCTCCAGCATTGTCATCATCAGAAGGAAGCCCATCTTCAATCTCAGCGCCCTCACCGGCCTCCGGTGTCGTAGGGTCGTAACCGCAGGCAAGACGAGTCTCGCGTGCCTTCACCCGAGCATCTTCAAAAACAAGCTCAGGAACGCTCCCCGCCTCCCACAAACCCTTGTATATATCTCGTTGGGCCTCAACATGGACCCATAGCTCATACAAATGATAGGGGACAACAACAGAGGCAAATTCTTTGGGAAGGGGGGGGGGGCTGAGCCAACAGCTGCGCCTTATCGGCGTCAAGAGACACAACTTAATCTCCCAGGTTCGAGGCGTCCCGCTCGAGCTTGCTGATCTGCTCCTCGAGCCTTGCCTCTTTCAGTGCGGCCGTCGCCCTCTCAGCTTCCCGCTCAGACCTAAGGACGTGGATAGTGTCTTCCAGCGCCGCTGTCCTCGCCAAAGCCGCCACTCGGGCTCCCTCGGCCCTCTCCAACTCGACCACCTTCCTTTCCAGCTCAGCCACCTTCTCCATCCACTCTGCACTCAGATCGGCAACTCTAGCGGCATTCTGCTCAAGCTCGGCCCTCAAAGACAATACCTTCGCCTAAAGATCCTCGCATTCCGCCGCAACCCCTTTGCCCAACTCGATCTCCTCGTCTTTGGCCCTAAGTAGCTCCTCAAGCTTGCTACATCTACAGATAGACCGCATCAGATCCTTGTCCCTCTTCTCCAATTCCTCCTTGATCCTCGTCCCTCTTCTTTAATTCCTCCTCATCAGATCCTAAGTTGCACGTACATCTCACGGCACTTGTCGCGATATCGGCGATACTTCGCGGCCATTTTCAGAAAGACGTCGGTCTGCGTCTCAGCCCGATGAGCGCTCTCGATCTCCAGTATGTAAGTCTACAAAAAAAAAGGAAGAATCAGCGAAAGCAAATGGCACAAAACAACGATAATAGCAAAAGAAAACTCACCCTCAAGGCCATCCCAGCCACGCCACGTGACAGATCGGAGTCACTAATCTCCCGAAAAGACCTGCTTTCAGTGGCAGAGCACAAAAGGTCAAATTGGGGCACCAAGTCCACCGTGTCCTCCAAAAGGTTAAAGTCCGATGGAATATCGAGCACATGAGAATGACCTTTTTCCCTCACATCGACCCTGGTAAAACCCTACTCGAACATCCTCATATCCTCAGGTTCAATGTCGGAATCAGATTTGTAATCATCTACCACCACGCCCTTCAACCTCTTATTAGCCGAAGAGGAGGCGCGGCCCTGCCGGGACGATGATGGACCTCTCGGAACAATCACGGCGGCCTCCAAACTCTGTCACCCTGCCATGGCAGCCTCTTCGACGACCGAAACAGGTGTCGTCTCCACACCCAGGCCAGTATCACCGCTAGCATCAGATACTGCCAAAGTGGGGTCCCCCCTCGAGGATGTTTCAACTAAAGATGCCCCCTCTGACAACCTCCGCCTCTTTGCCGTTGTTATGGGAAGGTTCATTTGTTGAATGGACTGTGGGAACCAGAGTGTCTGACCGAGGAGCAACCTCCGATCGAACGAACAGTTTTAGTCGCGAATGCGGTCTGCCGAGCAACCAAATTTTGGACGCCATCATCCACAGTTGCCCTTGGAACGGGCCGGGCAGAGGAGACCGGCTGGCAGAAAGCAAGTGCAGGAGCCCTCGCCCTTCTCACTCCTCTCCGACCTGCCAATGAGAAGAGATTCGACCAAACAAAGGTATAAGTAAAAAGAAAATATGGAGCAAAGAACAAAGAAACTAAGGCCGAAACAAGCTGACTCACCAGCAGAAGGCTTGCGCCCAAACTTCTCATAGAAAGGTGCCTATTTGCGAATCCCTATCATGTGGGGGAGAATCGAGCTCACCCACTCACGAATATTAGCAACTAGCAGAGGAGGTACTCTCTTGACTGCAAACACAAAAACACTCGAGGAGGTCATTAAAGGGGAGACGACCAACAACCATCTTAAGAAAAAATGTATAAAGTAAAAAGAAAGGAAGACCTACGGGTGAAATTCCACATCTCAGGAAACCCCTCTGGGTTCGATACCACATGTTTTGTTCAGACGTAGAAGAAGTTCTCCCAAAAGCGGCGATTTGCCTTGTTATCTATCTTTACCACCAAACCCTTGGTTCCTTGATGACGCATGTGAATCATCCCCCTATGAAAATAGGGGGCGAAGAGGTGAAGCATGTGTTGTAGAGAAATTCCTCGGTCGGCCAGCTCCGCGTACTTGTTGAGCATAAGGAAGAACTTGTATACGTACGGAGAGAGTTAAGCCGGACACACCTCATAGAACCGACAGAAGTCCACCGCCAATGAAGGAAGGGGAAGTGTGTACCCGATGACAAATGGATATGCATAAAACGCACAGTAGCCCGGACGGTGTATGTGCATTATGTCTTGACCCCGCGGAACTAGTTCAATGTGATCAGGGATTCCCCATTTGACTTTGAACACCGTGAGCGCCGCAATATCCATCGAAGAAAAAACACGTTCCATCTCATCCCCAGAAGGGTTGTTGAAGTCAGTCCTCGCCTTCCCTGGGCAGGGAACCACCTCATCTACCGTCGGAAAACTCTCGTCCTCCACTAGATCCACTCCCTCTTCGAGTGGGGGTTTATCGTTTTCTGGCACCGGGGCTCCAACGGCTCTATCAGGGTTGGAGGATGCACCAACCATCTCTTTTTTCTTTTACTATGAGAATCGAGAATAATAAGGGAAGAAGGTAGAGGCCGCAAGAATTTTTAACAGAAAGGGAAATGTGAGAAACTGAAGGAGAAGAAGAAAAGCTGCGAAAGTCTCTCTTGAATGATTGGGAAGCACATCATTCAAATGTAAGATTCTCCCCTATTTATAGGGATATAAGACCCTGAGCGGGAAAACCAAATGCTACCAATTTTGAAAACGGAAAGGGCACGGGAAACGACGCAATGCATAGGAAACGTGCGCCATAATGACACATGAAGAGTTTTAATGACATTCTGAACTGACGTAACGGTCTGATGTAGCTCTCGAAACATCACGTCATTACCTCGCCACGAGGTACTTGCCCATCGCTTAAAGTGTTCAGATTTCTCGCAACTTTCGAATCGACAGAGTCCGGCCATCTAGCTCGCCAAAAGATGACCCAATTGGCGGAGGGACTAACTGTATAGGTTGAAATCTGACCACATGAGAATCGGCGCAAAAAGGAATGTCGAAGGGTCGATTAAGCCGTGGTTGTGTCCATATGGCACCATAACGACAAGTATCTTGGCCACGGCCGAGGTCGAACCGTCAGAAAGCCTGTATGGCGAAGTACATGGGGATGACCTAAAGTACAATTGGCGGATTAGGGCATCTTTGCTAAGGACCGTTGGATAAAGGGGAATACTTACTATATATATACTAGGTAGGAGAACAAGAGTGGGAACTCTTTTTTCCTTCTTAAAAAAACACAGAAGAACGGGAGAATGCTTCTGACGAAAAACAAGAGAAGGTTTAGAACTTGGCTGATGATCTTTGTAATCATCATTATTGAATCAATAAAAATAGATCCCGTAGTTGTTAATGGCATCCATTCTCTTTCTTCTTTACTCTTACATTACGGAACAGTACGTCAAGAATGTTCGCCCGTCATTTACATTTGATACTTTTTATAGTGTTAAAGAGTTCATGAACTTAATTATATCCTATTTTCTTGCTCAATATTCTTTGATCTAGAGTTAATTATCATTGGCTAGGATTTATCCTCTATTTCCTTATTAATTCGTTTTAAAGAAAGGTTTAATACTTTTTTTGGTAAAACAGGTAGACACCAAAATTGCTTATCGCTAATGTGCGTACGTATATGTACATTTTTATATGTTTATATGCATTTTTGGATTAATCAAGATTTTTATTGTTTGTTAGTAATTACTAATATTTGGTGTAATCTTGGAAATACCTTTCCCAAAACAAAACACCTAATGCCTTGTCCATTCTATTTTTCGTTTTTTTGCCCTCCTTGTAGAAGTACTTTTTAATTTATATTTTTCAGTTAATAGCTTTATAGACGTTTTAGACATTAAAACTAGAAAATGTGTTTATAATTTTGGGGAAATTTTGCATAACCTTTTCGGTAAGCTTTATTTATGTTTTTTTTATTTTGGATTGCAAAAGAATATTCTGATTTGATTTGAAGAACAATCAATTCTTTAAACTAAAAGATAGATCTGATTTAACTTGTGAGCATAAATTAATGGTCTGGAAAAGTCACATGCTTGGGGCACTTGAAACCAAATTCCAACCTAAAAAAAAAATCAGTAAACTTGAGAATCTCTATGTGCTATTGAATCTGACCAATGTTTGTTTTACAACTATAGCTCGAATTTTGTAAGCAAGTAAATACTTGGACTAAACTCGATTATTAAACAATTATAGACTTGGTTCGAGATGATACCGACTAAATAAATATTAAAAGTCACGTGAGTATAACGTCTTAATAGGTGAAATTAATTGCTCTTAATTATACCGTCTCAAATTATCTCTCATGATTTCTAAAAATAATTGTTTCAAGTATGTGTTATTTTAATAGTTCAAGAGTAAATTAATTATTTTTTTCTATTCTATCCTTAATATTAATTGTTCTTGAAGACTACAAATATCTCAATTATGAGTAAATATTAAATGACGAGAAATTATTTCTTAAGACATAAATAAAGATAAAATAGTCAAAAGTCTTTCCTATTTAATATTTTCTTAAGGGACATGTAAAAGAGAAACACTAAAGTTAATTTGAGACGGAGGGAGTATACTTGTATCCGCATAGACGGAACCAAAATTTAAATCTTATGAGTTTGAGTTCAAGAAACGATCATAACTTATTTGATTACAAAGTTATAAATTTATTATTTTGTAATTATTTAGCGAATTTTTTAAACATATATGAAGTTCCAGTGAGAATTATTTTGTTCAAATAAACCTACAAATTGTACTAGATGCACCAATGTATGCACATATGTGGATCTAGTGCAGTATTACATATTCACACGAACTGAATAACTTTTACCTAGATCGATATTTGGTTAAAAATTAATTAAACGTATTAGAATATTTAGCTTGATACCTAGTCTATGGGTAGGGGTGTACAAAGGAAACCGACAAACCGTACCAACCCGATAATCCGAGTCAAACCGAGAAAAAAAATCCGACTATGGTTTGGATTGATTTGGTTTGGTATTGGAAAAAAAACCCGACCATAATTGGTTTGGTTTGGTTTTAACTAAACAAGGTCAAACCGAAACCAAACCAACCCGACATTACATATATAGAAATTTTAGATATATTTAATATATAAATATACTTATTGTGATGTAATTATAAATATTTCTTAAAAATTTTCATAATTTTATCTTTTAAGGTATTATTTCAAGGTTGGACTTAGAACTTTTGAATGTTCCAATAAGTTTGATAGCCATTAATATTAATAAATTAAATAATGCTAACAAGCCCAAACCAAAATCAAATCAATACTAATACTAACAAAAGACATTCAATTCAATACTATGAACGAGAATGTATTGAATATCTATTTTCTGTTTTGCAATAATTTAAATAAAAATGCATAACCTATTTTTATTTTTTCTTTAGCGTTTAGTCATGTAATTAATACTCCCTTATTAGTCTACTTATTTTAGCATGACTTAGTACTTTTAGATTATGTTTATTTTTATTATGGCTTTTTAATTAGCAATATTGATATTACATGATTTTATTGTCTTTATTGTTGAATATTTTAGGATAAACCATGACACATCTCATATTTTATATTATTTTCTTGAAAAATATTTTATATAATTGTATCTTACTAGGATTAAAGAAATATTTTGAGCATAAGTTATATGTTTTGTTCTATGAAGATTTTACCGGAAAAAACCCGAAAACCCCCGAATAACCCAAAAAAATGAGAAAACACGAGAAAAACCAAGATTGAAAAATCCGAGTTTTATTAGTTTGGTTTGATCTTTAGATTTAATAACCTGACACAATTGGTTTGGTTTAGTAATTGTAAAATCCGAACCAACCCGAGATATGTACACGATTCCCACGCCAAAAGTTCATTATCCAACCTTTTTTTTAATGAATAATATGGGTAGATAACTGTTTGATTGGGTAGAAGTTCAAGAAAAAAAAAAGACTTTTCATTTTGTGGTGTAAAATGTGGTACATATATTTTATGTGACTACAAATCATTACATAAAGGTACTTTGTTTCTAAATATATAAAATTGTTAGATTTTTACGGACTAAAAAAAAGTTCGTTCACATAAATTGAAACGGAGATTATTAGAAGGGAAACTTGCACAAATGTCCCAAATAAATCTCAATTTACCAACCTCTAGCCATTAATTATAGACTTACCAAAACTAGCCAACAAAAATTAAAAAACCAAATAATAGGGTTCTTTCTCTCAAAGAATCACATGCAAAAAATACCTTTCATATTTTTAAGCGTGATTAGCAACACTAGATACAAGACGGAAAGGAAATTTTATGGATAAGGTAGCAAATAAGGTGATGAAATACAAAAAATATATACAATATTCCAAAAATCTAAACAAAAAAGGAACTTTTTCAATGGGTATAGTTGAAATTCATTGAAAATATATAGATAAATCAATATACAAAATTTGAGGAAGATTGGAGGTGATTTGGACTGGTTTTGTATCAAAATTCGTAATTAAATCGAGTTCAAAAAAGTCTTCCGCGACACATGTATCAAACATGTGTCACGCATGTATCTCACACACAGGTATACATGGATATACATGTGATACATAATAGATATAAATATGATACACAAATGATACACAGTGTGATACACATATCATTTTTTTCATGTTCAGTTTTTACCGAATTTTCAATTCAAACCACCTCAAAACTTCACTAAATCATCCCAAAACTGAGATTCAAACTCCTTAAATTGTGCCCAATCTATTCTAATAATACCCACTCAAAACAAAACAAAAATTTGATATATTTTTTTGCTACAAATAACTAATTGGCTAATTTGGCTAATATTAGTAATATTTTGGCAAAATACCTTAAACCAACCCTAAACTTGGCTCAGATTATTAGTATCCTCCACGAACTATGCCCGGTCTTAATTACCCCCCCCCCCAACTTGGCCTTTTGAAAGACATTACCTCCCTAGACGCTGATGTGGCAAAAAGTGTGGGTGCACTCACCTGCCACGTGGATTTTTCTGTATATGTGACATTTTTTTGAAAAACAAAATATATTTTTACCGTTTTAAGAATATTACTTTTTCAGATAATTTTTTTCGAATACAATTTATAATAAAACTTGGATAGAACTACATTATTTAGGCTAAATATTTTATTTGGACAGAAATAATAAAGTTTTAGTTAATCTTCTTTTGAATTTGACCTGAAAATAAAGATTTATACAATTGAAATAAATAGTCAAGACATCTAAAAAGTTTTAAAAAATACATAGTTTGAAATTAATTATTTTGGCTATAATTTTTTATATAGCACTAAATTACGGTGCTCTAATTTTTATTTTTATTTTTACAAATTTTACCTAAAAAGGTAAAAATACACAGTTGAAATAAATAGTCATTGCATCAAAAGAAGAAATAAAAAGAGTGTATTGATGCAATGACTATTTATTTTTTATAACTTTTAGATGCCTTGACTATTTATTTCAATTGTATAAATCTTTATTTTCAGGTCAAATTAAAAAAAATACTCCCTCCGTTTCAGTTTATGTGAACCTATTTCCTTTTTGGTTCATTCCAAAAAGAATGAACCCTTTCTAAATTTGGAAACAATTTAGAATAAACTTACAACTCTACCCCTAATGAAAAGCTTTTATAACCACACAAATACTCTGGGCCCCTTTTTAACTTGTTTAGGACAACAAATTCCAAAAGTCTTCATTTTTCCTTAAACTCCGTGCCCAGTCAAACAAGTTCACATAAATTGGAATGGAGAGAGTAATTAAAACTTTATTATTTTTGGCCAAATAAAAATATTTAGCCTAAATAATATAGTTTTATCCAATTTTTATTATAAATTGTATTCGGAAAAAATTATCTAAAAAATAATATTCTTAAAAAGGTAAAAATATATTTTATTTTTCAAAAAATGCCACATATACAGAAAAATCCACGTGGCAGGCAAGTGCTGCCACACTTTTTGCCACATTAGCGTTTAGGGAGTAATGTCTCTCAAAAGGCCAAATTGAGGGGGGTAATTAAGACCGGACATAGTTCAAGGAGGATACTAATAATCTGAATCAAGTTTAAGAGTAATTTAAAGTATTTTGCTTAATATTTTATCAGTTGACCAATTTTTATAATGAGCTACCTCTAAATGGACATAGCTTGTAATTTCCCTTATTAGAAATTAAAATATTAGTCATGAAACATTTTGTACAAAGATAAAACTTGTCTTCCGAGTCGTTAATGCCAATAACCAATTTACGACTATCTGATTTCTTTCTTTCTTTTTCCTTTTTCTGTTTTATGACCTTTGCATATGTCAGTTAGGATGCATTAGATAAAATAATGCATGCATTAGTTTTGTGTATTAATAATATCATATTTGGTAGACATTTTGAACATATGCATTAGTTATGCAAGCATTACTTATACATCCTATTTGGTATTATCCTATGCATAACTAATGCATAGAAAACCATGGTATTAGCAATGCAATGGGGTTTAATGCATGCATTGGCTTAGTTAAAGACAAAATTATCCTTCAAAATTTATGCTTGATTAAAATATGCTAGTTATTATATTAAATGCAAGTTTAAAATAATCCAAGTAATGAGAAATAAAATTATAGCTCTAGTAAATAAATAAATACTTAACATATTCCTTTTTTTATAAATAAATATTTAACTGGCGAAATGCCTTCCTAGCCACTTAAACTTGTCGGTTTTTTTAAAGCCGATACATAAACTTATAACTTTCCCATTTGAACACTCGAACTCGTTTTTTCCATAACTAATAAACACATCTGACCATTGACCATGTGCGCGTGTATTACACATACACATACGTGTCCATCCAGTCAGCAAATGACCAATGGATGTCTTACACGTAAGGACGCGAACAGTCAAGCATCAACTCCTTCTCTTTGACAGCTTTAGCGTTCTTCTTCATCAACCATTTCAAGCTAATTCCAACACCCCTAGCAACAGAAGAATGCCTATCTCTGCTACGCCTATCTCTGCTCATTTTTCTTCCCTACGACATAGTGATGAACGACAAAGAAGCAGATCAATTACAATGCAGTAGAAACAGACCAAAATGAGTCCAATGGAAAAACAGTTTTAAAGATAAATTAATATCTTCTGACAGTACCAACATATACCTAGATTTTGAATGCAATTCTTTCAGCAACATCTCTCTTGAAGATGAAAACACAAACCCGGAAAATCACTCAAACTTCATCCCCATCTCAGCACAAGACAAAGAAAGACTATACCAACCATGACAACAATCCATCATCACCAAGCTGCTTGGGAAGAAGTTAGGGTACATTCAACTAAGGGACAAGCTTCATCGATTATAGAGATCATCAGAAGCTCTAAATTTAATAGATCTAGGTAATGATTTCTATCTCATTTCCACCATTTTCACGGTCTGAAAAATGAAAAAAAAAATTGAAAATGGAGCTTCAGATTTTTAAAAATGGAGGAAGGGGGTATTTTGTACTGTTGGGCATTGGGAAGGGGGTTTTCACGCTCCTGTGCGTCTTGTTCCTCACGCGGGCTGCTGATTAGGACCAACTGACGCCATATGGGCATGGTCAATGGTCAAATGTGTTTATTAGTTATGAACAAAACGAATTCGAGTGTTCAAATGAGAAAGTTATAAGTTTATGTATCGGCTTTAAAAAATCCGACAAGTTTAAGTGGCCAGGAAGCCATTTCGCCTATTTAGTTCTATATTACAATATATGTAGACAAATCAAATAATTTTTTTAAAACTTTTTCATATGAAAACATTTCTCAAAATATGTCTGAGTGATCAATTGGTTTTGAGGGCATTTTTGTAAACAAGCAATTTTTTTAGAAATTGTGTAATGCTTTAATACATCAAACCAAACAATTGATAAAAAATATGTCAGCATAACTAATACTAACATAACTAATGCAAGCATAACTAATACAAGCATTACTAATACACCCTATTCAACATTGTTGTTATTCACCCCACCAAACGATCCCCAAAGGTGTTAGCAAAGCAACACATGAATCCCACCTACTCAACGCTTGTGCATAATTCTTTAATTAATTAAACGCCATGCGTGACTCTACAATAATAGCGCAATGAAACCCTCAAATCTACACCTTATTATTCCATGGAGGGAGTAAATGGGGATGGGTCGTTAATCAAGTTGATCTGTTGTGTTAAGAATTCAGATTGGGGCCGCATTGGTCGTGAATCCACTGTCGCACGTCTCTATTATCGGAATACTGGAATCGAAATTGATTTGGACCAGCCCTATGCTGAATTTTGGATGGGCACCCATGAATCCGGCCCATCGTACGTTGTGCAAGGTGAAAAGGTGACATTGAAGGATTGGATTGAAAGGAATCCTGGTGTTCTTGGTGAAATTGTTGTTAAGAAATGGGGTACCAACCTTCCCTTTCTCTTCAAGGTTTGCTCTGTTCTAAAATGTTTATTTTCTTTTTTGGTTGATTTTCTCGGATTTCCATTATATTTGGTTGTTTAGAGTTTACGTTATATACATAGTCGGGTCAGCTTTACTTGATGTAGATATTCTTTAGCTGCTGTAGGTAATCCGTCTTAAGGCTTACCTGTAGATATTCTTTTGAGTGACCAGATAAAGTAAATAAATTCTTTATATAACCTAAACTCGGGTATATTTTTAATGTTTAAGTTATATATACAGCCTTTACCAGTTATAGACGGTAGTTATAGTCGTAGCCTGTCTTATTTTTAAGATTATAAATTCACATTTTAAGGAGGCTTAATCTATAGATATCCTTTGAATGACATGATAGTATAAGAAAATATTTTACACTAATGGTGTATATTACTTAAACATAGTGCTGTCGGGACTAACTTGTAGGCACCTTGATTATTTCATTAAGGCTTAGGTAGATGGGAAGAAATCACTTGGTGTTTTGTCAGGGATTTGAACCCTTATCTTCAAGGTTTGCAGGCACTTCGTTGACCACTAGGTCACACCCTTAAGCAGCACATATGGTACTTTTAATGATGGTAGTGTCGGGGCCAACTTGCGCATACCTCAACTGCATATTCCCACCAATACAATTACAGGGTAACTCTATCTATCGAGGGTTATGGCAGATAGGAAGAGAACACCTAGTTTTTTTTTTATCTGAGACTTGAACCCTTGTCTTCAAGGTCCGCACCTACTTTGTTTACCACTAGTCCACACCCTTGGGTAGTACATGGAATATTTTGTTGATGGGTGGTGGTGCCATTGGAATCCAACCTCTATTTTTATCATGCTAACTTTTTGGATGAGATGGTTCATACAATTCAATATAAATCAAGGAATACTAAATTGCTCTGTTAGCAAATCTTTAAAGTTGTGATTTTTATCAGCTCTCTAATAGTAGTATAATAATGCATAATAACTACTAGTGTGACACCAAATATGGTCTTTGATATTGACATGGTCCGCTTCTCAGAAAATCCAGATTAGGGGACAATTCAGATTAATTACATCGATTTTAAATGAGAGAAAGTCTTTATACTTGTGTTTCTGTATGTGGTTAAGAAGGTTTCTTAACATTGCTTGCTTTTTAGGTATTATCTGTTGCCAAAGCTTTGTCGATACAGGCCCATCCAGACAAGGTGTTGGCCACTTCTCTACATAAAGAGCAGCCATTTGTTTACAAGGATGACAATCACAAACCCGAGATGGCTTTGGCATTGACGCAATTTGAGGCTTTATGTGGGTTTGTCAGTCTTGAGGTACGTTCTTGTAGTTTTTGTTCGTCTAGTTAATAATAAACATATTATTGTTCTTTCTTACTCTCAACCGATTCATTCCTCAGTGATGATAGATAATAAGATCACTTGGTTGCTGCAATGTACACATAACCTCTCATTGTGGAATCTTATATTTTGCCAGGCCTCTTCATTTGGCAAAGTCATGAGTTCTAAGCTCACATTTGTGTACTCTAAGCTGATTGTAAACGTGTCCTATTAAAAAATTATCATGAATTGTTTGAGCTTAGATATTTTTTTCGTTTGTACTAGTTGAACCTCCCTTTAAGAAATAATAAAAATAAATTTGAGCTTGTTGTTTCTTCCCCAACAACCAGATGTTAAAACTTAAAACTTAAGGGAGAAAAAAATATAGAATGGAAAAAGAGTTCCAAATAACTTTTCAAATCCCTCCTTTCTCTAGGTGATATGAAAGGCTGCTAACTGGGTGTTCCGGCTAGCATACGTGTTAAGAAACTAGCATATTTTGCTTTCTTTTTCTGTGCTCAAAAGTTGTGGAATTTATGTTAGACTGCAGATATAAACAGCTACGTAGAAGACAGAAGTTTATTCTGGTTAACAAGCTTCTTATATTGAGAGATCTGGAAATGGGGTAGGGTTGATAGAGCTGGATCCAAGATTTTAAGTCAGTGGGGCAGTTGTATACCTTATTCATGTGGTTGATTTTCTTGAGAAGCAACGTTGTGCTCCTTGACTTGAGTTGACGGAATGGATTTAACTTGCATGACTATTTTCCAGAAAAAGAAATTGATTTTGATACTAAGTATATTGAACATTTTCCAGGAGCTCAAGGTGACTGTTAAAACTACGCCCGAGATTGTCGAAGTGATTGGTAATGCAAAAGCGGAGCAAATTTTAAACTTGAATGAGGATGATGGGGAGGTGGAGGTTAGATTAGTGCTACAATCAGCATTTACTGACATAATGTCAGTTTGCAAGGATGTGATCGTTGAAGTGTTGGCCAAGCTGATTAGTCGCCTAAACATTAAAGATCAGGTAATCCATATTGATCCATGATCAAGTGAAAGTAATTTTTTTTGTTATTAATTGGAGGTCTCCTTTTCTAAGTTGCTCGGATTCGGGTGCGGGTATCCAATACAGGGACGGACTCGAGTATCGGATTCGGCAAAATCTAAATTTTAAGATTCGAGAGTGCGGGTCTGGATATGGATACGGGTGCGGGGATTCGGCTAATAAAAAATAGAGTAATAAACATATTATAAATTTTGAGAGATATTTGGTGAAAAACTTACATGAATATTGTAGAATTCAATCTTTCATTCTCCAAGATGGACATTATTCTTTCATTCTCCTAAATCTGTTTTATTTTTTATTTTGAGAAATCAAAATCTCAATTTTTCTCCCAAATTTGTCGATGGACTCCGGTCAAAGTGTCCGAAGTCAGTTGACCGAATCAGGGACGTATCCCGCTCTCGTCCCTGTCTCGTATCAGGACGGGGACGGCACCAAAATCGATGAGTCCGCACAACTTAGCTCCTTTTTGTGCTTCTGCATGGTAGTAAACTTGTTCGTGTGGATAGTAATTCTCCGAGTTTTTGGGAAGGTTTGATCTTTGTTGTCTTTATGTGCTTTTGTCCTAGTCCTATCTCCTAACACAGACATACTTGTATACCTCTACTAACTTACATGTGTCGCTCTTACATGGTGGTGGCTTGCACTGGCAGAAAATGTAAGGCCGATTTGTGAAAATGCGAGGGCTGAGAGTATCACAATGTTTTATTGATTTGAATATTGAATTTCTGTATTTTATAACTACAGCTGATCTATCTTATCCTTGTTCGTCCCCAGATTAAAAAGAAATAAGAAAAAGGTGACTTGTTCTCTTCCACTTTAAATGTGGATGGATCAGCTGAAACATAAAAAATAACTGTGATAACCTCCATCAAGTTGCATTTGTTGTGCAATTCCTACCAAGGAGCCAATCTGTTTGGATTTGATTTCGTTCTATGTGTATCGCTGCAAATGTGATTATTCAGTTTTCCTTTATTTCCTATTATTGTTGAACCTTGGATGCGTCAAAGCCTTTTCACAGCCACGAAAGTGACACGACTTTATCTGCATCAAATTCTGTCATTCTGGAAACTACGAGATATATTTTGGGTTTGAGTTTAGTACTTTTGTTGATGCATAAGTTATTCTTATGTAAATTATGTGGGGGAACCGAACTGCTTATGGTCTCGTCAAACATATTAGCTGTAACTCTTGCTGCTTAAGTTCATCTTGCCCATTGTTTCTTATTTAAATGGATTTGCATTTATCTTCCGTGTTGTAGGCGAGGCACCTAACGGACAAAGAACAATTGATTTTAAGACTCGAGAAGCAGTATCCAGCTGATGTTGGTGTCTTAGCTGCATACTTGTTAAATTATGTGAAACTCAACCCTGGTGAAGCATTATATTTAGGCTCAAATGAACCTCATGCATATTTATATGGTGAGTCTGTTGAATGCATGGCAAATTCAGACAACGTGATACGTGCCGGTCTAACTCCAAAGCACCGAGATGTTGAAATTCTCTGTTCAATGCTCACTTACAGACAGGTATTGTCAGACACCATTATGGTTTTGCTCCATATACCATATTTATTTCATCTTTTGTGATATAGTTAGAGATTGACGTTCATGACTGAACCCCTGAATAAAGCAGCAACCTTATTATGTGCTTCTTAGAAGTTCGACCAACCATAGGCTAGGCAAGAGTTGTATTTTGAGCTCAGTATAGTGACTGAAATTGGTTGGTATCTTTTCTTTGATTATGAATCCTATCAAAGAATTGATTCAACTAAAATGAGATGATAGGAGGCGTTGAAGGTGTATATTCTTTGTTGTTTATAAGTTACCCGTTTTTTCGGTATGAGAAGATTTTATTGGGTTATCGCCTATTTATTCTCCAAAATGAAATACATGGCATTGGATTTATGTTAAGCGATGAATCTGAATCAGCTTGTTTCTGCAGGGGTTTCCTGAAATTCTGAAAGGTACTGTAGTTAATCCATACACAATGAGATACCTCCCTCCTTTTGATGAATTCGAGGTGGATCGTTGCATTCTTCCTCCACAATCAACTACTGTATTTCCTTCCATTCCTGGTCCTTCCATTTTTTTGGTCGTGGGAGGAGAGGGGACGATGACCACATCATCAGACGCGGTAGTTGCTGAAGGCGATGTTTTATTTGCATCTGCAAATACCAAAATTACTGTTGCAACCTTGTCTGGTTTGCATCTATATAGAGCAGGAGTTAGCAGCAGGTTGTTTGAGTAATGGTTAGTGACATATCCTATGCATAAATAGTGTATTGATTTCTCTCTTATTGCTAATTTTTCAGCACCACTTTGTAATAGGATCTTGTACATTACACGGCCTCGTAGATGTAGATCAAATCACCCTTGGTACGGGTGGACAATTAGCTAGAGCAGCGTGTGCTGTAGTAAAACTGATCGCAAAAGAAGGGAAATTGACCACATTAAAGTTACCTTCTGGAGAGGTCCCTATACAAGTAAACTTTCAATAGAATGGTAAAGAACTTGTTATCAATCAGAAAATGTATGCTGTTAGTGGGGATATTAGTGAAAGGATATTACTAGGTAAGGTATTTTTACTGGTTTCCAAAACTAATTCTGGCAGTTGTTATTTTCATTATGATTTTGTTTCATACACTGTAAGAAATTACCAAACATTGCCGGAGTTTGTAATGAAAAATTAACACAACTATATCTGGATTTTATACAAAATATACATGCGAAAATGCTAAATTTAGTTCTGGAAAAGCAAGTCGGCTGCCCGTTCAATAGCTTAAATTGCATAATATTCATCTGGCACTACTTAAAAAGAAACAAAAAATCCATAAAGGCTAACAAATCCATGCGACACTAATCAATCAGCATGCATCATGCATGTAACTAGCGGTGACACCGATAAAAAAAATAGTTATTCATTCATATTATCCACTAAATAATAAGTTAGATAATAAACTTTTTAAAAGATAATCAAATATAGATAAGATCCATTCATCCATAATATCTATTTAAAAATGGATAATCAATGGATAACCAATAGGTTTAATTTTTATATTTGCAAAGACTCAAATTTGGGGTTCCTCAAGTTTGGGAGATTTGGTATTTTCCCAAAAGTGATCAAATTCAAGAAGCAATAGATAATATGGATATCCATCTTATCTGCTGGTTAACCATATTAAATATAGGGTGGGTCGGCTAATTTATCCGTTTTTGCATTACCTATTTTAACCCGCTCATATCAAACCCGACCCGCCTGTTTGTCACCCCTACGTCAGATTACAAAAGTTCAATACGACGTGAGTAAACCAGTGAGAACAAGTTCTGTGAACACTTTGCGTCAAATAATGCTGTGTGATTGGAATTGGTTAACTTCCATTACACGAGACATCATTTACTCAATCCGAGCTTTTAATATATTGGTTCTCTTGATTTAAAATAATTATAATGCTAGTCAAATATTCAAAATAGAAATAACTATACTATGTAAAAATCTCATTTGGGGGGGGGGGGGGAGAGTTTGTATATATATATATATATATATATATATATATATATATATATATATAAAGTTGGGACAATAAAACTGTGTCTCATGATTATCATTTATATTGATATGT
This sequence comes from Nicotiana tabacum, assembly GCF_000715075.1. Classification (NCBI taxonomy): domain Eukaryota; kingdom Viridiplantae; phylum Streptophyta; class Magnoliopsida; order Solanales; family Solanaceae; genus Nicotiana; species Nicotiana tabacum. Next base: position 21,702,504 of record NC_134100.1, on the reverse strand, counting down.
ACTAGTTGTGTTAGCGTAACTCGGAATGTGTGGGATTGCACATATTTTTCGATCCCATACCCAAATAAAGTAGAGGAGCGATAAATTGACAGTCAGCATAAAACTTGTCAACATGATAAATTCTCATAATACAGATATTGTTGGAAAGTGCCCACCTAGGCACGTGTTATGTTGACACCCGGATGTGATGAAGGGGTTCCACCACATCGCCGCCTGGGTGTGAGAAAGTATGAGCAGGGATTCCCACATCAAGGATGGGTATGGGTAAAGAAGTTAGTTCTGCCATGCTAGCGCCCGAATATGGTGAAAAATATGAAAAGGTTCCCTACGGGTGTGGGTAAAGAAGCAAGTTCCGTCACATAGTGCTTGGATGTGGTGCAAAATAAGAAAGAGTTTTCTCATCATGGACAATGAGGATTAAAAAGCTAGTACAAGAGAGGTGGATTCATGTAGGTATCTGGAATATAGGCATTTTGAGAGGAAAGTCGACAAAATAGTGGATATCTTAAAAAGAAGGAGAGTTAATATTATATGCCTTCAAGAAACTAATGGACAGGGCAAAATGCTAGAGAGACAGGTTACACGGATTATAAACTATAGTATTGTTGGATAGATAAATATAAGAATGGAGTGGGAATTACTGTAAAACCGAAACTTAAAGATAAGGTTGTAGAAGTAAAATAAATTGGGAATAGGATTATTACAAGAAGGCTTTGTGGGGGAAGGAGACAATCAATGTTATCAGTATCTACAAATAAAACTAAATGTAGAAGCTAAAGCTAAAGAGGAAATGGGTTCTCCCAACATACCAAGTGCGGTTGCGTCAACAGCTCCCTGGACAGCGAAATAGGGGTGACTTCACATTGTTTCCTGACATAAGTAATATGTACTCGGATCTTACTCGTACTTTGTGAAGGTAGAAAGGTTATTTTCGATACACCATATGATCAAGAAAAGCATGGAAGACATAATTCCCGCAAATCAAGGTTAACCAAAACACTTACCTCTTTTCGAAATAATTCGATCTTCCAAAATCGTCTTTTCTTTAGCACAAGCATCCAAACCACTCGAATCTAGCCAACCAACATGCAAATAAGTCAAACACGCTTTAGAAACTACCCTAGTATCAAAAAGGTTCGATCTTTAACATATTTGAAAAAGTCAACTCGGGCCTACTTGGTTGAAATCAAGATCAAATCCCGATTATGCACTCACCCGAATCCAACTATGTGTTTTATTTCGAGACCTGACCTCAAATCGAGGTCTAAATCTCTATATTGTCAAATCCTAAGTTTTTACCAAAAATCCTATTTTTACTCTATAAAAATCTACATTAATGGATGAAAATATACGGAAAGTAATGAAAATTGATCAAAAATACATTAAAAAGTTACTAACTTTTGAAGTTGAGAAGAAAATTCTCTTCAAAAATCGCATGCACAAAGTATAGGTCGCAAAAATGAAAAGAAAAAGAGCTAATCCCAAAATCTCCTATTTTTACCCAGCTGCAGATGTCGCAATTGCGAATCAAGATTCGCGATTGCACAGCTTGCAAATATGAATCAGTATTCGTAAATGCGATAAAGCCTCCAAAGCTCAAAATTCGCAAATGCGACACCTAGTTCGCAATTGCAAAGCTGGCTTGCCCCTGCCACACTTTGAAAATGCAAGGTCTCCTTCGCAATTGCGAGCAACCCATTATAATTGTGATGACCATGATAGTAGGCTAGAAATTAGTGTTTTATTCGTATTTTGCACTCTAATTACTGCACTTAATTTGTGTTTGAGCTTAAATCCAAGGGGGAGTGTTATGATAAAAATCAAAATATGGTGGATGTCTACTCTTCCTCCATGATCTTTCTCTCAAATGGTTAATGACATATTCAATGACATATTTTCTATGTTCAATGACATATTCCATGACATATTTGCTTCACTTTTCATGCCTATATAAAGGCTTTGTAATAGATAGGAAAATACACACAATTGAAGAAGAAAATCTCTTCCTTCTCTCTATCTCTATTCTTGTTCATGTTTTACTAAGTTGCTTTTATTTCTTGTTCATACTTTACTAAATTGCTTTTATTTCTAGTTCATGCTTTACTAAATTGCTTTTATTTCATAACACGTTATTAGCACGAGTCTCTAACCAATTGTATTTATATATCTACAAAAAAAAATTCCTACATCCAGAAAAATTACAATTAGAAGCCATACATATCATCACATGGTTAAATGTAAAGAGAAACTACATATGGTAAATAATGAAATGTAAGAAGGTATGATTATCTTATACTTGTCATTCCTTTAAAATCTCATATGCACACAACTTTGTACTACACCTGTATTGCATAAGCACATATTAATATTACATCTTTTATATCACATGAATGGAATAAAATTTTCGAAGTTCTATATGTTAAAATCATAGTAGCAGTTAATTGTTGATATGATGCATGTCATGGTAACCAAGGATATTTTATATAAATTATCTTATGCATATTTATGTGTTAACTATTTTCAATCTGTCCTGCCGCTTTTAACATTTTCTTTTACTTGGATGAATATTTTTTTTCCTTTTGAATTTTTACACTTGCATATAGTACCAAAAAAAAAAGGAATAAAATATAATAATAAAATTGGTCACACTGATTAAAAGCATAAATCATCTTGAAGAAAATAAGAAATACTTCACATCTTTATCTAAGTTGATTAATTACTTCTTTGAAGTTTGGAAAACAAACCAGCTATTGAGAAAGTATACTTCATAATTTATGGTCGTATCATTTGAAAGCAAACAATGATTAGTATGATTACTAGAAGAGGTATTTTTGAGTATCCATAACCTACTTGATGTTTGCTACTAACTTACCATTTTTAAGTATTTTATATGAATGATGCACAAGCTACAACTGGTAAGTTGTTACCTATAATGTCACTTTTCAGGTAATATAAATGTTGAATTTATGTATTAGTACTATATATGTGTTGTTACCTATATGGTGTATTTTTGATAAATTTATTCACTAATTGCTTGGTTGAATTGAGTGAAGGAAAGTCATGGCGTTTAATCAAATCCAATAGGTAGGGTATACCCCGAAAACAACAATATTTTTGAGAGAGACTCAATAAATATTAAGACAATGATTTTATGATTCTTTTAAACTCTAATAAAATTTAGAAGAAATATTCTGACTACAAACAATTGTATTTCATATAGATGCTACAAATAATTAATAAAGTTTTACGCTGATTTGAGATTTGTACACTTATTTAAGAAAGCAAATTTGATTTGCTAAGTTGCAAATTAGCTGTGTACAACTTTCTTGGCATGTGATTGAAATTAAGGCTTGAGAATGAATCTCAATATTTTTTTAGCCTATTATGCTATTGATTAAGACATCGGGATCAAGTCCTGATGCTCCATAATGATAAGAGTTGGGTTTGAGTCCCAATTTATTATGGCCTAACATGCCTTTATATTGGTAAGACATTGAGTTTGAGTCACAATGTACCATATTGATGATATAATGATGACTAAAGAAAAATAATATATTTTTCATGAAAAGGCATAAAAATTGTCCCACTTGATTTGCTCCATTCTTGAAGTGAATGTGATAACAGTGCATAATAAGTTTCTTGAAGAGAATGTGACTTGTGATAAGCATTGAGAATGCAAACTCATTCCTAAAGTTGAATGTGGCAATATGTGATAAAAGCAATGAATAAAGACATGCAATTCATGAATACCACACAACTCACCTCTAAGAGAGGTTTGAGTAAAATAAAGAGAATAAATATTATTGTGTGGTTACATGAATATGTCATTGGTCGCGTACATGTGATATGCCAAATATTATTTTGTCATGCCTTATAAAAGTTATTAAAGACAAAGAAATGATTTTACTTATGATGATATTGACCATGACAATTTATTATGATATAATTTTCTCTGTGAAGGAGACATTTACCATATGAATGGTAGGATAAAAGATCTTGTAGTACAAAAGTTGTTAAGAACTCCGGAAAAACTAATTTGTTACTACCCGGATGAATAAACTTATTCATGACATTGATATTGTAAAGTCTCAAAAGAAACTTTTTGAGTTTCAACTATATAAGTCAAAGTGATTGGCATATTGAGACTATAAATGAAAGGAAGATTGAATATCTTCATATTTCTATAATCATATTGGGTAAATATGAAAGGTTACCCGATCTTCTTTCTATTTGTACTACACAAATATAAGCATGATGTTGGAATCATATGTCACCAGTAAACTAGAGGTTTACTAAAACAAATATTAATTGGCATGACCGGTTAGCCATCTCGGTTCAATTATAATGCGAAAAATTAATTAAGAATTACATTGACATATATTGAAGAATAGAAGATTCTTCAAGAATTCTCTTGTGCTGCTTATTCTCATGATATACCAGTTAAAGGTTGGGATTGAATCCTTTGATTTCTAGAAGGAATAAAAGGTGATATATATATGGGCCCAGTCACCTGCCATGTGGACTGTTTACTATTATATGATTTTAATAGATGCATCTATTTTATGGTCACATGTGCATTTGTTATCAACTTGTAGTTTGGTTTTTGCAAGATTGCTTGCTCAAATTATTAGAGCACAATTCCAGAATATAAATTATGATGATTTATCTTAATAATACTGGTTTAAATCCAAGTTGGTTTAGCAGAAATTGTATGCCTCGAATTATAGCTAAATCATTGGTTATGAGAACAAAACTCCCAAAAACGAAATTTGGTATGAGATTTATTATTTATATACAACAGCACTTGTACGCATCTAGCCAAGTTATAAAAATTTCTCCCTATCACAATCGGTTCAGGGTCAGGAACCAAATAATTTCTATATAGAAATATGGATGTGCTATATGATTTAATTATACTACCAAAATGCACAAAGATGAGTTCCCAAAGATGGTTGGGAAATGTATTGGTGATCCCAACATTAGGGGGAGAAAATGGGCAGCTGAGAAAGTGATACGTGAAATGAATTATTATGAATACATATAGATCCTCGTACAAGAAAATATAAATTTAAAGTTCAAGTGATATTCATTTACAAATTATTGCCAGACGCATTTGCTGAGCCAAAGCTAAATGTCATATTTCAGCTGCTAATGCTCAAAATAGAATAAAGTCCATGAGGGACAGAGTCTACGGCACACATGAAGTGTACAGACCAATCGGTTCCAAAGATAAAACTCCTTGAAGAAGGAGAGGGGCAAATATTCAAAATGGTCATAATAAGAAGGCAAGTGCCCTAGAAGGGCACCATGACATAACACTTCATAAGACCTCATGGGAGAGGCTCAGGTACCTGAAAATAATGAAATAAAGAGATCTCAATAAGTTATGTCTTTATTGGATAATAATGGAACCGACATAAAATGATTGTCGACGATATTGTTAATATAATGTAGCGCTCAATATGATTAATATTGACGAGGATCTTGAGATCAAATCTGTCATGAAATTTGGACGGATAAAAGATTGGCCAATTAAAAAATACGCAATGAAATTGACTTCACTTGAAAAATGTGAAATTGGACGGATAGTCCAACACCTGAAAGTATAAAGTCAATTGAGGTATAAATGTGTTCTTGTGTGAAAGGTTCAAGTCGATAGACATAAAGACGACCTGTGACACAAGAAAATTAGTAAATATCCTCACATTGAATATATGGAGACATGTTCTCTTATAGTGGATATAGTCACTTCAGGTTTTAATCTGGCAATATATGAAAAACTTGATATGCGTATAGTGGATATCATTGAAAGATTTAAATTGTCTTGGAGCATATTAAGGTTTCCAAGAAATTTATTAAATAAAGCTTCAAAAATCCTTATACGGATTGAAACAATCAGGGCGCATGTGGTATAATCACCCGAGAGAGTACTTGTTGAAAGAATGGTGATATTAATGTGCAACGGATCCGTTCAAGTGATAATATGACTGATTTGTTCACCAAATATCTACCGGCGTCAACCTTCAAGAAACTAGTGTACAAGATTGGGATACGAAGGCTCAACGATGTGAACTGATGATCTCATCAGGGGGAGTTAATACGCGTTGTACTCTTTTTCCCTTACAAGGTTTTGTTCCATTGGGTTTTCCTTGCAAGGTTTTTAACGAGGCAACCAAAAGGCGTATTTCTAATATGTGTACTCTTTTTCCTTCATTAGTATTTTTTTCCCATAGGGTTTTTTCCTAATAAGGTTTTAACGAGGCACATTATTTATGGACATCCAAGGGGGAGTGTTATGATAAAAATCAAAATATGGTGGATGTCTACTCTTCCTCCATGATCTTTCTCTCAAATGGTTAATGACATATTCAATGACATATTTTCTATGTTCAATGACATATTCCATGACATATTTGCTTCACTTTTCATGCCTATATAAAGGCTTTGTAATAGATAGGAAAATACACACAATTGAAGAAGAAAATCTCTTCCTTCTCTCTATCTCTATTCTTGTTCATGTTTTACTAAGTTGCTTTTATTTCTTGTTCATACTTTACTAAATTGCTTTTATTTCTTGTTCATGCTTTACTAAATTGCTTTTATTTCATAACAATTTGCACTTATTACGTATTTTATGCCTTGCAGGAAATGATTTCGAGTAAAAAGATAATCTGGAGCTAAGTCGAACAAATTGGAGCTTTGAATTAAGTCAGAATCGGATTCGGGGGTCGAGGACCAAGTCTGGATATCAAAAAGTGAAAGAAACAAGTTACTCTGAGAAAACTATACTGCCACACCGCATGGGGCGCCACATTGTGTGGTGCGGCAGCGCAGTGGAGCCTGCTAACGAAGATTGCAAGCCTCTAATAAAACCCACAAGCGCGGGGCTCGTCGTGCCTGTATAAAATTCTCAGAGTAGTTTCCTAATTCGGCTTGGAAAGGGTAGTTCCGTTCGGACTCGTTTCCACACGGTATAAATACATCAAAAATACGTTTGTGAAGGAACTTTTGACCTTGGGAGCTTTTGGAGAGCATTGGAGGCTTAAAGACTCAATATTTCATCCTCCTTCTACCAATTTAATTCGCGAGTTTGGATTGTAACGTTGGATTAATGCTTTCTTATTCTTTAACTCTGCAAATCTATGGAGTAGTTTACCTTAGGTTTTGACATGATTTAATGACTTGGTTGTTGTTTATGGATTTGACTACTGTTTAATTGCTTGAATTTATTGGAAGAGTTTTAATATTAGTGGTGATTTAATTCTTTATACTAGTATTTAATCGAAAGAGAAATATCTTATTGCATATTATTGTATTGTATGCCTTAGTTTATTTTGGTGATCCTTTGAAGTAATCGATAGTGCTTTTTGAGTTACCGTTTACATTAAGATTGAGAGTTATTCACGAGAAGTTTTTCTTAAATTATTCCTATCAATAGATTCTTGCGAGTTTCACCACATTTTACATTAGTTTATTTGAAAGATTTAGATTTAATCAAGAGAGGAGTCTGAATCGGAAGTATAAACTAATCACCTATTGATCGAATTCATGAGAATCGATAGAACCTCAAGAGTGAAATATAACAATGTCATATTCAAGATATCATTCTTCCACCTATTATATCAAAAACCTTATTCTTCGTCTTGATAATAACCCATTGCTTACTCTCTAGGTCTATGTGATTAATTGTTTTAATTTTAATAGTTAATTTTAGATCATAATCATTCAATCAAAGTGTTAATCATCCTGAATAGCATTAAACCAGAAATTACTTGGACATTATTTAAATCAAATCCTTGTGGATACATAATAAAACTATACTATCTTTAGCTAGCGAACATCATTTTTGTGTTGTGTTTTGCGCTCGTCAAACTTTGGCGCCGTTGTGGAGATTGGCAATCAAAATTGTTCGGAATTATTTTTGGTGCTAATTCAGGAACGTATTTTACTTTCTTGTATTCACGTTTTCTCACTTGTGTGCAGGCAACAAGTTTAATTTCTCTGGTGTATGACTCGATCTTCTTCAAAAGAAGTGATTCCACACGATCCAGAGGTAGAAAAGCGTCTACGACAGTTGAGGAAAGAGAAAGAACTCACCAAAAATGTGTTAGGGCAATCTTCATCCCAAGAACACATGGCTAAGAACAGTGATGATCGAGCAGACTTAGCTATAAGAAAGGCAGAACAACAGAAACAAGCTGCAAGGATAGCATCTAAAGGAGCCCTTAGAGCTGCTGATGAAACTGTTGAAGAATATTAGGGGTCGAAGATTCCATCTAAAACGACCTCTAGTTGAAGAGCAGTTTAAAAATACAGCTCCCAGTCCTGCGAGGGCATTAGGTGACTATGCCAGACCAATCTTCAAACAGGGACTGTCAAGTGTCAGACCTCCACCCGTTGCAGCAAATAATTTTGAGTTGAAGTAAGGCTTGCTTCAAACCATCCAGAATAATTGTGTCTTTATAGGGAAGGCAAATAAAGATCCTAACACCCACTTGATAGACTTTGAGGAAATCGTGAACACCTTTCAGTACAATGGAGTGTTAAAAAATGCAGTCTGCTTAAGGGTATTCCCCTTTTCACTGAAGGATGACGCAAAGCAATGGCTTCGAGGCTTACCAACTGGGTCGATTAGTACATGGGAAGATATGAAAAAAACGTTTCTGGACAAGTACTTCTCAGCTGCAAAAACAGTGAAATTCAGAAGGGAAATCCACAACTTCTGCCAAAAGTACACTGAAACGGTCATCGAAGCTTGAGAAAGATTCAAGGAGATAGCGAGAAAGTGTTAGCATAATGGAATCGAATTGTGAATGCAACTCCAGGACTTTTGAGATGGACTGACACCTTCCTCACGACGACCTCTGAGTACTGCAGTTGGAGGTCCTTTAATGAAGAAAACCCCTAAGGAGATTGTTGTGATTCTTGATGAGCCATCTGAAGATGCTAACCAATGGTCCGCTGAGAGTAATGATAGAAGAAAATCAACTGGGGTTCACCAGGTGGACTCTAATACATCAATGCAAGCCCAGGTAAATACCATGACCAAAGAGATAAGAAAGTTGACCTTAGACAAGGTCCAGAGCCATCCATCATCAGTTTATGACTTTTGTGAAATGGATCATCCAACACATGTGTTAGGCCTCAACTGCAGATTAAGTGGTAAATATTGTGGGAAGTACTGACAGAGGCAACTATCAAAGTGGTAATAATTTTAACTCCATCGGGCAGAGGCACCCAGGTTTTTCGTAGAGTTCACCAAGTTGTAGTTTGAACCTATGGCAGTAGAATAATTCGAGACCTTAGGAACAAGGAACTACATGATTTCAAAATTAGCAGAGGCAACAATACCAACCTCCACAATCTAATCAGTCTAGCATAAAAGATCGGATGAGGCTCGCCAATGCTCCTATTCTACTATGGTATTCCTCTCCTCTCTATATAATTTCCATTTTGTCTCTAATTCAATCAGAACCCTTGTCCGTTTTGACAATGTTTTTGTAATCATGAAACACTATATTTAGTGATCATTTTGATTAAAGTATGGCATTTGCTCTCATTTCCTAAAGAATGCCTCAACTCCAATGTCATATATAGTTCATTGAGATTTTTACAAAGTTAATTATGTCTTTGTTTGCTTCTCATGTGATAAAGAATCGAAGCCTTGATGAACATAATTTGCATTTGAGTAGTGAATAGCTGCTTTCACAAAGAGTACTCTAGCTATTAAGTTTAGTTTGAATATTTTGAAACACAAAAATATATGTATACATACAAAAACAAATACCGCAATAGTCCAAGCAAAAGGGACTTTAAAAAAAAAAACCAACCTCAACCACACATTCATATCCTCTTCCTACCCCATCTAGGATGAGATAAGATTACTGAGGTGCTTACACGTGGCACCTCCATTGTGGTGAATTAAATGATCAATGGCTTAGCTCAAAATATAATTTTCCAACCTTTCATGTGTGGATATTAAGTTTTGTGTAGTGAATCAAGAACCACATAATCCAATGGTTAGCTTTACTCCAAGATGAGGGGGTTGTTGATTTTTGTCCGTTAGATATGGGAAATATGTAAAACCTTATCATTATATATAGAGTGGTGGGCAACTATGCAATGACCATCTTGGAAGTTTAAAGGAAAAAAAAGGAAAGGGAGAAAGAGAAATCTTTCTGTCTTAAAGTGTAATTAACAATGGCTTCCTCAGTTCTTTCCTCTGCAGCAGTTGCCACCCGCAGCAATGTTGCTCAAGCTAACATGGTTGCACCTTTCACTGGCCTTAAGTCAGCTGCCTCATTCCCTGTTTCAAGGAAGCAAAACCTTGACATCACTTCCATTGCCAGCAACGGCGGAAGAGTGCAATGCATGCAGGTAATTTATATACAATGACAGTGCAAAAAATTTTGATACAATTAATGCATCTTAACATGTCATAGCTAAAAATTCTATTTTGGTGGAATATAGGTGTGGCCACCAATTAACAAGAAGAAGTACGAGACTCTCTCATACCTTCCTGATTTGAGCCAGGAGCAATTGCTTAGTGAAGTTGAGTACCTTTTGAAAAATGGATGGGTTCCTTGCTTGGAATTCGAGACTGAGGTCAATATCTGTTCTAAATTTTGCATACTCCTTCAATTTTATGCGACATTTTTTTCCTTCTATTTGTTCCACAAAAAAAATGAAAGAAGAAGACGATATATTTATATATTTAGAAAAAATTTAACTTTTAACTTTAATATATTATTTTGCATGTGCAGCACGGATTTGTCTATCGTGAAAACAACAAGTCACCAGGATACTATGATGGCAGGTCAGTACCAAATCCACAATATTTTAGTTAAATTATAGATATATGTACGCAGATCTTGAAAAGAAGTACAAAATCATGTTTCGAGACCATGTTTTAGAAGAACGAAATCTTGAATTTTAAATCCTGAATCCGGTACTGATGCAGATACTGGACCATGTGGAAGCTACCTATGTTCGGATGCACTGATGCCACCCAAGTGTTGGCTGAGGTAGAAGAGGCGAAGAAGGCATACCCACAGGCCTGGATCCGTATCATTGGATTCGACAACGTGCGTCAAGTGCAGTGCATCAGTTTCATCGCCTACAAGCCAGAAGGCTACTAAGTTTCATATTAGGACAACTTACCCTATTGTCTGACTTTAGGGGCAGTTTGTTTGAAATGTTACTTAGCTTCTTTTTTTTTCTTCTTCCCACAAAAATTGTTTTATGTTTCCTACTTTCTATTCGGTGTATGTTTTTGGATTCCTACCAAGTTATGAGAACTAATAATAATTATGATTTGGTGCTTTGTTTGTAAATTTTGTTGTTTCACATTCGTGTGGCGTATATGAGTTTCATCTTGATAATATCTGCAAATCTTAAATGCAAATTATGGTCCACACACGCACCATAAAACACCCTCACTCCAACCAATTTCAGATGATAGAAAAATTTCAAGATGCTCGATAGCTACATTTTTTATATACAATAATAGTCTATTTGGCCAAGCTTCTATAATCAGTTTATTTTGAAAAATATTTTTTTCAAAAATACTTTTGTTGAGAAGCAGCTCGTGATTGACTAATTAATCTGAAAAGTACTTCTGAGTAACAAATAGTGATTGGCCAAGCTGTAAAAAAGTATTTCTAAGTTATTTTTCTCAAAAATATTTTTCAAAAAAGTGTTTCTGGAGAGAAACTACTTTTTTCGGCGTCTCCAAAACTGTTTTTGCTTCTACTTAAAAGCACTTTTATATATAAAAGCTTAGCCAAACACTTTAACTTTGAAAAAAATATTTTTTTTGAGAAAAAAAAGTGCTCTTGATCTTGGAAAAGCTTGGCCAAACAAGCTATAAGTGTCTAATAGATGGTGGAAAAAAGTGTCTAACAGATAAAGGCCTCAATTAAGGTGTCTAAATGAAACTTGGTGACAATTTTAAGGGATTATCAATGTATTTGACATTTTAGGTAATATCTCCTGTCCTAAATGCAAATGGTCCATGCAACCCCCCAACCACTTTGAGATTATGAAAGTTATTCCACCATTCCTTGAGTGTTTTTCAGAGACCAACTATGTTGATCAACAATATAGTGTTTCCAAATACCTAAATATATATAGTGGTCAGTTGCAGTCAGTGGGTGTTGAGCATTATTGGCCTTTGGAACCATTTAAAATGGTGTGTAACAAGTCCTATTTGCGTAAAAAAATAGGTGCAGAAGAGAACGCGTATACGAAACCAAATGGATGTTAGTGACATTGTTTATGCGCGCAAATGTGGTATATGCTCGCAAACAGGACACGACCGTAGAAAATATCCTTTGGGTGGAATCAGTAATCAAACTCGGGGTGCGTGTTCTTCTAGTGTACCTAACTACCCATGAGTTGATGTTGTAATAATTAGTTGTTATGTCTATGTTGCAAGATTTATGAAATAAAGTTATGCTTGTTAATTATGATTTGTACTTTCCCATTTTACCTATTTAAATAATAATTTAATAAAATTATCTGTATATTTATTATGTGTGAGTTGTCTTGTCGATATCATGATATTTAACACGCAAAATATAGCGCCATTAGATAGTACGTTATGTGTGTGTTGTCTTGTCGAACTGAAAAAGCTGACCAGCTGACATAAAGTTGTCTTGTCAACATCATGATATTTAACACACAAAATATAGCGCCATTAGATAGTACGTTATGTGTATGTTGACTCGCCTATAAATAACGGGTTCATTGTAGTTATTTTGTATGCTCAAAATTTACTAAAAGCAAATATTTCATTAAAAGTAAGGGTTTTTTTTTACTAAAAGCAAATATTTCACAAATGGCTCAACCTCTTCGTCCACCAAAGTGCAACTGTGGAAAAGTATGCTTGATGCAAAATTGTTGGGACGGTGGTGAAGTTGGACGCCGCTACTAGCACTGTATGAACCAGTTTTACAAGGTTCCCGGCGAACCTATTTGTGATTTTGAGGAATGGGTTGATGAACCATGTTATCAGGAATGTTACAGAGAACAACTGCAGTTTCTTCATAATATGTGTTTAAGACAACGACAACATGAAAAAGAAAACAATAGAATTATTGCAGACTTGAGGGCGAAACTGAAGGAGGTGAGAGAAGAAAAATGGAAAACATAATGAAATTGTGAAACACAAAAGGAACGTAAAAAAAATATAAACGGGAACTTGCGGAGGTGAAGGCGAAACTGAAAGAGGTAGAAGAAGAAAAGGAACAACGGAAAGAACGATTTAAGTGGTTGGAGTGGAGAATAAATGGCAACCGGAGCTAAACATTGGCATGTATGTGTTTAGTGTATTTTTCATATTTCATATATTTTTATTATGTTGGCCTGCTATGTTTGTGTTTGTGCTGTAGTAATGTTTTCCTTGTTTGTTGTACTAAATTTTATTTTAATTGAACTGGAAGTTAAGTTTAAGTGCTTGTGTTGTACTAAATTTTATTTTAATTGAAGTGGAAGTTAAGTTTAATGCTTGTGTTGTTCTAAATTTTATTTTATGAAACTATCAAACGAATGGAGAACTAAAAAAAGTAATGGGCATATTCGATTAAATATTATTGTTAATGTATACAAAAATATTATTTACACCATGTCAATGTGTACCGCATCCGATGTGTCTCACATCCGGTGTGTCTCAATGCAGCTGCTGGCTTGAGGCGCATCCCCTCCCGCCCGGGTACGCTATCAGGATCATCATCATCAAGTCGTCTCCTTATAGACGGATGTGGCGCAGGATGACATGTATCGGTGGTGCTGTCAGCTCCAGTAGAAGGCTACATAAAAATATGAAACTTAGTATAGAAAACTACATAACAATTCACAACAATTTATATTGTCTTACCATCATCGCGTCTAGATCCTGAATGTAGTCATCTGTCATAGCATCGTATGAAGCCTTAAAAAGGAAATTAATAAAGTTAAAGAAAATAAATAAGTTACAGTTAAAACAAATTCAAATTCAATACTAATAAACTCATATCTGCGCATGTGATGTGGAGCCATAACTCAGTCGGCGCCCACTATAAAAATCTCGGGTCGGTCAATCCTCTACCCCAATCCATTCCTTGAATATCCGAGCCCGTGATCAATAATTGACCTGATGGGGTCACCTGCGATGGCACTGGAGTGCGATAAATTCCAAGGCTGTAAGACGGCATGTCCGTCTCATGCATGCCACCTGCCATATCATCAACAACATCATCAGCAGGAACCTCAATGCTCCCTTGCTGGGGACCACCTCCTCTCCGCCCACGACCACGTCGTCCGGCACCACCAGCTCGTCGGGCACCACCAGCTCGTGGGATACCATGACCTCGATGGTACTGCACTGGGTCCATATAATCAGCCTCATGTAGCAAACGCTGATCCAATCAGGCTCGCTGCAGTGTCTGGGAAGCCACATCCATGAATCGACGACTACACTCCTGCATGGCCACAGGATCGTGGACATGACTCTGCATCTGCTGCCCCATATGATAGACAATATGCAATCCAATCGCCTGCACAAAGTAAAAAATATAAACTACATATTTGGCACTAAATTACAGGTATATAATTAATAATAACAGAAAACATACCAGGGCCTCGTGTCTCCCGGCGTATGGGACGTACCGACCGTGTGCCTAATAAACCGGGTTCCTGATAAAAAGTCGGGAAACCGTGCGGTACCATGCCATATAACGTTGAATAGGAAAGTGCTGTGGAGGTGGGGTCAAGTCCCTTCGCCTGTCCCAAGTACCCAACTGCTCGTTAAGCCATGCCATAAATGTGTCATCCGTCCTGGACCGATCATCCCTCTCATAATGTAAAGCATGCCATGCAGGCGGAGTTGGTATAGGCCGCGGCAGGCCAAACTGACGAAATACCCGCTCGGAGGCATGATGCTCGACAATATCGAGGCATATGAGCGGAACAGAAGCCCTCTAACTATGTCGGCCGAACGTGCAATACGGTGGCAGGGTACCTATCACCTCATCGTTGTACGTCGTCCAGATGAACTATCAAATAAGAACACAAACCGTTAGTATGCGCAACACTAAGTTAATCTATAACAGGTAAGTTTAGTTAGATATTCACCTGTGCGTCCTCCAGTAGATCCAACACATCCCTGTAGAGGGGGAGATTATGATGGGCATCATACTCTCGTGCAAGAGTACGACGCATAACCCGCCTACAAGCTAGAGGGAGTTGCGGAATTTCTACATTAGCCGGTAGCTGTGGTAGAGGTGGCCGAAACTGCAGAAATCGCTCCCAGACCCAAACCTAACATACAAAGTTGACGTAAAGTATAAGATTAACTATAACTAGGTAGAATTGTAACTAATGGACATATTATTTGAATATGTTGTCACTTGTAGAAGCGGCAGAAAGCCACCAACGTCTCTCTGTGTGCCGATGCAAGCCCGACACATCTGCCTGTACAAATATGAGATGACAGCACCACCCCAACTGTAGATGGCTGTATCCTCGAATCGGGCAATATGATGTAGAAAACGGAGGCTCGTATATCGCTGTACATCCACCTCCGCTAACTCGTCGGTGATAGTATGGTGGATCTGCACCAGGTGGTCTCTAATGGGGACCAACTGCATACGACTGGACCCAGACGCTACCTCCTCGTCCTCCGGCATGAAACCCGTGAGCATGTGCAGCATATCCCAATATGCCTGCCGCGAATAATATCTCATGGTCGCAGGCAGTAAAACTGGCAAGCCATCAGCGGACATGCCATATAAAATCTCAGCGTCCTGGAGTGTGATGGCGGCCTCACCGATGGGCAGATGGAAAGTGTGCGTCTACGGTCACCACCGCTCAATCAAGGCCGTGATCAAAGCATAGTCGAGCTGTATCCGACCAATCCTAATAATCCTATATAATCCCATCTCCTCCAGGTAATGGACCACGCGGGGATGTAGAACGCGGGGAGGACTCAAAAACTCCCACAATAGATCCACTCTCCTGGCCCGGAAAGTCTGCGTAAGCAACTGTCCGTCCCATATATACTCGGATCTATGCTGGGGCTGTAGGGCTAATAGATCCAATGTCCGAGGGCCGGGATGTATAGTCGCGTCCATGTCATCAACTGTAAATTCATATTTTTTAATAACTTAATTGTACAAATTATATATATATATATATATATATATATATATATATATATATATATATATATATATATATATATATACATACATACATACATACCTCGATATTTTGAGGGCCAGTGGCACCAAACTATCATTAATAATTATGTATTTTTTTATAATTTAAATTCATATTTTTTAATAACTTAAATGTACAAATTACTAATTATGTGTGTTGATACAATTATTAACTTAATTGTACAAAGTTTGCATTTTCAACTACCAGTATAAGATACTTAAACAAAAGGAATTCTAAACTAAAATACTACACATTACTACGCTATAACGCTCTAAATTTTACTACGGTAAAAGGGTTTACGTTTTACTACGCTAAAAAGGTCTAGATTTTACTACGCTAAAAAAATAATCTAAACTAAACATAAACAACAAATAAATTTAATTGCAAATAAAGCACAAAACGGCATGAAAACACATATATATAAATTAGGATATTAACAGACAAATTTATATTTTTTTATAAAACACTAATATTAAATCCGGATAAATTTAACATGCTAGTTTCAAAAAAAAAAAATACAAACCGAAATAGAACACATACAAATCAAATAATATGCATTATTATAAAAGTTTCAACTTAAAATAAACCGAAATACCTCGATTTAGAATTTTCGGAAAGCAAATAGATTGAAATTTTGACTCCGGAAGTGTGAATCAACAATAATACGAAGCTCTACTCGAATGTGGGACCTACGTTCTTCACCTTTTATGTGACGAGGGGACCCAGAATTTTTTTTTTAAATAGTGGGGCAGCCGGTATGGGAGGGAGGACCAAGAAGAAGAAGGAGTAAAATATTGAGGAAGAAGAACCAGAACGACGATGAAGAAGGCGATACGATTTTTAAAAAAGGGTATAGCGCCGAGTATTTTGGCGCTATATCTGGGCGTGTCAGCTTTTTCAGTATAGTGCCAAAATACTTGGCACTATACATTAACGGCACAGTTAACGTTAATGTATAGCGCTGAGTATTTTGGCACTATATAGAAAAATGTCATCTTTCTTTTTCTACCTATTTATGTATTTTGAATCCAAAAGAACCACAATTGAATTCCGGACTCAATGGGGAGCGGATAGGTTTCCAAATTAGTGAATTGACTCACAGTTAATGTCATGCTAATGAAGTACTGATATGACTTGTTGACATTACATTTACAGACACCTGGTTAGTTTTGCTGATTTTACAAGAATTAATGTTGTGAATCGCCCCAACTCAACATGAACACCAACAAGGATGACACGCAAATAGACATTGCGCCGAGAAGAAGCAATTGGGCCATTCATTCACAAAGATTAATCTGTGATCCATGCTGATTAAGTAACATAGGGTACCGCTATCAGTAGGCATGTTGAATTATGTGCCAAGACAACCCTGTATTTCTCATCCCGACTCTTTTGGCATCTCATCTCCTTCTATCTTCTCATCCCAATTCTTATCTCTATCCTTAGTTACTTGTTATTTCAGTAGTTTTCATTGTAATTCAGTAACTTGAGAGTTGTAATCAGTGATTCTTATAAATGTAGTGAGAAGTTCAATGTTGTTACAATTAACTTACCAGATTATAATGGTCAATTAGGTGATTTATATTAGAGGTAGAATATGAATTATGAGACATGTCGATGTTATATTGGTAAAATTTTAAGTAATAAGTAAAATTTTAAGTAATAAATTAAAGGTTGAACATATTATTTTGGTACTTACGGGACTTTAGGCGCAACTGGTTGTGCTTGTATCATGGCCTTAGCATTTACAATCTAGAGGAAGTTACACATTTAGTTCTTCGATAAATAGTATTTACATAAGCTGGTTAATATACATAAATTATACACTAAGTATACAAATATTATATATCTTTTGATTATTTCTTTAGGTGAGCACGATTTAAGTTAATTTTTCGACAATCTTTGTTGCTCCTTTTAATGGTAAAGTTTGAAAAGGAAATATGATGGATTAATGATTTAAATGACATTTTCTTGTTTTATGTGAACTATAACAATCAAGGGTGCAAGAAAACACAAGAAAAAAATGTAAATGTATTTTGAAAAAAATAGAAGAATTAATTCAAATAACCGCTCACCCAACCACTTAACCTAATAATAGTCAGTTAAGGTATAATATATGCAAAATTTATGTATTATATGTATATAATTACATATAATAAATATATAATATATGTATATGACTAATAAAATAAACAATAGATATCCCGGGTATTTGCGTAAAAATTCCAAAAAATATAGAAAATTCATCATATATTGTGTGCGCAATGAAACATAACTATAATTATTTATTTTACTACTAGTTTGGATATTTGCAACTTGAAAAGCATGAATTAGTTGGTTGGATACAAGAATCTTGAGATGAAATTTTTTACTTTTTATTGTTGCAATTCAGAATATGAGCAAATCCTTTTTAGGCTTTTGACTTAGAAAGTGACATTGATAGAAGGGGTAACAAGACATTCTGAAGATGTAACAAAATAGTCTTTGAAAAAGTTGGTAAGGTAAGTATTGAGCATTTGAGAAATCACATTGAAGTAGTTAGTAGGCGTTTGAAATGCATATATTGTCACGACCCTAGTTCTTCCTCCGTGAACCGTCGTGACGGTACCTAGTCTCTATGATTACGACTAGGTAAGCTTAACATTGCGGAAAAAAAAAGGAGCGAAAACATAAAAGCTATCAACTAATAAGTAAATTTAAATAAGGAATGCGATGCCGCTCGGCATATACAATAATCATTTCCAAACAATACATAAACTCTGCCAAAACCCGGAATGTCATAAGTCACAAACTAAAGAAAGACACAGTACTCCCATACTCCAGAGGTTAATACAAGAAGGATTGACATGGGGTGGAATAGTAGGGATTTTGAGGTCTACGGACGCGACAGATATACCTTGCTACAGCTGGCTCGTCTCACTAGTGATGTGGCTGGTAAGACGTACCTGGATCTGCACACGAAAAATATGTGCAGAAAAGGGCATGAGTACACCACAACGGTACCCAGTAAGTGCCAAGCCTAACCTCGGTCGAGTAGTAACGAGATCAGGTCAGGGCCTTACTGGTATAAATATAATAAAATAAGACAGAAAACAAGTATTACAGTGAAATAAGTACGAAAATTTAACAGGAATAAAATTCAACGAAAGCCAACAGCTCAGAACACAGTTATAGCAACAAGGGGTTTCCCGGGATACCGTCCCGTACTTCAACACGTAAATGTGCAGGGGGATCTCCCGGAATACCATTCTGTAGTCCCAAAGTAAATATAATGTGCTGGGGGATCTCCCGGAATACCATTCTGTAGTCCCAAAGTAAATATCCAGCTCAACCAAACAGGGATAACAACTATAGCAAGAAACCACACACTTTAGGCTAAATCCAAGTCAAGGAAGAACATGAAATCTTACTAAACGCATGCTGTACAGAGTTCAGATAAGCAGTTAAGGCACGTAGGCATGCTTTCCTAAACTAAACAGGATAATTACATATACTGGTATTGCTCAATTAAAGGGGAAAAGATATTTTCTTAATGAAAATGGGGTTTTCAACAAATAGCCAGTGTACTCACTCGTCACCTCACGTACACGGCGCTCATATATCAATAGTATCAAATCCTAAGGGCAGTTCCCCCCCACAAGGTTAGGTAAGCCACTTACCTCGAACCAAGCTCAAATCAATCCGAAATAATGCTCTTTCCACGAATATCCGGCTCTGAATGGCCCAAATCTAGCCAAATCAATTACATAACATAAATATAGTTACAAACAACTAATTTAGCTAATGAAATCAAAGCTAAGTAAAGAGAATAGAAAAACGCCCAAAAATCCTCCCTGGGCCCACGTATCGGAATCGGGGAAAAATTACCAATAAGAACACCCATTTATTCATGAGATCACTCGTGCAAAAATCATCCAAATCCGACGCCTAAATCCCACTCAAATCTCAGGTTTTTTGTTGGGGAACTTTTTCACCCAATTTCCCAACTACCTCACTCAAATTCATTAATTAAATGGAGAAAACAAATATGGATTAATGAAATATGATCAAAATAGGATTAGAAATCGTTACCCAATGATTTCCTCTGAAATACTCTCGAAAAATTGCCTCCCTCCGAGCACTAAATCGATTTTTGGAAATGAATTTCAAACCATCGAATCTGCCCTTTTCTCCCTAGCGATTATCATACCTGCGGGCAAAAGATCGCATCTGCGGTCATGCACCTACGGAATTCCCATCGCATGTACGATTTTTCAATTAAAGCACCTCATCCGCATCTACGATCAAGAGGTCGCACCGGCGTGTGCGCACCTCGGACCCTTGTCCGCTTCTATGGTCCCAGCCCACTCTTGCGGTTCCTTCTCTCGCACCTGCAGCTATCGCAGATGCGGAACTCCCATCGTACCTGCGATCCTAGACCTCCTTCCCATTTCTTCTTCTGCGGTTCTACAGCCGCTTCTGCGGCCCAAAGTGCGTAGGTGCGAAAACACCAGGTGCAGTAAATTCAGCAATTTGCATAAGTCTAAAACCAATCCGTTAAGCCCCCGAAACTCACCCGAGGCCTCCGAGACCTCAACCAAACATACCAACCAATCCTAAAACACCATACGAACTTAGTCGAGCTCTCAAATCACCTCAAACAACGCTAAAAACACAAATCACCCTCCAATTCAAACTTAATAAACTTGAAACTTCAAATTTCCACACCCAATGTCGAAACCTATCAAACCACGTCCGATTGATCCCAAATTTTCACACAAGTCATATTCAACACTACGGACCTATTCCAACTTTCGGAATAGGATTTCGAACCCAATATCAAAAATTCCATTACCGGCCCAAAACTCCAAAAATTCGACTTTCACCATTTCAAGCCTAAATGCTACGGACCTCCAAAACACAATCCAGATACGCCCCTAAGCCCAAAATTACCCAACAGAGCTTACGGAATCGACGGAACTATCTTCACACTGTTCCGACTATGGTCCAAATTCTAAGACTTAAGCTCTCATTTAGGGACTAAGTGTCTTAAAACACTCCGAAACTCAAAACAAATCATCCCGACATGTCACAATAGTAGAAAAAGATACGGGGAAGCAATTAATAGGGGATAGGGGCATTAATTCTCAAGACAACCAGCCGAGTCGTTATATCCTCCCTCTCTTAAAAAATTCGTTCATCCTCGAACTAGCATAGAGACATACCTAAAGTGGTGAAAAGATGAGGATAACGACTGCACATATCCTGCTCGGTCTCCCAAGTCGCCTCCTCGACCGGTTGACCCGTCCACTGAACCTTCACTGATGCAATGTTCTTTGACTTCAGCTTGTGAACTTGCTTGTCCACAATAGCCACTGGCTCCTCAACATAGGTTAGATCCTTGTCCAACTGGACTGAACTGAAATCCAACACGTGAGATGGATCACCGTGATACCTCCGGAGCATCGAAACATGAAATACAGGATGAACTCCTGTTAGGCTGAGAGGTAAGGCAAGCTCATAAGCAACTTTCCCAACATGCCGCAATCCCGCTCCCCAACCATAAATGAAACATCGTGAACCTTCCGGTCCGCATAACTCTTTTGTCTAGACTGGGCTGTGCGAAGTCTATCCTGAATCACCTTAACTTTCTCCAAAGCTTCCTGAACCAGGTCTGTGCCCAATAATCTAGTCTTGCCCGGTTCGAACCAAACCACTGGGAACCGACACCGTGTACTATACAAAGCCTCATATGGTGTCATCTGAATGTTAGACTGATAACTATTGTTTTAGGCAATCTCCGCAAGTGGCAAGAACTGATCCCAAGAACCTCCAAACTCCATCACACACGCACAGAGCATACCCTCAAGAATCTGAATAGTGCGCTCGGACTGTCTGTCCATCTGGAGTTTAAATGATGTGCTCAACTCCACTCGAGTACCCAACTCATACTGTACAGCTCTCCAGAACCGTGATGTAAACTCTGTGACCTGGTCAGAGATGATAGATGCCGGCACGCCATGAAGTCTGACAATCTCATGGATATAAACTCGAGCCAACTGCTCGGAAGAATAGGTAGTCATCACAGGAAGAAAAT
This sequence comes from Nicotiana tabacum, assembly GCF_000715075.1. Lineage (NCBI taxonomy): Eukaryota > Viridiplantae > Streptophyta > Magnoliopsida > Solanales > Solanaceae > Nicotiana > Nicotiana tabacum. The sequence continues at coordinate 21,680,231 of NC_134100.1, read as the reverse complement.
GAGCCGACTTGGTCAGCCTATCTACAATCACCCAAACTGCATCAAACTTACACTGAGTCCGTGGGAGTCCAGCAACGAAATCCATAGCGATGCACTCCCATTTCCACTTGGGAATCTCTAACTTCTGAAGCAATCCACCCGGTCGCTGATGCTCATACTTCACCTGCTATCAATTTAGACACCGAGAAACATATTCCACTATGTATTTCTTCATTCTATGCCACCAATAATGCTGCTTAAGTCCTAATAGATCTTCGTAGCACCCGGATGAATAGAGTACCGCGAGCTATGAGCCTCCTGAAGAATCAACTCATGCAAACCATCTACATTAGGCACACATAGCCTGCCCTGCATCCTCAAAGCACCATCATCCCTAATAGTGACCTCCTTAGCATCACCGTGCTGGACCGTGTCCTTAAGGACAAGTAGATGGGGGTCATCATACTAACTCTCCCTGATACGATCATAAAGAGAAGACCAGGAAACCATACAAGCCAATACTCGACTAGGCTCCGAAATATCCAATCTCACAAACTGGCTGGCTAAGGCCTGAACATCCAATACCATGGGCCTCTCTGGTAGAAAAGCCAAGCTCCCCAAACTCTTTGTCCGGCAACTCAAGGCATCATCCACCATATTGGCCTTCCCCGGGTGGTACAAAATAGTGATATCATAGTCCTTAAGAAGCTCTAACTACCTCCTCTGACATAAATTAAGATCCTTCTGCTTAAATAGATGTTGCAAATGCCGGTGATCAGTATAGATCTCACAAGGGACATCGTACAAGTAGTGTCTCCAAATATTCAAGGTATGAACAATAGCAGCTAACTCAAGGTCGTGGACATGATAGTTCTTTTCATGCTCCTTCAGCTGCCTGGACGCGTAGGCAATCACCTTACAGTCCTGCATCAACATTTCGCCGAGGCTACCTTGCGACGCATCACAATAGACTGTATAAGACCCTGAACCAATAGACAGTATCAATACTGGGACTGTAGTCAAAGCTATCTTGAGCTTTTGAAATATTTCCTCACACTCCTCCTTCCACCTGAACGGAGCACCCTTCTAGGTCAGCCTGGTCATAGGTACTGTAATAGATGAGAATTCCTCAATAAATCAACAGTAATAACCCACCAAACCAAGAAAACTCCGGATCTCTGTAGTTGAGGATGGCCTGGGCCAACTCTGCAATGCTTCCACCTTCTCCGGATCCACCTTGATCCCTTCACTCGAAACTACATGACCCAGAAATGCCACGGAATCCAACCAGAACTCACATTTTGAGAACTTTGCATATAATTTCTTTTCACTCAAGGTCTGAAGCACTGTCCTCAGGTGCTGCTCATAATCCTCCCGACTCTGGGAGTGCACCAGAATGTCATTAATAAAGACAATGACGAATGAGTCAAGATAAGGCCGGAATACACTGTGCATCAAATGCATAAATGTTTATGGGGTATTGGTCAACCCCAATGACATAACAAGGAATTGGTAATGACCATATCGAGTCATGAAAATAGTCTTCGGGTTATCTGGCTCCCGAATCTTCAACTGATGATAACATGAATGCAAGTCAATCTTTGAAAACACTCTGGTACCCTGTAACTAATCAAATAGGTCATCAATACGAGGCAAAGGATACATGTTCTTCACTGTAACTTTGTTCAACTGGCGATAATCAATGCACATACGCATAGAACCATCCTTTTTCTTTACAAACAAGACAGGAGCACCCCAAGGTGACACACTGGGCCGAATAAAGCCCTTATCAAGCAATTCCTGTAACAATTCCTATAATTGTTCCTTCAACTCAGGATGAGCCATACGATAAGGAGGAATAGAGATGGGCTGAGTGCCTGGCAACAAATCAATGCCAAAATCAATATCTCTGTCCGGTGGCATGCCCGAAAGATTAGCTGGAAACACATCAGGGAAATCCCTCACTACTGGGACTGAGTCAACTGTAGGGGTATCAATACTGACATCTCTCACATAAGCTAGATACGCGTCACACCCCTTCTCAACCATTTGCTAAGCTTTAAGAAATGAAATAACTCTACTGGGAATGTAATCTAAAGTACCCCTCCACTCTAATCAGGGTAAACATGGCATAGCCAGCGTCGCGGTCTTGTCATGACAATCAAGAATAGCATAATGGGGCAACAACCAGTCCATGCCCAAGATAACATCAAAATCTACCATGCAGAGCAATAATAAATCAGCTATGGTCTCAACACCACTAAAAGCAATCAAACATGACCGATAAACACGATCCACAACAAGAGAATATCCCACAGGAGTAGACACATAAATAGAGGAACTCAAAGAATCCCGAGATATGCACAAATACGGGACAAAACAAGAGGACACATAGGAATAAGTGGAGCCTGGATCGAATAGAACCGATGCATCTTTATGACAAACTAGAACAATACATGTGAATGATAGAATCAGAAGCAACTGCCTCTGTACGAGTAGGAAAGGCATAATATCTGGCCTGGCCTCCCCTTCTAGGGCGACCTCTACCTTCCCGACCTCCACCTCTAGCTGGCTAAGCATGTGGAGTGGCATCTGGTGCTGTAATCATAGCCTGGGAACCTTATGGAGCACGTTGTGGCTGAGAAGTCTGTGGAGGTGCACCTCTCCTAAGCCTGGGACAATCCCTCACTATATGGCTAGTGTCGCTACACTCATAACAAGCTCTAGAAAGGCGTGGCGGTTGTGACTGGCTCGGGCCAGGTCTGTTGGACTGACCACTGAAAGCACCCCATGCAGGAGGCACACTAGATATTGGAAGTGCATAATAAGGCTCCTGAGGTCTAGGAGGAGCTAGAATACCACTAGCGGCTGGAAGAGCTGAATGAACAGGGCGACTTCATAGCCCCTACCATGACAAACTGCATGTGGGGTACGATCACCAGAATAATGGCCTGACTCTCGAGACGTCATGGCCTCTCTCTCCTCCCTATCTTGAGCAAGCATGCCCTCTACTCTCCTAGCAATACTCACCACCTGTTGATACGCGATATCCATCTCTAACTCCCGGGCCATGCTGGACCTAATAGGAATGAGCCCCTCAATAAACCTGCAAACCCTCTCTCGAACTGTAGAAACCAAGGCCGGTGCATGTCTAGCCAAGTCATTAAAATGTATAGCATACTATGAAACAGTCATAGTACCCTGGCGCAATTGCTTAAACACTACACGTCATGCGTCCCTGAGGCTCTGAGGGACATACTCTCTTAAAAACATATCCGTGAATTGAGTCCATGTAAGGGAAGCTGCCTCTGCCGGACTGTCCAACTCAAAAGTACGCCACCACTGATAGGTTTCCCCTAGCAGTAGCAGTAGCAGTAGCAGTAGCAGTAGCAGTAGCAGTAGCAGTAGCAGTAGCAGTAGCAGTAGCAGTAGCAGTAGCAGTAGCAGTAGCAGTAGCAGTAGCAGTAGCAGTAGCAGTAGCAGTAGCAGTAGCAGTAGCAGTAGCAGTAGCAGTAGCAGTAGCAGTAGCAGTAGCAGTAGCAGTAGCAGTAGCAGTAGCAGTAGCAGTAGCAGTAGCAGTAGCAGTAGCAGTAGCAGTAGCAGTAGCAGTAGCAGTAGCAGTAGCAGTAGCAGTAGCAGTAGCAGTAGCAGTAGCAGTAGCAGTAGCAGTAGCAGTAGCAGTAGCAGTAGCAGTAGCAGTAGCAGTAGCAGTAGCAGTAGCAGTAGCAGTAGCAGTAGCAGTAGCAGTAGCAGTAGCAGTAGCAGTAGCAGTAGCAGTAGCAGTAGCAGTAGCAGTAGCAGTAGCAGTAGCAGTAGCAGTAGCAGTAGCAGTAGCAGTAGCAGTAGCAGTAGCAGTAGCAGTAGCAGTAGCAGTAGCAGTAGCAGTAGCAGTAGCAGTAGCAGTAGCAGTAGCAGTAGCAGTAGCAGTAGCAGTAGCAGTAGCAGTAGCAGTAGCAGTAGCAGTAGCAGTAGCAGTAGCAGTAGCAGTAGCAGTAGCAGTAGCAGTAGCAGTAGCAGTAGCAGTAGCAGTAGCAGTAGCAGTAGCAGTAGCAGTAGCAGTAGCAGTAGCAGTAGCAGTAGCAGTAGCAGTAGCAGTAGCAGTAGCAGTAGCAGTAGCAGTAGCAGTAGCAGTAGCAGTAGCAGTAGCAGTAGCAGTAGCAGTAGCAGTAGCAGTAGCAGTAGCAGTAGCAGTAGCAGTAGCAGTAGCAGTAGCAGTAGCAGTAGCAGTAGCAGTAGCAGTAGCAGTAGCAGTAGCAGTAGCAGTAGCAGTAGCAGTAGCAGTAGCAGTAGCAGTAGCAGTAGCAGTAGCAGTAGCAGTAGCAGTAGCAGTAGCAGTAGCAGTAGCAGTAGCAGTAGCAGTAGCAGTAGCAGTAGCAGTAGCAGTAGCAGTAGCAGTAGCAGTAGCAGTAGCAGTAGCAGTAGCAGTAGCAGTAGCAGTAGCAGTAGCAGTAGCAGTAGCAGTAGCAGTAGCAGTAGCAGTAGCAGTAGCAGTAGCAGTAGCAGTAGCAGTAGCAGTAGCAGTAGCAGTAGCAGTAGCAGTAGCAGTAGCAGTAGCAGTAGCAGTGATCTAGGTGCACCACGAATCAAAGTCAATAATCTCGCATGACAACGAATCAAATGAAGTGGAATTTTTCTAACAGTTCCATAGCCTCCCGAAGATAAGTACAGACGTCTCCGTACTGATCCACGAGACTCTAATAAACCGGCTTTTGACTCACAACTCCTATGAACCTAGAACTCTGATACCAACTTGTCACGATTCTAGTTCTCCCTTCGTGAACCATCGTGATGGCACATAGTCTCTATGACTAGGTAAGTCTAACATTGCGGGAAGAAAAGGAGTGAAAACATAAAAGCTATCAACTAATAAGTAAACAAGGAATGAGATGCCACTCGGCATATACAATAATCATTTACGAACAGTACATAGACTCTCCAAAAACCCGGAATGTCATAAGTCACAAGCTAAATAAAGACCTTTATTCCCATACTTCAGAGTCTAATACAAGAAGAAAATACAAGAAGGGTTGACATGGGGTGGAATAGATAGGGACTTCGAGGTCTGCGGACGCAACACAAAAAACATGTGCAGGAAAAGGCATGAGTATACCACAACGGTACCCAGTAAATGGCAAGTCAAACCTCGATCGAGTAGTGACAAGATTAGGTCAGGGCCGTACTGGTATAAATATAATGAAATAAGTCAGAAAACAAGTATTGTAGTGAAATAAGTACGAAAATTTAACAGGAATAAAATTCAATGAAAGCCAACAACTCAGAACACAGTTATAACAACAAGGGATCTCCCGGGATACCGTCCCGTGGTCCCAAACATAAATGTGCAGGGGGATCTCCCAGAATACCATTTCTTATTCCCAAAGTAAATATAGAGTGCTGGGGGATCTCCCGGAATATCATTCCGTAGTCCCAAAGAAAATATGCAGTACAGAGGGAACTCTCGGAATATCGTTCCGTAGTCCTAAAGTAAATATGCAGCTCAACCAAACAGGGATAACAATTATAGCAAGAAACCACACACTTTAGGCTAAATACGAGTGAAGGAAGAACATAAAATCTCACTAAAACATACTGCACAGAGTTCAGATAAGCAGTTAAGGTACGTAGGCATATTTTTTTAAACTAAACAGGATAGTTACATATACTAGTGTTGCTCAATTAAAGGGGAAAAGATATTTGCTTAACGAAAACGGGATTTTCCAACAAATAGACCGTGTATGCACTCGTCACCTCACGTACACGACGCTCATATATCAACAGTATCAAATCCTAAGGGGAGTTCCCCCATACAAGGTTAGGCAAGCCACCTACCTCGAACCAAGCTCAAATCAATCTGAAATAATGCTCTTTCCACGAATATTCTACTCCGGATTGCCCAAATCTAGCCAAATTAATTACATAGCATAAATATAGCTACAACTAACTAATTTAGCTAATGAAATCAAAGCTAAGTCAAGAGAATAGAAAACGCCCAAAAATCCTCCCCGGGCCCACGTCTCGAAAGCAAGTAAAAATTACCAAATAAGAACATTCATTCACTCGCGAGATCACTCGTGCAACAATTATCCAATGATTTCCTTTGAAAAACTCTCGAAAAATTGCCTTCCTTCGAGCTCTAAATCGAATTTTGTGAAATGAATTTCAAACCCTTGAATCTTCCCTTTTTTGCCCAGCGATTATCGCACCTACGAGCCAAGGATCACATCTGCGGTCCTGCACTTGCGGAATTTCCATTGCGGGTGCGGCTTTTCACTTAAAGCACCTCGTCCGCATCTGCAATCAAGAGGTCGCACCTGCGGACCCTTATCCGCTTTTGCGGACCCAGACCGCTCATGCGGTTCATTCTCTCGCACTTGCGGGCATCGTAGATGCAGAACTCCCCTCGCACCTATGATCCCAGACCTCCTTACCATTTTCGTTTCTACGGTTCCACAATCGCTTTTGCGGCTCCACATCCACGACCCAAAGTGCGCAGGTGCGAAAACACCAGGTGCAACAACTTTAGCAATTTGCATAAGTCTCAAAACAATTCGTTAAGCCCCCAAAACTCACCTGAGGCGCCCAGGACCTCAACCAAAGTTATCAACCAATCCAAAATATTGCCCTCAAATACCCTCAAACAATGCTAAAACACAAATCACCCTCCAATTCAAACTTAGTGAACTTGAAACTTCAAATTTTCGCACCCGATGCCGAAACTTATCAAACCACATCCGATTGACCCTAAATTTTGCACGCAAGTCATATTCAACACTATGGACCTATCCCAACTTCCGGAATCAGATTCTGACCCTGATATTAAAAGTTCCATTACAGGTCCAAAACTCCAAAAATTCGACTTTCGCCATTTCAAACCTAAATAAGCTACAAACCTCCAAAATACAATCCGGATACGCCCCTAAGCCCAAAATCATCCAACGGGGCTAACGGAATTAACGAAACTCTATTCCGGAGCCATCTTCGTACTGTTCCAATTACAGTCCAAATTCCATGACTTAAGCTCTCATTTAGGGACTAAGTATCCTCAAACACTCCGAAACTCAAAATGAATCATCCCGGCAAGTCACAATAGCAGAAAAATGGGAGAAACAGTTAATAGGGGATCAGGACACTAATTCTCAAAATGATCGGCCATGTCATTACATATATACATCTGTTACTTACAGGAAGATGATGTTAGTGAGGCTGACGGATTCAATGTTTGATCATATGCCATCAACCTCTCACAATATAGTTAACAATGACATCGAAGAGAAGATATTTATGTATATCTTCAAGGTTCTAATGGTGCTTATGATCCTTTTATAAACGCAGTATGCTCGAAGAGACTTATAAAGATCCTGGACATCTCCAAGGAGTGCTTGGCCAATGTATATTCATTTTTACTTTGAGACAGAGAAATGAAAATAGGGCATTTTATTTTTTCTAATTTGCTATGATGAGTGGCTCAAAGGTAAAATTACTAAAATTTCTACTTTAGGTTGCCAAGAAATAATCTCGATCAAAATCATGTAATATCCTTAATCTGCCTCGGATCTATCTAGATGTTCTTCAAGGTCAATATGAATCATGTGGAATATCATTGGTACATTATCCTCATCATATGCTAATTTTCGGTGTAGGGAGTACACATGCACTTTGCACCACGTCAGCACTGGATTGATATCCTGCTACTAGTAATATTCTTACGCTTGCTTTATAACCGACTGTGGTCTCAAGATTAATTAATTTAATGGTTAATGTGAGATACAGAGTGCATCGATTTGAGAGAGGGTTAACTATGGCTGATGTATATTGCAAAGGATATGATACGCTCTTGGGAGATATTATGACAATCCTACGCGCAGGACAAGGAATATTAATATGTAGCATATTTGTCTTTGGGATGACATACACAGGCGCGATCTGGAGACATACAACCATAGAGGAGGTTTTGGATGCTTATACAGATTTTGGATGCCATATACAGTTCCGAGTTTTTGAATTGGTATAGCTTTTGGTATATATTTTTAACCGCTGACTTAGTCGTGCTCATAGATAAGTGATTGATGTTGTTTTCCCCCCTTAATTCGTTCTATCCTTTTGGATGACATACAAAGACGTGACCTCGAGACCGACAACTTTCTTCCATGGAGGAAGTTTGGGATGTTAATACTAGTTACGTTATATTGTTCTGATTTTGGTGCATTCTTTTAATCATATACTTGTTGGTGTGCATATATAAGTGATTGATCGTATTATTTTTCTCCTTAAAAAAATTTAAAAAGTACGTCTGATGCACGCATTATAAGACAGAAACTAGAGCATATAAAAGTTAGTATTGTTGAATATCCAAGATTAGTGTGAGAGTTTTAGAGTAACTCTTTACAGTAATGTAGATTACCTCAGGTTAATGTGAGAATTTTAGATAAACTCTTTATTTGCTCGAATTATAAAATGCAGGCAAAAAATTCAAGAATTGCCTTTTTGGTTTTCGTGCCAATAATCTAGAAGAGATTGAATTATTAGCTTACAACAAACATCTGTTAGTTACATAAATTTATATTGGTAAAAGTTCTGTCATGTTAGCAAGATATTAGCCATTTATTTTAATATACTACGTAGTTTGGTTCTTATTGACAAAAATCTTATTGTAAATATAATAATTTAAGTAGTTTAGTTTAAAATTTTAAAATACCAGACGAAGTTAAGTATACTATTGAAAATTTAAAATTTTGAAATAAGAACTTAAATCCTTGGAAAGATATTTACTACATGCCTAACAGCATGACTATACAAGGAAATAATAAAAAAAAGTTTAATTAACTAAAAAGCTCAAATAATGAAGTTTCTTAATAATAATTGTAACTTTTGACACCCATAACATTTTTAGTTATAAAAAACATAGCCGGAAAACTAAAATTAATGGCAATTTCAATTATTTAAAAGCTTGAAAATTTCAAAAGAAGATTTAATGCATTCATATGTGACTTACCAAAGAATTATTAAGTTTTGTATTAAGTAATTAAAAGAATTGGAGATGATATTTAACGCAATCATATGTCTTTTAAAGAATTGGAGACGAAAAATTGTTTTAACCAAAAGTATATCTTTACTTTACAGGATCAAAACAAAAATAGCCTCTAAGTCTTCCTAAGCCAACTAATACAGTGATTTGATACTTCCCTCATCAAGGATAACTATTTAACTCCACCAGAATTGGTTTCCATTTGTATTGTTTTTGCCCGACAATGTGCAATTATAATGCTATTTTTCTCACTCTAACATGGACATGTTATCACGATCCAAAATCCACTAGAGGTCGTGATGACACCTAACATCACCGTCAGGCAAGCTAACAGTGAATGCTTAATTTAATTACCTATTTTAGTATTTTTTAAATCATAATTTTCATCAATTAAATAGTAAAAAATAGAATTTACAGGATTACCGATAATGTTTTCACAACTACAATAAAGGATAACCCATAAGCACCCCCAAAACCCGGTGGCACAAGTAGTAATGCGAAGTAAAAAAATTTAATAAGCAAGAGATAACCGAAATAGCACAGTTATAGCATGGCATGGACCTGAGTCTACCCGGACAATAACATGAATGTAACTACGTACTGACTCTCGTCACCTCGTGCGTAAATAGCCCCTGCAACAAGTAACACATATAAATTACAACACCTAGGAGTAGTTTTCCCCTCACAGAGTTAGACGGGAGACTTACCTCGCTTTGAAGTTCCATAACCGGCTCCAATGCCGCTCTAACACCTCAAACCGGTGCCCCTCGCTCCAAAACTAGTCAAGCGATGTGCAAACAATAAAAATACACTCTAATACTCATAATAAATTAATTTATAACAATTCTCAACTCTGCTCGAAAAGTCAATAAAGTCAACCCTCGGGCTTATATGCCCGGATTCCAAAAATTATTAAAATAAATATTACCCATAACTCATATGGTCTATATCCAGAAAATCATCAAATTTCGTCCATGAATCGACCCGCAAATCAAGGATTCACCATTTCTCAACTTTGGGGCTCAAAATCCCAATTTCTACAATGCAAATACAGATAAAAATAATAACCAACAGAAAATAATCATGGAGAAAAATTAAAATAAATGTCATATATTCACCCCCCCCTTGTTGAGACGAGAACAACGACGCAAAAATAATCTCAAACGGAGTTGTAGTACTCAAGATATGCCCAAAATATTAAAATTCTCGGTTTAAAACACTGTCCAGGCGATTTTTCTTCTTCGCATTCGTGGGAAGACCTTCGCGTTCGCGAAGAGCATTTCTTCGCATTGACGGTCAACCCAAACTTCCTTCTTCGCATTCGCAGGACCTCCCTCGCGTTCGCGAAGAACAAAGTCCGCACTTGAAACCAGCAATCTTTTCCGACACGGAAATGGGCATAACTCTCTCATACGACATCGAAATTCGGTGATTCTTATTGCCATGACTCTGTAATTACGATACGGATCTAATGGTTCAATACAATCACAAATCAAAGGTCGTTTTCTCAATATGTACCCTTTATGTCCAAAGAAACGACATTGAAACATCAAATAAGAGTGTGATACAACCCAAGCACATTCGAAACACACCCGAGGCCCTCGGGACGCCGTCCAATCAAACCAACCCGCTCCATAACATAACATGGACCTTCTCGAGGCCTCAAATCATACCAAATAACATTAAAACTACGAATTAGGCATCGATTCAAGCCTAATGAACTATTGAACTTCTAACTTCCATATTTTGATGTCGAAACCTATCAAATCACGTCCGATTGATCTCAAATTTTGCACACAAGTCACACTTGACATTACGGACCTACTCCAACTTTTAGAATTATAATTCAACCTAATATCAAAATTCCACTTCCCATCAAACTTCTAAAAACCTCCAACTTCCAAGTTTCGTCAAATGGCCCCCAAAATGACATGCGGACCTCCAAATCCACATCTGGACGTGCTTCTAAGACCAGAATTACCATACGAAGCTATTCTCAGGCTCGGAATTCTAAATGGACATCGATAATATTAAAATAAACTTCAACCCAAATTTATGAAAATTCTTCCAAAATTCCAACTTTCCACAATAGGCGGCGAAAAGTTCCCGGGTCATCCAAAACCCGATCCGGACATATGCCCAAGTCCAAAATCTTCATACGAACCTGTGGAACCTTCAAATCCCGATTCCGAGGTCGTTTAATCAAAATTCTAACCATAGTCAATTTCTCCAACTTAAAACGTCCGAAATTAGAATTTTCTTTCCAAATCAACTCCGAACTTCCCGAAATTCAATTCCGATCACATATACAAGTCATAATACCTGAAATAAAGATACTCAAGGCCTCAAACAGCTAAACAATGCACTAGAGCTCAAAACGACCGGTCGGGTCATTACATTCTCTCTCGCTTACACATACGTTCGTCCTCGAACGTGCTAAGAATAGCTCCAGAGTTGTCCAAAATCCCTGTTTAACACCTCGTGCACCCACCCGTGAACCACAACACAATTGAGTACATTAGCTCGATCTAGACTGAAGATCTTTCCTACTACCTTAGCTAACAAGCTTAGAGCCAAATTCCAATAACTGGAGTTTCTCCACAATATCATATTCTAACACACGAACACTGTATTAATCACCAGACACTGAACCCAACGTGACCATGCTCCTCCGATGAAATCACACAATGCACCACATTACTGATTTGCCCAAGGCAATCTCCCGTAAACACAATTGCTGAAATTCCCACTGACCCGAAGCCCGTAGTATACCTCATAACATATATAAGCCTTGTTCCAACTCTCGCAATACTGCCACCACGGAAGAGATTTGTAGAAACTCATAACCATCTGCCAAATCATAAATCATGGAGTCTCTCCTCTTGACAAGAAGCATTACTTCATTCTAAATTGGACAACGATATTTGCTCTAATATACCTTAAATAAATCCAATCGCACTGATCACAAGTCCAATAATATCATCTCACTCGGTACAAGTTGCTCAGGCAATAAGCAACCTCAAACACTGCCAAAAGTCTCATATGATGCCACAATATGCCAACAAGCTACAAACTCGAATGTGATACATAAGGAAACATGAACTCTGGAAAGAACTACTCAACCCATGTAACTAATTAAACAACTGAAAAGATGTTATGAACCTTCCTCAGAAAATGAGAAACAAAACACATAAGAATAGATATAGGGAATTGTACTCTACATCACAATGTTGTGGCGTGTAACCCGATCCACACATGATACCGTTGTGGCGTGAACCCGATCCAACCATGATACCTGTGGAGGCATGCCACCCGATCCAAACAACATACTCGTGGCCACGTGGCACCTGATCCTAACATAATAATCTATAAGGAAATACCTACCGAGCCAGAATGCTCATACCTACAAAATACCCGAATGTCGACCACAAGCACACCGAGTGTATAATATCATCCCTAGGGAGACATATAGCGCCATACATTACAAAACTCAAGCACTACTAAAGTGAAACAAATGACCTGCATCTCGAGAGCCATCCTGCTCGCACAACACCACAAACTACATGTGATCTCGATACGAGTTTGAATAATCATACTGTCTCACAACCCACATGGCACAATAGAGATTACAAGGAATAGCTGACGACATAAATAACATCCAAGGCTCAAAGACCCCTCCGTAAGCAATGCTATGATGAAATAAACACATCCGACCTGATATAGAGTGCACATTCACATTTAGATCCATCCACGGGCCTCAAGAGGATTCTGATCGTACCGCACTAGGCTAATAACTTTCTAAGGATCCACATCAACCCTTTTCGTGACAGATAAGAACACCCATCCAATCCAGAATAAACTTCCACAGTTCACAACCAAACAAATAGAGCACCTCCCAGGCCTAAACTTTCACATTAGCGATAGTGCCATAATTTCCATACTTGGTTTCAATCCTCAGTCAATCAAGTGACTACATGTCATATCAATACAATTTTCCAGTGGGATACGCTCCCACAGTCTTGCGCACCAGGTAACAAAGTCTGCACATCCATACCACCGACTATACAATCCTGTAAAGTGAATCGAGAATCCGCAAATCAGTACACAAAGCCTCTTACATATGACACCAATCTCAGGTGACGCTAAAGACCATACCAGTTTACTCTAAACATCTTAATTCTTTCCTGATCATCCAAGATCGTAACATTCTTGTCTACACCAAACCGCAACCTTGATCCTCAACTTCCAATTCCCATGCCAGTCTTTGCACCTAATATGCCAATACGCAAGAGTACAAGAATTCCATCATAACTTCTGAACCACTAATAGAATAGACATTCCATCATATAGAAACCTTTCACTTAACTCATTTCAGGAGAACCACTGCAACACGCATTTGAATTCACATAACCGCAGAAAATACAATCCTCAAGTAGTGGTCTAAACCACCATAACTCTTCCGAGATCCATCTACACATAACTGGCCATTATAGTCGAATACCTCCAAATAAATCAAATTACAGCGGCCGTCAAGCCTCGCACGTACCGCCACAAATCACCTGCATAACTTAACACGCTGAAGGAACTGATCATTGCCACCATCATGCCGATTCAACTATTGCTAACCGAACCAACTTCTTCTAATTTACTCTGGACTTTTTATATAAATAATAATAGCTCTATTCATAATATAATGAACCCAATCCACATTCATCTTGAGTGACCCTATTTCACGAGACCACATTGCTTCAAAACCGACGAACTAACTCATACCCTCATTGTACGCACATTCACATCTTCAACTGGTATACCTACTCTGATAATTCCTTTACGAATCCGAAGTTATTTCTCCTATTCCTCCTATGCTACACCACAGACCGACGATAACATAGAACAATCCAAGCCCCTTTCATATTCCACTGTAAAAGCTCGATACTTAACCATACCACAGGCTCGAAATCCTTAGGCACCGCACTTTAATTTTGAACCCATTAGGACCATTGTTGAGAGTCACCCCCTCTAACTTGTTGAATATAATCAAACTCCAAGGCCCTGATAGAACATGAACACCCTCTTAAAGAAGCAGCCAGCTGAATTTCTGTCCTTGTACATCACATCCACACGAAGCATAGACTTTGAGTCTTCCCAAAACCGAACATGAATCAATAAGGCAAAATAAAGCACACATTCCTCAAATCCTTTGCTCAAATTACCACTGATGTTTCCTTTCCTTAGTCTTAGTAACCCACAAATGCACCGATAACCAGAAACCGCACAAGTAGACAACCACGCAATCCAATCATAGACGGTGGGGCTGTCCCACTTAGCTTAAAGCTACAATTACATAACCCTGGGACCCACCGAGATTCCTTCTTTCCCATTGACATTAGCTAAAAGTACAATAATACATTCCAAACTTGAAGTCATGTTGCATCCAAATAAAATCCACGGACCTAGTCACTGTCCACCATGAATTGCCAAATGGCTCCAAACTTTCCTCAAGGCGTGTGGCCATCCTACCACAGAACCCATATGTTACTCTGCCACTCTCCCACTTTGGTTAAACCCTCTCCTTTAAGCGACTCCTTGACTTCTACTTTTCATACTTGACCTTCTAGCAATTCAACCACCGCAAAACACCTCCCGCATGTCTTTCCTCATCCTTTGCTACCCAATTGTTGCCTTAAATTTGAATCCATCTCTGTAACACTTGAGCTAATAAATTGCCACCAACTCCAAGCCTCCTAAAAGATCATCCTTCTCGAGCCATCTATATTAGAAATACCTATTTGATTCCGAAATCGCTACACTCCGATATCTCTAACAACCGCTTCTCGGGCACCATTTCACACTACCCTGACCCGAAGAAAAATTGATGAAGACCATAACACCGGCGAACCTTAACGTGTTCAACAAAGATGATGACACCACATCAGAATTGAGAATTCCACCACGCTCGAAAATACTAAGTCTTGTTACTCTGTTATCCCAAACCTGAACATTCAAAGTCCGATTGCCATTCCTTCGCTGGAAATAAAGTGTTGAATCTTTGAATCATGCACTAAGAAAAAACCTCCTTCCAGGTCATTCACTGCCTCAACACATAAACAAGCACCCTACTATCACACCAACACGGTGCAGTACAATATCTGAACATCATAGCAATCTGCACGCACCCTCGAAACCATTAAAAATACAGCTATTGAGCTGAAATGACAGAACATCCTTCCGCAAGAAGACGATAATAACTTGTTCGAATGCGCAGGGAGAAACATCCTGCCCACGTCTGTAATACCACTACAACTCCTTGATGCCCAATTGACACGAGCATTGAACATCGTATAAGAATGAGTAGGAAGGATATAAAAGAATAAGTCTCAAAGGAATCAAATCATATGATGAGGAATCAAGAAAGGGAAGTGCTCGTAACATTTCTGTAGCCTCTTGAAGATAAGTACATACGTCTCCGTACCGATCCACAAAACTCTACTAGACTTGCTCATGATTCGTGAGACCTAAATGAACCTCACGCTCTAATACCAAGCTGTCACGACCCAAAATACACTAGAGGTCATGATGACGCCTAACATTGTCGTTATGCAAGCCAACAGTGAATGTTTAACTTAATTACTCATTTTAGTATTTTTGAAATCATAATTTTCATCAATTAAACAATAAGAAATAGAATTTGCAGGGTTAGTGATAATATTTTCACAATTACAATAAAGGATAACCCATAAGCACCCCAAAATCTTGGTGTCGCAAGTAGTAGTGCGAAGTAAAAGAATTTAATAAGCAAGAGATAACCAAATAGTATAGTTATAGCATGGAGTGAACCTGAGTCTACCCGGACAATAACATGAATGTAGCAACATGCGGACTCACGTCACATCGTGCGTACGTAGCCCACGCAACAAATAACGCATATCAATTACAACAGCTATGGGGTAGTTTCCTCCTCATAGAGTTAGACATGAGACTTACCTCGCTCCGAAGTTCCATAACTAGCTCCAACACTGCTCTAACACCTCAAACCGGTGCCCGTCGCTCCAAAACTAGTCAAGTGATGTGCAAACAATAAAAATATACTCTAATACTCATAATAAATTAATTTATAACAATTTCCAACTCCGCTCGAAAAGTTAATAAAGTCAACCCTTGGGCCCACGTACTCGTATTTCAAAAATTATTAAAAATAAATATTACACTCATAACTCATATGGTCTATATCTAGAAAATCATCCAATTTTGTCAATGAATCGATCCTCAAATTAAGGATTTACCATTTCTCAACTTTGGGGCTCAAAATCCAATTTTTACAATCCAAACACGGATAAAAAATAATAACCAACAGAAATAATCATGGAGAAATATCAAAATAAAGGTAAGATATTTACCCCTTATTGAGACGATAAGAATGCAACAAAAATCACCTTAAAACGGAACTCTAGAACTCAAGATATGCCCAAAATACTAAAATCCTCGGTTTAAAACACTGTCTAGGCGATTTTTCCTCTTCGCATTAGCGGGAAAACCTTCACGTTTGCGAAGAGCAACTCTTCGCATTGATGGTCAACCCAAACTTCCTTCTTCGCATTCGCGGGACCTCCCTCGCGCTCTTAAAGAACAAAGTTTGCACCAGAAACCAGCAATCTTTCTCGACATGGAAATGGGCATAACTATCTCATACGACATCGAAATTCGGTGATTCTTGTTGCTATGACTCCATAATTAAGATAAGGCTAATGGTTCAATCCAATCTTAAATCAAAGATAGTTTGCTCAATATGGTACCCTTTATGTCCAAAGAAATGACATTGAAACATCAAATAAGAGTGAGATACAACCCAAACACATCCGATATACACCCGAGGCCCCCGGGACCCCGTCCAATCACTCCGAACCGCTCCATAACATAACACGGACCTGATCGAGGCCTCAAATCATACCAAATAACATCAAAACTACGAATTGTGCAAGGATTCAAGCCTAATGAACTATTGAACTTCTAACTTCCACATCCGATGCCGAAACCTATCAAATCACGTCCGATTGGCCTCAAATTTTGGAAAAAAGTCACACTTGACATTACGGACCTATTTCAACTTTTGGAATCAGAATCCAACCCGATATCGAAAATTCCACACTCTGTCAAACTTTCAATTTTCACCAAATGACCCCAAAATGACCTACAGACCTCGAAATCCACATTCGGACGCGCTCCTAAGACCATAATAACCATATGGAACTATTCCCAGGCTAGGAGTTGCAAATGGACATCGATAGCATTAAAATACACTTCAACCCAAATTTATGAAATTCTTCCAAAATGCCAACTTTCCACAATAGACACCGAAACGCTCTCGGGTCATCCAAAACCTGATCCGGACATACGCCCAAGTCCAAAATCATCATACAAACCTGTTGGAACCTTCAAATCCCGATTTCGAGGTCATTTACTCAAAATTCAAACCATAGTCAATCCCTCCAACTTAAAGTTTCCGAAATTAGAATTTTCTTTCTATATCAGCTCTGAACTTCCCGAAATTCAATTCCGATCACATGTACAAGTCATAATACCTGAAGTGAAGTTACTCAAGGTGCCTCAAATCGCCAAACAATGTGCTAGAGCTCAAAACGAATGATTGGATCGTTACAATTATTATCATTTCCTTATCTGCTGGAATCTTCTACTGTTTCTTTCTATCCAAATATGATATACTGCAGCTGCAAGCATAAAAGCCAAAATGGTAGCTTTTCCTCTCTCCCTCTGCTAGAAAATTAACTAATTTTTTCATTCCATAACTGAATATGCATGTTGCATCCTATCTAGTTAACAAGCTTCTGCCATGTCCAATAGGACTCCCAATTATCTGAACAATTAAGTACCAAGGGAGAAATGAAGCTCCTCTAGTATCTGATCCTTAAAATTAGAAGAGACGTCATCAACAAAACATATATTGATAAGGTCCAATTTTAAGCACTTGGGATGTAAGTTAAAGTTAGGATTTTGTTTCAGCTTCTTCAAAGACCTATTCAAATAATCCATCACTAGCACAAAGAGGTAAGGTGACATTGAATCACCTTGCCTGGGTCCCTCTGTAACAACTCAGCCCACTAGTGATATTGTTCGTTTTGAGCACTGCCCGCACGACTTTAAAATGCATCATTAGAGTGTAAGGCTTATTTACTTATATACCCAGCATCTCTCCCGTATTTTGTCGATGTGGAATTCGCTTAAGGTGTCACTGTAAGCACGTGATTTTTGCCCTATATGAGAAATACTCCCAAAAATTCAAAATAAAATAATTTTCCTTTGTGTGCCATTTTGAGAATTTTCGTGGGATTTTTGATAATTATTTGTATTTATCCGTGCATGTTTATTTGTTAAATTAATAAAAAATACAAAAATATGTCGCATTTTTGCATTTAGGATTTGATTCTACAATTAGGAGCAATTAAGTTTGTTTTACAAGAACAAAAAATCATAAAAATAATGTACGTTGCATTTTTAGCATTTAATGTCCAAATTGTGTGATTTTATCGTAATTGTTATTTAATTGTGTGTTAATTATTATTAGGAGTTAATTAGCATTTTTTATAAATTAATTTAGTTCTATAGGATAATTTAGGATTTTTAGAATTTAGTTTTAGTTTAAGAAAAATAAAAGAAGAAAAAAGAAGCAATAAAAGAAGAAGAAAATCGGATTGGGCCATTTCTTTAATTCTAAACCACAAGCCCAAAACCAGATAACCCCTTAACCAAACCCCTATCGGGTCAACCCGACCCAGTCCGCCCCATAACCCAAACAAACACCCCCCCCTTTCCATTTTTCACTCTTTATTTCCCCAAACCCTAAAAAACATCCTCCCCCATTCATCTTCCTCCTTCAACAAAGAAAACATACACACACACAGCTCCTACCAACAGCCCAACCTCCATTTGCGTCCACCCCGACCACCCCAGCAACACCATCACGCCTAGACAACGACCATCTCCCCATCGTTCCTCGCTGCTTCTTCTTCAACGACCTCCCATGGCTGCCCTTCTGCATCTGCGTCGCACAACAGCCCGACGACTACCCTCCAAACGACCCCTCCAGTGTCGCCCAACCAGCACCATTCCAGTCCAGCCGTTCGAGCCAGCTCCGGTCATCTTCTTCCTCGTTCCACCTGAAACAGTCCGTCACACTGCCAAACTCCATCGCAAAACCCTTCGACCTCACTCCAGTAGCGTCGTCACCACCCCAGCTCCACCATGACGACCGACAACTCAGCCATGAATGACCACAGTCCGTCGAGCTCCAGCCAGTCGCCATGGCTGCTGCTTCTTCTGCTACGTCCAGTTATGAGCGACCACCATCGCTTCTGCTACACCCAGCGAACCACCCCCCCTCGCCAGTCGACCACCCATACCCACGACGAACAACAACCATGAAACAACTCCAAACACCAGCTCCACTGTCACGTCTTCAACACCCCAAATCGCCGGAAATAACTAGCTGTGTTAATCAAGCGTCGAAGCGGTGTCGTGAACGAAGCTGTGTTTCATCGGAAGTTCATCGTTGTTCGATGACGGATCGTTAGCATAAAGGTCAGCCGTAGCTCGTTCACGGATTTTTGTTATTTTTTTTCTTTGGTTTCATTTTAATATGTGGTTTTATTTTTGAACATTTTTCGCATGATATTCCTACTGCATATTCGTTGAAATTGTGTGTGTGTGCGTTTTGGATGACTCTCCTACTGTTTTGAGTTCAATTGATGCTCAAGTTAGTGATTTAAATCTACTTGTTTATCCTGTTAAGTTTGTTGATATGAATCTGACTCTGTTGTTAATTCATGAAAGTTGTCAATTAGGAGTTTGTTTGGCGAGTTTGTTATTCAGAGTTTGTTTGTTAATTGGATCGTTGATTAGGTGAATTGGTTATAGCTGATATGGTTTTGGTACAGATTGAAAGGGATGGGGGTAGAATGGTAAATTGCAGTATTTTGAGGGGCATTTTCGGGATTTTAAGTTTTAAAAAATGATTAATTTGAGTGCTCTGTCCACTAATTTGAGTGAGGGACAAGACAAGTGGTAGTGGAAATTAATACATTGTTTAATATAGTGGGGGACAAAGCATGCGGTAGTGGGGAATAAGGGAATTAAATAAAGAAAAGATATGTGTTAGTGTGAACTAATATATTTGTTTAATATAGTAGAGGATAAAACATTAAGTAGTGGGATTTAAAAGGGGGATGAGGAAAAGATGGTGGGATTTAATTTAAGTGCTTCAAGTTTGGCTATAAATAAAGAAGAGCTTGACACAAATTAAGAGAGAGAATTTGGAGAGAGGATAGAGGATTTTCTGAACATTAAGAGAGAAATTGGGGGATTTTTCGGAACAGAAAAAACATTCTGGAAATCTAAAGAGAGAGTAGTATACACCCAATATACACTCTGAATACACTGAATATACAAAGTTAGAATTTAAGGGTAATATATTAACTGGTCTTTTAATCTAAAAAAGGTTCACTTTGTTTCTGCTCGTTGATTGCTGTTGGTATTTCTGGACTTTCGTTTGGTTTGTTCCTTGAGTTTGGTTGGTTATTTGTTATTGTTTCATTGGGGTGTTGCTGGAATTCTGCTGGTTTCATTAAACATTGTTACTGAGCTGTTCTGTTTTCCGTTACTGTTGTTATTGTTGTGTTGTTGCTACTGTTCCTGCTGATCCTTTTCTTCCTTTTCCTTATGGTCCCTTTCCAGGTACACATTTCTGAGATTAGTACTGATGTGACTTCAAACTGCAAAAATGCTGAATTAAAAGTCTTAACAGATTGCCTATTAAAGTGTGTTCAATTAATGTATTAGAATGTACATTAGGAAATATTGTATATGTTTATGCTCATCTTAGACATGTATTTACATTGTACAACTGTACTGAAAATTGGATTGTACCTAGAACTTTTCTAAGTAGTTTGAACTGTTTTCTATATGCCTATGAGTACATGAATTGATAGATAGTCATTACTGGAAATTATTTTGATTTAGTTTAATTAGTGAAGTATAACTCTGAATTCATGCAAACCGGAATAGAAATGAGTCAAAGCTTGTGAATTTTTTATCATGTTAGTAATGGAGATCTGTAAATATTAGGCAGAATAAAAAATGGCCAGTAATTTCGTAGAATCAGTAGGCCCACTATATTTTAAGTTAGGATCGTAGTAGTAATTGCTAAGATCATTAATCCAATAGGCATGAGTTGAGTTCAAACAAGACGAGTTAACGATTAAGTTTAACAAACTTTTGAATAAGCCTTAGTGATTAAGGTTAATTCTAGTTTCAAATAGTTATAAACAATTAATTCCAACGGTTCAATTCATCTAACAATGTGGGTCTAAATTAGTTAGAGGATAATTAGTTTATTTTGGTAATATTATTTGTAAATTCCGTATTCTATTTATAATTTCAATTTTAGTAATATTCAATTATAGAATAAGGCATGAAACAATCTCCCTTTGTCTCGATTGCAATTATCAGTTTGCATTTGTCTTAATCCGATAAATAAGTAGCGGCCTTTTCAAGCATGTGATTAATTAGAATTTTTCTCTTTTTTTAGAGACGAACTTAAATAGAAAAAATGTAGTCACTTTAGGATTATCCTTTTAAAAATAAACGAGATGAGCCTCGCCCAATAAAACGCACAAGTTGCGGGGCCCTCAACGGATAGTTATTTCGAATGCTTAGATTTCGAGACATGCCGCATATCGAACTTTACGATTTTTCTCAAAATAACAACGCGTTAGTCTTTAGGCGTGTATTTAATAATGTTATTTTCCTAAACTCGGGTGCACATTTATGTGACTCAAATCCAAATCTCAATGAAGTTGGAACGCATCAAAAATTGTGGGTACATTTATGTAGCGCAATTCGAGATGCATTCTCACGACGTTGCAATTCTTTGAATAAATAATACCAAAGCGGTAAACAATTAAAATTTGCACGTAGGTTCATATTTATATAAAATCAGATAATCAAGCCGAATATGACAGTTGAGCGACCGTGCTAGAACCACGGAACTCGGGAATGCCTAACACCTTCTCCCGGGTTAACAGAATTCCTTATCCGGATTTCTGGTGCGTAGACTATTAAACAGAGTCATTCTTTTTCCTCGATTCGGGATTCAACCGGCGACTTGGGACACCATAAATCTCCCAAGTGGAGACTCTGAAATAAATAAATAAATCCCATTTTGATTGTCCCTTAATTGGTAAAAACTCCCTTCCGCGCCCCTTTGCGGGGGCGCGGGCGAAAAAAGAGGTGTGACAACTCTGGCGACTCTGCTAGGGATTCGAACCCAGAATCTCTGGTTCAGGGTTCAAAATTAAAGCTTAGATGAATTGTTATATTTGGCTTAATTTATTATTTGATTTTATTACATGTTTTGGCCTAAATGTGCAAAATGATGCTTTTTTACCGCTTTGATATTATTTGAACTGTACATATAAACTTTGCCAAAACCTTCTCTTCTCACCTCCGGGGATGTGCTTACTGGTTGAGACTCCCTATTCTGTTAGTGTCATACCCTGAAATAAAAGAGGCTCGGAAAGTTTCTAAGCCGGCTGGCCTTTTGGTTCCCGGAAAGGAGCTCCTTCCTCAACCCGAGTTGTCCGCTCGGGTACACTGTCTAGAACATATACCCAGGTTGAACCTAGAATAACTTGACTTCATGTCGGTTCCCTAGTAGGAACGTTTATTTGCATCATGTTGCATTTGACTTAGGGGACTCAACACAGGGGTTGAGTTCGTCTAGGACAAGCAACCTGAAATGAAAAAAGACCATCCTGCTGCATCCTGTTTGTTTTGCACATTTATTTGCTTCAGATCTGCATGCTGACCGACTTCTGAAATCGGGAATTTTTGAAAAAAAAGAAAAAGAAAAATAGTAGTGTAGGGAGATAACTACTTATTTTTAGAAAAATAAAACCAATGTCCAAGTAGTGTCAAAACCCTGCCGAAATTTTGAGAAAATGAAAAAAAAATTGTCTTTTTTAGTTTGATTTATTTGAAAGACAAAAGAAAGGAGTCTTGTTTACAAGTTTAGTTTATGTTGCCCGAACTACGCGGGTCTGATTCTCACCGAATGTGAGATACGTAAGCAAACCTTTTCGATTCCGGCCCACCATATTAAAAAAAAAATCCAAAAAAAAAAATATTTTCAATTACTCGCTTCTTTAGAAAGTCTTTCTTTTAGACCTCAATTTTAAAAAAATAATACAAAAATATTTTCTTTTAATCTCTCTCAAAATCCAAAATATTTGTTTAAAAATTCAAAAGAAAATTCAAGATTCAAAAATATTTTTCTTTTCTTTTGTGGTATTTCTTTCATAAATTCAGAGTAATAGTCCAAAAATATTTCCTTTCTTCTTTAAAAGTATTTTCTGAAATTTCCAAAAAAAAAAAGAAAAAGAAAAAGAAGTTAAAATTCAAAAAATATTTCTTTAGACGTCTTTCTTTTAAAAAAAAAAGAAAAAAGAAAAAAAATAAACAAATCGAAATCCAAAAATATTTTCTTTCTTCTTTGTAAGGATTTTATTCGAAAAAAAAAGTTAGTTTATTTCCTTTATTCCTGATCGGCCCGAACTACGCCGGTTTGATTCTCACAGGATGTGAGATACGTAGGCAGCCCTCATCGGGTCCAACCTCCGCTTTTGCAAAAATAGCCAAAAAAATTTCGTCATAGAGTTGGGTGATGCTGTTTTTGTCAGAAATAGCCGAATGTTCCCAAAAAGGACGCCGGAAGACTGACTTTGCATAAACGGCCACCTTTGGTCATATTTTTAGGATTTTGGTCGGTTAGCTAAAGTAGCCTTAAAATCTTCGTCCCCGAGGTGCTGAAAGGCCGCGTTGGCAAAACCCGGTCTTTTATGTTAATTTGAAAAATAATAAGACAAAGAGTCAGTGGTCAAAAATACCGCTTAGATTTTTCAAGCCGAGCCAGCTTCGGCGGTGTCTTAAACCGTTCTTGCCGAGATAGCCTTAGAGTAGCTTTTAGTTGTCAAAAAGCTATTTTCGTAAAAGAACGGACAAGTTTGTGAAGTGTCATAAAATAATCTTCCCGGCCTCAAAATTCATGTGAAATTGGGAAGGGGCCACGTTTGCAAAAACAGTCGTTTGGTTAAAATCGGCATATAGGGGAAGAAATCTGTCATTTTATTTTTCTTGAGTTTGTATTTCTTTTGATTAGAGTATGTGGGCTGTTTGACTTTCGGGTCTGTTGTTCGTTTTTAAGTGATTCCAAAAATGTTTTATTGTTGTTTACCTTTTGTGTGTCAGAACTAATCACGGTCTGATTCATGCGGGGACATGATACGTAGGCAATCCACATAAGATTCGACCACCATTAAAAAAAAGAGATAAAAAAAGGGAGCACAATTACAAGAAGCCGGAATGTCGCACGTGACTGAAGCAAATGCATGATATAAAGGGTTAATTGCCTAGTTGCATTGCATCCCTAATGTGTGTTTTCTTATCTGTTGAAAACCCTAACGCTAACAGGTTGCTTCCATTTTGTTCCTTTTCAATCTTTAGAAAGGTGGTTAGTTGTGGTCCTGAAAGTAACGCTTCCCTGCAACACAAGGGCAAAAGACAATGGCAGAAAACAACAGAACTGAGTGGGTTTGTACCGATGCCCGAAAGCGGTTGGTTGAACAGGACTACGGGTTGGTAGAAGAGGTAAAAATGTTGAGACAACATGTGGCAGACATGTATCAGGCATGGATGACTGGGAAAGCACCACCCCTGCCACCGCCTAGCTTCTTGAACTCTGTCCTTACCCAGGCACCCAACACCATAACGGATGATCCCCCATACTCTCCATATCAACCCACTTATGATAGCTTTCCCAGCCACCCGAGTAGCTCCATCACTCGTCAACACTACTCCCCTCCCCCACGCTACTTCTCTCCATAGGACTCCCAAAGATATGCTTCACTTTCCAAGTATCCAGCTCCCCGAAAGGCCTACCCACGAGCACACCAGAAACCCCCTGGATCAGGTTTTAGGCCAAATTAGGCATTTAGGAACGAGAGGTTGCTGAAACAAGGAAAGACTCACTCCTATCGGAGAATCTTATGCAAGTTTGTTTGAAAGACTAAAACATGCTGGCCTGATTGAGTCGCTCCCCGGATATACTCCAGATCAACGTGCAAGAAGCTTTGATCCTACTGTATGATGCGCATTCCACTCCAATGTCCCAGGGCATAGCATTGAGAGTTGTCGTTCGTTGAAAAGGGAAATAGAAAGAATGATTCACGAAGGAGTGATTACGATCGATGACAGTAATAAAGAGCATGTGAACCCTCTTGGGATATTGACTAAAGCTGAAGATGTGGAAGAAGATAGTGGTCTTGATGAGAAGCTCAGTGGCTAAGATGCCGTGCTTGGTAATTAGGAAGACGCTCCCTTTCTTGGTCAGTCGGAGCGGAGCTTTGGTGGTTCATTTTGTTATCATTTCTGTTTTCCGAGTTATTGGCAGGGTTGTAATCCGGACATTGTCTTGTGTCAAACCCTCTTATCCTTCCATTTTGTCATAGCGGTTTGTTTAGTGTTGTCTAGGATTGTTTTAGTTTTGTTCCAAGGTTGTACCCCAGTTGTTTTGCTTATTTTGTTATACGAACCATTTCACCGCCTGTCTAATGCAAATTCCGGTCTTTTGTTACTTCCAGTCATCTTCTTTGTGTAATTCTTTTTATCCTTTTGTTTTGTCTTTGTTCAACATCGATTCTAGTGACATGACATGCGCGCACAGTATGGGCCTAATCTTAAGAGTTAATTATAAAGCCATTGGGGGATGATCGGGACACTTAAGGGAAATAGGAATAGCTTGAGATTCTTTGAAGCTCGAGCCACGTGAAGCTGGGGCAAGTAAAACATAAAGAAAAACCATAAAAGCAAGTTAGCCATATTAACAAGGGGGCCGTTCATGGTAACGAAACTGAGAGTATTGCCCAACGGTGCTTTAAAAATGACAAATGAAAAGGCGAATGTGTGGATATGGTTATCAAGTCCGGCACAGTCAGAAGATGTGGCGAATATTTAATTGTGTTGTTTGTGCTTGGCATGTTTTGAAGATTGGAATGACGAAGGCATTTTATTCTGCTATCTAAACACTTTATCCTTCGTTAACCCTTTTGAGCCTTATTGGTTTTCTTTCGTACCCCTCGTTCGGAATCAGTAGCAAAGATTAGAAAACACAAGCATGGAAGATAAAGATAAAGAAAAAGAAAAGGGAAAAGAAAACAACAAAAACAACAAAACGACAAAAGAGAAAGGAGAAATGAAAAAGAGAAAGAAAAGAAAAGAAATTAATAAATAAATGAAAAAAAGGAATTGGGAACTACGTTTGACGTGATTCCTCAAAGAGGATACGTAGGTGCTTCACGACTCGGTCATAGTGTAAAAAAAAATATCCCCAAGCAAGAAACTGGGGCAGAAGTTGTGTTTGATGTAAAGAAATCTGGTTCCGAAGGTTGTAAATTTTGAACCCAAATTGATTCGTTTTGAGCCGCTAATACCCTTTCTTTCTAGCCCTATCCAAAACCCCACGTTACGGTCCAAAGAAAGACCTTTTGACCAGTCTTCTAAAGATGCCAAGTCATGCAAATGGAAGTCGAGAATAACACTCTGATCCCCGACAGAAAAGTAATGAAATGAGAGAGTCTTATCAGTAAAAACCTTCACGGGCACCTTGAGGCGGCTATAAGTTGAGAGAAAAAACAAAATGAGAGAGGCTTGATAGTGAAAACCCTTCGGGCACTACAAGTCGAATAAAGATTGAGAATCATACAGGAAAGCACAAGACGAAGATCGTGAAAGGCAGATGATAGGCCACGTGTGCATGTCATGGCCAATAGAGTTGGCATCCACATCTGATAGGTTTTACTTCTTAGTTTTCTTGTTAGGAGTCATCTCTTTCTTTTGCCTTTTACTTTGTTCCTTTTACCTTTGTCATTTCCTCTTATTGAGTCTCTTTGGTCAGAACAAGCGAGAAATGATTTCAAAATTTGCCATCAGCTTTCCAATTATGCAAGACGAGATCTGACTAGTACATCAAAGGGGTATAAGTCAGGAAAGAACAAGCGCAATGAGCTGGTAATATTCAACGTGCTTTGAGGTTCGCGCAAAATAACCAAGATTGGTCCATATCAATTCAGGGACAGGCAACAAAAAGAGGTCCAGGGGGAGTGAACCGAGGGTATATTCGATGATGAGATTGACAAAAGGATAGACCGGTGTCAAGAAGGATATCCCCTGCAGAAATCGAGGGTTATAAGGCCAAGGCCAGCGGAAAATCAAGAAAGAACAACGCGGAAAGTAATGGACATAATTAGGAAATTCATAGGAGACTCAAAGGTGGGGGAAATGCCAAGTTCATGGACAGTACCGCAAGAAGATATTGGGTCTGCACTGGGAAAGGGTATTTAGGTAACACAGACGATGGAGGGAGTGGTTAATCAATAAACATGCAAGATCTTCAAGTGAAATCAGCTGTTATGAAAATACATGAGGTCAGATAAGGAGATTGGGAAAATGGTTAAGAGGTTTGGGAATAAGGAATCGTCAAGAAGGTCGGAAGGTATCAACCAAGCTTCAAGATGGACAGACAACGCATAAATGGAAAATGGTTGATGGCATCCCCAGCAGGAGTATCACAACCAACCACCACGTTTCAAACTGACCAAATTTTCTTTGATTTGAAGCAGGGACAGGGAATGCTACCGATGATGGAAAGATGCGCCACAAGAAAGATTGTCAAACTGGGGCAGAAAATTTTCGTTCATTTCGAAAATTTTCGAGAAGTCTAACACAAGTTTGGTGAAAAGCGGTATCCCCAGCAGTTTCTTCGGGAGAAGGCAAAACAAATTTTGAAGAAAGCAATGTTAGGAGGACGATAACAAAAAAAAAAAAGAAGAAAAAAAAGGAAGACCAGTTTTGCAAAAGGAAACGGTTTGCAGAGGAATGAAACATTAGTCTTGAGGGAAGTAGTTTTTGAAGGAGTAAGATAGCATATTTTTGAAAAAATGTTATCCCCAGCAGTCCGCAGAGAAGACAGTACAAGTTTTGAGGAAAGTAGTTTTGAATAAAGATAATTCAAGTTAGAAGGAAAATGGTTGCTGAGGTCAGGAGTCCCGCCTGAAGAACAGAATGGCGATTTATTTTTTGAAGTTGTCATTGAGGTCAGGAGCCTCGCCTGAAGAAAAGGATGGCGATTTATTTTCGAAGTCATTGTTGAGGTCAGGAGCCCTCCCTGAAGAACAGAATGGCGATTTATTTTTCGAAGTTGTTGTTGAGGTCAAGAGCCCCCTGAAGAACAGAATGACGATTTATTTTTCAAAGTTTATGTTGAGATCAGGAGCCCCCCTGAAGAACAGAATGACAATTTATTTTTCAAAGTTGTTGAGGTCAGGAGCCCCCCCGAAGAATAAAATGGCGATTTATTTTTCGAAGTTGTTGAAATCTCGCCCTCCTGAAGAAAGGAATGATGATTTATTTTTCAAAGTTGTTGTTGAGGTCAGGAGCCCCCCCTGAAGAACAGAATGGCGATTTATTTTTCGAAGTTGTTGAGGTCAGGAGCCCCCCATGAAGAACAGAATGGCGATTTATTTTTCGAAGTTGTTGTTGAGGTCAGGAGCCCCCTGAAGAACAGAATGACGATTTATTTTTCGAAGTTGTTGAGGTCAGAAGCCCCCCTGAAGAACAGAATGACGATTTATTTTTCGAAGTTGTTGAAATCTCGCCCGCTTGAAGAAAGGAATGACGATTTATTTTCAAAGTTGTTGTTGAGTTCAGGAGCCCCCCCTGAAGAACGGAATGACGATTTATTTTTCGAAGTTGTGATTGAGGTCAGGAGCCCCCCCTGAAGAACAGAATGTCAATTTATTTTTCGAAGTTGTTGAAGTCTCGCCTGCCTGAAGAAAGGAATGACATTTACATTTCAAGTTTTGAAGTTGGGAGCCCGCCCATATAACAGAGGAATACATTTCAGTCTTTACATTTCAAGTTTTGAAGTTGGGAGCCCGCCCATATAACAGAGGAATACATTTCAGTCTTTACATTTCAAGTTTTGAAGTTGGGAGCCCGCCCATATAACAGAGGAATACATTTCAGTCTTTACATTTCAAGTTTTGAAGTTGGGAGCCCGCCCATATAACAGAGGAATACATTTCAGTCTTTACATTTCAAGTTTTGAAGTTGGGAGCCCGCCCATATAACAGAGGAATACATTTCAGTCTTTACATTTCAAGTTTTGAAGTTGGGAGCCCGCCCATATAACAGAGGAATACATTTCAGTCTTTACATTTCAAGTTTTGAAGTTGGGAGCCCGCCCATATAACAGAGGAATACATTTCAGTCTTTACATTTCAAGTTTTGAAGTTGGGAGCCCGCCCATATAACAGAGGAATACATTTCAGTCTTTACATTTCAAGTTTTGAAGTTGGGAGCCCGCCCATATAACAGAGGAATACATTTCAGTCTTTACATTTCAAGTTTTGAAGTTGGGAGCCCGCCCATATAACAGAGGAATACATGGAAGTTTGAAGTCAGTAAAGCAGAGGAATACAACCAAAATCCCCAGCAGGAAACCACAAGAATCCCCAGCAGAGGAAGGAAGTCCAAGACTCGATGGAAAAATAATGCGAAGCTCCCGAGAAGGACATAAGCAGTTCGAGATCGGCAGTCAAGGGAGAATACAAGACAAATCAGAAGTAAAGAAATGCTAGAGGAGTCACCGAGACATCAAAGCAACAAGAGACACAAGAGCATGACTGAAGATCTAGATAAAATTTTGTAATTCATAGACTATAGTTTAGTCTAGTTTCTTGTTTTCTTTCAGCATGGTGTATTAAGGAGGTCGACAAGCAGTAATAACAGCATGCAACATCAGTAACATTGCAGTCCCATGGTAGTCCCAGAAGAAAATCAGATTGGACCTTTTCTTCAATTCTAAACCACAAGCCCAAAACCAGATAACCCCATAACCAAACCCCTACCGGGTCAACCCGACCCAGTTTGCCCCATAACCCAAACAAACACCCCACCCTTTCTATTTTTCACTCTTCATTTCCCCAAACCCTAAAAAACATCCGCCCCCTTCATCTTCCTCCTTCAACAAAGAAAACACACACACACAGCTCCTACCAATAGCCCAACCTCCATTTGCGTCCACCCCGACCACACCAGCAACACCATCACGCCTAGACGACGACCATCTCCCCATCTCCCCATCGTTCCTCGCTGCTTCTTCTTCAACGACCTCCCATGGCTGCCCTTCTGCATCTGCGTCGCACAAGAGCCCGGCGACCACCCTCCAAACGACCCCTCCAGCGTCGCCCAACCAGCACCATTCCAGTCCAGCTGTTCGAGCCAGCTCCGGTCATCTTCTTCCTCGTTCCACTTGAAACAGTCCGTCACACTGCCAAACTCCATCGCCAAACCCTTCGACCTCACTCCAGTAGCGTCGTCACCACCCCAGCTCCACCATGACGACCGACAGCTCAGCCATGAACGACCACAGTCCGTCGAGCTCCATCCAGCCGCCATGGCTGCTGCTTCTTCTGCTACGTCTAGCTATGGGCGACCACCATCGCTTCTGCTATACCCAGCGAACCACCCCCCCCTCGCCAGTCGACCACCCATACCCACAACGAACAGCAGCCGTGAAACAACTCCAAACACCAGCTCCACTGTCACGTCTTCAACACCCCAAATCGCCGGAAATAACTAGCTGTGTTAATCAAGCGTCGAAGCGGTGTCGTGAACGAAGCTGTGTTTCATCGGAAGTTCATCGTTGTTCGATGACGGATCGTTAGCACAAAGGTCAGCCGTAGCTCGTTCACGGATTTTTGTTGTTTTTTTTCTTTGGTTTCATTTTAATATGTGGTTTTATTTTTGAACATTTTTCGCATGATATTCCTATTGCATATTC
Organism: Nicotiana tabacum; assembly: GCF_000715075.1. Lineage (NCBI taxonomy): Eukaryota > Viridiplantae > Streptophyta > Magnoliopsida > Solanales > Solanaceae > Nicotiana > Nicotiana tabacum. Next base: position 21,649,260 of record NC_134100.1, on the reverse strand, counting down.
GTTGAAATTGTGTGTGTGTGCATTTTGGATGACTCTCCAACTGTTTTGAGTTCGATTGATGCTCAAGTTAGTGATTTAAATCTACTTGTTTGTCCTGTTAAGTTTGTTGATATGAATCTGACTCTGTTGTTAATTCATGAAAGTTCTCGATTAGGAGTTTGTTTGGCGAGTTTGTTATTCAGAGTTTGTTTGTTAATTGTATCGTTGATTAGGTGAATTGGTTATAGCTGATATGGTTTTGGTACAGATTGAAAGGGATGGGGGTAGAATGGTAAATTGCAGTATTTTGAGGGGCATTTTCGGGATTTTAAGTTTTAAAAAATGATTAATTTGAGTGCTCTGTCCACTAAGTATTAAATAATATTAAAATAATACATTGTTTAATACATGGTGGGGGACAAGACAGGTGGTAGTGGGAATTAATACATTGTTTAATATAGTGGGGGACAAAGCATGCGGTAGTGGGGAATAAGGGAATTAAATAAAGAAAAGATATGTGTTAGTGAGAACTAATATATTTGTTTAATATAGTGGGGGACAAAACATTAAGTAGTGGGATTCAAAAGGGGGATGGCGAGAAGATAGTGGGATTTAATTTAAGTGCTTCAAGTTTGATTATAAATAAAGAAGAGCTTGACACAAGTTAAGAGAGAGAATTTGGAGAGAGGATAGAGGATTTTCTGAACATTAAGAGAGAAATTGGGGGATTTTTAAGAACAGAAAAAACATTCTGGAAATCTAAAGAGAGAGTAGTATACACCCGATATACACTCTGAATAAACTGAATATACAAAGTCAGAATTTAAGGGTTAAACATTAACTGGTCTTTCAACCTAAAAAAAGGTTCACTTTGTTTCTGCCCGTTGATTGCTGTTGTTATTTCTGGACTTTCGTTTGGTTTGTTCCTTGAGTTTGGTTGGTTATTTGTTATTGTTTCATTGGGGTGTTGCTGGAATTCTGCTGGTTTCATTAAACATTGTTACTGGATTGTTCTGTTTTCCGTTACTGTTGTTGTTGTTGTGTTGTTGCTACTGTTCCTGTTGATCCTTTTCTTTCTTTTCCTTGTGGTCCCTTTCCAGGTACACATTTCTAAGATTAGTACTGATGTGACTTCAAACTGCAAAAATGATGAATTAAAAGGCTTAACAGATTGCCTATTAAAGTGTGTTCAATTAATGTATTAGAATGTACATTAGGAAATATACATTAAGTTTGTTTTACAAGAACAAAAAATCATAGAAATAATGTACGTTGCATTTTTAGCATTTAATGTCAAAATTGTGTGATTTTATCGTAATTGCTATTTAATTGTGTGTTAATTGTTATTAATAGTTAATTAGCACTTTTATAAATTAATTTAGTTCTATAGGATAATTTAGAATTTTTAGAATTTAGTTTTAGTTTAAGAAAAAATAAAAGAAGAAAAAAGAAGCAATAAAATAAGAAGAAAATCAGATTGGGCCTTTTCTTCAATTCTAAACCACAAGCCCAAAACCAGATAACCCCATAACCAAACCCCTACCGGGTCAACCCGACCCAGTTTGCCCCATAACCCAAACAAACACCCCACCCTTTCTATTTTTCACTCTTCATTTCCCCAAACCCTAAAAAACATCCGCCCCCTTCATCTTCCTCCTTCAACAAAGAAAACACACACACACACACACTCACAGCTCCTACCAACAGACAACCTCCATTTGCGTCCACCCCGACCACCCCAGCAACACCATCACGCCCAGACGACGACCATCTCCCCATCTCACCATCGTTCCTCGCTGCTTCTTCTTCAATGACCTCCCATGGCTGCCCTTCTGCATATGCGTCGCACAAGAGCCCGGCGACCATACTCCAAACGACCCCTCCAGCGTCGCCCAACCAGCACCATTCCAGTCTAGCCGTTCGAACCATCTCCGGTCATCTTCTTCCTCGTTCCGCTTGAAATAGTCCGTCACACTGCCAAACTCCATCTCCAAACCCTTCGACCTCACTCCAGCAGCGTCGTCACCACCCCAGCTCCACCATGACGACCGAAAGCTCAGCCATGAACGACCACAGTCCGTCGAGCTCCATCCAGTCGCCATGGCTACTGCTTCTTCTACTACGTCCAGCTATGGGCGACCACCATCGCTTCTGCTACACCCAGCGAACCACCCCCCTCGCCAGTCGACCAACCATACCCACGACGAACAGTAGCCGTGAAACTACTCCAAACACCAGCTCCACTGTCACGTCTTCAACACCCCAACTCGCCGGAAACAACCAGCTGTGTTAATCAAGCGTCGAAACGGTGTCGTGAACGAAGCTGTGTTTCATCAGAAGTTCATCGTTGTTCGACAACGGATCGTTAGCATAAAGGTCAGCCGTAGCTCGTTCACGGATTTTTGTTGTTTTTTTTCTTTGGTTTCATTTTAATATGTGGTTTCATTTTTGAACATTTTTTGCATGATATTCCTACTGCATATTCGTTGAAATTGTGTGTGTGTGTGCGTTTTGGATGACTCTCCTACTGTTTTGAGTTCGATTGATGCTCAAGTTAGTGATTTAAATCTACTTGTTTGTCCTGTTAAGTTTGTTGATATGAATCTGACTCTGTTGTTAATTCATGAAAGTTGTCGATTAGGAGTTTGTTTGGCGAGTTTGTTATTCAGAGTTTGTTTGTTAATTGGATCGTTGATTAGGTGAATTGGTTATAGCTGATATGGGTTTGGTACAGATTGAAAGGGATGGGGGTAGAATGGTAAATTGCAGTATTTTGAGGGGCATTTTCGGGATTTTAAGTTTTAAAAAATGATTAATTTGAGTGCTCTGTCCACTAAGTATTAAATAATATTAAAATAATACATTGTTTAATACATGGTGGGGGACAAGACAAGTGGTAGTGGGAATTAATACATTGTTTAATATAGTGGGGAACAAAGCATGCGGTAGTGGGGAATAAGGGAATTAAATAAAGAAAAGATATGTGTTAGTGAGAACTAATATATTTGTTTAATATAGTGGGGGACAAAACATTAAGTAGTGGGATTCAAAAGGGGGATGGCGAGAAGATAGTGGGATTTAATTTAAGTGCTTCAAGTTTGATTATAAATAAAGAAGAGCTTGACACAAGTTAAGAGAGAGAATTTGGAGAGAGGATAGAGGATTTTCTGAACATTAAGAGAGAAATTGGGGGATTTTTAAGAACAGAAAAAACATTCTGGAAATCTAAAGAGAGAGTAGTATACACCCGATATACACTCTGAATAAACTGAATATACAAAGTCAGAATTTAAGGGTTAAACATTAACTGGTCTTTCAACCTAAAAAAAGGTTCACTTTGTTTCTGCCCGTTGATTGCTGTTGTTATTTCTGGACTTTCGTTTGGTTTGTTCCTTGAGTTTGGTTGGTTATTTGTTATTGTTTCATTGGGGTGTTGCTGGAATTCTGCTGGTTTCATTAAACATTGTTACTGGGTTGTTCTGTTTTCCGTTACTGTTATTATTGTTGTGTTGTTGCTACTATTCCTGCTGATCCTTTTCTTTCTTTTCCTTGTGGTCCCTTTCCAGGTACACATTTCTAAGATTAGTACTGATGTGACTTCAAACTGCAAAAATGCTGAATTAAAAGGCTTAACAGATTGCCTATTAAAGTGTGTTCAATTAATGTATTAGAATGTACATTAGGAAATATACATTAAGTTTGTTTTACAAGAACAAAAAATCATAGAAATAATGTACGTTGCATTTTTAGCATTTAATGTCCAAATTGTGTGATTTTATCGTAATTGCTATTTAATTGTGTGTTAATTGTTATTAATAGTTAATTAGCACTTTTATAAATTAATTTAGTTCTATAGGATAATTTAGAATTTTTAGAATTTAGTTTTAGTTTAAGAAAAAATAAAAGAAGAAAAAAGAAGCAATAAAAGAAGAAGAAAATCAGATTGAGCCTTTTCTTCAATTCTAAACCACAAGCCCAAATCTAGATAACCCCATAACCAAACCCCTACCGGGTCAACCCGACCCAGTTTGCCCCATAACCCAAACAAACACCCCACCCTTTCCATTTTTCACTCTTCATTTCCCCAAACCCTAAAAAACATCCGCCCCCTTCATCTTCCTCCTTCAACAAAGAAAACACACACACACACACACTCACAACTCCTACCAACAGCCCAACCTCCATTTGCGTCCACCCCGACCACCCCAGCAACACCATCACGCCCAGACGACGACCATCTCCCCATCTCCCCATCGTTCCTCGCTGCTTCTTCTTCAATGACCTCCCATGGCTGCCCTTCTGCATATGCGTCGCACAAGAGCCCGGCGACCACCCTCCAAACGACCCCTCCAGCGTCGCCCAACCAGCACCATTCCAGTCTAGCCGTTCGAGCCAGCTCCGGTCATCTTCTTCCTCGTTCCGCTTGAAATAGTCCGTCACACTGCCAAACTCCATCTCCAAACCCTTCGACCTCACTCCAGCAGCGTCGTCACCACCCTAGCTCCACCATGACGACCGAAAGCTCAGCCATGAACGACCACAGTCCGTCGAGCTCCATCCAGTCGCCATGGCTACTGCTTCTTCTACTACGTCCAGCTATGGGCGACCACCATCGCTTCTGCTACACCCAGCGAACCACCCCCCTCGCCAGTCGACCACCCATACCCACGACGAATAGCAGCCGTGAAACTACTCCAAACACCAGCTCCACTGTCACGTCTTCAACACCCCAACTCGCCGGAAACAACCAGCTGTGTTAATCAAGCGTCGAAACGGTGTCGTGAACGAAGCTGTGTTTCATCAGAAGTTCATCGTTGTTCGACGACGGATCGTTAGCATAAAGGTCAGCCGTAGCTCGTTCACGGATTTTTGTTGTTTTTTTTCTTTGGTTTCATTTTAATATGTGGTTTCATTTTTGAACATTTTTTGCATGATATTCCTACTGCATATTCGTTGAAATTGTGTGTGTGTGTGCGTTTTGGATGACTCTCCTACTGTTTTGAGTTCGATTGATGCTCAAGTTAGTGATTTAAATCTACTTGTTTGTCCTGTTAAGTTTGTTGATATGAATCTGACTCTGTTGTTAATTCATGAAAGTTGTCGATTAGGAGTTTGTTTGGCGAGTTTGTTATTCAGAGTTTGTTTGTTAATTGTATCGTTGATTAGGTGAATTGGTTATAGCTGATATGGTTTTGGTACAGATTGAAAGGGATGGGGGTAGAATGGTAAATTGCAGTATTTTGAGGGGCATTTTCGGGATTTTAAGTTTTAAAAAATGATTAATTTGAGTGCTCTGTCCACTAAGTATTAAATAATATTAAAATAATACATTGTTTAATACATGGTGGGGACAAGACAAGTGGTAGTGGGAATTAATACATTGTTTAATATAGTGGGGAACAAAGCATGCGGTAGTGGGGAATAAGGGAATTAAATAAAGAAAAGATATGTGTTAGTGAGAACTAATATATTTGTTTAATATAGTGGGGGACAAAACATTAAGTAGTGGGATTCAAAAGGGGGATGGCGAGAAGATAGTGGGATTTAATTTAAGTGCTTCAAGTTTGATTATAAATAAAGAAGAGCTTGACACAAGTTAAGAGAGAGAATTTGGAGAGAGGATAGAGGATTTTCTGAACATTAAGAGAGAAATTGGGGGATTTTTAAGAACAGAAAAAACATTCTGGAAATCTAAAGAGAGAGTAGTATACACCCGATATACACTCTGAATAAACTGAATATACAAAGTCAGAATTTAAGGGTTAAACATTAACTGGTCTTTCAACCTAAAAAAAGGTTCACTTTGTTTCTGCCCGTTGATTGCTGTTGTTATTTCTGGACTTTCGTTTGGTTTGTTCCTTGAGTTTGGTTGGTTATTTGTTATTGTTTCATTGGGGTGTTGCTGGAATTCTGCTGGTTTCATTAAATATTGTTACTGGGTTGTTCTGTTTTCCGTTACTGTTGTTGTTGTTGCTACTGTTCCTGCTGATCCTTTTCTTCCTTTTCCTTGTGGTCCCTTTCCAGGTACACATTTCTAAGATTAATACTAATGTGACTTCAAACTGCAAAAATGCTGAATTAAAAGGCTTAACAGATTGCCTATTAAAGTGTGTTCAATTAATGCATTAGAATGTACATTAGGAAATATTGTATATGTTTATGCTCATCTTAGACATGTATTTACATTGTACAACTATACTGAAAATTGGACTGTACCTAGAACTTTTCTAAGTAGTTTGAACTGTTTTCTATATGCCTATGGGTTCATGAATTGATAGATAGTCATTACCGGAAATTATTTTGATTTAGTTTAATTAGTGAAGTATAACTCTGAATTCATGCAAACCGGAATAGAAATGAGTCAAAGCTTGTGAATTTTTTATCATGTTAGTAATGAAGATCTGTAAATATTAGGCAGAATAAAAAATGGCCAGTAATTTCGTAGAATCAGTAGGCCCACTATATTTTAAGTTAGGATCGTAGTAGTAATTGCTAAGATCATTAATCAAATAGGCATGAGTTGAGTTCAAACAAGACGAGTTAACGATTAAGTTTAACAAACTTTTGAATAAGCCTTAATGATTAAGGTTAATTCCAGTTTCAAATAGTTGTAAACAATTAATTCCAACGGTTCAATTCATCTAACAATGTGGGTCTAAATTAGTTAGAGGATAATTAGTTTATTTTGGTAATATTATTTGTAAATTCCGTATTCTATTTATAATTTCAATTTTAGTAATATTCAATTATAGAATAAGGCATGAAACAATCTCCCTTTGTCTCGATTGTAATTTTCAGTTTGCATTTGTCTTAATCCGATAAATAAGTAGCGGCCTTTTCAAGCATGTGATTAATTAGAATTTTTCTCTTTTTTTAGAGACGAACTTAAATAGAAAAAATGTAGTCACTTTAGGATTATCCTTTTAAAAATAAACGAGATGAGCCTCTCCCAATAAAACGCACAAGTTGCGGGGCCCTCAACAAATAGTTATTTCGAATGCTTAGATTTCGAGACAGGCCGCATAACGAACTTTACGATTTTTCTCAAAATAACAACGCGTTAGTCTTTAGGCGCGTATTTAATAATGTTATTTTCCTAAACTCGGGTGCACATTTATGTGACCCAAATCCAAATCTCAACGAAGTTGGAACGTATCAAAAATTGCGGGTACATTTATGTGGCGCAATTCGAGATGCATTCTCACGACGTTGCAATTCTTTGAATAAATAATAACAAAGCGGTAAACAGTTAAAATTTGCACGTAGGTTCATAATTGTATAAAATCAGATAATCAAGCCGAATATGACAGTTGAGCGACCGTGCTAGAACCACGGAACTCGGGAATGCCTAACACCTTCTCCCGGGTTAACAGAATTCCTTATCCGGATTTATGGTGCGCAGACTGTTAAACAGAGTCATTCTTTTTACTCGATTCGGGATTCAACCGGTGACTTGGGACACCATAAATCTCCCAAGTGGCGACTGTGAAATAAATAAATAAATCCCGTTTTGATTGCCCCTTAATTAGAAAAAACTCCCTTCCGCGCCCCTTTGCGGGGGCGCGGGCGAAAAAGGAGGTGTGACAGTCACATAAACCCCCCTTAGGCACTCAACGTCTTCGTTGAGGTTTGTCCCACCACCGTTCAAGGTTGCACATGGAGTAGCTCTGATACCATATGTAACAATCCATCCCACTTGTGATATTGTTCTTTTTAAGCCTAGGCACGCACAAGTTTAAAATGGGTCACTAAAGTGTAAGGCATGTTTACTTATATAACCAGCATCTCTGTGGGATTCACCTAGGTTGTTACAGTCTCCCTAGGAACTAGCAAGTGCGGATCATCGTGCTGACGAGCCTTGATCCGCTAAAATAATGAAGACTGAGCCACAAAACATGTAAGAACTCGATTGAGCTCTGAAATATCCAACCTCGAAAGTATGTTAGCCAAGGACTGAATGTCAAAAGCCAATGGCCTCTCTTCTGCCAAAATGAATGCCAGACTACCCATACTCTCAGCCTTTCTACCTAGGGCATCCACAACCACATTCGCCTTGCCCGGATGGTAAAGGATGATAATATTATAGTCCTTCAGTAACTCAAGCCACCTGCACTGCATCATATTAAGATCCCTCAGCTTAAACAAATGCTGCAAGCTACGATAATCGGTGTAAACCTCGTAGGACACCCCATAAAGATTATGCCTCCAAATCTTGAGAGCATGAACTATCGCGACCAACTTCGAATCATGTATGGGGTAATTTTTCTTATGGGGCTTCAGTTGACGTGAAGCATATTCAATAACTTGCCTATTGTGCATCAATACACAACCCAGGCCAACGCGTGAAGCATCGCAATACACATTATACAACCCTGAACCGGAGGGAAACTTTAACACCGGTGATATAGCCAATACGGTCTTGAGCTTATGAAATATCGCCTCGTAATCATCTGACTATCTGAATGGAGAACCCTTCTGGTTCAGTCTAGTCAAAGGCGCCGCAATAAACAAGAAGCCCTCCACAAACCGACGATAATAACCTGCTAACCCCAAGAAGCTCCTGATCTCGGTCGTTGTGGTAGGACGAGGCCAACTCTGGAATGCCTCGATCTTCTTAGGATTTACCTTAATACCCTCACGTGATACAACATGTCCCAAGAATACCACAGAATCTAACCAAAACTCGCACTTGGAGAACTTAGCATATAGTTTCTATTCCCACAAGGTCTGAAGCACAATTCTCAAATACTGCTTGTGCTCCTCCATACTACACGAGTAGATCAATATGTCATCATGAAGACAATCACAAATGAGTAAAGATATGGCCTTAACACCTGGTTCATCAGTCTATAAATGCCGTTGGGGCGTTGGCCAAGCTGAAAGACATCACTAGAAACTCATAGTGCCCATATCTAGTCTAGAAAGCCGACTTTGGAACATCTGAAGCACGAATCATCAACTGATGATACCTAGATCTCAAGTCGATCTCAGAGAACACCCTGGCACCCTGCAAATAGTCAAACAAATCATCAATGCGTCACAATAGATACTTGTTCTTAATTATAACTTTGTTCAACTGCGGTAATTAATGGATATCCGCATACTACCATCCTTCTTTTTCACAAATAATATCGGTGCACCCCAAGGCGATACACTCGGCCTGACGAACCCCTTTGCAAGTAACTCCTCAAGCTGTTCCTTCAACTTTTTTGGAGCCATGCGGTACGTTGGAATAGATATAGGCTGGGTACGTAGCGCCAAATCAATACTGAAACTGATATCAAGATCTAGTGGCATGCCTAGTGCATCAAAAGCAAACACATCGTAGAACTCCCATATAACGGGAACTGAATCAATCGTGGGAGTCTCTGCATTAGTATCCCAAACATAAGCTAGATAAGTCAGACAACCCTTCTCGACCATATGTCGAGCTTTCAAGAAAGAGATAACCCGACTATATATACTGATAAATGAACCACTCTACTCTAATCTAGGTTACTGTGGCATCGCCAAGGTAACAATCTTGGCATGATAATCAAGAACGACATGGTGCGGGGACAGCCATTCCATCCCCAGGATGACCTTAAAGTCGGTCATATCTAGCAAAAGAAGATCCACTTAAGTCTCATAACCACAAAAAGTCACAATACAGGATCAGTAGACCTGATCCACAACAACAGAATCACCCACTAGTGTGGACACATATATAGGAGCACCCAATGACTCATGGGATACATCCAAATAATGAGCAAATAGAGATGAAACATATAAATATATATACTCTAGATCAAATAGTATCAAAGCATCCCTACCACAGACAGTTGCCCTCCACCTCTCGTTGGGCGAACAGGCTGGTGTAGCAGCTGGAGTGATGATGATGGGTTGATGGCCTTGCTGTACTGCTTTGCCCAGAAGCTTGGGGAAAAATATTCTCATATAACCAAGCTTCTCGCACTCATAACAACCTCTCGGTGTAGAAGCTAAGAAGATTGACTTGGGTCTGACCCTGTGGACCTGAATACTCATTGGAAGAACCTTGAATAACTAGTGGACGAAAGGAGCTCTCTAGAATAATGCTGAAGGGGGGTCAAACTAGAACATCCCCAGAAGGCGGTGTGGCTGAATACGTGGGCCTGCTAGACTGGCCCCTCACAAACCAACCTCTGCCCCCAGAAGGAGCACTACTGAACCCTCCGAAATATCGAGGCAGCTTGTCTCTCGGTGCATGCTCTCATTCCTCTCAGTCATGCTGACGGATACCCTTGATCCTCCGAGCTATCTCTACAACTTGCTTGTAAGGAATCCCCATCTCAATATCTAGGGTCATGATAACCTAGATACTATAGTGCAAGCTCGTAATAAACGTTTGTACTCTCACTACATCTGTAGAGAGTATCATAAGTGCATGGCGAGACAACTTGTCATGACCCAAAATTTCCACCGTCGGAACCATAATGGCACCTAACATTTCACTTGCTAGGCAAACCAATGTTAGAGATTCATTAAATCAATTCTCATACATTTCAATAATTAACAGTAATTAAGCTATAACGTGTTAAAATAAAAGCGAAATTCAAAACAGCCTCAATATATCTACTACCCGTATCTAGAGTCACAATTCACGAACTTCTAAGATTTCATTACAAGTAAATGTCTGAAAGAAATACAACTGTTTTTGAAATGAAAGAAACGACAAAATGAAATGTCTAGAAGGGGACTCTAGGGTTTGTGGACGCCAGCAGATCTACCTTGGGTCTCCTATAGAATGGATCCAGCAGCTAACCTCACGATCAGCTCGGGCAAGTACCAAAATCTGCATAGGAAGTGCAAAGTGTAGTATCAGTACAGCCGACCCCATGTATTGGTAAATATCGAGTCTAACCTCGGCGAAGTAGTGACGAGGCTAAGACAAGACACCTACAAATAAACATGTGTAGTATAACATTATATGTACCAATAACAGTAATAAAAGAAACAAGACAATTAATAGTGGGAGGGGGACATGCTGCAAGATAAAGGATCACAACAGTAGCAAGCACTTTGATCAACCGATATACTTTGTGCAATTAGGAACAAGTAACCACGGTAAAAGAAAATGCATGGCATCACCCTTCGTGTTTTTACTCTCAACCTCACCATATGAATCTATAGAAATGGCACGGTATCACCCTTCGTGCATTAACTCTCACAATATGGCACTGTGAGCACGTGATTTTTGCCTCATGAAAATTACTCTAAAATAAATAAAAAAATAAAACAAAATTCTCTTAGTATGCAATTTTTAGAATTTATGTGGCATTTATTAATTATTTGTGTTTTGTCCGTAAATGTTTACTTTGTTATAGTTAAATGAAAAAATAAAATAAAAATACATGTTGCATGCATATCTAGGATTTAATTATGTATTTAAGAGTTAATTAAAAAATAAATCACAAAAATATGTATTTATCTTATTTTTCGTCATCTAAATGTGCCATTGTGTGATTAATATTTTGTCTTGTATGTTAATAGTTGTTAAAGGGTGATTAATGTTTTGTAAGGTTAATTTTGTTTTTATAATTAAAATTAGGAATTTAATTAGAAAATGAAAAAAGTGGAAAATAATAGAAAAAAAAAACGGATTTGGGCCAAGAATTTTTAAACAAAAATCAGGCCCAAACACTCAAAGGACCCGGTCCATTTCAACCAGTCCCATACAAGACTCGAATGACGTCGTTTCTGAGTTTCGAATCTGGGCCGTTGATTCATTTCAATCAAACGGTCCAGTTCAGCCCCTACATAAATGAAACGACGGCGTTTTAGGCAACCAGATCTGAACTGTTCATCCATCTTGATCCAACGGCCTCAAGAACTCACCCAAACCCGATCCATTTCACCCCAGGCTAACCCTTTCCCCAAACTTAAACCAAACGACATCGTTTGGTTAAGAGAGTTGATCCAGACCATTGATCATGTTTGATCCGACGGTCAAGATCAATCCACCCCACCCCTATAAAAGCCTAAATCCAACCCCAGCCCCCCAAACCAAACACCCCACCCCCTGTCCTGTTCATCGTCTCTTTCAAGAGACCAGGTGAACCCCACCGTCCACCACCGTGCACCGCCCACCAGAAATCGCCTCACGGCGGTTCCGGTGGTCCAAATGACCCAATCTTAACAACATAACTTCCTCACAACACCCTCTTTACGGATCTGGTGTTAGTTTCCCTTGAATCAGACCACAACGTCTCGAATATTCGATTGAAGGTTGGTCTGAAAATCCAACTTTCTCCGATGGTCTCCAAATTAACACCATAGTCTCCCCTGTCCATCCTCATCATGAACCTGTTAGTAGCATGGTTCGAGTCTTCCTGGAATTGCTCGAATCTTCATTTGAAGATTCGAGTAAAACCTAACCCTACCCCAATGTACCCCAAACTCGCACCAGTCACTTGCCTAACCTCACTCGTGACCAAACCAAATTTGGTTTGGTTCAAATCTGCCCAGAAATGGTTGAACCCCAAATCAAAGAATCAGAAACCCTAAAAAATTCAAATCGTGGAATTTGCCCAAATTAAATGAGGGATTGAGGTCTAAGAGACTTTAATCGAGGTATTCTCAATTGAGAATACGTCGAATAAAGTCTGTTCAGCCTCAAAAAGTCCGAATCCAAGTTGAACTTGTGTCCGTATAAATTTGAAGATCCAGAGGTATTTTTCCTACTTCTTTTTGTATCCTATGTGTATATTGTTGCTTGTTTCAGTAGTCTGTGTAATTTTCCTATTTTGTTTAATTGATTCTGTCTCATACCCGTTTATCTGATCAAATTATATCATTGTCTATGTTTGTTGTGATTGTTTACAATGTGTGTAATCGACTCGATTAAGTTCGTCGATTAGTTATTTTATAAATTTTTTTTGTTACTGCTGATTTGAAACAACTTGTTTATCTGTTTTGGATTGTTTATTATCATTTTTGGTGAAGGTAATCAGTTAATCAGTTCTTGCCAAATAATTTGTTCTTGATTAATAAGTCAGTTAAGTTCGTCAATTGTTGTTATGTATGTCAATCTCTAGGAAATTAGTTTCAGGGCATTGTCAATATGCTGACAATGTCCCTGCATTGATGTAGATTCTGATTCAAATTTCCATTTCTGATTCTGATAAATTCTGTGTTGTATTAGTTTTAATTTAATTCAATTGATTAGTTAGAATTCAGCATTCAGTTTTAGTTTTCAGTCATCAACTGATAGTTTTGAAATAATAGGTGTTCAATAATAGGTTACAAAGTCTGAATTAAGGGCAGTAATAGTAAGGGATTTTCAAGGGTGTTTGGGGAATAAAATAGTTGATATAACACTTTATTTAGTGCTTTGATAAATGAGGTATTAATTAATGTAATAATGGGAAACCAAAGGAAGTGGAGGGGCTGAAATTAAGGGAAAAAGATATCCTTAGTGGTTTGGTCATTAGAAAATCAGCCTTAGTGTTATTTGAGTGGGGATTTCTGATTTTAAATGGAAAGGGGGTCCGGGCAACATTAGAAGAGAAAAACTTGTATAAAGAGGGGGAGTTGGGACTGATTTGAAAGAGAGAGATCTGGGAGAAGAGACAGAAAAAGAACAGAAAAAATCAGAACAACAAATCTGAAAAAAGAAGGGAATTGAACAAAAAAAAAAACTGAAAGATAGACAGAGAAAAGAAACAGAAAAAGAAACAGAAAAGAGAGTACTCACACACACATAGAATCTGAAACAGATATAGAAGAAGGAAAGAAAATCAGAAACATAGTTTTCTTTGAACCTGTCCGGGTCTGTTTGTTGATATTGCTTGGGTTAAATCTGAAATTTCCTAAATTTCCTGCTCCTGTACGTCTGGGTTTCACGGGTCTTGTTGTTTGTTGCTCAAATCTGTTGAGATATTGGTATATTCTGTTGGTTTTGTTGCTGCTGCTACTGCTGAACTTTACCTCTTTTACCCTCATTTCCAGGTACATATCTGTAAACTCATGTCATGAAAAGCTTCAATATTGCAAGGAAAATGAAGTTGGGAATTATAATTATGTTTTCTACTCATTAAATTTATTAGTTTAAGTTTCAATTTTGTTTTAGTTGGTTAATATAGTATTAAGCTGGATACAATAAACTATTAGCCGATTGATTTTGTGAAGTAATAATTTCTACGATAATCTTATTTACTTTGAAGTTTAGTGATGACATTTATTGTTTGAATTGTCGAGATAGGGAACATGGCAGAAAGTTGGCCATTAGTTAAATCTTGTGATATTGTTAGCTAAGTATAGAATAGTATGGAAATATCAAGAAACTACATTACTAGCCTATTTTGTCAAATATCCGATTTTGTTGTGGATTGAATGATGTTAGTTGTATTTTGTTCGTATATGGCGTAATAATGGTTATGTGTATAATCAATAGTTTAAAGGTGAATTGATATAATCCGTTATGTTTACAATGTTGGAATATTGCGAATGATGCAGATGTATATTTACGTTATATGTGGTATCATCTTATCAACAGGTAAATTAGTTCTCTTTCTTAATAACAAATGGCCTAGTTATTTTAGGAACGCGATCAACTCATTTCTTTTAAAAAAAATTAATGTATAAAATAATGTCAATGATTTTACAAAGTATAAATTTAGTATTTATACATAGCTTGCATAAGCCGAAAATTTGGTTCAATTTTACCTATCCCAAATTCAATCATCGTGAGCAACTTAACCAAATGATCATACCTTTTGGATTAAAAACAAGTGGTGTAAAAGAAGGTTGGATTTATAAATTGTAACATTTTAAGACAAAAATGTATAAATAGCGCTCGCTCCAAATAGAATAGTGAAAATTTTTCGAAAAATATTAGTTCGTTTATCCAATTAATTCTTTTCCTTTTTGCAAGCAATTCGTTCTTTTGAACATACGAATACCATATTCACAAAAATGGTCAATTTGGTCGCACGTTATTTATTTTTCATATCATTAATTCTGTAACTTTAGATAGTTTTGAGGTATATAATTCATACATTTAAAATATAACCCAATAAATTTTGAATTCTTTTCAAGAAATTTAGAGGCGTCCCAAATAGTGATTTTCCATGACTTTTATATTAAAAATAGGTGGATATAATAAACATTTGTAGAGAAGTTTATATTACCATAAAGAATATTTTGTGTAATTAGGGATGCGTTCGCGAGACCTGATTATACTTCTAAAGGCAATTCGGATTATGCGTTCGCGCAACTTCGAGCAAAATTTCAAAAAGAGATTCGTCGGAGGGTATTAAATTAATTTCATAAAAACCCGAGGCATGCGGTTCACTACTTAATCATACAAGAAGGACGAATGTTCTTAATTTTATTTTAAGCACAATTTCGAACATCAATTTTTTTATAATAAAAATATAAAAATATTATCAATCTTTTTGTGTACACGTATGCGTGGCACGATTCTCTACATTTATAAAAGGTATATAATACGAATATACGTACGCGTGATTCGTTTCAAGAAAGTTCTACAAGTGCAAACCATCTAAACAAAAGCGGTAATAAAATCGGGCAAAAAAAAATATTTAGTAAAACAAGATAATTAAGCCAAATATAAAAATGGTTAAGCGATCGTGCTAGAACCACGAAATTCAGGAATGCCTAACACCTTCTCCCGGATTAACAGAATTCCTTACTCAGATTTCTGGTTCGCAGAATGACAAACAGAGTCATGTTCTCCTCGATTCGGGATTAAAACCGGTGACTTGGGATGCCTTAAAATTCCTAGGTGGCGACTCTGAAATAAATAAACAAATCTCGTTTCGACTGTCCTTTAATTGGAGAAAACTCCTTGCACCCTCCCGGGAGCGGAAGAAGGAGGTGTGACAGCTCTGGCGACTCTGCTGGGGAAAAAACCCAGAACCTCTGGTTCAGGGTTTAAGAATTCAAGATTAAAATAACTGTTATAGTTGGCTTTATTTATTATCTTATTTTTACATGTTTATGCTTAATATGCTAAATGTTGTTTTTATCGCTTTAATATTATTTGAATTGTGAATACAAAACTGCTACGAATCCCTCCTTCTTTCTGAGTCTTCTGAATTTATGGTGCACACGTGCGCGTGGCCCACATTTCTGTTAAAGGTCATACCAAATAAGACGAAGTTGGGACAAGTAACTAGGCCGGGTAGACTTTCGTGCTCCCGGTACGTTTCCCCCACTTCGGCTCAAGCTGTCCACTTGGGTAAGCCAGGTTTAGAACAATATGCCTCAGGTTTTTCACTTAGAATAACTCAGCCTCGTACCGGATCCCTAGTAGGAACGTCTATTTGCATCATGTACATTTGACCTTGGAGACTCAACACAGGGGTTGGTTCTGTCTAGGACAGGTGAACCCGAAATGAAAAGACCATTCTGATGCATCCTACTTGCTACTTGTGCATTCATTTGCCTCGGATTTGCTTGTTGACCAGCTTAATTAAAAAAAAAATCATTGCGAGAGCCGAGAAATAAAATGTCTTTTTTAAAAAAAAAATAGTTTTAAGTTTTGAAAAAAACAAGAAGTGTTAAATAAATAGACAAAAAAATGATTTTTAGTGTCCGTTTTCAAAATGAGTCTTAATTTTGTTAAAATTAATTTCAGATACAAAATTAGCACCACCCAAAACCCACCGTCCGCAAATGCAGACGAGTTTCTATTTCGGCTTCAGATGTGGTGGTATGAATTAGGCGAAGACGGACAAAAATGGGTCATTAAGCATTTGGGAACTCTCACAGATATTATGAAAGTTAAACCACGTTATGACTTGATTGCGGCATTAGTAACTTTTTGGGACCCTGTTCACAATGTCTTTCGTTTCTCTGATTTCGAGCTTACTCCTACATTAGAAGAGATAGCTGGATATGCTGGTTTTGACGGAGATCTAAGAAATCAAAATCTGATATTCACAAAGGCTCCCTCGGTGCATCAATTCTTTGATCTTCTAAACATCAGTGATCAAATCAGAAAAAGCAATGTTGTCAACGGGTGTTGTTCTTTCAACTTCCTATATTCGAGATTCGGAAAGCCGGACGGGTTTGAAATTCATGAAAAGGGCCTTACTAACAAACAGAACAAAGACACCTGGCAAATTCACCGACGCTTCGCTTTCATGGTGGCTTTTCTGGGAATCATGGTTTTCCCAAACAAAGAATGAACAATTGATATTCGCACGACGAAAGTCGTACAGGTCCTCACTACCAAAAAGAATCACACCCTTGCCCCGATCATTCTCTCAGACATTTATCGGGCGTTGACTTTATGTAAATCAGGGGCAAAGGTCTTCGAAGGATGCAAAATTTTGTTGCAAATGTGGATGATTGAACATCTCCAACATCAGCCCAAGATCATACAGTATGGTCCAAGTAATGATAATTTCATCGAGAGTTATGAGGAAAGAATAAAAGATTATAAGTCTCCAGAAGGGATGGAAGCCTGGGTATCTCATCTAAGGGCTTTAACGGTGAATCAAATTGAGTGGACTTTGGGATGGCTCCCGGTAAAGGAAGTAATACACATGTCAACCTTGAAATGTTATTTGCTACTATTGGGATTGAGAAGCATCCAGCGATATGCGCCACAGAGAGTTCTAAGACAACTAGGGAGATACCAAGTGGTTCCTGATGATGAAGATTTGAGTATGCAAGTAATCGAGTTACACCCTGAAGCCACTCTTCCCGAGGCTTTAATTCAGCAAATGTGGAATGGATGTCGATACTTGAAAGATGATACTCAAGTTCCAGACACTACAAAGGGAGAGATAAATCCAGGATATGCAAGGTGGTTTGAGAAATGGTCCCGCGTGGATGATGCACCAGAACCCGATCTAAGAAGGCCAACAAAAGGACCCCATGTTCAGACCTTTAATGATAAAATCCAAGAGCGGCTGATTTGGGAGAAAAGGAAAAGGGGTACAAAGCAACTATCCATGCCCTAAAGGAAAATCTAAGGAGCCTCAGTTTGGAGAAAGATTTGCAAGCACAAGAAGCCGAAGGTGAGAAGAAGAGTCTAGCTTGTGAGAATAAAAATCTTCACGCTCAATTTCAAAAAATGAAGAAAGCTTCTGAAACACCAATGAGGAGTTGGAAGGATCAAAAAATCATTGCAAATCTTTTGGAAAAAATGCAAGAATGTGATTCCATTTTGGCAAAAACCGAAAAGGCGTTGAGCAAAGCTAAAGAAAGAATCCAACAATTAAACGAAGAGGCCAGATCTGATAAGGAACGCCAAGTAAGGCAATCCGAAGAAGACAGGGCACAATTCAAGAAGGAGAAAGACCGTTGGATACATTCAGAAGCCCGACTTCATGCACAACTGGAAGAAGCAAGAAGATACAATAGAGAACATCAGCACGCAGACATCGACAGAGAAAGAGCACAGGCAAGACTCGATCAGGCCAGACTCCGAGCTCAATTAGAGTCAGCTTTAGATCGTGAAGACCGTGTCAGAGATATAGCCACCACTCGCCAACAGCAACTGCAAAACCAAGACCAACGTCTACAAGATTTCAGGACACAAATCCATGATTTAGCAGTTTACACCTCTCAAAGTTATGTAAACTGCCAAGGGATGGATTATGAAAGGTTTATAGAGCACGCACCTATTTTTGCCCGTCATCTGGCAATGGAGTTAGAAAGAATGTATCGTACGCTGGGAGGTCATCCAGGTCAAGCCCCACATTGAGCAGATAATCCAATGATTGACAACAAAAGTGGAAAGTGGAGCATGTTCAGAGATGTTAAGAGTTGTGTCTTTTATTTGATTTGGGTATGTGTCGAGTTTTTAAACCATTTTCGTATAATGTTTTCCAAATGTAATGTCTGTTCCATCTTTGTATTATTTCAAGAATAAATAAAAGTGTTTGCCTTACGTCCGAACTACGCAAGGTCTGATAAGATTCGACCACAATGATAAAGGAATAAAATAAGAGTGAGTAACAATAAAAAGGTCAAGAAAGCTTGGATGACACAAGCAACCGAGCAAATGCATAATAGAAAAGGGTTATTTGTCTAGGAGCATTGCATCTCAACGTGTAATTATATATGTGTTAAACTCTCAAAACTAACAAGTTTGCTCATTTCCAGAATTCAAGCAGTTAGTTTCTCTAAGAGTATACTGGCATATTATCATTATCACACGAGATCAAAAGGACCAATACCCGAAAGTATGTCTATCCCGGATGTCGACACAGGTATTGAGATAGAGGAGATGGATGTCGGTAAAATGAAAGAAGAGATGCTTAAACTCAAACAGCAAATGGCTGAGATGTACTGGGCTTGGTCTACAGGGCAATCACCCCCATCTTACCCAGCTAACCCTGCCTCCACCTCATCACTAGCCCAAACTCAAGATAATCCTATCACTGAACTATCCCCAAATTTCCCCATCTACCAACACTACCGAGGCACCACCTCTCAGACACCGCAGTCTCCACCGCCTAAACCAGTTCCATACCCTCCTCCACCAACAACTCCTGTGTTTATGGCACCTCCCACAGCTACACTCAACAAATCTCCTAGTGAGCCTACCTTCCAAGCCTAGGACAACCAATACTACCCCCCTACTTTCAAAGCCTCCAAAATCCATTCATTTACTCCCCGTCTTGACCTCCCAACTGAAATTGACAAGCCAGTCAAAAATGCTGAACAAGAAGAGATGTTCAGGAAGGTCAAAAGCTTAGAACAATCGTTCCGAGACATGCGAGGGTTGGGAGGACAAGTCAGTGTGGCTTACAAGGACTTATGCTTATTGCCAAATGTGCAATTACCAATTGGTTTTAAGATGCCCAAATTTGACCTATACAACGGTCATGGTGATCCAGTATCCCACTTAAGGGGTTTCTGCAGCAAAATGCGAGGAGCTGGGGGAAATGACGAACTACTAATGGCTTATTTCAGTCAAAGCTTGAGCGGATCAGCGCTAGAGTGGTATACTCGCCAGGACCATGGGAGATGGTACACCTAGGATGACCTGGCACAAGCATTTGCGTATCACTTCCAATACAATCTAGAATTTATCCCAGATCGACTATCCCTGACAAAATTCTAGAAAAAGCACAATGAGAGCTTTAGGGAGTATGGTTTCCGGTGGAGGGAACATGCAGCAAGGGTGGATCCTCCTATGAAGGAGAGTGAAATGGTAGACTACTTCCTTCAAGCCTTGGAACCAACTTACTATGCCCATTTGGTTTCGGCGATAGGAAAATCATTCAATGAAGTAGTGAAGATGGGAGGTATGGTGGAAGAAGGCCTCAAGACGAATAAAATCATGAGTTATTCGGCTATTAAGGCAACTACTCAAGCTATTCAAGGCGGAGTAGGAGGGATTGGAAAAAAGAAAAGAGAGGAAGCGGCGATGGTTGATTCAGGAACTTGGTCGGGATCCAGAGGTTCACCTCCTTACTACAATCAACATCGACCCCACCAATCAACTTACCACCACAATTCACCCCAACACTACTATCACCCGTCGGAACCTCACTTTTCCATTAACCATGCACAAGCATACAATCAGCCACCTGCTCACGCCAATTGGCGTGCTCCTATCATACCAAGTACCTACCCTTATCCACGAGCCTACTCCGGACCAGGTTTCAGGCCTAGTCAAGTATTCAGGGGTGAAAGGGGACAGAAAACGAAAACCTTCACTCCATTGGGAGAGTCCTACACTAGTCTGTTCCACAGATTGAGACAGCTAGATATGCTAAGGCCAATACAATCCAAGCTGCCCAATCCTCCTCCAAAGAATCTGGACTACACCATTAGCTGTGAGTATTGTTCTGGTACACCAGGCCATGATACGGAAAAATGCTGGCATTTAAAGAATGCAATACAAGAGCTGATTGATACTAATAAAATTGAAGTTCAAACCCCCGAAGCTCCCAACATCAACAGAAATCCAATGCCAGCTCATCAGGAGGCCAATATGATAGAAATAGTACGGGCTGATGGAGAAACAAAGAAGCCATCACAAACCGTCATGCTGATTCGGTCTCATGAATCCAAGCCAGATGAACAATTAACGGAAGAGAAGTCGGTACCTGAGCAGAACAAAAATGGTGATGAGCCATCTGTGGTAATTGTAAAGGGATCTTCAAGCAAAGTTGTTACAAAGCAAGAAGGATTAAAAGTGATTGTACCAGGGGTCGCCAGCAAACCCATTGTAGTCGTGGAAGGAGCCCGTGTAGATCGGGTTATTATCAATACAGTAACTCAGTTACCAGTGAACAACAACAAGGCCATTACATAGAACTATGAACGAGTGACGGTAATGTACAAAGGAAAAGAAGTCAAGGAAGAAGTCTGTGAGGTGCAAGGCTTGACTCGTTCGGGAAGATGTTTTACTCCCGAAGAATTAAGAAAAACTAAAAATAATCCAATGCCAATGAAGAAAGTTGTGACGGAAGACGAAGCAGAAGAATTCTTAAGAAAAATGAAGCTCCACGACTATTCTATCATGGAACAATTGAAAAAGACACCCGCTCAAATTTCATTATTGTCACTGCTGATCCATTCAGACGAGCACCGTCAAACACTAATGAAGATTTTGAATGAGGCACACGTTCCTGATAAAATCTCCGTAAATCACTTGGAGAAGATAGCCAACAAATTCTTTGAGACAAAAAGAATCACATTTTCTGATGATGAACTTCCTGTGGAAGGTACTGAGCACAACAGAGCTCTTTACCTCACCTTAAAATGTGAAAACTCCGTAGTGACCCGGGTGTTGGTTGACAACGGGTCAAGCGCAAACATCTGCCCTCTTTCCACTCTGAGCAAATTGAAAATAAAAGAGGAGAGGATTCAGAAAAATAGTATTTGCGTACGGGGGTTTGACGGTGAAAGCAGAGATTCATTTGGCGACATAGTGCTGGAACTGACAATAGGGCCAGTTGAATTCACAATGGAGTTTCAGGTGTTGGATATAGTTGTTTCTTATAATTTGTTGTTGGGTCGACCATGGATACATGCTGCTAAAGCAATCCCATCAACACTACACCAAATGGTCAAGTTTGAATGGGATAAACAAGAAATAGTTGTGCATGGGGAAGAAAGTTTAAATGCTCCCAGCAGTGCCATTGTACCGGTCGAAGGAATAGAAAATGACCAAGGACCTTGGGTTTACCAGGTTTCCGACACAATGTCAGTAGAAAAAATTCCAGAGGGGAAATGCATTCCGAATTCAAAGATAACCTCTGCATCAATCATGGTAGCCTACGAAATGCTGAAAAATGATTTTATACCCGGCAAAGGTTTGGGCTCATCTTTGCAAGGCATTATACAACCAGTATCTCTCCCCGAGAACTGGGAAACTTTTGGTTTGGGATTCGTACCCACTGTCACAGACGTGAGAAAAGCCAAGAAGCCAAAACAGAAGGCATGGGTCCTTCCAAAAACTAGTCCCACATCCATCAAAATCTTTTGTCAAGTCCGGTACTAGGAAGCACTCAATAACAACAACTCCTAAATCCCTGATTAATCCTGAGGAGGAATTAATTGAAAGATTCGAAAAGCTGTTCGACGATGTGAATATGGTGGAAAGTGGTAAAGGTTCTAGCAACGCGGAAGTTCAATTCGTTGGGCCAGAGACAAAGCTTAATAATTGGAAAGCCACTCCTCTCCCTATTCGAAAGGAGTCTTGGTAGTTTATTTTGATTTTCCTACAGTTTGTTTGGGTTACTTCGGGGTTGTAATCCCAATGTTTATTTTACAGTTTGTTTGAAGTGTGCAAACCTTGTTATCTTTCATCATCCAATAAAATACAGTTTCCCTTTCATTATCATTCCTGATAGTTTTCTTTTCTTTTTCTTCTTTTTCTGTACAGTTCTTTTTACGCTGGCTCTAGTGATATGGCATGCATGAGGAATCCCCAGCCCAGTCTTAAAAATCAATCTGGTTCCGAAATAATAACTCAAGAAGTATATTGTGATTATGAGTCAGAATATGATGATGATGAGGCTTTCGAAGAGATTAGTAAAGAGTTAATTCATTTTGAAGAAAAACCCAAACCTAATCTGAGTGATACTGAAGACATCAATATAGGGGACACGAATAATATCCGAGAAACTAAAATAAGTGTTCACCTTGAACCAAAGATCCGAGAAGAGTTAATTAAAATGCTCATCGAATTCAAAGATGTTTTTGCATGGTCATATGACGACATGCCAGGTTTGAGCACTGATTTAGTGGTTCACAAATTGCCCACTGATCCAATGGTGCCTCCTGTCAAGCAAAAATTGAGAAGGTTCAAGCCTGATATGAGTATGAGAATTAAAGAAGAAATCACCAAACAGTTGGAGGCAAAAGTCATTCGAGTCACTCGATATCCTGTTTGGTTGGCTAATGTCGTTCCTGTGCCAAAGAAAGACGGCAAGATTAGAGTATGCGTCGATTACCGCAATCTCAACAAAGCAAGTCCGAAGGATAACTTCCCATTACCCAATATCCATATTTTGATCGATAATTGTGCTAAACATGAGATAGGATCTTTTGTAGATTGTTATGCCGGGTATCATCAAATTCTAATGGATGAAGAAGATGCAGAAAAGACGGCATTCATCACACCATGGGGAACTTATTGCTACCGGGTAATGCCATTTGGTTTAAAGAACGCCGGGGTAATTTCATGAGAGCAATGACCATGGTGTTTCATGATATGATACATAAAGAGATTGAGGTATACGTGGACAATGTGATCATAAAATCAAAGCATCAGGCCGACCACATTGGGGACTTGAGGAAATTCTTCTTAAGACTTCGCAGGTACAATCTCAAGCTTAACCCTGCCAAATGCGCATTTGATGTTCCATCTGGAAAGTTGTTGGGATTCATAGTCAGTCGGCGAGGCATCGAGCTAGACCCATCAAAGATCAAAGCCATCTAAGAATTGCCACCTCCAAGGAACAAAACTGAAGTAATGAGTTTGTTGGGGAGGTTGAATTACATCAGCAGGTTTATTGCTCAGCTCACGACAACCTGTGAGCCTATTTTCAAATTGTTGAAAAAGGATGATGCGGTCAAATGGACTGATGAGTGTCAAGAAGCGTTTGACAAGATAAAAGGATACTTGTCAAACCCACCCGTGCTTGTCCCGCCAGAGCCAGGAAGACCTCTGATTCTTTACTTGACGATCTTGGAAAATTCATTTGGTTGTGTATTGGGGCAACATGACCCCACCGGCAGAAAAGAACAGGCCATCTACTACCTTAGCAAGAAATTCACAGCTTATGAGGTTAAGTATACTCATCTGGAAAAGACATGTTGCGCCCTAACTTGGGTAGCTCAGAAATTGAAACACTATTTGTCATCCTACACTACTTACCTCATTTCTCATCTGGATCCGTTGAAATATATTTTTCAAAAGCCTATGCCAACAGGGAGACTTGCAAAGTGGCAGATATTGCTCACAGAATTTGACATCGTCTATGTGACTCGGACTGCAATGAAAGCCCAAGCATTGGCCGATCATTTGGCCGAAAACCCAGTCGACGAAGAGTACGAGCCCTTGAAGACTTATTTTCCAGATGAAGAAATAATGCATATTGATGAGATAGAGAAAATTGAAAAATCCGGCTGGAAGCTTTTCTTTGATGGGGCTGCTAACATGAAAGGAGTCGGGATAGGAGCTGTAATTATTTCTAAAATAGAGCATCACTATCCTGTTACGGCTCAACTTCGATTTTATTGCACCAATAATATGGCTGAGTATGAAGCTTGTATTTTGGGGTTAAGGTTAGCTGCAAACATGGGTATCCAGGAAATCTTGGTCTTGGGAGATTCGGATCTTCTGGTACATCAAATTCAAGGAGAATGAGAAACACGAGGCCTGAAGCTCATACCATACCGGCAATGTTTACATGATCTTTGTCAGCGATTTCGATCAGTGGAGTTCAAGCACATTCCAAGGGTCCATAATGAGGTTGCGGATGCATTGGCTACCCTGGCATCAATGTTGCACCATCCGGACAAAGCTTATGTGGATCCACTGCATATTCAAGTCCACGATCAGCACGCTTACTGCAACATGGTTGAGGAGGAATTTGATGGTGAACCATGGTTCCACGACATCAAGGAGTATATCAGAATGGGGATATATCCAGCACAAGCCACAGGGGATCAAAAGAGAACCATTAGGCGATTGGCATTTGGATTCTTCTTAAGTGGAGGAATTTTGTATAAAAGAACACCAGATATTGGATTATTAAGATGCATAGATGCTAAACAAGCCACGACTGTCATGTCTGAAGTACATTCGGGAGTTTGCGGACCCCACATGAGCGGATATGTGTTGGCAAAGAAAATTCTCCGAGCTGGTTACTATTGGCTTACCATGGAGCGAGATTGTATCAATTTTGTGCGCAAGTGTCATCAATGCCAGATACACGGGGATTTGATTCATTCTCCACCATCCGAGTTGCACACAATGTCGGCACCATGGCCCTTCGTCGCTTGGGGCATGGATATTATTGGACCAATTGAGCCGACAGCATCCAATGGGCACAAATTCATTCTGGTAGCCATTGATTATTTCACCAAATGGGTTGAGGCCAAAACATTCAAATCAGTGACCAAGAAAGCTGTGGTCGACTTTGTTCACTCAAACATCATATGTCGATTCGGAATCCGAAAGGTGATTATCACAGATAACGGTGCTAATCTTAACAGTAACTTAATGAGGGAAGTATGTCAACAGTTTAAGATTATACATCGCAATTCTACCCCATATCGGCCCAAGGCGAATGGAGCAGTCGAGGCAGCCAACAAAAACATAAAGAAGATACTTCGGAAAATGGTAGAAGGTTCAAGACAATGGCACGAAAAATTACCATTTGCATTGTTGGGATATCGCACTACTGTTCGCACTTCAGTAGGAGCAACTCCTTATTTGTTGGTATATGGCACTGAGGCGGTAATTCCTGCTGAAATTGAGATTCCTTCCCTTCGGATCGTCGCCGAGGCTAAGATTGATAATGATGAATGGGTCAAAACCCGTTTGGAACAGTTAAACTAGATTGATGAAAAACGATTGGCAGCAGTATGTCATGGCCAATTATATCAAAGAAGAATAGCAAGGGCATACAACAAAAAGGTGCGTCCCCGAAAGTTTGAAGTGGGTCAACATGTGCTGAAACGTATTATTCCACATCAGGTTGAAGCAAAGGGCAAATTTGCCCAGAATTGGCAAGGACCATTCATTGTGACCAGAGTATTGTCCAATGATGCATTATGTTTAACAAATATTGAAGGAAAATGCATAGACATGGCTATCAATTCTGATGCGGTAAAGAGATATTATGCATGATTTTTCTTTGGTATAGTTATTAAATGTTTGTTTCGGCATTATTTCGAAGATTGGAATGACAAAGGCAATTTATTCTGCTATCCAAACACTATACCCTTTGTCTCCCCTTTGAGCCACATTCGTTTTTTTTCTTACCCTCTCTTGGAATCAATGAAAATCAAATATAAAAAAAAAAGAAAAAAAAGAAAAGAAAAATAGAAAATCACTATTATTGAAGTGAACTTTTGACCTGATTCCTCAAAGAGGATACGTAGGTGCCTCACGGCTCGGTCATAGGGTGCATAATACGCATAATGTACATAAAATGAAACATCAAGAGACCCCAATCAAGAAACTGGGGCAGGAATTGTATTGGCAATAAGAAAAATGATTCAAAAGTTGTAATTTTAACCCATATCAAAATTATTTAACCTTTGATACCCTTTCATTCCAAACACATACCAAAAAGCGCCTTTTGACCAATCTTAGAAAAATGTCGAGTCAAGCAAATTAAGATGGTTCGTAACACTCTGGTTCAAACAAGAAAAAGCGATGAAAATGAGAGAGTCTTATAGGTGAAAACTCGCACGGGCACCATGAGACGACGGGAGCTGAGAAAAAGTAAAATGAGAGAGTCTTATTGGTAAAAACCTTCGCGGGCACCATAAGGCGAAAAGTAATTAAGAAGTAAATAAATGAGGAAGTTTTGGCGGTGAAAACTCTTTAAGATACTGCAAGTCGAACAAGGACTGAAAATTGGCAAAAGTAAAATTGGGTTGTGGAAATTTTGGGAAAGCAAAATGAAACAATTGAAAAGAAGATTGGTTAAAAAGACTGGGCTGATTAATCCAAAATGCATACCCTGATCATTGGTGCCAGTAACTCCAATCAGATAAGTTCCTTATTCCATTCTCCAACAGTCATCCAAATTTGGATTTTTCTTTTCATTCTTATTTGTCAAAATCGTCATGTTTCGTCACTAATAATCTTACTCTTCTAAAGCTTTTGAGGTAAGTTTTGTTCCAAACAAATAAAAAGGAATGTCAAGGTATACTACCGAGATTCAAGATTGCATAATGCAAAATATGGCCATGATAAGCGGGAAGTAATAAGATGAAAATAAGATATGGGTGTGAGAAAAGTTGAAACAGAAAAGTGGTTCAATAATGTCAGGATAGACATATGACTACAATTGAAAGGGTTTGAAGTGAAAACAACAGTTGGGGATCCTATGGTTAAGGATCAATTACAAGGACAAAACAATCTTTTCTACCACTCCAAGGCAGTAAAACAGGACAAAGAGAAGCCCCACCCTCAGCAAGAATGTCGCAACTAACCACAATGCCTTAAACTAATAAAATTTTCTTTGATTTAAAACAGGGGCAAAAATAATATTTGTTTCAGGAAGAGCAAAAAGAAAGGAAATAACAATCAGGCGTCCACCTGGAGAACAAAGAAGAGCAAGGGAAATAGAAGAAGTCAGGCGTCCACCTGGAGAACAAGGAAGAAGAAAGGAAATAGAAATCAGGCATCCACCTGGAGAACAAGGAAGAACAATTGAAATGACAATCAGGCATCCACCTGGAGAACAAGGAAGAATAAAAGAAGTATTGGCAATCAGGCGTCCACCTGGAGAACAAGGAAGAAGAAAGGAAATAGAAATAAGGCATCCACCTGGAGAACAAGGAAGAACAATTGAAATGGAAATCAGGCGTCCACCTGGAGAACAAGGAAGAGCAAAAGAAGTATTGGCAATCAGGCGTCCACCTGGAGAACAAGGAAGAGCAAAGGAAATAGAAGAAATCAGGCGTCCACCTGGAGAACAAGGAAGAGCAGTCGAAATAGCAATCAGGCGTCCACCTGGAGAACAAGGAAGAGCAAGGGAAATAGAAGAAGTCAGGCGTCCACCTGGAGAACAAGGAAGAGCAAAGAAAGTATCAGCAATCAGGCGCCCACCTGGAGAATAAGGGAATACAGTTAAAGTATCAGCAGTCAGGAGCCCACCTGAAGAATAAGGGAATACAATTGAAGTATCAGTAGTCAGGCGCCTACCTGGGGAATAAGGGAATACAGTTGAAGTATCAACAGTCAGGAGCCCACCTGGAGAATAAGGGAATACAGTTGAAGTATCAGCAGTCAGGCGCCCACCTGGAGAATAAGGGAATACAGTTGAAGTATCAGCAATCAGGAGCCCACCTGGAGAATAAGGGAATACAGTTGAAGTATCAGCAATCAGGAGCCCACCTGGAGAATAAGAGAATACAATTGAAGTATCAGCAGTCAGGAACTCACCTGGAGAATAAGGGAATACAGTTGAAGTATCAGCAATCAGGAGCCCACCTGGAGAATAAGGGAATACAATTGAAGTATCAACAGTCAGGAACCCACATGGAGAATAAGGGAATACAATTGAAGTATCAGCAGTCAGGAGCCCACCTGGAGAATAAGGGAATATAGTTGAAGTATCAACAATCAGGCGCCCACCTGGAGAATAAGGGAATACAATTGAAGTATCAGCAGTCAGGCGCCCACCTGGAGAATAAGGGAATACAGTTGAAGTATCAGTAATCAGGAGCCCACCTGGAGAATAAGGGAATACAGTTGAAGTATCAGCAATCAGGCGCCCACCTGAAGAATAAGGGAATACAATTGAAGTATCAGCAGCCCGCTCATATAATAGAGGAGTGCACTTAAAGTCAATAAAGCAAAGGAATCCAACCAAATCCCCAGCAGAAAACAACAAAAGTCCCAAACAGAGGAAGGAAGTACAAGACACAATAAAAAAAAACAATGCGAAAAAAAAAGCAGTGTGAGATCAGTAGTCAAAAGAGAATACGAGACAAACCAGAAGCGAAGGATACCAAAGAGTCACCAAGACATCAAAGCAACAAGAAACGCAAGGGCATGATCTAGATAAGATTTTGTAATTCATGGTTTAGTTTAGCTTTTTGTTTTTCTTTAAGCAAGGTGTAATAAGGAGGTCAGCAAGCAGTAAAAGCAACACGCAACAGCAGTAACATCAGTCCCATGGTAGTCCCAGCTACCAAAAATTCCCGAACTACATTGACCTGATTCCTTTATAGCCAAGGATATGTAGGAAACCTTTGAAGCAGAGGTTCGGTCAAAACTTTCAAAAAATGCTTCCCACAGAGTATTCGGAAAGGCAAAAATCGCTCGTATCCGCTCACTTTATCTTTGCACGAAAACTCTTTGAGTTTCCGCACAAAGAGGGGCAGCTGTGAGCACGTGATTTTTGCCTCACGAAAATTACTCTAAAATAAATAAAAAAATAAAACAAAATTCTCTTAGTATGCAATTTTTAGAATTTATGTGTCATTTATTAATTATTTGTGTTTTGTCCGTAAATGTTTACTTTGTTATAGTTAAATGAAAAAATAAAATAAAAATACATGTTGCATGCATATCTAGGATTTAATTATGCATTTAAGAGTTAATTAAAAAATAAATCACAAAAATATGCATTTATCTTATTTTTCGTCATCTAAATGTGCTATTGTGTGATTAATGTTTTGTCTTGTATGTTAATGGTTGTTAAAGGGTGATTAATGTTTTGTAAGGTTAATTTTGTTTTTATAATTAAAATTAGGAATTTAATTAGAAAATGAAAAGAGTGGAAAATAATAGAAAAAAACGGATCTGGGCCAAGAATTTTTAAACAAAAATCAGGCCCAAACACTCAAAGGACCCGGTCCATTTCAACCAGTCCCATACAAGACTCGAACGACGTCGTTTCTGAGTTTCGAATCTGGCCGTTGATTCATTTCAATCAAACGGTCCAGTTCAGCCCCTGCATAAATGAAACAACGGCGTTTTAGGCAACCAGATCTGAACCGTTCATCCATCTTGATCCAACGGCCTCAAGAACTCACCCAAACCCGATCCATTTCACCCCCGGGCTAACCCTTTCCCCAAACTTAAACCAAACGACATCGTTTGGTTAAGAGAGTTGATCCAGACCATTGATCATGTTTGATCCGACGGTCAAGATCAATCCACCCCACCCCTATAAAAGCCTAAATCCAACCCCAGCCCCCCAAACCAAACACCCCACCCCCTGTCCTGTTCATCGTCTCTTTCAAGAGACCAGGTGAACCCCACCGTCCACCACCGTGCACCGCCCACCGGAAATTGCCTCACGGCGGTTCCGGTGGTCCAAATGACCCAATCTTAACAACATAAGTTCCTCACAACACCCTCTTTACGGATCTGGTGTTAGTTTCCCTCGAATCAGACCACAACGTCTCGAATCTTCGATTGAAGGTTGGTCTGAAAATCCAACTTTCTCCGATGGTCTCCAAATTAATACCATAGTCTCCCCTGTCCATCCTCATCATGAACCTGTTAGTAGCATGGTTCGAGTCTTCCTGGAATTGCTCGAATCTTCATTTGAAGATTCGAGTAAAACCTAACCCTACCCCAATGTACCCCAAACTCGCACCAGTCACTTGCCTAACCTCACTCGTGACCAAACCAAATTTGGTTTGGTTCAAATCTGCCCAGAAATGGTTGAGCCCCAAATCAAAGAATCAGAAACCCTAAAAAATTCAAATCGTGGAATTTGCCCAAATTAAATGAGGGATTGAGGTCTAAGAGACTTTAATCGAGGTATTCTCAATTGAGAATACTTCGAATAAAGTCTGTTCAGCCTCAAAAAGTCCGAATCCAAGTTGAACTTGTGTCCGTATAAATTTGAAGATCCAGAGGTATTTTTCCTACTTCTTTTTGTATCCTATGTGTATATTGTTGCTTGTTTCAGTAGTCTGTGTAATTTTCCTATTTTGTTTATTTGATTCTGTCTCATACCCGTTTATCTGATCAAATTATAGCATTGTCTATGTTTGTTGTGATTGTTTACAATGTGTGTAATCGACTCGATTAAGTTCATCGATTAGTTATTTTATAAATTCTTTTTCTGTTAATGCTGATTTGAAACAACTTGTTTATCTGTTTTGGATTGTTTATTATCATTTTTGGTGAAGGTAATCAGTTAATCAGTTCTTGCCAAATAATTTGTTCTTGTTTAATAAGTCAGTTAAGTTCGTCAATTGTTGTTATGTATGTCAATCGCTAGGAAATTAGTTTCAGGGCATTGTCAATATGCTGACAATGTCCCTCCATTGATGTAGATTCTGATTCAAATTTCCATTTCTGATTCTGATAAATTCTGTGTTGTATTAGTTTTAATTTAAATTTAGTTCAATTGATTAGTTAGAATTCAGCCTTCAGTTTTAGTTTTCAGTCATCAACTGATAGTTTTGAAATAATAGGTGTTCAATAATAGGTTACAAAAGTCTGAATTCAGGGCAGTAATATTAAGGGATTTTCAAGGGTGTTTGGGGAATAAAACAGTTGATATAACACTTTATTTAGTGCTTTGATAAATGGGGTATTAATTAATGTAATAATGGGAAACCAAAGGAAGTGGAGGGGCTGAAATTAAGGGAAAAAGATATCCTTAGTGGTTTGGTCATTAGAAAATCAGCCTTAGTATTATTTGAGTGGGGATTTCTGATTTTAAAAGGAAAGGGGGTCCGGGCAGCATTAGAAGAGAAAAACGTGTATAAAGAGGGGGAGTTGGGACTGATTTGAAAGAGAGAGATCTGAAAAAAGAAGGGAATTGAACAAAAAAAAACTGAAAGATAGACAGAGAAAAGAAACAGAAAAAGAAACAGAAAAGAGAGTACTCACACACACATAGAATCTGAAACAGATATAGAAGAAGGAAAGAAAATCAGAAACATAGTTTTCTTTGAACCTATCCGGGTCTGTTTGTTGATATTGCTTGGGTTAAATCTGAAATTTCCTAAATTTCCTGGTCCTGTACGTCTGGGTTTCACGGGTCTTGTTGTTTGTTGCTCAAATCTGTTGAGATATTGGTATATTCTGTTGGTTTTGTTGCTGCTGCTACTGCTGAACTTTACCTCTTTTACCCTCATTTCCAGGTACATATCTGTAAACTCATGTCATGAAAAGCTTCAATATTGCAAGGAAAATGAAGTTGGAAATTATAATTATGTTTTCTACTCATTAAATTTATTAGTTTAAGTTTCAATTTTGTTTTAGTTGGTTGATATAGTATTATGCTGGATACGATAAACTATTAGCCGATTGATTTTGTGAAGTAATAATTTCTACGATAATCTTATTTACTTTGAAGTTTAGAGATGACATTTATTGTTTGAATTGTCGAGATAGGGAACATGGCAGAAAGTTGGCCATTAGTTAAATCTTGTGATATTGTTAGCTAAGTATAGAATAGTATGAAAATATCAAGAAACTACATTACTAGCCTATTTTGTCAAATATCCGATTTTGTTGTGGATTGAATGATGTTAGTTGTATTTTGTTCGTATATGGCGTAATAATGGTTATGTGTATAATCAATAGTTGAAAGGTGAATTGATATAATCCGTTATGTTTACAATGTTGGAATATTGCGAATGATGCAGATGTATATTTACGTTATATGTGGTATCATCTTATCAACAGGTAAATTAGTTCTCTTTCTTAATAACAAATGGCCTAGTTATTTTAGGAACGCGATCAACTCATTTCTTTTAAAAAAAAAATAATGTATAAAATAATGTCAATGATTTTACAAAGTATAGATTTAGTATTTATAAATAGCTTGCATAAGCCGAAAATTTGGTTCAATTTTACCTATCCCAAATTCAATCATCGTGAGCAACTTAACCAAATGATCATACCTTTTGGATTAAAAACAAGTGGTGTAAAAGAAGGTTGGATTTATAAATTGTAACATTTTAAGACAAAAATGTATAAATAGCGCTCGCTCCAAATAGAATAGTGAAAATTTTTCGAAAAATATTAGTTTGTTTATCCAATTAATTCTTTTCCTTTTTGCAAGCAATTCGTTCTTTTGAACATACGAATACCATATTCACAAAAATGGTCAATTTGGTCGCACGTTATTTATTTTTCATATCATTAATTCTGTAACTTTAGATAGTTTTGAGGTATATAATTCATACATTTAAAATATAACCCAATAAATTTTGAATTCTTTTCAAGAAATTTAGAGGCGTCCCAAATAGTGATTTTCCATGACTTTCATATTAAAAATAGGTGGATATAATAAACATTTGTAGAGAAGTTTATATTACCATAAAGAATATTTTGTGTAATTAGGGATGCGTTCGCGTGACCTGATTATACTTCTAAAGGCAATTCGGATTATGCGTTCGCGCAACTTCGAGCAAAATTTTAAAAAGAGATTCGTCGGAGGATATTAAATTAATTTCATAAAAACCCGAGGCGTGCGGTTCACTACTTAATCATACAAGAAGGACGAATGTTCTTAATTTTATTTTAAGCACAATTTCGATCATCAATTTTTTTATAATAAAAATATAAAAATATTATCAATCTTTTTGTGTACACGTATGCGTGGCACGATTCTCTACATTTATAAAAGGTATATAATACGAATATACGTACGCGTGATTCGTTTCAAGAAAGTTCTACAAGTGCAAACCATCTAAACAAAAGCGGTAATAAAATCGGGCAAAAAAAAATATTTAGTAAAACAAGATAATTAAGCCAAATATAAAAATGGTTAAGCGACCGTGCTAGAACCACGGAATTCGGGAATGCCTAACACCTTCTCCCGGATTAACAGAATTCCTTACTCGGATTTCTGGTTTGCAGAATGACAAACAGAGTCATGTTCTCCTCGATTCGGGATTAAAACCGGTGACTTGGGACGCCTTAAAATTCCCAGGTGGCGACTCAGAAATAAATAAACAAATCCCGTTTCGACTGTCCTTTAATTGGAGAAAACTCCTTGCACCCTCCCGGGGGCGGAAGAAGGAGGTGTGACAGGCACGGCATCACCCTTCGTAAATTAACACTACAAAACATGGTACGGCATCACCTTTCGTGCATTAATACCCTCCCTCACCAAAACATTGAACAATAACAACAGGGAGATAGAAATAACAAGAACAAGTCTTACTTCACATTTGGTTCCACATTACCGACCTAAACCATGAGTTAATACTCAATCAAAACCAAAATACGTAAACATGATAAGGATGATTAGCACAACGATAAACTAGTCTAATACATGAATAATATGATCAAGGAAAGCAGCAAATATAAGTATAAGGCCCACTCGCATGCTATGACTCGACAACAACGTATAAGTACTCGTCACCTTACCTATACGTTGTACCCAACATTCTAACATGTAGCAAATAGGCAAATAAGACCTAATCCTTCAAGCCAAGGTTAACCACGACACTTACCTTGCTCCAACGGTCAAACTCACTACTGAAAAATTGGTCTACGGTAACAGTTGAAAAATCGTTCCCACAGACTGCCAAACCGTTGCCAAAGGGATATTGGAACTGTTTAAAAACTGTCACATCAGCCGGCGTACTCATAGGCCTACTGGAACGGTTCTTGCAACGGTTTGCATCGCCGTGACAATAGATACGTCTATTGCAACGGTTTTCTCTCTCTCAGTTGGAACATTTTTTTTCAATTGGAACGGTTTAAAACCGTTACTGTATTGTTTATACAACTGTTTTTAACCGTTACCATATTATTAAAAGCAACACTTATATAAGCTATTGCTACGGTTATGTTGGATATAGCCACGGTTTCTTTAGGCTATCGTAACGATTATATTTGTATTTGGAACAGCTTATGGGACCTATTGCAACGGTTTACATTGTCTACTGGAACGCCATTTGTGTCCTATTGCAACGGTTCTGGTAGGCTATTGTATCAGTTCAATTAAAATCAAAATATAGCACCTGTTATAAATAAATATTTATATATATAATAAATTATAATAACACTAAAATTTAAATACATCATAAAATGAAACTATTAATAAGACAAAATTATCCATCAAGCAAATAATATTCATAAAGCAAAAGTTCTACCCCATGAGTGCATAAGTTTAGTACATTTCAAGAGAGTAATAAGTTTCAAAAATGTTGTTAAGAAAAGATTCCTAGAACATTCATCTATAACAATACAAAATTCATTTCAAGTAAGGTCTAGTTCTTCATCGTCTTCATCATCCATTTCTTGATCTACTCCACCTACAAAAGAGGATAAGTAAAGTTATTACCCAAATGAACATTGCGCAGATAAATAAATAACTAAATACAAAAGAAGTGAACCATATATATATATATATATCTCAATTTAAAGACTAAAAAGTAGAGTCTCAAAATCTATGTTCATATAAACCAATCTGTGAGGGGAAACCTGCATCATCAACCACAACCCATAAAAGAAATGCAGTCAGATGTAAATTCTTCAACTCATTCCCTCCCGGAGAGCACCATCCCACATCCAAACAATCCCACACACACAACTTCGAAGCATGTATTCATGTTATGCACACATGTAACGGACTAGGGAAATCAAAATAAGTCTGCCTAGTTAATATGCGCAACCAAAGAAAAGAGCATCACAAATGGTTAGTCAGTTAGTGTAGTAAAGAACAATGGCATTTAATGGAACAAGGATCAGATCCCAATCTATCATTGATCCTCAAGGGAAAAAAGATAGAAAAAAAAACAAATATGGAACAGAGACTGCAGCAGCAAGAAGAGAAAGGAGTTTCCGTCGATATAAATATCCTTTAATGTGTGAAAGCGTATCACCCTTGCTACTACTCAACACATAAAGTCAGCCGAATGTGTTTACAGCGGTCCTAAGAGGCAGCTAACTTCAGAATATTTGTTGAGACATTTAGCTTATATTGCCTCTAATTGCTATGAACAGGCAAAGATTCAATAATTCCTATGATTTCAGTACTATAAATCTATCCTATTAGCAGAAATCTTAAGGGATTCAATAGATTAAACTTCAAGTTTAACTAGAGACTACATGTACTTAACTGATCCACACAGCCAAATTAAGTTTAAGTATTAAAGAGTACCTTTAGTTCCAAGATGCCATATCGCAAACCAAAAGGATATCTCCTAGTATGTGCCAGGTAAAATGTTTTTGAGAGAACCCAAAACTAAAAGCACCAAAATAAGGGAAGTAGCACGCAGACAAAGATTTTAAAGAGTTGCTTATATCAACTCAGCAGTGATTGATGTTATATGTAAAATAGCTTTAAAAGTAGTTGACATTCCTCTAGAAAAATCTTTTAGTTACACAATAGCCCAGTGCCAACTATACAATATTAACTTCGAAGTGCAGACAAACACAACAACAACAACTATGCCTTGATCGCAAGCAAGTTGAGGCCGGCTATATGAATATGTAAAATTATGTTTCTCCATTCCTTGCAAATATGACACTCAACATATATATATATATATATATATATATATATATATATCCACACACAATAAGCTAAGCTCTTACATACTACTACATTTTTTTCATAAGTTAAAATCGAACACAATATTAAAATGATCAATGGAACAACAACAATAGCATGACAGGTAGCACATCTCATCAGGAAGATCAAAGACCTAGGAGTTCATGGGAACTTTGTCTTTCAGCATTATTACAGAGAAGTCAATTCCATAATTTTGTCTTAAGCATCAACCTGCCTATCTATTCCAATTTAAATTCTCAAAGTTCTACTATCATAGAACTGCCAGTATTACTCGGGTATTATTACTATATATACGAAACCACTTGACACTTAAGAAATTATATACTCCTACTAAATAGAAAAATGATATTACCATATCCACTCTGCCTTGAACCAAAGAAAAATCCCAAGCAAGGAAGGAGGAGAACAAGAAATAGAAGAAGATGTATAACATTTGGTACGTACTGACCTTGAGTGTTACTACCAGCAGATAGTCGACTGTTTAATTGAACATCAGCTTGTTGTGCAGAGGAAGCATCTACAGGTGAACGTGCACTGAATCTTAACATGTCAGGATCAAGTCGCAAATCTGGGTTCAGACGCTGAAGTCGTGCGATGAGTTCATTGTAATATTTTGTTCCATAGCATCCTTTTGTTCGTTCAACTTTTCATGCATTCTTTGTTGCATCCTCTCTTTCATTTCCTCTATTTTTTGCTGCATCCTCTCATCAACATCTAAAGAAGGTCCAAGATTCCCTTTTTGCCCTTTTAACAAAGTCTTGGTAACCCCTCGTCCGTACAATCTCACGCGACCTGGATGTTCAGGTCCCATGACAGATGCAAAAGCGTCAACTGAATGACTGTCATCTTCACTTTCCTACGTGGATTGTATTCTCTCCATTTCAGCCTATAAACCAAATGCGAGAGAAAAGAGTTTTAAGTAACTAAAATTGAATCAATAATTAAGAACAAATAAATAATCACGACAAACTTTAAATTAGAAATTTCGTACAATTTTACTAATCGTATTGTCATATGAGCTTTTGTATATTCGACCAAGTTTTCTTTTTCTTGTAGTCACAAAGATGTCCTTACTTGATAAAGTATCTGAAGTATCAGAGATTTCCTTCTTTTTTTCCTAGTTACATGAAAAAGGTATAAGAATCTTTCCATACAAGTTCATAATTTAAAAAAATTAAGAAAGATAAAACATCAAACCTCGCGAATTAGAGAAAAAGGTGTTCTGCCAGCAGTGTGCGGACACTTCAACCTATTTCGATTCTCTGTATTAGTTTTGGACATTTTCTGCAAATAAACGAGTCAACCACTGAAGTAACTGAAACAATTAATCAGCAACCATGTTCAATTAATTAGCTTGGGTCCAAATTCAACAGCAACAAGAAATATTTGAACTAAAAATTTGACGGCAAGGTCTCGATCAAAATTCAACAGCAACAAGAAAGAAAAATGAATTTGAGTCTTTGATTCAAGTAATTAAGCTCCAAATTAACAGTACCAGATAAGACACATAAAGGAATAATGGCACATAAGAGGCATGTGAGCTGAATAGCTGATCATTTGACCTAGTATGTGTTACCTCCTTACCTGTAATTTCAAGTGTTGTTATGGTTCACTTACCAAAGACTAGACAAGAGATTCTGGATGTAATTACCTTGTGAGGATCGGAGTTCCAATATTTAAGAAGATCCTTAAAGTGAGATTCTGGAACATCTACTGGCCTATTCTCCATTCGAAGTTCATCATTCTCATAGGCTTTGAAGTGGTTTGTCTTCAATTGACTCTTATACTTTCTCCAAGCACTACAAACTAATTCAAAAACCCATTGTTTCGCCTCATCAGGAATGTCATATTTTTCCTACAAATTTAGTGAAATTGGGTTAGTATAAGAAATATCATCCATGTTTATTGGACATTGGGAACTTCATACCTTGATATATTTCCACATATCATCTTTTGTGTCTAGTTTCCTCCAATTAAATACATTAAGAGGACAAAAAGTCTCACTCCTTGCCAATGTGCCAAGGAAGCTACCCAACTCTTGTACAACTTCTTTAGTAGGACCAACGGGTTGATTATACTCATTTAGAGTGATTATTTTACACTACTTTCTACCATGAACACTTGGCATTTGAGTACGTCCTCTTTTTCTTTTTGGCGAGGAGGGGCCTGCAATAGTACAAAGCAAAGATAATCATTAATCACTAATTTTAGTTAATTTTTAGCTTAAAATTTATATATATTTGCCTTGTTCCTCAATTTGTTCAATTGCTTCATGATTGGTAGAATTATCAGATCGTCCATGTACTCCCTGTGATGCAGGAGTGATGGAATCCATATTTGCTCTTTCATGTACTCCCTGTGATGCAGGAGTGATGGAATCCATATTCGCTTGTTGCACTTATTCATGTACTCTTTGTGCTGCTGAAGAGGTGGAATTCCGTGTCACTTTCTGCACTTGTTCTTGCAATTGAGATCCTAATTCTGATTGTCGTTCTTCATTTGCATTTAACCTTATATTCAAGACTCTTTTTGTCGTCAACAACGAAAGCTTTTGGTTTCGCAAAGATGGAGGTAATCCAGCTTCTGATTGTCGTTCTTCATTTTCATTTGACCTTGTAGCTTGAAAGGTTCTTTTTGTTGTCAACGACGAAACCCTTTGATTTCGCAAAGATGCAAGTGATCCCGCTGGAATGCGGTTGGAGTTTTTCTTATTTTTGCTTGAGCACCCTTCTTGATTCATGACTATTCAAATATTGTTCAGATTCTGAAAAGCAAACACAATATAAGTTAGCAAAACCAAACAACAAAAAAATAGGTAAATAGATTTGGTCACAAACTACTGCCCCTTTATGATAATCTGCCCCTTTAGAAAACACTTTGTGAAGCTGCAAACACTATCTAGAATTGAATCAGATGAAGAGCTAGTGAAACAACTAAGAAGTTTAACAAGCTTGAGGACAGAAGCCAACAAAAAAGATTTTTGCCAATCTTTAGAGACAATGAGGAACTTGAGAGGTCTTTGATAGTATTAAGTAAGAGTCCATTTGAGCAAAACATACAAATGGAATCGCTCACTGAGAAGTAAGATCAGAAAAGGAATATACAGAAGAACCATCTCTTACATAACCACAGATCAGAAAAGGAATATACAAAACCATGTCTCATACATAATCACATAATGTTGAAGCTTCGCATGCATGATAACAAGCATATGCAATTATAGAATTCCACATGACCTTCGATACAAAGAGAGAAGTACACAACCTGTCAAGTCTGTCTGTCCCAGCAAACAGCAATATCTTTGGAACAGCTTTGGGTCGTGATAATTTCGTAACATTATATAAAACTGATAGTAATCACCTTCATAGTGTAAAGTTGTAAATACATAGAGTGTACTTCTAATATCTTTATGACTGAAGTATTCTATTATAGCTATAAGAGAAAAAAAAAAGAATGAAAGAAAATTTTCTTGATTTGCTAGAAGAAAAGATGATATGATTCAAGAAACCAACCACGAGTTTAATATTTATTGCTAATAATACTAAATCTCCACTCATTTAAAACAGGATAAAGATTTCCCAGCAACCAGCAAATCTACCTAAGAGTTCTCAAAAAAAAAAAAAAAAAAAAATAAAGGGCGTGGGGTTCCAAATTAGTTGTAAACAAGCTTTAGTCATGGAAATAGGCATTATAACGAACTAAGGATGGTGGTTAACTCATCAAGATATTGCTTAAGCACGGAAATAGCTGAAGAATCTGGCAAAAATTTGGTGAAATCATTAAGCAAATCTGGATGGTCTTGTTTTGCTATATTGTGAGACTAACTAAGAGATTATCAGTCATTTGTTTTGCATTGCAATCATGTGATTAATTTGAGCGTACACACACTCCGAGCAGGACCACAAGCTTGGGGCTCGACGATCACAAAAATTTAACAATTAGTCCTTTTCATTCTGAGTGCTTTTAGTGTTCATAATAAATCACAAAAAAGAGCAAGAATGCAAATCCCAAGACTAAAATTTATAAACAAAAAAGCCATTATCACTCACTCAAAAAAGAATTAACTTAAAAGAAATTCATAATTTCGTTATTTAATCATCTGCTTCCATCCAGTCCCAATCAGTATCATCAAATTCATCCTCCTCTTCCGATGTTTCCACAACTGTATCATGTGAATCTTGTGCATGCAATGGAATATCAATGATATCAACGGGTGCATCTTCTCTTGACCATCTGAAGTCAACATCAAGTAATCTAGATGAGGAACCATTGTCATTATTAGGTTCCCGCCAAAATGTGTCTCCAATATTGGGACAATTCTCTTCCTCCAGATCATACAAATCAACAGGTACTTTACTCCTTGCATAATAAACATCTTTCTCAGTTGGATTTTCTACATAAAAAACTTGATAAACTTGTGATGCCAATACAAAAGGGTCATCTGTACTGCATAATCTATTGAAGTACACCCGAGTTAACCCATAATCATCTATTTCATTACGAAACCAATCACATCTAAACAGTACAACACTAAAACAACCCTAATAATCAATCTCAACGATATCCTGAATCGCTCCATAATAGATAACCTTGCCATCAATGGGATTTTGGTCCCTAGCACTAGCAAAACTATCTGTTGTTGCCGATAAAGTCACTCCACTATTTTGAGTCTTGCCTCGAAAATCCCGTTCTTTAGTATGAAATCGGTATCCATTAATAAAATATCCCGTATATCTTTTGGCTACCATATTAGGTCCTTTGGCTAGCCATCTTAAGTAATCTAGCAATACAATATTTTAACTTTTTCTTTAAACCAATTGCTGAATTCCCGACTATGATCCCTCGCTCTTACCTATGCATTTGATCTACTATAATTAACAATTAAATTCTTATGTTCCCTACAATCAAAAACATTTCAAGTTTAATCATAAATAAAAAGAATTATATAAAAAATAAATAAATATTAATATAATTTATCTTACTCGATAAACTTTTCCATTTTTTCATCTCCAGTATTGAACAGAGCATATCGATGTGCTTCAAAGCATAACTGCGAATCCATGACAAAAGTATTTTTTTCTTACTTCCAATTGGATGGCCTATATTAGGGAATATAGGTGACAAATTTTGAGAGCACTCATCATCCACAGTTTGGTACCTACTAAATTTTGTCTTCACGCCATCATGTAGATATCTCGAACAAAAAGTCAAGCACTCATCAGCCAAAAACCCCTCTGCTATTGATGCTTCTGGATTAGATCAATTACGTACAAATGCCTTGTACTTACATAGGTTCCTCTCAATGGGATACATCCAACGAAGATGAGCCGGACCCCCAAGTTTAATTTCATTCACCAAATGAATAGGCAAATGTGGCATTATGTCAAAAAATGTTGGATGGAAAATCTTTTCAAGCTCACATATTATTTCAACAATTTCAGACTGCATTGCTTCAAGATCTCTTCGCCTTATGACCTTACTACATATAGCTCTAAAGAAATTTCTCAACCTAATCAAGACCAATGAAATATTCTTGGGCAACACTTTTCTAATAGCAACCTGGAGCAAGTAATGCATTATAAAATGGGCGTCATGACTCTTATACCCTGATATTTTTATCTCCTTCACTTGCACGCGTTCTGAAATATTCGAAGCACGCCCTTTTGGTAATTTAGCATTTTTCATGACAGTACAAAACAAACTTTTCTGTTTTGGTTCCATGTAAAAACAAGATTTAGTCAAACTTATAGTTCCATTATTATTTATTCTTGGTTGCAACTCCTTTCGTATCCCCATTTCTTGTAAGTCATAGCGAGATTTTTCATGATCCTTTGATTTTCCATCTATTTCTAATAAAGTCCCAAGCAAACTATCACATATGTTTTTCTCGATGTGCATCACATCAAGATTGTGCCTCAATTTGTTATGCACCCAATATGGAAATTCGAAAAAAATGGATCTCTTTTTTCACGGACCCTTATCACTCCGAGGCCTTTTTTAGAGCTCTTTCCACAGATATTGTTGAATTCAAGCAGCTCTTCAAATACTTCTTCACCCGACAATGGAGCAGGTGCATGTCTTTGCTCCTCCTTACCATCAAAAGACTTCTTATCTCGTCAGAATGGATGATCACGAGGAAAAAATCTTCGATGGCCCAAGTAACACATCTTATGACTATGTTTGAGATATTGAGAACATGTGTAATAATTGCAAGTGGGACATGCCAATCTCCCCTTAGTGCTCCATCCTGAAAGCAAATCTAATGCTGAAAAGTCACTAACTGTCCACATTAAGGCAGCACGCATTCGGAAAGTTTGGTTGGTTTCAGCATTAAATGTGTCTATCCCAATTTCCCATAGTTCCTTCAATTCTTCAATTAATGGTTGTAGGTACACATCTATATCATTTTCGGGAGATGATGGACCTGGAATGATCATAGACAACATTATATACTCCGGCTTCATGCAAATCTACGGTGATAGATTATAGTTCATTAACATAACAGGCCAAGTGTTATGAGAAATGCTCATGGTCCGAAACGGGTTGATACCATCACTTGAAAGACCCAATCTAACATTCCTAGCATCTCCAGAGAAGTCTGGGTACAAAGAATCAAAAGCCTTCCAAGCTTCCTCATCAGCAGGATGTCTTATATTCCCATCGTTGGGTCGTTCATTAGCATGTCATCTCATTGCAGCAACCGTTTCAGGACACTTGAATATCCTCTGAAGCCTAGGCTTTAAAGGAAAGTACCTTAAAACCCTTGCAGGGATTTTAGAGCTTACTTTAGTCAAAGGACCAACACTCTTCCATCTTGAAGACCCACAAATAGAACAATTATCGGCATTCGCATTTTCTTTCCAAAATAACATGCAATCATTAGGGCATGCATGTATTTTTTCATAATGAAGACCCAAATCTGTTATCATGTTTCTAGCCTTGTTGAAAGACTCCAGTACCTGAGCAAAGGGAAATGCCTCTTTTATCAACTCTAACAAATCGGAGAAAGCCACATTACTCAACCCATGGAAGGATTTAAGCAAGTACAATCGAATAGTGAAACTCAATTTACTGAAATTTTTACACCCCGGATATAACTCTTGTTTTCCTTCCTCCAGCAATTTGAAAAACTTCTTTGCATCTTCAGATAGTCTTTCCCCAACTCCTTTTTCATCCCCTACCTGACCCTCAATATTTCTAAATGTATCATGAAGTAGTCCATCAATATCACCACACATGGTAGAACATTCATCACCATTGCTTGGATGAGGTGTATTTCTCGAGGAAAATCCTTCCCCGTTAAAAACCCATTTGGCATAACCA
The DNA here is from genome assembly GCF_000715075.1 of Nicotiana tabacum. Classification (NCBI taxonomy): domain Eukaryota; kingdom Viridiplantae; phylum Streptophyta; class Magnoliopsida; order Solanales; family Solanaceae; genus Nicotiana; species Nicotiana tabacum. The sequence goes on along the minus strand of NC_134100.1, from coordinate 21,605,305 downwards.
TCAACAAATCCATGAAAAACCAAATGATCCTCCACTACATTTCTATAATGCCAATAGCGATTCATGCACTTTTTGCAAGGGCATAATATTTCATTTCCTTGGGCGGCTCATTCAAATGCCTTATCAAGAAAATCATTCACTCCACGGATACACTCATCCGTCCATCTCAGGAGATTCATCCAACTTTTATCACCATTATCCATAAATATCCTATACGATAAAAGTAATTCAACAAAATTAGCCAAATAAACCAAAAATATATTAATTTGATATTGACCACTGCTTTTAAGGGTGAAACTCATAAAGTCACAATTTAAGACCTTTAAAAGTTAACTTCTTAAAAATCATCTCTTACAATATGAATAGGAAAGATGTGATTAAGTTATTATACTTTTCAAAGAATGTGTAGAGTCATGTTTAAACAATAAAAACCATTACGTTCCTTCTGATTAATGGCAACGGTTTTATAGCCAAAGTGTGCTAGTATCAGCCATGTAATATTGCAACGGTTAGAACCATCCCAATAAACGTCTGTTCCAAGTAAACATTTAAGAAGAGAACTGTTGCAAAGTTTCTTTGTCCATTTCATTGTTGATCAATCTATCACTCGATGTAAGTCGCTATTATTCTTACTACAAGTTAAGTAAAAACAGCTGCCACTTTGGAAATAAGCCTAGTTAATTGATTATATTTTGTAATCTGATTACACACAAATTAAATCTCTCTCCATATATCTGCTAGTGCGTTAATACTGATTTATTTCCAACATTATAAAATTATTATATGGACCAGTACACGTACAAAATTAGTAAGTTTGTTAAATTAACATCACTTGAAGATACCAAAATGAGTCTTGTTACATTAGTCGTTGACAAATTACAAGGAATACAAATATTTGACATATTCAAGTCAAAGCAAACAAGGAAATCACAATTGAAGCATCGTCCGTTCAACTCCATAGCCAAATTTGCAATTCTAACCACTCATTATACTAAAAGTACATCTAATCCGCAAGTCAAATCAAGTCAAAATCTTATTTTCAATCAGTTAATAAAGTGGGAAAGGAGAACAAACCAGATTGCTATTACAGCGATCGAGATCCAGCTTTAAGAAAAACCAAGAATTTGCAGGCAAAAAAAGCTTCAAGTATCAATCTCAGTATGAAAAATTCCCTGCAATAAAATTAAGACGAAAATTGTTAGAATATAGTATTATAAAAAGTTAAAGCAATGTAATATAGAAATTAGTGGATGAAAACTAAAGCTTCATGCTTAGATAAATGTCTCTAGAACCCAAGTTTTTATTGGCTCATATGAGGCAAACTCAACAGAATGCTTTTGTATTATGGCAGCAAACAAAAGCCTAGGAAATTGTCAAAAGCTCGAGCAGGTATATTGTCATCGAATTCCCTCACCATATCCCATGGTCCATCTCCAACCCCAACTACAACAATAGACAAGGCGTTTTTACTTGCTTTCATAATTGTTTCAATTGTGCTCTTCTCTTGAGGGTTTAATCTGTTACGCGCATTTCTTGTAACGTTTCCATTTCCAACCTGTCCATCCGTGATTATCAATAAAACATAGTATTGGCCACCACTCCGCTCTACAATACTGATTGCCATTTCAATAATAGGAGCGAACGATGTTGGTCCTAAAAGGCGTAACTGAGGAACTAATTGTCTATATCAACTCGGTACTTGCTCGAATCCATTACAGAATTTCCCATCAAGATAGAAACTGAAACCCAATTTTTTAGGGCTTTCCATTATCAGTTGCAAACAAAAGACTAGGAAAATGAACACCCAAAAGACTACATCAGACACATAAAACACATTTGAATTAAGAACCTTTTTGCCAAGACTACAACATGAATTAAACAAAGAACCCAAAAGACTAAAGCATGAATTAAGAACCTTTTTGCCAAGAACTAAAAAACACAGTAAAAATAACCAAAAGAAGAGAGAAATTACCAGGCATATGGTGATTTTGGGCTTTTCTGATTCGAGCACAAATATGATTTAGAATTTGGGGATTTTGGGAAGGCTAGCAACTGTACTTGAAGAAGTGGGTATCTGAGTTCATTGGATTTGTAACCTGCGAAGCTTCAGAGAAGTGCCGGAAAGACCAACGGAAAATGGTGAAGGGCGATCACGTTATCGGCTTTGGGAACTCTAGGGCTTGATGATTATTGTGGTCCAATGAAGAGGTAATTGCATAGATATAGAGAGAGTGAAAGTGACAAAGTAAATCTGAAAGATTTGGAAGAAATTTGGCCAAGAGAGAATTTAGGAGATGGATTCTCGAATCCAAGGCAAGAAGAAAAGAGAGAGGGGATCAGAGTTTGGTTGTATCGACGACTGTATGACTATACTGGAGGTGGGTTAATGTTTATTGTATTTACTTTATTAAAATTAATTAAAATATAAAAAGTAACAGGCCAGGTTGGCAGGCTCACTAAAATTTTGGGAAAAAACGAGGGGGAATGAATACCTGTTCCCATAGAATTTTTTTCACTAGCCGGTGTCATATATATGTCTATTGGGACGGTTTAAACATCTGTTGCGAAACAAACCTCTATGGCAACGGTTTTGCCACAATTGCAACGGTTTGATGGCTAAAGTGTGCTGATACCACCCAAATTCTATTGTAACGGTTGCAACCGTTACTATATCTGGTCTATGGCAACGGTTCACAAACCGTTGCAAAAATAACTGTTCCCATAGGCCCATTTTTTGGTAGTGTACTCTAAGCTCAACTACGACTTTTCTTCTCAAACGAGCCTCCAAACTGATAGACTCTAGCATATTACCAACCAAATAATTCAGATTAATCCTTAGGAACTACTCACGATCGTAAAGAATTCAATTTAGGCCATTATTGAAAAAGTTAACAAAAAGTCAATACCCAGGCCCGCGTGGTCTAATCCTGAAATTCGGACTAAAACCCCGATTACCCATTCAGCCCCGATCCCGGATATATAATTAGTTCTGGAATCCGACCTCAATTTGAGGTCTAAATTTCCAATTTTTGAAATTCCTAGTTTCTACCCAAAAATTTCCAATTCCACAATGAAAACCTTAGATTTTAGGTTGAAATCTTGTGAAATATTGTGAAAGATTGAAAGGAAATAGGTTAGAATCACTTACCATGATTTGAGTGTTGATACCCAATTTTTCCCTATATATTTTTAATATGCAAAATACCTTCAAAATAGCATATATATGCATATATAAGTATGTCCAAATGTTTTATTATTTTTTCATATTTTTAAAGGTTTTTAAATCAATTTATTTCCCCCTTTTATCCATAAAAACCCCAATAATTATTTCCAAAATCATTATTTTGGTAATTCATTTGTTGGACTTTTTTATTTATGCTAAAATATAGCTAAGGTAATTTTTTAAATATTTTTACAAATTTATTTAGTATTTTTAAACTAAATTGCATATAATTGTAATATTAACCCTTTTAAGATTCAATTATATTTTATACTAATAAAATTAATTCCTGTATTTTTAAATTGTCAATTACATGTTATAAATCATTTTATAGCTTTCAAATTATTTCCAGAAATTAATTTACTATTTTTATAATTTTAAAAGGGAAAAATTAGCTATTTAAATAATAGCCCAATTACATTTCAATTGTAGCCTAAATCTGACCCTAATTTAAACCCAATTTACAGGCCCAATTTTAATTAAACCTGACCCCAACCCAATTAAACCGACCCAAACCCGGATACTCCCTTACCTTTTTTTTAACCTTAAACGACCCCTTACCCTACCTCATTCTTCACCAAACGCCGCCATTGAATTCCCTTTCTCTCTCAATTCTCTCTCAAACCCTCATGAACCCTGGCCGCCGCCATCTAATCCCACCCTAATCCACCTGAAACCCTGCCTAATCCATGGCCTCCCATGGCCATTGGAGATGTGTAGTGGCCTCATATGGCTCGTGGGTGTTTGTTTATGTGGTTCCATGGCCAGACCTCGAGGGAATCTGGTCAGTCCTTGCTCGACTTTTGTTCATGGCCCCTCTCCGGTCATCCATGACCTTTGTCTGGCCAGCCATGGCCGTTCGATTCAGATCCTTGGCTCTCCTGGTTAGATCGGTAATTTTCAAGGTCTTTCTTACTTTTTCTGGGTCTTTCGAAACCCTAATCTTTAAGATCTTTTGGTTTTCTTTTAGATCTGCCATAGATTTGTGCGTACTATCAATTTCTTAAGTGTTTTCTCGAAGGTTCTTCAACTTTTCTTTTAAAACGACTCTTCATTTTTTCGACGATTAGGGTTTTCCTTTAAGTTATTTCAAAAGATCTCTTCTCTGATTTTAATGTGTTTGTGATTTTGCTATGTTTTGCTCATGTTGTTCTTCTATCTGAGTCAGCATGTTGAAAACTCTAATTCCTTTTTGACCTCATTCGAGTTCTAAAATTGTTTGCTTAAATGTGTGTTTGTTCGATTAAGTTCTCCGTTCTTGCTTGACTTATCTGATTCCGAGTTTTACCATCTTTAAAACTCGATTATTGTGGAAAGCCCTAGGTCTTTTGGTCTGAAATTGCTCGTTTTAATGTATACTTGACTCGATCAAAAGTTCCTTGCTTCAAACTCTCTTTTCTTTATATGACTTATCTGATTCTGAGATTTACTATCTTTTAACTCGACTATTGGTGAAACCTTAATTTCTTAAAAGGTTTTCCTCACTTGATACTGTGAGACCTTTATTTGTTTCTGATTCTCTTTACCTGTAGCTACATTTTTTCACTGTTGACTCTATGTGACTTGACTATTGTTCTTCGAATATCTTTCTTACTACTGAATCCTAGCTTGTTTCTGCCACTACTGTATGATTGTGCTATCTCTTTTGCCAATATGTTTGGCCTCACATGTCTGATGCTTCTGCACACTCTATTTATATACTGAAGTGCAGAATCGTGTTTCTTCATTGACTGATCTTGATCTGGTGACTGATTGCAAAAGTTTTCTTTTATGACCCCTAATTTCACTCACCTGTTTAAAATTAATTGATTCCTTTCCATTTACTGTGATGCTTTACCTTGCTGAATCTTTTCCAAAATAAGCATATCTTTATACTTAGACTTGATTGTTTGCTTCATGCTTTTACTTCCCCTTTTATGAAAATAATCAATATGTCTCCAAACTGATTTTCTTTCCTTAATTAGACCTGCTGCTACTCGTTAAACAGTGATTCCTTAATTAAAGGGAATCACTTATGGTAATTGATTCTGACTTGTGATTGTTTCCATGTTTGTGTTAAGACTTTACTTATTACCTTATTCTTCACCCGTTTTCAAAACTATAAATACCCACCCTCTTCTCTTTCAAAGACACGAACCATCTGAGTTCAGAACACACACTTCACTCAAAACTCTCTCTTTTCTCTATTACTACTTGTGCTACTGCTTTGTCTAGCCGGCTGAAAGTCAAGGCTAGGCTGTGGAAATTTGCCTACTTTTCCTTTCTGCACTTTGCTTCTTACTGCTATGTTCTAGTTAATCTTCAAGCATAAACAACAACATGTTTCTTTAGATGTTTCAGTTTTCTTCACTCTTGCCTGTTTCTGCTTATGTTTATAAAATCAAGTTACATTGTTAAACAGGTTGTAATGTGTTCTCTCCCCTTCTAAATTAATGTTTTCCCTTATGTATGTACTCTTTCAGTCACTTGTTATGTGATTTGCTGACTTTATGAATCTCAAACCCCCATATCCCCTATGTGTTTGTGTTCTCTCGCTGGTTTGTGGGCATGCCAGCATCATCTATCGCTGTGCATGTCCAAACCTGACCCTTCCTAGGGTCATATGCTTCATGCTATGTATTCCTATAACCCCTGACCTTTTTGTGCAATTACTGATTCTATATAGTTTAAGTTTTACTACTACTGTTTTCAAATCACCCTTACCCCTTACTATTTTCAACCCAGTTTTAAATAAATCTCTGTTTCTGCACTTCCATTATACTGTTAGACCCTAGATTCTGCCCCTCTTGTGTTAGCCTTGCCTTGGGACCCATGAGCTTCCTATGAACTTGGACACATAAGGACTGACATTTCCACACTGCACTCATCCCTATTTGGTTATGCAAACCTGGGTGTAAGCACTGCCCGGGGTCCCTTAGGTCTGAGAAAGGCTTTGAAACAAGTGGCATTTGAGGTGGTTTATTCCATAACTCATAAAGGAAGTTAGAATCAGTCTTCCTATGGTTGTAACTTCTTATTTTACATTTTTCTGATGTAATTCTGTATATGGTCTGTAATCTTTAACAAATATTGGGGTTGGCTAGTGAAAAATGATGGGGTAATTATTCTTGTTTTAGATATTAGAAAGGTAGATAACATGTCTATAGGATATGCTATGTTTTAATTCAAGTTTTGCATGCTTTACTTTCACACAAATAGACATCATGCCTATAGGATTAAAATTCTTTTTAATAGAAATCATGCCTATAGAAATTTTGCTTTAATCAAATAAATCCTGCCTACTTCACTGCATGCTCAATTAGATACCATGCCTATAGGACTAAAATCAGCTTTTAATACGTCAATACCATGTATATAGGAATTAAAATCAGCAATAATAGAGATCATGTCTATAGGATATGAGACCATTTTAGTTTAATTAAAATCAGTTCGACTCATATTGTTCTGAGTCAGTTTAAACAACCTACTCCTTTTATTAATACGGTTTAGATATCATGACTATAGGATCCAAATTGCCTATTAAAAATTAACCACTGCTTTGTTGTATTCTTAATCAGTAATAGATATCATGCTTATAGGACATCACCAATAAACACTTAGGCAAGCCTTAGGTAATTGCTTGATAAAACTGAATCCGCCTTTGTTTAATTAGCAACTGCTACAACCAGCAGGCAGGCCTGATTCAGACTTCTTATATGAGATATGTAATAAATTGGTCTGCTTCAACAATTAAAACACTCTGCCTTAGTACTTTAAATTCTGACCCTAAATGTGTTTAAGTCATGCTATTTATGTGCTTTACTTGAGGAGGTATATATGAACCTCTTAGTTGTTTATATGTTTCCCCTAATATGCAGTCATATGTGTTTGAATGTCGCATTAGTCTTTTTACCTTTAAAAACTCAAAAGTCAACCTAAAATCCTCCCTCTTATAGGAATAGTAGTCCTATATTCCTCCGGGACTGATAGGAATGGGATGGGTAATAGCATGCAATAGAGGTCGAGACCAATCTGCGCTTTAATACCCTAACGGGGTGGAAAGGGTAGATATGGATATGATGACCAGTGCGCTAATATCACGTGTATCCCCTCTTCTGAGGAGTGTCATACCGGGGATCACATACCTAGGACCCCCCCCCTTTTCTTTTATATTCTCAAGTATTTGTAGAACTATAACTCATTTTTTTCAAAAATTGCCCTTTTAATTGTTTTCAAACTCTTATGTGTTCAAACTCAAATCCACTACTACTTGAGCCTATACTTGTCTATCTGCTAATTGTACAAAATTCACAAAACTATCTGGTCGGGAACCACACTAGTGGATCCTGAGGGGTGCTTAACACCTTCCTCTTGGGATAATTTCAAGCCCTTACCCTATCTCTGGTTATCAAGCAAACTTAGAAATGAACCCTACATGTTTTAATTATTGCATAATCATGCCCAACATCATACTCCACTCGTGACAAACAAATACCATAGCAATGCTTATTATGAGTGGTTGCACTCTTCCTATATTATTACCCCCTAAATTCGGAAAGACATATTTGTGGTAAAACCAGTTGATTACCGGTGCAGTCGATGGTTCCGTGCCTTCCCCCTTCAGTTGTCTGCTCAAGGGTACCAGTTGGTTCAGTTATGTTGTCTGCATAATATTCCTTTAAGATAGCCTTGTCCAAAAGTCCATTGGGTTTCCCTAAACCCAAACGGACATCATTACGTTCTGTGCATTTATTTGGAGAAATAAATGCTTCATGCTAATTGTTGATGATAACACTACTAGAAAATGGCTATTTTGCGACTGCAAAAACGGTCAGAAAGTGGTCAGAAAATGCTAATTTCCGACTACATTCAAACTGAAAAGTCGTAGTCACAAAATAGCTGGTCTAAAATAGTTTGCGACCAAATCCGTCTGTAATTTGCGACTACAGCGGTCGCTAAGGCCAAATAGAAAAACGACTATAAATGTGCTCAAGTTTCTGACTGACGCGGTCGCAAACAGGTTAAATTAAATTTTAATTTTATATTAACTTTTCCACTACTTCGGTCGCAAACGATATATATAATTATACTAATATTTAATTTTGTTTGAGTTTTCCCACTACGGTGGTCGCAAATCTAATTTTAAATTATTTATTTATTTATCCTTCCGACTACCGTGGTCGCAAATCTAATTTAAAACTATTTATTTATTTGTATTTCCGACTACAGTAGTCGCATATGTTCCTGAATCTGGAATATTTTGATGCATTTTGCGACTACTATGGTTGGAATTAAGTCAGAAAACTGGGAATTTTATGCCAAATTCCAGCTCTTTTAATGCAATACCACCTACCAATTCAAATATACAACAACCAATTAATCTACCATGCTAACCAATCAATCCACCATTGCAACTAATCAAATCCATAAAATGCAAAACATAAATATTTGTAACTAAAATATCCAAAAAGAGTTAAACATTATGGCACCATTCAATCTAGTCTAAAATACTACAATCATAGTCAAGTGAAAATATTACCAAGTCTAAACATCCAACTACAACAAATAATAATGTCTCAAACATCAATAACCATAACAAACTAAAACTCATTATCCCCGCCATCCTCGCCATTCAAAGGACCAAATGGATGCCCGCTCATAAATTTCTCCACTAGACTCTGCAATTTGTTAAAATTTGCGCGGTCTTCTTTCCGTTCCTCCTTGAACTCTTCAACTTCTTTTCGTAATTCTTCCACCTCTTCGTGATCTTGTGAATAACTCGCATCACCAGACAACAATGTCGTAGAACGGCCTACAGAATATTGTGATCCAAGACCGTAGGTTCTACCTTTGTTTGCGCCACCAACCACCTGCGTCCATATTGAAGCTACATCATTGAGTAACACTTGGGTTGAGCTACCACCCTCAGAATCGGGTTGACTTTGACGCCATTCCTCAAAACGTTGCTGATAGGCTTCCTGAAATTAAAATGGAGTCAAAGCGATACTTGAAGAAATTAAAATGTATGTTTCACAGTTTTTCGATGAAGCATGTATCTATAAAAATACAAACACACACATAAATAAGGAATGAAATGGTGCAAGTATGATGAAAGTAAAATTTTAAGAAAGAAAAAACTTATACTTAAGCAACAAACAATACTTTTTTCATTTTTTCTAGCTCATGCTTCCTTCTTTTTCCTTTACTATTTCTTTCTTCCCCAAGCAATGCCATGATCTTTCTTTATTTTTTTTGAATTCCTCCAGTCCACTTCTCACTTATTAATGTCAAGAATCATTTCTTAGGGAAGCAATACATGATCTTTTTCTCAAACTATTGCTGCTTCTGAGAGCCAACATCCATTTTAAAAGTACATGGATATGTGAGTCTACATGAAGAAATTTTGCATGCCAAAACCAGAGGCAACAGATGCACAATTACAAGCCAATATAGACTGGATATATACTAATTAAGTTGTGGACCGGATATGTACTAAGAAGCACTTGGAAGTTGGAAATTAGGGTGATAGAAGATTATTTTATTTCCTCAAGGAAAATGCTTACAACAAAACCATGTTAACATCTACGAATTTTTGGGGATGTGTATCTAGACATAAATAATCACATGTTTTACAACAAAACCTTGTTAACATCTACGAATTTTCGGGGATGTGTATCTAGACATATTGCTTGATAGAACAAAATTTGTTATAGCTGCATAAGTCCTTGGTGACTTAATGTATAACCAATTTTCGTATTCCCTTATATTTGAATGATCTGTATAAAAAAACTCCAACCTCATGAAAAATGCACTTATTCTGTGCAAATTGCCAGTCAGTGCATTTCTATGAAACAAAAGGAAGGTTCATGTTCAAGAAATGGTGAACAAAAATTGGGGCACATATAAGGTCCTGCCATTTGGGGCACATATGAGGTCCTTCCAACAGATAAAGATGTTCATACTAAAGGTGCCAAACCTTGTTCTATAGTTTCGAAAAATGTAAACATTCCCTAACTTGGACAACATTTCAAAACGCATGCCCCAATTGAACTATATGAGATCCACTATATCTTGAGTAACTAGTTGAAATCAGTAACCCGAGTTGTCACTGGTGTTCTGCCACAAGATTGACTAGCAAAGGCAGAAGAAACTTTATGTTTCATTCAAACCATGTCCGTTGAAACAACATATTGATTGAGCTAATTAACCTAAAGTAAATTTTAATATATATAAAATACAGTATAAAAGTCATAAATTGTGTAAGGTCCTTGTCTTATGATTAAAAGAATAATCAACCCCAACAAATCAAAGAAGAAGAAGAAGAAAGAAGAAGAGACAAAAAGGAAATAGAAGGATCTTACATATACCCTCGCAGCACGCGGCTCGACCCATTCTCTTGTCCCATCCTTTTTCTTTTTTAAATGCTTGTCCTCAAAGACCTCGGCATAAGTCACAACTCTCCCTTTTTCCTTTTCCTGCCAAAAATAAAATTAAGTTAGATAAAGTTCAATTGCATCTAGTTAAAATCAAAATAAATATAATAAGAAAGTTATCATTCTCCTTCGATGGGTCTCCATACTAATTGAACCCCCAGTGTGCAATGAGCCACCCGTATTGGAGGCACGGGCAGCCTTTGCAGCATTGCTCCTCTTCTTAAATTCTTCAGAAGCCCATATCACAATAAGTCTATCCCACATGTCTTTTAGCATCCAACCGGGCTTCTCGCCCTTCTGTCGAGCTTTATAAAAGAGATTTTTAAACCGATCAATAATTTTTTTCTCGAAATTATGACTTATTTGCTGATGATATTTGGGATCCATGCACACCTTGTATGCAAATTATTTAAAACATTAGATGAAATAAGGGTAGTTTGATAAATAATAAAAAATTTATGGATTTTGTACCCTAAATTGATTCCACTTCTGATCTCTATAATAATACGGTATATCTGACCATTTACTCCAAGCATCTCGATAAAATCCTTTAACACAATCCACAACCACCTTCGTAGATTCATTGGAGGGAACTAACCTGCATTAAAATTAACATATGTTAAAAATATATTCAGCAATTCAAACGAATAATAAAGTAATTGCTTACCCAGTAGTCCCATCAAGAATGATAATCAGTCTATGAAAGGAATCATACGATACAATCTCTTCAAAAGTCTGAGTCTGTGTATCATCAGGAGCAGGTGTAGATGTATTAATGGATGGGGATGACGGTATGGTAGAGTCTCCAACATGCAGCCTAAAAACACTAGGAGTGGATGATGATGGAGATGAAGATGGAGTCACAGATGCAGAACCACCATTCTAACTAACATGGTAGCTTGGGTATGGAGTGCAGGATGACGGAGGCATAGATGAGGAGCCACCATGCTGACTAGTACGATAAGCTGGAGAAGAAGATGGCATAGTGTGCATGCTTTGGGAATTAGAGATAGGCTTATATCGAACTGGATCACAAGGGGGCAAAGTGAAAAATCCAGGTGGCAGTGAAGTCTGCTGAGTAGGCGGAGGCGGAGGAGGCAGAGGCGGTTGAGGATGAGGAGGACCCATAAATGGCACAGATGAGGTATTGGGACCTGAAGTGTACTGAGGAAGCTGGGAATTGTGTCTTATATTCTTTTTTTTACCCGGCGCCATCTGTGTAACATAAGTATATTAAAAACATTAGATGAAATGTGTTAAGACATAAAAAATGTAAAGAAATTCTTCAACTTATTAAATTAAATGAATAACAAAAACACATAAAAGCTACAGTTGGTAATTTGATAATTTGGTACTGTGTCATGCATATACTAGAAATGTGCACTGTGATAGATCAGAAAACGTTGCTTAAGCACTCTATTTTTGCATGCAGATACGTAAATATATACACGAGGGTCTTGGAGAATAAGACTCCAAAGTAGTACTACCTAAATGAGATAACAATTACACCAACTCTATACAAATATACTTCAACAATTCCTATGTGACATTATCCTAACAGAGCCATTCAAATTTTCATGGCAGAAGAAGCAAATACTCATATTTCATATACAAGAATTCAAATTATTCTGCATAAAAGAAATGCGGCAGCACTTAAAATGCAGTTGTTTAAAGAAAAAAATTTTAAGAAGGGAGGATAACCAGTAACAGTAAATGTTGCAGGTCACCTAACATTATGATCAATTCACAAGAGGGCCAACTATAGCTTTTCTTAAACTACGTACCATTGTTTCAAAGTCATCACTCATCACAAGTTGTGTTACCAATATGCCAATCCTCTTCGCTTGATTGATATTCATTATTTAATTCTTCCTCATCGCTTGTTTCATTTTCATCATGCAATTCTTCCTCATCGCTTATTTCATTTTCATCAAATGATTCTTCCTCGCTTGTTTCATGTTCATCGGTGGGATCTTCCTCCATGTTTGTACGGGATGTTCCTTCCCCAAAATCATGTGGATTTGCTCTACGAGTAAGGACCGAAGGATCATATTCTTCATAGATGCCTTTACTATGTTGAAATTCACCTACTAATTCATCATCAACACTTTCTTGAACACTCGAAATATCATTCTGGTATGCGACTTCTAAACTCATGATCCATAGGCAAGAATCGACGATGGTAGTCAAACCATGTATTCTTTCCTCCATGTTTCAACGTGAATGCTTTTGCTTCTTCCATACAAGTTGGGCAAGCTAACTTTCCTGCAGTCGACCATCCGGACAACATTCCTTTATAATCCACATCAAAGCAGCATGCAATCTGAAGTTTTGTTTAGTTGATATATCATATGTTTCCACACCTTCATGCCACAATAACTTTAACTCATTAATTAAAGGTTGCATGTATACATCAATCAAACTTTTCAGATTGCGGACCTGGAACAATGCAAGTTAGGAACAAATATGGACTTGTCATACACAGCTCAGGAGGAAGATTATACGGCGTAACAAACATTGGCCAACATGAATATGGTGCAGCAGAGACAGAAAAAGGGGTGAATCCGTCTGCACATAAATCCAACCTAATATTTCTAGGTTCACTAGCAAAATTCGGAAACAACCTATCAAAATGCTTCCATGCTTCTCCATCTGACAGATGACACAAAATACCAGGTGGCCTTTTATTTTCATGGTGCCATCTCATATGAGGAGCAGAGCTCATTGATGCATACAACCTCTTTAAACTAGGTATAAGGGGTAAGTAATGCATCGCCTTAACTGGAACCTTCTTCTTTTTTGAATTTATGGCTTTCTTATAACGAGGTTGGTTGCAAAATTTGCAATTTTCTAAGGCTGCATCATCCTTATAGAATAACATGCAACCTTTCTCACCACAAGGTCAATCCTCTCTGATGAAAGTCCTAACTTAGAAACCAATTTCTTTGCTGTGTAGAAATCTTTGGGTAGGTCAATTTTATTCGGATTAAGTTCATTCATAAGGCCAATGATAGAGTCCATGCCTGCTTGAGAAATACTTGAATCTGATTTAATACTTAATAATCTAACTGCGACAGACAACTTAGAATGCATTGAGCCTTTATACAATGGACGACTTGCTTCCTCTAACTGTTCATAGAAACGCCTAGCATCATCATTTGGTTCAGACTGAGCCCCCGGGTGCATCACAAAAGCATCCCTAACCATTTCACTGAATCGAGAATTTTCAACATTATTCTCTGCTGATGGACTACGCTCACTATCAAAATTTTTTTGAAAATCAACGTTACCAACACTAGCAACATCCTCTCCATGAATAGTCCACACGTAATAATTTTCCATAAACCCTTTTTTATAAAGATGAACTTTAACAACATCTGGTTGTAATAATTTTCCGCATTTGCATTTCATACAAGGACGCCTAATCACCCCTTCACTGAGAAATTCATGAAGTGTTTTTGTTTTAGCCATGAATTTGGCAACCCCTTCTATAAATTCCTCCCTCAACCCACTACGATTAGGATAAGTTCAATTATACATCCATATACGATGTGCAAGCTCCATCTACACAAAATAAATCCAAGATATGTAAAACAATACATATTAATTAGTAAATTGCCATATAATGCAGCCATGATTTAGTAAATTACCATATAATGCAGTCAAATATAGCCCTAAATCTTCTTCTGCTTCAGTTTATACTTATCACTTTTGATCTAGACTCTTAATGTATGGAAATATGATGTGCTCTGCACATAATCATCACAGATTCCAGGTTATGTTGAGCATTTACTGTATGTTTTCTCCTATAGTGTTGTCAACAAGTATGCATTTTTGCTCGTACTTTTTAGGGCTCGGAAGGACTTCTAGTCTACTAGAATCCTAGAGTATTAAATATGTCTTTAGTTCATTTCATATATAACTAGCACAGCTTTTGTAAAATGTTCCTCTCAAATCTCTTTTACAGTTGAATTTACTTATCAATATGAAGATAGGAGTTTATGTACAAGCCTTGTTTTACTTCTGTGAAATTGTAAGTTTTCTGTTTCATTAGCAAGAATATGTGTCTTTATAATTGTCTAAATTCAAGCTCAAAGCGCGTGAGAACTCGAGTGTGAGTTTTATTTTCTTTTTTTTTTTGCACCAGAAAGTTGAAAGTCCAAGCTGAATTTCACTTTGAATGCAAGTGAAGTGTGTGTCCACTATTTTATTCCTTCAAAGACAGTGATGCATAATTCTCTTTTAGGTTTCTACTTTGCTGGTACGATACAAGGAACTAATGTTCGACACAGCATATAGTCGGATAAAGTTTTGGCAGAGGGAGCCAGAAATGCTACAGACATGGTGGACATTACTATCAATAATGTATACCACAGGCAGATTTCTTTAACAAAGTACCCCAAAAAGTCAATTGGTCCTATGAATAAAGTTCATATATGGAAATCTATACATGACAAAAGCGCATTGAAGCTTTCAATTTGCAACAATTTAAAAATAATGTGACCAGCAAACAAAACTAATTACTTCTATCTTTTCTTACCGTAAGATTTCAGCCGTTTGCCTCTGTCAGCCTTTTGTCTCCTTCAGTCGTTTGCCTCTGTCAGTCACACAGATGAACTCGAAGAACAATCAGCCTCACGGGTGAAATGGAAGAGAAATCAAAGAAGAAAAAATATATGAGAGGGAAAGAGAGGAGGGAAATTGGGCGCCCAGAAATTGGGAAAATAGGTCGCGGCAGAAATTGGGAAATAAGGCTTTGGCATAAATCCGAAATATTAAATTTAGATTTCTGACTACCGTGGTCGCAAACCCACTTAAATATTCTTTTACCATTTTAATTTTAACTTTGTGACCGACACAGTCGCTTTGTTGGTCAACTAATATTTTTGACTTTTTATTGTCCGACCGAGTCGGTCGCAAAAGTGATGGCGGGAAATTGCCCCGCTATTTTTCCACTGCTTTCGTTGGAATAATAATCAAATTTCTTTTTAAAAAAAAGTAATAAAAAATCAGTCTGTTTCCGACTACAACAGTTGCAAAAGTAGTCCCATTAGCGACTACTTCATTTTCAGTCGGAAATTTCAGTCACAAATTAATGTTTTTCTAGTAGTGTAAATAGTCGAGTCTGGTGGGGGTAGGGTCTAACCCTTTTGTTTTGCAGAAAATGAGGCACGAGGTCCCCAGTTTGGGTATGATTAGCATGCCTCCACTCTTGCTAGACTGGTGGAGGAGTCTTCCATCAAATGACCAAATCAATGAGTGGAAAGAGAGGGCCACCAAACCTAGCAAAAAGTGGACTATCTGGAATACAGTCTGCTGGAATTGGAAGGAAAAGTGAGGAAGATAGTCACCGACTGCCAGAACGCTGAGGGAAACGAAGGAGAACACCTGGCAAAGACATTTTTACTGGTTAACCTACGCAAACTGAAGGATCTGATCAACGAGAGCATTCAACCTGAGGAAAGTCCTTCTGGGACCAAGTAAATAAGAGTTTATCTTTTTCGCTTTATAAATGTAGTAAGGCCAATGGCCATTAGTGAATTTTATTTCTTGCTTATTTAGTGCCGATTTGGGATGCGTCTATTTTTTATCAATAAAATAAGGCATTTAACATTCTATGTTCTCCAAATTGATTTGTCGCTAGGCCTACCTCGGGCACCACGAGGTTCCCAAATTAGGACACGTTTTACATTCTCGCACTATGTGTTTAAATACTATAACACTTTTTATATTCCTCACTAACTCGGTTACCTTTTTGTTTTATTCTTTGTTTTCGTCATTATTATTCCCCTTCCTAAAGGTTAGTTCATGCACTATGGCAACATCATCCTATTCCACGAGATCCAGGGCCCCTCCACCCACTCCTCCTCTTAGTCCTGTCAAAAACAAGAACAAAGGCAAGATGGAAGATTTGAACAACGTCAGAAAGGAGAATCCAACTGAACAAATAGAGGCCACCAATGGCCATGGTACTCAGGTTCGTAAGGAAAATGTATCCCAACTTGAACAGAAATTGCTAAAATTCCAAGAAGAGCTCGATCAGGTTCGGAATCTGGCAAGCCTGTCATTTTCCCTTAGCACCCCAGATATCAACTTTCCTAACACTCAGAACCCTACACCTCCGTACATCCCAAAATAATAGAATCATCCCGCTCCTCACCATCACACTGTAACACCAAAGACCCAATGTAACACCTGCCATACCCCAAACAATACTCCGTTACTCATCCCGGAACCCCAAAACTCCACAAACAACCACTTTCACACCCACCATAACATCCCTATTTACATGGAGACTATTCCACACTCCACCCAACTTATCTCAAGCACACCTGAGTCTGATGAAAATGATCTGCTTATCAGAAACATGACTGAGGAACATAAGAAATTGACTAGCCGGATCCAGGGCGTTAAGGGAAGTAAGGGAATCGAAGGGCTGAAGTATGAGGACCTCTGTATACAACCTGATGTCGAACAACCAGAGGGGTACAAACCTCCGAAGTTTGAAATGTTTGACGGTACAGGTGATCTAAGGGTCCATTTGAGGACGTACTGCGACAAGCTGGTTGGAGTAGGAAAAGACGAGAGAATCCGCATAAAGCTGTTCATGAGGATTCTGAAAGGAGATGCGTTGTCCTGGTACATCAGCCAAGATCCAAAGAGGTGGTAAAGCTGGGTAAGCATGGCGTCCGACTTTATAGACAGGTTTAGGTTTAACACAGAGAATGCACTAGATGTGTTCTATATTCAGAATCTAAAGAAGAAGCCTACAGAAACGTTTCGCGAGTATGCTACTCGCTAGAGGTCCGAAGCTGATAAGGTCAGACCTGCTTTAGAGGAGGAACAGATAAACAAATTCTTTGTCCGGGCTCAGGACCCGCAGTATTATGAATGACTAATGATGATCGAGAGCCACAAATTCTCCGACATTATCAAACTGGGTGAAAGGATTGAAGAGGGTATCAAAAGCAGAATGGTTACAAACTTCGAGACCTTACAAGCTACAGGTAAGGCCTTGCAGTTTGGTGGTGTGTCCAAGAAAAGGGACGTAGGGGAAATGATGGTTGCACAGAGAACCAAATCCCCTTCAAATACCAAACTTACCCAATGCCTCCACTCATATATCATCCAACCCCAAATTACCAAGCACCCTCACCCTCCTACCAAGCTCCACCACCAACTTATTAGTCACCTCCACCTCTTACATACCAGCCTACCTCACCCAGATACTCCCAACCCGCTCATGTCTACCAAACCTACAATACTTAACCCTCCCACTATCAATCACCCCCCGCACGCCAAAACTTCCCTAGACCCCGACCTAATTTTGATCGCAGACCTCCAAAATAATATACAACGATCACCGAACCTATTGACCAATTGTACAAGAGACTCAAAGCTACTGGTTATGTCACCCATATCCCTACGGCAACCTCTGATAACCCTTCTCAATAGGTTAACCCAAACAAATCCTATGCATACCACTCCGGAATGAAAGGGCACACCATTGATGAATGTTGTTCCCTGAAAGACAAGATCCAGACTTTAATTGATAACAAGATTATTGTGGCAGAGAAACCCGCTCCAAATGTCCGCAACAACCCTCTACTAGACGATAAGGGTGGAGGTATCCACATGATAGAAATAGAGGATGATTGGGATCCCGAGGGATCAATCGGGCTGAGCGCAGAAGGTGATGACCCAAAGAAGCCAATAGTTACTCTTAATCCAATCATAGTCCAAATTCAACCATCTGGAGGCGCTGAGGTAAATATTTCTGTGCCACTTGAATTTGAAGTGACATCATCTGCAAAGACACCAACACCAATTAAGGTCAAATTCGTGTCTCCAGCAAATTCACCCACACCATTTGAAGTCGCAGTTTTACCACCCAAGGCACATGATCCGTTCGGAGTAAGGATAGCCATGCCAATCCCAGTGGAGATGTTGACCATGACACTATTCCATACAAAAGGTTGTGCCATGGGACTATACAACCGAGGAAAGGAGGAAAGGCAAGGTTAGGTTCGAAGAGACTGTTGCAGCACAGGGTATGACAAGAACTGGTAGAGTATATACCCCAAAACATCTAGCTAAGTCAAGCAAATAGGCCTCAAATTGGCCACCCATCATTGAGACAGGTCCAAACGATCTTTGAAGAAAGATATAGGCCAAGGAATACTCAGTCATCGACCAGTTGAATAAAACACCGACACAAATCTCCATTCTTGCTTTGCTACAAAATTCTGAGGCACACAAGAATGCTCTATTAAAGGTGCTGAGTGAAGCATACGTGCTAAGTAACATCACTGGCGGGAAAATGGCTAACATGGTAGGACAAGTTCTGGAGAGCCATAAGATCACCTTTCATGAGGACGAGCTGCCACCTGAAGGGTTGGGGCACAATAAGGAGCTGCACATTACCGTGCAATGCGAAGACTATTTCATCACCAGAATCTTGATCGATGGAAGTTCCAGTCTCAATATTTATCCGCTGGTAACACTCAAGAAGCTGGGTAAAGGACTGTACGAGATAAAGGATGAAGCAATCAATGTGAAAGCTTTTGATGGTTCTTAGAGGTCCACTATTGGCGAGATTGTTCTATGCTTGCAAATGGGACCGACATGGTACGATGTCGATTTCCAAGTGATAGACGTGCCAGCATCTTACAACCTGCTGTTGGGACGACCATGAATTCGTGCTGCTAGGGCCGTAGCATCAACACTGCATCAGGTAGTAAAATTCGAATGGAATAACCAAGAGGTGATCATTCACGGTGGCGGTAGCAACCCTGTAAATAGTCGTTAGACCATTCCGGCAATCGAAAGAAGAAGAAAACTAGGTGGAGAGACTTACCACCACATTGAATAGGTAAATGTTGTCGACAAAGACAAATGGTGGGATAACAAAATTGAGAGTATACTGAATTGGAGTGGGTATGAGCCTGGTAAGGGGCTCGGCAAAAACCTCCAAGGAATCGCTAAGCCCATAAAACTCAAGAAGCATGGCACTACTTTCAGTCTAGGATATGACTACACCTGGGAAGAATTCAACAACTGGTCACCACCATGGCGCGGTCCTTACTATCTAATGGAGGAGCCAATACCACGTTTAGAGCAGACTTTCCAATAGGCTGACATCGTTTATGGGTCAGACAAAAAAGAAGCACTGGCCGCGGTGAAGAACTTCTTCCTAGAAGACAATGACATAGACTGTTGTGTTGTTCTCGAGGAGGAGGGGGAGGAAGGCGCTTTCATACAGGCTATGAGCAGAGAGGCATGCCTCAATAACTGGACTATCAGGACAACCAGAGCCCGGCGAGCCTTGGGGTAGCAAGGCTAAAACAAGCATCAAGCACCGTTTTATTTACTAAATGATTTTCTTTTCACATTTTCAATTCCCGCAATAAGATCTGCAATGTTCAAAATAGTTATGCAATTTATTAAAGCATTTTGACTTTTATTATGAATTAACACTCATTATTATTTTTCTCTCATTACTTTACTTATACAGCATTACTATTACTTATCTTGGTGAACCGATGACTGTGACATGCAATGAGACAACGCAACAAACAGATATTAATTCAGAGAAAGATGACATACCAGATGAGATTGTTAAAGAAGTTTAGAACTTTGAGAACATACCTAAGTCCAACCTGGACGAGACAGAAATTTTTAACTAGGGAGATGCGGAAAACGTCAAAGAAACACGAATCAGCGTTCACTTATCGCCATCAGAAAAGAAGGAACACATAGAATTTCTAAAGGAATATGAGGACATATTTGCCTGGTCGTATGATGACATGACTGGTCTAAGTACATCTATTGTGGCTCATAAACTGCCAACTGATCCAACGTGCCCACCGATAAAGCAAAAGCTCAGAAAGTTCAAGCCTGATATGAGTTTGAAAATCAAGGAAGAAGTCACCAAGCAGGTCAAAGCTAAGGTTCTCAGGGTAGTAGAATACCCGACATGGTTAGCCAACATTGTGCCAGTGCCAAAGAAGGATGGGAAAGTCAGAGTCTGTGTCGACTACCGGGATCTCAACCGGGCTAGTCCAAAAGACGACTTCCCTTTGCCGAACATACACTTCCTAATTGACAATTGCGCCAAGCATGAGCTGCAGTCATTTGTAGATTGTTTCATGAGGTATCATCAGATCTGGATGGATAAAGAAGATGCAGAGAAAACAGCTTTTATTATGCCGTAGGGAATGTACTGTTACAAGATGATATCGTTTAGCCTGAAGAATGCAGGGGCCACCTACATGAGGGTCATGACTACCATTTTCCATGATATGATACACAAGGAGATTGAGGTATATGTAGATGATGTCACCATCAAATCCAAGAAGGCCACTGATCACATGGAAGATTTGAGGAAGTTCTTCAATAGATTGCGAAGGTACAACCTGAAACTGAATCCTGCAAAGTGCGCATTTAGGGTTCCTGCTGGAAAATTGCTTGGGTTTATTGTGAGTCACCAAGGAATAGAACTGGATCCATCAAAAGTCAAAGCTATTCAAGAACTTCCACCACCAAAGAACAAGAAGGATGTGATGAGTTTCTTGGGAAGATTTAACTACATCAGCCGGTTCATAGCACAATCTACAGTTATCTATGAGCCAATCTTTAAGATGTTGAAAAAGGACACCTATACCAAATGGAATGATAACTGCCAAAAGGCCTTCGACAGAATCAAGGAGAACCTGTCAACACCACCAGTCTTGGTCCCGCCTGAGCTAGGTAGACCCTTATTACTCTACCTTGCAGTATTGGATGGAGCTTTCGGTTGCGTTCAGGGGCAGCATGATAAAACGGGGAGGAAAGAGCAGGCCATCTATTATCTCAGTAAGAAGTTCACCCCATACGAGGCCCGGTATTCTCTGTTAGAGAGCACCTATTGTGCTTTGACTTTGGTAGCTCAAAAGCCGAGGAATTATTTCTGCGACTATACTACATATCTCATATCAAGGATGGATCCTTTGAAGTACATCTTTCAGAAACCCATGCCCACTGGCAAGCTAGCCAAGTGGCAAATCTTGTTGAGTGAGTTTGACATTGTTTATGTAACTTAGAAAGCAGTCAAGGGACAAGCACTGGCAGACCACCTTGCTGAGAATCCCTGGATGGAGAATACGAACCCCTAAAAACGTACTTTCCTGATGAAGAGGTATCGTTCATAGGAGAAGACATTGCAGAACCCTATGACGGTTGGAGAATGTTTTTCGATGGAGCAGCAAATTTCAAAGGAGTTGGCATAGGAGCAGTCCTATTATTAGAAACCGGTCAGCATTATTCGGTGTCTGCCAAACTCAGATTCACGTGCACCAACAACATGGTCGAGTATGAAGCCTGCATCCTAGGGCTCAAAATGGCCATTGACATAAATATTCAAGAGTTGCTAGTAATTGGAGATTCAGACCTACTTATATATCAGGTGCGAGAAGAATGTGCAACCAAAAACTCCAAGATACTCTCGTATCTGCATCACGTACAGGAATTGAGAAAGAGGTTCATGAAGACGGAGTTCTAACGTGTTCCTAGAGTCCAGAATGAGTTCTTCGATGCATTGGCTACCCCGTCATCTATGATACAACATCCAGACAAAAATTTCATTGACCCCATTCCAGTAAATATCCATGATTAGCCAGCTTACTGTGCCCATGTTGAAGAAGAAGCAGATGGAAAGCCCTAGTTTCATGACATCAAAGAATATTTGGCAAAAGGAGAGTACCCAAAGCTTGAAAATCCTACTCAGAAACACACACTTCGGAAATTGTCCAACAACTTCTTTCACAGCGGAGGAGTCCTGTATAGGAGGACTCTCGATTTAGGATTACTAAGGTGTGTTTACGCAAAAGAAGCGTCCAGGCTACTAGAGGAAATTCATGTCGGGACCTGCGGTCCCCATATGAATGGTTTTGTCTTAGCAAAGAAGATACTCCGAGCAGGTTACTTTTGGATGACCATGGAAATGGACTGCACCCAGTATGTCCATAAATGCCACTGCTATCAGATACATGCAGACATGATAAAGGTACCTCCAAATGAGCTTAATGCAACAAGCTCACCATGGCCGTTCGCCGCCTAGGGAATGGATGTTATTGGACCAATCGAGCCATCCGCTTCTAATGGACACATGCTTATCCTAGTAGCAATCGACTATTTCACCAAATGGGTCGAAGCAACCTCTAACAAAGCAGTAACTAAGAAAGTCATGGCAGGCTTTGTTTGCGACCGCATTGTTTGTCGATTCGGGGTACCAGAATCGATCATTACTGATAATGGCTCTAACCTCAACAGTGACCTGATGAAAGCTATGTGTGAAACCTTCAAGATCAAACAAGAATTCCACAGCCTACATGCATTAAATGAGTGGAGCTGTAGAAGCCGCCAATAAGAATATCAAGAAGATATTAAGGAAAATGATAGAGAAGCATAAGTAGTGGAATAAAAAGTTATCATTTGCTCTATTGGGATATCGCACCACAGTCCACACATCAACTGGGGCAACCCCCTATATGCTGGTTTACGGTACAGAGGCAGTCATTCCCGCCGAGGTAGAAATTCCTTCCTTAAGGATCATACAAGAAGTTGAGCTCGACGATGCGGAGTGGATAAAAAGTTGTTATGAGAAACTAGCCCTTATAGACTGAAAGAGAATGAATGCAGTTTGCCATGGTCAACTCTATCAGAACAGAATGTCCAGAGCCTTCAACAAAAAAGTCAAGTCTAGACAGTTCACACCGGGGCAGTTGGTATTAAAGAAAATTTTCCCGCATCAAGATGAAGCCAAGGGGAAGTTCTCTCCCAACTGGTAGGGTCCATACATGGTTCACCGGGTTCTGACATAAGGAGCCCTCATACTTGTAGAAATGGACGGAGAAGTCTGGCTGAAGCCGATCAATTCAGATGTACTCAAGCATTACTATATGTAATCTTTATGCTTCCTTTGTATGATGTAATTGAACTACTCCTGACTTGATTCCCGTTTAAGACGGGATACGTAGGCAGCCCTATGGGTTCGGTCCCAACTTAATAAAATTCTAATTTCCCCCCGTAGTTGGAAACTGGGGCAGAATTTTGAGGAGGACCCTTAAAATTCCAAAGTAATTTTAGCAGATCGTTGCAAGCAACAGTCAGAAGCATCAACTCATTAAACTGGGGCAGAATTTTGAGGAGGACCCTCAAAATTCCATAGCAAGAGAGGTTGTAATGTCCCGAACCACGTCACAGTCGCCAGATCATCTAAAAGCTATTTCTTAATTATACACTTATGTCATATATTTGCGAAACCATGCATGTTTATAACTGAAATCGCTTTGTTTAGAAATGCTACACCCAATGATACATACAGTATCACCAGATCAAAGCCGAGCAGGTCAAGCAAAGCTAGTGGGGATACGAACTAACCTCCCCCCTCTACAAAACTCACAATTTTTCTTTGGATGGAGGCACTTGGATTGTGAAATCATCAAACATACTATACACTTATGGGACAAACATCATTCAGGAACACGACTCTCCGAACTGTTACATTTGCTATCAACATACACCAGTGATGTTCTGTCTATCATAATGCTCTCAATAATCACGACATCGCAAACTACTATCAGCTAAGAAAATCTGCTATCATTTGTATTTTACTTCTTGCATAAGGCTATCATTCTGCCTTCCAAGACTAAACGTTGTCTCCATTCGCATCTGCATTGCATAAGGTTATCATCCTGCCTTCTGAGGCTAAGCTCTGTCTCCATCTACATTCCTGCATAAGGCTACCATTCTGCCTTCCGAGGTTAAGCTCTACCTCCACCTGCATTTGCATTGCATAAGGCTACTATTATGCCTTCCAACTTGCATAAGGCTACCGTTATGCCTTCTGAGGTTAAGCTCTACCTCCATCTGCATTCCTGCATAAGGCTATCATTCTGCCTTCCGAGACTAAATGTTATCTCCATTTGCATCTGCATTGCATAAGGCTAACATTCTGCCTTCCGAGGTTAAGCTCTACCTCCATCTGCATTCCTGCATAAGGCTATCATTCTGCCTTCCGAGACTAAACATTGTCTCCATTTGCATCTGCATTGCATAAGGCTACTATTCTGCTTTCCAACTTGCATAAGGCTACCATTCTGCCTTCTGAGACTGAACGTTATCTCCATCTGCATTTGCATCGCATAAGGCTACCGTTCTGCCTTCCGAGGTTAAGCTCTACCTCCATCTGCATTAGCATCTTTGCATAAGGCTATCTGCCTCCCACTTCTTTTTCAAAACTAAGCACTATCTCAAGCATTGTTTATTTCGTTTCTCTTACGGTCTAATCTCTGCCCGCAAGACTAAGCTTTGTCTTGTCCGCATCATGCTACTACATCTCATGGCTGAAAGATCACCTCATACTGCATCTTATGGGCTGAAAGATTGCCTCATACTGAATCTCATGGGCTGAAAGATCACCTCATACTGCATCTCATGGGCTGAAAGATCACCAAATTATCCAAAGGTGTCATCGTTCGGAGGCACCATCTTCATATCCCGAGAACATCATGTCATGGCCGGAGGACCCCTTTATATTTTGCATATCATTATTCAAATGCACCATGGTTCGGAGGCACCATCTTCATAGCCCGAGAACACCATGTCATGGCCTGAGGATCCCTTTTAATATTTTGCATATCATTATTCAAAGGTACCATGGTTCGGAGGCACCATCCTCATAGCCCGTGAACGTCATTTCATGGCCTACGAATCCTTTATCATACGCTTCATGGCCCAGGACGTCATGGTCTAAAGGACGTCATCCTAATCGTCCGAAAACAACATTCATGGTCCAACGAGAATTTGCATCATGTTTAAATTTATGCATATTATATGTTTGTATTATTTCTAATTGTAGGTACACCGGCGAGCAACGACCATCCCGGTAGGAGCGATCCCGCTCCAGTTCCCGCAGCCACATCAAACCTGACCATTCATGTAACCTTTCACTCACCCGACCCTAGATATTGCGTTCATTCTTGAAAGTCTCTATCGGCCTACTCCGCCGACGGAACTTGAACTACATATGGCCTGATTCTTGTAAAATCAGGGATATGTAGGCATATCAGAAGCTAGGGTGCGGCCTATCTTCTTCAAACCGTTTCGCTCGGTCAAAATTGGCCATCATATCTTTACCCGACAACTCTTTCATCCTTCCCGGGTAAAGAGGGGCAGCTGTTGATATTCAATTTTTCTCTATATATTTTTCAATATGCAAAATACCTTCAAAATAGAATATATATGCATATATAAGCATGTCCAAATGTTTTATTATTTTTTCATAAGTTTAAAAGGTTTTTAAATCAATTTATTTCCCCCTTTTATCCATAAAAACCACAATAATTATTTCCAAATTCATTATTTTGGTAATTGATAGTTGGACATTTATATTTATGCTAAAATATAGCTAATGTAATTTTTTGCATATTTTTACAAATTTATTTAGTATTTTTTAAACTAAATTGCATATAATTACAATATTAGCCCTTTTAAGATTCAATTGTATTTTAAACTCATAAAATTAAGTCATGTATTTTAAAATTGTCAATTATATGTTATAAATTATTTTAGTGCTTTCAATTTGTTTCCAAAAATTTAATTTACTATTTTTATAATTTTAAAAGGGAAAAATTGGCTATTTAAATAATAGCCCAATTGTATTTCAATTGTAGCCTAAATCTGACCCAATTTAAACCCAATTTCCTGGCCCAATTTCAGTTAAACCCGACCTCAACCCAATTAAACCGACCCAAACCCGAATTCCCCACCTACCCTTTTAAATCTAAGTCGTTGATCATTTAGATCAATGGCCACAGTTCCCCCTTAATTTTTAAACCTTAAACGACCCCTTACCCTACCTCATTCTTCACCAAATGCCGCCCTTGAATTCCCTTTCCCTCTCAATTCTCTTTGAAACCCTCATGAACCCTAGCCGTCGCCATCTAATCCTACCCTAATCCACCCTAAACCCTGCCTAATCCATGGCCTCTCATGGCCATTGGAGATGTGTAGTGGCCTTCTATGGCTCTTGGGTGTTTGTTTCTGTGGTTTCATGGCCAGACCTCGAGGGAATCTGGTCCAGTCCTTGCTCGACTTCTGTTCATGGCCCTTCTCCGGTCATCCATGACCTTTCTCCGATCAGCCATGGCCGTTCGAGTCAGATCCTTGACTCTCCTGGTTAGATCGGTAACTTCCAGGTTCTTTCTCACCTTTTCTGTGTCTTTCGAAACCCTAATCTTTAAGATCTTTTGGTTTTCTTTTAGATCTGCCATAGATTTGTGCTTACTATCAATTTCTTAAGTGTTTTCTCAAAGGTTCTTCAACTTTTCTTTTAAAATGACTCTTCATTTTTTCGACGATTAGGGTTTTACTTTAAGTTATTTCAAAAGATCTCTTCTCTGATTTTAATGTGTTTGTGATTTTGCTATGTTTTGCTCATGTTGTTCTTCTATCTGAGTCAGCATGTTGAAAACCCTAACTCCTTTTTGATCTCATTCGAGTTCTGAAACTGTTTGCTTAAATGTGTGTTTGTTCGATTAAGTTCTCCATTCTTGCTTGACTTATCTGATTCCGAGTTTTGCCATCTTTTAAACTCGATTATTATGGAAAACCCTAGGTCTTTTGGTCTGAAATTGTTCGTTTTAATGTATACTTGACTTGATCAAAAGTTCCTTGTTTCAAACTCTCTTTTCTTTATGTGACTTATCTGATTCTGAGTTTACTATCTTTTAACTCGACTATTGGTGAAACCCTAATTTCTTAAAAGGTTTTCCTCACTTGATACTGTGAGACCTTTATTTGTTTCTGATTCTCTTTACCTGTTGATACGTATTCTTATCTGTTGATTCTATGTGATTACTTGACATACTTGACTACTGTGCTTCAAATATCTTTCTTACTACTAAATCCTAGCTTTTTTCTGCCACTACTGTATGATTGGGTTATCTCTTTTGCCAATATATTTAGCCTCGCATGTCTTATGCTTCTGTACACTCTATATACTGAAGTACAGAATTGTGTTTCTTCCTTGATTGATCTTGATCTGGTGACTGATTGCAAAAGCTTTTCTTTTATGAACCCTAATTTCACTCGCCTGTTTAAAATTAATTGATTCCTTTCCCTTTACTATGATGCTTTACCTTGCTGAATCTTTTCCAAAATAAGCATATCTTTGTACTTAGACTTGATTATTTGCTTCATGTTTTTATTGCCCCTTTTATGGCAATAATCAATCTATCTCCAAACTGATTTTCATTCCTTAATTAGACATGTTGCTACCCGTTAAACAATGATTCCTTAATTAAAGGAAATCACTTGTGGTAATTGATTCTGACTTGTGATTGTTTCCATATTTGTGTTAAGACCTTACTTATTACCTTATTCTTCATACGTTTTCAAAACTATAAATACCCACCCTCTTCTCTTTCAAAGACACGAACCATCTGAGTTCAGAGCACACACTAACTCTCTCTTTTCTCTATTACTACTTGTGCTGCTGCTTTGTCTAGCCGGCTGAAAGCCAATGCTAGGCTGTGGAAATTTGCTTACTTTTTCTTTCTGCACTTTGCTTCTTACTGGTATGTCCTAGTTAATCTTCAAGCATCAACAACAATATGTTTCTTTAGCTATTTCAGTTTCCTTCACTCTTGCCTACTTCTGCTGATGTTTATGCAATCAAGTTACATTACTAAGCAAGCTGTAATATGCTCTCTCCCCTTCTAAATTAATGTTTTCCCTTATGTATGTACTATGTCAGTCACTTGTTATTTGATTTGCTGACTTATGAATCCCAAACCCCCATATCCCCTATGTGTTTGTGTTCTTTAGCTGGTTTGTGGGCATGCCAGCATCATCTATCGCTGTGCATGTCCAAACCTGACCCTTCCTAGGGTTATATGCTTCATGCTATGTATTCCAATAACCCATGACCCCTTTGTGCAATTACTGATTCTTTGTAGTTTAAGTTTAATACTACTGTTTTCAAATCACCCTTACCCCTTACTATTCTCAACTCAGTTTTAAATAAATCTTTGTTTCTGCACTTCCACTATACCTTTAGAACCTAGGTTCTGCCCCTCTTGTGTGAGCCTTGCCTTTGGACCCTTGAGCTCCCTCTGAACTTGGACACATAAGGACTAGCTCTTCCACATTGCACTCATCCCTATTTGGTTATGAAAACCTGTGTGTAAGCATTGCCCGTGGTCCCTTGAGACCCTTAGGGAACTTTGACACACCCAGGTCTGAGAAAGGCTTTGAAACAAGTGGCATTTGAGGTGGTTTATTATATAACTCAAAGAGGAAATCAGAATCAGGCTTCCTATGGTTGTAACTTCTTATTTTTACATTTTTCTAACATAACTCTGTATTTGGTCTGTACTTTTGTAACAAATATTGGGGTTGGCTAGTGAAAAGGGATGGGGTAATTATGCATGTTTTAGATATTAGAAGGGTAGAGAACATGCCTATAGGATCTGCTGTTTTAATTCAAGTTCTGCATGCTTTACTTTCACACAAATAGACATCATGCTTATAGGATTAAAATTCTTTTTAATAGAAATCATGCCTATAGGAATTTCGCTTTAATCAAATAAATCCTGCCTACTTCACTGCATGCTCAATTAGATACCATGCCTATAGGACCAAAATCAGCTTTTAATATGTAGATACCATGTATATAGGAATTAAAATCAGCAATAACAGAGATCATGTCTATAGGATCTGAGACCATTTTAGTTTAATTAAAATCAGTTCGACTCGTATTGTTCTGAGTCAGTTTAAACAACCTACTCCTTTTATTAATACGGTTTAGATATCATGCCTATAGGATCCAAATCGTCTGTTTAAAATTTACCACTGTTGTGCTGTATTCTTAATCATTAATACATATCATGCTTATAGGACATCACCAATACACACTTAGGCAAGCCTTATGTAGTTGCTTGATAAAACCAAATCCCCCTTTGTTTAATTAGCAATTGCTACAACCAGCAGGCAGGCTTGATTCGGACTTCTTATATGAGTTATGTAATAAATTGGTCTGCTTCAACAATTAAAACACCCCTGCCTTAGTACTTTAAATTCTGACCCTAAATGTGTTTAAGTCATGATATTTATATGCTTTACTTGATGAGGTATATATGAACCTCTTAGTTGTTTATATATTTCCCCTAATATGTAGTCCTATGTGTTTTGAATGTCGCCTTAGTCTTTTTACCTTTAAAAACTCAAGAGTCAGACTAAAATCCTCCGTCTTATAGGAATAGTAGTCCTATATTCCTCCGAGACTGATAGGAATGGGATGGGTAATAGCATGCAATAGAGGTCGAGACCAATCTGCGCTTTAATACCCTAAGGGGGTGGGAAAGGTAGATATGGATATGATGACCGGCGCAATAATACCACGTGTATCCCCTCTTCTAAGGAGTGTCATAACGGGTATCGTATTTATGTGATCCATATTATAAATAAACCTAGAATCTCCCCCCCCCCCCCCCTTTTCTTTTTTATACTCAAGTATTTGTAGAACTATAACTCATTTTTTCAAAATTTGCCATTTTAATTGTTTTCAAACTCTTATGTGTTCAAACTCAAATTCCCTACTACTTGAGCCTATACTTGTCTATCTGCTTATTGTACAAAATTTACAAAACTGTTTGGCCGGAAATCACACTAGTGGATCCTGAGGGGTGCCTAACACCTTCTCCTTGGGATAATTTCAAGCTCTTACCCTATCTCTGGTTATCAAGCAAACTTAGAAATGAACCCTATAGGTGTCCTAATGCACCTTAAATCATTAGGTGGTGACTCTTCAAATGCAAAACCCAGTTCCCAAAAGGAATGAGTAGTCCTATACCCAAAAATGTCATAAACCCGATTTTCTGATGTGAAGAGGGATAAAGGGGGTACGACATTGGGGAAGAAGGAGTCTTTGGAAAATTGCATCTTATGTTTTTAGGTTTGAAACTTTGAAGAATGGGAGAAAAATCCCGTCTAAGTCATTTTTACACAGCTGCAAATGCCACAAAAGCTTCGCAAATGCGAACCTCTCACATTTCCGCTGCCTTGGCAAATGCGAATATTTTGTTCGCAAATACGAAACTAGAAGGATCGCAAATGCGACCCCTTTCTTCGCAAATGTGAAGATCCACTGCTCGCAAATATGATGGTTTCTTCGCAAATGCGAGGCTCGCATTTGCGAGCTAGATCTCGCAAATGCAAAATCTGCAGGTCTGATGCACACCAGCTATGATTGCTAAGTTCTTTTCACTCCGTAGCCTATCCGAAACTCACCCAAGCCCTCCAGGCTCCAAACCAATCATGCATACAAATCTAAAAATATCATACAAACTTGCTCGCGTGATCAAAATCGCCAAAATAACACCTCGAACACTACGAATAGAGCACCAAATTGAATGAAATTTTCAAGAAAGCTTTAAAATTTCTACTTTCTCAGCCGGACATCCGAATCACGTCAAACCAATTCCGTTTCTCACCAAATTTCACAAACAACTCATAAATGCTATATTGGACCTGTACCGTGCTCCGGAACCAAAATACGAACCTAGTATCAACAAGGCCAAACATCAATCAATTCTTAAAATCATTAAATTTTCAAACTTTTAATTTTCAATAAAAATTCATAACTTGAGCTTGGGACCTCCGAATTTGATTTTGGGATACGCACAGGTCCTATATTTTAATACAAACCACAAGGACCGTCAAAAATACTGGTCCGGGTCTGTTTACTCAAAACGTTGACCGAAGTCAACTAAAATTAACTTTTAAGGCAAAAATTCTTATTTTTATCAGTTTTTAGCATATAAGCCTTCCGGGTCAATACTCAGATTATGCAAGTAGATCGAGGAAGGCTAAAATGAGGTTCTAAAGGCTTCAAAACACAAAATTTGATTCTAATACATAAGATGACCTATCGGATCATCACACAACTCAGAGAATCTCGCCTCATAATCGGTCACAGTCATCTGACCCTATTGTGGTCGCTCGAACTGATCTCGTAGCTCTTCCCTCTGAGAGGGTGTAATATATCTCTCCAAGAAGAGACATGTGAATTGGTCCCAAGTCAAGGGAAGTGAACCTGTTGGTCTGCTAAGAAGATAGGACTACCACCATCTACAAGCCATGCCCTCCAACTGAAATATGGTGAAGTCCACCCCGTAGGACTCCAATACCCTCATGTTGTGTAGTCTATATCTGCAACGATCAACAAAGTCTTAGGGGTCCTCATGTCATTCACCGCCAAAGGTAGGAGGATATAGCCTGGTCCATCTATCCAACAGCTTTTACGGCTCATCGGTCAGGATGGTCTAGGTTATGGTATAGCCGTTGCAACTAGTTGAGCCCCGCCCACATGTAGTGCACCTAGGGTCTGATATATAGCAGCAGCGTGCCCTGGAGCCTGAGCGGTAGGGGTCTGCACTCCCCCTCCCGCCTGAGATGTGGCTGGGTCCGCTAGAAATAAATCAGCCTGCGCATTAAGTCCATGAGCCGCAATATATGCCCCATGACCTCCTGGAATTCCAGTGCAGACTTGAAATCTGTCGGGGCCAGCTCAGCTGCAGGCGCCTCATCCTGCTCCTTAATGACAGGATCCTCCATTTGATCCGCTGGTGGTACAACGGGGGAAATGCTAGGACACCCTTGTCCTCTAACAAGAGCTGGATCCTTCCCTCGTCCTCTGGCAACTGGGGGAGCAGCTCCTCTACCGCCGAGTACATCTGTCGTGTGTATTCTCACCATCTCTGAGAGAATAAGAGAAATATACTTAGCACAGGATCAATCACACTATAGGAGATAAAGAAAGAGAAGTTTCCTAACACCCTATAGCTTCTTGAAATAAGTATGAACGTCTCCGCACTGATCTGCAAGACTCTATTGGGCCCCCTCATGACTTGTGGGACCTATGTGAACCTAGTACTTTGTTACCAAGGTGTCACGACCCAATTCCCACTATAGCCCGTGATGGCATCCAACATCGCCGCTAGACAAGTCAATGATGAACTATCCATTTAATTATTTATTTTAATATTATTAAAGTCATTGATTTTGTTTGATAAGGAAAAAAAGAGTAAGTGACCGTAGTAATGTGAAGCATAAAATAAGCATAAAAAGGAAGTAGTGAAATTAAAAAATAAAAACCATGAATATCTACTAGAATTTCCCCAAAACCTGGTGTCACAAGTGCACGAGCAAACTAGTAAAATATACATAACCTACTATACTACTGTCTGAAGTAAGATAAACAAAAAAGTAAATATAGCAAGAAGGATACTCCGGGTGCTACAGAACGGTGCATAGAAAGCAACTCACCACTAAGTATCCAGGTAGAGGGATATGCACTTGACTAGCCACCAGATGCACCTGCCTTAGATTATGCACGGTTAGTCAGAAGTGTAGCATGAGTACATAAATAATATGTACTCAGTAAGTATTTTGTCTAACCTCAAAGAAGTAGTGACGAGGGGTCGACGATAACACTTACTAGAGGTCAATAAATAAAGTAGGGGAATCATAAATAGGTATGAAATACAATACTAACTGTCACACCTCCTTTTTCCGCCCCCTGCGAGGGTACAAGGGATTTTTTTCCAATTAAAGGACAATCGAAACGGAATTTATTTATTTATTTCAGAGTCGCCACTTGGGAGATTTAGGGTGTCCCAAGTCACCAATTTAATCCTGAATCGAGGAAAAGAATGACTCCATATTACAGTTTGCGAACCAGAAATCCGGATAAGGAATTTTGTTAACCCGGGAGAAGGTGTTAGGCATTTTCGAATTCCGTGGTTCTAGCACGACCGCTCAACTGTCATATTCGGCTTATTTATATGATTTTTTTAAACAATTAAGAACTTATATGCAAATTTAGCATTAAACCGCTTTTATCATTATTCTTATTATTATTTTATACAAGAATTGCAACGTCGTGAAAACGCATCTCAAACCACGTCACAACCAGTGTACACGTGATTTGATGACGCATTTTGACTTCGTCAAGATCGGGATTTGGGCTACATAAATGCACACTCATATTTAAGAAAATAACCTTATTAAATATGCGCCAAAAGACTACGCGTTATTATACTTTTAGGTAGGACCATGAAATTTACTAAACGGCCCATCCCGGGATCTAAGTATTATTTTTTAAAAATAAATAAATAAATAAATAAGATTGGAGAACCCTGCAAATTTTTGTATTGTTTACATTTATTTATTTTTAGCGAAATCCTACCTTATTTTATGAATATCTTTTAATGACTACATTTTATTATTACTAAGTTTGTCTATAAATATAAAATCAATCTCTACATACTTAAAAATAACATATTAAATACTAGTTTAAAACAAATATTAACGGAAAGTAATATTACTAAAATTATAATTATAAATACAACATGGAATTGTCAAATAAATTTTTTTTTTAAAAAAAAACTAATTATCCCATAGTCGGATTAAAAATCATATTGTTAGATGACTTGAGCTATTGAAATTAATTAATTAGAAATACTGAAAATTAGAAATAATCTTGGTTACTAAACTGTATTTCTAAAAAAATTAAATAATTTAACCTTAACTAACCTTGTTTTAATTCAAATCATGTCCTAATACTTGATTCGCAAAATTAATTCATGTTTTAACTGAATTTAGCTACATGATTCCGATTAACTTAACATTGGTGATACTAAAACCCTTATGAATAAGGAATTTAATCAATTTTGCCAAACTGATTTAATAAAGCAATTTTTACGTTATTTTCTTCTATTTTAATTTTTTGACAGTTTAATCAGTAATGAACATGCTTAAATATATACTACATAATAATCAGGTTAAAGCAAAGAATTATTTAATACATCGCTACAATATGCCTAATTATGAAAAACGACGGCGATTTACAGAATAATAATACATGAAATAACCTAAATGCAATTAATAAAAAAAAACTAAATTAAAAATTTAAAATTTCATTCTTCATTTCAGCTTACAAAAGGCCAAAATTACAGTTGTGTACCTGGTATTGTCAATATAAGAAGAAGAAAGTCAGCCATGTAGTACGTAACACAACAACAACAATAATAACCAGCAATCCAGTCAATTGAAATCCCAGTGACAGATTTAAAAATCAAAATAAAATCCAGAAACACCGACAACAAACAACGGACAGAAACCAAGGGAATTTTCAGATTTGAAAATCTAATTAATGTTTAACCCTTAATTTCTAAACCCGTATAGCAGAATATTTATCAGGTGTGTACTACTCTCTCTTCTAATTTCCAGCTCCTTTTTTCTCTCTCTCCCTATCTGCCTGTCTTCCTAAATCTGATCAATTCCTTCCTTTTATTAACATCTTTCAGCATTAAAAAAAAATAAAACTCACTATCTTCCACTCATCCCTCTTTTAATCCACTACCTATTGTTTTGTCCCCCACTTTATTAAACAAATACCCCATTATATCTTCTCCCCCCATTATTGATTATTTTAATATTATCTTATTTTTAATGGAAAAAACACTCAAAATAAATAATTATTCAGAATTTTAATTCCAAAAATACTCATCTGCCCTTACTGAAATTACCATTTTACCCCTGAACGTACTGCAAATTACCAAACTACCCCCATCGGCTATAACCAATTCACCTAATCAATCTCAACCAAAATATAGCCAATATGACCAATTTCTAAACAAATTCAACAACAAATCATATGAATGCAGATGAATCATACAACTTCAAATTAATGGAAATAAGTTAACCATATTGGGAACCAATCCTGGTTAACTTAGACAAAAAATGAACGAGCAAAGAGACAACAATACCAACAACAAAATACATGATTCAAACTAAGTCAACAAATCAGAAACCAAAACATAAACTCACATTAAATCACTGGATTAAAAACGAACTTCAAACAAAATGAACATGAATTAAATCTATATTACACAACAAACAACGGATTCAAGCGATTTAAACTAAATCTAACAATATTAAAATTAAACTAACAATTTCTTTTACAAAAATAAATAAAAGCACATGAAATAAACTTAAAAACTAATTAATCAAAGTTCCATTTGAATCTGAAAATTAAATCAACAAAACATATGAACAAACTAGAAAATTAATACAACGATAAACATGAACAAAGCAAGAATCGAACATTTACCGATTTTAGAATCCGAGAACATCAAGATAAAAATACTGACAAAATGAAACTCAAACCCACTAACCGGATCGAAGCGATGACGAACTCGAACGAAAACAAATCTGTTCGGAAGCGATTATCGCACCAAAATCACTCGAATCTGCCCGAAAACTTAAACAAATGATGAAGCTCGATGGAGGGGTGCTTGGCGACGACGAGAACTGAAGCAAAAGCAACAAAGCTGCCATGGAGAAGAAGCAGCTAGCAGCAGCAACAAAGGAGCAGCAGCAGCAACACGATGGAACAGCAGCAGCAACACGATGGAGTAGCAGCAGCAGCACGTCGGAGTAGCAGCAGTAGCACGTCGGAGCAGGCAGCAGACGCAGTAGCGGCGGAGCAGCAGCAGCGACGGGAATGGTGGTGGGTTCAGCTAACGTGAAAAAGAAGCAACCAGCAGCGGCAGTGAAGCAGGAGCAGAGATGAGCGATGAAGGTCGACGAGGAAGGAGCAACAGGCAGCAGCCATGTTGGACGCGGCAGCCATAGGTGTCGAGCTCAAGCTCGAGCTTGACGAAGAAGATTAAGCAGTGGCAGCGGGGTCGTGAGGGCGATGAAGAACGACTTTTGTGTGTGTGTGTGTGTGTTGAGGGTGAGGCGTGAGGGGTTAGGGGTGTGAGGGGTGAGGGCAGCCATTGGAGGGGAGCTTGGGGTGTGGTTTGGAGAGGATGAAGAAGATAAGGAAGGGGGGCGGATGGTTAGTCTAGGTTTTTTAGGGTTTTTTGTTTTGTTTTGTTTTTTGAAATGCAAGATAGGGGGTGTTGGGTCTTTTGGGTTATGGATCGGGTCGACCCGGTTTGAAATGGACCGGGTCGTGGGGAAGGTTGGACAATTTTTTGGGCTTGTGGCTTGAATTTGAAGAAGAGCCCAATTCCGATTTTCTTTATATTTTTGCTCTCTTTTCTTCTTTTATTTTTCTAAAACTAAATTCTAAAAATACTTAAATTATTATTAAGTTATAAAAGCGTAAATTAACTCTCAATAACAATTAACGCACAATTAAGTAATAATTAAACATAAAATTGTACATTTGGAGATTAAATTCTAAAAATGCAAAAGATGCCTATTTTTGTAATTTTCGATTTTTGCAAAACAAACTTAATTACTAACAATTGTAGAATTAAATCCTACATGCAAAATGCGACATATTTTTGTTTTTTTTATTAATTTAACAAATAAACATGCAAGGACAAATACAAATAATCATCCAAAAATGTCACAAAAATTCTCAAAATTGCATACCAAGGAAAATCATTTTATTTTGAATTTTTTGGGAGTAATTCTTTCAAAGGGCAAAAATCACGTGCTTACAGCTGCCCCTCTTTGCCCGAAGACACGAAGGGTTTTCGTGCAAAGATAAAATGAGCGATTTTTGCCCATCCGAGTACTCCGTGTGAAGCATTTTTTTGAAAAAGATTTGACCGAACCTTTGCTTCAGAGGTTTCCTACATATCCTGGGCTAAATAGGAATCAGATCAATGTAGTTCGGGAAGTTTTGGTAGCTGGGACTGCCACGGGATTGCAAGGTTACTGTTGTTGCATGCTATTACCACTATTTACTGATCTCCTTGTTACACCGTGCTAAAAAGAAAACAAGAAGCTAGGCTAGAACTAAAGATTACAAGCTCTTATCTATCTTCAACTTGTTTTCTAGTCGGCTTGTGTTTCTTTCTGACTTGACTTGTAGTCTTGCTTTTGATTTCTGTAGTGGAATTTATGGTGGGGGTATTTTGTTGTAACCCTCTGCTTTACTGCCTTCTGACTTGATCTTCAAATGTATTCTTCTATTGTATGGGCGGGCTCCCAACTTCAACACTTGAAAAGTAAAGACTGAAATGTATTCCTCTGTTATATGGGCAGGCTCCCAGCTTCAACACTCGAAACGAAAAGACTGAATGTATTCCTCTGTTCTTATGGGCGGGCTCCCAACTTTAACGCTTGAAATGAAAAGACTGAAATGTATTCCTCTGTTTTATGGGCGGGCTCCCAACTTCAACGCTTGAAATATAAAGACTAAAACGTATTCCTCTGTTATATGGGCGGGCTCCCAACTTCAACACTCGAAATGAAAAGACTGAATGTATTCCTCTGTTCTTATGGGCGGGCTCCCAACTTCAATACTTGAAAAGTAATACTGAAATGTATTCCTCTGTTCTATGGGCGGGCTCCCAACTTCAACACTTGAAATGAAAAGACTGAAATGTATTCCTCTGTTCTATGGGCGGGCTCCCAACTTCAACACTTGAAATGAAAAGACTGAAATGTATTCCTCTGTTCTATGGGCGGGCTCCCAACTTCAACGCTTGAAATGAAAAGACTGAAATGTATTCCTCTGTTCTATGGGCGAGCTCCCAACTTCAACACTTGAAATGAAAAGACTGAAATGTATTCCTCTGTTCTATGGGCGGGCTCCCAACTTCAACGCTTGAAATGAAAAGACTGAAATGTATTCCTCTGTTCTATGGGCGGGCTCCCAACTTCAACACTTGAAATGAAAAGACTGAATGTATGCCTCTGTTATCTGGGCGGGCTCCCAATTTCAATACTTGAAAAGTAATACTGAAATGTATTCCTCTGTTCTATGGGCGGGCTCCCAACTTCAACACTTGAAATGAAAAGACTGAAATGTATTCCATTGTTTTATAGGCGGGCTCCCAACTTCAACGCTTGAAATGTAATACTGAAATGTATTCCTCTGTTTTATGGGCGGGCTCCCAACTTCAACGCTTTAAATGTAAAGACTGAAACGTATTCCTCTGTTATATGGGCGGGCTCCCAACTTCAACACTCGAAATGAAAAGACTGAATGTATTCCTCTGTTCTTATGGGCGGGCTCCCAACTTTAATACTTGAAAAGTAATACTGAAATGTATTCCTCTGTTCTATGGCGGGCTCCCAACTTCAACACTTGAAATGAAAAGACTGAAATGTATTCCTCTGTTTTATGGGCGGGCTCCCAACTTCAACGCTTGAAATGTAATACTGAAATGTATTCCTCTGTTTTATGGGCGGGCTCCCAACTTCAACGCTTGAAATGTAAAGACTGAAACGTATTCCTCTGTTATATGGGCGGGCTCCCAACTTCAACACTCGAAATGAAAAGACTTAATGTATTCCTCTGTTCTTATGGGCGGGCTCCCAACTTCAATACTTGAAAAGTAATACTGAAATGTATTCCTCTGTTCTATGGGAGGGCTCCCAACTTCAATACTTGAAATGAAAAGAATGAAATGTATTACTCTGTTCTATGGGTGGGCTCCCAACTTCAACACTTGAAATGTAATACTGAAATGTATTCCTCCGTTCTATGGGCGGGCTCCCAACTTCATCACTTGAAATGAAAAGACTAAAATGTATTCCTCTGTTCTATGGGCGGGCTCCCAACTTCAACACTCCTTAAAGTATAACATTCTGTTGGCGTTATTCTTTCCTGCCTCCTTAGTCATTTTTCCTCTTACTTGAATCATCTCCTTTCAGAACTGCTTTCCTCAAAATTAGTGTTTCATTCCTCCGAAAATTGCTGGGGATATCACTTTATCCAGACCTGCATTGCCTTCCTTCTTCCCCCAAGTGGATACCTGATTTTTGAGAAAAATTTCGCAATGAGAAAATTTTCTGCCCCGGTTTGATGATCTTCTTTATGGCCTGTCTTTCCGCCATCCGTAACATTTCTTTTCCCTGCTTCAAATCAAAGAAAGATTTTGTTAGTTTAAAAAACATGGTGAGTGGTCGTGCCACTCCTGCTGGGGATGGTTTTTTCCTTTCTCCCTTCCCTGCTCGGTGTTCCATTACACTATCAGAACTTGCTGGGGATGATACTATTTGTTGGGGATTATATTACTGCTGGGGATCACACTCCTGCTGGTGATCACATTCCCGCTGGGGGTGGGTTTCCCCTCTTCTTTCCTCGCTCCGCGTTGTCCGACCCTTTTGGAGTTTGGTCGATGATCGGCCAAGGATGATCTTGCATCTCGATGATCTGCTGTGGATTTTCATGGAACTTCATCCTCAGTTTTCTCAATTGTTGTTTTTCAATTTTTTTTATTTTTATTTTTATTTTTTTATCATTATACCCTCTTGACATTTAGACCAACTCATCATTTGGTCTTGCAACAAACGTCTTTTCCGTTTCATTGCCTTATCTTTGGCATGTCCTGCTCACCTTTTGTTTCGCACCATTTTGGCAATTAGTAGTAAGCTCTGAAAAAAATCCTTCTAAAAACAAACTAATGGAGAAAAACACTTTAAACCAAGAAATGAAAAGTGATGACTTCAAAAAGATAAAAGAAAAAATCTTTCTGAACAAATGTTGGGGAAAGAAAAAGAAAAGAACTTATCTGAATGGTATAATCAATCCCAATGATCATGTCATGCATTTCCGGATTAACCAACCCAGTCTATTTATATCAATCAATTTTTCTGACGGCCTTACTTTGCTGGGGATGCGCAGAAGCCTAACTCTCGCTGGATGCGGATCATTTTTGCCAATCTTATCTTGCTAGCCCCCTTTATATCCTTGTCGCCTCATAGTGCCCTTCGAGGGGTTTTCACTGATGAGGCTCTCTCATTTCTCTCAACTCCCGTCGCCTTATGGTGCTTGTGAAGGTTTTCACCGATAAGACTCTTCTCATTTTATTTTTCTAAGCTGGAGATTGGAGTGTTACTGATATGACTCTTTTCTGGGGATTCTTTAGGTTATCAATTCGCTGCCGACTTTTCTCTACTTTTATTTGCCTGACTTGGCACTCCTCGGATTCTGATCGGGAGGTCTTTTTTGGACATCAACATGGGTTTTTGTTTATGGCTAAAAGAAAAGGGGGCATCAAAAGGGTTCAAAATAATCCCGATGGGTAAAAACCATTACAACTCTTGGAATCGAACTTTTTTCCCAACATTACAAACATAACTTCTACCCAAGTTTCTCGCTTGGGGATTTTATTTCTTTATTACACTATGACCGAGCCATGAGGCACCTACGTATCCTCTTTGAGGAATCATGTCGAACGTAGTTCACATGATTCCTTTATTTTTGTTATTATTTTCCTTCTTTTTTTTTCGTTTTCATTAACGATTCCAAGAGAGGGGTATGAAGGAATAAGTAAGGTTCAAAGGGGTAAAACAAAGGTTAAAAGTGTTCGGATAGAAGAAAGAATTGCCTCCGTCATTTCATTCTCCGATAAATGCCAAGTATAAACAAACAAACAACAATTACAATTAATAGCCATGTCGATGCATCTTCCCTCGACATCTGTCTGACATAAAGCGCAACTGGATAACATCTTGGTCACAATAGACGGCCCTTGCCAATTCGGGACAAATTTGCCATTTTGCTTTGGCCTGATGTGGGAGGATCCGTTTCAACACTTGCTGTCCCTCTTCAAATTTCCTGATATCGTCTGTATCCCCTAAATTGATGGCTTCTGTGTCATTTAAGTTGGGCTTGGATTTCTCTTCCAACTAGCTTAACTCTCTGTTTGTCTCTTCGAAGGCTTCATCATCACCGTATTCCGATTCATCATCATGATTGACCTTTTGTACAATTAGTTCGGAATCAGATTGATTTTTTAGACTAAGTTGAAGATCCGTTGTGCATGCCATGTCATTGGAATCAGTATAAAGAGCATTGTTTAGAAAAAGAAAAAGAAGAAAACAAACTTAAAACAAAATAAGAAGAGAAAAACTTTCACTTTATAAAAATACAGGATAACAGAGTTTCACACTTTACAAAACAAAACTGGATTACAACTCTGCAATAATCCAAAACAAGAAAGAAAAATCAGAGCCCACTACCAAGACTCCCTTCAGATAGGAAGAGGAGTAGTCGTCCAATTGTTGATTTTTGCTTTTAGCCCCACAAACTGTACATCTGCCTTGCTGGACCCTTTCCCCATCACCATGACCGACTTGTCATCTACACAATGCACCCCTGCTTTTCCCTGGTCGATTTTTCTTTCGAACTATTTTCACCGGCACGGATCATCATTACCGTTTGTGAGGGATTCTTAAGCTCCTTGTGCCCTAGTTTGATCATGTGGGTCTCATGGTGCGCTAGTAGCGGACTCTAATTAATGTTTGGCACCTCTGGAACCTGAACCTCGATCCTATTTGTGTCAATAAGCTCTTGCACGGCATTCTTCAACTTCCAACATCTCTCAGTATCGTGTCTGGGAGCCCCCGAACAATATTCACAACTTGCTGAAGGGTCAAGATTTCCAGGAAGGGGATTTGGCAATTTGGGCTCAATAGGATTCAATAGGCCTAACTGCCTCAATTTGTGGAACAGGGTAGTATAGGATTCTCCCATCGGAGTATATTTCTGCTTCCTCTCATTCTTAAAAGCTTGATTCCCACGGAAACCTGACCCTGGAGGATTTCTATAGGCCCTCGGAAGTGGATATATGTTTGGTGGAGGTCGGTATGTATTTTGGGGAGCCGACGCACGCCATTGTGCGTGTGCTGGAGCGTGCATATAGGTTTGTGCATGATAAACGAAAAAATGGGGATCTGGCAGTGGGTA
The DNA here is from genome assembly GCF_000715075.1 of Nicotiana tabacum. NCBI lineage: Eukaryota > Viridiplantae > Streptophyta > Magnoliopsida > Solanales > Solanaceae > Nicotiana > Nicotiana tabacum. Next base: position 21,562,905 of record NC_134100.1, on the reverse strand, counting down.
GTAATGTCGTGGAGGGCTATATGGAGTGCGGGGGTAATTTTGGTGGTAGGGTCGTGGTTGGCTATAGTAGGGTGACGGGCCTCTAGATCCGAACCAGGCTCCAGACTCAACAGTCGTGACATCTTCTTTCTTCTTCTTCCCAAGTACACCCTCAGTACCGCTCTGGATGGCCTGAATGGTTGCTTTAATTGCCGAATAGCTCAGGATTTTGTTGGACTTAAGTCCCTCTTCAATCATGCTGCCCATCTTTACAACCTCGTTGAAAAATTTGCCAACCGACGTTACCAAGTGACCAAAGTAGGTTGGCTCTAAAGTCTGCAAGAAGTAATCCACCATTTCACCTTCCCTCATCGGAGGATCGACTCTTGCTGCTTGTTCCCTCCAACGAAAACCAAATTCTCTGAAGCTTTCTCCAGGTTTCTTCTCGAGCTTTAACAATGTGAGACGGTCAGGGACGATCTCAAGATTATATTGGAAATGACCAGCAAATGCTTGCGCCAGGTCGTCCCAGGTGTATCACCTGCTGGGATCCTGCCTTGTATACCACTCCAGCGCAGATCCGCTCAAACTCTGACCAAAATAAGCTATCAGCAGCTCATCTTTACCACCTGCTCCTCTCATCTTACTACAAAAGCCCCATAGATGTGCCATAGGATCGCCATGCCCTTTGTACAAATCGAACTTGGGCATCTTGAAACCTGCTGGTAATTGGACGTCAGGGAAAGGGCATAGATCCTTGTAGGCCACGCTGACCTGGTTGCCTAACCCGTGTATGTTCCTGAAGGACTACTCCAGGCTTTTAAATTTCCGCATCACTTCATCCTGCTCTGGGCTCTTAGCCGGCTTTTCAATATCCGCCGGGACCTCGAATTGGGGGTTATAGGTATGTGGCTCGGGTGCTTTGAATGTGAGTTCAGGGGGGTAATATTGTGTGGCGTGAGCCTGAAACAACGGCTCACTGGATGATCTGTGCAATGGGGCTGGGGGAGGCGCCACAAAGACGGGAACATTTGGTGGTGGAGGGTTCTGATTGGGTGGCAGAGCTTAGGGAACATAGGCATCCCTCCCCTGATAGTAGTGGTGGCTTGGGAAGCTTGTTGAAGGGTCGGGGGAAGGGTATTCTGGCGTGTGTCCCGGTGGGGGAGTAAGAGTGACAACTGGTTCGGGCCCCTTTTGCACCTTAGCCATGGCTAGCTGCATTTCATTCATTTCCAATCTCATTTTTTCCATATTGGCCATCGCCTCTTTCAGCATCTGATGTGTCGTCTTTTCCGACTCAACACTAGTTTCTGAGCCAGTCATGCTTTCTGGTATAGGCTCTTTTGATCTTGTTTGATAATGGTATATTGCCAGTACGCTCTAACAAACTAACTGTCTGAAACTTCTGGTATACAACAAACTTGTCAGCGTTAGAGTTTTAACACATATCGCAATTGCACGTTGTAATGTAATGTACCTAGGCAGTTTAACCATTTCAATCATGTTTTTTTTTCCGGACTTCTTGAAAGAAAAACTTCTAAAAATAGTTTTTTTTCGCATTTTGACCCTTTTTTTTTTGGAAAAATTTTTTTTGAAAGAATTTTTTTTTGACTTTTTATTTATTTTAAAAGAAACTTTTATTTATTTTCTTTTTGGATTTTTTTTTTTTTTTGGGAAAATCGGGGCCGAAACCGATGAGGTTTGCCTACGTATCTCACATCCGGTGAGAATCAGACCCGCGTAGTTCGGGAAATCATGAACTAACCCTTTTTTATGATTATTGTTTTTATTTATTTTTGAAGGAAAGACTTATAAAGAAGAGTTTTTTTTTTTTGAATTTTGAAAGAGAAACTTCTAAAGAAGAAAGAAAACATTTTTGGAATTTTATTTTCAATGAAAGAAATGCTTCTAAAAAATATTTTTGAATTTTGACTTTTCTTTTCAATTTTGAAAGAAGAATGAAAATATTTTCGGATTTTTTGAAGAAATTCAAAGAAAATATTTTTTTTATTCAAAACAATTAAAAAGACTTTCTAAAGACATCAATAATGGAAAATATTTTTGGATTTTTTTCTTGAAAATTGGGGTCTAAAAAAACTTTTTTAGAAGGGAAATAAAGAAAAATACTTTTTGGGTTTATATATATATTGCAACAAATAATAAAATCACGTTCAACGCAAGACTCTTTTTATTTTCATTTTTGGCGTTTTCATAAACAACTAAATAAATAAATAAATAAAACCATTTTAAAAACAAGACTCTTTTTTCATTTTCATTTTTCATGGCAAGACAAACTATTTTCTTTTTCTTCTTTTTCATTTTTTCATTTTGAAGACAAGACAAAGTGAAGATTTTTTAGTTTCAACAAAATGATCAACCTATTCTTCAACCTAAAAATAAGGGACTCTTTTATATTTTTTTTCTTTTGCTTTTTGAGCGAAACAAACTATATATAAAAAATATTTTTTTCTTTTCTTTTCATTTTTCCCAAAATTTTGGCAGAATTTCGCCAGTATTTGGACATTGTTATTTTTCAAAACAAAAGAGTAACCCTATACACTGCTATTTTCCTTTCTTTCTCTTTTTTTTTTTTAATTTTTCCCCATACTCAAAACCGGTCATCATGCAAGTCCAAAGCAAATAAAATGCACAAGCAGTAAGTAGGATGCATCAGGATGGTCTTTTCTGTTTCAGGTTGTTATTCCTAGACGGACCCAACCCCTGTGTTGAGTCCCCTAAGTCAAAAATGCACATGATGCAGATAAGCGTTCCTACTAGGGATCCGGCATATGGCTTTGTTATACTAGGTTCATAACCTGGGTATTTGTTCTAGACGTGTACTCGAGTGGACAACTCGAGTCGAGGAGGGGGCTACGTACCGGGGACTCGCAGGATCGTCCGGCTTTGTAACTTGTTCGACCTCTTTCTTATTTCAGGTATTTACACTAACAGAATAGGGAGTCTCGACCAGCGAGCTTCTCCCCGGAGGTAAGAAGAGAAGGGCTTCGGCACAGTTTATATACAGTTCATATAATATCAAAGCGGTAAAAGGCAATCAATTAGCATATTAGGCATATATCATGTAACAAAATCCGATAAAACCAAATATAACAATTTATCTAAGCTCGATTTCTAACCCTGAACCAGTGGTTCTGGCAAAAATCCCCAGCAGAGTCGCCAGAGCTGTCACACCTCCTTTTTCCGCCCCCCGCGAGGGTACAAGGGAGTTTTTTCCAATTAAAGGACAATCGAAACGGGATTTATTTATTTATTTCAGAGTCGCCACTTGGGATATTTAGGGTGTCCCAAGTCACCAATTTAATCCCGAATCGAGGAAAAGAATGACTCCATATTACAGTCTGCGAACCAGAAATCCGGATAAGGAATTCTGTTAACCCGGGAGAAGGTGTTAGGCATTCCCGAATTCCGTGGTTCTAGCACGGTCGCTCAACTGTCATATTCGGCTTGTTTATCTGATTTTTTTAAACAATTAAGAACTTATATGCAAATTTAGCATTAAACCGCTTTTATCATTATTCTTATTATTATTTTATACAAGAATTGCAACGTCGTTATTACGCATCTCAAACCACGTCACAACCAGTGTACACGTGATTTGATGACGCATTTTGACTTCGTCAAGATCGGGATTTGGGCTACATAAATGCACACTCATATTTAAGAAAATAACCTTATTAAATATGCGCCAAAAGACTACGCGTTATTATACTTTTAGGTAGGACCATGAAATTTACTAAACGGCCCATCCCAGGATCCAAGTATTATTTTTTAAAAAATAAATAAATAAATAAATAAGATTGGAGAACCCTGCAAATTTTTGTATTGTTTACATTTATTTATTTTTAGCGAAATCCTCCCTTATTTTATGAATATCTTTTAATGACTACATTTTATTATTACTAAGTTTGTCTATAAATATAAAATCAATCTCTACATACTTAAAAATAACATATTAAATACTAGTTTAAAACAAATATTAACGGAAAGTAATATTACTAAAATTATAATTATAAATACAACATGGAATTGTCAAATAATTTTTTTTTAAAAAAAATTAATTATCCCATAGTCGGATTAAAAATCATATTGTTAGATGACTTGAGCTATTGAAATTAATTATTTACAAATACTGAAAATTAGAAATAATCTTGATTACTAAACCGTATTTCTAAAAAAATTAAATAATTTAACCTTAACTAACCTTGTTTTAATTCAAATCATGTCCTAATACTTGATTCGCAAAATTAATTCATGTTTTAACTGAATTTAGCTACATGATTCCGATTAACTTAACGTTGGTGATACTAAAACCCTTATGAATAAGGAACTTAATCAATTTTGCCAAACTGATTTAATAAAGCCATTTTTACGTTATTTTCTTCTATTTTAATTATTTGACAGTTTAATCAGTAATGAACATGCTTAAATATATACTACCTAATAATCAGGTTAAAGCAAAGCATTATTTAATACATCGCTACAATATGCCTAATTATGAAAAACGACGGCGATTTACAGAATAATAATACATGAAATAACCTAAATGCAATTAATAAAAAAACTAAATTAAAAATTTAAAATTCCATTCTTCATTTCAGCTTACAAAAGGCCAAAATTACAGTTGTGTACCTGGTATTGTCAATATAAGAAGAAGAAAGTCAGCCACGTAGTACGTAACACAGCAACAACAATAATAACCAGCAATCCAGTCAACAGAAATCCCAGTGACAGATTTGAAAATCAAAATAAAATCCAAAAACACCGATAACAAACAACGGACAGAAACCAAGGGAATTTTCAGATTTGAAAAGCTAATTAATGTTTAACCATTAATTTCTAAACCCGTATATCAGAATATTTATCAGGTGTGTACTACTCTCTCTTCTAATTTCCAGCTCCTTTTTTATTTGTATTTTTTCTTTTCTTTTCTTTTCTTTTTCTTGAAAGTTTTAATATTTTTCGGAATTTTTTTTTCTCTCTTAAATATTCAGCTCTTTTTTTCCTCTCTCTCCCTATCTGTTTGTCCTCCCAAAATCTGATCAAGTCCTTCCTTTTATTAACATCTTTCAGCATTAAAAAAAATTAAAACCCACTATCTTCCACTCATCCCTCTTTTAATCCCACTACCTATTGTTTTGTCCCCCACTTTATTAAACAAATACCCCATTATATCTTGTCCCCCCATTATTGATTATTTTAATATTATCTTAATTTTAATGGAAAGAACACTCAAAATAAATAATTATTCAGAATTTTAATTCCAAAAATACCCCTTTGCCCTTATTGCAATTACTATTTTACCCCTGAACGTACTGCAATTTACCAAACTACCCCATCAGCTATAACCAATTCACCTAATCAATCTCAACCAAAATATAGTCAATATGACCAATTTCTAAACAAATTCAACAACAAATCATATGAATGCAGATAAATCATATGAATGCAGATGAATTATACAACGTCAAATTAATGGAAATAAGTTAACCATATTGGGAACCAATCCTGGTTAACTTAGACCAAAAATGAATGAGCAAAGAGACAACAATACCAACAACAAAATACATGATTCAAACTAAGTCAACAAATCAGAAACCAAAACATAAACTCACATTAAATCACTGGATTAAAAACGAACTTCAAACAAAATGAACACGAATTAAATCTATATTACACAACAAACAACGGATTCAAGCGATTTAAACTAAATCTAACAATATTAAAATTAAACTAACAATTTCTTTTACAAAAATAAATAAAAGCACATGAAATAAACTGAAAAACTAATTAATCAAAGTTCCATTTGAATCTGAAAATTAAATCAACAAAACATATGAACAAACTAGAAAATTAATTCAACGATAAACATGAACAAAGCAAGAATCGAACATTTACCGATTTTAGAATCCGAGAACATCAAGATAAAAATACGGACAAAATGAAACTCAAACCCACTAACTGGATCGAAGCGACGACGAACTCGAACGAAAACAAATCCGTTCGGAAGCGATTATCGCAACAAAATCACTCGAATCTGCCCAGAAACTTAAACAATAGACGAAGCTCGATGGAGGGGTGCATGGCGACGACGAGAACTGAAGCAAAAGCAACAAAGCTGCCATGGAGAAGAAGCAGCTAGCAGCAGCAACAAAGGAGCAGTAGCAGCAACACGATGGAACACCAACAGCAACACGATGGAGTAGCAGCAGCAGCACGTCGGAGTAGCAGCAGCAGCACGTCGGAGCAGGCAGCAGACGCAGCAGCGGCGGAGCAGCAGCAACGACGGGAATGGTGGTGGATTCAGCTGACGTGAAGAAGAAGCAACCAGCAGCGGCAGTGAAGCAGGAGCAGCGATGAGTGACGAAGGTCGACGAGGAAAGAGCAACAGGCAGCAGCAATGTTGGACGCGGCAACCATGGGTGTCGAGCTCAAGCTCGAGCTTGACGAAGAAGATGAAGCAATGGCAGCGGGGTCTTGAGGGAGATGAAGAACGACGTGTGTGTGTGTGTGTGTGTGTGTTGAGGGTGAGGCGTGAGGGGGCAGGGGTGTGAGGGGTGAGGGCAGCCATTGGAGGGGAGCTTGGGGTGTGGTTTGGAGAGGATAAGAAGATAAGGAAGGGGGGCGGATGGTTAGTCTAGGTTTTTTAGGGTTTTTTGTTTTGTTTAGTTTTTTGAAATGCAAGATAGGGGGTGTTGGGTCTTTTGGATTATGGATCGGGTCGACCCGGTTTGAAATGGACCGGGTCGTGGGGAAGGTTGGACAATTTTTTGGGTCTGTGGCTTGAATTTGAAGAAGAGCCCAATTCCGATTTTCTTTATATTTTTGCTCTCTTTTCTTCTTTTATTTTTCTAAAACTAAATTCTAAAAATCCTTAAATTATTATTAAGTTATAAAAGTGCAAATTAACTCCCAATAACAATTAACGCACAATTAAGTAATAATTAAGCATAAAATTGTACATTTGGACATTAAATGCTAAAAATGCAAAAGATGCCTATTTTTGTAATTTTCGATTTTTGCAAAACAAACTTAATTACTAACAATTGTAGAATTAAATCCTACATGCAAAATGCGACATATTTTTGTATTTTTTATTAATTTAACAAATAAACATGAAAGGACAAATACAAATAATCATCCAAAAATGTCACAAAAATTCTCAAAATTGCACACCAAGGAAAATTATTTTATTTTGAATTTTTTGGGAGTAATTCTTTCAAAGGGCAAAAATCACGTGCTTACACTAACAGTGGGATAAAAATAGTAAATAATAATTCTTAAGCCTAATATCAATTTAAAATCTCCAACTATCGCATGCCAAGTTTTTAACATATAAGAGCCACCAAGTTTCAAGTCTCAGATCAAGAAAGAGCTATCAAGTATAACCGGACCCCGAGCAATATCACACATGATTTATGTCGAGGGCGTACGACCCGAACTAGAATAGTGTGTATAGTACTGATGGTCGACTATCGCGAACCATAGATTCATCTAATATACCGCCGGGGCGTTCAACCCGATCCACAAAAATAGAGAAAGCTCTACAAACTCCAATCAGCGACTACTACATAGGAATAGTACTCAAATAAGGCATAATTTCCACTAACAATCAAGTATTCCGCCAAAACTCAAAATAATAAAGTTCTGTCTTTTGAAAATCCTTTTATCCAAATTTAATTATAAATTCAAGTAATTAAACTAACAAGTTGGGTGCAAATAATACAAGTAATGCATGGTAAAGTCCTATGTCTACCCGGACATAAGCATGATTTTAGCAACGTATAGACTTTCATTACATCATACGTACGTAGCACCCATAATTATTAGCAAATAACCATTTAAAATACCTACGGGGATAATTCCCTCTTACAAGGTTAGGCAAGAGACTTACCTCATTTTCAAGTCTTCTTCCCGTCCACAAATCACGCTAATAACCTCAAATTGGGCCAAGAAATCTAAAACTAGTCAAAGGTTGTACTAACTAGTCAATATATGCTCAAATGTTCATAATTTAGCTGTTAGAGTAATTATCCTATTCAATTTGGAAGGTTTTTAAAATTCACCCTTGAGCCCACGTACCCGGATTCTAGAAATATTTGTAAATAAATGTTACCCATAACTTTACGAATACAAATATATATTTTTACTCCATTCCATGAGCATTTTCGTGGTCTAATCCCATTTTTACCAAAATCTAGGTTTTACAAGTTAAAATCTACCCATAATCCATGTATTAAACTCATATTATGTAGAGATTACTTACCTCAATGTGCTAGATAAAAAACCATATCTAAAGAACTTTAAAATCGGCCACAAGCTGAGAGAAATGAACAAAATAAGCCAAAGTCCTGTGTTTAATCAAGTCTACTGCCCAGCGATCCTTCTTCGCGATCGTGAACATGCCTACGCAATCGCAAAGGTAAATCTGCCAAGGCCCTGGAAAATGCTCTTTGCGATCGTGATAGGGCCCACGTGATCATGAAAGCCAGCCCCTTCATTCAACCCGAATGTGACCTGCCCTTCGCGAACGTGAAGAGCATTGACCCTATGGCCCCCAGGCACTCTCCCCCTTCTATGCGAACGCGAAGTCCACATGTCTTAAACATTCGCGAACGTGACCAGTTTACCACGAACGCAAAGAGCAAAATGCCTATTCCCCCAATTCCTTCTCCACAAAAGTGATACCACCTCCGCGTTCGCGAATAAGGAAACTAGAACCAACATATCAGCAATTTTAGGCTTAGCTTTGAGTGGTTCGAAACTCAACCAAGCCACCAGAAACCCCGTCTAACCATACCAACAAGTCAATAAATATAACAAAAACCTACTCGAACCCTTGGAACACGTAAAATAATATTGAAACTAAGAATCGCACCCCAAAACTAAATTGATCAACTTATGAACTTCAAATTTCTTCAACTAGCTCTGAATGCGTCGAACCATATTTAGACAATTCGGAATGGCGCCAAATTTTGTGTACAAGTCATAAATTACCATACATGCCTATCTCCAGGCTCGAAATCTCGAATGGACCTCGATAACACCAAATTCTAGTTCAACCCAAATTTAAATAACTAGAAAACCTTCAATGCACCAACTTTCAACATTGAGCGCTGAAACGCTCCTGGATCACCCGAAACTTGATACAAACACACGCCCAAGCCCAAAATCTTCAAACGAACCTATTGGAACCATCAAATCTCAGTTCGGGGATCATTTACTAAAAATATTAATTCAAGTCAAATTGGCCAACTTATGCCACTATTAAGGAACTAAGTGTTCCTATTTCAACCTGAACCCTTCCGAACCCAAATCAACCAAATAAAATAGTAAAAGCACATACATAGAATCTTAATTAGGGGAACAAAAATCTAGAAAATAAAATGACCGATCGGGTCATTACATGTGTGTTTGCACACAAGAGATGATATTTTTCTTCAAGTTATATATATATATATAACATCAATGCGAGTTCTTACTATACCATCATGCATTCTGATCTCAGAATATACATTTAGTAATACGTTGCACGTAGCATTGTCATCTATCAAGACAACTCCATCTTCCATGTGGTAAACAAGTCCCGATTGGAACACATATGAGAGAACAACCCACATCCAAAATTCACTCATTATTAAATTTTAAACTATTATTAGCTACTAAAAATATAGTTACCTCAATCTCATCTACAACTATACGCGTTTCGCTGCTGTTAGTTTTTATTCTCATTTTTCTTCTCTATATGCTTTTCTTTATGTTTTAACTTAAGGCATTCATAAATAACGTGGTCTTTCTTATGATGGTATTTTCACATGACATTTCTGTACCTAGACTTTTGACCTTGATTTAGGTATCTCACTACTAGAATCTTTCTTATTGGATCTACCCCTTATAAACAAGTCTTCCCCTTTGGTTTCACTAGTTTTCCCAGTAATATCTCTATCTATTAGTTCTTTTGATTTCAAAATAGAATTGATATCTTATAAGATGTACGGAAAGGGCCAAAACTGTCCCTCAAGTATGAAAATTGGTACAAAAATTCTCTTTGTCCACCTATTTGAATAAAAATGCCCCTACTGTTATTTTTTTGGCTCAACTTTACCCTTATTACTAACAGAAAATTCTATAAAAGAATTTATTAATATCCACGCGTCATCGTTTCATTGGCCTAACTTGAACTTCAACCAAAATATAATTAAACTCACATGTAACCCGTTCGAATATTGACCCGCTTCTATTTTAAGACACAACTCTCTCTCTCTCTCTCTCTCTCTCTCTCTCTCTCTCTCTCTCTCTCTCTCTCTCTCTCTCTTTCCCTTCTCCTTGTTGCTACTTGGGCACCAGCGGATCCGTCGGAAATAACAATAAATACAACAGCTCATCTCACTTGCAAATTATTGATAGAATTTTTTTTTACTAGACTTAGCACAGTAATCTAATCGAAAAAATGGAATCCATGATAACAAAAATAATCTCAAAAGAAGAACATAAATATTAATGGAGAAATTATCTAACAAATTTCTGACTATTATTAGTAAATCATATGAACTCACTATGTATGAAATGTGATAATTGTACAATACCCCTTGCACAGAGCAGAAAAGCTTACATATTAATCAAACAAATAGCGAAATAAATTAAAAATAGAAATACACATTATATAAACTGTAAAAAATTAAAAATAAATCCTTAGATTTTCATAGAGGAATGACAAAAAATAATGAAGCAAACCACTAGAAATTTCAAATAAAAAATACAATAAATTAAAAATATCTATTACATAAACAAAAGAATCTAAACATTTTACATAAAGAAGAATATGACACTTCCTTCTATCTTCCATAAAAATTATTCTAATAGAAAACTCTATTTTGGGTTTGCTTTATGAATAATCGTAGATATACACTCATAAAAATACTCATTAAAACAAAATGGCGAAAAGGTAGAGGTGAGATAGATAGATAGATAGATAGATAGATAGATAGATAGATAGATAGATAGATAGATAGATAGATAGATAGATAGATAGATAGATAGGGAGAGAGAGAGATAGAGAGAGTTATGTTTTAAAATTGGGGTAGGTCAATATTCGTGCATGTTACAATTGTGTTTAATAATAATTTGGCTTAGGGTTTAAGTTAGGCCAATGAGACGGTGACACATGGATATTAATTAAAAAAAATCAGAATTTTCTATTAGTAATAAGGGTTATGTTGAGTAAAAAAAACGGTAGGGATATTTTTATTCAAATAGGTAGACGAAGGGCATTTTTGTACCAATTCTGATACTTCAAGGGCAGTTCTAGCCCTTTTCCGTAAGATATATTATCCTTTCCATAGAGCATAATATCTCTTATATGCTTAAACGACAGGGGTAAGAAAAAAAAGCAATAACATAACTTGATCCTCATCTTTGATTCAAATATCTATGTTACTCAAATTCATAAGAAGGGAATCAAAAGTATCAAGATGTGTAAGAATATAGGTACCTTCAGCCATACGAAAAGCGTAGAGTTTCTGCTTTAGGTAAAGCCTGTTTTCTATCATCCTTTTCATATACATGGTTTCAACTTTTTTCATATGCCTTTGGATGAGCTTACTACAGCAACTTCATGTAACACCTCATTTGAGAGATTTAAAATGATGCATTTTTTGTCTTTTTGTCTATCACGATAAACTTCTCATCCATCATTTTATCCGGCTTCTTCTCCTTTCTTTATAGTGTCATATCTAAGGCATCCTGAATTAGGATAACTTTTATCTGTAATTGACACATACTTCGGTCAAATTTCTCAATACAAGTATGTTAGAGTCATATTGTTTATTGAAACTAACCTGATTAGATCCGGCTCTGATACCGATTTGTTAGGATGGAAAACTTGAGTAATGCGAAATTTAGCCAAACAATATTATAATGACAATAATAAAGATAATACAAGTTGATAATAATGACAATTAAAGCATATAAAGAAGATACAAATTTAACGTGGTTCGATCGATGTGACATATATCCACAAATGGGGAGGAGCAAATTCATAATATCAAGAATATAAAAGAGAACACAAAATTAGAGTAAGTACTTTAATTAATCCCAAATACCTCCAAAAGATTAACCTCACAAGTTTACTCCAAAGAAAGGGGATCAGATAACTATTTTCTGACACTTAACTCTCTTACAAAATACTCTCAATAAAGGAGGAGAAGGAAATATAAGAGATGAGTTCTCAAATCTTGTTGGTGTATTTAGAAAGGAAGAGCCGCACTCTACTTATAGGAACAAATGCACAAAGTCCTGCAAGTTCACAAAAGCAAGTGGTCATCTTGCAAACTAATCTCCTCCACTTATTTCATACTTGGTTACCAAGAATGACTCCACCAAGTATTTTTTGCTAGCCAAGTCTTAAGAATAGATTTATGCTTATATGTAAATAATGGATCCACTTATATGAGCCAAAAATATGGCCATATATATATATATATCAATGTTACATTTTATATCAATGTTACATTTTAGGTAATGAGAAGTAGTTACATTCTTTCTCCCAATTCATTCACCTCTTTGGCTCTCTTTATCATATCTGTAACGTGGAATCTAGAATTTATCATGGTATTAGAGTCATACTCAACTAATTCTTATTTCACCTGATTTTGGTCTTTCTCTTATATTGTCCATGCTTTAGATATTTGGTCCTGGCGCGCATCGGTTGAGTCCCACATCGGTGGGCGGGGTGGTGATTTATTTCTTATGTGATATTGCACAATCCTCTTGAGCTAACTGTTGAGATTGAGTTAGGCTGAAAGTTCATTTCTCTATCAAATAGTAACATATATTTACTATCTAAATTTTTAAAATTATTATTTGTAATTTGTTTTTAGTAAACTAATAATATACGCGTTATTTAGAATTATTAGTGTATAAAAGTTAAATTCGGAGAGAAAACTTATGAAGAATGGCCACCTAAGGCCGGAGTTAGGAGAATGTGATGAAAATTATTATAATGTTGATGATGAGTGGGACGTGTGTGAATACGGCTAGTGGTTAATTATGACAGAAATGAACTCAGCCAGAAATGGTATGTAGCATTTTCTTCTTTAAGGTAACTTAAATTTTATTCCTTTTCTTTCTTTGTATAAAATGGAAAAATCATTATGCCTTTGTTTTCACATTGATTCAGATAAACAAGAATTTAAACAACTTTCCAATGCCAACATAGTAAATACCTATATAATAGTAGTATATAATTTAAATACATTCTAGTTACATCCTAATCTTTCACCTTAAAGATCTCCTCAATTTCTGCATTTCAAGTCAGAAAAAAAAAATCATGGGAAAAGGAGGTGGATGTTTTCCTAGCAAGAACAAGATTGCCAAAACCACAAACAAATATGCAAATTCTGCGACAAAATCTACCTCTGCAGCAGACACGACGGTTCTTTCTCCTACCAAGAACCTTAAAGTTTTCATTGTGTTTTATTCAATGTATGGACACGTGGAGAGCTTAGCAAAGAGAATGAAGAAAGGAGTAGACACAGTGGATGGAGTAGAAGGGGTACTATATAGAGTCCCTGAAACTTTGTCTGAGGGTGTTCTTGTCCACATGCAGGCCCCACCTAAGGATGACAACATTCTTGAGTTACCATCCCCATTGGAGCTTGCTGATGCTGATGGATTCTTGTTTGGGCTTCCCACCAGGTATGTATAGGCGGATTTCTGACGTTTCATGGTTCAATTGAATTTGTTGTTTTTTGCTCGGACTATATATACGTATGAAAAAAATAAAAAAAGTAATATCTATAGCGGTTTAACAAAGTTCGTGGCCTAAAGCAATTTTTTGTTAAAAGGCCTTGAGAAGAGAAAAAAGAATCTTTCAATTGACAATATAATTAAAGTCTATTTTTCTAGATTTTGAGATGCAAGTTAATAAATTTTTAATCAATTTCTTTTATATTTTTTCAATTGACAATATAACTTATCAATCACATGGCTAAAATGTTCTCTTTTCATTTTAATAAAAATCCAGTAATTTTACTTTAAAACATTAAGTAATTTTTGAAGAAAATTAGCCATAAAATCTACTACTTAATTAAAAAAAGGAGGCCCCAAAAATTTATAGGCCTAAAACCACTGCCTCAGTGGCTTTGGGCTTGAGCCGACTGAGTATTATATTTAGAATATATATATATATATATATATATATATAGGTTGCGAATTTGTGAATTGGGACGAATTTGGGCTTGTCAAATTAATAAACGGGTCATGACCCAACAAGCTCAAGGTTTGCTTGAGTAAAAATAGTTTTGGTCAAATAATGGGTCATATTTCAGTCAGCCCAGCATAATCTACCTTTTTTAGAAAGAAAACTAATGTAATTTTCTCAAATATTAGCTACGTTCTTCCAAATTTATATAATTCTCAATCTCAAATTCAATTTTGTATGTTTGAACTTCTGTCGCATCTTGGGTTATACTATTTTGAGTCGTTTTAACCCAATAGTTTGATAAGCTATTTCGGGTTGGATCAGTCAAATCAACAAATAGGTCATAACTCAACACATTTAAACTTGGACGGGATACTTAAAAAAAGGTTGATTTGCTATCCCTAGTTCAGCTGAGCTCATTTGTCGGCTCAAACTATATACACATACAAACAACATCACACTCGTTCTGAATCTACTAACATAAAACCTTGGATTCTTCCACATAGATATGGTTGCATGGCGGCTCAAATGAAGGCGTTCTTTAATTCAACTGGGCTTTTGTGGAAGGAACAGAAGCTTGCTGGAAAGCCTGCTGGGTTTTTTGTGAGTACTGGGAGTCAAGGAGGTGGACAAGAAACCACTGCGTAAGCTCCACTCTTTCTCTTTATAGATTACTCTATCTCATTACATGTTTAAATGCAAAGGCACTGGGTATAGTATTCTAGTTCTTTTAAGTTACTGTATTCTAAATTAAGAATTTTTACATATTCAATGGATTTCTTAAAAAAATACTGGATTTAGACCAAAGTTATTGGGTTCTGCTGAATGCGTTCAGACATGTACACTGACTCTGCCCTGTTTAAATGTTTTTATTGGTTCATAGTTTTTGTGTAATGTGTTGACGTCTAACTATATAGATCACAATTTGATTTTATATGTTTGGATTTATTTGTTCATAGTTTTTGACTCGTTTTGATCCAATAGTTTGATGGTTGGTCATTTTGTGTTCAACCTATTAAGTCAAATCAGCAAATGGCTCATAATTCAACTCCTATAAACTTGGACGGGTTACTAAAAAATGAGTTAATCCGCGCAGTTGGACAGCAATCACCCAACTAGCACACCACGGAATGCTCTTTGTTCCAATTGGCTACACGTTCGGAGCTGACATGTTCGATATGGACTCTATCCGAGGTGGTTCGCCGTATGGTGCTGGTGTATTTGCTGGAGATGGTTCGAGAAAAGCTACTGAAACCGAGCTGGCACTCGCGGAATATCAGGGCAAATATATGGCTGCAGTAGTCAAGAAGCTGGCTCATGTTTGATGAGGGCATTTGCCGCATGAAGCTTTTAATTTTTTCTTGCTTTACTCCAAAATTCACTGCTACTGTAATTTTTTTCTATTGTGGAGAAATTTATCCCTTTTGCATCATGTTGCAGTTCATGTCTTCTAATTGGTCATGGAGATACTGATAATCATCTCTATAAAGACTAGATTATTCATCCATTTCCCCTGCTTTGCCCTTTGATATCAGTTTATCAACCATTTTCATGGTCTCATATTTTTTTCCATTCAATGTTGTATTTTTTATCGACATCCATCACCTTCATTTCTTTTGTCTTGTAAATTAGTTGTATCTTTGGCTCGCTTCCACAACGACAACAACAAATCTAGTATAGTCCTACAAATGGGGTCAGGAGAGGATAGATACTAGATAGTATGCAGACCTTTCCCCTATAGTGATTCATCGACTTATAACTTACTCAGATGCATCGTTGAATATTAAAAACAAAACGTCTCGACTTATATCAATTAATCTGTTATAATTGATTCATCCTTATAACCTAGTGATGAATGAATATAATTCATTAACTCTGTCATAATACAAATAATGAATACAGTATCATATACTATAACATGCTATATATGTAGTTAAAGTAGCACGAAGTGTGTTATATATATATATATATATATATATATATATATATATATATATATATATATATATATATATATATACACACACACTAACATATACTATAACAAGTTATATATACGTTATAGTATTACAGTGAAGTGTCTGTGTGTGTGTATATGTGTGTGTGTCTATATATATATATATATATAAGAACATGAAGCACTAGGAACACAAGGTCGGGTTCTTTTAGGCATTGATACACTTGTAAATTGATTCATCGACTTATAATCTACTCAGATGCATCGTTGAATATTAAAAACAAAGCATCTCGACTTATATCATGTGATGACCCGGCCGGTCATCTTAAGAATTAACGTCCCGATCCCCTATTAACTGCCTTCTCCGTGTTTATTTCTGCTATTTTGATTTGCCGGGATGTTCGGTTTTGAGTTTCGAAGAGTTTTGGGACACTTAGTCCCTAAATGAGAGCTTAAGTTTGGAAAATTTGACCATAGTCGGAACAGTGTAAAGACGGCCTCGGAATGCAATTACGATAGTTCCGTTAGCTCCGTTGAGTAATTTCGGGCTTAGAGGCGTGATCGGATGGTATTTTTTAGGTCCGTAGCTAATTTAGGCTTGAAATGTCGAAAGGTCGAATTTTGAAGTTTCCGGTTCGATAATGAGATTTTGATCTGAGGGTCGGAATGGAATTCCGGAAGTTGGAGTAGCTCCGTAGTGTTGAATGTGACGAGTGTGCAAAATTTCAGGCCATTTGGACGAGGGTTGATAGACTTTTTGATCGAAAGCGTATTTTTAGAGTTTTGGAGTTCTTAGGCTTGAATCCGTGGTTGATTCATCATTTCGATGTTGTTTTAGGTGTTTTAAGGATTGGTATAAGTTTGGACAGTGGTATTAGACTTGTTTGTGCTTTTGGTTGAGGTCCCAGAGGCTTCGGGATAATTTCGGATGGTTGTCGGAAGAATTGGAAGTGGTTTGAAGCAACTGAAGGTGCTGATATCTGTCATAACCGCACCTGCGATTGGGTCCCGCAGGTGCGGATCCACAGAAGCGGAATTGGGGAGGATCAGCAGGGTCCGTAGATGCGGGAGACTTACGCAAAAGCGGTACCACATCTACGAATGGGTAATCGCAGGTGCGGAAGCTGGTCTTTAAGTGAAAGGTCGGAGATGCGACCATGTCCAAGCGGGACCGCAGAAGCGATCCCAGGGTCGCAAATGCGGAAATCGCTGGGCAGAACATATAAATTCTTGCCTTCGCGAAATTTAGCCATTTTTCATCTTTTCAAAACGGGAAGAAGCTTGGGGAGCACTTTTCAAGAGGGATTTTCAGAGGAGTTCATTGGGGTAAGGTCTTTGGTCTCTAAACTCGTTATTGGAATGATTTTTATCAATTTAAGCAAGAAAAATTAAGGAAAATCAGTGGTAATTGGGAGGCTAGGGCTTGTATAATTGGAGACCTTTGAGTGATGATTTGAGGGACAAATTGAGGTCCGGTTTTGGAACTTTTGATATGACTAAACTCGTGAGAGTGCGAGGTTTCTGGAAATATAAATTTTACCCGAATCTGAGATGTGGGCCCGAGGGGCGTTTTGGTCATTTTACATAATTTTGCGTATTAGCTTAGAATTTAATTGTAAAATCAGTTAATTGAAGTGTTATTTACATTATGCAATTGAATTGAATAGATTTGGGCCATTTGGAGTCGAGTACTCGTGGCAAGAGCGTGGTTTCGGGTTGATTTTGAGCCGGTTCGAGGTAAGTGGTTTGCCTAACCTTGTGTAGGGGACCTTCCCCTTAGGATATGATATATTTGATGATTGAAATGCCTCGTACATGAGGTGACGAGTGCGTACTTGAGCTAATTGTTGAAAATTCAGTTTTTCTTTAAGTATTTAAATTGAGTTCATTTCTCCTGTTTTATTCTACTTGCGAATTTAGCCTATTGTTAGTTTAGAAAAGCATGTTTAGATGACTTAATTGCCTATTTGCTTAAACTGCCTTAATTGCATTACGTGAAGTATGTTAGGCTAGAATTATCTGTTTACTTAGTACGAAACTTAGCATTTATTGAGTATTCTTGTGTTGTTGCTGTGTGTTTTTAATTTGGGACTACGAGATGGCATCCCGGGAGATCCGCTGTACGTATTTATAATCTGGACTGAGGTACGGGATACCAAGAGATCCTTGGCACGTATATTGAGGATACCAAGAGATCCTCGGGATACCAAGAGATCCCTAGCATACATTGAGGATACCAAGAGATCCCTATGTATATATAGAGGATACCAAGAGATCCTCGGGATACCAAGAGATCCCCGATTACCATCTTTGTTATGAGTAGTACTTCCTTGTGCTTTGCCTTTATCTCTGTTTCTGTTATTTTACCTTTATTATCCTATATAGATTTTTACTGTACATTCTCAATTGTACTTCTTATCTTATTCGGTTATCTTTATATTTATTTAATCTCAGTAGGGCCCTGACCTTCCTCGTCACTACCCGACCGAGGTTAGGCTTGACACTTACTGAGTACTGCTGTGGTGTACTCATGTCCTTTCTGTGCATGTTTTTCATGTGGAGATCCAAGTACCTCTGCTCTGACTCACTATCCTTGAGGCGAGGCGCTCTGCAAAGAATTCGAGGTATATCTATCGCGTCCGCAGACCGAGGAGTCCCTTTCTATTCCTGCTTTTTAGTATTTAGCCCTTCTGTATTTTTTTCTGTTCTATTTAGACATTCCGGAGTTAGAGCTATGTAGTACTTCTTAGCTTGTGATTCATGGATTTTTGGGTCTTGGTTTATGTTTTGGTATTGAGAATTAAATATGGTGTATGCCGAGCGGCACATTTAAACACTGTTATTACTTTATTACTATTTTAAATTGTTTTACTTTCGCAAATTTTGTTTTTCTTCTACAATTTAGGCTTACCTAGTCGTAGAGACTAGGTACCATCACGATGGTTAATGGAGGGAGAACCGAGGTCGTGACAAGTTGGTATCAAAGCTCTAGGTTCATAGGAGTTATAAATCACAAGCCGGTTTATTAGAGTTTCACTGATCGGTACGGAGACGTCTGTACTTATCTACGAGAGGCTATGTAGCTGTTAGGAAAATTCCACTTCATTTGATTTCCTTGTCATGCGAGATTTGATGGCACAATTCTAAATTTTGTCTTCTATTCTCTCATAGATGGTGAGGACATGCGCTACCCGAGATGATCAGGCACCCGCGCTCCCCTACTGCAGCCATCAGAGGCCGGGGCCGGGGTAGAGGCCGAGGACGCACACGTGGTGCAGTAGAGCACCTGTGTGAGCTGCCACCGAGGTACCACCAGCAGTTCCAGCCGGAGTCCAGCGACCTGATACGTCTACTGCTACTACTACTCCAGCACTTCAGGAGACTCTGGCACAGTTCATGAGCATGTACACCACTTTGGCTAAGGCAGGGTTGCTTCCCCTTGCTACAACTACGTCTTAGGCCGAGGAAGGAGCACAGACTCCCGCAGACCGCACTCCTGAGCAGCGAGTGCATGTTAAGCAAGTCCCTGAGATTATTCCTGTACAACCTATAGTTCGAGATCAGCCCGATGACAGGGCAACGGTTTCTGAGGACGAGCAGCTGAGGCTTGAGAGGTTCAAGAAGTACAAGCCTCATTTATTCAGTGGTCTAGCATCGGATGATGCTCTGGAATTTCTAGATGAGTGTTATCGTATTCTCCGCACCATGGATATATCAGGATCGAGCGGGGTTTCCTTCAAACTTTCCAGCTTCGAGGAGCCGCCTATGAGTGGTGGCACACCTATGAGTTAGACAGTCCAGATGAGACTACTTCACTGACTTGGACTCAGTTTTTAGATCTGTTCTTGAGAGATTATGTTCCTCAGAGCCTCAGGGACGCATGGCGTGCAGAGTTTGAGCACTTGCTCCAGGGTGCCATGACTATCTCAGAATATGCTATCCATTACACTAGCTTGGCTAGACATGACCCAACCTTGGTTTCTATTGTTCATGAGAGGGTTCGCCAATTTATCGAGGGCCTTATTCCCAGCATCAGGTCTAGCATGGCTCATGAGTTGGAGATGGATATTTCTTATCAGCACGTGGTGAGCATTACTAGGAGGATTGAGGATATGCATGCTAGGGAGAGAGAGGAGAGGGAGGCCAAGAGGTCTCGAGAGTCGGGCCATTATTCTAGTGCTCGTGCCCCCAACTGCAGGCCGTCATGGTAGGGGTTATATGAGTTACCCTGTTCATTCAGCTCTTCCAGCAACCAGTGGTATTTCAGCTTCTCCTAGACCTCAGGAGCCTTATTATGCACCTCAGGTATCTAGCGCATCTCCTGCGCGGGGTGCTTTCAAAGGTCAGTCTAGCAGACCTGGCCCGAGCCAATCATAGCCACCACGTCCTCCCAGATCTTGTTTTGAGTGTGGTGACACACGCCATGTGGTGAGTGATTGCCCTAGACTTGGGAGGAGTGCGCCTCCACAGACTTCTCAGCACAGCCCCCGCAGAGTTTTCAGGCTATGGTTACAGCTCTAGTTGCTACCCCACCTGCTCAGCCATCCAGAAGTGGAGGTCGGGGAGGTAGAGGTCTCCCTATAGGGGGAGGTCAGGCCCGATACTATGCCCTTCCTGCCCGTACCAAGGTTGTTGCCTCCGATTCTGTCATCACAGGTATTATACCGGTTTGTCACAGAGATGCATCGGTTCTATTCGATCCAGGCTCCACTTACTCTTATGTGTCTTCTTATTTCTCTTTGCATTTGGGTATACCTCGAGATTCTTTGAGTTCCCCTATTTATGTTTCTACTCCTGTAGGAGATTCTCTTATTGTAGACCGCATTTATCGGTCGTGTTTGGTTGCTCTTAGTGGTTTTGAGACCAGAGTCGATTTATTGTTGTTCAGCATGGTAGATTTTGATATTATCTTGGGCATGGACTGGTTGTCGCCCCATTTTGCTATTCTTCATTGTCCCGCCAAAACCGCGACGCTGGCTATGCCAGGTGTACCACGTGTTGAGTGGAGGGGTACTTTAGATCACACTCTCAGTAGAGTTATTTCTTTCCTTAAAGCTCAGTGTATGGTTGAGAAGGGATGTGACGCGTATTTAGCTTATGTGAGAGATGTCAGTATTGATACCCCTTCAGTTGATTCAGTCCCAACAGTACGGGATTTTTCTAATTTGTTTCTAGCTGATCTTCCGGGCATGCTTCATGATAGAGATATTGATTTTGGCATTGATCTATTGCCAGGCACTTAGCCCATTTCTATTCCTCCGTATCGTATGGCTCATCCTGAGTTAAAGGAGTTAAAGGATTAGCTACAAGAATTGCTTGATAATGGTTTTATTCGGCCTAGTATATCACCTTGGGGTGCTCCTGTCTTGTTTGTGAAGAAAAAGGATGGTTCTATGCGTATGTGTATTGATTATCGCCAGTTGAACAAGGTTACAGTGAAGAACCGTTATCCTTTTCCTCGCATTGATGATCTTTTTGACCAGCTTCAGGGTGCACGGGTGTTTTCTAAGATTGACTTGCGCTCAGGTTACCATTAGTTGAAGATTCCAGAGCCAGATATCCCGAAGACTGCTTTCAAGATTCGGTATGGTCATTATGAGTTCCTTGTCATGTCATTTGGGCTGATCAATGCCCCAGCAGCCTTTATGCATTTGATGCACAGTGTGTTCCGGCCATATCTTGTCTCATTCGTCATTATCTTTAT
Organism: Nicotiana tabacum; assembly: GCF_000715075.1. NCBI lineage: Eukaryota > Viridiplantae > Streptophyta > Magnoliopsida > Solanales > Solanaceae > Nicotiana > Nicotiana tabacum. Next base: position 21,541,047 of record NC_134100.1, on the reverse strand, counting down.
TGATGATATTCTGGTGTATTCCCGGAGTTGGGAAGATCATGAGCAGCACCTGAGGACTGTGCTTCAGACTCTGAGAGAGAAGAAGTTATATGCTAAGTTCTCGAAATGTGAGTTTTGGTTGGATTCCGTGGCATTCTTAGGCCACGTGGTATCGAGTGAGGGTATTCAGGTGGATCCGAAGAACGTAGAGGCCGTGCAGAGTTGGCCCAGACCATCCTCAGCTATAGAGATCCGCAGTTTCCTTGGTTTGGCAGGTCACTACCGTTGTTTTGTTGAGGGGTTTTCATTGATTGCAGTCCCTATGACCAGACTGACCCAGAAGGGTGCTCCGTTCCAGTGGACGGAAGAGTGTGAGGCATGCTTTCAGAAGGTCAAGACAGCTTTGACTACAACCCCAGTTTTGAAATTCCCTGTAGGTTCAGGGTCTTACACCGACTATTGTAAATCCTCGAGGATCGGCCTTGGAGCGGTTTTGATGCAGGGCAGTAGGGTGATTGCCTACGCGTCCAGACAAGTGAAGGTACATGAGAAGAATTACCATATCCATGATCTAGAGTTGACTGCCATTGTTCATGCCCTGAAGATCTGGCGTCATTATTTGTACAGTGTCCCCTGTGAGATTTATACTGATCATCGGAGCTTGCAGCACCTGTTCAAGAAAAAGGATCTAAATTTGTGCCAGAGGAGATGGTTATATTTGCTGAACAACTATGATATCACCATTTTGTATCACCCGGGCAAGGCCAATGTGGTGGTTGATGCCTTGAGTCGCCGGGCAGAGAGTTTGGGGAGTTTGGCTTATTTACCAGCATCGGAGAGGCCTATGGCGATAGATGTTCAGGCCTTAGCCAGTCAGTTTGTGAGATTGGATCTTTCGGAGCCTAGTTATGTTCTAGCTTGTGTGGTTTCTCGATCTTCCTTATTTGATCGTTGTAAGCACGTGATTTTTGACCCTCCCCGAGAATTTTCACATTTTTAGCGTGAATATGTGAAATTGGGTCTAGTATAGCTATTTTAACTATTTTTACTTTATTTCGTTGCAAAAAGAAAATTTCAAAAAAATATATATATATAAATTTTAGTTTGTGTATCTCTCATAAACTTGAAAAATACAAAAATTGCACTTTATTTTTGTACTTTATATAATTTCGAAAATTACAAAAAAAATAAAATAAAATATAGTTCTATTAAGGTTTTATAGTCATTATAATTTTGAAAAATACAAAAAATATTACTTCATATTTTTGTCTTTATTAAAGAACGAAAATTACAAAAAAAATATAGTTTTATTAATATTCTATAGTCATTTTAACTTTGAAAAATACAAAAAAACATTACTTCATATTTTATCTTAATATTTAAAAAAACAAAAATTACAAAAATAGTTTTATTAATATTTTGTAACTATTTTAAATCCTGAAAAAATATTTAAAAAATATGTAGTTTTGTTTGAATACTAGTCTTATTTTTGATAGTTATTTTGCTTACATAGGACTAGTTAAGCAACGTTTTCCTATTTCTCGGGTCCGGGCAAAAGAATAATATTCGGGTTCAAACTACCCGGTTTTAGGCCTAATTTTCGGACCTAGCCCATAATAAACCGTGTCCAGGACACATGGGGAACCCCACCACGCGTGGGGGACACAAACCTTGAACCCCACCACGCGTGGGGCTCATTTTTCTTGGCCAAAGGGATCAAATACACGGACAAAACATTAAAGGAGGGAGGACTTGGAATTTTTTGGGGAAAAAGACTGTTCACGCTTCTTCTTCTTAAAGAAGAAGAAGCAGAAACCCTAAAGCCATCGTCAAACAACCACCCTCCTCCTCGCAGCGACCGACCCCTCTCCGTCAACCGCCATAACCATCCCATACCTCCAACCAGCAACCCCCGTCAGCGGCACCCCTCCCGTCGTAGCTAAAACTCAGTCGCAACACCTTCCCCGGCACCCCTCCCGTCGCAACTGCTTCCACCTCCAGTTACCAGCCTCACCATCGACCACCGTCCAAACTACTTGCCCAGCTTCGTCAAACCAGTCCGGCGTCCCTCCATTAAACCCGGTGTATACTGCTCGTCACCTTCCCCCAGCCTCACGTCCAAAACCACCAACAAAACCTTCGCGTCCAAAACCACCGGCAGCCCCCACGTACCAGCTCCGTCGAGCTGCTGCTCGCTGCATCGTCACTGCCCCCTTGACACCGTCCAAACACCAGCTCACGACCATCCCTCCTCCTCCTAGTTTCATCGTAGACCCCATTGCTACGTTGGTCGAGCAGCAGCCATTGTCGTTGCTGTTCGTTTTCAGCACGTCCGTCAAACAGCAGCCCACGACCACCTGCTACCCAGCATCGTCCAAAACCACCGGCGTACACCACCAAACAGGTCCGTCAGTAGCCCCCCCCCCTCCCCGCGTCGACCTTACTGCTGTCGACGTCGTTCCGTCTTTCGCGAGCAGTTGTGGGTTGCCGCGATCCCGCCTTGCCGAGTTTTCTGTTTTTCGTCGAGGTCGACTTTGGGTCGTCGAGGTCCGGTACGTCGAGGTGCTTGGCCGAGGTTTCATCATTATTCCTCGTCGAGTGAGGTCCGGTTCGAGTTCCGTAGGAAGCACTGTTCGTCGTTCTAGGATTGTCGAGGTTCGAAGGTTGGTGTTCTTCGTCCTTTGTTTCATTTCATTCATTTTGCATATTATGGTTCAAGGCAATAAATGAAAATATTCGATATTTATGAATGTCAACAATGCAATTTTTGTTGTTGTGTTAAAAATGGTATTTTATGTTTAGTTACTGCATGCTTAAAGTAAATGTGAGCATATGAACGAGGTTATTCTATTTTTCATTTTTACCATGGATATTATTACCTGTTAGAATCGTTGTTTTTTTTTGTTTAATCTCGGATGGCTTCACTAGTAGGAAATCGTAGTTGTTTTAAGTTTGCCCTTAAATAGTAAAAATGAGACGAGCCTCGCAAAAAAAAAAATGCACAAGCCGCGGGGCCCTCCAAATGTATATATTAGATACTTAGATTCCGGGACGGGCCGTTTAGCAAATTCCACGGCCCTACCCCAAAAATAATAATGCGCTAGTTGCTTTAGGCGCGCCTTTAATAATGTTATCTCCCTAAACTCGGGTGCACATTTATGTGACCCAAATCCAAATCTCAACAAAAATCGAAATGTGTCTCTAATCACGGGTACATTGACTGTGACGTGGTCTGAGATGCATTTCCATGACGTTGCAAATTCATTTTTAAAATAATAAATGGGACGAGCCTCGACAAACAAAAAATGCAAATTGCGGGGCCCTCAGTAAATACTTGTTTTAAATTTACTTAGAATACAGGAGGGCCGCTTAGCGAATTTCGTGGCCTTCCCAAAATAATAACACGATAGTCTCTTTAGGCGCGTGTTTAATAATCTACTTTCTTAAAACTTGGGTGTGCATTTCATGCGACCCAAATCCAAATCTCCAAACATCAAATAAAATGCGTTCCGAATTGTGGGTGCATTTAATGTGACGCAGTCCAAAGACGTATTTTAAGCGATGTTCACATTCCTAAAAATAATGATAATAAAGCGGTAAAAGATAAAATTTGCACATGGTTCATAATTGTATTAAAAATCAGATAAATAAGCCGAATATAACAGTTGAGCGACCGTGCTAGAACCACGGAACTCGGGAATGCCTAACACCTTCTCCCGGGTTAACAGAACTCCTTATCCAGATTTCTGGTACGCAGACTGTAATATAGAGTCATTCTTTTCCTCGATTCGGGATTAAAATTGGTGACTTGGGACACCCTAAATCTCCCAAGTGGCGACTCTGAAATAATTAAACCAATCCCGTCTCGATTGTCCTTTAATTGGAAAAAAACTCCCCTGCGCCCCCGCGGGTGCGGAAAAAGGTGGTGTGACAGCTCTGGCGACTCTGCTGGGGATGATACACCCAGAACCACTGGTTCAGGGTTAAGAATTCGAGCTTAGAATAATTGTTATTATTTGGCTTTATTTATTATCTAATTATTACATGTTTTGAGCCTAATGTGCTAAATGCTGTTTTTACCGCTTTGATATTATTTGAACTGTATATAAACTGTGCCGAAACCTTTCTCTTCTTACCTCCGGGGATGTGCTTACTGGTTGAGACTCCCTATTCTGTTAGTGTCATACCCTAAATAAAAGAGGCTCGAAAAGTTTCTAAGCCGGCTGGCCTTTTGGTTCCCGGAAAGGAGCTCCTTCCTCAGCTCGAGTTGTCCGCTCGGGTACACTGTCTAGAACACCGACCCAAGTTTTTGAACCTAGTATAACAAGGCCACATGCCGGATCCCTAGTAGGAACGTTTATTTGCATCATGTGCATTTGACTTAGGGGACTCAATATAGGGGTTGGGTCCGTCTAGGACAAGCAACCTGAAAATAATAGACAATCTTTCGGCATCCTATGTGCTACATGTTGTATTTAGTCAAGGGCGTATGGGTCATTTGGTCATTTCCAGCATGATGTTATTTTAATCAAAGCATGGGGAACATTTGTGGAATCCAAGAAGCCTTGGAATTCCCTATGTCCCTCACGCTTGCTTTTTGGGAAAGCACATGGGGAACATTTGTGGAATTCAAGAAGTCTTGGAATTCCCATATGTCCCCCACGCTTCATATGTTGGGAAAAGCGCATGGGGAGCATTTGCGGAATCCAAGAAGTCTTGAAAATCATTATGTCTCCCATGCCACATTTTTGAAAGAAATAATAAATATAAAAAAATAAAAATACAAATAAAAACAAAGCATGAAAATTCAAAAGATTTTGTATGTTGTCATCATTTTCCACATATAAGAAAATCGTGAAAAAAGGAGAAAATAACAGCATAGAAGTCCGAGTAGAGTCGAAACTCTGCCGAAATTTTTGAAAATGAAAAAATGTCTTATTAGTTTGTTATATTAAAAGCAAAGGAAAAATAGAGAAAAAATCATCATTGTTCCGTCTTGTTTTTAAAAAAATATAGAAAAGAAAATAGTTTGTTTTGCCATAAAAATGAAAATAAAAAAAAGGGTTTTGTTTTAAAATGGGTTTTTATTTATTTATCTGTTTATGAAAATGTCAAAATAAAAATAGAATAATAAAATAAAAAGAAATAATAAAATAAAAAGAGTTGGGCGTTGAAAGTAGTTTTATTATTTGTTGCAAATATATATATATATATATATAAAATCCAAAAAGTTTTTCTTTATTTCCAAAATATGTATATATATATCTTTATCTGTTGCAAGAACATTTGTCTTACCAAAAGTTTTTAGAATCCCAATTTTCAAAAAAAATAATCCAAAAATATTTTCCATTATTGACTTCTTTAGAAAGTCTTTCTAGTTGTTTCTTTAAAAAATAAAATAAAAAAAATATAAAAAAATATATATATATCATATATAAAAAAAACAAATCCGAAAATATTTTGATTCTTCTTTCAAAAATTGAAAAGAAAATTCAAAATTCAAAAAAAAAACATTTTAGAAGCATTTCTTATATTAAAGGTAAAATTCCGAAAAATATCTTCTTCTTTTCTTTAGAATAAAAAAAAACGAAAATTCAAAAAAATATTAGTCTTTCTTTTAAAAAGAAAAACAATTAAAAAATAATATTTCCTTGCTTCATTTAAAGTAGTTCTTTAAACGAAAATTCAAAAAAAAGTTAGTTCATCTGCTTATTATTATTTGCCTACTTATTCTTATTTGCCCGAACTACGTGGGATTGATCCTCACCGGATGTGAGATATGTAGGCAACCCTCATCGGGTCCAACCCCACCTTTTTAAAAAAAAAAGTGTTTTGTGTTTTTCGCTAATTTGTTTGTTTGTTATGAATGAAAAATAATAGTTTATTTGATTGTTGTGAAAAAATAATAATAAAAAAAATAGGCAAGGGTCTTCTCGAATAATAGTTCATTTGCCCGAACTACGCGGGTTTGATTCTCACCGGATGTGAGATACGTAGGCAACCCTCATCGGGTCCAACCCCACCTTTTGCTAAAATAGATAAAAATCAAAAATTTTAATCTTGTCATAAATAAGTCGGGTGATGTCCAACCCACCTTTTGCTAAAATAGCCAAAAAACAAATAAATAAAAAATATATGTCAAATTTTAATTTTGTCATAAAGAAGTCAGGTGACGCTGTTTTATCAAGACATAGCCGAATGTTCCCGAAAGGGACGCCGGAAGGCTGGCTTTGCATAAACAGCCACCTTTGGGTCATTTTTAAGATTTGGTCCAGTTGACCCACACAGCCTTAAAAATCTTCGTCCCCGAGACGTTGAAGGGCCGTGTTTGCAATATTGAGTTTCCTAATTTGAAAAACGATGAAAAGAGTCATAAATAAGCCAGGTGATTCTGCTTTGTCATAAATAGCCGAATGTTCCCGAAAGGGACGCCGGAAGGCTGACTTTGCATTAACAGCCACCTTTGGGTCATTTTGAGATATGGACCCACACAGCCTAAAAATCTTCGTCCCCGAGACGTCGAAAGGCCGTGTTTGTAATACAAGGTTTTTATCATAATTTGAAAAAAAAACAAAGAGTCAACGGTCGGGTGAATGCCGTTTGGATGTTTAGTCAAAAAAAAATATGAAAAAATAAAATAAGCCGAGCCAGTTTCGGCCGCGTCTTAAACCGTTCTTGCCGAAATAGCCTTATAGTATCTTTCAGTTGTCGAAAGGCTATTTTCGTAAAAGAATGGACAAGTTTGTAAAGTGTCATAAATAATCCTCCCCGGCCTCAAAATTCATGTGAAATTTGGAAGGGGCCACATTTGCAAAAAATAACCATTTGGTTGCATTTGTCGAACAGAGAAAGGGAGCTGGAATTTTGTTTTTGAGTCTACCAATCTTTTGATTAGAACATGCGGGTTGTTCGATTTTCAAGTTTGTAGGTCATCTTTAAACCTTTGAAACCCAGTTCGTTTTAATATGAAAGTGAAAAGAAAAAATGTTCATTATTGTTTATTTTATTGGTCCGAACTACGCAAGGTCTGATTCACGCAGGGACGTGATACGTAGGCAATCTCCATAAGATTCGACCACCACTAAAATAAAAAAAATAATAATATAGTAATAAATAAATAAAAGAGAGTGTGGAAGATTTTCAGGGGGCACAATTGTCTAACTGCTTAGGTACATTGTATCTCTGATATATGATTGTCTGTCCAATGCCCTAACACTAACGTGATGGCTTCCCTTTGATGTGTCCATATATAGAAAGTGGTTGGTTGTGGTAACTCCTCCCTGCAAAGCAAAATCAAAGGACAATGGCTCAGAACCGCAGAACCGAGTGGGTCGGTACTGATGACCGACAACAATTGATCGAATGGAACAGCGGGTTGGTAGAAGAAGTGAGAATGCTGAGACAGCATGTGGCAGACATGTATCAGGCATGGATAACGGGAAAAGCACCACCCCCTCCACCGCCAAGTTTCTTGAGCTCGGTCATTTCCCAAGCACCCAACACCATAATGGAAGATCCCCCATACTCTCCATCCCAACCCACTTATGGCAGCCTTCCCAGCTACCCGAGTAGCTCCATCACTCCTCAATGCTTCTCCGCTCCCCAACACCACTTCTTTCCCCGCCATACTTCACTTTCCAGGCACCCGGCTCCACAAAATGCCTACCCACCTACACAAGCCTACCAAAAGCCGCCTGGATCAGGTTTCCGGCCCTGTCAACATGCAAGAATGAAAAGGTTGCTGAAACGAGGAAAGGCTCTCGCCCCCATCGGGGTATCTTATGCCAGTCTGTTTGAAAGGCTAAGGCATACTGGTTCGATTGAGCCACTCCCCACATGTACTATAAATCCGCTTGCAAGGAGCTTTGATCCGGCAGCACGATGCACCTACCACTCCAATGTCATAGGGCACAACATTGAGAGCTGTCATAGCTGGAGAAGGGAAGTAGAGAAAATGATCCGAGAAGGGCGGGTTGCGATTAATAACAGTGACATGGAGCACTCGAACCTCCTCGAGAATTTGCCGACGGAGGTTGATGAGGTTGAAGCTGGTAATGGTCTCGGCAGTATTGATGCAAAGCTCAGTGGCTAAAATGCCAATTTTGATAAAGTGGGAGGACGTTTTGTTCCTGGGTCAGCAAGAGAGAAGCTTGTGGTGGCTCATTTTGTTGTCATTTCTGTTGTTCAGATTATTAGGGTTATGAGTCGGATGTTGTCTTGTCCAGTTTGTTTTTAGGATTTTGTTCTGGATTGTTTTGTTTGTTTTGTTATTTAAACCATTTCACCGGTAGTCTAATACAAAGTCCGGTCTTTTATTATTTCCAGTCATCTTTTGTTTAGTCCTTTTACCATTTTTTGTTCGATGTCGATTCTAGGGACATAACATGCGCACCCAGTTTGGGCCTAATCTTAAAAGTTAATCCAAACCCTGGAGAGGTGATCAAAACAGTTAAAGAAAAATAAGAACGGTTGAGATCATACAGAGCTCGAGTCATGTGGAACTGGGGCAAGTTAAACACAAAGAAAACCGTTAAAAGGCAAAGATTCGCCGAATTGGCATGAGGGTCGTTCATAATAATGAGAATGGGAGTGTCGCCAACGGTGCTTTAGAAGTGACAAATGAACAAATAGATGTTGAATATAATTGTCAAGTCCAGCACCATCAGAAGAGACTACAAATTTAAATCGTGTTGTTTGCATTTGGCATATTTTGAAGACTGGAATGACGAAGGCATTTTGTTCTGCTACCCAAACACTTTATCATTCGTTACCCCTTTTGAGTCTTATTTATTTTCTTTCATACCCCTCGTTCGGAATTAGTAGCAACGAATAGAATATGCAAGCATGGCAGGTAAGAGAAAAGAAAGAAAAGAAAATAACAAAACGAAAAAAGAAGAATAAAAGAAAAAAAGAGAGAAAGAAAAAAAAAACGACAAAAAGAAAGGAGAAATGAGAAAAGAAAAAGAGAAAAGAAAACTCATAACAAAGAAAAAAAAAGAAAGTCAAATGAAACAGAGGAATTGGGAACTACGTTTGACCTGATTCCTCAAAGAGGATACGTAGGCGCTTCACGGCTCGGTCATAGTTTTGAAAAATGAAAAAAAAACAATTAAGATATCCCCAAGCAAGAAACTGGGGCAGAGGTTGCAGTCGTTGTAAATAAATCTAATTCCGAAGGTTGTCACTAATAACCCAAAACTAATGCATTTTTGAGCGTTTAATACCCTTTTTTTAGCCCTATCCAAAAACCCACATTACGGTCCAAAGAAAGACCTTCTGATCAGTTTTCAAAAATGCCAAATCAGACAAATGAAGAGTCTTACCGGCGAACATAACATTCTGTTCCACAGCAGAAAGGACTCTAATCTCCAACAGAAAGAGTCATACCAGCAACAATCCAAATCCCCAGCTAGAGAGAGATATAAAACGAGAGAGTCTTATTGGTGAAAACCTTCACAGGCACCATAAGGCGATGAAAGCTGAGAGAAAACCCCAAAAATGAGAGAGACTTGATAGTGAAAACCCTTCGGGCACTACAAGTCGAATAAGATTGAGAATCAGATGGGGAATTGCCAATTGAAGATCTTGAAAGATGATTGACGGTAGAGGATAGGCCACATACGCATGTCATGGCCATTAGAGTCGGTATCTGCATTTGATAGGGTTTTTATTTATAGTTTCTTTTGTTAAAGAGTCATATTTTTTTCCTTTGTCTTTTTATTCTGTTCCCTTTTATCTTTTTCCTTTCATAGAAAAATCCCCAATAGAGTCTGTCTGGTCAGAACAAGTATGAAATGACTTCAAATAGGCCATCAGCTTTCCAAAATGAGATCTGACTAGTACATCCAAGTGGTATAGTCAGCAGGGAACAAACGCGAGGCCAGTGTCAAAAGATATCCCCAGCAAAGGGAATTGACAAAAGGATTGACGAGCGTCAAGAGAGATATCCTTGCCAAAACCAAGGTTATAAACCTCAAAGGCCAAGGCCCATGAACAGAGCAAGGAGAGTAGCGAACATGATTTGGCGAAATCCATACTAGACTGAAAGGTCGGGGAAAATGCCAGTTTCCAAGCTATGCCACAAAAGAAGAGGGATATCCCCCAGCAGGAAGGGATTATCCCCAGCACATAATATCATCCCAACAAGTTGTTGAATGCAGAGCAAGGAAGGAGAAAGGGAAAGTCATCCCAGTAGGAGTATCACAACCAACCACCATGTTTTAAACTAACAAATTTTGTTCGATTTGAAACAGGTAAAGGAAATGGCATTGATGCAGAAACGCATGCCACAAGGGATATTATCAAACTGGGGCAGAAAATTTTCCTTCCATTTAGAAAATTTTCTGGAAGTCAGGTACCCCCAGCTGATAACATTTCACCCCCAACAGGTAAGTGAATAATTCCTCAACAGTGTTATCCCTAGCAGTTGCGAGGGGTCCAACACAACTCTCAAGGGAGGTAGTCTTTGAAGGAAGAAGCTATGCAAAAACAAAACAAAAACAAAAAAGGAATTAAAAAAAAAGAATAATAATAAAAATGGGGAAGGTAGAAAAGGAAAATTCATCCCAATCCCCAGCAAGTATTCGAGGTAAGACATTTTCAAGTCTTAAAGATATTTTGGGTTCATCCGCCCTCAAATAGGATCTGTTGGGTTCATCCGCCCTCAAATAGGATCTGTCGGGTTCGTCCGCCCTCAAATAGGATATGTTGGGTTCATCCGCCCTCAAATAGGATATGTCGGGTTCATCCGCCCTCAAATAGGATATGTCGGGTTCATCCGCCCTCAAATAGGATATGTTGGGTTCATCCGCCCTCAAATAGGATATGTTGGTTCATCCGCCCTCAAATAGGATATGTCGGGTTCATCCGCCCTCAAATAGGATATGTTGGGTTCATCCGCCCTCAAATAGGATATGTTGGGTTCATCCGCCCTCAAATAGGATATGTTGGGTTCATCCGCCCTCAAATAGGATCTGTTGGGTTCATCCGCCCTCAAATAGGATATGTCGGGTTCATCCGCCCTCAAATAGGATCTGTCGGGTTCATCCGCCCTCAAATAGGATATGTCGGGTTCATCCGCCCTCAAATAGGATATGTCGGGTTCATCCGCCCTCAAATAGGATCTGTTGGGTTCATCCGCCCTCAAATAGGATATGTCGGGTTCATCCGCCCTCAAATAGGATATGTTGGGTTCATCCGCCCTCAAATAGGATATGTTGGGTTCATCCGCCCTCAAATAGGATATGTTGGTTTCAGTCTTTACTTTTAAGTGTTGAAGTTGGGAGCCCGCCCAGATAATAGAGGCATACATTCAGTCTTTTTATTTCAAGTGTTGAAGTTGGGAGCCCGCCCAGATAACAGAGGCATACATTCAGTCTTTTATTTCAAGTATTGAAATTGGGAGCCCGCCCAGATAACAGAGGCATACATTCCACGTCTTTACCCATAGGAGATGTATTTCCTCCTAAAGTTTATTTTTACCCATAGGAGACGCACTTCCTAAATCCATTGTACCAGTAGGAGACGCACTTCCTAAAAAGTTTCACCAGTAGGAGACGCACTTCCTAAGTTGATTTCACCGATAGGAGACGCACATCCTAAGTTAAGTTCGCCGATAGGAGACGCACTTCCTAGATCCATCGTACCAATAGGAGACGCACTTCCTAAAAAGTTTCACCCAGTAGGAGACGCACTTCCTAAGAACAGTTATCCCCAATAGGAGACACACTTCCTAAGTTTATTGTACCCATAGGAGACGCACTTCCTAAGTTTATTGTACCCACAGGAGACGCACTTCCTCAAAGTTAAGTTTTACCCATAGGAGATGCATTTCCTCCTAAGTTGTTTTTGAAGAAAAAAAAACAAGAAAAGACCTAGTCTGATGAACCTTCTCCTAGGATCAAAATCTTAGTCCGACGAATTTTTCTCCTAAGATAGAGACCTAGTCTAACGAACCTTCTCCTAGGATCAAAATCTTAGTCTGATGAATCTTTCTCCTAAGATAACCAAAAACAAAAAAAACCTAGTCTGATGAACCTTCTCCTAGGATCAAAATCTTAGTCTGACGAATTTTTCTCCTAAGATAGAGACCTAGTCTGACGAACCTTCTCCTAGGATCAAAATCTTAGTCTGATGAATCTTTCTCCTAAGATAAACAAAAACAAAAAAACCTAGTCTGATGAACCTTCTCCTAGGATCAAAATCTTAGTCTGACGAATTTTTCTCCTAAGATAGAGACCTAGTCTGACGAACCTTCTCCTAGGATCAAAATCTTAGTCTGATGAATCTTTCTTCTAAGATACCAAAAAGAAAAACCTAGTCTGACGAACCTTCTCCTAGGATCAAAATCTTAGTCTGATGAATCTTTCTCCTAAGATACCAAAAAAAAAAGGGAAAAGAAAAAAAAACGTTTGAAAAAAAAGGAGTCATTTTCCTAAAACCAGGCGCCCACCTGTATAACGAGAGGAATACATTTCAGTCTTTACTTTCAGGTGTTGAAATTGGGAGCCCGCCCATAATAACAGAGGCATACATTCAGTTTTTACTTTCAAGTATCGAAATTGGGAGCCCGCCCATAATAACAGAGGCATACATTCAGTTTTTACTTTCAAGTGTTGAAGTTGGGAGCCCGCCCATAAAACAGAGGAATACATTTCAGTCCTTACATTTCAAGCATTGAAGTTAGGCGCCCACCTGTATAACAAGGGAATACATCCTAATCTAGTGTTTAGTTCACTCTCAGCACTGCATCAGTAGTATCAGTGGGCTACGATTTTGCTAACGACTCACAAACATCCCCAGTGCAAACTGGGTTAGGAAATTTTGTTTGTTTTGTTTGTTTTGATTGTCAGGGACCCGCCTGTAGAACGGAGTTTGTGGTATGTCAAAGATCGAAGAAGTCAGGAGTCCGCCTGTCGAAGATCAAGCAGTGACCCACTGGAAAGCAGAAGAATTACAACAGAAATCCCCAGCATTCAATCCAAGTTAGAAGCTCGCCTCAAGAACGCGAATCAATAGTCTGGGATGATCAACAGAAGCTGGTCACAAAAACAAAAAAAAACAAGAAAAAAAAAAAAAGAAGAACAAGAAAAGAGAAAAACAAAAAAGAGAAAAATACGGAAGTGGAGAACAGATGTGGTCTGCTCAAGAACTAACACCTACAACTAGCAAGTATCAAGGTTCAAATCCAAAGTCTGTATGAAGCACCATTCAAGACTCAAGACCAAGTTTCAGAAGACTTAAGAGATAGGAATCCTTGTAACTAGTAGCTGATAGGCTTAGTTAGTCTTTTTCAGTTTTCATTTTTGTTGTAATGACAGGACCGCGGACCGGAACCTCAACGGAACGGCACCTCGATCGGCTCTTCACCTCAGTACCATCTCTCCCATTTTCGAACTACACGTGGCCTGATTCCTGTATAACCAAGGATATGTAGGCAGCTCAGATACCAGGGCTCGGTCACATTCCCTTCCTTTCCTTAAGTGTAGTCCGTCCAAGTAATGGTCGGGTCAAAAACACGTCTAGTCGTTCTTTGTCGGAAAACTCTTCGTGTTTCCAGTCAAAGAGGGGCAGCTGTAAGCACGTGATTTTTGACCCTCCCCGAGAATTTTCACATTTTTAGCGTGAATATGTGAAATTGGGTCTAGTATAGCTATTTTAACTATTTTTACTTTATTTCGTTGCAAAAAGAAAATTTCAAAAAAATATATATATATAAATTTTAGTTTATGTATCTCTCATAAACTTGAAAAATACAAAAATTGCACTTTATTTTTGTACTTTATATAATTTCGAAAATTACAAAAAAAATAAAATAAAATATAGTTCTATTAAGGTTTTATAGTCATTATAATTTTGAAAAATACAAAAAATATTACTTCATATTTTTGTCTTTATTAAAGAACGAAAATTACAAAAAAAATATAGTTTTATTAATATTCTATAGTCATTTTAACTTTGAAAAATACAAAAAAACATTACTTCATATTTTATCTTAATATTTAAAAAAACAAAATTACAAAAAGAGTTTTATTAATATTTTGTAGCTATTTTAAATCTTGAAAAAATATTTAAAAAATATATAGTTTTGTTTGAATACTAGTCTTATTTTTGGTAGTTATTTTGCTTACATAGGACTAGTTAAGCAACGTTTTCCTATTTCTCGGGTCCGGGCAAAAGAATAATATTCGGGTTCAAACTACCCGATTTTAGGCCTAATTTTCGGACCTAGCCCATAATAAACCGTGTCCAGGACACATGGGGAACCCCACCACGCGTGGGGGACACAAACCTTGAACCCCACCACGCGTGGGGCTCATTTTTCTTGGCCAAAGGGATCAAATACACGGACAAAACATTAAAGGAGGGAGGACTTGGAATTTTTTGGGGAAAAAGACTGTTCACGCTTCTTCTTCTTAAAGAAGAAGAAGCAGAAACCCTAAAGCCATCGTCAAACAACCACCCTCCTCCTCGCAGCGACCGACCCCTCTCCGTCAACCGCCATAACCATCCCATACCTCCAACCAGCAACCCCCGTCAGCGGCACCCCTCCCGTCGTAGCTAAAACTCAGTCGCAACACCTTCCCCGGCACCCCTCCCGTCGCAACTGCTTCCACCTCCAGTTACCAGCCTCACCATCGACCACCGTCCAAACTACTTGCCCAGCTTCGTCAAACCAGTCCGGCGTCCCTCCATTAAACCCGGTGTATACTGCTCGTCACCTTCCCCCAGCCTCACGTCCAAAACCACCAACAAAACCTTCGCGTCCAAAACCACCGGCAGCCCCCACGTACCAGCTCCGTCGAGCTGCTGCTCGCTGCATCGTCACTGCCCCCTTGACACCGTCCAAACACCAGCTCACGACCATCCCTCCTCCTCCTAGTTTCATCGTACACCCCATTGCTACGTTGGTCGAGCAGCAGCCATTGTCGTTGTTGTTCGTTTTCAGCACGTCCGTCAAACAGCAGCCCACGACCACCTGCTACCCAGCATCGTCCAAAACCACCGGCGTACACCACCAAACAGGTCCGTCAGTAGCCCCCCCCGCCCCCCGCGTCGACTTTACTGATGTCGACGTCGTTCCGTCTTTCGCGAGCAGTTGTGGGTTGCCGCGATCCCGCCTTGCCGAGTTTTCTGTTTTCCGTCGAGGTCGACTTTGGGTCGTCGAGGTCCGGTACGTCGAGGTGCTTGGCCGAGGTTTCATCATTATTCCTCGTCGAGTGAGGTCCGGTTCGAGTTCTGTAGGAAGCACTGTTCGTCGTTCTAGGATTGTCGAGGTTCGAAGGTTGGTGTTCTTCGTCCTTTGTTTCATTTCATTCATTTTGCATATTATGGTTCAAGGCAATAAATGAAAATATTCGATATTTATGAATGTCAACAATGCAATTTTTGTTGTTGTGTTAAAAATGGTATTTTATGTTTAGTTACTGCATGCTTAAAGTAAATGTGAGCATATGAACGAGGTTATTCTATTTTTCATTTTTACCATGGATATTATTACCTGTTAGAATCGTTGTTTTTTTTTGTTTAATCTCGGATGGCTTCACTAGTAGGAAATCGTAGTTGTTTTAAGTTTGCCCTTAAATAGTAAAAATGAGACGAGCCTCGCAAAAAAAAAAATGCACAAGCCGCGGGGCCCTCCAAATGTATATATTAGATACTTAGATTCCGGGACGGGCCGTTTAGCAAATTCCACGGCCCTACCCCAAAAATAATAATGCGCTAGTTGCTTTAGGCGCGCCTTTAATAATGTTATCTCCCTAAACTCGGGTGCACATTTATGTGACCCAAATCCAAATCTCAACAAAAATCGAAATGTGTCTCTAATCACGGGTACATTGACTGTGACGTGGTCTGAGATGCATTTCCATGACGTTGCAAATTCATTTTTAAAATAATAAATGGGACGAGCCTCGACAAACAAAAAATGCAAATTGCGGGGCCCTCAGTAAATACTTGTTTTAAATTTACTTAGAATACAGGAGGGCCGCTTAGCGAATTTCGTGGCCTTCCCAAAATAATAACACGATAGTCTCTTTAGGCGCGTGTTTAATAATCTACTTTCTTAAAACTTGGGTGTGCATTTCATGCGACTCAAATCCAAATCTCCAAACATCAAATAAAATGCGTTCCGGATTGTGGGTGCATTTCATGTGTCGCAGTCCAAAGACGTATTTTAAGCGATGTTCACGTTCTTGTAAAAACAATGATAATAAAGCGGTAAAAGATAAAATTTGCACATGGTTCATAATTGTATTAAAAACCAGATAAATAAGCCGAATATAACAGTTGAGCGACCGTGCTAGAACCACGGAACTCGGGAATGCCTAACACCTTCTCCCGGGTTAACAGAACTCCTTATCCAGATTTCTGGTACGCAGACTGTAATATAGAGTCATTCTTTTCCTTGATTCGGGATTAAAATTGGTGACTTGGGACACCCTAAATCTCCCAAGTGGCGACTCTGAAATAATTAAACCAATCCCGTCTCGATTGTCCTTTAATTGGAAAAAAACTCCCCTGCGCCCCCGCGGGTGCGGAAAAAGGAGGTGTGACAATCGTATCAGGGAGCGTAAGTATGATGACCCTCATTTGCTTGTCCTCAAGGACAAGGTTCATCATGGTGATGCCAGAGATGTGACTATTGGTGATAATGGGGTATTGAAGATGCAGTGTCGGATTTGTGTACCCAATGTTGATGGACTTCGGGAGTTGATTCTGGAGGAGGCTCATAGTTTGCGATATTCCATTCATCCGGGTTCCGCAAAGATGTATCAGGATTTGAGGCAGCACTATTGGTGGAAGCGACATAGTTCGATTTGTAGCTCGGCGCCTCAACTGTCAGCAGGTGAAGTATGAGCACTAGAGACCGGGTGGGTTGCTTCAGCAGATAGAGATTCCGAAGTGGAAGTGGGAGCGGATCACCATAGACTTTGTATTTGGGCTCCCACAGACTTTGAGAAAGTTCGATGCTATCTGGGTGATTGTGGATCGGCTGACCAAGACCTCGCACTTCAGTCCTGTGTGTACTACCTATTCTTCGGAACGTATAGTAACTATACTAAATATCCGGGAGATTGTTCGTCTACATGGTATTCCAGTTTCCATCATTTCAGATAGAGGTACTCAATTCACATCATGGTTCTGGAGAGCGTTCAGCATGAGTTGGGTATTCAGGTGGAGTTGAGTACAGCATTTCACCCTTAGACAGAAAGACAATCCGAGCGCACTATTCAGATTCTTGAGGATATACTCCGTACATGTGTGATTGAGTTTGGAGGGTCTTGGGATCAGTTCTTGACATTGGAGGAATTTGCCTACAATAACAGCTATCAGTCTAGCATTCAGATGGCACCGTATGAGGCTTTATATGGTAGGCGGTGTAGATCCCCGGTGGGTTGGTTCGAGTCGGGCGAGGCTAGATTGTTGGGCAGAGACTTGGTTCAGGATGCTTTGGATAAGGTCAAGGTGATTCAGGATAGACTCCATACAGCCCAGTTTCGACAGAAGAGTTACGCAGACCGGAAGGTTCGTGATGTTTCCTATATGGTTGGAGAGCGGGTTCTCCTTTGAGTTTCACCTATGAAGGGTGTTATGAGATTCAGGAAGAAAGGAAAGTTGAGTCCAAGGTTTATTGGTCCTTTTGAGATATTGCGGCATGTTGGGGAGGTTGCTTATGAGCTTGCCCTACTTCCCATCTTGGCAGGAGTTCATCCAGTATTTCATGTTTCGATGCTCCGGAGGTATCACGGTGATCCATCGCACGTGTTGGATTTCAGTTAAGTCCAGTTGCACAAGGATCTATCTTATGTTTAGGAGCCAGTGGCAATATTGGACAGGCAGGTTAGAAAGCTAAGGTTGAAGAACATTGCATCAGTAAAGGTTCAGTGGCGGGGTCATCAGGTTAAGGAGGCAACCTCGGAGACCGAGCAGGATATGCACAACCATTACCCTCATCTTTTCACTACTTCAGTATGTCTCTATGCTCGTTCGAGGACGAACGAATATTGAAGTGTAGGAGGATGTGATGACCCGGCCGGTCATCTTAAGAATTAATGCCTCGATCCCCTATTAACTGCTTTCCCCGTATTTATTTCTGCTTTTGATTTGCCGGGATGTTCGATTTTGAGTTTCGGAGAGTTTTGGGACACTTAGTCTCTAAAAGAGAGCTTAAGTTTGGGAAATTTGACCGTAGTCGAAATAGTGTAAAGATGGCCTCGGAATGAAATTTCGATAGTTCCGTTAGCTCCGTTGGGTGATTTCGGGGTTAGGGGCATGATCGGATGGTATTTTGGAGGTCCATAGCTAATTTAGGCTTGAAATGCCGAAAGGTCGAATTTTGAAGTTTCCGGTTCGATAATCCGAGGGTCGAAATGGAATTCCGGAAGTTGTAGTAGCTCCGTAGTATTAAATGTGATGTGTGTGCACAATTTTAGGTCATTCAGATGAGGGTTGATAGACTTTTTGATTGAAAGCGTATTTTTAGAATTTTGGAGTTCTTAGGCTTGAATCCGTGGTTGATTCGTCGTTTCGAGGTTGTTTTAGGTGTTTTAAGGATTGGTATAAGTTTGGACAGTGGTATTAGAGTGCTTTTGGTTGAGGTCCCGAGGACCTCAGGATGATTTCGGATGGTTCTCGGAAGAATTGGAAGAGGTTTGATGCAGCTGAAGGTGTTGATATCTGTCATAACCGCCCCTGCGATTGGGTCCCGCAGGTTCAGATCCGCAGAAGCGGAATTGGGGAGGATCAGCAGGGTCCACAGATGTGGGAGACTTACGTAGAAATGGTACCGCATCTACGAATGGGTAATCGCAGGTGTGGAAGCTGGTCTTTAAGTGAAAGGTCGCAGATGCGACCATGTCCAAGCGGGACCGCAGATGCGGTCCCAGGGCCGCAAATGCGGAAATCACTAGGCAGAACATATAAATTCTTTCCTCCGCGAAATTTAGCCATTTTTCATCTTTTCAAAACGGGAAGAAGCTTGGGGAGCACTTTTCAAGAGGGATTTTCAGAGGAGTTCATTGGGGTAAGATCTTTGGTCCCAAAACTCGTTATTGGAATGATTTTTATCAATTTAAGCATGAAAAATTAAGGAAAATCAGTGGTAATTGGGAGTCTAGGGCTTGTATAATGAAACCTTTGAGTGATGATTTGAGGGACAAATTGAGGTTCGATTTTGGAACTTTTGATATGATTAAACTCGTAAGAGTTCGAGGTCTCTGGAAATATAAATTTTACCCAAATTCGAGACATGGGCCCGAGGGGCGTTTTGGTCATTTTACATAATTTCGCGTATTAGCTTAGAATTTAATTGTAGAATCAGTTAATTGAAGTGTTATTTACATTATGCAATTGAATTGAATAGATTTGGGCCATTTGGAGTTGAGTACTCGTGGCAAGAGCGTGGTTTCGGGTTGATTTTGAGTCGGTTCGAGGTAAGTGGCTTGCCTAACCTTGTGTGGGGGACCTTCCCCTTAGGATATGATATATTTGATGATTGAAATGCCTTGTACGTGAGGTGACGAGTGCGTACTTGAGCTAATTGTTGAAAATCCGATTTTTTTTAAGTATTTCAATTGAGTTCCTTTCTCCTGTTTTATTCTACTTGCGAATTTAGCCTGTTGTTAGTTTAGAAAAACATGTTTAGTTGACTTAATTGCCTATTTGCTTAAACTGCCTTAATTGCATTACGTGAAGTATGTTAGGCTAGAATTATTTGTTTACTTAGTACGAAATTTAGCATTTATTGAGTATTCTTGTGTTGCTGCTGTGTGTTTTTAATTTGGGACTACGAGACGGCATCCCGGGAGATCCCCTATACGTATTTAAAATCTGGACTGAGGTACGGGATACCAAGAGATCCCTGACACGTATATTGAGGATACCAAGAGATCCTCGGGATACAAAAGATCCCTAGCATATATTGAGGATACCAAGAGATCCTCGGGATACCAAGAGATCCCTTTGTATATATAGAGGATACCAAGAGATCCCCGGTTACCATCCTTGTTATGAGTAGTACTTCCTTGTGCTTTGCCTTTATCTCTGTTTCGGTTATTGTACCCTTATTATCATGTATAGATTCTTACTGTAGATTCTCAATTGAACTACTTATCTTATTCGGTTATCTTTATATTTATTTAATCTCAGTAGGTCCCTAACCTTCCTCGTCATTACCCGACCGAGGTTAGGCTTGGCACTTACTAAGTACCATTGTGGTGTACTCATGCCCTTTCTGCGCATGTTTTTCATGTGCAGATCCAGGAACCTTTGCTCAGACTCACTATCCTTGAGGCGAGGCGCTCTGCAGAGACTTCAAGGTATATCTGTCGCGTCCGCAGACCGAGGAGTCCCTTTCTATTCCTGCTTTTAGTATTTAGCCTTTCTATATTTTTTTCTGTTCTATTTAGACATTCCGGAGTTAGAGCCATGTAGTACTTCTTAGCTTGTGATTCGTGGGTTTTCGGGTCTTGGATTTATGTTTTGGTATTGAGAATTAACTATGGTGTATGTCGAGCGGCACATTTAAACACTGTTATTACTTTATTACTGTTTTAAATTGTTTTACTTCCGCAAATTTTGGTTTTCTTCCGTAATTTAGGCTTACCTAGTCGTAGAGACTAGGTGCCGTTATAATAGTTCACCGAGGGCGAACGGGGTCGTGACATATCAATTAATCTGTTATAATTGATTAATCAACTTATAACCTAGTGATGAATGAATGTAATTCATTAACTCTGTTATAATACAAATAATGAATACTATTATATTAATTAATAGAATAATATTATATTGGTTTATCAATTCATTAATTATTCGTACGTAGTAATGTATAAGATCGATCATCAATTACAATATAGTTTATGCGTGTGTATGAAATTACTCATATACTTAAATATAACTTAAAAAATTCCTTTACATACATGCTATTATAATCTATTAAAAGTAATTACCTAGTTAATATAATTTTTTTTAAAGATTATGCTTATATTTTATAATTATTTATAATAATTATAGTTAAATAAAATAAATATTTATAGCTAATAAGAATTTTTTATAGCTTATAATATTTAAAAACCAAAAAAGAAAAAAAAAATAGAAATAGCGACCAACTTTGGTCAAACGGTCAAAACTTAATTACCTACCAAAAATAGCAACCAACGTTGGCCGCTTTTTCTAATAACATATTCTAAAATGAGCCCCCCCCCCCACCACCACCACCATTTCTCTTATTTTCTTCCCCAAAATTTCTCCAACTTTCTCTCAATACCTTCCCCTCCCCGTCTTTATTTCCTCACACAAATCCCATTCCCCCACCCCGCGCCACCACTGCGACCGTCGGACTGCCGTCGCCCACGCCACCACTATCGCCCCCTCTCTCTCCTTCTCCACCTAAAAAAAACCTAGGTTTGAATTATAACCTTGAATCTTTGTTATTTCTAGTTTTTGTTTCAATTATTTCAATATTGTAGTTTATTGTTTCAATTAGTGTTACAATTCTTTGAACATTGTATTTTATTGAGGATTAGGGTTTAGGTCTTATTTTAATTAGTTTTATTAATTAATTTTATTAACTAATTAGTTTAAGTAGTGTTTAATTTAGTTTAGTTAGATTTAAATTATTCTTTGTATTGTCTTGATAGTTTAGTTAGAATCTAGGGTTTAGGATATGAATTGAAATTTTAGGATATGAATTAAACTTTTAGGATATGTTGGACTTTTAGTTTATGTATTGGAATTTTAGTATATGAATTGGACTTGTAGTTTATTAATTTGTTCTTGTTTTATTTGTATAGATGGAACATCGTACTTGGATGTACAATAGAAATTATCCTATTCGGTGGGGATTGCGGGAGGATTTTGTAGTAGGGGTTGATGACTTTATTAGACATGCAATGTCACTTCCACCATACCGAAATGAAGGAGTAATTAGGTGCCTTTGTGTTAGGTGCGACTGTATGAATTTTGAAAAATCGGAGGAAGTTAAGATTCATCTTTATAGAAAGAGGTTTATAGAGAATTACTTTGTGCGGACTAATCATGGATAGATCGATGGTAGCCATGGGATATTTCATAACATGGTTGTGGGTGAAAGTAGTAGGTCGGTGGATAATAGAAATCGTGATTCTAGAATTCATGATATGGTTGCGGATGCTTTTGGGATGCACTTAGGGGTGAGCCCAATGAAAATGTTGAGCAAACTCCTAATGATAACGCAAAATATTTTTATGAACAGTTAGAGGAAGCTAGTCGTCCACTACGTAAAGGAAGTCCGCACTCTGAGCTATCTGTTGCAGTTAGATTACTAAGTATCAAATCTGATTGGAATATTTCTCAAGCATCCATGGACTCTTTCATTGACCTTATGAGTGAACTAGTTGACCCTAATATCAAATTACCTGGTGATTTCTATAAGGCAAAGAGATTAGTTTCTAAGTTAGGACTTTCGTCAATGAGAATTGATTGTTGTGAAGATGGTTGCATGTTATATTATAATGATGATGCAACTTTAAACAGTTGTAAATTTTGCAAAATGCCTCGTTTCAAGAGACTTTCCAGCGGGAATATGGTCGCTATCATGTCGATGCATTATTTACCTCTTATACCTAGGTTAAAGAGGTTATATGCGTCGATGAGTTCTGCTCCTCATATGAGATGGCACTTTGAAAATAGAAGACCACCTAGTGTTATGTGTCATCCTTCAGATGGAGAAGCTTGGAAGCACTTTGATAGGACATATCTAGATTTTGCCAGTGAACCAAGGAACATTCGGTTAGGTCTATGTGTGTATGGCTTCACGCCTTTTTCTATATCTACGACACCATATTCACGTTGGCCTGTCTTTCTTACACCTTATAATCTACCACCCGAGTTGTGCATGACTAGTCCATATATATTCTTAAATTGTATTATCCCCAGTCCACATAATCCGAAAAGTTTGATTGATGTATATTTGAAACCTTTGATTGATGAGCTAAAACAATTGTGGTACGATGGTGTTGAAACATATGACATATCAACCAAGCAGAATTTCAATTTGCGTGCTAATTTAATGTAGACAATTAACGATTTTCCTTCGTATGGAATGTTGTCTAGATGGATGACTGCTGGGAAGCTAGCTTGTCCTTACTACATGGAAAATAGTAAAGTGTTCACTTTGAAACATGGCTGAAAGCAATCATGGTTTGATTGTCATCATCAATTCTTGCCTCCTGATCATGAGTTTAGGAGGATGAAAAAAGCATTCAAAAAGAATAAAATGGAATATGATTCTCCACCTCCGATACTTTTAGGTGCGGAAATTTGGGAGAGGTCCAGAACTTCAGTAAAGTTACTGAAGCTCCACCTTATAGATTCCCCGGATACGGTGTTACTCATAATTGGACGAAACATAGTATATTTTGGGAGTTGCCTTATTAGAAGGATAGTCTTTTCCGTCACAACCTTGATGTCATGCATATTGAGAAGAATTATTTTGACAATTTGTTCAACACAGTGATGGATGTTAAAGGTAAGACAAAGAATAATCCGAAGGCTAGAATGGACTTACAAGAATATTGCAGGCAGCCTGAATTATACTTCCAGACAGAAAACAGTGGTAAGATATTCAATCCAAAGCAAGTTACACATTCACTTTGGAGGAAAGACGGCAAATTTGTGATTGAGTAACGAAATTGAAGATGCCTGAGGGTTATGCGTCGAATCTTGGAAAAAAAGTTAATATGGAGGTAGGGAAGTTGAGCCATTTGAAAAGTCATGACTGTCATATTTTCATGGAGACCTTAGTGCCTATTGCATTTGTGGTTTGCCTGAAAGAATCTGGAAACCCATCACAGAGATTAGGTTATTTTTCAAAGACTTGTGTTCTTCCACATTAAGGGAAGAAAACCTACTCCGGATGGATTAGAACATTCGTGTAACTTCTACTAAGATGGAAAAGATATTTCCATGTGGTTTTTTTGATGTTATGAAACACCTTCCAATCCACCTTGTACACGAGGCACGACTTGGAGGGCATGTTCAATGCAGATGGATGTATCCCTTTGAGAGGTAATATTATAAGTTTGATGTAATTTTCTGTTTTATTTGAATGTTCTTGGCTAACCTGAAATTATGTAGGACAATTGGAAAATGCAAATAATTTGTTAAGCAGAGGAATAGGATTGAAGGATCTATATGCGAAGCTTATCTTGCAAAGGAAACTGCTCATTTTTGTTCTTGTTATTTTGAGAGTAATGTGCCATGTGATAGGAATAGGCCGAATAGGCACATAGTTGAATGTGTGAATGATCTATTATATCCGCCTATGTCATATTCAATCAACCAGGCCGATGTTCTAAGGATGTTAGAAAGAGAAGTTTGAGTGATATGGAGTACAAGTCAACTACACTTCATGTGTTGCTAAATTGTCCCGAAGTTGTACCATTTCTCAAGTAAGTATTGATTTAGTAGTTATCAAAATATATAATTTACTGTGACTACATCTCAATGCAACTACTAAAAATATTTGATGTGTCACAGCCACTTCGTGGGTCAATTTGGCCATGATGCTGTATATACGAGATTTGATACGTGGTTCAAACAATTTGTAAGTTTATCCTTATAATATTCTAACACTATGTAGGTAAACAATATTTGGAAGTTATGCTAAATTATGAATTTTTTTTAAAAATATGTAGGTAAATGATCCAAATAATGGTGTAAATCAATTTTTGAAAGATATATCTTGGGGACCTGGGCTTCATGTCACAACAATGTCTAAGTACGTTGTGAATGGTTATAAGTTTCATACAGAGGATTGCTCTAAAAATAAAAATAGCAACAACAGCGGGGTGTGGGTTCAAGGTGGTGATGGCAACCAAGTTGGAGATATTAATTATTATGGTGTTCTCAAAGAAATAATAGAACTAGAATATACATGTTGGCCATTTAAGAAATTGATACTCTTTAGATGCAAGTGGTTTGACCCAAATCCAACAAGAGGTACAAGAGTACACAATCAATACAACATAATTGAGGTTAATCATACGAGGGAGTATGATCGCTATGCTCCTTATCCATTGCGGCGGAATAAGTCCGATTGGCAAGTTGTAATAAAAACTAAGCCTGTAGGTAGGGTGGAAGTCGAGAATGTGTTAGATGTTGCATATCAAAATGATATCTCCAGTGCTTACCAAATAGTGGACGAACTTTTAGAAAATGATTTGGAACATCCTAAACACATATTGGAAGAAGTTGATATAAATAAAGTAACAATTATAGAAAATGAGGAAGAAGAATCAACTGATGAAGCTCAAACTAGTGAGGAAGAAGAATTCTCGGACGAGGAACAATACGTCGATGAGCTTTAAAAAGTTGGTTTCTTTAATAACTCTCGTTTTATAGCTAGTTTCTTATATGTTTCAATATAAATATGTATTATATTATGCAGATGACAGGCAAGGGTCGAGGTAACAATGACCTTACTGGTTCTCAAGGTCGAGAAAAGGCTAGGAAGGGAAGGAGGAGGGTAGAAGATAATACTCAATCTTTTCCACCCTCTTCAGAGATGCCTATGCCTATGTCTTATCCTCCACCCCAGGGCTATCCTGAGCTGCCACAACATCAAGAGCCCTACACCTTCATACAGACACCAGGTCTTTCATCACAGGGCCATAGGACTATACGCCCGACATACAATCTAGCTGCCTCACGACCACGTGAATCGCAACCATCTGCATCGCATTGATCACATCCATCCATGTCACATTCAAATGGATCACATCCATCCATGTCACAGCCACTCGGGTCACAATCACTTGGGTCACAGACATCAGTATCATAGCCACTTGCGGTCTATCAAGCTATGTCGTAGTCACAGGGATCACAACCATCTTCATCAGCGACTCCATCTATTTTAGGCCTTCGCCTGCGAGATAATAGCTCTGACCCCCCTACACCTTCCACACATGCCTCTGATATACATGCTTCGGACGGTGATACTGATGATGACGAGGAGGTGCATTATGATCAATATAGCAGGATCATCATAGTCCCTGAGGGTGATGGATAAAAGTTATTTGTTATTTTTACGTTTATTGTTTTGTACAATTTGTACTAAGATATTAATGTATTTTTTTATTAAATTGCAGGTCCATCCCGAGTAATATTACTATAAGGATAATCACCAAAGCCACCAGAAAGCTTTATGATAGCCCTTATGCGACTTGGAGTGAATTTCCATTCTCACTGAAAGAGCAAATTTTCAATAAATTTAAGGTATAAATGTTCTTTTAAGCAGTATAATTTTTTATATATATGATATTTCCATATAATATTTAACTTTTGAAATACAGAGCAAGTGTGTATGGGAACACCGCTATAGCGTGGAAGTGGCTGCAAATTTTCATCACAAAGCTCGCAAGCAGTTGTCACATAGTTTCTCCGAAGCTAAAAAGTTAAACTAGAAGCCTGACTGGTTGCTTCAGAATTTATGGGAGGATTTGCAAAGGCAATGGCTTACCACAAATTTCTTAGAGAAGATCGAAAAAGGAAAGAAAGCTCGTGCATCTGAGAAGGGAGGCTTCTTGCACACTAGAGGTGCGATCAACCTAGAGACAATAAAAA
Source organism: Nicotiana tabacum (assembly GCF_000715075.1). Taxonomy (NCBI): domain Eukaryota; kingdom Viridiplantae; phylum Streptophyta; class Magnoliopsida; order Solanales; family Solanaceae; genus Nicotiana; species Nicotiana tabacum. Next base: position 21,514,464 of record NC_134100.1, on the reverse strand, counting down.
GAAGATTGGTACGTAATTGTTTAATTTATTTTAATTTTCAAAGTATATCTATTCTATTTATTAACTAAAATTTATGAGTTTTCAGGAAAAGAAGTTGGGGCGTCCAATGAAATAAGATGAGCTATTCCAGGAGACTCATATTGTAAAAAAAAAAAAGAAATGGATCAAGAAAGGTGGGTCGAGGGCCGAGCCTCGACTATACATGTAAGTTTTTACTTTTCATTAAGTATTTTGATTTACTTTTATATAAATTTTGAAATACTAATTCAATGTAATTTTTCTTATAGGGTCACTTCACAGCTGACGTGGAGGAATTCATACGCAGTCAGCCACCTAATGAGTCGGGCGAGCTAATCCAACCTTTGCACGAGGATGCTGAAAGAATGTGGATGGAGGCTGCTTGCGGTCCAAAATGGGGGAAGGTATACGGGCTTCTTACTAAGAAATTCCATCGCTATAAGTGCGGAATGCAAGGAATAGGGACTTCGTCGCAAGGCGAGAATCTTGATGGGGAGAGCCTCTCTGCTATGCGGGAGATTGTGACAAAGCTCACATCCGAGCTAGAAGCGGCCAAGGAAAGAGAAAGGCTTAGAGATGCTCGGTACATTGGCATGCAAGCTCAGTACCAAGGCATGCAAGAGCAGCTCAAATCTCTCCTAGCTTCTGGAGGTTTTCCGATTCCCCGATCTCGTGAGTCATCGCCAAAGGCTCGACATGAACATGAGCGTTCCATCCCCTCTCCCCGTGCTCCTTCCTCCCGTCCTTCCCGTGATCGTTCTTCCCATCCTCGACAAGTAGACCCTTCTTTATACCGTCTTGTTGATGAAAGTTCATCGGACGGTGATGATAATCATGTTGTACAAAATACTCCTTGACTTTTATATACTTTAAACTAGACAAATAGAACCGATTTTGAACTAGGTGTAATAAGCGTTAACTTAGTTTTGTTAGTTTAATTTGTTAGTTCTATTGAACTTTAATTTGTTGGTTTTAATGTATTTTTTGAATTGTGTTGTTGTCGTTGTTGTGTTGTTGTTGTTGTTGTTGTTGTTGTTGTTGTGTTGTTGTTATTGGGTTGTTGTAGTGATTTTGATATTGAAATTTTAGTTTATGAATTGAATTATATTGTTATTTAGGGATTTTGGTATGCTGGCAGGTGGTATAGCTGCCAAAACAGGCATTTTATGCCAAAATTATTACCCATAAAAGCGACCAAAGTTGGTCGCTAACCTATTAAAAAAATTCTGGCGATTAGCGACCAAGGTTGGTCGCTTATTTCTAAAAAAAAAATTAAAAGATTAAAAATTGGCGACCAAGGTTGGTCGCTAATGAACCCAGATTTTATTTTTTAAAAAAACAACTGGAGATTAGCAACCAAGGTTGGTCTCTAATTTATAAAAAAAATTAAAAACTTAAAAATAAGCGACCAAAGTTGGTCGCTTATGAACCCAGATTGTTAAATATATATTTTTAAAAATAATATATATTTTAATTTACAGACCAACGTTGGTCGCTAATTTTTGATATATAATAACTTAAAAAATATCGTAATTTAAATGTACAAACCAACGTTGGTCGCTAAATTTATATTATTAAAATATTATACCGACCAAAGTTGGTCGGTATTTTGTTTACAATGAACATTTGGTCATTTTACCTAAGCGATCAAAGTTGGTTGCTAAGGTAAAGGGACCACCAATATAGCTATGAAGCCTATTTGAGCGCATTTTGGTCGGCATATTGAGATAAGCGACCAACGTTGATCGCTATATGTGGTCGCTTTTTATCGAATTTCTAGGAGTGTTATTTGCAAATATGAAAATTGCATCAATTTTCCAGACCCTACTTATGGAATATTGTCGTATGAAAATTACATCTCAAATATTAAGAAGCAAATATAATTAACATTTTAAAGAAGGAATCACACTTTTAATATTAATTATACAAGTAAAATCAATATTTTCACTAGGGAACAATATTTTTTTGTATGCTAAAAATAAATTTGCAAAAGTAAAATAAATTCTTTAACAAGGTAACTCCACCGATCATAATAAGAAAAAAAAATATCTTCAATAGATAAATTATATCCCATAAGTAAATGCTGAATTAGATAAACTCAAAGATCTCAAAACTTAAAATCATAAATCTAATGCTTGTGAAATGTTCATCATAATTATTACTAAAGAGATTTAAATTGTATTTAACAATCATAGAATAACACGAATTTTTATGTTATAATAATAATAAACAATTATAAATTAATTTTGATCTCAATCTAAATATCAAGACCCAAGTTTTTTGATTTTGAAAGAAGAAAACTAAAAGATTTGAGATTAAGAGAAATACCTATATTATGAATTTTTTAAATTTTGGAGGCTCTTTATTGAGTGTTCTTACTAAATATCACAGATAAAGTAATAAAATAAAGAAAAAAATAAAAATAACAAACGACAAATAGAAAATTGGGAGGTAGCCAAAAAGGAAAATGACTAGGAGAAAAGAAAAAAAAAGCACAACGAAAAGGGAAAGTCAAACAAGGTTAAAGATAAATTCGAACTTGAATTTTACACACAAGAAAAGTTTTCAAAAAGGTCTACCAGTCATAGCACATTTGTCTAGTTTGCGGATGGGAGTGGCAGGATCATATATTTAACCTAGTTTAAATTTTTTTATACATAAATATATACTCCCTCTGTTCTAATTTATGTGAACATATTTGACTGGGCACGGAGTTTAAGAAAAAATAAAAAATTTTAAAATTTGTAGTCCTAAACAAGTCAAAAGGGGGTCTAGAGTATTTGTGTGGTTATAAAAACTTATCATTAATGGTAGAATTGTAAGTTTAAACTAAATTATTTTCAAATTTAGAAAGGGGTCATTCTTTTTTGAATGGATCAAAAAAGAAATAGGTTCACATAAATTGAAACGGAGGGAGTAATAATTTTACCAACCGATCGAGTGGGTGCCATACCACCCCCACCCATAAGGGTGAATCCGCCCCTAGTTATAGTTTATTGGTCGTTTAGCTATGTTCATTCGAACATGGTGATGTAGAGTTGAATGTTTGTTTATTTCGATAAACACGCAGATATATAGGTATAGATTGAGGTTGAGAAAAAAAGAAGCGTAAGTGTTTGACCAAAAAGTTTGAACCATTTTTGTTAAACCAATTTAATAAAGAGATGAGGGGTGAATTCAAGTTAAATGTAATAAATTCTAGATCCGAAATTAATCAACCTAGGCGGTACGAGTCTGAGTTCAAGTTGACAAATGCTGAGTTAATGCTCCATGATTAACAATCAATATAAGGATGGAAACATGCAATAAATATGATAAATGACATTAAATGTAATAAGAAAGAATTTATCACCCAAAGGTTGGATGAGATGGATGATTCCTTCCTCTGAGTACAACATGTGACAGCAAACAAGTGAAGTGGATTACGTGTTTTTGGATCTTGTAAACTACAGAGGAATGTATGTGATGGAACCAAACAAAAGAGACAAAACAAGCTTTTTGTATATTCCTGATAGTCAACTCTTTACAAGATGTTTTTTCACAAAAGTTCCAAATACCCCTTTTTGTTTCCTCTCTCTTCCTATTTATAAGGGATATTCCTAGAAAACCCTAGAAAAGTACAATGTGGGGAATATTCAACATAATATTCCTATTCACAGTCACAGGAATATTCTACCAATTGTAGCCATTGATCTGTACTCGACCTCGGCACTGGTCTCCCCCTTTGAGTGACTCCTCGCCATTAGATTGTACTTGATTTCAACCTCGGCCTCAGCTCATTAATTTTCATTTGCTACGCTAGACCTAATTTTGACCCATACAGTTAGTCCCTCCGCTTATTAAGGTTGTCCTCTTGGGAGTCCTTGATGAGCGAATTTTATCTGTATCTAATCACAAAATGTTCTGCAATAGCGGATGGGCTAAATTGGTTGAGGTCACGTTGGTGACGGGTCGACTCAAAGGTTGTGGTTAGCGTGGCTAACACAGGATGACGTCATGACCATGCTCGTCATCGTTACCCATCTTCCCGATGCAATGCATCATTTCCAACGCCTTTATTGCTTCGATTTTAGTGTTAGTGACAGTTTCTTGCATCGATTTCAGCGCCATAGTGCCTTATAAATAGGGGAAGGGAGATTCAAAAATGAGACTTTTGAATTTCATACTTATCTGGTACTTTGCTTGTTCTTCTGATTCTTCTCTAGCCTTTTCTTCGATTCTACTATACACACGTTTATTGCATAAATGACAAATCCCCCTCACACTTCTAATATAGTTTCTGATGCCACCTCTTTATCGGTAGCTATGCCTTCCGGTAGCGGCGAACCTACGATTGCGGAAGATGACAGTTTTCCTACCGTGGAGGAGATAATTCCTTGGACCCGTCGGTCAGAAATGACTTTCATAAAAAACCTTCCCCTGCTCCTGAGCAGGTGCTATCACTCATGGGGTCGAAGCAAATATTTGACCTTCGGTCTAAATTTTGCATTCCTGCCCATGTCGACTTTGTTCCGGCGGGGAATGATTCAATACAAGTCCACCGACCTGGGTATTGTGCCTTTTACCAATACCTGTTCTTGGTGGGTTACTCTCTTCCTCTACCCCCACTTGCTGAGGAATTTTGTCTCTTTTATAGCGTCTGCCCGGCACAGCTTTCCCCATACCTATATAAAGCCTTTTTTATGTTGGCGAAGTTCGCAGAGTTGGCCGGTTGTGAGGTCTCCATTCGTCATTTGATGCACCTCTTCACGCCTAGTTTCTATAGAGACACGCTGATTCATCTCCGCTATCATGGGACCAAAGGGTTGGTGACGGGGATGGATGATAAGGCGAACCGCCGGTTTGATGCAACTACTTCTTTGTCAGGACCGAGCATGTAATGGCGGACCCAGTCGGGTTCCCTGAGTGATGGAACTTTAATAGTAAGGGCCTCTTACCGTTCGTAATGTGTTTGTTTATCCCTCCTCTTTTGTTTCTGACTTGCTCGTGCCTTTCTACTTTCGGTTGGTAAACGTCCACCTCCCCTAGTTCCTGACATTGGAGACTGGGTGGCTCGCGTCTTACCTCATACTGTGGGGATCCATGATTGGTTGTCATTTAACAGGAGGTTCGGCCCCAAGTCTTCGACTAGCGAGTCTGATTTCCTTTTCTATGACCCTTTTGTTCTGATTGTAGCTTATTACTGTCTTGTTGGCATTTTTTTAAAAACAAAATTTCTTTTCGTGTCAGGTCGGTGGGCTTCCAAGAAGACGAAGGCTCAGGTTCCCACGTTTCTCCAAGCGATCGCATTGGCTTGAATGCAATTTGTACTAGCTAAGTCTGTAAGAGAGAATCAAACTCTAGCTCTGCCGTTGGGTGATTCCGCCCCACAGGTAGCCGTCACATCGACTGAGACCTCTGATCACCACATCCTGCATCTAATTGACGATTTGTCTCATGACGAGGGGGAGACGGTATCAAGGAAAAGGCAGAGGGTGGAGACTGGAAGGGTTGATGTTGCTGATATTGAGTCGGAAAGGCCCATTGATTTGAGCACGGAGGCGGCACCTTTACTGGGCATTGAGGCTGCTCCTAAGACGGCTATCGTCACAGGAGGAGGGCCATCAAAGGTTGAAGGGACCTATGTCAGAGGGGAACCTGCACGAATATTCAGGGTCGGCCCATCATCCGCGGACGAAAGGGATAGAGCCATCTTCGTGGAGGATGAAGGATCGGGCTCTGATACCGATGCTAAGGAGGTGCGGGCTTTTGAGGAAAGGTACACCCGAGTGGAGATAAGGATAGAGGGGCCTGATCGGCACATAGTCAATCCCCTGGATTACGATCTCTTAGTCAACTCGGAATGGGTGATACCGTCCTTTGCTCCTCTATGTTCCAATTCTGAGAATAGGATGCTACAGTCGCTGAGGGATGTAGATTTGTCGTTGGGTATATCTGGCATGGCCTTGCGAGTGAGTTTGCTTTTCTCATTTTAGGTTAATTCATTTCGTATGTGTAATTTGCTTCCGCTGACCTATCTTTTTTTACATGTCAGACCCTCATCATGGAGATTGAGCGTGACTGGCGGGAAGAGTGAAGGATGACCCTCTTCAAGAAGATGGTGTCCAAGTATACAAGGTATCGTTCTAAGCATTGAATGCTAGTTGACTTTCTTAACCAGGATAGCCAATTCCATGCGCTCTGTGATGGGCTCAAGCAAAAATATGAGGAGTTGAGGGAGAAAGACGAAGAGCTTATAAGGGTCATCGGCAGATGTAGTGTGCTCGAGGAGGCGTTGAAGGCTAATAAGGATGAGCTCGAGGTGAGCAAGGGAATTACGGCCAAAAATGCTGACCTTTAGGCGCAGGTGATGTCTTTAAAGGCCGAGCTTGAGCAGAGTAAAACAATGGTTGTCAATTTGCAGGATGAGTTGAGCACTAGGGTTGAAGATTTGGGTCGAGCCGAGAAAGAAAGAATGATCGTTGTGGTAGAGGCGACAGCCCTAGGGGACACCCTTCATGTTTGCATGTTTGAGCGAGCTACTGAGGTAGAAAGTTCGGCACTTAAGGAAGCAATATTTGAGAAACGGATTAGGGATTTGAAGGCAGAGCTGTCTCAGCTGAATGAGCAGGTTGTCACTCTAAGGGTCGAGAAGGCGCAGGTGCAGGCTCAGCCGCCCACTTCTCATACTTCTATTGCTCCCGGTGTGTCATAGGAGTTGTATGAAATATGGGTTCATGTTGAGGCTCAACTTGACATATATGGGTCTCTAAAGATGGTAGGGAAGATTTCGAGGTTGAATTTGAGTATGTTCGTGTTAAGGTGCGTGCAGCTCGTGATGCCTGTGGTTATGATCCCAGTACGCCCAGATGAGACAATGACGAAGACGTCTTGGATAGGTTTGCCTCCGACCCTTGGTACGACGATGAGTATGTTGGTGATGTTGGTGATGGGGGGGATGATGCAGTATGAAGTCTTTGTACTTAGTTTTAGCTTTTTGGTGTTTTGCTGTTTTTGTGGGGGCATCTTTCCATCCCTTTGTAAAAAATGTATTGGAATGGAATGATTGAAATGAAATAGTTTTCTTTTGTTGTGTATTTCTGGATGTTCTTTCTCCTCTCTTTTTTTGTTGCGAGTTCTTTTGTGAGAAAGTCCCTGACTTTTCGGTTCACTTCGAGCGAGGTCGTCGACTCGAATGAGGTCGAAGGTAAGTTAATTCGAGCGAGGTCGAATTTATATTGATTCGAACGAGGTCTAATGTAAGTTAATTCGAGCGAGGTCGAATGTATATTGATTCGAACGAGGTTGCATGCAAGTTAATACGAGTGAGGTCGAATGTAAGTTAATTCGAGCGAGATCAAATAAAAGTTAATTCGAGCGAGGTCGAATGTATATTGATTCAAACGAGGTTGAATGTATATTGATTCGAACGAGGTCGAATGTAAGTTCATTTGAGCGAGGTCGAATGCATATTGATTCGAACGAGGTCGAATGTATATTGATTCGAACGAAGTCGAATGTATATTGCCTTTGTATTGGTGTGACGTGCAAATTTGGTAGATGTGTAAGAAATACTGCTTTGTTTATTCATTGGAGAATATTACATTCCTTTTCGGTCTGTACATGCATTCAAGGAGTCCCAGTCTATCTAGTTCCTTCATCTCCCAGCCAAGAGAAATAATCGATAGGCGGGGTGATGAATAAAATACCTAAACTCCGAGATGCCCCCTTCGTAGCCTCATTAAAAGCCTCCCTGAGAAAACCCAATTGGGACAAAACTCAGGTGAGGGAAAAAGATTACGACTTGGAGGACGTCCATCTTCAGAAGTTGAAGTATTTGAGGTGCGCGACGTTCCAATTATTTGGTAGTAGTTTTCCCTCCATTGTTTCTAGTTGGAATGACCCTTTGTTTGTTGTTGCTATGATTTTGTATGGTCCGTCCCAATTAGTTCCCAATTTACCTTCTCATGGGTCTTTGCTCGCTTGTGTTTTGGCTTTGAGCACATAATCCCCTACCTTGAGTGGTCTGACTTTGGCTTTTTTGTTGTAGTACATTTTTGCTTGTTGTTTTTGAGCTATCATTCTTATGTAGGCCATGTCTCTTCGCTTATCTGTTTCGTCGAGGTCTTGCTTTCTACTTTTACCGTTACTTGGTCCGTTCTCGTTGGAGTATCTTAAACTTGGCTCCCCGACTTCGACTGGTATCACTGCGTCAGTCTCGTAGACTAGTGAATATGGCATTTCTCCTGTGCATGTTTTTGGCGTGGTGCGGTATGCCCATAGCACTTCCGGTAGCATTTCTGGCCATAGTCACTTGGCGTCCTCAAGCATCTTCTTCATGATGTTCAGTATTGTTTTGTTGGAGGATTCCGCCTGACCATTGCCGGCGGGGTGATATAGCATGGAGAGTATTCGCTTGATGTGCCATTTCTCGAAGAATTCGACGGTCTTTTTTCTGGTGAACTGGGGTCCGTTATCACAACTGATTTCTTTGGGAATGCCGAAGCGACATATGATATTTCTCCATATGAATGTGATAACTTCCTGTTTGCGTATTTGGGCGAATGAACCTATTTCTACCCACTTGGAAAAATAGTCAGTTAAAACCAAAAGAAATCGTATATTACCTCATCCCACTGGAAGGGGCCCAACGATGTTCATCCCTCACTTGATGAATGGCCAAGGTGATGTGATGGAGTGGAGGTACTCGCCCGCCTGGTGGATCATTAGAGCATATTTTGGCATTGTTCACACCTTCGAACGTAGTCGGCAGCTTCCTTTTTCATGCTGGGCCAGTAATAGCTGGCTCGTATGAGGCATCTAACGAGGGCTCAATTACCTATATGTGCTCCACAATGGCCTTCGTGTACTTCTTCGAGGACGCGCCTAGTTTGGTTTGGCCCTAGGCATTTTGCCAAGGGACCGTCGAATGTTCTTTTGTATAGCTCATGGTTGATGATGTTGTATCGGGCCACCTGGATTCGGAGCTTCTTGGCTTCTTTTTTGTCGGGTGGGAGCAGCCCGTCCTGCAAATATGACATAATGTGGTTGCGCCAGTCCCAAGTCAAGTTTATAGTACGTACCTCAACTTGGTCTATCAACGAACGGAGGAGGGTGACCATGTTTTCTTTTCCGCTTATGTTCTTGGTGGCCGATGCTAATTTAGAAAGGCCGCCAGCTTTGATTTTTTGTGCTTGAGGTATCTGGTTGAGTTGGCACTCGTCAAACTCGGGCAGTAGCTTATTAATTTCTGCCTACTATTTTTGTAGCCTTTATTCTTTTATTTGGAAGTCCCTGTGACTTGGTTGACGACGAGTTGTGAGTCACATCCGAGGATGACTCGCCATGCTCCATACTTGAGAGCTAGTTTCAATCCTACAATTATGGCCTCATACTCGGCCTCATTGTTAGTCATGTCAGGACACCGTATAGACTGGCGAATGACTTCACCTGTTGGGACCTCGAGCATGAGTCCGAGTCCGGACCTTACCGCGTTGGAGGCACCATCGTTGTATAGGACCCATAGGTCGGGTAACTTGGGAGAGGTACGGGCGGCTTCCTGCTCGACCTCAGGTGATATTTTGGCGCTGAAGTCGGCGACAAAGTTGGCAAGTACTTGCGACTTTATCGTTGTTCGCGGCTGATATGTTATATCGTGCTCGCTTAATTCGATGGCCCACTTGGCCAGTCTACCTGACAGCTTGGGTTTATGTAAGATGCTTCTTAGCGGGAAGGTCGTGACCACCGAGATGGGGTGGCACTGAAAATAGGGTCTCAGCTTCGTGAAGTAACGACTAATGCTAGGGCTAGTTTTTCGAGGTGGGGGTACCTCATTTTGGCATCGACCAAGGTTTTGCTAATGTAATAGATTGGAGATTGCATACCTTTGTTTTCACGGACCAAGACTGCACTTACTGCGACGTCGGACATGGCCAGGTACATTAAGAGACATTCGTCTGGTTCTGCCTTTGCGAGTAATGGGGTGAGGACAAATATGCCTTTAGTTCTCTTAGGGCATTGAAGCATTAGGAATTTCACTGGAGACCATTGTCCTTTTTGAGAATGTTGAAGAATTTGTGGCATCTGTCAGAGGATTGTGAGTTGAACCTCGACAAGGTGGCTATACAACCAGTCAGCTTCTGCACTAGTTTTTTGTTGGTCAAAATTTCAGGTATTCCCTCTATAGCCTTGATTTTGTCGGGATTGACCTCGACGCCTCTCTGCGACACCAAACAATTGAGGAACTTTCCAGAGGTCACACCAAAAGCACACTTCTCAGGGTTCAGCTTGATGCTGCATCGTCTGAGTACGTCGAAGGCTTCCTCAGGTGGTCGATGTGGTCCTCTTTTCTTTTGGATTTGACTAACATGTCGTCTATATAGACTTCCATCGTTTTGCCGAGCTGCTCTTTGAACATTTTGGTGACCAACCTTTGGTAGGTCGCCCCTACATTTTTCAACCCTAACGCCATGACTCTGTAGCAATACATCCCTTGGTGGGTGATGAAGGCGGTTTTTTATTGGTCTTCCTCCTCCATAAAATTTGGTTGTATCCTGAATAGGCGTTCAAGAAGCTTAATAGCTTGTGTCCTGCTGTTGCATCGATGAGTTGATCGATGTGAGGCAACGAGAAGGAGACTTTCGGGTAGGCCTTGTTTAGGTCCTTGAAGTCTACGTACATGCGCCATTTCCTGTTTTTCTTTTTTACCATGACTACGTTAGCGACCCATTGGGGGTATTCTGACTCTCGAATGGAACCGTTGGCGAGCAATTTTTCCACCTCTTCGTGGATGGCCTCGTTGATTGCAGCATTGAACTTTCTTCTGATTTGTCGTACCAGTGGGTAGAGTGGATCAACATTCAACTTGTGTGTTGCAATATATTTTGGGATACCTGGCATATCTTCATGGGAGAAAGCAAACAGATCAGCGTTGTCAGTTAAAAATTTATGGAATTTACCTGGTTTTGTGAGTTTGTGGCCGATGTAGGCTTTTTTGCTGTGGTCACTTTCGTTCAGCTGGATGGGATCGAGATATTCCACCGTTGACCCTGTGGCTTCCACGATGTCGGGGTCTCTGATGAGGTCTTTTTGTTGGTTGGACTCGGCCCCCGACTTTGGTAATTGCTACTCTCCTGACTGTTGAGTGTATGTGCAATATTGGGCGATGCGGTAGCATTCTTGAGCTGTGCGCTATTCACTACAGATGCTGAATATTCCCCATGGGGTAGGGAACTTGATGATCTGATATAAATTGAACGGGATTGCCCTCATGGCGTGTATCCAGGGTCATCCTATAATGGCGTTGTAGGCTGTGTCTTGGTTCATGACATGGAATGTTGTTTCCAGGGTGATGCTTCCGGCCAGAACGGGCAATATTATCTCTTCGAATGTTCATTCAACTGCATTGTTAAAACCTGTTAATGTTATACAGCATGGTACTATCTTATCCTCGAGTTTCATTTTCATGAAAACTCGGGGGTGGATAATACATGCGCTGCTCCCATCGTCTACCATGATTCTTTTTACATCTGTATCTGAATTCGTAAGGTAATAACAAGAGCGTCGAAATAAGGAAAGGTCAAACCGTGGGTATCTAACTTATTGAAGATGATACTATCTTCGAGGTCATCATACCGTTCATGGATGATCGACCGCTTCAATTTGTGTGTGATGGTGAACTTCATATGGTTGATTGTCGCTTCATCGCCTCCGTCGATGATCATTTGGATGGTGCGGGCGGGGGAGTGTGGCTTTGGGGGGCCTTGATGTGGTTCTTGTCCACGGGCAAAATTGCTTCTCCCTTGGTCGCTCATCAACTCCCTTAAATGTCCTTGGTGGAGCATGTTCACTACTTCTTGCCATAGGGCCATGTAATCTTCAGTCTTGTGGCACCGTTCCTGATGGAACTCGCAGAGGGCATTCGACTTTCTAGAATTTGGGTCCGACTTCATCTTTTGTGGCAATTTCACCTTGGGATCGAGCTTCTCCATGGCGTAAACTATTTCTGAAGGAGACACACAAAAGTTAAGAGCAGATAATAGTGGACTTATATCTCTTTCATTTCAGTGAGTTCCCATTTGTGGTCGGGAAGCCCCTTCGGCTAGGCGGGGGATGGCGGGATGGTCGCTCTATTGTATGGTTGGTGCCTTTCCCGATTGAGGCGTAGGCCTGCTTGATCTCTTCGGCTGTCATTCTGACGATCTTTCCTTGATTCCATTTGGACTGTTGTTAGCCATTAGGTCGGACCATTGAGGTCATCTTCATTTGCCCTGACCTCAGCACAGTAAGCGTTGTGAATTTCTTCCCAAGTAGTAGGAGGGTATTTCATGAGTTTGCCCTTCACCCGTTCCTGTTTAACCCGTTTTGAAAGGCCACTACCGCCATCCCTTCTGACACATTCGAGAGGCTCATTCTCACTCTGTTGAATCGGGCGAGGAAGTCCCTGAGCCTTTCGCCGGGCGATTGTTTGACGGTGAATATGTCATTCACTCTCGCTTCTGCTTTCTTGGCCCCGACATGGGCGGTGACGAACTTGTCGGCCATTTCTTCAAACCTCTTTATGGAACATGCTGGTAATTGTGAGTACCATGTTAAGGCTCTTCCTATTAGGGTTTTGCCAAACTTCTTCAGCAGCACCGGCGGCACCTACTCTTTTGAGAGGTCGTTGCCTTTTACCGTCGTGACGTAATGAATGATATGGCCTTCAGGGTCCGTTGTGCTATCGTATATTTTCAGATATGGTGGCATTTTTAAAGTTTTGGGTATGGCATGTGGGGTTGCCTCCTCATTGTATGGCTATTCCATGAACCGGCTGACGTCCCATTTTGGCAGGAGTTTCGGGGCGCCTGGTATCTTATCAACTCTTTCTTGGTGCTCCATCATCTGGTCGCGGAGCGCTTTATTCTCATTCTCCTTTTTTTCTATTTTCTTTAGAACAGCTACGAGGGCGTTCTTGCCTACATCAACAACGGTGTGAGGGTTACCTTTTGGGGGAGGAGCGTGTTGGTCGTTGATGGTTATTGGGTTGTCAACTCGCATGGTGCTCCTACTCGCCGCTTGAGCGGGTTTGTCGAGTATACTACTTAGGGTGCTTGTGATCCATGCTTCCAAAAACTTTCTTACTGCGGGCGATGCTTCTTCCGTCGTGGACGTGGACGCCCTCTTCTCATGTGAAACGGTTACACTCCCATGAGGAGGGGGTGAATCACTTTGCCTGGGTGAGGCGCTCGGCGTCGTATCCTCCTCGCCTTCCTTGTCCATCTCGTTAATGGTGCCTAGGATATTTGTAGTGACACACATCATTATTTTCAGTCTTTCCTCTCCTTTTCTTGCTATTGTTAGCTTGTGCAAACAAGAAAAAAGGGAGCTTTTCTTGTTGTTTTTTTAGATCTAGAAGAAACTAAACCTTTTAACTAGGACCTCCCTACAGACAGCGGCAAATTGTTTGACCAAAAAGTTTGAACCCTTTTTGTTAAACCAATTTAATAAAGAGATGAGGGGTGAATCCAAGTTAAAAGTAATAAATTCTAGATAAGAAATTAATCAACCTAGGCGGTACGAGTCCAAGTTCAAATTCACAAATACTGAGTTAATGCTCCATGACTAACAGTCAATACGAGGATGGAAACATGCAATAAATGTGATAAATGACACTAAATGTAATAAGAAAGAATTTGTCACCCAAAGGTTGGATGAGATGGATGATTCCTTCCTCTGACTACAACACGTGACAACAGACAAGTAAAGTGGATTATGTGTTCTTGGATCTTGTGAGCTAGAGAGGAATGTAATGTGATGGAACCAAACAAGATAGATAAAACAAGCTTTTTGTATATTCCTGATAGTCAACTCTTTACAAGATGTTTTTTTACAAAGGTTGACCCCCCCCCCCCTTTTGTTTCCTCTCTCTTCTTATTTATAAAGGATATTCCTAGAAAACCTTAGAAAAGTACAATATGAGGGAATATTCTATTCACAGTCATAGGAACATTCTAACAATTGTAGTCGTTGCTCTGTACTCGACCTCAGCACTGTCCTCCCCCTTTGAGCGACTCCTCGCCACTAGACCGTACTTGGTTTTGACCTCGGCCTCAGCTCATCCATTTGCATTCGCTACACTAGACCTAATTTTGACCCATACAATAAGCTATTTCAGGTGGTGCCCTTTCACTTAGTTCCCTACCAAAAGAGAATAAGATGAAAATCTTTTCATACACGCAGTTCCTCAGCAGTCTGCCTGTTACCACAGGCTTCACATTTGAGTCAATTACTCAGATGGTACTCAACTATCCGAAATTATTTATCAAAGTCATCTTTCTTTCGTTCGTAACAACAAAGTCACTTAACAGTGCCAATAATATTCAGAAGGGCACTCAACTAGATTTCTCAAATTTTTGATCACCAAATACCTATTTTACCCTCTAAATTATCAACTTTATCTTCTTTTTTTTTTAGCTTTTTATATAATAATTTTTCTCTTATTAATTTATATTATGGACTTACCTTAGGATAAATAAATTTTATTTATAAATTAAAAAAAATTAATATAGTATTGATGCATATACAATGTTGGAATAATAAAATATTGAGCATAGTAGAAGGTTAATTAGAATAATTTTTTCGTAATAATAATTTTGTTATTAACAAAAAAATTCAAAAAATTATTTACACAATTGAGAATGAAAGAAAAAAAAGTTTTAAAATATATGTTCGACGCACATACTATAAAAAATAATTATTTAAAATAAAGGTAATTTTGTAATATATATTACATATTCTTGAATATTATGTAGAGTTATATTATTATTATTATTATTTCGACATTATACATACTAAAAAAATATTTTTTAAAATAAAATATTTTGTTCTATAGTAAGCCCTGTTGATTAAAAAGAGAAAAAATCATAATATTAAAAAAGCAACAAAAAAAAACAGAAGATAAAAGTTGATAATTTAGAGGGTGAAATAGGTATTTGGCGATCAAAAGTTTGATAAATCTAGTTGAGTGACCTTCTGAGTATTATGAGCATAGTTAAATGACTTTGTTGTTACAGACGAAAGAAAGATGACTTTGTTAAATAATTTCGGGAAGTTAATTGACTATCTGAGTAATGGACTCCTTCACATTTGCATTTTCACTAGCCTCTCTTTGCTTCTCTTTTACTTTGAACAAACTTATCATTGTTCCTGACATAAATTTCAAAAACAAACAAGGATACTCTGTCAGAAAAAATCAGGAGTTTACTTCTCCAACAATACAAATATACATTTGAAATTTAAAAACAAAGATGATTAAAAAAAAATTCCTGTCCTTTTACAACAATTTTATCCATTTTTGCTATCAGCTCTATGTCTCAAAACACAAGGTGGCACTAGTGATCATTAATTTAAATATGACGTCAACTTAATCAAAAATCATTCCCATTCCACATGAAAAAAGCTGGCTTTGAGCAATCAGAGAGCCGAAAAAGTTGATACTTTGTTTGATATCAGATGAATGGATGGAAAAGGAAGATAACATTCATAGTTTTCATCTTTTCTTTTTTGTTATGCAAAATGGAGAAGGAGATATAGTATAATTCAGGAAAAAATATTTCTCTCCTATGGTCTAATTTATTCTCTCCAGAAACAAGGACAAAAGATTCTCTCTTACTTTCAGAAATATGGGGGGTGGTAGGGTCCTTTCCGTTCAAATAACCCCAAGATGACATCCTTAATAAGCAAATAATTTGCCAATAATTCCTCGACTTAGTAGTTTAACAAGTTCAGGGAAAATATTAAATAAGTCTCCGATTCAAAGCTTTAACTAATTTATTACATTGATATATATTCTCCTTGCTAGCATGTACTAGAATGTGTCATTCTGCACCAACTAGTGATGTATAACTATTACCCACAATTAGGAGTGTACATAGGTCGGGTTGGTTCGGATTTTTCAATTATCAAACCAAATCAATTGTCTCGGATTTTTAAATTTATAAATCAAACCAAACCAATAAAAGTCGGGTTTTTCAATCACGGTTTTTCTCGGGTTTTTCGGTTTTCTCGGATTTTTCGGGGTTTTTTTCGACAAAATCTTCATAGCATAAAATTTATAATTTGTACTCAAATATTTCTTAGGTCCTAGTAGGATAAAACTATATAAGATGTTACCCAATAAAATAATACAAGATAAAAGAAGATAGCCACGATTATACTAAAATACTCTACAAATCGCATAAGATAAATATTGCTAATTAATAAGCCATAATAAAAATAAACATAATCTAAAAGTACTAAGGCATGTTAAAATAAGTACGACTAATAAGTACTAAGTATTAATTACATGACAAAATAATATTAAAAGTGAGTTATGCATTTTCACTATCTAAATCAATGCAAAACTAATAAAATAAATATCCAGTACTATTGTTATTTCTAGTATTAATTGAATTTTTTTTTGTTAGCATTAGTATTAATTTGATTTTGCTTTGGGCTTTATTTGAGTTACTAATTTTTTGGGCTATAAAACATATTTGACCATTCAAAAGTTCTAACAAGCTTGAAATAATACATTAAAAGAGAGAACTATTAAAGAGTTTAAATTATATTTATAAATTACATTACAATAATTATTTTTATGTATAAAATATTTTTAAAACTGGTATACATATAATGTCGGGTTGGTTTGGTTTGGTTTCGGTTTGACTTTTTTTAGTTAAAACCAAACCAAACCAATTATGGTCGGATTTTTTTTTCGAACACAAAACCAAATCAAACCAAACCATAATCGGATTTTTTTTTTCTCGATTTAACTCGGATTAACGGGTTGGTGCGGTTTATCGATTTCCTTTGCACGCCCCTACCCACAACTTTGATGAAAATGTGGTAATCTTCTGATTTTTTTTTATTGTGTATTTGTGTTGGCATGTAAATGTTCAAAGACTCTATTGCACCTACACTTTTTTTTTTGGTTGCTAATTCAAAGCCATTTATTTAAGAGAGAAACTTAAAAAAGTATTATTACAACCGAAGCCAATTCTAAACGAAACAGTCTCCAAATAGTCTTTGGCGAAATTGTAAACAAACGAAAGTAGATATACTTCAAGTTCGTATAGGTCCCTAATTTGCTCCTTTGTTGAAAAGGTAGATCCATCCAATTTGGGTAAAAAAGTAGACAATTTCACAAGAGTGGCAAATAATCTCGACAATAATTGAGATACGTTATGCTGGCAAAAATAATGAAACATCCAAGAGAAAAAATAGCATGACAATTGTTTTAAGTAACACATGAACAAGATGCGAAAGTAGAAATAAAAAGTAATTGCTGGAAAAGGCTCACCAAAATAAAATCGCCGTTGCCGGGGATCGAACCCGGGTCACCCGCGTGACAGGCGGGAATACTTACCACTATACTACAACGACTTGTTATTTTAGACGGTCATACACATTTTATTAAACCTTATAAATGCAGAATTCGTTAATGAATACATGGAGAAATAAGCTTGATAATATTTTTCAAATGTACAAAAAGGTTTTAACAATTGAATAAAGCTAGTTAAAGTTGAAATCATTAGCTTGCTCCTATTAGTTTACTAACTTGGTGCATATGTGTTAGAGTCAGCGCTACACAGATTAACTATTAATCTGCAATAATTTGCAAATGGTGAAATTTTTCTTTTAGAGATTTAATTAGTTAAAATTTTACATGTCCAAACATAATTTCAAATTTCAAATATCATTTTTCAACTTAATTCCAAATACTATGTTTTTTCAAAAATTATACTCTAATCCATAATAACTTAATAAGTGACCTTTTAGCCTTTTTATTTTGATCCAAAATAAGTTTCTTTTTACATAATCAAAGAAGAAATTAAATTTATTTTTTCAAAATTTATTTACATATCCTAATGTGTCAATGCAACGATTAATTAAGGGTAGTAATATATCTTTTTCTTTAGGAGTTTATATTTTCTTAAGTAGTGTGTCAAAAATTAAAAAATCAGTTATTATAGACCGGAGGAATTAATTTCCTTAATCTTGGCTCACGTCTGCCAACCCTCTAATTAATTACAAGAGCCTTTTCATAGATTTTGTGGTCATAACTCACACTACTTCTACTACTACAACTAGTACCAAAAAAATTAAAGTGTGGTTATAAAAGAAATAGTAGTATATATTTTAAAGAAAGAGGAAAAATAAACTAGAAGTAGAAACAATGCCACATCATCATCATCCAAACATTTGGCGCTAGCTTTTTCTCTAGTACCAGTTACAGCCTCTTCTCCTCCAACTCATTATATCCTCTACCCAAAACTGTAGCAGCCATGGGAACTGGAGGAACCCTCTCATGTTCTCAGAGTTTTAGTTTTGTAGCCTGTAATTACACTCAAAAAATTCATGCCCAAAATAATAGAACTTTGGCATTGAAATCAGTACTTGTAAACAAATTGACCAGTTTTACTAATCAAGATTCAGTTTTGAGAAAACCCCAGAATCTTCCTGTTCTTCGACTTAAGGTTGTTACTAGAGCTGCTGATTCCTCACAGCCATCTTCCTCTGCTATTACTTCCTCCGACAAATCTATAGTCCCTGATGAAGAGTTTTCACTTGCCAAGGTACCTTCCTTTCTTTTCTTTGAATTTAACTTTTACTCCATCCATTTCATAGTTTGATTCGGCATAAACTTTAATAAATAAGAGAAGACTTATGAGATACATAATCTTAAATAATTCACAACATTTGTGTGGCCTTAAAAATTCTGAAATTTGTGGTCTTAAAACTGTGATAGCATTTGTGTGACTATAAATTCATCCTATTAAGGAAATAATGAACGGTATTAATCTTTTGAAATAGACTAATAAAGAAATAGTGTTAATCTTTTTTTTTTGATTTGCACCGGGTGTCCGAGTCTCTAAGAGAGCCGACTAATCCCGGGGTGCACAGGCCCTCGGCAAGGAGTTTTCCGCAGGTGCACTACGGTTAATTCAGGTTTTACCCAGTCCAATGGCTCTCAGAAATTGTTTGCACCCAGTGAGTTTCGAACTTGAGACCTTAAAAGGGAGCAAACCCCAAGGCTCAAGTCAATTGCCACCGGGCAAACCCCCGAGGGTTATAGTGTTAATTTTTTTTTTAACTGAGAGAGTATATGCTAACACTGTAAAACGCATATTTAAAACTATTAAGCTATTTTAACCTGTTGTTATTTTTTATTTTACTAATTCCGGACGTTTACCTATAGTTATCTTTTAATTAGGTAATTTGATAGTGTTAAAATTACTGTTAGTTAAATGAAGTTAATTTAGTTTAATTGTTTTCATAAAAGACCTAAATGTAGCAAAATGATCATTGAAGATTCATATAGCGAGCCCATCTAGTTTGTGATCAAAACATGGTTGTTGATATTGTAATATATTTATTTTCAGACAAATTTAGCCCGCTTAGTTAACCGGAGACCGAATTTAAATGTGGAATAAAAAAGGTCATTTGTGCAAATGTCCATTTCAATTTATCTGATGTTCTTTCTATAATGGGAGGTTCCAAATGTTTGTTACTGTTTCACTAATAATAATATTACTTTATACAACTTCAAATGATTCACTATTCAAATTTTATTTTCTGTTGTGATGTTTTCTCTATCAAACTGACAATTATCCTGTTAATATTTTCTTCCACTACGACTAAGATATATATCTTAAGTCACATTAACAGCTGAATTTCGTTCTGTCATGTATTCTATAATAATGAAATTATGAAATGGAGGGAGCATATTAATTGTTAATAAAACATTAAGAAGGAATATGCTAGAGAGTAGCGATGGGAAATTGGAAACGTAATGTGAAAGACTTAGTTGGTCTCTGGATTTTTGTTTTAGAAATCTAAAACATTATCTTTGCTTTAGAAATTTAAGATGATTTTTTGGCTTGACTGATATTCATGTATTTAAATTGTAGTTTTCACATCCTTTACCTACATTACAATTGTTGTGTTTATAGTTTTTTACACTAATATAATTCATGTATTTAAATTGTAGTTTTCACATCCTTTACCTACATTACTATTGTTGTGTTTATAGTTTTTTACACTAATATAAATTACTTTCTTTTGTTCATGATGGATTTTTCTTTACTAAAATGCACAATTTAGTTCTACATTTTGACTTAAAGCTCATCTGAACTTGGACTATTGTTCACATTTCGCCGTCATTAAGAAAGATTGTGTGTCATTCCATACTCAATTTTTTGGGTCTTATAATATTGGATTATTGGTTGATGTACTGAGATATTCCAATTTGACTAAAACCACCAGGGGCGGTTGCACGTATATTAAAGCGGGGTCACGTGACACCTCTTCGTCAAGTTTTTTTTACCAAATGTCATATAACTAATACAAAAATTTTGTCAACTGAGGGATATATAATAAAGAGTGACACCAGTTAACACAACTTGCTTCTTCGTCCGGTGGTCTAGCGCCAAATTCATGTTTTCTAGGTCTGGTGTTCGATTCTCTTTAATAACTATTTTTGGCATACTTTGAAGCTTATTTGTTTGATAAAAAGTAGGTTGAGCAGGATTTGTACTGCTGACCTCCTCTAAACCAAAATTTTCTTGTAACCGGCGGAGCAATGCCCATTCAGACTTATGGAACGGAAAAAATAAATAATATAGGAATTAGGCTATTTGTTCCCTTCTTAAAATATGACACCGCTTACAAAAAGTTTTGTGTACGCTAAAATGGACATACCACCTAAATATGCTTATAGGCTATTAATATCTTCTACTTCCTTTTGAAACTACTGGTCCGGAAGGAAATTATCAATAATGTTCTGTGGATGCTGTAATTTGCAGGTTTCTTTTGGTGTTATTGGACTTGGTCTTGGTGTTTCACTTCTCTCGTGAGTATAATTAATTGATCAAGCTTTATACTATTGATTTCCTGGTTGTCTTAATTGACAAAGAAATACTTCTATGGTAAGGGAGGGGGTGCAAGTCAATGTCTACTGTCCATACTCCATAGTTCGCCTCCCAAATTTTTTTACATTCACTGACAAATCTTTTAACAGATATAGTTTGCATATTTGTGCATATCACACAGTAATAATGAAGAAGGAGAGTCAAATTCTTTTTTTTTTAAATCAAAAATATATAATGAATGTCGAAATTTTGGTTAACAATGATTTTAAATAACAAAAACATATAACAACTATGTGTTATTCTTTCTTGGTGTCATGTTATTGAGTTGCTTTATTCTTCGCCGTCTTCTGATATCTACAATTTAAATCAATGATGCGTTAGCCCGATGGTGTCCTGGGAAGGGCCGCATCCAAAGGGGTGTGATGTAGACAACCTAACCTAATGCAAGCATTAGTGGTTTCTTCCACGGGTTCAAACCCGTGACCTATGGTAATGTCTCAAAATCATTTTGAAGGATAACTGTTAAGTAGTTTAGGATTATATTAAAAGAGAGAATTTTATTCTAATATACTCTTCTCATAATTTTCTTAAATCAATAGCTCTACTTTTATCATATAGGGTTTTATTCTTGTCCTGTCCTTCTGATTCTTCAGAGCCCCATACTA
Organism: Nicotiana tabacum; assembly: GCF_000715075.1. Classification (NCBI taxonomy): domain Eukaryota; kingdom Viridiplantae; phylum Streptophyta; class Magnoliopsida; order Solanales; family Solanaceae; genus Nicotiana; species Nicotiana tabacum. Next base: position 21,492,911 of record NC_134100.1, on the reverse strand, counting down.
TTTAGTTTTATTTGTTTTTCTCTCCCCTTATAGTTTCATAGCAAAGAAAAGAGATTATTGGAGGTCACTTTTCCTTTCTTGCTTTCTCATTTTAGACACATTAAATTTGGCATAACCCTAGACTCTTCTATTGTTCAATTACACTCTACAGGTATGGATTTGGGGCATATTTTAACATCCTTCCTGGTTCCGAGTGGTCGGCATTGATGTTGACATATGGTTTCCCACTTACTATAATTGGCATGGCTCTTAAGGTGATCTACTTCTCCTTTTCTTGACCAGTTTGCTTGTATGGAGTTATAGAGCCTAGGTTTTTAGTATTGAATAACCGTGTTTCGAATTCAATGTCCTATCGACGATTATTTAATTCACTGATGGAAATATTTCTGTTATCAATACGTGAATGTGGGGACACACCTTTAGTGGGTCACCTTGATGATTCTGTTATAGAAATCTATTTCGTAGGGAAAACTTACTCTCCTTTACTTTTCAGTATGCAGAGCTCAAACCTGTGCCATGCATAACGTACTCAGATGCTCAACTACTAAGGGAAAAATGTGCTACTCCAATCCTTAAGCAGGTAATGTTCTTGTTGACTACCAGAAAGCCCTGCTGTTACTCTATGGTTTTCTTAAAGCATGTTAATCCATACCAAGAAGCTCCAATCTTTTTTCCAGAAAGCGTGTCATTTTACTATGGTTAATCTGCCAAAAGTTTGTGCTCAGAAGTCAAAGATAATAGTCTCTTCTCAAGTTAAGCATCCTCCATTCCTTTTTCGACAACCCGACAGTAGTGTTTAGTATTGTGCAAAATACAAAATTTATCAAACCTTAGGCTACACAAGAGTCCATCTTTACTTCTCTTAAATACAATATTTTCTTCTCTTCTATTACTAGAAGACCAAAGTAACTATAGTCCTTTATGTTCCCTGAATTAACACCAAATGATATATATGTGCTATACTTATGTTAATAACAATGAACAGCAAACTTGGACATGCATATTGAGATACTGTGAGTAACCTGTTGCATATCACTGGTCAAGTCAAGCTTTTATAATTCCTGATATGATTCTTGTACCAAGATAAATATGAAGACAAAATTGCATTGGATCCTAATATTGGTGATTTGCTACTGATACTTCATCTTATTGTAGTCTCAGATCTCAATTCAGCTATTTCATATCTGGTATCAGACATTCTTCACACTACTGACTAACTAGTGATAGGAATTTCTTTATGTAAGGTCAGGAGCGATGTGATAAGATACCGTTACGGGGATGAGCAGCATTTGGATGAGGCACTGAAGCGTATTTTCCAATTTGGACTGGTATTTCCCCTTATCTTTGTGTTGTGGAAACTGAGCTTTTATATTCGGATAAGCTTGTCTGTCTTTCTTGGCATGGAGATTTAACTTGAGGACTGAGAAATTCTCTGGAGAGGCCTTTGCTTTCATCGCTGTGGATTTCATCAAGAATGGAAGTAACCCCCCCCCCCCCCCCAAAAAAAAAAAAGGAAGAAAAAAAGAAGAATGGAAATGGAAAACCGTTAAAAGGATGGAGAGATTAACTGAGAAGAAAACAGGAAGAATTTTCTGCTGAAAAGATAAACAAATAAATATGATAGGGCACTTTCTAATTACTTGAGCTTTTGGATGATGTGAGCTTTATAACTCAATAGAAAATAATAACAAAATGGGGTCTTAGATTGATGTTTCATCTCCACCTCAAAACATGATAGGGTCCTTCTTTCCGTTGGTTTATGCATGAGCTTGTCTTCCATCTACTTTTACCTTCTAGCAAGTTCATATCACCCTCTCAATCACCGATTTATGCCCCAATTCTGACAGAGATGTACTTTTTAAGTGGAATAGACGCACAATATCTTTGGGAACTAGAATGAAATCACTTATTAAAAACTTGTATTATGTCTTTAAGTTATTCAATCCATTGACCTTAGGTCTCAGACATCAAGTGTTTCTCTTGATAAAATTTTCTGACTACTCCTTCTCTTTTCTCTTTTCTCTTACTCTTTTCTCTTTTCATTGCAGGGTGGAGGAATACCACGTAGAAGTGCTCCCGTCTTACAAATGATTCGAGAAGAAGTATGCTCCTTCAACTTGATTATGATTCTAATTAAGAATTTGCTTCCTCTTATGAAATGATATGCTGAATAGCTCCTTTATCTATGTTGCTTACGTTCTGCTTTCTCTTTTTGAATATTGCTTTTGTCCCCTATTAGACTATCTATATTCTCTAAATTTTATGAATTATCCTCCCTCCCTAAAATATGAAGTCTGTGGATACCTTGGCAGATTCTTTTATTTTTATTTTATTTTGATAACCATGAAATCCCCAAGGGCCAACTAACACGGTTTAATAAGTGGATAATGAGTCTGCCTCTCTACCCTTCTCCACTTAAATACCAGGCTTTTATTTGTGATACAGTTTGGACTTGTGACGTGCAGCTAACCCACACATCACTCATTTTATTCTTACCACTAGACCAAAGCTCCAAGGGCTCAGTTGCTACTTGGCTTTCGCTAAATATATTTGTGGATTTTGGTCACTGTCCTGAGGAGCCATCACATAAACAAACTTAAGTAAATCGTGTCGCCTGCAAACGGCATTATGCTTATTGAGTATTGTCAAGCTCGTTTTCCTTTGAATTTTATTTTCAGCAGCTAATTTATCTGATATTTCCTCTGATTCAGGTGACGGAGGATGGTAAATACTGTCTAGTGCTAGTCTTTGAGGCAAAAGCTCTGCAGTTATCAGATCTTGAAAAACGACAGGTGACATAATGATTCTGTAAATACCTCCATCCCATCCATATGGTTTCAAAACTTATATTCTAATTAATCTGCTTAAATCTTGGTAGGCAAAATTTGCGTCCTTCTTTGGACCAGGAATATCGGCTGAAATTGGTTAGTTCTGAAATTTGATCTTTCTGTTGAACTTGTATGACTTCTAAATTGCACTGGTTTGCACTAACCTTCATAACTTTGTTCCTGCAGCAAAGGGAGAGAAAGATGCGCTATATGAAGTACGGCTAATTTCCAACACGACATTGTAGATTTTGAGAAATTTTGCAACTATGGTATAGTCTGTTGTTATATAGTTCATTCTGCCACATAAATATATTGATATTTCTTCAAAATTGCACTGTACATTGTTGAACCCATAGGAATATATAGAATGATGGAAATTAAAATCCCATATGGTGCCACATTGTATGAGACCTGCTTTTATTTACCTCTGCAGATCTTTAATATTTTGAAGAGGTGGTTGATATAATATATAAAAAGTTGCTTGCTCGAATTTCAGCTATAAGTTTCAATTTCATTTGGAAGTTGGAACAATTAAGTTGGCCTGCAAAGCTTGGCACACAAAATATGTCATCGACAGGCTTCGCTGATGTTTACTCACACAGAGGCATGCAAGCACACACGCGTGCGCACGCGCACGCGCACATCACTCTATTTTCTTTTAAAAATAATATGCATATATAAAATCGACAAATATCACTTGAAAATAACACAAAGTATACATTAATTTGGAACAAGAAATAAAGGTTTAAAATCTATAAGACCCCTATAAGACCCCAAAACCAAACATACGTACAAGTTGAGTTGGGAGAATAGATTGATATCACTTGCACAAAATTATATGTGCATACTGTCTAGGTGTGACAACTAGCGACGTGATTTGTTGCTAGATATGAGGTCATGCACCACATAATGAAGTTCAAAATGGAAGAATCATATAAGGCATTGGTATGTAAAAATTGATGGAGGTTACAACCTGAAGTAGCATTGTGAAATGTAACTCAATCAGTTCAGTTACCATAAATGTATGCAAGGTGTCGTACCTCCTTTTTACCACCAGAAAGGTATAAGGGAGTTTTTCTAATGAAAATGACATTAATCGAAATGAGATTATTTTATTTATTTCAGAGTCGCCACTTGAAATAATTTATGGTGTCTCAAGTCACCGATTTATTTTAAAATCTCAAATCGACGAAATTGACTTTATTTAAAAATCTGCGAAACCAGAAATTCCAGATAAGGAATTCTGTTAACCCGGGAGAAGGTGTTACGCACTCCCGGGTTCCGTGGTTCGAGCACGGTCGCTTAAACTATTAAAATTGGCCTAATTATCTGATTTACTACATGTTTTAAACCTATTGTGCATTTTTAGCTTTATAACCGCTTTTTAATTATTTTAACCGCTTTTAGAATTTATGGAATTATTTCTTAAACAAGCTACGATTGTCGTACACTTGCCGTTTTGGGACACACCACCAACCACGCTACATGAAATGCACCCGTGATTCGCGATAAGTTTATTTTATTAATGTTCGAAGTTGTTATGTTCGGGTCACATGAAATACACACCCGAATTTTGGGATTAGGCATCGTAACTATGTCACGGGAACCGTACCCATAGTCACGATGATTTATTATAAACGCGCGTAAAGCAAACTACAAATGTTCAAAGTGTTTTCTATACTAATTATGAATGTTCCAAGTATTTTTCACATAGTTTTGGTATTAATATGAGGGCTGTAGACATGTAATTTTTGACCCTCTCCGAGGTTTTACACATTATCTTTCATAAAATTCAAAAATCCAAAAATAATTGTACTTTGTTTTCAGGAATATTAGTAGTTTTGTAGGAATATTATTTTAATTTTTTGCGATGATTTTAATCTAATCCAGTTTTTATTTTTAGGATTGATATTTGAAAAATAGATCATCATAAATGATCAAAGTGTGTCGTTCAGGATACATAAAATATTCAGACAGAGCTGCTCCTGTATAAGGAGCAAGGTATTGTAATGTAGCAGGGGAATCCGCCCTTTCGGGAAAATAGGTTTGTTTTAACGGTTAGTTTTATTTTAATAGTTATTTTACTTAAGTAGGATTAATTAGTAAATGGGTAGTATTTTTTGTCTTGTTCAAAGAGAAAAAAAATAAAATTTAGGCTCAAACAACCCATTTTAGGCCCAATTTTCGGCCTTAGTCCATAAATCCAAGCTCAATACTCATAAAACTCTAACACTTCACTCTTTTCTATATCTTCACAACCTAGAGCTAGCTAAGACAAAAAATTCCTACAACTCCAACTTTAGCGGCAGACCTAAGAGCTCCTCACGACTCTGAAACTTTTTTCTTCACATAGATACATTTTTTTTAACTTTTTGTCATCTTTAATGGACATCATGTGAAGCTAAAAGAAGCAGCCATAGAGCACGCCTCTTCTGCCGTGTAAATATCATGAAAATACCACTTCAAACTCCAGTCAAAAAAAAAATAACTAGCGTCCAGCACCTTCTCTTCCTCCACCAAATAGCTGCGCAAACAGCCACCAAACTACTCCTAAATATCTACTAAAAACCACCCAAAACACAGCAATAAAATGACCACCAGTCAGCCACCGAAGCAGCCCCTTTTCTCCGTCTAAAACCAACCCAAACCAGCACCAAAAATCAGTACTGAAACCCAGCTGAAAACGTTCCAAAATCGCCCCAAAGTTCTGTCCGTCTCCGAGTTCGAGGTTGCGTATCCGAGTTCCGGTCGTGGTTTATTCATATTTCAATTGGATTTCATTGTTGCATTGACGGCTAGATCGGATTATGCGGTACATCTTGCTGGAGGTACAAGATCTACTTCTTTATTATTACTCAAAAAAGTTCTACTTCTTTATTAAGCATCCATAGGTTTTAACATTCATTGATCTTTGAAGAAATCAGCCATGTAAACTTGGTTCTTACTGTGTTTGTTGCTCTGGGGTATTTCATCAGGTTTGCCTGAAAACCTAAGAACTAGTACCAGATTGACTCTCAATTTCTAAATTGTAAAAATAAATTTGGGAGGGGAAATGACCTTTTTTGCTTTAGGCAAGGATGTATATTGCTCGCCATGCGTTGCATCTCATGTGCTATGTACGTCGCTAGTATTTTCGCTAAGGACAAAGTAATAGTGATTTAGTGGCATAGGTATTAAAAACAATGATATATAGCATGCATTATAATTTACGTTTTGGGATCCTTGTCAGAAGTAATAATAGTAATCAATAATGCAATTGCAACATTTAAACATCCATTCAAGCACCTATTTTTAATGCATAAGTGAGTTTTACCTACAAGCAGTATAAAGCATTCTTGAACTGGTCAAGCGTAGTTTCATCTGCTTGCTGTATTGGGAAAAATTGTATTTAAAGGTGATGTGTCGAGACACGTAGACTGGTCAAATGGTCAAAGAATTACAACTAGCCAAGAGGCACGAGTTGCAATAGATACGAGCAAATGACAGAAGAAGAGGCACGGGCAGTTATTCAAATAACTCAACGCTCGTACCTATCTAAGTCATTTATGTCCGAGAATCAAAAGGAATAAATCTGACAAGAGAAAAGAGTGCAGATACGGCATTTAATAGGCAATAAATGTGGAATACATTAGAGAATTTGTATTGAATGTAATGATTATGTAACGTAGCATTCAATGTCTTTAATTACTCATAATGACCTCATTATGATTTGAGCAAAACGTATATCTCCAAGATATCCATAAAAGGGAGATATCTGATCATTGTAAGGACACGAAACACTATTGGAATAAACTTTGGTTTACTTGTTTTTCTCTTGATTACTCTCTTGCTACCTAAATTACTTCCTTTTATACATTCTTTTGATTATTAGTAACCCGTGTTCTTCTAAATTCTAGCTTTGACTAAAATTTCATTTTTTGGTAAAACAAATTGGTTCCGTTACCGGAAAACTGATAATCTATTTTCTTTTCACTTAACTTTCCTTGTTGCATCAATTATGTCGAACAACAATGACAACACTCAAGGAAACCAAGAGAACCAACAAAATCAGGGAGATCCACATAATATTAACACTCAAGTTCCTACTCCACGAGACTCTCCACGACAATCTCGTGAGGGTACTCCTGATGGGTCTCAAATAAACGAGCATGCTCAATTTGAAAATGTTGAAGCTGTTGATGAAGCTTTGCAGAAATTAATTGCTGCTCAGGTCAACAAAGTTGTTGAGGCACTTGTTAACCAGTTACCTGTTGCAACACTCACACCTACTCCAAATAATAACACTTTAGAAAGCCCTTGTTCCGGGCTTGTTAACTCAGGCAGCGGTGGAACTCCCAGTGAATCACAGGAGAGAGAACCAGGTAATGTAATTAATTTTGATTTACAAAATTTAGTACTAACCTTGCAGAAACAGCTCAAGGAGTAAAGTAAGCGCATAAAGCATATACTCGGGGTGCCGCCCATAATCAAAGGGGTAGATATGGATAGATATTCACAACAACCCTGGAAGCCAAGTGCTGCTCCACTCCCAATTCCAAAAAAGTTCAAAATGCCTGATATTCCAAAATATGATGGAACAACAGACCCACGAGATCATGTGACTGCATTCACAACGGGCGTAAAAGGCAACGATTTGACTAAGCAGGAGATTGAATCAGTATTAGTCAAAAAAATTGGTGAAACGCTCACCAAAGGAGCGCTAACATGGTATTCTCTTTTACCCGAAAATTCTATAAATTCTTTTGCTGAGCTTGCAGATTCTTTCATCAAAGCACACTCGAGTGCTCAAAAAGTAGAGAAAAGAATGGATGATATTTTCAAAATCAAGCAAGGGGACTCAGAACTGCTTAGAGAATTCGTGGACAGATTTTAACGTGAAAGAATAAGATTGCCACGTGTACCTGACAACTGGGCAGCTATAGCTTTCACAAGTAATTTGAATGAAAAAAGCTCGAAAGCTACGAGGAGACTCAAGGAAAGACTTCGAGAATTCCCAGCTACAACGTGGAATGATGTTTATAACAGGTATAGTATGAAGCTGAGGATACTGTTCCACGATTTCAAAAGGAAGAAAAGGTAAGTTCGAGACGTGCGGAGACCGAAAAAAGATCCGGTAAAAATAGGTACGAGCCTTACATGGGACCTGCGGAAAAGGACTCACGGTCAAAGCAGGATAATCAAATGTACGATCACAGATCAAGAAACAGAGAATCAGGTTCTTCATCAAGATTCAGGAACGAGCGAAACAACTATGAGTCCCAAGATAATGCTAGAAATTTAAAAGCGAGACTCGGTGGTTACAACTTCAACGTCAGCACCTCCGAGCTCATAGCTGTTTTGAGAAGCATGGGAGATAAGGTTCGATGGCCAAAGGAAATGAGATCGAATCCAAACAGGGGAAACCCTGACCATTGGTGCGAGTTTCATAATGACCACGGACATAAAACAACAGATTACAGATTTTTACAAAGTAAAGTTGATTATTTATTAAAACAAGGATATTTTACTGAGTTGTTCAGTAAGAAAGGCAAGCAAGCTCACATGAAGAACAGGCAGGAGCCTCCAAAACCACCTTTTCCCAAAAGAACTGTCAACGTTATAAGTGGTGGTGAAGACGTCAATGGTATATCATATACTGCAGCTAACAAAATTTCCAAAGTAACAATTACCCAAGGGAAATGGGTGCGGCATGTTTTAGAGGAAGACAACATTACATTCAATGACGCAGATGCAGATGGCGTATTAACCCCTCATAACGATGCACTGGTAATATCTTTAATTGTACATGATACTAATGTGAAACGAGTTTTGATTGATCCAGGTAGTTCCGTGAACATTATTTTGCTAAGAGTATTACGTGAGATGCAAACTGAAGATAAAGTGATACCAAAGGCGCATAAAGTGGTACCAAAGGCGCATACTCTATCTGGATTTGATAATTCTAGTGTCCTCACGAAAGGAGAGGTAACACTCACCACATTCGCAGAACGAGTCGTCAAAGATACAAAGTTCTAGGTGGTAGATATGGAGATGGCTTACAACATGATTCTTGGGAGACTACGGATCTACGAAATGGATGTTGTTCCTTCAACCTTGCGTCAAGTTATTAAATTTCCATCGCCATGGGGAATATGTTAAATTCATGGAGATCAACATACAGCCAGGGCTATCAACTCTGTTGCAGATACAAGCATGAGAAATAAAGGTAAATAGCAATCACAGAAGGCAGTTAAGGACACCACAACACAAACCTCAACTGAACAAGAGCAAACAGATGTAGATTCAAGGCCTGATACCATTCAAGAACCAGAAGAGAACGAAAATATCAAAACAACAATAGATGAATTAGAGCCTGCCGTGTTATTTACTCAATGGCCTAATAAAAAAGTCTATGTTGGAGCCAATCTTAGCCAAGGTATGAGAGGTAAGTTAATTGAATTTTTAAAAACTAACGTGGACTGCTTTGCTTGGTCCCACTCTGACATGACAGGAATACCACCGAAGGTGATGAATCATAAACTAAATGAAGATCCATCATACCCTCCTGTCAAGCAAAAGAAAAAAAAGCAAGGAACTTTCAAGAATCAGGTGATTCAAGAAGAAGTCCAAAAATTGCCAAAAATTGGTTTCATTCGTGAGGTAAAGTATCCTAACTGGTTAACTAACACTGTTGTATTTCCAAAGAAGAACGGTAAGTGGCGGGTTTGTGTAAATTACACAGATCTTAATAAAACCTGCCCTAAAGATTCTTTTCTACTACCACACATAGATCAATTGATTAATGCAACTGCAGGTCATGAACTATTAAGTTTTTTAGATGCATATTCAGGTTATAATCAGATTGAAATGGATTTGGGAGATGAAGAAAAAACTTCATTCATAACAGACAGGGGGGACTTACTGTTATAAAGTAATGCCCTTTGGTCTAAAGAATGCAGGTGCAACGTATCAGAGGTTAGTTACCAAAATGTTTCAAGAGCATTTAGGAAAGACTATGGAGGTATATATAGATGATATGCTTGTTAAAACTCAGTATTCAAAAGATCACATATCACACTTATCTGACACATTTTCAATTTTGCACAAATTTAATATGAAGTTAAATCCCGAAAAATGTGTATTTGGCGTTGCATCAGGTAAGTTTTTGGGTTTTCTTGTTTCTAACTGTGGTATTGAAGTGAATCATGCACATATTAAGGCCATTGAAGAAATCTCTGATATACTTTCAAACAAGAAAGAAGTTCAAAGATTAACAGGGAGAATTGTAGCCTTGGAAAGATTCATTTCTAAATCATCAGAGAAGTGTTTTAAATTCTTCTCAGCCCTTAAGAAGAAGGATCATTTTGAATGGAATGAGGAATGTCAACAGGCACTCAGGAATTTGAAAACGTACTTATCAAATCCACCTTTGCTGGCAAAACCAAAGGCTGGGGAAAGACTACTCATTTACCTTGCTGTTTCGGAAGTTGCGGTAAGCGTTATTTTGGTCCGAGAAGAACAAGGTAAACAATCCCCTATCTATTGTGTTAGTAAATCTTTGTTAAATGCGGAGACGCAGTATTCTCAGTTAGAAAAACTTGCACTTGCATTAATCATGACATCTAGAAAGTTAAGACCTTACTTTTAGTGTCATCATATCGTTGTAGTAACTACCTACCCTTTACGTAATATATTACATAAGCATAAGTTATCAGGTAGGTTAGCTAAGTGGGCAATAGAGTTAAGTGAATACGAAATCACATACCAACCTAGAACTGTTATAAAATCACAAGTGTTAGCTGATTTTAGCCAGGGGATACAATTAGAAGTAGAAAAAGAATTACAGGTATTCAATGGAGCTAATCCGGGAACTTGGACTTTATTCACTGATGGCTCATCTAATGTAAAAGGTGCAGGTTTAGGGATTGTCTTAGTACCACCTATGGGTGAAACCATTCGACAAGCTATTAAATGTCACTCCATAACTAACAATGAAGCGGAGTATGAGGCTGTGATTGCAAGTCTAGAATTGGCACGAGAGCTTGGCATAAATCAGATTATAATCAAGAATGATTCGCAACTCGTGGTTAATCAAATGCTGGGGACTTATACAGCTAGGGAAGCAAGGATGCAACAATACTTAGAAAAGGTACGGGAATTGATAAAGTAATTTTAAACCTGGAAAGTTATACAAATACCAAGGGATGAAAATGTTGAAGCGGACACCCTAGCTAATCTCGCATCTGCAGCTGATGTGGCAAGCGATGCAAACACCTTAGTTATACATTTATTTCATTCAGTTCTCGATCCTGATAAGAATGAGGTAAATTTTAATAATTTAACTTGGGATTGGAGGAACGAGATTGTTGTTTTTTTGCACTATGGTATCGTCCCTGATGATAAGAAAAAAGCTCATGTACTTCGAAAGAAGGCTGCTCGGTATTGCTTAAAGCAAGGCAATTTATATCGTAAAATGTTCGGTGGTTCCTTAGCAAGATGCCTCGGACCTTCGCAAATGGAGTATGTAATGAAAGAAATACACGAGGAACATTGTGCGAATCACGCAGGATGAAGGTCATTGGTAAGAATCTTAATTAGGGCAGGTTAATATTGGCCTAAAATGGAAGAGAAGCAGAAAGTTTCGTGGCCAAATGTGATAAATGTCAAAGGTACGGTAACAATATGCATAGACCTGCGGAGTTATTATATCTAGTCATTGTTCCATGGCCATTTATAAAATGGGGAATGGATATCGTGGGTCCATTACCACAAGCAAAATGATAGGTAAAGTTTCTGCTCGTACTCACTGATTATTTTACTAAATGGGTGGAGGCAGGAGCATTTAAACAGGTGCGAGAAAAGGAAGTCAAAGATTTTATTTGGTGGAATATCATATGCCGATTCGGTGTACCAAAGGAGATCGTGTTTGATAATAGCCCTCATTTATTGGATCTCAAATCACGGAATTCTTTCAAAGTTGGCAAATTAAAAGGATTACGTCTACACCTTATCATCTGGTGGGTAATGGGCAAGCAGAATCAAGGAATAAGGTTATTATCAATAATTTAAAGAAACGATTAGAGGAATCAAAAGGTAACTGGCCTGCAGTGTTACTTGGAGTTTTATGGGCATATCGCACAACTGCAAAAACAAGTACAGGAGAAACACCATTTTCATTAGTTTATGGAGCTAAGGCTTTAATTCTAGTTGAGATAGGGAAACCAAGGACACGGTTCACACAGGCGACACAAGAATCTAATGACGAGGAGATGCGGGTCAATCTAGATTTACTCGAGGGGAGGAGAGAAGCTGCATTAATAAGAATGGCAGCACAAAAGCAAGTCATAGAACGATATTACAACCGAAAAGCACGCCTCAGATTCTTCAAAGTGGGGGACTTCGTGCTTAAAAAGGGTTTTCAATCTACAAAGGCAGCTAACACGGGTAAATTAAGTCCAACATGGGAAGGACCCTATAGAGTTCGTGATATTACAGGAAAGGGAGCATATGAACTGGAGACAATGGATGGCAAGATACTACCTTCACATTGGAATGCTGTTCATTTGAAGAGATACTATTTCTAAGGAATACCCACGGTCAGGTATCACCATTTTAAATTTAATTTTTGAATTGTTAAAATTTTACTAACGATTTTAGATGATAGGCAAAAAGCTAACCCGTACTAAATGATGAGTTACGACCTGTAAGGCACACAGAATAACCTAAAATTCATGGCCTAGGGTTACAATTATTCTGATAGAAATTCAAACGGGTTAAGCAGTCTTCATCTATAATCGCACCTCCGAGTCTCGTATGTTTTTCCATTTTAGGAAAAGGACCAAATGAGAGAAACTATCAAGTGCTCGAGGCTTCATACTTCAACACTCAAACACTTGGGGGACTACATAATATACACAGACATGTGTATAAAGAAGGAAAAGAAGATTGAGGAAAAATCAAGCCTAAAAGAGTCAAGTGCAGAGTAAAAGTCACAAAGTCATGAGATGGAGCCACGAGCTAAGGCCAAAGAAAAACCTTATTATAGTTAGGGTAAAGGCTATGTACTAAAACGGGTTATAAGGAAAAACCCCGTGTCTATTATTCTTCTTTTGTAAAAATCTATTACAAGAAAAACAGTTACGAAAAAGTTATAGATGCAATTCAAATACATGTAAAGTATTATTCAAAACTTGTCAAAGTTATTTCAAAGAAACATGTGTGTTCCTATTTCTTTTATCGTATGATAACACCATTATGAAGTTGAGACGTCTTCTTCATTAAGTGTTAAAATATAAAAGGGTCCTCTTTTATAAAACTCATGTTTAAATTAGTTAGTCATGAGATTAACAGAAGCATTTTCGAAGAACAAAAATGCAAATTATTCTATAAGTCCTTAAAAATAAAGGCAAGAATAAAGCAGACAGAAGTTGAAGATAATAACATGAAAAACTTCTTAATACTTAAAAACTGAAGACTAAGTACGAACTTAGTCATAAAACTATGAAATTGTTTATACAAATTGCCCCATAAAAGACTTGGGGACTTGCGTTTCCAAAACCAACCCTCAAATGAAGCTAAGGGTTTGATTATAATTTTCCAAAATAAAATCAAAAACAAAATCATTCAAATGATTAAAACGGGTCACTGAGAAGTTTGTGGAACTGAAGTAGGAGCATCAATAGCAGCGAGCTAAATTTGGGCAGGTGCATCAACAGATGCAGTTTCAACTTGGCTTGCAGCAACAGGCTCGATTGGACTTGAAAGAGTTGGGATACCCGTATCAGCTTTAACATTCACGGGAGCTTCAACCACGGGAGAAGGGAAGTCCTGTGTTTGCTGAGCTTTTTCAATGGTTTCATTGATCTTAGCTAACTCCGACTCCAGGTTGAAGTTTTCTTGACCAGCTTCAATTAGGGTATCACGATGTGAATTCAAAATGCCCAACTTACTTTAACAGCGGATTTTTCTTTAAGGATCTCATAATCCTTTTCCCAATCAGCAATCTCATTCTTTAGCTCTTCATTTTCAGCCAAGGCGGAGTTATAAGAAGCTTTGAAGAGAGGCATGAGAGCTCTCTAAAGCACGCACCTTATCAGCAGAGACTCGAAGGTCTTCTTGTGCTTGAGTTAAGCTTTGCACGAGCTTCCCAGTGTAAACTTGTTTTTGACTCAAAAGAGCCTTCAACTCTTTGTTCTCTTCACTAGCCTTAGATAGTTGCTCGGAGAAGGAGGATTCGAGACGTTCTTTTTCTTTTTCTGCTTGGCTTGAGGAAGCTTTTACAACCGCTAACTCTGAAGTTAAAGCCCGCACCTGCTGCTCTAAGGTAATCTTGCTCTCCTGTAAATCTTCCATAGCAATTTGTGCACTCTCAAATTGTTCCTTCCAATTGATAGCCTCCAACTGAGAATCACGTGCTATCTTCTCTGAATCACGTACTACCTTCTCCAAGAGGGGGATTCTGTTCATCATTTCTGTGTCGATAAGATTGGCCTAAAAAGGAAGGGAATTAAGAATCCCAAAGATAAAAAAATTTACAAAGTAAAGAAGGGAGAGAAGGAAAATACCTTCAAAGTGGAATGCACGATATCATTTATTAGAGTCAGGGAACTATGGCTCTCCAGCTTTGCTTTTTCAATTGGGCCAATTAAAGGCTCCAGCCATACATCTGCCTGACCTGACTTCCTCAAAAGGTTGTTATCAGCAGGAACTTCAATAGTTACCCTCCTCATAGCGGCACTTCTACTTGAAGAGCCCACTTCCGTATGATGAACGATAGGAGGGAGAAGTGTCAAAAGAGGAGCGGTAGAAGAAGTGAAAACAGTAGAAGAAGGAATAGAAACATTTGGGGCTGGTAAGGAAGGAATCACAGGCACGGGAGTTGAAAAAGAAGATAAGGGTATTTCATCTAAAACAGGCCCTAAATTTCCACAACCAAAACCACTAATGAAAAGTTGATCAATAAACTCACGGGTATCATGAGGAGTGACGTCATCGTCAGGAATTACTACTGGGGTTTCAACAAGTTCGGTAAGAGAAACAGAAAGATGAGGGGAAACTTCAGCTTCGTCATCAGAGACGATGCGTCTCCTAGCTCGTGGCCTCGTCACCAGGGAGCCCCCATCTTCCTCTTCTTCGGAGTCTTTCTCTTCAACAACTTTCCTTTTCGCAGAAGAAGAACCCAAGACTATTTCTCGGGCTCTTTCTAAAAAGATACGGGTCCCCGAAGGAGTAAGGGTTCCCGAAGAGACACGAGAGGCCGCAACTGCTTCAACAGTAACTCCTCGAATAGCAAATCCTGATAAAAAGAAGGATGGGAGTTAGAGCAATAAAGAAAAATATATATATGCGTGAAAGATGAAATAAAAACTCTTACCATGAGTCTTTACTTTCCAACTGTAACGGTTAGAAAGTGTTCTCCAAGACCTACCATCTATTGGTGCGGTCTTTAGCAATTTATCTACCCAACCACGGAAATTGGGAATATCCTCCACAACTCCCATGGTTGCTAAAAAAGGGGCAAAATTAGAGAAGTTGATAAACTTGAAGAAAAAAGGCACGAGAAGGATAAAAGACTTACGTGCAAAATTCCACTTCTTAGGGAAGGGAACGTTATCCTCTCCCACTAAGCCAACAGTGGGGACACCAACAAACCGGGCATACCAGCCACGGTCCTTGTCATCTTCAGGGCTCACCAAAACCCTCTTACTCTTGGCCACTATGGTAAAAACGCCATTACAGAAAAACCTACGGGAGTAAATATGAATCAGGTGAGGGAAAGTAAAGGAAACATCAGCCATATTGGTTAAATGCCTCAAACAGGCAACAACCCTCCATATGATTGGGCCAATTTGACCCAAACAGACATTAAAGAAACGGCAAAATTCAAGAATGACTGGGTCAATAGCTGGTTTGAACCCTAAAGTGAAAGGGTATGTATAAACAAAAGAGAACCCAGTCAAGTAAGAAGTAATTCTCTGATTTGGATTAGAGATAATAATAGAAAAATCATTACTCTAATAGCAGTCTTTGCGAACTACATGAGTCAAAACTTCTGTAATTTGAGTGGGGTAAGCATCAACACGATCTAAAGCGGAAACCTGGTTTCTAAGAGCTTCCCTATCATGGTAAAAATATAGTTCTGCAGGGACTATCTCCTCTACTAAAAGCTCACGTAATGGTTCAGAAAGTTCTTTACCCCTAGAAGAAGATTTGTGAGAAAGGGAACCTCTGGTTCTAAAAGAAGGACCAGAACTAGGAGAAGGTATAAACGAACCACCACCACGAGTAGACCTAAGCTACGAAGCATACCTCCCCTTATATGCCTAATGGGGGCATTGACTGAGATTTGAGGAATTAAGTGTTCAATAAGCTTTATGTGGTAAAAGACAAGGAAAGAAGTTATATTTATATTAATAAGCAACCGCCAAAGGTAAAAGTGCAGTGATGGAAGGATTATAATAATGATAACTAGCACTTCGTGAATAGTGGAGCCGTAAAAAAGCCTTGAAAAGGGCTGCAAAACTGCAGAACCAATGGAAAAATGACATGTGTACGGAGCATTAAATGGAAGCGATAATTGAAGCGTCAATTTTGTCATAGTATTAATGGTGACAAAAATTCTCTTTTAATGAAATCCACTTCCCAAATATTCAACTGATGAATAAATGGAAAGTGGGGGGACTATCTGTATTGGAAAAAATTGTATTTAAAGGTGACGTGTCGAGACACGTAGACTGGTCAAATGGTCAAAGAATTACAACTAGCCAAGAGGCACGAGTTGCAACAGATACGAGAAAATGGCAGAGGAAGAGGCACAGGCAGTTATTCAAATAACTCAGCGCCTGTACCTATCTAAGTCATTTATGTCCGAGAATCAAAAGGAATGAATCTGACAATAGAAAAGAGTACAGATATGGCATTTAATAGGCATTAAATGTGGAATACGTTAGAGAATTTGTATTGAATGTAATAATTATGTAACGTAGCATTCAATGTCTTTAATTACTCGTATAGCCTCATTATGATTTGGGCAAAACGTATATCTCCAAGATATCTATAAAAGGGAGATATCTGATCAATTGTAAGGACATGAAACACTATTGGAATAAACTTTGGTTTACTTGTTTTTCTCTTGATTACTCTCTTACTACCTAAATTACTTTCTTTTATACATTCTTTTGATTATCAGCAACCTGTATTCTTGTAAATTCTAGCTTTGACTAAAATTTCATTTTTTGGTTAAACACTTGCCTATGAGAAGAAGTTTCATGAGACTTCTTATTTGTTGTAGATTTTCCGCCTAGTGGAACCAAATAATGAAACTTCTTATTAGTTACTAGCTTATTTCTTTGAGGTTTAAAGCAGAGCTTATTGTAATTCAACTTCTTTGTAGATATTAATTAGTGAACATCGTAGCTTGTTTTAGGCGCGATTAATAAATTATCGTTGTCATGGGTACGATTCTCGTGGCATGGTCATGATACGTAAATTCCATTCGGGTGTGCATTTCATGTAACCCGACCATAATTTCGAGCATTAATAATAAAAAAAATGTCGCAAATCATGGGTGCATTTCATGTAGCGTGATTTGCAATGTGTTCCAAAATGGCAAGTGTACGACAATCATGACTTGTTCCACAAATAATCCCCTAAATAATTAAAAGCGGCTTTAAAAGGTTAAAATGCACAATAGGTTTAAAACATATAATTAATCAGATAATTAGGCCAATTATTAATAGTTGAGCGACCGTTCTAAAACCACGGAACCCTGGAGTACCTAACACCTTCTCTGGGTTAACAAAATTCCTAACCCAAATTTCTGTGTTTGCAGACCATAAATAAGAGTCAATTTCCTCGATTTGGGATTTAAAATAAACCAGTGACTTGGGACACCATAAATATTCCAAGTGGCAACTCTGAAATTAAATAAATAATCCCTTTCAATTTATGTCACTTTAATTGGAAAAACTCCCTTATACCCTTTCGGGTGGAAAAAGGAGGTGTGACAGCTCTGGCAACTCTGCTGGGGATAAGAATCCAGAATCTCTGGTTCAGGGTTCAAGAATTCGAGCTTGGAATAATTGTTATAGTTGTCTTTCATTTATTATCTGATTTTTACGTGTTTGAGCCTAGTGTGCTAATTGCCGCTTTTTGCCGCTTTGATATTCTGTGAACTATTTATAAACTGCTACGAAACCCTCTTCTCTCTGAGTCTTCTAAATCTTTTGGGAGCGTGTGCTTCGCGTGGCTTCTTTTCTGCTAGAGTCATATCCTAATTTTAGAACGAGGTTCGGACAAGTTGCAAAGCCGGTAAAGCTTCTGTATTCCCGATACGCTCCCCCCATTGGCTCGAGTTGTTCGATTGGGTAAGCCATGTCTAGAACAATATACCCAGGTTTTAAACCTAGAATAACATAGCCTCATGCCAAATCCCTAGTAGGAACGCTTATTTGCATCACGTGACTTTGGGGACTCAACACAGGGGTTGGGTCCGTCTAGGACAAGTGTACCCAAATTAAAAGACCACACGGATGCATCTTACGTGCTACTTGCGTATCTATTTTGTTTCGGCTTCCATGTTGACTGACTTCTAGAATAGGGAAAGAAATGAAAAAAAAAAGAGAAAAAGAAAAAGAAAAAGAGAAAAAACAAGAGCGAGTAGTAGGTATTTGAAAAAATTTGAAAACAAGAAAGTAAGTCAATGTTTTCAAAAATCATGTTTCCTCTGTTCCGTCAAAACTGACTGAACTACGCGGGTCTGATTCTCATTGGATTTAAGATACGTAGGCAAACCTCATTACTTCCTTCTTTAGAAAGTCTTTCTTTTAGACCCCAATTTTTAAAAATAAAAGAAAAATTCTTTTTACCTCTCTCAAAATCCAAAAATATTTTCATTGTTCTTTCGAAAATTCAAAAGAAAATTCAAGATTCAAAAAATATTTTCTCTTTTCTTTCGAAGTATTTCTTTCATAAATTCAAAGTAAAAATTCAAAAATCCAAAAATATTTTCTTTCTTCTTTAAAAGTTTTTCTTTCGAAATTTCAAAAGAAAAAATCAAAAATATTTTCTTTCTTCTTTGTAAGTCTTTCTTCTGAAAATTAATTAAAAAGGGGAAAAAAAGAAAATTCAAAATCCAAAAAAAAATTTAGTTTATTTCCTTTATCCCTAATCTTCCCGAACTACGCAAGATCTAATTCATGTTTCCACATGATACGTAGGCAACCCACATCAAGTTCGATCAACCATTAAAAAAATGATGATGATAATAAGGACCGACTGAGTCCATTCTAACACGTCTTTTATTATTAAATTGTGACGAAAGTTTAAGGTGGTCAGTTTATGGTAAGCTGGCAATACAAAATCCAAAGGAAAAATGACAACTCACATCGAAGTTGTTGCAAGCAGTCATAAGACTCAGGGTCAGAGGGTTCAACAAGAGTCTAATGTGGTTGAGGAAAATAGAGTACTGAAACAAAAAATGACTGAAATGTGTCAAGTGTGGGCCAATGGCCAAGGACCGCCCTTCTCTATTCCTGGTTTCCCAGAGTTCACACTCATCTCGACTACTACCATTCCGGTCTCATTATCTGATCAATCCTATCCACCTGGGTTCAGTCCTTATCCCAACTGTACGACTATAGTTGGAACTTCTGTTGCATGCTCTCAAAGTTTGCCATTTACAACCAATCAGACAACCACTACTATTATGCTTGTCTTCACCATCCCACAACTGACAGTGGTGTAGAGGAAAACTCATAAGTCACAGTTTGCTACCTAGCCAGAACAATCCCACTCTCCTGAGTACCATTCGTACCTATTTGATCTTCCTACAAAGATTGAGAAGCCTGCCTGAAAGATGGCACAAAAAAAAATGACCCAAAGAGTGAAAAGCTTAGAACAACAGTTGAAAAATATGCAAGGGTTGGCAGGTCAGAAGATATTGCCTTCAAGGTTCTATGTATGTTCCTCGATGTCCACTTGCCGCCTGGTTTCAAGAATCCCAAATTTGAAAAGTATGATGGACATGGAGACCCCATAGCCCACCTAAAAAGGTATTGCAATCAGCTAAGAGGTGCAGGAAGAAATGAAGAATTGCTAATAGTTTATTTTGGAGAAAGCCTTACGGGTGTAACCTCCGAATGTTTTATGGATCAAGACATATCTCGCTGGTATATCTGGGATGACATGGCACAGGCCTTTGTCAAACAGTTCCAATACAACATTGACATCACCCCAGACCGCAATTCCCTTTCAAACCTGAAGAAGAAACCAACTGAGAGTTTCAAGGAATATGCCATTAAATGGATAGAGCAAGCGGCTAGAGTTAAGCTACCCATGGATGACCATGAGTTAATCATTGTCTTTCTTCAGGCTCAAGATCCAGATTATTTCTAAATCATAATGTCCACAGTGGGCAAATCCTTCTCGGAAGCAATCAAAATGGGGGAAATGGTTCATAATGACCTTAAGACAGGAAGAATTATAAGTCAAGCAGTTCTCAAAGCCGCAACTCAGACTCTCCAGATTGAATATGATAATTTTTGTGACACGAATGAGAAGGATGAAGAAACTATAATGATATCAGGGTCGAGAAGAGGTCCTAGGAGAACATCTCGAAGGTTTGAGCAACTTCATCAGGTTTCCCCTGACTCCCCTGAGCACTATTATCCACCTCAGAACTCACAATACTCTGTTGCTCCACCTCAATATATTGTCCAGCCACCAAATCACCCAAGAAGGCGAGCACGAGCATAACAAAATCTCCACCAGCCTCCAAAAAAATTTTAAGTGCCCTATAACCCACATCCAAGCCAGGGGTATAAAGGGGAAAATAGATTGAAAGATAATTTTACACAAATAGGAGAGTCTGATACAAGCCTGTTTGATAAATTAAAGCATTATGACATGATTGCACCTATTCCTCCAAATCATGTGGACCCACGTGCAAGAATCTTTGACCCTTCTAAAAAGAGTGAATACAATTCCAATGCCTAGGGGCACAATGTTGAAAGCTATCGGGATTTGAAAAGAGAAATAGAAAGAATGATCCAGGAAAAACTGATTGTGATCCAAGACAGTGACACCCAGAATATCACGCAGAATCATTTACCTGCACATGATGATGCACACTTTGTGGGGATGGTGCCTGGTGACATGTAGTATGAGAATCCTCTCGGGAACTTGACGATTGAAATTGGATAAGGCCATGGTGATTGAGATGAGCAAATTTGTGGCTAAATGTCAAGTTTAGCAATTGAAAAGTCATTCTCTCCTCACTAGGAAGGAATCTTGGTAGCTTGTTTTGATGTTTTTTCTATTATCTGGGTTATTTCAAGGTTGTGATCCAGATTTTATTTGTTTCATTGAGTCAAACCCTTCTATCCCTTTATTTTATTTGTGTGAGTCTTGCCTGTCTATTTTGTTGCTATTTTCATTAGCTGGGTTATTTTAGGATTGTAACTCGGATTTTAGGTTGTTTGCCTTGTTGTTTACTCAATAAAATACAGTTGTTCTTTTGTGTCATTCCATTGTTAATTATTTCCCCGCTAGTTTTAGTGATATGACATGCATGCGGAATTTTTAGCCAGATATTAGAAAATTGATTTAAGCTTGAATTGGACAACTGAGAAAAATACACTTTTGAGGATGAAAAAGAGTTGAAATACCTTAGAATTAAGCACGAGTAAAATTCAAATGGAACTAGAATAGTCATACCCGTGGAGGTTAAGAATCTTTACCTTCAAAATTATTGTGAAGATCGGGTTGAGAAAGAATCAATTGAAGTTTGTTGGAAAGTTTGACATTAAGGGATGGAAAGTGTCTTGTGACCATGACACACCAAGAAGACAACATGTTCGTCAATGTTGTGATCGCGAATAGTTACTATATTTGGCATTCTTGAGGCTGGGAGCTCCTTTTTCTGCTATCCAAACACTTTATATCATTCGCTACCCCTTTTGAGCCCGTGTTATTTTCTTTGACCACCCTCTTTTGGAATCAAGTTTAGAGTCAAGAGTAAAAAAAGAAAAAAAAAGTCCATGTCCCAAGAGTACAAACTGGGGCAATTCTTAAAAAGTTCAAGTAAAAAAAATGAAGAAGAAAAGAACTGGCAAAGGTCCATGCTCCCAGAAAATAGAAGCTGGGGCAACTTATTTTGAAAACAACAAAAAAAAACAAAAAAAAAAAAAGAAAGATGAAAAAAAAAGTTAGGTCAGATGTTTGAACTACAATCGACCTAATTCTTTAAAAAAAGAATACGTAGGCAGCCTTACGGTTCGGTCCAACCAAATAAGAATTCAAAGAAAAAGAAAGAAAAAGTTCCAAAAAATCCCCAATAGTTGAAGCTGGGGAAAGATTTTATTTCATTTTTAAAAGAGTCGATCACAAGAGTTGTATGTATACAACCTCGTCATCTTTAGTCTATTTTGAGCCTTCATGTCGGCCTTTCTTCCTACCCATATCCAAAAGCCTTCCAAATAAAGACCTCCAAATCAACCTTCAAGAATGACAAGAGATGCATGCAATGAGCAACAGTTTTCATGGGACATAGACCACTGTCAGGTTGCTCACACAAGAAAGCAAAAGAAAAAGAAAATGAGAGTCTTACTAGTGAAAACCCTCACGGGCACTGTAAGGCGACGGTAAGCAGAGATGAATAAATGAGAGAGACTTGTTAGTGAAAACTTCTCGGTGCACCACTAGTCGAAAGTGAGTCATGAAGTCGATGCAAAGGATTGGCACGAACAAGCTCGACTTCAAAGGTCCTAGGAATGGTAAAAGGAAAGTTTGGTCAGTTTGATAGATCGGCAGTTAAGTCCAAAATGCATGTCATGATCATTAAGGCTAGTTATTGAAGAAAAAACTCTTTCTTCTGTCCTTCCGACAAGGGCATTTCTTGTTAATACTTGTTTCTTTGCATCATTGTGTCCTTCACTCTGAGTCAGTCCTGTCAAAACAAGCAAGAAAAAATTTTAAAATTTGCTAGCAACTTTTCAGTTGCACAAAGTAAATTTGGCCAGCACACTCAGTTGTTATAGTCAATATGCCTTGAGGATTCAGGCAAAGGCTCCCCCCAAAAGACCCTTGTCAGTCTACTTGGCGCAAGCAAAGATAACTTGTGGTTCTCTCTGACAGACAAATTGCTCAAAAGTAGGAAGTCATTCAAGATATTAGAAAAGGTCACCTGAGCAAAGATCTCCAGTTGGGATAAGGCTGATTGAGACACAAATACAAATGGTAATGGGTGTGAAACAATCAGGGTTGATGCAGAGTAAAAGTCTCTTGAAACCTACTCAAGTTGATTGAGCAAAAGTCAAAGCTGCCCAAGGACTCAAGGCCACAAACCGACCACCACTTTTAAAACTGACAAAATTTTTTGAACCAGAAATAAAGAAGTGCAAGGAAAGTGGTTCAAAACAAAAAAAAAAGAAAAAAAAGAAGAAAAGAGAAGAGCCGACAAAGGGAAGTTTCTTAAATCATGCATTTGTTTTGTTTTGCTAGTGTACATAAAATCTTATCATTGCTCCTCACATTTTTCCTCCTAAGATAAAAAGTCCTAGTCTAATGGATTTTCTCCCAATAAAAATCTTAGTCTGATGAATTTTTCTCCTAATATAGAAGACCTAGTCTGATGAACTTTCTCCTAGGATAGAAATCTTAGTCTGATGAATCTTTCTCCTAAGATAACAAAAAAAATACCTAGTCTGATGAATCTTTCTCCTAGGATAAACGTCTTAGTCTGATATATGTTTCTCCTAAGATAACAAAAAAAATACTTAGTCTGATGAATCTTTCTCCTAGAATCGAAATCTTAGTCCGATGAATCTTTCTCCTAGGACAAACATTTTAGTCTGATGAATCTTTCTCCTTAGATAGAAGACCTAGTCTGATAAACTTTCTTCTAGGATAGAAATCTTAGTCTAATGAATCTTTCTCCTAAGATAACAAAAAAAACTAGTCTGATGAATCTTTTTCCTAGAATCGAAATCTTAGTCTTACGAATCTTTCTCTTAAGATAAGAAACCTATTCTGATAAATCTTTTTCCTAGGATAAACATCTTAGTCTGATGAATCTTTCTCCTAAGATAAGAAATCTAGTCTGATAAATATTTCTCCTAGGATAAACATCTTAGTCTGATGAATCTTTCTCCTAAGATAATAAATTAGAAAATCTAGTCTGATGAATTTTCTCTTAAGAAATTAAAAAAAAAAAAAGAAGAAAAGAGGATGTCTCGATTTAAAAAAAGTATTTGTTCATGCCTTTGAAAAAAAAAAGCGTTGGGGTAATTTGTTTAAAAGAATGATTTTCTCAAAAGAAAAAAAAATGAAAATGAATGAAATTGATTTTTCTCAAAAAAAAAATCCTTCTTAGTTCATTTTAGCATAGGTACACAATTTAGTAGTCTCACTTTTCAAGATAGGGTCCCACTCCCTAGTGGATGCCAGCATAACTTGGTAATCTTTTCCAGCATAGGGTCCCACTCCCTAGTTGATGCCAGCATAACCTGGTAATTTTTTCCCTAACATAGGGTCTCACTCCTTAATTGATGTCAGCATAACCTGATAATCTTTTCAATTTAGGGCCTCCAATCCCTAGTTTATTTTATTTTAGATATAGGGTTTCCACTCCCTAATCTCTTTTTCCCAAGGATACACAATCCTGACTTTTATTGCTTTCAATAAAGAAGTAATTTAGAATTTTGTTAAAATAACTCACGAAATTTTCCTAGTAAAAATTGGAGCAGAAAAATTTTGTTTCGTTTGTTTGTTTTAGTGTCTGAGCAGGTTTTACCTCGAGGCACGGGGTTCGAGACGACCAAAAGAAGGAGTCTCAATCCAGAATAAAAGGAAAAAGAAAAAAGAAGAAAAAGAAAAAGAAGTGAACTCAAAGTGCAGAAGCGGAGAAAAGATGTGGACTGCTCAAGACGTGATTGAAGTCACAAGCTTTGCATGTCCCGCCTTGATCCGAAAAGTTGAAAAAAGAATGAACTAACACCTGCAGCTAACAAGCATCAAGATTCAGATCAGAGTCCGCATGAAGAACCAACCAAGACTTAAGATCAAGCTTCAGAAGACTCATAGATAAGAATCTTGTAACTCGTAGCTGATAGGCTTAGTTAGTATTTTTTTTTTATTTTGATTTTTGATGTAATAACAAGACCACGGACCGGAGCCTCGGACAGAATCTCACTCGACTCTCTCATCCTCTCCACACACTCCATCACCTCATTCACTTCTGAACTACACGTGGCCTGATTCCTTTATAGCCAAAATGTAGGCAGCTCGGATACCAGGGTTCGGTCACATTCTCCTTATTTTTTGTTTTTAGTCTCTCTAAATAAGGGTCGGGTCAAAAACCTGTCTCGTCGTTCTTTGTCTGAAAACTCTTCGTGTTTCCAGTCAAAGAGGGGCAGCTGTAGACATGTAACTTTTGATCATCCCCGAGGTTTTACACATTACCTTTCATAAAATTCAAAATACAAAAATAATTCTACTTTGTTTTCAGGAATATTAGTAGATTGGTAGGAATATTATTTTAATTTTTTGCGATGATTTTAATCTAATCCCATTTTTATTTTTAGGATTGATATTTGAAAAATACCAAAATAGGTTTATTTTAACGGTTAGTTTTATTTTAATAGTTATTTTACTTAAGTATGATTAATTAGTAAATGGGTAGTATTTTTAGTCTTGTTCAAAGAGAAAAAATAAAATTTGCACTCAAACAACCCATTTTTTAGGCCCACTTTTCAGACCCTTAGCCCGTAGATCCAAGCCCAATACTCATAAAACCCTTGCACTTTAAAAGAACTCTTCTTCTACATCTTCACAACCTAGACCCGGCTAAGACAAAAAATTCCTACAACTCCAACTTCAGCGGCAGACCTAAGAGCTCCTCACGACTGAAACCCTATGTTGCTTACTTTCTGCTTTTTCTTTTTGAATATTGCGTTTGTCCCCTATTAGACTATCTATATTCTCTAAATTTTATGAATTGTCCTCGCTCCCTAAAATATGAAATCTCTGTGGATCCTACAATTCCACTCTATTTGGACCTTGGCAGATTCTTTTCTTTTTTTCTAGTGGATAATGAGTGCATCTACTCTGCTCCACTTAAATGCCATGCTTTTGTCCGTGATAGAGTTTGGACTCGTGACGCGTGCCTAAGCTGCACATCACTCATTTTGTTCTCACCACTAGACTAAAACTCCAAGGGCTCAATTGCTATTTGGCTTTCACTAAAAATATTTGTGGATTTTGGTCACTGTCACGAGGAGCCATCACATAAACAAACTTAAGTCAATCATGTCGCTTGCAAATGGCCTTATGCTTATTGAGTATGCTCGTTTTCCTTTGAATTTTAATTTCAACAATTAATCTTATCTGGTATTTCCTCTGATTCAGGTGAACTTATATGACTTCTAAATTGCACTGATTTGCACTAACCTTCATAACTTTGTTCCTGCAGCAAAGGGAGAGAAAGATGCACTATATGAAGTACATCTAATTTCCAACACAACATTATAGATTGTGAGAAATTTTGCAACTATCAGTATAGTCTGTTGTTACATAATTCATCCTGCCACATCAATATTTGATACTTCTTCAGTTTTGCATTGTACATTGTTAAAACCATAGGAATATATAGAATGATGGAAATTAAAACCTCACATGGTGCCACATTGTATGAAACCTGTTTTTAGTTACCTTGTGCATATCTGTAATTTTTTTTGAAGAAGTGGTTGATATAATATATAAAATATTGCTTGCACTAATTTCAACTATAAGTTCCAATTTCATTTGAAAGTTGGAACAATTAAGTTGGCCTGCAAAGTTTGGCACACAAAAGATGTCATCGACAAGCTTCACTGAAAAAACTCACAAACAGACACATGCATACACGCGTGTGCCCGCACACACACATCACTCTATATTTTCTTTTAAAAAATAATATGTATATATAAAATAGACAAATATCACTTTAAAACTGATATGGTGTCCATCTCATTCAAATGATTTTGTAGCCAATTTTGTTGACTTGGTTTGGTTTGGTAGCCAACCTTGTTGAATTAATATAATTTGGTAGCCAATTTTATTGACTTGATTTAGTTTGGTAGTCAACCTTGTTGAAATTGTGAAAATGGTGTGTAAATTATCAAATATTATAGGCTTTAGAGAGTGAGGTTTTGGCTATAAAAGGAGAGCTTTAACTCTCATTTCATCACACCAACAAAGAGTGAAAGATAGAGAGCAAGGTATTCCATAAACTATAAGAAAATAGTTTGTGAAGAAAAATAGATTGTGAGAGATATTGTAGTGAGGTGGAAAAAAAAAGCAAAAGAGTATTTATTTCTTTTGAGAGTGTAGTGGTCTTAGGAGTATTTTTACTCGTTACTACACAGTGTAAAATTCCTCACTATAGTGATATCAGTTGTTCTTCTTGGCCGCGGTTTTTCCCTTATTCAGAAGGGTTTCCACGTAAAATCTTGGTGTCATTATTGTTGCATTTCTATTCTTGCTGATTTAACCATAACTTAGTGATCTGCGTTTATCATTAATACCGTGAATATTATTTTTACGGGTTTTATTCCCAACAAAAACAACACAAAAGTAGACATTGATTTGGAACAAGAAATAAAGCTTTAAAATCTCTACAACTCCAAAACCAAACATATGTACCGGTTGAGTTAAGAGAATAGATTGATGTCGCTTGCACAAAATAATATGTGCACCACTGCGTAGGTGTAACAACTAGCGACATGGTTTGTTGCTAAATATGAGGTCATGCACCACATAATGGAGTTCAAAATGGAAGAATCATATAACGCATTCGTAGGTAAAAACTAAAGGTGGCTATCGGACGAGTTGGATCGGGATGATGGTGGAAAAAATCAACCCGTTCGGTTATCACAACGGGCTGGTGTACCGGGCTGTTAGGGGGCTGGGATTTTTCAGGTTTTATTGGGACATCTAGGTTCGGGCCTATCCGGTTCAAACCAGGTCGTGCTATTTTTTTAACTTGTTTATTTATTTTGTTTAAAATTGGCTCCGTCCAGTACCAAACCCCTATACAATTTGTCCCACCACACTACATACCGGGCTGGATTGGATCAGATTTTTCCGGGTTAAACCTGGCCATTAACAGGTTAGCCTCGCCTAGGAGTGATAATTTGAGCTCAAACTCATCCAACCCAACCAACCCGCCTAGAGATTAATGGGTTGGGCTACAAATATTAGCTCATAGGTCTATTTGGGCTGAGCTCAAGTTAACCCATTATTTTTTAGCAATTTTTTCATTCTTATACACTATTGGAAACTTTATTACCCTAAATGTTCATATTTAGTAAATTACCCTACCTACACAATTTTTGTTTACAAAATATATACATTCCACCTTAAAAGGCTCCCAATCCATTATTAATGTCTTCAATTAAGGGATTTAGTTACACCCTTTACCTTTTTTTCTCTTCTTGTCTTTCCTCACTATACTAATCTGTTCCTGATGCTGGACTTCACCAATGGTAATCACTGCTTCTTCAGCCTAAGATTTTGCTCATCTCCTTTATAATTTACAATTACAATTATTTTGTCAAATTATTATTGTTAGTTAAATACCTCAAGATTAATCGCATGACCAGCAAATTTCAACTCATCAACGTGAAGTTGTACAGTTAGCTGAAAGAGCAATATAAAGGATAATAAGAAAGCAGTTTAAGTCTTTTAATGGCTGGTCCATAGCTATAGATATTTTTTTTATGTTCAATGCACTCATTTTCTTTCATTAATTCAATTCATTTTAAGCTTTCTCTTTCTATTGCAAGCATTTGCAATTTTAAAAAAAATATACTTGGTAATTCATCACTAAGATCCTTAATGAAATGATCCTAGATAATCGTAGAAGAGCACAATCCCTAATTCAACGGTTAATCATGGTTAAATGATATGCATTTTCATTTAATTAATTATTTATCTACCATATTTAATCAATAATGACCCTAAAGTATTATTTCATTTATGTTGATTAAACTCTAATTTTAATATAATAACATTCATATAATCTCACCGTCTATCTGAATGAAACTTCTTCGATATTTAATCAATTGACACTGTTAGGGTGCCGCTTATGTATTTGGCAAATTATTTTGAAAATAGTTAAATAATATATAACTTAAATGCAAATTTTATACAAAATTTATATAATATGTCTTTTATATATTATGTATCTGATTTATACATAGTAAAAACAAATTTCATACAATTAATTATATATTATACAATTTATCTAAAACTTTCACACATTATTTCTACCCAGTTAAATACAACTACAATAACATACAACTTAAAATATAAATTTTATACAAAATTTATACAATATGTCTTTTGTATATTAGGTGTCTGATGTATACATAGTAAAAACAAATTTCATACAACTAATTATATATTATACAACTTATCTACAACTCAATTTTCATACATTATTTCTACTCAGTTATATACAACTACAATATCATACAACTTAAATATAATTTTTATACAATGTTGTTCAACTTTCATACAATAGTTAAGTAAATAAAAGAAAAATATATAAATAATAGAATACAATTTTTCTATAATTTTTCTATAATTTCGTAAATATAATGTATATCATAACTTCTTCTTCTTCTTCTTCTTCTTCTTCTTCTTCTTCTTCTTCTTCTTCTTCTTCTTCTTCTTCTTCTTCTTCTTCTTCTTTCAATATGAAATTCAGCCTCACCAAAACCCCTCGAAATTAAGATATAAACTCCAAACCATATTCCCAATTGTTTGCAACAATACCCAATCCAAACAAATAATGATTTTTGAAAATCCAAATTCGAATTCAAAGCTTTTTAATGGCTGTCAGTGGTGGAATTGCTGCTCTCTTTTCATTTGCTTTACATTACTGAAATTAGGGATTGAGAGATGGAGAGAGACGTAGAGAGAATTCATAATTCTTTGCAACAACATCCAATTCAAACAAATAATGTTTTTGAAAACCCAAATTCGAATTCAAAGTTTCAAAGCTTTTTAATGGTTTTCAATGGTGGAATTGTTGCTCTCTTGTGCAAGATACGTGGGGGAAGGGGTGGGATATGGAGAGAGAGAAACTAGAAGATACGTTAGAGTGATTATAGGACACTAATTATTATCATTAATTCCCTTAAAATGTACAAAAATGGTAATTGAGTATATTAAATATAATTATAGTAAAACTTGAGTAGGGAGGGTAATATAGTTTCATATAGTGTATAGGAATGTAAAAATTCCAATAAAAAATAGAAAATTAAAAATACAAAAAATAAAGTAAAAATTGTTTTTGAGGGGATTTGCGGAGGGGTAGGGTGTAGGGGATTTTCTTGAGTCGAGGGTCTCCTGGAAACAGCCTCTCTTCCCCTCGGGGTAGGGGTAAGGTCTGCATACATATTACCCTCCCAGACCCCACTTGTGGAATTATACCGGGTCGTTGTTGTTGTTGTTGTTGTTGTTGTAGGGTGTAGGGGTGGGTGGGTGGTGCAGAAAAACAAAAAAAAATTAAAAATACAAATAAAAAGTAAAAAAATTTATTTTGAGGGGTTTTTGAGCGGGGCAGGGGGTAGGGGTGGTGCAGAAAAAAAATACAAAAATAAATAAATAAATAAAAAGTAAATTGGGGCAACTAAGTAAATTTCTAGGTAAGTTGGGTGAGATCCCTTTGTTTTGGGTGAGCTTCATGGGTTGTATTTGGCCTGTTTGATGTGTCAGAATGGGCTATAATAGGAATTTTTACATTCCTATACACTATATGAAACTATATTACCCTCCCTACTCAAGTTCTACTATAATTATATTTTATATACCCAATTACCATTTATGTATATTTTAAGGGAAATAATGATAATAATTAGTGTCCTATAATCACTCCAACGTATACACACATTTACCTTCAGCTTCAATTTTTCTCAATGAAGCAAACCTTCAAAGAGACAAGAGAGCAGCAATTCCACCATTGACAGCCATTAAAAAGCTTTGAAGCTTTGAATTCGAATTTGGGTTTTCAAAAAACATTATTTGTTTGAATTGGATGTTGTTGCAAAGAATTGGGAATTCTCTCTAAGTATCTCTCTATCTCTCAATCCCTAATTTTAGTAATGTAAAGCAAAGGAAAAGAGAGCAGCAATCCCACCATTGACAGCCATAAAAAGCTTTGAAGCTTTGAATTCGAATTTGGATTTTCAAAAATCATTATTTGTTTGGATTGGGTGTTGTTGCAAATAATTTGGAATATGGTTTGGAGTTTATATCTCAATTTTGAGGGGTTTTGGTGAAGATTAGACTTAGTATTAGAAGAAGAAGAAGACATGATATACATTATATTTACAAAATTGTAGTAAAATTATAGAAAAATCGTATTCTATTATTTATATATATTTTGTAATTTATTTAACTATTCTATGAAAGTTCAATAACATTGTATAAAAATTATATTTAAGTTGTATGATATTGTAGTTGTATATAACTCAGTAGAAATAATGTATGAAAATTGTGTTGTAGATAAGTTGTATAATATATAATTAGTTGTATGAAATTTATTTTTACTATGTATAAATCAGACACCTAATATACAAAAGACATATTGTATAAATTTTGTATAAAATTTATATTTTAAGTTGTATGTTATTGTAATTGTATTTAACTGGGTAGAAATAATGTGTGAAAGTTTTAGATAAATTGTATAATATATAATTAGTTGTATGAAATTTATTTTTACTATGTATAAATCAGATACATAATATACAAAAGACATATTATATAAATTTTGTATACAATTTGCATTTAAGTTGTATGTTATTTAACTATTTTCAGAATAATTTGCCAAATACATAAGTGGCACCCTAACAGTGTCAATTGATTAAATATCAAAGAAGTTTCATTCAGATAGACGGTGAGATTATATGAATATTATTATAATAAAATTAGAGTTTAATCAGCATAAATGGAATAATACTTAAGTGTCATTATTGATTAAATATGGTAGAAGTTTGTAATATCACTTAGAATGACGGTGAGATTATTTGAATGTTATTATATAAAACTAGAGTTTGACCAAGATTAATTATATAATACTCAAGGATAGACAGATAATTAGAGCGAAGGACCAATACATTTTAGCAAAAAATTTAGTCGGCTAATATTTGGTCATTTTGACGATTGTAAATATTTATTCAGATCGAGTGTTTACATCTAATTAAAAAATTAATTAAATAAAAATGCATATCATTTAACCATGATTAGCCGTTGAATTAGGGATTTTGCTCTTCTACGAATATTTAGGATCATTTCATTAAGGATCTTAGTGATGAATTACCACGTATATTTTTTTAAAATTGCAAATGCTTGCAATAGAAATAGAAAGCTTAAAATGAATTGAATTAATGAAAGAAAATGAGTGCATTGAACATAAGAAAATAATATCTATAGCTATGGACCAGACATTAAGAGACTTAAACTACTTTCTTATTATCCTTTATATTGCTCTCTCAGCTAACTGTCCAACTTCACGTTGATGAGTTGAAATTTGTTGGTCATGCGATTAACCTTGAGGTATTTAACTAACAATAATAATTTGACAAAATAATTGTAATTGTAAATTACAAAGGAGATGAGCAAAATCTTAGGCTGAAGAAGCATTGATTACCATTGGTGAAGTCCAGCATCAGGAACAGATTAGTATAGTGAGAAAAGACAAGAAGAGAAAAAAAGGTAAAGGGTGTAACTAAATCCCTTAATTGAAGGCACTAATAATGGATTGGGAGCCTTTTAAGGTGGAATGTATATATTTTGTAAACAAAACTTGTGTAGGTAGGGTAATTTACTAAACAAGAACATTTAGGGTAATAAAGTTTCCAATAGTGTATAGGAATGAAAAAATCCTTTTTTTATTTTTCTGCACTCCACCCTATACCCCCCCCCCTCCCGCGCAAATTCCCCGCAATTTTTTTTTTCTTTTTTTTTTGTATTTTTAATTTTCTATTTTTTCGTTTTTCTGCACCATCCACCCACCCTCACCCGCAAAATATTTTTCAACTTACACATTTTAAGGCAAAAGACTCTTTAATGCAAGATGAGCATGGTTCTAAAACATGGGTCAAGTTGGGCGGGTTGGGCTATGACTCATTGTTTAGCCCATCTTAGCCCAAGTATATTTTTGACTGGGTTGGGCAATGACCAATTTATTGGCCTAACCCATCTTGATCCGCCCAAATTCAACCCAACCTGCCTATTTGCCACCCCTAAGCCCGCCCTATAACAGGTTTAGTGAAAAGTGATGGAGGTTACAACCAGAAGGTAGCATTTTGAAACGTAACTCAAAATCAGTTCAGTTACTATAAATACATGCAAGGTGACTTTTTTCATTACATTTAGGACTGAACAGGTCTTCCTTCAAGAACGTCTTCTTCTCTGGTATTCCAGACAAGTCATGAGTGAGATAATAAGTACAACGACCAGTTCATAAGAGAAGCTGGCATTTCATTCAAGGAATTGCATCCAAATGAAAAGGAAAAGCTAAAAAGCAAATACAATTCAGAATTTTTAACATCTGATTAGAAATTGCTACTAGACCAATATTCAATGCCCTGGGGTTCAAGAAATGTAGCGCAGTCGAGGAGGTTGCAAGATAATTGATTTGGGAACTATTGAATGACTTGAAAATACAAAGCTCAACAGTCAACAACATATGCAATTGAAACTAGAAATACAAGCCAATACATCAATGGCATGACTATATTTCTCATCGTACTAAAACATGTTTTTATATCAAACCATTTCAGCAGTGATACGAAGAATCATAGAAATATCCATATCCAGTCTAGCTTTCACACAGTAGTCCTATATTAAATTCAAACAAAATAAAGAGTAAAAGACTATGATGCTATGTCGTTACTGCTCTCCTTCGCCTGATTCGCGTTTTGAAGCTTCCTTGATCTCATCCCCGGCATCATCCTGGAATCACATCATTTAACAACAGAAAAACCATTGCAGTGTCAGAATGACAATGGTCAAGGCAATAACAAACAGTCAATTTGACTAAATTGGATTAGTTCAACTCAATATTTTAAAATTATAATTTAGATATAAAAAATTATACAAAAAGTACTATAAGTTACAATTCTTCTCATGTCAATATGATTAAAAAAATGTTAAAATGTTGGTCAAACTTCACAAAGTTTGAATCTCGAGAAGTAAAATGTGTCGCATAAATGAAACGGAGGGAGTGGCATTTAGCAATCAAGCTAGTCCATTTCCTGGGTGTACATGTACAAAGGTCATGCACTTCCCAAAAAACTTTTGCTCGTGTGCACGGTATTGTTGGTGGGTGCATCTGCATTGGTGGGTGTGTATTTCTGAGAGAGAGAGAGAGAGACCGTGGTATCAGAAGTCCAAAGTGTAAGATTGTCTCGGAGAAGTTGCATAATCAATGTACTGTCCTTGTAAGATTCCTCACCCAGAGTATCCAGCTCCGCGATGGCATCGTCAAAGGCCTGAAAAGACACATCACTGTTTATAAATGTCACACTGATAGGCGCATCGTCTTGCCTTTATTTTTCTTTTGTTTGTGTTGCTTTGGCGGTTCCAAAACTACATACTACTACCAGCTACAAAGGTCAGTAGGGAAGAAAACTCCACCAAAAAAGTACAGACAAGCAGACCTGTATTTTAAACTCTGGAATACAAAATGCAACGACGACTATAAGGTTGAGATGTACAGCACATGGAACAAACAGAGGAGCTCAGAAAGTGAAACACTAATTACAACTTCAAGAGTTTATCTTAGCTCAACTTTTCAAACCATTTGTCTTAAAAAAATGCTCTTACAATCAGCTTCAGCTTCAAGTATTTGTAATTAAAAAGCACAAAGAAGGTTGACAGTTAAAACAACTTACACCAAAGTTCATAAAGTTATACAACAAGCATATAAAATATTCAACCATGCCAAATTAACTGCACAATTTGTTTTATCTGCTGACTGGAATGGTAAAATCATCCTTTCCTCAATGCCAGCCAGGTTATAGTATCATCCTTCTCTGATCCTCTTATCTCTTCTTATCCTAATGCCATCACATCCCTTCCCCCATTAAATCTTGGCGAAGGCTTATAACTTTAAGAGACAACTATATTATGGGAAAAAACAATCCAGTCCCATCCCATTTAACTCTAACAACAAACCACAGATTAAAACTATACATCTCTTTAAACATTCATATGTTTGAATATCTATACAGGCTAGATTCATCCATAAAGAATTGCCCCAATAAGGCATCTTTAAACAAAACTTGTAAGCCTAGGAGCTCGTGGTTTT
Organism: Nicotiana tabacum; assembly: GCF_000715075.1. Lineage (NCBI taxonomy): Eukaryota > Viridiplantae > Streptophyta > Magnoliopsida > Solanales > Solanaceae > Nicotiana > Nicotiana tabacum. The sequence continues at coordinate 21,457,748 of NC_134100.1, read as the reverse complement.
TGGACAATCTTATTCCGTTCACTCTCCCTCAGCAGGAATGTGGGGAATCACAGAATGGCGTCTATGAGATTTGATATGTATCTACTCAAAAGATTATATGAAATAGTATAACTGCGATGTGATAAGTACATCACTTAATTCATAAAGATGTCAATTTCCTTCATCCTACAATTATGTAAACAGCAAAAAGATGCTCATTTGTAGTCCTCCGTTTTGTCTTAGCAATGTGTATATGACTGGACTTCTGGGTTGTCGTTTCCTTCGTGAACTCGCACGGGACAAGGGATTTATTCTTTGGGTTACCGAAAGCCAATTGCGAACTAAATGATGGTTGCTCATGCATAAGCAAAAAAAAATATTCAGATATTTCAATGTATTCTTACCTCCATGCTAACTAAAGAAAAGCAATCTCATTTTACAAACTAGCCCATGCAATTTCTTGTCTCGTCAATCTTTGTCATAATAATATTTGTGACCCTATAGTGAGGTTTAGAATAGATATACACTCCACAAACCCCACTTCGTCTAAAAGATTTACACTGCCCAAACCTCTGGAGTGGCAGCGCTGTTTTCTCTTTCCATCCTTATTTTCGAAAACTAAGTATTACGAATAAAACTCTCTTTCATGGAGCAGAATAGGCAAGTAAAGCCAACAATAACAAACATCAAAAGCTAAAGTTAATTCTTTATTCCCACATGCAATTTAAAATTAGAACAAATATCTCACTGTTTTATAGCCTAAGCACAATCGATCAATCAAACATAAGATGATAATCCAAGTTAAACGAATCGACTGAAGCTGAGAAAGGTACCTGCTTTGCAAGGTTACAAGCACGATCCGACGAGTTGAGAATTTCATAATAGAACACTGAAAAGTTAAGGGCAAGTCCCAGCCTGATTGGGTGAGTAGGAGCTAGTTCAGCCAAAGCAATATCCTAGATCACAAGACATAAATGATAAAACAACTCAAATCATTGTCATATGCAATTAAGCAGGTGAGGAATAAAGAGCTAATCTATGGATTACCAACCTGAGCAGACTTGTAGGCTAATAAAGTGTTCTCTGCGGCTTCTTTCCTTTCTGCCCCTGTCTTAAACTCAGCCAAGTACCTGTGATAATCACCTTTCATCTTCAAGTAAAACACTTTAGACTCGGCTGTTGAGGCAACTGGTATTAAATGGGACTCAAGGAGGTTCAAAATCCCATCACATATCTTGCTGAGTTCAGCCTCAATTTTGCCTCTGTATTCTTTAATGCTGCTAACATGGTCTTCATTTCCACGGCTTTCCTCTTTCTGCTCAATTGAAGAGATTATCCTCCATGAAGCCCTTCTTGCACCAATCACATTCTTGTAAGCCACAGAAAGAAGATTCCTTTCCTCCACGGTCAGTTCTTCAACATCTACTGTCTTTGCGACCTTCTCCATAAACTCAACCATTTCTTCATACCGCTCAGCCTGCTCAGCCAGCTTGGCCATGTACACATTTTCTTCACGTGTTGACTCGGCCATGTTTGTTGTCTAGTTATCTGATGCAACACAAAATCCAGGTAACTAAAATTGACAGATGGCAGAAAATACACATAGCTGGACTCACTTTGTGGGACTAAATAATGGCAATTCTCCTTTATTCCTTGAAATAATGGTGTTGGACTCTATGCCCATGCAATCTTTTGGGACATAAAAGAGCCCTAGAATCACGGATACTAGATTTATGGAACTTTGTAGTCCCAAACACCATGCAGCTAGAAGTTATAGATGAAATTCATGCTTTAATTTTTAGATTTTTACTAAATAAAGTGATAAATTTAATACTCCATTACTCCCTCCGTTTCAATTTATGTGAACTTATTTGACTGGGCACGGAATTTAAGAAGAAAAAAAAGACTTTTGAACTTGTGGTGTAAAATGAGGCACATATATTTTATATGGTTATAAATCATTAAATAAAGGTAAATTATTTCCAAATATGAAAATGAGTCATTCTTTTTGGGCACGGACTAAAAAAGAAATACGTTCACCTAAATTAAAACACAGGGAGTATCATTTATGTATTTGTTTGCGGTCCATAAGTATTTTCATCGTGGCATTGATAGCAAACTGTGACATAAATCCTCATGGGAAACTCATCCATTTGCTTGCTGAAACTCAAATTTAGCATCAATATTCTCAAAAAAAATTTGTCTCGCCAAATGAAATATGTACTTACCCAATCCCAAAACTATTTACTATTTAGTCAAACAATTTTTTCTTTAAACATTACTTTTTCAAACATTCTAAAGGTGTTTTAACTCAGGGACGGATCTATGTGTATGGGATGGGGTGGTACGCCACCAGCAATCTTTGGTAGAGACTATGCAATAGTATGTATACATGTATGTATATATAGAAGGAATGTGTACAAATAATATAAGTGGCACCCCCGTTAACAAAATGGTTCAAGGTGCCACTAGCAAGACACTACCTTTACCACCTTGGTTGCAGGGGATCGATTCCATCCTAGCACAATTGTTTTAAAAGTTTTTGTTTTACGCATTTAAGACCGCATAATTACTGGAGGAGGTTTACTCCTTTACTTCTTCTTTCTCTTTCCTTAATTACTCTTTTTTGTTTGTTAGTAGTTCCTAGTGAATTTTTTTTAATTTTATTAGTTTATTTTTAAAGTTCTTTTCTTCTTTTTAACATAAAATATAAAAATCTTTTCCTTTCACAAATATATTTTTCCTTGTCAAAAAAAAATCTCCACTATTGTGTTTTCCCAACTCCTTCATTATTTATGAATAAATGATAAAAAATTAATTTTTCTTCGGGAGCACAACCCCAGTAAATCTATTTGCAAAAGTAATAATAATAATAATAATAATAATAATAGAAATCCTTGAATAAGTTACTGTTCTAATCAAAGATGAAACTTTATTTTGTTGTCAAATTACTCTAAAGTAGGACAATTTTATATTATATTGAGTGAGTGAATTTTTATAAAAAATAGTAAATTGAATAATGTTCGTAAACTTACGTTTTTTCTAATGTTTAGAGTGCTTATTAGTATAAGTTTTGCTTAATAATGTTTAGAGTGCTTATTAGTAAATTGAATAATGTTAGTATAAGTTTTGCATTGAGTATCTAAATATAAATTGATAACGAGCTTTTTTCTTATACAAAATGTATACTCCAGTTGAATCTTCTGCTTTTTTTCCCATGTTGTCATAATTATTACATTTGTTTTTGCTCGATCGATTTGTCTATATTAACCTCAAAGACGAATAACCCGAAGCGAAACCCAAATAAACAAACAGATTAAATTTACACCCTATTTAAACAATGTAAAATGTAACATGACTACGTTCAAAATTTATGGCACCCAGAGCCTCTAAATCCTGGATCAGCCTCTGTTTTAACTACAAAGTTGTGATTTATAATTCTATGTAGTTCTTTTATAAAAAAAAAAATCGAATTCATACCTAGAATTAAATGTGTTTTCCTCCGTCATCCTTTTCGAGACTTACAATACTTACTTCCACCAAGTTTACACCAAACCAAGCTATTTAAGCTTAAATTAAGAATTAAAGTGAAAATACATATCATTTAATTATAATTAAGTGATAAATGTGTGTTTGGATTGGCCTAAACACCGGGTGCCGGTAAGTTTATAGTGAGTGCTACTTAAAATAAGACTAGCACTACAAACAAGCAATATTTTAATGTAATAGCCCAAGCTCTACCTAAAATCTGAACAAATCAGTAACATTTTTAAATATAGGAACTGAAATATGGATTGAACAAGTACCTGATTGATGTATAGCTAATGGTCTCTGATTGTAGAGCTTTTTTGTGCAGTGGAGGAACAAGGAATAGCTAATGGGGTTATTTATAGTAAGGCGAGTTGAAGAGAAGCGGACTTTTGCAAATTTACACATTTCACGGGTTGACCCTGACCCGTCAAAAGATTCGCTGTGGCTGCCGGTTGGCGTCACGCTGGCTTTCACGGTTTTCATTTGGGGAAAAGCTCCCAATTGTCAAAAACTCCGCCTTTGACCGATGACCATTTTGGATTCGTTTTTATGTTTTGCTTCTAATCCGTTTGTACATAAGAATTTTTTTACTTTTTTCCCGAAATCAGTATTCATCATAAAATTTTAAATTTTCACTTGAAAATTTGAAAAAATTTCAAAAAGTGGTTTTTTAAAATTTTTACCCAGATCAGTCACAAAATTTCAAAAATAATTCAAAATTATATTCATTACCAAACACAACTCTAATTTTCAAATACCATTTTCACTTGAAATTTTTTCCACTTTTTTGGAATGTTACAATTCTTATGTCCAAACACCCACTAAGTTTATGTCATTTTTTCTTCCCAAAACCATTAGAAAGTATTTGTTTAGTTTTGCAGCAAATATTGCGAGATCCAAAATACAGATATGCTTATAAGTAGTTATGTAAGGATTATAATATCAAAGTCAAGTAACGTTGATATTGCTAATATATGTAATGTTATTCTACTTTTTATTTTGTATAAAACAACAAAATATATAATATCTCGTATAAGTTATGTTGGCCTTTAAGTTATAAAGAATTTTATATTAAAAAATCAAATATTGTACCACAAATGTTGATGATGCAAAAGTTTCAATTCATAAGCCAAACTTAATATTAATACAGAGTTTTATGTTGGAATTATTTTTTTAATTCTTGTACATGACCAAATTAAACTTCCTCCCAAGCAAGTCCCAACCCGAGTCGCTTTCACGTTTTCTTTTTCTTTTTAAGTTTGCTTTCTATTATTTCTATCCTGTTATGATTTTTTTCACATCATAGTATTTTAGTTTCATTTCTGCCGTTCATTCGTTCTAATTTAGACCGTCTAAATGAGAGACCAATTGCTTTTAGCAATTAGTCCTCTTTAGAACAATTGCAACGTAACGGTTATATCTATCACAATCCTTAGACAGCCCCATTTTGTTAAAAGACGATAACGTTTGCGTGTTTAAAGTTACAATTTAACACCATCACTGATCTCATGAGCTGCTCATTTATGTTAAAGAGATTGTTTAATTTCGTTTTTGTTGGCCAAGGATTGTTTTGAAGATTGACAAAGAAAGCTCAAACATGAACCAAGTTCTATCTCTCCGGTCCATCCTTTGTGCACATAGAAACGGGTAGATTCGAGCAAGTGGGATGCACGTGAAGGAGATAAGCTTAACTTAGTATATTTGATATCTACTGATCGAAAAGGTTGCATAATTTATAAGGAGAAGGACTTCTTAATTAAAGATAACACTATTCAAGATAGAAAAGGAGTTAGAAGTTGAGATCAACTAGAGCTCTTCCACCAAGGAAGAGTAGCATTAAAACTCTAGTTATTTCTTCATCTACTAACTCTATAAATTGCAGAATGTTTTCACATTACAAGGGTTGCACAAACGCAGAAGTTAAACGTGAATTGAGAACAAAATAGCAAGGCAATTTTGCAAGCAGTTCGTGTGTGATTCAAGTGTGCAAACCTGGAGCTACATGAATCAGATAGAAGAATCATCTCCAAGTGTCTGTCTTTTATTCTAGTTCAATTGTAGTAGGTGTTTACCTTTCAGTTTTATCTAGAGGCAATTGTAATAGATACTCAGAGTATTCAAGTTAGAGTTAACTTGAAGTTGTCGCAACAGTTAGAGGCTGTGTGCTACAACGGGATTAGAGTTAGTCCTAAGTTTACAAAAGAGTTTTTGTAAATGCAGTTTTTGGCTCAGTGATTTTAATGGAGAGTTTGGGAAAATCCTACTGGAAAGTAGGTAGTGGTTTTTTTTTACCTTTTGAGCCAGATATTTTTCACATAAAAATACTTGTGTTCTTTACTTTCCGCATTTACTATTTTTACAATAGTAGGTTAAGGAACACTTAGAAGAATCAGGTCTTTCCATAATCAGTTTAAGCGAAAAATTGGTCACCACCCAAATCAGAAAAAACTTACCCGCACCGGATGTTTACACAAAATCAATAGATACATGACATGTGTCTTGCATATGGACTTCAATCATTTAACCATGGTAAATCATATGCATTCTCATCTAATTCAATTAGGTAACCATAGTGAGTTAATATAGTTTGGTGTAAACACCCGGTGTGGGTAAGTATTTACCCACAAATCATCCCCTTCCCCCTCCTCCTTGTGTGGTATTGAAGTTAAAACATCAGCTTTTGTGATGGAAAATTTGTGATCTGACTTATAGCATGTTTGGCCAAGCTGGAATTTTTTTTTTTTAGAGAAAAGTAGTTTGTGTTTGGTTAATCAATTTGAAAAGCACTTTTGAACAATAATTTGTGTTTGGCTAAACTTTTCAAAAAATACTTTTAAGTGTCAAATTACAAATAAGGACATAAAAAGATTTGCTTAATAGTTAATATTATATAAGTAGATAAATAAGTATAAATATTTATTATTAAAGATAATAATCAAGTTTTTTATTTTATTTAAGTAAAATATAATAATTAAATTTAAAAATACTTTATTCTTTCAAAATAATTTAAATATATCAAAAAATCATTCAATAAATATGAAAGTTCATCTCAAAAGTCATTTTATATTACTTAATAGTTTAAACTAAGTAAGGTTATTTTGGTATATATAAGATTTTGCAAAGGGTATTTTTGCTAGGAAGAAAAGTCAAAACTACTTCTACTTATGCTTCTAGGAAGAAGTTATTTTTTTCTGCTTTTTCAAAATTGCTTCTGTTTCGAGCCAAAAGCACTTTTTTCAAAAACAGCTTGGCCAAATACCTCAAATTTGGCCAAAAAGCACTTTTTTGGAAAAAAAAAACACTTTTGGCTGGGGAGAAGCTTGGCCAAACAGGCTATTAGCTTATTTTAGTGGGCATTTGGACATAAGAACTATAAATTTTCGGAAAAAAAATTCAAGTGAAAATGGTATTTGAAAATTAGTGTTGTGTTTGGACATAAATATAATTTTGGATTTTTTTTTGAATTTTTGTGAGTGATGAGTGAAAATTTTGAAAAACAGTTTTTGGAGTTTTTTAATTTTTCGAAAAAATCCAAAATTCATCTTCAAGTGAAAATTAAAAATTTTATGGCCAAATACTGATTTCGAAAAAAAAAATTAGATAAAGTGAAAAACTTTTCATGGGCAAACGGGCTCTTGAAGAGGCTACTTCCTGCTTTGTGACGCCTTTATAATAAAATTTATTAAAATGGATGGAATTTGTGATGGATACGAAGATCCTTTTACAATCCTTAATAAGAAAAGACCTTATGACAAAAATGAGGGTTGTTGTTGGAACGCGATTAATCTAAATAAATTAGATTGTGGTGTAAATTATAAATATAGAACTTGTTTTTGTAGCGGAAGCGAAAACTAAATGAACTGTGGCTGGTCGGCGGTGGTTGTCACGGTGTGTTGGAGCAACCCCCAATTTCACAATCTAAACCCTTTGGATTGAGGGAGAGAGAGAGTTTGCGTGGAAAAATACTGTAGAGAATCTATTTTATTGTATATTGTAAGTATACTTATATAGGGAATCTAGGGTTAACTAATAACCCTATTGGGCCTTAAAGCACCCCTTATGGGTGGACCCAAAATTTCTTACATCTCCCGCTCACACATAATGGGAGTGTTCATCTAGTCTAAGAAACATATTTTCTTCTCATCTCCTCGATAATTCATCATTCATACAGGGAAATAGACTATGTGACCAGCATACTGTAAGAGCTAAGTGATATACATATATTAGGAGTATATAACCTCTCGTCGAGTGCAAAACTGAAAGTAGATCATAAAGTATGCAATACCCTAGATCATACGAATCATATTTTGACATAATTTCAAAATCTCATATATCATTGAGTGTGTTTGGTATGAAGGAAAATATTTTTCAATTTTCTCATGTTTGGTTGGCTTAAATGTTTTGGAGAACATTTTCTTTATGAACTCATTTTCCTCCAATTGGAGGAAAATGTATTCCTTATCAAGAGAAGGGAAAACATTTTCCAAAACTCCTTCTCAACCTTCCCCACCCTCACCAACCCACCCCACCCCCTCTCCAAAAAAGGCTTTTTCTTTTTTTTCAAATTTCAGTTTTTCCGTTACCACCCACTCTCGTACCCCTCGACCCTACCACACACCCCTACCCTCCCTCCCTCGCAAAAAAAAAATTAATTTTTTTTGTAATTTACAATTTCTATTTTTTGCTTTACTGCTCCCCCCGGCCCCGCCCCCACCCCAAAAAAATATTTTTTAAATATATTTTTCAGTTTTAGTTTTTTTATTTATCGGTTTAAAGGTTCAAAATTTTACAAGTTCCAAAGTTATGTGTTTAGAAGTTTACGGGTTCGAAATTCCGTGATTTCGAAGTTTAGCGGTTCGAAAGTTTATGAAATTTGTGGGTTCAGAAGGTTGTTGGTTTGAAAGTTTATGGCTTCATGTTTATTATATCTAAATTATTTATGAATACTCTTGAAAAGTCATTTTCCTTAATTTGCGTACCAAACACCGGAAAATGAATAAGATTACTACTTATTTTCCAAAAAAATATTTTCCGTTATACCAAACACACCCATTATTTCTTGTATTCACAATCATAACTCATAAGTTTTTAGGTGCACCAGTGAACACAAATAAATGAGATTCTATCAATGATTTTTCTCTTATCATGATCCCCTTAACATTAGTATGATTGCTTTTCTAGATATGCTCCGCTAGACCGAATTTGTGTTCATGGTCCTTTAGAAACACACTAAGATAGCCAATATCACACAGTCTTAAGTATCTGATTGGAGTCTTTGAGGGTACAAAATCTTAAGCAACCATAAAAGCTCTGGGTCTCGCACAATAATAAGTTGATAATGGACTTATGTTAACCCAATTGGTCGACATTAGCACACATGGCATGAAACACGTGTTACAACATTCTCTCCTTTTTCCAGGAGCGTATGTCTTTATCTCATAAAGAATATTGTATAGATGATATTTAGACACCATAAGTATCTTTGAGTTCCTTGATCTATAAAATCATATTTAACTCACATCTGACTCACAAAGTAGACTAAGTGAACGTTTTTCACCCTAATGACCATATGTCATTGTTTAAGCGATAATCTGAATTTAAGATAATAGCTCTCAAATTATCCTTATGATAATTTTGCTTAGAATCATGTTGTCGAAGCCCCTTTTTTCTAAGAGTCGAAATCGGGTATACGACATTGGGAGGATAACTCTATTCCCTTTCGAGAATTGGGTCTTAGAAGTTGAAGAGTCTCCACCTAATGATTATAGTGCATTAGAACACTTTTAAGAAAGGTTTGAGATGAAGAGACCAGAGATTAGGGTAAGGGCTAGAAATTATCCCGAGGGGAAGGTGTTAGGCACTCCTTAGGATCCACAAGTGTGGTTCCCGGCCATGCTACAATTGTGACTTTAAGAAGACAAGTAGAAAAATAAAGCAAAGGGTTTCACATAGTTTTCACAAACACGTTTAAGAGTTGAAGAAGTAGAGAGTTTAGAAAATTAGTTTAAAAGAAAACTTAAAAATTAACAAGTAAAAGGGAAAGGGGTCCTAGGTTTACCGATAATATGGATCACATCAATGCAATATCCAGCAATCACTCCTCAGAAGAGGGGTCGCACGTGATATTAGCGCACCGGTCATCATATCCATATTCTACCCTTCCCACCCTGTTAAGGTATTAAAACGCGGAAAGTTTCGTTACTTATTACATGCTAGTACCCGTCCCAATCCTATCAATTCCGGAGGCATTTAGGACTACTAATCCTAGAGGGAAAGGGATTTGGGGCCTTTTGAGAGTTTCAAAGGACAAAATACTAAGACGTCAATCAAAACACATAATACAAGTAAAAGTGGAAGCAGATAAGCAAGTAAGGCTCAAGTAAACCTCCTTAAATCAGATAAGCCAAAGAGTTTAGCATGTCTTGCATGTACTGGTTTGGTCTTTAAAAATTAAAGCGATAAGCGGACTGATTCAACACATACTTTTAGACAGGAAATCCGCATTAGGCTCACTCGAATGCAGTTGTCAAAGACTGAGCCACTTTAATTAGTCAACTTTATCTTAAGTGTGGGACAGAACTACTGATTGTAAAGGAATTGCAGAATAAGATAAGTTTCAGAAAAGATTGCAGACTTAATACAAAGAAAATGGTTTAAAACGAGTTTCAGAAAACATACTTGTTTAAGAAAAAGAGTTGCCGAGTTTTAACAAAAGAACTGAATTGCAGACTGATTCAAAAGGTTTATCAGATAAGTATAAAGAAGTGAATTCAGATTGATTTGAAAAAAATGTTTTTCAAATTATTAGGAAAGTAGTAAGTTTTCAGAAAATATGCACTGATTTGAGAATATTTATCAAGAAGGAAAAAAGATGCACTGATTTGGTTGCAAGAAAAGTTTTAAGGGTTAAGAAAACGTGTAGAAAGTCACTTATTTTAGCAAAAAGGGTCAGTACTATTTTAGATGAGTGAAACAATTCTGATTTGAAGTTCCTATAGGTATGATCTCTATGATTTACTAATTTTAATACCTTTCAAACGTTAACAGCCTTATAAACATGATATTTATATGTTGATTTATCATTAAACCTAACGATTTGCCTAATGCCATTACAAATGTAGAAATGCAAATCCCTATAGGCATGGTATCTATATTCATAGTTGCAGAAATCAGAAAGTTAGATCCTATAGGCATGGTTTCTCCTTGTGAGATTGCATAGATTAACAGTAAAAGTCCTATAGGCATGATTTCTACCCTTTTGTGCATAAAAGTAAATCCCCTCCCCCTTTCACTAAAATCCTATGAGTTTATACAAATTATTACATACTAGTAAAAAATAAGACAGAAATAAAAAAAACATCAGAAATTACAACTACATCCAAGCAGCCTAATTCAGACTTAATATCTAACAATATGAGATTGAACCACTTCCGAGATCCATATTTCCAAAGCCTTCTCTTATCTAGGGTGTTTCAGAGATCCAAAGAGTTTCAAGAACTCCGGGTAGTGCTTACACCTAAGATATTAATTAGAAAGAGTTATAGTGCAGTGTGGAAGGGCCAGCCCTCAGGTGTCCAAGTTCAGAGGGAGCTCAGGGGGTCCCAAGGAAAGGCTCACAAGAGAGGGGCAGAACTTAGTTTCTAAGAATGAGTGTAAGTGCAAGAGGGGGTTAGGGAGTGCCATGGCAGGCTGGTGGTCATGCCTAGCCACAAGGTAGGCTGGCACACTCCCTGACCAAGCATGTTCAGCCAACAAAGAAGAGCACAGACCTATTGAAGGTCAGACTATGGTCTGGACAGTGATTAGGACACTGCCAGACCAAAGTCTCAGGCTCAGAATACACATAAAGGGAAAGGGGAATGGGAATTGAAAGAGTTTAGGACTCAGGGAGTCCAGTCCATATACATGAACAACAATATCAAGTGTTGTCATGTTTTCTGAACCATAACTCAACATACAAAGGGTTTAGGATGGGGGTTCATATAGGAATAAACAAACTTGCAAAAAGCAGTAAAATAAACAAAGAGAAGACTGAAGCATAAACACATAAGAGAGAGGCAGAATTTAAACAAGAAGAGACATACCAGTTGCAGAAAAGTAAGCAGGAAGAAAAGCAGAATACTTGCAGCCAAAGCACAATCAGAGAAGAGGACTCTAGCTTATGAGTTCAGAAAAAAACTCGAATGCTTTTAAGAAAAACTAAGAGTATTTAAGAGAAGAAGTAGTGACTTATGCTGTGTGTGTTCGTGATATGCAATATGTTAGTGAGTGTCATGCAAAAGAGAAGGGGGGGGGGTACTTATAGTACTGAAGACGAGTAAGAATAAGGTAACAAGTATAGCTTTAACACAATCAGAATCAATTAACACAAGACTTCCCTTTAATCAATGGATTATTGTTCAAACGGATACTAATAGGATCAAAAATAAGGGAAGAAAATTAGTCCGTAAGCAAAATGGTTGTTGCCATAAAAGGAGCAGTAAAATCATACAATAGGTATTTAAGTCCAAGTACATGATTGTACTTATTTTTGGAAAGGGTTTAGTAAGGCCAAACAAAGAAAGAGAGTCAATTAACCCTTAACAGGCGAGTAAGAGGGAAAAGTTTTGAAATCAGTTATGAGTTTGAAAATCAATCACAGAAGGGACTCAGTATATAAAGGAATGCACAAGTAATAGACATGTGAGGCCAAGCTATGGCAAAAGAAACAACATACAGTAGTAGCATAGAGCAAGCATTCGAAGCATGATAGTCAGGTTTCAGTGGTTTAGTAATAGAGAAAAGGATCAGAGGTATGCAAAGAGTCGAGTGAAAATCATAGTCGAGTTTAACAGGTAGCAAGAACTCAGAACCAAAAGAGTCACATAATGAAAAAAGAGAGTTGAAGTAAAGGAATCACATTGAGCAATTTCAACAGATGAAGAACTTCAGGAACTCAAATAGACCCCTAAAGAACTAGGGTCTTCAAAATTAGTCAGGTTTAGATGCGATAAACAAGTGAAACAAGCAAACAAATTCAGAATCTCAAATAAACCCCAAAAATTAGGGTCTTCAACATGCTAACTCAGAGAGAAAAACAAGGTAAACGAATGTTAACAAACAAACTAAGAAACTCAAACAAAATCTCAAGAATTAGGGTTTTAAACATGCTAACTCAGATAGAAAACAACACAAGAAAAACACAGTAAAACATGTCGAGAATCAGAGAAGAGATTTGAAATACCTTAACATAAAACCCTAATTAAAGAATAAAGAGTTTTGAAAGCAAAAAATTGAAGAAACTTTGAGAAAGATGCTTAGAAAGTTCAAACACATATAGATCCGGGGCAGATCTGAAATAAAATCGAAGGAACCTTAAAGATTAGGATTTCGTAAGAAACCCAGGCGATGAGAAAGGCTTTGAAAACCATCGATCTAAGCAGGAAAGTCGAGGATCGAACTCAAATAGCCATGGCTGGCCTGGACAAAGGTTGAAGACGACCGGAGAACAGTCATCAAGCGAAGGCTTGGTCGAAACCCCTTCAAGATCTGGTCATAGGACCTCAGAGACGAGCACGTAGAGGCCATGAGAGGCTGGTACAGGTCTCCGATGAGCCTAGGAAGCCATGGATTAGGGTTTCAGTGAGAGGCGACGTCTAGGGTTTGAGGTGGGTTGAGAGAGAGAGTTGAGAGAAAGAAGGGATTCAAAGGCGGCATCTTTGAAGGAATGGGGTAGGTTTAGGGGTCGTTTGAAATTAAAAAGGAAAGAATCAATGGTGGCCGTTGATCTAAATGATCAACGGCCGAGATTAAATGGGGTTATGGGCTGGGTCGGTTGAGTAGGTGCTGGGTCGGGTTAAAGGTAATTGGGATGGGTAGTTTGGGCTCGAATTTGGGGCTGAGTTGGGTTAATTAGGGGTGCCAAATTGGCTGAAATTGAAATACAATTGAGGCTAGATTGTAAATAGCCACTTTTCCCATTTTGTTTTATAAAAAATAGCAATAACAATTTTAAGAACAAATTAAAAATACCGGGTAAACAAATATCATATAAATATTAATCAAAAAATGCTGGGGTTAATTTTATAATTATAAGATGCTATCAATTACAAAATAGGCTATAATTACAATTATATGCAATTTAGCTTTTAAAAATGCCAAACGAATTTGTAAAAATGTGCAAAAATCACTTTAATTGTATTTTGGTGTAAATATAAGGATAAAATAAGTTATTTACCAAAAATAATAATTTTGGGAACAATTATTGGATTTATGGTATTAAAATAGGCAATAACTTGGTTTTAAAAATCATTAAAAATACCAAAACTCTTAGGGCATGCTTATATATGCACATATATGCTATTTTGGAAAAATTTGGGTATAAAATTACCTAGGAAAAAATTGGGTATCAACACATGTCTCATCTCCTCACATCACTAAGATAAGGAGGCAGTTGCTTGTGTGAGAAAGTCAACCTCTTGTCTACTTGATATACTTATCAAGAAAATGAACAAATAATGTACATAATATTCAACAATAAAATATGCATGTATGTAAATCAACTTTATTGATAATCAAAGAACATTATTTTTGTGAACAAGGGAAAATAATAACAAAATAAAGTATATCAAAGTCTACGCAAGCTTTGAGACCTTATATGTCTCACAAATGCATCTCTAGACAAAGGCTTGGTCAATGGATCTGCTAACATATTTTTTGTAGACACATATTTCACATTCACTACCTTGCATCTAACCATGTCTCCCGCATAGTTATACTTGATATCTATGTGTTGGTTTTACAATGAAACTTAGGGTCTTTGGTAGAAAATATTACAGCTTCACTATCACAATAGACTAATACGGGTTCATCATTTTCTGCGATATCCAACAAGTGTTCCAAGAACTTTTTCAACCAAACAGATTCTTGTGTTGCTGATGCGAGAGCCACATATTCGGTTTCCATTGTAGATAGTGATACACATGATTGTTTCTTACTACTTCATGATATGGCGCCATTACTGAGTAAGAAAACATACCTTGAGGTAGACTTCATTTCGTCTAGATCTCCTCCATAGTCAGCATAACTGTATCCAACTAATCACAGATCCTTGCCACTTTGATAACAAAGGGCATAATCAGCAGTTCACTTCAGATATCTCATGATCCTCTTTACTGCTTGCCAATATGCTAAACTTGGGTTGGTTTTATATATACTTACCAAGCTAACTACTTGATAAATATCAGGTCTAGTGCACACCATAGCATACATTAGACTTCTGATTGTGCTCTTATAAGGAACTCAGCTCATTATTTATGTCTCTTCAGGAGTCTTAGGACACATCAGACTTCCTAAGGCATGGCCTTTACTGATAGGAGTGTCAACTAGGCTACTATTTTGCATATTGAATCGTTCAAGAACTTTTCTAATGTAATTCTCTTGTGAGAGATACAATAGTTTTTTTGGATGATCTCTTGAAATCTTAACTCCAAGAATATATGCAGCTTAACCAATATCTTTCATCTCAGATATGGATGATAACTATGACTTTATCTCGGTTATAAACTCATTATCATTTCCAACTATAAGTATGTCATCTACATACAATGTTAAAATCACAAGCTTGTTTCTTGATCTCTTGGTATAAACGTAATGGTTTTCATCCATCATGGTAAAACCATTGGATACAAGAACATTCTGAAAGCGTATATACCACTTCCTTGAAGATTATTTGAGGCCATAAATAGACTTCAAAAGTCTACAAACCTTTTGTTCGTGGCCCTTTTCAATGAAACACTCAGGTTGTTCCATATGGATTTTTTCATCTAGTTCTCCATTAAGAAAGGCAGTCTTTACATCCATCTAATGTAATTCAAGATCCAAGCTTGCAACAATAGCTAGAACTAGGTGAGCAGAGGTAAATCATACAGTAGGCGAGAAAGTCTCTTCGTAATCTATTCCTTTCTACTGTGTATACCCTTTCGCCACCAGTCGAGCCTTATATCTCTCAACTGTGGCATCATCCTTGAGTTTAATTTTGAGAACCCATTTTCTCCCAATTACTTTGCGTCCTTCAGGGAGGACAACTAATTCCCAAACTTTGTTGACTCTCATAAACTCCAATTTATCTTCCATTGCTTTTTTCCATTTATCCTTAGAAGGGTATGAGAAAGCCTCTTTTACATATTTAGGCTTGTTTTCTTCTTGTAGGAGCATCATAAATAGTTCACCGCCTTCAACATCAAATCGACAATTGGGTATCTTTTTACGAGAACCATATCTTATTTGTGATTCATCACTGTTACCATTTGGATCAATGTTGCTCCCACTCGGATCAAGAACATTCATCCTGCTCCCACTTGGAACAAGATCTATGACCATCTCGCTCCTACTTGGAACAAGATCCATTTGGTCACTTCCACTAAATGTAGAAGGATTACTTTCATTCGCATCTGATGAAGGAGGTCGTTGATGAGAAACTAATTCATCATCTGCTAAAATTCTCCCACTCGAATGAAGTGATCCATGTACTTCTTGATCCATTATCTCAAATAAGGTTAGATCTTGACTTACCTATCCTTTCTTAGGGAACTCATCCTCTAAGAATGTGACATTTCATGATCCAAACTCAGCTACACTCCCACTATCTTGCTGACCGATAAACACATAACCCTTTGAGGTTTTAGAGTATCTTATAAAGATACTTTTCTTTCCCCTGGGGCCCAATTTGCCATATTTGTGAGAGGAATCATGTGTATAGGTAGCATAAACCCAAGGTCTTAATACACTTTGGTCGGGTTATTTTTCGGTCCATAACTTATATGGAGTAGCGGTAATAGATTTTGTAGGCACTCGATTAAGTACATATGTGGCAGTAAGCAGCGGATCACCCCAACAACTAATTGGGAGGTTAGCTTGTGCCATCATTGACCTAACTATTTCTACGAGTGTTCTATTTCTTCTCTCTACAACACCATTTTGTTGTGGAGTATTTGGGATAGTCAACTGACGAACTATTCCCTTTTCATCACATAAATTATTAAACTAGGTTGGTAAGTATTCATAACCATGGTCAGTACGAAGAGCTTCTATCTTCTTGTCTAATTGATTTTCCACTAAGCTCATATAATGTTTGAAGCAACTTATTGCTTCTGATTTGTGGGAAATTAAATAGACATAACTGAAATGGATAAAATTATCAGTAAATGTGATGAAATAACTTGTTACATGCCTAGAGCTAACATTCATAGGCTCGTAGATGTCCGAATGGACTAATTGCAAAGGATATTCAGCTCTAGTCGTCTGATCAAAAGGTTTTCTTGCAGATTTTTCAGCTAGACAATTTTCACAAGTGGACAATTCTACATGTTCTATATTGGAAATCAAACCTTGTTTTGCTAACCTTTGCATTCTTTGTTGGCCAATATGACCAAGTTCATGCTATATGTTTACATCATTATCATATTTATGTGAAGAAACAAACATAGAAAAACTAGAATTATTATTAAATGAATCATAATCCAAATCCATAATAATTAAACCTATGGTCACATGACCAAAACCAAATAAAGTTGAACCACAAGTCAACTTGGAAGAATTGTCATGATAAAACAAGTCAAATCCTAGCTTAAGCAAAACTGAAACTGAAATAGTATTTCGGTGAATTGTTGGTGCAAAGAAAACATCATGTAGTATTAGGTCTCGACCACCACGCAGGACTAACTTGCATGTACTGTCCCTTCAACAAGAACTTTATTGTTGTTGCCCACATATATCCACTTTGCTCCACGTGGAACTCACCAACATTTAACAAAGGCACTGCATTCCCAGACTATGTGGTCTGTTGCTCCTGAGTCTACACTACATAAAGGATTAGATTCAGTTAGAAAAACAAAACTAGAAACACAAAGTTCACTAATTCGAGAATCGTGAAATACCTTTCTAGGAGGCTCAGAGCAATCTCTAGCATAATGACCCTTTTTGTCACAATTATAAAAATTTGACTTTAGCAACTTTGATACATTTGGGATGTATGTTCTTGACTTTTTCAGTCTTTTCCCTTTTAGCAGGTTGAGCTGGCGAGCTTGAGGTGACCCTCTCTTCTTTACCCAGTTCCTTTTCTTTGAATCACTCTTGGTTTTGGAGGTCGTTTCCATGTGCAACTCAGTTGTTGGCTTTGCAGTCTCAAGTCGTTCCTTCTCTAACTCAATATGCCTCCAGACATCTTCTATAGTTGTGATTTGCTCATTATGGGTCAGATGCATTTTTATATGATCCCAAGAACTAGGTAAAGAGCGTATGACATCTTGGTTTTATTATTCATCAGTCAACACATAACTTGTATCTTTCAACTCCCCAATCATATTTGTCATTTGCCTTAGATGTATTTTCATTAAATGTTCTGGGTGTTTCTTATATGAATCAAATTTGATCATTAAGAATCGCAGCCTTGTAGTGGAATATGTACCAAACCTTTTCCTCAAAACATTCTAATAAAGGGTGAAAAGTGCATATTTTGAGTGTGGTTATGTGTTAGTTCTTGTGTGAGTTGTAGGAGTTCACACCACTTTTGAAGGGAAAATATACGCATTATGTGTTTCTTATGTATAGGAACAAACTTATGCAGAAAATGATCAAATAGGAGAACAATTGGTGAAAAACAGCTAAAGAGAAAAGTTCCGAACAACGAAGCGAGGTTCACTTCACCAAACCATGACCAGAGGAGAAGAAACCAGAAAAGTCCCGGACAGCGTAGCGATGACTGGGACCGAAGCATAAAAAATCAATTTTTCTGATCCAAGTTATGAGAAGCCAATTTTGCCCCAACTCAACCCTAAACCGTATAAATATGAGAGTTAGCCACTTTTTGAAGGGAGAAAACTTTGGAGAGGTAAGAACACGCTTGGAGCAAGGATAAGGATTCAACTTCACGTTTTTCCTATTTTTCATTGTTATGAATATTAATCTTATATATGTGCAAACAATTATGAGTAGCTAAATTCTCACCTAGGGTTTGATGGAATCTATTGAAGGATCATTTTCCACTTTGTTTAATATAAATTTGCCATTTACTTTTCTTTAGTTATTCAACTATATTTTTATTGTTGTTGGTTGAAGGGCCCTCAATTGACTGTGCCTATTTAGTGTGTACTGCTCGAGATAGAGTATGCATTTAGGTAGTTATTGAACAATATTACTCCTAACATATTTGAGAAATCAATATGGAGGGTTAAAGGTGTGATTAAAGATAACGAACCCTTGGTGCGATCGTAGTGAGCAGGAAATTAGTGGCAGCTAGCGTAGTTCAAGAGAATATGTCTATTAAATTGTGGTAGTTGCTCGAGAGAGAACTACTATACCCAATTACTCACGATTGGTAGAGAATACTTAGGCGAATTTATAGGAAACGTAGTGGGAGAGATTCCGACAATTGGAGAAATTGTAACCCTAGACCTTTCCAATCTTATCTACAACATTTGCTTTGTTAGTAATAAAATTACAACTTTTTAATTACCATTCTTTTAGTTAGTAAACACTCAGATCATTATTCAATATTTCTGAAACTTGATTACTTCAATTCTTGTGAAACTAACAGTTGTGATTAGTAGGTTAATTCCATGTGGGATTCGACTCCGGACTTATAAACCGAATTATATTTGCAATGACTGTTTCGTCCTTTTTATAAGGCATAATTGGGCATGATCAAATTTTAGCGTCGTTGCTGGGGAATTAACGGTGTTATTAATTACAACAACCTAAATAATTTAACCTCATCCACCTAATTAATTTTGTTAGTAGTAGACATGCTAAGATAAAAATATGGAAAGTGAACAGATTATCAGATTTCCGGTAACGAAACCAATTTATTTAACCTCAAAGTAGTTTTTGTAGTCAAAGTCAATATTAAAGAAAATCAGATTTCTAATAATCAGGTTTACTTCACTTTGCCAAAAATAAGAGAATAAAATAAGAAATTGAAATGATAAGCGTAGGAAAGAAATCTTATTGATGGTCGTTGTTTTTTCAAAAGTTGTGAATAAGAGTCTTCTATCAATTATGATATAGAAGTAAAAAATTGATTGCATATATTCGTGGATATTCAGATGATCTTATAAAATAAGGTAAGGACCTTTATATAAGGATATAAATATATAACTATTTTCCCTCGCTTAATTCCTACTCGTCATTAATATTAACTACATTAATTTCCCGTTACTGAAATTACTCACAACTGTTATGGTAATAATAAGTGATCACGCATAATTAGGGATAAAGATGATTCCCTTTCCATATTCGTACATGTAACGACCTGACCGGTCATTTCGCTTTCTAGATCTCTTTCCCCTAAATAAGACTCCTCGTATGTGCTTTTACTGTTTTATGACTTGCAGGGATGGTTAGTTCGGGTTTGGAATGGTTTGGGTTGAAAATGGAACACTCAGTTCCTTAATATTGGCTATAATGGGCTAAGTTTGACTTGAATCAATATTTTGAGTAAATGACCTTGGAACAGGTATTTGACGGTCCCGATAGGTTTGTATGATTATTTTGGACTTGGGCGTATGCTCAGATCGGGTTTTGGGTGACCCAAGAGCGTTTCGGCACTTAATATTGAAAGTTAGCACGTTGAAGATTTTAGCGTTCTTTAATTTTGGTTTGAAGTAGGATTAGGCATTATCGAGATCCGTTTGGGATTCTGGGCCTATGAATAGTTCCATATGGTGAATTAAGATTTGCACGAAAAATTTGGTGTCATTCCGAGTAGTCTAAATATGATTCAGCGCGTTCGGAGCATATTGGAAACTTGAAGTTCATAATTTGATTCAATTTAGTTTTGGGGTGCGATTCTCAGTTTCGTTGTTGTTTTACGTGTTTCGTGAGTTCGAGCAGGTTCGTTTTATGTTTATGGACCTGTTGGTGTATTTGGACGGGGTCTCGAGTGGCTCGGGTGTATTTCGGACCACCCGGAGCCAAGTTGAAAACACCAGATTTTAAAGTTCTAGTTTCCTTCTTCGCGAAGGTGGAAGGACCCTTACGTTTGCAATGAATGATTTGGGGTACTGGAGGCTGGGGGATTTTTTCCCTTCACATTTTCGTATGCAGTACCGCGTTTGCGGAGGCCTGGGCCCTTTAGCCTTCGCGTTCGCATTTGGTAGCCCGCGTTCTCGTAGAAGCCCGGGCCTAGGCCTGGGCAACCCAATTTCCGTACGCATTCGCATGTTGGGCCCCGCATTCGCATAGAGCCTTTTTCCTAGGCTCCTCAGCTTTGCTTTTGTGATCGTGAGAGATTGGCCGCGATCGTGTATAAGGACCCCTAGGTAGAAACATCTTTTAAAAACTGGACTTAGGCTATTTTGGCTCATTTTCTTTCATTTCCTGGGCGATTTTGGAGCTCTTGGAGAGGGGTTTTCACCTAGCACTTTGAGGTAAGTAATTTCTATATAAGATGAGTTTAATGCATAGATTATGGGTAGATTTTAACATGTAAAATGGTGGAAATTAAGGATTTAGTTAGAAAACCTAGGTTTTGACAAAAATGAGATTTAACCACAAAATTGATTATGGAATTGGGTGAGAATTATATATTTGAGTTCGCGAGGTTATGGGTAACATTTATCTTCAATAATTTCCGGAATCCGAGCACGTGGGCTAGGGGGTGAATTTTAGGAATCTTCCAATTTGGGTTGGGAAATTACTCTAATAGTTAAATTATGAACTTTTGAACATGTATTGATTAATTTATGTAACATTTGACTAGTTTCGAATTGTTCGGCACTAAGTTGAGGCTTTAGAACGAATTTGTAGGCCAAAAAGTAAGCTTTGAGACGAGGTAAGTCTCTTGCCTAACGTTGTAAGACGAAACTTACCCCATAGGTGATTTAAATTACTATTTGCTTCTAATTGTGGGGGCTACGCACGTACGAGGTGATGAGAGTCCGTGCATAGCGATTAATTATGCTATGTCCGAGTAGTTTAGGAACCAAATCATGAAATACTTGCGATGTCTGTGCCATACCTGTTAATTAAAGTGCTTAATTTATATTGAAACTTGATAAAAGATTTGTAAGAGGGCGGATTTTCCTTACTTGAGTTTTGGTGGGTTACTTGACCGTTAATAGAAATTGTGCTTCTTTGTGTATTATCCTTGTAAGAGCTTGTAAATCAAGTGTTTATAAAGTATACTCTCTTCTTGTGGAGCGGGCCGAATGCCTCGATAGTAGAATAGATGCATCTATGGTTCGTGCCGCTCGACCCTCGGCACTGTACACATTATTCTGGATCAAGTTGTACAACCTCGGCATAAATCGTGATTAATAATACTCGGAGCCTAAGTATACTTGATATTATTTTATGGCTTGTGAGGTTGAAATTTTTAAATGACAGAAATTGACTTGGAATTTACTATTTGTGAAAGGATTATTTATTCACTTCCTATTACTAAGTTACTGTTGTTAATTAATAATTCAATGCTTATTTAGAATTTCTATATTTTATTGTTAACCCATAGTAAGTGTCGATGTCGACCCCTCGTCACTACTTCTTCGAGGTTAGACTAGATACTTACTGGTTATATGTTGTTTATGTACTCATGCTATACTTCTGCACTAACCGTGCAGGATTTGAGGCAGGTGCATCTGACAATCATATCGGCGCGCACCCCCGTTACCTTGAGGCCTAGTGGTGAGCTGCTTCTTGAGCCATTTTACAGCACCTAGAGTCTCTCTTTTGTATTTATATTCCGTCTACTTTATTTTAGACAGCAATTAGAGTTTTGTATATTCTACTAGTTACTCATATACTTGTGACACTAGGTTTTGGCACACATACTAATAGACTTTATGGTTTTAGATTAATCATTTCACTGCATTTGTGCCTTCATTAGTCTTTATTTTTCTTATTAAATTTGTCTACTCCTTATCTTCTAAAAAAATGGAACTTAAGCTACTTGGAAATTTATCAAAAAGGGAAATTTGCATGATTAGCTCACTAAGGGCTTGCCTAGCGGTAACGTTGGGCGCCATCGCAACATATAGAGAAATGTGGTCGTGACAACATGGTATTAGCGCACTAGGTTCACGTAGGTCTCACAAGTTATGAGCAGCCGTAATAGAGTCTTGCGGATCGGTGCTGAAACGTCTGTACTTATCTTCGAGAGGCTATAGGGTGTTAGGAACTACTCTTTCTTCATCTCCTATCGTGCAGTTGATGTTATACTAAGTATCTTTGTTTTATTCACTCACAGATGGTGAGAACGCGTGCAGCCGACGTACCTGATCATGGAGGGGTTGCTCCCACTATTGCTAGAGGCCGAGGCTGAGGGAGGGCTCCAACTTGTGGCAAAGGATGAGGTCGTCCTAGAGTTGCTCCAGTGGTACCACTAGTGGATCTAGTAGAGGATCCTATCATTGAGGATCAGGGCGAGGTGCCTGCGGCGGGGCTAGACCTAGTGGATTTCATGTCCGCACCAGTTTTCTAGGAGATCATAGGCTGTATGTTGTGGTTCATGAATTTTATAACTCGGGCTGGTTTATTTCCAACGGACCCAGCCACATCTCAGGCGGGAAGGGGATCATGGACCCCTACCGCTCAGGCTCCAGGGCATGCAACTATCATATACCAAACCTCGGGCGCACTACCTGTGGTTGGAGCCTAGCCAGTTACAACGGCTATAACTAAGTCCAGACCAATTGCGGCCGGCGAGCCGCAGAAGCTCTTGGATAGGTGGACCAGACTACATTCTCCTATCTTTTAAGGTGAGCGACATGAGGACCCTTAGGACTTTATTGATCGGTGCAGGGATAGACTGCATAACATGAGGATATTGGAGTCCCACAGGGTCGACTTTACCACCTTTTAGCTGGAGGGCAGGGCCCATAGGTGGTGGAAGTCCTATCTTCTTGGCAGACCAATAGGTTCTCCTCCTTTGACGTGGGACCAGTTCACACATGTCTTTCTGGATAGGTATATTCCACCCTCTAAGAGGAAAGAGATGTGGTTTTAGTTTGAGCAGCTCCAGTAGGGTCAGATGTCAGTGACCGACTATGAGGAGAGATTCTCTGAGTTGTCTCGCCATGCACTTTTGATACTTCCTACTAATGCAGAGAGAGTGTAGAGGTTCATTGTGGGTTTGCATTCAGGTATCCAGGACACTATGGACCGAGAGGTTGAGATAGGGACTACTTACGAGCTAGTTGTAGAGATAGCTCAAAGGATCGAGAGTGTCCGTTAACGAAGCCAAGAGAAGATGCCGCAGGACAAGCGGTTTTGTTATTTTGGAGGGTTCAGTAGTGCTCCATCTGGGGGCAGAGGTCAGTTCGTGAGGGGTCAGTCTACCAGGCCTACATATCCAGCATTGCCACCTCCTCGGGATGCTCCAGTCTAGCCCTATTTCTTTACCATTCCAGAGAGCTCCTATCGTCCCCTAGCTATTCAGGCTTCCTCTAGTCAGTATTCAGATAATTAGGGTCAGACTTCAAGTCAGCAATCCGCCATTCCGAGAGGTTGTTTCGAGTGCAGATATCTTGGTAACTTAAGGGGGTTTTGCTCCAGGCTTCGGGGTAAGGCAATACAGTAGGGTTCTCAACCTATGATTACAGTGCCAGTTGCCACACTAGTTATTCGGCCGCCTAGAGGTGGAGAGAATGTGGGTAGGGGTCATCCTAAAGGTGGAGGCCAGATAGGTGGAGGCCCTCCAGGTGTGAGCCAGTTAGATGGAGACTAGCCAGTCGACGCTTTAACTAGGTTCTATGCTTTCCCATCCATACCAGATGTAGTGGCCTCGGATATCGTGATCACACGTATTATTTCTATCTGCAGTAGGGATGCTTTGGTACAATTTGATCCAAGGTTTATGTATTCATATGTGTCATATCTATTTGCTCATTTTCTGGTGTTCCTCGCGAGTCCTTGGGTATTCCTGTATATGTGTCCATGCTAGTAGGCGATTCTATTGTTGTGGATCAGATCAATCGATCCTATATCGTGAATTTATGTGGTTATGAGACTACACCGATCTTCTATTGCTTGATATGACCAACATTGAGGTCATCCTAGGCATGGATTGGTTGTCTCTATATCATGCCATCCTTGATTGCCATGCCAAGACTGTTACCTTGATGATGCTAGAGTTGCCTAGATTGGAGTGGAAGGGTTAGTCTGTCAGTGCACCTAGTCAGATTATCTCTTTTATGAAGGCTGATAACTAGGGATTCTAGCCTATTTTATGCTCCTTTTTACTTAAGTTTTGGATTAAAATTATGTACAAGTATTTCCGAAAGTTAACTTATTGCACTTGTTTGCTGTGTTTGGTCAAAAAGAGATAAGGAAGTCATAATCAGCTCAAAAAGGAGTGAAACCTGCACAAGTTCAAAGTTGAAATCAAAAGGCGGTGACAACGAGAAATAGTAGCAGATGCGGAGGGTCTAACGCTGAGGCGGTCCTAATGCCGCTCTCAGCGGCTTGATGATTCAGAGAGTGTCTTTTTAATCTTAACAGTCACCACTGCCCGTGGTGAAATTGCACGGCAGGGGTATCATCTAACACGGCCGTGGTCCAGTTCTCGCCCTCAGCTAAATGAAGAATCAGATAACATTAGTTGGGAGCTCAAATTGAAAGGCATGGTCCATGATCATATTTTGCGGCCGCGGTTGAAGGAGCGCTGAAAATCGTTCTTGTTCTGTGATTCTTAGGCTTCCATTTCTTGTTTCTGTTCAAGATTTTTCTGGGTTTTGCTTATCATTACAGTTCGTTTCTGTAAAAGGGATCTGGTTTTCTGGAACCCATAACAGCCACCCGCCGCTATACGTTTTGAAAAGAGCAATCTTTGTTCTCTGTTTCCGTTGAAATTGAAAGAGAGCAACCTTTATGCAGTGGTGCATCTGTTTCAATTGAAAAAGAGCAATTGTTTTGCTCTGCTTCTTTGCTTACCAGTGGTAGCGGTGATAGCTCCTTCTAGTTTTTGGGTCGTGGTATTTTTTGTGTTTTCAGAAATTCTCGGAGTATTGGAGACAAGTTGGGCGCACGAGTACTGGCAAAGGAGAGCAACCTGGGCGAGTGTCAGCAAGGGTGGTAGGAAGTGGGCGGGAGCGTACAACGACATCGAGCACAGCAAATCAGCCACAGGTTTGGTTATCAAGAGTTGGTACCTCCTGTTTTACTGTTTCCCTTTTTGGTGTTAGTAAATTACTGTTACTTTACTTCGCAATAGTTAAACCTTTCAACTAGGATACTAGTTACCACGTGTTTTCCTTCTAGTTTGACTTGTGTACGTTATGCACTAGCGAGTCTTCTCTAGGTTGTTGTAGGTGTAGTGGCTGCAGTCTGGGATGATAGAATAAGGGCATGTCCTAGGGTGGGGCAGAGTGTGGGGAGGGGTTCGGGGGGTGGGTCGGGTAGCAGGGGAGGTAGAGGGGGCAAGAGAGCCTATAGGTTGAGAATCGGGTCATGGAACATAGGTTCACTAACGAGTAAATCCATAGAGCTGGCGAAAATTCTGCAGAAGAGGAAGATTAATATAGCGTGTGTCCAGGAGACTAGGTGGGTCAGATCGAGGGCGAAAAATGTGGATGGGTATAAGTTGTGGTACTCTGGTGTCCTGAGGGGTAAGAATGGAGTGGGTATCCTGGTAGATAGCCATCTTAGAGAGTCCGTGGTAGAGGTCAGGCGGGTGAATAATAGGCTAATGACTATTAAGTTGGTGGTGGGTGAGGGTACTTTAAATGTCGTTAGCGCGTACGCACCACAAACAGGCTTGGAAGAGGATATTAAAAGGCAATTTTGGGAGGGGTTGGATGAGATTGTTCGTAGTATACCGCCTTCCGAGAGGTTATTCATAGGAGGAGATTTCAATGGTCATATTGGGTTATCTGCAGGTGGGTACACTGAGGTGCATGGCGGATGTGGTATCGGAGAGCGGAACGGAGGGGGCATTGCGCTGTTGGACTTTGCCAAGGCTTTCGATCTAGTCATTGCAAACTCGAGTTTTACGAAGCGGGATGAACATTTGGTTACTTACCAAAATTCGGTGGTGAAGACACAGATTGACTATCTCCTCCTCAGGAGATGCGACAGAAGGTTGTGCGAGGACTGCAAGGTTATCCCAGGTGAGACCCTCTCAACGCAGCATAGGCTTTTGGTGGTGGACATTTGTATTAGGATAAGGAGGAAGAAGAGGTCAGTACAAGGACGCCCCAGGATTAGGTGGGGCGCCTTAACTAAGGATAAAGCTAAAGAGTTGGAAGGAAGGTTATCGGCAATGGGTGCTTGGAGAAGTAGTGGGGACGCAAACACAATGTGGTCGACGATGGAAGACTGTATAAGAAAGGCGGCGAGAGAGGTGTTAGGGATATCTACGGGCCACTATGGTGGACACAAAGGAGATTGGTGGTGGAATGCAGTTGTCCAAGGTAAAGTGGAAGCAAAGAAGGCGGCTTACCTAAGGTTAGTAGGGAGCACTGACGAGGAGGAGAAGAGAGAGAATAGTCAAAGGTATAAGGTAGCTAGGAAGGAGGCGAAGATGGCAGTGACGGAGGCTAAGACGACAGCTTTTGCTCGTCTGTATGAGGAACTAAGGAACAAAGGTGGGGAGAAGAAGTTATTCCGACTCGCTAAGGCGAGAGAGAGGACAACTCGGGATCTGGACCAAGTGAGGTGCATAAAAGATGATGACGGCAAAGTTTTGATGGGAGATGACCATATTAAGAGGAGGTGGCAAACCTACTTTCATAAACTTCTAAGTGAAGAAGGGGATCAGGATATTATACTTGGGGAATCGAGGAATGCCGACAGTCACCATGAATTAAGTAATTGTAGGGACATTGAGATCGATAAAGTCATGGAGGCAATGCGTAAGATGGGAAGGGGCAGAGCTACCGGGCCAGACGAAATTCCGGTTGAACTGTGGAGGTGTGTGGGTAGAGCAGGCTTGGAATGACTTACTACATTGTTTAGTGTTATATTCAAGACTAATAGAATGCCTGAAGAGTGGAGGTGGAGTACAATGGTACCGTTGTATAAGAACAAAGGTGATGTCCAGAGCTGTAACAACTATAGGGGCATCAAATTACTAAGTCATACCATGAAAGTTTGGGAGAGAGTGGTAGAAATGAGAGTGCAAAGGACGGTGTCTATTTCAGACAACCAGTTCGGGTTCATGCCGGGACGATCTACCACAGAAGCTATCCACCTTATTAGGAGGATGGTGGAACAGTACAGAGATAAGAAGAAGGATCTCCACATGGTGTTTATTGATCTGGAGAAAGCGCACGATAAGGTTCCTAGGAAGGTCTTATGGAGCTGCTTAGAGGATAAAGGGGTCCCGAGTAACTATATTAGGGTGATTAAAGACATGTATGATGGATCTAAGACTCGGGTTAGGACAGTAGGAGGCGACTCTGAACACTTTCCAGTTATTACGGGGTTGCACCAAGGGTTTGCGCTCAGCCCATTCCTATTTGCCCTGGTGATGGATGCACTGACTCATCATATTCAAGGGGAGGTTCCATGGTGCATGTTATTTGCTGATAACATTATTCTAATTGACGTGACAAGAGACAGCGTCAACGAGAGGCTAGAGATTTGGAGACATGCTCTTGAGTCTAAAGGTTTCAAGTTGAGTAGGACGAAGACGGAATACCTCGAGTGCAAATTTGGAGTTGAGCCGATGGAAGCGGGAGTTAAAGTGAGGCTTGACTCTCAAGTCATTCCCAAGAGAGGTAGTTTCAAGTACCTTGGATCGGTTATTCAGGGGATCAGAGAGATTGACGAGGATGTCACACACCGTATAGGGGTGGGGTGGATGAAGTGGAGGTTAGCGTCGGGAGTCTTGTGTGACAAGAGAGTGCCACCGTTACTAAAAGGTAAGTTTTATAGAGCAGTGGTTAGGCCTGCCATGTTGTATGGAACTGAATGTTGGCCGGTAAAGAACTCACACATCCAGAAGATGAAAGTAGCAGAGATGAGGATGTTGAGGTGGATGTGCAGGCATACAAGGATGGATAAGATTAGGAATGAAGATATTCGAGAGAAGGTGGGTGTGGCCCCCATGGAGGACAAGATGCGGGAAGTAAGACTTAGATGGTTCGGGCACATTCAGAGGAGGAGCACTGATGCACCGGTAAGGAGGTGTGAGCGACTGGCTGTAGTGGGCACGCGGAGAGGTAGAGGAAGACCTAAGAAGTATTGGGGAGAGATGATCAGACAGGACATGGCGCGACTTAGGATTACTGAGGACATGGCCCTTGATAGGGAATTATGGAGGTTGAGCATTAAGGTTGTAGGTTAGGGGAGAGTGTGAATATTTCTACAACACAATAGAATGAGACTATCCAGTTAGGAGTTAGACTAGGAATGTCATTGGTCGTCTATTGATGCAGGGCTTTACCTTCTAGTTGTACTATACCAGCCATCTATTTCGTATTTCATATTCTGTATTTCATATTTCATATCTCTTATATATTGTTGTTATTTTTATTACGCATTTTTATGGTACTAATATATCATCTCCTATTGCTTTTTTGAGCAGAGGGTCTCCTGGAAACAGCCTCTCTACCCTTCGGGGTAGAGGTAAGGTCTGCGTATATATTACCCTCCCCAGACCCCACTTGTGGGATTATACTGGGTCGTTGTTGTTGTTGTTGTTGGTTGAAGGAGCGCTGAGGCGGGTGTTTTTCTGCTCCCAGCGGACTCAAGTTCAGAACCAGCTAAAAAGAGAGGAACCGCGATCCACACTTGCGTTTGTGCGGCAGCGGTATTCATGGTGCTGAGGCGACTTATTTTCCGATGTCAGCGAAATCTCCGTAGGGACAATTTTGTTCTAAAAATTTAGCTGTGTATAAATAGTTCTTTTTCAGATTTTTAGGTCATCTTTTGTATTGTGGAGCTCGTGAACAACCGTTTTTTGCTTTTTAGAGTAACTTTAGAACATCTTTAGCAATTAATCTTAGATTTTACTCTTGTAATTACTTTTTATGGCTTATATTTCATCTCCATCTTTGATTTCTACCTTTATTATGAGTAGCTAAACCCATTATCTAGGGTTGTGGCCCAACCCTAGTGTGGGTATTTAATGGGTCTTCTATTTTAGGGTTTAATTGTTTATGGGTTAGTGATATTTAGCTTGTTTCATGCTATAATTGTAGAATTGGTGGTTGCAAACACTGATTTGTGCCTTTTTGACTTAGGCTCTTCTTGAGAAAGAGAGACTAAGTCTAGGAAATTCAGGCTAACAAGGAATTGGGGTGCATTCAAGAGATTGATAACCCCAATTAAAGGGTTAAACCTAGAGATAGTAATACCCGACTTGAGCTAATTTTTCTTGCATTGTGTAAACACCCAATTGGGCTTGAGAAAGCCAATCAGGGCAAAGTCACTCAAACTACCGAGAGGTATAGAGTGAGTAACTATGTGCAATGGTTATATCATGATCCCAATTTCAACAAGTTTTCCCTAAGTTTTAGACCCCGTTAGATACCCACCTAGGTGTAAGTCACTTCCCTAGTGATTTTTACCAATTGAGAAAACCCTTACAAAAATATCATACTTAGCTTATATTCATTCTTTATTAGTGTTAAAAGTAGAATAGTAACCAAAATAAATCATGATTGGAAGTGCAATTAAGAACAATCCGCACAGCTAGATTAGATATACACTCAATTCCAATATTAACTCTTTGTGGATTCGATCCCGACCTTTCGGGTAAAAGCTGCATCGACCACTCTTTCCATTCTATAGTGGTATAAGGTTAGAGCCGATCACTTTTTGGCGCCGTTGCCGGGGAGTTAAACAGTGTTTGGCTATCTATCTGACTAGTTGTGTGTTTTGTTTTTCTTTCCTTCTGTTTTACTAATTGTGTAAGTTAATCAATTCAGGTTCAAAATGGCAGCAAACAATGATCCTCTCAGAAATGTTCTCCCGCGGGAGGAGGTGGATGATAATGGTGAGGATGAGGTGCCTCTTGTACCTCAAGCTCAAAGAAGAGGCCACCAGGCCAATGAAAATATTCCAGACCCTCCCCACCTCCTCCGCGAGTGGCTCCTCGGGTGCTTCCAAATGAAGGGTACGCAAGTGCAATTGTCCCACCTAGGATCCAGGCGGGCAATTTCCAGATTACAAATGTCATGCTGACTTTATTAGAGCAAAGAGGATATTTCACAGGTGCTCCCCATCAAAATG
The DNA here is from genome assembly GCF_000715075.1 of Nicotiana tabacum. Taxonomy (NCBI): domain Eukaryota; kingdom Viridiplantae; phylum Streptophyta; class Magnoliopsida; order Solanales; family Solanaceae; genus Nicotiana; species Nicotiana tabacum. The sequence goes on along the minus strand of NC_134100.1, from coordinate 21,427,088 downwards.
CATATAAACATCTAAAGAGCTTCATGGATACCTGCTAGGGTAGCAAACAGACTAATGTGTCGGAGGATGCATTGAGATTGAGATTGTTTCCTTTTTCACTTAAAGGGAAAGCTTTGGACTGGCTCGAAAAACTCCCTAACCATTCCATCACTACTTGGGATGAGTTGACTGATAAGTTTATAGCCAAGTTGTTCTCACCAGGGCATATGGCTACACTGAGAGACGAGATCCTTGCCTTCAAACAGGAACCAAATGAACCGTTGCATGAAATTTGGGAGAGGTATAGGACGATGGTGAAGGAATGTCCAAACAATGACATGACTGAAGCAATAATCCAACAAACATTCTACCGTGGCATCAACACTACCAACCAGTGTGTAGTCAACCAATTAGCCGGAGGAAACTTTATGAACACCCCTTATGCTGAGACGTGTGACATACTTTATGAGATGGTCGATACTTCCTCGGCATGGCAAAGTCGAGCTAATGTTCCAAAAGGTGATCCTAATGTTATTCATTTGCACAAGGAGCTCTATGACCACTGCCAAGCTATAGCTGAGTTGACTACAACCATGAACCAGCTGGCTAAGGCACAATTGTAACAAGTACAAGGGCCCAAGCAAGTGAACGCCATAGAAGGAGTGAACATGATGAGAAGGCAAAGAGGTCAACAGAATCAGGGAAATCCGGATCAGTATGAGCAAGGTAGTAGTGACTATAACCAAGATGATGGGTACAATGATCAAAGTGAAGAGGTTCAGTATGTGAACAACTACCAAGGACAATGGGGCAATGCTCCGAATCAACAACAACAGTGGAGATCCTAAGGTAATTGGGGAAATCAAAATCAACAAGGCAACTGGAAGAGTGGAAACAACAACAACCAAAACAACTGGGGAAACAATAATCAGAACTGGAACAATAATAACAACAACTCCAACAATTGGGGGAACAACAACTAGAATTGGGGTAACAACAACAATCGGGGTGGCAAGAACAACTAAGGGAGTTGGAATAATAACAAGGGAACTGGGGGTCGGTCTCTCAAAGGCCTCCAATATGTGAACAACCAAACAACCCGCCTTCATTTCCGTCTCCAGGCCCTAGCTCATCCAACAATGTGATGGGAAGGATTGAGTCAATGTTTGAGTAAATGATAAAGAAAACGCCGACTCCAATGCCCAATTGACGTCCCATAATACTTCTATCCGTAATCTAGAGGTGCAATTTGGCTAGATTTCGCAAACTTTAAACACTCTCCCTAAAGGGGCACTACCTAGTGACACGGTAGTAAACCCAAAGGGTGGGAACAATACAGGCCATGCAATGGTGGTGACCACAAGGAGTGGTAGAGGTGGTGAAGTAAGTACCTCCAAGCAAAAGGAAGTTGTGAGTGATGATATTGAGTGCAAAATGATGATGATCAAATGGTTGATGAGCAAGTGAGTGAAGAAAAGTTGAATGATGAGGTGAGAATTTACGTTCATGACAATGAGGAGGAGACTCAAAATGACGTAAACCCGTCTAGGGAACACGTGATAGACATACCGGAAAGGTAGTACCCAAGGCCAAGGCTCATTTGCCAAGGCCTCCTCCACCATATCCTCAGAGGCTAGCTAAAAAGAACAATAAGAATCAGTTTAAGAAGTTCATTGACATGATGAAGAGTTTGTCCATCAATGTGCCTTTAGTTGAAGCTTTAGAGCAAATGCCGGAGTATGCTAAGTTCATGAAGGACTTAGTGACAAAGAAGTGATCGATGAACTGTGAGATTATTAAGATGACGCACCAAGTGAGTTCCATTGTAAATTCCATGGCTCCAAAGCTTAAAGATCCCGGTGCTTTTATTATTCCATATACCATTGGGAGTGCGGATTTTGAAAAGGCTTTATGTGATTTGGGTGCAAGTATAAATTTGATGCCATATTCTATATTTAAAACATTGGGGATAGGGCAACCTAGACCTACTTCTATGAGATTGCAAATGGCGGATAGAATAATGAAGAGGTCGCTTGGTATTATTGATGATGTTCTTGTCCGAGTTGACAAGTTTATTTTGCCTGCTGATTTTGTAATTCTAGACTACGAGGTTGACTAAGAGGTGTCGATCATATTGGGGAGACCTTTCCTAGCTACAGGGAAGGCTTTGGTTTATGTGGAAGCAGGGGATCTCACCTTCAGAGTGGGTGATGAAAAAGTTGTGTTTCATGTCTACAAATCAATGAGGCAGCCCAATAGCAACGAAGTATGTTCCTTTGTTGATCTTGTGACCGAGGTGATTGTTGAAGATACCAGTGCTATGATAAATGTGGAGGATCCTTTGGAAGTTGTGTTGTTGAACCATGACGTGGATGAGAATAAAGGTTTGGTTGAATATGTCAATGCTTTGAAGGAATGGGTTCATACACATACGAGCCCCGAAAACTTTCCTTGGATCTTGAGAACCGGAAGACTCCACCAGCAAAGCCCTCAATCGAGGAGCCTCCCATATTGGAGTTGAAGCCTTTAACTTCCCACCTCACGTATGAGTTCTTAGGCCCTTGTTTTACTTTGCCTGTTATTCTTTCCGCTTGCTTAACTAACGTGCAGGTAGATGCTACTCTTGTGGTGCTTCAAATAAGAAAGAAGGCAATTGGATGGACTCTAGCTGATATTCGGGGGATAAGCCCCGCTTTCTGCATGCACAAGATTATACTTAAAGAAGATGCCAAGCCCTCCATGGAATATCAAAGGAGGTTGAATGATGCCATGCAAGAGGTTGTCAATAAGGAGATTATCAAGTGACTAGATGCAGGGTTTGTGTACCCCATCTCAGACAGTTCATGGACTTCGCCGGTACAATGTGTGCCAAAGAAAGAAGGTATGACTGTGATCACAAATGACAAAAATGAGTTGATCCCCACTAGGACTATTACAGGATGGAGGGTGTGCATGGATTACCGGAAGCTGAACAAAGTGACCTGCAAAGATCATTTTCCATTGCCCTTTCTTGATCAAATGTTGGATAGACTTGCTGGGCATTTCTACTATTGCTTTTTGGATGGGTACTCAGGTTACAACCAAATTCTGATTACTCCAGAGGAACAAGAGAAAACCACTTTCACATGCTCGTATGGCACTTTTGCATTTGCAAGGATGCCATTTGGTCTTTGTAATGCACCGGCTACTTTTTAGCGGTGCATGATGGAAATTTTTACAGTTATGGTAGAAGACTTTCTTGAAGTGTTCGTGGATGATTTCAGTGTGGTAGGTGTCACACCTCCTTTTTCCGCCCCTGCGAGGGGTGAAAGAGTTTTTCCAATTAAAGGACAATCGAAACGTGATTTGTTTATTTATGTGAGAGTCACCACTTGGGAGATTTAGGGTGTCCCAAGTCACCAATTTAATCCTGAATCGAGGAAAAGAATGACTCTGTATTACAGTTCGTGAACCAGAAATCCGGATAAGGAATTCTGTTAACCCGGGAGAAGGTGTTAGGCATTCTCGAGTTCCGTGGTTCTAGCACGGTCGCTCAACTGTCATATTCGGCTTGTTTATCTGATTTTATACAATTATGAGCTCATGTGCAAATTTTAACTCTTTACCGCTTTTATTATATTTTTAAAGAATGTGAACATAGTTTAAAACATGTCTTTGGATTACTTCACATGAAATGCACCCGCAATCTGGAACATATTTTTTATTCAATGTTTTGGGATTTGGATTTGGGTCGCATGAAATGCACACCCGAGTTTAAGAAGGTAAGATTATTAAAATACGCGCCTAAAGCGATTAGCGTATTATTATTTCTGGGTAAGGCCGTGGAATTTTGCTAAACGGCCGATCCCGAGTTCTAAGTAATTAACACATACATTTGTGAGGGCCCCGTAATCTGTGCGTTTTATTTGGCGAGGCTCGTCTCATTTTTATTTAAAAGGATAAACCTACAGTGACTACATTTTTTTCTATTAAGTTCGTCTCTAAAATAAAAGAAAATATCTCACTTAATTACATTCTAAAAAAGGCGTAACTTATTAGTTATTAGTTTACGGCTAATGCAAATGGAAAATTGCAATCGAGTTTGTACAAAGAGAGATTGCTTTCGTTCTATATTCTATTATTTAATAACACTAGAACATGAGATTGACACACAATAATATCAAAACAAATTAGCTATTCTTTGATTAATTTAAACTAACATTATTAGATGAAGGAGTTATTATACATATGCAACCCCATTACTCATTAATCAATCAACTACATTTTTATACAAAGAAAGGAAAATTCTATTCAAGCACAAATCTAAACAGGAGGAATTCAACAGGAACAAAGCCTGGTCAATATTTCATTTCGCCTCAAGCCAAGAGTGTACAAATGTGTACCTGGAAATGGCAATACAAGAAGAAAAGGAGGAGTCAGCAGCAGTAGTAACACAGCAACGCAACAACAACCCCACAGCAGCAATTCGAACCAGAATCAAGACCCAGAAAAATTTGAAGAAAATCAAGCAAGCTCGATAGAACAAACCCAAAAGTTTGTAAAAGACTTAAACAGTAACAAACCACATCACCACAAATATACTCAAACCCACGTGTATTAAACCCGAAACTAAACTCGTTTCTCACTTTTTTGTTTTCTCTTTTTAAACTCTACCACACTCTTTTCAGATTTACAGAATGTATTCCTCTCTCAAAAATGTTCTCCCCAAAAATCCTCTAAGTTCTTTCAAGTTCCAGTCCTTTAAAAATGTGTCAAATGACTCTATTTATAACAAGACTCTTGTCTTGAATCCCCAACCCGAAATATTCCCCTAATTGCATGTTTTGTTCCCCATTACTCTATGTCTTCTTTATTTTAAACTCTTGTCCCCCATGCTCACATGTTTTGTCCCCCACTACATTAAACAAATACATCAACCCCACCCACTATATCTTGTCCCACATGCTTAACTTAAACAATTACATTATTCCCCCCACTACATTATGTCTTGTCCCCCACTAATTTATGTCTTGTCCCCCACAATATATTATTTTAATATTATTAATGCCTAGTGGACAAAACACTCAGATTAAAAAATTGTTCAAATGTTCAATTCCAAAAATACCCCTCCAACCTTACTGAAATTACCATTTTACCCCTGAACGTACTACAATTTACCGAACTACACCATCAGCTATAACCAATTCACCTAATCAATTCCAACCAAAATATAGTAAATATAACCAATTTCTAAACAAATTCAAACAACAAATCACATGAACACAGATTGAACAACATCAAATTAATGGGAATAAGTTAACCATATTGGGAACCAATCCTGGTTAACTTAGACAAAAAATGAACGAGCAAGGAGACAACAATATTAACAACAAAAGTAAATTGGAACAACATGAATCACAATTAACGGGAACGAAAATGCAAACTGAAACTCATATGATGAACAACAAAAGGCAGGAAACCAAACAATACACAAAACGAAACCATTTGAACCAATACAATAATAAACACTCATGGGAATAGCCACAGTTTAAACCAAACATTTGAACTTCCTAACTTGAAATATGCAACGATACAAAGAAGGAGAAAAATCAGAATAAACCAAACGTTTAATTTTACCTGGAACGAGAATTGAACAGAAGATGAACAAAAGCTAACAACAACACAAACATAGGTCAGAATCCTACCATATTAAAAGGGATTGGGTTCGAATGACAACCTCGACGCACTACAACTCGACGAGGCTGGATGCAACAGGAGCAGCAGAAGCAGCTTGTCCACGAAGACGAACAGTTCTCCTTACAGCAATAAGACTGACCTTTTGGCCAGGTGGTGCGTCACGACGGACAGTACTAGCAAGACAAATATGTTGATGGTTACCACCACCATGAGGATGCTCCACAGGATTCATAGCAACACCACGAACCTTGGGCCAGCAGTTCCTCTTTACCCGGTACTTGTGGTATGCATTATCGGCCTTAAGCATTGGCTTCTCAGTACGTCCTCCTCCAGCTACTTGACCAATCATGGCACGACACCCACTGGGAACAATCTTCTTGGATCCTGATGGCAGCTTAATCCTAGTGGTTCCGTTATCGGGGTTGTGACTGATGACAGTGAGGTGAAGCAGAAGCAGTCAAGGAAGCTGAAGGTAGCAGCAACGAGCTGGGATGGTTGTTGGCGGAGCTGCTAGTCATGTGGAGGAGATGAAGCAGCAGCAAGCTAGCCATGGCAGCCATGGCGACGGGTTGACGACGAAGACGCAGCAGCAGCAACAGAAACGAGCTCAATGGAGGAGAAAAATGGCGGTGGCTTAGAGTTGTTCGTGGTTGACGAAGTAGAAGCAGTAGCGACGAAGAAGACGCTGGTCGTCGATAAAGAAAGTTTCCATGGGAGCTCGAGCTTGAGCTTGGCGACGAAGAAGACGAAGCAATGGCAGCGGGGTCGTTTGGTGTAGCTAGTTGGCTATGGAGGTTCGACGACTAGTGAAGGGTGGTCGATGGAGGGGTTGTACGTGTGTGTGAAGGTGATGGAGGTGTGAGGGGGAAAGGGCAGCAGCCATGGCTGCTTGGGGTGTTTGGGGTGTTTGGGATGGTGAAGGTGAAGAGAGAAAGATAGGGGGCGGATGGGATTTTAGGGTTTTGGTTTTTTGTTTTGTTTTTGGGAAAAAATGAAAAATGAAGAGGGGTTATGGGGCGGACCGGGTCGACCCGTGTTGAGATGGACCGGGTCATGGGGAAGGTTGGGTATTTTTTGGGCCTGTGGTTTGAAATTGAAGAAGAGGCCCAATTCCGATTTTCTTTATATTTTGCTCTCTTTTCTTCTTTTGTTTTTCTAAAACTAAATTCTAAAAATCCTTAAATTATCATATAGAACTACATTAATTTATAAAAGCACAAATTAACTCCCAATAATAATTAACACACAATTAAGTAATAATTAAGCATAAAATTGTACAATTGGACATTAAATGCTAAAAATGCAAACGATGCATATTTTTGTAATTTTCATTCTTGTAAAACAAACCTAATTATTTCTAATTGTAGAATTAAATCCTAAATGCAAATGCGACGTATTTTTGTATTTTTTATTAATTTAACAAATAAACATGCACAGACAAATACCAATAATTATCCAAAAGGTCACAAAAATTCTCAAAATTGCACACCAAGGAAAATCGTTTTATTTTGAATTTTTGGGAGTAATTCTTTCATAGGGCAAAAATCACGTGCTTACAGCTGCCCCTCTTTGCCCGAAGACACGAAGGGTTTTCGTGCAAAGATAAAGTGAGCGATTTTTTGCTCATCCGAGTACTCCATGTGAAGCATTTTTTTTTTGAAAAAGATTTAACCGAACCTTTGCTTCAAAGGTTTCCTACATATATCTGGCTAAAGAGGAATCAGGTTAATGTAGTTCGGGAAGTTTTGGTAGCTGGGACTACCATGGGACTGAAATGTTACTGTTGTTGCATGCTATTACCACTGCTTACCGATCTCCTTGTTACACCGTGCTTAAAAGAAAAATCAAGAAGTTAGGCTAGACTACGGATTACAAGATCACATCTATCTTCCATTTGTTCTTGATGCCTTGCTTTCTTGTCGGCTTGTGTTTCTTCCGATGCTTTTCTTCCGAGAACTTGGGGATGACACTGGCCTTTTGCTTTTCTGAATACCAGTTTTCATCATTTTGCTCGGTCTACTGGGGATATGGCTTCCTTAATTAAGCTTTTTGGTGGTTCCTCTGGGGATACGGCTTTCTTCATCAGATTTGTTATGCTAGGCATAATTTAATGTTCACAGGCCGCTTCTTTCAAGACGCGTCTTTTCTTCCTTTTGACTCATGCGCTTGAATTTGTGCTGGGACCTCTTGTTGCAACCTTCTGCTTTCCGGTGCTGGGGATTTTTATTATTTCCTGTTGGGGATTCCTGTTGTAACCTTCTGCCTTCCGAAGGGTTACTGATTTCAAGATCTGCATTATAAGACTGAAAAGTATTCCTCTCGTTATACAGATGGGCGCCTGAATGCAAAAATATGAAATGTATTCCCTCGTTATACTGGTGGGCGACCTAGGACATGAAATGAAAAACAGAAATGTATGCCCGCATTATACTGGTGGGCGACCTAGAAATGAAAAACAAAAATGTATGCCCGCATTATACTGGTGGGCGACTTAGAACATGAAATGAAAACAGAAACGTATGCCCTCATTATACTGGTGGGCGGCCTAGAAATGAAAAACAGAAATGTATGCCCGCATTATACTGGTGGGCGACCTAGAACATGAAATGAAAATAGAAACGTATGCCCGCATTATACTGGTTGGCGGCCTAGAAATGAAAAAACAGAAATGTATGCCCGCATTATACTGGTGGGCGACCTAGAACATGAAATGAAAACAGAAATGTATGCCCGTATTATACTGGTGGGCGGCCTAGAAATGAAAAAACAGAAATATATTCCCGCATTATACTGGTGGGCGACCTAGAACATGAAATAAAAAACAGAAATGTATGCCCGCATTATACTGGTGGGCGACCTAGAACATGAAATGAAAATAGAAATGTAAGCCCGCATTATACTGGTGGGCGGCCTAGAAATGAAAAAACAGAAATGTATGCCCGCATTATACTGGTGGGCGACCTAAAACATGAAATGAAAACAGAAATGTATGCCCGCATTATACTGGTGGGCGGCCTAGAAATGAAAAAACAGAAATGTATTCCCGCATTATACTGGTGGGCGACCTAGAACATGAAATGAAAAGACAGAAATGTATTCCCGCATTATACTGGTGGGCGACCTAGAACATGAAATGAAAACAGAAATGTATGCCCGCATTATACTGGTGGGCGACCTAGGACATGAAATGAAAAGACTGAAAGTATTCCTCTCGTTATACAGGTGGGCGCCTGACATGAAATGTAAAGACTGGAAAGTATTCCTCTCGTTATACAGGTGGGCGCCTGACATGAAATGTAAAGACTGGAAAGTATTCCTCTCATTATACAGGTGGGCGCCTGACTTCAACAACAACTTTGAAAATAAAATGTCATTCCTTTCTTTAGGCTGGCGAGATTTCAACAACTTTTAAAAATAAAATGTCTTTCCTCTCTTCAGGCGGGCTCCTGACCTCAAAAACAACTTTGAAAAATAAACCGCCTTTCCTCTCTTCAGGCGGGCTCCTGACTTCAACAATAACTTTGAAAATAAAATGTCATTCCTTTCTTTAGGTTGGCGAGATTTAAACAACTTTAAAAATAAAACGTCTTTCCTCTCTTCAGGCGGGCTCCTGACTTCAACAACAACTTTGAAAATAAAATCCTATTTGAGGGCGGATGAACCCAACATATCCTATTTGAAGGCGGATGAACCCAACATATTCTATTTGAGGGCGGATGAACCCAACATATCCTATTTGAGGGCGGATGAACCCAACATATCCTATTTGAGGGCGGATGAACCCAAAATATCCTATTTGAGGGCGGATGAACCCAAAATATCCTATTTGAGGGAGGATGAACCCAACATATCCTATTTGAGGGCGGATGAACCCAACAAATCCTATTCGAGGGCGGATGAACCCAACATATCCTATTTTGAGGGCGGATAAACCCAACTAGGAAGTGCGTCTCCTACTGGTAAACTCTCATTTTTAGGAAGTGCTTCTCCTAAATCAAAATATAACCTGAACGACCCAGACTAAGAAATGTGTTTTCTAGGGGTGAAACTTCAATGATTCAAACTAGGAAGTGCGTCTCCTACAAATGAACTTAAATGAACCAGACTAGGAAGTGCGTCTCCTAGGGGTGAAACTTTAATGGTTTTAAAGTAGGAAGTGTGTCTCCTATTAATGAAAACTTAATTTAGGAAGTGTGTCTCCTATGCATGAAATCTTAATTTATGAAGTGCGTCTCCTATGCATGAAATTAAACTTAGGAAGTGCGTCTCCTAGCGGTAAAATAAACTTAGGAAGTGCGTGTCCTCGGGGTAAAACTTTAATGATTTTAAACTAGGAAGTGCGTCTCCAATGAATGAAAATAATTTAGGAAGTGCGTCTCCTATACATGAAAATAAACTTAGGAAGTGCGTCTCCTATGGGTAAAATAAACTTAGGAAGTGCGTCTCCTGGGGTAAAAATAAACTTAGGAAGTGCATCTCCTATGGGTGAAACTTTAATGATTTTGAAGTAGTAAGTGCGTCTCCTATGAATGAAAATAATTTAGGAAGTGCGTCTCCTATGCATGAAATTAAACTTAGGAAGTGTGTCTGCTATGGGTAAAATAAACTTAGGAAATGCGTCTCCTATGGGTGAAACTTTAATGATTTTGAACTAGGAAGTGCGTCTCCTATGAATGAAAATAATTTAGGAAGTGCGTCTCTTATGCATGACATTAAACTTAGGAAGTGCGTCTCCTAGGGGTAAAAATCACTTAGGAAGTGCGTCTCCTATGGGTAAAACTTTAATGATTTTAAACTAGGAAGTGCGTCTCCTATGAACGAAACTAATTTAGGAAGTGCGTCTCCTATGCATGAAATTAAACTTAGAAAGTGCGTCTCCTATGGGTAAAATAAACTTAGGAAGTGCGTCTCCTATGGGTGAAACTTTAATGATTATGAACTAGGAAGTGTGTCTCCTATGAATGAAAATAAACTTAGGAAGTGCGTCTCCTATGGGTAAAATAAACTTAGGAAGTGCGTCTCCTATGGGTAAAATAAACTTAGGAAGTGCGTCTCCTATGCGTGAACCATTTCCTTCTTCCTGAATTATTTACTTACCTGTGTTGTCTTCCCTCGAAACTGCTGGGGATAACATCGCTGGGGAATTATTTACTTACCTGTTGGGGGATAAAATGTTATCAGCTTGGGAGAATGCTGTCGAGGATAACACTGCTAGGGGATTCTGATTCCTTCAAAACTAGTGCTTCACTCTTCGGAAGGCTGCAGGGAATGACACTGGCCTTTTGCTTTTTCCGAGCACAAGTTTCATCCTGTTTTTCTGTTCGCTGGGGAACAACTTCCTTTATTAAAACTTGTTATGCTAGGGGTAAAACTGGTTCAAATACCACTTCCCTTGAGACTGGTGTTATCTTTATTCTTCCCCAAATGGGTACCTGACTCCCAGAAAATTTTCTAAATAAAAGGAAAATTTTCTGCCCCAGTTTGATAATCTCCCTTGTGGCATGCATTTCTGTCATCAATGCCATTTCCTTTACCTTCCCTACTGGGATGGCTTTTCCCTTTCTCCTTCCCTGCTCTGCGTTCCAAAAAACTTGCTGGGGATGATATTATTTGCTGGGGATAATCCCTTTCTACTGGGGATATCCCTCTTCTTTTGTGGCATAGCTTGAAAACTAGCATTTCCCCGACCTTTTAGTCTCGTAGGAATTTCCCAAATCATGCTCATAGCTCTCCGTGCTTTGCCCACGGGCCTTGGCCTTGAGTTTTAATAACCTTTGATTTCGGCGGGGATATCCTTCTTGATACTCGCCCATCCTTTTGTTAATCTCCTTTTGCGGGGGATATATTTATTGACACTGGCCTCACACTTATTCCTTGCTGACTATACCACTTGGATGTACTAGTCAGATCTGGTCTTGCATAATTGGAAAGCTGATGGCAGATTTTGAAGTCATTTCTCAATTGTTCTGACCAAACAGACTCTACTGGGGAATTTTTCTATGAAAGAAGAAAGATAAAAAGGAACAGAATAAAAAGACAAAGGAAAAAGATGACTCCTTAACAAAAGAAACTATAAATAAAAACCTATCAAACGCAGATACCAACTCTAATGGTCATGACATGCACATGTGGCCTATCCTCCGCCGTCAGTCGTCTTTCAAGATTTTTCCTTGGCAATTCCCCATCTGATTCTCAATCTTATTCGACTTGTAGTGCCCGAAGGGTTTTCACTATCAAACCTCTCCCATTTTGGTTTTCTCTCAGCTTTCATCGCCTTATGGTGTCCGTAAAGATTTTCACTGATAAGACTCTCTCATTTGTATCACTTTCCAGCTGGGGATTTGGAGTGTTGCCGGTATGACTCTCTCTGCTGGGGATTAGAGTCCTTTCTGTTGTGGAACAGAGTGTTATGTTCACCGGTAAGACTCTCATTTGTCTGACTTAGCATCTTTTGAAGACTGATCAGAAGGTCTTTCTTTGGACCGTAATGTGGGTTTTTGGATAAGCTAGAAAGAAAGGGTATTAAAGGCTCAAAAAACAAATCAATTTGGGGTTCAAAATTACAACCTTCGGAACCATATTTGTTTACAATAAGCGCAACCCTTGCCCCAGTTTCTTGCTTGGGGATTTTTTAAATTTTTTGTTATACTATGTTACACTATGCACACTATGCACATTATGCACCCTATGACCGAGTCGTGAGGCGCCTACGTATCCTCTTTGAGGAATCAGGTCAAACGTAGTTCTCAATTCCTCTTTTTCATTTACCTATTATTTTCTTTACTTTTCTTTTCTTTCTTTTTCTCATTTCTCCTTTCTCTTTCGTCGTTTTGTAGTTTTCTTTTCTTTCTTCTTTTTTTTTCTTCTTTTTTTTTTTTTCTTTTGTTTCCCTGCCATGCTTGCGTTTTCTAGTCGTTGCTACTGATTCCGAACGAGGGGTATGAAAGAAAATAAATAAGGCTCAAAAGGGGTAACGAAGGATAAAGTGTTTAGGTAGCAGAACAAAATGCCTTCGTCATTCCAGTCTTCAAAACATGCCAAGTGCAAACAACACAATTAAACAAAGATTTGTAGCCTCTTCTGATGGTGCTGGACTTGACAATTATATTCACACATTTGCTTTTTCATTTGTCATTTCTAAAGCACCGTTGGGCGACACTCTCACACTCATTATCATGAAAGGCGAATCTTGCTTTTAACGGTTTTCTTTGTGTTTTACTTGCCCTAGTTCCGTATGACTCAAACTCCGAATAATCTCAAACCGTCCTTATTTACTTTAAATGTTCTGATCACCTTTCCGAGGTTTTATGATTAACTTTTAAGATTAAGCCCAAACTGTGTGCGCATGTCATGTCACTAGAATCGGCGCTGAACAAAAATGATAAAAGGACTAAACAAAAGATGATTGGAAATAATAAAAGAGCGGATTTTGCATTAGACTACCGGTGAAATGGTTTGAATAACAAAACAAACAAAAACAAACCAGAATAAAATCCTAAAACAACCTGGACAAAACTACACAAACTGCTATGACAAAATGGAAAGATAAGAAAGTTTGACACAAGACAATATCCGGATTACAACCCTAAAAATAATCCGGACAACAGAAATGACAACAAAATAAGCCACCAAAAGTTTCTCTCTTGCTAACCAAGGAACAGAGCGTCCTCCCACTTTATCAAAACTGGCATCTTAGCCACTGAGCTTCGCATCAGTATCGCCCAGACCATTGCCAACTTCAATATCATCAACCTTAGTCAACAAGTTCATAATAGGACTCGAATACTTCTATCATCAGGCCTGATCCCCGCAAAGTGTGCTTTTGGATCTTGTATTTCCGGCTTACCACAAACCAACCACCTTCTTTCTTTGTGATTCAAAACAAAACAGGTTAGAATGGACTCAGTCGGTCCTCATTATTAACAACATCTTTTCAATTTTTTTCTTTTTTTTTTTCATTTTTCTTTCTTTTTTTCTTCTTTTTTTTTCATTTTTTTTTCGATTTTTCTTTCGATTTTTTTTTCATTTTTTCTTTTCTCTTTTTTTCGTTGTGGTCGAATCTTATGGAGATTGCCTACGTATCATGACCCCGCATGAATCAGACCTTGCGTAGTTCGGACAGAATGAAAGGTAACAACGATGAAACATTTTTTCTTTATCAATTTTCATAATAAAACAAACTGGGTTTCAAAGATTTAAAGATGACCTACAAACTCGAAAATCAAACACACCACATATTCTAATCAAAAGATTTACAAACTCAAAAACAAAAGGTCAGCTCCCTTTCTCCGTTCGACAAATGCAACCAAACGGTTATTTTTGCAAATGTGGCCCCCTCCAAATTTCACATGAATTTTGAGGCCAGGGAGGATTATTTTATGGCACTTTACAAACTTGTCCATTCTTTTACGAAAATAGCCTTTCGACAACTGAAAGATACTCTAAGGCTATTTCGGCAAGAACGATTTAAGACGCGGCCGAAGCTGGCTCGGCTTATTTTTGACTAAAAATCCAAACGGTATTCACCTGACCGCTGACTCTTTGTTTTTTTTTTCAAATTACAATAAAAACCTGGTGTTGCAAACACGGCCCTCCAGTGCCTCGGGGACGAAGATTTTTAAGGCTGTGTGGGTCAACTGGACCAAAATCCTAAAACAATGACCCAAGGTGGCTGTTTATACAAAGTCAGCCTTCCGGCGTCCCTTTCGGGAACATTCGGCTATTTTTGACAAAAACAACATCACCCGACTTATTTATGACTCTTTTTATCGTTTTTCAAAATAGAAAACTCAATGTTGCAAACACGGCCTTTCAACGCCTCGGGGACGAAGATTTTAAGGTTGTGTGGGTCAACTGGACCAAATCTTAAACATGACCCAAAAGGTGGCTGTTTATGCAAAGTCAGCCTTCCGGCGTCCCTTTCGGGAACATTCGGCTATGTCTTGACCAAACAACGTCACCCGACTTATTTATGACAAAATTAAAATTTTGACATGTTTTTTTTTCTTGTTTATTTATTTGTTTTTGGCTATTTTAACAAAAGGGGAGGTTGGACCCGATGAGGGTTGCCTACGTATCTCACATCCGGTGAGAATCGAACCCGCGTAGTTCAGGATCATGAATAAAGTAAATAAACTAACTTTTTTATTATTATTATTTTTGAAGGAAAGACTTACAAAGAAGAAAGGGAGCATTTTTGCAAAGAGGAATTTCTAAAGAAAAAAGATGTTACAATTTTTTTCGAATTTCGAAAGAAAAACTTCTAAAGAAGAAAAATATTTTTGGAATTTTACTTTCAATGAAAGAAATGCTTCTAAAAAAATATTTTTGAATTTTGAATTTTCTTTTCAATTTTGAAAGAAGAATGAAATATTTTCGATTTTTTTTTTGAAGAAATTAAAAGGAAATATTTTTATTTTTATTTTTATTTTTATTTTATTTTATTATTTTTTTTGTAAAAAAACAATTAAAAAGACTTTCTAAAGAAATCAATAATGGAAAATATTTTTGGATTTTGTTTTTTGAAAATTGGGGGTCTAAAAAAACTTTTCTAGAAAGGAAATAAAGAAAAATACTTTTTGGATTTATATACATACATATTTTTTGCAACAAATAATAAAACCACGTTTAACGTACGACTCTTTTTATTTTCATTTTTGACATTTTCATAAACAAATAAATAAATAAATAAATAACCCATTTTAAAAACAAGACTCTTTTTCATTTTCATTTTTCATGGCAAGCCAAACTATTTTTTTTTCTTTTTTTTTTCTTTATTTTGAAAACAAGACAAAGTGAAGATTTTCTTTCGTTTCACTAAAATGACCAACCTATTCTTCCAAACTTAAAATAAAAGACTCCTTTTTTATTATTATTATTTATTTATTGAGTGAAATAAAATAAAACATTTTTCTTTTCTTCATTTTTTTCCAAGATTTTCGGCAGAGTTTTGACAGTATTTGGGCATTAGGTTTTTTCAAAAATAAACAATCAATTCCCTAACCGCTATTTCTTTTTTTTCTTTCTTTTTTTTTCAATTTCACAATATTCCTGATATTCAAAAATCGGTCAACACACAAGTCTGAATCAAATAAATGCACAAGTAGCAGCAAGTAAGATGCATCAGGATGGTCATTTTTATTTTTTGGTACACCTGTCCTAGACAGACCCAACCCCTGTGTTGAGCCTCCAAAGTCAGATGCACGTGATGCAAACAAACGTTCCTACTAGGGATCCGGCATGAAGCTGAGTTATTCTAGGTTTATAACCTGGGCATTTGTTCTAGACTGTGTACCCGAGCGGACAACTCGAGTCGAGGAGGGGGCTACGTACCGGGGACCCGCGGGATCGTCCGGCTTTATAACTTATCCGGCCTCTTTCTTATTTCAGGTATTGATACTAACATAATAGGGAGTCTCGACCAGCGAGCTTCTCCCCGGAGGTAAGAAGAGAAGGGTTTCGGCACAATTTATATACAGTTCACATAATATCAAAGCGGTAAAAGCATCATTTAGCATATTGAGCCCAAACATGTAACAAAATCAGATAAAACCAAATATAACAATTTATCTAAGCTCGAATTTCTAACCCTGAACTAGTGGTTCTGGGTTAACTCCCCAGCAGAGTCGCCAGAGCTGTCACACCTCCTTTTTCCGCCCCTGCGAGGGGTGAAGGAGTTTTTCCAATTAAAGGACAATCAAAATGGGATTTGTTTATTTATGTCAGAGTCGCCACTTGGGAGATTTAGGGTGTCCCAAGTCACCAATTTAATCCCGAAACGAGGAAAAGAATGACTCTGTATTACAGTCCGCGAACCAAAAATCCGGATAAGGAATTCTGTTAACCCGGGAGAAGGTGTTAGGCATTCCCGAGTTCCGTGGTTCTAGCACGGTCGCTCAACTGTCATATTCGGCTTGTTTATCTGATTTTATACAATTATGAGCTCATGTGCAAATTTTAACTCTTCACCGCTTTTATTATATTTTTAAAGGAATGTGAACATCGTTTAAAACATGTCTTTGGATTACATCACATGAAATGCACCCGCAATCCGGAACATATTTTTTATTCAATGTTTTGGGATTTGGATTTGGGTCGCATGAAATGCACACCCGAGTTTAAGAAGGTAAGATTATTAAAATACGCGCCTAAAGCGATTAGCGTATTATTATTTCTGGGTAAGGCCGTGGAATTTTGCTAAACGGCCGATCCCGAGTTCTAAGTAATTAACACATACATTTTGTGAGGGCCCCGCAATCTGTGCATTTTATTTGGCGAGGCTCGTCTCATTTTTATTTAAAAGGATAAACCTACAGTGACTACATTTTTTCTATTAAGTTCGTCTCTAAAATAAAAGAAAATATCTCAATTAATTACATGCTAAAAAAGGCGTAACTTATTAGTTATTAGTTTACGACTAATGCAAATGGAAAATTGCAATCGAGTTTGTACAAAGAGAGATTGCTTTCGTTCTATATTCTATTATTTAATAACACTAGAACATGAGATTGACACACAATAATATCAAAACAAATTAACTATTCTTTGATTAATTTAAACTAACATTATAAGATAAAGGAGTTATTATACATATGCAACCTCGTTACTCATTAATCAATCAACTACATTTTTATACAAAGAAAGGAAAATTCTATTCAAGCACAAATCTAAACAGGAGGAATTAAACAGGAACAAAGCCTAGTCAATATTTCATTTCGCCTCAAGCCAAGAGTGTACAAATGTGTACCTGAAAATGGCAATACAAGAAGAAAAGGAGGAATCAGCAGCAGTAGTAACACAACAACGCAACAGCAACCCCACAGCAACAATTCGAACCAGAATCAAGACCCAGAAAAATTTGAAGAAAATCAAGCAAGCTCGATAGAACAAACCCAAAAGTTTGTAAAAGACTTAAACAACAACAAACCACATCACCACAAACATACTCAAACCCACGTGTATTAAACCCGAAACTAAACTCGTTTCTCACTTTTTTTGTTTTCTCTTTTTAAACTCTACCACACTCTTTTCAGATTTTCAGAATGTATTCCTTTCTCAAAAATGTTCTCCCCAAAAATCCTCCAAGTTCTTTCAAGTTCCAGTCCTTTTAAAATGTGTTAAATGACTCTATTTATAACAAGACTCTTGTCTTGAATCTCCAACCCGAAATATTCCCCTAATTGCATGCTTTGTTCCCCCATTACCCTATGTCTTCTTTATTTTAAACCCTTGTCCCTCATGCTCACATGTTTTGTCCTCCACTACATTAAACAAATACATCAACCCCACCCCACTATATCTTGTCCCTCATGCTTAACTTAAACAATTACATTATTCCCCCACTACATTATGTCTTGTCCCCCACTAATTTATGTCTTGTCCCCCACAATGTATTATTTTAATATTGTTAATGCCTAGTGAACAAAACACTCAGATTAAAAAATTGTTCAAATGTTCAATTCCAAAAATACCCCTCCGACCTTACTGAAATTACCATTTTACCCCTGAACGTACTGCAATTTACCAAACTGCCCCATCAGCTATAACCAATTCACCTAATCAATTCCAACCAAAATATAGTAAATATAACCAATTTCTAAATAAATTCAAACAACAAATCACATGAACACAGATTGAACAACATCAAACTAATGGGAATAAGTTAACCATATTGGGAACCAATCCTGGTTAACTTAGACAAAAAATGAACGAGCAAGGAGACAACAATATTAACAACAAAAGTAAGCTGGAACAACATGAATCACAATTAACAGGAACGAAAATGCAAACTGAAACTCATATGATGAACAACAAAAAACAGGAAACCAAACAATACACAAAACGAAACCATTTGAACCAATACAATAATAAACACTCATGGGAATAGCCACAGTTTAAACCAAACATTTGAACTTCCTAACTTGAAATATGCCACGATACAAAGAATGAGAAAAATCAGAATAAACCAAACGTTTAATTTTACCTGGAACGAGAATTGAACAGAAGATGAACGAAAGCTAACAACAACACAAACATAGGTCAGAATCCTACCATATTAAAAGGGATTGGGTTCGAATGACAACCTCGACGCACTGCAACTCGACGAGGCTGGATGCAACAGGAGCAGCAGAAGCAGCTTGGCCACGAAGACGAACAGTTCTCCTTGCAGCAATAAGACCGACCTTTTGGCCAGGTGGTGCGTCGCGACGGACAGTACTAGCATGACAAATATGTTTATGGTTACCACCACCATGAGGATGCTCCACAGGATTCATAGCAACACCACGAACCTTGGGCTAGCAGTTCCTCTTTACCCGGTACTTGTGGTATGCATTATCGGCCTTAAGCATTGGCTTCTCAGTACGTCCTCCTCCAGCTACTTGACCAATCATGGCACGACACCCAATGGGAACAATCTTCTTGGATCCTGATGGCAGCTTAATCCTAGTGGTTCCGTTATCGGGGTTGTGACTGATGACAGTGAGGTGAAGCAGAAGCAGTCGAGGCAGCTGAAGGTAGTAGCAACGAGCTGGGATGGTTTTTGGCGGAGATGCTAGTCATGTGGAGGAGATGAAGCAGCAGCAAGCTAGCCATGGCGACGGGTTGACGACCAAGACGCAGCAGCAACAATAGAAACGAGCTCAATGGAGGAAAAAAATGGCAGTGGCTTAGAGTTGTTCGTGGTTGACGAAGCAGAAGCAGTAGCGACGAAGAAGACACTGGTCGTCGAGAAAGAAAGTCGCCATGGGAGCTCGAGCTTGGAGACGAAGAAGACGAAGCAATGGCAGCGGGGTCGTTTGGTGTGGCTAGTTGGCTATGAAGGTTCGACGACAAGTGAAGGGTGGTCGATGGAGGGGTTGTGCGTGTGTGTGAAGGTGATGGAGGTGTGAGGGGGAAAGGGCAGCATCCATGGCTGCTTGGGGTTTTTGGGGTGTTTGGGATGGTGAAGGAGAAGAGAGAAAGAGAGGGGGCGGATGGGATTTTAGGGTTTTGGTTTTTTGTTTTGTTTTTGTTTTGTTTTTGGGAAAAAATGAAAAATGAAGAGGGGTTATGGGGCGGACCGGGTTGACCCATGTTGAGATGGACCGGGTCATGGGGAAGGTTGGGTATTTTTTGGGCCTGTGGTTTGAAATTGAAGAAGAGGCCCAATTTCGATTTTCTTTATATTTTGCTCTCTTTTCTTCTTTTATTTTTCTAAAACTAAATTCTAAAAATCCTTAAATTATCATATAGAACTAAATTAATTTATAAAAGTGCAAATTAACTCCCAATAACAATTAACACACAATTAAGTAATAATTAAGCATAAAATTGTACAATTGGACATTAAATGCTAAAAATGCAAACGATGCATATCTTTGTAATTTTCATTCTTGTAAAACAAACCTAATTATTCCTAATTGTAGAATTAAATCCTAAATGCAAATGCGACATATTTTTGTATTTTTTATTAATTTAACAAATAAACATGCACAGACAAATACCAATAATTATCCAAAAGGTCACAAAAATTCTCAAAATTGCACACCAAGGAAAACCGTTTTATTTTGAATTTTTGGGAGTAATTCTTTCATAGGGCAAAAATCACGTGCTAACAGAAGATGATTCTTTTGATGAGTGTTTGAAAAATCTTGATAAAATGTTGGCCCGTTGTGAAAAGACAAATCTAGTGCTTAACTGGGAGAAATTTCATTTTATGGTTCAGGAAGGCATTGCCCTTGGCCATAAGATCTCAAAAAATGGTCTAGAAGTGGACAAGGTGAATATTGATGTGATTGCAAGACTCCCTCCTCCCACCTCTATCAATGGAGTTAGGAGTTTTCTTAGGTATGCGGGGTTCTACCGAAGATTCATAAAGGACTTTTCTAAGGTAGCGAATCCCTTGTGTAAATTATTGGAAAGGGTTGCAAAGTTTGTATGTAATGATGAATGCATGAAAGCTTTTGAACTTCTCAAGTATAAATTGACAACCACTCCCATTATTACTGCACCCAATTGGAGCTTACTTTTTGAGCTCATGTGTGATACAAGTGATGTTGCGGTAGGAGCGGTCTTGGGTCAAAGAGTAAACAAGATGTTTCACCCGATGTATTATGCAAGCAAGACAATTAATGATACTAAGGTAAATTACACTGTGACGGAAAAAGAGTTGCTAGCAATTGTGTTTGACATGGAGAAGTTTAGGCCTTATCTCATGGGTGCCAAGGTGATAGTTCATACTGACCATGCAGCACTCCGCTACTTAATGACAAAGAAGGATTCAAAGGATAGGTTAAAAGAAATGGTTCTTTTGCTTCAAGAGTTTGACCTAGATATTGTTGATCGAAAAGGATATGAAAACCAAGTGGCGGACCACTTGTCCCGCTTGGAGGAGGAGGGGAGGCCCCGTGATGGCCTCGAAATTAATGATTCATTCCTTGATGAGCAACTCCTCTCCGTATATGTGAATAGTATGCCTTGATTCGCGGATGTTGCCAACTTTCTTGTGAACGGCATTGTTTCGTATGAGCTCTCTTCTAACCAAAGGAAGAAGCTTAAACGGGATAGTTTGGACTACTACTCGGATGAGCCTTATTTGTTCAAAATTTGTAATAATGGGGTGATACGTAGATGTGTTCCGAAAGAGGAGAAACTAAACATTCTGGATGCTTGTCATTCCTCTCCCTACGATGGTCATCATGGTGGGGTGAGGACAGCTTCAAAGGTGCTTAGGTGTGGTTTTTATTGGTCTACTCTATATAAGGATGCTAGCGAGCTGGTTAAAAGATGTGATGAGTGTCAAAGAACTGGTGGGATCTCAAAGAAGGATGAAATGTCTCTTACCACTATTCTTGAGGGTGACATTTTTATGTCTGGGGTATAGACTTCATGGGGCCTTTTGTGAGTTCATATGGCAATACTTATATTCTGGTGGCCGTTGATTATGTTTCCAAGTGGGTCGAGCCGTGGCTTTGCCCAACAATGAGGCCCGGAGTGTGGTGGCATTTCTCAAGAAGAATATCTTTACTCGGTTTGGCACTCCTAGAGCAATCATCAGTGATAGAGGTTCTCATTTTTGCAATAAGGCATTTGACACTTTGCTTGAAAAGTGTGGTGTCAATCACAAGGTTTCAACCCCTTACCATCCTCAGGATAGTGTGCAAGCTGAGGTCTCCAACAGGGAGATTAAGAGCATATTGTCAAAGACTGTCAATGCAAATAGGACTGACTGGTCAAAGAAACTAGATGATGCTTTGTGGGCTTAAAGGAATGCTTACAAAACTTCGATTGGTATGTCTTCGTACTGGTTGGTGTTTTGAAAAGCTTTCCATATACCGGTTGAGTTAGAGCACAAGGCCATGCGGGCTTTGAAAAAGTTAAATATTGAATGAGATGTTGCAACAAATCTCCGGGTAGAGCAACTCAATGAGCTTGATGAGTTCCGCTTTCATGCCCATTCCAGCTCGTCCTTGTATAAGGACAAGATGAAGTACTTACATGACAAGTATGCCCATAGTAAGGAATTCAAGGAAGGTTACTTGGTTCTCTTATTCAACTCCCGGTTACGACTGTTTCCAGGAAAGCTCAAGTCAAAATGGAGTGGACCTTTTGAGGTGGTGCTTGTAACTCCATTTGGTACTCTTGATTTAAAAACAAAAATGGTGAAATCTTCAGAGTTAATGGGCACAAAGTAAAGCACTATCTTGGCAAGTTTGGTGACAGCCACGTGGTGGCAATGATCCATCTCAAATGATTGATGGTAACCTACGTCGTGCTGCGACATTAAATCAGGCGCTTCTTGGGAGGCAACCCATGCGTTTTTCTTCTTTTTGATTTTCTTCTTAGTATAGGCTTTGTTTGAACTAAGTGGTTGTGAGATGTGTGTAGGAATGTTTGATGCAGTACAGGACTAAGATAGAAAATTTTTGCAATAGTATGAAGTTGGACCATTGACAGCGCTCAATTTTTCACGGTCAGCGGTGGAAATATCTCGGAGGCGTAATTTGATGGCAGACACGGGATTGAAAAATCCAAAATGAGACTTCTTTGAAGTTTCATCTGCATCCGCGATGCATTTTTTCACAGTCAGTAGGGCATTTCCGTGGTTGCGTGCCATTTTTCGCTCTCAGTGGAGGTTTTAAACATGCAGCCTTTCTGTCCATCGACAGCGCGGACCGCGGTGATTTTATGCAGCCGTGCCAGGTGAGTGTTATGGGTCCCAGGGTGTTTTCTATAAATAGGAGATCATGAGGCCTTTTGCCCTTTTCGATCTTTTCTCTCTCAAAGCAAAAATATTTCACTGCTCATCTGAGCCCTAATCTGCATGAACTCAAAATTAAAGTCCACTTTCTTCACTCATTCCACAACTGGTAATTTCACTCCTTCATTACTTTATAATTTCCACTTGTTTTTCTTTTAATTGTTAGTTTTTACTTTTTCTCTTCTTTTTTTCTTTTAATTATAACTTAGGGCTCATTAGTGTAATTAAATTAGGCTTAGATAGTTAGGATTGATTAATCAATGTCTAGTGGGGTGAGCAATGTAGATGTTATCCACTAAATGCATGATAAATAGAAACACTAGGATTACTCAAGACGTTTTTGAATTCCGCAGTTGCGGATGTTTTTCCATGGTCAGCGTTCATAAAATAAATCTGAGTTTGGAAGTCTTGTTGACTGTGGTCAGCGATGGCAAATTCCACTGACAGTGGCCCAACCTCCATGGCCGCGCTGCATTTCTCGCGGTCAGCGGTACTCAGCTTCAGAAAAGCAAATAATATGGGTATGTGCCCGCACCCAATTTTCCGCAGACAGCGATGCAATTTCTGCGGCCGCGCCCAATTTTCTGCGCTCAGCGAGACCATAGAATTAGAGGGCGGGTATTCTGATCCCCATACCTCCGTGGTTGCGAGGCCTTTTTCCGTTGTCAGCAGTATGCATTTCGCTGCTGCATTTCTTTATCCGCTGTCAGCGATCTGCAACTTTTTCAAGTACTACCAATTGTTCTTTGTTGTTCTTCACTACTTCTTTTAGCACCTGTACAATGTACTAACAATATTCCACTTATTTTGTATGCAGACAATGGTCAAATCGAGAGGCGGTGGTGACAAAGGCAAAGGGAGGGCAGAACCTTCCCGGGGTAAGGGGAAAGGAAGAAAATTATCCCTTGCCATTCAACAATCTATCAGAGACCTCAGAATAAAAATGAAAGATGTGGATAGAGCCGCATCACATTCAGAGGGTAGTGAGTATATCCTTTCCAAGGAAGCTTCGGAAAGAGATTCGGTCCCAACTCACGTCCCATCCAATTTTCAAAGTGAGTTCCGATTGTAGGACATCCCTATACCCTCAGCTTCACCTACTTCTCCTGCTCTTTTGAGTCGTTTGATGGCTTAGAGGAGAGTAGTGAGTCTTCAGCCTCTCTTACAGCTTCCCCAGATAGACCAGAGCCCATTGATGTTGATGAGACACCGGATGAAGAGAGATGGGGTGCTCCCTAGACTGGAGAGATAGAGAGAATGAGGAACCTAGAGATGTGGCAGCAGAGATTTGTTAGTGAGCAGGCATATCACAAATTCAGGGAGTGGTGGCCTCAAAGGTCACTCATATATGAGCATCATTTTATAGAGCGGGATCTTCTGCCCCACAACCCCAATGTGAAGCAGCACTTTGATGAAAGAGTGGGGTGGAAATACTTCACAAGCAGGGTGTCGGATGCTAATGAGCACCTGGTCAATGAATTTTATGCCAATGTCGCCCACATCAAAAAGGGCACATTTGTGACCAAGGTGCGGAACTTGAAGATCAAGTTTGATGGTACGACTCTGAACGACTACCTCGGTTTCAATGATGAAGATGAGTCATTATACTTAGAGAAGGTAGTTTTAGATGAGGCGGCCCGCCCGTGGTTGGCATCAATACTGGCTCTCCCGAATACTACTCCAGCTTGGTTGGCATCGGGGGTTCCTATCTACATGAAAACCCTGAACTTCGAGGCAAAGGGTTGGGAGACTTTTGTGTGTTGCAAATTAGACCCCACTACTCACGATCGTGACATGCCGGTTTCCCAGATGATTATAGTGGCGGCTATCATGGCAGGGTTCCCGATCAATGTCAAGAATATCATGTCTAGGGTGATTACCAGAGTGGCCAACGAGGGTGATAGATCCTACCTCTTTTCGAACTTCCTCACCATGTACTTGGAGGATCAGGAGGTCGAGAAAAGGGATTTCGATATCAAGGTGAAACCCAAGAAGGCCTTCTCATAGTACAGCCTTCAGGGTCCAGGTAACCCCAAATCCAAAGGCAAAGCGACTACTTCTATTGGCCAGTCTGAAGAGCCAGCAGTGGTTGTCACTACTTCTAAGCCTCCCACTGCCATACCAGATCCTGCCCCCAGACCATATATTTCCATGTCTTCCTCAGTTCCCTCCTCAGTAACATACCCTTTGACTGCACATAGGCTGAACCAGACTCTCTCCAGCATCAACAACTGGATGCAGGCAGCAACTTCTAAGCTGTCTGTACTATCTAGTTCAGTGGTAGCCCAGTCAGTTCCTACACAGCCCCAGGTGCCAGCTTCAGTGGAGGATTCTCTCAAGGAGCTTCTGGACAACCAAAAGCTCATCATGGATGCTCTGGCAGATCAAGGTAAAGCAATCAAGGAGCTGAGCAAGCAGACGAAGAAGCTGAAAAAGACTCGGGCCTCAAAGAAGTTCGTGAAGCTGTTGAGAGGAGAGGTGGAAAAGATGAAGTCAGCTGGAGACCTACCATTGGAGCTATTATTACAGGACCAACAGCCAGTAGCTCAGGCAGAGCGTATACAGGAGCAGGAGGTTAAGGGAGAGCCTAGGAGGAGAGGGGTGCTTCCCCGGACTGATGATCTGGAGATACAACTGGAGGACCCCGAGGGGAGTGACCTAGGGACCCAGACACAGGACCCTACTGATGCTCCGGCCCCCATGCAGACAAAGGACCCATAGGAATTTTCTCTTTACTCTCTAACCCTTTCTTGATCTTATTTTTGCTATTAGCATTGAGGACAATGCTAGTTCTTATTTGGGGGGGGGTCCTATTTTGATTTGTGATACTGGAATGTAAATACGACACTTATTTTTCATTTATTGTTATTTTTCACTTTTGGTATGTATATAACTTTACCATTTATTTTTTACTTTTCGTTATTTTTCAATCTTGGTTTATATATAAAGTTACTCTCTCATGTATATATTCATTTCCCGTTATGTATATTTGTCTAAATCCCCTATTGTACATATTCAGTTTACTTTCCGTATTTTACTTTATAACTTCTTTTGCAATTTTCCTTAATAGTATAGCTTCTTATTTCATTTAATAGTTTCTTTTTCAGTTCGTAGCTTCTTATTTTTACAAGTTTTCGTAATCAATAAGTCTTTGGTTTTCTTAATATCACGGTTTTTTCAAAGGTGGAGTGTGTGTGAACCGGGTGGCTTTTCCCGATGATAGATGGCATGACAACCTTCTTAAAGGTTTGAGTCTGCTTTCGTTTTTGTGTAAATAGTAGCTAATGAACAATAGTGCCTCAGGGAAAGCTTCACTTGGGCCTAACACATTTACCTTTGACCTTATGGTTAAAAATAAATTGGTGTGTATAGGATGGTAATAGTTATGACCTTGAGACTCTTGTGTTGACTAAACAATCATCAAGTGATTTCTTGGAATCATTTGTGTTGCTCAAATCTTAGATAAGGTTATTGTGGGCCCTCGACTCTATCTCTTTAGCAATCCTATAGCTTGTGTGGTGAGGTTTTAATTTGCAAGTCCAAGTCCCGTGCCAATAAGTCTAGAACTTGCACTGAATATTTGTCTAGGCAAAATCCTAAATGTAGCTCGACTGAAGAAGTGATTATAGGATATCCTTGATCCAAATTGAGGCTTGAAAACATCCATAGCCCACCAAAAATAATATCTCTAGTCAACCTCGTTGAGTCATAGCCCTTATTCTTTCAAAAACCATGATATGAGCCTTTATCCGTTCTAAAATGATCCTCTCTTGGCACCCGATCTTTCCTTAGCACAAGGCAAAAGCATAAGTTTGGGGGAAGAGACGAGGAATGCAAAAGCGATAAAAGGTACAAAATGAAAAAAATGAAAGGCAAAAAGAAAAAGAAAGAAAAGCCAAAAAGTCAAAAAGAAAGTGAACAATGTGGAAGAAATGAATGGATTCAATAAAAGCAAAGATGAAAGGCCTGGAAATATTAGAAAAGAGAAAAAGAATTGAAATGAACAAGAAAGAGTGACAGTGTTTCTCTCTAGCCCCTAAGGAAGAAGTAAATGACTCAAAGAGTCAAGAAAATGTGAGCCAAAATGAAAAAAATAAAGTGCTTAAGGAAAGATGAAACCTTCATAGACCAATATTTCCTACCCTGAACCAAAAGCCTTCAGTACATTCCCCCAAAAGCCCTATATCTTGAGTTGAGTTAGCTTGCATTAGTGGTGACTCACATAAGGGGCAAGTTTATGATACTTAGAGTCGGACTTGTGACCTTCCTTTGAGAGAGATGAGTGTGTTTTCCAAACTTCTCGTTCTGAGTGCGACAATCTAAAAGTGAGGTTTGCATATGGAGGATCGAGGAGTATGAGTTTGGGTTCCACAATGACCAATGTAATATAAAGAGTTTCCTTGATGAGTTGAGTCAAAACTTGATGCTTTGGTGTCGCACTAAAGCTATGGTGCTAAAAAGTTGTGTATTGTTAATAATGCATTTGAGTTGAGGGTAATTGTTAGTCCCAATTGATTCTTGATGAGGTTACTTTAGGACAGCTGAAATTTTCCTTTATTTTATCTTGAGGAAGTGGGAATTACTTTGTTTTCTTGAGGGCAAGAAAAAGCTTAAGTTTGGGGGAGTTGATAACTAGGGATTCTAGCTTATTTTATGCTCCTTTTTGCTTAAGTTTTGGATTAAAAGTATATACAAGTATTCCCGAAAGCTAACTTACTGCACTTGTTTGCAGTGTTTGGTCAAAAAGAGACAAGAAAGTCATAATTAGCTCAAAAAGGAGTGAAACCTGCACAAGTTCAAAGTTGAAATCAAAAGGCGCTGACAGCGAGAAATAGTAGCGGACGCGGAGGGTCTAATGCTGAGGTAGTCCTGATGCCGCTCTCAGCGGTTTGATGATTCAGAGAGTGTCTTTTTAAGCTTAACAGTCACCGCTGCCCGCGGTGAAATTATGCGGTAGTGCTATCATCTAATGCGGTCCAGTTCTCGCCCTCAGCGGAATGAAGAATTAGAGAACATTAGTTGGGAGCTCAAATTGAAAGGCGCGGTCCACGACCATATTTCGCGGCCGCGGTTGAAGGAGCGCTGAGGCAGGTGTTTTTCTGCTCCTAGTGGACTCAAGTTCAGAACCAGCTAAAAAGAGAGGAACTGTGGTCCGTGCTTGCTTTTGCGCGGCAGCGGTAGTCATGGAGCTGATGCGACTTATTTTCCGCTGTCAGCGGAATCTCCGTAGGGATAATTTTGTCCGAAAAATTTAGCTATGTATAAATAGTTCTTTTTCAGATTTTTAGGTCATCTTTTGTATTGTGGAGCTCGTAAACAACCATTTTTTGCTTTTTAGAGTAACTTTAGAACATCTTTAGAAATTAATCTTAGATTTTACTCTTGTAATTACTTTTTATGGCTTATATTTCTTCTCTATCTTTGATTTCTACCTTTATTATGAGTAGTTAAACCTATTAGCTAGGGTTGTGACCCAACCCTTGTGTGGGTATTTAATGGGTCTTCTATTTTAGGGCTTAATTGTTTATAGGTTAGTGATATTTAGCTTGTTTCATGCTATAATTGTAGAATTGGTGGCTACAAACACTGATTGTGCCTTTTTGACTTAGGCTCTTCTTGAGAAAGAGAGACTAAGTCTAGGAAATTCAGGCTAACAAGGAATTGGGTGCATTAAAGAGATTGATAGCCCTAATTAAAGGGTTAAACCTAGAGATAGTAATACCCGACTTGAGCCAATTTTGCTTGCATTGTGTAAACACCCAATTGGGCTTGAGAAAGCCAATTAGGGCAAAGTCACTCAAACTACCGAGAGGTATAGAGTGAGTAACTATGTTCAATGGTTATATCATGATTCCAATTTCAACAAGTTTGCCCTAAGTTTTAGACCCCGTTAGATACCCACCTAGGTGTAAGTCACTTCCTTAGTGCTTTTTACCAATTGAGAAAACCCTTACAAAAATATCATACTTAGCTTATTTTCATTCTTCATTTGTGTTAAAAGTAGAATAGTAACCAAAGCAAAGCATGATTGAAAGTGCAATTAAGAACAATCCGCACAGCTAGATTAGATAGACACTCAATTCTAATATTAACTCTCTGTGGATTCGATCCCAACCTTTCGGGTAAAAGTTGCATCAACCACTCTGCCATTCTATAGTGGTATAGGGTTGGAGACGATCAAAGGCTCGACATATGGTCGAGAAGGGTTATTTGGCTTATCTACCTTATGTTCGGGATACAGCTGCAGAGACTCTAGCGACTGATTTAGTGCCTGTGGTCCGGGAGTTCTTCTATGTGTTTCTTTTCGGTCTACCAGTCATGCCACCAGACAGTGATATCGATTTCTATATTGATTTGGATCTAGGTACCCAGCCTATCTCTATTCCACCGTACCGCATGGCTCCAAAAGAGTTGAAGGAGCTGAAGGAATAGCTTGAAAAGTTGCTAGCAAAGGAGTTTATCAGACCGAGTGTGTCGCTTTGGGGTGCACTAGTGTTGTTCGTGAAGAAGAAAGATGGACTATGCGGATGTGCATTGATTACCGCTAGTTGAGCAAAGTTACCATTAAGAACAAGTACCTATTACCGCGTATTGATGATTTGTTTGACCAGTTGCAGGGTGCCAGGGTGTTCTCTAAGATCGACTTAAGATCGGGGTAGCATCAGTTGAAGATTCCGGATTTGGATATCCGGAAGATGGATTTTCGGACTGAATCTGGCCATTATGAGTTCCTAGTGATGTCTTTCAGGTTGACTAATGCCCCGGTGATGTTTATGGATTTGATAAACATGGTGTTCAGGCCATATATTATTTATTTGTCATTGTGTTCATTGATGATATTTTGATCTACTCGTGCAACACGGAGGGGAACGAGCAGCATTTGAGAGTGGTGCTTCAAACCTTGCAGGAACAGAAGCTATATGCTAATTTCTCCAAGTATGAGTTCTGGTTAGATTATGTGGTATTCTTAGGGCATGTTGTATCAAGCGAGGGTATTAAGATGGATCCCAAGAAGATTGAGGTAGTTTAGAGTTGACCTTGTTCTACAACGTCGACCGAGATCAGGAGCTTTTTGGGGTTAGCGGGTTATTATCGCGGATTTGTGGAGGGCTTCTCATCTATTGCAGCGACTTTGACTAGATTGACTTAGATGGGTGCTCCATTCCGGTGGTCCGATGATTGTGAGGCGAGCTTCTGGAAGCTCAAGACAACTTTGACTATGGCACAGTTCTAGTGTTTCCTTCCAGTTCAGGGAAGTATACTGTGTATTGAGATGTTTCACATGTCAGTTTGGGTTGTGTATTGATGCAGAAGGGGCGAGCTATTGCATATGCTTCATGCCAGCTGAAGCCCCATGAGAAAAATTACCATGTACATGATTTTAGAGTCTGTCGTGATTGTTCATGCTCTTAACACTTGGAGGGATTATCGTTATAGGGTGTCATGTGAGGTTTACACCGATCATCGTAGCTTGTAGCATTTGTTCAAGTAGAGGGATCTCAATTTAAGGCAGTATAAGTGGCTTGAGTTACTAAAAGACTATGATATTACCATCCTTTATCATCCGGGTAAGGCGAATGTAGTCGCAGATGCCTTAAGCAGAAAGGCAGAGAGTATGGGTAGTTTGGTATTCATTGCAGCAGAGGAGAGGCCATTAGCCTTGGATATTCAGTCCTTGGCTAACAGACTTATGAGGTTGGATATTTCATAGCCTAGCCGGGTTCTTGCATGCGTCGTCAGTCTTCATTATCCGAGCAGATCAAGGCTCGTCAATTTGATGATTCGCGCTTTTTAGTTCTTAAGGAGACGATACTTCAGGGTGATGCCAAAGAGGTTACTATCGATAAGGATGGTGTTTTGTGATTCCAAGGTCGTCTATACGTTCCTAATATTGATGGGTTGAGGGGAAAAGATTCTAGAGGAGGCACACAGTTCTTGGTATTCTATTCATCTAGGTGCTACGAAGGAGTATCGGGACCTGAGGCAGCATTATTGGTGGCGGCGGATGAAGAAGGACATAGTTGAGTATTGCAACCGGTCGTTTTGCTTTCTAGATCCATGTTCCCCTAAATAAGACTCCCTATATGTGTTATTACTATTTTATGACTTGCGGGGATGGTTAGTTTGGGTTTGGAAGGGTTCGAGTTGAAAACGAAACACTTAGTTCCTTAATATTAGCTAAAAAGGACTAAGTTTGACTAGAGTCAACATTTTGAATAAAGGACCTCGGAACAGGGATTTGACAGTCCCAATAGGTTTGTATGATGATTTTGGACTTGGATCGGGTTTTGGATGACCCGGAAGCATTTCGGCGCTTAATATTGAAAGTTAGCACATTGAAGGAGATCTTTAAATTTGGTTTGAAGTAGGATTTGACGTTATCGAGGCCCGTTTGGGATTTCGAGCCTAGTAATGGTTCTGTATGGTGATTTAAGACTTGTACGCAAACTTTAGTGTTATTCCGAGTAATCTAAGTATGATTCGGCGCATTCGGAGCATATTGGAAACTTGATGTTCATAATTTGATTCAATTTGATTTTGGGGTGAGATTCTTAGTTTCGTTGTTGTTTTTCGCGTTTCGAGAGTTTGAGCAGGTCCGTATTATATTTATGGACCTATTGGTGCATTTGGATGGGGTCCCTAGTGGCTCGGGTGTGTTTCGGACCACCCGGAGCCAAGTTGAAAATACCAGATTTTCCAGTTCTGGTTTCCTTCTTTGCGAACACGGAAGGATCCTCGCGTTCGCGATGAAGGATTTGGGGTACTGGGGGCTGGGGGTTGGGGGATTTTTCCCTTCGCGTTTGTGTATTGCAGGGCCGCATTCTCGGAGGCCTAGGCCCTTTAGCCTTTGCGTTTGGTAGGCCGGGTTCACGTAGAAGTCTGGTCCTGGACCTGGGCAACCCAGTTGCCCTATGCATTCGCGTGTTGGGCCCCACATTCGCATAGAGCCTTTTTTTCTGGGCTCCTCAGCTTTGCCCTTGCGATCGCGTATAAGGACCCCTGGGCAAAAACATCTTTTAAAAACGGGACTTAGGCTATTTTGGCTCATTTTGTTTCATCTCTTGGACGATTTTGGAGCTCTTGGAGAGGGGTTTTCACCTAACACTTTGAGGTAAGTAATTTCTATATAAGATGAGTTTAATACATAGATTATGGGTAGATTTAAACATGTAAAATGGTGGAAATTATGGATTTAATTGGAAAACCTAGATTTTGGCAACAATGAGATTTAACCACAAAAATAATTATGGAATTGGGTGAGAATTATATATTTGAGTTTGTGAGGTTATGGGTAATATTTATCTTCAAAAAAATTTGGAATCCGGGCGCGTGGGCTAGGTCATGAATTTTAGGACTCTTCCAATTTGGGTCGGGTAATTACTCTAATAGTTAAATT
This sequence comes from Nicotiana tabacum, assembly GCF_000715075.1. Classification (NCBI taxonomy): domain Eukaryota; kingdom Viridiplantae; phylum Streptophyta; class Magnoliopsida; order Solanales; family Solanaceae; genus Nicotiana; species Nicotiana tabacum. The sequence continues at coordinate 21,394,797 of NC_134100.1, read as the reverse complement.
ATGAACTTTTGAACATGTATTGATTAATTTATGTAACATTTGGCTAGTTTCGAATTGTTCGACACCTAGTTGAGGCTTTAGAACGAATTTGTGGTCCTGAAAGTGAGCTTTGAGACAAGATAAGTCTCTTTCCTAACCTTGTAAGAGGAAATTTAACCCATAAGTGATTTAAATTACTATTTGTTTCTAATTGTTGGGGCTACACACGCACGAGGTAACGAGAGTCCGTACATAGCTACTAATTATATTTATGTCTGGGTAGTTTAGGACCCAAATCATGAAATATTTGTGATGTTTGTGCCTTACTTGTTAATTAAAGTGCCTAATTTATATTGAAACTTGATAAAAGATTTGTAAGAGATCATATTTCCCTTACTTAAGTTTTGGCGGGTTACTTAACCGTTAATAGAAATTGAGCTTTTTTGTGTATTAGTTTTGTAATAGTTTGTAAATCGGGTGTTTATAAAGTATCCTCTCTTCTTGTGGAGCGGGATGAATGCCTCGACAGTAGAGTAGATGCATCTATGATCCATGTCGCTCGACCCTCGGCAGTGTACACATTATTCTAGATCAGGTCGTACGACCTTGGCATAAGCCTACTTAATAATACTCGGAGCCTAATTATATTTGATATTATTTTATGGCTTATGAGGTTGAAATTTTTAAATGACAGAAATTGACTTGGAATTTACTATTTGTGAAAGGATTATTTATTCACTACTTGTTACTGAGTTACTATCATTAATTACATAATTCAATGCTTATTTAGAATTTCTTTATTTTATTGTTAACCCATAGAGTGTCGATGTCGACTCCTCGTCACTACTTCTTCGAGGTTAGACTAGATACTTACTGGGTAGATGTTGTTTATGTACTCACGCTACACTTCTGCACAAACCGTGCATGATTTGAGGCAGGTACATCTGGCAGTCACACCGGCACGCATTCCCCGTTACACTGAGGCCTAGTGGTGAGCTACTTTCTGAGCTGTTCTACAGCACCTAGAGTCTCTCTTTTGTATTTATATTCTGTCTACTTTATTTCAGACAGCGGTTAGAGTTTTATATATTCTACTAGTTGCTCATACACTTCTGACACCAGGTCTTGGCATACATACTGGTAGACTTTATGATTTTGGAGTAATCATTTCACTGCATTTGTTCCTTCATTAGTCTTCGTTTTTCTTATTTAATTTTTTTACTCCTTATCTTCTTAATAAATGGAACTTAAACTACTTGAAAATTTATCAAAAAGTGAAATTTGCATGATTAGCTCACTGTTGACTTGCCTAGGGCGCCATCACGGCCTATAGAGAAATGAGATCGTGATGGTACTGCTCATGAATTTTTCCCTTTTTATGGCTTTCATGCATCTCATGCCTATTTCATCTATCCTAGTTGGTAGATAAGGTACCTCCTTCAGTAAATCTCATGGGTGTTTTGTTCGTGCCTCACCATTCTTCTTTAATAATCTGATACAAATGCCACTTGTCACTACATCATTAGTCCACGTGTCATGCCTATTTTTCACCAATACAAGAAGCATCGACTACTTGATACACTGCCCTGCAACTCAATATTGGTGTTTTTGGATGTAACGAACAACTCGATCAATGCCAGATCCAGGATTTTTAAGTAATGTTTACTCAACTATTCTTAATCTAGATGTTACTACTGAGATTGGGTGCTCAGTTGATGTATTTATAAGAATTATTAAATTTTCTATATAAGTAATAGTATTTAGCTCCAACGGTAATTGGTGCTAAATTATCCATAACTCATAACATAGATCCACCGTTGAACCCGATTTGATACTCCAACCAACACCAACAACGAGGGGTAATTTATATGTCCAATATCTAATCATGCCTTGTTTTAGAAGAGATGGAGCGAGAAAATGAGGAAGATTGGAGTCTAAAATGAATAATGTAATTATTGGAATAATTGTTAGAGACTCAAATGATGGATACGCAAGCATGATACCTTATATGATGTTCTATATCTCCATGAATCTAGAAACTTTTGCTTGCATTATATTATTTGGTCTACGTACCGGAACTAATAACATTCGAGATTATGCAGGATTATACACAAAAGAACCTTTTTGGCTTTTCTTTAGTCTATGTCTCTTATCCCAAGGAGGTCTTCCTCCACTAGCAAGTTTTTTCAGAAAACTCTATTTATTCTGGTGTGGATGGCAGACATACCTATATTTCTTCTATATAAATTATAAATATAAATATACTATGTAATTAAGAAGAAATCTCTATACAAATAATAGATATGGTTATAATTAAGTATAACTAGGAAAAATTCCATATAAAAATCCATAAGAGAAATATGTCAGGCCGGGGTATTAAGGAACTCTGGGCCTGGGCCTTCGAAAAAACAAAAGTATTCTTATCCATATACTATACATTTGAACATGACACAAAGACACAGCATGTCTTCTTCATAGGAGTTTCCTCTCTCTCTCCCTCTCCTCTTTAACAAAGAAATATATTAGCAGTTGAAGATGATGTTATCAGCAGCTACACAGCCCACCGTGAATTGGGCTCCTGCGTTTTTTTCTCAGAAATACTTTTCACCCAAAATTGTCTCCTTTACAAAGCAGCAGCAGTCTCTTTCTCGACCTTTCAATGTCTCAGCACTTAAACCCAGAAGAAATCTTGGCGTCTTTGCAACCTCAGCCGTATCTTTTGCTGAAGAAACATCAACGCAAGATTCTGTCTCCTCAGCTCCTCTTCAAAAAGAGGTAATTTTGGTTCAATTCTTTACCTTTTTGTTGAATTGTGTGAATTGAACCATCTCCTGAATTTTGTACGTTGTTGCACCCAAAGGTGTATCCCAGCAGTCAATAAAAATTAGAATGAAGTCCATGAAACCATGTAAGAATCTAGTAGAGGCTAAACAAAAATGAAGTTAGGTGGATACTTCCTACTTGCTTTTTCCTACATTTATCTGGTACTTGTCCAGTGGGAACATATAGTTCAGGCGTGGACAATCTTGACCGGAAATATAAAAAAGTTTTAATTTTTAAGATATTGTAGTGAAACATTTTTTTATTTAATTATGGCTGCAACAATCTCCGTGGGTCTGGTTGTTTCTCTAAGAAGATTGATAAAAATTTATAGGGAGAAAAATTTATTGACTTAGAGAAGGCATATGATAGAGCACGGAGAAGTGTCATTTGGTAGGTATTGGAAAAGAAAAGAATTCATGTCAAAAATATAAATGTTATAAAGGATATGTACGATGGAGCTGCCACAAGTGAGAGGAGCGGTGGAGGAGTTCCCATTACCATGGGTTTGCACCAGGTCTGTGCACTATGCTCGTACCTATTTACTTTTGTTATGTATGATATAACCAACAGTATATAGGCTAGGTACGATGGTGCATGCTCTTTGCAAACGATATTGTGCTAATTGATGATACGATGAGGGTGTCAATCACAAGCTCAAGCTATGGAGAAGCACTTTAGAGAGTAAGGAACTTCGGGTAAGATTAGATTGAATTGAGGTACTAAATATTGATAGCTTAGATATCTAGGCTCAATGTTTCATGAGAATGAAATGGTAGATGGAGAGGTTACGGATAACATTAAGTAGGGTGGTTGAAATGGAGGAGCGCGATAGGAGTATTTTGTGATAGGTACCAGAATGAAAGGCAAGTTCCATAGAACGACTATAAGCCTGAATGTTGAATGAGAGTGATTGTTGGGCGTTTTAAGCACAACATATCCACAAGATGAGCATCACGGAGATAAAGATGTTACAGAAGGCCAAGGAGCATATATAGAGGATAAATGAGAGAATGTCACTTGAGATGGTTTTGCCGTGTGTTACGTAGGCCTTCAGATGCACCGGTTCTTAGATGTGAAAACATGGTGATTGAAGATGTTAAAGAGGAAGAGGTAGTACTAAAATTACATGGAAAGAAATTATTTCAAAAGATTTAGAATATACAGGAATCCAGCCAGGTCTAGCAAACAATAGAAAACAATGGATGTTGAAAATCCATATAAGTGATATCAAGTAAACGATTAGTGCTTATCAGAAAACTCGTACTTCCTCCGTTTCAATTTATGTGAGCCTATTTCCTTTTTAGTCCGTGCCAAAAAGAATGACCCCTTTCCATATTTGGAAACAATTTACCTTTATGCAATAATTTATAGCCATATAAAATATATGTGCCTCATTTTAGGCTACAAGTTCAAAAACCTTCTCTTTTTCTTTAACTTTGTGCCCATTTAAATAGGCTCACATAAATTGAAACGGAGAGAGTAGTATATTATAATATAACCACTAGAATATATTAGAGAATCCCTGGTGTTAGATAATCCTCAAGTACGGAGTATTGAAAAACTATGGACCATACAGAGCATTTATGATATTGAGGATTCATACAGCCAACGCCTACTAGCTTGGGGTTTATGCCTATTTGTTATCTTTTTCTTGGACCAAATTGATAGATAGAAGTTCAATCCACTACATCTGTTTGCTTGAATACTTTGATTTGTTTAGTCATGTAATATCTTTATTGTGGTGTTTGACTTTTATATAGTTAGTTATATTTGCAACGTTTTCAGTCTGGTGTTTGACTCTTACTATCTGATGTATGTACAGAAGCTTGGAGTGGTAGTTAAGCCGTTGGAGAAACCTAGGCTAGTGTTGAAGTTTATTTGGATGGAGAAGAACATTGGGATTGCACTGGACCAGGTAATTCCTGGTCATGGTACGATTCCGTTGAGCCCCTATTATTTTTGGCCTAGAAAAGATGCTTGGGAGGAGCTTAAAATCATGCTGGAGAGTAAACCCTGGATATCACAGAAGCAAATGATTATTCTTCTTAATCAGGCTACCGATATCATCAATTTGTGGCAACAGAGTGGTGGTGATTTAGCCTAAGCCTTCATAGAACAAGATCTACGTATTGTGCTGCCACTGTATGTCATCATTTTGTTTGCTAACATGCTTATTATGTGGCACATGTTGTAACTTGTTTCACTCAAAAGGTCAGTCGAACTTATGCAATTTGATTGTTTTGGTTTTCCTCTATTTTCTTTTTAGTTTTTGGATGTTATTGTATAGTACTATATATCTGATGGTTCTGCTTCATGAATATTAACATCTAACAAAAAACAAAGTAAAGTTGTACTGATGGTGGGAATTTGGCTATAATTCGAATTCCATCGCACATCTTCTTTTATACAAAACATTCTTTTGTAATTCCATAATGTCCAGTTGAAAGGATATCATTTTGTACATTAAATTAACTGGAAGTAAAGAGAAGTAATAATTTTTTTATAAGGTAAGGTTTTATTAAGAAACAGTATCAGCTTGATACTGAGAAATTTACAGACAAAGTGCTGGCTCAATTACATCAAAATCCTATGCTATCTAGCATGTCCAGCATATCATGTAAGTTCAAAACTATATTTCCATCTCTACAATAGTACAAATAATGTAAACAACTTTTTCATGAAAGAGAAGTAATTATTAACTCCTGACTTTTCTTAGACATGGTGATTAATTCTATAAATAGAAAATTCCCATGTACAAATGTGTACAAAAGAATCTTTGTGCAATACTCTGACTTAGCTAACAAAAAGAGAAAATATAACATCGATGAAATTTCTCTGTGCTTATTTTGAAAATGTCATCTCCTCATCTTCATATTTGCATACTCGATGACTTTGTATACTGATCTATATTCACTTGCATATATTCTGTTTGCTGAAATAATTTGCAGAACTGAGCTGGTTATTTTATAGCTAAGAATTCCACTCTCCATCTCCCCCTCACCAGCCTCAAAGAAAAAAAAAAGAAGAAGAAGAAGAACGGTTACTAATTACTCTAAGCACTGAATGAGACACTTATGAGTAATGCTAATTTCTTTCCAGGTCACCTAGTCGGATAATGCTAGTTCTTTTTTGGCCATGTGATATCTCTCCGTAAATTTATCCTTACACAATCCCATATCTTCTGGTTGTGCGGATGCTAATATGCTTTCCTAGCAGTCATGCTTGAAACTCTAATTTCCTGTTAATGCTTACCATCAGGAAATTGGATTGTTTAACTACATCTAATTTGTTTGCTGAAGTTGCTTATGTACTTTGTTAGTATCTCTCTTCACCTATAATAGTCAAAATGTCATGCCATTTGACATTTCACGTCTAAAGTTTTGGCTTCCATTTAAAACTTCAATCGCATTCTTTCTTCTTTTTCACCTTAGACCTTGGTGCTAACATCTGAAGTCTCAGCCTCTAGACAGAGAGTACAACAAAAACGTATCCAATATAATTCCACATAGTGAGGTCTGGGGAGGGTAGTGTGTACGCAGACCTTACCAGGCTGTTTCCAATAGACCCTCGGCTCAAGGAATGCATAAGCACAACAGTAATGAAAAAGAAAAGCGGTAGTGTAGAAGCAAGATAATAAGATGACCAGAACGATTGTTTGAATGCTTTGATATCACCTGGAGATGTTCATAGTCAAATCTGTTTGAGAAGCCAATCAGCTGTAATTACGGAGGCACGGGAATTAAGTGACTCATTCAGTTTCTTTCTCTGGAACCCAGAGTCTGGATGCATGCTATGATTACCTCTTAATTCTACAAATATTGTTGTTTGATTCCTTATTCTACATGGTAAGATATGAATGAAGAGAATCAGTTTTAATAGGAAGAGAAACAAAACAAAGTATGATAGTAAAACTAAAAAAGGTTATAGTGTGCGATTCTCTTGCCTTGTAGAATGCTGCTATTATTGACACCAAGCAGGAGAAATTGCCTGATTAGACTACTCTGTAGTGCTTAATCATTCTACTTATTTCTAGGTTTCTTCTTATTTGTTTTTCCATTTTACAACTATGTGATTATGTATGTGATGCTGTTAGTTTTCTATATCATCGGACATGCTATTTTGTTGCCGTGGTGTTGAACAACAGATCGGAAATAGTCTCTCTACCTTCTCAAGGCAGGGGTAAGGCTGCGTACACACTATCCTCCCCAGACCCCACTTGTGAGATTACACTGGTTTTGTTTTTGTTGTTGTTGTTGTTGTTGTTGTTGTTGTTGTTGTTGTTTTTGTTGTTGTGTTGAACAACAGTTGGTACCAATACTATTCTGTTGTGTCTTTCTTCTTCAGGCAAAGCTTGTTGGTAATTGACCGGCCTCTTATTCTTTGCTGTCTAACATATTATGCCTCAACTCTCTATGTTCTTCCCTAAGGCGCGCAATGAACAAGTTCTGCATTATATTACTCGATATATGCAGTCTCTCGTCCTTCTCTTTGCACATTATGAGAAAACTAGATTCATTTGTGTCAATCCAAAGGCATATAATTGCCTGATATTGACTTTTTTGTGAACATAGTCGGTGAAAACTAAAATATAAACGTAATTCTGGTTGTCAAGGTGTTTGTTGCAGCATAGAGAACATGATATACAAGTTGATTTGATCCATTAGTTTGTTTGTTTGATTGGAAGTCTGGAACTGCTTTAAGCTTGTTTTTATTTACTGCAAAATCTCTTCTCATCATATTTTTCCTGTCCAAGGAAACAGGAAAATGATTAAGTTTGTACTTAAAGGGCACGAGAAATACACCATCCTAAAATGTGAAATTCCATAAAACTAATATAAAATTAAAGTGACTTGTTTTAAGTCGAAATTGGCATAGAAGGGGGCCAACAAACTAATTAATATGACTAGCTATTATTGCTTGGTAGCATATTGGAAGTGATTACGTATATCAAAGTTTAACTTTTATATACTGACCAGCAAAATCATTTTGGAATGCTCAAAATTCGTCTGAGCATACAAATTGGGGTAAATAGCATAATAACCTTCTACGAAAAAGGTTCTAGCATCATGCCAAATGTATCTGAAGAAAGCGCGGCCTAATGTACGAAGCATCTTGTGTAGAGCTGTTAATATGGGCGGGGCCAGGCTAGCCCAGCCTAGCCTACATAGGCTTTAGCAATTGACGGGATGGATTGGACTAGCCCACCATTTTGATGAGCCTTATAATGGTCAGCACATCCCAGGCCTATGTGGGCTGCAGGCCCCCCACAGGCCTGTCCATCATTTTTTAAAATATAATTTTATATTTTTTTCTTTAAGTTCTAACCGAAAAAAGATAAATATTTAAAAGTTAAAAAAATCTTATTGGAAAAATTTCACAAAACTTAATTTGTTCCAATATATGATAAACACTAAAAAAGTAAAAGATAAGACTAATACTTCATTCACTAAAAGTGAAAACTCAAAATAAACTATTCAAGAGAATGTCCATGATGCTTACGGGATATCCAACACATCATCTTCATCAAACACATTTGAATTCGCTTGTGAGAAGGTTGCCTTAGAGCCCGTTTGGATTAGCTGATTGTAAATAGCTGATAAGCTTCAAGTGCTGAAAAGTTTTTTTAAGTGTTGAAACTTATTTTTAAAATAAGCATTTACGTGTTTGGATAAAAATGTTGAAACTGATAATAAGCAGTTGATGTGTTTGATAAAAAAGTGCTGATAAGCTATTCTTTTGTTAAAATGAATAAAATACCCTTGAATTTTTTTTTTCAAAAGATTATAAATTAAAAAATTTCTTCGCAAAAAATTAATTAACAACAAATATGGAATGAAGATAAAGTCAAGAAATTTATTTTGGGAAAAGTATTTTGTTAATTAGAAAATATTGTTAAGAATAAATTAGTAAAAGTGTTGGTCAAACTAAAAGTGATTATAAGCTGAAAAGCCGTAAGTTGGGGGTGACCAACTTATAACTTATGGCTGATTTTAGCTTATAAGCACTTTGGATGTTTACCAAACGCGTAAATAAGCCAAAAGGTGTTTATAGGCCAATTTGACCAGCTTATAAGCTTAGCCAAACACCTTCTAAATATCTTCACTTTCATCTACATCTACAATTCCTATGCAATATTAATTAGTCAAATATTAAGAATAATTAAATTTTTAAAATTAATTAACGTTTTAAGACTTTGATCTCTTAATATGATGAGCTTAATAAACTTTAAGCTTAGATACTCTTATTGATATTTTTTATGTGTATAATTTTATATTTTATATATTTTAAATGCATATTTTTATGAGGCCCACGGGTCGGCCCAGCCCAGCCTCAATCAAGTCTTACGGGCCACGGGCTTACTCGGGCTGGGATTAAAAACCTCGTTTCTAAATGGACTCCAAAAATTCTAGCACGGCCCTGCTAAATCACGGGCTGGACTGGGCTGGGCTAGCCCAACGGGCCAAGCACATATTGACGGCTCTAATCTTAGAATTCGAGTAAGGGCCACATCTTAAGGGGTGTGATGTAGGCCGCCTACCCTGATGCATCAGTGGCTGATTCCACGGGTCGAACTCATGACCTATAGCTCACACATCAATAAAATAATTATGCTCATACAGACCTAAATTAATTTAGTTTTTCTCTAATCACTCAAACTTTGAGATAAGCTGATCACATACTTCAGTATGGTATCAGGCAAAGGTCTTGCGTTGAAGTATCACTACTATTTATAGCATAAAAATAAGAAGAAAAAGAAGAAGAAAGATGAAACTGTTAGAGCATATCTTAAAGTTCTGGCTGAAGCTGCACATCCTCTATAAAAAAAAAGTGATATTTCTCTAAACAAATCCACCGATTAAGTATTTCTTCTTTCTTGAGTTAGTAAGTTCGATCAATATGATTTCTGGATTAAAAATTAGATTAATTTAGGTCTGTACGATCATAAATTAATGAAAGTATGTTCCTTTCATCTACTGCTCGAAAATGTAAGGTAGGTTGCAAAGAAGAAAAAAAAAGCTGCACATTATATTGATCTAGATAATCGAATTTTAATCGTGACACTTCCGACATCGTATTTTAATAGTTTCAGAGGTTTACACAATTAATAAGGAAATTTCCAGAAGTTCCGACATCGTTTTTTTAATTAAAGTTTTAGGGGCCTAAAACAAAGGCTTTAATAGAGTAAATACTTACCAACACTGGATGTTTACACCAAACTAATTAAATAACCTTAAGAATTAACAAATTGAAGTAAAAATACATTTCACTTAACTATGGTCGTGCACTTAAAAGGGTATACGCAAAACATAATTCATTGGTTTGGTATAAATACCAGGTGCAAGTAAGTTTTATCTTTTACTAGCCTCCCCTTAAGCCGCTCCTGGTGGGCCAAAAAATGGATATGATAATTTAAGCTAAGTAGCCCGCCCGACGCATTGCCATCCTAATTTCAGCAGAAATTAAGAACCTTAGGTCATATTTTTTGCCATCAATTTAAACCTTCCTAGACAGTTACTAGCTCGTGCGAGTAGAAATAACAAATATTAATAGAATAGTCGAGTAAATGTGCACAAATTGACTTAAACACAATCGTTAAAAGAAGAAATTGACCGTTGCTCCTTCTTGGGCTCCCATGCATACACTGGTCTAGCTAGAATTAAATACAGACCCTACGTGGTTGGTTGACAGAGACCACATAGCTATAGTTGTTTATTGCTGCTAATCGCTAATGTTTGAAACAAATTGTCTTTATTCTTTTCTTGTTTTAGATGAAGGATGCGTGGAAGAGACCAATCTTAAGAGTATTCAGTTTTGACGAACCAGTTATTGATGAAATAGTTATACCCTCAATAGAGAAAGATTGACCTCCGAATCCCGTCCCAACACTTTCATAACACTAAAACTAGTTTTACAAGAAGAGAGGTGATATCAAAATTTTTAGATGGAGCATATTAGGCATTAGCCTTTCGATTGTTTGTTTGATTATTTTGGCTTTATCAACCCTAGTATAAAACCCCGCGTTAAAAGAAAATAATTGTCACATGACTAATGTTGTGTCTGATTGGCTGCATAAGAAAAAATAATCACAAGCCTCAATGTTTGATTGACAATATTAAATAATACTCGCATCAAGTTACTTTAGTAATCTATGTATTAGTATGTAGTAGAATATGAAATAACAATACGTGTAAGAGCAAAATAAAAATTGAACTATTTAAGGATAGTCTCTAAAATTAAGAAATTCTTGTATGATAAACTCTTTATTATTAATCGTCTCGTAAAGATTCCATCATTATTAATCACCACACAATCAATCCTACATTACCATTACACGTACCTAATATGTGAACCAACGACAGGGATGCATGTTTCATTCATTGACCATGTAGGAAACTGTCTGTACACAAGGTGAATGAGAATGAGAATACCAGATATTGACTAATAAAAAAACTGTCATAGTTCAATCAGGCCTGGTAATGAGGTAAGATAAAGAAATGTTCAGAATAGCTTGTACTCCTACTCAAAGGAGAACAACTTGAATGTGCTTGTATGTCTATGTAGAATCAATATATTTTAAACAGCAAGGCAAATCAATCGATTTATATATGTAGAATAAACAAATTCTAAAGAGTAACAATCTCATTAAAAAGAAATCTGAATAAGGGAGTTAAGTGTATTAACGTAAGCCACAAGTTAAATGTTACAGAGGAAAACTGACGCGAGATCTCTGAAAATTTGCCTAACATTTAACTACTTAACCTCTCCAACCATAATACGCTACTCAACCAATGCACTAGGGGGTGGGGTAAAGTTCCATAGAATGCAAGCAGTTAAATTACTTTTAGTAACACTTTCAGAAACAAGTATAGCACAACATGAGATTAAATTAGGGTACAAGAGTGACTAAAACCTGCCATAAGTATTTTGCGGAACTTAGTATCTAGCATCAATAATGGTAGGAACCTTGTGCAGTCATGTTCTGGTATGACGGCGGCTGCTGATACTGCTGCTGCTGCTGCTGTGAGTTCATGCTCTGATATGGAGCTTGATGAGGATTATAGTTTTGGTAAGGCAATTGGGAAGGACTACCACTAGGGTAGCCACTTTTAGCTGTAGAACTTTGATAGGCACTTTGTTGAGCAGGATAACTCTGGTGGTAAGCGCCTTGCTGAATATTGCTGCTCTGTCCAGCAGGAGACTCGTATCCTTGAAAAGTAGGGCGGCCTGCATTCAAATTCCCTGAAGACCCAGGAAAAACATTGTGCCCAGCATTCGTATAATCCGAAGTCCCCCGAATATCATCAATAAATCCAGGATTGATAGAACGAGGATCCTGAAATCTTGCCCTACTTCCAGCAACCTGTGATTTATAGCAAGGATAATTAGCAGTAAGAACCACATGAAGTGGAAATATCTCATGTGATTAATCGATGTGGAACAACATCTCCTCAATAAACAATCCACTTCCATCGATGTGGATTAATCGGTATGAATAATAACTTGTGATTTTAAGTTCTTGTGTCTTTATACCCCTGTTAATTCTCTTTCAATAATTTAACACGTAACCCACTTTATAGCCTTTCTACTGAAACTTTATTGGAAATGCATAGTAGAATGCAAGATATTTTTTGACAAGTGGGAAATAACCAAGTGAAAGGATCCTCTACCTCTAACCTTGATGTTGGCTGTTAGAGCTGCTAAGGTAGCAAAGTGGACAAAAGTCAGTTCTCCTTGGCAAGGGTTTTAGGAGGAGTGATGGGTAGGGTGGGTCGGATTGGATTATGAAAACTTCAGTTTTTGATTTTTAATTTTCGGATTTAAGAAATTAAAATCCAAATCCAAACCACATAAGCTCAGATTCATTTGATGCTTTAAAGTACGGCTTCAAATTATTCGGATTGGTTATTTTGGATTTTCAGTGCCTTAATAATTCCTCACTGATAACTGTAAGTACAAATGCAAACCACCCAAAGGTATGACCTAGTGGTTAAGGAAGTGGGTGAGAATCATGAGATCTCAGGTTCAAATCCTAGTGGACGCAAAAACACTAGGTGATTTCTTTCCATCTATCCAAGCCTTGGTGGATAGAGTTACCTGGTACTTGTTGTTGGCAGAAGGTCAGATATCCCATGAAATTAGTCGAGGTGAGCGCAAGCGAAACCCGGATACCACAATTCTTAAAAAAAGGTACAAATGCAAACCCTTGATATAAGGAAAAGTATTACAATAAGAAAAATAAAAATAAAGTAATATATCATTAGGATTTTAGGCATTAAATGCCCGTTCAACCATGAAACCTTTGAAATATGCCAATGATCAGCTTGAATTTGTTTACAATAGCAGCAAATGAGTCGCTAAGGGGTCGTATGGTTGGAAAGAAATTATCCCAGGATTAATTATTCTGTGATTAGTTATTTCACCCTTCTATGGGGATAAAAAATACTACAATCCCGGGATAATTATTCGGGAATAATTATACCACAATTTTATCCCAACCAAACATGAGATAAACTCTTCTTAAATTTAATACCGGGATTAATGATCCCTTATCCCTCCTACCAAACAAGCCTTAATAGATTGGGAGTGCTCCACTTTTTGGAGTGACCAAAAAGTATGTGCGACCAACAAAAGTGGTGCACTTTAGCTATTCACAACAACAACAATATTATCCCACACCGTGGGTCTGGGGAGGGCAGTGTGTACGCAGACCTTACCCTACCTTGTGAGGATAGAAAAGTTGTTTCCAATAGACCCCCGGCTCAGGAAAGCATAAACACCACATTAATGAAAACATAGACAAGGGACAGCACCAAAAAGTCATATAAAAGTAGAATAAAAACAAGATAGTAGGGCAATCAACAATGAAAGAAAACAACGGCTAGTCATAAAAACCCACTACCAACAGACAGCAAGACTGCGTGCCAATGCTACTAGTATGAATACTCTAGACTACCTACCATACTACCCTAATCCTCGGCACACCTTCCTATCAAGGGTCATGTCTTCAGTCAGCTGAAGTTGCACCATGTCTTGCCTAATCACCTCTCCCTACTTTTTCTTTGGCCTGCCTCTACCTCCTCATAGGCCCTCCAATGTCAATCTCTCACCCCTCCTCACCGGGGCGTCTGTGCTCCTCCTCCTCACATGACCAAACCATCTAAGTCGCGCTTCCCCCATCTTGCCCTCAATAGGGATCACATCCACCTTGTTGCGAATAACCTCATTCCTAATCCTATTTAACCTGATGTGCCCGCACATCCATCTCAACATCCTCAGCTCTGCTACCTTCATCTTCCGGACATAAGTGATCTTGACTGGCCAACACTAAGCCCCATACAACATAGTCGGCATGACCACCACCTTACCTTTAAGTTTCGATGGCACCTTCTTATCACACAAAACATCGAAAGCAAGTCTTTATTTCATCCATCCCGCCCCAATACGACGTGTGACATCTTCATCAATCTCCTCATCTCCCTGAATAATAGACTCAAGGTACTTAAAACTTCCTCTCCTAGAGATGACCTGCGAGACCAGCCTCACCTCCTTTTCCCCTCCCTGAGTCTCACCACGAACTTACACTCCAAGTATCATGTCTTGGTCCTACTCAAATTGAAACCTATAGACTCCAGGGTCTGCCTCCATACCTCTAACTTCGTGTTCACACCGCACGCGTCTCGTCAATCAATACAATATCATCTTCAAATAGCATGCACCACGGCACATCCCCTTGGATGTGGCGCGTCAGTACGTCCATGACCAGGACCCTATGAAGGGTCGAGAGGTTCTTACTCGGGATGACCTTGCAATCCGTACAAAGACATCTATCGGACTTCCCGCAGAGTAGATAATCAATCTGAGTCTCAACCATCAAACTCCGGAAGGTGGCCAAGTGCTCCATCTTTTTCGGGAAACTCGAGTTTGCTATCACCAAATCAAAAGCTCTAGCAACGTCCAGCGGAGACGTTATAGAATTATAGATTTAGGGGTCGTTTGGTAGGGTGCATAAGAATAATGCTGAATAGGGTGTATTAGTAATGCTGGTATTAATTATGCTGACATATTTCTTATCCATTGTTTGGTATGATGTATTAAAGTATTGCACAATTTCTAAAAGAATTGTTTGTTTACAAAAATGCCCTCAAAACTAGTCCACTCTAACTTTTTAAAAGAAACATATGTTGAGAAATGTTTTTATATGAAAAAGTTTAAAAAAATTGTTTTATTTGTCTACCTATATTGTAAAATAAAATTAAATATTTATTTATAAAAAAGGAAATATGCTAAGTAATTATTTATTTACTAGGGATATAATTTTATTTCTCACTATTTGGATTATTTTGAACTTGCATTAATATACTAACTAGCATATTTTAATCAAGCATAAATTTTGAAGGACAATTTTGTCTTTAACTAAGCTAATGCATGCATTAAAACTCATTGCATTGCTAATACCATTGTTTTCTATGCATCAGTTATGCATAGGATAATACCAAATAGGATGTATAACTAATGCCTGCATAACTAATGCATAGGTTCAAAATGTCTACCAAACAATGTATTATTAATACACAAAACCAATGCATGCATTAACTTATCTAATGCATCCTACCAAACGACCCCTTAGGGTTTTGCCTAAACTATGCCCTCCCCTAGTGATAGGGCATACCATATCAAAATTGATGCAGGTACAACAGAAAAACTTTATTTCCCCACCCCCTACCCCTCAAAAAAATCCCCTCCTGTCAAGAAAAAAGATAACCAAATAGTTAAAAAGATTGACTGTCAAAAGAGAAACTGGTTGTGATGTAATAAAGTATTTACTGAAGTAATAAATTTTAAAAATATTTATCTTCAAGAGGAAAAAGAAAATGCACCAAACAAACTAAACTTGCAAGCAAAATCCTAAACTTAGTTACCTAAAAATATTGTGAAGGTCAAATTATTTATCCAAATTGCTTAGAAAGAGAAGAAAGTAAATCTTTTAAAGACATGACCTAGGCTTTCCTTATTCAAAAAAGGATAGCAGGGATGGGAGGGCAGACGCCTTTGGTGTCCCCACCCGTCAAGAATTGGGACCTCACATCACTACCCAATATGCTCTCTCTTGCTTTACTTCATTCATGGTTCGATAAATGGTATCCTAGGCATTATATATTTTCTAAAGCACATACTTTTGTTTTTAAATCCTTTAAAAGCAGTTGATAAATTGAAATATACAGAGATATGAATAATCATGCCACTATCGCCTCTTTCCATACACCAAAGCACACCCCGTGGAAAGGCCTCCAATAAAATTGTCCCTCACAGCGTTACTCCCGCCAAAAAATATATCTTGGTGCCGTTATTGATGTTTAAAGCAACACATCTTGTGAAAATTTCCGTTTCCGTCATGATCCATTTCCTCAAGTTCAATTCATATGTAGTTCTTACCTTCCCAAAAACAAACCTTCATCCGACCTCCCACATTTAGTCGTCATCACTATCTGCAATAATATGTTCTCTTATGTTCAAATTTCCCCAACTATTCCTGTAAAGATGTCCTATTGAAATATGGACAATGTTTGTATCTCTTGCCCCTAACCATTGCTACAAATGTTAATTTTTTTCCAATCTACCAAGTGGTACTTTTTCTTCCTTTCTTCCCACTCCACAAAAATTCTTTCATCATCCTTTGGGCATGTTTTGAAAAGGATTAATTTCAACAATGTCATTTTTTACTTTTTATTTAGTAATGGTGATATCTAGGCACCTGCGTGCACCTTCACTAAATCACACTGTATCTGCTACTTCTTAAAAACATAGGTAACGTATAATTCTATCTACTAAGACACAGACAAATGGGAAGAAATTACTTAACCATTTTTTCTTCGCTCGGTTAGGATTTGAACTCTGGTCTACCATGGTTCATTCCAGCTTCATTAACCACTAGGTCATATCCTAGGGTGCAATGGTGATAAGTATGAAAAAATTATTTTGTGCCTCACACAACTGACACTAAATGTGTGAGGCTTCTTTTTGTCTCACAAGTTGGTGGACCATAAGTTTGTGGATCGAAAAATGTAAGTGTGAGAAGGCACGGGAGAAAATATGATATATTGATATTGTGTGTGATGCAATACAAGAGGTGCTATTTATAGTTACTCTATACAAAGGGGATACTACTCCTATTCCAATGTGGGACAATTACATAGCTATCTCTAACATTTACATAGCTATCTCTAACACTCCCCTCAAGCCGGAGCATATAAATCATATGTACCGAGCTTGTTACATATATAATCAATGCGAGGACTAGTGAGGGACTTGATGAAAATATCTGCAAGTTGATCATTCGATCTCACAAACTTCGTAGTAATATCTCCTGAGAGTATCTTTTCTCTGACGAAGTGACAATCAATCTCAATGTGTTTAGTTCTCTCATGAAACACCGGATTTGATGCAATATGAAGTGCAGCTTGATTATCGCACACAAGTTCCATCCGACTGATTTCACCAAATTTCAACTCCTTGAGCAATTGTTTGGTCCAGACTAGTTCACATGTTGCCATAGCCATTGCTCGGTATTCTGCTTCTACACTAGACCGAGCAACTACATTCTGTTTCTTACTTTTCCAGGATACCAAATTTCCTCCTACTAAAACACAATATCCAGACGTAGAACGTCTATCAGAAGGTGATCCTGCCCAATCAGCATCCGAGTACCCAACGATCTGCTCATGACCTCGATCCTCAAACAGTAATCCTTTACCTGGAGCCGATTTTATATACCGGATAATGCGGACAACTGCATCCCAATGACTATCACAGGGAGAATTCATAAACTGACTTACAACACTCACAGGATAAGAAATGTCGGGCCTAGTCACTGTGAGATAATTTAATTTACCAACCAGCCGCCTATAGCTTGCAGGATCGCTAAGCGGCTCCCCTGTCCAAGCAGAAGTTTAGAATTCGGATCCATCGGCGTGTCAACAAGTCTGCAACCTGTCATCCCTGTTTCCTCAAGAATGTCTAACACATATTTCCTTTGAGAAATAACAATACCTGAGCTAGATTGAGCAACCTCAATTCCTAGAAAGTACTTCAATCTGCCTAGATCCTTAGTTTGAAAGTGTTGGAAGAGATGTTGCTTCAGATTAGTAATATCATCCTGATCATTGCCCGTAATAACAATATCATCAACATAGACTACCAGATAAATACATAGACTTGAAGCAGAGTGGCAATAAAACACAGAGTGATCAGCTTCACTACGAGTCATGCCAAACTCCTGGATAACCGTGCTAAACTTACCAAACCAGGCTCGAGGAGACTGCTTTAGACCATAAAGTGACCGACGCAAGCGACATACAAGGCCACGAGACTCCCCTGAGCAATAAAACCAGGTGGTTGCTCCATATAAACCTCATCCTCAAGATCACCATGAAGAAAGGCATTCTTAATGTCCAACTGATAGAGGGGCCAATGACGAACTGCAGCCATCGATAGAAAAAGGCGAACTGATGCCACTTTAGCCACTGGAGAGAAGGTATCACTATAATCTAGCCGAAATATTTGAGTGTATCCTTTGGCAACAAGACGTGCCTTAAGTCGATCAATCTGGCCATCGGGACCAACTTTGACTGCATAAACCCAACGACAACCAACGGTAGATTTACCTGAAGGAAGAGGAACAAGCTCCCATGTACCACTTGTATGTAAAGCAGACATCTCGTCACTCATAGTCTGTCGCCATCCTGGATGAGACAATGCTTCACCTGTAGACTTAGGGATGGAAACCGAGGACAAGGAAGATATAAAAGCATAATGGGGAGATGACAGACGATGATAACTCAAACCAACATAATGAGGATTAGGGTTTAGTGTGGTCCGTATACCTTTTCGAAGTGCAATCGGTGTACTAGGAGCAGGATCCGCAGTAGGAGCCGTGTCAGGTGCAGGACGAGAACCAGATGGGCCTGATGTAGGGCGCGAACGACGATGATAAGTCAAGAGTGGTGTTCCTGTGGCTGGGGAACTAGGAGGGATAACACTGGACTCCTCAAAAGTTGGTATGGGTGAAACCTCTGTGGTTGAAGGTGGATGAGGATTACTAAACTCCTCAAAAGTCGGTATAGGTAAGACCTCAGATATGTCATGGTGGTCAGTAGAAGTGACATCAGTTGTGAAGAAAGGTTTAGACTCGAAAAATGTGACGTCAGCTGACATAAGGTACCTATGAAGATCAGGTGAATAACAACGATATCCCTTCTGAACACGAGAATAACCAAGGAAGACACACTTGAGAGCACGAGGAGCTAACTTATCTTTCCCCGGGGCTAAGTTATGAACAAAACATGTGCTCCCAAAAACCCGAGGTGGAAGAGGGTATAAGGCTGACTGGGGAAACAATATTGAATGTGGAATCTGACCCTTGATGGGAGATGAAGGCATCCTATTAATCAAATAACAAGCTGTGAGAACTGCATCGCCCCAAAAACGCAGCGGAACACGAGACTCAATTAGAAGTGTGCGAGCAGTCTCAATAAGGTGCATATTCTTTCTTTCTGCAACCCCATTTTGCTGAGGGGTATAAGGACAAGATGTCTGATGAATAATTCCATGAGAAGACATAAACTGCTGAAACTGAGAAGATACATATTCTAAGGCATTATCACTGCGAAAAATGCGGATAGAGACACCAAATTGGTTTTTGATTTCAGCACAAAAACTCTGGAATATAGAGAATAACTCAGAACGATCTTTCATTAAGAAAAGCCAAGTACATCTTGAGTAATCATCAATAAAGCTAACAAAATAACGAAATCCCAAGGTTGAACTGACTCTACTAGGACCCCATATATCAGAATGAACCAAGGAGAAAACAGACTCTGCATGACTCTCAACACTACGCGTAAAGGAAGCTCGGGTATGTTTCCCAAGCTGACACGACTCACAATCTAATCTAGACAAACTGGATAAACTAGGCACCATCTTTTGAAGTTTGGATAAACTCGGATGTCCTAAACGTCTGTGGATTAGATCTGGAGGATCTGTAACTAGACATGTTGTGGAAGGACTGAGCGAGTTAAGGTAGTAAAGACCTTCTGATTCACGACCTGTACCAATTGTCCGTCCCGTACTGCGGTCCTGCATAATAAAAGAATCATCAATAAAATATATACCACAATTGAGGGCACGAGTCAAACGACTAACAGATGCAAGACTAAAAGGACAACCAGGAACATAAAGAACGGAATCTAGGGTGATAGAAGACAATGGGTTGGCTTGTCCAACTCCTTGTGCCTTAGTTTGACATCCATTGGCTAAAGTAACAGTAGGAAGAGACTGTGAATATACAATATTCGACAAAAGTGATTTATTACCAGAGATATGATCAGAAGCGCCTGAGTCCATGACCCATGGTCCAAGAGTACTAGACTGGGAAACACAAGCAAAAGAATTACCAGCAATAGGAGTGTCAGTCTGGGCAACTGAGGCTACTTGTGGAGATGTTTGCTTACTTGCTCGATACTGAAGGAGCTCATTATATTCTTCTTTAGATACAGAAAAGCCCTGGTTACCTGTAGTCTCGCTCTGAGCAACGTAGGCATTTTTGGGTGGATGGCCATTTAAGGAATAACACATTTCGCGAGTGTGTCCAAGTTTGTGACAATAAGAACACTTGGGTCTAGATCTCCCAAAACGACCGCCTCCTCGTCTATTCTCCATAGCTTGAGATGCCCGAACATCCACTGTCTGGGATGCAAGAACAGAGGAATCAAGTATATGTGATGAAATCACTGGGTGACTTGGTGCTGCAGCAAGGCGAAGTAATCGAGAGAATAATTCATCAACTGTAGGAATAGTCGGACTCGCCAAAATCTGGTCTCGTACTGAATCAAGATCATGAGGAAGTCCAGCGAGTGTAAGAACTAGAAACATTTTCTGTCGCTGCTCTTGTTGTTTTGACACACTAGCAGAAACTGACATCAATGTCTCAAATTCCTCCATGACTGTCTGTACCTGACCCAAGTAAGTAGACATATCTAATTCTTGCTTCTTTAAGTTTGTCATCCGTGATATCACATCATAGAAGCGAGATATATCATTAGTGTATAACGTACGAGCCTTTGCCCAAACCAAATAACATGTCTGGAATGGCTGAAACAAAGGCATCAACTTAGAATCAATAGAACGCCACAAGATGCTACATAATTGAGCATCAATTTTTGCCCAAAGCGCTATCGCCTTTTCATCTCCTTCGCTAGACTGTTTAATCAGATGATCTTGCACACCTTGACCTTTACACCACAACTCGACAGATGAAGCCCAAGCTAAGTAGTTTGAACCTCCCATTAAAGGTTCCGAGGTAATCATAACATTAGAGTTTCCAGAACTCATGCTTTTAGACCCAAAAACATCAATTCCCAAAGACATCTTGTAAATTATTACCAAATAAGAGAAATAATCAACTGTAATACACTGAAAATAGAGTAAGGAACACTGAACTAGAATAGTAAACTACTGTAGCAGTTGGAAAGTTACTGTTGCAGCCGGAAAATATTCAAAGTGGTCGGAATGAAATAAAAACAGTAGGGGTAGGATCGGAATTACCAGAAGACCCAACTGTTCTGAAGGAACTTTTTCAAAAAATGGCCGGAAGTCAACTTTTTGAAATCACTATTCACGTCGGAAAAATAAAAAAAATGGTCGGAATTTGGTGTAACCTGGATGGGTAGGCTCGGAATTGCAAGGGAAACAATCTGTCCTGAAGAGTCGTCGCCAAAAAATGGCCGGAAGATGGCCCACGCAACGTTGGAACTTCGCCGGAAAATTTTCTTTAGACAGCTACAGTACCGCCGGAGATTTTCACTGGGATTTGGTCGCCGGACAGTGACTACTCTTGTGGTAGTGTTGGATTTTGTGCACAACACTGACCGAGACAAAGCAGACGCAAAACAACTTTGAAAGTCGCCGGAAAAAAGGGTTCCGGTGACTGATTTTACTTCCCGGAATCGCTGGAATTTATGCACAGCGATAAATCTCTCACGATAGCTCTGATACCATGTGAGAAGGCACAGGAGAAAATATGATATATTGATATTGTGTGTGATGCAATACAAGAGGTGCTATTTATAGCTACTCTATACAAAGGGGATACTACTCCTATTCCAATGTGGGACAATTACATAGCTATCTCTAACATTTACATAGCTATCTCTAACAACAAGTATACAAGGAAAGACGAACATATGAGTATGAATGTAGATACAAGTAGACAATACTATGTAAACAAGGTTATTACTGGAGATATGAGAACAAACCCTGCCATAATACTTAGGAGCCCCTGAGATTCAGAAGGTAAAAATGCTTGAACCGCCATGCACATTCCTGAGGGTACTTACTTTATAAGCAAATGCAAATGGATATTTTAAATCAAAATTTTTTAAAAGCAACAATATTTTATAGACATTCTCTACCAAACTAACAGAGCAAGACTCTTTATAACTCTTTGGCCCCATTCTTCCAATAGAGCAAAATGAAAATGAGCTAAAACTCTTCTAAAAAGTACCATTCATGAAAATAATGGATACAAAGACTCTTTATATCCTTGGCCCCAATCTTCCAAATGGGCAAACTGAAATGCGTATAACCTTTCTCAAAAGTACCATACATAAAAAATAATGAGCGCGTCCTATCACATCATTCTCCATTAATTCCCAGAAACAAAGGAAGAAGACCAACATAAACCCATAACAACCCAGAACCTTATTGCCCTCGCTAGTCCCTCCATCAACTCTTTTCTTTATCAAAGGTCTATCAAATGCTACGCTTTCATCCCTACTAATCCTCATGTTACTTTATCCAAGGTTGGCCTCTAATTCTCCTCCTCACAAAATTGCTTGGTAATGACTGACTACTCAATCGTTGAGTTCCCATTCCTTGAAGTTATATATTACTCCCTCCGTTTCAATTTATATGACACACTTTACTTACTAATCTGTTTCAAAAAGAATGATACATTTCTATATTTGGAAACAATTTAACATTAAACTTTTTATTTTTACCCATTTTTCCCTTAATGAGAAGCTTTTACAGCCACACAAATATCATAGCCCCACAAAGCTTTTAGGACCACAAGATTCAAAAATCTTTTTTTTCCTTAAACTCCATGCAAAATCAACCTACCTCATATAAATTGAAACGGAGTACGAATTTTTTGTTCCTCAACTTTTATCTTCAAGGTGCATTAGGAAGAATATCACTCAGTTAATTTTTGTCCTTCCAATTCCTCCCTTATGAGCTTTCTCCCCAAAAGTGCCCTCCCATCTCTTTTCCTTCCAACAATGCTTTGTTAGTCTCTAATATCCTGAAACCTCATGTTTACATCTCCTTGGGAAATGCATATGCCAAGATTTTCAGTTTATGTAAATGTTAAAGATTGATGGATATTTATTCTATGCTCTATAAAAGACTTATTATATTAACTATACATTTTAAGTATTTTTCTTATTTGGGTAATTGTTCATACTAACTCATATACATTCAACTCAATCATAATAAATCAAACCAAGCTCATCTTAACCATCTTTGCATGCGTTAATAAGTAAATTAATTATGGCTAGAAACCCAGCTCCGGTTAAGTCTCACATCATGAGAGTATACTTTCTCAACCAGATTTTCAGCACTACTATTAGCGACATCCTAGGGCGTCAACTAAAGATATTAAGCTCATTCACGTGATTTTCCTTCGTTGATCCATCGACTCCTGAAGGTGGATGCATCAACCAAGGCCGTTATAAGAGGCACACTAACAACATTAAATATAAAGAAATGCTATTAATCAATGACGTAAACACAATACATAAGAAAATCAAGATGAACAATGAGCTTATGGGTCATAGTGTAAGGAATGGCATAAAGAAATAAATCTAAAGAAGCAATAGGTCTTACCTTTCATAAATACATCAATTTAAACTTACCTACTCATTTTCTAGTTTACGCCTTATTGCACTTTACAAGTTCTAGACTTAAAGAAGCAATAGACTGAAATATTCATCATCTATTTTATGATGCTGAAATGGATAAAACATGAGTACGGACATGGATCTGTCAAATATTCCTACAGTGTAATGTTCTCTTAGTGAATTATTTTTAAAGCAAATTCTGTAGACGTGTTTTTTCTTTTTATTTATTGGCCTACCATATATGTGAATTACTCATGATCGGATTGAGTCGTATAAATGCAGCGGTAAGGAATTTTGAGGCATTGTGTTTTCAAAATCTTTTTAGCACTTTCTTAATTTAGAAAGAAACCTAGCCAAATTACCACATAATGATACCGATGAATTTGCTTTCTTGAAAAGTTGAGTAGAGCAGAATTTAAGTATGGTATTGATTAATATACATAGCTTTTTTTTACCGGGATAACAATGAGAGGATAAGCACCTTGAAAGAAGTTGCTCATGTTTCCGGTCTTGACCAGGCTAACTATAACTATGAAATATTATTACTAAAGTTGGGTAACTACATAAAAGGAGCAAAGGTGTTGCAGAGATTACTGAACCGACCATATGGTTTAGCCATATGGATGATATGTCGAGGGGCCCTTGGGCCTAAGGGAATAGATTGTAGCTGGGTACAAATACGCCGAGAAGCTCTTAGCAGGATGCTTGGTCCAGGCAATTTACACAAAGTACCTCAAACTAGGCTTCGCAATTCTACAGGTCGAAATCGTTTAATTCCCAAAGTTCTTGTACATGGCATTAGAGACGTGAACATAACTTGTGCTTAATGTATAACATATGTTGAAACAACAATAATTAGATCATCTCTAGATGCATGAGAAGATAATTAAGATGATTAGTTTGAAAAACAAATGATGCAATCCTCCGTGTTTTTGGCTAGTGAAGAGGCCAAGCTAGCTAATATTAATATTGTCATGAGCTCAGTTCCACTTTATTTTGTTATTGCTTCGTTAATGGCAAATAAAGCAGGAACAAGTTTTCCTAGAAATGTTTTGTCTAGTGTTTGCAATATTTTGGCTAAGACTTGGTAATCTGAGCATCCTAAGAGATGCTCCTATGATTGTGTAATGACTATATCAGGTACGTAATAGTCGTAAACAACTGCTTCTACAAAATTATAGTCTATACCAAACAATATTTGTATAGGGAAGAGAATATGACAATTGATTATGTAAAATTTAGTAATACAGTTGATTACATAATGGATAGCTAAACCAGAAAGACGTTTAATGATTACAGTATAATATATTAAAACAAAAGACTAAAGTCATTATACAACTACAGAAGCATCACTTAGAATGCTCAAAATACCAAGTCTAGCAAAAAACTACAAACACTAGTGGAAATGTTCTAGGAAAAACATGACAATATTAGTAGTAGCTAGCTTGTCAGCGTCACTAGCCAAAAACACGAAGGGTTGCATCAATTTTGTTCAAAGTTCAAACTAATCATCAAAATTATCTTCTCATACATCCAACTCATTAAGGCATGCAAAAAGGGTTAAGATAAGCTTGGTCTGGTTTGTGTATTGTAGTAGAGCTGAATACAATGGAATAAAACTCTATCATAATAAAAAATTTTAAAGACAACAAATATGTTACTCTATCTGTCCCAATTTATGTGGCAGCATTTGACTAGGCACGGAGTTTAAGAAAGAAAAGAGAACTTTTTAAACTTGTGGTCTAAACAAGCAATAAAAATTTGTAAGGTTGTAAATTATCTCATTAAGGGTAAAATGAATTAAAATTAAATTGTTTCTAAATAAGTATGACATTCCTTTTGGGATTGACTAAAAAGAAAGAGTGCCAAATAAATTAGGACGGAGGGAGTATCTCTTATGAGTAATAGTTACTCCCTCCATTTCAATTTGTGTGATGTAGTTTGATTCAGCACGGAGTTTAAGAAAAGAAGGAAGACTTTTGAAACTTGTGGTGTTAAAAGCTTAAGGATAAAAACTTTTGTGGGGCTTTCAGTTTGTGTGGCTATAAAAAAAAACCTTCTAATTAAGGGTAAAATGAAAAGTATAAAGTTAACTTGTTACCAAATATAAAAATGTGCCATTCTCTTTTGGAACGGACTAATAAGGAAAGTGTATCGCATAAATTGATATGTAGAGAGTACAAGGCTTTCTAACATAACACCATGAATCAAAATATGATTATCACTAACAGGAATATCATTACAAACAACTGTTATGCATGTATAAAGATCATAATACATATAGCAGAATACAAAAAGACAACAATAAAGAAAAAAAGAACTAAGCTATTTAGAAATAAATCTACCATAAGATAAATCAAACACATATGACATACAACATTTTAAAGAATCAAAGCTGGAATATGAAAATAAATGTAAAAGACATGTGATTTTTTTCTATTTATCTGTAGCATGTCCCAAATATATTATAACATAAAAATGGAGAACATGAGAGATTTATAATTCTGTATCGTAAAAAGGAAAAGGAGGAATTAGAACAAAAATATCCAGCAAGTCACTCAATAGGTCTATTATAACTCCAATGGAGGGAATAACGCAAGGTAAGAGTCTTCTATCTAGTTGGAAATAAAATGGATAGAACGAGACAAAAAGAATAACTCACAAAACCGCCTCTTTGTAGCTCTAGGCAGAGTAATTTACCTCATTAATGTTGTACCCTCCTGTCCTTTTTGCAGAGCCAAAAGAATGGTCTGGAAACTTCACCTCCAGGGGACTACTGATACTTGAGTATCTAGAGTTCACAATGGTGATCAGATGAACTACAACAGAAAAAGCAAGGAAAAAAGAACTAATTCAGCAATGGGTACTGGTAGTACCTAGTGGCAATGGGAAGATCTGGATAACTCGGATGGTCATATTGAACAGCACCCTACAGAGAGAATGTGACACTTCTTTAGTCAACTGGTCCAACTGAAAAGACCATGGCAGCAAATGGTTTCCATAACCCAGAATAGTGTGACAAGTCACTCATTCAACCCAAATATATGTTCAAGAAGAAATTACAATCAATTCACCACCTTCCTTATAGGGCTATTAGTTTTGGTCAAAATACAAAAATGTTTTCAAGACCCTAAAAGCAAAAGCAACAGATGTTTTCTGAATAGTTTGATCTGTTTCAGTAGAGTGACAGTATGCTTCACATCAAACAAAATCGCAAAGAGCAAAACTATCAATATTTAAATTAATTACTATAATTGTAGTTTGCAGAGAATAATCACTGATCTTATTTTACTTAAGGAGCTCCCCTTGTAGTACCCAGAACCACTTCAATAAGAAGAGTATTCTCTTTTCAATTTCTCTTCGTCTTTCACATGGTATTAGAGCCTATACGATTTTTCTAGAAACTCAAATAGCTTTCTCTACAGGTGGGAGGCCTTCCACCTGCCTGGTGACCTGGTCGGTGTTTTGTTTTCTTTATTTCTTTCTTTCCGGTGACTGGCGCATCCTCTTTACAGCAACAGTCACCTCCTTTCTCAAGCATCCAACGCCTCCTCTTTAGCAACTAGCACCTTTCCTCTCTTCTTTGGGTGCGGTGCCACTCTCTTTCCGAAATCAATTCTAGTGGCGATGTGCATCTTTCCAGCAATTGTCTTGGAAATAGCTTTTTAGCAGCATTTTGCAGGCTGGGGTGGGGGTAGGGTAACAAAATCAATTTAGCAGCATGGTCATCCATGGTCACCTGCTGTCCCAACTCCCACATATCTCACGCTTTGCCAAATTGAGATCCATAAGGTCTAACCCCCACACCCCATCATATTGTGTGAACTAGTGTACAGAGGATATTCAACTTTACCATCAATGATGCCCCTAATAGACACCAATAGTTGTTATCTATTCCTTTATAAGAGTCGGACAGAAATGGGGCATAAGAACATTTAAAAAGCTTCCCTACATAGGCACTCTAATGTACAATTCCAGTAAATTCATTTTGAGTACAGGATCGGTGCCTCATACCACCACAACATCTCCACCCTTTAAATGATTAGATGATGCATTCTGCAGGTCATATGGTAGTGCAATATTGCTACGACTTTGTGTTCTCCTATTGTAAATGATCCTAGTAAAGGGTTTACAACAAACATATCGCACTACTCCTAACACCAAATATAAACAATCAGAAATGAAGGTATGAACTGGTCCAAGCGCCGCAGTTATTCGGAAAAAAATAAAGGTACAAACTCCAGTAGAAGCAACATTAGCAAGATGATCTTCCATACCTTCAAATGATCATATCTTCTAGAGCTGCCAGCTTCCATCACACCTGAACGTTGTGGATCTCCACTTCGGAAATCCTCTGAAGGACCAAATCCAGAAAGTGGCCTAACAGGAGCAGATTCCGCCTTGCTATTTACATCCCTAAGGGATCTTGCTCTAAGCCTAGAAGCAATCTCAACCAAGGCATCTTTTGCAACACCAAAGCTTCCAGATATCTGAATAAATAGAACTTCAATTATTTTGAGATTGAAATTTCTCACAAGATAGTGGAAACAACAGTACCGACATGCACAAGAAAACTGAAACTAGGACATATATGAACCGGAAGTGACTAGTCTAAACTTGCAGACTACAGATAAATCACCTGCACAAGCTCTTCATCTGCAGATGCGCATCTGGGTTTATCATCCTTGGAAATAACACGAATATCTGCTTGTGTCCTTCTCCTCATCTCATTGATAACCTGTCCTCCTTGACCAAGAATGCATCCAACCTTATTTGAGGGAACAAGAAGCCTTGTAGTGATAATTCCTTTGTCAGAAAATTCACTTGTTTTACTTTGAAGTTGAAGAATGGCATCAATAGTTTGTGATCTGGGATCCCACAGAGACTGGAAGGAAAAAAATGGCTTGGTGACATGCTCATGAGGATGCTAATATTATGAATTCTTCAATGAGATACATTACCTCCAAAGAGGAGACTTGAATAACTCTTTCATCAGATTCGGGTACGACATCCTCAACATGTATACTTGCTCCCGTTTCCTGCTGCAGTTGTTTTACATTGAAGCCCCCCTTGCCTATAACGCCACCAATTTTCGCAGCTGAACACAGAATTTTCATGGTGAAATCACTTGGAGCTTCACCAGCACAAGGGGGAGGATCATAATCAAAATCTGGACGACCAAATCCAGAAAGCTGGTTCCTATACCCTCCCACCCCTAACACAGGCCGCATACCATTTAAATTAGATCTACTTCGAGACCACATTGATTTTCCTGGAGGAATCATATTTTCCACAGGAGTACCAGGGGGGTGAAAACCTTGAGCACCATGTACCATGGGAAAACTCGAGGGAGGTTTGTCTTTGCGTGGATTCTGATGCAACAGAGTTGATACTTCATACAAGGCTTTTCTTACCAAAGCAGGTTTACCTGATATCTGAAAAACCCTAGCAATATTGAAAATTCTTTTGACATGATATGGCCCAAAAGAGACACTTAATATGTAACTCCTAAATTATCAGCAAGAAAAATAACTAAAATAAGATACTCATTAAACAAAGTAGTGCGGGACATGATTGTATCCTAAAAAAGGTAATTACCACCATAAAACCAAGAGACATAACAGAATCGAAATCACAAATCCTCTAATCATCTATAGATGTTTCATACAAGAAATAGCATGGATACCCAAACAGACAGACAAACACACAGACACACACACACACACAGAGAGAGACAAACAAAAATTTGGCACGGTTACTAATTGCAAAATTTAGAGCGTAGACATTAACTAAGTGCACAGAAACTTTCAGCTTGTCAAAGGGGCACCTTGTTTTTCAAGATAAAAGATATATGAGGAAACTAGCAGTCAGATAAACATTAGCTACTGGACAGTTGGTCTAGCCTACAAGTCATTGAATAACTAAACATTGGTGGATTATAAAAAGACATTCTAGGACTAAGGAATCAGGACTGGTAGTAGATGCTTGAAGATAAGCAGAAGATATTCTAGGACTAAGGAATCAAGACTAGTAGATGCTTGAAGATAAGCATAGGACCAAAAAGACATACAACAGGGCAAGAACATAATGTAACTGCTGCATGCAGAGCTAAGATCAGTACAGATGAACAATTAGTTTAAGTGTTTAACAGTACTCTTCCCCTTTCGCCTCTGCATTATCATACTCTCCGAGTAACGAAAGCTCATTTCAAAGCTCACTCACCTTAAAAATAACAAAGAAACTAAATAAGTTGTGCACCCATATAAAAGAACATGAAACTTACTTGGACCAATTCATCAGTGGTCATAGCACAAACTGGAAGATGCTCAGCAGATTGAACACGAATGCTTGCCCCAGTCTCACTTCGCAATTTCTGAATAACATCGCCTTTTCTTCCTAAAAGGCATCCAACCAAATTGTTTGGAACAAGTAGACGTGTGATGATTACAATTTCATTCTTATCCTCATCTTGTGCTTCATGCAAGTCTTCTTCAACAATCCTATTGTGAACTTTTAACAGAGCATCTTGCGCTGCACAATGTGGCTCCATGCTGCCATTTTCTTCCTTTAATTCTGGATTTCCATTGTTGTTGTCAGTGTTTTGTCTCCTAGCTAGCTTTGTAGAGGGACTAGAGATCAGTATTAGTCTATCATCAGAACCAGGCACACTGTCAGCAACCGTAATCTTTGCTTGAGTTTCCTCTCTCAGGGCTTTGATTATGCTACCACCTTTTCCAATTACACTACCAATTTTTTTGGATTGACAAAGTATACAATAAGTAGTATCTGAACTTCGAGAACTTTCAGATGACCGTTCATGACCAGGATAATTCCCCTTTGCATTTTTAGTGCCTCCCTTCCTCTTGAATTGGGGGTTAGAGCGTTGCTTGAGAAAATTTCTTTTGTATTCGTCCATGACTGGTCGGACTAAATAACTCTCAACAAACGAATCTTTTTATCCCTCGTGTAACTTCTTTCTATTTTAGTAGTTACTCCAATAGGGTTATGACCTGAAAAACGAAAATTGCTTAGCAAGAGACAGAGAGGGAACCAAGTACAAAAATAAACAAGTAAAAGTTCTTATAAGGTATGATTGCATCCAAATTACTGATAGGGTATGAAAGGAGGAAGGAATTTCTGCTAACATGGGAGGGGCTTAAGTTTCAACAATTGGACTAGTGGAAATTGAAACAAACACATAATCCTCAGACATTGCAGAGTGCCTTCAGCTCAGTTTTATTTAGAGACCAGCCAGTGCATTGTTCTCATATTTGGTGCTTTACCAGTCCCCATCTCTTTTGCAGTGTAAATAGGCTTATTGATAATCAGAGATTAATGCACCTCAGGTTAAGTTAATGGTACGGGTCCGTGACCAGAGGAATGAATTAACAATTAAACATGCCTTGTAAAATAAGCATACTGCCCCCTTTTCCAAAAGCAAATTAGACAGAAAAGTTCCCATCAAGTATCAAAAGCATCCAATAACATTCAACAACCGGAATCCCCTGAGAAAAGAGAATCAAATAAGAGGTGGATAGTGTAAGATTATGTCTGGCAACAAAAGCGCCTCTAGAGAATCTTCTTCCAGCATAATTGTCAAAAGGTTAACAGCCTAGAGAAGTGGCAAGATATAAAACGTGTGCTTTAATGAAGAATATGCAAATGAAGGAATATATACTATGTGTGTATATATGAGTGTGCGCGTGTGCATGTGTGTGTGCAAACACACATGAAAACTTACACACAGCAATGACAAGTAATTATAACCAGAAAAATAACTATATGACGAAAACACACCACAATGACAAGTAATAATAACCAGAAAAAACAAAAACTACAATTAAGTGAAAACATATTAAGTAAAAGGCCTAATACATGAAATGAAACTCCAACTTGCACACATTTGCAAAACTGGTCCCCTATAACTATATGGACATTTTGGAAAATATTTTGATAAGTTGGAAAAAATAAAAACTACAATTAAGAGAAAATATATTAAGTAAAAGGCCTAATACATGAAATGAAACTCCAACATGCACACATTTGCAATACCGGTCCCCTACTTAAACTTGTTCCAGTTTAGAGCATCGACTTGTTAAAATCCCACATAATAAACACATTTGAAAGAGGGACAAGGGTTTAAAATAGCACATGTTCCTCAATTGTGTTGACGTAGATAACACACAACTTATCGCATAGAACTATTATTGACCTTCACTTCAAAGTTCAAACTCAAATCCATGCATCTTCAAGTGGAGCTATATTTACTTGTTTAAACCCCCACTTATACCACACACATCCACAAATATTCATCTACCAAATAGACTTGCCACCACGGGGTTTCCCACGAGCCCAATTGACGGAACGCTATCTCCAATGAGGATAGAACTGCAAGGTCCTCCTCCTAACTCCTCTTAAAGTAAACAGATATCCCTACAAAATAAAGAAACCTCCTGTTACTTCACACCCTCTTTACTTCACACCCTCTAAACCACCCACTGCACCGGCCACTGCAGCTCCGATGACGATGACTCAAAGCCCACAAACTGTGATAATCGACATTATTTCTCCAAACGTATTCAACACCATACTTAGTGACTTCATAAGTGTTGTACAGCCTTGCCAAATTCTCTTCTTCTTCTTCCTCCAAGGCGAGAGAAACTTATCATCGACGACCAAGTTCAGTACTATAAAAAGAGAATGAATTAGAGAGAGGAGGTAGGGTAGAGATTGAATGTGAGCGATGTATAGAGAAACAAAGAATGGAGAAAGTAAAGAGATTTTCTTAGAGAGAGGAGGTGGGTAGAGGTTTACGAGGAGAGGAGGGAGAGGAGAAAGAGGAGAGCAATGGAAGAAAGAAGATAAAGCGAGCTTTTTTTATCACATCCCCACTCCCTAAACGCCTAATTCACATGCCATTAAACCAGCTTAGCCGTTTTCATGTCACATACGTATAGTCAAGTGCCAAAGTTGTTGATGATATGGGATTTTGACAAGTAGATGTGCCACAAGTCCATGTAGGACATTGCATGCAAGTCGGGGTGTAATTTATATTTAGCATTTAAACGGAGGAGGGTAGAGGGGCGGGCCCATCATCCCCGAGTTCCAAAAGCTACGTTTGGCCCAAAGGATTGGCTCCAAAAGCAACTCTCAGTCATAAAAAAAGTGTATTAAGCCTAAATCAAAACTATGTCAGTCAAAGTTCTTTTATTCAATAAAACTATGTATCAAGTTCAAAACCATTTTATCAAGACGAAGTTTGTAACTCAGATTTAATGATTAATTTGGTCACACCACATTTCTAATTTCCGCTCCTAATCACTAGTATGTTCATCCACAATGTTTTCATAATAATTGATATATCACTTTACTAGTTATACCTTTTGGGTAATGTTCCCCTCATGAGTACTGAGACTTATAGCTTAGCGCCTTGGTGCCTACACTAAAACAAATCTACATAGAATTTTAGGGCCTAATCAAGCCTTAACTATGCCTTTAAGAACGGTATATCCCGCGGGTTAGAAGAAAAATTGCACTAGATGGTTATTTGTTCTAGCTCCTAGTATCACAAAAAAACAATTTCTCATTTAACCAAAACTTCATTGAACTCCTTAAGCTGGATCCTCTCGTACGCAATGAAAGATGGAAGTCATATTCTCCAAGCTGCTCTTATGAAACCTAAAGTTATACATTACTATTGAAGTTTGTGACTATCTCATCTAAAAACTTAAGCTATTAGAGAGACCACACATTTAATTACTTATTTATATTATCTTTATGCGCTCCCTTACGTGCAGGCCTAATTCTTTTTTATGGGCCAAACACATGGAACTTTTTTTATTTTTCCGCTTTTTGGGTAGTGGTGTGATTTGAACCCAGGACCTTTGCCCATTCGGATACTATATTGAAGTGTGTGACCCTCAAGCAGGGGCGGATGTAGGCTTGAATATACGAGTTCAGACTCAATAGTTTTGGCTCAGACCTTGTATATGTGTTAAATGATTCACTAAATTTGTACACAAATTAAATTCAGAACCCGGTTACTAGGACTTGAGGTCGTTGTCCTAGATTCTAAAACCCATAAAGTTCAAATCCTAGATACTCCAGTGTCTAAAAGCTTAAGCAATTAGAGGTAACACACTTTTAATTACTTAAATACAATATGCCTTAACAATATTTAATGATGTTAAAAAGTATAAATTACAGCTTCATCAATGTTGTTTCTACTTCTCCCCCAAGTAGTATGTATTACTTTACCAGTTTCACGACATTGAGAAATTATATTCAACAAAAGAACAATCGTTATGCTCAACAATTCAAGTTATTATATGCGATAAAATAACAGATTCTATGTATTTATAACTGAGAACAACTAGTATTTAATATATCTATTTGGGGGGGGGATTCGAACTAGGTTTTCAATAGTGCGAAACGAAAGCAAAGTGCATAAAGTCAGATGCTATACCATTTCCGGTACACCGGGAAAGTAGAAGCAGGATTCTATTTTGGGGGGGGGGGGGGGGGGGATTCGAACTAGGTTTTCAATAGTGCGAAACGAAAGCAAAGTGCATAAAGTCAGATGCTATACCATTTCCGGTACACCGGGAAAGTAGAAGCAGGCCGCGGAGTCGATCGAGGTGAAGCTAAAAAAATGTTGGCAGAGACTATAGGGCTTGTTGGTGTTGTTCACCGGCGGGAGGAATTTTGGATTTATTCCGTCTTTGATTTCAGCAGGACCTAAGGAAAGCCAATTCTGGGCCTGGGCTTCTCTAATAGTTGGGCTACAAAAAGAAGGCCTTTTTTGTACTTCTTTGGGAGTACAAGGGGGGGTTTTCACATAAACCTACTTTATGGGCTGCCATTGATGTTATACCCGCATTGCACAAAAAATTATAAAATTTAATCATCAGAATCTAAAGTTCTTCTATCTCTTTAAGACAATTTTAGAATCTAATATGATTTTCTATTCCAATACAATTTTAGAAAATTAGATCTTAAATAGTTATATCTTTTCAATACAACTTTAGAATTGGATTTGAAGTTCTGTCTTTCTAGTGCAACTTCAGATAAATCGGATCTTAAGTAGTTCTATCTCTTCAATGCAACTTCAGAAATTGAATTTTAAGTTTTGAAACGTAAATTTATTTTTCGAATTTCAACAATTCAACACACAATTTAATACCAAACACTAAGGAATACCGACCAACGTTGGTCGGTCAATAAAAGTGACCAAACAACCATCCAAAATGGACCAAAAAAAGATTTTATATTTTTTTAAAATTACATACCGACCAAAATAGGTCGGTATATTGGTTAAATATTTGACCGCAATGGTCAGACTTGCTTAGTCAAAGCAGTTTTTTGATTACCGACCAACATCGATCTGGTAATGTGGACCCATATTTTTAAATTTTAATAATTATATTATTATTTAAAATATTTTATAAAATTTATAGTTGAATTTACCGACCAAAGTCGGTCGGTTATTACAGGAGAAGATTTTACCGACCAAAATTGGTCGGTAGCTGTAATTTCTGGAATATAATCAACCAACTTCGGTCGGTTCATAAGTTAAACATGGTCAAACTTTTGAATCACATTAAAATTTACTATCTAAATAATATAAATATAATCCATTAACACTTTATTTTGTAATACAAATAATGAATGCACTAACATATACTATAACAAGCTATATATAGTTATAGTAGTACAACAAAGTATACGTATCTATCTATACTTTATTAAAAGCACGAAGGCCCTTAGCGAAATGTCGTTCGTCTTTTTTACCCTTATAAAATATAGTTCACATTGGATAAAATAGTCATTAAATTATTTTTCTAATATTTAAGAATAGCCATTTAATTATTTTCCTAATATGTAGGAGTATTTTTTAATTATGTCTATAATATTTAGGAGTAGTCATTTAATTATTTTCTAAATATTTAGGATTTTAATTTTTTAATTCTACAATTCCTCCACTTTTCAATCCAGACTAGGAAAGTTTCGTCCACTTTGTAAGGGTTTATTTTGTTAATAAAGTTTTTTACTTTCAACTCCTTTCAGATTTAGGAGTATTATATTAAAGAGAAAAAAATATAAAAAAAAGAAAGATTGAATGGAAATGGGTGAATATATCTCATTTATGTCAAGGATAGGATTTTGTTCTTATTTTCAGCTTTTGTTTCATTCACTTATTTATTTTATTGTTTGTAAAATTCATATAGCATTAGAAAATATCCAATTAAGAATTTAAATAATTTTGTAATTTATTGACTTCAAAATCTTAAATATCAATAATAATAAAACTAGGATTGAAATAGCTCTTGAAATAGTATTTGTATATATGATACGAGAATAAATGCTATTTTTTTGTTACTAAAAGTAATGATAGTAATAATGTATTAATAAATGCGTATAGAATATATAAATAATGTATTTGGTATTTTGTATTGTTTTCTAGAAGCATAATGCGTAATTAGGTGATATGACATATAAAACAAATGAAGTACAAAGATTATACTTATGTGACTCCACAAAGGTGTTTGTTGAACAAGTTTTATTCCAAAAAGATCTAATAATGTACTATAAATTAAATTATTTTTTAATTTATTAATATTCAAGACTTTAAAATTACCTAAATGTTTTATTAAATTTTTCTATGTGAATTTTGTAGGAGTCCTAATATTAGAAATTTAAAATTAAATAAATTTTGCTTATGTTGTAATATCTATCTATCTATCTATCTATAAATAAAGTATTAAAAGCACAAAGGCTTTCATTTAATTTTATTTTATAATCAGGGAATATAATATAATATTTATGTAATTTTTAAAAAAATTATATTCATTGACATGAATACACGCGCAACGCGCGTACCCTATATGTATATATATATATATATATATATATATAAAGGTATAGCGACTATCTAAGAACACGAAGCTCTAGGGCGACAGGGTCGGGTTCTTTTAGGGATAGACTTGTGAAGAAGTAATAATCTAATTAGTATATATAATAAATCATCATCAAATATATCTATTGTAAATTGATTCATCGAGTTATAACTTACTTAGACCGATGAATATTAAAAACAAAACGTCTCGACCTATACTGATGAATAAAAATAAAACGTCTCGACCTATATCGATTAATCTATGTCATGCATTATTAGTGTGAATGAATGAAATATAGAAGAATGCTGAACTTCTTTGATATGTATATATGTATCACAAATTAAACAAACGAAAGAAGCTATTAGCATTAAGTAAACAAGTTAATTAATATAACAACCGATTAAACATATTTAAAATAGAATAATATTAGTTTACCAATTCATCAGTTGGTCAAGTTTTCATGTGTAGTAATATTTGTGATTGATCATCAATTACAATATAATATATGTGCATGTGTGTGTATGTGTTTGTGTGTGTGAAATGACTCATATACTTAATTATAAATTAGATAAATGAATACAAAAAGCTAAAAGTACTAGACTCGAAGAGGTAGATATACCTCAAAACCTTGATTTATTAAATAAATGGACAATTCCTAAAGTTTCTATAAAAACCATTTATGATTATGGTTGGTTTGATAAACTTTCTTCTAAACAATTGATAAAAACGACTGAACAGTCTTTAGCATTAAATTCGTCTGAACAGACTATTCGTTTGTTAAACAAGCATGATATAGATTTATATAAACATCATTACCATTATGTGCATATTGGTATGGTTCAAATTGCATTTAAACCAAAAAATTGATCAAATCTACTTCTTTATTGAATTTTCAATCCCCTGGATCCATAAATGGACTCCGGAATTAGGTTATACGGAAGAACAAATCCCTTGTTTATATAGGGTATTCTACAATAATTTTTGGGACAAATTGATGAAGACTGATCCCAAAACAAAGACGTTATATGGACAAGAATTATTAGATTCTATTAAAACACAAGTCCATTTATATGTAACGGCCCCTCAAAAGAGGATAATAGAAGAAAGCACTGTTAAACATATTGCTCGGAGAATATCAATCCAAGACGGAGATAAAATTGATTTGATAAATCAATACTTAGAAGGATTGAAAAGAAATCTGCTCCAATCACTAGATCAGTGCGAAAAATCAGACACTTCGATGAGAAGTGAAACGAGTGGTGATGACCTCGTAGAAGATACACAACCTATACAGCCAGAAATGATATTATCTGACAGAGATATCGACAAGGTGGAAGAATTCCTCCAACAAATGCACAATTTGGACAAAAAGAAGACTTGACAGCTTATCAGCCGCCAGGACCCACTTAAACAGTAGATACACTGTTCATCCACAGTAGAAACACTGTTTATCTACAGTAAAAACACTGTGTAGGGACCCAGATGTGGGACCCATTTTACTATTCAAGAATCTTTTTTTTTTGTTATATAAGGATGCTTCTTCATTTGAAGAAGGAAGGCCAGAAACCCCCCCTCTCTCTACTTTCTCTCTCCTCTCTCTCTCAACCAACCCCCTTTGTAAACATTTAGTTTATAGTTTAGTTTATAGTTTGTAAATCAAGTTGAATAATTAATAAAAGTTTTGAAGTTCATCTTCAGGGCCTTGCTTCTCGGCCTACAAGGTACATATTTTTATTTTTATTTTTAGTATTTTTAGTCTCTCTCCCTAGCCGTGACTATGTCCGGCTAAACGGATTCATATCTATGTTGAATAACTAATTTCTCTTGCATATTAACCATGAAGAATCCAGACTCTTTCAAAATATAAAGAAATTTTAATATAGTTTCTTGATTTGGTTCCAAGATGGTGGTACAGTCGGTTCTGGTACTACTCTTATTGGCTTTGCCTTAGTGGCTACGTCTAGCCAGCTGTGACATTAAAGCCCGTCTGAAGTTGTCAAAAGGGCTACCTCTTTCACAGTTAGAACTGCTAGACACATGGGCTCAGTAAGAGTATGTATCGGGCTTAGACAGGCCCCTTGCTTGGGTAAAAGGATATAGATCCTTCCATACAGTCATTAAACTATAATAGAATTTCCGTATATTTCGAATCCTTATTGGTCGTGCGGACTACCGCCAACCTTTAAAGTGTACTAAAGCAGCTAGATCTGGATGGCCGTGCGGACTACCGCCCGCCTACCTAGATCCTGGTGTATAATGGAACCCCCATCTCTCTCTACTTTCTCTTTCCTCTCTCTCTCAACCAACCCCCTTTGTAAACATTTAGTTTATAGTTTAGTTTGTAGTTTGTAAATCAAGTTGAAGAATTAATAAAAGTTTTGAAGTTCATCTTCAGGGCCTTGCTTCTCGGCCTACAAGGTACATATTTTTATTTTTATTTTTAGTATTTTTAGTCTCTCTCCCTAGCCGTGACTATGTCCGGCTAAACGGATTCATATCTATGTTGAATAACTAATTTCTCTTGCATATTTACCATGAAGAATCCAGACTCTTTCAAAATATAAAGAAATTTTAATATAGTTTCTTGATTTGGTTCCAAGATGGTGGTACAGTCGGTTCTGGTACTACTCTTATTGGCTTTGCCTTAGTGGCTACGTCTCGGATAAAGAAGGAATATCTTTATCTGAAATATTGTCATTATCTTGAACAATATTTGTTTGAGGGTTAATCTTAACCCTTTCAACCCTTTTAACCTTTTGATCAGGCTTATCACTAGCAATAGTGTGTAAAGAAGCCGCACGATTGCGGGCTGGACCGTAAACTGGTTCAACAGGGGAAATATGTTGAATAGCAGGTAGAAGTCTATGATTAGAAAATGAATGTCTATTATAAATAGTAGACTTATCATCAAATTGAATACAAATCCTACCATCCGGATTTTGAGTAACATGTGAAAATTCAGTATTTGACAAGTCGTTAGTAATCTGACTTGGGGATATGACTGAATTTAAAGTCCATGTAGTTGGAAAATTAATTTCCTCCCACCTGATAGGTCTCCTTGTGGTGACCTTGGACTTTGCAAAATTGGTTTCGACCAATATGGTCTGATC
The DNA here is from genome assembly GCF_000715075.1 of Nicotiana tabacum. Lineage (NCBI taxonomy): Eukaryota > Viridiplantae > Streptophyta > Magnoliopsida > Solanales > Solanaceae > Nicotiana > Nicotiana tabacum. Next base: position 21,355,035 of record NC_134100.1, on the reverse strand, counting down.
CGATGTATCGTATAACTTACATCTAGGATTCAAAGTAGATAACAATTTGAAATAAATTCTATAGGACAGACATATAAGTTCCGAACCATGCGCATAATTATAACCATGTGTTTTCACATTTAAAGTCAAAGCATCAAGAATATTAACATCAGAAAGAGATAGTTGCAAATTGGGTTGAGTATTAAAATATACTGGACCATAGGCCACTGTAGATTCTATCGAACCCATTAGAGACTGTCTGAAATTCAGATTTCTAGCATCTCTAAGAGCTGCTAAAAAGGTCTCTGGTAATCCTTTAAGGGTTAGAGGTTTAAATGCAATTTGAACCATACCAATATGCACATAATGGTAATGATGTTTATATAAATCTATATCATGCTTGTTTAACGAATAGTCTGTTCAGACGAATTTAATGCTAAAGACTGTTCAGTCGTTTTTATCAATTGTTTAGAAGAAAGTTTATCAAACCAACCATAATCATAAATGGTTTTTATAGAAACTTTAGGAATTGTCCATTTATTTAATAAATCAAGGTTTTGAGGTATATCTACCTCTTCGAGTCTAGTACTTTTAGTACTTGTTTCTCCCAGATCCATTCCAAAAGCTTCATATCTATGTTGAATCTTTCATATCTATTACACATTAACCATGAAAATTCCTAGGCTCTGATACCATTTTCGTTCCTCAATCAACACATCTTGAGGAGTAGGACGAGGATAATAATAGGTCTGCATTCTTGGAGGGTATCAGACTAATAGTATAATTCGAATAAAATAAACGTCTCATATATATACTTTTATTTTTTTATTATGAGTGATTAATTATATATATGTGTGAATAAAATATATACTTATAATTTATTAAAAGTTATTAGTTAATATAATTATTTATAAAAATTATTCTTATAGTTTATAATTATTTATTAGTAAATATATATGTGAATAAAATATATTCTTATTTTTTATAATTTTTTAAAGTTTATGTAATATTTTAAGAAATAATAACATAAAATAATTAATTTAGTTTTTTTTAAACAATTACCGACCGAAGTCGGTCAGTTAACTGTGGTCAAACACAATCAACGGTCACTTAAGTGTACCGACCGACTTTACCGACTGACGTCGGTCGGTAGCTTTAATTCCAGATCTGAAATTCGCGACATTTTCCCATCATTTCTCTTATTCTCTAATTCTCCAAATTTTCTAACTCTCACTCTTTTCTTCCTCACACACACAATACCCTTCCCCACTCATTCTTTATTTTCCTCACACAAATTTCACTCCCCCCACCTGCTACTGCTACTACCTCTACTACCGCCCCTCCTTCTCCACCTTCTAAAAATTCTAGGTTTGAATTACAACTTACATCTTTAATGTATAAATTTAATATTTTGTTAATTTGTTATGAATTAGTTAATTAGTGTTTAAATTGATTGTTTAACTTTGCATTTTATTGAAATCTAAGGTTTAGATCTTGTTTTAATTAAATTGATTACATACGGCGTAAATTGGATGTTTAAGTTTGTATTGACTTGAATAGTTTAGTTAGGAATTGAATTATTAAATTTGAATTGAATTGAGTTTTTAGGATTTGTTCTTATGGATTGAACTTTTTGTCACGACCCCAGTTCACCCTCCGTGAGCTATCGTGAGGGCACCTAGTCTCTACGACTAGGTAAGCCTAACAAATTGCGGAAACAGAAAACAACAGAATAAAACTAGCCAAAAACTGCAAAAGTAACACAATGAAGCATTTAAGATGTCGCTCGGCATATACAATACAAACTCTCGAACTGAAACAACATTTCCCAAAACCCAGAATCTCATGAAATCAAAAGCTATTGGATAACTACAAGTGTCTAACTCCGGAATGTCTAAACAAAAGTAAATACAGAAGGGCTGATACTATAAGGGAGAATGGAAAGGGACTCCTCGATCTGCGGACGCGGCAGATATACCTCGAAGTTTGTGGAGAATCGCCTCGTCTCAAGGGTAGTAGGGTTGAGTTGAAGTACCTGGATCTACACATGAAAAACTTGCGCAGAAAGGGCATGAGTACACCACAGCGGTACTCAGTAAGTGTCAAGCCTAACCTCGGTCGAGTAGTGATGAGGAAGGTCAGGGCCCTACTGAGTTTAAATGAAAAACAAGGTATAACATTATAGAATAAGACAACATAATTAAATGCAACAGTAAGAAGTAACACAGGATAGAAAGAACAAAAACAACTACAATAGAGACAAAATAATCACAGAAAGGAATACAACTCAACACAGAGATAACTGTGATGACCCGGCTAGTCGTCTCATGAGATACCGCTCTGTTTCCCCTATTTCTGCTTCTTATTGCCTTGTCTATCGGTTCTATATATGATCGGGTTGGTTGGCTCGGGTTCGGAAAGGATTTGGTAAGATTTGAGACACTTAGTCTCTTTTGAGGAAGCTTAAGTTGGAAAAGTCAACTGGATGTTGACTTACATGTTAGATGGATCAGATGTGAGTTTCGATGGTTCAGATAGCTTCGAGAGGTGATTTGGGACTTAGGAGCATTATCAGAATGAGTTTTTGAGGTTTGGAGTAGATTTAGCTTGAATTGGCGAAATTGGATTTTTGGCGATTTCCGGTTGATAGGTGAGATTTTGATATAGGAGTCAAAATGGAATTCCGATCGAGAGTTGCAGTAGTTTCATTGTGTCATTTAGGGTGTGTGCGCAAAATTTTAGGTCATTCGGATGTGGTTTGGTTGGGTTTTTGATCAAAAGCGTAATTCGAAAGATTTTGAAAACTTAGGCTTGAATCCGATGAGTTTTGGTTGATCCGATGTTGTTTGAGGTGTTTTGAAAATTGGTATAAGTTTGAATAAGATTTTGGTGCTTTTGGTTGAGGTCACGGGGGCCTCGGGGTGATTTCGGATGGTTCACGGAGAGTTTGGAATTTTTGGAGAAGCTGTAGATTTTCTGCTTCTAGTGTTTCCGCACCTATGGATTGGGGAACACAGGTGCGATACCGCAGATGTGTGAAGGGGGCCGCAAAAGCAGAAAATGGCTGGGAAGGCAGGAACCGCAGATGCGGTTGTAGGACCACACCTACGAAGGCGCATATAGGGAGTGAGCATCATAGATGCGATTTTCGTCACTTTAGTGTAAACCGCAGAAGCGGTTCATTGGCCGCAAATGCGGTACCGCAGAAGCGGGAATTGGGCCGCAGATGCGAAATGCCTAGGCCAGAACATATAAATTGTTTCCTTCACAATTTTTGAGCTATTCCACCATTTTTTAAGTCGTCTTTGGAGCTTTTTGGATGATTTTGAAGAAAGATTTCAAGGGAACTTCATTGAGGTAAGGATTTTGGACCTAAAACTCGTTCCTATGGTATTATTTCACGAATTAGAGCTATAATTAATGGAATTTAAGGGTTAAAATTGGGAAAACTAGGGCTTGACATTAGAGACCTAGACTTGAGGATTTGAGGGACCTATTGTGGTCGGATTTTGGTACTTTTGATATGTATGAACTCGTGGGGAGATAAGGAATCCATTGATGTAAAAATTATCGAATTTCTAGACGTGGGCTCGGGGGGTCGTGTTTTGGTAATTTCTAGATTTATGTTGTAAATTGAATATTTTCTCTTGGGCTTCGTTACCTTAGCATATTTTGGCGTTGTGATTCTGATTTTGGATAGATTCGATGCGAGTGGAGGCCGATTCGAGGGGCAAAGGCGTCACGGGCTAGAGTTTGGACAAGATTGAGGTGAGTAATGATTGTAAATGATGTCTTGAGGGTATGAGACCCTAGATTGCACATCGTAGTACTATATTGAGGTGACACACACTCTAGATGACGAGCGTGGGGTTGTGCACTATTGGGGATTGTGACTTAGTCCATCCTATATGACTATTTTACCGCGTATTTTACTGAAATCTATTTGTGAACATCATGTTTTGGGTTAAACGCCATATTTGGGCCTTGTGCCAACTATTTGAACCCTTTAGGGGATTTTTATTGATATTTCCTCACTGTTTTGACTTTATACTTGAGCTCAGCCATACTATATTCTACTGTTTTCATAACTCAACCATGTTTACTCTGTTTTAATACTTAAATGATCTTTTAAATAATATTTTGGGCTGAGAATCATGTTTTACTATTGCCCGAGTGACTTGTGAGGATTTTGACTGAGTAAGGTCGAGGGCCTATATTGTGAGGAAACATTTGATTATGATTATGTGGCCGAGGGCCTGAGATATGTACGCCACGAGGTGGCTTGTTGATATGAGGCCGAGAGCCTAGTGATGATTCCACAAGATGGCTTGATATTGCGCTTGGGCCGTAAGGGGCCCCTCCAGGAGTCTGCACACCCCCAGTGAGCGCGGGTACCCATTGTGATGTGAGATATAGCCCGAGGGGCTGGTATTGTTCCATGTGTTGCCCGAAGGGCTGATTCTGTTGGTATTGTGCCCGAGGGGCGGTTCTTTATGCGTTTATCTTTTCTAGTTGCCTGTCTTTTTCTTGCTTAACTCATTATCATTGCTTCACTGCTTTTACTGGCTTTTACTGCTTCCATATAGTCTATAATGTACCTTATGTGATTTTTTGCTTTCAGTTTTTATTTATGATTATTACTTACTAAGATGTAGTATTCACTTTACTCCCTACACCCTGTGTGCAGATTCAGGCGCATCTGGTCCCGCTACCGAGTGCTGATCTTTCCAGCTCAGGCAAATCCGAAATTCTCTAGGTAGCTACCGGCGTTCGCAGCCCAGAGCTTCTTCCCTTATCTTATTTCTATTTATTTTAGATTTGTATTGAACCTTGAAGACTTTCTTGTCTTATTCCAGATTTTTATATGCTCATGGCTAGTGACACCCTGGTATGGGGCTGTGTTGGGTTTATCTTCCGCAACTGTATTGTTAACTGTTCACTTTTGGATTAATTATCATGTTTTAGACTTAAATTCGTATTGTTTGAATGCTCAAAAATTGAAATGGGAAGTGTCGGCTGGCCTTGTCTTCACGAGAGGCGCCATCACGACCGAGTTCGGGTTTAGGGTCGTGACAAGTTGGTATCAGAGCCTAGGTTACATAGGTCTCATGAGTCATAAGTAGGTTTAGTAGATTCTCGCGGATCGGTACAGAGGTCTGTATTTATCCTCGAGAGGCTGCAGAACATTTAGGAAAACTTCACATTCTTGAAATTCTTGTCGTGCGAATTTGTTGATCCGAGTACTAAACTTCTGTTATTCTATTCTCTCACAGATAATGAGAACACGTGCTACCGGTCAGGATGGACGACCACCAGTACCATCAGTTGGGGCCACCAGAGGCCGAGGACGCGGTCGTGGTAGGGGCAGAGGTGTGGCCCGCACAACAGCTAGGGCAGCACCTACAATTCCACCAGCCGCCCCGGTTCAGGATCAGGTCCCAGTTATGGATGCACTAGCTGTGCCCATTATGATTTCGGGTCTTCAGGAGGCTTTGGCTCAGATCCTATAAGTTTGCACTGGCCTAGCTCAGGCGGTTTTAGTCACTACAACTGCAACTACTTCTCAGGCGGGGGGAGGTGATCAGAATCCCGCCGCTCGCACACCTGAGCAGGTCGTGTAGGGACTTTAGACGCCACATCCAGCCCAGCCGGTTGCAGCTGCTTAGGACTATGTAGTTCCTACCATACTAGAGGACGAGCATCGTAGGTTGGAGAGGTTTGGTAGACTTCAGCCTCCGACCTTCAGTGGTGCAGAAGGCGAGAATGCCCAGGGTTTCTTGGATAAGTGTTAAAAGATGCTTCGTACAACGGGTATTCTGGAGACTAGCGGGGTTGCTTTCACTACTTATCAGTTTTCTGGAGCTGCCTTTACTTGGTGGAAGACTTTTGAGAGGTGTAGGCCTGTTTGTGCAGCACCCCTTACCTGGAAGCAGTGCTCCGTTCTCTTTCTGTAGAAGAAGTATGTGCCGCAGTCTCACAGAGAAGAGCTGCGTAGGGAGTTTGAGTGGCTGCATCATGGAGAGATGACTATGATGCAGTATGAGATGAGGTTCTCCGAGTTAGCTCGTCATGCTATTTGGTTGGTTCCGACAGATAGAGAGAGGATTAGGAGGTTTGTTGATAGCCTCACTTATTAGCTTCATATTCTCATGACCAGGGAGAGGGTGACTGGTGCTACTTTCAAGGAGGTTGTGGATATTGCCCGTGAGATTGAGTCTGTTCGTTGCCAGAAGCGAGAGGAGAGGGAGGCCAAGAGGCCTCGAAGATCTGGTAGTTATAGTGGTACTCCTTCGAGAGGTCAGTTTCAACACGGCAGAGGCCGTCATTCAGGCATGCTCAGCTAGCTCGCCCAGGTTATAGTGGGGCGTCGTCGAGTCATGGTTCTCATAGTTCTCATCAGGGCTAGTCATCACTTAGTGCCCTTCCAGCTTAGAGTTCGTCCCGTGCTCCATCAATTCAGGGCTCTTCTATGCCAGGTGCATCTGCTAGTCATTCCGGTACTAGGGGTTCCGTTCAATCCTCGTCTCCAGCACCTAGGAGTTGTTATGAGTGTGGAGAGATGGGTCATATGTGGAGGCAGTGTCCTCATCGTCTTGCGGGTTCATCCCAACAAAGGAGTCAGTCACTAGCTTCAGTGCCAGCTACTTCATCATTACCCACCCCAGCCAGCTAGGGGTGGAGGTCAGTCAGCTAGGGATCTCCCTAGAGGGGGAGGTCGATCAGGTGGTGGTCAGGCCCATTTCTATACACTTCCAGCTAGAACTGATGCTATTGCTTCCAATGCTGTTATTACAGGTATTGTCTCAGTCTGCCACAGAGATACTTCTGTATTATTTGATCCCGGTTCCACCTTTTCTTATGTGTCATCATACTTTGCTCGTTATTTGGGTATGCCACGTGAGTTTCTTGCTTTACATATTCATGTATCTACCCCAGTGGGCGATACTGTTATCGTAGACCGTGTGTACCGGTCATGTGTGGTGACTATTGGGGGTCTGGAGACCCGAGTGGATCTTTTACTATTATGTATGGTGGATTTCAATGTTATTTTGGGCATGGATTTACTATCTCCTTGTCGTGCTATTCTGGTCTGTCATGCTAAGACAATCACATTGGCTATACCGAGTGTATCACGGATTGAGTGGCGAGGTTTGACTGATTATGTTCCCAGTAGAGTAATCTCATTCTTGAAAGCCCAACATATGGTTGGGAAGGCTTGTCCTTCGTATCTAGCCTTTGTGAGGGATGTCGGTGCAGAGACTCCTAGTATTGATTCTGTTCCAATTGTGAGGGATTTTCCCGATGTGTTTCCTACAGACCTGTCGGGCATGCCACTAGACAGGGATATTGACTTTGGTATTGACCTGGTGTCGGGCACTCAGCCCATTTCTATTCTGCCATATCGTATGGCACCAATGGAGTTGAAGGAGTTAAAGGAGCAGCTTTAGGAGCTCCTTGATAAGGGGTTCATTCGGCCTAGTGTGTCACCTTGGGATGCGCCAATTCTATTTGTGAAGAAGAAGGATGACACTATGAGGATGTGCATTGATTATAGGCAATTGAACAAAGCAACAATTAAGAACAAGTATCCTTTGCCTCGCATTGATGATTTATTCGGCCAGCTTCAGGGAGCAAGAGTGTTCTCCAAGATTGATCTCCGTTCAGGTTATCACCAATTGAAGATCAGGGACTCAGATATTCTTAAGACAGCTTTCAGGACCCGATATGGTCATTATGAGTTCTTGGTAATGTCTTTTGGGCTGACCAATGCCCCAGCAGCGTTCACGCATTTGATGAACAACGTGTTCCGGCCTTATCTTGACTCGTTTGTTATAGTCTTCATTGATGATATTCTGGTATATTTGCATAGTTAGGAGGAGCACGCGGAGCATTTGAGAGTTGTGTTACAGAGTTTGAGGGAGGAGAAATTTTATGCAAAATTCTCCAAGTGTGAGTTCTGGCTCAATTCGGTGGCTTTCTTGGGGCATGTGGTGTCCAGTGAGGGTATCCAGGTTGATCCGAAGAAGATAGAGGCAGTTCAAAGTTGGCCCAGACCGTCTTCAGCCATAGAGATTCACAGCTTTCTTGGTTTGACAGGCTATTATCGCCGGTTTGTTCAGGGATTCTCATCTATTGCATCGCCCTTGACCAAGTTGACTAATAAGGGTGCTTCATTTGTATGGTCGGATGAGTGTTAGAAGAGCTTTCAGAAGCTCAAGATAGCCTTGACCACATCTCTAATGTTAGTTTTGCCATCAGCTTCAAGTTTATATTCCGTGTATTGTGATGCTTCGAGAGTTGGTATTGGTTGTGTATTGATGCAGGAGGGTAGAGCTATTGCTTATGCTTCTCGTCAGTTGAAGCCCCATGAGAAGAACTACCCCGTTCATGATTTGGAACTAGCGGCCATAGTTCACACGTTGAAGATTTTGAGGCATTATTTGTATGGTGTGTCATGTGAGGTGTTTACTGATCATCGTAGCCTCCAGCACTTGTTCAAGCAGAAGGATCTTAATTTGAGGCCGCAGAGATGGTTGGAGTTGCTAAAGGATTATGATATTACTATTATGTACCATCGGGGAAAGGCCAATGTGGTGGCTGATGCCTTGAGCCAAAAGGCAGTGAGTATGGGGAGTTTGGCATATATTCTAGTTATGGAGAGACCTCTTGCAGTTGATGTTCAGGCCTTGGACAATCGGTTCGTGAGGATAGATATTTCGGAGCCTAGTCGGGTATTGGCGTGTGTGGTTTCTCGGTCTTCCTTATATGATCGCATCAGAGAGCGCTAGTATGATGATCCGCATTTGCTTATCCTTAAGGACAGAGTTCAGCATGATGATGCCAGAGATGTGACCATTGGTGAAGATGGGGTGTTAAGGATGCAAGGCCGGATATGTGTGCCCAATGTAGATGGGCTTGGGGAGTTGATTCTGGAGGAGGCCTATAGCTCGCAATATTCCATTCATCCGGGTGCCACGAAGATGTATCAGGATTTGAGGTAGCATTATTGGTGGAGAAGAATGAAGAAGAACATTGTGGGATTTGTAGCTCGGTGTCTCAATTGTCAGTAGGTGAAATATGAGCATCAGAGACCGGGTGGTTTACTTCAGCGAATGGATATCCTAGAGTGGAAGTGGGAGTGGATCACTATGGACTTTGTAGTTGGACTCCCACGGACTTTGAAGAAGTACGATGCTATTTGGGTGATTATGGATCGGCTGACCAAGTCCACGCACTTCATTCTTGTGTGTACTACCTCTTCTTCAGAGCGGTTGGCAGAGATCTATATCCTGGAGATTGTTTGTTTGCATGGTGTCCCATTTTCTATCATTTCAGATAGGGGCACTCAGTTTACTTCACAGTTTTGGAGGTCTGTGTAGCGAGAGTTGGGTACTCAGCTTGAGTTGAGCACATCTTTTTACCCTCAGACGGACGGGCAGTCCAAGCGCATTATTCAGATATTGGAGGACATGTTGCGTGCTTGTGTCATTGATTTCGGAGGGTCATGGGATCAGTTTCTACCACTTGCAGAGTTTGCTTATAACAACAGCTACCAGTCAAGTATTCAAATGGTTCCATATGAGGCTTTGTATAAGAGGCAGTGTAGATCTCCAGTTGGTTGGTTTGAGCCGGGTAAGGTTAGGCTATTGGGGACATGCTTGGTGCAGGATGCTTTAGAAAAGGTGAAGGTAATTCAGGAGAGGCTCCGTACAGCGCAATCGAGACAAAAGAGTTATGCTGACAGGAAGGTCCAGGATGTGTCCTACATGGTTGGCGAGATGGTTCTATTGAAGGTTTTGCCCATGAAGGGTGTCATGAGATTTGGGAATAAGGGTAAATTGAGTCCTCGGTTCATTGGGCCTTTTGAGGTGCTTCGGAGGATTGGGGAGGTGGCTTATGAGCTTGCTTTAACACCTAGCTTGTCGAGTGTGCATCCAATATTTCATGTTGCTATGCTCCGGAAGTATATTGGGGATCTGTCTCATGTTCTGGATTTCATCACGGTTCAGTTGGATGGTGATTTGACTTATGATATGGAGCCAGTAGCTATTTTGGAGCGTCAGGTTCGAAAGTTGAGATCAAAGGATATAGCTTCAATGAAAGTGCAGTGGAGAGGTCGGCCCGTAGAGGAGGCTACCTGGGAGACCGTGCGGGAGATACGGAGAAGATATCCTCATCTGTTTGAGGCTTCAAGTATGTTTCTTAACTCGTTCGAGGATGAACGTTTGTTTAAGTTAGGGAGGATGTGACGACCCGGCCAGTCATCTCATGAGTTACCGCTCTGTTTCCCCCATTTCTGCTTCTTATTGCCTTGTATATCGGTTCTATATATGGTCGGGTTGGTTGGCTCGGGTTCGGAAAGGATTTGGTAAGATTTGAGACACTTAGCCTCTTTTGAGGAAGCTTAAGTTGAAAAAGTCATCCGAATGTTGGCTTATGTGTTAGAGTGCTCGGATGTGAGTTCCGATGGTTCTGATAACTTCGGGAGGTGATTTGGGACTTAGGAACATGATCGGAATGAGTTTTAGAGGTTCGGAGTAGATTTAGGCTTGAATTGGCGAAATTGGATTTTTTGCGATTTCCGGTTGATAGGTGAGATTTTGATATAGGGGTCGGAATGGAATTCTGAGAGTTACAGTAGTTCCGTTATGTCATTTGGGATGTGTGTGCAAAATTTCAGGTCATTCGAGTGTGGTTTGGTTGGATTTTTTTTATCAAAAACGTAATTCAGAAGATTTTTGAAACTTAGGCTTGAATCCGATGAGTTTTGGTTGATCCGATATTGTTTGAGATGTTTTGAAGATTGGTATAAGTTTGAATAAGGTTTTGGGATATGTTGGTGCTTTTGTTGAGGTCCCGGGGGCCTCGGGGTGATTTCGGATGGTTGACGGAGAGTTTGGAATTTTTGGAGAAACTGTAAATTTTCTGCTTCTAGTGTTTTCGTACCTGCGGATTGGGGACCGCAGGTGCGATGCCGCAGATGCGTGAAGGGGGCCGCAGAAGCAAAAAATGGCTGGGAAGGCAGGAACCACAGATGCGATTGTGGGATCGCACCTGCGAAGGCGTAGATGCGGAGTGAGCATCACAAATGCGATTTTGGTCGCTTTAGTGAAAACCACAGAAGCGGTTCATTGGACGCAAATGCTGTACTGCAGAAGCAGGAATTGGGCCTCAGATGCGAAATCCCTGGGCCAGAACATATAAATTATTTCCTTTGCGATTTTTGAGCTATTCCATCATTTTTAAGTTGGCTTTGGAGCTTTTTGGACGGTTTTGAAGAAGGATTTCAAGGGAACTTCATTGAGGTAAGGATTTTGGACCTAAAACTCGTTCCTATGGTATTATTTCACGGATTAGAGCTATAATTAATGGAATTTAAGGGTTAAAATTAGGGAAACTAGGGCTTGACATTAGAGGTCAAGACTTGAGGATTTGAGGGACCTATTGTGGTCGGATTTTGAAAATTTTGATATGTATGAACTCGTGGCGAAATAAGGAATCCATTGATGTAAAAATTATCGAATTTCGAGACGTGGGCCCAGGGGGTCGGGTTTTGGTAATTTCAGGATTTATGTTGTAAATTGAATATTTTCGCTTGGGCTTTGTTCCCTTAGCATATTTTGACATTGCGATTCTGATTTTGGATAGATTCGACGCGAGTGGAGGTCGATTCGAGGGGCAAAGGCATCGCGGACTAGAGTTTGGACTAGATTGAGGTAAGTAATAATTGTAAATGATGTCATGAGGGTATGAGACCCCAGATTGCACATCGTAGTGCTATATTGAGGTGACACACATGCTAGATGACGAGCGTGGGGTCGTGCACTATTGGTGATTGTGATTTAGTCTGTCCCAAATGACTATTTTACCGTGTATTTGACTGAAATCTATTTGTGAACATCATGTTTTGGGTTGAACGCCATATTTGGGCCTTGTGCCAACTATTTGATCTCTTAGGGGATTTTTATTAATATTTTCTCACTGTTTTGACTTTATACTTGAGTTCAGTCATGCTATATTCCACTATTTTCATAACTCAGCCATGTTTACTCTGTTTTAACACTTAAATGATCTTTTAAATGATATTTTGGGCTGAGAATCATGTTTTACATTGCCCGAGTGGCTTGTGAGGATTTTGACTGAGTAAGGCCGAGGGCCTATGTTGTGAGGAAATATTTGATTATGATTGTGAGGCCGAGGACCTGAGATATCTACGCCACGAGGTGGCTTGTTGATATGAGGCCGAGAGCCTAGTGATGATGCCACGAGATGACTTGATATTGCGCTTGGGTCGTAAGGGGACCCTCCAGGAGTCTGCACACCCCTAGTGAGCGCGGGTACCCATTGTGATGTGAGATATAGCCTGAGGGGCTGGTATTGTTGACATTGTGCCCGAGGGGCAATCCGTTATGTGCTTATCTGTCTTATTTGTCTGTCACTTACCTGCTTAATTGTTAAAAAGGTGTTTCATGAAGTTTGAACTGAATTGAAATGACCTTACACATTATCACTGCTTCACTGCTTTTACTGGCTTTTACTGCTTCCGTATAGTCTATAATGTACCTTACGTGATTTCTTGCTTTCAGTCTTTATTTATGATTATTACTCACCAAGATGTAGTATTCACTTTACTCCCTGCACCCCATGTGCAGATTCAGGTGTTGCTGATCCCGCTAGCGAGTGTTGATCTTTCCAGCTCGAGCGAATCCGAAGATTCTCTAGGTAGTTGTTAGCGTTCGCAGCCCAGAGCTTCTTCCCTTATCTTATTTCTCTTTGTTTTAGATTTGTATTGAACTCTGTAGACTTTCTTGTCTTATTCCGGATTTTTAGATGCTCATGGCTAGTGACACCCCGGTATCGGGCTGTGTTGGGTTTATCTTCCGCAACTGTACTATTAACTGTTTACTTTTGGATTAATTATCATGTTTTAGACTTTAATTCGTATTGTTTGAATGCTCAAAAACTGAAATGGGAAGTGTCGGCTGGCCTTATCTTCACGAGAGGCGCCATCACGACCGGGTTCGGGTTTAGGGTCGTGGCAATAACAACCAGGGGTCTCCCAGGATACCGTCCTGTAGTCCCAAATATAAATATCCAGTGGATCTCCCGGGATACCGTCCCGTAGTCCAACTCATAATGCGCGGGGATCTCCCGGAATACCGATCTGTAGTCCCCAATGTAAATATCCAGTGCTGGGGGAATCTACCGAGTGCAGTCCCGTAGTTCCAATATAAAAGTGCAGGGGGATCTTCCAGAATACAAATCCATAGTTCCAAAGTAAACATGCAGGGAGATCTCCCGGGATACCGTCTCGTAGTCCCAAAGTATACACACAACATCAACACGAAGAACACTTAATTCAATTCAAACTTCATACCAAGGTAAAACAGGTATTTCTATCCTAGCATGCTGCACAGAGTCCAAATAAGACAGTTTGAGCAAGTAAAGCAATTAAGTCAATTAGACATGCTTCCCTAAGCTAACAGTAGGCTTAAATTTGCAAGTCGTATAAACAGGAAAAAGAAACACAATTATAGTTAATTAATGAAAATGGAATTTTCAACAATTAGCACAAGTACGCACTCATCACCTCACGTACAAGGCATTTCAATTATCAACAATATCAAATCCTCAGAGGAGTTCCCCCACACAAGGTTAGGCAAGCCACTTACCTCGAACTGGCTCCAAAATCAACCTGAAACCATGCTCTTGCCACGAGTACTCGACTCTAAATTGCCCAAATCTATTCAAATAAATTACATAATGTAAATATAACTTCAAGTAACTGATTCCACTAATTAATTTTAAGCTAATACGCGAAATTAGAAAAAATGACCAAAACGCCCTGGGCCCACGTCTCGGAATCGGGTAAAATTTACATTTTTAGAATCCTCATACTCTCCCGAGTTCTGTCATACCAAAAGTACCAAAATCAGACCTCAAATGGTCCCTCAAATCACCACTCAAAGCTTTCCAATTAACCAAGCCCTAACCCTCAATTTACCATTGATTTTCCTTCAAATTTCATGCTTACAATGATGAAAATCACCACAATAACGAGCTTAGGAACCAAGGACCTTACCTCAATGAATCCCTCTGAAAATATCCCTTGAAATGGCTCCCAAAAGCTTCACCCCGAATGAAATATTGAGAAAAATGGCCAAAAATCGCGAAGGGTGAAATATATACCTTCTGACCCAGGGATTCCGCACCTGCGGTCATTTCTCGCTTCTGCGGGCTCACTTCTGCAGTCTAATCCACCGCACCTGCGAATTTCACTTAAAGGTCCGGGATCGCACCTGTGGTCACTCTCTAACACCTACGTCATCGCAGATGCGTCCAGATGTCCGCTTCTTCGGCTCCACCTGACTCACCTCTTGGCCGCTTCTGCACCTTGCTTCCGCATCTGCGGAAGTCGCACCTGCAACCTCCCAACGGCAGATGCGGTTACGACAGCAACCATAAAACTTCAACTACCAAACTCAACTCCAAACCTCCCGTTAACCATCTGAAATCATCCCGAGTCCCCCGAGACCTCAACTAAAAGCACGAAAAAGTCATATACCACTATCCAAACTTATACCAATCCTCAAAACACCTAAAACATCATCGATGATGGAATTAACCACGGATTCAAGCTTAAGAACTCCAAAAACTCTCAAATTACGCTTTCAATCAAAAAGTCTATGAAACCTCGTCTGAATGACCTGAAATTTTGCACACACATCACATTCAACTCTATGGAGCTACTCCAACTTCCGAAATCCCATTCCGACCCTTAGATCAAAATCTCACTATCGAACCGGAAACTTCAAAAATTCAACTTTCGGCATTTCAAGCCTAAATAAGCTACGAACCTCCAAAACACAATCCAAACACGCCTCTAAGCCCGAAATCACCCAACGGAACTAACAGAACCAACATAATTCCATTCCGTTGCCGTCTTCACACTGCTCCGACTACGATCCAAATTCTAAAACTTAAACTCTTATTTAGGGACTAAGTATCCCAAAACTCTCCAAAACTCCAGATAAATCTTCCCGTCAACTCACTATAGCAGAAACAAACATAGGGAAAGCAGTTAATAGGGGATCAGGGCGTAAATTCTTAAAACAACCGGCCAGGTCGTTACACTTTTAGGGTATGAATTGAATTTTTAGGGGAAGTGTTGAACTTTTTGGATAAAGCTTATGTTTTGTGAGGTTCATTGAATTATTTAGGGTATGAGTTGAACTTTTAGGATATGATTTGAACTTTTTGGATATTAATTGAACTTTTAGGGGTAATGTGTCACGAGCCAAAATTCAACTAGTCGTGATGACACCTAACCCAACCCACTAGGTAAGCCAATTAACAACTACCCAATTCCAATGAAATTTAATAAGACATATAAGTAAAAGAAAATATCTGAATCTTATACATTTCCCAAGTACTGGTAGTACAAATCATGAGCGTCTAAGATTTTAGAATTTAAAAAAGCTGATATGAAATAAAGTACATCACCTGTTTGAAATATACATGAACAGATCTTTCATAAGTCAAGAGCTACCATGAACAAGAGGCAGCGATGCAGCGATAACCAGAACGTAAGTACATCTTCAAATCCAGCTTCCATCGAACAAAACAATAACAACATCCAACATCTGCATGCAAGGTACAAAAGTAAAGTATGAGTACAACTGACCACATGTACTCAATAAGTAACAAACCTAACCTTAGGTTGAAAGTAGTGACGAGCTGTAACAAAGGTCGGGTCCGACACCAATAGCTAACAACAGTTTATAATAACATAATGAAAGTAATAAAAGAAGTATATTAGAAATAGAATGCTCAGCTCGTTCACAATTCTAAAAAACAGGCATGCTTTTCAAGTGTCTCAGTAAAAACCCAAATCTTTTGCTGAAATTGCCAATAATATGAGTAAGCTTGAAAACTGTGTTTTTCCCAAAAATCCGTTCAACAATAATTAAGATGTTTCATTTTCAAAAAGCGTGAGGAAAGTACATCTCTATGCCTACATGTTAAGATACAGGTAAAATCATGAATGTCGCCAAAAACTGGGTAGAAGAAGAAAATGCATCTCTAAGCATGTATCTCAAGTACGCATGTCGAATGCAATGCATCTCAGTGTTGAACTCATGTACTCACACTCTCAAAGTACTCAATCACACTGTCTCGCATTCTCTCTCACCAGGCTCAATACTAAGCACACTCAATCACTCAGCACTGTACAATACCCGCTGCAGCGTACAGCCCGATCCACATATAGCCATAAGGCCCGTTGCAGCATGCAACCCGATCCACATATATATAGCCATAAGTCTCGATGCGGCACACACACACACACACACAAATATATATATATATATATATATATATATATATATATATATATATATATATATTAAATTAGCTGCGCTCACTGGGGGTATGTGTACACTCTGGAAGGGCTCCTTCAGCCCAAGCGCTATGATCTGTACGGACAACTCACGTGCTGCATGGAAAACTCACGTGCTATAGTATCAATATCAGGATCCACACGGACAACTCACGTGATATAGTGTCAATATCCTCACAATCAGGTCCTCGACCTCACTCAGTAATCAATCTCTCTAGTCTCTCGGGCTCACAATGCCATGAAACTAGCCCAAATAATGATATGATGTGGCAATAAATATCAATAGAGACTGAGATATGATATGAAATGAACGAACATGATTGAGTATGAAATTGCAATTTAAACAAATAATTCAATAGCAGAATTGACCTCAGCGGGTCCCAATAGAATACACATGAAGCCTAGACATGGTTTCTAACATGGATCACAGCTCAATAGCTCTAGTACGTAGAGGTTTGATTGTTAGAAATAAGATCAGGTAACTACACAATACCACAGGAATAACAGAGTCATAGTTCACATAGTGCACGCCCACACGCCCGTCACCTAGTATGTGCATCACCTCAACACCAAACACATAAGACGTAATTCGGGATTTCATACCCTCAGCACCAAGTTTAGAAGTGTTACTTACCTCGAACAAGCCAAATCCAATACTGAGCAAGCCAAACGATGCTCCAAAAATACCATCCGGCGCGTACCAACCTCCGAACGACTCGAAACTAGACAAAAGCATCTCAAATACATCAAATAATGCCGGAGGAAACAAACTTAATCGCGAAAGGTCGAATCTTTAATCAAAGCCCAAAAATCATCCCAAAAGTCCAACCTGGGACCGCACCTCGGAACCTAACAATACTCACAAAATCGGACAACCCATTCAATTACAAGTCCAACCATACTAGTTTCACTTAAATCCGACTTCGAATTGATGTTCAAAACTCAAAAATTCACTTTATGGAACTTTAGGATAAACCCCCCAATTTTCTCTTTTGGAACCCTTAATCAAATGCTGAAAACGAAGATATATTCATGATATAAAATAAAAAATGAGTAGAGAACACTTAACCTAGTCCACATAGTGAAAATTGCTTCAAGAATCGCCTCTATCCGAGATCCATAGCTCCAAAATGTAAAAATGGTCAAAACACCCGAAATAGAGTACTTTATACTTCTGCCCAGGCATCCTCTTACGCGAACGTGGAAAATCCATCTTGTTCGCGATGAACATATATGATCTGCCACCAAAAATCACTACGCGTTCGCAAAATTGACTCACATTATGCGATGACGATGAAGAATTCCCCAACTCCCAGCTGCCAAACCTCAACACTTCGCGACCATAATTCCTCATATGTGATCACGGACAGTAACCCACACGACCCTACATGAACGCAACCACTCTATCGCGACCACAATGAAGTAAATGCCCCAGCTCCAAATTTCCTCTATGAGATTGCGTACCCATATTCGCGATCGCTAAGGACAATCTAGGCACCAGAAACCAACAACAACCAGCAATGAAAACATGAAGAAAAATGGTCTGAAATTAGTCTGAAACACGCCCGAGCCCCTCAAGACCCCGTCCGAACATGCTAACAAGTCCCGAAACACAACATGGACCTGCTCGAAGCCTCAAATCACACATAACATTAACGAAACAACGAATCGCACCCCCAAATCAAACTTGATGAACTTTGAACTTTTCAACTTCCATAACTCGTACCGAAACATAGCAAACCAACCTGGAATGAACCCAAATATTGCACTGAAGTCCCAAATGACATAACGAAGCTATTCCAATTCCCGGAACCACAATCCGAATCCGATATCAAAAAGTCCACTCCCGATCAAACTTTCCAAAAATCCAACTTTTGCCATTTCAAGCCAAATTCAACTACGGACCTCCAAATCAAAATCCAAGCGCGCTTCTAGTCCAAAATAAGCCAACGGAGCTAACGGAACTATCAAAACTCTGATCCGAGGTCAAATACTAAAAAGTCAAACTTGGTCAACTCTTCCAATTCAATGCTTCCTAGTTAAGAATCATTCTTCCAAATCAATTTCAAATAACCTAAAAACTAAAACCGACGATTCACACAAAATCATATTACATCATACAGAGCTACTCATGCCCTTAAACCACCGAGTGAAGTGCAAATGCTCAAAACGACCGATTGGGTCATTACATTCTCCCCCACTTAAACATACGTTCATCCTCGACCGTGCCAAGAGTCGTTCCAAAGCCATCAAATCGTCGTGTAATCTTACCATGCACGCACCCGAGGGTGATCCCACGTCACCCTAATCCATTTAAGCTTGACAACACAACATAACTAAAGACCATTACTCCAACCTTATCCCGTAAACGACATAATCCAATTTCCAACATTCGGAATTTCCTACAAGACCCAAACCTGCATCTACATACTGTATAAGTCTAAAAAGGTTGTATCAAGCCATAACCATAACCCAAGATGTACTCACATGACATACCACACGACTCACATACTCGTAGCAAAATTTTCGATCACAGTAGCTGCTCAAAACAACCCAATACTGGTAATAAACCTCATATCAAACAAAACCTCTTTCTAAAACCTTCGTACACTGCCGATGATGAAATAAAAATGCAAAAACTCGTAACCACTTATCAAATTAACAAATCATGGAACTCTCCATCCTTCGACAATAACTATAGCCACTTTCTAAGCCGACTTCTGATATTATCCTTCCAAATATGCCGCAATCAGATTCGATAACACTCATCCTAGGTCCAATGACCACATCTCATCAAACACAACTATCCTATTGACATGCAACACCAATATCACCTAAATCTGCAAACCGTGCAATCCGTGGATCAATACGCAATAACTCAATGCACCCAAAAATGAAAGATGATTCAAATAAGAAAATCGTCATACAAACTCAACGTGAACCACCACTACAATTGCAATGCCATGAACCCATCATGAATAGTAGCACCAAGATACCCGAATCTAACGCAAAGCATCATATCTCAACATAATTCCGCCGCAATGCGCGACCCCATCCAAACACTGGCCCATACGAAATACCTCGAGCCACCATGCTCAAAATCAATAACCACACACAATTCGACATCAAGTACCAAATGTGCATGACCATAACTACGAAGAAGCAAATGTCACAATGTCACACAAACCCGAAAGAACATCACCAATGTGCAATCAATCATTCAACACCCTAATACCCATCTCGCTCTAATTCCGCAATAAGGCCCAAATATATCCGCACCATGTGTGCATATAACCAACGTATCACAACCCTCGTAGCATAAAAGGGTAACTCACAGAACATCTCATAACATGAATAAGCTCAACTATAACCGAATGGTACATCCCTTAAAAACAGTAGTACGAAAGCAACCAATCCGACCCAGTGTAGAATATACATCCTCATAGGGCCTATCAATGGACCCCAAACCAAATCTGGTCACCCACAATAGCTAAATTATCCTCCGAAGGTTCATAATGACTGAATCATAACACATACTATCAACTGGCTAGCTTTGGCCACAACTTCACAGTCCACAACCATGAAACAATCTGCTTCTGAGAATTTCCGATCACTAATTCCATAGAACACACGAATCACCATATCCGATCCCAACTCCACCGCCTGAATGTCAAACACATCTCTTATACACGATCATCCCACGAGGAATACTTCTATAATTCTTCCGTGCCACATAGAAAAATCTAAATATCAATAGTCGATCAACCAAGCAAGCATCGCAATACCAATGAAGCATCTGTAAGTCAAAACTCAGTGCGCCTTCAGAGATACGCACCCTTCTTAAGCAATACCAAGTATTGAAAACCGTCCATGTTGTCTAAGAATTCATGACCTTCCCTTCGAAACTAAATAACCTTGTACATGCAAATCCCAATCCCACATAACACACCGCATCTATCATGCCGTCATATGAAAAGTGCAAGAATCTCATAACTAACTCCGAGTCACAAGCAAACTACATAATCAATTATCCAATAACCTTCTATTTGATCTTATCTAGGAGGAAATCATAATATGCAACATGCTCTTCATGCCGATAGGAAATATCTATCTCAAACAATGGTAGAAACCGTCGAAAACTCTTTGAAACCCATTTGCACATAAGCAAGCCATCAGAAGTGAATCTCTATAACTCAACCAAGCCACGCAAGTTGCCAAACTCAAGAGTATTGACACAAAACACTTGCAGAAATGCACCACATCATTAGTACCCAAAGAACCGATCATACCCATTAGTGTGCTGATCCAACTTACTACTATACTATCCTATTTCTCTGAGTTCCTTCCGAATTGCCTTCAATTTGACACTTCTCCTTGCTCGAGCACCACGATCCTTAACCAAATCTTACCCCACGAACCCTAGCATAGAACCACACCACCCTAAGTCCCATAAGCCACTGAATTCTCTTTTAAGAACCCCCAAAAGTACCACAGCCAAGATACTCACTCTGAAGAGACCTTCTGCAAATCTAAAGTCGTTTCCTTCACTTTCTTGATACTGATATGCATGATCCATAAGGATATAGAAATGCCACAAATATCGACATCATCCAACGTAAATCTCATATTCCAGCAATGTACAAATCTGCAAAATTCTCAATTGCTACATATAATTCTTGAGTCTAGTAGAACCTTCTCGAGGATCGTCCACTCTGCTCAACTCTTAATTGCACCGCCCAAATGGTCAAATGACTTGTGCCCCCATTAGAACAATAACACCAAAATAAGTAACACATGCCTCTAAACAACTAAGTGAACCCTTACTCCATGCACACTACATCCGTCACGAATAGGAAACTCAAATCATTCCATGATTCCATATACCCATAGAGTGTAATACAACCCATATCGAAAAATCCTCTTACTTGAGTCATCCTCAATCTCAACCTCTGCAAGTCATAACTGATTCACAAGTATACCTCAAACCGAAACCAATACAATACATAACCATGCAAATAACCTGTCGATATCAGACTCCCCCACTTGGCTCAAGCCATGGAATAAAACATCTGACAACTTACAATAACCATACCCATCACTGTCATAATACCGCCGTGAGGTTCAACTAAATCCTTCATAAGCTCATGTAACACAAGCCATCTAATATTTCAAATCATCTACAAATTTTTCATTTATCCTCGTGACGATCAGGTCAACTATTACAATTTATCCAAACTCAAATCGCACAAATATAGCCCACTGGTAGAAAAGAAAGCTTCCACACAACATCATAAAAATCACACATCCGTAGATTACCTCGTAGGTTATAACCCACATGCTTAGCCTCAAACTGATATCTCTATATACCCTTTCACAAGCACATCTACTACGCAATCACTTAATCTTCCCGAGTCTGAACTCACCAACAAGGCATGAGAACCTAATTCGTTCCACAGTTAAACAACATGAAAGATCCTCCAATACACTCATAACTCGAGACTATACGTCACATCAAGACAGAAATCAAGCACCCAATAGTCCTTTTTACAACTCAAGCAAACTCTTCTCGTCACATTTAATCCATCTGAACACATCACGCAATCACATAATATTCACCATATAGCCATCCAATCACTCATCAAGCCACACATTCCACCAATAAGGACACTACCGGACTTATAAGTCCAAAAGCACATGCTCACACAATCGAAATCCCCGTGCTCAAGCTAACGTCAAAAACCAAGCCTCAAGTCCTCCAGACTATCCATTCCTTGGCACACAGAAATCACGTCTCGCACCTCATTCATGGAATCACAAGCCATCGATGCAGAGCTGATATCGAGCGCTCACATGCACATACGAATGTGTGGAAGTAATTCAAGCATTACGCTTCAAGCTAAACCAATGCCACACGATAAGGAAAGAAAGATGGAAAGTATATCCTAAATGTCATGTAACCTCTCGAAGATAGGAATGGGCTTCATCATACCGATCCCCAAGACTTTATGAGACACTTGCTCATGACTTGTAGAACATATGAACCTAGATCTCTGATACTAATCTGTCACGACCCAAATCCAACTAGTCGTGATAGAACATAAACCAACCCTCTAGGTAAGCCAATTAACAACTATCTAATTCTAATAAAATTTAGTAAGACAAATAAGTAAAAGAAAGTACCTGAATCTTATACATTTCCCAAGAACTGGTAGTACGAATCATGAGCGTTTAAGATTTTAGAATTTGCAAAGCTGATATGAAATAAAGTGCATTATCTATTTGAAATATACATGAATAGATCTTTCATAAGTCAAAAGCTACCACGAACAAGAGGCAGCGATAACCGAAATGCAAGTACATCTTCAAATCTAGCTCCCGTCGAACACATCAACAACAACATCCAACATCTACACACAAGGTGCAAAAGTATAGTATGAGTAAAATCGACCTCATGTACTCAATAAGTAACAAACCGAACCTTAGGTTGAAAGTAGTGACGATCTTGAACAAAGGTCGGGTCCAACACCAATAGCCAATAATAGCTCATAATAATATAATACAAGTAATATAAGAAGTATCTCAAAAATAGAATGCTCAACTCGTTCACAGTTCTAAAAAATAGGCATGTTTTTCAAGTGTCTCAGTGAAAACCCAAATCTTTTACCGAAATTACCAAAAATATGAGTAAGCTTGAAAACTTTATTTTTCCCAAAAATCCTTTCAAAAATAATTAAGATGTTTCATTTTCAGATAGCGTGAGGAAAGTACATCTCTATGCCTACATGTCAAGATACAGGTAAAATCATGAATGTCACCAAAAATTGGGTAGCAGAAGGAAATGCATCTCTAAGCATGTATCTCAAGTACGCATGTCAAATCCAATGATCTCAGTGATGAACTCATGTACTCATACTCTCAGAGTACTCAATCTTACTGTCTCACATTCTCTCTCACTATGCTCAATACTTAGCACACTCAATCACTCTGCACTGTGGCGTGTAGCTCGATCCACATATAGCCATAAGGCCCGTTACGGCGTGCAACCCGATCCATATATATATATATAAATGTATCAACTGTGCTTATTGGGTGTGTGTGCAGACTGTAGGGGGACTTCTTCAGCCCAAGCACTATAATCCACACGGACAACTCATGTGTTGCACGGACAACTTATGTGCTGCACAGACAACTCACGTGGTATAATGTCAATATCCTCACAATCAGGCCCTTGACCTCACTCAGTCATCAATCTCTCTAGTTTCTCGGGCTCACAATTCCATGAAACTAGCCCAAAATAATGATATGATGTGGTGATAAATATCAACAGAGATTGAGATATGATATAAAATGAACGAACATGACTGAGTATGAAATTGCAATTTAAACAAATAATTCAACAACAGAATTGACCTTAGCGGGTCACAATAGAATACGCATGAAGCTTAGACATGGTCTCTAACATGGATCACAACTCAATATCTCGAGTAAATAGAGGTTTCATGGTTACAGATAAGATCAGGTAACTACAAAGTACCACAGGAATAACAGAGTCACAATTCACAAGGTGCATTCCTACATGCCCGTCACCTAGCATGTGCATCACCTCAACACCAAACAAATAACACGAAATTTGGGGTTTCATACCCTCAGCATCAAGTTTAGAAGTGTTACTTACCTCGAACTAGCCAAATCTAATACCGAGCAATCTAAACGATGCTCCAAAAATGCCATCCCGTGTGTACCGACCTCAGAATGGCTCGAAACTAGCCAAAAGCAAATCAAATACATCAAATAATGCCAAAGTAAACAAACCCAATCGATAAAGGTCGAATTTTAATCAAATCCAAAAAATCATCCCAAAAGTCCAACCCGAGCCCATGTAACGATCCGACCAGTTGTTTTGAGCTTTTGCACTTTGATCGCCAGTTCTCGGACATGACTTGCCCCGTATGATATATTATGACTAATGTAAATTGTTGGTTTTGGTTTTCACGGAAATCCGAATGAAATTGAAAGAACATTTCTCAGTTATAGCTTAAAAATTTGAAGGTTTGACCAAGATTTGACCTATTTGTATATGAGCTCGGATCGAAATTTTTATGATTTGGTTAGCTCCTTTGGGTGATTTATGACTTAGGTGTGTGATCAGAATTGGTTTTGGAGGTCCAGAGTAGAATTAGGCTTGAATTGGCAAAGTTAAAATTTTGGAGATTTTCGGTTGGTAGGTGAGATTTTGATCCAGGGGTTGTAATGGAATTCCGAGAGTTGCAGTAGCTTCGTTGGGTCACTTGGGATGTGCATGCAAAATTTCAGGTCATTTAGACGTGGTTTGGTTGGGTTTTTGATCAAAAACGTGTTTCAGAAGTTTTTGGAAAAAACTTAGGCTTGAATTCGATGAGTTTTGGGTAATTTGATGTTGTTTGAGGTGTTTTTATGATTGGAACAAGTTCGAATAAGGTATTGGGGTCATGTTGGTGTTTTTGGTTGAGGCCCCGTGGGCCTCAGGGTGAATTCGGATGATTAACGGAAATATTTTAGACTTAAGAGATTTTAGGAGATTGCTGCTTCTAGTATTTCCGCACCTGCGGATTGGGGACCGCAGGTGTAGTGCCGCACATGCGGAAGGGGAGCCGCATAAGCGGTTTGGGAAGAATAGCTAGGGACTGCAGATGCGGCATATGGACCGCACTTGCAGAGTCGCAGATGCGGCTCGTGGACCGCAGATGCGGAACCTGGTCCCCTAAGTGATTTCTGCAAATACGGAGAAATGACCGTAGAAGCAGTACTGCAGAAGCGGGCTTTTGCTCGCAGATGCGAAAACCCCTGGGCAGAATGTTTTAATTCATTTCATCCGCGATTTTGAAGCTCATTTACTCCATAGTTGGCCTTTTTGAGAGCCTTTTGAAGGAAATCGAAGAGGGGTTAAAAAAAAACGTTTGGAGGTAAGATTTTTGAACCTCAAACTCGAATATGTTGTGAAATCCACCTAGAAATTCATGGAAACTAAGCTAAAAATGGAAGAACTAGGGCTTGGAATTTTGAACTTCTGAATTGGGAGTTGAAGGACCATTTGAGTTCGGAATTAAGAACTTTTGGTATGTACGAATTCGTGGGGTGATAAAGAATCTAATGATGTGAAAATTTCTGAGTTTTGAGAAGTGGGCCCGGGGCTCGGGTTTTGCTAATTTCGGGCTTTTTGATATTTTTCGATTGTTTTCGCTTGGGTTTTGTTGCCTTAGCATATTGTGATGTATTCGTTCTGATTTTGGATAGATTTGACGCGCGTGGAGGCTGATCCGAGGGGCAAAGGTATCGCGAGCTAGAGTTGTATCCGGTTCGAGGTGAGTAATGATTGTAAATGATGACCTGAGGGTTTGAAACCCCGGATTGCATATCGTAGTGCTATATTGAGGTGAGACATGCGCTTGATGATGAGCGTGGGGTCGTTTACTATTGGGAATTGTGATTTGATCCGTCCCGACTGATGTTTCTATCGCGTATTTGATGGAAACTTTTTTGTTATCATCATGATTTGGGCTGATTGTCATATTTGGGCTTCGTGCCAATTATTTGAACCCTTCGGGGATTTTTATCACTATTTCCTCACTGTTTTTGAATTATTACTTGAACTCAGTCCTGTTGATATCTACTATTTTACAAACTCAGCTACTTTTACTCAGATTTGAAACTTAAATGATATTTCTAAATGATGTTTTGGGCTGAGAACTACTGTTTTACTAATGCCCGAGGGGCTTATGATAATTTTCGGATTGAGTGAGGCCGAGGGCCATATGTGAGGATATATTGAGTGATATGAGGCCGAGGGACTAGATTTGATGCCATGAGATGGCTTGATATTGCGCTTGGGCCGTAAGGGGCCCCTCCCGGAGTCTGCATACCCCCAATGAGCGCGGGTACCCATTGTGATCACAGAGTGAGCCCGAGGGGCTGAGAGTGAGCCCAAGGGGCTGGTACTGTTCTATGTGTTTACTTTATTTCCATTTGTCTGCCATTACCTATTGATTGTGTTACTTTATGTGTTATCTTCCTGATTGCCTGGCATTACCTGTTAAATTGAGTGTTGAGCCAGAGGGAGCGGATTTATGTGCTTATCTGCACTAATTGTTTTGCATTCATTTGCATAACTGTTGAAAAAGCCATTTTCAAAAGAGGTTTAAACTGAGCGAAGGTATTTCTAAAGATTTCACAGCTTCACTATTTTTTTCTCAAGGGTTTTACACGGCTTCTATACAGCATGTTGGTTTGCTTTGTGTGATTTCTTACAGCTCAGTTGTTATTTACCTTTGTTACTCACTGAGTTGGAGTACTCACTTTACTCTCTGTACCTCGTGCGCAGATGTAGGTATTTATTCACCCGGTAGCGGGTGTTGAGCTGATCGGAGGCTGAGTCATCGGAGTTTAGCAAGATGGCTGCTAGTATTCACATCACCGCTCTTCTCCCTTCTCTTTCATCAGTCCTGTTTTGTACATTCAGACCTTGTAGTCGTATTTATACTCTAATAGATGCTCGTGACTTGTGACATATCGGTTTGGGCTGTGTCGGGATAGTTTCTACTATTGTTATTGTTATTTTCGCAAATTATGGTTATTATATCATGTTTTAGAACTACTTATGGTATTTAACTGTTTAAAAGAGGTGATCTGTTTTGGTCTGGCTGGCCTTGTCTTCACGAGAGGCACCATCACGATCGGGTTTGGGGTTAGGGTCGTGACAAGTTAGTATCAGAGCCTAGGTTACATAGGTCTCACGAGTCATGAGCAGGTTTAGTAGAGTCTCGCGGATCGGTACAGAGACGTTTGTATTTATCCTCGAGAGGCTGTAGAACCTTTAGGAAAACTTCACATTCTTGAATTCTTATCGTGCGTCCTTGATTCAGCTTGAAAAGTAACTTTTGAAATTCCTTCCACGCGTTCGTATGCGCACATGAGCGCTCAGTATCAAATATGCATCGATGGCTTGTAATTCCCCGATCAAGGGGCGAGATACGATCTCTGTGTGTTGATGTTGGGCCAGTCTGGAGGACTTGAGGCTGGATTTTTTGCCTATAGCTTGAGCACCGAGGTACTGATTGTGTGAGCAAGTGTTTTGAGCTTATATGTTCGGTATCGTCCCTATTAGTGGGAGTGGCGGTTGGATAACTATGTGATGAGTATGTTAGTACTACAAGATGTATCTATATGACTTGGAAGTGATGAGAAAGGTCTACTGGAGGATAGAAGAACTATTAGATGCTTGATTTTCATCTTGATTCGAGGTGTAGCCCCGAGTTATAGGCGTATGAAGGATCTTTCAATGTTTCTCAGTTGAGAGTGAAGTAGATTTCATGTTACGGTATGAGTTCAGACTCAAGAAGACTAAGTAACTACGTACGGTTTGTGACGGTAGAAGGTATACAGAAATGTTAATTGAAGGCAAAGCAGGTGGGTTATCTCCTGCGAAGAATTCTGGGGTTGTGTGACCCTTATGTGACTGTTAGAAGATCTCATGTGCAAGTGCAATGTAAGTGTTGAAATTTGAATTTTGGGTTGCTTGAGAGAGGGGGCTTAATTGTTGCGAGAATGAGTGCAAGATTTGCCAAAGATTTAAAGTACTAGATGATCTGTGTTTTCACAAGCTTGCAAAGGATCTGAGTTTAATCTCACTATGGTATTGTGACATCAATAGAGTATAAGTATTATGAGTTATTAAGTGTATTTTGATCCATGGCTTCGAGCCAAGTGGGGGAGTTTGCTGTAAGTGGTTGATTGCATGGTTAGGTGCTATATTGGTTCCAGTTTGAGGCGTGCAGGTGAATCAGTTATGGCTTGCGGAAATTGAGACCGATGATGGCTCGAGTGAAGGAATATTTTTTGACAAAGGTTATATTATGCTTCATAGGGTAAGAAAACCACGGGATGTCTTAAGTTGTGGTTGGTAAAAAATGCTCGGTGCATAGAGCAAGAAGTTGCTTGGTTGCATTGGGATGAGGACTTCATTCTGCAGTGTCGGAGTGCTAATGAGGCACAGGTTGATCGATTTGTTTGATTAGACTAATTGCAGTTTGAGTAGAGTGAATAACTCGTGGGAGTGGTTCTAATGTGTTCAAGATTCTACATGTAACAATAGGGTAAGTTAAAGTTGTAGATGTGGTTAGAGACTGAGTTTCCATTGAAAGATGTCAAGACTTGTGGTGTTTTCTATACTAATTGTGGGATTCTATGTATCAGTATCAGGAAATAACGGATTTAGATTCGTAGGAAGTTCTTCAGAGCAAAGTATTTCGAATGTGGTGATTTTGAAAATGTTTAAGAGAGTATTCAGTGACTTATGAGTCTTAGACAGTGTGGTTTTATTCTTGGGTCTCATGTGGTAAGCCTGGGTTGAGGCATTGTGGTGCTACATCAAGAGGGAATATCCAGTTGGAGATGAATCAGAAGGAAATTTTGATAGATGGAGTAGCTTGATAGTAGACCGAACCGGTAGGGTAAGGATATGATTAATTCCGGGTGTGTGTTCGAGGTAATGGGTTCTTGCAGGTATTTTGTAGCAATGCTCTTAAGTTTTGATGGCTTGCTTAGCTTGATCGAGTTAGAAGGATTCAGTCCTGGCAGGTCTAATTTGTGCAAAGGGGACTCGGAGAGTTCTTGATGGTTTTTACCGCGGTTTGGAGATATATATTTTCTATGGGCATGCGGAGCAGGGGATGTATAGTGATTTTTCTTCTAGATGGGACCAATGGAAAGTTCCGGACTAGTTGAGTACGTGGATGTTTGTGGCTCGGAAGGGAGATGAAGTTCTTATGTCATCCTAGGATGGTATAGGTTATGTGGTATGTTGTGAATGATTGAGACTTGCGTGTGTAAGGTTGTGGTTGAGTTCTGAAAGGAAGGTTATAAAATTCTTAGGCAGCGAGCAGTTTCAGATGATTAGAGGAATTATCTTCAGATGATTAAGGGAATGGTATTGCTAATTGGAGTGATTTGACGAGGGTATATGTTTCAGAGAAGGGCAATGAGATTAAATTGATGGTACTTCGGCAATATTGCGGCACTTTCTTGTTAGATCGACTGCGGATATTCGAGTTTGCTTAATGGAACAAGGGAATTTTAAAGTATCTTTCATGGAATGATTGGGTATTTGAGGTATGGTACGCATTCGGACGGAGGAATTGGGATCAGGTGTGTTGATTCATGTGCCATATGGATTTAGAGACTGGGAGTTCTCATGTTCAGGCTATGTTGTGGTTGTGGGTCGCATGTATCGGCACTGTATAGTGACTATCGGGGCTTGGAGACCCGAGCGGATCTATTGTTGCTTGGTATGTTAGATGTTGGATAAGATATTGGATTCAGACCAGTTGTCTTCGTGTGGTGTCAGTCTGGACTATCACGCTAAGGCGGCGCTGTTGGCTATGTTGGAAATGCCACGGGTTGAGTGGCGAGGTTCGATGGATTATGTCCTAGTAGAGTGGTATTATATTTCGAAGACCCAACAGACAGCTAGGAAGGAGTGTCTTTCTTATTTGGGCTCCCGTGATGGATGTCAATGTAGAGGCTCCTCATATTGATTCAATTCTGGTGGTGAGGAACTTTTCGGATGTGTTTCATGGGGTCGAGCATGTCGCCAGGCAAGGTTGTTGATTTCGGTATTGATTCGATGCCGGGAACCAAATAGTATTGTTGAGGGATATGTTGATTCAATTGTTATTGAGCTTATTAGTAATCTGGGAAGGTCTATGAGTTACCCTCCTGTATTACGAGGTGTTATGATTTGTTGGTTATAGGCACGTATGGTGCGGTTCTATTGGGGTTTCATAGTGGAAGTCGAGCGGAAGAGTAATTGGGTGTTGCTCGGTGATTGGCGTATCGGTTATGTCCTTTCAGGTTTGTGTGTTGTATGTTATTTGCTTCACCGTAGGTATGATGATTTGCTTTGGTTCCAGACATCAAATTGTGCGTGGTTGTCGATTTCGAGCATAGTGACTTAAGGTGTTTCCTGTGGAGCAGTGTTGGATAGGAACGCGCATTGCAGAAAAGCTATGTGGAGATATGACCTTGCGGGTCAGACTCATGTGTTCTATTTCTATGATGTGAGACGGGTTCTCTGCCTTGTGTGGTGATGGTACTGGTGAGCTTGAGGTACAGCTCTTTCATTTGAGTCAGTTTCATGATGTGAGTATGTTCGGATTGTTGCTTATTGGTGCGCGGACTGTGCAAGTTGTGTCTTTAGTCTTTGTTGATGGGTCATGTCACCAGAGTAACTGTGTTGGATTAAATGCGATCGTTAGGGTTTTTAATGAATACAAACGGATTCGATTTCAGCATGTTTGAAGGATAATATCAAGGTTCGGCTCAGAAATTTGCTATGGCCCTTGCCAGTGGGGAAGTGGCCTTATGAATGGTTGATATGAGAAATGGTTATGGTTTATTGCGTGTTTCATTTATCATTGGTAGTATATGGAAGTGTAGAATGAGACTTTAGTTGACAAGAGGTTTTCTATCGGTATTCGGTTGTTATGTACAACTGCCATGATTAGAAGTTATCGCTGCTAGTGTTTGAGTTATGTGGTATATCATGTGATTGCACCTGAGATAGCAGATATGGTTTGTTATGGCTTGTTTGGACTTATTCACAGTATAAATGTGAGATTTTGATAGTATTGATGGTTTCAGAAGTGGAAATGTGGTTCTATGGTTTATGGGCTAGGATGGATTGTGAAATTTCAGTTATTTTGTGTTATCGAACCTATGTGAGATAGGGTGACGTGGGATCACCCCCGGGTATATGCATGGTAAGGTTATTCAGCAATTGGCTAGCTTTTGGAACAACTCTGGGCACGTTCGAGGACGAACATATGTTTAAGTGGGGGAGAATGTAACGATCCGGCCGGTCGTTTTGAGCTTTTGCACTTTTGATTGCCAATTCTCGGGCATGATTTGCCCCGTGTGATGTATTATGACTGATGTAAATCGTTGGTTTTGGTTTTCACGGAAATCGGAATGAAATTGAAAGAACAATTCTCAGTTGTAGCTTGAAAATTTGAAGGTTTGACCAAGATTTGACTTATTTGTATCTGATCTCAGATTGGAATTTTTATGATTTGGTTACCTCCATTGGGTGATTTATGACTTAGGTGTGTGATCGGAATTGGTTTTGGAGGTCCAGAGTAGAATTAGGCTTGAATTGGCGAAATTGAGATTTTGGCGATTTCCGGTTGGTAGGTGAGATTTTGATCCGGGGGTCGGAATGGAATTCCGAGAGTTGCAATAGCTTTGTTGGGTCATTTGGGATGTGTATGCAAAATTTCAGGTCATTTGGACGTGGTTTGGTTGGGTTTTTGATCAAAAAACGTGTTTCGAAAGTTTTTGGAAAACTTAGGCTTGAATTCGATGAGTTTTGGGTAATTTGATATTGTTTGAGGTGTTTTGATGATTGGAACAAGTTCGAATAAGGTATTGGGTCATGTTGGTATTTTTGGTTGAGGCCCTAGAGGCCTCGGGGTGAATTCGGATGATTAACGGAAAGATTTTGGACTTAAGAGATTTCAGAAGAATGCTGCTTCTGGTATTTCCGCACCTGCGGATTAGGGACCGCAGGTGCGGTGCCGCACATGCGGAAGGGGAGCCACAAAAGCGGTTTGGAAAGAATAGCTAGGGACCGCAGATGCGGCATATGGACCGCACCTGCAAAGTCGCAGATGCGACTCGTGGACCGCAAATGCGGAACCTGGTCCTCTAAGTGATTTCCGCAGATGCGGAGAAATGACCGCAGAAGCGGGCTTTTGCTCGCAGATACGAAAACCCCTGGGCAGAATGTTTTAATTCGTTTCATCCGCGATTTTGAAGCTCATTTACTCCATAATTGGCCTTTTTGAGAGCTTTTTGAAGGAAATCGAAGAGGGGATCAAGGAGAAACGTTTGGAGGTAAGATTTTCGAACCTAAAACTCGAATCTATTGTGAAATCCACCTAGAAATTCATGGAAACTAAGCTAAAAATGGAAGAACTAGGGCTTGGAATTTTGAACTTCTGAATTGGGAGTTGAAGGACCATTTGAGGTCGGAATTGAGAACTTTTGGTATGTATGAACTCGTGGGGTGATAAGGAATCTAATGATGTGAAAATTTCTGAGTTTCGAGAAGTGGGCCCGGGGCTCGAGTTTTGCTAATTTCGGGATTTTCAATATTTTTCGATTGTTTTCGCTTGGGTTTTGTTCCCTTAGCATATTGTGATGTATTCGTTCTGATTTTGGATAGATTTGACGCACGTGGAGGCCGATTCGAGGGGCAAAGGCATCGCAAGCTAGAGTTATAGCTGGTTCGAGGTGAGTAATGATTGTAAATGATGTCCTGAGGGTTTGAAACCCTGGATTGCACATCGTAGTGCTATATTGAGGTGAGACACGCGCTTGATGATGAGCGTGGGGTCGTTTACTATTGGGGATTGTGATTTGGTTCGTCCCGACTGATGTTTCTACCGCGTATTTGATTGAAACTTGTTTGTTATCGTCATGATTTGGGTTGATTGCCATATTTGGGTTTCGTGCCAATTATTTGAACCCTTCGGGGATTTTTATCACTATTTCCTCATTGTTTTTGAATTATTACTTGAACTCAGTCCTGTTGATATCTACTGTTTTAGAAACTCAGCCACTTTTACTCAGATTTGAAACTTAAATGATATTTCTAAATGATGTTTTGGGCTGAGAACTACTGTTTTACTAATGCCCGAGGGGCTTGTGATGATTTCGAACTGAGTGAGGCCGAGGGCCATATGTGAAGCTATATTGAGTGATATGAGGCCGAGGGCCTGAGATACTTTTATATGCCAAGAGGTAGCTTGAGTGATATGAGGCCGAGGGCCTAGATTTGATGCCACGAGATGGCTTGATATTGCGCTTGGGCCGTAAGGGGCCCCACCCGGAGTTTGCACACCCCTAGTGAGCGCGAGTACCCGTTATGATCACAAAGTGAGCTCGAGGGGCTGAGAGTGTTCTGAGAGTGAGCGCGAGGGGCTGGTATTCTTCTATGTATTTACTTTATTTCCATTTGTCTGCCATTACCTGTTGATTGTGTTACTTTATGTGTTATCTTTCTGATTGCCTGTCATTACCTGTTAAATTGAGTGTTGAGCCCGAGGGGCGAATTTCTGTGCTTATCTGCACTTATTGTTTTGCATTCATTTGCATAACTATTGAAAAAGCCATTTTCAAAAGAGGTTTAAACTGAGCGAAGATATTTCTAAAGATTTCACAGCTTCACTGTTTTTTCTCAAGGGTTTTACATCGCTTCTATACAACATGTTGGTTTGCTTTACGTGATTTCTTACTGCTCAGTTGTTATTTACCTTTGTTACTCACTGAGTTGGAGTACTCACTTTACTCCCTGCACCTCGTGCGCAGATGCAGGTATTTATTTACCCGGTAGTGGGTGTTGAACTGATCGGAGGCTGAGTCATCGGAGTTTAGCAAGGTGGCTGCCAGCGTTCGCAGCACCACTCTTCTCCCTTCTCTTTCATCAGTCCTGTTTTGTACATTCAGACCTTGTATTCGTATTTATACTCTAATAGATGCTTGTGACTTGTGACACCCCGGTTTGGGCTGTGTCGAGATGGTTTATACTGTTGTTATTTCCGTAAATTATGGTTATTATATCATGTTTTAGAACTACTTATGGTATTTAACTGTTTAAAAAAGGTGGTCTGTTTTGGTCTGGCTGGCCTTGTCTTCACGAGAGGCGCCATCACGACCGGGTTCGGGGTTAGGGTCATGACAACTCACACCTCAGAACCCGTCAATACTCACAAAATCTGAGAACCCATTCAATTACGAGTCCAACCATACTAGCTTCACTCAAATCCGACTCCGAATCGATTTTCAAAACTCAAAAATTCACTTTATGAAACTTTAGGTTAAAACTCCCAATTTTCTCTTTTGGAACCCTCAATCAAATGCCAACAACAAAAATAGATTCATGATATAAGATAAAAAATGAGTAGAGAACAATTACCCCAGCCCACATGGTGAAAATTGCTTCAAGAGTCGCCTCAATCCGAGCTTCATTGCTCCAAAAATGCAAAAATAGCCAAATCCCCCAAAATAGAGTACTTTATACTCCTACCCTGGCATCCTCTTACGCGAACACGGAAAATCCATCGTGTTCGCGATGAA
Organism: Nicotiana tabacum; assembly: GCF_000715075.1. NCBI lineage: Eukaryota > Viridiplantae > Streptophyta > Magnoliopsida > Solanales > Solanaceae > Nicotiana > Nicotiana tabacum. The sequence goes on along the minus strand of NC_134100.1, from coordinate 21,320,489 downwards.
CAAATATGATCTACCACCAAAAAGCACTACGCATTCGCGATACACGCCACATGAACGTGATGACCATTGATTCCAAAGCTTCGCGAACGTGACTCACATTACGCGATCGCGATGAAGAATTCCCCAGCTCCCAGCTTCCAAACCTCAACACTTCGCGACCGTAGTTCCTTATACGCGAACTCGGATAGTAACCCCCATGACCCTACGCGAATGCAGCTACCCTATCACAACCACAATGAAGTAAATGCCCCAACTCCAAGTTTCTTTTATGCGTTCGAGTACCCATCTTCGCGATCGCGAAAGACAATCGAGGCACTAGAAACCAGCAATAACCAACAATGAAAACAGGAAGAAAATGGTCCGAAACACGCCCGAGCCCCTCGGGACCCTGTCCAAACTTACCAACAAGTCCCAAAACACAACATGGACCTACTCGATTCCTCAAATCACACATAAAAAGAACAAAACAAAGAATCACACCCCAAATCAAACTTGATGAACTTTGAACTTTTCAACTTCCATAACTCGTGCCGAAACATAACAAAACCGACCTGGAATGAACCTAAATTTTGCACACAAGTCCCAAATGATATAACAAAGCTATTCCAATTCCCGAAACCACAATCCGAATCCGATATCAAAAAGTCCACTCCCAGTCAAACTTTCCAAAAATCCAACTTTCGCCATTTCAAGCCAATTTCAAATATGAACCTCCAAATCAAAATTTGGACGCACTACTAAGACCAAAATCACCCAACAGAGCTAATGGAACCATCAAAACTCCAATCCGAGGTCAAATATTAAAAAGTCAAACTTGATCAACTCTTCCAATTCAAAACTTCCTAGTTGAGAATTATTCTTCCAAATCAATTCCAAATAACCTGAAAACCAAACGGACGATTCACACAAGTCATATTACATCATACAGAGCTACTCATATCCTCAAACCACCGAGCAAAGTGCAAATAATCAAAACGACCGGTCATGTCGTTACATAATGGTTGACCTTTCGGAATATGAATTGAACTTTTAGGATATGAATTGAACTTTTAGGGTAATGGTTGAACTTTTAGGATATGAATTGAACTTATAGTTTATGTTTAAATTGAATGAATTATAATTAATTATATTTACTATTATTTAATTTTGTTGTAATTAGTAAAAATCAATTATCTTCATTAACTTAAAATGATTTAATTAATTTATTATAGTAGAATAAATTAAGTAGTTCTAATACTTATGGAAATATCTTAATTTATTTTTGTTTTATTTGTATAGATGGAACATCGTACTTGGATGTACAATAGGAATTATCCTAATCGGCGGGGATTGAGGGAGGACTTTGTAAAAAGGGTTGATGGCTTTGTTAGACATGTAATGTCACTTTCATCATACCAAATTGAAGGAGTAATTAGGTGCCCTTGTGTTAAGTGCGATTGTGTGAAGTTTAAAAAACCGGAGAAAGTTAAACTTCATTTTTGTAGGAAGGGGTTTATAGAGAATTACTTTGTGTGGACTAATCATGGAGAGATCGATAGTAGCCGTGGAATATTTCATAACATGGTTGTTGGTGAAAGTAGTAGGTCAGTGGAGAATAGAAATCAATCCTCTAGATTTCATGATATGGTTGCAGATGCTTTTGGGATGAACTCTGGGGGTGAGCCCAATGAAAATGTTGAACAAACTTCTAATGATGATGCAAAATATTTTTATAAATAGTTAGAGGAATCTAGTCGTCCACTATGTGAGGGAAGTCCGCACTCTGAGCTGTCTGTTGCGGTTAGATTACTAAGTATCAAATCTGATTGGAATATTTCTCAAGCGGCCATGGACTTTTTCATTGACCTTATGAGTGAACTAGTTGACTCAAATATTAACTTACTTGGTGATTTCTATAAGGCAAAGAGATTGGTTTCTAAGTTACGACTTTCATCGATGAGAATTGATTATTGTGAAGATGGTTGCATGTTATATTATAAAGATGATGCAAATTTGGAAAGTTGTAAATTCTGTGAAAAGCCTCGTTTCAAGAGGCTTTCCACTGGGAATATGATTGTTGTAAAGACAATGCATTATTTTCCTCTTATACCTAGGTTAAAGAGGTTATATGCGTCAATGAGTTTTGTTTCTCACATGAGATAGCACTTTGAAAATAGAAGATCACATGGTGTTATGTGTCATCCTTCAGATGGAGAGGCTTGGAAGCACTTTTATATGAGATATCCAGATTATGCTAGTGAACCAAGGAACATTTGGTTAGGTTTATGTGCGGATGGCTTCACGTCTTTATCTATATCTGCGACACCATATTCATGCTGGCCTGTCTTTCTTACACCTTATAATCTACCAGCTGAGTTGTGTATGACTAGTCCATATATATTTTTAAATTGTATTATCCCCGGTCCACGTAATCCAAAAAGTTTGATTGATGTATATTTGCAAACTTTGATTGATGAGCTAAAACAGTTATGGTATGATGGTATTGAAACATATGACATATCAACCAAGCAGAATTTCAACTTGCGTGCTAATTTAATGTGGACTATTAATGATTTTTCTACATATGGAATGTTGTCTAGGTGGATGACTGCTGGGAAGCTAGCTTGTCCTTAATGCATAGAAAATGGTAAAGCGTTCACTTTGAAACATGACCGAAAGCAATCATGGTTTGATTGTCACCGTCAATTTTTGCCTAATAATCATGAGTTTAGAAGGATGGAAAATGCATTCAAAAAGAATAAAGTGGAATATAATTTGCCACCTCCTATACTTTCAGATGGGGAAATTTGAAATAGGTTCCAGAACCTCAGTAAAGTTACTGAGGCTCCATCTTCTAGATTTCCTGGATATAGTGTTACTCATAACTGGATGAAACAGAGTATATTTTGGGAGTTGCTTTATTGGAAGGATAATCTTCTCTGACACAACCTTGATGTCATGCATATTGAGAAGAATTATTTTGACAATTTGTTTAATACAATGATGGATGTTAAAGATAAGACAAAAGATAACCCGAAGGCTAGAATGGACTTACAAGAATATTGCAGGCGACCTGAATTATACTTGCAAACAACAAACAATGGTAAGGTGTTCAAGCCCAAAGCAAGTTACACATTCACTTTGGAGGAAAGACGACAAATTTGTAATTGGGTTACGAAATTGAAGATTAGTTTGTCACGCCCCAACCTCAGGGAGCGCGACCGGCGCTCAACCAAGTGGACTCGGTCGAGCAAGCCTGTTATACTCTTTCTACCCAACTCACTTATGACCAAAAGAAGGCGCGTTTCCCATTAGTTTAAACAGTAGAAGGATCATACATATACAACATTACTGATTCATTTCATTTTACTACATCATTGTTAACTTCCCAAAATACATACACTTTACGATTTAGTGGAACAAGAGTCCAAAACACAACAAAATCTGTCTAGCCTTTCTAGCACCCATACACAACCTACATAATATCTACGAAGCCTCTAAAGATACAAAAGACAATTATGATAATGCCAGCGACAAGGCCCCGACTATACCTCAAAACATGGTAACAATATCAATAAAAGATACAATACATAACCCCGGGATGAAATGGGGCTCACCAGGTCTCCTGAGAAGAGGATGCACCACTAGCTGCGATCAACACTGTCTGCTATGGAACCACCTACATCTATTTTAAGATGTAGCGCCCCCGACAAAAGGGACGTTAGTACTGTCGAATAATACTAGTATGTAAAGCTAAAACACCATCTCAATAGAATGAACAATAATACAAGGGGGAAAACAGTCGACATGAGTTCAATAAGAGTTTCAAACAATACTAAAGCATCAAGTAAGGGTCACATAAGTTCTCAATCAATTTCCATATTATTTGGTTGGGTAATATTTAGTGCCATGTGCCACAATCCACAATACTACCGTATTTTTACATGGAGTACGATCTCAACCCGATCGGCTAGGTCATCACATTTGAGACATCAACCATATCCAGAATTTCAATTTATCATTTCCAGCACAGTTACCACCATGTGTGCGGCATGGCGTCCGATCGGCTAGGCTATCTCACTTGAGACATCCACCTTTCGATCAATCATCTCACTTCATATCTTTCCTATTTTTCAATACAATGGCACGAGTGGCCTCACTTATTAAGCCGTTTTTGGCACTTGGCCGTATTTTACTATTCAAGTTCCCCTTTTTACACATTCGATAACATCATCAGCAACAACAATAAGGCCTATCATGTAAGGAATTTGTACACATAAGGGAAAGACTTGGAAAATCCTAAGCACATAGAGGCCTTCCATACAAATTGGCATAACAACCTTTATTCGATTTTTGACATAAAATCTTAATCTTCTTAACATATATTCCACATTTTTAAACATATACTCAAAAGGGCAAGATGACATGATAAGTATTTTGTACAAATATTGAACATATATCATTCAACACAATACATTTGGGATAGTCAAATCTAGTATGATCAATTGGGGACTTACCCCAATTACACGAACACCAGGGATTTTGATTCTAAGAAGAATGGGGTTTAGACATACATACCTCAATTGAGTCTCTTAAAACTTTCAGATGTTCCAGAATTAGCAACTTCAATCTATTTTAGCAATATAGCAAAATTGAACCCAAAATTAGGAAAAATGATCGTAATTCTAGCTCACTTGAGTATTCTATCAAACACTTGGTGTGCATTAAGGTTTTATGGCCCCTTTTATGAAATACTACACCAACCAACACCCAATTCTTTTACATCTTTTACTCACAACCTTCTCACATACCCTAAGAATACATGCATGCAAGGTAAGCACTCCCATTCCCATGAATTACCTTTATTAATGGCCCATTCTAGTTACATATTGAAATTAAGAGTTTGAGTAATGGAATCTTACCTCTTAGGAAGAAGACCTTGGTGCTTCTCTTGATAATCTTCAAGGTTTAAACAAGAATTGAGGAGTAATTATGATAAAGAACACTTTCTCCCTCTAAGACTCTCTTTCTCACTTTAAAAGTCCCAGAAAATCGGCTCAAAATGAAGTATGGCATGAGATATATCAACATAGGATCGAGTTTGAAAATTAGAAATTTGGAGCCCTGACACGGATCTGCGGTCACATATGCAACCGCATAATGGTTATGCGGTCTGCTAAATGACCGCGAAAAAGGGCCCTCAGGGACTTGAATTTTCTGCCTCGGTCTGTGACCAATATGCAGTCGCATAATGCACTGCAGAACCTCCCTTCGCAAAAGTACAAGGACGATTATACGACCAAAGTGTGCCCGCAAAGTGGTTAGGCAGTCGCATAATTGGCCGCGAAACTGACCTCAAAATTGGCCAAAAAGACTGCCTCACTCTGTGGCCATTTTGCGGCCCGCAGAATGATTATGCGGTTGCATAATAGACTGTAGAAACACACACTTCTGCAAAACATTTTCCTTTAACTCTATAGCGTATTGTTCACTCCAAAAAATCCGAACCGCAACGAGCTTGTGAGCCGCGAAGAATTTCAACAATCTCTAACAAATAACTTCGCACCACGAAATTCCGATTTTTAGGAATGAGGGTTATACATTGAATCTGGGAAAAAGTAGATATGGAGGTAGGGAATTTGAGACATTTGAAAAGTCATGACTGTCATGTTTTCATGGAGACCTTAGTGCCCATTGCATTTTGCGATTTGCTTGAAAGAATTTGGAAACCCATCACAGAGATTAGTTTATTTTAAAAGGACTTGTGTTCTACCACCTTAAGGGAAGAAAATCTACTTCGGATGGATCAGAACATTCGTGTAACTTCTAGTAAGATGGAAAAAATATTTTCATGTAGTTTCTTTGATGTGATGGAACACCTTCCAATCCACCTTGTACACGAGGCACAACTTGGAGGGCCTATTCAATGCAGATAGATGTATCCCTTTAAAAGGTAATATTATAAGTTTGATGTATATTTTATTTTAATGCTCTTGGCTAACATGACATTATGTAGGATAATTGGAAAATGCAAACAATTTGTTAAGCAGAGGAATAGGATTGAAGGATCAATATGCGAAACCTATCCTGCAAAGGAAACTACACATTTTTGTTCTTATTATTTTGAGAGTAACGTGCCATGTTCTAGGAATAGGCCCAATAGGCACATTGTCGAATGCATGAATGATCCATTATATCCATCAATGTCTATCATCAATCAACCAGACCGATGTTCTATAGATGTTAGAAAGAGAAGTTTGAGTGATATGGAGTACAAGTCAGCTACAACGTATGTGTTGCTAAATTATCCCGAAATTTAACCATTTCTTAAGTAAGTATTGATTTATTAGTTATCAAAATGTAAAATTTACATTGATTGCATATTGATGCAACTACTAAAAATATTTGATGTGTCACAGTCACTTCGTGGGTCAATTTAGCCATGATGATGGATATACGAGTTTTGATACGTGGTTCAAACATTTTGTAAGTTTATCATGATATATTCTTCTAAATTTCTTGCTATATATATCAGTTATGCTAACTTATGAGTTTTTTAACACTATGTAGGTAAATAATCCAAATAATGGTGTAAATCATTTTTGAAAGATATATCTTGGAGACCTGGGCTTCAGGTCACAACAATGTCTAAGTACGTAGTGAATGATTATAAGTTTCATACAGAGGATTGCTCTAAGAATAAAAATAGCAACAACAACAACGGGGTGTGGGTTCAAGGTGGTGAGGGCAACCAAGTTGGAGATATTGATTATTATAGTGTGGTCAAAGAAATATTACAACTAGAATATACAGGTTGGCCATATAAGAAATTGATACTCTTTAGATGCAAGTGGTTTGACCCAAATCTAATAAGAGGTAAAAAAAAGTACACCACCAATACAACATAGTTGAGGTTAATCATACGAGGGAGAATGATCACCATGATCCTTTATAATTGCACATAACGTTAGACAAGTGTATTATGCTCCTTATCCATTGCGGCGGAATAAGTCCGATTAGTGGGTTGTAATCAAAACCAAGCATGTAGGTAAGGTGGAAGTTGAGAATGTACTAGATGTTGCATATCAAAACAATATCTCCAGTGTTCACCAAATAGTGGATGATCAGTTAGAAAATGATTTGGAACATCCTGAACGCATATTGGAAGAAGTTGATATAAATGAAGTAACAGTTAGAAAATGAGGACAAACAATCAACTGATGAAATTCAAACAAGTGACGACGAGGAACAATACATCGACGAGGATTAAAAAGTTGGGTTTTTAAAGCACTCTCGTGTTATAACTAGTTTCTTATATGTTTCAATCTAAATATGTATTATATTATGCAGATGACAGGCAAGGGTCAAGGTAACAATGACCGTACTAGTTCTCGGGGTCTAGAAAAAGCTAGGAAGGGAAAGAGGAGGGTATAATCTAGGGATAATACTACTATCTCATTTTCACCCTCTTCAGAGATGCCTATGTCTTATCCTCCACCACATGACTATACTAAGCTGCCACAGCACCACGAGGCCTTTACCTTCATCCAGACATCGAGTCTTCCATCACATGGCCATAGAACTATACATCCAACATACAATCCAGCTGCCTCACAGGAACGTAGATCGTAGCCATCTACATCACAACCACGTGGATCATAGCCATTTGCATCACAACCACGTGGATCACAACCATATGCATCACAACCACGTGGATCTCATCCCTACATATCACAGCCACATGGATCACAACCATCCATATCACAGCCATATGTGTCACAGCTATCTGTATCACAACCACATGGATTGCATCCAGCTATGTCGCAGTCACAAGGATCGCATCCATCTTCATCAACGAATCCATCCATTTTAGTACTTCGCCTGAGAGACCGTAGCTCTGAGCCCCCATCTAGACCATCTACACATGCCTCTGATACACATGCTGAGGATGATGATCCAGAGGTAGTGTATTATGATCGCTATGGCAGGATCATCATAGTCCTTGAGGGTAATGTGTAAGAGTTATTTGTTATTTTTGCGTTTATTGTTTTATAATATTTTTACTATTATTTTCATGTATTTTTATTGTTAAATTGCAGGTTCAAGCCGGGTAAGCAGACTACAAAGATAATCACCAATGCGATCAAAAAGCTTTATGATGACCCCTATGCGACTTGGAGTGATTTTCCATACTCGCTGAAGCAGCAAATTTTCAACCAGTTTAAAGTATAAATATTCTTTTAAGAAGTTAAATAATTTATGTTTATGATGTTTTCATATAATATTTAACTTTTGAAATGTACAGTAAGTGTGTGTGGGAAGACCGCTATAGCGAGAGAGTGGCTGCAAATTTTTATCTTAAAGCCCGCAAGAGATTGGCGGATCATTTCTCGGATAGTAGAAAGAAGAACAAGAGTCCTGCTGGTGTCTGCAACATTTATGGGATGATTTATTAAGGCAATGATAGAATGATCAATTTTTACGGAAGAGGGAACTAAGGAAGAAATCTCGCTTATCCGAGAAGGGAGGCTCCTTGAACATTGGGGTGCTATCAACATCAGGACAATAAGAAGAAGAATGGTAATTGCTTAAATTAATACATCTTTACTTTTATAAGTATATCAATTTTTTATTGACCAAATTAATTTATTTTTAGGAAAAGAAGTATGTGCGTCCAATGCATCATGATGAACTATTCAAGGAGACACATATTTTAAAGAAGAAGAAAGAGAGGGATGGAGATAGGTGGGTCGAGGACTGGGCATAGACTACATATGTAAGATTTCAATGTTTATTAAGTATTATAATTACTTCTATAAGATTTTTTATATACTAATTTAATTTAAAATAACGTAGGGTCGCTACTAAAGTAACGTGGAAGACTTTATTCGTAGTCAGCCAGCTAGTGAATCGGGCGAGCCAACCCAACCTTCAGACAAGGATGCTAAAAGAATATGGTTGGAGGATGTTGGCGGTCCAAAAAAGTGGAAGGTATACGGGCTTCATGAGAAAACATTTCATCACTATAGGTGTGGAATGCAAGAAATACGGACTTCCTCACAGGCCGAGGCACTTAATAGGGAGAGCCTCTCGGCTATGCATGAGACAGTGAAAAAGCTTACATCCGAGATAGAAGTGGCCAAGGAAAGAGAAACGCTTAGAGATGCTCAATTCCTTGGCATGCAAGCTCAGATCAGAACTCTCCTTTCTACTGGAGCCTTTTTGTTGCCTCGGTCTCGTGAGTCCTCGCTAGAGGCTCGACCTCCACATGATCGTTCCTCACATCCTCCCTATCAGCGTTCCTTCCGTCCTCCCGGTGACCGTTCTTCCCGTTCTCCACAAGACCGTTCTTTATACCGTCTTGTAGATGAAATTTCATCAGATGGTGATGATGTTGTAGAAAACAACCCTTGACCAATACTTTGATATACTTTGAACTAGACTAATAGAACTAGTTTTGAATTAGATTGAATAATTTTGAACTTGTTGTAATTACTTAATTTTTGCTTGGTTTTGAATAATTGTGATGTTTAATTGAACTTTGTTAGTTTTAAAGTATTATTTGTATGTTTGGTTGGATTTGTGGTGAATTAGGAGTTATTTATGGTGAATTGGGGGTTATTTGACGTGAATTGGGGGTTATTTGATGTGAATTGGGGGTATTGGTATGCTATTTTTATTTAGCAGGTGGTGTAGCTACCAAAACAGGCATTTTCTGCCAAAATTTATCCCAGAAAACCTACCGACCTTGGTCTATAGATAATAAATTTTTTTTAATGCACATTGAATTCCTAGAAATTCAAGATTGCCGACCAACTTTGATCGGTAAGTTGGCTGCCATGTCCAGTTTACCGACCAACGTCGGCCGGTATTATTAAATTTAATTATTTATAAAAAATATAAATTTTCTGGTATCGACCAACGTTGGTTGGTAGGAAAAATATTATAAATTAATTTATTTTTCATTGCCGACCAACATTGGTCCGTAAACAAAATTATTAAATTTAGAACACCGATCAATCTTGGTCGGTAAAATTAAATTATTAAAATAATATTCTGACCAATATTTTTCGATAATTCAATTAAATTGTCAGATGGTCGTGTAGAGTATACCCACCAAAGTTGGTCGGTATGCTCTACCGACCTTCAAAATACCAACCACATGCAAATGGTCGCGGTTTGGATGGTTATTGGCCATTACCGACTATTTTGGTCTGTTTTTAGGACGGTTTTATGCAAATTTTTAGTAGTGAAATCTACTCAAAATGAGCTCAAATGTGAAATATAACTTTCAAATAAAGAACAAATTTCGATTGTTAAATTGTCAAAATAACAACAAATCTAGCAACCCATTTTGCAACTAAGAAGAAGAAGAAATCATAAGTGTAACCTACAATGGTTACAACTAAGAAGAAAAAAAGTTAATCAGCTTCTAGATACGTGGGACATGAATATAGAAAAGAAGAAAGTAGATGATATGATTCTGGATAGTCCGGGAAAAACGAAGAATATTCAGAATGACCCTAAATTATCTAGTGTACTGTTGACCCACTCCAAGTCCAAGAACGTCCAAGAGATGTATGCTAAGGAGCTGCATGACCTTCAACAAGTGACTAGAAGATGTTTGGAGAATCACTTAGAGGATTCATGCAGAGAATACCATGTTTGGAGTCTTGAAAATTGAAGAATCAAGACACTAAGATAAAATGTGCGACACGGTTTCACCAACCGTTGGCTACGGTTCTAGAGGGGCCCGAAGAGCTGAAGAAAATAAACTTATGGAATTCGGCATAGTTCAACTATGTGTTACAATTGGGGTTACTGTTGAGGCTACGGTTAGGCTTGGTGAGTTTTTTTTTGGAAAATTAACTTTGAAAGTTTTCCTATTTTACCCATTGGGTATTTATAATAGCCTAGGGTTATTTTATTAGCCACTTAACATATTTTAACATAAGAAAACTCTTGAGAGAGATTTGTAACCCCTTGGTTCGAGTTCGACTTTGGATTACCTATTTTCAAGACTTGGGTTCTCGAGGATAATCTTCTTCTCCTTTATTTATATCTAAGGTTTCTAATTTTTCGTTCTTGGGAGGCGATCGAATTTCAATTGTTGCTTGAGACGTTCACTTAGGGATCTAGATTTTTTTCTATACTTCATAATTTAGACTACTTTGATAATCTTAATAAAATCTATCATTAGTTTTGCTTCAATTATTATTATTTTTATATTTTTCTTTTTTAATCTTGGATAGTATCATTTGGTATCGGAGAGAAGGCTTGGGTATTGGTTAAAAATCCACATTCCCAGTCTTAAAATCAAGATCCAAATAGTAAAAAAAAAAGGCAAAAATGTATAGTTGTTATTTTCGACTAAACCTAGTCGAGTTGCTTGCAAATGTTCTTGAGTTTCAAATAAAAATCGGAAAAGAAATTATTGAAGTGTTCTTGTTGATTGTTGAGGAAATATTACTTTGGATAACAAAGATTCATTGTGGATTCTTGTTAAGGACGAACTAGTGCTAGTTCGCATTATATTGTTCTTAATATTTGAAACTGTCACACCTCTTTTTTATACCCGAGGGTTATATAAGGGAGTTTTTTCAATTAAAGTGACATAAATCGAAATGGAATTATTTTATTTATTTTTCAGAGTCGCCACTTGGAATAGTTTATTTGGTGTCCCAAGTCACCGGTTTATTTAAATCCCAAATCGAGGAGAATTTTGACTTTATTTAAAAATCTTCGAAATCAGAAAATCTAGGTAAGGAATTCTGTTAACCTGGGAGAAGGTGTTAGGCATTTTCGGGTTCCGTGGCTCGAGCACGGTCGCTTAACTATTAATAATTGGCCTAATTATCTGATTTAATACATGTTTTAAACCTAGTGTGCATTTTTAACTTTATAACCGCTTTTAATTATTTAAACCGATTTTAGGATTTATGGAATTATTTCTGGAAAAAGTTACGATTGTCGTACACTTGCCGTTTTGAAACACATTACAAACCACGCTACATGAAATGCACCTGCGATTTGTGACGCATTTATTTTATCATTATTATTCGAAATTATTATGATCGGGTCACATGAAATACACACCCGAATTTGAAAATTATGTATCATAACTATGTCATGGGAACCGTACCCACAATCATGATGATTTATTATTAACAGCGCGCCTAAAGCAACTAGCGCATTTGAATTTTTCTAATCTTTGAGATTATTGTCAAACTAGCCAGGTTTCACACTGAAAATATAGCTTTAAAATATGAACAGAAGACATGCACATCATGTGCCATACATTAATCTTCTAATACCTTATATGGCAATCAGACATAACTTAGTCATGACCAGCAACCCATTAATTTTGGTTAGGCATTTAACAAGAACTAGAATGAAGTGACTTAATCATATTTCCTCAAACTTAGAGCAGGTGACTAAATCACTACACATTGAGAGTCCATTAGTTTCATTTTACCTATTCAAATAATAACTGAATTCTAGCCTTTAAAGAAACAAAAATAGCTGAAATATTCTACTTCACCTTTAATAGACCGAAAGATCAAAATAGTGGTACATTAATGTTGAAGCAAATATGATCAATTCATTATACTAAAAAAAACTCACAAAAGTTTGATTGAAAACTTTATTCACATAATCCTATTCCAATAAGCATATCATTTTAAGATAACTCTAAACTCAGACACAAACTCGGCACGGAAGGCAGTCCGGTAAATGGCCATCGATCCATCTAAATCAATTCGGCAGTAGCTAAATTGTGAAAGTATTTGAGGCAGTAGTTTGAAAGACTACTAAACCAATTCACTCATTCAAATAAGTTGTACTCCATAAAAAAGAAATGAGAGAACTACTTGAAAAGAACATAACCAACTTTTATCTACAATTCTTTAAGATACATCAAACATCAAATTTCTAAAGCAGAGTCAAAAAACTATTAGCAAAAAAAATAAATTCATAAAGCCTAACATTAACATAGTAATTGCAATTAAAATAATGAAAAAAGCACAAAGATGATATTCAGCTGCTCCTAAGGTTAAATTTTTAAGTGACGTTCACTTTCAAGTTCAAAGACACAATCAGTTGAAAATTTGATAAGAACTGCTAAAACAATCAGTTGATGGCACAATACCAAACAATGATAAGAACTGCTAACTCCCATAAAGAAACACATAATTATCATTGCCATAGCATTGTAAGCATGTTCTCATTGAATCAAAAGGAGAATTAAATGATCGAGGAAGGGAAAAGTACCTTAACGACAGTAATAGGTCCTTAAAATTGCCAAATAATAGCTGATAAACCGCTACAAACTGGAGCTCAGTGGAACAAAACTTGAACAACAACTCAACTCAATCAACCTCCACATTTGAAACCCAAATCAACTAAGAAGTAGAAACTTAAAATATTTTAGCATTTTTTGTTAAAATTTCGGACATCAACCATCTTAAAGAAAGAAGTAATATTTTATATGTTCATGCTTTTTTCTGAAATCTCCGAAGAAATGAAAGAATCGAAAGGAAATTCCAAAAATCCTCAAAGTTTTCCTTTTGTCCTCTCGTTCTCTGTCCGTGGGTAAGGGTTGAGGAAGAAGAAGAAACAACTGGTTTGGTGGTGTGCTGAAGAAGAAGAGCTGTTAGGTTTTCTCCATTGAAGTCCGATTCTTCGGTCTTTAGAGGTTAAGATGAGAGTCTAGAAGAAAAAGGGAGGGGGTGCGCCGTTGCCCTCTATGAAAGAGAAAGGGGTCTGATTTTTCTTAATCTTCTGATGTTAGGTCTAAGTTCTTTTTTAGGTTTGGAAGGTGAGAGTCTTTTAATGAGAGGAGGTTCTGGTTGAGTTATGGGCTGGGGGATTCTAGCTACTTTGGGCCTCACAAAGAAATGGCCCAAAAGCAAATTAATGACCCAAATATTCCATCTTTTTTTCTTATTTTGCTTTTTCTTTGATTTAAAATTGTCACAACCCTAGTTCACCAACAGTGAACATGTCATGACGACACTTAGTCTCCGTGACCAGGTAAGTCTAACACTTGCGGAAACATAATAATTTCGGAAAAATAGAATACCATATTTAATTATCTAAAAAGAAAATTGTACTAAATGCCGCTCGGCATATACGACTCAATATATCAAGACTAACACAATCCCAAAACCCGGAAACTCACGGGAAAACACAGGCTACCGAAATGTATAGTGAGGCTCCAAACTCCAGAATATCTAACAAACGGAAGGAAAGAGAACTAAGTACTAAAGATAGAATAAGGAGGGAGACTCATCGGTCTGCGGACGCAGTAGATCTACCTCGAAGTCTCCGTAGTCCTCCTGCCTCACTGATAGTGCGCCTGAGTAGAGGTACCTAGATCTGCACATGAAAAACATGCACAAAAGAGGCGTGAGTACACCACAGCGGTACTTAGTAAGTGCCAAGCCTAACCTCGGTTGGGTAGTGACGAGGAAGGTTAGGGCCCTACTGAGGTTATATAAAATATAAAGATGGCAGGATAAGATAATCAGTGCAATTGAGAACCTACAGTAAGAATCTATACAGGATAATAAGAGTACAATAACGGAAATAATGATGAAAGCAAACCATAAGGAAAGTAACTGGGGATCTCTAAGTATCCCGAGGATCTCTTAGTATCCTCGACATGTACTAGGGATCTCTTGGTATCCCGAGGATCTCTCGGTATCCTCAATATAAGCCAAATATCTCTTGGTATCCCGAGGATCTCTTGGTATCCTCAATATGTACTAGGGATCTCTTGGTATCCCGAGGATCTCTTGGTATCCTCAATATATGTGCAGGGGATCTCTCGGGAATCTAACCCGTAGTCCCAAAGTAAATGTGCAGGGGGAATCTCTCGGGAATCTAACCCGTAGTCCCAAAGTAAATGTGCAGGGGGAATCTCCCGGCAATCTAACCCGTAGTCCTAAAGTAAATGTGCAGGGGGAATCTCCCGGAAATCTAACCCGTAGTCCCAATTTAAAACACAGAGCAACAACACAAGAATATTAAATTAAACGCTAATTTCGTACCAAGTAAACATTTACTTCTAGCCTAACATGCTTCACGTAATGCAATTCAGGCAATTTAAGAAAATAGGCAATTAAGTCAACTAAACATGCCTTTCTAGACTAGCAACATGCTAAATTCACAAGTAGAATAAAACAAGAAAAGAACTCTATCGAAATACTTAAGGAAAAATAGGATTTTCAACAATTAGCTCAAGTACGCACTCGTCACCTCACGTACAGGGCATTTCAATTATCAAATATAGCACATCCTAAGGGGAAAGGTCCCCCCCACAAGGTTAGACAAGCCACCTACCTCGAACCAGCTCAAAATCAACTAGAAACCACGCTTTTGCCATGAGTATCCAACTCCAAATGGCCCAAATCTAATCAATTCAATTGCATATCGTAAATATCATCTCAAACAAATGATCCTATGTTTTAATTCAAAGCTAATACACGAAATTATGGAAAATGACCAAAACGCCCCTCGGGTCCACGTCTCGAAATCGGTAAAAATTTATATTCCCAGAAACCTCGCACTCTCACGAGTCTAACCATACAAAAATTAACAATTCCGACACTATTTGGTCCTTTAAATCATCATTTTACATTTTTGAAAGGTTTCACAATTTTCTTCCCAAATTCCCTCTAAAATCACGAATTAAATGATGAATTTAGTGTTAGGTTCATGTATTCTAGCCAAAACTGAGTTAAAATCACTTACCCCGATGAATTTCTTGAAAAACCTTCGAAAAATCGTCAAAATCCGAGCTCTCTAGGTTAAAATATTAAATAAAACCCAAAACCTCGTATTTATAGGTACCCCTCAGGTTTCCAGCTACTGCGGGCCGCACCAAAACTCACGCATTCCGCGCAAGCCAGTGCGGTCCACGCAAAGGCAACGTGCGGCCGCACAGGCCTCCCTCTACAGTGATAGGCTTTAGTATTTTGGCCATAACCTTTGCTACAGATGTCCAAATTGCGATATCTTTACCTTTCTAGAAACTAGACACGAAGTGCTACGATTGTTTTTGAATCACCTCAAAATTCCTTGTAGATCAAAAGATATGAGCTTCCGAAGTAGGACCAGCGGAAGGGCCCTTCACCGCGGCCGCGCCCCACTTTGTGCGGTCCGCGCGACGCCTACCGCGCCCGCACTCGCTTTTGTGCGGTCCGCACAGCACTCAACGCAGGCGCACTAATTTTTGTGCGGACCGCGTGAGTGTGTTCTGGGACCTGCAACCCCTGTAGACATGCTACAACTATGATTTTTGCACTAAAACATCCCGGAACCTACCCGGAACTCCCAGAACTTCAAATCAATTATACCAACACATCCCATGACATCGTTCAAACTTGATCAACACTTCGGAACGCTTATAACAACATCAAATCACCAATTTCACATAGGATTCAAGCCTAAGAACTCCAAGAACTCTTAAATTATGTTTTTGATAAAAAACTGTATCAAATCTCGTCCGAATGACCTGAAATTTTGCACACACATCCCAAATAACATGACGGAGCTACTGAAACTTCCGGAATTCCATTCCGACCCTCGGATCAAAATCTCACTATTGGACCGGAAACTTCAAAAATTCAAACATCGGCATTTCAAGCGTAAATTAGCTACGGACCTCCAAAACACATTCCGAACACGCTCCCAGCCCCAAATTCACCTAACGGAGCTAACAGAACCGTCGAAATTCCATTCCGAGGCTGTCTCCCCACCGTTCCGACTTCGGTTAACTTTCTAACACTTAAGCTCTCATTTAGGGACTAAGTGTCCCAAAACTCCTCAAAACTCAAAACCGAGCATCCCGGCAAATCACATTAGCAGAAATAAACTTGGGGAAAGCAGTTAATAGGGGATCAGGGCATTAATTCTTAAGACGACTGGCCAGGTCGTCACATCCTCCTACACTTAAACATTCATTCGTCCTCGAACGAGCATAGAGACATACCTGAAGTAGTGAAAAGATGAGGGTAATGGCTGCGCATATCCTACTCGGTCTCCCAGGTCGCCTCCTCGACCGGCTGGCCCCGTCACTGAACCTTTACCGAAGAAATGTTCTTTGACCTCAACTTTCTAACTTGCCTGTCCAATATTGCCACTGGCTCCTCAACATAGGATAGATCCTTGTCCAGCCGGACTGAAGTGAAATCCAGCACGTGCGACGGGTCACCGTGATACCTCCGAAGCATCGAAACATGAAATACTGGATGCACTCCTGCCAAGCTGGGAGGTAAGGCAAGCTCATAAGCAACCTCCCCAACTCGCCTCAATATCTTAAAAGGGCCAATAAACCTTGGACTCAACTTCCCTTTCTTCCCAAATCTCATGACACCCTTCATAGGCGAAAACTGAAGCAGAACCCGCTCACCAACCATATAGGAAACATCACGAACTTTTCGGTCCGCGTAACTCTTCTGTCTGGACTGGGCTGTACAGAGTCTGTCTTAAATCACCTTAACCTTTTCCAAGGCACCCTGAACTAAGTTCGTGCCCAATAATCTAGCCTTGCCCGGCTCAAACCAACCCACCGGAGATCTACACCGTCTCCCATATAAAGCCTCATACGGTGCCATCTGAATACTGGACTGATAGCTGTTGTTGTAAGCAAACTCCGCCAATGGCAAGAACTGATCCCAAGACCCTCCAAACTCAATCACACATGCGCGAAGCATATCCTCAAGAATCTGAATAGTGCACTCGGACTGTCCTTCCGTCTGAGGGTGAAATGCTATACTCAACTCTACCCGAGTACCTAACTCATGCTGAACGACCCTCCAGAACCGTGATGTGAACTGAGTACCTCTATCTGAAATGATGGAAACCAGGATACCATGCAGGCGAACAATCTCCCGGATATAGATCTCCGCCAACCGCTCTGAGGAATAAGTAGTACACACAGGAATAAAGTGAGCGGACTTGGTTAGCCGATCCACAATCACCCAAATAGCATCGAACTTTCTCAAAGTCCGGGAGCCCAACTACAAAGTCCATGGTGATCCGCTCCCACTTCCACTCCGGAATCTCTATCTGTTGAAGTAACCCACCTGGTCTCTGGTGCTCACACTTCACCTGCTGACAATTGAGGCACCGAGCTACAAATCCAACTATATCCTTCTTCATCTGCCTCCACCAATAGTGCTGCCTCAAATCCTGATACATCTTCGGGCACCTGGATGAATAGAATACCGCGAACTATGAGCTTCCTCCAATATCAACTCCCGAATACCATCAACATTGGGTACACAGACCCGACCCTGCATCCTCAATACCCCATCATCACCAATAGTCACATCTCTGGCATCACTGTGCTGAACCTTGTCCTTGAGGACAAGAAAATGAGGGTCATCATACTGCCGCTCCATGATACGGTCAAACAAGGAAGACCGAGAAACCACACAAGCTAGGACTCGACTGGGCTTCAAAAGGTCCAATCTCACAAACTGGCTGGCTAAGTCCTGACCATCCATTGCCATAGGCCTCTCTGATGCTGGTAGATATGCCAAACTCCCCAAGCTCTCCGCCCGATGACTCAAAGCATCAGCCACCACATTAGCTTTGCTCGGGAGATACAAGATAGTGATGTCATAGTCCTTCAGCAACTCTAACCACCTCCTCTGGCGCAAATTTAGATCCTTTTTCTTGAACAAGTGCTGCAAGCTCCGATGGTCAGTATAAATCTCACAAGGCACACCGTATAAGTAATGGCGCCAAATCTTCAGGGCGTGAACAATGGCAGCGAACTCAAGGTCGTGAACAGGTTAGTTCTTCTCATGTATCTTCAACTGTCTGGACGCGTAGGCAATCACCCTACCATCCTACATCAACACCGCTCCGAGGCCAACCCTCGAGGCATTACAATAGACTGTATAAGACCCCGAACCTGTAGGCAGTATCAAAATTGGGTCTGTGGTCAAGGCTGTCTTGAGCTTCTAAAAGCTCGCCTCACACTCCTCCGTCCACTGAAATAGAGCACCCTTTTGGGTCAACCTGGTCATAGAGGTTGCAATCGATGAAAACCCCTCCACAAAACAACGGTAGTAGCCAACCAAACCAAGGAAACTGCGGATCTCGGTAGCTGAGGATGGACTGGGCCAACTCTACACGACCTCTATCTTCTTCCAATCCACCTGAATACCTTCACTCGATATCACGTAGCCTAAGAATGCCACTGAATCCAACCAAAACTCACATTTTGAGAACTTAGCATATAACTTCTTCTCTCTCAGAGTCAGAAGCACAGTTCCCAGGTGCTGCTCATGATCTTCCCGACTCCGGGAATACACCAGAATATCATCAATAAAGACAACGACGAACGAGTCAAGATATGGCCGGAACACACTGTGCATCAAATGCATAAAGGCTGCTGGGGCGTTGGTCAGCCCAAATGACATAACAAGGAACTCGTAATGGCCATACCGAGTCTTGAAAGCAGTCTTCGGGATATCTGGTTCTCGAATCTTCAACTGATGGTAACCTGAACGCAAATCAATCTTAGAAAACACCCGTGCTCCCTGAAGCTGGTCAAACAGATCATCAATACGAGGCAAAGGATAACGGTTCTTAACTGTAACTTTGTTCAATTGGCGATAATCAATATACATACGCATAGAACCATCCTTTTTCTTCACAAACAAGACAGGAGCACCCCAAGGCGATACACTAGGCCAAATAAAACCCTTATCAAGCAATTCTTGTAACTGATCCTTCAACTCAGGAGGAGCCATACTATATGGGGGAATAGAAATGGGCTGAGTGCCCGACAATAGATCAATGCCAAAATCAATATCTCTCTCAGGCGGCATGCCTGGAAGATCAGCTGGAAACACATCGGGAAAATCCCGTACTACTAGAACTGAATCAACTGAAAGAGTATCAATACCGACGTCTCTCACATAAGCTAAATACGCGGCACACCCCTTTCCAACCATATGCTGAGCTTTAAGAAAAGAGATAACTCTACTGGGAGTGTGATCTAAAGTACCACTCCACTCAACACGCGGAATACCTAGCATAGCCAACGTCACGGTCTTGGCGTGACAATCAAGAATAACATAATGGGGCGACAACCAGTCCATGTCCGGAATAATATCAAAATCAACCATGTTGAGTAACAATAGTTCTGCTCTGGTCTCAAAACCACGAATAGTAACCAAACACGACCGATAAACGCGGTCCACAACAAGAGAATCTTCCACCGGAGTAGAAACATAAACAGGAGAACTCAACGAATCTCGGGCAACACCCAAATACGAAGCAAAATAAGAAGACACATAAGAATAAGTGGAGCCTGGATCGAATAGAACCGATGCATCTTTGTGACAAACCAGTATAATACCTGTGATGACGGAATCACAGGCAACAACCTCGGTACGAGCAGGAATGGCATAATATCTGGCCTGGCCTCCCCCTCTAGGGCGACCTCTACCTCCCCAACCTCCACCTCTAGCTAGCTGAGTAGGTGGGGTAGCAACTGGAGCTGTAACCATAGCATGAGAACTCTGCGGGGCACGCTATGGCTGAGAAGTCTGTGGAGGTGCACCCCTCCCAAGTCTAGGGCACTCCCTCACCAAGTGGCGTGTGTTACCACACTCAAAACAAGCTATGGGAGGATGTGGTAGCTGTTACTGGCTAGGGCCAGGTCTACTAGACTGACCTCTGAAAGCACCCTACGCAGGAGGCGCACTAGAAACCGAAGGTGCATAATATGACTCTTGAGATCTGGGAGGAGTTGGAGCATTGCTAGCTGCTGGAAGAGCTGAATGAATGGGACGACTCATATAGCCCCTACCATGACGACCTACAGTTGGGGTACGGGCACTAAAATAATGGCCCGACTCACGAGACCTCTTGGCCTCCCTCTCCTCTCTCTCCTAACATGCATACCCTCAATCCTCCTAGCAATGCTCACCACCTGCTGATAAGAAATGTCCATCTCCAACTCACGAGCCATGCTAGATCTGATGGGAGGAATAAGCCCCTTAATAAACCGGCGAACCCTCTCGCGGACAGTAGCAACCAAGGCTGGTGCATGCCTAGCCAATTTGGTGTAATGGATAGCATACTCTGAAACAGTCACAGCTCCCTGGTGCAAATTCTCAAACTCTGCGCGCCATGCGTCCCTGAGGCTCTGAGGAACGAACTCTCTCAAGAACATATCTGAGAACTGGGTCCAAGTCAGTGAAGCAGCCTCGTCTGGACTGTCTAACTCATAGGTGCGCCACCACTCATAGGCGGCTCCCCGAAGTAGGAAAGTAGTGAAGGAAACCTTGCTCGATCCGGTAATACCCATAGTGCAAAGAATACGGTGGCAATCCTCCAGAAATCCCAAGGCATCAACTGTCGCTAGTCCACTGAAAACCAGAGGATCATACTTCTTGAACCTCTTGAGTCTCCGCTGCTCATCCTCAGAAGCAGCTGCCCCATCCTCGGGCTAAACTGGTACTGTAGTTTGTACATGAATGATCTCTAGGACCTACTCAACCTGCACTCGCTGCTCAAGAGTGCGGGCGGCGGGAGTCTATGCCCCTCCCCCGGCCTGGGATGTGGCTGCAGCAAGGGGAAACAACCCTGCCTGAGCCAGCGTGGTGTACATACTCATAAACTGTGCCAATATCTCTTGAAGGGATAGAGTAGTAATGGTTGTAGGCGTGTCGGGTTCCTGAACTCCGGCTAGATCTGCTGGCGGTACCTCAGCGACAGCTCGTGCAAGTGCTCTGGCTGCACCCTGTGCACGTCTACGGCCTCTACCCCGACCCCTACCTCTGACGGCTACAGGAGGGGGTGCGGGTGCCTGATCATCCCGAGTAGCACGTGTCCTCACCATCTGTGAGAGAATAGAAGACAGAAGTTTAGAATTGATGTCAAAAATATCGCACGACAAGGAGATCAATAAAGTGAAGAATTTTCCTAAATAGTTACATAGCCTCTCGTAGATAAGTACAGACGTCTCCATACTGATCAGCGAGACTCTAATAAACCGGCATGTGTTCCGTGACTCCTATGAACCTAGAGCTCTGATACCAACTTGTTACGACCCTAGTTCACCAACCATAAACATGTCATGACGGCACCTAGTCTCCGTGACTAGGTAAGCCTAACACTTGCAGAAACATAATAATTGTGGAAAAATAGAATACCATATTTAATTATCTAAAAAGGAAATTGTACTGAATGCCGCTTGGCATATATGACTCAATATCTCAAGACTAAAACAATCCCAAAACCCGGAAACTCACGGGAAAACACAGGCTACCGAAATGTATAGTGAGGCTCCAAACTCCAGAATATCTAACAAATGGAAGGAAAGAGAACTAAGTACTAAAGATAGAATAAAGAGGGAGACTCGTCGGTCTGCGGACGCAGCAGATCTACATCGAAGTTTCTGTAGTCCTCCTGCCTCACTGATAGTGCACCTGAGTAGAGGTACCTAGATCTGCACATGAAAAACATGCGCAGAAGAGGCATGAGTACACCCCAACGGTACTCAGTAAGTGCCAAGCGTAACCTCAGTTGGGTAGTGACGAGGAAGGTCAGGGCCCTACCGAGGTTATATAAAATATAAAGATGGCAGGATAAGATAAACAGTGCAATTGAGAACCTACAGTAAGAATCTATACAGGATAATAAGAGTACAATAACGGAAACAATGATGAAAGCAAACCATAAGGAAAGTAACCGAGGATCTCTAAGTATCCCGAGGATCTCTTAGTATCCTCGACATGTACTAGGGATCTCTTGGTATCCCGAGGATCTCCCGGTATCCTCAATATAAGCCAGAGATCTCTTGGTATCCCGAGGATCTCTTGGTATCCTCAATATGTACTAGGGATCTCTTGGTATCCTGAGGATCTCTCGGTATCCTCAATATATGTGCGTGGGATCTCCCGGGAATCTAACTCGTAGTCCCAAAGTAAATGTGCAGGGGGAATCTCTCGGGAATCAAACTCGTAGTCCCAAAGTAAATGTGCAGGGGGAATCTCCCGGGAATCTAACCTGTAGTCCCAAAGTAAATGTGCAGGGGGAATCTCCCGGGAATCTAACCCGTAGTCCCAAAGTTAATGTGTAGGGGTAATCTCTCGGGAATCTAACCCGTAGTCCCAATTTAAAACACAGAGCAGCAGCACAAGAATATTAAATTAAACGCTAATTTCGTACCAAGTAAATATTTACTTCTAGCCTAGCATGCTTCACGTAATGCAATTCAGGCAATTTAAGCAAATAGGCAATTAAGTTAACTAAATATGCCTTTCTAGACTAGCAACATGCTAAATTCACAAGTAGAATAAAACAAGAAAAGAACTCAATTGAAATACTTAAGGAAAAATCGGATTTTCAACAATTAGCTCAAGTACGCGCTCGTCACCTCACGTACAAGGAATTTCAATTATCAAATATAGCACATCCTAAGGGGAAAGGTCCCCCATACAAGGTTAGACAAGCCACTTATCTCGAACCGGCTCAAAATCAACTAGAAACCACGCTTTTGCCACGAGTATCCGACTCCAAATGACCCAAATCTAATCAATTCAATTGCATATCGTAAATATCATCTCAAACAAATGATCCTATGTTTTAATTCAAAGCTAATACGCGAAATTATGGAAAATGACCAAAACGCCCCTCGGGCCCACGTCTCGGAATCAGTAAAAATTTATATTCCCAGAAACCTCGCACTCTCATGAGTCTAACCATACGAAAATTATACAATTCCGAAACTATTTGATCCTTTAAATCATCATTTTACATTTTTGAAAGGTTTCACAATTTTCTTCCCAAATTCCCTCTCAAATCACGAATTAAATGATGAATTCAGTGTTAGGTTCATGTATTCTAGCCAAATCTGAGTTAAAATCACTTACCCCGATGATTTCTTGAAAAACCTTCGAAAAATCGCCAAAATCCGAACTCTCTAGGTAAAAATATTAAATAAAACCCAAACCTCATATTTATAGGTACCCCTCAGGTTTCCAGCTACTGCGGGCCGCACCAAAACTCATGCGGTCCGGGCAAGCCAGTGCGGTCCACGCAAAGGCAACGTGCGGCCGCACAGGTCTCCCTCTGCAGTGACAGGCTTTAGTATTTTGGACATAACATTTGCTACAGATGTCCAAATTGCAATATCTTTACCTTTTAGGAAACTAGGCACGAAGGACTACAACTTTAGTTTTTGAATCACCTCAAAATTCCTTGTAGATCAAAAGATATGAGCTTCCGAAGTAGGACTAGCGGGAGGGCCCTTCACCGCGGCCGCACCCCACTTTGTGCGGTCCGTGCGACGCCTACCGCGGCCGCGCCCGCTTTTGTGCGGTCCGCACAGCACTCAATGCGGGCGCACTAATTTTTGTGCGGACCGCGTGATTGAGTTCTGGGGCCTGCAACCCCTGTAGACCTGCTACAACTATGATTTTTGCACTAAAACATCCCGGAACCTACCCGGAACTCCCGAAACTTCAAACCAATTATACCTACACATCCCATGACATCGGTCAAACTTGATCAAAACTTCGGAACGCTTATAACAATATCAAATCACCAATTTCACATAGGATTCAAGCCTAAGAACTCCAAGAACTCTTAAATTATGTTTTCGATCAAAAACTGTATCAAAACTCGTCCGAATGACCTGAAATTTTGCACACACATCCCAAATGACATGACGGAGCTACTGAAACCCGGAATTCCATTCCTACCCTCGGATCGAAATCTCACTATCGGACCGGAAACTTCAAAAATTCAAACTTCGGCATTTCAAGCGTAAATTAGCTACGGACCTCCAAAACACATTCCGAACACGCTCCCAGCCCCAAATTCACCTAACGGAGCTAATAGAACCGTCAGATTTCCATTCCGAGGCTGTCTCCCCATCGTTCCGACTTCGTTTCAACTTTCTAACACTTAAACTCTCATTTAGGAACTAAGTGTCCCAAACCTCCTCAAAACTCAACACCGAGCATCCCGGCAAATCACATTAGCAGAAATAAATTTGGGGAAAGCAGTTAATAGCTGATCGAGGCATTAACTCTTAAGACGACCAGCCGGGTCGTCACAAAACTCTAGCCAAATTAATTGAAACACCAATTTCAAATTGATTTTTGCAGAAATGACCTATTAAACTAATTGATTAAAGCTAATGTATATTTTTGTGATTTTCATGTATTAATCTAACAATTGAAGAGTAATTAATTTCTAAAAATGCAAATTAGACTTAAGATGGCATGAGATGAAAAATGTGACACTTTTTGTGATTTTTTCTATGATTTTAAAATATTAAAGTGCATGAAATGCAACTAAATAAAGAAAAACTCCTGAAATTCATTAAAAATTATTTTTGGTCTATTTTTTGGAGTTATTTCCTTGCGGAGCAAAAATTAGGTGCTCACATCTGCCCCTCTTTGCTAAAAAATATGAAGAGTTTTCTAGCAAAGATAAAGTGAGCAACTACGAGCAATTTTTGCCCGTTTGAAACTCCATTTGGAAGCATTTTGAAAAAGTTTGGCCGAACCTTGCTTTGGAGGTTGCCTACATATTCTTGGCTATAAAGGAATTAGGCCGGTGTTGTTCTGGAAGTTTTGATAGCTGGGACTACCAAGAAACTATGATTTCACTGCCATTGATGTTGTTTCTGCTTGCTGAGCTCCTTATTACACCAAAATAAAAAAATAAAAAGCTAAACTAGCTAAGACTATCAACTACGAGTTACAAGATTCCTATCTATAAACCTTCTAACACTTGATCTTGAGTCTTGGCTGGTTTTTTGTGTGGATTCTGATTTGAATCTTGATGCTTGTTAGTTGCAGGTGCTGGTTCTTTCCTTTTTCAACTTCTCGGATCAAGGCGGGACATGCAAAGCTTGTGACTTCAATCATATCTTGAGCAGTCCACATCTTTTCTCTGCTTCTACACTTAGAGTTCACTTCTTTTCTTTTATTTGGATTATGAATTCTTCTTTTGGTCATCTCAAACCTCGTGCCTTATGGTAAAAGCCTACTCAGACACCAAAACAAACAAACGAACAAAATTTTTCTGCCCCAATTTTCACTAGGAAAATTTTGTGAGGTATTACAATAAAAATATAAACTATTTCTTTATTGAAAGCCATAAAATTAGGATTGCGTATCCTTGAGAAAAAGAGATTAGGGAGTGGAGACCCTATATCTAAAATGAAATCAAATAAGAATCGGAGGCCCTTAGTTGGAAAGATTACCAGGTTATATTGGCATCAACTTGGGAGTGGGACCCTATACTAATAAAGATTACCAGGTTATGCCGGGAGTGTCATTGGGTTATGTCGGAAAGGTCCTCGGGTTATGCCGGGAAAGTCATCGGGTTATTCCAGGAAAGTCATCGGGTTATGCCGGGAAAGTCATCGGGTTATACCGGAAAGGTCCTCAGGTTATGCCGAGGAAGTCATCGGGTTATGCTGGAAAGGTCCTTGGGTTATGCCACGGAAATCATCGGGTTATGCCGGAAATGACCTCGGGTTATGCCAGGGAAGCCATCGGGTTATGCTGTAAAGGTCCTCGAGTTATGTCGGAAACTCATCGGGTTATGCCGGAAAGGTCCTAGGGTTATGCCAGGGAAGTCATCGGGTTATGCCGGAGAGATCCTCGGGTTATGCCGGAAAGGTCCTCGGGTTATGCTGGGAAAGTCATCGGATTATGCCGGAAAGGTCCTCGGGTTATGCCGGGGAAGTCATCAGATTATGCCGGAAAGGTCCTCGGGTTATGCCGGGGAATTCATCGGGTTATACCGAAAAGGTCCTCGGGTTATACCGGGGAAGTCATTGGGTTATGCCGGAAAAGTCCTCGGGTTATGCCGGGATCAACTAGGGGGTGGGACCCTATATTGGAAAGATTACCAGGTTATGCTGGCATCGACTAGGGAATGAGACCCTATGTTGGAAAAGTCATAACTAGAGATTGGAGACCCTATGCTACCATGATTTTGAATTTTTCTTCTTCTTTCTTTTCATTTCATTCTTTTATTTAAGAAAATGAGTAAAAATGCAGGAAAAAATTTGGAGGAGACTTCTCTTTTGGATTAATTATTGCTGAAAAGTTGTTTCTAGCCCTTGCGCAGTTTCTTTTGATTGCACCTACTTCTTGCAAGGTTGCTTTGGATTGCGCTTGTTTCCTGTTTTCAAACAAAGAACAATTATTAGTTTGAAACGGTGGTTGGTTTTGTGGCCTTGATTGTTTCAATCACTTAATCTCGGCCCAACTTCTTTGATGAAGATCTCAACTGAAACTGCTTGTTCCCTGAGGTCCGATTTCATTTCAGGCCCTAGAGAACCTCTGGTTTTCCAGACTTTGCCATAACGGTTGGTCGGTGGAACTCAACCTTATCGACTTTATTTTGCCTTCGTAGGCCTTTGACTCTTTTTTCTTTTTCTTTTTTTAACTTTGGAGCATTGGGGAACGTTTTGCTCCTCAAACTTTGTCGCAACGGCTAGTCATGTGGGACTTAACCTTTTCCAACTTTATTTCACCTTTATAGGCCTTTCATTTCTGGCTTCTTTCTTCCAACTTCAATTTCAGAGCATTTGGGGTACCTTGGATTTCCAAACCTTTGCCAAGATGGTAGCCACATGGGACTCAACCTTTTTAACTTCATTTTGCCTTTGTGGGCATTTGAATTTAATTTCCTTTCTTTTCAGGAGTTTATCAATTTCAAAACATCAGCCACCATGGCCATTCGAGGTTGACTTGATGCCCCCGACGAGGCTGGGTGCCTTTTGCATATTAGCTTGTATCAAATGAGAACCTTGTAAATCAGTCTTACTATCCTTTCTTTGTCTTAGTTTCAGAACAGAGTTAGACCGAAAGGGATTCAAAGAAAACAAACAATGGAATGGAGAATGAGTTTAAAACAAGAAGTGTCCCTTTCAGAAAAAGGAAAGAAGGACTTATTTGGAGTACATGCGGACTTCAATGAACATGACATGCCTTTTGGACTGGATGCCTAATCTGTGTAAACCGTCCGACTCTCATAAATTCATCACAACTTTTGCCTCAAAATCGAGAACCTTGCCAGGACTCTGTTGATGCCGATGGTTGTGAGGATCCTCTTTTCGATCAAGGGGCACCCTTTGCAATTTTCACGAGATGACCTCTCTTATTTCTCTTCTCACCGTTGTCTTATAGTGCTCTTTGTGAGTTTTCACTAACAAGACTCTCTCATTTTCAATTTTTCTGCTTACCATTGCCTTACAGTGCCCGTGTGGGTTTTCACCAATAAGACTCTCTCATTTTATCTCTCTCATTTTGATTACATCGGATCCAAGTAGCTGCATTCTTCGATCCTTGAACATTCTCATCGATTGATCGGAAGGACTTGAACAGGATTTTGGGGTAAAAAGAATTTGGATTAAATTACAACTTTGGAACCTTTCAGGCGAAATCATCGTCGAACCATTGTAACTTCTGCCCTAGTTTCAACTTTAGGAAAATGTGGATTTTTGTTTTGGTGTGACTAAACCCCAGAGAGAGGATGCTTACGTATCCTTTCAGAATCAAGTCGAGTATAGTTCAGGAAAACTTTTATTTTTGATTTTCTTTTGTTTTGCCTTTTCTTTTCTCTTTCTTTTTCCTTTTTCCTCTTTTTTTTTACATTTTTTCATTTCATTTTCTTTGTATTTTCTTCCTTTTTATTTTTCTTTTTCTTCTCTTTTTCATTTTTCATTTCATTTTTTCAGTTTTTTGTTTTCAATAACACTTTCAGGTTCCAAAGAGGGTAATTAAAGAAGAGTAACCGGCTCAAATGGTTTACAAAAGGGTTAATAGTGTTTGGGTAGCGAGAATGAAAGCCTTCGTCATCCCAACTGGAGAATATTAATACTATATGGAGGATCAAACATAGTACCTTTTGGCTGCATCAACATTGACAATTGTTTCAAGGACATTTCCTTCGATGTGTCCCAAGTACAACATACTCTTTTGGCAGTAATCTTGTTGCAAAGTATAGACCTTTCCAATCTGGAACCAATTTTACTTCAGATGTTCTGAATCTTTGTTTTATTTCCTTAAAATTATCTTCTTTGCAATCTAATTCTTGATTCATTATTTCGGGGTCTAATAGCTTTCAGGATCTAGGCATGAAGTCCGCAAGCATGTCATGTTATTGGAATATGCATTTAACGGAACTGAAAAGAGAATAAGAAAAATGACAAGATTAAGAAAAGAGACATTCTTGGACAGTGAAATATTAATTTCACTTGTTTTTTTTGATTTTGATGATTTATTTTAATTTTAAAAGGTAGAAGGGTTAACAACGAAAAGTAAGACAATAAAGTAAAACATCCGGATCACACCCTGAGGTAATTCAGACGTAGAAAAGATAGCAAGACTGGCTACCGAGACTCCCATCTAATGGGGAACTTTCAAGTTTGGCGACCGTCTTTTGGCTTTTCTTCTGTTTCGGCAATGGCTGCAATGACTTTCAGTGCCAGATCAAATTCCTCTTCTTCATAAATTATTCCGACTATTGGCCCAGTGTTGTGTGCAGGCAACAAACTATTCATCACATGAGGAGCTTTTTCATCCCAGAAAACAATTCTTTCAGCTTTAATCAAATCTTCAACTGCCCTTTTGAGGGTCCAACAGTCCTCTGTACTGTGTCCTACTGCTCCAGAGTGGTATTCACATCTAGCATCAGCTCGATGCAAGGGGGACTCGGGGTTCGGCCGGTTCAGGGCCACTGGCTGCAATAGATTTAGCCTGATTAGCTTTCAGAACAAGCTTGAATACGATTCACCAATAGAGATGAACTGATTCTTTCTGAAAGACTCTCTTGGGCGAGGATTGTATTGTGGATTATTTGGTTGAGGATTATATGGAGCTTGGTAAGGATGGACATTTCTGGGAGGTGGAGCTCAGTTTTGTGGATAATATTGTGGCCACGTGTAAGGTTGCACGTTCATCACCATATAGGGAGGCGGTGCCACGACATAAGCATCATCTTGAAGAGGATAATAGTGTGGTGGGAACATAGGAGGCACATATGATTGGCTGAATGACCTGCGGGCCTCCCTTGAGCTTGAAGACATCATGGCTCCCTCTTCACTTCCATTGTAGTTCATCAAACCCTCCGAACCATTCTGAGCAGCCTGTGATGTGGCCTTAAAAGCAGCATGACTCAAGTTTTGACTTGTTTTTAAACCGTTTTCAACCATTTCCCCAATTTTGATAGCCTCAGCGAATGACTTACCTATAATGGGCATCATGTTCTGGAAGTAGTCCGCCTCTTGGGCCTGTAGAAAGACCGTGACCATTTCAATTTTGTCCATTGGAGGCTTTACCCTGGCATCTTGCGCACGCCATTTGACAGCATATTCGTGGAAGCTTTCAACAGTTTTTTTTTTCAAATTGGACAAAGTGTTTCTGTCGGGAGAGATGTCCACATTATACTGGAACTGGCGGAAAAAATCTCGGGCCATATCATCCCACACGTGCCAATGAGTAATTTCTTGATCCGTATACCACTCAAAAGCGGTTCCAATGAGGCTTTCCACAAAATAGGCCATTAGCAACTCCTCTTTTCTACCAGCGCCTCTCAACTGGTTATAATATCATTTCAGGTGAGCGACCAGGTCTCCATGCCCGTCGTACTTTTCAAATTTTGGCCTCTTGAAGCCAGCTGGCAAGTGGACATGAGGAAACATACAGAGGTTAGAGTATGAGACACTCTTTTGGCCACTCAGACCTTGCATGTTTTTCAGGCTTTGTTCGAGGCTCTTCATCTTCCGAGCCATTTCCTCTTGCTAAGGATTCTTAACAACCTTTTCTTTCTCCACCGAGAGATCATATTGCAGAGGTTGAGTAAAAGAGTACGGGGTCACATATGTTATTTCTAATTGAAGTTATGGACCCTGAAAGGTGAACATTGGAGGCTCAATATACGGCCGTGGTTAAGTTGGTTGTGCTCTAGTGCAGACTGGTGCTGTAGAGAACAATATTGGAGGTGCCCAAGAAACTGGCGTCTGCGGGCGAACCATAAAAGGCATGCCAGGATCATTGAACGACATTGGAGGGTGTCCGCATGGGATGAGCGAGTTGGGCACATGGGTATTGGTAACCTCACCTGACCCGGGGATCAACTTAGGGAACCCAGGGATTGCACTTAGCGGTTCTCTACCATTAGACCAGGCGTCCCACATTTCCAATATGTGGAGACGCAACATCTTATTCTCTTCAACAGCTGCTGATTCTAGTTATGGAATAGCCGGTGCTGGGCTATCTTCAGGATCGATGATTTGTAGATGGCTTTCAGAGACCATATGAACCTTTCCTTTGGATCTTGTGAAGTAAGGATGGGAAGTCAGATTACCAACAAAACCAACCACCTGAACGGAACCTGGTTAATTTGCACACCCAACAACCTTTTTAGTTTTGAGACGTTTAACAGATAGGAAATCACATATTGGGATGCAATGCACCTAGACAGTTAAACATTTCTACTATGTGTTTAAACGAGTTGCATGTTTCATCCCAACCTTAATTAACCCATTTTTTCAATTTGCACCTCTTTTCTTCATTTCTGCCTCTCTTTAATCACTCTTGATTTTTCATCTCATTTTTGCCGCTCTTTTATTTTTGGTACTCTCTTTTTCTCTTTTTGTTTGTCACTTTTTATTTCTTGTCGCTCCTTTTTTTTTCACTTTTTCTTTCTTTTTCACTCAATTTTTTTTTCTTGTTTTTTTTTCGAATTAGTTTTCACTCAATTTATTTATGGCTATGATCGAATCCGATGGAGATTGCCTACATATCATGACGCCACATGATTCAGATTTTGCGTAGTTCGAGAAAATTACGAACAAGATAAATGAGCTAACTCTTTTTTTTTAAAGTTTATTCAACATTTTTAAACATGCAAATCATACCTCTAAAGCTTCTAACAAGGAAAATGTCACGACCTCAGTTCACCCTCCTTGAATTGTCATGACGGTACCTCGTCTCTACGACTAGGTAAGCCTAGCAAATGTGGAACATAAATGAAACTTGCAGAAGAAATAATGAAAACCAAAATAACTGAATTGAAACAATAGTTATAATGACACTCGGCATATACAACGCAACATTCTCAAAACCAAGTACACTATCCCAAAACCCGGAAACTCACGGAAACACAAGCCTTTAGAATATCTAACAATCTAACTCCAGAATATCTAACAAGAAAGAAAATACAGAAGGGCAATGTTTAACAACTAGAATAGAAAGGGACTTCTCGGTCTATGGATGATACAAATATACCTTGAAGTCTCTAGAGCAGTCGCCTCCCTCAAGGATGGTAGGCCTAAGTAGCGGTACCTGGATCTGCACATGAAAAACATGCGCAGGAGAGGCATGAGTACACCACAGCGGTACTCAGTAAGTGCCAAGCCTAACCTCAGTTAGGTAGTGACAAGAAGGTCAGGGACCTACTGAGGTTAAATAAAATAATAAGGTTAACAGTGTAGAACATGACAATATAAATAAGTACAGCAGTAAAATAACATAAGATGTACAGGACAACAACGACCATACAGAAACAAGGTAAACAGGGAAAGGAAATACAACTCAACACCAATGATAACGATCGGGGAAAGAAACAAGGTAAACACGGAAAGGAAATACAACTCAGCACCAATGATAACGATCGGGGATCTCCCAAGATACCGTCTTGTAGTCCCATATGTACATATCCAATGGATCTCCCAGGATCCCGTCCCGTAGTCTAACTCATAGTGCGTGGGGATCTACCGGAATCCTATTCCGTAGTCCCAAATGTAAATACCCAGTACTGGGGGAATCTACCGGGTACATTCCCGTAGTTCCATATAACTATGCAGGGGGATCTACCGGAATCCCACTTCCGTATTCCCAAAATAAACAGGCAAGGGGGAGCTACCAGAATCCCACATCCGTAGTCCCAAAATAAATACACAGCAGCAACAGGAAAATATACAGAAATGGCAATATTTCATATTAAGGCAACAAGTGATTCTAGCCTAGTATGCTGCACAGAATTCAAGTAAGTCAGGTTGAACAAATAAAGCAATTAAGTCACTTAGACATGCTTTCCTAAGCTAACAACATGCTTAATAGTGCAAGTAATAGAAACAAGAAAGGAAACATACTAGTAATTATTTAAAGAAAATCGGATTTCCAACAATTAGCACAAGTACGCACTCGTCACCTCACGTACAAGGCATTTCAATTACCAAATATACCAATCCTAAGGGGAAGGTCCCCCACACAAGGTTAGACAAGCCACTTACCTCGAACCAGCTCAAAATCAATCCGAAACCACGCTCTTGCCACGAGTACTCGACTCTAAATGACCCAAATCTATTCAATTCAATTTCATAATGTAAATAACACTTCAATTAACTAATTCTACAATAAAATTCTAAGCTAATACGTGAAATTAGGTAAAATGACCAAAATGCCCCTCGGGCCCATGTCTCGGAATCGGGTAAAACTTATTGTTTCAGAATCCTCACACTCTCACGAGTCTAACCATATCAAAATTATCTCAATCCGATATCAAATCCCCAATCAAAACTCAATTTCTTGGTCTAAGAACTTTTCCCCAATTTCCACCAAAATTTCAAAATTAAAGGATGAATTTTTTTTGTTTGTTTTTTTGGAAATCCACTAGGCAAGAGCCTAGGGCTAGTTTTTATTAATAAAAGAGAAGAAAAATACAACAATTAGGAAAAGAACAAATAAGGGGGACAATAGCACCGGTAGTGTTATCCATATGCTGTGGCTATATAATCACTCCTCTGCGTCTCACATTGCCTTATGATGGCAACCTCATATAGAGGATTTATGGTGTAGCTACCGGCAAAGTCTCACGAGGGAATATAATCTCATAGCCGTGTGGATATTTCTCCAAAGGCATATGACCAAGGCAACACAAACCGGGCTAAACCTTTCCTTACTAATCCTACTGAGGCATAAAAAACCTCACCTACGCATGCATGTAAAAAATATGAAGTTGAAAGTACTAAATATTCTATGATCATCACAGAGTTTATAACATACTCTATAATGATATTACACATGATTATACTAACATATTGATAAATTAAACAGTAGTATGAATTAAATTCTTGTCCCTTGTTGTCCGAGCTTGCAAATTCTTCAAGTTATACCTCTTTGTCTTGTTCATCAACCCTATTCAATATGTGTTCGAAATTCATCATTTCTTTTTTGAACAGTTGGACCTCGTGGATGTAGTTGGGGCTGCCTGCTTTTGTTTGGCAACTCTTATTGGAAGTCGCCTAACAATTGCTTCCTCGCTCAGCTTTTCGTCCCAGCTCTTCTTTCTTGTATGATTCCTCTTGCTTTGTTTGCTGTGCATGGGTGATAGATCACCTTGTTTTGCTACTTGTGCGCGGCATTCTTGCAAAATTGCATCTTCCTCTCCGTTTTCATAAATATCCCTTCCCACGTTCACAGGATGTGGGAAATTTTGAGGAAGGTCCTGTGTCATCAAGACATTTCTGTCTTGTGTAGTTGCCAAAATTACCTTGTTTTGTTGTTGTTCTACTCCTTGTATCATTTTTCTATCCTTAGCCAAACAAGTGCTAAAAGAAGAATGGTTGAGGGAGTTAACATGTTGGGAAATCAAAATCGCATCCAGTAGTTTTCTGTCCTCGAAAGATAGATTTAAGTGTAGATTCATGGAAATTAGTCTAAGCCAAGTAGGAATCACTTACCCAAATCGCCCAGGTGAAAATCTCTTCAAAAATCATAATCTCCCGAGTTCCCAAGTCCAAAATATGAATTATGACTTAAACCCTCAATTTTAGGTTTTAAAAATCTGCCCAAGTGTTTCCTTCTTCGCGAATGCGGTCAACGCCTCGCGTTCGCGAAGCACAAAAATGACTTTGACCAAAGTCCTTTTACGCGAATGCGACAAAGACACTCTCGAACGCGATGATTCCTCAGACTTACCCTTCGCGAATGCACTCCTTCTCTCGCGAACACGATGAACAAACTCGACCTCAGATCCAGCTGACCAATTACTCTATGCGAACGCGCTACCTTTCTCACGAACGCGATGCACGAACATTCAGCCCTTCGCGAACGTGGAGCTTTCCTCGTGAACGTGAAGGCTAAAATTTCACCATCTTCCACTGACTCTTCGCGAACGCAAGGGTCCACTCGCGAACGCGAAGAGTAAATATCTGCAACAGCTGAACTTGCAATTCTGCAACTCCAAACTTCATGAAATGGTCCGATTGACCACCCAAAACTCACCCGAGGCCCCCGGAACCTCAACCAAACATACCAACATATCCTATAACCTCATTCGAACTTGTTCCAACCTTTGGAACACACAAAACAACATCAAAACACCTATTTCTCATAGGATTCAAGCCTAAGAATTCCAAAAGCTCTAAAAATATGCTTTCGATCAAAAAGTCTATCAAACCTCGTCCAAATGACCTGAAATTTTGCACGCACGTCACATTCAACACTATGGAGCTACTCCAACTTCCGGAATTCCATTCCAACCCTCGGATCAAAATCTCGCTATCGAACATGAAACTTCAAAAAGTTAACTTTCGGCATTTCAAGCCTAAATTAGCTACGGACTTCCAAAACACAATCCGAACATGCCCCTAAGCCCGAAATCACTCAAGGAACTAACGGAACCATCAGATTTCCATTCCGAGGCCGTCTTCACACTGTTCCTACTACGATCAACTTTCAAACACTTAAGCTCTCATTTAGGGACTAAATGTCCCAAAACTCTCTGAAACTTAAAACCAAACATCCCGGTAAATCAAAATAGCAGAAATAAACACGAGAAAAGCAATTAATAGAGGATCAAGGCATTAATTCTTAAAACAACCGGCCGGGTTGTCACATCCTTCTACACATAAACATTAGTTCGTCCTCGAACAAGCATAAAGACATACCTGAAGTTGTGAAAAGATGAGGGTAATGGCTGAGCATATCCTGCTCGATCTCCTAGGTCGCCTCCTCGACCAGATGGCCCCGCCACTGAACCTTTATTGATGCAATGTTCTTTGAACTCAGCTTTCTAAACTGCTTGTCCAATATCGCCACTGGCTCCTCAACATAAAATAGATCCTTGTCGAACTAGACTACTGAAATCCAACACGTGTGACAGATCACTGTGATACCTCCGGAGCATCAAAACATGGAATACCGGATGAACTCCGGCCAAGCTGGGAGGTAAGACAAGCTCATAAGCAACCTCCCCAATACGCCTCAATATCTCAAAAGGGCCAATAAACCTCAGACTCAACTTCCCTTTCTTTCCAAATCTCATAACGCCCTTCATAGGCGATACCCGAAGCAAAACCCGCTCTCCAACCATATAGGAAACATCACGAACCTTTCGGTCTGCGTAACTCTTTTGTCTGGACTGGGCTATACGGAGTCTATCTTGAATCACCTTAACCTTCTCCAAAGCATCTTGAACCAGGTGTGTGCCCAACAATCTAGCCTCACCCGGCTCAAACCAACCCATCAGGGATCTACACCGTCTCCCATATAAAGCCTCATACGGTGCCATCTGAATGCTGGACTGATAGCTGTTGTTATAAGCAAACTCTACCAATGGCAAGAACTGATCCCAAGACCCTCCAAACTCAATCACGCACGTACGGAGCATATCCTCAAGAATCTAAATAGTGCGCTCGGACTGTTTGTCCGTTTGAGGGTGAAATGCTCTACTCAACCGCCCAAGTACCCAACTTATGCTGAACAGCTCTCCAGAATCGTGATGTGAACTGAGTACCTCTATCGGAAATGATGGAAACTGGAATACCATGAAGATGAACAATCTACCAGATATAGATCTCCGCCAACCGCTCTAAGGAATAAGTAGTACACACAGGAATAAAGTGAGCAGACTTGGTTAGCCGATCCACAATCACCCAACTAGCATCGAACTTTCTCAAAGTCCGTGAGAGCCCAACTACAAAGTCCATAGTGATTTGCTCCCACTTCCACTCCAGAATCTCTATCTGCTGAAGCAATTTACCCAGTCTCTGGTGCTTATACTTCACCTGCT
Source organism: Nicotiana tabacum (assembly GCF_000715075.1). Classification (NCBI taxonomy): domain Eukaryota; kingdom Viridiplantae; phylum Streptophyta; class Magnoliopsida; order Solanales; family Solanaceae; genus Nicotiana; species Nicotiana tabacum. Next base: position 21,283,430 of record NC_134100.1, on the reverse strand, counting down.
GACAGTTGAGGTACCGAGCTATGAATCCAACTATATCTTTATTCATTCTCCTCCACCAATAGTGTTGTCTCAAATCCTGATACATCTTCACGGCACCCGGATGAATGGAATATCGCGAGCTATGGGCCTCCTCCAGAATCAACTCCCGAAGCCCATCAACATTGGGTACACAAATCCGACCCTGCATCCTTAATACCCTATCATCACCAATAGTTACATCTTTGGCATCACCATGCTGAACCTTGTCCTTGAGGACAAGCAAATGCGAATCATCATACTACTGCTCCCTGATACGATCGAATAAGGAAGACCGAGAAACCATACAAGCTAGAACCCGACTGGGCCCCAAAAGATCCAATCTCACAAACTAGCTGGCTAAGGCCGGAACATCCATCGCCATAGGCCTCTCCAATGCTGGTAAATAAGCCAAACTCTCCACCCGATGACTTAAAGCATCAACCACCATATTGGCCTTGCCCCGGTGATACAAAATAGTGATGTCATAGTCCTTCAGCAACTCTAAACACCTCTTCTGGCACAAATTTAGATCCTTTTGCTTGAACAGGTACTGCAAGCTCCGATGGTCAGTATAAATCTCACAGGGAACCCCGTATAAATAATAGAGCCAAATCTTTAGGGCGTGAACAATGACAGCTAACTCAAGGTCATGAACAGAGTAGTTCTTCTCATGTACCTTCAGTTGTCTGGACGCGTAGGCAATCACCCTACCGTCCTGCATCAACACCGCTCCCAGGCCAATCCTCGAGGCATTACAATAAATTGTATAAGACCTCGAACCTGTAGGCAGTATCAAAATTAGGGCTGTAGTCAAAGCTGTCTTGAGCTTCTGAAAGCTCGCCTCACACTCCTCCATCCACTAGAACGGAGCACCCTTCTGGGTCAACCTGGTAATAGGGGCTGCAATCGATGAAAACCCCTCCACAAAATGACGGTAGTAGCCCGCCAAGCCAAGGAAACTGCGGATCTCTATAGCTGAGGATGGTCTGGGCCAACTCTGCACGGCCTCTATCTTCTTCGGATCCACCTGAATACCCTCACTCGATACCACATGGCCTAAGAATGCCACTGAATCCAACCAAAACTCACATTTTGAGAACTTAGCATATAACTTCTTCTCTTTCAGAGTCTGAAGCACAGTCCTTAGGTGCTGCTCATGATCTTCCCGACTCTGGGAATACACCTGAATATCATCAATAAAGACAATAATGAACGAGTCGAGATATGGCCGGAATACACTATGCATCAAATGCATAAAAGTTGTTGGGGCATTGGTCAGCCCAAATGACATAACAAGGAACTCGTAATGACCATACCGAGTCCTGAAAGCACTCTTCGGGATATCTGGCTCCTGAATCTTCAACTGATGGTAACCTGAGCACAAATCAATCTTAGAAAACACCCATGCACCCTGAAGCTGGTCAAACAGATCATCAATATGAGGCAAAGGATAACGGTTCTTCACTGTAACCTTGTTCAATTGGCGATAATCAATATATATACGCATCGAACCATCCTTTTTCTTCACAAACAAGATAGGAGCACCCCAAGGTGATACACTAGGCCGAATAAAACCCTTATCAAGCAATTCCTGTAACTGATCCTTCAACTCCTTCAACTCAGGAGGAGCCATACGATACGGAGGAAATAGAAATGGGCTGAGTGCCCAGCAATAGATCAATGCCAAAATCAATATCTCTATTAGGCGGCATTCCTAGAAGATCAGCTGGAAACACATAGGGAAAATCCCGTACTACTGGGACTGAATCAACTGAAGGGGTATCAATAATGACATCTTTCCCATAAGCTAAATATGCGTCACACCCCTTCTCAACCATACGCTGAGCTTTAAAAAAGAAATAACTCTATTGGGAGTGTGATCTAAAGTACCCATCCACTTAACATGCGGTACACCTAGCATATCAAGCGTCACGGTTTTGGCGTGACAATCAAGAATAGCATAATGGTGAGACAACCAGTCCATGCCTAAGATAATGTCAAAATCTACCATGCTGAGCAATAATAAATCGGCTCTGGTCTCAAAACCACTAAGAGCAACCAAACATGACCGATAAATGTGGTCCAGAACAAGAGAATCTCCCACAAGAGTAGAAACATAAACAGGGGAACTCAAAGAATCTTGAGATACACCCATATGCGGAGCAAAATAAGAAGACGCATAAGAATAAGTGGAGCCTGGATTGAACAGAACCGATGCATCTCTGTGACAAACCAGTATAACACCTATGATGATAGAATTGGAGGCAACAACCTCGGTACGGGCAGGAAGGGCATAGTTTCTAGCCTGGCCTCCCCCTCTAGGGCGACCTCTACCTCCCCGACCTCCACCTCTAGCTGGCGGAGTAGGTGGGGTAGCAACTGGAGCTGTAACCATAGCCTGAGAAATCTGCGGGGCACGTTATGGCTGCGAAGTCTGTGGAAGTGCACCCCTCCCAAGTCTGGGGCAATCCCTCACCATATTACGTATGTCACCACACTTAAAACAAGCTTTGGGAGGACGTGGTGGCTGTGACTGGCTCGGGCCAAGTCTGCTGGACTGACATCTGAAAGCACCCCGCGTAGGAGGCGCGCTAGAAACCAGAGGTGCATAATAAGGCTTCCTGAGGCCTAGGAGGAGCTTGAGCACTACTGGCTGCTGGAAGTGCTGAATGAATAAAGCGACTCATATAACCCCTACCATGATGACCTGCAGCTGGGGTACGGGCACCAGAATAATGGCCCTACTCTTGAGACCTCTTGGCCTCCCTCTCCCTAGCATGCATACCCTCAATCCTTCTAGCAATTCTCACCACCTGCTGATAAGAAATATCCATCTCCAACTAACGAGCCATGCTAGACCTGATGCTAGGAATAAGGCCCTCAATAAACTGGCAACCCTCTAGCAAACAGTAGAAACCAAGGCTGGTACATGCCTAGCCAAGCTGGTGTAACAAACAGCATACTCTGAGACAGTCATAGTACCCTGGCGCAAATGCTCAAACTATACGCACTATGCGTCCTTGAGGCTCTGAGGAACGTACTTTCTCAGGAACAGATCTGAAAACTAAGTCCAAGTCAGTGAAACAGACTCATCCGGACTGTCTAACTCATAGGTGCGCCACAACTCATAGCCGGCTCCTCGAAGCTGGAGTCGTAATAGCAGTAGGCATGTCAGGTGCCTGGACTCCGGCTGGAACTGCTGGTGGTACCTCGGCGGCAACTCGCGCAGATGCTCTGGCTGCACCACGTATGCGTCCTCGGCCTCTACCCTGGCCCTGACCTCTAACAGCTGCAGTAGGGGATACGGGTGCCTTACCATCTCGGGTAGCAGGTGTCCTCACCATCTGTGAGAGAATAGAAGAAAGAAGTTTAGAATTGTGATTTCAAAATATCGCATGACAAGAAAATCAAATAAAGTGGAATTTTCCTAACAGTTACATAGCCTATCGTAGATAAGTACAGATATCTCCGTACCGATCAACGAGACTCTAATAAACCGGCTTGTAATCCATGACTCCTATGAACCTAGAGCTCAGATACCAACTTGTCACGACCCCAGTTCGCCCTCCGTGAACTTTCGTGATGGCACCTAGTCTCTACGACTAGGTAAGCCTAACAAATGCAGAACATAAATGAAACTTGCGAAGAAATAATCAAAACCAAAATAACTGAATGGAAACAATAGTTATAATGCCGCTCGGCATATACAACACAACATTCTCAAAACCAAGTAAACTATCCCAAAACCCGAAAACTCACGGAAACACAAGCCTTTGGAATATCTAACAGTCTAACTCCAGAATATCTAGCAAGAAAGAAAATACAGAAGGGCAATGTTTAAAAGCTAGAATAGAAAAGGACTTCTCGGTCTGCGGATGCGGCAGATGCACCTTGAAGTCTCTAGAGTAGTCGCCTCCCTCAAGGATGGTAGGCCTGAGTAGCGATACGTGGATCTGCACATGAAAAACATGCGCATGAGAGGCATGAGTACACCACAACGGTACTCAGTAAGTGCCAAGCCTAACCTCGGTTGGGTAGTGACGAGGAAGGTCAGGGCCCTACTGAGGTTAAATAAAATAATAATGTCAACAGTATAGAACAGGACAATATAAATAAGTACAACAGTAAAATAACGTAGGATGTATAGGACAATAACGACCATACAGAAACAAGGTAAACACGGAAAGGAAATACAGCTCAGCACCAATGATAATGATCGGGGATCTCCCAAGATACCGTCCTGTAGTCCCATATGTACATATCCAATAGATCTCCCGGGATCCTGTCCTGTAGTCCAACTCATAGTGCACGAGGATCTACCAAAATCCCGTTCCGTAGTTCCTAATGTAAATACCCAGTAATGGGGGAATCTACATGGTGCATTCCTGTAGTTCCATGTAATTGTGCAGGGGGATCTAGCGGAATCCCTCATCCGTAGTCCCAAAATAAATAGGCAAGGGGGAGCTACCGGAATCCCACATCCATAGTCCCAAAATAACAGACTAGGGGGGAGCTACCGGAATCCCATATTTGTAATCCCAAAATAAATACACAGCATCAATAGGAAAGTATACAGAAATGGCAATATTTCATATTAAGGCAACAAGTGATTCTAGCCTAGCATGCTGCACAGAATTCAAGTAAGGCAGGTTGAACAAATATAGCAATTAAGTCACTTAGACATGCTTTCCTAAGCTAACAACAGGCTTAATAGTGCAAGTAATAGAAACAGGAAAGGAAACATACTAGTAATTACTTAAAGAAAACCGGATTTCCAACAATTAGCACAAGTACGCACTCGTCACCTCACGTACAAAGGCATTTCAATTACCAAATATACCAATCCTAAGGGGAAGGTCCCCCACACAAGGTTAGACAAGCCACTTACCTCGAACCAGCTCAAAAATCAATCTGAAACCACGCTCTTGCCACGAGTACTCGACTCCAAATGACCCAAATCTATTCAATTCAATTTCATAATGTAAATAACACTTCAAGTAACTAATTCTACAATTAAATTCTAAGCTAATACGCAAACTTAAGTAAAATGACCAAAACGCCCCTCGGGCCCACGTCTCGGAATCGGGTAAAATTTATAGTTTCAGAATCCTCACACTCTCACGAGTCTAACCATATCAAAATTATGCCAATCTGATGTAAAATCCCTAATCAAAACTCAATTTCTTGGTCTAAGAACTTTTCCCCAATTTCCACAAAAAATTCAAAATTAAAGGATGGATTTAAGTGTAGATTCATGGAAATTAGTCTAAGCCAAGTAGGAATCACTTACCCAAATCGCCCAGGTGAAAATCTCTTCAAAAATCGCATTCTCCCGAGTTCCCAAGTCCAAAATATGAATTATGACTTAAACCCTCAATTTTAGGTTCTAAAAATCTGCCCAAGTGTTTCCTTCTTCGCGAATGCGGTCAACGCCTCGCGTTCGCGAAGCACAAAAATGACTTTGACCAAAATCCTCTTACGCGAACGCGGCAAAGACACTCGCGAACGCGATGATTCCTCAGACTTACCCTTCGCGAACGCACTCCCTCTCTCACGAATGCGATGAACAAACTCGACCTCAGACCCCGCCGACCAATTACTCTACGCGAAGGCGCTGCTCTTCTCGTGAACACGATGCACGAAAATCCAGCCCTTCGCGAATGTGAAGGCTAAAATTTCACCATCTTCGATTGACTCTTTGCGAACGTGAGGGTCCACTCGCGAACGTGAAGAGTAAATATCTGCAACAGCTGAACCTGCAATTCTGCAACTCCAAACTTCATGAAATAGTCCGATTGACCACCTGAAACTCACCCGAGGCCCCCAGGACCTCAACCAAACATACCAAAATATCCTATAACCTCATTCAAACTTGCTCTAACCTTTGGAATGCATAAAACAACATCAAAACACCTATTTCTCATCGGATTGAAGCATAAGAATTGCAAAAGCTCTAAAAATATGCCTTCGATCAAAACGTCTACCAAACCTCGTCCGAATAACCTAAAATTTTGCATGCACGTCACATTCAACACTACGGAGCTACTCCAACTTCTGGAATTCCATTCCGACCCTCGGATCAAAATCTCGCAATCGGACCGGAAACTTCAAAAAGTCAACTTTCGACATTTCAAGCCTAAATTAGCTACGAACCTCCAAAACACAATCCGAACACGTCCCTAAGCCCAAAATCACCCAATAGAGCTAATGGAAGCATCAGATTTTCATTATGAGGCCGTCTTTACACTATTCCGACTATGGTCAACTTTCAAACACTTATGCTCTCATTTAGGGACTAAGTGTCCCAAACTCTCCAAAAAGTAAAACCGAATATCCCGTCAAATCAAAATAGCAGAAATAAACATGGGGAAAGAAATTAAAAGAGGATTAGGGCATTAATTCTTATGACGACCGGCCGGGTCGTCACATCCTCCTACATTTAAACATTCGTTTGTCCTCGAACGAGCATAAAGACATACCTGAAGTAGTGAAAAGATGAGAGTAACGACTGCACATATCCTGCTCGGTCTCCTAGGGAGCCTCCTCGACCGGCTGGCCCAGCCACTGAACCTTTACTGATGCAATGTTCTTTGACCTCAACTTTCTAACCTGCCTGTCCAATATTGCCACTGGCTCCTCAACATAAAATCGATCCTTGTCCAACTAGACTGAACTGAAATCCAACATGTGCGATGGATCATCGTGATATCTCCGGAGCTTCGAAACATGGAATACCGGATGAACTCCGGCCAAGCTGGGAGGTAAGGCAAGCTCATAAGCAACCTCCCCAACACGCCTCAATATCTCAAAAGGGCCAATAAACCTCGGACTTAACTTCCCTTTCTTCCCAAATCTCATAACGCCCTTCATAAGTGATACCCAAAGCAGAAACCGCTCTCCAACCATATAGGAAACATCACGAACCTTCCGGTCCGCGTAACTCTTTTGTCTGGACTGGACAGTACGAAGTCTATCCTGAATCACCTTAACCTTCTCCAAATCATCCCGAACCAGGTCTGTACCCAACAATCTAGCCTCACCCAACTTAAACCAACCCATCGGGGATCTACACCGTCTCCCATATAAAGCCTCATAAGGTGCCATCTGAATGTTGGACTGATAGCTGTTGTTGTAAGCAAACTCTGCCAATGACAAGAATTGATCCCAAGACCCTCCAAACTCAATAACACACGCATGGAGCATATCCTCAAGAATCTAAATAGTGCGCTCGGACTATCCGTCAGTCTGAGGGTGAAATGCTATACTCAACTCCACCTGAGTACCCAACTCATGCTGAACGATTCTCCAGAACCGTGATGTGAACTGAGTACCTCTATCTGAAATGATAGAAATCGAAATACCATGCAGACGAACAATCTCCCGGATATAGATCTCCGCCAGCCGCTCCGAGAAATAAGTAGTACACATAGGAATAAAGTGAGCTGACTTGGTCAGCCGATCCATAATCACCCAAATAGCATCGAACTTTCTCAAAGTCCGTGGGAGCCCAACTATAAAGTCCACAGTGATCCGCTCCCACTTCCACTCTGGAATCTCTATCTGCTAAAGCAACTCACCCAGTCTCTGGTGCTCATACTTCACCTGCTGACAGTTGAGGCACCGAGCTATGAATCCAACTATATCTTTCTTCATCCGCCTCCACCAATAGTGCTGTCTCAAATCCTGATACATCTTCGCGACACCCGGATGAATGGAATACCGCGAGCTATGGGCCTCATCCAGAATCAACTCCAGAAGCCCATCAACATTGGGTACACAAATCCAACTCTGCATCCTCAATACCCCATCATCACTAATAGTTACATCTCTGGCATCACCGTGCTAAACCTTGTCCTTAAGGACAAGAAAATATGGGTTATCATACTGCCGCTCCCTGATATGATCGAATAAGGAAAAATGAGAAACCATGCAAGCTAGAACCTGACTGGGCTCCGAAAGATCCAATCTTACAAACTGGCTGGATAAAGCCTAAACATCCATCGCCATAGGCCTCTCCGATGCTGGTAAATAAGCCAAACTCCCAAACACTTCGCCCGTCGACTCAAAGCATCGGCCACCACATTGGCCTTGCCCGGGTGATATAAAATAGTGATGTCATAGTCCTTCAGCAACTCTAACCACCTCCTCTGGCGCAAATTTAGATCTTTTTGCTTGAACAGGTGCTGCAAGCTCCAATGGTCAGTATAAATCTCACAGGGAACCCTATATAAATAATGCGCCAAATCTTCAGGGCGTGAATAATGGCAGCTAACTCAAGGTCGTGAACATGGTAGTTCTCCTCATGTATCTTTAACTGTCTGGATGCGTAGGCAATCACCTTACAGTCCTGCATCAACACCGCTCCGAGGCCAACCCTCGAGGCATCACAATAGATTGTATAGGACCCCGAACTTGTAGGCAATATCAAAATTGGGGCTGTGGTCAAAGTTGTTTTGAGCTTCTGAAAGCTCGCCTCACACTCCTCTGTCCACTAGAACGGAGCACCCTTCTAGGTCAATCTGGTCATAGGGGCTGCAATCGATTAAAACCCCTCCACAAAATGATGGTAGTAACTCGCTAAGCGAAGGAAACTGTGGATCTCGGTAGCTGAGGATGGTCTGGGCCAACTCTGCACGACCTCTATCTTTTTCGGATCCACCTGAATACCCTCACTCGATACCACGTGGCCTAAGAATACCACTGAATCCAACCAAAACTCACATTTTGACAACTTAGCATATAACTTCTTCTCTCTCAGAGTTTGAAGCACAGTCCTCAGGTGCTGCACATGATCTTCCCGACTCCGGGAATACGCTAGAATATCATCAATAAAGACAATGACGAACGAGTCGAGAGACAGCCGGAATACACTATGCATCAAATGTATAAAGGCTGCTGGGGCATTGGTCAGCCCAAATGACATAACAAGGAACTCGTAATGACCATATCGAGTCTTGAAAGCAGTCTTCGGGATATCTGGCTCCCCAATCTTCAACTGATGGTAACCTGAGCACAAATCAATCTTAGAAAACACCCGTGCACCCTGAAGCTGGTCAAACAGATCATCAATACGAGGCAAAGGATAATGGTTCTTCACTGTAACCTTGTTCAACTGTCTATAATCAATACACATACGCATCGAACCATTCTTTTTCTTCACAAACAAGGCAGGAGCACCCCAAGGTGATACACTGGCCGAATAAAACCCTTATCGAGCAATTCCTGTAACTGATCTTTCAACTCCTTCAACTCAGGAGGAGCCATACGATACGGGGGAATAGAAATGGTCTGAGTGCCCAGCAATAGATCAATGTCAAAATCAATATCTCTATCAGGCGGCATGCTTGGAAGATCAGCTAGAAACACATCGGGAAAATCCCGTACTACTAGGACTGAATCAACTGAAGGTGTAGCAATACTGACATCTCTCACATAAGCTAAATACACGTCACACCCCTTCTCAACCATACGCTGAGCTTTAAGAAAAAAATAACTCTACTGGGAGTGTGATCTAAAGTACCCCTCCACTCAACACGCGGTACACCTGGCATAACAAGCGTCACAGTTTTGGCATGACAATCAAGAATAGCATAATGGGGCAAAATCTAGTCCATGCCCAAGATAATGTCAAAATCTACCATGCTGAGTATCAATAAATCAGCTATGGTCTCAAAACCACTAAGAGCAACTAAACACGACCGATAAACATGGTCCACAATAAGAGAATCTCTCACAGGAGTAGAAACATAAATAGTTGAACTCAAAGAATCCCGAGATACACCCAAATGCTGAGCAAAATAAGAAGACACATAAGAATAAGTGGATCCTGGATCAAACAGAATCGATGCATCTTTGTGACAAACCAGTATAATACCTGTGATGACAAAATCGGAGGCAACAACCTCGGTACAGGCAGGAAGGGCATAGTTTCTAGCATGGCCTCCCCCTCTAGGGCGACCTCTACCTCTCGGACCTCCACCTCTAGCTGGCGGAGTAGGTGGGGTAGCAACTGGAGCTGTAACCATAGCTTGAGAAATCTGCGGGGCACGTTGTGGCTGAGAAGTCTGTGGAAGTGCACCCCTCCCAAGTCTGGGGCAATCACTCACCATATTACGTATGTCACCACACTTAAAACAAGCTCTGGGAGGACGTGGTGGCTATGACTGGCTCGGGCCAAGTCTGCTGGACTGACATCTGAAAGCACCCCGCGCAAGAGGCGCGCTAGAAACCGGAGGTGCATAATAAGGCTCCTGAGGCCTAGGAGGAGCTTGAGCACTACTGGCTGCTGGAAGTGCTGAATGAATAGGGCGACTCATATAACCCCTACTATGACGACCTGCAGCTGGGGTACGGGCACCAGAATAATGGCCCTACTCTCGAGACCTCTTGGCCTCCCTATACTCTCTCTCCCTAGCATGCATACCCTCAATCCTCCTAGTAATGCTCACCACCTGCTAATAAGAAATATCCATCTCCAACTCACGAGCCATGCTAGTCCTGATGCTGGGAATAAGGCCCTCAATAAATCGGTGAACCCTCTCGCGAATAGTGGAAACCAAGGCTGGTGCATGCCTAGCCAAACTGGTGTAACAGACAGCATACTCTGAGACAGTCATAGCACCCTAGCGCAAATGCTCAAACTCTGCGCGCCATGCGTCCCTGAGGCTCTGTGGAACATACTCTCTCAGGAACAGATCTGAAAACTGAGTCCAAGTCAGTGAAGCAGCCTTATCTGGACTGTCTAACTCATAGGTGCACCACCACTCATAGGCGGCTCCTCGAAGTTGGAAGGTAGTGAAGGAAACCCTGCTCGATCCTGATATACCCATGGTACGGAGAATGCGGTAACTCTCATAGAGAAATCCCAAAGCATCCTCCGATGCTGGACCGCTGAATACAGGAGGCTTGTACTTCTTGAACCTCTAAAGCCTCAACTGCTCATCCTCGAAAGCCGCTGCCCTGTCCTCGGGCAGAACTGTCACTGCAGGCGGCACAAGAATAATCTCAGGGACCTGCTCAACATGCACTCGCTGCTCAGGAGTGCGGGCGGTGGGAGTTTCTGCTCCTCCCCCGGCCTGAGATGTAGCTGCAGCAAGGGGAAGTAACCCTGCCTGAGCCAGAGTGGTGTATATGCTCATGAACTGTGCCAAAGTCTCCTAAAGAGCTGGAGTAGTAGTAGTAGTAGTAGCAGTAGGCGTGTCAGGTGCCTGGTCTCCGGTTGGAACTACTGGTGGTACCTCGGTGGTAGCTCGCACAGGTTCTCTAGCTGCACCACGTGCGCGTCCTCGGCCTCTACCCCGATCCCGACCTCTGACAGCTGCAGTAGGGGGTGCGGGTGCCTGATCATCTCGGGTAGCACGTGTCCTCACCATCTGTGAGAGAATAGAAGACAGAAGTTTAGAATTGTGATGTCAAAATATCGCACGACAAGGAAATCAAATGATATGGAATTTTTTTAACAATTACATAGCCTCTCATAGATAAGTACAGACATCTCCGTACTAATCAGCGAGACTCTAATAAACCGGCTTGTGAACCATGACTCCTATGAACCTAGAGCTCTGATACCAACTTGTCATGACCCTAGTTTGCCCTCCGTGAACTGTCGTGATGGCACCTAGTCTCTACGACTAGGTAAGACTAACAAATGCGGAACATAAATGAAACTTGCGGAAGAAATAATCAAAACCAAAATAACTAAATGGAAACAATAGTTATAATGCCGCTCGGCATATACAACACAACATTCTCAAAACCAAGTAAACTATCCCAAAACCCGAAAACTCACAGAAACACAAGCCTTTGGAATATCTAACAGTCTAACTCAAGAATATCTAACAAGAAAAAAAATACAGAAGGGCAATGTTTAACAGCTAGAATAGAAAAGGACTTCTCGGTCTGCGGACGCGGCAGATGTACCTTGAAGTCTCTAAAGTAGTCACCTACCTCAAGGATAGTAGGCCTGAATAGCGGTACCTGGATCTAATCATGAAAAACATGCGCAGGAGAGGCATGAGTACACCACACCGGTACTCAGTAAGTGCCAAGCCTAACCTTAGTTGGGTAGTGACGAGGAAGGTCAAGGCCCTACTGAGGTTAAATAAAATAATAAGGTCAACAGTATAGAACATGACAGTATAAATAAGTACAGCAGTAAAATAACATAGGATGTACAGGACAACAACGACCATACAGAAACAAGGTAAACATGGAAATGAAATACATCTCAGCACCAATGATAATGATCGGGGATCTCCCAGGATACCGTCCTATAGTCCTATATGTACATATCCAATGGATCTCCCGGGATCCCATCCCGTAGTCCAACTCATAGTGCATGGGGATCTACCGGAATCCCGTTCCATAGTCCCTAATGTAAATACCCAGTACTAGGGGAATCTACATGGTGCATTCCCGTAGTTCCATGTAACTATGCAGGGGGATCTACCGGAATCCCACATCCGTAGTCCCAAAATAAACAAGCAAGGGGGAGCTACCGGAATCCTAAATCCGTAGTCCAAAATAAACAGACAAGGGGGAGCTACTGGAATCCCACATCTGTAATCCTAAAATAAATACACAGCAACAACAGGAAAATATACAGAAATGGCAATATTTCATATTAAGGCAACAAGTGATTATAGCCTAGCATGCTGCACAGAATTCAAGTAAGGCAGGTTGAACAAATAAAGCAATTAACTCACTTAGACATGCTTTCCTAAGCTAACAACAGGCTTAATAGTGCAAGTAATAGAAACATGAAAGGAAACATACTAGTAATTACTTAAAGAAAACCAGATTTTCAACAATTAGCACAAGTACGCACTCGTCACCTTATGTACAAGGCATTTCAATTACCAAATATACCAATCCTAAGGAGAAGGTCCCCACACAAGGTTAGACAAGCCACTTACCTCGAACCAGCTCAAAATCAATTCGAAACCACGCTTTTGCCACGAGTACTCAACTCCAAATGGACCAAATCTATTCAATTCAATTTTATAATGTAAATAACACTTCAAGTAACTAATTCTACAATTAAATTCTACGCTAATACGCAAACTTAGGTAAAATGACCAAAATGCCCCTCAGGCTCACATCTCGGAATCGGGTAAAATTTATAGTTTCAGAATCTTCACACTCTCACGAGTCTAACCATATCAAAATTATGCCAATCCGATGTCAAATCCCCAATCAAAACTCAATTTCTTGGTCTAAGAACTTTTCTCCAATTTCCACCAAAATTTCAAAATTAAAGGATGGATTTAACTGTAGATTCATGAAAATTAATCTAAACCGAGTAGGAATCACTTACCCAAATTGCCCAGGTGAAAATCTCTTTAAAAATCGCAATCTCCTGATTTCCCAAGTCCAAAATATTAATTATGGCTCAAACCCTCGATTTTGGGTTTTAAAAATCTGCCCAGGTGTTTCCTTCTTCGCGAACGCGGTCAACGCCTCGCGTTCGCGAAGCACAAAAATGACTTTGACCAAATTCCTCTTACGTGAACGCGACAAAGACACTCGCAAACGTGATGATTCCTCAGACTTACCCTTCGCGGACGCACTCCCTCTCTCGCGAACGCAATGAACAAACTCGACCTCATACCCACCCGACCAATTACTCTACGCGAACGCGCTGCCCTTCTCGTGAACGCGATGCACGAACATCCAGCCCTTCACGAATGCGGAGCCTTACTTGGGAATGCGAAGGTTAAATTTCACCATCTTCCACTGACTCTTCGTGAATGTGAGGGTCCACTCGCGAATGCGAAGAGTAAATATCTACAACAGCTGAACCTGCAATTTTGCAACTCCAAACTTCATGAAATGGTTCGATTGACCACCCGAAACTCAGCCGAGGCCTCCGAGACCTCAACCAAACATACCAACATATCCTATAACCTCATTCGAACTTGTTCCAACCTTCAGAATGAACAAAACAACATCAAAACACCTATTTCTCATTTGATTCAAGCCTAAGAATTTCAAAAACTCTAAAAATATGCTTTCGATCAAAAAGTCTATCAAACCTCGTCTGAATGACCTGAAATTTTGCATGTACGTCACATTCAACACTACGGAGCTACTCCAACTTCTGGAATTCCATTCCGACCTTCAGATCAAAATCTCGCTATCGAACCGGAAACTTCAAAAAGTCAAACGGAGCTAACGGAACCATCAGATTTCCATTCCGAGGCCGTCTTCATACTATTCTGACTACGGTCAACTTTCCAACACTTAAGCTCTCATTTAGGGACTATGTGTCTCAAAACTCTCCGAAACTTAAAACCGAACATCCCGCCAAATCAAAATTGCAGAAATAAACACGAGAAACATATTTTGGATTTTGATTGATTTTTTATTTTGCCTTTTGTTTTTGAAATTTTTGAAAGAAAGGCTTCTAAAGAAGAAAGAATTTTTTTTTGGATTTTTGATTTTTTTGATTTTTTTTTTGGGAAAAGACTTCTAAAAAAAGGTAGAAAATATTTTTTGGATTTTGTTTGATTTGTTTTCTTTTTCGAATGAAAGACTTCTAAAGATAGAAAATATTTTTGGATTTTTGATGTTGCCTCCTAATTTTCGAAAGAGAAACTTTTAAGAAAATATTTTGTATTTCTGAGTTATTTATTTATTTTTTATTTTTTTTAAATTTACAAAGAAAGACTTCAATTTTTCAATATTTTTGGACGAAAGAAAGACTTCAATTTACAAAGAAAGACTTCTAAAGAAAAACGAAAATATTTTTGGACTTCAATTTTTCAATATTTTTTTATGACATATACAAAAGAAAGACTTTTAATGAAGGAAAAGAATATTTTTATTGGATTCTGTTTTATGATTTTTAAATTTTTGGGAAAAATACTTCAAAATAATGAAAATCCGTATTTTGGATTTTGATTGATTTCTTTTTCGTTCTTTGATTCCTTTATTTTTCGTATGAAAGTTTATGGAAAGAAGGAAACTATTTTTTCGAGTTAAAAATCTTTTTTTTTTGTTTTTTTTTTTGAATTTTCTAAGGAAATGCTTCTAAAGAAGGCATTAAAGAAAAATATTTTTGGCTTTTTTAAAAATTGGGGTCGAAACCGATGAGGTGCCTACGTATCTCACATCCGGTGAGAATCAGACCCCAATAGTTTGGTCAGTTTTGACGCAATAGAAAATATGACTTTTGAATATTTTGGCTCAATCTAGAATGACCTTTCTTTTCTCTCTTTTTCGCAATTTCAGCAGAGTTTCAGGATTTTTTTTCAAATACTTGGATTTTTCAGAACCTGGTAAATTTTCTCTTTCCTAGCTCACTCTGGTTTTCCTTTTATCTTTTTTTGTTGATTTTCTTTCTCTATTTTAGAAGCCAGTCAACATGCAAACCGAAGCAAATAATTGTATAAGTAGCATGTAAAAATGCATCAGGATGGTCTTTTTACATTTGGGTACACCTGTCCTAGACGGACCCAACCCCTGTGTTGAGTCCCTAAAGTCAAATGCACATGA
Organism: Nicotiana tabacum; assembly: GCF_000715075.1. Classification (NCBI taxonomy): domain Eukaryota; kingdom Viridiplantae; phylum Streptophyta; class Magnoliopsida; order Solanales; family Solanaceae; genus Nicotiana; species Nicotiana tabacum. The sequence goes on along the minus strand of NC_134100.1, from coordinate 21,267,917 downwards.
TGCAAACAAGCGTTCCTACTAGGGATCCGACATGAGGCTATGTTATTCTAGGTTTAAAACATGGGTGTATTGTTCTAGACCTGGCTTACCCAAGCAGACAACTCGAGCCGGGGGGAGGGGGAAGCGTACCGGGAATACAGAAGCTTCGCCGACTTTGCAACTTGTTCGAACCTCGTTCCAAAATTGGGATATGAATCTAAAAGAAAAGAAGTCACACAAAGTGCACACTTCCCAGAAGATTAGAAGAGAAGGGTTTTGCATCAGTTTATAAACTGTTCAAATAATATCAAAACGATAAAAAGCAACATTTAACACATTAGGCCCAAACATGTAATAAACAATCAGATAATAAATAAAAGTCATTTATAACAGTTATTCTAAGCTCAAATTCTTGAACCCTGAAACGAAAGTTCTGGGTTCTAATCCCCAGCGGAGTCGTTAGAGCTTTCACACCTCCTTTTTACACCTGAGGGGGTTTATAAGGGAGTTTTTCTAATTAAAGTGACATACATCAAAATGGGATTATTTTATTTATTTTTCAGAGTCGCCAATTGGAATAGTTTATTTGGTGTCCCAAGTCACCGGTTTATTTTAAATCCCAAATCGAGGAGAATTTTGACTTTATTTAAAAGTCTGTGAAACCAGAAAATCTAGTTAAGGAATTCTGTTAACCCAGGAGAAGGTGTTAGGCATTCCCTAGTTCTATGATTCGAGCACGGTCGCTTAACTATTAATAATTGACTTAATTATCTGATTTAATACATGTTTTAAACCTAGTGTGAATTTTTAACTTTATAATCGCTTTTAATTATTTAAATCGCTTTTAAGATTTATGGGATTATTTCTTGAACAAGTTACGATTGTCGTACACTTGCCGTTTTGGAACACATTGCAAACCACGCTACATGAAATGTACCCGCGATTTGTGACATATTTATTTTATCATTATTATTCAAAGTTGTTATAATCGGGTCACATGAAATGCACACCCGAATTTGGGAATTGTGTATCATAACTATGTCATAGGAACCGTACCCACAATCACGATGATTTATTATTAACAGCGTGCCTAAAGCAACTAGCATATTTGAATTTTTCTAATCTTTGAGATTACTGTCAAACTAGCCGGGTTTCACACTGAAAATATAGCTTTAAACTATGAACAGAAGACATGCACATCATGTGCCGTACTTTAATCTTCTAACACTTAACATGGCACTCAGACACAACTTAGTCATGACCAACAACCCATTAATTTTTGTTTAGCATTTAACAAGAACTAAAATAAAGTGACTTAATCATATTTCCTCAAACTTAGAGCAGGTAACTAAATCACTACACATTGAGAGTCCATTAATCTCATTTTACCTATTCAAACAATAACTGAATTCTATTCTTTAAAGAAATAAAAATAGCTGAAATATTCTACTTCACCTTTAATAGACCGAAAGATCAAAATAGTGGTACATTAATTTTGAAGCAAATATGATCAATTCATTATACTAAAAAAAACTCACAAAAGTTTGATTGAAAACTTTATTCACATAATCCTATTCCAATAAGCATGTCATTTTAAGATAACTCTAAACTCAGACACAAACTCGGCATGGAAGGCAGTCCGGTAAATGGCCATCGACCCATCTAAATCAATTCGATAGTAGCTAAATTGTGAAAGTATTTGAGGCAGTAATTTGAAAGACTACTGTCATGACCCCGAACCGGACCGGGTGGTGATGGTGCCTCTCTGAAGACAAGGCCAGCCGACACAATTCTCAAATTCAGTTTTAACAGTTTAATAAGTCAATTTAAGTCATTTATAAGGATAAATCCCCAACAAGTACAGATTCAGCGAAACAAAACAAGTGCGGAAATGAAAACAGCCCGACATCGGGGTATCACAAGCATCTACTAAGATCTAAAATACAAATTTCGGTAAATGTATTAATACATTCTAATAACATCAAAGGGAGAAAGAACTTCTGCGGACGTCGGGCAGTTACCTTGCTAAAATCCAAAGACTCTGCCTCTGATCAACCAATACCCGATACCGGGTGCAGAAATACCTGGATTTGCAAACAAGGTGTAGGGAGTAAAGTGAGTACTCCAACTCAGTGAGTAATAATCATAACTAAAGTCTGAGTGATAGGAAATTACGAAAAATACATCAACATGCTGTATAGAAGTAGTACAAAACCAGTAAGAAAGCAATAAAGCCGTGAAATCTCTTAAAGCATCTTAGCTCAGTTTAAACTTCTTTAAAAATGACTTTTTCAACAGTTAAGCAATTGAATGCAAGGCAATTAGAGTAGATAAGCACAGAAAATCCGCCCCTCGGGCATAATACACAATTAACCAGGTAAATGACAGGCAATAAGAAATATAACCACATAAAGGTTTGCCCCTCAGGCACAATGTCAACAAATCCGCCCCTCGGGCAATATCTCAAAACAATACCAGCCCCTCGGGCTATATCTCACATCACAATGGGTACCCGTGCTCACTGGGGGGGTGTGCAGACTCCTGGACGGGTCCCTTACAGCCCAAGCACAATATCAAGCCATCTCGTGACATCATCTCTAGGCTCGGCCTCATATCAACAAGCCACCTCGTGGCGTACATATCTCAGGCCCTCGGCCTCATAATCAAAATCAGTGTAGCACTGCTGTGGCATGCAGCCCGACCCAAAAGATATCCTCACAACATAGTCCCTCGTCCTTACTCAGTTAAAAATCACATAAGCCACTCGGGCAATAGTAAAACATGATGCTCAGCCCAAAATATTATTTGAAATATCATTTCAAGTGTTAAAGCAGAGTAAACATGGCTGAGTTTTGAAAACAGTAGAATATAGCATGACTGAGTACAAGTTTGAAGTCAAAACAGTGAGGAAATATCAATAAAAATCCCTGAAGGTTTCACATAGTTAGCACGAGTCCCAAATATGGCATTCAACCCAAAACATGATGATAGCAAATAGTTTTCAATCAAATACATAGTAAAACAATCATTCGGGATGGACTACGTCACAATCCCCAACAGTGCACGACCCCACGCTCGTCATCTAGCGTGTGCGTCACCTCAATATAGCACAACGATGTGCAATCCAGTGTTGCATACCCTTAGAACATCATTTACAATCATTACTCACCTTGATCCGGTCCAAACTCTAGCCCACGATGCCTTTGCTCACACAAATCGACCTCCAAATGCTCCAAATCTAGCCATAATCAGTACATAATCATTAAAATATGCTAAGGGAACAAAGCCCACCCGAAAATATCAAATATACATAAAAAATCCCGAAATTGCTCAAACCTTGCCCCCAGGCCCACATCTCAGAATCCGATTAAAGTTACATCAATAGAATCCTTGTCCTCACACGAGTCTATACATACCAAGAACATCAAAATCGGGCCTCAATTTCCCCTTCAAATTCCTAATTTACACTCTCCAAAGTCAAGCCCTAATTTCCCAATTTTAGGCTTTAATTTTCACATTTTTCATGATTAAACAAGTAAGAATCAACATAGGATTGAGTATTGAGTTCACAAATCTTACCTCCAGGTGTTATATCTTGAATCCCTCTTCAAATCCTCTCAAAAAGCTCCAAAATCGCCCAAAAATGGTGAAAGATAGCCCCAAAATCGCGGACAATGGCTATTTAAACATTCTGCCTAGGCATCAAAAACCTTCTTCGCGAACGCGACTGGCCTCTCGCGTTTGCGTAGGCCAAATTCACTGCCTCACCACTTTTCCCTTTTCAAACGCAGACAATTTCCACACGAACGTGATGCTTCGCCTTACCAGGCTTTCACGAACGCGATCCAACTCTCGCGAACGCATAGCACATGGGCCTGGGGTGCCCAACGACCTTACTCCTCTTCGCGAACGCGACCCCAGTCTCGCGTCCGCGTTGCACATGAAGCCTCCACCTTCACGTTCGCGTCCCCTTTCTCGCTAATGCGTAGAACAAATATATGATGACACAAAAACACCCTTCGCGAATGCGAGTCCCTGACTGCGAACGTGAAGAACAATTTGTCTGCAATACAAAACCAGCAAAAACTGCCAAGTCCAAAGTCCAAAATTGATACGTTTAACCATCCGAAACTCACCTGAGGCCCTCGGGTCCTCAACCAACATGCCAACATATCCCATAACCTCATTCAAACTTGTTCCAACCTTCAGAACGCTCAAAGCAACATCAAAACACCAAAATCACATCGGATTCAAGCTTAAGAGTTTCAAGAACTTCCAAATTCCGCTTTTTGATCCAAAACCCAATGAAACCACGTCCGAATGACTTGAAATTTTTGCACACATATCACAAACTTTCGGAATTCCATTCTGACTCCTATATCAAAATCTTACCTATCAACCGGAAAACGCCAAAATCTCAATTTCGCCAATTCAAGCCTAAACCTTCCATGGACTTCCAAAATGCATTCCGATCACGCTTCTAAGTCCCAAATCACCTAATGGAGCTAACCAAATTATTAAAATTCCGATCCTAGATCATATACCCACAAGTCAAATCTTGGTCAAACATTTCAAATTTCATGCTTCAAACTGAGAACTGTTCTTCCAAATTCATTCCGATTACCCTGAAAACCAAAAACAACGATTTACATAAGTCATAATCAATCACTCGGGGCAAGTCATGCCCGAGAACTGACGAGGAAAGTGCAAAAGCTCAAAATGACCGATCGGGTCTTTACATGCTCCCCCACTTAAACATACATTTGTAGTCGAACGTGCCCAGAGTTGTTCCAAAAGCCAACCAATCGCTGAATAACCTTACCACGCATATACCCAGGGGTGATCCCACTTCACCCTATCTCACATAGGTCCGATAACACAATGTAACTGAAATTTTCACAATCCAACCTAGCCCATAAACCTTAGAACCACATTTCCACTTCTAAAATCATCCACAAGATCCAAATATCACATGTATACTCTGAATAAGCCCGAACAAGCAGTAGTAACCCATACCTGCAACCTCAGGTGCAATTACATGATACACCACATCATTCAAACAATTGTAGCACTAACTTCTAATCGTAGTAGCTGCACATAACAACCGAATACCGATAGAAAACCTCTTGTCAACTAAAGTTCCATTCCAACACTTTCATATACTACCAATGATAAATGAAACATATAGTAAGCCATAACTATTTCTCAGATCAACCATTCATGAAGCCACTTCACTTTTTGCAAAGACCATGGCAAATTTCTGAGTCGAACCTCGATATTATTCTTCCAACATGCTGAAATCGAATCCGTTCGTATTCATTAATGATCCCAACGATCTCATCTAATCCAACGCACTACACTGGTGACATGACACATCAATACAGGCTAAAGACTCAACTTGTGAAATCCGCGCACCAATAACCAACAATCCGAACATACTCAAATCATGAACATGACTCAAATGAAAGAGCTGTACCGTAAGCTCACCAGTACCACCACAACACAAGGCTGAGAACCCGTCTCACATCATAGAAACAAAATACACGAATCTAACCCGCAAGGATCACCCCGTCCACATAGCTTCGCTCCAATACGCGACCTCATCCACACACTAGTCCACATGAAACACCTCAAGTCACTATGCTCAAAAATCGACAACCATGCGCAATATGATGTCTAAAACCAAAGCAATCATAATAACTACCGCGAAGCAATTGACATAACATTACACATACCCGAAGGGATACAATCGATACGCCATTCAAGCAATACCCAGTACTCTTTCCTGCTCGACTTCCACTATGAAACCCCAATGGAACCGCACCATATGTGCCTATAACCAACAAATCATAACGTCTCGCAACACAAAAAAGTAATCCATAGATCACCTCAGAACACTAACAGCTCAATAACAACTGAATCAACAACTTTGCCCGGTGACATGCCCGACCATAAGAAACACCTCCGAAAAGTCCCTCACCACCGAAACTGAATAAATGGTAGGAGTCTCTACACTGACATCCATGACGAAACCCAAGTAAGAAAGACGATCCTTCCCAGCCATCCACTAGATCTTCAAAATATAAACCACTCCACTAGAACATACTCCGTCGAACCTCGCCACTCAGTCCGTGGCATTCCCGACATAGCCAACATTGCCACCTTAGTGCAATAGTCTAGAATAATATAACACGGAGACAATCAGTCTATACCCAATGTCACATCCAAAATCTAACATACCAAGCAACAAAAGATCCACTCGGGTCTCCAAACCCCGATAGTCACTAAACAGTGCCGATACACGTGACCCACAACCACAACATAGCCTGAACACGAGAACTCCCAGTCTTCAACTCCATATAGCCCACGAATCACCATACCTGATCCCAATTCCACCATCCGAATACATACCACACCTCTTAATACCCAGTCATTCCATGAGAGATACTCTAAAATTCTTCTGTGTCGCCAAGCAAACTCGAATATTAGCAGCCGATGTAACAAGAAAGTGCCGTAATACTACCGAAGTACCATCAACTTATTCACATTGCCTTTTTCTGAAACATATACCCTCGTCAAATCACCCCAATTAGCATTGCCATTTCCTTAATCATCTGAAGATCATTTCCCAAATCATTTGAAGCTCATTTCTCTAATTATCTGAAACTGTCCGTGCTGCCTAAGAATTGTGACCTTCCTTTCAGAACTAATCCGTGACCTTACACATGCAAATCTAAGTCTTGAACATCATACCGCATATAACTTACCGTCCTAAGGTAAACATGAGAACTTCATATCCATTCTGAGCCACACGCAACTACGCACTCAACCCGCCAAGAACTTTTCTATTAGACCTTAGCTGGGAGAAAATCACTATACATCCCATGCTCTTCATGCCTGTGGAAAATACACACCTCTAACTGTGGTAGAAATCATCAAGAACTTTCTGAATTCCATTCGCACAAAACTAAACTGTCAGGACCGAATCCTTCTAACTCAACCAAGCTATGCAGGCCACAAAAAACCCCCCAAGAGAATTGCCGCGAAACACATGCAGAAACTCATTACTCCATTCACACCCAAAATGACTAATTATATCTTTACCATGCCAATCCGGCCTACTACCAAGCTATCATATTGATCCTAGTTCCTTCTAAATTACCTTCAAATTGATACTTCTCCTTGCCGTAACACCACAATTCCTTAACCCAGACTCACCACATGAGACCCAAGCATAAAACCACACTGTCTAAGGCTCACAAACCGCCGAACTCTCTCTTATATATTCCCAACAGCACCACATTGAAAGTGCTTACCCTGAAGAGACTTCCTACGAATCCAAAGCCATTACCTTCACCTTCCTGGTAATGATATATAGAATCCCATAATTAATATAGAAAATACCAGAAGTCCTGACATCTTCCAAAGAAAACTTAGTTTCTAGCCACATATACAACTTGAAAATACCCAACTGTTACATATAAAATCTTGAACGCGTTAGAACCATTCTCTAGAGCCATCCACCCTACTCAAACTACATTTAGCCTTATCAAATGAATCGAACAACCCGTGCCTCATTAGCACTCCGACACCGAAGAGTGTAACCTCATCCTAGAATAATCAAGCAACTTCCTGCTCTATGCACCGAGCATCCATTACCAACAACAACTCAAGACACTTTGTGATTCTCATACACCTATGAAGCATGACATAACCTTTGTCAAAATTTTCCTTTACTAGAGCCATCCTCGGTCTCAATCTCCATAAGCCATAACTGATTCACCCGCACGTCTCAAACTGGAACCAACATACCACATAACTGTGCAATCGACTAATTAATAGTGGACTCCCCCATTTGGCTCGAGGCCATAGACCTAATCATACACAATAACTCATAACGCCATATACTTTATTGTTGCCATAATACCATAGTGAGATTAAACTCAATCCTTCACAAGCTCATGGAACACAGACTATCTGTTACTTCATATCTTTTGTAGATCTCGCATTCACTCTCGTAGTAGACAAGCCTACTCTCTTGAGCAACCCAAATTCAAATTGTAAAACATATATTTCCCTGGCAACAGAGATCTTCCAATAAATGGCACAAGGGATCACACAAACTTCAGAACAATCCGCAGGAGATAACCCCACCTACTTTGCCTCAAACTAACATTTCTATATACCTTCCACCGTTATAAACATTACGCAGTCACTTAATCTTCCCGAGTCTAAACTCATACCGCAACATGAAATTCACTTCACTCCCAACTAGAACACATGAAAAGTTTCTTCACATAACCATAACTCGGGGCTATACCTCAAATCGAGATGAAAATCAAGTACCTAATAGTTCTTCTATCCTTCAGCAGACCCTTCTCCTCGTTTCCAAATCATATGAATATACCTCGCAGTCATAACATACTCATCACGTAGCTATCCAGTCATTACTCCCCTTAATAGGGACACAACAGAACATATAGATCCAGAAGCACGCGCTCACGAAATCAATAGCTCAAGGCTCGAGCTATAGGAAAAAATCCGGCTCAAGTCTTCCAGACTGGCCCAACATCAACACACAGAGATCGCATCTCGCCACTTGATCGAGGAATCATAAGCCATCGATGCACATCGAATACTGAGCGCTCATGCGCGCATACGAACATGTGGAAGGAATTCAAATAGTTACATTTCAAGCTGAATCAAGGACGCACCAGAAGAATTCAAAAATGTGAAGTTTTCCTAAAGGTTTTGCAGCCTCTCAAGGATAAATACAGATGTCTCAGTACCGATCCGCGAGACTCCACTAAACCTGCTCATGACTCGTGAGACCTATGTAACCTAGGCTCTGATACCAACTTGTCACGACCCCGAACCGGACCCGGTCATGATGGCGCCTCTCGTAAAGATAAGGCCAGCCGACACAATTCCCAAATTCAGTTTTAACATTTTAATAAGTCAATTTAAGTCATTTATAAGGATAAATCCCCAACAAGTACAGATTTAGTGAAACAAAACAAGTGCAGAATGAATACAGCCCGACATCGGGGTGTCACAAATCACGAGCATCTACTAAGGTCTAAAATACAACGAAAAATTAGGTAAATGTATTAATACAGTCTAATAACATCAAAGGGAGAAAGCAGTGCTGCGGACGTCGGGCAACGACCTTGCTAAACTCCAAAGACTTTGCCTCTGATCAACCAATACCTGATACCGGGTGCAGAAATACCTAAATCTGCACACAAGGTACATGGAGTAAAGTGAGTACTCCAACTTAGTGAGTAATAATCATAACTAAAGACTGAGTGATAGAAAATCACAAAAAATACATCAATCTGCTGCATAGAAGTAGTACAAAACCAGTAAGAAAGCAATGAAGCCGTGAAATCTCTTAAAACATCTTAGCACAGTTTAAACTTCTTTAAAAATGACTTTTTCAACAGTTAAACAATTCAATGCAAGTCAATTAGAGCAGATAAGCACAGAAAATCTGCCCCTCAGGCACAATACACAATTAACCAGGTAAATGACAGGCAATAAGAAAGATAACCATATAAAGGTTCGCCCCTCGGTCACAATGTTAACAAATCTGCCCCTCAGGCAATATCTCAGAACAATACCAGCCCCTCGGGCTATATCTCACATCACAATGGGTACCCGCACTCACAGGGGGTGTGCAGACTCCTGGAGGGGTCCCTTACGACCCAAACGCAATATCAAGCCATCTCGTGGAATCATCTCTAGGCTCTCGGCCTCATATCAACAAGCCACCTCGTGGCGTACATATCTCAGGCCCTCAGCCTCATAATCAAAATCAGTGTATCACCGCTGCAACATGCAGCCCGACCCAAAAGATATCCTCACAACACAGGCCCTCAGCCTTACTCAGTCAAAAATCACATAAGCCACTCGGGCAACAGTAAAACATGATGCTCAACCCAAAATATTATTTGAAATATCATTTCAAGGGTTAAAGCAGAGTAAACATGGTTGAGTTTTGAAAACAGTAGAATATAGCATGACTGAGTACAAGTTTGAAGTCAAAACAGTGAGGAAATATCAATAAAAATCCCAAAGGGTTCACATAGCTGGCACGAGTCCCAAATATGGCATTCAGCCCAAAACATGATGATAACAAATAGTTTTCAATCAAATACGCAGAAAACAATCATTTGGGATGGACTACGTCACAATCCCCAACAATGCACGACCCCACGCTTGCCATCTAGCATGTACGTCACCTCTATATAGCACAACGATGTGCAATCCGGAGTTTCATACCCTCAGAACATCATTAACAATCATTACTCACCTCGATCCGGTCCAAACTCTAACTCATGATGCCTTTGCTCACACGAATCGACCTCCGGATGCTCCAAATCTATCCACAATTAATACATAAACATTAAAATATGCTAAGGAAACAAAGCTCACTCAAAAATATCAAATTTACATAAAAAATCCCGATATTGCTCAAACCCGGCCCGGGCCCACGTCTCAGAATCTGATAATAGTTACATCAATAGAATCCTCGTCCTCACACGAGTCTATACATACCAAGAAAATCAAAATCGGGCCTCAATTGGCCCTTCAAATTCCCAATTTACACTCTTCAAAGTCAAGCCCTAATTTCCCAATTTTAGGCTTTAATTTCCACATTTTTCATGATTAAACAAGTAAGAATAAACATAGTTACGAGTATTGAGTTCACAAATCTTACCTCCAGGTGTTATATCTTGAATCCCTCTTCAAATTCTCTCAAAAAGCTTCAAAATAGCCCAAAAATGGTGAAAGATAACCCAAAATCGCGGACAATGGCTATTTAAACATTATGCCAAGGCATCAAAAACCTTCTTCGCGAATGCGACCGGCCTCTCATGTTCGGGTAGGCCAAATTCACTGCCTCACCACTTTTCCCTTCGCGAACGCGGACAATTTCCACGCGAACGCGATGCTTTGCCTTACCAGGATTTCACGAACGCGGTCCAACTCTCGCGAATGCATTGCACATGGGCCTGGGGTGCCCAACGACCTTACTCCTCTTCGCGAACATGACCCCAGTCTCGCGTCCGCGATGCACATGAAGCCTCCGCCTTCGTATTCGCGTCCCCTTTCTCGTGAATGCGTAGAACAAATATGTGATCATACAAAAACACCCTTCGTGAACGCGAGTCCCTGACCGTTAACGCGAAGAACAATTTGTCTGTAACACAAAACCAACAAAAACTGCCAAGTCCAAAGTCCAAAATTGATCCGTTTAACCATCCAAAACTCACCCGAGGTCCTCGGGACCTCAACCAAACATACCAACATATCCCATAATCTAATTCAAACTTGTTCCAACCTTCGAAACGCTCAAAGCAACATCAAAACACCAAAATCACATCGGATTCAAGCCTAAGAGCTTCAAGAACTTCCAAATTCTGCTTTTGATAAAAAAACCCAACCAAACCACGTCCGAATGACCTGAAATTTTTCACAAACGTCACAAATGACACAAAGGAGCTACTGCAACTTTCAAAATTCTATTCCAACCCCTATATCAAAATCTCACTTATCAACCAGAAAACACGAAAATCTCAATTTCGCCAATTCAAGCCTAAACCTACCACGGACTTCCAAAATGCATTCCGATCACACTCCTAAGTTCCAAATCATCTAACGGAGATAACCAAATCATAAAAATTCTGATCCGAGATCAAATACGCACAAGTGAAATCTCGATCAAACTTTTCAAATTTCAAGCTTCAAACTGAAAACTGTTCTTCCAAATTCATTCCGATTACCCTGAAAACCAAAACCAACAATTTACATAAGTCATAATCCATCACTCGGGGCAAGTCATGCCCGAGAACTGACGAGAAAAATGCAAAAACTCAAAATGAGCGGTCGGATCATTACAACTACTAAACCAATTCACCCATTCAAATAAGTTGTACTCCATTAGAAAGAAATGAGAGAACTACTTGAAAAGAACATAACCAGCCTTTATCTACAATTCTTTATGATACATCAAACTTCTAATTTCTAAAGTAGAGTCAAAAAAACTATCAGCAAAATAAAATCATAAAGCCTAACATTAACATAGTAATTGCAATTAAAACAATGAAAAAAAGCCTAAAGATGATATTCAGCTGCTCCTAAGGCTAAATTTTTATGTGACGTTCACTTCCAAGTTCAAAGACACAATCACTTGGAAATTTGATAAGAACTGCTAAAACAATCAGTTGATGGCATAATACCAAATAGTGATAAGACTGCTAACTCCCACAAACAAACACATAATTATCATTGCCATATCATTATAAGCATGTTCTCATTGAATCAAAAGAAGAATTACATGACCGAGGAAGGGAAATAGTACCTTAACGGAAGTAATAGGTCCTTAAAATTGCCAAATAAAGGCTGATAAATTGCTACAAACTGGAGCTCAGCGGAACAAAATTTGAACAACAACTCAACTCAATCAACCTCCACATTTGAAACCCAAATCAACTAAGAAGTAGAAACTTAAAATATTTTAGCATTTTTTGTAAAATTTCGGACATCAACCATCTTAAAGAAAGAATTAATATTTTATATATTCCTGTTTTTTTCTGAAATCTCCGAAGAAACGAAAGAATCGAAAGAAAATTCCAAAAATCCTCAAAGTTTTCCTGTTGTCCTCTCGTTCTCTGTCCGTGGGTAAGGGTTGAAGAAGAAGAAGAAACAACTGGTTTGGTGGTGTGCTGAAGAAGAAGGGCTATTAGGGTTTTTCTATTGAAGTTCGATTCTTCGGTTTTTAGAGGTGAAGATGAGAGTCCAGAAGAAAAAGGGAGGGGGTGCGCTGTTGCCCTCTATGAAAAAGATCTTATTTTTCTTAATCTTCTGATGTTAGGTCTAAGTTTTGTTTTAGGTTTGGAAGGTGAGAGTCTTTTAATGAGAGAGATTCCAATTGGGTTATGGGCTAGGGGATTCTAGGCTACTTTGGGCCTAAAAAAGAAACGGCCCAAAAGAAAATTAATGACCCAAATATTCCATCTTCTTTTCTTAGTTTACTTTTCTTTGATTTAAACTCTAGCCAAAATAATTGAAACATCAATTTCAAATTGATTTTTGCAGAAATGACCTATTAAACTAATTGATTAAAGCTAATGTACATTTTTTGTAATTTTCATGTATTAATCTAACAATTGAAGAGTAATTAATTTCTAAAAATGCAAATTAGACCTAAGATGGCATGAAATAAAAAATGTGAAAATTGTTATGATATTTTCTATGATTTTAAAATATTAAAAATGCATGAGATGCAACTAAATAAAGAAAAACTCCTAAAATTCATTAAAATTATTTTTGGTCTATTTTTAGGTGTTATTTCCATGCGGGGAAAATATTAGGTGCTCATCGAAACCGATTATTTATTTCATGCCAATTCGTTCGTGCTTTTCTCGTTATTTTCGTAGAAATTTCTTGGCTGTCGTTCTTAGTTTTTCAAAGTCCGTTCTTGATTACATAAACTCCACTCTTAAATTACTTTCCAGAAAACTCATTCATAGATAGGTGATTTGTGAGTTGAGCTCAAACTTTGAGAATTTTCAAGGAGTGAAAAGTGAAAACTCATAAATGTGAGATAAAACACAAGAGGTTGAGTGGCGTGTTTGAATCAAACTACAAGAGGTGTGCTATTATGGGATCCTCTTATTATTAGTCAATTATTTTTCCTATAAGCATGTCTTCTGCATATACAAGCGATTGGGGTGAAAAAATGATTGAATATAGTGATGACGAATGTTGGGATTCCTATGATGAAGATGATGAAGGAAGCAATTTATGTAATTTTTCTGGGTACTACGGTGGGCATATTCCTTGTCATGATTCAGGTGAAGACTCAAGTGATGAACAAACATGGTATATTCCTTATCATGATTCATATGGTTATGATTCTTATGAGTATTTTACTAACAAGTATGATAACTATCATGCTAATCATAAAAGATATGGAGTTGAATCAAGGAACATGAAAGCAAAACATGAAAAATTAATTTACAAGGGTAGTGAGGTAAGTTTGATCCTTGAAAACTATAATATATCGATACCATTCTTTGAAGGAGTTCATGGTCCGAATACCTACCTTAATTGGGAAAGCAAGGTAGACGATGTCTTTGCATCTTATCCATGTTCGGAATGTAAAATATTGGAGCTGATTAGTAAAGACCTTTATAGGAATGCTTCTTTGTGGTGGTACAACCGTGAAACTACCTTTAAAAGCACTTCCTGTCCATCCATTATGTCACGACCCTAAAATCGACCCGGTCGTGTTGACGCCTATCGTGAAACTAGGCCACAGATACAACTCCTGAATTAACCATTTAATTAATAACAATTATTTTTTAAGCCTTTAATTAATCAGATATCTCATAATGTAAGTCTAAATAAACAATGCAGAATAAATACACAAGTCCGACATTGGGGTGTCACAAGTCACGAGCATCTACTAAGGTCTGAATACAACGAAGAGTCTAAAATGTACTAAATACAGTATAAGGAAGACAAGATGGAGAAAAGCAGTGCTCCGAACGTCATGCAGCTACCTTGCTAACTCCGATGACTCTGTCATTGAGTAATCAACATACGGTACCGGGTTCAGAAACACCTAAATCTGCACACAAGATGCAGGGAGAAATGTGAGTACGCCAACTCAGTAAGTAATAAAAGTAAATGAAAGCTGAGCAGTAAGAAAACACATAAGCTATGTCATAACGCTACAACAAATGCAGTACATTTCCAAAACAGTACGAAAATTATTTACTTCGCAAATCAAGCTCAGTTTCAGTAAAACCTTTTCAAAACAACTTTCAATAGTTTTAAACGAGTGATAAAACAGTGAGTAAAAATGATAGCAAACGTAAACAGCCCCTCGAGCAAAACATATATCATTAATCGCCCCTCGGGCATAATATCAACAGAATAAGCCCCTCGTGATACCTCACAATCACTCGTAATCAGCCCCTCGGGCATAACATGAATCAAGAACTACCCCTTTGGCAACAATATGAATCAACAACAGCCCCTCGAGCTATATCACATCACTCACACTGGGTTCCTGCTCTCACTAGGGGTGTACAGACTCCAGGAGGGCCCCCTTACAGCCCAAGCGCAATAACAAGCCATCTCGTGGCATAATCAAACAGGCTATCAGCCTCATATCAAGCCACATAGTGGCATAACAAATTAGGCCCTCGGCATCATAATCATGAATCAGTACCACACTGCTGCAACGCGTAGCCCGATCCCATAGTATCCTCACAACACAGGTCCTCGGCCTCACTCATTCAGAAATCTCTTAAGCCACTCGGGCAACAATAAAACATGATTCTCAACTCAAAATATCATTTAAAATATCAAAACAGAGTAAATATGACTGAGTTATGAAAATAGTAGAATACAACATGATTGAGTACAAGTATAAAGTCAAAACAGTGAGAAATAGAAGTAAAAATCCCCTAAGGGTCCAAAATAGTTGGCACAAAGCCCAAATATGGCATTCAGCCCAAAACATGGTAATAATTCCCTAAACACAATGATAGCAAATAGTTTCAATCAAATACACGACTTAATAGTCGTACAGGACGGACTAAGTCACAATCCCCAATGGCTCATGACCCCATGCTCGTCATCTAGCGTGCGTGTCACCTCAAAATAGCACAACGATGTAAAATACGGGGTTTCATACCCTCAGGACAAACATTTACAATCATTACTTACCTCAATCCAGTCCAATTTCTAGCCCGCGATGCCTTTGCCTCTTGACTCAGCCTCTGGATGCTCCAAATCTAACCAAAAACAGATTCATACCATCAAAATATGCTAAGAGAACAAAGCCCACTCGAAAATAACCAATTTACATCAAAATTCCCGAAATTGGTCAAACCCGACCCTCGGGCCTACGTCCCGGAATTCGATAAAAACCACAAAACTAGAATCCTTATTCCCTCATGAGTCTGCCCATATCAAATTCAGCAAAATCTGACCTCAATTGCCCATTCAAATTCGCAAAAGAATTTTCAAACTTTCCTTCCATTTTCCCCAATTTCCACTCTAATTTCTCAAATTAAATGATGAAATTCAAGACTAAATCATGGAATTAAACCAAATATGAGTGAAGAATACTTACCCCAATTGCTCCACTGAAAATCTCATCAAATTTCACCTTCTCCCGAGCTATTTAATGGTTTTTGTGATATTGGACTTAAACCCTCGATTTTGAACTTAAACATTCTGCCCAGATATTTTCTTCATCGCGAACGCGGCAGCACCCTCGCGTTCGCGAAGCACAAAGCTTTACTAACCAAAATTCCTTCTACGTGAATGCGAGGTCCCTCTCGCAAACACGATGCACAACTGACCCAACTCTTCGCGAACGTGACCTCTACTACGCGAACTTGTAGAACAAATTCCTTGGGGTCCCAGCTATTCCACTTCCTCTAGGTGAATGCGGCAAAACCCTCACAAATGCGATAACCACTGACCTCAGCCCTTTGCGAATGCGAGACCACCTTCGCGAATGCGAAGGCTAATTCCACTGCCTCACATCCTAACCCTTCGCGAATGCGAAGGTCAAAAACCTACAACACCAACAACAATTTTTCTACAATTTTTTCCAACATGAAATGATCCGTTCAACCACCCGAAACTCACTCGAGGCCCTCGAAACCTCAACCAATCATGCCAACATATCCCATAACATCATTTAAACTTGTTCCAACCTTCAGAACACTCAAGACAACATCAAAACACCAAAATTACATCGGATTCAAGCCTAAGAATTCCAAAACTTCCAAATTCCGCTTTCGATCAAAATGCCTATCAAACCTCGTTCGAATAACCTGAAATTTTGCACACACATCAAAAATGACACAACGGACCTACTCCAACTTCTAGAATTCCATTCCGACCCCTATATCAAAATCTCACCCATCTACCAGAAATTGCCAAAATTCCAATTTAGCCAATTCAAGCCTAATTCTACTCCGGACCTTCAAAACATATTTCGATCATGCTTATAAGTCCCAAATAACCTAACGGAGCTAACCAAATCATAAAAATTAAAATCCGAGATCATATACTAACAAGTCAAAACTGGATCAAACCTTTCAAATTTTAAGCTTCAAACGGAGAAATGTCCTTCCAAATCCATTCCGATTACCCTGAAAACCAAAACCGAAGATTTGCATAAGTCATAATACATCACACGGGTCTAGTCATTCCCGAGAACTAGCAAGCGAAGTGCAAAAGCTCAAAATGACCGGTCGGGTCGTTACACATTGAGACTTGGGATACAATAAAGTTTCATTTGAGAAGCAAGTTTGCACCTTTGAGTTTAAAAGATATGGGGTATATGAAGAATAAGGCTTCCAGGAGGGGAAAATCTATTTCTTATGATTACCCAAGAACTCAAAGCATGGAATCTTACCAAAAGGAGAGCTTCTAACGAAAGCTTTTTCTTCATATTTAACTCCATCTGCAACAAACAAAAGTGAGCAAGAGAGACAAAAGAAAGAGAGGAGTAAAGGAGTGACAATTTACAATTTAATAAAAGCAAAAGGAGAGGTTGAGCGGAGTATTGTGAGAGAGATGTCAAAAGGAAAAAAATTGAGTGAAAGCGGAGAAAAGAGTGTTGCAAATGAAAGTTTGTGTGAAAATACTTCTTGACTTCATTCTGATTTGTTAGTACCTTCTTTGTCTAGTGGATATTTATCTAATGTGTAGGCCTTAAAGGATACGTTTAGAAAATTGGAGGAAACCATACAAGATGCCACTATTTCAAGTGGTCTGGGAAAGCAAGAAGATATAACGTTAAAGCACAGTGATCCATTCTTAAGTGTAAGAAATAAAGATAAAAAACAACTTATGGGAATAACTTGAGGTATAATGACTAATCATTACTCCTTTTTGTTGAGAGAATTTGATTCTCGTATAAGTGCTTGTGTTGGCTGTGATTCTTGTGAGCCTAATGAATCTTTACTTTTTGTTGCAAATCATGAAGCTAGTTTAGCTTAATAGTCGGGATAACAATCACCCGAATGAGTCTAAACTCGATGGTCTTATGCGGGTGGCCTTGGGAATAATCTATTTGAAAGGGAAGAGAAGTTGAATATGAACCTTATTCTGAGCGGATTGATGATTTAAATGGAGACATACCACAAAGTACTAATGGACTTGACTTTGTTGATAATTTGTTTCAACTTCATAGTAACAATTGTGTTGTTGAAAGAACTTCCTTAATGAGTGAGTTTAAACTTGTTGATTCTTTTTTCATGAGAATATACTGCAATGTGATGAGAACATGTCACAAGAAAAGTTGAATGAGAAACACAAAGAGAGCATTAGGGAGCATTGATCATGTTTATATATTAATCCATTAACTATTTTTTGTTTTAGTATTAGTTCTCCCTTAATACAGGAATTTAAAAAAGATTACGAGGAATAGAACAATGACGAGAACGCGAGTGGTAAGTTAAGGTGTATTATTCTAAGCCATTATGGGATGAGGAAATAAAGCAAAAGGTTACCAATAAGGAAAATGAGGCCCATGGAGATGTTGTTACTTAGATACTATAGGGATTGAGTTGAAACAAGAATATAGTTGCTCAAGTTTAGAGAAGAATATCAAAACTGAAGACCACAAATTTTATGGGAATGATGATGTCCATAAGATTTCTAGGGGAGTATTTATACTTTGTAGGTGTAACTGGGTCAAGTAAATGCATGAATAGTATCTTATATTGCTTATACCATATACATGTTGTTTATCATGTAAGTTTTACATCTTATTGTGTTTCTTCTGTGTTGTAGGCCAAGATGCGAGGACGAATATTTTTTTTAAGAGGGGGAGAATGATATTATCCTAGATAGTCCGGGAAAAATGAAGAATATTAAGAATGACCCCAAATTATCTAGTGGATCGTTGACCCGCTCCAAGTCTAAGAACGTCCAAGAGATGCAAACTAAGAAGCTGCATGATCTTCAAAAGTGACTAGAAGATGTTTGGGGAATCACTTTGAGTATTCATGCAAAGAATACCTGTCACACCCCATTTTTCTTGCGAAATCGGATTTCGACATTTCTGGGACAACTCCTTTCCGTGAGGGTAGGGAATTTGATTTGAAAGAGTCGCTACCTAATGGATTAAGGTGCGTTAGGGCACCTAGAGCAATTAGCTCATATAACTAGACTACATCACAAGAGATCGAGTAAGGGCTCGAAATTACCTTGAGGGGAAGGTGTTAGGCATCCCTCGATGTCCACAATGGTGGGTCCCGACCGAACTTAAATTAAGTGAATTAGTCTTAAAAGGGAAGAAAACAATTTGGACAAATACAATATTTAATTTATTTTTACACAGGAGTATAGGGGGTGGTCCTAAGTTTTTTAGCCTATAGGATCATTCCATGCAATGCTTTGCAACTCCCTCAAGTCGGGGTTTTACTCATAGCATTAGCGCATGGGCTATCACTTCATTTACTACCCAATTACTATTTTCAAGTTGTTACTTAAGTGCGCTAATTGATTTTAAATCGTACCCTTGTCACGACCCGGTTTCTCCCTCTGTGAACCATCATAACGGCACCTAGTCTCTACGACTAGGTAAGTCTAAAACGCAGAAGATAAACCAATTTACGGAAGAATACAATTTAAAACAGAAATACTGTAATAAAACAGCATTTTAAAAGTGCCGCTCGGCATATAAAATATAACTCTCAAATCCAATATATATCTCTCTCCCAAAACCCGGAAACCCATGAATCACAAGCTAAGGATATTACATAATGCTCTAACTCCAGAATAGTCTAAAACAAGGAAATACAGAAGGGCTTAACTACAAGAGAGAATAGAGAGAGACTCCTCGGTCTGCAGACACGGCGATATACCTTGAAGCCTCCGAAGGGTCACCTCGCCTCAAGGATAGTAAGTATGAGTCAAGGTACCTAGATCTGCACATGAAAAACATGCGCAGAAAGGTCACGAGTACACCACAACAGTACTCAGTAAGTGCGAAGCCTAACCTCGGTCAGGTAGTGACGAGAAAGGCCAGGGCCCTTCTGAGATAAAATAAAAATATAAGATATGACTGTATAAGATAAGCAGTACAGTCGAAAAATAACACTAAGAATTTAATACAGGAAAACAAGGAATTCAATAACTGAAACAGAGGCAAAAACAATCACAAGGAAATAACCGAGGATCTCTCCGTATCCCAAGGATCTCTTAGTACACTCAATATATGCCAGGGATCTCTTGGTATCCCGAGGATCTCTATGTATCCTCAATATATGCTAGGGATCTCTTGGTATCCCAAGGATCTCTTGGTATCCTAAATATACGTGCTAGGGATCTCTCGGTATCCCGCACCTTAGTTCAAATCATAAATATGTACAGGGGATCTCCCGGGATGCCGTCCCGTAGTCCCAAAATAAAACACATAGCAGCAACACAAGAATACTCAATTAAGCTCAATTTCGTATCAAGTAAATAGGTACCTCGAATATAATATGCTTAACATAATTCAATTAAGGCAGTTTAAGCAAATAAATAGTTAAGTCAATTAGACATTCTTTTTCTAAGGTAACAACAGGTTTAAATTTCAAGTAAAATGAAATAGGAAAAGGAACACAATTGAAATTACTTAAAGAAAACTGGATTTTCAATAAATATCTCAAGTAAACACTCGTCACCTCACGTACAAGGCATTTCAAACATCAAATATACCAAATCCTAAGGGGAAGGTCCCCACACAAGGTTAGACAAGCCACTTACCTCGAACTGGCTCAATAATCAACTCGAGACCACGTTCTTACCACGAGTATTCGACTCCAAATGGCCCAAATCTATTCAATTAAATTGCATAATATAAATAACACTTCAAGTAACTGATTCTACAATTAAATTCTAAGTTAATACGTGAAATTAGGTAAAATTACCAAAATGCCCCTCGAGCCCACAGCTTAGAATCGGGTAAAATTTATATTTTTAGAATCTTCATCTCACGAGTTCATGCATACCAAAATTATCCAATTCTAAGGTCAAATTCCCAATCAAAAGTCGAATTATAGGTTTAAGAACTTTCTTCCAACTTTTCCCCAATTTTTATCTCCAATCCGAAATTAAATGATGAAACTAACTATAGATTTATGGAATATAACTAGAAAGGGTTAAAGAAATGTTACGCACTGATCTCCTCTTCAATTTCCTCCCAAAATCGCCCTTTCCCCGAGCTCCAAATCGAATTTCCAACTTTTGAAACTAAAACCTTGAAATTTCATATTTCTGCCCAGCTGTTACCACATCTACGGTCCTGGGACCATTTCTGTGGTCCCGCTTTTGTGGAACACTGGTCGCATCTATGACTCCTCACTTAAAACTAGATTCTGCATATGCGACTCACCATCTGCAGATGTGGTACCGCTTCTGTGGTTCCTGCTGAACCTCCCCATTTCCACTTCTGCGATTAATTCGCCGCTTCTGCGACTCCGCACCTGCGGTCCCACACTCGCAGGTGTGGTTATGATAGTAAAACATCTGAAGCTGCAACTCCAAATCCCAAAAATCTTTTCGTCAACCATCCGAAATCATCCCGGGGACCTCAACCAAACCTATCAACATATCCCATAATTTCATTCAAACTTGTTCCAACCTTCGGAACGCTCAAAACAACATCAAAACATCTATTTTTCATCGGATTCAAGCTTAAGAATCCCAAAAACTCTAAAAATATGCTTTTGATCAAAAAGTCTATCAAACCTCGTCCGAATGACCTGAAATTTTGCACACACTTCACATGCAACAATACAGAGATACTCCAACTTCCAGAATTCCATTCTGACCCTCGGATCAAAATCTCACTATCGAACCGGAAACTTCAAAATTCGACCTTTCGGCATTTCAAGCCTAAATTAGCTACGGACCTCCAAAACACAATCCGAACACGCCCCTAAGTCCGAAATCACCCAACGAAGCTAACAGAACCATCAGATTTCCATTTCGAGGACGTCTTTACACTGTTCTGTCTACGGTCAACTTTCCAATAATTTAGCTCTCATTTAGGGACTAAGTGTCCAAAAACTCTCCGAAATTAAAAATCAAACATCCTGGCAAATCAAAATAGCAGAAATAAACTCGGGGAAAGCAGTTAATTAGGGATCGGGGCGCAAATTCTTAAGACGACCGGCCGGGTCATCATATCCTCCTACACTTAAACATTCGTTCGACCTCGAACGAGCATAGAGACATACCTGAAGTAGTGAAAAGATGAGGGTGACAGCTGTGTATATCCTGCTCGGTCTCCTAGGTCGCGTCATCGACCGGCTAACCCCGCTACTAAACCTTTTTCGATGCAATGTTCATTGACCTCAGTTTTCTAACCTGCCTATCTAATATTGCCACTGGCTCCTCAACATAAGATAGATCCTTGTCCAACTGGACCGAACTGAAATCCAACACGTGCGACAGATCGCTGTGATACCTCCAGAGTATCAAGACATGAAATACCAGATGAACTCCTGGTAAGCTGGTAGGTAAGACAAGCTCATAAGCAACTTCCTCAACACGTATCAATATCTTAAAAGGCCCAATAAACCTCGAACTCAACTTTTCCTTCTTCTCAAATCTCATAACGCCCTTCATAGGCGAAACCCGAAGCACAACCCGCTCTCCAACCATATAGGAAACATCACGAAACTTCCGGTCCGCGTAACTCTTCTGTCTGGACTGGGCTGTATGGAGTCTATCCTAAATCACCTTGACCTTCTCCAAAGCCTCCTCAACCAAGTCTATGCCCAATAATCTGGCCTCACCCGGCTCAAAACAACCCACCGGGGATCTACACCTTCTACCATATAAAGCCTCATACGGTGCCATCTAAATGCTGGACTAATAGCTGTTGTTGTAAGCAAACTCCGCCAATGGCAAGATCTGATCCCAAGACCCTCCAAACTTAATCACACACGCACAAAGCATATCCTCAAGAATCTGGATAGTGCGATCGGACCACCTGTCCGTCTGACGGTGAAATGTTGTACTCAACTCCACCCGAGTACCCAACTCATGTTGAACGACTCTCTACAACCGTGATGTGAACTGAGTACCCCTATCTGAAAAGATGGACATTGGAATACCGTGCATACATACAATTTTCCGGATGTAAATCTCCGCCAACCGCTCCGAAGAATAAGTAGTACACACAGGAATAAAGTGAGCGGACTTGGTCAGCCGATCCACAATCACCTAAATAGCGTCGAACTTTCTCAAAGTCCGTGGGAGTCCAACTACAAAGTACATGGTGATCCTCTCCCACTTCCACTCCGGAATCTTTATTTGCTGAAGCAATCCACCCGGTCTCTGATGCTCATACTTCACTTGCTGATAGTTAAGGCACCGAGCTACAAATCCAACTATGTCCTTCTTCATCCGCCTCCACCAGTAGTGCTGCCTCAAATCTTGATACATCTTCGCGACGCCCGGATGAATGGAATACCGCGAGCTATGAGCCTCCTCCAGAATCAACTCCCAAAGCCCATCAACATTGGGTACATAAATCCGACCCTGCATCCTCAATACACCATCATCGCTAATAGTCACATCTTTGACATAACCGTGCTGAACCTTGTCCTTGAGGACAAGCAAATGAGGGTCATCATACTGACACTCCCTGATATGATCAAATAAGGAAGAGCGAGAAACCACGCAAGCTAGAACCCGACTAGTCTCTGAAAGATCTAATCTCACAAACTGGCTGGCTTAGGCCTGAACATCCATCGCCATAGGTCTCTCCGATGCTGGTAAATAAGCCAAACTCGCCAAACTCTCTGCCTGGCAACTCAAAGCATTGGCCACCACATTGGCCTTGCCCAGGTGATACAAAATAGTGATATCATAATCCTTCAGTAACTCTAACCACCTACTATGGCGCAAATTTAGATCCTTTTGCTTGAACAGGTGCCGCAAGCTCCGATGGTCAATATAAATCTCACAAGGAACCCTGTATAAGTAATGGCGCCAGATCTTCAGGGCGTGAACAATGGCAGCTAACTCAAGGTCGTGGACATGGTAATTCTTCTCATGTACCTTCAACTGTCTGGACGCATAGGCAATCACGCTACCATCCTACATCAACACCGCCATGAGGCCAATCCTCGAGGCATCATAGTAGACCGTATAAGACCCGGAACCTGTAGGCAATATCAAAATTAGGGCTGTGGTCAAAGCTGTCTTGAGCTTCTGAAAGCTCGCCTCAACTCCTCCGTCAACTGAAATGGAGCACCCTTGTGGGTCAATCTGGTCATAGGGGCTGCAATCGATGAAAACCCCTCAACAAAATGGCGGTAGCAACCCGCCAAGCTAAGGAAACTGCAGATCTCGGTAGCTGAGGATGGTCTGGGCCAATTCTACATGGCCTCTATTTTCGTCGAATCCACCTGAATACCTTCACTCGACACCATGTGGCCTAGGAATGCCACTGAATCCAACCAAAACTCACATTTCGAGAACTTAGCATATAGCTTCTTCTCTCTCAGAGTCTGAAGCACAGTCCTCAGGTGCTGCTCATGATCTTCCCGACTCGGGGAATACACCAGAATATCATCAATAAAGACAATGACGAATGAGTCAAGATACAACCGGAACACACTGTGCATCAAATGCATAAAGGTTGTTGGGGCATTGGTCAACCCAAATGATATAACAAGGAACTCGTAATGACCATACCGAGTCCTGAAAGCAGTCTTCGGGATATCTGGCTCCCAAATCTTCAACTGATGGTAACTTGAGCGCAAGCCAATCTTAGAAAACACCCTTGTGCCCTGAAGCTGGTCAAACATATCATCAATACGAGGCAAAGGATAATGGTTCTTAACTGTAACTTTGTTCAACTGGCGATAATCAATACACATACGCATAGAACCATCCTTTTTCTTCACAAACAAGACAGGAGCACCCCAAGGTGATACACTAGGCCGAATAAAACCCTTATCAAGCAATTCCTATAATTGATGCTTCAACTCCTTCAACTCGGGAGGAGCCATACGATATGGAGGAATAGAAATGGGCTGAGTGCCCGACAACAGATCAACGCCAAAATCAATATCTCTATCAGGTGGCATGCCTGGAAGATCAGATGGAAACACATTGGGAAAATCCCGTACTACCGGAACTGAATCAACGGAAGGGGTATCAATACTAACATCTCTCACATAAGCTAAATATGCATCACACCCATTCTTAACCATATGCTGAGATTTAAGAAAAGGAATAACTCTACTGGGAGTGTGGTCTAAAGTACCCCTGGTATAGCCAGCGTCACGGTTTTGGCGTGACAGTCAAGAATAGCATAATGGGGCGACAACCAGTCCATGCCCAAGATAATATCAAAATCTACCATGCTGAGCAATAACAAATCGGCTCTGGTCTCAAAATCACTAAGAGCAACCAAACACGACCGATAAATGCGATTCACAACAAGAGAATCTCCCACAGGAGTAGAAACATAAATAGGGGAACTCAAAGAATCTCGAGATACACCCAAAATCAGAGCAAAATAAGAAGACACATAAGAGTAAGTGGAGCATGTATCGAATAGAACCGATTTATCTCTGTGACAAACCAATATAATACCTGTGATGACAGAATTGGAGGCAACAGCCTCGGTACAGCCAGGAAAGGCATAGTATCTGGCCTGGAATCCCCCTCTAAGGCGACCTCTACCTCCCGACCTCCACCTCTAGCTGGCTGAGTAGGTGGGGTAGTAACTGGAGCTATAACTATAGCCCGAGAACTCTGCGGGGCGTACTGTGGCTGAGAAGTCTGTGGAGACGCATTCCTCCCAAGTCTAGGGTAATCCCTCACCACATGGCGTGTGTTACCACAATCAAAGCAAACTCTGGGAGGATGTGGTGGCTGTGACTGGCTCGGGCCAGGTCTATTGGACTGACCTCTAAAAGCACCCCGCATAGGAGGCATGCTAGATACCAGAGGTGCATAATAAGGCTCCTGAGGTCTAGGAAGAGCTGGAATACCGATGGCTGCTAGAAGAGCTGAATGAACAGGGCAACTTATATAACCCCTACCATGATGATCTACTTCTGGGGCACGGGCACCAGAGAAATGGCCCGACTCTCGAGAACTCTTGGCCTCCCTCTCCTCTCTCTCTCTCCCTAGCATGCATACCCTCAATCCTTCTAGCAATGCTCACCACTTGATGATAAGAAATATCCATCTCCAACTCACAAGCCATACTAGACCTGATGTTGGGGATAAGTCCCTCAATAAACTGGCGAACCCTCTCGCGAATAGTAGAAACCAAGGCTGGGGCATGTCTAGCGAAACTAGTGTAACAGACAGTATACTTTGAGACAGTCATAGCACCCTGGCGCAAATGCTCAAACTCTGTGCGCCATGCGTCCCTAAGGCTCTGAGGAACATACTCTCTCATGAATAGATCTGAAAACTTAGTCCAAGTCAATGAAGCAGCCTCATCCGGACTGTCTAACTCATAGGTGCGCCACCACTCATAGGCGGCCCCTCGAAGCTGGAAAGTAGTGAAGGAAACCCTGCTCGATCCTAATATACCTATGGTACAGAGAATGCAGTAACACTCATCTAGAAATCCTAGAGCATCATCCGATGCTAGACCACTGAATACATGAGGCTTGTACTTCTTGAACTTCTCAAGCCTCAGCTGCTCATCCTCGGAAGTCGCTGTCATATCCTCGGGTTGATGTCGGATTGTAGGCTGTATAGGAATAATCTCAGGGACCTACTCAACATGCACTCGCTGCTCAGGAGTGCGGGCGACGGGAGTCTGTGCTCCTGCCCCAGCCTAAGAGGTAGCTGCAGTAAGGGGAAGCAACCGTGCCTGAGCCAAAGTGGTGTACATGCTCATGAGTTGTGTCAGAGTCTCCTGAAGAGGTGGAGTAGTGGTAGTAGTAGGCGTATCTGGTGCCTGGACTCCGGCTGGAACTGCTGGTGGTACCTCGATGGCAGCTTGCACAGGTGCTCTGGCTGCGACCACGTACGCATCCTCAGCCTTTACCCCGGCCTCTGACGGCTGCAGTAGGGGGCGCGGGTGCCTGATCATCTCGAGTAGCGCGTGTCCTCACCATCTATGAGAGAATAGAAAACAGAAGTTTAGAATTGTGATATCAAAATCTCGCACGACAAGGAAATCAAATGAAGTGGAATTTTCCTAACGGTTACATAGCCTCTCGTAGATAAGTACAGACGTCTCCGTACCGATCAACGAGACTCTAATGAACCGGCTTGTGATCCATGACTCATATGAACCTAGAGCTCTGATACCAAATTGTCACGACCCCGGTTCACCCTCCGTGAACCATCATGACGACACCTAGTCTCTTCGCCTAGGTAAGCCTAAAATGCGGAAGATAAACCAATTTTGAGAAAGAATACAATTTAAAATAGAAATAATGTAATAAAATAGCGTTTTAAAAGTGCCGCTCGACACACAAAATATAACTCTCAAATCCAATATATATCTCTCCCAAAACTCGGAAACCCATGAATCATAAGCTAAGGATATTACATAGAGCTCTAAATCAAAAATAGTTTAAAACAAATAAATACAGAAGGGCTGTAACTACAAAAGTGACTAGAGAGAGACTCCTCGGCCTGCAAACGCGGCAGATATACCACAAAGTCTTCGAAGGGTCGCCTCGCCTCAAGGATGGTAAGTCTGAGTCAAGGTACCTGGATCTGCACATGAAAAACATGTACAGAAAGGGCATGAGTACACCACAACAGTACTCAGTAAGTGCCAAGCCTAACCTCGGTCGGGTAATGACGAGGAAGGTTAGGGCCCTACTGAGATAAAATTAAAATATAAGATATGACAATATAAGATAAGCAGTATAGATAAAAAAAACACTAAGAATTTAATACAGGAAAGCAAGGAATTCAATAACTGAAACAGAGGCAAAAACAATCACAAGGAAATAACCGGGGATCTCTCAGTATCCCGATGATCTCTTAGTACCCTCAATATATGCTAGGGATCTCTTGATATCCCGAGGATCTAGGGATCTCTCGGTATCCCGAGGATCTCTTGGTATCCTCAATATATGTGCCAGGGATCTCTCGGTATCCCGCACCTCAGTTCAAATCATAAATACGTACAGGGGATCTCCCGGGATGCCCTCCCGTAGTCCCAAAGTAAAACACACAGCATCAACACAAGAATACTCAATTAAGCTCAATTTCGTATCAAGTAAACATGTACTTCTAATTAACATGCTTCACATAATTCAATTAAGGCAGTTTAAGCAAATAAACTGTTAAGTCAATTAGACATGCTTTTTCTAAGTTAACAGTAGGTTTAAATTTCAAGTAAAATCAGGAAAAGGAACACAATTGAAATTACTTAAAGAAAACCGGATTTTCAACAATTAGCTCAAGTACGCACTCGTCACCTCACGTACAAGGCATTTCAAATATTAAATATACCAAATCCTAAGGGGAAGGTCCCCCACACAAGGTTAGACAAGCCACTTACCTCGAACTGGCTCAATAATCAACCCGAGACCACGTTCTTGCCATGAGTACACCACTCCAAAAGGCCCAAATCTATTCGATTTAATTACATAATGTAAATAACACTTCAAGTAACTGATTCTACAATTAAATTCTAAGCTAATACGCAAAATTAGTTAAAATAACCAAAACACCCCTCGAGCCCACGTCTAGAAATCGGGTAAAATTTATATTTTCAGAATCCTCATACTCTCACAAGTTCATGCATACCAAAATTATTCAAATCTAAGGTCAAATTTCCAATCAAAAGTTGAATTTTAGGTCTAAGAACTTTCTTCCAACTTTTCCCCAATTTTCATCTTCAATCCGAAAGTAAATGATCAAACTAATTTCCAACTTTTGAAACTAAACCCTCAAAATTTCATATTTCTGCCCAGCTGTTACCGCATCTACGGTCCTGGAACTGCTTTTGCAGTCCAGCTTTTGCGGAACACTTGTCGCATCTGCGACTCCTCACTTAAAACCAGATTCCGCATCTGCGACTCACCATTTACAGATGCGGTACCGCTCCTGCGGAAAGCCTACCACTTATGCGGCTCCTGCTGAACCTCCCTATTTCTGCTTTTGCGTTTGATCCGCCGCTTCTGCGGCTCCGCACCTGCGATCCCACACTCACAGGTGCAGTTATGACAGTAAAACAGCTGATGCTGCAACTCCAAATCCCAAAAAGTTTTCCGTCAACCTTCCGAAATCATGCCGAAGCCCACGGGACCTCAACCAAACCTACCAAAATATCCCATAACTTCATTCAAACTTGTTCCAACCTTCAGAACGCTCAAACCAACATCAAAACATCTATTTTTCATCGGATTCAAGCCTAAGAATCCCCAAAACTCTAAAAATACGCTTTCGATCAAAAAGTCTATCAAACCTTGTCCGAATGACCTAAAATTTTGCACACACGTCACATTAAACACTACAGAGCTACTCCAACTTTCGGAATTCCATTCCGACCCTCGAATCAAAATCTCACTATCGATCTGGAAACTTCAAAATTTGACCTTTCGGCATTTCAAGACTAAATTAGCTACGAACCTCTAAAACACAATTCGAACACGCACCTAAGCCCGAAATCACCCAACAGAGCTAACAGAACCATCTAATTTCCATTCCGAGGCCGTCTTCACACTGTTCCAACTACTGTCAACTTTCTAACACTTAAGCTCTCATTTAGGGACTAAGTGTCCAAAAACTCTCCGAAATTCTAAACCAAACATCCCGGCAAATCAAAATAGCAGAAATAAACTCGGGGAAAGCAGTTAATAGGGGATCGGGTTGTAAATTCTTATAATGACCGGCCTCGTACCCTATGCGTGCACTACCCGTCCCTTACCTATGGTCCTGAAGGTATTAGGACCTCTATTTGGGATGGTTCTAGACCAACCTATGTTACTTAAAAATGCGAAATCTAGGAGACACACAAAAAACAAATAGGACTTTCAGATAAAGAGCAAGTATAGGCTCATATTAACCTCCACACATAAGCAACAAAAGCACGCATTTGAACCAGCAAAACTTATTAATTTATAGATCCTATAGGCAAGATATCTATGCGAGAAAATAGGGTTCAAAGACAGCTTTGTTAAGGCGAGCATTAAGACCTATTTGTTTGCCTACTGATTTTATTTAGCATGAAACTGGGTACCTCAGGCAGAAATGTGTCACAGTTTTAAACCCAGAATCATTAATAAGTTACATGGATCTATTGCCTAAGTGATTTACAAGAGCGCTTGAATTCAGAATAGACTAACAAGACCCTATAGGCATGATTTCTACGAGTTTGTCAATTACAGACCTATAAGCATGATTTCTTAGTGTAGCACTGATTTTAACACATAAAGACAGTTTTATTCCTTTTAGATCCTATAGGCATGCTTTTTAATTGCTGAATTGATTTAAACCCCTATAGACATGATATCTATTAGTTTTAAATCCTATAAGCATGATTTCTAGGTTTGAAACTTATTTCTACTCCTATAGACATAGTATCTATTAATCATATTTAGACAAAAATTAATAAATTGCCTGGAAGTATAATTGACTCAAACAAACAAGGTCCTATAGGCACGGTCATTAATGCACATTTAGTTGAAAATGTGTGTAGATCCTATGAATAGGATTTCTAATGCAGAATCAAATGTGAAGTCCTATAAGCAGGGCTTCTAGCATGAAAATGTGCAACATAATCAAAATGATCATGAAAAATCTTAGAGGCAAGATCTCTAAACACAGTATAGTATCCATATAATTCAATCAGCATAATTAAGTCCTATAGGCAAGATTTTTACCCAATTTTAACAAAAGATATAAGACTAGACCCTCCCAGCTTTACTAACTAACCACAAATATGTTATTACAGAGATTATTACAGCCCATAATATCGAATGAATTACATAATAGTAACGATTACACTATAGGGAGCCTTCATAGGCCAAATCTAAACCTGGGAACTAGGCCTTCAAACACAATAGCTCTAAAGCATAGTAATGATCCATTCACAACACATTAAAACCAGGCTTCCAGTGTGTCAAAGTTCCTAAAGAGCCTCAGGGACCCCGGGGCAATGCCTACACTAGAACCACATATTCAGCACAGAGTTCATGAAAGATTGAAAAAACCAGCCCCAATGTGTCAGAGTTCAAATGAGTCTCAAGGACCCTAGGCAGTGCTCACACTGTGGACGGTGAGAACCTAAATGACTAAGAGTAGGAGTTTAAAAACCAGTGCATAAAGGGTAAGGGGGAAAGTTTTGAAATAGTTCAATTTTCAGAAGGGAGAAAGTTCTAAATATAGAGTTGCAGGCAGAACTGCTCCAAGAAACAAACAAGGTTCAGGTTTAGCATACAATTCAAACATGGTAAAATCTGATTAAGTTAAATGCTTATACTAGTATTTGGAACAGTCATGGCTTAATCACAGAAGTAATTAGGCAGAACATTTGAATTGAATAGACATGACATATGTATTAAGCACAAACATACTTGATTACATGCTCATAGTTCAAAATAGGTATAAAACTTACAAACAAATCTAACCTTAAACCAACTTATGAGAGGATTCCTATTATTCTAAATAACCCAGTCTTAAGTTAACAGTATTATCAAATTACCTGATAAAGGACAAAATCATGCTAGAAATTGAAACAGTCTTAGTCAAACAAAGCATAGAGAAGGAAATTGCAAAGGTTAGGGCATACTAGTTAAGAAGAAAGAAAGTAAAGGTGCAGTAATAGTTAAAATTCTAGAGTAATTTGGCCTTGGCTTTCAGCCGGCCAAACAATAGCCACTTAGTGCAGAAATCAGAACAGGAGCAAGAGAGAAAGAGAGCATAGTTTTCGTAGTGACAATAAGAGAGTTCAATTCTTCCATAAAAGGGAAAGGGGAAGGGTTTAAATAATGTAGGAATTAAACACATAAACATAGAAAACCAATTAGTCAAACACTA
The DNA here is from genome assembly GCF_000715075.1 of Nicotiana tabacum. Taxonomy (NCBI): domain Eukaryota; kingdom Viridiplantae; phylum Streptophyta; class Magnoliopsida; order Solanales; family Solanaceae; genus Nicotiana; species Nicotiana tabacum. Next base: position 21,235,913 of record NC_134100.1, on the reverse strand, counting down.
GAAAGGTAAGCATTTAAATCAGTAAAATTGAACCATAAACTTTAGGCGAAGATACACAAAATTAGTAGGGAAAAGGTAAATAATCACATAAGGCATATAACGAAAAGGAATACCAGATTTGGTTTAAGTAAAAAGGGTCTGAAACCCTAATTTAGGTATGTCACGACCCTAGTTTGCCCTCCATGAACTATCGTGACGGCACATAGTCTCTACGATTAGGTAAGCCTAACAAATGCATAAATAAAACAATTTGCGGAAAGAAAATAATATAAACCGAAATAACAAAATGAAATAATGTTTAAGATGCCGCCTGGCATATAAAAATACAAGAATCTCAACCTATCACTCCCAAAATCTGGAACCCCATGAATCATATGCTAAGAGATTACATAAAAAGCTCTAACTCCAGAAATGTCTATCAACAAGGAAAATACAGAAGGGCTATACTAGTACTGAGAATAGAAAGGGACTCTTCGGTCTGCAGACGCGGTAGATATACCTCGAAGTCTCTACAACAACGCCTCTCCTCAAGTGTGATAAGACTGAGTGGAAGTACCTGGATCTGCACTTGAAAAACATGCGCAGAAAGGGCATGAGTACACCACAATGGTACTCAGTAAGTGCCAAGCCTATCCTCGGTTGGGTAGTGATGAGGAAGGTCAGGGCCCCTACTAAGGTTAAATGAATTAAAAGGTATAACAGTGTAGAATAAGCCAGTATAATAAGTGCAACAGTAAGAAGTAACACATGATTGAAAGAACAATAACAAATATAACAAATATGAAATAATCACGGAAAGGAGTACAACTCAACACATAGATAACAATCGGGGATGTCCCAGGATACCATCCTATAGTCCCAAATATAAATATCCAGTGGATCTCTCAGGCTATCGTCCTGTAGTCCAACTCATAATGCACGGGGATCTCGCGGAATACCGATTCGTATTCCAAATGTAAATACTCAGTACAGGGGGAATCTACCAGGTGCAGTCCCATAGTTCCAATATAAAAGTGCAGGGGGATCTCCCGAAATACCAATCCACAATCACCCAAATGGCATCGAACATCTTCAAAGTCCATGGGAGTCCACCTACAAAGTCCATAGTGATCCTCTCCCACTTCCACTTCGGAATCTCTATCTGTTGAAGCAACCCACCCGGTCTTTGGTGTTCATACTTCACCTGCTGACAATTGAGGCACTGAGCTACAAACCCAACTATATCTTTTTTCATCCGCCTCCACCAATAGTGCTGCCTCAAATCCTGGTACATCTTCGCGGCACCAGGATGAATGGAATACCATGAACTATGGGCCTCCCTATCCTCTCTCTCCCTAGAATGCATACCCTCTATCCTCCTAGCAATGCTCACCACCTGTTGATAGGAAATATCCATCTCCAACTCATGAGCCATGCTAGACCTGATGCTGGGAGTAAGCCCCTCAATAAACCAGCGAACCCTCTCGCAAACAGTAGAAACCAAGGATGGGTCATGTCTAGCCAAGCTAGTGTAACGGACAACATACTTCGAGACAGTCATAGTACCATGGTGCAAATGCTCAAACTCTGCGCGCCATGCGTCCCTGAGGCTCTAAGGAACAAACTCACTCAGGAACATATCTAAAAACTGAGTCCAAGTCAGTGAAGCTTCCTCATCCGGGTTGTCTAACTCATAGGTACGCCATCACTCATAAGCGGCTCCTCGAAGCTGGAAGGCAATGAAAGAAACCCCACTCGATTTTGATATACCCATAGTGCGGAGGATACGGTGACACTCCTCCTGAAATACCAAGGCATCATCTGATGCTAACCTACTAAGTATAGGAGGATCATACTTTTTGAACCTCTCAAGCCTCTGCTGCTCATCCTCTAAAGCCGCTGCCCTGCCTTCGGACTGACCTGGGACTGCAGGCTGTACATGAATAATATTTAGGACCTGATCAACATGCACTCGTTACTCAAAAGTGTAGGCGGCGGGAGTCTGTGCTCCTCCCCCGGCTTAAGATGTGGCTGCAGCAAGGGGAAGCAACCCTGCATGAGCTAGAGTGGTGTACATGCTCATGAACTGTGCAAGAGTCTTCTGGAGAGCTGAAGTAGTAGTAGAAGTAGGCGTATCAGGTGCCTGGACTCCAGCTAGAACTGTTGGTGGTACCTCAGTGGCAGCTCGCGTGGGTGCTCTGGCTGCACCACGTGAGCGTCCTCGGCCTCTACCCCAGCCCCAACCTCTGACGGTTCTAATAAGGGGCGCGAATGCCTGATCATCACTGGTAGCACGTGTCCTCACCATCTGTGAGAGAATAGAAGACAGAAGCTTAGAATTGTGATATCAAAAATCTCGCATGACAAGGAAATCAAATGAAGTGGAATTTTCCTAATAGTTACATAGCCTCTCGCAGATAAGTACAGACGTTTCCGTACCGATCTACGAGACTCTAATAAACCAGCTTGTGATTCATGACTCCTATGAACCTAGAGCTCTGATACAACCTTGTCACGACCCCAGTTCACCCTCCGTAAACTATCGTGATGGCACCTAGTCTCTACGACTAGGTAAGCCTAACAAATGAGTAAATGAAATAATTTGCGGAAATAAAATAATATAAACCGAAACAACAAAATAGTATAGTGTTTAAGATGCCGCCTGACATATAACAATACAAGAATCTCAACCTATCACTCCCAAAATTCGTAACCCCATGAATCACAAGCTAAGAGATTACATAAAAAGCTCTAACTCCAGAAATGTCTATCAACAAGGAAAATACAGGAAGGCTATACTTGTACTGAGAATAGAAAGGGACTTTTCGGTTTGTGGATGCAGCAGATATACCTCAGACTCTCTATAACAGCACCTCTCCTCAAGTGTGATAAGACTGAGTGGAAGTACCTGGATCTGCACATGAAAAACATGTGCATAAGAGGCATGAGTACACCACAGCGGTACTCAGTAAGTGCCAAGCCTAACATTGGTTGGTTAGTGACGAGGAAGGTCAGGGCCCTACTGAGGTTAAATAAATTACAAGGTATAACAGTGTAGAATAAGAAAGTATAATAAGTGCAACAGTAAGAAGTAACACATGATAGAAAGAATAACAACAAATATAACATAGACGAAATAATCACAAAAATGAGTATAACTCAACACAGAGATAGCAACCGGGGATCTCCCAGGATACCGTCCTGTAGTCCCAAATACAAATATTCAGTGGATCTCCTAGGATACCGTCCCATAGTCCAACTCATAATGCGCGGGGATCTCACGGAATACTGATCCGTAGTCCCAATTGTAAATACTCAATACAGGGAGAATCTACCGGGTGCAGTCCTGTAGCTCCAATATAAAAGTGCAGGGGGATCTCTCGGAATACTGATCCGTAGTCCCAAAGTAAACATGCAGGGGGACTCCCGGGATACCGTTCTGTAGTCCCAAAGTAAACACACAGCAACAACAAGAAGAATACACAGTTCAATTCAAATTTCATACCAAGGTAAAATAGGTATTTCTAGCCTAGCATGCTGCACATAATCCAAATAAGGCAGTTTGACCAAGTAAGGCAATTACGTCAATTAGACATGCTTCCTTAAGCTAACAACATGCTTAAATTGCAAGTAGTATAAACAGGAAAAGAAACACAATTGTAATTAGTTAATGAAAACGGAATGTTCAATAATTTAATGAAAACTGAATTTTCAATAATTAGCACAACTACGCACTCGTCACCTCATGTACAAGGCATTTCAAATATCAATAATACCAAAATCCTAAGGGGAGTTTTCCCCCCACAAGGTTAGGCAAGCCACTTACCTCGAACCGGTTTAAAATCAACCCGAAACCATGTTCTTGCCACGAGTACTCGACTCCAAATGACCCAAATCTATTAAATTTAATTGCATAATGTAAATAACACTTCAACTAACTGATTCTACAAATAAATTCTAAGCTAATACACGAAATTAGGTAAAATGACCAAAATGACCCTCGGGCACACGTCTCGGAATCGGGTAAAATTTATATTTTCAGAATCCTCATACCCTTACGAGTTTAACCATACTAAAATTATCCTAATCCAATGTCAAATCCCCAATCAAAACTTGAAATTTAGGTCTAAGAACTTTCTCCAATTTTCCCCTAATTTTCATCCCAATTCCGAAATTAAATGACAAAACTAAGATTAGATTATAGGAATACAACTAGAAAAGGGATTAGGAATCGCTAACTACTAATTTTCTCTTCAAAATCCTCCCAAAATCGCCCTCTCCCAAGCTCCAAATCAATTTTCTAACTTTTGAAACTAAACCCTCGAAATTCTTATTTTCTGCCCAGCAAATCCGCATCTGCGGTGAAAATTCCCGTTTCTGAGCTACTACTTCTACGGTTGAGGGAATCGCTTCTGCGATTTTTATTAAAACCTCCATCTTCGAACTTGCAACCCAGATTCCGCATCTGCGGTCCTGCAAGTGCGGTAAGCCTTCTGCTTCTGTGGTGTCTCTGCTGCCTTCACTTGTGGCCGCATCTGTGGCTCTATGCCCGCACCTGCGGTCCCCTAGCTGCAGGTGCGTTTATGACAGCTAAATAAAAGCTTCAGCTAACAAACCAAACTCAAAAACCCCCGTTAACCATCCGAAACCACCCCGGGGCCCCTAGGACCTCAACCAAAAGCACGAATAAGTCATATACCACTATCCAAATTTATACCAATCCTTAAAACACCCAAAACAACATCAGAACATCAAATTAACCATGGATTCAAGCCTAAGAACTCCAAAAACTTTCAATTTACACTTTCGATCAAAAAGTCTATCAAACCTCATTCGAATGGCCTGAAATTTTGCACACACGTCATATTCAACACTATAGAGCTACTCCAACTTCCGGAATTCCATTCCGACCACGATATCAAAATCTCACTATCGAACCGGAAACTTCAAAAATTCAACTTCCGGCATTTCAAGCCTAAATAAGCTACGAACCTCCAAAACACAATCCGAACACGCCCCTAAGCCCGAAATCACCCAACGGAGCTAACAAAACCAACAGAATTCCATTTCGAGGCCGTCTTCACATTGCTCTGACTACGGTCCAATTTTCAAAACTTAAACTCTCATTTAGGGACTAAGTGTCCCAAAACACTCCGAAGCTCAAAACCAAATATCCCGGCAAATCAAAATAGTATAAACAAACACGGGGAAAGCAGTTAATAGAGGATTGGGGCATTAATTCTTAAAATGACCAGCCGGTTCGTTACAGGGTAAATCCCAAAATCAGCAGAGAATAATGGCAAAGAATCATGTATTAGCACAAAAATGAATGTAAACAAGGATTATTCAAAAGAAGAGTAGGATTGGACCAGATTTGGTTCAAGTAAAAGGGCTTGAAACCCCAAATTTACGTAAACCATAAAATCAACAGAAAATAAGGCAAATAACCACATGTTTGCATAAAACGAACATATATGGGAGATTATTCAAAAGGAAACACAAAATCGAACCAGAAAAGATCAGAAATCCTAATTTAGGGAAAAATACGGTAAAAATAAATGAAACACGTTAGATTAAGCAGAAATAAGGAAAATATTAGTCAAATACGAGAAATGAAAGAGTATCAATTAGAGATCAGTAAAGAACAAGGAAATGTCCCATACCCTAGTTTAGACAGATGCTTTGAATCGGACTAGAGATGCAAGAATCATTCAATAAAACATGTTGTAACGACACCGGTCATTTTGAGAAATTACACTTCGCTCGATTATTTGAGGGCATGAGTAGCTTTGTATAAAGTATTATGACTTATGTGAATCATCGGTTTTGGTTTTCAAGTTATTCGAAATTGATTTGGAAGAATGATTCTTAGCTAGAAGCTTTAAATTTGAAAGGTTTGACCAAGTTTTGACTTTTTAGAGTTTGACCTCGGATTGGATTTCTGATGGTTCCGTTAACTCCATTGGGTAATTTTGGACTTAGTAGCATGTCCGGATTATGATTTGGAGGTCTGTAGTAGAATTTGGCTTGAAATAGCGAAAGTTGGAATTTTGGAAAGTTTCACCGGGAGTGGACTTTTTGATATTGGGGTCGGATTCTGATTCCAAAAGTTGGAGCAGGTCCATAATGTTAAATGTGACTTGTGTGCAAAATTTGAGGTTAATCGGACGTGATTTGATAGGTTTCGGCATCGGTTGTGAAAGTTTGAAGATTCAAGTTCATTGATTTCGAATTGAGGTGTGATTCGTCATTTCGATGATGTTTTGTGTGTTTTGAGGCCTCAAGTAGGTCCGTGTTATGATGTGGGACTTGTTGGTATGTTCGAACACGGCCCCGAGGGTCTCGGATGAGTTTCAGATAGGTTTGGGTTGTGTTGAGCTTGTTTTTTTATGTTTCGGCGTTATTTTTCAAGCATAAACGGTACTACATTAAGCAAACAAGCTTCGATTTCTATTTTTATTGAAGCATTAGATCCATATCGTTTTTATGGAGTCATATAAAAAGAATCATCGAATTTAGACATCGTATGAGGATTTTATAGTCATTTTACTGAGAAGTGGTTGAAAGATTTTTCAGATTAGTTATGAAATTGGTACTGAATTCGTATTTAAAAATGTGAACTATTTTTAAATATTAAAACCAACATATCTCCTTCAATATAATGTCAAATGGAGTAATTCAAGAGCTTAACTTGACTAAAATTTCACAAGGAATCCTTTGGAGGCATCAAAAGGGAGTTTGGGGATTGTTTGGCATGAGATGCGAGGCAGAATAGCCGGCAGAAAAATATATAAAACAAGGGATTGTTCATTTGGTCATATTTTGAGTTGGGGAGCTCGGATTTGGGCGATTTTGGAGGCAATTTTCATCATACGTATTGGGGTAAGGGTTCTCTACTCGGTTTTGGTTATATTTCATGAATCTATCTTTATTTTTGGCATTTGATTGATGATTTCAAAGGGAATTTGGGATTTTTGCCTAAAGTTTCACAAAGTGAATTTTATGTTTTGAACATCGATTTGGAGCCGAAATTGGATAAAACTAGTATGGTTGGACTCATAATTGAATGGATTTTCGGATTTTATGAGTTTTGTCGGGTTCCGAGATGCGGGCATAGATTGGGCTTTTTGGCCGATTTTGGGCTTTTGATTAAAGATTCGATCTTTTTCGATTAGGATTGGTTGCTTTAGCATTGTTTGATGTATTTAAGTTAATTTTGGTTAGTTTCGAGCCGTTCGGAGGTCGGAACTCACGGGATAACATTTTTGGAGCATTGTTTGGCTTGCTCGGTATTTGAATTGGCTTGTTTGAGGTAAGTAATGATTGTAAATCTTGTCCTGAGGGTATGAAACTCCGGATTTCACATCGTTTTACTATTGTGAGGTGATGCACATGCTAGCTGACGAGCGTGTGGGCGTGCACTATTAGGGATTGTGACTTGATCCGTCCTGTAGCAACTATTAAGTTGTGTATTTAACTGAAATTATATGATATTTCTGTGTTTTAGAAAGAATTCCTATAAATTTGGGTTGAATGCCATATTTTGGCCTCGTGCCAAAGCTGTTTGGACCCTTAAGGGCCTTTTCTTATTATCCTCTCACTGTTTTGATTTAAAAATCTATACTCAGTCACGCTATATTTACTGATTTCATAACTCAGTCTTTATTACTCCGTTTTGATGCATAAAAATATTATTTTGAGTTGAGTACCCTGTTTTACTAATAGCCCGAGTGGGTTGAGAGGTTTATGACTGAGTGAGGCCGAGGGCCTATTTTTGTGAGGATATTTATGGGATCGGGCTACACACCACAGTATGTTGTTACCGATTCTATGGATTGCTGGACGTGCTAGTGAGTGTTGTTTTCATCCATTTCGGATCTGTTGGAGTTAGCAAGGTAGCTGCATGGTGATGGTAGCACTGCTATTCTCCCTCTTATCTTCCTATAGATGTTATTAGTTGGTTTCCAGATTGTAGTAGTTTTAGTATTATCGGACAGTTCTTCGTAGATGCTCATGACTAGTGACACCCCGATGTCGGGCTTTTCTTTCCGCACTTTGATATTCAGATTTATCTTAAAAAGTTTTATTGTTTAAATAGCTTGAAGAAATCTTTAAATTGAAATATCGGGCTGTTTTGGGTGGAAGAGTTGGCTTGCCTAGTTCCACGATAGGTGCCATCACGACATGGTAGATTTGGGTTGTGACAAGTTAGTATCAGAGCCTAGGTTACATAGGTCTCACGAGTCATGAGCAGGTTTAATATAGTCTCACAGATCAGTATGAAGAAGTCTGTACTTATCTTTGAGAGGCTGCAAAACCTTTAGGAAATCCTACATTCTTGAATTCTTATCGTGCAATATTGATTCAGCTTGAAATTTAACTCTTTAATGCGTTCGTATGCGCAACTGAGCGTTCGGTACCAGTTATGCATTGATGGCTTGTGATTCCATGGATGAAATGCGAGATGTGATTTTAGTATGCTGATGATGGGCCAGTCTGGTGGACTTAGTCCAGGTTTTGACTGTAACTTGAGCATTGAGGTGTTGATTGTGTGAACACGTGCTTTTAGATTTATATGTTCGGTAGTGTCCCTATTAGTAGGGTTTGTGGCTGGGCGGCTATGTGATGAGTATGATTTGATTGTGAGATGTGTTCAGATTGTTCTAATGTGGCGAGAAGAGCTTGCTGGGGATGTAGCAAGGACCATTGGGTGCTTGGCTTCTGTCTTGAGTTGGCGTTTGGCCTCGAGTTATGGGTCTATTGAAGGAACTCTCGTGTAGTTTAGTTGTGGAGTGGAGTAGATCTTCATGTTACGTTATGATTTCAGACTCAGGAAGATTAAGTGATTGCGTAATGTTTGTGACGGTGGAATGGTATAAAGAGATGTTTGTTTGAGGCGAAGAAGGTGGGTTATCTCCTGCGGGATGTTCTGAAGTTTGTGTGATCCTTATGTTGCTTGTTGTAAGTCCTCTTTTACTAGTGAAATATGTGTGTTGCAATTTGAGTTTGGATCGCTTATGAGAGTGGGCTTGACTATTACGAGGGTGAATGCGAGATTTACAGATGATTTGAAGTACCAGATGGTTTGTATTGCACGAGCTTATAAAGGATTTAGTTAATCTCACTATGGTATTATGGCAGTAATAGAGCATGGGCATTGTGAGATTTTGTGTGTTTTGACCTATGGCTTTGAGCCAAGTGGGGGAGTCTGCTATTCATAAGTTAATTGCGTGGCTAAGTATCGCATTAGTTTTAGTTTGAGGTGTACCAGCAAATCAGTTGTGGCTTATAGAGGTTGAGATTGAGGATGACTCGAGTAAAGAAAATTTTGAATAAGGGTTGTGTTATGCTTTATGGGTATATGAGAAATCGTTGGATGAATTAGTTGTTGTTGTAAGGGATATAACGGGTATGGAGTAGGATATCACTCGGCTGCTTAGAAGGATGGGTTACTTCCTTAGGTGTTGCTGTACTAATGGGGCATAGGGCGTTTGATTCATTTGTCCAGTTTAATTGAAACCTGAGTAGAGTGGATGACTCCCGAGAATGGTTTTAAAGGATTCAAGATTTACATGTAGTAATTGGAGATCTTCAAGATGTATATTTGGCTAGAAATGGGGGTTTACATTGGAGGGTGTCAAGACTTGTAGCATTTCTATATCAATTATGGATTCTGCATATCAGTATCAGGAAGGTAAAGGTAATGGCTTTGGATTCGTAAGAACTCTATTCAGGGTAAGTATTTTGAATGTGCTGTTTTTGGGGATATTTAAGAGAGTATTCAGTGGCTTATGAGCCTTAGGCGGTGTGGTTTATGCTTGGGTCTCCTGTGGTGAGTTTGAGTTGAGAATTGCGGTATTATGGAAAGGAGAAGTATCGAATTAGAAGGTAATTCAGAAGGGACTTGGATAAATATGACACCTTGGTAGTAGGTCAGATCTGCATGGTAAGGGATATGATTAGTTCTTTGGGGTGCTTATGAGGTAATGAGTTTCTACAGGTGTTTCGTGGCAATGCTCTTGGGTTTTTGGTGACCTGTGTAGCTTGGTTGAGTTAGAAGGATTTAGTTCTGACGGTTTGGTTTTGTGCAAATGGGATTTAGAGAGCTATTGGTGGTTTCTACCACGGTTAGAGATGTATATTTTCTACTGGCGTGAGGAGCATGCGATGTAAAGTGATTTTCTTCTAGATGGGATCAAATAAAAAGTTCTTGGCTAATTAAGTACGTAGTTGCTTGTGGCTCAGAATGGATACGAAGTTATCATGTTTATCGTAGGATGGAATGATATATGCGATATGTTGTATAGGGTTGAGATTTGCATGTGTAAGGTCACGATTCCGTTTTGAAAGGAAGGTCATAAATTTTTAGGCAGCATGAGCAGTTTTAGATGACTAGGTAAATGACATTACTAATAGGTGTGGCTTGATGAGAGTATACATTTCAGAAAGGGCGATGTGTTTGAGTTAATGATACGTCCTTAGTATTGCAACACTTTCTTGTTTGATCGACTACTGATATTCAAGTTTGCTTCGTGGCGCAGAAGAATTATAGGAGTATCCCTCATGGAATGATCGATAATCAGAGGCACATTAGATGTACGGGCGGTGGAGTTGGGATCGGATATGGTGATTCGTGTGCTTTATGGATTTGGAGACTAGGAGTTCTCATAAACAGGTTATGTTGTGGTTGTGAACCGCGTATATTTGTCTTGTGTGGTGACTATTAGGGGTTTGGAGACCCGAGTGGATTTTTTATTGCTTAGTATGGGGGATTTTGATGTGATATTGGGTATGGATTGGTTGTCTCCATGTCGTGCTATTCTGGACTGTTCTGCTAAGACGGTGACGTTGGCTATGCCAGGGTTGCCACGGATTGAGTGGCGAGGTTCGACGATTTTTGTTCCCAGTAGAGTGATTTCATTTTTGAAGGCCCCACGAATGGTTTGGAAGGGTTGTCTTTCTTATTTGGCCTCTGAGGGATGTCAGTGCAGAGATTCCTACCATTGATTCAGTCCCTATGGTGAGGGATTTTTCGGATGTGTTTCCTGTAGACTTGCCAGGCATACTGTCGGACAGTGTTATTTATTTTAGTATTGATTTGGTGCCGGGCACTCAGCCCATTTTCTATTCCATCATATTGTATGGCACCGATGGAGTTAAAGGAGTTGAAGGAGCAACATTAGGAACTCCTTGATAAGGGGTTCATTGGTAGGCCAATATGGATATGTGTTCTGCATCGAGTCGGCTTTGTTGACTTCAATTTGCTATTGTTGAGGGATGTGTCGTTTGATTGTTATTGAGCTTATTCGTGTTCTGAGGTGATCTATGAGTTACCTTTCCGTGTTACGAGGAGTTATGATTTGTTGGTTATATGCACATATAGTGCGGTTCTATTGGGGTCTCATAGCAGAATTCGAGTAGGAAGAGTGTTAGGTATTGCTCGGTGGATGGCGTATTGGTTATGTTCTTTCGGGTTTGTGTGGTGTTATGTCATTTGATTCTCCGTGGTTATGGTAATGCACTCTGGGTCCTTGATATTGAATTCCGAATGGTTATGGATTTTGAGCAAGGTGGCTCGAGGTATATAATACAGACTGGCATTTGGATGGGGTCACGCATTGTAACGAAGTTATGTGGAGGTATGCTCCTTCGGGTTAGATTCGTGTGCTATAGTCCTATGGTGTGTGATGGGTTCTTAGCATCGTGTTGTGGTGGTACTAGTGAGCTTGCGGTATAACCCTCTCATTTTAGTCATTTTTTCATGATTTGAGTAGAATTGGGATGTTGCTATTGGGTGCACGAATTGCACAGGTTATGGCTTTGGATTGTATTGATGTGTCATGTCATCAGAGTGGTCGTGTTGGATGAGATGAGGTCATTGGACCTAGAATGAATACTATCAGAATTGGTTACATCATGGTTGGAAGGATAATATCGGAAGTCGCTTAGAAATCTGCTATAGTTCCTGTCGGAGAAGAGGAAGCTCCATGACTTGTTGATCTGACGAATGGTTATGAGTTTCTATGTGTTTCTTTCATCATTGGTAATATATGAAAGTGTTAGAATGAGGCTTTGTTTGTTAAGAGGTGTATTACCGGTATTGGGTTGTTTTGAGCAGTTATTGTGATTTGGAGTTATCGCCATGAGTGTTTGAGTTATATGGTATATCATGTGATTATATCTTGGGTTACGGATATGGTTTGATACAGCTTGTTCGGACTTATACAGTGTGTAGATGCGAGGTTCTGATCTTATAGAAAATTTTGGATGTTGGAAATTAGGCCCTAAGACTTATGGACTAGGTTGGATTAAGAAATTTTAGTCACGTTGTGTTATCAGACCTATATAGGATAGGGTGACGTGTGATCATCCTCCGGTATATGCATAGTGAGATTGTACAACAAGTTGATGACTTTTGGAACAACTCTAGAACATTCGAGGACGAACGTATGTTTAAATGGGGGAGGATGTAACGACCTGGCCGGTTGTTTTGAGCAATTGTACTTCGCTTGGTTGTTTGAGGGAATGAGTATCTTCATATGAGGTATTATGACTTATGTGAATCATCGGTTTCGGTTTTTAGGTTATTCGGAATTGATTTGGAAGAATAATTCTCAACTAGAAGCTTTAAATTTGAAATGTTTGACCAAGTTTTGACTATTTAGAATTTGACCTCGGATTGGATTCTGATGCTTCCGTTAGGTCCGTTGGGTAATTTTGGACTTGGGAGCGCGTCCAGATTGTGATTTGGAGGTCTGTAGTAGAATTTGGCTTGAAATAGCGAAAGTTGGAATTTTGGAAAGTTTCACCGGGAGTGGACTCTTTGATATCGGGGTCGGATTCTGATTCCGGAAGTTGGAGCAGTTTCATAATGTCAAATATGACTTGTGTGCGAAATTTGAGGTCAATCGGACGTGATTTGATAGGTTTTGGCATCGATTGTGGAAGTTTGAAGATTCAAATTCATTGATTTCGAATTGAGGTGTGATTCATCATTTCGATATTGTTATGTGTGTTTTGAGGCCTCAAGTAGGTCCGTGTTATGATATGGGACTTGTTGGTATGTTCTAATAGGGTCCCAAGGGGCTCGGGTGAGTTTCAGATAGGTTTAGGTTGTGTTGAGCTCGTTTTTGATGTTTCGACGCCGTTTTTCAAGAATAAAGGGTACTACATTAAGCAAATTATCTCCTATTTATGTTTTTATTGAAGTATTAGATCCATATTGTAATTACGGAGTCATAGCAAAAAGAATCATCGAATTTGGATATCGTATGAGGATTTTATGGTCATTTTACTAAGAATTGGATTGCCAGATTTTTCAGATTAAATACGAAATTGCCACTGAATTCGAATTTAAAAATCTACACTATTTTCAATATTAAAACCAACGTATCTCCTTCAATATAAGGTCAAATGGAGTAATTTAAGATCCTAACTTGACTAAAATTTTACAAGGCATTCATTGGAGGCATCAAAAGCGAGTTTTGGGATTGTTTGGTATAAGAAGCGAGGCAAAATATCTGGCAGAAAAATATATAAAATAAAAGTTTGTTCATTTGGTCATATTTTGAGTTGGGGAGCTCGGATTTGAGCGATTTTGTAGGTAATTTAAACCATATGTATTGGGGTAAGTGTTCTCTACTCGGTTTTGGTTATATTTCATGCATTCATCTTCATTTTTGGCATTTGATTGATGATTTCAAAGTAAAATTTAGGGGTTTTTGCCTAAAGTTTCATAAAGTGAATTTTTAAGTTTGGAACATTGATTCGGAGTCGGAATTGGATGAAACTAGTATCGTTGGACTCATAATTGAATGTGTTGTCGGATTTTGTGAGTTTTGTCGGATTTCGAGATGCGGGCCCGGGTTGGGCTTTTTGGCCGATTTTGGGCTTTTGATTAAAGATTCAACCTTTTTTGATTGAGATTGGTTGCTTTAGCATTGTTTGATGTATTTGAGTTGATTTAGGTTAGTTTTGAGCCGTTCAGAGGTCAGAACGTACGGGATGACATTTTTGGAGCATCGCTTGGCTTGCTCGGTATTTGAATTGGCTTGTTTAAGGTAAGTAATGATTGTAAATCTTGTCATGAGGGTATGAAACTCTGGATTTCACACTGTTTTACTATTGTAAAGTGACGCACATTCTAGGTGACGAGCGTGTGTGCGTGCGCCATTGAGGATTGTGACTTGGTCCGTCCCGTAGCAACTATTAATTTGCGTATTTAACTGAAACTATATGATATTTCCGTGTTTTAGAAAGAATTTCTATAAATTTGGGTTGAATACCATATTTGGGCCTCGTGCCAAAGCTCTTTGGACCCTTAGGGGCCTTTTCTTATTATCCTCTCACTGTTTTGATTTAAAAATCTATACTCAGTCACGCTATATTTACTGATTTCATAACTTAGTTTTTATTACTCCGTTTTGATGCATAAAAATAATATTTTGAGCTGAGTACCCTGTTTTACTGATAGCCCAAGTGGCTTGAGAGGTTTATGACTGAGTGAGGCCGAGGGCCTATTTTTGTGAGGATATTTATGGGATCGGGCTGCACACCACAATATGTTGTTACCGATTCATGATTTTGTGAGGCCGAGGGCCTGATTGATTTATGCCACTAGGTGGCTTGTTATGAGGCCGAGGGCCTGATTGCTTTATGCCACGAGATGGCTTGTTATAGCACTTGGGTTGTAGGAGCCCCTCCGGAGTCTGTACACCCCCAGTGAGTGTGGGTACCCTGAGTGAGTGATATGATGTTTTGCCCGAGGGGCAGTTATTGATTCATGTTGTGCCCGAGGGGCTGTTTACGAGTGATTTTGAGGTATGCCCGAGGGGCTGTATATGAGAGACAGTGATGTTTGCCAGAGGGGCTGTTTATGATTCATGTTTGCCCGAGGGGCTGTATACGAGTGATGTTTGCCCGAGGGGCTGTTTAAGATTTATGTTGCCCGAGGGGATGTATACGAGTGAGTTTTGCTCGAGGATCTGATTATGTTTTCATCATTTTTACTCACTGTTTAATCACTTCATTTGAAAACTATTGAAAGATGTTTTAAATGGTTTTACTGAAACTGGATTTAAGTGGGCGGAGTTGATTCAAAACCCTAATTTTAAAAGCCTGTTGTATTCTACTAAGATTTCATGATATGAACAGATATGTTTTATTGCTCGTCACTATTGCTCAATCTTTATTTACCTTTATTACTTACTGAGTTGGCGTACTCACATTACTCCCTGCACCTTGTGTACATATTCAGGGGTTGCTGGACGTGCTAGTAAGTGTTGTTTTCTTCCATTGCGAATCTGTTAGAGCAAGCAAGGTAGTTGCATTGTGATCGCAACCCTGCTCTTCTCCCTCTTATCTTCCTATAGATGTTATTAGTTGGTTTCCAGATTGTAGTAGTCTTAGTAATATCGGAGAGTTCTAAGTAGATTCTTATGACTAGTGACACCCTGATGCCGGGCTTTTCTTTCCGCACTTTGATATTCAGATTTATATTATAAAGTTTAATTGTTTAAATAGCTTGAAGAAATCTTTAAATTGAAATATCGGGCTATTTTGGGTAGAAGAGTCTACTTGCCTAGTTCCATGATAGGCACCATCATGACAGGGCATATTTGGGTTATGACACATGTATATGGACGGAAGATCATACAGATCTTCACAGAATCAGGGTGAATCTACCCGTTATCGAGATATTTCTTGCCAAAAATAGGGCAAGAATCTAAGTAGTACCATAGACGAGTGTATAATGATAGAGTAACACAAAATAGGTAAGTAAATCATGGATTGATTCCGTGTTTGAGTCGGAATAGGAGAGATTTGAGGGTGACAACGCTAGGGTTTAATATAGACGGGGAGGGTGTTAAGAGAATTTAAGGGCGGCGGGTTTAGAGGGAATGGATTAGGGTTTCTGGTTAAGTTAATTAAAAGGGGTAGGAATAATATGGGTCGTTGATCTCTAAGATCAACGACCATGATTGGGCGAGGTTCTGGGTCGGGTTAATTAAGTAGGTAAGGGACTAGGCTATTGGTTTTGCACCAGGGGTAATTTGGCTAGGTAAATTGGGGTTGGTCTAGGTCCGAATTTTAATTAGGTAAGGGGCTATGTTTTAAATACCTATTTAAATTACTAAAATAATTTATAAAAATAATTAATAAATGATAAAATGTCATTTGTGCATGAAAAATGATTTAAAATAATTACTTAATATTATAAAAATATAGAAAGTTATTTTCTGTATAGATAATATAATTATGCATATATATGGGCTATGTTATTGCAAAATGTGCAATTCTAGCCTTAAAATACAAATGTAATTACAAAAAATATAATTAAAATATTTAAGCACTATATGGGCATAAATGACGAGTTTAGATGGTTAAATCATCATAAAAATAATATGAGAGATAATTGTTGGATATTTGTATAATAAAAATGCAGAAATGAATTGATTTAAAGCCCTTTAAAATTATAGAAATATTATAGAAATACCTGAGCATGTTTGTAAATACACGTGAACTATTTGAAATTGTGCATATTTTAAAAATATATGAGGGAAAAATTGGGTATCAACGGCTACCCCTCTTTACCCAGAAAGGATGAAAGAGTTATCGGTAAAGAAATAATGATCGATTTTGACCGAATGGGGTTTTTTTTGAAAAATATAGGCTGCACCCTGGTCTCTGAGCTGCCTATATATCCCTGGTTTTACATGAATCAGTCCGTGTGTAGTTTTGGACCCAACGGTGAATGAAACCGATGAAATTGATATAGGAATAGTCATGTGTTTCGGAAAGGTTCTTTTGGTAAGGATAGTATCGGATGGGTTTATGCAGAGTTATGAATGTGAATTTGAATTGTAACGGATGTATCATAGGGCAGGTATCTGAATGATCTTAGAGTAAAAGCAAGCAATTGATGAGAATCAATTACGTTTGAAATAACAGCAAGGCAAGGCATAAATGTATGAGTGGAAACCGGAGCGTAGGTTGCTCCCATTTGAAGAACGGTTACCTCCTGGATTTCCTGCAAAACTTAAAACACGATGCATGCAAGTATAAAAATTACTGTGAGAATTTTAAACATGATGCAAATTCCCTTTGGACCATGAAGGTTGTCTTTGGACAGTGAAGATGACGTCCTTAGACCATGACATCCCGGGGCCATGAAGCATGAGATAAGGGATTTGCAGGCTATGAAATGATGTTCTCGGGCCATGAAAATAGTGCCTCTGAACCATGACACCTTTGAATAATGATGTGCAGTATTAAGAGATCCTCAAGCCATGACATGGTGTTTTCAGGCTTAGAGGATGGTACCTTCGGACTATGACGCCTTTGGACAAGTTGGCTATACATCAGACTATGAAGTGCAGAGATATGATACTAAAGGTAATAACAAGGCAAAGCTTAGCCTTGTGCAGAGTTCAGGGGCAGATCTTAGCCCCGAGAGAAGAAGATAATGCAAAGAGCAACAGTTATGTAGAGGGAGACAATGCTTAGTCCCATGAGAAGTCAGTGCTTAGCCTTATGCAGATATGGAGACATGGCTTAGCCTCATGCAAAATCTGAGACAAGGCTGTCTCATGCCAAGAGAAGGCAATGCTTAGCCTTATGCAAATATGGAGGAAGGGCTTAACCTCATGCAAGATTTGAGACAGATATTAGTCTCATATAGAGAGAAGGCAATGCTTAGTCTTGTGTAGATATGGAGGCAGGGCTTAGCCTCATACAAGATTTGAGACAGGTCTTAGTCTCATGCAGAGAGAAGGCAATGCTTAGCCTTATGCAAATATGGAGGCAAGGCTTAGCCTCATGCAAAATTTGAGACAGGGCTTAGTCTCATGCAAAGAGAAGGCAATGCTTAGCCTTATGCAGATATGGAGGCAGGGCTAAGCCTCATGCAAGATTTGAGACAGGGCTTAGTCTCATGCAAAGAGACGGCAATGCTTAGCCTTATGCAAATATCAAGACATGGCTTAGCCTCATGTAAGATTTGAGATAGGGCTTAGTCTCATGCAGAGAGAAGGCAATGCTTAGCCTTATGCAAATATCGAGGCAACACTTAGACTCATGCAA
Source organism: Nicotiana tabacum (assembly GCF_000715075.1). Taxonomy (NCBI): domain Eukaryota; kingdom Viridiplantae; phylum Streptophyta; class Magnoliopsida; order Solanales; family Solanaceae; genus Nicotiana; species Nicotiana tabacum. The sequence goes on along the minus strand of NC_134100.1, from coordinate 21,217,853 downwards.
GGTTTGAGACAGGGCTTAGTCTCATGCAGAGAGAAGGCAATGCTTAGCCTTATGGAAATATCGAGGCAGGGCTTAGCCTCATGCAAGGTTTGAGACAGGGCTTAGTCTCATGCAGGGAGAAGGCAATGCTTAGCCTTATGAAAATATGGAGCAGGGCTTAGCCTTTGTCTGCTTATTTTGCTTTGTTTTCTCTAGAGTCCTTGTTCGAGTTACCGTGGATAACACCTGGTTGTCACAGAAATAGAGTTTTCGAAAATGTGCATTTATTGATGGAATAGAATTATTTTATAAAACATAGTGGTATATAATATCAAGTAAATGAGATGAACTAATGACTGTGACACTTTTAGAGACATTGCGACTTCCTTTCATTAGAATTTTGAGGGTCTTCCTCAAAATTCTGCCCCAGTTACTTAACCGATTTTTGGCTGTCTTGCATATGATAGCGTTGGCTGGACTTGTTCCGAAATTTTGAGGGTCCTCATCAAAATTCTGCCCCAGTTTCTGGTTCTGGGGAAATGAAGTTTTTATTGAGATGTGACCGAACCCATAGGGCTGACTACGTATCCCCTCTTAAATGGGGATCAAGTCAAGTATAGTTCAGTTACATCATATGAAGAAATGTAAACAATCTAAACATAGTATCCCTTGACTGCATCTAAATTGATAGGTTTTGGCCAAACTTCTCCGTCCATTCAAATTTGATGATAACCCACGAATCAATCTACAAAGGATTGGAGTTCATGCTTAGCGCAATTGTCAATCAGAATGTGTATATTTGGCAGTGGGAAATCGTCCTTGGGACTTGCTCTATTTAAATCCCGATAGTCGACCCATACCCTGACTTTCACATCTTTCTTCAAAACCGGTATGATGTTGGCTAAACCAAGTTGGGTACTCAACTACCCTAAGGACTTTGGCTTTTATCTGCTTAGTGACTTCTTCCTTGATTTTAGGCTTATGTCTGGTTTGAATTTTCTAAGTTTCTGCTTCACCGATGGACACATTGGATTGGTGGGCAATTTATGAGCCACTATGGATGTGCTCAGGCCAGTCGTGTCATCATATGACCATGCAAAATATCATCATATTCTTTCAGGAAACGAGTATATTCTTCCTTTTCTAACGGTGATAGGTGAATGCTTACACGAGTCTCCTTGACAGTTTCGACGTCTCCCAAATTGATTGCCTCGGTTTCGTCCAGGTTGGACTTAGGTTTGTTCTCAAAATTCTCTACTTCTCTGATAACTTCCTCAGGTATTTCATCCTCTTCTTCTAAGTCACGATCCTTATGTTGCGTTGTCTCATTACATGTCACAGTCATCAGTTCATCAGGAAAAGTAATAATAATGTTGTAGAAGAAAAATATAAAATATAATAATAAATACTACATAACAATGTATTAAATAAATTTTGAAAACATCCAAAACAGGTACGGCTCGATAGCTCGAGCAATTATTTCGAAACAAAATGTGTATTTAAACAAAATACTGAAAATATCTTAAATGCTTAAAATGGCTTTTAGAAATAGGTCAGGCTAGTTGCCAAGCTCCCCAGGAACTTGACGGGCCTGGGATGGCGTGGCAGTCCAATTCTTGAGAACAGCTCCCTTCTCCACGGTCTGAATGGTAAGGCCTTATTCCTCCTCCTTCTCCTCAATTATCACATTGCAATGCATAACCTCGTCTTCTAGAAATAGGTTCTTGGGGAGGAGGAGGTGGAGGAGCTCTATATCTGGTATGATATGCTGACTATGCCAGTATGTGCGAACCAACCTTTGGGGATGGGAATAATCAAAATAAAGAAAAAAGGCAAAAGGTAAACAAGTCATTAAGGATTCTAGAAAGCATTTGCAGTATTTAAATATGTTTGGCGGGAATGTAAATTCACATCCTAATTTGGGGAACCTTGTTGTGTCGAAGGTAAGCCTAGTGACAAGTAGATTTCGAGAGATTTAATGCCGATAAATGCCTTATTTCATTAATGTAATAAATAAAGCGAACCTAAAAATGACAATAAATAAACGTGTTACTAGTGGCATCTGCCTTATTACATTCGAATACAAGAATGACTCAAAACAGATAAACCTAATCTACTTGGTCCCTGAAGGACCTTCCCCATATTTGACCCTCTTGGCTCCGTCAATTAAATTTCCCAAGTCGTGCATGTCCAGCTTCGTGCCTCATTTTCTGCAAAAAATAAACAGAGTTAGACCCTTTCCCCCATGAATTCGACCACTTACACATTAATGATTAGCATGTTGGCATTTATCTCTCCAAATAATACACATATCGTGGTTGCGCTGGTTGGGATTATGGAAATCCCGGTGGACTTTGGACAAGGCTTTCTTAAAGGGTTATTATGCGGACAACATATTAACCCACGCTAGGTTTGATCATGATGCATGTACAGTTATTATCAGAGTAAGGTTTCTATAGAAGTCTAGACTGGTACTCTCAAGCCAACAACTTAAGAGGGAAAGGCACAGAACCATCGACTGCACCACTGATCGACTAGTCTTACCACAAATAAGCCTTTCCAAATTTAAAGGGTGATTTCAGGAAGATCACAAACACTTATCAAATGCCGCTATAGTATTAGTACGTACGAGTGGAATATGATGTTGAGCATGAAGTTATGCAATAAAAAATAAAATGTTGCCAAGTATTTGCCCGATGAATAATGATAAAATGCGGTATTTAATAATTATAAAGACATTTAAGAAAAACAAGGAGACAAGTCAGTTTCCATAGTAAAAGTGATAAAGCAGGGGAGAGAGATCATAAATGAATAAGGATAGGCAAATAAATTCACATAGAATGGGAAGGGGTGTGCAAGTATTAATAGAATAATAAAGACACGCTTAAAGACTAGTTCATATACAAGTTTGTTATGGTAAGAGCCTAAAGATATCCCCAGCAAAGTCTGCTGTCACGCCCTTTTTTTTGCGAAATCGGGTTTCGGCATTTCTGGGACAACTCCTTTCCGTGAGGGTAGGGAATTGGATTTTATATAGTTGCCACCTAACGGATTACGTTAAGGAACCTAGAGCAATTAGCTCATATAACCAGACTACATCATCAGAGATCGGGTAAGGGCTCGAAATTACCTTGAGGGGAAGGTGTTAGGCACCCCTCGAGGTCCACAATGGTGGGTCCCGACCGAACTTAAATTAAGAGAATTAGTCTTAAAAAGGAAGAAAATAATTTGGACAAATACAATATTCAATTTATTTTTACGCAGGAGTATAGGGGTGGTCCTAAGTTTTTTAGCCTATAGGATCATTCCATGCAATGCTTTGCAACTCCCTCAAGTCGGGGTTTTACTCATAGCATTAGCGCATGGGCTATCACTTCCTTTACTACCCAATTACTATATTCAAGTTGTTACTTAAGCGCACTAATTGATTCTACACCGTACCCTATGCGTGCACTACCCGTCCCTTACCTATGGTCCTGGAGGTATTAGGACCTCTATTTGGGATGGTTATAGACCAACCTATGTTACTTAAAAATGCGAAATCTAGGAGATACACAAAAAGCAAATAGGACTTTCAGATAAAGAGAAAGTATAGGCTCATATTAACCTCCACACATAAGCAACAAAAGCACGCATTTGAACCATCATAACTTATTAATTTAGAGATCCTATAGGCAAGATCTCTATGCGAGAAAATAGGGTTCAGAGACAGCTTTGTTAAGGCGAGCATTAAGACCTATTTGTTTGCCTACTGATTTTATTTAGCATGAAACTGGGCACCTCAGGCAGAAATGTGTCACAGTTTTAAACCCAAAATCATTAATAAGTTCCACGGATCTATTGCCTAAGTGATTTACAAGAGCGCTTGAATTCAGAATAGACTGACAAGACCCTATAGGCATGATTTCTACGAGTTTGTCAATTACAGACCTATAAGCATGATTTCTAAGTGTAGCACTAATTTTAACTCATAAAGACAGTTTTATTCCTTTTAGATCCTATAGGTATGCTTTTTAATTGTTGAATTGATTTAAACCCCTATAGGCATGATATCTATTAGTTTTAAATCCTATACGCATGATTTCTAGGTTTGAAACTGATTTCTACTCCTATAGGCATGATATCTATTAATCGTATTTAGACAGAAATTAACATATTGCCCGGAAGTATAATTGACTTAAACAAACAAGGTCCTATAAGCATGGTCACTAATGCACATTTAGTAGAAAATATGAGTAGATCCTACGAATAGGATTTCTAATGCAGAATCAAACGTGAAGTCCTATAAGCAGGGCTTCTAGCATGCAAATGTGAAACAGAATCAAAATGATCATGAAAAATCTTAGAGGCAAGATCTCTAAACACAGTATAGTATCCACATAATTCAATCAACATAATTAAGTCCTATAGGCAGGATTTCTACCCAATTTTAACAAAAGATATAAGACTAGACCCTCCCAGCTTTACTAACTAACCACAAATCTGTTATTACAGAGATTATTACAGCCCATAATATCGAATGAATTACATAATAGTAACGATTACACTATAGGGAGCCTTCATAGGCCCAATCTATACCTGGGAACTAGGCTTTCAAACACAACAGCTCTGAAGCACAGCAGTGATCCATTCATAACACATTAAAACCAGGCTTTAAGTGTGTCAAAGTTCCCAAATAGCCTCAGGGACCCCGGGGCAATGCTCACACTAGAACCATATATTCAGCACAGAGTTCATAAAACATTGGGAAAACCAGCCCCAATATGTCAGAGATCATAGGAGTCTGAATGATCCTAGGCAGTGCTCACACTAGGGACGGTGAGAACCTAAATGACTAAGAGTAGGAGTTTGAAAACCAGTGCATAAAGGGTAAGTTTTAAAATAGTTCAATTTTCAGAAGGGAGAAAGTTCTAAATACAGAGTTGCAGGCAGAACTGCTCCAAGAAACAAATAAGGTTCAGGTTCAGCATACACTTCAAACCTGGTGAAATCTGATTAAGTTAAATGCTTATACTAGTATTTGGAACAGTCATGGCTTAGTCACAGAAGCAATTAGGCAAAAACATTTGAATTGAATAGACAAGACATATGAATTAAGCACAAACATACTTGATTACATGCTCATAGTTCAGAACAGGTATAAAACTTACAAACAAATAGAACCATAAACCAATTTATGAAAGGATTCCTATTATTCTGAATAACTTAGTCTTAAGTTAAAAATATTATCAAATTATCAGATAAAGGACAGAATCATACTAGGAATTGAAACAAGCTTCGTTAAACAAAGCATAGAGAAGTAAATTGCAAAGGTTAGGGCATACCAGTTGAGAAGAAAGCAAGTAAAGGTGCAGTAATAGTTAAATTCCAGATTTGGCCTTGGCTTTCAGCTGGCCAAACAATAGCCACTTAGTGCAGAAATCAGAACATGATCAAGAGAGAGAGCTTAGTTTTAGTAGTGAGAATATGAGAGTTCAAGTCTTCCCTAAAGGGGAAAAGGGAAGGGTTTAAATAATGTAGGAATTAAACACATAAATATGGAAAACCAATTAGTCAAACACTAGAAAGGTAAGCGTTTAAATTAGTAAAATTGAACCCTAAACTTTAGGCGAATATACACAAAATCAGTAGAGAAAAGTTAAAGAATCACATAAGGCATATAACGAAAAGGAATACCAGATTTGGGTCAAGTAAAAAGGGTCTGAAACCCTAATTTAGGTAAATCCCAAAATCAGCAGAGAATAATGGCAAAGAATCATGTATTAGCACAAAAATGAATGTAGACAGGGATTATTCAAAAGAAGAGTAGGATTGGACCGAATTTGGTTCAAATAAAAGGGCTTGAAACCCTAAATTTAGGTAAACCATAAAATCGGCAAAAAATAAAGCAAATAACTACATGTTTGCATAAAACGAACATACATGGGAGATTATTCAAAAGGAAACACAGAATCGAACCAGAAAAGATCTGAAATCCTAATTTAGGGCAAAATATAGTAAAAATAAATGAAACACGTTAGATTAAGCAGAATTAAGGAAAATATTAGTCAAATACGAAAAAGGAAAGAGTATCAATTAGGGATTAGTAAAGAACAAGGAAAGGTCTCAAACCCTAGTTGAGACAGATGCTTTGAATCGGACCAGGGATGCAAGAATCGTTCAATAAAACATGTATATAGATGGAAGATCGTCCAGATCTTCATAGAATCAGGGTGAATGTACCCATTAATGAGGTAGTTCCTGCTAAAAATAGGGCAAGAATCTAAGTAATACCGTAGACGAGCGTATAATGATAGAGTAACACAAAATAAGTAAGTAAATCATGGATCGATTCCATGTTTGAGCCGAAATAGGAGAGACTTGAGGGTGACGGCACTAGGGTTTGACAGAGATGGGGAGGGCGTTGAGAGAGTTTAAGGGCGGCGGGTTTAGAGGGAATGGCGTAGGGTTTATTGTTAGGTTAATTAAAAGGGGTTGGAATAATATGGGTCGTTGATCTCAGAGATCAACGACCATGATTGGTCGAGGTTCTGGGTCGGGTTAATTAAGTGGGTAAGGGACTGGGCTAATGGGTTTGGGCCAGGGGTAATTGGGGTAGATAAATTGGGGTTGGTCTAGGTCCGAATTTTAATTAGGAAAGGGGCTATGTTTTAAATACCCATTTAAATTACTAAAATAATTTATAAAAATAATTAATAAATAATAAAAATGTCATTTGTGCATGAAAATGATTTATATAGATAATATAATTATGCATATACATGGGCTATGATTGCAAAATGTGCAATTCTAGCCTTAAAAATTCATATGTAATTATTAAAATGTAATTAAAATATTTAAGCACTATATGGGCATAAACGATGAGTTTAGATGATTAAATTATCATAAAAATAATATGAGAGATAATTCCTAGATATTTATATAATACAATTTTAGAAATAAATTGATTTAAAATTATAGAAAAATTATAGAAATACTTGTGCATGTTTGTAAATGCATGTGCACTATTTGAAAATATATGTGCATATTTTAAAATATATGAGGAAAAAATTGGGTATCAACAATACCATGTTTGGAGTCTTGAGAATTGAAGAATCAAGACCACAAGACAAAGCGTGTGACATGGTTTCACCAACCATTGGCTATGGTTCAAGAGGGGCCTGAAGAGTTGAAGAAAATAAGTTTTTGAAATTCAACATATTCAAGTTGTGTGTTACAGTTGGGGTTCCGGTTGATATTACGGTTTGGCTATCACGACCCAAAACATAGCATGTCGTGATGGCGCCTAACGTGGTACTAGGCAAGCCGACACTTCAAAATACTTCCAACACCTTAAAATGAACAATAAAATAACATAGGTTTAAATCATTAAAATTCTCAAAACTGGATAGAGGGTCAAAACACAGTACAGATATTCCCAATATCAGGGTGTCACTATGTACATGAGCGTCTATACAACATAAGTCTAGAAATAATGTCTATGAAAGACTCAAACTAAATACATAAGGCGGAAAGATAGGGAAGGAGAGACAACGTCTTCGAACACCCGACAACTACCTTGGAATCTCCAACGATCAAGCTGCACAAAGAAATCAACACCCACCATGACCGAAAACCCATGGATCTGCACACAATGTGCAAGGTGTAGCGTGATTACAACCAACTCAGTAAGTGACGAGCTTCACAGATATAGTTCAATTATAGAAATTACAACATAGGAAGATGGACATGCTTTCAAATTCGACAATTAAGGCCAAAACAGTTAATTCATGTCAAGTTCAATTGAAATAGAAGGTAATATTACTTAGAAAATTTCATGATAGTGATATATGCCAGTTGAAGTACGACAATAATTAAATCAAATGCACAATCTCAAAGCAACAGTCACTCAGTCCTGTCATACACTCCAACCTCACAATCACTCATTCCTCACAGTATCTCATTCCTCTCAGTCGCTCGGCACTCGGTACTCGCATACAGTAGGTACTTGTACTCACATGGGGTGTATACAGACTCTAGAAGGGCTCCTTCAGCCCAAGCGCTATAACAAACAAATCATGGCATAAACCAATGACACATGTTGCGGCGTGTAGCCCAATCCCATAAATATCCTCATAATCAGGCCCTCAGTCATCAACCTCTCTAGTCTCTCGGGCTCTCAGAAATCATGATAATAAGCCCAAACAATAATGATATAATGTATCAATAATGAACAATAGATACTGAGATGTAATATGCAAGTAAAACTATGACTGAGTACAGAATAACAATTTAGCAGATAATTCAACATGTACACGACCTCTGTGGGTCCCTACAGTGCCAACACATTTTCTAAACATGATTTGCAGTTCAATTTCTATAACACATGGAGAATATACAGATAACACATATTTTTCAACTATTCAGTTCCATGGAATTGACCAAGTCATAATTCCTACGATGCACGCCCATATTCCCGTCACCTAGCATGTGCGTCACCTCAAAACCAACCACATGACACATAATACAGGGTTTCATACCCATCAGAACCAAATTTAGAACTGTTACTTACCTCAAGCCGTCCCAATCTCTACTCCAAGACACATTTGCCTTGCGAAACGGCCTCCAAATGCTTCGAATCTAGCCTCAAATAGTTCGATATAATCAACACAGACTAAAGGAATCAATTCCATAAGAAAATACTAAGTTATTAATCAAAAATCCAAAAGTCGACTCAAAAGCTGGGCCCCTAGTCCACATCTCAAAATTCGATAAAAGTCACAAAATCCAAAAGCCCATTCAACCACGAGTCCAACCATACCAAATTTATCAAAATCTACCACCAAAACGCCACTCAAATCCCCAAATCCAACTCTCCAAATTCCTAGCCTCAAACTCCCAAATTACACCTTAAATACACACAAACTAGTTGGCAAATTCAATGGGGAAACAAGATTATTGAACAAAAATGAGCACAAGTGACTTACCTCAAGAAACCCCTCAAAAATTCTCTCAAAAATCGCCCAATCTCGAGCTTTAAATGTTAAAAATTAAGCAAAATTGCGAACCCTTGAATTTAAATGTTCTATCCAGCCTTTTCGCTTTTGCTGTTCATTTTGCTGCTTCTGTGACACTGCTTTTACGGTCAACCATCCGCATCTGTGGAAGTCACTAATGCCGACCAATCGCTTTTGCGGTCAAAAATTACGCTTTTGCGGGCGCACATCTACTCAAATCGTCCACTTCTATGGACCAACCTTCCCAAGGTCTCTTCCGCTTCTAGAATCCTCATCGTGTATGTGCGAGTAAGCACCTGCAAAATTCTTTACAATGATGACCTGACCGGTCGTTTTGAGCTCTAGCATGTTGTTCGGCGGTTTGAGGCCATGAGAAGCTTCACTTCAGGTATTATGACTTGTGCACGTGGTCGGAATTGAATTTCGGGAAGTTCAAAGTTGATTTGGAAAGAAAATTCTCATTTCAGAAGCTTTAAGTTGGAGGAATTGACTAAAATTTGATTTTTGAGTAAACGACCTCGGAGTCGGGATTTGAAGGCTCCAACAGGTTTGTATGATAATTTTGGACTTGGAAGTATGTCCGGATCGGGTTTTGGATGACTAGAAGCATTTCGACACCTATTGTGGAAAGTTGGCATTTTTGGAAGAACTTCATAAATTTGGATTAAAGTGCATTTCAATATTATCGATGTCCGTTTAGAATTTCGAGTCTGGGAATAGATCTGTATGGTGATTCTGGTATTGGGAGCCCGTCCGGATGTGGATTTGGAGGTCCGTAGGTCATTTCGGGGTCATTTGGCGAAAGTTGGAAATTTGAAGGTCTTTGATATCAGGGCCGGATTCTGATTCTGGAAGTTAGAGTAGGTCCGCAAAGTTGAATATGGGTTGTGAGCAAAATTTGTGGTCAATCGGACATGACTTGATAGGTTTCGACATCGAATGTAAAAGTTTGAAGTTATAAAGTTCATTAAGCTTGAATTGGAATGCGATTCATGGTTTTGGCATTGTTTCATGTGATTTGAAGGTCTGAATCAGTTCATATTGTGTTTTAAGACTTGTTGGTAGGTTTGGTTGATGTCTCGGGGGCCTCGGGGTGGTTTCGGATGGTTAACAAATCAATTTGGAGCTTTGTTGTGCTGCTGAAGAGCCTGAGTTCTGGTATAATCACACCAGCACAAAAAGGGCCGCAGGTGTGACGCCGCAAAAGTGGCAAGGCAAGCACAAAAGTGGAAGGGCCAAGGCTGCTGAGGACCGCAGAAGCGGAAAGAGTTGCACACCTACAACAACGCAGATGTGAAGGCAGTGGGCGCAGAAGCGGCAAGGCTGTAGATGCGGAAGAAGTGCCGCAGAAGCGGATGTGCAGGAGCGGCCAAGGAGTCCGCAAGTGTGGGAGTCGCTGGGCAGAATGCTTAAAAGATCGGGTCTCAACCATTTTTTGTCATTTATCTTCATTCTTTGGCGATTTTTGGAGCTTCTTGAAGGGAGTATTCACCTAGTAACTTGGAGGTAAGTTAATTCCACCTATTGCAAGTTAAATACTTGGTTTATATAGAGATTTTAACATGAAAATTTATGGAAAATTTGTGGGAATTTGGTAGAAATCCTAGAAATTGGCATTTTTGGATTTTGACCACGAATTTGGGCATTAAATTAAGCATAAATTATATATTTGAGTTCGTGGTGTTATGGGTATAGTTTATATTCAAAAAATTTAGGAATCCAGGCATGTGGGCTCGAGGGTGATTTTTATCGATTTTCGAGTGGAGTTAGAAATTATTGTAAATTGGATTATAATGAGTATTAGAATATATATTTATGGTTTTGCACATTTATTGACTAGTTTTAGAGCGTTGGGCAGCGGTTTGAGTTGTTGGAAAGGCTTGGGAGTCGGCTATAAAACTTCAGAGCAAGCTAAGTCTCTTTTCTAACCTTGTAAGAGGGAATTAACCGCATAGGTAAATTGAATTCATGTGTGATTTTATTTGCGGGGGCTACGTACGTAAAAGGTGACGAGAGTCCGTAGATAGCTACTAAGTATGCCCATGTCCAGGTAGTTTTAGGTTTATACCATGCCTTGTTGATACCGTTATTTGATTATGTTTATCATTTGCCTTGAAAAGAGTTGAGATTGAGTATGCTTACTAATTGCCTTTAAAAGAGTTGAAATTGAGGATTTCGAGAATTGAGAGTTTTCATTTGAATTTCGTATCTTTGAAAAGAATTGAAGAATATTATAATAATTTGAGAAATCTATGTTCAACCGTGTTGCAAATACATTCCGCGAGCAGGATAAATTTCCACTACTCTCATGGGAGCAGGCCATTCGCCTCGGCAGGTTAAATAGATGCATCTATGGTTCGTGCCATTCTGCCTCGGCAGTGCACATTTTATATTTATATGTTGGATCGGGCCGTACGACCTCAGTATGATTTGCGCATGATAAATCTTTGGAACTAATAAAAATTGATATTGCTTCATTGGCTTGAGATATAAATTAAATTTGGAAATTTCCTAATAATAAAAGAATTGTTTACTCACTTCTTGTTATTGAGTTTCAGTTGTTTTATTTAATTCATGCTTAATTATAATATTGGTAATTTTTTGATAGCTCATAGTAAGTGTCAGAGTCGATTCCTCGTCACTACTTTCTTGAGACGTTCATTTAGGGTTCTAGATTTTCTCCTATACTTCATTATTCAGACTACTCTGATTATCTTAATTAAATCTATCATTAGTTTTGCTTTAATTATTATTATTTTCATATTTGGTTGTATTATTTTTCTCGGATCGTATCAGCAGTGGTGAAGCTTCTAGATACATAGGACATGAATATAGAGAAAAATAAAGCAGTAATGAAGAAGAAGAGAAAAGCATATATGAAGTTACCCAAATATTGGGTATCAATTAATATTTTCTTTAAAAGTGGTTAAATGGGGTGACCAAATAGGGTGTCCCGTGAATTTTTACAATATATATGGAACCAACTAGCTAATTGTCACGACCCAAAAACCAGCTAGTCGTGATAATACCTTACCCAACCGGCTAGGGAAGCCAAATGATAGTCAACACAACTCAATTAGGATAACAAGAGTCAATAAATGAAATAACTGAACTTTCATACAAAATCCCAAGGATTAGTAGTGCAAGTCATTAGCTTCTAAGACTTAAAATTTAAAAACTTGTATGAAATAAATACATCATCTGTTCGAAATATACATAAACAGATTTACAAATCTAAAGCTGCTAAAAACAAGATGCAGCTATAACCAAACGCATGTACATCTTCAATGTCAGCTCCTGCCACACACAACAACATCAGCTCCAAAATCTGCACGCAAGGTGCAGAAGTGTAATATGAGTACAACCGACCCATGTACTCAATAAGTAAGAAACCTACCCTTGAGTTGAAAGCAGTGACGAGCTTGGAAGAAAGTAAGTGTCCAACACCAATAGCCAATATCAAATCATAATAATATAGCGGAGGCATTAAAAGTAACAACTCAAAAGATATCATACTCAGCTCATTCATAGTTATGGAAAAGTAGACATGCTTTTCAAGTATAATGGTCAAGAAGATATTACAACTGAAACCGACTAAATATGAGTTTATCAAAAAGAACTATATTCCCAAATTACAATACCATATAAGAATTTTTGTTTACCAATTACCATGAGGAAAATGCATCTCTATGTATACATATAAATATACATGTCAAGCCACCAATTATCATATACCGCCTAGCATGAGGAATATACATCTCTCTGCCTACATGTAAATATACATTTCAAGTCATCAATTATCGTATACCGTCTAGCATGAGGAATATATATCTATAAGACTACATGTGTGATGACCCAAAAGGTCATCACTTGTGTTGCAATAAAAGTTTACGTTCCGAGGCCTTAAAAACCTCCCTTAGCACCACCTCAGTTTGTGTGCGTAGTCCGGGCGCGTAGCCAGAAAGCTTAAATGTGAAAATTTGTAAAAAATGATAAGTTTTGACTATAAAATGAATAAATTTGACTTCGGTCAACGTTTTGGGTAAACGGACCCGGACCCGTGATTTGACAGTCTCGAAGGGTTCGTAGGAAAATATGGGACTTGGGCGTATGCCTGGAATCGGATTCCAAGGTCCCAAGCCCGAGAAATGAATTTTTTTTAAAGAAAATTATTTTCTGAAATTGTTTAAAGAAATTTGAAATGAAAATTGCTTAGAACATGATGGTATCGGGCCCGTATTTTGGTTTTGACACCCGGTACAGGTCTTATATATGATTTAAGACGTTTTTGTGGAATTTGGTGAAAAACATATGTCATTTGGCGTGATTCGGACTTAAATTGCAAAATTGATGTTTAAAGAAGTTTTGAGAAAATTTCATTGATCTCAAGGTTTAATTTGATGTTCATGATGTTATTTTGATGATTTGATTACACGAATAAGTCCGTAGGATGTTTTTGAGGTTTTGTGTACACTTGGTTTGGAGTTCCGAGGGCTCGGGTGAGTTCTGGGTAGGTTCCGGGATGTCTTAGGCTTAAAAACATAGGTGTTGCAGGTTTTGAGAGGTGGAAGGCCTCTGAACCGACCAGTGCGGTCCGCACAAAAAAGAATGCTGCCGCGTAGGGGCTTGTGCAGCCGAACTAGATTTTATGCGGACTGCGGTGAGGGCCTGTGTGGCCGCACTAGTTTTGGTGCGGTCCGCGGTGAAGAGCAATTCACTGGTCCGACTTCGGAAGCCTATATCTTTTGATCTACAAGGAATTTTGAGATGATTCAAAAACAAAAGTTGTAGTCCTTTGTGTCTAGTTTCCAGAGAGATAAATAAATCACAATTTGGACATCTGTAAAGAACGTTATGGCCAAAACACTAAGATCTATCACTGCAAAACACAGGAAGCTTGTGCGGCCGCGGTTAATTTTGTGCAGTCCGCACAGGGCATCTGAGGGTAGTATATTTAGACGGTATTTTCAGTTATTTTTTATTTTTTAAGACCCCAAAAACATAAGAGGCAATTTTTCAAACAACCTTTCTTCTCCAAATCAATTGTATGTCGTTTTTAACTAGTTTTCTTCAATCATTAACATCTTTTAACATGATTTCAACTTCAAATCAATGATTTTCATGGGGGAAATTGGATGTTTTGGGTAAAACCTAGGTTATTCAAAATTTGGGGATTTGGACCTCGATTTGAGGTCCGATTTCAAAACAAATTGCATATTTGAGCTCGTGGGGGAATGGGTAATCGAGTTTTGGTTCGAACCTCGGGTTTTGACCATGTGGGCCCGGGGGAAATTTTGACTTTTTGGGTAAAACTTTGGAAAATCCATTTTCATGCATTCAAATTGATTCATTTAGCTTATTGATGTAATTAAGTAACTTGTGGCTAGATTCGAGGAAATTGGTGGTGGAATCAAGCGGTAAAGCTGTAATTGAATCGTGAATTGTGTTCGTGGCATCGAGATAAGTGTTTGGTCTAAACTTAGCTTGAGGTATTAGGAGTTGTGTCCTATTTGCTATTTGCTTCTTGTTGAGTACGACGTATAGGCATGGTGACAAGTATCTATACGTTGGTGTCAAGCATGATCATAAGTCTTATATTGTAATTTTCATGATTTCATTGTATTATTCATCCCTTGGTAAAGATTTCTAATTGTTGTATAAAGTTTATGGAAAGAATTGTGACCTATGTGTCGCGCCCCCTTTTTCTCGCGAAATCGGGTTTATGACATTTGGGAGGACAACTCATTCCCTTTCGGGAATTGGGTTTGAATAGAAGAGTCACCACCAAATGATTAAAGTTCATTAGGACACTAGGAGGGGTTTGTTTTGAGTAACCATAGATTGGGTAAGGGCTTGAAATTATCCCAAGGGGAAGGTGTTAGGCACCCCTCAAGATCCACTAGTGTGGTTCCCGTCCAAACCATTGTTGTGGCTTTAGGTACAAATAACATGTAGGCAAATAAGAACTTCAAACAAGAGGGGATTTTCACGTAATGGTTACAAAATAGGTGAAGTTAAAAGAACTAAAAGAAAAGATGATTTTTTTTAAGAAAATAGTTTGAAATTTGAGAATAAACAACGAAACAAATAAATAAAGGAAAAAGGGTCCTAGGTTTGTAAATAATATGGATCACCCCACACAACATCCGGTAATCACTCCTCAGTGAGGGGCTACACGTGATGTTACCGCGTGGTCATCATATCTATATCTACCCTTCCCACCTGTTAAGGTATTAAAGCGCGGAATGGTCTCGTTTACTTATTGCATGCTATTACCCGCCCCAATCCTATCAGTCCCGGAGGCATTTGGGACTACTAATCCTAAGGGGGGGGGGGATACTGGGCTTACTTGTGGTTTCAAAAGGTAAAAATACTAAGGAGACAAACAAAACATATATGGCAAGTATGGGGAAACATATAAACAAATGAAAAGGCTCAAACAAACCTCCTTTAAGTAGATAAAAGCAAGTAGTTAGCATGACTTACACATACTGTTTAGGGTCTGATTAAACGTAAAGGATCGAGGCAGACTGATTTATTACGTAGTTCAGATAAGAAGCCTAAATCAGGCCTGCCTGCTGGTTGTAGCATATAAAATCTGATTGAGTTTATAAACTTTCACCCTATGGCTTGCCTAAGTGTTAGAAGAAGACCTTATAGGCATGATATCTACTGATTCCAGAAACAATGAAGTAAACAAGAATACATACTGATTTAACAAAAATCGTCTTTTATTAAAGAAAGGCGAGTTTTAGCAAAAGAGCATGCGTCATTGTTACTGGTTTTAGACTTATAAGCGAGTGAAGCGGTTCAGATTCGATTAAAGCTCATATATGCATGTTTTGTATGTGTTGTCGATTTTGGACACTTTTATAAACATAGTAAAAAACGCAGAAATCCAATAGGCATGGCATCTAAATGCTGAATTTCGTTTAAAGCCTATGAACATGATATCTAATTGCGGTTGATTATTTAAGACCTATAAACATGTTTGCCTAATGAGGAATGCATATGCAAGATTCGGAAAGAACCTATAGGCAGGATATCTATATGATATGCAGAAATTCAGAAATTCCTATAGGTAGGATTTCTATATGATATGCAGAAATTCAGAAATAACCTATAGGCATGGTATCTGTATGGGAATGAAAGATTCCTATAGACATGGCATCTATACATGAGAATGCAAAAATTCTTAGATACATGGTATCTATATGAGAATGCAAGATTCCTATAGACATGGTGTTTATATGAGAATGCAGGAATTCATAAACTCCTATAGGCAGGTTATCTACCCCTTTTTGCATACATAGTTACCCCTCCCTTTTCACTAGCCATCCCCAAGAGTTTTATTACAAAGTTATTACAGCCCAGAAAGAGTAAAGTAAAGAAAAAATACAATCAGAAAAGTACAACCAAGGAGAGTCTGATTCAGACTTCCTATCTGAAGTATGAAGTAAACCAACTCCAAGAGATCTTATTTCAAAGCCTTTCTCCCATTTAGATGTGTCAGAGTTCCCTAAGAGCCTCATATGGACTCCGGGTAGTGCTCACACCCCAAATGCATTATAGATGAAGACATAGTGCAGTGTGGAAGGGCCAACCCTCAAGTGTCCAAGTTCAGAGGGAACTCAAGGTCCCACGGCCACTCTCACAAGAGGAGGGGCAGAACTTAGAGACTAAGAGAGGGTGCAAGTGCAGAATTCTGAAAAAGGGGAAAGGGGAAGGGAAACAGTTTACATTAATACACATAGGGGTATAGGGAATGAGGAGGTGGTAAGGAGGCAAGGATAGGCTAGTGGGCATATCCAGCAATGGGAAATGCTGGCATACCCATAAGCCTGATAGAACACATTGTTTAGAGGTTAGAATCCTCTAAGTGATCAAGTTCAATCTATAGATAATAACTTGCATATTGCCATGTTTTAAACTATAACTCAAAGCACATAAAGGGAAATAGGGAGTGATCATTCATAGCAGAAACATGCAGTAGGACATAAGCATACTAATTTAAATGTTGAACTCTACAGAAAGCAGTAAAGTAGACATGGATACAAAGACTATAAATAAACACATTGTTGTGGTGCTGAAGCTTAAATCAGGACATACCAGTTTCAAAGGAAACAAACAAAGAAAAGTAGTAGGTCTTGTAAACAGGCCACAATGCAGACAAGAAGAGAAAGTTATTGTGAGAGAGTATGAGTTCAGAAGGATTATGTTGTGTCCTCTTTGTGAAAAAGGGTTGTGCCTTTTATAGTGTGGAAATCATGAAGAAATAAGGTAAGAAAATAGTCAAGGAACTGATTGTCAATCAATTACCCAAGACTTCCCTTAATTAAGGGATTTAGATTCAAACGGGTAAAAACAATTTGAGGAAAGAAAAATGAATAAGCACTTTGTGCACAACATGCAATTAAGGGTAAATACATAAAGGTTGTTTAAGGACAGAATTTTTGAAATACACGGTTGCACAAACAAGGCAAGAAAATCAATTAACAACCAGTAAATCAAAGGTCAGGGATCTTGTATGAATGAACCGAGTCAAAAAGATGGGAAAGATTTTTTAACTTAATGGAAATCAGCAAATAATGGAAAGGGAATCAATCAGACCTATTTAGAAGGAATTTGAATCAATCACAAGTTGAAAGCCTTTTTAGAGGAAGATTCATCACATATAAAGAGCACACAAACACGTCGAGTTGAAAGAAAATGTTGTGCCAATGCAAAAATCAATAGAAAAATCCAGTGAAGAAAGAGTTTTAGAAGAGTTTAGCCAAAGGTCAGAATCATATGCAAACACGGATGTCCAAACTCGGTTCAGAGACTCGAAGTTGCTATGAAAGAGTTAGGGGTTCTAAAATAAAAACCCTAGTTCAATTAAATCACATAATCAAACTTGGCAGAACACCCGAATTCTAGGGTTTCCACCTTGAATCAAGTACAGAGATGAGAAGGCAAGTAATCGAAACAAGCTCAGAGGTTTCGGTTCTATGAAACCTCTTGCACGTTTCTTTCAGCAGCAGAAACTCATGAGGAAACAATGATAACAAGTAACACGCAGAACGTAGTAGCAGAATTCAAAGAAAAATAGAGTAGAGGAAGCTAATACGAAATATAATAGAGAAGACTGATAAGAACAGTAGAAGAAGCATGCTAAGAAATTTTAGAAGAAACTTTAAACAGAGCTCAGTAAAAGAAACTTAATAAGGAAACTTAAGAACTTAGTAAGAAAATATAGTAGGAGAAACATATCAGAACACAATGGAGAAAGCATACAGTAGAAAAGCATACGAGAACATAGTATCGGAAAATACAGTAGAAGAAGCACAGAAGAACATGGTAGAAGAAAATACAAGAACCCAGTAGAAGCAAATACACATAAAAGGAAAAAGAAAGTTAGAAAACACTTAAATACTTTCAGAAAACCCTAGACTGGAAAAGAAAGATTTTGAAAGTAGTTTTTTGAAAGAAAAGTTAGGAAAACTTTAAGACCTTAAGGAAGGCATGGATTTGGAACAAATCTAAGGGAATCGGAAAAACCTCGAAGGGTTAGGGTTTCAGAAGAACCATAGAAATGAGAAATGCTTTGAAAATTCACTGATCTGAGTCGGAGAGGTCAGGATCAGGCTCAAACAACCATGGTACGCCGGAGCAAGGCCGGAGATTGCCGTGAAACCTCGAATCGACAGAGGTCTGGGCACAAACCTTCAAGGTCAGGCCTAGAATCTTCAGAGATCAGGTGTGTAAGAACAACATGAGGTAGGTATAAGACTCTCATAGCCCTGGAAGCCATGGATTCCGGTGGCTTTCAGGGTGGAAGCAATAAGAGGAGGCTAGGGTTCTGAGAAGACTCGAGAGAGTTTGAGAGAGTGGAGGGTTTCAGAGGTGGTAGGTAGGTTAAAATGACTTAGGGTTAGTGGGGTTGGTGAATTAAAAAAGGAAAGGAAAGAATGTGGTCGTTGATCATTTTGATCAATGGACTAGATTAAACGGGGAGCCGGGCGGGTTGAATTTAATTGGGTCAGGGGCGGGTAATTTTAGGAATTGGGATGGGGTTCAATTGGGTTTAATTGGGGTAGAATTTAGGCTAAAATTGAAATAAGTAGGGCTAGTATTTAAATAGCCACTTTTCCCTTATTTATTTTATAAAAAATATTAAAATGATTTCTGGAAACAAATTAAAGGTACTAAATCAATTTATAATATTTAAATATTAAATTAAAAATACTGGAATCAATTTTGTAATTATAAATGCAATTAAATTTAAAATAGGCTAATACTGCAATTATATGCAATTTAGCTTTAAAATACTAAACAAATTTGTAAAAAATGTGCGAAAATTACCTTAGCTATATTTTGGTATAAACAAGAGAATACAATAAATGATTTACCAAAATACCACTTTTGGAACACTTATTGGTTTTTCTTGATAAAATAGGGCAATAAAATTGATTTAAAAATCTTTAAAAAAATTGAAAAAAATAATAGGACCTCGGGATATGCTTATATATATATTGTTTTAAAAGGTATTTTACATATGAAAATATATAGGAAAAAACTGGGTATCAACAACTGCCCCTCTTTACCCGGGAAGGATGAAAGAGTTGTCGGGTAAAGATATGATGACCAATTTTGACCGAACGAAATGGTTTGAAGAGGTTGACCGTGCTCTGGTTCCTGAACTGCCTACATATCCCTGGTTTTACAGGAATCAGGCCATATGTAGTTCAGGATCCGTGGGTGAGGTATGCCGATGAAGGTTTTTCTAGAACGGACGCAATGGGATGAGCGGTTAAGGTCTAATAGGGCTTGCCGAAATTGGAGCGGGACTGCTCCTGCTGAGATGGCCGTTGCTCGCCAGCTTTACTGCAAATAAACAATGTATTGTGCGGAAATTTAAACATGATGAAAATTTCCGTCGGACCATGAATGTTGTCTTTGGACGGTTATGATGACGTCCTTAGACCATGACGTCCTGGGCCATGAAGTGTATGATAAAGAATTCGCAGGCCATGAAATGATGCTCTCGGGCTATGAGAATGATGCCTCCGAACTATGATGCCTTTGAATAATAATATGCAAAAGATAAAAGGGGTCCTCAGGCCATGGCATGGCGTTCTCGGGCTATGAAAATGGTGCCTCCAAACAATGACACCTTTGGATAAATTGACGATCTTTCAGCCCATGATGCAATAAGTGGCGATCTTTCAGCCAATGCAAAAAATGTGAAATAAAGTGGCAGTCTTTCAGCCGATGCAGGTGTAAGTAAAGTGGTGATCTTTCAGCCATGCAAGTGTAAATAAAGTGGCGATCTTTCAGCTGATGCAAGATGTAAATAAAGTGGGGATATTTCAGCCATGCAAGATGTAAATGAAGTGGCGATCTTTCAGCCGATGCAAGATGTAAATGAAGTGGCGTTATTTCAACCATGCAGAATGTAATTAAAGTGGCGATCTATTAGCCATGCAGATGGAGGTAGAGCTTAACCTCGGAAGGCAAAATGGTAGCCTTATGCAATGCAGGGAATGCAGATGGAGACAGAGCTTAGTCTCAGAAGGCAAAATGGTAGCCTTATGCAATGTAGAGAATGCAAATGGATACAAAGCTTAATCTCGGAAGGCAGAATGGTAGCCTTATGCAATGTAGAGAATGTAGGTGGAGACAGATCTTAGTCTCGGAAGGCAGAATGGTAGCCTTATGCAATGCAGAAATGCAGATGGAGACAGCGTTTAGTCTCAGAAGGCAGAATGGTAGCCTTATGCAATGCAAGAATGCAGATGGAGACATAGCTTAGTCTCGGAAGGTAGAATGGTAGCCTTATGCAATGCAGAAAATGCAGATGGAGACAGAGCTTAGTCTCGGAAGGTAGAATGGTAGCCTTATGCAATACAGAGAATGAAAATGGAGGTAGAGCTTAACCTCGGAAGGTAGAATGGTAGCCTTATGCAATGCAGATGGAGGTAGAGCTTAACCTCGGAAGGCAGAATGGTAGCCTTATGCAGGAAGTAAAAATGGCAAATGGCAATAGAGTTTTCTTAGCTGATAGCGGATTGCGGTATCATGATTGCTGGGGATATTGTGCCTGTTGGGGACACTGTTGTGTGTGGATAGAAATTGCGAGCAAGTGCAACGGTTCGGGGAGTAGTATTCCTGAACTTTGTGAGTGAGCGTATAGTATATTTGATGATTTTGCAACTCAAGTGCCTGCATCCAAAGAAAAAATCGTGAGTTTGTAAAGGGGGAAAAGTTAGTTCGTATCCTCGCTGGCTTTGCTTGACCTACTCGGCTTTGATCCGGCGATACTATATATATTACTAGGTTAGCGTTGCTAAACAGAGTGATTTCAGCAACAAACATGCATGATTTTAGTAAAGAAAATGTAACATAAACACATAATTAAGAATAGTTTTCTTTAGATGAACCGACAACTGCGACGTGGTTCAAGACATTGCAACTTTTCTTACTCCAGAATTTTTAGGGTCCTCCTCAAAATTCTGCCCCAGTTTATTAGGTTGCTGCTTCTGATGGCTGCTTGCGGCGAATGGCTGAAATCACTTCGAAATTTTGAGGGTCCTCCTCAAAATTCTGCCCCAGTTTCCAATTGCAGGGAGAAATGAATTTTTTTTTTGAATTGTAACCAAACCCATAGGGCTGCCTACGTATCCCCTCTTAAACGGGAATCAGGTCAATCATAGTTCAAATTACATCATAAAGGAAAGCATAAAGATTACACATAGTATCGCTTGACTGCGTCTGAATTGATTGGCTTTGGCCAAACTTCTCCGTCCATTTATGCAAGTATGAGGGCTCCTCCTGTTAGAACCCGGTAGACCATGTATAGACCCTGCCAGTTGGGAGAGAACTTCCCCTTGGCTTCATCTTGATGTGGGAAAATCTTCTTTAATACCAGCTACCCTAGTGTGAATTGACTTGGCTTGACTCTTTTGTTGAAGGTTCTGGACATTCTGTTATGATAAAGCTGACCATGGCAAACTGCATTCATTCTCTTTTTATCTATAAGAGCTAGCTGTTCGCAATGACTCTTCACCCATTCTGCATCGTCGAGCTCAGCTTCCTGTATGGTCCTTAGGGAAGGGATTTCTACTTTGGCGAGAATGACTGCTTCTGTACCATATACTAGCATGTAGGGGGTTGCCCCTGTTGATGTGCGTAATGTGGTGGGTATCCCAATAAAGCAAATGATAGCTTCTCGTGCCACTGCTTATGCTTCTCTATCATTTTTCTTAGTATCTTCTTGATATTTTTGTTGGTGGCTTCTACGGCTCCGTTTATCTGAGGTCTCTAGGCTATAGAATTCTTGTGTTTGATCTTGAAGGTTTCACACATGGATAACATTAGGTCACTGTTGAGATTGGAACCTTTATCAGTGATGATTGATTCTGGGATCCCGAATCGACAAATGATACGATCACGGACGAAGTCTGCCATGACTTTCTGAGGCACTGTTCTGTATGATGCTGCTTCAACCCATTTGGTAAAATAATCAATTGCTACTAGGATGAACCTGTGCCTGTTTGATGCGGCAGATTCGATTGGTCCGATGACATCCATTCCCCAAGCGGCGAACGGCCACAGCGAGCTTGTTGCGTTAAACACATTTAGAGGCACCTTTATCATGTCTGCATGTATCTGATAGTGGTGACACTTTCGGACATACTGGATGCAGTATGTTTCTATAGTCATCCAAAAATAACCAGCCCGGAGTATCTTCTTGGCTAAGACAAAACCATTCATATAAGGACCGCAGGTCCCAGCATGGGTTTCTTCTAGTAGTTTAGATGTTTCCTTTGCGTCGACACGCCTCAGTAATCCCAAATCCGGAGTCCTCTTATATAGGATTCCTCCACTATGAAATAAATTGTTGGACAACCTCCGAAGTGTGCGTGTCTAAGTACGATTTGCGAGATTTGGGTATTCTCTTTTTGCCAAGTACTCCTTGATATCATGAAACCAAGGCTTTCCGTCTGCTTCTTCTTCGACATGAGCACAGTAGGCTGGCTGATCATGGACCTTTACTGGAATGGGATCAATGAAGTTCTTGTCGGGATGTTGTGTCATGTATGATAGGGTAGCCAATGCATCGGTGAACTCATTCTGGACTATGGGAACATGCTGGAACTCTGTCTTTGTGAACCTCTTTCTCAACTCTTGTACATGATACATATAATGGAGTATTTTAGAATTCTTAGTTGCCCATTCTTCTCGGACTTGATGTATAAGAAAGTCCGAATCTCCAATTACTAGCAACTATTGAATGTTCGTGTCAATGGCCATCTTGAGCCCTAAGATGCAGGCTTCATACTCGGATGGTGCAGGGGAATCTGAGTTTGACAGACACTGGATAATGTTGACCAGTTTCTGATACTAGGACCGCTCCTATGACAACTCCTTTGAAATTTGCTGCTCCATCGAAAAATATTCTCCAACCATCATAGGATTCTACAGTATCTTCTCCTATGAATGATACCTCTTCATCAGGAAAATATGTTTTCAGGGGTTCGTATTCTCCGTCCACGGGATTTTCAGCAAGGTGATCTGCTAGTGCTCCTTTGATTGCTTTTTGAGTCACGTAGACAATGTCAAATTCACTCAACAGGATTTTCCACTTGGCCAACTTGCCAGTGGGCATGGGCTTCTGAAAGATGCACTTCAAGGGATCCATCCTTAATATGGGATATGTAGTATAGGCACATAAGTAGTACCTCAACTTCTGAGCTACCCAAGTCAAAGCACAACATGTGGGCTCTAACAGAGAATACCGAGCCTCGTACGGGGTGAACTTCTTACTGAGGTAATAGATGGCCTGCTCCTTCCTCCCTGTTTCATCATGCTGACCTAGAACGCAACCGAACGCTCCATCCAATACTGCGAGGTAGAGTAATAGAGGTTTACCCGTCTTGGGCGGGACCAAAACTGGTGGTGTTGATAGGTACTTCTTGATTTTGTCAAAGGACATTTGGCAGTCATCAGTCCATTTGGTAGTGGCGTCTTTTTTCAACATCTTAAAGATTGGATCACAGATGACAGTAGATTGTGCTATGAACCGGCTGATGTAGTTGAGTCTCCCTAAGAAGCTCATTACGTCTTTCTTATTCTTTGGCGGTGGCAGTTCTTGAATAGCTTTGACCTTTGATAGATCTAGTTCTATCCCTCGGCGACTCACAATGAACCCAAGTAGTTTTCCGGCAGGAACCCCAAATGCACATTTTGCGGGATTCAGTTTCATGTTGTACCTTCTTAGTCTATTGAAGAACTTTCTCAAATCTTCCATGTGATTAGTGGCTTTCTTGGACTTTATGATGACATCATCTACATACACCTCAATCTCCTTGTGTATCATATCATGGAAAATAGTAGTCATGGCCCTCATGTAGGTGGCCCCTGCATTCTTCAACCCGAATGGTATCATCTTGTAGTAGTACATCCCCCGCGGCATAATGAAAGCCATTTTCTCAGCATCTTCTTCATCCATCCAGATCTGATGATATCCAGTGAAACAATCTACAAATGATTGCAACTCATGATTAGTGCAATTGTCGATCAGGATGTGTATGTTTGGTAAGGGGAAGTCGTCTTTCGGACTGGCCTGGTTGAGATCCCGGTAGTCGACACAGACTCTGACCTTCCCGCCCTTCTTTGGTACTGGCACAATGTTGGCTAACCGTGTTGGGTATTCTACTACCCTAAGAACCTTGGCTTTGACTTGCTTAGTGACTTATTCTTTGATTTTCAGACTCATGTCAGGCTTAAACATTTTGAGCTTTTGCTTTACTGGCGGACATGTTGGATCGGTTGGCAGTTTGTGAGCCACCATAGATGTACTCAGACCAGTCATGTAATCATATGACCAGGCGAATATGTCCTCATATTCCCTTAGAAATTCTGTGTACTCTTCATTTTCTGACGGCGACAAATGAACGATGATTCGTGTTTCCTTGACGTTCTCTATCTCGTCCAGGTTGGACTTAGGTCTATTCTCAAAATTCTCGACTTTTTTAACAATCTCTTCCAGTATGTCATCTTCCTCTGAATCTATGTCCGTTTGTTGCGTTGTCTCGTTGCATGTCACAGTCATTGGTTCATCAAGATAAGTAATAGTAATGTTGTATCAGTAAAGTAATGAGAGAAAAATAATAAGAGTAGTATTTATAGGGAAAATCGAAATGCTTTGATAAATTCCATAACTGATTTGAACATTGAAGATCTTTATTGCGAAATTTTAAAATGCGAAAGGAAAGTCAACTAGTAAAAATAAAAGATAGTGCATGATGCTTGTTCAGCCTTGCTACCCCGAGGCTCTCCGGGCTCTAATGGTTCTGATGGCCTAGTTATTGAGGCATGCTCCTCTGCTTACTGCCCGTATGGAAGGGCCTTCCTCCCCCTCCTCCTTGAGAATAACACAACAGTCCATGTCATTGTCCTCTAAGAACAAGTTCTTCACCGCTGCCAGTGCTTCTTCTTCATCTGTCCCATAAATAATATCGGTTGGTTGGAAGGTCTGCTCTAGATGTGGTGTTGGATGCTCCAGTGGATAGTAAGGATCGCGCCATGGTGGTGACCAATTGTTGAATTCTTCCCAGGTGTGCTCATATCCCACGTAGATAGGAGTGTTATGGTGGTCTGGTTTGTGGAAATGGTCATTTGTGGAGTTCTGAGGTTCTAAGATGAGTAGTGGAGTGTTGTTTGGGGTATGGCAGGTGTTGCAGTGGTGGTGAGGAGCGGGATGGTTTTGTGGTTTTGGGATATTTTGTGGAGGTGTGGGGTTGATATCTGGGGTAGTGAGGGAAAATGACAGATTTTCCAAGTTCTGAACTTGGTCAAGTTCCTCTTAAAATTTCAACAACTTTTGCTCGAGTTGGGACGAACTTTCTTTGGAGACCTTAGTACCATGAGTGACCTCTACCCGTTTAGTTGAGTTTTCCTTTCTGGTGTTGTTCAAATCATCCATCCTTCCTTTGTTCCTATTTCTGATGGGGCTAGGAGAAGGAATGGGTGGAGGGTTGTTGGATCTTGTGGAATATGATGATGATGCTAGAGTGCACGAACTAACCTTTGGGGAGGGGAATAAATAAAACAAAAGTAAAAACAAAAAGGTAACAAGTTAGTGCGAATTATAAGAAAAAATGTTGCGATATTTAAACACATAGTGCAAGAATGTAAATCGTGTCCTAATTTGGGGAACCTCTTGTGTCCGAGGTAGGCCTAGCGACAAGTTGATTTGGAGAACTTAGAATGTTAAATGCCTTATTTTATTGATAAAAGTAGACGAATCCCAAAACAACGTTAAATAACATGAAATAAAATGTCACTAGTATCCATTGGCCTTATTACATTCATAAAGCGAAAAAACAAATTCCTATCTATTTGGTCCCAACAGGACCTTCCTCAGGTTGAATGCTCTCGTTAATCAAATCCTCCAACTCGTGTAGGTTCACCAGTAGAAATGACTTTTCCATGTGTTCTCCTTTGTTTCCTTCAGTGTTCTGGCAGTTGGTGACTCTCTTCCTCACTTTCCCTTCCAATTCCAGCAGACTGTACTCCAGATATTCCAACTTTTTGCTAGCCTTGGCGGCCCTCTCTTTCCACTCGTTGATTTGGTCATTTGATGGAAGACTCCTCCACCAGTCTAGCAAGAGTGGGGGTGTGCTAATCATACCGAAATTTGGGACCTCGTGCCTCATATTTATGCAAGACAAAAGGGTTAGGACCTTAATATAACAGTTGAGTGACCGTGCTAGAACCACAGAACTCGGGAATGCCTAACACCTTCTCCCGGGTTAACAGAATTCCTTACTCAGATTTCTGGTTCGCGGACTGTTAAGCAAAGTCAAGCTTTTCCTCGATTTGGGATTCAACCGGTGACTTGGGACACCATAAATTATCCCAAGTGGAGACTCTAAATCTTTTAACAATAAATCCCATTTTGATTGTCTTTTAATTGGAAAAACTCCCTTATATGCCCCTTTCTGAGGATGTAGGTAAAAAGGAGGTGTGACACTACATGGTTGGGAGAAGGTTCTATTGAAGGTTTCGCCCATGAAGGGTGTTATGATATTTGGGAAGAAGGGTAAATTGCGTCCTCGGTTCATTGGGCCTTTTGAGGTGCTTCAGAGGATTGGGGATGTGGCTTTTGAGCTTGCCTTGCCACCCATCTTGTCGAGTGTGCATTCGGTATTTCATGTCTCTATGCTCCATAAGTATATTGGGGATCCATCTCACATTACGGATTTTAGCATGGTTCAGTTAGATGGTGATCTGACTTATGATGTGGAGCCGGCAACTATTTTGGAGCGTCAGGTTTGAAAGTTGAGATCAAAGGATATAGCTTCAGTGAAAGTGCAATGGAGAGGTTGACCTATGGATGAGGCTACCTAGGAGACCGAGCGGGAGATGCAGAGCAGATATCCTCACCTATTTGAGGTTTCATGTATGTTTCTAGACTCGTTCGAGGACGAACATTTGTTTAAGAGGGGGAGGATGTAACGACCCCACCGGTCGTTTCATGAGTTAGCGCTTCATTTCCCCCATTTTTGCTTCTTATTTCTTTGTTTATCGGTTCTATATGTGATCGGGTTGGTTGGCTCAGGTTCAGAAAGGTTTTGAGAAGGTTTGAGACACTTAGTCTTTTTTGAGGAAGCTTAAGTTGGAAAAGTCAACTGGATATTGACTTATGTGTTAGAGGACTCGGATGTGATTTCTGATGGTTCGGATAGCTTCGGGAGATGATTTGGGACTTAGGAGCATGATCGAAATGTGTTTTGGAGGTCCGGAGTAGATTTAGGCTTGAATTGGCGAAATTGGAATTTTGGCGTTTTCCGGTTGATAGGTGAGATTTTGATATAGGGGCCGGAATGGAATTCCGGAAGTTGCAGTAGGTCTTTTGTGTCATTTGGGATGTGTGTGCAAAATTTCAGGTCATTCTAACATGGTTTGATAGACTTTTTGATCGAAAGCGGAATTTAGAAGATTCTGGAATTCTTAGGCTTGGATCCGATACGAATTTGGTGTTTTGATGTTGTTTTGAGCGTTCTGAAGGTTGGAACAAGTTTGAATGATGTTATGGGATATGTTAGCATATTTGGTTGACGTCTCGAGGGCCTCGGGTGAGTTTCGGGTAGTCAAACGGACTATTTCATGTTGTGGCAAGTTGCAGAAAAATCAGTTGAAGTGTTGCAGACAATAGTGCTTTGCGATTGCGAGTGGACCCTCGTATTCGCGAAAGGTTAGCAGGAGAGGCTTAAGATTTATCCTTTGCATTCGCGAGGGAGGTCCCACGTTTGCGAAGGGCCGGGGTCGTTAAGCTACGCATTCGCGAGAAGGAAGCCGAATTCGTGAAGGGTTGGAGTCAGGAGCATCGCGTTCGCGAGAGAGCAGACGCATTCGCGAAGAAGGAAAATGTGGTCAACGTCAGGTTGTGCTTTGTGAACGCAAGGCTTTTACCGCGTTCACGAAGAAGGTTTTGAATGCCTGGGCAGAATGTTTAAATAGCCATTGTCCGCGGTTTTGGGGCTAACTTACACCATTTTTGGGCGATTTTGAAGCTTTTTGAAGAGGATTGAAGAGGGATTCAAGGGGGAACACTTGGAGGTAAGATTTATGGACTTAATACTTAATCCTTATGTGAATTCTACCTAATTAATCATGGAATTTAAGCCTAATATTGAATAACTAGGGCTTGTAATTGGAGACCTATATTTAGGGATTTGAGGGATCATTTGAGGTTGGATTTTGGTGATTTTGATATGAATGAACTCAGGGAGTGATAAGGAGTCTATTCATGTAATTTTTATCGAGATACGAGACATGGGCCCGGGGGTCAAGTTTGGCCAATTTCGGGATTTGTGTTGTAATTTGATTTTTTTCGAGTGGGCTTTGTTTCCTTAGCATATTTTGATGGTTTTGCCCAGATTTTTGGTTAGATTTGGAGCATCCAGAGGCCGATTCGAGAGGCAAAGGCATCGAGGGCTAGAGGTTTGGACCAGATATAGGTGAGTAATGATTGTAAATGTTGTCCTGAGGGTATGTAACCCCGGATTTCACATCGTTGTGCTATATTGAGGTGATGCACACGCTAAATGACGAGCGTGAGGTTGTGCACCGTTGGGGATTGTGACTTAGTCCATTCCGAATGACTGTTTTACCGCATATTTGACTGAAATATTTTTGCTACCATCATGTTTTGGGCGGAAGGCCATATTAGGGCTTCGTGCCAACTCTTTGGACCCTTAGGGAATTTTTACTGGTATTTCCTCACTGTTCTGACTTTATACTTGTACTCAGTCATGCTATATTCTACTATTTTCATAACTCAGCCATGTTTATTTTAACATATTAAATGATATTCTAAATAATAATATGGGCTGAGCATCTTGTTTTACTGTTGCTCGAGTGACTTATGAGATTCTGACTAAGTAAGGTTGAGGGCCTGTGTTGTCAGGATACACTGATTTATGATTGTGAGGCCGGGGGCCTGAGATTGTATGCCATGAGGTGGCTTGTTGATATGAGGCCGAGAGCCTATGGACTATGCCACGAGATGGCTTGATATTGCGCTTAGAGTCTGTACACCCCCAGTGAGTGCGGGTACCCATTGTGATATGAGATATAGCCCGAGGGGCTGGTGTTGTTCCATGTTGCTCCCAAGGGGCTAATTCTGTTGGTATTGTGCCCGAGGGGCGATTTTTATGTGTTTATCTCTTCTAGCTGCCTGTCATTTACTTGTTTAACTATTAAAAAGTATTTTAAAGAAGCTTATTTTGAACTAAGGCGACTTTATATGTTTTCACTGTTTTTCTTGCATTTTACTAGTTGTTACTTTACCTCTGTATAGCATGTTGTTGTGTTTTTACATGATTTCTTCTCGCTCAGTCTTCATTTATTGTTATTACTCTCTGAGTTGGAGTACACACTTTACTCCCTGCACCCTGTGTGCAGATTTAGGCGCTTCTGATCCTGCTAGCGAGGGTTGATAGCTTCCAGCAGATTCTTGGAGTCCACTAAGTAGCTGTTCGTCGTTCGCAGTCCAGTGTCTCTCCCTCTTATCATTATTTCTTTCCCTTGTCCTAGTTATGTAATAGATTGTGTAGACTCTTTCAGACTTGTGGTTTTATGATAGATGCTCATGACTGGTGACACCCCGATGTCGGGCTGTATTGGTTTTATTTCCCCAAATTGAACTGTTTCACTACTTATTTTGGGATTATTATAGAGTTAAAGACTTAAATTGTGTATTTTAATTGTTAAAATGAATTGGGTGTTGTGTCGGTTGTCCTTGTATTCACAAGAGGCGCAATCACGATCGGGTCCGGGTTTAGAGTCGTAACACAGGGTATGTGAAGTCTGAGATGGAACCTCACCATGAGACTCTCCCCGAGCCCTGGTAACTCGTGGTGCTCGACTAGTAGTCTCACCAGCCATGGACTTTCCCTTCTGGGTGGTCGTACTCTTTGGAGACATCATTGAAAATATAATATATCGTTAGGAACATGAATTCTTGTATCGCACGATCTGAGATAAAAAGAGAGGATAACATCCTATATGTCCTGTAGCCTCATGTATATAAGTGTGGTGCACAATACACCCATAAACAAGACTCTACTAGCCACGGTGTGCTCTGATACCACTTTTGTCACGACCCAAACCGATGGGCCCCAATGGGTTCCTGAGTCATACCTGTCAAACACCCCTAAGCATGCATCCAAGATATTAACCTGAATAACATTTGCTGAATTATGAAAATAACATATATGAAGGATATCTGCCAACAAGGCATATGTACGTATACATGTAGAATACAGTGGGCGAGCCGACAAGGCTGCTAAAGTCAACTATACATCCAAAACTGAAAGCCGACAAGGCCACATATAACCCAACTAGACATATTGTCAACAAACCTCTAACGGAAATATAACTGTACAAAGACGAGACTGAGCCACTTAATACCCATATATATATAAAAATATCGTACCAAAATCAAAAGCTGCTCCGAATAAAGTGGAGCACGCCAACTCTCGCTGATCAGGAATCCTAAGAAGGGGGACCGTCAGCATGCCTACCTGCACCTGCAAGCATGAAATGCAGGCCTCGTAAAATGAGGCGTTGTTGCACCTCCTTTTTGCCGCGCCCGCGGGGCGCGTGGGGAGTTTTCTCCAATTAAAGGACAGTCGAAACGGGATTTATTTAATTATTTTCAGAGTCGCCACCTGGGAATTTTAAGGCGTCCCAAGTCACCAATTTCAATCCCTGAATCGAGGAGAATATGACTCTGTTTATTATTCTGCGAACCAGAAATCCTGAGTAAGGAATTCTATTAATCCGGAAGAAGGTGTTAGGCATTTCCGAATTCCGTGGTTCTAGCACGGTCGCTTAACTGTTTTTATTATTGGCTTAATTATCTTGATTTTAAATATGTTGATGTTATCTGATTTTACTACCGCTTATACTTATTGTGATTGAGAATCCTTCTTTGAATCGAATTACGCGTACGTATATTCGTGTTATAAATTTTAAAAATGTAGAATTGTGTCACGCGTACGTGTACACGATAGCCTTTTGATAATATATTTATTAAACAATCATTTTTTCGGAATTGTGTCGAATCAAGAATATTTGTTTTTCTTGAATAGTGAATCGTACATCTCAGGTTTTTATGAAATTGATTTAACGCCTTTGGAAAAATCCTTTTATTAAATATTGTTCGAAATTGCGCGTACGCATAATCCGAATTTTTACTTTTAAAAATATAATCAGGGTACGCGAACGTATCCCTAATTGCGCAAAATATTTGTAATGGTTTAGGGATTTTCCACAAATTGTTTATTATATTTATGTATTTCTTTTATGTGAAAATCATGAGAAACTCCTATTTAGAGGCCTATAAATTCTTTGAAAAGAATTCGCAATCTATTAAAGGTTGTTCGTCGATTATGATTTCCGAATATAAGTTATATTCATTCCAACTATTCAAATTCAAAGAACAGAATAAAAATATGATTAATACTATTTTTAAACAAATATGACATATATATATATATGCCAAAGAATAAATTGCATATGAAACTGAAAATAAATGATTCATAAAGGAAGGAAATATTTTCTGAGAATTTTCATTATTTACTTAATGCAAATTCTATTTCTAATTATCATTGATGTAAAGTGTGACAATTTATGCTTGTACATCTCTTTTCATTCTCATATACTCGCTTTTAATCTAATAGGCCTAATTATTTGGTCACTTTGTTTTATGAAGATAGATAAGCATCGAATTTATAGAAAGGGAATTATTATACAAGTTGATTCAACAAAGTTACCTTGCATACAACCTAACTGTTTGGCGTAAACATTCATAACGTTTTAACATCATGATGAGCTATACCAACTTACTTTACTCATATGATTATACCCGTCATCATACCATATAATAACTTATACCAATCTAAACAAAATCATATTTGTTACAAGATATTCTACTAATGTAACTTCTTAATCTTTACATTTAGCTAATGGTATTATGGGATGTAATCAATGGCCCATTTTTATGCCTTACTCCCTGTTTTGACAATTCACATATATCTATACCAATGAGATTTCGGAATGACTAACATTATTACAAAAAAAAACTTTATAGGAATTTCAAAATAAGACAATTTAACTCATAGCTATCAAATTGAATTCACTATTAATTAACTAACATAAAAAATGAAATTAAAACTAATGAACTTGGACAATTGGAAAATAGCATTTCAATTCTAGCTTCATTGATGAGTCATGTTGAATCTCTTTCCAACATAGAATTTAAGAAAGATAATGTACCTGGAAATGGAGGTAGAAAAAGTAAGTTTCAACAGTTGCAGCAGTAACAAAAACAGCAGAATACCAGTTTTTCCACAAATTTGAGCAATAATAAGACCCGAAGAACCCAGATGAATAGTGACAGAAACTTGAGAAAATTTCAGATTTCACCGAACAATATTCACAAACAAACAACGGACAGTTTCTAGAAAAGTAACATTTTTCAGATTTTCAGTTTCTTTCCTGTTTCGGACTTCTTGTTTCTGATTTTTCTGTTTCTATTTTCTTTTCTTTCTATCTTCCTTTTCAAATTTCTGTTTCTACTTGACTTCCCTCTCTCAAATTTCCTAAAATTTCTCAATAAAGAACTCTTAAACTCTGTTTTTAAACTCTCTCTAAGCTCTCTTTTTTTCTGAAAAACTCTTCTTTTCCCTCTTAAAACTCCTTGAAAGAACTGATTCTCCTCTCTTCAAAATCTCTTAAAATCTCCCAGGTCTCTTCAAATCTGCCTTAAGCTCTATCTCTCTGTCTGAAAACTGATCCTAAAAATCTGTTTGCTTCCCCAATTTCATACTCTCTTTTTCTCTTAAAACTCCTTTAAAGTCTAAAAAAACTGACTGCCCTCTATTATGAAAAGCTGATTTCTCTCTCTCTGGAAACTGATTTTTTCTCCCTTCCAAAATCTCTTCCAGTCTGCCTTAAGGTCTGTCCAGCTTGTGTATTTATACAGGGCTGGTTGCACCTTTTTCATGGTGGTTGGACCCTTTTTCCCTTTAAAAATTAAAAAGTTTCCATTAAAAACTACTTTTTAATACTTTATGTGATCCTAACATGATTTTCAGCAGCCCCATTATCCCTTGTTCCCCTTTATTACTTAAATTATAGCCATTACATTCCACTTTCAGCCCACTACTATTATCACATTACCCTACTGTTTCTAACCCAGAAATACCTACTGTGATCACTATTATTACTGCCTTAAATGTAAAAATCATAACAGAATTTACAAAACAGATTTAAAAATCTGTTCAAACTTAATTATCAACCTGATTAACACAGCTAATACCAATTCTCTTAGGTTCTGGACTGAATCCTAAGAATGTAAACATTCTATCACAATTACATCTAATCATCATTTGTAAACTTGAACTCAAACTTGACAATATTACACTGGGTTCAGCATAATAATGCAAACTGAACTTATAATTGAACTAAGATCAAACATACACAGGAGCATTGTCAATATACTGACAATGCCCTGTTCAGAAGACAACATATACAGCATACATTTGAATTCACTGATTCACAAACAAACATGATTTAATTGACGAGTATTAATCAGTTGACTATTTACAACATCTGTCAATAATTAGTCTAAAACAATAGAAGCAGACTGTTTTTTTATTAGCATTATCATAAGTGAGAATTCATAATATAACTAATCGACGAACTTAATCGAGTCGATTACTTACATTATGAACAATCATAACCAATTGAAACAGTTTCATATTTGACCATATAGACGGGCATGAGACAAAAGTGACAGAATTAATCAAATAAAATCATGAAAAATTAACAAGCTATTAAGACAACCAACAACACACGTAGAATACACAAAATAATAGAAAAAATACCTTTGAATCTTCAATTTTAATCCGACTCGAACTCAG
Organism: Nicotiana tabacum; assembly: GCF_000715075.1. Classification (NCBI taxonomy): domain Eukaryota; kingdom Viridiplantae; phylum Streptophyta; class Magnoliopsida; order Solanales; family Solanaceae; genus Nicotiana; species Nicotiana tabacum. Next base: position 21,183,397 of record NC_134100.1, on the reverse strand, counting down.
CTTGGATTTGGATTTTTGTTTGAAATCAAACAGACCTTAGTCGAAGTATTTTCCACTGAAAATACTTCGACTAAGGTCGATTGAACCTCAATCTTTACTTAATCTGAACAGAATCCGAAAGTTTGGTATTTTTAGGGTTCTTAAAAATTCGATTTGGGATTTAACCATTTCTGGTCAGATTCGAGAAGAACCAAATATGACACAAGGGTGAGGGTAGCCTAGGGGTCATTTGGTGTCAGCTTAAAACAAATCTGAGCTTGTTCTTGTTTGGTCCGAATCTTCAAAAGAAGATTCGAGAAGCTTGGAACTGATTCGAGCCAAACAAACAACAGATCCATACTCAGGATGACTAGGGGAAGCTATGGTGTTAACTAGGTGCTGATTGGTTTAGATCAGGTTTTCAGGCCAACCTTCGATTTAAGATTCGAAGGGTTGGGGCCTGATTCGAAGGAATATAAGGTCATATTCGTGTAGGGGACGTTCAGAGGGTTCTGGGGTGTCAATATGGTGACCGGCGGCGTTGATGCCGCCGGGTTTCAGGCGGTGGAATCCTAGGGCGGCTAGGGTTAGGAGTGGGGGTTTGGGGGACGATGATGAACAGTGTAGGAGGGGGGTGTTCAGTTAGGGGCCGGGGTAAGGGCTTGGGATTTATATAGGGGTGGGGTGGATTGGTATCGTCCGTTGGATCAAGTAGAATGGATGGCTAGGATCAATCCACTTAACCAAACGACATCGTTTGGTTTAAGTTGGGGGACGGGTTGAACCGGGGCAGTGGATCGGGTAATGATCACGGGTTAGGGTGATGAAATCTTGGCCGTTGGATGGACTTAATCCAACGGCCCTTGATGAATGATCACCAAACGACGTCGTTTGGCGTAGCTGCATTGAATTGGACCGGACAGGCTATTTTGGATTGGGCTGGGGGGAATTAATTCACTTGGGCCTGGATTTTAATCCAGGTCCAATTTCCTTTCACAATTTATATATATTTTCTAATTTTATTTAAATTATAAAAAATCCTAATAAAAATTATAAAACAATTTTTAACCTTACACAAAAATATTAATTACTTCATAACAATTATTTAACACATAGTCAAAAACATTAATCACACAGTGGGATATTTAAAATAGAACTAACGCATATGTTTTTTTTTATTTATTTAAATTATCTTTTAAAATGCATAGTTATATCCTATATGCATGCAACATGTATTTTATTTTATTTTTCATCTTATCATGACAAAGTAAACATTTACGGACATAAACAAATATTTAACACCACGCAAATTCAGAAATTACACATTAAAAGAAATTTATTTTATTTTTGATTTATTTTGGAGTAGTTTTTCGTAAGGCAAAAATCACGTGCTCACAGGCGTCAATACAAAAAATGTACTGAGTATGTAAGGCATGAAAATTAGTACGTAAAAGACATAGATGAAACATGGAATATAGAAATATGTCTTTAAATTTGAATAACTTTGTAAATTCTAAAACATTCATAATGGCATGCACGTGTGTATAAATGTTGTGCCATGCATAATTGTGGGTGTACATAATATCATATAGCCACTGAGGGCATCCCATCATATCGTCTCGACCACTGTGAGAAACATCATCAACATATACCAGCTGATCAGGTGGTGGTGCGTATATAACGTTGTAACCTTTTCCCATATCCCATATACATATATTTACATATATACGTGTATATAACGCCATTTGGTCATGGGTTAATTCACATATATAAATGGGTGAAATGCATGAAAAATATGTAAAAATCTCGATATTCCTTCCGAATAAACTTTTTCAACTGCGTATTATTTTGAGACCCATGAATAGATGATAATAATAATTCTCATGGGGAATCAAGAATATAGACACCCTTAGTATCTCTATGAGTAGAGAATTTGTGGAAACTGTGTGTTTGCTCGTTTCTTCAGTATAATTTGGACCATGCCAAAGGAAAGAAGGGATGACCTTAATATACCTGGAGTAGGGAAAACTCTGTATAATATTCCGTTGGAGAACCTTCATTGATTGAACTTAGAACTCAAAAGAAATCGGATTTCTACTTTCTGAATCCTTGAACGAAATTGTGCTTGCTTCTTTGAAATTTTCAAACGAAATTTGGCTATGATTTCTTGAAATGGTTTCTGTTTTTGGTTTTAAACAAAAGACAGAATGTTGCTTGATCCTTCACAAGGAATTAATTTCCAAGTCTCATGGATAATGACAGAAATGGCTAACGTTCATATCCCTTTGGATTATGGAGTCTCTTGAATGGAACATTACCTTGGTTATTTTAAACTATAAAAGGTGTCTTCAATACAAGGCATTAGGTTTCCACCTCTCAAATGCCTTTAAGTGTCATTGTCTTGGTAGGGAGGGCTGCCACATGGAAGGGTGAGCAAGGTTATCTTAAAATATTAAATTAATTAATTAGGTAATATCCCACTACCCGATAATTAACCAATTACCCACGTAATTAAAAATTATCACAAATTACTTAAAATTCTACTTATTTTTAATACACTTTATATATCCTACTATCATGGTCATATGGAACCTTGTATGGTACTAGTCCGTAATTATCGGGTATTATTGCTCAACCCTTATTTTATCCCAAATTGGCTGCTTTCAACGAAACTTATTTTCTTTAATTTGTGTACCATTTATCCTTCATGACACTTATTTATTGCTTGTTATAAATAGTGTAAATGTGTTAACCTCAAAATAATCTCATCCCCAAATCCACGTCGGTTAACTGAAAACGAAATTTTAACGTACGAAAATGCGAGATGTAACAGATGACATTAGACCCAAAAGATATGTGGAATACTTAATTATTCCCGGTCTAGGTTACAAAAATTTCTGATGGAAAGGGTTAAGCAGTCATCATCTAAAAAGTTACCTCCAAGTCCCGTATGTATTTTCTTTTTCAGGAAAAGGACGAAGAGAGAAGTTGATCCAGTGTTCAAGTTTTCATACTTCAAAACTCAAAAATTGGGGGGACTATGCATATGAAAGAAGTACCACAAAATCATAGTTTAATGGCCAAAGCAAAAACCTTGAAGAAAATTCCAAAATTTTCAAGCTTAAAGACGGAATGGGAAGTGGAGAATCGAAGATTCAATGAAAAACTCCATAGAGCTGTTAGGTTAAGGCTACAAAAATTATTAACGGGATAATTAAACCCATACTTGAAAACCTACTATAAAAAAGCAATTATGAAAATGATGTAGATGAATATTTGTTTTGAAGGTTCAAATAAAACTTCTTAAAATTACTTCATATTTCATATCTTTATGCTAATATGAGAGTGAGACGTCATCTTCATCATTGTTGCTGATATAAAAGGGTCCTTTTTTTATAAATAAGACTGTGTGTATTTAGCCACGACATATTAGAGCATTTATTCTATTCAGATAAATGCAAAGAAAAATCTCGAAAATTAAAGAGCAAAAATATGTTAAAAATTAATATTGATGTTGATATTAAAAAGAAAGTTTCCCAAGAAAAAATTCAAACATTTCCAAAAAAAAAACATCCAAATGATATCAAAAAATATTGAAAGAAAGAAACTAGGGAGCATCTGGAGAGGGAGCACCATTTGAAGGAGCGGAAAGATCAACTTGAAGAGAAGACGAAGGCTGGGGATCCATATGATCAGCCTTTGAACCGTCTTTACTATAATCACCCTTTGAACTTTCATCCTTGGTGTTGAGAAACTTTGATGACTGAGTACTTTCGATTGCATCCTTAGCTTTGGCAATCTCAGCCTCAAGGTCAAAGCCCTCTTGGATAGCCTCGGTCAAAGTCTCGAGACGCTTGTTCAAGAAGGTTCAACTCACATCAAGAGTTAGTTTATCATTGAGAGCCTCATAATCTTTTTCTAATTGTTCAATTACAAACCTTAACTCTTCTTTTTCAACCTCGGAAACCTCATAAGAAACCTTCAAAGGTTCAAGGGTATCCTCAAGGAACTTAACTTTCTCGGAAGAGAAGCGGTGATCTTCTTCGGCTTGAGTCAATGTTTTAACCAGATCACCCACTTTGATTCAGAAGTTAGTTCAAACTTTTAATCTCTTTAGTAGCCCTTGAGTGCTGCTCGGAAAATGTAGATTCCATTATATATTTCTCCTTCTCTATTTGATTGGTATAAGCCTTCAATACTTCTAATTCAGCAGTAGCAACCCTTAGCTGTTTCTCTAGCGTTTCCTTTTTGCTAGCCGAGACATCCTTCTCTAGCTAAAGGCTTTCAAATTGCTCCTTCCAGTTGCTAGCCTCTGTGTTCAACTCAACAATCTGCTTCTCAATCAAACTATCCTCCTCATCGGCTCTGTACCTGTTAGATTGATGCGCAAAAAGGCAAGGTGGAAGAGCTTCAAACTTAAAGAAAAGAGAAGTGAGAGAGATAAGAGAAGAAGAATATACCCTAAAAGCAGAATTAATAACATCATTCATTAGAGTAATGGAGGTGTGGGATTCAAGTTTTTTCCATTCAAGAGGTCCAATTAACGGTTTTAAACAAACCGTAGCTCGGTTGGATTTTTTCAATAAATTTGTATCCTCGGGGACTTCAATCAAAACCTGCTTCATGTTTCTTCAACTGGAAGGGCTAGCCTCTTCACAAGGAATGGTAGAAGGAGTAGCAGCAGGAGCAACGGAAGGAGCAGCGGGGATCATAGGAAGGGTTGCAAGAGGTGACTCTTCAGAAACAAAGCCAAACTATTCTTCTTCGTCCTCAAATCCTTGAGAAAAAAACATTTCAGTAGGACTTGATGAGGGATTCAAGGCAGGATCAATGTTCTCATCTTCTGAGATATCTAGAGGAACATTCTCTGGCTCATCAACTAGGTGGAAAGACATAGAGCCTGATGGTTAGTTCTGAGGAGTGTTGGATTCATCATCTAGGACAACGCATCTTCTGACTCGTGGCTTCTTCACTGAGGAGCCTTCATCTTTTTCTTCCTTTTCAGAGACACAAGATTATTTGTTTTTCCTCTTTGAAGAGAATACACTCAAAATTTGCTCTTGAGCAGCACTGACAGTGAGTCTAACTACATGAGCAGAAGCAAGACGAACTCCACATAGCAAATCCTAAAAATAACGAGAGGTGTAAAAATAAGAAAAACAATCACGGTAGAAAAAAGTAAGATACAGTGGATTTTCAATTTTTCACCCACATTTCTGTGAAAGAAACTTCTAGGATCTTTGCTCTATAGAAGCGACAAATAACATTTTTTCTACCAAAACATAGAAGTCGGGAAGATCGCCAAAAACTTCCACGATTTCTAAAAAATAAGAAAATAAGAGAGAGTTAGCATTCTAAAGAGAAACTGAAGTGAAGAAGAAACAAAGGGAAATTCTTACGTGCAAAGTTCCACTTCTCGGGAAAGGGCATGTTTTCATCTCCTACTAAGGCACGAATAGGAACATCCACAAACCGAGCATACTAACCTCAGTAATAGTCATCTTTAGGACTTGCTAGAACTCTAACTCCTTGCCACAAGCGTGAAAACATACTCACAAAAACATTTCAAGGAATATAGATGGAGAAGATGACGAAAAGAGAAAAGGATGGAAACTAAACCCGATAAATAATGAAGGCAAGCTACTGTCCTCCATATTATTGGGCCTATTTGCCCAAAGCAAACATTAAAGTAATGACAAAATTCAATAATCACTGGATCAATAGGAGGTTTGGATCCTAAGGTGAAAGGATAAGTGTAGACAGACGAGTAACCTTCACGATAAGAGTTTAGTCGGTCTTCGGCACTAGGGGCACTTTACTGGGAAGTCAGGTTTCCAATGACATTCAAGGCTTACTAAAGGGAGAAGACTGAATTTGATTAAAGAAGGTTAGGGATCAGTAGGTTTAAGTGCTGCTGGGGAAGATACTTCTTTCTTCCATGCTTCACAATCGGATTTGAAAGAAAATTCCCGAGGAACTATCTTAGAAATGACAGGTTCAGGTAATGGTTCGCTTTGGTCTCACACCTTGGAAGATGATCTAGAGGTCGATGAAGGTTTAGCTTTGGAAGAAGAAGAAGATTTAGAAGAATTCTTCGAGGAGGAGTAGTACTTCGGCTCGATATGGAGCCTAGGCTACAAAGCATTGATGTGCCGAATAATTTCGGCACATTTAATACAAATTGTTTAGATTTTAACTTGTTTTAAATGCAATAATCTTTTATACTTATGTAATTTTAGTGTTTTTGCAGTGCATGATGTTTAAGGACTTAAGAGCATGAAAATAAAATCAAAAGGCCAAAAAAAGACAAGAAAGGAGCAAAATGCATCGCAAATGTGGAAATGCGAACCGCAAACCCAATATGCGGGCCGCATAACGCTCAATGGAATCGCAAAATCCAATAGTGTGTTGGCCAAAGTTCAGTGCAAGAAATGCGGTCCAATATGCGATCGCATAATAGGTTTGCGGGCCGTATAGTGGACCACAAACTTGTTGTGAAAATTGCTGAAGGTGGAAAATGTGATGCGAAATGCGATCACATATCTACAATGTGGAACGCAGAGCGTGAATGCGATGAAGGCCTGGGAACTAGGGTTTGAAGGTGCGATGTCCATGACGAGAATGAGGACAGCATGTCTGTTATGTGATAGATATGCGGTCACATAATTTACCGGAAAGGGTATTTTTGTCCCGAGTTTTAATCCACTATAAATAAATTTATTGGGGTTTTGTGGGGGCATCTTGTCTAGGTTTTGAGCTACATTCCAAGGCTTTATTACTCCTTTCTTTTGGAAGCTTTTGAAGGAAGAATCTTACACTTTGTAAGATTTATGGCATTAAATATTCTCATCCTTTTGTATTTTAGTATGTATAGCTAACTCTAAATACTAAGGTTGTGGATCGTAAATGGGTGTTATGTTAATGGGTGTTTAACGTTGAATATATGTATAATAGTTGGTTGATATATATTTATTTCTCATTCTTCATCATTGCTGGTGGTTGCAAACATTAACAAGTGCCATTAAATTCTTTCTTTTACTTAGAAAAGTGAGTTAGGATTTGATAGAAGTAAATATCAAAGACTCAAGGCTTTAAACCTTGTTTAATAGAATCGCTTTAGGAATAAGTGGGTTTTATTTGGCATATATTGATTGTTCTTAATTGCAACTCTTTTATATTTGGAAAAATCATAAAGAGGAAATACTACCCAACTATTGGAAAATATTGGGTAGTCATTTAGAAATCATTTGCATATCTAAAGAACCTTCCATTAGAAATATATCATATTAACACCGATAGCATTACACTTCATTGAAGGGGATACAACCTTGGTTTCCTTAATCAAATTATTTATATTCTCAACATTACAATTAGTTATTTGTTCAAAACAAAATCACATCATACTCTTGTTACAATTAACCGAATAGAATTACGACTTAAGTCAAGTAACACACAACTCGAGTAACCTTTTCATGCCTATTGCCTGTGGGATTCGACCACAACCTTGTTGGAATATTATATGTGACACTGACCGCCTTACACTATTGAATTAAAGTGTAATTTGAGCGTATCAAATTTTGGCGTCATTGCCAGGGAATACGATTTTGAAATTACTAATTAGTGTGTGCTTTAATTTACGTCTTATTCTATTCCATCACACTTGCTTGTTTTGCTTGGTGTTGATAGGAAAACATGGCCAAATATGAAGAAGAAATGGAGGCATAAATGGAAGAAAATCCTTTTGCGGACATAAATGAGTACATAGAGGATACAAATGCTATTGTACCTCCGGTTGTTGGTGCTGCAACTTTCAAGGTGGAACATGATTTAATCCTTATGCTCCAAGCGGAGGGATTTTTCAGGAATTCCATTGATGATGATCCGACACACATCTTATAAACTTCTTGGGTGTGTGTGCAATGCACAAACAAAACAATGTCTCTGATGATGCCCTAAGGTTGAGGGTGTTCAAGTACTCACTAGCTGGGGACGCAAGGAAGTGGTTTCAAAATATGTCACCAAACTCCATTCATTCTTGGCCCGAACTTGTCTGAGCATTCTTAGCTAAATGGCTCCCACAAAATAAGAAGTCTGAGCTCCGGGATAAAATCTTCTTTTTCAAGCAAGTACCGGGAGAGCATCTACATGAGGCGTGGGATCGATTCAAGTTATATTTGGTGAGGTCTCCCAACCATGGTTTTCCGGATTCTATCTTGTTGGAAAAATTCTATATGGGTTTGGATACTATGAACCAATCTATAGCCAAGAATGTAGCTGATGGATCTTTCATTGACAAATCATTTGCAAGAGTCACACAATACTTGACAAAATGGCAAAGCATAACCAAGCATGGCACTCAGAGGACACCACATGTGGAATTGCATATGGTTCTCCTTACTTGACCACCATGATCAAGGAAAATCAAGAGAGAGATCAAGTGATTACAGGGCTTGCCACAAATGTAAATGTGTTGACAAAGATGTTCACCGAAAGCCAAACGAATAAGGTAAATATGGTGGAGGATGTGCAACCTATATCAAATGAAGACTTTGAGGAGGCAAACTATGTCAACAACTCTCAAGGAGTTTATCAAAGGCAACAATACCAAAGTCAAGGACAACAAAATCAATGGAGGCCTCACCCGCAAGTGCAAGGCAACCAACAGTGGCGAAATGACCAATGTGGCTCAAATCAAGGAAATTGGAATAACACAAAAACTTCTCAAATCAGAGTTGAAACCAGTATGTTCCTCCAAAGGGTCAATATTCAAATCAAGGTTCCTCAAGTGATTCCAAGTTGGAAAGCATACTTGAACGGGTATTGCAAAATCAAGAGAAGAACACTTCTATGAGGAACATGACCGAGCTTTTTGGCTCTCATACCGCATCCATTCAAAAATTAAAGATGCAAATGAGAGACCTCTCTAGGGAGCAAAATCCGAAGCAAAAAGGGACACTTCCAAGTGACACAATTGCGAACCCAAAGGGTAGTAGGGGTGGTCCAACTTCTCATGTCATGGAAATTACTACTCGTAGTGAGAAGAAACTACAAGGAGAGAGTGAACAATTGGTTGAAGTTGAAGAGTCCGAACAAGAGGTTGAGGTTGACGAGCCAAGTGTTGTTGAAGTTGAAAAGGTTCCGGAAGAATAGGAAGTGTAAGAGGAAAACCGGGAAGAGGTAAAGGAAAAGGTAAAAGAGACACCAAAAACTCTACCACCTATTCCTAGACCTCCTCCTCCATTCCCTCAAAGACTTGCTAGGAAGGTTGATGATAGTAAACTCGAAAGGTTATATGACATTCTCAAGCAATTATCAATGAATATTCCATTTGTGGAAGCATTTCAAGAGATGCCAGGTTTTGCTAAATATTTGAAAGACTTGATTACCAAGAAGAGAACCACCAAAAATGAAGTGGTGAATGTGACTCACCGGGTTAGTTCTATCATTGCAACATCCATCGTTCAAAAGAAAGAAGACCCGGGAGCTTTCACCATTCCTTGTACTATTGGGGCACATGATTTTGCAAGAGCCCTTTGTGATAATGGGGCTAGAATCAACTTGATGCCTCTTTCCATTTACAAGTAAGCAGGGTTAGGTATGCCAAGACCCACAAGTATGAGATTGCAAATGGCCGATCGTTCCATAAAGAGACCGGTGGGAATTGTTGATGATGTGCTTGTTAAAGTGCGAAAGTTTCACTTACCCGTCGATTTCGTAATCCTTGATTGTGAGGTTGACAAAGAGATACCTATCATTTTGGGGAGACCATTCCTAGCCACAGAAAGAGCACTAATGGATTGGAAACGAAATGACATCAAGTTTCGTGTGAATGATGAAGAGGTCACATTCCAAGCAAGCAAAGGTATGAAACTACCATATGAATATGAAAGCATATCGGTGATTGATGTTGTTGATGAAGTGGAAGATGTGGTTGAAATGAAGATGGAAGAACAGTGCCTTGGTGAGGCGTTGGCGGCTATTTTGGTGAATTTGATGGTGAAGATATGGAAGGATATATGGAATCGGTCAATGCATTGGAGGGGCTTTGGACCTACACTTATGCTCCGGTGAAGCTCTCTCTCGATTTGTAGAATAGAGCCACTCCTCCCGCAAAGCCTTCTATTATTGAGTCACCGCAACTAGAGCTTAAACCACTTCCACCACACTTGAGGTATAAATTTCTTGGCTCAAATGATACTTTACCTGTAATCATTTCTTCTTTGTTGAATGATGTGCAGGTAGAACAATTGTTGGAAGTCTTCAAGGAGCATATGCAAGATATTGGATGGACAATTGCGAACATCCGAGGGATTCCAGCCAGAATTTGCGAACATAATATCCAATTGGAGAGTGAGACGAAACCAAGTGTGGAACATCAACGATGGTTGAACCCGTCCATGCAAGAGGTGGTAAAGAAAAAAATCATCAAGTGGTTGGATGTCGGGGTAGTCTACCCCATTGTCGATAGTTCTTGGGTGAGCCTGGTGCAATGTGTGCCGAAAAAAGGAGGCATGACCGTGATCGAAAATGATAAAAATGAGCTCATCCCAACAAGAACGGTGACCGGATGGAGGGTGTATATGGATTACTGAAAGCTCAACAGTGACATATGCAAAGACCATTTCCCTATGCCTTTTATTAATCAAATGCTTGATCGGCTAGCGGAAAGGTCATTCTATTGCTTTCTTGATGGATATTCCGGTTACAACCAAATCAACATAGCATTAGAGGATCAAGAGAAGACAACATTCACTTGCCTTTATGGAACTTTTGCCTTTAGCCGTATGCCCTTTGGTTTGTGCAACGGTTTGGCTACTTTTCAAAGATGCATGATGTCCATCTTCTCCGACATGGTGGAGGATTTTCTAGAGGTTTTCATGGATGACTTTTCGGTGGTAGTTGACTCTTTTGAGCATTTTCTCAACAATCTTAGACAAGTGCTTAAGAGATGTGAGGAGACCAACCTTGTGCTCAACTAGGAGAAATGCCATTTCATGGTGGATGAAGGCATTGTATTGGGGCATAAAATTTCAAAACATAGCATTGAGGTTGACCGGGAAAAGATTGAGATCATTTCCAAGCTTCCTCCACCTACTTCCATTAAAGGTGTCCGAAGTTTCTTGGGGCATACCGTTCTATAGGCAGTTCATCAAGGATTTTTCCAAGATTGCAAATCCTATGTAAAATCTCCTTGATAAAGATGCAAAATTTGTGTTTGACGAGAAATTCCTCAAAGCCTTTGAGGAATTGAAGCAAAATCTCACCACGGCACCTAATATTGTCACACCCGATTGGTCTTTTCCTTTCGAGCTCATGTGTGACGCCAGTGGTGTAGCTATTGGAGCAATGCTTGGCCAACATCACAACAAGGTTCTTCACCCGGTCTATTATGCAAGCAAGATACTCAATGGAGCGCAAATGAATTACACGGTGACCGAGCAAGAACTTCTTGCCATTGTCTATGCCTTTGAGAAATTTCGGGCTTATTTGTTGGGATCCAAGGTGATAGTGTACACTAATCATGCTGCTCTTTCCTATCTCATGGCAAATAAGGATGCAAAGCCTAGGTTGATTCGGTGGGTCTTGTTGTTGCAAGAATTTGACTTTGATGTCAAGGATCGCAAAGGAACGCAAAATCAAGTAGCAGACCATTTATCAAGGCTTGAAGAGGTAGGGAGACCAAAGGGAGATCTTGAAATCAATGATGCATTCCCGGATGAACACATGTTGGCACTATCTAGCACTTTTGCTCCTTGGTATGCCGATATTGCTAACTACTTGGTTAGTGACCTTATTCTAGATGGATTGGAATCCTATCAAAAGAAGAAGTTTTTGAGAGATTGTAGGCAATACTATTGGGAAGAACCATTCTTGTTCCATGTTTGTGCTAACAACATCATCAGAAGGGGTGTTCAAGAAGAAGAGATTATGCCAATTATAAAGGCATGCCACGACTCACCGGTTGGGGGTCACCATGGGTGAAATCGAACGGCGGCTAAGGTACTTGAATGCGGTTATTATTGGTCGTCGATTTATCATGATGCCAATAAAATAGTCAAGGCTTGTGACCAATGCCAAAGGCAAGGATCATTCTCCAAGAGGCATGAAATGCCAATGCACTTTGTGGTGGAGATAGAAATCTTGGACGTGTAGGGAATTGATTTTATGGGTCCCTTTGTAAGTTTTTGTGCGATGAAATATATCTTGGTGGCTGTGGACTATGTGTCCAAATGGGTTGAAGCAATTGCCTTCCCAAACAACGAGGCACAGAGTGTGACCACATTCTTAAAGAAAAACATATTCACTCGGTTTGGCACTCATAGAGCCATTCTTAGTGATGGTGGGTCTCACTTATGTAACAAGGCTTTCAAGGGGCTACTAGAGAAACTAGCATCATCAAGCATAAGGTGTCCACACCTTATCATCCCCAATCAAATAGTCAAGTTGAAGTTTTCAACCAGGAGATAAAGAGCATTCTAGCAAAGACCGTTAATGCAAATAGGACTGATTGGTCAAGGAAGCTAGATGACGCATTATGGGCATACCGCACGATGTACAACACTCCTATTGGCACTTCTCCTTATCGGTTAGTCTTAGGCAAGGCTTGTCATCTACTCGTAGAACTGGAGCATAAAGTCGCGTGGGCTTTAAAAAGGTTGAACTTGGACTGGACTGAAGCTGCAAATTTAAGGCTAACATAACTCAATGAAATGGAGGAATTCTGTTTCCATGCTTATGAAAGTGCAGTTGTGTATAAAGTAAGGATGAAGTTCGTCCACAACAAAAAGATCTTGAAACGGGAGTTCAAGTCGGGTAACTTGGTTTTGCTCTTTAACTCAGGGCTCAAGTTGTTTCTGGGCAAGCTCAAATCGAAATGGTCCGGTCCTTTCAAGGTGGTCAATGTCTCTCCTTTTGGAGCTGTGGAACTTGAATCGAAGGATGGGATCTGAACCTTCAAAGTGAATGGCCAGCGATTCAAGCACCACTTGGGAACAGATGGAGAAAAACACTTGGTAGAGCAGTTAGCTCTCAAAGATGGTTCGTGCCCAACCAATGAGTGAATCCAAAGGAACTCCAAATTCGTCGTGCCGCGATGTTAAATCAAGCACTTCATGGGAGGCAACCCATGTGGGTAACACTTTTTTTTGTCCTTTAAATTTTTAAATTTTTTAGATAGATTTAAATGAGCAATTTAAAGTGTGTGTTAGAGTGTAGGGGATTCAAAAGATCATAACACTGGGTAAGATTGCATGGGAAAGGGAAGAAAATCGCCTTGGTAAGTTTGCTACACATATGCGGTAGCATTTTCACTATGCGGACCACATTGTGGTCACAAACCCAGACAGTGTGTTTGGTAAAAATTGGTGGTAAGAATGCGGCAAGGAGGTGCACTTTGCGGACCGCATTTCCATTATGCGATCGCAAAGTGCACCGCATTTTTGGCCCTCCAGCAACTCAAATTGAATCCACCGTATAACACTTATGCGGTCGTATAATGTGTTATGTGGTGACTTACTCATCGCAAATCTCCCAAGTACGTCCCTCGCATCTCTTCAACTTTCACACAATTTCAAAACAAAAACAAAAGATTTTTTTTATTATCAGAAAGAAACAAAACAAAACGAAAAAAATAAGAGAGAAAGGAGAAGGCAAAACGGCTAGTGAATCAAACATAAGGAAACATCTGTGAAATCATCTCCCAAGTGTGCTCATTAATCCGTCACTGGTACGTTGGTCTTGTCTCGATTTCATCCTTGCAAACTTTAGTTTCAATTTTGCTTTTGTTCCTCTTGTTTTTTTTTTGTTTCCTATTTTCGTTTCCCTTTTTTGTAGTTGGGTTTCTATTCATGATGCGAGGCGGTTCTTGAATAGGTAATTAGGTATAGGGTGCTGGGTAGTGAAACCTAGGTCCGCCATTGTTGAGGGTTGAATTTTAAGGTTGAGAACAATGGGTTTTGCGGATCGCATAATCAAGTTGCGGTCCCCATTTTTTACACAAAAGTGAACCCTAGTTGGCTGAAGAAGATGACAAAATGCGACGACTTTGCGATCGCATAATTGATATGCGGACTGCAAAGTCACCACATACTGATACAGTTTACCTTGTTTGATAACATGTTGTTTGCAGCCAATTTGCGATCGCATATCCAACTTTGCGGTGGACTTTGCGATCGCATTTTGTGATTATGTTTTCTATGCATTTAAGTATGCGATGGTTATGTGAACCGCATAATGGATATGCAATCGCATAATCCATCGCATACCTAGATCATTGTAGCAAGCAGAGAGTTTGTGACAGGTTTGCGGTCTGCATAGTGGTTATGCGATTGCATAACCTGTCGCATACTTGCAATTTTTGGTATTTTTTTATTATTGCCTACCATGTTTTTCACATTTCATTTCTGTGTAGGTATGGCTCCCAAGAAACATACAGCCTCTTCCCAGAAAAGAGCCTCCACCAGTCGTCAAACTCAACAAGCAAAACGTTCACGACTGGACCCTACTGTTACACTTCCCTCACAGTCAGATGAGGAGGAGACCTTGCCTTCAGTTGACCTACAAGCTGAGGCAAGAAGGGAAGGAGGAGATGACTTCCAGCTCAGGTTTGGGGTCGAAGGGTCTAGGGAGCTATATAGAAAAGGGCTAACAAAACAAAAAATCCTGGCCGAAAAACAATTGAGTTTGAATGGGTTACAAGAGCAGTACCCCCACATATGGGAGAACATCAAAGCAAGAAAATGGGAGTGCTTCACTGAGTTGCCTGATGACTATAATGAGACACTTGTCCGTGAGTTTTATGCCTCGTATGGAGCCTCTAGGACTGCTCACCATAAGCACAACAGGGTTTTCTATGACATTGTATTGGTTCGGGGGAAGAGCGCATTCTGCAGCAGTGAGACCATCAATGAGTTTTACTTCCCTGACTAAAACCCGGGCACAACTAAGTATGCCACCAAATGGGCAAACCGGGATAACGAGCATAGCTGGATAGCTTCTGTGATAGCCAAGGGGACCCCTGCTTGGATCAACCCGTTGCACAAAATATTCATGGAGGATCTCACACGAGAGGGCAGATTTTGGCTTAGCTTTGTCACCTCTCGGTTGATACTGTCCAGGAACGAGACTGACATAAGCATTGAGAAAGCTCTTGTCATTGCATGCATTATGGCAGGGATCAAGATTGATGTGGGTGATTTTATCTTCCGAGAGATAGGGATCCGGGCAAAATAGACTGCCATGCCACTTCCATTCCCCTGTTTGATCACAGCTCTCTGTAAGGCTGTGAAAGTCCCTACCATGCCACACATTGACAAGACAGGGAAGGCGCTGAAGGATATTGATATCACGCGCATTAATGATGCAACATATGTTGCTCCCCCAGAGGTTCAGACTCAGGTTCCTCCTGATGTAGAGACCTCATATTCCCAGACTCCGGTGTCTCCTCAGGCTCCAGTTGCATCCACTTCCACTTCACAGCCCACCTCTTAGTCCACCATTGCTCAGCCTTCTACTATATTTCCAGTGGTTTCGAGGCTTGGTCTCTTAGATCAGCATGCCAATGCTAAGGTAGACCAGCTTTTGAAGAACCTCCCCGTCCTTATCAAGCAAGCATTGACCCCTATCCAGTCCTCAGTGACGACACTCCAACAGTAACAAACATCTTATAGGGATCGCTTTACTCAACTTGAGGTGCGGGTTGAGAAGATAGAGCAGGGTAAGGTTAGTGACTTGCCAAAGATCCGAGAGGAAGTTTCCACTATGAAGACTGAACTCCACAAAATGCAGACTCTGTAGTTCAATCTAGCATCCTTCCTACCCAAGGAAGGTGATCATGGAGCAGACACAGCAGTACCTGGATTGGATCTTGACTTCTCCACACTAATGACAAACACTGCACCTCAGACTGTCGGGGCTTCCCAGTCTCCGGCTCCCCCTGTATATATTGACATTCCTTTTGAGGAGGATTCCAGACACTCTACAGAGTCCGAAGGTGGGGAGGCAGACGAGGGAGAGACTGAGCATGATTCATGGTCCGAGGAGGATGAAGGCCCTCAGGAGAAGGGTAAGCAGGTTGTTGTCCCTGCAGTTGAGGATGAAGAATAAGCAGCCATTCAGAAGGCTATAGCATAATCGCTAGCAGACATGGTCGCCCCTGCAGATCCATCGACTACTCAGCCATCAGCAGGTGAGGCTAGCAACTCACAGGCCCCAACTCCAGTGTTGGGCCAGCCAGAGATCCCTCCTCCATCAGTGGAGGTCATTCCTCAGGCCGAGATCTCAGCGGTCCCAGCTTCAGTATCTGAGGCTGACCCCACCATCATTCAGCCGGCTTCCGACTCCCATAGCGCTTAGTGCGCCTCAGGGAGCCCTTAAACTCTATTTTACATTCTTATGCATTGGGGGCAATGCCTACTTTTTAGTTGGGGTGGGGATAGCCTTGTATAATTTTTGTGAATCCAACTGTTGTACATGTTTATGCTTCTGTGCTATATAAGCAAACTTCTGTATATTTGTGTTTTGTGATTCGGCATATATTGGTGTTTTGTGGTTTTAGTACATAAATTATCTTTGTATATAAAAAAGACAAAAACAAAAACATGTAGATAGTTGTATGTTCATCTTTAGTAATTAGCAATGAATTCCCCTTGGTGTTTCTTCGCCGGGTTCTTTTCCAAGGGTGTAATAGTATAACCAAGGCGGTAGAATGAAACATTTTGACCTGTTTGGAGTAATTGTCTAGTTTCAAGCATGTGTGCCTGTATATAGCCTATACCTTTCCATTAATATATATATAAAAAAAGAGATCAACTGTGTGAACTTGAGGCTCGTTCTTTGACTCTATGTCTACCTAGAGTTATACTTGTAAATATGATGAAAGCTTTGAGTTTTCAAGTGTTGACTCGAGGGCTAAAAACTATGTGAGCCAAACAGTTCGTGTGTCATGTGTGTGAGTCTTTGTGTAAATAATTCTTTTATTTCCTTCTGCCATCTAGAACTTGCCCGGTTGATTTTTTGATGCTTATAATAATTACATTTGGTTGGAGAAATGACCTCAGGTAGTCTTTGTGATTTTGGAAAACCAGTTAGCCTTTCAAGCCACCCATTGTACAGATAGTATCACTAGTCACCCCACTTGAGCCTTTAACCTTTTCTTTGGCTACTTCATTATAAAACTTTCCCTTTTTATAAAATAATTCCCTCTTTTGAACATGTCCCTCCTTGAACATTGAGAATGAGGCTAAAAGCCTAAGTTGGGGGTGTGGTGTCAAGGTGGAAATTGGTGAGGTTGTGTAGTGAGTGTAGGAAAGTGTACCTCAAGGTGTGAAACTACTCAAGCTCCAAAGAAATTTTGTAAAATAAATTTTACAAGAGAAAAAAAAATTGTAAGTATATATACATATGGAGTCTTGAAGAGAATTAAAGAGGTAGTTAAGGTAGCTCAATGTTGGAAAAGTAGAAGCAAATGAGGTCTATGTGTTTTGAAAAGAAGCAAAAAGCAACAAGAAAGAAAAATGTGAGTAGTGTTCAAGGAGGGTGTAGTCACTTGTACCCAAATGCTTATCCGACCCTTCCCTAAACCTACATTACAAGCTTAAAAAGTCCTTATGGGGATCTCCAACCGAACGTTCTTGGAATAAAGCGATGAATTAAAATAAGGGCAAGCCTATGGTATGGTACGTTGTAACACTTGAAACTCTTTTTGAGAGTGAGTGTAGTTGTGAACTCGTCCCTTTTTGTTGCCATTGTAAATATTGTGAGTTTGGGACTTTCTTTCTAGTGTGGGTACATGAATTGTGAGGTTGGGCAGAAGTTGAGTTTTTGAGTCAAATGCAAGTGCACTCAACTGAGGGTAACATTTTGTCAAATTGGTCGAGGCTCAAATTTTCACAAGTTAATTAGTTTCTTTGTAAATGCTGATGGTTCAAAACAGGAAAACAATCGAAAATGCATGCTTGTAATACTGACAACTAACACCATCCGCGGTCACTATTGTTTCATATCATTTAGATGGAGTCTAGAATAGGATAGTGTCGTTTTAGTTGCTTGAGGATAAGCAAGAGTTTAAGTTGGGGGTGTTGATGTGCCGAATAATTTCGGCACATTTAATACAAATTGCTTAGATTTTAGCTTGTTTTAAATGCAATAATCTTTTATACTTATGTAATTTTAGTGTTTTTGCAGTACATGAGGTTTAAGGACCTAAGAGCATGAAAATGAAATCAAAAAGCCACAAAAAAACAAGAAAAGAGCAAAATGAATCGCAAATGTGGAAATGTGAACCGCAAACCCAACATGCGGGTTGCATAACGCTCAACGGACTCGCAAAACCCAACAGTTTGTTGGCCAAAGTCCAGTGCAAGAAATGCGGTCCAATATGCGATCGCATAATAGGTTTGCGGGCTGCATAATGGACCGCAAACTTGTTGTGAAAATTGCTGAAGGTGGAAAATGCGATGCGAAATGTGATCGCATATCTACAATGTGGACCGTAGAACGTGAATGCGATGAAGGCCTAGGAACTAGGGTTTGAAGATGCGATGGCCATGACAAGAATGCGGACCGCATGTCTGTTATGCGACAGATATGCGGTTGCATAATTGACCGGAAAGGGTATTTTGTCCGATTTTTGTCCCAAGTTTTGACCCACTATAAATAGATTTATTAGGGTTTTGTGGGGGCATCTTGTCTGGTTTTTTAGCTACATTCTAAGGCTTTATTAATCCTCTCTTCTGGAAGCTTTTGAAGGAAGAATCTTGCACTTTGTAAGTTTTATGGCTTTAAATATTCTCATCCTTTTGTATTTTAGTATGTGTAGCTAACTTTAAATACTAAGGTTGTGGACCCTAATGGGTGTTATGTTAATGGGTGTTTAACATTGAATATATGTATAATGGTTGGTTGATATATATTTATTTCTCATTCTTCATTTATTGTTGGTGGTTGCAAACATTAACAAGTGCCATTAAATTCTTTATTTACTTGGAAAAGTGAGTTAGGATTTGGTAGAAGTAAATATCAAAGACTCAAGGCTTTAAACCTTGTTTAATAGAATCACTTAGGAATAAGTGGGTTTTATTTGGCATATATTTATTGTTCTTAATTGGAACTCTTTTATATTTGGAAAAATCATAAAGAGAAAATACTACCCAACTATTGGAAAATATTGGGTAGTCACTTAGAAATCATTTGCATATCTAAAGAACCTTCCATTAGAAATATATCATATTAACACCGATAACATTACACATCATTGAAGGAGACATAACCTTGGTTTCCTTAATCAAATTATTTACATTCTCAACATTACAATTATTTATTTCTTCAAACCAAAATCACATCATATTCTTGTTACAATTAACCGAATAGAATTACAACTTAAGTCAAGTAATATACTACTCAAGTAACCTTTTCATGCCTATTCCCTATGGTATTCTACCCCAACCTTATTGGGTTATTATATTTGACGTCGACTGCCTTACACTATTGAATTAAAGTGTAATTTGAGCGTATCAAGCATGCACCTCTCTACTCCTAACCGGAGCTCTAGAAGGAGAAAGTTCATCTACTATGATGGCTTTTCAGGGGTCCGATGATGAAAAAGGATTTGAATAATGGGAAGCCATTGATGATTAATAGAAGAAGCACAAAGATAGAAGAAACGTTGTAGAAAAATCTTAGAAGGGAACGAAAGAGATTAGAAGACGTTTAGGAAGATGCGTATGAAAGTATTTATAAGAAAAAAGTATCATTATGAACCGTCATCATGGAACCGTCACTTTGAACTGACACAGCCACAAAAACCCTAAAAAGACGCTGCAAACAGCAAAGCCAATTATAGCAAGACACGTGTCTTGAGCATTAAATGGAAAAAATGTAAGTTTTTTCGCTTCTGAGATAAATCATAATGATATCAGGAAAAGGCGGCAAAACATTCCCGCCATAAATAAACTTATCACTTTCCGAATATTCAGTTGAAAATAATTCAAAAGGTAGGGAGGGGGCGACTATCTGTATTGGTGAAAAAATGGACTCGACATGTGGATTAATGATATGCTAACAGGTGGCATTAGAATTAGAGCAATAAAGAAGAATGATGAGGCATGGGCAGAACTCCCACGGAATTGTTTATAAAGATGCCGAATTTGAAAACTAGGAAAGAAAATATAGGCACGGGAAGCATGATTGAAGACTACGAAAGGGGAAGATTCATTAATACAAATATGGAAAAGATATAGGCAAAATCCCTAATTATGCGAGATTGGCTATTATTACCCTAACTATTACAAATGACTCAAGTAACGCGCAATGAATATAGTTAATGTTAGTAACAGATAGAAATTAAGTGGGGAAAAGCAGTTACACATTGTGCCCTTATATAAACCCCCCTTACTATGTTTTCTACAATCTTCAAGGAATTCACAAATATATACTATTAGTCTTTTATTTCTCTGCTTGATTGAAGATTCCTACTCTCAACTCTTGGAAAGAAGCTAATATTATCAATAAGATTTTATTTTCTTTACTCATTGAATATTTAGTTTTTATTATTTCTTATTCTTCTATATTCGGAATAGTGAAGTAAAATTGATTATTAGAAACCCGATTTATTTCAGTATTTGCTTTGACCACAAAAATTATATTTTGGTTAAACAACAAGTAAGATAGATTTCCCTATCTAAGAATATTGCAACCTCTCAAGTTGCTTGCAATAGCTTGGAGTAGTATTAGCATGGACTTCATCGAAGGGTTATCCAAGTCCAAGGATAAAATAGTAATATGGGTAATGATAGATAGGCTCACCAAATATGCTTATTTATTGGGATCTCACCCTTACTCGGCTAATGATGTTGCCAAGTGATTTACGGAGCAGATGTATAAACTCCATGGCATGCCAGAAGATATTATAAGTGATAGGGACTCTATTTTTACAAGCAAAATTTGGCAGGAATTATTCTTCATGCATGGAGTCATTCTCAGCACTTCAATAGCATATCATCCACAAAAGGATGGGCAACATAGGTGACTAACAGTTATTTAGAAACCTATCTAAGGTGATTCTATGCTGATTTCCAAACATATTGATTTCCCTACTTGTCAGCTGTTGAATAGTGGTTTAATATCACTTTTCACTCATCTATCCGATCACCCCTATGAAGCAATATATGTCCAGCGTTCACCTTTAAATTTACCTTATATATCAGGATATTCTGCTGTGGAAGAATTGGACGTGAGTCTACTAACCAGGGAGTTCAAATTATAGTTATTGAAATATCATCTGCAAAGAGCTCAACAAAGGATGATTATATAGGTTAATAAGCACATATTAGACAAGAAATTCAAAAAAGGGAATTAGGTTTACTTAAAGATTCAGACTTACCGACAGATATTTTTTTCTAGAGCTCATTTTTCCAATTTGTTAAGTTAAATACTATGGACCCTATAAAATTTAGCAGAAGATTGGGTCTGTAGCCTACAAGATATAACTTCCACTACAGCGATTATTGCACCCAACATTATGTCTCTCAGCTAAAGATATGTCATAATATACCTACAAACACTTCTCACCCCCAGTGCTTGATATCTCTAATACTTATTGCCACACACTTGTCTTGGACAGATGCTTGGTACAAAAGAAAATAAAAATATCACTCAAGTGTTAGTTCAGTGAGATTAAGTGACTCCTGAGCAGGCTACTTACTATGACTACTAGTCCATGAGGATCAGGTTCCCTTCTTTCCTTCCTTGAGGACAAGGAAGATTTTTACAAGGGGGATCTGATACAAAGTTGAGAAGAGTAGAGCTTCCGGGAGTTGTACATTGAACTTTGTGACGACCCATAGGTCGTTTTGAGTACTAGCCTTTATTTCAATATTTTGAGATCTCTGTTAGCTTTGTTTGATGTTTCTTAGTTTGCGTACATGGTCCTTGTCACTTTTTGAAAAACTTTAATGTGAAATTTGAAGAAAACGTGATTTTTGACTTTAAAAATAACTTTTGTTGAATACGGTCAAAATTTTGTGAAAATGTATACGGTAAAATCAGAGAGTTCGATTTTATGATCATTATGGAACATTGTAAGACATCCCCCAGAAGGCTCGAGGCTTAGCCCGAGGTTCGAACCTGAGGGTTCAAGCCTGTATTGTTGCATTAAATGGCTGTACCAGCCTCAAATAGTTGTAATAAATGTGTCTGTACTATGTTGGGATTCCCTCTTATATATAAAGGAGACCCTTGTCATTTTGTAAGGATATACAACATTCAATACAAGAACATTCTCTACTCTCTAACTCAAACATATTCTCTTTTGATTCTATTGCTTACATTTATTATGTTTCATTAATTGTTCTTCATTTATTACTCATTATTAATCATAAAGAGCTACTATCAAAGCTTTTAGAATTGTTAGACCTTCATCGGCTGGTCTTTGCCTAACGCTTAGCTTGACCTCGAGGCCCCGTATAGGCCAGCTCGAGGCCCCAAATCCCACCCATTCGGCTTGCTCGACACATTGCCTTCATGCTCTTATCATATTTTCTAGTCACATACGTAGCATCTACTGCCTAACAACTAACATAAAATAAATCACGTATTATTTGGACCACAAAAACAACTTTAATTGTAATTACCATTTTCAAGGTAAACAGTTTGGCGCCCACCGTGGGTCTAAAAATAATAGTGATTGTTTTCTTGTTGGTTTACTACATAACGTAAGTTATCTTTCACACTTTTTCTTGTCCAAGAATCTTTGATTTCAGTTCAAAATGTCTAACTCAGTGGACGCACATGAAAACAACGGTCTTGAGGACCATGGAGAGAATGGTGCAGTTGTTCCAGGTATTGGTGTACCACCACAAAACCCTGAGGGTGCAATAGAACTAACTCCTGTAGACGTGGTCTCGTGCAACGCCCAAGAGTCGACATAAGCTCCCACACCAACAGGAGTATACGCTAAGAAAACCAACAAGAAGCTCAGGAAATCCAGTGTGGGGGGAGCAAGAGGTTAGCCTTCACGTTATTTTTGAGATGTTATAGGCACAACACCAAGAGGCTGGCAATTGCTCAACTGCAAAGCCACCAAAAAACTGCAAGCACGGCAGCACCAGAAATGGCTCCTCAAGCCGAGTAGGTATCAAAAAGATCGAGTAACAACGGGTCAGCAACCGACCCCGCTATTATGAAGATGCTGGAGGACCTCACAAAGAGGATTGAATCGGGTGAAAAGATGATAGAAGCTAACAACAAAAAGATGGAGACCTACAATTCAAGGGTCGATTAGATCCCGGGCGCACCCCCGATCCTGAAGGGAATTGATTCAAAGAAATTCGTACAAAAGCCATTCCCGTCAAATGCTGCTCTGAAGCCCATCCTGAAGAAATTCAGAATGCCCGATCTCCCAAAGTACAATGGAACCTCGGACCCCAACGAGCACGTCACTACTTACACTTATGCGGTGAAAGGCAATGACTTGAGGGATGACAAGATTGAATCTGTCATGCTAAAAAAGTTTGGAGAAACACTTTTGAAAGGGGCCATGATGTGGTATCACAACCTAGCTCCGAATTCAATAGACTCATTTGCCATGCTGTCAAATTCTTTTATAAAGGCACATGCCGGTGCCATCAAGGTGGCTACAAGGAAATCCGACGTCTTCAAAATCAAACAAAGAGAAAACGAGATGCTGCGGGAGTTCGTATCTCGCTTTCAAATGGAGCAAATGGAATTACCACCAGTTTCCGATGACTGGGCAGTACAGGCCTTCACACAAGGCTTGAATGAATGAAACTTAGTGGCTTCGAAGCAACTGAAGTAGAATTTGATTGAATACCACGTCGTGACTTTGTCGAATATCCACAACCGATATCATTCGAAGATTAGGGTGAAGGACGACCAACTGGGAGCCCTCTCGGGCTCAGTATATTCAAGCAGACTCCCGGAAAAGGAGCCAAAGCCAAACAAAGAAAGGTACCAACCATACAGCGAAGATAGGAGAAACGCCCCAAGGCGTAACATACCCCGAAATGATTGAAGGACAGATCGAGGTTAGAATCCTCGGGGACTCACGAGCAGAGCCGGATTTCACAGACACACAGGACCGACGGAGCCACCCCGCTTGTCGGAATACAACTTCAACATTGACATTTCAGACATTGTATTTGCCATCGGTAAAATCAGAGACACCAGGTGGCCAAGACTTGTACTATCAGATCTGTTGCAGAGGAACCCCAACTTAGTGTGTGAATTTCACGGAACACACGGTCATAGGACCAAAGATTGCAGGCAACTCCGAGAATAAGTAGCCCGGTTACTTAGTAAAGGGCACCTCCGAGAGTTCCTTAGCGACTGAGCCAAAAATCAATTCCGGGAAAGAGAGGCAAACAGGAAAAATGAAACAGATGAGCCGCAGCATGTCATCCACATGATCGTTGGAGGAATCGACATCCCGCAGGAACCCATTGTCAAAAGAACAAAAATATCCATCACTAGGGAAAAGCAAACTCGGGGTTACATACCCGAAGATGCTCTCACATTTAGCGACGGGACATCGAGACCCTGTCTCAACCTCATAACGATGCCTTGGTAATTTCTTTTCTTGTGAATACATTTCAAATTAAGCGTGTGCTTGTGGATCCAGGTAGCTTGGCCAACATTATCAAGTCGGGGGTGGTGGAGCACCTTAGACTGCTCGACCAGATCATGCCTGCCTCTCGAGTCCTCAACGGTTTCAACATGGTGAGCGAAACAACAAAAGGGGAAATCACCCTCCCAGTCAATATGGCCGGCACAACCCAAAATGTTAAGTTTCATGTCATCAAAGGAGACATGAGGTACAATGCCTTGCTCGGGAGGCCATGGATACACTGCATGAGAGCAGTACCATCCACTCTTCATCAAATGATGAAGTTTCCGACAAAGGATAGAATAAAAATTGTGTACAGAGAACAGCACGCAACAAGAGAGATGTTCGCGGTGCACGACGATGCACCGGCATCGACACCTTCATCATCGAAGGAGCCAAAGGATAAGCAAATAGTGAAGTAGCAATCACAAGACACATTCTCAGCTGCACCCGAATAAAACAAGCAAAGGACCATTCCGCGTCCCTGGAGCAAACGTTTGAAGCATATCGAGGTTTCAAGCGCCATCACCACTAAGGTATAATCATCTCCCTTTTATTTACATCTTACACTGACCTTTGTGCAGGTGTCCGATCAAAATAGTCAAAGTGCTGCCCAGCTCGAAGACCTTAGGTTTAAAAGCATATGTTGCACTCTTTTCCTTCGATCGAGTTTTATCCCAAGAAGGATTTTACCAGTAAGGTTTTTAACGAGGCAGCATCTACATGATACCTAAGGAGAACTTAACAAGTATTCAAGGCTTCTCTTCAATCAATCACAAATACTGGGTCTCGATAGGAAAATGATGTATCGGGCCAAACGGTCGAGCAAACCATGTTCGCATAGAATAACCGAACCCTTGACAACAGAAACATGTATACTTGTGCCAAGTAATCAAAGAATATATTTTACCACCAAAAATGCTTCGCGCTTCAAAGAAGTATGCTACTTTTACGAGAAATGGCTCCAGAGCCAAAAAATCTCCCGAACACTCGGGGAGCGACATCAAAAACTCAAAGCCAAATGACCTCCGGGTTGGAAACTTCGAACTCATAAGCACTCAATGAGGCAATTCCAAGTTTAGAAGGAACGGCTCTAGAGCCAAGAAACTTTTGATGTCTCGGGGACCATCGCGGACTGTCACCCCATCGATTTGTCGAAAACCCGAGGCTATAAGACCCCATGTGGGAAACCTCGAGCTCATAAGACCTTCATAAGGAAATACCAAATCTGTAAGACCTCAAGCAAGGCATGCATTATACTTGTACCAAGTAACCGAATCTGCAAGACCTTAAGTAAGGCATGTTAAAAATTATAAGACCCTATAAAAGGCATAATCTCGATCCTAAAGTTAAGGCTATACATTCAAACTTGTAAGACCCCTAAAAAGGCATACCCTCGATGTAAACGTCGAAACTACTTCACTCGTATACTAAAAGGCTACGGCCAAACGTAATGACTATGGTCACAAGGCTCCGACCAAACTCACGTGAATCGGGGATGCTCGACCATCACTATAAAATCACAGGCCTTCAATTACTTTGAAAAAACTTTGAAAAGAACCTGTTAATCAGGCTACCCTCATCATAAGCAAAAGAGCTTCGATCATCTCAGCTCCAAACAATAGGCTTCGAAACAATTCAACCATCGAGGAAACCTCCCGAGGTGCTCATTTATCGCTACATAATGGCTCACAATCGAGGCTCTTATCGAGCTGTCGAAAGAGTCGAGCGAACACAAAAACTTCAAAAAGATCTTTAACAAGGGAAAATAAAGCTCACATTGGAGGTCGTACCGACCAAATGCGTAAGAGCCACTGTTGCCAGTTTAAAATTAAAGGTCGTACTGACCAAATACGTAAGAGCCACTGTTGCCAGCTTAAAATTAAGGTCGTACCAACCAAATGCGTAAGAGCCACTGTCGCCAGCTTAAAATTAAAGGTCGTACCGACCAAAAGCGTAAGAGCCATTGCCTCCAACTTAAAATTAAAGGTCGTACCGACCAAATACGTAAGAGCCACTGTCTCCATCTTAAAATTAAAGGTCCTATCGACCAAAAACATAAGAGCCACTGTTGCCAGCTTAAAATTAAAGGTCGTACCGACCCTACGCGTAAGAGCCTATGGTCTAGCCTAACAAGCCTCAGGTCCGAATTGTAAACCTAAGGGTTTTTACTCTAATGCTAATTCGTCTGGCTAATCATTAACAAACGTCAAAACTCGAGACAAAGAACGACATGCACAAGCTAATAGAAATTTATGAAAGGAGAAAACTGAAAGGTTTCTTTATATGTGCATATATGAAACAATGCAAGGCTATATTTACAAACTCTCTCTGAGAGCCCTATACAAAGAACCAAAAAGGGAAAAACCTAGTCTATTTCCCCCTCGGGAACTGCCCCCCCATCGGCCTCTTCTCTATTATCTTCGGTATCAGATACGAGGAATTTGGAATTGTATTCATACACCTTGTCCTGCTCTATCTCTTCCAAGAGATCGAAGCCCCTAGCGTGAATCTCTTCAAGGGTTTCCCTTCGAGATTTGCATCTAGCTTATTCATTGCTTCTGCTCTCTCAATCTAAAGCACCTCTCATCTTAGCTTGAGCATCAGCAGCATCTTTTAAATAGACGACCACTTTTTTATCAGCCTTGGCCCGAATCTCTTCAGCTTCAGCCCAGGCATCCACGACCTCGGCCTTCATCTCCAAAAGGTTGGACTCGAGCCTTGCAATCGTGTTCGTCTGAACTGAGTTGTTTTCACGGGCGTTCTGGAGCTGTATCTCGAGGGCAGAAACCTCGGCCAAAGCATTTTTGTTGGCCGCAATATGGGCATCTATCTGAGCCCTTAGCCCGTTACACTCATACTTGGCCTGGCCAACCTCACCCCAAAGGCGTTCCAGGTCCTCTATCTTGCTCTGCAATTGAAATATCAAAACATTAATCTCCAAGGATAGAAGAAGTAGCATGCATTCCCTCGGAGCAAAGGTTACCTATTTCTCAAGGTGGCTTTCATAGTTCAGGCTCCGATTCGCCTCGTACCGCAGGTATACCAACTCATCTCCCCTTTTATCACAAAACAGCCTGAGGGATTTCTGCTCATCTAAGGCTTTCCTCAACATGGCTTCACAGCGGAGCAGCTCGGACTTGAGCTTGTCAAAGGCCTATAAAAAAAGAAGCTCAAAAATAAAACAAAAATGTAAAATCAAAAAACCAAAAAAGTCAACCAAAGCTCACCACAGAACAAAGTCGTTGAGCCTCCTCAATGGTTGAGTGTGCATCTATTGGACTGGTCTCACCGGCCACAGTTGAACCAATCTCGGTAGGGACATGGTCGCTCAAGACCCCGCTTGATTTAGGTGGCCCCTGATCTGGAACATCCTTTGAAGTACCTTCGATAGGAGGGGAGGACGACGGCTGAACACCCATATCCCTCGAAGTACCTTCAACGGGAAATGAAGACGGCGGTAAGGGAGGAACCATTTTTCTGAGGCTAGAAGCCTCGTATACTGCAGGCTCAGCTGATACATCTTCTTTCAGCCTCCGAGCTGTGAGCACGTGATTTTTTCCCTAAATATGATTATTCCCAAAATCCCAAACAAAATAATTTTTTTTTTTACAATTTTTGTGCATTTTGGTGTCATTTTCTGATAATTGTTGCATTCTATTTGTGCATGTTAATTTTTATGAAATACAAAAATATGCATTTTTTGCATTTAGGTTTTAGTTTTATGTTTTTATTTTTATTTTATCAACTAAAGTTTAAGTTGTTTAGAACAAAACATGAAAATCACAAAGTTAGTTCATTTTTGCATTTTAATGATTTCTATTGGGAATTCATCATGAAATAGTTTTCAAACAATTTTAAAGAATTAATTAGTCTTCATTTTGAAATAACTAAGATTTCATGTTAGTTTTACATCTCCATAAAAATTAGAAAAATTATAAAAATTGTAAAAGTAAGAAAGGAAAATAAAAAAAAGAAAATAAGAGTAGAAATTTGGTCTTAATAAAGGACCCAAATTTGGGCCAAATCAGGATAATTGTTCAAGCCCAAATATCTCAACACATTGCAAATTAGCCCCAGCCCAAGTCCCCAACCCGGTCTGTCCCCCCTTCTAATCGAAACGACGTCGTTCCGTGGCCTCCAAATCAGGACCGCTGGATCTCATCAATCCAACGGTCCGGAACTAATGAGGTTCTTAATATAAAAGGGTTCGAAACTCTCCCCCTACCCCCATTTGCCTCATCGTCCTTACCCTACCCCTCCTCAACAAACCCTAATCCGCGCCGCCATCAAACCCCTCGCCGGCGGTGAACACAACCTATGCCGTTCACTCCGAGATTAACACCACAGATCCCCTTCACTCTTCTCTTTCCATTGCACCCACTGGTTCACCTCGGACAAGGCCGGAACTCGTCGAATCTTAGTTTGAAGTTTTCCGGCCAAATGACAAGTTCATCCAAATCAGTCCAAAATCACACCACACAACCCCCGGCCCTTCCTCAATACTAATCCATGGTTATTTTCCTTCAAATCACTGTGAAACGGCCCGAATCTTAGATCTAAGAATTTTTGGCCAAACCCTAAAACCAAATCCTTTTGATTTCGAACCGTAGTATCCTTAACCATATTTTCTCTTGTAAGAACATATGGTTAGGGATGTTACGCGTCAAAAATCTGAAAGGATTCAGACGTTTCTGACTGGCAGGAGTCCTTTGTGCCTCTGTGAGTTTTACTGCTTCCTTTTACTCGCATGTTTGAAGTGTTATTTACAGTTGTTGTTTCGTTAATTTTTTCTGTTAATTTTATGATTTATTCGTATTAGTTTAAGTTCTGCCAATTGTTGATTAGTTCTGAATTGATATTTGTTTGATTGATTATGAGTTTACGGATTAAGAATTAGCTTTAGCTCATTTAATGATGTTCATGTTAGTTTAAGTTTTAGTTTGATATCATTTAGTTTGATTGAATTAATATAATTAAACATTTGGTTTTAGTTAGTTGATTAATTGTTTTTTGAGTGCTAGATAATAATTCCAAGTTAGTTTTAGATTGGGTTAGGGTATTGGTTATAGCTGTTAAGGATAAGGGTAGGTTCAGTAACTTTGAGGGGCTTTCAGGGGTAATCTGGGTATGGAAAAGGGTAGTTCTGATAGGAATAGTAATATCAAGGTATATGGAAGGGCAGTATAGGTATTGTATGGGTAAAGGAATACCCTAGGGCCTTCTAGAATGAGGTACAAGTGTAGATTTTAATAATTGCAATGCATTTACTTGTTTAGCAAGTTAAGAATAGGGGGAACAAACTGAAAATAGGGAGGGACTTATTGGAAAATCAGAATCTGATCTATCCTCTTTGGGGTTGCCTATAAAAGGGCATGAAATGCCTTGGGAAGGGGGTTCCTCTCTCTGCTTCTGCCTTCAGCTCTGAGTTTCAATTTCAGTTTTTTTCCCTGCTTTTGATTTCAGTTGGAATTTTAATTCCAAGTTTATTCAGAAAACAAAACATCAAAAAAAATGAAGCAATCAACAACAATCTTATAGTTTCATTATTAGTTGGATTTCAGCTGGGTTTTGGGTCTAGCAGTATCGCAGAGCTGCTTGGGTGCAGCTGTGAGGGTTAGGAGTATATTTGAAGTATGTGTTGAATTAATCTGTGGAGACTGCCTGTATTTCTGATTTTTCAAAAGTGTTTTCTGGCCTGTCTTGTGGTATATATATTGCTGAGTTTGATGTTGTTGCTGTTGCGATTAGCTGACTCCTCTCCTTCTCTCTACTTACATTTCAATTTCCAGGTACTTGTTCTGTAGCTCTCAAGTCTATGGAGTTGAAGTAAAAATACTGTCTGAAGTTGATCTTTGAATTCTTTACGTTTTTGTCTAACTTAATGTATAAAACAATTAGCTTACTCATGTCATTTGGGTACTATACTAATCCTGGTTTGTATAAGTTGGACTGATAAACTGTCAAGCATGAGTTTGGTCATTTCGATTAGTAAGTGGACATTTGGGTATTTAGATTTATGTATGTAATCAAGGCTGTGGACTGTTTAGACTGTGCATTTCATGTTTATGCAATTGTAGTTTTCAATTTGTTTAAGTTCCACAGTCTGCTGAAGTTAAATCTGCAAAGTTGTAATTGATTTTGAGTTCAATACACATGGCTGCTTTTAAGTTTGGTCTAATATGAATTGTACATTTAACAGCTTCATACTGGGCCAGTTTTGGGCCTGGCGTATTAACAGTTGGCCCAGACTTTGGTTAGGTGATAATCGAATTAGGGCCTAGGTGCATCAAGGTTTAAGAATTTATTTAAATAAAAGGGTGCCCCAAAGGGCTCGATCTCTGGGCTGTGTAACGGCCTGTCAATAAGTTAAAAGTCTGGCTTGTGTTAGGCCTAGTTCTTAGAGCTCTAAGAGCCTGCGCCTGCATCGTATGTAATGACAATGGTTTGGACCTTATGGGCTTTAAGCCCATTTTCTCAGCATTTCTGTCTGAATGTTCAAAAATTCAAATTTTAATGAATTGTTGGCCTTAACCAATTAGGATCCTTAAGTAATTAATAGCATAATTATCTCGCTGTTTAGATTTGGAAAGGTTGTTTAGCGAATTTCACCACCTTCCTCAAAATGACAATACGTTAGAATCTTTAGGCAGGATTTTTAATTAAAGTACCTTCTTAAACTCGGGTGCGCATTGATGCGACCCAAATCCAAATCTCGATGAAGTCAAAATGTGTTGGCAATTACGGGCGCATTGATTGCGACGGGGTTCGAAACGCATTTTCACGACATCGTAATTCTTATAAAATAAATAATGATAGAAAAGAGGTTCACGAATTGAGACGAGCCTCACCGAACAAAATAAATAAATGTGGGGCCCTCAATAAATGGTTATTAAAAAATGATTAGAATTTGGGATGGCCATTTAGCGAACTCCACGGTCTTCCCCAGAATAATATTACGTGAGAACCTTTAGGTGCGATTTAATTAAATTACTCCCTTAAACTCGGGTGCGCATTGATGCTACCCAAATCCAAATCTCGACGAAGTCGAAATATGTTGACGACCATGGGTGCATTGATTGTGACGTGGTTTGAAACGTGTTTTCACGATGTCACAATTCTTTTAAAATAAATAATAATAAAAAGCAGTTTAAAATTAAATAAAAGGCACATAAGCTAGCATGTATTAAAATCAGATAAAATCAAGTACAACAGTTAAGCGACCGTGCTAGAACCACGGAGCCCGGGAATGCCTAACACCTTCTCCCGGGTTAACAGAATTCCTTACTCGGATTTCTGGTACGCAGACTGTTAAAAGAGTCATAAATTTCCTCGGTTCGGGATTCAACCGGTGACTTGGGACACCATTAATATCCCAAGTGGCGACTCTCAATAATTAATAATTAAATCCCGTTCTGATTGTCCTTTAAATGGAAAAACTTTTTTACGCCCTTCCGGGGGTGTAGGTGAAAAAGGAGGTGTGACAGCTATGACGACTCTGCTGGGGACCGAACCCAGAATCTCTGGTTCAGGGTTCAGAATTCGAGCTTGGAAAAATTGTTGTATTTAATTATATCTGATTTTCTTACATGTTTTGCTGAGTGTGCTAAATGTTACCGCTTTGATATTATCTGAACTGTATATAAACTGTGCCGACACCCTTCTCTCTTCACCTCCGGGGATGTGCTTACTGGTTGAGACTCCCTATTCTGTTAGTGTCATACCCTGAAATAAGAAAGAGGCCGGACAAGTTACGAAGCCGGATGGCCTTTTGGTTCCCGGTAAGTTGCCCCCTCCTCGACTCGAGTTGTCCACTTGGGTACACAGTCTAGAACACTGACCCAGATTTTGAACATAGAATAACATGACTTTATGCCGGATCCCTAATAGGAACGCTTATTTGCATCACGTTGCATTTGACTTAGGGGACTCAACACAGGGGTTGGGTCCGTCTAGGACTAGCAACCTGAAATGAAAAGACCATCCTGATGCATTCTCTTGTGCTGTGCATTTATTTGTTCCGAACCTGCATGTTGACCGATTTCTGAATCTCGGGTGTTGGAAAAATGAAAAAAAAGAGTGAAATAAAATAGCAGTTGGGGAGTTAA
This sequence comes from Nicotiana tabacum, assembly GCF_000715075.1. Classification (NCBI taxonomy): domain Eukaryota; kingdom Viridiplantae; phylum Streptophyta; class Magnoliopsida; order Solanales; family Solanaceae; genus Nicotiana; species Nicotiana tabacum. Next base: position 21,150,691 of record NC_134100.1, on the reverse strand, counting down.
TTGATTATTTTAGAAATAAGAAATCAATGACCAATTACGGGCGAAACTCTGCCGAAATTTTTGAAAAAAAAGGGAATTATTTATAGAAAAAGAGTCTTTGTTTTGGAAAACGTAAGTTGTTTCATTATTTTGTTGAAAAAAAAAATGAAAAAAGTCCGTTTTTTAGCTTGGAAAATAGGTTGTTTTACTTGTTGAAAAAAAAAGAGTTTTGTTTTTAATAATTGTTATTCGCTTATGCTAAAAACAAAGATGGAAAAGAGTCATGTTTAAAATAGTTCGGTTAATTTGCCCGAACTACGCATGGTTTGATTCTCACAGAGCGTGAGATACGTAGGCAACCCTAATCGGGTCCAACCTCCACTTTACAAAAATAACCAAAAAATATCAAAATTTAAGTTTTGTCATAAATAAACCAGGTGAAGCCGTTTTTGTCAAAAATAGCCAAATGTTCCCAAATGGGGCGCCGGAAGGCTGGCTTTGCATAAACAGCCACCTTGGGTCATGTGTTTTCATTTTTTTTAAATGAAAAAAAAGAAGCTAAGTAGATTCGTCTTGTCATAAATAGCCTTAAAATCTTTTCCCAAAGCACTGAATGTCATTGTTTAAAAGTCAAGTTCTTCGCTTGAAAATATATAGGTAATTTTGAGTCGCAAATATAGACAAGTTGTTTTTTTTAGTCGAACAAGAGTTTTCTGTTGCTTAAGCGCTTTAATAAATGTGCAGGATGAGCACGATGGTGAATGAGCCCTTTTCAATAATGACCAAAATCCCTTTTGAGCTGCAATTATGGTGGAATAATTTAGGCAAAGAGGGGCAAGACGAAGTGAGAAAATGTTTTAAAGATCTTCCGGATTTATTAAACATTCAGCCTCGGGGGGATATTATCAGGGCATTGGTCGCCCATTGGGATTCGGTACATAATGTATTTCATTTTTCAGACTTTGAACTCACCCCAACATTGGAAGAAATAGCGGGGTACATTGGAAATGATCAAGCTCCATTGAGATTCAAATACTTGATTGCTCCTAGGGCCATTACCATACCCCGATTTTTGGATTCCTTGAAAATACCCCGAACAGTTCATCACCCAGATTTTGCAAAGGGTTTCTGCAGTTTTCGCTTCATGTATGATAGATATGGCCATGTGGGCGGGTTCAATAATCCAGACTTTAAGCTGTGCAGCAGAAATAGCCGACAAAAATGGGAGGAACACAAACGAGTGGCATTTATGATAGCTTTTTTGGGCCTCATAATATTCCCAAGGAAAGATGGCAATATTGATTTGACAGTAGCGGGGGTCGTCAGTACCTTGCAAACCATGGGGAAAAGCATTTTAGCACCTATGATTGTCTCTAATATCTTCAGAGCTCTCACTGCGTGCAAAGCTGGGGGCAAATTTTTTGAGGGATGTAACTTGTTGTTACAAATGTGGATGACTGAGCATTTGTGCCCTTGCTCTCAGTTATTGAGTTATGGTTCGGTTGAGAAAACTTGTATAGGTGAATTCTACACAAGAATCAAAGGGGGTAGTCTACCTGAAGGAATCGCGGCCTGGGCATTACTATTTCGGAACCTCAATGCCAGCCAAATACAGTGGGTGCTTGGATGGTTGCCTGTCGAAGAGGTCGTATATATGCCAGCAGGCCGCCCGCATTTTCTGTTGATGGGACTCAAAAGCATCCAGCCCTATGCGCCATATCGGGTTCTGAGGCAACTCGGTAGATATCAAGTAGTACCGAGAGATGAAGATTTGAGTACCCAAGTGGTCAAAATCAGTCCTGACGGTCGATTCCCCGAGGAAGAAGTTCGCCAAATTTGGAGCGAGTGTCAACATTTGATGGCAAATACTTGTGTGTCAGATAGGGTCAAAGGGGAAGTTGCCCCAGGGTATCACGAGTGGTTCAAAGGTAACGTGGCATGTGGGAGACCGTCTAAAAGACCTCACCTCGAAGATTTCGCCAAGTCATCCCAACAGCAGTGGGACTGGTTAGCAAAGGAAGAAAGCTATCGAGTTGAGATTGGTAAACTAAAGCAGCAAGTTGAGAGTCTGAAATTCGAGAACAATGTACAGGTTGCCGCGGATCAAGGGGAAAAGAATAGACTGGCTCGAGAAAATGAAGCACTTAGGACCCAAATCCGAAAATTGAAGATAACCATCGATAAGCAACCGAGGAGCCGATCCGATGATCAATTGGTAAAAAGATTGAAAAACGAAGTCAGGGAATGGCGGGATGAGTTAGAAAAATCTAAGAATGTCATGGCAGAATTTAAAGCACAGTGGGCTACAAGAACAGAGGAGCGTTGCCAATACTTGAATCAGTTGAAAAGGGACCATGAGAAAATTGTTGCCAATTTAAAGAGAAAAGTGGTTGCCCTTGAGGGTAAAGCGGTTAGGCAGGCTAGAGATTTTGAAATTGAAAGTGGACATTGTTACAACTTGTTGGCCCAAATGGAGGTAGAAGTGCAGTAGCTGCAAGACCAACACCTGCAAGACTCTCGAGCTTTAAAAACATGCAGCGATCAGATAAGACGCTTGCTCATAGAAAAGAAGCAAACAAGAGACAGGATTAGAGCCATTGCTCATGCCATTATCAGGAGATGTCGGGTTTGTGAAGACATGACTCGTACTACTTTTGTCTCAGCAGTGATGATCTATGTGAAGCAAACCATGAATGAGTTAGAGCAGCTTGAAAGGGATTTGGATCCTAGACCCACGGCGAGGCCAAACGACGCCTCGCGGACACCTAAGTTTGAAGCACTAGAATATGCATAGTCTGTGTTTGTAATTTTCTACCATTTTGAGTCAGTTTTTCGTATGTCTGTTATCTGCCCAGGTCAAATATGTTTGCAGTTTTAGAGTCTGTATTTGCTTTTAAAATTGCGTCTGTTAAGTTTCGTTTGTAATAGTTTGTTTTAGTGATAAAAATTGAAAATTTTGAAAAATTCTAACTTCCACCCTTTATTTTTGCATTTATTCGCACGAACTACGCTTGGTCTGATTCGTGCGGGGTCACGATACGTAGGCAATCTCCATAGGATTCGACCATAATCATAAAGAAAACAAAAAGAAGAAAAGGAAAATAGAAGGAAAATCGAGAAAGAGAGAAAGAAAGAAAAGAGCGGAAAAACAGAGAGAGAAAGAAGAAGCACAAGAGAGGGATAAGGTGAAGAAATTCGAAAGAAAGGTAAAAAGAAACAAGGAACGAAATGCCGGGATGACGCATGCAATCGAGCAAACGCATAATAGAAATGAATAGCTATATAAGTGCATTCATGCCAACGTGCGGTTGTTAAATCTGTTAAGACCTAATCGCTAACAAAGTGGTTGTCTAAATGTGTGAGTCCAGGCAGGTGGTTAGTTGATTGGCAATTCTGGCAACTCACCCGTACAACACCCGGTCGAAAGATCAAGTAAAAATGACAGGGCAGGATTCGGAAATCAGCATTGTAGACCCTTCGAATGAGGTTGAGGTAACAGATGTGGGTGCTATGAAAGAGGAGATGAGGAAATTAAAAGCACAAATGGCTGAAATGCATCGGGCATTGTCTCAGGGACATCCGGCACCACTATATCCTGCTAACCCATCTTATATCCCACCCCTGGCTCAAGCTCAGGAGCCTACCACTCCCCACGCATCTTCAGCTTTCCCTTATCAGGCCCAGGGTTATGGTACCACTTCATACGCTCCCCCAGCTCCACCCTCTAAACAAAACCCTCTACCACCCATGGTTCCCGTCTTTGTGGCACCTCCCCTAGCTCCACTACATAGATCATCCAGTGAGCCGTTATTCCAAGCTCACGACACCCAATATTACCCTCCCGAACCCACTTTAAAAGCGCCTGAGCCATATACCTATTCTCCCCATTTTGAAATCCCGGGAGAAGTTGAGAAACCGGTTAAGAATACAGAACAAGAGGAAGTGATTCGTAAAGTCAAAAGCCTGGAGCAATCCTTCTGGAACATGCATGGTTTAGGTAACCAAGTTAGCATCACATACAAAGATTTGTGCCCTTTTCCTGATGTCCAGTTGCCTGCGGGGTTTAAAATGCCGAAGTTTGACTTATATGAGGGGCACGGTGACCCAGTAGCCCATCTGCGTGGTTTCTGTAGCAAAATGAGAGGTGCTGGGGGAAAGGATGAATTGTTGATAGCATATTTTGGTCAAAGCTTGAGCGGGTCAGCGCTAGAATGGTACACGAGGCAAGACCCCGACCGATGGTATACATGGGATGATTTGGCACAGGCATTCATTGGCCATTTTCAATATAACCTCGAGATAGTCCCCAATCGTCTATCATTGTTGAAACTGGAAAAGAAACCTGGGGAAAGTTTTAGAGAGTTTGGTTTCCGCTGGAGGGAACAAGCTGCAAGGGTTGATCCTCCCATGAGGGAGAGTGAGATGGTAGATTACTTCTTGCAAACATTGGAACCTACCTATTTTGGTCATCTAGTGACATCTGTCGGAAAGTCGTTTAATGAAGTGGTAAAGATGGGAGCCATGATTGAAGAAGGATTGAAATCTAACAAGATATTGAGTTACTCGACGTTGAAAGCAACCACCCAGGCTATCCAAAGCGGTACTGGTGGTGTGCTTGGGAAGAAGAAGAAAGAAGAAGTTGCTACAGTTGAAGCTAGTGCTTGGTCCAGGCCCAATAACCCTCCACTCTACTACAACCAACCCAGACCCCACCACCCAAACTACCAATATACCCCATATGGCCCACCGCAACACTATTATCCACCACCATAACCACACTTTTCTATCCACCACGCCCAGACCTACACTCAACCCCCCAGTGCACTCGCAATGGTGTACACCAAGTCCCCAAAATACACAGCCACACCCACAAAATACCTATCCACCTCCCAGGGCAAACAGACCAGGAACCAACTTCCGCCCAAACCAGGCTTTTAGAAGTGAGAAGGCCCCAAACAGAAAAACATTTACTCCGCTGGGAGAATCTTACACTGCTCTCTTCCATAGATTGAAAAAGTTGGGAATGCTGACCCCACTTGAATCCAAAGCACCAAACCCTCTTCCCAGAAACCTGGACCACTCTGTTAGCTGCGAGTATTGCTCAGGGATGCCGGGGCATGATACTGAAAAATGTTGAAAGTTGAAAAATGCGATACAAGAACTCACTGATAATCTCCGCATTGAAGTACAGGCTCCAGAGGCCCCAAACATCAACCAAAATCCGTTACCAACGCATTATGAGGCCAATATGATCGAACTGATACATAAGGGGACAGAGCTTAAGAAACCGTCGTAGGTGGTTATGGTGATTCGTTCTACGGAAGGCAAAGAAAAGATAGTGAGTGCAAGGCCAGCGGTCCAGTTAAAAGCAATAAAAGACAAGCCAGTGGTGGTAATGGGAAAGGGACCATTTGTGGCTGCAAAAAAGCCGGAGCCAGTCAAGTTAATGGTACCAGGGTCATCATCTGCACCCGTCGTGGTTGTGAAAGGAGCTTACGTAGAACCGGTTGTCATAAAACCGGTAGTCCAGTTACCCGTGGTTGATAGCAAAGCCGTACCGTGGAGGTATGACAAGGTAGTGGTGACATACAAAGGAAAGGAAATTGAGGAAAAGAGTTGTGAAGCACAAGGACTAACCCGGTCGGGACGTTGTTTCGCTCCCGAAGAGTTGAGAAAGGCTAGGGGCGCTAAAGACAATCCAGTGCCAGTCAAAAAAGCTGTGACGGAAGAAGAGGCAGAAGAGTTTCTGAAAAAGATGAAAGTACAAGATTACTCCATTGTTGAACAACTGAGAAAAACACCGGCCCAAATCTCGTTGTTGTCATTATTGATTCACTCTGATGAGCATTGCCGAGCTTTGATGAAGATATTAAATGAGGCTCATGTGCCTGACAAAATTTCACTGAACCATCTAGAGACAATTGCCAACAAGATCTTTGAAGTGAACATGGTAGCATTTCTGATGATGAATTGCCTGTGGAAGGCACAGAACACAACAAGGCTCTCTATTTGACGGTCAAATGTGAAGGTTCAATGGTTACTCGGGCACTGATCGATAACGAGTCGAGCGCTAATATTTGCACGTTGTCCACTTGAACAAGTTAAAGATCGATGAGGATAGAGTCCGAAAGAATAGCATTTGTGTTCGAGGATTCGACGGAGGGGGAACAAACACAACAGGGGATATTGTACTCGAATTGACTATTGGCCCAATCGAATTCACTATGGAATTTCAGGTGTTGGATGTTGTAGTATCCTATAATCTTTTGTTGGGTCGACCATGGATTCACGCGGCCAAAGTCGTGCCTTCCACGCTGCACCAAATGGTCAAATTCGAAGTGGGACAGACAAGAAATTGTGTTACATGGGGAAGATCCCACATGCGCCATGAATGATGCCATTGTGCCCTTTATAGAAGCCGAAGATGATAAAGGACCCTGGGTTTATCAGGTCTTCGACACGGTCCCGGTAAGTAGAGTGCCCGAAGGTAAAGGCATGCCATGTCCTAGGGTAGCAGCTGCGACTGTCATGGTAGTATCAGAAATGCTGAATAATGGGTTCGTGCCAGTGAAAGGTCTGGGGGCTGAACTTCAGGGCATTATACAACCTGTGTCCCTTCCCAAAAATCTGGACACCTTCGGATTAGGTTTCAAACCAACAGCGGCAGATGTTAGAAGGGCCCGTAAATCGAAAAAGAAAGCTTGGGTTCTTCCTAAACCTATTCCACGTTTGTCCAGGTCCTTCGTCAGGCCGGGTAGTAAGAAACAGTCATTGGCAAAGATGTCAGGTTCGTTGATTGGGGCAGAGGGGAATTTGGATAAGGTGTTCGAGAGAGTATTTGCTGAAGTAAACATGGTTGAGGCCGGGAAGGGTCAAGCGGAGCAAACATACAGTACATCGGACCACATGTTAACATTAACAATTGGGAAGCTACTCCTCTTCCAATTCGGAGGGAGTCGTGGTAGTGGGTTTTGTTTTCCTTTTGTCACCTAGATTATTCCAGGATTTGTAATCCAGTTGCTATGTTCCGTCCGTTTGGATGAGTTAAAACCTTGTTGTCTTTACATTTAATGAAATGCAATTTTCTTCGTCCCTAATTCTCTTTCCATTTTCTTTTTTTTTCTTTTTGTACAGTTCTTTTTATACTGATATCAATGATATGACATTCATGGGGGATCTTCGGCCCAGTTTTAAAAGCCAATCTAGCTCAGAAGTAATAATACAAGAGATCGAGTGTGATGATGGGGTGGATTGTAACAATGATGAAGCTTATGAGGAAATTAGTAAAGAATTAAGTCATTTTGAAGAAAAACCCAAACCTAACCTAAATGACACAGACGCAGTTAATCTAGGGGACCAAGACAATGTGCGGGAAACTAAAATAAGTGTTCATCTGGAGCCACAACTCAAGGAGGAGATAATTAAAGTATTGCATGAGTACAAAGATGTTTTCGCATGGTCATATGATGATATGCTAGGTCTAAGCACCGATTTGGTGGTTTATAAATTACCCACTGATCCGGCACTCCTTCCTATCAAGCAGAAGTTGAGAAAGTTCAAAACGGACATAAGTGTGAAGATCAAAGAAGAGATTACCAAGCAGTTTGAGGCGAAGGTCATTCAGGTTACACGGTACCCCACTTGGTTAGCTAATGTCGTGCCTGTGCCAAAGAAAGATGGCAAGACCAGGGTGTGCGTCGATTATCGAGACCTTAACAAGGCAAGTCCAAAAGATAATTTCTCATTGGCCAACATCCATATACTGATCGACAATTGTGCCAAACATGATATTTGCTCTTTTGTAGATTGTTATGCGGGTTATCATCAGATTCTAATGGACAAGGAAGATGCAGAAAAGACGGCATTCATCATGCCGTGGGGAACATATTGTTATTGGGTCATGCCGTTTGGTTTGAAAAATGTTGGGGCAACTTATATAAGGGCCATGACAACCATCTTCCATGATATGATACGTAAGGAAATTGAGGTATACGTGGATGATGTGATCGTGAAGTCTAGATAGCAATCCGACCATGTCAGAGATTTGAGAAAGTTCTTTCAAAGGCTTTGTAGGTACAATCTTAAACTCAATCCTGCAAAGTATGCTTTCGGGGTGCCATCCGGGAAGTTGTTGGGGTTTATAGTCAGCCGGCGGGGTATTGAATTAGACCCGTCGAAGATCAAAGCTATTCAGGAGTTGCCGCCACCAAGAAACAAAACTGAGGTGATGAGTTTGTTGGGAAGATTGAACTATATCAGCAGGTTCATTGCCCAGCTCACGGCAACGTGTGAACCAATTTTCAAATTGTTAAAGAAAGATGTCGCGGTCAATTGGACTGATGAATGTCAGGAGGCTTTTGATAAGATAAAGGGGTATTTGTCAAACCCACCCGTGTTGGTTCCGCTAGAACCAGGGAGGCCTTTGATTTTATATCTGACAGTTGTGGATAGTTCATTCGGCTATGTACTGGGGCAGCACGATGTTACGGGTAGAAAGGAGCGGGCTATATACTATCTCAGCAAGAAGTTCACATCTTACGAGGTTAAGTATACTCATCTGGAAAGGACATGTTGCGCCCTAACTTGGGTGGCACAGAAGTTGAAACATTATTTGTCATCTTACACTACTTACCTTATATCTCGCTTGGACCCATTGAAGTATATTTTTCAGAAACCCATGCCCACAGGAAGGCTTGCAAAGTGGCAGATCTTGCTTACAGAGTTCGACATTATCTATGTAACACGGACCGCCATGAAAGCACAGGCATTAGCCGATCATTTGGTTGAGAACCCCGTCGATGAAGATTATGAGCCTTTGAAAACCTATTTCCCTGATGAAGAGGTGATGGACATTGATGAATTGGAACAAGCTGAGAAGTCGGTATGGAAACTTTTCTTTGATGGGGCTGCAAATATGAAAGGCGTGGGAATAGGAGCAGTACTTATTTCGGAAACAGGTCAGCATTACCCTGTTACAGCTCGGCTTCGTTTCTACTGTACAAACAACATGGCAGAATATGAGGCGTGTATATTGGGATTGAGATTAGCTGTGGATATGGGTGTACGGGAAGTCTTGGTCATAGGTGACTCGAACTTACTGGTACACCAGATTCAAGGAGAATGGGAAACACGGGATTTGAAGCTTATACCGTATCGGCAGTGTCTGCATGAGCTTTGCCAGCGTTTTCAGGCCATAGAATTCAGGCACATTCCAAGGATTCATAATGAGGTTGCTGACGCTTTGGCGACTTTGGCGTCAATGTTGCACCATCCAGATAAGGCTTATGTTGATCCATTGCAGATTCAGGTCCGTGATCAGCATGCTTACTGTAATGTGATAGAACAGGAAATTGATGGAGAGCCATGGTTCCATGATATCAAAGAATACATCAGAACGGGAGTATATACAATACAGGCCACCGGTGATCAGAAAAGAACGATTCAGCAATTGGCAAGCGGGGTTTTCCTTAGTGGAGGAGTGCTGTACAAAAGAACTCCAGATCTCGGGTTGTTGAGATGTATAGATGCAAGGCATGACACAACTATCATGACTGAGGTGCATGCCGGAGTTTGTGGACCACATATGAGTGGGTATGTTCTAGCAAAAAATGATTCTCCGAGCGGGTTATTATTGGATCACGATGGAGCGGGATTGTATCAGAATTGTGCGTAAGTGTCATCAATGTCAAGTACATGGAGATTTGATTCATTCTCCACCATCAGAATTACATACGATGTCCGCACCATGGCCCTTTGATGTGTGGGGCATGGATGTTATTGGGCCAATTGATCTAGCAGCATCAAATGGGCACAGGTTTATCTTGGTAGCTATAGATTATTTTACCAAATGGGTGGAAGCTAAGACGTTCAAGTCTGTGACTAAGAAAGCTATAGTCGACTTCGTGCATTCAAATATCATCTGTCGGTTTGGGATTCCAAAGGTAATCATCACAGATAATGGGGCTAATCTTAATAGTCATTTGATGAAGGAGACATGCGAGCAGTTTAAGATTACTCATAGGCATTCTACTCCGTACCGTCCCAAGGCAAATGGTGCGGTTGAAGCAGCCAATAAGAATATAAAGAAAATACTCCGTAAGATGGTTGAAGGATCTAGACAGTGGCATGAGAAATTACCTTTTGCTTTGTTAGGATATCGCACCACCGTTCGTACCTCGGTGGGTGCAACTCCTTATTCTTTGGTATATGGTACCGAGGCAGTAATACCCGCAGAAGTGGAAATTCCATCTCTGAGAATCATTGCAGAGGCTGAGATCGATGATGATGAATGGGTGAAAATCCGTCTTGAGCAGTTGAGTTTGACTGACAAGAAGAGATTGGCATCAGTGTGTCATGGACAACTATACCAACGAAGAATGGCAAGAGCATAAAACAAGAAAGTACGTCCAAGGAAATTCGAAGTCGGGCAATTAGTACTGAGGCGGATTTTGCCTCATTGGGCTGAAGCGAAAGGAAAGTTTGCCCCAAACTGGCAGGGACCATTTGTAATAACCAGAGTGTTGTCTAACGGAGCATTGTATTTGACAGATGTGGAAGGAAAATGTATAGAAATGGCCATCAATTCTGATGCGGTCAAGAGATACTATGTATGATTTCTTTATTTTCTGAATGTATCAGTTTGTATCTGGTATATCTTAAAGATTGAAATAATGAAGGCATTTTGTCCTGCTATCCAAACACTATTATCCCTTGTTATCCCCTTTGAGCCTTACTTATTTTTTATACCCCTCTTTCGTAATCAACGGCACAATCAGGGAACACAGGTGCCGAACATAAAAGAAAGAAGAGAAAAAGAAAAAGAAAAAGAAAGAAGAGAAAAACAAAAACAAAAACAAAGGAAAAGAAAAACAAAGGAAAGGAAAAAGAAAGAAAAGAAAAGCAAAAGAAAGAAAGAAGAGAAAAACAAAGGAAAAGGAAAAAAAAGAAAAGGAAAAGGAAAAAAGAAAGAGAAAGAAAAGGGAAGAAAGAAAAACAAAACAACAAAAGTTAAATACAATGAACTACGTTTGACTTGATCCCGAAAGGGTACGTAGGCAGCCTTACTCCGAGGTTCAGTCATACCAAAATAGAAATCCAAAAATCCCCAAGCAAGAAACTGGGGCAGAAGTTGTGATTTTTGTGAAAATTGGATTCCAAAAGTTGTAATTTAAACCCATTCGAATTGTTTTGAGCCTTTTATACCTTTCTTTCTAACCCAATCCAAAAGCCTACATTACGGTCCAAAGAAAGACCTTTTGATCAATTTATAAGAAATGCCAGGTCGAGCAGGTGACGGTAACTCGTATCAGTGGCGAAACTATGGTTCAAGCAAGAAAGAACGAAAGTAAAATGAGAGAGTCTTATTGGTGAAAACCTTCACGGGCACCGTAAGGCGACGGGAGCTGAGAGAAAATAAATGAGAGAGTCTTATTGGTGAAAACCCTCGCGGGCACCTTGAGGCGAAAGTGAGTTGGAAAATGTTTCAATAGCAAAAGGTATGTGGGTGGAAAAATGTTTCGAGGTACCGTAGCAAAACATAGTTAAGATCTGGGTAATCCAAACAAGTGATGGAAGTTTTGGGCAACAAAGTATGGCGATTGAAAGCCGGTTATTTGGACAGATTGGACCGATCAAGTAAAAATGCATGTCATGACCATTGGTACCAGCTGTCTCGCTTAGATAAGTTTCTTTTCCTTCTCTTTTTGAAATAACCATATGGTTTTGGATTCTTCTTATCCTTGACTCAAAAATCATCGCATTTCATTTTCTTGTGAGGGTTTTATCTAGTTGAGATGTTTCAGTACTAGTCTTGGTCAATGCAAGCAGAAAGGACTTCAAAGCTCACTACCGGTTTCTAGAATTGTAAAGAACAACGTGGTCAGAGCATGTCAAAAACAACTTGATGTCAAGTGGAACACAGGGGATTAACATAAGTTTCATCGGTAAAATGATTGGGGGATGTCGTGGGAAAGGCGAAAGCTTAAATAAAAGGTCAGAAATGAAATAACAGCAACGGGTGTAAAAAGTTTAGGTCGCTGGATGTTGGGAAATTTAAAAGTTGGTCAGAAAGTCAAGCGGTTCAGGGACAGTGCGTGGAAGGCAATCAACACAAGGCAAGGCAGCGGAAGGATTTTTCAGCAAGAAGGCCATCAACTAACCACCATTTTAAACTGATGAATTTTCTTTGATTGTAACAGGGGCAGGAAGTTAGCCATTGAGAAGGAGTTCTCCAAGAAGGAAAAACAAGCAGTAATCAGGTTTGATCGCAAAGTGCGGTCTGATTAAAAATAAAATAATTCTGAAGCGCATAAGAGGAATGGAATTTGGTTGCAAAGTTGGCATGATTAGAATAAGTACAAGTTGTCAGGACCTTCCTGGATAATAAGACGTAGTTCATATATGGTGTAGGATACCTTGGTACAGTGAAAAGTAACACCTTAGATTCAAGTTTTGAAGCAATCAGGAGCCCGCCTGGATAACGGAGGAATACATTCAATTTCAAATTCAGAAATCAGGAGTCCGCCTGGAGAATAGAGACATACAATTTAATTTTAGTAATCAGGAGTCCGCCTGGAGAATAGAGACATACAATTTAATTTTAGCAATCAGGAGTCCGCCTGGAAAACAGAGACATATAAGTTAATTTTAGCAATCAGGAGTCCACCTGGAGAATAGAGACATACAATTTAATTTTTTGCAATCAGGAGCCCGCCTGGATAATAGAGGAGTAGTTTCAATTTTAGGTTCAACAGTCAGGAGCCCGCCTGGAAAATGGAGGTGTTAAATATTTAGCAGTCGAAATCAGGAGCCTGCTTGGAGAACAGAGGTGATATAATTCAATTTTAGTTTTCAATCAATCTCTTTGTTTATTTTGAAGACAGGAGTCCGCCTGAAGAATATAGGCGTGCGGTTCAAGTTTCAGAAGTCAGGAGCCCGCCTGTATAACAGAGGAATACATACAGTTCAAGTTTCAGAAGTCAGGAGCCCGCCTGTATAATAGAGGGCGCCTGTATAATAGAGGAATACATACAGTTCAAGTTTCAGAAGTCAGGAGCCCGCCTGTATAATAGAGGAATACATACAGTTCAAGTTTCAGAAGTTGGGAGTCCGCCTAAGGGAATAGCAATATGGATTTTATCAAGAAAGAACAAGACAACAAGGCAACAAGGAAGTACAAGAGCAAGTTTGAAGAATTTAGATAGGATTTTTATGACTCATAGATCATAGTTAGTTTAGCTTCTTTTATCTTTGACATGGTGTAATAAGGAAGGTCAGCAAGCAGTAACAGCAGCAGTAACAACGGCAAGTGTAATACAATCACAGTTCCTGGTAGTCCCAGCTACCAGACATTCCCGAACTACACTGACCTGATTCCTGTTTAGCCCAGGATATGTAGGCAACCTCTGAAGCAGGACGCGGTCAAACTTTTCAAAAATGCTTCACACAGAATTTTCAAACGGGCAAAAATCGTTCGTATTTGCTCACTTATCTTTGCCCGAAAACCTTTCGTGTTTCCGAGCAAAGAGGGGCAGCTGTGAGCACGTAATTTTTGCCCTAAATATGATTATTCCCAAAATCCCAAACAAAATAATTTTTCTTTATTGTTTTTACAATTTTTGTGCATTTTGGTGTCATTTTCTGATAATTGTTGCATTCTATTTGTGCATGTTAATTTTTATGAAATACAAAAATATGCATTTTTTGCATTTAGGTTTTAGTTTTATGTTTTTTTTTATTTTATCAACTAAAGTTTAAGTTGTTTAGAACAAAACATGAAAATCACAAAGTTAGTTCATTTTTGCATTTTAATGATTTCTATTGGGAATTCGTCATGAAATAGTTTTCAAACAATTTTAAAGAATTAATTAGTCTTCGTTTTGAAATAACTAAGATTTCGTGTTAGTTTTACATCTCCATAAAAATTAGAAAAATTATAAAAATTGTAAAAGTAAGAAAGGAAAATAAAAAAAAAGAAAATAAGAGTAGAAATTTGGTCTTAATAAAGGACCCAAATTTGGGCCAAATCAGAAGAATTGTTCAAGCCCAAATGTCTCAATACATTGCAAATTAGCCCCAGCCCAAGTCCCCAACCCGGCCCGTCCCACCTTCTAATCGAAACGACGTCGTTTTGTGGCCTCTAAATCAGGACCGCTGGATCTCATCAATCCAACGGTCCGGAACTAACGAGGTTCTTAATATAAAAGGGTTCGAAACTCTCCCCCTACCCCCATTTGCCTCATCGTCCTTACCCTACACCTCCTCAACAAACCCTAATCCGTGCCGCCATCAAACCCCTCGCCGGCGGTGAACACAACCTACGTCGTTCACTCCGAGATTAACACCACAGACCCCCCTCACTCTCCTCTTTCCATTGCACCCACTGGTTCACCTCAAGCAAGGCCGGAACTCGTCGAATCTTAGTTTGAAGTTTTCCGGCCAAGTGACAAGTTCATCCAAATCAGTCCAAAATCACACCACACAACCCCCGGCCCTTCCTCAACACTAATCCATGGTTATTTTCCTTCAAATCACTGTGAAACGGCCCGAATCTTAGATCTAAGAATTTCTGGCCAAACCCTAAAACCAAATCCTTTTGATTTCGAACTGTAGTATCCTTAACCATGTGTTCTCTTGTAAGAACACATGGTTAGGGATGTTACGCGTCAAAAATCTGAAAGGATTCAGACGTTTCTGACTGGCCGGAGTCCCTTGTGCCTCTGTGAGTTTTACTGCTTCCTTTTACTCGCATGTTTGAAGTGTTATTTACAGTTGTTGTTTCGTTAATTTTTTCTGTTAATTTTATGATTTATTCGTATTAGTTTAAGTTCTGCCAATTGTTAATTAGTTCTGAATTGATATTTGTTTGATTGATTATGAGTTTACGGATTAAGAATTAGCTTTAGTTCATTTAATGTTGTTCATGTTAGTTTAAGTTTTAGTTTGATATCATTTAGTTTGATTGAATTAATATAATTAAACATTTGGTTTTGGTTAGTTGATTAATTATTTTTTTAGTGCTAGATAATCATTCCCAGTTAGTTTTAGATTGGGTTAGGTTATTGGTTATAGCTGTTAAGGATGAGGGTAGGTTCAGTAACTTTGAGGGGCTTTCAGGGGTAATCTGGGTATGGAAAAGGGTAGTTCTGATAGGAATAGTAATATCAAGGTATATGGAAGGGCAGTATAGGTATTGTATGGGTAAATGAATACCCTAGGGCCTTCTAGAATGGGGTACAAGTGTAGATTTTAATAATTGCAATGCATTTACTTGTTTAGCAAGTTAAGAATAGGGGGACCAAACTGAAAATAGGGAGGGACTGATTGGAAAATCAGAATCTGATCTATTCTCTTTGGGGTTGCCTATAAAAGGGCATGAAATGCCTTGGGAAAGGGGGTTCCTCTCTCTGCTTCTGCCTTCAACTCTGAGTTTCAATTTCAGTTTTTTTCCCTGCTTTTGATTTCAGTTGGCATTTTAATTCCAAGTTTATTCAGAAAACAAAACATCAAAAAAAAATGAAGCAATCAACAACAATCTTATAGTTTCATTATTAGTTGGATTTCAACTGGGTTTTGGGTCTAGCAGTATCGCAGAGCTGCTTGGGTGCAGCTGTGAGGGTTAGGAGTATATTTGAAGTATGTGTTGAATTAATCTGTGGAGACTGCTTGTATTTCCGATTTTTCAAAAGTGTTTTCTGGCATGTCTTGTGGTATATATATTGCTGAGTTTGCTGTTGTTGTTGTTGCGATTAGCTGACTCCTCTCCTTCTCTCTACTTACATTTCAATTTCCAGGTACTTGTTCTGTATCTCTCAAGTCTATGGAGTTGAAGTAAACATACTGTCTGAAGTTGATCTTTGAATTCTTTACGTTTTTGTCTAACTTAATGTATAAAACAATTAGCTTACTCATGTCATTTGGGTACTATACTAATCCTGGTTTGTATAAATTGGACTGATAAACTGTCAAGCATGAGTTTGGTCATTTCGATTAGTAAGTGGACATTTGGGTATTTAGATTCATGTATGTAATCAAGGTTGTGGACTGTTTAGACTGTGCATTTCATGTTTATGCAATTGTAGTTTTCAATTTGTTTAAGTTCCACAGTCTGCTGAAGTTAAATTTGCAAAGTTGTAATTGATTTTGAGTTCAATACACATGGCTGCTTTTAAGTTTGGTCTAATATGAATTGTACATTTAACAGCTTCATACTGGGCCAGTTTTGGGCCTGGCATATTAACAGTTGGCCCAGACTTTGGTTAGGTGATAATCGAATTAGGGCCAAGGTGCATCAAGGTTTAAGAATTAATTTAAATAAAAGGGTGCCCCAAGGGGCTAGATCCCTGGGCTGTGTAACGGCCTGTCAATAAGTTAAAAGTCTGGCCTGTGTTAGGCCTGGTTCTTAGAGCTCTAAGAGCCTGCGCCTGCAGCGTATGTAATGACAATGGTTTGGACCTTATGGACTTTAAGCCCATTTTCTCAGCATTTCTGTCTGAATGTTCAAAAATTCAAATTTTAACGAATTGTTGGCCTTAACCAATTAGGATCCTTAAGTAATTAATAGCATAATTATCTCGCTGTTTAGATTTGGAAAGGTTGTTTAGCGAATTTCACCACCTTCCTTAAAATGACAATACATTAGAATCTTTAGGCACGATTTTTAATTAAAGTGCCTTCTTAAACTCGGGTGCACATTGATGCGACCCAAATCCAAATCTCGATGAAGTCGAAATGTGTTGGCAATTACGGGCGCATTGATTGCGACGGGGTTCGAAACGCGTTTTCACGACATCGTAATTCTTATAAAATAAATAATGATAGAAAAGAGGTTCACGAATTGAGACGAGCCTCACCGAACAAAATAAATAAATGTGGGGCCCTCAATAAATGGTTATTAAAAAATGATTAGAATTTGGGATGGCCATTTAGCGAACTCCACGGTCTTCCCTAGAATAATATTATGTGAGAACCTTTAGGTGCGATTTAATTAAATTACTCCCTTAAACTCGGGTGCGGATTGATGCGACCCAAATCCAAATCTTGACGAAGTTGAAATATGTTGACGACCATGGGTGCATTGATTATGACGTGGTTTGAAACGTGTTTTCACGATGTCACAATTCTTTTAAAATAAATAATGATAAAAAGCAGTTAAAATTAGATAAAAGCCACATAAGCTAGCATGTATTAAAATTAGATAAAATCAAGTACAACAGTTAAGCGACCGTGCTAGAACCACGGAGCCCGGGAATGCCTAACACCTTCTCCCGGGTTAACAGAATTCCTTACTCGGATTTCTGGTACGCGGACTGTTAACAGAGTCATAAATTTCCTCGGTTCGGGATTCAACCGGTGACTTGGGACACCATTAATATCGCAAGTGGCGACTTTGAATAAATAATAATTAAATCCCGTTCCGATTGTCCTTTAAATGGAAAAACTCCTTTACGCCCTTCCGGGGGTGTAGGTGAAAAAGGAGGTGTGACACGAGCAGGCCTTGCCTTGTTGTAACCACCCTCGTCCTTCGAGGACTCCTTCTGTTTGTTATCAGTCCTCGACCCTAAAGCTGACGACCCTTCCTCCTACCCGAGGGGTCACGGTCTCATATCAGAAAATTCTCCAATGCCTGCGGTGATGGAGTTAGTACACATAAAAGAAGGTACCTTTCAAAGAAAACAAGCCACACACCACGTACCTTGATGTTTTGCCTCCCATCTACCCTTGGACAGATCTCGCCACTTATGCTTACCTTAAGTCGAGCAAGCTGCCAGTTTTCGAGACCAATCTACTAGATTGGGAACCTCATATGGCATCCACGGGATTGCTGCAAAAAAGAAAATAAAAAGAAATCATCTTTACAGAATCCGCATCTACCATGGACAAAAATAATAAGAACACGAGTGTACCACTTACGTGTAAAATTCCATTTCTCAGGAAATGGAAGGAACTCTGCGGAGATAATATCGACAGTCCACACTCAGATGAAACGACTCATCCACCCTTGGTCTCCATCTTCTTCATTGCTGGCAACAAAGGGCCGAGTAGATCGACGTCGCAGAGTAATCAGGCCTCAATGATGTAAGGCCCGGTACAGTCTAAGAATATGACTGAGGGTGAACTCGATCTCGACTTTATCTACAAAATACCTTACCATCAGCACTATCCTCTAGAACGACGGCTGAACCTGTGCTAGGGTAACCGGATATCTTTTATAAAATTTGAGCATGACCCTATCGAGAGGGTCCAATGTAAAGGGGTATGTGTATACGTTCAAAAACCCCTCGACATGAGCCATGATGCTCTTTTTCGGGGAAGGTACTTGCAATACCACCTCTTCTCCCCATCTGTAGTCTCTCCTCACTGCCTCGATATGTTCCTCTCCTATTGATGAAATGAACCTCGACGCATACTCCCAATGGCCCTGAACATTGGGAGGCCTCTCTAATGTAAAGTCCCTCTTCGAGATGAAGCCTCTCGGGGTTAACTCACCGGATGTCGGCGGCGTACCACCCACCGAGTGGGAGGGGGAGGCAGAACTCTCCTTTTCTGGGTGAACAAGTTTGGGTGTGACAGCCATAACTGTGGTGGAACAAGACAAGGGAAATGAGGACTTAGGCGAAAGCTTCGAATTAAAGAGGTGAAAGAGCGGAAGCAACGAAGAAGAACTCTATGAAAAGGGATAGCTGCTCAAAATAGCAGAATCCTCAATAAAGAAGGAAACAAACTCATATATAGAGCAAGCGGCGACTGTTCCCCTACCCTAAAGGCCAATTAATTCTGACCAGGCCATTATCACTTTCGGGGAGACGTACCGACGGGATCACCTCGATTATTTCATGACCGTGTCATACAATTAATGTTGTCGTACAACGCTCGAGGGATCAAAGACCCCCACATCAACCTAGCCTCGAGATAATACCCGATCTCGAGGATCTCTACTACACTGACTATAGGCTCTAAGGAGTCATCAATATCAATTAAGGCCACGAAATAGTGCCCGACCTCGAAGATCTCTATCAAAGTGAATATAAGCTCTGAGGATCTGTTGACACCAGTTTAGCCTCGAGTGCCTGATCTCGAGGACCTTTCGATACTACAGAATGGGCTCCAAAAGGGGGGTCAACCTAGCTCCGAGATGGTGCCCGATCTCAAGGATCTCCATTAGTGAATATAAACTCTAAGGAGCTACCCATATAAACCTAAGCCTTAAGATGGTACCCAATCTCGAGGATCTCTACTATTACAAGTGCAGGTCATTCACCCGATTCTTTGGCCCTCGGGCTACCTGAGACCAAGTCAGTTCTCACTCGAGAATTATTAATAAAACCTCAGGGCTATTTTCGCCTTCAGATCAATTTAAATGCTCTCTTGGCTACTTTATCCCAGGGGCCATCCGAGTTTAAGTGTATCCTCATTCAGGGTCTATCTATGGCTCCTTAGGGCTGTCTTCATTTTCAAAGCTAGTTTTTGAGGCCGCCCGAGTTCAAGTAAACGCTCACTCGGGGACTATTTGAAAAGGCCCAAGGGTTGTCTTTATTTTCAAGTGACCAAGCAACTCTGCCTCTCAAGGACTATTAGTAGGGCCTAAAAGGCTGAGTTTTGTTCTAAAATTTGAGGCCTCACTTTCACTCAATTCGAAGTCGGTGGTTCCGGTGGCCTAAGTTTGTATCAAGTCAATATGGACTTAGTTTGAGGAACATCAAAGGGTTTTAGGGAATATCATATTAATCAGTCAAGAACCAAGGGAATACCTACGCCCGGGTCCGGTATTCGGACCGATCGGTAGAGTCACATGCTCAGAATCTTTACAAACGCAGACAAGGGGAAATCCAACACAAATCAAAGACAAATTGAAGAAATATTTTTGTATTAACAAACGATGATTACAAAAGCCCACGAGGGGTCCTTACATAGAAACAAAGAAGCAAAAAGTAATAGCTAAAAGTCTAATCTACTCTCGGAGGTACATCCTCGGAAGCAATATCTGCGAGAATCATTTCCTCGGGGGCCCCATTTCGATCTTCCGAACGGCATCTTCAAGAATCTCGAAGAAGCAGAAAAAGATGAGAAAGAGGGTGTAGCCTATCAAAGAGCAAAAGCTTTTAACAAGCATGGAAAATTGTGGCTTGGTGAAAAATTTGGCAAGTTTGGGTCTCGCCGGCACTACTATTGGGAAGCCACTTCTTGAGACATTGTACCGGTGTGGGATGAAAAGGTCAGTGTAGGGCACCACCTCACTCCATGGAAAGCAAAAGGAGTGAAATGCCACACCAGGTTGAAGTTAAGAGAGATGAGCAGTAGTTTACGGTCCACATATCCTCTGATATGGGGATAAGTTGAGATCCCTCTCACATTATCTCAGGCCAACAACAACAACAACAATAACAACCCAGTATGGTTCCATTCAATGGGGAAAAGCTCTGAAAAAGAGCCATGGCGTGACTGGCAAAACTATTGCCGCGTGACCTTACAGTCATGAGTATGAATCATGGAAATCAGAATTTGGATGAGGATGAAGAGAAGAAAAGGGTTAAAGGCTGTTGAAGAATGACTGGATGAAATCTTGGCTCAAGAAACCTTCCATTTATAGAAAGGCAGTAATGTAACCGATAACGCAATCAACGCCTTTGGGAAACATATCGACAGGCGCAATCAATGCATTTTGGAAAATGGATCGGCAGCAATATTATTGTTTTTGGGAAAATAAACCGGCGATACATTGAATGCTTCTAGAAAGATGAACCGATGGGACGTCTCAGTTATCACAAAAGCTTACGTCATAAGCATGATGTCATCATAAGAGGCTCGAGGGGATCGATGTCAAAATTGTTTCTTATCATTTTGATCTAAGAAACGCGGGGACTATCCGTATACAGTAAAAATCAGAGGGTCTAATTTTATGATCGTTATGGAACTTCGTAAGACTGCCCCTAGAAGGCTCGAGGCTCAGTCCGGGGTTCGACCCCAAGGGTTCTCAATGATTGACCTCGAGGCAGTGCAAATCAAAGGCTATGATGGACAAACGGGAAGTTCCCAAGGCACGTGATTAAAGCAGACCAAGTCTATTAGGCTAGTTCAAGCCCGTACAGTTGCATTAAATGGTTGTACCAGCTTCAAATCCTTGTAATAAATGTGTTTGTACTATGTTGGTATTCCCCCTCATATATAAAAGGGACCCTTGTCATTTTGTAAGGATATACAACATTGAATACAAGAACATTCTCTGCTCTCTAGCGCAAACATATTCTCTTTTGATTATATTGCTTACATTTATTATGTTTCATTAATTGTTCTTCATTTACTACTCATTATTGATCATAAAGAGCTCATATCAAAGCTCTTATAATTGTTAGACCTTCATCGGTCGGTCTTTGCCTAACGCTTAGCTCGACCTCGAGGCCCCGTATAGGCCAGCTCGAGGCCCCAAATCCCAACCATTCGGTTTGCTCGACAAACTGCCTTCAAGATCTTATCATATTTTCTAGTCTCACACTTAGCATATACTTCCTAACAACTAGAATAAAAATAAATCATGTATTTTTAGAATCACAAAATTAAATTTAATTGTAATTACCATTTTCAAGGTAAACAGAAAATAACCTCGAATCGATATTTTGTCAATTCCGTTAGGTTTGTATTGTAATTTTGGACTTGGGCGTATGCCCAGAATTTGAAATTGGAGGTCCCTATGTTGATTTGATTCGTTTTTCTAAAAGCTAGTGTTTTGAAAGTTTGGAAATTTCCTAACTTTAACCGTAAGTTGACTTCATGGCTATCGGGTTAGGATTTTTATATTAAGACTTGGTATAGGTCTGTATTACTATTTGAAACTTGTCTGTAAAATTTGGTGAAATTCGGAGTTGTTTGACATGATTCATACGCTTAGATATAATAATAGTTGTTCTTGAGTTTCCTTTGAAAATTCATTCATTTTGCCGTTCAATTTGTAGATTTAGATGTTATTTTGGTGATTTGATCATGCGAGTGAGTTCATATGATATTATTACACTTGTGTGCATCTCTGGTTTGGAGCCCGAGGGGCTCGGATGGGTTTTGAACGTGTTTCGAGAAAGCTTTAGATGACTTGAACTAGCTGGTGCACTGATACTTCTGGTGCTTTGCAATCACCAGATCGCATTTGCGAGCATGGGCTAGGGACTTGGGTTCTCGCATTTGCGAGAAAAGAGTTACATATGCGATTTTTCCTGTGTCCGCATTTGCGACTCTCTAATCGCAATTGCAATGCTATGTTGAGTATGGGTATCTTCACATTTGCGAAGAACTTGGTCGTTTTTGCGAAGGAGGGAAGTTCGCATTTGCGATCAATTTTATCGCAATTGTAACATCTAGGCTCCTGATGCACAGCTCGCATTTGCGACCTGTGCTTCGCATTTGAGATGGTCGCAATTGCGACATCTACAGCTAGTTAAAAGAAGGAAAAATCGGAACTTAGCTCATTTTACACCATTTCTCAACCCCAAACACTCTAGAGGCGATTTTTCAATAGATTTTTCTTTCCAAATTTATTGGTGAGTAACTTTAATCCATTTCTTTTTATTTTTCCATTATTTTTCATGAGATTTCAACTTCAAATCGAGGATTTCTATGGTAGAAATTAGGGATCTGAGTAAAAATTGAGGATTTTGTAAAATTGAGATTCAGACCACAAATTGAGGTCGTATTTCGAAACAAATCACATAACCGGTATTGGCGATGAATGGGTAATCGAGTTCCGGTCGGAACCTCGGGTTTTGACCAAGCAGACCCAGGATTGACTTTTTCAAAAATGATCAAAATTGAACCTTTTTCATTAATTGGTAGTTTCTAAAGCTTATTTTGGATCGTTTGATCGATAATTTGCTAGATTTGGTTGGTTTGGAGGCTTGTTCAAAAGGAAAGGTCGTGGTTGGTTGATTGCTTTGATTCGTGGAGTGAGGTAAGTGTTATGTCTAACCTGAACTTGGGAGAATTAGGAATTCATGAACTATGTGTTATGTGAATTATGTGGGGAAATGGTGTATATGCAAAGTAACAAGTGTATATATGTTGTCATGGGATCTAGTATGCGGGGATTGGATATTTATTCTATGTTTTTGTTTATTTCATGATATATCTTGCTTCATGCCTTAATTGTTACATGTATTTATTTGACTTCTATGCCATAATTGTTACTTGTCATTTAATTATTCTTTTGCCTTAATTTGTTGTTCCTCCCATGACTCCATGCTTATTTGTTACCTGTTTCTTCTTGATTTAATTGCATACTTTAGTTATTACATGCTTTACTTGTTTATATTGTTTTGTAGTAATTGTTTCACTCTAAAATGTTGTTTCACGTGTGTGGTCGGTTTAGTTGTTATGTGCCAATGAATTAGTAAAGTTTGAGATTTCGAGTTGTTAGAGATTCTCCGATTATTCTGTGATTCTTTATTGTCTTTACATTTACCTTATGGACGTAGATATTATTGGTAAATTTGGTCGTTGAATTGTTTATGTTGATGAATAAAATTATTTGGGAGCGGGTTACACGCTGCAACAGAAAATTAAAAAGTATTGAAATAAAATTAAGGAATAAAGACGGATTATGATATGAACAGATAATGATATGGTGGGATCGGGTTGCGCGCACGCAACGAATTTTACATGTTGTATCTATTTGTGATTGTTGAGTTATCCTCGGTATTGTATTATGAGACTTGTTATTCTAGGCTCTCTGGTAGTTGAACTTCGAGTTTGTATTCATGAGTTAATTTCTTTATTTTCATTTCCAGTTTTTCCTTGTTGTTATTGTTGTTGTTGTTGTTGTTATTATTATTATTATTATTATTATTATTATTATTATTATTATTATTATTATTATTATTATTATTTCATACAAGTTATTTGCAAGTGACTTGCCTTAGCCTCGTCACTACTTCGTCGAGGTTAGGCTCGGCACTTACAGAGGATATAGGACCGGTTGTACTCATACTACACTTTGCACTTCTTGTATAGATATCGGAGTTGATCCTAGCGGTGCATATTGAGACTGCCCGGATACTGCTACTGTGGAGACTTGAGTTATAGCTGCAGGACGTCCGCAACCCTGAAGTCCCCTTCCATTTCATCATTGCTATTTATTTAGTTTCAGACAGTTGTTTTTATTTAGCCTTTATCTGTAGCACTCTAGACGCTCATGTATTCGTGACACCAGATTCTGGGTTATATTTGGATTACGTTATTCAGTATTATATCACCCTATTTTAGACTATTGCGGTTGTTATTTTTAATAATTTTGATTTAAATTCTTAAAACTGGTGAAGTAATTTAGCTAATGTTGGCTTGCTTCGCGAGTGAAATGCTAGGCGCAATCACAATCCAGAGGGTGGGATTTCGGGTCGTGACAAGCTTAAAAGATAGGACCTCGTAGTTAAGTTAGTTAGAAGTTAGGCTGTAAGTTTTGTGGATCTCCACTTAAGTCCATTTAGCTTTTAGTTATATTTTCCCTTATTTACACATTGTACCCTTTAATTCTCGTCTGTTATATAAAAAGTCTAGACATATTTCTCTTTTCTGTCTCTTTTGATTGGTAGCCACTTGACAAACCTATGGTGCACTAAAAAATATCTCACAAAAAATAACCCATTGGTAAAATTCAAAATGCTGAAAATATGTTCGTAAGTTTTCACATGATAACTCTTCTAGCTAGCACCTGTTTTTTCTCATTAAAATTTTGGAGAAGTGCCTAAGAAACTAAGTTTGCAATGATCTTAAGAATCAAAACTTCTTATAATTGAGTTGTTAGTTAATATGCAAATGTCCATTAGATTACTACCTAATTATTCGCATTGATACATTACAAAATATCTTTTGATTTAAAATATTTCTCAATCATCAATGTAATAACATCAATAGTATTTTTATAATAATTCTGTCTTATTTTATTATATATATTAATAATTAACATGATATTGCCGTGCGAGGCGCGTTCATGGATTTTAGTTATATTAAATTTGAAGAAAGAGGGGAACAATCTGACCTTGAAGAAAGTTACTAAAAGTATTCAAATTACTCAAAAAGGCAGGTTAACCTTGATAAAAGATTACCTCCTCGATCATATTTTGGGCTGGTTAATATTTTCATCCAGAGGTGTCAAAGTTAATTCAAAAAACATATTCAGTCCATGAATTAATTAGCCACATTCGGTGTTGTCCTTGATAGTCCCATCAGAAAACTTCGTCCAAAAATAGGGGGAAATATGGTTTGTTTGGAAAACCGAATTAGTTAATTATTGGTACAAATATGCCATAGTGTTACATCACATCAATACACAATTATACTCTAACTAAATATACATTTAACGTCATCAAATGAAAACCTTTACAAATTGATTATAGTTACACGCGGAGATTTTGCTTAACACAGTCAAATTGCAATACTCTGCCAATAAAGTATGGATTAAGTGATGTACATAAATGGTGTAAATTAATTTCGTGTACTATCAGTATAAATTAACTTGATATATCAGGTTACTCACCATTTATCAAATAAACATTACGCGTTTCCGAACAAAGAGGGGCAGCTGTGAGCACGTGATTTTTGTTTTACGCGACAATCACTCCAAAAGAAATAAAAATAATAACAAATGGTCTTGCTGTACAATTTTTGGATTTTTTACGTGGCATTTCGTTAAGTTATTTGTGATTTTGTTCATTTTTTATTTTTTATCAAACAAAATACAAAAAATGTGTGTGTCATGTGTAGTTGAACCATAGTCCGGTTATCAAAAGGAAAATCACGAAATATGCATGTTTTGTCCTATTCGTCGCCTTGGTGATTTTACCTATTTTTAATATTTTTGATGTGTGTGTAAATAATTGTATTAAGTGTTTAATTAGTGGAGTTTAATTTTGTTTAATTAGGTTTAGTTTTAAAATAAAAACAAATAATAATAAAAGAAAAAGAGTACAAAATTGGCCTGAAATCAAGTTTGGGCCTGTTCCCATTTAAAATCTGAGGCCCAAATCGAGCCCAAAACGTGTGCTTGCCCCGGTCCAGACCAGCTGACCTCAGAAGTGTCCAAACGACGTAGTTTTGATCTGTTCTGATCTGGGCCGTTGATCTCAGAATGATCAACGGCCAAGATCACATTCCCCATACCCACGAACAAACCCGACCCGTTCAACCCCGGACCGACCCCAACCCCTTGCACTTGAAACGACACCGTTTCCCACTAGCTGAAAGATCCTGGCCCTTCATCTCGTCTCATCCGACGGCCAGGATCTATTCACCCACTAACTATATAAGCCTACAACCATACCCCACGCCCCATCCAAACACCCCCTACCTTCCATCGTCCTCACCACAGACCCCTTGGAACCCTAGCCGCCCCCTTTCCCTTCACCATTAATCCCGGCGGCATGGACGCCGGTCACCCCCACCTTAACACCATAGATGCACCTCACCATCCTGAACCCAAATCCACCAACCACTTAGCTCGAATCCCCTCCCACCTTCTCGAATCTTCATTTGAAGATTCGAGTCGGAACCTGACTTACACCGATTGACCCCAGCTTCACACCAGACAGTCCCCGGACCTCCCTCGTGATCAAACCATGCTTGGTTTGGTCCGAATCTAACCAGGGAAACATAAATCCCATATCTGCTTTTAGGAGCCCTAGGGTTCCTCGTGACTGATCTGTGTCTGTTTGAGCCAAGTGATTAGGGTCTAATGGACCTTAATAGAAGTGTTTCTCATTTGAGAACACTTCGATTAAAGTCCGTTCAACCCTAAGAAAGATCAATTCGAATCCGAGCTAAGGTTTGCTGATTTTTCAAGATTTCAGGTATTTCTATTTTTCTTTTCTATCAGTTCATGAGTCTTGTTATAATTGAATGTTTGTTTATTGCCGCAAAATGTTAGTTGATTTTATTTCTGAATTGTTGGTCGACTGTGTCCTGTCCACCTTGCCTGGACCTCTCTGTTTGATCGAGTCTTTCTTTCATTTATTGATAATATGTGTATGTGTAAGTTGTATAATCAGCCGAGTTTGGAATGAGTGGATTAATTAGTTCCCAGGTTCATTTTTGTATTAACAGTGCAATCTGAACCCTTTGCTGATATTGTTAGATTTCTGATCATTAGCTTCGACTGTATGTGTTACCTTTAGTATAGTCGAGTCGATACACATCGTCAATAAGTTCAAAGCTTTGAATGATAATAATTTGATTTGTTTTTCTGCTGAAGTCCTACTTAAGTCAAATTAGGAATTGAGCATAACTACTTATAATTGTTGTATTTGAATCAGAAATTTAAGGGTCTGGTCTGTAACTGCAGTCTGAATTGGGGGGCATGTGCACTTGTGCACAACATGTGCATTAAAGGCCTTTGTTAAGATTAAAATAGTTTGACAGCATATGCTGTCAGATTGTATTCTTGCTGCCCATGTCTGATTTCATTTTAATAAACCAATTAAAAGGACTGTCAGGGAATATCATGGGGGGTTTCCTAATTTTAAATGTTTGAGTGGGAAAAACAGCTGAAAAGGAATAGGTTCTGAGTTGTTTAACAAGCTGTGAAAGCTGATGTTAGGCTATAAGAACAGGCAGAAGTTCCATTAGACGGGGGACGGAAGGAGGAAAAGAAAAGAATCAGACTGAATTTTTGAGAAGAAACTCAGACAGATTAGAGGGGACTGAAATTGGGAACTAAAAGGAGAACTGATTTTGGAGATCTAGGAACTGGATTTTTAGACTGAAAGATTAGAGGTTGGAGGAGAAAATAGAGAGGCACATACAGATACACATTGAGAGATAGAAGACACAGAAACAAAAAATCAGAAACTTTTCCCTATTGTTGTTGGATTTCACTTGTTTCCAACCTGTTCAATCAATTCTGATCCTCCCAAGTCTTAACTAAGTTTACTGGTTGTGGGTTGCATTGGTTTATGTCTTGAATTTGGTCTATCTGAAGTTTGATTCTACCCCACTGTGTGCTGCTATCATTTGGCTATTTTTCCATCGGCTCTAGTTGCATCTTGCACTGGGATTTGTTCTGTTACTATCTGCTGTTACTGCTGCTGTTTGGTGTATGCTACTATTGCTCTACTGACTTCCCTGCTTCTTCGTTGTAAGCATTTCCAGGTACACATTTCAAGCCCCCATATTGGTGTAACTGGTTGTAACAATGAAAAGCATGAATTGAAAAGTCTGAAGGAATTATAATCATCTGTTTGTTCTACTTATAGCCCTTTATAAATGTTGTTAAGTTATGTAAACTTTAGTCTGTAGTTCAATAGAGAATGTATTAATAAGTTTGTACTTAGTCGAAGCTTATATGGATCTAAAACCTCGATAGGTGATTCGTTTAGAGGTATACGAGAGGTGACTATATAATTCATGTAATGTGTAACCATTTAATGTAATCATTAATTCGAACTTTCCTTTAGTTGTATTGAGCATGTTAGGGTGAATTGGTTTTCCAAAATATTGTCGCAGACAACACAGTCTTAAATATGGGAGTTTCGATTTCGGTAGGTAGTTCTTTTTTTAGGATGAGTTCCGAATATTGTTAGTAGCACCATCTAATGAGTAACTTTATTAATCCTGTTTAAATAAGTTTTGAAGTTAACTCGAGGAGTATTTGGGGTTTAAGTGCAGCGTTTCGTCAATCTCGTATATAATTCTTCTATCAAATTAAAAGCATGTTCCATGAGGTATAACGCTTCTTCCCCTTGTAAATAATTAATCAGATGATTAATAAGAATCCGGATTTGGCCAAACCATATAATTGAATTAGCATGTATCTTTTCTTCTATTTTAGAGACAAACACATTAGAAATGTAGTCGCTTTAGGATATCCTTTCTAAAATACTGAGACGAGCCTCACCAAATTAAAAATGCAAATTGCGGGGCCCTCAATAATTACCTTAATAAATACTTATAATTTGGGATGGACTGTTCAGCGAATTTCGCAGCCTTCCTCAAAGATAATAACGCGTTAGACTCTTTAGGCGCGATTTTAATTAAATTACATTCTTAAATTCGGGTGCGCATTTATGTAACCCAAATCAAAATCTCAATGGAGTCAAAATGTATTAACAACCACGGGTGCATTGATTGCGATGGGGTTCGAGATGCATTTTCACGACGTTGCAATTCTATTAAAAAATAACAATAAATGCGGTTTAAACTTAATAAAAGCACACAAGTTATAACATGTATTAAAATCAAATATTTAGCCATTATAGCAATTTAAGCGACTGTGCTAGAACCACAAGATTCGAGGGTGCCTAACACCTTCCCCAGGTCAACAGAATTCCTTACTTAGAATTTCTGGTTCGCAGACTTCATTTGTAAAGTCGAATATTTTCCTCGATTTGGGATTCAAGATAATTCGGTGACTTAGGACACCAAAAGCCAAACCTTTCCCAAGTGGCGACTCTGAATTAAATAAATAATCTCATTTCGAATATTGTCACTTAAATTGGAAAAACTCCCGCGCATTTTAACCCTTTGGGGCCGGGCGCGCAAAAAGGAGGTGTAACAGCTCTGGCGACTCCGCTGGGGACTAGTTCAGAACCACTGGTTCAGGGTTAGAATTCGAGCTTAGACAAATTATTATATTCGGTTTTATCTGATCTTTACATGTTGAGCCTAATGTGCTAAATGATGCTTTTACCGCTTTGATATTACTTGAACTGTACATATAAACTGTGCCGAAACCTTTCTCTTCTTACCTCCGGGGAGAAGCTCGCTGGACGAGACTCCCTATTCTGTTAGTGTCAATCCCTGAAATAAGAAAGAGGTCGGACAAGTTACAAAGCCGGACGATCTCGCAGGTCCCCGGTACGTAGCCCCCTCCTCGGCTCGAGTTGTCCGCTCGGGTACACAGTCTAGAACATATACCCAGGTTATAAACCCAGTATAACAAAACCGCTGCTGGGAAATTAAACCCAGAACCGCTGGTTCAGGGTTCAAGGATTCGAGCTTAGAATAATTGTTATATTTGGCTTTATTATCTGATATATATTACATGTTTTGACATAACATACTAAATGTTGTCTTTTACCGCTTTGATATTATCTGAACTGTATATAAACTGTGTCGAAACCCTTCTCTTCTTACCTCCGGGGAGAAGCTCGCTGGTCGAGGCTCCCTATTCTATTAGTGTCAATACCTGAAATAAGAAAGAGGACGGATAAGTTACGAAGCCGGAAGGCCTTTTGGTTCCCGGTAAGTTGCCCCTCCTCGACTCGAGTTGTCCGCTCGGGTACACAGTCTAGAACATCTACCCAGGTTATAAACCTAGTATAACGAAACCTCATGTCGGATCCCTAGTAGGAACGTTTATTTTCATCATGTTGCATTTGACATAGGGGACTCAACACAGGGGTTGGGTCCGTCTAGGACAGGCAACCTGAAATAAAAAGACCATCCTGCTACATCTTGTTTGTTTTGTGCATTTATTTGCTTCAGATCTGCATGCTGACTGGTTTCTAAAAAGGGAAAAAATAGCAGCGTAGAGAGATAATTACTTATTTTTGGAAAAATAAAACCAATATCCAAGTAGTGTCAAACATCGCCGGAATTCTTTCTAAAGAAAAAAAAACAAAACAAAACAAAAAGAATAAAAACAAAATTTGTCTTCTAGTTTTGATTTATTAAAAAAAAATTAATTTTTTTTTTCTTTTAATCACTTTCAAAATCCAAAAAAAAAGAATTTATTTAAAAGTAAAAAAGAAAAAAAATGGAAAATTCATAATTCAAAAAAAAAAATGTTGTTTCTTTCGTAGTATCTCTTTTATAAGTTCAGACTAATAATCCAGGTACTTCCTTAAAAGATTTTCGAAATTTGAAAAAAAATGAAAAAGAAGTTAAAATTCAAAGAAAAAATATTTTTAGTCATCGTCTCTTTTCAAAAAAAAAATCGAAATCAAAAAAATAAAAAATATTTTCTCCTTTTCTTTGTAAGTATTTTATTCAGAAAAAAGGGTTAGTCTAGTTACTCCATTTTCGACGCCCGAACTACGCCGGTTTGATTCTCACCGGATGTGAGATACGTAGGCAATCCCCATCGGGTTCAACCCCACCATTTTGCTAAGGTAGCCAAAACCAATAAACAAAAAAAAATGTGTCAAAATAAGTCAGGTGATGCTGTTTTGTCATAAATAGCCGAATGTTCCCAAAGAGGACGCCGGAAGGCTGACTTTGCATAAACATCCATCTTTGAGTCATTTTTAAAGATTTTGTCCAGTTGACCCACACAGCCTTAAAATCTTCGTCCCCGAGGCGTTGAAAGGTTGTGTTTGCAATATTGAGTTTTCTAATTTGAAAAACGATAAAAAGAGTCATAAATAAGTCAGGTGATGTTGTTATGTCATAAATAGCCGAATGTTCCCGAAAGGAACGCTGGAAGGCTAACTCTGCACAAACAGCCACTTCTTGGGTCACGTTTAGGATTTTTTGACCAATTGACCTACACAACCTTAAAATCTTCATCCCCGAAGTGCTGAAAGGCCGTGGTTCGAAAATCTGATTTTTTCTTTCAAAAAAATAAATAAATAAGTAAATAAATAAAGAATAGTCAAATCTTTTGAGCCAAATCGTTTTGCTTAAATCACCCTAATAAATGCGCAGGATGAGCCAATGCTAAATGAACACTTGTTTCTTTATTTTTAGTTTCGAACTACGTAATGATCTGATTCACGTGGTGTCGTGATACGTAGGCAATCCTCATCGGATCCGGTCACATTTTACTGCAAATATTGAAAACAGTAATAAAAAAGAGAATAAATAGATAAATAAATAAAATAAAATAAAAAAAAAAGGAGGAGCCTGAAAGAAGCCGGAGTAACGCATGTCTTCGCTGCAGACATGTATAAATTCATTTAACTGTATAGGTGCATCATGCCCCAACGTGAGATTGCCTATCCGTTATTTGTTTCGAACTAACCACTTGTCTGCTAATGAGTCTTCCAGGTTTTAGAAAGGTAGTTGGTTTGGGGGAAGTCTGGCCTCGCATTCATATTTCACGAGGTCAAAAGGGAGTGTTCAGTTACCCGCTATTAAGACGAAAGGAAGTATTCACACTTACTTCACAAGGTCAAACGGGAATATAGCGATGTCTTCGGAAATTCCTTTGCCGACAATTCCCGTCCCTGAGGAGAGTTCGATCTCGGCCGTCCCAACTTTCGAGTTAGCAACTGCTGAGGAAAACAGAATTCTGAGGCTCCGCATGATGGAGATGTTGGATGACTGGCATAATGGAAGGGAACTACCAAGTGTTATCCCTGGATTCCCTGAGTTGTTCCACAGAACAAGTGGAACTTCGAACATTCCCATAAGCTATCCAGCTACCCCGTTCGGGTACCCGGCCAATTCAGCCCACTCCGCAGGATCACCCTTTGAGTCTTGCCCTTGGATGTCAACAACGGATGTCGCTACAAGCATTTTTACCGCACCGCCCTGTCCAATCATGGCACAGCCCACTACACAGGCCCAATTTTGACTCTTCCTCATTCACCTTTCCAGCTCCCTCTTTCTCGTTGGAACCAACTCGGCTTGCCACCAACACTACCCCTCAACAAACTCGATACGAGTTTGCACCTGAGCAGGGCCAAAGCTCCAAAATTGCTGAACAAGGTGAAATGGTCAAGAGAATGAAGAGCCTTGAACAAAATTTGAAAAACATGCAAGGTCTGAGCGGACAGAAAAGCGTCTCCTATGCTGATCTATGCATGTTCCCTCACGTGCATCTCCCTGTGGGTTTCAAAACTCCAAAGTTTGAGAAGTACGACGGGCACGGCGATCCCATTGCTCATCTCAAAAAGTATTGCAATCAACTGCGGGGAGCCGGAGGCAAAGAAGAATTGTTGATGGCATACTTCGGGGAGAGTTTGGTAGGAGTCGCTTCGGAATGGTATATGGACCAGGACATATCTCGCTGGCATATATGGGATGATCTTGCCAGAGACTTCGTAGGGCAGTTTCAATATAATATTGACATCGCACCAGACAGAAATGCCTTGTCAAACTTAAAGAAGAAACCCTCGGAAAGTTTCAGAGAATACGCCATCAAATGGCGCGAGCAAGCGTCAAGGGTAAAACCTTCCATGGACGAGATAGAGATGGTCACTACTTTCCTCCAGGCTCAAGAGTCCGACTATTTCCAAAACATGATGTCAGCCATGGGAAAGCCTTTCGCAGAAGCGATTAAGATTGGAGAGATGGTGGAGAACGGTCTGAAAACAGGAAGAATTTTGAGTCAGGCAGCCATAAGGGCAACCTCCCAAGCCGTCCAAAGCGGGTCTGGAGGAATGGCAAGAGGGAAGAAAAAGGAGGAAACATCCATGGCGGTATCAGAGGCGGGATAATATCATAATCCCGGGCTTTGTTCTTCGGAAAGAACCTCGCAACATTATTTCCCCCACCAAAATGTGACCTACGCTCCTCAGCCCTACATGGTCATGAGCACCCAGCCTTACATCCAGCAGTCACAGCCAGTCAATCAGGGGCAAGCTCCCCATCCTAGGAATCAGCCTCCTCACCGAAACCACTAAAATCCTCGACCTCCTTAGAATAATTTCCGTCCTCGGGAACCACCCAGGAGACCCAACTATACACCAATCGGTGAACTTTATTCCACCCTATTCCCTAAGCTTATCCAGATGAATTTGTTGCAGCCCATACCACCAAACGGGCAGAACCCGGGATCACCATCATATCAGCGGGGTGTCAGATGTGCATACCATTCAGGGGTAGAAGGGCGCGACACCAACAACTGTTGGACATTGAAACAAGCTGTAGAGAATCTTTTAGACCAAGGGAAGATTGTGTTGAGAGACGAGGATATCCCAAATGTGACCAATAATCCGCTGCCCGCCCACAACAACGGGCCGATAGTTGGGATGATTTGTGAAGACGAGGAAGTTGATCCAGAGCTTAAAGCCATAATTTCTATTGCTGATACAGAAAAGGAGCCCAGGGCAACTCCGGAGCAAGAAAAAGGAATAAGTGACGTATTCAAGCAGCCCTCCATGTTATGGGGGACGATCAAACAACCTCGGCCGAACGAGCCAGTGCTTTTCGGACGCATACCACAGAAGCCAAAATACAACAAAGAGGAAGATGATAAGGTTTTCCCGCTCGAAGAGAGTGAGGAAATATGTGAGGCGACGAGGGAAAAGCTATGAGAAATACACATGGTCCAGCCAGGAGAGGGCACTAGCACTGCTGAGGTATCGTACATGGGACCAAGTACCAAGCTTCAAAACTAGAAGGCTACGCCGTTCTTGATCAAACGGAAGTCCTATCGAACCTGTCTTGCCACTTTCTCTACATCACGAGCTACCCCAGGGTGTGACTCAGATGTTTTTCTTTAGTTTCATGTCTTTAATTTCCTAAATGTCAACCTTTTCTTTATCTTCCCCAAAGTGCCAAGAAATGAAATCATGTTTCATCGTTCATTTTTTTTTCTTCTATGTTTTCCTTTTTGTGTTCTCTTCAATTCTGATAAATACAGCTTTAAATAACATGACATGCTTGCGGACTTCATGCCCGAATCACGATAACTCCGTCAGACTTCAAATAATGAGTCAAAATTCGAGATATAAAGAATTTGAAAAGTAGGAAAATGTCTGTCACTAAAGCAGAGTTTGAGGGCAATAAATGGGTTTAGACCCGTACAGAATGTTAACCTTAATGACTACGGTTTGTCACAGCAATTGTACCAACAAAGAAGGGTCCATACATCATTTAAAAAACATTGCCAAGAGGGGCATTTATATCTGGGCGGCGTCGAAAGAAATGACGTCAGCCCTGCTCGGAAAGCAGATGCAGTGATATGTCCAAATCGCTCTGGCGATATCGTTGAACAGTTTGAGATGACTAAGGCTTTCATTCTCGCCACCCAAACACTATTAAACCCTTGCAAACCCATTTGAGCCGGTCACTCTCCTTTGATTACCCTCTTTGGAACCTGAAAATGTTATTGAAAATAAAATGAAAAAAGAAAGAAAGAAAGAAAGAAACTGAAATGAAAAAAAAAAAAAGAGGAAGAAAAGAACTTGAAAAAGAAGAAAATATATAAAGGGACAATGAAAATGAAAAAGGGAAGGGAAGTGTGAAAAAATCAAACCAAAAAAAAAATTAAAAAAAATCAAAAATCCAAAAATGAAAAACAAAAAATGTGCCTGAACTACGTTTGACTTGATTCCGAAAGGATACGTAGGCAACCTCTCCTTAGGGTTCAGTCACACCAAAACAAAAATCTAGGAATTCCCCCGAAAGTAAAGCTGGGGCAGAAGTTATAATGATTCGGCAATAATCCCGCCCAAAAGGTTCCAAAGTTGTAGTTCAATCCACATTCTTTTCACCCCAAGCCTTTGTCCAAGTCCTTCTGATCAATCAGCAAAGCGTTTCAAAATGGAAGATGGAATTATTTGGGTCTGATACAACAAAATGAGGCGACGAGAGAAGAGAAATTGAAAATGAGAGAGCTTGTTTAGTAAAAACTCGCAAAGAGTGCTATCAGGCGACAGTAAGAAGAGAAATGAGAGAGGTCGACTAGCGAAAACCCGCAAAGGGCGTTGTCGGCCAAAAAGATGATTCCACCTCAGAAAGTCCTGGCAAGGTTCCCGGGTTTTGAAAACACAGATCTGTTTTGATTCATGAGGAAATGCAAGTTCTTGGAGGTCGGGCATCCACTCTAAAAGGCATGTCATGTCAGATTGAAGCCGGCATACACTCCAGATAAGTCCTTCTTTTTCTCCCCGAAAGGGGCGCTTCTCTTTAAACTCATATGCTTTCCTTTACATAGTTTTCTTTGAGTTCCTTTTGATCTAACTCTTAATTCCGTAATAATCACAAAGAAAGGTGGCAGGACCGGTTTTTACAGGGCCCCGTTTGGCAAAAGTCAAAATGTACGGCCTCAGTGGCGCGTCAGTCCCATCCTGACTGGCCATGGTAGTTTATTTGTCTCCAAAGTAAAGACGTTCGAAAAGAAAAAAAAAGAGCCTACGGAGGCAAAATAAAGTTGGAGAGGTTAAGTCCCACGCGATTAGCCACTACGGTTTAGGTTTGAGGATCAAAATCCCCGACACAAAACCGACAAATCCCCACAGGGTCTCCCTTTGTTACAAATCCCCACGGAGTCTCCCCGTGTACAATTCCCCAAAGAGGTCCGCCCCAGCACATCCCCAGCAAGTCTGTTTGAAAAAAAAAAAGTAATCCTCACAGAGTTCGCATTGGACAAATCCCCACGGAGATTCTCTTGTACAAATCCCCACATAGTCTCCCTGATAAAATCCCCACCGAAAATCCCCAAGCAGGACGGGACGGAAAAACCAAAGCCTTACAAGGCAAATCATCACAAAATCTGGGAACGCAAGTCTGAGTAGTCCAAAGGGTTTCGCATGTGAATCCAATCGATGGCAGAGTTTCTCAACAAGAATTAGGCCAAGACAAAGCAATTGGAACGGTCAAGGCCCCCACAACCAACCGCCATTTTCAAACTGACAAGGTTTTCTTTGTTTAGGAAATTGAGACATGTGCGACCCAAAGCAGCCGTGCAAGAAGCAGGTGTAGCCCAAAAAAAAATAAAACGCGCAAGCATTGAAACAACCTTGCAGAGGGAAAAACGACCAAAGGTAAGTTTCCCGAAATTTTTTTCGTGTATTTTGATAAATAAAAGGGGATGAACCAAAGAAAAGAAATAAGACAAGAAATAAAAATGAACATCCCAAGAGAAAAACAAATCATGGTAGCGTAGGACCTCATTCCTCGACTATCCCGGTATAAACCACGGATCTCCCTGGCATAACCTAAGGAGCTTTTCCTACCCAAATCCCCGGCATAATCCGAGGACTCTTTCCCCTTGCCGGCATAACCCGATAAATCTTTCGGCATAACCCGATAAATCTTCCCGGCATGTTCCGATGAATTTTCCGGCATGATCCGATGAATCTTCCGGCATAACCCGATGAATCTTCCGGCATAACCCGATGAATCTGTCGGCATAACCCGATAAAATCTTCCCGGCACATTCCGATGAATTTCCCGGCATGATCCGATGAATATTCCGGCATAACCCGATGAATCTTCCGGCATAACCCGATGAATCTTTTCAGCATAACCCGATAAATCTTCCCGGTATATTCCGATGAATTTTCCGGCATGATCCGATGAATCTTCCGGCATAACCCGATGAATCTTCCGGCATAACCCGATGAATCTGTCGGCATAACCCGATAAATCTTCCCGGCATGTTCCGATGAATTTCCCGGCATGATCCGATGAATCTTCTCGGCATAACCCGATAAATCTTCCCGGCATGATCCGATGAATTTTCCGGCATGATCCGATGAACCTTTCGGCATAACCCGATGAATCCTTTGGCATAACCCGATAAATCTTTCGGCATAACCCGATAAATCTCCCCGACATGTTTCGATGAATTTTCCGGCATGATCCGATGAATCTTCCGGCATAACCCGATGAATCTTCCGGCATAACCCGATGAATCTTCCGGCATAACCCGATGAAGCTGTCGGCATAACCCGATAAATCTTCCCGGCATGTTCCGATGAATTTTCCGGCATGATCCGATGAATTTTCCGGCATAACCCGATGAACCCTCCGGCATAACCCGACGAATCTTTCCGGCATAATCCGACGAATCTGTCCGACGTAACCCGAATAGTGTCCAGCATAACCTGGCAGCCTTCCCAATTTAGGGCTCTGATCCCTAAGTTGAACTTTGTCCCCCAGCTAGTCAGCATTAGGGTTTTAAACCCTAAACTGAACTTTTTCCATTTAGTCAGCATTAGGGTTTTAAAACCCTAAACTGAACTTTTTTCCTTTAGTCACCATTAGGGTTTTAAACCCAAAACCGAACTTTTTCCTTTAGTCAGCATTAGGGTTTTAAACCTTAAACTG
This sequence comes from Nicotiana tabacum, assembly GCF_000715075.1. NCBI lineage: Eukaryota > Viridiplantae > Streptophyta > Magnoliopsida > Solanales > Solanaceae > Nicotiana > Nicotiana tabacum. Next base: position 21,112,801 of record NC_134100.1, on the reverse strand, counting down.
AACTTCTTTCCTTCTGTTAGCATTAGGGTTTTAAACCCTAAACTGAACTCTTTCCTTTAGTCAGCATTAGGGTTTTAAACCCTAAACTGAACTTTTTTTTTCCTTTAATTAGGATTAGGGTTCTTAAAACCTTAAACTGAACTTTTCCCTTTAAACAGGATTAGGGTTTTAAACCCTAAACGGAACGTTTCCTTAATCAGCATTAGGGTTTCAACTCTAAACTGAGCTTCTCACCAGCTAGTCAGCATTAGGGCTCCAACCCTGAACTGAACTATTTCCTTTCCGCTAGCCTTAGGGCTCCAACCCTAAACTGAATATTCTTACATGGCGGCGATATCATCGATCTAATTCCTTCATCAATTCTATGAACTTCCTGGCAAATAACTCACGAAATTTCCCTAAGTGAAACTGGGGCAGAAAATTTCATTCGTTTGTTTTTCCTCGCAGGTCTGACCTCGAGCCACACGGATCGAAACGACCCACGAGATGAGTCTCAACTCAGAATCAAAGAAGAAAAAGACAAAAAGAAGATGTGCCAAGACATCCGGATAAAATGGAAGGCAGATCGCTCCAAGATTTGATCATGGTCCCGAACTCTGCCAATAACGTCTCACTCAGTATCCCAGAGATAAACAAGCACCTACAACTCGCAAGCATCAAGATTCGGATCGAAGTCTCCAAGCAAAATCAGCTAAGACCCAAGATCGAGTTGCAAAAGAATCATAGATAGGAATCTTGTAACTAGCAGTTGACATGCATATAAGTATTTAGTTCAGTTTTAATTTTTCTTTGGTTGTAATAAGGCGGTCAGTAAAGCAACGATGACAACAGCAACAATAGTAACAGCAAGCATTGCAATCCCATGGTAGTCCCAGCTGCCAAAACTTTCCGAACTACATTGACCTGATTCCTGTTTAGCCCAGGATATGTAGGAAATCTTTGAAGCAAGATTCGGTCAAATCTTTCAAAACATGCTTCATACGGAGTAGTCCAATAGGCAAAAGTCGCTCATATCTTCTCACTTTATCTTTGCACGAAAACTCTTCGCGTTTCCGAACAAAGAGGGGCAGCTGTGAGCACGTGATTTTTGTTTTACGCGACAATCACTCCAAAAGAAATAAAAATAATAACAAATGGTCTTGCTGTACAATTTTTGGATTTTTTACGTGGCATTTCGTTAAGTTATTTGTGATTTTGTTCATTTTTTATTTTTTATCAAACAAAATACAAAAAATGTGTGTGTCATGTGTAGTTGAACCATAGTCTGGTTATCAAAAGGAAAATCACGAAATATGCACGTTTTGTCCTATTCGTCGGCTTGGTGATTTTACCTATTTTTAATATTTTTGATGTGTGTGTAAATAATTGTATTAAGTGTTTAATTAGTGGAGTTTAATTTTGTTTAATTAGGTTTAGTTTTAAAATAAAAACAAATAATAATAAAAGAAAAAGAGTACAAAATTGGCCTGAAATCAAGTTTGGGCCTGTTCCCATTTAAAATCTGAGGCCCAAATCGAGACCAAAACTTGTGCTTGCCCCGGTCCAGACCAGCTGACCTCAGGAGTGTCAAAACGACGTAGTTTTGATCTGGTCTGATCTGGGCCGTTGATCTCAGAATTATCAACAGCCAAGATCACATTCCCCATACCCACGAACAAACCCGACACGTTCAACCCCGGACCGACCCCAACCCCTTGCACTTGAAACGACACCGTTTCCCACTAGCTGAAAGATCCTGGCCCTTCATCTCGTCTCATCCGACGGCCAGCATTACCCACTAACTATATAAGCCTACAACCATACCCTACGCCCCATCCAAACACCCCCTACCTTCTATCGTCCTCACCACAGACCCCTTGGAACCCTAGCCGCCCCCTTTCCCTTCACCATTAATCCCGGCGGCATGGACGCCGGTCACCCCCACCTTAACACCATAGATGCACCTCACCATCCTGAACCCAAATCCACCAACCACTTAGCTCGAATCCCCTCCCACCTTCTCGAATCTTCATTTGAAGATTCGAGTCAGAACCTGACTTACACCGATTGACCCCAGCTTCACACCATACAGTCCCCGGACCTCACTCGTGACCAAACCATGCTTGGTTTGGTCCAAATCTAACCAGAGAAACATAAATCCCAGATCTGCTTTTAGGAGCCCTAGGGTTCCTCGTGACTGATCTGTGTCTGTTTGAGCCAAGTGATTAGGGTCTAATAGACCTTAATCGAAGTGTTTCTCATTTGAGAACACTTCGATTAAAGTTCGTTCAACCCTAAGAAAGATCAATTCGAATCCGAGCTAGGGTTTGCTGATTTTTCAAGATTTCAGGTATTTCTGTTTTTCTTTTCTATCAGTTCATGAGTCTTGTTATAATTGAATGTTTGTTTATTGCCGCAAAATATTAGTTCATTTTATTTCTGAATTGTTGGTCGACTGTGTCCTGTCCACCTTGCCTGGACCTCTCTGTTTGATCGAGTCTTTCTTTCATTTACTGATAATATGTGTATGTGTAAGTTGTACAATCAGCCGAGTTTGGAATGAGTCGATTAATTAGTTCCCAGGTTCATTTTTGTATTAACAGTGCAATCTGAACCCTTTGCTGATACTGTTAGATTTCTGATCATTAGCTTCGACTGTATGTGTTACCTTTAGTATAGTCGAGTCGATACACATCGTCAATAAGTTCAAAGCTTTAAATGATAATAATTTGATTGGTTTTTCTGCTGAAGTCCTACTTAAATCAAATTAGGAATTGAGCATAACTACTTATAATTGTTGTATTTGAATCAGAAATTTAAGGGTCTGGTCTGTAACTGCAGTCTGAATTGGGGGGCATGTGCACTTGTGCACAACATGTGCATTAAAGGCCTTTGTTAAGATTAAAATAGTTTGACAGCATATGCTGTCAGATTGTATTCTTGCTGCCCATGTCTGATTTCAGTTTAATAAACCAATTAAAAGGACTGTCAGGGAATATCATGGGGGGTTTCCTAATTTTAAATGTTTGAGTGGGAAAAACAGCTGAAAAGGAATAGGTTCTGAGTTGTTTAACAAGCTGTGAAAGCTGATGTTAGGCTATAAGAACAGGCAGAAGTTCCATTAGACGGGGGACGGAAGGAGGAAAAGAAAAGAATCAGACTGAATTTTTGAGAAGAAACTCAGACAGATTAGAGGGGACTGAAATTGGGAACTAAAAGGAGAACTGATTTTGGAGATCTAGGAACTGGATTTTTAGACTGAAAGATTAGAGGTTGGAGGAGAAAATAGAGAGGCACATACAGATACACATTGAGAGATAAAAGACACAGAAACAAAAAATCAGAAACTTTTCCCTATTGTTGTTGGATTTCACTTGTTTCCAACCTGTTCAATCAATTCTGATCCTCCCAAGTCTTAACTAAGTTTACTGGTTGTGGGTTGCATTGGTTTATGTCTTGAATTTGGTCTATCTGAAGTTTGATTCTACCCCACTGTGTGCTGCTATCATTTGGCTATTTTTCCATCGGCTCTAGTTGCATCTTGCACTGGGATTTGTTCTGTTACTATCTGCTGTTACTGCTGCTGTTTGGTGTATGCTACTATTGCTCTACTGACTTCCCTGCTTCTTCGTTGTAAGCATTTCCAGGTACACATTTCAAGCCCCCATATTGGTGTAACTGGTTGTAACAATGAAAAGCATGAATTGAAAAGTCTGAAGGAATTATAATCATCTGTTTGTTCTACTTATAGCCCTTTATAAATGTTGTTAAGTTATGTAAACTTTAGTCTGTAGTTCAATAGAGAATGTATTAGTAAGTTTGTACTTAGTCGAAGCTTATATGGATCTAAAACCTCGATATGTGATTCGTTTAGAGGTATACGGGAGGTGACTATATAATTCATGTAATGTGTAACCATTTAATGTAATCATTAATTCGAACTTTCCTTTAGTTGTATTGAGCATGTTAGGGCGAATTGGTTTTCCAAAATATTGTCGCAGACAACACAGTCTTAAATCTGGGAGTTTCGATTTCGGTAGGCAATTCTTTTTTTAGGATGAGTTCCGAATATTGTTAGTAGCACCATATAATGAGTAACTTTATTAATCCTGTTTAAATAAGTTTTGAAGTTAACTCGAGGAGTATTTGGGGTTTAAGTGTAGCGTTTCGTCAATCTCGTATATAATTCTTCTATCAAATTAAAAGCATGTTCCATGAGGTATAACGCTTCTTCCCCTTGTAAATAATTAATCAGATGATTAATAAGAATCCGGATTTGGCCAAAGCATATAATTGAATTAGCATGTATCTTTTCTTCTATTTTAGAGACAAACACATTAGAAATGTAGTCGCTTTAGGATATCCTTTCTAAAATACTGAGACGAGCCTCACCAAATTAAAAATGCAAATTGCGGGGCCCTCAATAATTAACCTTAATAAATACTTAGAATTTGGGATGGACTGTTCAGCGAATTTCGCAGCCTTCCTCAAAGATAATAACGCGTTAGACTCTTTAGGCGCGATTTTAATTAAATTACATTCTTAAATTCGGGTGCGCATTTATGTGACCCAAATCCAAATCTCAAAGGAGTCAGAATGTATTAACAACCACGGGTGCATTGATTGCGACGGGGTTCGAGATGCATTTTCACGACGTTGCAATTCTATTAAAAAATAATAATAAAAGCGGTTTAAACTTAATAAAAGCACACAAGTTATAACATGTATTAAAATCAAATATTTAGCCATTATAACAATTTAAGTGACTGTGCTAGAACCACAGGATTCGAGGGTGCCTAACACCTTCCCTCGGGTCAACAGAATTCCTTACTTAGAATTTCTGGTTCGCAGACTTCATTTGGAAAGTCGAATATTTTCCTCGATTTGGGATTCAAGATAAACCGGTGACTTGGGACACCAAAATCCAAACCTTTCCCAAGTGGCGACTCTGAATTAAATAAATAATCTCATTTCGAATATTGTCACTTAAATTGGAAAAACTCCCGCGCATTTTAACCCTTCGGGGTCGGGCGCGCAAAAAGGAAGTGTGACAATAATTATATCCTAAACTAAATAACTTGATTGCATAAATATTCTTTATAACGTCAATACATACAAACTTAAACTCGTAAATTCTCTTTGCTGCTTCTATTGGATAGAGCTTTGGTGATAAAATGACTAATAACTCCAATGGGGCAAGACATCAAGCACAGTGACACAGAATGGCGGGTCTCGACACAATTCTGCAATCCATCAAGATAAACCATCCTGTTTCAAAAAAAATAAAATAATAATAATTAAGAGTTTTAACGGGGCATCCCATCTCCAAAATAAACAAACAAATAAATAAATAACCAAAACAAAGAAGAGAAAATGGGGTAAGAGTAAACACACACAAACACAGAGATACAAGATGACAATTTGAGCCCAAACTCATCTAACCTGTCTAGAGATTAATGGGTTGAGTTACAAACATTTTAGCTCTTGGGTCCATTTGGGCTGAGTGCAAGTTAACTCATTATATTTTATAGCCAATTCTGACTCATTAAGCAGCCCAAATACAACTCTTGAAACTCACCCAAAACAAAAGGTATCTCAAGTCAACTTATATAAAAACTTATTTAGTTGCCCCAATTTTACTTTTTTTTTTTGTATTTTTAATTTTATGTTCTTTTGTTTTTCTGTGTCATCCACCCACCCTGCCCTACCTCCCCTCCCCACCTCCCGCGCAAAATCCCTCCTCTAAAAAAATATTTTTTTTGTATTTTAAATTTTCTATTTTTTTTTCCTGCACCACACACCCTAACCCCCACCCCACGCAAAACCCCCCTCCCCTAAAAAAATTTACTTTTTTTTTATTTTGTATTTTCAGTTTTTTATTTTTTTTTCTGCACCACCAACCCTCCCACCCCCTCCTCAAAAAAAAATTTTACTTTTTTTTGTATTTTTAATTTTCTGTTTTTTTTTTGCACCACCCCTCCCCCCCGGGCAAACCCCTAAAAAAAATTTTACTTTTTTTTTTAATTCTCTATTTTCTGTTTTTTCGTTTTTCTGCATCACTCACCCGCCCCAACCTCCCCACCCCCAAAAACTTTTTCAACTTACACATTTTTAGGTAAAAGGCTTTTTTTATGCAAGATTAACATGGTCTAAAACATGGGTCAAGCTGGGCGGGTTGGGTTATGACCCATTGTTTTAACCCATCTTGACCCAGCCCATCTTAGCCCAAGTACACTTTGGGTTGGGTTGGACAATGACCCATTTATTGACCTAACCCATCTTGACCCGCTCAAATTCAGCCCAACCCGCCCATTTGTCACCCCTAAATACAACAAACAACAATAACAACAACAATAAACCCAGTGTAGTTCCACAAGTGGGGGCTGGGGAAGGTACAGTGTACGCAAACTTTACCCCTGCCTTTAAAAAGACAGAGAAGTTGTTTCAGGTAGACTCTCGACTCAAGAAGGAAAAAGAAACTCAGAGATACCAACCTTGCAGCAAAAAGATCCATAACCAAAATGTGAATCCAAGCAGAAGCTAATGACATCTCCCTAGAGAACAACTGAGTTATACCAGCTTGCTGAATGAGAACAAAATATTGTTAGAACCGCCAATAGTGTAATCAGTACAAACTATTACTTTATCCACTTCATTTTTATATGACAATGTTTAATTAGCACTATCAAAAAATAAGCCTATTGCATCGCTTTTTTTTGTAACGGGTTTACAACTATTGCGATAGCATGTCTATTGCAACGGTTATACGTGTTACAGTATACTTTAAGCCCTATTGAAACACTTCTAAAATAGAACTGTCGCGATAGTTCATTAACTGTTGCCACAGATGTGTCTACTGTAAAGGTTGCAGTAACCGTTGTAATAGATCTCTTTGCAGCGACGGTTTCCCTAAAAAAATTAGTATATTAGGATGCTTTTCATTTCCCTCCTTATTTTTCCTCTTATAATTTTCTTAACCCTAGCCTAGGTCCATCCGAACTTTTAAAAAAGTAAAGAACAATAAAACCTCCTCTAATTTTCCAAAGTCATTCTTGCCTAAAAGACATCGAACCCCTAGTTCTCTATTCCTAAAGTATTGTCCAAAAGATCCGGCGAACTAGTCCCAATAGCTCTAGCGATGGCGACATCTCCAGCAAGGGCGCAAGGCCACATCTCTGGCAAAGCACACGCCTTTCTAAAGCTTCCTCTCGTTGATGTTGGCCACAAACCCTAACCAAAGTCACTGAATTCGGCAAATAGAGAAGACACCGAGTCAAGAAAACACCTTTGCCACTTCTCTAAAGCTTCCTCCTCACGGTCAACAATGGGATCTTGTTAGAGCCGGACAAATGGAGAAAACCCAGTAGGAATTGCTTCTTAGATCGTCTGTAAAACCCTCGTCACTAGGACTTAGGGTACCAAGGTATTTTTCTCTATTCTTCATTGTTATTTTCTCTACGTCATTTTTGACTTTGTAGATCTTTGTACCTTGTGCTTGGTGTTTAGATTTCTCATTTGCCTAAGGTATTTTGTGTTTCTTCAATTACTGATAACCTTTGTTGGAAACTTTTTGAAGTGAAATCTTCAATTTATGCTATATATATTTTCAGTTCTTTATGATTTGTTTGTTTTATCCTTTTTGTTTGGAGGGCAGAGATATTGCGGAATTGAATGCTTATGGTTCATATCTCGTACCATTTCATTTGAACAATATTTTTGAGTCTAATGACAGAATATTGTGCAAGGACCTCAATAGCATAGCAGCAAGAACAAATATCAAATTCAGTAAATTATTTTTTCTAAAGAGAAATAACTGAATATATGTCCTGTTTCGTTTTGTTTTTGCTAAAGATTTACATTTTATCTTTATTTTTCATTCTTTTTGGTTCAGATTCCCTTTAGTAGAAGAGGCACCTCAGGTAATTTATGAATCTAAAGATATGAGATGATATAGGAATTGATTTAAGTCAAGTAGACAAAAGGCCCTTTAAATATCTCAAGCTCTCACATATAGAGACTTCTAAGTGTAAAGTATCTATTTACATGCACGAATAACTTTATTCTTTATTTAACTTTGTGTAGCAGTTAAGATTGAATTGTCAGTCATGCATATTTTGTATAGGAAAAACATAATAAGGCTTCTAGATTTCTAATGATAAAATAGACAATGTTTTTCAATTATTTAAATTTATGTCAACTTCTCCTATATAATTCATGCATCATTTTCTGTGTTTAAAAAAAACAAGAATCGGATGCTAAAAGAAAACTAAAAATATGGAACCAATACACCTCTTTTGCAAGTTTATATTCCACTGTTGTTAATTCTAGCACAAGTATTAAACTGTGAAGTAGGTGAAACTGTGATTTATTATGGACAAAATGGTCATGAAGGGACATATGTTTGCTCTATCATATTTTATTTGTTGCTCTAAGAATATATGTCAATTCATAAAATACTTCTCAGTTGTTTTCAAATTTTTTGAGCTGAATGTTACTTTTTGCTTTTGCTTTAACATAGGAATGGTATATCTGATTTGTGGAAATTAATATGGGACTAGGCCAAGCAGTAACATATCAAGAGTACTAGAGGACTGTTAGTTATAAAGATAGTCATCCTGGATCAAGGGATCTCTAATTTTGGAATCTCTTTGCTCATTTTGAATTTTGAACCTCAAATTTTATAACCAATATTGTATATGTTCTACATTTTCTAAAGTAGTAGCTCTGCTTGACTCAAAATTATTTTATATATTCTCTCTTTTGCTTGATCAAGAAATATTTAAATGTTATTGCTAATAAGAAAGAGTCTTCTATGGTCAGTTTAAGCAACTACTTAATGCTGAATTTCCATTCTCCAGGCTTGCCAAGGAAATTATCAGTAACTACGTACTCTTCTGGAAAGAACAAATATCTCTTTCAAGTGCTCCAATGATGAACTTTCAAATAACTCTTTCTACTGAGTGTGTTTGAAGTGGAATAAAGTACATGTGTCAATCTGTCCAAAACCTTTATTTTTTAATTTAGTTAGAGACACATAATTTGATTATTTAGTGTCTGATAGCATCTATACATTTGATAAATATCCATAATTGTTTCCTTGTTCATAATTGAATCGTTCACACTTTGCAGTATATACCTGTGATTCCGTGAGGGATAGAATTGACTTCAATTGACAGGTACTGGATGGACTCTATAGTTTTGCAGTAGGTATTTGACGTCATCTCATTAACGCATTACTATTTCTTGCTTGACGGATTAGCTTTGGTAATATTATCAACAAAGCAAGTCCCTCAGCCATCCATCCGTGAAAAGATGTCCTTTGATGCACAAGACTTGATTGACAGGTTAGTTAATACCATTTTTAATATTATATATGATCCATCCTCTTAGAATAAATTTCACTAGTAATTTAGCATTCTTTAAAAGGATTATAAAATGATCATGTCCAAATTACTTTGTAAGATATTTTCATAGACTGGTTTGGTGGTCCTAATCTTTTGGAGCATGCTTGGTGTGGATCCGTACATTCATAATATAATTTGAGGGACTACTCTCTTTTCTCTAGGCTTAGTTTAGTAGTATGTTAAAGTTCGTTGATATTCAAATGTAATAGCTGTGTTTACTGAACATATTCATATGGTGGCAGAAGAAAATACAATATACATAATTCATCAGATATCTTCCATGTAATATGTAGGTTCTGACATAAATATTTATATTGCATCATCAATTTTAATTGAAAAAAGTTTTAAGAATGTAAACAAATCATACATCTAGCAGTATTATTTTTTTTGTGCAGTTAAGTTGAAAATCTTTGTGGTTTCTGGAGTTTTAAATGTGCAATTATGCCAAATTATTTTGCAATGGTTTTCATGTGCACTTCGTTAGATTTTTCCTCTCTAGTTAAGCTTGAAATTTTCTACAGTATTCGTTTGTATTATGTTGCAGTTAAAGATTAAAACTTTATGCAGTAATTTTTTCCAGTGGTTTCTTTTTTTCCCCCAGTTAAGCAAGGAGATCAAGGTGAGAGTTGAATAATAACACTTGCGTGATTTTGAAGGTAATTGTCTTATATGGATCGATTATCTAGTAATTGCACTGAGTGTTTAATTGTGTGTCTATAATAGTTCAATCATCCAACATGATTTACCTTATTTGGAAACTTTTTGGAATTTGAACTTTTGGCAATTGACAAGTTTGTTTATGCAGTGCTGATTTTTGTTTATTTATTTTTCGGGTTTTGATTATACCAACATGATAAGATATCTCAATTAAGAATGAACTACTAGTAAAGATAAAATAAGATATCCTTGTGTTATTTGGTTGATGAATATCATATTACTAGAGTTAGTGAATGTTTCATCAAGATTGACGTTTTAAATTGCTAGAAACTTTAAAGTTAAAAAAATATCTTTAATTAAAGGAGATTTGCTGTTTGGTGAAATGACAATAAGGTATGACAATAAGTTTTTTTATTTTATTTTCAATGAGATTTATTTTTATTTCTTGGAGTTTTTGAAGATGTTTGTTATAATAGCTAAAGTGATGTCTGTTGGTGCATGTTAGTAGGAACTGTGTTTCTGCTTGCTCGTACTTTTTGTATTTGACTTTAGTAGAATATGAGGTTGTTGCCTTATGAAGTTTCGTACTTTTGTATTTGACTGGTTATTCTAAGTTATAAAGTTCCGTCCTTTTTCTTATGATACTTTTCCTCTATAGTTAGTATTGGCACATGAGACTTATACTCTGTAAATTGAACTTATGGATACTACTTTGATGGTAGTCGCTAGTTGTATGCTTATCTTCTGGCTTCTGTATAGTTAGATTGATCAAATTATACTCTAGGTTAAGATTTCATATATCGCTTCTTTTTCCATGTGAGTTCTTTTTTGATTAATTGTTATATAACCAAATATGATATAGATTGTTTTGTTTTTATTATGATTTTGTAAGTGAAGAAAATGAACAAAGGATAGACAAAAGGCAGTCAATACCTTAAGATTATTAGTTGATAGTTGCAAGATCTTTAGATGTTCTAAGAATTTTTTATTTTAGAAGTTTTTGCAAACTTATGTATGGTAACTCTTGAATTTATCAAATAATATTCTCTTTTTTGCTTTATACTCTATGAATAGTGCTAGTTGGATAATTTGATTTGTGACTTTGCTATTTAATAGTTTCTTCGGTGATTTGTATCAATTTCAGTATAATATTTTATTATTCATGTAATAACAAACCACTAAAAAATCCGTTGCAATAGCTAAAAAATCCGTATTGTGATATGCAATCAAAAAGCGTTGCAATCGCCTCAACAGTCGTTGCAATAATGATATTTGCAACGGTTTGGGACCGTTCCATTTGCTAAGATAACCGTTGCAATCTATAGGTTTATGGCAACGGTTACAAACCGTGGCATTACATACACCTATTGCAACGACACTTCAACCGTTGCAAGAAACCATTGCCGTAGACCTATTGGCACGCGACCTAATGTGACGGGTACTTAACCGTTCTAATAGAGCTATTGCAACGGTTTTTCTACCTATTGCAACGGATTTTGAACAGTTGCAGTAGAACTATTTCCTAGTAGTGTAGGCACAAGGAGGGTGTGTTTGATAGAGGAAAAATGACTTCCAGGAAAATATTCTTCATGTTGAGAAAGTTATTTGTGAGTGTTTGGTATGACAAAAAATCATTTTTTATGAAAAGAAGAAAAAATGATGTTATCTTCACTTATGACGAAAGTTATTTTCATTATAACTATTTTAACTTTTAACTTCATATAGTTACTTCAACTAACATATAGACATTATAATTATTCTCCAGAGCTCAAAAGTTTCGTCAAAATATTTTCTAATTTGTTGATATTATTATTAAACTTAACATATAGTTTTAGTGGAATACATTTTTTACTCATCAACCAAACAACAAAAAATATTTTCAAGAAATATATTTTCCATGAAAAGTGACTTTAATAATATCAAATATCCGGAGGTTAAGAAAGAAGAAGAAAAAGGCTTATAACATACCAAAGACGCTTAAACTTATGGTTTTGAATACGTCATAATAAATTTTTATACTTGTAAGAGCATGTCATTAAGGATAAACTAGAAAATTTAAAAATTAAAGTGTTTTCAAATATAGCGAAATATCTTTTTTCCGGAAACAAAAAAAAAGCAGTGTAATTAATAATAATTGGAACAAGAGCGTAGTTGAGTTGAGCACATACATCTGGAATCAGATCTTGATAATGAAATAATAGCTGAAGCGTATCTGGTCTCCAGGAAAGGACCAAGATATATGAGTACAGAAGTCCAAGCACGATATAAGGTAATTTGCTTTCCATCACTTTGTGAGTCTGCAATTGGCATGATGATTGACGAATTATCACCGGCGGTGAAGTCAGAAATATTTTTGTTCAAACTTGAAAGAAGTAAAAAAAAAATTCTGACAAAGGATGTTCAATATATGTCATATATCTTTAAAACCTAATATTTTGCCTATATATACATTATAATTTTCCGACGAAGAATGGTCAATTTGACCAGAGTGTAGCTTCGCCCATGACTATCACAACTTAACTTGGAAGTGAAGCAATGTTTTCTAAGACTTCATGATGTAGGACATACATTAACTTTATCCAAAATCAGCACCTCATATATAATTGAAAAATCAATGCATATATTGTGAAATGGTCCTTATGGATAGGTTAAAATAGTTCTTTAAATATACTATTTGAGGAATTTTGGTTCTTTAAATTTGTCAAAAATGCACGCTCAGTGAAATATTTAATAAACTCTGTCAAAAATGCTACTTTTGGTCTATTTTTCATTACAGTTTCTACTCTTTTTTATTTTTTATTTTTTATCATTACTGATGTCTGGTGTAGTTTTTGGTGTTGTGGCTATGAGACTTGACTGGACTTTCCGAATGTTTTTAGTTAAATCCTTTTTTTTTTTAACCGTACCACTTAAATCTACAGGCCAAAAGTTGTTATAGGAATTTTTATGTTGTATAGCCGCTCCTCCCCTCCTAAATAACAGCCGGAAAATGTATTCTATTTATATGTTACTATATAATACACATATTTTATATATACAATATATTTGACTAGCGACTGTAACTATTTTTGGCAGACCAGCAGCCAAATATGCTAAAAGCCCTCGAAAATTATCAAGAAAACTTACAAATTCAGCTTTAGGTGCGACAACCATGAAGACATAAAAGGGAAGAACTGATACTGATCCCAAAGGGAATGCAGTAGCAGCAATTTCAGAACTTGAAAACCCTGCAAAAGAAGAGCACAAACACTTAATTTCCCCAAATATCTGATAATATACATGCTAGCAAATGGCTTCTACATTGATTCAAAATGTTAAGAAATGCATAGAATACTTCTTTTCTTTTTCTTTTTTTCCTTTGTGTTGATAACTGTGATGTCCGGGCTGTGTGTGGGGTATATGTTACCTCACACTAGTGTAGGTACCAAATAAAGTAACTCTGTCCACAAAGGTTTGGATAAATAAATATATATATATATATATATAACTCACAATATTGAATTTGGCACCATAAATTAGATTTTTGGCTGATTTTAGCTTATAAGCACTTTTGGAATCTTCAAAACGAGTAGATAACCTAAGAAATAGCTCATCTATGTGCAAATTTGAGGAAAATATTCTTGAAGCAAGTAACTCAGCTAGCTGGTATTCAACATTCTTAATTAGCAATCTAGATTGCTGCAATACTTTTACTACTTTTTTCGACATGTTCTTTAAAAATCTAAGATCATCGTAGACCTCCCGCAAATACTCCTTCGCTAAGTAGGGGTAAGATCTGCGTACACACTCCCCTCCCGACATTCACATATGGGAATATAGTGGGTATGTTGTTGTTGTTTATATTATTCAGCACTAGTTTAAACTAATTTTTTAATTAATTAGCACACATTTAAAAGTATGGAGCATGATATGTGGAGGAAGATGATTACATGAAGCAGACACCGTTGAGCTCTTTCTTTGCAGAAGATTTCTTGTAACATTTGGACGAATAACGATTCTTGATCCTCCCAGAAAACTCCAACCAGTGCTTAACTTGGTTCCCAATCCCTCAACTTGTTGATTTGAAAGTTCAGATTTCACTGGTCCAAGAGCAAAAGGTGCAGCATTGTTCCTCTTTGTATACATGTTTGATGTCAATGCAGAAGCCCTGCAGTTCGTCTGCGACTAGTAGTACATAATCATTTTAGAATTAATTTTTGTCCAAAAAAAAAAGTGAATTGAAAATCTCACCCAAACATTCGACTCTTGATAAATTATAAGAAACACACCTTGGATGAAATGAAAAGGTGGCAGAAACAAGAAGAAGAAGAGATGGCCATGACCAAGAATGCGGAGAAAATCAACAACGAGAATTATAATAAGGTAGCACTCTCATTTACTAGGGATACTGGAGGAGGGATGGCCCATGGGCCCAACACTGAATTACAAAAATAATTTCCTTAATTTTATTTCTCTAGTTATTTTGTAAAGATTATTTATATTTATTTAAATAATATATTTAAAGATAAAAAATATATATGGATCTGTATTTAATAAAAATATTGTTTTTTCGAGTTAACCATCTGATTTAAACTTATTTTGTTGGAATTAAAGATCAGCGAAAAGATATAAAAAGGTTTCAAATATTTCATTAGATTGCTTCTTTTTTGTTTTTTATGTTTGTTTTTCCCTCATATTCTAATTTAAAATTTACAATAATTTTTTTTAGCAAAATAATAAGTAGGCTTGTTGGTAACACAAAAAAATTCATAGGCAACACATATTGATAATTTCTTAGTGAGTTAAATGTAAAAGAAAAAAAGACCCTAATTTATTTAAACCTCATCAATTTGTGAATAGCTAAAGAATTCGCACTTTTTCCGTTGATAATTCATTTGCTTATAGTTTTAAATAAGATGAGATGTCCTCTTCTAGCATAAGAAAAGTGTTACATTAAAAGTGGACCTGAAAATATAAAAACAAATATTTCTAAAAGAATACCAGCTCTTTTTAGAGACTTTTCTTATTAAGTGTTTGAATTAAAGACAATTATTTGAGCAATTGCACCTTAAAATGTTTACTTGACCTTCAAAATAATCATGAAGATAGTAAAGTTATTATAGTTTGAATAGTAATATCGTGAGTTCTAATTTGAATCCATGTTATTTTTTAATCAGATTACTCTTTTCTTATATAATATATATTTCAAAAACATAAATTACTAATAATATTCTATTTTCATTTTCCTTTTTCACATGAATTATCGTCATTGGATTTTCTTTTTTTCCTTTTCCTAATATTGCAGTACTATGCTATTTTACAAATTTTAGTATATTCTCTATTATTATTACTCCATTATTTTGTGTTTCCAATTAAATGAAAGGTTGAAATATAACTGTGTTGCAATGTCACCAAAAGGAAAAACTCAAGCACAAATATAATAAGGTGGACCTTTGTGAAAACCAACAAGGAACCTTTGGGTGGAAATGACACCAAGTAGTCACTTTTAAGCATGTTGTTTAAAATATATCCACAGTTTACAATGTATTTAAAGATTAGCCAATTCGTTTAAGCTTCAGGACATCGCCTAAAGTTTAAGAATTGTGTCCAGAAGTTTGAATCTTATGTCCTGAATTTAAAATTGGCGGTTCATAAATTCAGGACACTTAGTCCTGAATTTCAAATTAGCAGCTCAAAAATTCAGGACACTAAGTCCTGACGTCCAAATTCAAATTTGGATGAATTGGCTAATCTTTAAATACATTATAAATTGTAAATATATTTTAAACAACGGGCTTAAAAATGGCTACCGGTGCACTTTGCGCAACCTTTGGTAACTGAAAAAAAGATAAGAACTGTTTGATAAAGCTATCGATTTATTTTCAATTTAACTTTAAAAACTATTATTTTTTCACTGTTTGATAAAGTTATTGATTTATTTTCAATTTAACTTAAAAACTATTATTTTTTCAAAAACTCATTTTTCTGAAGTAAAAGAAATTTTTTGAATGCAAGATAAAAGTTGTGCCTAGTGTATAAAAGACAACTTTTACTGAATAAATACTTTTTTCATCAAATACACAATTATTGCTCGTCAGTTTCTACTTAATGGAGTTGATCTTGATCACTTATTTTGGAATATATGAATGCTAAATTGGTAATGCAACAAACCTTGTAAAAGAAGCACCCTAACTAAATTCCCTAACTAACAAAATTTTTCATAATAATCGATAGAAACATATTCTTCCGAAGATTTAATAGTAGAGTATCTATTTTTGGAGGTCTTCATGTAGTAAATTAATTACAGCAGCCAACCACGCATGGTCCTGTACTATTTTATGAATAAAACAAATGAGCGTCCACTACACAATCATCAACTAGGGCAGATTTAGGGGGCGTAAGGGTGTTCACCTGAACACTCTTCGCCGAAAAATTACACTGTATATACAAGGCAAAATCTGTTTTTTATCTCTATATATTAAGTTTTGAACACTTTTAACACAATCCAAAAATGTAGTTTAGTGGTCAAGGGGGTTCAAATTCTACATAAAGTCATGGGTTCAATTTCCACTAGCTACAAAAGAAATTTTGAACCCCCTTCGTGGAGATCCTGCCTCCGCCACTAATCATCAATATATTCGTCGGGCCCAACGTGAACAAAATTATACTATTCTAATTATGCTCTTTCTCATTGATATGTTACCCAAAAACGTATAGATTTGCAGCGACACTTGCTGATATAAATATGTGTACTATTAAAAAAAATGATAAACTATTACGTCAAATGAGTCGTTGCAACACTGAAATTTGACTCAAAATTCAAAAGTACTCTTTGACCACTAAATGAGCTAAAAAAAAAGAATTCAAGCAAAGAAAGTTCTGTAGTAGTTAGAAAGACTCATATAAAATTCATATGATCACTATCATAATAATTATGTAAAAAGCAAGTTGACTTCCTAAGCGATTTAACTTTAGCTTCACGAAACTATTAGATGAAAATCGAGAGTTTGCACCTAAATATATTCAATGAAGATATGATATTTCACACATATTAGAATCCGCAGTCTCAAGTTGGAAGTGGGGAGTGTTTATCACTCCTGCAACCCTCTCTTATCTACGCCCTTACTATCTATTTACAATAAACAATGGGCGTGTAGTCTCATTTGACACAATTTAGACTTCTCGAAAGTAGCAAACTGGCAAAGGGTGCATAAAATTATAAATATATGATAGCATTAATTATTTTTTCTTTCCAAAAGGATGGAAAAATTAGTGTTGTTCGATTTTTGACTCCATGGAAAGCATCAATTTACTCCATGCAATAGCATTGTCAGGATCATATTGTTAATGCCCATTCTATATTCCGCAAAATAACCAAATTCTCTTTTTAGTTTTATAGGGAGCTTCATTTTTTCTCTCAAGGCACTTGAAAGTCTTGTACAGATGAGCAATCCTGATATAGACACTGCAAACGAACAAAATTTGACTGTGTATCAGAGACATCCAAAAAGACAATGGGATACACGACCAAAGAACTCATCACAACTTTCAAAATGAAAACTGAATAGACAAACACAAATATTTACTTAAAACACAATAAAAAATCCACAACACAATAGACAAATAAAAATTATTTCAAAGCACTCCAGATCATTGTCACGACCCGGATTTTTCACCCTCGGGAGTCGTGATGGCGCCTACTAATGAGAGCTAGGCAAGCCAATCTTTTAACTACTTTCTTCATTATCAAATTATTTCCTTTTAGCAAACATAAAGCGATAATGTAATAACAACAGAAATTTAATTTTAAGCAGAAGAACACAACGAAATAGCTGAACTCTGTATCTATTACAACTGTTTAAACCTCAATTACCCAAAACCTGGTGTCACAGTGTCACAGACGGTCTAGGATTAACTACAAACATGGTCTGAAGAAAAAAAACAATACACTGTTTCGGAATATAAAGAAAATGAAACAGAAAATAGGGATAGAGGGAGACGCCAGGGCCTGCGGACGCCTGCAGGTCTACCTTGGATCTCCGGGTAGACTGAAGGTAGTCTCCAAGCTATGGTCCAAGAGCTGCTCCGAGATCTGCACATAGTGTAGAGTATAGCATCAGCACAACCGACCCCATGTGCTTGTAAGTGTCTAGCCTAACCTCGGTGAAGTAGTGATAAGGCTAGGACCAGACTAACAAATAAACTTGTGCAGTCATATAATATACAGCGAAAAGTAAAGCAGAATAAACAAATAAATATGAGAAGGGGAAACATGCTTCGGGGAATAACAGGTAAAATAGAATATCAAGAGAATTATAGGGAACCAAAATCCAACTACTAAGAAAGATAAGGAAAACAAAGGCAGATTTCACTTTCAGTTCACATCTTGTTGCAGGCGTGCAACCCGTTCCCATTTCTCATATCTTGTGGCAGGCGTGCCACCCGTTCCTATTTCATTTATCTCGTGGTAGACGTTCCACCCGCTCCCATTTCATGTATCTTGTGGTAGGCGTACCACCTGCTCCCATTTCATGTATCTTGTGGTAGGCATACTACCCGCTCCCATTTCATTAACTCTTGTGGTAGGCGTACCAATCGCTCCCATTTTATTATATCTTGTGGTAGGCGTACCACCCGCTCTCATTTCATTATATCTTGTGGTAGGCATACCACCCGCTCCCATTTCATTAACTCTTGTGGTAGGCGTACCACCCGCTCCCATTTACAAGCCAACAATAATCACAAGGAATCTTGACAAGGGAACAAAAGCAACATAATAACTTTCGGGCAAGGGAACAATGATATTTCAATAACATCCTTGTAAGGGAATAATACTATCAAACAAACATCCCAGGGAACATTAATATCAAAATAAACATCCTGGCAAGGGAATGAAGATAATAGCATATGAGGCACAATAAACCACAATGGAGTCATAACAATTTATAACACAAGACTCACGGCCATGATTGACACCGACATATAGATACTCGTCACCATGTCTATACGTCGTACTCCACAATTAACACGTAGAAAATAGACACAACTCCTAGTCCCTCAAGCTAAGGTTAGACCAAACACCTACCTCGATGCCACGAACACAATTCACGTTTCAATTATAGCTTTACCCCTTGATTCTACCACCAATTCGCTCGAATCTAGCCGCAAGTTACTTAATTACATCAATAAACGCTAAATGAATTAACCCGATACATGAAAATGAGTTTTTCTAAAGTTTTGCACAAAAAGTCAAAAATCGCCCCCGGGCCCACATGGTCAAAACCCGAGGTTCAAATCAAAACCTAATTACCCATTCCCCCACGAACCCAAATATATAATTTATTTTGAAATCGGACCTCAAATCGAGGTCCAAATCCCCAATTTTTGAAAAACCTAGGTTCTACCAAAAACACACAATTTCCTCCATGAAAATCATTGATTTTGAGTTGAAATCATGTTAAAATATGTTAATGATTGAAGGAAATGAGTTAAAATTAACTTACAATCGATTTGGAAGAAGAGTTGTTCTTGGAAAATCGCCCAAAGGAATTTGTATTTTGAAAAGATGTGAAAAATGAGTTTAAAATCGTCTAAGTATAAAAGTTGCAGGTCTCAGATGTGGGAATTGCGAACAGGGGTTCACAATTGCGAACCCCGGCCTCTTCTAGCTTGGAAATTGCGAAACAGGGCTCGCATTTGCGAACCCTTCAGGGAAAACTGGACTTTCGCATTTGCAATCACCGTCCAAACGGGAAACTTCGCAATTGCGAAGATAATCTCGCACTTGCAAGAGGGATCTGGCATGGGCTTTCTTCGCAATTGCGACAAGCCGCTCGGATTTGCGATATCACATTTGCGAGCCAGGCTTTGCAAATGAGAAACCTGCATGCCTGCCATGCACAGCTGAAAACCTACAATTTTCTAAGTTAAAAATGCACCCTGTGGCCTATCCAAAACTCACCTGAGCCCTCGGGGCTCCAACCCAAATATACACACAACCTCAAAAACATCCTACGGACTTATTCGTGTAATAAAATCACCAAAATAACATCATGTACATCAAATTAAACCTCAAGATCAATGAAATTTCTCAAAACTTCTTTAAACATCAAATTTTGCATTTAAGGTCTGAATCACGTCAAACGGATTCCGTTTCTTACCAAACTTCACAGAATTATCTTAAATCATATATAAGACTTATACCGGGCGCCGGAACCAAAATATGGGCCTGATATCAACACGTTCTAATCAAAATTCATTTCCAAACCTTATGAACTATTTCATAAAATAATTTTCTTCAAAAATTCATTTCTCGGGCTTGGGACCTCGGAATTCGATTACGGACATACGCCCAAGTCCCATATTTTTCTGGGTTTGGGTCCGTTTACCCAAAATATTGACCGAAGTCAAATTAATTTATTTTATAGTCAAAATTTATTATTTTTCACAGATTTTAATATATGGCCTTTCCGGCTACGTGGCCGAACTTTGCACGCAAGTCGAGGTGATACTAAAAGAGGTTTTCAAGGCCTCGAAACGCAGAGTTCATTTTTAAAACAAGTGATGACCTCTTGGGCCATCACATTCTCCACCTCTAAAACAACCGTTCATCCTCAAATGGACAGAAGAAGGAAGTACATGAGTCGGGGAAAAAATGGGGATAACGGCTCCGCATATCGGACTCGAACTCCCAGGTCGATGCCTTAGGAGGCTGACCCCTCCACTGAACACGAACAGAAGGAAAACTTTTCAATCTCAAACTAGAATAGCTACCGGCTCCTCCTCATAAGATAAGTCCTTGTCCAACTGGACAGTGCTGAAATCTAACACATGAGATGGATCGCCGTGATATTTCCGAAGCATGGACACATGAAACACTGGATGCACGGCTGATAAGCTCGGCGGCAATGCAAGACTATAAGCCACCTCTCCCAATCGATCAAGAATCTCAAACGGGCCAATGAACTTAGGGCTAAGCTTGCCCTTCTTCCCAAATCTCATCACGCCCTTCATAGGAGACACTCGAAGCAATATTTGCTCACCGATCATGAATGCCAAATCACGATCCTTGTGGTCGGCATGACTGGACTGGGCTGTACGAAGCCTATCCTGAATAATCCTGACCTTGTCCAAGGCCTCTTGAACCAGATCCGTACCCAACAACCGAGCCTCTCTCGGCTCAAACCATCCAACCGGAGACCGACACCACCTACCATATAAAGCCTCATAAGGAGCCATCTGGACACTCGACTGGTAGCTGTTGTTGTAGGCAAACTCTACTAAAGGCAAAAACTGATCCCACGAGCCTTCAAAGTCAATAACACAATCTCGGAGCATATCCTCCAAAATATGAATGGGTCCGCTCAGACTGCCCATCTGTCTGAGGATGAAATGTTTTGCTCAACTCAACCAGCGTGCCTAACTCTCGCTAAACAGCTCTCCAAAAACGTGAGGTAAACTGCATACCTCGGTCCGAAATGATAGACTCGGGCACACCATGAAGACGAACAATCTCCTGGATATAGATCTCAGCTAACCTCTCGGAAGAATACGGGACTGCCACAGGAATGAAATGTGCTGACTTGGTCAGCCTATCAACAACAACCCACACTGCATCGAAATTCCTCCGAGTTTGTGGGAGTCCAACAACAAAATCCATAGTGATCCGCTCCCACTTCCACTCGGGAAGCTCAATCCTCTGAAATGAACCACCGGGCCTCTGATGCTCGTACTTAACCTGCTGACAATTCAAAAGTCGATCCACATATGCAACGATATAATTCTTCATTCCCCGCCACCAATAATGCTGTCGCAAATCCTGATACATCTTAGCGGCGCCCAGATGAATAGAGTACCGGGAACTATGGGCCTCCTCTAAAATTAACTCTCGAAGCCCATCCACATTAGGCACACAAACTCGACCCTACAATCTCAAAACTCCATCATCACCTAAGGGAACCTGCTTGGCACCTCTGCGCTGCACCGTGTCTCTAAGGACACACAAATGGGGATCATCATACTGCCGATCTCGGATACGCTCTAATAAAGAAGAATGGGCGACTGTGCAAGCTAACACTCGACTGGGCTCAGAAACATCCAACCTCATGAACTGATTGGCCAAAGCCTGAACATCAAAGGAAAGTGGTCTCTCACCGACCGGAATATAAGCAAAACTGCCCATACTGGCTGACTTCCTACTCAAAGCATCGGCTACTACATTGGACTTTCCCGGATGATATAAGATGGTGATATCATAATCTTTCAACAACTCCAACCACCTCAGCTGCCTCAAATTCAACTCTTTTTGCTTGAATAAAGACTGAAGACTCTTCCGATCCGTGAACACCTCACATGTCACGCCATACAGATAATGCTTCAAATCTTCAACACATGAACAATGGCTGCCAACTCCAAATCATGAACCGGATAGTTCTTTTCATAAATCTTCAACTGCCGCGAAGCATAGTCAATGACCTTGCCATCCTACATCAATACTGCACTGAGTCCAATATGAGATGCATCACAATAGACTGTATAAGGCCCTGAACCTGTGAGCAAAACCAACACCGATGTCATAGTCAGAGATGTCTTGAGCTTCTAAAAGCTCGCCTCACACTCATCCGACCATCTGAACTGGGCATCCTTCTGGGTCAACCTGGTCATCGGGGCTATGATAGATGAAAACCCCTCCACGAATCGACAGTAGTAGCCCGCCAATCCCAAGAAACACCGAATCTCTGTAGCTGATGCTGTTCTAGGCCAGTTCTTAACTACCTCAATCTTCTTCGGATCAACCTGAATACCCTCTACTGATACAACATAACCCAGGAATGCAACTGAACTCAACCAAAACTCACACTTCGAGAATCTAGCATATAACTGACTATCCCTCAAGGTTTGAAGAACCACCCTAAGATACTGCTCGTGTTCCTCCCGGCTACGAGAATATATCAAAATATCATCAATGAAGACTATCACGAATGAATCCAAATAAGGCCTGAACACTCGGTTCATCAACTCCATAAAAGCTGCTGGGGCATTTGTCAACCTGAATGACATCACCAAGAACTCATAATGCCTGTACCGAATGCGGAAAGCTGTCTTAGGGACATCGGATGCCCTAATCCTCAACTGATGGTAGCCAGATCTCAAGTCAATCTTCAAAATTACATTGACACCCTGAAGTTGATCAAACAAATCATCAATCCTCGGCAATGGATACTTATTCTTGATTGTAACCTTGTTCAACTGCCGGTAATCAATACAAATTCTCATCGACCCATCCTTCTTCTTAACAAACAACACTGGCGCACCCCAAGGAGAAACACTAGGTCTAATGAAACCTTTCTCAAGCAAGTCTTGCAACTGCTCCTTCAACTCTTTCAACTCGGGCGGGGCCATACGGTACAGCGGGATAGAAATGGGCTGAGTGCGCGGAGCCAAATCAATGCAAAAATAAATATCCTTGTCGGGTAGCATACCCGGCAGGTCCGAAGGGAAAACCTCAGGAAACTCATGAACAACGGGCACAAAATCAATAGAAGGAACCTCAACACTAGAATCACGAACATATGCCAAATAGGCCAAACACCCCTTCTCGACCATACGCCTAGCCTTCACATAAGAGATAACACTACAAGTAGAATGACCAGGAGTCCCTCTCCACTCTAAATGAGGTAAACCCAGTAAGGCTAAGTGTAAAGCCCCAGAAAATTTTGCTTAGTAATTTAAGATTTCGTGGTGCCAAGGTAGGCCAAATATTGTATCTTGCGTGCAAATGAGGATTAAGGAGATTATTGATATCAATTGGATATGTTAATAAGTTTATAAGTCATAGTAGAAGTGAATTGGGGTCTAAGGAGAGGCCTAAGTCTAAGCCAAGTTGGAAAATTTCATAAGAGACAAAAGTTGCAAATGAGTGCGCACAAGACCTCACTTTGGACAATCATATATCCAGTTATATAAGAATTTGTGTGATTCACAACCTATAAAATAAATGGTCTTTGAGTCTAGTTTCCAACACTTCAAACCGTTCGTTATTTGGACACTCCTACCAAACGTTATGACCAAATTACCAAAAGCAGCGCAGAATTTTACACTACCGCGCCGCCCCATGCGGCGCGGCTGTGTAAATTATCAGAGCACCTCCAGTTTCGTTTCTAAACACATTTTCATTACCACTCCGCCCCATGCGGCGCGACTGTGCAAAAATTAGGGTTTTTGTTATAAAACAACCTCATTTCGTCAAATAGATTCAAGGGACCATTTTTTGAGAAAAAATCAGATATTTTTAGAGTGAGAGAGTGCTCTAGAGTGAGAAAGTATACCTCATCAATTCTTCTACAACTCTTGCTCAAATTTTAAAGGATTAACAAGGAAAACCACACTAGGCCTTCATCATTGAGGTAAGATTCTATACCCTAACCTTTAATTTCGAATCTAGCTAAAGATGGGTAATTATAAAGAATGTTTGTGGGTATTGGAGTCGTTATCTTGCTTGCATGTGTTGTCAAAGGTTGTAGAAACATTGTTGAGCTAAATATGGTAAAGTATAGGTTGTGGGTTGATGAAATCCTCTATAAAAGGACCATAAAGATTTAACGCACATATGGTGTTTGACAAAATGCTCGAATGAGCTAGAATTATGAATATCTTCCTAATTTGTGTTCAATTTTGTTATGTCTCGAAGTAGATTGGTATTGCTAGAATTTCTGAAACATTGTAGTAACTTAAGGAAAAGCTCTTTGAGGTATGTATGGCTAACTTTAACTCTTGTAGAATCCCCTTGTTGTGACGAGCATACGGTATGTGTGCCTTGTATGAAAATATGTGTATTGATTGTCTTAGTTGATTTCCACACCACCGTGTTATATGTGATTGTGAAAAGTGATTTGATGTGCCTACCGTATTATGTGCTAATCTTGTAAATGCTTGAGGATGGCAATATGAGAGTATGTGTTAACGAATGAAAGAACGTTAATGTGTCCAAATGTGGGAATGTGTATAATGGCTAAAACCCTGCGTGGTAAGTAATGAAAGATGGTATTTTGAAATGACGTAAATGAGTTGAACGATTACGACAACACCTTGTACATGAATTACTGCTTGGTGACATCTATGGTGTCTTGGGCCCAAATGTATGAATTGTTGATATGAACTTGTGCTTCCTTGAAATGATGATTCTTGTGATTAATATGCTTTGAATGTTGTTGGTTAAGTCTCGCGATATAATGGTGTAAGTAAATGGCAACAAACCAAGTGTGTGTGTGTGTGTGTGTGTGAATGTGTTCATGTGGTAAGAACTGTGTAACAAATGATGGAAAGAAATTGTAATTGATGCAATTGAAACAACTGTGGTAATATCATACGTGACTTGTCGCGGGCAATTATCGTTGTGACTTAAATTGTATACGGGATGTTGCATATGATGGAAATGGTATTGATGTTATGAAAATTCTTTGTGAATTATTGTTGTTGTCGTGTGAAATTTGATTATCCGGTGGGATCGGGTTGCGCGCCGCAACACGAAGTTATAAGGTGTGGGTTGTGGTGATAAGAGTGGACGAGGTAATAAGGGTGGAAAAGTGATCGAAATCACTATTGAAATGAAAATATGTGAAAGTTGTGAAACCATTGATGTGATGAAATAATGTTGAAAGGGGAAAAGGAGAGATTGTGGAACTTGTTTGGCTTTGGTTGTTCCTTTCATGTGCATTGGATTGTTGATTCTATTACTGTTTGTTACGTGTGTATTTCTTGATTTTACTTGGGGTAAAGTTTGTTCATACATACCAGTACAATTAAAATGTACTGACGTCCCTTTTGCTGGGGGCGCTACATTCGTGTTATGATTGTAGGTGGTTCTATAGCAGGTACTCCAATCCACCAACAATATCACTCCTTCACTTTCCGTCAATTGTATTGGTGAGCCCTTTTTTCCTCTCGGGGCCCTGCGTGGCTCATGCCGGTTTTCCTCCCGCAAATCTTATTTTGGTATTTGTGTAAGGTATAGCCGGAGCCTTGTTATTAGCAAGTATTGTAACACTCTTTTGTATCTCTAGAGGCTCCGTAGAAAGGAAATGTGGGTTATGTACTTATGTATTTTATATTTGGGTAGTGTAACTTGTAAACCACTCTAAGTAACCATGTGTATTATGTAAATCTCGTAAGAATGTGTTTAAATCATAAATGACTATTTTACTTGGTTAACGGATAATAAAAACGCGGGGTAACATGGGATAGGAAAGGCACCTAGGTCCGCTTGACTGGGGTTACCCGGTCGAGCGCCGGTCGCGCCCCTCGGTTTTGGGGCGTGACACTAAGGTTACAATCTTAGCATGATGATCCAAGATAGCATGGTAAGGTGATAACCAGTCCATCCTTAATATGACATCAAAATCGACCATGTCCAAAAGAAACAAATCTACATGAGTCGCAAGACCTCCAATCACAACTATACATGAATGATGGACTCGATCTACCACAATAGAATCACCCACCGGTGTAGACACATAAACAAGACCACTCAAAGAATCACTAGGCATGGACAGATACGGTGCAAAATAAGAGGACACATACGAGTTCGTAGACCCTGAATCAAATAACACTAAAGCATCTCTATCATAAAACTGAACCATGCCTGTAATAACTACATCGGAAGCCTCAGCCTCGGGCCTGGCTGGGAGAGCATAACATCGGGGCTGGGCCCCACCACCCTGAACCACATCTCTAGGACGACCTGCTGCTGGCTGGCCTCCACCTCTAGCGGCTTGAGCTCCACCTCTAGTACCTCTACCTCCACCTCTATCACCTCTACCCCCACCTTTAGCTGGCTGGGCAGGCTGTGGAACACCTGGTGCCTGAACCATGGCACGAGAACCCTACTGCTGAGAACTGCTCGGTGCTCGAGGGAAATACCTACCAATGTGCCTCGTGTCGCCACAAGTAAAACAAGCCCTCGGCTGTTGGGTCTGACGACCCTGGAAACTCTGAAGTGGCGGTGCACTGATAGGAGCTGGTAGTGCACTGTAGGACTACTGAATAGAATACTACATCTAAGAACCACGACCACCTAAAGCACCGTGAGAAACCTGAAGTGCTGACTAAAAAGGCCTGGGAGGATGGCCCCTACCATATGAATCCCTACCTCTAGACGAGGTACTACTGAATCTACCCGAATGACGAGGCCTCTTGTCCGACCCATGACTACCTCCCTGTAACAGAACCATCTCAACTCTTCTGGCCACATTGGCCGCCTCCTGGAAAGATATCTCACTCCTAGTTTCCCTAGACATCTGAAGATGAATCAGCTAAATAAGTCCATCAATGAACCTCCTCACTCCTCGGTGGGAAGTATGACAAGAGAATGACAAGCTAGGTCGATGAATCTGGTCTCATACTGGGTAATAGTCATAGAACCCTGCTAGAGACGCTCAAACTGCCTCCGATAGGCCTCTCTTTGAGTGATGGGGAGAAACTTCTCCAGAAATAGCTGAGTAAATTGCTCCCAAGTCAAAGCTGGCGATCCGGCTGGTCTAGCCAAATAGAAATCCCTCCACCAGGTCTTGGCAGATCCAAACAAGCAAAAAGTGGCAAAATTGACCCAATTGGTCTCAACTATCCCTATGTTCCTGAGAACCCCATGATAGCTGTCTAGATAATCCTAGGGATCCTCGGTAGAAGCACCGCTAAAAGTAGTAGTGAAGAGCTTGGTGAACCTATCCAACCTCCACAAAGCATCGGCAGACATAGCCGCTCCATCACTGGTCTAAGCTACCACACCCGGTTGAACTGCTCCAACTGGCTAAACCGCTAGAGTCTGAATCTGGGGAGCTACCTACTCCGGAGTGCGATTAGCAGGAGTCTGAGCTCCTCCTCTAGCTTGAGAGATGGCTAGTGTTATAGGAAGCAAGCCTGCTCAGGTGACACTCTCCATGAGGCCCACTAGACGGACCAGAGCATCCTGAAGAACTAGAATAGCAATAAACCCCTCTAGGACTTGAGCTGGGCCTATCGGAACTGCTGGGGCCGGAACCTCATCATCAAAATCAACCTTAGGCTCCACCGCTGGTGCTACTACTCGGGACTGAGCTCTACCCCTACCTCGGCCTCTAGCACGGCCTCGGCCTCGCCCTCTGCCCCTCGTGGAAGCTGTTGCTGGGGGATCGGGCATCTGGTCAGTGGATGAGGAAGCGCGTGTTCTCGCCATCTGTGAAAGAACAGAGTAGAAATTCAATTAGCGTTGAGGAACCAAACCGCACAATAGGAAAGAATAAATGTGAAGATTTTCCTAACTCTGTAGCCTCTGGGGATAAATACAGATGCCTCCATACCGATCCCTCAAACTCTACTAAGCTTGTTTGTGAACTGTGAGACCCATGTAACCTAGAGCTCTGATACCAATTTGTCACGACCCAGATTTACCACCCTCGGGAGTCGTGATGGCGCCTACTAATGAGAGCTAGGCAAGCCAATCTTTTAACTACTTTCTTCATTATCAAATTATTTCCTTTTAGCAAATATAAAGCGATAACGTAATAACAGCGAAAATTTAATTTTAAGCGGAAGAACACAATGAAATAGCTGAACTATGTATATATTACAACTGTTTAAACCCCAATTACCCAAAACCTGGTGTCATAGTGTCACAAACGGTTTAGGATTAACTACATACAAGGTCTGAAGAAAAACAAAAATACATTGTTTCAGAATATAAAGAAAATGAAATAGAAAATAGAGATAGAGGGAGACGCCAGGGCCTGCGGACGCCTACAGGTCTACCTTGGATCTCCGGGTGGAGTGAAGGTAGACTCCAAGCTAGGGTCCAAGAGCTACTCCGAGATCTGCTCATAGTGCAGAGTGTAGCATCAGCACAACCGACCCCATGTGCTGGTAAGTGTCTAGCCTAACCTCGGCGAAGTAGTAACGAGGCTAGGACCAGACTACCAAATAAATATGTGCAGTTATATAATATACAGCGGAAAGTAAAGCATAATAAACAAATAAAGATAGGATGGGGAAACATACTTCGGAGAATAACAGGTAAAACAGAATATCAAGAGAATTATAGGGAACCAAAATCCAACTACTAAGAAGGATAAGGAAAATAAAGGGAGATTTCACTTTTAGTTCACATCTTGTTGTAGGCGTGCAACCCGATCCCATTTCTCATATCTTGTGGTAGGCGTGCCACCCCTCATATTTCATTTATCGCGTGGCAGGCGTGCCACCCGCTCCCATTTCATGTATCTCATGGTTGGCGGACCACCCACTCCCATTTCATGTATCTTGTGGTAGGCGTATCACCTGCTCCCATTTTATTAACTCTTGTGGTAGGCGTACCACCCGCTCCTATTTCATTATATATTGTGGTAGGCCTACCACCCTCTCCAATTTTATTATATCTTGTGGTAGTCGTACCACCCGCTCCCATTTTATTAACTCTTGTGGTAGGCGTACCACCCGCTCCTATTTACAAGCCAACAATAATCACAAGGAATCCCGGCAAGGGAACAAAAGCAACATAATAACTTCCCGGCAAGGGAACAATGATATTTCAACAACATCCCGGTAAGGAAACAATACTATCAAACAAACATCCCGGCAAGGGAACATTAACATCAAAACAAATATCCCGGCAAGGGAAGAATGATGATAATAGCATATGAGGAATAATAAACCACAACGGAGTCATAACAATTTATAACACAAGACTCACGGGCATGATTGACACCGACGTATAGATACTCATCACCATGCCTATACGTCGTACTCCAAAATTAACACGTAGAAAATAGACACAACTCCTAGTCCCTCAAGCTAAGGTTAGACCAAACACCTACCTCGATGCCACGAACACAATTCACGTTTCAATTATAGCTTTACCCCTTGATTCCACCACCATTTCGCTCGAATCTAGCCGCAAGTTACTTAATTATATCGGACCCAAATCACCCCTTGGTCAAAACCCAAGGTTCAAACTAAAATCCGATTACCAATTCCCCCACGAACCCAAATATATAATCTGTTTTGAAATCGGACCTCAAATCGAGGTCCAAATCCCCAATTTTTGAAAAACCTATGTTCTACCCAAAACACCCAATATCCCCCATGAAAATCATTGATTTTGAGTTGAAATCATATTAAAAGATGTTAATGATTGAAGGAAATGAGTTAAAATTAACTTACAATCGATTTGGAAGAATAGTTATTCTTGGAAAATCGCCCAAAGGAGTTTGTGTTTTGAAAAGATGTGAAAAATGAGTTTAAAATCATCTATAAATATAAAAGTTGCAGGTCACAGATGTGGGAATTGCGAACAGGGGTTCGCAATTGCGAACCCCGACCTCTGCTAGCTTGGGAATTGCGAAACAGGGCTTGCATTTATGAACCCTTCAGGGAAAACTGGACTTTCGCATTTGCGATCAACATGTCGCATTTTCGACTTGGGAATTGCGACCACAGCATTGCATTTGCGATCACCGGCCAAATGGGAAACTTCGCAATTGCGAAGATAATCTCGTATTTGCCAGAGGGAGCTGGCCTGGGCTTTCTTCGCAATTGCGACTAGCCGCTCGCATTTGCGATATCGCATTTGTGAGTCAGGCTTCGCAAATACGAAACTTGTAGGCCTGCTATGCACAACTGTAAACCTGCAATTTTCTAAGTTAAAATGCACCCCGTAGCCTATCCAAAACTCACCCGAGCCCTCGAGGATCCAACCCAAATATGCACACAACCTCAAAAACATCCTACAGACTTATTCATGTAATAAAATCACCAAAATAACATCATAAACATCGAATTAAACCTCAAGATCAATGAAATTTCTCAAAACTTCTTTAAACATCAAATTTTGCATTTAAGGTCCGAATCACGTCAAACGGATTCCGTTTCTTACCAAACTTCATAGAATTATCTTAAATCATATATAAGACCTGTACCGGGCGCCGAAACCAAAACACGGGCTCGATACCAATACGTTCTAATCAAAATTCATTTCCAAACCTTATGAACTATTTTAGAAAATAATTCTTTTCAAAAATTTATTTCTCGGGCTTGGGACCTCAGAATTCGATTTCGGGCATACGCCCAAGTCCCATATTTTCCTACGGACCCTCTAGGATCGTCAAATCATGAGTCCGGGTCTATTTACCCAAAATATTGACCGAAGTCAAATTAATTCATTTTATAGTCAAAATTTATTATTTTTCATAGATTTTCACATATAGGCTTTCCGGCTACGCACCCGGACTACGCACGCAAATCGAGGTAATGCTAAAAGAGATTTTTAAAGCCTCGAAACGCAGAATTCATTTTAAAAATAAGTGATGACCTCTTGGGTCATCACAGTCATATCCTTAAGCTCCTCACAAAGAACTAAACAACTAGGTATGAACCATAAAGGTAAAATCAGAAGGTCCTCCGTTGGAAGCCACAGGATGAGTGCTGAACACCTTAGAAATCTTCTCAATCAACCTTGTATCATTTCTCAGTGGATGGTTGAACGATATCATTGTACTTCCTAGAATAGTAAGTAGTTGTTGGAGCAACTGCTTGAGTAACTTTAGGAAAAATGGGAATCATGCTTAGAGAGAGCCAAGCTGACTACAAAATTTTAATAACTAACAAATCATATTTAACTACAAGAAATATGACTACAAAATTTTATAGTGCTAGTTAGTACCAAATCACATACTATTTTCACAAAAGGTGAAAGTTGTTACATATTTTGTTCATCAGCCTAATATTAGTATCTTTTCATTCGCCGACCAACATAGAATTAGATACATACAATAGCCACAAGAATGCTAAAAAAACAGAAGCAATATGCATCCCAACAGCCTTGGATTCTACAACAGTTCACCAAATCAGAAGAACATCCTCACTGTAAAATCACATAATCAATCCCTATGCAACTAATAATATATCTCAAATATTTCATGTCTAAACTAACTTTGTGTCTAACAGAAAAATCTCACCACCACAAACACAATGCATCAACGCCTGAAAACATCCAATTTTCATTTGAAGTATAGGAAGGAGAATATTCTATTTCAGTTCTATGGAATGTGGAACAGAAATTTACTTATAAAAGAATTTCCCAAGTAAAGCAGGCAGCAAGAGCGGCTAATTACACTCTCGAATATAAAAAAGAACAAGTATCCTAATAGAGATTCTGAAACAAAAATAGGCGATACCATAATTTTTGGTAAGACTGTTTAATTCAAAACTCATTAGTTGGTATCAAAAGATAAATTTTATCAAAAAAGGTATAGTAGATGTGTACAAATCAGGAACAGTTACGTGTCCAATGAACTTTGGAATTTTGAATTTTTTCAATATAATCCTTGGCGAGGATGTAAATTTTGAAACAGGTAGATGTATGAAGAAAATAAACATTGAAGGTAATTGACGCTGCGCAATCTCCTGCACTTCTACAAAATGGTCCTACTTTGTCCTAATTGAACAGCCAGATTTAAGTGTCAATGTTCTTATAATAAAAGATAAAGCATAACATGAAATGGGATCAAATTGTGTTTTGTGGAAGAGATATGGTTCAAAGCTTTCAGATGTGCTCATAATTCTAGTACGACCAACAACTCTAAAAATAGGTTGCAACGCAGTAACACCAAGCCTAGCAGCTGGGGACAGAACGACCAATAACTCCAAAAATGGGCTGCAACGCAGTAACACGACACCTAGAAGCTGGGTACACAAAGACACAGTTGTCAAAAGAATATACTTTGCATACTAATAAGTAAAACTAACACGAAAGGCATGAACTGCCATTCTAAGTATTGATGGAGGATTCCATCTACAAGCACAAAGTTCATTTGGGGGGCTGATCTTTCTCATAACCATTTACCTATTGCACACAATTTTCCTTCTTGTTGGTCATCTTTGTTGTACCAATTTCGGGATAAGGCACACAGTACATAAGATCTTTAAAATTCTATTGATTTGGATCACTGAATGATGAAAAGTTAGTTCAAGTCTATTCTTTCGACCATGCAGATACGCAAACAGATAAAGGCATCTAGCAGAACAAGTAATATCATATTTTCCACAATGGAAGATATGTTTACCTCCATCAAAATACCTGTATTAATAATAGCTTAATAACTCTATATATATATCTGCTGAGGTACAGGAATCTGTCCTTGCTGATGAAACAGTAAAAAATTCTTCAACATTCCATGGGTTTGTTGTTCTATCACCAAACCAGATATTATATCACATGCTAAAGAATCAGCGACTAATTTTGCAACAAGAACTACACTAGAAGATATCCGTCTGCATCATCCGTATCTATAAGTTATACAAATACATGTACAGGTTTGCCTTTGGATGAGGGCTCTACATTCATTAATTTATCAATACCTCTTATAAACCCAAGCTTCAACATCAAGGACTTAATCCTTGAAAGATTTGGAAGCCAATAATGTCCTCCAAACCATACGGAACCCCATGAAGAGGACCTATAAAGAATAGAATCAAATAAATATTTTCCTTTGAGCAAATTCAGAGAAAGATAATTGTATATGAAGTTTTCTAATTAAGATTAAAAAAAACGACAGGATTCATTTCTTAGAATAGAGTAAAAAGTACTGGAATAATGGAGGATGTTGAGAATAGGTAAAATGCTAATAGTAGCAAGGGTATACAAGAAAGGAAGAGGGCCAAGGGGAAGAGAGGAAGGATGAATATCAGCCAAATATTTACCTTTTGAAAGCAGTTGATTAGCTTCTTTTGCTTGTTGATATGCTAATTATTCAGTAATTTTGATAATGGATTCAAGGACAGAACCATATCTCTGAAGCTCCAGAATTGCACATCATTTTGAGAATTAAATTATTCAATAACAAACAAAGCAGATTACATGAAGGAAAGCATTCACCATACCTTTTTAATCTATCCAAAAATATTTCTGTTAGCACGTTAATGTAATTAATTTTTCCTTTAAAAGTTGCCCAAGTTCAACAATTTGATATAACATATTTCTGTACTCAATTAATAAAATTTAAAATGACATACATTGGTACAACATAGTTACTTAGTTAATACTTATAGGTTTGATTTCATTAGTCTTATCTTTTTGGATAACATAAGCAAAACAACTGTACAGATTTTTACTGCTGGTGTAAAGGAATTACAACATTTCAAAAGAGAGCAATTAGAGCATGTAATACCAACAAAAAGGGCTCCGGCGAGACAACAGAGACTACTGTTATTAATTAATGGGAATGGAGACAACTGATCAGGTGAGTAAAATTTTGTACCAGTAACTCTCTTGGTTTTGGATATTAGGAGTGGAAGTTACAGATTCCATGTATTTTTAGTACCTTCGCTTGCTCATTAATTTCAAACTTTGATCTATATCACTCAATGGTGTTTTGCCTGAGCATAAGCAATACCACATATCAGTTCCATATTGCTGGAAGCTCCTATGCTGCACTTCATTGTAGACTTTGAAAATCACTTTTACATGTCCCTATACAGATAAGTCACCTAAATTCTAAAGGAATATATATAGCTTTGCGGGGCAGGACTAAGCCATGTATATACAAATGACCACATATGCTCATATGACACCAATAACCAAGACTTTTAAGTTAGAAATGCATAATGAAGTTTACTGAGATTAGTAATATCCAGAGAAAGTAACTAAATACTAAGAGTATGAAAAATAAGAAATGTGATTGGCTCAAACGTCTCGAAGATATCCGGGCAGCATGTGTCTACAAGAGCAATTTGTAAAGCTGATGATAATCTTTAAGGATGAAACATAAAGCAGCTTTAGGGTCCATATTTCAAAAAGACTACGGATTTGTGAATTGAATATTTTTGGTTTTTTCATTTGATAGCCAATTAGCTTAACTTCTCAGTCCCATCAACACCTTTGAACAATTTACCAACACATATAAGGCAGATCTTTTCGAGGTGTGATCATATTGCAACTTTTCTTGTTTCTTTTTTTTTTTGTTCAGATATTCTTAATAAACACTACGAAAGTAGGACGCAAAGCCAATTAATAAAAAGGGAATAGAATAATAGAGAAAGCCTTACCAGAAGTATTGATATTGATAGAAGATGAAATCAAAGAGAGAAATCGAGAGTTAACGGAGAAAATACAGAGGTCAAGAACAATTTTGATATTGATGGAGAATTAAAGGAGTGAATAGTTAGCAATTGTTATGCGTTGTTAGTTCACTGCCGGTGTAGTCGCCATATTCTAGTGTACGTGTAGGTCAGCAAAATTCCGCCATAAGATTTCAGATCACAGTAGACATATCCTGTTCTTCAAACACTTATGATTGGGAAAGTATACTCAAGCGTAACTGGACCACGAGTTCCCTCGAGGCTTATGAATCAACTATAATCTCAACTCTATCTCACAACTTCCAATACAATTGTATATTCTGAAAGTATACATAGATGATACTAAGAGAGATTTGATAGTTTGAGGCATGATCCAAAGAGTAACTGAGGCCATTCAAGAACTCTAACTTCACTCATCTCTACTCTATGACCTTAGAATGAATCGATATATATGTTATATGAGATATGTTAGAGTATAATAACAAGAAAGGTTAAAAAAAAGAAACCTGCCCTTTTCAGCATCTGCTTTGGATTGCTCTCCTTTCTCAAACCTCTGACAAATCTTCCAAACTGATGTCCTAGAATATACCACCTTTTGTCATTTGTGAATGATCTTTCTAGAAAAAGGAAAAAGAATTATAATTGAGCATGTGTAGGAGGAACAGACCTCCTCAGTACTAAAAATATCTTCTAAAAGACCGAAAAATGATTTGATATTTTACCATTCTTAGATGATATTCTAACCCTTTTGGCTGCTTAAGTAGCACTGAGAAACATATTGGTCAGAATAAGAAGACATATAACATGATAACTTCCACATTCATTGCTAAAGCCTTAAATAGTACACAGAGTGAATGTAAGTTCACTAAACAGTGGCAAGTAGAATAACTGAAGGCAGATAAATTGAAGGATATTAAATCACCTGTCTTTTTCTAGACAAATACCTCTTAAAGTATCCATGAGTTGAAGTCGAATTCTATTGGCTAGGCTCTCCCATAATTGATGGCTTCTCATCATTAATCCCTTTTATTAGTAGTTGGTGATTTGTGTGCCTTCCATATGTATCCTTGACGTAGAACGAGCTGAAATACCAACGATAATGTAAATTAAAATCCACAATCAATCAGTCAAGACACTGTAAATCGAACCAATCAAATTGAATGGACAATCAATATCTAATTCGAAAGTATCCAGCACCAAAATTTCACAGGTTGTGCAACCGTTTCGTAGAAGAGCCAAGATTATGTGCAAAACTATTAATATAAGAAGCAAGAAGTTCACCACACAACAAAGAATTATCAACATGATTTGCATCAACTTTTTGTGATTCTCCAGCCAAACATGTGTGGTACCCCATTTCACACTTAACTTTAGTATCAGAAGACTGCCCTGGTACTTTGGCAACTTCCACTTCCTAAACAACAAAATGAAAATCAATGTATGGAAAATATAGCAAAATGCACACAGGTAGATATAATTACTTGGAAGTATGTTCATGTGTCTAATACTTGCAATTTTGTAATCGAAATAAAGTAGCCAGAAGAGTTTAACTGTAATTTAATCAAAATATATAACATAGTAGCTTGATACGTTCTGCCCGCTTTATTTCAGGTATATGACATGTCTTTATCTTGTAAAATTTTGGAATAAAAATGCAATTCCTAATTAATAAGCACAAAAAAGAAAGTAGAAGTTAGTCACAGTAAAACTAAAATTGGTAAGAATTTTGATACATATACATATAGTCAGCGATGTTGCTTTTAAGAGACAGTAAACCCTCCTCCTTTGTTTAGAATTGGGTCCGGTTGGGTTACAGTATAAATGGAGTTCCTTCTGGTTCTTCACATAAGAATCGGTTGTAATAGTTAAGCGAGAATCAATCTTATAGAAAAAGAAATGTTAAAGCAACCATCAAGTTTTTCAAGTATGTCACCAAGAAAGTATCTAAATGATATGAATACATCAGCTATAATACTTTTTTTTATTTTCCGTTAGTGAGCTTTAAATTTTTTTCATCATACAGTAATTATATTCTAAATTATTGGCATGAAAGAACCTAATAGTATTGATGCAAGAAAATGCATCTGGATACAACATTGAGCTATTTATTGTGCGTTTAAAAGAACGATAAAAGTCTAGCAAGGATTTGCAAGAACAGAAGTTAACCTTTTGTTATTACATAGTAAAGGTGCAAAAAATATGTTTCAACAAGGCGTTAAATGAATAATAAGCATACAGGTAATGGTAAAAAGACCTCTGCAACAACATCAGAGTAATTCCTGGGATGATGTCAAACCTCAAGCCAACTTGCCATGAATTATATGAGCACATTACAAGAACAAAACTTGGGGCCATCCAGTGGAACAATTTATGAAAAAGCTTTTTGAATGATTTCATTATACAATATATTGTAAGTTGAATGATCATCATCGCTATCTGTTGTGGCTGGTCGAATTAACAATTTTTTACAATTGGAACTTTTTGCTCTTGATAGCGCTATGTA
This sequence comes from Nicotiana tabacum, assembly GCF_000715075.1. Classification (NCBI taxonomy): domain Eukaryota; kingdom Viridiplantae; phylum Streptophyta; class Magnoliopsida; order Solanales; family Solanaceae; genus Nicotiana; species Nicotiana tabacum. The sequence continues at coordinate 21,075,178 of NC_134100.1, read as the reverse complement.
GAGCTGACCGTGGGAAAAAATAGGTTCGCATAAATAAACTCCCACGAAGTCCAATATTTGACCTTGAGCTTTATTTATTGTCATAGCAAAACATAATCTCACAGGAAATTGTGTTCTTTTGAAAGAAATAAGCAATTTTTCATCCGCTGATGATAATAATGGTATTCTAAGAATAAATACATGGGTATTCTTAAAGTCCCCAGTGGAAATTTTAGCACTTATAACATGTTTTCGAAGATCACAACATATAAGTCGTGTACCATTGCATAAACCTTCACATGGATTTAAATTTCGTAATAACATAACAGGACAATTCTTTTTCAATTTATGGGGAGGTAAACAAGCAGGATGTAAAATATGCAAAAAATCTTCATATTGACTTTGATCGTTTGCTTCAATAGTCTTATCAAATGTAACATATGTTTTAGGATCACCGGAAAATTGAGCTATGAGCAAATCATTTATTTCATTAACAAAGTCATTTTTGGTTGTCAGAATTACACGCAAAGTTATAGACGATGCATCCGAAAAACATGTATGTAGATCTGGACAAGTAACTCTAAACAACCGATCTAACGATTGATTTTCAAAAATGAAAGGGATAACAAAACAATTAGGGATTTCAATTTTGTTATGGCTATTTGTTTTTTCTTGTCCATTTTCAATTCTCATCAAATATTCACAAAAGGTAGGATCTGTCTTTGCATGCATATATTCTGATAATCATAGTTTTTCTAGTTGATTCCAAATTTCAGAATATAATAAGCTTTCTTGAATAAATCTTCTTTTTTCCCACTCCTAACAACCGGGAGAGTTTTTCTAAAATTACCATTGAAAACGACCACTTTTCTTCCAAATAGAGCATTTGTATCCATTAGATCCTTCAAGAGAATATCAAAAGTTTCTATCACTTTCTTTTTTGCCATAGATACTTCATCCCAGACAATCAGTTTTGCATCACGTATTAAAGCTGCAAGTGCGCTTTGCTTACTAATGTTGCAAGAATATTGTTCATCGATATCAATAGGAAATTTAAAGCGGTAGTGAGCAGTTCGTCCTCCTGGGAGGATCGAAGCTGCAACACCTGAACTTGTTGTTGCTAAAGCGACAAAACCTTTTGATCGTACAACAACTAATAAAGCATGATATAGAAAAGTTTTTCCAATTCCTCCAGGTCCGTCAACGAAAAATGCTCCTGATTTGTTAGAAAATATCCTATCAAGAATGGTGTCATACACTTTTCTTTGTTCAGTATTTAATTTTCTCTATAGAAGCAAATCTTCTTCTCTAACAATGATATTTCTTTCAAACTGACAGTCATTGGTTCTCCAATAGCAGCTGAAGGTTTAATTTTCTCAGAAATAAGATTATATTCATTAATATCACGTCCCATCAAATGCAAAATATCATTAATATAATTTAAATCCATAAAACGAATATCTTTAGCATTCATGTTAGGTAGAATCTTAAAATCTTCGGACATTGAATCTTCAAATTGTTTCCAAAGTTCTGCTGGATTAGCGGGATTACAATACACCAATAATGTTGCAAATAAACGCCTTAAACTATATGAAATTTAATAATTTATAGCTTCAGACATACATTCAACTAAGTTGTTATCACAGTATAACAATCCTCTTTTTTCTGCAGCCTCTCTAAATGTATTATAACATTTGCCGTCAACTTTACATAAGTCCTTATATGATTTTGGTCCTTTAACGTTCATCAACAATAATCTAAGATAATATCTTTCTCTTTCTGTTGGATGACATGTTACAACATTTCCAATTACATTACGTTGTTTTCGACGTGTTCATATTTTTTCCTTAAATGGCCATACAAAGTACTTAGGAAATTCTTTATATAATAATAACAGTTGCATAGCATCTTTATTTGCTCTGTTCATAACAAAGAATTCAGTTAACATTATTTTTCGAATCATTGGATTGCTCAGTATTCTATCAACATTCTTAATACTTTTAAAAGAGACAAATTGTTGTCCTTCCAAATGTAACTGACGGTGAAAAACACTTGGAGTCATTTCACTATTGGAAAACGAAATAATCGCCATGCAGCTTCTGGAGGCGAAACTCATCTAGCAGATTGATATTCTTTTATTTCATCTATGTCTGTATCTGTATTACTACCATGTATATGAAATGTAATTTTATCGTGTCCTTTGCAAATATGTTTGTAAATATGTTTCACTACCTTGATAGCAGAACAAAATTCAACATTCATATGACAATTATACTTGCATATCAAAAATGGATTATATGGAACTACCCAAGAATTATCGAGAAACTCACCTCTTACTTCTACAGCTTCTCCGGTTCTTCTCCTTCTATATATTGGATATGAATTCTTCTCTTTTGATATTTGTTCAGCAAAATCTTTTGGATACTTGAATTTGCAGTTATTATTTTTCATGCAAATATTTGTAGGATTTACCTTTCCACAAGGACAATGCATCATATGTTTAATAACAAGTGAATATAGATCGCGATCTTTTTTAAAATCAGGCATTTCCGCACAGATAAATTTATCATAAGATTCAGGAGTCAGTAATTTGTGTTCATCAGCAAGTATAATAAGGAAATGAGCATGTGGAAGACCGAGTTTTTGAAATTCTATAGTATACATGAATCCAGCAACTCTTTCAAAGATTTGTCTTTTAATTCTTCTACCTTTGCTCTGAAAACTCTACTAACTAAATCAGGTCTGTTCTGTACCTCATCAGCTAGTGACAAATGTTCTTTTATTTCTGGCCAAGAAGGATTACAAGTCATTGTTATAAAGAAATCAAATTTTCCAAAATATTGTACCAATGCGATAACATCCATGTATCGTAGGCACATGTCCCTTGGTCCCCCTATAAATGTAATAGGGAGGAACATTTTCTTTCCAATTTTAGAGGCTTCCCTTTTACCAAATCTTAAAATATCAAAGAGTCCTTGCAAGACTTCAATTCTAAATAAATCTGGATTAAATGAGAACAAGTCTAATCTTTGTGTTTCAAGTTTTATATATATATATATATCTACTATAAACTGTTGGAATATTCTTCCACAATGTATCACTTCATTTGTTTCATTATCTCTTATTTGAAATTTGTAACTGTAATACTCTCGACAAGACACTGTATCTCTTTTTCTTTTTCTTTTTTGTAGTGATTCGTCTTCCATATCAAGAAATCCATCAACTGAACACATGTTTGATATACTGGGCAACTGTTCATGTTCACAGTAAGCTCTATGTTTCGTCACATTATTTGTTTGAATATTTTTTTTGATTCCACAATGCCATCCATTTTCACCGAAGGGAAATAATAACGGATATTGCAATGGATCATAACATCCATAATAATAATGTACTAATCGAGCTCTATTACTGTGGGTATAAATTCGAATATGTGGTGCAGAAATGTCTGTAGGATTTTCTTCAAGCCATAATGCTGCAATCTCTGATGAGCTGGGTAAGTTATATGTCCGTTGATCTATGGTTGAGTGACATTTAAGAGAAATATAGAAATCAGATAATTGGGGAACATTTAAGAGAGATTTTAGGAAAATAGTGTATGGATTTACTTTCATTATGTCCACCAACTTTTTGACTATTGATTCATTAATTCTTGTCGAACAAGCCATCCTATTAGCTAGTTCATTATCATGATCATAGAAGTACAACTGTGAATTCCTGGGTATTTCATTGGAAGGAATTAAATCATCTATAAAATGATACATTTGCCCCTGGACTCTAAATGTGTAGATACCGCAATTTCTTCTTGCTATCTCTTTATCATACTTTACACTAAGTGAAGTAAATGCAAACATGTTGTTGTACGTTCTAATATAAGTTCGAAAGTTTTCAGATTCTTCAGTATTTCCAAAGTATAAATCTGATAATTCAGGTGGCATTTTATGAGATGTCAACCTTATTGCACCATTGTTACAGCAAAATCCTGGAGGTTCATATTCAAACCTCTTTGCACGACAGTATTGGCAGTGTGGAACGTTTTTTAGAGTAACATAGTCACTTTGTTGCTCTTTAGCAGCCAGGCACACCTTTCTGGCCCGGCTATGAACTGAATATATAAGAAGTATCATTAAAAAAATGAAACACGAAGGCATACATATGGTGGGCATTATTATAATATAAAGTTTATGCAAACCTTTGATTGGAATAGCGTTCAAGTAAACAGGAGGCAGTTTAGATGTACCCGACGTGGACCCTTATATACAAATAGTCACAGTTTACAGTAATGTACAAACAATATGTTATTCTCAAAGAAAGTATAATCTAAAGGCAGGTTTACCTGTTTCACGAATGATAGGGGGATCCAATATAGACTTTTCTTTTTCTAGATTATCCATCACTGTAGTCGTGCAAGTTTGAAGACTGGCAACTAGTAAATAGAATAGCCAAGACGTTTAAAAGCATACAGTGAAGCCGCAGTAGATGCAAAATAAAGTGTAAAACATCATATGATATTTTTGTATTTTAGTTTATAGGCACATATAAGATAAGTAAGATATCATACTCAATCTCCAAGAAAAATTAAGAAGCATCTTTGTCCTAATAATATATAGTGTATAAACATGAATAGAACAATATAACCTTTTTAACGAAGAGAAGAATATGGTTACCTGTTTCACAAATGATAGGGGTATCCAATACACTCTTTCCTTTCTCTAAATTATCACACAATGTAGTCAGGCAAGCTTGATGGTTGGTACCTGGTAACACAACAGCGAAAGCATTTAAAAGCGTACAATGAAGCTTCAACATGTGTTAAATAGAGTGCAATAGAGCACGTACTATTTGAGTATTTTAGCTTGTAGGCACATAAGAAAAATAAGGTATTATACTAAGTTTCCAAGCAAAATACATAAGAACCATTATATTAATAACATATGGTTTCTAAATATGAGTACAACAATCTAACATTTTTCCGCAAGGGAAGGAGGTTCTCGTATGGTAAGAGCAGTTTGATTTAGAAATCCTGTTTTGTCCCAAGATGATGTTGCCTGCTCTGGGACAGCAACAATCAGACTTTCAAGAAGGCTGTGCTTTGCAAAATTTTGTCTTCTCATACGTCGCGATAGCAACATCGCTTCCCTTCTACGAGCAGATATTTGGCTCTGCGTATCACGCCGTTTGAGGTGCATTGTAGCCTTCCTTTTTTCTGCGTATGAGTACTTGTTTGGTTATTTGGAATCCATCAGTTTATGGCAGTTCAATTTTCCTTTTTACCTATAAATATTTCCAGTAGAAGTTTTCATGAGATGTTTAAAAAAGACATAAATTATATTTTTAATATCACGAAACACAATATCTATTAAATATTCTATCTAGGAGACCAAAAAAATGGCATACTAATCACTGAGGGCTCATGTCTCAGAGACATGTCATACATCACTGGCAAATAAATTGGCTTTATATTAATTTGTATATCCTTAAAAATTCTCATTAATGATTTTGGTTATGAAATCATCCTAGTAAATCCAGCAAAGCATAACGTTCATTTCAGTATCTTCTTATCTTATTATTATACCTAATACCAGGCTGAATCCTTGTGAAGTATAGTCATCATAAGTATATGTGTACTTTGCAATTGCACAAACAGGGTAAAAAATATTGTTCTTTAAAATTTTGTAGCTATTTGGAGCAAATAGAACAATCTGCTTAGCAGTGAATATATTTTTTATCTAATCAATTGCGTATAATGTTTGTGCAACCATTGTTCAGTGTGATCATCATACACATTGTATGATGTAAGTTACAATATCATTGAAGACAAACTATGGTAAATTAAATTCGACTTCGATGTATGAAAGTTCCAGAAACATTTGGACAAGAGAAATCAGTGTTTCTGGACAGGTTCTTCACCACTCAACCTTATTTCACTAAGGTAATTCCATTAATCAAAATTAGCTTATTGATCTATCTTTTTGTTTTGGATGTATAGTGCAAAGGTTTAGCTTCTTTTTTTTCGACTTTTGGAAAAAAGAGGCACAAATTAAACCAAAAATACATTAGTGCCCCTAAATATTAACCAGACATCTCCGCGTTAAAGAACTCACATAAGATAGATTTTGGATCAACACCTAAACATAAATTCCCAACGTTCTTGAAATATGATAATTTTTGCAGCAACATTTCATATGAAAATTTGAAACAAGATCAAACCTTTAAAGCAAGAACTGAGTGAAACTAAACAAACTACTATTGAAAAGAGACAATGATAATCATCTATGAACGACAAAAAAGTGTTTGCCATAATAAAGTTGCAACGTTTATCAGCTTTAAAAAAACTTGCAAAAAGTGAAGATTATACTTTAGCCTTTGACAGACCCAGGTTGACATAGGAGAGAGCGGATAATTGCTACAAAGTCTTCTTACACTATATTTTCAATTGTTTCGATCACATAAAACCACGGTAACTCTTTAATGTTGAAGCTACTATGCACCAACCAAAAAAAATATTGATGCCAGAAATTAGTCAGAAGAAGAACATGAATAATACCAAGAGGCACTTTAGGCTAGCTAATAGCGATTTTGAACAATTCGTTCAGCTCTTTCTCTTTGACTATAGAATTATGATTAATGTTGTGCCCTTTCATATTGAGCCCAGTAAACAGATCTGCGTCTATAATTTTTTCTTTAATTCAGGAAAGAATCCAACTTGAGACTTTGCGTTTATGTAAGCAGGCATGGGTTAATCCTTTTGCTGCTAATTCTTCATTCTAGCAGTCAACTCTCTTTCTTCTAATTATGCTTTCATTTGCTATTTCTGTTTATCTTCTTAGTTGATTTAAAGCGTTGGACATATATGTTGAAAAATTCTGAGTGCATAAAATAAGTATATGCATATAACCTATAGGAAAGCGAGAATAATGTTTCATCAAAAATTACTATTTTCCTTTCTATGTCCTATATCAAGAATTCAAGATACTACCATACCCAAATAGCTATTTAGTAGCTTATACTGCCAAAACAACATCTTCTTCTACTCGTTCTAAACATCCTCTTCTACGTAAGTGAAATAACAAGACTTTGAGAATATCTATCGACTTTTACAGATTCAGCAACTAATCAATGTGAACAAAAAAATAAACTCTATTGAAATTTCTCTCCTTTTTGAGAAAAAGATACAAGGCATGGATGGTTTAGTTCAATTTGTACTGTCTAATTGAAAGCAAAAGCAGTTGTTAGCATTTTATCGTAGGTTTCCCCAACTATTTCACACTCGAGAAATTAAATCGAAATCAATAGTAGAAGTCTAAAAAAATGTCTAATTCATTCAAGAATTGCTTCAAACACCTAAAGAACAAAATCGACGGACAGATTAAACTCTCTGAGCAATAAAGCCCCTAGCATGCCATAAAGATTAAATAGAGAAACAATGCCGAAGAAGAAGAGGAGGAAAACTCACAAGAAACAATGATTCAAACGGAAAAATTCACAAAAGTGCAAAGATAAGATCAGCAAAGCTTTTCTGATAATGGTGATATTGAATTTGAAATAAACTGGCTGTTAGCCTTTTAAATATAAATAACCTGCATCTGCCAAGTATCTCAAAGAGTTGCCTGCCTGGTATCGATAAGAACAAGAAGAGTGAGAAGAGAGAAGCAAAAGAAGAGCCTATAGAGTGCGGTGATTGCCAGGTTTTGATCGATATAATCCAAGTGAAACATTAAAAATTAGATGAAAAGACAAAATTATCCTTGAAGTGTGAAGCAGGCATGTCGTCCATGTATGTGCTAAGTCCCTCTTATTAGATAGGAGAAATATAGTGCACAGATGTTACAAGGGAAGAAAGCAAGCAAGCAACAACAAACCCAGTTTAATCCCATACATGAGGTCTGGAGAGGGTAGTATGTACGCAACCTAATTACCCCAATCCTATAAAGGCAGAGAGGATATTTCCGAAAGACTCTCGGCTAAAGAAACTATAAGAATAAAGCAACAAGCAATAACAATAGTAATATAATAAGTAATGGAAGCGAGTAACATAACAAAGTAATAAAGAACTAAGAATAAAAGAATATAAGAATAGTACTAGTGCTACTGGTAAACTCACAACTACCTGTGAACCCACCATCTTAATTCTCGACCTCCACACATTTCTATCACTAGTCATGTCCTCGGTTAGGTGCAGGAATGACATTACAAGGGAAGCAAGCAAACATTTGAATACACCCAACTAATGAATATTACTTGCAATTTAGATGAAATGTTTCGCTTTTTGTGAGTCCAATTAATGCGAAGTTTGACCAACATTTTAAAATATTCTTTTATCATATTAAAATGAAAAAAAAATTGCAACTTACAGTACATTTCATATAGGTTTTGAATACCCATTTATTAAGTTTATAAAATACTGAGTTGAACTAATCTAATTTAGCTTCAAAGTATATATAGTCAAGTTTACTTTCGATAAACGAAATAGTCATCTAATTAAAACAAAAGGAGTATATAGTTGGTATTTTTATTTACATATACTTCTATCACTTAATCGTGGTTGTTCATATGCGTTCTAACTTCAATTTTTCACTCGGCTATATAGCTATAAAATAATTGTGATTTGGTGTAAACACTGACGATTGTGAGTAAAAACTTATACGAAGGAATAGATGTCATCAGTTAAGACCGCTACGTACTACACTTTGCCCTCATAGTGAAAATGCCTAATTTATATCTTCTAATAAATTTCCATGGCCACTAATCAAACTACGTGGGAGTTTAGACATAAGAATTGTAAAATTTCGGGAAAAGTGGGGGAAAAATTAAGTGAACATGTTCTTTGAAAATTAGAGTTGTTCTTGGACATGAATATAATTTTGAGTTGTTTTTGAATTTTTGTGAGTGGTCTGAGTGAATCTTTTGAAAAACAACTTTTTGCAGTTTTTCAAATTTTCGAAAAGTTCCAAAATTCATTTTCAAGTGAAAATTAAAAATTTTATGGTCAAACACTGATTTCGAAAAGAAAGTGAATTTTTTTAAAAAAAAAAGGTGAAAAGATTTTCATGGCCAAACGGGCTCGTAGATTTGGTTTCAAAAAAAGATTCTTTAACATTGATCTAATTATTCAATCGAATGATCTGAACATAACATAGCTAACTGGTTTGTTAAACATCTCTTTTTTTTCTTTAAAATATAAATGCAGTATATAAGTTTATACTGATTAAATTGAATTACTGACACTTCTATTGATAATGTAGTACAATTTGCCTAAATCGAATCTGGCCAGTGGCCAGCTAATTAATGGAATATATTTCCATTGCCACAAGTGGACCATAACTGGACTACATTCTGCCCGAACTACCTCGCATAGTGCAAGTGCCTAACTAAAATAACCATATAATGAAATTTAACCAATTCCAACCACACAGCCTTATTTGACTGAAAGTGTTCGCACCACTTGTTCTCATTGGTTTACTCCTATCGTATGATGTAATTTGATTTGAGTTCAATTTATGTGCACCGATAGTGTATGTTTTCTTACACCATGACTTACAATAATGGTGAGAAAATTAAGGGGAGTCAATACATAATATGTATACATTTAAAAAAAAATTTATACTTACCTACGCAATGTATTTTTCCAATAAAGGGGTGTCGTGGCTCCACCATTGATGACAATGGTCTAAGTCCATGTAAGAATTTCATGAAAGTAACTTTTTATTGGTTATGATCAGTAGCAAATCCGGAATTTTTAACAAGGGGATTCCAGATGTAAAACTCTTTTTTACTCAATGACATTTATAAAAGTGAACAATAAAATTTTCGACAATGGGGTTTACATAAAAAAAATTTAAAGCAAAATACGAAATAAACTATTTTTTAAGATTAAGTTAAAAATATGTTAGATCAAAACTAATACGCTAGTACGTTGTTGCAAAGTAACTTTTTCTTTTTTGAATTTAAAAGGCCAATGTGAAACGCAAATATCATAAAATAATTAAAATAAGTGTAATGATCCGGCCGGTCGTTTCATGAGTTACCGCTTCGTTTCTCCCATTTATGCTTCTTTATGTGTTGTTTAGTTGTATTATGTGGTATCGAGTTGGTTGGTTCGGGTTCGGAGTGATTTTGGAGAGGAATGAGACACTTAGTCTCTTAAGTTGGCCTTCAAGTTGGAAAAGTCAACCGGAAGTTGACTTGAGAGTAAATGATCTCGGAATTTGATTTTTATGGTTCAGATAGCTTCGTTAAGTGATTTGGGACTTAGGAGCGCGATCGGAATGTATTTTGAAAATTTGTGGTAGATTTAGGCTTGAATTGGTGAAATTGAAATTTTGGCCTTTTTCGGTTGGTAGTAAAATTTTTGATATTGGGGTCGAAATGGAATTCTGGGAATTGGAGTAGGTCCGTTGTGTCATTTGTTACGTGTGTGCAAAATTTCAGGTCATTCGGGTGAGGTTTGATAGACTTTTTGATCGTTTGCGGAATTCGGAAGCTTTGGAATCTTTAGGCTTGAATCCGAGGGTGATTTGGTGTTTCGGCGTTGTTTTGAGTGTTTCGGGGATTGGTGCAAGTTTGAATAGTGGTATATGACTTGTTCGTATTTTTCGTTGAGGTCCAGGGGGCCTCGGGATGAATTCGGAAGGTTGACGGGAAGTTTGGAATTGAAGTTGAGCAGCTTCAGCTGCTGTTCCTGTCATAACCGCACCTGCGGATTGGGGACGGCAGGTGTAGTGTCGCAGATGTGTGGAGGAGGTCACAAAAGCGGTTTTGGTCAGTTGGAGCTGGATCGCAGGTGCGGAGCTTCTAGCGCACTTGCGTGGCCGCAGGTGCGAGGTTCTAACCACAGATGCGGAAGTTGGCCTTTAAGTGAAAATTGCAGGTGCGGTTATTTTGACCGCATAGGAGTTACGCAGGTGTGATAATTTGTCCGCGGGTGCCGAAATACCTGGGCAGAAACTATATAAGCCTTCCTTCACGATTTTCATCCTTGTTCCACCATTTTTGAGACGGGTTGAGAGCTTTTGAGAGAATTTGAAGAGGGATTCAAGGGATAACACTTGGAGGTAAGATTTTTAAACCTAATACTCGATTCTATGGCATTATCTTACTGATTAGGCTTGAAATTATTGAAAATTAAGGGTTAAAATTGGAGAATTAGAGCTTGGTATTGGAGAGTTCCCATTGGGGATTTGACGGGCCATTTGGGGTTCGAAATGTTCTTGGTATGTATAGACTCGTGGGAGGATAAGGATTCTAGTGGTGTGATTTTTATCGAAATTTGAGATGTGGGCCCGGGGGTCGGGTTTGGCCAATTTCGGGTTTTGAGTTAATTTGATTATTTTCGCTTGGGCTTTGTTCCTTTAGCGCGTATTAATGGTATAATACTGATTTTGGTTAGATTTAGAGCATTCGGAGGCCGAGTTGAGAGGCAAAGGCATCGCGGGCTAGAGTTTGGACCAGATTGAGGTAAGTAATAATTATAAATGTTGTCCTGAGGGTATGAAACCCCGGATTTCCCATCGTTGTGCTACTTTGAGGTAGCACACACGCTAGATGACGAGCGTGGGGTCGTGCACCGTTGGGGATTGTGACTTGGTCCATCCCGTACGACTATTAAGTCGCGTATTTAATTGGAAACTATTGATATTATTGTATTTTAGAAAGTATTACTATGTTTGGGGCTGAATGCCGTATTTTGAGCCTTTGTGCCGACTGTTTGGACCCTTAGGGGCTTTTTTATTACTATTTCCTCACTGTTTTTGGTTTAATATTTACACTCAGTCATGCTATATTTTTACTAATTTCATAACTCAGTTTTTATTTACTCCTTTTGATTTCATAAATGATATTTTGAGCCGAGCACCTGTTTTACTGTTAGCCCGAGGGGCTTGAAAGATTTCTGACTGAGTGAGGCCGAGGGCCTGTCTTGTGAGGATATCATGGGATCGGGCTGCGCGTCGCAGCAGGTTGTACTGATTTGTGATATATGAGAGGCCGATGACCTGGTTTATTATGCCACAAGATGGCTTATGATAGTGCTTGGGCTGTAGGAGCTCCTCCGGAGTCTGAACACCCCCAGTGAGTGATGTGATATTGCCCGAGGGGTTGTTGTTGATTCATATTATTGCCCGTGAAAGTACAAGAGGGGGGGGTGAATTGTAGCCTTCTTAAATTTCTAGTCGACTACTCTTCAAACTTAGTCGACTTATGCGGAGTCAGCCTGCACAGAACTGTTAGTCCTTTTAATTTAAACAAGTGTTAATCACAATAAACAATAAAGGAACAGAATATAATATAAGAGCAATAAAATAAATGACACCAGGAATTTTATACTGGTTCGGAACCAATGTGGTATCCTAATCTAGCCTTCTTGGGTTGCAAGAGTGTTGTCTTTTAGAGCTTTTTGTAAATTGAATTGAGTACATCCTTTGTGGTTTTCAGCGGTCACCACCAACATTGACAAGGTTGGTTTTTACTCGCTCACCAATAACGAACAAGAGTTGGTTTTCACTCGCTCACCAAAGAAACGAACAATAACACAACCTCTCGGACACACTGCCTCTCCAATATTTTTCTGTCTCTCTTCTCTCTTTTGTGTACACAGTAAATCTACTAAAATGAATTACAATGTTTGTTAAGAGTAGAATAAAGAACTTGCAGTTGGATAGAGAATTGTATACAAGGCTACGTATCTTCTTCTTTCCCAGGCTCTCGTTTTTATAGTCTTCAATAACTTCTGACCGTTGGGCTTGATTTTGCTGACCCTTTGATTTCGATAATATTCAATCAGTAGATTTTCTCCTTTGATTGAATAGATACCAACATGACTTCCTATTAATTCCTTTGCTCAATTCCATTTGCACCTTCAAACTAATTTGAAATCCTTCCACCAATCACTGATTTACTAGAATTTATTCCTTATATCTTGAACCTATAGTATTGATTGATGATGTGTCTTGCTAATGGACTCAAATATATTTTCAATTTGCTGATATTCTGGACTTCATGCCTTAAGCTCATTCGATTTCTTTCCTTATGAAGTAGACAATATTATTGTGTATCCATAAAATAAGATATTTCCATTTGAAGTGTTGTCAACCATGCACCAGTATATATTGAATTTTTCTTCCTTGAAAGAGCTTGGTGATTCTCTGCCTGCACATTCTTTAAGTAAGATCCCTTGATTTACTCCTTCCAAGATATAGCTTGTAGTAATTCATTCAACAGCTTCCTTTCCTTAGTATTGTAGCAAATATAGCACTGTCATACAACACTTGTAGCAAGTATATTTCTTTCCTTCTACGTGATATATTTTTGTCAGAATAATTATTCTTCCACTTGAACTCTTCTTCCATATGTACAAGTATTGGCTCTTATTTAGATAGCCCAAGAGAATTTCAAGATCCTCTTCCTTTGAATTTGGATGAAGATCCCAAAATAATTTCCTTTCTTGATCTTGGGAAATAATCTCTTTCCATAATATAGATTGTACTATATCCATAATATATTTTCTTTCCATAGAAAATATATCCTTCTTCTATAGAAAATATTTCTTTCTTGATCTTGTAGTATCCTTTTTATATAGTATCTTGCACAAAATAATAGATCTTCTCCATGATTTTAGCAACCTTCCTTTAAGAACTTTCCTTCCATAATTTCCGTAGAGTCTTCTTCTGATATTGTAGTAAACCATTCAATATTTTAAATATGACTTTTAAATATTATTCCTTCCATGATGATTGGAGATTGAATCTCTGAGAATAATCTTCCTCGATAAATTCATCACATGATATTCTCTTTCCCATATTTATTTGGATCTTTACCGGCATCTTCTTTCTTGAATGAACCTGTGCAAAAATAAGATTACCACAAGTAAATGTTCTTTGATTAATAATTATGTTAGTTTGTTATCATCAAAATTAATACGTGAAACCTTGAAACTAACAATCTTCCCCTTTTTTATGATGACTAACCATTGAGTACAAAATAAGAAAATCTAATCGAAGAATTAATTAAAGGCAGTAATAGGATAAGCTAGATAAACCGATTACTTCCCTGAAGTCATCTTCTCGAAATACATGTAGTACATCAATTGTGAACTCCCCCTCGCTCTATGCATTCCTGACTTATGCTCCCCTTGTCTCCATACATTCTACCTGAATTTTCGAGTTTTTGTACATATTATTTTCTCCCCATTTTGTCACCATCAAAAGGGTGAAATAGAATATAAATTACTAGAACCAATAATAAAGCATACGTTCAATTTATTTAAACAGAAAAATCTATATTCCAAGAATCTCTCAATTAGATAAATGCACAATCCATTAATCATCCATTTTAAAGTAAAACTATTGTCAAGTATAATAAACACTAAACAATCATTACTAAAGATTTGATTCAGTTAGAAAAACTTTTGAGTAATCAAATCATTTCTGACCATACGAAGCACGAGAATCATTTTAGGTTAACTAAAAATAATTTCACATATTTGAAAAGAATTATTGAACTTCTAATAATGTAGAGGAGGACGACACAATTTTGAATATATTTAAAAATAATTCTAATAGAATCGAACCAGCACACAAATGATAAACATAAAAGAGGTAAGATTATAACAAATTATTTTTATCAAAAAGGATACACTAGGATATCATTTCCATACCACCTTCTTTCGTAAATGTGAGAAAATATCTGCAAGATGATGGTCAATGTCCTCTAGGCAGATTTTCAAAATACTTTCTGTCACAAGCAATCTAATGACACATATTTTGCCTTGTGCTCTAGTTTGTCTTTTTCATGAGAATCAAAAAATCTCCATGCTATTTTTTCTATTTCAATCCACTTTATTGCCTGCAAGACTTGCATCTGAAAATATCCTGCTAGATCAAAGCAATTAGATCTTGCATTTAGTAATCCATAATTTAGAATCAACCAAAGATCTTTTGTGGCACTATAAAGAGATATTATGAGATCAGGTATACCAAAATATTTGTCATAAAAATGCATAGAAATCCGGTCATACTTGGTACTTTATTCGATCGTTAGACTTACTAATTTTCTCCTTGCTTCGCATTATGTGAAGATGAAGGTTAATTCTCCATCATACTTATTTTCAAACCTATCATCTTCTAGAGGCTTAAAAAGCTTGACATGCTTTTGGTTAGTATTACCAAAAAAAATATGCTCTTGTAGATGCTTCTTTGGAAAGAATAATCGACAGATGATAAACAAGAATTTGATCAAATGATAAATAGTCTTGGTCACGAGAATGTGATTAAAAAACTTTCAATTCCAGAGAGAGACTAGAGAAAAATGTTATCCAATTTTCAAACCATTTAAAAAATATTTCAACAACCGTACAAAAATAGTTTACAAACTTTGTAATATGCACATGAAAAAAGATGTTCTAACAAAACTCTCTAGGAAGAAACAAACCTTCTTGTGGTGAAACCTTGGTCTATAAGTTTACACATAATTTTCATAACCTTACCAATCTTTAGAAATCCATGATTGTAGCTCCGTTGCTTGGTACTGGATTTTCATACTTTTGATTCTTTCAGCTTCGTTCAACAAATCTTGCATTGCTAGAATCCAGCATTCATCGTTTTAATGCTTCTTTATGACTGATTAGTTCAACTAGTATAAATATGTCACTAGCAATTTATTGCAATCTATCTACTGCAAGTTCTCCATCCTTATTCATAAATTTCTTAGAAAAGTATTAGTGTAAAGAAAAGCGCGCATGTTGAGATTTCTCTACAACTAATATTCAGAATTTCATAAAATCGTAAGTAGTAATGAATAAGGAATATGTCAAGAGTCTTATCAAGACAGAAAGGAAATAAGATATCCATAGTTTAGACAGAATTTCATTCAAGATAATATCAAAAAAAATTAAAGCACATATAAGTCAATGATGACAATTTATGCACAAATGATGCTTTCTTTTCAAGTCTGCTTTCCATTGAGGCGCAAAACTAAAATTGTGAAAGATCATGCTTGTTGCAAGAAGGTGTCAGATAGATACTATTAAGACATACATCGATGATCACTGCAAATGCGTTATTTTCTTATTAAAAAATATGTCCTACGCAAAAGTAAGGATAATCATCAACGGAAACATATATATATGTACCTCCCAAAATTTTAAGTCTTAGGAACAGTCGAGTATCTCTACATGCACAAGTTATCGAGGCATCAAGGTTAAACAACCTTCTCAGATTTAAATGATATATTGAAACTTTCTGTCATGACCCGAATTTCTCACCCTCGGGAGTCGTGATGGCGCCTACTCGTAGAAGCTAGGCAAGCCACGAAGTTTAGAAATTTTTAACTCCTTCATTTTAATCCTTTTAACCACTTGTATTAACAGGTGATCAACATTTAAATAATATCGGAAGATGAAAATAAGCGGAAGACTTAGACTAATGTAATAGCAAAATAAATACGAAAATGCCAACATGCGTCTCTACCCAGAAACCGGTGTCACAACATTCACGGACTATCTATGAATACTACATACAAAGGTCTAAAAAAGGAATACAGTTTGTCTCGGATACAAGTGATAACAGAACATAATAATAGATAGAAGAGAACGCGGGGCCTGCGGACGCCTACAGAACTACCTCGGGATCTCTATGGACTGAAGGCTGGCTCCCCAATTGCTACTATCCCAGTGCTGCTCCAGCATCTGCACAAAGTGCACAGTGTAGCATCAGTACAACCGACCCCATGTGCTGGTAAGTGCCTGGCCTAACCCCGACAAGGTAGTGACGAGACTAGAACCAGACTCCAGATAAACCTATGCAATTATACAATATATGACGGAAAATAAACAAGAATAAGCAGTTTAAATGGGAGGGGGTACATGCTTCGGGGAACATATCAAATCCAACATAAACTTAAGAGAAATATGAGAGGACAGTTCAAAATCTACAATAAAACAATAATAACACCGTTGTGACGCGCAACCCGATCCCTTATCATTTAACATTATTGCGGCGTGCAACCCGATCCAATATAATATTTGTTGCGGCGTGCAACCCGATCCAATATAATATTTGTCGCGGCGTGCAACTCGATCCACCATAATATTGTTGCAGCGTGCAACCTGATCCATATATAAGAAAAATATTGCAGCGTGCAACTCGTTCCAAATTTACAGTCATCAATACTCATAACAATAGTCCCGGCAAGGGATCACTAACGAACCACACTATCCCAACAAAGGAATCGACAGCATGAATAAGTACGTCCCTGCAAGGGAGAAATAGCTATAACCAAATCTTAATCCAACATCTAACCGTTTCAGCTGTCACCAATACTCAACTTGGTAATTTCCACGAAAACAAACTAAATCCTTAGTCGATATCGAGAATCATCAATTAAAGCATCCGTAATATTATTTAAGAACATAACAAGTTGCAATTTAAGACTCATGGTCATGCTCGGCACCAACGTATAGATACTCATCACCATGCCTATACGTCGTACTCAACAAGAAGCAAATAGCAAATAAGACTCAACTCCTAATCCCTCAAGCTAAGGTTAGACCGAACACTTACTTCAAAGCCACGAGCACAATCAAGCTTCAACTACCGCTTTACCTCTTGGTTTCACTTCCAACTCGCTTGTATCTAGTCACAATTTACTTAATTACATCAATAAACGCTAAATGAATCAACCCCAATGCATGAAAATGAGTTTTCCAAAGTTTTACCCCAAAAGTCAAAATCGCCCCAGGCCCACATGGTCAAAACCCGAGGTTCAAACCAAAACCCGATTACCCATTCTCCTACGAACTCAAGTGTATAATTTGTTTTGAAATCGGACCTCAAATCGAGGTCCAAATCCCCAATTTTTGAAAAACCTAGGTTCTACCCAAAACACCCAATTTCCCCCATGAAAATTATTGATTTTAAGTTGAAATAATGTTAAAAGATATTAAGGAGTGAAGAAAATGAGTTAGAAATCACTTACCAACGTTTTGGAGAAGAAAGGTTGTTTGAAAAATTGCCTCTTATGTTTTTTTTTGGGGTTTTGAAAATGAAAAAATAACTGAAAATCCCGTCTAAATATATTCCTCTAGACTCCCTGTGCGGACCATACAAAATCAACTGCGGCCGCACAGCCTCTCTGACTCACAGTACGGACCGCACAAAATCAACTGCGTCCGTACAGTCACCGGTAAACCTGTGCGGACCGCACAAGATCCACTACGGTCGTACAACCACTAGTGTGGACAACACAAAATCAGTGCGGACCACACTAGCAGGTTCAGAGAGCTTTAGTTTTCTGAACCTCCAATAGCCATGTTTAAGCCTAAGACACCCCGGAACCTACCCGAAACTCACCCGAGCCCTCGGGCTCCAAACAAAATATACACACAACCTCAAAAACATTCCACAGACTTATTCATACGATCACATCATCAAAATAATATGTAAAATCATGAATTAAACCTCAAAATTTAACATTTTTATCAAGAACTCTCAAAGTTCATAACTCTCCAACCGGAAGTCTAACTTAGGTCAAATAAACTCTGTTTTCACCAAATTTCACAGTTATCTTTCAAATACTCTTACAAGTTTGTACTGGGTTCCGGAACCAAAATACGGGCCCGATAACAACGATTTCAAACATTAATTCTTTTCTTCATTTCTTATATAATTAAGTAAAATAATTTCTTTCAAAAATTGATTTCTAAGGCTTGGGACTTCGGAATTCATCTCCGGGCATATGCCCAAGTCCCATATTTTACTGCGGACCTCCCGGGATTGTCGGAACACAGATCCGGGTCCGTTCGCTCAAAATGTTGACCAAAGTCAACTCTAATCAAATTTTTAACTCTAAAGATTTCTATTTCTCATATTTTCACATATAAGGCTTTCCGGATATAGGTCCGGACCACACACGTAAATCAAGGTGGGGGTAATAAGGAGGTTATTAGACCTTGGAACACTGAATTCACTTGCGACACAAGTGATGACCTTTTGGGTCATCACATTCTCCCCTCTAAAATAATCGTTCTTCCTCGAACGGACATAAGAAGGAAGTACCTGAGTCGGGAAAAAGATGGGGATAACGGCTCCGCATATCGGACTTGGACTCCCAGGTCGATGGCTCAGCGGGCTGACCTCTCCACTGCATACGAACAGAAGGAAAACTCTTCGATCTCAATTGACAAACCTGCCGGTCTAGAATAGCTACCAGCTTCTCCTCATAAGAGATGTCCTTGTCCAACTAGACAATACTGAAATCTAACACGTGGGATGGATCGCCGTGATACTTCCGAAGCATGGACACATGAAACACTGGATGCACGGCTGATAAGCTTGGCGGCAATGCGAGTCTATAAGCCACCTCTCCCACTCGATCAAGAATCTCAAATGGGCCAATGAACCTAGGGCTAAGCTTGCCCTTCTTCCCAAAACTCATCACGCCCTTCATAGGTGACACTCGAAGCAATACCCGCTCACCGATCATGAATGCCAAATCACGAACCTTGCGGTCGGCATAACTCTTTAGCCTGGACTAAGCTGTATGAAGCCTATCCTGAATGATCCTGACCTTGTCCAAAGTATCCTGAACCAAATCCGTACCAAACAACCGAGCCTCTCCCGGCTCAAACCATCCAACCGGAGACCGACACCACCTACCATATAAAGCCTCACACGGAGCCATCTAAATACTCGACTGGTAGTTGTTGTTTTAGGTAAACTCTGCTAAAGGCAAAGACTGATCCCACGAGCCTCCAAAGTCAATGACACAAGATCGGAGCATATCCTCCAAAATCTGAATAGTCCGCTCGGACTTCCCGTCCGTCTAAGGATGAAACGCTGTGCTTAACTCAACCTGTGTGCCCAACTCTTGCTGAACTACTCTCCAAAAATGGGAGGTAAACTACGTACCTCGATATGAAATGATAGACTCGGCACACCATGAAGGCGAACAATCTCCCGGATATAGATCTCAGCTAACCTCTCGGAAGAATAAGAGACTACTACAGGAATGAAATGTGCTGACTTGGTCAGCCTATCAACAATAACCCACACTGTATCGAACTTCCTCTGAGTCCATGGGAGACCAACAACGAAGTCCATAGTGATACGCTCCCATTTCAACTCAGGAATCTCAATCTTTTGAAATGAACCACAGGGCCTCTGATGCTCGTACTTAACCTGCTGACAATTCAAACACCGAGCCACATATGCAACAATATCCTTCTTCATTCTTCGCCACCAATAATGCTGCCTCAAATCCTGATACATCTTCGCGACGCCTGGACAAAAAGAGTACCGGGAGCTATGTGCCTCCTCTAAAATCAACTCTCGAAGCCCATCTACATTAGGCACACAAACTCGACCCTGCAATCTCAAAACTCCATCATCATCTAAGGTAACCTACTTGGCACCTTCGTGCTGCACCGTGTCTCTAAGGACACACAAATAGGGATCATCATACTGTCGATCTCGGATACGCTCCAATAAGGAAGAACGAGCGACCGTGCAAGCTAACACACGACTAGGCTCAGAAACATCTAACCTCACGAACTGATTTGCCAAGGCCTGAACATCCAAAGCAAGTGGTCTCTCACCGACCGAAATATAAGCAAGACTGCCCATACTGGGTGACTTCCTACTCAAAGCATCGGCCACCACATTGGCCTTTCCCGGGTGATATAAGATGGTGATATCATAATCTTTCAACAACTCCAACCACCTTATCTGCCTCAAATTCAACTCCTTTTGCTTGAACAAATACTGAAGACTCTTGTGATCCATGAACACCTCACATGCCATGCCATACAGATAATGCCTCCAAATCATCAATGCGTGAACAATGGCTGGTAACTCTAAATCATGAACCGGATAGTTCTTCTCATGAATCTTTAACTGCCGCAAAGCATAGGCAATGACCTTTCCATCCTGCATCAACACCACACCAATTCCAATACGAGATGCATCACAATAAACTGTATAAGGCCCTGAACCTGTGGGCAAAACCAACACCGGTGTCGTAGTCAAAACTGTCTTGAGTTTCTGAAAGCTCACCTCACCCTCATCCGACCATCTGAACTGGGCACCCTTCGAGGTCAATGTGGTCATCGGGGTTACGATAGATGAAAACCCCTCCACGAACCGACGATAGTAGCCTGCCAATCCCAAGAAACTCTGAATCTCTGTAGCTGATGCTAGTCTAGGCCAGTTCTTGACTGCCTTAATCTTCTTCAGATCAACCTGAATACTCTCTGCTTATACAACATGACCCAGGAATGCAACCGAACTCAAGCAAAAGTCACACTTCGAGAACTTAGCATATAACTGACTATCCCTCAAAGTCTGAAGGACCACTCTAAGATGATGCTCGTGCTCCTCCCGGCTGCGGGAGTATATCAAAATATCATCAATGAGTACTATCACGAACGAATCCAAATAAGGCCTGAACACTCGGTTCATCAAATCCATAAAAGCTGATGGGGCATTTGTCAACCCGAATGACATCACCAATAACTCATAATGCTCGTACCGAGTGCTGAAAACTATCTTAGGGACATCGGATGATCTAATCCTCAACTGATGGTAGCCAGATCTCAAATCAATCTTTGAAAATACCTTGGCACCCTGAAGCTGATCAAAGAAAACATCAATCCTAGGCAATGGATACTTATTCTTGACTGTAACCTTGTTCAACTGACGGTAATCAATACACATTCTCTTCGACCTATCTTTCTTCTTAACAAACAACACTGGTGCACCCCAAGGCGAAACACTTGGTCTAATGAAACCCTTCTCAAGCAAGTCTTGCAACTGTTCCTTCAACTTTTTCAACTCCGGCGAGGCCATACGATACAGCGGGATAGAAATTGGCTGAGTGCCCGGAGCCAAATCAATGCAAAAATCAATATCCCTATCAGGCGACATACCCGGCAGGTATGAAGGGAATACCTCAGGAAACTCATGAACAACGGGCATAGAATCAATAGAAGGAACCTCGACACTAGAATCACGAACATATGCCAAATAGGCCAAATACCCCTTCTCGACCATACGCCGAGCCTTCATATTAGAGATAACACTATGGGTAGAATGACCAGGAGTCCCTCTCCACTCTAAACGAGGCAAACCTGGTAAAGCTAAGGTCACAGTCTTGGCATGACAGTCCAAGATAGCATGGTAAGGTGATAACCAGTCCATCCCCAATATAACATCGAAATCGACCATGTCTAGAAACAACAAATCTATACGAGTCTTAAGACCCCCAATCACAACTATACAAGAGTGATGGACATGATCTACCATAATAGAATCACCCATCGGTGTAGATACATAAACAGGAAAACTCAAAGAATCATTAGGCATGACCAGATACATTTCAAAATAAGATGACACATACGAGTATGTAGACCCTGAATCAAATAACGCTGAAGCATCTCTATCATAAACCAAAATAGTACCTGTGATCACCGCATCTGAAGCCTCAGCCTCGGGCATGACTGGAAGAGCATAACATCGGGGTTGGGCCCCACCACCCTAGGCTACATCTCTGGGATGGCTTGCAGTTGGTTGGCCTCAACCTCTAGCAATCTGAGCTCTACCTCTAAATCCTCTACCTCCACCTCTAGTACCTCTACCCCCACCTCTAGCTGGTTGGGCGGACTGTGGAACACCTGGTGCCTGAACCATAGCACGGGAACCTTGCTGTTGCGACTGAGTACCCAGTAACCACGGACAAGCCCTCCGGATATGACCATACTCACCACACTCATATCATCCTCCTGAGGAAACTGAGACTGACCCTGGCGACCTGAATGACCATCCCAAAAACTCTGGAGCGGTGGTGCATTGATAGGAGCTGGTGGTGCACTGTAGGGCTGCTGATCAGAACACTACATGTGAGGACCATGGCCACCTGAAGCACCGTGAGAAACCTGAAGAGCTGACTGAAAGGGCCTAAGAGGATGGACTCTACCATATGAATCCCTGCCTCCAGACGAGGAACCACTGAATATACCTGAATGACGGGGCCTCTTATCCGACCCATGACCACCTCCCTACGAAAGAACCATCTCCACTATTCTGGCTACGTTGGCCACCTCCTGAAAAGTAATCTCACTCCCAGCCTCCCTAGCCATCTGAAGGCGAATCAGCTGAATAAGACCATCAATGAACCTCCTCACCCTCTTTCTCTCGGTAGGAAGTATGACAAGGGCATGGAGCCAAGTCGATGAATCTAGTCTCATACTGGGTAACCATCATAGAACTTTGCTAGAGACGCTCAAACTGCCTCCGATAGGCCTCTCTCTGAGTAATGGGGAGAAACTTCTCCAGAAATAGTTGTGTAAACTTCTCCCAAGTCAAGGCTAGTGATCCAGCTGGTCTAGCCAAGTAATAATCTCTCCACCAAGTCTTGGCAAATCCAGACAAGCGAAATATAGCAAAATCAACCCCATTGGTCTCAACAATCCCCATGTTCCTGAGAACCTCATAACAACTGTCAAAATAATCTTGGGGATCCTCAGTAGATGCACCGCGGAAAGTAGTAGTGAAGAGCTTGGTGAACCTATCCAGCCCCCACAAAGCATCGGCAGACATAGCTGCTCCATAACCGGTCTGAGCTACCACACCCGGCTGAACTGCTCCAACTGGCTGAACTGCTGGAGTCTGAATCTGGGTAGCTACCTGCTCCGGAGTGCGAGTAGCAGGAGTCTAGGCTCCTCCTCCAGCCTGAGAGACGGTTGGTGCTACTGGAAGTAAGCCTTCCCGGGAGACACCCTCCATGTGGTCCACTAGTCGGACCAGAGCATCCTGAAGAACTGGGGTAGTAATAAACCCCTCTGGGATCTGAGCTGGCCCCACCGAAACTACTGGAGACAGAACCTCATCATCAAAATCAACCTGAGGCTCTGTTGCTGGTGCTACTGCTCGGGGTTGAGCTCTGCCCCTACCTCGGCCTTTAGCACGACCTCAGCCTCGCCCTCTTCCCCTCGTGGGAGCTGTTGCTGGGGGCTCGGGCTGCTGAGTGGTAGATGAGGAAGCTCGTATTCTCGCCATCTGCGAAAGAACAGAGTAGAAATTAAATTAGTATTGAGGAAAAAAACCGCACGACGAGAAAGAACAAATGTGAAGTTTTCCTAACTCTATAGCCTTTGGGGGATAAATACAGACGTCTCCGTATCGATCCCTCAGAATCTAATGAGCATGTCCGTGAATTGTGAGACCTCTGTAACCTAGAGCTCTGGTACCAACTTGTCACGACCCGGATTTTCCATCCTCGGGAGTCGTGATGGCACCTACTCGTAGAAGCTAGGCAAGCCACGAAATTTAGAAATCTTTAACTCTTTCATTTTTAATCCTTTTAACAACTGGTATTAACAGGTGATCAACATTTAAATAATAGCGAAAGATGAAATTAAGCGGAAGACTTAGACTAATGTAATACCAAAATAAATACGAAAATGCCAACATGTGTCTCTACCCAGAAACCGGTGTCACAACAGTCAGGGACTATCTATGAATACTACAAACAAAGGTTTGAAAAAGGAATACAGTCTGTCTTGGATACAAGTGATAACAGAACATAATAATAGATAGAAGAGAATGCCGGGCCTGCGGATGCCTGCAGGACTACCTCGGGATTTCTGTCGACTAAAAGCTAGCTCCCCAAGTGCTACTGTTCCAGTGCTGCTCCGGTATCTGCATAGAGTCCAGAGTGTAGCATCAGTACAACCGACCCCATGTGCTGGTAAATGCCTGGCTTAATCCCGGCGAGGTAGTGATGAGGCTAGGACCAGACTCCAGATAAACCTGTACAATTATACAATATACGGCGGAAAATAAACAGGAATAAGTAGTTTAAATGGGAGGGGACACATGCTTTGGGGAACATATCAAATCCAGTAGAAACTTAAGAGAAATATGAGAGGATAGTTCAAAATCTACAATAAAACTATAATAATACTATTGTGGCGCGCAACCCGATCCCTTATCATTTAACATTGTTGCGGCGTGCAACCCGATCCATTATAATATTTGTTGCGGCATGCAACCCGATCCAACATAACATTGTTGCGGCGTGCAACCCGATCATATATAATAAAAATGTTGCGGCACGCAACCCGCTCCAAATATACAGTCAACAATACTCATAATAATAGTCCCGACAAGAGATCACTAACGAACCACACTATCCTAACAAGGGAATCAACAGCATGAATAGGTACGTCCCGGCATGGCAGACATCAATTAAAGCATCCGTAATATTATTTATGAACACAACAAGTTGCAATTTAAGACTCACGATCATGCTCGACACCAACATATAGATACTCGTCACCATGACTATACGTCGTACTCAACAAGAAGCAAATAGCAAATAGGACTCAACTCCTAATCCCTCAAGCTAAGGTTAGACCGAACACTTACCTCAAAGCCACGAGCACAATCAAGCTTCAACTATCGCTTAACCTCTTGGTTCCACTTCCAACTCGCTTGTATCTAGCCACAATTTACTTAATTATATCAATAAATGCTAAATGAATCAATCCCAATGCATGAAAATGAGTTGTCCAAAGTTTTACCCAAAGAGTCAAAATCGCCCCCGGGCCCACATGGTCAAAATCTGAGGTTCGAACCAAAACCCAATTACCCGTTCCCCCACGAACTCAAGTATATAAATTTTTTTGAAATCGGACCTCAAATCGAGGTCCAAATCCCTAATTTTTGAAAAACCTAGGTTCTACTCAAAACACCCAATTTCCCCAATGAAAATCATTGATTTTGAGTTGAAATCATGTTAAAAGATGTTAAGGAGTAAAGAAAATGAGTTAGAAATCACTTACCAATATTTTGGAGAACAAAGGTTGTTTGAAAAATCGCCTCTTATATTTTTTTTGCGGTTTTGAAAAATGAAAAATAAATGAAAATCCCGTCTTTATATACTCCTCCAGACTCCCTGTGCGGACCACACAAAATCAATTGCGGCCGCACAACCTCTCAGACTCACTGTGTGGACCGCACAAAATCAACTGCGGCCGCACAGTCACCAATGAACCTGTGCGGTCCGCACAAGATCCACTGCGGCCGCATAGCCACCAGTGCGGACAACACAAAATCAGTGCGGACCGCACTAGAAGGTTCAGAGAGCTGCAGTTTTCTGAACCTCCAATAGCCATGTTTAAGCCTAAGACACCCCAGAACCTACCCAAAACTCACCCGAGCCCTCGGGCTCCAAACCAAATATAAACACAAGCTCAAAAATATCCCACGGACTTATTCGTATGATCACATCATCAAAATAACATGTAAAATCATGAATTAAATCTCAAAACTCAACATTTTCATCAAGAACTCTCAAAGTTCATAACTCTCCAACCGAAAGTCCAACTTACGTCAAATAAACTCCGTTTTTCACCAAATTTCACAGTTATCTTTCAATTACTATAACAAGTTTGTACCGGGCTTCGGAACCGAAATACGGGCCCGATAACAATAGTTTTAAACATTAATTCTTTTCTTCATTTCTTAGATAATTCAGTAAAACAATTTCTTTCAAAAATTAATTTCTAAGGCTTGGGACCTCGGAATTCATCTCCGGGCATATGCCCAAGTCCCATATTTTAGTGCTGACCTCCTGAGATTGTCAGAATATGGATCCGAGTCCGTTTGCTCAAAATGTTGACCAAAGTCAACCATAATCAAATTTTTAACTCTAAAGATTTCTATTTCTCATATTTTTACATAGAAGGCTTTCCGGATATAGATCCGGACCATGCACGTAAATCAAGGTGGGGTAATAAAGAGGTTATTAGATCTCGAAACACTGAATTCATTTGCGACACAAGTGATGACCTTTAGGGTCATCACATTCTCCACCTCTAAAACAATTGTTCATCCTCGAACGGACATAAGAAGGAAGTACCTGAGTCGGAAAAAAGATGGGGATAACGGCTTCGCATATCGGACTCGGACTCCCAGGTCAATGCCTAAGCGGGCTGCTCCTCGTCATAAGACAAGTCCTTGTCTAACTAGACAGTGCTGAAATCTAACACGTCGGATGGATCGTCGTGATACTTCTGAAGCATGGACAAAAAAAACATTGGGTGCACGGCTGATAAGCTCGGCGGCAACGCGAGTCTATAAGCCACCTCTCCCACTCGATCAAGAATCTCAAACGGGCCAATGAACCTAGGGCTAAGCTTGCCCTTCTTCCCAAATCTCATCACGCCCTTCATAGCCAACACTTGAAGCAATACCTGCTCACCGACCATGAATGCCAAATCACCAACCTTGCCGTCAGCATAACTCTTTTGCCTGGACTAAGCTGTACGAAGCCTATCATGAATGATCCTAACCTTGTCCAAGGTATCCTGAACCAAATCTGTACCCAACAATCGAGCCTCTCCCGACTGAAACCATCCAACCGGAGACCGACACCGCCTACAATATAAAGCCTCATACGGAGCCATCTGAATACTCGACTGGTAGTTGTTGTTGTAGGAAAACTCTGCTTAAGGCAAAAACTCATCCCACGAGCCTCCAAAGTAAATGACACAAGATCGGAGCATATCCTTAAAAATCTGAATAGTCCGCTCGGACTACCCGTCCGTCTGAGGATGAAACGTTGTGCTCAACTCAACCCTTGTGCCCAACTCTCACTGAACTGCTCTCCAAAATTGGGAGGTAAACTACGTACCTCGATCCGAAATGATAGACTCGGGCACACCATGAAGGCGACCAATCTCCCGGATATAGATCTCAGCTAACCTCTCGGAAGAATAAGAGACTACCACATGAATAAAATGCACTGACTTGGTCAGCCTATCAACAATAACCCACACTGCATCGAACTTCCTCTGAGTCTGTGGGAGACCAACAACGAAGTCCATAGTGATACGCTCCCATTTCCATTCAGGAATCTCAATCTTTTGAAATGAACCACCGGGCCTCTGATGCTCGTACTTAACCTGCTGACAATTCAAACACCGAGCCACATATGCAAGGATATCCTTCTTCATTCTCCGCCACCAATAATGCTGCCACAAATCCTGATACATCTTCGCGGCACCTGGATGAATAGAGTACCAGGAGCTGTGGGCCTCCTCTAAAATCAACTCTCGAAGACCATCCACATTAGGCACACAGACTCGACCCTGCAATATCAAAACTCCATCATCATCTAAGGTAACCTGCTTGGCACCTCCGCGCTGCACCGTATCTCTAAGGACACACAAATGGGGATCATCATATTGCTGATCTCAGATATGCTCCAATAAGGAAGAATGAGCAACCGTGCAAGCTAACACACGATTAGGCTAAAAAACATCCACCCTCACGAACTGATTGGCAAAGGCCTGAACATCTAAAGCAAGCGGTCTCTCACCGATCAGAATATAAGCAAGACTGACCATACTGGCTGACTTCCTACTCAAAGCATCGGCCACCACATTGGCCTTTCCCGGTTGATATAAGATGGTAATATCATAATCTTTCAACAACTCCAACCACCTACTCTACCTCAAATTCAAATCCTTTTGCTTGAACCAATACTGAAGATCTTGTGATTCGTGAACACCCACATGCCACGCCATACAAATAATGCCTCCAAATCTTCAATGCGTGAACAATGACTGCTAACTCCAAATCATGAACCGGATAGTTCTTCTCATGAATCTTCAACTACCGCAAAGCATAGGCAATGACCTTGCCATCCTGCATCAACACCGCACCAAGTCCAATACGAGATGCATCACAATAAACTATATAAGGCCTTGAACCTATGGGCAAAACCAACACAGGTGTCGTAGTCAAAGCTATCTTGAGCTTCTGAAAGCTCACCTCACACTCATCCGACCATCTGAACTGGGCACCATTCTGGGTCAATCTGGTCATCGGGGCTGCGATAGATGAAAACCCCTCCACGAACCGACGATAGTAGCCTGCCAATCCCAAGAAACTCTGAATCTCTGTAGCTGATGCTGGTCTAGGCTAGTTCTTGACTGCCTCAATCATCTTCGGATCAACTTGAATACCCTTTACTGATACAACATGACACAGGAATGCAACTGAACTCAACCAAAACTCACACTTCGAGAACTTAACATATAACTGACTATCCCTTAAAGTCTGAAGGACCACTCTAAGATGCTACTCGTGCTCTTCCCGGCTGCGGGAGTATATCAAAATATCATCAATGAAGACTATCACAAATGAATCTAAATAAGGCTTGAACACTCGGTTCATCAAATCCATAAAAGTTGTTGGGGCATTTGTCAACCCGAATGACATCACCAAGAACTCATAATGCCCGTACCGAGTGCGGAAAGCTGTCTTAGGGACATCAGATGCCCTAATCCTCGAGTGATGGTAGCCAGATCTCAAGTCAATCTTCTAAAATACCTTGGCACCCTGAAACTGATCAAACAAATAATCAATCCTCGGTAATGGATACTTATTATTGATTGTAACCTAGTTCAACTACCGGTAATCAATACACATTCTCATCGACCCATCCTTCTTCTTAACAAACAATACCGGCGCTCCTCAAGGCGAAACACTATGTCTAATGAAACCCTTCTCAAGAAAGTCTTGCAACTGTTCCTTCAACTCTTTCAACTCCGGCGGGGCCATACGATACGGCGGGATAGAAATGGGCTTAGTGCC
Source organism: Nicotiana tabacum (assembly GCF_000715075.1). Lineage (NCBI taxonomy): Eukaryota > Viridiplantae > Streptophyta > Magnoliopsida > Solanales > Solanaceae > Nicotiana > Nicotiana tabacum. The sequence continues at coordinate 21,045,548 of NC_134100.1, read as the reverse complement.
CGGAGCCAAATCAATGGAAAAATCAATATCCCTGTCAGGCGGCATACCCGGCAGGTCTGAAGGGAATACCTCAGGAAACTCACAAACAATGGGCACAGAATTAATAGAAGGAACCTCGGAACTAGAATCACGAACATATGCCAAATAGGCCAAACACCCCTTCTCGACTACACGCCGAGCCTTCACATTAGAGATAACACTACGGGTAGAATGACCAGTACTCCCTCTCCACTCTAAATGAGGCAGCCCCGGTAAAGCTAAGGTCACAGTCTTGGCATGACTATCCAAGATAGCGTGGTAGGGTGATAACTAGTCCATCCCCAATATAACATTGAAATCAACCATGTCTAGAAGCAACAAATCTACACGAGTCTCAATGTTACAACCCATATCCACATGTTTTAGTTCATGCCATATATTAGTTAACATAAATCAAAGAAGGAATTATCTTTGAGATGATAAGAAGTTTATCCTATTGGTCTTAAGTGATACAAGAGTGTATAAGGGTGATTAACCAATATTAGAAGTTAAACGAATCAAGGATGTTGTAACTCGAATTTTCAGGTAATCTAGCGGTGCTTAATACACTCAATAGGTCATTTATGAAGGTATTTTAATCATATAATATCCGTATCATAAGTCTTGAAGTCAAACGAGTTATGAAACAAAAGTCGACAAAAGTTGTCGCAACTTAGGTTCATAATTTTACTTAAACATTAGGTCAAATGTTTCTAATATTTTCTCATAATTTACAAGGAATTACGGGGTGATCTACCAACAAAATTAAATATCTATGAGTCTAGTTTCCAACGCATTAAACCGTTCATCGATACGATCTCGGAGTAGAGAGATATTCGCATTTTCGCAAGACTGCGCCAAGCACCTCTCTATGGGGCCCACTAAGTCGGTTTAAGATATTTGGACCTATATAGGATGCCTCCAACCCGTTTTAAGTCATTTCTTTTCACTATTTTCAGACCTTAGAACCCTAGTAACATCCTCTCAAGGTTCTCTCAAGATTCAAGACCCAAAAAAGGGCAAACAACACAAATCAAGTGTTGGGAATTCCGTGGCGCTAGTAAGTCTCTTGTTCTTCTTGTTGTTGCTCATTTTTGTGTCGTTTCAGCTCGTGTGGGAGGTTGTTTTAAAGGGTTTATGTTCTGTAAATACTCACTCATGTTCTTAATATCAATCCTAGGTGATTTCAAGCTTTCTAAAGTGATTCTAGTGCCGAAAAACACTAATTGATCGCTAGTTTCGCTTTTTTGTTGTTGTGGCAGCATTGGAGGGATATTTCATGGAAATTTAAGGTCAAATTGGAGTTGTTCTTTCTGTATAAAGGTAAGGAACCTCTTACTCTATATGTATTTAAGATTATCCAAGTTGCGGCTAAGCCATTGAAGCTAGAACTTGTGAGATATATATCGAAAGGCTTGGTAGTAATGTTATTGTTTTGTGGACTGTTTTGCGTTGTTGTTGGGCTGCGTATTTTACTACTATCTTGTGGAGTTTTGGAGGAGAAAGGGTGTGTAGAAACACCATATATATGTAGGGTTATGGGCTGATAGTTATTCGTAACATTTCCAGGTTGTTTGACACGACTACGGTGGTCGTCGTATGTATGGAGTGATTAGGCTGTGTGTGGACTATTTTGGGAGGCTCAATACGTTTATTATTGATGTTGTTTGGGCTGTTTGGTGACTGTTTTGAATGGTGTGAGGTCATATATATAGGGGAGGTGCTGTCCGTTTCATCGTAAAATAGGTTGTGGTCGATACATAATAGTTATGACGCTTAAATTATAACGATAGTATCGTTTCTCTTATTGTAGACTAAGGAGTTTTGACAATTGCATAGCTTGAGATTGGGGCAGTATATACAAGGTATGTGAGGATATCCCTTTCCTTCTTTTGCACGACTCCAATTGTACATAATGTAATGAACGAGCTTCCAAAGATACTCTACTCTTAGAAGCTAGCAGTACTTACATTGTTTTCCCTCTTATGGAACGATTGATGTTAATGTTACTTCTCTTATTCTTATGTTATCAATGTTGTTCGTACTTCCTAAATCTTATAAGGTTCATAGTGAAGAGTTAGTCCTAATAACGTGTATAGAGGATACCGACCTTACGTCACTCCGAAAGGTTTAGAATGTGATTCCATGAGTCGAGCATGCATTATATATATATGTATCTATTTTACTCTACTGAGCCACGCTATAGTTGGCCGGGTACGGCACCTATTGTGCAACCACTGATCAGTTGGGTTTTACCGAGCTCCACGTGGCCGGGTACGATTCTACCGAGCCTATTATGGCCGGATACGATATGATGATGATGATGCCCACAGAGGCGAATGCTTTAAAGGTTTATGTATTTATACATATGTATCATGCATTTCATGTAAGTAGCCCTCAGAGGTACTAAGATGTTACAGGTTGTATATTCTCTATCCTTGCTTACATTACTGATCACATTTATGGTTCCTTGCCTTACATACTCAGTACTTTATTCGTACTGACGTCCTTTTATTTGTGGACGCTGCATGTCGTGCTGCAGGTCCTGATAGACAGGCAGGTGCAGCTCCCCCACCACAGTAGACTATCCAGTTCAGCGGTGATTGGCGAGATCCCTTCTCCGGACTTGCCTTGGTCTTGGTATGCAATTTTTGTTATAGACATTATGGGTATGTCGGGGCCCTGTTCCGGCTATGTTGCAACACTTATGTTCTGTTAGAGGCTCATAGACAGGTGTCGTCTCATGTATAGTTTGGTATGCATTGTCGGCTAGTTTTTGTTGTATAGTCTTTCATAGTAGCGAGGTAGCTCATACCTTATGCGTAGTTTCTTGATTGTCTGGTCATCCCCTGCTATGTATGTTCATGCCGTCATATTTTATTGCTGGTTGTCCATGATCTAGGTCTACCATTTATATTGATCTTGTCAACCTTAAAAGATAATAATGAAGGTTAGATGAAATGTACGTTGGTGCTCGGCAAGTGTGGTCGGGTGCTAGTCATGGCCCTTCAGTTTGGGTCGTGACAAACTTGGTATCAGAGCAAGTCTGTCCTAGGGGTTGTCTATGAGCCGTGTCTAGTAGAGTCTTGATTATGGATGTGTAGCGCGCCACATTTATAATCAGGAGGCTACATGACATCTAGGGTTGTTACCTTCTTCCTGAATCTAGATCGTGCGTAGAGTTGAGTCGTAAGTGTTCGTCTCTAATATTCACCTTGTTTTTTTCAGTGATGCCTTCGACTAGGAAGCAAACGATTAGTAGACGGCTTGATACAGCAGCGGGAGAGGGTACCAGTCAGGTGCCCCAAGTCAGAGCAGGACAAAGTGAGGCTCAAAGTGAGATGCCCTCTCATACCTTATCTACTCCATCTCCTCCAGAGGGTATTAGAAGGCACCCAGCGCCTCCAGTTCCTCCGTCTGGCACTCCAGACCAGGATATGCAGAGTGCTTTGCAGTTATTGACTAGCTTGGTAGCTGCTCAGGCTCAGAGGCAGAATATAGGTGCTGCTGAGAAACCAGTTAGTACAAGAGTTCGTGATTTTATTAATTTAGACCCTCCAGTGTTTACCGGATCAGACCCCAAGGAGGACCCACAGACTTTTATTGACCAGGTTCATCGTACACTTCGGGTTATGCATGTTAGTGATACAGAGGCAGTAGAGTTGGCTTCTTATCGGCTACGGGATTTAGCGGTTCTCTGGTATGATAGTTGGGAGAGATCCAGGGGTCCGAACCCTCCTCCAGCTGTGTGGAAGGAATTTTCTGAGGCCTTTCTTCGTCACTACTTGCCAGTTGAGATACGACGAGCTAGAGCTGATAAGTTCTTGAACCTTAGACAAGGTAATATGAGTGTGCGAGAGTACAGTATGCAGTTTGATTCTTTGGAAAGGTATGCTCCCCATATGGTGGCCGAGATGAGTGATAGGGTGCATATGTTCGTGAATGGGTTGGGACCACATCTGATAAATGAGTGTACGACAGCCTCCTTGGTGGAGGGCATGGATATTTCCCGTATTCAAGCTTATGCCCAAACCCTAGAGGATCGTAAGCGCCAGCAGAGGGCAGTTAGGGAGCAGGATAGAGGCCAGCATAAGAGGGCGAGATTTGCAGGGCATTCTGATGACTTCAGAGGCCGCATCAGGCCACAATTTTCGAGGAGTTCGGCGCCACCTGTAGCTAGTTCTCCTCCACAGTTTCAGAGGCCTCGATATGATCGATCCTATTCTGGTCCAGGTCAGAGTTCGCGGGCATCTGGCTCGCAACATCACAGGGATACTAGTCAGATGAGACCCCCAACACCACATTGTGATCAGTGCGGCAAGGCCCACTTTGGACTGTGTCGTCAAGGTTCTGATGCATGCTATTCGTGCAGGCAGCCTGGCCATATGATGCGGGATTGTCCTAATAGAGGAGGTGATGGTATGGCTCAGCCGACTGGATCTGTGTCTGGTTCTTCCTCATCAGTTCGACCTCCAGCACGGGGTTTTCAGTAGTCGACAGGTCGTGGTAGGGGTAGAGGTGCAGTGCCGAGTTCGAGTGGTGCTCAAAATCGAACCTATGCTCTAGTAGGTCGACAGGATCTCGAGTCGTCTCCAGATGTTGTTACAGGTATTATATCTGTGTTTTCTTATGATGTATATGCGTTGATTGATCCGGGATCTACATTATCATATGTTACACCCTTTGTGGCTAATAAGTTTGGCATTGAACCTGAATTGATAAGTAAACCCCTCGCGGTATCTACTCCGATAGGAGATTCTGTGATTGCTAGAAGGGTATATAGAGGTTGCACTGTGATGATTTGTAGTCGTCAAACCTCGGCAAATTTATTTGAGTTAGAAATGGTTGATTTTGATGTGATAATGGGAATGGACTGGTTAGCCTCATGCTATGCAAATGTTGACTGTCGTACGAAGATGGTTAGGTTCCAATTTCCGGGTGAACCCGTCATTGAATGGAAAGGGAACATTGCTACACCGAAAGGTAGGTTTATTTCCTATCTTAAGGCAAGGAAAATGATCTCAAAAGGTTACATTTATCATCTCGTTCGCGTTAGGGATGCGGAGGCGAAACCGCCTACTTTACAATCAATCCCTGTGGTCAACGAATTCCCAGATGTTTTCCCAGATGAACTCCCAGGCCTTCCTCCTAAAAGGGAGATTGAGTTTAGCATTGATGTGTTGCCTGACACTCAACCGATCTCTATTCCTCCATACAGAATGGCCCCGGCAGAGTTGCGAGAGTTGAAGGTGCAGTTGAAGGACTTGCTGGATAAGGGCTTTATTAGGCCTAGCACTTCACCTTGGGGTGCACCAGTCCTATTCGTGCGGAAGAAAGACGGGTCGTTACGGATGTGTATCGACTATCGACAGTTGAATAAATCTACTATAAAGAACAAGTATCCACTTCCAAGAATTGATGACCTGTTTGACCAACTCCAGGGTGCCAAGTATTTCTCTAAGATTGATTTACGTTCAGGGTATCATCAGGTGAGGGTTAGGGAGAAGGATATTCCAAAGACGGCCTTCCGGACAAGATATGGGCACTTTGAGTTCTTGGTGATGTCGTTCGGGCTAACAAATGCCCCAACAGCTTTTATGGATCTCATGAATACTATATTCAGGCCCTATCTTGATTTGTTCGTGATTGTATTCATTGATGACATTCTAGTGTATTCTCGTTCGGAGGCGGAACATGCGGGCCACTTGCGGATAGTATTACAGACGCTTCAGGATCGTAAGTTATATGCTAAGCTCTCCAAATGTGAATTCTGGCTGAACTCAGTAGCATTCCTTGGCCATGTGATATCTGATGAGGGTATTAGTGTCGACACTCAGAAGATCGATGCAGTAAAGAATTGGCCGAGACCTACAACACCATCAGAAGTCCGCAGCTTCCTAGGGCTAGCAGGATATTATAGGCGGTTTGTAGAAGGATTTTCCTCTATATCATCACCATTGACTAAGTTAACACAAAAAGCTACCAAATTCCAGTGGTCTGACACTTGTGAACGTAGTTTTCAGGAGTTGAAGAATCGATTGACATCTGCACCAGTGCTCACTCTTCCTGAAGGAACAGAAGGTTATGTGGTATATTGTGATGCCTCAGGTATAGGTTTGGGGTGCGTATTGATGCAGCGTGGGAATGTGATTGCTTATGCATCAAGACAATTAAAGAAGCATGAAAAGAATTATCCAACCCATGATTTGGAATTGGCTGCAGTAATATATGCTTTGAAGATATGGCGGCACTACTTATACGGCGTCCATGTTGACATCTACACAGATCACAAGAGTTTACAATACATCTTCAAGCAGAAAGAGTTGAATTTGAGGCAGCGTAGGTGGCTTGAATTATTGAAAGACTACGACGTCGAGATATTGTATCATCTCGGTAAAGCCAATGTTGTGGCAGACGCTCTCAGCCGTAAATCAATGGGAAGCTTAGTACATATTGAGGCAGGTAGATGGGGGTTGATTAAAGAGCTTAATCAGCTAGCCAATATGAGAATCAGATTGTTAGACTCTGATGACGGAGGTGTTACTGTACAGAATACATCAGAATCATCTTTGGTAGCAGAGGTAAAAGCACGACAATATGAAGATGCTATCTTAGTACGATTAAGAGAAAGCATTCAACAGTGTAAAAGTATGGCTTTTGGGATCGGAAAAGATGGGGCACTGAGATACCAGAGCCGATTGTGTGTGCCTAATGTGGCAGGGTTGCGAGAGAAGATTATGAATGAGATTCATCAATCCCGATATTCCATCCATCCCGGCTCGACAAAGATGTATCATGATGTCAAGGAGCAGTATTGGTGGGATAATATGAAGAAGTCTATTGCAGAATTTGTAGCCCAGTGTCCCAATTGTCAACAAGTAAAGATAGAACATCAGAAACCCGGTGGATTGCTTCAAAATATAGAGATTCCGACCTGGAAGTGGGAGGTGATTAATATGGACTTCATTATTGGATTACCTCGCTCTTATCATAAGTTTGACTCCATCTGGGTGATAATTGATCGACTTACAAAATGTGCCCATTTTCTGCCAGTGAAGACAACTTACACGGCTGAAGATTATGTGAAGTTGTATATCAAGGAGATTGTTAGGCTTCATGGTGTGCCCATATCTATTATATCAGACCGAGGAGCTCAATTTACGGCTAACTTTTGGAGGTCTTTCCAGAAGGGTTTAGGCACACAAGTAAATCTCAGCACTGCATTTCATCCGCAGACTGACGGATAGGCTGAACGTACCATTCAGACACTGGAAGATATGCTACGAGCATGTGTTCTAGATTTTAAGGGGAAATGGGATGATCATCTTCCACTCATAGAATTCGCCTATAACAATAGCTACCATTCCAGTATTAAAATGGCCCCATACGAGGCACTATACGGGAGGAGATGTAGATCACCAGTTGGATGGTTCGAAGTCGGTGAAACAGAATTATATGGGCCAGATTTGATTCACCAAGCTATTAAGAAGGTGAAAGTGATACAGGAGCGATTGAGGACGGCACAAAGCAGGCAAAAATCTTATTCTGATGTCCGACGTCGTGATCTAGAGTTTGAGGTTGGTGATTGGGTTTTCCTGAGGATCTCACCAATGAAGGGTATTATGCATTTTGGGAAGAAAGGTAAGCTGAGTCTAAGGTATATCGGGCCGTATAAAATTCTTCGACGGATTGGACAGGTTGCTTATGAGTTAGAATTGCCATCAGAATTGGAATTTGTCCACCCGGTATTCCATGTATCTATGTTGAGAAAATGTATTGGAGACCCTTCTCGGGTCATCCCTATCAAAGATGTACAAGTTACAGAGGACCTATCATATGAAGAAGTGCCAGTGGCGATATTAGATCGGCAAGTCCGCAAGCTGAGAACAAAAGATGTAGCTTCCGTCAAAGTATTGTGGAGGAACAAAAATATGGAAGAAATGACATGGGAAGCAGAAGAGGAGATGAAGTCTAAATACCCTTACTTATTCAAGAATGAATATAACAAGGATGCTGGTGGAAGACATGATACATTGGAAGAAGAAACGGCTCTATGAGGTAAGCAATAATTTGAGAATACTCCTCCTTAATACAAAATGGTGATATGTAGATAATGTAAATACACATAATGCTTTGTGTAGCCTTGTGAAGCCATATGTTGGGCTTAATTACTTGCAAGTTTTGCTAGTGACCATTTTATAGGGGAAAATTGATCGGAAATTTCTATTGGAATCCACGATGATTTAAACTCCCCATAAACCCTTACATTCGAGGACAAATGTTCCTAAGGGGGGGGTGTGTTACAACCCATATCCACATGTGTTAGTTCATGCCATATATTAGTTAACATAAATCCAAGAAGGAATTATCTTTGAGATGATAAGAAGTTTATCCTATTGGTCTTAAGTGATACAAGAGTGTATAAGGGTGATTAACCAGTATTAGAAGTTAAACGAATCAAGGATGTTGTAACTCGAATTTTCAGGTAATCTAGCGGTGCTTAATACACTCAATAGGTCATTTATGAAGGTATTTTAATCATATAATATCCGTATCATAAGTCTTGAAGTCAAACGAGTTATGAAACAAAAGTCGACAAAAGTTGTCGCAACTTAGGTTCATAATTTTACTTAAACATTAGGTCAAATGTTTCTAATATTTTCTCATAATTTACAAGGAATTACGGGGTGATCTACCAACAAAATTAAATATCTATGAGTCTAGTTTCCAACGCATTAAACCGTTCATCGATACGATCTCGGAGTAGAGAGATATTCGCATTTTCGCAAGACTGCGCCAAGCACCTCTCTATGGGGCCCACTAAGTCGGTTTAAGATATTTGGACCTATATAGGATGCCTCCAACCCGTTTTAAGTCATTTCTTTTCACTATTTTCAGACCTTAGAACCCTAGTAACATCCTCTCAAGGTTCTCTCAAGATTCAAGACCCAAAAAAAGGGCAAACAACACAAATCAAGTGTTGGGAATTCCGTGGTGCTAGTAAGTCTCTTGTTCTTCTTGTTGTTGCTCATTTTTGTGTCGTTTCAGCTCGTGTGGGAGGTTGTTTTAAAGGGTTTATGTTCTGTAAATACTCACTCATGTTCTTAATATCAATCCTAGGTGATTTCAAGCTTTCTAAAGTGATTCTAGTGCCGAAAAACACTAATTGATCGCTAGTTTTGCTTTTTTGTTGTTGTGGCAGCATTTGAGGGATATTTCATGGAAATTTAAGGTCAAATTGGAGTTGTTCTTTCTGTATAAAGGTAAGGAACCTCTTACTCTATATGTATTTAAGATTATCCAAGTTGCGGCTAAGCCATTGAAGCTAGAACTTGTGAGATATATATCGAAAGGCTTGGTAGTAATGTTATTGTTTTGTGGACTGTTTTGCGTTGTTGTTGGGCTGCGTATTTTACTAGTATCTTGTGGAGTTTTGGAGGATAAAGGGTGTGTAGAAACACCATATATATGTAGGGTTATGGGCTGATAGTTATTCGTAACATTTCCAGGTTGTTTGACACGACTACGGTGGTCGTCGTATGTATGGAGTGATTAGGCTGTGTGTGGACTATTTTGGGAGGCTCAATACGTTTATTATTGATGTTGTTTGGGCTGTTTGGTGACTGTTTTGAATGGTGTGAGGTCATATATATAGGGGAGGTGCTGTCCGTTTCATCGTAAAATAGGTTGTGGTCGATACATAATAGTTATGACGCTTAAATGATAACGATGGTATCGTTTCTCTTATTGTAGACTAAGGAGTTTTGACAATTGCATAGCTTGAGATTGGGGCAGTATATACAAGGTATGTGAGGCTATCCCTTTCCTTCTTTTGCACGACTCCAATTGTACATAATGTAATGAACGAGCTTCCAAAGATACTCTACTCTTAGAAGCTAGCAGTACTTACATTGTTTTCCCTCTTATGGAACGATTGATGTTAATGTTACTTCTCTTATTCTTATGTTATCAATGTTGTTCGTACTTCCTAAATCTTATAAGGTTCATAGTGAAGAGTTAGTCCTAATAACGTGTATAGAGGATACCGACCTTACGTCACTCCGAAAGGTTTAGAATGTGATTCCATGAGTCGAGCATGCATTATATATATATGTATCTATTTTACTCTACTGAGCCACGCTATAGTTGGCCGGGTACGGCACCTATTGTGCAACCACTGATCAGTTGGGTTTTACCGAGCTCCACGTGGCCGGGTACGATTCTACCGAGCCTATTATGGCCGGGTACGATATGATGATGATGATGCCCACAGAGGCGAATGCTTTAAAGGTTTATGTATTTATACATATGTATCATGCATTTCATGTAAGTAGCCCTCAGAGGTACTAAGATGTTACAGGTTGTATATTCTCTATCCTTGCTTACATTACTGATCACATTTATGGTTCCTTGCCTTACATACTCAGTACTTTATTCGTACTGACGTCCTTTTATTTGTGGACGCTGCATGTCGTGCTGCAGGTCCTGATAGACAGGCAGGTGCAGCTCCCCCACCACAGTAGACTATCCAGTTCAGCGGTGATTGGCGAGATCCCTTCTCCGGACTTGCCTTGGTCTTGGTATGCAATTTTTGTTATAGACATTATGGGTATGTCGGGGCCCTGTTCCGGCTATGTTGCAACACTTATGTTCTGTTAGAGGCTCATAGACAGGTGTCGTCTCATGTATAGTTTGGTATGCATTGTCGGCTAGTTTTTGTTGTATAGTCTTTCATAGTAGCGAGGTAGCTCATACCTTATGCGTAGTTTCTTGATTGTCTGGTCATCCCCTGCTATGTATGTTCATGCCGTCATATTTTATTGCTGGTTGTCCATGATCTAGGTCTACCATTTATATTGATCTCGTCAACCTTAAAAGATAATAATGAAGGTTAGATGAAATGTACGTTGGTGCTCGGCAAGTGTGGTCGGGTGCTAGTCATGGCCCTTCAGTTTGGGTCGTGACACTCAAGACCCCCAATCACAACTATATAAGAGCGATGGACACGATCTACCATAATAGAATCACCCACCGGTGTAGACACATATACAGGAACACTCAAAAATTCACTAGGCATAACCAGATACGGTGCAAAATAAGATGACACATACGAGTATGTAGACCCTGGATCAAATAACGCTGAAGCATCTCTATCACAAACCAGAATAGTACATGTGATCACCGCATCTGAAGCCTCAGCCTCGGGCCTGGCTGAAAGAGCATAACATTGGGGCTGGGCCCTACCATCCTAGGCTACATCTTTGGGATGTCCTGCAGCTGGCTGGCCTCCACCTCTAGCGGTTTGAGCTCTACCTCTAAATCCTCTACCTCCACCTCTAGCACCTCTACCCCCACATCTAGCTGGCTGGGCGGCTTGTGGAACACCTGGTGCCTGAACCATATCACGGGAACCCTGCTGCTACGACTAAGTACCCACCAACCTCAGACAAGCCCTCCGAATATGACCATACTCACCACACTCAAAGAATCCTCCTGAGTGCTACGGTTGAGGAAACTGTGACTGACCCTGGCGACCTGAATGACCACCCCGAAAACTCTGGAGCGACAGTGCACTGATAGGAGCTGGTGGTGCACTGTAGGGCTGCTGATCAGAACACTGTATTTGAGGACCACGACCACCTAAAGCACTGCGAGAAACCTGAAGAGCTAACTGAAAGGGCCTAGGAGTATGGCTTCTACCATATGAATCTGTGCCTCCAGACGAGGCGCCACTGAATCTACCTGAATGACGAGGAATCTTATCCGACCCATGACTACCTCCCTACGACAGAACCATCTCCACTCTCTTAGCTACATTGGCCGCCTCCTGAAAAGTATTCTCACTCCCAGCCTCCCTAGCCATCTGAAGGCAAATCGGCTGAATAAGACCGTCAATGAACCTTCTCACCCTCTCTCTCTCGGTGGGAAGTATGACAAGGGCATGGCGAGCCAAGTCGATGGATCTGGTCTCATACTGGGTAACCATCATGGAACCCTGCTCGAGATGCTCAAACTGCCTCTGATAGGCCTCTCTCTGAGTAATGGGGAGAAACTTCTCCAGAAATAGCTGTGTAAACTGCTCCCAAGTCAAGGTTGGTGATCCGGCTGGTCTAGCCAAATAATAATCTCTCCACCAAGTCTTGGCAGATCCACACAAGCGAAATGTAGCAAAATTGACCCCATTAGTCCCAACAATCCCCATATTCCTAAGAACCTCATAACAACAGTCTAGATAATCCTGGGGATCCTCAATAGATGCACCGCAGAAAGTAGTAGTGAGGATCTTGGTGAACCTATCCAGCCTCCACAAAGCATCGGCAAACATAGCTACTCCATCACCGGTCTGAGCTACCACACCCGGCTGAACTGCTTCAACTGGCTGAACTGCTGGAGTTTGAATATGGGGAGCTACCTGCTCCGGAGTGCGAGTAGCAGGAGTCTGGGCTCCTCCTCCAGCATGAGAGACGGCTGGTGCTACAGGAAGCAAGCCTGCCTGAGTGACAGTCTCCATGAGGCCCACTAGTCGGACCAGAGCATCCTGAAGAACTGGGGTAGCAATAAACCCCTCTGGGACCTGAGCTGGGCCCACCGGAACTGCTGGAGCCGGAACCTCATCATCAAAATCAACCTGAGGCTCCGTTGCTGGTGCTGTTGCTCGGGGCTGAGCTCTGCCCTACATCGACCTCTAGCACGGCCTCGGCCTCGCCCTCTACCCTTAGTGGGAGCTACTTCTGGGGGCTCGGGCTGCTGAGTGGTAGATGAGGAAGCGCGTGTTCTCTCCATTTACGAAAGAACAGAGTAGAAATTCAATTACCATTGAAAAACAAAACCGCATGACAAGAAAGAGCAAATGTGAAGTTTCCCTAACTCTGTAGCCTCTGGGGGATAAATATAGACGTCTCCGTACCAATCTCTCAGACTCTACTGAGCTTGTCTGTTAATTGTGAGACCTATGTAACCTAGAGCTCTGATACCAACTTGTCACGACCCGGATTTCCCACCCTCGGGAGTCGTCATGGCGCCTACTCGTAGAAGCTGGGCAAGCCACAAAGTTTAGAAATCTTTAGCTCTTTCATTTTAATCTTTTTAACAACTTGTATTAACAGGTGATCAACATTTAAATAATAGCGGGAGATGAAATTAAGTGGAAGACTTAGACTAATGTAATACCAAAATAAATACGAAAATGCCAACATACGTCTCTACCCAGAAACCGATGTCACAACATTCACGGACTATCTATGAATACTACATATAAAGGTCTAAAAAGGGAATACAGTATGTCTCGGATACAAGTGATAACAGAACATAATAATAGATAGAAGAAAACGCTTGGCCAGCGGATGCCTGTAGGACTACCTCGGGATCTCTGTGGACTGAAGGCTGACTCTCCTACTGCTGCTGATCAAGTGCCACTCCGGTATCTGCACAGAGTGCAGAGTGTAGTATCAACACAACCGACCCCATGTGCTGGTAAGTGCCTGGCCTAACCCCGGCGAGGTAGTGACGAGGCTAGGACCAGACTCCAGATAAACCTATGCAATTATACAATATACGGCAGAAAATAAACAGGAATAAGCGGTTTAAATGGGAGGGGGTACATGCTTCGGGGAACATATCAAATCCAGCAGAAACTTAAGAGAAATATGAGAGGACAGTTCAAAATCTACAATAAAACAATAATAATACTGTTGCGACGTGCAACCCGATCCAATATAATATTTGTTGAGGCGTGCAACCCGATCCAATATAATATTTATTGCGGCATGCAACCCGATCCAACATAACATTGTTGCGGCGTGCAACCCGATCCATATATAAGAAAAATGTTACGGCACGCAACCCGTTCCAAATATACAATCAACAATACTCATAACAATAGTCCCGGTAAGGGATCACTAATGAACCACACTATCCCGACAAGGGAATTGACATCATGAATAAGTACGTCACGGCAAGGGAGAAACAACTATAACCAAATCTTAATCCAACATCTAACCGTTTCAGCTGTCACCAATACTCAACTTGGTAATTTCCACGAAAACAAACTAAATCCTTAGTAGATATCGTGAATCATCAATTAAAGCATCCGTAATAGTATTTAAGAACACAACAAGTCGCAATTTAAGACTCACGGTCATGGTCAACACCAACGTATAGATACTCGTCACCATGCCTATACGTCGTACTCAACAAGAAGCAAATAGCAAATAGGACTCAACTCCTAATCTCTCAAGCTAAGGTTAGACCGAACACTTCCCTCAAGCTAAAGTTAGACCGAACACTTACCTCAAAGCCACGAGCACAATCAAGCTTCAACTACAGCTTTACCTCTTGGTTCCACTTCCAACTCCCTTGTATCTAGCCATAATTTATTTAATTACAACAATAAACGCTAAATGAATCAACCCCAATGCATGAAAATGAGTTTTCCAAAGTTTTGCCCAAAAAGTCAAAATCTCCCCTGGGCTCACATGGTCAAAACCCGAGGTTCGATCCAAAACTCGATTACCCATTCCCCCACGAACTCAAGTATATAATTTGTTTTGAAATCGGACCTCAAATCGAGGTCCAAATCCCCAATTTTTGAAAAATCTAGGTTCTACCCAAAACACCCAATTTCCCCCATGAAAATCATTGGTTTTGAGTTGAAATCATGTTAAAAGATGTTAAGGAGTGAAGAAAATGAGTTAGAAACCACTTACCAACGTTTTGGAGAAGAGAGGTTGTTTGAAAAATCACCTCTTATGTTTTTTTGGGGTTTTGAAAAATGAAAAATAACTAGAAATCCCGTCTAAATATACTCCTCTAGACTCCCTCCGCGGACCGCACAAAATCAACTGCGGCCGCATAGCCTCTCAGACTCACTGTACGGACCGCACAAAATCAACGGCGGCCGCACAGTCACTGGTGAACCAGTGCGGACCGCACAAGATCCACTGCGGCTGCATAGCCACCAGTGTGGACAACACAAAACCAGTGCGGACCGCACTAGCAGGTTTAGAGAGCTGTAGTTTTCTGAACCTCCAATAGCCATTTTAAGCCTATGACACCCCGGACCCTACCCGAAACTCACCCGAGCCCTCGGGCTCCAAATCAAATATACATACAACCTCAAAAATATCCCACGGACTTATTCGTACGATCACATCATCAAAATAACATGTAAAATCATGAATTAAACCTCAAAACTCAACATTTTCATCAAGAACTCTCAAAGTTCATAACTCTCCAACCGGAAGTCCAACTTACGTCAAATAAACTCCGTTTTCACCAAATTTCAAAGTTATCTTTCAAATACTATAACAAGTTTGTATTGGGCTCCGAAATCAATATATGGGCTCGATTACAATGGTTTCAAATATTAATTCTTTTCTTCATTTCTTAGATAATTCAGTAAAATATTTTCTTTTAAAAATTGATTTCTAAGGCTTGGGACCTCGGAATTCATCTCTGGCATATGCCCAAATCCCATATTTTACTACGGACCTCCCGGGATCGTCAAAACACGGATCCGGGTCTGTTTGCTTAAAATATTGACCAAAGTCAACCATAATCAAACTTTTAACTCTAAAGATTTCTATTTCTCATATTTTCACATAAAAGGCTTTCCGGATATAGGTTTGGACCACGCACGTAAATCAAGGTGGGGTAATAAAGAGGTTATTAGACCTCTAAACACTGAATTCACTTGCGACACAAGTGATGACCCAAAGGGTCATCACACTTTTACTAAGAGAATGGATATAAGAAGTAATTCTCTTTACAAATTATCTTAAGCTCGCAACGACATGAAAGGAATGCATGCATGAATGCTTGCTTATCCTAATGCTTATACAAAAGGTATGGTTCATGCAAAATATAAATTCGTTCATTCAAAATCTCTAGGTCAAGGAAAATATTAGCATCAAACATAATAGTAGCATGTTGCAGCAAGTCGACTCAAGCAATATGTAGTTGTATATATCATATTGTATTTAACCAAAAAATATTACTAGATACGTATCACCTTATAAAGCATCCGAAGGAACTTGAATAACCTTTAGTAATATCAATCACTTAAGCTTTACCATTATGTGTAATAGTTCCTTCATTATTTATAGAGAATGTATGAACTTTGAAGCATCTTTAAGCATGTGCCTTGACCAGCCATTATGCAAAATTTATTTATTCCTTTTTATGGTTGGACTCAGAATTCCTGCAAAACAGATTAATTTATTTTTGGTACCCAAATCTTTTTGGGTCCTTCATGGTTAGTATATTGAATAATTCGAGATGCATGTAACTGTTTTGGTCTCCAAACATATTTTGATCTAACATAACTTTTGGCATAATTACATGCAGGTACTTTATGTCCAGAATTGCCACAATAGTGGCATGTAATATGAGAAGAAGAGTGTTTACCTGCAGCTGCCTTATTAGTTGACTTTGGAGCTTTCCACAGTCAACTTGTTTGAAGTAGGACGTTTACTAGTAGATCCCTTTTCAGTCGACTTATAGTTGTTAAGCCAAAGAGACGACTTTGATCGATCAAAGTAGTGGCTGGGGGATTGTGCAAACTGCTTATTTGTTTGCAAAGCTCAAAATTTTCTTCTTGAAGTAAGTTTTTCTCCACCAGATATTCTTTAAGGTAAATATCCCATTCATTCTTTTCATTTCTCAACTTGTTATATTCTTCAAGTTGGATCTCCCAATCTTTCTTCTCATGTGTCAACTTCTTATATTCTTTAAGTTAGATCTCCCAATTCTTCTTATCCTTCCTCAACTTATGATATTCATTTAAGACTTTCTTAAGGTCATTGAGAACCAATTCCATATCATCCTGCAATTCATCACATTTATCGCAATACGTAATAGGAGTGGGACATACCTTGTTAATTTCTCCCATTGCCATGAAACATTGATTCTCCATTCTTTCGTGATTGTTTTCTTCTTTAGATTCATCCTCCTTTGATTAGTTTTATTGAGATCACAATCCAAAATAGCATTAAAGCACGCCTCGTCAGTTTCTTCTCTTTTCTTGAGACATACGTTTGTCATTTCTTCTTGATCATCCTCGTCACTCCAAGTTGAGATTCTATGATTTTTCTTCTTGAGGCTGGGACATTTTAATTTCATATGTCCAGGTTTATCACATGTGTAGAAGCATATGTTCTCTTGTTGTTGAACCTTATCCTTCTAATTCTTTTGATGATTCTGGATGGATTGAGATTTTCTATTCTACTTCTTTCTACTCTTTCTTTTTCTCGTCCTGGGTATTACGTCCAAGTCTTATCGATCTTCACCATTTTCGTATTCTTCAAGAGTTGACATGGATTCAATTTTCTTAACTTTGTTGGCGTCCCCGTGGATATTTTCCAATCTGTCCCATATATCTTTAGCAGTCTCACAGGAGGATATTCTCTTATATTCTTATTCACTAATCGTACAATATAGCATGTTGATTGCTCTAGAATTTGTTTGTATAATATCCAACTGTTGTTTTGTGTAGTCAAATATGGATACACTTTTTACAAGCTTCTTTCCATCACTGTTGTTCGGAATAACTCTTGGTCCATTATGAATAACTAGCCAGGCTTGATAATCTGTTGATTTAACATATACTTTCATTCATTCCTTCCAATGGTTATAGTATTGACTATTTAAGTACGATGGCCTTCTTGTTGAGTATCCCTCTTGAAGTATGGTTCCAACAATTTGATGACCTGCCATGGATCTTTCCTCACTTGCTGTTAAGCAAAAAAAATAAAGATGTGAGACCTGCTCTGATACCAATTGAAAGTACAAGGAGGGGGGGGGGTGAATTGTAGCCTTTTTAAATTTCTAGTCGACTACTCTTCAGACCTAGTCGACTTATGCGGAGACATCCTGCACAGAACTGTTAGTCCTTTCGATTTAAACAAGTTTTAATCACAATAAATAGTAAAGGAACAAAATATAATATAAGAGCGATAAAGTAAATGACACTAGGAATTTTATACTGGTTTGGAACCAATGTGGTATCTTAATCCAGTCTTCTTGGGTTGTAAGAGTGTTGTCTTTTAGAGCTCTTTGTAAATTGAATTGAGTAAAACCTTTGGTTTTCAGCGGTCACCACCAACGTTGACAGAGTTGGTTTTTACTCGCTCACCAACAACGGACAAGAGTTGGTTTTCACTCGCTCACCAAAGAAGCAAACAATGACACAACCTCTCGGACACACTGCCTCTCTAATATTTTTCTGTCTCTCTTCTCTCTTTTGTGTACACAATAAATCTACTAAAGTGAATTACAATATTTGTTAAAAGTAGAATAAAGAACTTGTAGTTGTATAGACAATTATATACAAGGCTGCGTATCTTCTTCTTTCCCAGGCTCTCGTTTTTATAGTATTCAATAGCTTCTGACTGTTGGACTTGATTTTGCTGACCTCTTGTTTCGATAATATTCAATCAGAAGATTTTCTCCTTTGATTGAGTAGATACCAACGTGACTTCCTATTAATTCCTTTGCTTAATTCCATTTGCACCTTCAAACTAATTTGAAATCCTTCCACCAATCACTGATTTATTGGAATTTATTCCTTATATCTTCTACCTATTGATTGATGATGTGTCTTGCTAATGGACTCAAATATATTTTCAATTTGCTGATATTCTGGACTCCATGCCTTAAGCTCTTTGATTTCTTTCCTTGTGAAGTAGACAATATTATTGTGTATCCATAAAATGAGATCTTTCCATTTGAAGTGTTGTCAACCATGCACTAGTATATATTGAATTTTTCTTCCTTGAAAGAACTTGGTGATTCTCTGCATGCACATTCTTCAAGTAAGATCCCTTGATTTACTCCATCCAAGATATAACTTGTAGTAATTCATTCAACAACTTCCTTTCCTTAGTATTGTAGCAAATCTAGTACTGTCATACAACACTTGTAGCAAGTATATCTCTTTTCTTCTACGTGATATATTTTTGTCAGAATAATTATTTTTCCACTTGAACTCTTCTTCCATATGTACAAGTATTGGCTCTTATTTAGATAGACGAAGAGAATTTCAAGATCCTCTTCCTTTGACTTTGGATGAAGATCCCAAAATAATTTCCTTTCTTAATCTTGGGAAATAATCTCTTTCCATAATATAGATTGTACTACATCCATAATATATCCTTCTTCTATTGGAAATATATCCTTCTTCTATTGGAAATATTTTGTTCTTGATCTTGTAGTATCTTTTTCATATAGTATCTTGCACAAATTAATAGATCTTCTCCATGATTTTAGCAACCTTCCTTTAAGAACTTTCCTTCCATAATTTCTGTAGAGTCTTCTTCTAATATTGTAGTAAATCATTCAATATTTGAAATATGACTTTCAAATATTATTTCTTCCATAATGCTTGGAGATTGAATCTCTGAGAATAATCCTCCTCGATAAATTCATCACATGATATTCTCTTTCCCGTATTTGTTTGGATCTTTACCGACATCTTCTTTCTTGAATGAACCCGTGCAAAAATAAGATTACCATAAGTAAATGTTCTTTGATTAATAATTATGTTAGTTTATTATCATCAAAATTAATACGTAAAACCTTGAAACTAACAGCCCGAGGGGCTGATTACGAGTGGTTATGAGGTAGCCCGAGGGGCTCGTTCTGTTAATATTTGGCCCGAGGGGCTGTTTACGTTTCTATCCTTTTCTTCATTGTTTTCATCGCTCGTTTGAAACTATTGAAAGATGTTTTAAAAGGAAAGGTTTTACTGAAACTGAGTTTGTTTTACGAGATAAATGGTTTCTGTACTGTTTTGAGCAATGTACTATATTTGTTGTAGTATTATGACGTGAAATTATGTGTTTTCTTACTGCTCAGCTTTCATTTACTTTTATTACTTACTAAGTTGGCGTACTCACATTACTCCCTGCACCTTGTGTGCAGATCCAGGAGTTGTGGGTCGCGATAGTGAGCATTGATTGTCCAGTCAGCAGGATTTCGGAGTCGACGAGGTAGATGCATGGCGTTCGCAGCCCTGTTCTTCTCCCTCATATCTTCCCTAGTTTTGTTTAGTATTGTCTTCTAGACTTTGCCGGACTTTATTGTATTGAGACATAGTTGTAGTTGCTCGTGACTTGTGACACCCCGATATCGGGCTTGTGTTATTTCTTCCGCACTGCCTATTTGAACTCATATTATGAGATTTTTAGTTAATTAATGGCTTAAAATGACTTCTTATAATTTTCTGGTTGGTTTTGGGTTTGTGTCGGCTGGCCTAGTTTCACGATAGGCGTCATCACGACCGTATCAGTTTTAGGGTCGTGACAACAAGCCAACTACTAACGATTATAAACATTTAAATAAAAATCCTAATTAAAAGTACAAAATAAAACATGTTTTGGAAGATATTCAGATAAAACCATCAGCTAAAACAAAACAGATTTACATATCATTAATGTACATATTATAAATATTCTATTAATAGTAGTACATAGAAAGAAAAAGAAGAAATAAGTCCGAAAACGTTGAAAGAAACGTGAGGCTTGAGTCAAAATGAATGAGCAGGGGAAGAGAGAGGTGCTTTTTATTGGAAAATGAAGCAAATGCTAGAAGACAACAAAGACCAGTCGAGGTCATGAATTTTGCCAAGAATATTTAAGATTTAATATATATTTATAAAAAAATAATTTTTAATTTATATACATAATAAAATTATCTATATATTCAGTATAAGTTTTCCAATGAAAGGGTATTCAGTGTGGTGTTCAGTGTTGCTCCATGTGATTTTGCCATGAATCCCTTGATAAAACTATGATAAAATGGTGAAACAATTGTGATTAACTTGTCACTTATCTTGAACCTCCTTTACTGTTGCGCCAGCTATTTCTCTTGGTTCAAGGGGGTCCAAACTCCAAAGTAATATATATTGGATTCAGTGATATTATTTGAAATTTCATATATAAAATTAGTAAAATTCTGTGAAAGAAGTTAGGTTGAATCCTCTCGCTACCATAAAGATCCACCCGTGGTTATGACTTAGAACAGTAACTTCAAATTTAGGTCGCTTTATGAATTTCTAAGGGGTCGTTTGGCTACAATACGGCTTATATTGGGATAAATTATGCTGAGATGAATTATTCTGGTATTTTTTATCCACTATTTGATATGTTGTATTAAAAATGACAATTGCATAATTTCTAAGAATAAGGTATAAGTTATCCCGGCACAAATTATCACACCTCCACAAGGTATAAACTATCCCGGTACTAAAAAATTAATACCAAAATAACTTATACCAAATTTGCTAACCAAACAAAGTATTAAGATAGTATTAATTTTTATCCCAATACTATATCTACTTATACCTCATACCAAACGGCCCTGGAAGTGCATACAACATACTGGAACGTTCATTCGTGTGGTGTGCGTGATTTAAATGTTGAGTACTTATTAAAATTTAATGAAGACTAAAAATAAATCCAAGAAATCTGAGTGCAATCACAAATAGTACATAACAGTAGTAAGTCATAATTGTTGGCTTTACGTGAGTTTAAGGGGCCGTTTGGTTGGAATATGGCTTATGCCGGTATAAGTTATGCCTGTATAAATTATGTTGGGATAAGTTATGTTGGGATTGTTGTTTATTCATTATTTGATATGTTATATTAAGAATGACAATTGCATAATTTCTAAGAAGAAGGTATAAGTTATACCGGTGTTAATTACCCCACCTTCTATAAAGTATAAGTTATTTCAGTATTAAAATTAACATCGTGATAACTTATATCTAATTTGCTAACCAAACAGAGTATTAAGGTGATATTAAATTTTTATAACACCCTTATACCTTCTTATACCTCATACCACACGACCCCTAAGGGTTCAAAAAAGGATGAAGTGCACAAATAGCCGTTTTTAGAATTGCCAAATCTAATTTCAGATATTTTTTAAACACTAAATCTTTAAACAGTGACCTTATAATCGGAAGAATCCAGGATTAGCCTAATTTATAACCACTAATTAAAAATAAACTAAAATTTTAAAATTTAATCATTTTTTCATGCGGGGGTTTGGACAAGAATAAACAACTTAAAAGATTGCAAAGACTCATTTCCTTATCTTTTTTGCTTTCTTCGAACTCCAGCTAAATATTTAAATTATAGGACTGTCTTATTTTTTTTTTTCTGGTTTTTATGATGTTATTTTTTCTTATGTTATCTGTTGGTAGTACTTGTTTGAGCAAAAAAAGTATAAGACATTTTTTGTTAAACTAATTAAATAAGAGGATGGAGGGTAAATGTCACGACCCCGATTTGCCCTTCGTGAACCATCGTGACGGTACCTAGTCTCTACGACTAGGTAAGCCTAAACTTGCGGAAGATAACCAAAACTTGCGGAAGTAAAACAATTTAAAAATAGAAATAAGGCAATAACAGTGTTAAATGTGTCGCACGACATACACCATATTTATATAGATCTCAAAACCAATATCTAAATCCAAGACCCGAAAACCCACGAATCACAAGCTAAGAAAAAGAAATACTACATAGCTCTAACTCCGGAATTTTGTCTAATAAGAACAGAAGTACAGAAGGGCTAAATACTAAAAGCATGAATAGAAAGGGACTTCTCGGTCTGCGGATACGGCAGATGTACCTTGACGTCTCTAAGCAGTCGCCTCTCTCAAGGATGGTAGACCTGAGTAGCGGTACCTGGATCGCACATGAAAAACATGCGCAGAAGGGGCATGAGTACACCACAACAGTACTCAGTAAGTGCCAAGCCTAACCTCGGTTGGGTAGTGACGAAGAAAGTCAGGGTCCTACTAAGGTCAAGTAAAATATAAGGATCAACAATATAGAACAGAACAGTATAAATAAGTACGACAGTAAAGTAACACAGGATGTGCAGGACATCAACAACTATAAAGAAAACAAGGTAAACATGGAAAGGAATTGCAGCTCAGTACCAATAATAACAATAGGAGATCTCCCAGGATACCGTCCTATAGTCCCATATGTACATATCCAGTGGAGCTCCCAGGATCTCGTCCCGTAGTCCAACTCATAGTGCGCGGGGATCTATCAGAATCCCATTTCGTAGTCCCAAATTTAAATACCCAGTATTGGGGGAATCTATCGGGTGCATTCCCGTAATTCCATATAACTGTGCAGGGGGGATCTACCGGGAATCTAACCCGTAGTCCCAAAGTAAATGTACAGGGGGATCTATCGGGAATCTAACCCATAGTCCCAAAGTAAACAGATAAGGGGGAACTACCGGAATCCCACATTCGTAGTCCCAAAATAAATACACAGCAACAGCAGGAAGATATACAGAAATGACAAAATTTCATATTGAGGCAATAAGTGATTCTAGCCTAGCATGCTGCAAAGGATTCAAGTAAAGCAGGTTGAATCAAATAAAACAATTAAGTCACTTAGACATGCTTTCCTAAGCTAACAACATGCTTAATAGTGTAAGTAATAGGACAAGAAAGGAAACATACTAGTAATTACTTAAAGAAAACCGAATTTTCCAACAATTAGCACAAGTACGCACTCGTCTGCTCATGTACAAGGCATTTCAATTACCAAACATTCCAATCCTAAGGGAAAGGTCCCCCACACAAGTTTAGACAAGCCACCTACCTTGAACCAACTCAAAATCAACCCAACACCACGTCTTTGCCACGAGTACTCGACTCCAAATGACCCAAATCTATTCAATTCAATTGCATAATGTAAATAACCTTCAAGTAACCGATTCTATAATTAAATTCTAAGCTAATACCCGAAATTATGTAAAATGACAAAATTCCCCTCGGGCCCACGTCTCGGAATCGGGTGAAATTTATTTTTTCAGAAATCTCGTACTCTCACGAGTCTATACATAACAAGAACAATAAAATCATAGTCCAAATGACCCCTCAAATCTTTATTCAAAGGTCTCTTAAACTCAAGCCCTAATTACCTATTTTTTCAAAAAAATTCACCACTAATTAGGTCCTTAATCACATAAATACGAGTTATGAAGTCAAGGATGTTACCTCCCAGTGATTCCCCTTTGTTTTCCTTAAAATCTCTCTCAAAAGCTTCAAACTCGGAAGAAAATAGTGAAGGAAAAGCTCAAATTCGTGAAGGCAACTATTTATATGTTCTGCCCAGCGATTTCCGCATTTGCGACCATGGGACCGCATTTGCGGTCCCACTTCTGCGGAAACTATGTCGCATCTGCGACTTTCATTTAAATGACGAGAAACCGCATCTGCGATTACCCTTTTGCAGATGCGCCACCGCTTCTGATTCCTTCCGCATCCGCGGAACCTGAAGAAAAGACCTAAATCTGCTTCTGCGGTCTCCTTAGCCGCTTCTGTGGCGCCGCATTTGCGTTCCCCAAATCGCAGATGCAAAAATACCAGAAGCAACAAAAATACAACAGCTGCAACATTTCCTCAACTTCTCGTTAACCATCCGAAATCATCCCAAGGCCTCCGGGACCTCAACCAAAGGCAACAACTAGTCACCAACCACTATCCAAACTTGTACCAATCCTTAAAACACCTAGAACAACATCGAAACCTCGAATTAACTATGGATTTAAGCCTAAGAACTCCAAATTTCTTAAAATACGCTTTTGATCAAAAAGTCTACCAAACCTCGTCCGAATGATCTGAAATTTTGTACACACGTCACATTTAACACTACGGAGCTACTCCAACTTCCGAAATTTCATTCCGACCCTGGGATCAAAATCTCACTATCGAACCGTAAACTTCAAAATTCGACCTTTTAGCATTTCAAGCCTAAATTAGCTATGGACCTTCAAATCACCATCCGAACACGCCCCTTAGCTCGAAATCACCCAACAGAGCTAACAGAACCATCATATTTTTATTCCGAGGTCATCTTTATACTATTCCGACTACGATCAACTTTCTAACACTTAAGCTCTCATTTAGGAATTAAGTGTCCCAAAACTCTTCGAAACTTAAAACCGAACATCCCAGCAAATCACAATAGCAGAAATAAACTTGGGGGAAAGCAGTTAATAGGGGATCGGGGCATAAATTCTTAAGACGACTGGCCGGGTCGTCACATCCTCCTACACTTAAACATTCGTTCGTCCTCGAACGAGCATAGAGACATACCTGAAGTAGGGAAAAGATGAGGGTAACGGCTACGCATATCCTGCTCGGTCTCCCAGGTCGCCTCCTCGACCGGCTGACCCCGCCATTGGACCTTCACTGATGCAATGTTATTTGACCTCAGCTTTCTAACCTGCCTATCCAATATTGCCACTGACTCCTCAATATAATATAGATCCATGTCCAACTGGACTGAAATGAAATCCAACACGTGCGACGGATTGCCGTGATACCTCCGGAGCATCGAAACATAAAATACCAGATGAACTCCTGCCAAGCTGGGAGGTAAGGCAAGCTCATAAGAAACCTCCCCAACACGCCTCAATATCTCAAAATGGCCAATAAACCTCAGACTCAACTTCCCTTTCTTTCCGAATCTCATAACACCCTTCATAGGTGAAACCCGAAACAGAACCCGCTCTCCAACCATATAGGAAACATCACGAACCTTCCGATCCGCGTAACTTTTCTGTCTGGATTGGGCTGTACAGAGCCTATCTTGAATCACCTTAACCTTCTACAAAGCATCCTAAACTAAGTTTGTGCCTAATAATCTAGCCTCACTCGGCTTAAACCAGCCCACCGGGGATCTACACCGTCTCCCATATAAAGCCTCATACGGTGCCATCTGAATGCTGGACTTATAGCTGTTGTTGTAAGCAAACTCTGCCAATGGCAAGATCTGATCCCAAGACCCTCCAAACTTAATCACACACGCACGAAGCATATCCTCAAGAATCTGGATAGTGCGCTCGGATCACCCGTCCGTCTGAGGGTGAAATGCTGTACTCAACTCCACCCGAGTACCCAATTCATGCTGAACGACCCTCTAGAACTGTGATGTAAACTGAGCACCCCTATCTGAGATGATGGACACTAGAATACCATGAAAACGAACAATCTCCCGGATATAAATCTCTGCCAACCTCTCCGAAGAATAAGTAGTACACACAGGAATAAAATGAGCAGACTTTGTCAGCCGATCCACAATCACCCAAATAGCACCAAACTTCCCCAAAGTCCATGGGAGCCCAACTACAAAGTCCGTGGTGATCCGCTCCCACTTCCACTTCGGGATCTCTATCTGCTGAAGTAACTCACTCGGTATCTGGTACTCATACTTCTCCTGCTAACAATTGAGGCACCGAGCTACAAATCCAACTATATCCTTCTTCATCCGCCTCTACCAGTAGTGCTACCTCAAATCCTGATACATTTTCGCGGCACCCGGATGAATGGAATACAGCGAGCTATGGGCCTCCTCCAGAATCAACTCCCGAAGCCCATCAACATTGGGTACACAAATCCGACCCTACATCCTCAATACCCCATCATCAACAATAGTCACATCTCTAGCATCACCGTGCTGAACCTTGTCCTTGAGGACAAGCAAATGAGGGTCATCATTCTGCCGCTCCCTGATACGGTCAAATAAAGAGGACCTAGAAATCACGCGAGCTAGAACCCGACTGGGCTCCGAAAGCTCCAATCTCACAAACTGGCTAGCTAAGGCCTGAACATCCATCGCCATAGGCCTCTCTGATGCTGGAAAATAAGCCAAACTCCCCAAACTCTCTGCCCGACAACTCAAAGCATCGGCCACCACATTGGTCTTGCCCGGGTGATACAAAATAGTGATATCATAATCTTTTAGAAACTCTAACCACTCCTCTGGTGCAAATTTAGATCCTTTTTCTTGAACATGTGTTGCAAGCTCCGATGGTCAGTATAAATCTCACAGGGAACACCGTATAAGTAATGGTGCCAAATCTTCAGGGCGTGAACAATGGCAACTAACTCAAGGTCGTAAACATGGTAGTTTTTCTCATGTATCTTCAACTGTCTGGACGTGTAGGCAATCACCGCACCGAGGCCAACCCTAGAGGCATCACAATAGACCATATTAGACCCCAAACCTGTAGGTAGTATCAAGATTGGGGCTGTGGTCAAAGTTTTCTTGAGCTTCTGGAAGCTCGCCTCACACTCTTTCATCCACTGGAACGGAGCACCCTTCTGGGTCAACCTAGTCATAGGGGCTGCAATCGATGAAAACCCCTCCACAAAACGACGGTAGTAGCCAGCCAAACCGAGGAAACTGTGGATCTCGGTAGCTGAGGATGGTCTGGGCCAACTCTGCACGACCTCTATCTTTTTCGGATCCACCTGAATACCCTCACTCGATACCACGTGACCTAAGAATGCCACTGAATCCAACCAAAACTCACATTTCGGAATTTAGCATATAACTTCTTCTCTCTCAAAGTCTGAAGCACAGTCCTCAGGTGCTGCTCATGATCTTCCTGACTCCAGGAATACACCAGAATATCATCAATAAAGACAATGACGAACGAGTCAAGATACGACCGGAACACAATGTGCATCAAATACATAAAGGTTGTTGGGGCATTGGTCAGCCCAAATGACATAACAAGGAACTCGTAATGACCATACCGAGTCCTGAAAGTAGTCTTCAGGATATCTAGCTCCCAAATCTTCAATTGATGGTAACCTGAGCGTAAATCAATCTTAGAAAACACTCGTGTGCCCTGAAGATGGTCAAACAGATCATCAATACGAGGCAAAGGATAACGGTTCTTCATTGTAACCTTGTTCAACTGGCGATAATCAATACACATACGCATATAACCATCATTTTTCTTCACAAACAAGACAGGAGCACCCCCAGGTGATACGCTGGGCCGACTAAAACTCTTATCAAGCAATTCCTATAACTAATCCTTCAACTCAGGAGGAGCCATACGATACGGAGAATAGAAATGGGCTGAGTGCCCGACAACAGATCAGTTCCAAAATCAATATCTCTATCAGGCGGCATGCCTAGAAGATCATCTGGAAACACATCGGTAAAATCCCGTACTAATGAAACTGAATCAATTGAAGGGGTATCAATACTGACATCTCTCACATAAGCTAAATACACGTCACACCCCTTCTCAACCATATGCTGAGCTTTAAGAAAAGAAATAATTCTACTAGAAGCGTGATCTAAAGTACCCCTCCACTCAACACGTGGTATACCTGGTATAGCCAACATCACGGTTTTGGCGTGACAATCAAGAATAACATAATGGGGAAACAATCAGTCCATGCCCAAGATAATATTGAAGTCAACCATATGGAGTAATAATAAATCAGCTCTGGTCTCAAAACCACTAAGAGCAACCAAACACTACCGATAAACGCGGACCACAACAAGAGAATCTCCCACAGGAGTACAAACATAAATAGGGGAACTCAAAGAATCTTGGGGTACACCCAAATATGGAACAAAATAAGAAGACACATAAGAGTAAGTAGAGCCTGGATCGAATAGAACCGATGCATCTCTGTGGCAAACCAATATAATACAGGTGATGATAGAATCGGAGGCAACAACCTCGGTACGAGCAGGAAGGGCATAGTATCTGGACCGGCCTCCCCCTCTAGGGCGACCTCTACCTCCCCGACCTCCACCTCTAGCTGGCTGAGCAGGTGGGGTAGCAACTGGAGCTGTAACCATAGCCTGAGAACTCTGCGGTGCACGCTGTGGCTGAGAAGTTTGTGGAGGTGCACCCTTCCCAAGTCTGGGGCAATCCCTCACCATATGACGTGTGTCACCACACTCAAAACAAGCTCTAGGAGGACGTGGTGGCTGTGACTGGGTAGGGCTAGGTCTGCTGGACTGGCCTCTGAAAACACCCCGCGCAGGAGGGGCACTAGAAACCGGAGGTGCATAATAAGGCTTCTGAGTCCTATGAGGAGCTGGAGTGCTACTGGCTGCTAGAAGAGCTAAATAACCAGGACAACTCATATAACCCCTACCATGACGACCTACAGCTGGGGTACGGGCACCAGAATAATGGCCCGACTCTCGAGACCTCTTGGCCTCCCACTCCTCTCTTTCCCTAGCATGCATACCCTCAATCCTCCTAGCAATTCTCACCACCTGCTGAAAAGAAATATCCATCTCCAACTCACGAGCCATACTAGACCTGATGCTGGGAATAAGGCCCTCAATAAAACGACGAACTCTCTCGCGAACAGTAGAAACCAAGGCTGGTGCATGCCTAGCCAAACTAGTGTAACGGATAGCATACTCTGAGACAGTCATAGCATCTTGGCACAAATGCTCAAACTCTGCGCGCTATGCGTCCCTGAGGCTCTGAGGAACATACTCCCTTAGGAACGGATCTGAAAACTAAGTCCAAGTTAGTGAAGCAGCCTCATCTAGACTGTCTAACTCATAAGTGCGCCACCACTCATAGGCAGCCCCTCGAAGCTAGAAAGTAGTGAAGGAAACCCCGCTCGATCCTGATATACCCATGGTACGAAGGATGCGGTAACACTCATCTAGAAATCCCAGAGCATCATCCGATGCTAGACCACTGAATATAGGAGGCTTGTACTCCTTGAACCTCTTAAGCCTCAGTTGCTCATCCTCGGAAGCTGCTGCCCTATCCTCGGGCTAAACTAGCATTGCAGGCGGCACAAGAATAATCTTAGGGACCTGCTCAATATGCACTCGTTGCTCAGGAGTGAGGGCGGCGGGAGTCTGTGCTCCTCCCCCGGCCTAGATGTAGCTACAACTAGGGGAAGCAACCCTGCATGAGCCAGAGTGGTGTACATGCTCATGAACTGTGCCAGAGTCTCCTGAAGAGCGGGAATAGTAGTAGCAGTAGGCTTGTCAAGTGCCCGGACACCGGCTGGATCCGCTGGTGGTACCTTGGCGGTAGCTCGTGCAGGTGCTCTGGCTGCACCATGTGCACGTCCTCGGCCTTTGACGGCTACAGTAGGGGCACGGGTGCCTGATCATCTCGAGTAGCACGTGTCCTCACCATCTGTGAGAGAATAGAAGATAGAAGTTTAGAATTGTGATGTTAAAATATTGCACGACAAGGAAATCAAATGAAGTGGAATTCTCCTAACATTTACAAAGCCTCTCATAGATAAGTACAAACGTCTCCGTACTGATCAGTGAAACTCTAATAAACCGGCTTGTGATCCATGACTCCTATGAACCTAAAGCTCTGATACCAACTTGTCACGACCCCGGTTCGCCCTCCATGAACCATCGTGACGGCACCTAGTATCTACGACTAAGTACGCCTAAACTTGCAAAAGTAAAATAATTTAAAAACAGAAATAAGGCAATAATAGTGTTAAATGTGCCGCTCCACATACACCATATTTATATAGATCTCAAAACCAATATCTAAATCCAAGACCTGAAAACCCACAAATCACAAGCTAAAAAAAGAAATACTACCTAGCTCTAACTCCGAAATTTTGTCTAATAAGAACAGAAGTACAGAAAGGCTAAATACTAAAAGCATGAATAGAAAGGGACTTCTCGGTCTGTGAACGCGGTAGATATACCTCGAAGTCTCTAAGAAGTCGCCTCTCTCAAGGATGGTAGGCCTGAGTAGCGGTACCTGGATTTGCACATGAAAAACATGCGCAGAAGGGGCATGTGTACACCACAATGGTACTCAGTAAGTGCCAAGCCTAACCTCGGTTGGGTAGTGACGAGGAAAGTCAAGGACCTACTAAGGTCAAGTAAAATATAAAGATCAATAGTATAGAACAAAACATTATAAATAAGTACGGCAGTAAAGTTACACAAGATGTACAGGACAACAACAACTATAAAGAAAACAAGGTAAACATGGAAAGGAATTACAGCTCAGTACCAACAATAACAATCGGGGATCTCCCAAGATACCGTCCTGTAATCCCATATGTACATATCTAGTGGAGCTCCCGGGATCTCGTCCCGTAGTCCAACTCATAGTGTGCGGGGATCTACCAGAATCCCATTCCGTAGTCCTAAATGTAAATACTCAGTACTTGGGGAATCTACCGGGTGCATTCCCATAGTTCCATATAACTGTGCAGGGGGATCTACCGGGAATCTAACCCGTAGTCTCAAAGTAAACAGACAAGGGGAAGCTATCGGAATCCCACATCCGTAGTCCCAAAATAAATACACAGCAGTAGCAGGAAGATATACAGAATTGGCAAAATTTCATATTGAGGCAATAAGTGATTCTAGCCTAGCATGCTGCACAGGATTCAAGTAAGGTAGGTTGAATCAAATAAAACAATTGTCACTTAGACCTGCTTTCCTAAGCTAACAACAGGCTTTATAATGCAAGTAATAGAAACAGAAAAGGAAACATACTAGTAATTACTTAAAAAAAATGAATTTCCAACAATTAGCACAAGTACGCACTCATCACCTCACGTACAAGGCATTTCAATTACCAAACATACCAATCCTAAGGGGAAGGTCCCCCCCACAAGGTTAGACAAGCCACTTACCTCGAACCAGCTCAAAATCAACCCAACACCACATCTTTGCCACGAGTACTCAACTCCAAATGACCCAAATCTATTCAGTTCAATTGCGTAATGTAAATAACCCTTCAAGTAACTAATTCTATAATTAAATTCTAAGCTAATACGCGAAATTATGTAAAATGACCAAAATTCCCCTCGGGCCCATGTCTCGGAATCAGGTAAAATTTACATTTTCAAAAACCTCATACTCTCACGAGTCTATACATAACAATAATACTGAAATCAGAGTCAAAATGACCACTCAAATCCTTATTCAAAGGTCTCTTAAACTCAAGCTCTAATTACCCATTTTTTCCAAAATTTTCACCACTAATTAGGTCCTTAATCACATAAATATGAGTTATGAAGTCAAGGATGTTACCTCCCAGTGATTCCCCTTTGTTTTCCTCAAAAGCTTCAACAACAACAACAACAACAACATCCCAGTATAATCCCACAAGTGGGGTCTGGGGAGGGTAATATGTACGCAGACCTTACCCCTACCCCGAGGGGCAGAGAGGCTGTTTCCAGGAGACCCTCGGCTCAAGAGAGCAACAAGAGACAGTATATTAGTACTATCAATAGACTCATAGTAAATAACATAAAATACATAACATAAAATAACAAAATAACAACAATATAAGAAATATAAGAAAAACGAAAAGGATGTAACGCATGCTAATATCCAACAGATATAGCCCTGCATCAGTAGCTGATCAGTAGCATCCTAATTCTAACTCCTAAATGGCTAGTCTACCTCTAGTGCGCTGTAGTAATATTCACAAACTTCCCCCTAACCTACAACCTTAATGCTCGACCTCCACAATTCCCTGTCAAGGGCCATGTCCTTAGAAATCCTAAGTCGTGCCATGTCCTGCCTGATCACCTCCCCCCAATACTTCTTAGGTCTCCCTCTACCTCTCCTCGTGCCCACCATAGCCAGTCGCTCACACCTCCTCACTGGTGCATCAGTGCTCCTCCTCTGAATATGCCCAAACCATCTGAGTCTTGCTTCCCGCATCTTGTCCTCCATGGGGGCCACACCCACCTTCTCTCGAATATCTTCATTCCTAATCTTGTCCATCCTTGTATGGCCTCACATCCACCTCAGCATCCTCATCTCTGATACTTTCATCTTCTGGATGTGTGAATTTTTAACCGGCCAACACTCGGTCCCATACAACATAGCAGGCCTAACCACTGCTCTATAAAACTTATCTTTTAGTAACGGTGGCACTTTCTTGTCACACAAGACTCCCGTTGCTAACTTCCACTTCATCCACCCCACCCCTATACGATGTGTGACATCCTCATAGATCTCCCCGGTCCCCTGAATAACTGACCCAAGGTACTTGAAACTACCCCTCTTAGGGATGACTTGAGAGTTGAGCCTCACTTCCACTCCTGCTTCCATCGGCTTAGCCCCAAATTTGAACTTGAGGTGAAAGAAACTGGTGAAAGAAAAGCTTCAAATTTGTGAAGGCAACTATTTATATGTTCTGCCCAGCAATTTCGGCATTTGCGACCATGGAACCACATCTGCGGTCTCGCTTCTGCGGAAACTACGTCGCATTTGCGACTTTCATTTAAATGACCAGAAACCGCATCTGCAATTACCCTTTTGCAGATGCGCCACCGCTTCTGCGGTATTCCTTCCGCATCTGCGGAACCTAAAGAAAAGACCTTAATCCTCTTCTGCGGTCTCCTTAGCTGCTTCTGCGGCGCTGCATCTGCGGTCCACAAATCGTAGATGCGAAAATACCAAAAACAACAAAAATACAGTAGCTACAACATTTCCTCAACTTCTCGATAACCATCTGAAATCATCCCGAGGCCTCCGGGACCTCAACCAAAGGCACCAACAAGTCACCAACCACTATCCAAACTTGTACCAATCCTTAAAACACCTAGAAGAACATTGAAACCTCGAATTAACCATGGATTTAAGCCTAAGAGCTCTAAATTTCTCAAAATACGCTTTCGATCAAAAGGTCTACCAAACCTCGTCCAAATGACCTGAAATTTTGTACAC
The DNA here is from genome assembly GCF_000715075.1 of Nicotiana tabacum. Taxonomy (NCBI): domain Eukaryota; kingdom Viridiplantae; phylum Streptophyta; class Magnoliopsida; order Solanales; family Solanaceae; genus Nicotiana; species Nicotiana tabacum. The sequence goes on along the minus strand of NC_134100.1, from coordinate 21,012,039 downwards.
ACATCACATTCAATACTACAGAGCTACTCCAACTTTCAGAATTTCATTTCGACCCTCAGATCAAAATCTCACTATCGAACCGGAAACTTCAAAATTTGAACTTTCGGCATTTCAAACCTAAATTACCTACGGACCTCCAAATCACTATCCGAACATGCCCCTAAGCCCAAAATCACCCAACGAAGCTAACAGAACCATTAGATTTCCATTCCAATGCCGTCTTCACACTGTTCCGACTACGGTCAATTTTCCAACACTTAAGCTCTCATTTAGGGACTAAGTGTCCCAAAACTCTCCGGAACTCAAAACTGAACATCCCGATAAATAAAGGATAATAAATTCTAGATCCGAGATGAATAATATGAGTAGAAAAACATAATTGAGTATAAATGCTGGCTGCGATTATGGCTAGATTTAATAGCATAAAGAGAGATGCATTAAGTAACATTAAATGTCAATAAAATGTAAAAAAAGGAAATGATTCTCCCAATCTTGAGTGAGGCGTATCCTCTTTCATTTGATAAAGATGAATGATAGATAAATACAAGAACCATAGGACCCTTTTTGGATCTGATGAAGGTCTGGGATCACAGATCCTCTAATCTCTTTAGAGAGGTGTGTTTACATATTTTCTAGAGAGAGGGAGAGAGGGAAAGTGAGAGCCCCCCTTTTGGGAAGTCCTCTCTTCCTATTTATAAGGGGTATCTATAGAAAATCCTAGAAAAGTACAATTAGAATATTCCATTTAAGGATTCCAAAGCAAACTAGTTGTTTCATCACTGCCCAACCTCGACCTTATTGATGACTGTCCGACCACAGCCTGATTGATGACTGTCCGACCTCGACCTGCCCGACCTCAACCTACCTGAATTCGGCCTATTGTCTCCGTATGTTGAATTTCTCTGATATGATTTTGGCCCATACAGTTAGTTCCTCCGCTTATCGAGGTCGTCTTTTGGTCGAGCTCGGTGAGCGGACTTCATAAATCGTAGTTCGAGAAATTCGGATGGGGAGGTCGACTAGTGTGGATTGCGACTGAGGGTGTCGATCTTTAGGTCAAAGTGGTATCCCTGCGGGCTGAACTTGAGTAGAGTTTGATCAAGGCCAATGACTCGAGTAATGAGTCGATCGAGCAGACGGTAGAGTTGGAGAAGGCCGTTGAGGCCAGGATGACGGCTTTGGAAAGGACGGCGGCATCAGTGGAGGTCATTCGCATCCTCAAATCTAGACAGTCAAGGAGGCCGAATGTGAATTCGGGCAAGGTCGCCGAATGTGAATTCGGGCGAGTTCGCCGAATGTTTATTCGGGCGAGGTCGTCGAATGTGACTTCGGGATGGGAGGCAGAAGGTTGATTCGAACGAGGCCGAAGTTTGATTCGGACGAGGATGAAGTTTGATTCGGATGAGGCCGAAGCTTGATTCGGACGAGGCTAAAGCTTGATTCGGACGAGGCCGAAGCTTGATTCGGACGAGGCCGATGTTTGATTCGGACGTGGCCGAAGTTGGATTCGGATGAGGCCGAAGTTGATTCGGACGAGGCCGAAGTTGATCGGACAAGGCCGAAGTTTGATTCAGACGAGGCCAAAGTTTGATTCGGACGAGGACAAAGTTGATTCGTACGAGGCCGAAGTTTGATTCGGACGAGGACGAAGGTTGATTCGGACAAGGCCGAAGTTGATTCGGACGAGGCCCAAGTTGATTTGGACGAGGCTGATATTTGATTTGGACGAGGACGAAGTTGATCCGGTCGAGGCCGAAATTGATCCGGATGAGGTCGAAGTTGATTCGGACGAGGCCGAAGTTTGATTCGGATGAGGCCAAAGTTTATTCGTACGAGGCTGAAGTTTGATTCGGACGAGGCGGAAGTTGATTCGGATGAGGCCGAAGGTTGATTTGCACAAGGCCGAAGTTTGATTTTGGCTATGGCCCTTGGCCGTAGGGGTGTTATTTTGAGCTAATGTCGAAATGTTAACCCGTTGTGATTCGAATGAGGTCAAATTCTTCTTTTTGGTGATGGCCCTTGGCCGTAGGGCTATTATTTCAAGCTAAGGCCGAAATGTTAACCGTTGTTTCACTGTCAGATTTTGGAGGATCGCATATCACCGTACTCTTTGTGCATACGTCGGTAAGTAATATATACAGAATAAAGGGTTTGGCAAGAAAGGGTTGTTCTGCCGAATAAAGAGTAATATATACGGAAAACACCCTATATCTTAGAGGGAGAAGGCAAGCCCTCATCAAGTACAATCCCGACATTCATCTTCACGATGACGTCTGAATCGACAAACTTTCTGGCACCATAGTCTTCGCTGATTTCCTCATCGGGAATAGAGAGGCTCAATTTAATAGATAATAACAAGAAAGCTTTGGTCCTTTGCTTTTGATTTACCTTGATGCTTCTTCCCACAGAAAATAGTACCTGGAAGTCATAAGCCAACATCCAATCAAGATAGACAGCAAGTGAATACATTCTTAAAAGCTAGTAATCAAGGATCTAGCACTTTGGGGTTCTTTCTATTCTGTAAAAATAGTATGCTGCTAATAATATGGTTGTGATTTATTACTTTGTTCATATTACCAAAGCAATGAGGTAGTTGAGATTCTTTTTCATTTCAATTCCTAAAAAAGCACTGGCTTTCCCATCTTACTAGCTATACCAAAAAAGTAAAAGATGCCATTTCATCACCATATTCTTTAATTCTTTTTCTTTTCCTAATCATCACATTGTTTTCCTTCTTTTTTTGTAGGTAATCATAGAGTCCAACCAAAAGTAAAGATGTGAGCAGTCAGTAATATCACTTTACCTTCCCAAAATAACATTTACATTAATAAATATATGTATTGGTGAGGTGATAATAGAAATGAAGCAAATCGGTGAGGTGATTATTCAATTTGAATGGTATTGACGAGATATTTATTAAGGAAAGTGGAACTAGAATCGAATTTAGATCTAGAGGAAATGAAATTTTAACTAGAAAATCCAAACAGACGACGCCAAATTGTATGAGCAAAAAAAGTATGAGACCTTTTTTAAAACTAATTAAATAAGAGGATTGATAGTAAATCCTAGTTAAGGATAATTAATTCTAGATCCGATATGAATAATATGAGTAGAAAAACATAGTTGAGTATAAATGCTGGGAGCGATTATGGCCAGATTTAATAGCATAAAGAGAGATGCATTAAGTAACATTAAATGACAATAAAATATAAATAAAGGAATGGATTCACCCAATCTTGAGTGAGGTAGATCCTCTTTCATTTGATAAAGATGAATGATAGATAAATACAAGAACATTAGGACCTTTTTTGGATCTGATGAAGGTCTGGGATCACAGATCTTCTAATCTCTTTATAGAGGTGTGTTTACATATTTTCTAGAGAGAGTGAGAGAGGGAGAGAGAGAGAGCCCCTCTTTTGGGAAGTCCTCTCTTCCTATTTATAAGGAGTATGCATAGAAAATCCTAAAAAGGTATAATTAGAATATTCTCTTTGAGGATTCTAAAGCAAACTAGCTATTTCATCACTGCCCGACCTCATCCTTATTGATGACTTTCTGACCTTGGCCTTATTGATGACTGTCCGACCTCGGTGTGGCCGACCTCGGCCTATTGTCTCTGCATGCCGAATTTCTCTGATCTGATTTTGACCTATACATTACCGATATTGTCTCTTTTCATCTTCTTGAGCCGATGGTGTTTCGGAAACAACCTCTCTACTCCTCGGGGTAGGGGTAAGGTATACGTACACACTACCCTTCTCAAACCCCACTAGTGGGATTATACTGGGTCGTTGTTGTTGTTGTTGACTGTGTCTTGTTTGAGTTTCAGCAAATATATTGTAGTTTAACTTCGAAAAGTTAAAACTCCAACATAATACATTGAAATTTACATACATGGTGTCTTGTTTGAGTTTCACATTTTTTTAAAAGTTCCAATAGAATATGCTGGAGTTTAAATTCTAAAAGTTGGAACTCCAACATAATATATTGGAACTTACGTAAACAACATCTTGTTTGAGTTTTAATATTTTTTTCTTAGAGTTCCAGCACAATATATTGGAGTTTAACTTCTAAAAGTTGAAACTCCAGCATAATACGTTTGGAATTAACATACATGGTGTTTTATTTGAGTTTCAACATTTTTTTTCTTGGAGTTCCAACATAATATGCTGGAATTTAACTTCTAAAAGTTTGAACATATAGGGTATCTTTGGACTCCACCATAATGTACTGAAGTTTTATATGCATGAGTTTTATAATCCAGCATATTATGTTGGATTTTTTTCGTACTTCAGTTAAGGGTATTTTGTTTAGATTTTACTTTTGCATTAAATAGTGACTATTTTTAGTTACTTTACAAATGTTATTCTTCAATTACCAATCTGAAAACTGGTTAGCATATGCTATTTTGACCTTATAATTAGTGTAACGACCTGACCGGTTGGTTTGAGAATTTGCATTCCACTCGATGGTTCGAGGGCATGGGTATGGTGTATTATGACTTGTGTGTATCGTCGATTTTTATTTTCGGGCGATTTGGAAGAATGGTTCTCATCTTAGAAGCTTTAAGTTGGAAGAGTTGACCAAGTTTGACTTTTCTGTTTTTGACTCCGGATCCAAGTTTTGATGGTTCTCTTAGGTCTGAAAAGTGATTTTGGACTTATATGTGCGCCCGAATTTACATTTGGATATTTCTAGAAGGTTTCAGCACTATTTGGCGAAAGTTAGCAATTTGAAGGTTTGGAATGCTCATAAGTTTGACCGGAAGTTGATTTTGATGTTATCAAATTCAGATTGTTGTTCCAAGAGTTGGAATAGGTTTTTTTATGTCATTAGAAACTTGTGTGCAAAATTTGATTTCAGTCCGAGTTGATTTGATATGGTTCGGCGTAAATTTGGAATTTGAAAGTTTGAAATAGTTCATTAAGCTTAGTTTGAGGTGTGATTCATGATTTTTATGTTATTATGTGTGATTTGAGGCCTCGAGTAGGTTCATGTTAGGTTTTGGGACTTATTGGTGTGTTTGAACGGGGTCCTAAGAGGTTCGGATGAGTTTTTAACAAGTTTTGGCATTTCAACACTTTGATGATATCCTAGAGATGTAAAAGTGCGGAGGGCACTTTTCTCGGGTTCCGAGGTACGGGCTCGGGTTTGACTTTTTTGTTGATTTTGAATAATTGATTAAATGTTTGACCTTTATCGTTTGGTTTTATTTCTTATGGAATTGTTTGAAATTTTTGAGTTGCTTTCGGCTAGTTTCGAGCCGTACGGAGGTTGATACACATGGGATGGTATTTCTAGAGTATTGTTTTACTTACTCGGTATTTAATTTGGCTTATTCGAGGTAAGTAACATATCTAAACTTGGATTTGAGGGTATCTAACTCTGGACCTATGTTATAAGAGATGTATTGGGGTGACGTGCATGCTATGTGACGAGCGTGTGGGCGTGCACTGGGGTAATCGGGATTTAAGTTGACTATTAGACTATGTACGAACTTGTTTTGATGTTATATTTTGTTATATCCATGTTCTCCCTACTTGTTTGATTATCTGAGTTGTCAATCATGTTAGAAGACATGTTTAGGCTATGTGATTATTTGATTGAGGCCTAATGAACTATTTTTGTTATTTTGAGTTATCTGATTTAACTGTAATTATACACTCAGTCACGGTTCTTCATTTGCATATCATATCTCAGTCTATGTTCATCATTCATCTCTACATTTCATGTTTTCATTGTTTTTCTATATATGGAGTTGTTGGGTTGAGTGGTGTGAGATTGTGAGCCCTTGAGACTTGAGAGGTTCATGATTGAGGTGCGCCATAAGGTCGAGTTGAGAGTGTTGTTGTAGATCGGGTTGCATGCCGCAACAGGTCATACTAGCTTTACTATTATTTATTATTACTGATGATCGGGCTGCACGTAGCAGCATACCTTATTGGCTTTATTATTATTGAGGATCGGTTTGCACGCCGCAGTAGGCCTTTTAGACTTTTTATTAACTCTTGGGAAGGATCCGCCCCTGCAGAGTCTGACATACTAGCAATGAGTGCAGGCACTATGATATATATACACGTGCTTTGGTGAGGGGCTTATGAGCCAGTCACCCGTACATTACTAAGTGATTGTATTTTTGTGTGATGAAGTGAGCATTTGAAATAGACAGCTTGAGTAAGTTGAGGGTGAGTGTACCTGGGATTATCATTGTGAAATCATTTATTTGACATGCATACTTAGCATATAGGCATAGAGGTGCACTTTTCTCATGATAGACGGTACTGTAACATTTATAATTTGACTTGTACATTTGACATGTAGGCATAAAGATGTATATTCCTCATGCTAGGCGGTATACGATAATTGATAACTTGACATGTATATTGACATGTAGGCATAAAATTGTATATACTGCATGCTAGACGGTATATAATAATTGACGACTTGACATGTATATTGACATGTAAGAATAGAGATGCATTTTCCTCATGGTAATTGGTAAACGAAAATTCTTATCTAGTGTTGTGAATTGGGAAACAGTTCTTTTTTATAAACTCATGTTTAGTTGGTTTTCAGTTGTAATATTTGGACTTGACTATTGTACTTGAAAAGCATGTCTACTTTTCCATAACTGTGAACAAGCTGAATATGATATCTTTTGAGTTGTTACTTTTACTGCCTCCATTATATTATTATGATTTGATATTGGCTATTGGTCTTGGACACTTACTTTCTTCCAAGCTTGTCACTGCTTTCAACCCAAGGTTAGGTTTCTTACTTATTGAGTACACAGGGTCGATTGTACTCATACTATACTTCTGCACCTGGTGTGCAGATTTTGGAGCTAATGTTGTTGTGTATGGCGGGAGCTGGCATTGAAGATGTACCTGCATTCTGGTTATAACTACCTCTTGTTCTTGGTAGCTTTAGATTTGTAAATCTGTTTATGTATATTTCGAACAGATGATGTATTTATTTCGTACGAGTTTGTAATTTCAAAGTCTTAGAAACTCATGATTTGTACTACCAATACTTTGGATTTTGTATAGAACGTTCAGTAATTTTGTTTATTGACATTTGTTATCCTAATTGAGTTGTGTTGACTATCATTTGGCTTACCTAGAGAATTAGGTTATGTGCTATCACGACTAGCTGGTTTTTGGTTCCTGAAAAGTTAGTATTAGAGCTCTAGGTTCATAGGTTCTATGATTCATGAGGAAGTATCTGGTAGAATCTTGCAGATCGGTATGATGATGTCAAGACCCGAACTTCCCATCCGCAGGAGTCGTGATGGAGCCTACTAGTGTAAGCTAGGAAAGCCAATTATTTTACCCTTTTCATTTTTAATCCATTAACTATTATAAATTAACATTTACAAACAACGGAAATTAATATAGCGGAAGAATGAAAAATTAACAATTTTAGCTAATAACAATACAAATCCATAACATAAACTACCTAGAACTGGTGTCACAATTTCACAGACTGTCTAAGAAAACTACAAATAAAGTCTGAACAAGAAAGTACATGTCTGTCTCTGAAATAGTAAAGAACAGATGAAAACTAGATAGGGAGGGGATGCCAAAGCCTGCGGATGCCTGCAGGACAACCTCGGGTCTCCTGGTAGATTGAATGTAGCAACCCCTAGCTAAGGTCTGTATGCTCTAGTACCGAGATCTGCATAAAGAGCGAAGAGTGTAGTATCAGCACGACCGATCCCATGTGCTGGTAAGTGTCGAGCCTAACCTCGGCGAAGTAGTGACGAAGGTAGGACACCACAACCAAACAACCTGCAGCTAAATAGTATCTAACAGAATAACAGTAATAAAAGAAATTCAAAATTAACGGGGAAAGGGTAAAATGATATAGGGGAAACATTAACATAATGAATCACAGTAGTAGTGGAATAAGGCAATTAAGGAACCTGAACCGAAGTGACAAGAAATAAAAATAAACAGGCAATAAGTGCACGACATCACCTTTCAAGCAATTAAGGAACCTTAACTGAAGCAACAAGAAATAAAAATAAACAGGCAATAAGTGCACGGCATCACCCTTCACGCTTTTACTCTCAATCCTCACCAATGCAATCAAGTAATGAAAATGTGCACGGCATCACCCTTCGTGCTTTATCTCTCTTCCTCACCATATATGTATTAGAAATGTGCAGGGCATCACCCTTCGTGCTTTATCACTCTTTCCTCACCCAAACAATAGCAACAACAATTTCCCGGCAAGGGAATCAACAACAAGAATAAACACATCCCGGCAAGGGAATCAACAGTAAGAAATAAGTACGTCCCGGCAAGGGAATTATCTATAACCAAACTTGTACCAACACTTAACTTCACAATCAAAACCTTAACTGGAGCCCATGCTCAACAATAAATAAATACCACAAGTTAATCATATGTCTTACTCAACACAGAGAATCAACAATTTAGGCAATTCTAGTACTTATTAAGGAATACAACAATTACAATTTAAGACTCACATGCATACTTGACACCGACGTATAGATACTCGTCACCACACCTATACATAGTATACTACACTGCTACATAGCAAATAAGGCACAATACCTATTCCCTCAAGCTAAGGTTAGACCAAACACTTACCTCGAACTTCCACGGCCAACTCAAGCCTCAAACACCGCTTTTCCTTTAGAATTCTCCTCCAAATTACTTGTATCCAGTCCAAATTAATTTAACAACATTAATAAATGCTATAGAATTCATACCCAATGCTTAATTATAGTTTTTCTATCATTTTCCCCCAATAGTCAAAAATCGAGCCGGGCCCGCTTGGTCAAAACTCAAGGTTCGGACCAAAACCCGATCACCCATTCACCCACGAGCCCAAATATGCAATTAGTTTCGAAATCCGACCCCAAAATGAGGTCTAAATTCCAATTATTCAAAAAGCCTAACTCTACCCAAATCCCTAATTTCTACCATGGAAGAACAATATTTAAGCCTAGAAATCTAATGGGTGTTGATGGAAAAGGAAGGAGATGAGTTTAGGAACACATATTTTACGATTTTGGATTGAATTTTCTCTTCAAAAACCGCCTAAGGTCTCATTTTAGGGAAGGAGATATGAAAATATGGCTTATTCCCGTTTTTGTTTCTATTTTTAATTCACTGGACAGGTCTTCTTCGCGTTCGTGAAGAGATAACCCCCCTGACCTTCGCGTTCGCGAGACCTACGTCACATCCACGTAGGGTAAAATCCCTTCCCCCAGTTCCTGGCCAAATGGCCTTTGCATTCACGATAGCCAGGTCGCTTTTGCGATAGCCAGGTCGCGTTCGCGAAGGGTAACACCCCCAATGCTTCGCGTTCGCGTAGAGGAAAAATTCACTCAGACTGACTTACTTTTTATGTTCGAGAGAGTTCCTTCGCAAACGTGAAGAACAACACACCAACACACCAGAAGCAACAAAATAGCAGAAAATCCTAAGTCAGAAGCAACACATCTATCAGAAACTCACCCGATCCCTCGGGGCTCCAAACCAAACATGCATACTAACTCAAAAACATCATATGAATTTACTCGTGCGATCAAATCGCCAAATTAACATCTCAAACTATAAGTTTAGCATCACAATCAAAGAAAAATCTCCATAACTCTCAATTTCAAATTTTAACAACCGAGGGTTCGATTCATGTCATAACAAGTCTGTTTCTTACCAAATTTTACAGGCTCAACCTAAATACCATATAAGACCTGTACCGGGCTCCGGAACAAAAATACGGGCTCGATACCATCAATTTCAAACATATTTAAATTTCCAAAAACTCTTAAAATTTCAGTTAAATAATTTTCTTCAAAAATTCATTTCTTGAGCTTGGGACCTCAGAAATCGATTACGGGCATACGCCCAAGTACCATATTTTTTACGGACCCTTCGGGACCGTCAAATCATGGGTCCGGATCTGTTTACCCATAATGTTGACCGAATTTAACTTAAATTTAATTTTAAAGGCCAAATTAGCATTTTTATTAAATTTCCACATAAAAGCATTCCGGATATACGTCCAGACCATGCACACAAATCGAGGTGAGGTAAAAGGAGGTTTTAAAGGTCTCGAAACATAGAATTGACACAAAAATCAAGTGATGGTCATCACATCCTCCACTTCAAAAACAACGTTCCTCCTCGAACAGACATAGAAAAGAAGTACCTAAGTCGGGGAAAAGATGGGGATATCGGCTCCGCATATCGGACTCAGACTCCCAGGTAGCTGCCTTAGCAGGCTGACCTATCCACTAAACATGAACTGAAGGGAACTTTTTTGATCTCAACTGACGAAACTGCCGGTCTAGAATAGCTACTGGCTCCTCCTTATGGGTTAGATCCTTGTCCAACTGGACAATGCTGAAGTATAACACGTGGGATGGATCGCCATGATACTTCTGAAACATGGACACATGAAACACTGGGTGCAAAACTGATAAATTTGGTGGCAACGCAAGTCTGTAAGCCACCTCTTCCCCTCGATCAAGAATCTCGAAAGGACCAATGAACCTAGGGCTTATCTTGCCCTTCTTCCCAAATCTCATCACGCCCTTCATGGGCGACACCCGGAGCAACACTTGCTCTCCTACCATGAATGCCACATCACGAACCTTGCAGTCGACATAACTCTTCTGCCTGGACTGAGTTGTACGAAGCCTATCCTGAATGATATTCACCTTGTCCAAGGCATCTTGCACTAGATCCGTACCCAACAACCAAGCCTCTCCCAGCTCAAACCATCCAACCGGTGACCGAGACCGCCTATCATATAAAGCCTCATAGGGAGCCATCTGGATGCTCGACTGGTAGCTATTGTTGTAGGAAAACTCTGCTAAAGGCAAGAACTGATCCCACGAACCTCCAAAGTCCATAACACAAGCTCAAAGCATATCCTCCAAAATCTGAATAGTACACTCGAACTGCCCATCCGTCTGAGGATAAAATGATGTGCTCAACTCGACCCGCATACCCAACTCATATTGTACTGACCTCCAGAAATGTGAGGTAAACTGCATACCTCGATCCAAAATGATAGACACGGGCACACCATGAAGACGAATAATCTCCTGAATATAGATCTCAGCTAACCTCTCGGAAGAATAAGAGACTGCCATAGGAATGAAATGTGCTGACTTAGTCAGCCTATTAACAATAACCCACACTGCATCAAACTTCCTCTGAGTTAGTGGGAGTCCAACAACAAAGTCCATAGTGATCTTCCCACTTCCACTCAGGAATCTCAATCTTCTAAAACAAACCACCAAGTCTCTGATGCTCGTACTTTACCTGCTGACAATTCAAACACCAAGCTACATAGTCAACAATGTCCTTCTTCATCCTCCATCAATAATGCTGCCACAAATCCTGATACATCTTAGCGGCGCCCGGATGAATAGAATACCGGGAACTATGGGTCTCCTCTAGAATCAACTCACGAAGCCCATCCACATTAGGAACACAAATACGAGCCTACATCCTCAAAACTCCATCATCTCCAACTATAACCTGCTTGGGACCTCAGCGCCGCACCGTATCTCTAAGGACAAGCAAATGAGAATCATCATACTGCCGATCTCGGATACACTCAAATAATGAAGAACGAGTGACTGTGTAAGCTAGCACACGACTGGGCTAAGAAACATCCAACCTCACGAACTGATTGGCCAAAGCTTGAACATCCAAAGCAAGCGGTCTCTCACCAACTGGAATATAAACAAGGCTACCCATACTGACTGACTTCCTACTCAATGCATCGACCACTATATTGGCGTTTCCCAGATGATACACGATGGTAATATCATTGTCTTTCAACAGCTCCAACCACCTCCTCTACCTCAAATTTAGATCCTTCTACTTGAACAAGTATTGAAAACTTTTATGATCCGTGAACACCACACATGACACGCCATACAAATAATGCCTCCAAATCTTTAGTGCATGAACAATGGCTGCTAACTCAAAATCATGAACCAGATAATTCTTCTCGTGGATCTTTAACTGTCGCGAAGCATATGCAATAACCTTGCCATTCTGCATCAACACCGCACCAAGTCCGATACGCGATGCATCACAATACACTATATATGGCCCTAAACCTGTAGGCAAAACCAACACCGGCGCCACAACCAAAGCTGTCTTGATATTCTGAAAACTCGCCTCGCACTCGTCCGACCACCTAAACTGGGCACCCTTCTGGGTCAACCTAGTCATCAGAGCTGCAATAGATGAGAATCCCTCCACAAACTGATGGTAATAGCCCGCCAAACCCAAGAAACTCCGGATATTTGTAGCTGATGTGAGTCTAGACCAGTCCTTGACTGCCTCTATCTTCTTCGGATCTACCTGAATACCCTCTGCTGATACAACATGACCCAAGAATGCAACCGAACTCAACCAAAACTCATACTTTGAGAACTTAGAATACAACTGACTATCCCTCAGAGTCTAAAGAATGACTCAAAGATGCTACTCGTGCTCCTCCCGGCTGCGAGAATAAATCAAAATATCATCAATGAAGACCATCATGAAGGAATCCAAATAAGGCTTGAACACTCGGTTCATCATATTCATGAAAGCTGCTGGGGCATTTTTCAACCCGAATGACATCACTAAGAACTCATAATGCATGTACCGAGTGTGAAAAGCTATCTTAAGGATATCGGATGCCCTAATCCTCAACTGATGGTAGATCTCATATGAATCTTCGAAAATACCTTGGCACCCTGAAGCTTATCAAACAAATCATCAATCCTCGACAATCGATACTTGGTCTTGATGTTGACTTTGTTCAACTGTCGATAATCTATACATATTCTCATCGACCCATCCTTCTTTTTAACAAACAGCATCGCGCACCCCAAAGTGAGACACTCGGTCTAATAAAGCCTTTATCCAATAAGTCTTGCAACTATTCTTTCAATTCTTTCAACTCTGGCGGGGCCATACGATATGGTGGAATAGAAATGGGCTGAGTGCCCGGAGCCAAATCGATGCAAAAGTCAATATCCTGTCGGGTGGCATCCCCGGCAGGTTTGAAGGAAATACCTCCGGAAACTCACGAACAACGGGTACATAATCCATAGAAGGAACATTAGCACTGGAATCACGAACATACGCCAAATAGACCAAACATCCCTTATCAACCATACACCGAGCCTTCATAAATGATATAACCCTACTGGTAGAATGACTAGGAGTCCCTCTCCACTCCAAACGAGGCAACCCTGGTAATGCTAAGGTCACAGTCTTGGCATGATAATCCAATATAGCATGATATGGGGATAACCAATCCATCCCCAGAATGACATCAAAATCCACCATGTCGAGAAGTAGAAGATCCACATGGGTTTCAAGACCCCTAATAACAACCATGCAAGCACGATAAACACGATCTACCATAGTAGAATCACCCACCGGTGTAGACATATATATAGAAGCACTTAAAGAATTACGAGGCACAACCAGATAAGGGGCAAAATAAGATGATACATAAGAATATGTGGACCCTGGATCAAATAGAACTGAGGCATCTCTACTGCACACTGAAACCATACATGTGATAACAGCATCAGAGGCCTCAGCCTCAGGTCTGCCTGACATAGCATAACATCGGGGCTGGGCCCCACCACTCTAAACTACATCCTTAGAACGGCCTCCTGCTAGCTGGCCTCCACCTCTAGCTGCCTGACCTCCACCTCTAGCGGCCTGGCCTCCACCTCTACCACCTCTACCCCTACCCCTAGCTAGCTGAGCGAGTGGTGGAACACCCGGTGCTGGGACCATAGCATGAGAACCCTGGTGCTGAGAACTACTCGAGGCTCGAGGGCAAAACCTAGAAATATTCCTCGTATCACCACAAGTATAGGAAGACTTGGGCTGCTGAGACTGTTGACCCTGAAACTAACCCGGACGACCTAGATAACCACCCTGAAAACTCTGGAGCGGAGGTGCACTGATAGGAGCTGATGGTGCACTATAGGGCAACTGATCAGAATACTACATGTGAGAACCACGACCACCTGGAGCACCATGAGAAACCTAAAGTGCTTACTAGAATGGCCTAGGAGGATGGCCTCTACAAAAAGAATCCTTGCGTCCAGACAAGGCACCACTAAATATGCTTGAATGACGAAGCCTCTTATCGGACCCTTGACCGCTCTCCTAAGCCAAAACTATCTCAACTCTCCTAGCCACATTGGCCTCATCCTAAAAAGAAATATCGCTACTTGTCTCCTTAGCCATCTGCAGCCTAATAGGCTGAGCGAGTCCCTTAATAAACCTCTTCACCCTCCCTTTCTCGGTGGGGAGTATCAGAAGAGCATGACGAGCCAAATCAATACACCTCATCTCGTACTGGGTGACAGTCACAGAACCCTGTTGGAGACGCTCGAACCGCCTGTGGTACTCCTCTCTCTGAGTGACGAGAAGAAACGTCTCAAGAAATAGCTGCGAGAACTGGTCCCTAATGAGGGCTGGTGATCCAACTGGTTTGGCCAAACAATAATCTCTCCACCATTTCTTGGCGGAACCTGACAAACGAAAAATAGAAAAGTCGACCCCATTGGTCTCCACTATCCCCATGTTCCGAAGAACCTCATGACACCTGTTTAAGTAATCCTAGGGATCCTCTGAAGATGTACCACTATAAGTAGTAATGAATAGCTTGGTGAACTTGTCCAACCTCCACAAAGCATTGGCAGACATATCTGCTCCATCACCGGTCTGAGCTACTACACCTGGCTGAACTGCTCCAACTGGCTGAGCTGCTGGAGTCTAAAATTGGGGAGCCATCTGCTCTAAAGTATGGGTAGCGGGAGTCTGTAATCCTCCCCTAGCCTAAGAGACAACTGGTGCTACAGGAAGCAAGCCTGCCTTAGTGACACTCTCCATAAAGCACACTAGACGGACTAGAGAATCTAGGAGTACTGGGGTAGCAATAAACCCCTCTGGGATCTAAGCTCTGCCTACCGGAACTGTCTGGGCCGGAACCTCATCATCGAACTCAACCTGAGGCTCCACCGCTGGTGCTGCTACTCTGGGTTGAGCTCTGCCCCTGCCTCGACCCCTAGCGCCGGCTCGGTCTCTCCCTCTATCCCTCGTAGGTACTGCTACTAGGGGTTCGGGCTGCTGATCGGTGAATGAAGAAGCACGTGTTCTCGCCATCTGCGAAAGAACAAAGTAGAAGTTCAATTAGCATTGAGAAACCAAATCGCACGACAGAGAAGAATAGAAGGAAACTGTTCCTAACTTTGTAGCCTCTAGGGGATAAGCACAGACGTCTCCGTACTGATCCTTCAGACTCTACCAAGCTTGTCCGTGAGTTGTGAGACCTAAGCAACCTAGAACTCTGATACCAATTTGTCACGACCCGAACTTCCCACCCTCGAGAGTCGTGATGGCGCCTACTAGTGTAAGCTAGGAAAGCCAATTATTTTACCCTTTTTATTTTTAATCCATTAACTATTATAAATTAACATTTACAAACAGCAGAAATTAACAGAGCGGAAGAACGGAAATTTAACAATTTTAGCTAATAACAGTACAATCCATGACATAAATTACCCATAACTTGTGTCACAATCTCATGGGCTGTCTACAAAAACTACAAATAAAGTCTGAACAAGAAAGTACATGTTTGTCTCTGAAATAGTAAAGAATATATGGAAACTAGATAGGGAGGGGACGCCAAGGCTTGCGGATGCCTGCAAGACTACATCGAGTCTCTTGGTGGACTAAAGGCAGCAACCCCTAGCTAAGGTCTGTATGCTCGAGTACCGGGATCTGCACAAAAGAGTGCAGAGTGTAGTATCAGCACAACCGACCCCATGTGCTGGTAAGTATCGAGCCTAACCTCGGCAAAGTAGTGACGAGGCTAGGACACCACAACCAAACAACCTACACCTAAACAGTATCTAGCAGAATAACAATAATAAAAGCAATTCAAAAGTAACGGGGAAAGTGTAACATGCTATGGGGGAAACATTAACATAATGAATCACAGTAGCAGTGGAATAGGGCAATTAAGGAACTTGATCCGAAGTGACAAGAAATCAAAATAAACAGGCAATAAGTACACGGCATCACACTTCATGCTTTTACTCTCAATCCTCACCAATGCAATCAAGTAATGAAAATGTGTGTAAGCACATGATTTTTGCTTCACGAACAATCACTCCAAAAGAAATCAAAATAATTGCAAATGGCCTCGCCGTACAAATTTTCAATTTTTACGTGACATGTGCTGGTAGTCCTTTGTGTTTCTATCCATTTTTCATTGTATCTTATCAAACAAAAATACAAAATAAGTATGCCGTGTGTAATCGGGCCGTAATTCGGTTTTTAAAAGAAAATTCACAAAAATATGCAGCTTTTACTCTAGGCTGTGATTTAACCATTTTTAAAATTCTAATATGTGTGTGTTAATTGTTGTAGTTACCCAATATGTGTGTAAGTTTATTTTAATTTTTTCATTGTTTTTAGGAATTTTTGTTTAATTTGTTGAATTAAAAAGGGAAAGGAAAATTGGTTTGGACCCCAAAATTAGGCCCAAAGCCAATGCAAGACCCAGCCCAAACCAGGCCTGCCCAGGCACGACCCCAAAACGGCGCCGTATGAGCCGTTTGATCTGAGCCGTCCGTCCAGGCCAATCCAACGGCCCAGGACCCCCTTTAGCAACCCGTTCCCAAACCCGACCTAGTAACCGGTTCAACCCAACCCCTCACTTAAACCAAACGACCTCGTTTTAATACCAAACGACCCCATCTCACCCCTCACCATCGGATTCAAGCCGTTGAGATCATCTGATCTAACGGCCCAGATCCACCCTACTCCGTATACAAGCCCTCCATCACACCCCGCGCCCCCTATCCAAACCCCCCTTCACTCGTCTTCTTCACCAAACCCCGAACCCCATGAAACCCTAACGCCGCCCCCTTTTCCCTCGCCATTAAAGCCGGCAGCAAGGACGCCGTTGACCACCCCCTTAACACCCTTGATGCATCTCACCACCCCGAACCCAAATCTGTTACCCCTTAGCCTCGAATCCTCCCCCACCTTCTCGAATCTTCATTCGAAGATTCGAGACAAGACTCGATCTATACCAAACCACCCCAGATCCATACTGGACAATCCCCTGACTACCCTAGTGAACAAACCAAGCCTGGTTTAGTCCGAATATACCCACAAATCCTAAAAAAACCAAATCTAAAAATTCGAACCCTAGGACACAAAGAACCTTGGAATCCGACCGGCTTCATAAGGGGTTTGGGGTCTAATAGACTTTTATCAAGGTGTTCTCGGTTGAGAACACCCCGATTAAAGCTTGTTCGGCCTCAAATGGTCAAACCTAAGTCAGGCCTGGGTCGGCTTTTGCTAAACATTTTCAGTAAGTTTTCCCTTTTCTTTTTAGTTTTGTTCGAATATTGATTAAGTTTGTTAGCATGTTTTGTTGTGATTTTTTGGTATTTCTGGTATTTTCATTCCAATTTCTTCCATCTTTGTGAGGCCTTTTATTTGGCCGATTGTTTTCTATGTATATTTGAATACGTTCTGTGATATACATGCTCGATTAGATTAGTCGTCGCATAGATAACTCATATAGCCTCCCAATGTCGTACAAGTTTGTCTGAAGCCCTTTGGGACCCTGTTCGTGTTGTTTATTTAATCGACTGATTATTACCTGTTATAATTAGTATAGTCGACTCGATAAACGTCGTCGATTAGTTTCCTACGACTGAATATTCAAATATTCTAATTCATACAACTTCATGTAAGTGAACAAACCTGTTTGTGATTAGTTGGATGCTCGACATTGCCTGAAATTAGCCTATAACTGTATTACAAAACAACTGAAAGATTCAGTCTAGGGCAGCTTCGATTTTAAACTTTCAGAAGTTCAAAATGACCCATTGTTGCAGAGGGTCAAGACAGTAATAACCAGGGATTAATAGGGGTAATTTGGGTGTTAAAAAGAACAGAAATGATTAGTTTAAATGAGCTGACAAATAGGGTACTAGATTAGGATTAAAATAAGGTAATAGTGGGGAGCCAAACTTTGTGGACTGAGGCTGATTGAATAAAAAAGGGGTGCCCATGTTGTTGGGCAGAAAATATAGGCTAAAAGCCTGTCGAATGGATGGGTATGGGGAATATTTTGATTAGTTTAGAAAGGAAGTTATGGGCAGGAAAGAGGAGAGGGGCTCAAGGCAGCTGAGTGCTTGCCATTTCTGCCTATAAATAGAGTTGTTTCAGAACATAAAAGGGGCTGGACATTCTTTAGTCTTCAGAGAGATTTGGTGAGTAAGAAAACTGAAAAGGAAAAATAGAAACAAATTTCAAAATATTGTGAATGAGTATTGTCTGAAAACTGTGTAAGAGTTCAAGGTGGTCAAGCTGTCTTTGTTGTTTGCTGTTGGTTGTTTGCCGAGCTTTTGTGGTTATTAGATTTCTGTTGTTGTTACATTCGATATCTTGGGCTTCCTGCTGTCTCTCTACTTTGTTTTCTGGGGTTGTTTGTTCATTGCTCGATCACTTGTTGAGCTTCATCATTGTGGCTGTTTGGTTGTTGCTGTGTTTTGCTGTTTATCTGCTGCTGCTGTGCTTGCTGTGTACCACTCAGTTGATCATTATCCTTCTTCTTTTGTTTCTCTATACCAGGCACACGACTAATACTGTCCATGTAACTTGAAAGTTGAGCATGAATACGAAAGAGAAGATTTGAAGACGTCTATGTCCACATGTAGTTGTTATATCGAGTATCATGTAGTGTGTAATGGTTTACAATCTTGCTTGGATATTGGAGTTGGTCCTTTCATATAGTGAATGTAAATGTAGGATAATATAATATCATATGGTGGGTAGGTTGACAGACAAGAGGATTGGCAGTATAATAGGCTACATCTTGGAAATTAGTTGTGTTTTTGTAATTAGCATGTCCTTAAATGCATGTCAAAGAATAAAACTATCCATGTTAGTTAATTTCATTTCCCTTTGATAAACTACCTCATTATAATTGTCGAACCACACCCTTATAACAAATAGCACAAGTCTGCGTTCCTCAACCTCATGAAGGTCGAGCCCAGGTCGAAACAGACCAAGCAGGCCCGCATCGGATAAACAGTGGCCTAGGTCTGGCCCATCCCGCATGAGCTGGATTTGGGCCCATAATATTCGATCAGCTGTCCGTGTGCATAGTCACGTTTTCTTATTCTGTAAAAGCATTTTGAATCCTACTATAAATAACCTGCAAGCATGTAATTAACTAGGACTATCTCTGTTTTCAATTAGTCGAGACAAACGCGACAAGAAACGTAGTTGCTATAGGATATTCTTTTAAAATAAGGACGAGATGAGCCTCGACAAATAAAAATAAATGCACAAGCTGCGGGGCCCTCGTTAAATGTATATATCGAAGCATTCAGTTTCCAAGGTGGGTCGTTTAGCAAATCTCACGACCCTCCCGGAATAATAACGCGATAGCCTCTTTAAGCGCGTATTTAATAATCTTACCTTCTTAAATTCGGGTGCACATTTATGTGACCCAAATCCAAATCTCGACGGATTCGAGATGTGTCGTTTAGCGAATTTTTACGACCTTCCCCAAAATAACAAGATGCTAGTTGTTTTAGGCTCGCCTTTAATAATCTATCTTCTTAAACTCGGGTGTGCATTTCATGCGACCCAAATCCAAAATCCCAAAACGTCGAATAAACTATGTTCCGGATTGTGGATGCCTTTCATGTGACGCAGACCAAAGACATGTTTTAAGTGATGTTCACATTCTTAATAATAATAATTATGAAAGCGGTTAAAAGATAAAATTTGCACATAAGTTCACATTTGTATAAAATCAGATAAATAAGCCGAATATGACAGTTGAGCGACCGTGCTAGAACCACGGAACTCGGGAATGCCTAACACCTTCTCCCGGGTTAACAGAATACCTTATCCGGATTTCTGGTAGGCAGACTGTAATACGAAGTCATTCTTTTCCTCGATTCGGGATTAAAATTGGTGACTTGGGACACCCTAAATCTCCCAAGTGGCGACTCTGAAATAAATAAACCAATCCTGTTTCGATTGTCCTTTAATTGGAAAAAACTCCCTTGCACCCTCGCGGGTGCGGAAAAAGGAGGTGTGACAGCTCTGGCGACTCTGCTGGGGAATTCTGACTCCTTCGGAACTAGTGCTTCACTTTTCGGAAGGCTGTCGGGAATGATACAGGCCTTTCGCTTTTTCTGAGCACAAGTTTCATCCCCTTGCTGGGGAACAACTTCCTCCATTGAAACTTATTATGTTGGGGACAACACTGGCTCTAAGACCACTTCCCTCGAGACTGGCGTTATCTTTTATTCTTCCCCGAATAGATACCTGACTTCCAGAAAATTTTCTAAATAGAAGGAAAATTTTCTGCCCCAGTTTGATAATATCCATGTGCATGCATTTCTGGCATCAATGCCATTTCCCTTACCTGTTTCAAATCAGACAAAATTTGTTAGTTTAAAACATGGTGGTTGGTTGTGATACTCCCACTGGGATGATTTTCCCTTTCTCCTTCCTTGCTCTGCGCTCCACAGCTTGTTGGGGATGATATTATGTGCTGGGGATAATCCCTTCCTGCTGGGGATATCCCTCTTCTTTTGCGACATAGCTCGGAAACTGGCATTTCCCCGACCTTTTAGTCTAGTTTGAATTTACCAAATCATGCTCATTGCTCTCCTTGATTTGCCTACGGGCTTTGGCCTTGAGGTTTATAACCTTTGATTTTGGCAAGGGTATCCCTCTTGACATTTGTCAATATTTTTGTCAATTTTGCTGGGGATATCTTTTTGACACTGGCCCCGCGCTTGTTCCTTGCTGACTATACCACTTGGATGTACTAGTCAGATCTCATCTTGCATATTTGGAAAGTTGATGGCATATTTTGAAGTCAATTCACACTTGTTCTGACCAAACAGACTCTATTGGGGATTTTTCTTTGAAAGGAAAAAGATAAAAGGGAACAGAATAAAAAGACAAAGAAAAATGACTCTTTAACAAAAGAAACTATAAATAAAAACCTATCAAATGCAGATACCGACTCTAATGGTCATGACATGCACATGTGGCCTATCCTCTACCGCCAATCATCTTTCAAGATCTTCAATTGGCAATTCCCCATCTGATTCTTAATCCTATTCGACTTGTAGTGCCCGAAGGGTTTTCATTATCAAGTCTCTCTCATTTTTGGTTTTTCTCTCAGCTTTCATCGCCTTATGGTGCCTGTGAAGGTTTTCACCGATAAGACTCTCTCATTTGTATCACTTTCCAGCTGGGGATTTGGTGTGTTGCCGGTACGACTCTTTCTGTTGGGGATTAGAGTCCTTTCTGCTATGGAACAGAATGTTATGTCCGCCGGTAAGACTCTTCATTTGTCTGACTTGGCATCTTTTAAAGACTGATCAGAAGGTCTTTCTTTGGACCGTAATGTGGGTTTTGGATAGGACTAGAAAAAAAGGGTATTAAAGGCTCAAAAAATGCATTAATTTTGGGTTATTAATTACAACCTTCGGAATTAGATTTATTTACATCAAACGCAACCTTTGCCCCAATTTCTTGCTTGAAGATATTTTAATTGATTTTTTCATTTTTCAAAACTATGATCGAGTCGTGAAGCGCCTACGTATCCTCTTTGAGGAATCAGTTTTCTTTTCTTTTCCTCTTCCCTTTTTCTTTTTTTTCATTTTCTTGTTTTCTTTCTTTCTTTCTTTCTTTCTTTTTTTTTTATTTTTTTTCGTTGCTACTGATTCCGAACGAGGGGTATGAAAGAAAATAAATAAGGTTCAAAAGGGGTAACGAAGGATAAAGTGTTTAGGTAGCAGAACAAAATGCCTTCGTCATTCCTGTCTTCAAAACATGCCAAGTGCAAACAACACAATTTAAATTTGTAGTCTCTTCTGAGGGTGCTGGACTTGACAATTATGTTAAACATTTTATCTTTCCTTTGTCATTTCTAAAACACCGTTGGGTGACACTCTCATTATCATGACCGACCCTCATGCCAGTTTGGCGAATCTTGCTTTTAACAGTTTTTCTTTTGTGCTTAACTTGCCCCAGTTCTACATGACTCTAGCTCTGAATAATCTCAAACCGTCCTTATTTTCTTTAAATGGTCTGATCGCTTTTCCGGGGTTTTATGATTAACTTTTAAGATTAGGCCCAAATTGTGTGCGCATGTCATGTCACTAGAATCAGTACTGAACAAAATGACAAAAGGACTAAACAAAAGATGACAGGATATAATAGAAGACCGGAATTTGCATTAGATTACCGGTGAAATGGTTTGAGAAAACAAAACAAACAAAACAAACCAGAATAAAATCCTAACACAAACTGGAAAAAATTTAAACAAACTGCTAGGACAAAATGGAAAGATAAGAAGGTTTGACACAAGAAAATATTCGGATTACAACCCTAAGAATAATCCGGACAACAGAAATGACAACAAAATAAGCCACCACCAGCTTCACTTTTGCTAACCAAGGAACTGAGCGTCCTCCCATTTTATCAAACTTGGCATCGTAGCTACTGAGCTTCGCATCAGCATTGCCTAGACCATTACCAACTTCAATATCATCAACCTCCGTCAACAAGTTCCCGATAGGATTTGAGTGCTTCTACTATCAGGCCCAATCCCCGCAGAGTGTGTATCATGAGATGCAAGTGAAGGACTCTGAGTGTCATTGTCCGGCTTACCACAAACCAACCACCTTAACTTTATTTGCGAAACAAACAGGTTAGAATGGACTCAGTCGGTCCTCATTATTAACAACATCTTTTTTCTTTTTCTCTTTTTTTTTGATGTTTTTTTTCCATTTTTTTTCTTTTCTCTTTTTCTCTTTTTTTTTCTTTCTTTTTTTTTTCGATTTTTTTTCCTTTTTCCTTTTTTGATTTTTCCATTTTTTTTTGTTGTCTACGTATCATGACCCCGCATGAATCAGACCTTGCGTAGTTCGTGACCAATAAAAGATAAATAATAATGAACATTTTTCTTTTTACTTTTCATATTAAAACAAACTGGGTTTCAAAGGTTTAAATATGACCTACAACAAACGGGATGTTGTTTATTTAATCGACTGATTATTACCTGTTATAATTAGTATAGTCGACTCGATAAACGTCGTCGATTAGTTTCCTACGACTGAATGTTCAAATATTCTAATTCATACAACTTCATGTAAGTGAACAAACCTGTTTGTGATTAGTTGGATGCTCGACATTGCCTGAAATTAGCCTATAACTGCATTACAAACCAACTGAAAGATTCAGTCTAGGGTAGCTTCGATTTTAAACTTTCAGAAGTTCAAAATGACCCATTGTTGCAGAGGGTCAAGACAGTAATAAACAGGGATTAACAGGGGTAATTTGGGTGTTAAAAAGAACAGAAATGATTAGTTTAAATGAGCTGACAAATAGGGTACTAGATTAGGATTAAAATAAGGTAATAGTGGGGAGCCAAACTTTGTGGCATGGGGCTGATTGAATAAAAAAGGGGTGCCCATGTTGTTGGGCAAAAAATACAGGCTAAAAGCCTGTCGAATGGATGGGTATGAGGAATATTTTGATTAGTTTAGAAAGGAAGTTATGGGCAGGAAAGAGGAGAGGGGCTCAAGGCAGCTGAGTGCTTGCCATTTCTGCCTATAAATAGAGCGAGCTGTTTCAGAACATAAAAGGGGCTGGACATTCTTTAGTCTTCAGAGAGATTCTGTGAGTAAGAAAACTGAAAAGGAAAAACAGAAACAAATTTCAGAATACTGTGAATGAGTATTATCTGAAAACTATGTAAGAGTTCAAGGTGGTCAAGCTGTCTTTGTTGTTTGCTGTTGGTTGTTTGCCTAGCTTTTGTGGTTATTGGATTTCTGTTGCTGTTACATTCGATATCTTGGGCTTCCTGCTGTCTCTTTACTCTGTTTTCTGGGGTTGTCTGTTCATTGCTCGATAACTTGTTGAGCTTCATCATTGTAGCTGTTTGGTTGTTGCTGTGTTGTGTTGTTTATCTGTTGCTGCTGTGCTTGCTGTGTACCACTCAGTTGATCATTATCCTTCTTCTTTTGTTTCTCTATACCAGGTACACGACTAATACTGTCCATGTAACTTGAAAGTTGAGCATGAATACGAAAGAGAAGATTTGAAGACGTCTATGTCCACATGTAGTTGTTATATCGAGTATCATGTAGTGTGTAATGGTTTACAATCTTGCTTGGGTATTGGAGTTGGTCCTTTCATATAGTGAATGTAAATGTAGGATAATATAATATCATATGGTGGGTAGGTTGACAGACAAGAGGATTGGCAGTATAATAGGCTACATCTTGGAAATTAGTTGTGTTTTTGTAATTAGCATGTCCTTAAATGCATGTCAAAGAATAAAACTATCCATGTTAGTTAATTTCATTTCCCTTTGATAAACTACCTCATTATAATTGTCGAACCACACCCTTATAACAAATAGCACAAGTCTGCGTTCCTCAACCTCATGAAGGTCGAGCCCAGGTCGAAACAGACCAAGCAGGCCCGCATCGGATAAACAGTGGCCCAGGTCTGGCCCATCCCGCATGAGCTGGATTTGGGCTCATAACGTTCGATCAGCTGTCCGTGTGCATAGTCACGTTTTCTTATTCTGTAAAAGCATTTTGAATCCTACTATAAATAACCTGCAAGCATGTAATTAACTAGGACTATCTCTGTTTTCAATTAGTCGAGACAAACGCGACAAGAAACGTAGTTGCTATAGGATATTCTTTTAAAATAAGGACGAGATGAGCCTCGACAAAAATAAATAAATGCACAAGCTGCGGGGCCCTCGTTAAATGTATATATCGAAGCATTCAGTTTCCAAGGTGGGTCGTTTAGCAAATCTCACGACCCTCCCGGAATAATACCGCGATAGCCTCTTTAAGCGCGTATTTAATAATCTTACCTTCTTAAATTCGGGTGCACATTTATGTGACCCAAATCCAAATCTCGACGGATTCGAGATGTGTTTCTAATCACGGGTACATTGATTGTGACGTGGTTCGAGATGCGTGTCCATGACGTTGCAAATTCCTTTTAAAAATAAGAACGAGACGAGCCTCGACAAACAAAAATGTACAAAGCTGCGGGGCCCTCTAAATGTATGTATATATTAAAATATTTAGAATTCAGGATGTGCCGTTTAGCAAATTTTTACGACCTTCCCCAAAAATACAAGACGCTAGTTGTTTTAGGCGCGCCTTTAATAATCTATCTTCTTAAACTCAGGTGTGCATTTCATGCGACCCAAATCCAAAATCCCAAAACGTCGAATAAACTATGTTCCGGA
Organism: Nicotiana tabacum; assembly: GCF_000715075.1. Taxonomy (NCBI): domain Eukaryota; kingdom Viridiplantae; phylum Streptophyta; class Magnoliopsida; order Solanales; family Solanaceae; genus Nicotiana; species Nicotiana tabacum. The sequence goes on along the minus strand of NC_134100.1, from coordinate 20,986,680 downwards.
TTGTGGATGCCTTTCATGTGACGCAGACCAAAGACATGTTTTAAGTGATGTTCACATTCTTAATAATAATAATTATGAAAGCGGTTAAAAGATAAAATTTGCACATAAGTTCACATTTGTATAAAATCAGATAAATAAGCCGAATATGACAGTTGAGCGACCGTGCTAGAACCACGGAACTCGGGAATGCCTAACACCTTCTCCCGGGTTAACAGAATACCATATCCGGATTTCTGGTAGGCAGACTGTAATACGAAGTCATTCTTTTCCTCGATTCGGGATTAAAATTGGTGACTTGGGACACCCTAAATCTCCCAAGTGGCGACTCTGAAATAAATAAACCAATCCTGTTTCGATTGTCCTTTAATTGGAAAAAACTCCCTTGCACCCTCGCGGGTGCGGAAAAAGGAGGTGTGACAGCTCTGGCGACTCTGCTGGGGAATTCTGACTCCTTCGGAACTAGTGCTTCACTTTTCGGAAGGCTGTCGGGAATGATACAGGCCTTTCGCTTTTTCTGAGCACAAGTTTCATCCCCTTGCTGGGGAACAACTTCCTCCATTGAAACTTATTATGTTGGGGGCAACACTGGCTCTAAGACCACTTCCCTCGAGACTGGCGTTATCTTTTATTCTTCCCCGAATGGGTACCTGACTTCCAGAAAATTTTCTAAATGGAAGGAAAATTTTCTGCCCCAGTTTGATAATATCCCTGTGCATGCATTTCTGGCATCAATGCCATTTCCCTTACCTGTTTCAAATCAGACAAAATTTGTTAGTTTAAAACATGGTGGTTGGTTGTGATACTCCCACTGGGATGGTTTTCCCTTTCTCCTTCCTTGCTCTGCGCTCCACAGCTTGTTGGGGATGATATTATGTGCTGGAGATAATCCCTTCCTGCTGGGGATATCCCTCTTCTTTTGCGACATAGCTCGGAAACTGGCATTTCCCCGACCTTTTAGTCTAGTTTGAATTTACCAAATCATGCTCATTTCTCTCCTTGATTTGCCCACGGGCTTTGGCCTTGAGGTTTATAACCTTTGATTTTGGCAAGGGTATCCCTCTTGACATTTGTCAATATTTTTGTCAATTTTGCTGGGGATATCTTTTTGACACTGGCCCCGCGCTTGTTCCTTGCTGACTATACCACTTGGATGTACTAGTCAGATCTCATCTTGCATATTTGGAAAGCTGATGGCATATTTTGAAGTCAATTCACACTTGTTCTGACCAAACAGACTCTATTGGGGATTTTTCTTTGAAAGGAAAAATATAAAAGGGAACAGAATAAAAAGACAAAGAAAAATGACTCTTTAACAAAAGAAACTATAAATAGAAACCTATCAAATGCAAATACCGACTCTAATGGTCATGACATGCACATGTGGCCTATCCTCTACCACCAATCATCTTTCAAGATCTTCAATTGGCAATTCCCCATCTGATTCTTAATCCTATTCGACTTGTAGTGCCCGAAGGGTTTTCATTATCAAGTCTCTCTCATTTTTGGTTTTTCTCTCAGCTTTCATCGCCTTATGGTGCCTGTGAAGGTTTTCACCGATAAGACTCTCTCATTTGTATCACTTTCCAGCTGGGGATTTGGTGTGTTGCCGGTACGACTCTTTCTGTTGGGGATTAGAGTCCTTTCTACTATGGAACAGAATGTTATGTCCGCCGGTAAGACTCTTCATTTGTCTGACTTGGCATCTTTTAAAGACTGATCAGAAGGTCTTTCTTTGGACCGTAATGTGGGTTTTGGATAGGACTAGAAAAAAAGGGTATTAAAGGCTCAAAAAATGCATTAATTTTGGGTTATTAATTACAACCTTCGGAATTAGATTTATTTACATCAAACGCAACCTTTGCCCCAGTTTCTTGCTTGGGGATATTTTAATTGATTTTTTCATTTTTCAAAACTATGACCGAGCCGTGAAGCGCCTACGTATTCTCTTTGAGGAATCAGTTTTCTTTTCTTTTCCTCTTCCCTTTTTCTTTTTTTTTTCGTTTTGTTGTTTTCTTTCTTTCTTTCTTTCTTTTTTTTTTGTTTTTTTTCGTTGCTACTGATTCCGAACGAGGGGTATGAAAGAAAATAAATAAGTCTCAAAAGGGATAACGAAGGATAAAGTATTTAGGTACCAGAACAAAATGCCTTCGTCATTCCAGTCTTCAAAACATGCCAAGTGCAAACAACACAATTTAAATTTGTAGTCTCTTCTGAGGGTGCTGGACTTGACAATTATGTTAAACATATTATCTTTCCTTTGTCATTTCTAAAACACCGTTGGGCGACACTCTCATTATCATGACCGACCCTCATGCCAGTTTGGCAAATCTTGCTTTTAACAGTTTTTTTGTGCTTAACTTGCCCCAGTTCCACATGACTCGAGCTCTGAATAATCTCAAACCGTCCTTATTTTCTTTAAATGGTCTGATCGCCTTTCCGGGGTTTTATGATTAACTTTTAAGATTAGGCCTAAACTGTGTGCGCATGTCATGTCACTAGAATCAGTACTGAACAAAATGACAAAAGGACTAAACAAAAGATGACAGGATATAATAGAAGACCGGAATTTGCATTAGATTACCGGTGAAATGGTTTGAGAAAACAAAACAAACAAAACAAACCACAATAAAATCCTAACACAAACTGGACAAAATTTAAACAAACTGCTAGGACAAAATGGAAAGATAAGAAGGTTTGACACAAGAAAATATTCGGATTACAACCCTAAGAATAATCCGGACAACAGAAATGACAACAATATAAGAAATGACAACAGAATAATCCGGTGAGAATCAAACCCGCATAGTTCATTGCTCGATCACTTGTTGAGCTTCATCATTGTGGCTGTTTGGTTGTTGCTGTGTTGTGCTGTTTATCTGCTGCTGCTGTGCTTACTGTGTACCACTCAGTTGATCATTATCCTTCTTCTTTTGTTTCTCTATACCAGACAAGTTAGTTGTTAAAGAACTCTGGCAACACACTCCTACCAAACCAGATGCAAAGGACCGGTAGCAACAAGCATGACTACTTCAGAGAATAGTAATGAGAAAGAAAGGCCGATGAGCCAGTTGTTAAAAGAAGCGATGGAAAAGATTGAATGGATGGGACTAGAGATGAATGCAATGCAGCTAGCCCTAGCCAAAGCACAAAAGAGCCCTGAGCCACTGGGGCACATGCCGGAATACCCTCACTCCGGGCCCTCAACAAGCCTCCCAAACCCCCGTTATCATCAAGAAAGAAGCCCTCATGATTCCCAAGCTCCATCACCCCATCAACCTCTCCCAACACCCAATATTCCCACTTTTGTGGGACCCACATCAGCCCCCTTGCAAAGAACGACCAGTGAGCCATTGTTTCAGGCTCACGATGCGCAATACTATCCCCCTTAGCCTACATTCCATGCCCCCGAACCACAGGCTTACAATCCACACTTGGAGGTACCGGCAGAGATTGAAAAGCCGGTTAAAGCCCCTGAACAGGATGAGGTATTGAGAAAGTTCAAAAGCCTGGAGCAGTCCTTCAGGAACCTGCACGGTTTGGGCAACCAGGTCAGCGTAGCATACAAAGATCTGTGCCCTTTCCCAGACGTCCAACTCCCGGCTGGTTTCAAAATGCCTAAGTTTGATTTATATGAAGGCCACAGTGATCCCATGGCACATTTGCGGGGATTCTGTAGAAAAATGAGAGGGGCAAGCGGCAAAGATGAGCTTCTAATAGCTTATTTCGGCCAAAGTCTGAGCGGATCTGCACTAGAATGGTATACCAGGCAGGATTCCAGTAGGTGGTACACTTGGGATGATCTGGCGCAGGCTTTCGCAGGTCATTTCTAGTACAATCTCGAGATAGTCCCTGACCGTCTCACATTATTAAGAACTGGGAAGAAACCCGGGGAATGTTTTCGCGAGTTCGGGTTCCGCTGGAGAGAACAAGCAGCTAGAGTCGATCCTCCCATGAGAGAGAAAGAGATGGTGGACTATTTCTTACAAACATTGGATCCAACCTACTTTGGTCACTTGGTGACAACGGTTGGAAAATCCTTCAACAAGGTGGTCAAGATAGGGGTCATGATAGAAGAGGGTCTGAGGTCTGACAAAATCCTGAACTACTCGGTACTCAAGGCCACGACCCAGGCTATTGAGAGCGGCACGGGAGGTGCGCTGAGAAGAAAGAAAGAAGAAGTTGCCACGATTGAGGCAGACAGTTGGTCCAGGGCTTGCAAGCCACACTGCAACCAACCTAGACCTCATAGGCCAAACTGCCCATACAACCCACCACAACATTTCTATCCGCCTCGAGAACAACATTTCTCCGTACACCAGGCCCAGGCATACACCCAGCCTCCGGTTTGCCCGCAATGGCGCACGCCGGCTCCCCAGAACATATATGCACCACCACAAAACACCTATCCTCCACCGAGGGCGTATAGAAACCCTCCAGGGGCAGGCTTTAGGGGAAATCCAGATGCTAGGAATGACAGGTTGCAGAAACACAGAACTTTCACGGAGTTGGGAGAAACCTACACCGCTTTGTTCCACAAACTGAGGAAATTGGGTTTGGTTAGTCCTGTCCAGACTCGAGAACCAAATCCCCCACCCCAGAATTTGGATCGATCAATAAGTTGTGAATACTGCTCAGGGATGCTCGGGAGGCATGCTATACAGGATCTTATTGACACCAATAAGATCGAGGTCCAGACACCGGAGGCTCCTAACATCAACCAGAACCCACTGCCAGCGCACCACGAGACTCACATGATTGAGTTGGTGTATGAGGGAGGAGAGTTGAGAAAACCCTCACAAACAGTGATGATGATCCAGGCCGCCCCGAAAGAAGTCTTAACCAGTGGGGGAACGAGGGTACAGTCGCAGGGAGAAGGCGTCAAGCCAGTAGTGATATTGGGAAAGATCCCGTCCGCCATAACAAGCAAACCCGAGCCAAACAAGTTGGTAATATCAGGGATTCCGCCCGCACCTACAGTTGTGTTGAAAGGGGTGTATAGAGAACTTGTCACCATAAAGCCTGTAGTCCAGCTGCCGATGATTGATAGCAAGGCTGTGCCTTGGAAATATGAAAAGGCGGTGGTGATGTACAAAGGAAAACAGGTGGAAGAAGTTAGTTGTGAAGCGCAAGGGCTGACTCGATCAGGTCGATGTTTTGCTCCGGTGGAGCTAAGGAGAACCAACCCAACTGCAACCAAGAAACCTGTATCCGAAGAAGAGGCTGAGGAGTTCCTGAGGAAGATGAAGGTACATGACTACTCCGTGGTCGAACAGCTGAGGAAAACACAGGCCCAGATCTCGCTGCTGTCATTACTGATCCATTCTGAGGAGCATCGTCGGGCCCTGATGAAGATATTGAACGAAGCTCATGTGCCCAACGAGATTTCTGTAAACCACCTGGAAATCATTGCCAACAAGATTTTCGAGGTGAACAGGGTAACATTCTCAGATGATGACCTACCGATGGAAGGTACAGAGCATAATAAAGCTCTCTACCTAACTGTCAAATGTGAAAACTCGGTAGTTACTCAGGTATTGGTGGATAACGATTCAAGTGCCAATATCTGCCTGTTATCCACTCTGAACCAGTTAAAGATCGACCACGGAAGGATCCGCAAGAATAGCATCTGCGTCCGAGGATTTGACGGAAATGGAACAGCCACTGTAGGGGATGTTGTACTTGAATTGACCATCGGTCCAGTCCTGTTCACCATGGAGTTCCAAGTGTTAGATGCCACAGTATCTTATAACCTTCTGTTAGGACGACCATGGATTCATGCAGCCAAAGCAGTGCCCTCCACCCTACATCAGATGGTGAAGTTCGAGTGGGAAAGACAAGAGGTCGTGCTACACGGCGAGGACACGGCGTGCACCATGGGTGGCGCCATTGTACCTTTCATAGAGACCGCTGATGACAAAGGTCCTTGGGTCTACTAGATTTTCGATACAGTGTCGGCAAACAAATTTTCTGAAGGAGAAATCATCCCGCACCCTAGGGTAGCTGCCGCGACAGTCATGATGGTTTCAGAAATGCTGGGTAACGGATTTGTGCCGGGAAAGGGCCTGGGAGTTGAGCTTCAGGGGATTGTCCAACATGTTTCCCTGCCTAAAAATCTGGAAACTTTCGGATTGGGGTTCAAACCAACCGCAGCAGATGTAAAGCAAGCGTGGAAAATGAAGAAGAAAGTTTGGTATCTTCCCAAACCCGTGCCACGTCTCTCAAGATCTTTTGTCAGAGCAAGCGCCAAAAGGCCACCGGTCCCAAAGATTCTAGGACCATTGATTGGTATGGATGGGGACCTGAATCAGAATTTCGAGAGGCTATTCGCTGATGTCAGTATGGTAGAAGCTGGAGAAGGTTCCAGCAGAGCAGAGATACAGTTTGTGGGGCCTGAGGCCAAAACCAACAATTGGACGGTTACTCCTCTCCCTGTCCGAGGGGAGTCTTGGTAGTAGGCTTTGATTTATGTTTTGTTTGTTTCGTTTTGTTCGGATTACTCCAGGGTGTAATCCAAATTTTACTTTCGTTTTGTAAAAGTGTGAACCCTTTTATCCCGCAAGTTTAATAAAGTTCTCTTCTTTTGTCCCATTTTAATTTTGTTTTGTTCTTTTTCTTTCTGAACAGTTCTCTTTTTACTGGTTCTAACGACATGGCATGCACAACGTATCTTCGACCTAGTCTAATAAATCAATCTGAATCCGACTTAATGACACAAGAGGTCGTTTGCGACGATGAATCCGAATATGACGAAGATAAAGCCTTCGAAGAGATAAACCGAGAACTGTGCCAATTTGAAGAAAAACCCAAACCTAACCTAAATGACACTGAGGTCGTGAATCTAGGGGACGCTGATAATGTCCGAGAAACCAAAATTAGCATCCATATTGAGCCGAATGTCAGGGAAGAATTGATCAAAACCCTCGTGGAATTCAAAGATGTTTTTGCTTGGTCATATGATGATATGCCGGGATTAAGCACCAATTTAGTGGTTCAAAAATTTCCCACTAACCCGGCATACCCTCCGTTCAAGCAAAAGCTAAGGAAATTTAAAACAGAAATGAGTGTAAAGATCAAAGAAGAGGTGATTAAGCAGTTGCAGGCGAAGGTCATTCGGGTCACTCGATATCCCGAGTGGATGGCCAACGTGGTACCGGTCCCAAAGAAGGATGGAAAAATCAGGGTGTGCGTCAACTACCGCAATCTCAACAAAGCAAGTCCCAAGGATAATTTTCCGTTGCCCAACATCCATATCCTGATCGATAATTGCGCTGGGCGCGAGATCAAATCCTTTGTGGATTGCTATGCGGGATATCATCAAATCCTAATGGACGAGGAAGATGCTGAAAAGACAGCATTTATCACGCCATGGGGAACTTACTGCTATTGGGTAATGCCGTTCGGACTAAAGAATGCCGGGGCAACGTACATGCGAGCAATGACTGATGTGTTTCATGACATGATACACAAAGAAATCGAGGTATACGTCGATGATGTGATCATAAAGTCTTGGCGTCAGGAGGACCATGTAGCAGACCTAAGGAGATTCTTCCAAAGACTCCGAAGGTATGATATCAAGCTTATCCCGGCCAAATGCGCATTCGGGGTTCCGTCAGGAAAGTTGTTAGGATTCATCGTCAGTCGACGGGGGATTGAGTTAGACCCATCCAAAATCGAATCCATCCGAGATTTGCCACCGCGAAAGAACAAAACAGAGGTAATGAGTTTGCTGGGTAGACTCAATTACATCAGCAGGTTCATCGCTCAACTCACAGTAACTTGTGAGCCCATATTTCGGCTGCTGAAAAAGGATGCTGCGGTAAGTTGGACGGCAGAGTGTCAAGAGGCTTTCGACCAAATCAAAGGGTATCTGTCTAATCCACCCGTATTGGTCCCGCCTAAGCCATGGAAGCCCTTAATTCTTTATCTGACGGTCCTGGAAAATTCATTTGGTTGTGTACTGGGGCAACATGATGACACAGGAAGGAAGGAGCAGGCCATCTACTATCTTAGCAAGAAATTCACAGTATATGAAGTCAAGTACACCCAACTCGAGAAAACATGCTGCGCCCTAACTTGGGTAGCTCAGAAGTTGAAACACTACCTGTCCTCGTATACTACTTATCTCATATCCCGTTTGGACCCATTGAAGTACATCTTCCAGAAACCTATGCCCACAGGGAGGTTGGCAAAATGGCAAATTCTGCTCACAGAGTTCGATATCGTCTATGTGACGAGGACAGCCATGAAAGCCCAGGCGCTGGCCGACCATTTGGCAGAAAATCCCGTTGATGAAAAATACGAGCCTTTAAGAACGTATTTTCCCGACGAAGAGGTAATGCATACAAATGAGCTGGAGTTACCCAAGGAACCGGGTTGGAAGCTTTTCTTTGATGGAGCTGCAAACGCGAAAGGGGTTGGAATAGGAGCAGTGCTCATCTCTGAAACAGGACGCCATTATCCTGTTACGGCTCAACTACGCTTCTATTGCACCAACAATATGGCCGAATATGAAGCTTGCATTCTGGGTCTGCGTTTGGCTGCGGACATGGATGTCCAAGACGTCTTGGTCTTGGGAGACTCGGACCTCTTGGTACATCAGATTCAGGGTGAATGGGAAATGCAGGATCTAAAGCTCATACCATATCGACAATGCTTGCATGATCTGAGCAAGCGATTTCGATCGGTGAAGTTCAAACATATCCCGAGAGTTCATAACGAGGTTGCGGATGCATTGGCCACCTTAGCATCAATGTTGCACCACCCTGACAAAATGTATGTTGATCCTCTGTACATCCAGGTCCGTGATCAGCACGCTTATTGCAACGCCGTAGAAGAGGAAGCAGATGGCGAGCCCTGGTTTCATGATATCAAAGAATACCTCAGAATAGGGACATATCCGGAACAGGCCACTGGAGACCAAAAAAGAGCCTTTCGGCGTTTGTCAAATGTTTTCTTCGTCAGCGCAGGAGTTTTGTACAAAAGAACCCAGGATTTGGGACTGTTGAGAGGCATAGATGTTGGGCAAGCCACGACGGTTATGGCAGAGGTACACACTGGAGTTTGCGGGCCACATATGAGCGGATATGTATTGGCAAGAAAGATCCTTCGAGCAGGGTATTATTGGCTTACCATGGAGCATGACTGTATCTCTTTCGTAAGAAAGTGCCATCAGTGTCAGATACATGGAGATATGATTCATTCCCCGCCAATAGAGTTACACACGATGTCAGCACCCTGGCCGTTTGTTGCATGAGGCATGGATTTCATTGGACCTATCGAGCCAGAAGCATCCAACGGTCATAGGTTCATTCTAGTAACCATTGACTACTTCACCAAATGGGTTGAGGCTAAAACCTTCAAGTCGGTAACTAAAGAGGCAGTGGTGGATTTTGTGCACTCCCATATCATCTGCAGATTTGGGATCCCAAAAGTAATCATCACAGATAACGGTGCGAATCTTAACAGTAGCCTGATGAGAGAGGTATGCCAACAGTTCAAGATTACACACCGCAATTCCACCCCATATCGTCCCAAGGCGAATGGAGCGGTCGAAGCAGCCAATAAGAACATCAAGAAGATACTGCAAAAGATGGTGGAAGGATCTAGACAATGGCACAAGAGATTACCCTTTGCTTTGTTGGGTTACCGCACTACCGTCCGGACTTCCGTAGGTGCAACTCCTTATTTGTTGGTGTACGGAACTGAGGCTGTAATACCAGCTGAGGTCGAAATTCCATCCCTCCGGATTGTCGCTGAAGCCGAGATTGATGACATGAATAGGTCAAAGCTCGATTGGAAGAATTGAGCTTGATAGACGAGAAAAGATTGGCAGCAGTGTGCCATGGTCAGCTGTATCAGAAGAGAATGGCGAGAACATATAATAAGAAGGTACGCCCCAGGAAGTTTGAAGTAGGGCAGCAGGTGTTAAAGAGAATCCTCCCGCATCAGGTTGAGGCAAAAGGCAAGTTCGCCCCAAATTGGCAAGGGCCTTATATTGTGACCAGAGTGTTGTCCAACGGTGCTTTGTGTTTGACAGATGTCGAGGGGAGATGTGTCGACATGGCTATCAATTCTGATGCAGTCAAGAGATATTATGCGTAATTTCTTTAATTATGGCAATTTTTGGTTCGTTTGTTTGTATCTGGTACTTATTGGATAATGAGATGACGGAGGCAATTCTTTCTTCTATCCAAACACTTTTAAACCCTTGTTTCCCCCTTTGAGCCTTAAGTTATTCTTTCATACCCCTCTTTTGGAATCACTAATGAAAAGATATGAAGAGAGAAAGAAAAAGAAAAGGAAAGTGTTAAGGAAAATGAATATATATATATATATATAAAAAGAGATAAAATCACAAGAAAAAAACAAACCGTGGGAACTACGTTTGACCTGATTCCTCGAAGAGGATACGTAGGCGCCTCACGGCTCGGTCATAGTATGCATCATAGTGTACATAGGATGCATAGTGTACATAAATACGCATAATAAGGCACAGTGTACATAACGCACATAGCTCAACATAGAGTAAAAATAGAATCCCCCCAAGCAAGAAAACTGGGGCAGAGGCTATGTTTTAAAATTCCAACCAAGGTTTGATTCCAAAAGTTGTAGCGGATCACCCGTTAAAGTCATTTCATTTTTTGATAGCCTTTCTTTTAGCCCCACACCAAAACCAACATCGACGTCCAAAAGACCTCCCGATCAATATCCAAGAGATGCCAAGTCAGGAAAATGAAGCCGAGAGTAATACACTGATCCCCGGCAAAAAAGAGGATCATAAAACTGGAAATGAATTGATAGTCCAAAGGAATCTCCAGAAAAAAGGGTCATATTGACAACACTCCAACTCTCCGGTGAAGAAATAAAATGAGAGAGACTTATCGGTGAAAACCTTCACAGGCACCATAAGGCGACGAAAGATGAGAGATATAAAATGAGAGAGTCTTATCGGTGAAAACCTTCACAGGCACCATAAGGCGCCGAGAGCTGAGAGAAAAGAGAGAGTCTCATTAGTGAAAACCCCTCGAAGGGCACTATGAGGCGACAAGGCAGATCAGCAAAAGGGTCCGCGTTCGCAAGAAATGGACACTCACTTATCCCTAGCAAGTAAGACCATCGGGCAAGTCGATTGATACAAATGGACTGGGTCGGGAATCTATGGTGCACGTCATGATCACGGGGACCAGTCATGTCATCCATGTAAGTTCTTCTGAATTTCTTTTCCCACCAAGTATTGGTTCAGAAAGATTTTCTCCTTTTCTATCTTTTTCATTTCTCTTTTTAAAAAATTTGTCTTGAAAAGGATTTTTCAAAGCTTACTACCAGAGACCGAAGGGGGATCCATCCGATGTAGGGTAACCCCAACAGTCCTAAAGGCTAGCCCAAGGCAATGCAATGTTGAGCCCTGCAGTTTTGGAGGAAGTAAACTCCTAAAGGGAGTGGTTTCGAGAGTAAAAGCAGACTCCCACAGCATGTACTGTAAAGAGAAAGCAGAAAAGGGGATAAATTGAAAACCAATCCCCAGCAGGCCGGAAACCCCCAGCAAGCAACTTTGTCCACCAACCAGTTATGGGGGCACAGAGCAAGAAAAGGGAAAGAGAGGAAAAATCATCCACCGGAAAGGCACCTCCTCCCACCATGAGTGAAACTAACTAAATCCTTTTGTCTGCTGCAGGAAAACAAAGGATTGATGATGGCAGCAGGACGCGATGCCAGAGAAATCACCAAACCAGGGCAGAAAATTTTCTGCCGTTGTCAAAAATTTTCTCGGAAGAACGAGGAAACAATTTTAATACTTTCAGTTCTAGGTCGCCCACCAGTAAAATGCGGGAATACTTTTCAGTTCTAGGTCGCCCACCAGTAAAATGCGGGAATACCTTTCAGCTCTAGGTCGCCCACCAGTAAAATGCGGGAATACTTTTCAGCTCTAGGTCGCCCAACAGTAAAATGCAGGAATACTTTTCAGCTCTAGGTCGCCCACCAGTAAAATGCGGGAATACTTTCAGTTCTAGGTCGCCCACCAGTAAAATGCGGGAATACTTTTCAGCTCTAGGTCGCCCACCAGTAAAATGCGGGAATACTTTTCAGCTCTAGGTCGCCCACCAGTAAAATGCGGGAATACTTTTCAGCTCTAGGTCGCCCACCAGTAAAATGCGGGAATACTTTTCAGCTCTAGGTCGCCCACCAGTAAAATGCGGGAATACTTTCAGTTCTAGGTCGCCCACCAGTAAAATGCGGGAATACTTTTCAGTTCTAGGTCGCCCACCAGTAAAATGCGGGAATACTTTTCAGCTCTAGGTCGCCCACCAGTAAAATGCGGGAATACTTTTCAGTTCTAGGTCGCCCACCAGTAAAATGCGGGAATACTTTTCAGTTCTAGGTCGCCCACCAGTAAAATGCGGGAATACTTTTCAGCTCTAGGTCGCCCACCAGTAAAATGCGGGAATACTTTTCAGTTCTAGGTCGCCCACCAGTAAAATGCGGGAATACTTTTCAGCTCTAGGTCGCCCACCAGTAAAATGCGGGAATACTTTTCAGTTCTAGGTCGCCCACCAGTAAAATGCGGGAATACTTTTCAGCTCTAGGTCGCCCACCAGTAAAATGCGGGAATACTTTTCGGTTCTAGGTCGCCCACCAGTAAAATGCGGGCATGCATTTCATAATTTTGCATTTAAGCAACTTTTGGTCTTATATTACAGATTTTGGAATCAGTAACCCTACCAGAAGGCGGAAGGTTACAACAAAGATCCCCAAGCAGGAAACAATAAAATCCCCAGCACCAAGAAGCAAAAGGCTGCAAAGGCAAGCGCGCGATTCAAAAGGGAGAAGGGACGCGTCTTGAAAGAAGCAGCTTCGGAACGTTATAGCATGCCCAGCATAACAATTTTGATGAAGAAAGCCACACCACTGAAGAAAACATTGAAAGGCTTAGAGAAGAGGGCCATGTTCCCAGCAGATCAAGTGAAATGATGAAAACTGGCACTCAGAAAAAGCAAAAGGCTAGTGTCATCTCCCAAGTTCACAAAAATAAAAGCATCGGAGGAAAGTGCAGGCCGACAAGAAAGCGAGGCGATAAGAACAAGTTGAAGATGGATGAGATCTTATGATCCACAGTCTAGCCTAGATTCTTGTTTTTCCTTTTAGAGCGATGTAACAAGGAGATCGGTGAGCGGTAGCATCCTACAACAGCATGCAACAGCGCACAATAGCAGCGAACACTACAGTCATACGGTAGTCCCAGCTACCAAAACTTCCCGAACTACATTGACCTGATTCCTGTTCAGCCTAGGATATGTAGGAAACCTCTGAAGCAAAGGTTCGGTCAAATATTTTTCGAAAAATGCTTCACACGGAGTACTCGGACGAGCAAAAATCGCCCGCTTTATCTTTGCGCGAAAACCCTTCGTGTCTTCGGGCAAAGAGGGGTAGCTGTAAGCACGTGATTTTTGCTTCACGAACAATCACTCCAAAAGAAATCAAAATAATTGCAAATGGCCTCGCCGTACAAATTTTAAATTTTTACTTGACATGTGCTGGTAGTCCTTTGTGTTTCTATCCATTTTTCATTGAATCTTATCAAACAAAAATACAAAATAAGTATGTCGTGTGTAATCGGGCCGTAATTCGGTTTTTAAAAGAAAATTCACAAAAATATGCAGCTTTTACTCTAGGCTGTGATTTAACCATTTTTAAAATTCTAATATGTGTGTGTTAATTGTTGTAGGTGTTACCCAATATGTGTGTAAGTTTATTTTAATTTTGACATTGTTTTTAGGAATTTTTGTTTAATTTGTTGAATTAAAAAGGGAAAGGAAAATTGGTTTGGACCCCAAAATTAGGCCCAAAGCCAATGCAAGACCCAACCCAAACCAGACCTGCCCAGGCACGACCCCAAAACGGCGCCGTATGAGCCTTTTGATCTGAGCCGTCCGTCCAGGCCAATCCAACGGCCCAGGACCCCCTTTAGCAACCCGTTCCCAAACCCGACCCAGTAACCGGTTCAACCCAACCCCTCACTTAAACCAAACGACCTCGTTTTAATACCAAATGACCCCGTCTCACCCCTCACCATCGGATTCAAGCCGTTGAGATCATCTGATCTAATGGCCAAGATCCAATCCCCTACTCCGTATATAAGCCCTCCATACACCCCACGCCCACCTATCCAAACCCCCCTTCACTCGTCTTCTTCACCAAACCCCGAACCCCATGAAACCCTAACGCCGCCCCCTTTTCCCTCGCTATTAAAGCCGGCGGCAAGGACGCCGTTGACCACCCCCTTAACACCCTTGATGCATCTCACCACCCCGAACCCAAATCTGTTACCCCCTAGCCTCGAATCCTCCCCCACCTTCTCGAATCTTCATTCGAAGATTCGAGACAAGACTCGATCTATACCAAACCACCCCAGATCCACACTGGACAATCCCCTGACTACCCTAGTGACCAAACCAAGCATGGTTTGGTCCGAATATACCCACAAATCCTAAAAAAACCAAATCTAAAAATTCGAACCCTAGGACACAAAGAACCTTGGAATCCGACCGGCTTCATAAGGGGTTTGGGGTCTAATAGACATTTATCAAGGTGTTCTCGGTTGAGAACACCCCGATTAAAGCTTGTTCGGCCTCAAATGGTCAAACCTAAGTCAGACCTGGGTTGGCTTTTGTTAAACATTTTTAGTAAGTTTTCCCTTTTCTTTTTAGTTTTGTTCGAATATTGATTGAGTTTGTTAGCATGTTTTGTTGTGATTGTTTGGTATTTCTGGTATTTTCATTCCAATTTCTTCCATATTTGTGAGGCCTTTTATTTGGCCAATTGTTTTCTGTGTATGTTTGAATACGTTCTGTGATATACATGCTCGATTAGATTAGTCGTCGCATAGATAACTCATATAGCCTCCCAATGTCGTGCAAGTTTGTCTGAAGCCCTTTGGGACCCTGTTCGTGTTGTTTATTTAATTGACTGATTATTACCTGTTATAATTAGTATAGTCGACTCGATAAACGTCGTCGATTAGTTTCCTATGACTGAATGTTCAAATATTCTAATTCATACAACTTCATGTAAGTGAACAAACTTGTTTTTGATTAGTTGGATGCTCGACATTGCCTGAAATTAGCCTATAACTGCATTACAAAACAACTGAAAGATTCAATCTAGGGCAGCTTCGATTTTAAACTTTCAGAAGTTCAAAATGACCCATTGTTGCAGAGGGTCAAGACAGTAATAACCAGGGATTAACAGGGGTAATTTGGGTGTTAAAAAGAACAGAAATGATTAGTTTAAATGAGCTGACAAATAGGGTACTAGATTAGGATTAAAATAAGGTAATAGTGGGGAGCCAAACTTTGTGGCATGGGGCTGATTGAATAAAAAAGGGGTGCCCATGTTGTTGGGCAGAAAATACAGGCTAAAAGCCTGTCGAATGGATGGGTATGGGGAATATTTTGATTAGTTTAGAAAGGAAGTTATGGGCAGGAAAGAGGAGAGGGGCTCAAGGCAGCTGAGTGCTTGCCATTTCTGCCTATAAATAGAGTTGTTTCAGAACATAAAAGGGGCTGGACATTCTTTAGTCTTCAGAGAGATTCTGTGAGTAAGAAAACTGAAAAGGAAAAACAGAAACAAATTTCAGAATACTGTGAATGAGTATTGTCTGAAAACTGTGTAAGAGTTCAAGGTGGTCAAGCTGTCTTTGTTGTTTGCTGTTGGTTGTTTGCCGAGCTTTTGTGGTTATTGGATTTCTGTTGTTGTTACATTCGATATCTTGGGCTTCCTACTGTCTCTCTACTCTGTTTTCTAGGGTTGTCTGTTCATTGCTCGATCACTTGTTGAGCTTCATCATTGTGGCTGTTTGGTTGTTGCTGTGTTGTGCTGTTTATCTGCTACTACTGTGCTTGCTCTGTACCACGCAGTTGATCATTATCCTTCTTCTTTTGTTTCTCTATACCAGGTACACGACTAATACTGTCCATGTAACTTGAAAGTTGAGCATGAATACGAAAGAGAAGATTTGAAGACGTCTATGTCCACATGTAGTTGTTATATCGAGTATCATGTAATGTGTAATGGTTTACAATCTTGCTTGGGTATTGGAGTTGGTCCTTTCATATAGTGAATGTAAATGTAGGATAATTTAATATCATATGGTGGGTAGGTTGACAGACAAGAGGATTGGCAGTATAATAGGCTACATCTTGGAAATTAGTTGTGTTTTTGTAATTAGCATGTCCTTAAATGCATGTCAAAGAATAAAACTATCCATGTTAGTTAATTTCATTTCCCTTTGATAAACTACCTCATTATAATTGTCGAACCACACCCTTATAACAAATAGCACAAGTCTGTGTTCCTCAACCTCATGAAGGTCGAGCCCAGGTCGAAACAGACCAAGCAGGCCCGCATCGGATAAACAGTGGCCCAGGTCTGGCCCATCCCGCATGAGCTGGATTTGGGCCCATAATGTTCGATCAGTTGTCCGTGTACGTAGTCACGTTTTCTTATTCTGTAAAAGCATTTTGAATCCTGCTATAAATAACCTGCAAGCATGTAATTAACTAGGACTATCTCTGTTTTCAATTAGTAGAGACAAACGCGACAAGAAACGTAGTTGCTATAGGATATCCTTTTAAAATAAGGACGAGATGAGCCTCGACAAATAAAAATAAACGCACAAGCTGCGGGGCCCTCGTTAAATGTATATATCGAAGCATTCAGTTTCCAAGGTGGGTTGTTTAGCAAATCTCACGACCCTCCCGGAATAATAACGCGATAGCCTCTTTAAGCGCGTATTTAATAATCTTACCTTCTTAAATTCGGGTGCACATTTATGTGACCCAAATCCAAATCTCGACGGATTCGAGATGTGTTTCTAATCACGGGTACATTTATTGTGACGTGGTTTGAGATGCATGTCCATGACATTGCAAATTCCTTTTAAAAATAAGAACGAGACGAGCCTCGACAAACAAAAATGTACAAAGCTGCGGGGCCCTCTAAATGTATGTATATATTAAAATATTTAGAATTCTGGATGTGCCGTTTAGCGAATTTTTACGACCTTTAATAATCTATCTTCTTAAACTCGGGTGTGCATTTCATGCGACCCAAATCCAAAATCCCAAAACGTTGAATAAACTATGTTCCGGATTGTGGATGCATTTCATGTGACGCAGTTCAAAGACATGTTTTAAGCGATGTTCACATTCTTAATAATAATAATTATGAAAGCGGTTAAAAGATAAAATTTGCACATAAGTTCACATTTGTATAAAATCATATAAATAAGCCGAATATGACAGTTGAGCGACCGTGCTAGAACCACGGAACTCGGGAATGCCTAACACCTTCTCCCGGGTTAACAGAATTCCTTATCCGGATTTCAGGTACGCAGACTCTAATACGGAGTCATTCTTTTCCTCGATTCGGGATTAAAATTGGTGACTTGGGACACCCTAAATCTCCCAAGTGGCGACTCTGAAATAAATAAACTAATCCCGTTTCGATTGTTCTTTAATTGGAAAAAACTCCCTTGCACCCTCGCGGGTGCGGAAAAAGGAGATGTGACAATGTGCACGATATCACCCTTTGTGCTTTAGCAAGAAATCATAACAAACAGGCAATAAGTGCACGACATCACCCTTCGTGCTTTTACTCTCAATCCTCACCAATGCAATCAAGTAATGAAAATGTGCACGACATCACCCTTCGTGCTTTATTTCTCTTCCTCACTATGTAAATATTAGAAAATGTGCATGGCATCACCCTTCGTGCTTTATCTCTCTTCCTCACCATATGCATCAATATAAATAAAAATGTATACAGCATCACCCTTCGTGCTTTATCACTCTTTCCTCACCCAAACAATAGCAACAACAATTTCCCAGCAAGGGAATCAACAACAAGAATAAACACATCCCGGCAAGGGAATCAATAGTAAAAAATAAGTACGTCCCGACAAGGGAATCATCTAAAACCAAACTTGTACCAACACTTAACTTCACAATCAAAACCTCATCTGGATCAAATGCTCAACAATAAGCAAATACCACAAGAATCAACAATTTAGGCAATTCTAGTACTTATTAAGGAATACAATAATTACAATTTATGACTCATGGGCATGCTTGACACCGATGTATAGATACTCGTCACCATACCTATATGTCGTATACTACACTAGCACATAGCAAATAAGGCACAATACATATTCCCTCAAGCTAAGGTTAGACTAAACATTTACCTCGAACTTTCACGGCCAACTCAAGCCTCAAACACCGCTTTTCCTTTAGAATTTTCCTCCAAATTACTTGTATCTAGTCCAAATTAATTTAACAACATCAATAAATGCTATAGAATTCATACCCAATGCTTAATTATAGGTTTACTATCATTTTCCCCAAAACGTAAAAAATTGACACCGGGCCCGCTTGGTTAAAACTCAAGGTTCGGACCAAAACCCGATCACCCATTCGCCATCGAGCTCAAATATGCAATTAGTTTCAAAATCCGACCCCAAAACGAGGTCTAAATTCTAATTATTCAAAAAGCCCTAACTCTACCCAAATCTCTAATTTCTACCATGGAAGAACAATATTTAAGCCTAGAAATCTAATGGGTGTTGATGTAAAAGGAAGGAGATAACTTTAGGAACACATATCTATGATTTGGGATTGAATTTGCTCTTCAAAAATCGCCTAAGGTCTGATTTTAGGGAAGGAGATATGAAAATATGGCTTATTCCCATTTTTTGTTCTGTTTTTAATTCATTAGACATGTTTTCTTCGCGTTCGCGAGAAGCCTATCGCGTTCGCTAAGGGTTAACCCCCTTGACCTTCACGTTCGCAAGACCTACGTCACATTCACATAGGGTAAAATCCCTTCCCCCAGTTCCCGGCCAAATGGCCTTCGTGTTCGCGATAGCCAGGTCGCGTCCGCGAAGGGTAACACCCCCAATGCTTCGCGTTCGCGTCCTAAGCCTCGTGTTCGCATAGAGGAAAAATTCCCTCAGACTAACTTACTCTTTGCGTTCATGAGACTTCCTTCGTGAACGTGAAGAACAACACACCAACACACCAGAAGCAGCAAAACAGCAGAAAATCCTAAGTCCAAAACACCCGCGAAACCTATCCGAAACTCACCCGAGCCCTCGGGGCACCAAACCAAACATGCATACTAACTCAAAAACATCATATGAACTTACTTGTGCAATCAAATTGCCAAATTAACACCTCAAACTACGAGTTTAGCATCAAAAACAAAGAAAAATCTCCATAACTCTCAAGTTCAAATTTTAACAACCGAGGGTCCGATTCATGTCATATCAAGTCCATTTCTTATCAAATTTTACAAGTCAACCTAAATACCATATAAGACTTGTACTGGGCTCCAAAAACAAAATACGGGCCCGATACCATATATTTCAAACACATTTAAATTCCAAAAACTCTTAAAATTTTAGTTAAATAATTTTCCTCAAAAATTCATTTCTCGGGCTTGGGACCTCAGAATTCAATTCCGAGCATATTCTCAAGTCCCATATTTTTCTACAGACTCTCCAGGACCGTTAAATCATGTGTCCGGGTCCGTTTCCCAAAATATTGACCGAAGTTATCTTAAATTTAATTTTAAAGGCCAAATTAGCATTTTTATCAAATTTCCACATAAAAGCGTTTTAGATATACGTCCAGACTATGCACGTAATTCAAGGTGAGGTAAAAGGAGGTTTCTAAGGTCTCGAAACACAAAATTGACTCAAAAATTAAGTGATGACCTTTTGGGGTCATCACAGATGACGTCTATACCTATCTTCGAGAAGCTACAAGGCATTTAGGATAAACTTCCCATGTTCTTTCCTTATTGTATGACATTAATTTAGCTTGAAGAGTATCTCTTTGGATTCCTTTCACTCACTCGTATTTTATATGAGCACTCGGTATCATTTGTGCATCGATGGCTTGTGATTCCACGGAGGAAGTGTGCGATATGTTTTCTGTGTTTTTGTGATGGGCCAGTCTGGAGGACTTTGGATCGAGTTTTGACCGTTGTTTGGGCTTGATGGTTTTATTTGTGTGAGCATGTGCTTTTGGGCTTCTATGTCCGGTAGTACCCCCAGGAGCGAGATTTATGGCTCGGTGAGTGGTTAGATAGCTACATGATGAATATGATGTGACCACGAGATGTGTTTAGATGGCTTGGATATGACTAGAAGAGTTTGCTTGGGATGTGAAAATAGACTATTGGATGCTTGATTTTTGTCTTGATGTGTTGTACAGTCTCGGGTTATGATCGTATTGAGGTATCTTTTATGTTGTCCAGTTATGGGATGAAGTAGCTTCTTATGTTTTCTTGACAAGTTTAGACTCGGGAATATTACGTGAATGAATGATGGTTGTGGCCATGGTAGGACATAGTATAATGTCAATTTGAGGCTAAGCAGGTGAGTTATCTCCTGCGGGGTGGTCTACGGATGTGTGATCCTTATGATGTATATAGAGTTTCTTTCTACCAGTAGGTTATATGTGTTGCGTTTTATGTTTGGGTCGATTGAGAAAGTTGACTTGACGGTCACGAGGATGAATGAAAGCTTAGTAGATTATTTGAGGTATTTTATGGTTTGTGTTGCATAAGCTTATGAAGGATTTACTTGAATCTCAGTGCGGGATTATGACAGTAATAGAGTATGGGTATTGGGAGTTATCGATTGTTTTGTTATATGTCTTTGAGCCATGTGGGGGAGTCTGCTATCGATGATTTGATTGCATGGTTATGTGTTGTATTGGTTTCGGTCTGAGGCATACTTGTGGATCAGTTATGACTTGCGGAGGTTGGTTTTGATGATGACTGAAGCGAGGAAATTTCTAGATGCATGATGTATTACATCTTATGGATATATGAAAGTCTTAGAATGGTTTAGGTTTCTGTTCATGATGGATCTAATATACTAATAAAAAGGGATTCACTTGGTTGCTTAAAGGTGTGGATTACTTTTTTGGGTGTTGGTGTGCTATGGAGCACAGGTCATTCGGCTCATTTGGGCAGTGCATTTGAGATTTGAATGGGGTGGATAATTCTCGAGAAGGTTATAAAGAGTTCAAGATTCATATGAGGCATTTAAGGATTTCCCCATATTTGTATATGGCTAAGATCTAAGATTTGCATTAGATGGTACCGCGATTTGCGGTATTTCTGTATCATTACTGATTCTATATTTCAGCATTTGAGAGGTTAAAGAAATAAATTTAGATTCACATAAGGTCACTTCAGAGTGGGTATCTCAAATGTTGTATTTGGAGTGCTTAAGAGGGAATATAGTGGCTTATGGGCTTTAGGGCGATGTGGTTTCATGCTGAGATCTCTTGTAGTGAGCGTTGGGTTAATGGTCATGGTGTACTGGCAAGGAGGATTATTAACTTTAAGCAACTCAGAAGGAACTCAGAGGAAATAGAACAACTTAGTAGCGGGTTGGATTGGTATGGTGATGGTAGCTCTTATGATGTGGTAAGTCTTTACAGGTGTTTTGTGGCAATACTCTTGGGTTTGGCAACCTACATGACTTGGTTGATTTAGAGGGATTCAGTTCTGATGGCTTGGTTATGTGCAAACGGGATTCGTAGAGTTCTCGATGATTACTACCACGACTTGGGATGCATATTTTCTACATGTATGTGGGGTATGTTGCATTGTTGTGATTTTCTCGCGGATGGGGTCTAGTAGTAGGTTTCTGACTGATGGAGAATGTATCTTGTTGGTGCTTCAGAGTTGTTGATAGGGTTCTCATACTGTCATATGATGGTATGATAGAGGCATTGCGCCATGTGTGATTGAGATTTGCATGTACAAGGTTGCGATTTTGTTCGAAGGAAAGATGTAGATAGCACGAAGGGGTTCAGATGTTTAGAAGAAAGCTAGTACTATTTTGGTATCACCTGAGACAAGTGTGTATTTCAGAAGGGTGCATTGTATTTTGACTTGCGGATTCTTGACTTAATATTACGGTAATCACCTGGTTGATCGACTACTGATAATCAGATTTTGTTATGTGGCACGGAATAATTATAGAAGTATTTCTCGTGAGATGATTATGTATGAAGGATATGTCAGTCTCTTGAGCGGTTGAGTTGAGATCAGATACAATGATTATGGTATTCTTGGGATTTGGAGACTGGGAGTTCTCAAAAGCAGATTATTTTGTGGTTACAAACTGTGAAGATGCAGCCAAAGTTAGCCAGCTAGTAGTATGTATTATGTTTAGGTTATTGTGGACTCTTGGAGGGTTATTTATATATTTGTGACGACCGGAGTTGATTTGGGGTCCCATTAGTAGACCTAATGAGCACGTCTAATCTACATCAAGTCGGATTTGTTGACTCAACACTATTATTATTGAGGGGTGTGTCATTCGGTTAAAGTTGAGCTTGTTCGTGTTCCAATATGTTCTATGTGTTACTCTTTTATGCTTTAATGAGTTGTGATATGTTGGTTACTTGCACACATGGTGTGTTCTGTCTGGGTCTTGTGGCAAAATTTGAGCGAAATGGTTCTTGGGGTGTTGAATAGTTGACATTGGTTATGATCTTTTCGGTTTGTGGTATATTTTGTTATTCATTTCTCCACGGTTATGGTCATGCACTTCGTGTGCTTGATGTTGATTTAGGTGTGGTTGTTGATTTGAGCACTAAGGTTTAAGGTATTTCATGTGGACCGGTATTTGGATTGAACACGTAAAACTACATGGTTATGTTGGGATATGATTCTTTGTGTCTATTTCATGTGTTTTGGTTCTCCTTTATATGATGGGTTCATAGTATAGTGCTTGTGGTGGTATCTGTTGAGCTGGCGGAACGGTTCTCTCATCTGAGTTATCTTCCATTTTGGGGGCATTCGAGTTGTTGTTTATGGTTGCGTAGTTTGTGGCTTGGGGTTGTATTGGCTTAGCATGTCCATTGGCAACTTTTATTTGATGAGATGAGGTCATAAGATATAGAATGGGTGCTATCAGATTTGATTACGGTAGGTTTGGAAGAATAGTGTCACTAATTAACTTAGAATTAGGCCATGTTTCTTGTTCGGCGAGGGAGCTCCGTGACTTGTTGATTTGATGGGTGGTTATGAGTCTCTACATGTTTCTTTCATCATTGGTAGTGTACGACGAGTTAGAATAAGGTTTTTATTAGATATGAGGTTTGTTACCGGATTCGTTGTACATTGAGCTGCTAGCGTGGCCGAAAGTTTTAGCTATGAGTATCTGCTTTATGTGGTATATCATGTGGTTACATCTTGGATTATGGTTATGGATATTATACAAGCTTGTTCAGACTTATACAATGTATGGATGGGAGAATCGAGTCTTGTAATGGATTACAAATGTTAGAATTTGGTTCCAAGGTTTATGAACTAAGGTTGAAGAAAGAACCCTCGGTTACATTGAGTTGATGGACTTATATGGATTGGGGTTGAATGTAAATTCCCTAGAGTATGTGCATGGTGAGTTTACACAGTGATTTGATGGCTTTGAAATGATTCTAGGCACGTTCGAAGACGAACGTATGTTTAAGTAGGGGAGAATGTAACGACCTGACTGGTCGTTTTGAGCATTTGTATTCCATTTGGTGGTTCGAGGGCATGAGTAGCTCCATATGATGTATTATGACTTACGTGTATCGTCAGTTTTTTGTTTTCGAGTGATTCAGTATTGATTTGGAAGAATGATTCTCATCTTAGAAAATTTAAGTTGGAAGAGTTGACCAAGTTTGACTTTTATATATTTGACCGCTGAATCCGAGTTTTGATGGTTCCCTTAGGTCAAAGTGGTGATTTTGGACTTGGGAGTATGCCCCAATTTAATTTGGATGTTTCTAGAAGGTTTCAACACTATTTGGCGAAAGTTGGCAATGTGAAGGTTTGAAATGTTTATAAGTTTGACAGGAAGTTGACTCTGATGTTATCGAGTTCGGATTGTTGTTCTGGGAGTTGGACTAGGTTCGTTATTCCATTTGGAACTTGTGTGTAAAATTTGAGGTCATTCCTCGCTGATTTGATATGGTTCAGCGTAAGTTTGGAATTTGAAAGTTTGAAATAGTTCATTAAGCTTGGTTTGAGGTAGGATTTGTGGTTTTATGTTATTATATATGATTTGAGGCCTCGAATAGGTTTGTATTAGGTTTTTGGACTTATTGGTATGTTTTGACGGGGTCCTGGGAGGTTTGGGTGAGTTTTTAACAAGATTTAGCATTTCGGCACTTTGATGATGTCCTGGAGATGTAGAAGTACAGAGGGCACTTTTTGGAGTGTTGAGGGAACTTTTAGAGTGCTGAGGTGAAGCCTCATGTGCAGCCACAAACCCCCAAGTGCGGTGGTAATGGAAAAAGTGCGGACCGCACTGAGGGCCACAACAGGAAACATGTAAGTTTGTTGGTCTGATTTCGAAAGCTTATATCTCACAATCTATGAGGAATTAAGAGATGATCCAAAACAAAAGTTGTAGCACTTTGAGTCTAGTTTTCAGTAAATCTAAATCGCTTGTAATTTGGACATTTGTAAAAAAAGGTTATGGCCAATTGACTAAAGATTGGTAGTGCAGTTACTGCTGGAGTGCGACTGTACAATATGGATTGCGGTTGCAAAACTTGGAAGTGCGGACCACACTAGGAAAGGTGTGGTCAACACTATGTGAGATCAGTTTTTTTTATATAAACGACACTTTTGGACTTTTATTTCATTCTTCACCATTTAAAGAATTGGGAGCTCGGTTTTGAAGGATTTCAATCTAGAACTTCATCTACAAGCTTGGGGTAAGTAATTCTAACATATACCTATGAGATTTACATGAATCCGTCACTAGATTTAACATCAAAATATGGGATTTAATAAGAGAAATTAGGGTTTTTGTCAAAACTTTTCTAAAGTAAATAATTGGGTCTTTAACATTCATCCGGAGTCGGATTTGGGTGAAATTAGTATGGTTTGACTCGTATTCAAATTTGTTGTCGGAATTTATGAGTTTTGTCGGGTTCCAAGGTGTGGACTCGGGTTTGACCTTTTGTTTGACTTTGAGTAATTGATTAAATATTCGACCTTTATCGTTTGGGTTTGTTGCCTATGGCATTATTTGATATTTTTGAGTTGCTTTTGGCTAGTTTCAGTCGTTCGGAGGTTGATAAGCTAGGGATGGCATTTCTAGAGTATTGTTTGGCTTGCTCGGTATTGGATTTGGCTTGTTCGAGGTAAGTGACATATCTAAACTTGGATTTTAGGGTATTTAACCATTGAAACTATGTTATAAGAGATGTATTGGGGTGACACACATGCTAGCTGACAAGTGTGTGAGTGTGCACCGGGGTAATCAAGATTAAGTTGACTATTAGACTATGTTCGAACTTGTTTTGTTGTTCTATCTTGTTATATTATCTGAGCTGTGAATCATGTTAGAAGAAATATTTAGGCTATGTGATTATTTGATTGAGGCCTAATGAACTATTTTTGTTGTTTTGATTTAACTAATTATACACTTAGTCATGGTTCTTAATTTGCATATCATATCTTTGTTCATCATTCATCGTTACATCGCATGTTATCATTGTTTTTTCATGTGATGAGTTGTTGGGCTGAGTAGTGTGAGACTGTAAGCCTTTGAGACTTGAGAGGTTGATGACTGAGGTGGACATAGAGCTGAGTTGAGAGTGTTATTGTAGATCGGGTTGCACGTCGCAACAGGTCTTTCTTGGATTTATTATTATTATTATTATTATTATTATTATTATTATTATTATTATTATTATTATTATTATTATTATTATTATTATTATTATTATTATTATTATTATTATTATTATTATTATTATTATTATTATTATTCGGGTAGCACGCCGCAACAAACCTTATTGGCTTTATTATTATGGTGGATCGGGATGCACGCCGCAATAGGCCTTATAGTCTTTTTATTAGTGTTCTCGGCAAGATCCGCCCCTTCGGAGTTTGACATATCAACAGTGAGCGCATGCACAATAATATATATACACGTGCTATGGTAAGGGGCATATATGCCAGACACCTGTACATTGCTAAGTGATTGTCTCTGTGTGTGTGATAAAGTGGGCATTTGAAATAGACAACTTGAGTATTTTGAGGGTGAGAGTACCTGGGATTATCATTGTGAAATCATTAATTTGACATGCATACTTGGCATGTAGGAATAGAGGTGCATTATCCTCATGCTAGACTGTACTGTAACATTTATAATTTGACTATATATTTTTCATGTTGACACAACCCGAATTTTCCACCTCGGGAGTCATGATGGCGCCTACTAATATGAGCTAGACAAGCCAATTGTTCAACTATCTACCTTTTTACCAATTTTATTCTTTTTAAAAATTACGAAGAAATAACATTTAAACAACGGAATATAACATAAGCGGAAGAAAACAATAAGCCATCTGAACATGAATATCTATTATAACTGTTTGAGTCTCGACTACCCAGAACTTGTATCACAGTTTCACAGACGGTCTAAGAATACTACAAATAAAGGTCTGAAAGAATTAAATACAACACTGTCTCTGGAAATACATGTAAGAGACAGGAAAGTAGATGGAAGGAGACGCCAAGGCCTACGGACGCCTGCAGGGCTACCTCGGGTAGCCTGATGAACAAGAATCAGCAATCTCACTGCGGTCCGAAGTCTACAACACTAAGGTCTGCACAAAAGAGTGCAGAGTATAGTATCAACACAACCGACCCCATGTGCTGGTAAGTGTCTAGCCTAACCTCGGCGAAGTAGTAACGAGGCTAGGACCAGACTACCAAATAAACCTGTGCAGTTCAATAATATACATCGGGAAAGAAATACAGAAAAAAACAAGTAAAGTTGGGAGGGGGAAAACATGCTTCGGGGAATAGTAGGTAAAACAGAATATCAAGAGAATTATTAAGGAATCAAAACCACCCACTAACATGAAAAAGGGAACAAAGGCAGATTTCATTTTCTTTTCATATCTCGTGGCAGGCGTGCCACCACCCGCTCTCATTTCACTTGTCTTGTGGTAGGTGTACCACCCGCTTCCATTTTATTATATCTTGTGGTAGGCGTACCACCCGTTCTTATTTTATTATATCTTGTGGTAGGCGTACCACCCGTTCCCATTTCATTATATCTTTGTTGCGGCGTACAACAGATCCACATATAATATTGTTGCGGCGTGCAACCCGATCCAAATATAATATTGTTGCGGCGTGCAACCCCATCCAAATATAAAATTGTTGTGCGTGCAACCCGATCCATATATAATGTTTACAATTATAACGAGAGTCCCGACAAGAGATCAATAAGGTCTACACTATCCCGGCAAGGGATTCGACAGCATAAGCAATCACGTCCCGGCAAGGGAGAAATAGCTATAACCAAACTTGATACCACACCTAACTATCTCAGCTATAACCAAACTCATTGCAACATCTAACCACCTCAGCTATAACTAAACTCGTCACCACACCTAACTACATCAGCTATAACCAACCTCATTCCGACACCTAACTACTTCAGCTATACCCATAATCCCTACCCAAACGCAATGCAAGGGAACCACAATTCAATAATAGCCCGGCAAGGGGGCAACATAATGATCTCTTATTTTTCTCACTCTTAGTTCAAAATTCATCTCAATGTTCATAGGTCACAATTCTTTCTACAAACTTTATACAACAATTAGAAATCTTCACCAAGGCATGAATAATACAACGAAATCATGAAAATCACAATATAAGACTCACGGTCATGCTTGACACCAACGTATAGATACTCGTCACCATGCCTATACGTCGTACTCAACAAGAAGAAAATAGCAAATAGGACACAACTCCTAATCCCTCAAGCTAAGGTTAGACCAAACACTTACCTCGATGCCACGAACACAATTCACGATTCAATGACAGCTTTACCCCTTGATTCCACCACCAATTTGCTCGAATCTAGCCACAAGTTACTTAATTACATCAATAAATGCTAAATGAATCAATTTGAATGCATGAAAATGGATTTTCCAAAGTTTTACCAAAAAGTCAAAATCGCCCCCGGGCCCACATGGTCAAAACCCGAGGTTCGAACCAAAACCCGATTACCCATTCCCCCACGAGCTCAAATATGTAATTTGTTTTGAAATTGGACCTCAAATCGAGGTCCAAATCCCCAATTTTTGAAAAACCTAGATTCTACCCAAAACACCCAATTTCCCCCATGAAAATCATTGATTTGAAGTTGAAATCATGTTAAAAGATGTTAATGATTGAAGAAAACTAGTTAAAAACGACTTACAATTGATTTGGAGAAGAAAGGTTGTTTGAAAAATTGCCCCTTAAGACGGGTATTTTCGCCATAACTTTCTCTACAGATGTCCAAATTGTGATTTTTTAACCTTTCTGGATACTAGACACGAAGACCTACAACTTTTGTTTATGAATAATCTCAAAATTCCTTATAGATCAAAAGATATAGGTTTCCGAAGTCGGACCATTGTATTGCTCTTCACCGCGGACCGCACCAAAACTAGTGCGGCCGCACAGGCCCTCAACACGGTCCAGTGTGGCCTCACAAGCCCCTGCGCTGTAGCATTCCTTTTTGTGTGGACCACACTGGTCGGTTCAGGGGAGTTCCACCTCTCTAAACTTGCAACACCTATGTTTGTAAGCCTAAGACATCCCAGAACCTACCCGAAACTCACCTGAGCCCTCGGAACTCCAAACCAAGTGTACACAAAACCTCAAAAACATCATACAGACTTATTCGTGTAATTAAATCATCAAAATAATATTATGAACATCAAATTAAACCTCGAGATCAATGAAATTTTCTCAAAATTTCTTTAAACATCAATTTTGCAATTTAAGTCTGAATCACGTCAAATGGAATCCGTTTTTCACCAAATTCTACAGAAACGTCTTAAATCATATATAGGACCTGTAACGGGCGCCAGAATCAAAATACGGGCCCGATACTATCATGTTCTAAGCAAATTTCATTTCAAAATTTTTAAACAATTTTCTTTAAAAAAAAAATTTTTCTCGGGCTTGGGACCCCGGAATTCGATTCCGGGCATACGCCCAAGTCCCATATTTACCTACGGATCCTCCTGGACCGTCAAATCACGGGGCTGGGTCAATTTACCCAAAACGTTGGCTGAAGTAAAATTTATTCATTTTATAGTCAAAACTTATTGTTTTTCACAGATTTTCACATTTCAGCTTTCCAGCTACGTGCCTGGACTGCGCACGCAAATCGAGGTGGTGTTATGTGAGGTTTTTAAGGCCTCGGAACGTAGAATATTATTGCAACACAAGTGATGACCTTTTGGGCCATCACATTCTCCACCTCTAAAATAACCATTCATCCTCGAACGGACAGAAGAAGGAAGCACCTGAGTCGGGAAAACAATGGGGATAACGGCTCCGCATATCGGACTCGGACTCCCAGGTCGATGCCTCAGGAGGGTGACCTCTCCATTGAACACGAACAGAAGGAAAACTCTTCGATCTCAACTGATGAGCCTGCCGGTCTAGAATAGCTACCGCCTCCTCCTCATAAGACAAGTCCTTGTCCAACTAGACAGTGCTCAAATCTAACACGTGGGATGGATCGCCGTGATACTTCTGAAGCATGGACACATAAAACACTGGATGCACGACTGTTAAGCTTGGCGGCAAAGCAAGTCTATAAGCCACCTCTCCCACTCGATCAAGAATCTCAAATGGGCCAATGAACCTAGGGCTAAGCTTGTCCTTCTTCCCAAATCTCATCACGCCCTTCATAGGCGACACTCGGAGCAATACCCACTCACCGACCATAAAAACCACATCTCGAACCTTGCGGTCTGCATAACTCTTTTGCCTGGACTGAGCTGTACGAAGCCTATCCTGAATAATCTTGACCTTGTCCAAGGCCTCTTGAACCAGATCCGTACCTAACAACTGAGCCTCCCCCGGCTCAAACCATCCTACTGGAGACCGATACCACCTACCATATAAAGCCTTATAAGGAGCCATCTAGATACTCGACTAGTAGTTGTTGTTGTAGGTAAACTCTGCTAAAGGCAAAAACTGATCTTACGAGCCTCCAAAGTCAATGACACAAGCTCGGAGCATATCCTCCAAAATCTGAATAGTCCGCTTGGACTACCCATCCATCTGAGGATGAAATGTTGTGCTTAACTCAACCCGCATGCCCAACTCTCACTGAACTGCTCTCCAGAAACACAAGGTAAACTGCGTACCTCGGTCCGAAATTATAGACACAGGCACGCCATGAAGGCGAACAATCTCCCGGATATAGATCTTAGCTAACCTCTCGGATGAATAGTGTACCGGGAGCTGTGAGACTCCTCTAAAATAAACTCCAGAAGCCCATCCACATTAGGAACACAAACTTGACCCTACAATCTCAAAACTCCATCATCATCTAAGGTAACCTGCTTGGCACCTCCGCGTTACACCGTGTCTCTAAGGACACACAAATGGGGATCATCATACTGTCGATCACGGATACGCTCCAATAAAGAAGAATGAGCGACTGTGCAAGCTAACACACGACTAGGCTCAGAAACATCCACCCTCACGAACTGATTGGCAAAGGCCTGAACATCTAAAGCAAGCGGTCTCTCACCGATCGGAATATAAGCAAGACTGACCATACTGGCTGACTTCCTACTCAATGCATCAGCCACCACATTGGCCTTTCCTGGGTGATATGAGATAGTGATATCATAATCCTTTAACAAATCCAACCACCTCCTCTACCTCAAATTCAACTCCTTTTTCTTGAACAAATACTGAATACTCTTGTGATCCGTGAATACCTTGCATGCCACGCCATACAGATAATGCCTCAAAATCTTCAATGCGTGAACAATGGCTGCCAACTCCAAATCATGAACCGAAGAGTTCTTCTCATAAATCTTCAACTGCCGCGAAGCATAGACAATGACCTTGCCATCCTGCATCAACACCGCACCAAGTCCAATATGAGATGCATCATAATAAACTATATAAGGACCTGAACCTGTGGGCAAAACCAACACCGGTGCTGTAGTCAGAGCTGTCTTGAGCTTCTAAAAGCTCGTCTCACACTCGTACGACCATCTGAACTGGGCACCCTTCTGGATCAACCTGGTCATCGGGGCTGTGATAGATGAAAACCCTTTCATGAACCGATGATAGTAGCCTACCAATCCCAAGAAACTCCGAATCTCTGTAGCTGATGTTGGTCTAGGATAGTTCTTGACTGCCTTAATCTTCTTTGGATCAACCTGAATACCCTCTACTGATACAACATGACCAGGAAGGCAATTGAACTCAACCATAACTCACAGTTCGAGAACTTAGAATATAACTGACTATCCCTCAAGGTCTGAAGAACCACTCTACGATGCTACTCATACTCCTCCCGGCTGCCGGAATATATCAGAATATCATCAATGAAGACTATCACGAACGAATCTAAGTAAGGCTTGAACACTCGGTTCATCAAATCCATAAAAGCCACTAGGGCATTCGTCAACCCAAAAGACATCAATAAGAACTCATAATGCTCGTACCGAGTGCGGAAAGCTGTCTTAGGGATATCTGATGCCCTAATCCTCAATTGATGGTAGCCAAATCTCAAGTTAATCTTCAAAAATACCTTGGCACCCTGAAGCTGATCAAATAAATCATCAATCCTCGGCAATGGATACTTATTATTGATTGTAACCTGATTCAACTATCGATAATCAATATACATTCTTATCGATCCGTCCTTCTTCTTAACAAACAACACCGGCGCACCCCAAGGCGAAACACTCGGCCTAATGAAACCTTTTTCAAGAAAGTCTTGCAACTGCTCCTTCAACTATTTCAACTCAGACAGAGCCATATGATACGGCGGGATAGAAATGGGCTGAGTGCCCGAAGCAAAATCAATGCAAAAATCAATATCCTTATCGGGCGCCATACCCGGCAGGTCTGAAGGGAATACCTCAGGAAACTCACGAACAACGGGCACAAAATCAATAGATGGAACCTCAGCACTGGAATCGCGAACATATGCCAAATAGGCCAAACACCCCTTCTCGACCATGCACCGAGCCTTCTCATAAGAAATAACACTACATGTAGAATGACCAGGAGTCCCTCTCCACTCTAAACGAGGCAAACCCGGTAAAGTTGAGGTCGCAATCTTGGCATGACAGTCCAATATAGCATGGTAAGGTGATAACCAGTCCATCCCCAATATAACATTGAAATCAACCATATCTAGAAGAAGCAAATCTATACGAGTCTCAAGATCTCCAATAACCACTATACATGAACAATAGGCACAACTCACCATAATAGAATCACCTACCGGTATAGACACATAATCATGGGCACTCAAAGAATCACTAGGCATGACCAGATATGGCGCAAAATAAAACCGAAGCTTCTCTACCACAAACCAGAACAGTACCTGCACCTCCACCTCTAATACCTTTACCTCCACCTTTAGAATCTCTACCTCCACCTCTAATACCTCTACCTCCACCTCTAATACCTCTCTTTGAGTGATGTGGAGAAACTTCTCCAGGAATAGCTGCGTGAACTGCTCCCAAGTCAAAGCTGGTGCTCCGACTGGTCTAGCCAAGCAATAATCTCCCCACCAAGCCTTGGCGGATCGAGACAAGCAAAAAGTAGCAAAATTGACCCCATAAGTCTCCACGATCCCCATGTTCCTGAGAACCTCATGAAAACTATCTAGAAAGTCTTGGAGATCCTCAGAAGATGCTCCGCTGAAAGTAATAGTGAAGAGATTGATGAAACTTATCCAACCTCCACAAAACCTCCGAAGACGTAGTTGATCTATTGTCAGTCTGTGCTACTGCTTCTCGGCTGAAGAAGCGGTACATGACCTCGCCATTCACAAAAGGACAAGAGTAGAGGTTTCAATTTAGCATTAAGAGAACAAAATCGCACGATAGGGAAGAATATAAGTGAAACTTTTCCTAACTCTGTAACCTCTAGAGGATAAATACAGACGTCTTCGGACCGATCCCTCAGACTCTACTAAGCTTGTCTATGAACTGTGATACCCATGTAACCTAGAGCTCTGATACCAACTTGTCACGACCCGGATTTCCCACCTCGGGAGTCGTGATGGTGCCTAATAATGTGAGCTAGGAAAGCCAATTATTGAACCATCTACCTTTTTACCAATTTTATTCTCTTTAACAATTACGAAGAAATAACAATTAAATAACGAAATATAACATAAGCGGAAGAAAACAATAAGCCATCTGAATATGAATATCTATTACAACTGTTTGAGTCTCGACTATCTAGAACTGGTATCACAGTTTTACAAACGGTCTAAGAATACTACAAATAA
Organism: Nicotiana tabacum; assembly: GCF_000715075.1. Classification (NCBI taxonomy): domain Eukaryota; kingdom Viridiplantae; phylum Streptophyta; class Magnoliopsida; order Solanales; family Solanaceae; genus Nicotiana; species Nicotiana tabacum. Next base: position 20,953,295 of record NC_134100.1, on the reverse strand, counting down.
AGGTCTGAAAGAATTAAATACAACACTGTCTTTGCAAATACATGTAAGAAACAGGAAAGTAGATGGAATGAGACGCAAAGGCCTACGGACGCCTGCAGGGCTACCTCGGGTCGCCTAATGAACAAGAATCAACAATCTCACTACGTTTCAAAGTCTACAACATTGAGGTCTGCACAAAAGAGTGCAGAGTGTAGTATCAGCACAACCGACCCCATGTGTTGGTAAGTGCCTAGCCTAACCTCGGTGAAGTAGTGACGAGGCTAGGACCAGACTATCAAATAAACCTGTGCAGTTCAATAATATACAGTGGGAAAGAAATACAGAAATAAACAAGTAAAGTTGGGAGGTGGAAAACATGCTTCGGGAAATAGCAGGTAAAACAAAATATCAAGAGAATTATTAAGGAATCAAAACCATCCACTAACATGAAAAAGGGAACAAAGGCAAATTTCACTTTCTTTTCATATCTCGTGGCAGACGTGACACCCGCTCCCATTTCACTTGTCTTGTGGTAGGCGTACCACCCGCTCCCATTTTATTATATCTTGTGGTAGGTGTACCCGCTCCCATTTCACTTGTCTTGTGTTAGGCGTACCACCCGCTCCCATTTTATTATATCATGTGGTAGGCGTACCACCCGTTCTCATTTCATTATATCTTTGTTGCGGCGTGCAACCCAATTCACATATAGTACTGTTGCGGCATGCAACCCAATCCACATATAATCTTGTTGCGGCGTGCAACCCTATCCATATATAATATTGTTGCGGCGTGCAACCCGATCCATATATAATATTATTGTGGCGTGCAACCCAATCCATATATAATATTGTTGCAGCGTGCAACCCAATCCATATATAATATTGTTGCGGCGTGCAACCCGATCCATATATAATGTTTACAATTACAATGAGAGTCTCGACAAGAGATCAATAAGGTTTACACTGTCCCAGCAAGGGATTCGACAGCATAAGCAATCACGTCCCGACAAGGAAGAAACAACTATAACCAAACTTGATACTACACCTTACTATCTCGGCTATAACCAAACTCGTTACAACACCTAACTACCTCAGCTATAACCAACCTCATTTTGATACCTAACTACCTCAGCTATACCCATAATCCCTACCAACACAAAAAATCCTCAACCTAAGCATCTGTAATATCAATTAAGAATACAATGCAAGGGAACCACAATTCAACGATAGCCCGGCAAGGGGGCAACATAATGAATTCTTCTTTTTCTCACTCTTACTTCACAATTCACCTCAATGTTCATAGTGTTGATACCCAATTTTTTTCTATATATTTTCATATGTAAAATACCTTTTAAAACAACATATAAATGCATATATAAGCATATGCCAAGGTCCTATTATTTTTCTCAGTTTTTTTAAAAAATTTTAAATCAATTTTATTGCCCTATTTTATCAAGAAAAACCAATAAGTGTTCCAAAATTGGCATTTTGGTAAATCATTTACTGGATTCTCTTGTTTATACCAAAATATAGCTAAGGTAATATTTGCACATTTTTTACAAATTTATTTAGTATTTTGAAGCTAAATTGCATGTAATTGGAATATTAGCCTATTTTACATTTAATTGCGTTTATAATTACAAAATTGATTCCAGTATTTTTAATTTAATATTTACATATTATTAATTGATTTAGTATCTTTAATTTGCTTTCAGAAATTATTTTACTATTTTTTATAAAATAAATAAGGGAAAAGTGGCTATTTAAATACTAGCCCTACTTATTTCAATTTTAGCCAAAATTCTACCCCAATTAAGCCCAATTGAACCCCAGCCCAATTTCTAAAATTATCCGCCCCTAACCCATTAAATCCAACCTACCAGGCTCCCCGTTTAATCTAGGCCATTGATCAAAATGATCAACGACCATATTCTTTCCTTTCCTTTTTTAATTCACCAACCCCACTAACCCTAAGTCATTTTCACCTACCCGTCGCCTCTGAAACCCTCCACTCTCTCAAACTCTCTCGAGTCTTCTCAGAACCCTAGCCGCCTCTTACCTCTTCCCCCCTGAAAGCCACCAGAATCCATGGCTTCCAGGGCTTTGAGAGTCTTATACATACCTCATGTTGCTCTTACAGACCTGATCTCTGAAGATTCAAGGCCTGACCTTGAAGTTTTGTACCCAGACCTCTATCGATTTGAGGTTCCACGACCATTTTCGGCCTTGCTCCGGCGCACCATGGTTGTTTGAGCCTGATCCTTACCTCTCTGACTTAGATCGGTGACTTTTCAAAGCCTTTCTCATTTATAGGGTTCTTCTGAAACCCTAACCCTTCGGGATTTTTCCGATTCCCTTATATCTGTTTCAGATCCATGCTTTCCTTAAGGTCTTAAAGTTTTCCTGACTTTTCTTTCAAAAAACTACTTTCAAAATCTTTCTTTTCCGATCTAGGGTTTTCTGAAAGTATTTAAGTGTTTTCTAACTTTCTTTTCCTTTTATGTGTATTTGCTTCTACTTGGTTCTTGTATTTTCTTCTACCATGTTCTTACGTGTTTCTTCTGTTGTATTTTCCTATACTATGTTCTCGTATGCTTTTCTACTGTATGCTTTCTCCACTGTGTTCTGATATGTTTCTCCTACTATATTTTCTTACTAAGTTCTTAAGTTTCCTTATTAAGTTCCTTTTACTGAGCTCTGTTTAAAGTTTCTTATAAAATTTCTTAGCATGCTTCTTCTACTATTCTTATCAGCCTTCTCTATTATGTTTCGTATTAGCTTCTTCTACTCTATTTTTCTTTGAATTCTGCTACTATGTTCTGCGTGTTACTTGCTATCATTGTTTTCTCATGAGTTTCTGATGCTGAAAGAAACATGCAAGAGGTTTTGATAGAACTAAAATCTCTGAACTTGTTTCGATTACTTGCCTTCTCATCTCTGTACTTGATTCAAGGTGGAAACCCTATAATTCGGGGGTTCTGCCAAGTTTGATTATGTGATTTAATTGAACTAGGGTTTTTATTTTAGAACCCCTAACTCTTTCAGAGCAACTTCGAGTCTCTGAAGCGAGTTTGGACATCCGTGTTTGCATATCATTCTGATCTTTGGCTAAACTCTTATAAAACGCTTTCTTCACTGGATTTTTCTATTGATTTTTGCATTGGCACAACATTTTCTTTCAACTCAATGTGTTTGTGTGCTCTTTATATGTGATGAATCTTCCTCTAAAAAGGCTTTCAACTCGTGATTGATTCAAATTCCTTCTAAATAGGTCTGATTGATTTCCTTTCCATTGTTTGTTGATTTCCCTTAAGTTAAAAAACATTTCCCATCTTTTTGACTCGGTTCTTTCATACAAGATCCTTGACCTTTGATTTACTGGCTGTTAATTGATTTTCTTGCCTTGTTTGTGCAACCGCGTATTTCAAAAGTTCTTTCCTTAAATAACCTTTATGTATTTACCCTTAATTACATGCTGTGCACAAAGTGCTTATTCATTTTTCTTTCCTTAAATTGTTTTTACCCGTTTGAATCTGAATTCATTAATTAAGGGAAGTCTTGTGTAATTGATTGACAACCAGTTCCTTGACTATTTTCTTACCTTATTTCTTCATTAGCATAAAGCATTTAGTTCTCCAAATAAATGCACAGAACGTGGTGATGTCCGTTTGGGTTCAGGGAAACCCGGTAGACTTTGGACAAGGCTATCTTAAAGAGTCATTAGGCGGACAACACAACGACTCGGATAGGTTTGACCATGATGCATGCACATTTAAAAAGAGTAAGGTTTCTATGGGGTTTTAGACTGGTACCCTTGAGCGGACAACTCAAGGGGGAAAGGCACGGAACTGTCGACTACACTATTGATTGACTGGTTTTACCGCAAATATGCCTTTTCCGGATTTAGGGGTGATAATATCGGAAGAGCGCAACCACTCATTATAAGTGTTGCTATGGCATTTTGTTTGGCACGAGTGAAAGATGATATTGAGCATGATTATGCAATAATTAAAGCAGATTGTCACGTATTTGCACGTTAGGAAAGCAGTAAATACAATAGTTTTTCATAACTTAAAGCGTTAGTAAAGGAAAGCAGTAAAGGAAAGTAATAAAGGAAAGAAACAAAAAGACAAGTCAGTTTTGCAATCGAAAAGGAAATTGAATGCTAAAAAGAAATAAACAAATAATTGCGTGTAAAGAAGCATAGATTCACAATAATAGTATGAAATGGTAAAAGCCTAAAAATCCCCAGCAGAGTCTCCATGCTGTCGCGCCCCCCTTTTTCTCGCGAAATTGGATTTATGACATTTGGGAGGACAACTCGTTCCCTTTCGGGAATTGGGTTTGAATAGAAGAGCCGCCACCTAATGATTAAAGTGCATTAAGACACTAGGAGGGGTTTATTTTGAGTAACAGAGATTGGGTAAGAGCTTGAAATTATCCCAAGGGGAAGGTGTTAGGCACCCCTCAAGATCCACTAGTGTGGTTCCCGTCCAAACCATTGTTGTGGCTTTAGGTACAAATAACACGTAGGCAAATAAGAACTTCAAACAAGAGGGGATTTTCACGTGATGCTTACAAAATAGGTGAAGTTAAAAGAACTAAAAGAAAAGATGATTTTTTTTAAGAAAAGAGTTTGAAATTTGAGAATAAACAACGAAACAAATAAATAAAGGAAAAGGTGTCCTAGGTTTGTAAATAATGTGGATCACCCCACACAACATCTGGTAATTACTCCTCAACGAGGGGCTACACGAGATGTTATTGCGTGGTCATCATATCCATATCTACCCTTTCCCACCCCGTTGAGGTATTAAAGCACGGAATGGTCTCGTTTACTTATTGCATGCTATTACCTGCGCCAATCTTATCAGTCCCGGAGGCATTTGGGACTACTAATTCTAAAGGGGAGGGATATTGGGCTTACTTGTGGTTTTAAAAGGTAAAATTACTAAGGCGACAAACAAAACATATATGGCAAGTATGGGGAAGCATATAAACAAATGAAAAGGCTCAAACAGACCTCCTTTAAGTAGAGAAAAGCAAGTAGGTAGCATGACTTACACATATAGTTTAGGGTATGATTAAACGTATAGGATCAAGGTCGACTAATTTATTACATAGTTCAGATAAGAAGCCCGAATCGGGCCTGCCTGCTGGTTGTAGCATATAAAATCTGATTCAGTTTATAAACTTTCACCCTATGGCTTGCCTAAGTGTTAGACGAAGACCCTATAGGCATGATATCTACTGATTCCAGAAACAATGAAGTAAACATGAATACATACCGATTTAACAAAAATCGTCTGTTATTAAAGAAAGGCGAGTTTTAGAAAAAGCGCATGCGTCATTGTAACTGGTTTTAGACTTATAAGCGAGTGAAGCGGTTCAGATTCGATTAAAGCTCCTATAGGCATGCTTTCTATGTATTGTCGATTTTGGACACTTTTATAAACATAGTAAAAAATGCAGAAATCCTATAGGCATGACATCTAGATGCTGAATTTCGTTTAAAGCCTATGAACATGATATCTAATTGCATGATTATTTAAGACCTATAAACATGTTTACCTAATGAGGAATGCATATACAAGATTTAGAAAGAACCTAAAGGCAGGATATCTATATGATATGCAGAAATTCAGAAATTCCTATAGGCAGGATATCTATATGATATGCAAAAATTCAGAAATAACCTATAGGTATGATATCTATATGGGAATGCAAGATTCCTATAGACATGGTATCTATATATGAAAATGTAGAAATTCTTAGAGACATGGTATCTATATGAGAATGCAAGATTCCTATAGACATGGTGTTTATATGAGAATGCAGGAATTCATAAACTCCTATAGGCAGGTTATCTACCCCTTTTTGCATACATAGTTACCCCTCCCTTTTCACTAGCCATCCCCGAGAGTTTTATTACAAAGTTATTACAGTCCATTAAGAGTAAAGTAAAGAAAAAATACAATCAGAAAAGTACAACCAAGGAGAGCCTGATTCAGACTTCCTGTCTGAAGTATGAAGTAAACCAACTCCAAGAGATCTTATTTCAAAGCCTTTCTCCCTTTTGGATGTGTCAAAGTTCCCTAAGAGCCTCATATGGATTCCGGGCATTGCTCACACCCAAAATGCATTATAGATGAAGACATAGTGCAGTGTGGAAGAGCTAGCCCTCAAGTGTCCAAGTTCAGAGGAATCTCAAGTTCCCAAGGCAAGGCTCACAAGAGGGGGTAGAACTTAGAGACTAAGAGAGGGTGCAAGTGCAGAATTCTGAAAAGGGGAAAGGGGACGGGAAACAGTTTACACTAATACATGACTTAATTATCTGATTTAAACAATTATGAACCTATGTGCAAATTTTAGTTTTAACCGCTTTTATTCATTCTTAAAGAAAATTGCAACGTTATTAAAACGTGTTTCGAACCACATCACATAAATGCACCCGTGGTTTTTAACATATTTTAACATCGTTGAGATTTGGATTTGGGTCACATAAATGCGCACCCGAGTTTAGGAAGGTAAACTATTAAAGTAAAGCGCGTAAAGTAACTCCGCATTTAACTTTGTGAGGTCCATGAATGATTCCCTAAATGGCGCACCTCGATTTCTAAGGATTAAAATAGTAAACAAGCGAGGGCCTTGCGTTCTCAATTTTAGTTTTAAAGGGAATTAACTAAATTAGACTGCCTGAAGAATTTATAATCACTAATGTGAAAGTTTCAAACTCAATGCCAATGATTCGTACGGTAATAGTTCGTGGCATCAAATTGAGCTCATTAAAAGAGCCCAGGTGGGTTACGGATCAGTTGTCCAACTAATTATCTCAACAAGCAGGAAAGCACAAACAGGCTCAAACGTGAAGCCCCGAAACTAAAATGTACCCAGCGGAGGAAACTTGGCACAACTGGGCCAATGTTATAGCCTAATTCATTGCTTTAAGCACTAGTCGCTACAGGAAGACCACATTGTAATAAAAATTCAGAATTTGGGCAACCAACTATTAACAATTTACGCAGGCGATTTTATCGTTTTAAACCATCCATTCGAGCTTCCAGCAAAAGAAAGCAATTTCAAAGTTTCAAATAGGCTCCATTCACCTGCTGAGTTCTGATCTCATGCTAACATACTTAAACAAACCATGTGATTCAGGCTGGCTATAGGAAAAACCAAATGTAAAGAAGTGATCCAAATCTGAAAATTCCATGAGTTAAGTTCAGGCTCCACTTAAGATTTTATTAAACTCCAAGATGCTCATGTGTGTGAAAAGGTAGGATTGCATAAGAAAGCTGAAACATCTACTATTCTATACTTCTAACAGGAGGTCATATTTCAGCCTTTATTGGGCAAAACTGGCAATCAGAAATCTACATTAAATGAACCACTGATTTCAGCTTAACTAGCGCATATTCAACACCTACAACTTAACTGAAAATATTTCGATTCTAGCTCGTGCAAACCAAAGAAGCTAAACTCATAACTCATCCACCAGTACAACTTAGATTCAAAAGGCAAGAATAAAGATGAGCAAACAAGGCAAAGAAGTCCAATATTAACTACATAGTTTGATGAGAAACATAAGAGAACAACACTTGATAAAACCATCATGTTCCATATTTCAATTACATCCTATCCGTTGATAAATATAATAATCTGAATCTTTCTAAAAAAAAAACTAAGTGTTACATGCTATACATATGATTGAAAGAAAGAGAAATGAAGCTCAATAGCAAATAGCCTCAAATTTCATCAATTTTTCCATATCCACACTTCAAATTATACTCAAATGGCATCCATAGTGCTGAAAAATACCTGGAAAGGAAAGGGGAGACAAGAGAAATGCAGAAATCAGCAGGCAAGAAATAACAGGACAACAACGAAACAGTGTTTGAAATCAGCCAAAACCCAGGAATTCGAATTGAAACAGCAGACCAGATAGTACTCCACGCAAAACCAGCTCAAGCTCCATTTTTGAAACCCCATAATCAAACCATCTTCAACCCAAATGCAGAATTAAAGTTTTCAAAAAAAAATTCAAACTTATGAAGAGGGTCAGAATTTCAGATCACTCAGAATTTTAATCAATTTCCCATAAAGGAATGCAAAGAAATCAGCGTGTTTCCAAAATTTCAGTTGTTTCAGCTTTGCAAAATTTCCCTTCTCTAACCCTTTTTTGCTCTGCCTTGAATATCAAGATATAGTGCCTTTATAGGCCAGGCATTTTTGGCAGCCCTAATGATTCAATTTTGCACCTAAAACCTTTTCCAATTCTCATTCTAGCTTAGATACCCCTATCTTAATTATTATAGTTTCAAAACAGCCCCAACCCTGCTTCCTAGAAGCTTCCCAGGCAGTTACAAAAGATTCTCCTTACCCAAACTCCCTACATTACCCCTTAAGTTCATATTATTTACCCTCTGAAAATTATCCCAACAAACTTCTAGGCTTCAACTAATTGGCCCATCTGTATGTAATGCAGTCCCCAAGCCAAACAAAGACCAACACACAACAAGTTTAGAAGAAGAAGAAAACAACCACAATCTGACTCAATGAAATTAAACAAACCTAATGGGCCAATTCAAACTAAACCACGGAATTGTAACAAAAATTAATCATAGGAATTTAGAAATGACCAATGTACAACCATACGGATTCAAAAGCCTATCATGCAACCGCACTTGAATAAGAAAAGAAAGAGAGAAGAAGAATACCGGAGAGGACCAATATGGACAACACGATCAAAAGAAAAGAAAGAATATGAAACGACTAACCGCAGTAGATGAGAACAGAGGCAAATCTACTGGCCAACTCGAACTGCTCTTTAAAGGTGAGAAACTCGTCTTAACGAAATCCTTCAATCAAGAGTGCCCTGTCAAGGCGAGCTTCAAACCCTGACGAACAAAGACTTCAACTCGACTCCAGTTTTGAAATCAAATTTAGCCCAAGATCCCAGACTCGGAAAAATCTAGGTTTATTTGGGCAAATAATCTGGAGTTTTGGGTTTGGAGGGACGTAGTGGCTGTGGGGTGCAAATTTGAGTGGATTTGGGTAGTTTAAGGTTCAAGTGCCCGGCCTTCGATCTCAGATTCGAAGAGTTTAAGGGTGATTTGAGGGGAACAGGTCATGGATTTAGCATGAGGAGAGGGCGGAGATTCCGTGATGTGATTTTGAGGCAGGTAGGGGTTGTGCAAGGCTGCGCCACCACCGACGATGATGGAGAGCTTTTTACGGCGGCGTATTAGGGTTTAGATGAAGAGAGGATGAAGAGAAGATGAATAGGGTGGGGACGTGAACTGAACTGTCTTATGTTTATTCGGACAGTTATAAGTGAAAAGGGAAAAACCATCTCGACCGTTGGATAAACCAAGACGAAGGGCCAAGATCTGTTAAAGCCATATTGAACTCAAAACGACGTTGTTCTAGTCCTATACTACATTGTTCCTAGGGTCTTGGTGCTGAAGGGTTTGGGCCGGGTATGGGTGTGCAGCTGCGTTTGGGCCTGAGATAATTTAATTAATTTTGGCCCAAATTCCTTTTCTTCATTTCAATTCTTTCAATTTTTCTACTTTCTTCTAAATTAAAATTAAAATAAAACCTAAATTAATTCCTAATCAAATTATCCTATCAAATTAAATTAACTAACTCTAAATAATAATTACCGCAACTAATTAAATACCAAATTAAAGAAAAACCAAAATTCAAAACTAAAAATTTAGAATGCAAAAATAAGTTATTTTTTGTGATTTCTCCATTTTTATAAAATACTAAATGACTAATTAATTCAAGAATGAAAAATTAGATCCTAAATGCAAATGCAGTGTATTTTTGTATTTTCATGAATTAAATAAAATAAACATGCACAGACAAATGCAAACAATAACGAAAAATGCTACGAAATTGCAAATAATGGCAAAAATTTATTTTTCTTGAATCTACGGGAATAACTCATATAGGGCAAAAATCACGTGCTCACAGCTGCCCCTCTTTGCCCGGAACACGAAGAGTTTTCGTGCAAAGATAAAGTGAGCGGATACGAGCGATTTTTGCCTGTTTGAATACTGCGTGGGAAGCATTTTTGAAAGGTTTGACCGCACCCTGCTTCCGAGGTTGCCTACATATCCTTGGCTATAAAGGAATCAGGTTAGTGTAGTTCGGGGAGTTTTGGTAGCTGGGACTACCACGAACTGTGATTTCACTATTGTTGTTGCTGCTACTACTGCTTACTGAACCCCTTATTACACCACAACAAAATGAAAGAAGCTAGCCTAAACTATGATCTATGAATTGCTAAATCCTATCTATATCTTCAAACTTGCTCTTGTGGTTCTTGTTGCCTTGTTGACTTGTATTCTCCCAGTGGAATCCCCTTGTTGCCGTCTTGAATTGTAATCTGAGATGTCCTCCCTTCCTCCAGGTGGACGCCTGGTTGCTGAAACTTGAATGTATCCCTTGTTCTCCGGGTGGGTGCCTGATTGCTGAATTTGAAGTGTATTCCCTTATTCTCCAGGTGGGCGCCCGATTGCCACAAAATAGACAAAAACAAAGAAAACTTCTATCCCAGTTTGGCATGTTACCAACTATCAGTAAGAACTTGAAAACTTTAAACTTGAATTGTACTCCCCTGTTCTCCAGGTGGGCTCCTGATTGCTGAACTTGAAATGTATTCCCTTGTTCTCCAGGTGGGTGCCTGATTGCTAAATTTTGAAATGTATTCCCTTGTTCTCCAAGTGGGCGCCTGATTGCTGAACTTGAAATGTATTCCCTTATTCTCTAGGTGGGCGCCTGATTACTGAATTTTGAAATGTATTCCCTTGTTCTCCAGGTGGGCGCCTGATTGCTGAACTTAAAATATATTCCCTTGTTCTTCAGGTGGGCGCCTGATTGCTGAACTTGAAATGTATTCCTTTGTTCTTCAGGTAGGCGCCTGATTGCCACAAAATAGACAAAAACAAAGAAAACTTTTGCCCCAGTTTGATGCTGGGCGCATTGAATCATGTTACCAAATATCTCTATGAATTTGAAAGCTAAATCCCATTATCCAGGAGGGTCCTGAAAACTCCTAGTTAAATGACGGCTTTAAAAATCTAAATCATATCTTCTAAAGGTGTTACTCCTGCTACATCTTGTTATCTAAGAAAGTCTTAAACTACATCCCATTATCCAGGAGGGTCCTGACAACAAAAAATTAAATCCCATTATCCAGGAGGGCCCTGAAATCTTAAAACTAAATACCATTATCCAGGCGGGTCCTGAACACCTAAACCTAAATCCTATTATCCAGGCGGGTACTGAATACCTATAACTAAATCCCATTATCCAGGAGGGTCCTGAAATTTAAAATCAAATCTCATCTTAAGGGTGAAAATTTTAGAGCTAAATTCAACTTCCTAATGGTGAAACTTATGCTAAATCTTAGCATCTAAGGGAGGTATTAAACTAAGTCCCATTATTCAGGAGGGTCCTTAAAATTTCAAATTGAATCTTATCCTAAGCATGAAAACTTCAAAGCCAAACTTATATTTCCTCAAGGTAGAGCCTAGCTAGATCTTGTTACTCATGAACGTTTTGAATTTTAACTAAGTCCCATTATCCAGGAGGGTCCTGAGAATTTTTAAGATTAAATCCCAATATCCAGGAGGGACCTAAAATTTTAAAATTAAATCCTATTATCCAGGAGGGTCCTAAAAACTTAAAACTAAATCCCATTATCTAGGTGGGTCCTGAAATTTTTAAATTAAATCCCATTATACATGAGGGTCCTGAGAATTTTAAAACTAAATCCCATTATCCAGGAGGGTCCTAAAAACTTAAAACTAAATCCCATTATCCAGGAGGTTCCTGAGTACCTAAAACTAAATCCCATTATCCAGGAGGGTCCTGAAATTTAAAATCAAATCTCTCATTATCCGGGAGGGTCTTGAAAATTTTAAATTAAATCTCATTATCCAGGAGGGTCCTGAAAATTTAAAAACTAAATCCCATTATCTAGGAGGGTCCTGAAATTTAAAATTAAATCCCATTATCCATGAGGGTCCTGAGAATCACAAGTCAAACCTGTCTAGTGCTTGCCTTTCCCCATGGAGGGTTTCCCCGAAACAAACGAAACTTTCTGCCCCTGTTTCAATCAAAGAAAAATCTTGTTAGTTTAAAATGTGGTGGTTAGTTGATGGCATTCTTTGCTAAAAGTCTTTCCGTCGTATTGTTTTGTTTTGACTGGCTTCCCCGAACTGGCTCTGAACCGCTTGGCTTTCTGTCTGATTTTCAATCCACGTGACCTCGAATGACCCAAATGTTCTATACCCGAACCGTTGTTTCACCTCTAACCCCTTTAACTAATCTTCTGCATCTCCCATGAAATTTCTTAATCATTCCGCCGATGGAACTTTCACTGGCATCTTATGTCCCATTTCACATCATACTACCTCTAGAAATGCCTTGGCTACCCTGCGCCTTGGGCAACTTTGGAAGTTGGTAATAGGCTTTGAAATTCCTTCTTATTTGCTTAAACAGAACTGACATTGGGAACATCTTAGAGAAATAAACCCAAAAGAAGTGAAATTCAATGCCTTTCAAAGTTAAGGATAACCAAAATCCAAAACGGGAAGACTATCTAAAGGGGAAAAAGGAAAGGAGACTTATCTGAGTGGAGCAGCCAGCCCCAATGATCATTGACATGCATTTCGAATTAATCGGCCCAATCTATCCAACCAAACAACTTTCAGTTGCCATACTTGTTGCCCTGGAATTTCCATAACCTGATTTCTTCACCAAAACCTTGACCTTGCTCGGTCTGCGGTGCCCTGAAGGGTTTTCACCAACAAGCCTCTCTCATTTGTTTATCTCTCAACTCACTTTCGCCTCAAGGTGCCCGAGAGGGTTTTCACCAATAAGACTCTCTCATTTTTGATTTCTCTCAGCTATTGCCGCCTTATGGTGCCTGTGAGGGTTTTCACCAATAAGACTCTCATTTTCAATATTTTCTGCTTGGACTAGAGTGTTGCCTTTGATATGAATCACCTCCACTTGCTTGACTTGGCATCTCTCGAAGAATGATTGGAAGTTCTTTCTTTAAACCATAAAGTGGGCTTTTGGATGGGGTTAGAAGGAAAGGATATCAAAGGCTCAAACAGTTCGAATGGGTTCAAGATTACAACTTTCGGAATCAGATTTCTAACAACAACCACAACTTCTGCCCCAGTTTCTTGTTTGGGGACTTTTGGATTTTTATTTTGATGGGACCGAACCGTGAGGTTGACTACGTCTCCTTAAAAGGAATCAGGTCGAATGTAGTTCATGTCATAGAAATTACTTTGTTTTTTTTTCTTTCCATTCTTCCCTTTCTCTTTTTTTTTCCATTCTTTCTTTCTCTTTTCTTTTTTTTTTCTCTTTTTCTCTTCTTTCTTTACTTATCTTTCATGCTTGTGTTTCTGATATTTGTTATTGATTCCGAAAGAGGGGTATGAAAGAAAAATAAATATGGATCAAAGGGGTAACAAAGGATAAAATGTTTAGCTAGCAGAACAAAATGTTTGTCATTCCAAATCTTCAAAAATATGCCAAGTACAAACAAATATAAATTAACAAGAGAGAATCATACATAGTATCTCTTAACCGCATCGGAATTGATGGCCATTTCTACGCACTTGCCTTCTATATCTGTTAAATACAAAGTGTCATTTGACAACACTCTAGTTATGATGAATGACCCCTGCCAGTTTGGAGCGAACTTGCCTTTGGCCTCAGCCTGATGTGGAAGGATACGTCTCAACACTAACTGGCCCACTTCAAATTTTCGTGGACGCACCATCTTATTATATGCTCTGGCCATTCTCTGCTGATACAACTGGCCATGACACACTACTGCTAATCTTTTCTCATCAATCAGACTCAATTGTTCCAAGCGGGTTTTGACCCACATATCATCATCGATCTCAGCCTCCGCGACAATTCGAAGGGATGGAATTTCCACTTCTGCGGGTATCACTGCTTCAGTGCCATACACCAACAAATAAGGAGTCTCCCCTAATGAAGTACGGACAGTAGTGCGATAACCCAACAATGCAAACAACATCTTTTCATGCTACTGCCTAGAACCCTCCACCATTTTTCGAAGTATCTTCTTTATATTCTTGTTGGCTGCCTCGACTGCTCCATTCGCCTTGGGGCGATATGGGGTGGAATTGCGATGTGTGATCTTAAACTGTTGACACACCTCTTTCATCAGATGACTATTGAGATTAGCCCCATTGTCTGTAATGATCACCTTTGGTGTCCGAAATCGGCAAATGATATTTGAGTGCACAAAATCAACCACCGCCTTCTTGGTTACCGACTTGAATGTTTTAGCCTCTACCCACTTGGTGAAGTAGTCTATGGCCACCAAATGAACCTATGCCCATTTGATGCTGATGGCTCAATTGGCCCAATGACATCCATGCCCCATGCAACAAAAGGCCACAGTGCAGACATCGTGTGTAATTCAGATGGGGGAGAATGAATTAGGTCTCCATGCACTTGGCACAAATGACATTTACGCACGAAACTGATATAATCTCGCACCATAGTGAGCCAATAATAACTTGCTCGAAGAACCTTTTTTGCCAACACGTACCCACTCATGTGCGGTCCACAGACTCCAGAATGTACTTTCGCCATAATATATGTAGCCTGCCTAGCATTTATGCATCTCAGTAGCCCAAGGTCTGGAGTCCTTTTGTACAGAACCCCTCCGCTGAAGAATAAACTACTTGCCAACCGCCTAATTTTTCTCTTTTGATCTCTTGTGGCTTGTACCGGATACACCCCCATCTTGATATATTCCTTGATATCGTGAAACCAAGGTTCCCCATCGAGCTCTACTTCCACCACATTACAGTAAGCATGCTGATCGTGGATCTGAATCTGCAAATGATCCATATAAGCCTTATCGGGATGGTGCATCATTGTCGCCAGAGTAGCTAAAGCATCGGCGGCCTCATTGTGAATCCTTGGAATATGCCTGAACTCTATTGATTGGAACCGTTGACAAAGATCCTACAAGCACTATCGGTACGGTATGAGTTTTAAATCTCGTGTTTCCCATTCTCCCTGAATCTGGTGCACCAGAAGGTCCGAGTCACCCAAGACCAAGACCTCCTGGACACCCATATCCACAACCATCCTCAAACCCAAAATGCATGCCTCGTGCTCAACCATGTTGTTAGTACAGTAGAACCGAAGCTGAGCCGTAACATGGTAGTGATGCCCTGTTTCAGAAACAAGTACCGCTCCAATCCCAACGCCTTTCATGTTAGCAGCCCCATCAAAGAAAAGTTTCCATCCTGGCTTTCCAATCTATTCCAACTCATCAATGTGCATTACCTCTTCATCAGGGAAATAAGTTTTCAAAGTTTCGTATTCTTTATCCACAGGATTCTCAGCCAAATGGTCAGCCAACGCTTGTGCTTTCATCGCAGTCCGAGTCGCGTAGACAATGTCAAATTTTGTGAGCAAGATCTGCCACATTGTGAGCCTTCCTGTGGGCATATGCTTCTAGAAGATATACTTCAACGGATCCAAGCGAGAGATGAGGTAAGTAGTATAAGATGACAAATAATGTTTCAGCTTCTAGGCTACCCAAGTTAAGGCGCAACACGTCCTCTCAAAATGTGTGTACTTAACCTCGTAAGATATGAACTTCTTGCTGAGATAATATATGGCCTGCTCCTTCCTACCAGTGATGTCATGCTGTCCCAACACACATCCAAATGAATTGTCCAAGACCGTCAAATATAGAATCAAAGGTCTCCCTAGTTCTGGTGGGACCAACACAAGTGAGTTTGACAAGTACCCCTTTATCTCATCAAATGCTTCTTGACATTCATTTGTCCACTTGACCACAACATATTTCTTTAACAGTTTGAAGATGGGCTCACAAGTTGTTGTGAGCTGAGCAATAAACCTGCTGATGTAATTCAATCTCCCCAATAGACTCATCACCTCAGTCTTGTTCTTTGGGGGTGACAATTCCTGGATAGCTTTGATCTTTGACGGGTCTAATTAAATACCTCGGCGGCTGACTATGAATCTTAACAACTTTCTAGACGGAACACTGAACACGCATTTTGCAAGATTGAGCTTGAGATTGTACCTGCGAAGCCTTTGGAAGAACTTCCTCAGATCTCTGACATGGTCAGACTGCTTTCTAGACTTTACAATCAAATCATCCACATAAACCTCGATCTCCCTGTGTATCATGTCGTGGAATATGGTCGTCATTGCCCTCATGTACGTTGACCCAGTATTTTTCAAACCAAATGGCATGACCCGATAGCAGTACGTTCCCCATGGCGTGATGAATGCTGTCTTTTCTGCATCCTCCTCATCCATTAAGATTTGGTGGTAGCCCGCATAACAATCCACAAAATAACCAATCTCATGTTTGGAACAATTATCGATTAATATATGAGTGTTCGGCACTAGGAAGTTATCCTTGGGACTCGCCTTGTTGAGATCTCGATAATCAACACACACCCTAGTCTTGCCATTCTTCTTCGGCACAGGCACAACATTGGCTAACCAGGTGGGATACCGGGTGACCCGAATGACCTTGGCCTCAAACTATTTGGTGACCTCTTCCTTAATCTTCACACTCATATCAGTTTTAAATTTCCTCAGCTTCTGCTTGACAGGGGGAAATGCCGGGTCAGTGGTCAATTTGTGAACCACCAAGTCAGTTCTTAGACCCGTCATGTCGTCATAGGACCATGCAAAGACATCTTTATACTCGAACATTGCTTTAATTATCTCCTCTCTGAGTTGTGGTTCAAGATGGACACTTATTTTAGTTTCATGGACATTATCTTGGTCCCCTAAATTGATTGCTTCTGTATCACTCAGGTTAGGCTTGGGTTTTTCTTCAAAATGGCTTAATTCTTTACTAATCTCTTCAAAGGCTTCATCCTCGTCATATTCTGATTCACCGTCACACTCTATTTCTTGAATTACTATTTCAGAATTAGATTGGCTTTTAAGACTAGGCCGAAGATTCCTCATGCATATCATATCATTGAAGCCAGCATAAAAAGAACTATACAAGGAAAAAAAGAAAAACAAAAATAAAACTATCACGAAGGAAGAAAAAGGGAAATTGCATTTCATTGAAATTAAAAGATAACAAGGTTTATACATCCAAACGGACGAAATATAGAATCTGAATTACAACCCTAGAGTAATCCAGATAAACTGAAAGAAAATCAAAGCAAACTACCAAAACTCCTTCCTGGTGGGGAGAATAGCTTCCCAATTGTTAATCTTTGCACTGGGCCTAACAAACTGCACATCCGCTTTACTCGAGCCCTCTCCAGCTTCCAACATATTCACATCGGCGAATAACCTCTCGAACTTTTCAATCAAATCTCTATCTATATCAACAACTGAACTGGGAACTGTTGCCACTGGGCGTTTTCTGGTACCAGGCCTGACAAATGATCTGGAAACACGCAAGACCGGCTTTGGAAGGGCCCATGCCTTCTGTTTCATTTTTCTGGCTCTTCTTACATCTGTGACTGTGGGCTTGAATCCCAGACCAAATGTATCCAAGTTTTTAGAAAGAGAAACCAGTTGTACGATACCTTGTAGAGATGCACCCAAACCCTTGCCCGGTACAAAACTATTTTTCAACATTTCGGTAGCTACCATGACTGATGCGGCAGCTACCCTCGGGGTTGGAACACACTTCCCTTCTGGAATTTTCTCTACCAATACCGTGTCAAAAACCTGATAAACCCATGGCCCCTTGTCATCCTCAAACTCTATGAACGGAAAAATGGCATCGCTGGGAACACACAAAGGATATTCGCCGTGCACGACGATTTCCTATCTATCCCATTCAAACTTGACCATTTGATGCAAAGTAGACGGGACCGCTTTGGCAGCATGAATCCAGGGTCGACCTAACAGCAGATTGTAAGAAACAGCCACATCGAGCACCTAGAACTCCATGGTAAATTCAAATGGCCCTATTGTAAGCTCAAGCACTATGTCCCCTACTGAATCTTTCCCTCCACCGTCGAATCCCCAAACGCAGATACTGTTCTTGTGAATTCTTTCATCATCCACCTTCAACTTGTTCATAGTGGAGAGAGGGCAAATGTTTGCGCTGGAACCATTGTCAACCAGCACCCGAGTAACCACAGAGTCTTCGTATTTCACTGTCAGATAGAGGGCTCTATTGTGCTCGGCACCCTCCATGGGCAACTCATCATCAGAAAAAGTGACTCTGTTCGCCTCAAATATCTTGTTAGCTATCTTTTCTAAGTGGTTTACTGAGATTTTGTCAGGAACATGGGCCTCATTCAGGATCTTCATCAAAGCCCGACGGTGCTCGTCTGAATGGATCAATAATGACAATAATGAAATCCGAGCCGGTGTCTTCCTCAACTGCTCCATAATGGAATAATCCTGCGCTTTCATCTTTCTCAAGAACTCCTCTGCATCTTCCTCAGTCACAACTTTCTTCGCTAATACCGGGTTGTCTTTGGCACTTTTAACTTTTATCAACTCTTCGGGGGAAAAGCATCTTCCTGATCGAGTCAAACCATGGGTCTCACATACTTCTTCCTGAATTTATTTCCCCTTGTAAGTCACTGTCACTCGTTCATAATTCCACAGGACCGCCCTGCTGTTGACTATTGTTAATTGAGTTACCGGCTTGATGATGACAGGGTCTATGAGGGCACCTTCCACAATTACAACAGGCTTGTTTGCCACTCCCGGCACAACCACTTTCGCTCTTTCATGTTTCCCTGCGATGTCACTTGAGGACCACTTCTTGACCACCACAGATGGTTCACTATTTGCCCCATTCAACTTGATCGTGGACTTCTCACTTGTTAACTTTTCGAACGGCCTGGCATCACTGGACCGAATCATCATGACAGTTTGCGAAGGCTTCTTAGGCTCCCCTTCCTTATGCACTATCTCAATCATATTCGTCTCTTGATGAGCTGGCAATGAGTTCTGATTGATATTAGGTGTCTCCGGAGCTTGGATCTCAATCCGATTAGTATCAATGAGCTCTTGAATAGCTGTTTTCAATTGGCAGTACTTCTCTGTGTCGTGCCCCGGTGCACCAGAACAATATTCGCAACTCACGGAGTGATCAATATTCCTCGGGGGAGGATTTGGCAATTTTGGTTCAATCGGACTTAGCACACCCAATTGTCTCAACCTGCTGAACAAACTGGGATAGGATTCTCCCAATGGAGTGAAAGTCTTCTTCTTCTGCAACCTCTCATTCTTGGTGGCCTAATTGGGCCGAAAACCTGTTCCAGGTGGATTTCGGTAGGTTCTTGGGGGGTGGATAGGCATTTTGTAGAGCTGGGTATGTATTTTGTGGGACTGACGCACGCCATTATGCGTGGGCGGGAGGTTGAGTGTATGTTTGCGCATGATGGACAGAAAAATGGGGATCTAGCGGTGGGTAGTAGTGTCGTGGTGGGCTATATGGAGTGTGGTGGTAAGTTTGGTGATAGGGTCGAAGCTGGTTGTAGTAATGTGAAGGGCCCGTGGATACGACCCAAGCTCCCGACTCAATTATCGCAACATCTTCTTTCTTCTTCTTCCCGAGTACACCCCCAGTACCGTTTTGGAGGACCTGGGTGGTTGCTTTAATTGCTGAGTAGCTCATAATTTTATTAGACTTGAGTTCCTCTTCTACCATGCCTCCCATTTTTACAACCTCATTAAAGGACTTGCCCACTGCTGACACCAAATGACCAAAATAAGTGGGCTCCAAGGCCTGCAAGAAATAATCAACCATCTCTCTTTCTTTCATCGGAGGGTCAACCCTCGCTGCTTGCTCCCTCCAACGGAATCCATATTCCCTGAAACTCTCACCAGGATTTTTCTCAATCTTCGTCAATGACAGATGGTCTGGGATATTTTCAAGATTGTACTAAAAATAACAGGCGAAGGCTTGGGTCAAATCATCCCATGTGTACCACCTATTGTGGTCTTGTCTGGTATACCATTCCAATGCCGATCCGCTCAGACTTTGGCTGAAATATGCCATCAATAGTTCATCTCTTCCGCCCGCCCCTCTCATACTACTACAAAATCCTCTTAAGTGTGCTACTGGGTCACCATGATCGTCGTACAGATCAAACTTAGGCATCTTGAACCCTGCTGGTAACTGAATATCTGGGAATAGACATAAATCCTTATAGGTCACGCTTACTTGACCTCCCAACCTCCTCATATCTCTAAATGATTGTTCCAAGCTTTTGACCTTTCTGATCATCTCCTCATGTTCAGGATTTTTGGGTGGTTTCTCGGTCTCTGTCTGGATATCAAGATGAGGGGTGTAAGAATATGGTTTTGGAACTTTGAAGGTGGGTTCAGGGGGATAATACTGGTTGTCGTGAGTCTGAACATAGGTTCACTGGAATATCGGTGTAATGCAGTAGGTGGAGGTGCCACAAAGACGGGCGTGGCTGGTGGAGGAGGGTATGGGACTTGTTTGTGTGGTGGAGCTTGTGATGTATGGGAAGTGGTGCCATAGCACTGTTGGTAGAGAGGAAAGGCCGGAGACGAGTTCACAGTGGGAGGTTCCTGAGGTTGAGCCAATGGTGGGAAATAAGTAGGGTTGGCGGGATAGACCGGTGGTGGATGCCCCTTTGCCCAGGCCTGGTACATTTCAGCCATTTGTTGCTTTAACTTATACATCTCTTCCTTTATTACATTAACATCCAATTCTTCCACCTCTTTTGACGGATCAACAATACTTTCCTTCGGTTCTTGGTTGGCCATATTCAGCTTGTCTTTTGATCGGATGTTGTAGGGGTGAGTTGCCAGAATGCCAATCAACTAACCATCTGCCAACAGTATATCAACAACAACCTTGTTAGCGATTAGGGCTTTAACAGATTAGTAACCACACATTTTGGTGAATGAATGCACCTAAGCAATTAACTATTTCTATTATGCATTTGATCGGGTGCTTGCATCATCCCGACTTTTCCTTATTTCCATTTGCAATTTCTCTTTTTCCCCCTTTTCTCTCTTTTCATTCTGGCCTTTGCTTTTTCCTTGTTTTTATCATCTCATTTCCCTCTTGTTTTGCCATTGTTTCTTTTTCTTGGTTTTCTTATTTTTCTCTCTTTTCTTTTTTTTTTCTCTCTTTTTTTTCCTCTCTCCTTTTCTTTCTTTTTCTTTTCTTTTTGTTATGGTTGAATCCTATAGAGATTGCCTACGTATCATGACCCCGCATGAATCAGACCGAGCGTAGTTCTGGGAGATAAGTGTGAAAGTAAATAATAAAACATTTTAGGATTTTCAATTTTCATAAAAAGCAAATGCTTTGATTACAAAGACTCAAAACCAACAGACTCCAAAAGAAACTAATAGAGTCTGATGAAAGGACGAAATACCTACTCCAAATATAGACTATCATACTCCCACAAAAGAAAATACAGACTCGAAAACAACTGACAGACTCCAGTAGAAAGAAAATACAGACTCAAAACAACCGACAGACTTTAACAGAAAATGAAATACAGACTCAAATGAAAAATCATGAATACATTAATGCTCCTAGTGCTCGCGGTACATCATTAGGTCTCGTTGCGGGCCTATATACAAGGTCCCTTTGAAGTCTATCCAAGTCACTCATTATCTGTTTAACCAATATCTTCACTGCTGCGAAGAAGGTGATGCGAGTCATATCCTCACAGGCTTGACACTTCACAACAATGTAATTGGCTATGGTTCTAATTCTTTCTCTTATGACTCCTTTTTCTTGCAACAAATGCCCGATCTGTTGGGCTCTAGCTTCCAAAGTTTGCTTGGCTACATGATTCTACTCCTGAAGTTGTTGCAAATCTATTTCTAATTGTGTCAATGTTGTATAACAATGTTCCCTTTCAACCTTGAAATATTTCGCCTAGTTGATCATTTTGTTTTCCATGGTGATGAACCTTTTCTTTAATCCTGCGACCTCATTGTTGTACTTTTCTTTCAACTGCTTAACCAGGCGTGCTCGTTCATTCGCTTTTTTAGGCAATTGCTTTCGAATCCTGGCTAGTTCATTTTCTGCTTTGTTCAAATCAAAACTAAAGTCACTTACTTTCTGCCTCAGGCTACCTATAAATTTTTCATCTTTGGTACTTCGGTCGTGGTTTTCTGCCGCTACTTTCATTTTCTGAATTTGGGCTCGAAGGGCCTCGTTTTCTTTGGCTAGCTTTTTCTTTTCACCTTCATCCGCCGCGGCTTATAAGCTATTCTTGATTTGAAGTTCTTTGACTTGTTTCTCCAACTTTCCTATTGTGGCCCTGTACTCATTCTTCGTGGCCAACCAAGCCCACTGTTCTTGCGACGCCTCAAAGAATTCCTGAATGTGAGGCCTTTTGGCTGGTCTTTCTGGTTCGGCCCTTGTAGTGTTCTTCTTTCTATACCAGGCAAGATAGGCGGGTGAGACTTCGCCTCTAGATAGGTCACGCACTCGAGTGTTCACTATCAAATACTAGCATTCGGTCCAAATAGAACGAACTGTTTCTTCATGAAATTGGCCGTCGGAACTAACCTTGACCGCATAAACACTAAGATCTTCATCTGGGTGCATTACCTGACGCCTTCCCAACTATCTCATCACCCGGTAAGGAGCGTAGGGCTGAATACCTCGCAGACCCATTTGGAGGAAGTAAGGACCAGTGGCGGGCATATACACAATTTCTTCAACAGGAAGCCAACCTAGTGTCCATTCTATTTGTCCTACAGTGATGGAGCGGGATACCCAATCTTCAAACCCCTATGGCAGCTTGAACCCTGAAATCTTTGTGTCAAACTCTTCAATGCAACTTTTCTCTATGGATCTGTAACTCATATACTGAGGGCGATGACACAAGTGCTCGATTATCCACATCTGTAATAGCAAATTGCATCCCTCAAAGAAATCCGCCCCAACTTTACAAGCTGTGAGAGCTCAGTATATCTCAGACACTATCATAGGGGCAAGAGTGCTCTTGGCGTTGGTAATCAGGACCTTGATAACTCCAGCCACCCGCAAATCGATATTCCCGCCTTTTTGGGGAAACACCACAAGGCCTAGGAAAGCTACCATGAAGGCGAAATGCCTATGCTCATCCCATTTTGTTCGGTTCCCTTTGCTATAAACCTCGCTTTCCGGATCGTTGAACCCTCCTACATGCCCGTACCTCTAGTATATAAAATGTAGAGTGGAAAAACCACCCTCCAACTCGGAGTACGAAACTCCCTTGCTTATCGTTAGCAAATCCATGAATTTGTGAGAGTTAATGGCTCTTTGAGCGATCAGATACTTATGCCTCAGCCCTTCAGTACTTCCCATATAACCTGTTATCAAAATCCGAGAAGTGAAATACATTATGGGTTAGGTCCCAAAACGTAACCAAAGCCTTTATGATATCTCCTCTAGGTCTGATTTTTAACAACCCAGTGAGACCTCCCAAATGTAGATTGACCTTATCTTGCTCCGATTTTCCCAGATCCTCCCACCACATATGCAACTCCAAAGGGATCTTGTTCCTGACTGTTATCGGTAAACTCGGACTCGTGCTCATTATGCACATTTATTAAGGTGATTAAGCAAAGTTCAAGACTCATTTGACCAAAGACAAAGTTGACACTTTTTTCTCTTTTTTTTCAAAATAATATCCAATTTTGCAAATACGGCCTTTCAGCACCTCGAAGAAGAAGATTTTAAGGCTGTGTTGGCTAACTGGCGAAAACCTTGAAAAATGACCACATGCGGTTGTTTTTGCAAAAGCAGCCTTCCGGCACCCTTTTAGGGACATTCGGCTATTTTTGACAAGAATGACATCCTCCTAATTATTTTCAAATAAAAGTAAATTTTTTGTTCTTTTGGGCTATTTTTGCAAAAAGGGAAGTTGGACGCGATGAGGGTTGTCTACGTATCCCAGACCCTATAAGAATCAAACTAGCATAGTTCGGGCAATTTTAAAACAAAACCAACTTTTGCTTCTTTTTTTCAAAATAAAATAATTTTTTTTCAAACTTTCGGCAAAGTTTCAGTACCATTTGGACATTGGTTTTTTCAAAACATGTGATTATCTTACTTAGCCCTCACACTGTTGTTCTCTCTCTTTTTTTCAACTTTCTCCTATTATTCAAAAGCCGGTCAGCATGCGACTCCGAAGCAAATAAATGCACAAGTAGCAAGTAAGATGCATCAGGATGGTCTTTTCATTTCAGGTACACCTATCCTAGACAGACCCAACCCCTGTGTTGAGTCTCTAAAGTCAAAATGCACATGATGCAAACAAACGTTCCTACTAGGGGTACGGCATGAGGCTGAGTTATTCTAAGTTTAAAACCTGAGTGTATTGTTCTAGACCTGGCTTACCCGAGCGAACAACTCGAGCCGGGGGGGAGGGCTGCGTACCGATAACCAAAAGATCATCCAGCTTTGCAACTTGTCCGAACCTCATTCTATTTGGGACATGACACTAACAGAAAGAAGTCATGACCAGCGTGCACTCCTTGGGAGAGAGAAGAGAGGGGCTTCGTAGCAGTTTATATACAGTTCAGATAATATCAAAGTAGTAAAAGCAACATTTAGCACATTAGGCCCAAACATGTAATAAAATCAGATAATAAATAAAGCCAACTATAATAATTCATCTAAGCTCGAATTCTGAACCCTGAACCAGAGATTCTAGGTTCGATCCCCAGTAGAGTCCCCAGAGATGTCACACCTCCTTTTTACTGCATTCCCATAAAGGGGCATATAAGGATGTTTTTCCAATTAAAGGACAATTGAAACGAGATTTATTGTTAAAAGATTCAGAGTCGCCACTTGGGATAATTTATGGTGTCCCAAATCACCGGTTGAATCCCGAATAGAGGAAAAACTTGACTCTGCTTAACAGTCCGCGAACCAGAAATCCGAGTAAGGAATTATGTTAACCTGGGAGAAGGTGTAAGGCATTCCCGAGTTCCGTGATTCTAGAACGGTCGCTAAACTGTTATATTCGGCTTAATTATCTGATATAAACAATTATGAACCTATGTGCAAATTTTAGTTTTAACCGTTTTTATTCATTCTTAAAGAAAATTTCAACGTTATTAAAACACGTTTCGAACCACGTCACATAAATGCACCTGTGGTTTTGACATATTTTAACATTGTTGAGATTTGGATTTGGGTCACATAAATGCGCACCTGGGTTTAGGAAGGTAAACTATTAAAGTAACACGCCTAAAGTAACTCCGCATTTTAACTTTGCGAGGGCCATGAATGATTCGCTAAATGGCGCACCTCGATTTCTAAGGATTAAAATAGTAAACAAGTGAGGGCTTTGCATTCTCAATTTCAGTTTTAAAGGGAATTAACTAAATTAGACTGCCTGAAGAATTTATAATCACTAATGCGAAAGTTTCAAACTCAATGCCAATGATTCGTACGCTAACAGTTCATGGCATTAAATTGAGCTCATTAAAAGAGCCCAGGTGGGTTACAAATCTGTTGTCCAACTAATTATCTCAACAAGCAGGAAAGCACAAACAGGCTCAAACGTGAAGCCCCGAAACTAAAATGTACCCAGCGGAGGAAACTTGGAACAACTGGGCCAATGCTATAGCCCAATTCGTTGCTTTAAGCACTAGTCGCTACAGGAAGGCCACATTGTAATAAAAATTCAGAATTTGGGCAACCAACTATTAACAATTCATGCAAGCGATTTCATCGTTTTAAACCATCAATTCGAGCTTCCAGCAGAAGAAATCAATTTCAAAGTTTCAAATAGGCTCCATTCACCTGCTGAGTTCTGATCTCATACTAACATACTTAAACAAACCATGTGATTCAGGCTGGCTATAGGAAAAACCAAATGTAAAGAAGTTATCCCCCTAGGACAGACTTGCTCTGATACCAAGTTTGTCACGACCCAAACTGGAGGGCCATGACTAGCACCCGACCACACTTGCCGAGCACCAATGTACATTTCATCTAACCTTCATTATTATCTTTTAGGGCTGACGAGATCAATATAAATGGTAGACCTGGATCATGGACAACCAGCAATAAAATTTGACGGCATGAACATACATAGCAGGGGATGACCAGACAATCAAGAAACTACATATAAGGTATGAGCTACCACGCTACTATGAAAGACTATACAACAAAAACTAGCCGACAAGGCATACCAAACTATACATGAGCTGACACCTGTCTATGAGCCTCTAAAAGAACATAAGTGCTGCAACATAGCCGGAACAGGGCCCCGACATACCCATAATGTCTATAACAAAAATGCATACCAAGACCAAGGCAAGTCCGGAGAAGGGATCTCGCCAATGTGTATAACAAAAATGCATACCAAGACAAAAATGTCTGTAACATCTTAGTACCTCTGAGGGCTACTTACATGAAATGCATGATACATATGTATAAATACATAAACCCTTAAAACATTCACCTTTGTGGGCATCATCATCATCATATCGTACCCGGCCATAATAGGCTCGGTAAAAAAACGTACCCGGCCATCATAAGGCTCGGTAGAATCGTACCCGGCCACGTGGAGCTCGGTAAAACCCAACTGATCAGTGGTTGTACAATAGGTGACGTACCCGGCCAACTATAGCGTGCCTCGGTAGAGTAAAATAGATACATATATATAATGCATGCTCAACTCATGGAATCACATTCTAAACCTTTCGGAGTGACGTAAGGTCGGTATCCTCTGTACACGTTATTAGGACTAACTCTTCACTATGAACCTTATAAGATTTAGGAAGTACGAACAACATTGATAACATAAGAATAAGAGAAGCAACATTAACATCAATCGTTCCATAAGAGGGAAAACAATGTAAGTACTGCTAGCTTCTAAGAGTAGAGTATCTTGGAAGCTCGTTCATTACATTATGTACAATCGGAGTCGTGCAAAAGAAGGAAAGGGATAGCCTCACATACCTTGTATATACTGCCCCAATCTCAAGCTATGCAATTGTCAAAACTCCTTAGTCTACAATAAGAGAAACGATACTATCGTTATCATTTAAGCGTCATAACTATTATGTATCGACCACAACCTATTTTACGATGAAATGGACAGCACCTCCCCTATATATATGACCTCACACCATTCAAAACAGTCACCAAACAGCCCAAACAACATCAATAATAAACATATTGAGCCTCCCAAAATAGTCCACACACAGCCTAATCACTCCATACATACGACGACCACCGTAGTCGTGTCAAACAACCTGGAAATGTTACGAATAACTATCAGCCCATAACCCTACATATATATGGTGTTTCTCCACACCCTTCATCCTCCAAAACTCCACAAAATAGTAGTAAGATACGCAGCTCAACAGCAACGCAAAACAGTCCACAAAACAATAACATTACTACCAAGCCTTTCGATATATATTTCACAAGTTCTAGCTTCAATGGCTTAGCTGCAACTTGGATAATCTTAAATACATATAGATTAAGAGGTTCCTTACCTTTATACAGAAATAAAAACTCCAATTTGACCTTAAATTTCCATGAAATATCCCTCCAATGCTGCCACAACAACAAAAAACCGAAACTAGCGATCAATTAGTGTTTTTCGGCACTAGAATCACTTTAGAAGGCTTGAAATTACCTAGGATTGATATTAAGAACATGAGGGAGTATTTACAGAACATAAACCCTTTAAAACAACCTCCCACATGAGCTGTAACGACACAAAAATGAGCAACAACAAGAAGAATAAGAGACTTACTAGCGCCACGGAATTCCCGACACTTGATTTGTGTTGTTTGCCCCTTTTTTGGGTCTTGAATCTTGAGAGAACCTTGAGAGAATATTCCTAGGGTTCTAAGGTCTGAAAATAGTGAGAATAAATGACTTAAAACAGGTTGGAGGAATCCTATATAGGTCCAAATATCTTAAACCGCCTTATTGGGCCCCATAGAGAGGTGCTTGGCGCAGTCTCGCGAAAACGCGAATATCTCTCTACTCCGAGATCGTATCGATGAACGGTTTAATGAGTTGGAAACTAAACTCATAGATCTTTAGTTTTGTTGGTATATCACCCTGTAATTCCTTGTAAATTATGAGAAAATATTAGAAACAGTTGACCTAATGTTTAAGTAAAATTATGAAACTAAGTTGCGACAACTTTTGTCGACTTTTGTTTCATAACTCGTTTGACTTCAAGACTTATGATACGGATATTATATGATTAAAATACCTTAATAAATTACCTATTGAGTGTATTAAGCACCGCTAGATTACCTGAAAATACGAGTTACAACATCCTTGATTCATTTAACTTCTAATACTGGTTAATCACCCTTATACACTCTTGTATCACTTAAGACCAATAGGATTGACTTCTTATCATCTCAAAGATAATTCCTTCTTGGATTTATGTTAACTAATATATGGCATGAACTAACACATGTGGATATGGGTTGTGACACCCTCCCCCCCTTAGGAACATTCATCCTCGAATGTAAGGGTTTATGGGGAGTTTAAATCATCGGGGATTCCAATGGAAATTTCCGATCAATTTTCCCCTATAAAATGGTCACTAGCAAAACTTGCAAGTAATTAAGCCCAACATATGGATTCACAAGGCTACACAAAGCATTATGCATATTTACATTATCTACATATCACCATTTTGTATTAAGGAGGAGTATTCTCAAATTATTGCTTACCTCATAGAGCCGTTTCACCTTCCAATGTATCCTGTCTTCCAAAACGCATAATACCCTTCATTGGTGAGATCCTCAGTAAAACCCAATCACCAACCTCAAACTCTAGATCACGACGTCGGACATCAGAATAAGATTTTTGCCTGCTTTGTGCCGTCCTCAATCACTCCTGTATCACTTTCACCTTCTCAATAGCTTGGTGAATCAAATCTGGCCCATATAATTCTGTTTCACCGACTTCGAACCATCCAACTGGTGATCTACATCTCCTCCCGTATAGTGCCTCGTATGGGGCCATTTTAATACTGGAATGGTAGCTATTATTGTAGGCGAATTCTATGAGTGGAAGATGATCATCCCAATTCCCCTTAAAATCTAGAACACATGCTCGTAGCATATCTTCCTAGTGTCTGAATGGTACGTTCAGCCTGTCCGTCAGTCTGCAGATGAAATGCAGTGCTGAGATTTACTTGTGTGCCTAAACCCTTCTAGAAAGACCTCCAAAAGTTAGCCGTAAATTGAGCTCCTCAGTCTGATATAATAGATACGGGCACACCATGAAGCCTAACAATCTCCTTGATATACAACTTCGCATAATCTTCAGCCGTGTAAGTTGTCTTCACTGGCAGAAAATGGGCACATTTTGTAAGTCGATCAATTATCACCCAGATGGAGTCAAACTTATGATAAGAGCGAGGTAATCCAATAATGAAGTCCATATTAATCACCTCCCACTTCCAGGTCGGAATCTCTATATTTTGAAGCAATCCACCGGGTTTCTGATGTTCTATCTTTACTTGTTGACAATTGGGACACTGGGCTACAAATTCTGCAATAGACTTCTTCATATTATCCCACCAATACTGCTCCTTGACATCATGATACATCTTTGTCGAGCCGGGATGGATGGAATATCGGGATTGATGAATCGCATTCATAATCTTCTCTCGCAACCCTACCACATTAGGCACACACAATCGGCTCTGGTATCTCAATTCCCCGTCTTTTCCAATCCCAAAAGCCATACTTTTACACTGTTGAATGCTTTCTCCTAATCGTACTAAGATAGGATCTTCATATTGTCGTGCTTTTACCTCGCCTACCAAAGATGATTCTAATGTATTCTGTACAGTAACACCTCCGTCATCAGAGTCTAACAATCTGATTCTCATATTGGCTAGCTGATGAAGCTCTTTAATCAACCCTCATCTACCTGCCTCAATATGTACTAAGCTTCCCATTGATTTACGGTTGAGAGCATCTGCCACAACATTGGCTTTACCGGGATGATACAATATCTCGATGTCGTAGTCTTTCAATAATTCAAGCCACCTACGCTGCCTCAAATTCAACTCTTTCTGCTTGAAGATGTATTGTAAACTCTTATGATCTGTGTAGATGTCAACATGGACGCCGTATAAGTAGTGCAGCCATATCTTCAAAGCATATATTACTGCAGCCAATTCCAAATCATGGGTTGGATAATTCTTTTCATGCTTCTTCAATTGTCTTGATGCATAAGCAATCACATTCCCACGCTGCATCAATACGCACCCCAAACCTATACCTAAGGCATCACAATATACCACATAACCTTCTGTTCCTTCAGGAAGAGTGAGCACTGGTGCAGATGTTAATCGATTCTTCAGCTCTTGAAAACTACGTTCACAAGTGTCAGACCACTGGAATTTGGTAGCTTTCTGTGTTAACTTATTCAATGGTGATGATATAGAGGAAAATCCTTCTACAAACCGCCTATAATATCCTGCTAGCCCTAGGAAGCTGCGGACTTCTGATGGTGTTGTAGGTCTCGGCCAATTGTTTACTGCATCGATCTTCTGAGTGTCAACACTAATACCATCATCAGATATCACATGGCCAAGGAATGCTACTGAGTTCAGCCAGAATTCACATTTGGAGAGTTTAGCATATAACTTACGATCCTGAAGCGTCTATAATACTATTTGCAAGTGGCCCGCATGTTCCGCCTCCGAACGAGAATACACTAGAATGTCATCAATGAATACAATCACGAACACATCAAGATAGGGCCTGAATATAGTATTCATGAGATCCATAAAAGTTGTTGGGGCATTAGTTAGCCCGAACGACATCACCAAGAACTCAAAGTGCCCATATCTTGTCCGGAAGGCCGTCTTTGGAATATCCTTCTCCCTAACCCTCACCTGATGATACCCTGAACGTAAATCAATCTTGGAGAAATACTTGGTACCCTGGAGTTGGTCAAATAGGTCATCAATTCTTGGAAGTGGATACTTGTTCTTTATAGTAGACTTATTCAAATGTCGATAGTCGATACACATCCGTAACGACCCGTCTTTCTTCCACACGGATAGGACTGGTGCACCCCAAGGTGAAGTGCTAGGCCTAATTAAGCCCTTATCCAGCAAGTCCTTCAACTGCACCTTCAACTCTAGCAAATCTGCCGGGGCCATTCTGTATGGAGGAATAGAGATCGGTTGAGCGTCAGGCAACACATCAATGCTAAACTCAATCTCCCTTTCAGGAGGAAGGCCTGGGAGTTCATCTGGGAATTCGTTGACCACAGGGATTGATTGTAAAGTAGGCGGTTTCGCCTCCGCATCCCTAACGCGAACGAGATGATAAATGTAACCTTTTGAGATCATTTTCCTTGCCTTAAGATAGGAAATAAACCTACCTTTCGGTGTAGCAATGTTCCCTTTCCATTCAATGATGGGTTCACGCGGAAATTGGAACCTAACCATCTTCATACGACAGTCAACATTTGCATAGCATGAGGCCAACCAGTCCATTCCCATTATCATATCAAAATCAACCATTTCTAACTCAAATAAATTTGCCGAGGTTTGACGACTACAAATCATCACAGTGCAACCTCTATATACCCTTCTAGCAATCACAGAATCTCCTATCGGAGTAGATACCGCAAGGAGTTTACTTATCAATTCAGGTTCAATGCCAAACTTATTAGCCACAAAGGGTGTAACATATGATAATGTAGATCCCGGATCAATCAGCGCATATACATCATAAGAAAATACAGATATAATACCTGTAACAACATCTGGAGACGACTCGAGATCTTGTCAACCTACTAGAGCATAGGTTCGATTTTGAGCACCACTCGAACTCGGCACTGCACCTCTACCCCTACCATGACCTGTCGACTGCTGAAAACCCCGTGCTGGAGGTCGAACTGATGAGGAAGAACCAGACACAGATCCAGTCGGCTGAGCCATACTATCACCTCCTCTATTAGGACAATCCCGCATCATATGGCCAGGCTGTCCGTAGGAATAACATGCATTAAAACCTCGACGACACAGTCCAAAGTAGTCCTTGCCGCACTGATCACAATGTGGTGTTGGGGGTCTCATCTGACTAGTATTCCTATGATGTTGCGAGCCAGATGCCCGCGAACTCTGACCTGGACCAGAATAGGATCGATCATATCGAGGCCTCTGAAACTGTGGAGGAGCACTAGCTACAGGTGGGGCCGAACTCCTCGAAAACTATGGCCTAATGCTGCCTCTGAAGTCATCAGAATACCCTGGAAATCTCGTCCTCTTATGCTGGCCCCTATCCTGCTCCCTAACTGCCCTCTGCTGGCGCTTACGATCCTCTAGGGTCTGGGCATAAGCTTGAATATGGGAAATATCCATGCCCTCCACCAAGGAGGCTATCGTACACTCATTTATCAGATGTGGTTCCAACCCATTCACGAACATATGCACCCTATCACTCATCTCGGCCACCATATGGGGAGCATACCTTGCCAAAGAATTAAACTGCATACTGTACTCTCGCACACTCATATTACCTTGTCTAAGGTTCAAGAACTTATCAGCTCTAGCTCATCGTATCTCAACTGGCAAGTAGTGACAAAGAAAGGCCTCAGAAAATTCCTTCCACACAGCTGGAGGAGGGTTCGGACCCCTGGATCTCTCCCAACTATCATACTCGAGAACCGCTAAATCCCGTAGCCGATAAGAAGCCAACTCTACTGCCTCTATATCACTAACATGCATAACTCGAAGTGTACGATGAACCTGGTCAATAAAAGTCTGTGGGTCCTCCTTGGGGTCTGATCCGGTAAACACTAGAGGGTCTAAATTAATAAAATTACGAACTCTTGTACTAACTGGTTTCTCAGCAGCACCTGTATTCTGCCTCTGAGCCTGAGCAGCTACCAAGCTAGTCAATAACTGCAAAGCACTCCGCATATCCTGGTCTGGAGTGCCAGACGGAGGAACTGGAGGTGCTGGGTGCCTTCTAATATCCTCTGGAGGATATGGAGTAGATGAGGTATGAGAGGGCATCTCACTCTGAGCCTCACTTTGTCCTGCTCTGACTTGGGGAGCCTGACTGGTACCCTCTCCCGCTGTTGTATCAAGCCATCTACTAATCGTTTGCTTCCTAGTCGAAGGCATCACAGAAAAAAACAAGGTGAATATTAGAGACGAACACTTATGACTCAACTCTACGCACGATCTAGATTCAGGAATAAGGTAACAACCCTAGATGTCATGTAGCCTCATGATTATAAATATGGCGCGCTACACATCCATAATCAAGAATCTACTAGACACGGCTCATAGACAACCCCTAGGACAGACTTGTTCTGATACCAAGTTTGTCATGACCCAAACTGGAGGGCCATGACTAGCACCCGACCACACTTGCCGAGCACCAATGTACATTTCATCTAACCTTCATTATTATCTTTTATGGCTGACGAGATCAATATAAATGGTAGACCTGGATCATGGACAACCAGCAATAAAATATGACGGCATGAACATACATAGCAGGGGATGACCAGACAATCAAGAAACTACATATAAGGTATGAGCGACCACGCTACTATGAAAGACTATACAACAAAAACTAGCCGACAAGGCATACCAAACTATACATGAGCTGACACCTGTCTATGAGCCTCTAAAAGAACATAAGTGCTGCAACATAGCCGGAACAGGGCCCCGACATACCCATAATGTCTATAACAAAAATGCATACCAAGACCAAGGCAAGTCCGGAGAAGGGATCTCGCCAATCACCGTTGAACTGGACAACCTACTGTGGTGGGGGAGCTGCACCTGCCTGTCTATCAGGACCTGCAACACAACATGCAGCGTCCACAAATAAAAGGACATCCGTACGAATAAAGTACTGAGTATGTAAGGCAGGGAACCATAAATAAGATCAGTAATATAAGCAAGGATAGAGAATATACAACCTGTAACATCTTAGTACCTCTGAGGGCTACTTACATGAAATGCATGATACATATGTATAAATACATAAACCCTTAAAACATTTGCCTCTGTGGGCATCATCATCATCATATCGTACCCGGCCATAATAGGCTCGGTAAAAAAAATGTACCCGGCCATCATAAGGCTCGGTAGAATCGTACCCGGCCACGTGAAGCTCGGTAAAACCCAACTGATCAGTGGTTGCACAATAGGTGCCGTACCCGGCCAACTATAGCGTGGCTCGGTAGAGTAAAATAGATACATATATATAATGCATGCTCGACTCATGGAATCACATTCTAAACCTTTCGGAGTGATGTAAGGTCGGTATCCTCTATACACGTTATTAGGACTAACTCTTCACTATGAACCTTATAAGATTTAGGAAGTACGAACAACATTGATAACATAAGAATAAGAGAAGCAACATTAACATCAATCGTTCCATAAGAGGGAAAACAATGTAAGTACTGCTAGCTTCTAAGAGTAGAGTATCTTGGAAGCTCGTTCATTACATTATGTACAATCGGAGTCGTGCAAAAGAAGGAAAGGGATAGCCTCACATACCTTATATATACTGCCGCAATCTCAAGCTATGAAATTGTCAAAACTCCTTAGTCTACAATAAGAGAAACGATACTATCGTTATCATTTAAGCGTCATAACTATTATGTATCGACCACAACCTATTTTACGATGAAACGGACAGCACCTCCCCTATATATATGACCTCACACCATTCAAAACAGTCACCAAACAGCTCAAACAATATCAATAATAAACATATTGAGCCTCCCAAAATAGTCCACACACAGCCTAATCACTCCATACATACGACGACCACCGTAGTCGTGTCAAACAACCTGGAAATGTTACGAATAACTATCAGCCCATAACCCTACATATATATGGTGTTTCTACACACCCTTCATCCTCCAAAACTCCACAAAACAGTAGTAAAATATGTAGCTCAACAGCAACGCAAAACAGTCCGCAAAACAATAACATTACTACCAAGCCTTTCGATATATATTTCACAAGTTCTAGCTTCAATGGCTTAGCCGCAACTTGGATAATCTTAAATACATATAAATTAAGAGGTTCCTTACCTTTATACAGAAATAAAAACTCTAATTTGACCTTAAATTTCCATGAAATATCCCTCCAATGCTGCCACAACAACAAAAAAGCGAAACTAGCGATCAATTAGTGTTTTTCAGCACTAGAATCACTTTAGAAGGCTTGAAATCACCTAGGATTGATATTAAGAACATGAGGGAGTATTTACAGAACATAAACCCTTTACAAAAACCTCCCACACGAGCTGGAACGACACAAAAATGAGCAACAACAAGAAGAACAAGAGACTTACTAGCGCCACGGAATTCCCGACACTTGATTTGTGTTGTTTGCCCTTTTTGGGTCTTGAATCTTGAGAGAACCTTGAGAGGATATTCCTAGGGTTCTAAGGTCTGAAAATAGTGAGACGAAATGACTTAAAACAGGTTGGAGGAATCCTATATAGGTCCAAATATCTTAAACCGCCTTAGTGGGCCCCATAGTGAGGTGCTTGGCGCAGTCTCACAAAAATGCAAATTTCTCTCTACTCCGAGATCGTATCGATGAACGGTTTAATGAGTTGGAAATTAGACTCATAGAACTTTAATTTGATTGGTATATCACCCCGTAATTCCTTGTAAATTAGGAGAAAAGATTAGAAACATTTGACCTTATGTTTAAGTAAAATTATGAAACTAAGTTGCGACAACTTTTGTCGACTTTTGTTTCATAACTCGTTTGACTTCAAGACTTATGATACGGATATTATATGATTAAAATACCTTAATAAATGACCTCTTGAGTGTATTAAGCACCGATAGATTACCTGAAAATACGAGTTACAACATCCTTGATTCGTTTAACTTCTAATACTGGTTAATCACCCTTATACACTCTTGTATCACTTAAGACCAATAGGATTGACTTCTTATCATCTCAAAGATAATTCCTTCTTGGATTTATGTTAACTAATATATGGCATGAACCAACACATGTGAATATGGGTTGTGACACAGACTCCACTTAAGTTTTTATTAAACTCCAAGATGCTCATGTGTGTGAAAGGCTGGATTTCATAAGAAAGCTAAAAAATCTACTATTCTATACTGCTAACATGAGGTCATATTTTAGCCTTTATTGGGCAAAACTGGCAATCAGAAATCTACACTAAATGAACCACTGATTTCAGCTTAACTAGTGCAGATTCAACACCTCCAACTTGACTGGAAATATTTAGATTCTAGCTCATGCAACCCAAAGAACCTAAACTCATAACTCATCCACCAGTACAAACCAAATTCAAAAGGCAAGAATAGAGATGAGCAAACAAGGCAAAGAAGTCCAATATTAACTACATAGTTTGATGAGAAACATAAGAGAACAACACTTGATAAAACCAGCATGTTCTAGATTTCAATTACATCCTATCCGTTGATAGATATAATAATCAGAATCTTTCTAAAAAAACTAAGTGATGATTGAAAGAAAGAGAAATGAAGCTCAATAGCAAATAGCCTCAAATTTCATCAACTTTTCCAGATCCACACTTCAAATTATACTCAAATGGCATCCATAGTGCTGAAAAATACCTGAAAATGAAAGGGGAGACAAGAGAAATACAGAAATCAGCAGGCAAGAAACAACAGGACATCAACGAAACAGTGTTTGAAATCAGCCAAAACCCAGGAGTTCGAATTGAAACAGCAGACCAGATAGTACGCCACGCAAAACCAGCTCAAGCCCCATTTTTGAAACCCCACAATCAAACCATCTTCAACCCAAATGCAGAATTAAATTTTTCAAAAAAAAAAACTCAAACTAATGAAGAGGGTAAGAATTTCAGATCACTCAGAATTTTAATCAATTTCCCATAAAGGAATGCAAAGAAATCAGCGTGTTTCCAAAATTTCAGTTGTTTCAGTTTTGCAGAATTTCCCTTCTCTAACCCTTTTTGCTCTGCCTTGAACATCAAGATAGAATGCCTTTATAGGCCAGGCGTTTTAGACAGCCCTAATGATTCAATTTTGCACCTAAAACCTTTTACAATTCTCATTCTAGCTTAGATACCCATATCTTAATTATTAGAGTTTCAAAACAGCCCCCAACCCTGCTTCCTAGAAGCTTCCCAGGCAATTACAAAAGATTCTACTTACCTAAACTCCCTACATTACCCCATAAGTTCATATTATTTACCCTTTGAAAATTATCCCAACAAACTTCTGGGCTTCAACTAATGGGCCCGTATGTATGTAATGCAGTCCCCAAGCCAAACAAAGACCAACACACAACGAGTTTAGAAGAAGAAGAAAACAACCACAATCTCACTCAATGAAATTAAACAAACCTAATGGGCCAATACAAACTAAACCACGGAATTGTAACAAAAATTAATCATAGGAATTTAGAAATGACCAATGTATAACTATACGGATTCAAAAGCCCATAATGAAACCGCATTTGAATAAGAAAAGAATGAGAGAAAAAGAATACCGGAGAGGACCAATACGGACAACGCGATCAAAAGAAAAGAAAGAATATAAAACGACTAACTGCAGCTGATGAGAACAGAGGCGAATCTACTAGCCAACTCGAACTGCTCTTCAAAGGTGAGAAACTCGTCTTAACAATATCCTTCAATCAAGAGTGCCCTGTCAAGGCGAGCTTCGAACCCTGACGAACAAAGACTTCAACTCAACTCCAGTTTTGAAATCAAATTTAGCCCTAGATCCCAGACTCGCCAAAATCTAGGTTTTTTGGGCAAATAATCTAGATTTTTGGGTTTGGAGGGACGTAGTGGCTGTGGGGTGCAAATTTGAGTGGATTTGGGTAGTTTAAGGTTCAAGTGCCCGACCTTCGATCTCAGATTTGAAGAGTTTAAGGGCGATTTGAGGGGAACAGGTCATGGATTTAGCATGAGGAGAGGGCGGAGATTCCATGATGTGATTTTGAGGCGGGTAGGGGTGGTGCAAGGCTGCGCCGCCACCGGCGATGATGGTGAGTTTTTTAGGGCAGCGTGTTAGGGTTCAGATAAAGAGATGATGAAGAGAAGATGAATAGGGTGGGGACGTGAACTGAATTGTCTTATGTTTATTCGGACAGTTATAAGTGAAAAGGGAAGAACCATCTCGACCATTGGATAAACCAAGACGACGGGCCAAGATCTGTTGAAACCATATTGAACTCAAAATGACGCCGTTCTAGTCCTATAATGTGTCGTTCCTAGGGTCTTGGGGCTGAAAGCTTTGGGCCGGGTATCGGTGTGGAGTTGCGTTTGGGCCTGAGATATTTCAATTAATTTTGGCCCAAATTCCTTTTCTTCATTTCAATTTTTTCAATTTTTTTACTTTCTTCTAAATTAAAATTAAAATAAAACCTAAATTAATTCCTAATTGAATTATCATATCAAATTAAATTAACTAACTCTAAATAATAATTACTGCAACTAATTATATACCAAATTAAAGAAAAACTACCAAAATTCGAAACAAAAATTTAGAATGCAAAAATAAGTTATTTTTTGTGATTTCTCCGTTTTTATAAAACACTAAATTATTGATTTATTCAAGAATGCAAAATTAGATCCTAAATGCAAATGCAGTGTATTTTTGTATTTTTATGAATTAAATAAAATAAACATGCACAGACAAATACAAACAATAACGAAAAATGCTACGAAAATCTACGAAATTACAAATAATGGCAAAAATTTATTTTTCTTGAATCTACGGGAATAATTCATATAGGGCAAAAATCACGTGCTCACATGTAGGACACATCCCAAGCCTTCCTGTCAGCATAACTCTTTTGTCTCGACTGCGCTGTACGAAGCCTCTCCTGAATTACCTTCACCTTTTCTAAAGCATCCTGCACCAAGTATGTCCCCAATAGCCTAGCCTTACCCAACTCAAACTGTCACGCCCCGAACTTGGGGGGTCGACACCGGCACCCAGTACCTCACCTACCCTTGCTTACCAACTTGCAACTAAGGGACTCGGAACATATGATGTCATACTTTTGGCCATGAGCCACATTGCAAGACGACAACGAATGCTGACTAAATATCAATATAAAATTTGGCCGACAAGCCCGTCATATTTATTACAGCTGACAAACAAACCAAATATACATACAAGGCCTGAAAGCCCAACATACCGCACTAACTGACAAGATATGTCTACAAGCCTTTACTGATGGATATACTGTGATCGGAACGGCTCTCCAACCTACTCATGATATATATATATATATATATAAGATACAACATATACATAAGGCTTTAGACTCGGAAACTCCGAAAGGCATGAAGCTTACCGATCAAGCTGAACTCGGGCAACACTTATTGAAGAGGTCTACTCGTCTGTCTGTCTGACCTACACATATGAAATGCAGTGCCCCTAGAAAAGGGACGTCAGTACGAAATAATGTACTGAGTATGTAAGGCAATATACTGAAAGCTAAAACTGAACTGATAATATAATAACTGCAAGTAGCTGGAAGTCAAAGATAATCTGAAGATATGCTTACCTGCTGATACTTACTCAATTCTCTCAATATATTAAGTAAAACAGTTGTCCAGCCCTATAAGGCTCAGTATACATATATGTCTGCTCTGCCGTAGTAGGCTCGCTCATAAGCGCTCGACCATACTAGGCTTTGTATCTCAGTCATGCTGGGCTCGCTCATACGCTCTCAGCCATAGTAGGCTCGGTATATATATAACTGCTCTGCCTTAATAGGATCGCTCATACGTGCTCGACCATATTAGGCTCTGTATCGTGACCAACTGGGCTCACTCATAAGTGCTCAGCCACAGTAGGATCTGTATGTATCTTACCATCTGATCAGAGGTTGCCCAATAGGGGCCTGCCTACATTATAGCTCGATGGTAATGAAAATACTTTTAATACTGTATATATATAACTTCCCTGCTCTCTTGACTGGAAGAAGAAAATACTCAACTGAATATGAAGTCCCGATAAGGATAATATTAGAACTTACAATACTAGGAAAATAACGCAATTTGCGAGACTAGCAAAATATACGTAAATTCCGGGATATGAATGTAATGACGAGATCATGCCAAATGAAAGACGAGCTTAGCGTTAACATACTTTTGAAAGGCTACTCTTTAGATAATTCGGAATCACTTCAATACTCATATACGTTAAAAAGAAGGAAACGAACATATAAAATCATAAGATGTTACACCTCTTCCACCCCGTAAAATACAAATCAATTGCAAAGCCTAGTTGCAAATTTATTTTCTGGAATGCCAAAACGAGGTTGATAACAGAAAGAGTAACTACAGCTTGTTCCTAGTGTAAAAGAAGGTGAAAACTTAAAAGGGTACAAAGCCAACAAACTGAAGTAAGGCTTAAGCAGTTTGGTTGTAAAAGAGTTTCTTTCCAACGAATTTTAGACGCATGACCCATAGTTCTTACAGATTGCCACATATTGAATGACATAAGATTCATCTTAAGTTATAAGGGGGGGGTGGCTGCCACATTTTGGGAGGGGGAATTTTTATCCTTATCTGATAATTTATTAGTCAATTAGCTACTGCCCTGTTATCTGGTAATTAATCAATTACCCGCAAAATTAAGAATTATCTCAATTTACTTAAAATACTACTTATTTTTAATATGCTTATACCCTACTATCATGGTCATATGGCACTAGTCCGTAAATATCGAGTATTAATACTCGGCCCGTATTTTATCCCAACATGCCAAACTTGGACGAAAATTTATTTTCGACTTGCTTCCCCTCTCACCTTCACAAATTTATTCATCACTTATAATCCTTACAATCTCCAAATAATCTTTTCCTTGGACTGATGTCAATTACTTTACGACAAATTCAATGTAAAATATTGCAGGGTGCAACATCGTCGTAACTTATTACTGCGAAGCGTAACATCACCGTAATATTGCTGGGTGTAACATCATTCCCTCCTTTAAAACATTCGTCCTCGAATGTTGAATGATGCTCTTATCATATTCATAACTTATAGCTCTTGTTATACCTTAATACTCTTCTTGCCATTTAAGCAGTTGCTTTGTGAATAAATCCAAAGTCTAGGGTATTCCCCTCTTTAGTTTTCTTGCTCATATCATGACTTATGTTCGAAATCTTTCTAATCTCATAACTGTTGCTATCTTCTGTCTTGCAGCATGTAAGTGCGCCTATGGGACTCTTCTTTCCTCTTTTCTTTTTTTGCTCGGGCTTCTAGACAATCTCTAGACGTCACTTTGCAAACACATACAGAGCTTGATAAAATGTCCCTCTAGGCATTTGTAGGTATACTAAAGTTCTTTTCTTGGTACTTCATTGAAATTAATAATATTGCAACATCTTCTTTCATAGACCTAGTTATCCATTTATTGTTGATTTACCTCAATTTTGGTCTACAATATACCACTGATAACTTAACCTTTGATGTAATATTGCGACTAGGATTCACGTTTTATCGAGGAACGTCTAAAATGATTAGATTGATCCACCTGGGGCGATACTATGCTTTCATAAAAGTATCTCACAGTATCCCAATGTGATTCACCTTGCGTGGGTATATAATCCTGTCCAATTTATAAGATCCCTTTCTTTTCTTCGTCAGATCATTACTCAATCGAAGGCCTAAATTATACCCTCATTCTATTACCAGAGCAGCATTCCATCTCTTCTAAATGCCACTAGTCTTAGATTCCTTTGAGCTCATTCAAGCTATATTGAGATGTTTATATCTAAGAGGAACCATCAGCTCCTTTGTTTTCACGGGCTTAATCCCGAGGACTTATCCATTTTTGGCACCCTCTCCCTTACCTTCTTCTTATCCTTACTCCTGCCTTTCTAAAACCTTGTCGTTCTATCATACTTTAGCTTGTGATCGATTCCCTTAGGCTTTTCTGGAACATCAAGAGAGACATCGCATCATCTCTAACTCTTCTTTTACTCTCTAATTAGATCTTTCGGTACTTAGAAACCATAGGCTAGAAGATATGCTACTGATGATGCTGCTATCATCCCTGGATACTAAATCCCAGTGCTTCTAGTCTTTTACCTGAAGTATGGACCACTCTCATCCTTCTATACTTGAGTATTAAATCCTAGTGCTTCTAGTCTTTTACCTAAAGTATGGAACACTCTCATCCTTCTATACTTGAGTATTTCGTACGTTGTGCAACTTTACCTTACTTTCCTTAAAGCCTCACATCACATCTTCTATCTCTTTCGTACCTCTGATTTTTAAGGGAGATCCTGCAATGTTCTCGATCACGATGTTTCTATTTTTCTGGGTCCAATAAACAAACTCCTGATTTACTTGGGTGATGTAACTCTTTAGTTTCCTCCTTCTTTTGATCGGCCTTTACGTCGGCTTAAGCTATCTTCCGATCTTGGGTTCATGGTATTAGTTATTTTGATTAGCCTTTCATGGGCACTAAGGAATATGCATGATACAATCCTTTAACAATTTAATCTCTCATTCATGACCTGGGTTCAATTCTTTCTTTTAACATATACTAGAATATTCTACGGATGTATATGCTGCATGCATAAATCTCCGAACCCTTAAGTGCATCCATAACGTAACCAATTCTGGATCATTGATAAAATAATTTCTTTCATTCCATCTGAGCTTTCTTTCAACGTAAGCTATTTTATGGTATTTATGCCCCATTGTTGCGTCCATACTTAGGTTATCTTAGTGCCCACAAATGTTATAGTTTTCGTGCAACTCATATGAACTTTGAATTTTACCCTTAATTTTTTTCTTCCCGTTCATTATCCATGGTAGGGGCCACTTTCCTTTTGAGTGCTTACAATGTTATTGTGAGACTGTTGTTACACAACCCTTTTCTTTTTAGGTCGTTGTGCTTAGGTTGAAGCCTTCTTCCTTATTTCCTGAGCTAGTTTTTTGTTATAGTACTTAGGGAGAACCCTTGATTCTCGTAGAGTTGTGAGCTTATTACGTACCTTTTTGATGTCCTTATTTGTCTATAATCTAATCATCCGTAGTTGCTTACTTCCATGCCCTTGTGCTTGTATGGTTGCTTCTGAACTGATATTTTTACTATCTTCCCAGTAGCGGTTTCTTTTATCCTCGTAACACTCATATGGTACCTTTAACTACCCCGACTCTTGTTAGAATATATCTTAAGTATTATAATGATATTCTTCGAGGCTGAACTCTCCATGTTAGGTTCTACTATGTTTATCTCAAACGATCTGATGACTCATCTATAACCTCCTATTTATCCATAACTGGGATCTTCCTGAACAATTACTAACTACTCATTGGCCCATTCTCATATCAATATTCCTTGTAATATTTCTTAGGTTATTTCCTTTGTCATAACTTATGTCTCGCACTGGATCCTTATTTATTAGTAACAGCTCGGGCAGGAACCTTTACTTCCTCTCCTTGACATTATGCTAGCACAATATTCTTGAATCCTAGCGTATCTGTAAGATCTGGATAAGTGCCATCTCATTCCTCTTTCATTTATCGCATTCTTCCTTTACCATTCTATAGTCACTAGAACCCCTTTATTTTGACTTAGTGCCACATCACTCCATATTCCCCCTTTCAGGGTATGCTAAGAGCTGAAGCCATGAGGATCTACCTATAGATGTTTTACCTCTTCATCTTTGGCGTCATTTCTCAACATCAATGATCATTACTCACCTTGCGGTAATCTTTCTGTACCAATGATGACAAATTCCCTTACTCGCGAGGGTGGCACATAATGTAACTGGTACATACTGTCCCTTAAGCTTAACTTTGCTAATATTTCTTGCTTTAGGGAAGCGTCTTCCTGAATGACCATTCTCTGAATTTCTCATGAACCTTCTTATGTTATTTGTCCTATTATTGCTGAAATGCGATTTGAAATTCTCATGATGCTGGCTATTACCAAATCACTCAATCCCTAATTCATATTTAGTTTACTTTTCCTCTTGGTAATCACGCTAGAGTTGCGAACTTATTTCTCGAAATGAGGACATGACTGTATGGCCTATACTCTTTTATTGTCCTAAGGCCTGTCACCCCACGTCTCTTCTTTCACTTGACTATAGAGTTTGTAATATTGTCATCTTCTGATCTATAATTGTCATCCATGTACCACATCATACCCATAATGCTTCGTTAACTCTTTTCTTATTTTCCGCTAACATTTATGCCTATCATTTTTATTTTGAAAACTCGAACAAGACATTCTTTTGCCTTTAGTTTCCCTTTGCTCCATCCAGTGGCTCTTCGAGTTGCTTAATGTTCTCGCTTTACTAGGGATGC
The DNA here is from genome assembly GCF_000715075.1 of Nicotiana tabacum. Lineage (NCBI taxonomy): Eukaryota > Viridiplantae > Streptophyta > Magnoliopsida > Solanales > Solanaceae > Nicotiana > Nicotiana tabacum. Next base: position 20,908,992 of record NC_134100.1, on the reverse strand, counting down.
GAGCCACACTAAGGTAATATGTATCCCTTCAAGGCTTATAGTGCATGTCTTTGTAGTACTCATATCTGGCTACACTATTTTAAAGTGTACCATCTGGGTGTCTCACAAGGAGATCTATTAGCACATTTGCCATATCCTTCGAAAATGTCATTTGTCATAAACAATTCATCCATCATATCTTCTTATACTGCTTCTATTACCCCCCATAGTGCATATCTGGAATGGGTGCGACCAATTGTATATACCTCTGTTGCTATTGAATATAACTCAAAAAGCTTATGTTCCTCTACCTCAATTATAAACACCGTTAGCCTTCATTAATTGGGTGCCTCGTACTCTTCTTCGTCTTGCTTCTTTTGCTTGTTGAAACTTGTATTTATCTTCTTAATCCATCATTGTCTTTTACCATAAAGATGGATAGGCATTCTTGCCTTATGGCTTCTTATCAGGAAGCTTACACCTTTCCGTATACCCATGATCTGCTAAAGAGCTCACATTTACCTATCGTAGGCATTATACAAAAATCCAATTCCTCTGACTCAGCTCTTCCACAACTATCTCTCTTTCCAACCTTCTTTCTGGATGTAGGTATCGTCTTATTATGAATAAAATAGAATTTTGAATTTTTAATTCTTATAAGTGAGCTCTACGACACGATCTAGAGTAAGAAGAAAGAGTGACAATCCTAAATGCCCTGTAGCCTCCTGCTTATAAGTGTGGTGCACGACACACCCATAAACAAGACTCTACTAGACACAGCTTGTAGACTCCCTAGGACAGAACTGCTCTGATACCACTTTTGTCACTCCCCGAACTTGGGGGAGGGGGGGGGGCGAGACTAACACCAAGTACCTTACCTACCCTTGCGTACCAACTTGCAACTAAGGGACTCTGAACATATGATGTCATACTTTTGGCCATGAGCCACATTACAAGACGGCAGCGAATGCTGATAAAATATCAATATAAAATTTGGCCGACAAGGCCGTCATATTTATTACAGCTGACAAACCAACCAAATATACATACAAGGCCTGAAAGCCCAACATACTGCACTAACTGACAAGATATGTCTACAAGCCTCTACTGATGGATATGTTGTGGTCAGAACGACTCTCCGACCTACTTATGACATATATATACGTATATATACAAGACATACATAAGGCTCTAGACCCGGAAACTCCGAAAGGCATAGAGCTTACTGATCAAGCTGAACTCGGGCAACACTTATTGAAGAGGCCTACTCGTCTATCTGTCTGACATGCACACATGAAATGTAGCGCCCCCAGAAAAGGGACGTCAGTACGAAATAATGTACTAAGTATGTAAGGCAATATACTGAAAGCTGAAACTAAACTGATAATATAATAACTGCAAGTAGCTGGAAGTCAAAGATAATTTGAAGAAATGCTTACCTGCTGATACTGACTCAATTCTCTCAATATATTAAATAAAATAGTTGTCCGGCCCTATAAGGCTAAGTATACATATATATCTGCTCTGCCATAGTAGCCTCGCTCATAAGCGCTCGGCCATACTAGGCTCTGTATCTCAACCATGTTGGGCTCACTCATACGCGCTCGACCACAGTAGGCTCGGTATAGATATAACTGCTCTGCCGCAGTAGGCTCACTCATACGTGCTCGGCCATACTAGGCTCTGTATCTCGACCAACTAGGCTTGCTCATAAGCACTCGGCCACAGTAGGATCGGTATATAAATTACCATCTGATCAGAGGTTGCCCAATAGGGGCCTGCCAACAAACTGAAGTAAGGCTTAAGCAGTTTGGGTGTAAAAGAGTTTCTTTGCAAAGAATTTTAGATGCATGACCCACAGTTCTTACAGATTACCACATATTAAATGACCTAAGAGTCATCTTATGTTATAAGGGGGGCCTGTCACGTTTTGGGAGGGGCAATTTTTATCCTTATCTGATAATTTATTAGTCAATTAGTTACTGCCCCGTTATCCGGTAATTAATCAATTACCCACAAAATTAAGAATTATCTCAATTTACTTAAAATACTACTTATTTTTAATATACTTTATACCCTACTATCATGGTCATATGGTACCTTGTATGGTACTAGTCCGTAAATATCGGGTATTAACACTTGGCCCGTATTTTATCCCAACATGCCAAACTTGGACGAATTTTTTTCCGACTTGCTTCCCTTCTCACCTTCACAAATTTATTCATCACTTATAATCCTTATAATCTCCAAATGATCTTTTCCTTGGACTGATGTCAATTACTTTACGACAAATTCAATGTAAAATACTGCAGGGTGCAACATCATCGTAACTTATTACTGCGAAGCGTAATATCACTGTAATATTGCGGGGTGTAACACAAACCAACCAATTGGAAATCTACACTGCCTCCCATTCAAAGCCTCATATGGAGCCATCTGAATAGTCGACTGGTAGCTGTTGTTATAAGCAAACTCTGCAAGCGGTAGAAACAGATCCCACGACCCTTCGAAATCAATGACACAAGCACGCAACATGTCCTTCAATATATGAATAGTGTGCTTGAACTGCCCGTCCGTCTGAGGGTGAAAAGTTGTGCTCAACTCAACCTGAGTACCCAACTCTCGCTGCACGGACCTCCAAAACTGTGAAGTAAACTGAGTGCCCCTATCTGAAATGATGGAAACTGGGACACCATGCAAATGAACAATCTCTCGAATATAGATCTCTGCTAACCGCTCTAAGGAATAGGTAGTACGCATATGAATGAAGTGCGCGGACTTGGTCAGCCGATTCACAATCACCCAATTAGCATTGAACTTCTTCAAAGTTCGTGGGAGCCCAACTACAAAGTCCATGGTGATCCGCTCCCACTTCCACTCTGGAATATCCATCTGCTGAAGCAAGCCACCCGGTCTCTGATGCTCGTATTTCACCTGCAGACAATTGAGACACCGAGGTACAAATCCCATAATGTCCTTATTTATTCTCCTCCATCAATAATGTTGTCTCAGATCCTGATACATCTTCGCGGCCCCCGGATGAATGGAATATTGCAAGCTATGAGCCTTCTCCAGAATCAGCTCCCGAAGCCCATCTACATTGGGCACACATATCCGACTCTGCATCCTCAACACCCCATCATCACCAATAGTCACATCTTTGGCATTATCGTGCTGAACTCTGTCCTTGAAAACAAGCAAATGAGGATCATCATACTGACGTTCTCTGATGCGATCATATAAGGAAGATCGAGAAATCACACAAGCCAATACCCGACTGGGCTCCGAAATATCTAATCTCACAAATTGAATGGCCAAGGCCTGAACATCAACTACAATAGGTCTCTTCCCAACTGGAATATATGCCAAACTCCCCATACTCACCGCCTTCTGACTCAAAGCATCGACCACCACATTGGCCTTCCCCGGATGGTACAATATAGTAATATTATAATCCTTTAGCAACTCCAATCATCTCCGCTGCCTCAAATTGAGATCCCTCTGCATGAACAAGTGATGGACTCTATGATGATCCGTAAACACCTTACAAGACACACCATACAAGTAATGCCTCCAAATCTTCAATGTGTGAACAATGGCAGCCAACTCCAAATCATGAATGGGGTAGTTCTTCTCATAGGGCTTCAACTGGAGAGAAGCATAAGCAATAACTCTACCTCATGCATCAGCATACACCCAATACCAACTCTCGAAGCATCACAATACACAGTATATGAACCTGAAGCTAATGGCAAAACTAACATTGGAGCTATGCTCAAGGCAGTCTTTAGCTTCTGAAAGCTCTTCTCACACTCATTCAACCATACAAATGAAGCACCCTTCTGAGTCAACTTGGTCAAGGGCGATGCAATAGATGAGAATCCCTGAACAAACTGGCGGTAATAACCTGCCAAACCAAGAAAGCTACGAATCTTTGTGGCTGAGGACGGTCTGGGCCAACTCTGAACCTCCTCTATCTTCTTCGGATCAACCTGAATACCCTCGCTGGACACCACGTGCCTCAAGAAAGCCACTGAATTGAGCCAAAACTCACACTTGGAGAACTTTGCATAAAGCTTGTCCTCCCTCAATCTCTGCAATACAACTCTTAAATGTTCCGCGTGCTCCTCCTGACTATGCGAGTACACCAAAAAATCATCAATGAAAACTATGACAAATGAGTCGAGATAAGGCAGAAATACGTAGTTCATCAAATGCATGAACGTTGCTGGGGCATTGGTCATCCCAAAAGACATCACCATGAACTCATAATGACCATATCGGGTCCTGAAAGCTGTTTAAGAATATTCGAGTCCCTGATCTTCAACTGGTGATAACCTGAACGAAGATCAATCTTGGAGAAACCTCTCGCTCACTGAAGCTGGTCGAATAAATCATCAATGCGAGGCAGATGATACTTGTTCTTAACTGTTACTTTGTCCAACTGCCTATAATCATTGCACATCCTCACCGTGCCATCCTTCTTCTTCACAAATAGAACCGGCGCACCCCAAGGCGACACACGAGGCCAAATGAACCCCTTATGGAGGAGTTCTGAAGCTTCTCCTTTAACTCCTTCAACTCCGTTGGTGCCATACGATACAATGGAACAGAAATGGGTTGAGTGCCCTGCACCAGATCAATACAAAAATCAATATCCCTGTCTGGTGGCATGCCCGACAGGTCTACAGGAAACACATTGGGAAAATCCCTCACAATTGGAACAGAATCAATACTGGGAGTCTCTGCACTGACATCCCTCATAAAGGCTAGATACGAAAGACAAACCTTTCCAACCATATGCTGGGCCTTCAAGAATTAAATTACCCTACTAGGAATATAATCAATCGAACCTCGCCACTCAATCTGTGTCACCCCCGATATAACCAATGTGACTATCTTAGCATGACAGTCTAGAATAGCACGACACGGAGATAGCCAATCCATGCCCAAAATGACATCGAAATCCACCATACATAACAACAAAATATCTACTTGGGTATCCAGACACCCAATATTCACCACACACGACCGGTACACACGGTCTACAACAATAGTATTACCCATTAGAGTAGATACATGAACAGGTGAAACAAGAGACTCACGGGGCGTATCCTAATAACGAGCAAAGTATGATGACACATAAGAATAAGTGAAACCGGGAACAAATAATACAGAAGCATCTCTGTGGAAGACTGAGATAATACCTGTAATAACAGCATCGGTAGCGATAGGATCGAGTCTAACTAGAAGTGCATAGAAACAGGCCTAACCACCACCTGATCGACCTCCCCCTCTAGGGCGACCCCTAGCTGGGTGGGTGGGTGGGGTGAAGTAATTGGCGCTAAAGCCGATGGCTGAATCCTCTACTAAGATGAACCTGTAAGATGACGAGGACACTACCTCTACATATGACCCATCTCTCCATACTCATAGCAACTCCCGGGTGCTGGAGACGGGGACTGAAGGGAACCCCTAGCACCAAAATGACTAGTAGATGCACCTTGCATAGAAGAGCCCTGAATTGATGGAGCATGGGACGAACTCTGAGCTGGAAGGGCACTAAGTGATGACTGGCCCTGATGAGAACCGTGAGAACCATGACCCGATGACACCCCATGATAACCTGGGCGAACTGGCTAAGCAGGCCTAAATGGACGACATTTGCCGTGCTAAAACTGACCTCTCGTAGGAGCACCACCATAACTACCAGATCCTCGAGGCCTCTTGGCCTCCCTCTCATCTCACTCCTAGCGACGAACTGACTCAATCTCATGAGCAATGTCAACAACCTCATATAAGTAGCACTAGACACCCTCTCCATGGTCATGAGAATACAAAGCTGATAAGTGAGACCATCCACAAACCTCTTAATCCTCTCACTATTTGTCGGAACCAACCAAATAACACGATGAGCTAACTCAAAGAACCTCATCTGATACTGTGTCACAATTATCTCTCGCTGACACAACCACTCAAACTGCCTGCACAACCACTCTCTATGAAACTGCGACACATACTTCTCTAGAAAGAGAACAGAGAACTGCTGCCAGGTAAGGGGTATTGCACTACGCCTCTCATAAGCCACCCACCAAGTGAAGGCAGCTCCAGAAAATAGAAAAGTAGTAAAAGCGACTCCGCTGGTCTCCAGAATACCCGTTTTGCGAAGAATCCACTGACACTTGTCCAAGAAAACCTGGGCTTCCTCGCCCTCTACACCACTGAAAGTCAAAGGCTGAAGTCTACCAAACCACTCCAACCTGCGTTGCTCGTCCTTTGGCATGGCAGGAGCTACATAGTCCTGAGCAACTACAACTGGCTGGGCTGGATGTGCCCCCGGTGTATAAAGTCCCTGCACGACCTGCTCAGGTGTGAAAGCGGCGGGAGTCTGGTTGCCTTCCCCGGCCTGAGAAGTAGCTACGACCGTAGTAACTGAGACTGCCTGAGCAAGGCCAGTGCATACTGATAGAATCTGAACCAAGGCCTTCTGAAGACCCGTAATCACAATGGGCACAGCTGGTGCCTGAGCTGGTACTGCTGGAGCATCCACACTGGGACCTGATCTTGAACTAGGGCGGCTGGTAGATATGCAAGTGCTGCCCTAGCTGATGTGCGGGCCACACCCCTACCCCTACCACGACCACGACCGCGTCCTCGACTTCTAGTGGCCACAGCTGGTGGTATTAGTGGTCGTCCATCCTAACCTGTAACGCGTGTCCTCACCATCTGTGAGAGAATAGAATAACAGAAGCTTAGTACCTGGATCAACAGATTCGCACGACAAGAATTTCAAGAATATGAAGTTTTTCCTAAAGGTTCTGCAACCTCTCGAGGATAAATATAGACATCTCCATACCGATCCGCGAGACTCTACTAAATATGTTCATGACTCGTAAGACCTATGTAACCTAGGCTTTGATACCAACTTGTCATGACCCTAAACTCGGACCCGGTCTTGACGGCGTGTCTCGTGAAAACAAGCCCAGTCGACAGAACACCCAATTTATTTTAACAATTAAAATACACAATTTAAGCCTTTAACTCGATAATAATCCCAAAATAAGCAGTGAAACAGTTCAATTTGCGGAAATAAAACCAACACAGTCCGACATCGGGGTGTCACCAATCATGAGCATCTATCATAAAACCACAAGTCTGAAAGAGAACACAATCTATTACATAACTAGGACAAGGGAAAGAAATAATGATAAGATGGAGAGACACTAGGCTGCGAACGCCGAGCAGCTACCTAGTGGACTCTGAGAATCTACTAGAAGTTATCAACCCTCGCTAGCAGGACCTGAAATGCCTGAATCTGCACACAGGGTGCAGGGAGTAAAGTGAGTACTCGAACTCAGTGAGTAATAACAAAAAATAAAGGCTAAGCGAGAAAAAATCACGTAAAAACACAACAATATGCTATACAAAGGTAGAGTAAAAACCAGTAAAATGCAAGAAAAATAGTGAAAACATATAAAGTCGCCTTAGTTCAGAATAAGCTTCTTTAAAATACCTTTTTTAACAGTTAAACAAGTAAATAACAGGCAGCTAGAAGAGATAAACATATAAAAACTGCCCCTCGGGCAACGACATGGAACAACACCAACCCCTCGGGCTATATCTCATATCACAACGTGTACCCGTACTCACTGGGGGTGTACATACTCCGGGAGGGGCACCTTACGTCCCAAGCGCAATATCAAGCCATCTCGTGGCATAGTCCATAGGCTCTCGGCCTCATATCAACAAGCCACCTCATGGCATACAATCTCAGGCCCCCGGCCTCACAATCATAAATCAGTGTATCCTGACAACACAGGCCCTCAACCTTACTTATCTCATAAGCCACTCGGACAACAGTAAAACTTGATGCTCAGCCTAAATTATCATTTAAAATATCATTTAATATATTAAAATAGAGTAAACATGGCTGAGTTATGAAAATAGTAGAATATAGTATGACTGAGTACAAGTATAAAGTAAGAACAGTGAGGAAATACCAGTAAAAATCCCCTAAGGGTCCAAATAGTTGGCACGAGGCCCAAAAATGGCATTCCGCCCAAAACATGATGGTAGCAAAACAATTTTAGTTAAATATGTGGTAAAACAGTCGTTAGGGATGGACTAAGTCACAATCCCCAATGGTGCACGACCCTACACTCGTCATTTAGCGGGTGTGTCACCTCAATATAGCACAACGATGTGAAATCCGGGGTTTCATACCCTTAGGACAACATATACAAGCATTACTCACGTCTATCCGGTCCAAATATCTAGCCTGCGATGCCTTTGTCTCTCGAATCGGCCTCTGAATGCTCCAAATCTAACCAAAAATCAGTGCAAAACCATTAAAATATGATAAGGAAACAAAACCCACTCGAAAGGAATCAAATTACAACACAAACCCCGAAATTGGCCAAACCCGACCCCCGGGCCCATGTCTCGGATCCCGATAAAAATGACATCAATAAACTCCTTATCACTCCCCGAGTTCATTCATATCAAAATCACCAAAATCCAATCTCAAATGATCCCTCAAATCCCTAATTTTAGGTCTCCAATTACAAGCCCTAGTTCTTCAATATTAGGCTTAAATTCCATGATTAATTAGGCAGAATTCACATAAGGATTGAGTATTAATTCCATAAATCTTACCTACAAATGTTCCCCCTTGAATCCCTCTTCAACCCTCTTCACAAAGCTTCAAAATTGCCCAAAAATGTTGAAAGTTATCCCCAAAATTGCGGACAATGGGTATTTATACATTCTGCCCAGACATTCAAAACCTTCTTCGCGAACGCGGTCAAAGCCTCCCATTCGCGAAGCACAACCTGACGTTGACCACATTTTCCTTCTTCGCGAACGCCTCTGCTCTCTCGCGAACGCGATGCTCCTAACTTCAACCCTTCGCAAACGCGGTTCCCTTCTCACGAACGCGTAGCTCAACGACCCCAGCCCTTCATGAACGTGGGATCTCACTTGCGAATGCGAAGGCTAAATATTCAGCCTCACCTACTAACCCTTCACGAACATGAGGGTCCACTTGCAAACGCGAAGCACTGCTGTCTGCAACACTTCAGCAGATTTTTCTACAACTTCCCACAACATGAAATAGTCCGTTTGACCACGTGAAACTCAGTCGAGGCCCTCGGGACCTCAACCAAACATGCTAACATATCCCATAACATCATTCAAACTTGTTCCAACCTTCGGAATGCTTAAAACAACATCAAAACACCAAATTCGCATCGGATTCAAGCCTAAGAATTCCAAAATCTTCTAAATTCCGCTTTCGATCAAAAAGTCTAACAAACCACGTCCGAATTACCTGAAATTTTGCACACACATCCCAAATGACACTACGGACCTGCTACAACTTCTGTAATTCCATTCCGACCCTTATATCAAAATCTCACCTATCAACCGAAAAACGCCAAAATTCCAATTTCGCGAATTCAAGCCTAAATCTACTCCGGACCTCCAAAACATATTCCGATCACGATCATAAGTCCCAAATAATCTCCCGAAGCTATCCGAACCATCGAAACTCACATCCAAGCCCTATAACACATAAGTCAACATCTAGTTGACTTTTCCAACTTAAGCTTCCTCAAAAAAGACTAAGTGTCTCAAACCTTCTCAAAACCTTTCTGAACCCAAGCCAACCAACCCGATCATATATAGAACCGATAAATAGAGCAATAAGAAGTATAAATTGGGGAAACGTAGTTCTAACTCATGAAATGACCAGCCGGGTCGTTACATCCTCCCCCTCTTAAACAAATGTTCATCCTCGAACGAGTCTAGAAACATACCTGAAACCTCAAACAGGTAAGGATATCTACTCTGCATCTCCTGCTCAGTCTCCCAGGTAGCCTCCTCTATAGACCGACCTCTCTATTGCACTTTCACTGAAGCTATATCCTTTGATCTCAACTTTTGAACCTGACACTCCAAAATAATTGTTGGCTCCACATCATAAGTCAGATCACCATCTAACTGAACCGTGCTGAAATCCAGAACATGAGACAGATCCCCAATATACTTACGGAGCATAGAGACATGAAATACCAGATGCACACTCGACAAGCTAGGTGGCAAGGCAAGCTCATAAGCCACCTCCCCAATCCTCTGAAGCACCTCAAAAGGCCCAATGAACCGAGGACTCAATTTACCCTTCTTCCCAAATCTCATAACACCCTTTATGGGAGAAACCTTCAATAGAACGTTCTCACCAACCATGTAGGACACATCCCGAACCTTCCTATCAGCAAAACTCTTTTGTCTCGACGACGTTGTACGAAGCTTCTCCTGAATTGCCTTCACCTTTTCTAAAGCATCCTGCACCAAGTTTGTCCCTAATAGCCTAGCCTCACCCAGCTCAAACCAACCAACTAGAGATCTACAAACCCTTATATGGAGCCATCTGTACTCGACTGGTAGTTGTTGTTATAAGCAAACTCTGCGAGCGGTAGAAACTGATCCCATAACTCTCCAAAATCAATGACACAAGCACACAACAAGTCCTCCAATATTTGAATAGTGCGCTCAGACTGCCCGTCCGTCTGAGGGTGAAAAGCTATGCTCAACTCAACCTGAGTACCCAACTCTCGCTACACGGACCTCCAAAACTGTGAAGTAAACTGAGTGCCCCTATCTGAAATGATAGAAACTAGGATACCATGCAAACGAACAATCTCCCGGATATAGATCTTTGCCAACCACTCTAAGGAATAGGTAGTACGCATAGGAATGAAGTGCGTGGACTTAGTCAGCCGATCCATAATCACCCAAATAGCATCAAACTTCTTCAAAGTCCATGGGAGCCCAACTACAAAGTCCATGGTGATCTGCTCCCACTTCCACTCTGGAATATCCATCTGCTGAAGCAAGCCACCTGGTCTCTGATGCTTGTATTTCACCTGCTGCCAATTGAGACACCGAGCTACAAATCCCACAATGTCCTTCTTCATTCTCCTCTACCAATAATGTTGTCTCAAAATCTGATACATCTTCACGGCACCCGAATGAATGGAATACCGCGAGCTATGGGCTCCTCCAGAATTAACTCTCGAAGCCTATCTACATTGGGCACACATATCCGGCTCTACATCCTCAACACCCCATCATCACCAATAGTCACATCTCTGGCATCATTGTGCTGAACTCTATCCTTGAGGACAAGCAAATGAGGATCATCATACTGGCGCTCTCTAATGCGATCATATAAGGAAGACTAAGAAATCACACAAGCCAATACCCGACTGGGCTCCAAAATATCTAACCTTATAAACCGATTGGCCAAGGTCTGAACATCAACTTCAAGAGGTCTCTCCGCAACTAGAATATATGCCAAACTCCCCATACTCAAATCCTTCTGACTCAAAGCATCAACCACCACATTGGCCTTCCCCGGATGGTACAATATAGTAATATCATAATCCTTTAGAAACTCCAACCATTTCTACTGCCTCTCGGGAACAATACCAACAGAATCAGCCCCTCGGGCAACAATATGGAACAATACAAACCCCTCAGGCTATATCTCATATCACAGTGGTTACTCGCACTCACTGGGGGTGTATAGACTCCGGGAGAGGCCCCTCACGGCCCAAGCGCAATATCAAGCCATCTCATGACATAGTCCATAGGCTCTCGGCCTCATATGAACAAGCCACCTCGTGGCATACAATCTTAGGCCCTCGGCCTCACAATCATAAATTAGTGTATTCTCACAACACAAACCCTCGTTCTTACTCAGTCAGAATCTCATAAGCCACTCGGGAAACAGTAAAACATGATGCTCAACCCATATTATCATTTAGAATATCATTTAATTTGTTAAAACAGAGTAAACATGGTTGAGTTATGAAAATAGTAGAATATAGTATGAATGGGTACAAGTATAAAGTCAGAATAGTGAGGAAATATAAGTAAAAATCCCTTAAGGGTCCAAATAGTTGGCACAAGGCCCAAATATGACATTTCTCCCAAAACATAATGGTAGCAAATAGTTTTCAGTCAAATACACATTAAAACAATCATTCGGGATGGACTAAGTCACATTCCCAAATGGTGCATGACCCCACCCTCGTCATTTAGCGTGTGCAACACCTCAATATAGCACAACGATGTGAAATTCGGGGTTTCATACACTTAGGACAACATTTACAATCTTTACTCACCTCTCTCCGGTCCAAATCTCTAGCCCGTGATGCCTTTGCCTCTCGAATCGGACTCTAGATGCTCCAAATCTGACCAAAAATTAGTGCAAGACCATCAAAATATGCTAAGGAAATAAAGCCCACATGAAAGGAATCAAATTACAACACAAACCCCGAAATTGGCCAAACCCGACCCCCAGGCCCATGTCTCGGATCCCGATAAAAATGACATCAATAAACTCCTTATCACTCCCCGAGTTCATTCATATCAAAATCACCAAAATCCAATCTCAAATGATCCCTCAAATCCCTAATTTTAGGTCTACAATTACAAGCCCTAGTTCTTCAATATTAGGCTTAAATTCCATGATTAATTAGGCAGAATTCACATAAGGATTGAGTATTAATTCCATAAATCTTATCTACAAATGTTCCCCCTTGAATCCCTCTTCAACCCTCTTCACAAAGCTTCAAAATTGCCCAAAAATGTTGAAAGTTAGCCCCAAAATTACGGACAATGGGTATTTATACATTCTGCCCAGACATTCAAAACCTTCTTCGCGAACGCGGTCAAAGCCTCCCATTCGCAAAGCACAACCTGACGTTGACCACATTTTCCTTCTTCACGAACGCCTCTGCTCTCTCGCGAACGCGATGCTCCTAACTTCAACCCTTCGCAAACGCGGTTCCCTTCTCGCGAACGCGTAGCTCAACGACCCCAGCCCTTCATGAACGTGGGACCTCACTTGCGAATGCGAAGGCTAAATATTCAGCCTCACCTACTAACCCTTCACGAATGTGAGGGTCCACTTGCGAACGCGAAGCACTGCTGTCTGCAACACTTCAGCAGATTTTTCTACAACTTCCCACAACATGAAATAGTCCGTTTGACCACGTGAAACTCAGTCGAGGCCCTCGGGACCTCAACCAAACATGCTAACATATCCCATAACATCATTCAAACTTATTCCAACCTTCGGAATGCTTAAAACAACATCAAAACACCACATTCGCATCGGATTCAAGCCTAAGAATTCCAAAATCTTCTAAATTCCGCTTTCGATCAAAAAGTCTAACAAACCACGTCCGAATTACCTGAAATTTTGCACACACATCCCAAATGACACTACGGACCTGCTACAACTTCTGTAATTCCATTCCGACCCTTATATCAAAATCTCACCTATCAACCGAAAAACGCCAGAATTCCAATTTCGCGAATTCAAGCCTAAATCTACTCCGGACCTCCAAAACATATTCCGATCACGATCATAAGTCCCAAATAATCTCCCGAAGCTATCTGAACCATCGAAACTCACATCCAAGCCCTATAACATATAAGTCAACATCTAGTTGACTTTTCCAACTTAAGCTTCCTCAAAAAAGACTAAGTGTCTCAAACCTTCTCAAAACCTTTCTGAACCCAAGCCAACCAACCCGATCATATAAAGAACCGATAAATAAAGCAATAAGAAGTAGAAATTGGGGAAACGAAGTTCTAACTCATGAAACGACCAGCCGGGTCGTTACATCCTCCCCCTCTTAAACAAATGTTCATCCTCGAACGAGTCTAGAAACATACCTGAAACCTCAAACAGGTAAGGATATCTACTCTGCATCTCCTGCTCGGTCTCCCAGGTAGCCTCCTCTATAGGCCGACCTCTCTATTGCACTTTCACTGAAGCTATATCCTTTGATCTCAACTTTTGAACCTGACGCTCCAAAATAATTATTGGCTCCATATCATAAGTCAGATCACCATCTAACTGAACCGTGCTGAAATCCAGAACATGAGACAGATCCCCAATATACTTACGGAGCATAGAGACATGAAATACCAGATGCACACTCGACAAGCTAGGTGGCAAGGCAAGCTCATAAGCCACCTCCCCAATCCTCTGAAGCACCTCAAAAGGCCCAATGAACCGAGGACTCAATTTACCCTTCTTCCCAAATCTCATAACACCCTTTATGGGAGAAACCTTCAATAGAACGTTCTCACCAACCATGTAGGACACATCCCGAACCTTCCTGTCAGCAAAACTCTTTTGTCTCGACGACGTTGTACGAAGCTTCTCCTGAATTAACTTCACCTTTTCTAAAGCATCCTGCACCAAGTCTGTCCCTAATAGCCTAGCCTCACCCAGCTCAAACCAACCAACTAGAGATCTACAAACCCTTATATGGAGCCATCTGTACTCGACTGGTAGTTGTTGTTATAAGCAAGCTCTGCGAGCGGTAGAAACTGATCCCATGACTCTCCAAAATCAATGACACAAGCACACAACAAGTCCTCCAATATCTGAATAGTGCGCTCAGACTGCCCGTCCGTCTGATGGTGAAAAGCTATGCTCAACTCAACCTGAGTACCCAACTCTCGCTACACGGACCTCCAAAACTGTGAAGTAAACTGAGTGCCCCTATCTGAAATGATAGAAACTAGGACACCATGCAAACGAACAATCTCCCGGATATAGATCTTTGCCAACCACTCTAAGGAATAGGTAGTACGCATAGGAATGAAGTGCGTGGACTTAGTCAGCCGATCATAATCACCCAAATAGCATCAAACTTCTTCAAAGTCCGTGGGAGCCCAACTACAAAGTCCATGGTGATCTGCTCCCACTTCCACTCTGGAATATCCATCTGCTGAAGCAAGCCACCTGGTCTCTGATGCTTGTATTTCACCTGCTGCCAATTGAGACACCGAGCTACAAATCCCACAATGTCCTTCTTCATTCTTCTCTACCAATAATGTTGTCACAAAATCTGATACATCTTCGCGGCACCCGAATGAATGGAATACCGCGAGCTATGGGCTCCTCCAGAATTAACTCTCGAAGCCTATCTACATTGGGCACACATATCCGGCTCTACATCCTCAACACCCCATCATCACCAATAGTCACATCTCTGGCATCATTGTGCTGAACTCTATCCTTGAGGACAAGCAAATGAGGATCATCATACTGGCGCTCTCTGATGCGATCATATAAGGAAGACTAAGAAATCACACAAGCCAATACCCGACTGGGCTCCAAAATATCTAACCTTATAAACCGATTGGCCAAGGTCTGAACATCAACTTCAAGAGGTCTCTCCGCAACTAGAATATATGCCAAACTCCCCATACTCAAATCCTTCTGACTCAAAGCATCAACCACCACATTGGCCTTCCCCGGATGGTACAATATAGTAATATCATAATCCTTTAGAAACTCCAACCATTTCTGCTGCCTCTCGGGAACAATACCAACAGAATCAGCCCCTCGGGCAACAATATGGAACAATACAAACCCCTCAGGCTATATCTCATATCACAGTGGTTACTCGCACTCACTGGGGGTGTATAGACTCCGGGAGAGGCCCCTCACGGCCCAAGCGCAATATCAAGCCATCTCATGACATAGTCCATAGGCTCTCGGCCTCATATGAACAAGCCACCTCGTGGCGTACAATCTTAGGCCCTCGGCCTCACAATCATAAATTAGTGTATTCTCACAACACAAACCCTCGTTCTTACTCAGTCAGAATCTCATAAGCCACTCGGGCAACAGTAAAACATGATGCTCAACCCATATTATCATTTAGAATATCATTTAATTTGTTAAAATAGAGTAAACATGGCTGAGTTATGAAAATAGTAGAATATAGTATGAATGGGTACAAGTATAAAGTCAGAACAGTGAGGAAATATAAGTAAAAATCCCTTAAGGGTCCAAATAGTTGGCACAAGGCCCAAATATGACATTTCGCCCAAACAATAATGGTAGCAAATAGTTTTCAGTCAAATACACATTAAAACAGTCATTCGGAATGGACTAAGTCACATTCCCAAATGGTGCATGAACCCACCCTCGTCATTTAGCGTGTGCAACACCTCAATATAGCACAACGATGTGAAATTCGGGGTTTCATACACTTAGGACAACATTTACAATCTTTACTCACCTCTCTCCGGTCCAAATCTCTAGCCCGTGATGCCTTTGCCTCTCGAATCGGACTCTAGATGCTCCAAATCTGACCAAATATTAGTGCAAGACCATCAAAATATGCTAAGGAAATAAAGCCCACATGAAAGAAATCAAATTACAACACAAATCCCGAAATTGGCCAAACCCGACCCCTTGGTCCCATATCTCGGATCCCGATAAAAATTACATCAATAGAATCCTTATCACTCCATGAGTTCATGCATATCAAAATCACCAAAATCCAACCTCAAATGATCCCTCAAATCCCTAATTTTAGGTCTCCAATTACAAGCCCAAGTTCTTCAATATTAGGCTTAAATTCCATGATTAATTAGGTATAATTCACAGTAGGATTGAGTATTAAGTCCATAAATCTTACCTCCAAGTGTTCCCCCTTGAATCCATCTTCAATCCTCTTCAAAAAGCTTCAAAATCGCCCAAAATGGTGAAAGTTAGCCCCAAAATCGCGGACAATGGCTATTTAAACATTCTGCCCAGGAATTCGAAACCTTCTTCACGAACTTGGTCAAAGCCTAGCATTCGTGAAGGACAACTTGACGTTGACCACATTTTCCTTATTTGCGAACGTGTTTGCTCTCTCACGAATGCGATGCTCCAGACTCCAACCCTTCGCAAATGCGGCTCCCTTCTCGCGAACGCATAGCTCAAAGACCCCAACCCTTCGTGAATGTGGGACCTCCCTCACGAACGCGAAGGCTAAATCTTCAGCCTCACCTTCTAACCCTTCACGAACGTGAGGCTCCACTCGCGAACGCGAAGCACTGCTGTCTGCAACACTTCAGTAGATTTTTCTGCAACTTCCCACAACATGAAATAGTCTGTTTGACCACCTGAAACTCACCTGAGGCGCTCGGGACCTCAACCAAACATGCTAACATATCCCATAACATCATTCAAACTTGTTCCAACCTTCGGAATGCTCAAAACAACATCAAAACACCAAATTCGCATCGGATTCAAGCCTAATAATTCCAAAATCTTCTAAATTCCGCTTTCGATCAAAAAGTCTATCAAACCACGTCCGAATGACCTGAGATTTTGCACAGACATCCCAAATGACACAACGGACCTACTGCAACTTCCAGAATTCCATTCTGACCCCTGTATTAAAATCTCACCTATTAACCAAAAAATGCCAAAATTCCAATTTCGTTAATTCAAGCCTAATTCTACTCCGAACCTCCAAAACACATTCCGATCACGCTCCTAAGTCCCAAATAATCTCCAAAAGCTATCTGAACCATCAGAACTCACATCTGATCCCTCTAACACAAATGTCAACATCATGTTGACTTTTCCAACTTAAGCTTCCTCAAAAGAGAATAAGTGTCTCAAACCTTCTCAAAACCTTTCCGAACCCGAGCCAACCAACCCGATCACATATAGAACCGATAAAAAAAACAATAAGAAGAAGAAATAGGGGAAACAAAATGATAACTCATAAAACAACTAGCCAGGTCATTACACCCCGCCCTTTCCTGAAAAGCTCCGAGGGGCACCAGCTCCAGCGCCCACCCCTGTACATTCAACAACTCCGCCGGATGCACCGGGTCAGGATATGAGAGATGCTATTCAGCTATTAACTCGATTAGTAGTCGCGCATGCTCGACGTTAGAAAATAGGTATTGGTTATGCACATAGGTCCTTTAGTGTGAGGGTTCGTGACTTTATTAATTTAGACCCTTTCGTATTTACTGGAGTAGATCCAAACGAGGACACTCAGGTATTTATTGATAGAGTGCAGATGATGTTACGGGTAATGAAGGCCACTACGACTAAGTCAGTTGAGCTAGCTTCCTATAGACTCCGAGATGTTGCAGTTAATTTGTACGAGTCTTGGGAATTGTCCAGTGGTGAGGATGCCCCTCCAGCAGTATGGTAGGAGTTTACAGACGCTTTTTTCGTCATTATCTGCCACCAGAGCTTAGACGGGCCAGAGTTGATACATTCTTGACCCTTAGATAGGGTAACATGAGTGTTCGGGAGTACAGTCTTCAGCTTGATTTGTTGGCCAAGTATGCTCCCAATATTGCATCTAAGATGGAGGATCGGGTTCACCGGTTCGTGATGGGATTAGAGCCTCACTTGCTTAACGATTGTATGTCGGTCTCGCTTCATCCAAACATGGATATTTCTCGTATTCACGCATACGCTCAGGGTGTAGAAGAGCGTAAACAGAAATAGAAGGCCGATCGTGAGCATGATATGGCCCAGAAAAAGAGAGGGAGCTATTTGGGTCCTTCTGGGGAGTTTTGAGTTGGTTAGAGGAAAGAATACCCGAGGTATCCAGCCCAACCATCGGCTAGCGCACCTATTTAGTTTGGTGGTAAGAGATTCGATCATTCTACATATTCAAGGTTTGGTCAGAATTTCAGGGCCTCAGGTTCTCAATATAGGGGTGAGTCAAATCAGATGAGGCCACCCTTGCCACGATGTGCTCAATGTGGTAAGTAGCATACCGGGTAGTGCCATATGGGATTAGGTATTTGTTATACTTGTGGTTATCTGGGCCACGTTATGAGGGATTGTCCGATGAGAGGTGATGCAAGCATAGCTTAGCCATCGGGATCTGTAGCAGGTTCATCATCATCAGTACGCCCCCTAGGCAAGGTCCCTAAGCACTAGTGAGTTGTGGTAGAGGCATAGGCTGAGCATCTAGCTCGAGCAGCCCTCAGAAATGCATTTATGCATTGGCAGAACGATAGGACTAGGAGTCCTCGCTTGATGTTATTACAGGTATATTATCAGTCTCCTCCTATGATATATATGCATTGATTGACCCAGGTTCCACCTTATCATATGTTACTCTGTTGGTTGCTAGTAAGTTTGAAATAAAACCTGAATTGGTTAAAACTTTTGAGGTGTCTACTCCTGTTGGGGACTCAGTGATAACTAAGCAAGTATATAGGGGTTATATAATAGTAGTTCATGGTCGATCTACCCAAACAGATCTAATTGAGTTAGATATGGTAGGATTTGATGTTATAATGGATATGGATTAGTTTGCTTCTTGTCATGTCAATGTTGATTGTAGATCAAAGATAGTCCGATTTCAATTTCCAAGGGAGCCTGTTTTGGAGTGGAAAGGTAATACGGCATCGCCGAGAGGAAGATTCATTTATTATCTCAAGGCAAGGAAGATGATCAATAAGGGTTGAATTTATCACTTAGTTCGGGTTTAGGATATGGAAGTGGAGTCACCAACCATTCAGTCCATCCCTGTGGTGAATGAGTTTCTCGATGTTTTTCCTGATGAGCTTTCGAGTCTCCCGCCAGAGCAAGAAATTGAGTTTGCTATTGACCTACTATCAGATACTCATCCAATATCTATTCCTCCCTATAGAATTCCCCCCGCAGAGCTGAAAGAGTTGAAAGAAAAACTAAAATACTTGTTTAAAAAAGGCTTTATCAGACCTAGTA
This sequence comes from Nicotiana tabacum, assembly GCF_000715075.1. NCBI lineage: Eukaryota > Viridiplantae > Streptophyta > Magnoliopsida > Solanales > Solanaceae > Nicotiana > Nicotiana tabacum. The sequence goes on along the minus strand of NC_134100.1, from coordinate 20,889,434 downwards.
TGTCACCGTGGGGAGCACCTGTGTTGTTTTTGAGAAAGAAAGATGGTTCCTTACGAATGTGTATTGATTATAGACAGTTGAATAAGGTAACGATCAAGAAGAAGTACCCGCTCCCGAGAATTGATGATTTATTTGATCAGTTGCAAGGTTCCAAGTGTTTTTCAAAGATAGACTTAAGGTCTGAATACCATTAGGTAAGGGTTAAGGATGAGGATATTCCAAAGACAGCATTCAGGACTAGATATGGGCACTCTGAGTTTCGGTTTATGTCATTTCGTCTGACCAATGCCCCAGCAGTATTCATGGATTTGATAAACCGTGTGTTCAGGCATTTTTTAGATCTGTTCGTAATTGTATTTATCGATGATATATTGGTGTATTCTCGTTCAGAGGCTGAGCATGCAGATCATCTACGCACTGTACTCAGAGTTCTACAAGAAGGAAAGCTGTATGCAAAATTTTCGATATGTGAATTCTGTTTGAACTCTGTAGCTTTCCTTAGGCATGTTATTTTGGGAGAAGGCATCCGGGTGGATACACAAAAGATTGAGGCAGTAAAGACTTGGCCTAGACCCACAATACCAACAGAGGTTCGTAGCTTTCTCGGTTTGGCAAGTTATTACAAGAGATTTGTGGAAGGATTTTCTTCTCTTTCAGCACCTTTAACAAAGTTAACTCAGAAGGGAGTGAAATTTCAATGGACTGACGCTTGTGAACGGCGTTTCTAGGCATTAAAGGACAGATTAACATCAACACCGATTCTAACGCTCCTAGAAGGGACCGATGGTTATGTGATCTATTGTGATGCTTCAGGCATTGGATTGGGTTGTGTGTTGATGCAGCACGATAAGTTTGTGGCTTATGCTTCTAGAAAACTAAGAAAGCACAAGAAGAACTACCCGACCCATGATTTAGAGTTAGTTGTGGTGATGCATGCACTAAAGATATGGAGGCACCACTTGTATGGCATTCATGTTGATATCTATACGGATCATAAGAGCCTCCAGTTTATCTTCAAGTAAAAGGAATTGAATCTATGTCAAAGGAGATGGTTGGAGCTACTTAAAGACTATGATGTTGATATTTTATACCATCTGGGGAAGGCGAATGTAGTAGTCAATGCCCTCAGCCATAGATCTATGGGTAGTCTGTCGTATTTACACCCATAAAATAGGGGAATAGCCCATGAGGTTCATCAGCTAGCTGGTCTTGGAGTTCAGTTACTGGACTCAGGTGACATTGGAATTACTCTTCAGGATACGACACCATCCTCATTAGTAAGTGAAGTAAAGGAATGCCAGTACAAGGATCCTGTGTTAGTTCATTATAGGAATACCGCCCTTCAGAAGGAGAAGACACCGTTTGAAATTATTGAAGATGGTGTCCTTAGATATCGAGGACGATTATGTGTCCCTAATATTGCAGGGCTACATCGGCAGGTTATGGGAGAAACTCACTATTTTCGTTATTCTGTCCATCCAGGAGCGACAAAGATGTATCATGATATCAAGGAAGTATATTGGTGGGATAGAATGAAGAAGGATATAGCAGAGTTTGTTGCTTAGTATCCTAACTCTCATCAAGTTAAAATTGAGCATCAGAAACCCGGTGGGTTATTGTAGGCTACGGACATTTCGACTTGGAAATGGGAAGTAATCAATATGGACTTCATCGTAGGCTTACCTCGTACCCAGCGTAAGTTCGATTCGATATGGGTGATTGTTGATAGGCTTACAAAGTCAGCCCATTTTCTGCCCGTTAGAACTACATATTCCTTAGAGGATTATGCAAGGCTTTATGTTAAGGAGATAGTACGGTTGCATGATGTCCCTGTATATCTATTATCTCGGATAAAGGAGCTCAATTTATAGCTAACTTCTGGAGGTCCTTCCAAAAGGGATTGGGGACTCAAGTAAGTCTTAGTACAACATTTCAACCCCAGACAGACGGATAGGCTAAGCGTACTATTCAAACATTGGAGGATATGTTACGAGCTTGTGTAATAGACTTCAAAGGTAGCTGGGATGATCATCTGCCACTTATTGAGTTCGTGTATAATAATAGCTACCATTCCAGCATTCAGATGGCTCCATACGAAGCTCTTTACGGATGAAAGTGTAGGTCGCCTATAGAATGGTTTGACGTTGGAGAATCTGAATTACATGGGCTAGACCTGGTTCAGCAAGCCAGAGAAAAAGTAAAGCTTATCCGAGATCGACTATTGACAGCTCAGAGTCGTTAGAAGTCATATTCTGATGTACGACAACGATATTTAGAGTTCGGGGTTAATGACTGGGTATTTTTAAAGGTGTCACCTATGAAGGGTGTGATGAGGTTTGGCATGAAAGGAAAACTTAGCCCATCATATATTGGGCCTTATAGGATCATTAAGGAGAGTGGGCCAAGTAACTTATGAGTTAGAATTACCCTTGGAGTTGGAGCTGATTTTTCACGTATCTATGTTACGGAAGTACATTGGCGATCCTAGCCAAGTGGTGCCCACGGATGATGTACAGGTTACAGAGGACTTGTCATTTGAGGAAATTCCAGTTGCCATCCTAGACCGACAAATCCGTAAGCTATGGAATAAGGAGGTAGCGTCCATGAAAGTACTTTGGAGGAACAACAATGTGGAAGAAATGACTTGGGAGGCCGAGTAAAACATGAAGTCTAGATATCCCTACTTATTTCCTCCTCCAGAGAAGGTTCTGGCGGAGACATCATAACCATAAGGTACGTGTATAAATTCTTTTATTAGTTATTCTCATTGGTCGTGTGAGGCCATTATCGTTATTAATAACTATGGTCCGGTGTGACATTGGATTATTAAGCTTCTACAAGGAGAGTTGTTATTCGTGTTATTACAAAGGCGACCCTGCCAAATTTATATACATCACGTGGAGTTGAACATTCGAGGACGAATGTTTCTAAGGGGGGAAGGATGTTACATCTCGCATTTTCGTACGTTAAATTTAATTTTCAGTTAACCGACGTGGACTCGGGGATGAGATTATCTTGAGGTTAATGCATTTATGCTATTTATAATAAGCAATAAAGAAGTGTCATGAAGGATAAAGAGTACATGAATTAAAGAAAATAAGTTTCGTTGAAATAGGCCAATTTGGGAAAAAATACGGGTCGAGTAATAATACCCGATAATTACGGACTAATACTATACAAGGTACCATATGACCATGATAGTAGGATATATAAAATGTATTAAAAATAAATAAAATTTTAAGTAATTTGAGACAATTTTTAATTAGGTGGGTAATTGGTTAATTATCGGGTACCAGGATATTACCTAATTAATTAATTTAATATTTTAAGATAACCTTACCCACCCCCCTTCCCCCCCCCCCACGTGGCATCCCTCCCAACCAAGACACTGACTCTTAAAGTCATTTGAGAGGTGGCAACCTAATACATTGTATTGAAGACACCTTTTATAGTTTGAAATAACCAAGATAATAGTCCATTCAAGAGACTCCATAATCCAAAGGGATACGAATGTTAGCCATTTCTGTCATTATCCATGAGACTTGGACATTAATTCCTTGTGAAAGATCAAGCAACATTCTGTTTTTGGTTTAAAACCAAAAACGGAAACCATTTCAAGAAATCATAGCCAAATTTTGTTTGAAAGTTTCAAAGAAGCAAGCACAATTTTGTTCAAGGATTCAGAAAGCAGAAATTCGATTTATTTCAAGTTCTAAGTTCAATCAATGAAGGTTCTCCAACATAATATTATACAGAGTTTTCCCTACTCCAGGTATGTTAAGGCCATCCCTTCTTTCCTTTGGCATGGTCCAGATTATACTGAAGAAACGAACAAACACACAGTTTCCATAAATTACTATACTCATAGAGATACTAGGGGTGTCTATATTCTTGATTCCCCATGAGAATTATTATTATCTTCTGTTCATGGGTCTTAAAATAATACGCAGTTGAAAAAGTTTATCCGGAAGGAATATTGAGATTTTTACATACTTTTCATGCATTTCACCCATTTATATATGTGCATTGACCCATGACCAAATGGCATTATATACGCGTATATATGTAAATATATGTATATGGGATATGGGAAAAGGTTACAGTGTTATATACGCACCACCACCTGATCAGCTGGTATATGTTGATGATGTTGCACACAGTGGCCGAGACGATATGATGGGATGCCCTCAGTGGCTTGATGATATTATGTACACCCATGCCTATGCATGGCACAACATTTATATGCACGTGCATGACATTATGAATGTTTTAGAATTTACAAAGTTGTTCTGATTTAAAGACGTGTTTCTATATTCCATGTTTCATCTATGTCTTTTACGTACTAATTTTCATGCCTTACATACTCAGTACATTTTTCGTACTAATGCCCCATTTTACGGGGCCTGTGTTTCATGCCCGTAGGTGCAGGTAGGTAAGCTGACGGTCCCCCTTCTTAGGATCCCTGATCAGTGAGAGTTGGCGTGCTCCACTTGATCCGGAGTTGTCTATAGCAGCATTGCCGGCTCGCCCACTATATTCTGCATATATACGTACATATGCCTTCTTGGCAGGTATCCTTCATGTATGTTATTTTTGTAATTCAGTAAATGTTATTCAGGTTCAGATCTTAGACACATGCTTAGGGGTGTTTGACAAGTAGGACTCAGGCACCCATCGGGGCCCATGGGTTTGGGTCGTGACATCATCATCTGGTGCGGGCTAGGTTTTTGCCTATCATCTAAAAGGTTATTAAAATACAAGTGAACAAATAAGAAATAAACTTTGAGATACTTGACCGTGGATACTTGGTCAAAAGTGGTAATCTTCAAGTGTACCACATTACAATTGGAATGTAATACTTTCCCGTACATTGTCTCCAATTCATACACTCCTCTTTCAGTAATGCCTTTAACTCGGTACGACCCTTCCCAATTAGAACACAATTTCCCTACATTTGCCGCCTGTGTTGATTGAAATACCTTCTTAAGGACAAAGTCCCCAGTCTTGAAATACCGAAGATTCGCCCTTTGCTTTCACGTTACCATTTGTATCAAGGCTGCTTCCCTTCGATCCTCTGTCAAATCTAAATTTGTACAAAGTTCTTCCTCAGTCGATGCTTCATTTGTATGCTCGAACCTTGTGCTTGGATCCCCTATTCCATTTGACCCAGTACCATAAAAAAGAGAAAACTGATTTTCTCCCATGCTTATTTTGGTCGTTGTTCTGTAAGCCCATAATGCCCTAGGTAGCACTTCAGGCCACCTGCCTTTTGATTCTTCTAACCGCTTCTTTATATTGTTGACAATGATTTTATTTGTTGACTCTGCTTGTCCATTAGCTACGGGATAATATGGGGGCGATGTAATTCATTTAATTTTCCAACTTTTGAAAAAATCAGTAACCTTTGCTCTCACAAATCGAGGCCTATTATCATAGACCATTTCTCTTGGAACCCCAAATCGACATATTATATTCCTACAAACGAAGTCGACAACCTCTTTTTCTCGTACCTATTTAAAGGCACCTACTTCCACCCACTTATAAAAATAGTCGGTTATAATTAATAAAGATCGTACCTTTCCTGAATCTTGAGGAACAGGACCTACAATGTCCATTCCCTATTTCATAAATGGCCACGATGCGATAATTGAGTGAAGCAACTCTGCTAGCTTATGCATATTGTTTGCATAACGTTGGCATTTATCGCACCTTTTTACAAACTTTACTCCCTAGGACAGAACTGCTCTGATACCACTTTTGTCACGACCCAAACCGAAGGGCCGCGACGGGCACCCGGTGCCTTACTCAACCGAGTACCAACGTAACATATCTTTTTTAACATGTTATCATGAGTAAATGAGCCAGAAAACCCGTCATGAGATAACAAGAATAAAACATAAGGGAATACTCAACATATGAAGACCCGACATGATATACAAACTAATATATGTGACATATGGGCCTATAAGGCCGACATGACCATTAGTACACTCGAAACATAGGCCGACAAGGCCATATGATTATCCATACACCTGACATCTGTCTACAAGCCTCTAAGAGTACATAAAATCATAAAGGTCGGGACAGGGCCTCGCCATACCAATCAATACATATCCAAAGCATACTGACAAAATAGGCAACTCCGGAGCAAGTGGAGTGCACCAACACCTTCTCTGAGCTAATAGCCTACTAGAAGGACTGTCAACCTATCAATCGGGACCTGCCGGAATGAAACGCAACCTCCATAGGCAAAAGGGACGTCAGTACGAATAAAGTACCGAGTATGTTAGGCAGGAAAGCATAAACAAGAACAGTAATGTAAAGAGAGAGATAGAGGAGATACAACCTGTAACATCTGAGTGCCTGTAGGGGCTATGATATGAAATTCATAATACATATATATACATAAACGTTTTAAAACATTCGCATATGTGGGCATCATCATCATCATATCGTACCCGGCCTCAAAGAGGACTCGGTAAAACCATACCCGACCATCATAAGGTTCGGTAGAATCGTACCCGACCACGTGGAGCTCGGTAAAACCCAACTGATCAGTGGTTTCACAATATGTGCCGTACTCGGCCGACTATAGCGTGGCTCGGTAGAGTAAAATAGATACATATACATAATGCATGCTCGACTCATAGAATCACATTCTAAACCTTTTGGAGTGACTTAAGAACATTATGGACATCCCTACCATCAATATGAACCTTAGTAGGATTTAAGGATCATACACACTTGTTTAGAATAATTTTATAAGGAAAGAACAACATGGACAACCTTAGTTGCTAGGAGGAGAGTCATTATGAAATAGCGTATTGTTTATGTTCATTTTATTTTAGATCATGCCAAAAGAAAGAAGAAAGTGCCTTAACATACCATAAACCCGTTGAGTCCTTAATCACTTTCAAACAACTCTTCAAACAAGTCAACTCAATCTATCATAGTATAAGGAGATTCAAAATCAGTGCTGAGCAAAGGCTAAGTCTATAACTTAAGCTAGTAGCTCGTTTACGTAAATTTTGGCAGCATCTCCCTTGTAAAAAGGGCCTCTTCCAATACCATATACAAACAACAATGACCAAAGCAATCCATCAATACATAATTATCAATATCAAGACACCATATAACAACAACAAGTCACAACTACATTACGACGAGCGGCAAGCTCTGATTGGAATTCGTATACCCCTTATCAATCCTTATAGACTTCTTACTTCAACATAAAAGTATCATTAACTTGATAATGAAGTCATTAATCAATGATTCCAGCCTTATACCATATATTTATAACAACGAAAATAATCCACAACTTCAAATACCCCCAACTACCAACTTTATTCACTAGTTCATGTCTAGCCCATCCATTTAACTTAATCAATATCAAGATAACCTTAGGCACAAGCAAGAACAAAATATACATACCTCCTACAGTAACTTCAAGTCAAAATCCAAGTTATATTCATTTTACAACAACCATTAATAGCAATACAACATCATAGAAGTGACTTAAGCTAATCCAAGTATTATCTTGTAGTTTATCATCCTAACAACTTAACCAACATACAAGTAAGCTTAAGCACAATTAGTAGGCTGTTATACTCACCTTAGACAGCAGCAATAACTTGGAATTTCATCCAAATACAGCCCACAACAATCCTCAATGACAACACAACCTCAAAAAGGTGTTGTTCTTCACCAGAACTAAGTTTTGATGTTGAAATATGGTGTAACCACTTTGGAACCACTTCAAACCCTTGTGGTATATGTTTAGGAGGGTTAGTAGAAGTTTGGAGACGAATATTAGTTGAAAAATGAGCAAAACTAGGCGTCCAAATCGTTTATAAATTGAAGTAGGTCAACCACAGCCTAAGTGGGTCCCATTGAAGCTGCTTGCACGGTCTCACAAAAACACGAATATCTCTCTACTCCGATGTCGTATTGATGAACGATTTAATGCGTTAGAATCTATACTAGTAGATATTCAATTAGATAGGTAGAAAACCCCATGATTCCAAGTATATTTGGAGAAATGCTCAGATACATTGGACCTAAAATTCAGCAAATTTATGAATGTAACTTGTGATGACCTTTGCCAACTCTTGTTCCACAACTTGCTTGCCTTCAAAATGTAGAAAATGAATATCATACGACTAAAATAACTCATAGAATAACCTCCTTATCATGTAACAACCCTAGTCTCAACCCAAAGTACATGTTATAACATTCCAAACTTGTCGACTTTTGACGAAACTTATTTTCTTCAATTGGTTTAGCTTCTAAGATTTCCAACCCTCTTGGTACTCGTTATTCATGATCTTAAATATTTGTAACCTCCAAGGTAACATGATTAACTTACTTTGTTTTCTTCCAAATATAATCTCATTTCCGAGCTTACATCAATGACTTACGACGTACTCTCACGTATGAAAACTTGGGGTGTAACATCATTCCCCCCTTTGGAACATTCGTCCTCGAATGTTGACTGATGCGCTTATTAGTTTCATAAACTATGACTCTTACGAATAATTTAATGCTCATCTTTCCATCTAAGCAACTGTTTTGTGAATAAATCCAAATGCTTGGGCATTCCCCCCGTTTAGGCCTCTTTGTCACACCATGACATATGGTTGGAATTCTTCCAACATCTTAACATTTGATACCTTATGTTATGCAGTATGTACGATTGTGTCCTTGTATGAGCGCCTAGCGACTCATCATCTCTTTTTCCTCCATCTTTTAGACAATCTCTAAGCCTCACTTTATGAACATATATAGAATTATGACAAGTTGTCCCTCTAGGCATCTATATGTGTACTGATGTCTTTCGCTTGGTACTTTATCGAACTTAAGACTATTTCTATCTCTTGTTTCATAGCCTTGTATATCTATCCTTATGGATTTACTACATCTAAGTAGGTTATACTATACCATAAAACTTACTTCGATTTATTATTACCGAGGTTTGCTACCCAACTCCAGGTTACTCTCTCGCTGCTTATCCTATATGTATAAATCTAAGTCCTTTAGTGCTTTCTCATTATTATTCATCTAAGAATAACAAACAAATCCCATCTCGAACTTTGGAACTTGTACCCATCTATTATTTATTCACCTTAATGTTGATCTATAATCTATCACTGATAACTTGTAACCTCTTACGTAATACACTGTCACTAGGGCTCACATCTTATCGGGGAACATATGAAGTAATTTTCCTGATCCACCTAGGGATAATACTATATTTCAATAACCGTATTTCATTGCATCCCAATGCGATTCATCTTATGGGGGTTTTCTAATCCCGTGCAATTAATGAAATCCCTTTCTCATTAAATCGTTACTCAATCAAAGGCCTAAGCATCATCCTCTTATCTATCACAATTAGGCCCTTATTCTACTGCCAGGGCAGCATTCCATCTCTTCCAAATGCACCTAGTCTCAGACTCTTTTGTGTTCATTCAGGCTGTACCGAGCTTTTTATTACATATGGAAATCATCATCTCCCTTGTTTTGATGGGTTTAATCCCGAGGACATACATATTCTCGTCACCTTCTCACTCACCTTTTCATATCCTTACTCCTATCAACCTAAAACCTTGTTGCTCTACAATACTTTATTTAGGACCTACACCGATCTATTTATACTACTCGCAACCTTCCTTTAACTTGCTAGCACCATAAATTTCCTTTCGTGCCTTCTCAGTTGTCCTTAAATGTAAGCAATTACTTTTGCTGGTCGTTCTATCACTTGTTGCATGAATACTTGGCTTGTCATTTTGCCCACGAATACTATAATTTCCTGTACCTCATATGATCTCAAACATCACCTTTGATGGCTTTTTTTTAACCATTCATTAGCCATGATAGGTGCCACTTTCTTATGGAGTGTATACAATATTGTAGTGAGACTGTTGTTACAGGATAATTTACTCTTTAGCTCACTATGCTTAGGTAGAAACCTTCTTCCTTATTTCCTCAGCTAGTCTTTCATTGTAGTACTTAGGGAGACCTTCTGGATTTTGTAAAATTGCGAGCTTGATATATCATACACCCGAAGGTAATTTTCGTTATTCTTACTCGCCTATAATAATCCTTAGTTACATAAATTTATGCCTTTGTGCTCGTAGGGTTACTTCTAAGCTCAAATTTTTATTGTCTCCTTAGTGTCATTCTCTCTTATTTTCATAAACCTTAAAAATGGTACCTTTAACTGCCTCAACTCCTATCTGAATTTTTTTTCAAATGATTGTGATCTCGTATCTGCGAGACTGAATTCACTATGTTGCGATTCACTACATTTATCTTGCATGATCTATTGATTTATTCGTGACCTCTTGTCTAGCCATAACTGGGCTCTTCCTGAATCAACTACTAATTACTCGTTGGTCCATTCTCATATATATATATATATTCTGAATAATCCCTCTTGGGATATATCCTTTGTCTTAACTTATCTCTCGCCACTAGCTCCTGATGTATCAAGTGTCCATTCACACTTATTTATCAATAACATCCTGGCCGGAAACTTTTACTGCCTCTCTCCGGTGTCGTGCTTGTATAATGTTCTGGGGTCGCAACATATCTGCAGGAACTGAATAAATGCAACATCATCCCTTTCTACTTTTTACCACATTCTTTCTTTACCATTCCATAGTTAACTGAACCACTTAACTCCGACTTAATATCATATCACACCATATTCTCCCCTTTAGGGGAGTACTAAGATTTAGTACTACGATGATCTACCTATAGTTGTTTTACCTTTTCATATTTGGCGTCTTTTCACATTATCAATGAACCCTAATCACCTTATGGTAACCTTCTGTACCAGGGATAACTAAATTTCTTATGCACGAAGGTGACACCTACTGTAATTGGCACACTTAGTCCCTTAAGATTAACTCTGCTCAGAGTGCTTGCTTTAGGTAAGCGACTTCCTAAATGGCCTTTAAAGGTTATTCGTCTGTTATCTATTCTATTATTGTTGGAGCACGATCTTTGAAATTATCACGATGTCGACCATTATCAAATCCTCCGGTCCCTAATTCATGTTCGGTTTTATCTTGTTCACCTACCCATACTGATTTTTATTACTCTGGGGTCTAACCTTTCCTCCTGGTAATCACGTTGAAGTCACCATCTCATTTCTCGAAATAAGAATATGACTTTATGGCTTATACTCTTTTATTGCCTTAAGGCTTGTCACCTCTTGTATTTTCCTTCACTTTGACTATAGACTCTGTCATCGTGTCATATTTTGATTTACTGTTATCACCCCTATATCACATCTTACTCATGATGCATTATTTATTTTCTTCTTATTCTCCGGATAATATTCTTTTTATCTATCACTTTATTCTGAAAACTTCAACAAAAAGTTCTTTCCTTATAAGCTCCCCTAGCTTCATCTCACTGGCTCTTGGGAATGCCTAACATTCTTTTTTTTTTTACTCGGGGCTAGAGTCATACTAAGGTAAATATTTATCCCTTCTAGGATCCCACTGCCTATCTTCTGAAATTTCTGAATATTTCAATATTCGTATCTGATTGTACTACTCTAGAGTTCACCATCTGGGTGTCTTAGAAGGAGATCTATTACCACATTTGTACCATCTTTCAGAAACGTAGTTAATGATAACAACCTATCCACAATTTTTGGGTTACTCTAACTCCAACTGGATCCTGATATCCCATCTTTATCTTAAATAATATCTGTTAGCTCCCATAGAACATAACTGAGATGGGTGTGGCCAATTGTACTTACCTCTGACATTGATGAAGGTACCAAAATGCTTATATTTCTCTGCCTGATTTGAAAATATTGATAATCTTCATTATCTGGGTACCTCATACCCCTTTTCACCTTACTTCTTTTACTTGTTAAAACTTGTATCTAGCTTCTGAATTCCTCATAGATTTTCACCATATTCGTGAATAGATATTCATGCCTTAAGGCTCCTTATTAAGAAGCATACAGATCTTAGTACACACATGATCTGTTGAAGACCTCACATTTACTAATCATAAGCATGATGTGAAATCAAGTTCCTCTGACTCAACTCTTCCACATCCACATGCAATCTCTTACCAACAGTCTTTGTGGATGTAGGTATCGTTGTATTATGACTAAAGTCGAATTTAGGAGTTTGAATTCTTACAACTGAGCTCTACTACACGATCTAGAGTAAGACAAAAGAGTGGCAGACCTAAATGCCCCATAGCATCCTGCTTATAAGTGTGGTGCACAATACACCCATAAACAAGACTCTACTAGACACGGCTTGTAGACTCCCTAGGACAGAACTGCTCTGATACCACTTCTGTCATGACCCAAACTGAAGGGCCGCGACGGGCACCCGGTGCCTTACTCAACCGAGTACCAACGTAACATATCTTTCTTAACATGTTATCATGAGTAAATGAGCCAAAAAACCCGTCATGAGATAACAAGAATAAAACATAAGGGAATACTCAACATATGAAGACCCAACATGATATACAAACTAATATATGTGACATACGGGCCTATAAGGCCGACATGACCATTAGTAAACTCGAAACATAGGCCGACAAGGCCATATGATTATCCATACACCTGACATCTGTCTACAAGCCTCTAAGAGTACATAAAATCATAAAGGTCAGAACAGGGCCCCGCCATACGAATCAATACATATCCAAAGCATACTGACCAAATAGGCAACTCCGGAGCAAGTGGAGTGCACCAACACCTTCGCTGAGCTGATAGCCTACTAGGAGGACTGTCAACCTATCAATCGGGACCTGCAGGAATGAAACGCAGCGTCTCCAGGCAAAAGGGACGTCAGTACGAATAAAGTACCGAGTATGTTAGGCACGAAAGCATAAACAAGAACAGTAATGTAAAGAGAGAGATAGAGGAGATAAAACCTGTAACATCTGAGTGCCTCTAAGGGCTATGATATGAAATGCATAATACATATATATATACATAAAAAATTTAAAAACATTCGCCTCTGTGGGCATCGTCATCATCATATCGTACCCGGCCTCAAAGAGGACTCAGTAAAAGCGTACCCAACCATCATAAGGTTCAGTAGAATCGTACCCGGCCACGTGGAGCTCGGTAAAACCCAACTGATCAGTTGTTGCACATTATGTGTCGTACCCCGCCGACTATAGCGCGGCTCGATAGAGTAAAATAGATACATATACATAATGCATGCTCGACTCATGGAATCACATTCTAAACCTTTTGGAGTGACTTAAGAACATTATGGACATCCCTACCATCAATATGAACCTTAGTAGATCTTCAATTTGGTAGGTATAACACCCCATGATTCCAAGTATATTTGGAGAAATGCTCAGATACATTGGACCTAAAATTCAGCAAATTTATGAATGTAACTTGTGATGACCTTTGCCAACTCTTGTTCCACAACTTGCTTGCCTTCAAAATGTAGAAAATGAATATCATACGACTAAAATAACTCATAGAATAACCTCCTTATCATGTAATAACGTTAGTCTCAACCCAAAGTACATGTTATAACATTCCAAACTTGTCAACTTTTGACGAAACTTATTTTCTTCAATTGGTTTAGCTTCTAAGATTTCCAACCCTCTTGGTACTCGTTATTCATGATCTTAAATATTTGTAACCTCCAAGGTAACATGATTAACTTACTTTATTTTCTTCCAAATATAATCTCATTTCCGAGCTTACATCAATGACTTACGACGTACTCTCACGTATGAAAACTTGGGGTGTAACATCATTCCCCCCTTTGGAACATTCGTCCTCGAATGTTGACTGATGCGCTTATTAGTTTCATAAACTATGACTCTTACGAATAATTTAATGCTCATCTTTCCATCTAAGCAACTGTTTTGTGAATAAATCCAAATGCTTGGGCATTCTCCCTGTTTAGGCCTCTTTGTCACACCATGACATATGGTTGGAATTCTTCCAACATCTTAACATTTGATACCTTATGTTATGCAGTATGTACGACTGTGTCCTTGTATGAGCGCCTAGCGACTCATCATCTCTTTTTCCTCCATCTTTTAGACAATCTCTAAGCCTCACTTTATGAACATATATAGAATTATGACAAGTTGTCCCTCTAGGCATCTATATGTGTACTGATGTCTTTCGCTTGGTACTTTATCGAACTTAAGACTATTTCTATCTCTTGTTTCATAGCCTTGTATATCTATCCTTATGGATTTACTACATCTAAGTAGGTTATACTATACCATAAAACTTACTTCGATTTATTATTACCGAGGTTTGCTACCCAACTCCAGGTTACTCTCTCGCTGCTTATCCTATATGTTTAAATCTAAGTCCTTTAGTGCTTTCTCATTATTATTCATCTAAGAATAACAAACAAATCCCATCTCGAACTTTGGAACTTGTACCCATCTATTATTTATTCACCTTAATGTTGATCTATAATCTATCACTGATAACTTGTAACCTCTTACGTAATACACTGTCACTAGGGCTCACATCTTATCGGGGAACATATGAAGTAATTTTCCTGATCCACCTAGGGATAATACTATACTTCAATAACCGTATTTCATTGCATCCCAATGCGATTCATCTTATGGGGGTTTTCTAATCCCGTGCAATTAATGAAATCCCTTTCTCGTTAAATCGTTACTCAATCAAAGGCCTAAGCATCATCCTCTTATTTATCACAATTAGGCCCTTATTCTACTGCCAGGGCAGCATTCCATCTCTTCCAAATGCACCTAGTCTCAGACTCTTTTGTGTTCATTCAGGCTGTACCGAGCTTTTTATTACATATGGAAATCATCATCTCCCTTGTTTTGATGGGTTTAATCCCGAGGACATACATATTCTCGTCACCTTCTCACTCACCTTTTCATATCCTTACTCCTATCAACCTAAAACCTTGTTGCTCTACAATACTTTATTTAGGACCTACACCGATCTATTTATACTACTCGCAACCTTCCTTTAACTTGCTAGCACCATAAATTTCCTTTCGTGCCTTCTCAGTTGTCCTTAAATGTAAGCAATTACTTTTGCTGGTCGTTCTATCACTTGTTGCATGAATACTTGGCTTGTCATTTTACCTACAAATACTATAATTTCCTGTACCTCATATGATCTCAAACATCACCTTTGATGGCTTTTTTTTAACCATTCATTAGCCATGATAGGTGCCACTTTCTTATGGAGTGTATACAATATTGTAGTGAGACTGTTGTTACAGGATAATTTACTCTTTAGCTCACTATGCTTAGGTAGAAACCTTCTTCCTTATTTCCTCAGCTAGTCTTTCATTGTAGTACTTAGGGAGACCTTCTGGCTTTTGTAAAATTGCGAGCTTGATATATCATTCACCCGAAGGTAATTTTCGTTATTCTTACTCGCCTATAATAATCCTTAGTTACATAAATTTATGCCTTTGTGCTCGTAGGGTTACTTCTAAGCTCAAATTTTTATTGTCTCCTTAGTGGCATTCTCTCTTATTTTCATAAACCTTAAAAATGGTACCTTTAACTGCCTCAACTCCTATCTGAATTTTTTTTCAAATGATTGTGATCTCATATCTGCGAGACTGAATTCACTATGTTTCGATTCACTACATTTATCTTGCATGATCTATTGATTTATTTGTGACCTCTTGTCTGACCATAACTGGGCTCTTCCTGAATCAACTACTAATTACTCGTTGGTCCATTCTCATATATATATATTCTGAATAATCCCTCTTGGGATATATCCTTTGTCTTAACTTATCTCTTGCCACTAGCTCCTGATATATCAAGTGTCCATTCACACTTATTTATCAATAACATCCTGGCCGGAAACTTTTACTGCCTCTCTCCGGTGTCGTGCTTGTATAATGTTCTGGGGTCGCAACATATCTGCAGGAACTGAATAAATGCAACATCATCCATTTCTCCTTTTTACCACATTCTTTCTTTACCATTCCATAGTTAACTGAACCACTTAACTCCGACTTAATATCATATCACACCATATTCTCCCCTTTAGGGGAGTACTAAGATTTAGTACTACGATGATCTACCTATAGTTGTTTTACCTTTTCATATTTGGCGTCTTTTCACATTATCAATGAACCCTAATCACCTTATGGTAACCTTCTGTACCAGGGATAACTAAATTTCTTATGCATGAAGGTGACACCTACTGTAATTGGCACACTTAGTCCCTTAAGATTAACTCTGCTCAGAGTGCTTGCTTTAGGTATGCGACTTCCTAAATGGCCTTTAAAGGTTATTCGTCTGTTATCTATTCTATTATTGTTGGAGCACAATCTTTGAAATTATCACGATGTCGACCATTATCAAATCCTCCGGTCCTTAATTCATGTTCGGTTTTATCTTGTTCACCTACCCATACTGATTTTTATTACTCTGGGGTCTAACCTTTCCTCCTGGTAATCATGTTGAAGTCACCATCTTATTTCTCGAAATAAGAATATGACTTTATGGCTTATAATCTTTTATTGCCTTAAGGCTTGTCACCTCTTGTATTTTCCTTCACTTTGACTATAGACTCTCTCATCGTGTCATATTTTGATTTACTGTTATCACCCCTATATCACATCTTACTCATGATGCTTTATTTATTTTCTTCTTATTCTTCGGATAATATTCTTTTTATCTATCACTTTATTCTGAAAACTTCAACAAAAATTTCTTTCCCTATAAGCTCTCCTAGCTTCATCTCACTGGCTCTTGGGAATGCCTAACATTCTTTTTTTTTTACTCGGGGCTAGAGTCATACTAAGGTAAATATTTATCCCTTCTAGGATCCCACTGCCTATCTTCTGAAATTTCTGAATATTTCAATATTCGTATCTGATTGTACTACTCTAGAGTTCACCATCTGGGTGTCTTAGAAGGAGATCTATTACCACATTTGTACCATCTTTCAGAAACGTAGTTAATGATAACAACCTATCCACAATTTTTGGGTTACTCTAACTCCAACTGGATCCTGATATCCCATCTTTATCTTAAATAATATCTGTTAGCTCCCATAGAACATAACTGAGATGGGTGTGGCCAATTGTACTTACCTCTGACATTGATGAAGGTACCAAAATGCTTATATTTCTCTGCCTGATTTGAAAATATTGATAATCTTCATTATCTGGGTACCTCATACCCCTCTTCACCTTACTTCTTTTACTTGTTAAAACTTGTATCTAGCTTCTTAATTCCTCATAGATTTTCACCATATTCGTGAATAGATAATCATGCCTTAAGGCTCCTTATTAAGAAGCATACACATCTTAGTACACACATGATCTGTTGAAGACCTCACATTTACTAATCATAAGCATGATGTGAAATCGAGTTCCTCTGACTCAACTCTTCCACATCCACATGCAATCTCTTACCAACAGTCTTTGTGGATGTAGGTATCGTTGTATTATGACTAAAGTCGAATTTAGGAGTTTGAATTCTTACAACTGAGCTCTACTACACGATCTAGAGTAAGACAAAAGAGTGACAAACCTAAATGCCCCATAGCATCCTGCTTATAAGTGTGGTGCACAATACACCCATAAACAAAACTCTACTAGACACGGCTTGTAGACTCCCTAGGACAGAACTGCTCTGATACCACTTCTGTCATGACCCAAACCGATGGGCCGCGACGGGCACCCGATACCTTACTCAGTCGAATACCAACATAACGTATCAATTGAGCCAAAAACCCGTCATGAGATAACAAGAATAAAACATAAGGGAATACTCAACATATAAAAACCCAACATGATATACAAAGTAATATATGTGACATACGGGCCTATAAGGCCGACATGACCATTAGTACACTCGAAACATAGGCCGACAAGGCCATATGATTATCCATACACCTGACATCTTTCTACAAGCCTCTAAGAGTACATAAAATCATAAAGGTCAGGATAGGGCCCCGCCATACGAATCAATACATATCCAAAGCATACTGACCAAATAGGCAACTCCGGAGCAAGTGGAGTGCACCAACACCTTCGCTGAGCTGATAGCCTACTAGGAGGACTGTCAACCTATCAATCGGGACCTGCAGGAATGAAACGCAGCGTCTCCAGGCAAAAGGGACGTCAGTACGAATAAAGTACCGAGTATGTTAGGCAGGAAAGCATAAACAAGAATAGTAATGTAAAGAGAGAGATAGAAGAGATACAACCTGTAACATCTGAGTGCCTCTAAGGGCTATGATATGAAATGCATAATACATATATATACATAAAAAATTTAAAAACATTCGCCTCTGTGGGCATCGTCATCATCATATCGTACCCGGCCTCAAAGAGGACTCAGTAAAAGCGTACCCAACCATCATAAGGTTCGGTAGAATCGTACCCGGCCACGTGGAGCTCGGTAAAACCCAACTGATCAGTTGTTGCACATTATGTGTCGTACCCCGCCGACTATAGCGCGGCTCGATAGAGTAAAATAGATACATATACATAATGCATGCTCGACTCATGGAATCACATTCTAAACCCAATGTCGTATTGATGAACGGTTTAATGAGTTAGAAACTAGGCTTGAAGACCTTAAATTTGGTAGGTAGAACACCCCATGATTCCAAGTATATTTGGAGAAATTCTCAGATACATTTGACCTAAAATTCAGCAAATTTATGAATGTAACTTGTGATGACCTTTGCCAACTCTTGTTCCACAACTTGCTTGCCTTCAAAATGTAGAAAATGAATATCATACAACTAAAATAACTCATAGAATAACCTCCTTATCATGTAAGAACCCTAGTCTCACCCCAAAGTATATATTATAACATTCCAAACTTGTCGACTTTTGATGAAACTTATTTTCTTCAATTGGTTTAGCTTCTAAGATTTCCAACCCTCTTGGTACTCGTTATTCATGATCTTAAATATTTGTAACCTCCAAGGTAACATGATTAACTTACTTTATTTTCTTCCAAATATAATCTCATTCCTGAGCTTACATCAATGACTTACGACGTACTCTCACGTATGAAAACTTGGGGTGTAACATCTTATTAGCGTTTTTACTTATGACCTTCCTCCTGCGTGATTCTCGTAATGTCCTTTATGCACTTCTCTCATCACATATTCAGTTTCTGATGGTCCAAGGCACCGCGCTAAGAGTCCTCCAAATATTTTGCGATACAAATTTCCTTCTATTAAGTGATATTGGGCAACTGTTATTCGCAACAACAGGGATTTCTTCTTATCCTTAGGTAAAATTTCATACTGCAGATAATTTACAAATTCATTTCCCCATCCCAAGTTAAATTATTGAATTTACCTCATTCTTGGTTTGAACAATCGCTGAATGAAATAAGTGCATCATGATTATATTTTTCATGGTTGTCACATCAACTATGGACCCTAGGATTGCTAACACATCAGCTTCTACATTTTCTTCTGTTGGTATTTGAACAACTTTACGTAGTTGGAACTGTCGCAGAGTTCCTGCACCTTTTCCAAGATTGTTGCATTTGTGTCTCTCTAGCCTCGTAATTCCCTTGCATTTGATTTACCACAAGTTGTGTAACAACCCGGACGGTTGTTTCATGAGTTACCGCTCTATTTTTCCCATTTTTGCTTCTTTGTGCTTTGTTTATCTGTGTTATATGGTATCGAGTTAGTCGATTCGAATTCAGAATAGTTTTAGTAAGGTTTGAGACACATAGTCTCTTTTGAGTAAGCTAAAGTTGCAAAAGTCAACCGGATGTTGCCTTAAGTGTTAAAGGGCTCGCATGTGAGTTTCGATGGTTCGGATAGCTTCGGGAGGTGATTTGGGACTTAGGAGTGTGATCGAAACGTGTTTTGGAGGTCCGTAGTAGATTTAGGCTTGAATTGGCGGAATTGGAATTTTGGCGTTTTCCGGTTGGTAAGTGAGATTTTGATATAGGGATCGAAATAGAATTTCGGGAGTTGCAGTAGGTTTGTTGTGTTATTTGGGACGTGTATGAAAATTTCAGGTCATTCGGACGTAGTTTGATAGACCTTTTGATCAAAAGCGTAATTCAGAAGATTTTTAGAACCTTAGGCTTGAATCCGAAGTGTTTTGGTCGATTCGATGTTGTTTGAGGTATTTAGAAGATTGGTATAAGTTTGAATAGTAGTATAAGGCTGGTTGCTACTTTTGGTTGAGGTCCCGGGTGCCTCGGGGTGATTTCGGATGGTTGGCGGAAGATTTGAATTGGGTTTTTAGTAGTTGAAGATTTTCCCATTGTTGTCATAACCGCACCTGCGGCTAGGGGACCGCAGGTGCGGTCTCACACAAGCGAAACTAGAGCTGCAGATGCGGACAAGGGTGGCATCAGCTAGAACTGCAGAGGCGGTTGAGGAAGCTCACCTGAAATAGCTCAGATGCGGTATTTTGCATTGCAGATGCGGAGCCTGGGATTTAAGTGAGGACCGCAGGTGCAAAAAGCCTGGGCCAGAAGGTATAAAAGATTTCCTTCGCGATTTTGAGTTATTTCTTCATCCTTTTCATACGGGTTTGAGCTTGAGGGAGCTATTTCAAGAGGGATTTCAAGGGGATTTTATTGAGGTAAGGATTTTGGATCTAAACTCGTTTCTATGGTGTTATATCACTGATTTGACTTGAAAATTAATGGAAATTAAGGGTTAGAATTGGGAAAACTAGGGCTTGTAATTGGAGACCTTTGAGAAAGGATTTGAGGAGTCATTTGTGGTCGGATTTTAGTACTTTTTATATGTATGAACTCGTGGGGAGATAAGGAGTCTATTGATATAAATTTTATCGAATTTTGAGAGGTAGGCCCGGGGTCGGGTTTGGTTAATTTCGGGATTTGCGTGGTATTTTGATTACTTTTGACTGAGCTTTGTTCCCTTAGCATATTTTGGTGGTTATGTACTAATTTTGGATGGATTCGGAGCATCCGGAGGCCGATTCGAGGGGCAAAGGCATTGCGAGCTAGAGTTTGGACCGGATAGTGGTGAGTAATGATTGTAAATGTGTTCCTGAGGGTATGAAACCCCAGATTACACATCATTGTGCTATGTTGAGGTGACGCACACGCTAGATGATGAGTGTGGGGTCGTGCACCATTGGGTATTATGACTTAGTCCATCTCGAATGACTGTTTTACCGCATATTTGATTGAAAATTGTTTGCTATCATCGTGTTTTGGGCTGAGTGCCATATTTGGGCCTCGTGCCAACTGTTTTGGACCCTTAGGGGATTTTTATTGTTATTTCCTCACTATTTTGATTTTATATCTGTACTTAGTCATGTTGTATTCTACTTTTTTCATAACTCAGTCATGTTTACTCTGTTTTAACACTTTAAATGATATTTTGGCAGAGCATCATGTTTACTGTGCCCGAGTGGCTTTTGGAGATTTTTGACTAAGTAGGGCCGAGGGTCTGTGTTGTGAGGATTATTATGGGATCGGGCTATACGCCGCAGTAGTGTTGTACTGATTATGATTATGAGGCCGAGGGCCTAAGTTGTACGCCACAAGGTGGCTTGATATGAGGCCGAGAGCCTATTGATTATGCCACGAGATGGCTTGATATTGCGCTTGGTCCGTAAGGGGCCCCTCCCGGAGTCTGTACACCCCCAATGAGCGTGGGTACCCACTATGATATGTGATGTAGCCTGAGGGGCTGATGTTTTTCCATGTTATTGCCCGAGGGGATAATCCTATTGATGTATTGCCAGAGGGGAAGATTTTACGTGTTTATCTGTTCTCACAGATTTTACTTTACTCACTGAGTTGGCGTACTCACTTTACTCCCTGCACTATGTGTGCTGATTTAGGAGCTTCGGGTCCCGCTAGCGAGTGTTGATTGCTTCCAGCAGGCGGTTCAGAGATCACTAGGTAGCTGCTCGGCGTTCGTAGCCTAATGCTTCTCCCTCTTATATTATTTTCCATTGTATTAGTTTTTGTAATAGACTACTCTCTCAGACTCTTAGACTTATGTTAGATGCTCATGACTGGTAACACCCCGATGTTGAGTTGTGCTGGTTTTTCCGCAAATTGTACTATTTCACTTTTATTTTGGGATTTATAGTATGTTAATGACTTAATTAAATTATTATAACTGTTAAAAATGAATTGGGTGTTGTGTCGGCTGGCCTTGTTTCACAATAGGCGCCATCACGATCGGGTACGAATTTAGGGTTGTGACAAGTTGGTATCAGAGCCCAGGTTACATAGGTCTCACGAGTCATGAGTAGGTTAGTAGAGTCTCACGGATCGGTACGGAGATGTATGTATTTATCCTCGAGAGGTTGCGGAACCTTTAGGAAAAACGTCATATTCCTTAAATTCTTGTCGTGTGAATCTGTTGATCCGAGTACTAAACTTTTATTATTCTATTCTCTCACAGATGGCGAGGACACGAGCGACCGGTCAAGATGGATGACCACAAGTACCACCAGCTGTGGCCACTAGAGGCCGAGGACGCGGTCGAGGCCGTGGTAAGGGTAGGAGTGTAGCCCGCGCAGCAGCTAGGGCAGCACATGTAGATCTACCAGCCACCCCAGTTCAGGGTCAGGGTCTAGTTGTGTATGCTCCAGCACCACCAGCTCAGGCACCAGCTGTGCCCATTGTGTTTCCGGGTCTTCAGGAGGCCTTGGCTTAGATTCTATCAGTATGCACTATCCTAGCTTAGGCAGTCTCAATTACTAAAGCCGCAGCTACTTCTCAGGTTGGGGGAGGCACTCAAACTCCCACCGCTCGCGCACCTGAGCAGGTCATGCAGGGACTTCAGACATCGGGGGCACATCCAGCCTAGCCGGTTGTAATTGCTCAGGACTATGTAGCTCCTGCCATGCCAGGGGACGAGCACCATAGGTTGGACAGGTTTGGTATACTTCAGCATCCGACTTTCAGCGGTGCAGAGGGCGAGGATGCTTAGGGTTTCTTGGATAAGTGTCAGCGGATTCTTCGCACAGCGGGTATTCTCGAGACCAGCGGGGTCGCTTTCACTACTTTTTAGTTTTCAAGAGCCGCCTTCACTTGGTGGGAGGCTTATGAGAGGTGTAGGACTGTTGGTGCAGCACCCATTACCTGGCAGCAGTTCTCTATTGTCTTTTTGGAGAAGTATATGCCACAGTCTCATAGAGAGGAGCTGCGCAGGCAGTTCGAGCGGTTGCATCACGGAGAGATGATCATGACATAGTATGAGATGAGGTTCTCGGAGTTAGCTCATCAAAATGTTTGGTTGGTTCCTACAGAGAGAGAGAGAGAGGATTAGGAGGTTCGTTGATGGCCTCACTTATTAGCTTTGATTCTCATGCCTAGGGAGAGGGTGTCTGGTGCTACTTTTGAGGAGGTTGTTGACATTGCCCGTAAGATTGAGTCAATTCATCGCCAGGAGCGAGATGAGAGGGAGGCCTAGAGGCCACGGGGATCTGGTAGTTGTGGTGGTTCTCTTTCGAGAGGTCAGTTTCAGCACGACAGAGGTCGTCCATTCAGGCATGCTCAGCCAGCTCGCCCAGGTTATCGTGGGGAATCATTTGGTCATAGTTCTCACCATTCACATCAGGGCAAGTCATCACTTAGTGGCCTTCCAGCTCAGAGTTCGTCCCGTGCTCCATCAGTTCAGGGCTCTTCTATGCCAGGTGCATCTGCTAGTCATTCCGGTGCTAGGGGTTCCCTTCAGTCCCCGTCTCCAGCACCCGGAAGTTTCTATGAGTATGGAGAGATGGGTCATATATAGAGGCAGTGTCCTCGTCCTCTTGGGGGTTCATCTTAGTAGAGGAGTTAGCCATCGGCTTCAGCGCCAGTTACTTCACTACCACCCACCCAGTTAGGGGCGGAGGTCGGTCAGCTAGGGGTCGCCCTAGAGGGGTAGGTCAGGCCAGGTGGCGGTCAGGCATGTTTCTATGCACTCCCAGCTAGACTCGATGCTATTACTTCAAATGTTGTTATTACAGGTATTGTCTTAGTCTATCGCAGAGATGCCTCTGTATTATTTGATCCCGATTCCACTTATTCTTATGTGTCATCATAATTTGCTTGTTATTTGGATATGCCCCATGTGTCTCTTGTTTCATCTATTCGTGTATCTACTTCGGTGGGCGATACTGTGGTTGTACACCTGTGTACTAGTCCTATGTGATGACTATTGGGAGTCTGGAGACCCAAATAGATTTATTGTTATTATGTATGGTAGACTTTGATGTTATATTAGGCATGGATTGGCTATCTCCGTTTCATGCTATTTTGGACTATCATGGTAAGATAGTGATATTGGCTATGCCGGGTGTGCCACGAATTGAGTGGTGAGGTTTGACTGATTATGTCTCCAGTAGGGTAATTCCGTTCTTGAAGGCCCAGTGTATGGTTGGGAAAGGTTGTCTTTCTTATTTAGCCTTTGTGAGGGATGTCGGTACAGACACTCCTAGTATTGATTCTATTCCTGTTGTGAAGGATTTTCCCGATGTGTTTCCTGCAGACCTGTCGGGCATGCCACCGGATATGCATATTGATTTTAGTATTGATCTGGTACTGGGCACTCAACCCATTTCTATTCCATCGTATTGTATGGCACAAGCGGAGCTGAAGGAGTTAAAGGGGCAGCTTCAGGAACTCCTTGTTAAGGGGTTCATTCGGCCTAGTGTCTTGCCTTGGAGTGCGACGGTTCTATTTGTGAAAATGAAGGATAGAACTATGAGGATGTGCATTGATTATAGGCAGTTGAACAAAGTAACAATTAAGAACAAGTATCCTCTGCCTCGCATTGATGATTTATTTGACCAACTTCACGGAGCGAGAGTGTTCTCCAAGATTGATCTCCATTTAGGGTATCACAAGTTGAAGATCAGGGACTCGGATATTCTTAAGATGACTTTCAGGAACCGATATGGTCATTATGAGTTCTTGGTGACGTCTTTTGGGTTGACCAATGCCCCAGTAGCGTTCATGCATTTGATGAACAGTGTGTTTCAGCCTTATCTCGACTCATTTGTCATAGTCTTCATTGATGATATTCTGGTATACTCGCGTAGTCAGGAGGAGCAAGCGAAGCATTTAAGAGTTGTGTTGTAGAGATTGAGGGATGAGAAACTTTATGCAAAGTTCTCCAAGTGTGAGTTTTGACTCAGTTTAGTGGCTTTCTTGGGGCACGTGGTGTCCAGCGAGGGTATTTAGGTTGATCCGAAAAAGATAGAGGCAGTTAAGAGTTGGCCCATACAGTCCTCAACCACGGAGAGTTGCGGCTTTCTAGGTTTGGCGGGTTATTACTGTCGGTTTGTTCAGGGATTTTCATCTATCGCATCTCCCTTGACCAAGTTGACTCAAAAGGGTGCTCTATTCAGGTGGTCAGGTGAGTGTGAGGAGAGCTTTCAGAAGCTTAAGATAGCCTTGACCGCAGCTCTACTGCTAGTTTTGCCATCAGCTTCAAGTTCATATATCGTGTATTATGATGCTTCGAGAGTTGGTATTGGGTGTGTATTAATGCAGGAGGGTAGAGTTATTGCTTATGCTTCTCATCAGTTGAAGCCTCATGAGAAGAACTACCATGTTCATGATTTGGTGTTGGCTACCATTGTTCACGCGTTGAAGATTTGGAGGTATTATTTGTATGGTGTGTCTTGTGAGGTGTTTACTGAGCACCGTAGCCTCCAGCACTTGTTCAAGCAGAAGTATCTCAATTTGAGGCAGCGAAGATGGTTGGAGTTGCTAAAGGATTATGATATTACTATATTGTACCATTCGGGGAAGGCTAATGTGGTGGCCGATTCTTTGAGCCAAAAGGCAGTGAGTATGGGGAGTTTGGCATTTATTCCAGTTGGGGAGAGATCTCTTGCAGTTGATGTTTAGGCCTTGGCCAATCTGTTCGTGAGGTTGGATATTTCGGAGCCTAGTCGGGTATTGGCTTGTGTGATTTCTCGGTCTTCCTTATATGATCACATCAGAGAGCGCCAGTATGATGATCCTCATTTGCTTGTCCTTAAGGACAGAGTTCAGCACGATGATGCCAGAGATGTGACTATTGGTGATGATAGGGTGTTGAGGATGCATGGTCGGCTATGTGTGCCCAATGTAGATGGGCTTCGGGAGTTGATTCTGGAAGAGGCCCACAGCTCACGGTATTCCATTCATCTGGGTGCTGCGAAAATGTATCATGATCTGAGACAACATTATTGGTGGAGGAGAATGAAGAATGACATTATGGGATTTGTAGCTCGGTGTCTCAATTTTTAGCAGGTGAAATGTGAGCATCAGAGACCGGGTGGCTTGCTTCAGCAGATGGATATTCCAAAGTGGAAGTGGGAGCAGATCACCATGGACTTTGTAGTTGGGCTCCCATGGACTTTGAAGAAGTTCGATGCTATTAGGGTGATTGTGGATTTGCTGACCAAGTCCGTGCACTTCATTCCTGTGTGTACTACCTATTCTTCAGAGCGGTTGGCAGAGATCTATATCTGGGAGATTGTTCATTTGCATGGTGTCCCAGTTTCCATCATTTCAGATAGGGGCACTCAGTTTACTTCACAGTTTTGGAGGTCTGTGCAGCGAGAGTTGGGTACTCAGGTTGAGTTGAGCATAAGTTTTCACCCTCAGACAGACGGGCAGTCTGAGCGCACTATTCAGATATTGGATGACATGTTGCTTGCTTATGTCATTGATTTCGGAGGGTCATGGGATCAGTTTCTACTGCTCGTAGAATTTGCTTATAATAACAGGTACCAGTCGAGTATTCAAATGTATCCATATGAGGATTTGTATAGGAGGCGGTGTAGACCTCCAGTTAGTTGGTTTAAGTCGGGTGAGGCTAGGTTATTAGGTACAGACTTAGTGCAGGATGCTTTAGACAAGGTAAAGGTGATTCAGGAGAGGCTTCGTTTAACACAGTCGAGATAAAAGAGTTATGCTGACAGGAAGGTTCGGGATGTGTCCTACATGGTTGGTGAGAAGTTTCTGTTGAATGTTTCACCCATGACGGGTGTTATGAGATTTGGGAAGAAGGGTAAATTGAGTCCTCATTTCATTGGGCCTTTTGAGGTGCTTCGGAGGATTGTGCAGGTGGCTTATGAGCTTGCTTTTCCACCCAGCTTGTCGAGTGTGCATCCAGTATTTCATGTTTCTATGCTCCGGAAGTATATTGGGGATCTATATCATGTTCTAGATTTCAACACGGTTCAGTTAGATGGTGATTTGACTTATGATATGGAGCCAACAGCTATTTTGGAGTGTCAGGTTCGAAAGTTGAGATCAAAGGATATAGCTTTAGTGAAACTGCAGTGGAGAGGTCGGCCCATGGAGGAGGCTACTTGGGAGATCGAGCGGGGATGCGGAGCAAATATCCTCACCTATTTAAGGCTTCAGGTATGTTTCTTGACTCGTTCGAGGACAAACGTTTGTTTAAGAGGGGAGGATGTAACGACCCGGCCGGTCATTTCATGGGTTACCGCTTCATTTTCCCCATTTCTGCTTCTTTATGCTTTGTTTATCCGTGTTATATGGTATCGGGTTAGTCGGTTCAAATCCGAAATGATTTTGGTAAGGTTTGAGACACTTAGTCTCTTTTGAGTAAACTTAAGTTGGAAAAGTCAACCGGATATTGCCTTATATGTTAAAAGGATTGGATGTGAGTTTTGATGGTTCGAATAGCTTTGGGAGGTGATTTGGGACTTAGGAGCATGATCGGAACGTGTTTTGGAGGTACATAGTAGATTTAGGCTTGAATTGGGAATTGGAATTTTGGTGTTTTCCGGTTGGTAGGTGAGACTTTGATATAGGGGTCGAAATGAAATTTCGAGATTTGCAGTAGGTCCGTTGTGTCATTTGGGATGTGTAGCAACATTTTAGGTCATTTGGACGTGGTTTGATAGACTTTTTGATCAAAAGCGTAATTCGGAAGATTTTTGGAACCTTAGGTTTGAATCTGATGTGTTTTGGTCGATTCGATATTGTTTGAGGTGTTTAGAAGATTGGTATAAGTTTGAATAGTAGTATATGGCTGGTTGATGCTTTTGGTTGAGGTCCCCGAGACCTCGGGGTGATTCCAGATGGTTGGCGGAAGATTTGAATTGGGTTTTTGGTAGCTAAAGTTTTTCCCATTGCTGTTATAACCGCACCTGCAGCTAGGGGTGCGGGGATCGCAGGTGCGGTCTCATAGAAGCAAAACTGGAGCCGCAGATGCGGTTAAGGAAGGCATCAACTGGAACCACAGAAGCGGGTGAGGAAGTGCACGTGCGATAGCGCAGGTGCGGTATTTGGCATCGCAGATGCGGAGCCTGGGATTTAAGTGAGGACTACAAATGTGGCATTTTGGACCGCAGAAGCGGTAAATGGACCGCAGGTCCGAAAAGCCTGGGCCAGAGGGTATAAAAGATTTCCTTCGCGATTTTGAGTTATTTCTTCATCATTTTATACGGGTTTGAGCTTGAGGGAGCTATTTTAAGAGGGACTTCATTGAGGTAAGGATTTTGGACCCTAAACTCGGTCCTATGGTGTTATTTCACTTATTTGACTTGAATATTAATGGAAATTAAGGGTTAGAATTGGGAAAACTAGGGCTTGTGATTGAAGACCTTTGAGCAAGGGTTTGAGGGGTCATTTGAGGTCGGATTTTAGTACTTTTGATATGTATGAACTCGTGGGGAGATAAGGAGTCTATTGATGTAAATTTTATCGAATTCGGAGACGTGGGCCCGGGGGTCAGGTTTGGTTAATTTCGGGATTTGCATGGTATTTTGATTACTTTTGAGTGGGCTTTGTTCTCTTAGCATATTTTGATAGTTATGTATTGATTTTTGCTAGATTTAGAGCATCCGGAGGCCAATTCGAGGGGCAAAGGCATCGCGAGCTAGAGTTTGGACCGGTTAGAGGTGAGTAATATCGTAAATGTTGTCCTGAGGGTATGAAACCCCGGATTACACATTGTTGTGCTATGTTGAGGTGACGCACACGCTAGATGACGAGCGTGACATCGTGCACACTTGGGGATTGTGACTTAGTCCATCTCGACTGACTGTTTTACCGCGTATTTTATTGAAAATGATTTTCTATCATCATGTTTTGGGTTGAATGCCATATTTGGGCCTCGTGCCCACTGTTTTGGACCCTTAGGGGATTTTTACTATTATTTCCTCACTGTTTTGATTTTATATCTGTACTCAGTCATGCTGTATTCTACTGTTTTCATAACTCAGCCATGTTTACTCTGTTTTAACACTTTAAATGATATTTTGGGCTGAGCATCATTTTTACTGTGCCCGGGTGGCTTTTGGAGATTTCTGACTGAGTAGGGTCGAGGGCCTGTGTTGTGAGAATTATTATGGGATCGGGCTGCATGCCATAGCAGTGTTGTATTGATTATGATTATGAGGTCGAGGGCCTGAGTTATACGCCACAAGGTGGCTTGATATGAGGCCGAGAGCCTATTGATTATGCCACGAGATGGCTTGGGCTGTAAGCCCCCCCCCCCCCGGAGTCTGTACACCCTCAAGGAGCGCGGGTACCTAGTGTGATATGTGATGTAGCCCGAGGGGCTGATGTTGTTCCATGTTATTGCCCGAGGGGCTGATCCTATTGATATTGTGCCTGAGGGCCTGATTTTATGTGTTTATCTGTTCTCGCTGCTTTATCATTTACTTGTTTAACTGTTAAAAGAGGCTTTAAAGAGATTTTCACTGTTTCATTGCATTAAATTGATTTTTACCTGCCTTTTTGTAGCATTTTTCTGTGTTTTATGTGCTTTCTTATCTCTCAGCCTTCATTTATTTTTATTACTCACTGAGTTGGCGTACTCACTTTACTCCCTACACCATATGTGCAGATTCAGGAGATTCGGGTCTCGCTAGCGAGTGCTGATTGCTTCTAGCAGGCGGTTCGGAGATCACTAGGTAGCTACTCGGCGTTCGCAGCCTAGTGCTTCTCCCTCTTATCTTCTTTTGCCTTGTATTAGTTTCTGTAATAGACTGTTGTCTCATACTCTTAGACTTATGTTAGATGCTCATGACTGGTGGCACCCCGATGTCGGGTTGTGTTGGTTTTTTTGCAAATTGTACTATTTCACTTTTATTTTGGGATTTATAGTATGTTAATGACTTAATCAAATTATTATAACTGTTAAAAATGAATTGGGTTTTGTGTCGGCTGGCCTTGTTTCACGATAGGCGCCATCACGACCGGTTACGGATTTAGGATTGTGACAAGTTGCGAGTCACTTTTAATTTCAACTTGTTCAATCCCCAATTCTTTTGTATGTTCCAAACCTGCAATTATTGCCTCATACTCAGCTTCATTATTAGCAATTGGATAACACTTTATTGCTTGCTTAATAATCTCTCCCAAAGGTTAAATTAAAACAATACCCAAACTTGCTCTTTTTATATTTGAGGATCCATCAGTATATCAGGTTCAAGTCCCCAAGTTAGATCTGGTAAATACTCATACTTTTTTTCAACTTCAGGACGTAAGCTTGAATTGAAATCTTCTACGAAATCTACTAGTACTTATGACTTTATAGTAGTTCTAGGCTAATAAAAATATCATATTCACTAAGTTTTATTGCTCATTTAGCTAGTCTTCGTGATAACTCATGTTTATGCAAAATATTCTTTAACGAAAAGTATTTACCATAGACATGGGATGACATTGAAAATAGAGTCATAACTTTCTCGAAGTCATTATTAATGCTCATACTAGTTTTTCAATATGAGAATACCATGTCTCAGCATCTAACAGTGATTTACTAACATAATAAATCGGAGATTGTATACATTTATCTTCTCGCACTAGTACTGCGCTTACCGCTACTTCCAATATAGGTAAGTAGATGAGTAACCTTTCTCCATCCCTTGTCTTCGATAATAGAGGCGGTTTTGACAAATATGTTTTTAAATCCTTCAAAGCTTGTTGACATTCGTCAGTCCATTCAAATTGATTTTATTTTTTTCCAATATCTAAAAGATTTTAAAACACTTTTTTTTAGGATTTAGATATGAATCTCCCTTGAGCCACTACTCTTCCTGTTAACCTTTGTACTTCCTTTTTTCTCGTGAGTACATCAGGTATTTCTTCGACCGCTTTGATTTGAGTGGGATTTACTTCAATTCCCCTATTAGAAACAAGAAAATCTAAAAATTTACCTAAGGCCACAACAAAGGCGCATTTTCCCGAGTTCAACTTCATGTTATATTTAGGAAGTATTTCAAAGGTTTCATTTAGATGCTTGAAATGATCTCCTTCTTGTGCTCATTTTACTAGCATGTCCTTAATGTAGACTTCCATGGTTTTTTCTAAGTGCTCTTGAAACATTACCTTTGGTATGTACCTCCAGCATACTTCAAGCCGAATGGCATGACCTTATAGCAGTAAGTCCTCCTATCTGTAATGAATGAAATTTTTTCTTCGTCTAAAGGATCTAATTTTATTTGGTTATACCCAGAATACGTATCTAAAAACACTTAAAAGCTCATGACCCGCGGTAGAATTAATTAGTTAATCTATATGCGGTAAAGAAAATGAATCTTTAGGACATGCTTTATTTAGATCAATATAGTATACACACACTAGGCATTTCCCATTTTTCTTTGGGACTACAACAATATTAGTCAACCAGTCAGGGTACTTTACCTCTCAAATTGAAACGATTTTCAGAAGTTTCTATACCTCATCTTGAATTACCTGATTTTTAAATGCTCCTTGCTTTCATTTCTTTTACTTTATCGGACGGTATAATGGATCTTCATTAACTTAGGTGGTATACCTATCATATCCAAGTGCGACCAAACAAAACAATCAGCATTAGCACATAAAAATTTAACTAACTTACTTTTTATCTTCGAGCCTAGGTTTGATCCGATATAAACTTTTCTATCGGGCAAATGGACAAACAATATAACAACTTCAAGCTTTTCCGTATTTGTTTTAATAGTTTCGTTCTCCTCTAGCTCTTGGATCACATTGAGACTCGCATCTATATCCACTTCACTCTTTAAATTTTAGTTGAGGTAGATAGTAAATTGTCCTCAACTGAATTCTGTAATTGCTATTTCTCATCTCCGTCTTTGGGTGATTCACTTGTCATCGCAACTGTGTTGATTTCTCACACCACTTGCTAATCTCCCCTGATCTGAAGAATTTCCTATTGCGATGGAAATTTGATTACCTGATGCAATGTTGACGGTACTGCATCCACGTCATGAATCCATTGTTGATACCCAATTTTTTCCTATATATTTTTTATATGCATAACTACCTTTGAAATAGCATATATATGCATATATAATCATGCACAAGGTTTTTATGATTTTTCCCATAACTTTAAGGATTTAAATTGATTTATTTCCTCCTCTTTTATTCATAAAATCCCAATAATTATTCCCCAAATTATTGTTATGATGATTTATTCATTTAATTTATATACTTATACCAAAATATGGTTAATATATTTTTTTATGCATTTTTATAATTGCATTTGGTATATTTTAAGCTAAATTGCATATAATTGCAATGTTAGCCCATTTAATGTATAATTACATTATATATGAGTAAGATTGGTCCCTATATTTTTAAAATGATAATTACATATTAAAAATCATTTTTGTATAGAAAATTATTTTTCAGAAATTGTTTATTACTTATTGTAAATTAAATAGGGAAAAGTGGCTATTTAAATTATAGCCGGATTTGGCATTTCAATTTCAGCCCAAATTGGACCCAACCCCAACCCAATTTCTTATAAAAATAC
The DNA here is from genome assembly GCF_000715075.1 of Nicotiana tabacum. NCBI lineage: Eukaryota > Viridiplantae > Streptophyta > Magnoliopsida > Solanales > Solanaceae > Nicotiana > Nicotiana tabacum. Next base: position 20,856,736 of record NC_134100.1, on the reverse strand, counting down.
CCGACCCAGATCCTATATATACTTACCCAAATCCGGAACCCATCTACCCGATCAAATCCTGGCCGTTGATATCCCAAATCAACGGTCCATACCCATTCTTTCCTTTTTTAATCTTAATACCCCCCTAACCCTAGTCATTTTTTACAGCCTGCCGCCTTTGAATCCTCTTGTCTCCTCTCTTCTCTCAACCTAACCATAAATCCTTTTCAATCGCCTCCCTTCTCCGGTCTTCTCCAGCGATCACTCTTCAACCCCAAACCTCCAATGGCTCCTCCATCGCCTTGTTCATCCTCTCTGAGGCCTTCAAGGACCCTGGGCCATGCCGACTTGTATCTAGAGTTGCTATTTTGGCTATTCATGGCTTCTCCGGTGTGATTTTGGGCAAAGTCACACTATATTAGTTACGATCTTTGAAGTTTTAAGCAGGTTCTTCCATCTCTATTTAGGTTTCTTTTGAAACCCTAATTTTCGTTTATATCTCTTAGATCTGGGCCATTTTTTTAACTAGTCGAGTCTGTTCCTTATATGTTTTACATTGTTCTCGAACCTCTTTTTAAAAATCATCGACTTCAAGTTGTTTTTACTTTCTTTAAAGCTAGGGTTTCTCGGAGTTTCTTCTATACATGTTTAAACCGATTTTTTTATGTTTAAACCTCTATCCTTTGCATATCTCGACTGATTCTATATTTTTGCTCCTTTTTCAACTCGTCTATGTTGAAAACCCTAGTTCTTGGTCTTAACCCTGGGTTCTAAGTCTGTATTTGATGATTTGTTCATTTAATCTATATGCTTGCTTGTTTCTCAAGAATCTCTTAGTTTTCTGTGATTTTACCCTACTATGCTTATTGGGGTTTCTAATTTTTTTGTTTCTTCTGCCTATACTATGTCTATTCTGTTAAACTCCTCTAATCAGTTCTATGTTCCATACGAATCCCTGATCTTGTGTGATTTTTACCCTACTATGCTATTAGGGTTTCTGATTTTGCCTCTTCTTGCCTATTGTATGTTTATTCCACTTGTTCATAGAAATTTATGCTAATTCCCCCAAATCAATACTATTATCCATCGGAATCCTTGACTCCCTGTGATTGATATCCTTCTAATCTCTTGTAATATTCTCTACTGATTTTCAACCTCTAAGTTTTTTTCCTTGCCTTATTTTATGGTCGAATATGCTGTCAACCGACTCTTATGTTATTTTCTTAATTGGGATATTATCTACTTTACATGTTCTATACTTACACTATGCTGAAACTATTTCCTTGTGTGTTGTATGCCAGTCCTATGTGATCTCTTTCCTTATTTGACTTTACTGTTTCAAATTAACTCCCTTAATTAAGGGAGTACTTCTACTAATTTTATACTAATTGATACCTAGTTCCATAATTACTGCTTGATTTTGATTCTTGCCTTACTATTCTACCAAGTTTCAAACTATATATATGCTCTCTTATTAACACACACAGACATGAACTCTTGGTTCAAAACTATCTCCCATACTTAAAAATTTCTGCTCTCTCTTGTGCTACTTGCTACTGCTTTAAGTTAGCCGGCTGCAAGCCAAGGCTAAACATTTGTGTTCCCTTGTTCTTTCATTCTGCTCACTATCCTCTTTACTGGTATATCCTAGTTTCAATTTAAAGTTCCAACAATAATATGATTCTCTTATTGTTTCAGTTCATCTTGTTTCTAGTCTGCTTATATTTGTGGTTTTGTTGTGAAACTTGTAGTTGAGGGTTACATTATTAGCATGTCATCATGTCTTCCCCTTCCTTGAGATCAGTATGTTTCCCCTTCTGTTTTTTTCTAAGCACATCTACACCAATCATCTCTTACTTGTTATATGTTTACCACCATGAATTCCCCAAATTCCTATCCCCCTACATGTGAGTCTGTTCTTTATGTCTGATTTTATGACTATGTCTAGTTAGCTGCTTCTGGGCATGACTATACTAATTCCCAGGTCTTTGCTTAATTATGTGTCCTATGTATTCCCAAGCCTCTTTTACCCCTGTTTGTGACTACCAAACCTGCCTTGATGCTATTACTCCTGGCTATGTATGAACTTATCCTAAGGTGTTTGGACTTTGTTAACTACTCCAATCTCTTTTTCAAAAAGTCTCTGTTGCTTTACTAAATTACTTTCAAAAAGACTTTTGTTTTAATATAGTTTTTTTATTAAAACCTTCCAACTTGTGTAAATCACTTTCACTCTACTCTTAGTCAATAAGTTCTTCCCCCTCTAGTATGTGTACTGCCTTGGGATCGTTTTGAGAACTCTCTGAACTCTGGCATACTGAGGTTGGCCCTTCCACACTGCACTTATTCAATTTTGGTTACCAAGTCTAGGTGTAAGCACTGCCCGGGATCCTTCAGATCCTTAGGGAACTTTGATACACCTAGACTATGTCATTGTCTATGGAATTGAGGCATATGAGGTCATTGGAGGCTTTGGGGAATCTGGGCCTAATTAAAGGCTCCCTATAGAATAGCTTCTTGATTTTTTATTTACTTGTGTAATTCATTCATTGGTCTGTAATAACTTGTAAACATATATTGGGGTATTTAGTGAAAAGGGTAGGTAGATACATGCTTTATAGGGTAATACGGGTAGAAATCATGCTCCTAGGATCTTACTATTTCCTCTACTAAGTAGAAATCATATTTATAAGGTTCTACATCTTGTCACATCTAGAAACCATACCTATAAGATTCGGATAATTTTGTAATAAGAATCATGCTTTCAATGTCTTAAAAAATTGGGTTAACTTATAGATGCCATGCCTATAGGACTTAATTCGGATTCTAGTGCAACGAGTGTTATGTATGTTTCCATGCTTGCAAAGCGTTAAAATCAGTATTACACTTAGATATCATGCCTATAGGGAATCATATTCGAAATTATGCCTTTTAATCTAATTTAGTCTAAATAAGTCAACTTATCACACCTAGTTCATTTTAGAATTAGTATTATTAAGTATTAAGTATTCCTGAAACAAGTTCTTTCAAACTGCCTCAATCTCATTAGATACCATGCTTATATGTATTAAAGAAGTCCATTTTAAAAACTGCTTTGTTTCTGTATTAATATAGACATCAGTACTCCGTGTATAGGCAAGCCCTTAGGGCGTTTTCAAAACTGCATCTCTGAAACTGTCTCTATTTCTTAATGTTTTCTGATCTTAACAGGCTTTAAAATCCATAGGCAATTGCTAGGGTTATAACTTTTGAATCTAAAAAAGGTTATTTGTCGTCTAAATATTCACCTAGATATCCTGTTTTAGGGCATTGTCTAATAAAAGACCTTAATTGTGCTTGAGTCGTATTGCTTATGTGTTTGTTTGAGGAGGAAACTCTGAGCCTCTAATTGCCCCCTTTATGTGTTGAAAGTCCTAAGTGTTTTTGAATGTCGCCTTAGAATTTTCGCCTTTTAAAACCTTAGGAGTACGTCTAGAACCAACTACTGGTAGAGGTCTTAACTCCCTCCAGGACCATTAATAAGGGACGGGTAGCAGCACACAATAGAAATCGTTGACCAAACATTCGCTTTGCATGACCAATAAGGGGATGTGAAGGGTATAAATGGGATATGATGACTACGCGCTAATGTCACGTGTAGCCCCTCATTGAGGAGTGTTTACCGGACATTGTGTGGGGTGATCCTATAGGATAACCAACCTAGGACCCCTCTTTACCAGATTCCCTTTTTATTTAAACCTTTGTTTTACAACTTGTCCAAATCTTACTACTTGAGTTATCCCAACGTGTTTTGCTTGCGACCTATTTGATTCAATTATTTACTTGTAATGGACTAATTTGTGTATATAAGTTCGGTCGGGACCCACAGTTGTGGACCAAGAGGGGTGCCTAACACCTTCCCCTCGAGGTTACTTCGAGCCCTTACCCTAATCTCTGGTAATGCAAACCAACCCAAGAGTTAATCGCTCTAGGTGCCCTAACGCATCATAGTCCGTTAGGTGGCGACTCTTCAAATACCCAATTCCCAGAAGGAGATGAGTCATTATACCCCGTGAATGTCGAAACCCGGACTTCCCCGTCAAAAGAGGAAAAAGGGGGGCACGACAGTATAGCGACTCTGCTGGGGATACCTTTAGGCTCTTACCATAACGAACATGTCTTTTACAAATTAGTCCAAGCATGCTTATCCCATACCCTTCTCCTTTATTTGAATTTAACTGTCTATTTTTTAAGCATTTATGATTTCTTTATTGCCCTAAAATTGACTTGTCTCTTTATTTTCCTTTTTCCTGTAAGTGTCTTTCAATTATTTAAATACTGTATTTATTTTCCTACGTGAAAATACTTGACTACATGTTATTAATTGCTGCATAAATCATGCTCTGCATCATATTCCACTCCTACATCTCAAATCCTATAGCAGCGCTTTAATGAGTGGTTGTGCTCTTCCTATTTACTACCCTTAAATTCGGAAAGGCTTATTTGTGGTAAAACCAGTCGGTCAGTGGTGCAGTCGACGGTTCCGTGCCTTCCCCCTCAAGTTGTCCGCTTGAGGGTATTAGTCTAAAACCCCATAGAAACCTTAATCTGTTTAAATTGTGCATGCATCATGGTCAAATCTAGTCGGATCAGTTATATTGTCCACATAATGATCCTTTAATATAAGCCTTATCCATAGTCCATCGGGTTTTCTATAATCCTAACGGACGCAACCATGTTTTGTGCATTAATTTGGAGAACTAAATGCCAATATGTTGATCATAAATGTATAAATAGTCGAGTCCGGTGTAAGGTCTAACCCATTTATTTTGAAGAAAATGAGGCACGAGGTCCCCATATTCGGTATGGTTAGCAACATCGCACCATTACTGCTAGATTGGTGGGAGGACCTTTCCTCAAGTGACAAGAATCATGTGAAAAAGTACCTTGGTAACTTGCCTTCCTTGCTAGATATTGAACCAAACAACAAATTGATCGAGGCTGCCACCTTGTTCTGGGATAGTGAAAGAGCTGTGTTCCGTTTCGATGACATAGAGATGACACCGCTTCTAGAGGAAATAGGGACTTGCGGGGTTGACTTGGAATAGTCCCGGGCTTTTGGTACCAGAAAACCGTATGGGCAGGGGATTTTTGAAATGATGGGGCTAAAAAGGAATGTTGACCTAGTGTGCTTGAAGGATTCCTACATACCTTTCGAATATTTGTACGAGAGGTATGACCATAGTAGTCTTTTCGCACTTACCATGATGAGAACGCCCTCACTTCACTAGGTCACATCCACCGTAGAGTGTTCGTGTTCATTGTGTGCTTTCTAGACCTGATAGTGTTCCCAATGAAAAAGGGAAGAATCCACACCAGGTTGGCCATGGTCGCCAAGACTCTGATGGAAGGGATTAATGGGCAGACATATACCATTGTCCCCATGATCATAGCCGACATCTACAGGGCCCTGGACCGCTGTCAAAGAGGGGTCAAGCATTTCGAGGGTTGTAATTTATTGTTGCAGTTATGGTTGTTGGAGCATCTCCAAAAGGGTCGCTATCGTCAAGAATTTCCGCGAAGGGCTTGGAACGACCACATTGCCTTCCATTAACTTAAGCAAATGACCTACATTCCAGATAGATTTGCTCAGCCAAAAAGTGCCAGCGAATGGGTAGAGTTCTTCGACAATTTGACTGAGGGACAGGTGCAGCGGACGGTTGAATGGTTCCCAATAGACGAGTTTATTATCAGGTCCAGGGATGCTCCGCACTTGGTTTCATTGGGTTGAGAGGGATATATCCATATGTCCCTATGCGAGTTATGAGGCAAGCAGGAAGAAAACAGGTTGTACCAAGGGTCGTCAAGATGAGTCATTTAAGGGCGGATTTCCAAGATGACGATGTCCCTTACAATTGCCAAGCTCAGCACATGTGCCACTGCAAAATCATTGTAAATAAAAGCACTATTGAGCCAGGCAGATATCACGCGGGGTGCGAGCCTCTCTACTCGGCATCATTGGAAGACAATCTGAAAGGAATGGTGACATCGGGGACTGGTCGAGGGAATAGAATCATAGACGAGGAAGCTGAATCCCAAGTCAAATACAACAGGCTGCACAAGAGGGTCCACGACTCCGAGAATAAGCATCGAGAAATACATGAGAGGAACGTGAGGTTGATCGAGGAATGGAAAGAGATGGAAATCACTTCTAACAAGAAACTTGAATATCTGGAGTGAAGAATAGTGGAGCTGGAGGGAAAAGTCATAAAGAGGATTGAAAACTGCCAGAATGCTGAGGGAGCTGAGGGAGGACATTTGGCCAGAGCCTACTTACTGCTGGGACTGTGCGGGCTGGAAGATCTGTATGATGGAGTCCGGAAGATCGAATATGAGGAAGGTCCTTCTGGGACCAAATAGATTAGATTTACTTGCTTTCCCTAAAATGTAATAAGGCCAAGTACTAGTAGCGACTTGTTTTATTATTATGTTTGTCACACCTCCTTCTTCCGCCCCCGCGAGGGTGAAGGGAGTTTTCTCCAATTAAAGGACAGTCGAAACGGGATTTGTTTATTTATTTTAGAGTCGCCACCTGGGAATTTTAAGGCGTCCCAAGTCACCGGTTTTAATCCCGAATCGAGGAGAACATGACTCTGTTTGTCATTCTGCAAACCAGAAATCCGAGTAAGGAATTCTGTTAATTCGGGAGAAGGTGTTAGGCATTCCCAAATTCTGTGGTTCTAGCACGGTCGCTTAACCATTTTTATATTTGGCTTAATTATCTTGATTTACTAAATACATTTTTTTTCTTGTTGCCCGATTTTATTACCGCTTTTGTTTAGATTGTTTACAATTATAGAAACGAATCACGCGTACGTATATTCGTATTATATACCTTTTATAAATGTAGAGAATCGTGTCACGCATACGTGTACACAAAAAGATTGATAATATTTTATATTTTTATTATAAAAAAAATTTGATGTTCGAAATTGTGCTTAAAATAAAATTAAGAACATTCATCACTCTTATATGATTGGATAGTGAACTGCACATCTCGGGTTATACGAAATTAATTTAATATCCTCCGACGAATCTCCTTTTATTAAAATTTTGGCTCAAAGTTGCGCGAACGCATAATCCGAACTGCCTTAAAAAAAGTAATTAGGCCACGCGAACCTATCCCTAATTTCACAAAATATTCTTGACGGTAACATAAAATTCTCTACAAATTGTTTATTACACCCATCTATTTTTAAATATGAAAGTCATGGGAAATCGCTGATTTGGACGTCTTCAAATTTCTTGAAAAGAATTCAAAATTTATTATGTGTTGACCGCAAGTTTTATTTTACGCGTATGAATTATATACCTCAAAACTATTCAAATTTTTAAAAATTAATGATATGAAAAACAAACAACGTGTAACTAAAACTACCATTTTTATCGTGAAAACAATATTTGTATACCCAAAAAAGCGAATTGCATGCAAAACTAGGAAAAGAATTAATTTGATAAACAAACTAATAGTTTTTGAAGAATTTTCATTGTTATATTTTGAGCGAACTCTATTTTTATATATCTTTGACATAAATGTGGCAATTCGTATTTATAAATCCCACCTCCTTCTTATCTACTTGTTTTAGTCCAAAGTTATAATTATTTGGTTAATTTCGCTTACGATGATTGAGTTTGGGATAGATATAATCAAACCAATTCTTATTCTCAGCCTATGCGAGCTATTTGCAAACACTAACTCTACACTTTGTAAAAATTATTGACATTATTTTTTATACTATTTTTAAAGAAATGAATTGATCGCATTCTTAAAGTAATTGGGCTATTTGTTATATAAAAAAAACTAATCTACAAATCGATTTAATAAGATGACATTACATGTAACGTAGTTGTACATCTGAACCATTCATGATATTCCAACATCGTAAACGTAATGGATTATATCAATTCACCTTTCCACTATGGTTAAACACATAACCGTTATTACGCCATATACGAACAAAATACAACTAACATCGTTTAGCCTTAAACAAAATCGGATATTTGACAAAATAGGCTAGTAATGTAGTTTCTTGATATTTCCATACTATTCTATACTTAGCTAACAATATCACAAGATTTAATTAATGGCCAACTTTCTGCCATGTTCCCTATCTCGACAATTCAAACAATAAATGTCATCACTAAACTTCAAAATAAATAAGATTATCGTAGAAATTACTACTTCACAAGGTCAATTGGCCAATAGTTTATCATATCAAGTATAATACTATATTAACCAACTAAAACAAAACTGAAACTTAAACTAATAAATTTAATGAGTAGAAGACATAATTGTAATTCCAAACTTCATTTTTCTTGCAATGTTGAAGCTTTTCATGACATGAGTTTACAGATATGTACCTGGAAATGAGGGTAAAAGAGGTAAAGTTCAGCAGTAGCAGCAGCAACAAAATAGCAGAATATACCAATGTTTCAACATATTTGAGCAACAAACAACAAGACCCGTGAAGCCCAGACGCACAGTGGCAGGAATTTTAGGAAATTGCAGATTTAAACCAAACAATATCAACAAAACAAACCCGGACAGATTCAAGGGAACAATGTTTCAGATTTTCTTTCTTTCTTCTCTATCTGTTTCAGATTTGTTTCCCTCTATCTGATTCTCCTCCCTTTTTTTCTGTTTTTATGTTTCTCTCTATGTCTATTTTTTCCAATTTCATATGCAGATTTCTTTCTTTCATTCCTTGTTATTTCTCCTCTCTATCTGGTTCTCTCTGTATTCTCTATGTGTTCTGTCCTCTCTACTGATTTCAGCTCTCTTTTAGATCCTTTCTTTGGTATGTATATCTCTCTCTCTCTATCTTTTTTTGGTCTCTATGTCTGGTTCCTCCTATCTCCTCCTTCTCAAATCAGTCCCTAACCCCCTTCTTATACAAGTCTGCCCCCTTTCTTTTAAAATCAGAAAATTTTCACTCAAATAACACTAAAACTGCTTTTCTAATCAATTAGCCACTACGGATACCTTTTCCCTTATTTTCAGCACTCCCAATTCCCTTTTGTTCCCCATTAGGATTAATTAATATCTCAATGATAAAGCACTAGCAATAAAGTGTTATACTGACTGTTTTATTCCCCAAACACCCCTGAAAATCTCTTAATATTACTGCCCTTAATTCAAAACTTTCAGCAAATTATTGACCCTCTATATTTCAAACCGGTTAATCGATGACTGAAGATCAAAACTGAATGACCAAGGCTGAATTCAAAATGGAACTAAGAGACTGAACGTGAATAAAACATATTACCACACAGAACTCAGTAGAACAATTTAAAACTGAAATTGAAACTCGAACTAAGATCAAACAAATGCAGGAGCATTGTCAGTATATTGACACTGCCCTGAAACTAACTGCCTAGAGATCAACATACACAACATCCATTTGACGAACTTATTGATTTACAAAAAATGATTTAATTGACGAGTACTAATCAACTGATTATCTAAAATAATTTATAACAATCAGTCCAAAATAGATAAACAGGTTGTTTCAATTATCATTAACGGAAACAAGAATTTATAAAACAACTAATATCGAGTCGATTACACACATTGTAAACAATCACATCAAACAGAAACAATGTTATACTTTGATCAAATGAACGGGTATGAGACAGAATCAAATAAACAGATAGGAAAATTACACAGATTACTGAAACAAGCAACAATATACACATAGGATATAAAAAGGAAGTAGGAAAAATACCTTTGATTCTTTAAAATTATACGGACACGGGCTTGATTTGGATTCGGACCTTTTGAGGCTGAACAGACTTTATTTGAAGTATTCTCAATTGAGAATACCTCGATTAAAGTCTCTTAGACCTCAATCCCTCATTTAATCGGAAAAATTCCACGATTTGGCATTTTAGGGTTTCACTTTTTCTCAAATTTAAGGTTCGACCAATTCTAGGCAGATTCGAAGGGAACTAAAGATGACTTAGGGATGAGGGAGGCTTTAGGGTCAATTGGTATGAATTTGAAGAGGATCTGGGCGGTTCCTATTTGGCTCGAATCTTCGAATGAAGATTCGAGCAGTTCTAGGATGATTCGACCTAAACCATTACCGGATCTATGACGAGGGTAGTCAGGAGAAGCTATGGTGTTGATTTGGAAGCCATCGGGGATATGGTTGTGTTTTTAGGCCAACCTGCGATCGAATATTCGAGACGTTGGGGCCTGATTCGAGGGATATGGGTTATGGATTTGGAACGGGGAGGTTAAGAGGAGTCGAGGGTGTTAAGGTGGGGTTGTTTGGACCACCGGAACCGCCGTGAGGCGATTTCCGGTGGGTGGTTGACGGTGGTTACAGGCGGGGGTTCATCTGGTCTCTGAATATCAGAGACGAAAAAGGGAATGGGGGGTATGGCCTAGGGGGCATGGGGTATGGTTTAGGATTTATATATGCGTGGGGTGGATGGACCATGGCCGTTGGATCAACTGAGATCAAAGGCCTGGATCAATTCGTATGAGGGGAACGATGTCATTTGAATTTAGTTGGGGTATGGGTTGGCCCGAGCAATGGGTCGGGTGGGGATTACGGGTTTGATCAAAGTTCTGGAAGCCATTGGATCAGAAACAACGAACGGCCCCGATCAAATTAAACCATACGACGTCGTATGGTTTGCCTTTGAAATTAACTGACCGGGCATCATCAAACGGCGTAGTATTTGCCCTATACTACGTCGTTTGATGGTCTTTGGGTTGACTGACCTGGGTCGGGTAAATGCTTTGTTTTGGGCCTGATTTTTTATCTAAAATTTTGGCCCAAATCAGATTTTGCCTTATATTTTCAACCCTTTTCATTTTCTAATTTTATTCCTAATTATTAAATTCCTAATTTTAATTATAAAAATCAAAAATATCCTTATAAAAATATTAATTATCCCTTAACAACCATTAACACATAAGACAAAACATTAAACACACAATGACACATTAAAATGACAAAAATAGGATAAATGCATATTTTTGTGATTTTTTCTTTTTTTTAGAGCTAAATAATAGTTTAATTAATTCTTAAACGCATAATTAAATCCTAGATATGCATGCAACATGTATTTTTATTTTATTTTTCCTTTAACTATAACAAAGTAAACATTTACGGACAATACACAAATAATTATCCAATAAATGCCACATAAATTCTAAAAATTGCACACTAAGAGAATTTTGTTTTATTTTTTGATTTATTTTAGAGTAGTTTTCGTGAGGCAAAAATCACGTGCTCACAATGTTACTGTCATTTTTGGATTCGTCTACTTTTATATTATGAAATGAAGCATTTATTGGAATTTGAAGTTCTCCAAATTTATTTATCGCTACCTCGGGCAAAACGAGGCATGTGTTTAAATACTGCAAACATTTCAGGATCCTCACTGACTTGTTACCTTTTTGTTTTTGCTTATCTTTATTATTATTCTCATCCCCTTAGGTTGGTTCGCTCATATTGGCCTCATCAGCATATCATACCAGATCTAGAGGCCCTCCACCTCCTCCTCCTCCAAGCAACACAAAAGGCAGAGGAAAATCAAAGATGGACAACTTAAGTGGAATCCGAACTGAAAACGTTGAGAACGCAGAGACTTCCGACGGCCGTAGTACTCCGGTCCCGAATGACCTGATTCTGAGACTGGAACAAAAGATACTAGAATTACAAGGAGAACTCGAGCAGGTCTGCAATTTGGCAAACTTGTCACTCACCCTCAATGTCCCTGATATCTACCAACAGAATGCAAAGAACCCAACACCTCCTCAGAACACGCAAAACCCACAGCCACAAAATCCTACCGCACCAAATCAATACGCAACTCCACCCCAAAATATCAATCCATTGCCAATACCAACTCCACCACAACATCATCATCAACCAATTCCGTACCCACCAACCACTACTTACCACACTCCCCAAAACACACAACCCATTCCCGATCCCTAAAACTCTACCAATGACCATCACTATACCCAAGTCCCTGGCACCCATTAGAGCAACCCTATAGACGTGGAAACTATACCACATTCTACCCAACTAATCTCCTACATGCCGGAACCATCCGAGAAAGATATGCTCATTAAGAACATGGCCGAAGAACTCAAGAAGTTAACAAGCCGAGTTCAAGGTGTTGAAGGTGACGGAGGAATAGAAGGTTTGAACTATGAAGATCTGTGCATACAGCCAGATGTGGAATTTCCAGAGGGGTACAAACCTCCCAAGTTCAAAATGTTCGATGGTACAGGTGATCCCAGGGTTGATCTAAGGACCTATTGTGACAAGCTTGTCGGGGTCAGAAAAGATGAAAAGATTCGGATGAAGCTCTTTATGAGGAGCCTTACTGGGGATGCTTTGTCTTGGTATATCAGTCAGAATCCCAAGAAATGGTCCAATTGGGTAAGTATGGCATTGGATTTCATGGACCGGTTCAGGTTCAACACAGAGAATGCACCGGATGTTTTCTATATTTAGAATCTCAAGAATAAACCTACTGAGACTTTCCGCGAATATGCTACTCGTTGGAGGTCGGAAGCCGCCAAGGTCAGGGCCGCTTTGGACAAAGAATAGATGAATAAATTCTTCATCAAGGCACAGGATCCACAATATTATGAGAGACTGATGGTCATCGATAATCAAAAATTCTCTGATATCATCAAGCTCGGGGAAGGATCGAGGAAGGAATCAAGAGCAGGATGGTAATGAATTTCGAGGCACCGGAGGCCACAAATAAGGCACTACAATCAGGTGGCATATCGAAGAAGAGAGATGTTGGGGCAGTAATAGTGGCCCAGGGCCCAAAAACTCCACTCACCTATCAAACACTTCCACCCATATATCAAGCACCTCCACCCATATATCAAGCACCTCCACCCACATATCAAACACCTCTACCTATATACCATGCATCACCAACTACATATTAACCTTCATCTCCTAGATATTCCCAACCAGCCACTGTCCATCACACCTATAATTCCCAATCATCCCACTTCAAATCAACACCAACTCGCCAAAATTATCCAAGACCAAGACCCAACTTTGACCGCAAGCCGCCCAGACAATACACCGCCATTGCTGAGCCCATCGACCAATTGTATGAAAGGTTAAAGGCCGCAAGTTATGTCACTCATGTTCTCGTTGTGGCAAATTTGTCCCAATCAGTCAATCCAAACAAAACCTGTGTGTACCATTCCGGTATGAAAGGGCATACCACCGCTGAGTGCAGAACTCTGAAGGATAAGATCCATGCACTCATTGACAACAAGTTCATACAGGCAAAGGAAGTCGCACCTAATGTGTACAACAATCCCCTCCCTAATCATAAAGGTGACGGTGTACATGTTACAGAAACAAATGAAGAATAGAACCCTGAGGGGTCAATCGTGCTTATTTGAGAAGGCGATGACTTTAAGGTTGCAGTCACACTTACTCTTATCATGGTTCAGATCAAGAACCTATTGATGTTGAGGTAACTGCATCAGCTCCATTCAAGGTAGAAGTAGCTCCACCGCAGCCACCTCCGCTCCATTTGAAGTAGAAGTGGTCACACATTTTACTATAATGGTGTCAACTACACCCCCATTCAACTCAAAAGCAATACCCTGGGAATATGTTGCTGAGGCTCAATGAAAAGGGAAGACTAAGATAGAGGAATCTGATGTCTCATAAGGAATAACTAGAACTGGAAGAGTCTATACACTTGAACACCTGGGAGGTTCAAGTAAGGATGCCACTACTAGGCATCCTGTCATTGAGACCAGGCCAGATGACCTATGGAGGAAAGTACAGGCAAAAGAGTATTTTGTTGTTAACCATCTGAACAAAGTCCCTGCTCAGATATTTATCCTGTCACTATTATGGAATTCAGAGGCACATAAGAATGCCTTGATGAAAGTACTGAGCGAGGCTTATGTATCCAATAATATCACTGGTGGAGAAATGGCCAGCATGGTCGGTCAAGTGCTAGAGAGCCATAAGATTATCTTCCACGAAGATGAGCTGTCGCCTGAAGGTCTGAATCATAATCGAGCATTGCATATTACAGTACAATTTGAAGACAAGTTCATTGCCAGGGTCCTGGTTGATGGAGGTTAGAGTCTAAATATTTGTCCATTGGACATCCTGAAAAGGTTGGACAAAGGTTTCCATGAAATACGGACAAGCAACATGAATGTGAAGGCTTTCAATGGGTCCTAGAGGTCCACGATTGGGGAAATCAACCTTTGCTTGCAGATGGGGCCAACTTGGTTCGACGTTGAATTCCAAGTGCTTGACATACCAGCCTCATATAATCTTTTATTGGTCCGCCCATGGATCCATGCTGCTGGAGCCGTGCCCTCCACACTACATCAAGCCGTAAAATTTGAATGGAACCGTTAGGAGGTAATCATTCATGGAGATGGGAGCAACCCCATCTACATTATCAAACCATCCTGGTCATTGGACATAGAAGAAGGCTAGGAGCGGAAACCTATCATCACATTGAACGTGTCAACGCTGTTGAGAAGGACAAATGGTGGAGTAACAAAATAGAAAGCATACTAGCATGGTCCGGATATGAACCCGGCAAAGGGTTGGGAAAGAACCTCCAGGGTATCACCAAGCTGATACAGCTAAAAAATCATGGTACCACCTTTGGGCTCGGATACCAGTATACATGGCAAGAGTGCAATGATTGGCCGCCTCCTAGCGTGGGCCGTACTACCCTCTTGAGCAACCAGTGCCACGTTTGGAACAAGTTTTTCACCAGGCCGACATAATATGGGGAACTGCAGAAGAAGAAGCACTAGCTGGGCTGAAGGATTTGTTCTTGGAAGATGAGGACATGGATTGTTGTGCCATAATTGAGGAGGAAGAGGAAGAAGGCCTCACCATTCGGACTGTGTCAAAGGGAGTTATTCTCAGAAACTGGACCGCCACACCATCCCGAGCCCGCCAAGTCCCTGGTGTTATTATTACTTTTCCTGATGAACCCGTGACTGTGACATGTAATGAGGCAATGCAACATGAGAATAGTGACTCAGAGGAAGAAGATGAGATACCCGAGGAAATTATCAGAACAGTTGAGAGTTTTGAGAACAAGCCTAAGTCCAACCTGGATGAGACCGAAGTAGTAAATTAGGGAGACGCCGAGACCGTCAAAGAGACTCGCATCAGTATTAACTTGTCACCAACAGAGAAAGAGGAATACATCCATTTTCTAAAAGAATATAAGGACATCTTCGCATGGTCATATGATGATATGACCGATTTTGAGCACATCTATAGTGGCTCATAAGTTGCCTACCAATCCCATGTGTCCACCAGTCAAGCAGAAACTTAGAAAATTCAAACCAGACATGAGTTTGAAAATCAAGGAGGAAGTTACCAAGCATATCAAAACCAAAGTCCTTAGGGTGGTTAATTACCCAACCTGGTTAGCTAACATTTTTCCAGTTCCAAAGAAAGACGGGAAGGTCAGAGTATGTGTTGATCATCGGGATTTAAACAAAGTAAGTCCCAAGGGCGATTTTCCCTTTCCGAATATATACATCTTGATTAATAACTGCGCCAAGCATGAACTCCAATCCTTCGTAGATTGCTTCGCGGGTTATCACCAGATCTGGATGGATGAAGAAGATGTAGAGAAGACGACGTTCATTACACTGTAGGGTGTATATTGTTATAAGATGATGCCATTCGGTTTGAAAAACACTGGGGCTACTTACATGAGAGTCATGACAACCATCTTCCATGATATGATACATAAAGAAATAGAGGTGTATGTGGACGATGTCATTATCAAATCCCAAAGGGCCGCAGATCACATAGAAGACTTAAGTAAGTTCTTCGACAGGCTCAAAAGGTACAATTTTAAGTTGAACCCAGCAAAGTGTGCGTTCAGGGTTCCCGCAGGAAAGTTATTGGGATTCATTGTCAGTTGCTGAGGTATCGAGCTAGATCCGACTAAAGTCAAAGCTATTCAGGAATTACCACTACCTAAAAGCAAAAAGGATGTGATGAGTTCCTAGGATGACTCAACTACATCAGTCAATTCATAGCACAGTCCACAGTCATGTGTCGCGCCCCATTTTTCGTCGCGAAATCGGGTTTATGACATTTTTGGTTGGGACAACTCTTTACTTTTGGGAAAGGGGGTTTGTAGTTTTAAAGAGTCGACACCTAATGATTTTTAAGGTGTGTTAAGGCACCTATAGGGTTCATCTATGACTACATTTGGTAACCAGAGACAGGGTAAGGGATTGAAATTATCCTAAGGTGAAGGTGTTAGGCAACCTCAGGATCCACTAGCGTGGTTCCTGACCAAATAGTTTTTGTGAATTTGTACAATTAGAAAATAAACAAGCATGGCTCAAATAGTAGGGGATTTAATTTTAAGAACACAGATGTTTGGAAAGCAGTTAATGAAAGCAAGATTTTGAAAAGAATTACAATCTAAGCATATTCAGGAATGTAAAGGGGGGTGTCCTAGGTTTTCTTATAATATGGATCACATCAATGTAATACCCGGTATGACACTACTCAAAGAGAGGCTACATGTGATATTAATTCACCGGTCATCACATCCATATCTACCATTTCCCGCCCCATGAAGGTAATTAAAGCGAGGGTAACAACCCGTCCTTTCCTATGATCCTAGAGGAGTTTAGGATTTCTATCCTATGAGGGAGGTTCTAGGTAAACCCTCAGGTTCAAAGGCAAAATGCTAAGCGACAAATAAGAACACATAGGACTGCATTTAGGGGGAAAACACAGAAAACAGATAGAAGGCTCAGATATACCTCCACAAGTAATGCACATAGACAGCACGACTCATACACAGATAAGGTCTAAATTTATATCCTAACAAGGTATCTAAGCAGAACCAGATTTATTGCATGACTCAGAAAAGAAGTCAAAATCAGGCTTGCCTACTAATTTTAATATGCTGATAGTTAAACAAAGATGGTTCTGGTTTTTACTTAACTTATTACCTAAGGCTTGCCTAGGCGTAAAATAACATGCAGTAGATATTCAAAATTATTAAAATAGTTTGGAAATTGTTTTTACCTAAAACATGTTGTTCTAAATATTGCAAAAACATGTAGGGATTGTGATCATACATACTTAAACAAGATAGTCAAACATGAGACTGTTTTACGTCCTTTTTCATGCATCAGCAGTTTAACTAGGTGTAGCTTGAGTGAGTATGAACGAGAACCTAATCATGGTATCTAATGATTTATATGCAGGATTCCTAAAGCAGAATTTCTAAATGCACAGCATGATTGCAGAATTTCCTAAGAGCAGGATTTCTAAATGCACAACATGATTGCAATATTTCCTAAGAGCAGGATTTCTAAATGCGTAAAGGTTACAGCATTATTTCAAGATGTGCAGGAGCAACAGTTTGTGTTAATGTTGTTATTTAGCCTAGAACAGAATTTCTAAGTGGCAAAGTGATGTCAAATAAAATGCTGAAACAGTAATCCTAAGAACATGGTGTCTAATACATGGCATGCTTGGCATGTTGTACCTAAACATGGCTGCTATTGCGCAAAGAGAAAAGTAAACCTAGGAGCATGATTTGTACCCTGGATTATACTACAGCATGCATATTACCCACCCCTTCTCACTATCCAACCCCAGAGTTGTTTACAAATTATTACAGACCAATATTGGAATGAATTACATAAGAAAAGTAAAAATTACACTATAGAGAGCCTAAAACAGGCCCAGACTTTCAACACCTGATTAGGACTTCCTCCCTGAGTTATGTAATAAATCACCGCAAGTGCCAAGATTGTTTCATAGTCTTTCTCACATCCGGGTGTGTCAGAGTTCCCTAAGGACCTCAAGGGATCCCAGGCAGTGCTCACACCCAGATCTCATATCCAAGATAGAGTAAAGGCAGTGTGGAAGGCCAGATTTTATGTGTCCAAGTTCAGAGGGATCTGAAGGGTCCCAAGGCAAGGCTCACACAAAAGGGGCAGAACCTAGTGGTCTAAGAGTATATGTGAGAGTGCTTGACATAGAGTCAAAAGAGTTAAGTTGGAAACAGTAAAAAGAGTATATGTGAGAGTTTGCATTGGTGAAAACTAGTTTGAAGATGAAAAGAAACAGGACAATCAGCAACTCAGAACCAAACCCTAAACACTAAACCCCAAAAACCTAAACCACAAAATCCAAAACCCTAAACCCTAAACCATAAACCCTAAACCGAAAGATACATAGTTCAAACACAAACAGGGAAAGCATATTTGAATAGGGGACAAGTAGTTTATATGTGAAAGCATATTTGCACACAGGTTAACACCAGAGAGGTACTACAGAACTTAAATAGTAACAGCAATCACAAGGTATTCATGTTAGGAGCTTAACAGCATTAGATTTAAAGGGGTGCTAAGCAGAGTTACACATTAGGTTTAGGGGGGAAAAGTTCAAGATCACATAGTAACTAGGAGTCATGCTTATAATGTATTGGGGGTTAAAGGATAGGGCAGAATAGTAGTAGAAAAAAAGTAAGTAAGTAATAGACATGCTGAATTATAGGAAAGGGTAATCACATGGCAAAATAGGAATGCTAATTGCAAGGGAGACAGCAGAACCACAAGTAAAGCATAAGAGAAACAAAAGGAAGTGCAATACAAATAGAGACATATTGTTTTGGATGCTACAAGTTAAACTGAAAATATACCAGTAAAATGAGAGAATAAGTGCAGAGTGAGGAGTGAAGAGTAGTACAATGAAGGGAAGTAGCGCAGTCGACTGAGTATCAAGTAAATAGCAAGAGAAGCAAGAGATAATGTGTGTGTGTAAGAGAGAGTTCAGAACAGTGTAATTGTTCCTGTTGAGAGGTAAAACAATAGTGTATATATAGCACTTTAGGAGTAGAACCAATAAGGTAAAAGAATCAGAAGCCAGTCAATTAGGGACAATCACAGAATTACAGAATCAAATCACCTAAAGGGGTTTGGAATAGACCCCCCTTAATTAGGGGTAATTGATTAGCGGTAATCAATAGGGGTTTAATTAAGGCAAGGAGTCCAAATCATACCAAATAAGGAATCAGTAAGAATAATAAAATTATACAGGTAATCAATTATGGCAGAGATGACCAATTAAATTCATAAATAAGGAAAATAAATATAATCTATGCACACGAATCTTAATAGAGTAAAGTAATCAGCAAAACCTTCAAAAGAATAATGATTTCCGGAAAGAATTACTCAAATCCCATAAAATAGAGATTAAACTAAGTAAGACCTCAAAGAAAATATAGAACTTAGCCAGAAAAGAAGGTTCGAACTCTAACAAAGATTAATTAGGGCACAACCACAAAAATACTGGATTTAATAAGGAAAAATGTTTAAGTCCAAAAGATAGAGTAAACTAACATGACTGGTACCACAAAAATACCCAAAATCGAAGCAAAGATTGAAGGAACTACATAGAATCAACTAGGGTTACATATTCTTGCACAAATCAATCACGAAGACGAAAGGATAATTAATAAAACACTTAGAAGCCAGAGAAAAAAACAACCTTTGAAAAACAACTTGGGATGAACCCTAGTTTAGGAAGAGTGATTAAAAATTGGAATAATCAATTTTAAACAAGGATTTTATGAGAGAAATCACTTAATAACATTCGAATCATCTCAAATATGTAAAGATTTGAGAAGATTTGACAATATCGAGCTAGGGTTTTCAACATAATAAATCAGATAAAAGGAAAAATTAAATAAACCGTTTAAACATAGTGAAAATCATAGATTAGTACCAACAATCAGAAGGAAATGCGTTTTAAGAAAGGGGTTACGAACCCTAGTTTGAAGACGAAGAGTCATTTTGAGAAAATCGACAAACCTTTAAGGAAAAATAGTAAGATAACTCTGGATATACCTAGATCTAAGACAGATCTAAAAGAAAAGCGGAAAATCTCAGGAGTTAGGGTTTCAGAGAACCCAGAGAAGATGAGAGGACCTTAAAAAGTTACTGATTTTAGCCGGTAAAGTCATAGATCTTACTCGAACAACCATGGATGGCCGAAAAATGGCATGAAAGACCATGGATAGTGTAAGTACGTGATTTTTGCCCAATATGAGAATTACTCCAAAATAATTCAAAAACAAAATGATTTTTCTTTGGTGTGCAATTTTGTGATATTTTGTGATGTTTTGAATAATTATTTGTATTTGTCTGTGCATGTTTATTTGTTAAAATAATAAAAATACAAATAAATGTCACATTTTTGCATGTAGGATTTGATTCTACAATTGTTAGTAATTAAATTTGTTTTACAAAAATTAAAAATTTACAAAAATAGGCATCGTTTGCATTTTTAGCATTTAATGTCCAAATATACAATTTTATGCTTAATTATTACTTAATTGTGCGTTAATTGTTATTTGGAGATAATTTGCGCTTTTATAACTTAATTTAGTTCTTAATAATAGTTTAAGTATTTTTATAATTTAGTTTTAAAAAAATAAAAGAAGAAAAGAGAGCGAAAATATAAAGAAAGTCGGAATTGGGCCTCTTCTTCGATTTCAAGCCACAGGCCCAAAAAATGGCCCAATCTTCCCAAACGACCCAGTCCATTTCGAACTGGGTCGACCTGGTCCATAACCCAACACCCTTATTATCTTACATTTCAAAAATAAAACAAAAACAAAAAAAGAAAAACATAATCAAAAAACCCTTACCTAAACACTAAACTACCTGCCCCCTTTCTATCTTTCTTCTTCTTCTTCCTCAAGCAAGACCCCATCCATGGCTGCCCCCCACACACCCCAGCCTGCTCCGTCCACACAGTCGGACCACCACCCTTCGTCCAACAACCTCCGCCCCTACCCGCCATTGACGAGCTTGTCAAGCTCCCATGGTTGCCTCGTCCTCATCTTCTTGAAGGAGTAACATCACAGGCAGTCCAATGGTTGCTTCGTTTTCTTTTGAACGAGCCAGCTTGCTCCGTCGACACAACCGGACAACCACCAGTCTTTCGTCGGCGTTCAGCTCCACATTCGACGACCAACAACTCTGTCGCGGCTGTTGTCCCTTCTCCTCCGAGTTGCTGCTTCTCCGCCATGGACGAGCACGCACAGGTGTGTCGACCAGCTCTACTGTAAAACGATGCTTCTTCTCCCCGTTGTCCTCCTCGACGGACTGATGCTGCCATGGTCGCCGTTGCTGCTGTTGTTCGGCGTCGACCAGTTGCTGCTCCATTCCAGTTTAAGCTCACCATTGCAGCTGCTTCATACTGCCTTCGCGTCGAGCAAATGACGAGTTGCTACTGCCTCACTAACGTTGTGGTTGCTGCTTCATCTTACCTTCGTCTTCGTCGTCATTTGTTCGAGCTTTGGTCGAGGCTCGTCAAAACAGTCCCTATATAGTCAAGTTCGTCGTTTGTTTAGTCGAGTTCGTCGTTGATTCATCTCCGGTTAGTTGTTTTTGAGTTTTATTTTTTTCCATGTTTCGTTTTTATATTTCTCGAAGTTAAAATCGTTAAATATTTGATTCTTGTTTTGTTTGTTGTTCATCGTTGAAATAATTTTCTAGTGTGTTCATGTGTTTTGATTGAATTAATTTTCAGATTTCAAATGGAAAGTTAATTAGTGGTTTTTCATGTTTGTTTTTTTTGTTTAGGTAAGATTTTATTAGTTTGATGTTTGTTAGATTCAAAGTGAAATTTAATTGATAATTTCTTCAATTTGTTTCATGTTGTTATATATTTTCCAGAAATTATTAATGTTATTTGAGTCATTTAATCCGTCATGTTTGTTGTTTTAAAAAATGGATCCATTCATGTTCATACTTTGTTGTTTGTTCTTGAATCCGAAATTTGTATAGTTTGATTTCTTGTTTATCATTTATGATTATTTCTTGAATTTGTCTCATAATCTTGTTTAAGTTTAATATTGGAATTGTTGGTTGTAATGTTGTTAGAGTTGATTTTAAGTTCAATATTATTGAATTTAGAAATATAAATATACTTGTTTGATTGTTGTTGTTGTTAAATCCGAAAATAGGTTTGTTTGTTGTTAAAAATATTGTTCAATCAAATTTTAGTTGTTCTTTGTTGTTCAATTTGTGTTCATGTAATATTGTTGTTATGATGTTCATCCGTGTTCATATTGTTGTTTGAATTTATGTAAAAATTGGTCATATTGGCTATATTTTGGTTGAGTGTGATTAATTGATTTGTTATAGCTGATGAGGTAGTTTGGTAATTTGCAGTACGTTCAGGGGTAGTTTAGTAATTGCAATAAGGTCGTAGGGTTAGTTTAGGTATTGTACATTTTGTAATTTTTTATGTGAAGCATGGGGGACAAAATGTAATGGGGTGGGTTGTGATATAGTTGTTTAATATAAAGGGGGGACAAGACAAAATTTAGTGGGGAGGAATCTTGTATTTGTTTAGTGAAGCATGGGGGACAAAATATAATGGGGTGGTGATGATATGTTTATTTAATGTAATGGGGATGAGTGGGAAGATAATGGGTTTGGTATGGGAAAGGAATTGATTTTAATTGATTAAAGGGTTGGGATTATATATAGAAAGTCTTGAACACAGACAGAAAAAAGAACACACACACAGATAGAGAAAAATAGACAGAGAAGAGGAACGAATCTGAAAACTTTCAAGAAAGAAAATAAGAGAGAGAAAAAAGGGCTGAACATTTAGGAGAGAGAAAATTCCGAAAAAATATTTAAACTTAAAAAAAACTAAAAAAAAATATTCTGCTTTCTTTCATTGTTTGAAATCAGAATTAATTGTTGTTTCATCAAAGCTTGAAGCTTTTGTTTTTTTTGGATTACTGCTCCACTGGTTTGCAAACTCTGTTCCTGGGTTGTTACTGTTGTTGGACTGTTGTTGTTGTGCTGTATTGTTATTACTGCTGCTGATTCTCATCTTCATCTTCTTTTTCCAATATCAGGTACACAACTGTAATTTTGGCATTTTGTAAGCCGAAATGAAGAATGGAGTGTTAAATTTTTAATTTAGTTTTAATTTTTTTGTATTGTATTTAGATTATTCATGTATTATTATTCTGTAAATCACTGTCATTTGGCATAATTAGATATGTTATAGCGATATATTAAATAACGCCTTAACCGGATTATTAGGAAATATATTTAAGCCTGATTACTAATTAAAACTGTTTAATAATCAAAATAGAAGAAATAACGTAAAAAATGGCGTTATTGAATCAGTTTGGCAAAAATTGACTGAGTTCCTTATTCATAAGGTTTTTTGTCAACGTAAGGTTTTTTGTCAACGTTAAGTTAATCGGAATCATGTAGTTAATTTCAGTTAAAACATGAATTAGTTTGCCAATCAAGTATTAGGACATGATGTGAATTAAAACAAGGTTAGTTAAGGTTAAATTGTTTAATTTTTAGAAATATGGTTTAGTAACCAAGTTTTTTTTTCCAATTTTCAGTATTTGTAAATCATTAATTTCAATAAGCTTAAGTCATACTAACAATATGAATTTTAATCCAACTATGGGATAATTAGTTTTTTTTATTTTTTGACAATTCCATGTTGTTTGTAATTATAATTTTAGTAATATTACTTTCCATTAATATTCGTTTTAAATTAGTAATTAATATGTTATTTTTAAGTATGTAGAGATTGACTTCATAATTATAGACAAACTTAGTAATAATAAAGATGTAGTCATTAAAGGGTATTCATAAAAATAAGGGAGGATCTCGCTAAAAAATAAATAAATATAAATAATACAAAAAATTGCAGTCCTCCAATCTTATTTTTTTATAAGAAAATACCTAGATTCCGAGATGGGCGATTTAGTAAAATTCACAGTCCTACATAATAGTATCATAACGCGTAGTATTTTGGCGAATATTTAATAAGGTTATTTTCTTAAATACGGGTGTACATTTATGTAACCCAAATCACGATCTTGACGAAGTCAAAATGCGTCAAAAAAATCACGTGTGCACTGGTTGTGGCGTGGCTCGAGATGCGTTTTCACGACGTTGCAATTTTGTATAAAATAAATAATGATAAAAGCGGTTTTAAAAGTTAAATTTGCATATAAGTTCTTAATTGTTTAAAAATCAGATAAATGAGCCAAATATGACAATTGAGCGACTGTGCTAAAACCATGGAATTCGGGAATGCCTAATACCTTCTCCCGGGTTAACAGAATTCCTTATCCGGATTTCTGATTCGCGGACTGTAATACAGAGTCATTCTTTTCCTCGATTCGGGATTAAAATTGGTGACTTAGGACACCCTAAAATCTCCCAAGTGGCGACTCTGAAATAAATAAATAAATCCCGTTTCGATTGTCCTTTAATTGGAAAGAACTCCCTACGTACCCTCGGGCGGGGTCGGAAAAAGGAGGTGTGACAGCTCTGGCGACTCTGCTGGGGACCGAACCCAGAACCACTGGTTCAGGCTTCAAGAATTCGAGCTTAAAATAACTGTTATAGTTGGCTTTATTTATTATCTGATTTTTACATGATATATGCTTAATGTGCTAAATGACGCTTTTACCGCTTTAATATTATTTGAATTGTGTATATAAAACTGCTACGAAACCCTTCTTCTTTCTGAGTCTTCTGAATTTATGGCGTACACGTGCGCGTGGCCCACCTTTCTGTTAGAAGTCATACCAAATAAAACGAAGTTGGGACAAGTAACTAGGCCGGGTAGACTTTCGTGCTCCCGGTACGTTGCCTCCATTTCGACTCAAGCTGTCCACTTGGGTAAGCCAGGGCTAGAACAATATGCCTCAGGTTTTTTCACTTAGAATAACTCAGCTTCATGCCGGATCCCTAGTAGGAACGTTTGTTTGCATCACGTGCATTTGACTTTGGAGGCTCAACACAGGGGTTGGGTCTGTCTAGGACAGGTGTACCAAAAAATGAAAATGACCATCTTGATGCATCTTACTTGCTGCTACTTGTGCATTTATTTGATTCGGACTTGTGTGTTGACTGACTTTTGAAAATCAGATAAATGAGCCAAATATGACAATTGAGCGACCGTGCTAAAACCACGGAATTCGGGAATGCCTAATACCTTCTCCCGGGTTAACAGAATTCCTTATCCGGATTTCTGGTTCGCGGACTGTAATACAGAGTCATTCTTTTCCTCGATTCGGGATTAAAATTGGTAACTTGGGACACCCTAAATCTCCCAAGTGGCGACTCTGAAATAAATAAATAAATCCCGTTTCGATTGTCCTTTAATTGGAAAGAACTCCCTTCACCCCTCGCGGGGGCGGAAAAAGGAGGTGTGACAGCTCTGGCGACTCTGCTGGGGACTTTTATTGGTAACCTCATGGTAGTGTCAAACCGGCGTGGGGTGAAGTAGAGCCCAGGAGATGATGAGAGGTCATGGTTTCCGGCGAGGGAGGTGGCCGGAGAAGGTGGACAGTGATTAGGGTTTGAGGGAGTCTGAGAGAGAAGATAGGAGGAGAGGATTCAGAGGCGGCGCAAATGAAAGAATGGGGTAGGGTTTGGGGGGTCGTTGGATTAAAAAAGGAAAGAAACGACGTGGACTATTGATTTGGGAGATCAACGGCCGAGATTAAATGGGGTAGGTGGGTTCCGGGTTTGAGTATGGGTTTAATAGGGTGTGGGTCGGGTTTTTTAATTGTAAATTGGGCTGGGAATTGGGGTCCGATTTGGCTATAATTGAAAGCCAATTTGGCTATAATTTAAATAGCCAGTTTTTCACTATTTAATTTATAAAAAATAGTAGATAATTTTTGAAAAATATTTAAAAATCTAAAATGTTATAATACATAATTAGCAATTTAAAAATACCAGATCCAATTTTATGCATATAAAACAGAATTAAATCTTAAAAGGGCTAATATTGCAATTATGTGCAATTTAGCTTTAAAAATACTAAATATAATTATAAAAATTACCTTAGTCATATTAATATAGAAGTCTAATAGATGGATTATAAAAACAATAATTTTGGAAATAATTATTGGAGATTTTATGGATAAAAAGGAGAAAATAAATCAATTTAAACCCTTAAAATTATGGAGAAAATAATAAAAACCTTGGGCATGCTTATATATGCATATATATATATATATATATATATATATATATATATATATATATATATATATATATATATATATATGCTATTTTTAAGGTATACTACATATTTTGAGCATAAGGAAAAATTGGGTATCAACAGTTGCCCCTCTTTACCTGGGAAGAATGAAAGAGTTTCCGGGTAAAGAAATGATGGCCAATTTTGACCAAGCGAAACGGTTTGAGAAATTAGGCTGCACCCTGGCTTCTGAGCTGCCTACATATCATTGGTTCTACAGGAATCAGTCCATGTGTAATTCTGAATCCATCGGCAGAGTATACCGATGAAGCAATTTCAAGAACGGATGCAACATCTAGGGCTGGGTGAGTGGACGCTTTTACGGGAATAGTTAGGTCTGATATGGCTGAGGGAACTGGAGCGGGATCGCTCCTGGTGGGATAGTCGTTGCTCGCTGACTTACCTGCAAATAAGCAATACAAGCATATATTGTGCGTAAATTTAAACATAATGCAAATTCTCGTTGGACCATGAATGTTGTCTTTGGACGGTTTGGAATGGTGTCCTCAGACCATGATGTCCTGGGCCATGAAGTGTATGATAAAGGATTCGCAAGCCATGAAATAGTGTTCTCGAGCTATGAGGATGGTACCTCCGAACCATGACACCTTTGAATAATGATATGCAAAAGATTAAAAGAGATCCTCAGGCCATGACATGGTGTTCTCGGGCCATGAAGATGGTGCCTCCGAACGATGACGCCTTTGGATGAGTTGGCAATATTTCAGCCCAAGAAGGATGCAGTAGTATGATGCAGACAAGAGATAGCTTAGTCTTGCGAATTGAAGGGCAGAGCTTAGCTCGTAAGAGAAGCGAGATAAATAGTGCTTGGGATAGCGCTTAGTTCGAAGAAAATTGGAGGCAGATCTTAGCCTCGGAAGGCAGAATGATAGCCTTATGCAAAGATGCAAATGCAAATAGAGGTAGAGCTTAACCTCGGAAGGCAGAATGGTAGCCTTATGCAAAGATACAAATGCAGATGCAGATGGAGGTAGAGCTTAACCTCGGAAGGCAGAATGGTAGCCTTATGCAAGTTGGAAGGCAGAATAGTAGCCTTATGCAATGAAGATGCAGATGGAGGTAGAGCTTAACCTCGGAAGGCAGAATGGTAGCCTTATGCAAGTTGGAAGGCAGAATAGTAGCCTTATGCAATGTGAATGCAGATGGAGATAGTTTTTAGTCTCGGAAGGCAGAATGGTAGCCTTATGCAATGTAGATGCAGATGGAGACAGTGTTTAGTCTCGGAAGGCAGAATAGTAGCCTTATGCAAGAAATAAAATAACAAATGACAGTAGAGTTTTCTTAGCTGATAGCAGATTGCGGCATTGTGATTACTAGGAGAATTGTGACGTACGAGACGTCACTGGTGTGTGTTGATAGCAAGTGTTGGCAAGTGCAACGGTTCAAAAAGTCGTATTCTTGAACAATGTTTGTTCTATGGGCGTACAGTATGTTTAATGATTTTGCAATCCTAGTGCTTGCATCCAAACTTATAATGCCCAACTTATAATTCCCAATCATCCCACTATCAATCACCCCCTACACGTCAAAATTTCCCTAGACCCCGACCTAATTTTGATCGCAGACCTCCAAAACAGTATACAACCATCGCTGAACCCATCGACCAGTTGTATGAGAGGCTTAAAGCCGTTGGTTATGTCACCCCCATCCCTGCTGCAACCCCTGAGAATCCTTCTCAATGGGTTAACCCGAACAAGTCCCATGCATACCACTCCGGCATGAAAGGGCACACCATCGACGAGTGTCGCTCCTTGAAAAATAAGATATAGTCCTTGATTGATGACAAGATAATTGTGGAAAAAGAACCCACTGCAAACGTCCGCAGCAACCCTTTGCCAGACCATAAAGGTGGAGGTATCCACATGATTAAAGTAGAAGATGACTAGGATCCCGATGGATCAATCGAGTTGATCGCAGAAGGTGATGACCCGAAGAAATCGACAATTACCTCAATCCAATCATAGTCCAGATCCAACCATCTAAGGACACTGAGGTGAATGTGTCTATACCTCTTGAGTTTGAAGCCGCACCATCTGCAAAGGCACCGACACCAATTGAGGCTGAATTTGTGTCTCCGGCAAATGCACCCACACCATTTAAGGTTGCAGTCTTGCCACCCAAGGCACATGTTCCATTCGAAGTGAGGATAGCCGCGCTGATCCCAATAGCGATGTCTACCATGCCATCATTCTATACAAATGCTATACCTTGGGACTATACAGCCGAGGCGAGAAGGAAGGGCAAGGTCAGGGTTGAAGAAACTATCGCAGCACAGGGTATGATGAGAACTGGAAGGGTCTATACCCCTAAACATCTAGGTGAATCAAGCAAGAAGGACTCCAATCGGCCTCCCCTCATTGAGATAGGGCCGGACGATTTTTGGAGGAAAATACAGGCCAAGGAATATTTGGTCATCGACCAGTTAAACAAGACGCCAGCACAAATATCCATTCTCTCTTTGCTGCAAAATTCTGAGAAGCACAAGAATGCTCTATTAAAGGTGCTAAATGAAGCATACGTACCAAGTAACATCACTAGCGGGGAAGTGGCTAATATGGTAGGACAAGTACTGAAAAGCCATAAGATCACCTTTTATGAGGACAAGTTGCTACCTGAAGGGTTGGGGCACAACAAGGCACTACATATCACTGTGCAATGCGAAGATTATTTCATCACCGGAATCCTGATCAATGGAGGTTTCAGTTTTAACATTTGTCCACTGGTAACACTCAAGAAGTTGGGTAAAGGACTACATGAGATAAAAGAGGGAGCAATCAATGTGAAAGCCTTCGATGGTTCTTAGAGGTCCACCATTGGTGAGATTACTCTATACCTGTAGATGGGACCAACCTGGTTCGAGGTCGATTTCCATGTAATAGATGTTCCAGCATCTTACAACTTGCTACTGGGATGACCATGGATTCATGCTGCTGGGGCCGTAGCATCAATGCTGCATCAGGCAATAAAGTTTGAATGGAATCACCAGGAAGTGATCATTCACGGTGACGGTAGCAACCCTATATACAGTCGCCATACCATTCATGCAATCAAGGGAAGAAGGAAGCTGGGAGGTGAAACTTACCACCACATTGAGTGGGTCAATGCTATCAACAAAGACAAATGGTGGGATAGCAAAATCGAGAGTATACTGAGTTGGAGTGGGTATGAACCTGGCAAAGGGCTCGGCAATAACCTCTAAGGAATCTCTAAACCCATAAAACTCAAGAAACATGGCATTACCATCGGTTTGGGATATGAATACACCTGGGAAGAATTCAATAATTGGTCGCCACCATGGTACGGTCCTTACTATCCACTAGAGCAGCCAATACCGCATCTGGAGCAGAACTTTCAACAGGCCGACATTATTTATGGGTCGGATGAAGAAGAAGCACTTGCAGTAGTGAAGAACTTGATTCTAGAGGACAGTGATATGGACTATTGCGTTATTCTCGTGGAGGAGGGGGAGGAAGGCCCTTCTATACAGGTTGTGAGCAGAGGGGCACATCTCAAGAATTGGACTATCAGGACAACCAAAGCCCGACGTGCCTCGGGGTAGCAAGGCTAAAACAAGCATTATTCATTATTTTTACTAAATGATTTTCTTTTCGCATTTTTCAATTCCCGCAATAAGATCTTCAATGTTCAAAACAATATTTAGTTTATCAAAAACATTTGCGATTTTTCTTATGAATTAATATTTATTGCTATTGTTTTCTCTCCTTGCTTTACTAATACATCATTACTATTACTTGTCTTGATGAACCAATGATTGTGACATGCAATGAGACAACGCAACAAACGGACATGGATTCAGAAGAAGATGACATACCTGACAAGATTGTCAAAGAAGTTGAGAACTTTGAGAATAGACCTAAGTCCAACCTGGGCGAGACCGAGATTGTCAACCTGGGAGATGCAGAAAACATCAAGGAAATGCGAATTAGCATTCACCTATCGCCATCAGAGAAGAAAGAATATACAGAATTTCTAAAGGAGTATGAGGACATATTTGACTGGTCGTATGATGACATGACTGGTCTGAGTATGTCTATTATGGATCACAAACTGCTAACCAATCCGATGTGTCCACCGGTAAAGCAAAAGCTCAGAAAGTTCAAGCTTGATATAAGTTTGAAAATCGAGGAAGAATTCACCAAGCAGATCAACACTAAGGTTCTCAGGGTAGTAGAATACCCGACATGGTTAGCCAACATTGTGCCAGTGCCAAAGAAGGATGGGAGGTCAGAGTCTGTGTTGATTACCAGGATCTCAACCGGGCCAGTTTGAAAGATGACTTCCCTTTGCAAAATATACACATCCTGATTGACAATTGCGCCAAGCATGAGTTACAGTCATTCATAGATTGCTTCGCTAGTTATCATCAGATCTGGATGGATGAGGAAGATGCTGAGAAAACGGCTTTCATTACGTAATGGGGAGTGTACTGTTACAAGATGATGCCATTCAGCTTGAAGAACGCAGGGGCCACTTACATGAGGGCCGTGACTACCATCTTTCATGATATGATACACAAGGAGATAGAGGTATATGTAGATGATGTTATTATCAAATTCAAGAAGTCCACTAACCACATAGAAGATCTGAGGAAGTTTTTCAATAGACCGCGGAGATACAACCTAAAACTAAACCCCGCAAAATGCGCATTTGGGGTTCCTGCTGGGAAATCGCTTGGGTTTATTGTGAGCAATCAAGGAATAGAACTGGATCCATCGAAATTCAAAGCCATTCAGGAACTACCACCGCCAAAGAACAAGAAGGATGTGATGAGTTTCTTGGGAAGACTTAACTACATTAGCCGATTCATAGTACAATCTATAGTTATCTGTGAGCCAATCTTTAAGATGTTAAAGAAGGACGCCTCCACCAAATGGACCGATGACTGCCAAAAGGCCTTCGACAAAATTAAGGAGTACCTGTCAACACCACCAGTCTTAGTCCCGCCCGAGCCAGGTAGACCCTTATTGCTCTACCTTGTATTATTAGATGGAGATTTCGGCTGTGTTCTAGGGCAGCACGATGAAACAGGGAGGAAGGAACAAGCCGTGTATTATCTCAGTAAGAAGTTCACCCTATAAGAGGCCCGGTATTCTCTATTGGAATGCACTTGTTGTGCTTTGACTTGGGTAGCTCAGAAGCTGAGACATTACTTCTGCGCCTATACTACATGTCTCATATTGAGAATGGATCCCTTAAAGTACATCTTTCAGAAACCCATGCCCACCGGCAAGCTAGCCAAGTGGCAAATCCTGTTGAGTGAGTTCGACATTGTTTACGTAACTCAGAAAGCGGTCTAGGGATAGGCACTGGCAGACCACCTTGCTGAAAACCTCATGTATGGAGGATACGAACCCTTGAAACGTATTTTCCTGATGAAGAGGTATCATTCATAGGAGAAGACATTGCAGAATACTATGACGGTTGGATAATGTTCTTCGATGGAGCAGCAAACTTCAAAGGAGTTGGCATAGGAGCAGTCCTAATATCAGAAACCGGTCAGCATTATCTAGTGTCTGCCAAACTTAGGTTTCCTTGCACCAACAATATGGCCGAGTATGAAGCCTGTATCTTAGGACTCAAAATGGCCATTGATATAAACATTCAAGAGCTGCTAGTGATTGGTGATTCAGACTTACTTATACATCAGGTACGAGAAGAATGGTCAACCAAGAACTCCAAGATACTCCCTTATCTACATCACGTACAGGAATTGAGAAAGAGGTTCACAAAGACGGAATTCCAGCATGTTCCTAGAATCCAGAATGGGTTTGTCGATGGCTACTCTATCATCTATGATACAGCATCCCGACGAGAATTTCATTGATCCCATTCTGGTGAAAATCCATAATCGGCCAGCTTACTGTGCCCATGTCGAAGAGGAAGCAGACGGAAAGCCTTGGCTTTATGATATCAATGAATATTTGGCAAAAAGAGAGTACCCAAAGCTTGCTAATCCTACTCAGAAATGCACACTTCGAAGATTGTCCAACAACGTCTTTCACAGCGGAGGAATCATGTATAGGAGGACTCCCAAATTAGGATTATTAAGATGTGTTGACCCAAAGGAAGCATCCAGGCTACTAGAGGAAATTCATGCTGGGACCTGTGGTCAACATATGAACGATTTTGTCTTAGCAAAGAAGATACTTCGGGCTAGTTACTTTTGGATGACTATAGAAATAGACTACATCCAGTATGTTCGAAAATGCTATTGTTGTCAAATACATGCCGACATGATAAAGGTACCTCCAAGAGAGCTTAACACAACAAGCTCACCGTGGTCGTTCACCGCCTGGGGGATGGATGTGATTGGACCAATTGAGCCTGCTATGTCCAATGAACATAGGTTTATCCTAGTAGCTATAGACTATTTCACCAAATGGGTCGAAGCAGAGAAAGTCGTGGCAGATTTTGTCCGCGACCGCATCGTTTGTCGATTCGAAATCCCAGAATCAATCATTACTGATAATGGCTCCAACCTCAATAGCGACTTGATGAAAGCTATGTGCGAAACTTTTAAGATCAAACACAAGAATTCCACAGCCTACATGCCTAAGATGAATGGAGCTGTAGAAGCCGCCAACAAGAATATCAAGAAGATATTGAGGAAAAGGTTAAAGAATCACAGACAGTGGCACAAGAAGTTATAATTTGCTCTTCTGGGGTATCGTACCACAGTCCGCACATCAACCGGGGCAACCTTCTATATGTTGGTTTATGGTACAGAGGCTGTCATTCCCGCTGAGGTAGAAATTCCTTCCCTAAGGATCATACAAGAAGCTGAGCTCAATGGCGCAGAGTGGGTGAAAAGTCATTATGAGAAACTAGCCCTTATAGACGGAAAGAGGATGAACGTAGTTTGCCATGGTTAGCTCTACTAGAACAGAATGCCCAAAGCCTTCAACAAAAGAGTCAAGCCAATACAGTTCACATTGGGGTAGTTGGTGTTAAAGAAAAATTTTCTGCATCAAAATGAAGCCAAAGGTAAGTTCTCTCCCAACTGGTAGGGTCCATACATAGTTCAACGGGTTTTGACAGGAGGAACCCCCATACTTGTATAAATGGACGGAGAAGTCTGGCCGAAGCCGATCAATTCAAATACAGTCAAGCGTTACTATGTGTAATCTTTATGTTTTCCTTATATGATGTAAATTGAACTACGCCTGACTTGATTCCCCTTTAATAGGGGATACAGCAGCCCTATGCGTTCAGTCACAATTTAATAAAATTTTTATTTCCCCCCGCAATTGGAAACTAGGGCAAAATTTTGAGGAGGACACTCAAAATTCCGTAGCAGGAGAGGTTGCAATGTCCTGAACTACGTCATAGTCATCAGTTCATCTAAAAGTTATTTTTAATTATATATTTATGTCATATTTTTATAAAATCATGCATGATTATTATTGAAACTGCTTTGTTTAGCAACACTACCCTAATGATACAAATGGTATCACCAAATCAAAGCTGAATGAGTCAAGCAAAGCCAGCGGGGATACGAACTAACCTTCCCCCTTGGAAAACTCAGCGGGTTGGAAGTATCTGGGCGAAGTAGGTTGATATGTAGGAGGTGGAGATGACTGATAAGTTGGTGTCGGAGCTTGGTATGAAGGTGAGGGTGCTTGGTAATTTGGGGTTGGCTAGTATGTGAGTGGAGGTATTGGGTAAGCTTGGTATTTGAGGGGAGACTTGGTCCTTTGTGCAACCATCACGGCCCCTATGTCCCTTTTCTTGGACACACCACCGGACTGTAAGCCTTATTTGTAGCTTGAAAGGCCTCGAAATTTGTAACCATACCACTTTTAATACCTTCTTCAATTCTTTCACCTAATTTGATAATGTAGGAGAACTTGTGGTTCTCAATCATCATCAGCCGTTCATAGTACTACGGGTCCTAAGCCTGGACAAAGAACTTGTTCATTTGCTCCTCTTCTAAGGCAGGTCTAACCTTAGCAACTTCGGATCTCCAGCGAGTTGCATACTCACGAAATGTCTTCATGGGCTTCTTCTTCAAATTCTGGATATAGAACACGTCTGGTGCGTTCTCTATATTAAACCTGAATATGTCCATAAAGTTAGATGCCATGCCTACCCAGCTTGACCACTTCTTGGGATCTTGGCTGATGTACCAAGATAATGCATCTCCTTTCAAACTCCTCATGAACAGCTTCATGCGGATACTTTCATCCTTCCCTACTCCAACCAGCTTGTAGCAATATGTCTTTAGATGGACCTTTGGATCACCCGTACCATCAAACATTTCGAACTTTGGAGGTTTGTACCCCTCAGGCAGTTCGACATCAGGCTGTATGCAGATCCTCATAGTTCAGCCCCTCGATTCCTTTTCTTCCCTCAATGGCCTAAATCCGGCTGGTTAGTTTCTTAAGTTCCTCGGCCAAGTTCCTGATAAGAAGATCCTTTTCATTAGATTCAGGTGTGCATGAGATAGGTTGGGTGGAGTGTGGCATGGTCTCCATATAGATAGGAGTGTTATGGTGGCCTGGTGTATGGGTGTGGAAATGGTCATTTGCGGAGTTCTAAGGTTTTGGGATGAGTAGTGGAGTGTTGTTTGGGGTATGGCAGGTGTTACATTGGTTCTTTGGTGGAGCAGCATAATGGTGAGGCGTGGGATGATTCTGTTGTTTTGGGATATTTTGAGGAGTTGTAGGGTTTTGAGCATTGGGGAAGTTGATATCTGGGGTGCTGAGAGAAAATGACAGGTTTGCCAGATTCCAAACCTGATTGAGCTCTTCCTGGAATTTCAACAGTTTCTGTTCAAGTTGTGACACTTCTCGTTAGGAACCCGAATACCCTGTCCATCAGTGGCCTCTACCTGTCCAGCTGTGTTCTCATTCCTGATGTTGTTCAAATCTTCCATCTTGCCTTTGTTCTTGCCTTTAATAGAACTAAGAAGAGGAGTGGGTGGAGGGCCCCTGGATCTTGTGAAATAAGATGATGATGCCAGAGTGCACGAACTAACCTTTGGGGAGGGGAAATAATAAAAACAAAAGGTAATCAAGTCAGTGAGGATTATGAAAAGTATTGCAATATTTGAACACATAGTGCAGGAATGTAAAATGTGTCCTAATTTGGGAACCTCTTTGTGCCTGAGGTAGGCCTAGCGACAAATAGACTTGGAGAACTTTTAATGCTAAATGCCTCATTTTATTGATAAAGATAGGCGAATCCCAAAACGACACTAAATAAGCAAGAAATAAAAGTCATTAATGGCCATTTGCATTATTATATTCATAAAGAAAAAAAGTAAATTCCTATCAATTTGGTCCCAGAAGGACTTTCCCCAGACTCGACATCCTTGGCTTCGGCGAACAGCTTCCCCAATTCGCAAAGTCCCAACAACAGGTATGCCCTGGATAGATGTCCGCCTTCTGTCCCTTCAGCCTTTTGACAGTCTTCAACCCTTTTGAGAAATTTTCACTCCAGTTCTACTATGCCCCACTCCAAGTATCCTAGCCTTTTGTTGGCACTGATAGCCATGTCTTTCCATTCCTCAATCAGCTTATGGTTGGACTATTGTATCTCACAGTGTTCGCTCTCGCATTCACGGATCCTTTTGCGCAGCTGGTTGTACTTGACTTGCGCCTCGGCATTTTCATCTATAATTCTGTGACCTCGAACGAACCTTGACTGGACCAGACCATGCCAATTGTCTTCCAACCAACCTGAATAGAAAGTGGTACAACTGGAATAATATCTGTTTGGCTCGATGGTGTCTTTCCCCATTACAATCTTGCAGTGCCACATGTGCTGGGCTTGGCACTTGTGGGGACTATCATCATTTTGGAAGTCAGCTCGAAGATGGCTCATCTTGTCAACCTTGACTTGATTCCAACCTGCTTGCCTCATAACTCGAAGAGGGACGTAAGGGTATGTTCCTCTTAGACCAATCAATATCAGGAAAGGCGCATCTCTGGATCGGGCTATGAACTCCTCTGTCGGAAACCACTCGAACATCCATTGAACATGTTCTTCAGTCAGATTATCAAAGAGCTCAACCCACCCTTTGGCATTCTCAGGTTGAGCGAACATGTTGGGGATGTAATTTATTCGCTTCGGATTGTGGAAAGCGTTCTGATCATACTAGATCCCTCGCTAAATTTCTTATCGGTATTCGCCCTTTTGGAGATGTTCCATGAGCCAAAGCTGAAGTAGTAAATTGTAGTTTTCGAAGTGTCTCGCTCCTTGTTGACACTTCTCTAAGGCTCGGTATATGTCTGCGATGATCATGGGTACAATGCTGAATGTCTGCCCACCAATCCCCTCCATTAGGGTCTTGGTTACCATAGCCAGCCTAGTATGGATTCTCCCTTTCTTCATTGGAAACACGATCATACACAGGAAGCAAAACATGAAAACGAAAACCCTACAATGGATATGTCCCAATGATGTGATGGTAAATTCGTCATGGTAGGTATGGTATGATTTGTTGTGACCGTACCTTTCATACATGTAGTCAAAAGAGATGTACGATTCCTTCAGGCATACCAATTCTGCATTCTTCTTCAAACCCATCATTTTTAGGAAACTCTTGCATGTGCGGTTCTCAGGCATTAGCAAACCCACAGATTCCCACACTAGACTGGCTAGTCCTCCTATCTCCTCTAGCAAAGGCGTCATCTCGATGTCCCCAAAGCAGAACACGGCGCTACAATCCCAAAATAAGGTATCAGTTTCTATTATCATGTTGTTAGGCTGGATCTCCAGGAGGGATGGTAGATTACCCAGATATTTTCTGACGAGGGTTTTGTCACTAGAATGTAAATCTTCCCACTAACTTAGCAATCTTGGGTGGATATTGGTGACCATGCCGAATCTGGGCACTTCGTGCCTCATATTTCTGCAAGACAAACAAGGTTAGGAAAGATCCCCACCAGAATCGACTATTTAATATCCACAATTAGCATGAACCACTTAGTTCTCTAAATAAATGTACAGAACATGATAATATCCGTTTGGGTTTAGGGAAACCCAGTGGACTTTTGGACAAGGCTATCTTAAAGGATCATTATGTGGACAACATAACTGACCCGGCTAGGTTTGACCATAATGCATGCGCAATTTAAACAGAGTAAGGTTTCTATGGAGTTTTAGACTGGTACCCTTGAGCAGAAAACTCAAGGGGAAGGCACGGAACTGTCGACAGCACCGCTGATCGACTAGTTTTACCACAAATAATCCTTTCCAAATTTAGGGGATAATGATATAGAAAGGGTGAAACCACTCATCAATCATTGTTATAGTATTTGTTTGGCAAGAGTGGAGTATGATGTTGAGTATGATTATGCAATAATTAAAAGCATGTTGACATGTATTTGCACATTAAGAAAGCGATAAATACAGCAGTTTCATAATTTAAAGCAGTTATAAAGGAAGGAAACAAGAAAGATACGTTAGTTTTGCTTTTGAAAAATAAATTAAACGCTTAAAGAAATTAAACAAATAATTGCACATAGGGAGGGATACAAATTCACAAAAAGGGTATGAAATGGTAAAAGCCTAAATATCCCCAGCAGAGTCGACATGTTGTCGCGCCCCCTTTTTCCTTGCGGAATCGGGTTTATGACATTTTTGGTTGGGACAACTCTTTCCTTTTGGGAAAGGGGGTTTGCAGTTTTGAAGAGTCGCTACCTAATGATTTTTAAGGTGCGTTAGGGCACCTATATGGTTCATCTATGACTATGTTTGGTAACCAGAGACAAGGTAAGAGCTTGAAATTATCCTAAGGGGAAGGTGTTAGGCACCCCTCAAGATCCACTAGCGTGGTTCGTGGCCAAATAGTTTTTGTGAATTTGTACAATTAGAAAATAAACTAGCATGGCTCAAATAGTAGGGGATTTAAGTTTAAGAACACAGATGTTTGGAAAGCAGTTAATGAAAGCAAGATTTTGAAAAGAATTACAATCTAATATTCGGGAATGTAAAGGGGGGTGTCCTAGGTTTGATTATAATATGGATCACATCAATGTAAACCACGTATGACACTTCTCAAAGAGGGGCTACATATGGTATTAACGCACCGGTCATCACATCCATATCTACCATTTCCCGCCACGTTAAGGTAATTAAAGCGAGGGTTGGTCTCAACCCTTATTGCATGTTGTTACCCGTCCTTTCCTATGATCCTGGAGGAGTTTATGATTTCTATCCTATGAGGGAGGTTCTAGGCAGACCCTCAGGTTCAAAGGCAAAATGCTAAGCGACAAATAAGAACACATAGGACTGTATTTAGGGGGAAGACACAGAAAACAGATAGAAGGCTCAGATATACATCCACAAGTAATGCACATAGACAGCATAACTCATACACAGATAAGGTCTAAATTCATATCCTAACAAGGTATCTAAGCAGAACCAAATTTATTGCATGTCTCAAAAAAGAAGTCTGAATAAGGCTTGCCTACTGATTTTTACATGCTGACAGTTAAACAAAGATGGTTCTGGTTTTTACTTAAGTTATTACCTAAGGTTTGCCTAGGCATAAAATAACATGCAGCAGTTATTCAAAATTATTAAAACACTTTAGAAATTGTTTTTACCTAAAACATGTTGTTCTAAATATTGCAAAAACATGCAGGGATTAAGATCAGTCTTACTTAAACAAGATAGTCAAACATGAGACTGTTTTATGTCCTTTTTCATGCATCAGCAGTTTAACTAGGTGTAGCTTGAGTGAGTATGAATGAGAACCTAATCATGGTATCTAATGATTTATATGCAAGATTCCTAAAGTAGGATTTCTAAATGCACATCATGATTGCAGAATTTCCTAAGAGCAGGATTTCTAAATACGTAAAGGTTACAGTATTATTTCAAGATGTGCAAGAGCAACAGTTTGTGTTAATGCTGTTATTTAGCCTAGAGCAGAATTTCTAAGTGGCAAAGTGATGTCAAATGAAATGTTGAAACAGTAATCCTAAGAACATGGTATCTAATGCATGGCATGCTTGGCATGTTGTACCTAAACATGGTTGTTATTGCGCATAGAGAAAAGTAAACCTAAGAGCATGATTTCTACCCTAGATTATACTACAGCATGCATATTACCCACCCCTTCTCACTATCCAACCTCAGAGTTGTTTACAAATTATTACAGACCAATACTGGAATTAATTACATAAGAAAAGTAAAAATTACACTATTTAGAGCCTGAAACAGGCCCTGACTTTCAGCACCTGATTAAGACTTCCTCCCTGAGTTATGTAATAAATCACCTCAAGTGCCAAGATTGTTACATAGTCTTTCTCACATCCGGGTGTGTCAGAGTTCCCTAAGGACCTCAAGGGATCCCGGGCACTGCTCACACCCAGATCTCATAGCCAAAACAGAGTAAGTGTAGTATAGAAGGCCAGCTTTTATGTGTCCAAGTTCAGAGGGAGCTCAAGGGTCCCAAGGCAAGGCTCACACAAAAAAAGCAGAACCTAGTAGTCTAAGAGTATATGTGAGAGTGCTTGACATAGAGTCAAAAGAGTTAAGTTGGAAACAGTTTTGACAATGATGAGTTTTGGAAAGCAATAGAAGAGTTTGCCTTGGTGAAAACAAGTTTGAAGAAGAAAAGAAAAGGACAATCAGCAACTCAGAACCAAATCAACATGCATAGCTTGTAGGGGACAAGTAGTTCATATGTGAAAGCATATTTGCACACAGGTTAACTCCAGAGAGGTACTACAGAACTTAAATAGTCACAGCAATCACAAAGTATTCATGCTAGGAGCTTAACAGCATTAGATTTTAAGGGGTGCTAAACAGAGTTACACATTAGGTTTAGGGGGGAAGGGTTCAGGATCACATAGTAATTAGGTGTCATGTTTATAATGTATTGGGGGTTAGGGGATAGGGCAGAATAGTAGTAGAAAGAATGTAAGAAAGCAGTAGACATGCTAAATTACAGGGAAGGGGTAATCACATGGCAAAATAGGCATGCTAATTGCAAGGGAGACAGTAGAACCACAAGTAAAGCATAAGAGAAACAAAAGGAAGTGCAATACAAATAGAGACAAATTGTTTTGGATGCTGCAAGTTAAAATGAAAACATACTAGTAAAATGAGAGAATAAGTGCAGAGTGAGGAGTGAAGAGCAGTACTATGAAGGGTAGTAGAGCAGTAGTGTGTAGAGCAGTAAAGCAGTAGAACAATAGAGCAGTAGAGCAATGTAATCACTCGGTTTTGGCTTGCAGCAGACTGAGTATCAAGTAAATAGCAAGAGAAGCATGAGAGAATGTGTGTGTGTAAGAGAGAGTTCAGAACATTGTAATTGTTCCTGTTGAGAGGTAAAACAAGAGTGTATATATAGCACTTTAGGAGTAGAACCAATAAGATAAAAGAATCAGAAGCCAGTAAATTAGGGAAAATCACATAATTACAGAATCAAATCACCTAAAGGGGTTCAGAATAGACCCCCCTTAATTAGGGGTAATTGATTAACGGTAATCAACAGGGGTTTAATTAAGGCAAGGAGTCCAAATCATAACAAATGAGGAATCAGTAAGAATCCTAAAATTATACAGGCAATCAATTAAGGTAGAGATGACCAATTAAAGTCATAAATAAGGAAAATATAATCTATGCACATGAATCTTAATAGAGTAAAGTAATCAGCAAAACCTTTAAAAGAATAGTGATTTCCGGAAAGAATTAGAAAAATCCCATAAAATAGAGATTAAACTAAGTAAGACCTCAAAGAAAATATATAACTTAGCCAGAAAAGCAGGTTCGAACCATAACAAAGATTAATTAGGGCAAAACCACAAAATACTGGATTTAACAAGGAAATATGTTTAAGTCCAAAAGATAGAGTAAACTAACACGATTGGTACCATAAAAATACCCAAAATCGAAGCAAAGATTGAAGGAACCACATAGAATCAACTAGAGTTTCATATTCTTGCACAAATCAGTCACGAAGACGAAAGGATAATTAATCAAACACTTAGAAGTCAGAGAAAAA
Organism: Nicotiana tabacum; assembly: GCF_000715075.1. Classification (NCBI taxonomy): domain Eukaryota; kingdom Viridiplantae; phylum Streptophyta; class Magnoliopsida; order Solanales; family Solanaceae; genus Nicotiana; species Nicotiana tabacum. The sequence continues at coordinate 20,815,609 of NC_134100.1, read as the reverse complement.
AAACCTTTGAAAAACAACTTGGGTTGAACCCTAGTTTAGGAAGAGTGATTGAAAATCGTAATAATCAATTTAAACAAGGAATATTTGAGAGAAATCACTTTATAACATTCGAATCATCTTAGATATGTAAAGATTTGAAAAGATTTGATAGTATCGAGCTAGGGTTTTCAATATAATAAATCGAATAAAAGAAAAACTTAAATAAACCATTTAAACATAGTAAAAATCATAGATTAGTACCAACAATCAGAAGGAAAAGCGTTTTAAGAAAAGGGTTACGAACCCTAGTTTGAAGACGAAGAGTCATTTTGAGAAAATCGGCAAACATTTAAGGAAAAATAGCAAGATAACTCTGGATATACCTAGATCTAAGACAGATCTAAAAGAAAAGGGGAAAATCTCAGGAGTTAGGGTTTCAGAGAACCCAGAGAAGATGAGAGGACCTTAAAACGTTACTGGTTTTAGCCGAAAAAATCATAGATCTTACTCAAACAACCATGGATGGCCGGAAAATGACATGAAAGACCATGGATAGGAGTTGAACCACTCCAGGTTCACTTGAGGACCTCAAGGTAGTGTCAAACCGGCGTGGGGTGAAGCAGAGGCCAGGAGATGATGAGAGGCCATGGTTTCCGGCGAGGGAGGTGGCCGGAGAAGGTGGATAGTGGATTAGGGTTTGAGGGTGTCTGAGAGAAAAGATAGGAGGAGAGGATTCAGAGGCGACGCAAATGAAAGAATAGGGTAGGGTTTGGGGGTCGTTAGATTAAAAAAGGAAAGAAATGACTTGGACCGTTGATCTAGGAGATCAATGGTCGAGATTAAATAGGGTATGTGAGTTTCAGATTTGGGTATGGGTTAATAGGGTGTGGGTCGGGTTTTTTAATTGTAAATTCGGCTGGGAATTGGGGTCTGATTTGGCTATAATTGAAAGCCAATTTGGCTATAATTTAAATAGCCAGTTTTTCCCTATTTAATTTATAAAAAATAGTAGATAATTTTTGAAAAAATTTAAAAAACTAAAATGATTTATAATACATAATTACCAATTTAAAAATGTCGAATCCAAATGCATATAAAACATAATTAAATCTTAAAAGGCTAATATTGCAATTATGTGCAATTTGGCTTTAAAAATACTAAATGTAATTATAAAAATATATAAAAATTACCTTAGCCATATTTGGCATAAATATAGAATTACAATAGATGAATTATCAAAACAATAATTTTGGAAATAATTATTGGAGATTTTATGGATAAAAAGGGAGAAAATAAATCAATTTAAACCCTTAAAATTATGGGAAAAATAATAAAAACCTTGGGCATGCTTATATATGCATATATATGTTATTTTAAAGGTATTTTGCATATTTAAAATATATAGGAAAAAATTGGGTATCAACAATATGTGAACCCATCTTCAAGATGCTGAGGAAAGATGCCGAGACAAATTGGACTGAGGATTGTCAGAAAGCTTTTGACAAGATCAAGGAGTACCTGTCCACACCATCAATTCTGGTCCTGCCAGAACTAGGACGACCTTTACTACTTTATCTATCTGTGTTAGATGGAGCCTTCAAATGTGTTTTGGGATAGCATGACGAGACAGGAAGAAAGGAGCATGCCATATATTATTTAAGCAAGAAGTTCACACCCTATGAAGCACGGTATTCTCTACTTGAATGCACTTGTTGTGCTTTGACCTGGACAGCCTAGAAATTGAGGCATTACTTCTGTGCCTACACTACATACCTCATATCCAGGATGGATCCTCTGAAATACATATTTCAGAAACCCATGCCTACTGGGAAGTTGGCTAAATGGCAGATACTACTAAGTAAGTCTGATATCATCTATGTAACTCAAAAGTCGGTCAAGGGACAAGCATTAGCAGATTACCTTGCTGAAAATTCGGTGGGAGGAGAATATGAACCCTTGAAAACGTATTTTCCTGATGAAGAAGTATCATTTGTAGGAGAAGACATTACCGAGGCATACGATGGTTGGAGGATGTTCTTTGACGGAGCTGCAAATTTCAGAGGAGTGGGCATTAGAGCCTTTTTGGTATCAAAAATGGGTCAACATTATCCAATATCTACTCAACTCAGATTTCTCTGCACCAATAACATGGCAGAGTACGAAACCTGTATACTAGTGTTCAACATGGCAATCGACATGAACATTCAGGAGTTGTTGGTGATCGGTGATTCAGATTTGCTTGTGCACTAGGTACAAGGAGAGTGGGGCACCAAGAATTCCAAGATATTTCCATATCTGCACCATGTGCAGGAATTGAGGAAGAGATTTACAAAGATAGAATTCCGACATATGCCCAAAATTCAGAATGAGTTTGTCGACGCATTAGCCACTTTGTCATCAATGATACAGTGTCCAGATAAGAACTATAATGATCCTATTCCGGTGAGGATCCATAATCAGCCGGCATATTATGCTCATGTCGAGGAAGAAGCAGATGGAAAGCCTTGGTTCCATTATATCAAGTAGTACTTATCAAAAGGAGAATACTCGAAGCATGCAAATCACACTTAAAAACGCACACTCCGGAGATTGTCAAATCACTTCTTCCACATTGGAGGGAACTTGTACAGAAGAACTCCTGATTTGGGTTTATTGATATGTGTCGACACAAAAGAGGCTTCTAAATTAGTTGAAGAGGTACATGTTGGGACCTGTGGTCCGCACATGAATGGTTTTGTCTTGGCTAAAAAGATACTCAGGGCCGGTTACTTCTGGATGACCATGGAGACGGATTGCATTCAGTATGTCCGCAAATGCTTTCAATGTCAAGTGCATGCTGATATGATAAAAGTTTCGTCGAACAAGATTAATGAAACAAGCTCACCTTGGCCATTTGCCTCCTGGGAAATGTATGTTATTGGTCCGATTGAGCCCACTGCTTTGAACAGACACCGGTTTATTCTGGTAGCCATTGATTACTTCACAAAATGGGTATAAGTTGTATCTTACAAAGCTATAACAAAGAAAGTCATCGCAGATTTTGTCAAGGATCGTATTGTCTATCGAGTCGGAGTTCCTGAGTCCATTATTATTGACAATGCTGCCAACCTCAACAGCGATCTGATCAGAGCTATACCTGGAACTTTCAAAATCAAGCACAAGAATTCGACCACCTACAGACCTCAGATGAATGGAACCTTAGAAGCCGCCAACAAAAACATTAAGAAGATACTAAAGAAAATGGTAGAGAATCAAAAACAGTGGCATGAGAAGTTACCCTTTGCTCTGTTAGGGTACCGTACCACAGTTCATACGTCCACCGGGGCAACCCCCTACATGCTGGTTTATGGTACCAAGGTTGTCATCCCAATCGAGGTGGATATTCCTTCTTTAAAAATTATATATGAAGCTGAACTCAGCAATGCAGAGTGGATAAGGAATCGCTATGAACAATTGGCCCTTTATCGATGGAAAGAGGATGAACGCAGTATGTCACGGCTAACTTTACCAGAACAGGATGTCTAGAGCTTTCAACAAAAGAGTCAAGTTGAGTTTTGATTTCGGAGTGAAATAGGACACATGGTCCCTAAATTGAAAGTTTAAGTCGTAGGAATTGATCGTAGTTTGACTTGTGTGAACACGACTCCAGAATGAAATTTTGACTATTTTTAATAGCTTTGTAGGGTAATTTGGTTTTAGGAGCGTGTCCAGGTATTGATTTGGAGGTTCGGAGGTCATTTTGGGATTAATTGGTGAAAGTTACCAAGACAGTTCGCACCAGGGCAGCTGGTATTGAAGAAAATCTTCTCGCATCAAGAAGAAGCCAAAGGGAAATTCTCTCCTAACTGGCAAGGTCCGTACATGGTTCACAGGGTCATGACAGGAGGAGCACTCATACTTGCAGAAATGGAAGGAGAAATCTGGCCAATACCAATCAATTCAGACGCAGTCAAGAGATACTATGCCTAGATTATTTCACATTTCTTTTCTGATATAATTGAACTACGCTTGACTTGATTCCCATTTAAGAGGGGATACGTAGGCAGCCTTATGGGTTCGGTCATATCATAATAAAATTTTCAATTCCCCCAAAATTAGAAACTAGGGAAGAATTTTGAGGAGGGTCCTCAAAATTCCAAAGCAAGTCCAGCCAACGCCAACATATGTCAGCCGGTCAAAAATTGGTTAAGAAACTGGGGCAGAATTTTAAGAAGGATTCTCAAAATTCAGAAGAAGATTCAGCAGGGTCCACCATCCGCAAATAGTCAAAGATCATCTACCAAACTAGGGCAGAATTTTGAGGAGGACCCTCAAAATTCCATAAGAGAGCTGCAACGTCTCTAAGATGTGTCACAGTCACTAGTTCATCAAAATTACTTGATATATCAATACGTTTCTAAAACAACTCTATTTTTCAAATATTGAATATTTTTGAAAACTCTACTTCCATAATAGTTAGGTGTCACCCAGGGGAACTCGAAAGTCTTTCAAAACGAAGTAGAGTAAGGCCGGTAGCCAAAGCAAGAACAAACCTCCCCTCACCAAACTTATAATTTTTCTTTGAACACAGGCACATTTGACGTAACAGTAGCATTCGCGAAACATGTATACACAAGGCAAATTCACCATCCATCCGGTCATCAGACATCGAATATATCTCCAGCTAAGACATACACTACCTTTATCTGCTATTCGCTCTTTGCATGGGACTAATCCCTGTCCCCTACATTTGCGTGGAACTAATCCATGTCCCACACATTTGCATGAGGCTAATCTTTGCCTTCATATTTGCATGAGTCTAATCCTGGGCTCCATATCTACATGAGTCTAATTCCTGACTCCATATTTACATAAGGCTAACCCTTGCCTCCCATTTGCATGAGTCTAATCTCTGACTCCATATTTGCATGAGTCTAATCCTTGACTCTATGTTTGCATGAGTCTAATCCCTGACTCCATATTTGCATAAGGCTAACCCTTGCCTCCCATTTGCATGAGTCTAATCTTTGACTCCATGTTTGCATGAGTCTAATCCTTGACTCCGTACTTGCATAAGTCTAATCCCTGACTCTATATTTGCATGAAGCTAACCCTTGCCTCCATATTCGCATAGGTCTAATCCTGGACTCCATACTTGCATGAGTCTAATCCCTGTCGCACACATTTGCATGAGGCTAATCTTTGCCTACATATTTGCATGAGTCCAATCCTGGGCTCCATATCTCCATGAGTCTAATCCCTGACTCCACATTTGCATAAGGCTAATCATTTCCTCCCCATTTGCATATAGGCTAATCCTTGCCTCCCCACTTGCATAGGACTAAGCATTGTCCCTCTTTGCACAGATATTGCTCTATTTCTACTACTATCTATTTGCTTTTTAATCTGGATAAGCTCTGCCCTCCATTTCACAAGACTAAGCCTTGTCTTGTTACATCATATCATTGCATATCATGGGCTGAAACATCACCAATCTATCCGAAGGCGTCATAGTCTAAAGGCATCATTCTCACAGCCAGAAGACATCATGACATGGCCTGAGGATCTCTCGAACTTGCATATCATTATTCAAAGGCGTCATGGTTTGGAGGCACCATTTTCATGGCCCGAGAACACCATTTAATGGCCTGCGAATCCCTCACTAAAAAATTCATGGCCCAGGACATCATGGTCCAAGGACGTCATCTTTAACCGTCCGAAGACAACCTTCATGGTCCGAAGGGAATTTGCATCATGTTTAAATTTTCACGAATACGTTTGTAGCAACTTTTATCTGTAGGTAACCAGTAAGCAACCACTATCCTAGTAGGAGCAATCTCGCTTCAATTCCCTCCAACCATCCCGAGCCTTAACCGCTCACCGTAGCTGCTTCCGTATCTCGTGTCTGTTCTTACAATAATTTCATCGACCTACTCCGCGGGTGAATCCAGAACTACACATGGCCTGATTCCTGTAAAACTAGGGATATGTAGGCAACTCGAAAACTGGAGTTTGGCCTCTTTCTTTCAAAACATCCTATCCGGTCAAAATTGGCCATCATTTCTTTACCCGAAAACCTTTTCATCCTTCCCGGGTAAAGAGGGGCAGCTATTGATACCCAATTTTTTCCTATATATTTTTAATATGCATAAATACCTTTGAAATAGCATATATATGCATATATAAGCATGCACAAGGTTTTAAGGAATTTTTCCATAATTTTAAGGATTTAAATTGATTTATTTCCTCCCTTTTATTCATAAAATCCCAATAATTATTCCCCAAATTATTGTTATGATGATTTATTCATTTAATTTATATATTTATACCAAAATATGGCTAATATACTTTTTATGTATTTTTATAATTGCATTTGGTATTTTTTAAGCTAAATTGCATATAATTGCAATGTTAGCCCATTTAATGTATAATTACATTTTATATGCGTAAAATTGGTTCCTATATTTTTAAAATGATAATTACATATTTTAAATCATTTTTGTATAGAAAATTATTTTTCAGAAATATTTTATTACTTATTATAAATAAAATAGGGAAAGGTTGCTATTTAAATTATTGCCGGATTTGGCATTTCAATTGCAGCCCAAATTGGACCCAACCCCAAGCCAATTTCTTATTAAAATACCTAACCCAGACCCTATATACACTTACCCAAACCCGGAACCCATCTACCCGATCAAATCCTGGCCGTTGATCTCCCAAATCAACGGTCCATACCCATTCTTTCCTTTTTTAATCCTAATACCCCCCCTCCAACCCTAGTCATTCTTTACAGCCCGCCGCCTTTTAATCCTCTCGTCTCCTCTCTTCTCTCAACCTAACCCTAAATCCTTTTCAAACGCCTCCCTTCTCTGGTCTTCTCCGGCGACCACTCTTCAACCCCAAGGCTACAATGGCTCCTCCATCGCCTTGCTCATCCTCTCTGAGGCCTTCAAGGGCCCTGGGCCATGCCGAATTGTATCTAGGGTTGCTGTTTTGGCTGTTCATGGCTTCTCCTGTGTGATTTTGGGCAAAGCCACACTATATTTGTTACGATCTTTGAAGTTTTAAGCAGGTTCTTCCATCTCTATTTAGGTTTCTTTTGAAACCCTAATTTTCATTTGTATCTCTTAGATCTAGGCCATTTTTTTAACGAGTCGAGTCTGTTCCTTCTATGTTTTATACTGTTCTCGAACCTCTTTTGAAAAATCATCGACTTCAAGTTGTTTTTACTTCCTTTAAAGTTAGGGTTTCTCGGAGTTTCTTTTACACTTGTTTAAACCGATTTTTTTAAGTTTAAACCTCTATCCTTTGCATATCTCGACTGATTCTGTATTTTTGCTCCTTTTTCAACTTGTCTATGTTGAAAACCCTAGTTCTTGGTCTTAACCCTAGGTTCTGAGTCTGTATTTGATGATTTGTTTGTTTAATCTATATGCTTGCTTGTTTCTCATGAATCCCTTAGTTTTCTGTGATTTTACCCTACTATGCTTATTGGGGTTTCTAATTTTTTTTGTTTCTTCCGCCTATACTATGTCTATTTTGTTAAACTCCTCTAATCAATACTATGTTCCATACAAATCTCTGATCTTGTGTGATTTTTACCCTACTGTGCTATTAGGGTTTCTGATTTTGCCTCTTCTTGCCTATTGTATGTTTATTCCGTTTGTTCATAGAAATTTATGGTAATTCCCCTCTAAATCAGTACTATTATCCATCGGAATCCTTGATTCCCTGTGATTGATATCCTTCTAATCTCTTGTAATATTGTCTACTAATTTTCAACCTCTAAGTTATTTTCCTTGCCTTATTTTATGGTCGACTATGCTGTCAACCGACTCTTATGTTATTTCCTTAATTGGGATATTATGTACTTGGCCTTAATTACATATTCTATACATGCAGTATGCTGAAACTATTTCCTTGGGTGTTATATGCCAGTCTTATGTGATCTCTTTCTTTATTTGACTTTACCGTTTGAAATTAACTCCCTTAATTAAGGGAGTACTTCTACTAATTTTATACTAATTGATACCTAGTTCCATAATTACTGCTTGATTTTGATTCTTGCCTTACTATTCTACCTAGTTTCAAACTATATATATGCTCTCTCATTAACACACACAGACGCGAACTCTTGGTTCAAAACTATCTCTCATACTTAAAAATTTCTGCTCTCTCTCTCTTGTGCTACTTGTCGCACCCCCTTTTTCCTTCGCGAAATTGGGTTCATGACATTTTTGGTTATGGGACAACTCTTTCCTTTTGGGAAAGAGGGTTGCATTTTTTGGAGAGTCGCCACCTAACGATTTAAAGGTGCGTTAGGGCATCTATAGGGTTCATCTATAACTACGTTTGGTAACCAGAGACAGGGTAAGGGCTTGAAATTATCCTAAGGGGAAGGTGTTAGGCACCCCTCAGGATCCACTAGTGTGGTTCACGGCCAAATAGTTTTTGTAAATTTGTGCAACTAGCAAATAAACAAGTATGTCTCAAATAGTAGGGGATTTAGGTTTAAATACACAAGTGTTTGAAAAACAATTAGTGAAAAGCGAGATTTTTGAAAAGAATTTACAATCTAAGCATATTCATGAATGTAAAGGGGGTGTCCTAGGTTTGTTTATAATATGGATCACATCAATGCAATACTAGCAATAATTTAAGTGTAGGGTGTTGATAGTAGGCTATATAGTTGATATTTACACCTTAATATGACCATACTTCATTGTTGTTTTATAGATAAATTGCCAACAAAAATGCTCTAAATAGTGTTCTTTTGTTTAGCAGGGAATACTATATGAGAGAAAGCAACATGGAGTGTTTTGGAGGCGATAATGTGAAGTAAAACACGCACTCAAGAAGTACCCGAACACAAAGAAGCATAAATGGCCTGGGCAAGAAGGCCACCACGACCGCGGTGGCACCGCGGTGAACCGCGATAGATTAACAACGTAAGGCAGAAATGTCAGCATTCACCGCGGTTGACCACGGTTGGCCGCGACCACGGTGCACTGTTCACACTGCTAGAAAGTTTTAGGACCAAAGTGTAAAATCAGGGAAACTTTTGTAAAACCCTTATATGCTTTAGAAACTATCCCAAGATGGATCTAAGCTGATTTTAGACTACTTTTGTAGGCAAGAACAAGAGTGAGAAGATCAACCAAACATTAGAGTTTTTCTATCTCCTTTTAATTCTTGCAATTTTACATTATGAACAATTTAGTAGTTTTCTCTTATTTTGTTATGAGTAGCTAAATACTTATCTAGGGTTGATGGAACCAATTGTTGGTTGAAGTTTTGACTCAAGTTGTTATAATCGAGGTGGATGTATGATATGATTGTTCAACTACATTTTGTATGATGATTAATTGAATGGGCCCTTGATTAATCGTGTCTAATAACCTTATATTGCTTGAGAGAGAATATTAGGTTAGATAGCTGTTGAACAACACCACTTTTGGGTAATTGAAGAGATTCATTACTTGAACTTAAAAGTGGGTTTAGAGATAACAAAACTTTGGTGGGATAATTTAGAGTTGCATAACTATTGTCAGCTAGAGTAGTTCGAGAGAATGCTCTAGTAAATTATTGTAGTTGATCGAGAGATAATTACGATAACCCATAACTCTTAATCCTCATAGAGTATTACAACGAGATTATAGCGGAAGAGTCAAGACCTAAACTAGCAATTGGGGAAATCACTGCCCTACCTTCTTACCATTGAATTATCTTTATTTTAGCTTACTGTTGTTTTTAATAGTAGTTGAAGTAGTTAAACAAAAAAACCCAATCTTTATTGATCAAAAATCTTGCATCTAGAGATTGATTGAGTTGATAATAACATTGCCAAAGAGTGTAATAGATAGGTTAGTTCCCTGAGGATTCGATTCCGGACTTAAAACCAGATTATATTTGCAGCGACCGCTTTGTCCTTTAAAAGGCATAGTTGGGCGTTATCAAATTTTGGCGCCGTTACCGGGGAACTAACGGTGTTGTTTATTACAACTTAGAAGTAGTGTTAAAATTATTAGTTCAAATCAATTTTCAAAGGTGTTAAACAATTTTCATTGAAATTATAACGTTTGAACTCTTGTGGAATTCAGGTGTATGCCTAGAAATTCTTTGAGGACTGGAGAACTGCTTGAAGGACTTTCAGACCCCGAGAAAACATTCAGGGCATTGAACCTTTCCAACAAGAGGATCCAACAATCACAACAACCACACCAGCTTGAAATTGACATGGGTGACGTAGAGAACGTCAACAGAAACATCAGGGATGAGCCAGCTGACCCAAACGTCGGAATGGTGGCACCTCTTGTGCCAGAAGCTGCACTTTATGATTGGGCTAAACCCACAGCTGACAACCTGGAAACTGCCATAGTTGTGCCCGCAATTCAAGCGGAGACATTCTAAATCACCAACAACATGCTGCATCTGCTGTAGAATAAAGGATTGTTCTCCGGGTCACACATTGAAGACCCTCAGCAACATTTGAAAAACTTTCTGTCAATTTGTGTGACTGAAAGGCAGCCAAATGTGACCCCAAAAGCTATCAAGCTATTACTGTTCCCATTCTCTGTGATTGGGGAAGCTCAGACTTGGCTGAATTCGCTCCCAATCAATTCCATTATCACCTGGGAGGAATTAGTAAAGTTGTTCCTGAATAAGTTCTACCCGCCCAACAAGAGTGCAAGGCAGATTGATGAAATATTGTAGTACAAGCAGCAGCCGACTGAGACCTTGCAAGAAACTTGGGAAAGATTTAAAGGGATGCTAGTGAAGTGTCCTCACCATGGCATTCCAGACTAGATGCTTGGCCAGAGATTCTACATGGGGTTAGCTGATAATCTAAAGGCCAATGTGGATGCTTCAACTGGAGGTGCATTTTTGAGTAAGACATTTACCGAGTGCAAAGTCCTTCTTGACAAGATGTCCCAGAATTCGGGGTGGATGACTACAGGTACAACACTGGCACCCATAGTTCATTCAGTTCCTCTTGACCTAAATAATTTGCATGCAGAGAACATGGCCACACTCATGACTCAGATGAGTATTTTGACAAAGAAGATAGATGAGATTGGTACCAAACAGGTGCATATTGTTGACACGACAAATGGAGGACTATGTACACCTTGTGTTAATCAGTCTTACGTGTGTTCATGGAGCGGAGAAGGTGAAAATAAAGGGGCAAGGGAAGATATGAATTATGTTAACAACTTTGGGGGGTCAGAGACAAGGAGGACAGCAGTGGAGACCGGCACCAAATCAGCAATACAGACCCAACATGCCTTAGCCTGGGTGCATGCAAACTCAAGGCCAAATGGTGCCATACCACCAAAGACAACAGGGCTACCCACAATAGAACCAGCAATAGTTGACATATCAGCCACCTCCTCAGCAGCAAGATAATAACATGGTAGAGATCAGGGGGATGCTCCAGCAACTCATTGGGATAAATGGTAAGATACAAGAAAAGTTGGCAGTACATGATTCAACTATAAAGAACATTGAAACTCAGTTGGGGCAGTTGTCTATGGCTTTAAATAACCGCCCCCAAGGAACATTGCCAGCGGACACAAATATTAACCCCAAGGAGCAAAACCCGAATCAGCTGATGGCAGTAAGTCTCCGGAATGGAAGAGATCTAGACAAAGAGCAAGAGGTTGCACAAGCCAGCAAAGAGACTACGCCAGCCACTCCAATTCCACTAGAGGTAGATGAACCATCAAATCTGACTGAAGTGGTGGTTGAACAAGGTCAAGATGAAAAGGGTAAGGCTAAGGTAAATGAACAAGTTGTAGAACAGGTGGTGCCTCTTGTGCCACAGAACCCCAATAGAGAGAAGCCAGCAAGCAGTGCACAAAGGGTTATACCTACACCATTCCCTAGGAGACTGGTAAAACAAAGGAAAGAAGATTAATACAAGAAATTCATGGAGATGCTACGTCAAATTCAGTTGAATATTCCTTTAATGGAGGCCTTGAGGGAGATGTTAGGTTATGCGAAGATGATGAAAGACTTAATGTCACGGAAGTTTAATTTTTAGGACCTATCCATAGTGACTCTAACGCAGACCTGCAGTGCAGTAGTGACCAAACCAATGGCTCAAAAGATGTCAGATCCATGTAGCTTCACTATTTCATGCACTATTGGGAGTTATGCCTTTGCAAAGGCATTATGTGATTTGGGAGCCAGCATTAATTTGATGTCTCTAGTTGTATACACCAAACTGGGCATTGGCAGAGCTAGACCGACTTCGATGCTGTTGTAGCTGGCTGACCGCACGGTAAAAAGGCCTACTGGGAATCTTGGTGATGTGTTGGTGCAAGTGGGGAAGTTCGTGTTCCCTGTAGACTTTGTTATTCTGGACTGTCAGGTAGATGAGGAGATACCTATCATTTTAGGTAGGCTATTTTGGGCCACTGGGAGAGCACTAATCGATTGTAAGATTGGGGAATTAAAAATGAGACTAAACGATGAAGAAGTCATATTCAATGTTCAACAATCTATGAGGAGACCCAGTGAATATGCTAATTGCTCTCTAGTGGAGGCAGTGGATGTGATCCTGCAAGAAGATGATGTGACCCTGACTGCTAAAGATCCATTGGAGGCATGTCTGACAAATTTAGAAGAGATGGATGGTGAAGGGTAAGCTGAGTGGGTCATGGCACTTGAAGGCCAAGGATTCTGGAAAAAGGAACCTCAGTTCGAGTCCCTTGAGTTAGAAAAAAGGGCTACACCTCCAGCAAAGCCATCAGTAGAGGAACCACCCAAGCTGGAGCTGAAGCCGCTCCCAGCTCACCTCAGGTACATTTGTTTAGGCCCTGATTATACTTTGCCTGTTATTATATTATCCGGTTTGCTAGATGTGCATGTAGAACAGCTCTTACAGGTACTGCAGGAAAGTAAGACTGCCATTGGCTGGACCATGGCAAACATAAAGGGTATCAGTCTAGCCTTCTGTATGCATAAGATTCTCTTGAAATAAGGGCACAAACCTTCCAGAGAACATCAACGAAGGCTGAACCCGAACATGAAAGAGGTAGTAAAGAAGGAAGTGATCAAATAGTTAGATGCGGGAATCATCTTCCCCATCTCTGATAGTAATTGGGTCAGCCCTGTCCAATATGTGCCGAAAAAGGGGGAATGACTATTGTGCAAAATGAGAACAATGAGTTGATCTCAACTCGTACAGTCACGGGATGGCGGATTTGCATAGATTACCGAAAATTGAACACAGCCACCCGGAAGGACCACTTCCTTTTGCCTTTCATTGACCAAATGTTGGACAAGCTATCTGGGCGATCGCACTTCTGTTTCTTGAATGGATATTAGGGGTACAATCAGATATTAATAGCCCCCGAAGATAGAGAGAAAACATCATTTACTTGTCCGTATGGCATCTTCGCCTTTCGGAGAATGCCTTTTGGGCTTTGCAATGCACCGGCGACATTTCAACGGTGCATGTTAGCCATTTTCATAGACATGGTGGAGGATATTATGGAGGTCTTTATGGATGATTTCTCCGTGGTGGGAGATTTATTCGAGGACTATCTTTACAACTTAAGAAGAGTGCTCAAAAGATGTGTGGAGACAAATTTAGTGTTGAACTGGGAGAAGAGCCATTTTATGGTACAGGAAGGGATAGTCCTGGGACATCGAGTGTCCAGTAAATGAATTGAGGTCGACCATGCTAAGGTTGACGTGATTAAAAAACTACCACTGCCCACTTCAGTCAAGGTGGTGAGAAGTTTCCTTGGGCACGCCGGGTTCTACAGGCGATTCATAAAAGATTTTTCCAAAATTGCTAACCCATTATGCAAACTCCTTGAAAAGGATCACCCTTTTGTGTTTTCTAATGATTGCAGGTTGGCATTTGAGGAGCTGAAGAAAAGATTGGTGACTGTACCCATCATTGTTGCACCCAACTAGGAGCAACCATTTGAGCTCATGTGTGACGCAAGTGACTATGCCATAGGAGCAATCTTGGGGCAGTGAAAGGGTAAACTGATGCATCCGATTTATTATGCAAGCAGAACGCTAAGCGGTGCACAACTCAATTACACCGTGATAGAAAAGGAGATGTTGGCTGTTGTTTTTGCATTCGATAAATTCAGGTCATACTTGATTGGCTCGAAGGTTATTGTTTAAACTAACCATGCAGCAATTAGGTACCTGGTAGAAAAGAAGGAGTCAAAGCCATGCTTGATTCGCTGGGTTCTTCTATTGCAAGAATTTGATCTGGAGATACGTGATAGAAAAGGGACAGAGAACCAAGTAGCTGACCATCTTTCATGGTTGGAAGGAGCTGAAAAGAAGGTAGAGGTTGAGGATATAACAGAGACATTCCCGGATGAACAGTTACTGGCAATGACAATGGAGGAGGCACCATTGTATGCTGATATTGCTAATTATTTAGCAAATGGTATTGTACCTTATGAACTCTCCTCAATACAAAAGAAAAAGTTCTTTCGTGATTGTCGGTATTATTATTGGGATGAATCTCTGTTGTTTAAAATATGTGTAGATAACATGATCCGGTGGTGTATCCCCGAGAAAGATCAACATTCTGTTTTGCAAGCTTGCCATGCTTCACCATATGGTGGACACTTTGGAGGAATTCGGACAGTAGCTAAGGTGTTGGAGTCAGGCTTGTACTGCCTACTCTATTCAAGGTTGCCCATGCTCGGTTTAAAAGCTGCGATGAATGCCAAAGAATTGGCAACATATCTCGTAGACACGAGATGCCAATTACCACAATTCAAGAGGTGGAGATTTTTGATATGTGGGGGATTGACTTCATGGGGCCATTCGTCAGCTCGTATGGTAACAAGTACATATTGGTAGCAGTTGACTATGTCTCCAAGTGGGTCGAAGTAGTGGCTTTTCTGACCAATGATGCTAAAAGGATAATAGGCTTTCTAAAGAAGAACATTTAACACGTTTTGGTACCCCAAGAGCTATACTCAGTGATGGCGGAACCCATTTCTGCAATAGAGCTTTCGCACGGCTGTTGGAAAAATATGGAGTTCGTCATAAAGTGACCACCCCGTACCACCCACAATCGAGCAGGCAAGTTGAAGTGTCCAACAGGGAGATTAAAAGTGTCCTCACAAAAATAGTGAATGCAACAAGGACTGACTGGGCAAAGAAATTGGATGATGCATTGTGGGCGTACCGCACAGCCTTCGAAACCCCAATTGGTATGTCACCATACAAGTTGGTGTTTGGAAAGGCATGCCACCTCCCAGTTGAGCTAGAGCATAAAGCACTTTGGGCATTGCGGCAGTTAAACTTAGACATGGAGACAGCAGGTACTAACAGAATCACTGGGTTACATGAGCTCGAGGATTTAAGGTTCCAGGCCTTTGAGAGTGCTAGATTATACAAAGAAAGGATAAAATTAATGCATGATAAGCACATCTTGGATCGAAACTTCAAACCCGGAAACCTAGTGTTGTTATACAACTCGAGATTGAGATTGATCCCGGGTAAGTTAAAGTCCCGATGGTCAGGACCCTTCAAAGTGGTGAAATTTTTCTTAAGTGGAGCTGTCGAGATTGAATTAGAAGATGGGACAAATAAGTTCGCAGTAAATGGGCAAAGGTTGAAACATTACCTAGGAATGGCTGAAGAAAAAGGGGATAGAGTGCTAATCACTTTGGAAGAGCCCCAATACGCGAATGAAGAGTGATGATCAAATGCTTGTGTCGTGCCGCGATATTAAATCAGGCGTTGGGTGGGAGGCAACCCACGAGTGTGTTGTTAGTGTGTTCATGTAACTTCATATATATAACAAAAAAAACAACGCCAGCTCCGCGACCACGATGGACCTCGGTAAACTGCGGTGGAAGGCAAACTCTCTGCCTCAAATTCTATATCATACCGCAACCGCGGTGAGGCGTGAACTTTCTGCCTCACGATTTTAAACCCACCGCGGCCGCGGTCGACCGCGGGGGTATTAGGTATTATTAAAAAAAATTCTGTTTTACTTATTCTTTTCCTCTTCTTTCAATTTAATAACCCCCTACCATTACCTGATCCCCCTCCCCCAAATTTCTCCATCTCTCTCTCTAAACCCTAACTTCCCCAATTCCTCTCCTCTTCTTCTTCTTCTTCTTCTCCTTCACACACACTACCCCCCATCTCCATTCCTCTCCTCCTTCCTCCCTTAAGGTATGATTCTAACCCTCCCTTCTCTTTTCCTTTTGTATTTTGTTGTTTATATGATTGTTTGAGGTTGATATGGTGTTGTAATTGTAGTAGATTTTTTTTGTAGTTTCTTCTCCTTGTTTTTTCTATTTTAATTTCGTTTATGAGAATGTTTGGTGAAGGGGCTGTGTAATTATTGTTTGGAACGGTGTTTGTTGGTGGGTGATTGAATGACACAAGTGTGGAGTGTGTTGGTGTAGTTTTATACTTGATTTGGGAGGAGTTTTGATAGACTCATGAGGGCTAAATGTGTTTGGATAATGCCCCGCCCGCAAGGTGTTTGGATAATTGCCCCAATGGAGATATAAAGAGCTATTGTGACATGGTTATGGTGAAGTCTGAGTAACTATCCATAGTCATATATTTTGCGCACTCACTAATAGGCGTTTCGTTATTTGACAGGTGCAATGAGTTCAGCTAGAAAGAGATGCAACATCGGGCCCTCCAGTAGTGGACCGGGAGGCTCCGCACAAGCTAGGAGCCAAGCCAGTGCACCTCAGTTTGATAGCACTCGATTTGTATCCAGAGCAGCGGAGGATAGGTACAACCAGAAAGCAGCTAAGAAGTTACAACATGAGGTGCACATTGATCGCATGGCTTTGGAGGTGGAATGCCCCAATATGTTTAATGAGCTGAGGCGGTGTCAGCTGGACATCTTCTTCAAGGTACCGGAGGAGGCTAATGTTCAACTAGTAAGGGAGTTCTATGTGAACTTGCCAGAACATGAGAATGGGGTTGTGACGGTGCGCAATACCCCGGTAAATGCATCCCTCGACACCATCCGCAGGGTATACATGTTGCCAGTGTTTCGGGGTGAATTTGATCCTTATCGTACTTTTAGAGGTACACAGGCCTTGTGGGGAACTCTTCTTGATACTATCTGTGTTCCGGACGGAGAACACCTATGGATCAAACATAGGATTACTCTCAACTCCCACTGTCTGAATTGGGAGGCTAAGTGTTGGCTCACTATTGTCAACAGTCGATTGTTGCTATCCAACAACACGACAGATGTTAATCTACCACGGGCATCTGCAATCCACTATTTCATGTCCCACAGTGATTTTGATGTGGCCCGGCTCATCCATGAAGAGATGTTCATTAGATCACCTGAGCTAACCAAGGGCCACTACTTCCCTTTGCTGATCACCCGGCTGTGTTGTATTGGTAGAGTCCCTGAAGACCCTCGGGTTGAAGGGAGATTGCCACTAAAAGCCCCGTTCCGGGCGAAAAAAATTGGAATTGGATGAGAGACGGTGGTGAATGTTGATTACTTTGATGATGATTCAGATGATGATGGTGATAATGATGTTGAGGTAGTTGCGGTTCCTCTTCCTCTGAGAGTTGATGTGGCAGGCCCATTACAGCCATGTCGGAGCACCCGTATGACAGTTTTGGAGCAGGATATGGCTGGGTTGCGTACCTCAGTCACTGATTTGGGTGCCCGTGTTGATGCGGTGACTGAGAGGCAAGTAAAGCCAGAGAAGAAATTCTTGGGCTGGTTGAGAGCGCTGGGACGTGCGTGCAACGTGAACCCAGACACTGTCTCTGATCAGGAGTGAGCCTTCAGGGAATTTCCTTAACCTCACTGTTCTTTAAACTTTTAAGCCATGGGGACATGTCTTCATTTTAAGTGTGGGGTGGGGGATACTTTATCGTATGTTTGTAATTGTAACAATTAACTGTTTGATTTTGCTTGTTTTGTCTTGCTTTGATTGTTTTGATGTAGAGTAATAGTTCATTAGGAAAGCTAAAATAGTAAGTGACTTATCCCGACGATGGATCTCTTTCGGCGGGGTCCTTAAGGGACTAAGTCGAAAAAACAAATTTGGAATATGGAGACTCTTCCTGATGACAGATCCTTTAGACAATTTTCTTGAGGGAAGTTAGTCTAGAGAAAAGATCAAAAAGATTTTTTTTTTATTTTTAGGTAGTGTAGTAACTCCCCCTTGGTTTTTATTTGGGCCACGATTCTTTTCCAAGGGTTTATCTTGAACCAGGTATAGGTAGTTTTTATTTATTTTTGTTCTTTTTAGTTTTAGAGTAGGACTAATGGGCTACGAGCTAAATTCAAAGGAAAACCCTTAGCGTTGATACACCTGAGCACAATAGACACTAGAGTATAACGCGTAGCTTTATTGGTTGAATCATGTTAGAGTGCCTTAAAATTATACGTTTGTATCTAACTTGAACATTCAAAAGAGAATGTCTTGATAAACCAATTCGAAGTGAGTCATGTGCCATGTCTGTGTGAGTTTTACTGTGTTCCATGTTTCATATTTGATGCCTAGAACTTGCTCTATCTGTTTGCAAAGCAAAATAGTAGTTTCTTTCAGTTTTAGAAGTGATATAGGCATTTCTTTGTTGAGCCAGACATATAAAGTAAACCCACTTGAATGCAATACATCTTAGTTAACCCCGTTGAGCCTATAAGCCTATTTCTATGCAACCACATTGCGAACCTTACCCAATTGTTTGATTAGCTTGCCGTTTGAACCCTTTTACCTCCCAATAAGCACTTGAATGGTAGTGGAAATATGCAAAAGCAAAAGTGTGACGTTGTGGTTTGGTTTTTGAGTGGAACCATTGAGATAGAGAAAAGGTGTGGAATTTTGAAGCATAAAAGAAAAAAGCACCACGAAAAAAAAAAAGTAAAAAAATATGGGTTATAAATAAATATAATGGTTGATAAGTGGTGGCTTGTACAAATTGCACCTAATGGATGGGGATGTTTTAAACAAATGAGGTAGAGTGTTTGGTTGGCACAACTATGATCTTTAAGTTTAATGTAATTGTATTAAAAGTGCTTAGGGAGGTTAGTCACTATATCTAAATATATCATACCCGTCTCTTAGCCTACATTACAACCAAGTAAAGTCATATTGATATTAGACTGAATGGGCTCAATTAGTAAAGTATTACAATACGGCCAAGCCTATGGTGCATCTTTGTGGCATGTGAACGTTCTTTCTGAGAGTGAGTGAATTTTGTCTATCTTAGTTCCTACTTGTTCTAATTATCATTATATGTGGAACGACTCTCTTGTGTGATGTGAGGGCATGTGATTCACAAAGGAAAGGTAAGTCTTGACTCTTGTATAGAGTAGTTTGAATAAGTGCAAATGTTGCATGGTACAAAAGGTTTGACTCTTGAGGTAAAGGTTGTTCACTACTAGGTGCAACTTTTGTAAAATGTTCATGGTGTTAGTCATTAAGGGAAAAGCTTAGGGAAGGAATTTTGATGGAGTGTGGTGGATTGCTCGAGGACTAGCGATAATTTAAGTGTGGAGTGTTGATAGTAGGCTATATAGTTAATATTTACATCTTAATATGACCATACTTCATTGTTGTTTTATAGATAAATTGCAAACAAAAATGCTCTAAATAGTGTTCTTTTGTTTAGCAGGGAATATTATATGAGAGGAAGCAACATGGAGTGTTTTGGAGGCGATAATGTGAAGAAAAACGCCCACTCGCGAAGTACCCGAACACAAAGAAGCATAAATGGCCTGGGCAAGAAGGCCACCGCGACCGCGGTGGCACTGCGGTGAACCACGGTAGATTAACAACGTAAGGCAGAAAGGTCAGCATTCACCGCGGTCGACCGCTGTGCACTGTTCACGCTACTAGAAAGTTTGAGGATCAAAGTGTAAAATCGGTGAAACTGTTGTAAAACCCTTATATGCTTTAGAAACTCACCCAAGATGGAGCTAAGCTGATTTTTAAACTACTTTTGGAGGCAAGAACAAGAGTGAGAAGATCAACCAAACATTAGAGTTTTTCTATCTCCTATTAATTCTTGCAATTTTACATTATGAACAATTTAGTAGTTTTCTCTTATTTTGTTATGAGTAGCTAAATACTTATCTAGGGTTGATGGAACCAATTGTTGGTTGAAGTTTTGACTCAAGTTGTTATAATCGAGCCGGATGTATGATATGATTGTTCAACTATGTTTTGTACGGTGATTAACTGAATGGGCCCTTGATTAATCGTGTCTAATTACCTTATATTTCTTGAGAGAGAATATTAGGTTAGATAGTTGTTGAACAACACTACTTTTGGGTAATTTAAGAGATTCATTACTTGAACTTAAAAGTGGGTTTAGAGATAACAAAACTTTGGTGGGATAATTTAGAGTTGCATAACTATTGTCAGCTAGAGTAGTTCGAGAGAATACTCTAGTAAATTATTTTAGTTGATCAAGAGATAATTACGATAACCCATAACTCTTAATCCTCATAGAGTTTTATGACGAGATTATAGCGGAAGAGTCAAGACCTAAACTAGTAATTGGGGAAATCACTGCCCTAGACCTTCTTACCATTGAATTATCTTTGTTTTAGCTTACTGCTGTTTTTAATAGTAGTTGAAGTAGTTAAACAAAAAAACCCAATCTTTATTGATCAAAAATTTTGCATCTAGAAATTGATTGAGTTGATAATAACATTGCCGAAGAGTGTAATAGATAGGTTAGTTCCCTCAGGATTCGATTCCGGACTTAAAACCGGATTATATTTGCAGCGACCGCTTTGTCCTTTAAAAGGCATACTTGGGCGTTATCACTACACGTGGTATTAACGCATCGGTCATCATATCCATATCTACCCTTTCCCGCCCCGTGAAGGTAATTAAAGTGAGGGTTGGTCTCGACCCCTATTGTATGTTGTTACCCGTCCCTTCTTATTAGTCCCGGAAGAATTTAGGACTCCTATCCTAAAAAGAGGGAGGTTCTAGGCAGACCCTCAGGTTTAAAGGCAAAATATTAGGCGAAAAACAAAAACACATAAGACTGCATTTAGGGGGGAAACATAGAAATAAATAGAAGGCTCAGATATACCTCCACAAGTAATGCACATAGACAACACGGCTCATACACAGGTAAGGTCCACATTTGAACTCAGAATTCTAAAGCATGGTATCTAGATGATAACAGCAGAACCAGATTTATCACATGACTCAGAAAAGAAGTCCGAATCAGGCTTGCCTAGTGATTTTAACACATTGACAGTTAAAAGCTTATCATAAAGACGGTTCTGGTTTTCTTTAAAGTGATTGCCTAAAGCTTGTCTAGGCGCGGAATACAGATGACTAGAAGGCAGGTTTTTAAAGCGGACTCTTGAATCTCATAGCATGATATCTAACGACAAATCAAGGTAGTTTTTGAAAGAACTTGTTTTAGAGAACATAAACCGTTAAAATTAAACCAGTTTTGAAATGCACTAAATCGCGGACTAGGTTGATTTATTTAAATTAAACTAGTTGAGATCTATAGGCAGCATTTCTAGAGTTATTCCCTATAGGCATGACATCTAGTTGTTTAACACTGATTTCAGAAACTTTGCAGGCATAATGACCAATGAAAGAAAACATGTAACACTTGTTGTAACAAGAGCTGGATTAAATTATATGTTATAGGTATGGCATCTATTTGTGAAACTGATTTCGAGACCTATTAAACATGATTTCTAACATGGTAAGGCAAGTATAGTAAAATCCTATTAAACATGATTTCTAACATGGTAAGGCAAGTATAGTAAAATCCTATTAAACATGGTTTTTAACATAGTGAGGCAAACATAGTAAAATCCTATAGGCATGATTTCTAACATGGTAAGGCAAACATAGTAAAATGTAAAGTCCTATAGGCATGGTTTCTACCCGTCTTACCTCACAAACATGTAAATACCCGCCATTTTTACTAGTTACCCCAATATTCGTTTATAAATTATTACAGGCCAACATTAAAATGAATTACATAAATAGAAATGAAAAACAAGAAGTTACACTATAGAGAGCCTGATTAGGACTTCCTCCCTGAGTTATGTGATAAATCACCTCAAGTGCCAAGATTGTTCCATAGTCTTTCTCATATCCGGGTGTGTCAGAGTTCCCTATGGACCTCAAGGGATCCCGGGCAGTTCTCATACCCAGATTTCATAGCCAAGACAGAGTAAGTGTAGTGTGGAAAGGCCAACTTTTATGTGTCCAAGTTCAGAGGGAGCTCAAGGGTCCCAAGGCAAGGCTCACACAAAAGGTGCAGAACCTAGTGGTCTAAGATTATATGTGAGAGTGCTTGACATAGATTTCAAAAGAGATGTGTTGGAAACAGTTTTGACAAATTTTTTTGAAATAAGTTTGCAAAACAACAGAAGAGTTGCTTGGGGAAAAACAGTTTTGAAAGGAGAAGGGAATAGAAGCAACAACAACTTGGAACAAACCAGCACACATAGAACAAATACAAAGAATAGTATCACTTCAACATTCACAAGTAGGGAAGTAAGGGGTTGGGGACATAGATAGCCCAAATCAGAAACACATAACATGGATGAGAAGAGATGCATATAGACCAGCAAGTACATAGAACAGGTAGGAACTGATTGGCCTCCAGAACACAAACTACTACTTCAAAATGTTAATAGGGAATCATGCTCAAAATTAGAATATTAATAGGCAATGAGACATAGAGACAGGGTGTGGGAGTAGTTACGTTGAGGACAGGGGTCTATTACACATAATTAGTCATGCCACTTAGTGTTAACCAAGCATATTTAAGAGTCTATAATACTATCATGGCATACTAGTTGAGGGAAACAAGAACTTAAGTAGACATGCTGATTACACTTGAACATGAGAGGGCAAAACTTAAGCATGCTGAATAAAGCCATAAACAAGAAGGGCAATTAAACACATGAGCCATTAAGTCAGTGCAAAAGGAGACATGGATTGACAGACATGGAGCATATAGAGTTGAGTTTCAGAATTGAACTAGAAACATACCAGTTAAGGAAGCTAAATGCAGATAATAAATCAAGTAGAGTTCCATAGTCTAGCCTTGGCTTTCAGTCGGCTAGACCAACAGTCAACACAAGTAGCAAAGAAAGAAGAGAGAGTTTGAGTGTGTATGTGTGTATTCTGAACTATATCTTCGCGTCTAAGAGTCAGAATGAGAGTGCATATATAGCACTTAGGGAGATGAAACAAATAAGGTAAAAAATGATCTAGAGTTCATAAATAAAGTAAGTAAATATAATCAACAAGTTAATTGGGGCTAATCCCCATTAATTTGCACAAACAGATCCGGGAAGGTCACGTTAATACAAGGAGAATTCATTACCAGCCCTGATTGGGGCTAAAATAAGGTAACAGATCATAAATTAATCAATCAGTCGGCATAAGGCAAATAACCCTAATTACAAGCCACAAAGAAGGAAAGTAAGTAAAAGAAAACCCCAAAGAATACTGACTTTAACGGGAAAAATTGGTTCAAATCCATAATAGAAATCAATTAAGCAAAAAATCCCAAAGAATACTGGTTTTAATAGGAAAACTTGTTCAAATCCTTAATAGAAATCAATCAGTATGTTAGGTTGGCAGAGATAAACAAATAACTGAGGAAAAAATTGAAGAAAATCAGTGCAACAAACAGAAACATCTAGGTTTTAAGTATATACATGAGAATCAGTCAAGATAGTAAAGAAACAAAGCACTGAAAAGTTAGAAAAACCTTTTTGAAAACACTTAGGGCGAACCCTAATTTCAGAAGAAAGCGAATGGAGTCGAAATAGTTAGCCAGAATAGGAGATCTTCAAGAGAAAGTGACAGATAACACTCGAACCCTTTCATATCTACAAAGATCTGAACGGATTCGAGTATTTGTAAAACTAGGGTTTTCAAAAAACAATTGAGATGAAAGAAACTTCATTAAAAGCCATAGATTCGAACTGAAAACGGAAGGAAATCAATACTCACAAACAAGGATGGCCCTAGACAGACCTGTAAACAAACCTCGGACGAAGGAACATGTTGAATCTCCTTGAGATTCTTTTAGGGACCCACGTAATCAACAACCAGGAGGTATAGAAGGCTGGTAGTGGCCGGAGAATACTTAGAATCTCCATAGACGAGAGTTTCTCGCCGGTGACGGCGATTAGGGTTAGGCTTAGGATTTGAGAGCATTTGAAAGGAGAGGGATCAGATGTCAGCGTGAGAAGAGGAGTGAATGAGAGGGTTTGGGGGGGTTAGGTTCAGGTTTAATTAAGGAAGGGGGAATGTGACCGTTGATCTGAATGATCAACTGTTAGGATTGAATGGGGTAGGTGGGTTGGGTTAAGGACTTAGGGATTGGGTCAGGGATTTTGACGGATTGGGCCTGGGGTTTGGGTTGATTCAATTGGGTTTGCGGCTGGTTATAATTTAAATAAGGGTGGCTAGTTGTTAAATACCAAATTAAAATTAGATAAATAATTAATAAAAATAGCTAATAATTAGATAAAATAAAATTAAAGTTAAATAGGTGAAATTAAGGTAATTAACTAATATTAAAAATATAAAAATATTGATTATTGAATTAAAATACCATAAAGTGTACAATTAGGCTATAATTGCAAAATCATTGTAACTATAGCCAAACAATGCCAAATTGGCTAATTTATGAAATAATTAAATCTTAATAGGATTAAAAATGATATGCTGAGCTAAGAAATACTTTGAAATTACTTGTAATATAATATATGAATAATTATTGGATATAAAATACTTAATAAATTAGAAAATAAATTGATAATAATATGGAAAATTATGGAAAAATATCAATTATTATAAAAAGTGATTTTGAAGGTATTTATGCAAATTTAAAAATAGTTTGAGGAAAAATTGGGTATCAACACTACTTGCTACTGCTTTAAGTTAGCCGGCTGCAAGCCAAGGCTAACCATTTGTGTTCTCTTGTTCTTTCATTCTTCTCACTATCCTGTTTACTGGTATGTCCTAGTTTCAATTCAAAGTTCCAACAATAATATGATTCTCTTATTGTTTCAGTTCTTCTTGTTTCTAGTTTGCTTCTATTTATGGTTTTGTTGTGAAACTTGTAGTTGAGGGTTACATTATTAGCATGTCATCATGTCTTTCCCTCCCTTGAGATCAGTATATTCTCCCTTCTATTTGTTTCTGAGCACGTCTACACCAATTATCTCATACTTGTTATATGTTTACCACCATGAATTCCCCAAATCCCTATCCCCTTGTATGTGAGTCTGTTCTTTATGTCTGGTTTTGTGACTATGTCTAGTTAGCTGCCTTTGGGCATGACTATACTAATTCCCAGGTCTTTTATTAATTATATGTCCTATGTATTCCCAAACCCCCTTACCCCTATTTGTGACTACCCAACCTGCCTTGATGTTGTGACTCCTGGTTGTGTATGAACTTATCCTGAGGTGCTTGGACTTTGTTAACTACTCCAATCTCTTTTTCAAACAGTCTCTATTGCTTTACTAAATTACTTTCAAAAAGACTTTTGTTTTAATACAGTTTTTTACTAAAACCTTCCAACTTGTGCAAATCACGTTCACTCTACTCTTAGTCAATAAGTTCTACCCCCTCCAGTATGTGTACTGCCTTGGGATCCTCTTGAGAACCCTCTGAACTCTAGCATACTTAGGTTGGACCTTCCACACTGCACTTGTTTAATTTTGGTTACCAAGTCTAGGTGTAAGCACTGCCCGAATCCTTCAGATCCTTAGAAAACTTTGATTCACCTAGACTATGTCATTGTCTATGGAATTGAGGCATATGAGGTCATTGGAGGCTTTGGGGAATCTGGTCCTAGTTGAAGGCTCCCTATAGAATAGCTTCTTGATTTTTTATTTACTTGTGCAATTCATTCATTGGTTTGTAATAACTTGTAAACAGATATTAGGTATTTAGTGAAAAGGGTAGGTAGATACATGTTTTATGGGGTAATACGGGTAGAAATCATGCACCTAGGATCTCACTGTTTGCTCTACTAAGTAGAAATCATGTTTATAAGGTTCTACATTTTGTCACGTCTAGAAACCATGCCTATAGGATTCGGATAATTTCGTAATAAGAATCATGCTTTCAATGTCTTAAAAAATCGGATTAACTTATAGATGTCATGCCTATAGGACTTAATTCGGATTCTGGTGCAAAGAGTGTTATATATGTTTACATGCCTACAAAGCATTAAAATCAGTATTACACTTAGATATCATGCCTATAGGGAATCATATTCAAAATTCTGCCTTTCAATCTAATTTAGTCTAAATAAGTCAACTTGATTACGCCTAGTTCATTTCTGAATTGGTTTTATTAAGTATTAAGTATTTCCTGAAACAAGTTCTTTCAAACTGACTCAATCTCATTAGATATCATGCATATAGGTATTAAAGAAGTCCATTTCAAAACCTGCTTTGTTTCTGTATTAATATAGACATCAGTACTCCGCGTATAGGCAAGCCCTTAGGGCATTTTCAAAATTGCATCTCTGAAACTGTCTCTATTGCTTAATGTTTTCTGATCTTAAAAGGCTTTAAAATCCATAGGCAATTGCTAGGGTTATAACTTCTGAGTCTAAAAGAGGTTATTTGTATTTTGCATATTCACCTAGATATCCTACTTTAGGACATTGTCTAATAAAAGACCTTAACTGTGTTTGAGTCATGCTGCTTATGTGTTTGTTTGAGGAGGAAACTCTGAGCCTCTAATTGCCCCCTTTATGTGTTGAAAGTCCTAAGTGTTTTTGATTGTCGCCTTAGAATTTTTTCCTTTTAAAACCTTAGGGGTACGTCTAGAACCAGCTATTGGTAGAGGTCCTAACTCCCTCCAGGACCATTAAGAAGGGATGGGTAGCAGCACGCAATAGAAATTGTTGACCAAACATTCGCTTTACATGACCAATAAGGGGATGGGAAGGTTAGATATGGGATATGATGACTACGTGCTAATGTCACGTGTAGCTCCTCATTGAGGAGTGTTTACCGGACATTGTGTGGGGTAATTCTATAGGATAACCAACCTAGGACCCCTCTTTACCAGATTTTCTTTTTATTTAAAACTTTGTTTTACAACTTGTCCAAATCTTACTACTTAAGTTATCCCAATGTGTTTTGCTTGCGACCTATTTGATTCAATTGTTTACTTGTAATGGACTAATTTGTGAATATAAGTTCGGTCGGAACCCACAGTTATGGACCAAGAGGGGTGCCTAACACCTTCCCCTCGAGGTTACTTCGAACCCTTACCCTAATCGCTAGTAATGCAACCCAACCCAAGAGTTAATCGCTCTAGGTAGCCTAACGCACCATAATCCTTTAGGTGGCGACTCTTTAAATACCCAATTCCCAAAAGGAGATGAGTCATTACATCCCGTGAATGTCGAAACCCGGACTTCCCCGTCAAAAGAGGAAAAAAAGGGGGCCCGATATCCATAACCTTCCTAAAATTATATTATAGGCCATGTCTGCATCCATCACTTGAAACTTGGATTTTTTGACGACACCATCTACGAACGTTGCTAACACAATTTCTCCTTTTGTTACAACATTTGAATTATCAAACCCAGACAACGATCGAGCCTTGGATATGATATGATCAGTCGCTTGCATCTCATTCACTACCCTTAATAGTATGATATTCACAGAGCTACCTGGATCAATCAAAACTCGTTTGACATTAGTATCATAAACAAGTAAAGATATTACTAGAGCATCGTTATGAGGGATGATCAAGCCATCTGCATCATCGTCGTCAAATGTTATGTTATCTTTTTCTATAACTTGATGAATCTGCTTCCCGTGGACTAAGACTTGGTTATCTTTTTTGCTGCCATATATGCCGTATATGTTACTCCATTGACATCCTCACTCCCGGTTATAACATTCACCATCCTCTTTGGCATAGAAGGTTTTGGTGGTTATTGCCTATTTTTTTATATAAGACTGCTTTCCTTTTTCACTAAATAGGCCAGTGAGATAACCTTTTTTCAGTAAATATTCAACCTCCTCTTGTAAAAGCCTGCAATCTGCTATTTTGTGACCGTGATCATTATGGAATTCACACCAGAATTCCTGGCTTCTTTTGCTGGGATCCGTTCTCATCTCTTTCGTCCATCGTACCTTATCACCCATTCCTCTTAGCACGGCTACCAGCTCGGACGTACTGACGTTGAAATTATAATCTCCTATTCTTGATTGGGAATTTTGATCTTTGTTCCTTGTTGTATAACGTTCCTCTCCGAATCAAGAAGAAGAACTTGTCTCCTTCTTCTTTGATCTTTGATCAAACCATGCCTGATCTTGTTTTGATATAGGATTTCGTCCCGTGGGTCCCATATAAGATTCATACCTATTTTTTCAGATCTCATTTCTGATTGTGAACGTCTAGGCCCGAATCTTTCTTCCACCTTCGGTTGAGATACCGTATCTTTTTCTATCTGCAACTTTGTTGTACCTATTATAAACATCATTCCAAGTTATGGCAGAAAATTCCCACATGCTTTATTTTGACCTTCTCGTGGATTCTAAGCTTTTTTCATTCAAATTGATTGAAATTACATAGCTACCCAATTATCAGGTACATGCGGTAATATCATTCTCTCTCACTGGAATCGATCCACGAATACTCTAAGTAATTCTGTACTCCCTTGTTTTACCTTGAAGATATATTTCATTCTCTTCTCCACTTTTTGAGCTCCCAAGTGCACTTTTATAAATGAATCTACAAGCTAAGAAAAAGAATCAATCAAATTTTCAGGTAAGAGTGAATACCAAGTTAATGCTCCTTTTGTGAGAGTTCCGCCAAATTTCTTCAGCAATACTGATTCAATTTTCTGCTTGATAAATTGTTGCCCTTGACTCTTGTAGTAAATGCGGTAACATGATCTCGAGGGTCAGTAGTCTCATCATATTTAGTAATATCGGGCATCTTGAACTTTTTAAGTATTGGTAACGATGCTGCACTTGGCTTCCAAGATTATTGATAATACTTTTTAATATCCACTTCTTTAATCACGGGTGGTACTCCTGGTATCTTCTCTATCCGCTCGTTTTTTGCTTGAGCTGTTTCTGCAAGGTTAGTACTAAATATTGTAAATTAGAATTATTTGGTGTACCTAACTCTCTGACTCTAGAATTATTTGGCATTTTCCCACTTCCAGAGTTTTCAAGCCCCAAATGAGGGTTTTCCACAATTGTGTTCACTAGTGGTGGGGCCTGTACAACACTTGGCAGCCCACTTGCAAAAGTGCGCAAGGCTTCACCAATGTGTTGAGCAATAAACTACTTTAAATTATCTTTCTTATTTGACTGTTTGTCAATTTGTTGTCCAGCATTACGATTAGCAGATCTGTTAGGTGAATTTTCTCGTGAACGCGGCGGAGTAGCTGTGGATGTGTGGTTTGGAGGAGTTCCTCCTTATTGCCTTCCTTGTTCTCCATCACCCAACTGAAAAAATTCATTAGTAGTAGACATAATTCGTTATTAAAGGTAAAATATAAAAAGTAAAAATATTACTAGATATCCCGGCAATAGAACCAATTTGTTTAACCAAATATAGTTTTTGTGGTCAAAACAAATATTGAAATAAATCGGATTTCTAATAACTAATTTTACTTCACTTTTTCAAATATATAACAATTAGAAATAATAGAAACTAAATATTCAATGAGTAAAGAAAAGAAAATTTTATTGATAATCATAGTTTCCTTCCAAGAGTTGAGAGTAAGAATCTTCAATCAAGCAGAGAAATAAAAGACTGATAGCATATATTTGTGAATTTCTTGATGATCGTTCAGAATATAGTAAGGGCGTTTATATAAGGATACAATGTGTAACTATTTTGCCCCACTTAATTCCTACTCGTTACTAATATTAACTACATTAATTGCCTTAATTGAGTCATTTGTAATAGTTATGGTAATAATAGTCAATCGCGCATAATCAGGGATTGTCCAGATTTCTTTTCTATATTCGTAGCTATTAATGAATCTTCCTCTTTTATAGTCTTCAATCATGCTTTCCGTGTCTATCTCTTCTTTCCCAGTTACCAGATGAGGTATCTTTGTACACAATTCCGTGGATATTTTACCCATGCCTCATCATTCTTCTTTATTGCTCTAGTTCTAATGCCACATGTCAGCATATCATTAATTCACAAATCGAGTCCATTTTTCATCAAGTACACTTGTGTCTCCGATACATGTCACAATCCTTGACATATGTCTGCACATCCTCCCATATCCCCTTCCAAGAAAAAAGTGAAGATATCCTTTAATAAGTTTGCTCAATGCTAGAGTGTCCACCAGTGGATGAATCATGCCACAAGTACATAATGCCCTTCTTGTGCATCTGGCCTTACCACCAGTCTTCCCTCTTTTTTAAGTTGTCCATGTATAAAAGAATATCTCCGAGTTTGAGCTTCTCCGTCCTCCTTTAAGCTTTGGATAACATTTACTCTACACCAATTCCCAACTTTGCATGATTAGAGTCAATAAGTCAGTTTTGACTGTTGACAAGGTCAAAGCAGCTAATTCAACCACTAGAAGCCTAGATAATGTGTCCTCCACTTTGTTCTCCTTCCCTTTCCTATACTCAATGATAAAGCCATATTGCATGAATTTAGTTATCCACTTCAACTGAGACCCTGTGTGCAACTTTTGTTTGAAGAAGGAATTTGAGAGACATTTGATTTGTCTTCACTATAAAAGGTTTTCCCATTAATATTGAGCCCATTTTCCATGACGAAAGCCAATAGCTCTTTGTCATATACTAAGAGTGTTTTATGTTGAGGAGATGGCCTCTTGCTAAGATAGGTAATTGGTTATCTCTTTTACATCAAGGCTGCTCCAATTCCTAGGTTAGATCCACCAGTCTCTACTACAAAGGGTATAGAGAAATCTGATAACACTAGTACAGGAGCAAAAGTCAGTGCCCTCTTGAGTTCATCAAAAGCTACAATAGCTTTGTTGGACCATTCGAAATTAACCTATTTAGAATATCAATAAGAGGTTTACTGATAAACCCATAACCTCTAATAATCTCCTGTAATAACCTGCTAGGCCCAGGAATTCCCTTAACTGTTTGAGGTCAGCAAGCTCTGGCCATGATTGAACAGCTTCTACCTTTTTAAGATATGTGGCTACCCCTTCAACAGATATGTAATACTACCCCAGATACTCAATCCTCTCAGCTGCAAAAATACATTTGATTTCTTTAGCAAACAGTTGGTGTTGGACTAACAAGTCAAAAGTAACCTCGAGATGTTTTACATCTTCTTCCAGGCTTTGACTGAAAACAAGAATACCAAGAAGATTTCCTCAATTGATCTTGGAAGATGTGATTCATTAGCCCTTGAAAATTGGATGGTGTATTAGTTTATCCAAAAGGCATCACTAGATGTAGTCCTGAGTAAGTCGTGAAAGCTGTTTTGTGCACAGTCGAAGTTGTCGTCCTAATTTGATGGTATCAAGCTCTCAAGTCTATCTTGAAATAAATTTGTGATCTCTCTAGTTCATCCAACAGTTCCTCAATTATTAGAACGAGAAATTTGTCTTTCAGTTACCTTGTTAAGAGCTATATTAGAGTACCTAATTACCCCTTGAAGTAGTACTCTTTTTTCAAGAACATACTTAAATTTTATGAAGGTCTTAATCTTCCAACCCCCCCTCAAAAAGTTTGAAGTGGTATTAATACTAACTTTTGAGGCCAACCTGAGTTTTAAGAGGGGAAAAAGTTTAATTATGGACCAATAATTTACTGACACGTGTTATGAAAAAAGGGTACTACTTCAAGGAATAATTTGGTATTCTCCCTAAATTATAATTAATTATTGTTATTGTAAGTCATGGTGCAAGAAAACATAGACTATCAGTGTACATAAGGCGATGAGAACAAGTGCTGTGAACACTTTCAATCAAAATAAGGCTGTGGTTGGAATTGGTTAAATTTCATTATATGGTTATTTTAGTTAGGCACTTGCACTAGGCAAGGTAGTTCGGGCAGAGTGTAGTCCAGTTATGGAAATTTCATTAGAAGATATAAGTTAGGCATTTACACTATGAGGGCAGTGTAGTAGTAGCCACGTACCTGATTTCTATCCCTTTTTAAATAAACAAAAAAATACTTACACCAAATCACATTAAATTATAGTCAAGTGATAAATTGACGTTAGATTGCATATAAATAACCACGGCTAATAATACATATTATGTATTTGGTATTCATTAGTTTGGCGTAAATACATAATGTTATGTGTTAATTTGAAAGTTGCTTGTTGTAACAACTTTCTATTACAGTTCCGTGCACTCTTTATATATCTATAGCAGATGAGAATGCTACTTTATTATAATTCTTGTTATTGACTTTCTTAAAATTCTTGGATGAGTATTTCCACCCCTTCAAGCATGGCCTTCTCTTCTTGTTTTTGCCACTTTTTGATCTCACACAAGGTATGCTGCTTATAACTTTATATCTAATTCTATGAGCTATCTTTTGTTTAGTAGTAATAATTAATTTCCGGTTTGGACTCCAACTAATTCAATTCATATCATTTAAGGAAAAAAGCGTTCCCTAGCAGGATTTTTCCCATTCGTTGACCTCGAACCTGAGACCTTTGGTTAAGGTGAAGGGATTCTCTTCATCCCACCGTAATCTTTGGTGATAATATTTGTGAGTAAATTGGTGTTTATGTTGCACAAAGTCCCTTGGAATTTTTATGCTTCATCAATTTTTTCTAATTGGATATTTTAATTTTATTAGTTCCAGGACACAGGCATTGCATGTGTATTCTATATCAACAACTATAAATTTATAATAAATAATATATATTCTTACGCGAATATACATATATTGTAGCCGATGATCTATGAGAAACAAGCCTCCAAGAGATTTAGAACTATTGAACTTCTTTACCCATTTAAGCTTGAACTTCTACAGCTTTTGGGGCAGATTCACCTTTTTTTTTGGCGGATGTAGGATTTAAGCTTTATGGGTTCCATCTTAAAGATTTTTTGCCACGAATCCATTATATTTTTAAAATTATGGGTTCAAACTTACTATTTATTACAATTTTAGTGAATTTTTACACATAAATTTATGCTTCATGTCGGAAGTACTGGGTTCAGTTGAACCCGGTATTACAACTCTACATCCGCCTTTGTTTTTTACCACTTATGAATAATTAAATCAAGAATGATTCTATACTTAGCTGCAGAGGAACAATGCTGCCTCTTTTGCTCTTGCACCAATTATTAACTCTGATGTTTCACGTCAAAAAGTTGGGGGATTGGGAACCAAGCTAAGCACTGGATGGAGTTTTCTGGGAGGATCAAGAATCGTTATTCGTCCAAATGTTACAAGAAATCTTCTGCAAAGAAAGAGCTCAATGGTGTCTGCCTTGTGTAATTATTTCCCTACATTATCCATTGGTTTAAATAGTTTTAAATGCGTGCTATTAAAAATTAGTTAAGTATTTATGCTCTTGTCTTTTTGCAGGGTCGGAAAGCTCTCAAATTGCTACTAATGTATTCCCATTGGGAACATTAGCAGTTCTTCCCTTTTATTTCTTCATGGTTGTGGCACCTAAAGCTGCACTTGTAAGTTTTCTCAATTGTCGACCTAAATTAACCTGTTTTACTATTGCCAGTTTCCTAAGTTGCTCGGATACGGGTGTGGATGTCCGAAACGGGTGCGGATCTAGAGATCGCATCCTTCAAGATGTAATTCTAAGATTCAGGGAAACGGATCCTAGTACGGATACAGGTGCATGGATCCAGCTAAAAATATTTCAAAAATATAAAAAAGATCTCTAAATTATGATAAATTTTGTGGAATACTTACGTATAGCTTGTAAAGTGTGGATTTCTTATTTTATTCTCAAGGTATAGATAAGTAAAGGATTGATTTCCTAGATAAAGTATACTATTTTCTTCAAATTTACCCCAGTTTTGGTTCTGATTTCGGGAATCAAATTGTATCTCGTATCGAATTTTTCCATCCGTCGTGGTCAAAGTATCCAAAATTGTTTGAACATATTTGCTATGGAAATCATGCTCACACCCATACTAGTGTCATGTCGACAAGGGTGCGACACCTAAACTTTTTGGAGCAACTTAGCCAGTTTTTATCACAAAAATCATGAATAAAAGTAAATTACTAGGCCACAACTTCTCTCACCATCTTTTTCTGCTTTTCTCATGTTATGTGGTCTCTGTATGATTTCAATCTATGCATTGATGTGTTAATTTCATGGGGTCGCTGCTCAATTTTCACTTTATTGCAACAAAGTTAATGTACTATTTTTGTAACGAAAGAGTCACTCAACCTCGTTTAAGTATCGCGAAAGTCATTACATTAGTTTTGTAACGAAAAATCGCTCAACTTTGATTAAGTATCAAAGAAAGTCAGTAGGAGAAAACAAAGGAGCATTTTTTATTTTTATTTTTATATTTAGGCAAACTTATTGATTGCAAATAATTGTTCAGTAGAAGAACTCATTGCTTCACTTCGAATTGCAGGCCCAAAAAGTGATGGAGAGCAGCATACCTTATATTGTGCTTGGACTTCTTTATGTATATCTCGTGTACCTCTCATGGACACCAGATACAATGCAGCTATTATTTCCTAATAAATATTTGCTTCCAGAGGTATGTGATCATCAACTACACACTCCCTCTTTCCCATTTTATATAACACTCCTATCTTTTTGTTCTTTTCGAAAATAAGAAGCCTTTTATATTTTAAAACTCTTTAGCTTTAAATTACTCATTTTAATCGGGGGTCGTTTGGTATAATTGTGAGATGTCCCATAATATCTCAGGGGGTAGGATATATATCGTATGGGAATAGCTATCCTACTTTTTATATGGGATAACTATTCATGGGCGGCCCAAGGGTCAAGCCACTAAAGCAAAGGCTTTAGGCCCCTAAATTTTGAAGGCCCCAAATTTTTCTTTTTGTTTTCTACTCGTATTTGTATTGAACCCCCAACTAATCTAGATTCATATCGCATAAGGCCTAGTAAAAGAGAGAACACGTTTTAACAGAATTTATTTCAACCACATGAATCGAACTCAATATAAGGTAAGTTGGATCATATACATCTCACAACAATCTTTAGAGGTAGGGTCTAAATATATTGGGTATGTTAAAATTAAAAAAAATATTTTATAAAAAGTAAATATAACTTTTAATTTAGTATTGATGTAACCGTTTAAGCAAAAATTGGAGAAAGAGAATCACTCCCCCTAAACCGTCGTCGCGAATATAAAACTTTTCATTATTTAAATTTGACAATTGACATCATTAGTGAGGTACCTATATTATTATTCTCCTTTTACATTTCTCACTAAAAACGTGCAATAAACTTTCAGAATCCATTTTTTTTTTGTATCTTCAATAGTCCAAGTCTTATTTTTTATCTTTCTCATCAGAAAACGGGTACTACATTCTTATATTCTCTTCTTGATTTCTACAAAAAAAGCTTAAGTTCTCGATAAGTTATATTGTTCTCTGTAGAAAAAAAAAAGAGTTTTATTTTTTCTATAAAAAACAAGAGTTGAAGAGTACCGTTGAATACAACTATATTGCGCATTCTTTTTTCCCCTCAGGTTTCAAGCATTTCAACAAGTATATTAGAACATCAAAAATTATTTTGATATCAAGTTATAAACTTCTTGAATCTGGTTCAATTATCTAAGATCAACAATATCTTAGGAGAGATTAAATTATTTATAAAAGAAACTATTAACAACTTTACATCTTAAAAAGATAGAAAATAGACTTCCATTAAAAATATAGATTAATTATTTTTTCCTTCTGATAGGCCCCAGATTAAAAATTGGCTTTAGGCCACCAATCTTCTTGGACCGCCCCTGTAACTATTCCTGTCATTTTAGTGTAATTTCCTATGATTAGCTGATACCTATAATCAAATATGAGATAAATATAATCTCAAATTTTATCCCAGGATTATTATTCTTATCTCATGTATCACACGACCTTTTAGTGATATACTCTTATAGCCGTAGGCAGTGACGGAGGCAGGATCTCCGCGAAGGAGGTTCAAAAAGAAAAAAGTTAAAAAAAAAAAATATGTAGCTAGTGGGAATTAAACATATGACCTTACAAAGATGTTGAACTCTCATGACCACTAAGCTATACTTTTGGACTGTGTCAATGGGATTCAAAACTTAATATATATATATATATAGGTAAAAAATAGATTTTGCCTTATATATACAATGTAATTTTTCGGCGAAGGGAAACCCCTTCCACCCCCTAAATCCGCTCATGGCCGTAGGATATTGTTATTGCATATTTTACACCACGAGTTCTAATTAAAGATACTTTTGGTATGTTAGAAAATCTCTCTTTTTCTAAAAATCTGTACGTAGTCAAATTAAATTGAATATGTGAAGTTTTAATTTATATGTAGTGATACTAACATTTGTTCTCATTCAGCTGGATGGTATTGCTGAGATGTTCTCCAGAGTGATGACTTTAGCTTCTGCATGGATTCACCTCTTGGCTGTAGATCTTTTTGCTGCTAGGTTGGTCTCTCTTTGTCACACATCGGTGTGTTTTGGTATATTGACAATAACAAAATATATTGGCAATGTCCGATTATCTAAAAGATAATTACAAGTAACTATCACATCAAGTGAAATCACATACTGTTAATATACAAATTCTATCCATCAGTATATATAAGTTAAATTCTAGTTGTTTTTTTTTTTGGACAAGGAAGAATTAATGATGCCCTATTAAAACTCTTAATTATTACTCCCATTAATTTTTTAATTTTGAAACAGGCAGATTTATCATGATGGATTGGAGAATGATATCGAAACGCGCCATTCCGTGACATTGTGCTTGATGTCTTGCCCTATTGGAATTGTTTCGCATTTCATCACCAAAGCTCTATTCAGTAGACGTGACAGATAATCAGGATTGCAATTTGACTTTGTTTAGCAAATGATCTACGAGTGTAATTATCATCAATTTGTAAAGGTTTTCATTTAATGAAAGGTGGCTTTCTAAGTTTTTATTGATGTGATGTAACATTAAGGCATATTTAGTACCAATTTTTAGAATTATTCATTTTTAAATAAAGGTGACTTCCTTTCTCTTATAGCAGAAACACACAAAACGAGCAGCGGTTAAATTATAGAGAAATTTTGATAAAGCACTATTTTTTAGTGGTAATTAGCTATTTATAGATATCATTTGTTATATTACGGATTGTAGATACGTTTTATGTTGTTATAAGATGTATTAGATGTATTTAAGCTACTGTATTCATGAATACGGTAGCAAAAATAGGCGGGAATCAGGTAAGTCCAGCTAATTTAGTTATTGTATTCGAGTGTATTCGACTGTATTCATGGCGTGAAACATGGGATTACGGGGATTACACTATTTTTAAATGGAAAGTGAATCAATTAACATAATAGACTCCTAATATAACTCAACAAACTCAATTATAACACACAAATATTTTGTATTTCCAGTTATAAAAAAAATTCTCAACCGAAAAATACCCCAAAAACATAGCAATCTTCGGAGAAATTATATAATACATCTGAATACATAAATTATATTAATTAAAAAAATATATGAATACATTCATGGCATATAGCGAGACAGTGAATACAATGAAATACATAGAGTACAGCGGGATGCATTGAGCATTGAAATACAATTTTAAAAAAGACAATAAATACAATGAAATACTTGGAATACAGCGAGATATATTGAATTACAATATAAAAAAAAGACAATGAATACAATGAAATACATTGAAATATATTAATAGAAAATCAAGTTGCTCAGCCCCAAACTCCGTCATCTTTGTTCAAGAATAAACCCTAATTTCTGGCGAATCTGCAATCCACTTATAAATCAGTAATTCCAAATTTCCGATTAGGCCGCCCCAGTTGAGTTGAAACCCGTTAGTCAGTACCCATTTTAAAGGACTGTCGAACTTAACTGCATAAAATTCACCAGTTGATGCCCTAATTATTGTTGGAGATTTCAATTTGAATTTCGCACTTTCTTCTCCAATAGAATCGACTAATCAACACAATATAAGTCTTCGGGGTATACCAGACAAAATCACTGTTTGTGACTAATGGTAGGTGATGTGGGTGAGAGGAATTTTGAGATTGAGCATCGTGTTTTCAGGGAATGGGGGAAGAGAATGGCATGTATCAAAGTAGAGAGAGAAAGAAAATAGTGTAACTGAATAGCGTATTTAGTGGCTTAGGAGTAGGAGGTAGGAGGTAACCAAAATTAAATAGTTTGCTATAAACACTAAAAGGTATCTATAGAATATAATTTTTTTAAATGGTATTTATTTAAAATAAATAAGGTGTTAACATTTGCTATAGAAGGTAAAAATTCCTAAATTAGA
Source organism: Nicotiana tabacum (assembly GCF_000715075.1). Lineage (NCBI taxonomy): Eukaryota > Viridiplantae > Streptophyta > Magnoliopsida > Solanales > Solanaceae > Nicotiana > Nicotiana tabacum. Next base: position 20,777,231 of record NC_134100.1, on the reverse strand, counting down.
CGAGACCGCAAAAGGGTAGGTGGGCTAGCATTAATAAGCCAGTGTAAGATATGGAGATAAATCTTAACCAAAAAGAGGCGGCTAGAACTTGTGTCTTGTCATTTGTTTTAGAACAAATTAAATAAAAAAGAGTGTTAGGTAAAATAGAACAAAGAAATTAAGTAATAAAAAGAACGGAAAAGGGCCTGATATACCCCTCTACTATGACATATTGTTCAATACCGTCCCCCATTATACTTTCCGTCTCTTAAAGCCCTTACGGTCCAACAAAGTTTTATATATGCCCCAATTTTAATAGCTGGGACACGTGGCACGCTCTGAAAAGACCAAAAATCACCTACACTAAATAAAACCAACCCGCCCCCAATTCCACTGCCCCGCCCGCCCGACTCATAAACTCATAAACCCATAAATCAAGAACCACCGTAAAAACACAAATAAAACACCAAAATTCTAGGGCTTCTTCATCGTTCCCATTCTGATAAAACCATAAATAAAAAACCTACTGTAAAAGCACAATCAAAACATCAAAAATTATTGGGCTTCTTCTTCGCTTCCATTGCTAAGTATTCAGTTGGTCGAAATCTGCTGTAGAATGTCGAAAGATAGCTGTTCGTCGAAGAGGATCTGCCGATGTGGGGAAGTTGCTAATCAGTTTACTTCAAAAACTCTCTTAAACCCTGGCAGAAGATTTTACAAATGTCCTAAATGTGAGGTAGTTTTTATTTCTCTATTTCGATTCTTGTTACAATTCCCAACTTTATAGAAATAAATCTTTGAATTTATTTTGTTGTGGTTTGTGTAGAGTGAAGGATGTGGGTTTTGGGAATGGCATGATGAAGAGTATCCCGATGCTGCTTTAATTGCAATTAACAATGTAAGATTAGAAGCTGCAAATCGCGAGATTAAAATGTTGAATGTTTCTTTGGAAGCTCTTAAGGTTAAAAGAGACGGGCTGATTGAAAATATTGAACTCATAGATTCTATGAAGAATTTTGAAGTTAAAAAAATATGGAATTGGAAGCAAAAGTGGTGAAGTTGAAGATGATCATCACAATTTTATGCTCGCTGATAGTTGGATTTGCATTCTCCTATTTAATGAAGTGAAATTATGTTGAAAGTAGTTTGTAGAAGGGGAATGTTGTATTTACAGTTGAATATTGGAATGTTGAACTTGTTGGGAGTTTCTATTAGATGTTTAATGGTTGGATTTTGTATTGTAATAACATTGTTAACTTAATGATTATTGGAATGTTGTTTATGATAATTCCGAGCTCTCCTGATATATGATTCTAAAATCCAAACAGAACTATATGAGTTGAGTTGAGTTGCTGGTCAAATTGATGTAAGAAAACTTTTTTAAACTGTTAACTAGCCAATCCACATAATGGCAAGAACATAAATAGTGAACACTAACAAGTTAACAACTTTTTCTTAAAATGGTAAACCAGACAAGATAGAGAAGTTGACTATAAACATCTAGAAAAATAGGAAGTGGCCTCATATAAATTACAGAGAACAACAGAAACATTTCAATTGGTTAATTCTATTTGCATAGCTAAAATATGTTGAAGAAAGCCTAAAAGTAGAAGAAAGTTACACAACATCTTAAACAGATAATTGTTAACTGGTAGTACTAATCTAAGTTGAAGCACTATTGCTTAAGGACATTAACAAAAACTGGACAGTAAGAATAATTCAACAAGTCATAATTCTGCCTCTTACATCAAATTGGAGAAGTGTATGCCACAGCTATAACTTCAAAAACTCACTCAACCTTGGTCATAACAAGACATTCAACTCCAAATACCACCAAAAATAAACAAAGTGTTTAAGTTTCACTTTAGCTACAAACTAAAAAAACAAGTCCTAATTAGATTATCAAGGTCCCTTTTCTTGCCTTCAACTTCCAAATTCTTTGTCTTGTTTGCATCTCCAATTACTTCCCAGTGATTGCTGCATTTTCCTTCCATGTCAAGTTTACTGGGGAGTATGGAAGATTAGCAGGTTCACTTAAACATGTGTTATCTCATGTAAACTTGATTGTCCTTGTTCCAGTGTTCATACCAACCTTCTGTATTTCCATAAGTCTAGTTTGTGATTCTGATATAATACTAGGCCTTAATGGAGTCTCAGGGCCATCATCAAAATCAGAAGAAGCATCCAGAGTTGGAGTAGGCATAAAGATAAATGATTGACTGTTGCCAATGCCTTCACTTGTTTGGAACACTTGGGGTGCTGATAAATTGATATCTGCCAATACCTCCTCATCATCAGTGTCTTCATTAATTAAAGTCCTTTGTCTTTTGGCTGGTTTCTTAGCCCTAGATGTTTGCCCATCATTTTCATTTGATGGTTGTTTCTTCTTTGTCACTTTCTGCACATTCATTGGCTGTTTAATGTGAAATACAAGCATAAGTTAATATCAATTAAGTATAATAACAAGTTCATTGCTAAGTATTAGGCCATTACCTTTTTACATCCCCTTGCATTATGGTTTGCCTCTCCACAATTGCCACAAGTCATAATTCTGCCTTTTCTAGACTGACTTCACTCCCCTTGCCTCTTGATTGCCTCATCCTTTTGTCTATCTCTTTTAACTTTAGGTCTGCCAATTTGTTTCACTAGTTCTGGAGGTTCCATGGCTTGAGATAGATCTAGTTTCCAGAATTTCTCACCAGGTACAGATTGTAACTTATGCTTGTAAGTAAGTAGAAAGGCTTCTTTGCTATACCACCAGTGCATCTCCTTCAAAGGGTATTCCTTTAAATACAAGCATGATCTTATTGCATAAGTACATGGGATCCTTGAAAGATCTCATCCTCTACGTGTGCATCTTTTTCCCTGTAGATTGACAATGAATTTGTCAACCCCTTCTACTATTTCAAACCCATCATCACCATTGAAATCAACCTCAATAGAATGAGTTATCTTCAGATAGTCATTATAAAGCTTTATGCTTTGAGGGTTGTAGTCTGTATTCCATGTTCTCACCTCTTCTTCATGCTTTCTCAACTGATTCATTACTTTGAGTCTTATATCTTCCAACATCTTGATAATGGGCTTGTATCTAGCTTCTAATATCCAAGAATTGAAAGATTTTGTAAAATTGTTATCCACACCTTGATTTTTACAGACAGTGTCAAAGTATTCCCTACACCAACTCTGGTGGGTACTTTAACAGGTCTATAACAGATGCTTCCTTCAACTGTCCTAACTTGCTCAACTGATCCTTGAAGTCTTCTTCATAAGTCGCCCAAGCACTCCACCAAAGTAACTTCTTCATTTCAAGACCTCTATACTCTTTGCACCAGTTTGACTCTATATGTCTCACACAGAACCTATGCTTTGCTTCGAGAAGTACTGTCTTTATTGCCTTCACTAATCCCTGTACAAAAAAATTAGTAAAAAAACAGTAAAGAATTGTGACAAAAAACAGTAAAGAAACAGTTATACCTTCTGCACATCCGACATAAATGTGACTCCATTGCCCATATTCAAGTCCAATGAATTGTGAAGAAGCTCCAGAATCCAAGTCCAACTTCTTTTTGTTTCCCTATCCACTACAGCCCATGCAAGTGGATAAAAATGGTTCATGTTATCTTGCCCAACAACAACTAGTAGCTGTCTTTTAGCCTTCCCCTTTAAAAATGTACCATCAAGCCCAATAAATGGTCTCAAGCCCTCTTTGTACCCAATCTTCAATGCATGAAAACAAATGTACATCCTAAGGAATTTTCTTTTGCCTTGCAACAATGATTCTTTAGATAAATTAATAACCACATCACTTCTAGGATTACTGTCCCTCAAAGCATTGGCATATGCTTCAAGCTTGTTGTAATCATCAGTGAAACTCCCTTCCAACTTCTCCAATATCATTCTCTTTGCCCTTTTAACCTTAGATTTACTAGCATTAAGTTGAAATGAATTCTTCAGGTCTGCCCTCATTTCTTTCACCTTATACTTAGGATTGTCTTGCAACTTCTTCTTGAAGTAGTAAGCTATAGTGCTATATTCAACCCTACTATTATCAAAAGCAGTATTACAGTCATGTTTTGGATCTAGTGTCTTCACTCTATACCCCTAATTGCCCTTTTCAATGGAAATGAGACATTTAAATGGGCAGCCCAATACACACTTATATCTTACTCTAATTTTGTCACTTTTCACCAGCTTTAATTTCTTTTGATTAACCAATGAATAAAGGTTCATGAACTTTCTAGCTTCAGGAATGTCCTTGAAAGACATGCCTTTGTAAATCTCTTTGTATTCATTAAGGTTTTCACTAGGATGCTTTTTCCTTTGAGCCTCAAATTGTTCTAACTCTTCAGAATCATAGGCCAGACCATCAGAACCTGCCTGATCTTCAGTTTCATCTTCATCTTCACTACTACTATCATCAGTTTCAACTAATACTTGAGATATATAAGCCTCAGTATGGTTGACAATGTTTGGGACACAAACACTTTCTTGACACTCATCTACAGCATAGACATTTAGTACCTTAAATTCATCACATACAAGGCATAAAAGCTGTCTAATCCCTATATCTCCTTCAACTTCATAATACTTACCAGATGGGCCAGCAATTATTAATTGTTGTACCCCTATATACCCTAACAGAAGAATGTATTCATCTACTATATCTTTAAAGGACAATAGGTTAGAATCTTTATCTTTCCAAATGTGGACCAATATCTTTGAATAGACTAGGTGTGGCTCGTTAATCTAGTCACCCCCATAATTAAAAACTAGGTCAACAAGAACCATCTACAAACATAAATAAGACAGTGTAAAAATATTTATGACCATAAAGTAATACTTTATACAAAATGGACCCCACTTAATAAATAAATCAGAAATTAAACAATAAAGAATGGGGAAAAACAGTAAAGAAAGCAGAACATTGGAAAAAAGCAGTAAAAAATGCAGAACATTACAATAAAGAATGCATAGCTACCACTTTCCAATATACTTAATCACATGCATAAGGTATATTTGGACCCCATTCGATCATACACGAGCAAAAAGACACAACTCCAAGCAATAATAGACCATCAGAAATATAGACCATCAGAAATCAGAAATTAAAGGACCACCTCAAAAGATGCACATGCACGACAAAATAACATTAAATCGACAAACTACAAAGTAATAAGCATGTATAATAATAGAAATATGCACATTTTCCGCAAAAAAAAAAAAGCCTAGCTCGAAACATTAGGTAGAAATCGCACATTCTTTAACAAAATTAGCAGAAACACCACTTAGCTGAATCATGAAATATTTTAAGAAATAACTCACCTTTTTGAGTCTCAAATCTGCAATTTTGTCACTGATGGAACCCATCCCGTTCGTCGATTCTTTTTCTCAGTGTTTTTGATCTTTTGTTTGTGTTATTTACAGTGATTTTAGTGTATTTACTTAGTTGGTCGGGTTTATGAGTCGGGCGGGCGGGGCAGTGGAATTGGGGCGGGTTGGTTTTATTTAGTGTAGGTGATTTTTGGTCTTCTCAGAGCGTGCCACATGTCCCAGCCGTTAAAATTGGGGCATATATAAAACTTTGTTGGACGGTAAGGGCTTTAAGGGACGAAAAGTATAATGGGGGACGGTATTGAACAATATGTCATAGTAGAGGGGTATATCAGGCCCTTTTCCGTAAAAAGAATTGGTTGCAAAAGAGAGAAGACTTTGATTATCTATCTATATCTATATCTATACTATATTAAAAGCATGAAGGCCCTAAGTGAAATGTCTTTCGTCGTTTTTATACTTTTAAAATAAAGTTTACATTGGACAAAGTAGTAATTTAACTTATTTTTCTAATATATAAAAATAATCATTTTATTATTTTCCTAATACTTAGGAGTTTGAAATCAATTAAAACTTTAAATATTAAAGCTTTCCTTATTTAAATCACTATGTAAAATCTTAATTTTTAGGATTTAAAATCAACTAAATAAATATCAAACAATTCGTTTATAACATATTTTTGTAACTAGACATACTAATTAGGAAGGTAAATATAATTTGATATAGAATTTTAAAGTTCCATTGGATGTGCACTTTTGTTCCAAATTAAATATCTAAACTATTGTATATACAGTAATTTGTATAAAATTGAGTATCTCTGTACATGTACTTCTAGCACAAGTTAGAGTTGGTGGAGTCCAAGAAAACCATCGGTGCTTACGCATTCGTGTTTATGTTATTTTCGTAAAATATTAACTCAACATTAATTACTTTTAAACTTTTTATTATAACTTATCAATTTTTTCCTAGGAGTTATAAGACCGAACTTCTTTATTCCCAAATCTCTAAAAGATTATAAAATTAAATTTTTCGATATTTGACAAACACAACAAGACATTGAGGACTTATGTAGAATTGAAATTTTTCTTTATTGAGTTAGTTAAATGGGATCAATATTCATCGTTTTTTGGAACTTACATTTTCTTGTTAAAATTTTATTTAATAACTTAAACATATTCCTTAATAACTGGAAAAGGGTCAAATATACCCTTGTACTATCAGAAAAAGTTTAAATGTGCCCCTCATTATACTTTGAGTCCAAATATATTCCTATCGTCATACTTTGAGTCTAAATAAACCCCTATCGTTATACTATTGGTTTAAATATACCCTTTTTCTGTTAAGTTTGTCAAAAGTGGACGTCCAATCCTACGTGGCACTGACATTTGATGAGGTGGATGTCACACGGCTTGCCACTTAAGCGCCCTAACCTATTTTACCCCTCCCTTCTATTTTTTTTTTCACCACTAAAATTTCCTTCCCCTTCGCCACTATTGCTACAATTACCGCTACCATGAAAACTATTGGATTTCAAATTTTAGTCTTTTATATATGGATTAGGAGCGTTGAGGTGGCATGTCATGTGACATCCTTCATCAAACATCAATGCCTCGTAAGATTGGATGTCCACTTTGGACAAACTTAACAGAAGAGGGGTATATTTGAACCAATAGTATTACGACAGGGGTATATTTGGACCCAAAGTATAACGAAGGTATATTTAAACCCTTTCTCTTAGTACAAGGATATATTTGGCCATTTAATATATATTTATCGATTTGGTACACGCGCAAAGCGCGTATCCTAAAATTAGTATTCATGAAAAGAGAAGAAGTTGTGTTTGTTGGAAAGCTTGTGGGAACGAGATAAGGGCGAAGTGCGCTAGTAGCCTGCTATTTAAAATATATCCACAATTTATAATGTATTTGAAGATTAGTCAATTCGTCCAAAATTCAGGACTAAGTATCTTGAATTTTTGTATCCTGAATTTTTGGGCTACTAATTTGGAACTCAGGACTTAATGTCCTAAATTTTTGAGCCGCTAATTTGAAATTCAGGACTAAGTGTTTTGAATTTTTGAACTGCTTATTCGAAATGCAAGACTAAGTGACATGAATTTTTGAACTGCTAATTTAAAATTCAGGACATAAGATTTGAATTTTCAGACATAATTTTTTAACTTTAGGGCACGATGTCCTGAAGTTTGAATCTTGAGATCTAAACTTCAAGATGCAGCGTCTTGAAGTTTGAGTGAACTGGCTAATCTTTAAATACTTGTAAACTGTGGATACATTTTTAAATAATATATTTAAAAGCGGCTACCTGGTATCATCTTCACGAGAATTTTCCAAGTTAATTGTAAAGGAAATAGTGGTGTTGCATCAAGTTATGGACAATATAAGGAAGCAAACAGTACTCTAGCTATCAAATTAGTTTCCACTTCTAAACCATGAATATTAGGAAAAACAAGAAACAAAACAAATATACATAAACAATACGGCTAAAGCCCAAGGAAAAGGGACTCTAAAAAAATTAACCAACCTCAATCACACATTCATATCCTCTTCCTACCCCATCTAGGATGAGATAAGATTACTGAGGTGCTTACACGTGGCACCTCCATTGTGGTGACTAAATGAAGAGTGGCTTAGCTCAAAATATAATTTTCCAACCTTTCATGTGTGGATATTAAGTTTTGTGTAGTGAATCAAGAACCACATAATCCAATGGTTAGCTTTATTCCAAGATGAGGGGGTTGTTGATTTTTGTCCGTCAGATATAGGAAATATGTAAAACCTTATCATTATATATAGGGTGGTGGGCAACTATGCAATGACCATATTGGAAGTTAAAGGAAAAGAGAGAAAGAGAAATCTTTCTGTCTAAGTGTAATTAACAATGGCTTCCTCAGTTCTTTCCTCTGCAGCAGTTGCCACCCGCAGCAATGTTGCTCAAGCTAACATGGTTGCACCTTTCACTGGCCTTAAGTCAGCTGCCTCATTCCCTGTTTCAAGGAAGCAAAACCTTGACATCACTTCCATTGCCAGCAACGGCGGAAGAGTGCAATGCATGCAGGTAATTTATATACAATGACAGTGCAAAAAATTTTGATACAATTAATGCATCTTAACATGTCATAGCTAAAAATTCTATTTTGGTGGAATATAGGTGTGGCCACCAATTAACAAGAAGAAGTACGAGACTCTCTCATACCTTCCTGATTTGAGCCAGGAGCAATTGCTTAGTGAAGTTGAGTACCTTTTGAAAAATGGATGGGTTCCTTGCTTGGAATTCGAGACTGAGGTCAATATCTGTTCTAAATTTTGCATACTCCTTCAATTTTATGCGACATTTTTTTCCTTCTATTTGTTCCAAAAAAAAAAGAAGAAGAAGACGACATATTTATATATTTAGAAAAAATTTAACTTTTAACTTTAATATGTTATTTTGCATGTGCAGCACGGATTTGTCTACCGTGAAAACAACAAGTCACCAGGATACTATGATGGCAGGTCAGTACCAAATCCACAATATTTTAGTTAAATCATAGATATATGTACGCAGATCTTAAAAAGAAGTACAAAAATCATGTTTCGAGACCATGTTTTAGAAGAACGAAATCTTGAATTTTAAATCTTGAATCTGGTACTGATGCAGATACTGGACCATGTGGAAGCTACCTATGTTCGGATGCACTGATGCCACCCAAGTGTTGGCTGAGGTGGAAGAGGCGAAGAAGGCATACCCACAGGCCTGGATCCGTATCATTGGATTCGACAACGTGCGTCAAGTGCAGTGCATCAGTTTCATTGCCTACAAGCCAGAAGGCTACTAAGTTTCATATTAGGACAACTTACCCTATTGTCTGACTTTAGGGGCAGTTTGTTTGAAATGTTACTTAGCTTCTTTTTTTTTCTTCTTCCCACAAAAATTGTTTATGTTTCCTACTTTCTATTCGGTGTATGTTTTTGGATTCCTACCAAGTTATGAGAACTAATAATAATTATGATTTGGTGCTTTGTTTGTAAATTTTGTTGTTTCACATTCGTGTGGCGTATATGAGTTTCATCTTGATAATATCTGCAAATCTTAAATGCAAATTATGGTCCACACATTCACCCTCATCCCAACCACTTCTAGAATATGAAAGTTATTCAATCATTCCTTCACTTCCCAAAAAGTTATTGTGCTTCATTTGTATGGGCTGCCTTATCTACTATTGAATTGTATGGGCTGCAAATTTGGCAATATCTGTTATTGAATATCTCAAGCTTTTTCATGGCCACAGTTGTAGAAACTGGAGACATAAAGGATAAGATTTCATTTTTGGGTGTATGATCATCATATCACTTGCAAATACTTAAGTCACAATAGAAGTTTGGTTAAAGGTTCTCATATCATTATATCTATAGAATACTTCCAACTTCATGACATCAACTCTTCCAAGAAATTTGGCTGTATTCTAACTATTGTAACTTATGTGAGGGTATTTATATGACTGAAGCATGTACCTTGTGTGGAATCCTCCAACTTGTGTGTTACATAACTAATAGATATGTGAGACACATCAAAAATCTTCAACTCTTTAGAAACAGAAACCACCAAGATTAAGGATACTCTCAGAAAAAGAAAAAGAAACTCAATCACCAGTCCCTATTCCAAATTTCAGATATATACAATACTGCAGGTTTTGAAATTGTCAAAAATTTGTGGCACCAAAATCAATCGAGAGTGACAGCACAAAACAAAACTAACTCTCAACCACCTTATTTCAAATAAATGTGCAACAGCCACATCGTTGCACAATAATATTAACGAAAAACCAGAACTTTTCCCCTCTAATAAATAGCTAATATCTCCAAAATCTTCTCTTCTTTTCTAGATATTCTATATACATTGTTGAGCTGCCGACTTTATATACTTCTCAGTAAGGAAGATTTTTAAGCCATAGCAGCCATGTGGGAGTTTTGGCAGTCAAAACCCTCTACTCTATTTGGTGATTGAGTTTGCCCAAGTCTTGCCATTGAACACCTTCCTTTACAAATTGTTGATGGAGAAGATGAAGCTGAAGTAGATGTACTTGGTGATGATGAAAAACAGGATTGTTTTTCATTTGTAAAGCGAGCATCATGGATTAATGGATTCATAGCCCTACAAGGCGGTGAACCAGAGAAGAAAGGAGGGGATGACGACAAATCAGATGTGTATTGTGTTGCAGCTATGCCATCCTGTTAGACCATGAAGATCATTTTAAGAAATGGCAGGTTGAATCAGTGGAATGTTTTATTAACTTTGTTCTTAAACAGTCAGCACATTTTGAAATAGATCGACAAACGATACAGCTATGCATGTACATAAGTCACACAGGTAAATTGACAGTTGAATATGATCACTAGAGCAGTACAAAAAACAAAAACAAAAAAATATAGTCCAAAATTAATTAAACCAATATGCTAAAGATAGCATCATATCACTACATAGGTCATATTGGTTAAGTGCATCTCGCAAGCTTGCATTTGCAGACTATCATTAGACTACACAGAAAAGAACAAATAATCAGCAAATACAACTCTTCTACCTTCTGCAATTGATGCAAGCTAAAAAAATGACTTGAACTGAACATCTATTGACCTTTCTATTTTTCTATTCGTCTGGCCTACTCAAGAATATGTGGCATGGGATTAATCACTGTACACCCTAAGGCTCCTTTTAGAATTATGCTTCGTTAAGAATATCTACAAAACCATAATTGTGTTTCCATAAGGCTCCTTTTAAAAATATTTTGCTAAGGCAAATTTAGGATTCTCATAAGAGCTCCATATTAAGAAAGTTAAAAGGATTAGAAAGTAAAATAATGTATGGATCGATGAGGCCAGGCCTAGCTGGCTGATAGAATATTGACATGTATTAAGGAATGGGGATAGACTGATAGACAGAAAGACAGGGACGTACATTGCAATTATTTGCCAATTATCATTTGATTGGACTCTCAACTACCTCAACTTTCAATTTGTCTCATGAAAACCCATACTACCTACTCCTATGGATTGAATATTTTCTGTCCACTGATTACCTTTACACCTTAAAATCACTTAAGCATCAAAGCTACTTCTTGCCTTATGTAGCTTGTAATTCTACACTCTCCGATGATGAGGATGCTTTTCATATTAACTATATGCAAAAAGTCCAAGATATTTCTGATTATAAAGATTAATGCAAGATGCAACACCAACCTACTAACACAATGTGCAAGGTTTATCATGTAAACAGCCTTCATGTATACATTGCTTTAGATTCCGAAGCTTTAGCAAACAACAAATGTTGACATAATTGTATGCAGAAAAGCTATAAATGATAAGTTTCATCCCTGGGTAGTAATGTCAATTCAAAGATTCATCATAGTCAAGACTATTTCTACATTGACCATCAATCTACTACGACCCCTTATTCAAAAATCTTTCCTTTTTGTGCACTTTGTTTTGACAACATTCATCCATAAAGAAGAAAAACAAAGTAAACAAAAACAGAGTAAAGGAGCGAGTCCATTATCCACAGAGTTTTGAAGCCCTCGACGATTTCTCGGTTACAAAAAAAAAATTCTAATGTGAATAGAAACGTACCTCTTTGAGAATGAGATCAGTAAGTTCTGCTCCACTTTTTGAAACAAAGGCATCAGCTTTATTTCTTTTCCACCATCAAAAACAAAAAAGACCCATTAAAGAGAGGATCATCAACATTAATGGGTCATTAAAATCTTAAAAAATTGGGATTAACAAGGATTAGAAATAATTACCTCAAGGGAAGGCAGTTCGAATGGCTAATGGTATCCCCAAGACGACGAGGTTTGGGACAAATGAGCGAACCCATTGGATTAGCGCCGGTCGTGAATCGGCTACAACCCCAATACTTCAGTCCGCACCAAGGCAACGGGAAACCCCATCACCTCTTGAAGGTGGCCGGAAAAGGGAAAAGAAAAAGCTATTCCTACGATTTTGGCAAATGCCTATTTTGCTAAGATGAATATACGTTTCGTTCCATATTTGTAGGTCTTATATTTACCTCCGTCCCGTTTTAGATGAATAGGGCCTCTACAAAACGCATATTGATCTTACGTTAATTCTTTCTTTTTGGTAAAAGCTTTGCCAAACTTTAAGGGTTCCTTTGGCAGGGTATATAAGAATAATGCATAATATAGTGTATTAATAACGTTGATATTAGTTATGATTGCATTAGTTATGCTGATATTTTTCTTTGAATACATAAATGTATTTTTTTTTATAATTTAAATTTTTATTATCAGGGAAATAGTTATGCCACAGTAGTTATGCTGATTTCTTATCCATTATTTGATTTGATGTATTAAATTATCACAATTTTTAAAAGAATTATTTGTTTACAAAAATACTTTCATAACTAGTCCATCACTTTATTTTTTTAAAGGAAATATATGTTGAGCAATGTTTTTATATGAACAAGGTTTTAAAAAAATTATTTGATTTGTCTACCTATTGCCACGACCTAAAAACCGACCCGATCGTGATGGCGTCTATCGTGAAACTAGGTCAGTCGACACAACTCCCGAATCAACCATTTTTCAATAAAAGTTATTTTTATACCATTTATAAACCAATAATCTCATAATGAAAATTTAAAAGAAAAGTACAGAATAATTGCACAAGCTCGACATCGGGGTGTCACTAGTCATGAGCATCTATCAAGGTCTAAATACAACAAGAGTCTAAAAATGTACTAGACACAATAATAAAAATGAGAGGAAGGAACCAGTGTTGTGAACGTCGTGCAACCACCTTGCTAACTCTAATGACTCCGCGTCTGAGCAATCAACATCAGCTACCGGGTTCTGAAATACCTGAATCTGCACACGAGGTGTAGGGAGTAATGTGAGTACTCCAACCCAGTAAGTAATAAGAGTAAATAAAGACTGAGCAGTAGGAAACGATGAAACCACATTTATGATAAACTCAATAAGTACAACAGGCTTTCAAATCAGAATACGAGTCAGCCGTCTCATTTAAAATCTAGCTTTTGGTAAAATCATTTAAAGATACCTTCCAACAGTTTCAGTAGGGGTTCAATACCATTTATAATAAACGAGATGAAAGCCATAATCGGCCCCTCGGGCAAAATATAGTTCGTAAACAGCCCCTCGGCAAAACAGGAATCGTAAACACCTCATATCATAAAAGTCTCAGTGGAAATAACAAAGCCAAAATCAGTGATTAAGTACCGAATAACTCGTAAAAACTCCAGCTTAAATGAAAATTTGTTTAAAAATATTTGTTCAACATTTTTAACAGAGGCTCAGTATAAAGAGGAGTGAAAATAGCAATTATATCAAACAAGCCCCTCGGGCAAAGCATCACTCATATATGTATACAGCCCCTCGGGCAAGCCTCAGTCACTCGAAACTCAACTCTCATCAGTCAGCGCTCACACTCAGCACTCACACTCAATAAGTACCATATAGTAACTGCTGCGACGCGCAGCCCGATCCATATATCATTGCGGCGTGCAGCCCGATCCATATATATAGTTGATTGCTCTCACTTGGGGTGTGCAGACTCCGGAGGGGCTCCTACAACCCAAGCGCTATATCACTACGGCGTGCAGCCCGACCCAACGTATTGATGCGGCGTGCAGCTCGATCCACATACATACATACATACATACATACATACATACATACATACATACATACATACATATATATATATACATATATATATATATATATATATATGTTACGGCGTGTAGCCCGATCCATAGATATATAATCCTCACAACCAGGCCCTCGGCCTCTCTCAGTCATTAACCTCACAATCAGACCCTAGGTCTATCTCAGTCATCAACCTCACAATTAGACCCTCGGTCTATCTCAGCCATCAACCTCACGATCACTCGGACCATCAGTAAAACAGGGAACTCAGCCCAAACAATTTTCACATTTTAAGAATTTAAGTGATAAAAACCAGGTTTAGACAATAAAACAGGTAAATCATGACTGAGGATATGCTTTCGGAACAAATAGAGTGAGAAACAATAGTAAAAATGCCCCTAAGGATCTCAACAGGGCACAAGGCCTCAAACATGACATACAATCCAAAATATAATATCAATCTCTAAAACATGGAATATCATAAGATTTCAAATTAAATACACACTTAACAGTTGTACGGTACAAACCAAGTCTCAATCCCCAACGGTGCACGATTCCACGTTCGTCATCTAGCGTGTGTGTCACCTCAAAGTAGCATAACGATATGAAATCAAGGGTTCCAAACCCTCAGAACAGCATTTACAATCATTGCTTACCTCGATCCGGTCCAAACTCTAGCTCGTGATGTCTTTCCCCTCATGAATCGACCTTTGGATGCTCCAAATCTAGCCACAATCAGTACATAACTATTAAAATATGCTAAGGGAACAAAGCCCACTCAAAAATATCCAATTTACATAAAAAAATCCCGAAATTTCTCAAACCCGGCCCCCCACCCCTCGGGCCCATGTCTCAGAATCCGATAAAAATTACATCAATAAAATCCAGTCACGAGTCTACCCATGTCAAATTCGTCAAAATCCGATCTCAATTGCCCATTCAAATCCCCAAAAGAAATCTCAAACTTTTCTTCCATTTTTCCCTAATTTTCACTCTAATTTCTCAATTAAATGATAAAATTCAAGACCAAATCATGGAATTAAACCAAATATGAGTGAAAAATACTTACCCCAATAGCTCCACTGAAAATCTTCTCAAATTCCACCTTCTCCCGAGCTCTCCAATGGTTTTTATGAAATTGGACGTAAACCCTCAATTTAAAAATATAAACTGTCTACCCAGACATTTCTTCATCGCGAACGCGACATATCCCTCGCGTTCGCGAAGCACACTGCTTCACTGACCAGAATCTCTTCTATGCGAACGCGAGAAAGCTCTCGCAAACGCGATGCACAACACACTCAACATCTCGCGATCGCGACCCCAACTACGTGAATGCGTAGAACAAATGCACCGAGGACCCAGCTATCCTTCCTCCTCTATGCGAACGCGACCTGAACCTCGCGAACGCGATGACCAAAGACCTCACACCTTCGTGATCGTGGAACCATCTTCGCAAAC
Source organism: Nicotiana tabacum (assembly GCF_000715075.1). Lineage (NCBI taxonomy): Eukaryota > Viridiplantae > Streptophyta > Magnoliopsida > Solanales > Solanaceae > Nicotiana > Nicotiana tabacum. The sequence goes on along the minus strand of NC_134100.1, from coordinate 20,761,780 downwards.
GCGAAGGCAAACTCCACAGCCTCGCACCTTAACCCTTCACGAACGCGTGACATGCATCGCGAATGCGAAGGTCAAAAACCTGCAACACCAACAGCAGCAATTCTGTAATTTCACAGCATGAAATAGTTCGATTGACCACCCGAAACTCACCTGAGGCCCTCGGGACCTCAACCAAACATTCCAACATATCCCATAACATCATTCAAACTTGTTCCAACCTTCAGAACGCTCAAAACAACCTTAAAACACCAAATTTGCATCGAATTCAAGCTTAAGAATTTCAAGAACTTCTAAATTACGCTTTTGATCAAAAACCCAACCAAACCACGTCCGAATGGCCTGAAATTTTGCACACACGTCACAAATGACACAACGAAGATAGTGCAACTTCCGGAATTCCATTACAATCCTTATATCAAAATCTCACCTATCAACAAGAAAACGCCAAAATCTCAATTTCGCCAATTCAAGCCTAAACTTTCCACGGACTTCTAAAATGCATTCCGATGACGCTTCTAAGTCTTAAATCACCTAACGGAGCTAACTAAATCATAAAAATTCTGATCCGAGATCATACACTAACAAGTCAAAACTTAGTCAAACCTTTCAATTTTTTTTAAGCTTCAAACTGAGAATTGTTCTTCCAAATTTATTCCGATTATCCTAAAAACCAAAATCAACGATTTACATAAGTCATAACACATCATACGGGGCAAGTCATGCCCGAGAACTGACGAGCAAGGTGCAAAAGCTCAAAACGACCGGTCGGGTCATTACACCTATATTGTAGTATAAAACTAGATAGTTATTTATAAAAAAGAAAATATGCAAAGAATTTATTTATTTACTAGGGATATAACTTTATTTTTCCCTTTCTTGGATTATTTCAAACTTGCATTAATATAATAACATATTTTAATTAAGTATTTTATTTGAAGGACATTTTTGTCTTTAACTAAGCTAATGCATGCATTAAAACTTATTCCATTGTTAATACTGTGGTTTCTTATGCATTAGTTATGCATAGGATAATATCAAATAAGGTGTATAATCAATGCTTGCATAACTAATGCATAGGTTCAAAAAGTATACCAAACAAGGTATTGTGAGTATACAAAGCTAATGGATGCATTATTTTATTTAATGCATCCTACCAAACGACCCCTTATTGTGGATCAAAACTGCTTTCAAATTCATTTAGCCAAACATAAGCGATTACTATACTTCCGATTAAAAATACTTTTCAAAATAAGTAGATTTTGAAAGTTTGCAAACTATTTACTATTCAAAAATAGTTTTCTTCTAAACACTTAGAGCATGTTTGGAAAGCCACCTAGGAATTGGATTTGGGTGTAATTACATAGTTTGAAATGTTTGTTTGGCCAAGTAATTACTTGATCATCATGGAATTGGGTGTAATTAGAGAGGTGTAATATACTCTCTAATTTTCGGGAGGTGGGATTTAGTAGTAATTATACTGTGTAATTATAGGTTGCTTTTAAGTTTCTTTTCTTTTTGTTTTTATTTTAATTTATTTTCTTTATAACTTTTTATTTCTATTCTTTTAATTTGTTAACTTTGTTTTTATTTTTATTGCTTTTGAAATTTTAAAAAATATTTTTTTGTACATTATTTATCTTTTATTTTATTATGTTGGAATTTGACATATGTTAAACTCTTTTTTTTGTATTTTGAAATTGTGTTATATTAATATGTTAAATTGCGTTATATTAATATTTTGAAATTTGCATATGTTAAATTGTGTTATGACATTATATCTATAAATATTAATATATTTTTTCAAACATTCAGTCCATGATGTTCTTACTAAATAATATTTTTAGTTTTATAATTAATTAAACTAAATATTATTAATTTGAAAAACATATATAAATTATTTTACAATATTAATTATAAATATATGATTACTAATTAATGTGTATTCAAGAAAAAATATGCATCTTAATAATCTAATACCATTTATACTTATAAAAAATTATTTATAGGATTTATTATATTAACTTTTAAGTTTTGATAATTACTTCATTTAAAATTTAATCTAATTGTGTAATTACACTTGTCCAATCAAACAGTACACTTGTAATTCCACTATATTTATATTATGACAAACAAACAGGCCATCATAATTACTAAATTGTGTACTTACTAGCTGTGTAATTACTACTCTAGTAATTACATCAATTTCAATTACCGACTGGCTTTCAAAACAGACCCTTAGGCAAACTTCCCAACTAATAGCATGTTTGTGTGTATTTCAGGTTGGGTCGGTGGCTATTGGTGACGACGAACGGGACGCGCATGTTCAAATAATGGAGATAGCCCAAGAGAGTGTCATCAAGGGGCGATGAGAGTTGGACATGAACGTGCCAGGTGGCCGCAACACTGTCGTGTACACCAAGACAATTCTCAAGTTCTACTCGCGGGAGTTGGTACCTCCGATTTTCCTGTTTCCCTTTGTTGTGTTTAAATTATTTCCATCTTATTTCGTATTAGTTTAATCATCATATTAGCGTGTCTGTAGTTGCAACTTGTCTTTTTCTAGTTTGGTTTGTTGCCTAGTGTGTGTTAGTGAGTTCCCTTAGTTTGTCGTAGGTTTAGTGGTTGCAGTTTGGGATGGTCGAGTGATTTCATGTCCTCGGAGGGAGGGGGTGGGCGGGAGGTGGGGCAGGGGTTAGGGAGTGGTTCGGAAGGCAAGGGAAGTAAGGGCAATAAAGGTGCCTATAGGTTAAGAATTGGGTCGTGGATTGTAGGAACATTGACGGGTAAGTCTATAGAATTGGCAAAGATCCTCCGGAAGAGGGGGGTCAATATAGTGTGTGTCCAAGAGACTAGGTGGGTAACTACAAAATCTCATTTTACCTGCTATCTTTGTGATTTTTGACTTGGCTAATAGTTTCTCTACAATATGTTTTTGATATTCTATTTGGTTTAGCCGATAAACCGTAAGTTAACTGTCCGATAATTATTAATCCAATACCAATATGCCCGTTGTCTTATTAGATGGCTAGCGAATTACTGTATTTATAATTCGATAACCAATAAGCCGAACCGTTAAGCGTAATTATCCGCCTAATCTGCCCGATAAGCACCCCTAGACTCAAAGCATTTTTCGGTTGTTATGGGGTTACACCAAGGTTTTGTGCTCTGTACGTTCTTATTTGACCTAGTGATGGACGCACTAACATACCCATATTCAAGGGGAGGTGACATGGTGTATGTTATTCGCTGACGACATTGTTCTGATAGATGAGTCGCGAACCGGTACTACTAAGAGGCTGGAAGTTTGGAGATAAACCCTTGAGTCTAAGAGTTTCAAGCTGATCATGACTAAGATGGAATACTTGGAATACAAGTTCACCGCTGCGCCGAGGGTAGTGGTGCATGGATGTGAGGCTTGAATCAAAGGTCATCTCGACTAGAGGCAGTTTCAAGTACCTTGGGTCGGTTATCCATGGGGAAGAAGAGATCGACGAGGATGTCACACACCGTATTGGGGGTGGGGTAGATGAAGTGAAGTTTAGCATCTGGAGTCCTGTGTGACAAAGGAGTGCCTTTGATACTCAAAGGTAAGTTTCATAAAGCGGTAGTTAGACCGGTCATGATGTATTACCTGTTAAGAACTCATATATTTAGAAGAAAAAAGTAGTAGAAATGAGAATGTTGATGTATATATACGGACACACTAGGATGGATAGGATTAGGAATGGTGATATTCGGGAGAAGGTAGGTGTAGCTCCCATTGATGACAAGATACGGGAAGCGAGGCTCACATAGTTCGGGCACGTATAGGGGAGAAGCCCAGATGCTCCGGTAAAGAGGTGGGAACGATTGGCTTTGGAGGGCACGAGAAGAAGTAGAGGGTGGCCTAAGAAATATTGAGGAGAGGTGATCAGACGGGACATGGTGAGGCTTCAGATTTCCGAGGACATGACCCTTGATAGGAAGCTGTAGAGGTCGAGTATTAGGGTTATAGGCTAGGAGGTAGTTGAGTCTTTCTTACTTCGTACCTTTCCGAGGCTAGTTTGATAGGATTTTTATCTGAGACTGCTAGTGGTTAATATTGTGTCTTACTACTCTTTCATTTTTCATAGTGTCGGGTCTATTTAATGGCTATCTCTTTTGCTTTGCATCTATTTTTTGGTTTTCATGATGATGTTATTTTTCCTATGGTATCTGTTGGTGGTATTTATATTGTCTTTTTTTGTCTTTTTGAACCGATGGTCTTTTGAAAATAATCTCTCTACATCATCGGGGTAAGGGTATGTCACACCCCGAACCATGGTCTGGGCGTAACACGATACTCGGTGCCTAACTGCATGTGACTGAGTGAACCAACTGCATGGATTGATCAACACGTGGTATAACTATAAGATAGAGGTAAATATAAAACATGGTAATCTACTAAGGAGTCTGACTGAAATACCATAGATGCGAAAAATACTGAAAGGTCTGCCAGTATAAACAAGTAGCCGACAAGGCTAACACAAGAAAGCCTGCTAATATCTGACTGACTGGGTTGTATTCTACGAAGCCTCTAAAGATATACTGAAAATACTAATTGTTTACCGAGACAAGGTCCCCGGTATACCTTATTAACTGAAATACTATAATGACAAAAACAAAAGAGAGATAAGGCCCCGGAAGACTGGGGCTCACCAATAGCTGATACGAGATGTCCTAGCAAGCAGAATCGTCAACCTGAAAATCGTTACCTGCATCGCGAGATACATGCCCCGGGCAAAAGGGACGTCGGTACATTTGAATTGTACTGGTATGTAAAATAGCTGAACAAAAGAACTCTAAATACTGAAACTGAACTGCTGGATGATAAACTGATAATTGAACAAGGAAGTAAGGATGTGAATACTCCCTCTTCTGAATGATGAACAACATGTTTAACTGAATATTAAACTGCAGCCTCAGGCCCAATATGTATATACATCTATATATGTGCACAACTGCGGCCTCGGGCCCAAGTATACATAACTGCGGCTTCAGGCCCAAAGATGCATAAAGCATGAAACTGCGGTCTCAGGCCCAAATACAGGTGTTCAACATTCAAGAATATAAAATCAGGAACTGAGAATCATATTACAATACATGATACTGAAATAATGAGCCATACCAAGTTACATGATACTGGATTAGTGATAGGATTAGACTGAGATGAGTATTCATAATAAGTTGATTTATCATAACTGAAACTCATAGAATATCGAATGATTATGAGACTATGCCATCTAGAGAATAGAAATTCTACTACTATTCAGGGAGCTGAGGCATAGTTATTTTCTGAGGAATCTGGTAATGGTCATAATGAATGGGACGTAAGGAGAATCATGGACATTCCCAAACGTAAAGAGTTAGCCTTACATACCTTAACTTCCTGCCTTTGAGCGTAATACAATGTTTGTCAACCCTTTCAACTTTAATCTATAGCAATACAAGTCAAAGGGATTCCATATTAGCTATGATGTTTATGTTTTGGTCACTTACGCATTTTATCAAACACTTGGTCAAAATAAAGCTTCATAGTCCTTATTAATGGTGTCTCTACACCCAACAACCCATTCTCTTGTTCCTAGATAAATTTTAAAGTCTCAAATGATTATATCAACATTATTCTTCATCACCTATAATGTAAACAACACTCTTATCCAATAATCAACACTCAACACCCCAATCCTATAATCGTTCATACTTTTCTATCAAACCCACCAACTTATATCTCATGAACTAGGGTTTATAATCATTAAACAAATGCTAGAATCAATTAGAGGGTGAAGACATTACCTTTTTGAAGTTCAAACCCTTTGAATTCGAGTTCTAGGCTTCCTTCTCTCAACAATAATGTCTCAATTGAATATCAAATGATATGGAGGGTTTATCCATGTTAATAAGATGTTGGAAAATTGAAATTAACTTAGAATCACCATTAGAACTTACCTTGGGTGGTGGAAGGACCCTTAAGGAGTTAGGTTTTTGAGAGTTCCTCTTTTTAGAGCAAGTTTTTATGTTTTGGGGCTGTGGGGGACAAAATATAGCTTTAAAACGACCCCCCACTAGAGCTCCCGTGCATCTGGAGGCCTGCCCGCGCTACTGACCGCTCTAAACGGCAGTAACACTTCCTCAAAATTAGCGCGTCCCCGCTAAGGGCGTGCTACCGGCGCACATATCGTATACTGTTCTGTAAAATGCGCATAACCTTTTGCACAGAGATCTGTTCGGGTTCTATAATATATAGTTGGGAAGCTATTTCAAAGACCTACAACTTTCATGCTTTGAGTTTTCCCAAATTCCTTACTTATTTTCACTAAAATCTGCTGGAATACGAACCTTCTGCAAACTTAGTCAATTTTGTCAAATCTTATGCACCTCACTTTCCATCTTGATTTTGAAATAACTATTTTCACCCATAATCATCCCGGTGGGACTTTACATGTTCAAGGTATAAGCTTACCAGTCATTTAACACATTCACACCTAAGCCGAATTTACGGGGTGTTACATTATCTCCCCCTTGGAATCATTCGTCCTCGAATGATGGTCCTGGCTGCAACTACGGCTATCTATGGACATTAAACAGGTGTGATGGGGATATGAGGATACTGAAATATCATGAATACATGTATATCAAACTGAACGAGCACGTGAGCACTAAATACTAAGCTGAGTGAATACTAAAAGACATGGAGATTATAATAGAAGGCCTGAATGAAAAGGTTAATTACCTTCTATATTTTCCTTTTGCTCTTTAAAGAGATGGGGATATCTTGACTTCATGTCCTCCTCGGCTTCCCATGTAGCCTCTTCAACCTTTTGGCTCCTCCAAAGCACTTTTACTAAAGCAATTTCCTTAGTTCTGAGCTTGTGGATTTGTCGATCAAGAATAGCCACTAGAATTTCCTCATAAGACAGACTGTTTTTAACCCCTATAATCTTCGTAGGAACCATAAGTGACGGGTCTCCCATGAATTTCTTCAACATGGACACATGAAACACTGGTGTACAGTAGTTAGTTCTTGTGGCAATTCTAACTCATAAGCCACCTGTCCGATCCTTTGAAAAATTCTATATGGACCAATATAGCGGGGACTAAGCTTCCCCTTCTTCCCATAACGCCTTTCATGGGCGATACTTTCAGAAACACCCAATCATCAACTTGAAACTCTAAGTCTCTACGCCGTACGTCCGAATAGGACTTTTGGCGACTTTGAGCCGTCTTCAAATGCCTTTGTATCAAGTTGACTTTCTCCATAGCCTGATAGACCAAATCGGGTCCTAACAACTCCGCTTCTCCGACTTCGAACCAACCAATTGGTGATCTACACCTTCGACCATACAGAGCTTTGTACGGTGCCATCTTGATACTAGAGTGATAGCTGTTATTGTAAGCAAACTCAATGAGAGGTAGATGATCGTCCCAATTACCTTTAAAATCAATAATACATGCCCTCAACATATCCTCCAGAGTTTGAATGGTGTGTTCTGCCTGTCCATCTGTTTGAGGATGAAAAGCGGTGCTGAGGTTCACCCTTGTGCCCAATCCCTTCTGAAAGGATTTCCAAAAGTTTGCTGTGAACTGAGCACCATGATCTGAGATAATGGACAAAGGAGTCCCATGCAATCAGACAATTTTCTTTAATATACAACTTGGCATAATCCTCGGTCGAATATGTATTCTTCACTGGCAAGAAGTGAGCTGAATTGGTAAGTAGGTCTACAATCACCCAAATCGAATCGCGCTTCCGTAACGAGCGAGGTAGACCTGTTATGAAGTCCATGTTTATCATCTCCCATTTCTAAATGGGAATTTCTATATTCTGAGTTAAATCGCCAGGCCTCTGGTGTTCGACTTTCACCTGTTGGCAATTTGGACACCTAGCCACGAAATCTGCTATACTCTTTTTCATATCATTCCACCAATAAACCTCATTAAAATCGTGATACATCTTAGAGGAACCTGGGTGAATAGAATACCTGGAATTTTGGGCTTCTGACATAATCCGCTCTCTGAGCCCATCTACGTTTGGAACGTATAGTATCTCAAAGTACCATCATCTCCCCGTTGTTCAAAAGCCATAGTCTTGTGTTTGTGAATTCCTTCCTAAAGCTGCAATAAGTAGGGAACACTGAACTGTTTTTCTTTTACTTCGGCTACTAAGGAGGATTCAGCCCTGTTCTGGAGAACAACGCCACCATCTTCGGAGTCCAAAAGTCGAACACCTAGATTTTCTAAGCGGTGGACTTCCTTCATCATAGTTTGCTTGTCTGCCTCAACATGAGCTAAGCTGCCCATAGAACGCCGACTGAGAGCATCGGCTACAACATTTGCTTTCCCCGAATGATAGATGATATAACATCATAATCTTTAAGTAATTCGAGCCACCTTCTCTGACGTAGATTTAATTCTCTTTGCTTGAAGATGTACTGGAGACTCTTGTGATCTGTAAAAATGTCAACATGTACCCCATACAGATAATGGCGCCAGTCTTAAGCGCGAACACCACAGCTGCTAATTCAAGGTCATGAATCGGATAATTCTTCTCGTGAGCCTTGAGCTGTCTCGACGCGTAGGCTATGACTTTACCGTGCTGCATTAATACACACCCAAGACCAACCCCTGAGGCATCATAATAAACAACGAACCCTTCGGTTCCTTCTGGTAGTGTCAGGACTGGAGCTGAAGTCAGCCTTTTCTTTAACTCCTCAAAACTTTTCTTGCACGCGTCTGACCATTGAAACTTGACTTTCTTCTGAGTTAATCTAGTTAAAGGGGACGATATAGAAGAAAATCCCTATACGAAACGCCTATAATAGCCCGCTAGACCCAAGAAACTTCTTATATTGGATACTGAGGTGGGTCAAGGCCAATTCTTCATTGCCTCTATTTTCTGAGAGTCCACCTTCACGCCTTCCCCTGAGATGACATGGCCCAAAAACGCTACTGATTTCAACCAGAATTCACACTTAGAAAATTTTGCATATAGCTTGTGATCCTGCAGTATCTGCAACACAATTATAAGATGTTCTACATGGTCAGTCTCGCTACGGGAATAAATCAAGATGTCATCAATAAACACAATAACAAACAAATCAAGATAAGGCTTGAAGACCCTATTCATAAGGTCCATGAAAGCTGCTGGTGCATTCGTTAAACCAAATGACATTACCAGGAATTCGAAATGCCCATATCGAGTCCTAAAAGCTGTTTTTGGAATATCAACTTCCTTAACCTTCAACTGATGGTATCCCGATCTGAGGTTAATCTTGGAATAACACTGGGCACCCTGAAGTTGATCAAATAAATCATCTATTCCGGGAAGAGGGTACTTGTTATTGATGGTGACTTTATTCAACCGGCGATAGTCAATGCACATACGCAAAGTCACATCCTTCTTTCGGACAAACAAGACCAGTGCGCCCCAAGGTGAGACACTTGGCCTTATAAATCCCTTATCTAGAAGATCTTTCAACTGGACTTTTAACTCTTTTAACTCTGCTGGAGCCATTCTATAAGGCGGAATAGATATCGGCTTAGTGCATGGAAGTAGATCAATTCCAAAGTCAATCTCCATATGGGGAGGGACTCCAGGGAGATCTTCGGGAAACACTTCTGGAAACTCATTTACAATTGGTACCGACTGGAGAGTGGGGATCTGAGCGTCTGCATCCTTAACTCGAACTAGGTGATAGATATATCCCTTGGAGATCATCTTTCTAGCTTTAAGATAGGAAATAAACCTACCCTTAGGTGCTACTACATCACCCTTCCATTCTAAGACTGGTTTACCGGGAAATTCAAAACTTACTATTTTGGTTCTACAACCCACTTTGGCATAACATGACTCTAACCAATCCATGCACATGATCACATCAAAGTCTAATATCTCCAATTCTACTAAGTCTGCTACAGTAAGACGATGATGCACTTTGACTGGACATCCCCTATAGATATACCTTGCTATAACTGATTCTCCAACTGGAGTGGATACTTCAAAGGGTTCACCCAACTTTTCTGGTTCTATCCCAAATTTCTTTGCAATATATGGGGTTATATAAGATAGGGTGGATCCCGGATCTATAAGAGCATAGACATCAAAACTGAATATATTTAGCATACCTATGACAACATCTCCATGAGCCTCTGTATCCTGACGGTCTGCCAGTGCATACAAGCAGTTTCGACCACCGCCTGCAGTATTAAACTTTACTGCACCGTGCCCTTGTTGGGCATGAGAGTTATTATGGGCTACTGAATTAGTGGACTAAGCTACATTTCCTCCATTGTTCTGCTTTGCCGATGGACAATCCCTCAAAAAGTGGCCTTGCTGACCGCACCCAAAGCAACCATTTGTGCCCAAATGACACAACCCTGGGTGCCTCTTACCACACGTGTTGCAAATAGGGTAACTAGGGACTCTGTAACCCACACTAGCCTGTGACTGTGAGTCTGCTGTTCTGAAATTCTGGTTTTTCTTGTTAAACTTTGACCTCTGAACCGGTGCACTAGCTGAAGATGGAGCAGGTCCTAATTTTGATTTCTTGAAAAACTAGCGATTGCCTCCTACTTGAGATCCCCCATGGTTGAAATTTCCTGCAGACTTAGCTCTCTTGTTGAATTCCCTCTCCTTCTCTCTCCGTAGACGTTCTTCTTCCTTCAACCTGTCTTCGTTCCCTTGAACAAAGGCAACCATCATAGTGATGGTCATGTCATTATTCTGAGTAGCTATACTAGCATCATCAAACAAATCATCTGAAAGCCCCAACACAAACCACCTAACTCTAGCCCTCATATCACGTACCATTTCCGGAGCATAATTGGCCAAAGAGACGAACTTGAGGTAGTACTCATTCACACTCATATCATTCTGTCTGAGTCTCTCAAACTCCAAAGCTTTAGCTTCCAAGACCTCAATGGGTATAAAGTGCTCAAAGAACGCATCTGCAAACTCCTTCCAAGTCGCAGGATCCGCATCCTCACCTCGGGACTCTTCCCATGTTTCATACCAAGTGTTGGCAACATCCTTCAGCTGGTACACAACAAGCTTTGTGTTGATACCCAATTTTTCCCTAAGTATTTTTTTACACTCAAAATACTTTCAAAATAACATATATGTGCATACATAAGCATGCCCAAGTGTTTTGCTATTTTTCCCAAATTTCTAAAGACTTTCAAAACCAATTTATTGTCTATTTTAGTAGTGCAAAATTCAATAATTATTCCCAAAATTATCATTTTGGTGAATAATTTATTTATTTCTCATATTTACACCAAAATATAATTAAGGTGATATTTGTATATTTTTTACAAATTTATTTGGTATTTTAAAGGCTAAATTGCATATAATTGCAGTTTTTAGCCTACTTTAGGATTTAATAGCATTTTATAATTATGAAATTAGTTCCAATATTTTTAAATTGATATTTATATACTATTAACGGATCCAGTGCTTTTAATTTGCTTTCAAAATCATTTTTTACTATTTTTATAAAATAAAAAGGAAAAACTGGCTATTTAACATTTTAGCCTCATTTCATTACAATTATAGCCCATTCGGATTTCAATTTCAACCCCCAATTTACCCAATCCAAACTCCCCAATTTCCAGCCCCATTTCGATTGGAACCCGACCCGTACCCAATTCAATTACCCGGTTCAGCTCCGATCTAATCTGAGCCGTTGATCAAATGAGATCAATGACCCAGATTTTACTTCCTAAATTAAAACCCAACAACCCCCCCTAGCCAGACCCCTTATTTCCAAGACGGTCTCTCTCTCTCTATACTGACTCTTGCTCTCCCTTCCCTCTAGAACCTTCTGGTTCTCTCCGATGAATCCACCGCCTCTCCGGCCACCTCCAGCCTCACCTCTCTCGACCACCAGCCGCCGTGAAACCTTGTCTTGTTTATTCCCTCTATCTTCGAGACCCCAGAAGCCCCCACCACACAAGATGGTCACCAGAAGCTTTGCCTGGTTTGTCTCCGGCCTTTTCCCGATGGGTTTTGGTCCAATGGTGCTACGAACACCATTATTGACGAGTTGCACAGCCAGGTTTCTTACATCTCACTGGTTTTAGAAAACCCTAATTTCTACCTAGACCTCTTAAATCTATGTCTTTTTAACGATTTTTAACTTACTCTTTTGTGTTTTACACTACTCTCTACTCGATCTTTACGAGTGCTCAAGTTTTCAACGCATTGTTCTTCTTTTAAAACTAGGGTTTCTGAACCTCTTTCGAAATCAGTATATCTTCTAATTTTTTTTAGTACTGTATGTTTGTGTTGGTATTTCTGCTTGTTTGCGTAATCTTCTGGTTTATTTCCCGATTTCTATGTGTTAATTTTGTTCTAACGTTCCACTGATTCTGTGATTTCTTACTTAGGGTTCTTTGATTTTGTGCCTACTGTGTTTAAATAGGTCTAATTGTTTTCTATTTACTAAATGTTCTGCCAATTCTGTGCATCTCTTCGAATCCCTGATTTTTTGTATGTGATTTCTTTGGAGGTTTTCCACTGATTTGAGTCACTTCCTTGTTTGTGAGATGCTTTCCTTACTTAGTGCTGATTCCCTGTGATTCTCAATCTCGTCTGTGACTTCCTGAACCAATTTTTTTATTCGTCTATAATCCGTCTGTTTATGTGCATAATATACTTTTATTTTACTTTCCTTACTTGTAATTATTTTGTACTTAGTCCCTATTACATGCTCCATGCTATTCCTGTTATAGAAATATTAGTCTTGCAAACATCTTCCTTATTTGATGCAATTTGTACCGTTTGAGCTATGACTCCGTAATTGAAGGAAATCCGAGTTTTTAATTGATTCTAATAAGTATTCTTTCTATAATTATAATCAGTCTATACGTATTACCTTATTTTCCACTTATTTTGAGAACTATAAGTACTCTACCCTCTCTTTAGAAAAAAGGAGATTCAGTGTTCTGAACTCTCTCTTACACACATAAGCATACTCACTGTTCTCTCTTGTTTCTCTATACATCCTCTCTCACTTCCCCTGTTGACTACTGATTACTCAGTCGGCTAAAAGCCAAGACTGAGTGATTTTGGGACTGCTCTACTATTCTACTGCTCTATACATTGCTACTTGCTTGGTCTGCATACTACTGCTCTACTTCTCTGCACACTACTGCTCTATATTATCTCATTCTCGACTGGTATGCCCTCTATTTGATTTACAACTTCCAAAACATGCTTTTTTGCTAATTCATTGATGTAATCATCTTTCCTGTAGTTCAGCTTGCCTATGTTTCCTTTACTTGTTAATACATTTCTTCCTTTCCCCCTAACCCCAATACGTTATCAGTTTGTATTCATAACCCTTCCTAGCTATTAAATAATCCTGAATCTCTTTGGGAGGGAGTATGACTGTTGAAGGCTGAAGTGTTTTCTCTGATGTCTGTGCTCTTACATGTGAACTACTTGTCCCCACATCCCTTTTTCCCTATTTGTGTTTACTTCCCTGAACTATATGTGGTATTTTGGCTCTGAGATTGTCAAAATTGTCACATTGTTTTCTTTCAAAACTGGTTCTACATGGATCATTTTTTAAAACTGTTTTTCAACTCAATTTCTTTAAAAGCTATGTCACGCACTCTCACTAATCCTAGAGTTTAGGTTCTACCCCCTTCGTGTAAGCATTGCCTTGGGTACCCTTGAGTACTCATTGAACTTTGATGCACAAGGTTGGTAATCCCACACTACACTTGTTCAATTTTTTGGTAGTGTTTGGGTGCTGGTATTGGCCAAGGATCTCAATGGACCCTTAGGGAGCTTTGCCGCACCCAAACCATGGCAAAGGTTGTGAAACTCGAAAGAAGTGAGGTTGGAAGATTGGGCCTGGTTAAAGGCTCCCTATAGAGTAACTTCTTATTTTTCTTTACTTATGTAATTCAACTATCATGGTTTGTAATAACTTGTAAACAACTGATTGGGGCTATAGTGGAATTGGGTGGGATTACGCATGCTTAGTTTAAGTGATGGGTAGAAAATATGCCTATAGGGCTTTACTTACCTATTTGTGCAATAGAAACCATGTACAGGACATGCATCTTACATATAGAAATCCTGCTCTAGGCTCTTTACTTTCAGGTTGTTATTATACTCATTTCGTAATCACGATTAGTAACCAACAAACAACTGTTATAAAAAATTACTACTGCATTTAGAGATCATGTTTTAAGAGCTTTATGTGCATTAGACATCATGTTGCTTAGGATTTTATTTCATCTGAGTTGCAATTGCTGAACACCTCGCCAGTTGTTTAATTTAATAACACAAGTTCGGGCTAAACTGCGTCTTCTCTTTAAAAAATTGGAATTAATATGCATGTTCACCTTTTCAAGTAGGCAATACATACGACGCCTAGGCAAGCTTTGGGCCTAAAAAAATTGATTGATTTTGTTTTATCAGTTTCAGACTACTCAGCCTCTTTCTAAGGTTCACTCTTTCTTTGAAAATCTCTCTATCTGGAAACCAGTTTCATATTTATACACTCTCACTAATTTTCTGAGTCTCGCCCTATTAAGCTTTCGAGCTACTAGGTTATCTTTTTGTCCAGGAACGTGTTATTTCAAATTGCTGTATTTTCAAATCTCTACTTTCTTCAAACGATGTTTTAACAATTCCCTTACCTTTTACTTACTCAAGTGTTGCCCTCTTAGTTGTATTTCTGCAAGTCAAACATTCTTCGGGCCATTAAGTTTTTTTTTATTAAACCTTCTACTTTCACTGGAGCTTATCTTTTTCTGGCATTCCTGTTTTTTTTTAAACTCTTATCTTTAAGACCTTAAATGTGTTTGAGACGTGCTAATTACATGTTTACTTATGGAGGGATTTGTGAGCCACTTATTTGCCTTTGTATGATTCCTTTATGTGTAGTCCTACTTGTTATGTATGTCGCCTAGTATTTTGTCCTTTAAACCTAAGGGTTCAGCCTAGTCCTTACCTCGTAGGAATAGTGGTCCTAAATACCCTCTAGGACTTATAGGATGGGATGGGTACAACACGCAATAAGCTTTCGTGACCCAATCACGCGTTTAAATAACCTTTACGGGGTGGGAAGGGTAGAATATGGAGATGATGACCGATGCGCTAATATCACGTGCGACCCTTCTTTTGAGGAGTGATTGCTAGGTATTGCATTGAAGTGATCCATATTAATCACAAACCTAGGACCCCTTTCCCCTTTACTTGTTTATCTTTAAGCTTTCTTTTAAAACTAATTTTCTATACTCTCTACTTCTTCAACTCTTAAACTTGTTTGCAAAACTATGTGAAGCCCTTTGCTTTATTTTTCTACTTGTCTTCTTAAAGTCACAATTGTAGCATAGCCGGGAACCACAATTGTGGATCCTAAGGGGTGCCTAACACCTTCCCCTCGGGATAATTTCTAGCCCTTACCCTAATCTCTGGTTTTCCAACTCAAGCTCTTCTAAAAAGTGTCCTAATGCACTATAATCATTAGGTGGCGACTCTTCAACTTCTAAACCCAATTCTCGAAAGGGAATAGAGTTGTCCTCCTAATGTCGTATACCCGATTTCTGACCCCACGGTTAGAGAAAAAGGGGGCGTCGATAGCATGGCGACTCTGCTGGGGATCTTCTTTAGGCTTTTACCATCGCATATTGCTTGTGACTTTACTATCTCATTAATTGCTTTATTTACTGTCTTTTATTCTTTCACTACGAAACTAACTTGGCTCTTCATGTCTTTTCTTTCCTTTAGTTGCTTTCCTTTACTGCTTTATTTCAATACTATTGTAATTACTGCAATTAGTGTGATCATTTATCTTATGAACGTGAAAATACATGTCAATTTGTTTCAGTCTTGTAAACTACATCTTCAACATCATATTCCACTTGTGCCAAACAAATATCATAGCAACGCTTATAATGAGTGGTTGCGCTCTTCCAATATTATCACCCTTTAAATTCGGCAAAGGCGTATTTGCGGTAAAACCAGTCGATCAGCGGTGCAGTCGACGGTTTCGTGCCTTTCCCTCTTGAGTTGTCCGCTCAAGGGTACCTGTCTAACACCCCGATAGAAACCTTACTCTGTCTAACTATGCATGCATCATGGTCAAACCTAGTCGAGTTGGTTATGTTGTCCACATAATGACTCATTAAGATAGCCTTGTCCAAAGTCCATCGGGTTTCCCTGAAACCCAAACGGACACCTACATGTTCTGTGCATTTATTTGGAGAACTAAATGCTTTTTATGCTAATTATTGGTTTAAATAGTCGAGTTTGGCGGGGTAAGGGTCTAACACTCTGTTTTGCAGAAAATGAGGCACGAAGTCCCCAAATTTGGCATGGTAACCAACATTCATCCAAGGCTGCTAAATTGGTGGGAAGATCTCCACTCCAGTGATCAGACACTCGTCCGAAAATACTTAGGGAATCTTCCTTCTCTTTTAGAAATCCAGCCTGACAACAAAATCATAGAGGCTGCAACTCTGTTCTAGGATAGTGACAGGTCCGTGTTCCGCTTCGGGGACCTTGAAATGACTCCTTTGCTCGAAGAAATAGGAGGCTTAGCTGGTATTCCTTGGGAGACTCCGGGTTTGCTTATGCTAGAGAATCACAAGGGTAGGGGTTTCCTTAAGATGATGGGACTGAAGAAGAACCCAGACTTGACCTGTTTGAAAGACTCCTACATCTCATTCGACTATCTGTACGAGAGGTATGGCCATAGCAAGTCATACCGCACCTACTCAGATGAATTTGCCCTCACCTCACTGGGGCATATTCACAGAAGGGTCTTCATATTCATGTTTTGTTTCCTGGGGATGATAGTGTTCCCTATGAAGAAGGCTAGGATCCACACAAGACTGGCCATGGTAACCAAGACTCTGATGGAAGGAATTGGCGGACAGCCTTTCATTATAGTGCCCATGATTGTTGCTGAGATATACCGGGCTCTGGACAACTGTCAGCGAAAGGCCAGTCATTTTGAGGGATGCAATTTATTACTTCAGCTCTGGCTTATAGAGCACCTCTAGAAAGGAGAATACCGACAGGAGATCTTACGCAGAGACTGGGATGATCACATTGCCTTCCACCAGCCAAGGCATATGAATTAAATGCCTAACATGTTCGCTCAGCCAGAGGATGCTGGAAGATGGGTGGAGCTATTCGAGAATCTAAAAGAAGACCAGGTACAGTGGATGGTCGAATGGTTCCCTACGGAAGAATTCATTGTTCGATCCCGAGATGCACCATTTCTCATACTCATTTGTCTAAGAGGAACTTATCCCTATGTTCCCCTCCGAGCCATGAGGCAGGAGGTAAGAAAGAAAATCATACCAAGGGTCGACAAAATGAGTTACTTTAGGGCTAATTTCCAGGACGATGATAGCCCTCACAAATGCCAAGCTCAACACTTGTGGCATTGCAAGGTCGTTTTGGGGAAAGAATTTATTGAGCCAGACAGGTATCATGCTGGTTGCGTTCCGCACTATTCGGGTTGGTTGGAAGATAATCATAATGGTATGGGTCATCCCGGGTTCATTCACGGACACAGAATCATCGACGAGAAAGCTGAAGCATGGGTTAAGTACAATCAACTGCGCAAGAGGATTCGAGAGTGTGAAAGTGAGCATGGGGAAATACAAGAAGCCCATCAGAAGTTGATCGAGGAATGGAAGGATATGGCTGTCAGCGCCAACAAGCGACTAGGGTATTTGGAGCGGGGTCTAGTGGAGCTAGAAGGAAAGTTCCTCAAGAGGATTGAAGATTGTCTAAACGCTGAAGGGAATGCAGGCGGACATTTAGCCCAAGCTTATCTACTGCTAGGACTGCGCGAGCTAGTGAAGCTGTTCGAGAGGGATAAAGATACCGAATCTGGGGAAGGTCCTTCTGGGACCAAGTAGTTAGGAGTCTTTTATTTTGCTTTCAATGATGTAATAAGGCCAATGACCACTAGTGACATTTTATTATTTAGCGTCGTTTTGGATTCGTCTTATTTTTATCAATAAAATGAGGCATTTAGCATTTAAGTTCTCCGAGTTAATTTGCCGCTAGGCCTACCTCAGGCACAATAAGGCACCCAAATTATGACGCGATTTATATTCTTGCACAATGTGTTTAAATATTGCAACATTTTCTTCTCATAACCCGCACTAACTTGTTACTTTTTTGTTTTTCTTTATTTTTATTCCCCTCCCCAAAGGTTAGTTCGTGTATTCTGGCACCATCATCATACAATACGAGATCCAAGGGCCCTCTACCTCCTCCTACTCCGAGTCCTATCCGGAACAAGAACAAAGGTAGAATGGGAGATTCAAGCGCCAGAAAGGAAATTGAAAGAATTGAGATTCCTCAGGGTACCCCAGTTGCTAAGGAAACTGCTACCCAACTTGAGCAGAAACTATTGAAGTTCCAAGAAGAACTGGATCAAGTGCGAAACTTGGCAAATTTATCATTCACTCTCACCGCTCCTGATGTCAACTTTCCAAATGCTCAAAACTTCGCACCTCCACAGAACACCCCACAACCACAGATGCAACCCACTCATGCTCAACACTGCAACACATGCCACACTCCGCTACTCATTCCTGAACCACTGAACACCACAAACGACCACCCCCACAACACTCTCATCTATGTAGATACCATACCCCCACTATACTCAACCAATCTCAAGTGCACCTGAGTCTGATGACAAGTACACTCTTATCAGAAACTTGGCAGCATAACTCAAGAAGTTGACCAGCCGAGTCCAGGGCATGGAAGGAAACAGAGGCATAAAGGGGCTGAATTATGAGGACTTCTGCATTCAGCCAGATGTTGAACTTCCGGAGGGATACAAACCTCCCAAGTTCGAAATGTTTGATGACACGAGAGATCCCAGAGTCCATTTAAGGACATATTGTGATAAGCTGGTCGGAGTCAGAAGGAATAAGAAAATTCGTATGAAACTCTTCATGAGAAGCCTGAAGGGGGATGCTTTATCCTGGTACATCAGTCAGGACCCCAAGAAATAGATAAGCTGGGTAGGTATGGCATCAGATTTCATGGATAGGTTCTGATTCAATATAGAGAATGCACCGGATGTATTCAACATCCAGAATCTGAAGAAGAAGCCTACTGAGACATTCCGCGAGTATGCTACTCGTTGGAGATCAGAGGCTGCTAAGGTCAGGCCGGCCTTAGAAGAGGAACAAATGAACAGATTCTTCGTCCGGGCTCAGGACCCACAATATTATGAGAGGTTGATGCTGATCGAGGGCCAGAAATTCTCCGGTATCATCAAGCTGGGAGAAAGAATTGAGGAAGACATTAAGAATGGTATGGTTACTAATCTTGAAGCATTGCAGGACACCAACAAGGCTTTACAGTGTGGTGGCACGGCCAAGAAGAAGGATGTCAATGCCGTGATGGTCGCACAGAGAGCCAAATCACCACTAAAATACCACACTTACCCGTCACCTCCACTTACATATCAGCCTATCCCGAATTACCAAGTACCCGCACCCTCTTACCAAAATCCACCACCCGTTTACCAATCATCTCCACCCCCCACATATCAACCCACTTCATCCAAATACTCTCAACCTACACCCATTTACCAAGTTTATAATGCCCAACCCCCTCACTACCAATCACCTCCCACTCGCCAAAATTTCCCTAGACCCAGACCAAATTTTGACCGCAGACCACCCAGACAATATAAAGCCATCGCTGAGCCAATTGACCAACTGTATGAGAAACTTAAAGCTGCTGGTTACGTCTCCCCTATCCCTGCCATAACTCCAAAAAATCCTTCCCAGTGGGTCAACCCTAATAAGACATATGCGTACCACTCCAGCATGAAGGGACATACCATTGATGATTGTCACTCGTTGAAGGACAAGATTCAAACTCTGATCGACAATAAGGTTATCGTAGCAAAGGAGCCTACTCCTAATGTCCGCAACAACCCTCTGCCTGATCACAGAGGTGGGGACATTCACATGATCGAGATCGAAGATGACTGGGACCCCAAGGGATCGATAGGACTGATTGTTGAGGATGATGAGCCAAAGAAACCAGCAGTCACACTTAACTCGATTGTTGTGCAGAACCAGCCCTCCAGGGGCGATAAAGTAAACATGTCTATACCTCTCGAATTTGAAGCACCTTCTTCTGTGAAGGTGGCCGGGCCAATTGAGGTTGAGTTTGGGGTTCCAAAGGCACCTATACCCTTTGAAGTTGTTGTGTTACCACCGAGGGTACCCATTCCTGTAGCAATGTCAGATATAACACCGTTCCACTCAAATGTCATACCATGGGATTACACAGCTGAGGCAATGAGGAAAGGAAAGACCAAGACGGGAGAAGCAATTGTTGTGCAGGGTATGACCAGAACAGGCAGGGTTTACACTCCAGAGCACCTAGCTGAGTCCAGTAAGCAAGCCTCAGGACGGACTACTAAAACTGGTCCCGATGATCTTTGGAGAAAAAAACAAGCTAAGGAGTATTCGGTCGTTGAGCAGTTGAAAAAACCATTAGCACAGATCTTCATCCTAGCTCTTCTACAGAGCTCTGATGCACACAAAAATGCCTTGATGAAGATATTGAGCGAAGCTTATGTGCCCAGCAATATAACTGGGGGCGAAATGGCAAATATAGTAGGACAAATACTGGAAAGCCACAAAATCACCTTAGACGAAGATGAGCTGCCGCCGGAAGGACTAAGTCACAACATGGCCCTACACATCACCGTACAATGCGAGGATTACTTCGTCACTAGAGTCTTGATCGATGGAGGCTCCAGCCTCAACATCTGTCCGTTGATAACTCTAAGAACATTGGGAAAGAGCCTGCACGAGATCAAAGATGGGGCCATCAATGTCAAAGCCTTCGATGGGTCCCAAAGGTCTACTATCAGAGAGATCAGCATATGCTTGCAAATGGGGCCAACCGGTTCGACGTTGACTTTCAAGTGATAGATGTCCCAACATCCTACAATTTGTTGTTGGGACTACCATGGATCCACGCCGCTGGAGCTGTGGCATCAACCCTGCATCAGGCAGTGAAGTTCGAATGGAATCACCAAGAGGTGATTATTCATGGCGATGGTAGCAACCCCATATATAGTCGCCAGACCATCCCGATGATTGGAGGCAGAAGGAGAATAGGCGGAGAAACATACCACCACATTGAAAGAGTCAACACTGTAGACAAAGATAAATGGTGGGATAACAAGATTGAAAGTATCCTGAATTGGTGTGGATACGAACCTGGAAAGGGACTCGGCGAAAACCTCCAGGGAATCGCCAAACCCATCAAGCTGAAGAAACATGGCACTACATTTGGTTTGGGGTATGAGTACACTTGGGAGGAGTTCAATCACTGGTCGCCACCATGGCGCGGTCCTTACTAACCACTGGAGCATCCGATACCTCACCTGGAGCAGACTTTCCAGCCGGCAGATACTGTATATGGGTCGGAGGAAGATGAAGCATTGGCAGCCGTGAGGAATCTGTTCCTGGAGGATGATGATATGGACTGTTGTGTTATCTTCGAGGGAGGAAGGGGAGGAAGGCCCTTCTATACAAGTTGTGAACCGAGGAGAGCGCCTCAGCAATTGGTCAATCAGAACCACTAGGACCCGGAAAGCTTCGGGGTACCAAGGCTAAACAAAAGCACCATGCATCATATTTTACTTTTTACTAGCTGATTTTATTTCCGCATTGTCTTTAATTCTGAAAAAAGCTTTCATACTCAAAACAATTGCGAATTTAATCGAAGCATTTCAGTTTATATCTCGCTCTTATTATTTTTCTATCATTTTATTTTACACAACATTACTATTACTTGCCTTGACGATGAACCAACGATTGTGACTTGCAACGAGACAATGCAACAAACTGATACGGACTCAGAAGAAGATGATATGCCAGAAGAGGTCGTTAGAGGAGTTGAGAATTTTGAAAATAGGCCTAAGTCTAACTTGGATGAAACTGAGGTCATTAATCTGGGAGATACAGAGAATGTCAAAGAAATGTGCATCAGTGTTCACCTGTCACCATCAGAAAAGAAAGAGTACACAGAGTTCCTAAAGGAATATGAAGACATATTCGCCTGGTCATATGATGATATGACTGGTCTCAGCACATCCATTGTAGCTCACAAACTGCCAACAGATCCAACATGCCCGCCGGTAAAGCAGAAGCTCAGGAAATTCAAACCTGACATGAGTTTGAAAATCAAAGAAGAGGTTACCAAGCAAGTCAAAACCAAGGTTCTCAGGGTAGTAGAGTATCCGACATGGTTAGCCAATATCGTGCCAGTACCAAAAAAGGATGGGAAAGTTAGAGTTTGTGTTGACTATCGGGATCTTAATCAGGCCAGTCCCAAAGACGACTTCCCCTTGCCCAACATACACATTCTTATAGACAACTGCGCCAAGCACGAGTTGCAGTCTTTTGTTGATTGTTTTGCTGGGTATCATCAGATATGGATGGATGAGGAAGATGCAGAGAAAATGGCTTTCATCATGCCGTGGGGAATGTACTGTTACAAAATGATGCCATTCGGTTTGAAGAACGTTGTTGCCACTTACATGAGAGCCATGACTACCATCTTTCATGACGTGATACACAAGGAGATCGAGGTATATGTGGATGATGTCATCATCAAATCCAAGAAAGCCAGGGATCACATGGAAGATCTAAGAAAGTTCTTCAACAGACTGAGGAGGTACAACCTGAAACTAAATCCCGCCAAGTGTGCATTCGGGGTTCCTGCTGGAAAATTATTGGGCTTCATCGTGAGTCGTCGAGGAATAGAATTGGATCCATTAAAGGTCAAAGCTATCCAATAATTTCCGCCGCCAAAGAACAAGAAGGACATGATTAGTTTCCTGGGGAGACTCAACTATATCAGCCGGTTCATAGCTCAGTCCACTGTCATTTATGAACCTATCTTCAAAATGTTGAGAAAAGATGCTGCTACCAAGTGGACTGATGATTGTCAAAAAGCTTTTGACAGAATTAAGGAATACCAGTCAACGCCGCCAGTCTTGGTTCTGCCTGAGCCAAGAAGGCCCCTATTGCTTTACCTTGTGGTATTGGATGGAGCATTCGGTTGTGTTCTGGGACAACATGATGAAACAGGGAGAAAGGAGCAAGCCATCTACTATCTCAGTAAGAAGTTCACATCGTACGAGGCCCGGTATGCTCTTTTAGAATGCACTTGTTGTACTCTGACTTGGGTCGCGCAGAAGTTGAGGCATTACTTCTGTGCTTACACTACTTATCTCATATCCAGAATGGACCCTCTAAAGTATATCTTCCAGAAACCCATGCCCACTGGCAAGCTCGCCAAGTGGCAAATCCTGCTAACTGAATTCGACATTGTTTACGTGACCCAAAAAGCAATCAAAGGGCAAGCCTTGGCGGACCATCTCGCCGAGAATCCCGTAGACGGATAATACGAGCCCTTAAAAACGTATTTTCCCGATTGAAGAGGTATCTTTCATAGGAGAAGATATTGCTGAATCCTATGATGGTTGGAGGCTGTTTTTCGACGGAGCTGCAAATTTCAAAGGAGTTGGCATAGGAGCAGTCCTAGTATCAGAAACCGGCCAACACTACCTGGTATCTGCCAAGCTCAGGTTCCCTTGCACCAATAATATGGTCGAATATGAAGCCTGCATCTTGGGGCTCAAAATGGCCATTGACATGAACGTTTAGGAGTTGCTAGTGATCGGGGATTCAGAATTGCTCATACATCAGGTTCGAGAAGGGTGGGCAACCAAGAACTCTAAGATACTTCCCTACTTGCATCATATATAGGAGTTGAGGAAAAGGTTCACAAAGACAGAATTTCAGCACGTCCCCAGAGTCCAGAACGAGTTTGCTGATGCATTAGCTACTTTATCGTCCATGATCCAGCATCCAGATACAAATTTCATTGATCCCATCCCAGTAAAGATTCATGATCAGCCAGCTTATTATGCCCACATTGAGGAATAAGCGGATGGAAAACCATGGTTCCACGACATCAAGGAGTACTTGACAACAAGGGAATATCCAGGACTTGCCAACGCTACTCAGAAGCGCACACTTCGTAGGCTATCCAGCAACTTCTTTCACAGTGGAGGAATCATGTATAGGAGGACTCCCGATTTGGGTTTACTAAGGTGTTTCAAAGCAAAAAAAGCATCCAGGCTATTGGACGAAGTGCATGCAGGGACCTGCGGGCCGCACATGAATGGTTTTGTCTTAGCGAAGAAGATACTCCGAGCAGGGTATTTTTGGATGACTATGGAAACAGACTGTATCCAATATGTTCACAAATGCCATCGCTGTCAGATACATGCAGATATGATAAAGGCACCTCCAAGTGAGCTTACTGCAACAAGCTCACTGTGGCCAATCGCCGCTTGGGGAATGGATGTTATCGAACCTATCGAGCCTGTCGCATCAAATGGGCACAGGTTCATCTTAGTGACAATCGATTATTTTACCAAATGGGTCGAAGCAGCATCATACAAGGTGGTCACTAAGAAGGTTGTGGCGGGTTTCATGCGCGACCGCATTGTTTGTCGGTTCGGAGTTCCAGAATATCATCACCGATAATGGTTCCAATCTCAACAGCGACTTGATGAAAGCGATGTGTGAAATTTTCATGATCAAACACAAGAACTCTACAGCCTACAAGCCTCAGATGAATGGAGATGTGGAAGCAGCCAACAAGAATATCAAGAAGATACTAAGGAAGATAGTCGAAAGGCACAAACAATGGCATGAGAAACTATCATTCGCCTTATTGGGATACCGCACTATAGTCCGCACATCGACTGGAGAAGCTCCCTACATGCTGGTTTATGGTACAGAGGCGGTCATCCCCGCCGAGGTAGAAATTCCCTCCTTAAGGATCATACAAGAAGTAGAGTTAGATGATGCAAAATGGGTAAGAGGTCGCTACGAGTAGTTAGCCCTTATGGTACAGAGGCGGTCATCCCCGCCGAGGTAGAAATTCCCTCCTTAAGGATCATACAAGAAGTAGAGTTAGATGATGCAGAATGGGTAAGAGGTCACTACGAGTAGTTAGCCCTTATAGATAGGAAAAGGATGAATACAGTTTGCCACGGCAGTTGTATCAGAACAGAATGTCCAGAGCCTTCAACAAAAGGGTTAAGCCAAGGAAATTTACACCGGGGCAGCTAGTGTTGAAGAAAATATTCCCACATCAAGATGAAGCTAAGGGGAAGTTCTCTTCCAATTGGCAGGGTCCATACATGGTTCACCGGGTTCTAACTGGAGGAGCCCTTATTCTTGCAGAGATGGATGGATAAGTCTGGCCGAAGCCAATCAATTCAGATGCAGTGAAACGATATTATGTGTAACCGCTTATGATTCCCTTAATGATGTAATTTGAAATACGCCTAACATGATTCCCGTTTAAGAGGGGATACGTAGGCAGCCCTATGGGTTCGGTCATAATTTAATAAAAATCCTATTTTCCCCCACTATTGGATCTGGGGCAGAATTTTGAGGAGGACGCTCAAAATTTCGAAGTTGATTTTAGTCCATGCATCGCTAGAAGCGCCAGCCCAGTGAACTGGGGCAGAATTTTGAAGAGGACCCTCAAAATTCTGAAGATGATTTTTTTAGTCATTCAGCACAGCCGTCAGAAATGTCTGCTTAGCAAACTGGGGCAGAATTTTGAGGAGGACCCTCAAAATTCCGGAGTGAAAGAGGTTGCAATGACTTGAACCACGTCGCAGTCATTGGTTCATCTAAAGAAAACTATTTTCGATTATATATTTGCTAAAACATGCATAACTATTATCCAAATTGCTGTTGTTTAGCGACGCTACCCCAATGACACACAACGTCAAGAGCCTGGGGGACGAACTAACCTTTCCCCTCACAGAACTCACGATTTTCGTTGGATGCAGGCACTCGACTTGCAATATCTTCTGGTATATTTATGTACGCATACTCTCCCAAGAATGTAACTTTTCAGAATCATCACTTGCCCGCAATTGCTATCCGTACACAATCTCCCCAGCAGTCATATTGTCATAATCCTATCAGCTAAGAGATTTTACTACTGATCATCCTTTTACATTCTTGCATTGCATAAGGCTACCTTTCTGCCTTCCGAGACTAAGCTCTGTCTCCATCTGCATTTTGCATAAGGCTACTCTTCTGCCTTTCGAGACTAAGCTCTACCTCCATCTGCATTTCCTGTGTTGCATAAGGCTACCTTTCTGCCTTTCGAGACTAAGCTCTGTCTCCATCTGCATTTTGCATAAGGCTACCTTTTTGCCTTCCGAGGTTAAGCTCTACCTCCATCTGCATTTCTCTGCATTGCATAAGGCTACCTTTTCTGCCTTTCGAGACTAAGCTCTGTCTCCATCTACATTTCCTGCATTTTGCATAAGGCTACCTTTCTGCCTTCCGAGACTAAGCATTGTCTCCATCCTGCATTTCTCTGCATTGCATAAGGCTACCTTTCTGCCTTCCGAGACTAAGCTCTGTCTCCATCTGCATTTCCTACATTGCATAAGGCTACCTTTCTGCCTTCCGAGACTAAGCTCTGTCTCCATCTGCATTTTGCATAAGGCTACCTTTCTGCCTTTCGAGACTAAGCTCTGTCTCCATCTGCATTTTGCATAAGGCTACCTTTCTGCCTTTCGAGACTAAGCTCTATCTCCATCTGCATTTTGCATAAGGCTACCTTTCTGCCTTCCAAGGCTAAGCTCTGTCTCCATCTGCATTTTGCATAAGGCTACCTTTCTGCCTTTCGAGGTTAAGCTCTGTTTCCATCCTGCATGGCTGAAATATCGCCACTTTATTTTTTTGCATCGGCTGAAAGATCGCCACCTTATCTCTCTCGCATGGCTGAAATATCGCCACCTTTTACGCCTCGCATCGGCTGAAATATCGCCAAATCCTACATTTCATGGGATGAAAGATCGTCACCTTCTACATTTCATGGGCTGAAAGATCGCCAAATTGTCCAAAGGCGTCATTGTTCAAAGGTACCATTTGCATAACTCGAGAACATCATTTCATAGCCTGCGAATACTTTATTATACGCTTCATGACCCAGGACATCATGATCTGAGGACATCATCCTAACTGTCCAAAGACAACATTCATGGTCCGATGGGAACTTGCATCACGTTTAAATTTATGCACAATGTATGTTGGTATTATTCATTTGCAGGTACACCGACTATCAACAGTCACCTCAGCAGGAGCGATCCCGCTCCAGTTCCCGCAGCCTATCAGACTTCAACCACTTTTCTCAACCAAACATCACGTCCGTTCTTTTCAAAATCTCCATCGGCATATCCCGTCAATAGATCCTGAACTACACGTGGCCTGGTTCCTGTAAGACCAGGGATATGTAGGCAGCTCAGGAACCAGAGCTCGAGCAAAACTTTTCAAATCGTTTCTTTTCGGGCAAAATTGGCCATCGTATCTTTACCCGACAACTCTTTCATACTTCCCGGGTAAAGAGGGGCAGCTATTGATACCCAATTTTTCCCTAAGTATTTTTTTACACTCAAAATACTTTCAAAATAACATATATGTGCATACATAAGCATGCCCAAGTGTTTTGGTATTTTTTCCAAATTTCTAAAGACTTACAAAACCAATTTATTGTCTATTTTAGCAGTGCAAAATTCAATAATTATTTCCAAAATTATCATTTTGGTAAACAATTTATTTATTTCTCATATTTACACCAAAATATAATTAAGGTGATATTTGTATATTTTTTACAAATTTATTTGGTATTTTAAAGGCTAAATTGCATATAATTGCTGTTTTTAGCCTACTTTAGGATTTAATAGCATTTTATAATTATGAAATTGGTTCCAATATTTTTAAATTGATATTTATATACTATTAACGGATCCAGTGCTTTTAATTTGCTTTCAAAATCATTTTTTATTATTTTTATAAAATAAAAAGGAAAAATTGGCTATTTAACATTTTAGCCTCATTTCATTACAATTATAGCCCATTCGGTTTTCAATTTCAACCCCCAATTTACCCAATCCAAACTCCCCAATTTCTAGCCCCATTTCAATTGGAACCCGACCCGTACCCAATTCAATTACCCGGTCCAGCTCCGATCTAATCTGAGTCGTTGATCAAATGAGATCAACGACCCAGATTTTATTTCCTAAATTAAATCCTAACAACCCCCCCAGACCCCTCATTTCCAAGACGGTCTCTCTCTCTCTCTATACTGACTCTTGCTCTCCCTTCCCTCTAGAACTTCTGGTTCTCTCCGATGAATCCACCGCCTCTCCAGCCACCTCC
This sequence comes from Nicotiana tabacum, assembly GCF_000715075.1. Taxonomy (NCBI): domain Eukaryota; kingdom Viridiplantae; phylum Streptophyta; class Magnoliopsida; order Solanales; family Solanaceae; genus Nicotiana; species Nicotiana tabacum. The sequence goes on along the minus strand of NC_134100.1, from coordinate 20,733,460 downwards.
AGCCTCACCTCTCTCGACCACTAGCCGTCATGAAACCTTGTCTTGTTGATTCCCTCTACCGTCGAGACCCCAGAAGCCCCCACCACACAAGATGGTCACCAGAAGCTTTGCCTGGTTTGTCTCCGCCCTTTTCCCGATAGGTTTTGGTCCGATGGTGCTACGAACACCATTATTGACGAGTTGCACAGCCATGTTTCTTACCTCTCACTAGTTTTACGAAACCCTAATTTCTACCTAGACCTCTTAAATCTCTATCTTTTTAACGATTTTTATTTTACTCTTTTGTGTTTTACACTACTCTCTACTCGATCTATACGAGTGCTCAAGTTTTCAACGCCTTGTTCTTCTTTTAAAACTAGGGTTTCTGAACCTCTTTCGAAATCACTATATCTTCTAATTTTTTTAGTACTGTATGTTTGTGTTGGTATTTCTGCTTGTTTGCGTAATCTTCTGGTTTATTTCCCGATTTTTATGTGTTAATTTTGTTCTAACGTTCCACTGATTCTGTGATTTCTTACTTAGGGTTCTTTGATTTTGTGCCTACTGTATTTAAATAGGTCTAATTGTTTTCTATTTACTAAATGTTCTGCCGATTCTGTGCATCTCTTCGAATCCCTGATTTTTTGTATGTGATTTCTTTGGAGGTTTTCCACTGATTTGAGTCACTTCCTTGTTTGTGAGATGCTTTCCTTACTTAGTGTTGATTCCCTATGATTTTCAATCTCGTCTGTGACTTCCTAAACCAATTTTTTTATTCGTCTATAATCCGTCTATTTATGTGCATAATATACTTTTATTTTACTTTCCTTACTTGTAATTATTTTGTACTTAGTCCCTATTACATGCTTCATGCTATTCCTGTTAAGGAAATATTAGTCTTGCAAACATCTTTCTTATTTGATGCAATTTGTACCGTTTGAGATATGACTCCCTAATTGAAGGAAATCCGAGTTTTTAATTGATTCTAATAAGTATTCTTTCTATAATTATAATCAGTCTATACGTATTACCTTATTTTCCACTTATTTTCGAGAACTATAAGTACTCTACCCTCTCTTTAGCAAAAAGGAGATTCAGTGTTCTGAACTCTCTCTTACACACATAAGCATACTCATTGTTCTCTCTTGTTTCTCTACACATCCTCTCTCACTTCCCCTGTTGACTACTGATTACTCAGTCGGTTGAAAGCCAAGACTGAGTGATTTTGGGACTGCTCTACTATTCTACTGCTCTATACATTGCTACTTGCTTGGTCTGCATACTACTGCTCTACTTCTCTGCACACTACTGCTCTATATTATCTCATCCTCGACTGGTATGCCCTCTATTTGATTTACAACTTCCAAAACAATATGTTTTTATACATACTGCACTTTATCTTATTTCTTTCATGCTTCTACTTATGGTTCTGCTGTCTTCATTGCAATTAGCATGCTTTTTTGCTAATTCATTGATGTGATCATCTTTCCTATAGTTCAGCTTGTCTATGTTTCCTTTACTTGTTAATACATTTCTTCCTTACCCCCTAACCCCAATACGTTATCAGTCTGTATTCATAACCCTTCCTAGCTATTAAATAATCCTAAATCTCTTTGGGAGGGAGTATGACTGTTGAAGGCTGAAGTGTTTTCTCTGATGTCTGTGCTCTTACATGTGAACTACTTGTCCCCACTTCCCTTTTTCCCTATTTGTGTTTACTTCCTTGAACTATATGTGGTATTTTGGCTCTGAGATTGTCAAAATTGTCACATTGTTTTCTTTCAAAACTTGTTCTACATGGATCATTTTTTTTAAACTGTTTTTCAACTCAATTTCTTTAAAAGCTATGTCACGCATTCTCACTAATCCTAGAGTTTAGGTTCTACCCCCTTCGTGTAAGCATTGCCTTGGGTACCCTTGAGTACTCATTGAACTTTGATGCACAAGGCTGGTAATCCCACACTACACTTGTTCAACATTTTGGTAGTGTTTGGGTGCTGGTATTGGCCAAGGATCTCAATGGACCCTTAGGGAGCTTTGCCGCACCCAAACCATGGCAAAGGTTGTAAAACTCGAAAGAAGTGAGGTTGGAAGATTGGGCCTGGTTAAAGGCTCCCTATAGAGTAATTTCTTATTTTTCTTTACTTATGTAATTCAACTATCATGGTTAGTAATAACTTGTAAACAACTGATTTGGGCTATAGTGGAATTGGGTGGGATTACGCATGCTTAGTTTAAGTAATGGGTAGAAAACATGTCTATAGGGCTTTACTTACCTATTTGTGCAATAGAAACCATGTATAGGACATGCATCTTACATATAGAAATCCTGCTCTAGGCTCTTTACTTTCAGATTGTTATTATACTCATTTTATAATCACGATTAGTAACCAACAAACAACTATTATAAAAAATTACTACTGCATTTAGAGATCATGTTTTAAGAGCTTTATGTGCATTAGACATCATGTTGCTTAGGATTTTATTTCATCTAAATTGCAATTGCTGAACACCTCGCCAGTTGTTTAATTTAATAACACAAGTTCGGGCTAAACTGCGTCTTCTCTTTAAAAAATTGGAATTAATATGCATGTTCACCTTTTCAAGTAGGCAATACATACGACGCCTAGGCAAACTTTAGGCCTAATAAAAATTGATTGATTTTGTTTTATCAGTTTCAGACTACTCAGCCTCTTTTAACTTTCTGAACTTTGTTTCTCGTTTTCCTTTCTAAGGTTCACTCTTTCTTTGAAAATCTCTCTATCTGGAAACCAGTTTCATATTTATACACTCTCACTAATTTTCTGAGTCTCGCCCTATTAAGCTTTCGAGCTACTAGGTTATCTTTCTGTCCAGGAACGTGTTATTTCAAACTGCTGTATTTTCAGATCTTTACTTTCTTCAAACGATGTTTTAACAATTCCCTTACCTTTTACTTACTCAACTGTTGCCCTCTTAGTTGTATTTCTGCAAGTCAAACATTCTTTGGGCCATTCAGTTTTTTTTTTATTAAACCTTCTACTTTCACTGAAGCTTATCTTTTTCTGGCATTCCTGTAAGCACGTGATTTTTGCCCTATATGAGAATTACTCCCAAAAAATTCAAAAATAAAATGATTTTTCTTTGATGTGCAATTTTGTGATATTTTGAATAATTATTTGTATTTGTCTGTGCGTGTTTATTTGCTAAATTAATAAAAAAATACAAAAGTATGTCGCATTTTGCATGTAGGATTTAATTCTACAATTGTTAGTAATTAAATTTGTTTTACAAAAATTAAAAATTACAAAAATAGGCATCGTTTGCATTTTTAGCATTTAATGTCCAAATATAAAATTTTATGCTTAATTATTACTTAATTGTGCGTTAATTGTTATTGGGAGTTAATTTGCATTTTTATAACTTAATTTAGTTCTTAACAATAAGTTAAGTATTTTTATAATTTAGTTTTAGAGAAATAAAAGAAGAAAAGAGAGCAAAAATATAAGGAAAGTCGGAATTGGGCCTCTTCTTCGATTTCAAGCCACAGGCCCAAAAAATGGCCCAATCTTCCCTACGACCCAGTCCATTTCGAACTGGATCGACCCAGTCCATAACCCAAAAGACCCAAACCCCCTTTGTCTTTCATTTTTTACAAAACAAAAATAAAACAAAAAAAAATAAAAGAAGAAAACCCTAGACTAAGTCATCCGCCCCCACCCCTCCTATCTTCTTCTTCTTCCTCTCTTTCTCCTCCTACCCCAAGCTCCTCCCATGGCAGCCCTTCCCCCTCACACCCCTGCCCCCCTCACATCAACACACACACAACACAACCACTCTCACCCCCACGACATCCCCTCGCTGCCATTGCTGCGTTTTTCAAATTCGTCGAGCAACTTTTACGCCACCATTGTTGCCCGTAGTTGTTTCTCCTCATGCTGTTGCGTTTTCTTCTTCTCCGACACTGCTGCTGCTTCAGAACCCCACGTTGCCAAACACCCCTCCGTCGAGCTTCGTCTACTGTTTAAGTTTCCGGGCAGATTCGAGTCGATTTTGGTGCGATAATCGCTTCCGGGCAGATTTGTTTTGTTCAAGTTCATCGTTGATTCATCTCCGGTTAGTTGTTTTCGGATCCAAAATCGCTAAATATTTGATTCTTGTTTTGTTCGTTGTTCATCGTTAAAATAATTTTCTAGTTTGTTCATATGTTTTGTTGAATTAATTTTCAGATTTCAAATGGAAATTAATTAATTTGTATTTCATGTTTATTTCATGTTTGTTTTGTTGTTTAGGTAAATAGTTGTTAGTTTAATGTTGGTTAAATACAAAGTGAAGTTTAATTAATTTGTTTCATGTGTTCTATGTATTTGTTTTTAATATTGTTAAGTTCAAGTTTAAATTCATAATTGTTAAGTTTTGTTTTGTTATTTGCCTAAAATAACTTAGTTGTAATAGAGAAGTATGTTGGTTTAATCATTTGAATCCGTCGTTTTTATTTTTAGATTTAATTCATGTTCATATTATGTTTTGTTGATCTTGAATCCGAAATTTGTATAGTTTGATTTCTAGTTTATCATTTATGATTACTTCTTGAATTTGTCTCATAATCTTGTTTAAGTTTAATATAGGAATTGTTTGTTGTAATGTTGTTAGAGTTGATTTTAAGTTCAATATTATTAGATTTAGAAATCTGAATATACTTGTTTGTTGTTGTTGTTGTTGAATCCGAAAGTAGGATTGTTTGTTGCTAAAATATTGTTCAATCAAATTTTAGTTGTTCTTTGTTGTTCAATTTGTGTTCATGTGATTTGTTGTTGAAATGTTGAAGAAATCATGTTCATGTGATTTGTTGTTGAAATGTTGAAGAAATCATGTTCATGAAATTTGTTGTTTGAACATTGTTAGAAATTAATCATATTGTCTATATTTTGGTTAAGTTTGATTAATTGATGTGTTATAGCTGATGGGTAGTTTGGTAATTTATAGTACTTTCGGGGGTAAAATAGTAATTTGTAATAGGGTCGGAGGGGTAGTTTAGGAATTGTACATTTTGTAATTGTTTATATGAAGCATGAGGGACAAAATGTAATGGGGTGGGTTGTGATATAGTTGTTTAATATAAAGGGGGGACAAGACAAAATTTAGTGGGAGGAATCTTGTATTATTTTATGTTAGGCATGGGGGACAAAATATAATGGGGTGGTGTGATATGTTTATTTAATGTAATGGGGATGAGTGAGAAGATAATGGGTTGGGTAGAGAAAAAGTATTGATTTTAATTAATTGAAAGATTTATGGGATGGGTTATAAGAAGTTTTGAAATCAGAATAGGGAGACAGACAAGAAAAAATACACATACAGATAGAGAGAAAAACGGACCGAGAATAGAAGAGAGAAAAAAAAAAGAGCTGAACATTTAAGAGAAAGAAAAAATTCCGAAAAATATTTAAGCTTTCAAAATAAAAATAAAAACTAAAAAATCTTCTGCTTTCTTTCTTTGTTTGAAATTAGTATTAATGGTTGTTGTTTCATTCAAAGCTTAAAGCTTTTGTTTTTGGGATTACTACTCCACCGGTCTGTTACTAGGTTGTTACTGTTGCTGGGCAGTTGTTGCTGTTGTACTGTTATTACTATTGCTGATTCTCATCTTCATTTTCTTTTCCTTCCAATATCAGGTATATATCTATAAACTCATGTCATGCAAAGCTTTCTACATGACAAATAAATGAAGTCGAATTGTAATTTTGTCTTTTATTCATTTAAGTTCGTTAGTTTAAATTTCAGCTTTGTTTCATGTTGGTTAACTAGTAGTGAGTTCGACACGATGGCTATAAGTTAATTGTCTTATTTTGAAATTCGTATAAAAGCTTTGTAATAATGTTATCCATTTCGAAATCTCATTAGTATAGTTATATTTGAATTGTCAAAATAGGGAACATGGCAGAAAGTTGGCCATTAATTTTATTTTGGGATGTCATTAGCTCAGTAAAGAATAGTGTAGAAATATCAAAAACTATATTATTAGCCTATTTTGTCAAATATCAGATTTTGTTTAAGGCTAGATAATGTTAATGGTATTTCGTTCAGATACGGCATAATAACGGTTATATGAATAGCCATGGTAGAAATGTGAATTGATATAATCCGTCCCGTTTATGATTTTGGAATATGATGAATGGTTCGTCTTCTTCCATTACGTTGCATGTGATGTCATTTTATTGAATCGACTTGTAGAATAATTCTCTTTCTTACCAACAAAGGGTCCTCCTATTTTAATTCACTTCTTAAAAAATAATGTATAAAAATAATGTCAATAATTCTTACCAAAGGTACATTTAGTGACTATAAATAGCATGCGTAGGCCGAGAATAAAAATTGGTTTGATTTTATCTGTCATCATAAGCATATTAACCGAATAATTATAACTTTGGACTAAAAACAAGTAGATGAGAAGGAGATATAATTTCTTCGAAAACTGTTAGTTTGTTTATCAAATTAATTCTTTTTCCTAGTTTTATATGCAATTCACTTTTTGGGTATGCATATATTGTATTTACGGAAAAATGGTATTATTAATCCCACATTTATTTCTACCCTTTTAAATTTGAATGGCTTGGAGAAATATAATTCTTACGCAAAAAAAAAAAATATAATTTGCGGTCAACATTCAACAATTTGTGGAAAATCTATACTACTATTAAGAATATTTTGCGTGATTAGGGATGCGTTCGCGTAACCTGATTATATTTCTAAAAGCAATTCGGATTATGCGTTCGCGCAACTTCGAGCGAACATTTAATAAAAAGGGGGCTCATCGGAGAATATCAATATTAATTTCATATAACCCGAGATGTGCAGTTCACTATTTAATCATACAAGAGCGACAGACGTTCTTAATTTTATTTTAAGCACAATTTCGAACTTAAGTCTATTTTTATAATAAAAAAATTCGAAAAAAATAATTATTATATTATCAATATCATTGTGTATATGTACGCGTGACACGATTTTTCACGTTAAAAAATATATAATATATAAAACGAATACACGTACGCGTGATTCGATTCGAAGAAGGGTCTTTAATTATAAACAATCTAAAAAGAAGCGGTAACAAAATCATGCAATAAAAATGTAAAATCGAGATAATTAAGCCAAGAATAAAAATAGTTAAGCGACCGTGCTAGAACCACGGAATTCGGAAATGCCTAACACCTTCTTCCGGATTAACAGAATTCCTTACTCAGGATTTCTGGTTCGCAGAATAATAAACCGAGTCATATTCTTCTCGATTCAGGGATTAAAATTGGTGACTTGGGACGCCTTAAAAATCCCAAGTGGCGACTCTGAAACAAACAAACAAATCCCGTTTCGACTGTCCTTTAATTGGAGAAAACTCCCTACGCCCCTCGCGGACGCGGAAAAAGGAGGTGCGACAGCTCTGGCGACTCCGCTGGGGACGTTAATCCAGAACCACTGGTTCAGGGTTCAAGAATTCGAGCTTAAAATAACTGTTATAGTTGGCTTTATTTATTATCTGATTTTTACATGATATATGCTTAATGTGCTAAATGATACTTTTACCGCTTTAATATTATCTGAATTGTGTATATAAAATTGCTACGAAACCCTTCTTCTTTCTGAGTCTTCTAAATTTATGGTGTACACGTGCGCGTGGCCCACCTTTCTGTTAGAAGTCATACCAAATAAGACGAAGTTGGGACAAGTAACTAGGTCGGGCAGACTTTCGTGCTACAGTACGTTGCCCCCATTTCGGCTCAAGCTGTCCACTTGGGTAAGCCAGGGCTAGAACAATATGCCTCAGGTTTTTCACTTAGAATAACTCAGCTACATGCCGGATCCCTAGTAGGAACGTTTGTTTGCATCATGTGCATTTGACTTTGGAGGCTCAACACAGGGGTTGGGTCTGTCTAGGACAGGTGTACCAAAAAATAAAAATGACCATCCTGATGCATCTTACTTGCTACTATTTGCGCATTTATTTGATTCGCACTTGTGTGTTGACTAACTTTTGAATATCAGGAATAAAATTTTGAAATTGAGAAAAAGAAATAGCGGATAGGGAATTGACTGTTTATTTTTAAAAAAAAAACCAATGCCTAAATATTGTCAAAACTCTGCCGAAATTTCGAAAAAATGAAAAAAAAAATGTTTTATTAGTTTGTTTTACTAAAAAGCAAAGGAAAAATAGAAGGAAAATAAAAAAAGTCGTTGTTCTGTCTTGTTTGTTTTCAAAAAAAAAAATAGAAAAAATATATAGTTTGTCTTGCCATGAAAATGAAATAAAAAAGAGTCTTATTTTTTAAAAATATTTTTTTTTGTTTTTTGTTATTTATTTGTTTATGAAAATGCAAAAAAATTAAAAAAATAAAAAGAGTCTTTCATTATTTGTCACAAATATATATATATATATATATATATATTATATATATATATATATATATATATATATATATATATATATATATATATATATATATATATATATAAGTCCAAAAAGTTTTTCTTTATTTCCAAAATATATATGTATATCTTTATTAGTTGCAAAAAATATTTGTCTTGCCAAAAGTCTAGAAAATTTTTTTTTAGACCCCCAATTTTCAAAACAAAAAATCCAAAAATATTTTCCATTATTGACTTCTTTAGAAAGTTTTTTTTTTAAAATAATTTTTTTTTTAAAAAATAATAAAATAAAAAATCCGAAAATATTTTGATTCTTCTTTCAAAATTGAAAAGAAAATTCAAAATTCAAAAAAATATTTTTAGAAGCATTTCTTTAATTAAAGGTAAAATTCCGAAAAATATTTTCTTTTTTCTTTAGAATAAGAAAAAAAACAAATGAAAATTCAGAAAAAATATCTTAGAAGTCTTTCTTTTAAAAAGAAAATAAAAAAAACTTCCTTTCTTCTTTTAAAGTAGTTCTTTCACAAAAAAAAAAAAAGAAGTTAGTTCATTTACTTATTCTTGATCTGCCCGAACTACGCGGGTTTGATTCTCACCGGATGTGAGATACGTAGGCAACCCTCATCGGGTCCAACCCCCCTTTATTGCTAAAATAGCCAAAAACCAATAAATAAATAAATAACGTGTCAAAATTTTAATTTTTGTCATAAATACGTCGGGCGGTGTCCAACCTCCCCATTTGCTAAAAAATAGCCAAAAAAAATATATGTCAAATTTTAATTTCGTCATAAAGAAGTCGGGTGACGCTCTTTTATCAAGACATAACCGAATGTTCCCGAAAAGGACGCTGGAAGGCTGACTTTGCATAAACAGCCACCTCTTGGGTCATGTTTAGGATTTTTGATCCAGTTGACCCATACAGCCTTAAAAATCTTCGTCCCCGAGGCGCTGAAGGGCCGTGTTTGCAACACCCGGTTTTTATTGCAATTTGAGAAAAAAAGAGTCAACGGTCAGGTGAATACCGTTTGTTTTTTTTAGTCAAAATAAGTCGAGCCAGCTTCGGTCGCGTCTTAAACCGTTCTTGCCAAAATAGCCTTAGAGTATCTTTCAGTTGTCGAAAGGCTATTTTCGTAAAAGAACGGACAAGTGTGTAAAGTGTCATAAAATAATCCTCTCCGGCCTCAAAATTTGGAAAGGGCCACATTTGCAAAAATAACCGTTTGGTTGCATTTGTCAAACGGAGAAAGGAAGCTGGCCGTTTGTTTTTTGTAAAACTTTTGATTATAATATGTGGGTCGTTTGATTTTCAAGTTTGTAGGTCATTTTTAAACCTTTGAAACCCAATATGAAAATTGTAAAAAAAATGATTAGTATTGCTTATCTTTTATTGGTCCGAACTACGCAAGGTCTGATTCATGTGGGGTCATGATACGTAGGCAATCTCTATAAGATTCGACCACCACTGAAAAAGAAAAAAAAGGGAAGAAAGAAAAATAAAGGAAAGCGCAAGTGCATCGCATTTCTGATAGAACAGTTTAACTGCTTAGGTGCATTGCATCTCTAATATATGATTATCTGTCAAATGCCATGACACTAATGTGCTGGCTTCCTTTTGTTGTGTTCATATATAGAAAAGTGGTTGGTTGTGGTAACTCCTCCCTGCAAAGCAAATGACACAGAACATCAAAACAGGATGGGTCGGTACTGATGACCGACAACAATTGGTCGAACAGAACAACGGGTTGGTAGAAGAAGTGAAAATGCTTAGACAACATGTGGCAGACATGTATCAGGCATGGATAACTGGGAAAGCACCACCCCCACCACCGCCAAGCTTTTCAAACTCTGGCATTACCCATCCCCCATACTCTCCATCCCAACCCACTTATGACAGCTTTCCTAGCTACCCGAGTAGCTCCATCACTCGTCCACGCTACTCCCCTCCCCAATGCTACTTCTCCCTACGAGGTTCCCAAAGATGGGCTTCACTTTCCAAATACCCAGCTCCACAGAAGGCCTATCCACCCTCACAAGCCTACCGGAAGCCCCCTGGATCAGGTTTCCGGCCCAATCAAGCATTTAGGAACGAAAGGTTGCTGAAACGAGGAAAGGCTCTCACCCCTATCGGAGTATCTTATGCAAGTCTGTTTGAAAGGCTAAAGCATGCTGGCTTGATTGAGCCGCTCCCCGCATATACTCCAGATCCACATGCAAGAAACTTTGATCCGGCAGCGCAATGCGCGTACCACTCCAATGTCATAGGGCACAACATTGAGAGTTGTCGTAATTTAAAAAGGGAAGTAGAGAAAATTATCCAAGAAGGGCGGATTGTGATCGATAACAGTAACATGGAGCACTCAAACCCTATCGAGAACTTGTTGACGGAGGTTGATGATATGGAAGCTGATAATGGTCTTGGCAATACTAATGCAAAGCTTAGTGGCTAAGATGCCAATTTTGCTAAAATGGGAGGACGCTCCGTTCCTTGGTTAGCAAGAGAGAAGCTATTGGTGGTTTATTTTGTTGTCATTTCTGTTATCCGGATTATTCTTAGGGTTGTAATCCGAATATTGTCTTGTGTCAAACCTTCTTATCTTTCCAGTTTTGTCGTATCAGTTTGTTTAAGTCTCGTTGATGTTGTGTTAAGATTTTATTCTGGTTGTTTTGTTTGTTTTTCTAACCATTTCGCCGGAAGTCTAATACAAAAGCTGGTCTTTTATTATTTCCAGTCATCTTTTTATTTAGTCCTTTTGTCATTTTCGTTCAATGCCGATTCTAGGGACATGACATGCGCACACAGTTTGGGCCTAGTCTTTAAAGTTAATCATAAAACCCTGGAGAGGTGATCAAAGCATTTAAGGGAAATAAGAACAGTTTGATATTATTTGAAACCCGAGCCATGTGGAACTGGGGCAAGTAAAACATAAAGAAAACCGTTAAATGCAAGATTCGCCAAATTGGCATGAGGGTCATGCATGAGAGTGAGAGTGTCGCCCAGCAGTGCTTTAGAAATGACAAATGAAAAAGCAAGTGTTTAACATAATTGTCAAGTCCAGCACCATCGGAAGAGACTATAAATCTATGTTCAATTGTGTTGTTTGCACTTGGCATGTTTTGAAGACTGGAATGACGAAGGCATTTTGTTCTGCTACCTAAACACTTTATCCTTCGTTACCCCTTTTGAGCCTTATTTATTTTCTTTCATACCCCTCGTTCGGAATCAATAGCAATGACTAGGAAATACGATCCTGGAAGGTAAAGAAAAAATAAAAATAAAAAACGAAAAAGAAAAAGAAAAATGAAAAAAAAAACAAAAGAAAGTCAAATGAAAAGAGGAATTGGGAACTACGTTTGACCTGATTCCTCAAAGAGGATACGTAGGTGCTTCACAGCTCGGTCATAGGGTGCATAGTGCGCATAATGTGCGTAATATGCATAGTGTAACAAAAAAATTTAAAAAATATATATAATAAATAAATAACCCCAAGCAAGAAACTGGGGCAAGGGTTGCGCTTGTTATAAACAAATATGATTTCGAAGGTTGTAATTTTGAATCCCAAATTGATTTGTTTTTGAGCCTTTAATACCCTTTCTTTCTAAGCCTATCCAAAAAACCCACATTACGGTCCAAAGAAAGACCTTCTGATCAGTCTGCAAAAGTTGCCAAGTCAGACAAATGAGAATCTTACCGACGAACATAACATTCTGTTCCACAGCAGAAAGGACTCTAATCTCCAGCAGAGAGAGTCATACCGGCAACACTCCAAATCCCCAGCTGGAAAGTGATATAAATGAGAGTGTCTTATCAGTGAAAATCTTCACGGACACCATAAGGCGATGAAAGCTGAGAGAAAAACCAAAATGAGAGAGGCTTGATAGTGAAAACCCTTCGGGCACTACAGGTCGAATAAGATTGGGAATCAGATGGGGGATAGTCAAGGGAAGACCTCGAAAGACGATTGATGACGAAGGATAGGCCACATATGCATGTCATGACCATTAGAGTCAGTGTTTTCGTTTGATAGGTTTTTATTTATAGTTTCTTTTGTTAAAGAGTCATTTTTTTCCTTTGTCTTTTATTCTGTTCCCTTTTATCTTTTCCTTTCATAGAAATTTCCCCAGTAGAGTCTGTTTGGTCAAGACCAGTGGGAAATGACTTCAAAGTAGACCATCAGCTTTCCAAGATAAGATCTGACTAGTACATCCAAGTGATATAGTCAGGAAGGAACAAGTGCGAGGCCAGTGTCAAGAAAGATATCCCCAGCAAAAGGATTGACGAGTGTCAAGAGGGATATTCCTTGCCGAAATCAAAGGTTATTAAACCTCAAGACCAGAGCCCGTGGACAAAACAAGAAAAACAATAAGCATGATTTGGGAAATTCATGAGAGACTAAAAGGTCGGGAAAATGCAAGTTTCCGAGCCATGCCACGAAAGAAGAGGGATATCCCCAGCAGAAAAGGATTATCCCCAGCAAATAATATCATCCCCAACAAGTTGTGGAACGCAGAGCAAGGAAGGGAAAAGGGAAAACCATCCCAGTAGGAGTATCACAACCAACCACCACGTTTTAAACTAACAAATTTTGTTTGATTTGAAACAGGTAAAGGGAATGGCATTGATGACAGAAATGCATGCCATAAGGGAGACTATAAAACTGGGGCAGAAAATTTTCCTTTCATTTGGAAAATTTTCTGGAAGTCAGGTACCCACTCGAGGAAGAATAAAGATAACACCAGTCTCAAGGGAAGTGGTCATTGAACCAGTGTTGCCCCCGACATAATAAGTTTCCAATGAAGGAAGTTGTTCCCCAGCAGACAGAACAAAGGGATGACATTTGTGCTCAGAAAAGCAAAAACCATTATCATCCCCAGCAGCTTCCAGAAGAATGAAGCATCGATTTGAAGGGATAAAATTCCCCAGCAGCATTATCCTCAACAACGTTATCCCAAGAAGATAACACTTTTATCCCCAGCAGTGTTGAGAGAAAAAAAATAAAAAAAAATAAAAAAATGAATTTGAAGTTGAAGGAGGGGAATAAAGGAGACTCCCACAGTGGTATTATCCCCAGCAAGCAAGAACAAACCAGAGCGAAGGAAAAAGAAAAGAAAAGAAGAAGTCAGGCGTCCACCTGGAGAATGAGGATGAAAAAATTGATGAAGAAATCAGGCGTCCACCTGGAGAATGAGGATGAGAATTAAGAAGAAATCAGGCGTCCACCTGGAGAATAAGGATGAATAATTAAAGAAGAAATCAGGAGCCCGCCTGAAGAGAGGAATGGCGATTTATTTTCAAAGTTGTGGTTGAAGTCAGGAGCCCGCCTGAAGAGAGGAAAGGCATTTTTAAAAGTTGTTGAAATCTCGCCAACCTAAAGAAAGGAATGGCGATGTATTGGTTGAAGTCAGGAGCCCGCCTGAAGAGAGGAATGGCGATTATTTTCAAAGTTGTTGTTGAAGTCAGGAGCCCGCCTGAAGAGAGGAAAGGCGTTATTAAAGAGTTGTTGAAATCTTGCCAACCTAAAGAAAGGAATGGCGATGTTGTTGAAGTCAGGAGCCCTCCTGAAGAGAGGAAAGGCGTTTTAAAAAGTTGTTGAAATCTTGCCAACCTAAAGAAAGGAATGGCGATGTATGGTTTGAAGTCAGGAGCCCGCCTGAAGAGAGGAATGGCGATTATTTTCAAAGTTGTTGTTGAAGTCAGGAGCCCGCCTGAAGAGAGGAAAGGCGTTTTTAAAAGTTGTTGAAATCAGGAGCCCGCCTGAAGAGAGGAAAGGCGTTTTTAAAAGTTGTTGAAATCTCGCCAACCTAAAGAAAAGGAATGGCGATGTATTGGTTGAAGTCAGGAGCCCGCCTGAAGAGAGGAATGACGTTTAATTTTAAAGTTGTGTATTTGAAGTCAGGAGCCCGCCTGAAGAGAGGAATGGTAGTTTATTTTCAAAGTTATTGTTGAAGTCAGGAGCCCGCCTGAAGAGAGGAATGGCGATTTATTTTCAAAGTTGTGGTTGAAGTCAGGAGCCCGCCTGAAGAGAGGAAAGGCGTTTTTAAAAGTCGTTGAAATCTCGCCAACATAAAGAAAGGAATGGCGATTTAGTGGTTGAAGTCAGGAGCCCGCCTGAAGAGAGGAAAGGCGTTTTTAAAAGTTGTTGAAATCCTGCCAACCTAAAGAAAGGAATGGCGATTTATCGGTTGAAGTCAGGAGCCCGCCTGAAGAGAGGAATGACGATTATTTTCAAAGTTGTTGTTGAAGTCAGGAGCCCGCCTGAAGAGAGGAAAGGCGTTTTTAAAAGTTGTTGAAATCTTGCCAACCTAAAGAAAGGAATGGCGATGTATTGGTTGAAGTCAGGAGCCCGCCTGAAGAGAGGAATGGCGATTATTTTCAAAGTTGTTGTTGAAGTCAGGAGCCCGCCTGAAGAGAGGAAAGGCGTTTTTAAAAGTTGTTGAAATCTTGCCAACCTAAAGAAAGGAATGGCGATGTATTGGTTGAAGTCAGGAGCCCGCCTGAAGAGAGGAATGGCGATTATTTTCAAAGTTGTTGAAGAAATCAGGAGCCCCCCTGAAGAATAGAATGGTGATGTATTGGTTGAAGTCAGGATCCCCCCTGAAGAATAGAATGGCGATTTATCGGTTGAAGTCAGGAGCCCGCCTGAAGAGAGGAATGGCGATTATTTTCAAAGTTGTTGTTGAAGTCAGGAGCCCGCCTGAAGAGAGGAAAGGCGTTTTTAAAAGTTGTTGAAATCTTGCCAACCTAAAGAAAGGAATGGCGATGTATTGGTTGAAGTCAGGAGCCCGCCTGAAGAGAGGAATGACGATTATTTTCAAAGTTGTTGTTGAAGTCAGGAGCCCGCCTGAAGAGAGGAAAGGCGTTTTTAAAAGTTGTTGAAATCTTGCCAACCTAAAGAAAGGAATGGCGATGTATTGGTTGAAGTCAGGAGCCCGCCTGAAGAGAGGAATGGCGATTATTTTCAAATTTGTTGTTGAAGTCAGGAGCCCGCCTGAAGAGAGAAATGGCGTTTAATTTTAAAGTTGTGTATTTGAAGTCAGGAGCCCGCCTGAAGAGAGGAATGGCAGTTTATTTTCAAAGTTATTGTTGAAGTCAGGAGCCCGCCTGAAGAGAGGAATGGCATTTATTTTTAAAGTTGTTGTTGAAGTTGGGAGCCCGCCCATAGAACAGAGGCATACATTTCAGTCTTTAATTTTCAAGTGTTGAAGTTGGGAGCCCGCCCAGATAACAGAGGCATACATTTCAGTCTTTACATTTCAAGCATTGAAGTTGGGAGCCCGCCCAGATAACAGAGGCATACATTTCAGTCTTTAATTTTCAAGTATTGAAGTTGGGAGCCCGCCCATACAACAGAGGCATACATTTTAAAATCAAGTCAGAGGACAATAAAACAGAGGGTTACAATAGGAATCCCCAGCAGGAAACAATAAAATTCCCCGGCATCGGGAAACAGAAGGTTGCAACAAGAGGTCACAGTACAAACTCAATTACATGTGTCAAAAGAAGAAAAGCACCGGAAGAAATGCAAGCATACAAGGTAACAAGGCAACAAAAACAAATTGTACTCTAGCCTAGCTTCTTGTTTTCTTTTAAGCATGGTGTAACAAGGAGATCGGTAAGCAGTGGTAATAGCATGCAACAACAGTAACAATGCAGTCCCACGGTAGTCCCAGCTACCAAAATTTCCCGAACTACATTGACCTGATTCCTATTTAGCCCAGGATATGTAGGAAACCTTTGAAGCAAAGGTTCGGTCAAATCTTTTTCAAAAAATGCTTCAACGGAGTACTCGGATGGGCAAAAATCGCTCGCTTTATCTTTGCACGAAAACCCTTCGTGTCTCCGGGCAGAGAGGGGCAGCTGTAAGCACGTAATTTTTGCCCTATATGAGAATTACTCCCAAAAAATTCAAAAATAAAATGATTTTTTTTTATGTGCAATTTTGTGATATTTTGAATAATTATTTGTATTTGTCTGTGCGTGTTTATTTGCTAAATTAATAAAAAAAATACAAAAATATCTTGCATTTTGCATGTAGGATTTAATTCTACAATTGTTAGTAATTAAATTTGTTTTACAAAAATTAAAAATTACAAAAATAGGCATCGTTTGCATTTTTAGCATTTAATGTCCAAATATAAAATTTTATGCTTAATTATTACTTAATTGTGCGTTAATTGTTATTGGGAGTTAATTTGCATTTTTATAACGTAATTTAGTTCTTAACAATAAGTTAAATATTTTTATAATTTAGTTTTAGAGAAATAAAAGAAGAAAAGAGAGCAAAAATATAAGGAAAGTCGGAATTGGACCTCTTCTTCGATTTCAAGCCACAGGCCCAAAAAATGGCCCAATCTTCCCTACGACCCAGTCCATTTCGAACTGGGTCGACCCAGTCCATAACCCAAAAGACCCAAACCCCCTTTGTCTTTCATTTTTTACAAAACAAAAACAAAACAAAAAAAAATAAAAGAAGAAAACCCTAGACTAAGTCATCCGCCCCCACCCCTCCTATCTTCTTCTTCTTCCTCTCTTTCTCCTCCTACCCCAAGCTCCTCCCATGGCAGCCCTTCCCCCTCACACCCCTGCCCCCCTCACGTCAACACACACACAACACAACCACTCTCACCCCCAAGACATCCCCTCGCTGCCATGGCTGCGTTTTTCAAATTCGTCGAGCAACTTTTACGCCACCATTGTTGCCCGTAGTTGCTTCTCCTCCTGCTGTTGCATTTTCTTCTTCTCCGACACTGCTGCTGCTTCAGAACCCCATGTTTCCAAACACCCCTCCGTCGAGCTTCGTCTACTGTTTAAGTTTCCGGGCAGATTCGAATCGATTTTGGTGCGATAATCGCTTCCGGGCAGATTTGTTTTGTTCAAGTTCATCGTTGATTCATCTCCGGTTAGTTGTTTTTGAGTTTTATTTTTGTCCATATCTTGTTCGTTGTTTTCGGATCCAAAATCGCTAAATATTTGATTCTTGTTTTGTTCGTTGTTCATCGTTAAAATAATTTTCTAGTTTGTTCATATGTTTTGTTGAATTAATTTTCAGATTTCAAATGGAAATTAATTAATTTGTATTTCATGTTTATTTCATGTTTGTTTTGTTGTTTAGGTAAATAGTTGTTAGTTTAATGTTGGTTAAATACAAAGTGAAGTTTAATTAATTTGTTTCATGTGTTCTATGTATTTGTTTTTAATATTGTTAAGTTCAAGTTTAAATTCATAATTGTTAAGTTTTGTTTTGTTATTTGCCTAAAATAACTTAGTTGTAATAGAGAAGTATGTTGGTTTAATCATTTGAATCCGTCGTTTTTATTTTTAGATTTAATTCATGTTCATATTATGTTTTGTTGATCTTGAATCCGAAATTTGTATAGTTTGATTTCTAGTTTATCATTTATGATTACTTCTTGAATTTGTCTCATAATCTTGTTTAAGTTTAATATAGGAATTGTTTGTTGTAATGTTGTTAGAGTTGATTTTAAGTTCAATATTATTAGATTTAGAAATCTGAATATACTTGTTTGTTGTTGTTGTTGTTGAATCCGAAAGTAGGATTGTTTGTTGCTAAAATATTGTTCAATCAAATTTTAGTTGTTCTTTGTTGTTCAATTTGTGTTCATGTGATTTGTTGTTGAAATGTTGAAGAAATCATGTTCATGTGATTTGTTGTTGAAATGTTGAAGAAATCATGTTCATGAAATTTGTTGTTTGAACATTGTTAGAAATTAATCATATTGTCTATATTTTGGTTAAGTTTGATTAATTGATGTGTTATAGCTGATGGGTAGTTTGGTAATTTATAGTACTTTCGGGGGTAAAATAGTAATTTGTAATAGGGTCGGAGGGGTAGTTTAGGAATTGTACATTTTGTATTTGTTTATATGAAGCATGAGGGACAAAATGTAATGGGGTGGGTTGTGATATAGTTGTTTAATATAAAGGGGGGACAAGACAAAATTTAGTGGGAGGAATCTTGTATTATTTTATGTTAGGCATGGGGGACAAAATATAATGGGGTGGTGTGATATGTTTATTTAATGTAATGGGGATGAGTGAGAAGATAATGGGTTGGGTAGAGAAAAAGTATTGATTTTAATTAATTGAAAGATTTATGGGATGGGTTATAAGAAGTTTTGAAATCAGAATAGGGAGACAGACAAGAAAAAATACACATACAGATAGAGAGAAAAACGGACCGAGAATAGAAGAGAGAAAAAAAAAAGAGCTGAACATTTAAGAGAAAGAAAAAATTCCGAAAAATATTTAAGCTTTCAAAATAAAAATAAAAACTAAAAAATCTTCTGCTTTCTTTCTTTGTTTGAAATTAGTATTAATGGTTGTTGTTTCATTCAAAGCTTAAAGCTTTTATTTTTGGGATTACTACTCCACCGGTCTGTTACTAGGTTGTTACTGTTGCTGGGCAGTTGTTGCTGTTGTACTGTTATTACTATTGCTGATTCTCATCTTCATTTTCTTTTCCTTCCAATATCAGGTATATATCTATAAACTCATGTCATGCAAAGCTTTCTACATGACAAATAAATGAAGTCGAATTGTAATTTTGTCTTTTACTCATTTAAGTTCGTTAGTTTAAATTTCAGCTTTGTTTCATGTTGGTTAACTAGTAGTGAGTTCGACACGATGGCTATAAGTTAATTGTCTTATTTTGAAATTCGTATAAAAGCTTTGTAATAATGTTATCCATTTCGAAATCTCATTAGTATAGTTATATTTGAATTGTCAAAATAGGGAACATGGCAGAAAGTTGGCCATTAATTTTATTTTGGGATGTCATTAGCTCAGTAAAGAATAGTGTAGAAATATCAAAAACTATATTATTAGCCTATTTTGTCAAATATCAGATTTTGTTTAAGGCTAGATAATGTTAATGGTATTTCGTTCAGATACGGCATAATAACGGTTATATGAATAGCCATGGTAGAAATGTGAATTGATATAATCCGTCCCGTTTATGATTTTGGAATATGATGAATGGTTCGTCTTCTTCCATTACGTTGCATGTGATGTCATTTTATTGAATCGACTTGTAGAATAATTCTCTTTCTTACCAACAAAGGGTCCTCCTATTTTAATTCACTTCTTAAAAAATAATGTATAAAAATAATGTCAATAATTCTTATCAAAGGTACATTTAGTGACTATAAATAGCATGCGTAGGCCGAGAATAAAAATTGGTTTGATTTTATCTGTCATCATAAGCATATTAACCGAATAATTATAACTTTGGACTAAAAACAAGTAGATGAGAAGGAGATATAATTTCTTCGAAAACTGTTAGTTTGTTTATCAAATTAATTCTTTTTCCTAGTTTTATATGCAATTCACTTTTTGGGTATGCATATATTGTATTTACGGAAAAATAGTATTATTAATCCCACATTTATTTCTACCCTTTTAAATTTGAATGGCTTGGAGAAATATAATTCTTACGCAAAAAAAATATAATTTGCGGTCAACATTCAACAATTTGTGGAAAATCTATACTAATATTAAGAATATTTTGCGTGATTAGGGATGCGTTCGCGTAACCTGATTATATTTCTAAAAGCAATTCGGATTATGCGTTCGCGCAACTTCGAGCGAACATTTAATAAAAAGGGGGCTCATCGGAGAATATCAATATTAATTTCATATAACCCGAGATGTGCAGTTCACTATTTAATCATACAAGAGCGACAGACGTTCTTAATTTTATTTTAAGCACAATTTCGAACTTAAGTCTATTTTTATAATAAAAAAATTCGAAAAAAATAATTATTATATTATCAATATCATTGTGTATATGTACGCGTGACACGATTTTTCACGTTAAAAAATATATAATATATAAAACGAATACACGTACGCGTGATTCGATTCGAAGAATGGTCTTTAATTATAAACAATCTAAACAGAAGCGGTAACAAAATCATGCAATAAAAATGTAAAATCGAGATAATTAAGCCAAGAATAAAAACAGTTAAGCGACCGTGCTAAAACCACGGAATTCGGAAATGCCTAACACCTTCTTCCGGATTAACAGAATTCCTTATTCAGGATTTCTGGTTCGCAGAATAATAAACAGAGTCATATTCTTCTCGATTCAGGGATTAAAATTGGTGACTTGGGACGCCTTAAAAATCCCAAGTGGCGACTCTGAAACAAACAAACAAATCCCGTTTCGACTGTCCTTTAATTGGAGAAAACTCCCTACGCCCCTCGCGGGCGCGGAAAAAGGAGGTGCGACAATTCCTGTTTTTTTTAAACTCTTATCTTTAAGACCTTAAATGTGTTTGAGGCATGCTAATTACATGTTTACTTGTGGAGGGATTTGTGAGCCACTTATTCGCCTTTGTATGATTCCTTTATGTGTAGTCCTATTTGTTATGTATGTCGCCTAGCATTTTGTCCTTTAAACCTAAGGGTTCAGCCTAGTCCTTACCTCGTAGGAATAGTGGTCCTAAATACCCTCTAGGACTTATAGGATGGGATAGGTACAACACGCAATAAGCTTTTGTGATCCAATCACGCGTTTAAATAACCTTTACGGGATGGTAAGGGTAGAATATGGAGATGATGACCGATGCGTTAATATCACGTGCGACCCCTCTTTTGAGGAGTGATTGTTGGGTATTGCATTGAAGTGATCCATATTAATCACAAACCTAGGACCCCTTTCCCCTTTACTTGTTAATCTTTAAGCTTTCTTTTAAAACTAATTTTCTATACTCTCTACTTCTTCAACTCTTAAACTTGTTTGCAAAACTATGTGAAGCCCTTTGCTTTATTTTTCTACTTGTCTTCTTAAAGTCACAATTGTAGCATGGTCGAGAACCACACTTGTGGATCCTGAGAGGTGCCTAACACCTTCCCCTCGGGATAATTCTAGCCCTTACCCTAATCTCTAGTTTTCCAACTCAAGCTCTTCTAAAAAGTGTCCTAATGCACTATAATCATTAGGTGGCGACTCTTGAACTTCTAAACCCAATTCTCGAAAGGGAATAGAGTTGTCCTCTTAATATCGTATATTCGATTTCTGACCCCACGGTTAGAGAAAAAGGGGGCGTCGACACTCTACTGCCTCAGTGTCTGTAGCATGCATCACTCGAAATATCTTCTGAACCTCATCAATGAAGTTTTGCGGATCCTCATCCTTTTTGGACCCTGTGAAGACGGGAGGTTTCATGTTGAGGAATTCCCTAGACCTGGAACTACCTGTCTCATGAACATCACTTGTTCCTTGCCTTTGAGCCTGAGTAGCAACAATTTGGGTGAGCAATTGGATAGCTCCCCTGACATCCATGTCTGAAACACTAGGCACTGAGCCCGGTGCAACCCCCTGGGCCGGAGTGTCCTCCTCTTGAGCAGCATTAGTTGTGGGCCCCTGGCTAGTAGCTGAGGCCCTCCTGGTGTACTTTCTTTTAGCAGGCATTTTTCTGAAATACGCAATTCGCACGGGTTAGAAAGATTCCTAAAAGCATAGCTCTAACTGCACGATCTAGAGTATGAAAGAAATGGAACAATCCTAGATGTCTTGGTGGTCAACTATTTACATGCATGGCATGCACACACACATAAAAGAGACTCCACTGGACTCGACTTCATAGAATCCATAGGACTTTTGAACCTAGGGCTCAGATACCAAGCTTTGTCACGCCCCGAACCATGGTCTGGGCGTAACACGACACTCGGTGCCTAACTGCATATGACCGAGCGAACCAACTGCATGGCTGGATCAACATGTGGTATAACTATGAGCTAGAGGTAAATATAAAACATGGTAATCTACTAAGGAGTCTGACTGAAATACCATAGATGCGGAAAATACTGAAAGGTCTGCCAGTATAAACAAGTAGCCGACAAGGCTAACACATGAAAGCCTACTAATATTTGACTGACTGGGTTATAGTCTACGAAGCCTCTAAAGATATACTGAAAATACTAACTGTTTACCGGGACAAGGTCCCCGGTATACCTTATTAACTGAAATACTATAATGACTAAAACAAAAGAGAGATAAGGCCTCAGAAGACTGGGGCTCATCAATAGCTGATACGATGTCCTAGCAAGCAGAATCGTCAACCTAAAAATCGTTACCTGCATCGCGAGATACAGGCCCCGGGCAAAAGGGACGTCAGTACATTTGAATTGTACTGGTATGTAAAATAGCTGAACAAAAGAACTGTAAATACTGAAACTGAAACTGAACTGCTGGCTGATAAAGTGATAACTGAATAAGGAAGTAAGGATGTGAATACTCCCTCTTCTGAATAATGAACAACCTGTTTAACTGAATATTAAACTGCGGCCTCAGGCCCAATATGTATATATATATATGCACAACTGCGGCCTCAGGCCCATGTATACGTATGCATAACTGCGACCTCAGGTCCAAAATGCATAAAGCATAAACTGTGACCTCAGGCCCAAATACAGGTGTTCAACATTCAAGAATATAAAATCAGGAACTGAGAATCATATTACAATACATGATACTGAAATAATGAGCCATACCAAGTTACATGATACTGGATTAGTGATAGGATTGACTGAGATGAGTATTCATAATAAGTTGATTTATCATAACTGAAACTCATAGAATATCGAATGATTATGAGACTATGCCATCTAGAGAATAGAAGTTCTACTACTATTCAGGGAGCTGAGGCATAGTTATTTTCTGAGGAAACTGGTAATGGTCATAATGAATGGGACGTAGGGAGAATCATGGACATTCCCAAACGTAAAGAGTTAGCCTTACATACCTTAACTTCCTGCCCTTGAGCGTAATACAATGTTTGTCAACCCTTTCAACTTTAATCTATAGCAATACAAGTCAAAGGGATTCCATATTAGCTATGATGCTCATGTTTTGGTCACTTAAGCATTTTATCAAACACTTGGTCAAAATAAAGCTTCATAGTCCTTATTAATGGTGTCTCTACACAAAACAACCCATTCTCTTATTCCTAGATAAATTTTAAAGTCTCAAATGATTATATCAACATTATTCTTCATCACCCATAATGTAAACAACACCCTTATCCAATAATCAACACTCAACACCCCAATCCTATAATCGTTCATGCTTTTCTATCAAACTCATCAACTCATATCTCATGAACTAGGGTTTATAATCATTAAACAAATGCTAGAATCAATTAGAGGGTGAAGACATTACCTTTTTGAAGTTCAAACCCTTTGAATTCGAGTTCTAGGCTTCCTTCTCTCGACAATGATGTCCCAATAGAATATCTAATGATATGGAGGGTTTACCCATGTTAATAAGATGTTGGTAAATTAAAATTAACTTAGAATCACCATTAGAACTTACCTTGGGTGGTGGAAGGACCCTTAAGAAGTTAGGTTTTTGAGAGTTCCTCTTTCTAGAGCAAGTTTTTATGTTTTGGGGGTATGGGGGACGAAATATAGCTTTAAAACGACCCCTCCACTAGCACGCCCGTGTATCTGGAGGCCTGCCCGCGCTAAACGGCAGTAACACTGCCTCAAAATTAGCGCGGCCGCGCTACCGGCGCGCATATCACATACTGTTCTGTAGAACGCGTATAACTTTTTGCACAGAGATCCGTTCGGGCTCCATAATATATAGTTGGAAATCTATTTCAAAGGCCTACAACTTTCATGCTCTAAGTTTTCCCAAATTCCTTACTTATTTTCACTAAAACCTGCTGGAATACGAACCTTCTGCAAACTTAGTCGATTTTGTCAAATCTTATACATCTCACTTTCCATCTTGATTTTGAAATAACTATTTTCACCCATAATCATCCCGATGGGACCTTACATGTTCAAGGTATAACCTTACCACTCATTTAACACATTCACACCTAAGACGAATTAACGGGGTGTTACATTAGGTCTGCGTAAACACTACCCTTTCCAGACTTCACTTGTGAAATTTTACTGGGTCGTTGTTGTTGTAATAGCCTGTTTGACTGTGCGAAAAGTGTTTCTCAAAAGTGCTTTTCAAAAAAGTACTTCTAGCGAGAAGCAGTTTGTTTTTCGCTAATCAATTTGAAAAATATTTTTAAGCAGCAATTAATGTTTGACCAAGCTTTTAAAATGTGCTTTTAAGTTTATTTCTTAAAAGTAATTTTTAAGAAAAATACTTTTTGGGACAATCTAATTTTTTGTGCTTCTTAAAAACTACTTTTGTTTCTATTCAAAAGAACTTTTTTCTTTAATCTTCTAAAAGCTTGATCAATCACTCTAACTTTGGGTAAAAATGCTTTTGGCCGAAAAAAATCTATACTATATTAAAAGCACAAAGGCCCTTAGCGAAATGTCGTTCGCTTTTTTTAACCTTTAAAAATAGAGTACACACTAGACAGAATAGTTATTTAACTATTTTTCTAATATTAAGGACTTCAAAATCACCTAAATTTTTTATATTATCTTTTTCCTTATTTAACTATATAATATACCATATATGTAAAAGAAATACTAGGAAAGTCAAAGTAGGAAGCTAGCGTGTACTTAGAAGTCGGACTCCTTTAATTCTTTAGAATTTTACTATTTTAGTAAAAATAAAGTGACATTAAATGGAAGGGAATAAGCAGGGGAAGCAAATAAAGTCTCCTGCCGTGAGAACTCCTTATTCTTTTTTTTTCTTAAATTCAAAATGTCACTCTTTCAGTGTAAATATTCCAAAGGTTATTCACTATCAACGACTTTACAACAAATAACTTAAAATAATTAAAGGGTACATGTACATTAAAATTTACCAATAAAAGAATAGATTTAATTTTAACTCAAAAACTATTGAAATTTTCTATACATCATAAATCAAACCTATAAATCATAAATCAAACCTATAGACGTAACATGACGAGCAAAATATATATCTATAAATAAGTTTACAAAAGACAGGAATATAATTTTCAAAATAATTATACTTATATTATAGTAATAATAAATGATAATGTATTTTAAATTTTTTGTTAAACTTATACATATCAAAGCACAAACCCAATAGATAATTAAAGCATAAATAAGATACCGAAATTTATATATCTAAATTAATAGTAATATATTGTACGTATTTCTTTATAAGAAATTTAAGGATAAAATAGTAGAAAATAAAGTATATTATAAATAAGTCATCATTTTTAATGTTTTCCTTTTCTGGCATTCAGTCAAATGAATGATAGCCTCACTATATTTTTTTATTAAACTATTTATCGCAAATACTAACCCAAACGTAAATATTTTTCAGACTTTGTAATTTCAAGTTCACAACTATTGAAGTCTCCTAATACATCGTAAATTAAAGCTATAAACATATTAGGACGAGTAAAAATATTATCTATAAATAAGTTTACAAATAATAAGACTACATTTGAAAATAATAGTTATAGTAATAATAACTATAATGTACTTTAATTTTTTGCCGAATTTTTACATGTTAAAGCACAAACTCAATCAGATAAGTGAGCAACAACAACGATCCAGTAAAATTCCACAAAATGGGGTCTGAAAATCAGATTAAATGAGCATAAATAAGATATTGAAATTTACATATCCAAATTATACTAATAAATCATATGTATTTTTGTAAGAATTTAAGGATGAAATAGTAGGGAAAAAATGTATTGTAAATAAGTTGTCATTTTTTCCTTTTCTTGCATTTAGTCCAACAAATGATGACGCCTCACTATATTTTTTTTATATTAAATTATTTATTGTAAGATTAATTCAACGGTAGTCATTTTTAGACTTTATATTTTCAATATTAATTTTTTGGGAGCTATAAGACCAACTTTTTTATTCTCTTTTATATTTTGTTTTCAATATTAAGTCACTAAAATAACAATAATTTTCATAAGACCACATATTTCCTTATAAATCACCATAAAACATCTAAAAACTTATGTCGAACATGATTTCTTCATTTATTGAGCCAACGAAATGGGAATAACATTCAGCATTTTCTAGAATATTTCTTTAACTTTTATTATATAATTCATATTAGTCAAATACATAGTTTGATAATATTTACGTAATTTTTAAAAAATTATGTATTCATTAATATAGGTACACGCGCAACGCACGTATCACTCTAACTTTGGATAAAAATACTTTTGGCCGAAAATTTTTTTACCAGAAAGAAGCACGACCTAACAAGCTATAGTTCTATCAAAAATAAGCACTTTTGATTTCCCAAAAACATGATCAAATAAGAAATTAGTGAACTTCTCTGATCTCTCTCTATGTATAAAATTTTATTTAAATTTTATCTACTTGACCCGAAAATAATAAATTGAGTTCAAACTTATTAAATCCAAAAAGAGTATTTAATGCAAGATATGTTACTTTAATTTTTAAGTACTAACATTAAATTGTGATAAATATTTACCTAAAATGGGACGGAGGTAAATATAGGGCCATGGAAATATATACTGTGAATCCTGGACTTTAATAATCTCAGGAAAATAGGCCATTTGCCATAATTGTAGGGAGAAAAATAATAGTAGCTGTTGTTTTCCTCTTTCCGGCGCCACCTTCAAGAGGTGATAGGGATTTCCCATTCCCTTGGTGCGGACTAAAATTGGGTTGTAGCCGACTCACGCCCACTGAATTGCGGCACTAATCCAATGAGTTCGCTCATTTGTCCCAAACCTCGTCGTCTTGGGGATCCCATTAGCCATTCTAACTGCCTTCCCTTGAGGTAATTATTTCTAATCCTTGTTAATCCCAATTTTTCAAGATTTTAATGACCCATTAATGTTCATGATCCTCTCTTTAATGGGTCTTTTTTTTGTTTTGTTTTTTTTGTTTTTGGTTTGATGGTGGAAAAGAAATCAAGCTGAGACCTTTGTTTCAAAAGGTGGAGCTGAACTTATTGATCTCATTCTCAAAGAGGTATGTTTCCCTTCACATTTCTGTTTACCTTGTTCCTGTTTACGTATCTAGCCACAGTACAATGACGAGAATCTATGTGGATATTTTAATTACTTAAGATATTTTTTTTCTTCTTTATAAATGAATATGAGACCTGCTCAAATCAAAGCAAAAAGTGAGTATTTTTAAATGGGGACGGTTGTGGTAGTGACAGAGGCAGTATTTTCACCAAAAGTATTTAAAAAATAAAAAGAGTAAACATGCGACAAAAGCCAAGGGGATTCAACATCTAATATATATATATATAAAAGAAAATTGACCTTGTGTACACAAGTATAATTTTCCGGCAAAGATTGGGATAGGTTAACAGAGAATGTAGGAATAGTCTTAACTACGATGAATCTTTGAATAATGAATCTGCCATGAGGTGCAGACCTTTAGATTCAACATGATATAGAACAGAATGGACACAGAGGATTCATGTAGCCGATACGCGACTAGTTTCGGGCTAAGTTGCTTGAGTAGAATTATATTGTTTCTATAGGAATTGGCTTAACTTCTCAAGGATGTAGCTTTTATGCATGTAGTGATGTCAACATTTTCTTGTTTGTCAAAGCTTCAGGATCTATGGCAATCTGTACATAAAAGCAGCTGATGTATATTTAAAGCTACAAGTTTGGCCGAACCAAGTAGTTTTAGCGCTCAGACCCTTTTCATGTATCAAGAAATCTACTAAATATGTAGAAATATTAAATTTCGAACCCAGTAACTTAATGATTAGTGGGTTCAGTGGCATCCCAAACCCATAAACTTCATGCCTTCATGAAGGATGTTTATATTATAAATCTTGCAGTGTTTGAGTTAGTTGGCTTTGCATTATCTTAGACGGTTCGCATACTGTCATTATGAAAATCATCCTCATCGCCGGCAGTGTGTGTAGAATTCCAAGCGACATAACACAATTTTACACTCTCAGCATGTTGCAATTTTGTCAATCTCATTTTGATGTTTTCATGAGACAAATTGAAAGTTGAGAGTAGTTGAAACTCCAATCAAATGATAATTGGTAAATGATTGCAATGCCCCTGTCGTTCTGTTTATCCCACTTTAATACATGCCAATATTCTATCAGCCAGCTAGGTCTGCCCCGATCATTCCATACATTATTTTACTTCATAATTGTTTTAACCATCTTGATATCAAAAGGTCCTTATGAGAATACTTAATGTGCCCTAGCAAATATTTCTAAAAGGGGCCGTATGGAAACACAATTATGATTTTGTGCATTTTCTAGCATAATTCAATCCCAAAGCACGATCTTTCTCCTAGCGCGTACCACGATTTAATCCCATGCCACATATTCTTGAATAGGCCCGATGAAAAAAATAGAAAGGTCAATAGATTCAAGTTAGCTTATGCCAATTGCAGAACGTAGAATTTTTTTAATTTGTTGGTTATTTGTTCTTTCTGTGTTGTTTAATGATATGTTGGAAATGCAATGTTGATAAATGCACTTAGCAAATTTGACTCCGGTGGAGCGGTATGATGCTCTTGTTAGTGTGTTGGTTTAACTGATTTGGGCTGTATATTAATTTGACCATTCTCCTGATCACATTCAACTGTCAATTTGTCTATGTGACCCATGTACACACATGGCTGTTTCTTTTGTTGCTTTATCTCAAAAATGTGCCACTGATTCAACCTGCCATTTTTTAAAATGATCTTCATGGTCTAACAGGATGGTGTGGCTGCAGCACAATACACATCTGATCTGTCATCATCCCCTCCTTTCTTCTCTGGTTCACCGCCTTGCAGGGCTATGAATCCATTAATCCGTGATGCTCATTTTACAAACGAAAAGCAACCCCGTTTTTCATCATCACCAAGATCATCTACTTCAGCTTCATCTTCACCTTCATCAAGTTGTAAAGGAAGGTGTTCAAGGGCAAGACTTGGGCAAACTCAATCACCAAATAGAATAGAGGGCTTCGACTGCCAAAACGCTCGCATGGCTGCCATGGCTTAAATCTTCCTTACTGAGCAGTATATAAAGTCGACAGTTCAACACTGTATATAGAATATCTGACTAGAAAACAACAACAAAATTTTGGAGTATAATTAGCGATTTGTTAGAGGGGAAAGTCCTGGTTTTTCGTTAATATTATTGTGCAACGATGTGGTTCCTGCACATTTATTTGAAATAAGGTGGTTGAGAGCTGATAATTTTGTTTTCGGGTCTAGTCTGTAAATGCTCTCAATTGATTTTGGTGCCACAAACTTTTTGACAATTTGAAAACTTGTAGTATTGTATATATGTGAAATTTGAATAGGAAGTGGTGATTTTCATTTCATTTCTTCCCTTATCTTGGATTCTTGGTGTTTTTAGTTTCTAAAGACTTGTGTAGAATGGTGAGAGGAAACGAGAGACAAAATCGATCAATTTTGTGTTCCACGAGTCTCGTGCTTGACTTGAAAATAATCTCGGTTTCATGCTAAGCCTCAATTCTAAGTAGATGTGTTACCAAAAACATGGTTAAAACATTCTCTGTTTGATGCTACGTCTCAATCCCAAGTTGATGTATGACCAGAAAGATGGTGTAGACTGTAGAAACAAAGCTTAAGAGCATACATGATGCTGCCCAGGGTTGAATTGGAGGACCTTTAGTGTGTAATACCAACATGATAATCATTACACCACAGCATCAGTAGCCAGGGGCGGATCTAGTGCAAACATTACGCGTCCATGTAAATCAGTAACTTTTGGTTTAGACCCTATATTTGTACTAAAATATTCATTAAATGTATAAGAATATTTAGTTTGAAATCCGGTTCATTGGTTCGATTATCATTGTATTTTAACTTGAGATCATTGTAGAACTCATAAATTTAAAATTCTAGATTCGCCTCTGCCAGTAGCTGAATTGAAAGTTCTGTTTTGTTAAACTCAAGTACAACTCTTAACTAAGATTAACACATTTCTTAAATACAAGCTACTAGATTATCTCCTTGTGTCTCAGAGTGTGAAATAAAGAAGATCGACGCCACGCTGCCCAGGATCAATCGCTTGTTTTTTTTCTTCTGATTTTTCATCCGGTGTGCGCGTGAATTCAGATCCACATCGAGAAGTCCTACATTGAAGGATATCGCATTTCCTAACAAATGTGACTTATTATCCGGAGCTCGAACCCGAGACCTCTGATTAAGGATGAATGATTACTTGCTACTTCACCACAATTCTTGTTGGTAATTACTTATTTTCGCAATAAATACCACTGTGCAAGCTAAAGAGAAATGAGACCCTTTGTGACAATTGCTGGAGTTTCATGAATTGGAGAGCTATTCTTCTTATTAGAGTCTCTCAAACATGCAAGTCCAAGAACTTGTTGTTTTAGTTCTTTACCTATCTAGCCCTTCAAATTTCTTGTAGTTTGCATCACTTTAAATTTCTCTGGATAATGTGCTCAAGTAATATAATATTATATGAGTATTTGATTTGAAATTATTTGAATTCTTATCCTTTTTATCTGCAATTTCTACAATTGTACGTGGCCAAGAAAAGTTTAAGATATTTCAATAGTTAAATATATTGCCTCGAGACAGTTCCAAATTTGTCCTTTCTAAAGTATTGACATTATAATAAATATTTACACAATCAGGTCATTTAAAAAGTAATTAAAATTTACTCTTCTTAATAACATTATTTAATAACCTAGAGCAAATGTTAAATCACATGTTATACTAAGTTAAATTACAGTACTTGTGCAAAAAATTCATTACATTATCTGTATATGTAACTTAAATTCTTGTAAAAAAGGAAATACTTAAAAATAGGGGTGTACATTCGATTTATCGATTATCGATTTTGATCCTTATCGATTATGGATTTGTACATATGCTTATCGTTATCGTTTCAATAAGGTTTCGATTTATCGATTTTTGGGGCTTATCGATTACATCAATAAGAAAATTTGCGGGATTTCATGGAAAATATATCGCTATAAACACGCCTAACTGATATGGACAAAAAGAAGCTAAAATAAGACGAACACCGTTTATAACATAAAAATTGTGTCAACAAGCACATGCAACGAAACTAAAGTAAGGGATCAAATGTATGCCACCAAAGGCACGGAGAGAGAGGGAGAAACGTACTATTGAAGTCGCCGGAGTACGCCAGAGTACGCCGGAGTTCACTTTCTCTGCTGGGTTTGCAGTTCGCGGGAGAGAGGGAGAAAGTAAAAGCGACGCTGAAGAATGGGTAGAGGACATAATAGGGTTTGGGACTTAGGGTAAAGGAAATGGTATTATAGAATAAGGGTATATTTGTCTTATTAGTATATCTTATTGGTTTATCGATAAACCGATAACCGAAGAGGACAAAATCGAAATCGAACTCGATAACTCGATAAGGAAAATTTCGAAATCAAAATCGACAAAAATCGATAAACCGATAACCAATTGAAAACACTTGATGGCATGTGAGCAAGGCATGTGGTAGATGGACCATTTCCCACAGGAGCATAACCTTGCAGATTCATTTACAGTATGTATATTATTACCCCGATTATTATGGATAGCGGTGCGAACTTCAAAAATACCTCTTTCGTTATCATACTGCAAAAATGAATGCCAATGTGCTCGCCGTTTGTATTTCTCAAATCTCTTCATAGGCACTGGCATAAATTCAACACCCCTCTCCATCAATTCCGTTGCAGCTGCAGACCGTTCAACAAACCTCTCCGCCATCTGCTTGAACGACATCCGCACCATGGCTGTGACGGGCAATCCCTTTGCCGACTTCAATAACCCGTTGAAGGACTCTGACACGTTTGTAGTAAGAATTCCACATCGTCTGTAGACATGTAATTTTTGAGTCGCACAGTTTTAAAGTTAGTTTTCGTATTTTTATGTTTTAAAATATCTACTTGAGTTATTATATAATTTTAGCCTATTTTATTTTTAATTTCAAATCAAATTAAAAAAAAAAAAGAGAAAAGAAAAAAAAGGAAAGTTTCAATCTATCTTATTAAATATGTTTGTTTTTGTTTTTATTTATTTAAGTTCGTTAGTATTTTTATAGTAGTATTATGCTAAGTTTGCCATAGTTTTTATATTTTTATTTTAGTATAATTCTTGAAAAATACAAAAAAAATTAAATTAATAAATATCTATATATAGTTTCATGTTTACCTTATTTCTATGTAGTTTAGGTTATTAAGATTTTTATATACATATATTTTCTTTTTACTATGATTTTCACTTTTATTTTTAATTTATATAAAATAAGATATATTAAAAAATATATATAGTTTCATATTATCACATAGTTTATTTAATTGAAATTAGTTTAGTTTTAATTTAAGAAATTGAGTTTGTCCTTTAATGGACCTTTTAAAAATTGAAGGAATCCAAATTTAGAGGCCCAATTTGGACAAGTAGAAGCCCAAAATCGGGCACCCATTCCCTTCCTTAACCCAACCCTTTGACCCGCCGGATGGACCCAGAACCCGCCCCGTTTTAATTTTTAATCTCAGCCATTCATCCCTTTTAATCCTATGGACGAGATTAATCCTCACCCCCATGTAAAACCTAATATTTCACAAACCCTAAATCTAATATACCCACTGACCCACCCTTCTCCTACATGAAGCTCCCGCCGCACAACCATGTCCAACTTGCCCGAATCACACCCAAAATCGGGCGAATCGTCTCGCTGAGTTTGCTGGTCCCCCCAACCTCTCTCTCTCTCTCTCTCTCTTCTCCATTTCATCCAAACCACGTGAAGAATATTCTCGAACTAATTTCTTTCTTCTTCGAGTATGTGATTGGACGAATGGGAAACGTGGGATTGATCTAAATCGATCCTAGCCTTCCATTCAACCGCGCGCTTACTTGGTTGAGAGATTTTTCGGTTCCTTGGAGATAAAGGCTAGAGGTTTCTAGGTTCGATATATAAGGGGTTCGTTTTCAGATTTGGGGAGGGATTTCTTGAGAGAAAAGCTAGGGTTTTGGGGTTTTGATTTTGAGTCCTCCTCTTAATCTAATTTTCAGTTTGTTCATAGATAAAAAAAAGGGTTCTGTTTCGTGTTGATAATCAGAAAATATTTTCAAAAAAAAAAAAAGTTAGCTCTTTCTGGTTCTTGTTTATATTTTTAGAAGTCAGAAAAATCAAAAAAAAGAACAACACAAAATAAATATAGTTCATTTTTCCAGTTCTGATTTAAGCATGGAGTTTGATTGAACTCTGGTGGTGTTCGAATTATTGGAGTCGCCGCTATGTTTCGGGTCGTGGCTCGTGGTTTCTGTTCGAAGATCCTGCTGAGTTTCTCTGTTCCGGATTCGCTCGATCCAAGGTTGTAACTGCAGAAATTTTGTTAATTGAAGCTGCATTTTCAGGTTCATTTTAAACTTTTCTCTTCTCTACTTGAATATATGTGGAACAAAGTAATTGTTGCTTGGCTTAAGCCATTAGTAATTTCTGAAGCCTTGTTTAATTTCTCTCTGATTTAGTTTGCGTTGTGTTGAGTGTGTGTTTGAGTCTTATCTTTCGGCGATACTTTCGTTCAGATGTGTTTAAGGTGCTTGCATCTTTGCCTTTGTGATTGTTCACGTACTTTTCCTTTACCAATATTGTTGAAATTCTATACGAAGCTTAGCAGTATGCCTGCTCTTATGATATTGAATGACTCAAAAAATGGAAATATGAAATTTGTACAATGGGTCTGTTTTTACATAAATCGACACTTGTTTTTGTAGTTTTTCTTTTTAAAAGGGTTTATCTACATAGTGTCTAGCTAATATATCTTTAGCTTTTTTAGATTCTCCATTAGTTCCATATTACATCTGTTAAAAGAAATTTGGCAATCTGCTTAAAGTTTTGTTCGAACTTAGTGTCGTATTAGTTGGCTTTGTTTGAGTTTAGTATTCATTTAGAAGTTTTGTTCATCCTCTGCTGAATATCACAAATTTAGCGCATAGGAGAGTGAAATGGAATGGTGTTAGTTTGGGAATCGAGATGGTAAGGATATGGAAATTTTGAGGATTATGTCGTTAATTTTCCCCCTTTTTGCGCCTTTCTTTCTTAATTAGTTTTCTAAAGGTCAATTTCGTCTCTTTAGCCATATTGCCACTTTAAGGATCAAGTTTGCAGTATTTCATATGGTGACATCATTTGATTGCTTTAGATATGATATTATTATCAGTAGTCTGTTTAGTGTGCCTTCCAAGACTCACGACTCTAACCCATTGTTCTTCGCCTATTTGTCGTTACTCTTTTAGTTTTTCATTAGTTTCTATATTTTTTAAATATTTGTCTGTCATGCCTGTGGAATGTGAAATTGAACATGGTGGAGGAATTGGACCTTAAATATCTTATTACTCTTGTTTATTCCTTTATCACTCGCTAGGAGCATGCTTAGGCCGACAACATTCGAGTAGGCAATATTAGAATTTTTCTATTTGTTTGCTTTTAATTTCGTGGCAAGAGGTCATTCCCCTAATTGAATTTATCCAGGGAATGCCCCGATGGGTTTGTATATATTATTATCCGAGGTATGCCCCGAAGAACTATGTAAATATTCTGGAGGCCTTGACGAGCATGGTGGAGAAGTCGTAGTATAGGTTAGCCTAAGATTTTTCTTTTCCTTTCCTTTTTATTTTCTTTTATTAGGCGGGGACGACCTCAAGACTTGTGTGTGTTTATTCTGCTTTTCTGTGATTTTACCTTAACTAGAATATTCTAAAAGCCAACTAGATTGGATACGCAACCGTACTAGTTACGGGACTTGGGGAGTGTCTAACACCTTCTCCCCGAGTCAAATGAACCCCCTTACCCAAACCTCTAGTGCGGACTTAGCTTTGAGTCCAAGTGTTTTAAAGGAAAAATATTTTCTAAAAAACCGGTGGCCTAGCACACCGAAATCAAATGCCAGCTGGCGACTCTGAGTTTTCCTTTTGAATACAATCTTTGTCACTTTCAGAAATTGAAAATCTTTTTCAGCTTTACTACAATCTTTTTATTTATTTAAGGGGGTTTAGTAAGGTTGGTTAAAAAGGGGTGTGACATCTCTGGCGACTCTGCTGGGGACAAGTAGGTTCGAGCTAGTACTTGATTTTGTTGGTTTTTAGGATATTCAGTTGAGGTTTTTATGTGTTTCGTTTGCTTTTTATTTTGTTTATGTCGTTTTTATTTGCTAGTTGTTTATTTATTTACAGTTTTTCCTTTATGTGTTACTGCTTTATAAATTGTCATCATTTGCATAACCATGAGTCTTCTTTCTGCAACAAGTCATGAAGCACGCGTCGCGTGCACGAACTCTTTGTTGAGTCACCCTTAATTTAGGAGGGGGTGGCGTAGGAGTGTGGGGTGGGCGGACAGCTAGAGCAGCCGTCATCGACCACGCGCCGCCCCGAATTGCCTTGTCTAGTGAACCCCAACCGTAGGTCAGCCTTTAGGTCATACTTATGTGCATCATATCATTCAAACCTAGCCGGGTTCGGTCCCAGGCACCGTGTCCCGTTGTAGGAGGCCTACCCAAATTATGTCAAAATGGGCTATGGCCCAAAAAGACATTTAATCATCCCTATGTGCTACATGTTGCATCTCTTTAGGGGTAAAATGGTTATTTGGCGGACCAAGGATATTTGAGGGTGAAATATAAAATGAAGTAGGTGATTTTACACTTTTCCATTATTTTCCAAAAAAAAAAGACAAAAAAATTGAAAATAGAAAATCCAAAAGATTTTACACTTTTCCATTATTTTCCAAAAAAACAAATTCAAAAAAAGGGAGAAAAAGAAAATCCCAAATAGATTTTACATCTTTTATCATTTTCCAAAAAAATTCAAAAAAAAAAAAGAAAAATAAGTCCAAAAATATTTTACATTTTCCATCATTTCTCAAAAGACAAAAAAAAAATGGTTTTCCAAATTAGTTGCATTTTTTGAAGGCTTTATCCCATGTTCAATCTTCCCGAACTAGACGAACCTGATTCTCATCTTTCGAGATGTGATACGTAGGCAACCCACATAGGGTCCAGTCTTCCTAGTATCTTAGGTTCTTGGCTTTGCGGGGTCTTAGCCATATCTTGCATTTCTAGCCACTTTCGGCCATTCTTGCAAATTGGGGTCATTTTCGCAAAGGTGGTTCAATAACCCATGTCTTAGGATCTTGAGTCCACAACTAGGTGTCATATTATTTTAAGGTCCGTCCTTTTCAAGTTTGCATCTTTAGCCACTTCTGGCCATATCAGCTGTTTTTGCAAAACGGGTAATTTCTGCAAATTAATTTTGGGCCATGATTATTAAGAGTTAGAATTCATATAAGCTTTAGTGAGGTATTCCCATGTCTTTGAGGTCACCTTTCTTGAGCTTGCATTTAGCCACTTTTGGCCCCTCAGGCCATTTTGCATAAATAGCCCAACCGTCCCCTAGGAAATGTCGCGGTGTCACATAATGTCTTGAGTCATTAACCATGTTTTTCTAATTCAGGTATGGATCCACTCACCAATGCTAGAGTATCAATGGTGGTCAAAGTCCCTAGAAGGCTAGTAAAATGGTGGAACATGTTCACATTATTTGAGCAATATGATTTGATGGGTAAATTAGGGACTCTTATTTCTTTGATGGACATCACTCCCCGTCCCGACCTTGTAGAAGCAATGTTGACATTTTGGGACCCACAGGGAATGGTATTCAATTTTGGTGATCTTGAGATGACACCCACCTTAGATGAGATAGCCGGGTTAACCTGCCTGCCATACCTAGACAAGGATTTAATTTACACAAGGGCTCATTCAAGCACCAAGTTCCTTAAGATCATAGGGATGGATTTGGAAACTCGCATGGGATGTATAGATCAATCTTGGGTACCTTTGGACTTTTTATTCGAGAGGTTTGCTCGTCCTACGGGGTATGAGACCTTCATAGATGAATTTTCCATATCATATGATTCTTGGAAGAAGAGGCGTCCTATGGTCTTCGCTATTGCATTGTTGGGTCTCATGGTATTTCCTTTGGAGGGTGTACATATTAGCATGCGTCTGGGGTCAATAGACTTTGAATTCTTCCATGATAAACACAGTGGTAAGGTCACCGTGGTTCCGACAATTTTGGCAGAGATCTATCGTGCTTTGACCAGGATTCGAGAAGGTGGGAGGTTCTTTGAGGGAAGCAACTTGTTGCTACAGCTGTGGATGATAGAACACTTACATCCTGCCACCATGTTTAAGAAAGATGTGATTGATCGTTGTCTGAGAGATCGAATGAAGTGCATCGAGCATAGGATGACGTTCGATAAGTTTGCCTTACCACTCGGAGTTCAGGATTGGGTTGATTATTTAGGATCCTTGACTGAAGAGAAAATTTTGTGGTCATACCTATGGATTGATTTGGACGTGATCTTAGCAGGGTCTCGCATGCAAGACTTCTTGGTACTGATCGGACTTTGGTGTACTAGACCATATACCCCTGCTAGAGTGATGCGTCAGTTAGGGAGGCGGCAAAAAGTCCCCTACATTCTTGATTCTCGTGACTTCATTAAGGAATTTGACACTATGCTGCATATGGAGGTCGACATCTAGACCTATTGGCATCGTGCAATGAAGATGGGTAGGGATACTTTAGCTGCTGACCAACATTCACCTGGGTATACCTATGAGTACTTCATATGGCTACAGTCTACTCAGCGGGGGGTTAGCAGGCCATTGCCCCGACGTGTTAGAGGAGTATTTGATGAGGAGTCCACCTCATGGATATTGCCTAGATAGTTGATGGATCGATTACCCAGGCGGAGGAGGCCCATGCAGCAGAAAGGGTTGGGGTTTGAGCTACACTTCAGTCACTGAGATCACAGTTGGCAGGGTTGGTAAAGAACATGGGATAGCACCGTGAGTACCTTACGAGAGTCAGCCTTCTAGATGTAGGCACGCATTCCAGGATTCCTATTCCCAGCATCGAGGTGTCCTTGCAGGGTATAATACAAACCTTAGATTTGATAGGATTGACGGGGCCATCCGGATCTTCATCGGACCCATCCCAGCTAAAACCGTCGCATTCAGGAGCAGCTTGAGGAGTCATTCTATTTAGATTTTTTGGAGATTGTCTTATGTTGTCTTTTACTTTCGCGACTTGTCTAGGAGTACTGGGTCCTTTAGGTAGTGTCAGAGTCTCTCATAGTGTAGTCGAGTCTGTCATGTCTTTCATTATCGTACTTCCCATTGTATTTTAATATCGAAAAGTTTTTAAATGAAAAAATCCCAAAAAGTTTTTAGTTTTAATTTATTTTCTATCACTTTTCCATAACTACGCTTGGTCTGATTCATGAGGGACATGATACGTAGGCAACCTACAGTGGGTTCAGTCAAATCATTTTTGGTTCAAAAAAAGAGATAGAGAGAGAGAGAAGAGATAAAAGAGAAAAAGGGATAAGAGGTGTTGGAAAAGAAAGAGAAGGAAGGATCAAAATGAGCAAATCGGGATGATGCCCTATGACCCTACGACCCTCAAAGCCATTTTAGAACCGTTAATTGTTGCTAGGTACATTGAACGTAATGTGATATTATTATTTGATAAATGCCCTAACGCTAACGTGGTGGTTTTGTGTTGTAGTCCTCTGTTATCTTTATTTAATAACAGAAAGGTGGTTAGTTTGTTGGCATCCTGGCAAGTCATCCATACAACACCCGATCAAAGCGCCAAACAGTCATGGCTAGCAAGGAAAAAGACATTGGAGTTGTAGACCCACCAAGGGAGATTGTTGAGTCGGAATCAGAATTGCAAGAGGAGGTCCGGAGGTTGAAGCACCAGATGGCGGAAATGTATCAGGCCTGGATTAAGGGACACCCTCCACCCTCGTTCCCTACCAACTACACAAAAAACCCTACTTCCATTCCACCACTCTCTCAATCCCAGATTCCCAATACCATTGATCTTTCCCCACAACACGCACCTAGTTTTACCCCTTACCACAACTACCCCGGCACTTCAGCCCAAATTGTTCATGCTCCGCCAGCCAAAACAACCTCGTACCCTGCTACGACATCTGCTCCTATTTTTGTACCCCCTCCACAAGCTACCCTCTACCGATCCTATAGTGAGCCCGCATTCCCCGCTACAGATGCCCACTACTATGCACCGGAGCCCACCTTCAAAGTCCCAGATTCTTACTCTTACACTCCCCAATTTGAGCCTCATGTTGAAACTGACAAACCACCCAAGAACGCAGAGCAAGAAGAGATATTTAGGAAGGTACAGAGTCTGGAGAAATCATTGAGAAATATGTAAGGGTTGGAAAACCAGGTGAGTGTGGCCTATAAGGATTTGTGTTTGTTCCCCGATGTCCAACTGCCTGTCGGGTTCAAGATGCCCAAGTTTGACTTGTATGACGGACATGGGGACCCTGTAGCTCATTTGAGGGGTTATTGCAGTAAAATGAGGGGCGCTGGGGGAAAAGACAAATTGCTAATAGCATACTTCAGCCAAAGTCTGAATGGGGCATCTTTAGAATGGTACACCCGCCAGGACGCTAGCAGGTGGTACACATGGGACAATATGGCTCAGGCCTTCGCCCGGCACTTTCAGTACGATATAGACATTGTTCTAGACCGCCCATATTTGACCAAGGTGGAAAAGAAACCTAGTGAAAGCTTTAGAGAATATGGGTTCCGAAGGAGGGAGCAAGTTGCACGAGTCAATCCTCCGATGGAAGAAGATGAGATGGTTAAATACTTTCTTCAAGCCCTGGAGCCCACTTACTATAGCCACTTGATCTTAGCCATTGGTAAGTCTTTCAATGATGTGGTAAAGATGGGAGAAATGGTGGAAGAGGGGCTCAAGTCGAGTAAGATCATGAGCTATTCTGCTATAAAAGCAACCACCCAGGCAATCCAAAGAGGACCGGAAGTTTGCTAGGCAAGAAGAAGAAGGAAGATGTCGTTATGGTTGTCTCCGGATCATGGCATGGCCAGACGAGTTCACCTCATCAGTACACCCATCCTCGACCCCGACCTCAAACCTACGCCCCAGCTCCGTATAATCCACCTCAACATTACTTTTCCCCGCAAAACCCTCAACACTCAGTTAGGCCATCCCAATACCTTATTCACCATGCACAGGCATATGATCAACCCCCTCCTTACCCAGAATGGCGTGCCCTAGTCCCACAGAATACCTACCCAGCTCCACAAAATGCCTATCCACCTCCACAACCTTACCAAAACCCTAATGGTTCAAATTTTCGAACAAGGCCAGAGTATAGAAGAGAGAGACAGCACCGAAAACAAACTTTTACCCCGCTTGGAGAATCCTATGCTAGTCTTTTTCAAAGGTTAAGACAGTTAGACGTCTTGAGGCCGGTTGAGTCAAAGATACCAAATCCTCCTCCAAAGAACCTCGATTATTCCTTGAGGTGCGCCTATTGTTCTGATGCTCCAGGGCATGACATAGAGAAGTGCTGGCATTTGAAAAGGGCAACCCAGGAGCTCATTGATACAAACCAAATTGTAGTCCAAAGCCCAGACGTGCCAAACATCAACCAAAACCCTTTGCCAGCCCATGGAGAGACACATATGATTGAAATAGTTCACAGGGATGGGGAGCCCAAGAAGTCTTCTAAGTCCATCATGATAATTGGGGCCAGTGAAAGTAATTTGGTTAAAGCTCCAGACTCTACCAAAGCAATGCCCTTGATAGTTGAAGGGGTGGCAGAAAAGCCGAGCTCACTCAATTCGAAACCACCAGTGTTGGTCGTGAAAGGGTTGTCGAAAGATATCGGGGCAAGTCCGGAAAGTTCAAAAGTGGTAGTACCAGGGATTCCAAGTAAGCCTGTCATAGTTGTGAAGGAGGCTCCTATTACCCCTATCATTATTAAACTGGTAACCCAGCTGCCAGTGGTGGAAGCCAAGGCTGTTCTGTGGAATTATAAACAAGTGATAGTGGCATACAAAGGAAAACAAATAGAGGAAAAAGTTAATGAAACTGGAGGATTGACTCGTTCTAGGAGATGTTTCACCCCAGAAGAATTAAGGAAAGTCAGGCCATTCAAGGATAGCCAAATGCCAATAAAGAAATCGATCATCGAGGAAGAGGCTGAGGAGTTCCTGAAAAAGATGAAAGTGCAGGATTATTCCATTATGGAGCAGTTAAGGAAAACACCAGCTTAGATTTCTCTTTTGTCTTTGCTGATACATTCAGATGAACATCGCAGGGTCTTGATGAAGATTTTGAATGAGACACATGTTCCTGATAAGATCACAGTGAACCACTTGGAAAAGATAGCTGGCAAGATCTTCGAAGAAATTAGGATCACTTTCTCGGACGATGAACTTCCTGTGGAGGGTACAGAACACAATCGAGCTTTTTATCTCACGGTAAAGTGCGAAGATTCTGTTGTCTCAGGAGTTTTGGTTGACAATGGCTCCAGTGCAAATATTTGTCCCCTGTCTACTCTGCAAAAACTGAAGATTGGCACCGAAAGAATCCACTTGAACAGTGTGTGTGTTCGAGGCTTTGATGGGGGAGGTAAAGATTCTGTTGGAGATATAATGCTCGAATTGTCGATAGGGCCAGTTGAGTTTACCATGGAATTCCAAGTGTTAGATGTGGCTGTCTACAACAATCTGTTGTTGGGCAGGCCCTGGATACATGCTGCTAAGGCAGTCCCGTCTTCTCTGCACCAAATGGTGAAGTTTGAATGGGACAGACAGGAAATAGTTGTGCATGGTGATGAGGACTGTCACACCTCCTTTTTCCAACCCCGCGAGGGTACAAGGGAGTTTTTCCAATTAAAGGGCAATCGAAACGGGATTTATTTATTTATTTCAGAGTCGCCACTTGGGAGATTTAGGGTGTCCCAAGTCACCAATTTTAATCCCGAATCGAGGAAAAGAATGACTCCATATTACAGTATGCATACAGAAATCCGGATAAGGAATTCTATTAACCCGGGAGAAGGTGTTAGGCATTCCCGAGTTCCGTGGTTCTAGCACGGTCGCTCAATTGTCATATTTAACTTATTTATCTGATTTTAATACAATTGTGAACCGATGTGCCAATCTTAACTTTTTACCACTTTATTATTATAATTATTATTTTTAAAAAAAATTAAAAATTGTGAACATCGTTTAAAACATGTCTTTGGATTACGTCACATGAAATGCACCCGCAATCCGGAACATATTTTATTCAATGTTTTAGGATTTAGATTTGGGTCGCATGAAATGCGCATCCGAGTTTAAGAAGGTAAAATTAATTAAATCGTGCCTAAAGAGTCTAGCGCGTCATTATCTTTGGGGAAGGAAGTGAAATTCACTAAACAATCCATCCCAAATTCTAAGTAATTTTTTTTTAAAAATAATTAAATAAATAAATGAGATTAGAGAATCCTGTAAATTTGTATTATTTACATCTATTTATTTTTAGCGAAATCCTTCCTTATTTTAAGAAAATCCTTTAATGACTACCTTTTTATTATTACTAAGTTTGTCTATAAATATAAAATCAATATCTACATTCTTGAAAATAACATATTAAATAGAAGAGAAAAACAAATATTAACAGAAAGTAATAAAAATTATAATCATAAATACAACATGGAATTATCGAAAAATAAAATAAAAAAAAATAAAAAAAAACTAATTATCCCATAGTTGGATTAAAATTCAAATTGTTAGTAAGACTTAAGCTTATTGAAACTAATTATTTACAAATACTGAAAATTGAAAGAAAGAAAAAAAACTTGATTACTAAACCATATTTCTAAAAAATTTAAACAATTTAACCTTAACTAACTTTGTTTTAATTCACATCATGTCCTAATACTTGTTCGCAAACTAATTCATGTTTTAACTGAAATTGACTACATGATTCCGAGTAACTTATCGTTGACGAAAAACCTTATGAATAAGGAACTTAGTTAACTTTTGCCAAACTGATTCAATAACGCCATTTTTTACGTTATTTCTTCTATATTTTTTTTTATTAAACAGTTTTAATTAATAATCAGGCTTAAATATATTTCCTAATAATCTGGTTAAGGCGTTATTTAATATGTCGCTATAATATGCCTAGTTATGACAAATGACAGTGATTTACAGAATAATAATACATGAATAACCTAAATACAATACAAAGACTAAATTAAACTAAATTAAAAATTTAACACTCCATTCTTCATTTCAGCTTACAAAATGCCAAAATTACAGTTGTGTACCTGATATTGTCAATATAAGAAGAAGAAAGTCAGCAACGTAATACGTAACACAGCAACAACAACAATAACCAGCAATAACCAGTCAACGAAAATCCCAGTGACAGCTTTGAAAAATTCAAAAATAAAATCCAGGAATGCCGAAAATAACGGACAGAAACCAAGGGAAATTTTCAGATTTTTGAAAATCTAGTTAATCTTCAACCCTTAATTTCTACACCTGTATACCAGAATATTTATCAGGTGTGTACTACTTCCTCTTCTAATTTTCAACTTTTTTTTTTCTTTTTCTTTGTATGTTTTTCTTTTCTTGAGAGTTACAATGTTTTTTTCAGAATAAATGTTCAGCTCTTTTTTTTTCTCTAATCTCTTTTTTTTTTCTGTCCCCCTTTTATTCTGATTTCCAGACCTCTTATAACCCATCCCATAAATCTTTAATCAATTAAAATCAACCCATTTTCTCTACCAAACCCATTATCTTCCCACTCATCCCCATTATATTAAATAAACATATCACACCACCCCATTTCATTTTGTCCCCCATGTTTCTTTTAAAATAATGCAAGATTCCCCTTTAAATTAAATTTTGTCCCCCCTTTATATTAAATAATAATATCACAACCCACCCCATTTCATTTTGTCCCCCATGCTTCAAATAAACAATTACAAAATGTACAATTCCTAAACTACCCCTTCCGACCTTACTGAAATTACCAAACTACCCCTGAACGTATTAC
Organism: Nicotiana tabacum; assembly: GCF_000715075.1. Lineage (NCBI taxonomy): Eukaryota > Viridiplantae > Streptophyta > Magnoliopsida > Solanales > Solanaceae > Nicotiana > Nicotiana tabacum. The sequence continues at coordinate 20,689,278 of NC_134100.1, read as the reverse complement.
AAATTTACCAAACTACCCATCAGCTATAACACATCAATTAATCAAACTTAACCAAAATATAGACAATATGATCAATTTCTAACAATGTTCAAACAACAATATGAACACGGATGAACATCATAACAACAATATCATATGAACATGATTTTAACAACATTTCAACAATAAATCACATGAACACAAATTGAACAACAAAGAACAACTAAAATTTGATTGAACAATATTTTAGCAACAAACAATCCTATTTTCGGATTCAACACCAACAACAAACAAAGTATGAAGATTTCTAAATTCAATCATATTGAACTTAAAATCAACTATAACAACATTACAACAAACAATTCTTATATTAAACTTTAAACAAGATTATGAGAACAATTCAAGCAATAATCATAAATGGTAAACAAGAAATCAAACTATACAAAATTCGGATTCAAGAACAATCAAACAAAGTATGAACATGGATGAACTATTTTAAACAACAAACATGACGGATTAAACGATTAAAACAATATATTCCTTTAATACAACTAAATTCTTTAAACAAATAACAAGATCGACGAAGAAACAATTATGAACTTAAACTTGAACTTAACAATATTAACAATTTCTAACAATACATAAACACATGAAACAAATTGAAGAAATAATTGATTAAATTTCAATTTGAATCTAACAAACATCAAACTAACAAATACTTACTTAAACAATAATACAAACATGAAATAAACATGAAAACAACTAATTAAACTTCTATTTTGAAATCTGAAAATTAATTTAACGAAACATATGAACAAACTAAAATTATTTCAACTACGGACAAACAAAACAAACATTGAATCATTTATCGATTTTGAATCCGAAAAACAACGAACAACAAAAAAATATGGACGAATTTTGAAAACATAAACCAACTAACCGATTCGAAACAACGACGAATAAACGAAGAAGATGGAGAGGAAGGAGCAGCAGTCCGCAGATGGCCATGGCAGCATCAAAGCTTGCTCATCCATGGCGGAAACGTGAGCAGCAGCAGTTGCTGCGTGATCTTGGCCGCGACGGAGACGAAGAAGAACAACGCAGCAGCAACAAATGGAGAAGCAACTACGGCAACCATTGATTCAATGTTTGTTCCTGAAGAAGCTGGACGCGGAGCTGCTCACGTTGATTCAAATGGAGAAGCTGCCGCGAAACAGCAACGTCGGGGAACTGGACGCGGCGAGAAGCAGTAACAGGCCGGAACGCAGCAGCAGCGGTGGAAACGGGCAGCAATGGCGTGTTTGAACGATGAGGAAGCAGCTGCGGCGAGCAAAAGGAGTTGAAGAAGAAGCCGCGATAGTAGCGGCGTGGCGCAGGCAGGTTGTTTGTTCGCCGTTGGTGCTCGCGACTGTGGTCGGAGCTCGTGACTATGGTCGCGCTGGCTGGGGTTCGATGACGAGGAACGCAGCCATGGCTGCTAGAGAAGCAGTGGTCGTCCATGGATGTCGAGCTCAAGCTTGAGCTCGACGAAGAAGATGAAAGCAAACGCGGGCAGCCATGGCGCAAAAACAAAAACGACAATGGTGAAGCTTGAGGGCAGCCATGGTTATGTGGTGAAGGGGTGGTTGTGGTGGAGATGGTGAAGTAGCCATTGATGGAGCTTTGCTTAAGGAAGAAGAAGAAGAAGAAAGATAGAAAGGGGGGGCGGGTGAGTTTTGGTCACTTTTAGGGTTTTCCTTTTATTTTTTGTTTTGTTTTGTGTCTTTGAAATGCAAGATAGGGGTATTGGGTCTTTTGGGTTATGGACTGGGTCGACCCAGTTCGAAATGGACTGGGTCGTAGGGAAGATTGGGCCATTTTTTGGGCCTGTGGCTTGAAATTGAATAAGAGGCCCAATTCCGACTTTCTTTATATTTTCGCTCTCTTTTCTTCTTTTATTTATCTAAAACTAAATTATAAAAATACTTAAACTATTATTAAGAACTAAATTAATTTATAAAAGCGCAAATTAACTCCCAATAACAATTAACGCACAATTAAGTATTAATTAAGCATAAAATTGTATATTTGAACATTAAATGCTAAAAATGCAAACGATGCCTATTTTTGTAATTTTTTTATTTTTGTAAAACAAATTTAATTATTATCAATTATAGAATTAAATCCTACATGCAAAATGCGACATATTTTTGTATTTTTTTATTAATTTAGCAAATAAACACGCACAGACAACTACAAATAATTATTCAAAATATCACAAAATTGCACACCAAAGAAAAATCATTTTATTTTTGAATTTTTGGGAGTAATTCTCATATAGGGCAAAAATCACGTGCTTACAAAATGAAGCGGACTCTATTGACTTTCACTACCCGATTACTAAAAAGGGGTCGTGGGTCTATCAGACTTTCGAAACAGTGTCTGTCGAGAAAATTCCTGAAGGAAAATGCATTCCGGGTCCTAAGCTATCCTCCGTGTCCATCATGGTTGCGAATGAAAAGTTGAAGAATGGTTTTGTGTCGGGCAAGGGTCTAGGCTCATCTCCACAGGGTATTGTGCATCCAGTGCGCCCCAATGGGAATCCTGGTATGTTTGGTTTGGGATTCACGCCCATAGAGAAGGACGTGAAAAGGGTTAAAAATCTGAAACAGAAGGTATGGTCGCTCTCCAAGCCCGTCCCACACATCTCTAAGTCTTTTGTCAAGACAGGGGCCGAAAAACCTCCAACCTACTCAATCCCAAAACCTATGGTAGATGTTGATGAAGAGCTGATCAAGAGGTTCCAAAGTCTGTTCGATGAGGTCAATATGGTAGGAGTTGGTGAAGACTCTAGTAAGGCAGATGTGCAGCTCGTTGGCTCAAATGTGAAGCTTAGCAATTGGGAAACTACTCCTCTCCCCACCAGGAAAGAGTTTTGGTAGTTATTTCCTTTCTGTTATTTGGGTTATTCCAGGGTTGTAATCCAGATTTTTAGTTTTTGCTTGTTTTGATGTTCAAACCCTTCTATCCTTTTATTTTCAATGAAATAAAATTTCCCGTTTTCCGTTATTCTTAATAGTGTTTTATTTTGTTCCTTTTTTCTTTTGTACAGTTCTTTTTATGCTGGTTGCAGTGACATGACTTGCATGAAGAATTTTCAGCCGAGTCTTAAAAGCCAATCTAATTCAGAAATAACAATCCAAGAAGTATAATATGATGATGAAATAGAACATGATGAAGAAGCAGCATTTGAGGAAATCAGTAAAGAGCTAAAACAAAAAAACCAAATCCTAATTTGAGTGAAACCGAAACAATCAATTTAGGGGACCAGGATGATGTTAGGAAAACCAAGATAAGTGTACATTTAGAACCGCAAGTTAAGGAGGAGATAATTAAAAAACTGTTTGAGTACAAAGATGTCTTTGCATGGTCATATGACGATATTCGGGCCTGAGCACTGATCTGGTAGTTCATAAATTGCCAATAATCCAGCATTCCCTCCTGTCAAGCAAAAGTTGCGAAAGTTCAAGACTGACATGAGTGTGAAGATCAAAGAAGAAATCACAAAGCAGCTTACTGCAAAGGTCATTCGGGTCACTCGATATCCCACTTGGTTAGCCAACGTTGTGCCAGTACCAAAGAAGGATGGTAAGACCAGGGTCTGTGTTGATTACTGTGATCTTAACAAAGCACGCCCAAAGGATTATTTTCCATTGCCGAACATTCACATTCTGATCAATAATTGTGCCAAGCATGAGATTGGGTCTTTTGTGGACTGTTACACTGGATATCACCAGATCTTGATGGATGAGGAAGATGCAAAAAAGACAGCATTCATCACGCCATGGGGAACATACTGTTATCAGGTAATGCCATTTCGTTTGAAGAATTCTGGGGCAACTTACATGAGGGCGATGGATACCATATTTCATGACATGATACATAGGGAGATCGAGGTTTATGTAGATGATGTGATCATAAAGTCAAAGAAGCAGTCTGATCATGTCAAAGACCTTAGGAAGTTTTTCCAAAGGCTCCGCAGGTACAACCTCAAGCTCAATCCAGCGAAATGTGCATTTGGTGTCCCGTCTAGGAAACTACTGGGATTCATGGTCAGTAGATGCGGTATTGAGTTGGATCCGTCGAAGATCAAAGTCATTCAAGAGTTACCGCTACCAAAGAACAAAACAGAGGTGATGAGTTTGCTTGGAAGGTTAAATTACATCAACAAGTTTATTGCTCAACTCACGACAACCTGTGAGCCCATCTTTAAGCTGCTAAAGAAGAATGCTACAGTTAAGTGGACTGACGAGTGTCAAGAAACATTTGATAAGATTAAGAGGTACCTGTCGAATCCACCTGTGCTGGTCCCACCAGAGCCTGGAAGACCTTTAATTCTCTATTTGACAGTCTTGGATAATTCTTTTGGTTGTGTATTGGGTCAACATGACATCACAGGAAAGAAGGAGCAAGCAATCTATTATCTCAGTAAGAAGTTCACTCCCTATGAGGTTAAGTACACTCTACTTGAAAGGACATGTTGCGCCCTGACGTGGGTGGCACAAAAGTTGAAGCATTATATTTTGTCCTACACTATTTACCTCATTTATCGCATGGATCCTCTAAAGTACATCTTTCAGAAGCCTATGCCTACGAGAAGACTTGCAAAATGGCAGATTTTACTTACAAAGTTTGACATCATCTATGTGACTCGGACCGCGATGAAAGCCCAAGCCTTGGCCAACCACTTGGCCGAGAATCCGGTGGATGATGAATATGAGCCACTGAAGACTTATTTTCCTGATGAAGAGGTCATGTGTGTTGACGAGGTTGACCACGATGAAAAGCCAGGTTGGAAACTCTTCTTCGATGGAGCTACTAACATGAAAGGTGTCGGGATAGGGGCTGTACTTATCTCTGAAACAGGGCAACACTACCTTGTGACAGCCCAACTTCGATTTCATTGCACCAACAATATGGCCAAGTATGAAGCATGCATTTTGGGTTTGGGGTTAGCTGTAGACATGAGAGTCCAAGAAATACTGGTTCTGGGATATTCAGATTTGTTGGTTCACCAGATTCAAGGAGAATGAGAGACTCGAGATTTGAAGCTCATACCATACCGACAGTGCCTGCATGATCTGTGTCAACGATTCAGGTCGGTTGAATTTAGACATATTCCCAGGATTCATAATGAGATTGCTGATGCCTTGGCTACTCTGGCGTCAATTTTACATCATCCAGATAAGGCTTATGTCGACCCCGTGCATATCCAAGTTCGTGATCAACATGCTTATTGTAATGTGGTAGAAGAGGAAATCGATGGCGAACCTTGGTTCCATGATATCAAGGAATACATCAGGTCGGGGGTATATCCACTACATGTTACAGGTGACCAAAAGAGAACCATTCGATGTTTGGCTAGTAGATATTTCTTGAGTGGAGGAATCTTGTACAAGAGGACTCCGGATTTAGGACTGCTGAGGTGCATAGATGCTAAAGAAGCTTCAACTATCATGGCCGAAGTGCATTCCAGAGTTTACGGGCCGCATATGAACGGGTATGTCTTGGCAAAGAAGATACTTCGAGTAGGTTATTATTGGCTCACCATGGAACGGGATTGTATCAGTTTTGTTCGCAAGTGTCATCAATGCCAGGTACACGGTGATTTGATTCATTCTTCCCCATCTGAGTTACACACAATGTCTGCACCTTGGCCCTTTGTTGCTTGGGGCATGGACGTTATTGGACCAATTGAGCCGGCAGCATCAAACGGGCATAGGTTTATCCTGGTGGCCATTGATTACTTTACCAAGTGGGTCGAAGCTGTAACTTTGAAGTCCGTGACCAAGAATGTAGTGGTGGATTTTGTGCATTCAAACATCATTTTTTGGTTCGGAATTCCCAAGGTGATCATCACAGACAATGCTGCTAATCTCAATAGTCATTTGATGAAAGAAGTATGCCAACAGTTCAAGATCATGCATCGAAACTTCACTCCGTATCGCCCCAAGGCAAATGGAGCTGTTGAGGCCGCTAACAAGAACATAAAGAAGATACTTCGTAAGATGGTGCAAGGTTCTAGGCAATTGCATGAAAAGTTGCCTTTTGCCTTACTGGGTTATCGCACTACTATTCGCACTTCAGTAGGTGCAACTCCTTATTCGCTAGTATATGGAACTGAGGCAGTTATACCTGCAGAAGTTGAGATTTCATCCCATTGGATCGTTGCAGAAGCTGAAATTGATGATGATAAATGGGTCAAAACCCAGCTTGAGTAGTTGAGTTTGATTTATGAGAAAAGATTGGCTGCAGTACGTCATGGTCAATTGTATCATAAGAGAAATGGCAAGAGCATACAACAAAAAAGTGCGTCCTCGGAAATTCGAAGTGGGCCAGATGGTATTGAAACGCATCCTTCCTTACCAGGTGGAAGCTAAAGGCAAGTTCGCCCCAAACTGGCAGGGGCCATTCATTGTGACAAGAGTGTTGCCCAATGGTGCTTTGTATTTAACAGACATAGAAGGCAAATGTGTAGATATGGCTATCAACTCTGATGTAGTTAAGAGGTATGTATGATTTCTTTGCTTACCTTCAATTGTACTTTGTACTTGGCATGTTCAAAATTGAAATGACGAAGGCGTTTTGTTCCGCTACCCAAACACTTTCATCCTTTGCTACCCCTTTTGAGCCTTATTTATTTTCTTTCATACCCCTCTTTTGGAATCAGTAGTAGAAGTAGAGAGTGAAAAAATGATGATGATGAATGAGTGAAAATAAGAAAAATGGAAGGAAAAAAAAGAAGAAAAAATAAAAGATAAAGAAAAAACAAGAAAGAAAAAGAAGAAAAAGAAGAAAAGAAAAGTAAAAGCAACAAAAACAAACAACTTTCTTTTGAACTACGTTCGACCTGATTCCCTTTTAAGGATACGTAGGCAGCCTTACGGTTCGGTCTCATCAAAATAAAAATTAAATTTCCCCAGACCCAAAAATTAAATTGACCCTTTTTTTATCTTAAATTAGTTTGAGCCTTCATGCCACCCTTTCTTTATAACCCTATCCAAAAACCTACATTGCGGTCCAAAGAAAGACCTTCCGATCAATCTTTAAGGATGCCAGGTCAAGCAAGATAGAGGTATGATTTACATCATGGGTAACACTTCGTTCATGGGCACAAGAAAAAAATAAATAAAATGAGAGAGTCTTATTGGTGAAAACCCTCATAGGCACTGTAAGGCGATGGTGAGCTGAGAGAAAATTTAAAATGAGAGAGTCTTATTGGTGAAAATCCTTGCGGGCACCGTAAAGCGCTGGTGAGATGAGAGATAAACAAATGAGAGAGGCTTGTTGGTGAAAACCCTTTATGGCACTACAAGTCGAATGAGGCTCATGACTTTATAGAGAAATTGGATCAGTGAAAGCCCGGTTTTTCAAGTATGAAGACATGACATGAACTGAAAATATGATTGGTTGGACAGATTAGGCTGATCAGTCCGAAATGCGTGTCATGATCATTGGAGCTGGATGCTTCCTTCAGATAAGTCTTCTTTTTCTCATTCTTTTTAATATAGCCATCTTTGTTCAAAATTTTCCTTTGTTCCTTTTGTCGAAAATCATTTCACTTTGCTCTTTGAGTTTATCCTTATGAGTCTCTTTCGAGTTAGCCCTTGTTGAACAAGCAGGAAAGGATTTCAAAGCCTACTACCAGCTTCTAAATTGCACTAAGCGGAGTGCGTCCAGGCACATCACAATTGACTTGATTTAGAATAAGCAGTATGGTGATAACTGAGGTTCAGGCAATCAAGCGAATCTTGAATTTTGAGAAAATACAAGGATTCAGCAACTTTCAAAATGGAAACACAATGCAACAAGTGAGCGTGACAGATTCAGGTCATGCAAAGGTTTTGTGGTCCAGTTCCAATCAAAAGGTTAAACAACTCCTTGCTAGCCTGAAGCAGCTAATCAGAACGAAGCATGGCAGTGGCGGAAGCAGACGCTCATCAATGATATCACAAACTAACCACCACGTTTTCAAACTAACAAGATTTTATTTGTCTGAAACAGGGGCAAGAAAATTTTTTAATCCACAGGGACCTCCCATGGAAAAGCATGGTTCACGGAGTAAGAAATTCTATTCAGAATCCTCCAAGAAGAGAGCATGGCTCAGGTAAGTTCATTCTTAATCTCAGGACCCTCTTGGATAATGGGACTTAATTTTAAAAAGTTTTCAGGACCCTCCTGGATAATGGAATTTAATTTTAAGTTTTCAGGACCCTCCTGGATAATAAGATTTAATTTTAAGTTTTCAGGACCCTCCTGGATAATGAGATTTAATTTAAAAAAGTTTTCAGGACCCTCCTGGATAATGGGATTTAATTTTAAAAGTTCTCAGGACCCTCCTGGATAATGGGATTTAAATTTAAAAGTTTTCAGAACCCTCCTGAATAATGGGATTTAATTTTAAGTTTTCAGGACCCTCCTGGATAATGGGATTTAATTTTCGACATTGCAGGACCCTCCGGGATAATGGAATTTAATTTTCAAGTTTGCAGGATCCTCTTGGATAATGGGATTTAATTTTAAGTTTTCAGAACCCTCCTAGACAATGGGATTTAATTTTCAAGTTTGCAGGACCCTCCTGGATAATGGGATTTAATTTTTAAAGTTCTCAGGACCTTCCTGGATAATGGGATTTAATTTAAAATTTTAAGGACCCTCCTGGATAATGGGATTTAGTTTTTAAATTTTCAGGACCTTCCTGGATAATGAGATTTAATTTAAAGTTTTCAGGGCCCTCCTGGATAATGAGATTTATTACTTTAGAAAATATAATTTAGCTTTAAAGTTATCACTCTTAAGATGAGATTTAATTTAAAGTTTTCAAGGCCCTCCTGGATAATGGAATTTAGCTTTTAAATTCTTAGAGCTCTGTAGGTAACATGATCCGATTAACACTCACAAATATGCCCAGATCCCAAACTGGGCAGAAAAATTTCTCTTGTTTTGTTTGTTTTTTTGCAATATCAGGCACCCACCGGGATAACGAGGGAATACAGATTCAAGTTTTGGTAATCAGCCGCCCACCTGGATAATGAGGGAATACATTTCAAGTTTTAGCAATCAGGCACCCACCTGGATAATGAGGGAATACAGATTCAAGTTTTGGTAATCAGGCACCCACCTGGATAACGAGGGAATACAATTCAAGTTTTAGCAATCAGGCGCCCACCTGGATAACGAGGGAATACAATTTCAAGTTTTAGCAATCAGGCGCCCACTTGGATAACGAGGAAATACAGATTCAAGTTTTGGTAATCAGGCACCCACCTGGATAACGAGGGAATACGTTTCAAGTTTTAGTAATCAGGCGCCCACCTGGATAACAAGGGAATACAGTTTCAAGTTTTAGCAATCATGCGCTCACCTGGATAACGAGGGAATACGTTTCAAGTTTTAGCAATCAGACGTCCACCTAGATAACGAGGGAATACAATTCAAGTTTTTGGTAATTAGGCGCCCACCTGGATAACAAGGGAATACAGTTCACGTTGTTGATAATGAGGCACCCACCTAGATAACGAGGGAATACAGTTCAAGTTGTTGGTAATCAGGCACCCACCTGGATAACGAGGGAATATAATTCAAGTTGTTGGTAATCAGGTGCCCACCTGGAGAACTAGGGAATCCATTTCAGAATTATTATGATTTTCAAGTCAGGAACAGGCGCCCACCTGGAGAATGGGGGAAGTCATCTCAAGTTTCAAGTTTTAATGGAAGGCGCCCACCTGGATAACGAGGGAATACAATTCAAGTTTTTGGTAATCAGGCACTCACATGGATAACGAGGGAATACAATTCAAGTTGTTGGTAATCAGTCACCCACCTAGATAACGAGGGAATACAGTTCAAGTTGTTTGTAATCAGGTACCCACCTGGATAACGAGGGAATACAATTCAAGTTATTGGTAATCAGGCGCCCACCTGGAGAACGAGGGAATCCATTTTTAGAGTTACTTCAATTCGCAAATTTAAGAAGCATCAGGAGCCCTCCTGAAGAACAGGGTCCATTTTTCAGTTTCATATTAAAGATCAAGTAGAGATTCGCAGAAGATTCGAGACAAGAAGTAGATAGGATATTGTATTTTTCTTTTACTTTTGCTGTAATTTTTTCCTTTTATTTTTATGTAATGGCAGGAACCGCGGACCGGAACCACGGCAGCACTTCACTCGGCTCTCCACCTCGGTATACTCCATCGCTCTTCTCATTCCGAACTACACGTGGCCTGATTCCTTTATAACCAAGGATATGTAGGCAGCTCAGATACCAGGGCTCGGTCACATTCTCTTTTCTTGAGTTTTGTCTCTCTAAATAAGGATTGAGTCAAAAAACATGTCTTGTTGTTCTTTGTCTGAAAACACTTTGTGTTTTCCGTCAAAGAGGGGCAGTTGTAGACATGTAATTTTTGACTCGCACAATTTTAAAGTTAGTTTTCGTATTTTTATGTTTTAAAATATCTACTTGAGTTATTATGTAATTTTAACCTATTTTATTTTTAATTTCAATTCAAATTGAAAAAAAGAGAGAAAAGAAAAAAAGGAAAGTTTCAATTTATCTTATTAGATATGTTTGTTTTTGTTTTTATTTATTTAAGTTCATTAGTATTTTTATAGTAGTATTATGCTAAGTTTGCCATGGTTTTTATATTTTTATTTTAGTATAAAAAATAAAAAAAAAAATAAAATAAATTAAATTAATAAATATTTATATATAGTTTCATGTTTACCTTATTTCTATGTAGTTTAGGTTATTAAGATTTTTATAGCCATATATTTTGTTTTTACTATGATTTTCACTTTTACTTTTAATTTATATAAAACATGATATATTATAAAATATATATATAGTCTCATATTATAAAACGTGATATATTAAAAAATATATATAGTTTCATATTATCACATAGTTTATTTAATTGAAATTAGTTTAGTTTTAATTTAAGAAATTGAGTTTGTCCTTTAATGGACCTTTTAAAAATTGAAGGAATCCAAATTTAGAGGCCCAATTTGGACAAGTAGAAGCCCAAAATCAGGCAGCCCATTCCCTTCCTTAACCCAACCCTTTGACCCGCCGGATCGACCCAGAACCCGCCCCGTTTTAATTTTTAATCTCAGTCATTCATCCCTTTTAATCCTATGGACGAGATTAATCCCCACCCCCATGTAAAACCTAACATTTCACAAACCCTAAATCTAAGATACCCACTGACCCACCCTTCTCCTACATGAAGCTGTCGCCGCACAACCATGTCCAACTCGCCCGAATCACACCCAAAATCGAGCGAATCGACTCACCCAAAATTGAGTTTGCTGGTCCCCCCAACCTCTCTCTCTCTCCTCTCCACTTCATCTAAACCACGTGAAGAATATTCTCGAACTAATTTCTTTTTTCTCACTCATTTTTTGCACGCCCGACAGAGAATCTCTTCGAGTATGTGATTGGATGAATGGGAAACGTAGGATTGATCTAAATCGATCCTAGCCTTCCATTCAACCATGCGCTTACTTGGTTGAGAGATTTTTCTGTTCCTTGGAGAGAAAGGCTGGAGGTTTCTAGGTTCGATATATAAGGGGTTCGTTTTCAGATTTGGGGAGGGATTTCTTGAGAGAAAAGCTAGGGTTTTGGGGTTTTGATTTTGAGTCCTCCTCTTCATCTAATTTTCAATTTGTTCATAGATAAAAAAGGGTTCTGTTTCGTGTTGATAATCAGAAAATATTTTCAAAAAAAAAAAAGTTAGCTCTTTCTGGTTCTTGTTTATATTTTTAGAAGTCAGAAAAATCAAAAAAAGAACAACACAAAAAAAATATAGTTCATTTTTTCTCTTGAATGCCAGTTTCTGATTTAAGCATGGAGTTTGATTGAACTCTGGTGGTGTTCGAATTTTTGGAGTCGCCTCTATGTTTTGGGTCGTGGCTCGTGGTTTCTGTTCGAAGATCCTGCTGAGTTTCTCTGTTCCGGATTCACTCGATCCAAGGTTGTAACTGCAGAAATTTTGTTAATTGAAGCTGCATTTTCAGGTTCATTTTAAACTTTTCTCTTCTTTACTTGAATAAATGTGGAACTAAGTAATTGTTGCTTGGCTTAAGCCATTAGTAATTTCTGAAGCCTTGTTTAATTTCTCTCTGATTTAGTTTGCGTTGTGTTGAGTGTGTGTTTGAGTCTTATCTTCCGGCGACACTTTCGTTCAGATGTGTTTAAGGTGCTTGCATCTTTACCTTTGTGATGTTCAGTACTTTTCCTTTAGCAATATTGTTGAAATTCTATACAAAGCTTAGCAGTATGCCTGCTCTTATGCTGTTGAATGACTCAAAAATGGAAATATGAAGTTTGTACAGTGGGTCTGTTTTTACATAAATCGACACTTATTTTTGTAGTTTTTCTTTTTAAAAGGGTTTATCTACATAGTTTCTAGCTAATATATCTTTAGCTCTTTTAGATTCTCCATTGGTTCCATATTACATCTGTTAAAAGAAATTTGGCAATCTGCGTAAAGTTTTGTTCGGACTTGGCGTCGTGTTAGTTGGCTTTGTTTGAGTTTAGTAAACATTTAGAAGTTTTGTTCATCCTCTGCTGAATATCACAAGTTTAGCGCATAGGAGAGTAAAATGGAATGGTGTTAGTTTGGGAATATAGATGGTAAGGATATGGAAATTTTGAGGATTATGTCGTTAATTTCCCCCCTTATTGCGCCTTTCTTTCTTAATTAGTTTTCTAAATTAGTTTTCTTTAGGTCAATTCCCTCTCTTTAGCTATATTGCCACTTTAAGGATCAAGTTTGTAGTATTTCATATGGTGACATCATTTGATTGCTTTAGATATGATATTATTATCAGTAGTGTGTTTGGTGTGCCTTCCAAGACTCACTACTCTAACCCATTTTTCTTCGCCTATTTGTTGTTACTCTTTTAGTTTTTCTTTAGTTTCTATCTTCTCTAAATATTTGTTTGTCATGCCCGTGGAATGCGAAATTGAACATGGGGGAAGAATTGGACCTTAAATATCTTATTACTCTTGTTTATTGCTTTATTACTCGTTAGGAGCATGCTTAGGCCGACAACATTCGAGTAGGCAATATTAGGATTTTTCTATTTGTTTGCTTTTAATTTCGTGGCAAGAGGTCGTTCCCCTAGTTGAATTTATTCGGGGAATTTCCCGAGGGGTTTGTATATATTATTATCCGGGGTATGCCCCGAAGAACTATGTAAATATTCTGGAGGCCTTGACGAGCATGGTGGAGAAGTCGTAGTATATATTAGCCTAGGATTTTTCTTTTCCTTTTTATTTTCTTTTATTAGGCGGGGACGACCTCAAGCCTTGTGTGTGTTTATTCTGCTTTCCTATGATTTTACCTTAACTAGAATATTCTAAAAGCCAACTAGATTGGATACGCAATCGTACTAGTTACGGGACTTGGGGAGTGCCTAACACCTTCTCCCCGAGTCAAATGAACCCCCTTACCCAAACCTCTGGTGCGGACTTAGCTTTGAGTCCAAGTGTTTTAAAGAAAAAATATTTTCTAAAAACCCGGTGGCCTAGCACACCGAAATCAAATGCCAGGTGGCGACTCTGAGTTTTCCTTTTGAATACAATCTTTGTCACTTTCAGAAATTGAAAATCCTTTTCAGCTTTACTACAATCTTTTTATTTATTTAAGAGGGTTTAGTAAGGCTGGTTAAAAAGGGGTGTGACATCGTTTGCCACCATCCGCATGCAACGTCCACTTTTCAGAGTCATATCGCATTAACCAATGATAGGCTGCATCGTCTTCTTGCCTGATAGAATCCATACACCTCCGAATTTATGATGTTGGTGGTTTGTTGCTGCCATCCACATCAAATCATGTAGATCCTTGTTGGGATGTGCCTTCTGGAAATTGGTCTTCAAGTGCCTCACGCAGTAATGGTGGTATGCATAAGGTTCTTTCTATGCAGGCAAGTTCTCAACAGAACCTAATATACCACCGTGTCGATCAGATATTAGACAAATACCTGAACGTTGTTTGACAACGTGCTCTTTCAGGTGGTTCAAAAATAGTGTCCACATCTCTGTGCTTTCATTGGCACAAACAACAAAAGCTAGAGAAAATATTTGTCCATTAGCATCCACTGCCACTGCTATCAATAGCTAAATATCGTATTTTCTATAGACATGAGTTCCGTCTATAGATATTACGGGCCGGCAATGCAAAAAACCATCAATTGCTGGCTTAAATGCCCAGAACACGTAATTGAATATATATATTCTAGTTTACCTGGAATCCGCTCAAGCTTCCATTCAACAACCGTCCCGGGGTTAAACTGATGCAGTGCAGCCATGTACCTAGGCAGATCTGCAAATGGCGTATTTCAGTTACCATAGACTATTTCAAATGCTCTTTTGTGCCCGAGATATGCCTTTCTTTTAGTAATTGTATGGCCATGTTCCTGGTGGACTGTTGTAATGCACTCTTTGATTTTATACCTTATGGACGCTTCGAGGTGCGGAATAAGTACACGAGAAATCAAGTCAATATCCAAGTTGAAGTGATTCCCGTTGAATGTGTCCATTTCTCATGTGTGGGTGGGAATGTATTTACCCACTTTCCACATACCTGTCTTCTTCTTGGGCGCACGCAATATCCAATTACATGGCCAAAACCACCTGCAGCAAACAGCCTTGTAGAATATCGGACTTGACTCCCATACCTGCATCTCACGACACTCTTTTACGTTGTGCATTTTACAAGCCCTGCTTAAGCGCGCTTTATCAGGAAAAACATCTCCTTTGCAAGCACTGTTGGTCTAGACTCATCCCACATTGATGTCCGGATTTCATCAAAATCCCTTGTGAGAGCTTCCACATCCGGCACGGTTGGCAAGTTATCAATGTAAGGAATCTCCCTTGAATGAAACGACACTTCGGACTCGTACACTCTTCGTCTAGGGGGTCTCTCTTCAAATCAGGTCCTTCCTCCTCATCCTGCTCATCACCATCCTCACGAGGAAAGGGTGTCTCGTCTCCGGATTCATCGACATTGTTATCGTAATCACTGTTTTGTTCCTCACTCTGTGCATCTGCCAGATCCCGATGTAATACGTCGTTTTCGGTCAATTGAGTGAGTACGGGTGGTTCAACTTGCTTGTTTTCACTGCACAACCAACAAAAATATAAGCTATTAAATTAATAAATGCTTTCCATGTGGCTATATCACTTCACTTACAAGTCGTAATGTGATGAAATTCCATGATGGACATTTTCAATTCGGTGATGACTACCGGATGGGCCACTTGTAAAATTCATATCCAGACGGTACCCCCTATTAAATATATGAGCGTTAATACAAATTCAATACGCCAAAAATATACATAATTAACACAAATGAAAATTGAAGTTTACCACTCGTCTTGTGAATTATGGAAAGTAGGGTATAAATTATTTTCTCGCTGCTCATTCGTCGGCGGTGATGAGTTTAAATCAAGAAAAACTCTTTCATCCGGAACCTGTCCGGCAAAAACTGCTCCAGAATAACCACTCGATGACTGAGGGTCATCTCTACTACGCACAACCTCGTTTTTTGGAACATCTTCGACCTTCACGTACATCTCCAACATTGTGATTACAAGATATTTCCGGCATTCGTCCGGAGTCCTCAGAAAATCACTCAAAGTTTCATCATCGTCGATGTTAAACTCCGAGTAAAAAGCAACCACTTGCGGAGTGACGGAATACGGATATCTTCCGGTTACTTTAAGTATCACTGAACGTTTCCTCACACTCATTTTTTTGCATAACAACGATATCAGTTTATCGTACTCCATTGTAAGTGGCAATTAACATGACACCGAGCAGGTAAACTGTAGCCCACGGAGTTATTCTCCATCACAACCTCGCCTCCCCCAATATAATGAAACTCTTATTCTACACTCTTTAAACATAATGAAAAAATGCTGGAGAATTTAACAACAATAAACGTTTCAACAAGAGTTAAAAAAAATTGAATGAATTTCTATACAATCCTAACCTCTTAATATAGGAAATGGCTAGCCGGAATTTGTTTTTATATATATAGCGCCCAAAAAGTGGGCACTATACGCTTTTGAATTATTGAAGTCAGGAATTATTGGTGGGGCCAGGAAAAAGGAGTATAGAGCCAAAATACTGGACGCTATACCTGGGCATGTCAGCTTTTTATATATAGCGTCGAGTATTTTGGCGCTACACCTGGGCGTGTCAGCTTTTTCAGTATAGTGCCAAAATACTTGGCGCTATACATTAACGGCACAGTTAACGTTAATGTATAGCGCCAAGAATTTTGGTACTATATATAAAAATGTCATTTTTTTCCCACTTATTTATGTATTTTGAGTCCAAAAGAACCACAATTGGATTCCGGACTCCTCCCATTTAGAGGATTCTCTCTCTTTTTTCTAGGTTATTATCCAATTGAGTTCAAGTTCTACGTAGTCATGGTATTTAAATTATTTACACTATCCAATTATTTATAAGGTAACTACAAATAATTTTTTATTAGAAGTATCCATTGATAATATAGTAAAAAGAGTAACTAACCTACAATCACATATTAAATTAAATTGATTACGTTAAAAAGTAAAATGAATTACTCTGGCAGTGTCAACTTCTAACTTAAAATCTACTTCCTCTGGTTCTTTTATTATTTTTGTACACCCCTGAATCGAAAAAGTATTTATCTAAACTACCTTTTTCTTTCCCTAAAAAATCTCGCTCAATTAAACTTCGCTAATTGAAGCACTAAGAGTACAGCAACAACAACAACAACAACAACAACCTAGTGAGTTCCCACAAGTAAAGTCTGGGGAGGGTAGAGTGTACGCAGACCCTCGGCTCAGAAAAACGAAAAGAGACAAGAGAGATAAGAGAGAGACAAAATGTTAGTATTAACAACAGAACCATATGAGTAATAACAACAACATAAAAACCAGAAAATAGATGAGAAATAATAACAAAAACAGTGAATAAAGCCCGATATTATGAAAAACGAAAGAATAGTGTGGACACAACAATAATCGGTAGCAGCTTAGGACCCAACCTTATCAGACCAGCCTCCCCCACGGACAAACCTTATCAACTACCTCTTATTTTAACACCTTAATGCTCGACCTCCTACACCTTCCTATCAAGGGTCATGTCCTTGGAAATCTGAAGCCACGCCATGTCCTGCCTGATCACTTCTCTCTAATACTTCTTAGGCCGCACTCTCCTTCTTCTCGAACCCGCCAAGGCTAACCGCTCACACCTCCTAACCGGGGCATCTGGGATTCTCCTTCACACGTGCCCGGACCATCTAAATCTCGCTTCCCGCATATTGTCATCCACAGGAGCCACACCCACCTTCTCCCGAATATCATCATCTTAATCTTATACATCCTAGTGTGCTTGTACATCCACCTGAACATCCTCATCTCCACTACTTTAATCTTCTGGATATGTGAGTTCTAACTGGCCAACACTCTGCCCCAGACAACATAGCCGGTCTGACCACCGCTCTAAACTTACCTTTGAGTATCAGTAGCATTTTCTTGTCACACAAGACTCCAGATGCTAACCTCCATTTCATCCACCCTACCCCTAACCCGAGTCTTAGCTCAATCATACATATCCTTAATCGCCCTAACTTAGGCAACCAGCACACATTTTGCCTCCAAGCATCTCTAAAGAACCCCCCCTAGGGACCTTGTTATACGCTTTCTCCAGGTCAATAAACACTATGTGTAGATCCTTCTTTCTATCCCTGTACTTTTCCGTAACCTCCTAATAAGGTGGATCGCTTCCGTAGTCGAACGACCCAGCATGAATCTGAACTGGTTGTCGGATATAGACACTATCTTCCTCACCCTCACTTCCACCACCTTCTACCATACTTTCATAGTATGGCTTAGTAACTTAATACCCCTATAGTTGTTGCACCTGTGGATATCACCTTTGTTATTGTACAACAGTACCACCATACTCCACCTCCACTCATCCGACATCCTCTTCATCCTGAAAATAATATTAAACAGCCCGGTCAGCCACTCCAAGCTTGCTCTACCCACATACTTCTAGAATTCTATCAGAATTTCATCTAGTCCGGTAGTTCTGCCCCTGCTCATCTTACGCATAGCCCCGACTACCTTATCAACCTTAATACGCATACACTACCCAAAATCTCGAGGGACCCTCAGAAGCACTAAGAGTAAATTTATTTATTTATTTCTAAAATGTCAAACGTTGTGGCAAAATTCAGTTTTCTAAAATGACAAACTTTTAGGACCGAAAATAGTATATATTTTCAGTTATTGTTATTTCACGTTTTCAGAATCTCGTGAACTTATCTTCTTTTTTTGAGTAGTAAACTGGAAATTTATATAATACTTACTAGATAAAGTCTTACATATTGCATGTCATAGTCACATCGGGGCTAGATATGCCCTCGGGCAAACAACTGGTATCACTTGTAATGTTTTGATTCCCTAATGATCTAAACATATTACATAAAGAGGTAGGTAATTTTTTTGTAGGTAATTTGTTTGAAGATAATCTATCCCTGCTCATATCCTTTGTTAGCAGTTGTTGTACAAAAAACGGTGGTTCAACAAGCACTTTAGTCCCTCTGGGTTAAATTTACTGTTTTTTTTGTTTTTTGCTTCCTTGGCTAGTGCATCAACTATTGCATTCCCTTCCCTGAAATTATATCATAGTAAAAGGCCCTTCCCTTAGAGCATTAATAACTTGCATGAAAGAATCAGATTAGTAAGAACTGAATGTCCATTGTTTATCGCATTGATTACTTCAGTTGAGTCTGTTTCCACTTCCAATGGGTAAAGATCAAACTTTGAAGCCATCTGAAGTCCCTCCAGGAGTGCCTGTAATTTCATGTGTAGAGGAAATAAAGCATTATAGTATTTATGGAAGCCTAGAATCCACTTTTCCGTATTGTTTCTAAATACTCCCCCTATTCCACCATCTATTTTGTTGCATGCCCCATCTATGTTGAGCTTAATCCAACCTTTTGGTGGAGCATGCCATTTAACTTGGATTACTCTGGTGGCCTGCGATGGAGTGCTTTTGGTAGTGAAGAAGTGATATTCAATCGCATGATTATAAATATTCTTTAAGGAGGGTTTAATATTGGTGTTATTAGTGTTGTTGTGGTTGCGATTAATCCAAATTCCCCATATTAGAAAGGGAAGGAGGTCAAACCATTCCAGGTGAGGGGATTAGAGTTTAGGGGTCTGATTTTTATTGTGGATGAGCCAGTGGTGGTTAATTATTGATGGAGGGTTAATGATACCAAGCTTATCCCATAAGTGATGCACTAGGGGGCAGTTAATGAAGATGTGCTCTATAGATGTTTCTTCATTGTGGCACATCGGGCACTTATTGTCTATATTTATCCCAATATGTTGACGATATTTCCTGCATGGTAGTCTGTTGTGCAGACATTGCCAAAGGAGGTATTTGATTTTACTAGGGCAATTTAGTTTCCATATCCACATGAAGTCATATTGGGACTTTATGGTAGGTTTAATAATTGTAAGGCAGGATTTGCTGGTGAAATAGCCATTAGTGTTCATATTCCAGATAGGAGTATCTTTATTGTCTTCATTTAAGGGGATAGGTATTTGATGAATTTTTTCAATAATATTGGTAGACAATTCAAAATATAATTTTGAAGGATCACATCAGCCATTTAAAAAGATTTCCTTAACTTTAGTAGATAATTCATGTTTATTGAGAGGACCCTCGATGCATTCCCTTAAGGGTTGGAGGCTTGGTATCCAATTGGATAGCCAAAGATTTTGATTAGAATTCTTGCAATGTTGCCAAGTGATGCCCTTAGTGCAGATTGACCACCCTTTAAGGATATTTTTCCAGATGAAGAAGGTGGAGATTGGAGTTTTATTTCTCGCATATTTGGATCTGAGAACTTTGCACCATAAGGCTGTGGGTGTGGTAATAATACTCCAGGCCAGGTTGCTGAGTGCTATTAAATTTTTTGTATTAGCATCTTTTATGCCACGCCCTCCTTCTTCTTTACTTTTAGTAATGGTATTCCAATTGACATAGTGAACTTTCTTGGCCTCATTAATGGAACCCCGGATGAAGTTATGTTGAATATGGTCAATTTGGTTTAATATTTTGGTGGGGAGATGGGTGTATTATATTACATGACTAGGGATAGCATTAAGAGTTGATATTGCTAGGGTGGTTCGACCCGCTATGTTTAGAAAATCGGCTTTCCAGGAAGACAATTTCCTTTGCATATTGTCAATAATAAATTGGTAATCCCTAGGGTTAGGATGATTTTGAAGAATTGAAAATCACAGGAATTTGCCAAAGATGTTGCTAATGCTGATATTAAAATCTTTAGCAACTTATTTAGAGATAGTTGTGGGAAATTTTTTGGAGAAGATTATTTTTAATTTTTGCAGGTTGATGTTTTGCCCTGACAAGGAGCAGAAAATTGAAATGCTCCTTTTAATAGTGCTACAAGATTTCTTGTTTACCTTACCCATAAGGGTAAGGTCATCCGCAAAAAATAAATATGAAATACTGGGATCATTTGGTCTAAGGTGTATGGGATCCCAGTTATGGATATCTACTTGATGGGAAATTAAGCGTGGAAACATTTCCATGCATAGAATGAAAATATAAAGGGATAGGGGGCATCCTTGCCTGATACCCCTACTAGGACTAAAAAAGGATGTAGTTGATCCATTAACGAGAATGGCAATGTTACTAGTTGTTATACGATGAATGATTTGTTTGGATATAGAGGGTGAAAAATTGAAGAATCTGAGCATACGATAGATGAATGACCATTCAAGACAGTCAAAGGCTTTTTCTAAATCAAGCTTAAGCATCATATTATACTTTCTCCCTTTGGTCTTTTTGAATTGGTTCATGATTTCTTGGACAATTATAGCATTGTCACTTGATCTTCTTTCCTTGATGAAGCTTGATTAAAAGGGACTGATCAGATTATTTAGGAAAGACTTAAGTCTATTTACAATTATTTTGGTAATAATTTTATAGATCGTATTGCAGAGACCAATAGGGAATTTTTTTTTAAGTTATTAGCATTATCAATTTTTGGAATTAGGCAGATATAAGTATTGTTAGAGCCCGATGGAAGAGTGTTGGTGTGAAAAACTTGAAGATAAAATCGTATAACTAAAGGACACGCCATTTTCCAATATTTTTGATAAAAGAAATGGGTGAATTCCATCTTGCCCTGGAGCCTTGAAAGTTTTGAACGAAAATACAGCATTGATTATTTCATAGGGGATTAGAGGGGGTTTCAAGGGAATTTAGGTTCACCTTGCTAAAGCTAGTCGGACTATTGGTAATGTCAAGTCAGTTAGTGTATTGGTGGGAGGTTGTGAAAGCATTGAGGAAAAATTGATAGGTGTGATTTAAGATTTCAGTTGGTTCATT
This sequence comes from Nicotiana tabacum, assembly GCF_000715075.1. Classification (NCBI taxonomy): domain Eukaryota; kingdom Viridiplantae; phylum Streptophyta; class Magnoliopsida; order Solanales; family Solanaceae; genus Nicotiana; species Nicotiana tabacum. The sequence goes on along the minus strand of NC_134100.1, from coordinate 20,667,824 downwards.
GATCCAAACACCTGCCTCATTTTTGTAATGAGTGGTCTTATTCCTCCTTCTTTTATTAGTGGCCATGATATTGAAAAATTTAGTGTTGGCATTTCCGTCCTGAATCCAGGAGATTCTAGCTCTCAGTTTCCAATAGTCATCTTCTATTTTCAGGAAATTGTTATAATCAGATTGCAATTCTTTTTCGAGATTTTGAAGTAAGATATTGTGTGGGAAGTGATTAGAATTTTGAATTCCTTTAAGTCTAGCCAAAATTATTTTTTTCTTCCTAAATATATCTCCAAAATTTTATTTTTCCAATCCTTAACATTATTAAGAAAGGAGTTTGAAGCTTATTGGTAATTTGGACCTATCCATGAATTGGTAAATAATTTGTTAAAATCAAGGTTCCTACACCAAAATATTTCTAGTCTAAAAGGCTTTTGAAGGGCTAAGTTAGATTTTGGAATTATTTCAAGTAATAGAGGATTATGATCGGAGTGAGTTTTGGGGAGATGGGATACAGTAGCGTTAGGGAACCAATTAATTCATTCACTATTAGCATAGATTTTGTCAAGTCTTTCCATGATTAGGTTATTTTTTTCCTACAGTTGGTCCAAGTAAACTTGCACCCCTTATAACCTAGGTCTATGAGGCCACATTTATTGATGCAATTCCAGAGATAATTAGCCCGGTTCCTGTTAATAGAATTTCTACCGAATTTTTCATTAGAGCTAAGGACATCATTAAAATCTCCCTCTACTAACCACGGACCATTAAAAGATTTATGCATGTTAATGAGATTGTCCCATAGTTGATTTCTATTATTTATATTAGTACTAGCATAGATAGATGTAAATAACCAATATTTATGGGTGGGGATTACCTCAATAATTGCAGTGATTTCTTGATCTTTACGCATGAAACTGTGAATATTGACTAGGGTGTGATCCCACAAGATAACCATTTCACCCGATTGACCCTGAGTCGGAAATTTAATCATATCAGAAAACCCAAAAGGGTTAAGAAGAGCCATATGGTTGTCCATTCTTGTTTCCAAGAGTGTTACCATGCAGGGATGATGAGTGTTAACCATATCTCTAAATTTTAACCTAAAGTTATCGTTGTTTCCACCTCTAATGTTCCATATAATGAAATTGATAGGTCTATTCATCATGATGTTCCAGTTGTGAAGGTCTCTATTCTCCAGCACTCTTGGTGTATGTATTGGGTTCCTTCTTTGGAAGGGAACCAAGATCATTGCATGTTGCCCTGGTCGGATCTGCCGGTGGCCTTATATCTATTATACACTTGTAGAGAGCCATTGGACATTTAAGTATCTGCCTCTACTCTTGCATCTCCATGAAGATGAACACCTTTACCTCGTCGAGATTTGAATCCTTGAGTATTGATTCTAGGATTGAGTTGTGTTCCACTGCTTCCCCCATTATTTCTGTTTGTGGAATGTTTGGTGGTGTGTTTGAGTGAGTTTGTGGGTGGGATGATCCTGGTTGGTGAAACTGGGCTGCATGATAAATATTTGGAGTTTGACCTTGGTTTGCATGTGCATCCCAGGGTGTGAATACTGGGTTGATGTTGGTCATCACTTCCGGAGTGAAGAATGGAAGATCCATCAGTGGGTTTGCATTTTGTACTGGGACAAAATATGGTGGAAGACTCCACTGTCCCATCATCATTTGAGTTAAGTTGGGTGATATATTTGGGGTTATTGGGTGAAGAATGTTGTTCACCCACACATGGTTCATGAAGTTGTTCATTGTCATCCGGATTCCTTCCGAGATTAGCTGGGGCTAGGTAGTGGAGTTTTGTATCACTATTATTGTCTTCCTTCCATTTAACATTATGTTGAAGGATATGTCATAGCCCACTAGATCCAACTTCACCCATAATAGAGGTTGGTGGTTCTCTGGAAGTAGAGGTTGGATGAATATGGTGGGGGTGTTTGTTGTTGGAGTATTGGTGGGATGTTGATTTTCCATATTCAGAGGTCTTTGTTGGTGTAGGATCTGGATGAGGCGATATCGCCTTCTGCTGGGAAAGGGAAGCCTTGGAATTATTTGTTGGAGGATTATTACTTATAAGATGTGTTAGGACTGTATTAGATCCTTGAGAATGCACATGATCTTTGCCAATGATTGTATGCTCGGTTTGCATGGCGTTTGGAAGGAGTAGCGTACTGGATTTATCAAGTAAGGAAGGGGATTGGGCTTGGTTTACGTGTTGGAAAGTATTGGCCATTTGGAGGAGGGTAGCCTGTTTTTGAAACAAGTGTACAATATCACCAGTGACATGCAACACAAAATTATTAGGATGTATTGGTTGATTTGGGGAGGTGGCTGATTTAGTACATATTTTATAAGTATTATTAGAAGAGCTATTAGTGTTATGTGACATGTGTCCTATATATGTGTCAATAATGTGAGCGGTATTAGAGTTTAATTTATTTTTTGTTTCAACCTCCGATGAGTGGTTTGTGGTTTTATCCAAAACCATGTTCTGCTCCATTAGAGCAATAAAGTGATTATATATGTGACTCTGTTAGTAGCATTAGAGTTCTTCTTTTTTTTGTTGAAGATAACTGTCTTCCATTCTTCCTTTTTTTGGGGAAATGTTCTTGCTCCTGACCACTCTGTTTCTTTACGCTACTGTTTTTAGATGATGAGGTTGCTGGACTTTGTATCTTGATATTGCACTGTCTAGCTGTATGACCTAGATGACCACAGCTTTTATAGAGAAGATTTTCTCCTTCGTAGAGGATTTGTTGTTGGTGAGTGCCTATCCACACGTTGGATTTTACTGGTTTATCTAGAGATAGCTCTACGCAAAGCCTAGCATAACGACCCCTTAAAGCCGCTGATGTGCAAGCATCCGCTTTGAGTAATCTGCCTACTGTGTTCCCTACTTTTTTCAGAATTTCTTCATCATAGAATTTTGTGGGAAGATGAGGTAGGCGGATCCAAATTGCAGTAAAAATTTGTTTGGCAGTAGCGGGAACAAAATTTGGTTCCGAACATTGTACTGAAAGGAAGTGGCCAAAGACAAACCATGGCTCTTTTTGTAATATGTTCTCCAAGTTCTCCTCTTTGTTGAATTTTACTATGTAATATTGTTCACCAACATTGATTAGGGAGAAAGCTTTAGTTGGTTTCCAAAGATCTATTAGTTTGCATTTGAGAACTTGGTGGAGGATTTTTTTGCCTAGTAGTTTAATTATAATTGAGAATCTCCAAGGGTAGTAAATACGTAGTTTGTCTTTCCCACTTACGGGAACTTTAAATTCTCCTTCAGGATCCTCAGAAGCCTTTTCATCTTCTTCCTCGTTTGTGTCTATTGCCATAGGTGATAAGTATGTCGGTGGCGTTACTATTGAGAAGGTTTCCTTCTAATCATTGGATAGTAATTTGTCTTTAAAAGAGACGGATCTAGGATTGATTAATTGTGGGGAATTATATTTTTATTTTTATTTTCCACACAATGTTTGTGCTCAATTATATTGATACTCGATTTAGTGTCCCAATTTATCGTAATTCGCATAGAGTTAGGCTCATTGGAAGGGATTCATTTCCTACCAAGAATTTTTTCTACTCCCAAAGTTCGAACTTGATTCAATATTATTCACACTTACCTTTTTGGTGGAAAGAGGTGTTTTAAATTGTTAATCCAAAAACAAAAAGAGGCAGGGCAATAAACTCTTAGCTAGAACCACAAAAGCATCCACATTACTACATACCATGTCTTTGGATCTAGGACATCTGACAGGGACTCGTGTAGGAATCTTTTAATTCTCAAAATTTAAAATAAAATAAAATAAAATAATATATATATATAAAATAATATATATAGAGAGAGATAGAAAAATTTTGAATAATGGAAAGTCTTTACAAGGATAAAACAAAAATACCTAAGTGGATGAGCATGTGCTTAAAGCTTTGCAGACTGTAGAAGACCTTTGAATTCCGCATAATTAGCTCTCTCTTGCTTTTAAGTATGGAGAGAATCTTTATTTCTTCTTAGACTTACTTAGTAAGGGATATTTGTAGGAAAGACCAACTAAGGGAAATATGATCAAAATCCTTCTTTATGCATATATCCCTTTAGGCTTTTGAATAGGCATAAAAAATTTCCAATCCATCATAATCTCTAGGTTAAATGGACTGGAATTAAGCCTTAAACAAATATTAACAGGAGAATGGTGTGTTTGCGTGGTAGGCCAATGGAGCTTAGATTAAGAAAAAGTCGTACGTTACCAAGATTATGGCTCAAATTAAGGCGTAAATTATGGATTGTTCAATTCAAAAGTTTTGGAAAAACTTAAAAGAATTGATTATTCAATTAGGATAGGATGCACAACTTACGTGCTAATTGTTTAACCAAAAAGTGAAATTTCACTCAAAGCGTTAATTTAGAAGAACACGGATTACTAATAATCAAAACTGAATAAAGGAAATTGATTTTGCTAACAATAAGATAGACCAAAAAAAAATAAAGTAAACCAGTATATTCAGATTATCTTTCGTGTCCTTACAAATGATCCATTCTATCCTTTTTATAGCTATCTTGAAGATATACGTTTTGCCTTTATTATGATTAAGCCATTATAGACAATTAAAAGCACTAAATGTTACGTTACATAATCATTGTAATTTAATACAGATTCTCTAACGTTTTCATTATTTACTGCTTATTAAATACTGTATCTGTACTCTCTTATGCTGTCAGATTCATTCTCCTTGAGTTTTGAGTATAAATAGGTATGAGTGTTGAGTCTTTTGAATAGCTGCTCGTGCCTCTACTTGTACCTTCTGCTCGTATCTATTGCAACTCGTGTCTCTTTGCCAATCATCACTCTTTGACTAGCCTTCGTGTCATGACAGGTCATCTTCCAATCACTTCAATATGTAAACTCGATTTTTCCAATACACTAATAAGAATTTGGGGTAAGTATTACTTCATCCTTAACCAGAAGTTTGGGTTCGAGTTCGGGTATGGAATCGCTTTTGATCGGAAGCACTTTACCCCCTAATGTTGGACTTTTCGATGCGAATCTTAATCTAGTCGGGCTTCAATACAGATACCAAATAACAAGTGGGAACAAAAAAAAAGAATTTGCAACTAGGGCAAAATGGGCTCAAAGTTAGAGGAAAAATGGCCAAAAAAAATATACTCGTGATATAGTAATGGGAAGTGGAGAGGGAAACATGGAAAGAGACTGTTTTCCATATTACAGACACAAATAGCTGGTTTACGTCACATACAAATGCAATACAACTTGGAAATATGAGAAATGAACAAAAGGATTAGCTCAACACATTATTATTATTATTATTATTATTATTATTATTATTATTATTATTATTATTATTATTATTAAGGGAGAGAGTGTTTAAGGATGATCCCATATCCCAATTAATTAAGGAAGTAAATGACGTACATTAACACTTGGAATATGGTTCTATTGGATTATTCATTGGTAAAAGTAAATGAGCAGAATGCCATTTTAAATCAAGCCATCAGGTTTGAATCATGTATTTAGCTCGCTTATGACATGTGGATATTAGGATAACAAGTCAATTTAGATTACTATGGCCAGCAAATTCACCTCTTTTTAAAATTATTTTATAATTGTCAGGGCGGCTCGACATAAAATTGGGCCTTAATGCGAAAATAAAAAGTGAGGCCTTAAATTTTTTTAATTAATTTTTTACTCTTGTAATATACCGAAATCTAAAGAAGTTATAATCAACAACAACAATAACCCAGTATAATCCCACTTAGTGGGGTCTGGGGAGGGTAGTGTGTACGCAGACCTTACCCCTACCCTAGGGTAGAGAGACTGTTTCCAAATAGACCCCCGGCATCCTTCCCTCCAAGAACTTCCCACCTTGCTCTTGGGGAGACTCGAACTCACAACCTCTCGGTTGGAAGTGGGGTATTATTGTCAGTTTTTATTATTGTCAATGTCTAACCAATTTGCTTAATCTCCTGTGTTATCATGTTGAACTTTATTGATTTAGTTTTGAAATATTTTTTTCAACCGAGGCAACTGATATAAAAATTATTAATGGTAATTGAATTAACACTTATTACTTGATTGAGTATTTGAGTTTGCCAATTAGAGTATTCTTCTATTTATACAGTTTCTCTTAGCACTTTTAATTCTAAATATAAGTTAAAACAAATAATACTGGAGTTATAACTACTATGTTTCAAGAGTCATTCAATGTTAAGGACGAATTTTAATAGTTACTTATCAAAGTAGCTCGAAAAATGTCTACAGAGGCACTCAAAGAATTAAGATAAATTATTTTAAACTAACATCGTAAAAATAACTAGTAACTACAATTTAAAACGTGTAAAACTTTTAGCTATAACTATTTTAACCAAATGATTTAAAAATTCTATTAATATTGCATAATTATTAAATATTATATATATTATTTATAGATTTTGGGGCCCTAAGTATTTTAGAGGCCTAAGGTCATTGCTTTAGCGGCCTTAGGCTCCAGCCGGCCCTGATAATCGTGGTATCCGGATCAAGTTGCACGTACCTCAATCAATTTTACTAATATTAGTTTGAATTAGTTTGGAACTTGCAAGATTACATACCACGAACTCGGTACTATACAGAGATATAAGAAAGGAAGAGGAGCCTTGGAGCAACAATAAAGTATTTTCCGTGTGAATAAGTCACTGGTTCGAGTCGTGAAATCGACTACTGATTCTTGCATCAAGGTAGGCTGCCCATCACATCCTTTGAGGTGCGGCTCTTCCCCGACCCTACGTGAATGCGGGATGTTTCGTGCATCGGGTTACTTTATTTTATTTTTTATTTTTTTATAAAGAGATATAGGAAGTGAAGGAAATTACATATAGAAAGGCTCCTCAAAAGATTTAGCATCTCCTATACCTTTGCAGATTTGTTTAGCATCCCTTGGTCTTGGAAATACTATGATTAGTGGAATGTCATGTGTGTTTTAGTGGCATAGGAGCTGTACATAGAGCTGGGCATTTAGAAGAAACAGTAAATTAAATGGGCAAAATGTACGGACTAAATAAGATAAAAACAATAACTTAGTCTATAATTAAATGAGGACCACTAAAGCATAAAACTTTCTTTTGAATAAAAAAGAAGGAAAAGAAGTGGTGCCAAGTTATTATGACTGTGTCACATGATAAAGATACCTTTGATATCAAATGTAGTACTGATTAAAATGTTAAACAAATAGAATTAAGGAACATAATTATGGGGATGATTCTTATTTGCCAACAACTAGGTGTTTTGATCCAATCTTTATTAGGTGTTAGCTATTAAAATCCCAAGTTTCAAGATGGGAAACAGGACCTTAACTTGTCGGGATAAACATGACACCAATTAATTAGCATAAATGAAACCAAATTAACGTTAAACAAATCATCAAAGCATGTGAAATGGAATCATGTCCACGCCATGCGCATCTTCTTCAAAGTTCAATCTTTTTCATTATATATATATATATATATATATATATATATATATATATATATATATATAGATTTAGATTACATAAGTCCGGCGGTCTACTTTAATTACTTTCTTAACCTTTATTTTTGTGGTCCATAATATTTGAAATTTTATATCTCAAAAAGAAATTAATTTATTTTTTCCAAAGTTACCTTTGGATTGTCTTTTATATTTTCACAAATTAAAGAGATAGAAAAAGTTAGTATGATTAATTTTATTGTTAATTAATGTTAAAAAGTGAGTTCTTTAATATGTGTGAAAATAACTAAAAAATCAACGACTGAAGGAAGTATATATTAACGATATTAGAACTTTTTATGTTCTCAATGCAGTTCAACTTTTTACGGGTTCGAGTCGTGAAATCAGCCTCTTGCAGAAATGCAGGGTAAGGTTGCGTACGATATACCCTTGTGATCTGGTCCTTCCCCGGACCCTATAGCGGAGGCTTAATACACCGAGCTATCCTTTATAATGCTATTCTAACTTAATATAGTAGGTTGCTTACTTCTATGTTCATGTTATTGACTCAACTTATTATTAATAATTACATAAAAATATTTTTTGATGAGTTAATAGTCCCAAAATTCTTTTACATTATCACTATTTAGAAGTTAAACAGAAAATATGAAGACATCATAACTTAAAAAGAATATCCCACTTTGAAGGAATCTCCCCCTTACTCTCTCTCACTTCATCCTTATCCTTTCTAACAAACCTTTAGATATACTTTAATCCTTGTTGACCTTATAGAAATAGCTACATCTAGCAAACTATTTCAACCCTAAGGATTCTTTACCTTCCTGCTTAAGATAACTCCAACTTGAATAAGAAATTACTGTTTCCTAGACATATACAGCCTCATTAGCCACTTTTTATAGCTTTAGCAAATCAATGCATGATTAATTTACACGGGGAAAAGGCCTATTTAAAGGAAATGTTCCACTGCTACAGACTTTAAAGAGTGCAGTGGTTATAATTGCAAGATTTTTGATTTAAAAATTTGAAGCATAGTCTCTCTATCCCAATATCAAACAACCTAAGTTTCTCCTAAAAATAGGAGACAATGACAAAAGATGATCCTTTATATTTGATATGCTCAATATCGTCCTTTAAGTGTATTTTTGAGTGACTTTGGTTCTTTAGGTTTGCCAAAAATGAGTAATAGATACTCTACCTCTAAAAGTTGCACTTGACTCCAGAAATAAATTAAAACTAGAAGAAAGTAAAAGCTGCACCTTCAAATGTGAGTTCATATTAAATCCTTCTCTTTCATAGTTTCTATTAAATCTAACAACTAGAATTTATTAAATTTAATGAAGATCAAAAGTGCTCACTTTAATTTTGATAAACTTAAAGAGCTAAAACCGCTCATAATTATTTTAAAGGACAATTTTAGACCTACAGTATAATAAGGACAATTATTGTTATTTTCTCCTTAAAGTAGTCCCACTAATTTTAAGAGTGCCGCAAGCAGAATTTTATATAAGAAAGTTTAAACAATTGCTGGATATCATAGTTGGCTTTGAAGCTATGACCAAAGACAACTTTTAAACTCCTTTACTATTACACTTCATTTTTTCTTCATGTCAAAAAGATTCAAAGCTTATATACAACCCAAATTTTTACTTTAATTGTATAATATAATTTTTGATGAAGGAGATTCAATTGAACCCTTAGTTCCGCCACTGAATATCATTATTCTTTAATTTACTAGTTTTAGTGTACGTGCATTGTACGTGTGTATCGCGTCAATATATAAAAAATATACGAGAAGAATAAATATGTGGTAACATAAAGCGTTGTTGCAACAAAATACTTGCAATATTTTTTTAAACAATGCAAATTAATGTTATTACATACTTAATTGACAAAGTTGACAAATTAAATATCTTCAAGATGATGTATTTATTTAAATTATTTATGTGATATTTATAATTATAGTAATTACATTGAAATCCCATAGATAAAATTGCGTGCTTGATTCCTAGAGTTAATAATTTTAGTCTAGGATTTCCTCATAATAATTGACATTATCCTAAGTAAATTAGTATTGCATCACAAATAAAAGTCTGAAACCGAATTCATATCATATTATCATACTTTAGAGTGTCAAAAGTAGTCAACAAAATAAGTTCACAAGATATGATAAAACTCAATTCGAAGAAAATATATAAAGGCTTTCCTTTGAGATTGGCCTATGGTTTTCTATTCTTTGTAAAAATTGTGCGAAAAATATAATAAATTTCTTACTAACAACTGAATAATCCAAAACACCTTTGCTTAGCCTTTTCTTTTCTTTCTAAGAAGCTATAGAATTATCATTTTTAAAGAGAATTATAGATATTAGCCATTAACGAAGCAACTTGCCAACTTTACATACTGTGTGATTTATATTTTATAAGTTAGAAAAGTATTATGCACCCAAAATATCCAACTGAATGAAGAAAAAAAAAACACTATCTCATTAAAGGTCCATACAAGTCTTTCAAATTTTACTTATATTATAAAAAGAAGTTAGAAAGAAACCATATTCCACAATTTCTTTTAGCAAAATTGTTGGTTCGTCTCTGTAATATTAGAGAAAAAAGAGTGGAGAAAACTAATATTCTCTATTAGGGATCTACCACAACTATTATTATCCTTGGTAGTAAATTAACTTTGTTTTTATATAATTTTATGTTAAGATTATTGCAAGTAGGGGGCTTAATAATCAATGATAAATATTTTGAAGTTGCTTTTGACTATCAGCTTCATTGATTGGCCTTATGCATTATGCCTAAAGGTAGGTGTATGTGTATATATAAAGATGTACCAATAAATATATGTATATTAATAGATCTCCAAAGATTAAAACCATATTAGCAGCACGAAGCAAAACATTTGTGGCATGAATCATTGTGTCATGAATCAACAAACCTATAGAAAAATAAGAAAATAATTAGATCATTAATCTCACATCAATCAACTATGTGCAACCTTAACCTATGTAAATTATCAAAAAAATTATAACTTAAAAAGAACATAATTTGAAAACTATCGAGCATGGTCTTAAGGAGTTTTTTTTTTTTTTTTCGTACATTGGTGAATTCTTTTATAGACAGGTGCACTTTAACCCTAATATGATTTTATTTGCCACCAAAACTCTATTTCTTACAAATAACAAATGAATATAAGGAAATAATTAAATTAATTTATGACTCTTCACGTTAGAATTGTTATTTATCTATGACGCTAGCTTCACCATATATTAAATTAAATACTTAATAAAGTTGCCAATAAATGATAGGAATAGGAGTCCTGTCGTGGATGAAAAGTAATTAAAAGTCTATTTTTCTTATTATGTTGTGGATTTAAATGATCGAAAGATTATATGAGGAATGTCAAAGTGGCATGATCATAACTCACTTCAGAATTCTAATAATATTAGTTTACGCAGATTTGTAATTTTTTATTTTATTTCAAAGCTTTAATTATTAGAATATTGTAATTGATTTCAAATCCTAAATATTTGAAAAATAACTTAAATTACTAATTTGTCTAATGTAAACTTCTATTTTTAAAGGATAAAAAAGGCGAACGATATTTCGCTAAGGACCTCCGTGCTTTTAATATAATATAGATAGAATACCTCCGTGCTTTTAATATAATATAGATAGATTAGTAAATTCTGCCTCTATTATATATGTTGTTCTTTGTTTTTTGTGCTTAATGACATCTTTGTCATGTTTGGTTTATTAAACAAAATCGTTTCTTTCACTATACAACTTTGTATTAAATTAAAACCCTAATGGAATAAAAGAATGAGCATCCCTTCAAACACCACGTGTCAACAAAATGTTGAACCTTCTAGAAGGAAATGCTATCCCCTGCAAAGTCTAGATAAGGTGACAAAAAACCTTTGTAGAAAGTGAACCTCATATGACCATGCATGTTCGGGATTATCGAACATGAATGCCCATTAATTGTGCCCATCTTCTTTCCACTAGTCCCGTCTTTTCGTTGAAATAGGATAGTGTACGTACGGTTACCTACAAATTGTTTTGCATGAACTAATCCTATTGTATTGGTTGGCACCTCAGTATGTGTCAAAATATTTAAAAAAATAGATATGCCGAAAAGTTAAAGAATCAACGTATAATAAATATACATAAAATAAAATAAGTTATCTATTAATACAGTGTAATTTTTCGGTGAATGAGTATCGATTAACACCCCTCGGTTGAATGTGGCTCCGGCGCTGCATCATACATTCATATAGATTAAGGAAACACAGTTTGATATACAAGGCATTTCGTGTTTATATAGTTCGGGAAAGGGCTGCACCCCAACAATCTATTCTAAGCAAGCATTAATGACTGCTTCTACGATTCGAACATGTGACATATAGGTCGTACGAAGATAACTTCACTATTACTCCAAAGTACTCCAAAGTTCTCCTTCGTACATTCATATAGATTTCTAGTTCTTTTTTTGCCATATAATGTAAACAATGTGGGCCGGGTTCTCTGCCATAGACACTGTTAAACTCATGTGTGCGGCTATTATTAAGCAAGTTTGATGGTTTCTCCAGCCAGGCATAATGTGATCGGTTTCATAATCATTTATAAATATTATATTATTGTAGTTGTATAGCCTCATTTATAATAGCCGGTAAAATATACTAAACTGTTTGTTTTTTATGTATAAGTAATTCCAATCAAAATAAGTAATATGTTAAGGTGAGCTCTTACCTAGAACTCACTCTCGAAAAGGACTAAGAAGGGAGCAACCAAAAAAGGATGATTCATTTTTATATTTGGAGAGTTAGGTTGCAGACCATGTGCCTTTCCTTGTCGCAGTTGTAATATAGTTTGTTATTGGCAAGTTGGATGTGGGATTCTTCCCACATCGGAAGAAAGAAGTTCTGTGCCTGTCATGTGAAACACTCCCCGGACCGACCTTACTTGTACCGTGCCTGTTAGCCTCGGAACTGATCATTATGAAATAGCACATAACAGGTACGAGATTGTCTCAACAGGCACGAGACTGACTCAACAGGCACGAAATTGACTCAACAGGCACGAGATCCTAAAGTTAATTATTTTTTAACAGAAAAATCAAATTTATTTGAATTTTAAATTCAAAATTCGAATAAATAGTCGTGTTTGTTTGTGAAACAAGACATCTTTTCTGAAAAGGTCTGTTGGTTGCCTATAAATACACAAGAATTCCAACGAAATGATATAGAAAATCACAAGTATTATCGTAGGCTTTGTTGTATCCTGAAGAGAATCGTTTTGTATTTCTCTAAATTAGTATACAGGCGATAACTCTTTAAGGACAGTCAATTTTCACGCCTCAAAGCCAATTTTGTTTATTTTATTTTCTAACAATCTTAAAGAGTTATCCTGCTATGGAGAAATTGATGTCTGTTGTTGAGAATCCGAAGGAGTTCATCAAACTTGATCGCTTTGATGGAACGAACTTTACCCGTTGGAGAGACAAGATGATATTCTTGTTGTCCGCTCTCAATATCTACTATGTTCTTGATTCTGCCTTACCTCCTATGCCTGAGCCCACAGCAGAAGATTCTGACGTAGTCGAAGAAAGGAAGAAACGAGAACATGATGAACTGTTGTGTCGCGGCTATATTCTGAATACTTTGACAGATCGACTCTATGATCTTTACTGAAATCTGAAGTCGCCAAGAGAGATTTGGACTACTCTACAAACTGCATACCAGAATGAAAAACGAGGTATTGACAAATTTCTGGCTCTGCAGTACTTTGAATTTAAAATATTTGATACTAGGCCTATAATGGATCAGATTCATGAACTGCAAATCTTAGTATCAAAATTAAGTGATCTTGAAGTTAAAATTCCTGATGCACTTCAAATAGGTGCTATTCTTTCGAAATTGCCTTCCTCTTGGAATGACTATAGAAAGAAAATCCTACATTCTATGGATAAAATGACTGTGGAACAATTTCGTACTCACATTCAAATTGAAAGTGAGACTCGTGCTCGTGATGCTATTAGTCAGCCTTCGAGTTCCGCAGTCAATTTTGTCAGTCAGAATGATTCAGGAAGTGGGAACAAACATCTGAAAGTTTCCAAAAAGTCTTCTTTTAAAAAGAGAAAGAACTTTAGTTGTCATCACTGTGGAAAGAAAGTCCATATGATTCGGGACTGCAGATATAGAAAGGCAGGAATAAATTTCAATGCAGGCAATACCGAAAAGTCTGGAAAGATTAAAAAATCTGGAAATTTTGAAAAGGCAAACGTAGTGGAAAATTCTGCCCAAGGACTGGTTGCCATGGTTTCCGCAATGCAAATTGGTATGGTCACAGAGTTGAATGTGGCTACCGCTGCTACAAATACTCAAGACTGGTGGCTAGATTCGGGTGCTACTATTCATGTCTGTTATGACAAGAAGATGTTCAAGACATATGCAGAATTGCAGGATTCTGAACAAGTCTTGATGGGAAACCATGTTGCGGCAGATGTTGTTGGAAAAGGAAGTATTGAGATTAACTTCACATCTGGCCAGAAGTTGACGTTACTGAATGTGTATCATGTTCCTGATATGAAGAAAAACTTAATGTCCACTGCTTTGCTGTCAAAGAAAGGCTTCAAGATAGTTATTGAGTCTGATCATGTAATAGTGTCTAAGAATGGAGTTTTTGTTGGAAAAGGCTATAACTGTAACGGCATGTTCAAATTGAGTATTAATGAAATAAATTATGTTTCTGCTTACATCGTTGAGTCTGATTCTTGTTTATGGCATGCTAGACTAGGACATTTAAATTTTGGCTCCTTGAATTATATGTCCAAAAATGGTTATATCTCATGTAAAACTCAACATATAAAATGTGAAATTTGCATACAAGCAAAGATGACTAAGAAACCATTTCGTAAAGTTGAAAGATCCACAGAACTATTAGATTTAATACATTCAGACTTGTGTGAATTAAATGGAGAATTAACTAGAGGAGGCAAAAAATATTTTATTACTTTTATAGACGACTTCTCTAGATTTACATATGTTTACCTACTTAGAACTAAGGACGAAGCTTTTCAAAAGTTTAAAGAATACAAGTCTGTTGTAGAAAATCAAAGGAGTAAGAAAATTAAAATTATTCGAAGTGATAGAGGCGGAGAATATTTTCCTAACGAATTTAATAAGTTTTGTGAAGAGCATGGCCTAATACATCAAATGAGTTCCCCTTATACTCCTCAACAAAATGGGTTAGCGGAAAGAAAAAATAGAACTTTGGTGGATATGGTTAATGCTATGTTACTTAATGCACATCTGCCACATAATTTATGGGGTGAAGCACTACTAACTGCATGTTATATTTTAAATAAGTACCTTCAAAAAGTATGCATATTTCGCCTTATGAGCTTTGGAATGGTAGAAAACCAAATTTAAATTATTTTAAAGTGTGGGGGTGTATATCCTATTATAGAGTACCTGACCATCAAAGAACAAAATTGGGTCCTAGAGGAATTAAAAGTGTTTTGTAGGATATGCACAACACTCCAAAGCTTATAGACTGCTAGATCTAGAATCTAATGTCATTATAGAATCTATACATGTTGAATTTATTGAAAATAGATTTATAAATGACAATGTTGATGAAATGACTGAAATAAATGGAAAACGTATTGATGCTAATAAATTGTCGCTTTCTGAAATTATTAAAACTAAGGAAAGAAGTGATGATATGTAGATAGAACCAAGGAAAAGCCAAAGAATAAGAAAAGAAAAACATCTTGGTTCTGATTTTATTTCTTCACAATCTATAGTATTTCTTGTTGAAGGAGATAGGGCAAACGTTTGTAATCAAATTTCAATTGTATTAAATGTTGAAGAAGACCCAAAGATGTTTCAAGAAGCAATGCCTTCTAGAGACGCTGCTTTTTGGAAAGAGGCCATTAATGATGAAATGGACTCAATTATATCCAACAACACTTGGGTTTTGGTTGATCTTCCTCTTGGATCAAAACCTATAGGTTGTAAGTGGGTCTTTAGGAGAAAGTACAATACAGATGGTTCTGTCCAAACCTTCAAAGCAAGATTAGTTGCAAAAGGTTTCACTCAAAAGGAAGGCATAGACTATTTTGATACATATGCTCCTGTTGCAAGAATAACATCCATTAGAGTCCTTTTATCCTTGGCCTCTATCTATGATCTTTACATACATCAAATGGATGTTAAAACAACCTTTTTAAATGGGAACCTTAGTGAAGAAATATATATGCAACAACCTGAAGGATTTGTTCTTCCGGGAAACGAGAAGAAAGTTTGTAAATTGATAAAGTCTCTTTATGGTCTTAAACAAGCGCCTAAACAGTGGCATGAAAGATTTGATAGTGTAATACTATCAACCGGATTCGTACATAATAATGCAGACAAGTGCATTTACTCTAAAATTACAAAAGAATATAGAGTAATAATTTGTTTATATGTCGATGACATGCTGATTTTTGGTACGAATCTACAAGGAATTATCGAGACCAAGAAGTATCTAACCTCAGTTTTTAAAATGAAGGATTTAAATAAAGTTGATACTATTTTGGGAATCAAGGTCAAAAGAGATAACAAGCAAGTGACTTTGTCACAAGCACATTATATAGATAAAATCCTTACTAAATTCAGTCATTTAGGAATAAAGGGGTATAATACTCCTTATGATTCTAGTGTTAAGCTAACTGCAAATACTGGAAGAGCAGTAGCACAGTTGGAGTATGCAAGTGCGATAGGTAGTATGATGTATGCAATGCATTGCACTAGACCCGACATTGCATTTGTTGTTTGTAAACTTTCAAGGTTTACCAATAATCTAGGTAATGATCATTGGAAAGCAATAAGTAGAGTACTTGGATATTTAAAATATACAAAGCACTTAGGCATTTGCTATAATGGTTTTCCTAATGTATTAGAGGGATATTCTGATGCAAGTTGGATTACAAGTGTTAATGATAATAAATCCACATCAGGATGGATATTTACTCTAGGCGGTGGAGCCATTAGTTGGGCATCCAAGAAACAAACATGTATTTCTCATTCTACTATGGAATCTGAATTTATTGCATTAGCAGCTGTGGAAAAGAAGCAGAATGGCTAAGGAATATGTTACTTGATATAAAGTTGTGGCCACAACCTATGCCAGCCATTTCCATATTCTGTGATAGTGAGACTACAATGTGTGTTGCTCACAATAAAATATATAATGGGAAATCGAGACATATAAGCTTGAGACATGCTTATATAAGAGAATTAATTACAAATGGAACTATAGCTATAATATATGTGAGATCAAATAAGAATTTGGCTAATCCACTTACGAAGCCATTAGGTAGAGATGTAGTACAACAAACTTGTGGAGGGATGGGGCTGAGACCCTTAAATTAAATACAAGGAATATGAACCCCACTTTGAGTTAGTATACACTCTAACAATATAAGTTCAATGGGTAATAACAAGTTACTTGTATTGTTTAAGCACTGATCTCCTCTTTAGGAGCCCTAATTCTATTGTACTACTTACTGTTATATGAGGAGTTAAGGAATTGTTAAATGCTTGTTATAACAGGGGCATAAAGACAAACTCCAAAGTGCATACTGTTACATGAAGAGGTTGATTAATCTTAATGGAATTATTAATGTCTGGAGTAACAGGGACATAGTAACTAATTCCACCTATATGAATATTGAAGTGGTGCCGCTTCTAGCAAGATTTAAAGGGTTGATCTTGTAAATATTCATGAATTCAGGATGAGCACATGGCTGTAAACGTGCTAAAGCGAATACTGAATTTTCTAAGCTACAAGATAATGCTGTGTGTGTGGTCCTTTCGGTTTTGGCACAAGGATTTGTGGTTCAAATCTTAAGATACCATTAACTTCGTCAAAACTTTAATATACTTACACTAAAGGAAAGTTCAAATCTGTAAAAGATACTTTCAATTATTCACAAGTGTTATGAAGTGAAATAACAAACTAGTGGGGGATTGTAAGATAGTTTGTTATTGGCAAGTTGGAAGTGGGATTCTTCCCACATCGGAAGAAAGAAGTTCCGTGCCTGTCATGTGAAACACTCCCGGGACCGACCTTACTCGTACCGTGCCTGTTAGCCTCGGAACTGATCATTATGAAATAGCACATAACAGGCACGAGATTGTCTCAACAGGCACGAGACTGACTCAACAGGCACGAAATTGACTCAACAGGCACGAGATCCTAAAGTTAATTATTTTTTAACAGAAAAATCAAATTTATTTGAATTTTAAATTCAAAATTCGAATAAATAGTCGTGTCTGTTTGTGAAACAAGACATCTTTTCTGAAAAGGTCTGTTGGTTGCCTATAAATACACAAGAATTCCAACGAAATGATATAGAAAATCACAAGTATTATTGCAGGCTTTGTTGTATCCTGAAGAGAATCGTTTTGTATTTCCCTAAATTAGTATACAAGCGATAACTCTTTAAGGACAGTCGATTTTCACGCCTCAAAGCCAATTTTGTTTATTTTATTTTCTAACAGCAGCTGCTCTCTTTTTCATTCTTCCCTTCATATTGGCCTTACTGCGCCTAAAGTTCTTCTTCAGTGATATCCAACTATATATTTGTCACTCCATCTCATTTTATGTACGGTGTGTGACTCTACACGAAATTTAAAAAAGGAAAAAGATTTATAAAAATTTGTGGTTATAAATATATATTATAATATTCTTATGATTATAAAATGGTATCGTAAAAGAAGAAGTTTAAATTTAACATTACATGACATAAAAATTCAAATTTAAATAGAGAATAGTAATTAACTGTGTCTTACTGTTCATCTTATTCCCTACTGTCAATTAAATGGACGAAGGGTGTGACAGAGGAGAAGCGATGCTGAATTTTTGTTGTTGTAAGAAATGAAAAGTTGAATATTATTCCCCCTCCGTCTTAATTTACGTAGCATTATTTGACTAGACACCAAAAATTTAAAAAAAAAATAAAAAAATTGAAATTTATAATCTAAAACAAGCCCTAAATATTTGTGAGGTGGTGTCATATGTATAGTACTAGCTGATCTGATAGTCAATTATCCACATTGTTTAATCATGTTGTTTCTTGAGATGAATTATCTTTGTTGCATCAAAACTAAACTTAGAGGGGCCCTCTATGGTTTCGTTTCATTTTCTGTTCTTTCTTTTGTAGACAAAATGAGAACACAGAAGACTAGAAAAATTCAGAAAGATGAATTTACGTAGTACTACTTATCCATTGACAGTCATGTGTGTTGCCAGAGCCCCTTTGTGTTATCCAAATAATGAACTAAAATTATCACCAATTTTCAAGCACTGAACAAAGAATCTTTTAGTTCTTTTATCTTTTTCCAATAACTATTGTGAAAAATTTCAGTTACTAAAATATTTAATTTCCAGACTGGTGATATTAGCTAAATTATGGTAAAATGTAGACTTTCAAACGATTGGGAACAAAGCTCTTTTTTCCCCTCCCTTTTTTTTGGTATACCAGAAATAAGCTATAAATGTACTTATTCTTAGTCCATTACAAGAGATCTAGCATCTCCACAAAACACAAAAGTACTCACACGAAAAATGAAAATGAAGAAGTAACAGGAAACTTATTTAATTTTTTAAATGGAACTTTACTAGTTCATGACATATTTTTAGATGACAGATCCTGAATTTCCCTGGATCACTGCTTTTGGCGTTCCTTATTTCTTTGATACGAGGATCAATATTACTAGTTTAAACGGGTTCTACATCAGTGGGAACGAGAATCCTGTCTTTGATCTGCCCAACTATTGGTTGATGATCTGTCCCGCAGTCCCCAAAGGTATACTAGGTTTCTTATTATTTTTTTTAAAGTAGGAATTGGTATGATCATACATGATGTAATGGCTTAGGTAAGACTCGATATATTCTAATTAACTATTCACCAAACGTTTTACTAGGACTGAAATTATATTCACAAAAAGTATATATAAACGATTACTAACTACAGCTAATTGCGGTAGCGAGTTATTACTATTTTTAGTTACCAGATTACTAACTAATACTATTAATTAAAAAATTACCTATAACTATATAATAAGTGATCTGATTGTAGAAATAATTTTCACCATCATGCATTTACAGAACTTAAAACTCTTTCAAGTTTTTTTTATCCTTCGGCTTATATTATCCTCCCAAAGTAGGATACATGTATGTACGCACTATTCTTCTTATACCCTACTTGTAAAACTTCACTAGATTTGTTGTTGGTATATATTCCAAACAAGTTGACACATGGAATCTGAATATATTTATTGTTAAGAGAATAGAGGTTCATTTCAGAGGGCTAGCTTTATAAATACTCACACCAAGACCAAATACTCTCTAAAGTCGCTTTTTTTCTTCCTTGCTTCTTCACTATCTATTCACTTCCATCTCAACATAACAAGAAAGGCAGACAGAAAGGAACTAAAGAAAGAAAGAAAGAAAGAAAGAAAGGAAAAGGTTTATGTAAAGCAGCATGACTCACCAGCTTGATGATCAAATGGTACTGATCTCTCAGTACTATCCTGATATATACAACCAATTGGTATCGGAACCAGGTTAGCAGGAAATCTTTTACTCTATCTTTATATTTCATCCGTTTCAATTATGTGAACTTATTTTCTTTTTAGTCCTGGCTTAAAATAATGACCCGTTTCCATATTTGAAAATAATTTATATTTATTCAATGATTTATAACCGCACAAAATATGTGCATAATTTTACACAACAAGTTCAAAAATCTTTATTTATTTCTTAAATTCCGTACCCAATCATATAGGTTCACATAAATTAAAATAAATAGATTATTACCTAGTCTCGAACGACTAAAAGGGGAGTTGTACATAGTTTTGTTGAATCATGAGACTATAACGTCTAAAAGTTGAAGTTATTAGAAATAGCATACTTTTAATCATTTCATTATATTTTCACTCCTCACGTGGGCTTGATTCTTTATAATGGGTCAAAAACATAAAAATAATTCTCTTACTTTTTAGGCATGCAACAGTGAGATTTGACCTTAGGAGTATTTATTGCTTACTTTACTGTGATATTATGTTGAATTGTGCAATCATTTCGTCTAAAAGTTTAAACTATTTAAAAGAAAATCCTTGTTATAATTATTTCGAGTCATGGAAGCAACCATTAATACTTATATTAGGGTATATTGTCTACATCACACTCGTAGGAATATGACCTTTCTCTGGACCGTACATGAATACAAGATGCTTGGATGCACTGCCTTTTTATTTCGTTGTTGTATATTGGCACTATCAATGTCGTGACATGATGTCTTGGAATGTGATCAGGAGAGGCAAAACCGCGGCGAAGACGGAAGAAAAACAAAGTTGAAGGGAGCAGCAGTGGGATGATCATGAGGAAGAGGAAGCTTAGCGAAGAACAAGTTAATCTTCTTGAACAGAGTTTTGAGGAGGAGCACAAACTGGAGACAGAGAGGAAGGACAAGCTTGCTTCTGAACTTGGCCTTGATCCTCATCAAGTTGCTGTTTGGTTCCAGAACAGAAGAACTCGTTATAAAAACAAGAAACTGGAGGAGGAATATTCCAAGTTAAAGACTGAACATGACACTGCTATTGTTGAGAAATGTCGTCTTGAAAATGAGGTACGTCACATTTTTTTATATTTGACATAATACTCTCTACGTATCAAATAGTACTATTTTATTTTTAGTCAGTTTCAAAAAGATTAATAAACATATTTAATTTTAAAATATTTATTTTATTCTTAATGAGATAATTTATAATCACAAAAATATCTACTTATTACTTATTTTAGACCATAAACTCCAAAAATCTTTCTTTTTTTATTAAAATTCATGTCTAATCAAACACAAACACATAAATTAAAACAGAGGGAAGAAGGAGTAATATATAAATAATGTCTTTCTAACTTGTTTTGTATATCCAGATAAATAAAGTGTTAGGATACTGAGGATTTTTAAAAGAGTTTAAGTTCGGTATGCATTGCGAAGAAAATTGAACTGTCGAATCACAAAAAGATAACTAGGAATAACTATCTTTAGTTTAAAAAAAAAAAAAGTGGAATAAATAACTTGAAAAATACATTGCTAGAACATCCAGATGAGACGTGAAAAAACAAGAAGGAAAAAAGCCATGTTTAGTCATATGCCTGGACTCTAGTCTCGAGAAGGACCACGATTGTTGTTTGATTCGATAAAGTGAAGATTGTAGGAAAAGTTAAGTACTCCCATTTTAACATTTTCTTTTTAGTATGTTACAAAAAGAATAATAGCCTTTAGATGTAAAAATAATTTAACTTAAATTGTTGTATACGCTATACAACTTCAATTATATATACCATGGCAGCACCTTTAGTGAAGGCATATTTGAGTCCTTACATATATACTCGTTTTTTTGTTGCAGGTCATAAAGATGAAGGAACAGTTATCTGAAGCAGAAAATGAGATACAAAAGCTGCTATTGGAGCGTAATTGTGATGGTGTTTCAAGCAATAGCCCAATTAGTACTTCATCATTTACAATGGATCAGCCACCTTTACTTGGGGAGTATGGAATGGAGGGAATATTAATGGATAATCTCTTTTTTGTTGCTGAAAATACTTATAATTATCATGAGGGATTAGAATGGGTTAACCCTATTTATATATGATATATGATCCCTGGCCTAATTAATTAAATTCTACAAGCTCGTAGATAGTGATCCACCTAGCTAATGTATGTACATCTTTCTTCTATCCTTGCTTTGTGCTTACTACTAGTGTATTAATGTAAATTGTAATAATGCTAGTTGTATATTTAATTTTATGCGTTGCAACCAATACTTAATTTGCGAAATATTTAAAAGACATATGAGAACACATAAATGGGAAAAAGGGTACTATTTGTCACCATTTGTTGTATCCATTTTGCATCAAACTTGTACTACAGTTTTTTAAAAGAAAAAGGAAAAGATTACCTACAAATTCCTCTTAACAATTTAACCACATACTCATTTTGATGGTTAGTAAATAGTGCGGTAACATTTCCAGGTCCTGAGATGATTGTCACTTATGAGAATTTTAATCATGAAAATTTGATGAATATAATTATGGATTAAATATGATGCCTTTCAGGCTTGAATTAATGCTTGAGAAGGCTCTACAATTAAACTATTATTGCTTCGTTCATCTATTTTCTTCTAGGAAAACAATGTCTGTTCCTAATGAAATAATCAAAGAAGTTATTATAAGACCATGATTCAATCATAAGACCCGAGTTTTTTTTTCACTCATACAACCCGGGTTAACCAATTCAAATTTTCGTGCATGTTTAATTGAATCTATTTTACCTTGTCACTTGACATAGTGTTGTACCTTTTAAATTTAATCATTCAATATTCGTAATTTACTGGCCACACTAATTCAAAATTGTGCTAGAAAGGTTTATTAAGAAGATGTTGATATTTCTATCAAGATGTTCTTCATTTTCGAGGTTTAAATTAGAATTATTTGATTAATAACATGTTTGATAGTGCTTCTTTTTAACCAAAAGTGCTTTATTTTGGTCAAAAGTGAGTTTGGTTAAGGCTTTTAGAGCAAAAAAATGTGCTTGAGTGGAAGCAGAAGTAATTTTTGAGAAGCAGGAAAAAGTAAATCTCCCCTGCAAGCACTTCTTAGAAAATTACACTTAGAAGCACTTTTTAAAAGCTTGATCAAGAATCTGATTGCTGCTCAAAACTGCTTTTCAAATAGATTAGCCAAACATAAATTGCATATCCGCAATTTTTTTTTTAAAAAGCACTTTTGAAAAAAATATGAATTCTGCACCAGATAACAAGGGACGTTAAGGAGGACGTGGTAGAGGCGATAGTTGTCCCATGTGCCAAGGATATGACACCGGACGAAAAGGATAGAGATGTTTCGACCTATCCGTAAAAGACATGTTTTGAAAAAAATGGAATTCTTCAAAAGGCAAAATACATCGGCAACCCCTTAAAGTTATTCATAATTTTCACTTAAACGCTCTATTTCAAGTATGTTCCATTTTAATACTTTAATCAAATCTTTATTGTGTCATTTAGACACAAAATTGATAATCAGCCAAAGTAACGAATAAAACGTAGATAAGCGGATTTAACTTAAACCAAAAAAAGCTTTTAAAAAAAGAAAGAAAAAAAGAGATTAAAAGAAAAACAAGAACCATCGGAAAAAAGGTTCTGACCGAGTTCTTCTTCAGTTCTCCTCAATTTCATCTCTGTTTCTCAATCTCAGTTAGCCTTCCACATCCAAATTTGCTAGAAGGTCTGTTTTTCTTTACCTTCATCAAATTTCTCCTAATGTGCTCGATTGAAAAAATTGTCAGCGCAGTGTTGAAAAGAGTGATGGGATCTCAAAATTTTGCTTCTATTTGCCTACGTATTTCTACTAATTTCCTTTATCTCTATAAAAACCAAACCCAATTGCAATTTTAAGGAGATTTTATCTGATTTTAAGCTTAAGACTTTGACATTTAAACTCAAGCTCTGAATGAAATGCAAAATTCTCGATGTAATCTACATTAAGTAAAAGGCAGAATAGCGCGTTAAACATCTCTACTTGTTCAGTTTTGAAATCCCGGTCCCATACTTAATGATGGTTCATTTAAATACTTTTATTCATTTAAAGTCAATATTCTTAAACCTCTGACTGTTGACCAAGTTTATGTGGCATATGCATTACTGTGTTGGGTATGTGATTGCACGCTATAAAAAGCTAGTAACTTTGATGATTCCAATTAAAAAAATAACAAAAAACGAATAAAAAAATAAAAAAATCATTTTTACACAAAAATTCCACCCCACCGAGGTCTTTTGGCCCCTCCCCACTTTTCATTCTTTCTCGTTCTTGTGATCATTTAATTTTTTACCATGTTTGGTTTTTCCACTTACTTTTTAGTATTTAAATAGATTTTAACTTTAATTTTAATATTTAAGTTTTATTTCATCTTTTTATAGGTCTATTTTAGATAAATTTAAAATTACAAAAAAGATTTACATATTTTAGAATATTAGTTTTATTTTCATTTTACAAAGAAAGAAAAGTTTCAACAAAAAAAAAAGATGTAATTTTATTTAGCTTAGTTTAATTTTAAGTGAGAGGTTTTGAAAAATAAATATTGAATGTAGTAATTTTACCTTGATTTTATTTACTTTTCAGTAGGAGCAGATTTTTTTAATAATTATCAAGAAAAGAAAAAAAGAGCCAATGCAAAATTGTCACATGACAAAAGATTCTCTCTTATCATTTAATAACTAATTCACATGCATTTTTCTAGCAATTTTCTACAAATATCACCTACCATAGCAATTACATTCTCAATCCTTATCTCTTCCACCAATAAATTCCCTAAGTTGCATCTATATACTATATTAAAAGCACGAAGGCTTTTAGCGAAATGTCGTTCGCCTTTTTTACCCTTTAGAAATAGACTTTACATTAAACAAAATTGTAATTTAATTATTTTCCTAAATTTTATAACTTTGAAATCAGCTAAAATTTTGGTTATTAAATCTTTCCTTATTTCAATTACATAGAAAATCCTAATATTTAGGACATTTAAAAAAATATTATTTTTGAGAAATAGGATTATTGCGTAGGAGTATTGAGTTTCTTTTCCTTACGGCAAATTCAATGAAATGCTTGACATTTATTCTTATTATATAGTGCACTTAGAATTTTAAGGGGAGCTTCTGTATATTATTACTATTAAATAAAAGTGAGAGGTTTATATTTAATTAAATATTTTTTAAATTAGTTAATGTATGTTTCAAATATTATAAAAAATTAATAAAGATAAAAATATTATCTAAGTTGGAAAGGAGTTCAAAAACGAAGCCCCAATGCGAAAAAAATAAAGTTATTTCTTTTTAATAGTTAGAACAAATAATTAAGTCTTTGAATTAATTACTCCACCGGCTTCAGTTTATGTACAAAAAAAAATTATTTTTCGAGATTCAAATTATCGAAATTTTAAAATATTTTTTTCATCATATTGGCACAAGAAAAATTGCAACTTATAGTATTTCTTATATAGTTTTTGAATATTTAAATTTTAACTTTAAAATATCAAGTTAATCTAATTCAATTTAGCTTTAAAGAATAGTAAAATTAACTCTTGAAAAGCGAAAAGATTCACATAAACTAAAAAGGAGAGAGTAATGAGCACAATAATTCAATTTTATTATTTTTAAAATCATCATATAAGTAAGATTATTTTTAAAATTAATAAAATTCTTAAGATACATAATTTATTTCTATAAGAAGAGTATTGATGGTGAAAAAAATATAAAAAATAGAGCAAAATTGATTATGTCATAGTTTTAACTTGTTATTTATTTTCTGTATTGCATAACAAAAATAACAATAGTTTTCATAAGATGTTTGCATATGTCCTAAGAAAGTAAAATAACGCATATATGAGAAAAAAATTATTTATTGAATTAACTAAATTAGATCTATATATATATATATATATTTATTTATTGAATTAACTAAATTAGATCAATATTTATATTTTTAGGAGCTTCGATCTTTTTCGTTTTTTATTTAATAACCCAAATAAATTATCTAATATCAACAACAACAACAACAACAACAACAACAACAACAACAACAACAACAACAACAACAACAAAAAACCCAGTTTGATCCCAACATGTGGGATTTGGGGAGATGTCGATCGCCTTTTTTACCCTCTAAAGATAAAGTTCATACTAGACAAAATAGTCATTTAATCATTTCCCTAATATTTTGGACTTTGAAGTCAACTAAAAATTTGTTTATCAAATATTTCCTTATTTTAAATATATACAAAATCCTAAATATGAGGACTCTTCTCAAATCCTTCTAGGTTTCCAAGTTTGTTTTTTAACCATGCTAGGAACCGTAGGCAATTTATTTTCCAAGGCTTTGCCCTTTCTATTTTGATAGAAATAATTTAATTATTCTTGGTCTCAAACTTAGATAGTTAATTATAATAAAATTCTATATATTTCCAAATTCCCATCACGCATATTTCAAATCTTTAATCTTTTTGTTTTGTTATAAATAATTTAAATTTTGCTTGAGCTTGAATAGTTAAATATAATAAAATTAATTCTTTGGTCAAATCCAAATTATACATAATTTTTACATCTTTTTAGTCTATTTCCATTAGAGTTATCGGCTAATTTGGTAACCAAAAGCGAAAAACAGGCAAAATAATTTTTTTAACAAATTATTATTTTGAATTTTGGTTTCTTTATTCGTTTATTGAAATGGTACGTTAACTTTTTGATAGATTTAACTAGAACCGTCCCAAAATATTGGGGCAATTGTACATCTCATCATTAGAGCAATAAAATCTATATCTATCTATCTATACTATATTAAAAGCATAAAGGCACTTAGCGAAATGTTATTCCCTTATTTTACCCTTAAATTTTTTTTATATTAGACAAAATAGTTATTTAATTATTTCCTAATTAAAGAATTTTAAGATCACCTAAAAATTTATTATTATATTTTTCGTAATTAAACTAGGTAGGAAGAGACTTTAAAATCGAATAACACTTTTACCTTATTTAGATTTCCTTATTTAAAGACCATTAATATTAAAGTTGTATTGAACTATTCCTATGAGATTCTTTACTATACAAAACGTGAGTTAGCAATTACAAATTCTCAAATAAAGATTCAAAACATATGATTTTTCTTACTATTTGAAAATCGAATTCTTATTGGAAAAAAATATAATTATTGTCAAATATTTAAAAATTAGAATAATCTAATATTTAGAATTTAAATTATAG
Source organism: Nicotiana tabacum (assembly GCF_000715075.1). Classification (NCBI taxonomy): domain Eukaryota; kingdom Viridiplantae; phylum Streptophyta; class Magnoliopsida; order Solanales; family Solanaceae; genus Nicotiana; species Nicotiana tabacum. Next base: position 20,640,480 of record NC_134100.1, on the reverse strand, counting down.
AAACTAAGTTATTTCTTTTAATGTTTAGAACAAATAATTAATTATTGAATTAACTAATTAGCAAATCCAATTCAATTTATTTTACAAATTTATCGTATAAGAAAATTTATTTGTTAAATTGACAAAACACTTAATTTATTTTTTAAGAAGAGTATCGATGGTGAAAGAAATGATAAATATAGCAAAATCAATTATAGTATAAAATTAAGATTCAAATAGGTAAAAGTATAAATTAGCAATAAGATAAAATTGTAGAAGACAACCAGTTATAAATGAGCTGTTATTTGTTTCATTCTTGCATTCAGTCCAACAAATGAAAATGTCTCGCTAAATATTTATACTAAGTTTTTTCTTGTAAAATATTAGTTCAATATTAGTCATTCTTTAAACGTTAAAATTGTCACTATCAAACTTTTAGAAGATATAAACACCAACTTTTTTTAATTTATTTTTAATTGTATTATTTGTCAAATCTTTAAAGAATTGTGATAAAAATATTTTTATATTTTATTTTCAGTATTAAGTCACATAAAAACAACAATTTTTATTTCGACATAAATTCGGATAAATCACAATAACGCTCTAAATAAAATTTCTTCATTTGTTAAGCTAACTAATGGGAATAATATTTATTATTTAAAATAAATTCTTAAGTTTTATTTTATAAAATAAATTATCTAATAATATGTATGTAATTTTTAAAATTTGTATATTCATTGATATAAGTACACACGCAAAGCGCGTACTCGAATACTAGTAAATAAAAAGACTCAACACAATTAAAGGAGGAAGGAACGAAAATAATAGAAAAGGCTTCCTCCCTTCTTCTTCCTCTCAAAATACCATCATTCTTAGCTCCAAAAACCAAAAAAACACATCCCTTTCTATGCCAGAAAGGGAACTGAAGATTAGCTGAAAAAACAGCCATCAACACTTCAATTTCTCCTCCAATAAATCCATCTCTTATCAGCGAAACTTACACCAAAAGGTCACCGTTTTTAGCTCCGAAATCTTGCATTGAAACTCTGCCTCGAAGTCGAGGTTGCCGGAAAATTTTCAATTCGAGTTCTGTCAAGGTCGCCGGCATTAGTTTCGCTTTCGAGTGAGGTGTAGAGCCTAGGGTAACGCCTGCTCAATTTCAGCTGCAGCGTGCTCGTCTTTATATATCGGATGGAGTTATTGCAAATTAATAAAAGGTCCATATTTATCTATTGTTCAATATTATGATTGATCTGATTTTTCTCTTTTCTTTTCTTCTCAAGTTAAATGCCATGTTTGTTTCCATGGTCAAACAGATGCTTCTTATTTTGATTTGCTTATTTGGTTCAATGTTTTGAGGCATAATGTGACTTTAAGAATTCTTTTTAGGTTCTTTGATTAAGCTTAGAATTATATGTTATGGCCATATGATTTTTTTTTATTTTTTTTTTGTGAAATTGTCTTGGGCCGTGAAGATTTAGCCATTAGTTGGGATTGGTTGATATAGAATTTTACACCATTTTCCACAAATAAACTTCCATAAGTCATGACCTTACAATAATCTTAAAGTAATTTTAGGAAAATAATAATGAACACTGGTAGTATACTTTTTGGTGCGCTTCATTTATTATCATGATTGTGTATATTTCCCAAATAAATCAAGGTACGCGTTCGCGCGATTTTGGCTAAACAATTTTAATAATAATAAAGTATTATTAATTGTGTACACGTATGCGTGACATGATTCTTGACGCGCCGAACAAAATGAATACACGTTACGTGTGACTCGTTTTAAGATAATTCTGTGTTCATGAATAAATGCGATAATTTAAAAGCGGTTAAAAGGGTAAATGCACATAGGTTCTAATACGTAATTAAACAATTTAATTAGGCCATGTATGATTAAGGCGACTGTGCTAAAATCAAAAAATTCGGGAATGCTTCACACCTTTTCCCGAGTTAACAGAATTTCTTACCCGATCTTCTGTGTTCGCGGACCATAAATAGAGTCAATTTCCTTGATTTGGGATTTAAAATAAATCGGTGACTTGGGACACCATAAATTATTCCAAGTGGTGACTCTGAAATTAAATAAATAATCCCATATCGATTAATGTCACTTAAATTGGAAAAGTTCTTCTATCTCCCCCCGGAAAAAAAGAGGTGTGACAGCTCTGGCGACTATGCTGGGGATAAGAACCCAAAATGTCTGGTTAAGGGTTCAGAATTTGAGCTTGTTAATGTAATATGTACTTGGCTTTATTTATTATTGATATTACTGTGTTTGTGGGTCTAATGTGCTAATTGCCACTCATTTACCGCTTTGATATTATTTGAACTGTATTAAACTGTCTTCTTACGCATCCTTCCGAGTTTTCTAAAAATATGGTGCACACTTATGCGTGGCCCACTTTTTTGTTAGAAGTCATACCAAATAGAACGAGGTTGGGTCAGCAACTAGGCCGGGTAGACTTTCGTGCTCCCAGCACATTGCCCTCACCTCGGCTCGAGCTGTCCGCTCGGGTAAGCCATGTCTAGAACACAACCCCAGGTTTAAACCTAGAATAACATAGTCTCATGCCGTATCCTGTAAGCACGTGATTTTTGCCCTATATGAGAATTACTCCCAAAAATTCAAAAATAAAATGATTTTTCTTTGGTGTGCAATTTTGTGATATTTTGAATAATTATTTGTATTTGTCTGTGCGTGTTTATTTGCTAAATTAATAAAAAATACAAAAATATGTCGCATTTTGCATGTAGGATTTAATTCTACAATTGTTAGTAATTAAATTTGTTTTACAAAAATTAAAAATTACAAAAATAGGCATCGTTTGCATTTTTAGCATTTAATGTCCAAATATACAATTTTGTGCTTAATTATTGCTTAATTGGGCGTTAATTGTTATTGGGAGTTAATTTGCGCTTTTATAACTTAATTTAGTTCTTAATAATAGTTTAAGTATTTTTATAATTTAAGTTTTAGAGAAATAAAAGAAGAAAAGAGAGCGAAAATATAAAGAAAGTCGGAATTGGGCCTCTTCTTCGATTTCAAGCCATAGGCCCAAAAAATGGCCCAATCTTCCCTACGACCCAGTCCATTTCGAACTGGGTCGCCCCTGTCCATTAACCCAAATACCCAACACCCTTCTTCATTTTTCAAAACACAAAACAAAAACAAAACCAAAAAGAAAAGAAGAAGAAGAAAACCCTAAGAAATCCATCCGCCCCCTCCTATCTTCTTCTTCTTCCTCAAGCTTCCCCAAGCTCCTCCCATGGCAGACCTTCCCCCCTCACACCCCTGCCCCCCTCACGTCAACACACACACAACACAACCACTCTCACCCCCACGACATCCCCTCGCTGCCATGGCTGCGTTTTTCAAGTTCGTCGAGCAACTTCTACGCCACCATTGTTGCCCGTAGTTGCTTCTCCTCCTGCTGTTGCGTTTTCTTCTTCTCCAACACTGCTGCTGCTGCGTTTTTCATCCTTCATGTTGTTGCTGTGTCGTCCAAACAAACCACCACAACTGCTGCCCGCCGCGTCCAGCCATGGACGAGCTTCATCGAGCTCGAACTCGAGCTCCCATGGCTGCCGTTGCATCTTCTCCGACACTGCTGCTGCTACTGTTTCGTGCTGCTGCTCCAGCAGTGTTGCTGCTGCTGCCTTCTGCTTGTGGAGGGCTGCCATTGTTCGTTTTAAACGATGCCAAACGACCACCTTCTTTGGTCGTCCGTTCGTAGTCGTCTTCGACGTCAAGTTATCTTGGTGCGAGATTCGTTCTCGGACAGATTTGTTTACAATCAAAGTTCGTCGTTGATTCATCTCCGGTTAGTTATTTTTGAGTTTTATTTTTGTCCATATTTTTGTTTGATATTTTCCGGATCCAAAATCGTTAAACGATTTAATCCTTGTTTTGTTCGTTGTTCATCATTGAAATAGTTTTCTAGTGTGTTCATGTTGTTTGTTAAATTAATTTTCAGATTTCAAAATAGAAGTTTAATTAGTTGTTTTCATATTCATGTCATGTTTGTATTATTGTTTAAGTGAATATTTGTTAGTTTGTTGTTTGTTAGATTCAAATTGAAATTTAATTAACTATTTCTTCAATTTGTTTCATGTGTTTATGTATTGTTAGAAATTGTTAGTATTGTTAAGTTCAAGTTTAAGTTCATAATTGTTTCTTCGTCGATCTTGTTATTTGTTTAAAGAATTTAGTTGTGTTAAAGGAATATATTGATTTAATCGTTTAATCCGTCATGTTTGTTGTGTTAAAATAGATTCACTCATGTTCATACTTTGTTTGGATGATCTTGAATCCGAATTTTGTATAGTTTGATTTCTTGTTTACCCTTTATGATTATTTCTTGAATTATTCTCATAATCTTGTTTAAAGTTTAATATAAGAATTGTTTGTTGCAATGTTGTTAGAGTTGATTTTAAGTTCAATATTATTGAATTTAGGAATCTAAATATACTCGTTTGATTGTTGTTGTTGTTTAAATCCGAAAAATAGGTTTGTTGTTGCTAAAAATATTGTTCAATCAAATTTTAGTTGTTCTTGGTTGTTCAATTTGTGTTCATGTGATTTGTTGTTGAAATGTTGTTAAAATCATGTTCATGTGATATTGTTGTTATGATGTTCATCCGTGTTCATATTGTTGTTTGAACATTGTTAGAAATTGATCATATTGTCTATATTTTGGTTAAGTTTGATTAATTGATGTGTTATAGCTGATGGGTAGTTTGGTAAATTTGTAATACGTTTAGGGGTAGTTTGGTAATTTTAGTAAGGTCGGAAGGGGTAGTTTAGGAATTGTACATTTTGTAATTGTTTATTTGAAGCATGGGGGACAAAATGAAATGGGGTGGGTTGTGATATGTTTATTTAATATAAAGGGGGGACAAGATTTAATTTAAAGGGGAATCTTGCATTATTTTAAATGAAGCATGGGGGACAAAATAAAATGGGGTGGTGTGATATGTTTATTTAATGTAATGGGGATGAGTGGAAAGATAATGGGTTGGGTAGAGAAAAAGTATTGATTTTAATTAATTGAAAGGTTTATGGGATGAGTTATATATGTGAAGTCTTGAAATCAAAAAAAGGATAGAGGGAGATAGAAAAAAAATACACAGATACGAGAGAGAGAAACAAATCTGAAAATAAGAGAGAGAAAAGGGCTGAACATTTAAGAGATAGAAAATTCCGAAAAATATTTAAGCTTTCAAAATAAAAAAAAAAACACTAAAAAAAAAATATTCTGCTTTCTTTTGTTGTTTGAAATTAGAATTAATTGTTGTTTCATCAAAGCTGGAAGATTTTGTTTTTTTTTTGGATTACTACTCCACTGGTTTGTTACTGTTGCTGGGCTATTGTTGCTGTGTTGTACTGATTTTACTGCTGCTGCTGATTCTCATATTCATTTTCTTTTGCTTCCAATATCAGGTACACAACTGAAAAGCTGGTTATTGTAATCCGAAATATGAAGTATGAATACATATGAAGAGTGAAAATTTGAAGTTTTAATTTCGTTTTTTTTTTGTTTCTTTTGTTGATTGTATTTAAGCTATTTCATGAATTACTAAATAATAGTTGGAATAAGAAAATAATATCATAAGTTAGTCTGTAATAAATCAGTTCGGCAAAACAGGTTAATTCACTAACTATGAAGGCTTCAAGATTGTAGGTTGATCATGAACAAGTAGCTAAATTTAGTTAAAACATGAATTTAAATTAAACATCGTAAATTAGACATTAAGGCATGACTTGAGCTTAAGCAAGATTAGAAGAACGTTTAAGTCTAATAAACTTTCTAATAAGCTTTAGTAATTATGGTTAAATCTAGTTTCAAATGATTGTGAATAATTAATCTCAATAATATTTTTTTAAAAAAATAATAATAACAATGCTGAGTTTTAATCTAGCTATATTTGTTTATTTTGAATATTAGTTGTTGAATTTTTATTTTATTTAAAATTTCGAAATTAAGAGTAAATTTTTTTATTTTTTTTCATCAATATTTGTATTAACCAAGCAATTAGCATGTCATGTTTTCTTAAAATTATAAAAGCTAGTAATTAATTAGGATTTTTCTTTCTTTATTTTAGAGACTAATTTTTATAGAAAAAATGTAGTCGCTTTAAGATTTGTCCATTTAAAATAAATGAGATGAGCCTCGCTTAATAAAATGTATAGATTTCGGGGCCCTCAATAAATGTACAGTTAATTGCTTAGAATTAGGGAGGAGCCGTTTTAGCAAATTTCACGGCCCTACCCAAAAATAATGACACGCTAGTCGCTCTAGGTGCGTATTTAATAATGTTATTTCCTTAAATATGGGTGTGCATTTATGTAATCCAAATCTAAATCTCAACGGAGTCGAAATGTGTCGATAACCACGGGTGCAATTGATTGCGACGTGATTTGAAATACGTTTTCACAATGTTGCAATTTTTCGTAAAATAATAACAATAAATAAAAAGAATAATAAAAGCGGCTAAGAAATAAAATTTGCACATAAGTTTATAATACGTATTATATTAGATAATCAAGCCGAATATAACAGTTAAGCGACCGTGCTAGAACCACGGAACTCGGGAATGCCTAACACCTTCTCCCGGGTTAACAGAATTCCTTATCCGGATTTCTGGTGCGCAGACTGTAATACAGAGTCATTCTTTTCCTCGATTCGGGATTAAAATAGGTGACTTGGGACACCCTAAATCTCCCAAGTGGCGACTCTGAAATAAAGAAATAAATCCCGTTTCGACTGTCCTTTAATTGGAAAAAACTCTTGTACCCCCGCGAGGGCGGAAAAAGGAGGTGTGACAGCTCTGGCGACTCCGCTGGGGACAATCCTATTTGTTAAACCCAGAACCACTGGTTCAGGGTTAGAAATTCGAGCTTAGATAAATTGTTATATTTGGCTTTATCTGATTTTTACATGTTTGAGCCTAATGTGCTAAATGCTGCTTTTACCGCTTTGATATTATTTGACTGTATATATAAACTGTGCCGAACCCTTCTCTCTTCACCTCCGGGGATGTGCTTACTGGTTGAGACTCCTTATTTTGTTAGTGTTATACCCTGAAATAAGAAAGAGGTCGGACAAGTTACGAAGCCGGATGGCCTTTTGGTTCCCGGTAAGTTGCCCCCTCCTCGACTCGAGTTGTCTGCTCGGGTACACAGTCTAGTACACTGACCATGGTTTTGAATATAGAATAACGTGACTTCATGCCGGATCCCTAGTAGGAACGCTTATTTGCATCACGTTGCATTTGACTTAGGGGACTCAACACAGGGGTTGGGTCCGTCTAGGACTAGCAACCTGAAATGAAAAGACCATTCTGATGCATCCTACTTGCTCTGTACATATATTTGTTTCGAACTTGCATGTTGACCGGTTTTTGAATCTCGGGAGTGTTAGAAAATTGAAAAAAAAAAGAAGAGAAATATCAGTTAGGGAGTTAATTGATTATCTTAGAAATAAAAAAAAATCAATGACCAATTACTGGCGAAACTCTGCCGGAATTTTGAAAAAAAAGGAAAATGTTTTATTTTGTTTTACTAAAAAAAAATCAAAGAAAATAGAAAAAGAACCTTTTATTTTTGGAATGTTGGTTGTTGATAAAGAAAAGGATAAGAAAAGTTTTTGTTCTAGTTTGAAAAACATAAGTTGTTTCATTATTTGTTGAAAAAGGAAAGGAAAAAAAAGGGTCTTTTATTTTAGTTTGGAAAATAGGTTGTTTTATTATCTGTGAAAATAAAAAAAGTCTATTATTTTTAGCTTGGAAAAATAGGCTATTCTATTTGTTGAAAAGAAAAAAAAGAGTCTTGTTTCTAAAAATAGTTTTATTCGCTTATGAAATGCCAAAAATAAAAATGGAAAAGAGTCATGTTTTAAAATAGTTCGGTTAATTTACCCGAACTACGCGGGTTTGATTCTCACCGGATGTGAGATACGTAGGCAACCCTCATCGGGTCCAACCCCCCTTTTTTGCTAAAATAGTCAAAAACCAAAAAATAAATAAAAAACGTGTCAAAAGTTTTTTAATCTTGTCATGAATAAGTCGGGTGGTGTCCAACCTTCCCTTTTGCTAAAATAGCCAAAACAAAAAAAAACATGTCAAAATTTTAATTTTTTCATAGAGAAGTCGGGTGACGCTGTTTTATGAAGACATAGCCGAATGTTCCCGAAAGGGACGCCGGGAGGCTGACTTTGCATAAACAGCCACCTTTGGGTCATTTTTAAGATTTTGACCAGTTGACCCACACAGCCTTAAAAATTCTTCGTCCCCGAGGCGTTGAAAGACCGTGTTTGCAATATTGACTTTTCTAATTCGAAAAATGATAAAAAGAGTCATAAATAAGTCGGGTGATGCTGTTTTGTCAAAAATAGCCGAATGTTCCCGAGAGGGACGCCGGAAGGCTGACTTTGCATAAACAGCCACCTTTTTGGGTCCTGTTTAGGATTTTGGTCTAGTTGACCCACACAGCCCTATAAATCTTCGTCCCCGAGGCGCTGAAGGGCCGTGTTCGCAACATCAGGTTTTTAGTATAATTTGAAAAGAAAAAAAAAGAGTTAGCGGTCAGGTGAATACCGTTTGGATTTTTTTAGTCAAAATAAGCCGAGCCAACTTCGGCCGCGTCTTGAACCGTTCTTGCCGAAATAACCTTAGAGTATCTGTCAGTTGTCGAAAGGTTATTTTCGTAAAAGAATGGACAAGTGTGTAAAGTGTCATAAAATAATCCTCCCCGGCCTCAAATTCATGTGAGATTTGGAAGGGGGCACATTTGCAAAAATAGCCGTTTGGTTGCATTTATCAAACGGGGAAAGGAAGCTGGCCTTTTTGTTTTGAGGTTATAAATCTTTTGGCTAGAATATATGGGTTGTTTGATTTTTGAGTTTGTTGGTCATCTTTCAACCTTTGAAACCCAGTTTATTTTATTATGAAAATTGATAAAAAAAAATGTGTCTCATTGTTGTTACCTTTCATTTGGTCCGAACTACGCAAGGTCTGATTCATGCGGGGTCATGATACGTAGGCAATCTCCATAAGATTCGACCACCACTGAAAAAGAAAAAAAAAGGGAAGAAAGAAAAATAAAGGAAAGCGCAAGTGCATTGCATCTCTGATAGAACGGTTTAACTGCTTAGGTGCATTGCATCTCTAATATATGATTATCTGTCAAATGCCTTGACACTAACGTGATGGCTTCCCTTTGCTTTGTTCATATATAGAAAAGTGGTTGGTTGTGGAAACTCCTCCCTGCAAAGCAAATGACACAGAACCTCAGAACAGGGTGGGTCGGTACTGATGACCGACAACAATTGGTCGAACAGAACAACGGGTTGGTAGAAGAAGTGAAAATGCTGAGACAACATGTGGCAGACATGTATCAGGCATGGATAACTGGGAAAGCACCACCCCCACCACCGCCAAGCTTTTCAAACTCTGGCATTACCCATCCCCCATACTCTCCATCCCAACCCACTTATGACAGCTTTCCTAGCTACTCGAGTAGCTCCATCACCCGTCCACGCTACTCCCCTCCCCAATGCTACTTCTCTCCACGAGATTCCCAAAGACGGGCTTCACTTTCCAAATACCCAGCTCCACAGAAGGCCTATCCACCCTCACAAGCCTACCGGAAGCCCCCTGGATCAGGTTTTCGACCCAATCAAGCATTTAGGAACGAAAGGTTGCTGAAACGAGGAAAGGCTCTCACCCCTATCGGAGTATCTTATGCAAGTCTGTTTGAAAGGCTAAAGCATGCTGGCTCGATTGAGCCACTCCCCGCATGTACTCCAAATCCACTTGCAAGGATCTTTGATCCAGCAGCGCGATGCGCCTACCACTCCAATGTCATAGGGCACAACATTGAGAGCTGTCATAGTTGGAGAAGGGAAGTAGAGAAAATGATCCAAGAAGGGCGGGTTGTGATTAATAACAATGACATGGTGCATTCGAGCCCCCTCGAGAACTTGCCAACGGATGTTGATAATATTGAAGCTGGTAATGGTCTTGACAGTATCGATGCAAAGCTCAGTGGCTAAGATGCTAGTCTTGATAAAGTGGAAGGACGCTCTGTTCCTTGGTTAACTAGAGAGAAGCTTGTGGTGGCTTATTTTGTTGACATTTATGTTGTTTGGATTATTAGGGTTATAAGTCGGATATTGTCTTGTCCAGTTTGTTTTAGGATTTTGTTCTGGATTGTTTTGTTTGTTTTGTTATTTAAACCATTTCACCGGTAGTCTAATACAAAATCCGGTCTTTCTTTATTTCCAGTCATCTCTTTGTTTGGTCCTTTTATCATTTTTGTTCAGTGCCGATTCTAGTGACATGACATGCGCACACAGTTTGGGCTTAACCTTAAAAGTTAATCGTAAAACCCTGGAAAGGCGATCAGACCATTTAAAGGAAATAAGAACGGTTTGGGATTATTTGAAGCCCGAGTCATGTGGAACTGGGGCAAATTAAACACAAAGAAAACCGTTAAAATCATGATTCTCCAAATTGGCGTGAGGGTCATTCATGATAATGAGAATGTCGCCCAACGATGTTTTAGAAATAACAAAGGGAAAAGCAAATGTTTAACATAATTGTCAAGCCCAGCACCGTCGGAAGAGACTATAAATCTATTGTTTGTTGTGTTGTTTGCATTTGGCATGTTTTGAAGACTGGAATGACGAAGGCATTTTGTTCTGCTACCTAAACACTTTATCCTTCGTTACCCCTCTTGAGCCTTACTTATTTTTCTTTCATACCCCTCGTTCGGAATCAGTAAAAATGACTAGAAAACGCGAGCATGGCATGAAAACATGAAAAAAAAAAAGAAAAAAAGAAAGAAAAAAAAGAAGAAGAAAAGAAAACAACAAAACGAAAAAGAAAAGAAAAGAAAAATGATAAAAAAAAAAGTCAAATGAAAAAAGAGGAATTGGGAACTACGTTTGACCTGATTCCTCAAAGAGGATACGTAGGCTCTTCACGGCTCGGTCATAGGGTGCTTAATGGCCACAATGGTCATACTGTGCATGGTGTAATAAAAATAATAAAAAATAAGTAAATAATCCCCAAGCAAGAAACTGGGTCAAGGGTTGCGCTTGTTGTAAACAAATATGATTTCGAAGGTTGTAATTTTGAACCCCAAATTTGATTTGTTTTTAGCCTTTAATACCCTTTCTTTCTAGCCTGTCCAAAAACCCATATTACGGTCCAAAGAAAGACCTTCTGACCAGTCTGCAAAAGATGCCAAGTCAGACAAATGAGAGTCTTACCGGCGAACATAACATTCTGTTCCACAGCAGAAAGGACTCTAATCTCCAGCAGAGAGAGTCATACCGGCAACACTCCAAATCCCCAGCTGGAAAGTGACACAAATGAGAGAGTCTTATCGGTGAAAATCTTCACGGACACCATAAGGCGATGAAAGCTGAGAGAAAAACCAAAATGAGAGAGACTTGATAGTGAAAACCCTTCGGGCACTACAAGTCGAATAAGATTGAGAATCAGATGGGGAATTTCCAATTGAAGGTCTTGAAAGACGATTGACGACGGAAGATAGGCCACAAATGCATGTCATGACCATTAGAGTCGGTGTCTGCGTTTGATAGGTTTTTATTTATAGTTTCTTTTGTTACAGAGTCATCTTTTTCATTTGTCTTTTATTCTGTTCTCTTTTTATCTTTTTCCTTTCATAGAAAAACTCCCCAATAAAGTCTGTCTGGTCAAAACAAGTGTGAATTGACTTCAAAATATGACATCAGCTTTCCAATTATGCAAGATAAGATCTGACTAGTACATCCAAGTGGTATAGTCAGCGAGGAACAAATGTGAGGCCAGTGTCAAAAAAAGATATCCCCAGCAAAAGGGAATTGACAAAAGGATTGACAAGTGTCAAGAGGGATACCCTTGCCGAAATCAAAGGTTATAAACCTCAAGGCCAAGGCCCGTTGAACAAAGCAAGGAGAGCAGTGAGCATGATTTGGGGAAATTCATACTAGACTAAAAGGTCGGGGAAATGCCAGTTTCCAAGTTATGCCACAAAAGAAGAGGGATATCCCCAGCAGAAAGGGATTATCCCCAGCAAATAATATCATCTCCAACAAGTTGTGGAGCACAGAGCAAGGAAGGAGAAAAGGAAAAGCCATCCCAGTAGGAGTATCACAACCAACCACCACGTTTTAAACTAACAAATTTTGTTTGATTTGAAACAGGTAAAAGAAATGGCATTGATGACAGAAATGCATGCCATAAGGGAGACTGTCAAACTGGGGTAGAAAATTTTCCTTTCATTTGAAAAATTTTCTGGAAGTCAGGTACCCATTCGAGGAAGAATAAAGATAGCACCAGTCTTAAGGGAAGTGGTATTTGAACCAGTGTTGTCCCAACATAATAAGTTTAAATGGAGGAAGTATTCCCCAGCAGACAGAATAAAGGGATGACACTTGTGCTCAGAAAAGCAAAAAGTCATTATCATCCCCAGCAGCTTCCAGAAGAATGAAGCATCGACTTGAAGGGATAAAATTCCCCAGTAACGTTATCCTCAACAACGTTATCCCGAGAAGATAACACTTTTATCCCCAGCAGTGTTGAAAAAAAAACAAAACAAAAAAAATAAAATAAAATAAAAAGAAAAAAAATTGAATTTGAAGGAGGGGAAGAAGGGAGACTTCCCTAGTAGTATTATCCCCAGCAATCAGGAGTCCACCTGGAGAACAAGGAAGAGCAGTTGGAGTATTAGCAATCAGGCGTCCACCTGGAGAACAAGGAAGAGCAGTTGAAGTATCAGCAATCAGGAGCCCACCTGGAGAATAAGGGAATACAATGGAAGTATCAGCAATCAGGAGCCCACCTGGAGAATAAGGGAATACAATTCAAATTTTAAGTAATCAGGAGCCCCCCCTGAAAAATAGAATGGTAATTTGTTGGTTGAAGTTGGGAGCCTGCCCATATAACAGAGGAATACATTCAGTCTTTTCATTTCTCAAAAAAAAAAAACGAAAAAAGAAAGAAAAAGGGGGAAGTAGTATGCAGAGGAATGAAACATCCTACTCAAAAGGAAGTAATTTTGGAAGGAGTAAGATAATATATTTACTCAGCAGAGTTATCCACAGCAGTGTTATCCCCAGTAGATCATCGAGATGTAGAAGCATCCTCGACAGAGTTTCGGGCAACCCGAAGTGGGTAAGGAAGAAAAGGAAAAGTCATCCCCAGCAAAATAATCCCCAGCAGTTTCGAGGGAAGACAACACAGGTAAGTAAATAATTCAGGAAGAAGGAAATGGTTCACGCATAGGAGAGGCATTTCCTCCTAAGTCTAGTTTCACCCATAGGAGATGCATTTCCTCCTAAGTTTACTTTTACCCCATAGGAGATGCATTTCCTCCTAAGTTTAGTTTTTACCCATATGAGATGCATTTCCTCCTAAGTTTGTTTTAGTTTCACCCATAGGAGATGCATTTCCTCCTAAGTTTGTTTTTACCCATAGGAGATGCATTTCCTCCTAAGTTTGTTTTAGTTTCACCCATAGGAGATGCATTTCCTCCTAAGTTTGTTTTTACCCATAAGAGAGACATTTCCTCCTAAGTTATTATTGAACCAATAAGAGACGCATTTCCTCCTAAGTTTAGTTTCACCCATAGGAGAGGCATTTCCTCCTAAGTTTGTTTTCACCCATAGGAGAGGCATTTCATCCTAAGTTTAGTTTCACCCATAGGAGAGGCATTTCCTCCTAAGTTTGTTTTACCCATAGGAGAGACATTTCCTCCTAAGTTTATTTTACCCATAGGAGATGCATTTCCTCCTAAGTTTCTTTTAGTTTCACCCCATAGGAGATGCATTTCCTCCTAAGTTTAGTCTTACCCATAGGACATGCATTTCCTCCTAAGTTTATTTTACCCATAGGAGAGGCATTTCCTCCTAAGTTGTTGTTGAAATCAGGAGTCCGCCTGGAGAACAGAGACATACTTTTCAAGTATGACGTCAGGAGCCCGCCTGAAGAGAGGAAAGGCGTTTTTAAAAGTTGTTGAAATCTTGCCAACCTAAATAAAGGAATGGCGATGTATTGTTTGAAGTCAGGAGCCCGCCTGAAGAGAGGAATGGCGATTAATTTCAAAGTTGTTGTCAGGAGCCCGCCTGAAGAGAGGAAAGGCGTTTTTAAAAGTTGTTGAAATCTTGCCAACCTAAATAAAGGAATGGCGATGTATTGTTTGAAGTCAGGAGCCCGCCTGAAGAGAGGAATGGCGATTAATTTCAAAGTTGTTGTCAGGAGCCAGCCTGAAGAGAGGAAAGGCATTTTTAAAAGTTGTTGAAATCTTGCCAACCTAAATAAAGGAATGGCGATGTATTGTTTGAAGTCAGGAGCCCGCCTGGAGAGAGGAATGGCGATTTATTTTCAAAGTTGTTGTTGAAGTCAGGAGCCCGCCTGAAGAGAGGAAAGGCGTTTATTTTAAAAATTGTGTATTTGAAGTCAGGAGACCGCCTGAAGAGAGGAATGACGCTTATATTTAAATGTTGTTGTTGATGTGGGGAGCCCACCCAGATAACAGAGGAATGCATTTCAGTCTTTTCATTTCAAGCATTGAAGTTGGAAGCCCGCCCAGATAACAAAGGAATACATTTCAGTCTTTTCATTTCAAGCATTGAAGTTGGGAGCCCGCCCAGATAACAGAGGCATACATTTCAGTCTTTACATTTCAAGAGTTGAAGTTGGAAGCCCGCCCAGATAACAGAGGCATACATTCAGTCTTTAATTTCAAGTGTTGAAGTTGGGAGCCCGCCCATAGAACAAGAGGCATACATTTCAAGATCAAGTCAGAGGACAATAAAATAGAGGGTTACAATAGGAATCCCCAGCAGGAAACAATAAAATTCCCCGACACTGGGAAACAGAAAGTTGCAACAAGAGGTCACAGTACAAACTCAAGTACATGTGTCAAAAGAAGAAAAGCACCAGAAGAAATGCAAGCAGACAAGGAAGCAAGGCAACAAAAAACAAATTGTACTCTAGCCTAGCTTCTTGTTTTCTTTTAAGCATGGTGTAACAAGGAGATCGGTAAGCAGTGGTAATAGCATGCAACAACAGTAACAATGCAGTCCCACGGTAGTCCCAGCTACCAAAATTTCCCGAACTACATTGACCTGATTCCTGTTTAGCCCAGGATATGTAGGAAACCTTTGAAGCAAAGGTTCGGTCAAATCTTTTTCAAAAAATGCTTCAACGGAGTACTCGGATGGGCAAAAATCGCTCACTTTATCTTTGCACGAAAACCCTTCGTGTCTCCGGGCAAAGAGGGGCAGCTGTAAGCACGTGATTTTTGCCCTATATGAGAATTACTCCCAAAAATTCAAAAATAAAATGATTTTTCTTTGGTGTGCAATTTTGTGATATTTTGAATAATTATTTGTATTTGTCTGTGCGTGTTTATTTGCTAAATTAATAAAAAATACAAAAATATATCGCATTTTGCATGTAGGATTTAATTCTACAATTGTTAGTAATTAAATTTGTTTTACAAAAATTAAAAATTACAAAAATAGGTATCGTTTGCATTTTTAGCATTTAATGTCCAAATATACAATTTTGTGCTTAATTATTGCTTAATTGGGCGTTAATTGTTATTGGGAGTTAATTTGCGCTTTTATAACTTAATTTAGTTCTTAATAATAGTTTAAGTATTTTTATAATTTAAGTTTTAGAGAAATAAAAGAAGAAAAGAGAGCGAAAATATAAAGAAAGTCGGAATTGGGCCTCTTCTTCGATTTCAAGCCATAGGCCCAAAAAATGGCCCAATCTTCCCTATGACCCAGTCCATTTCGAACTGGGTCGCCCCTGTCCATTAACCCAAATACCCAACACCCTTCTTCATTTTTCAAAACACAAAACAAAAACAAAACCAAAAAGAAAAGAAGAAGAAGAAAACCCTAAGAAATCCATCCGCCCCCTCCTATCTTCTTCTTCTTCCTCAAGCTTCCCCAAGCTCCTCCCATGGCAGACCTTCCCCCCTCACACCCCTGCCCCCCTCACGTCAACACACACACAACACAACCACTCTCACCCCCACGACATCCCCTCGCTGCCATGGCTGCGTTTTTCAAGTTCGTCGAGCAACTTCTACGCCACCATTGTTGCCCGTAGTTGCTTCTCCTCCTGCTGTTGCGTTTTCTTCTTCTCCAACACTGCTGCTGCTGCGTTTTTCATCCTTCATGTTGCTGCTGTGTCGTCCAAACAAACCACCACAACTGCTGCCCGCCGCGTCCAGCCATGGACGAGCTTCATCGAGCTCGAACTCGAGCTCCCATGGCTGCCGTTGCATCTTCTCCGACACTGCTGCTGCTACTGTTTCGTGCTGCTGCTCCAGCAGTGTTGCTGCTGCTGCCTTCTGCTTGTGGAGGGCTTCCATTGTTCGTTTTAAACGATGCCAAACGACCACCTTCTTTGGTCGTCCGTTCGTAGTCGTCTTCGACGTCAAGTTATCTTGGTGCGAGATTCGTTCTCGGACAGATTTGTTTACAATCAAAGTTCGTCGTTGATTCATCTCCGGTTAGTTGTTTTTGAGTTTTATTTTTGTCCATATTTTTGTTTGATATTTTCCGGATCCAAAATCGTTAAACGATTTAATCCTTGTTTTGTTCGTTGTTCATCATTGAAATAGTTTTCTAGTGTGTTCATGTTGTTTGTTAAATTAATTTTCAGATTTCAAAATAGAAGTTTAATTAGTTGTTTTCATATTCATGTCATGTTTGTATTATTGTTTAAGTGAATATTTGTTAGTTTGTTGTTTGTTAGATTCAAATTGAAATTTAATTAACTATTTCTTCAATTTGTTTCATGTGTTTATGTATTGTTAGAAATTGTTAGTATTGTTAAGTTCAAGTTTAAGTTCATAATTGTTTCTTCGTCGATCTTGTTATTTGTTTAAAGAATTTAGTTGTGTTAAAGGAATATATTGATTTAATCGTTTAATCCGTCATGTTTGTTGTGTTAAAATAGATTCACTCATGTTCATACTTTGTTTGGATGATCTTGAATCCGAATTTTGTATAGTTTGATTTCTTGTTTACCCTTTATGATTATTTCTTGAATTATTCTCATAATCTTGTTTAAAGTTTAATATAAGAATTGTTTGTTGCCATGTTGTTAGAGTTGATTTTAAGTTCAATATTATTGAATTTAGGAATCTAAATATACTCGTTTGATTGTTGTTGTTGTTTAAATCCGAAAAATAGGTTTGTTGTTTCTAAAAATATTGTTCAATCAAATTTTAGTTGTTCTTGGTTGTTCAATTTGTGTTCATGTGATTTGTTGTTGAAATGTTGTTAAAATCATGTTCATGTGATATTGTTGTTATGATGTTCATCCGTGTTCATATTGTTGTTTGAACATTGTTAGAAATTGATCATATTGTCTATATTTTGGTTAAGTTTGATTAATTGATGTGTTATAGCTGATGGGTAGTTTGGTAAATTTGTAATACGTTTAGGGGTAGTTTGGTAATTTTAGTAAGGTCGGAAGGGGTAGTTTAGGAATTGTACATTTTGTAATTGTTTATTTGAAGCATGGGGGACAAAATGAAATGGAGGTGGGTTGTGATATGATTATTTAATATAAAGGGGGGACAAGATTTAATTTAAAGGGGAATCTTGCATTATTTTAAATGAAGCATGGGGGACAAAATGAAATGGGGTGGTGTGATATGTTTATTTAATGTAATGGGGATGAGTGGAAAGATAATGGGTTGGGTAGAGAAAAAGTATTGATTTTAATTAATTGAAAGGTTTATGGGATGAGTTATATATGTGAAGTCTTGAAATCAAAAAAAGGATAGAGGGAGATAGAAAAAAAATACACAGATACGAGAGAGAGAAACAAATCTGAAAATAAGAGAGAGAAAAGGGCTGAACATTTAAGAGATAGAAAATTCCGAAAAATATTTAAGCTTTCAAAATAAAAAAAAAAACACTAAAAAAAAAATATTCTGCTTTCTTTTGTTGTTTGAAATTAGAATTAATTGTTGTTTCATCAAAGCTGGAAGATTTTGTTTTTTTTTTGGATTACTACTCCACTGGTTTGTTACTGTTGCTGGGCTATTGTTGCTGTGTTGTACTGATTTTACTGCTGCTGCTGATTCTCATATTCATTTTCTTTTGCTTCCAATATCAGGTACACAACTAAAAAGCTGGTTATTGTAATCCGAAATATGAAGTATGAATACATATGAAGAGTGAAAATTTGAAGTTTTAATTTCGTTTTTTTTTCTTTGTTTCTTTTGTTGATTGTATTTAAGCTATTTCATGAATTACTAAATAATAGCTGGAATAAGAAAATAATATCATAAGTTAGTCTGTAATAAATCAGTTCGGCAAAACAGGTTAATTCACTAACTATGAAGGCTTCAAGATTGTAGGTTGATCATGAACAAGTAGCTAAATTTAGTTAAAACATGAATTTAAATTAAACATCGTAAATTAGGCATTAAGGCATGACTTGAGCTTAAGCAAGATTAGAAGAACGTTTAAGTCTAATAAACTTTCTAATAAGCTTTAGTAATTATGGTTAAATCTAGTTTCAAATGATTGTGAATAATTAATCTCAATAATATTTTTTTTAAAAAAATAATAATAACAATGCTGAGTTTTAATCTAGCTACATTTGTTTATTTTGAATATTAGTTGTTGAATTTTTATTTTATTTAAAATTTCGAAATTAAGAGTAATTTTTTTTATTTTTTTTCATCAATATTTGTATTAACCAAGCAATTAGCATGTCATGTTTTCTTAAAATTATAAAAGCTAGTAATTAATTAGGATTTTTCTTTCTTTATTTTAGAGACTAATTTTTATAGAAAAAATGTAGTCGCTTTAAGATTTGTCCATTTAAAATAAATGAGATGAGCCTCGCTTAACGAAATGTATAGATTTCGGGGCCCTCAATAAATGTACAGTTAATTGCTTAGAATTAGGGAGGAGCCGTTTTAGCAAATTTCACGGCCCTACCCAAAAATAATGACACGCTAGTCGCTCTAAGCGCGTATTTAATAATGTTATTTCCTTAAATACGGGTGTGCATTTATGTAATCCAAATCTAAATCTCAACGGAGTCGAAATGTGTCGATAACCACGGGTGCAATTGATTGCGACGTGATTTGAAATACGTTTTCACAATGTTGCAATTTTTCGTAAAATAATAACAATAAATAAAAAGAATAATAAAAGCGGCTAAGGAATAAAATTTGCACATAAGTTTATAATACGTATTATATTAGATAATCAAGCCGAATATAACAGTTAAGCGACCGTGCTAGAACCACGGAACTCGGGAATGCCTAACACCTTCTCCCGGGTTAACAGAATTCCTTATCCGGATTTCTGGTGTGCAGACTGTAATACAGAGTCATTCTTTTCCTCGATTCGGGATTAAAATAGGTGACTTGGGACACCCTAAATCTCCCAAGTGGCGACTCTGAAATAAAGAAATAAATCTCGTTTCGACTGTCCTTTAATTGGAAAAAACTCCTGTACCCCCGCGAGGGCGGAAAAAGGAGGTGTGACATATCCCTAGTAGGAACGTTTGTTTGCATCACGTGCATTTGACTTTGGGGACTCAACACAGGGGTTGGGTCCGTCTAGGACAAGTGTACCCGAAATAAAAGACCTTTCTGATGCATCTTACGTGCTATTTGTACATTTATTTGCTTCGGCTTGCATGTTGATCGGCTAGGAAAAGAAAGTCAAGAGAAAAACCAAGAGTGAGGTATGAGAGAAATTAAGCCCGGTTCTGAAAACCCCGATATTTGAAAATGTCCCGAATCTCTGCCGAAATTTTCCAAAAAAAATGATGAAAATTGAATAAAAAAGAGAGTCATTTCAAAACAAGTCAATATCATGTTAATGTCAAAACTGGACGAACTACGCGGGTCTAATTCTCAACGGATGTGAGATACTTAGGCAAACTTCATCGATTCCGGCCCCCAATTTTCAAAAAAAGCAAAAATATTTTTTTTACTTCCTTCTTTAGAAAAGTCTTTCCTTTAGACCATAATTTTAAAAAAATCCAAAAAATATTTTCCTTTACTTCCTTCTTTAGAAAGTCTTTCTTTTAGACCTCAATTATTTTTTAAAAAAAATACAAAAATATCTTCCTTTTAATCCAAAAGTATTTTCATTCTTCTTTCGAAAATTGAAAAGAAAATTCAAGATGCAAAAATATTTTTTTTCTTTAGAAGTACTTCTTTCATAAATTCAAATTAAAAGACCAAAAATCCAAAAATATCTTCTTTATAAGTTTTTCTTTCGAAATTCCAAATAAAGAAAAAATCGAGATCAAAAAAATATTCTTCCTTTTTTTATAAGTCTTTCTTTCGGAAATTAAAAAAAATCCAAAATCCAAAAAAAAAGAGTTAGTTATTTATTTTAGGTGAAATGACTTCCTGGCCACTTAAACTTGTAGGGTTTTTGAAAGCCGATACACAAACTTTGGGTTTTCCCATTTGAACACTCGAACTCGTGAAACCTATAACTAATAAACATCTTTGACCATTGACTATGCTTATGTTGCGGTAGCTTATCTTACGTGGATATAGTGCGTACAAGTCGCATTCAAATGGCGCGTGTGTGCCGATTTCCATAATAGAAACACCCCTCCCCCCTCCGGATATCGTTTTTTACACACCACCCCTGTATCTTCGTACCATCCCCAACGACCAGAAACAAGGCTTCATCCATAACCCACAACAATGACCAAACGAACCCAACCGGTCCCTCTTCCCCACCTACACCTAACAGTGCCTTCCCCCATCTATGCCTAACAGTGCCTTCCCCCCTCCCCTTCTTCATTAGAAGCTTTGAAGCTCTTCACTGCACAACAATGGTGGATTTATGCTCGAAAAAAATACCTCAAATAAACCAATGGTCTAGCTTCCTAAACATCACAATATCTCCTACACCTACTAACCTTTGTCTCCAGTTGGTCGGAGATGGCATTCCAGTGGTCCAAATCGCCCAAGAGCAATGTCAATCGATTCCTGCTGCTGAGGAGGTCACGCCAATTGGCCATTACAACAAATTAATTGTCACAACTTTAAAGAAAACAAATTCTGCGACAGTGCTGATCGGAAAATTTTTCCGACAATCTACCTAGCTAGAAAAAAATAGAGAGAGAAGAAGACGAAGAAGAACCTAGGAAGGGAATGCTGATATAGAAGTAGAAGAAAGAGTTGCAGGTGTGTGGGGGGAGATGGGAAAGAACGGGGAAGGGGAAGAGGAAGCTGGAAGGGTTCAAGTGTTTTCTTTTTTATTGTATTTATTTTTATTTTTAAAATATAAATATAGGTGACAATTTTTATTTAAAAATTACACATGTCATTAGTTGAGTGGGGTCTTAGTTTTGTATTGGTCAATTGCTGACTGGATGGACACGTCTGTGTATGTGTAATACACGCGCATAGGCTCAAGGGTCAGATGTGTTTATTAGTTATAGGTTTCACGAGTTTGAGTGTTCAAATGGGAAAACCCAAAGTTTGTGTATCGGCTTTCAAAAGCACTACAAGTTTAAGTGGCCAGGAAGCCATTTCGCCTTTACTTTATTCCTGATCTTCCCAAACTACGCAAGATCTGATTCATGTTCCCACATGATTAGTAAGCAACCCACATCAGGTTCAATCAACCATTATAAAAAAATAATGATGATAATAATAAGGACCAACCGAGTCAGTTCTAACGTGTCTTTTGTTTTGAATTGTGAAGAAAGTTTGAGGTGGTGTGGTAAGCTGCAACACATCATTAATTCACAAGATCCAAGAGACCAATGCCAATGACAACTGACATCGAAGTTGTTATGAGTGCTCAAGATACTCAGGGTCAGAGTGTTCAACAAGTGTCTATTATGGTTGAGGAAAATAGGATGCTGAAAGAATATGACTCTGTTTTTTGTTCTGCGAACCAGAAATCCTGAGTAAGGAATTCTGTTAATTCGGGAGAAGGTATTAGGCATTCCCGAATTCCGTGGTTCTAGCACGGTCGCTTAACCATTTTTTATATTTTGGCTTAATTATCTTGATTTACTAAATATCTTTTCCTTGTTGCTTGATTTTATTACCGCTTTTTGTTTAGATTGTTTACAATTATATAAACGAATCACGCGTACGTATATTCGTATTATGTACCTTTTATAAATGTAGAGCATCGTGCCACGCATACGTGTACACAATAGGGTTGACAATATATTTTTTATATTTTTATTATAAAAATCATATGTTTGAAATCGTGCTTAGAATAAAATTAAGAACGTTTGTCGCTCTTGTATTGATTAAATAGTGAACCGCACATCTCGGGTTTTTATGAAATTAATTTGATATTCTCCGAAAAATCCCTTTTTATTAAATGTTCGCTCGAAGTTGCGCGAACGCATAATCCGAATTGCTTTTAGAAATATAATCAGGTCACGCGAACGTATCCCTAATCACAAAAATATTCTTGATGGTAGTATAAATTTTTCACAAATTATTTATTACATCCATATATTTTTATGTGAAAGTCATGGTAAATCACTATTTGAGACGCCTCTAAATTACTCGAAAAGAATTCACAAAATCATGAGAAATCCCTATTTGAGATGCCCTTAAATTCTTTGCAAAGAATTCACAATTTATTAAGTGTTGACCGCTAATTATATTTTTCGCGGGTGAATTATATTCCTCTGAGCCATTCAAATTTTAAGAGTAAAAAATAAACAACGTGTGATTAATACTACAATTTTTCTTGTAAATATAATATATGTGTACTCAAAATGTGAATGGCGTATAAAACTAAAAAAAAAAACGATTCATGAAAAGAAGTGATATTTTCGAAGAATTTTCATTGTTCTATTTGTAGCGAATGCTATTTTTTACACTCTTAAAATTGTTTCACATTATAAATCCAATCTCCTTCTACATTGCTTGTTCCTAATCCGATAGGCATAATTATTTTGATTAATGCTGCTTATGATTGAGTTTGGGATATACATAATCAAACCAATTTTATTCTCAGTCTATGCGAACTATTGCTAAATACTAACTTTACGCAGTGTATAAATTCCTAGGCCATTTATTATTAAGAAAGAGAACTAATCTACCTGTTGACTTGACAAGATGATATTGCATACAACATTATTCGCCATATTTCGACATTGTGAACATAGCGGATTTTACTAATGCATCTTTCAACTATTGATTATAAACATAACCATTATTATGCCATAATATAGCAAAATACAACCAACATCATCTAACTTTAAACAACAACTAACTAACTAACAAAATAGACTAATAATGTATTTTTCCTTGATATTTCCATACTATTCTGTACCTAACTAACAATATTATAAAATTTAAATAATGGCCAACTTTCTGCCATGTTCCCTATTTTGACAATTCAAATTTAACTATACTAATGAGATTTCGAAATGGACAACATTATTACAAAGCTTTTATACGAATTTCAAAATAAGATAATTAACTTATAGCTATAGTGTCGAACTCACTACTAGTTAACCAACATGAAACAAAGCTGAAATTTAAACTAATGAACTTAAATGAATAGAAGACAGAATTACAATTCCAAACTTCATTTATTTGTCATGTTGAAAGCTTTGCATGACATGAGTTTACAGATATGTACCTGGAAATAAAGGTAGAAGAAGTAAATTTCAGCAGTGACAGCAGCAACCAAATCAGTAGAAATTGCTAGTATTTCCACAGATTTAAGCAACAAAACAAGACCCGAGGAACCCAGATGCACAGGAGCAAAGCTTCTTAAAAATTTCAGATTTTAAAACCAAGCAGTATCAACAAACAGACCCGGACTGATTCCAGAAAACAATGTTTCAGATTTTCTTTTTCCTTTTCTATTATCTGTTTCAGACTCTATGTGTATATGAGTGCTCTATTTTCTGTTTCTTTTTCTATTTTTTTTCCTTTCTTTCTTTTCAGATTTCTGTTTCTGCTTCTGAGTGTTTTTCCTCTCTTAATTTCTGTCTAGATTTTCTCTCTGTCTCTCTCTGTGTATATGTATTTCTGTGTGTGATTAAATATGATCATACGTCGCCGTTTGGTTTAGTACAAGAGCTGAACTGGACCGTTAGATTAACTTGATCAACGGTTCAGATAAACATACCAATATGGTGTCATTGATTGTCTGGGAATCATCTGAATGGGTAACATCAAAACGACGTAGCTTCTGCCCTATACTACGTCGTTTGATGTCTTTTGGGTTGACAGATCTGGGCTGGGTAAATGCTTTGCTTTGGGCCTGAATTTTTTGTTAATTAAAACGGCCCAATCCGTTTTCTTTACACCTTAATTCCTAATTTTAATTTATAAAAAATCTAAATTACCCTTTAAAAATATTAATTACCTTTTATTAATACATAGACAAAATATTAATCACACAATGACATAATTAAATGACCAAAATAAGATAAATGCCTATTTTTGTGATTTTCTTTAAATTAACTTTTAAATGCATAATTAAATCCTAGATATGCATGCAACATGTATTTTTATTTTATTTTCGTTTAATTATATCAAAGCAAACATTTACGGACAAACACAAACAATTAATAAACGCCACATAAATTCTAAAAAATTGCATACTAAGAGAATTTTGTTTTATTTTTTGATTTATTTTAGAGTATTTTTCGTGAGGCAAAAATCACGTGCTCACAGCTGCCCCTCTTTGTGCGGAAACTCGAAGAGTTTGCGTGCAAAGATAAAGTGAGCGGATACGAGCGATTTTTGCATGTTCGAATACTCTGTGAGAAGCATTTTTTGAAAGATTTGACCGAACCTCTGCTTCAAGGTTTCCTACATATCCTTGGCTATAAAGGAATCAGGTCAATGTAGTTCGGGAAGTTTTGGGTAGCTGGGATTACCATGGGACTGTGATGCTACTGCTGTTTCGTGCTGCTTTTACTGCTTGCTGACCTCCTTATTACCCCCTGCTTTAAAGGTAAAACAAAAGCTAAACTAGACTATGGTATATGAATTACAAGATCTTATCTAGATCATGCCCTTGCGTTTCTTGTTGTCTTGATGTCTCGGTGACTCTCGGGCATCTTTTGCTTCTGACTTGTTCCGCATTTCCTTTCATTGTGCCTCGTATTTCCTTTATTTGTTTGGGACTCTTGTTGTTTCTTGCTGGGGATTTGGTTGGACTCCTCTGCTTTATTGACTTTACGTGTGCTCCTTTCTCATATGGGCGAGCTTTTGACTTTAACCTGTAATGTTAGACTACATTGCCATTCTGTTCTTCAGGTGGGCGCCTAACTGCTGATCCTTCAATTGTATTCCCTTATTCTCCAGGTGGACGCCTGATTGCCTTGTCGATTCTTCATCCTTATTCTCCAGGTGGACACCCGACTTCTTCTTAAATTCTTCATCCTCATTCTCCAGGTGGACGCCTGATTTCTTCTTTATCTCTCATCCTCATTCTCCAGGTGGACGCCTGATTTCTTCTTTAATTCTTCATCCTCATTCTCCAGGTGGACGCCTGATTTCTTCTTTATCTCTTCATCCTCATTCTCCAGGTGGACGCCTGATTTCTTCTTTATTTCTTCATCCTCATTCTCCAGGTGGACGCCTGATTTCTTCTTTATCTCTTCATCCTCATTCTCCAGGTGGACGCCTGATTTCTTCTTTATTTCTTCATCCTCATTCTCCAGTGGACGCCTGACTTCTTCTTAAATTCTTCATCCTCATTCTCTAGGTGTACGCCTGATTTCTTCTTTAATTCCTCAGCCTCATTCTCCAGGTGGACGCCTGATTTCTTCTTTATCTCTTCATCCTCATTCTCCAGGTGGACGCCTGATTTCTTCTTTATTTTTTCATCCTCATTCTCCAGGTGGACGCCTGATTTCTTTTCGATTCTCTTCATCCTCATTCTCCAAGTGGACGCCTGATTTCTTCTTTATTTCTTCATCCTCATTCTCCAGGTGGACGCGTGATTTCTTCTTTATCTCTTCATCCTCATTCTCCAGGTGGACGCCTGAGTTCTTCTTTATTTCTTCATCCTCATTCTCCAGGTGGACGCCTGACTTCTTCTTAAATTCTTCATCCTCATTCTCCAGGTGGACGCCTGATTTCTTCTTTAATTCCTTCATCCTCATTCTCCAGGTGGATGCCTGACTTCTTCTTTAATTCTTTCTCCGGGTGTTTCCTGACACAAAATGTTGTTTTTGCCCCTGTTTCAAATCAAAGAAAACTTTGTTAGTTTAAATCAGGGTGGTTAACTGGGGCATTCTTGCCGACGGTGGGGCTTCTCTTCGTCTTGTTTTATTGCCTTGGAATGGTTGAAAGGACTGTTTTGTCCTTGTTCTTGATCCTTAACTATAGGATTCCCAACTGTATGTTTTCACTTCAAACCCTTTTAACCGTAATCATATGTCTCTCCTGTCATTGCTGATCCACTTTTGATTCCACTTTTCTTACACCCATGTCTTATTTTTATCCTATTACCTCCTGCCCATCATGGCCGTATTTTTGTCCTATGCAACCTTGAATCTTGGTAGTATACCTTGACATTCCTTCTTATTTGTTTGGAACAAAACTCATCTCAAAAGCTTTAGAAATGTAAGATTATTAGTGACGAAAACATGACGATTTCGACAATCTAGAATGAAAAGAAAAATCCAAATTTTGATGACTGTTGGAGAAAGAATAAAGAACTTATCTGATTGGAATTACTGGCACCAATGATTATGGTATGCATTTTGGATTAATCAATCCAGTCTTTTTAACCAATCTCCTTTCAATTGTTTCATTTTGTTTTCCCAAAATTTCTACAACCCAATTTTCTTTTGCCAATTTACAAGCCTTATTCGGATTGCAGTATCTAAAAGAATTTTCACCGGCAAACCTTCCTCATTTGTTTATTTCTTTATTCCTTTTCGCCTTATGGTGCCTGCGAAGGTTTTCAACAATAAGACTCTCTCATTTTACTTTCTCTCAACTTCCGTCGTCTTATGGTGCCCGTGTGGGTTTTCGCCTATAAGACTCTCTCATTTTCATCGCTTTTCTTGTTTGGACCAGAGTGTTATGAATCATCTTCATTTGCTCGACTCGGCATTTTTCTAAGATTGATCGGAAGGTCTTTTTTTTTTGTGTGTGGTTGGAATCAAAAGCTAAACAATTTTGATATGGGTTTAAAATTACAACTCTTGGAATCTTTTTCTTATTACCAATACAATTCCTGCCCCAGTTTCTTGTTTGGGGTCGCTTAATGTTTCTTTTTGTGCACATTATGCATATCGTGCACCCTATGACCGAGCCGTGAGGCGCCTACGTATCCTTCTTTGAGGAATCAGGTCAAACGTAGTTCACTCCTCAATAATAATGATTTTTTATTGATTCCAAGAGAGGGTAGGAAAGAAACGGCTGTGGCTCAAAGGGGAAGCAAAGGGTACAGTGTTTGGATAGCAGAATAAATTGCTTTTGTCATTCCAATCTTCGAAATAATGCCAAATACAAACATTTATTAACTATACCAAAAAATCATGCATAATATCTCTTTACCGCATCAGAATTGATAGCCATGTCTATGCATTTTCCTTCAATATCTGTTAAACATAATGCACCATTGGACAATACTCTGGTCACAATGAATGGTCCTTGCCAATTCGGGGCAAATTTGCCCTTTGCTTCAACCTGATGTGGAAGAATACGTTTCAGCACATGTTGACCCACTTCAAACTTTCGGAGACGCACCTTTTTATTGTATGCTCTTGCTATTCTTCTTTGATATAATTGACCATGACATACTGCTGCCAATCGTTTTCATCAATCAAGTTTAACTGTTCCAGACGGGTTTTGACCCATTCATCATCATCAATCTTAGCTTCGGCGATGATCCGAAGGGAAGGAATTTCAACTTCTGCAGGAATTACCGCCTCAGTGCCATATACCAACAAATAAGGAGTTGCCCCTACTGAAGTGCGAACAGTAGTGCGATATCCCAACAACGCAAATGGTAATTTTTCGTGCCATTGTCTTGAACCTTCTACCATTTTCCGAAGTATCTTCTTTATGTTTTTGTTGGCTGCCTCGACTGCTCCATTCGCCTTGGGCCGATATGGGGTAGAATTGCGATGTATAATCTTAAACTGTTGACATACTTCCCTCATTAAGTTACTGTTAAGATTAGCACCGTTATCTGTGATAATCACCTTTGGGATTCCGAATCGACATATGATATTTGAGTGAACAAAATCGACCACAGCTTTCTTGGTCACTGATTTGAATGTTTTGGCCTCGACCCATTTGGTAAAATAATCAATGGCTACCAGAATGAACCTGTGCCCATTGGATGCTGCCGGCTCAATTGGTCCAATCACATCCATGCCCCAAGCGACGAAGGGCCATGGTGCCGACATTGTGTGCAACTCGGATGGTGGAGAATGAATCAAATCTCCGTGTATCTGGCATTGATAACACTTGCGCGCAAAACTGATACAATCTCGCTCCATGGTAAGCCAATAGTAACCAGCTCGAAGGATTTTCTTTGCCAACACATATCTGCTCATGTGGGGTCCGCAAACTCCCGAATGTACTTCAGACATGACAGCCGTAGCTTGTCGGGCGTCTATGCTTCTTAATAATCCAAGGTCTAGTGTTCTTTTATACAAAACTCCTCCGCTTAAGAAGAATCCATTTGCTAATCGCCTAATGGTCCTCTTTTGATCCCCTGTGGTTCGTGCTGGATATATCCCCATTCTGATATACTCCTTGATGTCGTGGAACCATGGTTCACCGTCAAATTCCTCCTCAACCATATTGCAGTAAACGTGTTGATTATGGACTTGAATATGCAGTGGATCCACATAAGCTTTGTCTGGATGGTGCAACATTGATGCCAGGATAGCCAATGCATCCGCAACCTCATTATGGATCCTTGGAATATGCCGGAACTCCACTGATTGAAACCGCTGACAAAGATGATGTAGACATTATCGGTATGGTATGAGCTTCAAGTCTCGGGTTTCCCATTCTCCTTGAATTTGATGTACCAGAAGATCCGAATCTCCCATGACTAAGATTTCCTGGATACCCATGTCTGCGGCTAGCCTTAACCCAAAAATACAAACTTCATATTCAGCCATATTATTGGTGCAATAAAATCGAAGTTGAGCCGTAACAGGATAGTGATGCCCGGTCTCAGAAATAATTACAGCTCCTATCCCGACTCCTTTCATGTTAGCGGCCCCATCAAAGAAAAGTTTCCAGCCAGGTTTTTCAATTTGCTCCATCTCATCGATATGCATTATTTCTTCATCGGGAAAATAGGTTTTCAATGGCTCGTACTCCTCGTCGACCGGGTTTTCAGCTAAATGATCAGCCAGTGCTTGGGCTTTCATTGCAGTTCAAGTCACATAGATGATGTCAAATTCTGTGAGCAATATTTGCCACTTTGCAAGTCTTCCCGTTGGCATAGGCTTTTGAAAAATATATTTCAACGGATCCAGACGCGAAATGAGGTAAGTAGTGTAGGATGACAAATAGTGTTTCAATTTTTGAGCTACCCAAGTTAGGGCGCAACATGTCTTCTCCAGATGAGTATACTTAACCTCATAAGCTGTGAATTTCTTGCTAAGGTAGTAGATGGCCTGTTCTTTTCTGCCGGTGAGGTCATGTTGCCCCAATACACAACCAAATGAATTTTCCAAGACCGTAAAGTAAAAAATCAAAGGTATTCCTGGCTCTGGCGGGACCAACACGGGTGGGTTCGACAGGTATCCTTTTATCTTATCAAACGCCTCCTGACACTCATCGGTCCATTTGACCGCAACATCTTTTTTCAACAATTTGAAAATAGGCTCACAGGTTGTTGTGAGCTGAGCAATAAACCTGCTGATGTAATTCAACCTCCCCAACAAACTCATTACTTCAGTTTTGTTCCTTGGAGGTGGCAATTCTTGGATGGCTTTGATTTTTGATGGGTCTAACTCGATGCCTCGCCGACTGACTATGAATCCCAGCAACTTTCCAGATGGAACTCCAAATGCGCATTTGGCAGGGTTAAGCTCGAGGTTGTACCTGCGAAGTCTTAAGAAGAATTTCTTCAAATCCCCAACGTGGTTGTCCTGATGCTTTGATTTTATGATCACATCATCCACGTATACCTCAATCTCCTTGTGTATCATATCATGAAACACTGTGGTCATTGCTCTCATGTAAGTTGCCCCGGCATTCTTCAAACCGAATGGCATTACCCGGTAGCAATAAGTTCCCCATGGTGTGATGAATGCCGTCTTTTCTGCATCTTCTTCATCCATTAGAATTTGATGATACCCGACATAACAATCCACGAAAGATCCTATATCATGCTTGGCACAATTATCGATCAAATATGGATATTGGGTAATGGAAAATTATCCTTCGGACTTGCTTTGTTGAGATTGCGGTAGTCGACGCATACTCTAATTTTGCCGTCTTTCTTTGGTACTGGAACGATATTAGCTAACCAAACAGGATATCGAGTGACTCGAATGACCTTTGCTTCCAACTGTTTGGTGATTTCTTCCTTAATTCTCACACTCATATCAGGCTTGAATTTTCTCAGCCTCTGCTTGACAGGAGGCACCATTGGATCGGTGGGCAATTTGTGAACCACTAAATCAGTGCTCAGG
The DNA here is from genome assembly GCF_000715075.1 of Nicotiana tabacum. NCBI lineage: Eukaryota > Viridiplantae > Streptophyta > Magnoliopsida > Solanales > Solanaceae > Nicotiana > Nicotiana tabacum. Next base: position 20,609,838 of record NC_134100.1, on the reverse strand, counting down.
CCCGGCATGTCGTCATATGACCATGCAAAAACATCTTTGAATTCTATGAGTGCTTTAATTAACTCTTCTCGGATCCTTGGTTCGAGATGGACACTTATTTTAGTTTCCCGGATATTACTCGTGTCCCCTATATTGATGTCCTCGGTATCACTCAGGTTAGGTTTGGTTTTTTCCTCAAAGTGAATTAACTCTTTACTAATCTCTTCAAAAACCTCATCTTCATCATATTCTGATTCATAATCACAATATATTTCTTGAATTATTATTTCGGAACCAGATTAATTTTTAGGACTGGGCTGAGGATTCCTCATGCATGCCATATCACTAGAGCCAGCGTAAAAAGAACTGTACAGAAAAAGAAGAAAAAGGAAAAGAAAACTATCAGGAATGATAATGAAAAAGGAAACTGTATTTTATTGGATGATGAAAGATAACAAGGTTTGCACACTTCAAACAAACTGTAAGATAAGCATTGGGATTACAACCCTGAGGTAACCCAAACAAACTGAAGGAAAATCAAAAATAAACTACCAAGACTCCTTTCGAATGGGGAGAGGAGTGGCTTTCCAATTATTAAGCTTTGTTTCTGGCCCAACGAATTGAACTTCTGCGTTGCTACAACCTTCCCCGCTTTCCACCATATTCACATCGTCAAACAATTTCTCGAATTTTTCAATTAATTCCTCCTCAGGATTGACCAGGGATTTAGGAATTGTTGTTATCGGGAGATTTTTAGCATCGGTCTTGACAAAAGACTTTGATAGATGTGGGACTGGTTTTGGAAGAACCCATGCCTTTTGTTTCAGCTTTCTGGCCTTTCTCACGTCGGTGACAGTGGGTATGAATCCCAAACCAAATGTTCCCCAGTTCTCGGGGAGAGATACTGGTTGTATAATTCCTTGCAAAGATGAGCCCAGACCTTTGCCGGGTATAAAACCATTTTTTAACATTTCATAGGCTATCATGACTGATGGAGAGGTTATCTTTGGATTCGGAAGGTACTTCCCCTCTGGAATTTTCTCTACCGACACTGTATCGGACACTTGGTATACCCATGGTCCCTGGTCATTTTCTATTCCCTCGACCGGTACAATGGCACTGCTGTGAGCATTTAAACTTTCTTCCCTATGCACAACTATTTCTTGATGATCCCATTCAAACTTGACCGCCTGATGTAGTGTTGACGGGACTGCTTTAGCAGCATGGATCCATGGTCGACCCAACAACAAATTATAAGAAACAGTTATGTCCAGTACTTGAAACTCCATCGTGAATTCAACTGGCCCTATTGTCAGTTCCAGCACTATATTGACAAATGAATCTCTGCTTCCACCGTCAAACCCCCGTACACAAATACTATTCTTCTGGATCCTCTCCTCTTTGATTTTCAATTTGCTTAAAGTGGAGAGAGGGCAGATGTTTGCACTTGACCCATTGTCAACCAATACCCAGGTTACTACGGAGTTTTCACATTTCACGGTGAGGTAAAGAGCTCTGTTGTGCTCAGTACCTTCCACAGGCAATTCATCATCAGAAAATGTAATTTTGTTTGCCTCAAAGATTCTGTTGGCTATTCTTCCCAAATGATTTACAGAGATTTTTTTAGGAACGTGAGCCTCATTCAGGATTTTCATCAAAGCCAGACGGTGCTCCTCTGAATGGATCAGTAATGACAACAATGAAATTTGAGCGGGCGTCTTCTTCAGTTGATCCACAACAGAATAGTCATGGAGTTTCATTTTTCTTACAAACTCTTCCGCTTCTTCTTCCGTCACAACTTTCTTTATTGGTGTTGGATTATTTTTAGTTTTTCTTAACTCTTCGGGAGTAAAACATCTTCCCGAACGAGTCAAGCCTTGCACCTCACAGACTTCTTCCTTGACTTCTTTTCCCTTGTACATTACTGTCACCCGTTCATAGTTCCATGGAATGGCTTTGTTGTTGATCACTGGTAGCTGGGTTACAGGTTTGATGATAACCCGATCTATACGGGCTTCTTCCACGACTACAATGGGTTTGCTGGCAACCCCTGGTACTATCAATTTCGGCCTTTCTTGCTTTGTGGCAACTTTGCTCGAAGATCCCTTCTCGACTACCACAGATGGTTCATCGCTATTTCTGTTTTGCTTAGGTACCGACTTCTCCTCTGTTAACTGCTTATCTGGCTTGGCTTCATGAGACCTGATCATCATGACGGTTTGTGACGGCTTCTTTGTCTCTCCATCAACCTGTACTATTTCTATCATATTGGCCTCCTGATGGGCTGGCATTGGATTTCTGTTGATATTGGGAGCTTTGGGGGTTTGAACCTCGATTTTATTAGTATCAATCAGCTCTTGTATTGCATTTTTTAAATGCCAGCATTTTTCCGTATCATGGCCTGGTGTACCGGAACAATACTCACAGCTAATGGTGTAGTCCAGATTCTTTAGAGGAGGATTGGGTAGCTTGGATTGTATTGGTCTTAGCATGTCCAACTGTCTCAGCCTGTGGAACAGACTAGTGTAGGACTCTCCCAATGGAGTGTAGGTTTTCTTTTTCTGTTCCCTTTCTCCTCTGAATGCCGGCCTAGGCCTGAAACCTGGTCCGGGATAGGCTCGTGGGTAAGTACCTGGTATGACAGGAGCACGCCAGTTAGCGTGTGCAGGTGGATGATTGTATGCTTGTGCATGGTTGATGGAAAAATGAGGTTCCGAAGGGTGATAGTAGTGTTGAGATGAATTGTGGTGGTGAGTTGATTGGTGAGGTCGATGTTGATTATAGTAAGGAGGTGAACCTCTGGATCCCGACCAAGTTCCTGAATCAACTACCGCTGCTTCCTCCCTCTTCTTTCTTCCGATTCCTCCTACCCCGCCTTGAATAGCTTGAGTAGTCGCCTTAATAGCCGAATAGCTCATGATTTTATTTGTCTTGAGGCCTTCTTCCACCATACCTCCCATCTTCACTACTTCGTTGAATGATTTTCCTACCGCTGAAACCAAATGGGCATAGTAAGTTGGTTCCAAGGCTTGAAGGAAGTAGTCTACCATTTCACTCTCCTTCATAGGAGGATCCACTCTTGCTGACTGTTCTCTCCACCGGAAGCCATACTCTCTGAAACTTTCATTGTGTTTTTTCTCAAATTTTGTCAAAGATAGTCGATCTGGGATGATTTCCAGATTGTATTGGAAATGGTATGCAAATGCTTGTGCCAGGTCATCCCAGGTGTACCATCTCCCATGGTCCTGGCGTGTATACCATTCCAAAGCTGATCCGCTTAAACTTTGACTGAAGTAAGCCATCAATAATTCGTCCTTTCCCCCAGCTCCTCGCATCTTGCTGCAGAAACCCCTTAAGTGGGCTACTGGGTCGCCGTGCCCATTGTATAGGTCAAATTTAGGCATCTTGAAGCCAACTGGTAATTGTACATTTGGGAACAAGCACAAATCCTTGTATGCTACACTGACTTGCCCACCTAACCCTCGCATGTCTCGGAACGATTGTTCTAGACTTTTGACCTTCCTGAACATCTCTTCTTGTTCAATATTTTTGGCTGGCTTGTCAATTTCGGTTGGGAGGTCAAAACAAGGAGTAGTTGAATGGATTTCGGAGGCTTTGAGGGTGGGCTCCGAGGGTAATATTGGTTGTCCTGGGCCTGGAATGTAGGCTCACTAGGAGATTTGTGGAGTGTAGCTATGGGAGGTGTCACAAAGACAGGAGTTACAGGTGGAGGAAAGTATGGAACTGGTTTAGGAGGGGGAGACTGCGGTGTCTGAGAGGTGGTGCCTCGGTAGTGTTGGTAGATGGGGAAATTTGGGGATAATTCAGTGGTAAGATTATCCTGAGTTTGGGCCATTGATGGAGCAGGGTTAGTTGGGTAAGATGGGGGTGACTGCCCTGTAGACCAGGCCTGGTACATCTCAGCCATTTGCTGCTTGAGTTTAAACATCTCTTCTTTCATTTTCCCGACATCCATCTCCTCTAGCTCAATACCTGTGTCAACATCTGGGATAGACATACTTTCGGGTATTGGTCCCTTTTGATCTCGTGTGATAATGATAATATGCCAGTATACTCTTTAGAGAAACTAACTGCTTGAATTTTGGAAATGAACAAACTTGTTAGTTTTGAGAGTTTAACACATATATAATTACACGTTGAGATGCAATGCTCCTAGACAAATAACCCTTTTCTATTATGCATTTGCTCGGCTGCTTGTATCGTCCCAGCTTTCTTGAAATTTTTATTGTTACTCACTCTTAATTTATTTTATATATTTTTTATTGTGGTCGAATCTTATAGAGATTGCCTACGTATCATGCCCCCGCATGAATCAGACCTTGCGTAGTTCGGTCGTAAGGCAAACACTTTTATTTATTATACAAAGATGGAACATACATTACATTTGAAAACCTTATAAGAAAATGGTTTGAAACACACACACTCAAATCAAAATAAAAGATACAATTCTTAACATCTCTCAACATGCCCCACTTTCCACTTTTGTTGTCAATCATTGGATTATCTGCTCAATGTGGGGCTTGACCTGGATGACCTCCCAGCGTACGATACATCCTTTCCAACTCCATTGCTAGATGACGGGAAAAATGGGTGCATGCTCTGTAAACCTTTCATAATCCATTCCTTGGCAGTTTACATAACTTTGAGAGGTGTAGACCGCCAGGTCGTGGATTTGTGCCCTGAAATCTTGGAGACGTTGGTCTTGGTTCTGCAATTGCTGCTGGCGAGTGGTGGCTATATCTCTGATACGGTCTTCACGATCTAGAGCTGACTCTAATAGAGCTCGGAGTCTGGCCTGCTCTAGTCTTGCCTGCGCTCTTTCTCTGTCGATGTCCGCTTGTTGATGTTCTCTGTTGTATCTTCTCGCCTCTTCCAGTTGTGCACGAAGTTGGTCTTCTGAACGTATCCAATCGTCTTTTTCCTTCTTGAATTGTGCCCTGTCTTCTTCGGATTGCCTTACTTGGCGTTCCTTATTAGATCTGGCTTCTTCGTTTAATTGTTGGATTCTTTCTTTTGCTTTACTCAACGCCCTTTCGTTTTTAGCAAGAATGGAATCATAATCTTGCATTCTTTCAAAAAGATTGGCGATGGTTTTTTGATCCTTCCAACTCCTCATTGGTGTTTCAGAAGCTTTTTTCATTTTTTGAAATCGAGCGTGAAGATTTTCATTCTCACAAGCTAGATTCTTCTTCTCGCCTTCGGCTTCTTGTGCTTGCAAATCTTTCTCCAGACTGAGGCTCCTCAGATTTTCCTTTAGGGCATGGATAGTTGCTTTGTACCCTTTTTCCTTTTCTCCCCAAATCAACCGCTCTTGGATTTTATCATTAAAGTTTTGAACATGGGGTCTTTTTGTTGGCCTTCTTAGCTCGGGTTCTGGTACATCATCCACGCGAGACCGTTTCTCAAACCACCTTGCATATCCAGGATTTATCTTACCCCTTGTAGTGTCTGGGACTTGAGTATCACTTTTCAAGTATCGACATCCATTCCACATCTGCTGAATTAGAGCCTCGGGAATAGTGGCTTCAGGGTGTAATTCGATTACTTGCATACTCAAATCTTCATCATCAGGAACTACTTGGTATCTCCCTAGTTGTCTTAGAACTCTTAGTGGCGCATATGGCTGGATGCTTCTCAATCCCAATAGTAGCAAATAACTATTTGAGGTTGACATGTGTATCACTTCCCTCATCGGGAGCCATCCCAAAGTCCACTCAATTTGATTTGCCGTTAAAGCCCTTAGATGAGATACCCATGCTTCTATCCCCTCTGGGATAATCTTTTATTCTTTCCTCATAACTCTCGATGAAATTATCATTGCTTGGCCCATACTGTATGATCTTGGGTTGATGTTGGAGATGTTCAATCACCCACATTTGCAACAAAATTTTGCATCCTTCGAAGACTTTTGCTCCTGATTTACATAAAGTCAACGCCCCATAAATGTCTGAGAGAATGATTGGGATAAGGGTGTGATTTTCCTTGGTGGTAAGGACCTGCACAACTTTCGCGGTGCGAATATCAATTGTTCGCTCTTTGTTTGGGAAGACCATGATTCCTAGAAAAGCCACTATGAAGGCGAAGCGACGGTGAATCTGCCAGGTGTCTTTGTTTTGCTTGTTAGTAAGGCCTTTCTCATGAATTTCAAATCCATCTGGCTTTCCGAACCTTGAATACAAGAAGTTGAAAGAACAACATCCGTTGATGACATTGCTTTTCCTGATTTGATTACTGATGTTCAGAAGACCGAAGAATCGATGTACCGAGGGAGCCTTTGTGAATATCAGGTTTTGATTTCTTAGACTTCCGTCAAAACCAGCATATCCAGCTATCTCCTCTAATGTAGGAGTAAGCTCGAAATCAGAGAAACGAAAGACATTGTGAACAGGGTCCCAAAAAGTTACTAACGCCGCAATCAGATCATCACGTGGTTTAACTTTCATAATATCCGTGAGATTTCCCAAATGCTTGACGACCCATTTTTGACCATCTTCTCCTAACTCATACCACCACATTTGAAGCTGAAATAGAAACTCCTCTGTATTCGTGGATGGGGGGTTTTGTGTGGTGCTCATTTTGTATCTGAAATTTAATTTTAACAAAATCAAGACTCATTTTGAAAACATACACTAAAAAAATCATTTTCAATTTTTTATTTATTAAACACTTTTCATTTCAAGATTTAAAACTATTTTTGGGAATTTTCTAAAACAACCCATTTTATTCCTCGGCTCTCACAATGATTTCGATTAAGCTGGTCAACAAGCAAATCCGAGGCAAATAAATGCACAGGTAGCAAGTAGGATGCATCAGGATGGTCTTTTTATTTCGGGTTCACCTGTCCTAGACAGACCCAACCCTTGTGTTGAGTCTCCAAGACCAAATGTACATGATGCAAATAGACGTTCCTACTAGGGATCCGGTACATGGCTGAGTTATTCTAGGTGAAAAACCTGAGGCATATTGTTCTAAACCTGGCTCACCCAAACGGACAGTTTGAGCCGAAGTGGGGGCAACATACCGGGAGCACGAAAGTCTACCCGGCCTAGTTACTTGTCCCGACTTCGTCTTATTTGGTGTGAATTTAACAGAAAGGTGGGCCACGCGCACGTGTGTACCATAAATTCAGAAGACTCAGAAAGAAGGGGGTTTCGTAGCAGTTGTATATATTCATAATTCAAATAATATTAAAGCGGTAAAAAGCAACATTTAGCATATTAAGCATAAACATGTAAAAATTATATAATAAATAAAGCCAACTATAACAGTTATTTTAAGCTCGAATTCTTTAAACCCTGAACCAGTGGTTCTGGGTTACAGTTTTCCCGAGAAGATAACACAATCTCCCCAGCAGAGTCGCCAGAGCTGTCGCACCTCCTTTTTCCGCGCCCGCGGGGGCGCGAAGGGAATTTTCTCCAATTAAAGGACAGTCGAAACGAGATTTGTTTGTTTGTTTCAGAGTCGCCACCTGGGAATTTTAAGGCGTCCCAAGTCACCGGTTTTAATCCCTGAATCGAGGAGAATATGACTCTGTTTTTTGTTCTGCGAACCAGAAATCCTGAGTAAGGAATTCTGTTAATTCGGGAGAAGGTATTAGGCATTCCCGAATTCCGTGGTTCTAGCACGGTCGCTTAACCATTTTTTATATTTTGGCTTAATTATATTGATTTACTAAATACCTTTTCCTTGTTGCTTGATTTTATTACCGCTTTTTGTTTAGATTGTTTACAATTATATAAACGAATCACGCGTACGTATATTCGTATTATGTACCTTTTATAAATGTAGAGCATCGTGCCACGCATACGTGTACACAATAGGGTTGACAATATATTTTTTATATTTTTATTATAAAAATCATATGTTTGAAATCGTGCTTAGAATAAAATTAAGAACGTTTGTCGCTCTTGTATTGATTAAATAGTGAACCGCACATCTCGGGTTTTTATGAAATTAATTTGATATTCTCCGAAAAATCCCTTTTTATTAAATGTTCGCTCGAAGTTGCGCGAACGCATAATCCGAATTGCTTTTAGAAATATAATCAGGTCACGCGAACGTATCCCTAATCACAAAAATATTCTTGATGGTAGTATAATTTTTTTTTTTTACAAATTGTTCATTACATCTATATATTTTTTATGTGAAAATCATGAGAAATCCCTATTTGAGATGCCCTTAAATTCTTTGCAAAGAATTCACAATTTATTAAGTGTTGAGCGCTAATTATATTTTTCGCGGGTGAATTATATTCCTCTGAGCCATTCAAATTTTAAGAGTAAAAAATAAACAACGTGTGATTAATACTATTATTTTTCTTGTAAATATAATATATGTATACTCAAAATGTGAATGGCGTATAAAACTAAAAAAAAAATCGATTCATGAAAAGAAGTGATATTTTCGAAGAATTTTCATTGTTCTATTTGTAGCGAATGCTATTTTTTACACTCTTAAAATTGTTACACATTATAAATCCAATCTCCTTCTACATTGCTTGTTCCTAATCCGATAGGCATAATTATTTTGATTAATGCTGCTTATGATTGAGTTTGGGATATACTAATCAAACCAATTTTATTCTCAGTCTATGCGAACTATTGCTAAATACTAACTTTACGCAGTGTATAAATTCCTAGGCCATTTATTATTAAGAAAGAGAACTAATCTACCTGTTGACTTGACAAGATGATATTGCATACAACATTATTCACCATATTTCGACATTGTGAACATAACGGATTTTACTAATGCATCTTTCAACTATTGATTATAAACATAACCATTATTATGCCATAATATAGCAAAATGCAACCAACATCATCTAGCTTTAGACAACAACTAACTAACTAACAAAATAGACTAATAATGTATTTTTCCTTGATATTTTCATACTATTATGTACCTAACTAACAATACCATAAAATTTAAATAATGGCCAACTTTCTGCCATGTTCCCTATTTTGACAATTCAAATATAACTATACTAATGAGATTTCGAAATGGACAACATTATTACAAAGCTTTTATACGAATTTCAAAATAAGATAATTAACTTATAGCTATCGTGTCGAACTCACTACTAGTTAACCAACATGAAACAAAGCTGAAATTTAAACTAATGAACTTAAATGAATAGAAGACAGAATTACAATTCCAAACTTCATTTATTTGTCATGTTGAAAGCTTTGCATGACATGAGTTTACAGATATGTACCTGGAAATGAAGGTAGAAGAAGTAAATTTCAGCAGTGACAGCAACAACCAAATCAGCAGAAATTGCCAGTATTTCCACAGATTTGAGCAACAAAACAAGATCCGAGGAACCCAAATGCACAGGAGCAAAGCTTCTTAAAAATTTCAGATTTTAAAACCAAGCAGTATCAACAAACAGACCCGGACAGATTCCAGAAAATAATGTTTCAGATTTTCTTTTTCCTTTTCTATTATCTGTTTCAGACTCTATGTGTATATGAGTGCTCTATTTTCTGTTTCTTTTTCTATTTTTTTTTCTTTCTTTTTTTTCAGATTTCTGTTTCTGCTTCTGTGTGTTTTTCCTCTCTTAATTTCTGTCTAGATTTTCTCTCTGTCTCTCTCTGTGTATATGTATTTCTGTGTGTGATCATCTATTTCCCTCTCTCCTCCCTTTTTTTTCTTCTTCTGGGTCCCTGTATTTATACAGGTCTGTCCCCCTCTTGTACTGCCTGGTCCCCTTCTCTTTTAAAAAAAAACAGAACATCCCATTAAAAACCTGCTTTTAACTACTTTAAATCCCATTACAAATCTTTTTTCCTGATTTTCAGCACTCCCATTACCCTTTGTTTCCCATTATTACATTAAATAAGAGCCATTAACACTTCACTATCAGCACACTACTACCCTCACTGTTTCATTCCCAATAGTACCCCTGAAAGCCTACTGTTATTACTGCCCTCAAAGAAATCAGAATCTGATACAAAATAGATTTTAAAATCTGTTCAAACTCGATTATCTTTCTGAATTAAACAGCTATAACCAATCCTATCAACTTCCTAACACAGTTGTATTTAACCAACCCCTGTAAATTTGAATTCAAACCCAACATCATAATAACATTATATTGAATTCAACATAACAAGTTAAACTGAATTTCAACATTGAACTAAGATCCAAACAAATACAGGAGCATTGTCAATATACTGACAATGCCCTGAAACTTAATGCTCAGAAATCAACACATACACAACATCCTTTTGATGAACTCATTGAACTATAAACAAAGATGATTTAATTGACGAGTATTAATCAAACTGATTATCTACAACAATTGTCCACAAACAATAGGTAAACAGATTGTTTCAATTAGCATTATCATAAACGAGAATTCATAATGTAACTAATCGACGAACTTAATCGAGTCGATTACACACATTGTAAACAAACATAAACAACAGAAACAATTCACTTATTTGATCAAATAGACGGGTATGAGACAGAATCACAGAATTAAATAAACAAAAATGTGAAAAATAAATTACACAAGCTACTGAAACAGGCAACAATATACACATAGGATACAAAAAAGAAATAAGAAAAATACCTCTGAATCTTTAAATTTACACGGACTCAGACTCAACTTGGATACGGACCTTTTTGAGGCTGAACAGACTTTATTCGAAGTATTCTCAATTGAGAATACCTCGATTAAAGTCTCTTAGACCTCAATCCCTCACTTGAATTGGAAAAATTCCATGACTGGAAATTTTTAGGGTTTCAGATTTTTTGTTTTCAAATCCGAACATTTCTAGGTATATTCGAATCAAACCAATGGTGTTCTAGGCACGAGGGGGGTCAGGTGGATAACTGGTGTGAGTCTGAGGCAGATTGAGATAGGGTCAGGTTTCACTCGAATCTTCAAATGAAGATTCGAGCAGTTCCAGGAGGATTCGAACCAGGCTACTAACAAATCCGTAGTGAGGGTAGTTAGGGGAAGATGTGGTGTTAACTTGGAGACCATTGGAGAAGATAAGGTTTTCAGGCCAACCTTCGATTTAAGATTCGAAGAGTTGGGGCCTGATTCGAAGGAAACTGACACCAGATCCGTGAAGAGGGAGTTGTGAGGAGTCGAAGGTGTTCAGGTGGTGACCGGCGGCGTTGTTGCCGCCGGGTTTCAGGCGATGGAGAGTTAAGGCGGCTAGGGTTAGGGGTGTGATTTCGGAGAGGACGATGAACAGTAGAGATGAGGGGGGTGTTTAGTTAGGGGGCCGGGGTAGGGATTTGGATTTATATAAGGATGGGGTGGATTGATCTCATCCGTTGGATCAATTAAGATGCACGGTTGAGATTAATTCATTTAACCAAACAATGTCGTTTGGTTAAATGTTGGGGTCAGGCTGGATCGGGGCAGTGGGTCGGGTAAGGGTTACGGGTAAGGTCAAAATTCTAAGAGCCCTTGGATCAAAAACACTGAACGGACCTGATTAAATATGATCATACATCGCCGTTTGGTTTAGTGCAAGAGCTGAACTGGACCGTTAGATCAACTTGATCAACGGTTCAGATAAACATACCAATACGGTGTCGTTGAATGTCTGGGAATCATCTGAATGGGTAACATCAAAACGACGTAGCTTCTGCCCTATACTACGTCGTTTGATGTCTTTTGGGTTGACAGATCTGGGCTGGGTAAATGCTTTGCTTTGGGCCTGAATTTTTTGTTAATTAAAACGGCCCAATCCGTTTTTCTTTACACCTTAATTCCTAATTTTAATTTATAAAAAATCTAAATTACCCTTTACAAATATTAATTACCTTTTATTAATACATAGACAAAACATTAATCACACAATGACATAATTAAATGACCAAAATAAGATAAATGCCTATTTTTGTGATTTTCTTTAAATTAACTTTTAAATACATAATTAAATCCTAGATATGCATACAACATGTATTTTTATTTTATTTTCGTTTAATTATATCAAAGCAAACATTTACGGACAAACACAAACAATTAATAAATGCCACATAAATTCTAAAAAATTGCATACTAAGAGAATTTTGTTTTGTTTTTTGATTTATTTTAGAGTATTTTTCGTGAGGAAAAAATCACGTGCTCACACCTACTTGTGGGATTACACTGAGTTTTTTGTTACTGTCAAAAATTCAGTAAAAAAAAATTGTTTGATCAATCTCAAAGCATCAAGCTATCTTAAATTTTTATGTGTGTCAATTTCAATATTTTTAGAATTTTGTTTGTTTTATAAATTAAATAATTAATTTTTAATTGGACAGTGTATATATCTATGGGTTCCATGCTCGATATTTGAGATATATATATATATATATATCTATGGGTTCCAGGCTCAATATTTGAGGCCCAGTAATACCAAGCTATCATGTCTTATGTGCGTCAATTTCAATATTTTTAGAATTTTGTTTGTTTTATAAATTAAATAATTAATTTTTAATTAGACAGTGTATATATCTATGGGTTCGAGGGTCGATATTTGAGGCCCAGTAGCACCAAGCTATCCTGAATTCTTATGTGTGTCAATTTCAATATTTTTAGAATTTTGTTTGTTTTATAAATTAAATAATTAATTTTTAATTGGACAGTGTATATATCTATGGGTTCCATGCTCGATATTTGAGACCCAGTAGCACCAACCTATCCTGAATTCTTATGTGTGTCAATTTCAATATTTTTAAAATTTTGTTTGTTTTATAAATTAAATAATTAATTTTTAATTGGACAATGTATATATCTATGGGTTCCAGGCTCGATATTTGAGGCCCAGTAGCACCAAGCTATCATGAATTTTTATGTGTGTCAATTTCAATATTTTTAGATTTTTGTTTGTTTTATAAATTAAATAATTAATTTTTAATTGGACAGAGTATATACCTTGTGTGTCAGTTTCAATATTTTTCATAATTCTGTGTGTTTGTTTTAAAAATTAAATAAGTAATTTTTGTACAGAGTTTGTAGTTAGTAGATACTTAAACTACATAGATTCTACGCTAAAAGGCTCAACTTTACTACGCTAAAAGGTTCTATATTTTACTACGCTATAAGGCTCTATATTTTACTACGCTATAAGGGCACAAGTCTTTAAGCAAATAAATAATCTAAACTAAATAAAAACAACAAACATATTTTAATAACATAACATTCACGAAATTACATACAAAACAGTAAAAGAAATTTATGAACATTTTTATTAACAAGAAAAATATTTCTCAACTTTTAACTATTTTTTTTAAACACTAATAATTTAATCTGGATAAAAATAACATACTAATTTAATCGCAACAAAATACAAAATAACATGAAAACACATTCAAGGCAACTAATATGCATTATTATACGAGTTTCGACATAAACTAAATCGGAATACCTCGATTTATGTTTTTAGAAAAGTCGGAAAATTAAAATTTTGAGCCCGAAACGAGGAAACCATAACAATAAAATGCTTGGGTTGTATGCGGGACCTACATTCTTAACTTTTTGTGTGATGGGTGGGGTCCGCTCAAATATTTTTTGGAGAAAAAGGGGGGGGGGGGCAATATTTTTTTCTTTGGGGGGGGGGGGGCGCTATTTTTTGTTTTTAAAAATGGAGGTCTCGTTATGTTTCTGTCGTAGGGAAGAAGGAGGGCCTTTTATTTTAATAGAATGTGGTATTATGCCATGCTTTTTTATATAAAATGCGGTATTATACCGCGCTTTACTTTAACGGCTAAAATTTCATTAAAGTAAAATGCGATATAATACCGCATTTTATATAGAAAAGTAACTTCTTTTTTTACACTGTAAAAACGTATTTTGAGTTCAAAATATTGACATTTAAGTTTCGGACTCAATTGGGACAGAGGGTACTATTTACCACCCTTTGGTGTATGCTTCATTTTGCCTTAAACTTGTACAACAATTTTTTTAAAAGAAAATGGAAAAGCCTACAAATCCCCCTTAACAATTCGATACATACTCATTTTGCATTGGAAGAAATTATATAATTAGTAAATAGTGCGGTAACACTTCCAGGTCCTGAGATAATGATGATGTACTTGTCAGAATTTTTATCATGAAAATTTGAAGAATTATGGATTAAATATGATGCTTTTTAGGCTTGAATTAATGCTTGAGAAAAATATTATTACGTCGATCATCTCTTTTCTTCTAGGAAAACAATGTCTGTCCCTGATGAAATAATCAAGGGCAAAAATTACTTTCGGCCGCGATCGAAACTACTCTATTTGTGTGTGTGTGTGTATATATATATATATATATATATATATATATATATATATATATATATATATATATATATATATATATATATATATATAATGATCCGACCGGTTGTTTTGAGCATTGACATTCAGTTCAGCAGCTTGAGGTCATGAGTAGCTTCGTCTGGTATATTAGGACTAGCGTGTATCGTCGGCTTTAATTTTCTAGTGATTCGGAATTGATTTGGGAGAATGATTCTCAACTAGGAAGCTTTAAGTTGGATGAATTGACCAAGTTTGACTTTTGTGTATTTGACCTCGGATCGGAGTTTTGATAGTTCCGATAGGTCCGGATGATGATTGTGGGCTTGGACGAATGCCCAAACTTGCATTTGGAAGTTTCTAGAAGGTTTTGACGTTATTTGGCAAAAATTGGCAATTTGAAGGTTTAGACTTTTCTTAAGTTTGACCATGATTTGACTAGGGATGACAATGGGGAGGAGCGGGTTTTCTCTGATGCGGCGCGGGGTGGGTGTGCTCTTATGCGGGTGCGGGGCGGGACGGGGCGGGTTGACTGCCTTTTTGTAAAAATTTCAAGCGGTGCGGTGCGGTTTGTGGGTTGAAACCATTAAAGCAATCTGCTCTCTTTTTTGCTCTTATTAATATATTAAAAATTAAAATGCTTCAGCCAATTTTGTTTGTCTATTTCTAATAAACTGTTTTCTTTGTTTCTATTTTTTGTGTTATTTTGTGAGATTATCAACTCATTTTCTATAAGACCCAATTATACTAGTTTGGTGTATGACAATTTTTTCTCCAGATTGTAACAATTTTATTGATAAATTCTTGGTCTAACTAAGTCATTGATTTGTTTTTCTTTTATACTAGTATTGGTATATATTTTGCAACTACAGAATATTAGTAAATGCAGAACAACGAATATGAGGCTCAAAATATATTTTGCAACCACGCTTCAGTTATATTAGCATATTAGCAAGGGTACTAATAACCTCTCCACTTTACAGAATAACAAATTATTTTACTTATTTGTCTTAGTTAAATAAGAAAATGAAAGAAAAAAGAAAAATAAAACTTATGCGGGGCAGGGCGGGTTTTGCGGGTGCTAGGCGGGGCGGGTTAAAAACAGAAAATTTGCTATGCGGGGCGGGTTGAAAGTTTTGCGGGTTCAGTCCAAACCCGCCCCGCACCCGCTCCGCCCCACTGCCATCCCTAGATTTGACTTTATGTCTATCGGGTTCGGATTTGGTTTCGGGGTTTGGAATAGATTCGTTTTCACATTTATGACTTGTCCACAAAATTTGGTGTCATTTCGAATGTTTCTAGCAATTCTTGAAGTTCATTGTGATTTTCATGTGTTTTGATGTCCAATTTGTGGTTCTAGATGTTATTTTGGTGCTTTGATCGTGCGAGCGAATTTTTATGATGTTTATATACTTGTGAGAGTATTTGGTGTGGAGCTCCAGGGGCTCGACTGAGTTTTGGATAGGCTACGGATTAGGAGATTGCTGGTTTTCAGCTGTTTCTGGTGTCTGATGCATTGTGTTTTGCGATCGTGATCGCGATTGTGAAGGGAAAATTTAGGCTGGGGACTAGTTCTTCTATGCGAATGTGAGGAGCTAGTCGCGAACACGAAGTAGAGGGGGGCTTACCCTTCACGAACGCGAAGCTTTGTGGGATCTAGGGGAAGGTCAGGCGGTTACTCTTCACGAACGGAACCTTGGCTCCCGAACGCGAAGGCAGGTGTGGAGTAAGCCTTCACGAATGCGAAAAGTACCTCGCAAGCGGGAAGGCCATTTGGCTGCTGCTCTTCGCAAACGCGTTAGGTGCTTCGCGGATGCGAAGAACACCTGACGCACAGGTATTAAAATAGCTGAAAGTCGGGGTTTGAGCTATTTTTCACCATTTTGAAGTTAGAGTTCCAACTAGAGTCGATTTTGAAGAGGGTTTTCATCCCTACTTTATTGGTTAGTAAATTCTAACTTGTTTTGTTACATTTCCATAAACACTCATTGATTTTAACCTTTTATCTAGGATTTTTCATGGCAGAAATTAGGGATTTTAGTAGAATTTGAGAATTTTGTAAAATTGAGGTCTTCGAAACAAATCACATATATGGAACCGTGGGACTAAGGGTAGTCGAGACCTATCCTTCGACTTGTGTTTTGACCGGGCGAGCCCGGGGTTGACTTTTATTGACTTTTAGGGAATTGTGTAAAGATCTTAACTTTAATTATCAGAATTAGGGTCTCTTGCATTGTTTGTTAATATTGAGTTTTTTGGCTAGATTTGAGCAAAGCGGAGGTGAATTTTAAAGGAAAATCTATTTTGAGTATTGATTTAGCCTAATTGAGGTAAGTATCTTGCCTAACTTTGTGTGCAAGAAACTACCCCTTAGATTTTGGGTTGATGGTACTATTTGAATTATGTGTAAGATGTGTTCAAGAGGTGATAAGTGTATACACGGGCTTATATGTGGTATTTGAACGGTTTAGACTTTTAGGCTTCTTTCATGCATTAAATTGAAGTTGTCCTTCCATGTTATATCTTCTATTGTTAGGTTTGCTCTGACGTGCTTTACTTGAAGTTGTTAGTATATATTATATCTTTTATTGTCAAGTTTACTCTTATATGCTTTAATTGTTAATTGCAATTACTTATTGAATTCACGCCTTATCCGTTATATGCCTTAATTGTTAATTGATTCCTTGTAACCGTGCCTTTATTTATGAACTATCATTACTTGCTATTTGATTTTGTAAGTTATCATGTAACTATTTTATCCTCTTTTTATTTTCTTGTTTAGCTTCTTTATTGCTTTTAATTTTTGTGATACGATGTAGTTGGTTGTAGTTTGTTTGTTCAATTCATATTGTTTGAGGATCGAGTAGCACGCCGCAATAGCATTGAAATGATATAATATGATATGAAAAGATAAGGACGGATGATATAATATAGGTGGGATCGGGTTGCACGCTGCAATGGACTGATATGTTGTAATTGCTTGTGACAGTAAAGTTGTCCTCGGTTGTGATTCTCATAGTACATTCTTTATTGGAACGGGTTATCGATCAAACAATTATTGTTTTTCCTTAAATCATTTCACTTGTATTTTTTATCGTACTTGGTTGACTGTTGTTATTCTAGTATTGGAATGATAATGACTTCTTGTGTGAGTCATGTATTTTACGTTATTTGTTGTATAATAAGTGTGGATTTTGACCACTTAGTAGCTCCTTTTTGCATTTATTTTAGTCCGAAAGTATTGATTTATGTTCCCAAAATAAATAAAAGTGTGCAAATTGTAGGGATATTGGAAGTTTGGGCTCTTACAATTAAATCCGACTAAAAAAAGAGTGTTTCTTCTTTTTCTTTCTTCATTTTTCACTATGAGTAGCTAGACTCTTACTAGGGTTGCAACCCAACTCTAGTGTGTAAACCTTATAGGTATTTAATTTAATGTTTGTTTATCATTGGGTGTTGATTATTTAACCTTATTTGTGCTTTAATTTTAGAATCAATGGTTGCAAATATTGATTCTTTTCTTTTTTACTTGGTCTTTACTTGAGAAAGAGGGACCTAGTCTAGGATAACTTGGCTAATAAGAAATTGGATTAGTTAAAGGTTTGATTAGCCTAATTAAAGGGTTTGAACTAGAGACAGTGAGAAACCGACTTGAGCTCATATCAACTATTTAGCTTGATACTCATTTGGGCTTCAGAAAGCCAAATTAGGCAAAATCACTCTATGACCGAGAGGTATTAAGAGAGTAACTTAGAGTTGAGAGCTATAATACACCTCGATCAATAAAATAAGTATTAATGTATTTAACCCATTAGACGAACACCTAGGTAAGGTCACATCTCTAGGCTTTTTAACCATTTGGAAATATAATAAAACAATCATTTGCTTTCTAGTTTCTTCTCTTTAGCTTATTATCGTTAGAGTTAATTTAGAAGTGGAAATCAAAACCCTTTGTTTGGAAGTGCAATTTAGTTTTTCCATTTGCTCTCATCAAGTGTATATGTCACGCTCTGAACCTGGGGGCGAGACCGGCACCCGGTGCCTCACCTATCCTTGCGTGCCAACTTGCGACTAAGAGACTCTGAACATATAATATCATACTTTGGCCATGGGCCACATTGGAAGACAATTTGCAAACCCTGACTAAACATCAATATAAAGCTGGGCTGACAAGGCCATTATAACTGCTACAACTGGCAAACCAATCAAAATATACATACAAGGCCTACAAGCCCAACATACTGCACTAACTAACAAGATATGTCTACAAGCCTCTACTGATGAATATATTGTGATCGGAACAGGGCCCGGACCTACTCATAGCATATATACATATATACACAAAATATACATAAAACTCTAGACCCAGCAACTCCGAAGGGCATGGAGCTTACCGATCAAGCTGAACTCGGGCAACACCTAATGAGGAGGTCTACTCGTCTGTCTGTATGAACTTGCACGCATGAAATGCAGCGCCCCCAGAAAAGGGCGTCAGTACAAAATAATTTACCGAGTATGTAAGGCAATATACTGAAAGCTTAAACTGAACTGATAATATAATAACTGAAAGTAACTGGGAGTCAAAGATAATCTGAAGATATGCTCACCTGTTGATACTAACTCAACTCTCTCAATATAGTAATTAAAATAGTTGTCCGGCCTTATAAGGCTCAGTATATATAACTGCTCTACCGTAGTAGGCTTGCTCATAGGTGCTCGGCTATACTAAGCTCTGTATCTCGGCCATCTGGGCTTGCTCATAGGCGCTCGACCACAGTAGGCTCGGTATATAACTTACCATCTGATTAGAGGTTTCCCAATAGGGGCATGCTCACCGATTATAGCTCGATGGTGGTGAAAATACTATGATACTCTCTCTCTCTCTCTCTCTCTCTCTCTTATATATATATATATATATATATATATATATATATATATATATATATAAAGAGAGAGAATTGCTTCTCTCTTGACTGGAAGGAGACAATACTCAATTGAATATAAAGTCTCGATAAGGAGAATACTGTAGCTTATGAGACTAGGATAATGTATACAAATTCGGGAGTATGAACTTCTCTTTATGCCTCATTATCAAACATATGTAATTACGAGATCATGCTAAAATGAAGGAAGGGCTTAACTTTAACACACCTGGAGTAGGAAAAAATGCGTATGATATTCTTGGGAAAGGTTGCCCGTACTCCCTTAGAATCGTAAAATCCCGTTGTCATAACATTACATAGTCTCGTATGATTTTTGTAGCAAAATTCACGTTGCTAACATTTTGAATGAGTTGCTATAGTATTAAGTAACATAACTCGTATGAATGTTGCTGAAGGAAATCATTTCCTGTAGGTTCTGCCATAAGCATCTCAATTTTTGCTATTTTGAGAGATCTTTTACACTTTATATGACTAAGCCACCTCATCCTTTAATTATGACACCTATCTTATGCACTTTAAGAGTCACATTATAAGACTTTATGGGCTGCCACATTTTTGTCTTCTTAAGCTCATCCAATAACTTGATTAAGCTTATCCACAAATTCCTCAATTAATTTGTTAATCTTCCACTAACCAATTATCTACATAATTAAGGATTATCTCAAATTACATAAAATACTACTCACGTTTAACACACCTTACTATCATGGTCATGTGGTACCTTGTATGACACTAGTTCATCAATATCAGATATTTTAGCTCGGGCCTCATTTTATCCTAAAATGTCAAACTTCGACGAAAATTCCTTTTCTTTGATTTGCTTACCCTCTCAGCTTCATGAATTTACTCATCACTTGTTTGAAATAGCATAATACTTATAATCTCCAAATAATGTTGTCCTTGAACTAAGGTCAATTATCTTACGATAATTTCGCGTATAATACTACATGGTGTAACATCGTTGTAATATAATACCGTGGAGCGTAACATCATCGTAATGTAATATTGCAGGGCGTAACATCATCGTAATATAATACTGTGGGACATAACATCATCGTAATATAATACTGCAGGGTGTAATATCGACGTAATACTGTTGGTCGTAACATCATTCCCCTTTTTGGAACATTCGTCCTCGAGTGTTGACTGATGCACTTATCATTATCATAACCCATAGGTCTTGTGAATACTTTAATATTTTTCGTTCCATTTAGGCAAATGTTCTTTGAATAAATCCAAAGGCCAGGGCATTCCCCTCTTTAAGCCTCTTTCTCACACTACGACTTGTAGTCAGAATCCTTCTAATCTCATAACTGTTGCTGCCTTCTATCATGCAGCCTGTACGACTCTAACATTGTATGTGCGCCTATGCGATGCTTCTCTCCTCTTTCCTACGGCTCTTAGCCAATCTCTAGGCCTCACTTTGTGAACATATACAAAATTATGTCAAGTTGTTCCTCTGGACGTCATTAGCTTTACTATATCTAAGTAGGTCATACTATACCGTAACTCTTACTTCGATTTATTGTTACTGAGGTCTGCGACCAAACTCCATATTACTATCGTTGCTTATCCAGTATGCATAAAGCTAAGTCTTTTAACGCTTCTTCATTACTATTCATCTTAAGACTAATGACCTAATCTCATCTCATACTTTGTATCTTTTATCCATCAATTGTCGATTCACCTCAATGTTGATATGCAATCTTCCATTGATAACTTGAAACTTCTTATTTAATTTTTTAAAATGGTATTTATTTAAAATAAATATGGTGTTAACCTTTGCTATAGAAGGTAAAAATTTCATTTTATATTTTGCCCTTAAAACAAGGATCCAAAATCGGATATTTGTGCACTTTGCCCAAACAAATCACTAGCCCAATATCCATAGAGTGCTAGTTGGGCTAACCAAACCCACTGACTGTAATCATATTTTAGTAAAAATGACATGTGGTAGTCACTATTGAAGGTGGTATTTATTTTTTATCTAGCAATTCTAATGTTGAGCAAAAATAGCCACTACTCTATTAAAATTAATATGAAAAGGCATTTTTACCCTTTTTCCATTGCTTTTCTTCTCAAACCCTCGCTTCACTCTGAACTCCGAACTCCGGTTGAGATGGCTTCGTCGTCGGCAACAAAATTCGAAAGCTTTTCTCAAAGTTGAAATTCTCAGTTCTCAAGATAAGAAAAAGCACTTTTCTCTTCTTTTTTGTTGTTGATAATTAGTTGTGCTCTTGAACTCAAACTTTACTATATTGATTATCTTCAAGCTATTGTTTATATAAGCAAAATTCAGAGCTTGTGTGCACATACATAATTGTATTGGTGTCGAGTTTTAATTAACAGGGCACATTCTGTCATGTCATTAATGCAAAGATTAGTTTTTATACAGGTACTAGAAAGAAAAAGTTTTTGGATAGGGTTGTCTTTTTTCTTTTACTTTTAAAAGATAAAATCCCTAGGTACTACTACTCAAAAGTTGAGGACACTTGGTCCTGAACTTCGAGTTCCAAGTTCAAAATTTAAGGACACTTGGTCCTGAACTTAGAATTACAAGTTCAAAAGTTAAGGACACTTGGTCCTGAACTTAGACTAACAAGCTCAAAAGTTAAGGAAAATAGGTCCTGAACTTACAGTCACAAGTTCAAAAGTTAAGGACAATAGGTCCTAAGGTCCTGAACTTAGACTAACAAGCTTAAAAGTTAAGGACAATAGGTCCTAAACTTAGGCTAAGAAGCCC
Source organism: Nicotiana tabacum (assembly GCF_000715075.1). Classification (NCBI taxonomy): domain Eukaryota; kingdom Viridiplantae; phylum Streptophyta; class Magnoliopsida; order Solanales; family Solanaceae; genus Nicotiana; species Nicotiana tabacum. The sequence continues at coordinate 20,587,899 of NC_134100.1, read as the reverse complement.
AAAAGTTAAGGACAATAGGTCCTGAACTTACAGTTACTAGTTCAAAAGTTAAGGACAATAGGTCCTGAAGTCCTGAACTTAGACTAACAAGTTCAAAAGTTAAGGACAATAGGTCCTGAACTTAGGCTAAGAAACCCAAAAGTTAAGGACAATAGGTCCTGAACTTACACTAACAAGCTCAAAAGTTAAGGACACTTGATCCTGAACTTACAGTTACAAGTTCAAAAGTTAAGGACATGTGTGACGACCCGGCCAGTCGTCTCATGAGTTACAACTCCGTATTCCCCTATTTCAGCTTATTTATGCTTTGTTATCCGTGTTTTATGTGATCGGGTTGATTAGTTCGAGTTCGGAGAGGATTTGGTAAGAAATGAGACACTTAGTCTCTTTTAAGAAGGCTTAAATTGGAAAAGTCAACCGGATGTTGACTTATGTGTTAGAAGGCTCGGAAGTGAGTTCTGATGGTTCGGTTAGCTTCGGGAGGTGATTTGTGACTTAGGAGCGCAATCAGAATGGATTTTGGAGTTGTGGAGAAGATTTAGGCTTAAATTGGCGAAGTTGATATTTTAGCGATTCCGGTTGATAGGCGAAATTTTGATATAGGGGTCGGAATGGAATTCCGAGAGTGACAGTAGCTTCATTGTGTCATTTGGGATGTGTGTGCAAAATTTTAGGTCATTCGGACGAGATTTGATAGACTTTTGATCGAAAGCATAATTTAAGAGTTCTTGGAGTTCTTAGGCTTGAATCCCCTGTTAAATTGGTGATTTGATGTTGTTGTGAGCGTCCCGTGGTTTTGAATAGGTTTGAACGATGTCATGAGATGTGCTGGTGCAATTGGTTTGGAATTCCAGGAGTTCCGGGTAGGTTCCGGGATGTTTTAGGCCAAAATCATAGGTGTAGCAGGTCCAGAAGGGTTGCAGGCCTCAAAACCACCCGCACGGACCGCACAAAAGGAAGTGCGGCTGCTGTATGTGCTGTGCGGAACACACAAAATAAAGTGCAGCCGCAGTGGTTTTGTGCGGGCCGTGGTGCTTTTGAGCGGACCGCGGTGGTTCTGTGCGTACCGCGGAGGCTGAAATCTGAGGGGTACTCTATAAATATGAGGTTTTGGGTTTTATTTAATATTTTGACCTAAAGAGCTCGGATTTTGGCGATTTTTCGAAGGTTTTTCAAGAAATTCATTGGGGTAAGTGATTATAACTCAAATTTGGCTAGAGTACATGAATCTATCATTGAATTCATCATTTAATTCATGATTTGGGATGTGGGAAGAAAATTGTGAAACCTTTCAAAAATATAAAATGATGATTTGAAGGACCAAATGGTATCGGAATTGGATAATTTTGGTATGGTTAGACTCGTGAGGGTATGAGGATTTTGAAAATGTAAATTTTACTAGATTCCGAGACGTGGGACTGGAGCTCAGGTTTTGCTAATTTTGGGATTTTTGATATTTTTCGAATGTTTTCGCTTGGGCTTTGCTCCCTTAGCATATTGTGACGTATTCGTTCTGATTTTGGATAGATTCGATGCGCGTGGTGGACAATTCGAGGGGCAAAGGCGTCGCGAGCTAGAGAATTAGCCGGTTCAAGATGAGTAATGATTGTAAATGATGTCTTGAGGGTTTGAAACCCCGGATTGCACATCGTAGTGCTATACTGAGGTGAGACACACGCTGGATGATGAGTGTGGGGTCTTTTACTACTGGGGATTGTGACTTGGTCCGTCCCGATTGATGATTTTTACCGTGTATTTGATTGAAATTTTATTTGTTATCATTATGATTTGGGCTGATTGCCATATTTGGGCTTCGTGCCAACTATCTGAACCCTTCGGGGATTTTGACTGATTTTCCTTGCTATACTTGTTAAGAATCATATCCTCAGTCATGTTTTTATCTGTTTTAAACGATTCGAGCTGATTTTATCATACAATTCCTAAATGAGAGGAATTTGTGGGTTGAGATCCTTATCTCCTGTTATTGTGCCCGAGAGACTGTAAGGTTAATGACTGAGAGGGGTTGAGAACCCATTGGTGAGGATATTATATATGTTATGGATCGGGCTGCACGCCGTAGTAATACTTATATGGATCGGGTTGCACGCAACAACAATATAGCGCTTGGGCTGTAGGAGCCCCTCCGGAGTCTGCACACCCCCCAGTGAGCACAGTCGACTATCTATATGGATCGGGCTGCATGCCGCAGCGATGCACGGATCGGGCTGCACGCTGCAGCGGTTGTTCTAATTGTTGTTATTAACATGGGTCGAGAGCTGAGAATGAGCACTAGTGATGAGAGTGAGCCCGAGGAGCTGATACTGTTCTGAGTGATTGATACTGTGCCCGAGGGGCAGATTTCTACTCGTTATTTACCTGCCAAATTACCTGTTTTACCTGATTTAAAGAGATTTCACTTGACTTCCTCACTGATTTACTGCTTTACGTGATTTTTACTGCTTTGATATAGAATTTCTTTGTGCCTTACGTGTTTTCATGCTTTCAGCCATTATTTATAATTATTACTCACTGAGTCGGAGTACTCACATTACTCCCTACACCCTGTGTGCAGATTTAGGCATCGCAGAGTCCGCTCCTGAGTGCTGATCCTCCCAGTCCAGGCAGTGATTCAGAGACTACGAGGTAGCTGTTGGCGTCCGTAGTCCCGTGCCTCCCTTATCTTATCATTTTTATGTTCTTAGAACTATTGTACCGGATTTAGTGTTCAGTAGACTTGTATCAAGATTTCTGAGTTGCTCATGACTTGTGACACCCCAGTTTGGGCTGTGTCGGAATGGTTCTTACTGAGGTTATCATTAATTCCACAAATTATGGGTATTATATCATGCTAGAACTATTTATGATATTTAACTATTTAAAAAAGGTGTTCTGTTTGGTCTAGCTGGCCTTGTTTTCACGAGAGGCGCCATCACGATCGGGTTCAGGAATTGGGTCGTGACAAGTTGGTATCAGAGCCTAGGTTACATAGGTCTCACGAGTCATGAGTAGGTTTTGTAGAGTCTCACGGATCGGTACGGAGACGTCTGTATTTATCCTCGAGAGGCTGCAGAACCTTTAGGAAAAACTTCATATTCTTGAAATTCTTGTTGTGCGAACTTGTTGGTCCAAGTACTAAACTTCTATTATTCCATTCTCTTACAAATGGTGAGGACTTGAGCTACCGGACGAGGTGAACGACCACCAGTGCCACCAGCTGAGACCACCAGAGGTCGTAGACGCGGTCGTGGTCGCGACAGAGGTAGAGCAGCAAGGGCAGCACCTGTAGATCCACCAACTGCCCTAGCTCCAGGTCAGGCTCCAACTATGGATGCTCCAGCAGCACCAGTTCAGGCACCAACTGTGCCCATCGTGATTCCGGGTCTTCAAGAGGCCTTGGCATAGGTCTTATCAGTTTGCACTGGCCTAGCTCAGCTAGTTTCAGCCACTACAACAGCAGCTACTTTACAGGCCGGGGGAGGCAATCAGACCACCGCTACTCGCACACCTGAACAGGTAGTGTAGGGACTTCAGACGTCGGGGGCACCTCCAGCCCAGCCGGGTGCACTAGCTCAAGAGTTTAATGTGCCAGTTATGCTGGATGATGAGCAGCGTCGTCTTGAGAGGTTTGATAGACTCCAGCCTCCGTCATTCAGTGGTGCTGAGGGCGAGGATGCCCAAGGTTTTCTGGATAAGTGTTAGTGGATGCTCCGTACAACAAGGATTCTTGAGACTAGTGGTGTGGCATTTACCACCTTTCCGTTTACTGGGGCTGACTTCACATGGTGGGAGGCGTATGAGAGGCATAGGCCGGTTAGAGCAGCGCCCCTTACTTGGAAGCAGTTCTCCACTTTTTTCTTGGAGAAGTATGTACCGCAGTCTCGCAGAGAGGAGCTGCATAGACAGTTTGAGTGGTTGAGACAGGGGGATATGACTGTGTCACAGTATGAGTCGAGGTTTTCTAAGTTCGCTCGTTATGCCGTTTGGATGGTTCTGACATATCGTAAGTGGATCAGGAGATTTGTTGATGGCCTTAACTATCATCTCCGTATTCTTATGACCCGAGAAAGGGTGTTGGGTGCTATGTTCGAGGAGGTGGTTGATATCGCTCGCGAGATTGAGACGGTTCGCCGTTAGGATCGAGAGGAGAGGGAGGCCAAGAGGCCTCGAGGATCGGGCAGTTATAATGGTGCTCCTTCGAGGGGCCAGTTCCAGCATGGTAGAGGTCGTTTTTTCAAGACTGCTCAGCCAGTCCGTCTAGAGTATCGCGGGGCATCTTTGGGTCATGGTTATCATGGATCTCAGCGGGGCCAGTCATCACTCAGTGCCCTACCAGCCTAGAGCTCGCCACGTGCCCTATTAGTCCAAGGTTCTTCCATGCCAGGTCCTTCTACTGGTCATTCCAGTGCCAGGGGTTCCCTTTAGTCCCCATCTCTAGCACTGGGTAGTTGTTATGAGTGCGTAAAGTTTGAACATATGAGGAGGTAGTGCCCTCGACTTCGTGATAGTCAGCTTCAGCAGAAGGGTCAGCCCTCGACTTCTGCTCCAGTTACTTCACCACCCGCCCAGTTAGCTAGAGGTGAGGGTCAGGCAGCTAGGGGTCGCCCCAGAGGGGGAGGTCGATCAGGCGGTGGCCAGGTTCGTTTCTATGTACTTCCAGGCAAGACAGATGTTATTGCCTCAGATGCTGTCATTACAGGTATTGTTTCAGTCTGCCACAGAGATGCCTCTGTATTATTTGATCCCGGTTCCACCTTTTCCTATGTGTCATCATACTTTACTCATTATTTGGGTACACCCCGTGATATTCTTGCTTTACCTATTCATGTATCTACCCCGGTGGGTGATACTGTTGTTGTAGATCGTGTGTACCGGTCATGTATGGTGACTATTGGGGGTCTAGAGACCCGAGTGGATCTATTGCTATTAAGCATAGTGGATTTTGACGTCATTTTGGGCATGGATTGGCTATCTCCATGTCGTGCTATTCTAGACTGTCATGCTAAGACAGTCACTTTGGCTATGCCGAGTGTACCGCGGATCAAGTGGCGTGGTGTGACTGATTATGTTCCTAGTAGGGTGATATCTTTCTTGAAGCCCAGCGTATGGTTGGGAAGAGTTTCCTTTCATATTTAGCGTTTGTGAGGGATATGGGAGCTGAGACTCCTAGCATTGATTTTGTTCTAATTGTGAGGGATTTTCCCGATGTGTTTTCTGCTGACCTGCCGGGCATGCCACCGGACAGGGATATTGATTTTGGTATTGACCTGGTGCCGGGCACTCATCCTATTTCTATTTTGCCGTATCGTATGGCACCAACAGAGTTGAAAAAATTGAAAGAACAACTTCAGGAACTCCTAGATGGGGTTCATTCGACGTAGTGTGTCACCTTGGGGTGTGCCCGTTCTATTTGTGAAGAAGAAGGATAACACAATGAGAATGTACATCGTTTATAGGCAATTGAACAAGGTAACAATTAAGAACAAGTATCATTTGCCTCGCATTGATGATTTATTTGACCAGCTTCAGGGAGCGAGGGTGTTCTCCAAAATTGATCTCCGTTCAGGTTATCACCAATTGAAGATCAGGGATCAAATATTCTTAAGACTGCTTTCAAGACCAGATATGGTCATTATGAATTCCTTGTTATGTCTTTCGGGCTGACCAATGCCCCAACAGCGTTCATGCATTTGATGAACAACATGTTTTAGCCTTATCTTGATTCGTTCATTATAGTATTCATTGATGACATTCTGGTGTACTCGCGTAGTCAGGAGGAGCACGCGGAGCATTTGAGAGTTGTATTGCAGAGATTGAAGGAGGAGAATCTTTATGCAAAATTCTCCAAGTGTGAGTTTTGGCTCGGTTCTGTGGCTTTCTTGGGGTACGTGGTGTCTAGCGAGAGTATTCAGGTGGATCCAAAGAAGATAGAGGCGGTTCAGAGTTGGCCTAGACCGTCCTCAGCCACAGAGATTCGTAGCTTTCTTGGGTTGGCAGACTATTATCGCCGGTTTGTTCAGGGATTCTCATATATCGCATCGCTCTTGACCAAGTTGACTCAGAAAGGTGTTTCATTTGTATGGTCAGATGAGTGTGAGGAGAGCTTTCAGAAGCTCAAGATAGCTTTGACCACAGCTCTAGTATTGGTTTTTCCATCAGCTTCAGGTTCATATACTGTGTATTGTGATGCTTCGAGAGTTGGGATTGGTTGTGTATTGATGCAGGAGGGTAGAGTTATTGCTTATGCTTTTTGTCAGTTGAAGCCCCATGAGAAGAACTACCCTATTCATGATTTGGAGTTTGCTGCCATAGTTCATGTATTGAAGATTTGGAGGAATTACTTGTATGGCGTATCTTGTGGGTATTCACCGATCATCGCAGTCTTCAACATTTGTTCAAGCAAAAGGATCTTAATTTGAGGCAGCGGAGATGGTTGGAATTGCTTAAGGATTATGATTTCACTATATTGTACCATTCGGGAAAGGCCAATGTGGTGGCCAATGCTTTGAGCCGAAAGGCAGTGAGTATGGGAAGTTTGGCATATATTCCAGTTGGGGAGAGACCCCTCGCAGTTGATGTTTAGGCCTTGACCAATCGGTTTGTGAGGTTAGATATTTCAGAGCCTAGTCGGGTGTTAGCTTGCGTGGTTTCTCGGTCTTCCTTGTTTGATCGCATCAGAGAGCGCCAGTATGATGACCCGCATTTGCTTGTCCTTAAGGACAGAGTTCAGCATGATGATGCCATAGATGTGACCATCGGTGATGATGGGGTATTGAGGATGCAGGGCCGGATTTGCGTGCCCAATATGGATGGGCTTCGGGAGTTGATTCTGGAAAAGGCCCATAGCTCGCGGTATTCCATTCATCTGGGTGCCGCGAAGATAGATCAGGATTTGAGACAACAATATTGGTGGAGAAGAATGAAGAAAGATATAGTGGGATTTGTAGCTCGGTGTCTCAATTGTCAACAGGTGAAATATGAGCATCAGAGATCGGGTGGCTTACTTCAGCAGATAGTTATTCCTGAGTGGAAGTGGGAGAGGATCACTATGGACTTTGTTGTTGGACTTCCACGGACTTTGAAGAAGTTCAATGCTATTTGGGTGATTGTGGATTGGCTGACCAAGTCCCCGCACTTTATTCCTATCTGTACTACCTATTCTTCAGAGCGGTTAGCAGAGTTATATATCCGAGAGATTTTTCGGTTGCACAATGTTCCGGTTTCTATCATCTCAGATAGAGGTACTCAGTTTACTTCACAGTTTTGGAGAGTCGTGTAGAGAGAGTTGGGTACTCAGGTGGAGTTGATTACAACATTTCATCCTCAGACAGAAGGGCAGTCCGAGCGTACTATTCAGATATTGGAGGACATGTTGCGTGTTTGTGTTATGGATTTTGGAGGTTCATGGGATAAATTTCTACCGCTTGTAGAGTTTGCCTACAACAACAGCTACCAGTCGATATTCAAATGGCTTCGTATGAGGCCTTGTATGGGAGGCGGTGTAGATCTCCAGTTGGTTGGTTCGAGCCCGGCGAGGCTAGACTATTGGGGACAGATTTGGTTCAGGATGCCTTAGAGAAGGTGAAGGTGATTTAGGAGAGGCTTCGTACAGCGCAGTCGCATCAGAAGAGTTATGCGGACTGGGAGGTTCGAGATGTGTCCTACATGGTTGGTGAGAAGGTCTTGCTGAAGGTTTCGCCCATGAAAGATGTTATGAGATTTGGGAAGAAGGGAAAGTTGAGTCCGCGATTCATTGGGCCTTTTGAGGTACTTCAGAGGATTGGAGAGGTGACTTATGAGCTTTCTTTACCACCCAGCTTGTCTAGCGTGCATCCGATATTTCATGCTTCTATGCTCCGGAAGTATATTGGGGACCCGTCTCACATTTTGGACTTCAGCACGGTTCAGTTGGATGATGATTGTAGACATGTGATTTTTGACCCTCCCCAAGATTTTTTATACTTTAGCATGTAAATATTTAATTTAGGTCTAATATCACTATTTCAACTAATTTTGACTTTTTTACTTTATTTTATTACAAGAAAATAAAAATTACAAAAATATTTTATTTTATGTACCTTTCAGAAAGTAAAAAAAATACAAAAATAATACCTTATTTTTATCTTTATATAATCTTGAAAAATACAAAAAATATATAATAGTTTCATGTTTTAATATAGTTTAGTTTAATTAATTAGAATTTGTTTTTGCATCATGTAGTATAGTTATCTTATATTAAAGGAATTTAGCTATGGTTTTGAATAATAATTTTGGAGTCTTCTTAGCCCAAAATAGAGACACAAAAATGACATGGTCCAACCCAATTATCATTAGTCCATTCTTCCCAACCCATTAGCCCATTTAAGTGCAAGATTTAATCCTAGCCATCTATTTCCTTCTAATCCAATGGCCATCATCCCTTCTCACTTCCATATAAAATACCCAATTATAGAAACCCTACCCTAAGTTTTTCAATTCCTAGACCTAGGCTACAACTTAAAAACAAAAAAACAAAAACGGCGAGCACAAAACGAACCTAGCTAAGGACTGACACTCCAAGAGAAAATGACAGATTCTCAATTCCTAGACATATTACTTGGTCCATCAAATTGAAGTTCCATAAAATTTTGAAGTTCTTCAGCAGCATCTGCCGTTTTTGAACAGCCACCCCCCATCGGATTTTGACCTTCTTCAGCGCAAAGCAACGATCTCACCCACCTCCATCACAACTGGCCATCCATAGATGCAAATACAGTAGAGGGGAAACGGAAGAGGGAACGGAGGTGTAGACAACTGATTTTCGTTCAGAATTTAGTTTTCTTCCCATTTTCGATTTAGAGACCATGGAACCGACAGAGTTTGTTTGAGTTCGTTATGATGCTAGAGTTTTTCCGGTCCCGGTTTTGTTTGTCTCACTGTGCTGTAATTAGGAGGATATCACATCTTGAGGATTTGCTTAATTCAAGGTTGTAACTGCTGAAATTTTGTTAAATCGGAGAGCTATAATTTAGGTTCATATCTCTTTCTCTTTTATATTTCTGTCTAAAAATGTTGATCCAAGATTGTTGAAAGTTTAGGAATAAAAATCATTAAGTTATAGTGCTAGTAGAGGCGGTTTTTGTGGATTTTGAATGTTTTGGATTTTGGATGAATGGGCCTCGATATGGGTATGTTCTGTTCGTCTTCGTGTTTGAAGGTTTTGATTGTGAAAATGGTGGGTTGACACATAAACTTTGATGTTTTGGTTTGAATAGTCTGTTTGGTATTGTTCTTGGCCGCGTTTTCCTCGGGTTTTAGCGTATATTTGAATTATTAGGCTGTTCAACTTCCATGTGCTCTATGTTGAGACTCACGATCCATGCTTTTGTTTGCCTTAATTGTCTCTCATTTATTGGTATTGTTAGGCCAATTAGTTTGTCTTAAGCTTCATGTGGTCAAGTGATAAAAGAAACAGATCTTTGTGAAACCATCTTAAGCTTCGAGCAATTATTGATTGTATTTTGAGGTATTCTTTGTAGGCGTCATCCCCTAATCTAAATCCCAAATTGTGTCTCACTGGATTTAAAAGTTGAGTTATTTATGAGAATGATATGTTAATTGGTCTGAAGGTAATTTATCACTATGTATTTGACCTTGATAACTGTCATGGTTAAGAGGTATAACTTTTCATGAAAATGTATCTTCATTTTCCCTTTTGATCTGACAAAGTTGATTATTAATAGTATTTTCATATAGGTAGCAGCTTTGCATCGAGTTTCATATGTTGCATAAAATTTTATTTTGTCAAATATGCTATTGACGCGATTAACAATTCATCATGGCCATGGGCGCGATCCCCGTGACATAGTTACGATGCTTAATTTTCCAAATCCGGGGGTACATTTCATGTAACCCGATTATGATAACTTCGAATAATAAAATCCTTTGAAATTAGAATCGAGGTGTGCCATTAGTTGAATTTTTCATGGCCCTCGCAAACTTGAAAGTGCGTAGTTGCTTTAGGCGCGCTATTTAGATCAATTTCCTTAAACTTGGGTGTGCATTTCATGTGACCCAACTCCAATTCTCAACAACGCAAAAAAAAATGTGTCATGGATCGTGGGTGCATTTTATGTGGCGTGGTTCAAGGCGTGTTTTAAATAATGTTGAATCTTCCTAAAAATAATTAAAAGCGGTTAATAAGTTAAAAATATACCATAGGTTAAAACATGTATTAAAATCGGATAATAGGCCAATAATAACAGTTGAGCGACCGTACTAGAACCACGAAATCCGGGAATGCCTAACACCTTCTCCCGGATTAACAGAATTCCTTACTCCGAATTTCTGGTTCGCAGACTTCAAAAGGAAAGTCAAAATTTCCTCGATTTGGGATTTTAAAATAAACCGGTGACTTGGGATACCAGAAAATAAATCATCCCAAGTGGCGACTCTAAATAAAATAAATAAATAATCCTATTTCGAATAATGTCACTTAAAGTGGAAAAACTCCCTTATTTCCCCTTCCGGGGGTAGGAAAAGGAGGTGTGACAATGATTTGACCTATGATGTGGAGCTAGAAGCAATTTTGGGTCGTCAGGTTCGAAAGCTGAGGTCAAAGAATATAGCTTCAGTGAAAGTGCAATGGAGAGGTCGGCCCGTGGAGGAGGCTACCTGGAAGACCGAGCGGGAGATGTGGAGCAGATATCCTTACCTATTTAAGGCTTCAAATATGTTTCTTAACTCGTTCGAGGACGAACGTTTGTTTAAGTTGGGGAAGATCTGACAACCCGGCTAGTCGTCTTATGAGTTACCGCTTCTTTTTCCCCTATTTCAGCTTATTTATGCTTTGTTATCTGTGTTTTATGTGATCGGGTTGATTAGTTCGAGTTCGGAGAGGATTTGGTAAGAAATGAGACACTTAGTCTTTTTTAAGAAGGCTTAAGTTGGAAAAGTCAACTGGATGTTGACTTATATGTTAGAAGGCTAGGAAGTGAGTTCCGATGGTTCAGTTAGCTTCGGGAGGTGATTTGTGACTTAGGAGCGCGATCGGAATGGGTTTTGGAGTTGTGGAGAAGATTTAGGCTTAAATTGGCGAAGTTGATATTTTGGCGGTTCCGATTGATAGGCGAGATTTTGACATAGGGGTCGGAATGGAATTCCGAGAGTGACAGTAGCTTCTTTGGGTCATTTGGGATGTGTGTGCAAAATTTTAGGTCATTCGGACGAGATTTGGTAGACTTTTGATCGAAGGCATAATTTAAGAGTTCTTGGAGTTCTTAGGCTTGAATCCCCTGTTAAATTGGTGATTTGATGTTGTTGTGAGTGTCCCGAGGTTTTGAACAAGTTTGGTGTTGGTGCAATTGGTTTGGAATTCCAGGATTCCGGGTAGGTTCCGGGATGATTTAGGCCAAAATCACAGCTGTAGCAGGTCCAGGAGGGTTGCAGGCCTCGGAACCCACCGGCGCGGACCGCACAAAAAGAAGTGTGGCCGCGTTATGTGTTGTGCGGACCGCACAAAATAAAGTGCGGTCGTGGTGGTTTTGTGCGGGCCGCTGTAATTTTGTGCGGGTCGTGGTGGCTTTGTGCGGGCCGCGGTGGTTCTGTGCGGACTGCGGAGGTTGAAATCTGAGGGGTACTTTATAAATACAAGGTTTTGGGTTTTATTTAATATTTTGACCTAGAGAGCTCGGATTTTGGCGATTTTTCGAAGGTTTTTCAAGAAATTCATCGGGGTAAGTGATTCTAACTCAGATTTGGCTAGAGTACATGAATCTATCATTGAATTCATCATTTAATTCATGATTTGGGATGGAATTTGGGAAGAAAATTGTGAAACCTTTCAAAAATATAAAATGATGATTTGAAGGACCAAATGGTATCGGAATTGGATAATTTTGGTATGGTTAGACTCGTGAGGGTATGAGGATTCTAAAAATGTAAATTTTACCCGATTTCGAGACGTGGGCCCGAGGCTCGGGTTTTGCTAATTTCGGAATTTTTGATATTTTTCGAATGTTTTCGCTTGGGCTTTGCTCCCTTAGCATATTGTGACGTATTCGTTCTGATTTTGGATAGATTCAACGCACGTGGAGGCCAATTCGAGGGGCAAAGGCATCGCGAGCTAGAGAATTAGCCGATTCGAGGTGAGTAATGATTGAAAATGATGTCCTGAGGGTTTGAGACCCCGGATTGCACATCGTAGTGCTATGTTGAGGTGAGACACGCGCTGGATGATGAGCGTGAAGTCTTTTACTACTGGAGATTGTGACTTGGTTCGTCCCGATTGATGATTTTTACCGTGTATTTGACTGAAATTTTATTTGTTATCATCATAATTTGGACTGATTGCCATATTTGGGCTTCGTGCCAACTATCTGAACCCTTCGGAGATTTTGACTGATTTTCCTCGCTATACTTGTTAAAAATCATATCCTCAGTCATGTTTCTATCTGTTTTAAATGATTCGAGCGGGTTTTATCATATTACTCCTAAATAAGAGGAATTTGTGGGCTGGGATCCTTATCTCTTGTTATTGTGCCCGAGAGACTGTAAGGTTAATGACTGAGAGGGGTTGAGAACCCAATGGTGAGGATATTATATATGTTATGGATCGGGCTGCACGCCGCAACAATACTTATATGGATCGGGCTGCACGCCGCAGCAATATAGCGCTTGGGCTGTAGGAGCCCCTCCGGAGTCTGCACACCCCCAGTGAGCGCAGCCGACTGTCTATATGGATTGGGCTGCACGCCGCAGCGATGTACGGATCGGGCTGCACGCAGCAACGGTTATTCTGATTGCTGTTATTATGAGAGATACATGGGTCGAGAGCTGAGAATGAGCACTAGTGATGAGAGTGAGCCCGAGGAGCTGATACTATTCTGAGTGATTGATACTGTGCCCGAGGGGCAAATTTCTACTCGTTATTTACCTGCGAAATTACCTGTTTTACCTGATTTAAAGAGATTTCACTTGACTTCCTCACTGATTTACTGCTTTACGTAATTTTTACTACTTTGATATACAATTACTTTGTGCCTTACCTGTTTTCATGCTTTCAGCCATTATTTATAATTATTACTCACTAAGTCGGAGTACTCACATTACTCCCTACACCCTGTGTGCAGATTCAGGCATCGCAGAGTCGCTCCTGAATGCTGATCCTCCCAGTCCAGACAGTGATTCGGAGACTACGAGGTAGCTGTTGGCGTCCGCAGCCCCGTGCCTCCTTTATCTTATCATTTTCATGTTCTTAGAACTATTGTATCAGATTTAGTGTTCAGTAGACTTGTATCCGAATTTCTTAGTTGCTCATGACTTGTGACACCCCGGTTTGGGCTGTGTCGGAATGGTTTTTACTGAGGTTATCGTTAATTCCGCAAATTATGAATATTATATCATGCTTTAGAACTATTTATGATATTTAACTGTTTAAAAGAGGTGTTCTGTTTGGTCTGGCTGGCCTTGTCTTCACGAGAGGCACCATCACGACCGGGTTCGGGAATTGGGTCGTGACAACATGTAGTCCTGAAGTTAAGTTCAAAAGTTAAGGACATGTAATCCTAAAGTCTTAAGGACATGTAGTCCTGAACTTAGAGTTACAAGTTCAAAAGTTAAGGACATGTAATCCTGAAGTCCTCAAGTTAAGTTTAAAAGTTAAGAATATGAGCAGAAGGGTATTTTCGTCCGGATAGTTAAAATTTATTAAAGCAATGACTAAAGACTAAAGACATTTTAAATAGTGGCTTAAAAGTAAATATATATGTTATTGATAGCTAAACGTGCCGGTTGCCATATTTTACTACAATCCAATCCACGCGTAATAACAAACTCTTCCCATTCAACGTGGCTAGCCCGCAAAATCATAGATCCCTTCCCTTTCCCGGTAACACAGATTCTCTCTCTCTCTGATCGACTCAACTGTACATCCACATCTGAGTATCCCCCTTCAGACACAGAGATTTCACATTCAACAAACAAATTTACACCCATATATCATTGTGGAAATGAAGGATGATGAATCCATACCAGTTTCAACACCTACAACACATTCATCATCAAATACAATTTCAACATATTCGAAGAATTCCACATCTGATGCCACAATATTCGGTCGTGGTCGGTACAAGTTCTGGGCATTAGCCGCTATTCTTCTGCTAGCATTTTGGTCAATGTTTACTGGTACTGTTACTCTCCGATGGTCCGCCGGCAACCTCAACGGTCTCTCCGATTACTTCAATGTGCCTCTCTCCGATAATCTCGACGTCATCGTATGGTTACTATGCCCTATACTTTTTCTTTTTGTAAATAAGTTCATCCATTATTGTTCAATTTTGACTATGATTTTTGCACGATCATCTCACTTAATAGGTAAATACTTGTAAATCTTAAAAATTAATCGGTAATCTAGTAAATGAAGGTAATTAATCTGCTATGACATGTTAAAATTCACTGATAGTGTACAAACTCTTTACATTGTCAGTGTACGTAACTTAAATGTAGAAAATATTTATACAATCAGATCACTTAATAGGTAATACAAGTAAATATTTTGATAAGCGTTAATTGATAGTGAAAATGGTTACTTACTAACCTGCTATTATAGGTTAAAATTCACTGATAGTATAAAAAATAGTATGTATGTAACTTAAATGTTTTTACCATTTTGATACGAGAAGAATTGTAAAATTTTAATTTGTAAATGAGGAACAATCTAGTTCGATTTAGCTAGGAGAATTAGTTAAATTGACTATTCATAAGCTAACACTGGCAAATAATTTGGGTGCAGGGGGGGTACATTATAATAGTGTTTGATTTGATTCTTTGAGAAAATGATTTGATCTTATTTGGTAGGAAATGGAAGAGAGGGAGAAGTTGGTGAAGCATATGTGGGATGTGTATACTAATACTCCTCGGATCAGATTGCCTAAGTTTTGGCAGGAGGCATTCGAGGCGGCCTATGAAGAGTTAACCAGTGACCTTGCTGATATTCGAGAGGCTGCTATCTCTGAGATCTCTAAGATGTCTCTCCGATTTGTTCATATGGAGCCACCACCTCTGCGTTCATTGGTTAGCTCTCTCTCTCTCTCTCTCTCTCTCTCTCTCTCTCTCTCTCTGTTTCAATCTAGTTATTTGCTGTATTCTACATGTGCCTGTTGATACCTCAATTTAACCTTCTGTTTAGGCCAACTGGGAATTGTTGTCTTTCTTAGTTTTCGAGAACCCTCCAGTTTGCTATCATTATAAAGTATTGGAAAGAAGCGAACCCAAATGGAGGGTGTGGATGTAGAGGATTCATGTAACTGACCCAACTAATTTAGGATTGAGTCATAGTAGTAGCAGTTGTTGTGCTTGGGAATTGATCATACTGCAGATTGGTGTTTTTCATGGAGAAGTTGCAAATCATAGTTCAGGAATTAGTTGGGTGCCTCTTGTTCATTGAAAGTTGTTTCCTTTATGTTATGGCTTCTGAGCATGCTACTTCGAGTAGTTAGTAACAGTCCTTAAAACCTGAGCTGCTGTTATATGAGGATATAATAAGTTTCAGCAAGAATCGTTTTGTGGAAGCTAACGTCGAATATACACAACCTGCAAGCAGCCTTTCATGAATTAGATCTTGTAGGATTTTGGGTGCTTAGGTGATAGATATTCGGTGCAAATGC
The DNA here is from genome assembly GCF_000715075.1 of Nicotiana tabacum. NCBI lineage: Eukaryota > Viridiplantae > Streptophyta > Magnoliopsida > Solanales > Solanaceae > Nicotiana > Nicotiana tabacum. The sequence continues at coordinate 20,572,258 of NC_134100.1, read as the reverse complement.
AAGTAGCCAGTATAATTTAGTAAATATTTTCAAGGCATAGAAATAGTTCAGATAAGCTGCATCTGCACTATTGACTTTGTCTTGTGGGGTTGTTGCTGGAACTTGATCCTTTGTGCAAATTCACTTTACACATCAAGAAAATGGTTGGAATATTACTATTAATTTGAACATTGCTCTAAATTTGCCTCACAAATTTGACCTTATTTGTCTTGAGTGTATTGACTTGTTATGTTAATTGTCTATTTACTCGAGATTCCTTCTTGTGAGTTAGAAAAGTGGATTTCCCATTGGAAAGAACTTCCTCTTTCCAAAATTGTATAATTTGGTGACTTTTCATGTCGATTAAAAGAATAATGTTTTAATGAGTTACTATTATATTATTAGGGTTAATATGTTGTTTAGAAGAACCGAAGCTGGTATAAAGATTGCATATAGATTCTAAGTAACAGATACAGTGTCATCTACGTTAATTTGGCTTTCAAGATAGATTTTGCCACATAGAGAAAGAGGTAATTCAGGACAGCCCAAAGGTGAAAGTCAATCAAAGTGAGGAGGTAGTAATATTCTTCTTCTTGCATGTCAATGACAATGTAGGATTGAAGTGCATAAGAACAGTATACATCTCGATAGTATCACTTTTTCTGAAATTAATCATTTTGAAGGAATAGGATGGAAAGGAAAGGAATAAAAAAGAAAGGTATTGTACCTTTACCGATCCACATGCTATCTTACTTTGTTTCCTTCTCACTCATATTTTCGTGATCATATCTAGTTGACCCTTTTGTAACTCGTTCAGCTCCAGTTACCTTCTAAACTTCCAAAATAGAGCGCTGCTACACTTTCTCATCGAAAAATTTATTATCATCCTACATATATTTATCCTTATGCAGATATCGGGTGTGTCTATGTTGGTGCAATCCGTGATGGTGGTGGTCATAATCCCACCACTTCTAAATTTTACTAAAAGTCTTGATAGGCGTGTAAACATGATTATTTTGCACAAATTTGAGAGAAAGAGAATGGACCCCATTCCCTTTGTTGGCGCAAGACTACAACTATAATTGTGCCTCAATTTCAAACAAGTTGAAGTCGGCTATATGAATCCTCACTGACCATATCGACCATTTTTGATGAGTCTTGTTGGCACATGACTCGCAAAAATCTCTTCCTCCCTCATCATTTGACAAAACATTTTCCTCCATCCTCACCATTTGTCATCATGCACACCATATGTTAGAAAATAAGAATCCAACATTGATACCTTGATTGTTGCTGCTATCACAAATCACCAGTAAGTGGCATGACCAATTCCAACCAACTTTCGTAGTATACTGGCATCCACATAAGCACTTACCATCTAAACATTGGAGCAGCACATACACAATACAGAGGCACCAGCTAGATCAACTACTTTCAAGTTCTGGAAGGCTGAGTGGTCAATATTTAGAAATAACTACGTGGATCTCGGGTTTGACTCTCATTATGATATTCATTGTGAGTCCATCTGCTCTAGCCAGGCGGACAAGATTACCCGCACTGGGTTGTAGCAGACTGTCCAATGGATTTAGTTAAGGTGCGCGCCCAAGATTTGGCCTGGACAGCACTATATTTAACAAGTATCAACTGTTTAGTCCTTTTCCAGCTCTACTTGAGAAATTTGTTCCTCTGTTGCATGTTTGCCTCTGTATCCAAATTCTATTAGGGGATAGGAGAGTTATGAGGACAGTGAAAATCAGGACGTAGGAAATGTTATAACTGTGATAATGGACTAAATACAAATCCTTTGCTCTCCTTCCATTTCCTATGGGGATAAGATTGTGAAGCTGATTGTTTTCTTTCTTAACTTATTTCACGTTTGTTTACAATTTCCATCAAATTACCTGCTTCTTCTCATAATATATAGACCTGAAGCATTCTCTGATTAAAACAATGAATAGATATGTCCTTCTCAAAAAAAAAAAAAAAACAATGAACAGGTATGAAGCATTTTTACTACTTTTACGTGACGCCCTGAATTAATGTATAGTGGGAGAATCCGGGCTAATCAAGTAATATGCCTTAAACAAGCTTTCAGATCTTCAAATCATCATCTCTATCACTTCATTGCAATTATTTGGGTTGTCATTTAGAAAAAGATTATTCTGAGCTCTGTTCTGAACTGCTGATAAAAGAAGTAATAGGCACCAGTGAAAAAGAAAAATAGGAATTTTCTTTTATGTTGTTCTGTTATCTCAAAATGGTAGAAACATGAATACAGAATGTGTCTGGAATTCGATATCTATCTTCATTATCTCTTGCTGGATTAGTGTTCGTCTGTATCCATGAATGTTAGGTGATTTTTCCCCTATTGAAGTTTGTGTTTGGCATGCAAACTTCTTTTAAATTTTTTTTGCGTTTTGAAATTTTGCTTGGCCGGTTAATTCTCAAAGAAAAAAAAATTGAGAAGCAAAAGAAAGTAATTTTTTGAACACATTTTTAGTTGTTTAAAATTATTTTAAAAACGATTCTCCAAAACTTTTCCAGAAATGCGTTTCAGTGCCACTGAAGTATTGTTAAATTAAAGTCCCTGAGGATTAACACATGGAGTGCAACCTAATTTGGACTTCCCTTTTTGTAATTTTTCTTCGTTTAGTTGAGATTTTTGAAATCCTTCATCATCTACAAACTTTATTAGTTCAAATGCTTAGTTCTTAAACAGTAATTCAAAGTTTTATTAGTTCAAATGCTTAGTTCTTAAACAGTAATTCAAAGTTTGTCGAGTGAAATGCAGTCAATCTATTGTTGCAGCCATTCGTCTGTCTGTTCTGCTTCTTCCTATCTATGCATTGTTCAGGAATTTTTTTTCCGTAACTAATTTTTCTTCATTTTTCTAAAATCCTTGGATGATAAAACTAAATTTTCCTCTTTTAGTCAGCAGTAAACTTTTATGCTCTGTTATGGAATCTGGATACCTCGTGATTTTGTTTTACTTAATGGACTGTCAGCATTAGCAGCTATCATTTATTAAACCGAAAATTATCCTCTAGCTGCTCCTGTGCAAATGTGTGAGGTCTTAGCTGTATATTTCGTCACTTGTAGGGGTTAATGACCACTCTTGATTATGATCATTGAATAGCTCAGTCTTTTCTGTCTTTTCATTTTTATCTTTAAATTGAGAATGCATTTTTTTAATCCTAAATCTGCCTTGCCTTTGCATCCACAATACTCGACTCTACTTTTCGGAGGTGATTGTTATTCAGTGTAGGACTTAGTCGTCTTTAAGTTAATATGCAGTCCGGGCATCAAGAGAAGGAAACAACTTACCCACACTCAGTGTTTGCACCAAGCAAATAAATGCAAGACATGTTTCTTGGATATAAATTTTTATCACTTAACCATGCTTAAGTAGTAGATATTTTCAGTTTGATTTGAATCTCTTAAGGTTCAATTGCTTGGTTTTGTGTAAACACTGAGTGCTGATAAGTTTCATTCCATCTGCTTTCGTGAGTTTCAGCTAATTTCTAACTGTTGCTAGAGTTGATTATAAGGATGTTGTCATCAAGTGGTGGCATGATACTTATTGCTTCTATTTTTCAGTCTTCCTTACATTAGAGAGCCTGCGAATTCATTCGTTCTTGGCATGAAAATCACAAAGGAGTTAGATAAGTACAATATCAGCCATTATACTTTGGCTGAATTTTTCCTGGAGTTGCAAAACTGCACTTTAGCAAGTTAACTATTCAAGTTCTGAAAGCAAGCAAATAGTCCATTCAGAGGAGTTTTTATGAATTTTTAAGGGAAAATTGTATCATTGCCACACTTGTGATCTTTTAAGGATGATAGAGGATGATACTACTTTCAGAGAGAAACAAAGGAATTCAGTAATGTAAAGAAGCATGTAACTAAAAGAGAACAGATCTCCACAACTCCATTCCCATTCTCCTTCTATTCCTCTCTAGTGAACTTTTACCATCCCTAACTCTTGTTATCCACCTTAACATATTTAAGTGCAGGATAGTTACAGGAGAACTCCCTTGTGAGTGCTTTTGTCAGATGTAGTAAGACTTATGGAAAAGGTTACATGATACTTTTGTCGATCTAATTGTTACTTTATGCTAAATGATCCGTGGTTGATCTTCATGAGGGTTACTGTGGATTTGTTGCGATGTGCCTATTTAGGTTTGACAGATGAACCAACTGCTGCTAGCTATTACTTAGAAATATTTTTGTTATTTTTTTTAGGTTAAGATAATGAATTGATTTTTGGTCAGCTGCTCTTAGTTCTCTCCATTGTCCCTTCAACCTGCTCTTCCACCCTTGTTATCCTGCATTTGCTCCTTGAACATTTTCAATCATTGTAATTGACATGCATGTGTGATCTTTTCATAAATCATTTCAGGCAGTAAGAGAATTAAGTCAAAAACAAGCTGAGGACAAACAGAGGACTGCAAAAGGAAGTAAGTTATGACTGGAAGAATATCAAGGATCCAATTTTGCGTGGTTGCCACTTATTTATACAAAATATACAAGATGAATGAAAACATACAACAACCTGCTCTCTGGTATTTGACTAAAGGGAGCATTTGAGAACACATTACATTCAGGTTCCTCGCACTTTTGCAACAGGGATAAACATAATCAATTTTTTGTTACTTCTACCTCTTTTTTCCCCCCCATGTACCCATCTCCCCATTGAAAGCTCATACGAGTGGCGGAATTCAACAATGTCATGATTTAATTATTTCATGCAAAGAAATTGGAAGTTACTTCCTAGGCTTTTACATTCGAAGACCCTTACTAATTCGTTTGTTTTCCACTTGAAATACCCATTACACAAACTTGCACTGGAATAGAAAGATTATATTTAGTTCTTGTGGTGAAACTTTGTCCACATTTGCATTTCAAGTGTTTTGTGTAGCACCCAGCCTTATCTTAGGAGTTTTCTTCCTGTATAATTATGTGTTTCTTCAGATCCAGTGTTGGAAACTGTTGATGCCCTAGCTATTTTTTTATTTTAAATTTATGCGGGAATGGTGTCCGGGCCAGCTTGTGCGCATCTTTTTCTCTTTGCTTTTTTTACCCTTCTGAATTCACTGATCATGCAAAAGGTTCCATTACATGCCTAATTACTGGCTTTATAATCCTCCTTTCTTCTTGACTACCTGGACCACCTTGAAATTTGACATGAGATACACATGAACAATCAAACCAAGAAAAATTAGATGTAAAGCCAAAGTTACTGAATTATTTTCTTGTTAAAATTTTATGACTTCAACCAAGATCTCTGGTGACTAAAATCTATAAGTATCATGTCATTCAGAATAGTCATTTTCGGAATAATACAGGTACACTCTTTCACACTGAAGCACCACTCACCTGTGTTGCTGGGGCTTACTATAGAAAATAAAGTTGAATTTTTGTCACCTTTTTTTATCATCCTGTAACCTTGATGTGATAGATCATGTTAAAATGTTTTTTTTCCTGGTAAATAAAGAATTTTATGGACACAGTTTTCACATTATTATTTGATGCAGCAAAGACTCAAAGTAAGCAGATTGCTGCCCAAGTAGAATCATATTTTGTCTTAAACTTTCAAAACAAGCATATTGACCTCATTTATTTGCATCAGTTTGGCTAAGTGCAGTCCTTATGGAGGAAAATAAAAGAGAAGAAAAAAGGGGACCTGATTAGCTGAATAAACTTAGCTTTGACAAGCTGTGTACACATAAAGAAGAATGGTACAGTCAATCTTGAAACTTATTATTTGTATTTTGGGCTTCAGTTATCGCCCTTCAGCCACTGATATACTTATATCATTAACGGACTGAGCGTTGCCGCTTTGTGATTGAATATCAGAATACAACAATCTTTGAAATACAAATGTAGGTTGCTTTGGTTGAGGCAGATCCATGTCGCTACTACTTAGCATAAGAACAACAGATGACATTGATGGCCTATCAGCTGCATTGTCTTGGACACAAAGCAGGCCAATTTGTATGCATCTCACTACTGTCAAAGGAGAAAATGAGCCGGAAAGTGTTTTATCCATTAAATCTAGTGCCTTGCTTTCAGTCAAAAGCTGCCATGCCTGAAATTATTTTAAAATTGGAAATAAGTAGATAACCTTACAACAACAATAAACCCAGTATAATTCCACAAGTGAGATCTGCGGAGGGTAGTGTGTACGCAGACCTTACCCCTACCTTGAAGGTAGAGAGGTTGTTTCCGATAGACCTTCGGCTCAAGGAAATATGAAATGAAAGCAGTAGCAACAAGTAGTAACAATAACAAGATAATAAGAAAACGAAGCGAAAGGAACATGTAGTAATAGAAATCTAACAATAATAAAACACAAGACTAACACTAATACTACTAAAGGGCAGCCCGGTGCACTAAGCTCCCGCTATGTGCGGGGTGCAGGGAAGGATCGGACCACAGAGGTTTATTGTACCAGCTTTACCCTGCATTTTTGCAAGAGACTGTTTCCACTAATACTACTGGTACGGGAAAATAAGTAGATAACCTTGAATACTGAATTTGTTGAAAGAGGTCCTGCTAATTTTGAATTTGAACTTACATAACTAAGAAGGTTCGAATGCCTGTCATGATCATAAAATCCTCTGTTTTTCCTGCCACTGACAATCTCCAGTACCAAAACACCAAAGCTGTAGACATCAGATTTCTCAGAGAATAGTCCACCCATGGCATATTCCGGTGACATATAACCGCTGCAACATATTTGTATAAATATGTGTCAGTATTTGATATTATGAACTATTTGTCTAAAGCTGCAAGAAGAGCGAAAAGAGAAACTTCTGCCTGTAGAAACAAAGGAATTTACAATGTTCCCACAATTCTCTGAGTGTTTAGTTCTTGAGTCACTTGAAAGGTTCTGGCCAACCCGAAATCTGAGATTTTTGGAGTCATATCATCGTCCAAAAGAACGTTGCTTGCCTTCAAATCTCGGTGAATGACCCTTAATGAAGAATCGCGGTGAAGGTAAAGAAGTCCTCTAGCAATTCCATGAATCATGTTGAAACGTTTTGGCCAAGAAAGCTGATGGCTTTTGCTTGGATCTGACAGTATGATTAACAGCACATCAAAAATAGTTATACAATTAAAGAAAGCAATGACACTCCTTATCATAAAAAAAGGCAGACCAGTACACTAAACTCTCGCTATACGCGTGATCCGGACCATAAGGGTCTATTGTATGCAGTCTTACCCTGCATTTCTGCAAGAGGCTGTTTCCATAGCTCGAACCCTCATGGCTCGAACCCGTGACCTCCTTATCATAAGATATATTATAATTTTTGGAACCACTTACCAAACAACAAAGTGTCTAAGCTTCCATTAGCCATGTACTCATAAACTAGTAACTTCTCTTTCCCATAAACGCAATACGCCAATATTCTAACGAGATTCCTGTGCTGCAGTTTGGAGATGAGCAAGATTTCATTCTTGAACTCTTTAATTCCTTGTCCAGAGTAACTAGATAATCTTTTCACAGCTATTACTTGTCCATTTTCCAGTTTTCCCTGTATGATATTCGCAATGATGGCTTTAGTTTTCACATCAGCGGAAGTTATTCGTCTGTAAATCACTCGACAGATAGACGCGTATTACCTTATAAACAGGGCCAAATCCTCCCGCTCCAATCATATTTATTTCACTGAAATTCTCAGTTGCGATTTCCAACTTAGCAAAATCAACATGCAGTAGTTCTGATGAATCTTTTCGCAATACTTGCTCTTCCCACAAATTGTCTGTAGTTGTATCAGCCGGAATGAGGTCTTTAACCCTATTTATTCTATTTCCTGATTTTATTTTGGATCCACATGTGAGTAGACATTGTAGGTCAAATTATAATATAAGAAAGCAATTCAAAAGGTTTACAATGATACTAGTCTAAGCAATTACTATGATCTGCAATAAACTCTTGAAATCAGGAGAATAGATTTTACCTCTTTGACTTGCTTTCCACCTGTAGAAAATGCATCCAAAGATACCAAGAACGAGAATGCTTGAAACAGTTGTGAAGCCGATGATAAGTTTTGCCTTCCTTTTATCTTCATCTGAAACTATATTATGTTATACAGTCAAAACTTTCTATAACATTCTCGTTTGTTCCGATATTTTTTAGCTGCTGTAGTAAAATGTTACTTAGAGGACATATATTGTAACACCATAAAATTCAGTTTCGGGAGAAACTTGACTTTTATAGTGAATGAATGCTGTTATAGAAAGGTCTGACTATACTACAAAAAGGTGACACCATAAATTTTTTAAACATCCAAGCATAATGGTGAGAACTGAATTTACCTAGTTCAGAATAAGCAAGACGAACAAACAAATCTGCACCATCATATGAAAACTTCTGAACATCCATAAGTTGTGCAGTCCAAACCATGCAGTTAATTCCATCTGGATACGCGTAGGCTGCACAAGAACAGTTATTCAGGCACCACTCTTTGCAGTTCTGAGCACCATAATCATACAAATACGTGTAGCGATCTGGCAATTTCATCTCACTCAGCTGCAAAAACTTGTCATTTTTCGATCCCTTTGGCGCTATGCCACTTGTAGTACTGATCTCACATACAAGTTTAGTTCGCCTCACACAGCCACCAGTCCAATTTCCTCTGCTCCATTCCTCAGTCGACTTTGGTTCAAATCCTCTCAAGCAATTACACATTGGAGACTTATTCTTATCGCAAACACCATAAGGACCACAAGTTCCATAAACATCACACGGATTATCTGGTGCCTCCCATCTGACTTTCCACGCGTTCAGTTCTCCTTCCCATTGCATCATCTGCAATATCCCTGATGGTTTTAGGACCATGATTTTAACATGCAAATCGTTGACGGTATTCAAACTGAGAAAGGCAGATTCCTGTTGCTTATTTGATACTATATTTATACCACTTGCATACCCCTTTTCGTCATCAGGTACACCTATGAAGTTCCCTCCATCCCACGGGCCACCTCTACTGTAAGGCCTCGAGTCATTAGTCCAAGTGAAGCCTTGAGGAGGCATTTCTACCGAAAGTCCAGCAATAAAATTTCCAGGCGATGGGTCATCTTCAGCTTTCCACGACGATAAAACTAGTTTCACCCCCGTCCTGCTGCTGTATCCTATAACCATTCCTGATAACAAGGTATCACAAGGATAGTTAAAACCATCCCATAAAGATGTTCCAGAGACAGTATCTTTAAAAATGAATTCTCCTTTGTCTGTTAGCACAGCAATTGTATTGTTAGACTGGACACTAACATTTGTTGACCAAACGGTATTTTGGTTGCCATCTACAATTCTGAGGTTTCCATCAATTCCAATCTTCAAGATTGCAGCAGAATCAGAAGCTGATAGTGGATCTTCTCTATTTGCTACCCAAACAATCCTCTTACCAGGAATATTCTTGAACCATATACCGAGATATAGTTTGCTCGAGTTACTTGGATTGAAGAAACCTAACTCAAATATTTTGCCAGCGGAGACAAGCGTCTGATTCAACGACAGTTGTTGGGACTGAGTTAAGGTATCATTTTCAGCAAAAACTTGTGGTAAAAGCATCCCTCTCAACATCAGAAACAGAAAAAATACCCATCTTTGCCATGCCATTTTCTGGAAATTCAACCAATAGGCTTCCTAAAAGTGTATGTCCAAATATCCCTTTGGGTATTCAATCCCATTTCCTTTCGTTTTCCATAGAAAAAGTCAGGAAAACGTGAATCATTTGAGAAATAGTTTAAGAACTATGTTCAACGGTATACCTTGTAGTTTGACATTTTCCTTGTTTAATACTTATTTATTTTGTTTACTTCATTATTTATTGATTGATGATTCATCGATCAGCTATTAAGAAATATATGAAAATGGCATTTTTTCCCATTGACTTCAAAATCTTTAATATTATCTAAAGCTATTCTTCGTCTGCTTTCAGATTATGAAGAAAGAGAACTAAACTAATCCAAGTAGGATCACATTTGATGTTGTTCTATTAAATATCAAAGTCAACCACAAAGCAGATAGCATACTGTTCGTCAATGCTTTTCTTTTTCCCCAGTTTAACCATTTGCTGTTCGGAACCACTGATCCATAATAAGGATTCACACCAGGTATGCCTAAGTGCCACTACTTTGAATCCCCTTTGTCATGAAATTACACTATGAAATTACACTATGTAAAAAGTTACAAACAAAATTTATAAACTATTGAATCCCTTTTGAGATAGGTTATATTATAAGTGTGATATTATTACATCTTTTTGAATCCCTTAATCAAATACCGCTTCGTCACTAAGCAAACCCAACCGTCCCACCACACTCCTCTTCGCTACGGATGGCCATTTTGATGACGAAGCCACAAGTGACCCCAACTATTAATAGAGGACAAAATTATTTCATTTCGCATAGTTCAGGGGCAATTGTTAGTATCGAAATAATCAGATGTCATGTGGAAGCTAGTAAAGCAAACCTTGAACGGCGGTAAATCAAACAACAAAAGAGAAATATACCAAAAGAGAAATAACATTTAACATAGTTCGATCAACTGACCTACGTCCAAGGCGGAGATGAGCAATCCACTATATAAAAAGAGAGTACAAAATATCGAGAGAACAACCTCAGGAAGAGGCAAACACAAGTGACATACTAACACTTGTCCCGTAAAGTTCTCCCCGTAAACACTACTCTCAAACCCCATATGGCTACATTGTGGATGCTGCTGAATGAGAAGGAAAAATCCTCAATTTATAGAACTCCAAACATTTTCCTACAAAAAAAGAAGCTAGTCAAATATGGAAGAATTATATTTTCCTTCTAGGAAAAGAAAAATCTAATTACGGTAAATATGTTGTCCTTTCATTCATGAGATAGGAAAACCAATTATGGTAAGAAAATTAGGGCAACACCTAACAATTCTCCCCCTTGGCCTAATTTTTCTGACGAAATTAACTTGATCCACCTTCTTTTCATAATCTTCAACACGTCACATCTCCAAATCTCCATCTCAAAGTTTATCTCAACGTGAGTAGTACTCCGGTCAAATTTCTCAGAGAAAAATCTTGATTACCATCAAATAGGTTGTGGCTAGAACTAAACCCGCCAAGATGAAACTATGTTGAACCTCGCACTGATACCACTATTATGTCGAGGAAGAGGCAAACCCGAAAATAAAGAAGGTAAGGAACACCAAATTTTAACGTGAAAAACCCTTCAAATTGAAGGTAAAAACCATGGGATTACAAAGATCCAAAAAGCTCTACTATAATAATAATAGGGTTACAAAAGTTCTCCAAATTAGATACACAACAAGTGCCAAACACGGAGCAACAATAGCAACGACAAATCAATTGAAGAAAGAGGAGAAGTCACAAAACTAGAGCTGTTGTTCGGGGCTCGAAATCAGATGCTACGGGACACCAAATCTAATCTTTACTGTTCAAATAAAATATGAAGATATTGCAAACACTCAGTCAAAGTTTTAGTCTGATCCAATGGGTAACGAATTGGAAAAACGTAATTTGAAGTTGGTTGGTCGGAATAAAAGTCTGCAGCAAAATGAATACTTTTCTTCTCTCTTCTCTCTTGATGAAAGCTCTCTCAAAAATCACTCTTATGTGCTTAAGTCTTTCAAAAACTTGTACCAATGAGCATTGAACAATTCTCAAAGGTTGGCCTATTTATAGATCATGGGTGGTGCTTTCTCTTAAAGCCAAAACCAACTCTAAATAGGAACAAAATCCGAATCCAATTCCGAATAGAAATGAAAACCAAAAGAGAATAGGATTAGGTCGTTGGGCCTTTGGATAGACAGCATGGGCATGTGCCCAACAAACTCCCCCTCCAGCCAAGGGACCAAGTGTGCCTTCAAGTAAAGGAACTATTGACAGGTGTCATGCCTGCCAATATTTTGCTAAACGCATGTTTGTCTGCAAGCTTAACTACGAAGTCTTCAAGCTGCTCCATATAAATCTCCTCATTTAAATCAGCATGAAGAAAAGTAGTCTTGACCTCCATCTGCTCAACCACTAAATCTAACTTGTGGCTAAGCCTAGAACCACACAAATAGAAGATACCTTTACAATAGGAAAAAAAAATTCATCAAAGTCAACTCCCTTCTTCTGGCCAGAACCTTTAACAACTAACCTTGCCTTGTACTTGGGCGCAGAGGTATTGTTATCTTGCTTTACTCTGAATATACATTTGTTTGATAAAGCTTTCTTACCTTTCGACAATTTTACTAACTCTATGTGCCATTCTCATTGAGTGACTTCATCTCATCTTCCATGGCTTCTATCCACTAATCTTTTTGAGTATCTTGCATGGTTTCATCATAGTTATCGGGTTCTTCCATGTTATTCAAAAGTACATACTCATCAGGAGGATAGTGTATGGATTTTTGCTTCTCCCTTGTAGATTTTCTAAGAGAGATTTCAGGAGCATTCGAAATAGTTACCTGAGCAGGAATTGGTTGTTGATCAACCATAACTTCATCGACTGGAACATTCATAACATCTACACTATGGTGATCATTTTGATCTTGATTACTATCTTTATTATTGTCTTGGGTACCTTCATGTGCAATAGGTGCCTTAGCAATAGAAACTGGATCAATATCAACTAAACTCTCATTACTCTAAGAATCTATCTTCTCAGCTTTGTCAATATCTTCAATAGTCTGGTCTTCAAAGAACATTGCATCACGACTTCTAATAAGTTTATTGTCAACTGGATCATAAAAACGATACCCAAACTCATCTTGACCATAACCGATGAAGATGCACTGCTTAGTTTTGACATCCAGTTTCAAACTCTCATCTTTAGGAACATGCACACAAGTTTTACATCCAAAAACTCTCAGGTGATAATAAGAAACATCTTTGGCAAACCAAACTCTGTCTGGGACTTCACCATCCAAATCAACAGCAGGAGATAATTGATTACATAGACAACAATGGTAAGTGCTTCCACCCAAAATGTATTTGGAAGTTTAGCCTCTAAAAGCAAGCATCTAACTCTTTCAACTAGAGTTCTATTCATCCTCTCTGCCAAACCATTCAATTGAGGCGTCTTGGGCAGAGTTTTCTGATGACTAATTCCTTGTTCCTTGCAATAGTTATCAAAGGGACCACAATATTCACCACCATTGTCAGTGCGGATACATTTTAACTTCTTCCCCGTCTGTCTCTCAACTAAGGCCGGAAATTCCTTAAACACGCCAACTGCTTGATCTTTAAATTTCAACGGATATACTTAAAGCTTACGAGAATGATCATCAATGAAAGTCACAAAGTAAAGTGCACCACCTTTTGACTTTACTTTAAAAGGACTATACAAATAAGAGTGTACTAGCTACAATAAATTGAGCTTTCGTGAGGAAGAATGGCTATGAAAGAAAACCCTTTTCTATTTGCCAGCTAAACAATGGATACACCTTTTCAGCTTTGCTTGTTTCACTCCAGAAAGCAAACTTTTCTTAGCCAAACACGTAATCCCCCTCTCGCTCATATGACTCAATCTTCTGTGCCACAATTCCGATAAAGTGTCACTTTCCACAAGATTTGTGGAGTCATTAAGAGTAGAGCCTTGTGTCACATATAAATGACCATATTTGACTCCTCGAGCCACTACTAACGAGCCCTTGGTGAGATTTCATTGACCATTAAAGAAGGCATTATGGTAGACTTCATCGTCTAATTTTCCTGCGGAGATCAAATTGAAAGGAAAGTCTAGAGCTTGCTTGACATCTTGAAGAACTAACATTGAACCATTATTAGTTTTCAAACAAACTGTGCCAACACCAAACTTCTTAACTTCACTGGCATTGCCCATCTTTAACACTCCAGAATCAATAGGAGTATAAGATGAGAAAAAATCTTTTCTTGGTGTGACATGTGATATAGCTCCAGAATCTACTATCCAGCTCGTCTCATGGGATACCAATATGATGTTTTCATCATAAGCAAAAAGAAGGTCATCTCGAACAATAGCAACAACATTGTTCTCGTTATTTTTAACTTTCTTTCCTTCTCTAATGTCTTGCTTCAACTTATGGCAAAACCTTTTGATGTGTCCTTTCTTGCCACAATGGTTGCATGTAATATTATGATATTTGGACTTTGACGTACTTCTACTTTTACCTCTATTCCTCAAGCCTCTTGTTCTATCTCTCCCCCAATTCTATAAGCAAGATATCTGCTTATAAGGATGAACCCTGAGATTTTCTCTTTACTTTCTCATTCAACACACCACTCTTGGTATATTTCACGGTCACCTTACCTCCAAGAGCTGAATTTGTCAAAAAAACACGAAGAGTTTTCCAAGAGTCTGGTAGAGTATTAAGAAACCAAAGTCCTTGTATCTTATCATCAAAATTAACTCTCATTCCAGACAGCTGATCAAGGATGCCCTGAAAATCAATTATGTGATCAAGGATAGGGCTGCTTTCCTTGTATTTAAAGGTAATCAATTGATTTAGTAGGAACAACTTATTATTCCCACTTTTTGATGCATAAAGAGTCTCTGCTTTTCCCATAATGATCACGCATATGTCTCGTTCATAATATGATTGCGGAAATTATCTTCAACCCATTGTCGTATATATCCACATACTTGTTGGAGCTCGAAATCCCAATCTTCATATGATATACTCTCAAGTTTATGAGTTGCAAAAACGGATAGATACATCTTCTTCACGAACAACAAATCTTTCATCTTGCTTCTCCAAACATTATAATTTCTCCCATTTAAACACACCATCTTTCTCATATTCGCCTCCATTCCGTAACAACCCAAATAAATAACTAAGGCTTTGATACCACTTGTTAGGATCGAAATAATCAGGTGTCATGTAGAAGCTAGTAAAGCAAACCTTGAACGACGATAAATCAAACAACAAAAGAGAAGTATACCAAAAGAGACACAAATATTTAACGTGGTTCGGTCAACTGACCTACGTCCACGGCAGAGATGAGCAATCCACTATATAAAAAGAGAGTATAAAATATCGAGAGAACAACCTCACAAAGAGGCAAACACAAGTGACACACTAACACTTGTCCCGTAAAGTTCTCCCCCTAAAAACGATTCTTAAACCTTATATGGCTACATTATGGATGCAGCTGAATGAGAAGGAAGGATTCTCAATTTATAGAACTCCAAACTTTTTCCTACAAGAAAAGAGACTAGCCAAATATGGAAGAATTATATTTTCCTTCTAAAAAGAGAAAAATCCAAGTATGGTAAATATGTTGTCCTTTCATTCATGAGATAGGAATATCAATATGGTAAGAAAATTAGGACAACACCTAACAACAATTTGGCCCTTTTCCCTTTCTTAATTACATATGGAGGTCCATTAGTTTTGAAGGATATATGCAGGCACTTAAGTAACAACGAGAGATTTTCTTGAGACCAAAATTAGATAGGGATGTTGTTCTCCTATTTCCAATTGAGGGGCAAAATTGACCCATTTTCCTAAAGAAAAAGGGAAAAGGTTTTAATCAAAGAGCTTTGCTTTGTTAGCAATACCAAGCCACACAATATACTAGGACTATTGAAATGTTGTCTAGTATAGTCTCCCAAGTGCATAAAACTAGGGATGTTAATGATTCGGTTCGGCCGGTTATTTTATAAAATTTATACCATACCAATTTTTCGATTATTTTCTTACATATAACCAAAATTAGACTTCTCGAAACTGTCTCAATCATGTCAATTTCTCTTCGGTATCGGTACAGTTTGGTTAATTTTCGGTATTTTTTTTACCCGCCATATAAAAGTTACTAGTAGAAGTATAATGTAATAATATACGTACATTTATATGATTTAGTAATACTTTCTAGATATTTTTACTTTTTAAATAGTAATGAATTAAGAAAACATGAAAGATGGTTAAAGTATAGATCCATAAACTATTCTATAGCAGCGTAATGTTAACTAAGTAAAGGCAAAAAAAATATAAATCACAAGAGTGAAAAGATATTAACCAATCTGGGACTCAAGGATAAAATCTATAGAAGATTAAATATTCAAAAAGATAAATCTAAATTAAACGAAAGAAACATATTAAATACATTGTAGTTTGTTTTCATAATCACTAGAATACCTTGTCTCTTGCTAGTGAATATACTGAAAATAATTTAGTATCAATAGAAGTAGCATAATAGGTTTAAGAATTAAGATTTTAAGTTTAATTACTTGTTGGCTTGTAACCATTTTCATAATTCCAAAGTCGAAGAAAAATTTTAATGTTTTTTTTGGGTAAATAAATGATTTTATTTACCAAGTATAGTTAGTTACAAATCCAAACAAAACTGAGACTAGTCTTTAGCATAACTCCTGCTGGACATGAAGCCCCAACTTAGAGTTACTAAACGTTGCTACTTACCCACCTCCTGCTTCTAATTTCCTAGTCTACATCAGGATATCAGTTTAGTATTGACATGGTTCGTGCTAGTCTAGGGAATGTATTTCCTAGATGATCAATCGTAGGATAGCGTTGGTTGATTTCTTCTTCTTCTGGAAAATCACATCATTCCTCTCTTGGCAAATATGATAAACCGATGCTGCTAGTGTTATTCTACACACTGCTGCCCCTCCATTCTTGCCTTTACCAACTTGTTCTAACCACTTCAACTCCTCCTACCAAGTTTTCCTTGTTCTCTGTATACTTTTCCAATTCAGTAACTACTGCTATATAGTTCTTGATACTTCACAATCAAAGAATAAATGTTGCACCATTTCATTCTCTCTTTAACAGAGTGAGAAATAATCCTCCATTTGACTAACCTTCTTTCGTAGATAGCCTATCTTGTATTGCTTGTCGTAATATGAAAATCCACTTGGGAAATCCCTGATTATTGCACATGAGTTTCTCCATGTCATCTTCTGAAATTCCCCTTGCATGGCTTTGTATACTTGCCTCACTGAGAATCTCTCCATATGCTAAACATGATCTTATTTAAATCCAGCAGCCACAGGGGTAATTTGTTGATAGGTTACAAGTACCTTAGTTACGAGTACATTGTCTTATGTTTTGATGATCTAACAAACTTACTATCAAGAACCAATAAGGAACATGTTACACATTCTCAAGACTTTAATATTACAAGGTTCCAGCTTGAGATATGGTTCAACTCTCTAGAGTTAAAGAAATAGCTGAGGGAACAAATCTCTACCAGCTCCCGAGGTAACTTTATGAAGTCAACTCTCTGGTTGTAAAGTTGCTGCATGCACACGCTATTGTACAGGAACAATACAACAGTCAACTTTCTGTGGACGACTTTTTATCTACCTTGATTACATCATTGTAAGTGATGTTACATATGTATTACTAACATCAAGGAAGGTAAAACAAAATCAGTTGAACTTTTAGAGAATTTACTCAAGCTCTCCCACATGATCATCTAGTAAGAAATTCTCAAGTGCATCAAGAACAAAGAACAACACTACTATGGACCAGTTACCCATAGCAAATCATCGTATGTCCTTAGTTGAGTTGTAACTTTGTAATAATTCTTCAATTATAATTTATACTTAGCTTGCTTAGAAGTATTCTGTAGGAAACTCTGTAAAACTTAAACCTTTGTGTTTGGTCTTGGCTAGAGTTAGTCAAGTTGTAAAGTATTTGTAATAGAGTTATTACAAAGTGGTTTGTAGTAGAGTATTACAAGTTAGTAAGGGATTAAAAGGTTAATTCCTAGCTTGCATAAGTTGTAATCTAAAAGTTGCTTAGTAGTGAAGTTGAAATCCTGCAAGGGTAGGTCGTGGTTTTTAATCCCGTTGAGTTGGGAATTTTCCACGTAAAATTCCTTTTGTCATTTCTTACTGCTGTGTGCATGTGTTCTGTTGAACCTGATAGAGAACCTGGTTCTCTATAGAGTTTAGTGGACCCTTATATTCTATCAATTGGTATCAGAGCGGGTACTTTCTATCAGGTTAACACCTAGAAAGGATCCTCATGGATGCTCCTCCAAACTTCGAAAAAGGCCAGTCTACTTACAGACCACCTAGGTTCAATGGACAGTATTATGGATGGTGGAAAACTAGGATGCACGACTTCATCATGGCTAAAGATTCTAGCTATGGGATGTCATCTGTGGCAAACCCTTTATCCCTCCCAAGAATCTTGTAGATCCTGTTGTAGCCATTCCTAAAACGAGGAAGGAATTCAATGACGCTGATCGAAAGTCCATAGAAAAGAATTTTCGTGCAAAGAAAATTCTTGTTTGTCGCATTGGTCCTGATGAATATAACAGGATATCAACATGTCAATCAACAAAAGAAATATGGGAGGCTCTTCAGACAGCTCATGAGGGAACAACACAGGTGAAGCAATCGAAGATTGATATGCTCACAACTGAATATGAGCTATTCAGGATGAAAGATGATGAATCCATTCAAGATATGCATACTTGATTCACCTCTATCATCAATGAGCTTCACTCTCTTGGTAAAATTATTCTAAGAAACAAGCTTGTCAGAAAAATCCTTAGTACACTGCCTAGTTCTTGGGAAAGCAAAGTAAATGCCATTACAAAGGCGAAGGACCTACAGACATTGACTATGGATGAACTTGTTAGAAACTTGAAGACTTATGAAATGAAAAGAAGAAGGAAAGTGAAAGAAGAGAGATCAAAAGATAAAAGAACCTGGTCCTTGAAACGGATGGAAATGACTCAAGTGGTGAAGATGGTGATATGGCATACCTAACGAGAAGATTTCAGAAAATGGTTTGCGGGAATGGAGGTATTCCATAAAGGGGCAGTTTTAGCAAGCCAAAAAATTATGACGTTTGTCATAAATGTGGCAAGACAGGACACTTCATCAAGGACTATCCTCTCCTAAAGCAAGATCAATTCAATCACAACTCAGACAAAGAAGCCAAAAGGAACTTGGTTCCTGATAAATGCTTCAAGAAAAAGAATGATGCTGACAATGTTGTAAAG
This sequence comes from Nicotiana tabacum, assembly GCF_000715075.1. Lineage (NCBI taxonomy): Eukaryota > Viridiplantae > Streptophyta > Magnoliopsida > Solanales > Solanaceae > Nicotiana > Nicotiana tabacum. The sequence goes on along the minus strand of NC_134100.1, from coordinate 20,553,323 downwards.
CAAGCTTTTGCTGCATGGGGAGACTCCTCCAATGAGTCTAAAGAAAAAAATGATCATGGCGATAGCTCAATGATGGCAGTGGAAAATGAAGCAACTGAGTATGACTCAATTTTTGCTTTGATGGCTCAATCTAATGACGATGAAGATGATGACGACAATGAGGTAAATTTTCTGAATGTTAAGAGAAATCTAAAATCTTACTCTCCTAAAAAGCTTATGTCATTAGAAAATGTATTAATTGATGCTTATCATAGTCTCATAAATGATAAAGATGCATTAACTATGGAATTAGGAGAAGCTGAACAAACCAGAGATGATCTAGTAGTTATTGTAGTTGATTTGAAAGAAACAATAAAGAACCTGAAAAATAAAAAGGATGCCTTAGATGAGAAAATTGCCAGTATAGAACATGAAAGAGATGATCTAATAGTTGTTGTGGTTGACCTAAAAGAAACCATTGATTATGTAAGTAAAGAAAAAGAAGCCTTAACTAAGAGAGTTGCTAATATCGAGCAAGAGAGATATGACCTAATAGTGGTGGTGGTAGACTTGAAAGAGACAATTGAAGAACTTAAAATGGAGAGAAGGCCTGGAAACTCTAAAAAGGGAAAGGAAGTTGCGAGTGAGACACACATTAATCTTGAAAATGAGTTAAATCTAGTAAATACCAGTCTGTGTGCTGAGCTTGAGAAAAATAAACAGCTTCAGGAAGAACTAAGAAGAGTGAAGAGTAATCTTGAAAAGTCACTCAAATGAACCTGGTTCTCTGATGCTATAACTACTATGTACACCAACAATAGGGGAAGCAGGCAGGGGATTGGGTTTCAAAGGGAACAGATTCCTTACAACCCTCATAGCAAGTATGTTACTGTACCCAGCAATTGGCTATGTACCTATTGTGGTAACAATAGGAACCTCAAGGAAAACTGTATGGCGAGGGTTCAGCCTCATCAGAAAAATAAAGTCTTTGCTGAGAGAGTAACTACTGCTAGAGGACCTGGTCCATCGAATAGGAAACATATACTGCCTACTTGGACTAAAAGAGCACTCATTTATCCCTTTCCTCATTACAAGGGACCCAAACTCGTTTGGGTTCCTAAATCTAACCCTTGATTTCCTTGTGCAGGGAGCAGTGAAAGGGAGCATCCAACAATGATATATGGACATCGGCTGCTCAAAGCACATGATTGGAAATATGATCGATTTTCCTTCATTGAAAGCCCTGCAAGGAGAGAGTGTACCCTTTGGAAATATCTAAAAGGGGTACACTTTAGGAGTTGGAAGGATTGGGAAGTCACTCACTCATTCAACTGAAAAACGTGCATTATGTCAATGGCCTGAAGTATAGTCTCTTGAGTGTTTCTCAGATATGTGACAAGGGAAATAAAGTGGAATCTTTTCCAAGATATGCACAGTCACAAACCTTATGACTGGTGAGGTGATGCTTGTAGCCAAAAGAATATTTGAGTTGCTGATTGTAAGTCTCTACAAAGTGGTGATCTAAGTTGTTGATGTCGATGCTGAACTATGGCACTAAAAGTTGGGGGCATGCAAGCTTTTCACTACTGAATAAACTAGTCTAGAAGGACCTTGTTCGTGGTCTACCCAAGTCGAGCTTCAAGAACACAAATGTGGGATGCTTGTGCAAAAGGAAATTATGTCAGATCTTCATTCAATCCCAAAAGGGAAGTCAGCACCTCAAGGCCACTTGATCTTCTTCAATGGATCTATGCAGATCAATGAGAGTGCGAAGCAGATGAGGAAGAAGATATATCTTGATAGTGAATGACTACTTTAGGTTCACCTGGACTTTGTTCCTCAGAACCAAGGATGAGACTTTTCAAGTATTCGTGGGCTCTGTCAAGAAAATCCAAGTGAAGATGGGAAAAAATGTGGCTTGCATCAGATCAAATCATGGAACAAAGTTTGATAATGTAGATTCGATGAATTCTGTATTGAAAGTGGGATTACTCAACTTCTCAGCTCTAAGAACACCCCAACAAAATGGAAATGTGGGAAGGAAGAACCGGACTGTTGAAGATATGGCGTGGTCAATGTTAATTGATAGAAGAATTACAAACATCTTCACCAAAGTTGCTGACCCATTTGAGGACATTTGGATGAAAATGCTATGTTCTCAACAATGGCAAGGATCAACCTGGAAAGTTTGATGCTAAAAGAGATGAAGGAATCTTTCTGGGTTACTCGTCTCAAAATGGACAGGAATGCTGATGAAGATGGAGAACTCTTATTGATTCCAGGTGAACTTATTAACATGGAAAATGGGAAGGCAAACATGATGAGTCATGTCAAGGAATCCAGTAAAGATGATATAACTACCTCTCCATTCATTAGCAAGGAACCTGGCTCCACGATCACAATAACAGAAACTGAAAATAGAGTCGTTGATGCAGTTCAATGTATGTCACCTGGTTCTTTGACCTGCAGATCGAACTGTTATAGGAACCAGGTGGGTAATCTGGAACATTGATAAGTCAACATAAGTACATTAAGTAGTTGCTGAAAAAGGTTTGACATGGAAGCATCAAAAGTGATCGACACTCCCATTACCACAACTACACGTCTAGATATGAATGAACTCGGTTCTTTAAATCAAAATCATGCATAGAGGCATCCCTGGATCAATTTTGTATCTCAATATAAGCAGACCAGACATTATGTTCAGAGTGGGTTTCTGTGCAAGGTTTCAGTCAAATCCAAAGGTGTCTCATCTGAAGGCTGCTGAAAGAATGTTGATATATCTTTAAGGAACACAGGACCTGGTTCTCAGCTATCCTTCAGGTGATAATTTGATATCATTGGGTATGCTGATGCTGATTAGGTAGGTTATCTGGGGGACAAGAAAAGCACATCTGGAATGGTATATCTCTGGGTTCCTATCTTATCTCATGGGGTACAAGGAAACAAAATTCAATGGCACTCTCAAACAACTGAAGCAGAATATGTAGCAGCCGTCTCCTGCTGTGCTCAACTGTTGTGGATCAAGCAACAGTTGGAAGACCTTGGGGGATAATGTTGAAAAATCGCTCATTTGTATGAATATTTGCAGCACTAAAGATCAAATTGCAGATATCTTTACCAAAGCTCTAAGAAGAGAACATTTTGAGAAAAAATCGCTTGGCACTGGGGTTGATAAAATCCAACTGAGGACCTGGTTCCCATTGATTGCCGGCGAAGAGGCCGCCAGACTTGAAGAGGAGAGTGAGGACGATGAAGTTGCATAGGATGAAAATGTTCAATTATAAGTTTGTCATCATCAAAAAGGGGGAAATTGATAGGTTACAAGTACCTTAGTTACGAGTACCTTGTCTTATGTTTTGATGATCTAACAAACTTACCATCAAGAACCAGATAAGGAACTTGTTACACATTCTCAAGACTTTAAGATTACAAGGTTCCAGCTTGAGATATGGTTCAACTCTCCAGAGTTGAAGGAACAGCTGAGGGAACAGATCTCTACCAGCTCCTGAGGAAACTGTACGAAGTCAACTCTCCAGCTGTAAAGTTGCTGCCTGCACACGTTACTGTACAGGAACAGTGCAACAGTCAACTTTCTGTGGAAGATTTTTTACCTACCTTGCTTACATCATTGTAAATGATGTCACACATGTATTATTAACATCAAGGAAGGTAAAACAAAGTCACTTGAACTTTTAGGGAATTTACTCAAGCTCTCTCACGTGATCATCTAGCAAGAAATTCTTAAGTGCGTCAAGAACAAAGAACAACACTACTATGGACCAGTTCCCCACAACAAGTCATCGTATGTCCTTAGTTGAGTTGTAACTTTGTAATAGTTCTTTAATTGTAATTCCTACTTAGCTTGTTTAGAAGTATTCTATAGGAAACTCTCTGTAAACCTTAAACCTTTGTGTTTGAGTCTTGGCTAGAGTTAGTCGAGTTGTAAAGTCTTTGTAATAGAGTTATTACAAAGTGGCTTGTAATAGAGTATTACAAGTTAGTAAAGGGTTAAGAGGTTAATTCCTAGGTTGCATAGGTTGTAATCTAAAAGTTGCTCAGTAGTCAAATTGAAATCCTACAAGGGTAGGTCGTAGTTTTTAATCCCGTTGAGCTGGAAATTTTCCACTTAAAATTTCTCTTGTCATTTATTTACTGCAGTGTGCATGTGTTCTGTTGAACCTGATAGAGAATCTGGTTCTCTATAGAGTTTGGTGGACCCTTATATATTCTATCATTTATTTTATTAAATATTAAAGTCAACATAACCTGAGTAATTTCTAATCCAACCGCAAAGTAGATAGCATATTTTTCGTCAATGGTTTCGTCAACATAACTTGAACCTCGCTGATCCATAGTAAGGATTCACACTACTGAAAGGTTCTTTATTCCAATGGTTCTAACCCGAAAAATCTAGTTTAAGGCAGGGGCAGGGGCAGGGGCATAGCTACCCTTAGAGAAGGTGGTTCAATTGAATATTTTTGCCAGAAAATTACACTATGTAAAAGGTACAAACAAAAATTTTCTGAGATAAAAAACAAATAGCCATATAATTCTCCTATTTCCAATAGTTGAAGAGCAAAATTAACCAATCTTCCTAAAGAAAAAGGAAAAAGGTTTGCTTTGTCAGCACTACCAAAGCCACACGAAATATTAGGACTATTGAAATGTTGCATAGTCTCCAAGGAACATAAAACACTCTCATTTTATTTGTGAAATCCTAACTATTTTCTCTATTCATAGTTCAATCTAGGGAGATAAATATCATCTACAATTAAATTAACCATCTACATTATAGAAAATCCAATTAGTTAGTTTATTTGCCGAACTTGGTAAGGGATGCGGTATGCGTATTAGTAGGAAACTGAGCTAACTTTGCAAATAAGACCATTCAAGCCTCACCAAACTCATGGATAATAATTTGACCTTTAAATAGAAGTTGTCCTATATATGCAATATAGTTGTACTGATCTATTTTATCTGTTTTTTAAGGTTACTATTGTTAGGGATATAGTAAATATGCCCTAGATCCAATATCATATTTGATGTTTTGAACATATTTTTATAAAATATATATGGCATTTGATATTCTTTTATCATTGATATTAATTTCTTGATTAATTTGATAAGGTCCTTGATTAAATTTTGAGACTTGACATTGCGATGGAGATCATGATAATGAGAGTAAAGTTTCTTATAGTTTAATCTAAATTTGTTCTTGATCGTAGGATTATTAATTTTGGACATTAGTAATCCGGTTAGATAAATATTTATGTGATCGCCTTTATGGGATAAAGATTAGTTGATCTCATTAACTAAATCACATAGATAGATGATGTATATAGAGATATGATCATTGAACCGACTCATTGGATAATTCCTAATGGTTAGAATTATCATAAACTGTCAATAGGATATTCTCTTGAAGAATGTGATGTAACTGTTTCCTTTGACTTGAGATCGTCATAGTAATTGACAAGTTATTTATTGTGCTTTGATACTAGACACCTGTGGCTCTAGGGCGATAGTTGAAAAGATATTGGGTACGATTAAATACTTGTAGAATTAGTGATTGATCAAGATGGAATCTGTCAACTCTTGGTAATGAGCTTAAGCTCCATGTTGTCATGAATTATAAACGACCAAATTAAGACCTTGGCCAGGGAAATTGAATGAAAGAAGAAATGAGTTTCTTAGGTCATTCAATGGTCGATTATATTTGATGTGAACTCATAGTTGGTCGCCTATTAGGATTTGACAGTTGAACCATATCCTAGAGTGATCCAGAGCTATAAGGATAGAAAGAATTACTACATTATTCTTCTACTGGCCGTTGAGAGTAAATTGTATACTTTATGCTATCCGGTCGTTAAGGAGTGTTGCTAGACGCCACCCTTGATTAGTATATTGATGTGATCAATTTACTACCGGTTTAGTATTGAACCTATGGGGTCACACACTTACGAGTGTTCTGATCTTTGCTAAAGGATTAATTAACTTATTATTTGATAATTAAATTAAGGAATTTAATTAGTCAAATAAATTTAGTTATTAATATAAGTGAAATATTATTATATTCATTGCTAGCACAAAGGATATAGTTAATATTGTGAACAAATTGAAGTTTTCTATTTGGAATAGAAAATTAAATTATATCTCTTGGTTGTAATATATATGGGATATATATATAATATTAATTGATATTAATTATATAAAAGTTGTATATAATATCAATTTAATTTTGTAATTGGATTAACGTAAAATTCCAAAAGGACTTGTCGGCTTATTTCAATCACGTACATCTTATTAAGAATGGGATTTGTACTATTCAATTTGGATTGAATTAAAAGGTCCATAAAGGACGTGGCTTCTATTCCTGTATGGAACGTGATTTAGTTTTCTAATAGAAAAAGTTTTACAAAGTTCAATTTTGGAATGAACTTGTAAAAGAAGTAAATCACGTTTATATTTTTCCTTAACCTAATGAAAGATATTGTTGGCTTAAGTGATATATAAATACATCACTAAGGGTTAAGAGGCCACGGTGAAAAAATAGTACTTTTAAGAAGCCACAAAATTAAGAGAAAAATATACAAGAACAATTCTTGTCGTGCGACTTCGTTTATTAATTCTTGAGAAGAAAAATACTTTGTGAAAGTGAGAGTGCAATACAAAGACAAGAGAGAAAATACAATTACAAGAAAAGTGTTTCTTGTTCTTCTAATTTGAGTTGAGATTTTTGAGAAAAATTTCATCACAAGTTTTCCGTTCAATTTGTTCGCGGGTTTTGTTGATCAAAGAGTTGATAACAAGGATCAGTCTTGGTGTGGATACGCATAGAGTCTTCGCACTATCGAAAAAATTTGAAACGAGACTCTCTTCACCAGGTACGTCTTAGATCCGATCTTTGACATGTAATAAATTTTAAACACGAAAAGATCTGCCTAGGATTGTTATTGTCTTCTGCTGCGTGTTACGAACACCTATATGCAATCCTTCAGTGGTATCAGAGCAGTGGTTTATTGTGTCTAAAATTTATTTACGAAATATTTTTATATTATATTTGAAGATTTCAAACCATAATACATGTGTCTTGTGCAATAGTTAAATCGTTTGAACTATTGAGATAGTTCATAACTTGAATTTAAAATTTTGTATTAGATACAATGGGAATCTATAATAGGTTACATGATTCTATTGTTATTTTCAATTGTTATTAGTTCATGAGATGTTAATTAATAATAATATTCTAGCATGAATTATTTTTATGTGATATATAAGATAAACATGTTAGAGGATGTTGAATTTTATTTTAAGTCATGCGCTTATTCATTATATAATTTTGAATTATTTATTACATGTGATGTAAATCAATTTAGGACTAAGCATGTAGACAACTTGAACTAAATTCACATGCTATAAAAGATTTGATCTTCAAGTTATTAAAAATTGTTTTAGTAACAATTCCCTCTTACTAAAATTTGAGTTCTTAAATAATAAAATATAAGATATTTTATTATAGAGCTATCCATTAAGGTAATTAATTTTACTTATTTCTTGTTTATAAGGAGCAGCCTGATTACCAGGAGACTTATAGTTCGAGAATATGTTAAAATTATTTATTGCATTAGATGTATGGATTGAAAGAATTATTCAATTTTACACTAGACGCCTGGACTACCCAGGGGAGTGTAAAATTTAATAAGTTCTTTGCTATCATGATGGTTGAACTCAACTATGCCAATATGATCGACTTGACTACCAGGGGACTATTTGACATAAAGCTATTTAAGGAAATTGTATGGGGATACAATTGGTAAGAGTACCTACCTTTAAAATATATGTGAGAAACGACTTGACTTTCAAGGGGCTCATACATATTGTTAAAGGATTCCGTTACTACACTAACAGAAATAAAGATTTCGTAAACTATAATGAGGTTAAATAGTTTAAAATAATTAGTGAAAATATCATTTAGATAAAAGTCCATGTCTTTATGATATATGCAAATATGTTCTTATATTATTGCCTTTTCTTTTCTATATTTTAGATTTCTCAGTATGTCTGTTATATCACTATGTGAAATACTTGAGACCAACAAATTGGTAGGACCAAACTTTGATGACTGGTATAGAATTGAGAATTGTTCTCATGCATGAAAAACTTATTGATGTGATCGATAAGCCTACAAAGATAATCCCACCAGAGAATGATGTTCAAGGCACCAAGGTTTATCAGAAATACTTGGAAGAATGCCTTGCTATTAAACACTTCATTCTCGCTTCTATGAGTTCTGAACTCCAGAGAAAACATCAGAATATGGATCCAACTGCAATCATTGAATATCTTAAGAAGATGATTGATACACAGTTGGACATTGAAAACTCTCCAGTTGGACCCTTTGTCAATCATTTGACCGTTTTTACTGAAGAACATGAGAAGTTGGGGTACAAGCTTGGTAAAAAGCTTTCTGAAGATTTGATCTTGCAGCCAGTATATGATGCTGAATGTTTTCACTGTAAGAAGAAATGGCATTGGAAGAGAAACTGCAAGGAGTATCTTGAAACACTAAAGGACAAGAAACAAGGTGAGACATTAATGAAAAATATTTTCAAGGTTTCTTTAGCTACTACTAATTCTTCATTGTGGGTATTAGATGCTGGCAGTGGTTATAACATCTGTAATATGTTGCAAGGGTTCAAGGTAAGTAGGAGGCTAAAGAAAGGAGAAGTTAATCTACAAGTTGGAAATGGTGCAAAAGTTGCGGCCGTAGCTGTAGGATCAATTTCTTTAATAATGCCTACGGGCAAAGTACTTATGTTGGATGATTGTTATTATGTTCCTAAATTTGTTTCGAACATAATTTCAGCTTTTATGTTAGACAAACGTGGTTTTCGCATAAATATAAGCAATGGTATTTTCTCTATTTATTATAGTGATAATTTATATGTGAATGACTATCTCCAACATGACGTTTATGTCTTACCTAATGTGAATGCTAATTCGATTATGCATGTTTCAAGTCTTAAGAGGAAAAGAGATGATCATGTAAATCAAACATACCTTTGGCATTGTAGGCTTGGTCATATTGGAGAGAAAAGAATTAACAAGTTGTACAAGGAAGGGTACCTTGACAAGTATGATTTTGAATCATATCCAACTTGTGAATCTTGTCTCAAAGGAAAAATGACCAAATCTCCATTTACTGGAAGTGGAGAAAGAGCTTCTGAATTATTGGGACTAATTCATACAGATGTTTGCGGGCCCATGAAAATTCAAGCTAGAGGTGGATATTCTTGCTTCATCACCTTCACTGATGATATGTCAAGATATGGATTTGTGTGTCTTATGAAACACAAGTCTGAATCTTTTGAAATGTTCAAAAGGTTCCGTAGTGAAGTTGAGAAGTAGACTGGTAAAAGTATCAAAGTACTAAGGTCTGATAGAGGTGGAGAATATCTTAGTGAAAATTTTACCAGATATCTCAAAGAGAATGGGATTCTCTCACAGTGGACACCTCTAGGAACATCACAACACAATGGTGTGTCTGAAAGGAGAAATCGAACCTTTTTAGATATGGTGAGATCTATGATGGGGTTCACTGATCTTCCAATAAATTTATGGGGATATGCTTTGGAAGCAGCAACATACTTACTTAATAAAGTTCCCACTAAGTCAGTCTCTGCAACACCATATGAGATATGGAAAGGATGTAAGCCTAACCTTAAACATATTAAAGTTTGGGGTTGTCCAGCTTATGTTAAGAGACTACAGTCTGATAAACTTGACTCAAGATCTGATAAGTGTAGGTTCATTGGGTATCCCAAGGAAACAATGGGATATTATTTCTATCACCCTTCTGACCATAAAGTGTTTGTGGCCAGAGGAGCAATCTTTTTGGAAAGAGAATTTCTTTTAGAAGGAAATTATAATGGAGAAATAGAACTTGATGAAAATCAAGAAACTAATGAATCAACACAAAATAAAGATCATGAGAACCAAGTTGAAGAACCTTTATTGGATGTTTTGGAGTTGCCAAGGAAGTTGCTATCTTCAACGGTTGAAGTTCAAGAACTAAATAAAGTTCAAGAACAGGTTAATGAACCAGTTCCAAACCAAATTGAACAACAACCAAATCCAACACAAGGTGAACAAGTTGTACAAGTACCTCTTCGAAGGTCTACACGGGAACGTCATGTACCAACTAGATTAAATTTATTGGTACAAGATGATGTATCAAATAAGGTTGATCATAATGATGATGACCCTAAGACCTATGAAGAGGCTATACAAAGTTACGATTATGAGAAGTGGCAAAAGGCCATGGAATCTGAAATGGAATCCATGAAGGAAAATAAAGTATGGACTTTAGTTGAACCTTCAAAGGATATAAAACCTATTGGTTGTAAATGGGGTTTTAAGAAAAAGATTGGAGCAGACGGAAAGGTGGAGACCTACAAAGCCCGTCTTGTTGCCAAGGGATATCGTCAGAAAGAAGGAGTCGACTATGACGAGACTTTCTCTCCCGTGGCAATGCTCAAATCTATTCGGATTTTGCTTGCTATAACAACATACTATGATTATGAAATATGGCAAATGGATGTGAAAACATCTTTCCTTAATGGTGAGCTAGAAGAGGATGTGTACATGACACAACCTGAAGGTTTCACATCTTCGTCTGATCATAATAAAATTTGTAATCTACAAAGATCCATTTATGGACTAAAGCAAGCTTCTCAAAGTTGGAATATTCGCTTTAACAAGACAATTGAAAAGTTCAATTTCGTTAGATGCGAAAAAGAACCTTGTGTGTACAAAAAGGTTAGTGGGAGCACAATTATAGTCTTAGTATTGTATGTTGATGATATATTGCTCATAGGGAATGACATACCAGCATTGCAAAGTACCAAGATTTGGCTATCTGAACAGTTCTCCATGAAAGACTTAGGAGAAACAACTTATATATTAGGAATAAAGATCTATAGAGATAGATCTAGGAAACTGCTTGGACTTTCCCAGTCTTTGTACATTGATACCATCTTAAAGAGGTATAACATGGATAATTCCAAAAGAGGCTATCTACCGATAGGCACTGGAATTTCTCTCAGTATGGAGGATTGTCCTAAAACACCTGAAGAGAGAGAACGCATGAGTAGGATCCCATACGCTAGTGCAGTGGGAGCTATCATGTATACCATGACATATACACGTCCTGATGTGGCTTATGCACTTGGAGTGACTAGCCGATATCAGGCAAATCCTGGTGAGGAACATTGTAAGGTGGTGAAGACCATTCTTAAGTACTTAAGAAGGACTAAAGATCAATTCCTCATCTATGGGGATTCTGAGTTGAAACTTGAAGGTTATACTGATGCAAGTTTCTCTTCAGATATAGATGATAGCAAATCTATTTCTAGTTATGTATTCACCTTAAATGGTGGTGCAGTGAGTTGGAAAAGTTCCAAACAAGCTACAGTAGCTGATTCAGTGACTGAAGCGGAATATATAGTAGCTAGTGAAGCTGCTAAGAAAGCTGTATGGATGAAAAAGTTCTTAACTGAACTTGGTGTGGTTCCTTCAATAGAAGGTACAATTTCATTGTTGTGTGACAACACTGGAGCCATTTCTCAAGCAAAAGAACCAAAATCACACCAAAAATCCAAACACGCTCTGCCAAGGGATCACTTGATAAGAGAAATCATTGAACGTGGAGACGTCTAGATTCAAAAGGTTGATGGAAAGGAATGCTCCATACCCACTCACTAAAGCTCATGGTACAAAGGAGTTTGACAAGCACAAGTGAAAATTGAGAATGAAGTACAAGAGCGATTGACTCTAGTGCAAGTGGGAGATTGTTAGGGATATAGTAAATATGCCCTAGATCCAATATCATATTTGATGTTTTGAACATATTTTTTATAAAATATATATGGCATTTGATATTCTTTTATCATTGATATTAATTGCTTGATTAATTTGATAAGGTCCTTGATTAAATTTTGAGACTTGACATTGTGATGGAGATCATGATAATGAGAGTAAAGTTTCTTATAATTTAATCTAAATTTGTTCTTGATCGTAGGATTATTAATTTTGGACATTAGTAATCCGGTTAGATCAATATTTATGTGATCGCCTTTATGGGATAAAGATTAGTTGATCTCATTAACTAAATCACATAGATAGATGATGCATATAGAGATATGATCATTGAACTGACTCATTGGATAATTCCTAATGGTTAGAATTACCATAAACTGTCAATAGGATATTCTCTTGAAGAATGTGATGTAACTGTTTCCTTTGACCTGAGATCGTCATAGTAATTGACAAGTTATTTATTGTGCTTTCATACTAGACACCTATGGCTCTAGGGCGATAGTTGAAAAGATATTGGGTACGATTAAATACTTGTAGAATTAGTGATTGATCAAGATGGAATCTGTCAACTCTTGGTAATGAGCTTAAGCTCCATGTTGTCATGAATTATAAATGACCAAATTAAGACCTTGGCCAGGGCAATTGAATGAAAGAAGAAGTGAGTTTCTTAGGTCATTCAATGGTCGATTATATTTGACGTGAACACATAGTTGATCGCTTATTAGGATTTGACAGTTGAACCATATCCTAGAGTGATCCAGAGCTATAAGGATAGAAGGAATTACTACATTATTCTTCTACTGGCCGTTGAGAGTAAATTGTATACTTTATGCTATCCTGTCGTTAAGGAGTGTTGCTAGACGCCACCCTTGATTAGTATATTGATGTGATCAATTTACTACCGGTTTAGTATTGAACCTATGGGGTCACACACTTACGAGTGTTCTGATCTTTGCTAAATGATTAATTAACTTATTATTTGATAATTAAATTAAGGAATTTAATTAGTCAAATAAATTTAGTTATTAATATAAGTGAAATATTATTATATTCATTGCTAGCACAAAGGATATAGTTAATATTGTGAACAAATTGAAGTTTTCTATTTGGAATAGAAAATTAAATTATATCTCTTGGTTGTAATATATATGGGATATATATATAATATTAATTGATATTAATTATATAAAAGTTGTATATAATATCAATTTAATTTTGTAATTGGATTAACGTAAAATTCCAAAAGGACTTGTCGGCTTTTTTCAATCACGTACATCTTATTAAGAATGGGATTTGTACTATTCAATTTGGATTGAATTAAAAGGTCCATAAAGGACGTGGCTTCTATTCCTGTATGGAACGTGATTTAGTTTTCTAATAGAAAAAGTTTTACAAAGTTCAATTTTGGAATGAACTTGTAAAAGAAGTAAATCACGTTTATATTTTTCCTTAACCTAATGAAAGATATTGTTGGCTTAAGTGATATATAAATACATCACTAAGGGTTAAGAGGCCACGGTGAAAAAATAGTACTTTTAAGAAGCCACAAAATTAAGAGAAAAACATACAAGAACAATTCTTGTCGTGCGACTTCGATTATTAATTCTTGAGAAGAAAAATACTTTGTGAAAGTGAGAGTGCAATACAAAGCCAAGAGAGAAAATACAATTACAAGAAAAGTGTTTCTTGTTCTTCTAATTTGAGTTGAGATTTTTGAGAAAAATTTCATCACAAGTTTTCCGTTCAATTTGTTCGCGGGTTTTGTTGATCAAAGAGTTGATAACAAGGATCGGTCTCGGTGTGGATACGCATAGAGTCTTCGCACTATCGAAGAAATTTGAAACGAGACTCTCTTCACCAGGTACGTCTTAGATCCGATCTTTGACATGTAAATAAATTTTAAACACGAAAAGATCTGCCTAGGATTGTTATTGTCTTCCGCTGCGTGTTACGAACACCTATATGCAATCCTTCAACTATATATCTCTACAAAGATATCTGGCAGTTCTAATTATAGAGTATCTGTCTAAATTACCCTTCAACATTCTACTATGAATAGCGAGGGTAAATTCGAAAAAAGATAAAAAAATGTGATTTCTTTTTTTTAAACGTCACATATTTGAAACAATTTAGTTGAAAAACCGGACTAATATCTAGCTAGAATTGGAGATAATATGGACTAATTGCGAAAATCTTATTGTCAAAGTCGCAGTGGTCTGTTCATACAACGTCCCCCTGCGATTTAACTAATCTCATCCAGTATTCTATGGTTCCATGCTCCATCCAATATATATATATATATATATATATATATATATATATATATATATATATATATATATACTATTTCTATGAACATGCGTTGCACGTTAAAAGTTGTACGTAATGATTTTGGAAATTCTTTTATGAAAGAACATGAAATTTAAGTAATCAGAGAATTATATAGAATACAACAGTTATTTAAATGTCGAAAAATATCACTACATTAGCATAAGATGTGAATTCAAAATGATTGGACATCGTTATCTGAACCTGCAAAAACGATCAATTTAGTCATGTTAGTTAGATAATGTTATTATATACTTATAGTTTTCTATAAATATTGATATTCCTTTTAAATATGTAGTAATATAATTGTTTGTACGAAAAAATAAATTGAGACAGATGCAGTTCAACATTTGAAATTGTTCCCCCTTGTACTTTATTTGTTGTCATTGCAAAACACAAGCGTACTGAAAATTATTTTTCGATAAATTTGAAAGGGTATTCTTCATTTTCAAGAGGCGAAAGCTGAATTCTGGGGATGAACGCATGCTTGAAAGTACATTGACCTATTAGGATTTCTGCATGTATAACATTATTGTGAAAACTTCTACATATTATTCTTATACTATTACATCAACTATTTGACGGATCTAAGTGCATTGTTGTTGTCGATATTGATATCTCTCTTGAAAGTGCAACATATAGTTATTCGTGGAAGAAAACATATTGTTGTAAATATAGTCCAATATTTAGGATGTTTGTCCTTGTGCTTTATTTAAATAATTACAAAACATAAACATACTAAAAATTATTTTCACACAAATTTAAAAGGATATTCTTTAGTTTCGGAAGATGAAAGTTGAATTCGGGGATAAACACATACTTAAAAGCACATTGACAGTATCATAAGTTCTACATATATGACGTTATAATTGTCAAAACTTCTATACCATATGTGTACTACATAAGTTATTCACCGGATCTAAGTTTTTAGTAGCAGAACAGATATATTTTTCTTCAAAAGCAACCTATATGCATTGGAAGATCAATTTTAACTTAGTCTAAATATATATATACACACACTAACATATGATGACACTAACATACGTAAGAAATAATCAACTTGACAACAAACATGTACGGTAGACGACCATTTGGTATTAAAGCATTTAAGTATTCTTCTTGGTAGTAATTATTGGTATCATCAATCTTTTGTTGAGTTAAACTAAAAAATATTTTATTTTTACCATAAAGTTAGCAATCAACCTTTTATTTTAGTTGATCAACATATTCATTTTTGCTAGCTAAGATAGCTCTTTAATTTCTATCATATAATTTGCACAAATTGTGTTTTAATCTAATGACGGATATATTTTCCTTATTAAATGCACTACTATTACCATTAGGTTGATAACTAAGTGTTCTGGAAGAACCAAATCATCTTTCATTGGATGCTCTTCTTAGGTTCTGACACGAAGTAAGAAGCCGCTGAATGTTGGATATGTATTTAAGGCCGAAAGTATAATTTTGGCAAGATAGCTTTTACACTTTCTGCTTTCGTCAATTTTATAACTACTTATAGTACTTGACAAAAATCACCTTTAAAACTATTACTTTTCCACCAAACAGTTCATTTATATCCAATGTATCTCTAAAACTCTAGGCAATTGTTTCAACCGTTTGACGCTTAGCCAAAAATGTTTCGTCCCATATTATCACTTTTGCTTTCCTTATAAATTTAGCACTATTTCTCTTTTTTGATATATTTGTGATAGTTATTTCAGTTATTTGAAGAGGTATATCAAAACCTAAAGTGAGTTGTACGACATAATAATAAAATTGTTGATGATACACTATTTGTTCTAATTGCTAACAATAGCATGCCTCCTGATATGACCATTTCAAGTAATGCATGACATATGAATATTATTTTGATTCCATCGGAGAAAACTATAAAGGATAATTCCGCTATACCAGAGTCAACTTTTTATAATATAGTCTTGAAATTAAGCTTATTCTTGTTCAGGATTTTGCTTTGATTGTGCTTTTTCAAACATTTGTATGGCCTTCTTAATATTATACTAATCTTTTTTACTCTGTGATCTAATTTTTTAATTTCTAATACTCTTTTTATGGAATAAATATATGTACCATAAGATTTTTTTTAACTTGAAAAATAATTTCTCATATGATGAATTAAAAAAATAATTTAGTTGGATTCTTTTGCTAAATAATTAATTAAAAAATTTGATTGTTTATTTTTAACATAAAAAATAATTTATTTCTGTTGATTTAGATTCCTAATAGTTCATCTCATATTTGAATATATACCCGTAATTATAATTTATTCACCATAAATTTATTTTTAAAGAGTAAAAAGATCGATTTGACATTACACTTTTAGATCTTTATGTTTGCAAAATCATTAATGGTATGACTCTTACTAACATTTTTCTTTCTCTTTCTCACACATTTACAGTCTTAAAAATTTTCTTAGTTGTTCTTTAATAATTGGGTATATTTTTCAATATTACATAGAAGAATTAATAATAATAATAAAAAATATTATTTAAGTAGGAAAGTAGTTCAAATATAATATAATAATATATTATCGTGAGAGTTTTTTTTTCTCAATTTCAACGCTTTATGCAGTATGTTTAACATTACTTTTATTTATTTTTTGGTATTGGATATTATAGAGCGGTAATGTATTATCAATATGGAGGAAAAATATTAAATATTAAAAAAATTAACATAGAAGTTGTTGTAGTCCAAAAAATAAGTTATTACATTTATGTCTTTTTCCGTTGAGTTCTTCTGTTTAATATTTTAGGGCTATTTTGGTCTATTAATATTGTATTCGTGTTTTTATAATAATAAGAAGTATATCTTAAAAGTAATAGAATTACATGACTAAAAATATGTCCATATCCGGAAAGTAATTATACTAATAGGAAATCTAACGTGTTCCTAAAGGTATTAGGTTTACATGTTAACATGTAGTATTACATATCAATGTCCGAAACTAATAAGTCTTTTTAATACTTATTTTTCTATTTTTATATTATTACTATTGATAGCTTCAATTGAAAAAAAAAAAAACCTACACCTAATAAATTGAAGGCCCGTTCTTGCTTTTAATTCTTATAGGAATCACTGAATTTGTTTTAAATTTTTATGGGAATCTACTTGAATGGTTAAAAGTTAAAAAAAATTCCACGAAGTTTTAATTGAATTCAAAGTCTAAATTTTTGGAAAGTCATAAATATGACAATTCTATCCAACATATTCGAAAAATAATTCAATATTTGAAGGATAATACGATTCTTAAAGGTGATTATGTAGGATTCCTAACTTGTAGTATTATGTCCTAAAATTAATAGGATTACAAGGTTAATATCTAAAATTTCGATTATGTCCTTCATTGTGAGTTATTATGCTTAATATTAAAAGGTTATTTTTGTAAACCAACATTTTATTCATGCTTTTATAATATACTAGTTTCTATGTATGTGCATTGCACGTAAATTTTTAGTCGATTAAATATGAACAAAAAGCAAATTAAATTTATTAAAAATTATATATAAGAAAAAGAACTGTTTAGAGCAATTGACGTGAAAAAATTGATGCACTCATTGAAATATTAAAAACTTTGTTGTTACATAACATAATACTTGAATTTGAAATGATTGAATATCGTTTGAAGCCGTAAAAATGACCAAATTTAGTAAAGTCAGATAAAATTTGCGTTTAGAATGCATATATTTGCAATGTGGCCGTATATCACCTAACACTTTTGTCTTCTTTGTAAACGGTGTTTTCGATATTTAATCCCCTCTATTTTAGGTGATTTTAAAATCTATATATTAGGCAAAATTATAATATTAGTAGTCTGATTAGACAATCCTATTTAAAAGTCAGAAAAATTAGTCTTTTAATTTCATGTGGTACAGTTTCTTATGATCTCATTCAAAACATAATACCAAACTCAATTAGCCTGAACTGTCAACACATTCATATAAATTATTAATATCTTGTTATCCTTGAGTGATATGAGAAGAATTAACAACGACTTTTTGTTTGATTACCAAAGTCAAAGAAAAATTGAAACCCTACTATTGAATACACACAAAGATGATATCCAAAGAATACAAAACATTTTTCATTAAAACATAAAAAATCAACGTTAGAAACAGAACTACATCAAACGTGCCACTATTCTCAAAGAAAATAAAGGAGATCTCTGAAAAGTATCAACGTATCTAAACGAACACATAATTCTTCAAAATCACCAACATAACATACTATTAGTGCATTGAGAAAATACAAACAATTGAATTTAGGAAGGAAAAAAATTAGATAACAAACTTGACCACTACCTTTAAAACTTTTAGTGAACATGTCAAACTTGAAAGATAAAAGCATGGCAAAGAGTACATGATTAAGCTAGGTGAAAATACTTATATGTATTTATCATAGTTAGATAACAAATTGAGGCCATAAATATAAATTAATGTAATGATTGTATGTCAGAAAACACTTATATTGTACTTATTATTTTAATGGATACAATAATTTACCTTAAACAATCAGTAGCAAGATGTATTATAAGTGGTGCAATAAACACACACAAAAGTGAAGGAGAAGAAGTACACAAGCATACCTCAAAAAGTTGATCACAGCTTGCAGATTGATATCCATCAATATAATAACCTAAAAATTAAAAATATACATTACTAAAAATTAATTTAAAAAAAAAAGTGCAAGAAAACATTCCTATATTCTAAGACAAACAATGAAAAAATAGTAGAAACCACAAGGGATTTTTTGTTCCGAAATTTAGGAGTCATTGTTTTATTTATAAAATATGGGTGCAATGTGTTTCTAGTTAAAATCAAATTGTACATGCAAACCTTTTTTTTTTTGGTCAAATTGTACATGCAAACCTAAATGGTTTTCAAGTAGACTTAAATTACCAGATAATTAATGACACAAGCAGTTTTGGGCAGATGTCACGTGGGCTAGGGGAACTTTTCTGATATCCTATGCAATTCAAATTAACAATGTTTTAGTTGGGATCAAATTATTTATAAGAAAGGAGTCCTTAACTAAATTGAATTTAAAAAACCCATCCAAGTGCGTAGCTTTAGTATTTTTTTAGTTTGAATTCGAAGTCCTCAATATTAGGAGGACTTTTAAATATTACAATTTTATCCAATACGTTATTTGTTTTTTTGAAAGATAAAATTTAGCCTTTTAAGGTTATAATAGTCAATCAATATTTTGGGATATTTTGGTCGTTCAACATTTAGCCTGAAATATTCGTGCTTTTATAATATATATATATATATATATATATATATGTGGGTAGAATCATATATTTATATTTATAAAGAGAAAAGTCAATGATACACATATTTTGTCGCCTCCACTGCAAGATAAATATATGTGTAGTCGTGGACCAGCTATTAAAAATTCTTGACCAGAAAGAATAGGTAGTATTCTTAGAAATAGCAGTGGAGACGATGGATCATATATATTAGGATTGAAAAGAAAAAGAGAAAAATAAACAGCAATGGCGGAGCCACTTTTGTTTAAGGGGTGTTAATTGATATTCCTTTATTGAATAATTATATATATATATATATATATATATATATATATATATATATATATATATATATATATATAGATAGATAGATAGATAGAATCCCCTTACATGTATTTTACAGGGTTGACAGCATTTCAACAAGGACTAAACAACATCACGAATAAATTAAAAAAAGAGGGAAAGGTCAAAGTTACTCATGTATTATTTGATATTGATCAATTTTATCCGCTGTTATATTTTAATCGAATCTTACCTTTGAAAAGAAAAAAGAATTTGTAAAAAATACCAAAAATTTGTTGGGTTACCAAGACCATTAATTTTCTCTTGAATAAAATTAATTCTAAATATCTAAAATTAGAGAGGTTATTTTTTGCTTCGAAAAAACCAAACTCACAAAAAAGCCACAAACTTTTGAAGTTATAGATTTTAATTTTTTAAGAAAAATTTTCGAACATTTTTTCCCCCTTAAAATGGTCGCATGTCACCTCTTACAGGTCGAACTATACTTCTTTCGGGCTAATTAGTATCGCTAAAATTGGTAAACGATGGTTTTACCTCACTAATATTTAAAAAATGCATCACGACCTCACCATTTAGTATATATTGATCAACTGGTTGGTTAATTTCATTTTGAACTTTGTGCATCCTCTTGCTCCAAAAGTTCAAATACTTAAACTTTTCAGCCTATCAATATGCTGAAAAGTAGTGTATAAAATATGATCAGTTAAATTATCTCAAAATCGATCCCCACTGAGAATTTTGCCTAAAATGAACAACTATTTTTTTTAACGTGTCAAGGCTCTCCGTCTATAATTCTTTTTGTTATTAATACCCATATAGTGGCTGGTCACATGTCTGTGCCAAAAAGTAGTGGCTTCAAACCGAGTGAGCCGAACCCGAGTTCAATCCACTTGATTTTACATAGGTTTTCATTAATCTTTTTTTAAGGAAAAACTATTCCTTATATATTTCTAGAAATAATAGCCGATAAAATATATATTTTTTGTATATTAATATATAATATATATATTATATGTATTTTATATATTTGGCTAGTAAATATAATTATTTCTGATCATCCAGCCAAATAAATGTATAACTTGCCCTATCGGC
The DNA here is from genome assembly GCF_000715075.1 of Nicotiana tabacum. Classification (NCBI taxonomy): domain Eukaryota; kingdom Viridiplantae; phylum Streptophyta; class Magnoliopsida; order Solanales; family Solanaceae; genus Nicotiana; species Nicotiana tabacum. The sequence goes on along the minus strand of NC_134100.1, from coordinate 20,532,475 downwards.
ATGTGCTTCTTAGAAACTTAATGAGTATTTCTTCAGCACCTCATCATTGTTTAGCTGTCCAGTGCAATATGAATAATGCAAAAGGCAGCTTGATCTCTACCAAAGAGACATAGTTAACAAGAAAAGGAGAGAAAGAAATGAGATAAGCATATGGATGCATGATTTTGTTTTGTTACCTTGGATTCCCTTCGTATCTTTCGAGAGGTCTTTTATTTGTTTTGACTTTTCAATATTGGACCTATTATGCAAAAAGCTTTCATCCCAAATGGCTATATGATGAGAGACAAATGGTTACTTTTTCCTGTCCCATATGCTTTTATCAACAATCCTCACCTGTCCACCAGATTGTTGTTAATTTTGGGAATCTGTTTTTCTCTCCACCCCTTATTAAATACTTTTTTTTTTTTGAAGTCAGAACCTTGAAGCCGTGGTAAACTTATTTCTATGTGATTTATAAATTATGAGTTTGAGCCGTGGAAGTGACCACTAATACTCACATTAGGGTAGACTATCTATATCACACCCCTTGGGTGCGATCCTTCCTAGAGCCTTGCATAAACGCAAAAATGCCTTATGCACCAAACTACTTTTTTTTTTTTGGATTAAATTCTTTCTTTTGTCTAGGTGGTTTGGTGATGGTTACTTATGCTGGTGGGCGTTTGTGATTTCTCGTTTTCTTGTTCTTTTTCTTTTTCATTTACTCCCACTCCTCTAAGGGAAACAAACACTATCCCAGTTTAATTTTTTTATGACTCAAATCTCCAACATATTGATTAGTAGTGAAGGTACTCTACCATTAAAGTAAGATGGAAACTAGGAGTCCATCAAGCAGTATAGAGAGACAGGTTTTCTATCTATTCCCACAGTAAATAAGCAGAAAGTAAAAGACACACAATATATATGTGAAAAATTACGTGCTCAAGGGATTAAAAATTATGACCTACCCTAGTTGGATTTCAACTTTACTAAATGGAGCAATCTTCATATTACAACCTATTGTAATCTAGGAATTAAACTCTTAATCTCTCACCCCTTACAATAACTATATTTCAAGCTCTTTGTAAAAACTCTATTACAAAGCAACACACTATGACCAACTTTAGTCAACACAACTAAACAACAATGGTTGAATATTGTACTACCAAAGCACTTCTCGAAAGTAGTATCAGAATACAAGTAAAGAACAAAAGACAAAGACATAACAAACTTAAGGACTTAAGACATCTTCAATTTTGGGATTTGGTCCTTGTGATTGTAGCAACTTTGTTCTTGATTGCACCCGGAGGATAGTGGCGGCTAGCACTTGCAAGAATGTGTATTTTAAGATTTGCAAGTGTTAGGTCAAACCATGTATCATATTTTATATATATGAGAGAGCATGTGAGAATAGATTGAGACAATACATCTTTTGGTTTGGCCTCTAACAGCAGCAGCTGTGCCGCTGCACTGCTGGCAGTCGATACAGTGAGATAGCTTTTACAACTGTAGGATTGACTGTATGACGGTTGAGGAGCTAATCACATCTGGTCCCTTTTCTGGTTCCTTGAGAACATCTGGTCCTCCGTCTCAATTATCTTCCCCATTTTGGAGTCATTGAAAAGAGTAACAAAATTAGCACAAGGAAAAAGAAGTTCAGCAATATTAACTCATGCCACTTATGTATACACAACATGAAAAATAACAAGAACACAAGATAGTAACATTGCACAAAACATATTGTAATTGCCCATAGAAAATAAAAATTAAATAAAGTGCAAAAATATCAGCAATACCAATATTATAGTTTTAAACGACCAAAATGCCAAAGTCATTAAACAAACAACATTAAAAGAGGATGATATGTGGATGTGATTGCAGAGGGATTAAGATAGGGATCACTGGGTAGGAGAAAAAGAATTAAGGAGCAAAGGTCTTGAAGAGCTTGTCCATTCTTTCATTCGCATTCCTGATCATATGCTCTTTCATGTCCTCGGCCCGTTTCCTCAACCTTTCATTCTCAGTTTTCAACCAAGAATTCTCCTATGCCAGGGGAGCATTGGAACCAGGTTCCGTGCTTTTCTGAGTCTATCTTGGACCTCAAGATAGCATTCTCAGCATGTAGACCCTAAATCTCTGCAGTTGTTGTCTCTTGAGACTCAATCGGATTAGAGATGGTTGAATTGTTTCCCACTCCTTTTTCTTCGGAACACATTCACATTCTTCTAATGTGCTCATGGTAAACATCTGTTTCCTGGTCCCCACAATTACTTTCCCCAACGGGACATTAAAGTGCTCAAAAACTCATATGGGGAGAACCCATACGGAAGACCATGCTTGCCATCCCTAATGTTTTCCACTTTCATTATATGCTCAATCGTGAGTCCGGGAAGGCTGATAGATGTGTAGGAAGCCAGTGCCTCAATGAGAACCAGGTCAGCTATGGAAGCAATGGATCTCCTCTTAGACCGAGTCAACAACACTTTCTTCACCATTTCGAACATAAGATTATATTCTGGCTTAACTTTTTCTTTATACCCCAGTTCTCCTAATAAAGTGTCCTCCCTTTTCATAATCAGCTTCTTGAAAGTAGAGGATGCAGTTCCCTTAACTGTTCCCAGCCCATTTTTGGGCACTCCAAGGATTCCCCCAAGTGTTGCTTCATCCAGGACAAACTCCTTCCTATTAACATTCAAGCACAACGTATCCTTATCCACAATAGATAGACCAACATAGAAACTCCTCACCTCATCCTCATACACCTTTGGACTTGGGAGTGTAAAGAGATGACTCCACTTTTGAAACTCTACAATATCTACAAGATCCTTTTTTCTGTCTGCTCAGCAATTGCAGGGTCAAAGACTAAACCTAGCAACACCGTTTGAGTTTTGAGAGTTACCTTTCTCTCCAACTCTGACAACTCCACCTTTGGCCTTTTAGAGGAAACACGTTCATCGCTTTTACTCACTTTCTCTTTCTAAGGGGCCTTTTCTCCCCTTTTTCCTTCTCCACATCCTCATCTTCTTCACTCGGAATCTCCTTCTCATGCACTTTTCCCTTTCCCTTAACAACAACACTCTTATTGGAATTCTTTTTTACAAGAAGCGGTGCTTCCTTCCAAGCCTCCTCATCATCAATGTCCATCACATTTATAGGTGGCACTTCCTCCTTATCCACCAACCTACTCTTCACTAGACTTTTTTTTTCTTCTTCTCTTTCTTGCCTTTAATGCACTATCAAGTACAACTTTTCTCTGTTGCCTTATAGTGGGGGATTGTAAGCAACATTTTTCTTTCTCTGGGAACAAGCCCTTGCAGCTATAAAGCTCAACACAACATTATCGTCAAAATCAACATCATCAGTTTCATGAGAATGACTGGCAGAACCAAGTTCCATCTTAGGATACACAACTTCCAGAGGGACAGGAATGAGGGACATGAACTAGGGCATTTTAGTACTATCTAGGTTAGGCCTCGAGGAATCTGGTGTCTCATCCCATGTGGGAGTAGTTCTTTATACAAACGACTCAAACTCTACCTGGGTAGGGGATGAGGTCCCTCAGTTGGTTCCCCTATTTTACGCTGAGTCATCAGTTCCCCCTGGCTCACAGTTCCCCTGACTCTAAAGTTTCCCCTGATTCCTTCAGAACTACCACTCACCCTTAATGCTTCAACCAAACCAGCCACAATATCAGCTTTACTTTCAAGAATATTCGGCCGACCATGTTCCTTCTCACATAAATTTCCCTCAAACACCACATATGTGTCTTCTATCCCTTTATCAGTAGGAAGAAAAGGAAGATTACCTGATTTTGTAGGGTTCTCTTGAACATCTCCCTCAATAGCCTTAGTGCCATCTCCCTTCAGATGCTTGCATTTCCAAAGCAGCACCAAAAATCACTTGTTCCTCCAACCTTACTTCCTTAGCCGCAACAGTTTGACTAGTCAATTCGGTACCATCATCTTCATCTACAATTTACTTTGTGTTTTGAAGAAATAGAAACACTGTCACTGTTTGCTCAAAGTCAAGCTTGTCAGTTGGAACAAAAGGAGAGGGTAATGATACAAACTTTTTAAGGCTTTGATTTTTCCGGCTTCGTTGAGGACCAAAAATAGAGAGTTTAGAGGGAGTGGCAGTAGGGTTGGTTTCTGTAAAAAAAAATAAGGCTTTTGTGGGTGAATTGATAGGCTCAGATTCTGATGGGGATAGTACTTTAGAAGGTGATAGGATTGTCTTTTCTTCTGACATCTTTGGAGATTTGGATTCTTGTTGAGGCATGGTTGAGTTTTGCTAGGAAGATATGAGGAGAAGAGTTTGGAAGGGGGGAGAGAGAAAGAGAGAGAGAGAGAGGAAATTTTCTGAGTTTAAGTGAAGAGAGAGGCAACATGTTAGGCTTATAAAGAATAAAGGGGACTGGTTACAATTGGGTGTGAGAGAAACTGGGGCAACAGGTTGGTTCAAAAAGATGTAACGTTTTGGACTTCAAAAATTAGGAGAGAGGCGGGAATAAAATAATAACATAGCACTCCAGCAGCTTAAAAAGAATATAAGCATTGAAGAGACTAGTAACATGAGTCACATGAACCAGGTTCCTTAATGTTTTTTGAAAATGTAAGCAAAAGCTTCTAGATGTGCAATGTCACTCTTACTTGTTTTATCTTGAGAGTGACATGTGTGTATACCTGTAACAATATAGATTTAAGTTAGATGTCGCCAAAAATTACTTTTTTAGCATTGTACCTATCCTTATTAACATAGCCATACATTAGAGAACTGGTCCTTAGTTGAGCTTGATCAAGCCCAAGTCCAGACAATTTCTTTCAAAGTGTTCCCTACTCAGTGCCTTGGTAAAGATATTTGCTACTTGGTCCTTCGTCTTGCAGAACTTTATACAAATTAGACTTTTTTCTACATTGTCTATCTAGAAATAATGTCTCACATCAATATGCTTTGTCCTTTGTGCTGCACCGGGTTGCTTTCCATGTTAAGAGCACTTATATTATCGCACAATAAGGGAACACAATCAGTAAATACACCAAAATACTCAAGCTATTGCTTGATCCATAACAGTTGTGCATAACAAGAAGCAGCAGTCACATACTCAGCTTCAGCAGTAGAAAGAGCCACAAAGTTTTGTTTCTTTGTACCCTATGATATCAAGCATGACCCTAGAAAATATGTCATTTCAAATGTACTCTTTCTATCCACCAGATATCCAACATAATCAACATTAGCATATCCACTCAAGTCAAAATTATCTCCTGAGGGATAGAAGAGGACCAAGTCCTTTCGATTCCTTGAGATACCTCAGAATTATTTTGGCAGCCTTCAAATGATATTCTTTGGGCTTGACTGGAACCTAGCACACAACCCAATACTAAAGATAATATCATGTCTGCTACCAGTCAAGTACAAAAAAGATCCAATGATATCCCCATACATAGTTTCATTGACAGAAGAACCGGGTTCTGCTATGTCTAATCGAGTAACAGTGGAAATATGTATATCAATGGTCTTAGAATTTTTAATCTCAAATCTTTTCAGCAGCTCCTTGATTTACTTCCGTTGACTGATTATGGTTCCCTTTGAGGTTTGCTTCACTTGCAACACAAGGAAGAAATTTAGCTCACCTATCACACTCATCTCGAATTCACTTCCCATGAGCTTTGCAAACTCCTCACAAAGAGAATCATTTGTTTCACCAAAGATGATATCATCAATATAGACTTGCACAATCAACATGTTTCTACCTCTTTTCTTCAGAAATAAAGTATTGTCAATTTACCCTTTAGTAAAGCCATTTTCAAGAATAAATTTTGACAATTTCTCATACCATGCTCGAGTGACTTGCTTCAAATCATATAGAGCCTGGCCAAGCTTGAATACATGCTCAGGATGCTCATGACTTTCAAAGCCAGGAGGTTGCTTGACAAATACTTCCTCCTTCAGATATCCATTTAGAAAGACACTTTTAGCATATATTTGGAATAATGTGAATTCCATATGAGATGCAAAAGCAATAAGAATCCTGATTGCTTCTAAGAAACATGAGCAAAGGTCTTATCATAGTCGATCACTTTTGTTAGGTTGTATCACTGAACCAACAAACATGCTTTATTTCTTATTGTGTTTCTAAATTCATCAAGCTTGTTCCTGAACATCCACCTGGTTCCAATCACTGTTCTCTGTGAAGGTCAAGGGACCAGGTGCCACATTTTGTTTCTCTCAAACTGATGTAGTTCTTCTTGCATAATAGCTATCTAGTCAGCATCTTTCAATGCTTCTTTGATTTTTTAGGCTCGATTTTAGATAGGACGGCTGAGAAAACATGTTCCTTGCCTTAGATCTAGTTTGAATACTAGAATCTAATAGTGTGATCATATTTTGAAGGGGATGCGAGCTCTTGTGCTTCCAGTTAGATACTTGAACTTAAAGATTTGAAGCACCAGGTTCCTCCATATTTGAACCATCATTGACATCAACAGAAGTATGACTTCCACTCTTTTGTCCTGTATCAAGAGTACCTGATGTAAGCACGTGATTTTTGCCCAATATGAGAATTACTCCCAAAAATTCAAAAATAAAATGATTTTTCTTTGGTGTGCAATTTTGTGATATTTTGAATAATTATTTATATTTGTCTGTGCGTTGTTTATTTGCTAAATTAATAAAAATACAAAAAATGTCGCATTTTTGCATGTAGGATTTAATTCTACAATTGTTAGTAATTAAATTTGTTTTACAAAAATTAAAATTACAAAAATAGGCATCGTTTGCATTTTTAGCATTTAATGTCCAAATATACAATTTTATGCTTAATTATTACTTAATTGTGCGTTAATTGTTATTTGGAGTTAATTTGCGCTTATATAACTTAATTTAGTTCTTAATAATAATTTAAGTATTTTTATAATTTAGTTTTAGAAAAATAGAAAACAAAAGTATAAAGAAAGTCGGAATTGGGCCTCTTCTTCAATTTCAAAGCCACAGGCCCAAAAAATGGCCCAACCTTCCCACGACCCGGTCCATATCAAACCGGGTCGACCCAGTACAGTACCAACAATCCAACTCCCCCTCTTCATTTTCATTTTTTCATTTTTTACAAAACATGAATTTAAATTAAACATCGTAAATTAGGCATTAAGGCATGACTTGAGCTTAAGCAAGATTAGAAGAACGTTTAAGTCTAATAAACTTTCTAATAAGCTTTAGTAATTATGGTTAAATCTAGTTTCAAATGATTGTGAATAATTAATCTCAATAATATTTTTTTTAAAAAAAATAACAATGCTGAGTTTTAATCTAGCTATATTTGTTTATTTTGAATATTAGTTGTTGAATTTTTATTTTATTTATAATTTCGAAATTAAGAGTAAAATTCCTTTTCCTTGTCGTCAACACAGCCGGACGACCACCAGTTTTCGTCGACGTCCAGCTCCACAGTCGACGACCAGAAGCTCCAACGAACTCCATCTTCTCCGACCACGCATGGCTGCGCTTGCTGCGGCATTACGGCGTTGCCGAGCAGCTATTGCTGCGTCTTTTCTCTTCGTGCTGCTGCTTCACGCTGCTTCTTCTTCAGCCATATCGTTACTGCTTCCTTCCAGCTGCGTCGATCAGCCTGCTGCTGCCTTCTGCTTGTGACGGGCTGCCATTGTTTCATTTTTAAACGATGCCAAACGACCACCTTCTTTGGTCGTCCGTTCGTGGTCGTCTTCGGCGTCGTCGACTGTGGAGCTGGACGTCGACGAAAACTGGTGGTCGTCCGGCTGTGTTGACGACAAGGAACGCAGCAGCAGTGGTGGAGCGACGTTTGGTCGAGGAAGATAAAGCAAAAGCAATGTCCGCCATGGACGAGCTTGATGAAGAAGATGAGACAGCAGCCATGGCTGCTCGGAGGCGACGACTAGGTGTGTATGTGTGTGCGTGGTGAAGGCATGAGAGAGGGGCATCCATGGTTGGAAGGTTGAGCTTTGGGGAAGATGAAGAGAAAGGAGGGGGGGGGGGGGCGGATTGGTTAGTATAGTTTTAGGGTTTTTTTTTTGTTTTGTAAAAAATAAAAAAATGAAAATGAAGAGGGGGAGTTGGATTGTTGGTACTGGACTGGGTCGACCCGGTTTGATATAGAATATTTGAACACAAGAAAAAGAGAAGAAAAGATACACAGACAGAGATAGACAGAAAAAACGGGAGAGAGAAACAAATCTGAAAATAAGAGAGAGAAAAGGCCTGAACATTTAAGAGATAGAAAATTCCGAAAAATATTTAAGCTTTCAAAAAAAAAACTAAAAAAATATTCTGCTTTCTTTTGTTGTTTGAAATCAGAATTAATTGTTGTTTCATAAAAGCGGGAAGTTTTTTTTTTTTTTTTGGGATTACTACTCCACCGGTCTATTATTGGGTTGTTACTGTTGCTGGGCTATTGTTGCTGTGTTGTACTGATTTTACTTCTGCTGCTGATTCTCATATTCATTTTCTTTTGCTTCCAATATCAGGTACACAACTGAAAAGCTGGTTATTGTAATCCGAAATATGAAGCATGAATACATATGAAGAATGAAAATTTGAAGTTTTAATTTCGTTTTTTTTTGTTCCTTTTGTTGATTGTATTTAAGCTATTTCATGAATTACTAAATAATAGCTGGAATAAGAAAATAATATCATAAGTTAGTCTGTAATAAATCAGTTCGGCAAAACAGGTTAATTCACTAGTTATGAAGGCTTCAAGATTATAGGTTGATCATGAACAAGTAGCTAAATTTAGCTAAAACACGAATTTAAATTAAACATCGTAAATTAGGCATTAAGCCATGACTTGAGCTTAAGCAAGATTAGAAGAACGTTTAAGTCTAATAAACTTTCTAATAAGCTTTAGTAATTATGGTTAAATCTAGTTTCAAATGATTGTGAATAATTAATCTCAATAATATTTTTTTTTTAAAAAAATAACAATGCTGAGTTTTAATCTAGCTATATTTGTTTATTTTGAATATTAGTTGTTGAATTTTTATTTTATTTATAATTTCGAAATTAAGAGTAAAATTCCCTTTTCATCAATATTTGTATTAATCAAGCAATTAGCATGTCATGTTTTCTTAAAATAATAAAAGCTAGTAATTAATTAGGATTTTTTTCTTTATTTTAGAGACTAATTTTTATAGAAAAAATGTAGTCGCTTTAAGATTTGTCCATTTAAAATAAATGAGATGAGCCTCGCTTAATGGAATGTATAGATTTCGGGGCCCTCAATAAATGTACAGTTAATTGCTTAGAATTAGGGAGGAGCCATTTTAGCAAATTTCACGGCCCTACCCAAAATAATGACACGCTAGTCGCTCTAGGCGCGTATTTAATAATGTTATTTCCTTAAATACGGGTGTGCATTTATGTAACCCAAATCTAAATCTCAACGGAGTCGAAATGTGTCGATAACCACGGGTGCATTGATTGCGACGTGATTTGAAATACGTTTTCACAATGTTGCAATTTTTCGTAAAATAATAACAATAAATAAAAAGAATAATAAAAGCGGCTAAAAAGATAAAATTTGCACATAAGTTCATATTTGTATAAAATCAGATAATCAAGCCGAATATAACAGTTGAGCGACCGTGCTAGAATCACGGAACTCGGGAATGCCTAACACCTTTTCCCGGGTTAACAGAATTCCTTATCCGGATTTCTGGTGTGCAGACTGTTAAACAGAGTCATTCTTTTCCTCGATTCAGGATTAAAATTGGTGACGTGGGACACCCTAAATCTCCCAAGTGGAGACTCTGAAATAACTAAATAAATTCTGTTTCGATTGTCCTTTAATTGGAAAAAACTCCCTACGACCCCCGCGGGGGCGGAAAAAGGAGGTGTGATAGCTCTGTCTCCCATTTTTGTTTGGCGACTCTGAAATAAAGAAATAAATCCCGTTTCGACTGTCCTTTAATTGGAAAAAACTCCTGTACCCCCGCGAGGGCGGAAAAAGGAGGTGTGACACCTGATACAATATTAACAACCCTATGTTCAGCTTCAGTTGAGGTAATAGAGGGACCAGGTTCCTCTGTACCTTCTGGAGATTCTACTACATCTTCTTCATCTTTCTACTTGACTTGACTCATCAAATTAGTCTTCACTAGAAATATCTACAGCTTCACTAGAAAATTTTGAAAATTCTCCATCTTCATCTTCCTTGTTATGTGACTCTTCCCCATTTGATTCATGGGATTCATCAAAGATCACATGCACACTTTCTTCGACACATTGGATTCTTTTGTTTAGACTTTGTATGCCTCGCTTTCAGATGAGTAACCAAGAAAAAATCTCCCATCACTTTTTGCATCAATTTTTTCCAAAGCCTCCTTACCATTATTAAGAATGAAATATTTGTATCCAAAGGCTCGCAGGCAAGTCAACTTAGGTTTTCTCCCATTGAGCAGTGGGAGTATTCTCAAGCAGGGACCTGATCATGCACCTTTTAATCAAGTAACATGCAGTGTTGGCTGCTTCAGCCCAAAAAATTTTAGGCACACCACTGTCGATCAATATTATTCTAGTCATATCTTCAAGAGTCCCATTTTTCCTCTCTACAACACCATTTTGCTGAGGTGTTCTGGGAGTAGAAAAATTGTGACTTATACCATTTTCAGCACAAAATTCATCGAACCTGGTATTGTTAAATTTAGTGCCATGATTGGATCTGATATTCACAATGTAATTTTCTAGTTTCACCTGAATCTGCTTCACAAATGCAATGAACGTTGGAAATGTTTCATCCTTGGTCCATAGAAACAATGTCCAAGTGAATATAAAATAGTCATTAACAATCACAAAGATGTACTTCTTTCCTCCTCTACTTGGAATCCTTATAAGTCCACAAAGATCCATATGAAGAAGATCAAGTGGCATTAAGGTGCTCACTTCTTTCTTTGGTTTAAAAGAAGACCTGACCTGCTTCTTTTCTACACAAGCATCACACACCTTGTGATCCTTGAACTTTGACTTTGGTAGCCACGAACCAGGTCCTTCTTAACCAACTTCTTCAGCAGAGAAAAACTTATATGCCTCAGTCGTCTGTGCCATAAATTAGCATCATCATCAATGGTACTTAGGCAGGTTAAATCACCATCATTTAGTGAATCAAAATCTACAACATAAGTGTTCTTAAACCTTTTGTCTATCAACACTACTTCACCAGATTTGAGATCGGTGACAATGCAAGATTTGGACAAGAACTTCACTTTATTTCCTTTATCACAGATTTGAGACACACTCTACAAGCTATATTTCAAGCCATTCACATAGTACACATTCTCAATTGCATGGGAGAGTGTTTTATCAATTTTGCCAACACCAAGAATATATATCCATTCTTATCATTTTAAAAGGATATACTCCCACCTTGGAAGGTCTTGAGTGAGAGAAAATCATCCATTCTTCCAGTTATATGCTTCGAGTAGCCACTATCTATATACCATTTTTTTACTACCTCCTCTCACTCCATCCTGCAGATAAAATTACTGGTTAGACTTAGGAACTCAAGCTAGCTTAGATCTCTTATAATGATAGAACATGTGAATCAAACTTCTTTTAGCCCATGTAAGCAGCACATACTTTCTTTTCATAGAACCAGGTTCCTCAATAGTAGGTTTCTTTTCAACAATTTTTTTGTTTTTCTGCAGAGATTGAATTTTATCTTTACATGAATCCTTGTAATGGCTAGTCTGATCATAATGAGTGCACAACCAAATATTAGCCATAATTACGTACTTGTTATGGTAATTATAAGGGGTTTTGGACTTTTGGAACCCTATTCTTTGATTGCCTCCACCATTACTCTTATACACAGATGTTATTATATAAGAGGACCATGTCTAGTTGAGTGACTTATCAAGATCATTTAAACCCTTTTTAGATCCTCCTAAAGTTGTCTATTCTTTTCTAGCTCAACAACAAGATCTGTTTTGATTTTCTTAAGCTCGCTCTCAAGCTCAAGTTGCACCTCACTAGCCACTTCTTTTTCCTTAAGGGTGTCCGTCCATTTTTTCATTTGGTTTTTCAACAAGGTATTTTCTCTAGTTAATTCTTCCATTTGTTCCTTTAAATATACAATGAAAACTACCATATCATTCCTCTATTGTTCTACATCACCAATTTCTTCAGTTAAAGCATTTTTCTCATTAATTGGTTATGATGGGCATCAATCAATACATTTTCTAATGGCATCAATTTCTTTTGAGAGTAAGTTTTCAAGTTTCTTTGAACATCAAGAAAATTTACCTCATCTTCCTCCTTATCCTTATCATCATCAGATTTAGCCATGAGTACAAAGATTGGTTCATATTCTAAGGATTCATTGTCAACAGCCATCATGAATGTATATTCTTGGTCATCTTCACCTTCAGATTCACTAGAGGGATCTTCTTAGGTAGTCAAGGCTTGCTTCCCCATGTTGTCAGCAACATCTCTTCTTTTGAACCTCCTGTCAGAGACCGGGTTCCTCTTGGTCGCCTTATCAATGTTGTTTTCGTAGTGATCCTGCTTGTGAAAATGATAGTCTTTAATAAAGTATCCAGGCTTTCCACACTTATGACAACAATCATTTCCTTTGGAGTTCTTGCTTGAACTTCCACTCTTCAGAATTCCACTATTTATTCAAACCATCTTTTAGAATCTTCTACGCATGTCGGGTTTATAACTGCTTGAGTTGTTGTTGGCAGCCTTTAGAACCAGGCTCTTCTCCTTCTTGGGATCTCTTCTTTCAAGATCCTTATTTCTTTTCATCTCATAGGTTTTGAGATTTCCAATTAGCTCATCAATGGTCAGCTTCTGCAGGTCCTTGGCTTTAGTGATGTCATTCACCTTACTTTCTCAGGGGCCTGGTAGAACATTGAGAATCTTTTGGACCAACTTGTTGGTTGGAATAATTTCTCCAAGAAAATGGAGCTCATTGATTATGGAAGTGAAGCGGGTATGCATTTCTTGAATGGACTTATCATCATCTTAAAAAGCTCATATTCAGTGGTAAACATATCTATTTGGGACTATTTTACCTGAGTAGTTTATACTCATCTGGTCAATACCATAAATAAGAATCTTCTTCGCCTTGAAGTTCTTCTAGATAGCTTTACGGTCGACATCATTGTATTTTATTTTTTGCTTTTTGGAACAGTTCTTGTTCCCTCTCTAAAAACTTTTATAGGAACAAAGGGACCATCACAAATCACGTCCCACAACTCGGAGTCCTCAGTCATAATAAAGCCATGCATTCTTGTTTTCCACCATCCATAATACTTGTTGAATCTTGGAGGTCTTGTGGTTGATTGTCCTTCCTCGAGGTTTGGTGAGCAGTCATGATGAAGATCCTTTATAGGTATTAACCTTTTAGAAAGAACCTGCTCCGATACCAATTGATAGAAACTAGGAGTCCATCAAACAATATAGAAAACCACGTTCTCTCTTTGCTCCCGCGGTAAATAAGCAGAAAGTAAAAGACACATGATATTTACGTGGAGAACTCCGTGCTCAAGGAATTAAAAATCATGACCTACCTTAGTAAGATTTCGATCCCACTAAACTAAGCAAACTTCATGTTACAACCTATTGCTATCTAGTAGTAATTAAACTCTTAATCCCTCACCCCTTACAATAACTCTATTACAAGATCTTTGTAACAACTCTATTATAAAGCAACACACTATGACTAACTCTAGTCAACATAACCAAACAACAATGGTTGAATATTGTCCTACCAAAGTACTTCTAGAATGTAGTGTAGGAATATAAGTAAAGAACAAAAGACAAAGACACAACAAACTTAAGGACTTAAAACATCTTCATTGTTGGGATCTGGTCATTGTGTTTGTAGCAACTTTGTTCTTGATTGAACCTAGAGAATAGTAACGGCTAACACTTGAGAGAATGTGTATTTTCTGCTTTGCAAGCATTAGGTCAAACCATGTATCATGTTATATATATATATAGAGAGAGAGAGCATGTGAGAATAGATAGAGACAATACATCTTTTGGTTTGGCCTCTAGCAGCAACGGTTGTGCTGTTGCACTAATGCCAGTCGGTATAGTGAGATAACTTTTACAGTTTTACGGTTGACTATACGACGACTGGGAAACTGATCACATCTGGTCCTTATTCGGTTCCTCGAGAACATTTGGCCAGACATCAAAACATAACACAACGAGCCCAAAGGAACTAATTGCATTTGGTTCCTATCTAGTTCCTCGATAAAGTTCGGCAAATCATCAAAACCCACAATAGCATAACTTATCAAAGTCTCAGTCAGTGGCGAAGCCAAGAAATTCAATAAGGGTGTTCAAATTTTGAACACCTTTTGCCAGTGGGCTATGCAAGGGTGTTCAAAATCTGTTTTTAATTAATAACAAGTAATATTTTACCTTATATGTCTAATAATATTTCGGCGAAGGGTGGTCAGTTGACCACCCTTCAACCAAAGTAGCTTCGCCCCTGGTCTCAGTCCGTGTTAGACTAGTCTGTGTTTGTAAAATTAGGTTGATCACTTTGGTTGCTGTGAAACATGAGATCAATTTTACTTCCATGGAGACGTCAAGGGGAAAAAAGAGGAATAAATTACATTAATATTTGGAAAAAGATTTAAATTTGCTCTTAAACTTTGTGAAATGATCCAAATTTGCCTTCGTTAATAGTTTAGGTCAAATATGCCTTTGCTGTTACAAGATTGGTTCAAATAATGTCCTTATTGTAACGAAAAAAACTATCCACAATTATACATCATTAACAGTAGTATGGTAGTACTATCAATTATAAACTTCACTCCCCTTCACTCCTCACTAGTCAAAAGGTGAAAAACAAAGGCTCACGCTGCCCCCTCCCCCCCCCCCTCCCTAAACACCCATCAACCTCCAATTTCTCTCTTTTAGAATGTTTGCTATTAATTCTCGAAACATAAATCAGTTCCATATTTTCTGTTTGTAAAAGGCAAAAGTCCCCTCCACCATATCGTACAGACTTCACAAGAACAAAAAGAATGGAAAAACGTTTCAAGCTTAGAATATCTAAAGTTGTTTCCTCTTTCCATTCCTCTTGCCGTTCCAAAGACCCTTCCATTCTTCCTCAAGATCCTGTCCCTTCCTTCTTCCGATCATCATCCATTAACCTTAACACACAACTCATCACTAGTACCGTCAATAATTTGCCAATCACCCCACCCCCTCCTTCAATACCCCATCACCATCAGCATCCTCATCGTTCCTCCTTCAAACTCCATGTGTCATCGGCTCTGGTAACCGCCGGCTGCCGGTGTAGCTGGGGGAACGGAGAAGCATATGCATCCGATGAAAGCCAAACTAGGTCTTGTTGGATACTTTCCTGCACAAATGCTGTGTCGACTATAAAGTTTAAAAGTTTTATAGCCGTACAAATAATATGATGACATGTTTAGGACCACCTAAATTTTTAGATTAAATTTCATGTCTAATTAAATTATGTCACATAAATTGAAATGAAGCCGGTGAATTTATTGTGAGACTGTCCGAAAAAAAATGAATTTGAAACTGACTTTGTATAGAGTTCTTCAAATACTATACAAACAATGTCTGTTTCGTGCCACACAGTTTCTTACAATCTGTTGTGTATATGTTTATTTTTATAGCAGGTCGTCACGTTCACAAGAATTCAAGTGGAAAAAAGAAGAGAAGTTGCATGGTGTTAATAAAAACGACGATGAGACAGAACAACCTCATAGGAAAATCTCGAACTCTTCTGTCTCCGACAATTCTGACAGTGAGGTTTTAGCCTTACCACCACCCTCTCATTCCATAACAGAGAAGAACAAACAGCGAACTCAAAAGAAGAAAAATAAAACAAGATTTTGCATGAGCACGTCATCTGCTGATGAAAGTGATGGGAATTTTAGTAGGGAAATTTGGGATGAAGAAGAAGAGGAGGCTGAGACATTAATATCATCTTGCAGAAGTTTGGAGTATTCGACTGACTCGTCCTCGGATTTAAACCAACAATTGGAGACCATATACGAGACTACAAAGACAAGGCGTCAAAAAGGGACGATTGGCAGCACCAAGAGGAGGACGGTGAAGCATTCAAAACGCAGCGTTTCGAGGGGCATGAACATTGGTAATGCTTAATGACTTTAAAATTTTATACAACAACATCCCAATATATTCCCATACATATAAAGTAATGTGTAAGTAAACTTTACCCGGTTAAACTCCACTAATCATTATTTGGTAAAATTGAAGGTTAAGGCTTACTGATAGTGCAATATATATATATATATATATATATATATATATATATAATCTTAAATTTATAGCGAATTATGTGATCATCTTATTTAAGAGATTAAAATGCCAGACACAACACACTTTTAGTTGCTTACCTTATCACTATAATATAAGTGTACATTTTAATGTGCATTTACACAAATGGCCCTTTTTATGCCACTAGTTAAATTTAGTCTTACATTTTGCCCATTTGGCTAAATTTGCATGACAGAAGAAAAATTTATCAAACTTCTTTATAAATTAAAGGTCAAATTTATCTCACTAGACTAACGTAGACCAAATTTAAAGAATGGCTTAAAAATGGCCATATGGTGCAAATAATCCATTCTTTTTGTAGTGACGAACCAAGACCTCCTTATTTGTTTCAATATGTGATAATCTCAAAAAAAAATTACGTATTTTTTTTTAAAGGGGAACACATTTTGAATTAGTTAATTATATTATGTCTCAACCAGGTAGAAAGCCGTCAGTCTCGACTACATCATCGGACAACGAGCTTCCTCCGAGGTTATCTGTGTTCAAGAAGCTGATACCCTGTAGCGTTGATGGGAAAGTGAAGGAGAGTTTTGCGATCGTGAAGAAATCGGAGGATCCATATGAGGATTTCAAAAGGTCTATGATGGAAATGATTTTTGAGAAACAAATGTTTGAGAAGAATGATTTGGAGCAACTTTTGCAGTGTTTTCTATCACTAAATGCTAAGCATTACCACGGGGTGATCGTTGAGGCTTTCTCTGAGATTTGGAAGACATTATTTTCACCTAATCATAATGATAGTTCTAGTATCTGTAACTTCTAGTAATTTTAATAGTAGTGATTTTTCTTGTGTCATAAATCAAAAGGTTCTAGCTAGGGTTTAATTATGCCTGTAATGGAGAACTAGTATTAGTTGCTAAAATTAGGGTGAAGTTTTTAGGTTGAAATTCCGAGCTGTTTTCAGTTATCATTTTCGTAACTCGCGCGATATGATGCAAAGTTGGAGTTGAACTTTTGTCCACTAATGCTTCTTTTGAATTCTGAAAGTAGCTTTGCATGAAGGGGGTGATAAAGAAAGGGAGAATGATGCAAATAGGATTATTTGGTGTCACTGATTAAATTTTGACCGTAATAAGGAAAGTCTTGAGAAAATAATCTTCGTCATAAATTCTTAGGTAAGTCTTTTGGTAATTCGCTTGAATTCTTCCAGTTGCCAAAATTTTGCAAGTTATGTAATCGTCACAAAATTCTAACATTTGCCATATTCTCGTGTAATTTGCCACAAAATTCTGACAGATGGAATCTAAGTTTCAATTTTATCCAACATGAGTTTTCATTTCTGAGTTGCCTTGATTAAAAGTCTAAAATAGATGTGATGTGATATAACTTGATACAAATTAAGAAAATAGATTAATATTGATATTAATGATGGAAAAATAAATTCAAACCACACAATTATACAGCCTTGGCTTTCGAGTTTGATCACCCTCAGACCAAGAAATACCTCAACTGATGTAAGAACAAAATAACAAGATGATAAGAGCTAGAAATAACAGTGTATGCTCCTTATTACAATGTGTATTACAAATGATCAGACTCCCTTTATTATAGTAGGGGTGTCCTACTCTTGATACAATTCTATACAAGGTATAAAATCTCATGATTTGCTAATTAATCGGCCTCCCCTTGATACGTGCCGAGATTTCCGCCGTGATCTCCAATGGATCGCGGATATTTCGGCCTACTGTTATTTGGCTCGGCAAATTTCCCTCGATCTTATTTGGTCTCGATCTTGTTCGGTCCTGGGGTCACGGGCTCAACGATTTAACTCCGCACCTTGGTTTGATATAACCCGAGATCGTGCTTTAACCTATCACATTTCTGTCTCGATTGGTTGTTGGAAAAAAAAAAACATCCCGCCCAGGAACAATATCTACGATAAATACAATAACACAAGAGAGTAACAAAGACACCAAATCTTTTAACGGGGTAAAATATAATACCCGAGCGGAGCAATATTTTCACTATAATATTAGAACTTAATAGTATCAAGAGACTACTACAACTTCGAAACAAATAACACTCTTTATTTTAAATACCTCACTACAATATTACTCACACTCACTATTTATCTCATAGACTACAATCCGTGGATTACTCTCTCTACGCTCTATTGTGCTCTCTGATTTTGGTGTACTTGAAATGAAGAACGGATGCTCCTATTTATAGTATAAGCTGATGTACATTGCAACCAATCAGAATGTTTTCTCTTTGCAATTTGCATTTGCAAGTTGCAGATCTTGTTACCAAGTTGGTTTTCAAGTCTGCGTTTGTGAAAACCAATTGCACCGCTTGATATTATCTTTTCTTTATTCTTTTTTTTAGTTAATTGGTCCCACAAATTTCTCCCTTAATTTTGATTTTTCTTTTTCATTCCAAGTCTTGATCTCAATTTCTGAAAATCTTCAAACTTGAGAGGCTTTGTAAAGATATCCGCAGCTTGATCATGAGACTTCATATATTTGAGTTCGACTTCCTTCTTGACAATGTATTCTCTGATGAAGTGATACCTTATATCTATATGCTTGTTTCGATCATGATACACTGGATTCTTTGCGAGTGCCTGTACGGATTTATTGTCAATACAAATCTCTGTAGCTTCAATTTATGGTAAATTGAGCTCCTTCAACAATATTTTCAGTCAAATAGCATTGCATGTACATGATGTTGCTGCTATATATTCAGCTTCACAAGTCGAGAGAGTAACAATTGATTGTTTCTTTGAACTCCAAGAAATAATAGAATTACCCAAGAAAAATACAAAATTAGTTGTACTTTTTCTATCATCAATATCTCCCGCATAATCACTATCACAAAATCCCATAAGGTTGAAGTCATTAGAAGAAGAATAAAATAGCCCAAAGTCATTCGTACCTTTTAGGTAACGAAAAATTCTTCTAGTTACTTTCAAATGAGTGGAGGTAGGAGCTTCCATGAAGCGACTTACTACTCCAACTGCAAAGAGTATATCTGGCCTAGTACAAGTCAAGTACCTCAAACTTCCCACAAGACTTTTAAAAAATGTGGGATCCACTTTTTCTCCTTCATCAAACTTGGACAATTTTGTCCCTCTCTATCGCTGTATTCCCGGGGTTGCAATCGAGCATGTTGAACTTCTTCAATATCCCTTTTGTATAGCTTTCTTGAGAGATAAAAATTCCATCATAAATCTACTTCACTTCTAGGCCCAGGTAGTATGACATGAGCCCTACATCTGTCATCTCGAACTCACGGGACATATCTTTCTTAAAAGCTTTAAACAAACTTGGGTTATTACCTGTGAAAATAAGATCATCAACACAAAGACAAAGAAGTAAGATATCTCTATTAGTATGAACTTTAAGGTAAAAAACATATTCATGGAGACAACGAGTAAACCTATTATCTTGAAAATACTCGTCGATTCAACTATTCTATGCTCGTGGAGCTTGCTTTAATCCATATAAAGCTTTCTTCAATCGCAACATTTTATCTTCATGATTTTTGACACCGAAGCCCAATGGTTGTTCAACATAGACTTCTTCTTCAAGATAGCCATTCAAGAAGGTTGACTTGACATCTAGTTGATAGATCTTCCACTTCATTTGTGCCGGCAAAGAGATCAGCAAACGAATCGTCTCCATGCGGGCAACAGGTGCATAGACTTCTTCATAATCAATGCCTTGACTTTGCTTGTAGCCTTTAGCCAAAAGTCGCGCCTTGTATCTCTCCACATCTCCATCAACATTCTTCTTTGTCTTGTATAACCATTTTACTCCAATTGCTCGATGACCCTTGGGAAGAGTTGTTAACTCCCAAGTGTTGTTCTTCTATATTGACTCAATCTCCTCTTCCATGGCTTGTCTCCACCTTTTGTTTGTAACAACTTCATCAAAGTTCATTGGTTCACTGTCAGCAAAGAGACAACATAAAAAATCAAAATTAGTAACTTCTTCTGTGTCCTCATAGAGCTCTTGAATACTCCTTGTCCTTTGCGGCTATTCATTTGAACTTTCTTGAGAAGAGGGAGATGCAACATTGGTTGGATAAGGAGGTGGAGTTGTATCTTGCACAGGTTTCACGGTTTCTGGTTCTTCTTCATCACCAAAGTATGGAAGAAAATCATATGAAGTTTCTTCCTGAGGTTTCCAATCCCATGCCAAATCTTCATCAAATTCAACATCGCGACTTACCACTACCTTTCCACTGCTTGGGTTGTATAATTTGTAGCCTTTTGAACTCGTATTATAGCCAACAAATACATGCTTGACACTTCGATCGTCAAGCTTTGCTCTCCCTTGATATGGCACATGAGCATAGGCTATGCTCCCAAAGATTCTCAAGTGCTTGACACTTGGCTTTCTTCCACCCCATGCTTCTTGAGGAGTTTGATCTCTAATATTCCTTGTGGGAGACCTATTGTTTAAATAAACTGCACAAGAAACAGCTTCGACCCAAAATTTCTTGGGTATACTTTTAGCTTTCAACATACATCTAGCCATATTAAGAATTGTTCAATTCTTTCTCTCTGCAACTCCATTTTATTGGGGTGAATAAGGTACCGTTAGAGGGCGACGAATTCCATGAGATTGACAGAAGTCATTAAATTCTTTTGAAGTGAATTCGCCTCCTCTATCGGACCTTAAAGCTTTAATTTCATAGCCACTTTCTTTCTCCACAAGTACTTTGAAATTTTTAAAAGCAGCAAAAGCTTCAGATTTTTGGTTCAAGAAATAAACTCAAGTCTTTCTACTAAAGTTATCAATGAAGAGCAGAAAGTATTTACTTTTACCAAAGGAAGGTGGATTGATTGGTCCACACACATCAGTGTGGACAAGCTGAAGCGGTTTGGTTGATCTTGACATGGCCTCCTTTGGAAAACTCCTCCTTGCATGTTTTCCAAGAAGACAAGCTTCACACAATTGATTGGGATGGTTGATTGATGGTATCCCATGTACCATATTCTTTTCTCCCATTGTTTTGAGTGCTTCAAAATTCTTGTGCCCAAATCGCATGTGCCAACACCATGATTCATCTTGCACATTATCCTTCAAACACTTTGCATCAATTGTCTTAAGATTCAAAGAAAATAATCTAGTTCTTGCCATACACTTTAGCAATTAGAATTCCACTTGAATCTCTAAGCCAAAGATGCATATTTTTCATCTGGATGTCATATTCCTTTTCAAGAAGTTGGCCCAAACTCAAAATATTACTTTTTAATTTGGCATATAATAAACATCTTGAATTAACTTGTGACTACCATCTTTACATGAGATCAGAATTGTATCTATCCCTTCGATTTGAATCTTTGAGGTATCTCCACATTACCTCTCACCATTTTATTGATCTCTATAAACTTCTCTTTGCATCCACACATATGATTGCTTGCTCCATTGTCCAAATACCACGAGCTGCAATCATCTCTGTCTTCTTCCTTGAGTGCCATCAACAACGTTGACTCAACTTCTTCTTTCTTGTCGTCAACAAGGTTATCTTTTTCTTCAACATTGCTACGACATTCCCAAGAGTAATGGCCAAATTTATGACAATTATAACACTTAATTTTTGATTTTTCATACCTTTGTCCATTATTTTCTTGGTAGCATCCACGTCCTCTTCCTCCTCTTTGTCCACGACCACGATATCTGAATGTTTGGTGCATTTTAACTTCATTGTTAAAGTTATTACCGTTAATTCTTCCTCTTCCATGACCGTCACAGCCCCGGCCTCGTGTGTTTCCTCGATAGCTTTTTTCACCTTCATAATCCTTGAAGGATGCCTGAGTTTTAAGAAGTTGCTCCAATGACACTTTTTGTCTTCTTTTGATCTTTTCTTCATGGGCCTGTAAAGAACCCTCCAGTTGCTCCACCGTCATAGAGTCTAAATCTTTAGACTCTTCAATAGCACACACCACAAAATCAAATTTAGGTGTTAAAGTGCGGAGGATCTTTTCTACCACATGGACATCTTCTATGTCCTCCCCATATCTTCTTAGTTGATTTACAACAACCCTCATTTTTTAACAATAATCCGAAATGCATTCAGATTCTTTCATTTTTAAAACTTCAAAATCAGCCCTTAGAGTTTGAAGTTTTACCTTCCTCACCTTGTCAACTCCTTGGAGAGAATTTTTTTAAAATCTCCCAAGCTTCCTTTGAGGTGGTAGCATCTGCCACCTTCTCAAACATGACATCATCCAAACATTGGTGGATGAGCGTGAGGGCTTGTTGATCCTTTTTCCTTGTCTTTGTCAAGACATCTTTTTCATTTTAAGGTAGAGCTTCCTCATTATCCGATTGCATATCCTCTGTCTACGATTTCCCACACATCCTGGGAGTCAAGAATGACTTTCATACGTAGACACCATTTTTCATAATTATATTTTGTGAGACGGGGATACAGAAAAGATAGCGGACCATTATTCGTCATGGCTCTGATACCATATTGTTGGGAAAAAAATAATATCCCGCCTAGGAATAATATCCACGATAAATCACAATAACACAAGAGAGTAACAAAGACACCAAATCTTTTAACGGGGTAAAATACAATACCCGAGGGGAGGAAGATTTTCACTATAATATTACAACTTGATAGTATCAAGAGACTACTACAATTTCGAAAGAAATAACACTCTTTATTTTAAACACATCACTACAATATTACTCACTCACTATTTATCTCACAGACTACAATCTGTGGATTATTCTTTCTACGCTCCATTGCGCTCTCTGATTTTGGTGTACTTGAAATGAAGAACGGATACTCCTATTTATAGTATAAGCTGTTGTACCTTGCAACCAATCAGAATGTTTTCTCTTTGCAATTTGCATTTGCAAGTTGAAGATCTTGTTACCAAGTTAGTTTTCAAGTCTGCGTTTGTGAAAACCAATTGCACCACTTGATATTATCTTTTCTTTATTCTTTTTTTTTTTAATTAATTGGTCCCATATTGGTAACAAAATAGGCGAATTCAGTTTCGATCGTATACAAGTAAATGTAAGTAACATTGACGCTATGAAGAAGCTGATTTTACTCACAAACTACAAAGTTATAGACCCACAAAATACGGATCAGTAATTTGGAGATCTTTTTTGGTCACTTACATGTTGTTTTGGCGGAAATGTTGATTCAGCTCATTTTCGACAAAATAAAAGATTTTTTTTGCAATCACCCTCTTTTTTTTTCTTTTCTAAAAAAGAAAAAACTTACAAATCTAGTTTTCTTTTCTCTAATGAAAGTTGAATCGTGATCTTTTATAATTCTCTTCATTGAATCCCTATGCTATCAGCCTATCACTCTTTCATTTTACTATGACAATTCCTGATAGAATCAAGGGTATTTCGTCGTTAGCTTCGAAATATTAATTACTACATTCAGTAGTACTTTTTTGGTGATAATAATTCAAGCTCAGCATAGTTAATTATTTACTAATTATATAATTCGAGCACCGAGTGGGCTTGGTTTGAAGACAAGTTACACTGGAATTAGTTATACTAAAATTAATTATGTTGAGATTAGTTATCCTAATATTAATTCTTCTTGATTGTTTGGTATGTTTATTAATCCCGGAATTGTCAATTTTACTGCTTTATCCTAGGATAACTTATCATGAGATTGCTATTCCACCCTCTGATGGGTATAAGTTATTCCGGTACTATTTTATATCCCAGGATAACTTATCCCAAGATTAATAACCAAACAAGGAATAAAGCGCTACAAAATTTTTATCTCAAGATTATTTCTGTCCTTCCATCTCAACCCCTCCTCTCTCCTCAAGAAAATAGAAAAAGAAAAGGGGCAATTTACACTTAAGAATTGCCTATTGGAGTAGCATAAAAGCAGAAAAGTACTAGCATAGATGATTGGACAGGGGAAGTAATGATTTTTGAAGACAAACAGAAATGATCAGAATTATAGAAAATAATCATCTCTACCTTACGGGGTTAAACTAAAGAATAGATGATAATGTTGCTCTTTGGTTGCACAATTTGAAATTAGCCATGTTTATGGGTCCGCAAATTTCCTTCACTTATCACCCACACCAACTCATAATAATTTCTTTTCCATTTTTTTTGGGCAGGGCATTTGATATTGAAGTTTCGCTGGTAATTAACTATGCATTAATTCTAAATTAGTTAATATCAATTATATGTGTTTTTATATTTATTTAGTTATAAACGGGCTGATAATACTACTCTTTTTAATTCAGTTGTAAAAAGTGCTCTTGATCAGGTATCAGCAAACCCTTGGAGAATTGCTTTTAAATTATTAACAAATACAAGAATTTCACTCTCAAATGTAGTATTTCTTTCGTTTCATTTATATATATATGATGCTGTTTGATTGGTAAGGATATTAATAAGTAAGTAAAAGACTTTTGGTAACGTTAAAACTACTCTAAAATTTATAGTAAACATGTCATGATATTTTTGTAATTATAAGAGTATGTCATTTAGTTAAAATGAAAAATTTAAAATTAAAGAATATTCACATAAAAGTTAGTACATGTTTTATTTTTCAGGATGTTAATTCCCTTTATAATATTAGTCAATTAAATTGATTATAGGCAGTTGGCTACTTGGATCATGGGCCATTTGATATTGTGTTGAATGCTCAATTCATAAAAGTTATGGTGAACGTTTGGAGTTGAATCATAAGTCAGATTAAGAGCTTAAAGAACAATGGATGTCCTAATTTTAGATTAAGTCAAGTAAGTAACGGGTACAAATACTAGATTGAACTTCAGATAAGTGGTCTGAAAAGTTGCATTAATCTTTAATTGTAGAGATCCTAAAGTCTTGGACAATGTTCACTTGAGGTCCTACCAGCACTTCAGCAATACTAAAAGAATTACCAAGACATAGGTACCAGGTAACAATCTTTCACACAATAGGTGTCTACGCACGCGGATTTCACAGTAGAAATGTAGGGTAAAGCTATGTACAATAGACCCTTGTGGTCCGGCCCTTCCCTGGACCCCGCACATAGTGGGAGCTTAGTGCACCACGCTGCCTTATTAGATGTTGGCATACGCAAATACTGCTATGATACATTACATAGCTTGGAATCCCATGAACATAACTGATAACATATTAAAAGCTACATCATGCAAAACTCAGACGTGGTATTATGTTTTGTATAATTGCAGAAATACAGCAGGAAATGCATACGCAAAAGATAGCGAGTTGTTGAGTTGATATTAGCTATACTCTTGTCCTTATTCATTTTCTATTGTGTTGAAGATGCTATGCTAATGCTTTCTGTACAATGTCAAGAATGATGGTGTATTCTATACTTTCCGTTATCCTAACTATAGCAAAATTGGCAGAGGCAGGATCTTGTAATCTTGCATCAATTATCTATATTTACCTTGACCAGTGAAAAGCTACTGCATTTATTGGAGATTGTCATTGTAGCCACTCTTGAAACAGCATAACCAACTCTTGCTTTTCTTCTTCTTATTTTCCGCACCCTTATCCATCAAACTGCTGGTGCCAGGAGAATTAGCAATCTCTTGGCTCGCGGATTGACCTACATCAGAGAGGTTTGGAGTTATGGTTTGCGGAGTATATGCATCAGGTTGCTCCCCCTCAGCAAGATCTGGAGTTATCATCTGTGGGATATATGCGTCGCCAAGGATGTTTGCAAGGATATCTGATATTTGCGCAAATTCTGGTCGATCTGCTGGATCCTCCGACCAGCAGGAGCTAATGAGGGGTAAAATCTCCTTAGGAATGTTATCCGTGCTAGGCCTTAAATTCTGGAATTTTACCAAGGAAATGAAAATTATATTCTACCTCAGTGAAAACACCAACAATTACGCCTCAATACCAAGCAAGCATCTATATAACTCCAACGTTTAAACTAATACTAGTAGCATATAGTCAAACTTCAACACAATGGAAAATGATTATAACTGTAATATTCTAAGGTACAGAACCATACTTTAGCTGTAGCATCCGCTGCCATTATGTCGGTTTTTCCCTTGAATGGAGTGTCGTTGGTGAGTAGCTCCCATAGAACCATCGAGAAACTGTAGACATCTACTTTATGATTGTAGTGTTTCTTTGCCCCATAATCAGCTGGTTCTGTGTACAATAACTGGCATCGGCGAAAAGGTAAGCATATGATATGATTTTAAGCAGGAAGTAAAATTTTTAGCTCAATGTAAAATATACCTCAGGAGCCATCCAGCGATATGTACCAGCTTCTGCGG
Source organism: Nicotiana tabacum (assembly GCF_000715075.1). Classification (NCBI taxonomy): domain Eukaryota; kingdom Viridiplantae; phylum Streptophyta; class Magnoliopsida; order Solanales; family Solanaceae; genus Nicotiana; species Nicotiana tabacum. The sequence goes on along the minus strand of NC_134100.1, from coordinate 20,505,975 downwards.
TCATTTCAGTTTCTGCCACCACCCTAGCTAACCCAAAGTCAGCTAGTTTAATTCTTGTCTTGTCTTCTGTGAGGAGTAGATTACCTACAAATGAATGAGACAGATTTTGAGAATGAAAAAGTTCAATGTACTACTGCCTACTTACTTCAGTCACGTAAACATAAAACTTGAAGCGAAATAGAGAACTGAGAGATAAGGCGGAATACTTGGCTTCAGATCACGGTGAATGATGCCAATGGCATGCAAATACTCCATTGCCCGAGAAATTCCCAATGCAAAACTTAGAGAAAGGTTCAAATCCGGACAATGTGGTCGGATGCTCCACAAGTACTTCTGAAGTGTGTCCCCTTTCATTAACTCCGTGACTAATATCAAAGCTGGTTCCATGGAGACACCAATAAACTGCAAGGATTAGATGAAATAAGCATAACCGGTAAAAAGGAAACCAATCACCAATACTCTATGCTACATTCTATATTGAACAGGTCTTTATATTTGATATGATTACATACAACACATAGCTATCGATTATATTGTCTTTCCTATGTTAAACATCAAAGTCAACAATGTCCTTCTTGATTTAGACTCTTCGATTAAGTAAAAACTCGCAGTGACTCCAGCTAAACTAAGGTAAACACATTTCTTGTTAACACCACATACCTTCATAATGTTGTCATGCTTCACTCTAGATAGCATCGTAATTTCCCTTTCAAATTTCACCTTCCTCTCGGGACTTACATTTGAGCATTTCTCTGGCTGTATTACTTTTATCGCAACAGGCTGTGATTTATATCTGGAACATGAAATAAAAAATGTGCTTCAGAACAGCAATTAATATGAACTTCAGTACAAAAGACCTTTGCAAGAGTATATTCTCGGATTTCATATATTAGCAGAAGTATCAGCGTAGCTTCATTTATGTCATCCTGTTACTACTGAAATCCCATCAGATTACCAATTATCAATTCAGTGAGAGAAGTAGCAGATTTTAAGCACTTTGGATAAAAGAACAGATAGTATATCTGCAAATTCTGCTAAACAGTTGAAAGAGACCTCAGTATTCATATCAACCTTACTTTTGAACTACTACTTTAATATTCTCTTCCACTATTAACTCAGTATTCATAAGTCAGATTATCAATCAAATGTTGTCAGATAAAATGGAATAGAGGAAGTACTTAAGAAAACTAATATATCAGCTGCAAAGTTATACATTGTAGTTCTAAGAGATGGGATCCATTACAATTTAAGGAACATTCCATAACTCCCCTTTCATAGGACTACTCCAATATTAAATTCTTCATTTGAGTCACACTGCCTGCTTTAGCAGAGAGACTCAAGTCTCAAGACCTTTTAGAAAAACATCAATTAACTTCATTATAATCTCACAATATCTCTCTTTTATTCACTTTTAGGACTGGCTATACTCTGACGCTCATAAATGCAAAACTTGTTTTTAAATGAGAAAATGAATTTTTATATTTGACCACCACACACAATCCAGGATGCTCTATTAAAGTAATATAGTCTAAAGTCTATACTAGAGAGAATTTTTTCCAGTATCATAATTCACATGTTCTCCTACAAGCACCAGACATTTCTTTCAGTTTGTACAATTTCTCTTTTCTTTTCTTTTCTTTTCTGTTTTGAAGATTATCACATGATAAATTAATCAAGAAATAAGCATAATGCAGACAATTAGCAACCTTACATACAAAATTTTGAATAATCCAAAACATTTACCACACTTAACTTGAAGATAGAAACAATTCTTAATTCCCAAAACAGATAGCAACTGAATTACGCACTAAAAGATAATTTAGCCCCTAAAGACAAATATAACAAGAATGACAGAAAAATAGTCTCAAAAGATAAGAAGGAACAGATTCATATGGCCGGCAATTCAAGAATGATCAAGTCCATTCAAAGAACGAAAATTCGGATAAAACCCAAATCAACAAATTAATGCAAGATTACTAGAACAAGAAAATGAAACTACTGAGAGAAGTAGAAATCAATCAGAGAAAAGGGGTACTCACAATCCTTGGTAAACCACAGAATAACGAGCTTCACTGATAATAGGTCCAATTGAAAGCTGTTGTAAATCGATCAATAGACTCTTGTCAATACTGATAGTAACATTTTGGGAATCAAGATTGTCACTTTTTGGAACGTCAAGATTTGGAATATCCTTCTCGTCTGCCATGGATATTAAGCAAAATGTTGCATTAACTAAGAGAGGGAGAGAATGTGTTGAGTTTTTATTTAGCAGAAGTCTTTTGGGCGTGGGAATGGCGTTGTATCTATTTGAATTAGAGATGCAGGGAGAGAAATAAGAGGGAAGAGCGGTTTTAATCAGCTACCTAAATATATTGGTGAATAAGCAGTGCTCGCGTTCTGCATGGTTGCCACGTGTACAAATGAAGACTGTTTTAGGGGCTGTTTGGCAATAACAAAATTTCACTTTTTTATGGAAAATTTTTACTTTTTTTGAAATTAGTGTTTGACTGTGAAAATTTCAAATTTCACTTAAAGTTTAATTTCGGAGTTTTTTGAAAATTTTAGGACCCGTTTGGACATAGATTATCAAATATTTATTTAAAAACTTGATTTAGATGAAGTTTGATATGAAATTGAAAATGTGTTTGGACATGAATTTTGGAGCAAGTTTTGACATGTTAAGTTTTTTTTCCAGCTGAAAAGTTCCAAATGATCATGATTTGGCCCAAAAAGAGGTCTTAAGCTATATTTGGGATTTGAAGTTTTGGTTTTCAAGATCTCCTAAAAACTAGATTAATTTTATAAACAAACACATACTTGAATTTTATTTTTGTGAAAAAAAAGCTTTAAAATTTATGGCCAAGCGCCTACTTAACAACTCCAAAAGGCTATTTTTTATAATTTTCACTTCAAATCACTTATAAAAATTTAAAAAAATAGCTCCAAATTATATTCATGTCCAAACAAAACTCTAACTTTCAAATAGTTTTCAATTTCACTTGAATTTTTTTCTACTTTTTTTCGAAATTTCACAATTCTTATGTTCAAATGCCCACTTACATTCTCAAGGGCTCAATTGTAATTGGTATGCACAAAGATTGAAATTTGTCAATTACTATTAATTAGAAATTTCTAAAATTAAACCTCGAAAATGAAGAACTTCTTGATAGTAATGTAAATTGTTAGGATCGAAATAATCAGGTGTCATGCGTAAGCTAGTAAAACAAATCTTGAACGACGATAAATCAGACAACAAAAGAGAAACATATCAAAAGAGACAAAAATAATTAACGTGGTTCGATTATTTGATCTACGTTCACAGGCGAAGGATGAGCTATCCACTATAGAAAAAAGAGTACAAAATATCGAGAGAACAACCTCACAAAGAGGCAAACACAAGTGATAAACTAACACTTGTCCCGAAATTCTCCGCCTAAACAATACTCTTAAACTCCTTAAGGACTACATTGTGGATGCTATTGAATAAGAAGGAATGATCTTCAATATATAAAAGCGTTAAACATTTTCCTCCTAAAAAAAAGGATTAGCTAAATATGAGAGATATATAGTATCCTTCTAAGAAAAGGAAAACTCAATTATGGTAAATATATTTCCCTTTCCTTCAAGAGATAGGAAAACCAAATATGGTAAAAAAATCTGGACAAACATCTAACAAACTTCTTGCCTTGGCCTGAATTTTCTGAAAAAATAAACTTGATCCACATTTGTCACGTAACCTTCAACATGTTACATCTCCACCACAAAGTTTATCTCAATGTGAGAAACCGTTTGGTCAAATTTCTCATACAAAAATCATGATTACCGTCAAATAGGTGGCGCCTATAACTAAACTCGCCTAGATGAACCTGTCTTGAACCTCGCTCTAATACCACTTGTTATGCCGAGAAAAGAGGCAAATCTAAATATAAACAAGATAAAGAACACTAAATTTTAACGTGAAAAACCTTTCAAATCGAAGGTAAAAACTACAAGATCACAAAGATTCAAAAAGCTCCACTATATAAATCTTTAAAAGACTTTAGCATATAAGAGTAATTTTTTCTCTTAAAGCCAAAAGCAACTCCAAATAGGAATAAAATTTAATTCAATTCCGAATAGGAATGAAAATTAAAATAGAATAGAATTAGCCCATTGGGCCTTTGGCTCGACAATATGGGCATGGCCCAACATAGATTTACCTTTTCAATAAGCATTTTTAGCCGAAGTTGAATTAGTATGGTCAATAGATTTTGGATACTCAGATTGCGTGAGTAAAAATAAAACTCAGGTTTATTAGTGAATTATGGTCTTTAATAACTGTAACGACCCGACCGGTCGTTTTGAGCTTTAGCAACCTATTCGTGGTTTGAAACTTTGAATAGCTTCATATTATGTATTATGACTTACGTGTATGGTAGGTTTCGGTTTTCGAGCGGTTCGGGATTGATTTGGAAGAATAATTCTCGTTTTAGAAGTTGTAATTAGAAGAGTTAATCAAGGTTTGACTTTTGGTAAACGGACTTGGAATCAGGTTTTAATTATTCCAATAAGTTTGTATGATGATTTTGGACATGTCCACAATGTTTGGTTAAATTTCGAGGAGTTTTTGATAACTTTGGGTTGTATGGTGATTGTTTTCGGCTTCGACGTCGATTTGAGCATAAATGTTACCATATTGCCAAAACGGTCTTTGATTCATATTTCGACTAAATCATTATATCTGTATCGTAATTTTGGTACCATAGCAACTGAAATCATCAAGTTTCAACATCGTATAAGGTATTTATGATCATTTTACTAAGAATTGGGTTGCTAGATTTTTCAAATTAATTACGAAAATTACCACTGAATTCGTATTTAAAAATTTGCACTATTTTTAAATATTTAAATCAACATATCTCCTTCATTATAAGGTCAAATAAAGTGGTTCAAAAGCCTAACTTGATTGGAGTTTTACGAGGAATCCATTGAAGGCATTAAAAGCGAGTTTTGGAATCATTTAGCACAAGAAACGAGGTAGAACAACTGGACGTATTTGGTTATTACTATTGTTGGAGTTTTTCTCATCTTAAAAGTTTGGGATTGGAAAAATTCAAGGATGTTCTTCAAGTTTCTTCAATGGGGGTAAAGTCTAAACTATAACCTAAGTATTTTCCTTTTGATTCATTCCCTTGGTTTAAGCTTTAATCTATGATTTTAATTGAAAACCCATTTAATTCTTTAAATCAAGACCTAGAGTTATGTCCTAAATTTTCAAAATTAAAAATAGGTTATAGACATTTATTCTCGATTCCTTTTGGGGTTTTGTTCTCCTATATTAGGAGAATAACATACTCGAATTTGGCGAGTTTTGGAGGAGTATTTTGGGAGATATGAGATCTAACTAGTGTGGGTTGAACTCTTGGGTTATGAACACCCAAGAGCGGTGTTTTGGCGAATTGGTTGAGCTACAGGAATCCTATTGAGTTAGTTTTTGTTCATGTGAGCTTGTATTGGTTCGGTATTTTCCCGGGTAAGCTTGGATTCGGAATCCAAGGTAGGCCTGACATTGACTTTTGTTGACTTTTTGGTTAACTTTGAGCGTTTGATTAAAGATTTGACCTTTATCGATTGGGTTTATTTTTTTTGGCATTATTTGATTTTCTCAATTTGCGTTTGGCTAGTTTCGATCCGTTCGGAGGTCAATACGTGCGGGATGGCATTTCTAGAGTATTGTTTGGCTTGCTCGGTATTGGATTCGATTTGTTCGAGGTAAGTAACACCTCTAAACTTGGTGCTGAGGGTATGAATCCCTGGACATACATGTTATGTGTTTGGTGTTGAGGTGAAACACATGCTAGGTGATGGGCTTGTTGGTGTACACCACGTGAATTATGACTCGATTGATTCTATGATACTGTATAGTTACCAAATCTTGTTTCTATCCATGAAATTTCTACATGCTAGAGTAATTGAGATGTGATCCATATTAGAAATCATGTTTAGGCTAAATGATTATTCTGTTGGGAACCATAAAGGTTATTTTTGCTGTTGAGTTATTTGTTTAAATTGCAATTACATACTCAGTCACATTCATTCATTTGCATATCGTATCTCAGTCTCTGTTATCATTTAATGTTACATCGTGTATCATTATTTGGGATGATTGACATGAGACTTGTGAGCCCAAGAGACTAGAGAGATTGATGTCTAAGTTGAGGCCGAGGGTTTATTTGTGAGTGATATTTATGGGATCAGTCTGTATGCCACAATAGGCTTTATTGATTCATGATGGGATCGGGCTGCACGTCGCAACAAGTTTTATTGATTCATAATGAGATCAGGTTGCACGCCATAACAGGTTCTATTGATTCCTGATGGGATCGGGCTACATGCTGCAACAGTCCATGTTGGCTTATATTAGCGCATGGGCAGGATCCGTCCCTCCGAAGTCTGACATACCAGCAGTGAGTGTAGGTACCGAGTGTCGATTGCCAAGTGATTGAGTGTACCGAGTGATTGAGTGTGAGACAGTGAGATTGAGTACTCTAAGAGTGTGAGTACATGAGTTCATCACTGTGATGCATTACATTTGACATGCATACTTGGCATGTATGCATAGAGATGCATTCTTCATGCTAAACGGTATTGTGACATTCATGGCTTCGCATGCACATTGACATGTAGGCATAGAGATGTACTTTTCTATGCTATCTGATAATGAAACGTCTTACATGTTGTTGAAAGTTTTTGGGAAAAATCAAAGTTTTATGATATTCTCATATTTTGGTAATTTTGGTGAAAGATTTGGGTTTTACTGTTATACCTGAAAAGCATGCCTAATTTCCTTAACTGCAAACGAGATGAGCATTATATCTTTGAGTTATTACTTGTACTGCTTTTATTATATTGTTACGATTTGTTCTTGGTTATTGGTGTTGGACTCTGACTGGTTTTCAAGGTTGTCACTACTTTCAACCTAAGGTAAGGTTTGTTACTTATTAAGTACATGTGGTCGGTTGTACTTATACTATACTTCTGCACCTTACGTGAAGATTTTGGAGCTGATGTTGCTGTGTATGGCGGGAGCTGGGATTGAAGATGTACCTGCATTCTGATTATTGCTGCATCTTCTTCTTGGTGGCTTTAGATTTATAAATCTTTTGATGTATTTTTAGAACAGATGTTGTATTTATTTCATACCAGCTTGTAAACTCTAAATCTTAGAAGCTTATGATTTGTACAACCAATCCTTGAGATTTTGTATAAAAGTTCAGTTATTTCATCATTTTTTTCTCAGTAAATCTCATTTGAATTAGATTATTGCTAATTGTCTTACCTAGTGGGTTGGGTTAGGTGCCATCACGACTAGTTGGATTTTGGGTCGTACAAGTTGGTATCATAGCTCTAGGTTCATAGGTTCTATGATTCTTGAGCAAGTGTCTAATAAAGTCTTACGGATCAGTATGATGTCGTCCATATCTATCTTCGAGAGGCTACAATGCATTTAAGATAAACTTCCCATATATTTTTCCTTATAGTGCAATATTGATTCAGCTTGAAGCGTATATCTTTGAATTCCTTTCACTCACTCATTTACGCATGTGAGCGCTCGGTATCAGCTGTACATCAACGACTTGTGGATTCCATAGATGAGGTGTGATATGTATTTTCTATGTTTTGGTGATAGGCTAGTCTGGAGTACTTGAGGTCCAGTTTGGACTGCAACTTAGGCTCGATAGTTTCAGTTGTGTGAGCATGTGCTTTTGGACTTTTATGTCCAGTGGTGTCCCTATGAATGGGAGTGGTGGCTCGGTGAGTGATTGGATGGCTATATGATGAGTAGGATGTGATTGCGGGATATGTTCAGATGGTTTGAATATGACGAGAAGAGTTTTCTTGAGATGTGAAAAGGACTATTAGATGCTCGATTTCTATGGATATGTCATCCAGTCTTGACTTATGAAGGTTTTTGTGAGATTCTTTCGTGTTATTTCATTTGTGGAACAAAGTAGATTTTCATGTCTTGTTGATGAGTTCAGACTCCGGAAGATTAAGTGATTGCATAGTAGTTGTGGCTGTGAAAGGTTATAGAGAGATGTCAATTTGAGGTTAGGCAGGTGAGTTATCACCTATGGGGTAATCTACGGATGTGTGATTCTTATGATATTGTGTGGGGGATTTCTTTTCTACTAGTGGGTATAGGTGATGCGGTTTGAGTTTGGATTGGTTGAGAAAGTTCACATGATCGTCATGAGGATGAATGGGAGCTTAACAGATGGTTTGAGGTATTATATGGTTTGTGTTGCATGAGCTTATGAAGGATTTAGTTGAATCGCATTGTGGTATTATGGCAGTAATAGAGTATGGGAATTGTGAGTTATCAAGTGTTTTAATATATGGCTTTGAGCCAAGTGGGGGAGTTTGCTATCGACGATTTGATTGCATGGTTATGTGTTGTATTGGTTTCGGTCTGAGGTATACATAAAGATCGATTATGACTTGCAGAGGTTAGTTTTTGTACTGGTTTTGGTTTGAGGCATACATAAAGATCGGTTATGACTTGCAGATGTTAGTTTTGAGGATGACTTAAGTAAGGAAATTTCTGGATGCATGGTGTATTACACTTTATAGGTATATCGGAATTATGGAATATTGAATTGTTATTCGTGGAGGATGTAGTGAGCATGTAGTAGGAATTTTATCAATTGTGTTGATGCAAAGTTACTTCTTTGGGTATTGTCGTGCTACTAGGGTGCAGGTAGTTCCGCCAGTTTGGGTGGTGCATTGAGATTTGAGCAGAGTGGATGACTCTCGAGAAGGTTCTGATGGATTCAAGATTTATATGTAGTAATTGAGAATTTTCGAAGTTGTATATGGCTGAGTCTGAGATTTACATAGGATGGAGTCAAGACTCGTGGAATTTTATATCATTATGGATTCTACATTTCAGTATCAGGAAGGTGAAGAAAATAACTTTAGATTCATAGAAGGTCTCTTCAGAGTGGGTGCCTCGGTTGTGGTACTTTTGGGGTGCTTAATAGGGAATACAATGGCTTATGGGCCTTAGGGCGGTGCAGTTGTATCCAGAGATCTCTTGTGGTGAGCTTTGGGTAAGGATCGTGGCATTTTGGCAAGGATAAGTGTCATCTTGGGGGTAATTCAGAAGGAACTCAGAAAAATAGAATAACTTGGTAGTAGGTTGGATCAGCACGGTAATGGATATGATCAGTTCTTTGGTTACTTATAATGTGGTGAATCTCTACAGGTGTATTGTGGCAATACTCTTGTGTTTGGCGACCTTCGTTGCTTGGTTGAGTTAGACGGATTCAATTCTAATGGTTTGGTTATGTGCAAATGGGTTTCGAAGTGTTCTCAACGATTTCTTCCATAACGTGAGAGGGATTTATCTACATGTATGAAGGGCATGTTGCGTATTGTCATTTTCTCCGAGATGAGATCAAATGGAAGATTTTTGACTGATCGGGTATGTATTCTGCTGGTGACTCAGAGTTGATTATGAGATTCTCATGGTTTTCATATGATGGGATGATAGATACGGCGTGTTGTATCAGATTGAGATCATGTGTAAGGTCACAGTTCAGTTTTGAAGGGAAGGTCATGAATTCTTAGACAACATGGGTAGTTTCATATGACTAGATAAATGCTATTACTATTTGGTATTGCTTGATAAGTGTGCGCATTTCAGAAGGCGCACTGTGTTTTGACTTACGAATTCTTCATTAGTATTGCGGTACTCACCTGGTTGATCGACTGTTGATCTTCAGACTTTGCTATGTGGCATGGATGAATTATGGAAGTATTTCTTATGGGGATGATTATGTATGATAGATGTGTTTGTCATTCAAATGGTGGGATTGGGATCAGCTATGGTGATTCATGTGTTCTATGGATTTGGAGACTGGGAGTTCTTAGAAGCACATTATTTTGCGGTTTCGAGCTGTAAAGATGTGGCCAAAGTTAGCTAGATGGTAGTACATGCTATGGTTAGGTTATTGTGGGCTTTTGGAGGGCTATGTATCCATTTGGGGATTACTGGAGTTGATTTGAGGGCTCATTGGTAGGCCTAATGAGGATGTGTATTCAACACCAAGTCGGATATATTGACTTAACACCGTTATTGCTGAAAGGTATGTCATTCGATTAGAGTTGAGCTTCTTCGTGTTCTGATATATTCTATGTGTTACTCTTCTATTCTACGGGGGGTTGTGATTTGTTGGTTATATGCAAACCCGATGCGGTTCTGTTTGGTCCTTGCAGCAAAATTCTAGTGAAATAGTTAATTGGGTGTTGAATGGTTGATTGCGCCTTGGTTAGGGTCTTTTCGGGCTGTGGTATATCGTGTTATTTTCTTCTTCATATTTATGGTAATGCACTTCGTGTACTTATTGTCGAATTGCGTGTGGTTGTTGATTTTGAGCATTGTGGCTTGAGATATTTCATATGGACCGACATTTAGATTGGGCCATGCATCGCAGCGACGTTATGCTAGTATATGATTCTTTGTGCTTATTTCATGTGTTACGTTTCCCCTTGTGTGGTGGATTGATAGCATTGCGCTTTGTGGCGGTATCTGTTGAGCTGGCAGGATGGTTTCTTCATTTCCATTCTCTTTCCATTAATGGTTATATTTGACTTATTGTTCATTGGTGCACGTATTGCATGGTATGTGGATCTAGGTAGGATTTGCGTGACAAGTCGGTCGAGTAGTTATACTAGATGAGATGAGGTTATTGGGCTTGAAATGAGTGTCATCGGATTTGATTAAGGTATGTTTGCAAGAATTGTGTTACTAGTCAGCTTAGATTTTGGCTATGGTTCTTATCGGGCAAGAGAGCTCCACGACTTGTTAATCTAATGGTTAGTTATGAGTTTCTGTATGTTTCTTTCATAATTGGTAGTGTACGAAGGTTTAGAACAAGATTTTAGTTGATATGAGGTTTGTTGCCGGTGTCAGATTGGTTATCGAGCAACTATTGCGGTCAGAAGTTATTGCTGTGAGTATTTGAGTTATGTGGTATATCATGTGATTATGTCTTGAGATATGGTTATGGATTGATACAACCTGTTTAGAGTTATATGGTTCATAGATGCAAGAATCGGGTCATATAATGAGTTCCAGATGTTAGGTATTTGGGTTTTAAGGTTTATGGACTAAGGTTGAAGTTAAGATCCTTTGTTAGGTGGTGTTGTCGGGCTTATATGGATTGGGGTGACGTGGGATCACCCATGGTTATGTGTATGGTGAGGGTATATGGTGATTTGATGGCTTTGGAATGACTCTTGGCACGTTCGAGGACGATGAACGTATGTTTAAGTGGGGGAGAATGTAACGACCTGACCGGTCGTTTTGAGCTTTAGCGTTCCATTCGGTGGTTTGAGACTTTTAGTAGCTTCATATTATGTATTATGACTTGCATGTATGGTTGGTTTCGGTTTTCAAGCGGTTCGGGATTGATTTGGAAGAATGATTCTCGTTTTAGAAGCTTTAAGTTGCAAGAGTTGACTAAAGTTTGACTTTTGGGTAAAAACTCGAAATCGGGTTTAAATTATTCCAATAAGTTTGTATGACTATTTTGTACAAGTTCACAAAGTTTGGAGAAATTCCGATGAGTTTTGGATAAGTTTGGGTTGTATTGTGATTGTTTTCGATTTTGACGTCGACTTGAGCATAAAGGTTACTATATTGAGAAAACGGCCTTTGATTCGTATTTCGACTAGACCATTATATCCGTATCGTAATTTTGGAACCATAGCAACTGAAATCATCACGTTCCGACATTGTATGAGGAATTTATGGTCATTTTACTAAGAATTGGGTTGCCAGATTTTTTTAAATTAATTAAACGAAATTGCCACTGAATTCATATTTAAAAATCGGTACTATTTCCAAATATTGAAACCAATATATCTCCCTCATTATAAGGTAAAGTGGAATGATTCAAAATCCTAACTGGAATTTCACGAGGAATCCATTGGAGACATCAAGAGCGAGGTTTATGATCGTTTGCCACAAGAAACGAGGCAGAACAACTGGGCATTTTTGGCTATTGATGTTGGAGTTTTTTCACATCTTGAAAGTTTGGGATTGGGAAAATTCAAGATGTTCTTCAAGTTTATTCCATGGGGTAAGGTCTAAACAATATCCTAAGTATTTCCTTTTGATTCATTACCTTGGTTTAAGCTTTAATCCAAGATTATAATTGAAAACTCATTTAATTCTTTAAATCAAGACCTAGAGTTATGTCCTAAATTTTAAAAATTAGAAATGATTTAGAGACGTTTATTTCTCGATTCCTTTTGGGGTTTTGTTCTCCTATATTAGGAGAACAACATAATCGAATTTTGAGAGTTTTGGAGGAGTATTTCGGGAGATATGGGACCCAACTAGTGTGGGTTGGACTATTGGGTTATGAACACCCAAGAGCTATATTTTGGCGAATTGGTTAAGCTATCGAACTACGATTCAGTCAATTTTTTTTCTTGTGAGCTTGTATTGGTTCTGGCTTCGCTCGGGTAAGCTTGGATTCGGAATCCAAGACGGGCCCGACATTGACTTTTGTTAACTTTTTGGTTGATTTTGGAATTTTAATTAAAGATTCGACCTTTATCGATTTGATTATTTTTCATTGGCATTATTTGATGTCCTCGAGTCGCTTTTGGCTAGTTTTGAGCTGTTCGGAGGCCGGTACGCGGGAGATGGCATTTTTAGAGTATTATTTGGCTTGCTCGGTATTGGATTCAGTTTGTTCGAGGTATGTAACACTTCTAAACTTGGTGCTAAGGGTATGAATCCCTAAAAACATATGTGTTATGTGTTTGGTGTTGAGGTGACGGGCGTGTGGGCGTGCACCGTGTGAATTATGACTCGGTTGATTCTATGGTACTGCGTAGTTACCAAATCTTGTTTCTATCCATGAAATTTCTATGTGCTAGAGTAAGTGAGCGGTGATCCATGTTAGAAACCATGTTTAGGCTATATGTTTATTCTGTTAGGACCCACTAAGATCATTTTGACCATTGACTTATTTGTTTAAATTGTAATTACGCACTCAGTCATATTCATTTGTTTGCATATCATATCTCAGTCTCTGTTATTATTTATTGTTACATCATGTACCATTATTTGGGCTGATTGACATAAGATTTGTGAGCCCGAGAGACTGGAGAGATTGGTGACTAAGTTGAGGCCGCTGGCCTGATTCTGAGTGATATTTATGGGATTAGGCTGCATGACACAACATGGGATCGGGCTACAAGCTGCAGCAGATTTTATTGATTCATGATGGGATCGGGCTACACGCTACAACAGGTTTATTGATTCATGATGGAATGAGGCTGCCGCCGTAGGACATGTTTGTCTTATATTAGTGCTTGGGCAGGATCCGCCCCTTTAGAGTTTGGCATACTAGCATTGAGTGCAGGTACCAAGTGCCTAAGTGATTGAGTGTCGAGTGTTGATTGTCGAGTGCCTAGTGATTGAGTGTACCGAGTGATTGAGTGTGAGACATTAGATTGAGTACTCTGAGAGTGTGAGTACATGAGTGCATCACTGTGATCCATTATATTTGATATGCATACTTGGCATGTAGGCATAGAGATGCATTCCTCATACTAAATGATATTGTGACATTCATGGCTTCACATATACATTAACATGTAGGCATAAAGGTGTACTTTCCTCATGCTATATGATAATAAAACATCTTACTTGTTGTTGAATGTTTTTGGGAAAAATCATAGTTTTCTGATATATTCATATTTTGGTGATTTTGGTGAAAGATTTGGGTTTTACTATTATACCTAAAGAGCATGCCTATTTTTCGTAACTGCGAACGAGCTGGGCGTCATATCTTTAAGTTATTACTTGTACTGCTTTTATTAGATTGTTACAAGTTGTTATTGGCTATTGGTGTTGGACTCTGATAATTTTTCAAGCTCGTCACTGCTTTCAGCCTAAGGTTAGATTTGTTACTTATTGAGTATATGGGGTCGGTTGTACTCATACTACACTTCTGCACCTTGTGTGCAGATTTTGGAGCTGAATTTGCTGTGTATGGCAGGAGCTGGCATTAAAGATGTACCTGCATTCCGGTTATAGATTCCTCTTATTCTTGGTAGCTTTAGATTTATAAATATGTTTATATATATTTCGAACAGATGATGTATTTATTTCGTACCAGTTTGTAAACTCTAAATCTTAGAAGCTCATGATTTGTAATACCAATCCCTGGGATTTTATATAAACATTCAGTTATTTCATCATTTATTTTCTCGGTAATTCTCATTTAAATTGGATTGTTGCTAATTGGCTTACCTAGTGGGTTGAGTTAGGTACCATCATGACTAGTTGGATTTTGGATCGTGACAATAACCTTTTTGATTAATTAATTTATTATTGTAAAAATGACACGATATAGCCGCTCTCAAAATAATATATATATATATATATATATATATATATATATATATATATATATATATATATATATATATATATATGTGTGTGTGTGTGTGTGTGTGTGTGTGTGTGTGTGTGTGTGTGTGTGTGTGTGTGTGTGTGTGTGTGTGTGTGTGTGTGTGTGTGTGTGTGTGTGTGTGTGTGTGTGTGTGTGTGTAACTAGTCCCTGAGACTAGGTAAGCCTAACACATACTGAGAATTAACGAAATTTAACCAACTTAATCGCAAAATATTAGTTAATAACTGAAATAACATAGCTGAACCGACATCAGTCATACAATCCCAAAATCGATAGTACAAGTCATAAGTTTTTCTAAGAGTAAATAGGAATATCAAGTGCATCACTATCCCAGAATAATAGTAAACAATGAAAATTAAAGACAATAGAAGGTGACTCCGGGACCTGCAAACATCAAGTAGGTATACCTTGAAGTCTCCAGCTGCGCAGACATAAATCTCAAAATCAACTCAATCAGAAGTACCTGGATCTGCACAAAAATGTGTAAAAGCGTAGCATGAGTATACCATAGCGGTACCCAGTAAGTATCAAGACTAACCTCAGTGGAGTAGTGACGAGGTAAGTGAGACACTCACTAGACATAAAAATTGTGCATGATATTAACATAAAGCTAGCAATGGAAAGAACGTCAATGTAAGGTTAACATCGCAAAAATTATTAATGTAAGACCAACAAAAGAATAATAAAACCACAATTGGCAAAAAGAAGTAAACGGGTAATAGAGCAGCAACACAATCAGAACATAGATGAAGTATGAATGAACTCGAATTAAGAAAATAGATGACAATTCAAATAATCAACTTGTTCCCAATACATGAATTACAACAAGAATTTCCTTGAGGCACAACTCTTTGTACCACAAATCATAAGCCCTAATTCCGGATCTTATACGTTTGGCATCTCGTTCCCATATTATTATTCACCTTCGCACGACAAAGTTCACGTGCTATCATGTACATTGTATTTATTTTAAATGCTAAACAAAATATTCGAGAGATTTATTTAAATTCTAAGGCATAATAACAAATCTTGAATAAGGTAAGGCGTCAAATAAGATAATGAGTTTATTTTAGAAATCAAATAAAGTACTGTTTAAACAAAATAGAGTATCAAATAAGTTTAGTTAGTAATCAATAAGGTAAGGAAAATAACATTTTTAAATAAAGTAAAATATCAGATAAATTAACGAATTAAATATAAAATTTGTTAAAGTAAAGTAGAACAATTTAAATATAGAACCATTTAAAGTAGGCATGATAACAATCAAAATATAGTAAAGTACCGAGTGAGATGACGAATTTTATCTTAAGAGTCACATAAAGTAAAGCATGTTGACAATTTCTTTATTTAAAACTGTTATTTTACCAATAACTCAACAGAATATGAGATGATGACTCCCCACAATAAATTCATCTTAAAAATCAACTCACTAAGTAACAACGGAGGCAAAAATTGACACATACCAAGCTGTCACGACTCAATTTCCTCAATAGGCTGTGATGGCGCCCAACGTCGCCGCTAGGCAAGCCAACAGTGAACTACGCATTTAATTTCTCATTTTAATATTTTTAAAATCTTTTATTTTTATTTAATACAGAAACAAATGGCAAGTAATCGTAGTAATATAAAGCATAAACTAAACATGAGATTAAGATAGTGAATTTAATAGCCAAAACCATAAGTATCTAGTAGAACTTCCTAAAACCCGGTGTCACAAGTGCACGAGCATCTAGTAGAATATACAAACTCCCTAAAAAAATGTGTGGAACAGAATAAACAGAAATAGTAAATATGACAAGACGAGGCTTCGGGTGCTGCAGAACAGATCATGAGAAGCAGCTCACCGCCAGCCTCCGGGTAGTGCCGGTGTGCGCCTGGACGAACATCATATGTACCTACCTTAGAACATGCACAATTTGTGCAGAAGTATTGCGTGAGTACGTGAAAAACGTGTACCTAGTAAGTATCTAGTCTAACCTCAAAGAAGTAGTAACGAGGGGCCGACATCGAAACTTATTAGTGGGCAATATACATAATGTACAAAAATATTAATTGGCATGAAATACGACATCAATAATAGAATAAGAGGCAATGATTAAATGATCCTTTAACAAAATAACAATTAAAAGTCCTCAAATGTCACATGCTAATCTCAACATGTAAGGGCCAACATGTATTTATAATTCTCAAGTCATGGGAGATATATCGAGTATAATCGGACTCCTAGTAACAACACGTACGGGTTATGCCGTGATCGTACGCCCTGATACATAATAATCGTGTACATACACTACCGAGGTTGTACGGCCCGATCCATGGATGCATCCCATAATATATATAAATATTGCCTAGGCATTCGACCCGATCCACAGGAATAGGGAAACTCTTCGAATTACAAATTTTGTATTCACAACTCCAAGGTAAGCCCATAATAGAATATAAATTTCCATCAATAATTAAATACTCCGCCAAATCTCTAAGTAAGGAAGCTCGATTTAACATAATCTTTAACAAAATTTTACTTATTAATACAAGCAATAAAACTAGCAAGTTGAGTTTAAATAGTGCAAGTAATGGAATAATGGCCTATGTCTATCCGGACATAACATGAATTTTTAGATGCGCACGGACTCTCGTCATTTCGTACATACGTAGCACCCACCATTAGTAGCAAATAATAATTTAAACACCTATCGGGTAAATTTTCTCTTACAAGGTTAGGAAAGAGACTTCCTTCATTCCGAAGTCCATTTTTCGGTCCACAAATCACTCTAAAAGCCTCAAGTCAATGCCGAATTATCCGAAACTAGCCAAAGGTTGTACAAAATAATCAATAATTGTTCAAAAGTTCATAAATTAACTTTTAGAGTGATTAACCAACCCAATTTGGAAGGTTTCTACAATTCACCCTCGGGCCCGGATTTTGAATTTTTTTATAAATAATTGTTAGCCACAACCTCGCGGATACAAATATATAATTTTTACCCAATTCTATTATCATTTTCATGGTCTAATCTCATTTTTATAAAAAAAAAACCTAGGTTTTTCAACAAACTCCTAAAATTCCACATTTTACATATTAAAATCTACCCATAATCCATGCATTAAACTCACATTGGGTAGGAACTACTTACCTTCAATAGTTAGGTGAAAACTCCTCTCTAAGAAGCTCCAAAATTGGCCAAGGGAAGTGAAAATGAGATAAAAATGGCCCAAATCCCGTTTTAATAAAGTCACTGCCCAGATTTTTCCTTCTTAGCGATTGCGACAATAGCCTTGGGATTGCGAAGGCAAAGCAGCCAAGGGCTGAAAAGTTCCACATCGGGAACGTGACCAAAACCTCGCGAACGCGAAAGCTTTCCTGGCCTACCCTACGCGAACGCAAGGCTTTCTTCGGGAAGGCGAAGACCAACAATGTGCCACTCCTACCCCCTCCCCTCGCAGCTCGCCTTACCCTTCGTGCATGCGGACCATTTCATGCGAACGCAAAGGCTAGTGGCCTAGAGCTTCGCGATCACGATCTCCTTTATGCGAACGCGAAGAACAAATTTCCCCTGCTCAAACTTCCTTCATCGCGAACGTGAGGCCTTCTCCTTATTCACGAAGAAGGAAACCAGAACAACAGATAGTAGATTTTTGAACTCAACTCCGGGTGGTCCGAAACTCACCCGCGCCACTCGGGACCCCGTCCAACTGCACCAACAAGTCTATAAACATAATACAGACCTATTCAAATCCTCGAAACACGTAAAACAACATCTAAACTAAGAATCACACCCCAAAACTAAATTGATCAACTTATGAACTTCAAACTTCTTCAACTAACTCCGAACACGTTGAATCATACTTGACAACTCGGATTGACATCAAATTTTGCGTACAAGTTATAAATCACCGTACAGAACTATTTCCTGGCTTGGAATCCCAAATGAACCAGGATAATACCAAAGTCTACTCCAAACTAAATTTAAAGAACTAGAAAACCTTCAATAGCCAATTTTCAATATTAAGCGTCGAAACGCTCCCAGATCACCCGAAAATAGATCTGAACGCACGTCCAACTCCGAAATCATGTACGAGCCTATTGGAACCATCAAATCCTAATTCGAGGTTGTTTACTCAAAATATTGACTGAAGTCAAACTTGGTCATCTTAGGCAACTATTAAGGAACTATGTGTTCCAATTTCAACCCGAACCCTTCCAAACCCAAACCAACTATCTCTGTAAGTCATAAAATATTAAAAGAACATACAAGGAGTCTTGATCGCGTCCACACCTACACTACTATAGAGTAGCAAGGATGGTCGATGCAGTTTTACCCAACAAAGGTCGGGATCGAATCAACAGGTAGTTAATTAGTTTGAAGTTATGTTTATATCCGAGTAGAGATGCGGGTTTTGCTCTTAGTTGCACTTCCACACATAGTTGTTTTGTTTTCTACTTCTACTTCCATTCTGTAGCATGCAGTATAAGAAACTAAGTACAATATTTTTTTTGGTTGTTTTCAAATATTAAAAGGGAATTGGGTAGTGGCTTCCGCCTAGGTGGATATCTAACGAGTATCGAGAATTCAGGGCAAGCTTGTTATGATTGGGGTCATGATATAACCATCACACATAAGTACTCACTCTATACCTCTTGGTAGTTGGAGTGACTTTGCCCAATTTGGCTTTCTCAAGTCCAAATGGGTTTTCATGCATAACAAATGATATTGGCTCAAGTCGGGTATTACTATCTCTAGGTTTAACCCTTTAATTGGGGCTATCAATCTATTGAGTTCACCCCAATTACTTGTTAGCCTAATTTTCCTAGACTTGTCCCTCTTTCTCAAGAAGAGTCTAAGTCATAAAGGCACGAATCTGTATTTGCAACCACTAATTCTACAATTAAAGCATGAATTAGGAAAATATTACTAACCCATAAACAATTAAGCCCTAAAATACAAGACCCATTAAATATCCACACTAAGGTTGGATCACAACCCTAGCTATGAGTTTAGCTACTCATGAAACTAGCAGAAATCAAAGATAAAGATGAAATATAAGCCATAATATTCAAATACAAGAAGAAAATCTAAAAATTGAAGATAAATCTACTCTAAAATTACTCAAAAAGGTAAAAACTAGCCGTTCACGTGTTCTCTCTAACAAAACTTGACCTAAATATGTCAAAAAGGTCTATTTATACACAACTAAAAATTCCTAACAAAAAAGCCCCTGTGGAGAATTCGCGGAAGCGTAAAAGTGAGTGTGTCCGCACTTGGACTTTTCGCGGCCGCGCAATAGAGAGTGCGGTCCGTGTTTCTTCAATTCTGGGATTGGGTTGGACTTGGTTTCGCGGACAACATAATTTCATCTGCGTCTGCGTGTGCTTCCATCGCATCCACATAATTTGGACGCGGACCACGTTCTTCTATTAAGCATGACTTGCAGGGTTTCTGAACTTCAATCACCGCTCTCAGCGAAAATACCACCGCGGTCCATCGCGGTCAGCGTTAGTACTTGTGCTCAAATTAGCCTCTCTGAACTTTAGTTTCGAGGGCCGTGTATTTGTGGACACCTCAGCGGTGGTCCTCACACGGCCGCGTATTTTGCCCGCTCTCCGCGCTCTAGTTACCAGTCTTTAGTCTGGTGCAAGTTTATTCCTTCATGAGTTTATTTTGGCTTCTTTGCCTCATTTTGACCAAACCCTTCAAGCAAGCACATTAAGTTAGTCTTCGGGAATACCTTTACGCATTTCAACCCAAAGCCTAAGCAAAAGAGAGCACATAATAGGTTAAAATCCATAGTTATCAAGTCTTAATTATGGGAACAGGGATATAGAAAGCAAAACGATCGATCGGGTCGTTACATTAAAGTAACACAATGATCCACGTGCAATCCACACTCAATAGTGAGTAGAAATGGTCATTGGAAGAATAGTACCCAACAAGAGTCGGGGTCGATTTCCACTGAAAGTTTAATATGGGAATTAGGAGTATACTATTACGCCTCACAGTATTACATCGATATTATGCCTCACAGTATTATATTATGATGATGTTATGTCCCACAGTAGTATATTACGATGATGTTACGCTCTGCAATATTACATTACGATGATGTTACGCTCCGTAATATTATATTACGATGATGTTACACCCTTTAGTATCATACGTGAAATTATCGTAAGATAATTGACCTCAATTCAAGGACAAGATTATTTGGAGATTATAAGCATTATATTATTTGAAACAAGTGATGAGTAAATTCGTAAAGGTGATAAGATAAGCAAATCGAAGAAAATGAATTTTCGTCGAAGTTTGACATTTTGGGATAAAATGCGGCCTGAGCTAAAATACCCAGTATTAATGGACTAGTGTCATACAAGGTACCACATGACTATGATACTAAGGTGTATAAGGTGTGTTAAAAGTGAGTATTATTTTAAGTAATTTGAGATAATTCTTAATTATGTGGATTATTGGTTAGTGGGAGATTAACAAGTTAATTGAGGAATTTGTGGATAAGTTTAATCAAGTTATTGGATGAGCTTAAGAAGCTAGAAACTTGGAATCCCATAAAGTATTATAATGTGACTCTTAAAGTGCATAAGATAGGTGTCACAATTAAAGGATGAGGTGGCTTAGTCATACAATGTGTAAAAGATCTCTCAAAATAGCAAAAAATGAGATGCTTATGGCAAAAGCTACAAGAAATGATTTCCTTCAGAAACATTCATATGAGTTATGTTACTTAATACTATAGCAACTCATTCAAAATGTTATCAACGTGAATTTTTCTACAAAAATCATACGAGACTACGTAATGTTATGGCAACGCGATTTTGTGATTCTAAGGGAGTACGGTGCAACCTTTCCCAAGAATATCATATGCATTTTTCCCTACTTCAGGTATGTTAAGGCTAATCCCTTCCTTCATTTTGGCATGATCTCGTAATTACATATGTTTGATAACGAGGCATAAAGAGAAGTTCATACTCCCGAATTTATATACATTATCCTAGTCTCATAAATTACAGTATTCTCCTTATCGGGACTTCATATTTAATTGAGTATTGTCTTCTTCCAGTCAAGAGAGCAGAGAGCCTATATATATAGTATTACAGTATTTTCATTACCATCGAGCTATAATCGATGGGCAGGCCCCTATTGGGCAACCTCTGATCAGATGGTAAGCTATATACCGATCCTACTGTGGCCGAGCACGTGATCAGATGGTAAGTTATATACCGAGCCTACTGTGGTCGAGCGCCTATGAGTGAGCCCAGATGGCCGAGATACAGAGCCTAGTATGTCCGACCGCCTATGAGAGAGCCTACAACGGCAGAGCAGTTATATATACCGAGCCTTATAAGGCCGGACAACTATTTTCCTTACTATATTGAGAGAGTTGAGTTAGTATTAACAGGTGAGCATATCTTTAGATTATCTTTGACTCCCAGTTACTTTCAGTTATTATATTATCAGTTCAGTTTCAGCTTTCAGTAAATTGCCTTACATACTCGGTACATTATTTTGTATTGACGTCCCTTTTTCTGGGGGTGCTGCATTTCATGAGTGCAGGTTCAGATAGACAGACGGGTAGACCTCCTCATTAGGTGTTGCTCGAGTTCATCTTGATCGGTAAGCTCCATACCCTTCAAAGTTGCCAGGTCTAGAGCTTTATGTACATCTTGTGTATATATGTATATATGTTATGAGTAGGTTAGGGCCCTGTTCCAATCATAGTATATCCATAAGTATAGGCTTGTAGACATATCCTGTCAGTTAGTGCAGTATGTTGGGCTTGTAGGCCTTGTATGTATATTTTGATTGGTTTGCCAGCTGTAGTAATTATGACGGTCTTGTCGGTCCAGCTTTGTATTGATGTTTAGTCAGCATTTGCAAATTGTCTTCCAATATGGCCCATGGCCAAGGTATGACATTATATGTTTAGAGTCCCTTAGTCGTAAGTTGGTACGCAAGGATAGGTGAGGCACCGGGTTCCGATCTCGCCCCCTCCCCCCAAGTTTGGGGCATGACAGAAGTGATATCAGAGCAGTTTTGTCCTAGGGAGTCTACAAGCCATGTCTAGTAAAGTCTTGGTTATGGGTGTGTTGTGCACCACACTTATAAGTAGGAGGCTATAGGGCATTTAGGACTGTCACTCTTTCTTCTTACTCTAGATCGTGTGGTAGAGATCAATTGTAAGAACTCAATTTCCTAAACTCTATCTTATTCATAATACGATAACGCCTATATCTAGAAAGGCAGTTGGTAAGAGATTGCATGTGGCTATGGAAGAGTTGAGTTAGAGGAACTCGATTTTTCATGATGTTTATAATGAATAAATGTAAGGACTTCAGTAGATCATGCATGTACTAAGACATGTAAGCCTCTTGATAAGGAGACTTAAGGCAAGAATATTCATCCACCCCTATGGTGAAAAGTAATGAGAGATTCAAAAGATAGATACAAGTTCAACAAGTAAAAGAAGCAAAATAAAGAAGGGTACGAGGCGCCCAGTTAATGAAGATTATCAGTATTTACAAATTCAGGCAGAGGAATATAAGCCTTTTGAGTTACCTTCAACAATAACAGAGGTACATACAAATGGCTACACCCATCTCATTTATGTCATATGGAAGTTAACAGAAGTAGTATAAAAGAAGGACGGAATATCAAGATCCGGCTGGGGTTAGAGTAACCCAAAATGGTGAATGGATTGTTTGCGTTAGTTGACATTTCCGGAGGATAGTGCAAATTTGCTAGTAAATCTCCTTGTGAGGCACACTCAGATGGTGCACTCTAAAATAATACAACTAGATATAGTACTACAAAGATGGGCACTGGAATCCTGGAAGGGATAAATATTATCTTAGTATGGCTCCCGTCCCTAGTAGAGAGAGAATGTTAGGAAACTCGAAGAGCCAATGGATGGAGAAAGGGGAGCTAAGAGCAAAAGAATATCTTGCAGAATATAGTGATAGACATAAATGTTAGCGGAAAATAAGAAGAGACTTGATGAAGCATTATGAGTAAGATGTGATACATGGATGACAACGGTGGAAAAAAAAATGAAATAACAGTATTACATAGTCTATAATCGAGGGAAGGAAAAGATGAGAGGTGCCAGGCCTGGAGACAACAAAAGAGTATAGGCCATAAAGTTGTATCCTCATTTCGAGAAATAAGTTTGTGACTCCAACGCGACTGCCAGAAGGAAATGTTAGACCCCAAAGTAATAGAAATCAGTATGGGCTGGTGAACAAGGTAGGCTAAACATAAATTAAGGATTGAGTAATTTGATAAAGGTCGGCATCATGAGAATTTCAGAGATCGCGTTCTGATGATAATAGAATGAAAATATTACATCACGTGATTTCGTACGTAAAAGTTTCATCGTAAGTTAATCAACTTAGACTCGGGGATGAGATTATATTAAGGTTATAAACATTTATGCTATTAATAACAAGTGATAAGTTCCTTGAAGGTAAAAGGGTAAACAAATGAAAGAAAGTGAGTTTCGTCAAAGTTTGTAAATATGGAATAGAATACGGTCTGAGCTATAATACTCGGTATTTATGGACTAGTGTCATACAAGGTACATGATAGTAATGTGTATAAGGTATGTTAAGAGTGAGTAGTATTTTAAGTAAGTTGAGATAATTCTTAATTATGTAGACAATTGGGTAATTAATGACTTTTAGTGGGAGATTAATTAAAAATCTTTGGATAATATTAGACCCTCCCCCACGTGGCAGCAAGCCACCCTAAGAATTGTGACTCTTAGTCATTATATTATGTGGCAAGTCTTAAAGAACATGAGTCATATCCATTTAATAAAAAAGAGACACATATTCATTCTTAAAGAACATAAGTCATATCCATTTAATAAAGAGAGTCACATATTCATTATTAAGAATCATAAGTCACAAACTCATTCTTATATGTATGTGATAAGAATTTAAACGTAAATGTTTGTGTATTACAAATGTAAGTCACATAAGCAAGATATGATCTTCAACAATTCAAAGCATCGTGAGATTTTGCAATTATAAGGGAGTACTGTGCAATCTTTTTCAATAATATCATATGGATTTTTTCGTACTTTGATCTTGTTGTCACGGGTTTTGTCGCAATTAACGTGTGTTAGAGGGATTTTCAAGAGAATTGACTCAGGTATGTTAAGGCTATCCCTTCTTTCCTTTTGGCATGATCCATACGATACAAATAAAACGAGCAATTCCACAACTTCCGTAAATGACTCTATTCATAGAAATGCTAGAGATAATTATGTTCTTGATTCCCCATATGTCTTATTTTTTTATCGTCTGTCCATGGGTCTCAGAATATACGTAATGTGATAAAATTTATTTCATGATATTAATCAAAGGCATAACGGTCTTATGAATCTCCAAAAGATTTTATTGAAGTACTTCTCATGCGTTGCATTCATTTAAATTGACCCATGACCAGATGACATTATATATATATATACATATACATATATGTATATGGGATATGGGAGAAGGTTACGTCGTTATATATTCACCACCACCTGATCAGCTGGTATACGTTGATGATTTATCCCATAGGGGCCGAAACGATATGATGGGATGCCCTCAGAGGCTTGATGATGTTATGAACACATATATCTATGCACGATATGACATTCATACGCATATGCATGACACTATAAGTATTTCATGATTTACAAAGTTATCCAGACTTACAGGTTGAGTCATTTACTTCATGTTTCTTCCATATCTTTTATATACTTATTTATGTTCCGTACATACTCAGTACATTATTCGTACTAACGCCCTATTTCCCGGGGCCTACATTTCATGCCCGCATGTGCAGGTAGACAAACTGACAGTCCCCCTTCTTAGGATCCTTGATCAGCGAGAGTTGGTGTGCTCTATTTGATCCGGAGCTACTTTGAGTTTTGGTATGATGTGTTTGTTTACGTATATGGGTATGACGGGTTCAAGTCCCGTCCTTGTACAGTTGTATATTCTATTAGAGGTCTGTAGATAGTCATGTATAATTGGATAGTATGTGGCTTTGTCAGCTTCCAGTTTTGGATATATAGTTGTTTATAACAGCCTTATCGGCTCGCCCTACGCATTTTGCACGTGTATATATTTGGGCAGGTTTCCCTTATGTATGCTATTGTCGTAACCTAGCAGATATTATTTACGTTTATATCTTAGATGCATGCTTAAGGGTGTTCGACAGGTAGGACTCAGGTACCCATTGCGGCCCATCTGTTTGGGTCGTGACAAAAGTGGTATCAGAGCAGTTCTGTCCTAGGGTTGTCTACAGATCATCTCTCGTAGAGTCTTGTTTATGGGTGTGTTGTGGACCATACTTATAAACAGGAGGCTACATGACATTTAGGATGGTTACTTTTCCTTCTAATCCAAATTGTGCAATAGAACTTAGTCATAAGTATCCACTCCTAATCTTTGCCTTATTTATGTTTTTAGTGATGCCTATTACTGCTAGACGACAAGAAAAAGCTGCTAGCATATGAAAGTGTTGGACAGAGATATAAGTTACACTATGGAGTCAGACCTATCAGAGATCATGGGTTCTATTGAGGAGGATCCTTCTGAGAATTCATATGAGTCATTCGTTCAAGCTGTTTCGATTTCGTCGGCAGTAGATGGGGTGAGAAGAGTTCCGACCTCACCAAGGCCCTTAGTTTCATTATCAGGGCCCGCTGCTCAGGGTATAAGGGTAGTGGTGCATGGATTGGCATAACTGGGTTCTGCTCAGGCTCAAAACCATGTCAGGGTATTTGTAGACACCAGCTCTTCTAAGGTTCCAGATAGTCCCACAGTCTTGGGAGTCCGTCAATCAAGGTTCATCTATGTATGTTATGGGATATGCAGAGGAAGAGGATAGTAGTCGGGCTAAGAAGAGGAAGGTAGCTGGTAAGAATATGAAGATTCCACTTCGAAGTGTGTCTGATCGAGGCTCTCATATAGGACGGGGCGAGGACCCTCTACTGTAGACTTCCTCCAGATGTCAGCTTTTGGTTGATGAGCTCCACTTCTTTTTGGAGTATTACCAAGTCAGTGTTCTGAATATGTAAGGTTGTTTTATGAGGACGTAGGGAGCCCTGTCCCAACTTACATATATTATGGTCATGTTTTCTTAGAGGTTTTGTAGACAGTATCATGTATATAGTTTTGGGTATGACATGTCTACGGCCTTGTCAGCCCTTATGTATCTATATAAACTTTTTCTTTCTTTGAACGAGTTCTATGAATTAAGTCCTAATATTGTTACGCATATGTAGATGTCGCCCGTTATAGCCCGTGATAAGTTTTGATAAAAAATTAGGATAAGGTACATGGTGCTTGGTTGGGTGAAATTTGATGTTATAATGGGTATGGATTGGTTGGCTTCTTGTTATGCTAACGTTGATTGTAAATTAAAGATGGTTTGATTCTAGTTCCTAGGAGAGCCTATTTTTTGGAGTGGAAAGGTAATACGGCATAGCCGAGAGGTAGATTTATTTCCTATCTTAAGGTAGGTAAGATGATCAGAAAAGGTTATAAATATCACCTAGTTCAGGTAAAGACTGTGAAAGTAGAGTCACTACTCGTTCAATCTATCCCTGCAGTTAATGAGTTTCTCAATATATTTTTCTTTTGATAAGCTTTCGAGTTTCCCACCAGAGTGAGAGATTGATTTTGCTATTTACCTATTACTGGGTATTCAGCTAATATCTATTCCTCCATATAGAAGTGCACCTGCAGAGCTGTGAGAGTTGAAGGAACAACTAAGGGACTTGCTAAAACAAAAGGCTTTATCAGACTTAGTACATCACCGTGGGGAGCACCTGTGGTATTTCTGAGGAAGAAAAATGGTTCCTTACAGATGTGTATTGATTATAGACAGTTAAATAAGATGACGATCAAGAATAAGTACCCACTCCCGAGGATTGGTGATTTATTTGATCAGTTGTAAGGTGCCAAGTGTTTATCGAAGATAGACATAAGGTCCGGGTACCATAAGGTAAGGGTTAAGGAGAAAGATATCTCGAAAACAGCATTCAGGACTAGATATGGGCACCTTGAGTTTCGTGTTATGTCATTTGATTTGACTAATGCCCCAGTAGTATTCATGGACTTGATAAACCGAGTGTTCAGACCCTTTCTAGATCTATTCGTGATTGTATTATTTGATGATATATTTGTGTCCTCTCATTAAGAGACTGAGCATGCATGTCATTTGCATATTGTGCTCAACGTTCTACAAAAAGGGAAGTCGTATACAAAATTCTTTAAATGTGAATTCTGGTTGAATTCTGTAGCTTTTCTTGGGGATATTATTTCAAGTGAAGGTATTAAGGTTAATACATAAAGGATTGAGGAAGTAAATACTTGACCTAGACCCACAACACCGACGGAGGTTCGTAGCTTTCTCGGTTTGGCAGGGTATTACAGGAAATTTGTAGAGGGATTTTCTTCTCTTTCAACACCTTTGACAAAAGTGGTGTGACAATGTGATGTCTCGCTTAATGCACCAGAATAACATAAGGAAATCTATGGCGCAAGCAAATTGAATGAAGGTTGTGAATAAGTATAAATAGATAGGTGTAGGTCGCAAGCTAAAGTATGGTAGAGCAACAAAGTTTTAGGAAGACATGAGTAAGTATAGGAAAAGGTGAGTGAAAAAGTGACGAGAATGGATAATTCCTCGGGATTAAGCCCATGAAAAGAAGAGAGCTGATGGTTTTTCTATATTATAGAAAGCTCAATATAGCCTGAATGAACTCAAAGGAGTCTAAGACTAGTAGCATTTAGAAGAGGTGGAATGCTGCTATGGTAATGGAATAAGGGCATAATTGTGATAGATAAAGGATGAAGTTTGGGCCTTCGAAAGGGGGGGATTTCATGAATTGTAAAATATTAGAATACCCAGGTAAGTTGACTCATAAGTGAGCAAAGTTTCAGTGGACTGATGCTTGCGAATGGAGTTTCCAGGCATTGAAGGACAAAGTGACTTCGGCACCGGTTCTAACGCTCTAGAAGGGACTGATGGTTATGTTATCTATTGTGACGCTTCAGGCATTGGATTGGGTTGAATACTGATGCAACATGGTAAGGTTGTAGCTTATGCTTCTAAACAACTAAGAAGGCACGAAAAGAATTACCTGACCAATGATTTAAAGTTAGCTACAGTGATTCATGCACTAAAGATGTGGAGGAACTACGTGTATGGCATTCATGTTTATATCTATATGGATCATAAGAGCCTCTAGTATATCTTCAAGCAAAAGGAATTAAATTTACGTCAAAGGAGATGGTTGGAGCCACTTAAAGACTATGACGTTGATATCTTATACCATCCGGGGAAGGAGAACGTAGTAGCCGACGCCCTCAGCCATAGATCTATGGGTACCTTGTCATATTTACAGCCAGAGAAGAGGGGAATAGCCCATGAGATTCATCATCTAGCTAGTCTTGGAGTTTGATTATTGGATTCAGGTGATACCGGAATTACTATTCAGGATACAACAACATACTCTTTAGCAACTAAAGTGAAGGAATGCTAGTACGAGGATTTTGTGTTAGTTCATCATAAGGATAAAACCTCTCAGAAGGAGAAGACACTGTTTGAGGTTACAAAAGATGGGGTCCTCAGATATCGAGGACGATTATGTGTCCCTAATGCTGCAGGGCTGCTAATAAGTAGGGATTTTAACGAGTTTCATGCTCCTTCTTGCCAATGCTTTTATTATAAATCGTTACAAAATAGTCCCAAAAGGCTCATAAGTTGTGCTTGATTGCAGGTTTGATCGACAAAGTGACGAATTGTCAAAGATCGGCTAAAAAAGGAGTGAAACCTACTCAAGTATCAAAGACAAAGTAAACTGAGGGCAAACAAACCTAGTGCGGACCGCACAAAGTCCAATGCGGCCGCACTAGGTGATTCAGAGAGATGGCAAAACCAGGTTTCAGGCACCGCGACCGCAATACATATTGCACGGTCTACGGTGAAGGTTCTGTGGCCGCACTACCTTTTTGTGCGGTCCGCGGAAGAGATATTCAGAGAGATGGAAAATGCCAATGCGGTCCGCGGTCATGGTTGTGCGGACCACGACAGCTGCCTCCGCGACCACGGTCCATTCTACGCGGTCCGTGGAGCCCAAGTTCAGAGAGCCCAGAATTGAAGTCCAAGATCCTAGCACGGACGCGGTCCATTTTATGCATCCCGCGCTGACCCCACAGGGGTATTTTTGTCCAGTTTTTCCAACCTAGTATAAATAGAACATTTTACCATTTTTAGGTCATGATTTATATCCAGAACTTAGCTGCGATCGTGGGAACTTCATCTGTAGCCATTTTTTGGCATCTTAGCTTCAAATTAACGATAGATTCTTGTATTTTAATTTAGCATTTAATTAATATGCCTTGTTTTTCATCTATTTCTCTATTTTCTCCTTCAAGCATGAGTAGCTAAACCCATTAGCTAGGGTTGTGGCTCAACCCTAGTATGGGTAATTGATGGATGTTGCCATCTATTGTTAGATTGACTATGGGTGTTTGTTATGTGGGTGGATTTTATGGTTTAATCTATGAATTGGTGGTTGCAAACACTGGTTTGTGCTAAGTTGACTTGGCTCTTCTTGAGAAAGAGAGCTTAACTCTCCAAAATTGACCCAATAAGGAATTGGGATGGACTCAAGAGAATTGATAGTCCCAATTAAAGGGTTAAACCTCGAGAGAGTAATTACCCAACTTGAACCCTAGTTGCTTGAGCTAATTTGCCTACCCATTTGGTCTCGAGAGAGTCAATTGGGCAAAATACTCTCTCTACCAAGAGGTGTGAGAGTGGGTAAAATTGTGTAACGGTTATAGCATAAGCCTCAATTATGTCAATCAAACCTTAGTAACATCTACCTGTCAATTAGCCACCTAGGTAATGTCACGACCCTAGTGCCCTTCTTCCCATTAGATACAACTTAGCAATTATCTCGTAGCATAATCTAGTCTCAATTAATAGTTTGATAATAGTAGCTTATAATAAAAAAAACCCAAAAATGTATGGAAGTGACATTTGGAACAATTACACAACTTTAGTCTGGATAGATACTCGACTCCATTCCTAGCTCCCTGTGGAAATCGATCCCGACCCTCATATCGGGTAATAGCTATTACGACCCTCTCTTCCTACCTTTTAGTAGTGTGGAGTTGGAAGCGATCACTTTTTGGCGTCGTTGCCAGGGAGCTAACGATTTTGGCTATCTATTTAGTTAGTTTTGTGTATTGTTCTTCTTTCCTTCTTTGTTACTTACTTGTTTGTGTCATTACTCAGGTACCAACATGGCTTTAAACAACGCTAATAATCCTCTTGGAAACGTGATGGCGGGGGAGGAGGTAGATGATCTTGAGCAATATGAGGTGCCTCTTGCACCTCAAGGTCAATGGTAAGGTAGGAATGTCAATGCTAATCCAAATGACAATATTCCAGACCCTCCCCCGGTTCCTCCAAGAGTGGCTCCCAGAGTATTATCGAACCAGGGCTACGCAAGTGCTATTGTCCCACCCCGAATCCGGATGGGCAACTTTCAGATAACCAATGTGATGTTGACCTTACTTGAACAATATGGGTACTTCATGAGTGTTGCAAATCAGAATACCTACAAATATCTCAATGGGATCATAGATATATGCTGGGGGAGCATACAGACGAATGTATCCGATAATGCATTGAGATTGAGACTTTTCCCATTCTCACTTCAGGGAAAGGCATTGAATTGGCTCGAAAGACTCCCCAACCATTCCATCTAGGGCTGTGCATTTGGATCGGATATCCGAAATCCGATCCGATCCGCTGAAATTCGGATTTCGGATTTCGGATTTCGAATATTTGGATCGGATTCGAATTTGATTTAGTAAAATTTCGGATTTTCGGATTGGATTCGGATTTGTATAGTTTGAACCCGATCCGATCCGAAATCCGAATTTATTAAGGGAAATATAAATTCTAATTTTATTTTTAGGGTTAGGTGCATACTTATGCTTCTGCAGTTCTGCTATGCTTCTGCCTTCTGCTATGCTTCTGCTCTTGTAAGTTTTAACTGTTAGCTTAGCTATGCTTCTGCTATGCTTCAACTGGGAAATGGATTTGTGCAATATTGTGTACCTTTATGGGTTGCAAGTACAATGAGAATGTCAGCTTTAACCATTTACATTTTACAATACTATACTATTAGACATTAGTAACATATTTATTAATTGGAATGAAGCCAAAAGTAAAATCTTGAGGTACTGTAATTTATAGTCATTTGTTTGCTATTTTTGTTCTTTTAAATGCTATTGTATTATGTAACATCCATTATCCATATACAGTTATACACACTCCTTAATAATACATACAATCCGATCCGAAAATCCGATCACCAATTCGATCCGAAATTTAAAAATCCGATCCAATCCGATATAATTCGGATCGGATTCGGATTGCCATTTGTGGAATCCGAAATCCGAAATTTCAATCCGAAATATGCTAAATCCGATCCGATCTGATCCATGCACAACCCTAATTCCATCACAACTTGGGATGAGTTGGCGGATAAGTTTATTGCCAAATTCTTCTCTCTTTATCATATGGCGGCACTTCGAGATGAAATTTTAGCCTTCAAGCAAGAGCCAACGGAACCTTTGCATGAGAATTGGGAGCGGTATAGAATGATGGTGAAGGAGTGCCTAAATAATGATATGACTGAGGCCATGATCCAACAAACCTTCTACCGGGGCATAAATACTACAAATCAATGCATTGTCAACCGATTGGCCGGGGCAATTTTATGAAGCTTTCTTATGAGGAGGCATGTGACGTACTTGATGAAATGGCGGACACTTCTTCAGCATGGCAAAGTAGAGCAAATGTGCCTCAAGGTGACCCTACGGTTATCCATTTGCACAAGGAATTACATGATCACGAGCAAGAAATAGCTAAGCTACGATGAATCAATTGGCTAAGGCACAGTTGCAACAAGTTCAGAATCCTCGCCAAATGAATGCCATGGAGGGTGTTAGTATGCTTGTCAACAAGAGAAGGCAAAGGAGGCAACAAAATCAAGGAAATTCTAAGCAATTTGTTGATGAATATGATGGGTGTCAAAATGATGGTTATGATGACCAAAGTGAAGAGGTACAATATGTCAACAACTAATAAGGCAATAGAGGAAACTCTTCAAACCAACAATGGCGTCCCCAAGGAAATTGGGGCAATCAACAACAAAGTAGTGGCAATTGGAACAACAACCAAAACAACAATTGGGGTAATCAGAACAACAACCAAGGCAATTGGAATGGAAATAATAACAATTGGAGCAATAAAAGCAATCAAGGCGGGTGGAACAACAATGGAAACCAAGGCAACCGGGGGCAAGGCTTTCAAAGGCCCCTAATGTACCAACAATCGAACAATCCACCCCCTTTCCTTTCTCAAGGTCCTAGTTCTTCTGTTAATGATATGGGTAGAATAGAAATGATGTTCGAGTAAATGATGAAGAATAATGCGGATTCGGATGCACAGTTAGCCTTTCACAATACCTCTATCCAAAACATGGAGGTGCAATTAGGCCAAATCTCTCAGTTATTGAATACTCTTCCGAAGGGGGCTCTACCAAGTGATACGGTAGTGAACCCAAAGGGTGGGAACAATCATGTTATGGCTATCACAACAAGAAGTGGGAGAGGCGGTGATGTAAATGCCTCTAAGCAAAAACAAGTCGTGGATGATGATGTTGAGTTGCAAGATAACGAAGTTCCTTTTGGTAGTTGAAGATGTGGTTGATGAAAATGTGAACAATGAAGTGAGGATTGATATTCAAGAAGTCGAGGTGGAAACCCAAAATGATGTGAACCGTCTAGGGAACACATAATTGACATGCCGGAGCCGGTTGTTACAAAGAAGCATTCTATGGACTGCGAAACTATAAAATGACTCACCAAGTTAGTGCTATAGTGCATTCAATGGCCTCGAAGCTTGAAGATCCCGGTGCTTTCACCATTCCTTGCACCATTGGAAGTGCGTATTTTGCCAAAGCTCTTTGTGACTTGGGAGCTAGTATTAATTTGATGCCCTACTCGATTTTCAAAACTTTGGGTATCGTGCAACCTAGGCCAACTTCAATTAGACTTCAAATGGTGGATCGATCGATGAAGCGACCTTTGGGCATTATTGATGATGTGCTTGTCCGTGTGGACAAATTCATATTGCCGACCGACTTTGTGATTTTGGATTGTGAGGTGGACTATGAGGTTCCTATTATCTCGGGCAGACCTTTTCTTGCAACGGGGATGGTTGATGTTGAAGCGGGTGAGCTCACTTTCCGAGTGGGAGATGAAAAGGCCGTTTTCCACGTTTGCAAATCTATGAAGCAGCCCAATAGCACCGAGGTGTGCATATTTGTAGACCTTGTCACAACAGTGATTGTGGATGATACCGGTGCTATGATCAATGTGGAAGATCCTCTTGAAGCAGTGCTCTTGAACATGGATGTCAATGATGATGCTAGTAGAGT
This sequence comes from Nicotiana tabacum, assembly GCF_000715075.1. Classification (NCBI taxonomy): domain Eukaryota; kingdom Viridiplantae; phylum Streptophyta; class Magnoliopsida; order Solanales; family Solanaceae; genus Nicotiana; species Nicotiana tabacum. The sequence continues at coordinate 20,471,953 of NC_134100.1, read as the reverse complement.
GGAATGTGTCAATTCCCTACATGGGATGGGCTCTTATTCTTATGAGCCAAGGAAGCTATCTTTGGATCTTGAAAATCGGAAAACTCCACCAACAAAGCCATCAATTGAGGAGCCACCAGTGTTGGAGTTGAAGCCACTTTCTCCACACCTCAGGTATGAATTCTTGGGTTAAAATTCTACTTTACAAGTTATTCTTTCTTCTTGCCTTACTAACATGCAGGTTGAGGCCACTTTGGTAGTGATTCAAAAGCAAAAAAGGGAAATTGAATGGACTCTAGCTGACATTCGGGGAATAAGCCCCGCATTTTGCATGCACAAAATCATCTTGGAGGAGGATGCAAAGACTTCATTGGAGCATCAAAGAATATTAAATGAGGCGATGCAAAAACTGGTGAAGAAAGAGGTTATCAAGTGGTTAGTCGTCGGTGTGGTTTATCCTATTTCTGACAGTTCTTGGACTTCTCCGGTACAATGTGTGCCGAAGAAAGGTGGTATGACTGTGGTGACCAATGACAAAAATAAACTCATTCCTACTCGCACGGTCACCAAGTGGAGAGTATGTATGGATTACCGGAAGCTAAAGAAGGTGACCCGAAAAGATCATTTCCCATTCCCGTTCCTTGACCAAATGCTAGATCGTCTTGCAGGGCGTGCTTTCTATTGCTTTTTGGATGGTTACTCGGGGTACAATCAAATTTTAATTGCCCCGGAGGACCAAGATAAGACAACTTTTACATGTCCTTATGGCACATTCGCTTTCTCTCGAATGTCGTTCGGATTGTGTAATGCTCTGGCGACCTTCCAACGTTACATAATGGCTATTTTCACCGACATGGTGGAAGATTTCTTGGAGTTTTACATGGATGATATCAGCGTGGTTGGGGATTTTTTTGATGAGTATCTGAAAAATTTTGATAGAGTATTGGCCAGGTGTGAAGACACCAACCTTGTTCTCAATTGGAAAAAGTGTCATTTCATGGTAGAAGAGGGTATAGTGTTAAGTCACAAAATCTCAAAGAGAGGAAGTGAAGTAGATAAAGCCAAGATAGAGGTGATTTTGAGGCTTCCTCCCCCTACTTCTGTCAAAGGGGTGAGGAGTTTCCTTGGGCACACAGGTTTTTACCGGAGGTTCATAAAGGATTTTTCTAAAGTGGTACACCCTTTGTGCAAGTTGCTAGAGAAAGATGCGAAGTTCTTGTTCGATGAGAGTTGTATGCAAGCATTTGAGCTTCTCAAGCTCAAGTTGACTTCTACCCCCATCATTACCGCACCAAATTGGAGCTTGCCTTTCGAGCTCATGTGCACTGCTAGTGATGTTGCGGTTGGGGTTGTTTTGGGCCAAAGGATCAAGAAGATGTTTTATCCGGTGTGCTACGCAAGCAAGACCATGAATGAGACTCAAAAAAAACTATACAATCACCGAGAAAGAGTTGTTGGCTATTATGTTTGCTATGGAAAAGTTTCAACCTTATCTTATGGGGCCAAAGTTATAGTGCACACCGATCATGCCGCCCTTAGGTACTTGATGACAAAGAAAGACTCCAAGGAAAGATTGATGAGATGGGTGCTACTACTCCAAGAGTTTGATCTAGAAATTATTGACCGGAAAGTTAGTGAGAATCAAATGGAGGACCACTTGTCCCATTTGGAGGAGGAGGGGAGGCCTTGTGACGGCCTTGAGATCAATGATTCATTTCCCGATGAACAACTCCTTGCAGTGTCAATGAAGGATATTCCATGGTTTGCCGATGTTGCCAATTACCTTGTGACCAGAATAATCCCGTGTGAGCTCTCTTCTAACCAAAGGAAGAAGCTCAAGCGGGATAGTTTGGATTTCTATTGGGATGAGCCATACTTGTTCAAGATTTGCATGGATGGTGTGATTCGTAGATGTGTCCCGGAGGAAGAACAATTGAGTATCTTAGAGGCTTGCCATTCTTCACCCTATGGTGGCCATCATGGTGGGGTGAGGACTGCCTCAAAAGTTCTTAGTTGTGGATTCTATTGGCCGACTATGTTCAAAGATGCGGGCGATTTGGTGAAGAGGTGTGATGAGTGTCAAATAGCGGGCGGAATTTCAAAAAGAGATGAGATGCCTCTCAATACGATTCTAGAAGTGGATATCTTTGATGTTTGGGGCATCGATTTCATGCGTCCATTTGTTAGCTCTTGTGGGAATACTTACATTCTCATGGCGGTTGACTATGTCTCAAAATGGGTTGAAGTCGTGGCTTTGCCTAATAATGAAGCCCGGAGTGTTGTTACGTTTCTTAAAAAGAGCATCTTCACAAGGTTTGGCACTCTTCGTGCGATTATTAGTGATGGGGGGTTTCACTTTTGCAACAAGGCTTTCGACACGTTGCTTTCCAAGTACGGTGTCAATCATAAGGTTTCTACCCCCTATCATCCTCAAGCTAGTGGTCAAGTGGAAGTCTCCAACAGAGATATTAAGAGCATCTTGTCAAAAACTATCAATGCTAATAGGACCGATTGGTCGAAAAAGTTGGATGACGCTCTATGGGCTTATCGGATGACTTACAAAACTCCGATTGGTATGTCTCCATATCGGTTGCTGTTTGGAAAAGCTTGTCATCTTCCGGTTGAGTTAGAGCACAAGGCCATGTGGGCTTTGAGGAAGTTGAATTTGGAATGGGATGTTGCGGCAAATCTTCGTGTTGAACAACTCAATGAGCTCGATGAGTTTAGATTCCATACCTACTCAAGTTCATCCTTGTATAAGGACAAAATGAAGTACATTCACGACAAATATGCTCGGGGTAAGGAGTTCAAGGTTGGAGATATGGTTCTCTTGTTCAATTTCCGGTTACGTCTGTTTCCGGGTAAGCTCAAGTCAAAGTGGAGTGGGCCATTTGAAGTTGTGTTTGTGACCCCATTTGGTGTTCTTGATCTAAGGAACAAAAATTGTGAAGTTCTCAGAGTTAATAGGCACCGGGTCAAGCATTATCTTGGAAAATTTGATGACAGCCACGTGGTGATACTTCTTCATCTAAAGTGATGTGATGGTAATATGCGTCGTGCCGTGATGTTAAATCAGGCGCTTCTTGGGAGGCAACCCATGTCTTTTTCTTCTTGTTTTCTTTGATTTTCTTTGTAGTGTAGGATTGATTTTTGAGCTAATTGGTTGTGAGATGTTGCAGGGATTGTGTTTGATACAGTGCAAAATATTTTGGAAAAATTGAACAGTCATTGAAGTTGCCAGTGCGGCCGCATTGCACTTTGTGCGGTCCGCACTGGTGAAGGCCAAGTGAGGTACTCTCTTAAGATTGCCACCGCGGCCGCATTCCATTTAGTGCGGACCGCGGTGAACCTCCGCGGCCGCGGTCTGTTTTGTGCGGACCGTGGAGGTTGCCTTCTCAAGAATCTTCTAAACAAACCCAGCACGGCTCGCGGTCCGTTTTGTGCGTCCACGCTGGTAAGTATGACCGGGTCCCACATGTTTTTCTATAAATAGACCATAGGGGTCACCAGTTACCCTTTTTGAAAAATTGATTCTCAGAGACCTAAAAATTACTGTTCATCTTCCCTCTTCTTCGTACTAGCTTGTTTGCATTGTGTTTCTTCACTTCTTCTCAATATCTAGTAACAATTCAACCACTTCTTGTTATTTTAATTATTTAATTTCATTTTATGTCCTTTTCTATTAACTGTGTAGACTTTTTTTTCCCCCCCCCCCCCCCCGTAATTCTTCAATTTTGATGTTAGTTTAGTTTAACTATTAAGTTTTGTGTGCCTGAGGAGTATTATTAACTAGGTAAATTGAGTAGGGACAAAGTTAGGTGAAAACATGAACAAAAAGGCAAAACCCATGAACCCTAACTCAGTGCCTTGACTAAGTACCTTCCACGGACCGCCGGTCCCTGTTGTACGGTCCGCATTGCTCTGATGTGGTCCGCAGTACCACTTTGTGCGGACTGCAGTGCTTATGTTCTGAAAGATTGACTTGTTGCCTAGCGCGGCCGCACTACATTTTGTGCGGTCCGTGCTGGCCCACCACGGCCGCGATGCTACTTTGTGCGGACCGCGATGGTGAGATTTATAGGATGAATTTTTAGACATTACCCCCAATGCGGACCGTAGTGACTTTAGTGCGGCCAAACTCCTTTTTGTGCGGTCCGCGGTGCACTATGTCTGCAACATCTTCTGTAACTTTTGGGCTTCTGTTCTGCAATTCATTTTCCACAACTGATTCACTGTTGTGCTGATACTAACAAAGCTATATGTTTGTGCTTGCAGACAATGATTAAGCAACGAGGCAAAGGCTCGAAACAACCCGGCCGAGGTGATTCTTCCCGGGGAGAGAAGCAAAGGATGGTAAAACTCACTCCCTAGGCTAAAAAAACATCAAAGACATGAGGAAGGCCATAAAAGCGACTGACAGAGCCATTGACAACTCGGGGAGTGAGTACGAGCCCTCCCGGGAGATCTCTTTGGATTCAGTCCCACTATACATCCCGTATCCGGAGAGGGCCACACATAGAGACACTCCTCCCTCTTCCCCCGATGCTCAAGCTTCAATCAACATTTCTTTTGGGTCGTCTGAGGGCTCAGCAGTAGGTAGCGGGGATGAATACTCTACCTCTCCCACAACTTCAATATCTGGAGAGGGTGCTAGAGGTGATTCCTGAGATAGGGAGTTACCTGGGGTGGTGTGCCTCAGGTTGGGGGTATTGACCGGACTAGAAATCCCACTGTTTGGTAAGATAGATTCGTCAGCCAGGTGGCGTTCCACAAGTTTAGGGAATGGTGGCCGGCACGAAAGTTGATTCTTGAGAGGAGCAGACACGGAGGCTTCCTAAGAAGATGAGGAAGCTCTCTAGTGCAGATGAGGCGATCATCTAGTTGGCGGACCCACCGGAGGCTTCCTCTAGTCAGCCACAGGATGTTCCTGATATTCAGCATGTCCAGGTCCAGGCCCCAGTCCCAGCAGCAGGAGACGGGGAACCAGTCTGAGGTTCCCGCGCATACAGAGGACTCGGGTACCACTGATGATCCCATGCGGACGGACACGGCTTAGGGACTCCTCGTATCCTTTCCTTATACTTTTTGGTGCTTATTTGTTTAGTTGGCATTAGGGACAATGCCAGCTTTTATTTGAGGGGGTGTGCCCTATATTTTTGGACGACTGGATATATTGTTACATTTTGTGTCTTTTTGATTTTCTATTGGTCTGTATATAACTTTACATTTAGCTACTTTTATCTTCCCTTTGATCTGTATATAAAGTTACATTATTGTATATATTCATCCCCCGTTGTATATTCAAATCCCCTATTTGTACATATTTATTCTATTTTCTATTTTCGTAAAAACAAAATTCGTTTTTAGCTTCTTAGATAGGCTCGTAGCTTTCTGTTTCATTTTTGGCGCTTCAATAAACCTTTGGTTTTCTTAATGCCACGGTTCTTTCCAAAGGTGGATGGCGTGACAACCTTCTTAAGGGTTTGAGTCCGTTTTTGTTTTTATATTTGGTTGCTTATAGTTAAGGGTACCTCAAAAAGATGAGCAAAAGAAGAAGGAATTGATGCTTTGAGGAGTGATGTTGATGAAGAGAAGAAAGCGAAGAAGGAAGTTGTTTTGAAGGGAAAATGAAGTAAGGCTGTCTCTGAAAGTTTTGGAGGCAACGACGAGGGAACAACCATACTCCCTAACTGCTCTTCTCCGTCGGATCGCCGCCTTAGAATCTTCTTGCTCATAGATCGAGAACCCTCCGACAGCTAAAACAACTGGCTTTTATTGTATTCATTGTCTTTTTTTTCATTATAATTCAATGTATCTCGCTAAATTCCATGTATTTCATTGTATTCACTGTCTTTTTTTCTATTGTATTTCAATGTATCCCGCTGTATTCTATGTATTTCATTATATTCACTGTCTCGCTATATGCCATAAATTTATTCATTTATTTTTTTAATTAATATAATTTCTGTATTCAGATATATTATATAATTTCTTTGAAGATTGCTATGTTTTTGGGGTATTTTTCGGTTGAAAATCTTTTTTATAACTGGAAATACAAAATTTGTGTTTTATAATTGAGTTTGTTGAGTTATATCAGGAGTCTATTATGTTAAATGATTCACTTTCCGTTTAAAAATAGTGTAATCCCCTATTTCACATCTTGAATACAGTCGAATACAATAATTTATCCAGCTGTAATCCCATGTTTCACGCCATGAATACAGTCGAATACACTCTAATACAACAACTGATTAGCTGGACTTCCCTGATCCACACCTATTTTTGCTGCTATATTCATGAATACAGTAACTTAAATAAATCTAATACATCTTATAACAACAGAAAATATATCTACAATCCGTAATATAACAAATGGTATTTATAGATAGCTAATTACCACTAAAAGATAGTGTTTTATGAAATATAAAATTGATGGGTTGATCAAAGTTAAAAAGAGCAAATATCATTTATAGTCACTCGGGCAAACCTATAATATCCGGTAGCCCAAAATTACCATACATATTTATAGTCCAAAATAATTCCAGTGGCTAGCCCAAAAGTACCGCTTTCTGCTTTTTTCTTCAGCAATTCCAATTTTTGTTCTGTGATTCCTCAATTGAGCTCTTCAGTTTCTCGATTCTCTATTTGATCACATCGTTCTCGTGAAGAAGCTGGGATTTCTCTTGCTCCATTGCCGCTATCTTCTGTTTCAGTGCAAAGGTTTTCGACGCAACATCGAATGTTTCGTCAACGACGATCTCCACCGGCGCATCGTCATAAACCTCGCCGTTGGTAATTTTTCATCCGCCATAGTCAAACCTGAAAATAGTAAGCAAAATTGTTGAAAAATGGAGAATAAATAAAATTGCAGTTTACTTCAGCAGCCAAAAATACAAAAATTCTCCTCAGAATTTGAAAAAATAATCCGAAAATGAGTAGATCTGCAACAATGCCATGGAAACAGCTTCTTCTCAAGTCCCTCAGCTCCAATTCCCATCTTAAGCATTCCACCTACTTTCAGCTCGTAAAATTCCTTCATTTTGTTCCAATTTTTTCTTAATTTTATTAAAAGAATTTCTAAAATAATAAAAAACAGTTTTTTATGATCTAATTTTGCTTCTGGTATTATTAGGCTACTGTTGGATCCAATGGTAGACAGTCTAATCGAACTGTTGTCTTCAGGTCTGTTTTTTAGCCTTTTAGGCTTATAATAGTGCTAAATTCAGAGATTTTTTACTTTTCATTTTGGGTGTTTTGTTTTGTTTTTTGCAGAGGGTTTCAAGATGGTGCTCACAAGATTCAAATTAGTACATTAAATTATACAAAATTTATACATTGTAGAATGGCCTATACACTTTGGATACACAAAAGTGCTCGAGATACATTAATGATATATTATGGATACATTGGAAGATGCATGATACAACCTATATACAAATTTTCTGCAATGTATATACTAAATAGATGGTAACTATACAAAAAATATACTAAAATAGACTGTCACTATACAAAAATAGACTATCTTATACAAAAAAAAAATATAAAATAAACCGTCACTATACAAAAAATATACAAAATAGAATGTCATTGTACAAAAAATATACAAAATAGACTGCCACTATACAAAATAGATGTAACTATACAAAATATACACAAAAAGGTAAAAATAGCACAGTATAGACAGTTTTCGGACTGATCATTCAAAAATAGCCAGTGTTTACCAAGTCAATAAAAAATAGCCACTATTTTGCTGCACCAAAGACCGGTCCAGCATAATATACTGGAGTTCGGTGCACCTGTGTATGAACTCCAGCATATTATGCTGGACCGGTATACTTTGCTGGCTCCAATATAATATATTGGAGACTGGAGCACTGGTGCTCCAAACTCCAGTATATTATGTTGGATCGCTATACATGCTGGAACTCCAGTATATTATGCTGGAGTTCTAGTGTACTTATGCTGGAACTCCATCATATTTTGCTGGAGTTCCAGCATACTTATCTTGGAACTCCAGTATAATATGCTGGAGTTCAAGTATACTTATGCTGGAACTCCAACATAATATACTGGCGTATTTTTCGGGTTTTGAACACTATTTTCGCTCAGATTTATCTTTACATAAAAAATGGCTAAATTTCGATTACTTTTGAAATTAGGCTATTTTTGAACGACCAGTTGTAAATCTGGATATTTTTGAATTTCACAACTGTCACTATACAAAAATACATGATACACTCTAAATACATAGTTTGCACACATTACACATACAAAATGTGTATATAATTTATATACACTGTTTACTTAGAAAATACACATGTATATACAATTTCGATATATTGTTCAGACAGATTATACATTCACGATACAAAATACACTTGGGGTACACAAACATATATACTTTAGATACACAAGCACACTCGAGATAGGCTGAATATACATTAAGGATACACTATCGAACTTAGGATACAATATTTATGCATTGCAAAATTATATATATATATATATATATATATATATAAACTTTTCTACTAAACTGTAATTCATTAAAATTATCCGGTATGTACAACTTTATACATACATATATATGCACACACACTTTATACATGTATATATGATTGAACTTTTCTCAACTATTGTTTTTCCACTTTTATGATTTGAAAAGACTAAGTCGAACTTGAAAATTAACTAAAGAAAGGAGATGAAAATCACCACTAATTATGTGTGAGAACGCCTAAGAAAGAAAACCTTTTGGAGGAAAGGGAAAAAAGGATTGGCTTGCGATTTATTGTAAAAAGAAGCTTCACTCCTTTATTTGGTTATGGAGCAACACTTGATATTTTTTAAAGCTGATGTAAGAAGTCTTGATTTTTATTGTTTTCCATTGAATCAAAGACTTAATTGTAATGTAATAATGTATTACTGTTGGAAAAATAGTAAAATAACTGTTAGCTGATGAAATATAATGATTTTTTTAGTAACGTTTTATGTTCAATCAAAGATTTTTAGTAGTACTGTTAACATGAATAAAGTGGGGGAAAAGGTGTTAAGAATTAAAAGAATTGAAGAAAAGAAGTAAAAAAATATAGAAAAAGTAAAAAGTCAAGTGTGATACTTAAGAAAGAGAAAACAATGTGTATTAGTAATACATGAATTAGTAATGCATGGGTTAGTAATGCAAGCATTAGTTATGCAAATATTATTTCTTATCTACTGTTTGGTGTGGTGTATTAAAATTATAATGCATTGCATAATTTTTAAGAAAAATAGTTGCTTACAAAAATGCCCTCCATATTCTCTAGCTTTAAGGGACTTTAAGGACAATTTTGTCTTTAACCATGCTAATGCATGCATTAAAGCCTTGGTATTACTAATGCCATGGTTTTCTATGCATTACTTATGCATAGGATAATGCCAAGTATGATGTATAACTAATACAAGTTGAAAAAGGTACCAAACAAGATTGAAAAAAATGTACCAAACAAGGTATTAGTAATGCATAGAGCTAATGCTTGCATTATTTTTTCTAATACCTCCTACCAAACGACCCCAAGAGTAAAAAGTCAAGTATGATACTTAAGAAAGAGAAAATAATTTGGTATTGGAAAGGAAAAATATCTAGGGAAGATAAAAAAAATAAGAAAGAGAAAACAATTTGGTATTGGGAAGGAAAAATATCTAGGGAAGATAAAAAAGTTAGTACCAAAATTTACTTTTATCTTTTGTCTTTTGTCTGTTGGTTTTATCCGATGTGCTATAATTTGATATTAGTTTTATCCGATTGGATATTTTGGGTTACGTGCAAAACTTTGGGCTAATACTTTTTTTCAACGGCCATACACGGTAGTTTTCTCAATTAAAAATGTGTGTGTGTGTGTGTATATATATATATATATATATATATATATATATATATATATATATGTATTATCCATTTTTTTCTTTGAGAGTGGCTAAAAATATACATTTATCTTGTTTTAACTACAGTTCAGGTTGTAACTTTTGGGGAAATTTGGCATGGCATGACAACTAGGTCCAACAATTGGCATAAAAAAGACAACATTTTAGGATTTGGCACATGGTAGCCTAAAGTTATTCTCTCTCTTCTAATGGTTCAACCGCCATCCTAAAAATAAGCCCCATCAAAATTATTTTCCTTAAAAATAGCAAAAAATATTTAAAATCCTCTCTCTTCTCTCATAGTAACCATCATCCTAGAAATTAGGTTCCATTTCCTTTAGTAGTATCCGAAAAACTCTCAGATATTTTTTAATTATTTTTTATCTGTATATCCAAATATCTATAACACAATAATAATTATATTATTTGTATATTACAGTGTATAACATAATAATAATGTATATATCAAGAAATTATATTAAAATTTTATTTTCCTTCTTTGTATAACACATTTCAGATTGAAAACTCAAGTTCAAGACGACTCCACATGTGTATCCCCTATATATATCTATGTACATTAGTGATATCTCATGTATATCATGTGTATCTGTGTAGATCCATTGAAATTTGTGTTATATATACGATATACAATGTGATATATATATATATATATATATATATATATATATATATATATATATAGGTGTAATAATAAATTGTGTTGTATACACTATATACAAAATGATATACACATACGTCCATATAAATCTGTGTATGATATACACTGATGTACACGATATACAATGTAATATACACATGTCGAGGTTGGATTTTTAGTTCTGATTTTTTACCTGAAACCAGTCTAAATCACTTCTAATCTTGCTCAAATTTTGTATGTAGCCTCGTCCAGATATTTTCAACCAATTCCAATCACATTCACTCGTTCAATCTAACCCAAAAAAAAAAGAGGGGAGAAAAACAAAGTTGAAATGTACTTTTTCTCTCTTAGTTTTTGCTTCTGATTTTCTCTAATGTGAGATTAACCTTACCTTTTTATCCTACTAATTTTTTTACAAAATTTGCAAGAATTTTTGCTAAACTATGAAAGCGAAAGAGAAGAAATAAAAGAAAATAAATAAGAAGTATATTTTTTTTAAATTTAGCTATATAATGCCAATTGTTTTGGGGTTGTCTTTGCCAAAATAATTTATGGTCAATAATTTGCCAATTCCTCTTGCATATTGTTATCCAGTGTCAATATTTTAACTTTTTTGGCAAATTTATCAACTTCAGACCAACAACAAATATACAGGAGTGAAGTTGCAAAAATATATGTCGGGATTTTGGCATATTTTTTACCTAAAGTGTGGCTTTGTCAAGGACAAATTTTGGACTTTTTTTACTGAAGTTGTTATCGTGGCAAGGCAAAACTTCGAATAAATTTACTGAAGTTGTGGCATTGACAACGCTAAATTTCGAACATTTTCTACTAAAATTTAGCCTAATAATCCCGATACTTTAAATGCTTTTGTTTGAAGTTGACAGAATTCAATTACTTTAGACATTTGAACTTTTAAGTTAATTCGTTGTTGACCTATTAAAGACCAAGGCGAGGAAGAAAATATAGACCTCACTTGCTACTATTAAATGAACTACTTGTTAAATTTGAAAAGATTTATGTGAACTAGTGTGAATATTTGGAAGCCTCCTTTTAGGAAGAAATTAGTAGATGCATTTTTCATGTATTTACTAAGGCCATTTTCCTTCTATAAATAGAAAGGATTTTGTTCATTTGTAAACACCTCTCACTTGCCTTCTTATCTCCTAAGGCATTTGCGTCTTCTTTCTCTCTTGTAGTATTTCGCTTGTATTTTTGGAGTGAAATAAAGTTTGAGTTAATTGTGTCCGAGGATTAGGTAGAAAATCAAATTATGTCGAACCTCGTAAACTTCTGGTGTTCTTTTTATTATTGTCTCATTTACTATTTATTAACTATCTTTAGATATAGTAGTTGTGATTTAATTACTCTCTATATATTCGTCTTCCGCAACAATTGGTATCAGAGCGAAGGTTCTATCTGAGTATACTTCGTGGTTGCAGCATAGTCTGAACTTCAACATCAGAAAAGAATTACTTTGGTGTTCTATAGTATCAGGAAAAAAATAGTATATGTAGCAAAAATGGGAGACAAGAAAAATGAAGAGTCCACATCGGGTGTCAATAATACGTCGTTGACATCTTCGCTTATGACAAAAATTATGTCAAATGTGAAATTTGCAGTTGAAATTTTTTATGTAAATTGTAGTTGAAATTTTTGATGAGTCAGGATATTTCGAGATACGGCAAGCCGAGGATTCTTGATGTCCTTTTTCAACAAGAGCTAGATATTGCCATAGAAGAAGAGAAATCAGACAATATAAGAGAAGGATATTGGGAGATTATCAACCGCATTGTTTGTGGTACTATTCGATCTTACCTTATAAGAGAATAGAAGTATCCATACACAAAAGAAACTTCTGCAAGTAAATTGTGGAATGTATTAGAGGATAAATTCGTGAAGAAAAACAATCAAAATAAACTTAACACGAAAAAAAGATTGTTACGCTTCACATATATTCCTGGTACTACAATGAATGATCATATCACCAGCTTTAATAAGTTGGCGACAGATTTGCAGAATATGGACGTTACTTTTAGTGATGGAGATATGATCTTAATGTTATGAAGTTCACTTCCCGATGAGTACGAGTACCTCGAAACTACTCTACGTCATGCGAATGATAAAGTATCTCTCAAAAAAGTTTGTTCTGCCTTATACAACTATGAACAAAGAAAGAGAGAAAAACAAAAGAGTAGATACTACTAAAAAAATCAGGTTTTAGCGATGGACAAATTTTGTAGCTAAATAGAAAAATTCGTCGCTAATCTCATTTAGCGACGGATTAACGACGGATTATCAAAAGATTCTGCTAGCTACGAGCGTTTTAGCGACAGATTAGCGACGGCGTTCATAGCTAATTCCAGTTTTTTTTGTAGTGAGAGAAGGAAAAGCACTAGTCGTGAGGGATCGTTCTCAAAACCAGATGATAAAAAATAAAGGAAGATCGAAGTCAAGATCTAGACCCAGCAAAGATGAATGCGCTTTTTGCCGAGAAAATGGGCAGTAGAAGAAAGACTATCCAAAGTTGAAAAATAAGGTCAAACCTAACAATGGGAAGGCTGCAATGGATTAAAATGTAGCTGATTATGAACTCTGATTCTCACTTGTTACAACAGAGCCATTCAAACCATCTGACATATGACTAGTGGATTCAGCTTGTAGCTATTATATGTGTCTCATCCGGGGCTGGTTCGTTGATTTTCAAGAATGAGAATATGGAGTTATTCACACCGCAAATAACAATCCTCTTATCACATATGGTATTAGTTCAATTAAATTAAGGAACCATGATGGATTGATCAGAACATTCGCAGATATTCGATACATACTGGATTTAACAAAAAATCTCATTTTTATAGGAGCCCTCGAGTCAAAGGGGTTCAAAGTCATTGCACAAAATGAGGTAATAGGAATATACACCAGTGCATTGGTGTTAATGGAGAGAATACAGAGAAACAATAACATGTACCACTATCACGGTAGTACAATTATTGGGACAGTGACAGTGACAGTGATATCCAATGATGACAAAGAGGCAGAAACGACCAAGCTATGGAACATGCGCTTGAGACATGCTGGAGGAAAATCCTTGAAAATTTTATCATATCAAGGATTGTTAAAAGGAGTAAAGACTTACAAATTGTAGTTTTGTGAGCATTGTGTCAAGGGGAAACAGACAAAGGTTAAATTTGGAACAGTTATCCAAAATACTAAATATATTTTGGATTATGTTCACTTTGATATTTGGGGTGCTTCCAAAATACCTTCATTAGGCAGAAAACACTATTTTGTAACCTTTATTGATGACTTTTCATGGAGAGTGTGAGTGTATACGATGAAAACCAAAGATGAGGTGTTGGGAATTTCTCTCAAATGAAAGGCGATGAATGAGACTCAGACATGCAGAAAAATAAAGTGTCTTCGCACAGACAACGATGGATAAAACAAAAATTATCTTTTAAATAAGATTTATGAAGATGATGGCATTTTGAGACATTTCACAGTAGAAATACACCACAACAAAATGGAGTGTCAGAACATATGAACCGGAATTTATTGGAGAATGTTTGGTGTATGTTGTCAAATGCTGGCTTGGGAAAAGAATTTTGGGCTGAGGAAATAACATATACATGCCACCTCATTAATCGTCTACCATCTTCCGCTATTGGTGGCAAGACACCATTTGGAAAATGGTATGAAAAACCTCCTGAAGATTATAATTTTTGCATGTATTTAGCTTAATTACATATTATCATGTGAAAAAATCAAAATTGGATCCAAAAGCAAAAAAACGATATTTATGGGGATTACTTCTGGAGTCAAAGGATACCGCTTATGGTGTTCACAGATAAGAAAAATTATATTCAGCAGAGATGTTACCTTTGATGAGTCTGCCATAACATATAAGGTAATAGACGAAGATGTCAAACAAACTGATGGTGCTTCAAAGCATGTGGAGTTTGAGAGAAAATTAATTTTTCCAACACTGAGAGAAAACGAGGAAACAACAGAAGATTTTCCTCTAGAAGAAGAGCCAGTGGAGATGGGAGATTCTAACTCAGGAACCTCAACATCAACTTGAATCAATATCAACCAACAAGCTCAAAAAAATAATAAAGAAACATGCTCGTCTCATAGAGATGGTGGCTTGTGCAGCCTTAATTGTAGCTAATGGTGTTCCTACCATTTATAAAGACGCAGTTCAAAGTTCAGAAGAAGATAAGTGGATGATTTCTATGAATGAAGAAATGTAGTCCCTTCATCAGAATCGTACATGAAAAGTGGCCAATCTCCCGAAGAGCAAGAAAAAAATTGGGTGCAAATGAATATTTGCAAATAAAGAAGGATTTTCTAACCAAGAAGATGTTCGCTACAAAGCAAGATTGGTGGCCAAAGAATATGCTCAAAAGGAGGGAATTGATTATAATGAGGTATTTTCTCTGGCCGTGAAGCACTCCTCCATTATCGTCACGACCCCAGTTCGCCCTCCGTGAACTATCGTGACGGGACCTAATCTTTACGACTAGGTAAGCCTAACAAATGCAGAAAAGAAACAATTTGCGGAAAGAAAATAATATAAAACCGAGATAACAAAGTGAAATAGTTTTTAAGATGCCGCCCGGCATATAACAGTACAAAACTTCAACCTAACACTCCCAAAATCCGGAACCCCATGAATCACAAGCTAAGAGGTTACATAAAAAGCTCTAACTCCAGAAATGTCTAACAACAGGAAAATACAGAAGGGTTATACTATTACAAAAAGATTGAAAGGGACTCTCGGTCTGCGGACGCGGTAGATATACCTCGAAGTCTCTACAAAAATGTCTTGCCTCAAGGATGATAAGACTGAGTGGAAGTACCTGGATCTGCACATGAAAAACATGCGCAGAAAGGGCATGAGTACACCACAACGGTACTCAGTAAGTGCCAAGTCTAAACTCGATCGGGTAGTGACGAGAAAGGCCAGGGCCGTACTGAGGTTAAATGAAATACAAGGTTTAACAGTGTAGAATAAAACAATATAAATAAGTGTAACAGTAAAAGTAACACACGATATAAAGAACAATAACAATTACTACAGAGGCAAATACACAGAAAGAAATACAGCTCAACATAGAGATAACAACCGGGGATCTCCCAGGATACCGTCCTGTAGTCCCAAATATAAATATCCAATGGATCTCCTGGGTGCCATCCCGTAGTCCAACTCATAGTGCGTGGGGATCTCCCGAAATACCGATCCGTAGTCCCAAATATAAATACTCAGTACAAGGGGAATCTACCGTGTGCAGTCCCGTAGTTCCAATGTAAATGTGTAGGGGGATCTCCCGGAATACCGTTTCGTCGTCCCAAAGTAAACATACAAGGGATCTCCCGGGATACCGTCCCGTAGTCCCAAAGTAAACACGCAGCAACAACAAGAAGAATACACAGTTCAATTCAAATTTCATACCAAGGTAAAACTGGTATTTCTAGCCTAGCATGTTGCACGTACTCCAAATAAGGCAGTTTGAGCAAGTAAAGCAATTAAGTCAATTAGACATGTTTTCCTAAGCTAACAACATGCTTAAATTGCAAGTAGTATAAACAGGAAAAAGAAACATAATTGTAATTACTTAATGAAAATCGAATTTTCAATAATTAGCACAAGTACGCACTCGTCACATAACGTACAAGGCATTTCAAATATCAATAACACCAAATCCTAAGGGGAGTTCCCCCACACAAGGTTAGGCAAGCCACTTACCTCGAACCGACTCAAAATTCAACCCAAAACCACATTCTTGCCACGAGTACTCGACTCCAAATAGCCCAAATCTATTCAATTCAAATGCATAATGTAAATAACATTTTAAGTAACTGATTCTACAAATAAATTCTAAGCTAATACGCAAAATTAGGAAAATAACCTAAACGTCCCTCAGGCCCACTTCTCGGAATAGGGTAAAATTTACATTTTCAGAATTCTCATACTCTCACGAGTCTAACCATACCAAAATTATCCAAATCCAATGCCAAATCTCCAATCAAAACTCAAAGTTTAGGTCTAAGAACTTTCCCTCAATTTTCCACCATAAATTCGAAATTAAAGGATTGATTTAAGTGTAGATTCATGAAAATTAGTCTAAACCGAGTGAATTACTTACCCAAATCACCCAGGTGAAAATCTCTTCAAAAATCACAATTTCCCGAGCTCCCAAGTCCAATATATGAATTATGGCTTAAACCCTAGAATTTGGGTTTTTAAAATCTGCCCAGGTATTTCCTTCTTCGCGAACGCAGAAGGACCCTCGCATTTGCGAAGTACAACTCCGCTTGGGTCCAGTTTTCCTTCATCGCGAACGTGATGCCCCAGTCGCGAACGCGATGACCGATTTCCTCCTCCTATGCGAACGCGAGACCATTATCGCGAACGCGTAGGTATAAGACCTCCCAGCTTCGCAAATGCGGGAGCACCTTCGCGAACGTGAAG
Source organism: Nicotiana tabacum (assembly GCF_000715075.1). Classification (NCBI taxonomy): domain Eukaryota; kingdom Viridiplantae; phylum Streptophyta; class Magnoliopsida; order Solanales; family Solanaceae; genus Nicotiana; species Nicotiana tabacum. The sequence goes on along the minus strand of NC_134100.1, from coordinate 20,454,938 downwards.
CATTAAAACTCCCCCAACCCCAGCTCCTCTTCGTGAACACGAGACCCCACTCGCGAACGCGAAGAAGGAAACCAGAACTGAGCTGCTGCAAATTTTCTAAGTTCAAAAATGACCCGTTGAGCATCCGAAATACACCTGAGGCCCCCGGGACCTCAACCAAACATGCCAACTAATTCTAAAACATCATTCAAACTTGTTCCAATCTTCGGAACGCTCAAAACAACATCAAAACACCAATTTAACATAAGATTCAAGCCTAAGAACTCCAAAAACTCTCAAATTACACTTTCGATCAAAAAGTCTATCAAACCTCGTCCGAATGACCTGAAATTTTGCATACATGTCACATTCAACACTATATAGCTACTCCAACTTCCGGAATTCTATTCCGACCCTTAGATCAAAATCTCACTATCGAACCGAAAACTTTAAAAATTCAACTTCCGGCATTTCAAGCCTAAATAAGCTACGGACCTCCAAAACACAATTCGAACACGCCCCTAAGCCCGAAATCACCCAATGGAGCTAACGGAACCAACATAATTCCATTCTGAGGCCATCTTCATACTTCTCTAACTACGTTCTAAATTCTAAAACTTAAACTCTCATTTAGGGATTAAGTGTCCCAAAACACTCCGAAACTCAAAACCAAACATACCGGCAAATCAAAATAGCAGAAACAAACACAGGGAAAGCAGTTAATAGGGGATCAAGGCGTAAATTCTTCAAACGACCGGTCGGGTTGTTACATCCTCCTATACTTAAACATTCTTTCATCCTCGAACGAGCATAGAGACATACCTGAAGTAGTGAAAAGATGAGGGTAACGGCTGCGCATATCCTGCTCGATCTCCCAGGTCGCCTCCTCAACCGACTGACCCCGCCACTGAACCTTCACTGATGCGATGTTCTTTGACCTCAGCTTTCGAACTTGCCTGTCCAATATTGCCACTGGCTCCTCAACATAAGATAGATCCTTGTCCAACTGAACTGAACTGAAATCCAACACGTGCGATGGATCACCGTGATACCTCCGGAGTATCGAAACATGAAATACCAGATGAACTCCTACCAAGTTGGGAGGTAAGTCAAGCTCATAAGCAACCTCCCCAATGCGTCGCAATATCTCAAAAGGGCCAATAAACCTCGGACTCAACTTCCCTTTCTTCCCAAATCTCATAACGCCCTTCATAGGCAAAACCTGAAGCAAAACGCGCTCTCCAACCATATAGGAAACATCACGAACCTTCCGGTCCGCGTAACTCTTCTGTCTGGATTGGGCTGTATGGAGTCTATCCTGAATCACCTTAACCTTCTCCAAAGTATCCTGAACCAAGTCTGTGCCCAATAATCTAGCCTCACCCAGCTTAAACCAACCCACCGGGGATCTACACCGCCTACTATATAAAGCCTCGTATGGTGTCATCTGAATGTTGGACTGATAGCTGTTGTTGTTGGCAAACTCCGCCAATGGCAAGAACTGATCCCAAGACCCTCCAAACTCAATACACGCACGGAGCATATCCTCAAGAACCTGAATAGTGCGCTCGGATTGTCCGTCCGTCTGAGGGTGAAATGTTGTAGTCAACTCCACCCGAGTACCCAAATCATGCTGAACGGCCCTCCAAAACCGCAATGTGAACTGAGTACCTCTATCTAAAATGATGGAAACTGGAATACCATGCAGACGAACAATCTCCCGAATATAAATCTCCGCCAAACGCTCTGAAGAATAGGTAGTACACACAGGAATGAAGTGCGCGGACTTGGTTAGTCGATCCACAATCACCCAAATGGCATCAAACTTTCTCAAGGTCCGTGGGAGCCCAACTACAAAGTACATGGTGATCCGCTCCCATTTCCACTCTGGAATCTCTATTTGCTGAAGCAACCCACCCGGTTTTTAGTGCTCAATGCTAACAATTGAGGCACCGAGCTACAAACCCAAATATATCTTTCTTCATCCGCCTCCACCAATAGTGCTGCCTCAAATCCTGGTGCATCTTCGCGACACCAGGATGAATGGAATACCGCGAACTGTGGGCATCCTCTGAAATCAACTCCCGAAGCCCATCAACATTAGATACACATATCCGACCTTGCATCCTCAATACCCCATCATCACTAATAGTCACATATCTGGCATCACCGTGCTGAACCTTATCCTTGAGGACAAGCAAATGAGGGTCATCAAACTGACGCTCCCTGATACGATCAAATAAAGAAGACTGAGAAACGATGCAAGCTAAAACCCGAATGGGCTCAGAAAGATCCAATCTCACAAACTGGCTGGCTAAGGCCTGAACATCCATCGCCATGGCCTCTCCACTGCTGGTAAATAAGCCAAACTCCCCAAACTCTCTGCCCGACAACTCAAAGCATCGGCTACCATATTGGCCTTGCCCGAGTGATACAAAATAGTGATATCATAGTCCTTTAGCAGCTCTAACCACCTCCTCTGGCACAAATTAATGTCCTTTTGCTTGAACAGATGTTGCAAACTCCGGTGATCAGTATAAATCTCACAAGGCACACCGTATAAATAATGACGTCAGATGTTCAAGGCGTGAACAATAGCAGCTAACTCAAGATCATGGATAGGATAATTCTTCTCATCTACTTTTAACTGTCTGGATACAGAGGCAATCACCCTACCGTCTTGCATTATACCGCTCCAAGGCCAATCCTCGAGACATCACAATAGACTGTATAAGACCCCGAACCTGTAGGCAATATCAAACTGGGGCTGTAGTCAAAGCTGTCTTGAGCTTCTAAAAGTTCACCTCACACTCTTCCGTCCACTCGAACGGAGCACCTTTCTGGGTCAGCCTGGTCATAGGGGCTGAAATTAATGAAAACCCCTCAATAAAACGATGGTAATACCCGCCAAGCCAAGAAAAATGTAGATCTCTATAGCTGAGGATGGCGTGGGCCAACTCTACACTGCTTCCACTTTCTTCGGATCCACCTGAATACCCTCACTCGATACCACATGTCCTAAGAATGCCACGAAATCCAACCAAAACTCACATTTCGAGAACTTTGCATATAACTTCTTTTCCCTCAAAGTCTAAAGCATAGTCCTCAGGTGCTTCTCATGATCTTCCCGACTTCGGGAATATACCAAAATATCATCAATAAAGACAATGATAAACGAGTCAATATCTGGCTGGAACACACTGTGCATCAAATGCATAAAGGCCGTTGGGTCATTGGTTAGCCCAAAAGACATAACAAGGAACTTGTAATGACCATATCAAGTCCTGAAAGTAGTCTTGGGGATATCTGGCTCCCGAATCTTCAACTGATGGTAACCTGATCTCAAGTCAATCTTAGAAAATACTCGGGCACCGTGAAGCTAGTCAAACAAATCATCAATACGAGGAAAAGGATAACGGTTCTTCAATGTAACTTTGTTCAACTGGCGATAATCAATGCACATACGCATAGAACCATCCTTCTTCTTCACAAATAAGATAGGGGCACCCCAAGGTGATACACTGGGCCGAATAAAACCCTTATCAAGCAATTCCTGTAACTGATCCTTCAACTCCTTCAACTTAAGAGGGGCCTTACGATACGGAGGAATAGAAATGGGATGAGTGCCCGGTAATAGATCAATGCCAAAATCAATATCTCTATCGAGCGGCATGCCCAAAAGGTCAGCTGGAAACACATTAGAAAAATCCCGTACTACTAGGACTGAATCAACTGAAGGGGTATCAATACTGACATCTCTCACATAAGCTAGATATGTGTCACACCCCTTCTAAACCATATGTTGAGCCTTAAGGAAAGAAATAACTCTACTGGGAGTGTGATCTAAGGCACCCCTCCACTCAACACGCGGTACACCTGGCATAGCTAACGTCACGGTTTTGGCGTGACAATCAAGAATAGCATAATGGGGGAACAACCAGTCCATGCCCAAGATAATATCAAAATCTACCATGCTGAGCAACAATAAATGGCTCTGGTCTTAAAACCACTAAGAGCAACCAAATACGACCGATAAACGCGGTCCACAATAAGAGAATCTCCCACAGGAGTAGAAACATAAACATGGGAACTCAAAGAATCTCGAGGTACACCCAAATGCGGAGCAAAATAATAAGACACATAAGAATAAGTGGATCCTGGATCGAATAGAACCGATGCATCTCTATGACAAACTAGTACAATACCTATGATGACAGAATTGGAGGCAACGGCCTCGGTACTGGAAGGAAGGGCATAGTATTTGGCCTGGCCTCCCCCTCTAGGGCAACCTCTACCTTCCTAACCTCCCCCTCTAGCTGGCTGAGTAGGTAGGGTAGCAACTGGTGCTGTTATTATAGCCTGAGAGTTCTACGGGGCACGTTGTGGCTGAGAAGTCTGTGGAGGTGCACCCCTCCTAAGTCTGGGCAATCCCTCACTATATGGTGTGTGTCACCACACTCAAAGCAAGCTCTGGGGGACGTGGTGGCTGTGACTGGCTCGGGCCAGGTCTACTGGACTAACCACTGAAAGCACCCTGCGTAGGAGGCGTACTAGATACTGGAGGTGCATATAAGGCTCCTGAGGTCTAGAAGGAGCTGGAATACCACAGGCTGCTGGAAGAGCTGAATGAACGGGGCGACTCATATAACCCCTACCATAACGAACTGCAGTTGGCGCACGGGCACCAGAATAATGGCCCGACTCTCGAGACCTCTTGGCCTCCCTCTCCTCTCTCTCCCTAGCATGCATACCCTTTATCCTCCTAGAAATGCTCACCACCTGCTGATAAGAAATATCCATCTCCAACTCACGAGCCATGCTAGACATGATGTTGGGAATAAGCCCCTTAATAAATCGGCGAACCCTCTCGCGAACGGTATAAACCAAGCTAGTGTAATGGACAATATACTCCGAGATAGTCATAGTACCCTGGCGCAAATGCTCATAATCTGCGCGCCATGCATCCCTGAGGCTCTAAGGAACAAACTCTCTTAGGAATATATCTGAAAACGGAGTCCAAGTCAGTGAAGGTGCCTCATCTAGACTGTCTAACTCATAGGTACGCCACCACTCATAGGCGGCTCCTCGAAGCTGGAAGGCAGTGAAAGAAACCCCACTCAATCCTGATATACCCATAGTGCAGAGGATACAGTGACACTCCTCCAGAAATCCCAAGGCATCATCTGATGCTAACCTACTGAATACAGGAGGATCATACTTCTTGAACCTCTCAAGCCTCCGTTTCTCATCCTCTGAAGTCGCTGCCCTGTCCTCGGGTTGACTTGGAACTGCAGGCAGTACAGGAATAATCTCTAGGACCTGATCAACATGCACTTACTGCTCAAGAGTGTGGGCAGCGGGAGACTGTGCTCCTCCCCCGAGCTGAGATGTGGCTGCAGCAAGGGGAAGTAACCCTGCCTGAGCCAGAGTGGTGTACATGCTCATGAACTACGCAAGAGTCTCCTGAAGAGATGGAGTAGTAGTAGCAGTAGGCGTATCAGGTGCCTGGACTCCAGTTGGAACTGCTGGTGGTACCTCGGTGGCAGCTCGCGCGGGTGCTCTGGCTGCACCACATGCGCGTCCTCGGCCTCTACCCCGACCTCTGACGGCTCCAGCAGGGGGTGCGGGTGCCTGATCATCTCGGGTAGCACGTGTCCTCATTGTAAGCACGTGATTTTTGCCCTATGAAAGAATTACTCCCAAAAAAAATCAAAATAAAATGATTTTCCTTGGTGTGCAATTTTGAGAATTTTTGTGACATTTTTGGATAATTATTTGTATTTTGTCTGTACATGTTTATTTGTTAAATTAATAAAAAATACAAAAATATGTCGCATTTTGCATGTAGGATTTAATTCTACAATTGTTAGTAATTAAGTTTGTTTTACAAAAATTGAAAATTACAAAAATAGGCATCTTTTGCATTTTTAGCATTTAATGTCCAAATGTACAATTTTATGCTTAATTATTACTTAATTGTGCGTTAATTGTTATTGGGAGTTAATTTGCGCTTTTATAACTTAATAATAATTTAAGTATTTTTAGAATTTAGTTTTAGAAAAATAAAAGAAGAAAAGAGAGCAAAAATATAAAGAAAATCGGAATTGGGCTCTTCTTCAAATTCAAGCCACAAACCCAAAAAATACCCAACCTTCCCTACGACCCGGTCCATTTCAAACCGGATCGACCCAGTCCATAACCCAAATACCCAACACTCCTCCTAATCTTCATTTCCTAAACCTAAAACTAAATGATCCGCCCCTCTCTCTCTTCTTTTCTTCTTCTCCAAAAAACTCCCAAAAACCCATCCATGGCTGCCCCTTCACAACAGCCCCATGACTGCCTCCTTCACCTCCCCAGTTGCCTCGTCGACCTCCTCCAAACCAAGTCGTTTCTGCCGCTTCTGCTGCATCCAGCCAAGTCGTCGAGCAGCTGCTCCCAACCACCCATACCAGGCATTTCCTAGCTGCTCCCTCATCTCCATCACTGCCCAGACGACCTCCAGGCGACGCAGCAGCAGCAACTGTTGTTGCTCCGGAGTTCTGTTGCCGTCTGCTTCGTCCATCTTCTTTGACGGGCTGCCACTGCCTCATTTTCGAACGATACCTTCTTTGGTCGTCCGTTCGTGGTCGTCTTCGGCGTCGAGTTATCTTGGTGTGATAATTGTTTCTGGATAGATTTATTCTCATTCAAGTTCTTCGTCGTTTCGATCTGGTTAGTGGGTTTTGAGTTTCACTTTTGTCCGTATTTTGTTTTGATATTCTCGAATCTAAAATCGGTAAATGTTTGATTCTTGTTTTGTTCGTGTTTTTCGTTTTGTTAATTTTTTTGGTTTGTTCATGTTAGTTTAATATCGTTAGATTCAAATTGAAATTTAATTAACTATTTCTTCAGTTTGTTTCATGTGTTGTTATGTATTTTTTTAGAAATTGTTAATGTTGGTTAAATCATTTGAATCTGTCATGTTTGTTGTCTAAAATAGATTTAATTCATGTTCATCTTTGTTTGAAGTTCGTTTTTAATCCAGTGATTTAATGTGAGTTTATGTTTTGGTTTTTGACTTGTTGATTTAGTTTGAATCATGTATTTTGTTGTTGATATTATTGTCTCTTTGCTCATTCATTTTTGGTCTAAGTTAACCAGGATTGGTTCCCAATATGGTTAATTTATTCCCATTAATTTGAAGCTTTATGATTCAATATGTGTTCATGAGATTTGTTGTTGAATTTGTTTAGAAATTGGTCATATTTGCTGTATTTTGGTTGAGATCGATTAGGTGAATTGGTTATAGCTGATGGGGTAATTTGGTAAATTGCAGTACGTTCAGGGGTAAATTGCTAATTTCAGTAAGGTCGGAGGGGTATTTTTGGAATTGAACATTTTGAATAATTATTTATGTTAAGCATGGGGGACAAGATGTAATGGGGTGGAGTTGATATAAATGTTTAATATAATGGGGGACAAGACATAATGTAGTGGGGTGAGAATAATGTAATTATCTATGTAAGCATGGGGGACAAGGGTTTAAAGTAAAGAAAACATTAAGTAGTGGAGAAAAGCATGCAATTGGGGGGAATATTTCGGGTTGGGGACTCAAGACAAGAGTCTTGTTATAAATAGAGTCATTTGACACATTTTAGAGAGGACTTTTACACTTGAGAGAAAAGACTTGAACTAAAAAGACTTAATTAGAAAGAGAGGAAGACATTCTGAAAATCCTAAGAGAGTGTTGGAGAGTTTAAAAAGAGAAAACAAAAACAAAGTGAGAAACGTGTTTAGTTTTCAAGTTTAAAACACGCGTGGGTTGTTGCTGTTTAGTTTGTTTACAAACTTTTGGGTTTGTTCTATTGTATTGTTCGGTTTTTCTTCAAAGTTTTCTGGGCCTTGAATCTAGTTTGAATTTGTTGTTGTTGGGTTGCTGCTGTTGCTGTGTATTTACACTACTGCTGCTTCTACTGATCTTCATCTTCTTTCCTTGCTTTCCAAATACCAGATACACAAACTGATACACTGGTTCATCTTGTAAGCCACTCGAAGCATGAATGCAAAAATGAGAAAGATTTGAAGTTGTAATTTAATGTAGTCTTTTCTTTCTTTTACTGTCTGTATGTAGAATGTTCTATGCGTTTCCATGTAAACTCTTTAAACAACTCACTTTCGAAACTTAACTATAATAACTCGAAAGTATGTAAATAAAGTAGGACCTTATCTTCATTTATTTTAGAAAACGAAAAATAGAAAATATAGTCATGCTAAGATTATCCTTTTAAAAATGATGAGACGAGCCTCGCCAAATAAAAAATGCAAATTGCGAGGCCCTTAATAATTGGTCATAATAAATACTTAGAATTTGGGATGGACTGTTTAGTGAATTTCACTGCCTTCCCCAAAGACAATAACGTGTTAGACTCTTTAGGCGCGCATTTTAATAATCTTACCTTCTTAAACTCGGGTGTGCATTTCATGCGACCCAAATCCAAATTCCAAAACATTGAATAAAAATGTGTTCCAGATTGCGGGTGCATTTCATGTGACGCAATCCAAAGACATATTTTTAAACGATGTTCACATTCTTTTAAAATATAATAACAAAAGCGGTAAAGAGTTAAAACTTGCACATGAGAGCATAATTGTATAAAATCAGATAAACAAGCCGAATATGATAGTTGAGCGACCGTGCTAGAACCACGGAACTCGGGAATGCCTAACACCTTCTCCCGGGTTAACAGAATTCCTTATCCGAATTTCTGGTTCGCGGACTGTAATACAGAGTCATTCTTTTTCTCGATTCTAGATTAAATTGGTGACTTGGGACACCTTAAATCTCCCAAGTGGCGACTCTGAAATAAATAAACAAATCCCATTTCGATTGTCCTTTAATTAGAAAAAAACTCCTTCACCCCTCACGGGGCGGAAAAAGGAGGTGTGACAGCTCTGGCGACTCTGCTAGGGACATGACCCAGAACCACTGGTTCAAGGTTAGAAATCGAGCTTATATAAATTGTTATATTTGGTTTTATCTGATTTTGTTACATGTTTTGGCTCAATGTGCTAATTGGTTGCCTTTTACCGCTTTGATATTACGTGAACTGTATATAAACTGTGCCGAAACCCATCTTCTCTCTGAGTCTTCTGAATCATGAAGAAGGGTGTACTTCGTACGACTTCTTTTCTGTATAGTGTCAAATCCCAATTTAGAACGAGGTTCGGACAAGTTGCTAAGCCGGTGAAGCTTCTGTATTCCCAGTACGCTGCCCCCCTCGGCTCGAGCTGTCCGCTCGGGTAAGCCAGGTCTAGAACAAACACCCAGGTTCTGAACCTAGTATAACAAAGCCACATGCCGGATCCCTAGTAGGAACGCTTATCTGCATCATGTGCATTTTTGACTTAGGGGACTCAACACAGGGGTTGGGTCCGTCTAGGACTAGCAACCTGAAATGAAAAGACCATCCTGCTGCATCCTGTGTGCTTTATGCATTTACTTGTTTCAGACTTGCATGCTGACCGGCTTCGAAAAATCGGGAATATTGGAAAATTGCGAAAAAGAGGGAAGTAACTGCGTAGAGAGTTAATTGCCTATTTTTTTTTTTTTAAAAAAAAAGAAAAACCCCAATGCCCCAAATACTGGCGAAATTCTGCCGAAATTTTGGAAAAAAGGAAAAAAAAGGAAAAATATTTTTTTTATATAGTTTGTTTCACTCAAAAAAGCAAAAGAAAAAATAGAAAAGAGTCTCTTATTTTTAGGTTGAAGAATAGGTTAGTCATTTTGTTGAAACGAAAAAAAGAATCTTCACTTTGTCTTGTTTTTAAAATAAAAAAAAGAAGAAAAAGAAAAATAGTTTGTCTTGCCATGAAAAGTGAAAATGTAACAAGAGTCTTGTTTTTAAAATGATTTTTTATTTATTTATTTGTTTATAAAAGTGCCAAAAATGAATAAAAAGAGTCTTGCGTTGAACGTAGTTTTATTATTTGTTGCAATATATATATATATAAATCCAAAAAGTATTTTTCTTTATTTCCTTTCTAAAAAAGTTTTTTTTTGACCCCCAATTTTCAAGAAAAAATCCAAAAATATTTTCCATTATTGATGTCTTTAGAAAGTCTTTTAATTGTTTTAAAAAAAATATTTTCTTTTAATTTCTTCCAAAAAATCCGAAAATATTTTCATTCTTCTTTCAAAATTGAAAAGAAAAGTCAAAATTCAAAAATATTTTTTAGAAGCATTTCTTTCATTGAAAATAAAATTCCAAAAAAATATTTTCTTTCTTCTTTAGAAATCCTTCTTTGAAAAATGCTCCATTTCTTCTTTATAAGTCTTTCCTTCAAAAAATAAATAAAAATAAATAAATAAATAATAATAATAATAATAAAAAAGTTAGTTTATTTACTTTATTCATGATGTCCCGAACTACGCGGGTTTGATTCTTACCGGATGTGAGATACGTAGGCAACCCTCATCGGGTCCAACCTCCCTTTTTGCTAAAATAGCCAAAAACAAACAAATAAATAAAAAAAAACATGTCTAAATTTTAATTCTGTCATAAAGAAGTCGAGTGACGTTGTTTTGTCAAAACATAGCCGAATGTTCCCGAAAGGGATGCCGGAAGGCTGACTTTGCATAAACAACCACCTTTGGGTCATTTTTTAAGATTTGGTCCAGTTGACCCACACAACCTTAAAAATCTTCATCCCCGAGGCGTTGAAAGGCCGTGTTTGCAATATTGAGTTTTCTATTTTTGAAAAACGATAAAAAGAGTCATAAATAAGTCGGGTGATGCTGTTTTTGTCAAAAATAGCCGAATGTTCCCGAAAGGGACGCCGGAGGGCTGACTTTGCATAAACAGTCACCTTTGGGTCATTGTTTAAGATTTGGTCCAGTTGACCCACACATCCTTAAAAATCTCCGTCCCCGAGGCGCTGAAGGGCCGTGTTTGCAACACCAGGTTTTTATTGTAATTTGAAAAAAAACAAAGAGTCAGCGGTCAGGTGAATACCGTTTGGATTTTTAGTCAAAAATAAGCCGAGCCAGCTTCGGCCGCGTCTTAAACCGTTCTTGCCGAAATAGCCTTAGAGTATCTTTCAGTTGTCGAAAGGCTATTTTCGTAAAAGAACGAACAAGTTTGTAAAGTGTCATAAAATAATCCTCCCCGGCCTCAAAATTCATGTGAAATTTGGAAGGGGCCACATTTGCAAAAAATAACCGTTCGGTTGCATTTGTCAAATGGAGAAAGGATGCTGGCCATTTGTTTTTGGAGTTTGTAAATCTTTTGATTAGAATATGTGGGTTGTTTGATTTTCGAGTTTGTAGGTCACCTTCAAACCTTTGAAACCCAGTTTGTTTTAATATGAAAATTGGAAAAAAAATGTTTTATTATTATTTATCTTTTATTGGGCCGAACTACACAAGGTCTAATTCATGCGGGGTCATGATACGTAGGCAATCTCCATAAGATTCGACCACAACAAAAAAGCAAAAAAAAGAATGGAAAAAAAATGAAAAAAAGAAAAAAAAAAGAAAAAAAAGATGTTAATAATGAGGACCGACTGAATCCATTCTAACCTGTTTTGCTTTGAATCACAAAGAAAGTTAGGTGGTTGGTTTGTGGTAAGCCGGAAATACAAGACCCAGAAGCACACTTTGCGGGGATCAGGCCTGATAACAGAAGCACTCGAATCCTATTGGGACTTGTTGACTAAGGTTGATGATATTGAAGTTGGCAATGGTTTGGAAAATACTGATGCGAAGCTCAGTGGCTGAGATGTCAGTTTTGATAAAATGGGAGGACGCTCCGTTCCTTGGTTAGCAAGAGAGAAGCTTTTGGTGGCTTGTTTTGTTGTCATTTCTGTTATCCGGATTATTCTTAGGGTTGTAATCCGGATATTGTCTTGTGTCAAACCTTCTTATCTTTCCATTTTGTCATAGCGGTTTGTTTAAGTTTTGTCCAGGCTATTTTAGGATTTTATTCTGGTTTGTTTCATTTGTTTTGTTATTCAAACCATTTCACCGGTAGTCTAATACAAAATCCGGTCTTTTATTATTTCTATTCATCTTTTTGTTTGATCCTTTTATCATTTTGTTCAGCGCTGATTCTAGTGACATGACATGTGCGCATAGTTGGGCCTAATCTTAAAAGTTAATCATAAAACCCTGGGAAGGTGATCAAAACAATTTAAAGGAAATAAGGACGATTTGAAATTATTTGGAGCTCGAGTCATATGGAACTAGGGCAAGTAAAACACAAAGAAAACCGTTAAAAGCAAGATTCGCCTTTCATGATAATGAGAGTGAGAGTGTCACCCAACGGTGCTTTAGAAATGACAAATGAAAAGCAAATGTTGAATATAATTGTCAAGTCCAACACCACCATCAGAAGAGACTATAAATCTATGTTCAATTGTGTTGTTTGCACTTGGCATGTTTTGAAGACTGGAATGACGAAGGCATTTCGTTCTGCTACCTAAACACTTTATCATTCGTTATCCCTTTTGAGCCTTGTTTATTTTTATTTTTTTTCTTCTTTCATACCCCTCTTTCGGAATCAGTAGCAAAGAGTAGAAACACAAACATAAAAAGATAAGAAAAGAAAAAGAAAAAGAAAAAACACAAAAAGAAGAAGAAGAAAAAATCAACAAAACGACAAAAGGAAATGAAAAAAAAGAAGAAAAGAAAAATGATAACAAAAAAAAAGTCAGAAGAAAACAGAGGAATTGGGAACTACGTTCGACCTGATTCCTCAAAGAGGATACGTAGGCGCCTCACGGCTCGGTCATGGTGTAATAAAAATTAAAAAATAAATAAATAAATAATCCCCAAGCAAGAAATTGGGGCAAGGGTTGCGCTTGTCGTAAACAAATATGGTTCCGAAGGTTGTAATTTTGAACCTCAAATTGATTTGTTTTTGAGCCTTTAATACCCTTTCTTTCTAGCCTATCCAAAAACCCACATTACGGTCCAAAGAAAGACCTTCTGATCAGTCTGCAAAAGACGCCAAGTCAGACAAATGAGAGTCTTACCGGTGAACATAACACTCTGTTCCACAGCAGAATGGACTCTAATCCCCAGCAGAGAGAATCATACCGGCAACACTCCAAATCCCCAGCTGGAAAGTGATACAAATGAGAGAGTCTTATCAGTGAAAATCTTCACGGGCACCATAAGGCGATGAAAGTTGAGAGAAAAACCAAAATGAGAGAGGCTTGATAGTGAAAACCCTTCGGGCACTACAAGTCGAATAAGATTGAGAATCAGATGGGGAATCGCCAAATGAAGATCTTGAAAGACGATTGACGGTAGAGGATAGGCCACATGCGCATGTCATGACCATTAGAGTCGGTATCTGCGTTTGATAGGTTTTTATTTATAGTTTCTCTTGTTAAAAGAGTCATCTTTTTCCTTTGTCTTTTATTCTGTTCCTTTTTATCTTTCTCCTTTCATAGAAAATTCCCCAGTAGAGTCTGTTTGGTCAGAACAAGTGATAAATGACTTCAAAATCTGCCATCAGCTTTTCAATTAGGCAAGACCAGATCTGATTAGAAGATCCAAATGGTCTAAGTCAGGAAGGAACAAGCGCGAGGCTAGTGTTAAGAAAGATATCCCCAGCAAAAGAAAATTGACAAAAGGATTGACGAATGTCAAGAGGGATATCCTTGCCGAAATCAAAGGTTATAAACCTCAAGGCCAAGGCCCGGGGACAAATCAAGAAGAGCAATGGGCATGATTTGGGAAACTCATACGAGAATAAAAGGTCGGGAAAATGACAGTTTCCGAACTATGCCACAAAAGAAGAGGGATATCCCCAGCAGAAAGAGATCATTCCCAACAAATAATATCGTCCCCAGCAAGTTTTTTTGGAACGCAGAGCAGGGAAGGAGAAAGGGAAAAGCCATCCCCAGTAGGAGTATCACAACCAACCACCACAGTCAAATCTTAAAAGGAAATGGCATTGATGGCGGAAATGCATGCCACAGGGGAGATTATCAAACTGGGGAAGAAAATTTTCCTTTTATTTAGAAAATTTTCTGGGAGTCAGGTACCCATTTGGGGAAGAATAAGGATAGTACCAGTCTCAAGGGAAGTGGCCTTTGAACCAGTGTTGCCCCCAACATAATAAGTTTCAATATAGGAAGTTGTTCCCTAGCGGACAGAACAAAAGGATGAAACTTGTGCTCGGAAAAAGCAAAAGGCCAGTGTCATTCCCAGCAGCCTTCCAAAGAGTGAAGCACTAGTTTTGAAGGAATCAAAATCCCCCAGCAGTGTTATCCTCGACAGCATTATCCCCAACTGATAACATTTGATCCCCCAACAGGTAAGTAAATAATTGCCCAGCAGTGTTATCCCCAGCAGTTTCGAGGGAAGACAACACAAGTTTTAAGGAAAGTAAGAAGGTAATTCAGGAAGAAGGAAATGGTTCACGCATAGGAGACGCAATTCCTAAATTAAGATTTCATTCATAGGAGACGCACTTCCTAAGTTTACTTTTACCCCGTAGGAGACGCACTTCCTAAGTTTATTTTTACCCCTAGGAGACGCACTTCCTAAGTTTAGTTTCACCCCTAGGAGACGCACTTCCTAGTCTGGTTCATTTAAGTTCATGCATAAGAAACACATTTTCAAGTTTTGAGGATATTTTGGGTTCATCCGCCCTCGAATAGGATATTTTGGGTTCATCCGCCCTCGAATAGGATATTTTGGGTTCATCCGCCCTCGAATAGGATATTTTGGGTTCATCCGCCCTCGAATAGGATATTTTGGGTTCATCCGCCCTCGAATAGGATATTTTGGATTCATCCGCCCTCGAATAGGATATTTTGGGTTCATCCGCCCTCGAATAGGATATTTTGGGTTCATCCGCCCTCGAATAGGATATTTTGGGTTCGTCCGCCCTCGAATAGGATATTTTGGGTTCATCCGCCCTCGAATAGGATATTTTGGGTTCATCCGCCCTCGAATAGGATATTTTGGGTTCATCCGCCCTCGAATAGGATATTTTGGGTTCATCCGCCCTCAAAATAGGATATTTTGGATTCATCCGCCCTCAAAATAAGATATTTTGGGTTCATCCGCCCTCAAATAGGATATTTTGGGTTCATCCGCCCTCAAATAGGCATTTTATTTTCAAAGTTGTTGTCGAAGTCAGGAGCCCGCCTGAAGAGAGGAAAGGCGTTTTATTTTTAAAAGTTGTTGAAATCTCGCCAACCTAAAGAAAGGAATGGCATTTTATTTTCAAAGTTGTTGAAGTCAGGAGCCCGCCTGAAGAGAGGAAAGGCATTTTATTCTTCAAACTTGTTGAAGTCAGGAGCCCGCCTGAAGAAAGAAAAGGCGTTTTATTTTTTCAAGTTGTTTAAATATCGCCAACCTAAAGAAAGGAATGACATTTTATTTTTAAAGTTGTTGATGAAGTCAGGAGCCCGCCTGAAGAGAGGAAAGGTGTTTTATTTTTAAAGTTGTTTAAATCTTGCCAACCTAAAGGAAGGAATGGCACTTTATTTTCAAAGTTGTTGTTGAAATCAGGAGCCCGCCTGAAGAGAGGACAAGCTTTTATTTTCAAAGTTGTTGAAGTCAGGAGCCCGCCTGAAGAGAGGAAAGACGTTTTATTTTTCAAAGTTGTTGTTGAAATCAGGAGCCCGCCTGAAGAGAGGAAAGGCGTTTATTTTTCAAAGTTGTTGAAGTCAGGAGCCCGCCTGAAGAGAGGAAAGGCGTTTTATTTGTAAAAGTTGTTGAAATCTCGCCAACCTAAAGAAAGGAG
The DNA here is from genome assembly GCF_000715075.1 of Nicotiana tabacum. Classification (NCBI taxonomy): domain Eukaryota; kingdom Viridiplantae; phylum Streptophyta; class Magnoliopsida; order Solanales; family Solanaceae; genus Nicotiana; species Nicotiana tabacum. The sequence continues at coordinate 20,439,213 of NC_134100.1, read as the reverse complement.
TGGCATTTTATTTTCAAAGTTGTTGAAGTCAGGAGCCCGCCTGACGAGAGGAAAGGCGTTTTATTTTTCAAAGTTGTCGTTGAAGTCAGGAGCCCGCCTGAAGAGAGGAAAGGCACTTTATTTTTCAAAGTTGTTGAACTCAGGAGCCTGCCTGAAGAGAGGAAAGGCATTTTATTTTTTTTTTTAAAAAGTTGTTGAAATATCGCCAACCTAAATAAAGGAATGGCATTTTATTTTCAAAGTTGTTGAAGTCAGGAGCCCGCCTGAAGAGAGGAAAGGTGTTTTATTTTTCAAAGTTGTCATTGAAGTCAGGAGCACTCCTGAAGAGAGGAAAGGCGTTTTATTTTTCAAAAGTTGTTGCTGAGGTCAGGAGCCCGCCTGAAGAGAGGAAAGACGTTTTATTTTTAAAAAAGTTGTTGAAACCTCGCCAGCCTAAAGAAAGGAATGACATTTTATTTTCAAAGTTGCTGAAGTCAGGAGCCCGCCTGAAGATAGGAAAGGCGTTTTATTTTTCAAAGTTTTTTGTTGAAGTCAGAAGACCGCCTGAAGAGAGAAAAGACGTTTTATTTTTCAAAGTTGCTGTTGAAGACATGCGCCCACCTGTATAACGAGAGGAATACTTTTCAGTCTTTACATTTCATGTTCTAGGTCGCCCACCAGTATAATGCGGGCATACATTTTCTGTTTTCATTTCATGTTCTAGGTCGCCCACCAGTATAATGCGGGAATACATTTCTGTCTTTTCATTTCATGTTCTAGGTCGCCCACCAGTATAATGCGGGAATACATTTCTGTCTTTTCATTTCATGTTCTAGGTCGCCCACCAGTATAATGCGGGAATACATTTATGTCTTTTCATTTCATGCCCTAGGTCGCCCACCAGTATAATGCGGGCATACATTTCATATTTTTGCATTCAGGCGCCCACCTGTATAACGAGAGGAATACTTTTGAGTCTTATACTTCAGATCTTAAAATCAGTAACCCCACCGGAAGGCAGAAGGTTACAACAGGAATCCCCAGCAAGAAACAATAAAAATCCCCAGCACCGGAAAGCAGAAGGTTGCAACAAGAGGTCCCAGCACAAGTTCAAGCGCATGAGTCAAAAGGAAGAAAAGACGCGTCTTGAAAGAAGAGGCCTGTGAACATTAAATTATGCCTAGCATAACAAATCTGATGAAGAGAGCCGTATCCCCAGAGGAACCGCCGAAAAGCTTAATGAAGGAAGTCATATCCCCAGCGGACCGAACAAAATGATGAAAACTGGTATTCAGAAAGGCAAAAGGCCAGTGTCATCCCCAAATTCACGGAAGAAGAGCACCGGAGGAAACACAAGCCGACAAGAAAGCAAGGCAACAAGAACAAGTTGAAGATAGATGAGATCTTATGATCCATAGTCTAGCCTAGCTTCTTGTTTTCTTTTAAGCACGGTGTAACAAGGAGATCGGTAAGCAGTGGTAATAACATGCAACAGCAGTAACATTGCAGTCCCATGGTAGTCCCAGCTACCAAAACTTCCCGAACTACATTAACCTGATTCCCTTTTAGCCAGGGATATGTAGAAAACCGTTGAAGCAAAGGTTCAGTTAAATCTTTTTCAAAAAAATGCTTCACACGGAGTACTCGGATGGGCAAAAATCGCTCACTTTATCTTTGCACGAAAACCCTTCGTGTCGTCGGGCAAAGAGGGGCAGCTGTAAGCACGTGATTTTTTCCCTATGAAAGAATTACTCCCAAAAAAATTCAAAATAAAATGATTTTCCTTGGTGTGCAATTTTGAGAATTTTTGTGACATTTTTGGATAATTATTTTATTTTGTCTGTGCATGTTTATTTGTTAAATTAATAAAAAATACAAAAATATGTCGCATTTTGCATGTAGGATTTAATTCTACAATTGTTAGTAATTAAGTTTGTTTTACAAAAATTAAAAATTACAAAAATAGGCATCTTTTGCATTTTTAGCATTTAATGTCCAAATGTACAATTTTATGCTTAATTATTACTTAATTGTGCGTTAATTATTATTGGGAGTTAATTTGCGCTTTTATAACTTAATAATAATTTAAGGATTTTTAGAATTTAGTTTCAGAAAAATAAAAGAAGAAAAGAGAGCAAAAATATAAAGAAAATCGGAATTGGGCTCTTCTTTAAATTCAAACCACAAGCCCAAAAAATACCCAACCTTCCCTACGACCCGGTCCATTTCAAACCGGGTCGACCCAATCCATAACCCAAATACCCAACACTCCTCCTAATCTTCATTTCCTAAACCTAAAACTAAGTGATCCGCCCCCCTCTCTCTTCTTTTCTTCTTCTCCAAAAAACTCCCAAAAACCCATCCATGGCTGCCCCTTCACAACAGCCCCATGACTGCCTCCTTCACCTCCCCAGCTGCCTCGTCGACCTCCTCCAAACCAAGTCGTTTCTGCCGCTTCTGCTGCATCCAGCCAAGTCATCGAGCAGCTGCTCCCAACCACCCATACCAGGCGTTTCCTAGCTGCTCCCTCATCTCCATCACTGCCCAGACGACCTCCAGGCGATGCAGCAACAACAACTGTTGTTGCTCCGGAGTTCTGTTGCCGCCTTCTTCATCCATCTTCTTTGACGGGCTGCCACTGCCTCGTTTTCGAACGATACCTTCTTTGGTCGTCCGTTCGTGGTCGTCTTCGGCGTCGAGTTATCTTGGTGCGATAATCGTTTCCGGACAGATTTGTTCTCATTCAAGTTCTTCGTCGTTTCGATCCGGTTAGTGGGTTTTGAGTTTCACTTTTGTCCGTATTTTGTTTTGATATTCTCGAATCTAAAATCGGTAAATGTTTGATTCTTGTTTTGTTCGTGTTTGTCGTTTTGTTAATTTTTTTGGTTTGTTCATGTTAGTTTAATATCGTTAGATTCAAATTGAAATTTAATTAATTATTTCTTCAGTTTGTTTCATGTGTTGTTATGTATTTTTTCAAAAAATGTTAATGTTGGTTAAATCATTTTAATCTGTCATGTTTGTTGTTTAAAATAGATTTAATTCATATTCATCTTTGTTTGAAGTTCGTTTTTAATCCAGTGATTTAATGTGAGTTTATGTTTTGGTTTTTGACTTGTTGATTTAGTTTGAATCATGTATTTTGTTGTTGATATTGTTGTCTCTTCGCTCATTCATTTTTGGTCTAAGTTAACGAGGATTGGTTCCCAATATGGTTAATTTATTCCCATTAATTTGAAGCTGTATGATTCAATATGTGTTCATGAGATTTGTTGTTGAATTTGTTTAGAAATTGGTCATATTTGCTGTATTTTGGTTGAGATTGATTAGGTGAATTGGTTATAGATGATGGGGTAATTTGGTAAATTGCAGTACGTTCAGGGGTAAATTGCTAATTTCAGTAAGGTTGGAGGGGTAGTTTTGGAATTGAACATTTTGAATAATTGTTTATGTTAAGCATGGGGGACAAGATGTAATAGGGTGGAGTTGATATAATTGTTTAATATAATGGGGGACAAGACATAATGTAGTGGGGTGGGAATAATGTAATTATTTATGTAAGCATAGGGGACAAGGGTTTAAAGTAAAGAAAACATTAAGTAGTGGGGAAAAACATGCAATTGGGGGGAATATTTCGGGTTGGGGACTCAAGACAAGAGTCTTGTTATAAATAGAGTCATTTGACACATTTTAGAGAGGACTTTTACACTTGAGAGAAAAGACTTGAACTAAAAAGACTTACTTAGAAAGAGAGGAAGACATTCTGAAAATCCTAAGAGAGTGTTGGAGAGTTTAAAAAGAGAAAACAAAAACAAAGTGAGAAACGTGTTTAGTTTTCAAGTTTAAAACACACGTGGGTTGTTGCTGTTTAGTTTGTTTACAAACTTTTGGGTTTGTTCTATTGAGTTGTTCGGTTTTTCTTCAAAGTTTTCTGGGCCTTGAATCTAGTTCGAATTTGTTGCTGTTGGGTTGCTGCTGTTGCTGTGTATTTACACTACTGCTGCTTCTACTGATCTTCATCTTCTTTCCTTGCTTTCCAAATAACAGGTACACAAACTGATACACTGATTCATCTTGTAAGCCACTCGAAGCATGAATGCAAAAATGAGAAATATTTGAAGTTGTAATTTAATGTAGTCTTTTCTTTCTTTTACTGTCTGTATGTAGAATGTTCTATGCGTTGCCATGTAAACTCTTTAAACAACTCACTTTCGAAACTTAACTATAATAACTCGAAATATGTAAATAAAGTAGGACCTTATCTTCATTTATTTTAGAAAACGAAAAATAGAAAATATAGTCATGCTAAGATTATCCTTTTAAAAATGATGAGACGAGCCTCGCCAAATAAAAAATGCAAATAATTGGTCATAATAAATACTTAGAATTTGGGATGGACTGTTTAGTGAATTTCACTGCCTTCCCCAAAGACAATAACGTGTTAGACTCTTTAGGCGCACATTTTAATAATCTTACCTTCTTAAACTCGGGTGTGCATTTCATGCGACCCAAATCCAAATCCCAAAACATTGAATAAAAATGTGTTCCAGATTGCGGGTGCATTTCATGTGACGCAATCCAAAGACATATTTTTAAACGATGTTCACATTCTTTTAAAATATAATAACAAAAGCGGTATAGAGTTAAAACTTGCACATGAGCGCATAATTGTATAAAATCAGATAAACAAGCCGAATATGACAGTTGAGCGACCGTGCTAGAACCACGGAACTCGGGAATGCCTAACACCTTCTCCCGGGTTAACATAATTCCTTATCCGGATTTCTGGTTCACGGACTGTAATACAGAGTCATTCTTTTCCTCGATTCGGGATTAAATTGGTGAGTTGGGACACCCTAAATCTCCCAAGTGGCGACTCTGAAATAAATAAACAAATCCCGTTTCGATTGTCCTTTAATTGGAAAAAAACTCCTTCACCCCTCGCAGGGCGGAAAAAGGAGGTGTGACACTCACCGTCTGTGAGAGAATAGAAGACAGAAGTTTAGAGTTGTGATATCAAAAATCTCGCACGACAAGAAAATCAAATGAAGTGGAATTTTCCTAATAGTTACATAACCTCTTGTGGATAAGTAGAGACGTCTCCGTACCGACCCGCTACACTCTAATAAATCGACTTGTGATTCATGACTCCTATGAACCTAGAGCTCTGATACCAACTTGTCACGACCCCAGTTTACCCTTCGTGACCTATCGTGACAGCACTTAGTCTCTACGACTAGGTAAGCCTAACAAATGTGGAAAAGAAACAATTTGCGGAAAGAAAATAATATACAACCGAGATAACAAAGTGAAATAATTTTTAAGACGTTGCCTGGTATATAACAATTCAAGAATCTCAAACTAACACTCCCAAAATTCGGAACCCCATGAATCACAAGCTAAGAGGTTACATAAAAAGCTCTGAATCCAGAAATGTCTAACAACAGGAAAATACAGAAGGGCTATACTATTATAGAAAGATAGAAAGGGACTCCTCGGTCTGCGGACGCGGCAGATATACCTCAAAGTCTTTACAAAAGCGCCTCGCCTCAAGGATGATAAGACTGAGTGGAAGTACCTGGATCGGCACATGAAAAACATGCACAGAAAAGGCATGAGTACACCACAACAGTACTCAGTCTAACCTCGGTCGGATAGTGACGAGGAAGGTCAGGGCCCTACTGAGGTTAAAAGAAATACAAGGTTTAACATTGTTGAACAAAACAATATAAATAAGTGTAATAGTAAAAGTAACACAGGATAGAAAGAACAACAACACTTACTACAGAGGCAAAGTAAACACAGAAAGAAATACAACTCAACACAGAGATAACTATCGGGGATCTCCCAAGATACTGTCCTGTAGTCCCAAATATAAATATCCAGTAGATCTCTCAGGTTACCATCCCATAGTCCAACTCATAGTGGGAGGGGATCTCCCGGAATACCGATCCACAGTCCCAAATGTAAATATTCAGTACGGGGGGAATCTACCGGGTGTAGTCCCGTAGCTCCAATGTAAATGTGTAGGGGGATCTCCCGGAATACCGTTTCGTCGTCCCAAAGTAAACATACAAGGGATCTCCCGGGATACCGTCTCGTAGTCCCAAAATAAACATGCCGCAACAACAAGAAGAATACACAGTTCAATTCAAATTTCATACGTAAAACAGGTATTTCTAGCCTAGCATGTTGCACGTAATCCAAATAAGGCAGTTTGAGCAAGTAAAGCAATTAAGTCAATTAGACATGATTCCCTAAACCACGTTCTTGCCACGAGTACTCGACTTCAAATGGCCCAAATCTATTCAATTCAATTGCATAATGTAAATAACATTTCAAGTAACCGATTCTACAAATAAATTCTAAGCTAATACACAAAATTAGGAAAAATGACAAAACGCCCCTCGGGCCCACTTCTCGGAATCGGGTAAAATTTATATTTTCAGAATCCTCATACTCTCACGAGTCTAACCATATCAAAATTATTCAAATCCAATGCCAAATCCCCAATCAAAACTTGAAGTTTAGGTCTAAGAACTTTCCTCCAATTTTCCCCCATAAATTCGAAATTAAAAGATGGATTAAAGTGTAGATTCATGAAAATTTGTCTAAACCGAGTAGGAATTACTTACCCAAATCGCCCAGGTGAAAATCTCTTCAAAAATCGCAATTTCCCTAGCTCCCAAGTCCAAAATATGAATTATGGCTTAAACCTTCGAATTTGGGTTTTTAAAATCTGCCCAGGTATTTCCTTCTTCGCGAATGCGGAAGGACCTTCACGTCCGCGAAGTACAACTCCACTTGGGTCCAATTTTCCTTCATCTCGAGCATGATGCCTCGGTCGCAAACGCGATGACCAATTTCCTCCTCCTATGCGAACGAGGGACCATCATCGCGAACGCGTAGGTATAAGACCTCCCAGCTTCGCGAACGCGGGAGCACCTTTGCAAACATGAAGCATTAAAACTCCCCCATCCCCAACTCCTCTTCACGAACGCGAGACCCCACTCACGAATGCAAAGAAGGAAACCAGAACTGAGCTGCTGCAAATTTTCTAAGTCCAAAAATGACCCGTTGGGCATCCGAAACACACCCGAGGCCCTCGGGACCTCAACCAAATATGCCAACCAATCCTAAAACATCATTCAAACTTGTTTCAACCTTCAGAACTCTCAAAACAACGTCAAAACACCAATTTAACATAGGATTCAAGCCTAAGAACTCCAAAAACTCTCAAATTACGCTTTTGATTAAAAAGTCTATCAAACCTAGTCCGAATGAATTGAAATTTTGCACACACATCACATTCAACACTATGGAGCTACTCTAACTTCCGGAATTCCATTCCAACCCTTAGATCAAAATCTCACTATCGAACCAGAATTTTCAAAAATTCAACTTTCGACATTTCAAGCCTAAATAAGCTACAGACCTCCAAAAGACAATCCGAATACGCCCCTAAGCCTGAAATCACCCAACGGAGCTAATGGAACCAACAAAATTCCATTCCGAGGCCGTCTTCATACTATTCCAACTACTATCCAAATTCTAAAACTTAAACTCTCATTTAGGGACTAATTGTCCCAAAACACTCCGAAACTCAAAACTAAACATCATGGCTAATCAAAATAGCAGAAACAAATACGGGAAAAGCAGTTAATTGGGTACCGGGGCGTAAATTCTTAAAACAACCGGTCGGATCGTTATAATTAGTTTGTTGGCTTTAGTAGCACATCTGAATTTGGAACTCGTTCAGTTAGATGTAAAAACTGTATTTTTACATGAAGACTTGGAAGAGGAAATCTATATGACTGAGCTAGAAGGATTCAAATTTTCTTGAAAGGAAAATATGGTGTGCATACTTGAAAAATCATTGTACGATTTGAAATAATCTTCTAGACAATGGTTCAAACGATTTGACAATTTTATGTTGCGGCAGAAGTACAGAAGAAGCAAACATGATCATTGTGTATATCTACGCAAGATCGAAGATGGATCATTTATATATATTCTCCTCTACACTGATGATATGTTAATAGCTTCAAAAAGTCAAAAGGAAATTTAGAAGTTGAAGATTCAACTAAAAAGAAGTTTGAGATGAAGAATTTAGGTGAGGCGAAGAAATTTTTTGGCATTGAGATAAAAAGAGATAGACATTCAAAGAAACTCTGCCTATCTAAGAAAGAATACTTAAAGAGAGTAATATATCAATTTGTCATGAATGAGAACACGAAGTCATTTAGCACTCCACTTGCTCCTCACTTTAAGCTTGGCGCTTCTATGTCGCCGAAGAATGAGGCTGAACGAGAGTATATGTCAAGAGTACCATATGTGAATGTCGTTGGTAGCTTGATATATGCAATAGTTTGCATAAGACTTGATATTTCACATACTATTGGAGTTGTAAGTTGGTATATGCATGATCCAAGAAAGGAGCATTGTCAAGCTATGAAATGGATTCTACGGTGTATTCATAATATTGTAGATATTGGATTATTTTTAGCAGGAAAATAGTAAGTATTTGATTGGATATTGTCACTCAGATTATGCTGGTGATTTTGGACAAGTGTAGATCAACTACTGGTTATGTTTTCACTTTTGCAAATGCACCAGGTAGTTGGAAGTCTATTTTGCAGTCAACGATTGCTTTGCCTACTACTAAGGCAGAGAACATCGCAATTACTGTCATGGGCTGCTTTCCAGACACGCCCCATGACCCCTTGGTCGCGCGCCATAGCGGCCTAGAAAGCCTCACAATGCCTAGCGCCATGGTCGGCCGCGTGGTCTTGGCTGCACCAAGTGACAAACGTGCATGCGTCTCTGTCGCCCCACCGATGCCTCTCGCCAGCGCCCAGTGGTTGGCCAATGACAATAGCGTCGCAAGCCCTGACGATGCCGCAGGTGCAGATCTGGATGCCTTGCTAGTGCCCAGCTGCAGGACCATTCCAACAGTGCCTCGCGCACAGACCTTGATGCCAAACATCAGCGCCCAGCCTCAGGCCAACACAGCAAGTGTCGCGCGCGCCCACAGCAACGCGCGCGTTGACCTTGACCCGCAAGACAAAGTTGCTGCCATCGGACTTAGTTCTACATTGTAATAAACTAAGTCCTTTTCATTGTAATTATAGGCTAGTTTACATCATTTTCATTCAATGTGCTTCCACAGCTTTATTAGGACTAGTCATGTAATGTTGGTTTATTTTTTTTAAGCATTATTAGGGGGATCAAGCAATCAAACATTTTCAACAATCAATTTTCTGTACTGGTGTCTATCCCCCTCTATACTGCATCTTTTGTAATCAACATTTCATTCATCAATAAAATCATCATCATTCAAAACCCAATTCTCTCTCAGCTTTCTTAATTGCTCGTGACATTGGTTTTTCCGCACGGCACTGACAATCTAATCTAGCGTGCGGAGGGGACCTCATTGACGGACAGCAACCGCACTGACATCAGTTGCTTAGCCTTACGTTCTTTTGGGCCTAACATATTTGCCTTTGATCCCATGATCAAAGATAAGTTGTTGTGTTTAGGATGATGAAAGTCGTGACCTTGAGACTCTTGTGTTGACCAAATAATTATCATGTGGTCTTTCAGGACTATTGTGTGCTCAATCATGTCTAAGGTTGTTGTGGGCCCCCGACTCTATGTCTTTAGCAATCCTTGAGCTTGTGTGGCGAGAAATCAAACTGTGAGTCCAAGTCCCGAGCCAATGGTCTAGACCTTGCCCTAAATGTCTGTTGAGGCAAAATCTTGAGTGAAATTTGGCTTGAGAAGTGATTATAGGCTCTCCTTGATCCAAATGATAGTTGAACAATTCCATATCCCACCAATGATATAATCCCTAGTTAACCCTTTTGAGCCTTAAACCTTTTTCTTTTAAGAACCAATACTATAGCCTATATCCATTCTAAAATATACCCTCTTTTGGCACCCGATCTTCCCTTAAACAATGGCAAAAGTCTAAGTTTGGGGGGAGAGACGAGAGGGGGAACAAAGTGGTAAAAGGTACTAAAGCGAAAAAAAGGAAGGCAATGAAAAAGAAAAGAAAAGAAAAAGACAAAAAAAGAAAGCCCAATGTGGAAAAGAATAAAAAGGGATTCAAGAAAAAACAAAAGAAAAAAAGGGGGTGTGGAAAAAAGCTGAAAAAAGGAGAAACGCTTTGAAGTGCATAAGAAAGAGTGACATTATGTCTTTCTAACCCCTTAAAAAGAAGTAAGATACTCAAAGAGTCAAGAGAATTGCGCCAAATGAATCAAAAGAAGTGCTTAAGGGAAGATGGAACCCATTTAGACCAAAAACTTTTCCTTCCCTGAACCAAAAGCCTTCACATTGACTCCTCAAAAGCCTTATATGATCTTGAGTTGAATGACGCTTATATTAGTGGATACTTACATGAGGGACAAGCATATGTTACTTAGAGCCGGATTTGTGGCCTTTCCTTGAGAGAGATGAGTGAATTCCCATTAACCTCGGTTTGTGTGGTAATACTCTAAAAGGTGAGGTTTGCTTAGGGAGAGTTGAGGATGTGTGAGTTTGGGTTCCACAATGACCAAAGTAATTGAGAGAGTTCTTTGATGTAATGAGTCAACTCTTGATGCTCTTGTGTCATACTTGATCTATAGTTTTTCAAAGTTTAAATGTTGTGAATGATTCATTCGTATTGAGGGAAATTGTTAGTCCCAATTGATGCTTGTTAAGGTTACTTTAAGATAGTTGGAAATACTTGGATTTTCCCTTAAGGGGTGAGTCTTATTTTGTTTGCTTGAGGAAAAGCAAAGGCTTGAGTTTGGGGGAGTTGATAAGTAGGGATTTTAATGAGTTCATGCTCCTTCTTGCCTATGCTTTTATTATAAATCGATACAAAATAGTCCCAAAAGGCTCATAAGTTGTGCTTGATTGTAGGTTTGATCGACAAAGTAACGAAATATCAAAGATCGGCTAAAAATGAGTGAAACTTGCTCAAGTATCAAAGACAAAGTAAACTGAGGGAAAACAAGCCTAGTGCGGACCGCACAAAGTCGAATGCGGCCGCACTAGGTGATTCAGAGAGATGGCAAAACCAGGCTTCAGGCACCGCGGCCTCAATACACATTGCGCAGTCCGCGGTGAAGGTTCCGCGGCCGCACTACCTTTTTGTGCGATCCGCGGAAGAGATATTCAGAGAGATGGAAAATGCCAATGCGGTCCGCGATCATGGTTGTGTGGACCGCGACAGCTGCCTCCGCGGTCCATTCTACGCGGTCCGTAGAGCCCAAGTTCATAGAGCCCAGAATTGATGTCCAAGAGCCTAGCGCGACGGCGGTCCATTTTATGTGGCCCGCGATGACCCTACATGGGTATTTTTGTCCAGTTTTTCCAACCTAGTATAAATAGAACATTTTACCATTTTTAGGTCATGAGTTATATCCAGAACTTAGTTGCGCTCGTGGGAACTTCATCTGTAGCCATTTTTTGGCATCTTAGCTTCAAATTAACAATAGCATCTTGTATTTTAATTTAGCATTTAATTAATATGCCTTGTTCTTTATCTATTTCTCTATTTTCTCCTTCAAGCATGAGAAGCTAAACCCATTAACTAAGGTTGTGGCTCAACCCTAGTGTGGGTAATTGATGGATGTTGCCTCTATTGTTAGATTGACTATGGGTGTTTGTTATGAGGGTCAATTTTATGGTTTAATCTATGATTTGGTGGTTGCAAATACTGGTTTGTGCTAAGTTGACTTGGCTCTTCTTGAGAAAGAGAGCCTAAGTCTCCAAAATTGACCCAAAAAGGAATTGGGATGGACTCAAGAGAATTGATAGTCCCAATTAAAGGGTTAAACCTCGAGAAAGTAATTACCCAACTTGAACCCTAGTTGCTTGAGCTAATTTGCCTACCCATTTGGTCTCGGGAGAGTGAATTGAGCAAAATCACTCTCTCTACCGAGAGGTGTGAGAGTGGGTAAAATTGTGCAACAGTTATAGCATAAGCCTCAATTATGTCAATCGAACCTTAGTAACATCTACCTGTCAATTAGCCACCTAGGTAATGTCACGACCCTAGTGCCCTTCTTCCCATTAGATACAACTTAGCAATTATCTCGTAGCATAATCTAGTCTCAATTAATAGTTTGATAATAGTAGCTTATAATAAAAAAACAAAAATGTATGGAAGTGACATTTGGAACAATTACACAACTTTAGTCTAGATAGATACTCGACTCCATTCCTAGCTCCCTGTGGAAATTGATCCCGACCCTCCCTAGCGACCCTCTCTTCCTCCCTTTTAGTAGTGTGGAGTTGGCAGCGATCACTTTTTGGCGTCATTGCCGGGGAGCTAACGGTTTTGGCTATCTATTTAGTAAGTTTTGTTTATTGTTCTTCTTTCCTTCTTTGTTACTTACTTGTTTGTGTCATTACTCAGGTACCAACATGGCTTTAAACAACGCTAATGATCCTCTTGGAAACGTGATAGCGGGGGAGGAGGTAGATGATCTTGAGCAAGATGAGGTGCCTCTTGCACCTCAAGGTCAACGGAGAGGCAAGAATGTCAATGCTAATCCAAATGACAATATTCCAGACCCTCGCCCGGTTCCTCCAAGAGTGGCTCCCAGAGTATTACCGAACCAGGTCTACGCAAGTGCTATTGTCCCTCCCCAAATCCGGGCGGGCAACTTTCAGATAACCAATGTGATGTTGACCTTACTTGAGCAACGTGGGTACTTCACGGGCGCTGCAAATCAGAATGCCTACAAACATTTCAAGGGGATCATAGATATATGCTGGGGGAGCAAACAGACGAATGTATCCGAGGATGCATTGAGATTGAGACTTTTCCCGTTTTGACTTCGGGGAAAGGCATTGGATTGGCTCGAGAGACTCCCCAATCATTCCATCACAACTTGGGATGAGTTGGCGGATAAGTTTATTGCCAAATTCTTCTCTCCTAGTCATATGGCGGCACTTCGAGATGAAATTTTAGCATTCAAGCAAGAGCCAATGGAACCTTTGCATGAGATTTGGGAGCGGTACAGAACGATGGTGAAGGAGTGCCCAAATAATGATATGACTGAGGCCATGATCCTACAAACCTTCTACTGGGGCATAAATACTACAAATCAATGCATTGTCAACCAATTGGCCAGGGGAAATTTTATGAAGCTTTCTTATGAGGAGGCATGTGATGTACTTAATGAAATGGCAGACACTTCTTCAGCATGGAAGAGTAGAGCAAATGTGCCTCAAGGTTACCCTACGGTTATCCATTTGCACAAGGAATTACATTATCACAGGCAAGCAATAGCTGAGCTTACTACTACAATGAATCAATTGGCTAAGGCACAGTTGCAACAAGTTTAGAATCCTCGCCAAGTGAATGCCATGGAGGGTGTTAGTGTGCTTGTCAACAAGAGAAGGCAAAGGAGGAAACAAAATCAAGGAAATTCTGAGCAATTTGTTGATGATTATGATGGGTGTCAAAATGATGGTTATGATGACCAAAGCGAAGAGGTACAATATGTCAACAACTATCAAGGCAATAGAGGCAACTCTTCAAACCAACAACGGCATCTCCAAGGAAATTGGGGCAATCAAAAACAAAGTGGTGGAAATTGGAACAACAACCAAAACAACAATTGGGGTAATCAGAATAACAGCCAAGCCAATTAGAATGGAAATAACAACAACTGGAGCAACAAAAACAATCAAGGCGAGTGGAACAATAATGGAAACCAAGGCAATCGGGGGCAAGGCTTTCAAAGGTCCCCAATGTACCAACAACCGAACAATCCACCCCGTGTCCCTTATCAAGGTCCTAGTTCTTCTGGTAATGATATGGGTAGAATAGAAATGTTGTTCAAGCAAATGATGAAGAGGAATGCGGATTCGGATGCACAGTTAGCCTCTCACAACACCTCTATCTGAAACGTGGAGATGCAATTAGGCCAGATCTCTCAGTCATTGAATACTCGCCCTAAGGGCCTTCTACCAAGTGATACGGTAGTGAACCCAAAGGGTGGGAACAATCATGTTATGCCGGTCACAACAAGAAGTGGGAGAGGCAGTAATGTTAATGCCTCTAAGCAAAAACAAGTCGTGGATGATGATGTTGAGTTGCAAGATGACGAAGTCCCTTTGGTAGTTGAAGATGTGGTTGATGAAAATGTGAACAATGAAGTGAGGATTGATATTCAAGAAGTCGAGGTGGATACCCAAAATGGTGTGAACCCGTCTAGGGAACACATAATTGACATGCCGGAGCCAGTTATGCCAAAAGCTAGGGCTCCTTTGCCAAGACCACCTTCACCTTATCCTCAAAGGCTCGCAAAGCAGAAGAATGATAATCAGTTTAAAAAGTTCATTGACATGATAAAGAGCTTATCTATTAATGTGCCTCTAGTGGAGACACTTGCAAAAATGTCGGGTTATGAAAAATTCATGAAAAACTTGGTTACAAAGAAGCGTTATATGGACTGCGAAACTATAAAAATGACTCACCAAGTTAGTGCTATAGTGCAATTAATGGCCCTGAAGCTTGAAGATCCCAGTGCTTTCACAATTCCTTGCACCATTGGAAGTGCGGATTTTGCCAAAGCTCTTTGTGACTTGGGAGCTATTATCAATTTGATGCCCTACTCGGTTTTCAAAACTTTGGGTATCAGGCAACCTAGGCTAACTTCAATGAGAGTTCAAATGGCGGATCGATCGATGAAGCGACCTTTGGGCATTATTGATGATGTGTTTGTCCGAGTGGAAAAATTCATATTGCCGACCATCTTTGTGATTTTGGATTGTGAGGTGGACTATGAGGTTCCTATTATCTTGGGCAGACCTTTCCTTGCAACGGGGAAGGCATTTGTTGATGTTGAAGCGGGTGAGCTCACTTTCCGAGTGGGAGATAAAAAGGTCGTTTTCCACATTTGCAAATCTATGAAGCAGCCCAATAGCACTGAGGTGTGCTTATTTGTAGACCTTGTCACAACAGTGATTGTGGATGATACCGGTGCTATGATCAATGTGGAAGATCCTCTTGAAGCAGTGCTCTTGAACATGGATGTCAATGATGATGCTAGTAGAGTGGAATGTGCCAATGCCCTAGATGGGATGGGCTCTTATTCTTATGAGCCGAGAAAGCTATCTTTAAATCTTGAAAATCAGAAAACTCCACTAACAAAGCCATCAATTGAGGAGCCACCGGTGTTGGAGTTAAAGCCACTTCCTCCACACCTCAGGTATGAATTCTTGGGTTCAAATTCTACTTTACCAGTTATTCTTTCTTCTTGTCTTACTAACATGAAAGTTGAGGCCACATTGGCAGTGCTTCAAAAGTGAAAAAGGGCAATTGGATGGACTCTAGCTAATATTCGGGGAATAAGCCCCGCATTTTGCATGCACAAAATCATCTTGGAGGAGGATGCAAAGCCTTCCTTGGAGAATCAAAGAAGATTAAATGAGGCGATGCAAGAAGTGGTAAAGAAAGAGGTTATCAAGTGGTGAGACGCTAGTGTGGTATATCCTATTTCTGACAGTTCTTGGACTTCTCCGGTGCAATGTGTGTTGAAGAAGGGTGGTATAAATGTGGTAACCAATGACAACAATGAACTTATTCTTACTCGTACAGTCCATTCTACACAGCCTGCGGAGCCCAAGTTAAGAGAGCCTAGAATTGAAGTCCAAGAGCCTAGCACGGCCGCGGTCCATTTTATGCAGCTCGCGCTGACCCCGTAGGGGTATTTTTGTCCAGTTTTTTCCAGCTTAGTATAAATAGAATATTTTACCATTTTTAGGTCATGAGTTATATCCAGAACTTAGTTTCACTCGTGGGAACTTCATCTGTAGCTATTTTTTGGCATCTTAGCTTCAAATTAACGATAGATTCTTGTATTTTAATTTAGCATTTAATTAATATGCCTTGTTTTTCATCTATTTCTCTATTTTCTCCTTCAAGCATGAGTAGATAAACCCATTAGCTAGAGTTGTGGCTCAAACTTAGTGTGGGTAATTGATGGATGTTTCCATCTATTGTTAGATTGACTATGAGTGTTTGTTATGTGGGTCAGTTTTATGGTTTAATCTATGAATTGGTGGTTGCAAACACTTGTTTGTGCTAAGTTGACTTGGCTCTTCTTGAGAAAGAGAGCCTAAGTTTCCAAAATTGACCCAACAAGGAATTGGGATGGAATCAAGAGAATTGATAGTCCCAATTAAAGGGTTAAACCTCGAGAGAGTAATTACCCAACTTGAACCCTAGTTGTTTGAGCTAATTTGCCTACCCATTTGGTCTCGAGAGAGTCAATTGGGAAAAATCACTCTCTCTACCGAGAGGTGTGAGAGTGGGTAAAATTGTGCAATGGTTATAGCATAAGCCTCAATTATGTCAATCGAACCTTAGTAACATCTACCTGTCAATTAGCCACCTAGGTAATGTCACGACCCTAGTTACCTTCTTCCCATTAGATACAACTTAGAAATTATCTCGTAGCATAATATAGTCTCAATTAATAGTTTGATAATAGTAGCTTATAATAAAAAAAACAAAAATGTATGGAAGTGACATTTGGAATAATTACAAAACTTTAGTCTAGATAGATACTCGACTTCATTCCTAGCTCCCTGAGGAAATCGATCCCGACCCTCATATCGGGTAAAAGCTATTGCAACCCTCTCTTCCTACCTTTTAGTAGTGTGGAGTTGGCAGCGATCAACTGCGTCGACAGGTTATGGGAAAAACTCACTATTCTCATTATTCAATCCATCCAGGAGAAACAAAGATGTATCATGATATCAGGGAAATATATTGGTGGGACGGAATAAAAAATGATATAGCAAAATATGTTGCTCAGTGCCCTAACTGTAAGATTGAACATCAAATCCTGGTGGATTATTGTAGGCTATAGAGATTCCGACTTGGAAGTGGGAAGTAATCAATATGGATTTCATTGTAGGTTTACCTCGTACCCAACGTAAGTTCAATTCTATATGGGCGATTGTTGGTAACTTACAAAAATCAGCCCATTTTCTGCCCGTTAAGACTACATATTCCGCGGAGGATTATGCAAAGCTTTATATTAAGGAGATAGTACGACTGCATGGCATCCCTATATCTATTATCTCGGATAGAGGAGCTCACTTTATAGCTAACTTCTGGATGTCCTTGCAAAAAGGATTGGGGACTCTGGTAAGTCTTAGTACAACATTTCATCCCCACACAGACGGACATGTTGAGCGTACTATTCAGACACTTGAGGATATGTTACGGGCTTGTGTGATAGACTTCAAGGGTAGCTGGGATGATCATCTGCCTCTTATTGAGTTCGCATATAATAATAGCTACCATTCCAGTATTCAGATGGATCCATACGAAGCTCTTTACGTACGGAAGTGTAGGTCGCCTATAGGGTGGTTCAATGTTGGGGAAACTACATTAGTAGGTCCAGAATTGGTACAACAGGATATCGAGAAAATTAAGATTATACAGGAAAGACTATTAGCAACTCAAAGCCATCAGAAGTCTTATGCAGATAATCGACGGTGAAACTTTGAGTTTCAAGTTGACGATCGGGTATTCCTAAAAGCATCACCGACGAAAGGCATTATGATGTTCGGAAATAAAGGAAAACTTAGCCCTCGGTACATTGGACCATATAAGATCATACGTAAGGTAGGCCAGGTAGCATATGAGTTAGACTTGCCTTCTGACTTGGAATCTGCACATCCAGTCTTTCATGTGTCTATGCTCCATAAATATATTGGAGATCCTTTCAGAGTTGTGTCAGTTGACGATGTTCAGGTCAGAGAACAACTATCACAGGAGGAAGCTCCCATTGCTATATTAGACAGACACGTTCAGAGATTAAGGACTAAAAACGTAGCTTCGGTGAAAGGACTTTGGATAAACAATAATGTGGAAGAAATAACTTGGGAAGCCGAAGAAGACATGAAGTCTAGGTATCCTCACTTATTTCCTCTTCCAAAGAAGGATCCGACTGAGACATCACAGCCTTAAGGTACTGTGAGCACGTGATTTTTTCCCTATGTGAATTACTCCCAAAAATTCAAAATAAAATAATTTTTCCTTTATTTGTAATTTTATGGATTTTTGTGGTATTTTCTGTTATTATTTGCATTTGTCTGTGCAATCAATAAAAAATACCAAAAAAATATAGAATCTGCATTTAGAATTTAATTTACATTTTTTAGATTAATTATGTAAATTGTTGTTTTAGAAAAATGAAAAATTGGAAAAATAACGTATTTTGCATTTTTAGTATTTAATGTCGAAATTTTATGATTTTATTTTAATTTGGTATATAATTATTTGTGATAATTATTATTTAGAGTTAATTAGTATTTTTGATAGGATGATTTGGTTTTATAATTTAATTTAGGATTTTAGTTTTTGTTTTTGAAAAAAAAGGGGAAGAAAAGAAAAGAAAAAAATTAATAAAAGGAAGGGAAATCGGAATTGGGCCAAATCCATTTAATTGGAGAAGCCCAAATAAAACAAGTCCAATACCTGCCTGAAACCCCAGCCCAAACCCGTCCCAACCTGGTCCAGCACCGTTGCCACCTAAACGACGTCGTTTGGATAAGCTTTGATCAGGATCGTTGATCTCCTTTGATCGAACAGTCTGAAGCTTCACCCGTTACCCGACCCGACCCGTTTCCCCATATCTGATCTCCATTAAACTCCAAACGACCCCATTTTCCACTTTCTTAATTTATCTGGACCGTCGATTTCCATTGATCCAACGGATCAGAACCAAAACCCCATTTTAATATACCCTAAACCCCTTTTGAATCCCCCAAACCCGTCTCTCATACCCCCTTTCATCTCCCAAGCCCCCTCACCTCTGAAAACCCTAGAGACGCCGCCACCATTCCCACCACCTAGAAACCCGGCGGCGCCATCTCAAACCGCTACCAAATTAACACCAGACAAACACCTCACTCTCCTCATCTCGAAACACCACCCAATATGCTTCAAATCTTCCTGGAATTTCTCGAATATTGGATCAAAGGGATGAACCCTAGTAACCGTCGCCCTTCCCCACCACTTCGAGCCTGGTGGCGCCGGCTCCAATCACCCTCATCTTTACACCATAGAACCACCCCAAGCCCCTTTTACCAAATCCATCATTAGTTTCCTTCGAATCTAACCAAAACTAGTCGAATTTTAAATCCAAGTTTTAACCCTAAAAGTTCAAAATCAATTTCCATTGAACCTGATGACATGCATCGAGTCAAGCCTCTAGTTTTCCATGATTTGAAGGTCGATTCACTACAAAACCGATGTTACTTATTTGTTCTTGACAAAGAACATATGAGTAACATCAGTTTCAGGTGAATCGGAGTATCAAGGGTAATAAGTTTAGCCGGTGAGTTCCCTTTATTGTTTTCTCATCATCTTTAAATTCATTTCACCTCTGCCTCTTCTCCTTTTCTTCTACATGTATTTTGATTGGTCCATTTTTCTGATTGAAGTTACGACTAGCTTCGAACCAAATTTCTTTGCTTTAGGTTAGTATATTTATTCGTATTTATTTCTGTTAATTTTAGTTTTCCTGTTAAATTTATTTGGTCCTGTTTGTTTTGATTTCTGATTGTAGGTTTGTTTTCCAGATTCTGTGAATAGTTGTTTAAGTTCATGGATTTGCCTTTGAATTGATAGGTTTCCAATTTTCAATTTAGGTTGGTAATTATTCCAATAGTTAGCATATTAATATCATCGTGGTATTTTTACTAATTGTTAAAATGGTTGTTTGTCATGTTTATAAGAATTCACAACATTAGGGGTAATAACAAGGGCTTTTGGGGAGGTAATTTGGGAAATTGGATTAGGAAGTTTGTCAATAATTGAGATAGGAGGTTGCTAACCAGTGATAGGGTCTAGGAAATGCACTACTGAATTAATTAAAAGCACTAAGTTGGTGGAGAATTAAAAATGGAAAAAGGAACTTGGTAATGGTGAATGCACTAACTGATATGCCTATTTAAGGGTTGAAAATCAGAGGACAGAAAAAAAAAGACAGAGACATAGAATCTAAGAGAGAAGAAAGATAGAGATAAAATAGAAAAAATAGGGAGACAGAACTAAATAGAGAGAATTCAGAGGACAAACAACATTGATAGAGAGATACACAGAGACTGATATACAGGGAGTCCAGGAGAGAACAGAGATATGGAGCTTAGAGATAGAAAATTCCAAAAAAAAAAAGAGCAAAAACCAAACAGCTAAAAATTTGAGAGAGTTTACTGTTCCATTGGTGATGATCCTTGAGTTTTTTTGTTTCTTTATTCTCTCTGAAGTTATCCACGATTCACTTGGGGTTAAAATGGCCTAATTTTGTTTTTTTTTTCAAAAAAATGATCCTGAGTTGAATTTGTGGTTGGAGTTTTATTTCAATTCGAGTTTGGGTTTATAAATCGGATTCAAGCTTGTTTGGAAGTTTGGTTTAAAGATGCTTGGTTTCGATTTACTGTTTTATCGGACTTAAGGCTGATTTCTGTTGTCTCTCTGCTGCTGCTCGACCTCTAATTATTTTGCTTTGTTTCTTCTCATTTTCCAGGTACTTTTCTTTAGCCTATGAGTACAGTATGACTGTTGGACATGTAATTCTAGTGAAATTCTAGTTGAATGAAAGCTGCATTTGAATTTGACCTCCCATGTTTCTCTTGCTGTTTCAATATTACGTAGTTAGACTTTGAACTACAAATGTCAGTTAGGTTTCTGAATTCGTGTGTGAAGAGTAGTATGCAGTAGTAAGTTTGCATTTGTATTGATGTATGAACTATGGACTCTATTTACTTAGTTTTCTTTTAACGAATCTAAGTGAGTTCTAGTTAAAGGATTTATTAAGGTTTTGTATAAAGGTTTAGTGTAATGCTTTGGGTTGTAGACCCTTGTTTAGCTTATACTGAAGACCAATGTTGTCTTAGCTTGGGTAGCCATTTGATTTCAGTGAATTGCTAAATATTGGCTTGTATCGATTCACTCATATTCTGTCTTGTAAACATGCCCATTAATGAAGCCAAGGTTCAGAATCATGTTTAAAATTAGTAAAAGTTGAATCAAGCATGCTTACCTGATTGTTTAATGTTGAGTTGTGTTATTCATGTCGGGATGGGATAATTAAAATTGGAAAGCTAAGTAGGTAGGAAATGGGATAATTTCCTATTCCCTGATGATATCAGTTAAAAGGCATTTAGAACTTGTATCATAATTTGGGGCCTAGTTTCCAAGTTAAATATGTTTAGGCTTCGCAAGGATTCGACCTTGAGCCCCTGTTTTACAATTGCATCGTGAATGGGGCTTTCTTTTGGGTCATTTTAATCCATCAGTGGTTTCAGCAGCTTTTGGGTTCTGAAAAGTTATTAGGCTCGTTGGGTCAAGCTTGAAAGCAGTTGTGAATTAGATTCTTGAATTAAATATTCCCTTAATTCAATGTTTTTCTAATTAGTTAATAGATTGAAATTTTATTTCGAACGAATAGAGGTTCTCCAATTTTCTTTCTTTAGTTAATTAATTGGTTTTCTTTTCAAAGTAGATTGGGGGTGAACCGTAGTAGATAATAAATAGTCCATGGCCCTCCAAATATAATTTGAAACCCTTTTAAATTAGAATCGAGGTGCGTCATGCCAAACAAAAATGACAATTGCATGACCCTCATTTTAATTAGTTTTGTTTTATCCTTAGAACTTGAGGCGCGCCATTTAGCAAAATTACCACGGCCCTTGCAAAGCTGCAAACACGTACTTGCTTTAGGCGCGTTACTTTAATAATGTTACCTTCCTAAACTCGGGTGTGCATTTCATGTGACCCAAATCCAAATCTTAACAACGTTGAATAAAATGTGTTTCGGATTGCGGGTGCATTTCATGTGGCGCTATTCAAAGACATGCTTTAGACGATGTTAAATCTTCTTTAAAATGAATAAAAGCGGTTAAAAGTTAAAATTTGCACATAGGTCTAAAATGTTTTTAAATCAGATAATTATGCCAATAATAGCAGTTGAGCGACCGTGCTAGAACCACAGAACTCGAGAATGCCTAACACTTTCTCCCGAGTTAACAGAATTCCTTACCTGGATTTCTGGTTCGCGGACTGTAATACAGAGTCAACCCTTTCCTCGATTCGCGATTTAAACCGGTGACTTGGGACACCATAAATCTCCCAAGTGGCGGCTCTGAATCTTTTAATAAATAATCCCGTTTTGATTGTCCTTTAATTGGAAAAACTCCATACCCCTTGTATGCCCTTCCCGGGGTGTAGGAAAAAGGAGGTGTGATAGCTCTGGTGACTCTGCTGGGGATAAGAGCCCAGAATTTCTGGTTCAAGGTTTAGAATTCGAGCTTAGAATAATTGTTGTATTTGGCTTTATTTATTATCTGATTTTATTCACATGTTTGGGCCTAATGTGCTAACTGCTGCTTTTTACCGCTTTGATATTATCTGAACTGTATATAAACTGATACGAAACCCTTCTCTTCTCATCTTCGGGGATGTGCTCGCTGGTCGAGACTCCCTATTCTGTTAGGGTCATACCTTGAAATAAGAAAGAGGCTCGGACAAGTTACTAAGCCGGATGGCCTTTTGGTTCCCGGTACGTAGCCCCCTCCTCGGCTCGAGTTGTCCGCTCGGGTACACAGTCTAGAACACATACCCAGATTTTGAACCTAGAATAACTCAGCCTCATACCGGATCCCTAGTAGGAACGTTTGTTTGCATCATGTGCATTTGACTTTGGAGACTCAACACAAGGGTTGTGTCTGTCAAGGACAGGTGTACCTGAGGTGTACCTGAAATGAAAAGACCATCCTGATGCATCTTACTTGCTACTTGTGCATTCGTTTGTTTCGGATTCGCATTTTGACCGGCTTATAGTTGAGAGAAGGAAAGTCAATGTGAGAACTAAGAGAGATAATTGCTTATTTTTGAACAAATCGATGTCCCAAAACACGCCGAAACTCTGCCGAAGTTTTGAAAAAAAAGGGAAGATTTTTGTGTTTTTAGAAAAGAAAAGAATTGGTTTTTATTTTGTCAAAATTGGCAGAACTACGTAAGTTTGATTCTCACCGGATGTGAGATACGTAGGCAACCCATATCGGGTTCAACTATTTTTGAAAAATAAATATATAATCACAAAAATTAGGAGTACATAAGCGTCATTATTTTGCCATAAGTAAGGTGATGCCATTCTTGTTCAAAATTGTCGAATGTTCCCAAAAGGGTGCCGGAAGGCCGGTTTTGCAAGAACAGCTGCCTTTGGTTATTTTTCAAAGTTTCTAGCCAGTTAGCAAATACAGCCTTTAAATTTTCTTCATCGAAGTGCTGAAAGGCCGTATTGACAAAACCGGATATTAAAAAAATTAAACAAGTGATAACTTTTTAGTCAAAATGAGTCTTGATTTTTCTTTAAATCACCTTAATAAATGTGCAGAATGAGCACAAGTCAAAATTCGCCAATAACGGTCATGAACAAGATCCCTTTGGAGCTGCATATGTGGTGGAATGATTTGGATAAATCAGGGCAAGATAAGGTCAATCTATACTTGGGAGGACTCACCGGGTTGTTGAAGATTAATCCTAGGGGAGACATCATAAAGGCGTTGGTTACATTCTGGGACCCAGCCCACAACGTATTCCATTTCTCAGATTTTGAACCCACCCCAACCTTGGAAGAAATAGCCGGATATATTGGGGGTCCTAAACTTCCTCTGAGGCACCAGTACTTGATTGCTCCAAGGGTCGTCGCCGTTCACAGGTTCCTAGATTCCTTAAAGATAAGCAGGGGGTCCACAACCCAGATTTGGCAGCTGGTTTTGTACTCTACAGTTTATATACAAGAGATATGGTCATATAGGGGGGTTTAACAATCAAGAAAACAAAATCTGTAGCAAAGGAAACTGCCTCAAATGGGAAGAACACATGTGTTTCGCATTTATGGTAATCTTCTTGGGCCTTTTGGTGTTTCCCCGAAAAGACGGGAATATCGATATGCGAATAGCTGGGGTTGTCAGCACTTTGCTTAATCAAGCTAAAAGTACCCTCGCACCCATGATATTGTCTGAAATCTTCCGCGCCCTCACAGCCTGCAAAGCCGGAGGAGACTTCTTTGAAGGGTGCAACTTGTTGTTACAAATGTGGATGATTGAACATCTATGTCATCGTCCTCAATTCATGAGTTATGGGTCTACTGAGAAGAGCTGCATAGAGTAATTCTATTCAAGAGTTAATGGGTTCAGCATGCTAGAGGGGGTCACAGAATGGGTATCACATCTCCGCTCCATCAATGCAAGTCAAATAGAGTGGACATTTGGGTGGCTTCCCGTAGATGAGATCATATACATGCCAGCTACCGGGCCTCATTTCCATTTAATGGGTCTCAGAAGTATCCAGCCTTATACCCCGTACTGAGTTTTGAGGCAGCTAGGGAGATGTCAAATGGTTCCCAGGGATGGAGACATTAGTCGCTATGTGGTCGAGATTGGTCTTGATGGTCAGTTTCATGAAGCAACAGTCCGCCAAATTTGGAGCGAGTGTCAATATTTGATGGCGAACACTCGAGTACATGATCTGTCTAGAGGTGAAGTTGCACCAGGGTATCTTGCTTGGCATAAAAGGGAAGTTGAGTTTGGAAGACCGACCAAAAGACCCCATCTTCAAGAATTTGTCAAAGCATCACAAGAGCACTGGGATTGGCTTGCCAAAGAAAATGAGTATAGAGCTACCATAAGCAGACTAGAAAAGCAAGTCATGGACTTTCAGTTTAAGAAGGGTTTGCAAGCCGCCACACACGAAGGCGAGAAGAAGAAGCTAACTCAAGAAAATGAAACCCTCAAATCTCAAATACAGAAAATGAGAATAGTTGCTAGAAACCCGGAAAGAAGCCGAACGGATGAAAGGCTTATAGACGGTCTGAGAAATAAAACCCTCGATTGTCGAGATGACCTAGAAAAGTCTGAGGCCAGTCTAGCAACAGTCCAGATTCAATTGGAAAAAATTACAGAAAGGCAGGCACGGTCTGTGCAACAAATGAAAAAGAATCATAAAGGGACAATCGCCAATCTGAAGAGGAAAGTAACTACCCTCGAGAATGAGATGGCCAAGCAAGCCCGAGACTTTAAAGCTGATAGGGAACACTGTTATGATGTGATGGCTCAGATGGAGGAAAAAATACAACAGTTGCGAAATCAAAACCATCACGACACTCAGGTGTTGAAAGCTAAGAATCAGTAGGTCGGGTGTTTGCTTCAGGAAAAGGGTAGAATTCGAGAGAGGATCAGGGCCATTGCTGACTACATTATTGTGAAATGCCAAGCGTGCGAGGACATGACTCGTACCACTTTCTTCGCTGAAGTGATGACGTTCGTGCGCCAGATAATGAATGACTTGGAAAGGCTTCAAAGGGATCTTGTATATAGGCACGTGTCGAGACCGAATGATGTCCCACGGGCACCAGGAGCATTTGAAGCATTAATGTATTCATGAATTTTTGAATCTGTATTTTCTTTCTGTTGGAGTCTGTCAGTTTGTCTTCAAGTCTGCATTTGTCAGTCAGAGTCTGTTAGTCTATTTGTAGGTTGTATTGTCATTTTGCTGTTAGAGTTTTTAGAGTCTGTTAATTTTGTAATAAAATGTGTCGTTGCAATAAACGCATTTTACCTTTATGAAAAATGAAAAGTCCAAAACATTTTATTTTTACACTTATCTACCAGAACTACGCTCGGTCTGATTCATGCAGGGTCATGATATGTAGGCAATCTCCATAGAATTCGACCATAACCAAAAAAAAGAAAAATAAAAGGAAAAAAGAGGAAAATAAAAAGGAATAAAAACGACAAGAGGTTAATCAAAAAAGGGGCATGAGTGACAAGATAGGTCATAAATAGGAAAAAATCGGGATGACACAAGCAACCGAGCAAATGCATGATAGAAATGGTTAAATTGCTTAGGTGCATTGCATTCCAATGTGCGGTTGCCTATATGTTATGCTCTAATCACTAACAAGTTTGTTTTTGATGAATTCATAATCCAGGCAGTTGTTAGTTTACTTAGCATACTGGAAACCCATCCATACAACACCCGGTCCAAGGGCGAATTAATCATGTCTAACCAGGAACTTGATACAAGTGTCATCGATTCTTCGAAAGAAGTGGAAGAGTTAGATGTTAATGCAATGAAAGAAGAGATGTACAAGTTGAAACAGCAAATGGCCTAAATGTATCAGGCCTGGGCGAAAAGGCTACCACCACCAGCTTACCCCGCTAACCCTGCTTTAATCCCACCATTGGCTCAAACCCAAGAACATCATATTGTGGATCCATCGGCAGGATTTCCTATTTACCATCACTACCAAGGCACCACCTCTCAAACCCCACAAGCTCCACCACCCAATCCAAATCCGTACCCTCCTCCCCCAATCACTCATGTTTTCGTAGCATCCCCACCCGCTACATTACACCGATCTTCCAGTGAGCCTGTGTTCCAAGTCCAGGATAATCAATACTACCCCCCAGAGCCCACTTTCAAAGCTTTAGAAACTTATACTCCTCGTTTTGATCTCCCTATGGATGTTGAGAAACCATCCAAAAATCTCGAACATGAGGAGATGTTCAGGAAAGTTAAAAGCTTAGAACAATCCTTCAGAGACATGCGGGGGTTAGGAGGTCAAGTAAGTGTGGCTTACAAAGACCTATGTCTGTTTCCCAATGTGCAATTGTTGGCAGGGTTTAAAATGCCCAAGTTTGATTTATACGATGGGCACGGTGATCCAGTGGCACACTTGAGAGGTTTTTGTAGAAAGATGAGGGGAGCTGGAGGAAAAGATGAATTGCTGATGGCATATTTCAGTCAAAGTCTTAGCAGATCGCCGCTGGAGTGGTACACCCGGTAGGATCATGGAAGGTGGTATACATGGGACGATCTGGCACATGCATTCACTTGTCACTTCCAACAAAATCTCGAGATCATTCCGGATCGACTGTCCGTGACAAAACTGGAGAAAAAGCATAGTGAAAGTTTCAGAGAGTATGGTTTCCGTTGGAGAAAGCAAGCAGCGAGGGTTGACCCTCCGATGAAAGAAAGTGAAATGGTGGATTATTTCCTGAAGGCCTTAGAGCCCACTTATTTCAGTAATCTGGTATCGGTTGTAGGCAAATCCTTCAACGAAGTAGTGAAAATAGAGGGCATGGTAGAAGAAGGGCTCAAGTCGAATAAAATCATGAGCTATTTGGCTATTAAGGCAACCATTCAGGCTATTCAGAGTGGCACGGGAGGAATAATTAGGAAAAGAAGAAAGAGGATGTGGTGACAATTGATTCAGGAACTTGGTTCGGACCTAGAGGCTCATCATACCACTATAATCAGCCTCAACCCCACCACCAAAATTACCCCACACCTAGTATAATCCACCCCAACACTATTAACCCCACCAGGACCTCATTTTTCTATCCACCACGCCCAAACATACAACCAACCTCCCGCCCATGCGCAATGGAAGGCTCCCATACCACAAAATACTTATCCACCTCCACGAGCCTACTAAAACCCTCTTGGACCAAGCTTCCGGCCCAATCGAGCATTTAAGGATGAAAGGTTGCAGAAAAAGAAAACATTTACTCCATTGGGAGAGTCATATACTAGTCTATTCCACAGGCTAAGACAGTTGGACATGCTAAGGCCGATATAGTCAAAATTGCCAAATCCTCCCCCGAAAAATCTTGATTATTCTATGATCTGCGAATATTGTTCTTGTACTCCAGGTCATGACACGAAAAAGTGCTAGCACCTGAAAAGTGCTATCTAGGAGCTCATGGATACCAATAGAATTGAAGTTCAAGCTCCCGAGGTGCCCAATATCAACCAGAATCCGATGCCATCCCATTAGGACACAAACATGATTGAAATAGTGCATGGGGGAGGGGAGCCCAAGAAGCCGTCACAGACCATCATGATGATTCGGTCCAATGGGGTCAAGACAGTTGAACAACCAACAAATGAGAAGTCAGTGCTCAAAACGAGCGAAAGAAATGGTTAACCATCTATGGTAGTTAAGAAGGGGTCTTCAAGTGAGGTTGCAGCGAAGCAAGAAAATATGAAAGTGGTTGTGCCAGGAGTGGCGAACAAACCTGTCGTAATCGTAGAGGGTGCCCGCATAGATCCTGTCATTATCAAGCCGGTAATCCAGTTACCAATAATCAGCAGCAGGGCTATTCCATGGAATTACAAACGGGTGACAGTGACTTACAAAGGGAAAGAGGTCAAAGAAGAAGTTTGTGAAACCCAGAGTTTGACTCACTCGGGAAGATTTTTTCCCCCGAGGAGTTAAGAAAGGCTAAGACAGTACTGGAGAAAAAAGTTGTAACTGAAGAGGAGGCAGATGAATTTTTGAGGAAGATGAAGGTACAGGACTATTCTATCATAGAACAATTAAGAAAGATGCCTGCTCAAATTTCACTATTGTTCTTGTTAATCCACTCAGACAAGCACCATCGAGCTTTAATGAAAATCTTGAATGAGACTCACGTGCCCGATAAAATCTCCATGAACCATCTGGAAAAGATAGCCAACAAGATCTTTGAAGTGAACAGAGTCACTTTTTTTGATGATGAATTACCCATAGAGGGTACTGAGCATAACAAAGCCCTTTACCTTACGGTGCAATGTGAGAACTCTGTGGTTACCCGGGTATTAGTCGATAATGGTTCTAGTACGAACATTTGCCCTCTCTCCACGTTGAGCAAGTTTAAAGTAGAAGATGAGAGGATTTATAAGAATAGTATCTGCGTGCAGGGATTTGATGGCGGAGGCAAAGATTCAGTTGAGGATAATGCTAGAGCTGACAATAGGGCCAGCTGAGTTCACAATGGAATTCCAGGTGCTGGATGTAGCTGTTTCCTACAATCTACTGTTAGGACGACCATGGATTCACGCCGCTAAAGTAGTCCCATCGACATTACACCAAATAGTCAAATTTGAGTGAAAGATAGGAAATAGTTGTGCATGGCGAAGACAGTCTGTGCGCTCACAGCGATACCATTGTACCATTTATTGAAGTGAAAAATGACAAGGTACCGTGGGTCTACCAGTTTTTGACACGATGTTGGTTGAGAAAGGAAGTATGTTCCAAATCCGAAGATAACTGCTGCATCAGTCATGGTGGCCTATGAAATGTTGAAGAATGGTTTTGTACCAGGAAAGGGTTTGGATTCATCTCTGCAGGGCATCATACAGCCGGTGTCCCTCCCTGAAAATGTAGGAACTTTTGGTCTAGGATTCAAGCCCAAAGTTGTGGACATAAGAAGAGCCAGAAAGTTAAAACAGAGAGCATGGGTCCTTCCAAAGCCGGTCCCACGTCTCTCCAGATCATTTGTCAAGTCTGGTGCCAGAAAACAACCAGTAACAATAATTCCCAGTGCTGTGATTGATCTTGATAAGGAGTTATTTGAAAGATTTGAGAAATTGTTCGACGGTGTGAACATGGTGGAAAATGGAGAAGGTTCTAGCAGCGCAGAAGTACAAGTTATCGGGCCAAAAGCAAAGCTTAATAATTGGAAGGCTACTCCTCTCCCTACTCGGAAGGAGTCTTGGTAGTTTGCTTTGATTTTCCTTCAATTTTTCTGGATTATTCAAGGGTTGTAATCCATATTTTTATTTTTTAGTCTGTTTGAGTGTGTAAACCTTGTTATTTTTTATCCTTCGATGAAATGCAATTTCCCTTCTTCATCATTCCTGATAGTTTTGTTTTTGTTTTTCTTTTCTGTACAGTTCTTTTTACGCTGGTTCTAATGACATGGCATGCATGAGGAATCTTCAACCCAGTCTTAAAAATCAATCTGATTTTGAAATAATAATTCAAGAAGTAAAATATGATGACGAATCAAAATATGATGAGGATGAGGCTTTTGAAGAGATTAGTAAGGAATTAAATCACTTTGAAGGAAGACCCAAACCCAACCCGAATGATATAGAAGCCATCAATTTAGGGGATGCAGGTAATATCAGAGAGACTAAAATAAGCGTCCACCTTGAACCAAAGATCAGGGAAGAGATAATCAAAGCACTGATTGAATACAAAGATATTTTTGCATGGTCATATGACGACATGCCAGGTTTGAGCACTGATTTGGTGGTCCACAAATTACCTACTGACCCAGCATTCCCTCCCGTCAAGCAAAAATTGAGAAAGTTCAAAACTGATATGAGTGTGAAGATTAAGGAAGAAATCACCAAGCAGTTGGACGCAAAGGTCATTTGGGTCACACGATATCCTATTTAGTTAGCTAATGTTGTGCCAGTACCAAAGAAGGACAGCAAGATCAGAGTATACGTTGATTACCGCAATCTCAACAAAGCAAGTCCAAAGGATAATTTCCCACTACCCAATATCCACATTTTGATCGATAATTGCGCCAAGCATGAAATTGGATCTTTTGTGGATTGCTATGCAGGGTATCATCAAATTTTAATGGATGAAGAAGATGCGGAAAAGACGACATTTATCACGCCATGGGAAACTTATTGCTACCGAGTAATGCCATTTGGTTTGAAAAACGTTGGGGAAAATTACATGAGGGCAATGACTAATGTGTTCCATGATATAATACACAAGGAGATTGAGGTATACGTAGATGATGTAATCATAAAGTCGAAGCAGCAGGCTGACCACGTCGAAGATTTGAGGAAATTCTTCCAGAGGCTTCGCAGGTATAACCTCAAACTTAACCCTGCCAAGTGCGCATTTGGTGTTCCATCCGGAAAATTGTTGGGATTCATAGTTAGTCGTCTAGGCATTGAGTTGGACCCATCAAAGATCAAATCTATCCAAGAATTGCCGCCTCCGAGGAACAAAACTGAGGTAATGAGTCTGTTAGGGAGGTTGAACTACATCAGCAGGTTTATTGCTCAGCTCATGACAACTTGTGAGCATATTTTCAAGTTGCTGAAGAAGGATGATGTGATCAAGTGGACTGATGAGTGTCAAGAAGCATTTGATAAGATAAAAGGATACTTGTCAAACCCACCTATGCTGGTTCCACCAGAACCAGGGAGACCTTTGATTCTTTACTTGACTGTCCTGGAAAAATTCATTTGGTTGTGTATTGGGTCAGGATGACATCATTGGCAGGAAGGAACAGGCCATCTACTATCTTAGCAAGAAGTTCACAGCTTATGAGGTTAAGTACACTCACCTGGAAAGGACATGTTGTGCCCTAACTTGGGTAGCACAGAAATTGAAACACTATTTGTCATCCTGCACTACTTACCTCATTTCGCGCTTGGATCCGTTGAAGTATATCTTTCAAAAGCCTATGCCCACAGGAAGACTTGCAAAGTGGCAGATTTTGCTCACGGAGTTGACATCATCTATGTGACTCGGACCGCTATAAAAGCCCAAGAATTGGTCGATCATTTTACCGAGAACCCGGTCAATGAAGAGTACGAGCCATTGAGAACTTATTTTCCCGATGAATAGGTGATGCATATCGACGAACTGGAGCAGATTGAAAAACCAGCGTGGAAACTTTTCTTTGATGGGGCTGCCAACATGAAAGGAGTTAGAATAGGGGCTGTGCTCATTTCTGAAACAGGGCATCACTATCCTGTTACGGCTTATCTTCGTTTCTATTGTACCAAAAATATGGCTGAGTACGAGGCATGCATTTTGCGTTTAAGGCTAGTTACAGACATGGATGTCCAGGAAGTCTTGGTCTTGGGAGACTCAGATCTTCTGGTGCACCAGATTCAAGGAGAATGGGAAACACGGGATTTGAAGCTCATACCGTACCAATAATGTTTGCATGCTCTTTGTCAACGGTTTCGATCAGTGTAGTTCAAGCATATTCCAAGGGTCCATAATGAGGTTGCCGATGCTTTGTCTACCTTGGCATCAATGTTACACCACCGGGACAAAGCTTATGTTGATCCTCTGCATATTCAAGTCTGTGATCAACATGCTTACTGTAACATGATAGAAGAAGAACTTGATGGCAAAACATGGTTCCACGATATCAAGGAGTACATCAGAATGGGGATATATCTGGTGCAAGCCACGGGGGATCAAAAGAGAACATTTCGACTTTTGACAAGTGGATTTTTCTTCAGTGGAGGAATTTTGTACAAAAGAACACCAGAAGATGCATAGATGCTAGACAAGCCACGGCTGTCATGTCCGAAGTACATTCGGGGGTCTGCGGACCGCATATGAGTAGGTATGTGCTGGCAAAGAAAATTCTCTGAGTAGGTTATTATTGGCTCGCCATGGAGCGAGATTGTATAAGTTTTGTGTGCAAGTGTCATCAATGCCAAGTACACGGAGATTTGATTCATTCTCCACCATCGGAATTGCACACAATATCAGCACCATGGCCCTTCGTTGCTTGGGGTATGGATGTTATTGGACCAATTGAACCAGCAGCATCCAATGGGCACAGGTTCATTCTGGTAGCCATTGATTATTAACCAAGTGGGTCGAGGCTAAAACTTTCAAGTCTGTGACCAAGAAAGCAGTGGTTGATTTTGTTCATTCAAATGTCATCTGTCGATTTGGGATCCTGAAGGTGATCATCACGGATAATGGTGCTAATCTTAACAGTAATTTGATGAAAGAGGTATGTCAATAGTTTAAGATTACACATCGTAATTCCACCCCATATCGCCCCAAGGCGAATGGAGCAGTCGAGGCAGCCAACAAGAACATAAAGAAGATATTGCGGAAAATGGTGGAAGGTTCCAGACAATGGCATGAAAAGTTACCATTTGCGTTGTTGGGTTATCGCACTACTGTTCGAACTTCAGTAGGTGCAACTCCTTATTTATTAGTATATGGCACTGAAGCAGTAATACCCGCAGAAGTTGAAATCCCGTCCCTTTAGATTGTTACTGAGGTTGAGATTGATGATGATGAGTGGGTCAAAACCTGTTTGGAGCAGTTGAGTTTGATTGATGAGAAAAGGTTGGCAGCAGTGTGTCATGGCCAATTGTATCAGCAGAGAATGGCAAGAGCATATAAAAAAAAGGTGCGTCCCTGAAAGTTTGAAGTGGGTCAGCAAGTGTTGAAACGTATCCTTCCACACCAGGCCGAAGCAAAAGGCAAGTTCGCCCCGAATTGGCAAGGACCGTTCATTGTGACCAGAGTATTGTCCAATGGTGCTCTGTGTTTAACAGATGTCAAAGGAAAATGCATAGACATGGCTATCAATTCTGATGCAGTCAAGAGATATTATGTATGATTTCTTTGGTTTAATTGTTGTTGTTTGTATTTGGCATCACTTCGAAGATTGGAATGACGAAGGCAATTTGTTCTGTTATCTAAACACTTTACCATTTGTTTTCCCCTTTTGAGCCTTATTTATTTTATTTCATACCCCTTTTTGGAATCAATAACGGAAAAGAGGAAAAGAAAGAAAAAAAGAAAAGAAAAAGAAGTAAAAAGAGGAAAGTATAACAACAAGAAAACTTAGGTGAACTACGTTTGACCTGATTCCTATTAAGGATATGTAGGCAGCCTCACGGCCCAGTCATAGTAAAATAAAAATCAAAAGATCCCCAAGCAAGAAATTGGGGCAGAAGTTGTGATTATGATAAGAAATCAGATTCCAAAAGTTGTAATTCTAACCCATTTGAGCTGTTTTTGAGCCTTTTGGTACCCTTTTCTTTCCAACCATACCCAAGAGCCCATATCACTATCCAAAGAAAGACCTCCCGATCAGTCTTCGAGAGATTCCAAGTCAAACAAGCAAAGAGAATTCATACCAGGGGCAACACGTTGGTTTAAGCAGGAGAAATCCAAAAAAAATGAGAGAGTCTTATTGGTGAAAACTTTCATGGGCACCATGAGGCGACGAAAGCTGAGAGAAAAAAATGAGAGAATTTTATTGGTGAAAATCTTCACGGGCACCATAAGGCGACAAAGAATAGAGAAATGAACAAATGAGAGGGGTTCGATGGTAAAAATCCTTCAGGGTATTGCAAGCTGAACAAGGTTAGTGATTCGGCAAAGAATTAGGTTGTGGAAACTTGGGAGCACAAAGTATGACAATTAGAAAACTGATTGGTGGAATAGATGGGTTGATTAATCCTAAATGCATACCATGTTCATTGGTGCCAGTTATTCCACTCAGATAAGTTGCTTTTTCTTTCCTTCCCCAAGCAGTCATCCAGAGTTGGATTTTCCTTTTCAGTCCTATCTTTTGAAATCATCGCATTTCATTTCTTTTGGTTTTGTTTAGCTAAGGATTTTTAAATTGTAGTTTGGTTTTAACAAATGAGAAGGAATTTCAAAAGCTTACTACCAGTTTCCAATATGGCGAAAAACGAAGTGTGGCTAGAACATGCCGGAGATAGTATGAGGGGACATAAAGTGTCATCGAAAATCAATTGGCAAAGTGGTTTAGGATCTCGTGGGAGATGTAAGGGTTCAGATAGAATGATCAGAAGCGAAAACCCACAGTTGGGGATCCTGTGGTTAAGGATCAGTCAGAATGTCAGAGACAATTTCTCGGCCAGTTCAAGGCAATCGGTCGAAGCAAAGCATGCCAAAGAGAAAAACCACCCCCATCAAGAATTCCACCATTAATCACCACATTTTAAACTGACAAGATTTTTCTTTGATTTGAAATAGGGGCAGAAATTTCATTTGTTTCGGAGAAACCCTCCGGGAGGAAAGAGCAAGTCCCAAGCAGGTTTGATCGCAAAATATTTAGGACCCTCCTGGATAATGGGATTTAATTTAAAATTCTCAGGACCCTCCTAGAAAATGGGACTTATTTTAAAATTTAAAATAATCATGAGTAGCGGAATTTAGCATAATTGCACCCCAAAGGAATATAAGTGGAATTTCGAAGTTTGCATGCTTGAGATACATTTTGGGCACTACCCCCAGAGGTCTCGGAATTCAGTATAATTTGGGAGACCCTCATACCCCCGGTCTCTCGGGCTGGCCAACAAAGGGACTAGGAACCCCCATCAATTCCCACCTTTTTCCTCAAGAAGAAATACCATCTTTTTCCACCATTTTTCCCCCATGAGGACAAAGATTCTGACTTCTCTTCCTTCCCAGACTGGTGGTTATGATTTTCTGCTTCCTCAAGAAGGATCCCCATCATTTTCCACCTTTTTCCCCCGATTTAATTGGAAATTTTTAGGATCCTCCTGGATAATGGGACCTAGCTTTAAGAATTCCACTAGATAACAAGACTTACCGTAAGTACTGCCATAAAAGAAGTATAATTTAGCCTTAAAGTTGTCACTCTTAAGATGAGACTCGATTTTAAATTTTCAGGACCCTCCTGGATAATAGGATTTAATTTGAAATTCTCAGGACCCTCATGGATAATGAGACTTAGCTTTAATTCGAAACAATCATGAGTAATAAATATAGCATAAAGGTACACCAAAGGAATATAAGTTGGCTTCGAAGTTTGCATAGGAGTTTTCAGGACCCGTCTAAATAATGGGACGTAACTTTAAGAATTCCATTAGATAAGTAAGTTCTGTTATAAGAAGGTACAGTTTAGCTCTAAAATCGTCATTTGTAAGATAAGCTTAATTTGAAATTTCAAGATCCTCCTGGATAATGGGATGTAGTTATAAAACCATCTTAAATAACAAGATTCAACAGATACCATGCCTTTAAAAAATAATGTATCTTTGAAACATGTAATTTACCAGAAGTTTTCAGGACCCTCCTGGATAATGGGATTTAGCTTTCAAATTGTTAGAGATATTTAGTAACATGATTCAGTTAACACTCACAGATGCGCTTAGCTACCAAACTGGGGCAGAAAATTTTCTTTTGTTTTGTCTATTTTTGTTGAAGTCAGGTGCCCGTCTGAAGAACAGGGAAAATAACATGGATGTTAAGGATAAAAAACAGTTCAGGATCAAGCAATCAGGAGCCCACCTGGAGAATAAGGGAAAACAAATCAAGTTTCAAGGAAGATTGAATTAAGTATTGGTAATCAGGCACCCACTTGGAGGAACGAGGGAGAAAAAGTCAAAGAAAAGTCGTTTCAAGAAGAAGATGAACCAAGTTTCAGAAATCAGGCGTCCACCTGGAGAACAAGGAAAAACAGTTAAAGATTCAGTAATCAGGAGCCCACCTGGAGAATGAAGGGAGGCAACAATATTTAAAGGAAGATAGCAGTCAGGCGCCCACCTGGAGAGCAAGGGAATACAATTCAAGTATCGGCTATCACACCTCCTTTTTCACATACACCCTCGAGAAGGGTGTATAAGGAAGTTTTTTCCAACTTAAATTGACAATCGAAACGGGATTACTTTTAATAAAAATTCAGAGTCGCCACTTGAGATAGTCTAAGGTGTCCCAAGTCACCGGATTAAAATCCCGAGTTGAGGAAAGGTTGACTCTGTTTAACAGTCCGCTAACCAGAAATCCGGGTAAGGAATTCTGTTAACCCGGGAGAAGGTGTTAGGCATTCCCGAGTTCCGTGGTTCTAGCACGGTCGCTCAACTGTTATATTCAGCTTAATTATCTGATTTTAAACAATTATGAACCTATGTGCAAATTTTAACTTTATGCCGCTTTGAATTACTTTTAAGGAAGACTGCAGCGTCATTTAAAATATATCTTTAACCATGTCATATAAATGCACCTGCGGCTCTCGACATATTTTATCTAACATTGTTGAGATTTGGATTTGGGTAACATAAATGAGCACCCGAGTTTAGGAAGGTAATTTATTAAAATAACGCACCTAAAGCAATTACGAATTTGCAACTTTGCGAGGGCCATGGAAATTTGCTAAATGGCACACCTCGAATTCTAAGGATCAAAACGAAGTTAGTTAAAATGAGGGCCATGCAATTGTCACTTTTGTTAAGCATGGAGCACCTCAATCTATTCTAATTAAAGCGTCTATAAACTAGTAAATGTGGGCCATAAGCTATTCTTATTTAAGATGGCGCACTCTCACTAACCAAACCAACTAAATGAAATTTGAAGAAAACTATTGGCTGCTTTTAAGTCAATGCTCAAACCCAACTTATTAAATATAAGGCTATCTGTACTTCATCTTTCAAAGCTTGGGCCTAAATTGAGGCCCAAGTATCAACTGCAAAGAAGGAGTCAAGAATGCAAGAGCTTATAACCCCACTGGCCCATGTCTTCTGGTTTAGACCATGCAGTCAAAACAAATGTTAATTCCCTTATTGGACTTACTTAATCCCCGATTTCAGACAAAAGCAATTGCTGGCATAAACATTATCAAAATGCAAATCTAATCGAGACACGCTATTGTATCAACGATTCCACCTCTAAATTCCAATATGCAAGTACAAGTCAACTGACATGAACTTGCAATTTTATCCCAGCCTGCATTTTTGGGTCAAATTTACTAAGTGAAAGGCCTTACGATAACAACCCAAGTCATTGGGCTCATGAGACAAGCCCGAGAACCTGTAACATAATACCATTTTTACTGAAACCATGCTGATACCATAATTGACGAAATGCTCATGCTTGCATTTTAAATTTTCTTAAACTAACTTCCTACAACAAACATATGGGATTGGAACTGACATAGACCAAAAAACTACTTTAACTAAATACAATACCATGACGCCTTTCAGAGTGCAAAGCAGAGTCATGGACACCACTCAATACAACAAACCTTGATTTCAAACCACGACAACTATCTGACACCTTCAAGCAGTTTCCCTTTACAAAAATGTTTAACAGTTCGTTCATACAAATAGGATTCAAACAGTATCATAGTACCCCCATACTCTGAAATTACACATTTAATCTAAACAACTAAACCCTTCTAAGCTACTATCATGAGTAAACAAACCAACATGAAACAGAAACTGGACTGCCACAAAACTGAAGCATTTAATTGCACATAATGGTAGTAACCAATAGTAATTATATCAAAAATTCAATGTTTCCATTAAAGCTTCAACTTGAATTTCCAGATTTTCATACATGCTAGTGAATATTCAGTTCCATGGAAAGTTTTTGAGGGCATACCTGAAGATTGCCAAAAGGAAAAGGGGTGAAAGCACGAAACAACAACAGCAGCAGAACTCAGCAACAAGAAATGAACCAGAAAACCAATTTTGAAACCCAGCAATGAGGTACAATAGCCCAGAAACTAACTTCAGTCGAATAATAAACCAGAAATCTTTCAACCAATCTCAATCTCAAACCATTTCACACCCAAATAAAGCATACATTGCTTCAGCAAATTGAGGATCCCGAAATTTAAGCAGGAAAAGCTCTATGAAACAGTGTTCTCCTCCAGTTTTTTTAGCCGTTTTTGTTTTTCTGGGGATTTCTTATCTCTTCAGCTCTTGGGTCTGCCTTGAATGGAAAGTTTGGATGCCTTTATAGGCAAGCTACTAGGGCAGACTCCAGGAGTCAATTTTACACTTCAACCCTTTTTACATTTTTATTTTTGCTCAGGAAACCTTAGTTTAAAAATCAGATTTACCAATTAGCCCCCACCCCATCTTCCTAGAAGCTTCCCCAGTCAGTTACAAAGAGATTCTCAAGCCTAGACTACCCAAATTACCCCTTAATGACCATGTTATTACCTGAAGGCGGACAGAGCATTGGTCGATTCGACCCAATTGAATTAATTCATGTTCGGCCCAAACCAGTAAATCAAAATATCAGAGGCATAAACCCAAATCCAAACCAAGTTGAATTGATTGAAACAAATTCTCATAACAGAGACGAGTCTGAACAACTTCAAAAACAAAAATCAAGTACTAGGCTAAAATTAAATAAATTACCAGATAAAAACCAACCTCATTAATCAAGCTAAGTGACCTAATATTTTAAAATAACATGCATAATAAACAACCCATAAACGTGCACAAAAGACCTAACGGGACAACAAATAATAAAAGAAACGAAGGAGTAGAGAAGGAAAAGAACTGAGGAGAAGAAAAGAGACATACCCAAGAGGACCCTGACAAAAGGGCCTAAGGAACAGCCTTCAATTCATTGATTCCGGCCCGATCCGAAGTTAATCGTAGGTTCTTAATATCAAGAACACACGAGTAACATCGATTTAGGCCTAAAATCTTTTAACCCTCGTCGATTCTAACCTTTGAACTTTTAGGGTTGTCCCTTCAAATCCAGATTCGAGGAGCTTCACTAATATTCGAAGGAAATGGAGTGGATTTCTGGAATGAGGGTGAGACGGGGGTTCAGGGGTGTTATTTTGGTAGTGCATGGCATTGGCGGCGCCGGGCTAAAGCGGTGGAAATTAGGGCGGCGTCGCTAGGGTTTATCAGGGATAAGGGGGCTCTGAGAGGTGAGTGAGGGGTAGGGGGCTGTTCAGACATTTAAATACTCAAACGACTCCACTTCCCAACCGTTGGATGAGCCGTGGATGGAGGGCAAGGATTAATTCGACACTAGTGAACTCGAAATGACGTAGTAACGCCCCCATACTACGTCGTTTGGTCAGGCTGGCTTGGACTGGGTGCAGTAACGGGTTTGGGCCAGGTATTAGCGGAATATTGTTTGGGCCTGGGGGGGAAATTCAAATTCTCTTGTTTCAAAACCTTTTTTCTCTTTTTTCAATTTCAAGTTTTCTTTTTCTTTTTTTTTCAAAATTAAAAATTAAAAATAAAACCTAAATTAAATCCCAAACCAAATTATCGTATCAAATTAAATTAAATAACTCTAAATAATTACCACAACTAATTAAAAACCAAATTCAAGGAAAAATTACCAAAATTCGAGATTAAAATTAAAAAGTGCAAAATAAACTATTTTTTGTGATTTTCCCCATTTTTATAAAACAACTAATTTGTTAATTAATCCTAAAATGTAGAATTAAATCCTAAATGAAACATATTTTTTTTGTATTTTTCACTAATTAAAATGCACAAACAAAATGCAAACAATTAACAGAAAATGCCACAAAAATTCACAAAATTGCAAACACTGAAAGAAATTATTTTGTTTTGAATTTATGGGAGTAATTCATATAGGGCAAAAATCAAGTCAGAATGTGGCATTAAGTCAGAATTAAGTGGTTCTAGTAATTATGGAATGGTAAAGGAAGAATGCGACAAAAATAAAAAAAGGATGAGATTGCACTTATTCAAAGCCTACAAATAGGCTACGATTCCAGAACATTATGCAAACACGACATCAAGGAGAGGAAGTGAGAGTTCCCACCCGAGATGTTATTGATAAATAAGGAGCCAGTACGAGACGTAAGTTAAGACAAAGGAAATAATCCAAGAAAGATAACGCGAGATGTTGATATAAGAGTGGGCCAATGATTAGTTAGTAGTTGATTCAGGAAGAGCTTAGTTATGGATAGATAAGAGGATACAGACAAATCAATAGGTTGTGCAAGATAAACATAGTAAACCTCAACATGGGGAATTCAGTCTCGCAGATATGATATCATGATCCTTGAAAAATATTCAGATAGGAGTTGGGGTAGTTAAAGGTACCATATGAGTATTACTGAAATAAAAGAGAATGTCACTGGAAAGACAGTTAAAATATTAGTTCAGAAGCAATCCTACAATCACAAGGCCGTGAAGGTAAGTAACTAAGGATAATTATAGGTGAGTACGAACATCAAAAATTCTATCGGGTAAACGATATAACCAGCTTGTAACTTTACAAGAGCCAGAAGGTCTCCCTAAGTACTACAATGAAAAACTAGCTTGGGAAATAAGGAAAAGAGCTTCAACCTAAGCACAATGACCTAAAGAGGAAATGGTCATATAACAACACTCTCACAACAACATTATATGAACTCAATAAGAAAATGGCACCTACCATGGCTAATGAACGAGAAGTAAAATCAGAAGTAACATTCAAGATCATATGAGTTGTATAGAATTCCAATATGCGTGGGAACTAAGATAAGCTAAGTATACACATAAAAAGGGGCAGAAAGACCAGGAAAAGTAATTTCTTATGTTTGAAGAAAGCTGAGATAGAACGAAAAGAATTATTCGATTAATGATCCATAGTTAGTTACGTTATGAATGTACTTAAGAGTTTGGAGTATTATCCACGCATCATATATGTTGACAATCATACAGCCGTAGAAGATTTCGGTATAAGTTAAAAGAAAGAATTGAGTCCAGGTCATAGACAAAGGATTGAATTTTTAGAAGATTGTATCATAGATCTTCCATAGCATCCATGAAAGGCTAAAGTTATACCATGAGCCGCAGATCGGAAGATAGCTTAAGCCTACATAAAGGTTGATCAGAGGGAAAAGGAAACTAAAGAATTACATCAACTAAGTAAATCAGAAGTCTGATTATTGGACCCAGAAAGTTATAGACATCATGATGGAGAACATTGCAGAATCACTCTAAATATCAGAAGTACAAGAGAGATAGTACAGTAGCTATATTCTATAACGGCTTTATGATAAATCCAGTTATAAGAGTACCAGCCTTATAAGACATCAGTATGAAGCACCTACCGGATTGTGTATGCACCAAAGGTGCAAGTGTTATGATAAGAGCTTCAAGTTGTAGATGTTAATTGTACCTATGTGGAAGGGAGGTTATGAAAGAGATATAAGATATGATGCGAGATTTTAAGGCAAAAGTAAACAACGTACGAGATACTCAAATGCAGAAGGTTGTGAATAGTCCATACTGCGGATAGAAGGCAAGAAGCGTAGGTATTCAGTACCCATGAATGATAGCGTCGTCGTCAGTGGCATATCTTCCAGCCTATGGTTTCTAGGTATCGAGAGGTCTAGTTAAGGGAGTAAAATAGAGTAAGAGACGATGTGATGTCTCGCTTGATGTTCCAGAATAATACAAGGAAATCTATGGTGCAAGAAAGGTTACGAGCAGTATAAATGGATATATGTAGCTCGCAAGCTAAAGTATGATAGACCAACAAGGTTTTAGGAAGACAAGAGTAAGGACAAGAAAGGGGGAGTGAGAAGGTAACGAGAAACAGATGAGTCCTCGGGATTAAGCCCATGAAAACAAGATAGTTGATGGCTTCTCTAAGTTATAGAAAGCTCAATATAGCCTGAATGAACTCAAAGGAATCTAAGACTAGTAGCATTTAGAAGAGATGGAATGTTGTCCTGGTAGTAGAATAAAGGTGTAATTGTGATAGATAAAGGATGAAGTTTGAGCCTTCGACTGAGTAATAATTTGAAGAGGATTTCATGGATTGTGCGGAATTAAAATACCTACGTAAGGTGAATCACATTGGGATGCTATAAAATACCATTATTAATTTCAAGTCTTGTATCAAAGCCAAACTCGTTGTTACCGCCATCTTTTCACCTTCAGCAGACCCTACACTGAATGGCATGGGTCAAAGTAGAGAGAAAAATAAAATAGTGTAACTGAATAGCATATTTAGTGGCTTAGGGGTAAGAGGTAACCAAAACAAACATTAAAAGGTATCTATAAAATATAAAGAACATCAGGAAGGCGTTGCGTAACAGTTGGTATTAGAGCCTAGGATCGACATCGGACGAGGGAACACATTTTCCATCATCACCATTTCTGACCATGGTGAATCATGGGGTGCGTCTAGCATCCCTAGAAGATACGGTTGACCGATTATGACCCATCATGGATACGGTGCCTGATCAAAACAACAACCTAGTGCAAAGGTTGGACGACCTAGACTGTCGAATGCAACAGGTGGAAAATGACATTACAAACATCAGTCGTGACTCTGAGGATGACCGACAAACGGCAGTCATTGAAACTTCCAATATTCATTGCAAATTTGAGGACCTCCAACAAGAGCATGCCAATGATTTAGCCCATCGGCAACAAGAGCCAGACAGACTAACTGTCATGCAGCAACCCATAGACGACTTGACAGGCAAGCTCAATGTTGTCAATGCTGCCCTACAGAGCCTACTTCGAGGAGGCGACAACCACATCAGGGGTGCCGCAAACCTCACCCCCATTCCACAAAAGCTTAAGATACCGGAGCCAAAGCCATACGATGGATCCTGGGATGCTAAAGGAGTGGAAAACTTCATCTTCGACATCGAACAATACTTCGATGCCGTGGGCCATTTGGAAAAATCCAAAAACGTAGCAACTGCTGCCATGTATCTTCAGGGCGATGCCAAACTTTGGTGGCGGGTCAAATACGAATCCATCAAGGCCGGTGAAGATACTCTCCAGACATGGGATGAGCTGAAGGCAGCCCTACGCCTGCAGTTCTTCCCCGAAAATGTGGAATACAATGCAAGGAGAAAGCTACGGAAGCTCCGCCACACCAGATCAGTGTGGGAGTACGTGCGCGAATTCTCCGCACTCATGCTAAACATACGTGACATGGGGGACAAAGACAAACTCTTCACATTCATAGAAGGTTTGAAACCTCATGCCCATATGGAACTACAGAGACAACGGGTAGACACCCTGCCCAAGGGCATTCAAGCTGCAGAATGCCTTGGCGATTATCATTTGAGAACTAAGAATGGTAGGCCCTAGCCGTCTGTCCGAGGGGGATTCAATGGAAACCATCCCAGCAATGGTGGCCCAAGCAAAAGTGGAGGAGATCGGAGTGCATCCAAAACTAAGACTCCTCCCTCCAGCAGCAACAGTGCTGCATCCATCAACAACAATCAGGGGAGAAAGCCTCCCTTAGAATGCCATCATTGCGGCGGGGCACATTGGAACAATGAATGACCAAACATAAAGGTCAATGCTCATCAAACTGTCGAGGATGAGTCAAATGAATCAGACACATCAGAAGAAGACCAGGTAGGCGCCTTCAATGCAATTGTTGGCTCTATCCCCCATGCCTTAGCGAGGACCAGTGCATGTCCTCCTAAGAAAACGTCAGTCCCAATCACCAAGAAAGGGAAGGAAAAGATGGACGAGAGGCCTCCTAAACAAGCGAGGACCCTAATGTTCGTCGAATTGAAAGTGAACGGCAAGCCCTTTCACGCATTGATAGACACGGGTGCTACCCACAACTACTTGGCTTCAACTCAAGTAGAGCGCCTGGGTCTTGTCGTGCAAAATAGCAAAGGCCGCATCAAGGCTATCAACTCACCACCCCAGACATTGGGTGGAACAGCTACAAATGTCTCAGTTGTGAGCACGTGATTTTTTCCCTACATGAAATACTCCCATAAATTCAAAACAAAGTAATTTCGTCTCATTATTTGCAATTTTGTGGATTTTTTGGCATTTGTTGTTAATTATTTGCATTTTTGTCTGTGCATTTCGTCTGTTAATTAAAATACAAAATGTGTTGCATTTCCATTTAGGATTTAATTTTTGCATGTTTGAAATAATTAGTAATTTAGTGTTTTATAAGACTGGAAAAATCACAAAAAATAGTTCATTTTTGCATTTTTATTTTAATTTCTCGAATTTTGTTAGCTTTCTTTAATTTGGTATTTAGTTAGTATGGTAATTATTTTTAGAGGTTAATTAGTTAATTTGGAAATTGAAAAAAGAAGAAAGGATTCAAAAAAAACAAAGGGAAATTCGATTTGGGCCATTTATTTAAACCCCCCCCTCAGCCCAGTTGCCCCCCCTCGTACCCGCCCAATTCCGACCCAAACCCGCCTATACCCGGTCTGGATTCCCCTTTCAAGAGAAACGACGCCGTTTCGACCAATACCAATCTGAGCCGTTGATCC
Source organism: Nicotiana tabacum (assembly GCF_000715075.1). Lineage (NCBI taxonomy): Eukaryota > Viridiplantae > Streptophyta > Magnoliopsida > Solanales > Solanaceae > Nicotiana > Nicotiana tabacum. The sequence continues at coordinate 20,394,639 of NC_134100.1, read as the reverse complement.
TTACTTGATCGAACGGCTCAGAACTAAAGCTGCGGGAGTATATATATATGTCTAAATACACACACCCCCTCAGTTCATCGTCCCCAACATCCCAAATTCAGAATGAAGCCCCCCCCAAACCCTAGTAGCCGCCTCAGAATTCCCCAGCGTCTGGTGGCGGTGCCGGCGTCCAACCGCCACCGAATTAACACCATCAACTCCCTTCCACCTCCCCATCCCAAATCTCCAAATAGTTCCTCTCAAATCCCTCTCCATCGCCTCGAATTTCAGATCTGAGATTAGCACTTGAAACCCTAAAACTCCCAGATCCACCCAAAATAACACCATGCAACCCCTCGTCTCCTTCCTGCCTTAAATACATGTTGGTTTCATCTCAAAATGGTTCGTTAGTGGTAGAGCCGAGGTCCGGATAGCCAAGTGTCCCCTTGGGTTCTTTTCTGGCTTAGCAAGGTCAAGTGAACCTAATACCGTCATTAACCGTTTGTCTTTGGTTAAGGACAACCGATTAATGACCGTCAAAGGTTCACTGTCTCCTCCAAGTTTGTTTGAGTTCATGCAGTTCTTACCGAAGCAGGTTTGGGATAATTTCCCTTTGCATCGATTGGTTTCTGTTGATCTCTTCTATTTGTTTGCTTGTTTGTTTGTTTTACAGCTTTCCAGAATTTTCGTCTCTTAATTAATTGCATTATGTTCTGATTGCAAGTTTGTTAGTTAACTTGTTTGCGTAGTTGTCGATGACAACCGGCTTCGTAAGGTTTGGGTTTAATTTGGTTGCAATTCACGAGATTTTCTTTTTCTGCTGGGTTTTATTTCACATTTGTGAATTAATTTTGGAACTAAGTCAAGTATAGTTCATCATTCGCATTAATTATTGTTTGAAGAACATTTTCTGAATTCATGTTTATGTGTGAAGGGTATTCAAGCTAGTTTCTCATAATTTCAATAGTTGTTTTGGATTTCAATTTGTTTGAAAGTGTCAGCCCATTTGTTTACTGCTATTGAGATTGTGAGCATTTAGAATTTAAGGGGGGTAAGTGAATAATGGGGAACTTTAGGGGGTAATTTTGGAGATTGTTTCAACCTAAGGAATCTTCAATAACTGATGGGAAGCTTCCTAATTGGACAGCTGCCCAAAATGGTTAGGGAAAACAGGCTGTAAATTGAAAATATCTAAAGGGAATGGAGACCTGTCCAAAAATCAGTTTTAAAAGATGCCCTATGAGGGTATTTTGAAAAAAAATCTAACGGCTTTGCCTTGGAAGGCACAGCAGACCCTTGGCCTTTAAAAAAGAAAGCTTTTTTCTCATTCAAGACAGTTTTTTTACACCTTAGAGAGAGAAAAAGGGCTAAAAAATCAAAAAACGAGAGACGGCTAAAAAGAAATACAAAAGTACTGTTCCATTGAAAATCTTTAGGGAAATTCTTGTGGTACTGATTTTGTGACAAGTTCTGAGCAACTGAAGTTTTAAAGGAGCTGAATATGTTTTGGTATACAAGTTTTTGGTTCACTGTTGGGTAGATTTTGGTTCTGAGCTGTATGTGATATCACTGTGGGTGCAAACTGGGCTAAAGTGGTCTTTTCTTAATCATTTCTGGGCTGATTTTGTTGTTGATTCCTGTTCCTGCTACTGAGTCCATTCCTGATTCCTCATTTCTCTATTTTGCTTTTCAATTTCCAGGTATTTCCTTCAAACTTTGAACGGAAATAAAGCTTTGTATGGCAATTGTGCTTGAATTATGTAGTTTGAGTTGAAGAAATTGATCGCCGCCCTTTCCCTATCACCTTACCAGTTGTGATGTTTAATAAATGTTGTCTTCATGTTCCTACTAAGTTCACATAAGTTATTTAGTTATTGTCGTACCTTTTAGATTCTTTATGGTGTTGTATAAAGGTTTCCCTTTCACTCGCTTAACTTGAATGTTGAAGGGTCTTGATCATGTGTAGGAGCAGTAGAGAATTATCGCAAAGAATTTTAGTGGTGTCAAGTGTATTTCTGGTCTGTTGAGACCAGTGCTGTTGGCTTGAATGCATGTTGTCCAGTTTTCTTTAGTTCAGCTATACACTTGCAGATTGAGGCCTGTTTGTTAGGCATACATTGTTCGCTGCTGAGGAAACTCGATATCGAGTCTTAAAGCTTCTAGCAGATTACCTTGAAATCTGACTTGGGCTCGTTGGGCCGAAAGTTCATTTTCTTGCGAGATGGCCATGTGATTCCAAGGCAAATGTGGGCCTGAAGCGTAGACATGATTGAAATTATAAGTCTGGTTGCTCTATGTTTGAATAATTAAGGGAAAAGATGTTGGTTTAATCACGGCTCCACATTGTTTTAGCTGATTGATATTCAATAAAATATGTACAATTGCTAAGTTCCTGGGTATGATCTGCGTTGGAGCTTGCAGTTGGGCCTTTAACGTTGGCCCCACGCCTTCGACGTGCTAAATTTCATTTCGGACTTCTGTTGTATTTCATAATTTGGTCTTGTTATCGATGTGGGCCTGTAGTGGGTTAGGTTGTATATTAATGAGATGTTGTTGCATTTCGTTAAGTCACTTGTTTACTTAGGTGGAATTCAAATCACCTTAGACCTTTAGTTAACTAATTAGACCTTTTAAAAAATGTATTGAGGCACTTCCGACTAGTCCAATGTATAACTCGTGGCCTTAGCAATTCCGACTCGATTTTGGGAATAATTATTGAATATTCGTAGAGAAACCTTTAGGGCCGTTTAAAATACAATTGTGATTATGTACACGTTCGCGTGACATGATTACAATTCTAAAAACTAATTCGGAGTATGCGTTCGCGCAACTTCGAGCAAACCTTCTTAATAATAAAAATGGATTTGGCAAATGTTTATAGTTTGCTTTAGACACGCGCGACTTTGGCCAAATATCTTTTTCTTAATAAATAAACAAAGCATTATTAATTATGGACACATTCGCGTGACATGGTTTTTTGACGCGCCAAGGGAAAAGAGTATACGTACGCGTAACTCAATTCTTTAAATTACGAATAATCAAGTGATTTTAAAAACGGTTAATAGACAAATGCACATAGGATCTAAAATCAGTAATTAAATAATTTTAATAAGCCAAGTATAATCAAAGCGACCGTGCTAGAACCACGAAACTCGGGAGTGCCTAACACCTTCTCCCGAGTTAACAGAATTCCTTACTCGGATTTCTGGTTCGCGGACTGTTAAACAGAGTCAATCCTTTTCCTCGATTCGGGATTTGAACCGGTGACTTGGGACACCATAAATCTCCCAAGTGGCGACTCTGATTTTTAATAAACAAACGATCCCGTTTCGATTGTCCTTTAATTGGAAAAACTCCCTTGTATTTATACCCTTTACGGGGTATAGGTAAAAAGGAGGTGTGACAGCTCTGGCGACTCTGCTGGGGATCGAACCCAGAATCTCTGGTTCAGGGTTCAAGAATTCGAGCTTGTTGATGATTTTTACTTGGCTTCTTTTATTGTTAATATTATTGTATTCTGTGAATCTTTTGTGCTAAATGTTATTTGTTTACTGCTTTGTTATTGTTTGAATTGTATACTAATATTTTCTTACGCCACCTCTCTGAGTCTTCTGAAAATTGCGCACACGTTCGCATGGCCCGCTTTTTCTGTAGAAATTATACCAAATAGAACGAGGTTGGGCAAGAGACAAGGCCGGGTAGACTTCAGTGCTCCCGGTACTTCGCCCCCTCTTCGGCCCTAGTTGTCCGCTCAGGTACCCCAAGTCTAGACCAAAATCCCAGGATTTAAACCTAGAAAAACACAGCCCCATGCCGGATCCCTAGTAGGAACGTTTGTTTGCATCATGTTTAGGGGACTCAACATAGGGGTTGGGTCCGTCTAGGACAGGTGTGCCCGAAATAACAGACCATCCTGCTGCATCCTATGTGCTATGTGAATATTTATTTGTTTTGGCTTGCATGTTGACCGGCTGGGGAAAATAAAGCAAAAAAAAAGGAAGAGGGGAAAACCAAAAATGATATAGGGAAGGAAATAAGACTCGGTTCTAAAACATCCCGGTATTTGAAAAGCGTCCCGAACTTTGCCCAAAAAATTTCAAAAAAAAGGGGGTTATTTTTAAAAGAGTCAAACATTGTGTTCTTTCAATTGTGTCAAAACTGACAGAACTACGAAGGTCTGATTCTCACCGGATGTGGGATACATAGGCAACCTATATCGGGTTCAGCCTTATTTTTGAAAATAAGAGAAAAAGAAAAACAAGAAAAGAGAGTCGGTGGTCGAATGAATGCAATCTTGATTTTGGTCAAAATAAGTCGATCCAGCTTTGGCTATGTCTTAAACCGTTCTTGCCGAGGTAGCCTGAGAGTATTTTTTAATTGTTGAAAGGCTATTTTCGTAAAAGAATGGACCAGTTTGTGAAGGGTCATAAAATAATTCCCCCGACCTCAAAATTCGCGTGAAATTGGGAAGGGGCCGCATTTGCGAAAACAGCCATTTGGACAAAGCTGGCATACAGGGGAAGAGATTATGGTTCTTTTCTTCTTTTATTTGTTCTTTTTCTTTTCTTCTTCGAAAAACTGTTTACAAAAGGGTCAACTCGAGTCAAACCCTAACCTTAATCCTCCACAGGAACAATGAGTACCATCCAAGAACCGTCGGAAGTGGTCAGGGAACAGGCTCAGCTACACTTGCGTATGTGGTGGAATGATCTAGATGAAGATGGTCAGAAATGGGTGAAAAAGCACTTGGGTGCTCTTATAGACATCTTCGAAATCAAACCACGGGAAGATCAGCTCAAAGCTTTGGTAACGTTCTAGGATCCTGTCCACAATGTCTTTTGTTTCTCATATTTCGAGATCACTCCTACTTTGGAGGAGATAGCCGGGTACATTGAATTCGGACGAGACTTGAGGAAGCAACAACTCATATTTCCAAGGGCTCCATCGGTGCACAAATTCTTTGACCTCTTGAATATTAGTAAACAGACAAGTAAGGAACGTGTAAGCAACGGGTGTTATGCTTTCCATTTCTTATACTTCAGGTTCGGGCATTTCTCTGGTTTTGAAACGCATAAAAAGGGCTTGAGCAATAAACAAAACAAGGGCCTTTGGCAAATTCATCGTCGGTTCGCATTTATTGTGGCATTCTTGGGGATCATGGTTTTTTCAAATGAGAAAGGAACGGTGGACATTCGTATGGCTAGAATTGCACAAATCCTCACTCCCAAGGAAGATCATACACTTACCCCGTTGGTGTTAGCAGATATCTATCGCACACTGACTGTATGTAAAAGCAGGGGATCAGTTTTTTTAGGGTTGCAGTATCATTCTGCAAATGTGGTTGATCGAGAATCTTCGCCATCATCCCAGATTCATGAGTTATGGTTCGAGCCCAAACAACTTCATCATTAGTTACGAGGAGAGGATAAAAGATTACAACACACCAGAAGTATTTGAAGCATGGTTTCTCATTGAAAGCTCTCGACACAGGTCAGGTTGAGTGGACTATAGGATAGCTCCCAAGGACAGAAGCCATCTATATGACTGCTACCAAAGGATACCTGAGGATAATGGGCGTCAGGAGTATTCAGCCATATGCACCGCAGAGGGTCTTGAGGCAATTGGGGAGGTATCAGATTGTGCCTGAAGATGAAGATCTAAGCATCTAGGTCATAGAGTTGCATCCAGAAGCCGCATTGCCTGAGGCTGTAGTTCAGCAGGATTCGAATAGCTGCCGGTATCTCAAAAACGGCACCCAGGTACCAGACGTCGCCAAGGGGGAAGTAGATCCAAATTATGTTGCGTGGTTTGAGGAAATATCTTATGTAAGCAACGAGCCAAAACCCGAGAGGCCCGCCAAAAGGCCTCATGTTCAAGCCTTTGATGATAAAATTCAAGAGAGGTTAGCTTGGGGGGAGAAGGAGAAGGAATATAAGGCCATTATCCACGGTCTGCGAGAAGAATTGAGAAATGTCACCTTCAACAATGATTTGAAGGCACAAGAGGCCGAAGGTTAAAGGAGAAGATTGGTGCGAGAAAACGAGGCCCTCAGAGCTCAAGTTCGACAGTTGAAAATTGAAGCCGAGAACCCAGGCCGAAGCAGGAAAGGTGAGAGGCTCATTTACAACCTCACTCAAAAGGTACGTGACTACGAAGATGACCTGCAGAAAGTTGAGTCTGAATTAGCAAAAGCACGGGCAAGGTTGGCCAAAAGCGCCGAGGGACATGCAACTTTCGTTCAATAGATGAAAGAAAGATATAAAAGAGGGGTCATAGGTTGGGAAAAGGTAGTCGGTAACCTCGAGGGGGAAATGGCTAAACAAGCCAAAAATTTTAAGGCTAAAAGAGAACATTATTACGCCTTAATGGCATGGCTAGAAAGGGACTTGCAACAACTCTAAGAGCAGAACCAGGTAGCTGAACGAACTTTGGAAGCCAGAACCGAACAAATTGGGCGTTTGTTGCAAGAGAAGGGCGTCATAAGAGAGCGAGTCAAAAGGTTGCCAACTATATCGCAATGAAGTGCAGTAGCTGTGAGGATATGACAAGATCCATGTTCTTCGCCACTGTGATGATTTTTGTTCGCCGGGTAATGGAAGATCTCTACCACCTTCAGGAGGATTTAGCAAGTCGGCCCACAGCAAGGCCGAATGCCGCCCCGCGGGTCCTAGGGACAGTTGAGGCATTGATGTATTCGTGATTTCTTGAGTCTGTGTTTTCTTTCCGTTAAAGTCTGCCAGTTGTTTTGGAGTCTATATTTCTGTCATTAGAGCATGCGGGTTGTTTGTTTTTGAGTCTGTATCTCGAATCTATTAGTTTCTTTCGAGTCTGTTAGTTTCAGTCTTTGTAATAGCATTTTTATATGAAAATTGAAAATCCCAAATGTTTTTACTTTATTTTACACTTATCCACCAGAACTACGCTCGGTCTGATTCATGCGGGGTCATGATACGTAGGCAATCTCCATAGGATTCGACCATAACCAAAAGAAAGAAAAGAAAGAAAAAAGAAAGAAAGAAAAAAAGGGAAAGAAATAAGAGGAAAAACAAGAGAGTAAAGAAAAGGAAAGAGTGGAAAAACAAGAAAGAAAAAGAGAAAATAAGAGAGAGTAAAAACAAAGAGAGAACAGAGGCTAGAATGAAAGGAAAGAAAAGAAAAGAATGTTTGCAATTAAAAGAAAAAAAAGGTCGGGATGACGCATGCAACTGATCAAATACATAATAGAGACGGTTAACTGTCTAGGTGCATTCATGACTAATATGTGATTGCCAATCTGTTAAAGCTTAATCGCTAACAAGGTTGTTTGTTTGATGTATTAAGTCCAGGCAGGTGGTTAGTTGACTAGCATTCTGGAAACTCACTCCTACAACACCCGATCGAAAGATAGGCTGAATATGGTCGACCAGGAACCGGAAACAAGTATTATCGACCCATCGAAAGAGGTGGAAGAAATGGACGTTAATGCAATGAGGGAGGAAATGTATAAGCTGAAACAGTAGATGGCTGAAATGTACCAAGCTTGGGTGAAAGGGCATCCACCACCGGTTTATCCCGCCAATCCTGCTTATATCCCACCATCAGCCCAACCTCCAGAGCCTCCCACTGTGAACTCATCTCCAGCCTTCCCCCTCTACCAACAATGTCAAGGCACCACTTCCCATACTTCTCAAGCTCCACCGCCCAAACAAGTCTCGTACCCTCCCCCACCAATTACACCTACCTGCTACATTACACCGATCTTCCAGTGAACCCTTATTCCAAACTCACGATAACCAATACTATCCCCATGAACCCACCTTCAAAATTCCAGAACCATGTCCTTACACTCCTCATCTTGAAATCCCGGTAGAGACCGAGAAACCGCCCAAAAATCCCGAGAATGAAGAGATGATCAGAAAGGTCAAAAGCTTAGAGCAATCGTTCCGAGATATGAAGGGGTTGGGAGGCCAAGTGAGTGTGGCCTATAATGATTTATGTCTGTTCCTAGATGTTCAGTTGCCAGCGGGGTTCAAAATGCCCAAGTTTGATTTGTACGATGGGCATGGCGACCCAGTAGCACACTTAAGAGGGTTTTGTAGCAAGATGAGAGGAGCAGGTGGAAGAGATGAATTGCTGATGGCATATTTCAGCCAAAGTTTGAGTGGGTCGGCGCTAGAATGTTACACCAGACAAGATCATAGCAGGTGGTACACATGGGACGATTTGGCCCAAGCCTTCGCCTGATATTTTTAGTGCAATCTCGAAATCATCCCAGATCGTCTGTCATTGACAAAGATTGAGAAGAAGTCCGGTGAGAGTTTCCGAGAATATGGGTTCCGTTGGAGAGAGCAAGCAGCGAGGGTTGACCCCCCGATGAAAGAAAGCGAGATAGTTGATTATTTCTTGCAGGCTTTGGAGCCCACTTATTTTGGTCATTTGGTATCAGCAGTGGGCAAGTCCTTTAATGAAGTTGTGAAAATGGGAGGCATGGTTGAGGAGGGACTCAAGTCCAATAAGATCATGAGTTACTCAGCAATCAAAGCAACCACCCAGGCCATTCAAAACGGTACTGGGGGTGTACTCGGAAAGAAGAAGAAAGAGGATGTTGCAACGATCGAGTCGGCAGCTTGGGGTGGATCCAGGAACCTTCCACCATTCTACAACCATCCTCGACCCTATCCCCAAACATACCCCCACAGCCCATATAGCCCACCACAACACTACTACCCACCGCCAGATCCCCATTTTTCTATCTATCACGCACAAACCTATACCCAACCTCTCGCTCACATGCAATGGCGTGCGCCAGCCCTACAGAGTCCCTACCAAACTCCACAAAATACCCATCCACCCCCAAAAGCCTATAAAAACCCCCCTGGAACAGGTTTTCGACCCAATCAAGCCTTTAAGAATGAAAGGGTGCAGAGGCAGAAGACTTTCACTCCATTGGGAGAATCATATACCACCCTATTCCACAGATTAAGATAGTTGGGCATGTTGAATTCGATCGAGGCTAAAATGACGAATCCCCTTCCCAGAAATCTTAATCGCTCGGTAAATTGTGAGTATTGTTCAGGGGCCCTGAGCCATGACACAGAGAAATGCTGGAAACTAAAAACAGTTGTACAAGAGCTCATTGATACTCATCGGATCGAGGTCCAAGCCACAGAAACACCAAACATCAACCAGAATCTGCTACCAGCTCACCATGAAACCCATATGATTGAGTTGATACATAAGGGAGGGGAGGCTAAGAAACCCTCGCAGACGGTGATGATGATCCGCTCCAGTGAAACCAATTCAAAGGAAAAGGTAACCAGTGGGAAATCAATGGTCCGGCGGAAAGAGGTAGACAACAAGCCAACTGTGGTAGCCGGAAAAGGGTCGTCAAGTACTGTTGCAGTGAAACCAGAGAAAGCTAAAGTGGTGGTATGAGGGGTTACAAGTAAACTTGTCGTGGTCGTGAAGGGTGCTCGCACAGAGCCTGTTATTATAAAGCCAGTAACTCAGCTGCCAGTAATCAGCAGCAAGGCAGTCCCGTGGAATTATGAACGAGTGAGTGTAACTTACCAAGGGAAAGAGGTTAGAGAAGAGGTGTGTGAGACCCATGGTTTGACTCGATCGGGGAGATGCTTTGCCCCCGAAGAGTTGAGAAAAGCTAAAGCTTCCAAAGGCAATCCAGTGTCGGTGAAGAAAGCTGTGTCCGAGGAAGAAGTAGAGGAATTTTTGAAAAAGATGAAAGTACAGGACTATTCCATTGTCGAGCAGTTGAGGAAAACACCGGCTCAAATCTCACTCTTATCATTACTGATCCATTCCGACGAGCACCGTCGAGCTTTGAAGAAGATCTTGAACGAAGCCCATGTTCCTGACAAAATCTCAGTAAACTACTTGGAAAAGATAGCTAACAAGATATTTGAGGTAAACCGAGTCACCTTTTCTGATGATGAGTTACCCATGGAGGGTACCGAGCACAATAGAGTCCTCTATCTGACGGTGAAATGCGAAGATTCTGTGGTTACTCGGGTGCTGGTTGATAATGGATCTAGTACGAGCATCTGTCCTCTCTCCACATTGAACAAATTGCAAGTGGAGGATGAAAGGATTCACAAGAATAGTATTTGCGTCCGGGGATTCGACGGTAGAGGGAATGATTCAGTCGGGGACATAGTGCTTGAGCTCACAATAGGGCCAGTTGAATTTACTATGGAATTCCAGGTGCTCGATGTGGCTGTTTCATATAATCTGTTGTTGGGACGACCCTGGATCCATGCTGCCAAAGCAATCCCGTCTACTCTGCATCAAATGGTCAAGTTTGAATGGGATCGACAGGAAATTGTTGTACATGGTGAAGATAATTTATGTGTGCCTAATGGTGCCATTGTTCCGTTCATAGAGGTTGACGATGGCAAGGGACCATGGGTTTATCAAGTTTTCGACACAGTATCGGTAGAGAAAATTCCGGAAGGAAAGTGCATGCCAACTCCAAAGATGGTTGCGGCATCAGTCATGGTAGTTGTCGAAATGTTGAAAAACAGTTTCGTACCGGGCAAGGGTTTGGGTACATCTCTGCAAGGTATTGTGCAGCCAGTCTCCCTTCCAAGGAATCTAGATACTTTTGGTCTGGGGTTCATCCCTACCGCCGCAGACGTGAGAAGATTTAGGAAAATGAAAAAGAAGGCATGGGCATTTCCAAAGCCAGTCCCGCGTCTCTCAGGTCATTCGTCAGGCCGGGTACCAGAAAGCAACTATTGTCAAAGGTCCCTGGACCACTGATTGAAACCGATAGAGACTTGGAGAAAGGGTTCGAAAGGTTATTCGCTGAGGTTAATATGGTTCAGGCTGGGGAAGGGTCCAGCAAGGCAGATGTGCAATTGGTGGGGCCACGTACAAAAGTCAACAACTGGGAAGCTACTCCTCTTCCTATCCGGAGGGAGTCTTGGTAGTGGGTTTTAATTTTCTTTTAGTTGTCTGGATTATTCCAGGGTCTGTAATTCAGATGTTATGTTCCGTCCAGTTGGATGTGTTAAAACCCTGCTATCTTTATATTCAATGAAACGCAATTGTTCTTTTCCTTCATTTCTTCTAATTTTATTTTTTTTTCTTCTTCTGTATAGTTCTTTTTATGATGATATCAATGACATGACATGCATGAGGAATCTTCGGCCCAGTTTTAAAAGCCAATCTAACTCTGAAGTAATAATACAAGAAATTGAGTGTGATGATGAGTTGGAATTTGATGATGATGAGGCCTATGAAGAAATTAGTAAGGAACTAAGTCATTTTGAGGAAAAGCCCAAACCTAATTTGAACGATACAGAAGCAGTTAATTTAGGGGACCAAGAAAATGTCCGTGAAACTAAAATAAGCGTCCATCTAGAACCTCAACTCAGGGAGGAGATAATCAAAGCATTGTTTGAATACAAAGACGTTTTTGCATGGTCCTATGAAGACATGCCGGGTCTAAGCACTGATTTAGTGGTTCACAAATTGCCCACTGACCCGGCCTTCCCTCCTGTCAAACAGAAGCTGAAAAAGTTCAAAACGAATATGAGTGTAAAAATCAAAGAAGAGGTCACCAAACAGTTCGATGCGAAAGTTATTCGGGTCGCGCGGTATCCCACCTGGTTAGCCAATGTTGTGCTTGTGCCAAAGAAGGATGGCAAGACCAGGGTGTGCATTGATTATCGGGATCTCAACAAAGCAAGTCCGAAAGACAATTTCCCATTGCTGAACATCCACATCTTGATTGACAATTGTGTCAAACATGAGATTGGTTCTATTGTGGATTGTTATCATCAGATCTTAATGGACGAGGAAGATGTAGAAAAGATGCATTCATCACGCCGTCGGGAAAGTACTGTTATCGGGTCATGCCATTCGGTTTGAAAAATGCTGGGGCAACCTACATGAGGGCAATGACAACAATATTCCATGATATGATACACCAGGAAATCGAGGTGTACGTGGATGATGTGATCGTGAAGTCTAGGAAGCAGTCTGACCATGTCAGGGATCTGAAGAAGTTCTTCTGAAGGCTTCGCAGGTACAATCTTAAGCTTAATCCTGCAAAGTGTGCTTTTGGGGTTTTGTCTGGAAAGTTGCTGGGGTTCGTAGTCAGCCGCCAGGGTATTGAATTGGACCCATCAAAAGTCAAGGCCATCCAGGAATTTCCACCTCCGAAGAACAAGACCGAGGTGATGAGTTTGTTGGGGAAATTGAATTATATCAGCGGGTTCATCGCTCAGCTCATGACAACTTGTGATACCATCTTCAAGTTGTTAAAGAAAGACATTGCGGTCAGGTGGACAGATGAATGTCAGGAGGCGTTTGATAGGATAAAGGGGTATTTGTCAAATCCACTCGTGTTGGTCCCGCCAGAAGCAGGGCGACCTTTGATTCTATATTTGATGGTATTGGACAATTCATTCGGCTGTGTATTAGGTCAACATGATATCACTGGCAGGAAGGAGCAGGCCATATATTATCTCAGCAAGAAATTCACACCGTACGAGGTCAAGTACACTCAGCTTGAGAGGACATGTTGCGCCCTAACTTGGGTGGCGCAGAAGCTGAAACATTATTTGTCATCTTACACTACCTATCTCATATCTCGCTTGGATCCATTGAAGTATATCTTTCAGAAGCATATGCCCACAGGGAGGCTTGCAAAGTGGCAGATCCTGCTCACAGAGTTTGACATTGTCTATGTGACCCGAACTGCAATGAAAGCACAGGCATTGGCGGACCATTTGGCCGAGAACCCGATTGATGAAGATTATGAACCTTTGAAAACTTATTTCCCTGATGAAGAGGTTATGCACATTGATGAGTTAGAACAAGTTGAGAAGCCTGGATGGAAACTTTTCTTTGATGGAGCCACAAACATGAAGGGCGTAGGGATAGGAGCAGTACTTATTTCTGAAACAGGGCAGCACTACCCTGTTACGGCTCAGCTTCGTTTTTACTGTACCAATAACATGGCTGAGTACGAGGCATGCATTTTGGGTTTGAAGTTAGCTGTGGATATGGGTGTCCAGGAAGTCTTGGTCTTGGGTGACTCGGACCTCCTGGTGCACCAAATTCAGGGAGAATGGGAAACACGGGATTTGAAACTCATACCGTACAGACAGTGTTTGCATGATCTTTGTCAACGATTTTAGTCAATAGAGTTCAGGCATATCCCAAGAATACATAATGAAGTCGCCGATGCTTTGGCAACTTTGGCGTCAATGTTACATAATCCAGATAAGGCTTATATGGACCCTCTGCAGATTCAGGTCCGTGATTAGCATGCTTACTGTAAAATGGTAGAAGAAGAACTTGATGGGGAGCCATGGTTCCATGATATCAAAGAATACCTCCGGATAGGGGTATATCCGGTACAGGCCACAAGTGATCAGAAAAGAACAATTCGACGATTGGCAAGTAAATTTTTCTTCAGCAGAGGGGTGTTATACAAAAGAACTCCAGATCTTGGATTGTTAAGATGCATAGATGCAAGACAGGCCACAGTAATCATGACTGAGGTACACTCCGGAGTTTGTGGGCCGCATATGAGTGGGTACGTTCTTGGCAAAGAAAATTCTCCGAGCAGGTTATTACTGGCTCACTATGGAGCGGGATTGCATCAGTTTTGTGCGTAAATGCCATCAGTGCCAAGTGCATGGAGATTTGATTCACTCCCCACCATCTAAACTGCATACAATGTCGGCACCATGGCCCTTTGTTGCCTGGGGCATGGATGTGATTGGGCCAATCGAGCCAGCAGCATCAAACGGACACAGGTTTATTCTGGTAGCCATTGATTATTTCACCAAGTGGGTTGAAGCGAAAACTTTCAAATCTGTGACCAAGTAGAGCAGTGGTCGATTTTGTGCATTCAAATATCATTTGTCGGTTTGGGATTCTGAAGGTAATCATCACGGACAATGGTGCCAATCTCAATAGTCATCTGATGACAGAGACATGTCAGCAGTTTAAGATTATACATCGCAATTCCACCCCATATCTCCCTAAGGCGAATGGAGCAGTCGAGGCAGCCAACAAGAATATAAAGAAGATACTTCGAAAAATGGTGGAAGGTTCTAGGCAGTGGCATGAAAAGCTGTAGTTTGTGTTGCTGGGTTATCGCACTACTGTCCGCACTTCAGTAGGGGCTACTCCTTATTTTTTGGTGTATGGTACGGAGGCAGTAATACCCACAGAAATTGAAATCCCATCCCTTCGAATTGTTGCTGAGGCAGAAATTGATGACGTTGAATGGGTCAAAACCCGCTTGGAGCAGTTAAGTCTGATTGATGAAAACAGATTAGCGGCAGTATGCCATGGCCAATTGTACCAACAGAGAATGGCAAGAGCGTATGACAAGAAGGTACGTCCATGGAGGTTAGAAGTAGGTCAACTAGTGTTGCAACGTATCATGCCTCATCAGGCTGAAGCAAAAGGAAAGTTTGCCCCGAGCTGGCAGGGGCCATTTGTTGTATCTAGAGTGTTGTCCAACGGCACATTGTATTTGACAGATATAGAAGGCAAATGTGTAGAAATGGCTATCAATTCCGACGCAGTCAAAAGATACTATGTATGATTTCTTTCTTTGATTGTACTTATTTGTATTTGGCGTATTTTGAATATTGAAATGACGAAGGCGTTTTGTTCTGCTATCTAAACACTTTATCCCTTGTCACCCCTTTTGAGCCTTATTTATTTTCTTTCATACTCCTCTTTCGGGATCAACGGTACAATTCAGAAATGCAAGTGCGGAGGATAAGTAAGTAAAAAGAAAAGAAAGAACGAACAAGAAAGGAAAAGGAGAAGAAAAGTAAAAAGAGATAAGAAAGAGAAAGAAAACAAAAGAGAAAAGCGAAGAAAAAAAAGAAGAGAAAAAGAAAAGGAGAGAAAAGAAGAATAATAGAACAAAAAAAGAGAAAGAAAAAGAAAAGAAAAATCACAACAAACAAAGTAATTCCTATGACATGAACTACGTTCGACCTGATTCCTTTTAAGGATACGTAGGCAGCCTCACGGTTCGGTCCCATTAAAATAAAAATCCAAAAGTCTCCAAACAGGAAACTGGGGCAGAAGTTGTGTTTATTGTAAGAAATAGGATTCCGAAAGTTGTAATTCTAAACCCATGAGAATTGTTTTGAGCCTTTGATATCATTTCTTTTTAACCCTGTCCAAAAGCCCACATTACGGTCCAAAGAAAGACCTTCTGATCAGTCTTTGAGAAATGCCAGGTCAAGTAGGCAAAGGTAATTCATGTCAGGGGCAACACTCTGGTTCAAGCAGAAAAATAAAAATGAGAGTCTTATTGGTGAAAACCTTCACAGGCACCGTAAGGCGACGGGAGTTGAGAGAAATAAAATGAGAGAGTCTTATTGGTGAAAACCTTCACAGGCACCGTAAGGCGACGAGAGTTGAGAGAAATAAAATGAGAGAGTCTTATTGGTGAAAACCTTCATATGCACCGTAAGGCGATGGGAGTTGAGAGAAATTTAAACGAGAGAGTCTTATTGGTGAAAACCCTTACGGGCACCTTGAGGCGACAGTGAGTTGAAAAGTCAACAAGTGAGAAAGGTCTGTTACTGGTGAAAACTGTTTCAGGGCACCGCAGGACGAAAAAGGCTGAGGTTTGGGTAAAGTAGTCAGGTCATGGGAATTCTGGGGCAACAAAGTCGGCATCTGAAGGTTAATTGGTTGGACAGATTGGGCCGATTAATCCAAAATGCATGTCATGATCATCGGTACCAGCTGTCCCACTCAGATAAGTTTCTTTTTCTTTTTCTCTTTGTAGCAGTCATCTGGTTTTGGATTCTTCCTATCCTCAACCCGCAAAGCCATTGCATTTCATTTTCTTTTGGGTTAATTTGGCTAAAATGTTTCAATGTTAGTCTTACTCAAAGCAAGTGAAAAAGAATTTAAAAGCTCACTACTTACTTCCAAATTGCAAAGCACGGAACGGGCAAAGCATACTAAGAATAACACGACGAGAGAGGGGGATACAAGGAATCATCGGAAGTTTCATCAGTGGAATGGTTTGGTAATGTCATGGGAGACGCAAAAGTTTAGATAAAGGGGTCATAGGTAAGACAACAACGCGGGTATAGAACACTTGGCTCGTCAAAGTCACGGGGTTTGAAAGTTAGTCAGGAAGTCAAAGCGGTTCAGGGCCAATTCGGAGAAGCCAGCCAGAACACGCACTGCAGCGGAAAGATCTTCAGCAAGAATGCCATCAACTAACCACCATTTTAAACTGACAAAATTTTCTTTAATTGAAACAGGGGCAGGAAATTTCGGTTGTTCCGGAGAAACTCTCTGTGGAGAAAGGCAGTCACCAAACAGGTTTGTTTTGATTTTCAGGACCCTCCTGGAAAATGGGACCTAGTTTAAAGTTCAGAAATAGCATAATTTAGCATAAATGTATCCTAAAGGAATATAAGTTGACTTAGAAGTGTGCATGTTCTATATAGGGATCAATTAGGAGTTTTTAGGACCCTCCTGAATAATGGGACTTAGCTTTAAGATTTCGATTAGATAACAACATTTAGTGTAAGTTCTGTTGTAAGGTAGTATAGTTCAACTATAAAAGTTGTCACTCTTAAGATAAAATTTGACTTTTGATTTTCAGGAACCTCCTGGATAATGGGGAGTAGTTTAAGACCTTTTTAGATAACAAAACGTAGCGGAAGTCATGCCTTTAAAAGATATAGCTTAGATTTAAAATTGTCGTTTAGTTAAGAGTTGTCAGGACCCCCCTGGATAATGGGACCTAGCTTTCAATTCTTAGTAATACTTGGTAATATGATTTAGTTTTACAATCACATCTGTTCCCAGTCACCAAACTGGGGCAGAAAATTTTCTTTGTTTTTGTCAAGTTGAAGTCAAGAGCCCGCCTGGAGAACAAGGGAATACATTTCAAGTCGAAGTCAGAAGCCCGCCTGGAGAGTAGAGAATACTTTCAAGCGTAGCAGTCAGGAGCCCTCCTGGAGAACAAGGGAGTACAATTTAAGTTTTAGCTTTCAACTTCTTTGTTTTGTTTATTTTGAAGTTAGGAGCCCGCCTGGAGAACAAGGGAATACATTTCAAGTTGAAGTCAGGAGCCCGCCTGGAAAGCAGGAAATACTTTCAAGTCTGTAGTCAGGAGCCCGCCTGGAGAGCAGGGAATACATATCAAGTTCAGCAGTCAGGCACCCACCTGAAGAAGGGGAAAACATCTCAGTTTACAATTCAAGATGGCAACAAACGGATGTCTCCGAACGAATGGAGAACAACAAGGCAACAAGAAGCACAAAATCAAGTTTGAAGATATAGATAAGACTTTTGTAACCCATAGATCATAGTCTAGTATAGCTTTTTGTTTTATTTCGACATGGTGTAATAAGGAGGTTCAATAAGCAGTAGTAGTAGCAGCAGCAGCAGTGAAATCACAGCTTCATGGTAGTCCCAGCTACCAAAACTTTCCGAACTACACTGACCTGATTCCTTTTTATCCAAGGATATGTAGGCAACCTCAGAGGTAGGGTGCGGTCAAATCTTTCAAAAATGCTTCCCACGGAGTATTCAAACGGGCAAAAATCGCTCGTATCCGCTCACTTTATCTTTGCACGAAAACTCTTCGTGTTTCCGAGCAAAGAGGGACAGCTGTGAGAACGTGATTTTTGCCCTACATGAAATACTCCCATAAATTCAAAACAAAGTAATTTCGTCTCATTATTTGTAATTTTGTGGATTTTGTGGCATTTGCTGTTAATTATTTGCATTTTTGTCTGTGCATTTCATCTGTTAATTAATGGAAAATACAAAATGTGCTGCATTTGAATTTAGGATTTAATTTTTGCATGTTTGAAATAATTAGTAATTTAGTGTTTTATAAAACTGGAAAAATCACAAAAAAATTATTTTAATTTCTCGAATTTTGTTAGCTTTCTTTAATTTGGTATTTAATTAGTATGGTAATTATTTTTAGAGGTTAATTAGTTAATTTGGAAACCTTGCCCCCCAAACCCTAGTAGCCACCTCAGAATTCCCCACCGTCCGATGGTGGCGCCGGCGTCCAATCGCCACCGAATTAACACTATCAACTCCCTTCCACCTCCCCATCCCAAATCTCCAAATAGTTCCACTCAAATCCCCCTTCATCGCCTCGAATTTTAGATCTGAGGTTAGCACTTGAAATCCTAAAACTCCCAGATCCACCCAAAATTACACCATGCAACCCCTTGTCTCCTTCCTGCCTCAAATACATGTTGGTTTCATCTCAAAATGGTCCGTTAGTGGTAGAGCCGAGGTCCGGATAGCCAAGTCTCCCCTTGGGTTCTTTTCTGGCTTAGCAAGGTTAAGTGAACCTAATACCGTCATTAACCGTTTGTCTTTTGTTAAGGACAACCGATTAATGACTGTCAAAGGTTCACTGTCTCCTCCATGGTTATTCGAGTTCATGCAGTTCTTGCCGAAGCAGGTTTGGGATAATTTCCCTTTGCATCGATTGGTTTCTGTTGATCTCTTCTGTTTGTTTGCTTGGTTGTTTGTTTTACAGCTTTCCAGAATTTTCGTCTCTTAATTAATTGCATTATGTTCTGATTGCAAGTTTGTTAGTTAGCTTGTTTGTGTAGTTGTCGATGACAACCGGCTTCGTAAGGTTTGGGTTTAATTTGGTTGCAATTCACGAGATTTTCTTTTTCTGCTGGGTTTTATTTCACATTTGTGAATTAAATTTGGAACTGAGTCAAGTATAGTTCATCGTTCGCATTAATTATTGTTTCAAGAACATTTTCTGAATTCATGTTTATGTGTGAAGGGTATTCAAGCTAGTTTCTCATAATTTCAATAGTTGTTTTGGATTTCAATTTGTTTGAAAGTGTCAGCCCGTTTGTTTACTGCTATTGAGATTGTGAGCATTCAGAATTTAAGGGGAGTAAGTGAATAATAGGGAACTTTAGAGGGTAATTTTGGAGATTGTTTCAACCTAAGGAATATTTAATAACTGATGGAAAGCTTCCTAAATGGACAGCTGCCCAAAATGGTTAGGGAAAACAGGCTGTAAATTGAAAATATCTTAAGGAAATGTACAGCTGTCCAAAAATCAGTTTTAAAAGATGCCCTATGAGGGTATTTTAAAAATAAATCTGACGGCTTTGCCTTGGAAGGCACAGCAGATCCTCAGCCTCTAAAAAAGAAAGCCTTCTTCTCATTCAAGACAGTTTTTTTACACCTTAGAGAGAGAAAAAGGGCTGAAAAATCAAAAAACGAGAGACGGCTAAAAAGAAATACAAAAGTACTGTTCCATTGAAAATCTTTAGGGAAATTCTTGTGGTACTGATTTTGTGACAAGTTCTGAGCAACTGAAGTTTTAAAGGAGCTGAATATGTTTTGGTATACAAGTTTTTGGTTCACTGTTGGGTAGATTTTGGTTCTGAGCTGTATGTGATATCACTGTGGGTGCAAACTGGGCTAAAGTGGAATTTTCCTAATCATTTCTGGGCTGATTTTGTTGTTGATTCCTGTTCCTGCTACTGAGTCCATTCCTGATTCCTCATTTCTCTATTTTGCTTTTCAATTTCCAGGTATTTCCTTCAAACTTTGAACGAAAATGAAGCTTTGTATGGCAATTGTGCTTGAATTATGTAGTTCGAGTTGAAGAAATTGATCGTCGCCCTTTCCCTATCACCTTACTAGTTGTGATGTTTAATATATGTTGTCTTCATGTTCCTACTAGGTTCACATAAGTTATTTAGTTATTGTCGTACCTTTTAGATTCTTTATGGTGTTGTATAACGGTTTCCCTTTCACTCGCTTAACTTGAATGTTGAAGGGTCTTGATCATGTGTAGGAGCAGTAGAGAATTATCGCAAAGAATTTTAGTGGTGTCAAGTGTATTTCTGGTCTGTTGAGACCAGTGTTGTTGGATTGAATGCATGCTGTCCAGTTTTCTTTAGTTCAGCTATGCACTTGAAGATTGAGGCCTGTTTATTAGGCATACATTGTTCGCTGCTGAGGAGACTCGATATCGAGTCTTAAAGCTTCTAGCAGATTACCTTGAAATCTGACATGGTCTCGTTGGGCCCAAAGTTCATTTTCTTGCGAGATGGACTTGTGATTCCAAGGCAAATGTGGGCCTGAAGCATAGGCATGATTGAAATTATAAGCCCGGTTGCTCTATGTTTGAATAATTAAGGGAAAAGATGTTGGTTTAATCACGGCTCCACATTGTTTTAGCTGATTGATATTCAATAAAATATGTACAAATATTGAGTTCCTGGGTATGATCTACGTTGGAGCTTGCAGTTGGGCCTTTAACGTTGGCCCCGTGCCTTCGACGTTCTAAATTTCATTTCGGACTTCTGTTGTATTTCGTAATTTGGGCCTGTTATCGATGTGGGCCTGTAGTGGGTTGGGTTGTATATTAATGAGACGTTGTTGCATTTCGTTAAGTCACTTGTTTACTTAGGTGGAATTCAAATCACCTTAGACCTTTAGTTAACTAATTAGACCTTTTAAAAAATGGATTGAGGCACTCCCGACTAGTCCAATGTATAACTCGTGGCCTTAGCAATTCCGACTCAATTTTGGGAATAATTGTTGAATATTCGTAGAGAAACTTTTAGGGCCGTTTAAAATACAATTGTGATTGTGTACACGTTCGCGTGACATGATTACAATTCTAAAAACTAATTAGGAGTATGCGTTCGCGCAACTTCGAGCAAACCTTCTTAATAATAAAAATGGGTTTTCATAGGGTATTAATTAAATTAGCTCATATAATCCGGGGTGTGTCGTATACCATTTAATCATACAAAAATAACAAATATTTATAGTTTGCTTTAGACACGTGCGGCTTTGGCCAAATCTCTTTTTTTTTAATAAATAAACAAAGCATTATTAATTATGGACACATTCGCGTGATATGGTTTTTTGACGCGTCAAGGGAAAAGAGTATATGTACACGTAACTCAATTCTTTAATTTACGAATAATCAAGTGATTTAAAAACGGTTAATAGACAAATGCACATAGGATCTAAAATCAATAATTAAATAATTTTAATAAGCCAAGTATAATCAAAGCGACCGTGCTAGAACCACGAACTCGGGAGTGCCTAACACCTTCTCCCGGGTTAACAGAATTCCTTACTCGGATTTCTGGTTCGCGGACTGTTAAACAGAGTCAATCCTTTTCCTCGATTCGGGATTTGAACCGGTGACTTGGGACACCATAAATCTCCCAAGTGGCGACTCTGATTTTTAATAAACAAACGATCCCGTTTCGATTGTCCTTTAATTGGAAAAACTCCCTTGTATTTATACCCTTTACAGGATATAGGTAAAAAGGAGGTGTGACACCAGTGAAACTTGGCCCATACAAAGAAAGCATCAACCTGCGCATCGCAATCATAGATGACTTTGACATCATAGTGGGTTTGGAGTTCACGAGGCAAACCAACACCATACTGGTACCATATGCCAACATGCTCCTGATGATATGAGAAAATGGGGCCAAGCCCTGCACCATACCATGCTTTCCCATAAAGATGGCCGCTAAAAACATTTCGGCCATGTAGTTGGAGAAGGTAGTCAACAGACATGAACCCTTGGTTCTGGCTAACCTTCGCAGCAACAATCTGCCATCATGTCATCGGCCTCAAAAGACTGGTGACGCTTCTCAGCGTGTCAAGACTTGTCAGCCATGCCACAAGGACAAGTCGGATCACTCATCACAGACGAGACCCTTGCAACCATTACATGTCCTACAGAGACCATGGGAAAGTGTTTCCCTCAGATTCATCACGGGATTGCCCCAAGTCGGTAATCTCGCATCCATCGTGGTTGTCATAGATCAGTTTTCAAACTATGCAACCTTCATAGCAGCCCCGCAAAATGCATCAGCAGAAGATACAGCTCGACTCTTTTTCTCGCACATTGTCAAACATTGGGACCTACCCAAAGACATTGTTAGTAGGCGTGACTCACGCTTCACTAGCAACTTTTGGACCCATCTCTTCAGGTGTTTTGGGTCAACATTGAGTCACAACTCAGATATCTATCTACCATCGGATGGCCAGACAGACCAGTTCGATGACATGCTGGAGGAATATATCCGCAACTTCGCAACCGGATCACAGAAGCATTGGGTGAAGCTCTTAGATTCTGCTCAACTGTGTTTCAATTCTCAAAAGAGCCATCATACAAGCAAAAGCCCTTTTGAAGTTATTACCGGACAACAACCGCTTCTCCCGCAAACGGTGAATACATCAACCATGCCGAAATCTCCTCGAGCTGCCAACTTCTCGAGCGAATGGGAGCGCAACATGGGGATAGTGCGGAGCTATCTCGTCAAAGCCCAGGAGCAGGCAAAAAGGTTCACCAAACAAAAGCTTTGCTTTTCCCAACATCAAGCAGGGGACAAAGTAATGCTATGCATCCCAAAGCGATACTTGTTTGCAGAGAGGACCCATGACCCTCGCCTGCAACAAAAATACATCGGGCCCCTGCCCATCGAAAAACGCATTGGGAAGTCCACATACCAGGTGAAAACTCCATCCTGGTGGAAGATCCATCCAGTCTTCCATGTCAGCCGCATGAAATCATTGCGTCGCTACAACAGCAAGCTCAAAGAACAGAGGGGCGCAGACCTCCCATCCAACAACCACCAGAATCATCATCATCATCATCATCATCATCATCATCATCATAAGGCTCCGAGTACAGCGCCAACTCAGGTGGGGGAGAATGTCATGGGCTGCTTTCCAGACACGCCCCATGACCCCTTGGTCGCGCCCCATGGCGGCCTAACAAGCCTCACAATGCCTAGCACCATGGTCGGCCCCATGGTCTTGGCAGCACCAAGTGACAAGTGCGCATGCGCCTCTGTCGCCCCACCGATGCCTCTCGCCAGCGCCCAGTGGCTGGCCAATGACAATAGCGTCGTGCGCCCTGACGATGCCACGCGCGCAGATCCTGATGCCTCGCCAGCGCCCAGCTGCAGGCCCATTCCAGCAGCGCCTCGTGCACAGACCCTGATGCCAAGCATCAACACCCAGCCTCAGGCCAACACAGCAAGTGTCGTGCGCACCTACAGCAACGCGCACACAGACCCTGACCCGCAAGACAAAGTTGCTGTCATCAGACTTAGTTCTACATTGTAATAAACTAAGTCTTTTTCATTGTAATTATAGGCTAGTTTACATAATTTTCATTCAGTGTGCTTCCACAGCTTTATTAGGACTAGTCATGTAATGTTGGTTTATTTTTTTTAAGCATTATTAGGGGGGATCAAGCAATCAATCATTTTCAGCAATCAATTTTCTGTACTGGTGTCTCTCCCCCTCGACACCGCATCTTTTGTAATCAGTTCATTCATCAAAAAATTATCATCATTCAAAACTCAATTCTCTCTCAGCTTCCGCAATTGCTCGTGACATTGACTTTTCCGCACGGCACTGACAATATAGTCTAGCGTGCGGAGGGGACCTCATTGGCGGACAACAACCGCACTGGCATCGGTTGCTTAGCCTTACGTCGCCCTTCCAAAGAACATCAGGAAGGCGTTGCGTAATATTACGGAGGTTGTAAAGAAGGCAATTTGATTTTAATGGTTGCCTAGAGAGCTTGGTATTGGTCAAAAAAGTATTAGACTATTTTCTGATAGTCAAAGTGTTATCTAATTAGCAAAAATCAAGTTTATCATGTAAGGACAAAGTATATTGATGTTCGATATCATTTTCTACGAGATATTGTAGAAGAAGGTGGAGTCATGGTGCAGCAAAATTCGGACTACAGACAATCCTGCCGATATGCTAACAAAAGTAGTGACTGTGATCAAGTTTCAACATTGTTTCAACGTGATCAACATTGTTAAACTTTGAAGATTGAAGTTGAAGACACAATCAAAATTTATCAGTGAGAGAAAACTGAAAGTGTGAAATCTTTTCAAGGTGAAGATTTGTTAAATTTGACAAGATTCATGTGAACTAGTGTGAACAAAAGCCTCCTTTTAGAAATAAATTGGTAGATGCATTTACATTGCATGATCACACTTTTATGTGATGTCATGCATGACATTATTAAGTCTATTTCCTTTCTATAAATAGAAAGGGTTTTCTTCATTTGTAAACACCTCTCACTTGCCTTCTTATCTCCTAAGGCATTTGAGTTTTCTTTTTCTCTTGTAGTATTTCACTGGTATTTTTGGAGCGAAATAAAGTTTGAGTTGATTGTGTCTGAGGACTAGACAGAAAATCAAATTTTGTCGAACCTCGTAAACTTCTAGTATTCTTTTTATTATTGTTTCATTTACAATTTATTGGCTACCTTTAGATATAGTAGTTGTGATTTAATCACTCTCTATATATTCAGCTTCCGCAACACTACTTGCCACAAAACGTGAAACTTTCACAAAATATGTAGCCCAAGCAAAAATTATCTATTGTTACTTTTACCGTCTACTGTTAGATGAACTACTTTGAATAAAATATAAACTTTGACTTTGACTTCCCATCAATAATCCAAAGCTCAAATAAATTTTTCAGACGCCAACAATCAATATTCAAAATATGATTTTCAACCAAAGATTCAGATTTGTGAGAAAAGAAGAGGAAGGATAAGGAGAAGTTTTTGTTTGCCTGAAGTTTACGGGTGTCAATTAAAAGTTTTGAAAAGATTATTTATAGGCCAAATACATACTGGCCTCTTAAACTTATCATAAAATACCATTTAGACAACTGAATCGAGTGTAGTATATATGGAACACTTGAACTCGAGTAAATTCTATCAATTAGACGTTGTGACATGGCAAAGAGCAAATAAATATGTGACACGTGAAAAAAAATTTTAAGGAAAAAAACATATCCCCACGCCTTGATATTCTTCTTCCCAACTCCACCGAAAAAATCCAGCAGTTTCACTCCATATTCACTCCCACATTCGTCATCACATCAATATACACCAAAATAATTTTCAAAAGATTCTCAGTACAAAATTAGATAAATTTAGATACACCAGTAAAGTACATACAAAAAATAGGTTATGTATCTCTAGGTATAGAATAAGTCTTTTCCCATTTAAATTTGCAATGGAAGCACTAATTATAGCCAAGGTTCGAGAGCACACGGGGGGACGATTGTTCACAAATTATCTTTACGCTTACAAGCATTTGAATAATTTTTGAGGTATCACCAAAAGATGAGTTTGTAATTAAGTTAACAAAACTAGAATCAAACTCGTCATCGAAGATTCTCTACTGCTGACAAAATCCTTAAGGCAGTGGGGAACGTATTGCAAAGGCAGATAAAGAACTAAAAACTGAAAGAAAATGCAGATAAATAAAATTGAAGAACTAGGGCAAAAATTGAAATAGATTGATAATGCATATGCTGCAACCAGCTGATTACATCGTATATATGTGCTTCTACACTACTCACTACAAGACTAAACTTCATAACCAACCATGACATGATTAATAGTGCCTGCCAATTGAAATCTAAGGTAACAACAACAACAACGACCCAGTATAATCCCGCTAGTGGGGTCTGGGGAGGGTAATATGTACGCAGACCTTACCCCTACCCCGAAGGGTAGAGAGGCTGTTTCCAGGAGACCCTCGGCTCAAAAAAGCAATAGGAGATGATATATTAGTACCATAAAAATGCATAATAAAAATAACAACAATATATAAGAGATATGAAATACAGAAATACGAAATACGAAAATACGAAATAGATGGCTGGTATAAGTATAACTAGAAGGTAAAGCCCTGCATCAATAGACGACCAATGACATTCCTAGTCTAACTCCTAACTGGATAGTCTCACTCTATTGTGCTATAGAAATATTCACACTCTCCCCTAACCTACAAACTTAATGCTCGACCTCCATAATTCTCTATCAAGGGTCATGTCCTCAGTAATCCTAAGTCACGCCATGTCATGTCTGATCACCTCTCCCCAATACTTCTTAGGTCGTCCTCTACCTCTCCGCGTGCCCACTACAGCCAGTCGCTCACACCTCCTCACCGGTGCATCAGTGCTCCTCCTCTGAATGTGCCCGAACCATCTGAGTCTTACTTCCCGCATCTTGTCCTCCATGGGGGCCGCACCCACCTTCTCTCGAATATCTTCATTCCTAATCTTATCCATCCTTGTATGCTCGCACATCTACCTCAACATCCTCATCTCTGCTACTTTCATCTTTTGGATGTGTGAGTTCTTTACCGGCCAACATTCAGTTCCATATAACATGGCAGGCCTAACCACTGCTTTATAAAACTTACCTTTTAGTAACGGTGGCACTTTCTTGTCATACAAGACTCCCGACGCTAACCTCCACTTCATCCACCCCACCCCTATACGGTGTGTGACATCCTCGTCAATCTCCCCGATCCCCTGAATAACCGATCCAAGGTACTTGAAACTACCTCTCTTGGGAATGACTTGAGAGTCAAGCCTCACTTCAACTCCCGCTTCCGTCGGCTCAACTCCAAATTTGCACTCGAGGTATTTCGTCTTCGTCCTACTCAACTTGAAACCTTTAGACTCAAGAGCATGTCTCCAAATCTCTAGCCTCTCGTTGATGCCGCCTCTTGTCTCGTCAATTAGAATAATGTCATCAGCAAATAGCATGCACCATGGAACCTCCCCTTGAATATGATGAGTCAGTGCATCCATCACCAGAGCAAATAGGAATGGGCTGAGCGCAGACCCTTGGTGCAACCCCGTAATAACTGGAAAGTGTTCAGAGTCGCCTCCTACTGTCCTAACCCGAGTCTTAGCTCCATCATACATGTCTTTAATTACCCTAATATAGTTACTCGGGACCCCTTTATCCTCTAAGCAGCTCCATAAGACCTTCCTAGGAACCTTATCGTACGCTTTCTCCAGATCAATAAACACCATGTGGAGATCCTTCTTCCTATCTCTGTACTGTTCTACCATCCTCCTAATAAGGTGGATAGCTTCTGTGGTAGATCGTCCCGGCATGAACCCGAACTGGTTATCTGAAATAGACACCGTCCTTCGCACTCTCATTTCTACCACTCTCTCCCAAACTTTTATGGTATGACTTAGTAATTTGATGCCCCTATAGTTGTTACAGCTCTGGACATCACCTTTGTTCTTATACAACGGGACCATTGTACTCCACCTCCACTCTTCAGGCATTCTATTAGTCTTGAATATAACACTAAACAATGCAGTAAGCCATTCTAAGCCTGCTCTACCCACACACCTCCACAGTTCAACCGGAATTTTTTCTGGCTCGGTAGCTCTGCCCCTTCTCATCTTACGCATTGCCTCCATGACTTCATCGATCTCAATGTCCCTACAATTACTTAATTCATGGTGACTGTCGACATTCCTCGATTCCCCAAGTATAATATCCTGATCCCCTTCTTCACTTAGAAGTTTATGAAAGTAGGTCTGCCACCTCCTCTTAATCTGGTCATCTCCCATCAAAACTTTGTCGTCATCATCTTTTATGCACCTCACTTGGTCCAGATCCCGAGTTGTCCTCTCTCTCGCCTTAGCGAGTCGGAATAACTTCTTCTCCCCACCTTTGTTCCTTAGTTCCTCATACAGACGAGCAAAAGCTGTCGTCTTAGCCTCCGTCACTGCCATCTTCGCCTCCTTCCTAGCTACCTTATACCTTTGACCGTTCTCTCTCTTCTCCTCCTCGTCAGTGCTCCCTACTAACCGTAGGTAAGACGCCTTCTTTGCTTCCACTTTACCTTGGACAACTGCATTCCACCACCAATCTCCTTTGTGGCCACCGTTGTGGCCCGTAGATATCCCTAACACTTCTCTCGCCGCCTTTCTTATACAGTCCGCCGTCGTCGACCACATTGTGTTTGCGTCCCCACTACTTCTCCAAGCTCCCATTGCCGATAATGTGAAATCTAAGGTACTAATGTGTAATTACTAAGACTTATTATAAAACCACTAGTGGGACTCAACTGTACGTCTACTAAAATGTCCTTTACCTGCGTTTTAACTAACATAACGGCTACATGCAACCTTAACAACTTAAAGTACATCTTCCCCAACTGAGCCCATTTCTTCTCGCATCAGTTCTCCCCTATTGAGACCCTCCTTTCCCTCAATGAAGGAAGGTGGGGAAGCGAATTTTCCTAGCCTTGTCGTCTTCCCAAGTCGCGAGTTCTGGAGGTATTTGAGCCACTGATTTATTCCACGCCTTTCTAAGATTTTGGAGAAATGAGCTCCTGCCATAGTAACTTGCCTGTAAGGTTGAACCTTCAGGTATACCCAATCCCCCTCTTTGAATTGTCTGTCAGACTTGTGCTTATTAGCTTGCTCTGTCATTCTTTATTGGGCCCTATGTAGGTGATATTTCAACAATTGCAGTTTAAACTCTCTTGCGATTAAGCTCCTGTCAACTTCCTGTATATCTGAGTCTCCTGCCATATGAGTAAGATGCAAGGGTGGGTTGGCCATACAATACTTCGTAGTGTGTACACTGGATAGATGAGTGGAATGCGGTATAGAACCCAATCACTGACAATATCTTTAGGCATCCCATGTAATTTGTAAATATTTTCCATGAACAATCTAGCAATATCAGAAGTAGAATAAGGATGAGATATCCTTGTGAAGTGAGTATATTTAGTGAGCCTATCTACCACTACCCAGATTACAGACTTTCCTTTTAACTTAGGTAATCCCTCAATGAAATCCATACTTATACTAGTCCAAGCTGCGACATGAACTTTCAATAGTTGCAGTAGGACAGAGTATGGAGCAATATCATACTTGTGCCTCTAGCAAGTTTCACAAGAATTGATCATCTCTTATACTTCATATCTCATTCCCTTCCAATAGAAAAGTGTTGACGCATTCCTGTATGTATTGTCAATGCCAGAGTTCCCTCCTACAGGTGAAATATGCCATAAGTAAAATATTTTCTTGCTAAGTTGCTTACCATGAGCCACCACAAGTTTGACATACTTTCTGAGTTACTCATGAATAAAAGTATAGCTCTTATTGTCAGTTCTCCCTTCCTTCAACCACTACTATCAACACACCCAACTTCCTACGGCTTATAGTATCAACCAACACACATTTTCCCACCAATATACTATCAAATACCATATATTGAAACCTCACTTTCATATCAAACCACCCATATTGCCATCTAGCAACAGAACCTTCCTCACAATAATAACAACATATCACTATCCAACCTACCTTAAAGGAACGATCCGACTAGGCGTTTTGAGTAATTGCATTTTGTTCAACTACTTGAAGTCTTGAGCAGCATCGTACGATGAATTCTAACTTGTGTGTATTGTTAGATTTAGTTTTCAGGTGATTCGAAATTTGTTTGGAAGAATGAATTTCATGTTTAAAACTTAAAGTTGGAAGAGTTGAGCAAATTTGACTTTTGTGTATTTGACCCCATATCGGAGTTTTAATATTTCTGTTAGGTCTGGATTGTGATTTTGCACTCAAGCGTGATCCCCGGGGGCATGAGCCCGAATTTGCATTTGGATATTTCTAGAAATTTTCGGCACTAATTGGCGAAAGTTGGAAAACTGAAGGTTTGAAAAGTTCATAAGTTTGACCGGAAGTTGACTTTAATCATATCGGGTTCGAATTGTGATTCCAGGAATTTGAATAGCTTCGTTATGTCATTTGAGACTTGTGTGTAAAATTTAAGCTCATACTGGGTTGATTTGATATGTTTCGGCACGAGTTTTGGAAGCTGAAAGATTCGAAGTTCATTAAGCTTGATTTGAGGTGTGATTCATCGTTCCGATATTGTTATGTGTGATTTGAGGCCTCGAGTAGGTCCGTGCTGTATTTTTAGACTTGTTGGTATATTTAGACAGGGTCCCGAGTGGCTCGGAGGAGTTTCGGATGGGGTTCGGATAGTTTGGATCATTTTTGACTATGCTGGTTTGGCAGGATCTTGGTGTGAACGCACCTCCGGAGCTATGGACGCCGGTGCGGAGCCGCTAAAGTGGAAGAGTGGTCCTAGGAGAGGAAAGGTCTATGTTTGGGAGTATCGCAGAAGCGAGGTTTTGGGCCGCATCTGCGTAATTGCAGAAACAATGGTTGAGGCGCAGGGGCGAGACTTGTGCGCAGATGCAAGTTTGGCATCGCACCTGCGATGTCGCAGAAGCGGGGATTTGGCTGCAGGTGAGATGGGAGAGTTTTCAGTGACTTACCGCAAAAGAGCAATTTTTGTTGCAAAAGCGACACCGCAGAAGCGGAAATTTTTTCGCAAATGCGAAAATTGCTGGGCAAAAGTTGTACATTGAGGGCTTGGTCATTTATTCATATTTGGATCTATGGAGCTTGGATTGAGACGATTTTTGAAGTGATTTTCACCATATGTATTAGGGTAAGTATTCTCTACTTGATTTTGGTTATATTTCGTGAATCTATCTTCATTTGTTCTTTGGTAATTGGATTGTGAATTTTAAAGAGAAAATTGGGGGTTTGTCTAAAGTTTCATAAAGTGAATATTTGAGTTTTGAACATCGATTCGGCGTCGTATTTGAGTGAAACTAGTATGGTTGGACTCGTAATTGAATGGGTTATCGGATTTTGTGAGTTTTGTCGGGTTCCGAGGTATGAGCCTACGTTTGACTTTTGGTTGAATTTGGGCTTTTGATTTAAGATTCCACCTCTATCATTTGGAATTATTTCTTTCGGCATTGTTTGATGTATTTGAATTTCCTTTGGCTAGTTTTGAGCCGTTCGAAGGTCGGTACACGTGGAATGGTATTTCCAGAGTATTGTTTGGCTTGCTCGATATTGGATTCGGCTTGTTCGAGGTAAGTAACACTTCTAAACTTGATGCTGAGGGTATGAAGCCCTGAATATACGTGTTATGTGTTTGGTGTTGAGGTGATACATATGTTAGGTGACGGGCATGTGGGCATGCACCGTGTGAATTATGACTTGCCTATTTCTGTGGTACTGTGTAGTTACTTAGTCTTATTTGTATCCATAAAATTTCTATGTGCTAGCGAAATTAAGATGTGATCCATGTTAGAAATCATGTTTAGGCTATATGCTTATTCTGTTGGGACTCACTAAGGTCAATTCTACTGTTGAGTTATTTGCTTAATTTGCATTTACATACTCAGTCACATTCATTTATTTGCATATCATATCTCAGTCTCTGATATCATTTGTTGTCACATCATGTTGTTATCATTACTTGGGCGGATAGGCATGAGATTTGTGAGCCCAAGAGACTTGAGAGATTGATGACTGAGTTAGGGTCAGATTGTGAGTTATATTGATGGGATTGGGTTGCACGTTGTAGTAACTATTATTGATGCATGATAAGATCGGATTGTACACCATAGCGGGTACTATTAACTCATAATGGGATCGGGTTGCACGTCGCAACCGGTATTATTAATTCACGGTGGGATTGGGTTGTGCGCCGCAGTAGAATTTATTAGCGCTTGAGCTGGATCTTCCCCTCCAGAGTTTGCACACCCACAGTAAGCGCGGGTTCTATTGATTCATGATGGGATCGGGCTACGCACCATAGTAAGTACCATACAGTGCTGAGTGACTGAGTATGTCGAGTGATTGAGCGTGCTGAGTGGGAGTGTGAGACGGTGAAATTAAGTACTCTGAGAGTGTGAGTACATGAGTTCATCACTGTGGTGCATCTCATTGACATGTATACTTGACACACATGCATAAAGATGCATTCCCTCATGTAACACAATTTTGTGACGTTGCTGATTTCACATGCACATTGACATGTGGGCATAAAGTTGTAATTTCCTCATGCTATTTGAGATTGAATCATCTTATTTGTTTTTGAAAGTTTTTGGGAAAAATCAAAGGTTTCTGACATATTCATATCTTGGTGATTTTGGTAAAAGATTTGGGTTTTACTATTAAACTTTAAAGCATGCATATTTTTCCGTAACTATGAACGAGCTGAGAATCACATATTTGAGTTTCTTCTTGTACTGCTTTTATTATATCATTATTAGTTGATGTTGGTTATTGGTATTGGAATATGACCGTTGTCAAAGCTCGCCATTGCTTTCAACCTAATGTTAGGTTTGTTACTTATTGAGTATATGGGGTCGGTTGTACTCACATTACACTTCTGCACCTTGCATGCAGATTTTGGGATGCTAATGTTGGTGTGTATGGCCAAAGCTAGAATTGATGATGTACTTGTGTTTCGGTCATAGTTTCCTCTTGTTCTTGGTAGCTTTAGAATTTTTAATCTGTTCATGTATTTTTCAAACAGATGATGTATTTACTTCATACTAGCTTTGTAAACTCTAAATCTTAGAAGCTTATAATTTTTACTACTAGTCCTTGGAAATTCTTTGTATAAAAGTTCAGTTGTATTATCATTACTTTTCTTAAAAAAAATCATTGGAATTGGTTTATTATTAATTGGCTTACCTAGAGGGTTGGATTAGATGTCATCACGGCTAGTTGGATTTTGGGTCATGATAGTTGGTATCAGAGCTCTAGGTTAATAGGTTCGACAAGTCATTAGCAAGTGTCTAGTAGAGTCTTACGAATCGGTATGATGATTCCCATACCTATCTTCGAGAGGCTACAAGGCATTTAGGATAAACTTTCCATCTTTCTTTCCTTATCGTGCGTCATTGATTCAGTTTGAAGCGTATCTCTTTGAATTTCTCCATTCACTCGAATACGCATGTGAGCGCTCGGTATCATCTCTACATCGACGGCTTGTGGATTCCATAGATGAGGTGCGAGATGTATTTTTAGTGTTTTGGTGATAGGCTAGTTTGGAAGACTTGAGGTTGGGTTTTGACTGTAGCTTGAGCACAGTGATTTCGATTGTGTGAGCATGTGTTTTTGGGCTTATATGTCTGGTAGTTTTCCTATGTGTGAATTTGTGGCTCGATGAGTGGCTGGCTGGCTATATGATAAGTAAGATTTGACTTCAAGAAGTGTTCAGATGATTTGAATGTGACAAAAAGAGTTTGCTTGAGATGTAAAAAGGATTATTTGGTGCTTGATTTCTGTCTTGATTTGACGTATAGTCTCAAGTTATGGGTGTGTTTAAGGATCTTTCATGTTGTTTAATTGTGGAGCGAAGTAGATTTTCATGTCTTGTCGTGAGTTTAGACTCAGGAAAATTATGTGATGGTTGTGGCTGTGAAAGGGTATAGACAGATGTTAGTTTGAGGCTAATCAGGTGGGTTATCACCTACGGGGTAATCTATGGATGTGTGATCCTTATGATATTGTGTGGAGAGTTTCTTTCTACTAGTGGGTTATATTTGTTGCGATTTGAGTTTGGATTAGTTTAGAAGGTTGACCTAACCATCACGAGGATGAATGCGAGCTTAGTAGATGATTTGAGGTATTATATGGGTTGTGTTACATGAGCTTATGAAGTATTTAGTTGGATATCACTACAGGATTATGGCAGTAATAAAGTATGGGCATTAAGGGTTATCAAGTGTTTTATTCTATGGATCTGAGCCATGTGGGGGAGTCTGTTATCGACGATTTGATTACATGATTACGTGTTATATTGGTTTCGGTTGGGGCATACTTGTGGATCGTCTATGACTTACAGAGGTTGGTTTTGAAGATGACTTAAGCAAGAAAATTTCTGGATGAATGGTGTACTACACATAATGTATATATAGTAATCTTAGAATGATTCGGGTTTGATTGTTCGTGGTAGATGTGATGTACTAAGAAAAGGGATTCACTTGTTTGCTTAGAGGTGTAGATTACTTCTTTAGGTGTCATTAAGCTAATAGGGCACAGGTCGTTCGGCCCGTTTGGGTGGTGTAATTAAGATTTGAGCAGAGTGGATGAGTCTCGAGAAGGTTCTAATGGGTTCAAGATTTATAGGCGGCAATTGAAAAAAATTCCGAATTTGTATATGGATAGAATCTGAGATTTGCATCGGATAGTGTCAAGACTCGCGATATTTCTGTATCACTATGGATCCTACATTTCAGTATCATAAAGGTAAAATGAACAACTTTAAAATTCATAGAAGACCTCTTCAGAGTAGGTGTCTCGGTTGTGGTACTTTTGGGATTCTTAAGAGAGAATACAATGGCTTATGGGCCTTACGACGGTGTGTTTTAATGCTAGGATCTCTTGTAGTGAGTTTGGCATAAGAATCGTGGTGTTCTAGCAAAGAGAAGTGTCAACTTGAGGGTAATTCGTAAGGAACACGGAGGAAATAAGATGTCTTGGTAGTAGGCTGGATCAGCACGATAATAGATATGATCGGTTCTTTAGGTACTTATGATGTGGTGATTCTCTACAGGTGTTTTTTGGCATTGCTCTTGGGTTTTGGCGACCGGCGTGGCTTGGTCGAGTTAGAAGGATTCAGTTATGATAGCTTGGTTATGTGCAAATGGATTTCAAAGGGCTCTCGAGGATTTCTACCACAGTTTGAGATGGATATTTCCTATCGGCGTGAGGAGCATGTTGTGTGTTGTGATTTTCTACTGGACAGGATCATGTGAAAGGTCCGTAGCTAATTGAATATGTGGTTTGCTTGTTACTCAGAGTTGATAATAAGGTTCTCGTATTTTCAGATGATGGTCTAATAGAGGCGGCACGTGGTGTGAAATTGGGGTTTGCATGTGCAAGTATATGATTCAGTTCCAAAAGGAAGGTCATGAGTTTATGCAACACAAATGATTTTAGATGTTGGCACTAATTGGTACTACCTGAGAAGAGTGTACATTCAGAAGTCACACTAAGCTTTGACTTACGGATGCTTCATTAGTATTGGGATACTCGCCTGGTCGATCGACTTCTGATATTTAAATTTTTGCTATGTGGCATAGAAGAAGTATAGAAGCATTTCCTCGTGGGATGATAATGCATGTGAAATGTGTTAGATATTCGAGTGTTGGAGTTAGGATCAATTATGGTGATTCATGTGTTCTATGAATTTGGAGACTGGGAGTTCTCAGAAGTAGATTGTTCCATGGTTGTAGACTATGAAGATGTAGCCAAAGTAGCTAGACGGTGGTGTGTGTTATGGTTAGGACATTGTAGATTTTTGGAGGTCCATTCATCTATTTAGGGATGACCGGAGTTGATTTGGAGGCCCATTGATACGCCCAATGGGGATGTGTATTCTACACTGTGTCAGAATTGTTGACTCAGAACTGTTTATTTTGAGAGGTATGTCATTCGGGTGGAGTTGAGCTTATTCGTGTTCTGATATGATCTATGTGTTACTCTTCTATACTAAGAGAGGTTGTGATTTGTTGGTTATATGCATACATGGTGCAGTTCTGTTTGGGTCTTGTTGCAAAATTCAAGCAAAATGGCTATTGGCGGTGTTGAATGGTTGATTGTGCCTTGGTTATGGCCTTTTTCCGATTGTGATATATGGTGTCGCTTGTTTCTCTGTGGTTATGGTTATGCACTTTGGGTAATTGCTATCAAATTACGCGTGGTTGTTGATTTTAAGCATTTGTGACTTGAGGTATTTCATGTGGACCAGTGTTTGGATGGGGTCACGCATTGCAGCGAAGTTATGTTGAGATATGATCCTTTGTGATAGATTCATGTGTTTGGATTCTACGGTGTGTGATGGTTTCTTAGCATTGCGTTGTGGTGGTACTTGTTAAACTTGTAGGATGGTTCTCTCATTTGAGTCATTTTCCAGTTTGAGTGCATTTGAATTATTGCGTATTGGTGCACGGATTACACGGTTTGTGGCTATAGGTAGTATTAGTGTGGCATGTCAATAGAGTAGCTTGTATGTGATGAGACGAAGTCGTTGGGCCTAAAGTGATTGCTATCTAATTTGATCACAGTGTTTGGAGGAATAATATTAGAAAGTCGGCTTAGGATTTGGCTTTGGTTCTGATTGGACTAGAGAGGGCTCCATGGCTTGTTGATCTGATAAGTGGTTATGATTTTCTGTGTGTTTATTTCATCATCGGCAGTGTATGAAGGTTTTGGAACAGGGTATTGTTTGAAATAAGGTTTACTACCGGTACCGGGTTTGTTTTGAGCATCTATAGTGATCGAAATTTTGCTATGAGTATGCGAGTTATGTGGTATGTCATGTGATTAGATCTTGGGTTATGGCTAAGACTTGATACAACTTGTTCATGCTTATACAATGTGTGAATGCGAGATTCGGGTCTTGTAAGGAATTTCGGATATTGGAAATTAGGTTTTAAGGCTTACGGACTAAGGCTGGAGTAATGGCCTTCGGTTATGATGTGTTGTCAGGCTTATATGAAAAAGGGTGATGTGGGATCACCCCTGTGTATGTGCATGGTAAGGTTGCACAATGATTAGACGGCTTTTGAACGACTCTAGGAACCTTCGAGGACGAATGTATGTTTAAGTGGGAGAGAATGTAACGATCCGACCGGTCGTTTTGAGCAATTGCATTCTGTTCAGCTACTTGAAGTCTTGAGCATCATAATATGATGTATTATAACTTGTGTGTATCATCGGTTTTGGTTTTCAGGTGATTTGGAATTTGTTGGGAAGAATGAATTTCATGTTTGAAGCTTTAAGTTGGAAGAGTTGACCAAATTTGATATTTGTGTATTTGACATCGGATCGAAGTTTCGATGGTTCTATTAGGTTCAGATGGTGATTTTGGACTAGGGCGTGATCCCGGATTTGCATTTGGATATTTCTAGAAGGTTTCGGCACTAATTGGCGAAAGTAGAAAATTTGAAGGCTTGGAAAGTTCATAAGTTTGACCGGGAGTTGACTTTGATGATATGACGTTCGGATTGTGGTTTCGGGAATTTTGATAGCTTCTTTATGCCATTCAGGACTTGTGTGCAAATTTGAGGTCCTTCCGGGTTGATTAGATATGTTTCGGCACGGGTTTTGGAAGTTGGAAGACTCAATATTTATTAAGCTTGATTTGAGGTGTGATTGATCGTTTCGATATTGTTATGTGTGATTTGAGGCCCCGAGTTGGTCCGTTTTATGTTTCGGGACCTATTGGTATATTCGGATGAGGGCCCGAGTGGCTCGGAGAAGTTTCGGACGAGGTTCAGATCATTGTTTACTATGCTGGTTTGGTAGGATGCTGGTGTGTCCACACATACGGAGCTATAGGTGCAGGTGCGGAACTGCAAAAGCAGCAGAGTGGTCGCAAGAGCGAAAAGGGCTATGTTTGGGAGCATCACAGATGGGAGGTTTTGGGCCTCATCTGCATTATTGCAGAAGCGGTAGCTGAGGTGCATGGGCGAGACTTATGCGTAGATGCGTGTTTGGCATCGCACCTGAAAAATCGCAAAAGCGGGGATTTGGCCGCAGGTGCGATGGGCGAGTTGCTAGTGACTTACCGCAGAAGCGCAATTTTGGTCGCAAAAGTGACGCTGTAAAAGCGGGAATTTGTTCGCTAATGCAAAAATTACTACACAGAAGTTATAAATCGAGGGATTGGTCATTTTATTCATATTTGGAGTTATGGAGCTTGAATTGAGACGATTTTTGAAGCGATTTTCACCATATTGATTTGGGTAAGTGTCTCTACTCAGTTTTGGTTATATTTCGTGAATCTATCTTCGTTTTGTTTTTGGTAATTGGATTGTGAATTTTAAAGAGAAAATTGGGGGGTTTTGTCTAAAGTTTCATAGAGTGAATTTTTGAGTTTTGAACATCGATTCAGAGTCGGATTTTATTGAAACTAGTATGGTTTGACTCATAATTGAATGGGTTATCGAATTTTGTGAGTTTTGTCGGGTTACGAGGTAGGGAGCCGGGTTTGACTTTTGGTTGACTTTGGGCTTTTGATTTAACACTCCGCCTCTATTATTTGGAATTGTTACTTTAAGCATTATTTGATGTATTTGAGTTGCTTTTAGCTAGTTTTGAGTAGTTCAAAGCTCCGTACGTTCGGGATGGTGTTTTCAGAGTATTGTTTCGCTTGCTCGATATTGGATTCGGCTTATTCGAGGTAAGTAACACTTCTAAACTTGGTGCTGAGGGTATAAAACTCTAAATATGCATGTTATGTGTTTGGTGTTAAGGTGATGCACCTGCTAGGTGACGGACGTGTGGGCATGCACCGTATGAATTGTGACTCGATTATTTCTATTGTACTGTGTAGTTATCTAATCTTATTTGTATCCATGAAATTTCTACGTGCTAGCAAAATTGAGCTTTGATCCATGTTAGAAACCATATTTAGGCTATATGTTATTCTGTTGGGACCCACTGAGGTCAATTCTACTATTGAGTTATTTGCTTAATTTGCATTTACATATTCAGTCACAATCATTCATTTGCATATCATATCTCAGCCTCTGATATCATTTTTTGTCACATCTTGTTGTTATCATTACTTGGGCGGATTGGCATGAG
Source organism: Nicotiana tabacum (assembly GCF_000715075.1). Taxonomy (NCBI): domain Eukaryota; kingdom Viridiplantae; phylum Streptophyta; class Magnoliopsida; order Solanales; family Solanaceae; genus Nicotiana; species Nicotiana tabacum. Next base: position 20,356,374 of record NC_134100.1, on the reverse strand, counting down.
ATTTGTGAGCCCAAGAGACTGGAGAGATTGATGACTGAGTTAGTGGTTGAGGGTCGGATTGTGAGTGATATTGATGGGATTAGATTGCACCCCGCAGAAGTGTTATTGATTCATGATAGGCTCGAGCTGCACGCCATAGCGGGTACTATTCACTCATGATGGGATCAGGTTGTATGCCGCAGCAGGTATTATTGATTCACGATGGGATCGGGTTGCACGCCGCAACAGGATTTATTAGTGTTTGGGCTGGATCTACTCCTCTGGACTCTTCACACCCACAGCGAGCGCATGTTCTATTGATTCATGATGGGATCGGGTTGTGCGCCGCAGCAAGTACTGTACAGTGTTGAGTGACTGAGAGTGTTGAGTGATTGAATGTGATGAGTGGGAGTGTGAGACAGTGAGATTGAGTACTCTAAGAATGTGAGTACATGAGTTCATCACTGTGGTGCATCACATTGTCATGTATACTTGACATACAGGCATAGAGACGCATTCCCTCATGTTACACGGTTTTGTGACATTTATGACTTCACATGCACATTGACATGTAGACATAGAGATGTATTTTTCTCATGCTATCTGAGATTAAATCATCTTATCTGTTGTTGAAAGTTTTTGGGAAAAATCAAAGGTTTCTGACTTACTCATATTTTGGTGATTTCGGTGAAATATTTGGGTTTTACTATTAAACTTTAAAAGAATGCCTATTTTTCCTAACTGTGAACGAGCTGAGAATCATATCTTTGAGTTACTTCTTGTACTACTTTTATTATATCGTTATGAGTTTATGTTGGTTATTAGTGTTGGACTCTGACCGTTGTTGAAGCTCGTTACTGCTTTCGACCTAAGGTTAGGTTTGTTAATTATTGAGTACGTGGGGTCGGTTTTACTCATACTACACTTCTTCACCTTACGTGCAGATTTTGGATGATGATATTGTCGTGTATGGCGGGAGCTAGAATTGAAGATGTACATGAGTTCCGATCATAGCTGTCTCTTGTTCTTGGTAGCTATTGAAACCAGGTGCAGCTCAGTTGTTTACTGGAGGCAACTCAAACTCCCTTTAACTAATAGTAGGAAAATAACGAACATATTACATGATTTTGAGTAGCTAGCTTACTTCAAAATATGCATTAATCAATTTGAACATTGACTAAAAAGTACATAGTTTATGTGTTTAGATAAATAACTCGATAGAAAAGTTGTTCCACTCAAAGCAGGGGCGGACCTCAGGGGCGGACTTTAGAGGCAGGTGTCATAAATTTCTTTAATGTATACCTTGTAACGACTAATACGAAATTTGTTCGGAACTTTTATTCAGGTTTTTTGAGTTTATTCGGGTCAACGTAATAGGTATTTTTCATTTACAAATATAAAAATTATATTTGAGATATCAAAAAACAAAAGTAATTAGCATTTTAAATAAGGAATAACACCTTTATTATAACAATATAAGTAAAATCAAAATATTTTCACTAAAAAATTATATCTTATTTTGTAAGATAACATCTTCAATAAAGGAATTACATCGATCAGATAAGAAAATTTTAAAAAAATATTTTCAATAGGTAAATTATGCTTGTTGTAGCCAAACGAACATGCAAGTATACGCGGTCGTCAAGTAATAAAGTGACTAAAAGTCAGATGTCGAATCCACGAGGACTTGTGACTAACTATTAACTAAATTAGACTATCCTAATTATCTAAACAAGGATTAAATCCAAAAGTAGTGATACTAAAGTAAATAAACTAAAAAGAAAATAAATAATAAACTCTCAACAAAGGAAGATCAATTTTTTATGTTATCAATATAATGAAAACTATCTAGGGTTATGAGCTATCTAATATTCCTATTGTATTTTTCAATTAAATTGACTAATTAATTTATCTAGCTTATTGGTTGACATGGTTAATATTGCTCATAAGAATTTGTCGAGTTCTTACTTGCCTATTTAAGCTAACCTAACGCCTATGTCTAAGGAGTTAAAATCAACAAGAACGCATTTATAATTCCTATACAACCAAGCACGACAATTAGGTATATGTCTATCCTAACCGCGAATTTATTCCCCGATGCCCAGGTTCAAGAACTTGCTCTACTCAATCCTATATGCAATATAGAATTCCCACTTTCAAGTTCAATTCTAGATTCGTAAATAGTATTTAATTGGTGATCAAGCAATCAAATAATTAAGCGCAGTATTGAATAAATAAACTAATACGACAAATTAAGAAATCAAAATCAATATTCGAATAGCAATATTCATGAAAGAACCACAACCCTGGAACGTGAAGTTTAGCTCCACATAGACATGGTAGCCAAATAACAAATTATACAAAGAAACATAAAAATTACTAAGTTTAGTGAAAGAAAGATGAAACCCGACCTCCACGACGGCTTTGTGCTCTCTCTTGGTCAAAAGTTACTTTAAAAAACGTTCTCCTTCTTCAAAATAGGTTTAGGACCCTTTTTATACAAATTAAAACTGTGTAGGGCCGAAATAACTTTGTCCCAGATGAAATAGGAAAAACCCCGCACGAGGGTCCAGCTCGCGCTGGCAATGGCGCTAAAACCAGTATGTTAAATTTCATCTTCTTTCAATTCTTTATTTGATTGTAATTCCCTTTTCTTTTGTCTTTGCACTTGGAGGGGGTGGAGGGACAAAACCCAAAGGGTGTCCCCCCTCCCCCCTTTAATTCTTTTAATTATTTTATTTTTCTTTCTTTTTCTTCCGCATTTTACTCAATTTTGCTCTAAATCTTTTCATCTTCATATCGCTTTATTTTTACACAGTTTAAATATAATATTAAGCATAAAGTAATATAATTGATACTCAAAAGACAATTAAAGTACTAAAATGTGAGGCAATAATGGTTTAATATATGTATTTTTTGGTCAAACATCACCACCCCACACGTAGACGTTGCTCGTCCTCGAGTCAACCAACAATTTCTTTATCTTTGGGCACTTGACATATTCAAAGTACACTACATCAATGACTACGGTTAATAGCAATATTTAAGCTTAGTATATGCATTCAACACACACTTCCCTTGAACTTATGTCATTCTTCAAGAATATTCACAACAAAGACAACATGGTCATAACAATCCTAGCCTCAAAAATCGACTCAATGTCACAATGCACTCATGGCTTAAACACTAAACATTGTAAAGAAGTCTAATAACGTTACCTATCCCTCGTGAAACCATGTGCCCTCACAACAAGAATAAGAGAGAAAGTTGAATCCACACATTCAAATCAAATGCTCAAATACATTTTAAGGACTCACATATATCAAAGAAAATCGTTCACTCTCACAAAGAAGTCACATGCATGCAATAGGTACTATAGGTCTGCCCATAATATAAATCTCTACTAATATAGGCTCACTCGATCTAAAATCAATTAGGACTTTTCATGGTTGTAATATGGGCTAAGAGACAGGTAGGATATATTTTAGGAATAGTGACTCACCCTCCTAAGCACTTTAACACATCACAAAACTAACTTCAAGCACAAATTCTCTCAATCCAACTTCAACTTCACAAACAATATCACCCCCAAAAATATTCTCTTTTTCTTTAAGCATTATCGTCGTTTACACTCTGCTAGCAAAAACAAGATATTTATCCATCTACACTTTTTCCTCTTTCTTTCTCTTTTGTAATTTTCACTAATGGCATATTCTTTTACAAAAATAAGTGCACCTTTTTTCCTTTCATTGGTTCCACTCAAAAGCCACATCACACTTAGTCCCTTCTTGCTTCTTTTAGCACTCATTTTTTAATTAAAGTGCTTTAAGTGGAAAAAGGATCAAAATAATGTCAATTAAAAATAAAAATGGTATAGGATTGTAATGTGGGTGCCAAATAAAAGTCTATAGGCTCAAAAGGGTTAGCTAAGGATAAATTTTATTTATGATAAGTAATAAAAAAAGATCAAAGAAAGCCTAAAATTATTTTTCAAACCGAGCATCACCTAATATTTTGCTTCAACTCACATATCATGCAAGTTCTAGATACAAGTACAATACATAGACTACACAAAAACCTCACCACATATGGCACATGCTCACTAAGGACGGTTCCATTCCGACTCTCAACTAATTCAAGTATTCACAAAGCCACGAGATATTAAGCATTAAGCACAAAGTGAACATAAGTCAAGTAAATGAGACATAGGCATCAATAACATGCTATCCAATATATAAAGGCATCAAGATCAATTTCAAAATATAGGGAAGATACCATACACATTCTAAAGCTTAAATATGTTACTATCAAACAAGTCAAGGCGCCTGGGAATCTCATCTTTCTTCCTTCATTTATTCCCTAAATTCTAATCTACGCTAAAAATAAAAATAAAATATTACTACCCAGTTCAAACTACATTCCATGGAAAAGAACCGAGGTACAAAGAAAAACCACAGGGGATTATTTTTTTGGTAAGTAATTATTTTATTACCAGTAATAATATGTACAATATTTAAAAGAGACAAACAAGTAACCAGAGATTGGATAACCCCAATCTCACCTTCGCTACCTTCTAGTCCACTACACAATTCACTATATCAGTCTACTACTTACAGCTACCATGACTTCTAAGGGTAAAAGTTTAGCTTTTCAATTGTCATTGTCAGTCTAGTCTCCTTAGATCCTCTGCAAACTACTTCTTGGATGATTAGCCTTTTCACCACCTGGTTTGGTCGACTTTTCTCTTGGAACACTCTCATATTTCTTTCCTGTCAGCTATGGTATAGACAAGCAGCCATAGTCATTCTAAATATCTCAACACCTGCAGCTCTACCCTTAGCATTTGTTTCTGCCCATAATATTTCATTCTGCCAGTCTATGGCATGTCTGTATATGCCTTGCCATCCCAATAGCTTCTGACATATCTTAACAGATACTCCACATGAAAAAGAATAGATGGTTTGTAGATTCATCAAGCTCATTGCATAGTGGACAGCTTGCATTGTTAGTGACTCCCCAAGCGACTAGTTTATCTCTGGTAAGTAGCATGTTTTGTATAGCCAAGTTTAATACAAAGATCCATTTGGGTAATCCGAGGTTGTTACATGTTAGTTTCCTCCATGATACTTTTTGGAAGTCACCTCGCATTTGTAAATAGAGCTTTTTGATAGAGAAGTTGTAACGACCCAACCGGTCATTTTGCGTATTTGTACTTCGCTTGCCAGTTCTCAGGTATGAATAGCCCTGTATGGTATATTATGACTTATGTAAATCATCATTTTTGATTTTTAGGGTAATCGGAATGAGTTTGGAAGAATAGTCCTCAGTTTAAAGCTTAAAATTTGAAAGGTTTGACCAAGATTTGATTTGTTGGTATATGATCTCGGATCAGAATTTTTATGATTTGGTTAGCTCCGTTAGTTGATTTAGGACTTAGGAGCGTGATCGGAATGTGTTTTGGAGGTCCGTGGAAGGATTAGGCTTGAATTGACAAAATTGGAATTTTGACGTTTTCCGGTTGATGGGTGAGATTTTTATATAGCGGTCGGAATGGAATTCCGGGAGTTACAATAGGTCCTTTATATCATTTTAGATGTGCATGCAAGATTTTAGGTCATTTGGACGTGGTTTGATAGACTTTTTGATCAAAAGCGAAATTCGAAAGATTTTGGAACCTTAGGCTTAAATCAGATGTGATTTGATGGATTCGATGTTGTTTGAGGTGTTTCGAAGATCGGTATAAGTTTGGGTAGTGGTATGTGACTTGTTTGTATTATTGGTTGAGGTCCCGAGGGGCCTCGGAATAATTTCGGATAGGTTTCGGGAAGGTTGAACTTGAGAAATTGCAGCTGATGTTGTTGCTTCTGTCATATCCACACCTGCGGATTGGGGACCGCAGGTGCAAGCTCCGCAGGAGTGGAAGAAAGGCGCAGGTGTGAGGAGGATCGCAGGTGCGGCTTGGTAACTGCATCTGTGATATCGTAGGAGCGGTGAGGCGATCGCAGAAATCCGCAAAAGCGGATGTTTTTCCACGGAAGCGGAAGTGCAGGTGCGCTTATGGGATCGCAGGTGCGAAAGTGCTGGGCAGAATGTATAAAAAGGCCCCTTCACAATTTTCAGTCATGTGTTCATCATTTTTGTGTGATTTTGGAGCTTGAAGCTGTGATTTCAAGAGGGAATCAAGTGTTGATAGAGAGGTAAGCTACTTGGACTTTGTATCTTGTGTTTATGGTGATTATTTCATTATTTAATCATGAAATTAGTGGGAAAAATTAGAGAAAGAGTTGGGAAAATTAGGGCTTGAAATTGGAGAGTTAAATTGGGGATTTGAGGGGCCATTTGAGGTCCGATTTTGATGATCTTGATATGTACAGACTCGTGGGAGGATGGGGATTCTATTGATGTAATTTTTATCGAATTCTGAGACGTGGGCCTGGGGGTTGGGTTGGACCAATTTCGAGATTTTGAGTTTAATTTGATTATTTTTGCGTGGGCTTTGCCCCTTTGGCATGTATTGCTGATATGACTCTGATTTTGGATAGATTCGGGGCGATTTGAGGCCGAGTCGAGAGGCAAGGGCATTGCGGCATAGATTTTCGTTCAGTTTGAGGTAAGTAATTATTGTAAATGCTGTCCTGAGGGTATGAAACCTCGGATTTCACCTCGTTTTGCTACTTTGAGGTGACGCACACGCTAGATGACGAGCGTGGAGTTGTGCACCGTTGGGAATTGTGACTTGGTCTGTCCCGTACGACTGTTAAGTCGCGTATTTGATTTGAAATCATGTGATATCCCCTGTTTTAGAGATTGATATTATAATTTGGGTTGTATGCCATGTTTGGGGCCTTGTGCCGACCTGTTGAGTCCCTTAGGGGCATTTTCCCTATTTTTCCTCACTCTATTTGTTTTGAAAGCGTATCCTTAGTCATGTTTTACTTGTTTATTGTTTAAATCTGGTTTTACCACTTTACTTCTTAAAATGTGAAAAACTGTTTGGGCTGAGTTCCCTGTTTTACTAATGGTCCGAGTGATTGTGAGATTGATGACTGATATAGACCGAGGGTCTGATTGTGAGGTTAATGACTTAGAGAGGCCAAGGACCTGGTTGTGAGGATTATATATTTATGGATCGGGTTGCACGCCGCAGCAATATATATATATGGATCGGGCTGCACGCCGTAGCGATATAGGGATCGGACTGCACACCGTAGCGATATAGAGCTTGGGCTATAGGAGCCCCTCTGGAATCTGCACACCCCCAGTGAGCGCAGTCGACTATATATATAGATCGGGTTGCACGCCGCAGTGATATATGAATCTGGCTGCATGCCGCAACAGTTATTATATGATATCTATTGAGCGGGAGTGCTGAGTGTGAGCGTTGATTTATAGGACTTGAGACATGAGTGACTAAGAGGCTTGCCCGGGGGGCTATACATATACATGTATACGAGTGATGCTTTGCCTGAGGGGCCTGTTTATGAACTTATTGGTTTCACTCCTCCTTAAAGTGAGTTTCTATTGAATATGATGATTTAATCATTGCTTTCACTCATCTTTAGACCGAGCCTCTATTGAAAATGTTAAACAAAGGTTTTAAACGACTTTCCTTTAAACTGAAGTTTTACAAGGTATTCGGAATTTAGTCACTTGTTTGGTTTTTTTAGTTATTTCCACTGAGATTTTTAAGTTATGAAATGGTTATGAATTTCTGTTCGCCCGAGGGGCTGTATACGAATTTTGTTTTGGCCAAGGGCCGATTATGATTTTTTTATCACTTTCACTATAAATTTTACTGAACCTCTACTGAAAACTGTTAGAAATGCATTTTCAAAGGATTTTTCCCCGAAATGGGAGTTGAACGAGATGATTTGGTTTGTATCCTGTTTTGGAAACTTGCGGTATCCTCTGTGGTGCCATGATGTGGTTTACATTGATTTCTTACTGCTCAGACTTTATTTACTCTTATTACTTACTGAGTTGGAGTACTCACATTACTCACTGCACCTTGTGTGCAGATTCAGGTATTCCAAAACCCGGTAGTGGGTGTTGATTGCTCAGAGGTTGAGTCATTGGAGTTAGCAAGGTGGTTGCACGATGTTCGCAGCACTGTTTTCCTTCCTCTCATTTTCATTACTATATTTAGTACATTTTTTAAAAAACTCTTATTGTATTCAGACCTTAGTAGATGCTCATGACTAGTGACAGTCTGATGTCGGGTTTGTGTAATTATTCCTCACTTTTCTTTAAAATTTACATTCTGAGATTATTGGTTAATAAGCGGTATAAAAATAATTTTTCTTGAATAATGGTTGATTGGGGAGTTGTGTCGGCTGGCCTAGTTCCACGATAGGCGCCATCATGACCGGGTCGGTTTTGGGTCGTGACAGAAGTGCTTCCATTTCAAAATATTATCCATGCCTATCCCCATATCCTCAATATAGCTTCTTGCCTTTATGATCTTCTGAACCACCCATGAAGCTTGCTTGGGTGCCTTGATCCAGATTGGTTGTTGCTTCCCATAGTACATATGTAACCATTGGAACCACAACCTATCCTTCTTTTTGCTAAGATTCCATAATAGTTTGCAGATGGCAGCCTTGTTCCAGGAGTATACATCCAGGATGTTGAACCCTCCAGCTATTTTTGGTAGACAGGCTTTCTCTAATTATAACAGAGCCTTGCTTGAACTTTCTGAACCACCTGTCCAGAGATAGTTTCTACATGTAGATTTTATCCTCTTTAGGATCTTCTTTAGTAATACAAAGATCTAGGACCAGAATAACTGTATAAAGAACAAAATAGTTTTGGTTAGTTGCAATCTTCCTACATATGAGAGGTATTTGGCAGTCCAGGTCTTAATTCTACCCAGGATTTTCTCTATCAATGGTTGGCATTATGAGATAGATATCCTCTTAGTGCTCAGAGGAACTCCCCGGTACTTAAAAGGAAATTCACCCTTGGATAACTTTAGCTCACTTAAAATCTGTTGTTGGTCATTATAATTCACCCCTACAAAATAAATAGAGCTCTTATTCACATTAGCTTTCAAACCAGATGCTTTGGAGAAGGCATCACAACATTCATATAGCATACCAACATATATGACATCTCCTCTGTATAACAACAAGAGATCATCTGCAAACCCCAATTGGACTATCTTTAATTTCTCACACTTAGGATGAGAGTTGAAGTTTGGCTTTCTTTGCAAAGTCTTGAGCATTCTAGTCCGATACTCCATGACTAATACAAACAAGTAAGGAGAGAGTGGATCTCCTTGTCTGAGTCCTTTTTTGGCTTGGAAAGGCTTTGTTGGATTGCCATTAATTAGTATAGAATATGAGACAGTACAGACACACTTCATAACCCAATCAACAAAAATAACATGTATGTTCAAGCTGCTTAAGATTTGCTCTAAGAATACCCATTCAATAGAATTATATGCTTTTTGCATGTCCAATTTGATCATGAACCTAGGAGATACCCCTTTCCTCCCATAGCTTTTCACTAGTTCATTGCTAAGAATGATGTTGTCAGTGATCACCCTTCCTGGTATAAACCCTGATTGGCTATTGTCCACCAAAAAATCCATAACTCCTTTCATTCTGTTTGTTAAGATCTTTGATATGATTGTATAGATGACTATACAGCAAGAAATAGGTCTAAAATCTTTAATAGATGAGGGGTGTTTTACTTTTGGGATTAAGGTAACTATAGTGATATTAACAGGCAAATGCATAGTAGTTGTTTTAAAGTACCTCAATACAGCAGTAGTAATATCATCTCTTATAGTTTCCCATGTCTTTTTAAAAAAATGAGCATTGAGCCCATCACAGCCAGGTACCTTCATGTCATATATCCCACGGAGTGCAGAATATACTTCTTCTTTTGTAACTGGCTCAATTAGTTTTAGTTGTTGTCCCTGCCCAGTATTCCCCCTTCTTTCATCACACTAGATTGTATAGTAGGTAACTCATTTGCAAAAGACCCAAGTAAGTCTTTATAGAACCCTATTATCTCTTCCTCAATGCTCTTGTCAGTTTGAACAATGTCTCCACATATGTTAACTAAGCTTCTGATTTTATTATGATTGACTATATTCTTCATAGATGCATAAAAGTATGCAGAATTGAATCTCCTAGTTTCAACCATTGGACCCTAGACTTCTGTTGATAAATTTTTTCTTCAGCAGATACCCATTTCTCTAGTTGTTGTCTTAATTGCTTTTCCTCCTCAAGGAATTCAGAAGATGTACTCATATCGTGTATTTTCTCTTGAAGTTCTACTAGTTGTTGCCTTGTATTTTAAACCCTTGACTCTATCTGTGAGAACTCTGAGGAGTGAAGACTTTTAAGTGCTTGTTTAACCAGTTTAAGTTTCAGCCAAATTGTCTTCATGTCAATGGCATGATTGGCATCCCATACTTCTTTAACTATACTTTGAAAATCTTTGTGCTCAGCCAGATGGTTAAAAAATCTAAAAGACTTAGGCTTCTTTGGACTGTCTTTGAAATGAATGCATAGAGGGGAGTGATCAGAGAAGTAGGGATCCATCACTAGTACATCTAAATGCAGCAATTGTGTCATCCATTCAGAGTTCTCAATTGCTCTATCAATTCTACTAAACACATGACTGTTAGTCCATGTATAGTTCCTGCCAACTGCTCTTATTTCAGCCATACCAGCATCCATGAGAAATTGCTGGAAATCCCTAACTTCCAGCTCCTGAATAGAATTACCATTATACCTATCATCTACACTTAGTACTGCATTATAATCTCTCATAAAAAGCCATAGCCCCTATATCGTTTGGTGTAGACTCAGAAATTCAGTCCATAAACTTCTTATGTCCCCAATAGTGTGTAGTCCATATATAGCTGTAAAGCTAAACTCCTGTATAAGCGTCTTAATTTGCCCTTTATAATCCATTTTTATAGTTGGTATATCATGTTGAATTGGCACTAGAAATCACAAGCGATAACGGTAATAGTTTAGACACCATTAATAATAACTACTACATTCTACCAAGTCGGTGCTATCTACTGCATTATTCTACTAGCTTGTTGTTGTTTGACTCTATGTTCAGCTATAGTAATCATATTAATTTTGTTATCCCTTATAAACCTCGTTAAATCCTTTTGCTTATAGGCTTTGTTGAGGCCTCTCACATTCCAAGTAATTAACTTCACTTGGAATTAATTAGAGTACCTCTTATATCAACACCTCTATTACTTTGCCAACCTTGTTGAGTACTGCATGAAGCACCAATGTGTAGTTGCATTTTAGTATCCCCAAGCATGCCAAACCCATTTATCACCCCTACTGACTGTTCACAACATACTTGGACCCCTTTAGTAGCAGACTTCCCTCTTACAGTCTGCCAACCTTCATTTACAGTCTGCACTAGAGCTCTATTAGTTTCAAGGCTCATCTCCTTGTTCTGTGGCTTTTGCACTCCCTCTGCTATATGTAGAGTCTTCTTCTCTTGTATCTTGGATGTTTTCTGTGTTCTTCTTCTTGCCCTCCCTTAGCTTTCCATCCTTGCTTTAGTTTAATATTTTTGCCTTGCTTATGCTGTGGAGACTTGTGGGGTTGTTGAGGGGCTTTATCTTGACAACAATGCCCCAATTGTAGGCATGAACTACAGTAAAGAGGTTTCCACTCATATTCAATGTTTTTCTCAAATAGCTTTCCTTTAGGATCCTTGATCTTCACCTTTGTAGGTAGTGGCCTTGTGATATCCATTTCCACAAGAATTCTTGCATATGAGATACAATCCACCTTAGTAGTATAGTGATCAGCATAGATAGGAGTTCCTAGGCTACTCCCTATCCTGCTTAATGTTTCATTTTCCCAGCAATTTAGCGGTAAGTTGGGCAGTATCACCCACAATGGTATAGTCTTAAACACTTCTTCATTGAAATCAAACTCAGTCGTCCAAGCCTTTGTAATTACTGGCCTATTATTGATGGTGTATGGCCCTGAATGCAAGACTTCATTTCTTTCCTCCAAGCTATTGAACTTAACCACAAAGTAACCCTCGTTGTGGTAATATATCTTTGTCTTAGAAGTAAAGTTCCATTGGAATGCAATAAATCTCTCTACTGCCCCAATGCTTGGGGCCTCCCCTACAATGTATAATATGATAGCATATTTCCATTTTTCAGTGCCTTTTTAATCTTAGTTTGTTGCAGCTCCACAATTGGTTCTCCATTCTGAATTGTAGGTGCAATGAAAGATAAAGCAATAGCTCGTGCTGCAAATTTGTTCCCAGCAATGAGGTTCGCCCATGTCTTCTTCCCATTTGATTCTTGTTGCTGCTTTTCTCTCCCTCCAATTCAATAGGTTCAGTTGTTGCACTTGTGCCAATTAATCCTTCCTTAGTATCCCCCTGGCCTAGGTTCCCCCCAGTCGATTGGGCATTAATTCGTGCTACGATTCCGATTTTGTCTTTGTAGGATTAGGGATTGCCAACATCAATTGCTTGGCTACTCCTAGAGTTTTAATGCATGCATCCTTCGATTGCGACTCAGTAATCACTCTGGCATTAGAGCTCATTCCCTCCATAGATCCCATAACTGTGTTTGGTGTAGTTGCTCCGGCCATATCTCGAGTTAGGGTTCCCTGAGGTGATTTCCCTGTCCCCGTTGTTCTCCCTGTTGTAGTTATGAAGTCTACAAGTTGCACCTTTGTCAAATTCTGTTTTGGCTATCCTCTTCTCCCCATTTTCGGTGGGCGCAAGTTAGCAACACGCTAATCATACGCTGAGAGCTAGAGAGAGGAGAGAGAAAAACTTTTACCACAGGGGATTATTACTACCTAAAGAAATCTAAAAGACCTAATTTTGGATTATTCTATTTTTTTTTTTGTATTTTTGGTTAGACTTTAATCCCTCAAGAAAACTGTCTAGGAGATCCATCTTCGAAAAAAGTCAAATTTTTATTTTTTTCGATTTTTTTTATATTAAGCTACTAAACTACTACTACTATACTACACCATTAATTTTACTAACTATGTAATTAAAAATAAGAAGCTAGCTAACAACAAAAAACTAAAGAAAAATTAACAATATACTAGTATAATACTATACAAAGCACAGAGAACCTTCCACCCCATACTTAAAAGAGTGTAGTGTCCCCAATACACAAATAAAGAAAAAATAATAAGGATGGACAAAAAACTCCCTGAAAGGCCAAAGGCTAAAGCAATAGCAGTTCTCAGGTTACTCAGACTTCTCCCAAGGATGATCCTTTGTGTGAGTACCTCACACTAGTTCCAACCATCTGGCTCGCTTTTGCACATCTTATGTCCTTGCTTCATATACTCATAATCCTATAACATAAAACAACACTACAAAAATAATAGAAAAATAAAATAAACCAAAAATAATAGAAAGGAGTAAAACTGGGTTGCCTCCCAACAAGCACCTAATTTAGTGTCGCAGCATGACTTGAACCACTTTTTGCTTCCACCTCGAACTTATGAATTGAGCCCCTAATTTGGCTTCACGCTTTCTGTTATGGTCCAGTGGTGGGGATAGAAGGATAACCAGGCCAAGTAATAAATTTTTCACTCTGTACTTCTTGGCCTTTAGAGAGGAATGTAATTTTTGCCTTTTGGCACAACAAATTCAAGAATATAGGCACTCTCATCCTCACCCTTTGACCCCCTCATTGGCTCAGATGGCTCGATTGCTATCTTACTATCTAAACACAATGTGGAAAAAATATTGGAATGAGGTCTAATGCGCCTTAACTCATGAATTGTACTACTATTTACATCCCCATATATACACACACTCAAGTCTCCCAAAGTAATGTTATCTATTCCCTCATATGACTCTAGAGCATTCTTCTCAACATTGGCATCCTCAAGAAAAACATGGTCTAATGATTGGTATTCTCGTTTTAGCTCCTCAATTTGGTCTAGAAGATTTTTTTCAGCTTCACACAACTCATCATTAAATTGTTGGGCGTTACACGCATCAACCTTTTCATTCAAATTTGCATCCAAGTTATGCACAGTCAAGCCAAAATTATCAATTTTATGTGCAAGCTCATCTCTCTCCTTAGACCAATCTTTCACCAACTTTGTTATAAGACAACGTCGTCCCACATATTCCTTTAATCGAGAATATTCGTCTCAATACCAACCCATATTCAAATTCAGGCTTTCAAGAGTTCAGGTCATGACAAGCCCAAAAAGACGGGCCATATGAGTCTTCCATCAACCAAGCATCTTCATCAATAACCTTACCTCCATATATTTCATCCCCAGATGTCATGCTGAGAAAACTACAAACACACTAAGAGAGAAGTCAAATAGTTATAAAAATAAAATATTTACAAAAAGAGAATAAGAAAAAAAACTTGTAAAGATAAAAGTAAAAGTCTAATCTAGAAAATAACTAATTTTTAAGTCCCCGGTAACGGCGCCAAAAATTTGTTGCAGCCAAACGCACACGCAAGTATACGCTGTCGTCAAGTAATAAAGTGACTAAAAGTCAGATATCGAACCCACGAGGACTTGTGATTAACTATTAACTAAATTAGACTATCCTAATTATCTAAACAAAGATTAAATCCAAAAGTGGTGATACTAAAGTAATTAAACTAAAAAATAAATAATGAACTCTCAACAAAGGAAGATCAAATTTTTATGTTATCAATGTAATAAAAACGATCTAGGGTCATGGGATATCTAACATTCCTACTGTATTCTTCAATTAAATTGACTAATTAATTTATCTAGCTTATAGGTTGACAGGGTTAATATTGCTCATAAGAATCTGTCGAGTTCTTACTCGCCTATTCAAGCTAACCTAACGCCTATGTCTATGGAGTTATAATCAACAAGAACGCATTTATAATTCTTGTACATCAACCAAGCACGACAATTAGGTATATGTCTATCCTAACCGCGAATCCATTCCCTGATGCCCAGGCTCAAGAACTTGCTCTACTCAATCCTATATGCAATCTATAATTTCCACTTTCAACTACAATTCTAGATTCATAGATAGTATTTAATTGGTGATTAAGCAATCAAATAATTAAACGCAGGATTGAATAAATAAACTAATACGACAAATTAAGAAATCAAAATCAATATAGAATAGCAATATTCATGAAAGAACCACAACCTTAGAACGTGAAGTTTAGCTCCACATAGACATGGTAACCAAACAACAAATCATACAAAGAAACATAAAAATTACTAAGTTTAATGGGAAAAAAAAAATGAAACCCGGCCTCCACGGCGGCTTTGTGCTTTCCCTTGATCAAAAGTTACTCTCAAAAATGTTCTCCTTCTCCAAAATAGGTTTAGGACCCTTTTTATACAAGTTGGGACCGTGTAGGGCTGAAATAACTTTGTCCCGGATAAAATAGGAAAAATCTCGCACGCAGGGTCCAGCTCGCTCTGGCAGTGGCGCTAAAATCAGTACGTTAAATTTCATCTTTTCCAATTCTTTCTTTGATTGTAATTCCCTTTTTCTTTTGTCTTGCACTTGTGGGGACAGAACCCAAAGGGTGTCCCCCCTCCCCTTTTTAATTATTTTAATTATTTTTTTTCTTCCGCATTTTATTCAAATTTTTTTCAAATCTTCATTTTTTACATTGCTTTATTTCTACACAGTCAAAATATAATATTAAGCATAAAGTAATATAATTAATATTCAAAAGATGATTAAAATGCTAAAATGTGAGACAATAATGGTTAAATATATGTATTTTTTGACCGAACATCAATGCTCCATAAGTATAAAACTAAATAAACTACAACATCTCAAAAATCAAAATCATAAAACTCATATTTTTTAAAGAAATGTTTACGAAATTTTCATCATAATTTAATAGTAAAAATATTTAAAGTATATTTAAGAACCATATAATATTACAAATTCTTATGATATAATAAACAAAGATGGAAAAACTTGATCTCAATCCAAAAATCCCATTAAAACCCAAGTTTTTCGAATTTGAAAGAAAAAACTCATAAATTTAAGATTAAGAGGAATACTAATTTGATGTAATTTTAAAGTTTTGGAGTCTCTTTTTTTAGTGTTCTTGCTAGCGACCATATATAAAATAACAGAATAGAGAAAAAAATTATAAAAAATAATAAACAAGAAATAAAAAATTGGGTGGCAGCCAAAAAGGAAAATGACTGAGACAAAAGGAAATTAAAAGCACAAAGAAAGGGGGAAGTCGGACAAGATTCAAGATAAATTCTAAATTGAATTTTACACACGAGAAAAGCTTTCTAAAAGTCTACCAGTCATGGCACCTTTGCATAGTTTACGACTGCGGATGACAGGATCAGATATTTAACCTAATTTAAGAAAATTTTAACATATGTAAATAAAATATTTATCATCTTAGTGGGTGACATGTCACCCCTTCCTAAAGGGGTGGAATTTCCCCCTGGTAGACCTATGCAATACCTAGAGGGATTACAAACATCCGAAAATTTCGGTAAAATTTTCATATATACATGTATATATCTTTAGAAAATAGTGATATATTAGTAGTGACATCCTATATACAAAACATATTTTGGTTAAATCCAAAGTGCACCCCGGCCTTCAAATTTCAGGTCCGCCTATGACTCAAAGGATGTTACATAGGAGCGAATTTATGTAGAGCAGGGGTGAGGTACATGCACCCATGCTTCCCTCCTTAGGTTATGTATAAATAGTACTAATTTTTCTATTCTCGCCTAAATATATTTGTGGTCATTCATGCTCAAGTGACTAGTTTGGTGCACCGGTGACAAGTGCCCCTTTTGTCTCCTTTTTGTCGCACGTGTTAGGGTTTGATCCCCCATACAATTCTGTTTAACAAACAAACACCTTTTTTTTACTCTTTTTTTATAAATTCCCTTTTGCCTACGTTTGTTTTATTTTTCTTCCCTTAATCATTAAAACTTTGAAAACCTTAAAAGTAAAGTACTCGTGACTCGTCTCTCTCGGCTCTGAGGCTTTCTGTTGATTCAAAGCAGGAAAAAACCCTGCTCAATATTAAGCGATGTTTTTAAAAATATTTTTGAATAATTATTTAGTTTGCTATATAAAGCGTGATATACTATAAGTAATGATGCTGTTATTGACTGTTTTCAACGTATAAAAACTCGTCGAGGACAATTGTAAATTGTAAAATGAATGATTTTTTTTTGCGTATATAGTATTGATATAGTTTGCTCGTCAACTTGTTGTTGCCATAAAATTTTATTTGATGGAACCAAATATTTATGGAAAAATGCATAAATACCCCCCTAACCTATACTCGGATTCCCAACTACACACTTTTTCTTTACGGAAATCCTATTACCCCCGTAACTTATTTTAAATGGAATTATTTGTACCCTAAAACTAGACAACCAAACTCTTGGCAAGTAGTGAGTTACACGCGCCCCACATGTATTTTTATACTTTTTTTATTCTTTCTTCTTTTTCTTATTCTTTTTTCATATTTCTTATTATTCTCGTTTTTTTTTTGTTATTTCATTCTCTTTCTTTTTGTTTTGGTCACCGGCGGCATAAAATGGTTTGTCGAAATTTCACAAACACCATTTTTTTCGGCAAATTTTTTTTCTGGTGACAGATTTTTATCCCGATCTAAGTGTGTTTTGTTTATATATATATATATATATATATATATATATATATATATATATATATATATATATATATATATATATATATATATATATATATATATATATATATATATATATATATATATATATATATATATATATATATATATATATATATATATATATATATATATATATATATATATATATATATATATATATATATATATATACCTGAGAAAATTTTTTCCAGTTAAAATTTAAATACATCATTTTTTTTCGGCGTGGGAAGGTTTTCTGATGATGAATTTTTTTCCCCAAATCTGAGTGTATTTTGCTTTGCTTATGAATAGAACTTTTTGAGAATTTAATTTATGTGTGAAAAGAAAAAATGGAAGAAAAAAGGTTAGACAAAGTCGTCGGTGAATGAATATCCGCCGAAATTAAAGAAAAAATGAAAAAAAAAGTAAAAGAAAAAAGACAAAGAAAAAGGAAAAGGAAAAAAAAGTAAGAAAAAAAAATAAAAAATAATCTGAATTTTTTTTTTTTTTTGCTTCTCACTCTCCTTTGGGACAGTGAAATACACACACTCTACCACGTCAACGTTAAGGGTGTAAATAATTCCATTTAAAATAAGTTTAGGGGAGTAATATGATTCCTGCAAAGAAAAAGTGTGTAGTTGAGAATCCGGGTATAGCTTAGGGAGGTACTTATGCATTTTCCCAATATTTATCTTAAAGATGATAGTGCACCCATGTTGTTAAAATCCTGAATACGCCTCTCATGTTACACTTTCACAAATTAATTGATATGTTTCTTTCTGTGATATTTATACCAATATGCTTTAATCATTTGAATTGTTCTATTTTATAGGTGAAATGGTTTTCTGGCCACTTAAACTTGATGGGGTTTTAAAAGCCGATACATAAACTTATAACTTTCCCATTTAAACACTCAAACTTATTTTTTCCATAACTAATAAACATATTTGACCATGTCCATGTAGCGTCAGTTGGTCCTAATCAGCAGCCCGCGTGAGGAACACGACGCATAGGAGCGTGAAAACCCTAAACCAAACGCCCAATAGTACAAAATTGTATACATATTTTGTTTTCCTTAAATACTCCTAACAATTAATTGGAATGCTTGAATAGTACAGGTTTTTTTTTGTCTTTTTCACAAACATTAAAACCCATCATAATTTTGCACCCCCATGCCCCGTTCCTCTCTCCCCAGTTTCTCTCTATTCAGAAACTCTCGTTCTCCATCCTCTTTACTTACGCCATAGACACTCAGAAAGAAAAATTGATAAGCTCTGTCTTTCTATTTCTTTCATTATACAATGTGCCAACAGAAATTTTAAATATTTGAGTAAGTGAAACAATATTTCTTCACAATTTACCACCCATCTCAATAAAAGAACCCAAATTACAATCTTTCATTTTTTTCAACCCCACTCTTTCTAGATCTGCAATTTTCGATTTGATAAAAATGATGGGTTAGTGCCGTCCAAATCTGATTCTATATTACTCTAACTGCTGAAGCTTCTTAAAAAAAAAAACTAAAAAGGAATGACAACAATGAAGGAAAAAGAAATAATTATTGTCCAAATGATATTCTAATTTGTGTTCTGTTTATAGGTTGCATCCATTTTATCAGTTTAATATATTTGCTTGTTGAGATTATCATCATTGACATGAAAAGAAAAGATAGAGAAAAAGAATTGGGCAGGCTTAGTTTTTGGACTAAAAGACAGTAAAATCCCTCCTGCTAATGTGTTGTTAGGATGCTGCTAGGGGACCAGGGTTAGGGTTTTCGCGCCCTTGACGTGTAAGACATCCATTGGTCATTTGCTAACTAGATGGACATGTATGTGTATGTGTAATACACGCGCACATGGTCTCTTGTCAGATGTATTTATTAGTTATGGAAAAAACGAGTTCGAGTGTTCAAATGTGAAAATAGAAAATTTATGTATTGACTTTAAAAAATCCGACAAGTTTAAGTGGCCAGAAGTCATTTCGCCTATTTTATAATCTGAAAAAGTATCATTGTCCACTGAAGAAATAAAAAGAACTGCGTCTCTTTGATTAATGCCAGCCTAGACAAACCAAGGCCACATAACTTTGGATAACGATTCCATGGCCTATTCCAAAACATTATCCACGACAACACAAAAAAGTAAAGTAAAATTTTAAACTACAATTCTTTTGATCTTTTCTTCATTCTGATTCTTGGATCAAAGAAGTAAATTATTATACATTGAATACAACCAAAACAGATTTTAACCAAAGCATTGATCTGTTGGAAGTGGCCCAGGAATAGAACCTTGATCCAAGAACTGCAACCCAAACACAACCAAAATGGCTAACAATGACAAGTATGACAAGCCTTCAACTGCACCCAACAAACCAAATGGTCCATTGGGCAAACCTGAGCCAGTTTTAGACTTAGTGTACAATGACCAAGCCACAATTCCAACCACAACTAAATAACTCACCCCTTCAAGTGCACCAATTGAACCACCAGGTCCAGGTGGCAGACCACACCCTGTTGTTTTTAATGTGTAAAGAGACCATCCAATTACTGGTGTAGATATTAGTCCACCTACTATAGCAATTTTCTCTATGGAACTTGAGGTTTCGCTGCTTTCTTTAGCCATGGCTTGAATCTTGAATAGTGAGGGGGAGTGAGTTGTTTTGGGATTAACATAGTGATTGTAGTTGTGTTTTTGTGATGGAAGATACTTTGGGGATGATGGGGCTAGGAAGATTAACATTGTTAGACTTCAAAAATGAGTTGAGAGAGAAGGGATAAAAGGTAGTGAAATTTGAGTTGCTGTGAGGTGGAGAGTGGCTGTGTGAAATAACACAAGTACAGATTTATTTGGTCGTGTAATGGCAAATTATCTGGGACGTCTCAATACAGCTGCAAGATATTGGCATTCTTTGCTATTTCAAAAGTAGTATAGTATTATTTTATTTTATATAACGTTTTTCCGTTAAACACAACTTTTTAATATATTTGAAAATATTTTAATTATAAAAAGTTGTCAGTTCTAATACCTTTTATTTAGTTCTAGATATGTGAATTTTATTATTAAAGGATTTTTTTTTAAAAAAAAAAAAAAAGATGTCTGAATTAAGATAAAAATTAGTAAAAGATTTGAACGTCATAAATCAAATACTTCAAATTTTTTAAACGAAGGAATAGCACTTTTTTAATTGTAAATAATAGCATTTCATTTGTTTCCGCCTCCTCTATATCTACCGTACTTCAACTTCATAAAACTTGCCAGAGCACAAATAAGGAAAATTACATAAGTTGCCACGGACCTATGGCCCAAATTCGGTTTATACATTTTCTGTGGACCATAATAACCTTACACACGTAACCTTTCTAAAGTGTGTCTAGTATACACCTCCTTTGACCAGGTCTAAGCGTGTGTAATACAAACTGGACCAAGCACGTGGACAGTATTTCAAGACAATTAATAAACGATCAAAAACATATTCCAACGACTCTTTTTATAAGATTAAAAGGGCCTTAACCCATTTCTTTCTATACTAGAACCCGATTTTCATCTTCTTCTTCCTCCTTGAAAGCTCTAAATTGAAGAAAATTTTATCTTCTTGAAGCCAAAATTTATTCCTCTTCTTGAAGCTCGAAGCCAATATTACAATCTTCTTCTATTTCTTTCTTCTCTTTTTTGACATAAGGATTAAATTTCTAGGGCTCAATTTTAAGGTTTGGGAAAATGTATAATCTGAGAAAATTTTGCTATTGTGGTGAAGAAGTTGTGGTGATACAGTCATGGAGTGTTGATAATCCGGAGCGTCGATTTTACGGATGTCCATTTTATGAGGTAAATATCAATTGTATTTTTCTAATCGATTTTATATTCCGTAATAATTTTTTCTCTTCAATTTTTCAGAGGGACAGTCGATCGGCATGTAATTTCTTTATGTGGTTTGACCCCCCCAACTCCAAAGCACTTGAAAATGGTGATTTTGGGGCTGCTGAAGAAGAAGAAGAGGGCATTTGATGCATTGTTGAAGGAAAATAGAAACCAAAGAAATTGGAGGAGATTGTGTGTGCTGATTTTAATTGCAATTGTGTTGAAGTTGATTGTGTTAGGTAGTTCTAAAGATTTTTATATAATGTAAGAAAATGAATGAAGTTTTTTGGTAGATTTTGTATCCCTTTTGTTAGAAATGAATGAAATCTTTTGGCAATTGTTAACGTTGTTTTGTTTGAGTTTGTTGCTGTGTGAGTTGAATGATTTTTTTGGCAATTATTAATGTTGTTTCGTTTGACTTTGTTGCTGTGTGAGCTGATAGTGCAGTTAAAACACACCTCAAATTGTGACTGATAAAACACTGAAACACAGTCAAATAGTGGCTGATATACAGCTCAAATGATGAAATTTTTCAGAAATAACAGCATACAAAAATGACATCACAAATGCTTAACAACATACCAAAATAACAGCATTCATACAACACTAAAGACACATCTGCCCAGAAATTATCAAATAACACTAAAAATATATTTCATCATAGAGTAAATGTGTTCATTACAGTCACCTAATAGCAGCAGCCTGCCTTAACAAAAATATACGCTGCCCAGTTTTACAGCATACTAAAATAACAGCAGGCTGCCTTAACAAAATAACAACACTAACAGTAAACCTAAATAGCAGTTCCAAATTAACCTAATAGCAGTTCCAAAATAAATTACAGTTCCAAAGGAAAATTACAGTAGTTCCAAAATAAATTAACAGTGACAATAACAGAATTCAGTTGTTGTTCTTGGATGGCTGGGATGATGAACTTGCTTGACTTAAATTGGATTGAGATGCGGCAGTTCTGGAACGAGTTGCGGCAGTTCTTTCAAGTTGTCTTCTAGTAATGGTTGGTCTACCATTCCATTTTACACCACTTCTTGGCTTGTATGCACACTCCAGAATACTTGTCGAGGACCTCTTTTCACCACCATGAGAGACCACTCTTGGCTTACCTCCACCAGACTGCCAAAAACAGAAAATATTCAGTAAAGTTGTTAAAGCAAACAAGATATAAAATTAACTTTGAACTACCTACAGAAAAATTTGTGAACCCAATGCTTGATTGAAATAGTCCAAACCCAGAACTTCCCCTACCACTACCAGTTCCTCTTCCTCTACTAGCAGCAGTTCATCTTCCTCTACCAGCAATAGTAGGGGAAGAAGTAGTTGGAGTTGAAGCTCTACCAACAGTTCATGTTCCTCTTGCTCTACCTCTTCCTCTTCCTCCACATCTTTGTATATATGAAGCATTTGCTGGAGTAGAATCTGCATTCCTTGCTTTCTTAGGGCAGCTCCTCTTGTTGTGTCCATATCCACCACAGTTTGAACATATCATCTTCATACCCTTTCTTAAAAGCTTTCCAGAAGTAGGATGTTCAGTTTCTTCTCTTCTTCTTTGGTCTGCCAGGCATCTTTTTAATTGGTGGGAATTCAATTGGTGGATTGGTAGATGTTGGCCACATTTGCATGTTTGGCACAGGCTGGATGAATATTGAATATGCCTTCAGATAGGTGGATTTGTGGTACCAGTGAGATATGTAGTTAATTGGGTCAAGGTTCCTGAAATGCATAGCAGCAATGGCATGAGCACAAGGGATACCCTTTAGCATCCATGACCTGCATGTACAAGTTTGAGCTTGCATATTCACAATGCTTCATCAACACTCTTAATGAGGTATTCTCAACCTCATAGCCATATTCACCATTCCACTTAATTGTACACCTCATAGATTGGGCCATGTTATCCTGATACACCTTCATAGCAATTGGGGATATATCACATATCCATGTATCTGCAAACTCCCTCAACATTCCTATTCTCTCCATCATCTTTACTCTAATTTCCTCCAACATTGTGATAATTGTCTTGTGCCGAGCAGCAAGTATCCAAGCATTAAATGTCTCGCATATATTGTTGTCAATTATATCACATTTCTTGTCACAGTTGAAGTATGCTCTGCACCAGGTTTCCTTGTTATACCTCAAGAGGCTCTCATATATCCCATTCCCAAGCATATTCAAACTGTCCCGGTGAAAATTCAGTTCTACCACACATGATGCTCTAGCACACCTCCAGAAGTTGTTTCTCCTCTCTAATCCTCTCCAATCTTTGGACCAGTTTGCTAATATATGTTTGGCACACCACCTATGTTCACTTTCAGTCAACACTTCTGATACAGCTTTAAGCAATCCCTTAAACATAAAAAGAATTGAATTAGTTGCCAACAGAAACAGAAATTAGAAAAAATAAATATTGACAGAAAACAGAAACAGAAGAATATATTCACCTTTTGCATATCAGACATGATAGTAAGATCCCTTCCATCTTGAAGCTCTAAGTCATGAGTCACACACTTCAGAAACCATGTCCAAGTGAAATTGTTCTCAACCTCTACAATGGCCCAAGCTATAGGAAACATTTGATTATTTCTATCCTTTGATACTGCTACAAGAAGTTGACCCTTACAAATGCCTTTCAGAAAACAGCCATCAAGGCCAATTATCCTTTTGCAACCTTCAGACCATTCTTTTTTCATAGCATAGAAGCAAACATAAAATGAATTGAAGACAAGCTTGCCTTCACCTTGATCTTCTACCTTCACAACACAAGTTGTACCTGGATTTGTCTGTAACAGAATATCTCTATAATCATAGAGTCTCTTGAACTCAACATGCACATCACCTATTATCTCCTTCAGAATTTTTGCTCTAGCTCTATGTACAGTAGACCTACCAATATACATGTCTAGTTCATCCTTAATGAGTTTCTTTAGCTCCCAAACTTTTATATTTGGTTGACACACAATCTTATCTATGTAATTCTTTGCTAGGTATCTGGAGTTGCAAAACTTGTTTTTATTTATTTTGTAACACTTGTGGACAGGACAATACCTTTTTACCTTAAAATTGTTGAATCTGCCAACTTTGTTTGCAGACAAGATCCATGGACATTTTGGATGCATGCATCTTATCCTCACCCTACCAGGTTCATTAGTATACTTTTCAATTTGAACTCTTTTCTGAATTGCATACTTACTAACAGCAAACCTAAATTGTTCAACACTCTCAAAAATCAGCCCTAACTCCCATGTTATTTTCTTGACAGTTGGATCAAATATCAGGGCTTTCTTCCTCCTCTTGGCAACCATTTTCTCCTTATGTTCTTCATCAAATTCATCTTCACCATCTGAAGGAAAACTTTCAGCATCTGAAGACCCAAAGTAAGGCTCATCTGTCAGGTTCATTAATATACTTTTCAATTTGAACTCCTTTCTGAATTGCATACTTACTAACAGCAAACCTAAATTGTTCAACACTCTCAAAAATCAGCCTTAACTCCCATGTTATTTTCTTGACAGTTGGATCAAATATCAAGGCTTTCTTCCTCCTCTTGGAAGCCATTTTCTCCTTATGTTCTTCATCAAATTCATCTTCACCATCTGAAGGAAAACTTTCAGCATCTGAAGACCCAAAGTAAGGCTCATTTGTCCCTACTAAGCTTGTGTACCTATCTTGCTTGCTAGCAGTTCTTAATTCATCAAAACCAATATCAACTCCTGCATCACCTAGGTTAATATCACCTCTATCATTTGGCCTTTCACTCCTTTTCCTCCTATACTTCCTCAGTTCATCCCTACACTCTACAAATTCTTCATGAACATCAGATCCATAATCCTTATCATCAGGAACATGTAAATCTACTCCATCACTCTCATCACTATCACTATTGTCAAAGTCTGAATCATTCTCATTGTCATCCTCACCTTCACTATTATCAAAGTCTGATTCACTATCTACTCCACTCTCTTGTTCTCTTGAAGGTGCAGGGGCAGGAGCAGGTTCAGGGGAAGGGGAAGGGGAAGGGGTAGGTTCATGAGCAGGGGCAGATTCAGATTCACTATCTTCCTCTTCTTCTAAGACAGTTGTGCTCTTAAAAGCTCCACTATTAGACCCACCAACCCCTTTACTAGCCTCATTTATGTCAACAACACATAAAGGGGCAGCATGAGTCACATAAATATTTAAGGTATCCCCATCTTCCAATTCATTGCAAATGTCTAAAATATCCTTTTCTATGAGAATATTTACCAATTTATCTGTTCTATCCATTGTACAAATATACAACTCAACCACATTTTAAAAGTCATAGATCCTAGTGTAGTTCATCAGTTCAATAAGAGATAGTAAATCCACATCTACATCTAAAGTCAATGTTTGACTACCACCCACATAACGAGCAAAGTTACCAGGAACTAATACCCCATCATGGTACCACCTGAGGATAATGATTTTAAAAGACATTATCTGCAAACAAATAAGGGATAAATAAATGGACTTTCCACATGCAACAATTGAAAATAAAGAACTACAGATGAAATATAAAAGTGGAGACAAAGACAAGAGCATATCACATTGTTCAAAGCAATGTTATTACAATAATCAGTTAAATCCTAACTTTACACACGGTTTGCAAACACAAGACAAATTTTTTTTATAAAAAGAACTATCTGTAAAGGCAACAAGACGACAACTTCACAGTGATATCGACAATGACAAAAGATTCTCCTTTTAAAAAGTCCGATAACCCTAAGCAAAGCAGAAGAAATTTCACAAAAAAAAACTAGGTTCAACCCACCCACTACTATAATAAACGGGTAATGCAAGAAGAAGAAAATTATTAACCTATTAACCGCATAAATCCACCTGAAATCCACGATGAAAGCGTAGCTTGAGATGGTCGCCGGAATCGCCTTTACAGTAGCTCCTTCTAGATGTATCGGATTTTGGTACTGGCTTGGGTAAGTTTGGTTTTAACGCTTTTACCTTATGGGTCTGGTAGAGTCAGTTAGGGTCGGGTAGGGTAGGGTTATTTATTATAAGGTAATGGGTTAAAATTAAGTAAAGTCAAACGCGTGACATACACGGATGTCTTATTAACAGGATCTGGTCAAAGGAGGTGGGTACTAGATACACTTTAGAAAGGTTTCTTGTGTAAGGTTATTATCGTTCACAGAAAGTGTGTAAGGAGAATTTGGGCCAAAGGTTGGGTGGTAAACTATGTATTATCCCGAAAAAGTTGCAATAAGTTAATAGAGAACGGACAACGTAAAAATAATCTATATTATTATTTATATTTGTCTATATCTATATTATTATAAAAGTACGAATATTAAAACGCTAAATATTGAATAACAAAAATATCCCTGAAATATTGACTGACTTTGATACCCTTCAAAATTGAATTATTTCTTCAAAAGAAAAATAGAATATGGGATAAAATTGTAACATTAGTGCCTAAGATATAGGACTTTGAAACCAACTAACACAAGAAAATTTTTAAACCATAAAATAATTAACATGAATAACTTTAGGAATTTGTTACCAACTAATAATAGAACTTCTTAAAGCCACCTGTCATTAGAAAACAAGAAGAAAAATTTCCTAAACCACGACATAACGTAATATAACCATGACATTCTAACTACTTGTTTAAATGCATGAAAGTACTTAACAAACACAAAAAATTAGAGTAAGTTTAAATTTGTAGAACATATAATTAGCGGTCTATCTTATTTTAGCTTCAAAATTAGAGGTAGTCTTTAAATAGAATTCTATTTTTTTTTTTATACCAAAATAATCGATGAATTTATATAGGATTAAAAATATACGGGGAAATTATTATGATTAGGACATTATTTTGTTTTTTCCAAGTGTCCTTCTAATTCAAATATTGACAAACTTTTATATCCTTCAAAATTGAATTATTTATTTAAAAAAGGAATATGGGATATATTGATTTGGTAGGTATGACGAACTTTTAATATATATACATTAATTTGCATCCCAGAAAAGATAACTCTCAATTGATTACTACTCATAATAAATCAATTTTCAAAAATAAATATACTAAATTACATCTCAATATTCTCTATGAAGATTGATTTGGACATGTACTAAACAATTTTGATTGACTCTTGTACTTTCTAAGAGGTTGGATTAATAAGAATTTGAGTTGAATAATTTTCTAGCATAACTTTTGTATACTATGATGTTATTTGTGGCTTGAATTATTTCCTTGTATTTTTTAGGAAACCCATAGTCCCTATAGGTTTAGGAAAACCCATTGTCCTAATAGATTTGGGAAAGGAAAACCTATAGTCCATGTCAAATTGGGAAACCTTTCTCATATATGTTTGAGACCTTTTGGGATCTATATATAGGGGTTGTAGTTGAGGATTCTATAGATTGTATTGTGTTTTTCTTCTCATCCATAGTGGAAAACTCTCTCTTCTTTTTCCTCGAGGATTAGGCTTAGCCGAACCTCGCTAAATCCTTGTGTTGATTTTTCTTCTCTATTTGTTTTGTGTGAGATTGTGTGCTAGTTAACCCACGATATTCCGCAACAATTGGTATCAGAGCAAGTTTCGGATTTTTACACATAATTTAGGGTTAAGATGTCTTCATCATCTTCAACAAAGTACGAAGTGGAGAAATTTGACGGAGGTTCTAGTTTCAGTCTATGGAAGATTAGGATGAAATCGTCCATGGTGTTACAAGGATTATGGAAAGCAATTGATGAGGATTTACGTGAAGCTATGAAAGAGACAAAGAAGGAAGACTTAAAGGAGAGGGCTTTGAGTGCGATCTTCATGAGCGTTACAAATAGCGTTCTTCAGGAAATTGCTGAAGAAACTTCTGCAGCAACGGCATGGAAGAAGCTGGAAGATCTGTATTCTAAGAAATCGCTGACAAACCGCCTCTACCTAAAAAAGAGGTTATACAATCTCCGTATGAACAAAGGTACACCTGTTAAAACTCACCTTGATGAGTTTAATTCAATTATAATAGATCTGAAGAATGTGGATATCAAAATTGAGAGTGAGGATCAGGCCTTGATTGTGGTATGTTCTTTACCACAGTCTTATGATACTTTTACCGATACACTGCTATATGGGAAAGATAACATTTCACTAGAAGATGTTAGTAATGCATTAAAATCTAAAGAGTTTGAAAAAGAGCTTTCCAGACAACAGAATTGAGGGCGAGGGTCTTGTGATTAGAGGAAGAACACAACAAAAGGACTTTAACAGGAAAAAGTCAACCGCAAGATCAAAGTCTAGAGCAAGGAAGCAAAACTGTTATGAGTGCGGGGAGCAAGGTCACTACAAGAGAGATTGTCCTAAGCTGAAGGAGAAAAGAGGGAAGCAGAAAATAGATAATTCGGCAAATATTGTTGACACTGGCAATAATTCTGATGATAGTGATTATGTAGGAGAAGTTTGTGCTGTGAGTTCTAATCATGGGCAAAATTCTTGGGTTCTTGATTCTGATGCTACTTTCCACATGTGTCCACACAAGAATTGGTTTGCAACTTACAAACAAATGAGTGAGACTGTCTATATGGGAGATGATAATCCATTACCAGTAGAGAGAGTTGGTAACATCAAATTGAGAATGTTCGACTGAATTATCAGAAACATTGAGTGTTGGCATGTTCCTCGGATAAAGAGAAATTTAATTTCTCTTTCGACTTTGGATGATCAAGGGTATAAATTTCACTCCGAGAATGAAATACTTAAAGTGTGTAAAGGCTCCATGGTACTCATAAAGGGTAAACTACATTCTAAATTGTATCATCTTCAGACCAGTGTAGTTGAAGGGGAAGCTAATGTAACTTGTGAGAAAAGTGATCTGAATCAGTCTCAGTTGTGGTACTTGCGACTTGGCCATATAAGTGATAATGGATTGTCTTTGTTGAGTAAGCAGAATTTGTTGAATAGGTACAAAAATCAAGTTTTGAATTTTTGTGAGCATTGTGTATTTGGTAAATAGACAAGGGTAAAGTTCATCAAGAAGGTCGAGTACAAGACCAGAGACAAGTTAGATTCACTCTGACTTTTGGGGTCCAAACAGAGTTCCCTCCAAGAGTGGTGCCAGGTATTTTATGACTTTGATTGATGATTACTCAAGGATGGTGTGGGTGTATTTTCTGAAAAATAAAGATGAGACATTTTCGATATTTGTTAAATGGAAGACGATGGTTGAGAGGCAGACGGAAAGAAAAGTTAAGCATCTTCAAACTGACAATGGGTTGGAATTTTGCAATTCTGAGTTCGATAATTTCTGCAGCAGGGAGGGCATAGTGAGACACCGCACTTGTGTCGGAACACCACAATAAAATGGTGGTGATAGGGCACGAAGCATGCTTTCACACTCATATGTTAGCAAAGATTTTTGGGCTGAAGCAATCAATACAGCTTGTTATTTGGTCAATAGATCTCCATCCACAGCTATTGAGTTCAAAACTCCTTTTGAGGTATGGTCCGGTTCGCCTGCTAATTATTCAAATTTAAGGATATTTGGTTGTCTTGCTTATGCTCATGTGAGGGATGGAAAACTTGAGACGAGGGAAAAGAAGTGTATATTTCTAGGGCATGCAACTGGAGTGAAAGGTTGTAAATTATGGTGCACAGATCAAAAGACTCCAGGGCTAATTATCAGTAGGGATGTAACATTCAATGAATCTGCCTCACTGGACAGTCAGAGGGAGAAGGCAATAGCAAAAACAAATCGTGGTGTCAGTGACCGCATAGAGCTAGAAATTGAATCTCCACTAGCTCAGCCCAGTAGTTCTAAAGTAGAGGAAGTGGAGGAGGTGCAAAATATTGATCAAGACGATAATGTTAATGCACCTGCGCAACAACCTTATAGCATTGCAACAGGCATAGAGAAGAGAGTGATCAACCGACCGCAAAGGTTTGCAAACGTAGTTGATGGGAATCTTCTTGGATATACGAATCCAGTGGGATTTGCTTTGGCAGTTGCAGAGACCGCTATCTAGAAGCTATTCCGAGTATAGAACCAAATCGATGGATTAGTGCTATGAGTAAAGAGATTGACTCTCTTAACAAGTTTAGGTGTTTCCTAGACTTGGTTGATGCGTGCGAAAATGGATAGAGCCCTTACAAGGGCTGAGGGCAAGGTAGAGAGACGTTGTTCCTGTTGATGAAGAGAATTCAAGCCAAGGGGAAGATTTGTTATTTATGGCTTGAATTATTTCCTTGTATTTTTTAGGAAACCCATAGTCCCTATGGGTTTAGGAAAACCCACTGTCCTAATAGATTTGGGAAAGGAAAATCTATAGTCCTTGTCAAATTGGAAAACTTTTCTCATATATGTTTGGGACCTTTTGGGATCTATATATAGGGGTTGTAGTTGGGGATTCTATAGATTGTATTGTATTTTTCTTCTCATCCGTAGTGGAAAACTCTCTCTTCTTTTGGCCCGAGGATTAGGCTTAGCCGAACCTCGTTAAATCCTTGTGTTGATTTTTCTTCTCTATTTACTTTGTGTGAGATTGTGTGCTAGTTACCCACGATATTCCGCAACATATGATTCTATTCTACAAAATAATCAACGAATGCATTTTCATTGTGTGGCTAAGAAATTAAAACGTTTAGACATAAAAATGTGTAATACTCGAAACGTAATATCGCCTAACTTGTGATTCCAGAATATTTAGTTTCAATTTTTACTCCTATATAATGTCAAAACATTATTCATGACCTTGCTTGTATGATATATTATATTTTTATTTATTTTAAGTAAATAATTTCGTACTGTGTACGTATTCCATAGTATATGCAATTAAAAGTTTATTACTATCAAGTGTATTTCTCGTGCAACGCACGAACGTAGAGACTAGTACTATATTAAAAGTACGAAGGCCCTTAGCGAAATGTCGTTTGCCTTTTTTACCCTTTAAAAACATATTACATATTGGATAAAATAGTAATTTAAGTTATTTTCCTAATATTTAGGATTTCAATATTAATTATATTTTGCATATCAAATACTTCCTTATTTGAACTAGGTATGAATCCTAATTTTTAGGATTCAAAATAAGGTACTAAATTTTATCTTAATAAGACCGTTAAAGGAAAGAAAAACCACCAACATATTTTTAGCACGTTTATTTTCCCATACCTTTCATTAATAAGAGATATTGTGCCTATAACTTGAATTGTAAAAATTCAATAAAATACTATTAATGAATTCATGTTTACCTAGAAAAAACTAAGAGATTTAAAACTAACATTTTTTACTATTTCAAACATGATCTTTATCAACAAAAAGGAGAATATGAAGTCCCTCCAAATTTATGTTAATTATTATAAGAAATACTTCATTTAATAAGTCATTTAATTATTTTTCTAATTTTAGATATTTGAAATTAATAAAACTTAAGATTTTACTTTATATAAATCATACCCTAAATTATGTATAAATAATAAACAGAATAAATACAAGAAAGAATAAAAAGATTGAAGAAAGAGGACGTAAGTGATTTGAAATCCTTCTACAAGTCTTGAAGATGTAAGTAGGATAAAAACTACTTCTAATACCTCATCAATACTGATGTGATCCATTTTCTAATAAGTTATTTACGTTTGATTTATATGAGTTTTTAAATATTACGATAATTTAAATATACAAGACTATGACACTAATAATATTATTCGATATTACATTTTGAGATTTTGAAGAACTATTATTATTATTATTATTATTATTATTATTATTATTATTATTATTATTATTATTATTATTATGCGAAATATTGAGCACAAATCAATAATAAACACAAAATTTATCAATTATTAGAACAAGATAAGTTATGGGATTTTTTTATTTTTAATTAATGATACATTTAGCTAAATATAAATGGCTTTCTTAGCTACAAAAATTAATTGTGGTTTCTAAAAGGACATTCAAATCTTAAATTTTATTGAGAAATTTTCAAAAAGCACTATCTTTTAGTGGTAATTAGCTATCTATAGATACCATTTGCTATATTACGGATTGTAGATACTTTTTCTATTGTTATAAGATGTATTTGATGCATTTAAGTTAATGTATTCATGAATACAGTAACAAAAATAGACGTGAATCGGGGAAATCCAGCTAATCAGTTGTTGTATTCGACTGTATTCATAGCGTGAAACATGAGATTACAGTTGGACAGATTATTGTATTCGACTGTATTCACGGCGTGAAACAGGGGATTACACTATTTTTAAACGGAAAGTGAATCAATTAACATAATAGACTCATAATATAACGCAACAAACTCATTTATAACACACAAAATTTGTATTCCCAGTTATAAAAAAATATTCTCAACCGAAAAATACCCCAAAAGTATAGCAATCTCCAGAAAAATTATATATTACATCTGAATACATAAATTATATTAATTAAAAAAACATATGAATACATTGATGGCATATAGCGAGACAGTGAATACAATGAAATACATAGAATACAACGGAATACATTGAAATACAATGAAAAAAAAGATAGTGAATACAATGAAATACATGGAATACAACGACATACATTGAATTACAATGAAGAAAAAGACAATGAATTCAATGAAATACATGAAAATACAGCGTGATACGTTGAAAATACATTGAAATATATTAACAGAAAATCAAGTTGCTCGGCCCCAAACTCCGTCATCTTTGTTCAAGAACAAACCCTAATTTCCGACGAATCCGCCGTCGAGCAAAAACCCTCAACTCTTTCGCCTTTCTCTCTCTTTCTCTTCACCGAATATCCCTGTAACTCATTAGAACAAATTAAAAGAATGGAAAAACCCTAGGATTGACCGAGTTGGGCAAAATTGATCTACTAGAACTCGTGTAAACCCTAGCTTGACCGAGGTGAACGGCAGAAGTGGCGGCGGAAGGAGGAGGAAGGTGGGAAGAGGTGGTGCGGCCGAGAGAAGTGAATTAGATTGAGCATGTGTTTTCAGGGAATGGGGGATGGGGGAAGAGAATGGCATGTATCAAAGTAGAGAGAGAAAGAAAATAGTGTAACTGAATAGCGTATTTAGTGGCTAAAGGGTAGGAGGTAACCAAAATTAGATATTTTGCTATAAACATTAAAAGGTATCTATAGAATATAATTTTTTTTAAATGGTATTTATTTAAAATAAATAAGGTGTTGACCTTTGCTACAGGAGGTAAAAATTCCAATTCCAATTTTATTTATGATATACAGTGATTCTTAGTTCTTTGAAATTTACAAAGATTTCTCTTTTGCTTTCCTTTTTTGTTTTGGAACACGTCTAGCATGGATGATTTTCCACCCCATTCAATTGTTTACAATTTGAAAAAATTATTGAATGAAAATATAATTATAATTAAATATTTTGAATTTGGTATGAACTAATCTTAAGAATTTGAATAAATAAAAACTAATTATTTCTTATAAATATTAAGAACGAAGCATTTGAATTAATTAATTGAAAAATATTCCAATTATATTATTTTTCAAATTTATCATAAAAGTAAAATTATTTTCAAGTTAAAACAAATTTTGGAGTACATAAATTTATTTTCATAAAAAGACCACTGGTGATAAAATCGGAAATAGAGCAAAATCGATTACCGTAAAAATTCAAACTTGAGAAATGAGAATGAAATAGTAGAAAACAAAATATATTCAAAATGAATTGACATTAATTTTTTTATTTTCATTTTTCATCGATTCCAATAAATATCCCTTATGGATATATATATATATATATATATATATATATATATATATATATATATATATTGTAAAATATTCACACAACATTAGTTAGGTTAATTTGACGAATGTTTGAAAAATTGTGATAAAAGTATATAATAAATATCTGATCATTGTATATTTAGTATTATACAACAGAAATGACTAAAACTTTTGTTACATTTTTCCAAAGATTATGCCCTCCTTACATATCCTCCAACATAAAATGTTGATTGAACATTTTCCGCTTTAAAAATAAATTTTATATCGAACAAAATTAATAATTTTTCTAATATTTAGAATTATGGAGTTAACCATTACTGGAATTATTTGAATACTAATTCCGCTGATTGTGACATTAAAACCAAAGTATACACTTTTAATTCTAATTCTAAACTATTCTTTGAAGTAAATATGTCACGAATGATCATCTTTCAATTGTAAATTCTCTCACAAGCTTGCTTTCGTATCCTTTTAAATGTGTTTATTTTTTTTATTGCTCTTGAATGTGATTTTGTGATCTGATGAAAGTTATAAATTATTAGCTGCATGATTATATGTTTTAAGTTCTATCATTCGACACTATTTAGGCTTTCAAGGACTTGTTCTTGTTGAAACTGAAAAGGAAGCATGATAACTTGTAAAATTGAAGTTACAAAGTTATGAAACTGGAACAAAAATTAAGTTGAATTATGAACTAATAATTGAGAATTTTATGAGGCCTTTTTTATTTATTGAGTTAGTTATACCCAATCAATATTTATGATCATCTTCATAAACTTATGTTTTTATTTGACCACTACGTCGTGCACCTATTCCCTCAAGGAAATATAACTTTGTTTAATGACAATAATCACCCTCATAGCGTTCCCTAATTTTGAGGGGGGTTTTTTTATATATATATATATATTTGGGGGTGGGGGGGGGGGAGTGCAGGAGTCCGGGTGAGGAAGGAAGAAATAAGGATGGATGTATTACCATTGATTTGAATTCAATAATCAAAGTTCAAGAAATTAAATACAAATCCAAGCGCACACACGCTGCATCTCTTTGTAACGTAATTTGGTACAAGTACAAATAAACAAACAAGAGGAATCCCATTTTGTCGCAACCAGCTTGTGAAGTTCACGCGCGTTGACAGCGTGGACCAAAGTTTTGATGGAAAACCCAAGGCAGGCCGAATCCTGCTATACTTAAGCCGGCCCAAACTCAGTACACTCATTGGCCTGCTCTACCCTTAATCACCTTCTAACGTAGCAGCTCAATCTATTCAAGGCGCATATCCATCATTTGACCACCCACAGTTTTGGGCTTCCAAGCCCAAAAATATTTTTACGAGGGCCAAAAATCTGCTTTGAAGATACCCGAGATGGCACAAAACTGATGGGCTGGCTAGTGGTATAGAATTTTATAACAGAATATAAGCGCGGATTTTCTTCTATCCCTTTTTTTGCGTATGGGACCATTGCTTTTTTTCTCTTTATTTTTTTTTTATCTAACGAAATTCTCGACCGGTTGGTACAATATCATTGCTCGGTCACATGGTTGGAAGATCAGCGAATAGGTGCAATCAACTGACACACAAACAGCTGCCACCTGGCACCACCTGCAAGTTGCCAAAAAAAATTAGATGTAAAAGTAGGCTGACAGCAAATTGCATGTGACATAATTGGATCAAAGGACGGACTCATCACAATGATAAACGGTCACACTTAACTGAGACAACTATCCACAAGACTGTTTTACAAGCCAATTAAAAACTATCCCCCAGGAAAAGCAAAGCGTCCTTTTTAAAATTCAAGAAAAAAGGCGGAAAACAAATTCTATCACTACTTCTATTGTTGAACTAGCAGAGGTTTTCTTTTTAGCTTTTCCCCAATTCAAATTCCCCTCCAATAACCTACTCATGAAGCGGATTGGATCTCCCCATCAACTGCCATTTGAATCACAACCCAACGGCCAATATTTACTAACGACCTTTTGAACATTTGTATACCTCTCAGACCTGAATTTCCCACCAAAACATGTGTTCTGTCCATGAAAAGACGTTCAACAGTCAACTACTTCCAGCCTCCAGACAAATCTATTCCTCAAGTTCATCACTTTCGTCAAACCCACCACAGATAAAGTCACTAACGATGCTTGGATGACTTTGCATACTCTTCATCATCATCTTCTTCACCACCATCATCATCATCGTCATCATCCCGCTTCCTCTTTTGAGAGGAGGAAGGTGGCACCTCTTGAACTTCACCATAGTCGTCCTCTTCATCTTCAACTTCTTCCTCCAACTCAGGATCTTCATCACCATTTACTGGCTCCATATCACTGCCTTCAGCATCATCTACTTCAATAGGACCAACTGGTTGAACAAGGTAGCCATTGCCATTATCTTCCTCCTGCCATTTAAATGAAAATTAGCATAGTAAGCTCCACAAACCTAGATAAGGGTGGTCAACTGATATACTGCAAAACCCTAAGATGCAAAATTTTAAGGTGATAACAAGATAATGATCACCAAATTAACCATAAAACAATTACCAAGGTTCAGATAAAATCAAAAGGCCATAAAACACATCTGTGGAAGTAGATCATTTAAATATGCAAACGAAGCTAGGCCAATAGAACTCAGAAAACATATCTTTTAGCAGTAAGAAAAAAAAAAATATAAAATAACCATTACGACACCAAGGCAGAAAAGTGGAAAGTAACATAAGCAGTGAATTCAACACCACCAAATTATCGCATATACCTTAGCAGCAAAATCAAACAGTCCTTTCCGGGAAAAAAAGGAAGATAATGATATATAATGACAGAAAAGGGAAAAAACAAAAAAACGAATTTTTAGTCAGAAAATAGAAAATCACTTGATGAAAACTAAGAAAATGCAGAATAGCACATAAGCAGCAGATTCGACAAGGTAACATTCCCTATACTTTGGCAATTGACATGGTCACCTCTACGGGATATGATGGCAGAAAAGTAAAAGTCCGAAAAATGAATTGGTCGGAGATCCATTAAAGTACATCAATTTAAAACCAACAAAAAGATGAAAAACTAAAAACACCATAATCCGACACCCCTTTTGTAAGTAACTGATAATACTATCTTAAGCCAGGAGGAGATAACCCCCCAAAAAAGAGGTTCAAGGAAGTTTCTTCCAAGAGAAACAAGCTCAATGGGGACAGGGCAGATCACAGCAAACTTTAGATTCCAAAATTTTGGAAATCAAGAGATTGTGCATAAAAACAATAAGCTATAAGGAAGAAAGGCGGAACAAAGAGATGGCACAAAAGCAGACCCACAAAAGACAAGGAAAATTGTGAATCTAGATCACTGCACTTAGAGCCTTAGCATTCAGTTTGCAAGTATAAAAATTGAGAGAGAAACTCTAAAGAGAATTCTCAGAAAATCTCTCACAAATCAAAATGTAATCCAACTGGAACCTTTTTTTGCAGGCATGTTTTTTATGAGCATTTGCATAAAACTTGGGTAGAATAACCAAATTATGGTCAAGACCTCACACAAATAAATCGTGCCAAAAGTTATTCCCCTCTTACCAACTTCTGATTAATCCCTCTTTAGTCACTCTTCTGTAGAATAACACAATTCAAGCAGAAATAATATAAATATTCCACACCACCTTGATCTAATAAGAAATTACCACTTTTCAAAAAAAAAAGGATTCACAATATCAGCTTGGTTTCCAATGTGGCAACGGAAACCACCTGTGCACCAAAACTTCCAGGTTCATACTAACATGAAATTAATATTTCTTTTGGGGGTAATCTGATATAACAAGACTTTCTAACCAATATGCTACCAAAAATTACTGGTATTTCCAGCAACAATCATGTAACGATCAAATTGATCAATGGTTATGGAGATCAAATAAGATGACAATTCTTCGGCAGCAATAAGCACATGAATCACGCAGATTGAAGCAAGAAAATACCATAAATTAGAAAAGAATTGTCAAACATTGCAGGACATGCATATCTTAGAAAACAAATAGCAAGAGAAATTAACAAAAGTAACACACAAAATAAACAATCCACACAGTATCAAATAAAACAGAATAAATTACACTTAATATAGACTAGCAAGAAAGCCTTCTAATCAAACAACCAGCTATGACATATATCACATTAAAATGAAAACATAACTACATAAAACAGGAGAGATTTTCACCTCATCTTCAGCCTCCTCTTCATCATCGAAATCGCCATCTTCCTCAACACCTTGCTCCTCCTCCCCTGTCTCCCCATCATCATCCTCATCTGCATCATCTTCCCCCTGCTCATGCCCATCAATCTCCCCTTCAGTGCTATTTAACCTCCCCGTGCTCTCCGGCTCCGCAAAATCGCCATCATCATTATCAACTTCCTCCTCATCCTCTTCATCATCGTCATCATCATCATCGTCCTCGTCATCTTCCACACCATCCTCCTCTTCATCACTGTCTTCTATTTCATGAACCTCCACTACATCCTCCTCATCACCCTCTTCATCTATCTCCTCCACAAAATCCTCATCGTCATCATCCTCATCATCCTCCTCCTCGTCTCCATCCCCAACCGCCTCTACTCGAAAACCATTTGAGTGGTGAGTCGAACTCGAACCATCATGTTTCGACCCATTAATCCCTCGAGTTATCTCCATTTCTTCCTCATCAGCATCACTCTCATCCTCATCCACATCTACAACTCCTTCACTCCCAACCCTGTGTCCATTATTCATCCTGTAAGGCCGATCTTCTCCATCAACTTCCCCACTCCCCGGATCATCCTCTTCATCCTCCTCTTCATCTTCCTCCTCATCATCCGACTCCGGCCTCTCGTTCCCCTCCGCATCCATCTTATCCAAATACTTCAACGACCTAATCAATCCAAATACCCTAGATCGATAGTCCTTAACTCGCGTAACCGGACACTCATAAAGATCAAGCGACACAAGGCGGAGTTCAGCCAACGGGCGGAGATCGCCGATATCCTGAATCCGATTATTCGACAAATCGAGGTCCCGGAGTGAATTTAAACCAGCATCTACGAGGAACTCGAGGCCTCCGGCGATTCTATTGTCCGATAAAATTAACTTCTGCAGATTCTGTAGCCGAGGAAACTGTTCTAGCGACGAAACACCGATGTTTGCAATCGACAGGTGCTCGAGATTCTGAAACTTCTCAAAAATCGACGGAGGAGGTAACTTACCATGAATACACTTAACGGCTCCGTCTAACGTTAGGGTT
This sequence comes from Nicotiana tabacum, assembly GCF_000715075.1. NCBI lineage: Eukaryota > Viridiplantae > Streptophyta > Magnoliopsida > Solanales > Solanaceae > Nicotiana > Nicotiana tabacum. The sequence goes on along the minus strand of NC_134100.1, from coordinate 20,316,902 downwards.
CGCACAGAACCGAAGTTTCTCTCGCCGTCTAACGCCGTCTCCACCGCTCTCTCCCAAATCTCGTCCATTAATCAGAGCCAGAACTCATATGATTACGAATTTTCTAAAAACTATGGGACTAAATTGGAATATAGATAAAATTCAGGACTAGAAGTTAAATTCCACAACCTTTTCCGGTATCTTCTACGGCAAATGAGAATACATATAGAAAACCTAATTTTTCTTCTTTTTCTTTCTCTCTCTAGTTTCTCTCTCTAAAAACTCTTCACTCTATCGCTTGATATATTAGGGGAGGCGAGTCGAGAAAACTCGAGGCCGAGTCAGGGTTTGGGGAACAAGAGTAATCAGGGTTGAGTTAACTAACCCGAGTACAGGGTTAATATGTGTTTGTTTGGAGACCGACTTGCAGCCGTATATTTAGAGACGCGGATTGATGACGTGGCTGAATATTGGACGGTAGAGATTGAAGGACGGTGTGTTTCTCTTTTCAAAAGGAAGGGCGTAGAGTGTAGGGTTTGGAAGACTCGTTTTGATTTCGGAATTGATGAGCCTGACACGTCACTCCTGACGTTAATATATATCGGGGAATATTTGAATATGCCTCATTATTTCTGTAATATCACGGAAATACCACTGACCAATAACACGAGAACCTATTTTCTTATTCTTTTAGTTTTAGTTTCATGACTTTCTTTTTTCCGTCTCACATAGAGCCAGAGTAGTTCGTGTCCTTTGGGGTTTGGGCTGCTATGAAATTAAAAAAGCCCTTTGTTTTTCCGCCTTTACCTTTATCAAAAAATATTTAGGATCTGTTTGTCCATAACAATAAAAATAAAATTGAAATATTTTTTTCAAAAATGTGTTTGTCATTGAAATTTTGTAAGTTCATAGAAATTTTTTCGAAAGTAGTTTTTTAAAATTTTCCATTCACAAGACTGTAATATTTTTTCAAGTGAAATGTATATACAAACATAATTTTAAATTTCAAATCCTATTTTTTAACTTAATTCTAAATACTATTTTTTTTAAAAAAAATTACAATTTTTATGTCCAAACACCTACTTATTTATTTTTTCAAAAATTCAGTTATCATATACAGCGATTCATCGTATATATCGACTCTCATAGCTACTATTTTCAGTCAGAATGGATAATCTTATTTCATCTAAGTATTAAATAAGCATATAGGAGTAATTTAATTTCATATCATATCAGCATGAAATAATTAAGCACATTATTGGGCATAATAATTCGTTAGAAAATTGTATTGGTCAAAATTTGGACTGGATTTAATAACTGCAAATGGACGTGGTCGAGAATTAAGCCGACTACGGCACAAAGGTGAGGAGTCGTCTTAAGAGGGATTAGCGCCGAGGTCAAGCAAGGAGTGTAGGGAAGCAATGGTAAATAAGTCTAGAATAGAAAAAAAAGAATATTATATTAGATATTCTGTACTTTTTAGGGTTTCTTAGGAATATCTCATATAAATAGGAAGGGATAAAGAACAAAAAAAGGATCTTCACCTTTCTGATAAGAACACATTGTAAAGGGTTGACTACAAAGAATATACAAAAGCTTGTCTTGTCTACTGACTATATTGTTCGATATAAGTTTTTTGTTCACAAGATCCAGAGATTCCTTATCCATATTCATTTCCTATAACTCCACCTTGTTATCATGAAGGAGAATCATCCAAGTCCTTTAACATTTGGGTGATAAATTCCTCCTTATTACGTTTATTGCCATTATCCACATTTATTGCATGTTTTTATTACTATATTCATTAACAATCATTGAGCATTTGTAGTTGGTATACTACATTTTCAGATTCTACCCTACATCATTAATACTCCTAAACGTTAGATCTAGCGGTTATTATTTTTAACTAGGATCCACCCTCTATTTTCACATTAATTCGTTTTAAGAAAAGGTTTAGCACTTTTTTAGTAAAACAATTTGGCGTCATCTGTGGGGAGTTTCTAGTTAAAATTTTAGTTTCTTCTAGATAAAAAAAAACAACAGCCATCTCTTTCTCATTTGTACGAACTAACAATGGCAGGAAAAGGAGATGAAAGACTGAAAGCAGTAACGGATGTTACTGCCAACCTCCTGAACCACATCAACGAGGTTGGTAGAGAAGACGAGGAGAATGTGTCGAGCGCTACACCTAGGCGGAGTAACTCACCTCTCCCTCATTGAAGTATAACCGCTTCACGAGAAAGGGGAGCCTCCACGTCCACAGTTGAGGAAGCGCCACCAGCAGTGAAAAAACTACTGGAGGTGTGGCTAACAAGTACTCTAAACAACATACTCGACAAACTCGTTCAAGGGGTGAATGGAAGTGTCGCACAAGAGGACACCACAACAACAACCAACGAGAACATTGCTCCCCCAACAGGTAACACTCACACCACTATTGATGCAGGTGATAACGCGTTTGCGTCCATTCTGAAGAAAATGGAAGAAATGGAGAACGAAAATAAAGCGCTCCGCGACCAAATGAGGGAGCATCAAGAAAGGGTTGATAAGATATCGGGCGCCCCGAAACTGCTACCAAAACGGGACATCGGCTGGTTCGTTGAACAACCGTACAGCGAAGAAGCATCCCCACACGCCATACCCAAGACCTTCAAAATGCCACCATATTTGAAGATATACGATGGCACAACAGACCCCGAAGATTACATCATTCGTTATGTCACAACAGTAAAAGACAACGACCTCTCAAAATAGCAGGTACCATCAGTGTTGCTGAAGAAGTTCGGCAAAACCCTAATAGGGGAGCCTTAACATGGTACTCATAATTACCAGTACGCTCAATAACAACGTTCGAGGAAATGGCCGCTAAGTTAGTCACCGCCCACGTTGAGGCTAAGAAGGCGGAGGCCAGGGTGAATGACATATTCGCTGTCAGATAATCACCTGGTGAGGGACTCAGGGACTTTCTTTCCAGGTTCAACAGAGTAAGAATGAGCTTGCCAAACGTATCAGAAGGGAGGCGGATGCAGCTTTCCAAAATGGTATAATTATTACCTTCATTGTTTAAGGATTGTGTTAATTACATTTAAGCATACCAAATTACCATTTATATACCATAATTCAAATTAAGGGTATAATTATTCCTTCATTTATTGTAGGCGTGATTTTAGGACCGTATTTTCACGTTATTTCGTTTACCCGCCTCTCTCTCCTCCCACCCCCCACACCCCCTACGATTTACCTTCAGTTAATTCCCCCCCACCCCCACACGATTTACCTTCAGTTTTTTCCCCATTCTCGTACAATCTCTTCTCACCCACAATTACCATCACTTTCTTCTCCACTTAATTACCTTCAGTTGATAGTATCCCCCACGATTTGAATTCACTTCCATCTTTGTCTTCAACTCCTAAATCATGAAAAAAACCAACACTCCCAAAAAAATCATCAAAAGCTATATTAGCTGATATTCCAACCTTTGATTTGGGTGTTTTAACACCAAAATCACCACCAAAAAACCCACAAACGATGCATGCAAGTGAACAAACTACTGGTATTTCTTCTCCTAGAAAAATTCGTGCGGAAATGAGAAGCAAGCATTTGCACGATGTTGATGCTGGTGGAGTTGATAAACTAGTCGAGAAACAACTCAAACGCAAGGGGAAAGAGTTGAGTGTAGATGACGATTTTGTAGATGATTCCCCCAAAGTTCCATCTGTGAAAAAACCCAAGGTCTCTCCTTCTTCATCAAAACCAAAAAAGAAGAAACCCTCAAAAAAGTACCAAAATTGGTTCACCAAAAAAATTTCAATAAAGGTAAACACTATTTATTTTTCCTCACTGTTTTGTAGTTTGATTTTGGTTGTAAAAATCTGTTGTTCAAGTGTTAATTTAGTGTTCAAGTGTTTTTTGGCCAAATATGGTATTGTCCTAATTTTATAGATTATTTGTCGCAATTTTGTAGGTTTAATGGAACTGTGATTATTAGACAGTCTATAACTGTAGTTAGTTTGTAGTTGATTTGTAGTCTGATCGTTAAATTGTAGAGATGGTATTTTTCATTGCAACCTGTATTGCTGCTACATTTAACTTCATTCTAAATACAATTAATCTACATTTTGTGAGTTACTTGAAGTAACTGTTACATTCTGTAGATAATGTTTACACGTGCATTGTTCTTCTTTGATTGTTCAAGTGTATTTTGGTAAAATGTGGTGTTGTCCTAATTTTGTAGATTCTTTGTCTCAATTTTGTAGGTTAATTGGAACTGTGACTCTTAGACAGTGTATAAATGTAGTTAGTTTGTAGTTGATGTGTAGTCTGATGGTTAAATTGTAGATATGATATTTTTTATTGTAGCCTGTATAGCTCATATATTTAACTTCATTCTAACTACAGTTAATCTACATTTATGTGAGATACTTGAAGTAATTGTTACATTCTGTAGATAATGTTTACACGTGCATTGTTCTTCTTTGATTGTTCAAGTGTATTTTGGTAAAATGTGGTGTTGTCCTAATTTTGTAGATTCTTTGCCTCAATTTTGTAGGTTAATTGGAACTGTGACTCTTAGACAGTGTATAAATGTAGTTAGTTTGTAGTTGATGTGTAGTCTGATGGTTAAATTGTAGATATGATATTTTTTATTGTAGTCTGTATAGCTTATATATTTAACTTCATTCTAACTACAGTTAATCTACATTTATGTGAGATACTTGAAGTAACTGTTACATCCTGTAGATAATGTTTACATGGGCATTGTTCTTCTGTTATTGTTTTGTAGTTATAGGTGTGGGTAGGCTGTTCTTCTTCTAGTTATATTTTGTATTTGTCATGTAGTTATATGTATATTACTGCTTCCTTTTTATGCAAACTACTAATGTTCATTAATTTTATATTTTCTACAGAATGGCCCTTACTTTGCACAACAAAATGTTGATTATGGTGTGCTTAGATTCCACAGTTTGTGTGATCCTAGCATACCTAGCCAGATACAAGCTTTACTCTCTCCGAATGCTTTAAGGGTTTTCAAAAAAACTTGTTTTGGTTACTTATTAGGTCTCCCCACAATCTGTATGCAAAACCAATCACTTCATCTTCTGATGAAGTATGAATTGACAAAGTCTACTGACTCATATTTTTCAGTACTATTTAAGGGTGAAAAATTGAATTTTTCCTTGAGAGAATTTGGGTTGATAACTGGTCTTAATTGTGTGAATAAGTTTTCAGACTATGGTTACACTTCCACCTATGTTAGCCCTTTAATGAATACATATTTTCCGAACAAAGAAAGGGTTGAGAAATGGCATTTGAAAAATGTAGTGACTAATAAAGCATGGGCAAACGATGTGGATGCGGTGAAGTTGTGCATTCTTTATATGTTGGAATTTTTTGTTTGTCCTTCTGATAAAGACCATGTGACTTTCATAGACAAGTTTATGTTCTTTCTAATAGAGTCTAGTAATTTTGAGTCATACCCATGGGGTATCAAATCCTTCAAGCAGGTTATTGAATCTGTCCGACATCGTCTTAATCCCCATGTACATTCTTATCTGATACGGGGATGCTCATTAGACTTGCAAGTGTGGCTATATGAGTATTGCTCGTCCGTCAGCACCGAGCTTGCTACGAGATGTTCTGAATCTATACCTCGCATTTTAAGATGGTCAGCTACAAAGGGGCAGATTTGGTTAACTGCAATTGGAGAGAAGATGATCAAGCCTGAGTGGCTCAAGGTATTTTTTTCCACTTTTGTATGATGCTACAATTACATTCATAATAACTACATTGAATCTACATTTTTTTTGTCACTTGAATTAACTGTTATTTTCATCATTCAGTTCACAAACATGATTGAATCTGGAGAAGAGCTTGGAGTGCTTAATCTGCCAGACAAGATTCAATATGAAGATGAACATGGTGCTCAACCATCACATGTTCCAACTGCTGCTTCTCCATCATTTGAACCCAAATATACAGATTGTCAAGAGGACATTGAATCTGTCAGTAGCAAGCTCAGGAAGTTGGAAAAGGGGATTGTGCAGGTATTATGAATAACTACAATATATTGACATAATTTGCTACATTTTGACTTCATTACATAACAATTATAGTATGTTATACATTGTAGTTAATTTGTGGTATAAATCTATAACAATTATAGTTTGTTGAATTGTAGTGTAACTGTAGCAGTTAGAATAAGATTACCAACTAATTATATATTTAATTTTTAGGTTGATGGAAAGTTAGATGCTTTTAGGAAGGCTGTTTTTGAGGAACTCTCAAGCCTTCGAGAGTTCATAGATCAATCTTTGAAGAGTGTTATGAATGTGATAAACAAGAGGTTTGATTTGGACGAGTCAAAGGTAAGAATTTACATATAATTTTGTACTAAGACTAATTAAGACATATGAATAAAGTAGTCTCAAATATTCCCCAAAATTGTAGTTTGCTGGTAGTTCAACAAAAAATAATTACCAACATCAAGGAGAGAACAACCAGCAATTCCAGTTCAATGCTGGTGATCAACTGCATGGAAGCACAAGCAATACAGGTATCTACAAAATTCCTACATACATATCTACAAATTTCAAGACAGCATTATTTAATTATACTAATCACTTTTTCACTATGTGTTGCAGCTACAATTTCTCCAGAACATTTTCAACCACATGTTGACTTATATCCTGACTTCCAAGAAGCAGCTGAGGCATATAAAGCAGGTACAGAACCATTCCTTCATTACAATAAGGTTTTTATGCAAAATTTTAATAATTTACACCTTAACTACATATTCCTACATATATCTACAATTCTCATTTCCAATTATTCATTCAAGCTGAAGTTTCAGCAGAACATCTACAAGGAAATATTGAGGAAGAACCAGTAATTGATGAAGTAGCTGAGGCACAACAAGCAGGTAATATATTCTCTATATTCTCTATAACTCCATAATACTGTTCATAACTACATAGATCTACACTTATCTATAGAAGGTGAAGTTCCACAGTCGTCAATTCACGGTGTGACTGTGACTGAAGTTGTTCCTGAAGGCATTGATAAAAAAGTTATTCCTGAAGTTGTTCCTGAAGGCATTGACAACAAAGTTTTGACATTGGATGACTTTGAGCTGCCAGAAAACTTATCACAGTTGGTCATGTATGGTGAGCCCATACCAGATGAATCAACCCCTGTTCATCCCGGTAGAACCAGGCAACCGGGAAAACATGCACGATCACCTTTCACATCTTTGTATAGTTCTGGAGGCAGCACATCTATTGGACCTAAATTTTTTTACCTCAAGCACCCCTTCACAAGTGTCATAGGTGAAAATGTAGATCCTGAATTGACAGAAAGGTTCACCAACTGGTTATACATTCGTAGTGATAAAGTATCTAGGAGGTATGAATGTTTCATTTTACACTGTCTGTTCACCATTTTTATACTTTAAAATTGTAATTCATTTTGTCAATTTTTTGTATTTGATATTTTTTTATTATTACAGGAGGAAATATTACTTTTCCAAGAAGGATAACCAAATCAAGCCTTGGTTGGATTTTGGTTGTGAAAAGATTGATAAGAAGGACTGGTTTTATGCCCTTGCTCACCCCGGACAAGTCATCAATAACACAGTAAGTATAAAGAACAGAATCATTCACAATATCTGTTTTGTCTTCAGCTGTGTAGTGTAATTGTAGTTTATTTTTCAGCTATGATGTGTAATTGTAGTAATATTGTAGACAACATATATATATGTTACTATATTTATGTCTCAGCTGTGAAATTTTGCTTTTTATGGACCTTATGTATCATATGTGATGATGATTGTATGTACAAACTGGAATTTTGGTACTTTTGACTGACTTGGAATCTCTGTGTACCACAACTGTAGTTACCTTGTAGTAATATTGTAGAGCTTGTGATTGTGCCTATTAATATTAACTGTAGGTTGAACTTGCTGATTATTGGGACCTTAAGTTAGGTGGTATGTTTCATTTGTTCCTCTGTATAGTGAATAAATGTAGACAGTGCATAAATATAGTTAATGTGTAGTTGTTTTGTAGTCTGATGGGTCAATTGTACATATAGTACTTGTTCACTATGGTTCATACAAACTACAATTAAATTACATTTTGTGAGGTACTTGGACTAACTATTATATTTCTGTAGTTATAGTGTAGCTAATTTGCAGCAATCTGTTAGAGTTTTTAATAAATTCAAATTGTAGTTAATCTGTAGCTGTTTTGTAGACAAGTGTGGTTACACCGTAGCTTATTGTATATGTTTATTCTATTTTGGCAGCACATTGATGTTATTATGTATTATCTGCGAAAAAGAGGCAAATATGGCCCCAACAATAATACTAGGTTCACAACCACCGATTGTTTGTTCAAGACAAAGATTGAAAGAATCTATGACAAGTTCATAAGTTCTCCACCGGAACAAAGGTATTCGGTTGTTAAACCCGAGGATGATGTTGGAGAATATATTCTTGGGTACAGAATTCTTGTTAATGTTGCCTGGGATCTTGTTGACTATGTGCTCATACCTGTGAACCTTGTAGAGAACTTCCATTGGTTGTTGCTAGTTTTTGACATAAAGGACAGACAACTTTATGTTTATGATTCCATGGTGAGTGCAAACCATCATAAAACAGTTGAGACATTGGTTGACAAGTTTTCAATCATTATCCCTCTGTATTTGTCATGCACTGGTTTCTATGGTAAACGTAAAGACATTGACTTCAAGACCACAAAGGCATACATCGAGAAACCAGTTACGGACCCTCTCGACATACAATGGATGGTTGCTGAGATTCCACAACAAAAGGAAGGATCAGTGTAAAAAAATAATCTCCCTTTCTATATGTCTAATTATTTTATTTTAATCATTTGTTATATAATGAAAAATTCTCATCTTATGCAGCGATTGTGGTGTATTTGTGGCTGCATTTGCGGAGTATGTTAGCCTTGGAGATTTGGCAATCCCAAAGGAAGATCTTTCTGACATCGACCAACACCGTAGACGCTATGGAGCTCTACTGTGGGACTATGCAACAAAGAAGCAAGAAGATGGGTCAATCAGTGAGAGTGAGGTTACTGGCAGGCTAGCAAGGAGGAAGGGTGCTCCGGCAAAAAACGAGAGGACTAGAGTGCAACGAAAGAAGAAATAGACTATTATGTTCCTAGTTTGGTCTGTGAAATTTGGTAGTTGAATTGGAAAACAATGTAGGAAATATGTCGTTTTGGTTTTCTACAACACTTTTTGTTGATTAGATTATACTCGAGTACTCTGATTATATTTTTACAACAACAGCTTTGTCTTACAATTTGACTTTAATCTTCAAGTTATTTTTATAAATACCTTCAAGTGGCAAGTAATATCTGTATATAACCGTCATTTGTTACACAGCATAAAGATAAAATAAATACAGGAATCATATAAATAATTTAGCCATCTTTTATCAACAAGGTTTATCAAAAAAATTCAATTTATCTACATTTAAACTACGTTAAACTACATTTTAACTACAACTCCTCTACATATGAATAACAGGACTACAGTTCTAACACAGTTAAACTACATATTCACTACAATCTGGATACAATTTACGTTGAATGCATTCTTTATTAATATCAGTTTTTTTGTATACAGTAAATATTAAAGTTTAACTATTCTATAAAAAAAGACAACTTTAGATGCTTGACAGAATACATAAAAATATAAATAGTGCAGATACACAAATTGATGTTTATACTTCTTATTCATCTTCAAAAACTTAAACAATTACACAAGAAAATCTGATAATTTGAGCTCACTAACATTTATTTTGAATAACTATTCTAACTACATGATATTCATTTCTTTTTCGGTGCATTCTTGCAAGTTCTTTTGTTATGCCTTGCACCTCCACAATTGCCACATGACACCTTGTATTTCTTTGACTTTATTTCATCAAATGTTTTATATCTTTCCTTGTGAGGTCTCCCTGGCTGCCTTTTATCTCCCGCCGGTGGCTTTACTACCTCATCCAAAATATGTTGTGGCACATCCCATTTGCCTTCATCAGGAAGTGGATTTACTGGCATTTCATAGGTAAGCAGAAGACTCTTCCTTGTGTAATACGGAGAGCAATAGTTTTTGTATGTTTCATTCCTATGCCTTAATGCTGCCAAAGCATGCGCACATGGAAGTTCATCAAGTTGGAATTGTCCACAGCTACATTTCTTGTTTTCTAGACACACAATGTACCGCTTCACACCATCTAACACAATATGTATATGATATGTTGAAGCCCTCACCTACAATTGAAGACCAAACAGAAATAATAATACATCAATCATTAAAATGGATTATCAACAATTTACCTACAAATCAACAACAAATATATTACAGGTCATCTACAAACTATTATTACCGACAACTTGACTACAGTTTAACTACAATCTGAAAACACTGCAGCTAGTACTTTTTTTGATTCTCCTGCACCAAAAAAAATATCTTACCCTTAGTTTCTGAGATAATGTACTGTTGTCTTCCAATTCTTTGTTGTATTTGTGACCAAGGTATGTGAAAGTACCCTTTGCCTTCGATAACTTTTCTTTTGTCCAACGTTCAAGAAGAGTCCTCATATACTCAAATATATCAAATATTGGCAGCTCTCTTGCATCTTTTGTTACAACATTCAACGACTCGGCAATGTTTGACGTCATAGTAAAAGTTCTATTCACCGTTGCATGTACTCTTGACCATCTATGATAGCCAATATCATATTGGTAAGACTTTACACGCAGGTCTACCTCTTCAATCTTCAACATCCTTTCATTAAATTCATCCAGAGTGTATGACCGTGTTGTAGCAAAGTACAATTCATGTAATTGTAGATGTCCCTTCTTGAATTTTGACCTTATATTTGTCCATATATGCCACATGCAAGAGTAGTGTGCCATGCCCGGATAGACAACTGATGTTGCCTTCAGTATACTCTCATGCCTATCTGAAACAACACACATTGAAGGTCTTTCACCATATGCCTCCTTGAATTGCTCAAAGAACCACTTCCAAGACGCGTCGTTTTCAGAATCAATCACAGCATATGCCAAGGGCAAAATAGTACCTACATTTTTTAGACATAAAATATGATTAAATAACAACTACAATATATATTGAGAATATAGACAAGTTAACTACATTCTTTTATATAACTACAAAATAACTACAACATAACTACAATTTAACTGCATTTTAAAGACTGTCTACAAAATAAGTACAAAATTATTCCATTATTTACCTGCTGCATCCATGGTGCTTGCTGTCAGCATAACCCCCCTGTAGGCTGACTTTAAGAATGTCCCATCAACCACTACTACCGGCCTACAATATTGCCAACCATTTATTGATGTACAAAGAGCAACAAATGCGTATAAAAAGCAATCATCTACTGCCTTCTTCAATTTAACAACATAACAAGGATAATTCTTCTCAAGAATATAAAAATATTTGGGTAATTTGTTGTAGGAGTCACACGGATTCCCTCTCAAAAACTGTAAAGCTTTTTCCTTTGTTCGCCATGCTTGCATATAGCTTAGGTTCAGTCCATGTTCGGATAACATGTCAGTTTGTATGTCCTTTGGTGTGAAAACAGTCTTAGGATCACAATACTTTGGAACGACCATGCTACCAAGTACTGCTGCAGTACGTTTGCGCTGTATGAATGTTTCGTCCATTAGGCAGCATGTGTGTTGTCGGCTGAAACTTCTTATCTTGAGCATTGTCGAATCATTAATTAACGTTGCCTTGAAATGCCATTTACAGCTTTCAGCAACATATATAAGCCAGTAGCTACAAAAGAAATACAATATTTACACAAATTTATGAAAAACTACAATTAACTACAAACTGACTACAATTTAACTACAATTTATAAAACCCACCTATCTTCAATCATACACTGATTTTGCTGATATATTATCCACAAATAACTACATACCTTCTATGACTAGATCTTTTTACTCTGAACTGGAACTTGTGCATCACTGAATAATTCTTCATTGCAGCAGCTACTGTTTGCTTGTCCTGATAAACTTGTCCTTCTTCAATATATGTTTGCGTAGATTCAGTTATTATTTCACTTTAATATTCCTCTATAGCTGGTGAGGATGGAAATTCAAGTAAGTTTAGGGATCCAGACGAACCTGCAAACAATAAATTCATAAATGTAGTTTCTATGTAGATAATTTTGAAAGCAACATTGCTTTATCCTTTTCAGTACTATGTGAGCTTTGTAGTTTAATTGTAGGTAATTGTAATAATATTGTAGATAACATAGTAACACCATAACTCTCTGCAATGTCGAATCAAACATACCTGCACTGGTGCTTTCATTGTTGATTGCCAATTCCATATTGAAATCTCTTACGCTTATACATAAAGGATACAAACCTAAGTTTTTATTCTCCTTTTTTGGTTTCCATGTACACACGAACCCCTATATCATTCCTAATCTCCATTGGAGGACAATTCTCGTTCACAATGTATTTGATTTCTATAATTTTATCCGATGTATCAATCGAAAATTGTTCTGCAATTGTAGAACTGAGAATTCCGTAGCTTGCATTATCATCTACCACAATGGCATCAACTTCAAAATCTCTAAATCTGCCATAGTTATCCCAATTACCATTCGATTTTAGCATTATTGGGATTTTGACATGATTTCGTGTAGTTGATAGGAAAAAAGACGAAGAACAGATATAGTTTCGACAATTTGAGTACTGATATCGACGAAGAGCAATTTTGTATTCTATAATTTGTATTGCGTTGTAGAATTAGTAAAAGCAATTTGATTACTGAGCTTCAGTAGCTTACGTTTTTTGAGAATTGTAGTTGAGTGAGAGAAGAGAGATCTCTTTCTGTTGAGGAAGGAGAGAATTACGCAGTAATGAGATCTCCTTTAGTTTCAAAATTCGAATAAAATAGTTGACAGAATCACATCAGATCTGGTGCCTTCATTTTAGGGCTTTTTATGGCAAAATCTACCTATTTTTGGATTGGTATATAATTTGTAGTAAAAGTGTGGACTACACGGGTAAATAACAAATTATGAACATTTTTGGTAATAAGATTTGATATATGGTATGGTTAGGTAAAAATCCCATTAAAAAAGCCCTTTGTTTTTCCGCTTTTACCTTTATCAAAAAATATTTAGGATCTGTTTGTCCATAACAATAAAAATAAAATTGAAATATTTTTTCAAAAATGTGTTTGTCATTGAAATTTTGTAAGTTCATAGAAATTTTTTCGAAAATAGTTTTTTAAAATTTTCCATTCACAAGACTGTAATATTTTTTCAAGTGAAATGTATATACAAACATAATTTTAAATTTCAAATCCTATTTTTTAACTTAATTCTAAATACTATTTTTTTTTAAAAATTACAATTTTTATGTCCAAACACCTACTTATTTATTTTTTCAAAAATTCAGTTATCATATACATCGATTCATCGTATATATCGACTCTCATAGCTACTATTTTCAGTCAGAATGGATAATCTTATTTCATCTCAGTATTAAATAAGCATATAGGAGTAATTTAGTTTCATATCATATCAGCATGAAATAATTAAGCACATTATTGGGCATAATAATTCGTTAGAAAATTATATTGGTCAAAATTTGGACTAGATTTAATAATTGCAAATGGACGTGGTCGAGAATTAAGCCGACTACGACACAAAGGTGAGGAGTCGTCTTAAGAGGGATTAGCGCCGAGGTCAAGCAAGGAGTGTAGGGAAGCAATGGTAGAATAAGTCTAGAATAGAAAAGAAAGAATATTATATTAGATATTCTGTACTTTTTAGGGTTTCTTAGGAATATCTCATATAAATAGGAAGGGATAAAGAACAAAAAAAGGATCTTCACCTTTCTGATAAGAACACATTGTAAAGGGTTGACTACAAAGAATATACAAAAGCTTGTCTTGTCTACTGACTATATTGTTCGATATAAGTTTTTTGTTCACAAGATCCAGAGATTCCTTATCCATATTCATTTCCTATAACTCCACCTTGTTATCAGGAAGGAGAATCATCCTAGTCCTTTAACATTTGAGTGATAAATTCCTCCTTATTACGTTTATTGCCATTATCCACATTTATTGCATGTTTTTATTACTACATTCATTAACAATCATTGAGCCTTTGTAGTTGGTATACTACATTTTCATATTCTACCCTACATCATTAATACTCCTAAACGTTAGATCTAGCGGTTATTATTTTTAACTAGGATCCACCCTCTATTTTCACATTAATTCGTTTTAAGAAAAGGTTTAACACTTTTTTAGTAAAACAATTTGGCGTCATCTGTGGGGCGTTTCTAGTTAAAATTTTAGTTTCTTCTAGATAAAAAAAAAACAACAGCCATCTCTTTCTCATTTGTACGAACTAACAATGGCAGGAAAATGAGATGAAAGACTGAAAGTAGTAACGGATGTTACTGCCAACCTCCTGAACCACATCAACGAGGTTGGTAGAGAAGACGAGGAGAATGTGTCGAGCGCTACACCTAGGCGGAGTAACTCACCTCTCCCTCATTGAAGTATAACTGCTTCACGAGAAAGGGGAGCCTCCACGTCCACAGTTGAGGAAGCGCCACCATTAGTGAAAAAACTACTGGAGGTGTGGCTAACAAGTAATCTAAACAACATACTCGACAAACTCGTTCAAGGGGTGAATGGAAGTGCTGCACATGAGGACACCACATCAACAACCAACGAGAACATTGCTCCCCCAACAGGTAACACTCACACCACTATTGATGCAGGTGATAACGCGCTTGCGTCCATTTTGAAGAAAATGGAAGAAATGGAGAACGAGAATAAAGCGATCCGTGACCAAATGAGGGAGCATCAAGAAAGGGTTGATAAGATATCGGGCGCCCCGAAACTGCTACCAAAACGGGACATCGGTTGGTTCGTTGAACAACCGTACATCGAGGAAGCAGCCCCACACGCCATACCCAAGACCTTCAAAATGCCACCATATTTGAAGATATACGATGGCACAATATACCCCGAAGATTACATCATTCGTTATGTCACAACAGTAAAAGACAACGACCTCTCAAAATAGCAGGTACCATCAGTGTTGCTGAAGAAGTTCGGCAAAACCCTAATAGGGGGAGCCTTAACATGGTACTCACAATTACCAGTACGCTCAATAACAACGTTCGAGGAAATGGCTGATAAGTTAGTCACCGCCCACGTTAAGGCTAAGAAAGCAGAGGCCAGGGTGAATGACATATTCGCTGTCAGACAATCACCTGGCGAGGGACTCAGGGACTTCCTCTCCAGGTTCAATAGAGTAAGAATGAGCTTGCCAAACGTATCAGAAGGGAGGCGGATGCAGCTTTCCAAAATGGGTTGAAAGGGAATGGGTCAAGGGCAACCATAAGGTTGTTAAGCAGACTCATGAAATACCCTTCCACCACTTGGGAAGAAATTCACAATACCTATTGCGCCGAGGTAAGAGCAGATAAGGATGACCTCCTTTCGATAATGGATTATCTACACATGTGCTAGTCCAACGATCTGCTTATCAGTCTAACTCTTGCCTTTTGGTTTTGGGTTGACCAAGGAGCAATACACCTAGTAACACATTCGTATGCCAAAGCTTCCCTCTCAGTCAAGTCTTGTAGTGTCTCCCAATTTGGCTGGTAATAGTTGGTTGTGTATAAGTGTGTTGTAGTGCTTCCTTGTGAAGTAGAGTTGCTAAACATAATTGGATTTTTTTTGAATTCTGGAGCTATACGTCACGTGACTACATACAAAGATCTTCTTTAAAAAATGTAGCTTCTCGTAATCGCTTTATATTACCACCATTTCCTAGTGGTTACAATGTAAAGGTTACTTCCATAAGGCTCTTTCACTTTCTTTTCATTTGTCTTGCATCACGTGTTGCTTACTCGTAATCTTCAATGTGATATTATCTCAATGTCTCGACTAGTTATCCAACTATATGATCTGATTTAATTAACCTTACTTTTATGTACTCTACAAGCACCCTGAGAGTGGGCAAATTTCCCTTTTTCTACAGACTTTTAATGTCTTCAACTCTATTTAAGCTTGTCGATTCCGAGCGGTGCTCTTAGTTGTGCTACCTTACCATATATTTTCATCTGATAACTCTTATTGTAAAAAAACTCATTTTATGTTTTATGGCATCAAAGAGGAAGTCTTATAGCATCAAGGGTGAGGACATATTCCTTTTGTTAGAATAAATAAATAATGCTGGTATTCCTTGTAGATGTTCTTCTAACAATCATTTACCTGCTCTGCTTGTCCCTGTGACTAGATAACCTAGGTTACTTTTCCCCGATAAATGCATTAAGACGTCTCATTCTTTCAAACTTATCCATGTGGGCACTTTGAGGCCTTGTTCTATACCAACTCGTAATGATTTTAAGTGCCTTCTTGCCATTGATTGACAATTTTCTAGGGCTATGTGGGCTTGTCTCATGGGTTCCAAAAGTAATGATTTGCCCTAAGTTCAAGCTTATATTGCCGTGATTTCAAACCAAAGTGTGTCCCCTTTTCAAAAAGTCTTAAATAGGTCGGATTGGATAGGTTACGTGGTATTCTGCTCACTCGACTTCTAGAATAATTGACTATATCATTGTCATGTGAGGAGAGTTTTGCTACCCTTGGTATTGTATTCCACCTCCTTGGGTGGATAGGAGTGTCATTTGTCTTTTTCCACGGAGCATCATGTTAACCTTTAGAACGCCTCTAACCAATACATGATTTCATCCCAACATCTAGATGTCCTAGCTATGTGGTTTTACTCGTGAAAGGGTGAGAATGCCTTCGGAATTTTGCACATATCATGAGCATATTGATTTGGAAGACAAGTTGTCGTATCTTTAGTTCTCTCATATAGGATTAATTGTCAGGGAGGGTTAAGCTGTTTGAATTATGATAATCTCATAAGTGTTTAACTTCATTTTCATCCTCATGGGCTTATGACATAGATTCCTTATGTCAGCTAATGTCAGAAGTGTAATTCCACTTCATGTATTTTGAATCCTAAATCGCATTCAAGGTGCCAGAGTGTAAATTGATTTTTCCTACACTCTAGGAGACGACTGGGTCATGTACTTGAATATTCCTCCTTAATGATTCTTATTGCCAATGTACTACTTACCCCTATGCCTCATTTATGTAATAATTGATGTCGTCACAGTGATTAACCATGTCAGCATCGTTAGTTGTAACTTTCATGTCCCTTAGCATATAACCTCAGAAAGTACTCTACTCAGCGCATTAATGAATTCCTGGATAACTCCAGCCCACTCTTGAATTCTGTGTTCCTTATTGCATTAAATTTATTAGGTATTGAAGGTCCAAACATGTCAAATGGGGATCATCCCCGTATGATCACATATGTGTGATAGGTAGTTTTATGGACAGTTTATGATAGCACATCTTAGAGTAATCGTCGAAGGTCATCAAAGGTTTAGCATGAGTGTTTGAGTAAAGATTTAGAATTCAGGAGGGTGAACCGGTTATTCTCAAAATTTTCCCATGTAGATGTTATGTGAATTGATGATGAAGGGTACGTAAGCGCATTTCCCATTGGGTCGCACTAGGAGTATGATGTTTCCCCATAGTTGTTCCTCATGAATTTGTGTTTTCATATGTCTATGTCTAAGAAGGTAGGTGGAAATCATTTGTGTATCATCCTGGTGTAAATTATTGAAGGTGAATGTTAGTGGATAGTTAGCTTATGCAAGGTATCTAGTTGTCATCCTTGTTAGATAAGTTTAGTGGTTGGGATTGCTTCCGTGAATGTGTTATGGCAAATCTTGTGACTCGAGGAGGCCACCTTGAAGGCCGAAAGTATCGTGGAAGGAAAATATTTTTGCTTGATTGTATATCAAAAAGCTTTGACTTGAAAGGTACCTTATAGGTGTTATGATTTACAAATGTGTAGTCCATGGCCAGGTATCATCGTGATAATGTAGTGCTTGTAATGCTGAGGTTCGTGTTATTGATATATATATATATATATATATATATATATATATATATATATATATATTGTGGTGATTTATCGAGTTGTGGATGTATTTTTAGGATAGTTTTGGTAGTTCCCTGACAGGTGGATAGTCCTAGTTACAAAGGAAACTTTGATTTCAGAAATTTAGGGAATTAGCTAAATTTGGGGTCTATGAATATGTTTCAGGTTGCAAACAGCAGAAGATTATACAAAGACTCCTAATAAGTGAACCTTGATCCTTATTCAAGGACGAATGATCTTAAGTGGGGGAGGATGTGAGGCCCCATGAAAAGTTCCACTCTAAGCCCGAAAGCTCGTAGTGGCAATTAGGAAGCTCGCCGCGGTTCGGACCTCTTTGGACTGATCTATGCACAAAAAGTCAAGAAATAATGTTTTCCAGAAAAGTGCGATTTTGCGGTCGCATAACAGGTATGCGGGCCGCATAATCGCCGCAAAATGAGTCAGTGTGTTGGTAAAATTTGAGGTCGACTATGCGATCGCATAACCAATATGCGGATCGCATAGTCGTCGCATATTTCCCCTTGGGATTTTGTAAGGGGCAGTTCTGCGGTGCATTATGCGACCGCAGAACGGGTATGCGGACCGCATTTCTACCGCATACCCAGATAGTGTGTTCAGGTTTTGGGGGGCATTTTTGCGGTCCATTATACGGACCGCATGTCAGCTTTGCGATCACAGATCTGAGTTGGGGCTCCAGTTTTCTAAATTTTAAACCCGACCCACTATCGTTATCCTGTGCAATAGCTCATTTTGAGCCCATTTCCTAACATTTTTAGAGATAGAGAGAAGGGTCTAAGAGAGGGGAAGTGCTTCCCATCAAATTACTCCATTAATCCTTGGTAAATCATTGAAGATAATCAAGTGAGGGACCTAAACCCTCATCCCAAGAGGTAAGGCTTCATCACCTCAGCTCTCATTTTTACACATAGCTACAAAGGGTCATTAGTGAGGTAATTCATGGGGGTAAGGGGGTTTACATTGCATGCATGTGTTCTTGAAGAGTATGAGGAATTATAAAAGAAGATGCATGGGTAATAGGCTAGTGTAATCTTGCATAAAAGAACCATAAGGCCTTAATTAACACTAATTGCTCGGTAAAATACTCAAAAGAGCTTAGATTATGATCTTTTCTTGATTATGAGTTAAATTGTGCTATATTGCTTAAATAGATTGAAGTGCGAACATTTCGGAACGTTATAGGATTAAGGAAATCTCGGTTGAGGTATGTATGGCTAAAATCCCGTTTTTTAGAAATTGAGCTTCATCGGTGATTGTATGAACATGGTAAGATTAAAGTTGAATTGTTGCATTGCTTGTTATTTTACATGAATTGGTGTTGTAACCTTATGTGTGAAAAATGTGTCTTAACATAATCAACATGCTATTCTTGATAACTTGAAAGGGGCAAAAGATATGAATTATGTATTGAAATGCTTAGACCTTAAATTTAGATTGAAGTTGCATTGTTGTGCCATCTACGTGAAGTCTTATCTATGCTTACAATTTGAATCTCTCTTGTATGCACCTACTGTCCTAATGGCAAAGCTAATTTTGAAATTGGGAACGATGTAAAATGCGGCCTAGTGCCAAGAATGATATGATAAGTTGTGGCCCCAAGTGCCTATAAAATAATATATGTGAAACAAAATGATTAATGAGAAGGGAACAATGCCTTGGTAAGGCGGCCTAGCCGATCGGGTTGAGATCGGACTCCGCTTAAGATAGCGGTGGTATTGTGAATGAATTCCAGAAAAGAAGGAAAATGAGATTGTGATTGAAGGATATGTCTCAAATGAGGCGACCTAGACGATCGGGTCGAGATCGGACTCCGCTCAAGATAGCGGTGGTATTGGAAATATATGATGAATAGTATGGATTGCCCCAAACTAAAAAGCTATGGAAAAATGATGTGGAAGTTGTATGATTCTTTTATTTGATGATGTGGTGATTGTTAAAGCTTTTGATTGACCTTTATGATTTCCTTATTATTGTTTGATAGTTCTTTCTAAAGAGAAGGTGTTTATGATTTCTTTGTTCTTGTATGATAGTTCTTTCTAACTAGATGGTGTTTAGTTATACATACTAGTGCTACTCGATGGCACTAACGTCCCTTTTGCCGGGGGCACTACGTCTTTAAATGGATGTAGGTGTTTTTATAGCAGGCAGTGTTGGTCGCAACTAGTGCCGCATCATCCTTTCAGCTGACTTGGTGAGCCCCACTTCGTTTCGGGGTCCTGTTTCATCTATTCATCATGTACATTATATTTGAGGTATAACTGGAGCCTTGTTACTGGCATTTCCATATTACATTACTCTTCAGTTGTGTTTAGAGGCTCCGTAGACAGGTTGTGGGTAGTGTCGGGTATTGGAATTAAAGTGAAATATTGATATTGTCAAAGACTTATAAAACTTGTAATATTTTGATAATTATGATTTAAGCTGCTAATGGAAATGAAATGGAAGTTGTTAATGAAATACTTACTAAGTAAGATTAATGGAGTCCATCTCCTATTTATTCATGAGTTAGTTTGGGTAGAACGAAACCTAACAGGCTTGCTCAGTCGGGTTTACTCGGTTGAGTGTCAATCGCGCTCCTCGGATTTTGGGGCATGACAAAAACGATAGAGGTATGCCTCCACTCTTATCTGCTCACAATTTTTGTGTTTTCCCTTCAGAAATAGTGTACGCACTAGAGAAGCTCGACCCGAAGGTCAAGTAGCCATAAAAGATGAAGTCCGACCCAAGTACCAGAAAGTCAAACGCCCTTTGTGAGTTTCATCAGGAGCAGGGTCACAAGACCCAAGGCTGCATAGCCCTATGGCAAGAAGTGGTGAACGCGCTTCTCCAAGGACACCTAACGGAGCTGATGAGTGATCGAGGAAGAGCCAACTTTGGCCGCGGACGAGAACAACACCAAGGTCCTCCAAAGCCACCCTCCCCCACCATCCAAATGATCATCGGAGGAGGCCACGAAGCAACAATCAATCATGTAAAGTTCACCACCATGCATAAAATGAAGCAGTCGATCACCCATGAATGATATGATGACCTCGAAGATAGTATCATCTTCGATAAGTTAGATACCCACGATTTGACTTTTCCTCACTTCGATGCTCTTGTCATTACTTTACGTATTTTAGATACAGATGTAAAAAGAATAATAGTAGACGACAGGAGCGGCGCGTGTATTATTCACCCTCGAGTTCTCGTAAAATGAGACTCGAGGACAAGATAGTACCACGGTGCATAATGCTAACATGTTTTAACAATGCAGTTGAACAAACCTTAGGGGAGATAATGCTGTCGTTCTGGTCGGGGGCGTCACCCTAGAAACAACGTTTCATGTCATGAACCAGGATACAACTTACAACTCCATCATAGGGCGACCCTAGATACATGCCATAAGGGCCATTCTGTCTAGATTATATCAAGTAATCAAGTTCCCTACTCCGTGGGGGATATTAAGCATCCAAGGCGAACAACGCACATCCCAAGAGTGCTACCACATCGCCCAAGATTGTACATACACTCAACAGTTAAAGGGAATAGGCTCGAGAGCATAGCAATTACCAAAGTTGGGGCCCGAACTCGATGAACAAAAGGGTGTCATCAAGGATCCCGACATCATGGAAGCCACATGGTCAATGATAGAAGACCTCGATCCCGTCCAACTAGACAACAACGACCGCAACAAAAAGGGTTATATTGGCCATAAACTCTCAGAACCAGGTAAATTTCATAAATTTTTATTGACAATGTCGATTTGTTTGCTTTCTCCCATGCAGATATGCCAGGTATCCCGAAAGACATTGCCACGCACAAGTTGAACGCCGATCCACTCTACCCTCCAGTACGATAAATAAGAAGAAAATTCAATGCCACAATCAATGAGGCTATCTGTGATGAGGTGGATAAACTACTCGCTAACGGCTCCATCTGAGAGTCGAAATACCCCAAATGGGTCGCCAATGTGGTCATGGTGAAAAGAAAAAATGGAAAGTGGTAGATGTGCATGGATTTCACGGACCTAAACAAGACCTGCCCTAAAGATTCCTTTCCGTTGCCTCACATTGATCAACTCATCGACTCAACGGCAGGGCACGAGTTGTTAAGTTTCTTGGACGCGTACTCAGGTTACAACCAAATCCTTATAGAGGAGGGAGACCAGAAAAAGACCACTTTCATCACCCATCAGGGTACGTACTACTACAGAGTCATGCCATTTGGGTTAAAAAACGCATGGGCGACTTATCAAAGGCTGGTCACCAAAATGTTCAAGGACCAACTCGGCAAAATAATGGAAGTTTACATAGACGATATGTTGGTCAAATCAAAAAGGAAGGAAGACCATATCGACCACCTAAAGGAAGCCTTCGATATACTTAGGCGATACGGCATGAACCTAAATCCCGAAAAGTGTGCCTTCAGAGTAATTTCGGTCAAGTTTCTCGGCTTTCTGGTGTCACAAAGAGGCATCGAGGTCAAACCCGACCAGATCAAAGCCATCGAGGGAATACCCAAAGTATTGACCAGCAAGAAAGTGGTACAAAAACTGACCAGCCGTATAGCTGCCATGTCGAGGTTCATCTCACGATCCTCTGACAGATGCCACAAATTATTCAACGTGCTCAAAAAGGACAATGGACTTCAGTGGAATTCAGAATGTATCGAAGCCTTAAGAGAACTAAAGGCATACTTGTCCTCGTCCCCACTACTCGCCAAAGCAGAACCTGGTGAGCGCCTTTTGATATACTTGGCCGTATCAGAGGTCGCAGTAAGTGCAGTGCTGGTCCAAAAAAACAAAGGTACGCAATCCCCAATCTATTATATTAGCAAAACCCTGGCCGATGTCGAAACAAGGTACCCCCGCCTCAAAAAGTTGGCCTTGGCATTAGTCATAGTTTCACGAAAGCGACCCTATTTTCAATGTCACCCTATATCCGTGGTTACAACCTTCCCCTTGAGGAGCATCCTACGCAAACCTGAGCTGTCGGGGAGATTGGCCAAGTGGGCCATAGAATTGAGCAAGCACGATATAACATATCAGCCACGAACAACGATAAAATCGCAGGTACTGGGCGACTTCATTGCCGATTTCAGTGTCAAAATAAAGCCTGAGATCGAGCTGGAAACTTCTCGTACCTCTCCCAGGTTACCCGATCTATGGGTCCTATACACCGATGGCGCTTCCAATGCATCAGAATCTGTACTAGGACTCGTACTCAAGGTCCTAACAGGCGAAGTCATCTGCCAGTCCATACGGTGCCCAATATGACTAACAATGAGGCCGAGTAAGAGGCCATAATTGCAGGACTAAAGCTATCTCTCAAATACAGAGCACGACGAGTCCTCCTTATAAACATGTAATTTTTGACCCTCCCCGAGATTTTACACTTTTTAGCTTTTAGATATTTAGTTTAGGCTTAATATCGCTATTTTACCTATTTTACTTTATTTTATCATAAAAAATAAAAATTACAAAAATAGTTTCATTAATGTTTTGTAGTCATACTATTTTACTAGGATTTTTATTTTTGTTTTTATATAATCTTACAAAATTACCAAAAATAATTCATTTTAACGGTTAGTTTATTCTAATAGTTATCTCTACTTAAATCGAGCTAATTAATATTTTAGTAATATTTTTATCTTTATTTATTTTATTTTATAGGTAATAGTTGATGTGGGGTGGATAGATTTTTGATTAGTTAAACCCATTTTAAGCACAAATCTTGCCAAAAAGGCCCAAAGTGAACAGCCCATTCCCTCAGCCCATAACCCCATCAAACCTAGACTCTTAAAAAAGACCTACACCCCTTAGACTTGAGAGAACAGCCGCAACGCAGGGACTACAAAAATTCAAGGACAGTATCGGCGAAAGCAAGAAAAGGGAAAAGGTTGATGTCAAACTATTAAGGTATGATAATTTTTATTTAAACTTTTTTTTGGGAAAAGAGATACAGAGGATCTCACTTTATTTTTTCTAAAAAGGGAAAATCCCATTTCTTTCCCTTCGTCACCTTACACCTGAGCCTCTATCACTTCCGCTCCCTTCGTTCTTTTGGACTTTCCATTTTCACAATTTTGGACAAAAAATCTCCTTGTTTCTTCATCTTCGTACAACCAAATCAATAAGGCAGAAAGTAGATGATGACTAAATTATCTAAAAGAAAGATACTAGCAAATGGGTGAGGGAAATGGTGTGATTTTGATCGGACAGTGAGGTTGCCGGGTTCGGCGAGGTTCTCGTCCGTAGATCGTATTCGGTTTACAATTTTGGAGCTCTTCTTCATTGTAAATATTTGAAATTTTCAGCAATAAAGTTTTGATTTCAAACTCGAAATACATAATCAAATTTCAAGATGTTCTTTTGGTCTTGGATTCCGAAATGGGTTGGAGTTAAAACGGGCGCTCGATTGTTGGAGTTGTCGCCCGAGGTGCGGTCCGTCGGTTTTGTTCGATTTGGATTTGCTATTTTGAACCCCATTCATTATTGCATTATTCTGTCCATGGACGGCTCAAAATTATATTAATTCAGGTTCATCTCTTTTATCCTGTTTATTAATCCATTGATACACTTTATGTTCCCGTGAGTTCGAACCTGCATTTTAATTCTTGGTTAGCTTCACTGTTACTTTGTTTAGTTTGCTCTCTGAATTGTTAAATTAATGTATTATGATTTTGATCTTGGTTAGCTTCACTGAATTACGTTATAATATGTTCTATACATTTGAGAATGAAAACATGAAAGAATTTTGCTTGAATTGGGTCGTGGAGTTCGGGACTTAAAAGTTTTAAGAAATGATTCAGGGATGCTTAAGACAGATGGTTGATAACTAGCAATTAAAATGGTTTTAGCTCAGATTGATTCCTGTTATTGCTTTCTTTACGTTTATTAATTTATCCGCTAGGAGCATGCTAGGCGATCATCACCTAGGTAGGCAAACTTTAGGATTTTTGTTAGTTTTGAGGCGAGAGGTCGTTCCTTAGTTAAATTTATCTGGGGAATGTCCCGAGGGATTTGTATATATTTTATTTCAGGGGTATGCCCCGAAGTGAATGTAATTGGAGTCTGTGGCGAACATCGTCGAAGAAATAGCGTAGGATAATTTAGAACTTTAATTTTTCTTCTTTTAATTTTCTTTCATTTAGGTGGGGACGACCTCAATCCTCTTTTGTGTTTATTTTTGTTTGTATGTTTTCACCTTAATTTGAGTATTCTTAAAAGTCAATTTGATCATGTACGCAACCGTACTAGTTACGAGACTCGGGGAATGCCTAACACCTTCTTCCCGAGTCAAATGAACCCCATTACCCGAATCTCTGGTTTAGACTTGGTTTTAGAGTTTGTAATGTTTTAAAAGGAAAAATCATTAAAAAAATGGTGACCTGGCACACCGAAATCAAAGTCAGGTGGCGACTCTGAGTTATTTTCCTTTTGAATACAATTTTGTCACGTTCTAAATGGAAAACCTTTTCGAGCTTTACAAATCTTTTTATCTATTTAAGAGGGTTAGTGAAGTTGGTAAAAAAGGGGTGTGACATCTTTGGCGACTCTGCTAGGGATTTGCAGGTTCGAGCTGGTACTTGATCTTGTTGGCTTTTAGGATATTCTGTTGAGGTGTTTGTTTTCTTTATTTGCTTTGATTGTCATATTTCCTTGTTTTGTTGGTTATTTGTTTATCGCTTTTCTTAATGTGTTACTTCTTTATAAACTGTCATCATTTGCATAACCATGGGTCTTCTTTCTACAACAAGTCTCGGAGTACGCGTCGCGTGCACGGACTCTTTGTTGAGTCACCCTTAATTTAGGGAGGGGGGGGGGGGCGTCGGACGTATGGAGTGGGTGGAAAGCTTGAGCAGCCACCATCGACCATACGCTCCCCCGAATTGCCTTGTTAATGAACCCCAAACTTAGGTCAGCCTTTAGGTCATTTTTATTTGCATCATGTCATTTAGATCTAGCAGGGCTCGGTACCAGGTACCGTGTCCCTTTGTAGGAAGTCTATCCAAATTTTGTCAAAATGGGCCCGTGGCCCAAAAAGACATTCAATCATCCTTATGTGATACATGTTGCATCTTTGAGGGTAAAGTGGTCATTTGGCGGACCGATGCTTGGGAAAAAAAGGTGAAAGACGAAGCAAGTAGGGCCCAGTTATATTTTTCTTTCACTACTTCTCCAAAAAAAAATGAAAATGAAAAATCCAAAAAAGATTTTACACTTTTCCATTATTTTCCAAAAATTCAAAAAAAAAAAAGAAAAAGAACATCCAAAAAGATTTTACACTTTTTCATTATTTTCCAAAAAATTCAAAAAAAAAGAAAAATAAAATCCAAAAAGATTTTACACTTTCCCATTATTTTCCAAAAAATCAAAAAAAAGGAGAAAAAGAAAATCCAAAAAGATTTTACAGTTTTCATCATTTTCCAAAAATTCAAAAAAAAAATCCAAAAAGAGTTTAAATTTTCCATCATTTCTCAAAAAGACAAAAATATGATTTTTCCAAATTAGTTGCATTTTTTTAAAGGCTTTCTCCCATGTTCAATCTTCCCGAACTACGCGAACCTGATTCTTGTCTTTCGAGACGTGATACGTAGGCAACCCACATAGGGTCTGGTCTTCCTAGTAAGTCTTAGGTTCTTGGCTTAGCGGGGTCTTAGCCATATCTTGCATGTTTAGCCACTTTTGGCCACATCGGCCATTCTAGCAAAATAGGGTCATTTTCCCAAAAGTGGTTCATTGACCCATGTCTCAGAATCCTGAGTTTGCAACTAAGTGTCCCACTACCTTAAGGTCCGTCCTTCTGAGTTTGTATTTTTAGCCACTTCTGGCCATATCGGTCATTTTTGCAAAATGGGGCATTTCCGCAAATTAATTTTGGGCCATGATATTGGGAGTTTGAATCCATAAAAGCCTTAGTGAGGCATTTTCCATGTCCATGAGGTCAATCTTGTTGAGTTTGCATTAATAGCCACTCTTGGCCATGCAGGTTAATTTTCAAAAATAGTTGTCTTGCATGTGTCCAATAGGAGGTGTGGTCTCACATAGTGTCTTGAGTCGCTAATCTATTTGGTCCTATTTTTCTCATTCAGGTGTGGATCTACGTACCAAGACTCGAGCATGACAGATACCCCGGGACGATTGCGTTCAGGAGTTACTTGGGAAACTTTTTTATATTTTGAGCCTGTTTTTAAGTCTCTTAGGTGGTTTAAGAGTTTGTTGAGTCTTTCATTATCGTAATTTCTGTTTTGTATTTGAAAGACCAAAAAAAAATATATAAATGAAAAATTTAAAAATATTTTTGTTTCTTAATTTATTTTGTCCATTACTTTTCCAGAACTACGCTTGATCTGATTCATGAGGGACATGATACGTAGGCAACCTACATAGGGTTCGATCGAATCATCATTTAAAAAAACAAAAAAAAAGAAGAAAACAAAAAGAAGAAAAAGAGAAAAAAAATGAAGTTGTGGGACCTGAAAAATGAGAGGAAAGAAAAGAGGGGGAAAGAAATGAAAAACCAAGTGGTGTTAGAAAGGAAAATGAAGAAGGAAATGGGGCAAGAAGAGTGAAACTGGGATGATGCCATATGACCTTTGTACCCTCGAAGCCATTCTAGAACCGTTAACTGTGACTAGGGGCATTGCACGCAATGTGATATTTTTATCTGATAAATGTCCTAACGCTAACATGTTGGTTTCGTTTTGCTACTCTTTGTTACTTTCATTGTTATTATAACAGAGGGTGGTTAGTTGTGGCACTTTGATGATTCTTCCATTCAACACTAGAAAGCACAAGGCAGTCATGGATAGCAAAGAAACAGACACTGAGGTTGTGCACCCACCAAGGGAGATTGTAGAATCAGAATCGGAACTGAAAGAGGAGGCCCGAAGGTTGAAACAACAGATGGCAGAAATGTATCGGTCTTGGGTCAGGGGACATCCTCCACCTTCATTCGCCACTAACTACACTGAAAACCTTGCAACTATCCCGCTACTATCACAATCCCAGGTCCCCACTACCGTTGATCTTTCCCCTCAACATGTACCGGGCTTTACCCCTTACCACAATTACCCTGGCATTTCCTCCCAAATTTTCCATGCTCCACCAGCCAAAACAACCTCATACCCTGCTCTGACATCTGCTCCAATTTTTGTAGCTCCTCCACTAGCTACTCTTCCTCGATCCTCTAGCGAGACTGTGTTCAAAGTCCCCAATGCTCAAGGAAAGAGACC